>NC_081290.1:153612500-158612500 GCF_030435805.1 Mustela lutreola | reverse complement strand
TGATCCATTCATCTGTTGATGGACATCTAGGTTCTTTCCATAGTTTGGCTATTGTGGACATTGCTGCTATAAACATTCGGGTGCATGTGTCCCTTTGGATCACTACATTTGTATCTTTAGGGTAAATACCCAATAGTGCAATTGCTGGGTCATAGGGCAGTTCTATTTTCAACATTTTGAGGAACCTCCATGCTGTTTTCCAGAGTGGCTGCACCAGCTTGCATTCCCACCAACAGTGTAGGAGGGTTCCCCTTTCTCCGCATCCTCGCCAGCATCTGTCATTTCCTGACTTGTTGATTTTAGCCATTCTGACTGGTGTGAGGTGATATCTCATTGTGGTTTTGATTTGTATTTCCCTGATGCCAAGTGATATGGAGCACTTTTTCATGTGTCTGTTGGCCATCTGGATGTCTTCTTTGCAGAAATGTCTGTTCATGTCTTCTGCCCATTTCTTGATTGGATTATTTGATTTGACAAAGTACAACATCCCTTCCTGATCAAAACTCTTCAAAGTGTAGGGATAGAGGGCACATACCTCAATATCATCAAAGCCATCTATGAAAAACCCACCGCAAATATCATTCTCAATGGAGAAAAACTGAAAGCTTTTCCGCTAAGGTCAGGAACACGGCAGGGATGTCCATTATCACCACTGCTATTCAACATCGTACTAGAGGTCCTAGCCTCAGCAATCAGACAACAAAAGGAAATTAAAGGCATCCAAATCGGCAAAGAAGAAGTCAAATTATCACTCTTCGCAGATGATATGATACTATATGTGGAAAACCCAAAAGACTCCACTCCAAAACTGCTAGAACTTATACAGGAATTCAGTAAAGTGTCAGGATATAAAATCAATGCACAGAAATCAGTTGCATTTCTCTACACCAACAGCAAGACAGAAGAAAGAGATATTAAGGAGTCAATCCCATTTACAATTGCATCCAAAACCATAAGATACCTAGGAATAAACCTAACCAAAGAGACACAGAATCTATACTCAGAAAACTATAAAGTACTCATGAAAGAAATTGAGGAAGACACAAAGAAATGGAAAAATGTTCCATGCTCCTGGATTGGAAGAATAAATATTGTGAAAATGTCTATGCTACCTAAAGCAATCTACACATTTAATGCAATTCCTATCAAAGTACCATCCATCTTTTTCAAAGAAATGGAACAAATAATTCTAAAATTTATATGGAACCAGAAAAGACCTCGAATAGCCAAAGGGATATTGAAAAAGAAAGCCAACGTTGGTGGCATCACAATTCCGGACTTCAAGCTCTATTACAAAGCTGTCATCATCAAGACAGCATGGTACTGGCACAAAAACAGACACATAGATCAATGGAACAGAATAGAGAGCCCAGAAATAGACCCTCAACTCTATGGTCAACTAATCTTCGACAAAGCAGGAAAGAATGTATTTCATTTTTAAGAGCTGTTTACAATTACTACAGGATAATTTTGTTATTTTGAAAAGTGATAGTACTACTTAATGATATGTCAAAATATTAAACTCTAAGGAGTTTACAATTTAATTTATGGGATTGCTGTTTTAAGGCTTTTTGGTTGTGAGACTTTAGCTATGAGCTATGTTTGGGAGAATTTTTTTTTTTTTTTTACTTTTTCTATTCTTGAGATTTCCCATGTATATCTTTACGACATCAGAAGACATAACCAATCACTGGTATGCTGTTTCTTATCATTAACACAGCAAATAATCCTGCTTCACAAAAAAAGGTTATGATTTGATTTAGCCTTAAAGTATTAAAACATTATTTTCTGTCACTCTCTTATTTTTAACTACTTGCATTCAAAAAGGAAAAGAAGCAAATCAAAGGAAATTATAAGACACACACACACACCACACAGAGGTTTCAACTTGAAAATGGGCCAGAAGATTACTACTGGTACTTTGATGACATTTTAAAAATGTCTTAGCAAGGTAAAAAATCAACAAGCTAATGTTCTTTGAGCTAATCAAATTGGACTGAGAAAGTAAACTAATATACAGTGTTGAAAGTCAAATGAGACTTACTTAAAAATAGAGACTCTTCACATTTTAGTATTAAAACCAATGCTTTTTTGTTATTACTGCTTAGCTCACATATAACTAATTTGTAAAGTAAACCCCTTCCTGTGGAATATCAATGATTTTGTTGTGTGCTTGGTCACTGATTGTAAGTAGGCCAAAATCCATTCAGTATAAAAGAAGATTCCTTTTCAAAATGCAAATGCCCAGTGCATTATACTCCATTTTAATCAAGGCATTGTTAAGTTTATACTTACCTGCTAAAATATGTATATAGAAGATGCCATTAGAATCTCAATCGCCATCAAGAATTCCCAAGTTTCCTTTGTAATTTACCTAAATAAATAATATACAGCTAACACATATTGAGTACAAAACATTCTTAGGCATCTTAACAGTGAAGTATTGACTCTAGCATGAGAAAAATCTGAAAGAAATAATATTTCAGGTGTTATGCCCAAGTTTTCATATCCAAGAAACCACCAAGGAGCCAACACTGATGCAATCACAGGAGGGTTTATTTGACAAGCTTAAGCTTAGGCCCAAGTATACCCAACACAGCAGAGCAGGGACTTGGACCCCGAGCCAGATTATAGTCAGAGTTTTTAAAGGCAGAGTGGAGGTGGGCTCGGCAGTAGATAAGTGGGCCATGATTGCTGGCTCAGCAGTAGGTGAGGACAAAGGGGATTTCAGAAGGGCTATCAGGGTAAAAAAGATTGTCAGGATATTGGAGGCCTGGTTATGATAAAGTCAAGGACCTTTCTCCCTCTAATGAGGCACTAACATGACGACAATTGGGAGTTTCCTGGTGGAATGTCACATTTCTCCTATCAAGCATTCTTGTTAGTGAGATTTAGGTTTAACTTTGTTTCCATTTTCTTTGGCCTCAGCCTCAGCCTCCTTCAGTTTTATGGAGGGGAGAGCGATGTTAGGGCTAGACTCGAGGTGGGTACAGCCTTGTTTTCTTGGCCTCCACATCAGGTATTCATCTCATTTATCAGTTTCTACCTTGAGTCTCCGCCAAGTAGTGATCTAGAAATGTTTTGATCCCTGATGTCACAGGATTTCACCTACTTATATCGAGGAATATTATCTTAAATATTATAGAGTTATTCCTTAGAAAAATCTGGTACAATTGTAGAGTAAGTAGAGACCCATTACTCACTGAAATAGTATAAAACATAAGAATAGAAAATGTCCACATTGGTACATCAAGTTTATATTACAACTATAACAAAATGCACTAAGGGCTTGTGCAAATCACAGCATAGTGCTAAGTCACCTGATCACTACATCCTGAGCCAAATTAATGATGCAGACTATGAATAAGCAACAAGCCTAGCTTAACAGCTCCTGTCTCTGCAAGTACAATATATATATATATATATATATATATATATATATATATATATATATATGCATTGTTTCTGGAATATGGGTGACTAGGGAATAAGAAAAGTCTAAAATGATGTTACTTTTTTCCCTGGTCTTCAGACTTCAGAATCTCGGATGCAAGCATGGAATAACCTGAATATCCTTTTTCTTTTCTTTTTTTTTTTTTTAAAGATTTTATTTATTTGACAGAGAGAAAGATCACAAGTAGGAAGAGAGGCAGGCAAAGAGAGAGGAGGAAGCAGGCTCCCTGCTGAGCAGACAGCCTGATGTGGGGCTCAATCCCAGGACCCTGAGATCATGACCTGAGCCGAAGGCAGAGGCTTAACCCACTGAGCCACCCAGGTGCCCCTTGAATATCCTTTTTCAAAGAAAATTGGATTAGCATTAAGCCAGAAAGGAGTATTTACTCTAGAAAAGAAGATGTAGCTTTCATTATCACCCCTTTCTTATTACCTATGGTGAAGCTCATAGCAACTAAAAATTTATAAATTTCTTTTTTTTTTTAAGATTTTATTTATTTATTTGACAGACAGAGATCACAAGTAAGCAGAGAAGCAGGCAGAGAGAGAAAGGGAAGCAGGCTTCCCACCAAGCAGAAAGCCCGACATGGGGCTCGATCCCAGGACTCTGGGATCATGACCTGAGCCAAAGGCAGAGGCTTAACTCACTGAGCCACCCAGGAACCCCAAAATTTATAAATTTCATATGCCACCATGCTCTGACCTGAATTGGAAGGATAGCCTCTGGATCAATTAACTATGTTTGGGTTGGTGGACATGGGGTGAGTTTTAAGAACTTGGCAGCCTCCATATCTGCAACAGACTGGACTAAGAGAAGCACCATGTACTCACCAGATTAAACTCCAATTATCCCTCAGTTGAATTAATGTCTGTCAAGTCTTCTCTCTGCAGACACATTAGTTGGTTTACCATCTTAAGTCGGTAGAGTGATCCTCTAAAAACATATTAGATTATATGAATCTTCTGCTCAGGCCTCTCCAATGCCATGCCATTCCCAATTCTTGATTCAAAGCCAAGTCTTTCATAGACTATATACCTTCAAAATGTGACTTTCCATTTCCACCTGACTTACTTCCCTATTACTCTTATCACAACTTCTTCCCTTGTTGTCCTTCCTCAAACAAGGCGGGCAGATCAGGAACTTCATACCTATTCTTGTCTTTGCCTATGAGCATCAACTACTGCTCTCTCCCTCAATTCAAATTACACTTCCTTATTGAGACTTTCTCTGACCCTATGTTTAATATATACACACAATTCCTTGCACTTCCTACTCTATTGTCACTTTATTTTTTCCATTACACTTAACATATTCTACTATGTCATCAAATTTATGAAGAAGGTAGATTGTTTTATCCATAGTTATACAAATAGCATGTAAAACAATATCTGGAATATGATATTTCCCTAATAAATGTTCATGGTTGAATAAAGGTGGTTATTCTGGAATAATATTTTCACATAATTATTAACTATAGAATGTTTGAGTGATTTTCCCAAATCATACAGATATTGAGTCTTAAGACTAGGAGTTAGAAACCAATTCCTGTAAAGCCTGCATTTTTCTAAAAGTAACATATATATCAGAAAAAGCTCACAGAATTTACAAATACTGACTTATTTAGTCTATACATGAAGCATAAGATGAAGTCAATCTTATTGTCCACATTAAAAATAAGGGAACCAACCACTAGGTATTGAGTAATGTAACAAAACTCATACAGCTAATATGTAACTTACATTTGAAGGAGCAATCTGCTAGATATTGTCATGACTTGTTTTTCTGACTATGGTTTTATACTTTGTTACATTCTGTAGTAAATGTATATTACTTTCATAAGCTTTGTTTTGAAATCCTCACAAGACTGTAAATAAATTTAGGCCAACTCTTATCCCCATTCCCCACCCCTTTTTTAATTTATTTATTTATTCTAGAGAGAAAGAGCATGAGAAGGAGGATCAGGGAGAGGGAGAGAGAATCTCAAACAGGTCCATGCTCAGTGTGGAGCCAGACACGAGGCCCTATCTCACTACCCTGAGATCACGACCTGAGCCAAAACCAAGAGTCAGATGCTCAACCAACTGTGCCACCCAGGTGCCCCTTTCTCCCCGTTCTAATCATGGATTTTGGAATCTCTCTGATGAATTTGTTGAAAGTTTAACAGTGCTAGGAATTTTCTTAGTGTGCACTCATAATTATGCTCTCCAATTTTATATCTCAAATAGGTTGTTGTTGCTGTTGTTGTTTTAGTACCCACACACATTTAGAAGATAGCTGTGCAGAAGCTAAAGGTGGAAATATATGCTAAGATCCAACTAAAGGCCTGAAGAGATCTCAATTCTTGCCTGGATAATGGAATACAGACAGTGGGCACTATGCCTCTTTGATCAAATAGGGATTAAATTAATCATGAAATTGTAGTAACTGACTGGCAATTTGTAGGTAAAATCTATTTGGATCTTCATTCAATACATATGTCAAAGCAATAAATATGTAGCAGATTTCTGTATTATTATTGCAGCCTAAGTAGGGAAATAATTTTTTTGTCTTAATTTGGATGCTATGGAAAAGAAATAAAGGCAAGCTGTCAGCTCTGACAATTTGAAATAAAATACAGCTTTTACCCATTGAGGATGATATTCACTGTGGGTTTTTCATAGACACATTTTATGAAGTTGAGGAATGTTCCCTCTGTCCTTATACTTTGAATCGTTTTAATCAGGAGCAGATGCTGTGTCTTGTCAAATGCTTTTTCTGCATCAATTGAAAGGACCATGTGGTTCTTCTCTCTTCTCTTATTGATTTGTTCTATCAGATTGGTTGATTTGCAAATGTTGAACCACCCTTGCATCCCATGAAATAAAATACAGCCAATAACATAAAATAAGCAATGGTGTCTGTTTATAACAAACAAAACCACTATCCTATATGAATATCTCTTACAAATATGTAAGAACAAAGAGAGAGAGGAAAGCAGACCATAAGAGACTCTTAACTATAGAGAACAAACTGAAGGTTGATGGACGGAGATGGGGATTAAGAAAGGCACTTGTTTTGATGAGTGCTGGGTGTTGTATGTAGGTGATGGATCACTCAATTTTACCCCAAAAACCATTTTACCAAGTATGTTAACTGACTAGAATTTAAATAAAAACCTGAAATAAGAAAATACCAATAACATATTAGAGTCAAGCAGCGAACCTCAATATTAAGATCCTGCATTCGAATTAAGTCATTAGTGAAGAGCCATATTTTATCATTTGCAGATCTTATATTTCTCCAGATTACAGTAAAACTGAAACTGCCAAGCCAAAGATAATTGTAAAACCACTAAAAATGCAATTTCAAAATATACATTACAAATGCCAAAATGTTTACCTGCTTTGTTCCAAAAGCGGTTTTTCCTGGGCCCATGATCACGGACATAGAGACTAGATTTCTAGGCTTCTTTTCAAATAGATTTGCTGTATGACTAGATTCTCAGACTATGAACAAAATAATATGTACATTTCCATGTCACTTGCCTAAAAAAAGAATTTTTCATTATTATTTCTTTTCTTTCCCCCCTCTGTGGAAGTGAGGAGCTGTGCTGGTGTTGAAATTGAGGTCATGGTCCTGCAGTCTTGGTGTGTGGACGATCCTGTGGACCGAAAGAGATCACATTATTTGGGGTGTTATTTTCTTGATCAGGCTTTTTGTTTCAGGTGTCCTTAAGGTTACCACTACTAGAAGGTAAAGATCACAGGTAAAAATAGAAATCATAAACTAAAATGGAGTTAGAAAGTTTAAGGAAATGACTAGGGAAAATATGAAATAAGGATCCCAAGGAAAACAAATTTTAAAAGAAAAATATTATCAAACCACATGAATAGACCACCTGGATCTCAAACCCACATTACCAAAAAATGTTTTGCAACACTTGCAAGCTCAAAAGGGCAAATATAAAAGTCACTCATTTTAGATATGACTATGAGGGAAATTCCCTAGTGAAAAAAATCAACAAGGGAAACATTGAGACATTAAAAAAATTTTTTAAATAAAAAAAAAAACAACAACAAGAAAGTTATATCCAAAGAGAAAAACCAGAGGTGTTAAAAGGTATAACCAAGGAACTTTATTGTTTGATCAGGGATTTCATTGGCTCCTACAATTGTTTCCTGTCAAAAATATGAAAAATATTGTTGAGGTTCTCCTTGTCCTTCTCACAAATTTTACCCACTGGGTGTGTATGATGAGCAGGTATCTTGTCTTTTCATTAAATGATAACCCAAGTCATGCGGACTCAGTCTGAGCTTTATGGAAACACTGGACTTGTTTATTAATCAGAGGCACTGAAGTCTAAGCTGTATGAATTTAATGGATGAAACAATGGGTTATTGTCATTGGGAGGGTGTTAATATGTTCTATGTGAAAGAAGATGATTGTGCACGGATAATTTGATGAAAGAGTTATAGAGTATGGCAAAGAAATATTCAGCATCCTTCAAAATTAGTTTACTCCTCCATCTACAATGATGGGTTTAGCTCACTCCATGATAGGAAAACTAGAGACAAGATTTCCCAGTCTCCTACACAACCAAATGTAACCCTGTTACTAAAAACTTGTGAACAGAATGTCAATGGAAAGTAGGATTACTTGTTTAGATGGGAATTTTTTGCCATCTGCTTGATTTCCTCCATTCCTAATTCTTCATTTATGGAACAGAGCCATCTCTAATCATGCAGAAAGATACAAAACCATAAGGGATGGCTGAGCAACAGGTCAAGAAGAATTTGGGTTGGCAAATGACCATATGAAGCAGAGCTCCTTAACTGCCCTGTAATACCTATAAACCTTTGAAACTATTACATAAGGGTTTTCTTTTCTATTTTGCTTTAGCTACTCCAAGGCAGATTTCTCCAAAGCAGTTTTACATATACACTAAATTATAATGATGTTATAAAATAGAGGTAGAAGAATGGTTGAGTAGGATAATCTACACATCCAACTTGTAATAGCAGGTAACTAAAATGATAGCTATTAAAATTAATAACATGCTAAATGTTAGGTTATGAACATAATTATAAAAGTATACTCCACTGAATATATCATATAAATGCATATATTTAAAAGGCTATATAGTTATAGGATAAATACTATAAAATATATATCCAAGATATAATACAGTATAGAACTACATTGTAGGGTTGATATAATTGTGTTTTTTTCACATTATTTTACTTTTCAAGTGGAAGAAGCAATATTTATATTTGCTTGCTGTTAGAGTCCTTTATTGTACAGAAAACAAATACACTTGGTTTTTGTACTCACATTCTGTTTTGTCAACTAGTCATCCTCCAGTCATCACAGACTACTGTAATCCTTTAAGGCTACATAGAAGAGCTTGATCATTTGTGGTGTGTGTGTGTGTGTGTGTGTGTGTGTGTGTGTGTGTGTGCACATGAGTGATTCCTTCTTATTAAAAATCATTAACCTTTTTGCTCTTTACTTCTCCAAACTAAATCAAAATTTATTTTAATTTTTTTAATACTAGCCAAGAGCTCAAAACCTGGAAGGAACTTCCAAAAGTTTAGGAAGGATCGCCCCTACATCTAGAATTCTGAGGCAGAAAAGTATAGAACTTTCAAAAACATAAATCCTTTTAAGGAAAATGGATCTAAGGTATTACTTTGTTATTATGTTATATTGTATGCCTGTATAAAAAGATTTTAAATAATTATGGTTAATAAGATAAACTCTCCATTTATTACACAAAAGATATATAATTATAATTATATTTCATAATTATCAGATCACAGGTTGAGAGAAACATAAAGTCTACATAAAACCTATAAAATCTGAGACTTCCCTAGAATTATAATTCTGGAGGAAAAATGCATCAGTTGATCAATAAAAGTCTATGTTTCTACAACTTACATTTCTAAAACTTGTACTGGGAAAAATATGTTTTCAAATGTATTTGTTCTAGGCTTAGTGTTTTGGAAGCAGTAGGAAATTTATTCATATTTATTTATTTATTATTTATTTTGAGAGAGAGAGAGAGAGAAAGAGACAGCATGAGTGGAGAGATGATGGGGCAGAAGGAGAGCAAGAGGGAGAATCCTAAGAAGGCTCCATGCTCAGCACAGAGCCCAGTGCGGGGCTAGTCTCACGACCATGAACCAAAATCAAGAATCAGACACTTAACTGACTGAGCCATCCAGGTGCCCCAGAAATTTATATTATATTTTATTTTTAATATTTCCTATGATAAGGTACACTTTATGTAATAATCAGCTGACTTCCCTTCTTGGTTTCTAAGTTGTCCTCAGATGCTGGATGAGACCTATGTCTTCCTAAACATTCCTGAAAGAATATTTCTTTCATTCAGTGTTTAGTAATTGAGAAGAACAATTTTTCTCAGTTTGATTCTTGAGCTGTCACCCAAAAGATGTACACAAAATATGATTTTAAAAAACCCTAAATTTAACATCTTCATTGGAATTAGACCAATTTATAATTGTATCAAAACTTCTGCATCCAGAACTCATGTTCGGATTAGTCATATTCGGACCAATCCCATATCTGTCTGTTGCTTAACTCCAATTAGGAAAATGAGAAGCCACCATTCATCTAAGGTAGTCTATGCATGGGATGGTAAAGTATTACTCCATTCCACTGCTCATCCCAAATTCAATTCCAGGGGTCTCTGTATATAGCATTAGTTTCTGAAGTTGGACTGAGGGATTTATCTAAAATTACCATTTTAACAGCGATGTAGCAATGACCACTAAGCTTGAAAGAGGAAAATGGTTTGAGAACAGTAAGTCAAACACAAAAGTTTTCGAGCTTAAAATATTTTATACATTAAGTCTTTGTATATGTCCACATAGACATGAAACTCAACAGAGAAAAATAGATTGGAAGCCTACTAAGCTTGTGAGATTATCTAGAAAAAACTCTTGGTTTGTTCTCTCAATGTTTTCAAACAATTTCTGGGACCCCATAAGTGCACAAGGAGGAGATGGTGTCTGAAAGATTTGGCACCCCCCAATACGGGTTATTTTCTAATACTAACCTGTTATGTGGTTATGGAGAAACTTGGAAAGATTTGGAACCCCAATAAGGGCCTGTTTTCCAAAGTTAACCTATTATGTGGTTATGGAGAATTTTGGAAAAGGTAAAATAATAATATGCACATATCATAATATACATATTTAATTGGATGGAAGTACACCAACATATTTAAGCTATTGCTTCTAAGGAAATGAAGCAGAATGAGAATAACAGTGGTAGAGAAAATGATGTTAATTTTAAATTTTATAATATTTTCATTATTAAAAACAAATTCTAATATGATAAAATATTATCAATTATGTACTTTAGGTGAATAATTTAATTACTAGCCAGCAATTTAATTATCTATATTCTCAAATGTTTCCAATTTTTAAAATGAAACAATGAAAACGCCAATTAGTAAAAACAGCACAGGTTGAAAGCAAAACAGCAAACTACATATGTGTGTGTCTTTGTGTAAATATTTTGTACTACTTAAATAAGTTAAATGTTTTCATATTTAGAGAGTAGTCCTTAAAAATATAACAGTGTGGCTTGGCACAGACTAAACTGCTAAATTAATCAAACACTTTTATTGAAAAGAGGGAAAATAATGAAACTATAAAGTAATAACTAACTTAAAAGAAATATTGAAGTTTATAAAAGGACAGCTCTAAGCTATCATGTCTGAAGATGTATCTTTGGGAAAACTAAGAAAAACTCAAAGACATGACCATTATAAAAGCAGGGGTGACGGTTACCTTTGTGGGAAGGAGGGATTTATGATGAGGACAGCCACATGGAACTGTCACTATTCTATTTCTTAATCTGGATGGCTGGAGTATAAAGGGGTCATTGAAAGAGTGTTTTTTTGTTTTTATTTTTGGTAGTTAATTGAATCATACATTTATGTGTGTAGTTTTCTAAATATATGTTTTATTTCAAAGTAAATAGTTTAAAAATATTAATACAAAACCCCAAGCTCATCGGAGAATTCATTTCCTCCTCCCACCCCAGAAGCCTTATCCTCCTTAGAAAAACGTTAAGGGCAATGTGATGATCATATTTAATAGTGCATTCTAGAGTTTCTCGTGTTTTGAGGTTGTTGGTTCTTGTTGATGCTTCAGTGCAGTTTAGTTTTATTTTTATGGCTTTTATTATTATTCTTTTCCACACCATAGCAATTGCTTTCCAATATAGCATTTCCTGTTCTGCCAAAACCTACAGTGTAGTTAGGGTGAGGTAGGAAATGACTGCCACATAGCACAAACTCTTGAAATACACTGGCAAGGTGTATGAAGAAAATAATACCTTCCTAAGGTGGTTTGTGCTTCACACTGGTATTAATAAATGCTCAAGATAAACCAATTTCAATTCATTGACTATTATACAATCTATTTTCTTCCCATTGCTAGATTACTCTGATGAGTTATTAATTTAAGGGTAAATATCGTTGAGGGTAATACAAAACCTTGCTTAGGTATAAGAGTTAATTAGAGTAACCTGAATATAAAACCCATAAAGCCATCTAGAATTAATTTTGTTAGTTCAAATTTATACACTTATTTGGTGCTTATAGTAAAGAGATAATGAATTGAAGAAAGCCAAAATTATTTTAATCCATTCTGTATCAATTTTCAAATCTTTTTTATTTGTAAAAATGCTTAGAGAAGTATTTCCCTATGTACTTTTCATGAGTGCATACAAATTACTTCTGACCTACTTTTAGATCAAAACTTCTCCCTTGAAAGAGTATGGGCTTCTGAACTATAAATTTAGACACAGAAAAATAAAATAATCCCTTCTCTCGACATCTGTTTAATGCGTTTACAAATAATCAAACCACTGTATTTTAGAAAGTGTTATCATCTCAAAACCTCAAAAAATGTAAATGTGTGAGTCATTTTTAACTGTGAATTCAGTAGTGCAGTTGCATGTCTTTGCATGCACACTACCCTGCTAATAAAGTATAAGACTACAGTGGAGTAAAAGTAGGATTTCAAAGGCCCCAGGCTGGAACTAAAACAGATTAATGCATTCAGACTAATGGTGGAGAAGACCCCAGTGACCACCAGGGCAGTGGATGTACATGAAAGCATTTAAAATTTCATTCCCTGTTAGTTTAATCTAGCTACATTAAAAAAGATGTGGCAGGGAAGCAGCTTAAAATAAAAAGGTTCATTTGTCTCCTTCTGGACCAGAAAGTTACAGCTGCCCAGTTTTACGTCTTATCTAAAGGAACATGAGTGGAGGGGAAAAATGATGTATGGCAGATCAGGCTCAAAGAAATTTAGAAATTTATCTAAAATTGAATTGCTCCAGACTGACTCATATGATGATACAGACTCATGCTTTGCCTAAAGCCCTTTAGGAATTTAGCTCTAAAATAATGTAACCACATAGGATGTTAATTGATTAGATCATAATAAGTAATTCTTTCAGCACATTCCTTGGGGAATTAATAGACGATGATAGAGTGATGAATAAATTTGCCTATTTTTCCTGAGCCTCAGATTATCCTTGTATGAATCGGAGCTGGAACAGTGAAGATTAGAAATGAATGTTCTAGCCTTTCGGTCTTGTTGCCAGGGTCTTGTTCTGGAGTGTCATTTCACATTTGTCTTCTAAGATGCAGAGCATTGCCACATCCAGAAATACTTCACCTCATGAAACTTTATTTTCATAATTTCTATCTTTCCTGAGCCTCCATTTTAGCCTGAGTCTTGCCTGCTATAAAACCCACCCACTTTTTCCAAACACTTCATGTGTTCCCTGTAAGTTCTGGTTTTATATTTGTTTCTGTGCAGCGGTGCTTCAGGTCAGTGTTTAGTGACATCCATCTGGAACTCATCCGTCCTTTTCCCTTCTCACTTTTATCTTCCAAGTGACAGAAACAAATATATTTGAAATTTTGTCATTTGGCTTTCCAGAAGCATATCATGAAATATAAAAGTAGAAAAAATGCATATGAATATGCATCAATGATTAAAAACAGTCTTTTTTTTTTCAAAGATTTTATTTATTTGAGGGAGAGACAGACAGAGATAGTGAGACAGCACAAGGAAGCAAGAGGGGGAGAAGCAGGCTCCTGGCTGAACAGGAAGCCTGACGTGGGGCTCCATCCCAGGACCCTGAGAACATGACCTGAACCTAAGTCAGACACTTAACCAACTGAGCCCTCCAGGTGCCCCTAAACTTAAAGCAAGTGAAAGTACATGTGTGTGTGTTCAGAATGTTAGGGGTCATTTTACTACCCCAAACTATATGCCTATTTAATTGGATCATGAGACATCATTAAAGTCCTAAAACTAAATAATTCAATATGGGTCTTACTCAACCTCTCAAATATTTCTTTTTTGTCTCTGACACCAATAGTATTGAAATGCTATCTAACATTATACAGATGCCTCAGAGATACCTGAACAACAGTTTAAAAAAAAAAAAAAAAAAAGAGGAAGACGAAGAAGAAAGACATAGGAAGGATAAAGCTACAGGTCTAAAGTACATAAGTAATTCAAATAATAAAAGAGTATTAGGCCAAAAAAATTATCTCCCTAAAGTAGAAGTTATATTATGCCATCGTAAAGAAACTACAGGGATGCCTGGGTGGTTCAGTTGTTAAGTGCCTGCCTTGGGCTCAGGTCATGATCCCAGAGTCCTGGGGTCAAGCTTTGCATCAGGCTCCCTGCTCAGCAGGAAGTCTGCTTCTCTCTCTCCCACTCCCCCTGCTTGTGTTTCCTCTCTTGCTTTGTCTTTCTTTGTCAAATAAATAAATAAAATCTTTTTTAAAAGGAAATTATAGAAAGTTACAAGAATAACTAATGTATTTTCTGCATATTTCCTACAGTAAGTAAAAATATTTTTTTCTATTCTAACATACATTTTCCAAATCCCTAAGGAATTCCATTAAACTACGTAAATTCTTAATTTAGAGAAAATTGATACGTATTTTAAAAATTCTTACATCCAATACTAAAAACTCCCAAAGATATTCAAGAGAAAAAAATATGTGAATAATACTTATTTAAAGATTTGCAAATATATTAAATGTATTCATGATTAGAATTTAAGACAAAATAGCAAAAAAGCATGACCTTACCTGAGAAAAATGTGTGTGTGTGTGTGTGTGTGTATGTCAAGCTGAAACAAGTTCATGTTATCCCATTCCTAACATCACCATCCCTCATCCCAGCCATGAGACCTGAGAAAAAAGAAGTTATGGATATAAGGATGAGGAAAAGTTAAAGACTCTCTTTCATTTGACCAAATTCTCACAAGCACAAGGATCATCCTGTATGGCCACATACATATAGTATTATGTAAGGCAATAATAGAGGACTGAGGCTTCCATAAACTCAAAGCCCTACGAATACTTTAGTTCTAATAATTTGATATTCAATTAAAAATAATAATTTACCTTCTGTTTTTTGAGGGTTACAGAAGGGGAGATGGGATAACTGGGTGATGGGCATTAAAGAGGGCAAATGTTGAGATGAGCGCTGGGTGTTATAAGCAACTAATGAATCGTGGATCACTACATCAAAAACTAATGTACTATGTGCTGGCTAACTGAACATAATAAAAAAGTAACAATAATTTACCATAATGCAGACTCATGCTAGCAACTAAAATAAATCATCTCAATTCCTGTTGACTGTATAATTTAATATAATCAGAAGCATAATTTGTTCTTTATAAGAATGGGCGATCATAAAGGAATCAGCATAGGTCAGTTAATAGCATTCTGCTCTGCTGCTTAAACAAAGGAATTGCCAAAGCTGAAATAGAACAGAGAGGAGAAGGATAAGAACCAAATAAGGAGATATATTGAAAAAAAGAAACGAAAGTTTCTTTTAAAGTGAAATCTGAGAGTTTTAGGAAAGTTATAAAATATACTTAGAAATATATATGACCAAACACATTTCATATCTGCTTTTTTAAAAAACTGTCATGTTTTCCCTTTAGAACTTGTTTTTCCTGTGTTACTCAAAAATGGTTCCTCAGTCTTGAAGATTCTTCTCATATTTTTTATTTTTATATTTAGAACATTAATTTGTCTGGAAATCGTTCTATTTGTGTGATAAAATAAGCTTTAATTTTACCAAATGGAAGGCTTATGCAAACATTATTAATTTTAAAAACAATCTTAACCACATTTAATTTAAATATTCCTTTAACATATATTATGTTCCCCATACTCATTATTCTCTCAAATAAACTTACAGATATATTTATTAGATATCCTTTAAAATGTAATTTTTATTGACTTTGAGTTAAATATTTAGAATCAATTTAGTATGGTGTGAAAATAAAATTGAATATTTCCATTTTCTTTTATTTTATTTTTAAATTTACTTTTTTTTCAGTGTTCCAAGATTCATTGTTTATGCACCACACCCAGTGCTCCATGCAATACGTGTTGGCTATTTCCATTTTGGAACACTATAAGCATAGCCATTCTTTAACTTTGGAAATTCTCAAAAACATCACCCTTAGTAAAAGTAATGACTTTTGCTTTTCCAAAAATTACCAAGGCATGCCAACTTGCTTGGAACACACATTAGATGGTAGTTGTATATATAATGTTTGAATAGCAGTTAATTTTACCAAATTTTATGTGTTATCATAAAAATGCTGGACTTCCAAGATGAATACGTAAAATTATAGACACAAGTAGAAAGTCAAATTCCATTTCAAATGTGACTATCAATAGAAGTCTACAATTATTTTCGTTAGATATTTCAAAACTTAGGGTTTTTTTTTTTTTTTGACAAGTTTGAATGGTCAATGTTATCAAATAATGTATTCATCTGAACATTTTCTGGTCACTTATCACTGTATCCATTATTCTTTAATCTGTTCTATATCCAAACTTGAATTAAAAGTATGAAGAGTCAAATGTACTTAGATAATGTTAAATGGTACAGAGATAACAAATGTGAAAAAGAATTATAAAAGTAGAATTAATATAGAACCCAGAACTCTAATATTTGACATTTATGCATTTTTCTCAAGACTTCATCATGAACAATTTATAGCCTTAACTAGAAATGAAATGTCATAGATAATTGGTCACATACCTTTGACATTTCATCTCAGGTCTGGTGAATCAATTTTGTGATTTATAACATTTGAAGCCAATATACAGGGACTGAAATCTCAGGACTAGCTATTTTAATTATTTTATAGAAAGTGTATCTTTTGCTCATTTCTTTAAATATAATAAAGCAAACTTTCACTAGAGAAACAGAGTATAAGTTAATATAGGAATACTTGTTATATGAAGCTATAAAAGGAAAAAATAATAATTTCAATAATTAATTATTTTTTAAGCTAATTAAGCTTAATATGCCATATTGTGCTTCTGAGGCTTAGGGAGAAAACGCTCATTTCTGAAGAACTTTCATTACATATATATATGTAATTACATAAATATATATAAACATATATAAAAACATATAAAATTACATAAATTATATATATATAAACATATATAAAATTAATTGCTGCTTATGTTTAAGGTCTATGTTATAGTGGGATAGTACTGCCTTACCTAAAAACTTTAAATGCATAACTCTCTTTTATGACTGGTCCTAAATAAGCTAAATAAATTTAGGTTGTAAAGAAAGCAAAGATATTAAGAGCATACAAAGATATCTTATACAGTCAAGGGAGAAAGGGATGGTTAAGCTTCCAGAAAAACTGTAATCAAGGAGTTGATTACTATCAGAACTCTCTTTTTTCCAATTCAGCTTCTGTCTGAGCACTTGCCTTACTCTTCGTTTATTCAGTCAGCCGGATTTATTTGTTTCTATGCCACACATCAGAATATGGCAGTCAGGAGTGCCCATGTTTATATTTCATTACTTAAAAATGGAAGCACACTGAGTTGGAATCTTACTAGAATCCAGATTAGGAAAGATTTGAACTGACTCGATTTGAAGAGTGTCTATACATGAGTCAATTAAATGTGGCCCATGGGCCTACCCATGAAGTTGGGGAGTGGATGCGTGGGTGTATTCATAAAATAATGGAGATGATTCTCTGAAAATGGGATAGAGGATGCATGAGTGTACAATATATATGTATCTATTTCTTCTTTGTCTAGGAATAAACTTTTTTGTGATTCAAGATTGTCTCATATTGGGGCACGTGGGTGGCTCAGTGGATTAAAGCCTCTGTCTTCGGCTCAGGTCATGATCCCAGGGTCCTGGGATCGAGTCCCGCATCAGGCTCTCTGCTCCTCGGGGAGCCTACTTCCTCCTCTCTCTCTGCCTGCCTCTCTGACTACTTGTGATTCTGTCTGTCTAATAAATAAATAAAATCTTAAAAAAAAAGATTGTCTCATATGCAAAACTAAGTAAGGCAAATGATAAAGGTGAATATATTTAAGGAAAGAAAATTAAAACCTCGTGAATATGCCTAAATTTTTCTGGTAATTGAGCTTCTCTCAGTTTAAGAAAACAGCTTTTAAACTTATAGAGATTGACTGGAAATCAATAGCTTAGAGACCTGCTAAGTGAAATGGGGGAAACTAAAATCCCAAAAAGGTTAAAAGTAGAAACTGTTGACCTTAAATAAGAAATAAACTTGCAGTTTCTAACCACATTAAACTTATTCAGCTACATATTAATATTTTACCACATTGTTTATGACCACAACGCACATAGTCTCAATCTTGCTCCATAATTCATCACTGTTTTGTTAGCTTTTTGATACTTTTTGATAGATTTTTTTTTATTTTTTATTTTTATAAACATATTTTTATCCCCAGGGGTACAGGTCTGTGAATCACCAGGTTTACACACTTCACAGCACCCACCAAAGCACATACCCTCCCCAATGTCCATAATCCCACCCCCTTCTCCCAAACCCCCTCCCCCCAGCAACCCTCAGTTTGTTTTGTGAGATTAAGAGTCACTTATGGTTTGTCTCCCTCCCAAACCCATCTTGTTTCATTGATTCTTCTATGTCACCAAACTTTTCAGGTTTTCTCACAGAGTCTGAGAGAGAGGGAGGGAGGAAGGGCAAATGAGGGAGCAGAATTATCTAGTCGATCATCATCGAAATCTTACTTGTCAGCTGGTTTTAGTACTCATGGTGGTTACGAACACTAACTCAACTCTTCATACATAAAATGACCCACCTAACACTTACTACTTGAATATTCAAAAAGTAAGTAAGTAAAACACTACACATCTCTGCCATTATGGCCGAAAAAAAAAGGACAAAGAAAAAGAAAGGAAGGAAGGAAGGAAGGAAGGAAAAAGAAAGAAAGAGAGAGTGAGAGAAAGAAAGAAAGAAAGAAAAGAAAAGAAAAGAAAAGAAAAGAAAAGAAAAGAAAAGAAAAGAAAAGAAAGAGAGAGAATGAAAAAGAAAAGGACAGGACAAGTGTTATTGTCACAGAAATAGGTCTCTTCAGTGTTCACCCACCTTGAGTGCTCTTTTTCCTCAATCTCTGGAGTGGGCACACTTGAAATACCTTTTATCCTCTACCTTCATATCTTTCACTCTCTCCCTGTCTCCACCACTGGTTACCCTTGCTCTTTCACTTCCTTGCTTACTTTTGAAGAAATCATGAGGTCATTCTGTTTCACCTAATTAACAATCCCGTGTATCCAACAAAATACAATGCCATTAGCATTTGACAGGGAAAAAAAAATTACAGTGTAAGTTTGTCTCAGTCTAAATTCTGCCAAATTTAGAAGCGTATGAAACAGAAAGCAAGGGTCAAAGCTCTGGAGCCAGCCAGCCTAGTTTTAAATACCAGCTCTGTCAAGTAGTAACTGTGTAACTTTTGGAAAGTCACTTAAAACCCCTGAACCTCAGTTTCCTCAACTGTAAACTGAATGATAATTATACCTACCTCCAGTGTCATTCTGAAGATAATTAATTTGATGATATATCTAGAGCTCTTTGCACAGTGCCTGGATTTATCTGAGCACTCAGTAACTGCCAACCATATTTGTAAGAGGCACTGCAGCCTGGATGCTCTGGACCCTAGGTTTGAAGCCTATGTCCACCTCTCTAAAAGCAGTGTTGTCTTTCTTTGCTGGGGAGGGAGGTTAATAAAAAATGTTCTCCAATGGCTTGTAAGAAAACAGATTTTTATAATTTCCAAAAATTTATTGGTGGTATACATTTTAAATAGCCTTGCATCTCTTTATTCCCCTGTTCATTGTTTTGGGTATAATTGTAAAAGGAATCAACTCCTTAATTTCCGTTTCTTCTATCTTGCTGTTGGTGTATAGAAATGCAATTTGATTTCTGTGGATTAATTTTATATCCTGACACTTTACTGAATTCCTATATGAGTTCTAACAGTTTTGTAGTGGAGTCTTTGGGTTTTCCACATAAAGTATCATATCATCTACAAAGAGTGAGAGTTTGACTTCATTGCCAATTCAGATGCCTCTTATTTCTTTTTGTTGTCTGATTGCTAAAGCTAGGATTTCCAGTACTGTATTGAATAGCAGTGGTGATAGTGGACATCCCTGCCATGTTTCTGACCATAGGGGGAAAGCTCTCAGTTTTTTTCTCATTGAAAATGATATTTGCTGTAGGTTTTTCATAGATGGCTTTGATGATATTGAGGTATGTACCCTCTATCCCTACACTTTGAAGATTTTTGATCAGGAAAGGATGCTGTACTTTGTCAAATGCTTTTTCAGCATCTACTGAGAGTATCATATGGTTCTTGTTCTTTCTTTTATTAATGTGTTGTATCACATTGATTGATTTGTGGATGTTGAACCAACCTTGGAGCCCTGGAATAAATCCCACTTGGTTGTGGTGAATAATCCTTTTAATGTACTGTTGGATCTTATTGGCTAGTATTTTGGTAAGAATTTTTGCATTCATATTCAAGGATATTGGTCTGTAATTCTCCTTTTTGATGGGGTCTTTGGTTTTGGGATCAAGGTAATACTGGACTTATAAAATGAGTTTGGAAGTTTCCCTTCCATTTCTCTTTTCTGGAACAGTTTCAGGAGAATAGGAATTAATTCTTCATTAAATGTTTGGTAGAATTCTCCTGGGAAGCCATCTTGCTCTGGGCTCTTGTTTGTTGGGAGATTTTTGATGACTGCTTCAATCTTTTTACTGGTTATGGGTCTATTCAGGTTTTCTCTTTCTTCCTGGTTCAGTTTTATTAGTCTATGTCTGTAGGAATGCATCCTTTCCTTCCAGATTGTCAAATTTGTTGGCGTATAGTTGTTCATAATATGTTCTTATAATTGTTTGTATTTCTTTGGTGTTGGTTATGATCTCTCCTCTTTCATTCATGATTTTATTAATTTGGGTCCTTTCTCTTTTCTTTTTGATAAGTCTGGCAGGGGTTTATCAATCTTATTCTTTCAAAGAACCAGTTCCTCATTTCATTGTTCTGTTCTACTGTTCATTTGGTTTCTATTTCATTGATTTCTGTTCTGATCTTTATTATTTCTCTTCTCCTGCTGGGTTTAGCCTTTCTTTGTTGTTCTTTCTCCAACTCCTTTAGGTGTAGGGCTAGGTTATGTATTTGAGACCTTTCTTGTTTCTTGAGAAAGACTTAAATTGCTATATATTTTCCTGTCAGGGCCGCTTTTGCTGTATCCCAAAGATTTTGTGTTTTCATTTTCATTTGTTTCCATGAATTTTTTTTCTTTAATTTCCTGGTTGATCCATTCATGCTTTAGTAGGATGCTCTTTAGCCTCCATGTATTTTAGTTTTTTTCAACTTTCCTCTGTGGTTGAGTTCTAGTTTCAGAGCATTGTGGTCTGAAAATATGCAGGGAATGATCCCAATCTTTTGGTATCAGTTGAGACCTGTTTTGTAACCCAGAATGTGATCTATTCTGCAGAATTTTTCAAGTGCACTAGAGAAGAATGGGTATTCTGTTGCTTTGGGATAGAATATGCATATGTATGTGTGTGTGTGTATTTGTGTGTGTATGTGTGTGTGTATGTGTGTGTGTGTATGGGTCATCACGATGAAGGGATGGAATATGACTGTAAAGATGAAAATTTAAAAAGATTTTCAAAAAGAAATTGATAAGATAAGAATTTGGTTTAAAAAAAGGGGGGGCCCTGGGTGGCTCAGTGGGTTAAAGGCTCTGCCTTTGGCTCAGGTCATGATTCCAGAGTCCTGGTATCGGGTCCCGCATCAGGCTCTCTGCTCAGCAGGGAGCCTGCCTCCCTTCCTCTCTCTATGCCTGCCTCTCTGCCTACTTTGATCTCTGTCAAATAAATAAATAAAAATCTTTAAAAAAAAAAAAAAAGGAGAGAATATTATCAGGCTAGAGATTAGAACAAAGCCATACCTAGATTCAGGGTCTATTTTGATCTGCTAGAAGAAACTGTATCCTAAAATTTTAAAGAAGGAAAAACTTCTATGTATACAAAAAAAAAAAAAAAGTTAAATACAAGGAAGGGATAGAATATAACAATGAAAACTTTAAAATATTTTTTAAAAGGTATTGATAAGATAAAATGCTTTAAAAAGGTTAAAATAGGAAAGAGAAAAAAATTTTAAAAATAGAATAAGAAAAATATAAAATTAAAAAATTTAACTTTGAAAGACTAAAGAATCAAGGGGGAAAAGCCATGAATTCTATGTGCTGTGTTCCCCTAGCTCTGAAGTTTTACAGTTCTTATTGATTAGTGAACTTGGTCTTGGCTGGATGTTCTTTTTGATCTTCTGGGGGAGGGGCCTGTTGCAGTGATTCTCAAATGTCTTTGCCCAAGGCAGAATTGCACCACCCTTGCCAGGGGCCAGGCTAAGTAATCTTCTCAGCATCAGCATTGCTCTCAGTAGCTTTTGTTCCCTGAATGCTTTCCCTACATGTTTGGAGGATGGCAATGAATGTGGCAGCCTCCCAATCTCCCACTCATGGGAGCAGAGAGCTTGGGGTCCTACTCCTTAATGTGCTTTCAGAGAAAAGCTATCAATCTCACCCATATCCCTGGTCTCTGGCCATATTTCGTTCTCCCCTGGCCCATGACCAAGCATTTCTATCTCTGGTGCATGGCCCCATCTGGAGTCTCCAAACCCAGTCTATTCCTGCAACATGCTCCCATGCCACTCTTCCTGGGTGAGGAAGGTGAGTTTCCCTGGATCTGCCACTTGGGGTCTCTTCTCAAAGAGCAGTGGTCCAATCATGCTAGGGATCACAGTTTATGAATACCCTGATCCGAGAGATCACTCTTTGGCTCCATCTTTGAGGCTGGCTTCCCCGCTTTGATATCTGGGAACTCTGCCATGCTCAGGCACCCCCCAGTCTTTCTGTGACCCAAAGGGACCTGAAACTACATTGCTCCTGTGAGGGCTCCATGCCCTCCCTAGCCCCTGAAACAGCATCCCTCAGTGGAGCAGACTTCTAAAATCTCCAGTTTTGTATTTCACTGGTCTATCACTTGCTGGGAGCCGGCCCCTCCCCTCCCTGTATATCTTCTCATATATCGTGTCAGATTCACTTCTCCACACATCCTACCTTCTGGAAAGTTGTCACTTTTCGTTCATAGAATTGCTGTTATTCTTCTCTTCAATCTCCTGTTCAGTTTTTAGGTGTTCAGGATGGTTTGATAATAATCTAGCTGAATTTCTAGGACCTGATAAAATTTGGACCTCCTACTCCTCCACCATCTTCCCCCCCCCCCATATTCCACTCTTTTTTTTTTTTTTTATAAGTTTTTATCACTTTTTTTTAATCACTTTTATTATCTGTGTGTTCTGGGACAATTTTTCACAGTGATAATTTAAATCAGGCTTTGAGACATTTTTCTCTCCATTCAATATCAGAAAAAGGACATTAAAAAACTGGTTGGCAGCTGTAAGTATGCAAGTGTGCCTGTTTCTGTTCATCTTTGCTTTATGGGTAGGGGTAGAAATGGGTTAAAGAAGGGAGACCAAATACCAACAATCCTTAGAACTTTCACTTTCTCTGGGGATAAATTCTAAGCTACCTCGCATGGAAATTAGTGCCTGTGTATGATAGTGTGTGATTTTTTTTTTCTTTAAAGATTTATTTATTTGAGAGAGAGAGAAAGTAGGGGAGGGTCAAAGGAAGAGCATATTCAAGCAGACTGTTTGCTGAGTGTGGAGGTTGACCTAGAGTTCAGTCTCACAACTCATGAGATCATGACCTGATCTCACGACCTGAAACTCAAGAGTCAGAAGCATAACTGACTGAGTCACCCAGGAGCCCCACAATGTGAATTTTATAGATAAGGAGGAAAACTTCTATAAAAATTTTAGCTAATCCTTTTGAATGTAATTCCATGTTTTATTCTTGTCCTCTTGTTATTTATGGCATTCTTGCATGTTTAGACTATCTGAGTTTCTGCAGGGAAAATCAGCTTATATCTGAGCTACATCATGCTTTAGAAATATTTTAAACTATGTCTTCTATTGCCTGGTACTTTATTCCCTACCTATACCTAATTATCATAGTGCAATTAAACTTTTCATGGTATTCTTTTTTTTTTTTTTAGATTTTATTTATTTATTTGACAGACAGAGATCACAAGTAGGCAGAGAGTCAGAAAGAGAGAGGGGGGGAAGCAGACTCCCAACTGAGCAGAGCCCAATGTGGGACTCGATTTTAGGACCCTGAGATCATGACCTGAGCTGAAGACAGAGGCTTAACCCATTGAGCCACCCAGGCACCCCTTTTCATGGTATTTTATGTTAGTTTTGCACATTAGAAGTTTATAACTTTTAGTGACTTACTGTTATTGCAATTTCAAAAGAGAAAGAAAATATTTGAGTGTGATTAATCAATTATATTCATACAGATAATCTAAGCTATGGGTAGGCTGCTTCCATATCTAAAATATTTCACAATATTTGAAGAGCTGGTGAGATAATTTCTCATGTACAATAGTTGTTCCATTATGAATCTTTAAAAATTAAGTCAATTACAAAGTATTTGTGATATTCAATAGGCAACAAAATGTATAGATATAGTCATCAAATGAGATAATAGAAACTTATGATAAAATGTACTTAATTTTCTTATGTAGCACTACAACAGATAGTAGGTAGAAAGGAGATTTCTAATACTTACTTCATCACTATCAATTGTAAATAGGGCAGAGTATTTGTTCCTTGACCAAAAATGTTTTTAAATTAAATTAGATAATGTAAGAGAACATCTAACATAGGATTTAGTATATTGCAAGCCTCCAACAAATGCTTATTAACTCATTTCCTCTAACCCCAACTTATGTTTATCAAGACTTTGAAATAAAATTTTAGATTTTACATAGGCCTAACTATTGCAAATATGAAATAGTAAGCTATCTCTAATTTTAATCAAATATGAAATTAACTAAGAATGATTAAACAAGTCAGGGAATTTGATCCCTAGAGACTATATCACACTTCATATACTAGTTTTACTACCACACTATATATGTAGGATATCATTTGAAAGCTATCCATTTCACTAAACTGTGAAAATTTATTGTTCATTTGCTATAATGGAACTCATTGATTGAACAAGAGTTTTATATCCATTATGTGTTGCAATTTTTTAAAAATAATATTTCTGCATCAATCAATTTAACATGTGGAAAGTATGTAAAATTAGCTGCTTGGTAATATTATTTTCAAGTCTTAACATAAAAATGAAGCATTGTACTCCATAGTGTATATGGACGACATCTTCCTTATCCATTCATCCATTGAAGGGCATCTTGGTTCTTTCCATAATTTGGCAACCGTGGCCATTGCTGCTATAAACATTGGGGTACATTTGGCCCTTCTTTTCACAACATCTGTATCTTTGGGGTAAATACCCAGTAGTGCAATTGCAGGGTCATAGGGAAGCTCTATTTTTAATTTCTTGAGGAATCTCCACACTGTTCTCCAAAGAGGCTGCATCAACTTGCATTCCCACCAACAGAGTAAGAGGGTTCCCCTTTCTCCACATCCTCTCCAACAACTTTTGTAGCAACATGGACGGGACTGGAAGAGATTATGCTGAGTGAAATAAGTCAAGCAGAGAGAGTCAATTATCATATGGTTTCACTTATTTGTGGAGCATAACAAATATCATGGAGGACAAGGGGTGTTAGAGAGGAGAAGGGAGTTAGGGTAAATTGGAAGGGGAGGTGAATCATGAAAGACTATGGACTCTGAAAAACAATCTGAGGGGATTGAAGTGGCGGGGGTTTGGGAGGTTGGGGTACCAGGTGGTGGGTATTATAGAGGGCACAGATTGCATGGAGCACTGGGTGTGGTGAAAAAATAATGAATACTGTTTTTCTGAAAATAAATACATTTTTTTAAAAAATGAAGCATTAAATAAGAACACAAATTTTTATTCAAAAGTTGAATGTTTAATACATTTTTATTTATTTATTGTTGCTTATGAGGAATCAAATTTTTTTGCTCATACTTACACTACTTGAATGAGAAAGTGATATTAAATGATAATTGTTTTCAAACTATTCTCAGAATTATGGAAACCAATAGGTAAAAAACAAAACAACATTGTTATGAGAGGCCACCATCATAAGGAAGAATAACAGCTATAGTTACAGATGTTAGACTAAGAAGAAACTGTGCATTTTCCTGGGACTATAATAGACAAACTGAATATATGCAACAAACTACATACTTCCGATACTGGTATATAATAAAACCATTAGATTCAAAAAAGATCCTGATGTGCATTATAAGAAAGGAATATTGCTTATTTACTTTTGAGGTTTTTAAAATTTTTAATAATTGTTTTAGTAATTTCATATTATAAAAGTTCTTTTGAGGATACCCATGGTTTTTCTTTGTTTAAGAAGTAATGAAATCAGCAAACTAGGATAAAAAGGAACTTCTTGAAATTATTAAAGGAAATCTACAAAAAACCTATAGCTAACATTATATTTAATATGAGAAACCATAAGATTTTCCATTGAGATCAGGAAGAAGGCAAGGATGGTCCCTGCAACAATCTTATTCAACATCATACTGAAAGTTCTAGCTAATGCAATAAGAAAAGAAAAGGTAATAAAAGGTATAAAAATTGGAAGAGTAGAAAGAAACTGTCATTTTTGGTGGACAACAAGATCATCTATGTAGAAAATTTGAAAGAATCAAAAGTAACAACAAAAACTGCTGTAAGTTAATAAGTGATTATAGCAAGGTTGCAGGATATGTGGTTAATATTTAAAAATCAATCATTTTCATATTTACCAGCAGTGAACAAGTAGAATTTGAAATTAAAAACACAATGCAATTTACCTTATCATCCTCAAAAATGAAATGCTTAGTATAAATCCAATAAAATATGTACATCTGTGTGATAAAAACTATAAAATTCTGATAAATGAAATCAAAGAAGAGCTCAACAAATAAAAAGATATTCCATATTCATCAATAGGAATACCCAGTATTGTCAAGATGTCAGTTCTTCCCAGGTTGATTTATAGATTCAAGGAAATCCCAATTAAAATCTCAACAGGTTATTTTGTGGAGGTCAAAGCATTGATTCTAAAGGCAATATGGTGAGGCAACAGGCCCAGAGGAGCCAACACAACATTGCAGAAGAACAAAGTTATACACCTGATACTCTCTAACTTTAAGACTTTCAATAAAGCTAAAGTAATCAAGGCAGTTAGCACTGGTGAAAGAATAGACAAAAAGATCAATAGAATAGCATAAAGAACCCAAAGAATAGATCCACATGAACATAGTCAATTGATCTTTGACGAGTAAATTTGATAAAATGGAGCCAAGATAGTCTTTAACAAATGGTGCTAGGATAACAGGACATTGCAAAAATAAATAAATCTAGACACAGACCTGACATTCCAAGCAAAAATTATCTAAAAATTAATCATAGACTTAAATGTAAAACAGAAAACTCATACAAAACTCATAGAAGATAATGAAAGAAAAAATGCAGATGATCTTGTGTATGATAGTAACTTTTTCAGATATAATGCCATAAATACAATCCATTAAATAGTTGACAAGCTGGACTTCGTGAAAATTACAAATTTTTGTTCTGCAAGAGACATTATCAAAAGAATGAGAACACAAATTACAAACCTGAAGAAATATGTGTGAAATACACATCTGATAAAGGAATGTTATTCCAAATAACCAAAGAACTCTTAAAATTCAACAATAAAAAACAAATAACCAGATTTAAAAATGGGCAAAAGATTTTATAGATAACCCACCATATAAAATATACAGATGGCATTGAAAAGATGATATGCATCCCATTATCATCAGAGAAATACAAATTAAAACAACAATGATATACTACTACAAACATATTAGAAAGGCCAAAATCCACAACGCTGACACCAAATCCTTGTGAAAGTGTGGAGTAACAGGAACTTTCATTCATTACTATGGAAATGCAAAATCGTACACTTATTTTGGTGTTTGGTTGTTTCTGACAAAACTAAACATACTGTTACCACATTATCCAGCAGTTGCACTCCTTGGTATTTAAATAACATCACTTAAGACTGCACAAAAACCAACATGGGAATGTTTATAGCAGCTTTATTCATAATTGCCAAAAATCAAGAGCAACCAATGTGTCATTCAGTAGGTGAGTGAATGAATAAACTAGTATACCCAGATAATGGAGAATTATACAACACTTGAAAAATGAGGTAATAAGCCATGAAAAGACATGAAAGAACTTAAATGCATTATTACTAAAGAAAAGAAGCCAATCCGGGAAGGTGACAGATTATATTATCCCAACTATACAACCTTAAAGAAAAGGTAAAACTTAGGCAGTAAAAAGATCACTGATTGTCAGTATTTGGGTCGAGAGAGAGGAATGTTATGAATAGGCAAACACAGATGATTTTTAGGACAGCAAAAGTAATCACTATGATGCTAATATGTTGGATACATATCATTATACATTTGTTCAAACTCATACTATGTAGATCAAGGGTGAATCACAGAGAAAACTATAGACTTTGGGTGAATATGATGCATCATCATAGATTCATCAATTGTAAAACATGTACTATTCTGCTGGGGGATGTCGATGAGGGTGAGATTATGCATGTATGGGGTAGTAGGTATGTGGGAAATCTCTGTACCTTCTCTCAATTTCGCTGTAAATCTAAAATTCTCTAAAAGAATAAATTCTATAAAATGAAATAAAACAAAATGAGCTACTTGAAAACAGCATCATTTATAGTACTTAAAAATTAGAAATGTGATTATCTAAATTTAAAATAGTTCAACATTTGTAAACACTAAAAATACAATTTACTCCTGACTACTACAGCTGTTGAGTTATCTTTTCATATTAATTGACCATTTATGGTACATTTGTGTGAAGAAAAAAAACATTAAATTTGTTTAAGGACCGTTCATCCCGTGTTTATTTTCTGGTCTAGCAACATTTCAGGAAAGGAGATAAAGAGCCTAGTATAAGAATAAAGCACAGGGGTGCCTGGGTGGATCTGTGGGTTAAGCCTCTGCCTTCAGCTCAGGTCATGATCTCAGGGTCCTGGGATCCACCCCCACATCAGGCTCTCTGCTCTGTGCAGAGCCTGCTTCCCCTGCTCTCTCTGCCTGCCTCTCTGACTACTTTTGATCTCCCTCTGTCAAATAAATAAATAAAATCTTTTAAAAAAAGAATAAAGAAAAAAAAGGAAATGCAAGCTGGATAAATATTTTTATGTATTTTTATTTTTTAATTTATTTATTTTTAAAGATTTTGTTTATTTGCCAGAGAGAGAGAGGCAGGCAGGAGAGACGGGCATCCCACTGAGTAAGGAGCCCAATGCAGGACTCAATCCCAGGACTCTGGGACCACGACCTGAGCCAAAGGCAGAAGCTTAACCAACTGTGCCACCCAGCAGTTCCAGGATAAATATTTTTAAAAAGAAATGTAGATTGAAAAGATAGAATTTAAAGGACAATGTATATAATTAGATGTTAGAATAATGAGGTGATAAGTGAAATATAAATTACTTTAATAATTCTACTCTTCCACCAAAATATTATGTCACCAAAGTCACTACAATGACTTTAAAATAAAGAGTTTTCTCTGGTTTAGTTTAAAACCACTATATGTCCATATCAATTTTTCTATAGGTAAGTTATATTTTTTTTAAATATAACTACTATAAAAAATGATCTTTGTGCACAGGATTTAGTAAGACATATGTCATTTTAAGCCAAAATCAAATTATAATGAGTTATAAATTCTGTTTCTGTTAAGAAGTTAACCACCCAGGGCACCTGGGTGGCTCAGTGGGTTAAAGCCTCAGGTCATGATCCCAAGGTCCTGGGATCGAGCCCCACATCGGGCTTTCTGCTCAGCGGGGAGCCTGCTTCCTCTTCTCTCTCTGCCTGCCTCTTTGCCTACTTGTGATCTCTGTCTGTCAAATAAATAAATAAAATCTTAAAAAAAAAAAAAAAAAAAAGAAGTTAACCACCCAAGAGTCTGTCAAGTGTTTAGAAATAGTCAATCCAGAAGTGCTGATGGTTTCTAACATTAGCCTCTGGAATTCTCTTTTCTAGTTGACAGTAGCTGTATTAAGGGATAATGCATATTTCCTGCTAACTGTTCTTCAACTTCAAATGTTAAGTGGTGTCTTTTAATTACATTGTGTATGGTAATTAATTTAAAATATTCATGCAAGTTTTTCATCTTGGAATCCCATTTCATACATGGCCTATATGCCCTAGACTTTCAGTGGTTTATTCCAGCTTTCAAAATATTCTCAAAGTGTAAGATAATAAAAGTTCTAGAAAATATTCAAAGTAGCTAGAAAATATAAACAGCCATTTGCAGATTGCTAAAATGGCAATGCATATATTTGCATTTTTAAAATGAAGTATTCACTGAAAACATATAAAAATAGAACAGCAAATGAATAATACAAATTTTGAGTTATCTGAATATCTAGCTATTTTATAGCACACTTAATATAAGAAGCCATGATCCACTAGAAGACTGTTTTATTCAATAGGGCATTAACTATAAGTTTCTTTTTAGGCCTAGAATATTTTTCCAAAAAAAAAAAAAGTAGCGCTTTTATTTATTCACAATGTAAATTCGTTACATCATAATTTTACCTCAAATTGACTTGTATTTTATTAAGCATTTTAACCTGCTGCAGTTGCATTGAAAGAATAAGAAAGTAGCCAATTCTAAATGCATTTGCAGTTACCATGGCTTTCACCAGTACAGACTGTAATGCAGGGTGAAGGGTGAGGTCAGTGAGAGTGACCTGTTTGACAGTAACAAGTATTTTATCCCTCATATCAATGTGAAGAACTGACTCATGGTAGTAATGAGAACAGATCAACTTTGATTCCATGTTATTATTCATTCCAAAGCCTCTACAAATAGTGCTTCTCATATTTTCTTTATCCCCGCTGCCCTCTTTGGTGGTATACTGTCAGTAAAAACGAAAACAATATAAATAAATAAAATAAATAAGCAAATAAAAAGAAACGAATTGCCAATTTTAAATTTTTTATTGTTTAAGTATAAATGCAGACAAATTAGTTTCAATGTACAGCACAATAAATTAGTATTTGCACGTACAGGCATACCTCAGAGATATTGTGAGATATGTTCCAGACCACCATAATAAAGCAATATTACAGTGAAATGAGTCAAATGAAATGTTTCTTTTCCCAAGAATGTAAAAGTTTATACTTTTATATAGTAGTCTGTAAAGTCTTCAATATTTTGATGTATAAAAAAAATCATTGTACATACCTTAATTAAAAATATTTTATTGTTGACTCAGTCAGTGAAGTGTTTGACTCTTGATCATGGTCATGGTCATGGGTTTGAGCTCCCTATTGGCCTAGAGTCTACTTAATTTTTTTCTTTCTTTCTTTCTTTTTTTTTACTAAGAAATGCAAACCATAATCTTGAGTTTTCAACAAGTCGTAGTCTTTTCACTGGTAGAAAGTCTCACCTCATTTAGGATAGCTGCTGACTGAACAGAGTGGTAGTTACTGAAGGCTGGGGTGGCTGTGATATTTTCATAAAATAAGACAATGAAGTTTACGGCATTGACCAACTCTTCATTTCACAAATGGTTTCTCTCTGCTTTGTGATGCTGTTTGACAGTATTTCACACACAGTGGAACTTCTTTCAAAACTGCAGTCTTCTCAAACTGTGCTGCTGCTTTATCAGCTAAGTTTATGTAATATCCTAAATCTTTCATTGTCATTTCAACAATCCACAGAATCTTTACCAAAAATAGATTTCATCCCAAGAAACCACCTTTTTTTAAATTTTGCTCATTCGTGAGAAACACCTTCTCATCTGTTGAAATTTTATCATGAGACTGCAGCAATTCAAATATAATAATGAAAGTCTGAAAAATGGCAAGAACTAACAAAATGTGACAGACATGAAGTGACCAAATGCTGCTGAAAAATGGCGCTGATAGACTTGCTTAACACAGGGTTACCACAAACCCTCAATTTGCAGAAGTGCCTACTTTATTGAGTTTCTTTTTAACAAAAATGGATGTGAAATTTTGTCAAATTATTTGCATGTATTTGTTTTTTCTGAATCTACTGAGGATGATCATATAACTTTTTCTTCATTTTGTTAATGTGATCTATCATATTGATTGGTTTGCAGAGATGTTGAACCATCTTTGCATCCCTAGGATAAATCTATTTAATCATGTTACATGATTTTTAATGTATTGTTGAATTCAGCTTGAATATTTTATTGACAATTTTTGTATCTATGTTCATCAAGGATACTAGCTATAACTTTCTTTTCTTGTGATATCCTTGTCTAGTTTTGGTATCCAGATAATACTGATTTCATAAAATTAATTTGAAGTATTTCCTCCAAGTTTGCATATATCAAAAGTAATCTCTGACTTCACTCTAAATCCAAAATGAGAAATGTACATGCTTTTAAAAAACTATTTCCTGATACAGAAAACATATTTTCACTGAAGAAATCCATATGTCCAAGATTCCTCCTTTAAGTAGTAGGAGGAAAAGTTAGACATTCTTTCCCAAAAATAAGAACTTAAAAGTATACTTCTAGAATGAAACCATTTAATAAATGCAGTACATACTGCGTTTAAAATAAATTATAAATTGCTAAGATGGACAGTATAATAGGGAACCCTTCTATTCTGAAGAAGGGACTTGGAAATAGACAATGAATAAAAGCTACTAATTTTTTCATTGTATTAAATGTCTAGCAAATCCATTCTTAATTGGAGCATTATAATAAATTTTATGCTAACATTTTCCTTGGGGTTTTATATAATGGTGCAAACTGCAGGGTGCTTAAGCACCTGCCTTTGGCTCAGTTCATGCTCTCAGGATCCTGGGATTGACCCCTGCATCAGGAATCCTTATTCAGTGGGGAGTCTGCTTCTCCCTCTCCCTCTGCCCTACCTCCCACTCATGGACTCTCTCTCTCAAATAAATAAATAAATACATAAATAATATTTTTTTAAAAATGATAATGTAAAGCCAAAAAAAAAAAGAGTCTTGCCATTTTTTTGATCTGTTAAACAGCATAATCCTTTTTCAAGTTTGCATACTTACTTTACCCACAAGGTCCATACTTGTTTGAATCCTGATTTTTTTTATGTTATTTTCTTTTTTAGGAGATAAATGATTTTATTTTATTTTATTTTTATTTTTTATTGTGTTCAGTAGCCACTGTATAGTACATCATTAGCTTTTGATATAGTGTTCAATGATCCATCAGTTACATATAACATTCAGTGTTCATCCGAGCACATGCCCTCCTTAATACCCATCACTCTGTCACCTCTCCATCATATCCCAAGCCCTCAGATTGTTTCCTGGGGTCCATAGTCTCTCATGGCTCATCTCTCTCTCCCTCTGGTTCCTCCCCCTCCTTAGAGCTACTGTTTATGTTCCACATCTGAATGAAAGCATACATAATTGTCTTTCTCTGCTTGACTTATGTCAGTTAGCATAATCCTCTCCAGTTCCCTCCATGTTGATGCAAATGGTGAGTATTCATCATTTCTGATGGCTAAATAATATTCCATTGTATATATGTACCACATCATCTTTATCCATTTGTCTGTTGAAGGGCACCTTGGCTCCTTCCGTAGTTTGGCTATTGTTATTTTGTCATATTTTCTTGAATTGGGTGCTCATAGGTGGAGTTGTATGGTTAATCCATATACTTCATCTCATATAAAACAAAAGTCGAAGACTCAGGAAGACCAAGTTATTCAACTATGAACTGATAAAGCTAAAACACATTCCTATATTGGCCATGGCTATACTTTTTGAAATAATACCATAGTGGGATGCCTCGGTGGCTCAGTCAGTTAAGCATCTGTCTTTGGCTCAGGTCAAGATCTCAGGGTCATGGAATTGAGTCCCATGTTGGGCTCCTCACTCAGCCTGCTTCTCCCTCTGCCTACAGCTCCCCTGTTTGTGCACTCTCCCTCTCTCTCTCTGGCAAATAAATAAATAAAACTTTTAAAAAATAAAATAATATCATAGTGACTTGTAACTCCCATTAGGTATTTGGTTTGGTCTAAGGGTGCCTCGGTGGCACAGTTAGTTAACTCTCCAGCTCTTGGTATTAGCTCAGGTCATAATCTCAGGGTCATAAGATGGTGCCCCACATGGGCCTCTGTGATGAGCATGGAGTCTGCTTTGTATTCCCTCTTCCTCTTCCTCTCCCTCTGCTCCTCCTCTTTGTGCTCTCTCTCTCAAATAAAAGTAAATAAATCTTTTTTAAAAGGGATATTTGATTTGGTCTAGTATTGGTAAATATTTAAAAATCCAAATGATTTAAAATTAAATTAATGGTTTAGTTAAAAAATCATCAGATTTTTTAAAAATGTAATTTATTTCTTCTTTTAGTACTCTAGTAAGAATTTTTTTTTCTTTCCCTTAATAAGAAATGCCCTTACCTAATGTTTTGAGTTAGAGCTTAATATTTCTACCTAAGATGACATAATATTTAGGGGTCAGAAACACAGTTGATGTGATCTGCCTGCCCAATTCTGAATTCCAATTCTACCACACACTTGCTGGGTAGACTGGCGAATCACTTTATCTTTCTGTGCTTTGCTTTCTTCTACTTTAAGATGGGAATAATAGTGTAGATTCATAGGGATGTTTTGAATATTTAATTAAAAATTTTAAAGGTGTCCTCAGTGCCTTGTATGTATTAGAAATTCAGTAAACATTGACTCCAGTCTCTCCCTGTCTCTTTGTCTCTGTCTCACTCCTACAAGTCGTGCCCATATGCACACACACAAACACACACACACCTCTGCCTCTAATAAGAACCTTGCTTCTTGCCCTTGCTAATTCTTCCCCATGGAAACAAGTCCAGTTCAATTTAGTTCTGGTTTTTATTTTTCTTATTCAATAAATCAGACATTTTTTTAAAATTAAGGTGATTTTGTTTATACATCTTTATTTCAACTTATCATTATGTCTAACAGTTCAGTTCTTCAATATTTTCTTTTCATATTTCAAGCCATACAGCTGGAATCATTTAGCTTCTTCTATTAATGTATCTTTAAAGTTATATATGTAAAAATTTGTTGGTTAAAAATGCTATTGTATTCAAATTTAACTAAAGATGTTTGCTTTTTTTCTGCTTTCATTCTGATAAGAAAGTCATGCTATGTATACAACTCTAGGCTGCAATTTGAAGATGTCATTACTCTCATCAGGCTTCCATTTATTGCTGAAGTCTGACATCGATGTTATTAATAAATTGGCCTTTTTTTTCTCTCCACCAACTTCTAAGGTAATTTCTTTATTTTTGGATATTTTATAGTTGCCTTGTAATGTAAAATCATACAATATATTCATTTTCTATTGATACATAGCAAATCCCCACAATTTTAGCTTAAAACAATACAGAATTTATTGTCTCAAAGTTTCTGTGGGTCACAAGTTTTGGTATTGCATAACTTTGCTTTCTGCTCAAAGTCTCACTAAACTGAAGTCAAGATGTTGCCCAGGTTGAACAAAAAGCTCTAAAGGCTCTGAAGAAGTATTTGTTTCCAAATTCATTCAGGTTGTTGACAGAATTCAATTACTTGAAGTGGTAGGATTGAGGTGCTCCCATATTTTCTGCCATAGGACCTCCTCCATCACGAAAGCCAGTAACAAAGAATTTTCTCATCAAATTCTCACTTTTTTAAACCTGTGTTGCTTGGAAAAATAAAGTCTCTACTGTGGGATTACCTGTTTAAGTTAAATTCACCTGGGATTATCACCCTATTATAAGGTCAGCTGAATTGGAACCTTATATACATATGTAAAATCCTTTCTCAGCACACCTAAATTAATGTTTGAATAACTTGAGTGCAGGATGGGTGGGAGAGAGAGTAGAATCTTTATCTGGGCTTCTATTTGTTTTGTAGATCTGGAGTCTTTTCACCTGTTATCTCTTCAAATACTCTCTCATCTTCAATCTGCAATTTTCCTTTTGAAATTCACTTGTATATGTGTAATATCAAACTATTATATGTCTTTTATAGTTTTTAATCTCATAGTTTTATCTATTAGACACTGTGTAACGTTATTGCAGTGATATTAATATCATTCCAATTATCTCTGTGAAAGTTGTTTAATTGACATGAAAGGGTATAAAGATTGAAGAAAATCAAAATCATGACTTCACAGCAGATCTCCACTAAAAAATTGCTTTTCGGGGTGCCTGGGTGGCTCAGTGGGTAAAGCCTCTGCCTTCTGTCTGCTTGGGTCATGGTCCCAAGGTCCTGGGATCGAGCCTCTGCTCAGGCTCTCTGCTCAGCGGAGAGCCTGCCTCCCCCTCCCTCTCTCTGCCTGCCTCTCTGCCTACTTGCCATCTCTGTCAAATAAATAAATAAAATCTTAAAAAAAAAAAAAAAGCCCGTTTCTCTTATTCTTCTAGCAATGAAATGCCCTTAATTGTCCCAAGTAGAGGTAGCATGGGAAAGGGACACTCCTGGAAACTTTTGCTGTGTTTTATTAAATAGCATCCATGTGTATTATTAAAAATTAATATTTTACCTATTTTCACATTTATGTTTAAATGATTTATCTTGAAAAATACATTTTCCATTTTTTTCATAAAATATATTTACTACTGTACTTGCATGGCATAAACTTCTAACATCCTAAAATGGCAAACTGAAGTAGGTTCACACATCTAATTACTTTAGTTACATACTAAGTGATTTTTCAGCTGTATCTTCCAGGTCAGTAATTCTCTCTTAAGCTATACTTAGTATGTTATTTTCACCACTAATTTAATTTTCAATGTGTATATTTTTAATTTCTAAAAGAAAGTTATATTCTTTTTCACATTGGCCTAAACACTTTAATAGTCACCTGTTGCTTGAACCTTTTAGTGATTCCTATCTTTTTCTCCATAAATATTTAAGTATACTTATTTTAAATATGTTTAAGATATCTTAGAATGTAAAGGCCTTAGGGTTCTAAATATATGTATTTTTTCTTGATTCCCAGTCATAATGACTTGTTACCTTGTGTGTGTTTTTGATAGTTTTTAATAATGGGTTCATATTTAGTTGATTTTAATCTATGGGAATTCTGTAAGACTAATTTCCAAAAGAGAAACTTGAGCTATTCCATTAGGAAGTCAGAGGATTTACCACCCTATGATCTTTTAGGGTCCAACAAACATCTTTGGATTAAAGTAAGAGATTCTGGTTAAGTTCCTCCACCTTGTTTCTGGTTCAAGGTCCTGAACAGCTCTGATGCTGATTAAAATCTCTCCTCAGAACACTGTGATCTCCTAGTTTGCTAACTTCTCTCAGCCAATATCTGTATGTTCATACTTCCATCTACTATTTTGAGAAGACCTGGGTAGGTTGTTTGGATAGTTTTATTATCTCTTTTTAATGTCTTAAATATCTTAATAATGTCTTAAAATATGTCTTATTTACATCAAGTGTTTAGTATTCTGTTCTGCTGAAAAAATAATAATTTCAGTGTATTCCCAAGTAAGAGTTGTTAAGATATTTCTTACAATATAAATGGAGATTAACATCAAGTACTAGATTCACCCAGTTTCTCTTGAGATTAGAATGGTGAGGCAGGAATTCCTAAGTGTGCCATAGTTAAAGTATAACCTACAAACAATAGCTGAGTAAGGGCCAACTTGCCAGACTTTCCAAAATATTGTCCAGTGATCCTAGGGATTATAGTATATTCTATGAATTGATACCCCTTTGGGGATAAAGAAGTTGGAGTAATAATGTGTTTGTGTGATACGTAGTACCAGGAGGCTGTGGGGGAGTCCAGCTGAACACCAGAATCTTAATTATCTAGTGAAGAGAGAACAGCTAAGATTTACCTGCCACTAATATCAATAACCACACAATGCTTGTCTCATACAAAGGAAGTGATCTGTTTTCACTGATACAAACATAACCCCCACCCTTACCTGGCATGCCATTTGAAGACAGGCCCGCAGGTCAGTAAAATTAAATTTACAATGTGGAGGAAGAAGAGAATAAAGAAAGTTGGAAAAGAAGAGAAACTCCGAGAAAGTGATTTTGAATCAAACCATGACTATGATTGCAATAATTTGAGTCAGGCTAGAAAAAAATGAAGTAAACTTAAATTTCCTGATTAATTTACATTTACTTTTTACCCCTGATAAGAAAGAATGTTTTTTGCTCTCTGATTTTTTGTCAAAAGAGATGTTGCAGTGACTAAAAAGAAAGCAGGTTTTATGTTCATATATTGCTGACTGTTGAGTGCACAGTTCATATCCTGTATTGGAAGTTTTAATTTAATAGAAAAAATATATCATTCACTTTGTAATGTGGACAGTACAATGTGTTCCATGGAAAACTCATATTGCCAGGGACCTCTAAGCTTCATGTAAGCTGATTTCTTATAAAGATCAACTAACACTGCTTAAGCACAAATGTGGTATATATTGTGTTAGAATTACATATAAATCAAGTAGCACAGAGCAAAAACAACATGTAATGCAATATATTTCTTTATCTGAGAAGTAATTTTCCTGATGAAATTGCTATGCTTCATTTCTAGCAATAGATTTAACTCAGGTAATCTAAAGCTAGGGAATGTCAGAAAGCTGCTGATTCTCCAGAGAGAGGATCTCATCTTATTAAGCAGTGCAACTCTGACAGCATGTAGGATATTTCTCAATTAATTTTCTTTTTTGAGAAGGTATTCTACACATTGGGGAGAGTCATATGCTCAAAGGTTTCTCAATAGTGCAACTGAAAATTGATTTATGACAGAGAGAATCAGGATCATAGGGCCCCCAAACAGCCTCCTGAAAGAATGATTTTTCAAGATGAAATAAAAGTAAGACAATTCCAAAAATTCTTCAGGGAACACCCCATGCATCATGAATGTCTCTGGAGGCTTAGTCAGCTAAAAATCCAATATATTTCCCTTAGAAGAGATTAGAAAATTGCTGAACCACTCAGGCAACCTACATCTCTTTTTGAAATGGAATATATTACAAAGAAGTTTAGAGTTGTTTAATAGTATTTAGACGCCATATTCTTTTATCAAACTCCAATGAGAGGACAAAGTTCTCAATAATAGAATGAATAGAATGGCAACAAGTTAAAGTAAAACATAGATCTTTGGTGGGGGGAAGAAGTTACCTTAATAAATAATTCTTCCCATTTTTAAATAATTCTTACTGAAGACTCTGAACTAGTAGGACAAAAATTAGGATCATTTGTATAAATGAATAGATTTACATTGTAAGGTCATGGTGTCCTCACTTTCTACTTGGATCTTTCTTTCCAGTCAGGATCTCTTAAGAGTTGCCTTAGTTGCACCTGAAAATATATCCTACACTTAATATGTCTAAAGTAGTTACCTTATATTATGCAGGGGCAATGTACATTGCTGACATTTTTTTATAATGTAGTAGCTTCACATATTCATTATTATATCAGACAAGTAGCCTCCTGATGCCATAATTAATCTATGGCAACACAGTGAATCTGAATCCAATATTCTTTTACAACTGTGAAAATCAGAGCTTATGAACTCTAAATCTTGACCTGTTTGAGATATAGAATATTTTAAATGATTCATAAAGATGTTCTCATAAACTCAAAGTATGGTGTCAGTTAGAAATCTGAGAAAGAAAATTTCAAAGATGGTTATTCTTCTAAGGACCCCAGAAGTAGAACTAAAAGCAGGAGTCAAATAAATACAAAATTATTTTCAGATAAAATTATGCCACTACGCATATCTTCCTAGCTAAAAGAACTTTTCTTTATATAATATGAAGAAGCAAAATATAAACTGTAGCTTAGCCATTTACCCTTATAAATCAAACCATATATATTAAATAACATTTTACTTAAGCTATAAAAATTTACTTAGAGAAAGTTAGCTCTTAAGCTAGAAAATTAGATGACTAAATTTGTGTATATTATAAATTATGTGTGTGTCTATATGTATGTGTGTATATGTATGTGTGTGTGTGTGTGTGACATTCCATACTTTTTTTTTTCAGGTAAAAAGGAGTGAACATGACTATTCTAAAGATTTCTTAAGGATAATAAAGGAATATCACAACAATTACTCAGATAAAATGGGACAAATCCTTAAGTAGTACAAAGTACAAACTGGTAAGTTGACTAAAAAAGAAATAGTTGAAGAGAATATACTTATTTATTTAAAAGATTGTATTTGTAGTTATAAATATAACAATAAACAAACAGGCCCAGATATCCTCACTGGTGAACTCTATGAAGTACTCGAGAACTAGAGAGTTTCAATTTTACACAAATTTTTCCAGAAAATAAAGCAGGGGAGCCATTTCCCTTCCTCACTGTCAAGAACAAAATTTTCCAGAAAACCAGAAAAATACACTATAAGAAAAAATAAAACCACCAAACCAATATCCATAATGTTTAAAGAAGCTAAAAAATGTTGTTATGAACACATGAAATTATCCTTTGAAATAAGTTAATATAATGAATGTTTTGTTACATTGAATGTTCGCTTTAAATAAACTTCTTTCATTGCAGCATGGCAAGTGGCAAGTGAGCTTGTGTATGTTGTTAGAAACCTAAAAATATACCCAAATGTGGATGTAGCAATTATCTAAGTAACAGATTGCAAATATTTACAAGCAAAATTAATCTGGCTTCTCAGTTTGAATTGCAGTTTACAAACAGCAATACAAATCAGCATGCATGTCAGTATGAATAGGTGTGCATACAGCTTGTCATTAGTGATATCTTAACACAGGCTTCCTCACAAACGATCTGAAGGACAGTGGACATTCACTACCAAATATATTCTGAGGGTATAGATACTTGCTAAGTTGTCAGAATCATGATGAGCTCTTTAAAAACACAGATAAACTCCTCTAAAGATTCTAAACCACATGTTTTTGTTCCTTGTTTTGCAGTGGTATAAAACAGCACAGTGCTTCAAGATATAAAATTTTTAAATTACAAAATATGAGCACTTTAGTATAATGCACACGATTATGCTACTTACTATCTCAGAATCTGTTATCAGGTGCTGTTCTTGACTGCAGGCTTAGACTTGCTGGCACTGTAAAACTTTGCTTTGTTTAATACACACTGTTTCTTCAGCCATTTTATATTCTTGCCATAACTGTTTTTTTAAGATAAACGTTTTGAATTTTAAAAAGATGCCAAAATACACAAATGTACTCTAGAGAATATTGATGGTTCAAGATAACACTGCTTTTGATTTCTCAACCCCTTGATTACCACCTAAACACACTTTTTTGTTATACTTTATTAATCTTGTGATCTAAAAACCCCATTCCAATCCTGCAAAGTAAAAGAGAAAGAAGTGAAAATAAAAGTTTTTATGTATTTTGGTCAATTTTAGTGTCATTACTTGTATTTTATTATTATTTTGGAATAAAATACCTTTGAGATCCTTAGGTTTTACTCCTCACTGAAAATTTCAAAACATCTGGTCATTTCTCTTGTGTAAGGCAAAGCATAGTAATGGGGGGGGGGGATAAGAGCATCACTATTGTGATAATGAATTTGTAAATATGCATCTCATGCAGTGCTTGTGGGGAAGAGTAAGGGGTTGTGGTGCTTTAGAGAAAGAATTATTCTATTTGTTTCTCCAGGTTCATTCTCTGCTTTGCCCTACTCTCTCCTTTGTCTCGGAGGCTGATGTCTGCACGCACACCTCCAGACTTTCTTGCATGTGGCTTTTTGTGCATTTTGGCCCATGGAACACTTGTTAGAGATCAGAGAATTTTTCTTTTCTTTTCTTTTTTCTTAAGGTTTTATTTGCTTATTTGAAAGAGAGAGCAGGAGCAGAGAGAGAGAGAGCAGAGAGAGAGATCAAGAGCTGGAGGTGGTGGACAGAGGGAGAAGCAGACTCCGCATTTGGCAGGGAGCCTGATGTGGGGCTTGATCCCAGGACCCTGGGATCAGGACCTGAGCTGAAGGCAGATGCTTAACCAATTGAGCCACCCAGGCACCCCAAGAAGGTTTTATTTCTTAACTGTGGCTGCAAAATTTGTCATCTGCCTACTCTCAATTATAGCCTCCTCCAGATTCTTACAATAGCTTATACTAATTCCAGTGTTCTTAAATCCTAGGTATTTACCATCGGTTATTGTTTCCCTTAACTCTGTTCACATCTCTGGAAATAGTCTTTTCTTTAAAATTTTTCTTTTTAAATTTACTTCTTAAAATGTGCTGTGTCAAGCTGAAATCCTGAAAGACACAGTAACTGGTGCCAGAAGTGATCTTAGGAAAGATACCCTCAAACTGACATTCTGGTAATGGGTTATTAACATATATATTGAGTGCACATACACCCTTCTTATCATATATACCCTCCCAGTCATCATGTACAACCTCCTAATAATAGGGAAAAAGGAGTCACTGGTAATCTACACTATTCAGAAGCATCACAATTGCTCAGGGGTGGCAAGTGCCAGAAGACAGGTTGAGGTAGAGACTCAGAGTATCATGTGACTTGTGGAACTTGCCAGTTACAGTCATGTGTAGTAGGCTGACTGATTCTAGTGCTCTACATATAATTTTTCAAAAATATACAAATAATAATCAAAAGATTTGAATTATTAACATGGACAGATGGAGAATTGATAATCCTCCATTGCAACTTTAGAGAAATATGCTGGAGTGGTTGGGTGGCTCAGTCAATTAAGCATCTGCCTTTGACTCGGGTCATGATCTAGGGTCCTGAGATTGAGTCCTGCATTAGACTTCCTGCTCAGTGGGGATCCCATTTCTCCCTTCTCCTCTGCTCCTTCCCCTTCCTTATACTCTCTCTCAAGTAAATACATAAAGTCTTCAAAAAATATTGAATAAATAAACACGTTCCCTTCTTAAATATCATCCTTTGCCTGTTCAAGAGCTTTATAATTGGAGCATTAACAGGCCTCTTATGATAGGTTATATAATCTTAGGAATGAGCAGGGCTCTTCTTAATAGAGGGAAAAGAGACTGAAAATTCTGAACCTTACAGTCCCCCAGAAGCTTCCTTGACAGCTGTTGCAGTATCTTCCATCCACACTACTTTTCTGGTATGAGAATTACCAAAGCCTTCACTTGGGACAGGTGCCACAAAACGGGATACTCTCCAGACATACTATCACCATTTTCTCTTTCTCTCCATGTTCATGGTAAAAGTTAGATTCAAATGCTGTTCATATAGAGAAATAAAAGGCTTGTTCTGAGGGGAAACAGCTTTTATATGAAAGGAATTGCTGTATTTTGCCAATCTATCACATACGGTTTATAGAGAATATGTATGGACAGATACTAAGAGTGTTACACAAGGAAGAATGTTAAACCATGGGGATTGGATCAAGTGGAATTTATGGACTTGTGTGCTTTCTCTCAGCATATGAGCTTTAATATATAGCCTGGGAACTTGGGAATGGAATTATGATGGTTAATTAAAACCTGTCCCCAATTGTGGCCTACAGTTAATGAAGTAAAATTATCCAAATTGCTTAGCATACTTCAAGAAAGTATACAAAAGCTCAGTGAGGTGAGCTGCTTTGTAGGGAACAGTGGATAACTCTATTATTTGCAAACTCTTCAAATACCACTTACTATAGTACTTGGAGAAATACAGAGGATGCTCTATTCGTTTTTGTTTTTTTTTTAAGATTTTTTTTTTTTAACTTGACAGACAGATCACAAGTAGGCAGAGAGACAGGCAGAGAGAGAGAGGAAAGCAGGCTCCCTGCTGAGGAGAGAGCTCAATGCGGGGCTTGATCCCAGGACGCTGAGATCATGACCTGAGCTGAAGGCAGAGGTTTAACCCACTGAGCCACCCAGGCACCCCGAGGATGCTCTATTCTTAAGATATGAACAATCAGTGAGAGGGTAACCATTAGAAGAAGCACAAGGGGTGTTTGGTTCTTGATCCAGTTAGTTACACTGGTATGTTCATCCACTGATAATTCAACAAAATGTTCACTTACGATTTGTGCATTTACCTATTTACATAAATGAAATACAAAAATGTTTAGAATGAATATTTTAAAAATATATTAGTGAGGGGAATATATATATTCTTCTTTTTCTTTTTTATTAATATATAATGTATTATTTGCTTAAGGGGTACAGGTCTGTGAATCACCAGTCTTACACAATTCACAGCACTCACCTTAGCACATACCCTCCCCAATGTCCATCACCCAGCCACCCAACCCCCCCAACCCCCCAGTGACCCTCAGTTTCTTTCCTGAGATTAAGAGTCTCTTAAGGTCTGTTTCCCTCCCCAGTCCCATCTTCTTTGATTTTTTCCCTCCCTACCCCCCACAGCCCCCCACCCTGCCTCTCAAATTTGTCACATCAGAGTATATACATTCTGGGGAAAAAATGACTTAATGATTTTCCATAAGCCTATGGTAATGGTTGTAGAAGCCTCAATGGAATGAATTTCCTGGTGCAGTGGGGATAATGAGATCGTAACAGAAATGAATCTAACACAATTAGCATGATATGCCGAAGCAAGACAGAAGTAACCAGATGACTCCGGAATGCTGTGATCCATGGCTAAATGATGACAAGGTCCCTATGAAGTAAATGGCTAAGCAGCCTTCAACATGGCTGTTCTATCTATGTATCTGGACAATGTCTAAGTCTGCTGGCAGAAACTCAACTTGAGTTAATCTAATGTAGATTCTCAAACAAAGATAATAAGAATACACTATGACTAGTCCTCACAACTCACCCCAGAGGGAAAGGAAATACCTGAATCTTCCAAGGGTTATTTGATACTATCAATGAAGTCCGCAAGTTTCTAAGGACACAAATCATCATTGAGGTCAGAGTTGGTGATTGTAGGGATCATGTTACATAGTCTTGGCCTGAGCCCTATCATAGTCATTGCAGTCTGTGTACAAATTTAATGGTCATTTCCCTAGGTCCAGAATATACAGTGAAAATGTATGGAGTTACTAGCATAATCCATACTTGGGTTCTGTGATGAGGAGTGAGGTGTATTATTATAGCCAAGGCTTATTGGAAACTCATGGAACAGTTTCAGTCTAACAGCTTAAATCAATAGTGAACCAAATATTATTGTCTCCATCGAGGATTTTAAATATACAGGGTTGTTAATGCCTACAAAATCCTATTTAACTCGTATGTTTGGTTGGTCTTATTCTTCAATACTAAACTAGCTTAGTATTCAGGAATAACTGGGATTATCATGTGCTCTCTTAGGTAGTATAGTTAATTAAAGTGTTTGATCTTTAGTGTTTTAAATGGAGCAAATAACCCAACACAGAGGATTCAACTATTATTCTAGCAATTACTTTTTCTTCCATTTCCAACCAAAAGACAATCAAAAGCATTTTCTCTTCATGTAAGAAGTGCAGCATTAAACTGACACTAACCTACATCAAGATTATATTAACTCTCTTGTTCTGGTAAAGTATATAGTTCATGAAATTTTGACTTTCTCTTCCTCAAAAAATGTACCCTACTTGATTATACTGAAGACGTTCTATGATAAATTATTTGTTTAAAGATATTATGCTAATGGTGAGTAAAAAATAGTAAGCACTTTACGTTCCTTTATGAGAAACACATCTATGAACTTCCAAGGTCAGGAATACAGAGTTCATTGGCATATGTCTTCTAAAATCAGACAAACTGATGCATTGTGCTCTATACACCAAAAAAGTAGATACGAATCTTGGTAAATGTCTTGGATTTTGGTAGCAGCACATGTCACATTTGGAGTAAATGCTCAAACCTATCCAGCAGCCTGTAATGCTGTCAAATATCAGTGTGGAATGGAGTTAAGAGAAGACTGTGCAGCAGACATGAATGCCAGTAACCCGCCCAGTTACTTTCATAGCCATGGACTCAAAGATACCCATAGTCTCTTTGACATTTAGGGATGTGTTATAGCATCTCAGCCTATCTCAAAGAGTTGAAACACAATTTAGATACCTAGCATTCTTGAGTAATGTAAGGCATTCCTTTACTAACAGCTATTCTCCCTTTGGAAAGCAGATCATGGAACCTTTTATAGGACAGATGCTCACCATGGGATCCTAAGTGTCTGTGCAAACTTTACACCTCTCAGGAAGAAGTTGTTATCAGATCCAGTGAATAATGAAGATGAACATGTGTAGAACATTGTATTATTAAACGGATATGGTGTACAAGACTGGGCCTAAGCAGGCCCAGAAGGTATACTGGACTTGTGATCACATGGCACAACTAGATGAGCCCAGAGTACTTGCTCTTACTTCTTGTAAGAGGCACGTATGAAGCCACGTATGAATTTTTCTATAGCTAACTTACAAAACCGGAAAAAGTTGAGAGCTGATTTGTATAATGATCTGCGCAATATGCTTGGCATTAACTTGAAGATGCCATTATAATACCATTCAGGGTAACAGGGGTAAAGGGAAATTTTCTCAGTGGATAAAACTTCAGAGAATAGATCTGATAATTGTGTGTGAATATGTATACACACACACACACGCACACACATATCTATCTATATGTGTGTATATACACATAGCATATGTGTATACATACATATGTATATGACATATATGTATATATACATAAGTATATAGATATAGATACATGTGTGCATATATACATATATGTGCATGCATATAAATATGTAACATTTTATGGGAAAAGAAGATTGCTTAAGGTACAAATTTACAGTGATTAATAGGCTATGGCTAATAGGTTGTTTGAATTATAAGAGACCCAAAAAGAAAAACAATGAAAAATTGATGATTGAAAAGGACAGAAAAAATATACAAACTGTCTTTCTAAATACACTATATATTTGTGGACTCTGAAAATTTATGGACATATTCATATTTTGTGTAAAAGTACATTACAAAGCATCCACAGAAAGTGAGGCTTTCAGTAATCAAGTGATCAAGAAATGTCATCCTGTAGGCATCATTCAGCATCATTCTCAGAGCAGCTGATCCTTGATCTATAAGCCATGGACAAAGTGTCTATGAATGTCAGGGTTATAGGCAATGCACGGTTTCAGTGAAATATCTGATCCACCTACCACTACTTCCATGTTCCAGATGCTAACAACAAAGTCTACTATTGAGATTTTGATGGGAGCGGTAGGAGTACCAACTAGAAATATGGTGATAGCTTTATTACATTAAACCTCTCCCTTTATGGAGAAAGCAATTTGTCCTTCTAAGGATGTATACCAATTCCTATAATTACTGCCTAAACTCTTTTTCCAATGCGACCATATCTGGATACAAATCTTGTCTTATTCATGACCATCTGATCCTATATAAGATTTTCCTCTAATTAGGAATGCTTTTTATGGTAAGAGGTGTAGTAATGGGCTAACTATCCATGGGATTCACTAGTATTACCATGTACCATATTGCTCAGAAGTAATGGGTTTGTTAGAACATCGAGATGATCTGATGAAGACTCAGTTACAGGTCATTTGGGAGGCAACATCCTAAGAGGTTGACATACCATTCTTCAGGATGTAATATAGATCTTTCACTAATGACTAATAGTTGAGGATTTTCCCTAGAAGATAGGAAGTAGAGATGAAAGTACATTTACTCATGATTATAGTTAATCATAATAACTTTTTCTTCTTAAATTTCTAATCAAATATTAAGTGGCTTCTTAGGACCTAGAGAAGAGAAGAATGTTTCCTTCTAGCAGCACAGTCGTGATTCCATTAAATTAGAAACTACACATGACCTCTGGCTTTTTGTGTTTCTCATGATGCTTGAACAAACTGGCAAAGAAAGGCAACACTATACTGACTGGGGTGAGTGATCATGCCTACCAAGGAGAAATTGGATTGCTGCCATACAATGGGCCATAAATGATACTGTCTGAAGTCTCATTTTGAAGGAAACTGACATCTTCCTTCAATGCTGATTTGTTAGCTGAGTCACTGGGAGTATTTGTGGCAGACAGTTCTCAGCTATTAACCCCTTCAAAAATTGCTTCATCTTCATCTGTCCAGATGCACCTTACCTAAAGAAATGATTCTTATTTAGGTGTCTCATATCCAGTGTCTGGCTTATGAATTCATATGTCATAAATGAATCTGGACATAAAACTTTTAGCTTTCACAAAAATTAACTCAAAATATATCATAGACCGAAAGAAGAATGTGAAAAAAATATGTCTCCATCCTTATACTAGTATATAAGTATCTTTTCATTTTTTATTGTGACAAAATATATGTAACATAAAATTTGTCATTTTAACAATTTTTAAGTTTACAATGTAGTGACACAAAGAATAGTAATGTAGTTATACTACCATCACCACTGTCCAACTCCAAAACTTCTTCTCCACCCCAACTGAAACTCTATATCCATTATCCAATAAATCCCCATTCTTCTCTGCCCTCAACCCCTGATAACCATTATCCTATTTTCTGTTTCTGGGAATTTGATTATTCCAGTTATCTCACATAAAAAGAATTGTACCATATTTATACTCTTATTCCACTTAGCATAATGTCTCCAAAGGTCATCCATGTATCAGAACTTCATTCCTTGTTTAGGTTGAATAATATTCTTTTATATGTATATACCACATTGTGCTTGTCCATTTATCTATCAATGGTCATTTGAGTTTGTTCTACCTTAAGGCTATTATAAATAATGCTGTTATGGACATCACTGTACAAATATCTGTTCAAGTTCCTGTTTCAACTGTTTTGTATATATACCCAGAGATGGAATTATTGGGTCATATGATAACTCTATGTTTAATTCTTTGAGGAACTGAAACACTGTTTTCCAGAGCAACTGTACCATTTTCATTTCCACCAGCAATACACAAGGATTCCAGTTTTTCCACATTATCTACACAAAACACCAAAAGTTGTTTTCTGTTTTTATTTATTTATTTATTTATTTACTTACTTACTTACTTATTTATTTTTACAATAGTTAAGGTAATGATTGTGGAGTGTTATCTCATTGTGGTTTTGATTTGGAGTTCCCTAAATGATTAATGATGTGAGCATCTTTTCATGTATTCATTGATACATCTTCTGTGGGAAAATGTCTATTCAATTCTTTTGCCCATTTTTAAATTTGGTTGTGTTCTTGTTCAGTTTTAGGAAATTTAAAACAATATATTTAAATAGAAATCCCTTATTATACTTATTATTTGAAAATATTTTCTCCTGTTCTATGGCTTGCCCTTCTGTTTTGTTGAAAATATCATTACATATACAAATTATTTTTTTCACATTTTATCATTATTTTTTATTTATTCATTTATAGAGCGAGAGAGATTAGCAGGGGTCGGGGTCAGAAGAAGAGGGAGAAGCAGAGAATCTCCAGCAGACTCCCTGCTGAGCTCAGAGCCTGATTCAGGGCTCCATTCATGTCCCTAAGATCATGACCTAAGTTGCAACCAAGAGGCAGATGCTCAAACACCTGAGTCATCCAGGCAACACCAAAAGGTTTTGTTGCTTTATTTATTTATTTATTTATTTATTTATTTATTTTAATAGATATTGTTTTTAAGTAATCTCTATAACCAACATGGGGCTCAAACTTACAACCTAGAGATGAAGAGTTGCATGCTCTACTGACTGAGCCAACCAGGTGCCCCTACTCAAGGTATTTTAACATCCAAACACAGTATAGAGTCTAGAAAAACCCTCAGGTATTTAGCCATATGATTTTCACAGGGTGTCAAGAGCACTCAATGGGGAAAAGAGTCTTTTCAGCAAATGATACTGGGAAAATTAGATACCCACATATAAGGAAAAGATCGGACCTTTCAAACACTGAGAAATTTTAGCTCAAAATAGGTTGAAGATCGAAACCTAAGAGCAAAAATTATAAAACTCTTAGAAGAAAACATAAGGGAAATCTTCATGACATTGGGTATAGCAATTAATTTTGGGTATGACACCAAAGGCACAGGCAGTAGAAGAAAAATTGACAAACTGGACTCATTTTTATTTTTAATCTGTGACTTTATAGAATAAGTATTCTGTATAGAAAATATGCTGGGTCTGGTACTTTTATCTACTTTGAAATATCTACCTTTTATTCGGTATATTTATTATAATTTTTAAAAATCTGTGCTTTCACATACTGGGAGAAAATGTTTACACAACCACATCTGATAATGGACTGCTATGCAAAATATACAAAAAGCTCTTCACTCTAAAATAAGAAAATAACCAACCTGATTAAGGGCCAAAGATCTTAACAGACACCTCACCCAACAAGATATATATATGACAAATAAACATGGGAAAACATGCTCCACATCCTATGTCATCAGGGAAACACAAACTAAAGCAACATGAGATAGCACTACACAACTATTAGAATGGCCAAAATCTGGAACACTAACAAAATAAAACATTGCCAACAGCATGGAGCAGCAAGAACTCTCATTCATTGCTCGTGAGAACACAAATAGTACAGCGAGTTTGGAAGACAGTTCAGCAGTTTCTTACAAAACTAAACATGCTCTTACCGTAAGATCCAGCCGTCATGCTCCTTGGTATTTACGCAAAGGAGCTGAACACTATGTTCCTGCAAAAACCTGCACACACGTATTTGTAGCAGCTTTATTCATAACCGCCGTGAACCAAGATACCCTTAAGGAGGCAAACAGATAAATAAAGAGTGGTTCACTCAGAGAATGGAATATTATCCAGCATTGAAAAGAATGTCCTCTCAAGCCATGATAAGACCTGGAGAAACCTTAAATATATATCACAGAGTGAAAGAAGCCAATCTGAAATGGTATTACAAGTCAAATATTTCAACATTGTACACATTTTCCTCCAATCATTCAACTTTTTTTTTCAAATTGAATGTTTTTATGTTGCATACTGCATCCTAAAAACCATATTGAAGTGAAAGTGTTAAAAAAATCTTCTAAGTGAAATTATTTTTGAGCTTCAGTTGCCATAACAACTTTCTTTACCTCTCAAATAATGTTGAATTAAATATGAAATACGATGTGTTTCATATAGGGACTGAAACCATAAGCACTGACATTTCAAATAAAATATTAAAGAAAAGGTCTCATACAGAGAATCTTATGGTTTGAAGGACAAATTTTAACTGTAACAATTAACTATAAGTGTAACTTAATTCATATGTTTTCTTGTGTGAATAATGCTCCTCCTCAAGATAACAAGCTGTTTCATTTTCATGGCCCATTCTGGATTACACTTCAAATGCGTACAGCAGAGAATGTTTTCTTCATCTATTATACTGAAGTACAAATCGTCTAAAAGAAGGTAGCATACTTTATGCACCAATTCAAAAAAAAAAAAGTTCAATATAGGGGGGGGGGGGGGGGGGGGGGGGGGGGGGAGGGGGGGGGGGGGGGGGGGGGGGGGGGGGGGGGGGGGGGGGGGGGGGGGGGGGGGGGGGGGGGGGGGGGGGGGGGAGGGGGGGGTGGGGGGGGGGGGGGGGGGGGGGGGGGGGGGGGGGGGGGGGGGGGGGGGGGGGGGGGGGGGGGGGGGGGGGGGGGGGGGGGGGGGGGGGACATTTCATCTTTCAAGCATAAATTTGTCCAAGGTATAAATATACATTATACATTGGACAAATTATAATATGAATTTAAATTATTTTGCTAATATATAGTATTATGATTGCTTTGAGTGTTTTTTTTTTAGCTTGAACTAGACTAGATTATTTAGTTGGAATATGCCTAGTCTACAGTGAAGTTAGATTGAGAATACTAATGAAACTTAACAGAGTTTCAAATTTTAGAAAGTAAAAATATCAGTTACTGAGTAAATAGCAGAAATAACTAAAATTTTCATGTCCTTAAAAAGTTATCATAATTATATTATATTGTTTAAACTAGTGATCTTTCAGTTTAGTAATCAGCAATGCATACGGCATGCCTATCAGAAAAAGAAGGAAAATACTTCAACCATAATATATGTATATTCATTTAAATATATTTTGAACCTGCAATATATATCATAAAACATATGCCATATAAGTATTATGCTATCACAATTAGTTATAAAATAAATTATGTTAAAATATATGCAGTTTGTAAATGATACCATGGATTATATCCATATTTCAGTAACTATTCTCAGTAATTTTAATGTTTATGTCTCCTGATTATATGTGATTAGGTTTTATAAAAACTTTTTATTTCCTTAGAGCAATTTTAGGTTTATAGAAAAATTAAGAGGAACGTTGAGAGATTTTTCCATACAGTTCTTAATGCCACAGATGTAAAGCCTCCCTCCCCTATTATCAACATCCTCCCCAGAGAAATATATTTATTATAATTGATAAGCCTACAGTGACATATCATTATCACACAAATTTGATATTTTACATTATGGTTCCCTCTAGGTATTGTACTTTCTATGGGCTTGGTCAGTGTATAATGACATATTATTCATCATCATTATGCAGAGTATTTTCACTGCCCTAAAAATCCTCTGTGATCGTATTTCTCCTTCAGTGACTCCTGGTAACCACTGATCTTTTTACTGTCTGTATAGTTTTGCCTTTTCCAGGATGTCATATAGCTGGAATCATACAATATGTAGCTTTTTCAACTTTTGGGACTTCATCAAAATCAAAAGCTTCTGCACAGCAAAGGAAACAGTCAAGAAAACAAAGAGGCAACCCACAGAATGGGAGAAGATATTTGCAAATGACAGTACAGACAAAAGGTTGATATCCAGGATCTATAATGAACTCCTCAAACTCAACCCACACAAAACAGACAAGCATATCAAAATATGGGCAGAAGATATGAACAGAAACTTCTCCAATGAAGACATACAAATGGCTATCAGACACATGAAAAAATGTTCATCATCACTAGCCATCAGGGAGATTCAAATTAAAACCACATTGAGATATCACCTTATACCAGTTAGAATGGCCAAAATTAACAAGACAGGGGATGTGTTGGAGGGGATGCAGAGAAAGGGGAACCCTCTTCCACTGTTGGTGGGAATGCAAGTTGGTGCAGCCTCTTTGGAGAACAGTGTGGAGATTCCTCAAGAAATTAAAAATAGAGCTTCCCTATGACCCTGGAATTGCACTCCTGGGTATTTATCCCAAAGATACAGATGTAGTGAAAAGAAGGGCATCTGTACCCCAATGTTTATAGCAGCAATGGCAATGGTCACCAAGCTGTGGAAAGAACCAAGATGCCCTTCAATGGACGAATGGATAAGGAAGATGTGGTCCATATACACTATGGAGTATTATGCCTCCATCAGAAAGGATGAATACCCAACTTTTGTAGCAACATGGACGGGACTGGAAGAGATGATGCTGAGTGAAATAAGTCAAGCAGAGAGAGTCAATTATATGGTTTCCCTTATTTGTGGAGCATAACAAATAGCATGGATGACATGGGGGGTTAGAGAGGAGAAGGGAGTTGGGGGAAATTGGAAGGGGGGGTGAACCATGAGAGACTATGAACTCTAAAAAACAATCTGAGGGGTATGAATTGGTGGGGGGGTGGGAGGTTGGGGTACCAGGTTATGGGTATTATAGAGGGTATGGATTGCATGGAGCACTGGGTGTGGTGAAAAAATAATGAATACTGTTATGCCGAAAATAAATAAAAAATAAATTAAGAAAAAAAAACACTGAGAACAATTTTAGAAGATAGCCACTATTATAGTTTCCCAAGTAAAATAATAACTGTATAAAAAAATATGTAGCTTTTTCAGATTGGCTTCTTTCACTCTGTGATATATATTTAAGGTTTCTCCAGGTCTTATCATGGCTTGAGAGGACATTCTTTTCAATGCTGAATAATATTCCATTCTCCGAGTGAACCACCCTTTATTTATCTGTTTGCCTCCTTAAGGGTATCTTGGTTCACGGCGGTTATGAATAAAGCTGCTACAAATACGTGTGTGCAGGTTTTTGCAGGAACATAGTGTTCAGCTCCTTTGCGTAAATACCAAGGAGCATGACGGCTGGATCTTACGGTAAGAGCATGTTTAGTTTTGTAAGAAACTGCTGAACTGTCTTCCAAACTCGCTGTACTATTTGTGTTCTCACGAGCAATGAATGAGAGTTCTTGCTGCTCCATGCTGTTGGCAATGTTTTATTTTGTTAGTGTTCCAGATTTTGGCCATTCTAATAGTTGTGTAGTGCTATCTCATGTTGCTTTAGTTTGTGTTTCCCTGATGATATAGGATGTGGAGCATGTTTTCCTATGTTTATTTGTCATATATATATCTTGTTGGGTGAGGTGTCTGTTAAGATCTTTGGCCCTTAATCAGGTTGGTTATTTTCTTATTTTAGAGTGAAGAGCTTTTTGTATATTTTGCATAGCAGTCCATTATCAGATGTGGTTGTGTAAACATTTTCTCCCAGTATGTGGCTTGTCTTCTCATTATCTTGACTTTGCCTTTCACAGATGTTTCTGTTTTAATTAAATTTAGCTTATCAATTCTTCCTCTCATAGATCATGCTTTTGGCATTGTATCTAGAAAGTCATCACCACACTCAGCGTCATCTAGATTTTTTTCATGTTACCTTCTAAGAGTTTTGTAGTTTTGCATTTTACACTGAGTTCTGTGATACATTTTGAGTTAATTTTTGTGAAGGTTTAAGGTCTGTGTCTGGATTTGTTTGTTCACATATGGATGTCCAATTGTCCAGCACATTTTGTTTAAAAGATTGTCCTTGCTCCATTGTATTATCTTCACCCCGGAGGATATCTTTATTGTGTTTAATGTTTAGTATTCAAGGATTGCAAAAGACAACATAAATAAGGATCAGTTATAGAGAGAAAGGTAAAGATAACAAGAATAATTATAAAAGCTAATAGCTGTTATAAAACTTTCTCTACATAAGGCATTGTCCTAAACACTATCTATATATTACATCATTTAATCATTATTTCAGCCCTAGGATTTATATATTATTATATGTATTTTATACACAAGTAAACAGAGATATAGGAAAAGGTTAAATAAAGGATTCATAGGCACTTTAACTCCAGTGCCCATTAACAACTATATAGTCCTAGGTATTAGCTCCTCTGTGTCACCAAAGCCTGAATTTTACATTTCCATTCTGCCATCCTGCAAGGACAAGATGATTGATCCTTCCATTCGTCTGTCCTTGCTCCTTGCAGGTAGAACAATAAAGTGACAAGGAATAACGGTGGTACTGCAAACAAAACCAAACACATTATTCTTGGGTTGCCATAACAAAATCCCTTATACTTCATGAAGTACTATGGGATATAGTCCCTAATGCTTTATGCCATTTTGCTTTGAAATTACATTTACTCTTTGTTCAAGCTACATTAAAAATTTCATCCTTTGTTTGAGCTAAGTAGAGGATTGGGCATCTGTAAATACTTTGTAAGTGCCTCACTTCTAGAAACTTATAACACTTCAAGGGATTTTGACTTTCATAAACACCAGAAACCTAGTTCTTCACAATTTTGGAAGATAGAAGTCCAAGATCATAGTATCAACAGGATTAGTTTCTTCTGGAGGCCTCTGTCCTTGGCTTGTAGATGGCAGTCTTCTCTCTTCACCTTCACATAGTCTTACTGAGATGTGTCTGAATTTCAATCTCTTTTCATAATCACAGGAGTCATATTAGAGTGAGGACTACCCATATAATCTCACTGTACCTTAAGTAACTCTTTAAAGACCTCATGTCCAGGGATGCCTGTGTAGCTCAGTTGGTTGAGCATCCAACTATTGAGTCTGGCTCAGGTCATGATCTCAGGGTCTGAACTCCAAGTCTAGATCTACACTTAATGGAGAGTCTTCTTGAGGATTCTTTCTCTCAAATAAATAAATAAATCTTTAAAGACCCTATCTCCAAAGATAACACATTCTGACATAGTGCTGTATTAAGACTTCAATATATGAATCATGAGAGGGGACACGATTTAGCCCATACACCAAACTCTTCCAGATAGTGCAAGTAGTCTTAACCTTAAATATTGAAGACTGTGGCATGACTTTACTAGATGTAAAAGCAGAGAAGAAATGATGTTCTGAACAAAATATCCATGTCAAAAGGAAAAATTGGAACATAAGTATTGGGTGGGCAATTGCAAATATCTACTATAACACATATTTGATCCATTTTGTATAGCACAGCAAGCCTTCTATAGTTAAACCCCAAGTCAAAACATCTATGATGAATTGTTTAAAAATTCTGAAGTGAGGTTACCTCAAAGCCTATGTGCAGCTGAGTTCTGGAAAGACCCTAGACTTTGAAATGCCTAAAATGTCACTTTGGCCAAGGATTGTGGTATGTGAAACACAGACACTAGTGTAAAGTGATAGATGATGTGGCAATTGTTGTGTATAGCATTCTAACATAATGCTGTGTTATAATTTGTTATATTTAAGGAAATATATATTGGTGGTATAGAACAAATTTTAAACATTTGATGGGCTAATCTCAGATGTGTTTGGCATTTTTTTGATGTGGCAGGAATCCACCTATTGGGATGTAAATTTACACACTCAGGGAAATTCATGAAGTACTATGGGATATAGTCCCTAATGCTTTATGCCATTTTGCTTTGAAATTACATTTACTCTTTGTTCAAGCTACATTAAAAATTTCATCCTTTGTTTGAGCTAAGTAGAGGATTGGGCATCTGTAAATACTTTGTAAGTGCCTCACTTCTAGAAACTTATAACACTTCAAGGGATTTTGACTTTCATAAATACCTCAAATTCACATACTTCTTCCAATGTTGAGAAAAGCCAGACAGACAAGCCATAGACCCAAGTAGTAACTGCATGACTTTCAAATTCCAGATTTTCTGGATGATGATTTTTTCTTTCCACTGGGAACAGATGTAGCTCTGCAGGGACTAGAAACAAATAACCTAAAACACAGGATTCTTTCCCTAAACGTGACAACCTTAGAAGAAAGAAAAAATACACAGAATAATAGGAATTAATGACAATGAAAACTCTAAGTCAGACAGACAGAATAATAAATACAAATATAAAACAGTCACTGGGTCAAAACAATTATGTTTTGGAACAGTGAAGTTGCATTCCCTAAGTAGCTTCACAGCTTTCATAGGCCAATTTTTGTTGACAGGAGTTTGCACATCTGGAGATGGTCTTCTGCAGGAAGTTTACTAGTTGTTTCTGGTTAGCTAGGTACTTCTCTGGCGATAGAACTGCCTTGGAAACTTAGTGGACTTCCAGTTTATTGGCTTCAGTCAGTTCCTTATATGAACAACTAAAACAAAATATCTTAGACATATCTTTAAAGTCTCCTGTTTTATCTAATGGTTTCTCCACTCTGCAAAGTCCCAAAGGCTTTAGCTTAATTGCCTGTGCTTTAAAGCAATTTAAGCAAGAGGCTTAAGTGATGAAATCACAGTAATTTCAACAGTAGGCAGGATACTGGCCTCCTACTGACTAGCAGCTATATCTTATAGGGAGGTTCTTAAAAAGGCCTATGGCAGGAACATTTTACCCTGCTTAAGGCTATGGTTTCACAGACATCTGTTAGGTAACATTCATTTGGAGTACAAGAACATTTTCTTCAGGCTTTCAACTTGACCCTCAGTCAACTGAAATTGAAGACAACAGAGGTGCCTTTCTGAACAAAGTATTTTCTTTAAACGCCACCCGAACGTTACCTAATTCAACCCTATGTTCATTTCTCTTATTCAGACCTATACTGAAAGCCAAACATGCCAATATTTGCCAAACTCTTGATTATTTTCTTCCTATTTATACTAATTAGTCCTATTGTTCTTGGTCAACTCTTCCCCAAAGTACAAAATTAAACACTTAGACTAAATAAATGCTTTGTTACACAACCAAAAGGTCAATAGCTTTTTAACTCCCAGTGTTCATATCCCATGATCCATTGTCCAATTCCTTTATTAAATCAATATCATATTTTTTTATTGTTGCAGCACCCCACCTCAAATTATTTGTTAATTGAAGGTTTTAATTGGCTGAATTTAACAAAATTCTCCTGATAAAATATTCATAAGTAGAAAAAATAAGCCCATTATTTATCTTTGTTTATACTTGTTATTGTGTTAGTAGTATCATTTTCTACCCATTCTTTCCTTGCATTTGTCTATTTGTGTGACTTTTTTTTTAATTATTGTTTTAAAATATATACTGCAACCAGAAAAACCACCTACTCAATCTTAGGCTAAAAGTAAGCAATAAAGACATTTCTGTAATCCCTCCAAATTTTTGGATTTCTCATCCCTTTATCACATGAACAATCAAGATTATATGACAAATGGGGGCACCGGGTGGCTCAGTCATGAGCTTTTGGCATGGGTCATGATCCTGGGGTCCTAGGATCAAGCCCCACATGGGCTCCCTGCTCAGTGGGGGGTCTGCTTCTCCCTCTCCCTTTACCCCCTCCCTGCTGTGCTCTCTCTCTGTGAAATAAATAAAATCTTAAAAAAAAAAGAATATTTGACAAATGGAATAACTGATAATACATGGGTCAATTCATATATTAACAAATCATAATTCATTTTCTCTTTAAGAGTTAGTGGAAATTTTATTTTCTTCCTTAGCTATATAACCTGTCTTGTTCGACCCTCGATGTATGCACACCCCAGTTTTTATACGATTGTTCCATAACATGGAATAAATTAAACTGGTGTTACTCTTCATATACAAGGATTATAATCAAATGACAGATTTGATTATATTTTGCATAATAAATAGATTAACTTTACAAAGAGTCCATGAGGAATTTTTCTGACTAATAAAATTATTGAATATATCAACACTCCTATAATGGTAACTTACTTTAAAATTTTTCACACCAAAACAATATAACTTTTGAGGAATCTCTTTTATACTTTGGGATATTAGGAGCTAATAAATAACATTCATTTCTCTTGAAAAATTAGGGCCAGTTGATAATTAAAATACAGAGAAAGAAAAATCATGCTCAAAATATCAGATATTTTCACTGAAGCCAACTGGAGAAAGTAAGTTTAATTTCAGCCAAAAGTGATAACACACTCTCCTGAGCTCCCTTCCCCCAGCATTAAGGTTGGTGCAACTCACCTAAGGGAAGGTTCAGTTCTTCTCAACAGACACATGTATTAAGTATATCTTCCTTGTAATGTTGAGAAGGAAAGGAAAGAGGAATGAAGCCCCAGTGACTAAAGATTTTGCCTGCATAAAAGTGGGGCAAATGAATATCACCTACCAGTCAAAGGACTCATTTTTTTCTCTGTGAGGAGGGAGAAGTGAAGACCTGGGTCACATGGAGTAAGTCAGAAAGTTAGGAAAGTTATGATTGTAGCAGCCCCCTTCACAGAGACATGAGTTAAAAACCCTTCCACACACTGAAACAATTTTCTGTTAGGTAAGCCATCAACACCTAGTAATTAATGATTCCTAGTCCTAGTCACTCCCTCTAAAAGTATATTATCTTCTCTTTGAATGTCTAAAGTTATTAAAATGATGCAAAGTTATTAGCATGAGAAGAGAGCTAAGTATACTTCTTTCATTAAGAGCTAATGATAATGAACTTCAGCAAAACCACAGAACTTCTTTAATTTTTACATTTTCAAAACACTAATGTAAATGTTATTGTAAATTCTATCCATGAAACCCACATCAATTTTATCAACAGTCGACAGTACTTAAGACCAGAATAAACTCTAAAACCTTATAAACTCTAAAGCCATTTCTCTATTTCTGCTTCCGCAAAGCAAAGCACTTATTTTTACTCACTGAATAATCTTAAAGTAAACCAAGAATTTCCCTCTGTACAACTTATCTACAACATCCCTTTATGTACTAGAATTAGAAATTATAAAATAGAAAATGAGAACAAAGCTTATCACTTGACAAATTTACTTCATTTGTGCTACTGTGGACTTGCTCTCCCACTTTCCATAAGCCAACAATCTTGAAAGGCAAGGCCAATGGTAATAAGCAATTATGGACAGAGTTATTCTCAATTCCCAAATTGAGCTGAGCTAAGGCAGAAAATTTAGTTTCCCTTCTGAGAAGTCATGATTTCTATCAGTACCTCAGGGAGTGAAGCAAACTTTAAACTGCTTCTATTTGAGACATTTACTTGTTTAAAACTCATACAAACCTAAAATCTTGAAGCATTCTCTTCTAATTCACATATTAAAAAGAGAGAGAGGTAGGAGAGGTTCCTTTTGATTCTCTGCAATAGCCCTGTTATATCTTATGTGCTTCATTTACAAATGTAAATTATTTGTATCTCTTTATCCATATTTTCTTGTTACAGTGTATATAACTCCAAGACAAAATGAATTCATTTGTCAGGTTATTTGCTTTGAAACAATTTATTAAACCTTAAAACAGACTTTGTAACTATTATTTCTTTTAGCAACAATTCTGCAATTTTTGACAAATGATTATATTTGCTTCACATAGTAGATTTCCTGCCAAATTTTGCCCCTTTGTTCATCCTTCAATATTATTTTGGAGATGCTTTTTTCTATGCCTCTTTGTGTCTTACTGTCTATATGTGGGGATGTTTCTGTGTGTATGTGATAAAGGCTATGGATTAAACCGTATCAGACAAATGCTTGTCACAATTTTTTCTTTTCTTCTTCTTAAGGATCATTTTTTAAAAGATTTTATTTATTTATTTGATAGAGATCACAAGTAGGCAGAGAGGCACACACAGAGAGAGAGGAAGGGAAGCAGGCTCCCCACTGAGCAGAGAGCCCAATGCGGGGCTTGATCCTAGGATCCTGGGATCATCACCTGAGCCGAAGGCAGAAGCTTTAACCCACTAAGCCACCCAGATGCCCCAAAGATCATTTTATAAATCATTCAATAATTCATTGTTAAGTTTGAAGGATTCCAATGTTAAATGTTGTTCAGAAATAAAGCAAAGTTAATGGCTATTTGTTCTTTTATTTATACTTGGAAATCTTCATACTAGAATACCAAGATAGAGTGATTAATAATAGAATGTCATTGAAGATTATGAACTCCTTTACCACAGAACCTATATGAATTTTGAACAGTTCTACATGAACATTTCAGAAAAACATTCTGAAGGTAAATTGTAGAAAATATTCCATTCCTGAAATGAAACACAATAACTAAATATTTGTTTTCTAACAACACAGCTATATTTATATTATAGATGATAAAATCAAAACAAAGATTTCTTTTAAATAAGTAACTTAAGAACACTCAAAAGAAGAATAACAGAACTCTTCCATAGAACAGACTTCCTGCTGGCTGTTATCCACTACAAATAATTTGTTTCTTTAATGAAGGATGAAGAAAGGGACCAAGGGTTTTACCTTTCATTTGTCTCAAATGGAGCTTTCTTTTTACATGCTTCACTTTCTTCCAGTAACCAATGCTATGACATTAACCCATAAGAAATAAATGTGTAATAAAAGGTAGGTATCCTCTGCAATTATTATTTTTAGGTATTTAAAGCAAGGCTAAATACTAAATTGTGTTCCCCAGGCATAAGGAGTAGAGCTGAGAAGTAAATACACATAATTTCCAAAATTTCTTTCTCAACTGAATATAAAAGCATATTGCTGTTGGTGTCGGCATGCTTAAGTTTTGCCGTACTCAAGACATGGCATTTTTCCCAGTTTTACATTCTGGTCACTTTTCACTCTTCTCTTCCATTTAATATCATTTAGCTTGATATACGTATTTGTCAGATGTATTTAATCTGTACATTTAACTACTGGATTTCTTCTAGCAGGAAGCAAAGACAAGTAATGACTTTTACCTTACTGTGTTGGAGATTTAAATATTTTTATTTTACCATGAAATAAATTGGCCACTAGGATTATCAAGTACTGAAATTCATGGATTTTTCATGTGAGTTTGTTTTATTCATCTTTCCCAATATTTCTTTTACAGATGTTATTAATCCTGATTTATCCCCTCTGGATACATAATAAGGCCAGGTAAAGTTTTAAACTTTTAAAATCCTCCTTAAGTATGCATAAGCAACCATGCTTACTAATTCTTTTTTCAGTTAAATTCAAAAAGCATACACAGCAGCACACATAACGTGTGGTGCTCCCTAACATCCTTAGCCCCAAATTTCTCAAGTCTCTGTTTTTTTTTTTTTTTTAATTCCAATACATCTGAAGCATATAATATGCATCCATGAGAAACAGTAGTGGTACATTTCAACAGGACAGCCAACATCAACTTCAAAGAGAACAATAGTAGTCTATTGACTTTCCTAAAGAGCAATAGTAGTCTGAGTTTGATGGTGGCAGTGAAAAGATTTGTATTTTCATAAAGTCTCCTTAACAGTCTTTGAAAATCTCTGCCCAATGTTGTTCCAATGAATTAATTGATTCCTAAATATCTTACCTGGTATCGAAAAGCCTACAATAGTTACTTGACTTATCTCTGGAGCCTGTTAGTTTGTACTTTTAAAATTTTCATATATGAAATGTTCTTTGACTAACTTTGCCAAAGCATTTTAGTTGAAATCAAGAAAAAAGATAATGTGAAAGAGATAAAATTAAAATAACAGAAAAGGCATTAATATGAATCAAGAATAACTCAGTAATGTTAGCCATTCATACTTTTCCCTTTATAATGTATTGCCCAAGTGTTTGTAATTCCTTAGTTTTTTTATACCAATAGAATATCTTTGTGCTTTTATAAATTTCATACACGTGTGTCAACACTTACTGTGCAACTTTACCTTTGTTACTTCTGGCTTATCATGATTTAGTAGGTTATATATCTAGCTTCTAAATGTTATGACTGTAAAGGATGATTCCATCTTTAAACATAGATGACTGGAACAAAGGTAAGCACCTGGTCAATGCTGGCCTTAAAACCTCTTTCCTGGGAAGTTTGAAAATTAGAGTTAGGATATTCCAGCTCATTTAATACAAGGGAATATTACTCGGCCATCAGAAAGGATAAATACGGGCACCTGGGTGGCTCAGTTGGTTAAGCAACTGCCTTTGGCTCCTGGAGTCCCAGGATCAAGTCCCACATCAGGCCTTCCGCTCATCAGGGAGCCGGCTTCTCCCTCTGCCCCTTGCCCCTTTCATGTTTGCTCTCTCTCTCAAATAAATAAAATCTTAAAAAAAAAAAAAGAAAGAAAAGAAAGAAATGATAAATACTTATCATTTACATTGACAAGGATGGAACTAGAGGGTATTATGCTGAGCGAAATAAGTCAAGTATAGACAGTTATTATATGGTTTCCACTCATATGTGGAATATAAGAAACAGCCCAGAAGATCATAGGATAAGGGAGGGAAAATTGAATGGGAAGTCATGAGAGAGGGAGAAAAACCTTAACAGAATCTTGACTGTTGCAAACAAACTGCTGCTGGAGGGGAGGTGGCTAGGGGGATGCAGTAACTGGGTGCTGAGCATTAAGGAGGGCAAGTGGTGTGATGAGCACTCTGTATTGATATGCAACAGATGAAATTATTAAACTCTACATCTGAAACTAATGATGTAGTATATGTTGGTTAATTAATTTAAATAAATTTTAAAAAAGAATATTCCAGCTCATTTACCTAGTTTCCTACTGAATGATGTTTAAATGTATGGCCTGTAAACATTAAGATTTTAAATCTAGGACTAGTGAAAGAGAATCCTCTTTGAATGCCAGCTAAAATATTTCTTAATAACAGCCTTGAGGAATCATACTGAAGGGTTTAGGGTGTTCCATATGTTCTATTCCTAATCTAATCTTTTAAAATAAATATCAGTATTCTATCTTACATCTATTGTGCATTTATCATCTAACAGTGTCTGTGCTTTGTCCTTTATACTGCTTATATCCATATGATTTTTATAATGTCTGTACATTGTAAAAATTTCTTATTTTGTGGATTAATAAACTAATCATTAAAGTCTAAAGATATGTAGCCAATAAGTAGCAGTACTGATGAAAATGGAATGTTATATACTTTCAAAAGAAGAGAAATTTGTAACCAGTAACAGTAAGAAGAAAAGAATACTTACTGCGCTCTTTAGAATATTTGGGAAGCTGATGTTATTTTCTTGAATAACATGAAGGTAATGGAGTGGGCAGCACTGCTTAAAACCCCGAGTTTGGTGTTTTGTTTGTTTGTTTTTGTTTTTATACACAGACTAATTATTTGATCCATTGTCTCTGACCCCAGGTCTATATTCTGGCTTATAGTAGGAAAACTCTCCTTCAATTATTTTTTAAATAGTATTTGACAATCTACCATGTAGCAGGCACAGCTGTAGATGCTGAAGATGTAATTGAGAGAAAGAAAGTGTAGCCCTGTCTCTGCAACAGTCTAGCAAAGCAAACATCATTACATTAGCAAGTCTTACATATTTTGCTAAGAGGAAAACATTGAGGAAAATGGGAAGGCATGAAGAGCACTTAATTTGAGTTCAGGTTGTCTCAGAAAACCTTTACTTTTAAAGTAGTAATTATTTTGGGACATCTGGCTGGCTCAGTCAGTTAATCATCTGCTTTCGGCTCAGATCATAATCCCAGGGTCTTGGGATCAAGTCCGACATGGGGCTCCTTGCTACATGGTGAGTCTGCTTCTCCCTCTGCCTGCAGCTCCTCCTGCTTGGCCTTACTCTTTGTCTCTTTCTCTCTCTTTCTCTCTGAAAAATAAAATCTTTAAAAAGTAAATGAAGTAGCAATTATGGAATTTCTAAGATTTAGAGATTTGATGAGACTATCGATAAATATTATAAACAAAGGAAACATCATGTATGAAGTCCTAGAAGTGAGATATAGTCCTCTGCGTCAGTGATGACTCCCATATTTCAGGTGAAACATATCTTATCACTGCAACAACTGGAATCAATTAATTAATTACATCTCAAATATATTCCAAAAGAAGATGATGAGAATTAAGTTTCAAAAGGTGAGAAAGGCTCAGGTCATCAAAGAAATTTTAAGCACACCCATTCATTCAACAAATATTGTCTGCCTTTTACATGTCAACTATTATACGTTATAGGTACAAAAGCACAAAAATTAGTTTAAAAGTGTTTGTGCTCATGCAATGTGCATTTTAGTGTGTGAAAGAAAGAAATTTAAAAAATGAAGTAGAGTCAGTTCTATTGTAACCTCTTTTGAGAGCTGTATTTGCTCTAAGGTCATATATATGAATACATATGTACATAATATATAGTATATGTACATATGTACATATTTGTATAGGTAATGCAAATATGTATATGTGTATATATAAACATACATATAAGATATATGTATATAAGTTGATAAAATACAGATGTATATTTTATATATATATATATATACATACACACAAACATATATATGAGACAATGATTTGATGCTAGTGCACATTTTGTTTGCTTGTGCACAATTTCTTTCACAAGACCCACTGGGCAAAAGCAGAAAACTGCATCCGGCTGAAGCAAGCCAAACAGAAATAAACACAAATGTGCCTACACACACACACACACACACACCCCTCAACATCTACTAACTACCGTTGTTTACCACATGTAGTATAAGCCACGCTCATCCACATCTGGTTTTGCAACTCTCAATCTGGTTTCAGATGACCTCCTTCCACCGCTTCACAATGACTCATAAGCTACAGTTGTTTGAATGCTAGCCTCTGACACCTGCCTCCACAAGCAATCTCCGGATCTTTTTCAAGGGTCTGTGTCATATTCTATAATATTATAGAATGTATATATTTCTTAATTTTTTATAATATTTAAGACTATGCTATAATTTTCATTATATTTTGATTGTTTTTTAAAAGGTGTTACTGACAAAGTTTTTGCATATTGTATTCTAATCTTACTTTTTTCACATAGCCCAGTGGTTTTTATTATACAATTTTGTATAACTTTTGAAACACATGTCACATTATAGGGTAACTGATTGCTGATGTTATGTTAAATAGTGCTGAATTCTTATGAGAAAAAGTAAAACAGGAAAGAGGGATAAGGAGTTTTTGAAAATGTTCATGTTTTAGGTAAGGTGATCACAGATGGCCTCACTGATAAGAGATATTTGAATACTAATAAATGAAACTACATATATATTGGAAGGAAAAGCATTCCAGGCTAAGGGAAGAGGCAGTGCAAAAAGAAAAGCAGTGTAACATAGACATTCTTAAAATTTAGTTCTATAATTTTTTTAAAGACTTATTTATCTGAGAGAGAGAGAAAGAGAGAGTGCAAAGGAAGGGGCAGAGGGAGAAGGAGAGAAAGAATCCTCAAGGGAACTCCCTACTGAGCAGGGAGCCCAACTTAGGGCTAGATCCCAGGACCCTGGAGACCTGAGCAAAAATCAAGAGTGAGATGCTTAACCAGCTGAGCCACCACGTGCCCCTCTGTAATTTTTTGATAGTACAGTTGATGAGAAAGGAAGTATATTATGCTACAGTAGGAGATTTCATTATTTGCCATACAAATTTTATAAAGATATGGTATGATCAACCATAATAGGAAGTTCATTCAGACTCAGTGTGTGCACTGCAGAACTGCGTGGGCCATAGGTAGAGTGACTATTTCAGTATGTTCCAAATAGTTTCATTTTACTTCTACTGTACCACCATAATTATTAGTAGTGCTTTCTTTTGCCCTCCCTGGGCGGCTCAGTGGCTTAAGCCTCTGCCTTCGGCTCAGGTCATGATGCCAGGGTCCTAAGATCAAGTCCCCCATTGGGTTCTCTGCTCTGCAGGGAACCTGCTTCCCCCTCTCTCTTTGCCTTCTTCTCTGCTTACTTGTGATTTCTCTGTCAAATAAATAAATAAAATCTTTTTTTAAAAATGTCTCAAGTTTGTACAAAAATTATAAGCCTGCATTAACCATTGTAGTTTCCTATTATGAAATCACTCAAGGTCTGTTAGAATTTGCCTAATGACTAAACAGTCTTCTATATGATTAAAAAAGAAGAAGTAGAGAAGAAAGGTGCATAATCACTACCAAGTTCATGTGTTTTGGAAAAATGTCTACTCTATGTTGAACCATTCCCACCACCTAACCTTCTGCCTAAAGCTGGACTTTATTTGACAGCTTCAAGGAACAAGAGGAATATTTAAAGTACTATGTGTGGGGATGAATTAGAAATGGTTGAGCTTACAACAAAGCTATCCAGAAATTGAGTTGTGCTTTTATCTTTTATCTAACATTCCTCCCATGAATTTATTATCACAAAGAGAACAGATGAGGTGATAAATGTATGAACATTTTACTTGTGCCAGTTCACAAAAATGGAAGAAAAAGCTAGAGTCCCTGTTAATCTGTGTCCATGGTAATCACAAACACAAAAACATAGGACCACGGGATTTCCTTTGTATGTACCACTCATACATACAAAGTGATGGAAGTTCATTTACTGCCATCTTCTCAAAACACTCCCCAATTCTACTGCAATCTACCTCCCAAAGTAGAGTCCACAACCACTTGTCACTCTGTTTGAAACGATATTTACTTTCTCATATATGAGTTGCATATATGTTGTAAGCTCAACCATTTCTAATTGGGATGACAGGAAGGGATGCTACACAGTTCGTTCTTAGCTGACACATACTCCCAACATGATTAGATGTCTGTATCCTTGGGAGGATTTACCTGTGTAACTGAAGGGGTGTAGTTCATTTACAGCTTGCAAATTCTTATCTTTCTTGTGTTCCATTATGTCTTTGAGTGACTCCTTGATTACTTTTTGTCTGTACCAATGAAGACATTGACAAATATGTCTGATCATATTTCTTTTTTTCTTTTTGGCTTTTTTTTTTTTTTTAAATTTCTTTTCAGCGCAACAGTGCTCCATGCAATCCGTGCCCTCTCTAATACCCACCACCTGGTTGATAATATTTCTTTATGAAACCTTTACTGCAAATCCTAAAATCTACTCTAAAGCAGCGTAGTTCTTTCTAATTAATTGTACTATCAAAATAAAAATACAGAAAAAAAGAACCCTAGATTTTATATTAGGAAATATTCTTATTCAATCCCAGTAAGCTCATTTCCTTTATGACTTTTGGTAACTGTATTGAAAAATAAAAAAAATACACTGTGTTATTCATATGTCATAAGAAATTGTTGTTAAAACCAAATCTTCTAAAATAGCATCAATTTGGTGAAAAAAAAGGGATCTCATTAAAATGATGAAAGTAAAACAATTGTAATCTGTATAAAAATCTTTATCCTGACACTAGTGCTTAACATACATACACTGAGGAAATTTTATGTATATTTGTATAATTTTTATGATTATATGTAAAGACTTGTTTGAATGAGTTTGATTTCCTAAATAATAGAGTATACTCAGTAAAGTTTATCTTTAAGAAGCTTCATCTAAGACCAAACGTTTGAAAGCTTATTAATAACCTGGTAAGGCCAGGATTGCATGCTTTAGGATGTTCATTTTATCTTCCAGAATCCTCTCTTTATTAGTTCAGTAATTATCAAATAACATATTTACATACTTTTTTCAAAACTTTTTCTATATACATTTGAATGGGTATTATTAGTTTACTTAATGTTTTTCTTAAAACCAATCTTAAATCAAACCACATTTCTTTCTAATTTGTCCTGAATATTAGGGCCAAGTTAATGATATCTTCTTCAATATTTTTCCATGTACAAATAATACTAACATGTAACTATTAAAATAATACATAATTATTAAAATAAAAAGATGTAAAAACAACCAATTCAGCCAAATTAATCTGTGAAACAAATAAAGGCGTAACTTTTTTAAAAATTTAAAGGTATTCATCCATGTACTAGATCAAATCACTTCATGTATCATGGAAAAAATATATGCATTTTAAGAAATGTAAGGGGCATTCCTGAATTCTTTTGGTTTCAGTACACATGATATTAGAATGATAGATCAGCACTTATATGTAGTTAGCCTCTTATGAAATCATCAAATGTTTCCTTTTAACTGGAACACATTTAATAATTTAGTTAATTCTGGAAAATACCCAAGGATATAAGATCACATCGTTATGGGACTCTGAAACCAAAGAAGCACGTCCAATAAAGATATATTCCACATTAGGAAGGCAAACAACATTAATGAGGCAGACAGAATGCAAAAGAGACAACCTCATAAAATCTAGATATCATTTCAGATCTAACACAGTTTGTTCAGTCTCTGTATTTGACATCCAAGGACATGGAGTGTAGAATATACAGAATAAGTTGGCATTTAACAAGTGTGACTTTCTATTAGAAGCACAGTTGTACAAACACATAGAAAGAGGGAGAATAAGTACATTAATTATGCATGTATAATTGAGTAACTAAACAATATCATCCCATAGTCTCCAAAACTAGATATTTCTGGGGACTATAGTATATGAAGTAATATTCATATTGGTTTGAGAAGATGGAAGTCCTTTGAAGGCTTCTAAAGGTTTTTTTTTAAAGGTCATTTGCCAAATTTAATACATCAATAACCAATTTCAAAAATTCTAATGAAAACAATAATGATTTTCTAAGAGCTCTATTATGAATTTATGTTAGTCGAAATAAAATTCAATAGAAAATCCTCAAAAGAAAATAATCTTTAAAATTACCAATAATCAATATACATCTCCAAGAGAGACCAAATCTTACAATTTTTCAAAAGGTCACCCAGGAGGAGGAGTCAAGATGGCGGAGAAGTAGCAGGCTGAGACTACTTCAGCTAGCCGGAGATCAGCTACATAGCTTACCTAAAGATTGCAAACACCTGAAAATCCATCGGCAGATCGAAGAGAAGAAGAACAGCACTTCTGGAAACAGAAAAACAACCACTTTCTGAAAGGTAGGACTGGCGGAGACGTGAATCCAAAGCGATGGGAAGATAGACACCAGGGGGAGGGGCCGGCTCCCGGCAAGCGGCAGAGCAATGGCGCAAAAAATCAGGACTTTTAAGTCTGTTCCGCTGAGGGACATTGCTCCAGAGGCTAAACCGGGGCGAAGCCCACGTGGGGTCAGCGTGGCCTCAGGTCTCGCAGGGTCACAGAAGGATCGGGGGTGTCTGAGTGTCGCAGAGCTTGTGGGTATTGGAACGGGAAAGCCGGCTACAGAGACAGAGCCGACAGTAAGCTCGCAGCTCGGGGTTACCTTGAACCAGTCGCAGGCTCGGTGAGCTCGGAGCGCAGCGGAGGTCAGGCAGACGGGAATAACTGGGCGCTGTTCTCTGAGGGCGCACTGAGGAGTGGGGCCCCGGGCTCTCAGCACCTCTGGGCCAGAGACCAGGAGGCCACCAATTGTATTCCCGTCCTCCGGAACTCTACAGAAAGCGCTCAGGGAACAAAAGCTCCTGAAAGCAAAGCCGAGCGGATTACTCAGCCCGGCTCCTGGTAAGGGCGGTGCAATTCCGCCTGGGGCAAAGACACTTAAGAATCACTACAACCAGGCGCCACTCCCAGAAGATCAACAAGAAATCCAGCCAAGACCAAGTTCACTTACCAAAGAGTGCGGTTTCAATACCAAGGAGAGCAGCAGAATTCCAGAGGAGGAGAAAGCAAAGCACGGAACTCATGGCTTTCTCCCTGTGATTTTTTTTTTCTTTTTATTTTTTTTCCCTGTGATTTTTTTTTTAGTCTTGCAGTTAATTTAATTTTTTCTTTTTCATTTTTTTCTCTTCTTCTGCTAAAATTTTTTTTTAACTTTTACCTTTTTCTTTTTTAACGTTTTTTAACTAGTTTAACTAATATATATATTTTTTCCTTTTTATATTGTTCTTTATTCGTTTTCCTTTTTTAAATTCTTTTCTTTTTTTTCTTTTTTCTTGTTTTTTCTTTCTTCCATTTTGAACCTTTTTTTACCCCTTCCTCCCCCCTCACGATTTGGGATCTTTTCTGATTTGGTTAAAGCATATTTTCCTGGGGTTGTTACCACCCTTTTAGTATTTTACTTGCTCCTTCATATACTCTTATTTGGACAAAATGACAAGACGGAAAAATTCACCACAAAAAAAAGAACAAGAGGCAGTACCGAAGGCTAGGGGCCTAATCAATACAGACATTGGTAATATGTCAGATCTAGAGTTCAGAATGACAATTCTCAAGGTTCTAGCCGGGCTCAAAAAAGGCATGGAAGATATTAGAGAAACCCTCTCGAGAAATATAAAAGCCCTTTCTGGAGAAATAAAAGAACTAAAATCTAATCAAGTTGAAATCAAAAAAGCAATTAATGAGGTGCAATCAAAAATGGAGGCTCTCACTGCTAGGATAAATGAGGCAGAAGAAAGAATTAGTGATATAGAAGACCAAATGACAGAGAATAAAGAAGCTGAGCAAAAGAGGGACAAACGGCTACTGGACCACGAGTGGAGAATTCGAGAGATAAGTGACACCGTAAGACGAAACAACATTTGAATAATTGGGATTCCAGAAGAAGAAGAAAGAGAGAGGGGAGCAGAAGGTATATTGGAGAGAATTATTAGGGAGAATTTCCCCAATATGGCAAAGGGAATGAGCATCAAAATTCAGGAGCTTCAGAGAACACCGCTCAAAATCAATAAGAATTGGCCGACACCCCGTCACCTTATAGTAAAATTTACAAGTCTTAGTGACAAAGAGAAAATCCTGAAAGCAGCCCGGGACAAGAAGTCCGTAACATACAGTGGTAAAAATATTAGATGGGCAGCTGACTTATCCACAGAGACCTGGCAGGCCAGAAAGAGCTGGCATGATATTTTCAGAGCACTAAACGAGAAAAACCTGCAGCCAAGAATACTATATCCAGCTAGGCTATCATTGAAAATAGAAGGAGAGATTAAAAGCTTCCAGGACAAACAAAAACTGAAAGAATTTGCAAACACCAAAACAACTCTACAGGAAATATTGAAAGGGGTCCTCTAAGCAAAGAGAGAGCCTACAAGTCGTAGATCAGAAAGGAACAGAGACCATATACAGTAACATTAAACTTACAGGCAATGCAATGGCACTAAATTCATATCTCTCAATAGTTACCCTGAATGTGAATGGGCTAAATGCCCCAATCAAAACACAAAGGGTACCAAAATGGATAAAAAAACAAAACCCATCTATATGTTGCCTCCAAGAAACTCATTTTAAGCCCAAAGACACCTCCAGATTTAAAGTGAGGGGGTGGAAAAGAATTTACCATGCTAATGGACATCCGAAGAAAGCAGGAGTGGCAATCCTTATATCAGATCAATTAGATTTTGAGCCAAAGACTATAATAAGAGATGAGGAAGGACACTATATCATACTCAAAGGGTCTGTCCAACAAGAAGATCTAACAATTTTAAATATCTATGCCCCCAACGTGGGAGCAGCCAACTATATAAACCAATTAATAACAAAATCAAAGGAACACATCAACAATAATACAATAATAGTAGGGGACTTTAACACTCCCCTCACTGAAATGGACAGATCATCCAAGCAAAAGATCAGCAAGGAAATAAAGCCCTTAACGACACACTGGACCAGATGGACATCACAGATATATTCAGAACATTTCATCCCAAAGCAACAGAATACACATTCTTCTAGTGCACATGGAACATTCTCAAGAATAGATCACATCCTCGGTCCTAAATCAGGACTTAACCGGTATCAAAAGATTGGCATCATTCCCTGCATATTTTCAGACCACAATGCTCTGAAGCTAGAACTCAACCACAAGAGGAAGTTAGGAAAGAATCCAAATACATGGAGACTAAACAGTATCCTTCTAAAGAATGAATGGGTCAACCGGGAAATTAAAGAAGAATTGAAAAAAATCATGGAAACAAATGATAATAAAAATACAACAGTTCAAAATCTGTAGGACACAACAAAGGCAGTCCTGAGAGGAAAATATATAGCGGTACAAACCTTCCTCAAGAAACAAGAAAGGTCTCAGGTACACAAGCTAACCCTACACCTAAAGGAGCTGGAGAAAGAACAAGAAAGAAACCCTAAGCCTAGCAGGAGAAGAGAAATCTTAAAGATCAGAGAAGAAATCAATGAAATAGACACCAAAAAGACAATGGAGCAAATCAATGAAACTAGGATCTGTTTCTTTGAAAGAATTAATAAAATTGATAAACCTCTGGCCAGACTAATCAAAAAGAAAAGAGAAAGGACCCCAATAAATAAAATCATGAATGAAAGAGGAGAGATGACAACTAACACCAAAAAAAATACAAACTATTATAAGAACATACTATGAGCAACTCTGCGCCAACAAACTTGACAATCTGGAAGAAATGGATGCATTCCTAGAAACATATAAACTACCTCAACTGAACCAGGAAGAAGTAGAAAGCCTGAACAGACCCATAACCAGTAAGGACATTGAAACAGTCATTAAAAATCTCCAAACAAACAAAAGCCCAGGGCCAGACGGCTTCCCGGGGTAATTCTACCGAACATTTAAAGAAGAACTAATTCCTATTCTCCTGAAACTGTTTCAAAAAATAGAAATGGAAGGCAAACTTCCAAACTCATTTTATGAGGCCAGCATCACCTGGATCCCAAAACCAGACAAGGATCCACCAAAAGAGAGCTATAGACCAATATCCTTGATGAACACAGATGTGAAAATTCTCACCAAAATACTAGCCAATAGGCAATAGGCAATACAATGGCACTAAATTCATATCTCTCAATAGTTACCCTGAATGTTAATGGGTAAATGCCCCAATCAAAACACACAGGGTACGAGAATGGATAAAAAAACAGTACATTAAAAGGATTATTCACCACGACCAAGTGGGATTTATTCCAGGGCTGCAAGGTTGGTTCAACATCCGCAAATCAGTAAATGTGAAACAACACATCAATAAAAGAAAGAACAAGAACCATATGATACTCTCAATAGATGCTGAAAAAGCATTTGAAAAAGTACAGCATCCTTTCCTGATCAATAGTCTTCAAAGTGTAGGGATAGAGAGCACATACCTGAATATCATCAAAGCCATCTATGAAAAACCCACCGCAAATATCATTCTCAATGGAGTCAAACTGAAAGCTTTTCCGCTAAGGTCAGGAACACGGCAGGGATGTCCATTATCACCACTGCTATTCAACATAGTACTAGAGGTCCTAGCCTCAGCAATCAGACAACAAAAGGAAATTAAAGGCATCCAAATCGGCAAAGAAGAAGTCAAATTATCAGTCTTCGTAGATGATATGATACTATATGTTGAAAACCCAAATGACTCCACTCCAAAACTGCTAGAACTTATACAGGAATTCAGTAAAGTGTCAGGATATGAAATCAATGCACAGAAATCAGTTGCATTTCTCTACACCAACAACAAGACAGAAGAAAGAGAAATTAAGGAGTCCATCCCATTTACAATTGCACCCCAAACCGTAAGATACCTAGGAATAAACCTAACCAAAGAGGCACATAATCTATACTCAGAAAGCTATAAAACTAATACTTTATAGAAAACTATAAAGTATTCATGAAAGAAATTGAGAAAGACCCAAAGAAATGGAAAAATGTTCCATGCTCCTGGATTGGAAGAATAAATATTGTGAAAATGTCTATGCTACCTAAAGCAATCTACACATTTAATGCAATTCCTATCAAAGTACCATCCATCTTTTTCAAAGAAATGGAACAAATAATTCTAAATTTTATATGGAACCAAAAAAGACCTCGATTAGCCAAAGGGATATTGAGAAAGAAAGCCAACGTTGGTGGCATCACAATTTCGGACTTCAAGCACTATAACAAAGCTGTCATCATCAAGACATCATCAAGACATCACTCCACATCAGGGAAATACAAATCACAACCACAGTGAGATATCACCTCACACCAGTCAGAATGGCTAAAATCAACAAGTCAGGAAATGACAGATGCTGGCAAGGATGCGGAGAAAGGGGAACCCTCCTACACTGTTGTTGGGAATGCAAGCTGGTGCTGCCACTCTGAAAAACAGCGTGGAGGTTCCTCAAAATGTTAAAAATAGAACTGCCCTATGACCCAGCAATTGCACTACTGGGTATTTACCCCAAAGATACAAACGTAGTGATCCAAAGGGGCACGTGCACCCGAATGTTTATAGCAGCAATGTTCACAATAGCCAAACTATGGAAAGAACCTAGATGTCCATCAACAGATGAATGGATCAAGAAGATGTGGTATATATACACAATGGAATACTATGCAGCCATCGACAGAAATGAAATCTTGCCATTTGCGACAACATGGATGGAACTAGAACATATCATGCTTAGTGAATTAAGGCAAGCAGACAAAGACAACTATCATATGATCTCCCTGATATGAAGAAGTGGTGATGCAACATGGGGGCTTAAGTGGGTAGGCGAAGAATCAATGAAACAAGATGGGATTGGGAGGGAGACAAACCATAAGTGACTCTTAATCTTACAAAACAAACTGAGGGTTGCTGGGAGGAGGGGGGTTGGGAGAAGGGGGGGTGGGGTTATGGACATTGGGCGGGTATGTGCTTTGGTGAGTGCTGTGAAGTGTGTAAATCTGGTGATTCACAGACCTGTACCCCTGGGGATAAAAATATATGTTTATAAAAAAATAAAAAATTTTAAAAAAAAGGTCACCCAAATAATGCTTCAAAAGGTTTATAAATGTAGCCACTGGCACATCATTCCAGTCTATTCACTATATTAATTTGTTTGAAACTTAAATAGCCTTTTATTTGTTTTTTAAAGTCAAGAAATCAAAGAGAAGCTCGCAGAAACATTCCAAATTTGTGAAAAATTAGATACATCAACAGAAACAAAAATGTTCCAATGAACTTAGAAATCTTCGCAGTAAGAATCCATACAACAAATGCATTCATTGCATTGAGGTTCACTCCCTGCCAAACAACAGAAACCTGACATTTCAGATGAAGATTGTTTTAAGAAGACAACTCCAAGTTTCTATTTCAGAGAGGAAAATGTGATGGATGCACAATGCATTTTGAGTTATCCAGATATGACAAGAGTTTTAAAAAATCATTAATGGAGTTGTACAAGGAAATACAAAGTTGAATCTAGATGCTTACCTGCCACGTGATCTATAACAGCCAGCCACATAGTCTTCAGACTCAAGTGTGATAGAAAATTAAAAATTATTATGGGGCGCCTGGATGGCTCAGTCAGTTAAGCATCTGCCTTCAAATCAGGTTATGATCCTGGAGTCCTGGATGGTACCTGGAGTCAGTCTCCCTGCTCATTGGGGAGCCTGCTTCTCCCTCTCCTTCTGCCGCTCCCCCTGTTTGTGCTCTCTCTCTCTCTTTTTTTTAGAAGATTTTATTTATTTATTTGACAGAGGTCACAAGTAGGCAGAGAGGCAGACAGAGAAAGAGGAGGAAGCAGGCTTCCCGCTGAGCAGAGAGGCCAATATGGAGTTAGATCCCAGGACCCTAGGATCAAGACCTGAGCTGAAGGCCGAGGCTTTAGCCTACTGAGCTTCCCAGGCACCCCTCTCCCTCCTTTTACCTCTCTCCTAAAAAAATTATCACTCATTTCAGGTCATCCCAACTACTTAAGTAAGTATCTGTTATTTCTTTATAGTGTTTTGTAGGCTAAAGTTTAATAGTAGAAAATGTATTATAAATTCTGGCACATAATATTCTTTTCATTTGCTTGGGGAAAGGGGATGGTCAGAAAAAAAAATAAGATCTGGTGACTTTTGGAGCTCTTAACTGCAGTATTAGAAAAAAGGCTTAGTCATTGCTCTTCTCAATAACTCATGTATTGTATTTTTGCTTTCAAGAAACTCACTGGACTCTCTGACTACAAAATATACATAATAAATAAATAGAAACTTTTAGAAAACTGTCATGAAAGAGTTATCTAAATTCCATATAAGACAGTCTATACTTTATATATTATAAAAATTAGATAAGACAAAATTAATGATTTAAAGTCAATATGAAAAGTAAAAAAGGGTTATTTTCATCTGTTGCTATGACTATTACAAAATAACTTTACTTGTATTTGTATACTTTTATATTGACTATGTTAAGACAATTGATAAAAATTATTATACATTCACAAAGACTTTCAATAGTAATTGCACTTTACTCAAAAAGTAAAAGTAATAAATCAGAAATTTATGTAAGGAATGATTTAAAAAACTAAAGACCAGGCAAAATACCCAGAATAACCAACACAATACTAAAAAAGAATAAAGTCAGAGGACTGATACTACTCACTTTCAAGATTCACTGTAAAGCTACAATAATCAGAACTGTGTGTTATTGGTGAAAGAATAGACAAATGATCAATGGAACAGAATAGAGTCTAGAAACAGACCCACATAAATCATAGTCAATCGTTCTTTGACAAAGAACAAGAGCAATAAAATGGAGCAAAGATAGTCTTTCCAACAAAAGATGCTAGAACAATTGAATATCCATATAGAAAAGAAAAGAAAAAAAGAATCTATACAGACCTTACATCTTTCACAAAAATAACTCAAAGCTTATCAAAAACCTAAAAGTAAAATCCAAAACTATATAATTATAAAATACCTAGAAGATAACATAGGAAAAATCTTAGATGACCTTGGATATGATGATGACTTTTTAGTCACAACACCAAAGGAATGATCCATGAAATAAGTAACTGCTAAACTAGATTGTTTAGAATTAAAAACTCTGTTTTGTGAAAGACAATGGCAAGAGAATGAGAAGTCAAGGTACAGACTGGAAGAAAATATTTACAAAATAGACAGCTGCTAAAGGACTGTTATACAAAATATAAAAAAACTCTTAACACTCAATGGTAAGAAAACAAATAACTTTATTTAAAGCTGGGCCATACACCTGAGCAGATGCAGACCAAAGAAATTAGACTGGTGGCAACTAAACCTAAAAAAGATGCTCCAGATCTGTGCCATCAGGGAAATGCAAATTAAAACAGTGAGATAATGGCCAAAACTGACAACACTGACAACACCAAAAGCTGACAAGGGTGTAGAGCAACAGGAACTTTTATTCATTGCTGGAGGGAATGCAAAATGGCATAGCCACTTTGGAAAACAGTTTGCAGTTTCTTCCCAACGTAAACATACTCTCACCATACAATCCACCAAACTCCTCAGTATTTAGTCAAAGAAACTGGAAACTTATCTTCACACAGAAACCTGCACGTGGACGTTTATAGCAGCTTTATTTACAATTGCCAAAACTGGGAAGCGATCAAATGTTCTTCAGTAGACAAATGGATAAATACACTGTGGCAGATCCAAACAATGAAATTTATTTGGCACTAGAAGGAAATGAGCTATCAAGTCAAGAAAAAATGTGGAGGAAACTTAAACACATATTACTAAAAGAAGCCAATTTGAAAAGACTACGTACTGTATAATCCCAGCTATATGACATTATGGAAAAGGCAAAACTTTAGAGACAGTAAAAAAATCAATAGTTGCAGAGATGGGGCTTGTGTGAAATGTTGAACAGTAAACAGAGGCTCTTGAGGGCGTGGTAGTTAAAGCACTCTGTATGATACTACAGTGATGGCTAAATGTTATAGATTTATTCAAATCCACAGAATGCACAATGCCAAGAGTGAACTGTAATGCAAATGGTGGACTTTGGGTGACTATGATATGTTGACATAGGTTCATTAATAATAACAAAGGTACCACTCTGAGGGAGAATGTTGGTAATGGAGGAGTCTATGCATGTGTGGGAGCAGGGGGAGTATAGGAAGTTTCCCTTTCAGTATCTTTCTCTTAATTTTGCTCTAAAAAAAGATTATTAAATAAATAAATAATAATGGATTATTTCATTGTTTTCTCCATCTTGCTTTGAGTGTTTATTTCCACATATAATCGCCTAGCTAAAACATCAAGAGATCTCTATTCGAATATACAAGACAAACATAAAATTACATTCAACTGGGAACTGAAGTTCAGTTTTCCCTTAGACTTTTCAATCAGTAATTTTTGAATCCAAAATAATCAGAACAAATCCACATTTAATGTCATTTTCCTATGACTTTAATCATCTCAGTATGATGGAAAATGGAATAATGTTTAACTCTATCATTAATTGATATGAGTGTTTTCTTTTAAAATGGCTATTTTCAAATTCCTTATTCAAAGTGATTCAGAAACTTCTAGCTTGAAATTAGTAGGTAGATGAGTACTAAGCCTTCTTAAAAGTTAGTCTTTTATTCTTTCATTACCCAATCTATAATTTTTTACAATGAGAAACAAAGATGATAATTTGTTTTTAATTATGTCATCCTACTTGTAGTAATGATTAATTTTCTGTTTCAGTACTAAATTTAATGCTTCCACTGCTAAAATATCATGAAAATTCCTATGTGTTTATAATCACATAATTATAGGATTCCAAAGTGGGAAGATGGCTTTAGAATTATCCAAAAGAACATCTACCTTTTCTAGATAAAGAGATCAAAAAAATGTATTTTTAAGAGCAAATAAGTCATATTCAAATATCTTTTTGCCTTGTTTTTTGGTTCCTGTGTATCTTTTCCATGTTCCCTAAAAGCTCGGGTATTCAGGAAACATTTTGCTCTTGTTGTTGAAATGATTTTGATCTCCCCTCTTGAGGAAATGAGCCTATAGATTAATATGACTATCTCATAGGTCCTTCTTTTTTTTTTTAAGATTATTTATTTTAGAAAGAGAGAGTGAGTGAGAGAGAGGGCGAGAAAGAGCAGGGGAATGGGGCAGAGGGAGGAATAGACTCCCCACTGAGCAGTGAGCCTGACTTGGTCTGGGACTCTGGGATTATGACCTGAGCCAAAGGAGCCACTTAACTGACTGAGGCCACCTTGGTGCCCCTTATAGTTCCTTCCTTAATGCCTGTGTGCAGTTATAAAGGAGTTTATGCCTCCTTTTTATCTCAAGGAAAATATTTTTTTGAGATAGGATTTTAAATAATAAGAACTCTTGAAGGGGGAAAAGGGATTTGGAAAAAGAAAAAGAAGAGAGAAAAGAAAGGAGAAATTAAGAAAAAGGTGAAAGAGTAGAAGAATCTTATCACTTAAGTATTAGTCTTTTCGCAAGAAAACAGCATGGTTTGTTTTGTTTTGTTTTAAAGATTTATATATTTATTTATTTGACAGACAGAGATCACAAGTAGGCAGAGAAGCAGGCAGAAAGAGAGGGGGAAGCAGGCTCCCTGCTGAGCAGAGAGCCCGATGCAGGACTCAATCCCAGGACCTTGAGATCATGACCTGAGCCGAAGGCAGAGGCTTAACCCACTGAGCCACCCAGGTGCCTCAAAAACACATGGTTTGAGTCCAGCTATAAGAAGCTGGAAGTCTCCACTCAACAAGTAAAAAGCTAGACAAAACAAAAATTCAACAACTCTTCTCAGATCCTTAAAAGAAGTGGGGTCACAAGAGAAACTGTTATCCCCCCCACCCCCAAATGGAGGAGACCTACAAGCGAATACAGAATATCACAACTCAAGGAAACAGAAACACAATGACTGAAACCTTGAAGGGAATCAGTGAGGGTAAGGAAATCTGGACTACAGTTGAGAAATTGCTGGAAGCTCAGTGTGGGCAAGTTTGAGAGATAAAACTCCAGCGAGGAGTCTGGGTCTCATACTTGTAAGAGTTTGCCTTCTGGAATTTACCAGGTTCCAACAGTAAATACTGGAGAAAAATCTCTCATGTTTCTTTCAGTGGGAGGGGAAAAGGAGTCATTTTGAAATACTTCTGAGTACTCTGTTCTTACAAAGTCCTGCCCTAGGTGAAATGAGTTAACTGGAGCCTAGCCTGCTGGAGTTTTATTAGAACCTAGCTGACCTGAAGGAAGGTAAATACCCAACTCCAATGCACACTGGCCATCCTGTCTCAAATAAGGAGGTTGCAGGGGCATGACAGGGAACAATGAACAGTACTGATGAAGTTCAAGTTTAGAGGCAGAGGTTCACTACAAGATTTAGATCTAATCATAACAGAATATACTGTTTCCCCACCTTGACACCTTACCAAAAATTTGCTGAAGGCTTATTTATACTGGTTCATTTTATCCAGCATATTATTCCTAGTTATCAAGGGTGGGGGGGTAGATACACTAAAGGCAAAAAACAAAACAAACAAACAAAACAGTTTGAAGATACAGAGAATGCAACAGAACCAGACTCGAATATCACAGGAAAAATGAAACTATAAGACCTAGAATTTAAAACAATGATGATTAATATGCAAAGGTATCTAATGGATAAAGTAGACAGCATGTTAAAAAAAAAAAAAAGTGGGGGGGGGGGAGGGCAAGCTATGCAGAGAGAGAGAAATTCTAGAAAGGAAGAGGTGCCAGAGAACAAAAACACTGTAGTGGAAATAGAGAATGTTTTTGACAGAATTGTTAGTACACTTCATCTGGTTGAAGAAAGAATCTCTGAGCTTGTAGATATTCCAATAGAAACTATCAAAACGGGAAATCAAACAAAAAAAAAAGAATTGTTTTAAAGATAAAAAAAAAAAAAACCTCAATATCCAGTAACTGTGGGAAAATTACATACTAACAACTGACACACTAGAAGAAGAGAAAAAAGGGAAAGATAATTTTTTTGTTCTTGCTTTTGTTTGTTGAAAGAGTTAGGAGCACCTGGGTAGCACTTTGATGAAAAAGGACACTACATCATACTCAAAGGGTCTGTCCAACAAGAAGATTTAACAATTTTAAATATCTATGCCCCCAACGTGGGAGCAGCCAACTATATAAACCAATTAATAACAAAATCAAAGAAACACATCAATAATAATACAATAATAGTAGGGGACTTTAACACTCCCCTCAAGGAAATGGACAGATCATCCAAGCAAAAGATCAGCAAAGAAATAAAGGCCTTAAATGACACACTGGACCAGATGGACATCACAGATATATTCAGAACATTTCATCCCAAAGCAACAGAATACACATTCTTCTCTAGTGCACATGGAACATTCTCCAGAATAGATCACATCCTCAGTCCTAAATCAGGACTCAACCGGTATGAAAAGATTGGGATCATTCCCTGCATATTTTAATACCACAATGCTCTAAAGCTAGAACTCAACCAAAAAAGGAAGTTTGGAAAGAACCCAAATACATGGAGACTAAACAGCAACCTTCTAAAGAATGAATGGGTCAACCGGGAAATTAAAGAAGAATTGAAAAAAATCATGGAAACAAATGATAATGAAAATACAACGGTTCAAAATCTGTGGGACACAACAAAGGCAGTCCTGAGAGGAAAATATATAGCGGTTCAAGCCTTTCTCAAGAAACAAGAAAGGTCTCAGGTACACAACATAACCCTACACCTAAAGGAGCTGGAGAAAGAACAAGAAAGAAACCCTAAGCCCAGCAGGAGAAGAGAAATCATAAAGATGAGAACTGCTATAAACATTCGGGTGGGAGGAGGAGTCAAGATGGCGGAGAAGTAGCAGGCTGAGACTACTTCAGCTAGCCGGAGATCAGCTACATAGCTTATCTAAAGATTGCAAACACCTGAAAATCCATCGGCAGATCGAAGAGAAGAAGAACAGCACTTCTGGAAACAGAAAAACAACCACTTTCTGAAAGGTAGGACTGGCGGAGAAGTGAATCCAAAGCGATGGGAAGATAGACCCCAGAGGGAGGGGCCGGCCCCCGGCAAGCGGCGGAGCAACAGCGCACAAAATCAGGACTTTTAAAAGTCTGTTCCGCTGAGGGACATTGCTCCAGAGGCTAAACCAGGGCGAAGCCCACGCGGGGTCAGGATGGCCTCAGGTCCCGCAGGGTCACAGAAGGATCGGGGGTGTCTGAGTGTCGCAGAGCTTGCGAGTATTGGAACGGGAAAGCCAGCTACAGAGACAGAGCTGACAGTAAGCTCACAGCTCGGTGTTACCTTAAACCGGTCGCAGGCTCAGTGAGCTCGGCCCACGGCCGGAGGTCAGGCAAACGGGAGTAACTGGGCGCTGTTCTCTGAGGGCGCACTGAGGAGTGGGGCCTCGGGCTCTCAGCTCCTCCGGGCCGGAGACCAGGAGGCCACCATTTGTATTCCCGTCCTCCGGAACTCTACAGAAAGCGCTCAGGGAACAAAAGCTCCTGAAAGCAAACCCTAGCGGATTACTCAGCCCGGCCCCTGATAAGGGCAGTGCAATTCCGCCTGGGGCAAAGACACTTGAGCATCACTACAGCAGGCCCCTACCCCAGAAGATCAACAGAAATCCAGCCGAGACCAAGTTCTCCTACCAAGGAGTGCGGTTTCAATACCAAGGAGAGCAGCAGAATTCCAGAGGAGGAGAAAGCAAAGCACGGAACTCATGGCTTTTTCCCTTTATTTTTTTTTAGTCTTGCAGTTAATTTAATTTTTTTCTTTTTCATTTTTTTTTTTTTTGCGCCTTCTGGTTAAATTTTTTTTTAACTATTACCTTTTTCTTTTTTAACGTTTTTTAACTAGTTTATCTAATATATATATATTTTCTTTTTATATTTTTCTTATTTGTTTTCTTTTCTTTTAATTCGTTTCTTTTCGTTTTTTTTCTTTTTTCTTGTTTTTTCTTTCTTCCTTTTTGAACATTTTTTTATCCCCTTTCTCCCTCCTCACGATTTGGGATCTCTTCTAATTTGGTTAAAGCATATTTTCCTGTGGTTGTTGCCACCCTTTTAGTATTTTACTTGCTCCTTCATATACTCTTATTGGGACAAAATGACAAGACGGAAAAATTCAATACAAAAAAAAAAAGAACAAGAGGCAGTACGGAAGGCTAAGGACCTAATCAATACAGACATTGGTAATATGTCAGATCTAGAGTTCAGAATGACAATTCTCAAGGTTCTAGCCGGGCTCGAAAAAGGCATGGAAGATATTAGAGAAACCCTCTCGAGAGATATAAAAGCCCTTTCTGGAGAAATAAAAGAACTAAAATCTAACCAAGTTGAAATCAAAAAAGCTATTAATGAGGTGCAATCAAAAATGGAGGCTCTCGCTGCTAGGATAAATGAGGCAGAAGAAAGAATTAGTGATATAGAAGACCAAATGACAGAGAATAAAGAAGCTGAGCAAAAGAGGGATAAACAGCTACTGGACCACGAGGGGAGAATTCAGAGATAAGTGACACCATAAGACGAAACAACATTAGAATAATTGGGATTCCAGAAGAAGAAGAAAGAGAGAGGGGAGCAGAAGGTATATTGGAGAGAATTATTCGGGAGAATTTCCCCAATATGGCAAAGGGAACGAGCATCAATATTCAGGAGGTTCAGAGAACGCCATTCAAAATCAATAAGAATAGGCACACACCCTGTCACCTAATAGTAAAATTTACAAGTCTCAGTGACAGAGAGAAAATCCTGAAAGCAGCCAGGGAAAAGAAGTCTGTAACATACAATGGTAAAAATATTAGATTGGCAGCTGACTTATCCACAGAGTCCTGGCAGGCCAGAAAGAGCTGGCATGACATTTTCAGAGCTCTAAACGAGAAAAACCTGCAGCCAAGAATAATATATCCAGCTAAGCTATCATTGAAAATAGAAGGAGAGATTAAAAGCTTCCAGGACAAACAAAAACTGAAAGAAATTGCAAACACCAAACCAGCTCTACAGGAAATATTGAAAGGGGTTCTTTAAGCAAATAGAGAGCCTACAAGTGGTAGATCAGAAAGGAACAGAGACCATATACAGTAACAGTCACCTTAGAGGCAATACAATGGCACTAATTTCATATCTCTCAATAGTTACCCTGAATGTTAATGGGCTAAATGCCCCTGTCAAAAGACACAGGGTATCAGAATGGATAAAAAAACAAAACCCATCTATTTGTTGCCTCCAAGAAACTCATTTTAAGCCCGAAGACACCTCCAGATTTAAAGTGAGGGGGTGGAAAAGAATTTACCATGCTAATGGACATCCGAAGAAAGCAGGAGTGGCAATCCTTATATCAGATCAATTAGATTTTAAGCCAAAGACTATAATAAGAGATGAGGAAGGACACTATATCATACTCAAAGGGTCTGTCCAATAAGAAGATTTAACAATTTTAAATATCTATGCCCCCAACGTGGGAGCAGCCAACTATATAAACCAATTAATAACAAAATCAAAGAAACACATCAATAATAATACAATAATAGTAGGGGACTTTAACACTCCCCTCACGGAAATGGACAGATCATCCAAGCAAAAGATCAGCAAGGAAATAAATGCCTTAAATGACACACTGGACCAGATGGACATCACAGATATATTCAGAACATTTCATCCCAAAGCAACAGAATACACATTCTTCTCTAGTGCACATGGAACATTCTCCAGAATAGATCACATCCTCGGTCCTAAATCAGGACTCAACCGGTATCAAAAGATTGTGATCATTCCCTGCATGCTTTCATACCACAATGCTCTAAAGCTAGAACTCAAACACAAAAGGAAGTTTGAAAAGAACCCAAATACATGAACCTCCTGAATATTGATGCTCGTTCCCTTTGCCATATTGGGGAAATTCTCCCCAATAATTCTCTCCAATATACCTTCTGCTCCTCTCTCTCTTTCTTCTTCTTCTGGAATCCCAATTATTCTAATGTTGCTTCATCTTATGGTGTCACTTATCTCTGAATTCTACCCTTGTGATCCAGTATCTGTTTATCCCTCTTTTGCTCAGCTTCTTTATTCTCTGTCATTTGGTCTTCTATATCACTAATTCTTTCTTCTGCCTCATTTATCCTAGCAGCGAGAGCCTCCATTTTTGATTGCACCTCATTAATAGCTTTTTTGATTTCAACTTGGTTAGATTTTAGTTCTTTTATTTCTCCAGAAAGGGCTTTTATATCTCTCGAGAGGGTTTCTCTAATATCTTCCATGCCTTTTTCGAGCCCGGCTAGAACCTTGAGAATTGTCATTCTGAACTCTAGATCTGACATATTACCAATGTCTGTATTGATTAGGTCCTTAGCCTTCCGTACTGCCTCTTGTTCTTTTTTTTTTTGTATTGAATTTTTTTGTCTTGTCCTTTTGTCCCAATAAGAGTATGTGAAGGAGCAAGTAAAATACTAAAAGGGTGGCAACAACCACAGGAAAATATGCTTTAACCAAATTAGAAGAGATCCCAAATCGTGATGGGGGAGAAAGGGGATAAAAAAAGGTTCAAAGAGGAAGAAAGAAAAAACAAGAAAAAAGAATAAAAAAGAAAAGAAATGAATTAAAAGAAAAGAAAACAAATAAGAAAAATATAAAAAAGAAAATTATATATATTAGATAAACTAGTTAAAAAACGTTAAAAAAGAAAAAGGTAATAGTTAAAAAAAAATTTTAACCAGAAGGCGCGAAAAAAAACAAAAATGAAAAAGAAAAAAATTAAATTAACTGCAAGACTAAAAAAAAATCACAGGGAAAAAGCCATGAGTTCCGTGCTTTGCTTTCTCCTCCTCTGGAATTCTGCTGCTCTCCTTGGTATTGAAACCGCACTCCTTGGTAGGAGAACTTGGTCTCGGCTGGATTTCTGTTGATCTTCTGGGGTAGGGGCCTGCTGTAGTGATGCTCAAGTGTCTTTGCCCCAGTCGGAATTGCACTGCCCTTATCAGGGGCCGGGCTGAGTAATCCGCTAGGGTTTGCTTTCAGGAGCTTTTGTTCCCTGAGCGCTTTCTGTAGAGTTCCGGAGGACGGGAATACAAATGGTGGCCTCCTGGTCTCCGGCCCGGAGGAGCTGAGAGCCCGAGGCCCCACTCCTCAGTGCGCCCTCAGAGAACAGCGCCCAGTTACTCCCGTTTGCCTGACCTCCGGCCGTGGGCCGAGCTCACCGAGCCTGCGACCGGTTCAAGGGAACACCGAGCTGTGAGCTTACTGTCAGCTCTGTCTCTGTAGCCGGCTTTCCCGTTCCAATACTCGTAAGCTCTGCGACACTCAGACACCCCCGATCCTTCTGTGACCCTGCGGGACCTGAGGCCATCCTGACCCCGCGTGGGCTTCGCCCTGGTTTAGCCTCTGGAGCAATGTCCCTCAGCGGAACAGACTTTTAAAAGTCCTGATTTTGTGCGCCGTTGCTCCGCCGCTTGCCGGGGGCTGGCCCCTCCCTCCGGGGTCTATCTTCCCATCGCTTTGGATTCACTTCTCTGCCAGTCCTACCTTTCAGAAAGTGGTTGTTTTTCTGTTTCCAGAAGTGCTGTTCTTCTTCTCTTCGATCTACCGATGGATTTTCAGGTGTTTGCAATCTTTAGATAAGCTATGTAGCTGATCTCCGGCTAGCTGAAGTAGTCTCAGCCTGCTACTTCTCCACCATCTTGACTCCTCCTCCCACCCGAATGTTTATAGCAGCAATGTCCACAATAGCCAAACTATGGAAAGAACCTAGATGTCCATCAACAGGTAAATGGATCAAGATGATGTGGTATATATACACAATGGAATACTATGCAGCCATCAAAAGAAATGAAATCTTGCCATTTGCGACAACATGGATGGAACTAGAACGTATCATGCTTAGCGAAATAAGTCAAGTAGAGAAAGACAACTATCATATGATCTCCGTGATATGAGGAAGTGGTGATGCAACATGGGGGCTTAAGTGGGTAGGGAAGAATCAATGAAACAAGATGGGATTGGGAGGGAGACAAACCATAAGTGACTCTTAATCTCACAAAACAAACTGAGGGTTGCCGGGGGGAGGGGTTTTGGGAGAAGGGGGTGGGATTATGGACATTGGGGAGGGTATGTGCTTTGGAGAGTGCTGTGAAGTGTGTAAACCTGGTGATTCACAGACCTGTACCCCTGGGGATAAAAACATATGTTTATAAAAAATAAAAATTAAAAAACAAAACAAAACAGACAAAACAAAAATCCAACTCTTGAATTCAGCTAAGGGCACGACCTCAGGGTTGAGATTCCCTCTCTCCCTCTCCCCCCAGTCTCTCTCTTCTTCTCAAATAAATAAATCTTAAGAAAGATTTATTTTTAAACAAATTTTAGGTTTATAACAAATTTGAGAGCAAGATATAATGACATCCCATATATGCCCTGATCCCACAAGAAGAATCTCCCCCATTATCAACATCACTTATTTGAAGAGTACATTTTTACCAAGGATGGACCTATATTGACACACCATAATCATTCAAAGTTCATAGTTTATATTACAGTTCATTCTTGGTGTTGTACATTCTATAAGCTTGGATAAGCATATGCTGAGCATACATCCATCATTATTAACTAACACAGAGAATTTTTACTGCCCTAGAAATCCTCTGTGTTCTGACTATTCATACCCACCTACCCACCTCTGCAAGAAGGCAACCTCTGATCTTTTTCTCTGCATGGTTTTGCCTTTCCAGAACATAACATAGTTAGAATCATATGGTATGCAGCCTTTTCACATTGGCTTCTTTCATTTATTAATATGCATTTAAGATTCCTCCATATCTTTTTATAGATTTATAATTAGTTTTCTTTTAGCTCTGAATAATATTCCATTGTCTGGAGGGAGTATAGTTTATTTACATCCATTCATGCATTTTTTAAAAATTGGGATGCCTGCCTGGCTAAATGGAAGAGCCTGCAACTCTTGATCTCAGGGTTTTGAGTTCAAGCCCCATGCTGGGTGTACAGATTACATACATACATACATACACTTAAAAAAATTTGTGATATATCCATTCATATATTGAACAGCATCTTATTTGCTCCCAGATTTTGGCATTTATAAATAAAGGTGCTAAACACAGCCGTGCTCAGGTTTGTATGAATGTAGGATTTTTAGTCCTTTGATTGTATAGAATGACTATATTTAGTTTTGTAATACAAATATAGACCACTTTACTTCTTCCTTTCCAATTTGGATGTTTTCTTTTTTCTTTTTCTTTTTTTTTTTTTTTTTTTCTTGTCTTGTTATTCTGGAAAGGGGTTCCGGTTATTATGACAAACACCAGAGGTGAAGTGGTCAAACTTACCTTTTTCTTCTAATCTTGGAGGAAAAGCTTTCACTATTTACCCCTGAGTATGATCTTAATGGCTAGATTGTCATATATGATCTTTAAGCTGTGTTCTTTCCATATCCAATTTGTTGATAGTTTTTATCATGAAAAGATATTGCATTTTCTTAAATGATTTTTCTGCATTAAGATAATCTTGTGATTTTTCTCTTTTATCTAACTAATGTGGCATATCACATTTATTTATTATATATGTTGACCTACCCTTTCCCAGGTATAAATCCAACATGAGCATGGTTTATGATTCTGTATAATGTGCTGTTGAATTTTGTGTGCTTGTATATTGTTGAGAATTTTTGCCTTGAAACTCATCAAGGATATCTCGGCCTATAGTTTCCTCTTTTATAGTGTTCTTATCTGGCTTTGTTATCATGGTAATGCTGGTGTTGTAAAATGAATTTGGGAGTATTTCCTTTTCCTCAGTACTTTGGAAGAGTTTGAAAAAGGTTGACATTATTCTTATTTAAGTATTTCAGACAATTCATCAGTAAACCCCCCTGGTCCTACACTTGTCTTTGTTGAAAGATTTTTGATTACTGATTCAGCTTGTTTACTCATTAAGATTTTTTTTTTTTTTTTTTTGTCTTCATGACTCAGCCTTAGTGGGTTGTAGACTTTTAGAAATTTATCAATGTCTTTTAGCTTACCCAATTTATGGGTGTCTAACTGTTCATAATAGTCTTATGATCTCTGTCTTTCTAGGGGATCAGCTTTAAAGTCTCCTCTATCATTTCTGATTTTATTTGAGTCTTATCTCTTATTTTCTTAGTCTAGCTAATAGTTTGTCTAGTTTATTTATCTTTCCCAAAAAATAATCATTGGTTTTCTTGATCTTCTTTCTTCCTTTTGTTGTTTGTATTTCATTTATTTCTTCTCTGCTCTTAATTTCTTCCCTTCTCTAACTTTTGAGCTTAATTTGTTCTTCTTGTTCTAATTACTTGATGTATAAATTTATGTTGTTTAAGTTCTTTCTTTTATCTTAATGTAAACATTTATCACTATATATGGTTCTAGTAGAACTATTTTTCTATCTCTATATATAGTTCTAACCATATATATGGTTCTATTTGAACTAGTTTTACTGCATCTCCGATTTTTAATATGGTGTTACCATTTTCATTTGTTTCAACATACTTTTCTCTTTTGATTTCTTCCTTGACCCATTCAACCAAAATTGAACAGAAGAACGGAATACACATCTTTTCAAAGAAGGTATAAAATGGCCAATGGGTACATCAAAAAAATCCTCAACATCACAGGCTCATGTATGGAAGTGTTGAATCTCTATATTGCATACCTAAGACTAATACTGTATGTTAACTAACTGGAATTTAAATAAAAACTTTTTTTTACAGATTTTATTTATTTATTTGAGAGAGACAGGGAGAACAAGAGAGAGAAAGGCAGAGGGAAAGAGAGAAAACATAACTAGAGAGAGAGAGAGAAAGAAAGAGAGAAGCAGACTCCCTGCTGAGCAGGGAGCCCATAAGGGGCTGAACCTGAGATCATGACCTGAGCTTAAGGGCAGACACTTAACTGCCTGAGCCACCCAGGAGTATCTAAATAAAAACTTTTAAAAAAAGATGCTCTACATCACTAGTCATTGGAAAATATAAATCAAAACCACAATGAAATAACCACCTCACATCAGTTAGAATGGCTAGCATCAAAAAGACAAGGGAACAAGTTTTAGTAAGAATTTGAAGAGTAGGGAACCTTTGTGCACTGTTGATGGGAATGTAAATTTGTATGGCCCAATGGAAAACAATTACATTCCTTAGTGTTTTCCAAAGGAATTGAAAACTATGTCCATATAAAATCTGCACATGGAAATTTATAGCAGATCTTTTCATAACTGGCAAGACTTGGAAGCAATCAGAATGCCCTTTCATAGAGAAATGGATAAATAAACTGTGGTACATCCAAACAATATAGTGTAAGAGGAAGTGAGCTATCAAAGAATGAAAAACATGGAAGAAACTTAACTTTGTGTTACTAAATAATGGAAGCCAAACTGAAAAAGCTATAAACTGTATAAGTGCAACTATATGATGATCTGGGAAAAGTAAAACAATGGAGACAGTAAAAAGATAAATGTTGCCTTGGAGGGAAAGAAGGAATGGATGAAGAAGTGGGGTTCAGAGATTTTTAGGGCATTGAAAATAATCTGTATGATAAAATAATGGTGAATCCATACTATTACAATTTTTTCAAATGTATAGAATGCACAACACCAAGAGTAAACACTAATGTAAACTAGGACTTTAGATGATAAAGGTGTGTCAGTGTAAGCTCATCTATTATAACAAATATACCATTTAGGGAAAGATGTTAATAATAAGAAAGACTTTACATGATTGTGGACAAGAAGTAGAAGGGAAATATCTGTACTGTTTCATATTGTAATACACCTAAAACTGATCTAAAAAAAATAAAGTTTATTTAAAAAAAGAAAAGAGAGGTGACTTTGTTTAGTACCAAAATCTTTGAACGTCAGCATATGTTAATTTGCCTTCTTGCAACATTGTTTATACTTTCAGGTTGTGCAAATCCCTTCTGAATAGGACACAGAGGAACCCAGAAAAGCCAGCTGTACTATAAGCTATTGAGACAGGCAGCTGTAAATGTTTGTATTTGGCAGAAGGAATTAAATAAAATGTGGAAATTAATTATTTTGACACTGAAACTAATAAGAGATAATGTTGGGGCACCAGTGTGGCTCATTCGGTTAAGCATCTGCCTTCAGCTCGGGTCATGATCCCAGGGTCCTGGAATCCAGCTCCACGTGGGCTCCCTGCTCAGTGGGGAGCCTGCTCCTCCCACTCAAGAGACTTAACTTTGTAACAACCCAGGATATGGGTAAAAGGAGTTTGTGTTTATTAAATATCATTATTTTATAAAAAGGTTGACTTCAGAATTGTTAGAATAAAAAATAAAATATTGAAATAAGACATCAAAACACAAAATATGGATCATGTGTAAAGGAACTATCATAAAAAGCTAAGTGGTTAATCTCTGGCCCAGTTTAACTTTACATTCATTGTTTTTTCCATAATATGATCCGTATACTTCCTCAAAGTGTTTGGGTGGAAATTGGTCTCATAACAGTGCTTACCTATATGCAATACACATTAGATTTACTTACTTGAATAAATTATAGACAGGTAGTTTGACTTTTATTATATACAATGTAACCATATTATCTAGGAATCTTGTGCTGCTCAAAGAATCTAACACCCACATCTGTGAACAATCAACTTATTTGCTAAGTAGAAAAATAATGGGTCTTGAAGAGTTCTTCACTATTTAAACACTTCTAAGAAAGGGAAGTTATTTGTTTTTCCTCAAGATTGATTTTCTTAAATTTCTCTCAAATAGCTATACCCATAACATCAGCAGAGTCTCCCTTCACATTCGATGTAATGGATACACTTAACTTTGAGGTTTGTAAATTTCTTAAGCTAGTTTACTCTTGGCCTTGAAAGTGTTGCAACAGTGGATTGGTACTTTGGGGTGGGGGGTAAGGGCAGGACAAGTTGTATATGATAGGTTATTTTTAAAAGTAAATTAAACCTAAGTACTATTTTTTAGTGGTGGAGTGGGGGTAGGGGGAATCAGAACAGCTATCAAAAAGTCTGAGAAAGGGAAGATGAATGAGCAGGAGATAAAGAAAACTTTGTGAACTTTTCTCTATGAGTGATCATTAGACTACTTTGTAATAATATCCCAGAAAGTATCTTATAAATAACACATGTAGTTAAACTATAGCTGGACTTTCCTTAACTCTGATGAGATTTGAGATCTCTGTGTAAATTCAATGTGCATTCTCTTATTCTGAGAAAATCTGGGCGTGTTCTTTTACATTTAAGAATCATTTGCCTCTCCTTTTCTGTGATTTTTTTAAAATTTCATTTTACCCCATTTTTATACCAGGTTTTTCTCTTTTTTTCCCTCATCACTTAATATGAGATATATTAGTCCAATTTCTGTAATGTATCTTTCTATTATCTTTTCCTGGTTTATCTGTTTCCTTAACTTCACTTTTTCCTAACTTACATTAGTAGAATTTACTAAAATTTTGGTTTATGGCCTTTGTATTCAACATTATTTTAACCTGCATTTTTAAAAGATTTTATTTATTCATTATTTGTCAGAGAGAGAGATGAAAAGGAGAAGCAGCAGTCTGAGGGAGAAGCAAGCTCCCCACTGAGCAAGGAGCCCCACGTGGGACTCGATTCCCGGGCCCCTGGGATCATGACCTGAGCCAAAGGCAGACATTAACCTACTTAGCCACCCAGCATCCCCCTTAACTTTTTTTTTTAATTTTTTATTTCTTTTCAGCGTAACAGTATTTGTTTTTGCACCACACCCAGTGCTCCATGCAATCTGTGCCCTCTCCAATACCCACCACCTGGTTCCCCCAACCTCCCACATCCTGCCCCTTCAAAACCCTCAGATTGTTTTTCAGAGTCCATATTCTCTCATGGTTCACCTCCCCTTCCAATTTCCCTCAACTCCATTCTCCTCTCCATCTCCCCTTGTCCTCCATGCTCCTTATGCTCCACACATAAGTGAAACCATATGATAATTGACTCTCTTTGCTTGACTTATTTCACTAAGCACAATCTCTTCCAGTCCCGTCCATGTTGCTACAAAAGTTGGGTATTCATCCTTTCTGATGGAGGCATAATACTCCATAGTGTATATGGACCTCATCTTCCTTATCCATTCGTCCATTGAAGGGCATCTTGGTTCTTTCCACAGTTTGGCGACCGTGGCCATTGCTGCTATAAACATTGGGGTTACAGATGGCCCTTCTTTTCACGACATCTGTATCTTTGGGGTAAATACACAGGAGTGCAATTGCAGGATCATAGGAAAGCTCTATTTTTAATTTCTTGAGGAATCTCCACACTGTTCTCCAAAGTTGCTGCAGCAACTTGCATCCCCACAAACAGTGTAAGAGGGTTCCCCTTTCTCCACATCCTCTTCAACACATGTTGTTTCCTGTTTTGTTAATTTTGGCCATTCTAACTGGTGTAAGGTGGTATCTCAATATGGTTTTAATTTGAATCTCCCTGATGGCTAGTGATAATGAACATTTTTTCATGTGTCTGATAGCCATTTGTATGTTTTCATTAGAGAACTGTCTGTTCATATCTTCTGCCCATTTTTTGATATGCTTGTCTGTTTTGTGTGTGTTGAGTTTGAGGAGTTAATTATAGATCCTAGATATCAACCTTTTGTCTGTACTGTCATTTGCAAATATCTTCTCCCATTCCGTGGGTTGCCTCTTTGTTTTCTTGACTGTTTTCTTTGCTGTGCAGAAGCTTTTGATTTTGATGAAGTCCCAAAAGTTTATTTTCACTTGTGTTTCCTTTGCCTTTGGAGACATATCTTGAAAGAAGTTGCTGTGGCTGATATCGAAGAGGTTACTGCCTATGTTCTCCTCTAGGATTCTGATGGATTCCTGTCTCACATTGAGGTATTTCATCCATTTTGAGTTTATCTTTGTGTACAGTGTAAGAGAATGGTCGAGTTTCATTCTTCTACATATAGCTGCCCAGTTTTCCCAGCACCATATATTGAAGAGACTGTTTTCCACTGTTTTATTGAAGATTATTTGACCATAGAGTTGAGGATCCATATCTGGGCTCTCTATTCTGTTCCACTGGTCTATGTGTCTGTTTATATGCCAGTACCATGCTGTCTTGGTGATCACAGCTTTGTAGTAAAGCTTGAAATCTGGTAACGTGATGCCCCTTGTTTTATTTTTGTTTTTCAATATTTCCTTAGTGATTCGAGGTCTCTTCTGATTTCATACAAATTTTAGGATTATTTGCTCCAGATCTTTGAAAAATACAGTGGAATTTTGATCGGAATGGCATTAAAAGTATAGATTGCTCTAGGCAGTATAGACATTTTAACAATGTTTATTCTTTTGATCCAAGAGCATGGAATGGTCTTCCATCTTTTTGTGTCTTCTTCAATTTCTTTCATGAGTGTTCTGTAGTTCCTCGAGTACAGATCCTTTACCTCTTTGGTTAGGTTTATTCCCAGGTATCTTATGGTTCTTGGTGCTATAGTAAATGGAATCGATTCTCTAATTTCCCTTTCTGTATTTTCATTGTTAGTGTATAAGAAAGCCACTGATTTCTGTACATTGACTTTGTATCCTGCCATGTTGCTGATTTGTTGTATGAGTTCTAGTAGTTTGGGGGTGGAGTCTTTTGGCTTTTCCATATAAAGAATCATGTCATCTGCAAAGAGAGAGAGTTTGACTTCTTCATTGCCAATTTGGATACCTTTTACTTCTCTTTGTTGTCTGATTGCTGTTGCTAGGACTTCTAATACTATGTTGAACAAGAGTGGTGAGAGTGGGCATTCTTGTCATGTTCCTGATCTCAGCAGGAAGGCTGCAAGCTTTTTCCCATTGAGGATGATATTTCCTGTGGGTTTTTCAGAGATAGATTTGATGAAGTTGAGGAATGTTCCCTCTATCCCTATACTTTGAAGTGTTTTAATCAGGAACGGATGCTGGATTTTGTCAAATGCTTTTTTTGCATCAATTGCACCATGTTGTTCTTCTCTCTTCTCTTATTAATTTTTTCTATCACATTAATTGATTTGTGAATGTTGAACCATACTTGTAGCCCAGGGATGAATCCTACCTAGTCATGGTGAATAATCTTTTTAATGTGCTGTTGGATCCTGTTTGCTAGGATCTTCTTGAGAATCTTAGCATCCATATTCATCAGTGATATTGTTCTGAAATTCTCCCTTTTGGTAGGGTCTTTGCCTGGTTTGGGGATCAGGGTAATGCTGGCTTCATAGAAAGAGTCTGGAAGTTCTCCTTCTGCTTCAATTTTTTTACATAGCTTCAGGAGAATCGGTATTATTTCTTATTTGAAAGTTTAGTATAATGCCCCAGGGAATCTGTCAGGCCTGGGCTCTTGTTTTTTGGGAGGTTTTTGATCACTGCTTCAATTTCATTACTAGATATCAGTCTATTCAGGTTGTCAATTTCTTCCTGGTTCAATTTTGGGAGTTTATAGTTTTCCAGGAATGCATCCATTTTATTTAGGTTGCTTAGTTTATTGGCATATAACTGTAGATAATAACTTCTGATGATTGTTTCTACTTCCTTGGTGTTCATTATGATCTCTCCCTTTTATTCATAATTTTATTAATTTGGGCTTTCTCTCTTTTCTTTTGGATTAGTGTGGCCAATGGTTTATCGATCTTATTGATGCTTTCAAAAAACCAGCTTCTAGTTTCATTGGTACATTCTACTGTATCTCTGGTTTCTACCTCATTGATTTCTGCTCTAATCTTGATTATTTTCATTATTATGTGTGGAGTTGGTTTGATTTGTTGTTAATTCTCCAGTTCTTTAAGGTGTAGAGACAGCTAGTGTGTTCTGGATTTTTCAGTTTTTTTTTGAGGGAGTCTTGGATGGCTATGTATTTCCCCCTTAGGACTGCCTTTGCTGTATCCCATAGGTTTTGGACAGAAGTGTCTTCATTCTCATTGGTTTCCATGAATTGTTTCAGTTTCTCTTTGATCTCCTGGTTGATCCAAGCATTCTTAAGCAAGGTGGTCTTTAGCTTCCAGGTGTTTGAGTTCCTTCCGAACTTTTCCTTGTGATTGAGCTCCGGTTTCAAAGCATTGTGATCTGAGAATATGCAGGGAATAATCTCAGTGTTTTGGTATCAGTTGAGTCCTGATTTGTGACCCAGTATGTGGTCTATTCTTGAGAAGGTTCCATGTTTACTTGAGAAGAATGAGTGTTCTGTTGTTTTAGGGTGGAATGTTCTGTATATTTCTATGAGGTCCATCTGGCCCAATGTGTCATTCAATGCTCTTGTTTCTTTATTGATTTTCTGCTTGGATGATCTATTTCTGAGAGAGGCATGTTAAGATCTCCTACTATTAATGTATCCATATCAATATGACTCTTTATCTTGATTAACAGTTTTCTTATGTAATTGGCTGCTCCCATATTGGGGGCATAGATATTTACAATTGTTAGATCATCTTGGTGGATAGCCCCTTTAAGAATTATGTAGTGTCCTTCTTATCTCTGACTACAGTCTTTAGATTAAAATCTAATTTGTCTGATATGAGAATCACTACCTAGGCCTTCTTTTGAGGCCCATTGGCATGAAAGATGCTTCTTCATCCCTTCACTTTCAGTCTGGGTTTATCTTTACTGGGCGTGACTTCAAAATGGGTCTCTTGTAGACAAGATATGGATGGGTCCTGTCGTTTTATCCTATCTGCAACCCTGTGTCATTCGATGGGCGCATTTAGGCCATTCTCTTTGAGAGTGATTATTGATAGATACGCTTTTATTGACATCGTGTTACCTTTGAAGTCTTTCTTTCTGTAGATTGTCTCTATATTTCTATTTAATGCTATTCTTGGGATTTTTCCTCTTTTATAGAATACCCCCTTAATATTTCCTGCAATGTTATCTTGTGGTTGCATAGTCTTTTAAGCCTTGCCAGTCTTGGAAACTCTTTATCTCTCCATCCATTTTGAATGTCAGTCTTGCTGGATAAAGTATTCTTGGCTGCATGTTCTTCTCATTTAGTGCCCTGAGTATATCTTGCCAGCCCTTTCTGGCTTGCCAGGTCTCTGTGGACAGGTCTGACGTTATTCTGATGGACTTTCCTCTGTAAGAAAGGAGCCTCTTTGTCCTAGCTGCTTTCAAGAGAGCCTGCCTACAATTATAATTCTTCATTCTTACTATTAGGTGTCTCAAGGACTTTCGAGAATCTATAATCTTGGGGGGAAACCATTCTACCTCTAGTACATGAATGCTGGTTCCATTCATGGACAACTTGTTCCACTATGTCTTCTAGACTTCTTTCTTTCTCCTCACCTTCAGGGATTCCAATAATTCTGACATTGGAACATTTTCTGGTGTCATTTATTTCCCTGATTCTGTTTTCATGTCTTCTAAGCTGTTTGTTCCAGGCTTCCTCCTGATCCTTCCTCTCTATCTGTTTGTCCTCCAGATCACTAATTTTGTCTTCTGTCTCAGTTACCCCAGCTTTTAGAGAATTTAGATTAGATTGGAACTCATTGAGAGCATTTTAAACATCATCCCTGGTGGCTATCAGTTCTGCCCTAATCGATTCCGTTTTATCATCCATGGCTTTCTCCAACCTAGCTATTGCCTGGATAATTTTTAGCCTGAATTCCCTTTCCGACATATTGTCTATGTCAATAACCATTAGCTCTGTTGCAGAAGGCCCATTCTCTGTATTTTAATTCTGTTGGGCATTCCTCCTCCTAGTCATTTTGGTGAGAGATGACTGATTGGATGTAGCTGGATGTATCGACCATGGTGCAGTCAATGTGCACCCTGGAACACTTCTGAGCAATCAGGATTCCCCACCCAAACAAGAGAAAAAAGAAAAGAAAAAGAAAAAAGAGAGAGAGAGAGACAAACAGGAAAAAAAGGGAAGATAAAAGAGAAGGCTCAGCCCAAATGGGCCCCAAGGTAAGATTTATGAAGTATACAAACAAAAATAGACAAACAAAAAGACTGATAAAAGTATGTGACAAGAGAAAAAAAAATTATATATATATATATATATATATATATATATATATATATATATATACATATATGCAAAAAAAGGAAGAACCTCGTCAAAAAGAACCCCAAGTATAAGATTTATATACTATCAGGACAAACACAAGTACACAGAAACACTGGCAGAAGAAAAAGATGGGAGAGTGATTATAAATTCTCAGAGTGGGCGAGGAAGGTTATTTTGATTTTGCTGGATATATCTTGGTATCTTTGTTAAAGGACTCATCTTTCCTAAGATAAAGGGGGATTAAGAATTGGTTTACCTATATGGGTAGCATTGATTGGGGAAAGGGGATTACCTTGAAGTTTAACTCTATATGAATATTAGAAAATAAAAATAAAAAAGAATAAACTATACTAAACTAAACTAAAATTTTAAAAAATTAAAAAAATAGAAAAGCAAAACACAGGTGTATGTATCAAAAAGTTTAGGTTAGAAGGTTATTATGGAATTGGATGTATTGGACATCTCACTGTGATGGTAAATAGGTTAAAAAATTATATATATATATATATGTATATATATATATATATAATGAGCCAGAATAGTGGTAACAAGTTAAAAATAAACGTTGTATCTATGAAGTAATGGTGGTTGTTCTCTTGTCTTTTTTTTTTTTTTTTTCCTTTCCTGGTTGGTTTTCTGGGGGAGGGGCCTGCCACGTGGGTTTTCAGTCAATGATGTTCCCTGAGTTAAGTCCTCCAGCCCCCCTCAAGGGTGTGGGCTCTTTGGAGACCAGTTTTTTCAGGCTTTTGTTCTCTGGATGTTTTTATGTTTGCTCATCTGTTTTCACTTGCCTTGACAGCTTTTGATGGGTGTTGGAGATTTAGAGGAAAGCAAACTGCATCCCGACCTCCATCTCAGAGAGAAGCCTCAGTCTGCTCCCCTGTGGGTGTTGGAGAGCACATAAATTCCCCCTTGGCTGCTGGCAGAGCAGTTTCTGAGTCGTGGTCCCTGGGGACACGGGATCTCCGGCTTGTATCCAAAACCATGGCAGTGGCAGCTGTCTGGGCTGCTCCAGACCACCAGCGAGGTTCCAAGCAGCGATTGCACACTGAGATTTCCCTGCTGGCCCGGGCTGGGAGTCCCTGGTCTTTCCAGGTCCAAGAGCTCCTGGCTGGTGCCTGTGTGCACCTCTCCCAGGGGAGGGTGTGGGGTGCACGCATCTCAGGCTCTGATAGGACGGCCAGCATTCTGCCATTTGGCGAGTCTCCCAGCCCCTCACAGGATCCAGACCCCACACGTTCTCAGGCACGCTGGCGGCTTAGGGACCAAGACCTGGTTTCTCTGCCCCACTCTTTCTGGCTCAGTGCCAGGGGGGGCTGTCCTGGGTCTGGGGACTTAAGCCCCTGTCCCTAGCCGCCCCGATTCCCACAATTTCCCCCCTGCAATCCTTTGCTCTTTCGGAGTGCTTTCAACCAGTCTCCAAGTTAATGCTGGTCCCTAGGTGCAGGGCACTCTCGGATTGGGGGTATTACTTTCCAATCGGTTGCCTCTGGTGGCTCCCTCCCCCTTTTGTTTATCTTCCAATATCAGTCCGCCATTCCCACTCCGCTTTACCTGCCCACTGGCGTCTTCTGCCCCTGTAGAGATCCAGACGTGTATAATTCTGATCTCAGGCTGGTTTCATGGGTGATCAGAGTTCTTTGGTAGGTAATCAGCTCACTTTAGGGTACAGGTTGAAACAGCACCTTCTCTTAATTCCCCGCCATCTTGTCCTCCCCCCCCTTAACTTTTAATACTTTATTTTAGAAAGTATTTTTCAACTTCCTGGCTCTAAAAAATTAATGTATGCTCTTTTACTAGAATTTATTATTTTATTTTTCACATTTTATTTCTTATACATTTTTCATTTATTCTTATATATGATATAAAGTATGAATACAATTCTACTTATATTCAAATATGGATGACCAGTTTTCCCCAATGCAATATTTTTTTTTGTTTTAAAGATTTTATTTATTTATTTTACAGAGAGAAATCACAAGTAGATGGAGAGGCAGGCAGAGAGAGAGAGAGGGAAGCAGGCTCCCTGCCGAGCAGAGAGCCCGACGCGGGGCTCGATCCCAGGACCCTGAGATCATGACCTGAGCCGAAGGCAGCGGCTTAACCCACTGAGCCACCCAGGCGCCCCTCCCCAATGCAATATTACAGTTCATTTTTTCCTACTGATTTGAGATGTTGCTTTTATTTTAACCATTAACACACAAGTGGATTCTCTTTTTTATTTTCTATTCCATTTAATTAGTCTGATTATGTATTGATGATCCAACAATTAATTGTGTTTCATTTGTAAAGCTGCTTTAATGTTTCAGTAGTTTAGTACCTGACTTCTATGGCATTGCTTTTAGAATCAAGTCGTATATGGCTTTAGGAAAAATATATTGGTGCTTTTATTGAAATAATATTCAATTTCTAAGTTACTTTAAACGGCATTGTCATCTATACAGGTATCCACTGCTTTTTAAAAGTTCATGCTTATAGCAGTTTGCTTTCACAGAAGACTTAACATTAGTACCTATTTTTGTTAACCAAAAGAAATATGTAAAGGATTTTTTATTTTACAAAAAAGGTGGGGAAGGATGGCAAAAACAGTGTTCAGTGTTTGTTTTAGGTTTTGTTTTGTTTTGTCTTGTCTTGTTTTGGGGGTTCTTTTTTGTTTTTGTTTTTGTTTTTTGTGCAGGGAGCCATTATAGTGGTAGTGGGCACCCCACCAGTGAGAGTGGCCCACAAAGCTCCTTCCCTTGGAACTACCCTCTGCATCTCAGCATCAAGCCACTACAGCTTTGGACTGTGTCTGAGAGCATATGTGCTTTATCTTGGTTTATTTTGTGCATATGTTGCAGTATGTGTCTTAAGGTATCAGAAAAATCTGAGACTAATGTTTTGTTCTGGGAATGTTCAAAAAATTTCCGGATGAACTAATGGTAATTGTTTCCTTACTTCATGCATTTCAACTTACAAAAAGTTTAATAAGAATGCTCTACTTTTGGATAATGGGGGATACCTGGAGGTTATTGTGTCTTTGTAGAATAGAGCATGAAATGTCTACATTTTTTTTCAAGTTCACATTTGTGTCTTTTTTCTAATTGAATAAATATGGCATGTAACTTTGTTTAAGGTGTACAACATGTCATTTTGATACATTTACATGTTGTAATATGATTGCCTGTGTAGCCATGTCTATCACACTACCTAATTACAATACAATTGTCTATATGCATTGTGGTGTGCATTAGAGCTCTGTGGATTATTTACAATTTATTACAAGTTTGTATCCTTAACCACTAACTCTCTTACCTCCCTGCCTGTATCCCCAGGTAACGATCATTTTACTTTGGGTTTTTTGTTTTTGTTTCATATTTAACTTCTTTAACTATAAGTGATAACATACAGCTCTTGTATTTCTCTTCCTGAGTTATTTCCCTTAACATAATGTGCTCATGGTCCATCACTGTTGTCTCAAATGGGAAGACATTTTCCTTTGTCATGGCTGAATAATATTCTGTTGTGTATATGTTCTGCATCTTTTTTATCCATCTATTTGTGGATAGACTTTTTGGTTATTTCCATATCATGGCTATTGTGAATAATACTGCAATGAACATGGGGCATGCATATATCTTTTTGAAATCCTATTTCAATTTATTTTTTATATAGACCCAGAAGTTGAATTGCTAGATCATATGGTAGATCTATTTTAAATTTTTGAGGAAATTCCATATTGTTTTCCAGAGGTTGGACCAATTTGCATTCTCATTAAGAGTGTGTTAGAGTTCCCTTTTCACCACATCCTCCCCAGGACATGTTGCCTCTTGTCTATCTAATGATAGCCATTCTAACAAATAGGAGGTGTAATTTCTCTGAAGAAGAAGTTAAATTGGCCAAGAAACATATGAAAAAATACTTTGTATCATCAGAGAAATACAAATCAAAAACACTTTAGTGTCTTTGAGAGTTTTAATATTTTCTTTATGTGTGTTTTAGAAATATCTTGTTAAGGATTATGGGTATGTAATGCTTTTATTTCTCTTATAAATGAAGTAAAAAATCTTCATAAATCTTCTCCAAAAATCTTCTAGCCAGTTATTGTCTCCATGAATAGAGACCTTTAATGTTGAATATTAATTTTATAAATTTATATTAAACATATTTTTCTTTAATTCCAGGACAGCTTTTTTTTTCTTTTTGTTTACTTTGGGATGTGACACAAACTCTATCATTTCTGGGGTACCTGGATAACTCAATTGGTTACATGTCTGACTCTTGGTTTTGGCTCAGCTCATGATCTCAGGGTCCTGAGATCCAGTCCCTCATTGGGCTCCCCACTCAGCATCGAATTTGCTTGGGATGGTCTCCCGCCGCTGCTCCCTCCCCCTCTGCTGGTGATCTCTTTCATTCTAAGATTAATTAATTATTAATTAAAATCTTTAGAAATTATATTTGTAAATAGTTTTATTTGCATCTTTCACGATCTTCTGCAAATAATTTCTTCTTCTGTTTAATTCCATTGGCTGATGTTGGGAAATGCTCCTCTATGGCTCGCTCTCAGAATCCTACACATCTTACTGATTAAACCCCAAGTGTAGAGCCCTGACTCGTCAATACTTGCACCTTTCCTCAGGGTTGTGTTGCAGCATGCAACCTTGAGGATAAGATCATAATGTCTTTCTCCAGGACAGACTAGGCTTGCTTGCCATTTACTATAAAGCAATAGATTCCTGAAGCATACAACATACATAGCATTCACCTGGGCCAGCTTTACACTTCCCTCCCACCCCAGGACTGGGGAATGGATGCAAACACATTATCATGCAGTTTGTTGTGCTATAGTAATAAAGTCCCTTGTCTGTGATGTGGAAGTTGTGTGTCTTTTGCCTGTACACACAAACTAGCAGACTAACTTATTAGCTTGTAAGTAACAAAAAAATCAAATACCAGCCTCAATAGCTAATACCTCCAGTGCAGTCTTAAATACTGGTTGGAGCAGAGAACATTTTATTTTACTACTTTTAGTGAGAAGGCTTCATTAAATATATCTTTAACTCTTATGTCGATACATACACACAAATTAATCATATGATAGAATTATTCATTTTCTTGAGTGTTTTTGCTGTAAGTGTATATTGAATTATGTTAGGTACCTTTTCAGTATTTGTGGTATTAATAAGAATTCCATTAAATGAGAACAATTAATATAATAAATTATGTTGAAATATTTCCTAATATTGAGGCATTCTTACATTTCTGAGATAAATTTCACTCAGTGTGATACATATTTTTTAGATATGCTGCTGGATTCTGTTTGCTAATATTTTAAGATTAGTATAAAAAATATTTATGAATGAAGCTGGCATTTAGTTTTATTTTTGGCACAAACTTCATCATGCTTCAATATCTTTGAAGACAGAAAAAAATTAGTTTTTATGATGCAGAAAAATATTTCATCTCCTTTAGAGATCATAGTGACTAAAATAGATATAATTCATGAAGTAAATTTACTTCCCAAATTGTGACTGAAATTATAATGAGAGTTTGAAATAATGTTTATTTTAACTATAATGTTGTATCCCCTGTTCAGGATGTTTAACCAAAAAGTCAAGCCAGATCTCTCTTTGTAATTGTTGGAGGAAAGTACTTTGTAAAGTTACTTTTTGAGGTCACCCTAATATCTAGGATAATATAATTTGAAAGAATTGTCCTTGTGGGCTGAAAATGAATCTTTGAGGTAAGACTGTACCAGTTAAAACCAAGATGCAAATTACCCCAGACAATTCTCTCCGAGCTGTAATGACATTTTGGTAATCCTCATACTATCCTAGCCTCTGAGCTTCTTAACTTCTGTTCCATAAATATCTTTTCATTCTTCTTACTTCACTAACAGTTTAGCCCACTTTCACATTCATCTTAGAACGCTGTCCTTACCAAAATCTAAATTGGACTCATCTTTGTCTCCTCCTCTCTGTCTTCCACTTTGTATCTTTTGAGCACGACTCCAAAATTGCTTCAGCCTCTTAGGTCTTACCATGAAATCAATCCTACCAAGCTTTCTTTGTCTCTCATGCCCTCATTTTCTCTTTTCTCCCAGTTTAGTTTCCATAATCCACTCCCTTGCTTCTCTCACCCTTTTCAGTATTAGCAGACAATATCACCTCGGATAGATCCAACTTTCTAGCTACCTTATAACTCACTATCTTATAACTCACCTAAATGCTTGATGTAGATGGAGAAAAAAACAGAATGAAAATGAAACGTAGTCTCATTTCACTTTCATGACTACTTTACTTAACTGGGCTTTTAATGCTGTCTAGCAGTCCTACTTCATATCCTTAGCTGATTTATTTCCCCACTTTCCTAGGTGACGTTTTTACCTCTTTTTTAAATAACATCCAACACCCCATCTCCCATCCTTACTCTTAGTTGATGCCATACTTTCTTGTTCTGTTGACAAAAGAAAAAGAATTTTCAAATACTCACAGTAGCACATAGCTTCATTTAAATCCATTTGTGACTACTTTGTCTTTCCCTTTGTTATTGTGGATGAACAGTCTATAGACCACAGGCCAATGCAGCCTCTCTCTTCCCTTGTGAACTATATACCATGTATTTTCATGTCCTTAATTTTGTTGTTTCCATAGTTCTTAGTTGCTTTCATAGTTCCATAGCTTCTTCCACTCTTCATGATTATTATCATCATATAAATATGTTGTTATATTTCATTTATTTTTTTTTAATTCCTAGACTCAAGATCCTTCTCCAGCTTGTGTCTCCTTTATCCTTCTTAACAGCAACACTATTTAAAATAAATTTCAGTGTGCCTGGGTGGCTTAGTTGGTTGGGTGTCCAGGTCTTGATTTTCACTCAGGTCATGGTCTCAGGATGTGAGATCAAGCCATGCATACTGTGCAGGGAGTTTGTCCCTCTTCTTCTGCCTCTGCACATTGTCCACCCACCCCCACTCATGTGAGCCCTCTCTCTCTCTCTCTCTCTCTCAAAATAAATAAATAAATAAATATTTTTGGAAAGTGATAATTTTCTATAGTCATTGTCTGAAATAATATTCTTTCCTTGTCTCATTACCATATTTAAAACAAGCTTTTGGCCCAATGCACCAATGCACCAAAACATGCTCATCATTGAAAATCATTTAGCTAAATTCAATCACATTTAACTTATCCATAATATTGACACTGTTGATCATTCCATTCTTCCAGCAGTGTTTTCTTGACTTGCCTTTCAGTGCACTCCTGCATCTTGATTTTACTTCTACCATACTGGCTACTATACTTCTCAGTGTTCTTTGCTGACTTCTTCTCATCTCAGTAATTAACAAGATTTGTTGTCCTACCTGGGCTTAGTACTTGGATTCTTCTCCATCTAAACTTGCATCCTTGCTGATTTCATTCAGCCCCTTTGCTTTAAATATCATCTATCTACTGATGACTGCTATATAAATCAGGGTTCAATAAAGGTTAAATCAAACATACAGAACTACAGTGAGTTATGAAACAATAGATTCTCTTACCTATTGCTCCTATAGTCTTCCCAACCACAATTAATGGCAATTCTGTCCATTCCATTGCTCAGACCAAAATATGTGAAGTATTCACTTATTCTTCTCATTCTCTCACTTCTCACATTCCAAGAAGGAACAGATTATATCATCTCCACCTTCACAGGCTATTTAGTATAAAGCAAATCTCTTCACTTCCTCTGCTACCAACCTGGAACAAACTATTGTTGTCACTGGACTGGATCATTGTAGTATACTGATTACTTTCCCCTGTCCTCCTACTATGAATTCTCAACACTGATAGGATCATTTAGAATATGTCAGATAATGTCATCCTGTATTCGAAAAAATTTTAATAGATTTCTATTTCTCTTCTAAAACATAATGTCCCCATGGCACCTGGCTAGCTCAGTTGGTTAAGTGTCTGCATTCAGCTCAGGTTATGATCCCAGGGTCCTGGATGGAGCCCCAAGTCCAGCTCCCTGCTCAGTGGGGAGCCTGCTTCTCCTCTTTTCCTCTGCCCTCCTCCTCATGCTCTCTTTCACACTGTCTCTCAAATAAATACAATCTTTAAAAAAATTAAAAACATAATGTCCTTGCATTAGTGTGCAAGAATAAATTTCATCATTTCATTTATCCCTCTGAAATTTGCTTATTTTATGTGAATTTCTATTTTCAAGAATCATATTTAATATTGACTTACAGAAAAATACTTCATTTGTTTCTAACTGTTGTGGAGTAACTATTTTGTGAATGTAAGGACCTATTTTATATTTTTATATTTTAGCCAGAGGCTTCCATTGAGGTCAAACAATAACTTTGTTGTTTAACCCTTAAACTGTCCCTGCTCCCCTTTCCCCAGGGAACTTACTTAAAAACAAGTCCCAGAAACCAGCCTCAGGTAACAAAAGCTCAAATACAAGGGTGGGTCAGGCCAGGTGGAGACATCAGATCAGTGCGGGTGGGGGGCATAATGTCTCCTAGCTACCAAGGTGATGGGCTAGTTTCTATGGCTACAGTGGGGTGAATTATAATTCAATTAGCCACCTGTGTGTGGCCAGGCACAACCACATGGCCTTTGCTCTATAAAAGTTAGTCTGGAAAGCAGGCCCCAACCGGTCTGTTTGACAGTCAGTCTGATTCTTTTTTTTTTTTTTTTTTTTTTTTTTTTTTAAAGATTTTATTTATTTATTTGACAGAGAGAAATCACAAGTAGATGGAGAGGCAGGCATAGAGAGAGGGAAGTAGGCTCCCTGCTGAGCAGAGAGCCCAATGCGGGACTCGATCCCAGGACCCTGAGATCATGACCTGAGCCGAAGGCAGCGGCTTAAACCACTGAGCCACCCAGGCGCCCAGTCAGTCTGATTCTTGATGCTTGGCGCAAAATAAAGCTTTGCTTGACCTTTGTATCAGTCTCGCTCCTTTAATCACAGACCCATTATTGGGGCATAACAGTGACTATATCCTATTTTATCCATACATCTCCATATTCACAGTGAAGATTTATGTTTTTGTTTTCTCCACCACAAATTATCAACTTTTTAGATTCTCCATGTATTGAGGTATAATTATGGAAGACAGTTTTGAATACCTCTAAGGACTACCTTTGTCATAGATCAAACCCTCTATTTTCCATCCCTTCTCGAAATGTCCAGAAGATTTTATAACTTTCTGGTGAGTTCAAACTCATCTGGGCAATATAAAGCTTTATTCTTATATCCAGTTCAAAGCTAAAAGTGTGTCTGTTTACTCTTGGTGCCATGTCAAACACATACAAACTTAGTGTCTAAATAACACGGATTTAGTATCTCACAGTTTTATAGGCCAGAGGTCCAGATGTTCAAGGATGTCTATATAGTGAACAGGCTTGCAAGTTAGAGACAGTGTCTTTCTCTAAAGCAGAGGACAGGTCTAGTATTCAATGTCATGTATGTCTCCATATAGTTAGGCAGTTTTGCATGCTTCCACCTTACAAAAAATCAGGGCTCCCCTTAGTTTGGAATGTGTCAACTAGATGCAGTCTCACTGCTTGCAGCATTCCCCAGATCTGTCTTAGCTTCATCTTCCTGAGACTCGAGATTGGGGGATCCAAAGTGAACAAAAATTTCCCTTTCCTCTCACCCAGAAATCTCATGTGTTCTTCCAGCAGACTAACTTATTAGGTTGTATACAAAATAAAATTTCAAACCCTTACAATTATTGACAGCTTTTGGCAACAAGGATGGGATGGGTTTGACATACAGTTTTTGGAAGAAATACACAAAGGCCATTTGCAGGCTTGGTTAGGAACTTTGAGAACACTAGGTAGAATTCTCTAGTAAGGGAGGTCAAAGATTAACCAAAGGTGATGTAGGACTTAGGGCAAACCAAAACATCAGAAACTGATTTGGTTAAGCCATGAATGGTGGTTCCAAGCCTCCTGAATATGCACATAATAAGCCTTGTTTGGGGGGGCACTTGGGTGGCTCAGTGGGTTAAAGCCTCTGCCTTCGGCTCAGGTCATGATCCCAGGGTCCTGGGATTGAGCCCAGCATGGGGCTCTCTGCTCAGTGGGGATCCTGCTTCTCCGTCTCTCTCTGCCTGCCTCTCTGCCTACTTGTGATCTCTGTCAAATAAATAAATAAAATCTTTTAGAAAAAATAATAAGCCTTGTTTGGGGACCCTCTTTGCCAACTGATCACTCACTCCCCATCTTCCTTATCTTTAGTCATATTTTCAAGATCCATTCAATTGAAAAGAACACTGAAAAAATAAATTAAAATTTTTAAAAAGTAACCAAAACCCACAATGTTTGTGGAAATACCAGCATTTATTGACCTTTATAAACAAATTGTATAAAAGGTGAGATTAAAGGCATTATAAAAAATAACTGGAACCAGATTCTGATTCTTTTAGGGTTCTCTTGTTATTATTTATTCATTTTGTCCCCTGGATAATGTCTTTGTTTTTTCACAGTGGTTGAGGCCATGGTTACAAACAACTTCTTGTCTCACACACCTAAAGTTTTGCAATTAAACCAAATTATATTTTTTAAATTCTAGATTGAGTTTGAAAAATTTTGAAGGATACTCATCATTCTAATTTGAATTAAAGTCTTACTCATTGAATTAATCACCTTAGTAAGAGAGATTAAATATTATATGCATCACAATTTTAATAACATATCCAATTTTATGATCCAGGACAAGACAAGAACCCATAGGATCATAAAAGTAAGAAAAGTGTTGAAGACACAAAATCAGTAAGTATTAACTGGACATACCTATGGCCATATGAGATATATTTATAAGGTACATAATATTAATAGTTTTTCTAAATAATATTTAAAACACGATTTGAACTTTTAAATAATGGAATGATCTAGATAATGCAAATGTATTTAAGAAAATATAATCATAAAATAAATAGTAAATTTTAACATGTTAAATGTATTATAGAAATACTCTGAAATATTCACAGTTCCTGATATTTAAATAATAAAAATTTTTTTATACACATTGCTCTCTTCTTCAAAAATGGAAGCCAAACATAAATATTCACAGTTCCTGATATTTAAATAATAAAAATTTTTTTATACACATTGCTCTCTTCTTCAAAAATGGAAGCCAAACATATATTGAAGATGAAAAGATATAGTTTCTCATTTATAATCTGATCTTTCTCTTTGTCTAAAGATGCAAGTACCAGCAGTTAACTACAGACAGCTATGTATGTATGTATCCCTAGAAAATCAAAATTTAAGTTTATCTCCATATTTAAGAAAACTACTTTGTATCTGAAAGGCAAAAATCATGAATATTTTCTTAAGCGTGGATTGTCATTTTACTAGGGAAAATTATAAAATTGCCATGTGATCTCGGCAAATCATGATTAATATTTCACTAGAGATATCAAATATTATTTTTTAATCTACATCTACAGGCCACTATACTAATTGCCATAATATCTATAACATTTTGGCCACCAAAAGCATACTCTGAAGTTTTAGATATATTAAAATTTGGGGTAGTGATTCAATAAAATATTTAATTGTTCAACCAACCCACAAATCATCTCCCCTTCTCTAAGATAGAAAATCAGTGGGAAAAGGCAGAAATTTTCTTGTCATAAAAGCCAACATACTATGGAATTAACAATTAAGGATGTGAGACAGTGTGTACACATACATATATGCAGTCAAATACACAAAATTATGGGAATTCAGCATCAAGAAATATTAAACAATTTCATCCATTTAAGTATAGGTGCATGTTTCCATATGCCAATCAAAAACCTGTTTGTCCAATTTGAACTAATGTGGTATGGGCCAGTGTGGCAGAACAGAACGGTCTAATGAGGAATATAAGTAAGAATTCTGTAAAAGAGAATTTTTTCAAACACATGTGTAGCAGTAATGTGTGCCATAGAGTGAAGCAAATTTTATTCAAATTGTTACTAAGGAAAAGGAAAATCTATTCTTAACCCTAATACAAAAAGACATGAAATTGAAAGGTTCTGATAGAGTAGCCCTTCTAATATCTTACTAATACCTATCACCTTGATAACATTTAGTATTTGTCAGATACACACACACACACACACACACACACACACGTTGAGCTTTTTCATGGTTTTCAACCCACTCTTCTCTTTCATCCAAACTATTTTTCAGGATAATCACATCTAGACAAAGATTTTCCTATTATAAATATGTTTATTATCTATCTATCTATCTATCTATCATCATCATCATCTATGAAGAGATAAATATATCTTTTCTGAGAGAAGCAAAACCCTTTGCGATAACAGATTCTGCAAGGTAATGTGAAATTCTGGAATCTTGGAAAGAGAGCTGTTAATATAGAAATGAAATAATCAATACGCTTTTTCCAGCTCAAGCATAGTGTTTTCCTCAGTATTTTGCTTCATTAACTCATCCTGAAAAAAGATACTGTAGCCATTCCAGAGCTTTTAGGGTTTAGTGTTTGTGCGTACACCTCATGTTTCTTCTTATGCATGGACTGCACTGCTATTGAAATAAATAAGCTCTGAAGCAGGATTTACTTCATCAAAACAGGTTGTCCTCACTTTCAGGTAAAAAAAAGAACAAAGTTAGAAATCTATGTCTTTGCCCCAAAGGGAAAAGGTGTTAAAACTGACCTTTGGGTATGCACAGTGGCATTTAGATTATTATATTAAGATAAAAATGAATTATAATTTCAGATGTATTATGGGGCCCTGACCTTTTTCTGTATTAGTAGTGTAATAGTTTTAGAAAGGAAAAATAATAGCTGTCTTAAGCTTGTAAATGACTATCCAATATAAGGTGTCAATTGCTTGTTCATTCCCTTTTCACCTGGGAGTACAGACTGCAATGGTCTTTATTGATCTAACAGAAAGAATAGATGTAAGTACACCAAATAGCTACTTGCCATTCCACGTGTCTTAGGAAACTGGAACGAAGGAACATCTACAGTGATGCATCTAATACCCAGAACACTGGCTGCTACATACACTGCATCAGCTTTTAAGAAATCAATTATGACATATTTGCCTAAGCACAGTCGCACAAAACTAATGGGTTTTTTCTTGAGTAGTTTGCAGAATGAAACAGGATTCTGTATATGCCATCCATAAACCAGTAGCTGTTCATTTTAAGAAAATCTACCCATTGCCATAACGTGTAAGTTCTGAAAAGGAGACCCCTTTTGAGGATACAAAATTCTTAGTAGAGGATTTGTTGGAGAGTAGGAGTGAAAGTGAGTTTGCTCTGTATTCCCTTGCTTCCCAATTCCCAGAGACTCTGCAACTGTAAGAAGATTCTTTAACTCTCGTTCCTGTAACAGCAATTTTCTGATGTGCTTCATGAGCCTTGCATGTGTCTGCTCCTGATATATTGGTGTTTACCAAGGGTTTTCCAGAGCCAATAAATTAATACTTCTCTAAGTTCTCTAAGTTATGACACTGTTTGGAGAAAAATTAAATATAAAGGTGTAAGAAAAAATATTTATTTATTTATTTATTTCTGTTAAATTTAATAAGAGAGGATGCTGCTTTTTTTTTTTTTTTTTTTAATTACACACATCCATACAGTCAGGGTTCTGTCATCCCAGGCATATGTCCTACAGATAGGCTGGAAGAGAGGAAGTGATGAGCATAACCAAGATTTGCAAGCTCACATCGCCTTCCAAATGCAACAATGGAAGAAGGGCTTAGAAGACAGAAAGGGGCAGGAATAGTAGGCTAGATGATCTCCCTCTATGGGAAAAGAAATATCAGCAGAGCAGAGAATTCTGACTGACGCTTTTTGAAATGCATCTAGACCCATGGTTTTGCCTATTATCTTATACACTTATAGTTCTCAAATTATTACTCCCATGGTTGGCTTTTACCATGAGTTTCAAATTTATTTGTTTAAATGACAATATGATAACTCAACTTATATATTTTTTTCCATTTTAACACATCCAGAATAATCATTCTCATTCATCCCTAAAATAATTGGTCTCACTCTAACTCCCCCTACTCTTCATCCCCGAATTCTGAACTCCACTATCTCCAACCTCCTCACTCCTACAAATCGGTCCGTCATGTTTCACTGGTGTGGAACAATAGATAAAATGTAGACATAAACATTTCACTTACCTTCTTGGGTCTATTTGTTTCCTATTATATAGTATAAAACCTAAATGTGTAACATATTTTCACAGACTGCCCAATACTTTATACCTACTTTCCTGTTTTCCTGCATTTATCTTCTTTTATTTCTGAGTTAGGATGGTTTTAGATGAAAGAAAATTTCTCCAAAACTGATTTAAGATTAAACCCTTTCTTATCTGACAAAGCAGGTAGGTCAGATGTAGCGTAGCTTCAGTGTTGGTTAAATCACTGTTTGCGTAGTATCAGGACGGTTGTGCAGTCTTCCCACATTCCACTCTGACAACCTCAAAAGGTTGGTTTGCCTTAGGTTTACCTGTCAAAGTCTTAAGATAGCTTCGGCATCACATGATGTCATGAACAGAGTCAGAAACAGGGCTCAGTTTTTGCCAGAAGTACAACAGAATAAAACTAACAGTGACAAAATAGAAAATGTGTTTTCCATCATGAATTAGTCATTAACTAGTCGATTTTGGACAGTAAAATTCAGCTTTCCTAAGCACTTGTTGTTGTTGTTGTTGTTGTTGTTATCAGGTAAAGTGGATAGATTGAATAACTCCTAAATTGTATTCCGAGTAAGGTTTTGGAAAAATCTGTGGCTAAATGGCTTTGGAATTCCGGCCAACATACGATAACAAAGGACATGAAATGAAATAATATAACCACTGATTCCAGGAATCACCAGAACATGCTTTCTCACTGACTCCATTTCCTTACAGAACCAGAGATTACATCTGAATGGAATTTAAAGTTCATCCAGAACAAGTTTCTGTTAATTGTTTGAATCTTTTACCATATTGCTGACAAGAAGTCATTCATTTAACGAAGGCCCAAATCCCTAGTAATGAGGAATTCAAATATCTTCCAGACAATGGGTAGACTCTTACTGCTATCAGTTTCCAACTGAACTGACTTCTTTTGTAAACATCCTAAGAATTATTCTTTTGCATGAATAGTTCATGAATATTCCCAAATGTTTAAATTAATTATCAAGCCCTTCAAAGGATCTCTCTTTCAAAGTTAAATATCCCCTCATTTAAGCATTAGTCACATGAAATAATTTTATATTTTAAGAAATGCAATTTTTCAAAAGTCTTTCAGTTTATTTAGATGCTTCTTAGGACATAACACCCAACTTTATAATTTATAATTCAATTCAGTCTACTCACCTACCATCCATGTATAGACTTGCATCTATCCATTCATCTATCCATCAATCTACTTATGTATTTTTCTGTTTCTTAAATTATTCAATGAATACCTTCAGATCTATTCTTTCATTAATCAAAAAATCAATCAGTCACTCAGAGAATGGAGCAGGAGTTTCAGCTCCTTTCTTGTTTTATGTGTTCTAAACAAAAATTGCTGTGGTTGGGGCACCTGGGTGGCTTAGTCGTTAAGCATCTGCCTTAGGCTCAGGTCATGATCCCAGGGTCCTTCTCGACAAGAAGCCTGCTTCTCCCTCTCCTACACCCCCTGCTTGTGTTCCCTCTTTTGCTATGTCATTCTCTGTCAAATGAATGAATAAATAATAATCTTTAAAAAACAATTGCTGTGGTAGTATCTCAATTAATAGTACTAGAAAAGCATATATAGAGACTGAGTGTTAAATGTATTACTTATTTGCTACTTTTATTTAATAATCTGGATCTCACTGTTCAAATTGTTACAGACCCAGAAGGAAAACAAATTACATACACACACACATGCATACCCACATGTATCACATGTATCATCTAAAGTCCTACACACATATTGTGGTATATATCACTTACTATTTTGCTGTAGATAGGGCTTAATAAAATTGACTCCATTCCTTGTATAATATTATACTGAATTTTTGATTATATTAGTTTTTATTTTAAAATATGCTCATTTTTAAGGCTCATATTTATCACATATTTACATTGTGCAAGATATATTGCTAAGAACTTCTGAACTTTTTTCTCTTTTTTAATCCTTATGTGTCCTCTGGAAGATAAGTCAGTAAACATGATATCAGAGGCTTCCATGTATTTGAGTTCTTTCCAACTTTTTTCTTGTGGTTGAGTTCTAGTTTCAAAACATTGTGGTCTGAAAACATGCAGGGAATGATTCCAGTCTTTTGGTACTGGTTGAGACCTGATTTGTGACCTAGGATGTGACCTATTCTGGAGAATGTTCCATGTGCACTAGAAAAGAGTGTGTATTCTGTAGCTTTGGGATGGAATGTTCTGACTATATAGGTGAAGTTCATCTGGTTCAGTGTGTCATTTAAAGCCTTTATTTCCTTGTTGATCTTTTGCTTAGATGATCTGTCCATTTCAGTGAGGAGGTGTTAAAGTCCCTTACTATTATTGTATTATTGTCAATGTGTTCCTTTGATTTCATTAACTGGTTTATATAATTGGCTGCTCCCATGTTAGGGGCATAGATATTTATAACTGTTATATCTTCTTGTTGGATAAACCCTTAAGTATGATATAGTGTTCTTTCTAATCTCTTATTATAGTCTTTGGATTAAATTAAATTTTGGATTAAAAATCTAATTTGTCTGATATAAGGATTGTCACCCCAGCTTTCTTTGATGTCCATTAGCATGATAAATGGTTTTCCACCCTCTCAGTTTCAATCTGGAGGTATCTTTGGGTCTAAAGCTTTCCAATGATATTGATAAATTTGTACTTTATATGCTTTCATTTTTTTTTTTTTCCCATAGTGTTTCTCAGTTTGGGATATATATGTCATTTCAGTTCCTACCAACATAGGTTTCACCCTACTAGTTTAGAGGTTAGTATAAATTGCCTCTTCAGATCATCTGAAATATTGGCTGAAATTCCTAGGTAAGCCCAGTGAAAAACAACCTTTCATGTAGTTTAATCCATTATTATTTAAGCTATTCTAATTTCCTTAGGTGGACCTAAACCACCGGTGGACTTAAAATCTCTCATCCATATAATTCACTGCAAGCAGGACTTTTGTTTTTTCACACTATTCACATCACTTTATTTGTAGTTGCTACATGCTCCTGAATGCATTGCAAAAAAAGCATTTTCTTCTGGACATAATTTATTCCCCCAGTGCCTGGCACCTAGAAGGCAATAATTTTGTCAAATGATGAGTAAGAGTTTAGTTCTCAAAATGGCTAAAGAAACATTTTTAAAAATCAATGATTGGGGTATGGTAGAGTGGGTAGGTAGAGGATAACATTCTCCCTTGTCCTGATGCTCTGCTGATTGAGTTGGACTTTTCTTCTCATTTTTAGGAAGTTAGGCTTATTTTCCAATAATGGTCATAATATTATGGTTTCCAGATTGTTCTTCCTAATTCTACTTCATTAGCTTGATAATACTGAAAGTCCCTCATGGTTCTGATGCTAATGTTTTTTTTTTTTTCCTAAATCTTGCTTTTATATAGCATTATGAATTCTGAACATTTGACATCTTTATAGGTATTTTAGTGGGGAGTCTGAAGAAGCTGCCAAAAAGATGTCATTTTCAATATGCACAATTCTAATTTAACATTAACCTGCTTTATTTGGGCCAAAGTAACCTATTCTGTTAGATTAATACCCATGCTAGCTTATTTTGATGGATAAATGTATTATGCATGCAAAGGCAGTTTTAATCTATGACAATGTTAGATATTTTATTGATATATTGAGGAAAATTTCTTTAAGATCTGGAAAAAATCAGAGTCCAGTGGTTTGAAGGACAATAATGATAGAGATTCTGATGGTGGAGCATGGGAACCAGCATTTTTTTAATTATGCTAAATTTAATAAAATTTCCCTTGACAAAATCAAAAGAAAAAGAACCAAAAAATACTTTTATATAGACATTATAAAACACATGGATAAAATTAAAGGCATTTTGCATATGCTTTGTGGGATGCTACAATACCCCTTGGAAATTCCTGTTTCTCAAAATAATAAGTACACCTTGGGTGAGAGGTTGCCATGACAGCACATAGGGCAGCAAGAAACTAATTGTTCTCTCTCTACAAAGATTTCACGTGGCTTTCTCATCTTTCACTTAAAAGCTAGGCTTCTGCCTTGTGCAGGGGCTAATTCTTTGTTCAATTGCATTAGCACTCTAAATCCAGGGAGCAAATGGTCTGCCAACTGGAGCCACAAACACAATTGGATGGAATCCAAATGACATCCACAAAGCTCAGTCATACACTGTGGGGAGAGGGACCAAAACTGGCACTTCACAATCTTGATGAAAATGTACTTGGAACATTTTCCTCACATATTCAAATATCCACAAACACAGAGAAATTTCATTTGGAACATATGGAAATGTATGCAGCATTTTTTATCTCAAAAATCAACTGAGACATTTCAGATTATTTTCAATTTAAGTTTCTGTTTATGTATCAGTGTAAATACACTTGAAGTTGTATACATATTTCCTCTTGCTACTCTTTACCTTCAAGTACAATTTATTTTCGTCCTTTTTAAGTTTTATTTTTAAATGTTTTTGTATGAAATAAAAAGCTAGTATTTCTTTTTTCCAGCTATTTTATAGAGGTGTAATTGACAAAAATTATATACATCTAAGGGGTATAATGTGACATTTTGATATGGGTATAGATTATAAAATGATTACCATAATCAAGTTAGCATATCTATCAATTCATATAGTATGTGTGTATGTATGTGTGTTAAGAACACTTGAGATCTACTCCCTTAGCAACCTTCTGTTATTATTAATTATTATTATTATTTCAGATATTATCATTCTTATTACTTATAGTCACCATGCCACACATTTGGTCTCCAGAACTTACTCATCTTAAATCTGGAAGTTTGTACACTTTGATCAATATCTCCCCACCCCAACTCATCTCACATCCCCTACTAGTCATTCTTCTCTCCTTTCTGTGACTTCCTCTTTTTTAGATCTCATGCTTAAATAAATTACATAATATTTGTCTTTCTGTCTGGCTTATTTCAGTTAGCATATGTCTTCCAGGTCCATCTATATTGTGGCAAATTGACAGATTTCCTTCTTTTTGAAGCATCTTTAATTTTCTCAGCCCTTTTTATACTCACACATTAAGTCCCTTTTTACTGACCAGAAATATAACCAATTGATTGACTACCCATTACTCATCAAAACTAAGCCTAATGTTGTATTAGCATCAGTGTCCCTTAATCAGGTCACACTGACAAAAACAGTGAATATTTGATAATAAATTTAATCAAGGGGTGCCCGGGTGTTGCAGTCCGTTAAGTGTCCAACTCTTGATTTTGGCTCAGGTCATGATCTCAGGATTGAGGGATTAAGCCCTGTGTCATGCTCTGTGATCAGCACAGAGTCTGCTTGGGTTTCTCTCTTCCTCCCCCTCTGCCCCTCCCCATGCTTGCTCTCTCTTTCTCCCTAAAATAAATAAATAAGTCTTAAAAAATAAATTTAGTAAAAATGAGTGATGTAGAAGGGTTAATAGAGATGAGAATGAATGGCCACTGTAAGGATTGAAGACTCTAGGACAGTTTATCATGCTACATTTTTTTTTCTTGTTTACAAGTTGTAAAATTTATTTCATCTTTTCATTTTATCCTGCCATCATGCAGAAGTTTTCAAATTGTTTAGGAAGCAGACTGATAAAGTTCCCATACAAGGCACCATGGGCTATGGAATCTTAACTCCACTTCAGCAATTTTTTTTTAAAGATTTTATTATTTTTATTTATTTGACAAAGATCACAGCTAGGCAGAGAAGCAGGCAGAGAGAGAGGAAGAAGTAAGCTCCCTGCTGAGCAGAGAGCCTGATGTGGGACTCGATCCCAGGACCCTGAGACCATGACCTGAGCTGAAGGCAGCAGCTTAACCCACTGAGCCACCCAGGCACCCCATACTTCAGCAATTTTTAAGTTGATGATCATTTGGAAATGTCTGCTTTAAGGAAAAAAAAATGTTGAAAGTAATGTTGTGTAGGGATGTCTATACACTTACAGCAAATCAGATATAAATGAACCTCTCAATCGCTCTGATATCCCACTACTCATGAAAATGACTAGACTAAGAACTGAAGCTGTGTTACCACATTATTGACTTAATAAGTCTGAAATTGAAGTAGTAGAGGAAGAGGGTTTTACGTGTGTCTCTGTATATCTTTGTTTTTACATGTTAAAGCAATACTCTTCAGTAAAGTTCAGTTAATTTGAAGTATATCTATAAAAGTGCTGCAAATTATTTTAAGTTTTATATAGTCAACTCCAACTGGTCTGTTGAATTTTCTCAGTTTCATGGATCCTTTTGCTATTCTCATAAAATATAAGAATTGTATTCTATCAAAAAAGGAACATTAAATAATTTTGTATACAATTTTGAGGTTCATAGTCCATGAATCTTATCCATAAGTTTCCATGGGGTCTACTCACACATTAACCTTAACCTGGTAAGGTTAAGATGTAATTGAGCGAACTTATAGAAAATAATTTAGAACATTTTTTCACTTCAGTAGTCCAAACCTTTCATCCATTCCCAGTTTCTTCTCAATAACAAACCAAAAAAAAAAAAAAAAAAAAAAAGAAAAAGAAGAAGAAGAAGAAGAAAAAGGAGGAGAATAATGAATATTTATAACCATGAAGTTTGGTCATGGAGCTAGAGCAATATGTCTGCATCTGATTCCCATGAGTTTCCTTCAAATTCTACTGATCAGCCTATAATACCCAATGCATCCTTCTACCAGAAAATCGTTTTTGTTAGTATCCCTTCCTCCTTGCTAGAATTATTTGGATTTCACCTTATTTTAGTAAATTTGACAATACAAAGGAGAGGTTGAAGCAGGAGATCTACCAAAATAGCTATGTAAGCTAATAAGTTAGCCTCACACACTTTATGAATATTGACAGAAGAGATGAGACTGTTGGTTCCGACACGATAGAACAGTAGAAGTATCAACATAGTGACACCATAGGATGTGTAAGTCCACTGCAAAAAAAGAGAGCTGAACTTACAGAATTCACTGTGATACAATCCCTAAATACTATGTGATACTGTGTGATACATTTTTGTTATTCATTATCACACGTCTATTTTCACCTGAATAAACAATCATGAGAAGTGGTTTGCATAATAGAACTTGAGGTCGTAGCCTTGAAATTTTTGCATACTCAGCATGGTATGTACAAGGGCAAGAGGTCTGTGGCACATTGCCTCCCCCAAATATCATGGAATAAAATGGCCAACATTTGGAAATTCTGCATTATACAGTGAACCAACATTTTTTAAATGACCAATGCATGATTAAAAAATTCTAATCAAAGTGCAAAATAGATCAATGGATTTTAATATAACAAGGTTCATTTATATGTTTTCAGATTACGCACTGCAACTAAACGTTAAAAACGTTTAGTTTACTAAACGTTAAGTAGCCCACTTTGGGGATAGTATCAAAGAAAAATAGACATAAGTATCTGGTATGAGTATTAAAATAATCCTTTATTTTTCAACTACATAATTGTGAGAGAAATTAAAAAGACCTAAATAAGTGAAAAAGGTGCTATTTTCTGGATTGGAAGACTCAATATTCTTTAGATATGAATTTTCCCTCAAATTCATCAATATATTTAACACAATTCCAACCAAAATTGTCTTCAGACTTTTTAAATAGAAATTACAGTCTTGGGGCTCCTGGGTGGCTCAGTGGGTTAAAGCCTCTGCCTTCAGCTCAGGTCATGATCCCAAGGTCCTGGGATCGAGCCCCACATCGGGCTCTCTGCTTGGTGGGAGCCTGCTTCCTCCTCTCCCTCTGCCTACCTCTCTGCCTACTTGTGATCTCCATCTGTCAAATAAATAAATAAAATCTTTAAAAATAAAAAAATTTTTTAAAAAAGAAATTGACAATCTGAATCTAGCTTTTCCATGGCAATATAATAGTTAAAAAGTTTTTAAGTAAAATAAAATGTAGATAACTTATATTATCATAAAATGTTCTATAAAAGTGAGTAAGCTATTCTGGTATTGACATAAAAATAAATATATACATCAATCTAAAAAATAAAGAAGCCATAAATAAACTGACACATATATACATATGTAGTCAACTGATGTTTTAACAAATGTGTAAAGTTAATTTTATATAAAATTGAGACTCTTTTTTAAAAAGTGGACTAAATGGGTGTCTGGGTGACTAGTTTGTTAAGCAACTGCCTTCAGCTCAGGTCATGATCCTGGGATCTTAGGATCAAGTCCCACATCAGGCTTCCCCTGTCTGTGAGGAGTCTGCTTTTCCCTCTCCTTCAGCCTACCATTCTCCCTGCTTGTCCTCTCTTACTCGCTGTAAAGTAAATAAATAAAATCTGGTAAAAAAATAATAAATAAATAAATGGGCAAAATAATGCAGCTGCTTTGAAAAACATTTTGGCAAACTATTTTATTTATAAATTTAAGCATGTATTAATCATATACTCAATACACAATAACCACATATGCTAACAATATGCTAACAATCTGACCCACAAATCCTGGGTATTTAATGCAATATACATAAAAGTCTATATCCACTTGAAGATTTATGCTTAAACATAGAAACTTTATTCAGATTAGTAAAAAATTTAGAAAATTCCCAAATATCTATCACTAGGCCAATAAATAAATTGTGATATATAAATCATAATAATACTTTTCTTTAAAGTATGAGAACACAGGCTGAGTACTTTATATATTAATTACCATCTTTAAATGGGAAACAAACATTTGTTTGACAGAAGAGATGAGACTCTTGGCTCCGACACAATAGAACAGTAGAAGTATTAACATATCAACCCTATTTACAATTTCTTTTTCTTTTTAAGAATTATTTATTTATTTTAGAAAGAGAAAGTGAATGAACAATCAAAGGGGCAGAGGGAGAGGTGAAGAAAAACTTTAGCATTCACATGGAGTGCTGAACTTGGAGCCCAGCATGGGGCTTGAGCTCGTGATTCCGAGATCACAACCTGAGCCAAAACTGAGAGTTGGCTACTTAGCCAACTGCATCACCAGGGACTTCCTTATTTATGATTTCTATAGGACAACTATAAATTCCAAAAAAAGACATAGTGATCTCATAAGGGCTTATATAGCCTACATTCAGAATGGAAAAATAAGACTGAACAATGACATTAGGTTTTTAAATGGTTGTGTTTGTAGCTTTGAAGTGTCATGGTCATAAGAGATATGTTTTTTTATAGCTCAGCAAGACGAAGACAATTCCGAATGCCGCTGTCATCAAAGGTGTATTCCTTGTGTGAATAGAATAAACTCCCTGAGGAATCCCTACACTAATTGAGAGAAATTTGTGGAAGCTAGTGTTTTTGTGGGATGAGTATAATTAAAGCCAGGGAAATATAGATTTGATTTATCATCATTATTTTGATCTGATGTTTGTCTTCAAGTAAGTATGTCTTGGAGAAAATAAGCTACTATAAAAAAAAAGGTAGAGACAGAGATGGAACTTATGGACACATGTAGCATAGTAATACAGATGATAGATACAGTTACAAATGTATTTAAGTGGAGAAATAGATATATGAGGTTATATAAATAGAAGGCAGGACAGTAAGTATATAAATACAGAGATGTATAAATATTTGAATATAAAAGTAGATCAGTCACACTGATTGGGGGGCAAGTTGTGAGTCGTTTTAAGCTAAAAGTTCACGTTATTCACATGATTAACTTAGAACGCAATTAAATTAACACTTCAATGGGTTCCCATGGAAAAATGGGGAAAAAAAAGATTCAATATGAACTAAAATTCAAGGTTTATTTTCCCCCTTAAATAAGCAAAGTTAACTGAATAAGTTAAGAGGACTTTAATAAGTTGCACATACTTAAGATTTTTTTCTTTGGCTCTTCAAAATCAGACATGCTGTCACAAAGCCAATTACTCAATGTATAAAGTGTAGCTTCTAACGATTAAGTAGATTTTATTTTTCAAACTGTATATTTTGAACTCTACTTTATCTCCTCCATAGTGTTATATTACATTTGAAACTGTCATTTCCAGGTGCACCTGTGTTGTTCAGTCCATTAAGCATCTGCCTTTGACTCAGGTTGTGATCCCAGAGTCCTGGAATCAAGCCCCAACCTCCTGTTGGGGTCCTTGCTCAGCTGGAAGTCTGGTTCTCCCTCTGTCCCTCTCCCTACTCATGCTTGTGCACTCTCTCTCACCCTCTCTAAAATAAATAAGTAAAATCTTAAAAAACAAACAAAAAAAACCAACTTTCAATTCTGGATTATGTTACCCAAATTCTACCGTAATGTTAGCAAACGAAATACCTAAGAGTTTAGTACACATATGCTGATACTCTGTACTTAAAAACCCACAAAATATTGGGGCATATGGGTGGTTCAATGGGGTAAGCCTCTGCCGTCAGCTCAGGTCATGATATCAGGGTCCTGGGATTGAGCCCCGCATTGGGCTCTCTGCTCAGCGGAGAGCCTGCTTCCTACCCCCACCAGCTGCAGCTCTGCCTACTTGTGATCTCTCTCTCCCTCTATCAAATAAATAAAAATCTTAAAAAAAATTAAAAACCACAGAATATTTTGTGATTTGTAATTTGAGAACTACCAGGTAATTGTTCTTGTACTAGTATGACTATAAAGCTTAATCTGAGAAAGCAAGAGAAAATAATTAGTGATTATGTTCTTTCCTCTTCTCAAATTAACTCTTTGATTGAACCAAATGGAACAGGATGTTATTTAGCATAGAAAAGTTGTATATTCATAAAAATGTTAATTAATTCAAACAGAATAATAGACTTCAAATGAAATTTTCTAATATACTTACATTGGTTTTGAGGAAAATATGAAAGTTTAAGATAATTTGTGACATAATATTTCACCTATAATATATTAAGAATTATTTATAAAACATCACTAAAGCACCTTAATATATTTTTAATAATAAAGGAAATCTCTTGTTTGCATTTTATAAACAAATTTAATGAATGTGTAGAAGAAACATGAGTAAAAGCCTACAGCAAGATATTCTATCACATTGGTTTTAGACAGAAATCTGGGTACAGAGAATAAAATTGCTGATAAGTCATGAAAAAGCCTTTGGAAAAGTGAATAATTTTTTTTTTATAATGTAATAACTATTTAGGAAAGGGGTGCAACATCCTATGTGAATTTCTTAGTCTCCGAATTATTATTTTTTATTTTTTTAAAAGGTTTTTATTTACTTACCTATTTCTTTGAGAGAGAGAGAGAGAGAGAGAGAGAGAACATGAAAGGAGAGAGGTCAGCAGGAGAAGTAGCCCGATGTGGGACTCGATCCCAGGACTCCAGGATCACGACCTGAGCTGAAGGCAGTCACCTAACCAACTGAGCCACCCAGGTGCCCCTCCAAATTATTTTTAAATAGCGCATTATACTTGCCCACCTTTACACAATGGCTTTATTATATGAATTCTTGTTTCTCTTAAAAGTGATTTTTCTAAAATTCTTTAGTTGTTCACGTTGACAGAAGAAATACTTCCACTATTAAAAAGAACAATTTAATCCAGAGAAGGATGCTGCTTAGTGGTGATCTCAAGATTTCTCCAAAGCTTTCCAGGTTCTTAGCATTATTTCTTGAAAGATTCGTCTTCCTATTTTGAATTGTAATTTGGAGGAATAAATCTGATAATTAAATTTCCTTCTGTGGGTATAAGGAGACTGATTCTGCAAAGGATAAGATTTACCTAAGTATAACGATAAGTTTTCCTTGCTTTTTTTTTTTTGGTTTGTTTGTTGTTTTGTTGGTTTTTTTTTTTTTTTTCCAGTAAATGATGACAGATTTAAAGTCATGTGTGAACTGTCTTCCACATTTGTGTTTTATATCTTTGTTCATGAGAAAGTTTCCTTCACCCAAGAAATAGCCTTCTGTTGCCATTTCATCTTAATTTTATGGAACATAAAAAATATATTTCATGTGACTCATGAGAGGTAGGTAATAAAAATGAAAACAAAACCTTGGTAAAATAACCAAATAAAAACTTACAACTGCTTAAAAGACACCTACTTTCTTCCAATGTATATTTTATTAGAATGTAATAAATACCTTTTAAGAGGTGAATTTTATAACCACCTACTAACTAATTTATAACCACCTACTAACATCTGGCCTTTAAGGCAAATATTATATATTACCTATGGTACTCAAACCCAGGGTGTGAGTTTTAGACCATTTAAAGACTCAGTAAGTCCTAATTATGTGCAAGTTAAAATTATACAATACTAATATTAATCTATCTTTGAGCTTTAAATATAAAGAGATTAAGAAGGTTAAAGAGATTGAGTGGACATGAAGACTGAAAGCCCACATGGTGAATGGTGAAAAACATGCACTCTAAGTGCAGATTTCTCTAATACATTTATATTATAAATTATATAGTATGTTTTATTATAGTATATTTTGTTGTATTATATTTACTCTGTACTGAAGTGTAGTTGATACACAATATTACATTAGTTTTGGGTGTACATTCAACAGTTCTCTACATTATGTTGTGATGACCACAAGCCTAAGCTATCATTTGTCACTATAGAACACTATTAAAATATCATTCACTATTTTCCTTATGTTGTACCTTCCATTCTCGTGACTATTCATTCCACAAATGGAAGCCTATAACTCCCACTCTCCCTCAACACTTTTGTTTATCCCTCTCTTTCTTCCCCTCTGGCAACTGCCAGTTTGTTCTCTGTTTTTATGTGTCTGTTTTTGCTTATTTTGTTTGTTTATTTGCTTTGTTTTTTAGATTCCATGAATATTGTGAATATTGTGGAAACACAATATTCCATATTGTGTTTCTCTTTCTCTGTCTGACTTCACTTAGCATAATACCCTCTAGGCCTATCCATGTTATAACAACAAGGTTTCACTCTTTTTTGTAGCTGAGTAGTATTCCATTATATAGACATCCCACATGTTTTTTATCCATTCATCTGTTGATGGACATTTGGGCTGCTTTCATATCTTGACTATTGAAAATAATTCTGTGATAAACATTGGAGTGCATCTTTTCAAATTAGGGTTTTCATTTTCTTTGGGTAAATACTGAGTAGTGGAATTACTGGATCATACAGTATTTCTTTTTAATTTTTTGAGGAGCCTTCATACTGCTTTCCACAGTGACTGTACCAATTTTCATTCTCACCAACAATGCACAAGGGGTCCTTTTCATCACATCCTTGCTAACATTTGTTAAGGTTGTCTCTCTGATACTGTTGGATACTTTATGTTCTTAAGATATTCCTAAAAACAACTAGACAAAATAGGAAAAACTCTAGCATTGCAAATATTATAAATATTGACATGTAAAAATTCCATAATACTAGAGGTAGAGAGGGAGAAGACAAGTGTGAAGTTTTCTGTCTAAAGAAGTTAGGGGGATTTTGTGGAACAGAAACAATGGTTTCTGTCTGGAATTAATAGAATACTTTAAAAACAACATATGTTGGAAGGGGACAAAAGAAGTTAAAGATATTGAGCTACTTTTTTTCTTTCATAGCAGAGAAGAAATCTTTAAGTTGCTAAGTCTAAGAATATATGTATAAGTATATTATTTATAATTATGGAGTTAATCATCCACAGGAATATAGATGGAAATACTCTGGTTTAGATAGCTCGAAGAGTGAAGCTTGTAGAGGGAGGCAAGTGTGGATTTCAAGGAAAAAATACATTTCCTTTATCATTTTGACACTTAATAAATTTTTGTTAATGTTTTATTTTATTACAGTAATAATACTAGAGGGGTGCCTGGGTGGATCAGTGAGTTAAGCCTCTGCCTTCAGCTCAGGTCATGATCCTAGGGTCTTGGGACCGAGCCCCATATCGGGCTCTCTGTTCAGCAGGGAGCTTGCTTCCTCCTCTCTCTCTCTGCCTGACTCTCTGCCTACTTGTGATCTCTGTCTGTCAAATAAATAAATAAAATATTTTAAAAATACAATATTAGAAATGTCTTTTAAAATAAGATTAGATATTTCACTAGAGTATCACACAACAATTCTTTCTCTGTTGTCTTGGAAAATAGATAAATATCTTTTAAGAAAACGTATATTATGTATTTTCCTGGTACAATCTGTTTGAGAGAAAGTACACTTAATCTTTATCACATACTATGCATAATTGTATCAACCTGCTTATAGAACTTATAGTATTTGCTTTTAATCATAAGGAATCCTTATACTCTGTTTATTGTTCTTCATGTAGGAAATTGAAATTTTGAGAAAAAATCCCCAAAATAGTTCCTTATATAGTTATCTTATGTATATAGAAAAAGTTCACTAGCTTCCTTTCAGCCAACTGCAAATACACACACTTTGAAAATATGCTTCCAAAGAATATTCATAATGATATAACTCTCATTGACTTTCAGGGAGATTTGAATTTTTATGTAGGTAATAATTTTACCCTTGGTTTATCTATTTCTGTAAACAAACACATATATTTTTATTTATAATTTCTGCAGTTTTGCTGAGTTTTTGATAAAAGTTACCGAGAATGTGCAAGTTTCATATGAATGTCTGTACATATATTTATATAGTCTCTACTTTTACATTCAGCTGGGAGATTGAAACAATTTTCAAATATTTTCATCCACTTAGTCATCCTAAAGATGTTCACAAGTACATCCCAAAACAAAACCAATTTCAGCATGTTCAATATTTGATTTGATTCCCTAGGTAATGTTATATTATATTGTGTTTTATACAATATATTATATTAGAAGATCATGTTAATATCAGTGTAGTTTATTCAGTCTAATTCAGTGTCCTATGCTGCAAAATCAGCAGCAACTCAAATGAGGAGCAATAGAAAAAGAACATTTAAATTTGCCATTAATTCATTGATTGATCTGATAAGGCTGTACTATGATTCTCTGCTATAACAAAAATATGAACATGCCTTTGAGAAACAAAAATAAATTTGCATTTGCTCCAGGAACTACTTATTTTACATAACAAATACTCATTCAACTTGAAAAAGTACTAGTGAAAATGAGCCTGGTGTCTAGAAATTAGTACTTAGCTTATTGCTCTTTTATGTGTGTGTGTGTGTGTGTATGTGTGTGTTTTCCTGACTGAGAACATAGTTTAATTGCTCTATAAACTGTGGAGAGTTTAAAAAATTGCCATAAAATTAAATGAGATAAAAGTGTATGCTAAGTAAAGTGTCATTTCATTGCCCTATTTTTTTTTTGTTTTGCTTTATTTTTTGAGAAGTGAAATAAAAGGGTCCGAACCATTAAAGTTTTATAGTAGCTCAAATTTAAGTTGACACAGTGTTTTTTCAGAAGTTTTTAAAATCCCCTAGACTCAGTAAAATGTGAATCAAAATTAAAAAAAAAAAAAACAGCAGTGAAAAAAACTGAGAAGTTGCAAAGAGAAGCTGGCTTTAATTTCAATACTCAAAATTACAGTAATTGCTGTTTCTCTCCAGTTGTGGTGTCAGTTTTCTTTTTAACACAGTCTAACTTAGAGGGCATCTTTTCACATAGAAAGAAAACATGTTTTTGATAAAAATAGGTAATGGAATAAAAGCAGATTATCTTAGGGTGCCTGGGAGGCTCAGTGGGATAAGCCTCTGCTTTGGGCTGAGGTCATGATCTCAGGGTCCTGGAATCGAGCCCGAGCCCCACATCAGGCTCTCTGCTCAGCAGGGAGCCTGCTTTCCCCTCTCTCTACCTGCCTCTCTGCCTGCTTGTGATCTCTCTCTTTCTGTGTCAAATAAATAAATAAAATCTTAAAAATCATAATAAATAAAAATAAAATCAAATTATTTTACAAACAATTTATAAATGCTACAGTTATGTGTAGTTGCAACAATGATTGACACAATAGGTATTCATTGTAAGTAAGATTGCTATGTGCTTCCACAATTAAAAAAAGGAATGATGGCGTTATTTGGGTTACTTTGTGTCCATTCTCATTTATACGTAAAACAAATTTGTAAATCCCAAATATATTTCACAACTCATCCACATCATGGTGGGAATTCCTGCTCAAAAGAATAAAAGCTCCACCCATCAGCCGAGAATTTCACCACTGTAAGACAATAAGAAGAAAAGAAACTGTTCTCCTTTTACTTGACAAAGAACTAATGTGCAAAATTGATGAATAAGATAAAGCAGATAATGCTGCCACACAACACGTGCCCTTCCCTTTCTTCTTCATTTCACCAAATGCTAATCCTATGTGTAAGCCCTCATCTTCCTTTGCATGCCCACATGCTTTAGAAGAAGCTGACCTCATATGTATCCTCTAAAGGAAGATGTAAGCTGTTCTTAAAAGATCATGTTGATCTTAAACCCTTGCTGAAAATCAATTTGGGCAAGAGCTTATCATACGTAAGGCTAATGAAATACCTGTGAATGTCTGCTGCCAAGTCTCTAAGCCATGAGAGACTTTGGTCTTGGGGAAACAAACTGAGGGTTACAGAACGGAGGGCATAGGGCGCGGGGAAACTGGGTGGTGGGTATTAAGGAGGGCACATGTTGCGATGAGCACTGGGTGTTCTACACAACTCGTGAATCGTTGAACGCTACCTCAAAAACTAATGATGGGGCGCCTGGGTGGCTCAGTGGGTTAAGCCACTGCCTTCGGCTCAGGTCATGATCTCAGGTCCTGGGATCGAGTCCCACATCAGGCTCTCTGCTCAGCAGGGAGCCTGCTTCCTCCTCTCTCTCTCTGCCTGCCTCTCTGCCTACTTGTGATTTCTCTCTGTCAAATAAATAAATATCTTTTAAAAAAAAACTAATGATGTACTATATGTTGGCTAACAGAACATAATAAATAATAATAATAATAAAAAAGTAAAAGGGAACAGATAAAAGAAAATAAAATATCATCCTGAATTCTTAGGATTAGTAATGCCAACATCACCTAAAAGACTAAGAAAATATTATTAAATATATCATAACTGAAGAAAACATTTTTCTGACCTTATAAATCATGCATAGCCATTCTTAAGAGGAAAGAAAGAAAGAGAGAAAGAAAGAAAGAAAGAAAAGGCAAGAAGGATGGATTTCTCCTCCTTGAATGGATACTGTAAGAAAAGAGAATGTTTTTTAGACTTTGATGTTTTTCCTGTTTCTAGCTATTTTCGTGTAGAGATGTTTATTCTAGGACTACTATGTCCATATTCTTTAGATGAGCAAGCCGAAGGGAAAGGCTGACACACTGAGGATTGCGGCACCAGAAATAGAGAGACCTTGGGTCCTTAAAGACAGAACTATTCTATAACTGTATTCTGCAGCTGCCTTACTGCTGGACTTCTTGTTCCATGTGATAGCACATGTCCTTACTGCTTATGTTAATTAGGCTGATTAGTATATGACACCAAATGTAGCAGTGTGTGTAGCCTGCAAAATCCCCAGGATATGCCTTGTTTGTGGATTGTAGTTGCCGGAAGAGGGGAAGAAGAGAGGTTATCAACTATAGAGCCACTTTTCCATGGATTTAATCACTTTCTTATTCACTTACTTATTTAAGTAAACTGTCTGAATACGACATGTTTCTGTACTTCAAGGAGCGGGCATACATACAAAGAATTTCAGTATTTCATCAAGCTTCCATCATACTTTTCATCAAAAAGTATTTGATGGACAATTAAATAGGGCACACAGAAGAAAGAGATACCCAATATGTTCTCTCTAACCAAATTCACCTCTGGTAATTCAGTACATTAGGCCTCCTTGACTAGTTTCATGTATGTTTGCAACCAAGTTGATATTTTCAGTCACAATTTAGATCTCATCTCTTCAAAGTGATAGTGAGAGCACATAAATAGCAAAATGTTACCAGAAATGATTTAGTAAAGAGAACCAAGAGCTTTAAAAGTATTGTTACCTTATAATGATGAACACTGGATAATGTATAGAATTGTTGGATCACTATATTTTACACTTGAATGTAATATGACACTGTATGTTGATTATAATGGAATTAAAATTTAAAAAATGAATTCCACATTCAACTAACACAAGTATCTTCTCTTAATATAGATACTACAGAATAGAAAGCTTGTTACAAACTTGTAAGTCTGTCAAAAATATGTGGTGGTAAGGGTTGGAGGCCAATTTCGGCACACAGTGTCTCGATGATAACTGATGGTTACATAACATGGAGTACAATGCAAGAGTTACAAGCTTGAGACCAGATGTACACATAGAAACATATATTTTATAGGCTTAGTGCTGAATGAGCAGAAATTAGGAAACAGAAAGAAATATATAATGCAATACCAATTATGATACCTAAAAATACAAGCTGACATGGTAATTTCACCTATAGGTATTTATCCAAAAAAAATGAAAGCAGATGTTGACATAAAGAGTTATAGAACAGTGTTCATAGCAGCATTATTCATAACATCCCCAAACTAGAAAAGTTAAAAATACTTATCATTTCTTTAAGGGATAAAAAAAAATGTTTTAGGTATGTACTATGGATGATTATTTATCAAAGAAAATGGATAAGCTACTGATACATGTAAAACCATGTAGAACTATCTTATCAAAGTAAGATATATGCTAAGTGAAAGGAGTCATACTCCAAATAGTATATAATGAATAACTTCATTTACATGAAATTCTAGAATAAGCAAATCTGACCAGAGTGATAGAAACAAATCATGGGTAGTCTTGGCATAAGGGAGTAGGGGGGATTAATAACAAGGGAACATGAGAAAACTTTTTGAAAGAATGGAAATGTCCTGTATTTTGATCATTGTGATGGCTACCTATGTATATACTATGTGTTAAAATTCATTATACAAAATGGGTACATTTTATTGTAAGTAAATTACCAGATTATAATTTATAAATATATATGTAAAAAAAGGAAAACAATGTAACTTAAAGTTAATTCTCTGTAAAGATCAATAAAATAATAAAATTAATAAAACTCTAGCCAGGCTAATCAGAGAGAGGGAGAGAACACAAATTCTAGTATTAAGAAGGAAAGACGGACCACTGCAATAAGCCCCATGGATATTAAAAGATTTATGGGTTAAAAAAGTTGTGAACAACTCTATGTTCCAAAACGTTACCCATTTCATTTGTCATAGTAATTCTTTTGTTCAGGTCTTAGCTTAAATGTCCATTATTTTTAGGAGTTTACCTTGATTCCTAGATCAGGTTAATTCCCTCTCCTTTATATGCTGTCAATACTCCATATCCTCTACAATACATTGTACTTACAGTTTTCAAAAGAATATCATAGTCAGCACATGATACATTGTGTAGACTTCTAAGAGAGCTGAGAGGCCACGTCACCAAAAGCTAGACACCGATGTCAGTGCGGGGAAGGCTTCTTTGGTGACATCTGAGAATTAAGCAAAGATATGTGTTAGCCAGATAATTTCACTAAGAATTTTCAGTATTCAGATATAGCCTATAAATTACTGTTTGATATAATATCATCAAAGAGCATTTCTCTAACATTTCACATAGACCTAGATATTCTGGTATATGCTTGAAAATATTCCATGAAAGTAATTTCCTGAGAAATATTTATGAAAATAGAGTGATAGAAGTTTTTTTTTGTAATAGTTGAGTAGAGTATAAAATGGAAAAGGTCTTTGATAACATATACTCATTTTGTTTCCCAGATTCCTGGAATTACCAAAAAGTACTCGACCAAAATTTAATACTTATAAATCTTAAGTAATTTAATGACAAGGGACAACATAGTTTAAAAAATATTTGCATACATTAGGCCATGAATTTTGTCTGTGGCCCTAAGTACTATGTCTGTGAATCTTCCTGCCAACTAAATAAAAGATATAAGAGTTTAAAATGTTATTTAAGTAGATGTGCTGATGGAGTGTGTATTAAATCCCCTTGGCACTGAGTTTTTGAAAAAAATTATATATCTACATTTACATTTTTAATTATAACACATGCTGTGATTTAAATTATAATATAAAATTGATCTACTTGGTTTTATCTTCTTTAGGCAATAAACTACAATATGCTATAAGAGTAAATCCCATTAAATTAAAAAAAAAAAAAGAAATTAAACAAGTGGTAAATATAGTTGAATCATCTCATAATTTTAATTTCTTAGTTTCCATTTTGTGCCAGCTGTTTGTTCTTTGTAAGATGTTTTGCACAATATGATCACATCAACAGCTAACTAGAATTTACATTTGAAGGATACCCCCACTAGAAATTATGAAGTTGGTCATTTAAATATTTCAAATTGTTCTGAAAACACTATGTTAAACATGCAGAATCAAATTCTGAATTGGATATCTAATAAACTGAATCAAAATGAAAATTTTGTATGTGGTGTACATGGAATTTTTTACTTTTCAATGGAGAATGTTAAACTTTCTGAATTATCTTGTAAATTTGTATTATATTTCCTAAAAATTTGTAAATATTTTAAAAAAGTTGTTCGCATTTATATTAGACATTTTAAAAAGGCAAAAGTAATAAAATTATGTAAATTCTTATGAAAAAAATTGGGGACTTGTAAAAAGGAAGAGTTCAGAAGGAAGCTGTAGCAATAAGGGTGACAGAGACTTTGTTCTGATGAGGTTATGTGCCATAAACAATAAATAAATAAAAATTATAATTTGGGGTGGTAATATATACTCTAAAAGAGATAAAACCAGATAATGGATGGAAGTGACATATAAGCTGAGACCTAAATGACAATAAATGCCAAAATAACATATGAGAAAAGAATTGTCCAGGACAGAAAGTGCAAAGGTCCTGAGATGGGAACAAGTAAATGTAGTATGGAGAGTGAACCTGGAGGACTAGCTACAAGATAAGTTCCAAAATGCAGACAAGGAGCAGATCACTTGATGAAATTTCTTAGGTTTGGATATTCTAAGCACTCTGCCAAGTCTTTATAATCAGCATTTTTTCATGATCTGGTTCACATGTAAAAATTATCTTTTTTTGCAACTGCCTGGAAAATGATTTGCAAGGAAGAACAAATATGAAATCAAGCAAAAAAGGTAGGCAGTAATTGCAGTATAGGCAAGTGGGGAGGAGAGCTTTATATATGACACTAGAAAGGGTGGTAGGTGAACTGAATAAAGCATTATTTCAAATATTTAACCAGAAAATACAATGAATATCTCTCAAAAGAATTTCAGATATTGAAATTCTAAAATGTCATATGTAGAATTGATTGAATTCAGTTAAAGATTGAAATCATATGGCTAGTTTCTGTATTCTCTTCTTCCAAATGCCAATGATTTACCCAAATTCCCTGGCTTATTAAAACATCCATTACAAGAAAATTGTATACATTAAATACACCCAATTTTAGGATACAGAGCAATGTACTTTAAGGGTTGTTCATTTGTTAAAGGTTAGCAACGACATTTGTTCTTTCTTTAAACAAAACATAATATCAAGAAGGCTTCCTCATTGCAAATATAGTCTAAGGGACAAAAAGAAAAACCTAATGAAGTCTGAATCTCTCCTTCAAGCTCTTGATACTAATCTACATTTTAGTTGTACACTTTGGCTTCCTTAAATCCATACAAGGAAAAACATTTTATCAAGTGCATTTCCAAGATATGTTTGGGGTACAGTAGGGAGTAAGCTGACATTACATTGCATATTGTGACTTCAATTACTACAAAATTATCAGTCTATTTTTAAGAACAAAGTGATTTTCTCTGTAGAAACAAAGCAGTTAAGTGATTTTGTACAGGTCACAACCCAAGTTAATTGGATGTTTGGTAATAGAACCACAACAACTGATCCTTGAAATACATCATCAGAAGATCATGTTCACTTTTAAAATAAAGCAAATAATTCTTCAAATGGTGTATATTATTAGCTCTTACTATTTTCTGTATTTGTCTTTAATCAACTTTATTGAGGTGTAATTTACATATAATAAAAGACATCATTTTGTTATAGAGACCAATGACTTTCTAGAAATGTTATCATTACCACAATCAATTATAAATAATTCCATCAGCCCCAAAAAACTCCCTGTTACCTCTCTGCAGTTAATTCTCCCCTACCATCAGCCTTAGACAACCACTTTATATATTTACTTTATATAAAAATAGAGTCTTTTACCTCTTTTGTTAAGCTTATTCCTAGATATATTATGGTATTTGTTGAAATTGTAAATGCAATCAGTTCATTGATTTCTCTTTATGCTGCTTCATTCCTGGTGTATAGAAATGCAACAGATTTCTGTACATTGATTTTGCCCACTGAATTTTCACTGAATTGGTGAATCAGTTCTAGCAATTTTTTGGTGGAGTCTTTCAGGTTTCCAATATAGAAGAATATCATATCACCTGCAAATAGTAAAAGCTCAGCTTCTTATCAATTTGAATGTCTTCTCTTTCTTTTTGTTGTATGATTGTTGAAGCTAGTACTTCCAGTACTTTGTTAAATAACAATGGTGAAGAATGGACATCTCAGTCTTATTCCTGACCTTAGAGGAAAAGTTCTCAGTTTTTCCCCATTGAATATATTAGCTGTGGGTCTCTCATATATGGCCTTTATGATGTAAACACATGTTTCCTCTAACTCTACTTTGTTGAGGGTTTTTATCAAGAATGGATGTTATATTTTGTCAAATCCTTTTTCCCCCTGAATTTATTGAAAGGATCATATGGTTCTTATCCTTTCTTTTACTAATGTGGTGTGTCACATTGATTAATTCACAAATGATGAACACCCTTGCAGCCCAGGAATAAATCCCATTTGATCTTGGTGAATGGTTCTTTTAATGTACTTACTGTTGGATTTGATCTGCTAGTGTTTTAAAGAGAATTTTTTATCCATGTTCATCAGGGATATTGGCCTGTAGTTCTCTAAGGTACCTGGGAATAAACCAAAGATGTAAAAGATCTGTACCCTCAAAACTATGGCATACTTATGAAAGGAATTGAAGATGACATAAAGAAACTGAAGATGACACAAAGAAATGGAAAACTTTGCATGTTCATGGATTGGAAGAACAGATATTGTTAAAATGTCTGTATTATCCAGAGCAATCTACACATTTAATATCAATCTCTATCAAAATACCATCAGCATTTTTCACAAAGCTAGAACAAAGAATCCTAAAATTTGCATGGAGCCACAAATGACACAAGTAACCAAAGCAATCTTGAAAAAGAAAAATGAAGCTACAGGCATCACAATTCTGACTTCACACTGTATTAAATAGCTGTAGTCATCAAGAGAGCATGGTACTAGAATCAAAACAGACACATAGATCAATGAAACAGAATAGAAAACCCAGAAATGAACCTACAGTTATGGGGTCAATTATTCTTTGACAAAACAGGAAAGAATATCCAATAAAAAAAAATAATAGTCTCTTCAAAAATGGTGCTGGGAAAACTGGACAGCTACATGCAAAAGAATGAAACTGACCACTTTCATTATACCCTACAAAAATTTCAAAATGGATGGAAGACCTAAATGTGAGACAGGAAACCATCAGAATCCTAGAGGAGAACACAGCCAACAACCTCTTTGACCTCAACCATAGTAAGTTCTTACCAGACACATCTCCTGAGGCAAGGGAAACAAAACAAAAAATAAACTGTTAGGTATTCATAAAGATAAAAAGCTTTTGCACAGCAAAGGAAACAATGAACAAACCTAAAAGGCAACCTATGGAATGAGAAAAGATACTTGCAAGTAACATAATATGCAAAATCTATAAAGAATTTAACAAACTCAATGCTTAAAAAAACAAATAGTCAGTTAGAAAATGGGCAGGAGACACAAATACACATTTTTCCAAAGAAGACATCCAGATGACTAACAGACTCATGAAAAGATGCTCAGTATCACTCATCATCAGGGAAATACAAATCAAAACTGCAGTGAGATATCACTTTATACCAGTCAGAATGGCTACAATTAACAACCCAGGAAACAACAGGTGTTAGTGAGGATACAGGGAAAAAGGGGACCACTCTAACAGTGTTGGGGGGAAGGCAAACTGGTGCATCCACTCTGGAAAACAGTATGGAGGTTCCTCAAAAAGTTAAAAATAGAATGACCTATGGTTTGTCTCCCTCGGGGGGAGGGGGCTTGGGAGAAGGGGGTGGGATTATGGACATTGGGGAGGGTATGTGATTTGGTGAGTGCTGTGAAGTGTGTAAACCTGGTGATTCACAGACCTGGGGATAAAAATATATGTATATAAAAAATATATGTTTATAAAAAATAAAAAATTAAAAAAAAAAAATAGAATGACCTACGATCCAGCAACTGCACTACTAGAAATTTATGCAAATGATACAAAAACACTGATTTGAAGAGGTGCATGCACTCTGATGTTTCTAGCAGCATTAGCAAAAATAGCCAAATTATGGAAAGAGCCCAAATGTCCATCTACTGATGAATGGATAAAGAAGAAGTGGTATATACGTGTGTGCATGCATGTGTGTGTGTGTGTGTGTGTGTGTGTATTACTCAGCCATAAAAATGAACGAAATCTTGACATTTGGAGCTAGAGAGTATTATGCTAAGCAAAATAAATCAGTCAAAGAAAGACAAATACCGTACAATTTCACCCAAATGTGGAATTTAAAAAGCAAAACAGATGAACGTGGGGGTAAACAAGAAAGAGACAAACAAGAAAACAGACTCTAAACTATAAAGAACAAACTGATGGTTACTGGGGAAGAGGTGGGTGGGGGGTATGTTAAATGGGTGATGCACATTTAGAAGTGCACTTGTGATGAGCACTGGGTGTTGTATGTAAGTGATGAATCATTAAATTCTACTCTTGAGATCAATATTACACTATATGTTAACTAAATGGAATTTAATTAAAAATTTAGGGAGTCAAAAGAGACAAAAATTTTTAAAAAATAAAATCTGTAACTATGATTGTAAATTTATCTGTTTCTTCTATTGTAAGGTTTTGTTTTATGTATTTTGAGAAAATTTATTATATGCATTATCTTGTTTCCAGCTTCATGTTAACATGTAAATATTGAAGTGAAATTCAAAATCTCTAGAGTTGGCTCAATATGCCATAGTTTTTCCTTTTGGGAAATTGTCATTATTCAGTGAAGAATGTGTCATAGTAAAAGAAAAGAAATTCTATCCTCTGATGACAATAGACTCATTACAAAAATTTATTTTTTCTTGGTGGATGTTCCTTATAGAGTCTTCCTTCTTCCTCTCTTTCACAATTAAATCCTGGATTAATGTAGTAGATGGACAATTCAGTGTTGCTCTATTTACTCTACTTCTAGAAGACAGATAATAGGAAGGGTCATTGAGTCTGGGGTGGTAACCATGATTCTGTCAAATGCTATAAATCATTTTGAATAAACTGATTACTTTAGGGAAGTGAACATTCTATTACTTCATAGTGCCACATTCTTAGCTAAATTCTTCTTTCCCAGCAGTTGACTTGCATTTTGTTATTCTCTCAAAGTACACATAAATATTTAGGATGAATAGATGAATAGATAGATAAGTACATAATTTCTGAATTTCCTACACAGAAGTTACTTTCTCTAGACTGTTTAAATCTGGATGTATGGATATTTTTAAAATACCCACCAAATCTCTGCATATGCCCCAATCCCAACAAAGGCCCTAGGAACATATCTAAAAAACCAAGTCTGATAATTACCCCTTATATTTCCTAAGCTAATTTGGGGACCCAGATTCCCATGGGCTTGGGACTTACATATGACTAAATGTTTAATCAATGTAGAAATACTGGATATATAAAAACATATATACATATATATATTTTTATATACATACATATATATATTCCATACATACATATATATTTTTCTAAAATATCAAAGATTTAGAAAATTATACTTATAAAAGTTTGTGTGGAAGAGGTAGTGTTTCATTTAGAACACAAGTCATGTTTGGACATAAATAAAGTGTGTGTGTGTGTGTGTGTGTGTGTGTATTAAAAATCCCCATATTCAAATATGTGCCCCATTTATATTCAGTATTTCCCATACTGAGTTTCAAACAGTCATTTATCACTAAAGGTTTAAATCTTGTGCAGTAATATTTATTGGCAGGCTCAATAGTTCTGTACTTACTGCAGGTCTGTTACACATTTTGAACTTCTCAAAATGCCAGTTTATCTAATTTAGAACCTGTACTATAAAATTATGCTCCAAAGTTTTATATGTGAGGGGAAGGAGGGAATTTTATTTTCTTCTTTAGCTAAAATATGTTTTAGCAATACAAAACATAAAATATACATATTTTATCTGTCTTATACACACATATGATATAATATTATAGCTCAGGTTTCCAAAACCAAAAATCTATCCAGGTTTCCAAAATCTATTCCTCATATTAATGCTGAAATAGAGGAAGGATTATGCTATTGTTTTCTCAAAGCTATTCTAAGCACTAAATATCATCATTTTCAAATAAAATAGCATTTTAGGTTTTATAACTGTCTTTGTGAAAGCTGAGTCATTTGAAAATCCTATCCAAATACAAGTGATCATTCTATAATTTACAATTTTAATAATGTTGATTTTATAATTTTAAAAGTCATATGAAATAGTTCACAAATATAGAATTGTTTTTCTTGATCTTATTAATGCATATCATACATAAAACATATATATTCTCTGATTTCCCCAAAGTAAGTTAAATCTAAAAAGTACCAATTGCATTGACTCACTTCAATTGAGTTTAATCATTGAAATTAATGAAAACAGCAAGTTGATATTTACATTAGTAACAAACATTGAAAGGACATTTAGAGATCATTTTATTTAATCAGATCTACCAGTTCAGGAATCTCTTCCACTAACCCCTGGTATACTTCATTGAAAAACTGGCCTTTATTCAGATACTTCAGTGACTGGGGATATGATTTCTCAGGCCAAAGCTCGAAAATCATGGCCTCTTTGACACTTTGTGTTTGGTCTTATCAAGTATTATTTTAAATAGAATATCTTCTCTGAGGGCCAGAATCATATCTTATTTATCTTATTTATTTTTACTACACAGCACATAGCATTGTTGCTGGATTATAAGTTCTTACTCATTTATTCAATAAAAATTTGAGTACTTATGTCTTGAGCTCTGTGCTACACATTAGAAATACAGCTGTGAATGATGTAGATATTACATATTCTCATAAAACATGCAACAATCAGAAAACAGTCTGTTAACAGAGACATTAGGTAAATATTAAGAAGTGTTCTGTAAAAAATAAAAAAGCATAGCAAAGTCCTATGTGAACAAATTATAGGCACTTGATTGTTTTGGAAATTATATATTTTTTTAAGTTTTTATTTATTTGAGAGACAGAGAGTGAGCAAGAGAAAGAGAGGGAGAGCATAAGATGGAGAAGGGGCAGAGTTGAAAGCAGGCTCCCTGCTGAGTAGAGCCCAATGCAGGGCTGGATCCCAGGACCCTGGAATCATGACCTGACCCAAAGACAAACACTTAACCAACGGAGCCTCCCAGGAGTCCCAGAAATTGTATTTAAACTGAACCCTGATAAATACATGGAGGCTACTCAAGTCAGAATGAAAGACCATTCCACATCTTGAGAGTAACCTGTATAAATCAGAAAGCAGGCAAAAGCATGGCACATTAAAAAACAAACAACAACAAAAAGACAAATAAGTTTCTTCTCTCTCTTTCATCTAGTAATGAATGTCCATTTATTCCTGATATCTATTATTATAAAATTTTTGATGCACTATTATTTCAAAATAGGTCATCCTTATTTGCAACTTATCACAGGTACAATTTTACTTTGATATGTGATGATGATCATTAAAAACTCTTTTCTTCACTATAATTCAAGTGTCCATCATGGTAAGATGTGGTAAGAACATGTGGTAAGAACAAGAATTATTTTCATTACCACCATATGTTCAGTATTTAGTATGGTTCTTCATGTAATAGGTTCTTGTTAATGTTGTTTAGATGAGGGAGGGAAACACGGAGAGCAAATGTATAAAGTATATGATGTGAGGCTGGAGAGGTAGGCCAGGTTCAGGTCATGACGGTCCTGGTCAGCCACATTTAAACTGTAGACTGTTTTCTTCAGGGCAAGTGAAACAATTTCAGTACTTTAAGCAGTTGGATTATGAGATCAACCTTATTGACTACAATATGGAATATGGGCATACATGATCAGAGGAAGGAGGGACAGGTGACTGGGTAATACCATAGTCTGGGGAAAAAGTAATGGCAACTTAGGAGAGAGTGACTGGATTTGAGAGCAATTTAAAAAATAAACAGGGTGGGGCGCCTGGGTGGCTCAGTGGGTTGAGCCGCTGCCTTCAGCTCGGGTCGTGATCTCAGGGTCCTGGGATCGAGTCCCATGTCGGGATCTCTGCTCAGCAGGGAGCCTGCCTCTCTCTCTCTCTCTGCCTGCCTCTCTGCCTACTTGTGACCCCTCTGTCAAATAAATAAATAAATAAATCTTTAAAAAAAATAAAAATAAATAAACAGGGTGAATATATTGAAGTGAAGTGAAAACTGTGAGAAAGAGATGCTGAGATCTAATAATCAACAGAATGCTTGCTCCAAAATAAAGTAAAGGTATCATGGCCCTTGGGGAAATAAATGTTCAGGGTACCCTGTCTATATGCACAATTTGGTTTAAAAATTGAACACAAAATTCACAAGCACATGTGGATAGTGGATTTGAAATAATATAGAAAGAAGAGGTATTTTTGTCTTTCTTTATTGTCCAATCCGTGTACAGGAAGATTTCATAATGTAATCTCTGGGTGTTCAGCTCCAAGGGTCATTTTTTTGTGTTCTTTATTGCCAAATATACCACTCATGGTTAATTATATATCTCCTACTACAGGGAAAAGACAGCAATACTGCTATTATGTGTTCTAACATGCCGTAGCCCTTTGGAAACTTGTTTCATTGAAATACTATAGAACTGCTTTGCAGTTCTCTCATACCCTTTATTTGACCCATATCATTCATGACACTGCATCATTCATCCTGTTGCCTATGAATAACAACTTCCAGTGACTCTCTTATAGGTTCTCACTGTGCTTCTACTATGATGGCTACAAATGCAAGTCTTACCCAGACTAAGATGATGTGAATAATTGTTAGCTCTCTGATCAAATTAAATATACCATTCAGAATTTTATAGCATAAACAAGAAGCAATACATCTTCTAACCATATTCTGATCTTTTGGTCTGGCATCATTGCATTTCTAGAATGCATCATTGCATTTCTAGAATGTTATCTCCATCCACAATGCCTGCAACCTTGCCTTGCACACACTAACGGCAGCAAGAATGGTAGATGAGGATCTGTTGGCAGAGGAAGGAAAGCAATGCTCATTTTTGCAAAGGATGCCCATTCCTTATCCAGCATTGTGTAAGACAGTCACAGGAGGAAAATCATTAGCACATGGATCAGAACAGACAAAAGGCATTGCAGCAAATGATGCAGATTCCTCAGAGGAGATAAGAGCAATGACTTGACTCCCTGAGTTCTGTCTGGACTATGGGAAGGAGCCTGTGGAGGAGGTGGAGTGACCACCCCAAATGTGAGCAGCTAAAAGTCACAGGGTAAAGAGTACTTGCCACCACTCTAGCCATACCAGGGTGCTGTAGACTAGAGGCAGCACCACAGTAGAACTAAGACAGATGAGAACCAATACATAAATCCACATACATGTGGCCTAAACTCAAGAATAAGCAATAGATTCCTATAGAGTCCAGTACTCAGACTGGTGTCAAATGTGAAAGACAGTTACCATCAAATCAGTAATCAGTGCCATTCTGTCAATCCAGTTTCAGGTGATCTCATGAAAGAAGTACTACACTCATCTGTTCATAAGATGCTCTCTTGCATCTGAGTTCCTTATGGCATCTGGTCAAGTAGTGTGAGAGGTAGGAGGGTTGAAGAGTATCTCAAAGGGAAGAAATGGGATCCAGAACTTGGCACCAGAGAGAGAATCTTGAAAATTCTGAAATAGGATCTTTTAGGTCACCATCTGTGATGGGGTCTACAGAACAAGGTTGAAGCTTGGGCATCCTATCCAAATGACACTTCTGACCAGAGAGAGTCCTGGACACCGTGAGGACCTTTGAAAATGCAAAGAAGATTATCCAAAATGTGGGACTCCCTCAGGAATCAGACATTAAAAGGGCTCTGCTCATCTGGCTGGCTATGAGAATGTTAGAAAATATTGGTGCTAGGGGTACTTGGGTGGCTCAGTGTGTTAAGCAGCTGCCTTCAACTCAGGTCATGATGCCAGGGACATGGGATCAAGCCCCACCCTGTCAGGCTCTTTGCAGGGAGCCTGCTTCTCCCTATCCCTCTGCCTGCCTGAAGCTCCCCCTGCTTGTGTTCTCTCTCTCACACTCTTTCTCTCTCTGTGTCAAAATAAATAAGTAATATCTTAAAGAAAAAAAAAAGAAAAAAGAAAATATTTATGCTATTTGATGAGGTAAAGAACATTAGGGGAATCTGAATAAATAAAGTGGTGAGTTCAGCTTCTGCATATGCAGTCTCTAAGTGACCTGTTGAAGGAGAAATTAGGTATATGGGTTTGGAACTCAGATATAGTATTATGTATTATCATAATATGTATATTACTATAACTATATATACACACATACATATATAGTATTCTTCCTATCTATATCTCTATGTATCTGGTACATGAAAGAAACTTGGATGAAAATGAAATAAGCATTAAAATAAAAAAATAAAAATAAAAAAATTTTAAAAAAAGAAAATGAGGTTAGAAAAGAAATGACAGAGTACTAAACAAAGTCCTTGAAAAGTCATAAATACTCATCTGGAGTTGGTTAAGCCAGCAAAAGTGCAGTGATAGGATGACCAGATAAGAAGGAGAAAAAGAGAATAAAACAGAGTACTTAGGAAACCTAGAGAAGGATAGCTTATAGAAAAAAGAAGTGAAAAGCTATGTCAAATCCTGCTGGGAGATCAAGTAGGATAAGGATAGAACAGGTCTGATAGTGGCATAGGGTTCTTATAACCTTAGCAGGAGCAGAATTTCAATTAGACTACTGGAAGCAGAATCCCTTTTGAAGTAGATTTAAAAAATAAGTAGATTCAGAGATGATTAAATCAAATGTGGCTAACTTTTTAAAATGTTTGGTGGTGCAAAGTGAAGAGAAAGGAATGCAACAGAAGGAAGATTCATAGCTCAGAGCAACAATGGGACTTCAGGAAGAGAGAAGATAATTCTAAGACAAAAGAAAATTTAGAGTATTTAAATGTTGAGAGTCAGAAGACAAGAAGAAGCTCAAGATTTGGAGTAAGTTTCTTAAGAAGGTGAGAGAGAGTTGTATCCAGGGCTTAAAAAGTGAAAATAACAGAGCTGGTTTGGTGGGGGTTAGGGGTAGGGGTGGGGGGTAGGATTCTTCTATTTAAAAAAGAAGCATAGGGAAAGGAATGAGTACAATTGTAAGAAATGTGGCTGATTTTTTTTTGAAAAATGATGCGGTTTGGTTTTGTGGTGTTTATTGTCTCTGTAATGTATGAGGCAGAGGTAAGAGCATAGAGAGGCTGAAAAATTTTGAGATACAGTCAAGACGGTTTCAAGAAGTCACATCAGGAAGTGGCTATTGAATTGAATTAAGAAATACTAGATTTCAGAGCTGAGCATTGAGACCTGTGGGCATTAGTGACTAAGATTTAAGGGTTAATAAATCTGCATTTTTGAGTCATTTTCTCCAGTTGTCTCAGCAACCAAGATGCAAGCACTGAGAAGATGAAGACCCAGACCTCTCCAGGGCTGGTTCAGTTTTAGTTTCCAAAGGCTTGGCAAAAGATTAATTGAGGTTATGATCCATTGATTCTAAAATGATTAGGAAATGAAATATAGAGAGCAGAACATGAAGGGATAGGGACAAATAGAGGAGCCAGTAAGACGTCCTCCAAACAGCAATAGTTATTTAAGATAGAAAGGTAGGAGGTTGGGATTGAACATGACATAAGTGGATTGGAGATTAAAAGATGGAACAATTTTAACTTGAAATATGACTCAGACTCAGGAACCAGCGATTCAGGTTGACTAGAGGAGATGGATGAACAAGGAGCATGAGGCTGGTGTTAAATAGCTCAACTTCTTCATGGATGTGACACTGACTTAAAAAGTTCTGAAGTTCACTGAAAAATCCATTCATCTGGTCTACCAGTATATTTATCAAAAACATATTAATTACATAATTTTTTCCAAAAATTATCTAATCTTTTTGAATTATCAATCCATGTCCTTGCTTCTCTCTATCAAGAGTAGTTTGAGATGGCAAGAGAGATTACACATTTCATATTCATCATTTGTCTTTTGAGTCTTTCCAAACATAGGATTAATATAATCATCTCTTTCTATCTCTGGATTTATTTCAGACCACAGAGAACGAAATTCATTTAATTAATAAAATATTTAGTATTCATAGTAAGGCTCCTTTTAAAGTAGAAATAAATGATCCTTCATGGTTAGGATGATTATATTTAACCTAGCTTCAAAATATTAAGATGTATCAAACTGTCACAAAGATGAAAAAATGCTCATATAAAATACATATTTGAATCAAGCAGTAGAGGGGTTCCTGAGTGACTCAGTGGGTTAAGCCTCTGCCTCCAGCTCAGGTCATGATCTCAGGATCCTGGGATCCAGCCCCACTTTGGGACTGTCTGCTCAGAAGGGAGCCTGCTTCCTTCTCTCTCTCTGCCTGCCTCTCTTCCTATTTTTGATCACTCTCTCTGTCAAATAAATAGAAAAAATCTTTGAATCAAACAGTTGAGGAAGATATTTTACATTATTTTTACAATTTATAAGATTTTTTCTTATTTTAAAAATTAATTATACAAGTAGTACATAAATACATTCTCATTATGAATAAATCACTAAAGAGAGTGACGTCAGCAGTTTGTTAGAATAGGAAGTCTTAGCACTCATTCCCCCATAAAAACAGAACTGACAATGATTTAAGTAAAAACAATCAAACCAATAAACCAAAACAAAACAAAAGCGAAACCATTATGAGAAGACCAAAATCCAGTTAAGAATTTACAGTACCCTAGATAAGAAAAAAATTGACATCACCTGCACTGAAATGGATAAAAACAATTTAACTTTTACTGCATGAGCCCTTCCCCCAAGCTGGCACAGCTCAGCGTGGAGAGATTATGACACCAGCATGGTGTAAGAGGGAACTTGTGGATCAGCATCTGATGTCGCTGGCCTTTCAGTGATATCCCTGAAGGGTGTCTGTATGTCTTGTTTCACACGGAGTACTGAAAGAGTAGGAATAGCCTGGAAGCTTGGGGGCATTTAGGGGAAAGGCACATTCCTGTGGCTTAAAACATTCTGTGAGGCTTGAAGAAGGTGCAGAACTGAGGCTTCTCCTGAAGGAAGTTAAGAGTCAAGTGTGACTCCAATGTCCCTGGTATTTCAGTGGGCTGCAGGAGATGCTGGTTTCTGCCCTGCCTCACACGGAGAGCTAAAGAAACTAGCATACTCCAGATGACTGGGATAGCAGATGGCTCTGGGATGCAGAAAAAGATAATTGAGGTTTATTCCTAAGAAGGGAAGGGGAAAAGTTAAGCATGCCCTTAATGCCTGTGGTTTTTCAGTGCACTATGTGAGGGGCTGGTTTCTATTTTGTTTCATGTGGAGTGACGGCAGAAATGACATAGTCAGTCACCAAAGGGAGCAAGAGATTATGAGCTTTTGGAAAAAGTAACAACAACAACAAAATAAATAAATAAATAAATAAACAAATAAACAAATAAAACAAAACAAAAATGGGACACTTGTTGTAGAAAAAACCAAGGCCCAGAATCTTTAGACAAGCTCACTGATGAAATTCTTTCCCAGTTAAAGACAATCCATAAGACTAGGAGAGGGGGCTATTTCTTTACATGCACACACATCACCACAAAGCTACAAGGAACATGAAGAATCATAAAATCATGGAAATATAGTTAAAAGAATAAAATAAATCTCCAATAAATGACTCTAAAGAAATGCATATTTACAAATTGTCAGATTTGTAATTGATCAAAAATCATTATTTTAAAGGAGATTGGTAAGTTACAATGGAACACATATAAATAACTAAATGAAATTAGGAAGACAGTACATGGAAAACAAATGATAATATTATCAAAGCGCTTGAACAAAAAAGAAAAACTGAACAAACTCTGGACATGAATAAGAAATAACTGAAATAAAAAATTAACTAGAATAATTTGTTAAGTAAGTAAGCAAAAGAATCAGTGAACTTAAAAATAAGTCATTTGAAATTATTTAGTCGGAGGACTACAGAGGAAAACAGAACAAGAAAAAATGAAGGAAACCTAAGGGACTTAAAAGATACAACAAGAGAATCAATATAAATATTATGGGATTACCAGAAAGGAAAGAGAGAGAGGATCTATATCTTTAAAAAAACTCAAAGATATAATGGTTAAAAACTTGCCAAATTTGGGAAGACCAGACCATGGGGACCAGGAAGCCCAAAGGGTTCCAAATATGATGAATCTCAAAAGTCAAAAGACCTTTAATTATAGGTCGCACTATAATTAAATTGTCACGATTCAAGGAAAAAGAGAACTTTGCAATGAGCAAGAGGAAAGTGACTCAAGTACAAGGGTTCCTCCGTTAGAATATCAGCAGATTTCTCCACAGAAACTTTTCAAATGAGGAAGAAGTGTGATCATATATTTAAAGTTGAGAGAGAAAAAACTGCCAACCAAGAACACTATAACTGGTAAAATTTTCCTTCAGAAATAAAGGAGATATAAACACTTTCAAAAACAAAAACTGAGGAAGTTCATCACCACTAGACCTACTTTATAAGAAGTTCTAAAAGGTGTTCTTCAAGTTGAAATGAAAGGATATTAAACAGAAACAAAAGTATATGAAAGTATGAAACTTATCAATAGAACTAAATATACAGACAAATATAGAATACTGTCATGGTGATGGTTAAATTACTTTTACTTCTAGTATAAAAGATAAAAGTATGAAAAATAAGTGTGACAAAAATGTTAAAAGATACACAATTCGAGTGACTGTAAATTGTGATGACAACGTAAAGTGGGGGAAGGGAAGTAAAATTTAGAGGTTTTGTATGCAATTGAAGTTAAATTGTTATCCACTTCAAATAGACTTACATTATATGATATTTTATGTAAGCCTCATGGTAGCCTGAAGAAATATGTGTAGTAGATATGGAAGAGAAAAAGAGAAAGGAATCAGAGTATATCACTACAAAAAAAATGAACAAATCACAAAATAAGAGAGCAGAGAGGAAAAGATGGACAAAGGATAGAAATCACATGATCATCTCAATAGATAGGCATTTAACAAAATTCAACACACTTCTGTGATTTAAAAAAAATCTCAAAAAATTAAGTATAGAGGGAATTTTCCTCAACCCAATAAAGGCCATATTTTAAAAGACCAGAGCAATCATCATACACAGTGATGAAAAATTGAAAGCTTTTCCTCTAAGTTTAAGAACAAGACAAGGATGCCCCATCTCAACATGTCTATTTAACATAGTACTGGAATTCCTAGTTGAGCAATTAGGCAAGAAAAAGAAATGAAAGTCATGCAAACTGGAAAAGAAGAAGTAAAATTATCTCTGTTGCAGATGACCTAATTCTATATGTAAAAAGTCCTACACTTCACAAAAAGACTGCTAAACTTAATAAATGAATTCAGTTATTGCAAAATACAATACAAAATCAACAACAAAAAAAATGAGTTGCATTGCCATACTCTATAACCTATTTAAATATATTTTTGTAAAGATTTACTTATTTACTTTTTTTTTTTTATTTACTGTAGAGAGAGAGAGAACACAAGCAAGAGGAGCAGATATAGAAGGAGCGAGAAATTCAGACTCCACACTGAGTATGGAGCCTGACACAGAGGTCAATCTCATGACCCTGACATCATGACCAGAGCCAAAACTAAGAGTTGGATACTTAATCAACTGTGCCATCCAAGCACTCCTATAAAGAAACTATTTAAAAAGGAAACTAAGAAAATAATTCTATGTGAAATACCATTACATGAATAAAATGTTTAGGAATTGATGTAATCAAAGAAGTGAAAGACTCACATACTGAAAACTATTAAACATTAATGGAAAAAATTAAAGAAACCACAAATTAATAGACATCACATGTTGATAGACTGGAATATTCAATATTATTAAAATGAGCATTATACCCCAAACAATCTACAGATTCAATGTAGTCCCAATCAAAATTCCAATGGTGTTTTTAACAGAAACAGAAAAAAATTTTTAAATTTATATACAAACATAAAGGACCCCAAATAGCCATAGAAATACTAAGGGAAAAAAATACTAAGGCATCACACTTGCTGATTTCAAAATACATTACTAAGCTAATAAAGTGATCAAAACAGTATGGCCCTAGTATAAAAACAGATATATAGGGGCACCTGGGTGGCTCAGTGGGTTAAGCCTCTGCCTTCAGCTCAGGTCATGATCCCAGGGTCCTGGGATCAATCCCCTGTCCGGCTCTTTGCTCAGCGGGGAGCCTGCTTCCCTTCCTCTCTCTCTGTCTGCCTCTCTGCCTACTTGTGATTTCTGTCTGTCAAATAAATAAATAAAAATCTTAAAAAAAAAAAACACAGATATATAGGCAAATGGAACAGAATCAAGAGCCCAGAAATAAATCCATGCACACATGGTGAACTGATTTTAAACAGGTTTAACAAAAATTCACAGTGGGGAAAGGACAGTCTCTTCAACAAGTGGAGTTGGGAAAACTGAACATCCACATTTAAAAGAATGAAATTGGATCCTTTTACCATACACATAAATCAACCCAAAATGGATTAAAGATTTAAACATATGGTTTGGAATTTAAAACTCCCTGAAGAAAACATGGGAAAAGCTTCATTACATTGGGCTTGGTAATGATTCCTTGAAGAAAGCACAAGTAACAAAAGCAATATTAGACGAGTGGGTCTCATCAAACAAAAAGTTTCTGCACAGCAAAGGAAACAATCAACAGAATAAAAAGGAAACCTACAGAAAGGGAGAAAATATTTGTAAACCATGTATTTGAAAAGGGAATAATACCCCCCAAAATTATTAGGAATTCCTACATCTCAACAGCAAATAAAGAAATAGCCCAATTAAAAATTGGGCAAAAGACTTAGCAGACATTTCTCCTAAAAAGGCATACAAATCCCCAACAGGTTTATAAAAAAAACATGTTCAATCTCATTATCAAGGAAATGCAAATGAAACAACAACAAGGTATCACCTCATGCTTGTTAGGATGGCTATTATAAAAGTATGACAAAAGCAAACAAAACACAATAAATGTTGAAAAGGATATGGGGAAATTAGAGCCCTGTACATGGTGGGAATGTTAAAATGGTGCAGCCACTATGCAAAGAAGTATGGCAATTCCACAAAAAATTTAAAATAGAATTGTCATATGATCCAGCAATCCCTTTTCTAAATATATATCCAAAAGAATTTAAACTGGGATCTCAAAGAGACATGTGCACTTCCATGTTCATTGCAGCGTTGTGCAAAAGAGCCAAGATCTGGAAAGAGCATAAATGTCCAATGACAGATTAATGGCTAAAGTAAATGTGGCATACGCATACAAAAGAATATTATCATCATTTTAAAAGAAGGGTATTTTGCCATATGTGACTCTATAAATGAACCTGGAGGGCATTTTGCTGAATGGAATAACCCAGATAGACAAGGACAAACATTGCATGAATCTGCTCTTTTGACATATGATGTATGTATAATCAAACACATGGAGACAGAAAATGACATAGATTGCATGATTTTACTTATATGACATATGTAATATAGTCAAACATATGGAAGCATAGGGTGGTTTCTAGGGATTAGGTAGGAGGGGAAGGGAAAGTGCTGGTCAGCAGGCATAAAATTTCAGTTATACAAGATGAGTAAGTTCTAGAGATCTGCTTACAGCATGGTGCCTATAATTAACAATACTGTGCACTTAAATTTGTTAAAGAAGTAGATATTATAATATAATATATATTAATATTAATATTATTACATATATTAATATATAATATAATATTAATATATAATATAATAATATAATGTAATGTAATGATATTATATACACAAGAATATAATAAACTAATAAATAAATTAGTCAAGTTACAATATATAAAATATGAAATGTCATTCTTTAATAACCAAGTCAGTTTTTTGTTTTCCTGAGAAAAGATCATTCACTATCTAGCATTAGTGAAAGGGGCTCATTTTTCAGATTAATTCACCTCTTGTTGGTTAGTAGAGATATTTAATGTATTATGAAAAAGGTTGTATAATTTTTTTCTATTTGTCATTGTTTTGTTTTATTTGATTTTTCTGTTTGGGGAATATGGGTGTAGGAAACAGGAAGCCAGAATCCTGCGTGTGTGAAGAGCTTTTTAAACTATACTGGGTACTATAATGCATGGTCATCCTTCTCCTCCAATCAGGAAAGAACTAAGAGCATAGGAAAAATAAGAATGGTTTTAAAAGGAAGAGGAAATGTTTGAAACATAGTGGAGCTTATTATCCAGTTTTATCTGCTCTCTGGTGACACACCCACCTCAAAACCAGGTTAGTGCCATTCAGTGGTGTTGCCGAAGTGGTGATCTGTTCATTTCTCTTTGGGTTCACCTTATGTCTATGTAAACAAAAAACTCTCCAACACCCACAAGGGATACTTCCCAGCCTGGAACTAGAGGGACCCTTTAGTCCATAAAATTAGTATTCTGTGTTCTTTGCAAAATATAAATGCAAAGGGGGAGTATTATCTAGTAGAGTGGAAGAAACAGAGACTTATGGTGCCTGTGAGGCCAATGCCAATTAGAAATGAATGGAATCGAGGGTCCACTAATCTTCAACAAAGAGGTAAGAATATTCAACGGAAAAAAGACAGTCTTTTCAACAAATGATGTTGGGAGTATTAGACAGCCACATACGGAAGAATGAAACTGGACCATTTGCTTACACCATACACAAAAATAGATTCAAAATAGATGAAAAGACCTAACTTGGAGATAGGAATCCACCAAAATCCCAGAGGAGAACACAGGCAGCAACCTCTTCCACCTTGGCTGCAGCAACTTCTTGCTAGACACATCTCCAAAAATAAGGGAAACAAAGGCAAAAATGAACTATTGGGACTTCATCAAGACAAAAAGCTTTTGCACAGCAAAAGAATCAGCAAAACCAAAGGACAACCTACATAATGGGAGAAGATACTTGCAAATGGCACATCAGATAAAAAGCTAGCATCCAAAATCTACTAAGAAATTTTCAAACTCAACCCCCAAAGAACAAATAATCCAGTCAAGAAACACAGAATATATGAAGAGACATTTCTGCAAAGCAGACATCCAAGGGGCCAACAGACACATGAAAAAGTGATCAATATCACTCAGCATCAGAAAAATACAAATCAAAACCATAATGAGATAATACCTCACACCAATCAGATAGCTAAAATTAACTAGTTAGGAAATGACAGAAATTGGTGAAGATGTGAAGAAAGGGGAATCCTCCTACACTGTTGGTGGGAATGCAAGCTGGTGAGCCACTCTGGAAAACAGAATGGAGATTCCTCAAAAAGTTGAAAATAGAGCTACCCTCTGACCCAGCAATTACACTACTGGGTATTTACCTCAAAGATACAAATGTAATGATCTGAAGGGGCACCTGCACCCCAATGTTTATAGCATCAGTGTCCACAATAGCCAAACTATTGAAAAAGCCCAGATGATCATCAACAGATGAATGGTTAAAGAAAATGTGTGTGTGTGTGTGTGTGTGTGTGTGTGTGTATATAAACACACTTATATACACCTCAGAATACTACTCAGCCATCAAAAAAACAAAATCTTTCCATTTGCAATGACAAGGATGGAATTAGAGGGTATTTTGCTAAGCAAAGTAACTCAATAAGTCAAAGAATAGTTCAGTCAGAGAAAGACTATTATCATATGATCTCACTCATATGTGAAATTTAAGAAACAAAACAGAATATAACAGGGAAGAGAGAAAAAAGTAAAATAAGACAAAACCAGAGAGGGAAACAAACCATAAGAGACTCTTAATCTTAGGAAAGAAACTGACAGTTACTGGGCCGGGGGGCAGCGGTGATGGGGAAACTGGGGGATGGACATTAAGGATTTAATGAACACTGGGTATTATATAAGGTTGATGAATCACAGTCCTGTACCACTGAAACCAATAATACATTATATGTTAAATAATAGAATGTAAACAAAATAGATGTTTAAATAATAAATAAATTTTTAAATTTTTAAAAAATGGAGTTGATCCACAATTTTCCTGGTATATTCAAGTGTTGGTACACACATATCATGGAAAATGGGGGTAGAGTCTGAGAATGAGAATAGGAAGAGTGGCTTAAAGAATATGGAATGGTTCGAGCACTGAGTTCTCTCTTTTATCCCTAGATTATGGACATATACTTCTCCCAATCTCGGGCAGGAGACTTGAGCTTTATCATCTGAAGACACCCAGTGTAACACCTGTGGACTTGAATACACAGGTGCTGCAGCAGAAGACAAGAGGAGGTGCCTGAATTAAAACAGTGTTTCAGGAAACCTTGTGTATTGAATTTTAGGAAACCTCAAGACCTTTCCCTGACCTGGTACAGTAACATAAGCTGACCAGTTTACCCTCTCCATTCCTTCCAACCTTGCTCCTCCCATTCTACCTTAAGATATTGGTAGAAACTTCTCTAAAGGGGAATGTAAGGGACCTAGAGAAAAATAATTGTCCACAGTGGCATTTGGGAGGCCACAAATGATTAAACAGTTTGTGCACAGGATGATCACCCAAGAGAAGCTTATCAGTTGGCCTCCATAATCACAGAGCAATGATCAGCTCTTAATGCCTCATTAGCAATTGTGAATGATGAACAGATAAACATCACCAGGTCCTGGAAGAAAGACTCCAAGATAACAGATACAGATTACATCAGGGGAAAAAAGAAATAGGAAAGAGGGATTAAAGGCAATTCAGAAATTAAGAGAAAACAAAATAATTATTAAAGTCCTCAAATAAGGAAGAAACACTGAACTTCCACAAAGCAAGAACACAAGACTATGAAAAAGTCAGAGAATAATAAAAGTTTATTGGAAGTTAAAGAATATGATAGATAAAATAAGTATAAAAACTGAAAGATAAGGTCAAGGAAAGGTTCATGAAAATTTTACAAAGCTTAAAAATAGAAGACAGAAATAATACACAATGTTCCAAAAAAATGGGGATACTTGCATATTATACAAGGGGTAAATTCTGATTTGAATTGTCTGTTCAAAGGTGCCACCACACTTCCAACAATACCAGTGAGGGATGACTCATGCTGATAAGGTCAAACACTATCAACTTTCAAAATAGTGTGGATTTAAAAAGCATAAAGCGATCCTACAAGTATGTGGAGGAGATAAGAGGATAATAAAGCAGGTCACATACAAAGAAATGGTAATTAAGTGGCATCACATCTTTAATACGAAAAAATGAGGCAATGTTTAAACGAGTTTGAAGAAAAAGTATTGGATATATTTCTTCATTCAAGTAATTAATCCAAATGCAAGTAGAATACAAATATTTTCAGAAATTTCATGGATTGAATATATCTGCCTCCTTTTAACCCATTCTGACCAAGCTGCTGGTGGACATGCTCCAGCAAAACAAGACTGTAGCTTAGAAGGAAGAAGAAATGGAACCCAGAATATGAGTTTGCAGATAAGAAGGAGTTTGTGAAAACTTCTAGGATGCCAGTCAGCTACTTAGCTGCCCTATAGAGTGAATAGTCCAGGTTGAAACGGTGATCAAGAACTCCAGAAAGAAAAAAAAAAGAACTATAGATAAAAGATTATATTATCTGTCATAATATTATGTTATTATATATATCTGTTATATATATCATATATATCCATATATAATATTGTCATATAACTAATGTTATCAGCATCTAGGAAAAACTACTTATGCTTATGAGGTATTAGCTAGTACAGCCTGAAAAGTGAGAGTAGTCCATAGAAAAATGTGAGAAGAAACTGCTAAAAATAAATAAATAAATAAAAGGTTTTTTTCCCCTACACAATAGAAATGGAGTGGGCAAACAGTACTCTAGAGAATTTCCCTTTCATTGTTAAATGTTTAATATGTAAACATTAATATGCAAATATTTTGATAAAATGCAAATGCCTATCATAATAAAACCAAAATAGTCAAATAAAATAACTAAGAATTAAAATCAAGGAACTAGATAAAAGTATGCAAACTTTAAAAATTCAAAAAGAAATGAATAAAAGTAAGAATAAGTAATTAGGAGAAAACAGAAAACAGAACAAAGTTCGGATTTCACTATTAAAACCAAAACTATTTTCTTTGAAAACATCAATGAACTAGATCCTTATTTGGCAAATTTTAATCAAGAAAAAGATATGATACAAATATAAAACTACTGTAATGACAGTAGTGATTAAACAATGGTAATGAAGAAAAAGATGTTTGTCAAAACATATGAAAGCATAGATGTAATGGATAATGTACAATGTATCCAATGTAATGGATAATGTACAGTTTAATAAGTTAAACTGTATCAGAATTACCTTGAGGATATACCTGAGTATGTCAATGATTACCAAAGAAATGCAAAAATGTGTATGTGATTTAACCTCTGAGAACACACCATGGAAGTTTACTTGGCAAATTCTATCAGCTTCTCAAAATTTGTTTAGAACAGGGACATGGGTTTTCAGGGCATTTCTTTCATCTTTCTTTCCCCTTATTTTTGGTTCTCCTTTCTCCTTTGCTCACCTTCCACCTGACCATACTTCCCCATTTGTTAAAATCCTCTGAATTGTTTCCCTATGTTGACAGGCAGATAATGAGGAGAGAAAGTAGGTCTTGGTTATTCATTTAGCCACTTAGTCATTCATTTAACAACTATTTCTATGGTTTTTTTTAAGATTTTATTTATTTATTTGACAGAGATCACAGAGAAGCAGGCAGAGGGAGAGGGGGAAGCAGGCTCCCTGCTGAGCAGAGCCCATTGCGGGGACTAGATTCTAGGACCCTGGGATCATGACCTGAGCCGAAGGCAGAGGCTTTAACACACTGAGCCACCCAGGTGGCCCTCTTTTTTTTATTTATTTTTTAAATCGGAGTGTCTGGGTATTGTGCAGGGAGTTGAAAAGAAGAAACAGATCTAATGATTTCAGTTCTCTTACCTCGAGCTTCACTCTGAGAAGTGAATTATGCCCTAAACAGCGCCAGTTTTTGGCAGCTCTAGGAGGTAGATAGTAGCTAACTAGGGTATGTCTATAAGGGGGCAGGGCTCTTTGGACATTCTCCTCTGTTAGCCCAGGCAGAAAATGAGATTATTAATATGAGATAAAAATGTTTTAAAGGTAATAAGAGATGCTTTAATCCTTTCTGATGATGGCTATGCTCAAAGTCAAAAGCAATGCATGCTTCGGTTTCTTTTATCCAGGTCACGGTAAATACAAACAGCTGCAATTCGATGATACTGTCTTCAGAACTTCAGAGATCATTCCTGTGGTAAGAAGTGGAATTTATTTTCAACAAGTGTAAAAGGATGGTGTGATATCCTTGTTGTTTTTAACTTAATGAAAAGAAATCCATTTACATTTTACAGTGTGGGAAAACACATGCCAGATTCTCAGCAACTTGTTTGTGAGAAGTAGAAAAGCTTACACCTACGCTCTTTTAGCACTTCTCCCTTATTTTTGGTCATTACATTTGCAGATATGAGTCAGAAGTCTATATCATCTGGAGAAGAGGAAAATAGAAATAATTCTTCTATGTGTGGGTGTGACTTGCCAAATTGTGTACAAATGACCCAAGCAGGAGAAAAAGTGCTAAAAATAAGAATCAATAACAACAATTGAAAAGCAATAAAACTTAAACTGTGTGATAAGCATTTTCACACTATAGAAAGCTATATAGGTAATATGTTATAAATATGCTACAGCTGAAAACATATCAGATAGCCTGATACCACTTTATTGGTATGTTCTCATAGGGATTTGAGTTGCTTTCTTGTATCTAAATGGGCTACCTTCACGTTCCTCCACTACAACACCTATAGAACCTTCTCCATGATACCCTGTAATAATGCAAAAGTGAGCTCCTGGAACTATATTTGTCATAGGGTTGTAGTATATGTTGCTGCTGTAGTTTTTGTTTGTTTGTTTGTTGTTTGTTTGTTTCAAGTATCTCTCAGAAATTACTTTTAGCATTCTATGTCTTTTCCAATCTATTCTGTATCTACTGTGACTGACAACCTAATCTGTGCTAATTCATTGCTCACCTGCATTTTCCTGCTCTAGTGTACATCCAACATGGGAACAAAAATTAGAAACTCTGACATGAACACTACATTCAGATCACTTAAAATACAAAATTTAATTTCTCAGTTTCAACCAATAGGATCTCACTGTGACTATGGAAAAATTATAAGGGTTCTTATTATACTGAATTAAATACTAACTTTATTTAGAAAAAAAATGTATTGCCTTCTCTCCTACTTTCGTTCTTTTTTTTTTTTTTCTAAGACTTTACTTATTTATTTGATAAGGATACAGAGAGAGAGAGAGAAAGAGAGAGAGAGAGAAATGAGTAGGGGGGAAGAGGCAGAGGCAAAGGAAGAAACAGACGAGCTGCTGAGCAAGGAGCCTCATGCAGGACTCAAATCTGGGACTCTAGGATCCTGACCTGCACTCACGGCAGACCCTCAACCGAATGAGCCACCCAGACACCCCTCTCACTTTCATTCTGATATGTAATTTGAGGAACATATAAAAGCTCAAGACTTTTACATAACTCAAAGACATCCATGAATATATGCCTCAGAGGAATACATGGATACCACCCATGTTATAGGGATATGGAAAAAAATATTCAGAATTGACTTCACTGAAGGATAAAACTAGCACCCAAAACAAAAGTTGTCCGGATAATGTGTGAATGGACATGATTTTACCACAGTGCCCCCTTCTTTCCACTGGATGGATTTGTGATAGATGACTTAGAAATTTAGCCTTGGATATTTTTCGTAAATGCTTCTATATAGCTCTAAATAATATTTGAGAGTATGTATCGGGATTTTTATTTCTTTTTTTCTATCACTAGCTTCTTTCTGACTTGGGCAAAATATTTTATTTTAGTTACTGTCATAGTTACCTCTGGGTTATTAGCTAAAGTTAATCTCAATGTTCCAGGACTTGATGGTAAAGATTTAAAACTGTATTTACGATTATTAAAATACGACTTGTGCTTGTAAAGGCAGCTTTTGGCATAGACACGATGATTGATGTGCATCAGAATTCAGACTAAATCACACATAAAATGAAATAGCACCCAGGTGTTTGATTTGTTCCTTGTGACCATCTTAGTGATTGATGCAGATAACCAATGATCACCAGCACCTGAAATAAGTATTGATCTTCAAGATGTCTGAAAGGAACAGATGAGTTATCACAAGTCTCTTGACAGTTTAGACTTTAAAAAAATATATCTTTGACAAATTTGAAGGCTTTGATATTTTTGTCTGAATCAACGCTACCTGTAAATATTACAAAAGGACACTTTCTTTCCTTCCTTTTAAACACCTGATTTTATGACAGACTATGGCAGACTAAATAAAAGAAATCAGAAATAAATACTATTCTAATGCAAGAAATAAAATCCTCTCTATGAAATTTAAAAATATCTGTGAGAAACTAAGCAGTATAATGGGGGGAAATGACACTGGAAATAGAGACAAAGGAAGTTAAGTGCAAGCCCTCTGTTATGAATTTGTTAAATTAGTATTTATTAAATAGAACACAGGTTGCCAGATGGCGAACCATAGTTCAGCAACAGATCACAAGAGGAATTGAAATAGGGAAGTTTATCACTCACAGGGTGTGGAGGAAGCACCCAGCACGACTTGAGGTGTCATAGGGTAGGATTGAGACAGAGTACACACACAGAGGCTGCCAGTTCCAACAAGATAGGGATAAAATGGCTCTTTTAGCCTGTTAGCAGGACACCTCTAGCAGGGGGTGCTGGGAAGGTAAAGGGTGCCTGGACCTGACTGGGTCAAGTGGACCCTCTTCTGGTCCCTTGAATCAGGTCCACAGTAGAATCTGAGTGAGACCTTATTCATCATTAAGGGGAAATGAGTTTACAGGATGAGGACCAGCTCTTGTGTTCACTGTAGCTTTTAGACATTAGGAAATACCTGTGGGAGGTTAGCTGTTTTGATGTTCATCCACAGGGTCCCCTGTTGGGGTCTAGACTGGAGGTTTGGTCTAGCCTAAATGAGGCTCATGGTCTTTTGGAGAGAATTGGCACAAAGGGCTGCTCTCTAGGAAGAACTGAGGGATAGGTGGTGACCTGAGGCTGTAGGTCTGGCCCTGCTTAGTGACAGATCCAATATCATTCTACTTGGAAGGGCTGGGCTGCTATCTCGAAAGTTTGTATGAATGTATTTGTCATGTCATATCTGGTTCATTTGTTTGTGGTGTGGGGTAGAGGCTTGGTGTGCAATAGGGAGGGGTTCATGGATTAGATATGGAGAGGAGTGGAGATGGCATTTCAGGTATGGCACTGGTTTTGGTGGTGGGAGTAACAAAGGGAGTAGGGTCTGTCATAGATTTGTCAGGTGGAGAGCAATAGTTATCATTTGGTACACTGAACAGCAAACAGCCCTGAGAGGTCTCTGATGGTGGGGTCTAGGCAGGTCAACCAGGTACGGTGTGAGGAAATGCTTCTTTGGGTCTAGTGTGGTTTAGAATACACTCTTTGGCATGTCATAAAGGTGAAATGATATCCAGGGCTGCCCAACAGTCAGCAGGAAACTTCCAGGTTTGCCAGCTTTTTAATAGAGGCAAGTTTCTCGAGGAAGGCAGTTTACTATTTCAGAAAAAAAATAGTGCTCTATAGGGTCCTCAGGATGGATACACTTTTCCAGCTCAGTTTGGAGGTTGACAGTCACCATAGTCATTGACTTCCTGGTGCAGAGGTGATCTGGGAGGGGATAGTCCTTGTGTCCGGTGAGATTGGGGGGCACTGCCTCCTTTCATGGAGCCAGTCATCACTATAAAAACCTGGTCTCAATCCCTTGTCCACCTACAAATCCATTCTGAAATCACCTAATGTTGATCCCTGTGTACAGTGGCCTCCATTAACCAAGCCCATAGCATTAACCCAGGGAGAAACCGCAAAGAAGATGAAACCTTAAGTGGAGATGAGACTGCTCTCAAAATTAACTGTGTTTAATTCAGCTTTTTACCTGTGTCATCCGTCTTTTTATTCAGCTCCTCTGTCTTATTTTCAAGTGGACACTTTGGAAATGAAATATTTCCTGGACAATTAAAATTATTAAAATTATTTTCTAGTTATTGAACTTTTCATTTTTTTGTTAGAAGATGAAGCCTCATATCTTGCACACCTCTGAATTTTATTTCCATTAAATTGTTATGAAAGCATAGATAGCCTTTTCCATGTTTTTATGTTTATATGACAGTCACAGTCATCCTTTAAAGACCGGTTTTTCATTCTTATCTATTGATTCCTATGTATCATTAATATAATAATTTATCTTTAAAATACTTCAAATAGGGTGCCTGGGTGGCTCAGTGGGTTAAGCCCTTGCCCTCAGCTCAGGTCAGGATCTCAGGGTCCTGGGATGGAGCCCCCCCCAATCTGGATCTCTGCTCAGCAGGGAGCCTGTTCCCCCCTCCCCCACCCCAGCCTGCCTCTCTGCCTACTTGTGATCTCTCTCTGTGTGTCAAATAAATAAATAAAATCTTTTAAGTAAGTAAATAAATAAATAATAAAATACTTCAAATATCTTGGGGTACCTGGGTGCCTCAGTCGGTTAAAAGTCTGACTTTGGCTCAGGTCATGATCTCAAGGTCGTGGCAATGACCCCTCCCAACCCCTTTGCCTTCTGGCTCAGCAGGAAGTCCGCTTCTCACTTTCCTTTTGCTCCTCCCTCCCCCACTCTCTGACTCAAATAGATAAATAAAATATGGTTATCAAATATAGGAGTAGTTGCATTATATAGTTTCACTAAAAAACACTTAAAACTTTTTTTTTCATACTGAAATGTAATTGGCATAAATATTATATGAGTTCCACATATACAACATAGTGAAATGATAGTTATATACCTTACTCCATGCTCATGACAGTAAGCGCAGTTATCATGTGCCCCCATACAACATTATTACACTATTATTGACTATATTCCCTATGGTGTACTTTCCATCAAAAGTTAGTATGTACCAAAATCAAATCCTTAAACACTCAATGTAATAACAGAATTTCAGTGGTTGAAAAGTAAATATTAGGAAGTAAGCAATAAATATCTCTTAATTTTCACTATTTATTTATTTAAATAACTATTAAACTATTAAATATAATAAATATAATTTATTTATAGATTTTCAAAGTGTAATATAATATAAAATTTATAAAATAAAATATTAGATATAAATTTAAAATATTAAAAATATTTATTTATTTAGGCTTCACTATTTATTTAAATGCATTTGTGGAAGCTCAACAGTTAGTTTTTTTTCTTTTTTCTTAACTGGCTAATAGAAAGACTGGCTAAGAGAAAGGAAATAAATGAAAGAGTTCACACATGAATCTAAACATGGTTGGAAAGACAAATAACAAATGAACATGAATATAAAGCTTTATATGTAGGGACTTTATAAGTAGAAATTCTCCATGTGTTTTCTCTGATTTTCAACCCATGACGGGAACTCCATCCTAAGAATACAAAGGTTTTTAAAAAAGAATTGCAGTGGGGAACCTGCCATCACTATAAAAGTTGTGGCTAGTTATGGATGGCAAAATATATTTTATTAATCTGGAGACATCATTGAATAACTTAGTCAAAGCAAATTAATTTTTTACATGACTCAGGTTTTTGTTTTTGTTTTTGTTTTTGTTTTTAAGGAACCACAACTTTCTTAAATTTAAGCCCTTGGACATTATCATTCTAAAATTCAGTAGATCTTCTCTTCCTTCTTAGAAACCAGTTATGCAAGTAACTGTCTTGAAGGCTCATCATCAAGATGATAATAATTACCCTGAATGTTATAATCAGCAGATTTATAAATGGTATTTTAATTTCTGTTATTATAGTAATAACTGATGGTATGACTCATACATACAAAATGCAAAAATTAATTAATTAATATTTTTTTTCAGTTGACTGAATGCTAATGAAAATACAGATAAGGAAAGCAATATGATGTATTTTTTTAAGAAAAAAATTTGAAAATGAATAAACTGGCTAATGTAGTCATTAGGAAGACTACATTTAGTTTGAAATTATTTTAAGAGTAGGAATGGAAAGGCAACTCCAAAAATTATTTCTGGACAGGAAATCATATATTTTAAGATAGGAGAAAGAAGTTTAAGTTGCTTTTTTATAGACAAATAGAAATGAAAAGCACCCTTAAATATCAAATTGTATACTTTCATCCTACAAACAGGCTTTCATAGCAATGCGGATTATGTACATTTTGGGGAGTTCACGCAGCTAGCTGGTTACCTTTGGACTGCTCCTTATTAACAGAAATAGAATAGGAATTTATGTTCTCAGAATTGTCTGACTGGCTTGATAGCCTTATGTTACTCATTTTTCGATGCTACAGTGTTTGCATTGATCATTGCACGTTTTCATTCAGTTTTTTTTATGACCCAAATAACCTGAAGCAGCTAACTAAAGTCAGAGTATAGTAGTTTGTGATGAGAAAAGTAATACATGTCACAACCGAGGATTGAATTCAAGAGTTTTTGTTGTTGATTCTCTGAAGTATTTCCTCACAATCTAGGATAGTATTTTTTTCAACTACAGAAATTGAAAATTATGTGAGCTAAAATTACCTTATAATGACAAAATGGGAAAGAATAAACTTTATTTTATTCTTCTATAATAGAAGTTGCATATTTTTAGTTATGTTGTATGTGTTTTTTCTGTTTTGTTTTTAAAATTTGCTTAAAACAGTAAATAATACATGGCATGTATTTGTAATCATTATTGAACTTCAGTAGATATATGAAAACATATACCTCATTTACATATATTAAAAGTATTTAATTAAAAATTCATATTTTTATTATTAAAAACTGTCCAAATCTTGGGGCGCCTGGGTGGCTCGGTCAGTTAAGCATCTGCCTTCAGTTCAGGTCATGATCCCAGGGTCCTGGGATTGAGCCCAGTGTGGGGCTCCCTGCTTGGTGGGGAGTCTGCTTGTCTCTCCCTCTACCTTTGCTTGTGATCTCTCTTTCTCACTCTCTCTCAAACAAATAAAATCTTTTTACAAAAAATCCTTTAAAAACTGTCCAAATCTTGTCTGAGCAAAAAAAAAAAAAAAAAAAAAAAAAAAAAGCTATGAGAATATAAAGGGAAATTGAGAAGAAGAGAAAGAGAAAGAATGCATGTGCATGTGTGTATGTGTGTGTGCACACATGTGCACGGGCAGAGAGATGCTGATATAGTCAGGGACAGTGAGAGTCTCAGACTGTCAGAGAAAGTTCTTTCCCAGCATGTCAAAAGTAGTTTTCTTTATGGGAGGGTGATGTGCTTCCTAACAATTTATTATTTATAAGTATCAAATCTTTTAGCCCACATACAATTATCATATCTTTTAGCCCACATACAAATTATAATAAAAATATCATCTTTAAAATTTAAAGAGTGTATCAACTAATTTGACTTGCAGGCTAAGCCCTCCTAGCAGTGATTAAAAACTTCTTAAATTCATGTATTATCCCCAAATCAAGTGACCATAACAATAAATACAATGTCATAAAACCATGCATAATTGTGAATAATCTTGAAAACAGAGCTTTAAATAATATAAGTAATTATACATAGCGTCGTTTTCCACATTTTATTTTTTTTAGCCATGGGTGATATAAATAACAATCAGTTAAAACCTATAATTTAGAGGGGCACCTGGGTGGCTCACTCAGTTAAGCGTCTTCCTTTGGCTCAGGTCATGATCCCAGAGTCCTTATTTGTTGTTGGAGCACCTGGCTTGCTCAGTCAGAAGAGCCGTGCAACCCTTGATCTCAGGGTTGTAATTTCAAGCCCCACACTAGGTGTAGAGATTACTTAAAAATAAAAACATCTTTAAAAAAATAGTTCTTTCTTTTATATATTTTCAAGAAGGAAAACATTCACAAATTTACTTTTAAATTCAAAACATATTACCAACATTTGGAGCTATGTCAAAGAGGCAAATAACTCTATATGTGTGAATAGTTTCTAGTTGGAACTTTTGTATTCTGTAGCTCCTGATAGACATGGTGTCCATATAGAGTTAGGGTGATTCATGGTTCCTAATGAACTAGGTCATTAGATGCTCAAGATGCTTCAGTCCAACCACAATCCCCTATCTACTGATAAGTAGTCCCTACATAGTGTGTTTATATAGAACTCCATAGGAAGAAGGGGACAAGATGCTTGATGTGATTAAAAAAAAAGAAAAAAAACACTAGACTTATTTGCCATATGCTTTCTAATAATGACTGTACCCATGTAATGGGGTTTGAATGGGCAAGGGCTTACTGAGTGTCCTAGTGCACTGGCATTTCTTAATGTTAGAAGTTATGTTGCATAAGAAGTCTCAGACTATTCTCTAGTTAGAACAGTTTCTCAGAAGTGAGTGTATGAGTTCTTATTATTGCTAATAGGATACTGATTTGTATTGCAGCCTAGTGAATTCTTATGAAATCCTGAAAACAGAACAAAACAAAGTAAACAAAATTTGGTGATTTGATAATTGTCTGAAAGTACACTCTACACCCTCTAAATTCTATAAATGAATGCATTAGTTATATTTATGCATTCTCTATGTATTTATGGGACAACTACAACATGCCAAGCACTGCTTTATACACTGGGAGCACAACAGAGAGCAAACTTTCCTAAATCTCTATTGATCAATCCCTTCCAAGGGCTACCCACCATATTTTGCATAAAATCCAAAGGCCATAGCATACCTTACAAAATCCACGTCATTTGATCCTGTTTTATTTCTCTGCCTGGTTTCCTTCTTCCTTCTGCTTGCTCCTCTCCAGCACATTAGCTTCTTCCAGTAAAGAACTCCCATTTTCTGTTGATGGAACATTCTAGAATTTTTACATCGCTCATGTCCTTACTCCACTCAGTTTTCTGTTTAATGCTACTTCCTAAGAAAAGACTCCCTGTCATCTCTATCACAATACTTTAGTTATTTTCTTTAGTACACTTAATTACATGTATGATTTTATGTGTTTGTGAATAGACAATATATAAATGGATAGAGAGAGAGAGAGAGGCAGCCCTCCTTAACTCCTCTACTAATATAAAATCCTTATGATCATAGAGACTGTCAGTTTTATTCGCTACTTTATTCCAAGCATCAAGAACAGTGCAAGGTACATAGCATATTCTCAACTAAAATACTGTTAAAGGGTGCCTGGGTGTCTATGTCGGTTAAGTGTCTGCCTTGGGCTCAGTCGTGATCACAGGGTCATGGGATTGAGCACTGAGCCAGGTTCCCTGCTCAGTGGGGAGTCTGCTTTTTGTCCTTCCTCTCCCTTTGCTCTTCTCCCCCTGCTCATGTTCTCTCTCTCTCTCTCAGAAAAATAAACAAAACCTTTAAAAAATAGGGGCACCTGTGTGGCTCAGTCAGTTAAGTATCTGCCTTCAGCTTTGATCATGATTTCCGAGTCCTGGATTTAGTCCCGAGTCGGGCTCCCTGCTTGGTGAAGAGTCTGCTTCTTCCTCTGTTCACTCACTCTCCTTCTAAAATAAATTTGAAAAAAATGCTATTAAGATGAATTTATACATAATTACTTAATTTCAATATAATTTGTTTTAAATATCCAGTGCTAGGAGATGATCGAATAGGTGAACTCAACCCAACTTGAGTGTAAAGTGACATGTAATTTAAAGAACTATAATGATTTATAGTTAATGGGGGTATGTTGGGCAAAGAGGTGGAGTTAAGGGCCTGAAGCTGTGAGAAATGGAAAGACGACCAAGGAATATTGAGGTTTTTTTTTTTCTTAAAGATTTATTTACTTATTTGAAAAAGAGAGAGGGAGGGAGCTGGCAGAGGGAGAGAAAGAGAGAGAGAATCTCAAGCCGAGTCCCTCTTGAGCACAGAGCCTGAGCAAATCTCACAACACTGAGATTGTGACCTGAGCCAATATTGGGAGTCATGTGCTTTGCTGATCCACTGAGGCACCCCAAGAAGGGGTTTTAATGAGGAAGTGATATTCTGGTAAGAATTTATAACTGGTTCTCTGGGAAAAAAGCTCTAATATACAGTATTTTCTAAATTCTGAGGCATAAACTCTTGCATTATGATTTCACGTCACGAGTGTGACGTCACTGAATGCCCGAATGCAGAGTTGGATACATACATTCAGTAGGACATCATTGTGTATTTTCAGCATGCAAATACAGCAGAGAAGGAAGTCAGTACTTTTATATTTAAATTTTAATCATTCTGTGACTCAATTAAATGGCAAGAGCACCTGGAATATCTGTAATCATTTACCTGTCACATGTGAGATCTGTGTGGAATGAGTAACCAAGGCTTTTACCTAAACAGTGTTACAAGCAGTATTTCTCAAAGACATGCAATCAAAATTACTTAGGCACATCTAAACATTCATTTGACATCTCCTCTATATGTAATTCTATGGAAATCAGTGCTTTAAAGGAAAATCCTTTAAGAAATCAAAGCATCTGTTCATATAGTTAAGAGTTGGCCAGTTGATAACAGACACATGACAAAATGTTCAGCATCACTAGCCATCAGGGAAATACAAATCAAAACTATAATGAGATATTATATTACACCAGTTAAAATGGCAAAAATTAACAAGACAGGAAACAACAAGTGTTGGAGAGGATGTGGAGAAAGGGGAACCCTCTTACACTGTTGGTGGGAATGCAAGCTGGTACAGCCACTCTGGAAAACAGTATGGAGCTTCCTCAAGATGTTAAGAATAGAGTTACCTCATGACCAGCAATTGCACTACTAGGTATTTACACCAAAGATACAGACATAGTGAAAAGAAGGAGTGCCTGCACCCCAATGTTCATAGCAGCAATGTCCACAATCTCCAAACTGTGGAGGGAGCAAAGATGCCCTTCAACAGATGAATGGATAAAGAAGATGTGGTTCATACATACAATGGAATATTACCCAGCCATCAGAAGGGATGAATACCAACCATTTGCATTGACCTGGATGGAACTGAAGGCGATTATGCAAAGTGAAATAAGTCAAGTAGAGAAAGACAATTATCATATGATTTCACTCTTATGTGGAACAGGATAGTGCAGAGAACCACAGGGGAAGGAAGGGAAAACTGAGTGGGAAGAAATCAGAGAGGGAGACAAACCATGAGAGACTCTGGACTCTGGAAATGAAACTGAAGGTTACAGAAGGGAGGGAGAAATTAGAATGACCAAAATTAACAAGAGAGTAAACAACATGTGTTGGAGAAGATGTGAAGAAATGGGAACCCTCTTACACTGTTGGTGGGAATGCAAGTGGTGCAGCCACTTTGAAAAACTGTGTGGAGATTCCTCAAAAAATTAAAAAATAGAGATACCCTGTGACCCTGCGATTGCACTACTGGGTACTTACCCCAAGGTACCAAAGTAGTGAAAAAAAGGGCCATATGTACCCCAGTATTCATAGCAGCAATGGCCACAGTTGCCAAACTGTGGAAGGAACCAAGATGCCCTTCAGCAGACAAAAGGATAAAGAAGATATGGTCCATGTATACAATGGGGTATTATGCCTCCATCAGAAAAAATGAATACCCAACTTTTGCATCAACATGGACAGGACTGAATGAGACTACACTAAGTGAAATAAGTCAAGCAGAGAGAGTCAATTATCATATGGTTTTGCTTACTTATGGAGCATAAGGAATAATAGGGAGGACATTAGGAAAAGGAAAGGAAAAATGAATTCGGGGAAATCGGAGGGGGAGACAAACCATGAGAGACTGTGGACTCTGAGAAACAAACTGAGGGTTTTGGAGGGGAGGAGGTGGGGGATTGGGTGAGCCTGGTGGTGGGTATTTTGGAGGGCACGTATTACATGGAGCACTGGGTGTGGTGCATAAACAATGAATTTTGGAACACTAAAAAGAAATAAAATAAAATGGAAAATTTTTTAAAAAGGGACAAAGGGATGGAGTAACTGGGTGATGGGCATTAAAGAGGGCAAATGTGATGAGCACAGGGTGTTATACACAACTAATGAATTGTTGAATGCTACGTCAAAAACTAATGATGTACCAAATGCTGGCCAATTGAACATAATAAGAAAATAAAATAAAATAGCCAATTGAGATAGAAAAAGCAAGAAAAAATTCGAGAGACTCCATAGAGTGCATTGCCACTAATAATTATTAAATACCTTACTTCTAGAAAAAGCTCCAGACTAATTATTGCATCCATTTTTAGATAATCAAATAATTTTCCTTTTTAAAATACACAAGAAAAAGATGAACACCTTCACACTGTAAAATATCAAATAATACAAAGTGTATAATGTAAATCTAAAAGTCCCATGTCATTATCTAAATGGCTTCAATTCTGCCTCCCTTCTTCAAGATAAACAAGTCTATCATTTTTGTGAGTCTTCTTCTAGACCTTATTTGATCGACTTACATGTCTTTGTGTCCCTATATAAAGCATGTTTTTCCATTTCACATACAAATTCAGGAATCAACTTCTTCTGTTTAATTGTTGCTTTGTATTACATCCTACAAATGCAGTTTCTCAAAGAATGTCCAGATGGTTGTCATTAGAGCTCCCTACAGCTTTTTTATCTATTGCCTCAGAATTTGGCATTCCCCAGGATTCATTCACTTTTTATAACAATCTCATCTAAGTATACATTCGATTTCCTCCACCAATTTGAAACAATCTGTTTTGTTTTTCAAGATTCCTTTTCTTTTCAAAATATTTGGTCTCCTAAAGACCTACATTAATTAGGTCTCTTTGATTACCAGCAGCAGAAGCTGATTCTAATTAAGAAAAAGAAATTTATTGAAGGATAGTGAGACCGCACAGAATAGACATGAGACTGAGAAAATAGGCTTGGAAGCAGACAAATGCAAAGTGAGTGCAAACAATATGATCACTACCTTTGGGACGCATAGTCCTGAAACACTTCCATTGTCCTCAAGATGTATGATGAGAAGGCATTGTATGAGAGCCATTGACAAATATCTGCTTTCAGAAAATTATCATAAAAATGAGTGAAATAAATTATCCACATACAAATAAAGTAATAAAAGATTGTGTGGCTGAAAATGTCAATCACCAGTCTGAAATTCACACTCTCATTATATATAACCCTGAAGGCCATTTCTCTTTGTCATACTGTTAGCAGGATGTATAGCCTCAACAGATTGCAAAATGTAGGACATTATTAACTAAATATCCACAAATTGCTTTTATTTTAGAATTATGATTAATAAGATGCATGATTAGAAATTATTTTCTCAAGATTGATATCAGATGATGAAAACTAAAATGGAGCCCATATATAAATTATTCTCTGTTGTTTTCTTTTGCAACATTTGCAATTAGATTATTGCATGCACTGATTTGTGTTTTTCTCGTAAAGAAAATACCCAATTCTTTGAATAATGCACATTTTTAAGGGTGCCTAAGACATTAAGGAGCTCAATGCAATGGTGTTGAATAAAACCTTAATATGAAGAAAACCTTGCTTTTTTTCATTTCAAAATATTCCAAAGGCATCAACAAAACAGGACGGGCATGAATTTACTTTCTTTTTATTTAAAAGCAAGATATTCTAGTTAGTATATTATGTGAAGTCTTCTAGTGGCTTTCCAGTTTCCAATTCAACTGAAATTTCATTTCACAATGACTGATGGATATTTGCCACATTGTAAGTATCTGATTTTTTTTTTTAAATAAGAGAACAAGAGCATTTTTTTTTTTTTTTACTTAGAGTACTAAAGTTGTTCATTGTATTTGTTGAAGCAGACAATATTTATTAACTGAGTACTTACAGTTAAACTGTGTAAAAAATATTCTCATTTCAGGAAAGTCGTTATAAAACTACAAAAAAAGACTGTTTTCATCTCTATTTCTAGCAGTTTAATATGTGTGCTGCTTTTAAATTTTTTACCCCATAAGAAGTAGTAATGAATCAATGTTTGTAAGCCTTTCTCCTCCTTCCTTGAGCTAAGGAAGATTTTGTGTTGTTTTCTCTCTTTTCTTTCAGTTTTCTGTGGATTTTAACCAACACCAGTAAGAATCTCTGGGTATAAAAGCGGAAGAATGAGGCTCTGAGAAGGAGTGAAGGGGCAGAGGGCAGGCACAGGAAGGGGCTAGTATTAGAGCTGAAGTAATGGAAACTAAATAAATGTGTTTCGAACTGTCCTTCACCGGACTCCAAAACAAACTTAAAAATTTAAGCTAATTGCAGGGATTTAAAAATTGTATCTGTATTTTAGAGCCTATTTTTAGCCTGTTCCATGCTCTAAGAAACAACCAAAAGCCTCTTGACTTTATAAATGTTGGGGGAAAAAAACAAAATCAAAAACAAAAGCAAAAAAAAAAAAAAAACCCAAGTCTTTACATCCCTATCCTATTTATTGATTCAAGGTAAAGTGCTGCCTTATCAATTGAAACATGGACAATGGATGTAGTTTGAGCTCTAAAAACAATACCTCAAAAAGTTCTGGTGAAATGACTGATTCACACAAGATATAAAAGCATCAGAAGTTAAAACAAATAATTCTGAGTTGGTGTTCTTTGTATCATGTTGTGGATTTGTGTTGGCAAAACAGAATCAATTTTATTAAGCCCATTATTCCATTCCTTTGTACTTTTACTCAGAAATATATATTCCCTGGAAATGAAAGTGATGCTCTTAATTTTGTAAGATATATTTCTTGATTCCAACAACAAATGTGCATGAGAAATCTCTATCAGGCCTCAAATAATATCTTTGGGCTCCTCCAGTAATGATTTGAAAGACATCCTAAACATTGTACTCTCCCTTTTCAGATATGTAATTTTGCTAATTATTAATATAAATGCTACATTTTAGATCTTAAAGGCATTTTTATCCATTAACTTTTGGGCAAGTAACTGTTCTGCATAATACCTATGAGTTTGTCCAAATGGACAAAATCTACTTCATCAGTTTAAAATATATTATTGAATGATAAGTAGATTTCCAAACAAAGTGGATAGTGGATATTATAATTTAATTTTTATAAAAATGTATGTAGATTTCCAGTTTCCAGTATGGCATATATTATACTTCTAACAATAAGGAAAAAATAAAACTAAAAAAATCAATGACCTTTCTTAGAACCCTAAAAGAAGTGAGTTTTAGTTTGTGTGTTTTTACAGAAGTACTGTTTGCATATATAATCAGAAAATATATTACTAATTAAATAGTAAATAATACTATTGATGCTGTTACTCATTCCCTAAGATTGCAGCCTTCTTCTGCAATTGGCAGTAATATATATTAAATTTTGATACCAAAAAATATGAGTACAAACATTGCTCTAAGGAATCTTTCTTCATAATCTCCAGTAGCTATTATAGTTGAAATTTGAGAAACCTATCTGTAATATTAATTGCTATTATTAGCTTTTCTCTCTGTAATTCTAATTCCATGATTGTAATTATAATTATTCCCATGTCTATGTAGAGGGATTAGAAACCAGAAGATATATTTTCTCATTTTACTTGGAGGTCAAAGTGTTGGCCTTTCTCTCTTTATTAATAAAGGCCCTGAGTTTTATTTTGAAAAAACACCCACAGATGAAAAGGCATAGTCAAGTTTAATAATATGTATTCTATATTTATGTGTAAAATAAGACATTATTCACTCTGTTTTATGAGACAAAACTCAGGAAAGAATTATCATCCATAGTCTATAGGTAAACAGATCTCAGAGTTTGCATAACAGCCTGGAGTCCAAATTAGAACTTGTGCTAGTTGAACTTGTGCTGTCACATGTTCTGATTTGATAAAATAATGTAATGAAAGCAAACCATAATAGTACTTACTCTGTGCCAGCAATAGTCTGACAAAGGCTATCCCCTCAAGTAAGCTCTGGTCAGTCTCCTCTGAGTCCTCTTCTACATCTCAACATTGGCGTATTAAAAATTGTAGACTCTTATCACAAATGTTTTTCCCACTGTCACACCACATTCACCCCCCAACACACACTCAAAGACTTAAACAAAACTAGCATAGTTTCTAACAGCTTAAGGTGACATTCCTAGAAGAAGGACGCCAGTTACTTTAAGTTCCTGTCCATAAAGTTCAACGCTGCTAAAAGAATTTACTGTTTGATTCAGCCAACAAGATATGGCCCCTCTCTCCCAGTTTCCATGCACAGTATCCTATCTTAGATGAGGGCCAATTAGCAAACCCAGAGGCCAAACACACTAACCAAAACTCCATCTCACTTTGTGTGTGTTTCCACTTCCCTGACAATGCTCATGCCGCCATCATCTCCTCTTGCCCTATTCCCTCATTCTACATTTAAAATGCTTAGTCACTGACGTGCTAATTGAAGCTGAGTTTAGTTTACACTGGGCTCTCTTGCCTATTGTAATAGTTATTACTAAATAAAATCTATGTCTACCACTTTAGGCTCTATCTTTCGCAAATATCACCTGTATTATCCATTCATTGCCTTATGTCTATGAAGTAGGGGATATTATCTACATATTATAGATGAGTAAACAAAGACATGAAAAGTCCTGTGACTTTGTCCGAGAATAAATATGAACTAAATGGTGCCGTTGTGGTTGATGCCCAGAATTGTGGTTTGAGAATGTTTGCCTATGTTACTACTTACAGCCTTGTTCTTCAAGTAAAAAGCTAGTGAGTACATTTCTATTACTGTCCTCAACTACAGTATTCACTCAAGTCTTATTTTTCTTGTGCTGGGCAATGAGGACAAAAGTTAAGCCTGGCCTTTTTCAATCCTTGGATCACAGATATTATACCTAGTCCTCATTCATAAGCCCCACTTTAATCCTGATTAGCAATGTATTTCTAATTATAATGACATCCATTTAGATATTATATAACTAACTACGCAATTTAGATGGCATTAGTGCTGTTTTTCTTCCCCTTTTTTAAAAGTAGACTCCCACTCACCACGGAGCCTAATGCAGGGCCCAAACCCACAACACTGAGATCAGCACCTGTGTGGAAATCAAGAGTTAGATGCCCAATCAACTGACCCACATAGGTGCCCCTCTTCCTTTTTTCCTTTTAGAAAAAATGTTTTGACTTAAAAATTACTCTCATGTTTATATGTGTGTATATATATACATATATATGTATATATATGGTTATATATAATTACATAAGCATATATATATAGTTATATATAACCATATATATAGTTAAATTGAAGATAGAGATATAGCACCACAGTAGAAATGAATGTATCTTTTGTAAATCACAACAGATATTTGTAGGCAGATATAATAGTATTTGAAGGCTAAATCAGTTGTTACCCATTAAACAGTAAAACATCAGTAGTATTCTGCTTTGCTATGCCCCTGATGAAAGAGGTGCTTACATGATCTATAAATACATTCATTCATTCATTATAAGCAGGCATCTCTATTAGCTTCTAGACACTACGTTATTAAAATTATAACCTCACTGAGCAGTCAACTAACTTTTAATCTCTGTTCTTATATGGTGGTAAAACTCTACTGCCTGGAAATAACAATGTTATAAAGAACTTTTCTGTAAATTTACAAACTGGGCAAAAATCTTAATAACTTTCTGAAATAATCATGTTTTATTTGAGCCTAAAGTGAATTGAAATAGTAATGTAAGAGAGCTACAATTTTCCCTGTAAAGTATACGTCGTCGTTCCACAGGGAAGTAATTAAAAAATACTCCAGTATTCAGCCAATATTGTTCTCCTATACATGAATCCAGATTTTCCTAATGTGAGCCAAAATAACACATTCTAAGAGGACTCATTATCCTTCATGGGATATGCATAACAAAGGGAAACAGGAAGCTATGGGCTTAGGGTGTGTTGGTTGATTTCTGAGCAAGGCTCCACTTTCTCCTGTGCTCTGGAGATCTTCACACTTCAGGGCAATACACCAAAGGAACATTTGTGATTTGTAAGGTGTATGGCTTTCTTCCATAAACAAAAAGAGTCAATGACAAATTTAAGAAAGTCCATAGACTATAGTACAGATTGAAGGTGAGAATCTATAAATTGGATCCTCTTATTCCTGTCCTTCCCCTGAATATCTTTCTATGCCAATAGAGAAATTAGTATCCTAGTTTGAGGACCAATATAGATATTGGACCAAAATCCAGACATTTGGGGATGCTATGTTTTATCTTTCTAGCTTTGATTTAGTAAAGATTGATGCAACAAGCGAGCAAAAATATTGAGGTCTTTACAATCCTTACCCAATTTAATTCTGTCACTCTAATAATACATCCATATTTGTTTCAATTTTATATATTTATTTATTTTTATCACTGATTCTTTATCCTTTTTTAATGCTATTTTTCTGGAAAATTTGCTATTTCCAATGCATTCTAATGCTAGTCCTATTTACTAATATCAAATCTGATATTAGTCTGATAATTTAATTTTAAAATAATTCAATTATTTATGACAGATTTAAATTTTTATGACAGAGGCAATATTTTAACAAATAAAACTTAATTTCAATATAATCTGAAACATATTATTAAGAAACAGAACACTATGGGATTCTATATCGGCTCCAGAACTGAGAATAGAATAGACCAGTTGTGGACATAAAAGCAGACAGTGACAATCAAAGAATGACAGAAACCAAGGGCAACATACATCACCAGGTAAGAAATGTTTTTTTTTTTTAATTTTTTATTTTTTATAAACATATATTTTTATCCCCAGGGGTACAGGTCTGTGAATCACCAGGTTTACACACTTCACAGCACTCACCAAAGCACATACCCTCCCCAATGTCCATAATCCCACCCCCTTCTCCCAAACCCCCTCCCCCCAGCAACCCTCAGTTTGTTTTGTGAGATTAAGAGTCACTTATGGTTTGTCTCCCTCCCAATCCCATCTTGTTTCATTTATTCTTCTTCTACCCACTTAAGCCTCCATGTTGCATCACCACTTCCTCATATCAGGGAGATCATATGATAGTTGTCTTTCTCTGCTTGACTTATTTCGCTAAGCATGATTTTGAGCAGGTATAATGTTATTTTGCTTGAACATTTTAGCTAAAAATTTATAAATGCTTTTCAAACACTAATTAAGAGCTACATTATCTTTGCAGGAAACAAAAGATTGATACGTACAACTTAGAACTGTCAGCCATACTGTCAAGTACCTGTCATTGGCAGCATTCACAGTAGTCTCCTATATTCTTCTCTGTTGACTATGACACTCAAGGCCAATTCTTGAAACAAAATATTTGAGTATTTTTAATGTTGCCATTGTTAATAAGTAAAACACAAAAATATTTAGAATAGCCCATTTGCTTTTTTATGTTTGTTTCTGTTTTTCCTATTTTGTTGGTTTCTTTTGTTTATTTTGCTTTTGAGAAGCCATTAATGTAATGATTCAGATTCAGTTTACTTCTACCAAAAATACAACATAACCACTCCTTAGAAAATTATTGGAGGACATCCTATTTATATATCAGATGCACATGAGTTTCTCTTAATATTTGTCCCAATAAAGACACCCAGTATATCCTTAACACAGACTCATTCGTACTTTCTCTTATCTCATACTTAATATATCTGGTGAGTCAGCAAGATCATGAATAGATTGCCCTCTATCCCAAACATCACTATTGTGCAGTATCTCTCCTTAAGCTATTATATAATCTTATTGTAAACAAGCAGAAGAACTTTGGTCATCTTTCAGAAAGCTGCCAGGAGCAGAAATGACAGGAATTAAGACATGGGAACCGAGATCAGTAGAGAAACCCAACTCAGCAGTTGAAAATTTGGAGCTAAAGGAGAGTAGAATGAAGAAAGATTGGTCTTAGCAAATGCTATAAAGAGATTTAGAGAGTTTGGTTGGTCTTCAATGGCCAGCAAATGTGCTCTGAATTAATATGCTGACCTGCCTTAAAAGTGTATGACCAAAACGAACCAATATGATTGTACTGACCATGTATTTAAGTTCTTAGAAAATCAACAACTAAAATGTTAGTTACAGTTGTCTCACACCCATCCATATCTATATATGCTCAATTTTATCTATTTAGATATTTTGATGGTATTAAACAAAACCAGCCAGAGTTATTACTCATATCTGAGATAGTTTCATATTATCAAAGGTCCTAGCAAGTGATTAGAACAGTAACATTAATAAATATCCTGACATAAATATATTACATTCTATGCATTCTCAAATTTCTGTGCTTATGTTAAATGCACCATTGCCATTATCTATGAATATGCCAACTAATACTATTCAAATTGATAATGGCAATTTAATAAGTACTTAAAAAAGTATCTACTGTTAATCTAAAGTGAAGTTTCCTAAAGTTGCATCCTACTAAAGAAAATAGTAATACTGATTTGTATATAAAGCTTAAATGCTTAAACATTGGAAAGTGGCTCTGTTAAATTAGAAAGTTACATAAATTGTATATAATTTATCCTTATTGGTACACATATATAGTTGCTATTGATGATTCCTTTATTATGTAAAGAAAGCTAATAACCTTTAATTGCTTAAATGATTCATAATTAATTTTCATAAACATACAGGGTATTCTGCATTCAGAAAATAAACTTTACAATTACTTTGGAAGTATGCATGCACTATCAGAGACATACTTCTAATATAAACAAAGACCAAATTTATTTATTTTTTAATTTTAATGTCTTAAAAACAAAACTTGTTTGATAAAGCAGAAAACCTAGTAGGTAACATTTTGACCAAGAATATATACTAAAAAGCAGTGAAATAATATATTTTGAAGGAACTCAGACTTTTCTATAATTCAAACATAGTTCTTTCTTCATCTACTGAAGTCAGAGGTGTAACATTTTTAGGAAATTGGGGAAAAAAGTTATAAAACTGTATGATCTGTGGGGGGAAAAAAGAGCTACATAAATAAATTTTGCTAAAACTGGTTAGAATAGGTCAGTTCTCACTTCACATGATATCATATTAATGTAAATTTGTATCATAATGGTAAATAGAGAGAATGCAGTTCCAAAATGCAGAAGTTTCAGTTACCAGAACGATGAATGACTACACCTTTACTAAACTAAGGGATGAAATGATTTATCTAACTAAAATTATCTTCTTATCCTTCTACCTAAAAAATATCTGTATATTACCTAAATAGAATAAATTTTGTATGGACCTTCCCTCTTGATATATACTGTATTTATTATTTTCAGTTTGCAATTTGCAACATCACCTCATATAAAATCTATCTCCATCAAATAATTTCAGAAAAATTAGTTATTTCAATAAATTCATGCATATTGCATAGTTTAGGAAACTTTTGAGATTTATTTTTGACAATGTTTCATAGGATACTTTATTACAAGACTGTATTCAAAATTATTACTCAAAATATCTCATATGTGGCATTCTTAATGAAGCTGTTTTTAATCACTTTTTTTAAAAAAAGATTAATTTCTTTCTTTTAGAGAGAGGAAGTGAGAGAGAGAGCATGAGCAGAGTTAGGAGCAGAGGGGGAGGGAGAGAAAGAATCCACAAGCCAACTTCTTACTGATCATAGAGTCCACAAGTGCTGGATCCCAGGACCTTGAGATCATGACCTCAGCCAAAACTAAAAGTTGATGTTCAACAGACTGTGTCACCTACGTGCCCCTTAATCACTTTTTAAAAACCTATAAGTTAACTCAAATATTTCAGTTTGTAGTACATGCTTATTTTTTTAATCTTAGTCATTTTCACTAAGTGATTTTTTTTTTTAACTCCTTCAGGTGTTTGGGTTTTTGACAACTTCATCCTTTATTTTGTAGTGAAAGGCTTTATTTCATTTTTTTCCCTCTTTTCAACGCTTTTTTTTTTAATAAATCTTTATTTGTAAGTAAAGAAATTTCAAACAAGAAGTAGGTAAGGGAAACAGGGGAGGTGGGTGCCTTTTAATTTCAATTTTGGGGATATAAGTTTATTGCCTTTTAACCTCTTGAATATCAGTTTATGTTTGTTGATGATTACTAAAATGGAGCATAATATCAAGGAAGATTGATATTGATTGGAACTAGTAAAGTGAGAAAAGAAACTAAAAGTGAGTAGCATTTACAAGTAATTTCAGTGATATCTCTTTTCAAGAATTTAGTCCCCTATATAATTTTTTCTTTTCTTTTTCCATTTATAAGACATATATGTATTTTTTAAATTTCTTACTCTTCAAAAATAAATGATGACTCAAAAGACATATTTTACCCATGCTTTCTAACATAAACTGGGAAACATTTGCATATTTATGATTATCTGCATTAATAATTTGCACCAGAAAGAAAAATGTATTCCTGACTAGGAGAAAGGAAGGGAAACTGAGGGAGAAACATAGGCATACAAAGGAGGGAGAGCAGAGAAAGAACTGAAGTGATAGATATTGAACTGGAACACAAATTATAATAAGATTTATGATCAATAATATAGTAATAGACAAAATGGACCAAGAAAAAGGAGTGATGAATAATTAAAAAGCCAAGAAAAGAAGCAAGATAAGAGAAAAGATAGGGTAATTAATGGTAAAAGCATTAGAAGGGAGATTCTGGATTGTGAAGGGATTTTGCAGGGTTGGAATAGAAAAGCCTACTGTCGGCAACAGCTCTTTTCAGAACCCAGAGGGAGAAAGTTGTTGTAGGAGTTCTGGTTTTAATATTCACCTGATAGGTCCCATCTTCTGACAAAACACATTATTTCTCTTAGAAAAACTTACCCTCCCTGACTAAATCTCCTTTAGGTATGGGGACCAAAGCCTACAGGCTCACCTGCCCAGGTCATAGGCAAGTCATAGCCAAGGTAACAACTGTGTTAGGAGCCCTGTCTTTATTTGGTCAAGTCTGGCACTATTTACTGTTCTATGTGATATATAATGTCTGAATTGACTACTCTGAGTACTTGCATTCTTCCTAAGCAAGCAGGGTCCCAGTGCCATGCCAAGCCATATCGAGCTAGAAGGAAAAGGAAACACACACACACACACAAACAAAAAACAAAATAAAACCAAAAAAAAAAAAAAAAAAAGGACAACAACAACATGGTAAAGTTGATATCGCCTTTATTTAAAAATTTTAATATTTTACTTGGCCAAGATTTCTTTGCATTAATTTTGATTTTTAAAATATCACATTAGCTATGATTTATTTTCTGGTACCCTCCAAATTTCACAACAAAGGCTATGGCATCTCTCATCTCACTCCATGCCCAGCCCTATGGTGTCCCTCAATCATTCCATGCAGGCAAATGACTAGAACTGATTCCTATCATTATTACTATAGCAGAACTGAAGACTTGCTCCAAACAGCAGAATGAACAAACAAAAATCTGTCTTTAACGAAATTATGGACTTTGAAAAACTAGCGTGAAAGAAATAGAAAACAGTACAGAGAATGAGTTTATTTTTTTTAAAAGAGTCTATTGTCCACAGTTACTGAGAGATAACTTTCCAAACCCTTAAAATTTTCTGAGTGATAGCCATGTCTCTGTTATTCATGGTGCCTCCCTGCTCATCACCACCAACACACTTAATGGTTTATACCAAAAGGTGACTCGTGGTAGGCCTCTTAGATAATTTATGCTAATGAGATAACTCAGGATGAGGCTGGTGCTGGTCAAGCCAAAAAGACCAAACGTATCTTTACAGAGGAGTACATTTGAGTGATATGATGGTAATATAAGCCTGAACTCCAGGGCTGGGAGAGGGCGTGGTTATTGAGTCACATGGCTGATGATTTAATCAATCATGTCTCTATAAACAAGCCCCAGTGAGAAGTATAACACCAAAGTTCAGTTGAGCCTCCTGGGTTAGTCCTACTCAATAAATGGTCAAAAGGGTAATGGATCCTGAATCCCCTGGGACAGGACAATAGACACTTTGCCCTTGGTTCCCAGACATCACTCTTTATGTCTCTCCCTTTGGCTAGTTGTGACTTGTATCTTCTTGCTATAATAAAATTTCCATTTTAGGTATAATATTCTCCTGAGTATTCTGAGTTGTTCTAGCAGATTATTGAACTTTGGGAACACCTGAGTATGTAGCCAGCTGGTCACAAGTGAGGGTGGTCTGGGTACCTCTGAACTTGGAGCTGGTGTTTGTAGTCAGGGCAGTATTCTGGAGAGCTGTGCTTTTAACATCTGTCAAGTTTGGTCTAACTTCAGGTAGTTGTCAGAAGTCATTGCAGAAAAATAATAAGGCTTTATTTCTGATGGACCTATCAGTTATCTGCAAGCCCCTTGTGTGAATAAATTCTGACCTGTTTTCAAAGCTTGTCTCACATTCAATTATCTTTATAAAACAGCCTAAAAATTCCAATTCTTATCTAATACTTTTTTTTTTCCTTTGAGCACTAACACACTCATCAATACATTTTATTTAACACCATGCTTCAATTAAATTGTAAGATCAGTGAGGCTGGTGAATTCTAGCACAGTGCCTGGCCTGGAGTATGTACTGATGATCACATTGTTCTTTGAATCAGCAACCAATATGCTACGAAATTTCTGTTATTTGTAGTAATCAGCTTTTATTTAAGAGTGGCTCTTTCCCATGATCATTTTTTAGCCTCTTAGATATCATCACAATTCTGATATATAAGTATCTGATATATTGGTTTCTTAAATATCAGTATAATGTTAGGTATGTGTATAATTCTATATTTATTAAATGATGTTATCCTCCCTAAATTATAAGCTATTGAAATCCTGGACTCTGTCAAATAATTTGAAACGAGAAAATTACATTCATGTTTCAGTGAGGTGATAAGAGTTGCAAAGCAAAATGTACAAGACAAATCTGAAAAGCAAAATATTCCCAAAAGTTCCTGTCTGTCCCTAAATTTGACTGTACATATATTTTATAATCAGATTTATTTTTCCAATATTATTCAGGTAAGAATTGTATATATCACATACCTATTAAATATTCCAAAAGCAGTGTCTTGTGCCTCCCAGTTAATCAAGCAGGTTCTCAATCATATAACAGAGCTGGAATCTGACTTTTAGTGTGTCTGTATCCTAGTAATATATGTAGTTGAAGGCTAAATAGGTTGATTTTGGAAACACATTAGAAAAACAGTAGCATGTTGGCAAAGAATTATCTTAATGCTTTTTTGTGTTTGGTTTGTTTTTAATTTTATACTTTCTGTTTCTTTGTTTTGATACATACCCACATTTAATATTGTGTTAGCTTAAACCATTGTAAACATTATCTCACATATCATTTATTTATATTGTTATTTATTTTAAACTTGGCTTTTATATATTTTCGCATTCTAACATAATTAAGTTTATCACTGGAAGACAATGGAAACCCCACTGATGTCCTTAATGTGTAATGAAATTTAAGAGCAATCAAATAAGTAAGAATTTACAAAATAAATTAACATAGATTTATAGCAAACAGCATGGTAATTAAAATTATTCTACGACTGAAACTCTCCATTTTTTTCCCATTTCTACATATGAACACAATTTCATGTACCTTTTCCTATTTTCAGAAACGTTACATTAATTTATTAGTAATGATGGCAAATACAAGAGAATAGAAAAATACAGGAAAAAGGATAATTAATTTCTCTATGCAGTTTACATGGCTTATTTTGTTTCTGCTAAATACACTCTAAATGAGAGAATCTTATATGTACCAAATTCTGATGTAAATTCATGTACAGAAATTTTAATAATGATTATTAGTTATTTTATTCATTCAGAATCACTACATGTGAACTTTATATATGGCTAATATAATCATTTAGTCTTTAGCTTAAAAGTCAGATTGTACCATAAGTAATCTTGACAGACGTAAATATCTTTAAAATTGGAAAATCCTATGGCTCCACATACCTATGCTTCCCAAGTTGATATTCATAACCAACACATCGCACAGAACAGTGGATATTAGAAAGATTATCTCTGTGTACACAGTAATGGTTCTTTCATTAAAAGATATTATTGTCTGTAAAGTAATATCTTTATTGTTACTTATCTTTCCTAAATTCCCACACCACAACTTCTGGCTTGAATGGAGACAGTTTATTTTTTTTTTTTCCTCATAACTAATGTAACATATTCTTAAAATATTCTTTTTGAATTAAGTGACCACAGTACCTTTGTATGTTATGGCTATTGTAATATAATGCATTTCTGCACCATCTCAAGAACTACACTGACTGACAGTGTAGTCACAAACCATGGCATAGAGTCATAAAAACCACCTGACAATCAGGCACCTGCCACAGTCACATGCCTAGAGCATATGTGGCCCAGTAATTAAAATTAGACCTACGTCACTCAGAAGCACAGTTCTACATGAACTACTAATACTCCCAGAGGTGGTGTTTCAAATGCGGGTAGAGTTGAGAGAAGAGTGGAATAATTTAGCGGAGAAGGGTCAACTCTTAAGTAAGGGGAGTCCTCATGAGCATAAAAAACATATCAAAAGCACAAGTCAAAACAAAGATCCCTGAAATCATTCCCTGAAGTTTATCTGACATTCCAATATATATGTAATTCGAAGCCGATCTAAGAAGTCTGAGTGTTTCATCTCATGGAGGCTTTAGCTCTCTCTGTATGGACTTATGCAACACTTTAGGGAATTAACAATCCTATTGTTTAATTTCTTGGAGCTTTGTTCAATCTTCGTCCACTTCTTTATTCAAGAATTAACTGCATCTTCCCATTGATAAGACAAAGATCTTACACTCATTTATCCCTGTGTAGCCACACTACAATTCTTTCCAATCAAAGCTCTGGTAGTGTTTGAATTCTGTGTTTGGATGGACACAAAAACACATTTACATCTTATGTCCATTCAAAACCTGAATGAAGTGATTTATAACACACGGAAATCATCGTCCTATCCCATCATTGCACTCTCAAGGCAAGCTCTTTAGATCATCCAATCCTTTAAATTACTCTGCCAGCAGAATCTGTTCTTTGCCATGATAACAATCAAGTGTGGTTACCTAAGAATAACAGTGGGTAATAATGCAGATTCTCCATGTGGAAAAAAGAGACTCCTTTCAACCCACAACAGATTTCCACTATAAACACTCAGTGACCAAGAGTAGGGTTTCTCTTCTTTTATTTTTTTTAAAGATTTTATTTATTTATTTGACAAAGAGAGAAAGAGAGCAGGCACCCCACTGAGCAAGAAGCCCCAATTCAGGACTCGATCTCAGGACCCTGGGATCATGACCAGAGCCAATGTCAGATGCTTAACTCTCGGAGCCACCCAGGTGCCCCATGGCTTTTTCTTCATTTAATACACAATGGTAGAGATATGATTTTTTCATTAATTCCCCATGGTACAAAGGAATAGTACTAAATCATTTAAACAATAACTAGAGGAAAAGGCATAACCAAAAGTAAATGTATAGAAATACAGAAGGTAACATAAAACTAGGAAATCTGATTCAAATAATGTGACTTTTTCACTGGATCTCATCCTACCTCCTGTTCTCCAGGTTCTGTACACTATCACTTTTGGAGTTCAGACTCAGTCAGCTATTGTCTCTAGAGTACATGGCTAAGAAATGGGTGCTCATAAAGAAGCATTTTTATTTCCTTCCTAAACTCTCATTTTCTCTCTGAAAATTCACCTTCTCTTAGAATGACTGATGCTCAGTACAATGTACGCCAAAACTCAAAACTCTGCCTTCTTCAGGGAAAAACCTCATACCCTATTTACAAAGGTCTAACCTTATTACATGGTCAAGAGATCAGTCATACTAGAATACTACAAAATGTACAACATGCACACCACTGTTGTGCTTTTCCTGTTCCACACATTTGTCTTCAGAAGTTGTATTGTATCAACTGTAATTTTTTTTTTGCATTTTTGTGGAATGCTGTTTCTTCAATAATGAAGTTATAATTCTTTGTATGCCAACCATCTCATGAATATTTTATACAGAAAATTATCTTGAAAAATATTACTTGCATCACTCTTAATCCTTAGAATTCAGGTACAAATCTATACAGCTGTACTTTTGGGAAAATCAAGTGGCAGACATTAGAATGCACTCAGAGTCATTCCTCCTGTCTGAGGTTTATATGGGGAATAGGGAATAGTTATTAAGATAAAATGTTAATGCAAATGACCTCAGTCAGTATGATATTGTGATTTTTTTTTTTTTTTCAGAAATCCAACTTGACCTTACCAGCTTCACAATGTAGATGCTCAAAGGAACCCACTAGTGATCTGGCAGTTTAAAATGTGGTATAAAAGAATCAAGTCAGAACTATTAACTTGAATGTTGAGGATATGAAATCAATACTTTTAAACAAATGTAATAACAAAATTTCTTTATTAAACATATATTCTAAGCACACTAAGCACACTTAGAATAATTATATATATTTAAGTTGGTATATTTACTCATATTTTCTTTAGAACAAAGCACCTTGCATAATAATGACCACTGCATTTGACGAGTCTATTCAGTTATATCATATGGTCTGTCACTACAAATAATGTCACCACTAAATGATTAAAATGCAAGAGCAAGTTAATAATACTGATTATGCAACACATTATCACTCTATAACTATATGGCCGGATTGTTTGATGAGTCAGGGATGCAATCAATGAGAAAAAAAAAACACCTTTGTCGAATCTCCATGACTATCTCTTTTGGAATGAACTGCTGTCTTCCTTGCCTCTCCCACCTCATGTATTTAGGCTGGGCCTAACTGACCCCTCAGGTTGGTAGATTCTAGTTGCTGAAACCAATCCCAGCCCTAGAACAAGAGGAATAAATATAAAATTTCTGAGCCAATATTTATGGTTCTTTCAATTAGCCTTGCAGCCAATCCTTAAGTATCCCAGTATCCCAGCTGTGAAAGATTGCTGGTACAGTTTTAGTACCCAGTTGTTTCCTGGTATTCTAGAGTCTTAGATTCTGGATTTTCTTATCAAGCCACTTAGAATTAGATTTGTAAACTTTTCATTACATGAACAAAACCCTATTTTGCCAAAAGATTTCGTATTTCCGTTTTTGCAAATAGAAATGGAGAAATATAGGAAACAGATCTACAGATCCTATTTAATTCAGATCTTCCACATTACTTATTGCATATCTTTTTAAAAAATATATGTACAAACTGTACAAGTACATCAATAAATAAATTTTGCCAAGTGCATAAATTGCTATCTGCATAAAATAACTAAGTTGCTAGTTGGGGGAATTGAAGTGGAAGTGATGCAAAGATGTTGTTAATTATGCTTGTTAAGTAGGCAGGTTTTAACCTGAAGAATATTTTTATAATATATGAATTAATGTGGAAAATAAACCAATGAATCAACTGTGGACTGTTTAAGGAAAAGGTATAGTAGATATAAAAGGCCCAAATGTGAGGAAAAAATAGAAATCATTTCCAGTTCCCTGAGTTACACCATATTTCCAGTGGTATAAAAATATTTTTTTCCAGCTTTGCTGAGATGCATTTAACATGCAACATTGTGTGAGTTTAAGGTGTGCCATGTGATGATTTGACACACATTTATACACTGCAAAATGTTAACCACAATAAGGGTAGTTAACACATCCTTCATGTCACATATATACCATTTTATTGTTGTTACGGTAAGAACATTAAAGTCCTAATCTCACGACAACTTTCACAAATACAGTTCCTTGTTGTTCGCTGTAGTCACCATGCTGTACATGAGATCCCTGGAATTTACTTTTCTTATAGCTGAAAGATTGTACCTGTGACTGATACCTCCCCATTTCTCCCACCCCTAGACCACTGGTGACCATCTTTCCACTCTCTGCTTCTATTAATTGGATGTTGTTAGATTTCACATAAAGTGAAATAGATTTTCACATAACGTGAAAAGATTTCACATAAAGACTTTCCTGTCTGACTTATTTCACTTAGCATAATGCTCTCAAAGTCTATCCATATTGGATAAATGTCAGGATTTCATCATTTTAACATTTGATTAAAATTTCATTGTGAAAAAAAATTTCATTGTGTATGTGTATGTGTGTACATCTATATCTAGTTTTCTATGTGTGTGTGTGTGTAAATCTATATATATATATGATATATATGTATATAGATGAATGGACAAAGAAAACATTTTCTTTATGCATTCATCCATTGATGGACACTTAGGTTCCCATCTTTTAGCTATTATAAATAGTGCTTCAGTGAATATGGAGTGAAAATATATCTTCAAGATATTGATTTCATTTCTTTTTGATATATACCTAGAAGTAAGATTGCTGAATTATATGGTAGTTCTATTTTTAACTTTTTGAGGAAAGTGTATACTGTTTTTTCATATTGGCTATACCAATTTACATTCTCAACAATAAGGAACCAAGGTTCCCATTTCCCTATATCCTTGCCACATTTTTTTTTTTTTAATAACAGTCATTCTGACAGATGTAAGGTGTCACCTTACTGTGGTTTTGATTTACACTTTCCTGATGATGAATGATATTAGGCACCTTTTCACGAACTTGTTGATCATCTGTATGTCTCCTTTAAAGAATGTCTATTCAAGCCCTCTACCCCTTTTTTTTTAATCAAATTGGTTTTTTGCTATTGAGTTGCATGAATTATTTATATATTTTGAATAGTAACCCTGTATCAAATATATAGTTTACAAACTTTTTTTTTTCCATTTCATAAGTTGCCTTTCATTTTATTGTTTCTTTTGCTGTGCAGAAGTTTGTTAGTTTGATTAGTCCCCCTTGTATAATTTACTTTTGTTTCTTGTGCTTTTAATCTCATATCCAAAAATTGCTGCCAAGGCTAATGTTGACACTTTTTCCTAAGTTTTCCTTAGGAATTTTATGGTTTTAGGTCATGCATTTAAGTACTTAACTCAATTCAAGTTAATTTTCGAGGAGTGTAATATAGGGGTTCAATTTCATTTTGTTATATGTGGCTATCCAGTGTTCCCAGGAGCATTTATTGAAGACTATCTTTTCCCCACTGTGTATTCATGGTTCCCTTATCCAATATTATTTCACCATATATGTGTAGGTTTATTTCTGTACTCTTGATTCTGTCCCAATGGTCTATGTGTCTGTTTCCACGTCAGTATATACTATTTTGATTACTATAGCTTTATAATATAGTTTGAAACCAGAAAATATGAAACTTCCAGCTTTGTTCTTTCTCAAGATTGCTTTGAGTATTTGGTTCATATGTGGTTCCATACAAATTTTAGTTTCTTTTCTATTTCTCTGAAAAATGCCATTGGGGATTTAGTAAGGATTGCATTAAATCTATAGAGTGGCTTCTTTCCATACTTTGGCTATTGTAGACATTGCTGCTATAAACATTGGAACACAGGTGCTCCTTTAGATCATTGTGTTTGTACCATTGGGGTAAATATCCTCCACACTGTTTTCCAGAGTGGCTACACCAGCCTGCATTCCCATGAACAGCGTAGGAGGGTTCCTCTTTCTCACATCCTTGCCAACATCTGTCATTTCCTGCCTTGTTAATTTTAGCCATTCTGACCGGTGTGAAGTGGTATCTCATTGTGGTTTTGATTTTTATTTCTCTGATGCTGAGTGATATTGAACACTTTTTCATGTTCTGTTGGCCCTTTGGATGTCTCTTTGGGGAAATGTCTTTTCATGTCTGCTGCCCATTTCTTGATTGGGTTATTTGTTCTTTGGGTATTGAGTTTGAGAAATTCTTTATAGATTTTGCTAGTCCTTTATCTGATATGTCATTTGCAAATATCTTCTCCCATTCTTTCAGTTGTATTTTGGTTCTCTCAGCTGTTTCCTTTACTGTGCCAAAGCTTTTTAGATTGATGAAGTCTCAATAGATCATTTTTGCCTTTGTTTCCTTTGCCTTTGAAGATGTGTCTAGCAAGAAGCTGTTGTGACCGATTGTTGAAAAGGTGGCTGCCTGTGTTCTCCTCAAGGATTTTGATCGATTCCTGTCTCCCATTTAGGTCTTTCATCCATTTTGAATCTATTTTTGTGTATGGTATAAGGAAATGGTCCAGTTTATTTCTTCTGCACATAGTTGTTCAATATTCCCAACACCATTTGTTGAAAAGACTGTCTTTCCATTGGATGTTCTTTCCTGCTTTGTTGAATATTAGTTGATCATAGAGTTGAGGGTTCATTTCTGGGTTCTCCATCCTGTTTCACTGATCTATGTGTCTGTTTTTGTGCCACTGTCATACTGTCTTGATGATTGCAGCTTTGTAATAGAGCTTGAAGTCCAGAATTGTGATGCCACCAGTTTTGGTTTTCTTTTTCAAAATTCCTTTGGCTATGTGGGGACTTTTGTGTTCCCTTACAAATTCTAGGACTATTTATTCTAACTCTGTGTAGATTACTCTAGGTAGGATAGAGGTTTTGACAATATTTGTTTTTCCACGTGGAACATTTTTCTTTCTTTGTGTCTTCCTCAATTTCTTTCATGGATGCTCTGTAGTTTTCTGAGTACAGATCCTTTGCCTTTCTCGTTAGGTTTATACTTAGGTATCTTATGGTTTGGGTGTAATTATAAATGAGATTGACTCCTTAATTTCTCTTTCTTCTATCTCAGTGTTAGTTTATAGAAATGCAACTATTTCTGTGGATTTATTTTTATATCCTGCCATTTTGCTGAATTTCTGTATGAGTTCTAACAATTTTGGGGTGTAGTAATCCTCTGAATTTTCCACATAGACTATCATGTCATCTGTGAAGAGTGAGAGTTTGACTTCTTCTTTGCCAATTTGGATGCCTTTTATTTCCTTTCTTTGTCTGATTGCTGAGGCTAGGACTTCTAATGTTATGTTGAACTATGTTCAACATAATACTATGTTGAACTGTCCAGTGTGACAGTGGACATCTTTGCTGTGTTCCTGACGTTAGGGGAAAAGCTCTCAGTTCTTCCCCATTAAGAATGATATTCACAGAGGCACCTGGGTGGCTCAGTCACTAAGCATCTGCCTTTGGCTCTTGTCATGATCCCAGCATCTTGTGATCGAGCTCTGCATCAGGCACACTGCTCAGTGGGGAGCTTGCTTCTCTCTCTCCAGCTCCCCCATGTTTGTGTTCCCTCTCTCACTATCTCCATCTGTCATAAATTAATTAAAACTTTTTTTTAAAGGAGTGATCTTTACTATGGGCTTTTCATATACTGCTTTTATGATATTAAAGTATGTTCCCTCTGTCCCTGTACTGTGAAGTTTTAATTAAGAAAGATGCTGTACTTTGTCAAATGCTTTTTCTGCATCATTGAGAGAATCCTATGGTTCTTGTCCTTTCTTTTATTTATGTAGTGTATCACATTAATTGATTTGTGGGTATTGAATTATACTTGCAGCCCAGGAATAAATCCCACTTAGTCATGGTGAATAATCCTTTTAATGTACTGTTGAATAATATTGGCTAAATTCTTGGTAAGAATTTTCACATGCAGGGCGCCTGGGTGGCTTAGTGGTTTAAGCCTCTGCCTTCGGCTCGGGTCATGATCTCAGGGTCCTGGGATCGAACCCCACGTCGGGCTCTCTGCTCAGCGGGGAGCCTGCTTCCCCCTCTCTCTCTGCCTGCCTCTCTGTCTGCTTGTGATCTCTGTCTGTCTATCAAATAAATAAATAAAGAAAAAATAATTTTCACATGCATGTTTATCAAGGATATTCCTTTGTAATTCTTTTTGGTGGGATCTTTGTCTGATTTTGGAATCAAGGTAATGCTGGCCTCATAGAAAGAGTGAAAGTTTTCCTTCCATTTATATTTTTTGAAAGAGCTTAAGAAGAATAGGTGTTAGTTCTTCTTTAAATGTTTGGTAGGAAAAATCCCCTGGGAAGCCATCTGGTCCTGGCTTCTTACTTGTTGGGAGATTTTTGATTATGGCTTCAATCACCTTGCTGATTATGTGTTTATTCAGGTTTTCTATTTCTTCCTGGTTCAGTTTTGGTGGTTTATACATTTCTAGGGATGCATCCATTTCTTTCAGATTGCCTAATCTGTTGGCATATAGTTGCTCATAATATCTTATAATTATTTTTATTTTTTCCGTATTGGTTGTGATCGCTTATCTTTCATCCATGATTTTATTTATTTAGGTCCTTTCTTTTTTCTTTTTGATAAGTCTGACCAGGAAGTTATAAATCTTAACTCTTTCAGAGAACCAGCTCCTAGTTTCATTGATCTGTTCTACTGCTCTTTTGATTTCTCTTTCATTATTTCTGCTCCAATCTTTATTAATTCTCTTCTCCTTCTTGGTTTAGGCTTTTTTTGCTGTTCTTTGTCCAGCTCTTTTAGGAGTAAGTTTAGGTTATATATTTGAGACCTTTCTTGTTTCTTGAGAAAGGCTTGTACTGCTATATACTTCCCTCTTAAGACTGCCTTTGCTGCATTCCAAAGGTTTTGAACAGTTGTTTCATTTTCATTTGTTCTCATGAATTTTTTAAATTCTTCTTTAATTTCCTGGTTGACTCATTCATCTATTAGTAGGATATTCTTTAGCCTCCATGTATTTGAATTCTTTCCAAATTCTTTCCAAACTGTAATTAAGTTCCAGTTTCAAAGCATTGTGGTCTGAAAATAGGGAATGATCCCAGTCTTTTGCTCTGGGTTGAGACCTGATTTATTAACAAGGATGAGATCCATTCTGGAGAATGTTCCATATGCACTCAAGAAGAATATATATTCTCTTGCTTTAGAACAGAATGTTCTGAATATATCGGTGAAGTCCATCTGGTCCAGTGTGTCTTTTAAAGCTCTTGCTCTTTGTTGATCTTCTGCTTAGATGATCTATCCATTGCTGTGAGTGGAGTGTTGAAGTCTCCTACTATTATTGTACTATTTATTATCAATGTTTTTCTTTACTTTTTTTACTAATTGATTTATATAATTTGTTGCTCCCATGTTAGGGGCATACATATTTACAATTGTTCAATCTTTGTGTTGGATAGATGCTTTAAGTTTGATATAGTGTCCCTCTACTTTTAATGTAGTCTTCTGTTTAATATCTTAATTTGTCTGATATAAGGATTGTCACCCCAGCTCTCTTTTGAAGTCCATTAGCATGAAAAATAGTTCTCTACCCCCTCACTTTTAATTTGGAGGTGTTTCTGGGTCTAAAATAAGTCTCTTACAGACAACATATCAATGAATCTTATATTTTTATTCAACCTTATCAGATGTGTCTTTTGATTGTGTCTTTTTTATTGTAATTGTGCTTTTGATTGGGGCATTTAGCCCATGTACATTCAGAGTAACTATTGAAATACATGAATTTAATGTCATTGTATTTCCTGTAAAGTCACTCTTTCTGTATATTTTCTATGTTCCTTTCTGGTCTATGTTACTTTTGGACCCTCTCTTCACTTAATAATTTTTGCAGGGTGGTTTAATGATCACAGATTCTTTTAGTTTCTGTTTTTCCTGGAAGATTTTTTAATCTGGTCTTCTATTTTTAATGAGAACTTAGCAGATTAATGTATTCTTGACTGATTTTTTTCTCATTTAATGTCCTGAATATATCATACCAATTCTTTCTGGCCTGCCAGGTCTCTGTGGGTAGGTCTGCTGCCAGTGTAATATTTCTACCCTTGTAGGTTAGGGACCTCTTGTCCCAAGCTGCTTTCAGGATTTTCTCTTTTGTCTTTGAGATTTGCAATTTTCATTATTACATGTCGGAATGTTGACCTATTTTTATTGATTTTTAAGGAAGTTCTCTGTGTTTCTTGGACTTGAATGTCTATTTCCTTCCCTAGATTAGGGAAGTTCTTTGCTATAATTTGCTCCAATTTCTGCCCTTCCTCATTTCCTCTTCTTCTGGGATTCCAAGTATTCTAATAATAGTTCACTACATAGTCTCACCTATCTCTTGAATTCTCCCCTCATGATCCAGTAGTTATTTATCTCTCTTTTTCTCAGCTTCTTTGTTCTCCATCATTTGGTTTTCTATATCACTAATTCTTTCTACTGCTTAATTTATCCTAGTAGTTAGAGTCTCCATTTTTTATTGCATCCATTAATAGCCTTTTTGGTTACAACTTGATTAGATTTTAGTTCTTTTATTTCTCTAGTGTCTTCTATGGTTTTTTTCAAGCCAGTTTGTATCTTTATAATCGTTATGCTGAGCTCTAGTTCTGACATCTTACTTACTTTTATTGGGCTGTTCAGATTTTCTATTTCTTCATGCTTTAGTCTTGGTTGGTTACATTTTTCTAAGAATTTGTTTATTTCTTCCAAGTTGTGCAATTTATTAGGGCATATTTGTCCATAGTTGTCCTTTATGATTCTTCGTATTTTTACAGTATCACTGATAATGTCTCCTTTTATATTTACAATATTATTTATTTGAGTGTAGTCTCTTTTTTTCTTAATAAATCTAGCTAGATGTTTGTCAGTTGTGTTTATCTTGTCAACAGATTAACTCAGTTTCATGGATTTCTTTCTGTTATTTTTCTGTTATCTCTTTCATTTATTTCTGTTCTGTTTATCTCTGTTCTGTATTTTATTTCTCTCCTTTAGCTAACTTAGGACTTAGTTTGTTCTTTTCTATTTTCTTGAGCTATAAATTAGCTTATTTGAAATATTTCTTTTTTGTAATATAGGCATTATTTATATAAATTTTCCTCTTGGAATTGCTTTTTACATCTCATAAATGTTGGTATGTTTTGTTTCCATTTTTCTTTATTTCAATATTTTTTTTTTAATTTCCCATTTGAGTTCCTGTTTAACTCACCAGTTGTTCAGGAGTATGTTGTTTAATTTCCACATATCAGTGAATTTTCTAGTTCCCTCCTATTATTGATTTCTACTTTCATATCACTGTGGTCAGAAAAAAATACTTGGTACAATTCAAATCTTTTTAATTTTGCTGAAACTTATTTTTTGACCTAATGTATTACTTATACTAAAGAATTTTCCATATGCATTTGAGAAGAATGTGTATTCTGGAGCAATTGAATGGAATATTTTATAAATTTCCATTAGGTACTTTTGGTCTAATGTGTAATACAAGTCCAAGATATCCTTGTTGATTTTCTGTTGGATTACCTGTCCATTGTTAAAAGTGGGATATTGAAGTCCCATACCACAAAAATCTCCAATACTATTATTTTGTTTTTCCCCATTCAGATCTGCTAGTATTTACTTAATATATTTAGGTGCTACAATGCTGGGTTTGGGTATCTTTACAATTGTTATATCCTTTGATAAAATAACCTCTTTATCATACACATACACACACCCACACACACACACACACATATATGTATAAAATAATCTTCTTTGTCTCTTGTTATAGTTTCCTACTTAAAGTCTATTTTGTCTGATATAAAAGTAGCCATCCTTTTTTCTTGTTTTCCACTTGTATGGGATATCTCTTTCTATACCTTTATTTTGAGCCTATGTGTGTCTTGAAGCTAAACTGTATCTTTTATAGACAACATTTGGTTGGGCACATTCAGTCACTCTGTGCTGCTTTCTTTCTTTTTTTTTTTTTTAAGATTTTATATATTTATTTAGTTTAGAGGAAGGGGAGGGCAGATAGAGAGGGAGAGAGACAATCTTAAGTAGACTGTGCACTGAGCCTGGAGCCCAGTGCAGAACTTGATCCCATGACCCTGAGATCAAGACCTAAACCAGATTCAAGATTCAGATGCTTTACTGACTCAGTCACTCAGGAACCACATACTCTGTGCTTTTTGACTGAATAATTTAATCCATTTATATCTATCTATCTATCTATCTATTTACTTATTTATTTTAGGATTTTATTTATTTATTTGAGATAGAGTTAGAGCAAGTGAAGGAGAGAGAGAGAGCAAGAGAGAACAAGCATGGGAAGCAGCAGAGGAAAGAGGAGAAGCATGCTCTCCACTGAGCAGGAGCTCAGCATGGGGCTAGATCCCAGGACCCTGGGATCATGACCTGAGCCAAAGGCAGACCCTTAACTGATTGAACCACCCAGGCACCTAAATCCATTTATATTTAAGTTAATTATTGGTAGGTAAGGACTTACCAATTGCCATCTTGCTAATTATTTTATGACTGTTATGTAGTTTCCTTTTTTCTTTTTTTTCTTTCTCTTTCGCTGATGATTTTCCATTATTGTATGATATACACTGATTTCCTTCTCTTTAACTTGGGTTCTCAGTGACACCTCCCAACCCAGCTGCTAGATGTTAGTGCAGCTGGCAGTAGTCACCAGTCAGTAGCATGCACATGATTAACTACAGGGGCTAGCTACAGTTGCCTATGTAATGTCAGGTAGTGGTTGCATGTACACATGTAGTGATTAGGAATAGGGACAGCAGCAAAGGTTGGGGTCAGTTGTGGGTATACTGGCAGCTATGGAGTTTCTGGCTGTTGCCATGTACTATCATGTGTGTTGGTTCTCATCACAAGTGAATAGCAGTGGAGACTGACTTGGAGATAGTCCAAGTATGTGATATTCCAAGTATGTTGGAGGGGTGCAGCTGCAGGTAAGCCCAATAGACAGGAGATAGGGCCTGATCCAATTCCATAAATAGCAGGGAAGCCCTGACAGTTAGTGTGTATTCCTGTGGTTGCACATCTCCCCATAGTTGGGCATGGCAGTGGAGGCCAATGATAGAAGTAGGGCCGAGGGTGTGCAGGTAGACAGCTGGAGGGACTAGTTGCAGGTAAGCCTAATGGTACAGGTTAGTGACAGGAGATTGGACTAATCTGGCCCCATAAGCTACTTTTGTGACTTTGGCTGTTGGTATACAATTTTGTGACGGCACGATTTTACTGTGAATATACAGGAGGGAATGGAGGCAAGTTTCAGGCATCAGACCAATGGTGTTCTAGTGCACAACTGGAGGGCTTAGCCTCAAGTGATAGTTGTGTTGGTTTAGGCTGGCATCTTGCAGATGTACAGCCTCAGAGGCATAAGCTGGACCTAAACCCAAGGGTGGAAGGGTGGAAAAGTAGAGAGAAACTCAGGTGGTTCATGTCAGGGAAACCAATCCTATTTGATGAAAGCTGACAAAATCCACAGGGTTTTGTCCATGGAAGCTGTGCTGACTATTGGTTTCTTCTTTGGTAAAACCTGCTGAGGTCATCTGCAGAGAAGATCATTGAGAACCACTGTCACTCCCTTTGCATGGCTGACTGATATCAATAATCCCTGCTCTTCTCTTTTGTCCCTAGCTATCTCTATATACCTCAGCTTTGACAGTCTCTGGTTGGGGTGAAACTAAACCAGGTCCTTCATACGATGTATGAAAGGCTGGGGAAGCTGGTATTCAACCTGTTCTCCCTTTCTCAGCAAGAGAATCTATTTCCAGGCGAAGAGTTCCCTCTTGGTGCTGAACAGGGCCAGCTTTGGGATTGGATGATACAGCAAAATTAATCTATTTTTCTTCGCTTTATGTGTATTTATTTTCAATGTTTTTTTTTCCCACTGTATTGCTGAAGTTTCTTAAGTAGACTCCAGAGTTCTCCTAGGGCTGTTTTGTTCATGGAATGTCAGACTTGAGGGATAGTAGCTGGGATCTCCTACTCTGTCATCTTGGTGACATCACTCAAAAAAAAAAAAAAATGTTTTCATAAAGAAAATAAAAATTTCTATTAGTGTAAGAAGATATAAAATTCTACTATTCACCTTTGATGAAATATCTATCTAGTTGAAGATTAAGTTATAAGAAATAACAAAAGGAAATTTTAAGCACACCAATGGTATTTTTAAAAATTATGTTAAACATAAACAAACCTATGTAGATGACTTTATAGTGGGTTTTTGCATTTACAGATTTTTTTAATAGAAAACATCTAATTAATTATATTAAAAAGAACTAAAAAGCTATCCACTGACATTGTATATTGAAAAATATGGCAACATTTTAAAGAAATAATGCCTAAATATTTTGTCTATTTTTTTGTTTTGGTTTGTTTTGTATTTGCTTATTTTTGTTGATAAAATTAAGAATTTTAGAGGAAAAATAAGGGTTCTAACCCATAAAATAAATTAGGATTTTCATTTTTATAAATATAAACCGTCACTTAAATAATAAAGATTCAACTGTTTGTTTATAAACCATGTAGACAACTTGTCAGCATGTCATTTTAAGTTCCAACCTTATACTAGAGACTTAAAATTTCTATAAATGAATTTTCAATCTGTTAAATAGTACTTAAAATACTGAACTACTAAAGGCCCCTGAAAATAATCATACTAGTAGCATTGTGAAGAACATGCCCTTTAGCATAAACAGAATAGGGTTCAAATATGAGCTCTGCCTTATATTTCTTTCTTTTTTTTTTAAGATTTTATTTATTTATTTGACAGCGAGAGATCACAAGTAAGCAGAGAGGCAGGCAGAGAAGAGGAGGAAGCAGGCTCCCCACTGAGCAGAGAACCCGATGCGGGGCTCGATCCCAGGACCCTGGGATCATGACCGGAGCTGAAGGCAGAGGCTTCAGCCACCCATGCGCCCCTCTGCCTTATACTTCTTGTGTGAGCTCAGAGACATTACTTAATACAATCATCAACTGTTTTTTTCTCATTCAAATTTCGAAGAGCTTAAATAAATTTAACCATATGAAGTTCCCAGCACATTTTCTGAAATAAGTATTCCTCCTTTTCTTATGTTTTACTAAGTGATTTTTGAAAAGTGTTCTGAATTAGGAGAACTTGAGAAAAGTCCAAAGATAAGCATTAGAATAATGAATGAATTCTTTAAATGATCCTATTGTATGTATGTGCATTGTGTTTGCATTTCATGTTTATAAAATATTTTGTACAAAAATATTTTTCTATTTTCATCAGATGAAAACCACCACTGTTCTGTAATTACTTACTATATTTACTATGAATAACTGGCACCCATGATGAAGTCTGTTAGAGTAATGTTTGGAATTTTCATCCCTTGAAGTAAAAGCAACTATGTATGGGATTTCTTACTTATTATACCACCAAGATGACAGAATAGGAAATCCTTGCTTCTGTCCCTCCAAAAAAGACGAACAATTCGATAAACAAGAATAGCTCTGGGAGAGCTCTGCAGTCCTTTTACGAACACTCACTTACTCTCCCCCCACCCCACCAAACCAGTATTAAATTTGAGTGGGAGGGTGCCTGGATGTCTCAGTGGGTTGAACCTCTGCTTCAGCTCGGGTCATGGTCTTGGAGTCCTGGGATGGAGCCCTGCATCAGGCTCTCTGCTCAGCAGGGAGCCTGCTTCCTCCTCTCTCTCTCTCTCTGTCTGCTCTCTACCTACTTGTGATCTCTGTCTGTCAAATAAATAAATAAACTCTTAAAAAAATAAATAAATTTGAGCGGGAAAAATAGCATGGTTTATAATAACTAGTTATTAGTATTGCAAAATTATACATACAAGAAAAATAATAATTACAAGATTTTATCTGCCGTTCATCCTCACCTTCTTGTGACTTTGCATCTGGCATATGCTTCCTCTGGCTTTAATGCACTGCCCAGCAACCATATTTCCTGCTTGTTAAAATGTTTTTCACTCTTTACTGTAAAGCCCGTATTTGTTATCCCATAAAAAAGAGCTATTTTCTTCAAGTTTATTCCTATAGGGCATTTTGCATATGTACTATCATTTTGTTGCAACTTGCATTCCATTAGTTGCAAAAATATGTTTCCCTAGATAATCTCCTTGAGGATGGACAATTTCTTTTTGCAGTGCTAAAGGGGACTAGTACATAGGAGGTGCTAAATATAGTTTTGTTGAATGAAAATTGGATGTAGAATTGAACACCGTTTTACACTTAATGAAAATCTGTCTGTCTGTAAAGGATTACGTAGAATAAATTTTTTGACTAATCTGGAAGCATTTTATTAAAATTCTGATTCTACTATTGATTCACTTCCTAACCTATAAACCTATGTCACTCTGATAAAATTTAGTTTTGAGAAACACTTTTGACCATTAAGAGAGTACAAAGCTGAATAAAAACATCACTGTGATCTTCCTAGTATACTGCTACTTTTAAAGTCAAACACATTATACTTTAGAGAGAGCCTTTTTTTTTTCTATGTCTGTCTTATCTCCTATGCTTTATTTTCTGCCTCACATAGTAGTAATGGAAGCTATTTAAATATTCTATAATAATGTTCTCAAGTTGCTGAGTTCATTTCTTCTTGTGATCTATGAGCAGCACAGGTTATGTGAACACAGAGCTATCTAGAAATCACTCCTGACCAGAGAAGAGAGCTGCTATACATCACAGCACCTGTTTTGATATATTCAAGTACTTAAGTCACTTGATAGGCTGATAAATGGGAACATGGAGAAAAAAGACAAGAGAATAAGAGAAAGATAAGAACACTTGAGGAATAATTATTTAGTATTTGAAGGTATGATTCTTAAGCATGAGAAAAAATATTCCTGGGAGGAATGACTAATCTCTGGATTTTTTCCTTATTTTTCCAAATCCCATATTAATTCTGTTTTATTGTCCCTTTCTTACTTCATATACTTGTATTTCTGTTGTTACTTTGTATGAGGAGTGAAATACAGCTATAAGTTCCATTATATGATATGCCAGATCAACCATATATCCATTAGGTAATTCCAATTGTATTTCTTTCCCCTTAAGTTCTTGGAGGCTCCAGTTTACATTTTATTCAATCTTGTGCTTCCAGCCCTTAAACCCCAAATACATAGCATCATGCTTAACACATAGAAAATACTCAACATCAAAATAACCAAATTATTAACATGCAAACACATACATATGTGTATAAGTGTGTGTGCCATACACACACAGTATATGTAAATAAACTGATTTTATATAATGGCTTTCAGTAACTAAAACAAATTTTACACAATGACTTAGAAACTAGATGCCCACAAATAAACATAAATGTGTATGTGTATGTGCATATATTCAAATACACACACACTATATATAAACTTATTTTACATGATGTCGTTGGGGTTTATGACTACCACTACTGAAAAATATGGCACCTGATAATATTGATTATTTTAAGTTGAAGTTGTTTGAGAAGTAATGCCAGGACCAGGAAGAACTTTCTGATCTTTCCCCAAAGCACATCTCCCCAATGTGAGAAGGACCCTCTGTATTCCCAGAGGAAAGGAGCATCCTTATTTTCAAAGATTGAAGGATCTCAAGAAGAACCTGAATGAGCAGGCCTTGCCAGGTTAACCTTAGTTACTCCTCTTAGCTCATATCCCTTATGGTCCTATCACATTTTTCCATGACTCTCCACTCTATGAAACCTAGTCTAAAAACACTCAGATTTAACCATTTGGAGGATCTGTGTCATTAAAAATTTACAATTAAATATATTTATATGTGTTTCTCCTGTTAATCTGTCTTTGTTACAGAGACCCAGCTGAGAACTGAAGATAGGAGGAGGGAATATATTTTTCTCCCCTATAATGCCTTTTAGTGGCTACAAAAATATAATGGATTTTAGAAACTAGGAGTTTATTATCACCATTCTTAACTTCTATTCAGTTTATCTCCCAAACTAATTTCTCTATTGGAAGGGGCTTGATCTCTTTGCTTTTTGTATAAAAATAGCTTTAGTCATGCATGTAACATAGTGCTCGAAACCAGCCTTTGTAAATGGTCACACATTGTCTTATCTTGCAAAACAAAACCAGGTGTACTTAAATATTATGTTAATTATGTAATTGCTAATAAATCTCACTGAATGGTATCTTCCATTTCCTTCTTATTTGGTTAGTTCTCTAATTTAGAACCTAAACTCTCCTTTAAATTAACCAAATTTTTGTTAAGGGAAAAATTCCATAACAGAAGTTTAAAAAAAATTAATATTCTTTTTTTTTAAGATTTTATTTATTTATTTGACAGAGAGAAATCACAAGTAGGCAGAGAGGCAGGCAGAGTGAGAGGAGGAAGCAGGCTCCCCGCTGAGAAGAGAGCTGGATGTGGGGCTCGAACCCAGGACCCTGAGACCATGACCTGAGCCGAAGGCAAAGGCTTAACCCACTGAGCCACCCAGGTGCTCCCAAAATTTAATATTCTTCAAATATCAACTATTACACAGAGAAATGAGTCCCAGTATATGGAAAATCATAAGAAAATTATTATTTGTTACCTGATTTTGAAGAAAGTACTATATAAAATTCCCTAACTGGTGAGGGGAAAATATCTGTTCAACCAGCCAGCCTCAGTTTCTCTATTCCTGAAAAGAGGGTTGATTGGCCTCTCTGAAGTGTTTTGAGACTTAATTAGTTTACACTTGAAAAGCACTTGCAATGTGAAAGGTCCTATTTAAATGCAAAGTACTATTAATCAGTGAATGCCAGATTCAGCAATTTTCTTTTACTTTATAAACTCTTAGCAACTCTTTAAACAAAATACGAAATTACAAGTCCTGTGTGTGGTTTTTTTTTTTTTTTTTTTTTCTTTAGAAATCTCTTGTGCACATTTGCAGGCTGCTTTTAAAATGTTTGCAAGAAACCACTCTTTTTTCTCTTTCTTTTTTTGCCTTTTTACACAAATACTGCAACCTAAAAGTTCATGCCAACATTTTCCCCAAGTATATATGTTCCTCTTGCTTCTCCTATTTCCCAATCCGTGTTATTCACAGCATCATTCTAATACAACTGATGCATTAGCAAAGCGGTGAATTAAATTGTGGCCCTTTCAATTGTTACTTCATTACTAACAAATTTGCAGAAAGAATGCATTATTTGTAAGCATGTTATGAAATATGAACTATTATGATTCAGTGTATATTCTCCAGATTTATACCGATCCTGCTTTCAGTTCAGGGGAAAATGTGAAGATCATGCTTTTGGCTCCACCATGGAGCTGAGACAAGTAACTGCAAGCTTTAGATGTGATGTCTTAAATATGAATCCAATCCAAAAGAATGGCCTAATTTATAATATTTTCCTCCCCATTCCATATGTAGTACAATATTTATAACAATATCAGAGGCAGGGATAACAAGCATGTGTCCCATCAAAAGTCAAGCCATTTGGAAATTAATTAGTTTTTAGATTTTTTTTGTTTCAAAAACACTCATAGGAGAACAGGAAACAATCATACAGAGCTACTTCTATGTTTTAAAATTGGATTTTCTAAAAGGCTGTTTGGAAAGCACATTTCTATGAACTCATTTCTATTTATGAAAAACATCATGTAATTTTCAAAGAATTATTCTGTACTTAGTTTTTTACTCTACCAAATAACATTTCTTTTATATGCCTTACAAGGGACAGTGAAGTTTTGTACCATTAAATCTAAGCAGTGTTAGTAAACTATGTAAAGTGACCTTATTTTTTAATGCAACTTATATAAGAAGAAATAATTTTCTGACTAGAACTGCAAAATTAACAACATGAATAATTCTATGACTTAGCAAAAACTTTACTATTAACTTCTAAACTTGATTGTTTTGTTACATTTATCCATCATTTATTATATTATTATAAGTACTTAAGTGTTAAAGATTAAAGATGAAAAGACATGAATTCCTGATTTTACAAATTTGAATCCTTGAAAAATAAGCTCTTAACTGATCTTAATTCTCAATATGAATAACTTTTTTTTTGACAGCTAAACTTTATATTTGCTGACATAAAAGTAACTTTATTTTTTTAAAGATTTTATTTATTTATTTGACAGAGAGAGAGAGAGATCACAAGTAGGCAGGCAGAGAGAGAAGCAGGTTCCCTACTGAACATAGAGCCCGAAGCGGGGATGAATCCCAGGACTTGGAGATGTGACTTGAGCCAAAGGCAGAGGATTAATCCACTGAGCCACCCAGGTATCCCCAAAGATAAGTTTAAAACAAATCAGCCTACTTTAGCAGAGTAGACAGCAGTGTTCTCTGCCCCCTCATTTTATTGAGGAATGACTAACAAATAAAGAGTGTATATATTTAAGGTATACAATATGAAATTTTGACATATACATATACTGTGAGAAAATTACCATAATCAAGCTAATTAGATAAGTTTTTTTGTGTGCGTATGGTAAGAACACCTGAAATTTACTCTTAGTGAATTTCAAGTATGTTATTATTAATTATAATCACCATGCTGTATAGTAGGTCTCCAGAACATTTTCATCTCATAACTGAAGCTTGTACCCTCAACTCCAACTTACTAATTCATACCTGCTTCTTACGACAGTTGAAAAGTACTATCTTGGTTAGCATCATATATGCGTAATGGTTAACTTTGTACGTATTTAGGTACTGTTTAACTTTAAAAGTTGGAAAATTCGGTCACCAGTGTTTTTTATATTATTCAAATATACGGTCCAAAAATTTCAAAAATAGGTGCTTACTTGATTTTATTTTTTATTCTTTATTCTGAATTCTGACATCACAGAGATAGTCCCTTAGTTCTCCCCATCTCTAGAGAACTTAAGAAAAGAAACAGAGATGCATACAACTTACAAGACTCAAAAAGAAAAATGGCAATTAAGATATAATGACATCTCTTAGGCATTTAATCATCATCATCATCATCATCATCATAAATAATGATCAGAACAAGTTAGATATTTCTAATATCATAAAGGCCAAAATTGGGACTCAGTTAACCATGGAGACTCTTCATTTTTTTGAGTTCGAAAATCTGAATAGCTTTCCCTTCACAAACTGCTTCTGCTATAAATCCTTCCTTAATTAAGAATACAAAATATACTCAGTTATACAGTTCTTGCCTGTTTTTTCAATCTATCACATTTTCAACTTATCACCCACTACCACCCATTCTAAGTTCCAGATAGTTCTTGTATCTGCCACCTCAGTTCCTCTTGCATCCTAACTTAGTTCGTACTTTACTGCATTTTCTTTTGGGCGCTTTCTTCCATGATTTATTGCTTATCCCCCCCCACCCCTGGCTCACCCATAAGTGCACATGTTTACCTCAGTGGGCCATCTCTAAATCAATCAGATCATATAATCCCTCCACTTGAAACTGTTCCATGTCTATTTAAGTGTCCCCAACACTTAGAGATTTTTTACCTTTTTTCTTAAAAGCTATGACATGGGGCACCTGGGCTCAGTGAGTTAAGCCACTGCCTTTGGTTCAGGTCATGATCTCAGGGTCCTGGGATTGAGTTCTGCACCAGGCTTTCTGCTCAGCAGGGAGCCTGCTTCCCTCTCTCTCTCCCTATCTCTCTGCCTACTTATGATCTCTCTCTGTCAAATAAATAAATAAAATCTTAAAAAAAAAAAAAAGCTATGACATGGTCAAATATATACATTAACCTCTCCCAACTCTATCATGAAAGTCAGTTGCCTCACCCGAGGAGATAAATGCTCCATATCTTGTGCATGCTGGTACTAATAGTTTGTCTAGATTATTTTATTTTTGTGTGTGCACATTTTACTGAGACTTTGTATAAAGAAAAGAAAGTGGCTTATTTCTCTAGCTATCTAGCTGGTGGTTGAATCCAGGCTCTTGTGCTTACTAGCTCTGTGACTTGGAGCAAAATATGTAACATATGCCTCATCAACAAACAGGAATTGGACTAAAATTAAATAGGTGAAGGCATGTAAAATCTTAGTATAGTGCCTGGCACATGGACATGCATTGTTAAAATGACTGTAAATTAGTATTATTGATGTTATTATGATTTGTATTTTTCTGTTTCTATGAGTATGTGACTTATAAGAGACACTCAATAAATATTGTTGAATTTAAATGAGAGAAACAAGGAGGCTTAATTATTTATCAAAGTCAGAAATGATCACCAAAATTATCATCATCATTATCACCTTCAAACATTCTACACGTACAAAATATGTTAGCTAAATAAATAACAAGAAGCATTGTTTACATCTATAGTACTTGTAATCAATATGAATATTGTTTCCATATAGCTTCCAGTTAATAAGTAATTCAGTACTATAAATTTACATAATACCAATGTGTTATGAGACAAGGGCAGAATTGTAAATATTTTTAAGATTACAGTTACAACAAACATGTGTCTTAATGTTTCATAGGCAGTGCCAATTTTAAAAATGTAAGCATACCATCTATGCCAGCAACTTCAGAAATAACATATGATATAGAGGGCTTTGACAATAGCGAGAACTCAGTAACTTACATGGCGGCAACACAGGTGTTTACAGGGTAACTTGATTTATATTTTATAAATCTGAAATAATTCATATTATGAAAAAAGTGACATAACAATTCCATATAGCATATAAGCCACAACATCCAGACTGGTCTTTCCCTTCTGAAGCAGCACATAATTCCAGTAGGGAATCAGAAACAATGATGTCTATGACTTTACCACTTAGCATATTCAATTCAACTGGGCTCAACTGATTTTATGAATTTTAATTCAACATTTATCTTCATGGATTGTTTCTGAGCTATAAAAAATGGATAAATATGACTTAATGTTTGCATTTTATTTTTCTTCTCTTTTTCTTAATATACACCTAACACCTTATTTGGTATGTGCTAGACAAATGATAGCTCAAGTGTGTTAATGTTGGAATATAAAACTTACATATAATAGAATTATTAGTTGAGAGTATCAATTTAATATTATTGAAACAAATTTTTTTTAAAGTTTTTCTTTTCAACTTTAGGTTGTATATATTTATTTAGCCAGAGAAAAGAGAGGTATCCTCAGACTTGCTTATTTACTTTTTCTTTTTTTTAATACATGCTTTGTGAAATTATGGTTCTGGAACTACATCACTCCTTCTGAAGACTACTTGTCCATCAAGCCATGTTCTAAAAATAAAATGCAAAAGAGCTCCCTACTTAGACAGTAGGATTTAATTTCTGATTCTAAGTAATGACTTTAGTCAGGAATGATTTTTGTTTGTGTGTTTGTTTAATCTGCTTTCTGCCTACACTGCTAATGGTCCCTTCTCCCTAAAGATGAAATTGATTGAACTGCAGTGTGTATCTTGTATACTATGAGACCAAACCTGAGGCCAAGCTGGAAACATAAGGCAAGAACATGTTTACTCAACTCCTCTCCCTCCATAGTATCCAGTTGTTACCAAATCTTTACTTCTCCCTTATGTGTCCATTCTCTATTTCCTTTTTCCCATTCCCACTGCTGGCATCTTAGCCCAGGACCTCATCATCTTAAAACAGAATTATTCAATAGCTTCCTGACTGCTATCCTTATTTTTAGTTTTCACAAGACAATCCATTCTCCATAAGCCCACAAAATAATTCTCCAAAATATATCATTTTATGTGTTAATTCCTTCTTAGAGGCTTCAGTTGGCTCAATATTGCCTACTTGCAGGATAGCAGATAGCTTCCATAAGAACTGCTGACTCCAGTCCACAGTCAGGCTTAACATGGAGTGCCCTGTGGAAACTAATTTTGAAACCAGTTTCTAAAAGTATCTGGCAAGAGTGCAGAGATTGATTAGTGATGTCTGCAACATCTAGAAATGGAGACTTGCAGAGTACATTTAGGAGTAGTTTCAACATAGTAAAATCTATCTTTTCACTATTCTCAAATGGAATGTAGACGGATATATCTATTTAGACAATATAGTTTATGATTTGAAAAAATGATATGGATTACTCGGGCAAATGGATATAACACTCACTCTTTTCCCAGCTAAGTCACTTAGTAACTTCTTTTGTTACATAGTTGCTTAACTTTCCTACGAATGTCCTAATTGTCAAAATGAGGATAATAAGGTCATTGTAAAAACTGTGTAACTATGGGTAAATAACTTAGAGGAGTGCCTAACACATAGCAAGCTTTAAAAAAATATATTCTATGATTATCATCATTACCATGTTTTTATGATCTAGAAGCCTCTGCTATCTACCACATTGAGAAGAAAATAAAGAAAAATGTGTTTCACACAGTATTTCCCACTACCATGTATGTAAGAGCAGGTATTTAAATACACAGATATATAGATATGGATACAGATATAGGTAGAGATATAGATGATATAGATGTATATATAAATGCAAAAAAAGGTATCTGTATAGAGATATTGATTTGGCCACCAGACAAAATATTGTCAATTATTCTATATCTTACCACAGTTACTATTTAACTGAAAATAATGAAGTAATTAAAAATAAGGTATTTATTTGCAAAAGAAGGAAAAAAATAACTCATCTAATGAAACAGTGATTATAATACTATAATACTATTCCTAGATAATTAGATACCATCTTACCTCAAGATGTTTGCACTTGTTGTTCCCTTGGCTTAAGATGCTTTTCCCTATGTATATTCCTGGTTGTCTCTTCTCCTTCGAGTCTACCTAGTTGTCATCCTCAATGAGGCCTTGACCATCCACTCTGTTTCTGAATATAGCACTCCTAGTGTTCATCTTACCTTTCCTTGCACATTTTTTTTCTTTACTGTGCTCGTAACTTTCTATTACACTAAGTAGTTTACTATATATCATTTGAATTATTTTCTCTCTCCCCATGCTGGACTGTAAGATCCATGATGACAAAAAAATTAATTAATTAATTAATTAATCCATGATGACAGAGAACTTTGTTTACTGCTGTATCCACATTGCCTAAAAAATGGGCTTACACATAGTAAAAGCTTAAGAATTGTATGAAAAATGAATAAAAATAGTTTTAGATGAGATAGACATCTTTAGCTATTTAAATGAAAAGATCTTTTATTAATCTCACAAGGTATATGTAGGGATTTTAATTGATCTTTAGAGATCTTTAAGAGCTGAGTAGGACATAAAAATAGGCCTTTACATTTACACAGATTATTTTGAAATTAATGTATAGTTATATGAGGAAAACTGAGGCTGAAGATGTAGTTGAAAAATAAAAATAAGTATAATAATAAAATTATTGCTATATACAAGTACAAGTTAGCAAGTTAGCAAGTGTTTGGAATTTTTGGGGAAATAGTAAAATCTAAAATCTGTTCCAGAAAAATATTCACACGAAGACTCCTGGGCCTCTAGTCTGATTTGATACCTTCTAATACAGTGAGGAAGGCAGGTGAAGGTGAACATAATCTCATCTATCCTGCACTTTGCATGTGGGCAAGGCAAAGGGAAAAGGTAAAAAGCTCTTGTCCCTTACACATCTATAAAATGCCCTTTTCTGGAGACATCTTTGAATGTGTGATTGTTATTCATGGAAACTGTCAGTTTTCTTCGGTCCACCCGGTAACGTGATAAGTGAGTGACAGAGAGTGGGCCATTATCTTGACAAGGTAGAGCTTAGCTAGCAAAAAGTCAAGTTAAAAGGAAACCTAAAATAAGAGAATAAGGATATTATTATTTTTTATTTGATTTTACTTACACGTACTATGAATCTGAACTGCACGATTTTATTTTAATCATTAATACTGTCCTTGCCAGATTATCCAAATGAATATTGGGGAAAAGGCCAATCATTCACCTGCTGATTTAATGGTAATATATGAGGTTTTAATACTATAGACTTAATATTAAGGGGATTTTATTTCAATGTTTTGGCATTAAAAGCAGTCATTATAGCTGTTGAATATATTGTTTTTATTCCTCCCCAAGTAATCCTTTCTATAAAGTATGTTATCAACCTTAATTAAACAGGGACCATAAAAAGTCCTTAAGTCATTTTTAGAAAATGTCTTCAAAGTGGTTTTATAATATCACTTAATATATGCTTGTAATCTGAAGAAAATACCATAGCTTCCATAGAATATAACAGCAAATGATTCTACACATTCCAAGTTGAGAATATATCATAGTTAGAAGCAGATCTAGATAGTGCATCTTACAAACAGGAGTTCTACAGGGAGTGTCATAGGAAACTACATTAATAAGGTACAATGGAAGGAGGTTTGGACAGAAGGCAAAGTTGGAATCTGGTGAAGTTTCAACAGAGGTTTCAACTCTGTGAGCAGCTCTACAACTGTTAATATTCTTCTGAGCTGTCCTCATTGAGGGAAAGGAGTGAAGCCTTTGTATTCTTTCAACTCTCAACCACTGGTAGTAGGTTACCTCCAGGAGGGTGGCATTGTGGTTGATGGTGCATAACCTCACAGAAAACAACATCCTTTGTCAAGGGCTATTCCCAGAGAGGGACTTTAGCTCTACGCCACCAGCAGCAACACTCCTGACAGCAGGAGAAACGAGAGTCTCAGTATAAAGTGGGATCGGCGAGGCACACCAAAGCATCTACTGTAGCCCACCTATTGCTTCAAGCAGTGAGTTCATCCATCAGCAAACAACTTGCACATCATTCTGGTTGGTACCTCTTCTAGGGGAAACTTAGAAAAGTTAGTGGGGCCCCATGATGCTGCTGGTAATCTTGGGCCATAACTTAGCACATGTTAGCTCCCTCCTTTACTACCTGTTTGGGACTCCCCTCACCCTTGGCTAGCACTCCTGCTCATCTAAGTTGCTAGCTTGGAGGAGTCACATAGACCTCATCCTTAAGAGGCCTGGAGCACTGGTCACAGTGTACTTTTCAGGTTATGACTCTTGCTTTTGTCCATTCTATGCCATGATTGGACAGAGAAGTATTAAGAAATGCTTCTGTGGACTGTCAGGGTGTGAGAAGTATTTTTCCTTCCTCTGATCATCAGGGTCAATTATTAAAAGATAGTTAACCCTTCCATTGACTGCTGGTTTCTTAGCTGAAGAGTACAATGTTGTGTGGTAGCAGCAACAGCTTCAAGTTTAATGGACTCTCGTGTATGTTTTGGTGGAAATGTTTCCTTCTGAGAACTAGGACTTCTAGAGCACAGACTGGAAGTGCAGGGATAAAGAATCACAAATTCCTCAAATTCCTCCTGCTTTTACCACTCATTTTCCAGACTCATGCATTCTAATTATTTTAACTTGTATCCAACCATCATGGTGGGTATATCATCTCCAAGATGATTTCTCTCAAATTTCTCTCTTAAAGTTGTTCTGCTTCTCTCCTGGGCCAGCAGCTTCTAAATAGCTAGATAACAGGTTCTATGGGTCCCATAGTCATGTGGCCATTGCCACACTCCTGTCTCAAGTGAATCTATAGGATGAACAGCATGTTATATAGGATAATGTGTTATGACCAACAATCTAGTGTGGCTACTCTGTAAACCCTCCAGTATCAGTGGTAATGAGGTGTTAAGGGCAAGAAAGGCAAACCCATACTTGGATCGATTCCAGTCAAAATGAACTTCTGCTCCTTCTAAGGTAGATGGAATCTAATGTAACTGATTTATTTCTAAGTCCTTGTTGCTGGGAGCTTGGACATTTGACAATGACAGGAGCTAGTTCAGGATTATTGGAAGGAAACTCAGACATTTATGTTGATACACAGACCCATACCTGCCACCATAGTTTCTCCATTAATAAGCACATTATGCTAGTTGTGGGATAACCCAGGACAGCCTCTGGGTAATGTCAGCTGGTCAGGTCTTTGATTAACTTGTGCCAGTTCCACAGTAGATACTTTCTAATGGGCATTGATATGTTATACAAATATGTTCACACTTTATTCCTTTCTTATCTGTCCATCCATGTGTCTCTTCTTGAAAGCACCTTGTCCCCATGTTCTGTTATTTCTCTGTCTGGGCCCTTATCAGCTAACCTATTTTTCCTGATGTTGTGTTTGTATGTATACATATACATTCTTCAGACTACTCTTCTTCCCACATAAAGTAGATGACCAGCTATCTGCATGAAATTATGCTGATTGAAAGTATGTCTCCTTGTTGCTGAATTTTAGAATTGCTCTGAGTTGTGTATCAGTAATCCAATTTTAGCTGTCACACCCACACCAAATGGGTCATTAGAAAACCAACCTTGAACTCTTCCTCATCCATCAGATAGCTGTGGCCATAAGTATGAAGCAATATAAAGGTACTATTCCAACAGTGATGGAAGGCATGGATGTCTTGATCATTTGTTTGTGGAGGTGTGTCCTTGGCCCTGGACTTAAGTGTTTTCAATCTTGGATGTAGAACATACATGCTATGAAGGACTGCTGCTGTAGTCACCTAACCCTGTGATTAGATCGACTGGACAAACTCCAGTTGACCTTGGGAAGCTCTGGCAGCATGGTCACTTATTGTCCTGTGCTCAAGCATTGTCTCTGCCAAGACTGACTAGCCATGAGGAATTTTTGAATTTTTTTCAAGAGGAATATGACTTTCTGTTTCAGAGTGCATGACCTTAATTTAGAAGTGTAGGGGTTATGTTGTGATTCTTCTCTATCAGGGCTTGTCATAAATACCACTCATTTTTCCCATTAGGGATACTCTCTATCCTATAGAATCCACGAGATTATGTGGCTTGAATGTTAAGACTGTACGCTGGCCAGAACTGCTGCAGGTTCTGTTCCTTCCCTGGTTCCCACTCAAAGGTGGCAACCTTCCTTGTCAATCAATAATAGTGGGGCCTATATTCTTAAGTGAAATATACCAACTCTAGAATCCAGAAAAGCCTACAAGACAATATGCTTCTTTTTCAGACTGAAAGATGTGAGATCTAATAATTTGATCATTACTTTGAGGGTGTGATAATTAGCTCTTGACCCTGACATTCCCAAAAGACTGAATCCCTAAAAGTATCGCTAATATGGTGGGCCCCTGAACGTTCATAAGATATATTTTCTCACACCATCTGAAACACTTATGTTTTATTTCTTCAACAAGTAGGCCACTTGCTTGCTCACTCATGTCAGTTAGCATGGGGTTACTGCTATAGTCAAGAGGAACAGTAGAATGTACTGAGGGAATCTAGATGGGACAGGTTGCTTTGGACTATATTATTAAAGAGCATGGGAGACAACACAGCCCTGAAAGAACATACGTGCATATTACTCTGTTTCCTTTGTGAATGGAACTTCTGCTTCATTTTTTCTGATGAGGATGGAACAATGAATTCACCAGATTAATTAATATTATGTACCTGAGGGCATATTTGTCTACTTAGAAAACTTCTTTTGATACAGTAACGAAAAATAAGATAATTTCCTCTCAAGTGCTATTAAAAGGTACTGAAAATGTTATCGCATAAATTACATGATCTTTATTAAATTGAATACCATCAAATATGGAAAATGTTGTCATATGGAAAAGGGATGGGACTGATACAGGTGGGCACAATGTGTAGAACTGGAACCAATATATAAGGAAATGAGTTTTATTTCAATATAAGCAATGATTTTGTAGCTGAGTCATATAGGAGAAGATGAATAGTTGGGAGGTAAACCATTCCCTGATATTACAAGTCTTTTAACAAGGGGTTGACAACCTCTTTGAGCAGGTAGTTGTGGTGCAAGTTGCAGAGTAATATTTTGGGTAAGTGACCCTCAAGGATGCTTCCAACACTGAGATTATTGAAGTATAATACATTCTCTACAGGATGATAATGCTCAGATATTCATTCCTTTGTATATTCGTTTATTATAGTACTGTGTATTGAGCACTTACAGTATGCTAGGGATGAGATATTTTCTTGGCTTTCTTTCCTTGAATGACTATGGTAGAAAAGTATCCACTATTTGGGAAATGCATCATATTTTCAAGCACCAATGAGACTTTGTTAATTGTTTCAATGTTCATATATAGACATGCTTGCATTCAGGCATATATACACATTAATATTTTTAAATATATATTTCCATTTCTTGACATGAGATAAGAGGATTGATACTTTATATAAAATAAAACTTTTAAAGTTTAGATAGCAGTGAAAAACTGGTTAATGTAATTGTTAGTAAAAAGAACGATAGAAAAATCCAGTCTTTGCATTCTTAAAAACATTTCCCAATGAAGTCCCAGACAAAAAACTAGTTCTTAAAACCTTCAACAAGATATATATATGGTACATCTGTGAACCTTGTCCAATTATATTGTACAAAGTTTTTCTACTGAAACTACTTTTGAAGTTTTCATTAACAAATGGGAAAACATTTATTTGTAAGCTCACCTCATCATATTATTAAAATAATATTATTTTAAAAAGGATGTAACCTAGGATTTTAAATTTAATCATCATTCTATTTTATAAAAGGTTAAAATCAATCAAGTAATTTTAGCAAAATACTTATGCTTTTGTTTTAATAGGGTGACCTCAGATGTTAGAATCAGAAAGACATCTCTTCAGTCCCAGATCTGTCATGTATTATTAGCTCAGTGATTTTTCTAAATTCCCTTATCTTCCTGTTCTTTCATTACCTTATCTTTAAAATGGGGGTAACTTGAGACACCTGAGTGGCACAGTCACTTAAGCATCTGCCTTTGGCTCAGGTCATGATCCCAGAGTCTCGGGATCGAGTCCCACATCAGGCTCCCTGTTCAGTGAGGAGTCTACTTCTCCCTCTGTCCCACATCAGGCTCCCTGTTCAGTGAGGAGTCTACTTCTCCCTCTGTCCCCCCCCCCCCCCCTGCACAAATAAATAAATAAAGAAAATCCTTTAAAAATGGGGATAATTCTAACTAAAGATAGAGATGAAACAAAGGTTTTATAAATATTGAATTAAATTAAAAATGTGAAATATATTGAACAATGTGCCTGACACATGGAAAGAAAAAAAAAAAAACTTACCAAACAGGATTATTGATAGCATAACTAATGCTACATTATTAGTAGTAATAATAACACATTTTTACTAAAACTTTTATTATTAACTACTTAGTAGTGTATCTACTTAGTTTACTATAATGTCTTTTGTTTTAACCAAGACACTGAAAGTGTAGCCTAAAGCAAATGTCACCAGCAGATTTGAGAGGATCCTTTTCCTCTACCTTGAGGGCTAGACTTAAATGCAATTCCCATTGTTATTTACTAAAAAAGAGAAACATCATGATAAGGAATTAACTACTTAGTGAAGTCCCATTATCTGTATGCTTATTTTGATTCTATTCTGCCTATACAAATGGAACTTTATATTAGGGAAACTCTTAGCATTTCAGAAAACATCTGTTTTTGTCATCACAGTAACTCTTGAGATAGGTATAATTTTCCAGTTCCAGTTTTATGAAAAGACACCCAGTATAGTTAAATGTCTTTCCAGGTCATTTTGGATGGTGAGTAATGCAAGTGGGGTTTAAACAGACTTTTCTTCTCCTCTTTGCTCTTTTCACTTCCACTAAGATTATCTCTTAGAGCTTCTCAAAGGGGACCTCAAAAGATAAATTTTCTTGTCTGGAAGTGAAACCACAGATTCCAACCAGTGTAGTTACAAATAATAAGGTCCTAGAATTGGTGATGTAATTTGTAAGCACATCAGACATAATTAACATGAGCACTCTTTTACTTTGAAGGGTATCTGCTTTTTTTTGAGATAGATAGATGATAGTTGACAGAATCAGAACTGAAATATTCAGAAAGAATTACATACTGAATCGGGAAAAAGCGAAGAGTAGCTCCTGAGGAGAATTTAATAGTGATATATCATGATTTTATAAAAGTTGTAAAGGTGTTAAGATGCACTGCATGTGAATTTGCATTGGTCCCTAGTTAGTATCTTTCTCCCCTCCCCCACCAATACTTTAATATATCTGTCCATGTGCAGTAATAGCTTTGTCTTTTTTTATCAATAAAATGTTATTTTAAGGGCATTAGGAGATATTAATTTTTTTGCTGCATAGTCATGCTGATAGAAATTGTGTGTGTGTGTGTGTGTATCAGTTAAATTAGATCCCCAGGAACTTCCAGATGTTAAGGGGGCAGAAATGCATAAATGAGACCTGAAATCTTGCAAGACTTGAATTTGTTTGGATGATCAAAAATTGGGCTAAGACAGGGAACAGCAATTCTGGAAACAGAAAAACAACCACTTTCTGAAAGGTAGGACTGGCAGAGAAGTGAATCCAAAGCGACGGGAAGATAGACCCCGGGGGGAGGGTCCGGCTCCCGGCAAGCAGCGGAGCAACCGCGCACAAAATCAGGACTTTTAAAAGTCTGTTCCGCTGAGGGACATCGCTCCAGAGGCTACCCGGGGCAAAGCCCACACGAGGTTAGCGTGGCCTCAGGTCCCGCAGGGTCACAGAAGGATCAGGGGTGTCTGAGTGTCGCAGAGCTTGGGGGGATTGGAACGGGAAAGCTGGCTACAGAGACAGAGCCAAGAGTAAGCTCGCAGCTCGGGGTGACCTTGAACCGGTCGCAGGCTCGGTGAGCTCGGAGCGCGGCCGGAGGTCAGGCAGACGGGAGTAACTGGGCGCTGTTCTCTGAGCGCACACTGAGGAGTGCGGCCCTGGGCTCTCTGGCTCCTCCGGGCCAGAGACCAGGAGGCCACCATTTGTATTCCCGTCCTCCCAAACTCTACGGAAAGCGCTCAGGGAACAAAAGCTCCTGAAAGCAAACCCAAGCGGATTACTCACCCCGGCCCCAGGTAAGGGCGGTGCAATTCCGCCTGGGGCAAAGACACTTGAGAATCACTACAACAGGCCCCTCCCCCAGAAGATCAACAAGAAATCCAGCCGAGACCAAGTTCACTTACCAAAGAGTGCGGTTTCAATACCAAGGAGAGCAGCAGAATTCCAGAGGAGGAGAAAGCAAAGCACAGAACTCATGGCTTTTTCCCTGTGATTTTTTTTAGTCTTGCGGTTAATTTAATTTTTTTCTTTTTCATTTTTGGTTTTTTTTTCTCGCCTTTGGGTAAAATTTTTTTTTTAACTGTTACCTTTTTCTTTTTTAACGATTTTTTACTAGTTTATCTAATATATATATTTTTTCTTTTTTATATTTTTCTTAGGTGTTTTCTTTTTTTTTTTAATTCTATACTTTCTTTTCTTTTCTCTTTTTTCTTTTTTTTTTTTTTTCCTTTCTTCCTTTTTGAACCTCTTTTTATCCCCTTTCTCCCCCGTCATGATTTGGGATCTCTTCTAATTTGGTTAAAGCATACTTTCCTGGGGTTGTTGCCACCCTTTTAGTATTTTACTTGCCCCTTCATATACTCTTCTCAGGACAAAATGACAAGACGGAAAATTCAACACAAAAAAAAGAACAAGAGGCAGTACCGAAGGCTAGGGACCTAATCAATACAGACATTGGTAATATGTCAGATCTAGAGTTCAGAATGACAATTCTCAAGGTTCTAGCCGGGCTCGAAAAAGGCATGGAAGATATTAGAGAAACCCTCTCGAGAGATATAAAAGCCCTTTCTGGAGAAATAAAAGAACTAAAATCTAACCAAGTTGAAATCAGAAAAGCTATTAATGAGGTGCAATAAAAAATGGAGGCTCTCACTGCTAGGATAAATGAGGCAGAAGAAAGAATTAGTGATATAGAAGACCAAATGATAGAGAATAAAGAAGCTGAGCAAAACAGGGACAAACAGCTACTGGACCACGAGTGGAGAATTCGAGAGATAAGTGACACCATAAGACGAAACAACATTAGAATAATTGGGATTCCAGAAGAAGAAAGAGAGAGGGGAGCAGAAGGTATACTAGGGAGAATTATTGGGGAGAATTTCCCCAATATGGCAAAGGGAATGAGCATCAAAATTCAGGAGGTTCAGAGAATGCCCCTCAAAATCAATAAGAATAGGCCCACACCCCGTCACCTAATAGTAAAATTTACAAGTCTCAGTGACAAAGAGAAAATCCTGAAAGCAGCCCGGGAAAAGAAGTCTGTAACATACAATGGTAAAAATATTAGATTGGCAGGTGACTTATCCACAGAGACCTGGCAGGCCAGAAAGAGCTGGCATGATATTTTCAGAGCACTAAATGAGAAAAACATGCAGCCCAGAATACTATATCCAGCTAGGCTATCATTGAAAATAGAAGGAGAGATTAAAAGCTTCCAGGACAAACAACAACTGAAAGAATTTGCAAACACCAAACCAGCTCTACAGGAAATCTTGAAAGGGGTCCTCTAAGCAAAGAGAGAGCCTACAAGTGGTAGATCAGAAAGGAACAGAGACCATATACAGTAACAGTCACCTTACAGGCAAAACAATGGCAGTAAATTCATATCTCTCAATAGTTACCCTGAATGTTAATGGGCTAAATGCCCCTGTCAAAAGACACAGGGTATCAGAATGGATAAAAAAACAAAACCCATCTATATGTTGCCTCCAAGAAACTCATTTTAAGCCCGAAGACACCTCCAGATTTAAAGTGAGGAGGTGGAAAAGAATTTACCATGCTAATGGACATCAGAAAAAGCAGGAGTGGCAATCCTTATATAAGATCAATTAGATTTTAAGCCAAAGACTATAATAAGAGATGAGGAAGGACACTATATCATACTCAAAGGTTCTGTCCAACAAGAAGATTTAACAATTTTAAATATCTATGCCCCCAACGTGGGAGCAGCCAACTATATAAACCAATTAATAACAAAATCAAAGAAACACATCAACAATAATACAATAATAGTAGGGGACTTTAACACTCCCCTCACTGAAATGGACAGATCATCCAAGCAAAAGATCAGCAAGGAAATAAAGGCCTTAAACGACACACTGGACCAGATGGACATCACAGATATATTCAGAAAATTTCATCCCAAAGCAACAGAATACACATTCTTCTCTAGTGCACATGGAACATTCTCCAGAATAGATCACATCCTTGTTCCTAAATCAGGACTCAACCGGTATCAAAAGATTGGGATCATTCCCTGCATATTTTCAGACCACAATGCTCTAAAGCTAGAACTCAACCACAAAAGGAAGTTTGAAAAGAACCAAAATACATGGAGACTAAACAGCATCCTTCTAAAGAATGAATGGGTCAACCAGGAAATTAAAGAGGAATTGAAAAAAATCATGGAAACAAATGATAATGAAAATACAACGGTTCAAAATTTGTGGGACACAACAAAGGCAGTCCTGAGAGGAAAATATATAGCGATACAAGCCTTTCTCAAGAAATAAGAAAGGTCTCAGGTACACAATCTAACCCTACACCTAAAGGAGCTGGAGAAAGAACAAGAAAGAAACCCTAAGCCTAGCAGGAGAAGAGAAATCATAAAGATCAGAGCAGAAATCAATGAAATAGAAACCAAAAAAACAATAGAACAAATCAACGAAAGTAGGAGCTGGTTCTTTGAAAGAATTAATAAAATTGATAAACCCCTGGCCCGACTTATCAAAAAGAAAAGAGAAAGGACCCAAATAAATAAAATCATGAATGAAAGAGGAGAGATCACAACTAACACCAAAGAAATACAAACTATTATAAGAACATACTATGAGCAACTCTACGGCAATAAATTTGACAATCTGGAAGAAATGGATGCATTCCTAGAAACATATAAACTACCACAACTGAACCAGGAAGAAATAGAAAGCCTGAACAGACCCATAACCAGTAAGGAGATTGAAACAGTCATTAAAAATCTCCAAACAAACAAAAGCCCAGGGCCAGACAGTTTCCCACGGGAATTCTCCAAACATTTAAAGAAGAACTAATTCCTATTCTCCTAAACTGTTCCAAAAAATAGAAATGGAAGGAAAACTTCCAAACTCATTTTATGAGGCCAGCATCACCTTGATCCCAAAACCAGACAAGGATCCCACCAAAAAAGAGAGCTATAGACCAATATCCTTGATGAACACAGATGTGAAAATACTCAAAAAAATACTAGCCAATAGGATTCAACAGTACATTAAAAAGATTATTCACCACGACCAAGTGGGATTTATTCCAGGGCTGCAAGGTTGGTTCAACATCCGCAAATCAGTCAATGTGATACAACACATTAATAAAAGAAAGAACAAGAACCGTATGATACTCTCAATAGTTCTGAAAAAGCATTTGACAAAGTACAGCATCCCTTCCTGATCAAAACTCTTCAAAGTGTAGGGATAGAGGGCACATACCTCAATATCATCAAAGCCATCTATGAAAAACCCACCGCAAATATCATTCTCAATGGAGAAAAACTGAAAGCTTTTCCGCTAACGTCAGGAACACGGCAGGGATGTCCATTATCACCACTGCTATTCAACATAGTACTAGAGGTCCTAGCCTCAGCAATCAGACAACAAAAGGAAATTAAAGGCATCCAAATCGGCAAAGAAGAAGTCAAATTATCACTCTTCGCAGATGATATGATACTATATGTGGAAAACCCAAAAGACTCCACTCCAAAACTGCTAGAACTTATACAGGAATTCAGTAAAGTGTCAGGATATAAAATCAATGCACAGAAATCAGTTGCATTTCTCTACACCAACAGCAAGACAGAAGAAAGGGAAATTAAGGAGTCAATCCCATTTACAATTGCACCCAAAACTATAAGATACCTAGGAATAAACCTAACCAAAGAGACACAGAATCTATACTCAGAAAACTATAAAGTACTCATGAAAGAAATTGAGGAAGACACAAAGAAATGGAAAAATGTTCCATGCTCCTGGATTGGAAGAATAAATATTGTGAAAATGTCTATGCTACCTAAAGCAATCTACATATTTAATGCAATTCCTATCAAAGTACCATCCATCTTTTTCAAAGAAATGGAACAAATAATTCTAAAATTTATATGGAACCAGAAAAGACCTCGAATAGGTAAAGGGATATTGAAAAAGAAAACCAACATTGGTGGCATCACAATCCCGGACTTCAAGCTCTATTACAAAGCTGTCATCATCAAGACAGCATGGTACTGGCACAAAAACAGACACATAGATCAATGGAACAGAATAGAGAGCCCAGAAATAGACTCTCAACTCTATGGTCAACTAATCTTCGACAAAGCAGGAAAGAATGTCCAATGGAAAAGAGACAGCCTCTTCAATAAATGGTGCTGGGAAAATTGGACAGCCACATGCAGAAAAATGAAATTGGACCATTTCCTTACACCACACATGAAAATAGACTCAAAATGGATGAAGGACCTCAATGTGCGAAAGGAATCCATCAAAATCCTTGAGGAGAACACAGGCAGCAACCTCTTCAACCTCAGCCGCAGCAACATTTTCCTAGGAACAACGCAAAAGGCAAAGGAAGCAAGGGCAAAAATGAACTATTGGGATTTCATCAAGATCAAAAGCTTTTGCACAGCAAAGGAAACAGTTAACAAAATCAAAAGACAACTGACAGAATGGGAGAAGATATTTGCAAATGACATATCAGATAAAGGACTAGTGTCCAGAATCTATAAAGAACTTAGCAAACTCAACACCCAAAGAACAAATAATCCAATCAAGAAATGGGCAGAGGACATGAACAGACATTTCTGCAAAGAAGACATCCAGATGGCCAACAGACACATGAAAAAGTGCTCCATATCACTCGGCATCAGGGAAATACAAATCAAAACCACAATGCGATATCACCTCACACCAGTCAGAGTGGCTAAAATCAACAAGTCAGGAAATGACAGATGCTGGCGAGGATGCGGAGAAAGGGGAACCCTCCTACACTGTTGGTGGGAATGCAAGCTGGTGCAACCTCTCTGGAAAACAGCATGGAGTTTCCTCAAAATGTTGAAAATAGAACTGCCCTATGACCCAGCAATTGCACTATTGGGTATTTACCCTAAAGATACAAACGTAGTGATCCAAAGGGGCACGTGTACTCGAATGTTTATAGCAGCAATGTCCACAATAGCCAAACTATGGAAAGAACCTAGATGTCCATCAACAGATGAATGGATCAAGAAGAGGTGGTATATATACACAATTGAATACTATGCAACCATCAAAAGAAATGAAATCTTGCCATTTGCCACAACATGGATGGAACTAGAGCGTATCATGCTTAGCGAAATAAGTCAGGCGGAGAAAGACAACTATCATATGATCTCCCTGATATGAGGAAGTGGTGTTGCAACATGGGGGCTTAAGTGGGTACGAGAAGAATAAATGAAAGAAGATGTGATTGGGAGGGAGACAAACCATAAGTGACTCTTAATCTCACAAAACAAACTGAGGGTTGCTGGGGGGAGGGGGTTTGGGAGAAGGGGGTGGGATTATGGACATTGGGGAGGGTATGTGCTTTGGTGAGTGCTGTGAAGTGTGTAAACCTGGTGATTCACAGACCTGTACCCCTGGGGATAAAAATATATGTTTATAAAAAATAAAAAATAAATAAAATAAAAAATTGGGCTAAGACAGAATTCTGGAAAAGCAATTTCTCCATGAAATTTGCTGAGCACATTAATGAGTACTTAACTCTCAGCCTTCAAATTGATCAGACAGGGTCAGAAGGCAAGGATGGCTAACCCAGTGACTTTTAGTCTTTTTTTAATGTTACCATTAAAAGTTTGAGAGGCTTATGTGCCGTAAGTTTAAAATCATTGCATCTTAGTTTCACAGTACAGAAGGAAATAAATTCTCATAAACTGGTGATGTTCAGAATCTTTTTATTTTCTTTTGATAATTGCTTTCAGAGATAAATGCACTTGTATAGCACAAAATTAAATACATTCCTTGCTTTGGTCATTAAATGCTTAACATAATTACACTAATTAAACCTTTATTATCAGATTTTCTGTAGAGATAATCCTTTCTTATATCTAAACTGTTACTTTTGGCTTCACTTGATGCTGCAACTTTCTACTTCCTAATGGGATAAGGAAATTTTACAGCTGTTAAATCCAGTGATGATTTTTTCAACTTCATCTTTTTTGACTTACCAGTTTATCAGCTTTGATGGATCTGATCACTTCCTCGTCTTTGAGACAATCTCTTCATTAGACTCTCATGGTTTTCCCCAAGCCACATTGACTATTACCTCTCAAGGTCTTTTGTTGGCTTCTCTTCATCTCCCTAAGCTTTTATTGTTGGAGCACCAGTCTCTTGATAATCTCATAGCATTTATGGCTTTAAGTACTCTAAGGACTTTTGGAGTTATATCCTCAACTTAGATTCTACATCTCTCTACCCCTATCAATTCCAAAGTCTTCTATCCAACCACTTACTCAACACTTCAACCATTAGCTATGCCATCTCAGTAAGTCCAATCAAATACCTGATCTTCTCCCTCAAGCCTGTTTCTCCTAATGTCTTCCTATCTCAGGAAAAGACAAATCCAGCCTTGCAAGAGTGTGGACCAAAACCTTGGGAGTATCTTGGGTTCTCTCCTTCTCTCACACACCCCATATTTGTGCCAGCAACTATTCAGTGCCGTTTTATAGTGAGAATTTTTCAAATCTATTTTTCTTCATCTCCACTGCTATCACCCTGAGAGAGACATCATTTCCTCTGGATTCTGCAATTTTTTCCCTACCCATCCTGTAATCTATTTTCAACACAGCAGCCAGGATGATCTTGTTAAAAAGTAACTCAGATTGTGTTAATCTCTACTCACATTCCTTTAATGGCTTCTCATCTCTCTTGCACTAAAAGTCCAATTTTTCCTATAGATTTAAAACTCTGTCTACACTAGATTATAGTATCTGATCTGACCCCCTCCAGTCTCCTCCCTCACTGCCCTTTGTTCCAGAAACACTCTCTTTGCTGCTCTCTCACAGCAAACCCTGGACAAACCCACAAATCCTAGACAAACCCACCAAAGAGTCTTCTGCTGGCTGCTTCCCCTACTTGGAATTCCATCTTCCAGGAATCCAAGTTCACTTCCTTACTTCCTTCAGGTATTTGTTTCAATGTTACTTATGCAGTGAAGACTTTCTTATGCTTTATTTGTAATTATACCACTTACCCTCCTGGCATGCTCTTACTCTTCTTCCCGGACTTATTTTTCTTCATGTCTTAATTTCTAACATCACTTGTTCTAATTCCTAATCTATACTTGTCTTGTTTCTGTTGTTAAATGTCTGAAGGCTGTCGTAGTGTTCACTATTGTGTCTCCAGTGCCTGGGTCATATAAAGTATATATGTCTGTTAATTGAGATAAGTATATCTCAAATTGTAACAAAAAGTTTATATTTTTAAAATTTACAAATTTCATGTCCATAAGTATTGTCAGAAAAAGTTTTAATATTCAATACACAATGTGATGTGTATTGATGTGATGACAACTTTATTTTCCATGTTTCACTGGCTTCACTTACATTAATTGTACTTTTTTAAAAAGATTCCATTTTTGATATTTTGTATTGCATTATGATGGAGAATCTTTTCTTCAAATTTAAAATTACTTTTATTCGCACTTGATTATGTCATTCTGACAATATTTAGACTTTTCACTGAAATAAATGGATATACTTTATTTGTTTACCACAAATATTTTACAGGCATAATATGGGTTAAATATTCTTTGTAAAAGGCTGCATATGATAAAATAAAGGTCAAGGCTAAGCTAGAAGTCTAATATGTAATCTATATATAATTATAATCATGGAAACGAAAAATATATATTATGTAAAATATCAAGGAATAGTTTATTATGTAATTTTACATTCAACATGACCTTCATTTTTATACTCCCATCGAAAAAATAGAAAAGAAAGAAAAAAAAGAAAAAGAACAAAGAAGCTTCAGGGTTATAAAACTGGACTATCATCTCCCCCAAATTCAACTCTTTCGTGTAGTTCCTTTAATCTTCTCACAAAGGTAAAAATGAAATAAAAGATGTGTGTGTGTGTGTGTGTGTGTGTATCTGTATCTATATATCTATGTCTCTCTATATAAAAGTCTGTATATGGGGGCACCTGGGTGGCTCAGTGGGTTAAAGCCTCTGCCTTTGGCTCAGGTCATGATCCCAGGATCTTGGGATCGAGCCCCGCATCGGTCTCTCTGCTCGACGGGGAGCCTGCTTCCCCTTCTCTCTCTGCCTGCTTCTCTGCCTACTTGTGATCTCTCTCTGCCAAATAAATAAATAAAATCTTTAAAAAAAACAAAAGTCTGTATATGTAGACACCAAGAGGGAAAGAATTAACATTTTTGTCAAAAAAATTTTTAGGAAATATGATGCAGTGATTAAGACTATGGAATGTGGAGCAAAATCCCTGGGTTTAAATTCCTGATTTAGCACTTACTACACTTATTTGAGCAAGATGCTTACCATTTCCTTGCCATAGTTTTCTATGTTATTAAATGGAGATAGTTAAGAGAATGTACCTAATAAGATTATTTATAAAATTAAATGACTTCTGCCTAAGAAATGCTTAAATAATGCCTGGCATGTAGTAAGTGCTAAAGAAATGTTTGATAGCTAAATATATAGGTAAAGAAGAATATATTCAAATCAAGGTATATTCTACTGGTAAAATTAAACAAAACAAAACAAAACTGAGAGACAAATTTGACTATTAAGAGTTTAAATACCATAAAGTGAAGGTCTTATCTAGTTAGAAAATATTTAGGCCAAGAAGAACGAACCTTCCTTTTCTTTAAGCATTTGTCACTTTTTAATTTGCACATTTAATTTGCAAACACCTTTAATTCCCTTGCAGTGCTGAAAATTCTGCAAGAATGTTCATCTTTGTATCCTCTGCCCAACAGCACTTGCATATATATAGAAATTGACTCAGGGCTTTTTTGGTGAAGAATTTCAACAAGATTGGATATTATGACATTTTGATATTTAAGTTGGCTCTTATTTCCTTCTATTGTGTAGTGGAACACATTGAAATACCAGAAAAAAAATGAAGAAGATTCCTACATGTCTTAATTTAATGCCACAAAAATGAACTGTATACTTTAAATATACTTTTACTAAAATTGCTATTTAATATACTCCTGATTTTCAATGTAGATGAATTTTTCTTTAAAAACTGAGATAACGGACGCCTGGGTGGTTCAGTGGGTTAAACCTCTGCCTTCAGCTCAGGTCATGATCTCAGGGTCCCGGGGTCGAGTCCCACATCGGGCTCACTGCTCATCGGAGAGCCTGCTTCCCCCTCTCTCTCTGCCTGCCTCTCTGCCTACTTGTGTTTCTCTGTGTGTCAAATAAATAAATAAAATCTTTAAAAAAATAATAAAAAAATAAAAACTGAGATAACTTAGCTAAAGGTAACGCTAATAACAAAATATCCTAGTAGTTTGTTCAGAGTGGAAACTTTCAGGATTTTTCTGGAAATTTTTCCTGACATCATCATTGGGTAAAAGAAAACTGGAATATACCTCCATTTATAGACACATTATCTTTATGCTCTAGTATCTCTTCCTTCTGATAAAAGCTTGGAAAAGACTCAGGTCAGTGAAAATAAACCCCACCATATTAAGATCCAAGGTGAATGTTCTCTTTCCAATTAAGCTCCAATCATGTCATCTGTCTTTTAAATAAAATAATAAACTTAATTTCCTAGTTTTGTTGAGAATTGACATGCATCACTGTTTAAGGTAAACAGCATGATGTTTCGACTTATGCACATATTGTGAAAGGATTACAAAGGCTTAGTTAACATTCATCTTTTCATATAAAGAAAAAAAAAATCTTGTGATGAGGACCCTAAGGATCTAATCTTTTAACAACTCTCCTGTATATCACATAGCAATGTTAACTATTTTTAGTCATTGTGGTATATATAACATCCTTAGTATTTAGAACTGGAAAGTGAGTTATTTTTTAAAAAGATTTATTTATTTGAGAGAGAGACTGAATGGGGCAGGGGGCAGAGAGAAACAGAAGGAGAAGGAGAATAGCAGATGCTCTCAGTTGAACATGGCGCCCTATGCAGGTTGCTCTCCTGATCCTGGTATCATGACCTGAGCTGAAATCAAGAGCCAGACTCTTAGCTAACTGAGCCACCCAGGGATCACATAATTAACCTATTTTAAAGTAATTCACTATCTTTACAGAAAATGAATAATTTGCATCAGTCCAACCTATGAAAACTTTCCCCACTATACCTCATCATCTACTGTCTAATCTGGTTAGGTCTTCCTTAGGAATTCCTACCTCTGTGCTTTTGAGTATGCATAGTGGGTTAAAGATGGCCATATTCTCGTCATCAAATCTCTCACTGAGATGTCAGTTTGTTCCCCATAGTTTCACCGCCCTCTACTGCAGAGAATCTGGTCTGGTCCTGTGACTATTGCTAAAGTGAGGTGGTGCCAATTCTGGGCCTTTAAGAGGGCTCAATAGTTTTGTTCTCTCCCTCTTGGAACACAGATGCTTGCATCTTGGCTACCATGTTGTGAGCAGCTCAGGCTATGTGGAGGGGCCATGTAGAGAATTGAGGGGCTCCAAATGACTGCCCCTGATGATTTTCCAGCTGACAGTGCCAACTGCTACCCTGGGAGGAAGCCATCCTGGCCTTGCAAGTTCTAAGCCCCCAGGACCCAGCCTTTATCACTCATAGCAGAACCACCTACCTGGGACCATTCAAATGCAAAGAATCAGGAGTGAGAGTGAGATAGTTGTTTTAAGGCATCAAAGTTTGGAGTAGAGCTGTAACTAAAGCAATATCCTTTTGCTTATTTCCAATTTATTCCAATCGCCTTTATATTACTTTTTCAACTAGACTGTAAATTATTCATAGTCACAGATATTGCTGTATTTGCTTCCTATGTGTCCCTGTAGCTATTAACACATTGCTAGACACATGGGATTCTGATTACCCGAGCTTTCCAGTTGAATTATAAAAAAATGTAGAAGCAACAGTGGTAAAAAGGGAACTTTGTATTTAAGACAAATTTTAAAGACAGGATTTTGATTAAACCAATATTAATAACTAATGTAAAAAGAATGTGTCTTTCTATTTAATCTACAAAGGAATTAACTGTCATATTGTGTGTGTGTGTTTTGTTTGTAAACTGAACCTAAAATATCAATTTTAATTAGAAGCATGGTCATCTATTGGAAATTTATACATGGAATTGTAAAAGACCAGACTAAAGGGAAATTATAATCAGACTGAAATAAATAAATAAAAAGATAAATAAGTAAATAAGTAAAGGGAGGAAAAAGCGTAAGTTATTGTTTAGAGCTACACAGTAAAAGGGGTGAACATAATAAATTTCTTTCAGTTTCTGCCATGTACTCTGCATGTACTTGATGTGGGAAGTAACAGTTATCATACCCAGTCACTGAAACTAACAATATTCTGGGAACAGGTACTGTTTGCAAGCCCATTTATTAGTGTAACAATAACGAAGCACAATTCAAGTCAGAACCCTGGATTAAGCAAACAGAATGACAATATGACAATATGCCTATTTGTGATCCAGGGCTTTTTTTGGGGGGGAATGGGGGTATGAAGAAACCAGTATTATTTAAAATATGAAGGGTTTTTAATCTTTTTTAATTCCAAGTTAACTTTTGAGTACTTTTATTTCTTAATTGTTAATAAGTTATCTATAAGGCAGAAAATGTCCAATGTAGTTAAATAATTCCCAAAATCTTTCCCTGAGGACCAAGCCTCCCAGCAAAATCTCTCCCTGCTATGTTGCTTCTCAGAATTCCCATTTCTATGTTTCAGAGCTGCACTTGCTAAGAGAGAAGATGATTAGAAAATAATGCAGAATACAAAAGGCAGTGTGTGTGTGTGTGTGTGTGTGTAAAAGGAGTGGTGAGGAATTAAGCCTCTTGCTCTCTGGATTCTTGCATTTGTACAAAGTTGAAGGGTAACTGGTCATTACATAAAGGGCATATTTAAAAACACTTACGAAAAGTGTTTATGTACTCTTGAAATGTGAGTGATTCACAAAGACAAATATTGTAGCACAAAGCTTTATTCATGCAGTCATACAGCCAATACATATTGTTGAAATACATTTTTAAAATCATAGCGTGAGGAGTTGAAGGCATAACTCTTCACACTCACATCCGTGTCATTCTCAAGTGAGCCAAGGATAGAGAGTAGAAGTGGGAGGCAGAGGGAGGGTAGGAGAATAGGGAGCAAGCGAGGGAGAGATGAAAGAAGAAGAAAAGAAGCGAGAGAGAAAATACCAAAATAACATTCTGGGGCCCACCATCTCATCTATCCCAAGTATGTGGGCATCGTATCTAGCTTGTAACAAAGAGATGGCCATGGCGCTTCTTTCTGGTTCTAGACAGAGCTGATACAAGGGGGCACTGCATGCATGTGTGTCGCCTCAGCTCAGTCCCCATTCCTTCAGGAGTTACGAGCTCTGGATCCCAAGAGTATCTAATGCACGCTGCTAGGCACGGAGGTCTCTTGGAGAGACTGTCCAGGTTCACGCGTGTGCGCTCAGGGGCGCTGGTGTATCTATATGTTGGGGAGAGGGAGGAGTCCCTTCTGCCAGAGACTCACCTGGATCCCCACATTTTCCGGGGATCATGGGAGGAGTGTACGAGGTCGGAGGGACCGGTAGCCTTGCAGTGATAAAGAACGCGGAGTGCGGACGAGCGGGGCGGGGGAGGAGCGCGGCGGCACAGCCAAATCTTAACCGGGCCCCGGTGTTTGCAGACCCAAGTACAGCGCCGTGGGTCTCCGCGGGAGCCGTTCCAGAAGCTGCTGCCTGAGAACCCCGAGCCTCAGCCCTGCTTCACTTCGGGATCCTCTTCCTCCCCCCGCACCACGTACCTGGCCAGAGCGGCGGGACGCGTGCCCGAGAAGCCCCTCTCGGCAGGACCTGCCCAGCCTCGGTTCGCCTCCGTCTCCCACGGCCACCGCCGCCTCCCCGTACGGGCTCGCTGCGCTCCCGCCAGCACCATGGAAGAATCGGGGTAAACCCGCGGGCGCCGGCGACTTTTTCTCCGGAGTCTCTGGCCTGGCGCCTTCTGGGTGAGATGAGTGGGAGAGGTGGTAGCTTTGCCGGTCTGAGGTTGCCCCGAAAAGCCCCGGCCGAGAAACACAGGCTCCGCGGAGACCGTCCGCTGCCAGCCCACGTCGTGCAGCGCCCTCGCCCTCCTCTTCTTCCTCGCGTCAGGGTTTGTTTATATAGGGTCCGGAAGCTGGGCGGAATTGCCCACCCCCTCCAGGCGGCCCGCCCTCCCCTCCCGGGCTCGGGCTCCCGCACGTGGTCGGCACCGGCGGCGTCTCCGCGGAAGGCAGCATCCGCGAGCGGGGAGCGGGCGGCCGGGAGCCAGCGCCGCGCAGCTTCGCCTGCTGCTCGCCCTCCCCGGCGCCCTCGCCCACGGCCCAGCCCAGCGCAGACTCGGCTTCGCCTCCCTCCATCCCCTTCGCAGGAGGGGAGCTTGAGCACACCGCCCTTTAGGTGCTCGTGATGTTTCTCGGGGTCCGCTCAGTCGCTGGAAGAGAATGGTAACATGAACAGCGGAGCGTGAGCGCGTCACGGGGGAAGGGGAAGAGATTGATGGGCAGAGCGCTTACTTCGCGGAAGATCACGTTCCGAGGGCTGCGCGAGGCGAAACGGCCGCGCCCCCACTTCCTGGCTGGACTCCGCTGACATCTGTAGCCTCCCTTCCAGCAGGTTCCCCGCTCGCGAGCCGCTGCCGGCGGGGAGAGTTTAGACCGCGCGCGAGCATCCAGGAGTTTGGGGACCTCCATCCAAACAGGAGTTGTGCTCCTGTGTCCGAGTCCCTGGATCCGTGTGGCGCCCGCCAGCGCGCTGGCTTCAGAGGGAGTTGAACTTGAGTCCAGGTGGGTTATTCCAGGGGCAGCACAGGAGGAGACAGATGTGCAGGGAGGACGAGGCAGGTGATGTTCCAATGGCAAAAGCGGACGCTTTTCTTCCTGACACTGGCTGGGGCTGAGCCTTTTCCCCCCACGCAGTTCCCCCAAGTGACCCGCTCCTCTCTAACCCAACCCTCCCCACTAAGGGGGGGCGCAGGACACCACAACTCCTGTGTTCTTACGTATGTAGCATGATATAGACTTTCATAACTTAAGATTATGGGTCAAATGACCGTATTTTACTCCACTGCTTTATATTAAGGAGGTTTAAGGATTTCCTCAGTCAAGTCATTTACTTCTAAGCCAATAGATAATGCCTTCGTCATAGTTTTCCGGGGGGAAAGTAACTGTGTGTTTGTTCCGCAGATGCCCAACTCCCTGTGAATCGTGCAGATTGGTGCTGAGCACGCAACAAAAGTTTTTAGCTTCTCCTCAGTTTCTGGTGCTTCGCAGGGGAGAGGAAAGGACTTTGGCGTTAAACACAAGAAGCAGTCAGGGAGCCATCTCCTTTAACTTTTCTTCTCTGTTACCATTTGCAATGAAGAGGAAACAGAAGAGATTTCTGCAGATGACTTTGTTATTCATGGTGGCTTTAATTTTCCTGCCCAATATTGGTCTCTGGTCTCTGTACAAGGATAAGCACTTGGTGAAATCCACAGAACCCGGGGAGCAGCAGGTAAGTGCCATCCGGAGAAAGCTCACAGGAGGAGCACCTCGCGGGGACACGGGGAAGCAAGTGTAGGGTAGCCTTAGGTTTTCTCTCAAGTATTTGCAGGGTACGTATTTTAGGAATTGAGACTTTGGGGTTTGGAAAGTCCTTGTTTTAAGATCCCAACTAAGGACATGGATGGAAGTAAACTAGAAAAGAAGGATAAGAGAGGTCAAGAGGAAGAGAAAACAATCTCAGTTGGTCTTTAGGTTGATTTTGACTTGAAGTGTATGAAAAGTAACTGTTCATTTGTGGGGTGCGGAGTACTAGTCAGGGGTTTGGTACTAGTCAGTCCGGGGATTTGTTTTTGCTTTTCATCCGGTTTGGATATCTACATTAAAGTGGTCTGGGCCAATGAAATCATTTAACTTGTGAAGTAGTTCTCAAGAAACAAGCTACAGCTTTCTATATTTTTGGTTGTAATTTTTGCTTAGCAACAGCTTTTTACTCTGTGGAAACTTAAAGTCTCTTGTTTTTTCTCTCCTGTTGCTAAGGTGGTGTGGTGGGGTATACAGGCAGAGTTGTCAAGGATGCCTGTTCAGTTTCACAATCTGGTGGTAATAGTTTGTTGGTAAAAGCTTTTCTTCATATCTGAGACACTGCGTAGTGTGGTATGTTTTGTTTTCACGTATATGCAATCTGTTAGTCTGGGCATCACTCATGACTTAACATAGATCAAAATAACTATCTTTTTTAGTGAGTAATGCAAAAAAAATCGTTCACGAAGTGTTGATGAGGAGTCATATTGTTGAATTTCTTGTTTATTAGTAAATGAGACAGCTTCTGTAATTAAACTTCTAACAATAGAATGCAGCCTTCTTTGTGATATTGACTTAACACCTTATTTTAACTAGTCCCATGCATCACCTCAGAATATTAATATTCTTAATTTCAAGGGCCATCGCCCATGTACACTGTGTACCCTCCACATATATTATGTGTTTAAGTAAAAGTCCATTTGTGGACAACAGGAATGTATATTAATGGTAATTAAATATTTCTTCTTATACTTAACAAAGTTTAATCTCTTTACACAGTGAGTGGTTAACTCCAGTGAAATACCTGGAGTTAATCTGCTTTTTCATTTTGAGAAGTAATGGTTACCAGTCTGTAAACTTTAAAAATAACTAGTTGCTTATGGATTTTTGGTGGATTGGAATTTTGAGGAAAACTGTTGATGTTTTTATTTAGTTGTTGATCTCTATCATCCTTTCTAATAGGGATATAACCTTGATTTAAAGTATATTCTGTTTTGTCATTCTAGTGAGAAAAAGGAAGGAAGATGGGCACTTTGAATGTGAAACTTTTTTTTCCTACTTAGGTCACTTATTTCTTTAACCTTGATGTGAAACAAGATTTTGTTGACATTAGTAGCTAATACAGTATTACATAAAATTTCTAGTTCAAAATAGTTAAACTGACAAAAGCAAAATGACTTTTCCTTGAGTTTTGCTAATTCAATTAACCATAACCATCCGAAGTATTTGTTGTATAGCTAACATAAAACATTAATTAAACTTATTAATGAGATCTTTACAACTTTCACACTGGTTCTTACTGATTTTGACTCTTAATGGGAAATTTGTTTGTACAATGACATTAAAAAATGAAATATAGCAAATCAACTCTCTGATTTACTATAATTTCCAAAAGAGTTTCCTTGTTTCTGGGTTTTTTGTAGAGGAATAGATTAACTTAATATTAGGTAATCAGTTAACAATTATGAAAGGAATGGGGTGGCAAGAGAAGGAAGTATTTTTCAGTGTTTCATACACTGTTGAGTAAATAACTGATGGAGATCTTGTGACATTCCAGTTTAATAATCCTTTGTAATAGTTTTGAAACCAAGAGTAAAGATGGTCAGTAATATGCCATAAAATGAATGTCAATCATATACTTCAGTAGTTTTTAACTTAAGTAATAGTTTTAGAACTAATTCTTACTTAAAAAAAATTAGAAAGGTAGAAATTGTCACTTACTGAAAGATAGAATTCATTGTAAAACAGAAAAGATAAGCTTTTATTGGTTTTATTTCACTGTTAGATATAATTTGAAAGATAATTAGGATAGTTGACATTATATGAGTGTTGGATATGTAAGAGTTAAGTCACATATGTATATTTATATATGTGTGTTTATATATGTGTGTGTGTGTGTATATACTTGACCAAATAAAAAGTGACTTTCAGTGATGAGTTAAACATGCTTAATATTGTGATACAATAGTTTGCTAATGTATCTATAAATCAATGTTAGTAAGTCAGCTAAACACACAGGTTTCCAATTGAAGCATGTAATTTGACTATTGGGTAATGTGTTATTTAAATTTAGCAATTTGTTCTAAAAAGACTATTTCATGGTTAATTGCTAAGATGTTCTTCAAAAGCCATCTTTTACTATATTTATCACTAAGTTGTAAAATCGTGAGGGTAAAGATAATGCGCTGATTGAGGCATTGACAGCAGTTAAGTACTGAAGCTATTCAAAACAAGTCATGTGCCCATGTGAGTGGTCTATTTTTACAGCAGTTATGTGTTAAAACAGCAGTTCTGGTGCAAAGTGTGATGTGGCAATGGTCACAGAAATTGAAAACCTTTAACCATTTTAAATAGTTTAATTATTACAGTGGGTTGTAGGGAAATACTTTACATTATGGAGATTCAAAATCATAGAATGGCTAATACTTTTAAAATTCTCCTAATTTTATTTTATCAGAGCACATCATTAATAGTTTATCTACTAATCTGTATAAGCAGTATTTATTATATAATCTGAAACAAAGCAAGGGTAAACAGTAAACACTGATAGAAATTCTATGTTAGTTTTCATGCTGTTTAGTATTTTGCACATTTTTTCTCATTCTCTTGCTATTACAAGTTAATTGTATTATTGTCTTTTCACATGAAGAATAATGTTTACGGGGATGCCTGGGTGGCTCAGTTGTTAAGCCTCTGCCTTTGGCTCAGGTCATTATCCTGGGGTCCTGGGATCCAGCTCTGCATTGGGCTCCCTGCTTGGAAGGAAGCCTGCTTCTCTCTCTCCCACTCCCCCTGCTTGTGTTACCCTCTCTTGCTGTGTCTCTCTCTGTCAAATAAATAAAGTCTTTAAAAATAATAATATTTATGAAAATTCCCATTATATTTTAGTATTTACCCATTTATGATGCAGAAAAGAAAAAAAAATGAAATAAAAATTCCCAAATTATTCATTTAAAAGTTTTTTTTTTCTTTTCTCTCATACAACCAAAGGGGATTGAAAAAATTTAATAATGTAGTAATTAAAATGTGTATTTTATTGTTTGTGCTCTGCAAAGTTGGAATCCAGTTACTAAAATAAATTTTAAGTTTTTGAGATTTTTAATGTTTTAGAAAAATTTGAAGATATTTTATAGTTTTGGCTTATATGTTATTATCAGTCATAATTGTCATGTTATTTTCAGTTGAATTTTGTCACTTTTTTGCTATTACTAGGATGATATAATATCTTCTTTGTTTTGTTTAGAAATATATACATATATTCCAAAATAATCTATTAATAATGAATATGATACTTAACTGAGATTGATTACTGTGTAGTAATGCTTCTCATTTTTCTCTTAAAATTTGAATTTCTTCTCTGCTTTCAGCTACATTTAAATTAAAGTTATGTGTTTAGATCTTAAATAAGCAGTGCAGTAGGATTATAATTAGGACAAAACGATATTTTAGGGCAAAACTATTTCATTCAGCATTATTATACCTTTCTTCCTAATTATTCATACAAGAATAGGTAAATAAAAACTACCCCCAAATACTTTGTTTTCCTAAATACATTGAAAAGACTAATTGAAAAAAAAAAATAGTAGCTGTAGTTTTGGCAACTAAGTTGCAAATAATATGACTTGCAGAAATAATACAAGAATATTTAGAATATGATGAAGATCTTTTAATATTTTTGTGAATCATTTTTGAAATGAAAGAACTAGAGTCAAATCCCAGAATTTTAAATCAGACATTTTCACAATTACTCAGAATGATTTTAGAAACTTTTGTTTGGCCTGGATTTTTTACCGCATAAGAAAAAAAAAAACCCAAAACTAGATGCTCATGTCACTTTTGAATTGTAGAACCTTCTTATTTCTTTGTACTTAAGAATTTTTATTGATGAAATAGGGTTAATCATGCTTGCCACATAAGGTAAGTAAGGTCCTGAGATCACATCTTGGGTATGGGAAGTATTGTGTGGTAATATTTTGTTGTTAGTCAGATCCATATGTAAGCTGTACATGACAGGTGTGGGACTTCACCTTTATTTAAAAAAAAAAAAAAAGTACTCTGAAAGATTTCTATCTTTGACCAACTCTTCCAATGTTAATCAGCACCACACTTTGGGGGAATTGTTTCTTTTGGCTAAGAACATTTTTTCCCCTGTGGCATTTTAAACCTGTTTTATGATGTGAAGATGTCAGATAGTTGGTACTGAGTATATGCAAACTGTCATGCTTTCCTTTGTCATGCTGATCACTAAAGCAGTAGAGTGTGTCTGTATTTCTTTTCTAGCAAACACCTGAGATATTGGAAGAGCTAAGGACAGGAGGAAAAAAAAAAGGTTTTCTCTCTTCCCGCACTCAGGATTATCAATACACTAAGTGTGAAATGATGCATTAGTTTGAGCCATACTGTTCTTAATTAGCTAAAATGTAGGTTTTAAATTAAGATTTTAAAGGACCTTTTCTTGAATTTATGGAAAATCCATTCTGACTCGCTACAGGACCGCACCACACAAACCACTGTAACAAGTGTCTTAATTATTTGCTGTGACCTCGTAGATCGCAACATGATTAGTTCATCACCTTGCCTCCTGGGAGACTGTGTGAAACACAGTCTTCTGTTCACAATCTGGTAAAAAATTAGATAGGTTTTTCTCTCGTTCATTGCTGTGTTGGATAAGCTGTGCTGAATCAATTAACCTCCTATAAGGTTTTTTTTTTTTTTTCCTCCATAAAGGAAACCAAGTCAAGGCTGGGATATGTAGGAAAAGGGTAAGGAGGTTTGGATGCTTTAAGTGATATAGAGAACTGAGTTTGTTTTATTATTTAAAATTTTGTCAGGAGTAGCCATGATAGCCTTTAGGGAAATTTCCAACTGTGTCTCTTCTTGTAACACTTTTATACAGACGAAGTTCAGCTAAGGTACATCAAGAATTATAGGAGGGGCTACAGATTAAGTGAAGAAAAGATATTAAGCAGTGTAGGTGGGATGTAGAATCAGATGTGGTTGTGCTTTGTCTCAGCAGTCACTCATTTCTCTTGGGCTCGGCTTACTTTGGATGAAGAGGTGAGCACTGGTTACTTCCAGTTCTTAAAACCTTCAGACGTGACCACATTGTTCTTCTCTTTCCTTCATTATTTACGTGTGTTGACAAAGAAGCATTATAGAATCAAAGGTCCAAATGTGCCAAGAAATAGGAGGTTCTCAGGGTGATGGTAAAGGTAAAGACACACTCATAAACTATTTATTTGTTCTCCATCTGACTTCCATCTGTCACACCATAAAGCTAACAGTTCCTAAATTCTCTCTAAACATAGTTGTAATTCTTGAATGAACAACAACAACAACAAAACAAAAACCATTTGTGCCACTGACAATACATATTTAGACAGGCAGGAATATATATATATATAGATATATATCGATATATATCTATATATATATATCGATATATATATAGATATATATCGATATATATCTATATATATATATGCACTCATATATACTGGGTTTATTTAAAGGTTGAAAAGAAGAGACAGAGCATCCACAAACATTCAAGAACACGATTACCACCACTGTTCCTCTCTGATATGCTGGTGTCTGTTACTACCAAACTCCAATGAGGTAGCCAGAAGAAGGGAGAAAAAATAAAGATATATTTAAGGTCAAGGAAGGGCAAATCACATGAATGTTTTCCTCCAACTTTTCTACTTCTAGCTTAAAGGGGAAACGTGTGAACTAGATTAGCAGTACTCTCAAAGTATTCATTTCACGTATTCATTTAGCAGCACGTAGACATACATCCACATGCATGTTCTCACTTAAAAAGAAAAAATAAATCCACCCAACTGTTCCATGTTGTACATTTTTTTTTCTTTTGTAACTTTATGCTTTTTCCATTGCTTTGAATCCACAAGAGGCTGTTAGTCAACTGAGTTTGAAGCATCATTTAAATGTTACCAGCATAACTCTAGGAAAGTATGGAGAGAGAGAAAGAAAATGCATCTGTCTCTAGAAGTACTTATATCTATTTAGCAAGCGTGAGACTCCTAGCAAGGATTTAGCCTGTTAGACTTGCACAGGTTATAAATAGGGTGATTCGTTTGTTGTCTGGTAATAGAATCAATGCGGTTGTGGTTGCCATCCCATGTGGTGGTGGCTCTCCGCTCTCTGTTGCAAGGAGTGGTAGTGTCTTAGTGAGGACTGAGAAGGCTAATTTTAAATTTATTGCTCAATTACTCATGGAATGTTATTTTCAGTACTTGAAGTCTAGAAAGTCAGATACAGGGAATATTATAAATCATTGTGAACTATTTTATCATAATAAAAATTGACCACATTGTCAGGGCTGCCACCCAAGTTTGAGTGAGTGGGTCTTTCCTTTTTCCTTATTTTTGGCATGTCTCCTCTGAAAAAGAATCTAGTTGCACTTAATTTTAGAAGAACTACCAGAATTTCCATTCTGTCTTGTTCTCTTTCAGTATGTAAGGATGTAGGCTCTGGAACCAAATTATCAGTTTCAAATTCTGGATCCAGCACTTACCACTTTGTGACATTTAGCAAGTCCTTGATCTTCCCCAGTTCAGTTTTCTCTTAAGTCCGGTGGGGATGATGATACTTTTCTTGTAGTGTCACAGTGAGGAAACTACACTAAGCTTAGTATTTTGAACAGCATATAACAAGGGTTAATAAATATAGATTGTTATTATGGTATAAGCATTTATAAGTAATCATTGCCTTTAGCAAGGAAATTAGTGTTTGCTTAATAAATATTTACAGATGGTTTCTCTTTGCAAGGCTGTGTCAAGAGAGCACAGCAGAACAGTGAATATGGGAGAGGACTGTCATTGATGTGTTAAATCTGTAAGGGAGGGACTGTTCCATAAACAAATAAGTCGAGGGTCTAGAAAATGAAAGGGCTTTTTCTTTGTAATTTTTTGGTCCAGTGCTTAAGGACAGGTTGTTCATTTTATTTTTTGTATAATCATTTATTGCAAAAAAGTGACTGAAATTTTTTTGGTATATGGCATTCAAAGTTGTTAAAAAATTGAAGCTTTTAATAGAAGAGTTTTTTTTTTTTAAGAGTAATACTTCTTTGTAGTGACCACTTTCATTTCCTATAACAAATAAAGCCCACGCCTCACATATAGGCGTTTTCTTCCTCTACATTGATAAAAACAAGAGTCTGAGAACTACTTTTGTTGTTTAAATCATAGTCATGAGAGAGATCGGATTATTCTGAAGAAAAAAATTTAAAAAACAGAATAGAAACCATTAAAATCATGAAGCTACTTTACAGAGTTACTATTCCCTTCAGTGGAGTTAGAGGATACAGAAAAAGCATGTTGCATATGCCCATTCTTAATTTTCTAAATAGTGAAGGTAATTTGGTGAGGTAAATTTGATAGTCATGAAACAAACAAAAAACAAGCACTGAATGGTGGAATTTTCTGTGTGTATCAGGGACCTTTAGAAATGGGAGGGAGTGGTGTGGTCTCTGGAGCCCTTAGGGCTTTGTTCTTTTATGAGGAGTGTGTTGAGTTGCGTCTTCTCAGAATAAGAGAGGGCTGGGGTTAGGCTGAAGGAAGAGCAGATACTTAAGGTTCTGACATTGGGCTCACCACTTCCCAAAGTCTGTCATCTTGGGCAGGTCACTTAACATCCTTGAAGCTCAGGTCTTCATATGTTAACACAGATATTATCACATAAATGGGTAGCTGAAAACTAATTGGATTAATATATGTAAATTGCCCTGGTGCACAGTAGATACTCAATTAAGGGAAGCTAAATAAATGGCATTGCTACCTTTTTATCAGTTTTTAGAGTATTCATTGAAGGTAGTGAATAAGCTTAATATTGGACAAACCCAGTAGAGATGTAATAAAGTATGTAAAACATCACTATTAATTAGTTTATTATTGATACTATAGATGTTTATTAGCTATGTGTACCATGCAATACTGTGCTTACACTCTGCAGCAAATAAGTGATTAAGAGATAAATCTGTTTTCAATTAGCTTACAATCTGCTCATTAAGAAAAGGCATGAACACACCTATAATATAGGGATGGTTTAAGTTGTTTCATAAGAAATGTGTTCTAATTATTTACAGTTTAGAAGGAGTAGAGAAAACGTCAGTTACTGTGTGATATTTATGTGACCCTAATTGTTTTCTGCACATTTACTGATTTAATCCTCCAATAATTCATAAAGATAGGTTCTTCTGAATAACTCAATTCACAGTTAAGTAAGACCCAAAGAGAAAATTTGAGTCTCTGCACTCTGGATTCATAAAAAGAAAAAATGATGAACAGTGTTAACAGCTGCATAGTTTAAGGCAAGTGAGAACTTTGAAAAAGTGACTGGGTTTGATAATTAGTCTCTGATACTGTCCTGATTGAAGTTGCACACAGCTGTAGATGTTTAGACAAAATTGTAAATGGTTAAATGGTAAGACTAAATGTGCAACTAAGATAACCTGTAAGACCAATAACAAATAATGATGGTGCTAGCATTGATACAAAGGGCTGAATGTGGGGTCCTGTTTGGTGGGAGATGAGAGAAGCCAGGAGAAAGCTGATGCATGAAGAGCAGTCCCCAAGGAAAATGAAGGTAGATGAAAAAAGCAGGAGAGAAGCAGAAAAGGTTGTTATGCTCTGAAAGGTAAATATAGAGCCTTTGCTTGTTACGGGTTGGCAGAGAAGTCTGAGATTTTTCTTACACAAGTATCATACTAATTTGGAGAGATAATTGAACATTTGTGAAATGTTCTGCAAAGTGTGAAATCATGTAATATAGATAGATAGCTATAATATCTAGATAGATAGGTAATTAGAGGTTTATCATAGTATATATAACCCTGTAATAAAGACTGAAGACTATAATACTGAATAGGGTTGTCAAGACACTGTGCAGCCACCTGGTCAGTAGGACAGCAGTGTACCTGTCAAAATAAATTCAAACAATGAACAGATATGCAGAGCAAAGGGAAAAGCAGTTGGTTTATGTATAGGTAGTAGAATGAGGGAAGTGAGGGGATATTAATTACAGGGATAAGGAGATAGTAGTCTTAAGCTGCCAAGAATCCCAATATATGAATGATGAAAGTAATAAAATCATAATGATAAAAACAATAATAGTAGAAGTATATTAATAATAAAAGTTAAAGTAGCATTTATTTATAGTTCTTACTCTGTGCCAGGCACCATGCTGAGCTGTTCTTAAATAGTCACAGCAAATCCTTGGTGTATGGAAGATTACTATCCTATATTGCAAAAATGAAGACTTTTTTTTCCAAAATTTGTTAAGATCTTACAGTGATTATGCTACCAATATTGAAGTGTTGGAGTATCTGTAATTTACCATGTAATGTAACTGTATTGGATATTCTGCACCATAGAGTTATATATTAACTCAAAAGTGAAACCAGGCAGCCTGGTTCTAGTCTCCAAGCCCTCAACCACTGTGCATATGGAATGAAATATGCACAGTGGTTGAGGGCTTGGAGACTAGAACCAGGCTGCCTGGTTTCACTTCCAGTTCTATTGTTTGCTGCCCGTGTCACTTTGGACAAGCTGTGTATCTTTACTTGGTCTTAGATTTGCCATTTCTAAGATGGATATAAAAAATAGTGCCTGCTTGGTTGAATCAGTGTATGGGTTAAATAGGTTTATGTCCATAAAATGTTTGGAAAACCGGATTGCACAAAGCAAGCAATTTTAAAGTGTTGGCTATTATCTGTTAGAATTCTAGAGAACTGAGATTGGATAAAAAAGGAAAAGTATGTTTCTATACCATTTTTTTCATAGACCCATCATAAGGGTTTATAAAAATATTTTTATTCTCCTTTTTAAAGATTTATTTATTTGATAGAGGGAGCCCACACACATGTGCGCAGGTGAGGTGGGGATGGGCAGAGGGAGTCACTCTTCAACCAGACTTTGCTGCTGATTCGGGAACCAATATGGGGCTCCATCTCAGGACCCTGAGATCGTGACCTGAGCTGAAACCAAGAGTTGGGCACTCAACGGACTGAACCACCCAGGTGCTCCCAAAATTTGCATTCTTATAAGACTTTAAAAAAATATTCAAAGAAACATCTTTAACATCTTTTTCTTTAAATTTTTAAATTTTTTTTTACTTTCAGTAACCCATATGGAAATAAAATAGCACTGACTAGTTCAAAAGTTTTTGCAGCATGAACCAAGGACTCATATAGCTCTACCTGTGAGAGCAAACTGGATTTCAACAGAGAGTTTGGTTCTTCCCAGCATGTGCAGTCAGCACCAATGCTATTATGGTGACCTTTCCCCTCATATTTTTTGTGCTGTTCTCTCCACATAGTGTTGATTTCTCAATGTGTGTTTTGCCCTCAAGGGATAAAAACTGTCTTATAAATTATGTCGTTGGGTCTGAACTTCTAAAAAAGATCATCTAAAAATGTCTTCAGGGTTGAATATTTTATTTTATTATTTTATATAACTTGAATTTTAACGTTATTGTTCTGGTTGCTTCAGAATGTTGCTGTTTGAGGCTGGAGTACAGAGCTTGACAAAGGAAGTGCTCTCTCACTCCTAGTGTTTCAGAGAAAAGAATTGGCTGGAAAGACAGGAATGGAAAACTGTAGAAAATTAGATGGTGAAAGGAGATAAAAATGCTTTCATTCCCTAGCTGAATGAATCTTTTAACTTTTTTAAGGTAGCCTAATAGACGGGTGTCACATTCACAATTATGTAGTGGAATTGCTGCCCTCTCTTAATTTATATGGAAACTTCCATTTTTTTCACAAACTAAAGGAAATTACATTTTCTGCATGATCCCAGCATTCAGAGGCAAAGATCTTGAGTTTTAATATATAAAATATATAAAAGATAAGCATCAGAGAGGCCAAGGAATACTATTCAAGAAGTAGTAGAAATACCAACTACTTTATCACTTTGCCCCCTCTTCCGTCCTTTCTTTTTTCTGCTCAGAGCCCCCTCTGCTCCCCTTTTTTCGTTTAAAATTTTCCTTGAAGAAACATTTCAAGTGGGAATTGATTTGATCAATTATTGGTCCTGGGAATGGACCGACGACTTCAAACTCTAAAAACTTGAATCTTTTGCATTGTATTTAAAACACACACACACACACACACACAAAACGTTCTGTTGAACCTAACTGGATTTTCAATTATTGAAATGTGTATGATGTGAGAAATATTTTTTTAGTTCAAGGCTTTTGCTGTTGATCTATGTTGCTATTGTTTTGTTTGTAATACTGGGAGCTGACACCTTATTTCAGACTGTGTCATCAGAAGGTAAATATTGCTTAGTTGTGTCACCTCAAGGGAAACGATCTTGTGTAAGTTAAAAATAAAAACTGGCACAATGAAGCCAAACTACTGGTAAAGAATCTCTCTGTGCTTTCCCACTCAGCACTTTCTCCGGTTCTTTAAAGCTGCTTTCTCGAATCTTCTCTTGTCTCCTCAAATCTCCCTTGCCACCCCCTCACTTTACCATAGTCGAGATAGCCTGGCCTCATTCTTCAGTGACAGCATAGTACTTTCATACTGGGAGAGCCAAGACGTCTTACCATAGGATCAGAAAAAGTATATGCATTTATTTCTCAGTTCCTATTTGCCTCATGTGACCATGGAAAAATGTCTCTAGCCTTAGGATGCATTAGGGACCTTCTCTCCAGTCAATAGAACACAATGTTTTCTTAGGAATTTCAATTGATCTGTTCTGCCCCCCTCCCCATTTCACTTATTTCCAGTCTCTTCCTCTCTGATCCATCTTTCACATCAATATTTGAACTTGCTCAGATTTCTTCCACTATTGGAGGAGTGCGGGGAGCGAGAGTAAAGCGAAGACAGTGCCAATCTCTGTCACACACCCCTTTAGCACTGTCCTGTCTTTCTCCTCCCAACAACTAAACCTGATGTGTCTCCTTCCTGATTTTCTGCGTCTGTACCTCAGGCTGATTCCAGCTCCTCTAATCTGTGTTAGCTCCTTATAGCAGTGTCCCTGGAAATCTCTTGGTAGTTAATTCCAAAAGCACTTCTCATTAGTCATACTACTGGATAGAATTTAACAAAACTCTCTTACCTGAAACAGTCTTCTTTATCTGAGGAGAAGAGGGGGCAGAGTGGGAGACTGAAAGAGGGAAGAGGCTGGAATGGCAGCTTTGGGAAACGAGCAAGAAGGCTAAATAGGGAAACGTGTACGCTGATTCTTTAGCCTTTGCTGGGCAAACTTCTATTTTAATTCTTCTATCCCCACACCCCCTCCCAAACACCGTGCATGCGCAAACACATTTACAGTGTCTTGATAGACACCTATTTCTATTCTTTGGCTTACAATGCTATTTTCTTTGGGGTCTCAGCAGTTGTTACTTCTTGTCTGCATTCTTGGGGGTGAAGTGGTCATTCATGGAGCCCCTCATAATTTCAGCTATCAAATTTAAGTGGATGACTCCCAAATCGTTATGTCTGATCCAAATCTACCTCTGAACACGTGATACACACAACAATCTAAAATCTAGAAACGTATTTTAAACCTAAAATTACTGTAATGAAACCCATTTTTCTCTTTCATTCCCTGTGGCGGCTCTCCCTTTGTGTCTCTTACCTAAATCAAGTACACCACCATCTCTCCGGGTGTTCATTATGGTTGGTAACTTCATTATGCTTACTCTAAAATTCAGTCAATTGATAAGCATTAGCAATTCTTCCTAAAATATCTTCTGTGCACTTAATTCCCATCTCTTGATGCCCCCTGCCACGACCCTACTTGGGACCAGCATAAACACTTCACTGGATTTCTGGGAAAGACCCTCAACTTGATACTCCCCCTCCAGCATTGTCCTCGCAAAGCAGAGAGTTATTTGTCCAAAGTGTGTAGTTGAACAGGCTATGGCCATTTGTCAGTCTATTCACTGGCTTCCCACATCTTTGGATTAAAGTTCAAATTCTTTAATATGGCTTTATTGTATTAAACACTCCTTGATGAACCCAACTGCTCACTACTTTACTACCAAAACTTCCAGGCTCCAACTACTTTGAACTTCTTTTAGGTTCCTTAGATTATCATGTTCTTTCTCCTCCAGGAATTTGCATATATTTTATCTTCAATCTTACCTGAACAATTTCTGCTTTTCTTCAAGCTCTTTCTGGGAAACTTTCTTTGGTCTCTCATGCTTGGGTTTCTCCCTTTCTTTAAAGCTGCTTTCTCCTTACCTGTTCCCTAAGAAAAACTTTCTTTTTCTGCCCTTATAATGGAACTTATCAATGTATTAACTACCTATTTAGGTAGTTTATTCAACATTAATCTGTAAGTTTCTTTTCTTTTTTTTTTTTTTTTAAGATTTTATTTATTTATCAGAGAGACAGAGCGGGAGAGAGCGAGCACAGAGCACAGGCAGGCCGAAGGCAGCTGCTTAACCAACTGAGCCACCCAGGCGTCCCAGTCTGTAAGTTTCTTAATCTTAATAGTAGGTCAACTGATGTATTCCCCTGTGCACCCCCCCTGCCCCCAAAGTTTGTCCATGTACTAACCCATTGAACTTGTGAATGTTACCTGATTTGGAAAAATAATCTTAGAGATGTAATTAATTTAAGGATCTTGAGCTGCAGAGATCATTCTGGATTATTGGGCTGGGCCCAAAATCCAGTGACAAGCATCCCTATAAAAGACACACAATACGGGGGGCATTTGGTGGACAGGAGGGAAGAAGACACACAAGTGTGAAGACAGAGGCAGAGATTGGAGTAATGCAGGATTAGTCAAGCAGCTGGAAGAGGCGAAGGAAGATAGAGCCTCCAGAGATAATGCAGTCCTGCCAACAGCTTGACTTGGAATTTCTGGCCTCCAGAACTGTGGGAGAATAATATTTTGTTGTTTTAAGCCATCTGATTTGTGGTGATTTGTTACAGCAACCCCAGGAAACTGATACAGTTAGAAATTGCCTTTTTCCACATTTTAATGCCAGGGTCTAACATTACCTGACCACAAATTCGGCATTCAATAAATGTTTCTTAAAAGAATGAGGAACGGCAGATAGGAGTTGTTTTCTATATATTGAACTTACATGAGCTAAACTATATTTAATACAAAAATAAGAGTATGCACAACCCATTGCGTATGCTTAAACACCATATAGGTATTACCAAACAACTGTGAATATTAAAAAAAAATGTTCAACTCTTGTCATTCTTGTGAATTAAGGTTCCATTTGGATGTGTATGTTCTGTCTTGTCTCTGACTGAATACGATGTTACGTCAAGACTTGACTGATCCTGATACTGAAAATCACAATGAGTTTTTTTTTTTTTAAGATTTTATTTATTTATTTGACAGAATTCACAAGTAGGCAGAGAGGCAGGCAAAGAGAGAGGGGGAAGCAGGTTCCCTGAGCAGGTTCCACATCAGGCTCCACATCAAGTAACCTGATGTGGGGCTCAATCTCAGGACCCTGAGATCATGACCTGAGCTGAAGGCAGAGGCTTAACCCACTGAGCCACCTGTGCACCCCCACAACAAGATTTCATCAAACTTGTAGACCTCTGAGGTGCCCTAGAAGCTGTGTATGGCTCCAGTGACTTAAAGGAAAAGAGGGTCACCTTCAAATAAACCAGTAAGATGAAGAACAACATCTAATCATCAATCATATTCTTTCTGTAATTAAAGCAACATCTGTAGTATAATTTACACTTAAAAAATATTTAGGCATAAGATGTATCTACATGAAAATGACAACTGTGACAATTTAGGAAAGACCTTATTTAAAAAATTTACTGATTTATAAGAAAACTTGTAGTTGAGTTAATTATTATAGCCTACAAGGGAACACTAAGCAGCCCACTTCATGTAAAAAAGTCATTTTGGAAATACAGATTGACATATTTCATGGGGTTTATTTTAATTTGAATGCTTTAGACCTTAAGACTTCTATTAGCTTGATTGTCTAGCACAGGTCCTCATTTCTAACAGCCCCCGCCCCTTCTTTTGAAAAAGTCTACCTTGATTTACCTGTGTTCATTTTAATTAGCAGTTGTCTACTGGGGATGTGGAAGCAGGGAGAGGAAGGGAGAAAATTCAAGGGTAAAATTTATGAAAGAGATTAGGGAAAAATTCTAAGAGCTAGAAAAGATATGACAGGGTTTCTTTGGTAGAGGCATATTTAATGCAATGTCTTGGGGGAAATCTCTTACTGTTTTGATAATTACATAGCATTGTGTCTGATGAGATGATTCCACAAAGCTCTTCATGTTGCAAAATTACTTCAAGCCCATTAATTATATTCCCTCTTCTCTGTACTAGTAGGATGGTCAGCTTTGGATTTTTGAACTTCTCATTCTGACATTTCTATCTACTGGTCACCTAACTTTGACCTTCTTTCATTTCTGTTGCTTTTGTGTCCATCTCAACAGTGTATTAAAATGGTTTTCAATATAAGGTTTGCCAAGGCACATTCAGCTTTAAAACGATGTGCAGAGGGGCACCTGGGTGGCTCAGTGGGTTGAGTGCCCTCTTGATCTCTGCTCAGGTCTTCCTCTCAGGGTCATGAGCTCAGGCCCTGGGTTGGTCTGTTCACTGGGCATGGAGCCTACTTAAAAAAAAAAAAAAAAAAAAAAGAGTGCAGAAATATTAAAGGGAGTTTCTAAAATCAGGTTTTTTTCCCTTAATGTTAGCAGTTCAATGGGTCTAGTAATCAAAATGACGTTTAAAATGTTCTTATAGTTGGGCAAAAATAATACATGCTATTGCGCATTGACTTGTATTATAATATTTAGATGCTAAAACATAATTTTTTAGGTACCATCACCTAACAAAAACATGCCAGTGGATGTTTTGTTAAGTGTTATGAGAAAATACATGCATCAAGTTTGAAGCAAATTGTTTGACTTGAACGCTGAAGTCTTTTTCCTATTTACAACACATTACATGATTTTACATTGTTTCTGTGAGTATCTGCAATTATATATTTCTACTAATTTGAGACAGAGTCTATCTATGTCAGTGATCTTATGGTGATATATTAACTCTGAATGATTCATCAGTATCTTTCATGTAGATATATATAAATACTATTTTTTGCGATATGTTTAGATGGGAAAGGATTTTATTTTCATTTTACTGATGGAATGTGTAGATTCTGGTGAAAATTTCTTTATTTAAAAAATTTTTATCTAAGTACAGCTATCAAGTATTAGCTACAGATATTGGTCCTTTTTAAATGTAAACTTGCAGTTCGTATGTTTGTCAGAATCTTCTCATTCTTTTTATTATGTTTTGTGACCCCATCTTTAAGTTCGGTGGAATATTCCTTTTAATTTATGCTTATCTTACAAATCAGTTTACTTAATTTCTCATTGTTTTCTTCTCTGATTTTTATTTACTTACCTATGACTGATATTTTGCAGTGTTTTCCTTCCTTTCCTATGTGACATTGATTATATGTGCATATACATATATATGTATTTCATATATTATATATATATTTATATATAAATTTTGCCATTGTCAGTATTGATGGACATGTGAGTATTTTGTGAGAAGCATTCAATAATATTTTCATTTCTCATTTTAGGAAATGTCATTTTGTTCTCTAGTTTTTTAGGTTTGGGTAAATATGAAAATTTGAGCTGTGGTTCTTTAAAAATATCACTTAGGAATAGTGAATGAGAATGACTTTTTTTTTTCTTTTTACCATGGGCCCAGAAGAAAGAAAAGTATAAGGTAAGTGGGTGTCTGCACTAGCTGGTAATGAATATTTGAGGTTGACATATGAGTATTTCTAGACAAACATAAATATGAGGCAAACTTTCTGAGTCCTACCACCATCAAACTAGAATGTTTAAGGTCACTTTATCCTCATTGCAATACACATCCTCAAAGTTACAGATTTGGGGTTTACTTTTCAATTTTTAAGGTTGCCTTAAATGCTCACTTCAATCAGTATAAAATTCGGAGTGGTCTGAAACTGATTTTGGTGATTCTCTCTTAAAATCTTTTCTATATGGCCTGATTAATGGCATATTGAGCAGTATTAAGAATAGGTAACTTTGGGGTGCCTGGGTGGCTCAGTCAGTTAAGTGTCTGCCTTTGGCTCAGGTCATGATCCCGGGGTCCTGGGATGGAGGACTCTGTCCAGCTTCCTGCTCAGTGGGAGTCTGCTTTTCCCTCTCCCTATGTTGCTCCTCCTACTTGTGCTCTCTTGCTTGCTCTCTCTCTCTCAAATAAATAATAAAATATATTTTTTAAAAAGTACGTAAGTACACAGAAACAGTACATGATATCTAGAATGTAAAATTAAAAACAGTTGTCCTTTTTGTGAGAATGTGAAGTATCATATAAATCATTTATCATAGTGTGCAATTGATGCACAATGAATTGTTACGGAGTGGGCCTAGCGTTTTTTATAAATTTTATAAATCCTATTTATTAAAAATATTTATTGCTAATAATAAATGTTACATATGAATGAATTCTTGGGTCTTTCAAATATCTAATTCCAATTTTATTAATTTGTTAAGTATTACATTTAGCTAGAATTTGATGAAACTGCTAATATTAAGAACTAAATAGACTTAGAGGAACTATAATTCTGTTCTGCCGTAAACCACCTCAATACAAGGCTAAAATCTTAACTATAATGAGATTTGATCACTTTCTTTTCTAATAGTGATTTATGCATATTTTTGCTTGCAGTGTCTCTTTTTTGTGCTTTGAGTATATTTTATGTAATTTTAGTGTTACATAAAATTTGTTTATATACAGTGGTAAGGAGGAATTTCATTTTTCACTCGTCAACTTTTTTTGGATTTCTTTAAATGATATTTTTAAATATTAGGTTTATTTCACAATAAGAATTATTTTTAATCTAGTATAGTTAATATACAGTGTTATATTGGTTTCAGGTGTACAATATAGAGATTCAGCAATTCTGTACATTAGTCAGTGCTCATCAAAATAAGTCTACTCTTGATTCCCTTCACCTGTTTCACCCATCTCGCCCCCCCCCCCACCGCCGCGCTAACCTGTGGTTGTTCTCTATTTTGGTTTCTCTCTTTTTTTCCCTTTGATCCTTTGTTTTGTTTCTTAAATCCTACATATGAGTGAAATCATATGGTATTTGTCTTTCTCTGACTGGGTTATTTTGCTTGGTACAGTACTCTTTAGTCCTCCATTCATGTCATTGCAAATGGCAAGATTTCATTCTTTTTTATGGCTGAGTAATCATATATTGTATATGTATACCACATCTTCTTTATCCATTCATCTATTAGTGGATACTTGGGATTCTTCCATAAATTGAATATTGTTAATAATGTTGCAGTAAACAGTATGGGTGCATACTGAATTAGTGTCTTTGTAGTTTTGGGGTAAATAACCAGTAGTGGAATTACTGGATCATATGGTAATTGTATTTTTATTTTTAAGAACTTCCATACTGTTTTACATAGTGGCTGCACCAGTTTGAGTTCCCACCAACAATGCACAAGGGTTCCTTTTTATCTGCATCCTTGCCAACACTTGCTATTTCTTGTTTTTGATTTTAGTCATCCTGACAGGTGTGAAGTGATATCTCCTTGGGGTTTGGATTTTCATCTCTATGATGATGAGTAAACATCATCTTTTATTGTGTCTGTTGGTCAACTGCATGTCTTTAAAAAAAAAAAAGTCTGATTCATGTCTTCTATTTTTAATTGGATTACTCCCCCTGCCCCATGATTTTTTGTTTGTTTTTTTTTTCTTGTTGTATAAGATTTTTAATATATTTTGGATACTGACCCTTTATCATTTATGTCATTTGCAAATATGTTCTCCCATTCAGTAGGTTGTCTTTTGGTTTTGTGGATTGTTTTCTTCACTGTACAGAAGGTTTTTATTTTGAAATAGTATCGATAGTTTACTTTTGCTTTTACTTCCCTTACTTAGGGAGACATACCTGGAAAACCGTTGGTCAGTATCAGAAAAATTACTGCCTGCGCTCTGTTCTAGTATTTTTATGGCTTCAGGTCCCGCATTTAGTTTCTTTATCCATTTTGACTTTGTGTTTCTGTATAGTGTAAGAAGGTAGTCCAGTTTCATTCTTTTGCATGTAGCTGTACTGTTTTCCCAACACCATGTGCTGAAGAGACTGTCTTTGTTCCATTGGGTATTCTTTCTTGCTTTGTTGCAGATTAATTGACATGGAGTTGTGGGTTTATTTCTGCATTTTCTATTGTGTTTTGTTGATCTGTGGGTCTGTTTTTTGTGTCAGTACCATAATATCTTGAACACTACAACTGTAATATAACTTGGAGTTGTGATACCTCCAGTTTTGCTTTTATTTTTCAAGATTGCTTTGGCTGTTCGGGGTCTTTTGTAGTTCCACACAAATTATAGGATTATTTGTTCTTGCTCTGAAAAATGTTGTTGGTATTTTGATAGAGATTGCATGAAATCTGCTAAAGATTCGTTTGGGTAGTGTGAACATTTTAACAATATTTGTTCTTCCAGTCTATGAGCATGGCATGTCTTTCCATTTCTTTGTGTTGTGTTCAATTTTTTTCATCAATGTCTTACAGTTTTTAGAGGATAGGTCTTTCACCTTGGTTAAGTTTATTCCTAGGTATTTTATTGCTTTAGTGCAATTGTAAATGGGATTGTTTTCTTAATTTATCTTTTTACTACTCCTGTATTAGTGGATAGTGTATAGAAAGGCAACAGATTTCTGTATATTCGTTTTTTTATTCTGTGACCTTACTGAATTCATGTATCAATTCCCAGTAGTTTTTTGGTGGAGTCTTTAGAATTTCCTATATATCTATATATATCATGTCATCTGCAAATTGTGAAAGTTTTACTTTTTCTTTTTTACCAGATTGGATGCCTTTTATTTCTTTTTTTTGTTATCTGATGCTGTGGCTAGGACTTCCATTATTATGTTGCATAAAAGTGATGAGTGGGGACATCCTTGTCTTTTAATTGCTATTTGTTAATAGTATTTTCCAAGTTATAATATAACATCAGATTTCCCTGTTGTTGAATTAGGCTTGGCATGTGAATTTATATTAGCACAGACTTCGACCCACTGATTAAACATTTAGTCCTGTCTATTAAAAGAAATAATTTGAATGATATGAATTATTTTAGAGCATGCATATACATATTTTAATTTCTCCCATCAAATAGCTGTTACTTTAACCCATGCTGATTTTGTTTTCTAGAAACACAATTTTAGCAAAACTATTTCAATTATTTGAAAATGCTAAGCAAAATATGCAATGTTATCTCCTTTGTATAACATTTTCGTTCTCTTGTTGTGAGTTGAGAGACTGCTTTATATGAAAAAAAAAATATTTCATTTACTAAATTAACTATTTTTTTCAGCCAAGTCTTCATATTTCCTAACTACACTTGGAAACTGGTCTGTAAGCACATGGTTATAATATGTGATGGTTCATAGATTTTAGGGAAAGAATAAGAAATACTAGTGACTGGAAAGTACACATGCATCCCTTAAAGATGTATCTCCAGAAAATCATGAAAAGTGGTCTTTTACTCGCTCAGGCAAGAGGTGTGGGTCAGACGTGTATAGATATTCAGGGCTGGTGTCTGTAGGATCTATAGGGTGTGCTTTGTTGTTTGTCTTGTTTTCCCACAGAGTGTGAGGTGAAATTATTTCAATTGAAGGACCTTGTAGAAAGGATATTTAGCCACAGGCAGCAGCAGTATGTGTGTCATAGTTAGCAAAGAGAGTGAGAATCATCAGAACTAAAAGCAAAACACATGTCGTTTCATCACTTAAAGAACATTCTGCATGTTCCCTCTTAGCATCTTCACTCTGTTTTTACATTTCGGAAAAAAAGATTGACAAATGCATTACTTGGAGATGAGGAGTGAATTCAGAAGGTTTATGAGGTCACCAGCTCATTTTCTATTTTATTTTCTGTGATATTCTATTTAGGATACAAGAGTAGAATATGTTGCTCTACTTTAAAAAATATACAAAGTACTATGGAAGAATAGAAAATGTCTTCATTTCAGCTATGTTGTTTGGACTCATGATATGTGTAGATGTGTATGTGTCTGTCTTTGTATGTGTACATGTGATGGTTCTATTTTCATGTTTTAATGTTTAATATTTAATGTTTAATATTTAATATTAACATTAATATTTAATGTTTAATATTTAACATGTGCTAGAGCCAAGATTATTTTGCATTTCTATTTAGGTTTTGTAGCTTACCAAGAGTTTTTATCTATAGTTTAATAATATGAATTAGATGTCACTAGGGTGCAAATATATTAATTAAACAGATTGGCTGTATACTATGATTGTAATATTCACTATCTATAGTGGTGTGGTTCATTATATTGTATTTTTATTATTTATGAATACAACATTACTTTTTTTAAAGCCATTGGGCATGTCTATTCATTGTGACATCTTGAGAACACAAAATATACTTATGTCCATTTGATTAATAAATAATAATTTATTTTTATATATTGTTATCTGTGTAGGTCTACAAGTGCCTAAATTTTAATTACTTAGTAATGGGGAAGCAAATTTTATGATGGATTTTGTCATGTTAAAGATAACCTATCAGATTTCTTTTATTATTCATCTTCTCATTTTAAAATAGTAATAGCTAATACTAATAATAACTGTTGATTTGTTATAAACAAATATGAAAAAAATTTCTGGAAAGGTCTTGTAATTTGTGTACAGTCAACAAGAGGGGGAAGGAGGAATATTGATTACAGTATCTTTGCACTCATTAAATTTTATGTACTATTTAGAACTGAAGATAATAGTAGGGAGGTATTATTAGTTAGCCATGTAGCATCACAAAATACTACTACCAATAATAACAGTAATAGAATTTCCTTCTTCAACACTTTTTCTCTTCTAGTATGCCTCAGTGATATGGGCACTGAGACCCTTAACTTGATATCAGAAGCTGGGCTTGTGCTCTTACTTCAGAAAAGTGATTGATGGAGATATGTATGTATGTATGTGTGTATACACACACACACACACACATACACACACACACACATATTTAATTTTGTAAATATAGCTGATTGCTTTCCATATGGTTTTATATCCCATCTTTTTTTTTCCTAAAATTTTTAAAATTATTTTTATTAACATATGACCTATTATTAGCCCCAGGGGTACAGGTCTGTGAATCATCAGGTTTACACAATTCACAGTACTCACCATAGCACATACCTTCCCCAATGTCCATAACCCAGCCACCCTCTCCCTCCCCCACCACTCCCAGCAACCCTCAGTTCGTTTTGTGAGATTAAGAGTCACTTATGGTTTGTCTTCCTCCTGATCCCATCTTGTTTCATTTTTCCCTCCCTACCCCCCACGATCCCCCACACCATCTCTCAAATTCCTCATATTAGAGAGATTATATGGTAACTGTCTTTCTCTGTACATCCCATCTTTTGGAAACTACTCATACTTTCTTCTGATTCTGCACTGTCAGTCATATCCAGTCTTCACCAACATAGAGGTGAGCTCATGAAATTTGGCGGTAAAAAAGATGGGATTGGGAGGGAGACAAACCATAAGTGACTCTTAATCTCACAAAACAAACTGAGGGTTGCTGGGGGGAGGGAGTTTGGGAGAAGGGGGTGGGGTTATGGACATTTGGTGAGTGCTGTGAAGTGTGTAAACCTGGCGATTCACAGACCTGTACCCCTGGGGATAAAAATATATGTTTATAACAAATAAAAAATTTAAAATTAAAAAAAAATTATGGTTTAACAATTGCTCAAAGGCCAATCAAAACCTTTTGTTTTTATATCAGGGTCCTGGGATCGAGTCCCCATTGGGCTCTCTGCTCAGCAGGAGGCCTGCTTCCTCCTCTCTCTCTCTCTGCCTACTTGTGATCTCTCTCTGTCAAATAAATAAATAAATCATCTTAAAAAAAAAAAAGAAATATTTCAGACATTAAAAAGATGTGGAACATGTAATGTGCCTATTTTCATTTCTAGAGATAATACAGAACAAATATAATTGAAGAAACCCCAGACTGTATCATAAAATACTCCTTAATGTGAATGCCTTTCTCATTTCAAGATCTGTAACCATCATCCTAAATTTGTATCCAAGATTCCTGTGACTATATTTGTATGTTTACTTTATATATGGATAGCCTATGTGTATAAGTTTATAATATGGCCAATTTCGTACCATTTTTCTTTTTTTGTTTAGCACTATGTGTTTGCAATATTAAATCTTTTTTGGTTACATTTTATTCATTCATTTACTCATATATTTTATTCACTTATTCATTTATAAGTCTTTTTGATTTTGAATACTTTTATGTCATGCAGAATATTTTTAAGTTTTTCATTTTAATCAAGTCAACTTTTTCAACCTTACTTTGTGATGTCCCTATACTGGTGTTTTATGTAATGCAGTGTCTAATAAAAAGGCTTTGGAGAAGAGAGCCTGAATTTAAAAATTCAGTACTTCCTAGCTTTGGGCAATTTGCTTAGTTGACTAATTGGTTTATTATTTGGGATTATCAAAGCTAACTCTGTTGTACAGTGTTTCTCTGTATTTGTAGATCTCCTTTTGATTTCTTTTTTTTTTTTTTTAACCTATTTGTCTATCCCTGAGCCAGTGTAATCTTAATTAGATAGGTTTTAAATAAGTCTTGGATTTGATAGAACAATTCTTATTCTTAGAACTTCTGATTGAAAAATGCATGGGTTATCTTTGTTCCTGTGCTGATGTAAAAATAAATTTACAAACAGCTCATCAAAGTACCCATTGAATCTGGTTTGTTTGAAAGTGTATTGTTTTCATAGGTAAATTATGGGATAATTTTTTAAAAATTTTAATTCCAGTGTAGTTAATATTTAGTGTTGCATTAGTTTTAGGTGTACAGTATAGTGATTCATCAATGCCATACAACACCTGGTGCTCATTATAAGTGCCTTCCTTAATCTCCATCACCTATTTCACCCATCCCCCCACCAACCTCCCCTCTGGTAACTTTCAGTTTGTTCTTTATAGTTAAGAGTCTGTTTCTTGGTTTGTCTCTCTCTCTCTCCCTTTTGTTTCCGTTTGCTTGTTTGTTTTGTTTCTTAAATTTCACATATGAGTGAAATCATACGGTATATGTCTTTCCCTAACTGACTTATTTCAGTTAGCTTTATACTCTTTAGGTACATCCATGTCTTTGCAAATGAGAAGATTTCATTCTTTTGTGTGTGTGTGTGTGTGGGGCTGAATAATATTCTGTTGTGCATATATGTGTGTGTATACCACCTCTTCTTCATCCATTTATCTATGAATGGACACTTGGACTGCTTCCATAGTTTAACTACAATAAAATACTGCTGCTATAAACATAGGGGTGCATGTATCCCTTTTAATTAGTATTTTTGTATATTTTGGGTGAAAAAAAAAAACCCAGTAGGATGATTACCAGGTTGTAGGGTAGGTCTATTTTTAACTTTTTGAGGATGCTCCATACGGTTTTCCATAGTGGCTGCATCAGTTTGCACTCCCACCAACAGTCCATAAGGGTTCCTTTTGCTCTATAATCTTGTCAACACTTGTTGTTTCTTGTGTTTTTTCTTTTAACTATTCTGACAAGTGTGAGATGATATCTCATTATAATTTTAATCTGCATTTTTTTTTTCCATTCAGCACTTTGAATATATCTTGCCATTCCTTGTGGCTTGCAAAGTGTCTGCTGAAAATCATTCCATAGTCTCATGGAATTTCCCTTGTATGTAACTGTCTTCTATTCTCTTGCTACTTTTACAATTTTTCTTCATCACCACATTTTGCCATTTTAATCACATGCCTTGGCCTGCATCTGCTTTTGTTGATTTTTTGTGGGGTTCTGGCTTTCTTGATCTGGATATCTGTTTGTTTCCCCAGATTAGGGGAGTCTTCACCTGTTATTTCTTCAAGTAAATTTTCTGCCCCCTTTTCAATCTCCTCCTCTTCTGTGATCCCTATTATATGATTGTTATTGTGTATGTGATGAAGTTACTGAGTTCCCTAAGTCTACTCTCATTTTTCTCTCCTTTGTTCAGCTTGATTGCTTTCCATTCCTCACTCTTCTAGGTCACTCATTCGTTTCTCTGTTTCTTCCATCCTGCTGTTCATTCTATCAAGTATGTTTCTCATTTCCTTTATTGAACCTTTTATCTTTGCTATGTTATTCCTTATCTCTTTGTTAAAGATCTCATTCATGTCTTCCACACTTTTCTCAAGTCTTGTGAGTATTTTTATGATCATTACTTTAATGATATGTTAATTTATATCTGTTTTGCTTAGATCTTTGGTCTTAGCCTTGTCGTGTTCTTTCATTTGGGACAAATTCCTTTATCTTCTCATTTTTTTTTTTTTCCTAATTCTCTGTGCCTGTTTCTCTGTGTTAGAAAAGTTGGCTACATCTCCTGTTCTTGAGGGAAATGGCTTTATGAAGAAGATGTCCTATAGTGCCCTGCAGTGTAGTGCCCCTGTTCCCCAGGGCCTGGCATTCCCAGGAGGGTCTCCAGTGTGCTGTGCATGCCCTGCTCTTGTGTCCTGGTTGCTTTATCCTTCAGGCCAGTCATCTGTGGAGGCTCTGTTGGCCTGTTTTGGGGTGTTTTCTCCTGGCCTGAGTTTGGCAAGTTTTAACTAAGTGTACTCTGGTCTGCTTGTGAAATCAGACTTCTTGCCACCACCACCAGAACTGAGGTCCTGCAAATCTCCTGGGTGGGAGATGCATTTGCAGGGATTTTGGCTGGTTTTATGGGGGAGGGTGCCTGCCATGCTGTGACTAAGGCAAACCTGATTGGGAAGGACACTTCCATTAGAGTGCAGGGGTGTGGGGCTTGAAAGCAAGTTGAGTAGGGAGTGTTGGTGCTGTGCTGGTTCCTACAAGTGGCCTGCCTTCTTTTCAGGAGTAGCCCCACTGCTCTCCAGGTTCTTCCTGAGCCAAGCCTATTCTTCAACAGGCTTTACATCTTTCTGATTGCAAAAACAATAAAATTCAGCCTCTCACTTTTCAAGACACAGTTGCTGTGGGGATTTATCTTCCCCATATGGGTTCTCCTCTGTGCTAGTCTGTCTCTTGTCTTTCTCCAAAACCATGGCTCCCTTCCTGCTGGGGCAGCCATAATCTATTTCTTTCCCAAAGTATATTTCTGTACTTCCTACCTTCTTTGATACAGCCTCTTGTCTACCTTTAGTTGTGGAGTTTGTTCTGTCAGTCTTCAGGTTGATTTCTGGGGAATTTAGGATGATTTAATAGTATTGTATTTGAGGGACAAAGTGAGCCTTATGTTCTACTCTGCCACCATGTTCCCAGCCCTCCTCAAGTTATGGGGTGATTTATATTCAAGATGATAAAATACTTATGCATTAACAAATATGTCTCTTTAACATAGCATATGCCTTTATTTGTTAGAATTTTTGTTTCTTTAAAAAAGACTTTTATTACCTTAAAGATTTCACACAACTTAAACTAAATTTGTTCTTTTTAATTTATTTTTCTTACCATTGTAAATGTCTTTTTGCAAAATTAATTGTGTTATTAAAGAAGGTCAACATAGCAGTCATTTACAGTTAGTATTTTTTGTGTTTTAAGAAATCTTTGTTGGGGCACCTGGGTTACACAGTCAGTTAAGCTTTCAACTCTTGGTTTCAGCTCAGGTTGTGATACCAGAGTCATGGGATCAAGCCCCCAGTCAAGCTCCCCACTCTGTGGTGTCTCCTTGAGTTTCTTTGCCCCCCTCCCCCTATGTGTGTGCTCTCTCTGTATCTCAAATGAATAAATAAATATTTAAAAAAATAAAGAGAAATCTTTGTCTACTTAAGTCATTTAAAATATGTCCTATGGTATCTTTTTTTAATGTATATATTTTAAACATTTTATTTATTTATTTATAAATAAATATTTATGTTAGAGCAAAAGAATGTGTGATTGCGGGGAGGAGCAGAGGGAGAGGGACAAGAAGATTTTGCCTTGAGTACAGAGCCTAATGCAGGGCTCAATTCTCCGACCCTGAGATCATGATTTGAGTCTGACACTTAACTGACTGAGCCACCCAGCTGCCCCAAAAGGTCCTGTGTTATATTTAGAAGCTTTATTGTTTTAATATTTATACTTAGATAACTATAAGCCTTCTGGAATTGATTTTAGTGTGTGTTGTGAGATAAGAACATGATTCCTTTTTATTATGTATGCATATGCAATTGATCCAGAAACATTATACTGAAAAGAACATCTTTTTCCTCCAGTATATTGAATAACTTCTTAGCCATAAATCAGATGAGTATATATATATACATATATATATGTATATATGTATATATATACATATATATATATGTATATATATGGATTTATTTTTATTCCAGTTGTCTTTTTAATTCCTTGTGCTGTGTCACACTGTTTTAATTGCAGGAGCAATAATTGAGTTTTGATATCTATATGTCTTTCCTTATTGTTGTTCTTTATCATTGACTGAGTTTTCTCATCATTTATATTCTCGTATAGTTTTAAGAATCAACAATCATAAAAAAAGGAAAGAAAAAGTGATTTAAAGATTTTATTTATTTATTTGACAGAGAGAGAGAGATCACAAGTAGGCAGAGAGGCAGGCAGAGAGAGAGAGAGAAGCAGGCTCCCTGCTGAGCAGAGAGCCCCATGTGGGGCATGATCCCAGGACCCTGGGATCATGACCTGAGCTGAAGGCAGAGGCTTTAACCCACTGAGCCACCCAGGTGCCCCAGAAAAAGTGATTTAGATTAAATTAAAAACATACATAAATTTTACAATGTTTTTAATATATGAACATAAATAAACCTATTATGTATAATTATAAATTATAATTAAAAATATAAAAATCTACCTTTACTAATGTAGGTTTTAGTTTATTCTTTCTATAATATTTTGCTAATATTTGTATATTATGTAAATATATATTATGTATATTATGTAAATATACATATATATTAAAATGTATATTATGTAAATATACATATATATTAAAATATATACTTATATTTTGGTACATTTAATATATAGATGTATTTAATGGCTAGGACTCCAGTATAATTTTATAATTTTGAATAGTAATAGCATAATAGTATGGTACACATCGTAGTATAATTTCTTATTTTAAGAAATCAGGTTTTAGTATTACACTATTTAATATAAAAATAATTTTTTTTCTATTACTAACTTGCTAGATCAGTTTTCGTAAGTAAATGTTTAATTCTATGAAATGCCTTCTATGTATCTTTTGAGAAGAGTTGGGGTTGTTTTCATTTTTTTCTTGTTCTTGTGATAAATTAGATTGACAGATTTTTAGATACTATACTAATCATACATTCCTGGAATTAACCTAATAGTCTTAGGTTTGATTTATTTATATTTTATTCAGGATTTTGGGGAGAATGTTCCTGAGTAATGGAGCTATAATCTTCTTTTGTTTTTGTAATTCAGTTCTAAGGTGTTGGTGTTGGTAATTTCAAGATTACCCTAGGTTCATTAATTATGTTTGCAATTTTTCTATTCTATTTATGTGTTTGTATAACTGATTTTTTTTCCTTATATGTATGGATGAATTCTCTGTTGAAGCCATGTGGAGGTTAAGTAGGTTATTTTCTTGGATTTTTTTTTTTTTTCTTTTAAGTAGTCTCAGTGCCCAATGTGGAGCCCAACACGGGTCTTGAACTCATGACCCTAAATGAGATCAAGCAAGATCTGAGCTGAGATCTAGAGTTGTATACTTAACTGACTGAACCATGCAGGTGCCCCTAATTTGTTTAAATTTTAACAGCATTTTATGTTATTTAATTAATTTCTTTAATTTACATAGAACTGTTTTGATTTTCTGTGTCTTTTTGAATTAGTTTTGAGGTGATCTTTCGCAAATTATTTCACTGCCCAATTTAATCTTCAAATTATTAGAATAAGTTTATCATTCTTATATTTGTAATATATTTTTCCTTTACTACTACTAATATTTTTTCATTTTTGCTATTATGATAATTTGAGTGTTTGCTTTTTAGCATGATTGCTTTGGAGGCAGTAAGTTTTATATCCTTCAAGGAAACAACTAGTGACTTTATTTTTGTCCTTCCACTGTTCAGTGTTTTTCTATTTCATTGGTTTTTGAGATTTACTTTATCTTCTTTTTAGAGTTTAATCTGGTACTTTCCTATAGCTTTTTTTTTTTTTTTTTTTAAGATTTTTATTTATTTATTTGATAGAGAGAGATCACAAGTAGGCAGAGAGGCAGGCAGAGAAAGAGGGGGAAGCAGGCTCCCTGCTGAGCAGAGAGCCCGATGTGTGGCTCGATCCCAGGACCCTGAGATCATGACCTGAGCTGAAGGCAGAGGCGTAAACCACTGAGCCACCCAGCGCCCCGTCCTATAGCTTTTTAAGTTGAAATCTAATATATTTGTTTTCAGTCTTTTAATTTTTTTGTTATAATGCATTTAAAATTTTATTTTCCCTCTATGCACTGGTTGAGCTGCAGGGATAAACCCATGAAATTAGCCATTTAATACTAATACAGAGACATTGCTTATTCTCTGAAATCTTAGTAAACATTTACTGAATTGTGACATTGATTAGGTTAAGCTGATGGTGAATTAAATTGCTAATCCAGGTAGAAAGAACTTATTCCTTTCATTTATATTTCTCATGAAATGCTAGTATAGATAAACTAGCTAGGATATACTACTCATTTATTAAGAATGCCTGCATTTGATGCTGTTGTGTTTTCATTTGTCTCGTTGGAAATTAGAATTAATATATTAATGTTAATCTACTTTGCTGTCAAAAAGAGATAATGGACAGGACTTTAATATTATAAAACTATTTAAATATTAAGGATAAATTGGAGAAACACGCTATATTTTCATATAAAATATAATTTAACATTATGGAGCTACGAGATTCTTATACTTTTAATATTTACCATATTTCATAAATGTCATATTTTATAAATATATGTGTGTGCATTTATATATCAATGATTCTCTTATAAGTGATGCTTTTAGCCTTTAAATACAATTTGAATTTCAGATAATTTTACCTTCAGCATAAATGATGGTATCAATGTAATTCATTTGCCAAACCATAGACAGGATTTGTTTTCCTGTGATAATATTAACTACTCTAATATTTTATTAAATAAAAATTCCATATAGAAGATATTAATATTCCATGGAGAGAAGTTGAGTTGAAATGAAAACCTGGGATAATTGTGCCATAATCACTTGACTAGAGTATAAAAGCTTTCTAATTTTGAAGGAATTAGCTAAAGACATTTTTTGATAGTTTTCAGATTATTAACTCATTATCCTTCCATTTTGTTCTAACCGTTCTCTTGCTAGGTCCATATTATCCCGGACCTTTAGTGTCTCCTTACAGGTCTGCCTGCCCGGTACTTACCACTTTCCTGCTCCTTTTCTGTCCCCCTTCCCCGGATTATTTACATACTTTTAAAGCATAAATCAGGTGCCTACAAAATAAAGTTAAGGAACCTAGCATTCAGTTGCTAGTCACCAGATAGGCTGTGATGATAAGTAAGTCTTATAAAGGATAATAACGTTATCGCAATATTTATAAAATACAAATTATAGAAATTATTCTTCTGTAGAGCATTGCCTCTCAATCCTCTGAGTGCATCAGAATCACATAGTGAACCTTTTAAAGAGGGGCAATGTTCGGGCCTACAGATTAGTTAATTTAGAGTATCCAGGAGTAGGATACTATCAATGGCTTTTTTTTTTTTTTTTTTTTTTTTAAGCTTCCAAGGTAATGCTGAGTTGCTCTCAAGATTGAAAAGTTATTGCTTTAAGGCAACTCTGCATGTCTCATAGAGGCAGTCCCTAAATATATACTGGGCTTTGTTCCCAAAAGAGACTTGCAAATCATATCAATTCCAAAATGGCTTTCAGTTGAGTTTGCTAGAAGTCATACATTTCCACAATTTCTCCTTAATCTGAAAAACCAATTACTATATAAATGAGCAGTGTTAGGCAATTTGTATGAGAAAAACGTGCATACTTACTGCTCCCCCTTGGTTTCACAGCCTACTATAAACTAGTCTTGAATGCAGATGTTATTTTATTTTAAAAATTTGTTAATCTGTTGGTTTCAAGTGGTGTACTTAGATAGCATTTGTAGGATAAGCATATTCTGAAATGTGTGGGTATTCACCAGATTCTATAGTTTATTCAAATTACCAGTGAAATGACTTCTAATGCCGTCTACCCAGAGATAAGCCAAACTTCACAAATTAAGGACACAGTGCTCCACAGAACTGATGTCATCTCAGATGCTTGCAGCTGTAAGATCAGGAGTCCCCAGGCCACCTCCCTCCTGACCAGCTAACTAAAACTTTCAGGAATACCCACTACCCCGTAAGATTCTATAATTTACTAGAATGTTTCATAAGACTCGGGATAGAGCTACAAATATAATTAATTTTATTGTACCAAAGTATAGAGATCAGAACTAACCAAAGGGAGAGACACATAGTGGGAGGTCTAGGAGGGTCTCCAAAACAAAACTTCTTTTGTCTCCTCCCTATGAAGTCAGAAAGTATCAGGCTATTACCACAACAATGTGCAGATGTTGTCAACTAAGGAAGCTTACCCAAACTTGCTGTCCCAGGTTTTACTGAGTTTTCAATATATAGGTACAGCTGATTGAATCATTGGCTCTTAGGCCAAGATCATGAGGTTGAACGTAATCTCCGGCCCCAGTTCTCTACCCAGTGATCAGACAAATATTATGTGATTCAAATCACATTTTTGGCTTATCTGGTATGGCCAGTACTCATTTTGAGTCATCATCTTAGTTTAAACTAAGGGCCCCATGGGTCACATAGCTAATGTAATCAAGAATGAATAGCAAAGATACTTCTGTCAGTTGGGAAAATCTTAAGATTTAGTGGCTGTATCCTAGGAACAAAGAACAAAGGTCAGTGAAATTATTACACAACCAGAAAGCACAATTAGAATGCATCACTCTGGGACTCATTATTCATTATATATTATATCCTTACAATTTACTGAGGTTAAACCATAACAAAAAATGAGGAAAAATGTAACATCTTAATTATTTTTTTCTTTAAACTCTTAATAAGCTCTCCCTTCCTTTTTTATTTCCATTCCCAAACAATTTTAGGCCCAGAGACATTGGCAGGGCCTAGTGTGGTAGGCATCCACACTGAGGTGGAGGAAAAGCAGTAGTGCACAAAGAAGGTTCTTGGAGCCCTACTGGGTGAGAAGGATGTCCATACCCACAAGAGGAGGTATAGGCCAGGCACAGGGTATTAGATCCCCATCAGCTTGAGAAGTGTACCTCCCAGGGTACAGGCTGCTGCAACCCAAGCAGGTGGAGTGAATGTCTGCCTAATTCAGCAGAATATCAGAGCTCAAGCAAATGAGGGAGACATATTTGCGTAGGACTACCTGGTTTGATATGTTAAGACCTTGACAAAGTGAGGGAAAGCATTGACACAAGAGTGTTGGGGCAGGAAGAGGTTTGGTGATGGAAGATTTTTTTAATGCAGGGGGATATAGGTCAAGTAAGGGAATATATTAAGGAAAAGGAAAGCTAAGTTAAAGGAATACACGTGGAAAGGAAAAACAACTAGAGTGAATCCTGGAATGTCAGGTTGGAATTGGAGATAATCAATGTGAACTCATGTTTTGTAATACAAATATAAAATGAATACAGATGTAACTGCACAGGTAAATATGCAATAATTACAAAGAGGTAAAATGAACAGTATTGTAGTGGAGAAAATTGGCAGACACCACAGCTAGGAAGTGATTGATTAAATGATCACCAGCAAATTGAAATTGTGGGAAGTTGATAGGATGCCATGAAAAGAACACATTATTACTTCTATGTTGTTTCTGCCAAAGAGGCACAACCTGAGTTGAAGCATATGAAACAGCAGAGAGAAACCCAAAGTGTCCTATAAAAAACTGGCTTACGGTCTTCAGGAAAGTCTAAGACCTAATCCAGAATGAAAGAAGGGAAAGAAACATGGTAACTAAATGCAATGCATGATTCTGAAGCTGGGTCATTTTTCTGTAAAGGATATTTTGGGAGACAGTGGAGAAATTTGGTAGGATCTGAGTTTTAAATGATGATAATGAATCAGTGTTAGTGTCCTGGTTTTGATGGCTAGATAGTGATTATGTAGGAGGATGTCAGTATTCAGGGTGATGGGACATCACATCATCAGCTTATTATCAAATGGTTCAGGGGAAAATACACACACACACACACACACACACACATATATATATATATATGTGAAATATTTACAGCTGTTTTGAAGTTTAAGATTGTTTCAGAATAATGTAAAGGAAGAAATGCCCATGAGAATATCATTAATTCTGTACTGCATTCCCCATTTAGAAATGTTTGCCCAATTCTCCCATCAAATCATCCTAGAGAAATGCTCTCAGAGATTAGGAAAATATTTTTTTCTCATTGAAGCTCCAAGATAACTGCTGGGCTCATCTGGTATGACTTTTTTTATTCAGAGTTTTCTGATACCTTAGTCCTCTACTTTTTTATCTATTTCTTTGTTTTTATTGTGGGCTAAGAAGCTTCAAATGTATCATTCTTGTCTTTACTTCAAATATGTACACACACACACACACACACACACACGCTCTTAGCTTGCTAAGTAAGCTACAAATTCATTTGACAATAAATATATTATTGTCATTTTTTCTGTTTTTCCTTCTTTTCTTTCTGCCAGTGCCATGCACATCATAGATATTGGACAAATGGCTTTTGAGTTAAACATAGCCTACTGTTTATTCCTTAAGACAAAATTACATGACTATTTTGCATATGAGTTTCTGTTCAAAACAAGAGTTCTTAATACCAGTTATAGGTGTGGGTTTTTGTTTTGTGTTGTTGGCTTTTTTTTTTTTTTTTTTTTTTGGTTCCTATTTTTTTTTTTTTTTTTAACTTTATAGGGATAAAGAAGTTAGGCTAGGCAATGACCTGGTGGTCCAGGTTGGAAGATTGTCAGTATAAACCAGACACATGAAGTGTATATAGAATGGATACATGTCCTTGATCCCTAGCTCCTTACAGGGAACAGTAGAATTTGATGGTCAACAGTTAGGAATATGGTGTCACAGGAGGAGAGAAAGCAGTCACATGTGCTTTATTGTTGTCGTAGTTGTTATGAGAACACTTCACATGAGATCAAACCCTCTCAAATTTTTAAGTGTACGATGCAGCATTGTTAGCTATGAGCACAATATTATAAGCAGATGCCTACAACTTAATCATCTTGCATAATTGAAATTTTATATCTGTCGAGAGCAACTCTCTACCCCTCTTTTCTCACCCCCGGGCAGCCATCATTCAGCTCTCTGTTTCTGTGTGCTTGAGCTGGGGAGGAGCTGTGTGCTGGGCTGGGGAGGAGCTGTGTCCGCACTGCAAGATCCACTCTGCCACCGAGAGCCATTCTTTTCCCTCAGTCACAGGTGTCCCTGCTCTCTACTGAGTATTCAGGCTACAGCAGCCCACTCTGTGACCTACCATACATGTGATGAATGTGAGAAATAAAAGTTCAGAATAATTATTTTATGTAGTACTTCAGATAAAACAATAGAAAGACTTGCAAATTTGGGGATATGGGGAGACACAGGGAACAAAGTAATGAGGCATGACATTATCATAAAAGGGAAGAAGTCAGGAGAAGAGCTTTTAGTACTGCATGTTTTAAGGCCTTTTAAAATCTGCTTCCTCGGAATCCATGCCTTAATGAACTTCTAAGCTTGTTCATAAATTTGCATATGATTCTGCAGTTTCTGATTTTTTTTTAATCTGTCTTACTGATTGGTCAGATGTTCATCTGGAAGCAAGACATTATGAGATATTTTTGGAATATCTGTTGACGTAAGGAAAAGTAAAGTCCTGGTGATCTATATTTCATAAATTTGTGTCTTTAATTTGCTGCCTCTTCCTTAATTTTTTATAGTAATGTCAGCTTCAATCATGGTAACCTTATTTATGTCCCCCACTTCCAACACACACACACACGAACACACACAGGTATGATTGATGTATACTACAGATTGCGAGCAATAAAAGGACAGCAATCAAGAGAATAAAAAAAGATTGGAATAAGAAAAATAAGATATGATAAAAATGAATATGAAAATTTGAGTTACAAGGTTAAAACTAAGTGAATGAAAATGCACAAGTAGAAAGGTGAAAATCCAAGATTCATTTTCTTAATCTTTCTGGACAAAATAAAACTGGATGTATCATGTCCTTTAGGCTCTTCATCATGCCTTTCATTTTAGCAATAATTTATTCATGAGTCTTAGAGACTTTTTTTTTGCATCATTTAAATGTATCATGTCTTGACAGTTTTTTCCTATCTTCAGGCTCATCCTACTCCATTGTAATTTATTTAAGTATTTTAGTGTTTTAGAGGATTGTGGATTAATGATGCATTTAAACTGCTTTAGAATGACCTTAGGCTAGGTAAATTACTGAAGTCGTGCCAACCAGGGATATTTATTTTGATGGCAGTAAGCTTTTACTCTCTTGTTTAACCACATGGCACACAAAAAAACTGGATGGCTGGTTCAAAGTATATTCTGTAAGAATTGCAAACAAATCTCATTAAGAGGGAAATAACTTTACAATCTTGACCTTATTATAGGCAGTACCTAATTCTGTTTTTCACCATGATTGAGTTACTTTATCTTGACCGTTAATAACATCTTTGAAGAGAAGTCTAACCGGCTCATGATCTAGGCTCCATAATTAAGGCTATGTATCTCACCATCACACACATACAAATACATGTAATAAAGGAGCCATGGACACTTTTACTGCTTGGAACCCCACCATTTGGTGCTGGCAGAGCCAGATCCATAGTGCTACACGTCCAAGTCTTGTGACTCTCACTCTTCAAGCATTAGAGAAAAGATTCCCCACATCCCCTGCCCCATATCTTTCCAACTGACAGGATCTGAAGGCTGGGGCATGTTATGATTAGTGACTTCTGTAGTAGATCCTCCTTAGAAGACGGGTGTGTTGGGGGTAGAAGAGCACTTAAATGAGAGAAAAGATTAACTCCTCAAATATTTTCTCTGATTTTTGTCACAAGTGAATCTTCTCATAAATGCAATAATTTTTTTAAATTTTATTTTTCATTTTGTTAAGTTAGCCACAATTAATAAAATATGAACTTCCTAAATAAAATAAATAAAATAAAATAAATGCAATAGATTTTTTTGTGACAAAGTATAATTTTCCAATCAGTCCTCTTCTCTTATTACTCATGATGTTGCAATTCATGCCCTAAAAGAGTCTGTACTTCTCTAAATTATCTTGAATCCTTTCTTTATCGTAACATTTTCCCCTGGGCTCTTTCATTCCAAGAAAAGTCTACTTGATCTTGACTTAAAACTAGGTTACTAAGAAAGAACTACCAGAGCTTTTTTTTCAAGAAAATGCTAAGACCCTTTTGTTCATAATCACTGCAATCTATATCTTGTTTTAGTAAAAACTTAACTGCCAGAACCCTTGAAACTTTGTAGATTCTCGTTCGGGAACTTCTGCTACTTGTCCTCACAGGGGCTTCGACAACCAGACTCCTGTAAGATTCTTGCTCTGCTGAGTCTTTGAAAGTAGTTTCTTTGCTGGTGGGCTTCCCTACCATATAACAGTTATAAAGAAAAGTCTTCCTTCCTCTAAATCTCCTTTCGTTTGAACATATGGAAGTTGAACATGTAGAAAGTTCAAAAAACAATAAAACAATGCAGATTTGAACATGAGATTATTAATTAGTAGTAGGTAAGTTGAGAAAAAAGAGTGTAAATGAAATCAAAGTAAATATTATTCCTTTACTTTGTGTTAGTGACAAAAGTTATGTTGAATGATTAATATTAATAAATGGTGAAATAACAGAAAAAGCAAAGAAGTTGAAATTAATTAATGTTTCCATTGTTATACAAAAAATGTAGCATTGACTTACATTAATTATTAAAAGAACAACTTTCAGTTTCATGCATTGGTTTAAAAGATTGTAAGAGACAACTTTATGAAATGACACTGTGTTAGTGAAAAAAAGGATGGATAAGCCAGGTTTTTAGCCCAATCCAGACATGTTCTTTGTGTCAATTGTGATACACAGTTTGAATTTATTACTAGGATATATGCCTCAACTGTGTCTATGGCCGTGACATTATTTGAAACAATTCAATCCTTACATACAGCACTTTTTGATGTGCCCCGAAATGGAATGTCTTGATGAAATACATATTAAAATTGATTTAACAACCACTCTCAGACACATGTTGGGAATAGTAGCTGTAAGCTATAAACAATGAATGATGATTCTTTACAGTAGACAATAATTTGAATTTGAATTTCTCTTAGCCCACAATATTTTATAGAATTGTGGCTTACTATCAGTAGTGCTAGCAAATATTTACATAAAATCTCAAACTGATCTAAGATTGGCTAAAAAGGATTAAAAGCTTTTAAAAATGATACTTGTAAAGAGAAAACGATAGAAAACTTACACAAAAGTGACGTTTCAATAGAATGTAAGTGGAATGGAACATGAAATTAAAAATATTAACATGACTATGAAGAAGATTCATAGACAAATAATACTGGTTAATTTTTTGGACTAATTTCTTGCCCTTATAGATGAAGATACAGTTTTGATTGAAGAGAGATTTAAACTAATTGATCAGCATACTGTTATTTTTAATTTTCTTTATAAAAATCCAGTATTGAGGAATTTGATAGAACCTGAAAAACAGTGTATAAAATTATAGTACATTAAAAAGATTATCTACCATGACCAGGTGGGATTTATCCCTGGGATGTAAGGGTGGTTCTACATTCGTAAAATTAGATATTTTTTAAAGATAGTGGAACTCATGACATAAGTAATTAGTAAAATTGTAGCATATCTAAGTATCTTGTAATATTTTATAAAAATATTAATTTATCATATATAATACATAATGGCTAAGATAATATGTAAAATTTATGGCTCATATTAGAAAATAAATATTTCTTTTTTAAAAAATATTTTATTTATTTGACAGAGAGAGAGAGGACAAGTAGACAAAGAGGCAGGCAGAGAGAGAAGGGGGAAGCAGCTCCTCCATGCGGGGCTTGATCCCAGGACCCTGAGGTTATGACCTGGGCCAAAGGCAGAGGCTTAACACAGTGAGCCACCCGGGCACCCCAGAAAATAAATATTTCTATGAAGATTTTATTAATATGAACTGCTGTATCCCTAGAAGAGCCTTTTACAGTTTTTATATAATTCCCCCAGAATTTAGATTTTTGTATTTATAACCTCACATGAGTAGACTTGTTATTTACTGTGACATTGAGCTATCCAGGGGGGGCTAGGTCCTACTCACGATGTGTATGTGTACACAATATATTTTGTTGGCAGAGAAGGAAGATCTTGAGTGCAAAATTTCACTAAGTAAAATGGGCAATGAAACAAAAATCCAGGTATTTTTAGAAATTCACAGAACATGTTATAAAGAAAGATGCTTGGTGGTTACCAGAATCCTTTATCCTTTGAAAACCATCAGTAGACTTTTCTATTAGTGATTGCTATAATGATTTCTATTAACAGTTTTTTATTTGTGATTAAAACAACGGTAGTTATTCAGTATTTGTGTAGAATTTGTACATCTGAGAAAAGTGGAAAAGAAAATGTCTTTCCCTAAATTTTTTCTAGACTGTAATATTGAAAAAATGCTAACTTCAAATATAATTAAAAACAAGCTTTGTATTTGTACAAATGCCTTTAGAATAGCATGCATGTTGTGCAGTAAGACAATGGACTTGCAGATGTTCAACGGATGGAGTAGCTTTATGTTCATTAATATTCATTAATGTTATCTCTTAAGTTCTGAAGCTAGATTATCATTCTTTCTCTAACTCATTTGCCAGTTACAATGGTTGGGTCATTCTTTGACTAAGAGGATGAAGATCAGGGTTACCATTTTATTTTTTTTTAAGTTCCTTTATCCTCATCTTCCACTTGATTAACTTTGTTACCATTTCACCATTTATATGTGGGGTGTATATTTTCCCTGGAGAAGTGAGATCCCTCCATTGTTGCTCTTGTGTTCACTCACATGGGCACCTGTATTATCTCCTTGGGAAGGCTTGGACGTTCTAATGTCTGCCAAGTTTCTGAATAGATGATAGAACTCTGCAGTATTTTGAATGTCATCTTTCCTTTTAAACTGTCTGTTTCTGTTATAGACTTTGTTTCCAGAAGTAAGGTTTGGAGGAGTTTTATATTAATTAGGCTAATGTCTTGAGGTTTCACTGGCCTGACAGATTGTAGAAGTGGAGCAGTAAATATCGTCCAGAGCACCTTGCACTGACGGGTGCTGGATGTGAGGTTGTGGCAGTGCACCATTGGAGGAAGTACTGTTACTGTTTAGGAAGAGTGATTCCCCAAGAACTGATATAACATTGAGAATTGTACTCAGGGCAATGGGAAACACACACAAAAATGGCATTGCTAGGCTTGTTTTGTAAAGATAACAAGCAGCTTAGTCAGAAATGATTGCTGTGGCAGGGGTTCTCTTCAGAGTTGCTTGATTTCAGCGGTTTGAGATCTCCACAGTATACTGCCTTTCTTGCTCCATTACAATCACCATGAAATGGTGTAACCAGCGTTATCTATAGCTTTGCTTGTCTCCAAGCTGTAGACGTTAATTTTCTGTTCTACATTCTATGAAGAGCACTTGATGACCTTCAGTAGCCAAATGTTAAAACTACTCACCAATTTACTGATTCAGTCACTAACTGGTTCAGGTATTAAGGAGCCCACTTGCCTAGCAATAGCTGCTAAAGGAAATGGAGGTAATTTGATAAACTTCCAATTATGCAGGAAGCTGATGCTTCTTAATTGGTTTTATTTTTCCATCCTAAATTACCCTGTTTGCTTGGGTCATTTGCATCTAGAAGACAAGTGCTTGCTAGTCTCTTGGTTTTGAGAGAAAATTAAAGGTGACTTTGAAATATGATGACAGTGTAGGGATTCTGGGTCAGAAGAAAAAATTAAAATGCTCTTAAGGATATTTAACTAGGGACTTACATGAGATAATACTTTCATATCAATGCTCTATTAAAAATGGATACTTCCTTTTCCGTGTTACAGTACTGGTACTGGCAAGTGACTGCACTAACTGGGATTTCATTTTCCAACTCTCTTGAATTTGTATGTGCTCATGAAGCTGGTTCTTATTAATGGAACATGAATATAAGTCATATATATAATTCCCAGCCAACATTTTTAGGATGAAATATGCTCTCTGAAATCTCTTTTTCCCTTAAGCCAATGGGATGGAGATGACCAGAATGCCGCAAGATGAGAGGAATTTAGCTCTCTGAATTATTATAAAAAGGAAATACACCTATTAAGCAGAACACCTGCTTTAAACTATAACGCTATTGAGAAAAAAACACTTATATCCACTGAACAACTAGCATTTGAGCTTTATTTGTGACAACAACTCCTAATAACCTCATTAATGTAGACAGAGTATCCATTGTATAATTCATTCCCAATAAATTGTCATTATTTTCTCACTCTTTTCTCCTGGGAATCCTATAATGCATATGTTATTATGCTTAATGGAATCAATGAATTCCTTCAGACTATTCTCAAATTTTTTTTTTCTCTTTCATCTGCTCAGCTTGATTATGTTCCATTACTCTGTCCTACAGGTCACTGACTAGTTTTTATGTTTCCTGTAGTCTGCTATTTAATCTATCTAGTGTATTTTTAATTTCAGTTATTGTGTTCATCTCTGATTTGTTCTTTTTTATCTTTTTATTAAGGGCCTCACTGATGTCCTCCACTTTTCTCAAATCCAGTGAGAGTATCTTTATGATCATTACTTCAAATTGTTTATCAGGCATATTTCTTACCTCAGTTTCTTTTAAGTCTCTTGCTGTGATTTTATTCCAGTTTTTCCTTTGGGACATTTCCTTTGGGACATACCCTTATTTTATCTAACTCTCTGTGTCTGTTTCTATCTGTTAGGAAGGTCAGCTATTTCTCTTGCTCTTGAAATTAGTGGGCGGGGCATGCAGTTTTAGGATGTGTGCTGGTCCTCTTCTACGGAAGATCTTCTACAGACCATGTGTTGCTCCTATCAAGAATGCCAGCGACAGCTGATTTGCATTGTTAAAACCATGTGCTAACAAAGTGTGAGTACTTTCTGAGAGATGACTAGCCACTGCCCCCTCCTCCCCCACTCCCTAACCAAAGCCCCTTGCAAAGTGCACAGTTGGGTCACACAGGGTTGGCAAAGTTTGAGTCGGTTTCTAGGGGAGGTGTTCTACCGTGCTGGGAATGAGGCAGGCCAAGCTGGAGGGGCAGGGCCTAGTTTAAGTAAATTAGGGAGTGAATTCTGGCACTGTGGGGGTTCCTGCAGTCAGCTGTGTGTATGCTGGGAAAAGGGGGAGGTAAATGGTGTCTGCCATCTCCTTTGTTCTTAGAGAACTCCCTGAGGGAACCCTGTGCCTCCAGGACTTGCTTTGAGGTTAGTAAATAATAGCTCCCCCTGCCTTATGCCCAGGAGTTCTTTAAACTGCTGGTTCTACGCTTTATCTCCACGAACTCTTTTTAATGTTATTTCTTTAAGGGCTGATACTCGATTTCCTATAGCCCTCCAAGGCTCTTTCCAAACCAAGCCTACTGATTGTTAATGTTTCAGGCTTTAAGCCTCAGAGGTCGTAAGAACTCATCAAATTCGGCCTCTCTGGTTTTCAAAGCCAAATATTAATAGAGATTCATCTTCCCTGCGAAGATACCCTGGTTTAAGGGTCTGTTTCTCTCCCCTCTCTGCGCCCATATGTTCCTACCTACTGTGAACAGTCCCACCTGTTTTTTTTTTCCCCGCTCCCTACCCCATCTGTGCCCTTCCTACCCTCTTCATTGTGGCCTCTTCTCTAATTTAGTTGTGGCGTTTGTTCTGCCAGTGATTGTGTCATTTTTTAGGTTATTTACACTGATGTGAGTGTTACCTAGTTGTATCTGTGGGAGGATGCTGCTTCCAGTCTGCGACGGGAGAAGAATTAGGCACAAACCAGTCAGCTGCAAGAGATTGGGAGCAGGGGACAACCGTCGAAAAGACTACTGCCACGAGCAACTCCACAGTCTCAACTTTTATTAGATAGAAACAATAGCCAACAGAAGGACCGATGAAGGTCAAACGTTAGTCACATGTCTTGTGGACAAGCAAGAAGGAGGATAAAGTTTATAGTTAACCAAGCACATTCAAAGGACTCCTCTAGAAAAACAACGGGCGCTGCTGGGAAGAGAAAGGAGCAATAACGGAAGAGGGAAGCAGGCGGTTTATTGTTCCACCTTGAGCTGACCGGGCGTTCCCGGGTGCTCGGCTTCACGGTCCTATATCGTCCTTCTCTCCAAAGACCTGTTGCCACTTTATGTTTTTCTTAAGGCCATATCTAAATATGCTTGGCAACTAGTAAAATCCTCCAGGGGTTATAGTTTAACTAACAAATTGTTCCGAGGGGCAGTAGCAGGAGGAGGTGAGCTTGGGTCCTGCTACTCACCATCTCCTCCAAAGTCATGTTTGTTTTACTACAAATGTGGTGTTCTGAAATCTTCTTTTATTTGTTACTTAGTTTTTGGCTCTTACCTAATATTTTCCATTATTAATATTATAGTCAATCTTCATTAGGTGCTGAGGCCATATTTGAGAATTCACCTGTTCACCAAATTTGACTTGTAACCCCAAAATCAGTGCTTGAGGATCTTCATGGTCATTTTCAGACAAGTGCAAAGTGGAGAAAAATGTGAATCACCTAAAGCATACATTCCCAGCTGTTGTGGAACAAACTGATTCTCTGTCTTCATGTTTCAGTTCTCCTAAAGAGACGACCAGAAGAATGGAGATGGTAGGGGGCAGAGCAGTGAAAGCAGCTCCTGCTCTCAGTCAGTTGTTGGCATTTGAACCCAAATCTAACATGTTAAGTGGCATGGCCTTGTGCAAATCATTTAACACTCCTGAACCCTGTTTACCTTTTTTTAACATGAAAATAGAATCTACCTGAGTTGTTTTAGGATTTAAGGACATAAACTATGTGATTAATGTATATCAGCATCAACTATATGAACAGAAATAGTTCAGCATTGTCAATAGAGCAGATTTATAGACCATAACATCCTCAACTGATGAAGACCATGTATCTTGCTTTTCTTAGTTTCTGCTGTTGTGTGTTTATTTTTTATTTTTTTTTTTTGGTTTATTAAATACAACTCTTTCATTATTGAAACACCATCACTGGGGCACCAGGGTGGCAGAGTCAGTTCAGCACCTGATTCTTGCTTTTGGCGCACGTCGTGATCTCAGGATTATGAGATGCAGCCCTGTGTTGGGCTCCTCCCTCAGCATGGAGGTTGCTTTTGATTTTCTTCCCTTCTGTCCCTCCCCCTTGAGCTTTCTCTTTCTCTCTCTCTCTCTCTAATAGAAATCTTAAAAAACAAACAAACAAAAAACCCATAGTCATTAACTAATAATTCTAATAAATATTGATCTTATATTGGACAAATAAAGTGAATACCAATTTATAAAACTAATTGTACCTTTTGTAGTACAGATATCATAGAAAAAATGTCTTTATTTAATGCCTCCTTTGTTTGTTCTTTACCTGGTTAGTTTCTACTTATTTTTCAGGGACCAGCTCAGGGCCCATTCCCTCCAGGACATCTTTCTTAAATCCCATTCCCTCCACTGAGTGTTCATCATGGCATATATTACATAAATGTTACATCATCTGCTAACTGACTGCAAACTTGTTGAAATTAGTGCTGTGCTCCTCAATTTTCTGGCTCCTGGCATAGTTCATGATACATAGAAATTCAACAAATGATTCTTAGGCTGATCTAAAATAAAGATGTTAAGATATAATTGAAATTTTTTTTGGTTAAGAAATTGATGGTGTCAACCTACAGATACCATTTCAAGAATCAATATATTATTTGGGATAAAATAATTGCAATTTGGGGTACAGAGGTAGCCCTCCAAATAGCAGGGGAACTCAGGGTTTTTATGGGGAAAGAATATTAGATAAGTTGTGTTTTTTTTTAAGATTTATTTATTTATTTGAGAGAGAGTGAGAGCTATGAGAGGGTGTATGAAGGGAGGGGCAGAAGGAGAGGGAGAGAGAGAATCTCTAGCAGACTTCCCACTGAGCACCAATGTGACATGGAACTCAATCCCATGACTCTGAGATCATGACCTGAGCCAAAATCGAGAGTCAGACACTGAACTGACTGAACCACACAGGTGCCCCAAGTTGTTTTTAAGAAGAGTTCACTAATACTGACCAGCAGGGCTAGATTTGTACTTCATTGATTGACCAAAAGTAGTGGTCACTAGGCAAAAGTTCACTTTTATCAGTCTTTTCTCTTTCTTGCTGACTTCTTAGAATATTGGTGGCTTGGCCCTGTTTAGAGGTTTATTTATTTATTATTTATTTTTATTTATTTTTTTAAGATTTTATTTACTTATTTGACAGAGATTACAAGTAGGCAGAGAGGCAGGCAGAGGGAGAGGAGGAAGCAGGCTTTCCACGGAGCAGAGAGCCCGATGCGGGGCTCGATCCCAAGACTCTGGGATCATGACCTGAGCCAAAGGCAGAGGCTTTAACCCACTGAGTCACCTGGGCGTGCGCCTGTTTAGAGGTGTAGAAAACAGGGTGTACAAGGCAGTTCCTCTGAAATGGCCACTCCAGCTCTATTTTAAAGAAGATTCTGCTTGTATATCATTTTTTCACAAAGGGAGTTGCTTTAAAGCCTATTACATTTTCTAGCAGTGATAGATACTTTTTATAGTAAGCTAGCTTTTCTTAGGTAGTTTTATACCTCCAACCATACACAAAGTTTTAAAAGACAGAATGTGGATAAGTCAGAACAAATCCATCATTTGTTTTAAAAAGTTAACTCCGAGGTACCCATCAAGAGTCATTAAAGATCTTTGTACATCTTTGTACATCAAGAATGACCATTTTTCTTTGTGGATTTAGCTTTTCAGTACTCTAGCCTCAGATCTCTAAGAAAAATTTGTGAAAATACAAAACTGCCCCATACTTTTAAAGGCTTTCTTGTTATTCCAGTGATATTTGGGAGAAGCAATTGATGTTCTACTCACATAAAATAACATAAAAATGCCCACTAGAAGAATGTCAGTTGGCTTTACTAAATCAAGAAGCAATGTACATTAAATATATGAATAAATTTAGATGTTCAATATAGCATTAATTAATTAAATACACTCACCAACAAAACTTTGTTTTGGCATGCATTGATGTTTTTATTTCTATTTAAAGTTAAGATGATTTAGTTTTTATTTTTTAAAGACAAATTATGGAATGATAAAATGATAACAATACCCAAAAGATGTGGAATTATTTGCTATATAAAGTGTCTGTGAGAGAAAAAGAAATAGTTAGTAATATGAAGTGCCGTGTGTTATTTACATGGAGCCTGAGAGCAGAGATACAAGGGAATGATTCCTTGTTCTTTCACAGAGAGGGTAGATGTTGCCATTTACCTGGCATTCCAATTTCCTCTTTAAACTGCTTTAAGCCATATATATTTAAAGTGGAAGCAAAGAAAATCATACAAGCAATTCTTTAGAAAATAGTAAATATCATGAAATGTCACCAAAACATAATTTTACATGTATAAATTTAATTCTAAATAGGTAAATTTATATTGAGAAGGTAAAAATGATAATTACATTTATCATGACTCCTATATGCCAGAAACCATTCCAGGAGCTACTTATGGATCATTTCTGTTTCTTAGTCACCTGCTTAGTTAGAGGCTATTATTCACAAACAGTGCAGTGCAGGTGAACGCCAATATCACAGAGCTTTAATTTCACATTCTGTGTTTGCGAGCAGTATTAGCCTTTTAATAAAAGCTCAAGGCATTTCTGGCCGTGTATAATTCACAAAGTTTGCCTGATAATTGAAGTAAAAGATGGGAACAAACTTGAATATAAAAGTAAGAACATTTTTATTTATTCACCATTTCTCTTTGATCCACAAGTTACTTTAAATTATAGAACTAAGTTCACATTCTGCTTCACTTTTCTGTCTCCTGTTTTTAGCTGACTACAAACTTAGCTCATCACTGGCTTCCAGCTTGAAATTGTTGTCATTTCTTATTGTTCTATATTTTGGCAGAATCAGTCAGAAGACTATCAGCCTAGCAGAAGGATGTGACCGGTTGCTTTAAAAATAAATGATACTAGGCCTGAATCAAGAAAGAAGAAGGTTCATTAAAACTCTGTAGGGAAAACCCTCATCAGTCTCTCCATATTGCTTTTGACAGTGCCTGAGAGAGAGTGTTATATATTATGTTTATTTTTAGAGCCAACCAATCTCTTTTAACGTAGACTGCAGGATGAAAAAAGCAATAACATTTTCAGATAGCTCTTAAGTTTAGTGCGAAGGAGCTGAATTATTTCTTTTAGAAACCGTTGTCCTGTTCTTTACTTTGGACAGAGTTCATCAGAATTAATGTAGAGAAAAAAATTACTGTGTGTTTTGGGCCTACAGATTCACTTGCTCTTAATTAATAATGTATGTGAGCTAATGTACTAAAACCAAGCTGACTCTGAGTTTTATTCATCTTTTTAAAGTATCAGAAAGATCATTGCAGTGTGACTTTTCTAGCAAAATTGATCAAGGCCATTCTTTTTCTGCTTCGATATTTCTAAAGAGTTGAAAATATCCAACAGAGTTAAAAATTCTGAATTTCTTCTCAAAAAAATATATTAGTTCCTTTACATGGCTAGAAGAGCAGAACTACTTCATTGATTAAAATGCAGAAATGGTTTTGTTTAAAACCCAACTGAGCATTTTCTGCTGGTGTAGTGGGCCTCCTGGGCACGTCTTTTTGTTTTCTCTGTGAAGTTGTCCTACTCATTGCCCATCTGCCTTGGACTGCCTTCTTGCCTTTTCTTCCTTCCTTTGCCACCTTTTCTTCTTCTTTTCTTTTCTTTCTTTCTTTACACCTTCTTCTGTCTTTTGCATCTTTTCTCCCGTTACTTTCTTATTCTTTTTTATCTTCTTTACTAATCTCTTATTTTTATTTCCTTTTCTTCCATTTTATTCTGTCTTGTCTTTTTTTTTTTTTTTCCTTATGTTTTTATTTGGGCCACATTTTTTTTCTCATTTATTTAGTGGCCACCCTCAGTGCCCCTTTTCTTTCTTTTCATTTTTCTGTATAAATGGAATGCATACATGAAGCACTGGATATACAGAAAGGCTAAGAGAGTGCCTGCTAAGGAAAGTTTCTGTGAAATGGAGAAGAAAGCTATGGCTAAGTCTACCCAGTGCAAAACATGTCCTCTTTGTTGAGCTCCTGGAGGATAGAGCTTGAGTTTTACTCATTTCTACAACCCTGTTTTCTGTGGTGCACAGTTGATGCCCTGCTCAGACTCCAGAACCTGGCCTGTGGCGCCCATCCCCTCTCCTTGATGAGTGTTGTCTGCCTCATTCTCAGGAAGACCACCCTTGGCCAATTGCTAGTGATTATGCCCTCCAAATAACTGGGTACCCCAGTTGCCTTAAGGTTCAAATGTGAACCTTAGAATCCAAGTTCTCATGTTCTGAACATGAGAAATGACCGTATCAATTTTGATTGTCAGCTTTTATGCATCAACTCTCACAAAATTGATTTCATTATAGGGATCTACTATTTGCTTTGGACTCTGGCTATTGTCCCACTTTGTACATGAGTATCAGATAGGAAGTTGTTACTGTAGAAAAAGTAACTGAGGGATAGCTGGATGAGAGACATTCAGCTTTCTTTGGAATCAGGCCTAACCCCTACTCAAGCTGACACCTCATTCTTGTTTTGCTTTCCTCTTCCCTGCTCTCCTAACTCCTTTTCTTAGGAATACTGCTTCCCTTCTCCCTAGTCTCTGCTTCAGCATCAGGTTCTCCTTCTGGAGTACTCCTCTGAAGGCATACCACACCCATCCCATTAGGTACGGAATGAATGAATGGAACGTGATACAAAAGAAGGGCTAGAGAAAGCCTCACACAGGTAGACATCTTTGACTTGGGTATGAATTTTCCTGTCAGGCCTCTTTTCCTGTTCTCTCTCCTGTATTCAAAAACTGAGCCAGTAAAGCAATTTCAGGAGATCTACAATACATTTTTTTCTTTTAAAAAATTAGTATGCTGGGGTACCTGGGTGGTTCAGTCTGTTAAGCGTCTGCCTTCAGCTCAGGTCATGATCTCAGGACCCTGGGATCAAGCTCCATTTCAGACTCTCTGCTCAGTGGGGAGCCCGCTTCTCCCTTTCCCTTTGATTCTGCTCTCTGCTGATGCATTCTCTCTCTCAAATAAACGAAATCTTTAAAAAATTAATATGCTTTAGGTTATAGAAAAACTGGGTGGAAAGTACAGTGAGTTTCCCTATCTCCACCTCCTCTCCCCTCCCCATTTCTCCTGTTACTAGCATCTTGCATTTGTGCTGTACATTTGTTATAATTAATGAGCCACTATTGATATATTATTATCAGCCAAAGCCCGTACTTTACAATAGGGCTCACTCTTTTGTTGTACATTCTGTGGGTTTTGTAAATGTCTAAGAACACATAACTGCTAGTATGATATTGTACAGAATAATTTCACTGCCCCCAAAATCCTCCGTCCTCCACCAGTTCATCCCTTCTGCTCTCCACTCTAAATTTACGCAACCACTGATCTTTTCGTTTTCTCCATAGTTTGCTTTTTTCAGAATGTCATACAGTTGGAACCATACAGTGTATATGTACCTTTTCAGGCTGGCTTCTTTTCACTTAGAGATATGTATTTATCGTTCCTCCATGAGTTTTTTTTAACATAATATCTTCTGGTTGCTGAGTAATACTCCATTGTATGGATCTACCGTTTTTTTTTTTTTTTTATCATTTCGTTTACTGAAAGCAACTTGGTTATAACTTGGTTTTGGTAATTATGAATAAAGCTGCTGTAAACATCCATGCACAGGTTTTTGTGTGGACATAAGTTTTCAGCTCATTTGGATAAATACTGAGTGTGATTGCTGGGTTGTATATTAAGAGTCTGTTTAGTTTTGTAGGAAATTTCCAATATGTCTACCATTTTGCCTTCCCATGGGAAATGAATGAGAAATCCTGATGCCCCAGCTCTTTGACAGCATTTTTGGGGTTACTGTTTTGTATTTTAGCCATTCTAATGGATGTATAGTGGCATCGTGTTTCAATTTGCAGTTCTTTAATGACATAGAATGTTGAACATCTTTTCAAATGAATTTGCCATCTGTAAATGTTTTTTGGTGAGGACTCTGTTCAGATCATTTACCAATTTTTAAGTTGAGTTGTTTTCTTATTTTTGAGTTTAAAAGTTCTTTAAATATTTTGGAAACTAACCCTTTAGTAGATATGTGTTTTGCCAATATTTTCTTCTATTCTGTGGCATATATTTTTATTTTTTTTTAACAGTCTTTCTTAGACCAGAAGTTTTAAATTTAATGACATCTAACTTATCAGTATTTCTTTCATGGATCATGCTTTTGGTGTTGTATATAAAAAAGTCATCACCAGCACCAAACCCAGAGTCACCTAGGTTCTCTCTTATGTCATTTTATAGGAGCTTTATTGTTTTGCATTTTATATTTAGCTCTGCAATCCATTTTGAGTTTATGGTTAATGTTTGTGAAAGGATAAGATGTGTTCTAGATTTTTTTTTTTTACATGTGTATGTACATTTGTTTGAACACCATTTTTTGACAAGAGTTTGGATTGCCTTTGCTCCTTTGTCATAGATCAGATGACTGTACTTGTGTGAATGCATGTGTGTGATTTCTGTTCCATGCCATTGATGGATTTGTCTTTTTTTTTTTTAGTACACATTGTCATGATTATTGTAGCATTATAATAGATCTTAAAGTCTGTTAGTGTTTTTTCATATTATTCATTATTGCCAATCTTTTTTATTTTTTCTTTTCAAGACGTATTTATTGAGTGCCAAGCATATATTCTAGGGATACAGCAGTGATTAGAATAGATAAAAATCCTGCACTCATGACATTTACTTTTTAGTGTGGATACTATGTGTACATATACAGATAGACCCTTGGTGCTGAATAATAAATGCATGTGTGAAAATAAATAAGTAATGGCGTATCGCATATTATAAAACTCCTGATTGAATGTTAGTATATGATAACATATTTGTGTACACATAGGCATGTGTATTAAAAAATAGAAAAATAAGTATTTTGATGGTAATCAGCAAAAGATACTATACTAATTTCATAATGATCACTAATAATTATTTTCTTCAATTCTAGTCTCTTCTTGATTTCTCAGTATTTTATTGAAAAAGAATGTTGAAACACATTCCAGTGTGGGATATTACCTAGAAAAACATTTACCATAGAATGAATGATTAGAAGGGATTTTTAAAGAGCGAGATAGTGGAAGCTGTTCATAAGAATGTAGGGATAAAAGCAGATGTTTGGAATGTTGTTTTCATGGACCTAACACAGAGAATTTGGCCCTGTGTCCCAGAAAAGCCATAAGGAGTGGGCTGATAAGATTCAGCAATAGGCAGAGAATCATTTTAGTAATATTAAGATTTAATGTCAGGAAAACTAGTGTTGGGTTAATCCACTGTTGAGTCCTGGAATATAAATATTATCAGAATGAGAGAAAAATTAAATGATTAATGATGTCATTATAGGAATAAAGAGAAAATTACCTTTTTTGGAGGTATGTAGAAGTAGAATGGCAAATTTTGGTGAGACTGTTATTTTGGAAATTGATGATAAGGCAAGTCTGCTCATTTGGTAATCTAAAGTTGGAGTACATTGCAAATGAGCTACTTTGTAGTTGTCACATTTAATTTGAGATGAAGGGGAAACTTCTAATGTATATATTTTTGGAAGGGGATGTAGACATAGGAAACACCATTTATACTGAATCATCAGAAATTAATGAACTACGCCTATGCCTTATTTGGTTCAGAGCTCACTGTAATGCCTTAACCTGCTGAACACAATCTGAAAAATATTAGTGCTTCCATCAATGACGTGAGCAGAGAAAACTGAGTAGTGCAGTCATCTTTATGGCATTTCCATGTTTCTTTCAACTGCTAGATATTGGAGTTTTTTGTTAAATTTTTTTTTCAGTGTTCAATTTTAGGCATGAGAAAGTAATACACATATTCTTGTATATTTCTCTAAAATTCTGCATTGCAAAAACATGTAAATATATGAATTAGAGCAATTTTATGTCCATTTTAAAGTTAGATAGTTTTCATAGCTAAAGTATCATATTATTGTGTTATCATTTGTTAGTGTATAATGTTAAGTTTAGGAACCACTATTAAAGGAGGCTTGAATAGTTTTTCTATTGATAGTTGAACTTAGCTTTGAAGTAGAAAATTCCGAGAAATAACCAGGGTCTCTCACAAAGAAGAGGTAATCAGGGAACAGATGTTACTGGTACTTATTATATTCTAAGCACCAGGATCACTTTTTTAATCATTCTTTTTTTTTAAATTTTTTTAAATTTTTTATTTTTTTAAAGATTTTATTTATTTATTTGACAGAGAGAGATCACAAGTAGGCAGAGAGGCAGGCAGAGAGAGAGAGAGAGGAGGAAACAGGCTTCCTGCTGAGCAGAGAGCCCAATGTGTGGCTCGATCCCAGGACCCTGAGATCATGACCTGAGCCGAAGGCAGTGGCTTAACCCACTGAGCCACCCAGGCGCCCCTTTAATCATTCTTGATACATAAACTAATTAATCCTATACAGCAGTCTTTAATCATTCTTGATACATAAACTAATTAATCCTATACAGCAGTCCTATGAAGTATATGTTAATATCCACATTTTTCAGGTGAAGGGATTTGAAACCTATAAGATTAAAAAAAATTGATGAAATTCTTTTAGCAACTTAAAACCAGTTTTATGGGGGCACCTGGGTGGCTCAGTTAAGCATTCGACTTCCGCTCAGGTCAAGATCTCAGGGTCTTATGTCAGGGACCCTGTCCAGTCCAGCTTTGGCCGGCTGCATTAGACTTCACACTCACTGGGGAGTTTCCTGGTCATTCTCCCTCTCCTTCTGCCCCTCCCCCTGCTCCTGCTCTCTCTGTCTTTCAAATAAATAAATAAAATCTTGTTTAAAAAACCCACAATTCTCAAACACAGATGTATTTCCAATTTCCAATTTCAGGTTTTTTTGGTTTTTGTTTTTAAACTCACCTCTCCTTGGGAGCATAAAAGAAATTCTTGCAGTTTCCAAATACTGACCGAAACTGACAGTATCATATTTTTATTCCATGTTTATAACTATAAAACTCATTGTGAGCTCCTTATACTTCTTTTATGCAACTATCACAAGAATATATAAGTTAATATTGAATAACATCAGTATTATTAAAATTAATAATATTAATATATAATATTACAATTTATAATATTTAATATTAAGAATAAAGCTAAATTTTGTACAAGTGACATCTTATAATGTGAAATATACTAGCTGTTAGCTTAATTTTCTTTTGTGTAAATACTAGTATGTCCCTTCATAATTCCATTCTACTCAGGAGCCTTCATTTTCAGAGTAAATCCGTTATCTAATAGACTTCAACACAGTTATATCTTTCACATGCCTCACTCTTACCATACTCTAGGATTACAGGAGTACTCGTAGCTTTAACAGATGGTACCATAAATGCAAACACAGGAACTGATACTCTGGAGCACAACTTCATTATACAGTGGTTGTACAAGTAGTGTATAATATGTTTGTATTATTATTTTCATTTTAATCAAAATGAAAACAGAACATTAAAAACTTTTATAAAATACTCATATAACCCTAATAGTACATGTTGAAACACTCAGATTTCTTAAGAACAATATTCATCCATGGCTAGAATGGACTGTCTTGAGCAGTCCATTTTGGTCCTTTCTAGAAGGTATAGAAACCTATGTTATGTATTCAAAACCACTTGGTTTTGGAGATGCATTAGGAGGATTCTTGGGACTCAGAAAAAGCTGTTATACTCATGGTAACAGTTTATTACAACAGAAGAGTACAGATAAAAATTGTCAAAGAAAAAGGCACCTGGGGTGAAGTCTAGGAGAAACCAGATCCAAGCTTCCAGGTTCCCCCACCCAGTGGAGTTACACAGGGACTCAATTTTCCCAGCAGTTGTGTGTGACAACACATATGTTGTATCATCACTTACCTGAGTCAGTACTTAACTAAGTCTTTGTGTCTACTTTATGTTTAGGTTTGGTCGCCTGAGCATCTAGTGTCTACATGAATGACTTCAGCTACTCAGACTCCAGCCCCCTTACTGAAGCTGCTGCTTTACATGTTTATTATTTTTTAAAATATATGTTGATGTTGGGAGAAAAAAATGTTTTATATATATGTTGGTGTTGGGAGAAAAAAAAAGTTTTAAATATATGTTGGTGTTGGGAGAAAAATTTTTACCATTATTAAAATGCTCCAATAATCAAATTAACATAGGACAGATGAACAGGTGAAAAACAAATTTAATTATGTTCATGCAGGGGCCCCCCAAAGACAATGAGACCCAAGGACAAGTTGGGTAATTGAGGTTTATATGCCATTCTGAACTGAGGAGTAGGATAGGGGCCTGGAGCTTCAAAGGGGAGGGTAATTCACAGGACAATAGGAAGAACAGATGTTTGGTAATTAGATGTTTGCCCTGACATACAGGAAGGTCATTTAGATAAAGTTATCTCTGGTGTTAGCTTTATTCCAAGCCAGGTCCCCTATCTAACTTACTTCAGATATTGAAAGGAGAGGCAAAAGTTCTTGTGTCTGCTGGGTCTTTATTGCCTTCAGTTTACCATAATCCAAATGCCGAAGTGGCATATTTTGGGGTCATGTGTTCTGTTTCTATTCCCTGGACATTGGGGATGACATATTGTAGCAAGTATTGATTGTATTATTTTCCTTAATTGAATATTGAATTTTATTCCACGATCAGGTAACTTTTGAGGAGGTACTGTTCTTGATACTTGATCTTATTCATTAGAGGGCATCTATTTTGGGTTTGTTCTTGGACCTGGGAAGTGGCCCTAAATAATTCAGGGTAAAGTCTTTTCTCATAAACTGTGGGCTTCTCTGACATTCCAAGTGTCTGAGGTGTCCCAGTAAAGCATCTCTGATCTGCTCAGCCAGAACTCCAGTCTTCCATTGGAGCAATCTTGGGTACCTTCCCCATTGAGCTTTCAGCTCGCAGCCATAATTCTCCGGTAAGTGTCACACAGTATTGCTCTGCACAGACTCAGTTCATGTCTCATTTCATGGAACCTCCATGAAAACTACCTAGGCAACTCTACTCCTCTCCAGTATCCTTCCCAACAAATATCATTCCTTTGTGTAGATTCAGACTCCAGGCTAAGCTTCTTCTGTTTTGCAATATTGAGCACAGATCAATATCTCATTTTCAGGATAATACCCCCAAAATGGGAAGCCAGGATATAGGTAAGTTTTGTCTCCTCAGTTTTCTTCCCACAGTGTGGCATTCCTTCTGGTTCAGTGCTTACAAAATCATACCCATAGAAGTTGTCCAGTTTTATAGTCATTTATTGTGGGAGGGCCAGTCTAGAAAAGGTTATTCTGCTAGTGCTGGGATTAAAAGTCAAATCAAATAGTTCAGCTGACATTTGCAACCCTTCACAGTTTAGTGTCAGTCTGCTTTCCTGATTGTATTTGCTGTATTCACGCCAACCTAGTGTATCTTCCATTTCTCAAACACTTTTGAAACTCAGTGCATTTAAGCATACCCTTCTCTTTCCTTGGAATGCCTTTTCCTGTCTCTTCTGTCCATGAAAACTTACTTAGTTTTCAAGACCCAGGTAAAGTGTTATTTCCTATGTGAAGCTGCTCACAGCCACTCTTAACCAAACCTAAATCCTGTGTTATATCATCCATCGAACTTTATAAGTTTTTAAAGTATTTCTGTGTAAGTCTGTGTTCCAAAATAATTATGACATCTTTAAAGGGGGGAAAATATCATTTATGTATAGTAAATATTCAAAAGCATTGACAATATTTCTGATGACATTTTTTGGCAGTATGCTTTATAAAATAGGGTATATTATAGGTCTGACACTATTATTTAACCACTAGCGCTATTAGAAATTGCTACTAATACTTATGAGTGTTTAGTATGGTCAGTTTCCTTAGATGTTTGGTTTTAATTATTTTATGTGTTCTTTCCAATGTCATTATGTGGTAGGTGGTATGTTCCCCATTGTAGATTTGAGAAATACTAAGTAAACTCTAGGTAAAGAAACTTTTCATAGTAACTTAGAAAGTAAGTGACAGAACCAGGATTTCAGTCTAGATTTGTCCATTGCAATTTACTGATGCTATACTATCGTGATTTATCTAACAGTCAGAGGTCTACAGAGACAAATTAGAATTTTTTTGAGAGGTAATTTTGAAATGTCATATTCCATTATTAGCATATCCATATGTAGAATTATTGAAGAAGAGAATACAAATGAAGGTGATTTTTCTTTGGGCTTAATTTTTCACTTTATAGGGAAAAGCATTGCCATGCTGTCGATTTTAGATGGGACTTAATGCTTAGAATTCACTTCAGTGTGAAGTGAATATTTGGTTAATTACTTATTAACAAAATGCATTCAAATTTGAAATATCCCAAACACATTTTAATTTATTTAAATTCAGAATGTCTAAAACATATTCTTTTAGAATTGAGAAACTATATTTTAATTATCATATTTGAGAACATAAGTAGTAAGAAGTTAACCTTTACCTCACAGGAAATGAGATTAATACACTAGACCAAGGATTTCTGAGTGTAATAAATATCTTAATATATTGAAATCCTGCCTTATTAAAAGAACAATAGAATTTTGTAAAGAATGTCACTTCTATGCTATAATAAAATTTTAAATACCTTGATTTTGGTTAAGTAATCCTAAATTTTTTGTTTTTAAATACTTTGTTTAATTATTTCATTGGTGGTATGAATTGAGTCAATTAATCAAATATGATAACTTAAAAGGTCTTAAACGTATGAATGTCATTTGGTTCGATTTAGCCCAGAAATTATTTGAGGTTTTTTTTTTTTAATATATATGTATTTTTTTATGACTGGTTTTTATTTATTTTTATTTTTTTTATTTTTTAAAAATTTTTATTTATGTATTTGACAGACAGAGATCACAAGTAGGCAGAGAGGCAGGCAGAGAGGGAGGAAGGGAAGCAGGCTCCCTGCTGAGCAGAGAGCCCGATGTGGGGCTTGATCCCAAGAATCTGGGATCATGCCCTGAACCAAAGGCAGAGGCTTTTAACCTACTGAGCCACCCAGGCACCCCTATGAGTGGGTTTTAAATTAAAATCTGATGATTCTAAGTGAAGGGATATTGTAAAAAAATGCATATTCTAAAGACAAGAAAAATATATTTTATAATAGAAATACAGAGTAATGTGTCATCTGAAAGAACAGAAATTTTCTTTAAAAACTAATTTGGAAGAATTTAATAACTAGGAAAGCTAGGCATCTGCTTCTCTTAAACTTCCTACCATTAGATTATAGATTGAGTTCAGGGAAGACTTCAAGTTCAGTGAAATACCAATCATTTGAAAATTGAATGAAATATCATCCCTGAAAGTGTTGTAGGGCACTAGAATGAAAAGTGGTGATAAATATGGAGAATTTTTCTTTACTTAGCCTACTTCAGAACAACCAATCAATAAGCATAGCTTTTGATGATCAATGTCAGTTGCTTTTTGGGAATTTATTATAGACCTCTGTGTTCAACTTTAAGATACCTGTATGGTTTTCTATTATTTTATATAGAGACTAGGTAAGTGGCATTTTTAAAAATATCTTATTTATTTATTTGGCAGAGAGAGATCACAAATAGGCAGAGAGGCAGGCAGAGAGAGCGGGGGTGGGGGGAGCAGGCTCCCTGCCAAGCAGAGAGCCTGATGTGGGACTCGATCCCAGGACCCTGAGATCATGACCTGAGCCGAAGGCAGAGGCTTAACCCACTGAGCCACCTAGGCGCCTGATAAATGGTATTTTTATAAATAAAAAGAGGATTTAGACTTTATTTTCTTTTTAAAGATTTTATTTATTTGACACACAGAGATCACAAGTAGGCAGAGAGGCAGGCAGAGAGAGAGGATTTAGAATTTCTGAAAGAAGGTAACTTCAGTTCATGTATTCTTAGCAATTGCATCCCTTGTTTTCTTTAAAATAAGTGAGACATTCTTCATGTGTTTTTACCTTCAAACTTTTTGATCCACCTTTTGATCTGCTCTCATTACATTCTTGGTAATGTGTTTCATCTTCTGTAATTCAGGAGCAAAGAAATATATTACATTAGCTGTTATAAAGTTTCTGTAAAGACTTTAATAGATTATTAAGGTTAACACAGAGCATGATATTCATCATTACTTAAAATAAATTATCAAATTTTCACATCTAAGGTCTCCAAATGAAAATTCCTAGTAGGACAAAGTGCATATATTAAATAATGATGCACCTGTGAAAATGAATATTCTATTTCTAGGGTAAAGCACCTAAGTGCCTTCCATGTGTTTTGTTTATTATTTGTGAAAATATAAAATTATATAAGTTTTCTTCATAATTATTACTCTTAATGATGTCTCTAAAGGAAATAATTATTTACTGAATAATTCCTATGTTAATATCACAAATGTAGGTTTTAAATGTCATCAGACTGTGAGAAATAGTCCCTCTAATCTATATGCTTATGACTATTTTTGGGAAAAGAAATTAAGGAAATGCCAGATTATCCAGTATATGATAAATATGTTCAAATATGAGGTATAGTGATGACATTCTTTAGAAATAGTCAGAAATTAAATATCAAGGTATGTTAACATAGTCATATTTTAATATTAGTATATTAAATAAGAAGGTAATTTATAATGTAGCAAAATAACACTGAGAGCTAAATATTACCACTGACTCTTTTAGTATGGCCAACCCCATACAGAACCTCAAATTAAATTAAATCTAGTTTACTTAGTGTGCGTACATTATAATATATTTGGCATATATTAGTCCTCATAGGGTAAGGTTTAGCTTTATCTTTAAAATGTTACTTAAGGGGCGCCTGGGTGGCTCAGTGGGTTAAGCCGCTGCCTTCGGCTCAGGTCATGATCTCGGGGTCCTGGGATCGAGTCCCGCATCCGGCTCTCTGCTCAGCAGGGAGCCTGCTTCCTCCTCTCTCTCTCTGCCTACTTGTAATCTCTCTCTGTCAAATAAATAAATAAAATCTTTAAAAAAAATTAAAAATAAAAAATAAAATGTTACTTAATAACATTTCTCACCCAGTCCACCTCAGAGTTTAAATTACGTGCAGGACCCTGAAGGTGTTTGTGTTGCTTCTTCCTGTTCTATCAAAAACCACTTGGAGATAGAGGAGACTCAAAAATCCACTAACTGTACTTTGATGAGATACACTGTTTATCTAAACAAGATTCTAACTATTCAAAGACAATTAAGTAAAATAAAATCCTTTAAAAATTAAGAAAATGGAAGTCAGTAACAACAGCAAAAACAACAACAACAAACACAGAATGGGAAACAACACTTAAAGAGTAGGTATATGCATTATAGTGGAAAATATTTAATCTTAGAAATATAAGCAAATATTTCAGGGCTGTGGGCCTAGCCTCCTGATAAATTTCAAGAACCTAGTTTCAATGAATCAAGAAATGAATTGTGAAATAAGCAAAAGGCAGACATAGAAACAGTTGCTAGCTGAAAGGTGAGCAGAAATAGATGAGATAGAAAGCAACACGCAAGACGTGGTAAGGGATTCGTGAGACAGGCTTAAGGCAATGTCCTAGACTGTGAAGAAAAATCATAGAAACTTTTAATTGATCAGGGAGAAAATTATAGATACCAAATTTACAAAATTCTGATTATATCCATCTATATAACTGACTTTTCTAAAAAGAAAACCAGAACTACTGTAATAAGAACAATGTTAAAGTAGGAGGATGGGAACATTTTTTAAGGGTAAAAACAATCTTACATCTTTCTGATTTTTATCAGCTATCTGGAAGTTTAGACATTTTAGAGAATGTATTGCATTTCAAGGAAAAATTGATTTTTTTATATGCACCAAAGCAGAAATGGAAAGATCCAATTTTCAAAACAAATCTGGATTGTGTCTAACTTTGTCTCTTAAACATTAGATGCCAAAAGAAAATAAGAGCAATATGTCCATGTTTTTGAGAAGGCCAAAACTCTATACACAGAATTAAATTGAAAAGTTAGTCTTAGAACTCTCTTGCTGGAATAAAACATTTCCATGATTATGTTCAAACCTAAATACAAGAAATAAACTTTCATATAAGAAATGATCCACTAAATAATTTGACAATTTTAATACCAATTTATTATGAGGAGCCAACATAATTCCTATGTTAAATATAATAAAGGTCCTCTCACAAACTAACACCCTCAACAAAAAAGAAGTTGTAAAAATCAAGCATCATAAACTAAATGTTAGCTAATAGAATACAGCCCTGAATTAAAAAGGGTATCAGATAATATTGTGGAGGTTTAGAAGCATGTATTTGGATAATATACTTTATCATATTACATGTTTAATAGATCTTATGGAGTAATTGATAAAATTCAGCATCAATTAACCAATGATTTTTTTTTCCCTCAATTTGGAATAGAAGGCGCTACCTTTCAGGGATGACCCCTTCTATAATCCAAGAGTCACTATTATGCCAAAATAAGATCAGATCATTGGAGTGAGAAGAAAGGATATTTAAAAGCTAGTTATAACCACTGATTTATCATTTGTTTGGCAGAGATAAAGAATACAGTTTGAAAGACAAAATCAGGACGTACAAATACCTCAGAAGAAACTTTTTCACATGGTCATAACTGCTATTTAGAAAAGCCAGAAGTATTTATCTAAAATTATTTTTTATATCACATTTTTGGTTACTTGTAAAAAGATATAATAATACCATCAGTCTTTTATAAACCAATAATTACTAGTTACAACATTTAAGAAAATTCTCTGTCCATCTTACTAAAATGCTTTTATAAGATGTAATAAGCATAGAAAAATGTATAGGACCTAGATGATGAAAACTAGAAAACTGTTGAGAGAAATAAAATAAACTCTAGATGAAATAAAGCATACCATTTAGCAATACAGTATTTTCCTGGATGGGACGAACCCCAAAATGTCAAATGTCAATTCTGACTATCAGTCTAAATTCATGCCAAATATTGAATGTTTCCAATCCAATTGACAGAGGGCCCTCAAGTTCATCATCTATAATAATATATTTTTAAAATGCCAGAATAATCTGCAAAATAAAAATTCGAACAGGCATTTTTTTTTTTTTAAAGATTTTATTTATTTGTCAGAGAGAGAGAGGGAGAGAGAGCGAGCACAGGCAGACAGAGCCTGATGTGGGACTCGATCCCAGGACGCTGGGATCATGACCTGAGCCGAAGGCAGCCGCTTAACCAACTGAGCCACCCAGGCGTCCCTCAAACAGGCATTCTTAACCCAGGAGACAGAACCACTACTCAAACTCCAGTCAGAAACCTGGAAGTGTTCAGTGATTCTCTGCTCCCTCACTTCCCACATCCTCCTTCCACTCACATTTTCCATTCTGCTTACGAAATAACTTAAAATTTATACTGTTTCCATTTCCACTGCCCCAACTATAAAACAGTCCACTGTTCTCTTTCTCTTGCATCTATGCACAGCTTGCTATTAATGTTCTGAACTGATCTTTTTCCCACATGGTAGCCATGGTGATGTTTAAAAAAAAGCAAACAAATAACAAATCACATCATGTCACTTAAAATTGTATATGGATCCAACACAAATCTTTGGACATAGTCCACAGTCTTTACTATGATTTAACAGAAAATTAGCACTTAATATATATTAGTGGAATTAACAAATTCCTGTATTATGATCTTGGCTCTGTTTGCCTTTCAAACATCTCTTGGTATGACTCTCAGAATTTTGTCTTATTCATAGTGGAATTCTTTCATGTCCTCAGTCTATCATTTGAGGGTTTTCATTTTGCAAATCCTGTACCTTTTTAATCTCCTTGTTTAATTTTTGGCTTCCATCTCAGAAATTTCCCATTTCAAAGTGTTTATTCTTATTTCCACAATTTTAAATTAAAAATCCTTCCGTGTGCTTTCAGTACTTCTCAGATCACAGCACATTGTGCATGGTAATTCACTTGTTACTTTTTTAAGCAAAAGAAAATTCCAATTGACTATGGCAGATATGGAAGAAAAATAATGTATTTTTATCATGAAACAATATGTTTTTAGCACTTGGGAGTGGCAGAAAAATCTCTGTTGATCTGGGGGTCCTGGGCCTGTGTCTAAAACCTAGGAGTTCTATTCACTGAAGCAATATGGTAAACCTCCAGGAACTGGACCCCCAAAAATGCAGATCAAAGAATTGCTTGAGAAATAATTCAAAATAATTACCCTAAAGCTGTTCAGAGATCTACAGGAGAACACACATAAGCAATTTAATGACATCAGAAGAACAATGTAAGAACAAAAATGAAAAGTCCCCAAGAGATGAGAAAAAAACAAAAACCCAGAAATTTTGGAGCTGAGGAATTCAGTGACTGAACTGAAATATTAAACAGAGTGCTTCAATCAGACTTAACCAAACAGAAGAGTCAGTAAGCTTTAAGATAGATCAGTTAAAATTATCCAATCAAAGGAGTAAGAAGAAAAAAAAAATGAAAAGGAATGTAGAAAATCTGTGGGACTTATCGTTTGTCATTACGAGAATCAATGTTGAAGTCCCAGAAGCAGAAGTTTATTTAAAGAAATAATGACTGGGGCGCCTGGGTGTCTCAGTGGGTTAAAGCCTCTGCCTTCTGCTCAGGTCATGATCCCGGGGTCCTGGGATAGAGCCCCTCATTGGGCTCTCTGCTCAGCAGGGAACCTGCTTCTCCCTCTCTTTTCTGCCTGCCTCTCTGCCTACTTGTGATCTCTCGCTCTCTGTCAAATAAATAAATCTTAAAAAAAAAAAATAATGACTGAGAACTCCCCAAATCTGGGGAGAGATTATGAAATCCAAGTTTATGAAATCAAGGTAACCCCCAAATTTCATCCCAAATTTCTTCTCTAAGACACATAGTAAGACTGACTAAAATCAAAAACGAATTTTAAATGCAGTTGAAAGCCAAAAACCCCCAATGATAATAATAATAAAATATAAATAAATAAATAACCTCTTCTACAGGAAGTCCTCCCATAAAGCTATCAGTGGGTTTCTCAGCAAATATCTCCCAGGCCACCAGAGAGGGGGATGATACATTCAAGTGCTGAAAGAGGGGTAGCTCAGTAGGTTAAACATCTGTCTTCAGCTCAGAAGTCATGATCCCAGTGTCCTGGGATAGAGCCCTGCATCAGGCTCCCTGCTCCGTGGGTGCTTCTCCCTCTCCCTTTGCCTGTTGTACCCCCTATTTGTGCTCTCTCTCTCTCTGTGTGTCAAACAAATAAGTAGAATCTCTTAAAAAAGCAAAACAGCAAAAACAAAAAACCGAAGTGCTAAAAGAAAGAAGCAAAAATAACTTTGCCCAACAAAATTGTTGTTCTTTAGAAAAGAATGTGAGGGGTGCTTGGGTAGCTCAGTTGGTTAAGCATCTGATTGTTACTTTTGGCTCAGATCATGATCTGATGGTCATGAAATCAACTTCTCCCACCCCTCCCCCAGCTCTCTGCTCTGTGTGGAGTCTGTTAGAGATTCTTTCCCCCTTCCTCTCCCTTCCCCTCTGTCCCTCTATCTGCCCACACTCTCTCTAAAATTTAAAAAAAAAAGAAGGTGAAATAAACATTTTCCCAAGCAAAAGCTGAAGGACTTCGTTGCCATTAGTCCTTTGATACAAGAAGTGCTGAAAGGAGTTCTTGAAATGGAAATGAAAGATGCTAATTGGTAAAATGGAAATATATAACACAATAGGTAAGTATATAATCAGATTCAGAATGCTCTAATACTTTAATATGGCGATGCTTTAACCACTCAATTCTAATAGGAAGGTTAAAGGATAAAAGTATCGAAAATAGTTGCAATAATTTGTGAATGGATACACAGTATAGAAGATGTAAATTGTGACATCAAAAACATAAAAGCATGGGGGTAAAATGGAGAGTTTTAAATATAATCAAAGTTAAGTTATCAGAATAAAATAGACTGTTACATCTGTGAGATGCTTTATGTAAGCCTCATGATAACTATGTAGCATAAACCTAATGAAATTAACAAAGACAAAAGGGAAACTAAAGCATACCACTAGAGAAAGCCATCAGTTCACAAAACAAAGCAGCAAGAGAGGGAGAAAGTTTTGTGGGAACAATAAAAAAATAAAAATGGCATTGGTAAGTCCTTACCTAGTAATAATTTTATTCTAAATGTAAATGGATTGAATTCCCCAATCAAAAGACAGAGTGACTGGATGGATAAAGAAGACAAGACACCGCTAATACACTGCCAAGAGGAGACTCATTTTAACTTTATGTACACAGATAGGCTCAAAGTGAAGAGATGGAAAGAGAAATTTCTTGCAAGTAGAAACAAAAAGAGAGCAGATATAACTCTGCTTATATCAGACAAAACAGATTTTAAGTAAAAAATGGGAACTAGAGATAAAGAAGGCCATTATGTAATGGTAAATTTGTTAATTAATAAAAAGATTAAAAATCCTAAATATATATGCACCTAACACTGAAGTACCTAAATATATGAAGCAAATTCTAGCAGATAAGAAGGGAATGATAAACAGCAGTATGAGGGAACTTCAATATCCCACTTTCAACAGTGAGTAAATCATCCAGACAGAAAGTGAACAATACCATGGACTCGAATCATACTTTAGACCAAGTAGACCTAACCAATATTTACAGAACATTTCATCCAGCAGCAGCAGAATACCCTTCTCCTCAAAGTGCATGCAGAACATCCCTCAGAACAGACATGATAAGTTATAAAACAAGTCTTAGCAAAAAAAAAAAAAAAATTAAGATTTTATTTATTTGACAGAGAGAAGGAATGCAAGCAAGGGGAGAAGAAGAGGGAGAAGCAGGCTTCCCGCTGAGCCGGGAGCCTGATGTAGGGCTCTATCCCAGCACTCTGGGATCATGACCTGAGCTGAAGGCAGACGCTTAATGACTGAGCCACCCAGGTGTCCCGAAGTCTTAGCAAATTTAAGAAGGCTGAAATCCAGCCAAGTGTATTTTGTGACCACAATGCTATGCAACTAGAAATCAATAAGAGCAGGGAAGCTGGAAATTTTACAGTTAGGTGGGAAATTGACATATCATTGACCAACCAGTGGGTCATAGAAGAAATCAGGAAGGAAACAAAAAATATTTTGAAACAAACAAAAATGGAAACATGACATACCATAATCTGGGGGATACTGCAACACAGCTCTAAGAGGGAAGATTATAGTACAAATGTTTACATAAAGAAAAATAGAAAGATCTCAAATAGGTAACACAACTTTCTATTTCAAGGCATTAGAAAAAGAAGAATACACTCAGCCAAACAGACAAATAACAAGGAGATTAAATAAATAATCAAAAACATACCTAGTAAAGACATGCCCAGGATTAAATGATTTTGCTAGTGAATTCTACCAAACATTTAAACAGGAATTAAAAGAAATCTTTCTGAAACATCCAAAAAATTGGAGGAAGGAGCACTTCAAAACTCAGTTTGTAAGATCAGTATTATCAATACTAAGTTGAGATAAGGATACTACATGAAAAGAAAGACCCATATCTCTGATGAATATAGATGTACAAATTCCAAAAACATACTAGCAAACCAAATTCAACAGCACAATAAAAAGATTGATACATCATGATCCTTCGGGATTTATCCCTGGGAAAAAAGGGTGGGTCAACATATACAAATCAATAAATGTAATATACTATATTAATATAATGAAAGATAAAAATTATAAAATCTCAGTAGATGCAGAAAAAGCATATGACAAACATATAATGTTCTTTCATGATAAAAAACCTCAAGGAATTTGGTATAAGAGAAACATACCTGGGGCGCCTGGGTGGCTCAGTGGGTTAAGCCTCTGCCTTCAGCTCAGGTCATGATCCCAGAGTCCTGGGATTGAGTGCCACATCGGGCTCTCTGCTCGGCAGGGAGCCTGCTTCTTCCTCTCTCTCTCTTTCAGCCTGCCTCTCTGCCTACTTGTGATCTCTGCCTGTCAAATAAATAAATAAAATCTTTAAAAAAAAAAAAAGAAACATACCTTAATACAATAGTCCTATGAAAGAAGCCCATAGCCAACGTCATACTCAATATTATGAGCATGAAAGCTTTTCCTCTAACAACAGAAAAGACATGGGTATTCACTCTAACCACTCCTATTCAGCATACTTCTGGAAGTCCTTGTTAGAGCTGTCAGGCAATTAAAAGAAATAAAAGGCATCCAGTTCAAAAAAGAAGAAATAAAATTGTCTCTGTTCATAAATGATGTCATAGAGTGAAAAATCCTAAAGACTCTACCAAAGAACTGTTCGAACTGATCAACAAATTTAGTAGTTGCAGGATATAAGATCAATGTATAAATCAGTTGCATTTCCAAAAGTTCACAATGAAATATGTGAAAGAGACAATCCATGTAAGAGTGGTAAAAAATAAATAATAATAATAAAATACTTAGGAATGTTTTTAATTGAGGAAGTGAAAAATCTACAATGAAAACTACAAGACTTTGATGAAATAAATTGAAGAAGAAACAGGTGTTCATGGATTGGTAGAATTAGCATTGTTAAAATGTACACACTAGTCAAAGCAATCTATAGATTCAATTAAATCTTTACCAAAATTCTGATGGCATTTTTGACAGAAATAGGGGTAAAAAATCCTATAGTTTTTATGGAATCACAAAAGATCCAGCATAGCTAAAGTATTCTTGAGAAAAACCAAAACTGGAGGCGTCAAACTTTCTGATTTCAATCTTCGCTACAAAACTATAGTAATAAAAGCAGTATCATACTGGCATTAAAATGGATACACAGACCAATGGAGCAGAATTGAAGGCCCAGAAGTAAATCTAAATAATAAATAAAATAATGAATAGATGTTATATGTCAGTTATATCTCAGTAAAGCTGGAAGAAATCAATAAATTTGAACATACCCATTAACTTAAGTAAATTTAAAGTATAATTATTTATTTTTTTAAAGATTTTATTTATTTATTTGACAGAGATCACAAGTAGGCAGAGGGGGACAGGGGAAGCAGGCCCCCTGCTCAGCAGAGAGCCCGATGCAGGGCTCAATCTGAGGACCCGGAGATCATGACCTGAGCAGAGGTCCAACCCACTGAGCCACCCAGGAGCCCGTAAGGTATAATTACTTTAAATAAGTCTTAAGTGTTACTATTTTAAAACTGTCATTTCCTTTTCATTTTGAACCTTTTCTGGTTTTAAATGTTTGTAATGGAAGCATTTCTACCAATTCTTAAAAGTTTAAAAAGTAAGCAAATAACTGGGAATTTTACATCGTGACCAGGTTTATAGAGGAAGGAAGGAGGAAGGAAGGAAGGGTTCAGAGTAGGATTTCATCTAAACTGGGCTCTGCCAGGATGCATTTGTTCCTTCCCTCTGTTCAGTTTTTGTTAAACTGAGGTTTTTGCTGAATCCTCTGCATTCTCTATATAAATTTTCTTTATGTTCATCTATTTATTGCCCTATGACTATGGCTCGTTTCTGCACAGAAGAGATATTGTCTTATTTTCTCATCCCAACCAACCTGGGGATGAGGGCAAAGTCCTTTTACCTCCTGGCCCCTAATCGTTTTTCTGAAACAGGTGCTTTGCGGTGAAAGATAAATATAAACTTGTTCCTGAATAACCAACATCGAACTCACCTTCTTCCTCTCATCAGAAAATTTTATTTCATTTGAGAATTAAGCAGCTTTGCCACTGTTCATCAAATATTTTGCATGGCTTGAGTCATCTTGGTACACAGGATTCTCTAAATCAAGTCTAGTCTTCAGTAATTCGAAATTCTGTGCTTAACGTCTCCAGATGGATAGCATTCCACTTCCTCCAATTTAACAATTCCTTGTAAATGGGAACGTATCACAAGGTGTTGGGAAATGCTAGGGAAAATTATCTCAGTTGGTATATCTGAAATATTTCTCCACTTAATTTATTTTTCGCCTAGGTTGTAATCTGTAGGGCCAGAGCTATGTTTTTGTAATTTTAAATGGAATAGTCAGTGCTTGCCTTACTCTGCACCTCTATTAGGTAACCAACGTGTGGAAAGAAGAAAGGAAGAAGGAAGGAAGGAAAGAAAGAAGAGAGGACAGACTGACTTAATTCAACTAGAAAGTAAAAGGCAAAACCTTCTTAGAATAAGATGGAATAATTAAACAGAATGAATAACAAATTCCCAAGTATGAAAATTAAACTTACTTCTTACGAATATCCCTTAAGTCAGTTGTACCTCTGTTCTTGCTTTTCTGGCTTCCTTATTCCTCTGAGTGTACACATTCTTGCTTATTCTTCTAGCATTAGCTTAAATATTACCAACTTGGTTGATTTTTCTCCTTCTATTCTGGACATTTTACTCACACATCATATATTTACTAGATACTATTTTTTGGTTGCATTGCAAATTTACGTATTTGCATGATTTGTCTCTCTAGTTGTCTAACATAAGCCTCATTCATATTTCTTCCCCAGCTCCTTGTATTAAGTGGCAAGAGAAACTGTTTAATAAATGTTTGTTGAATAAAGCAATATTTTTATTTATTACTATTTTAATATGGTATGACATGGACTGAGAGCTGTCAAGCAATATCTATTCTCTCCTTCACTGGCATATGAACCTTTTGTAGTTAGCTACATAGCAACCTGAAAAAAGAGATTATATTTTTCCGTCCCTTTTACAATGAATGTGGTCATATGACTAACTTCAAGTCAGTGGTTTATGCCTGGAAGTTTCATGAATTATTCCCATTTAGTGTCCTTAGGGTGATAATATATCCTTCCTATATTTCTTCTTCCTTTTGGCTGGAACATAGATATGATGGCCAGGACACAAAAAGCCCTCTTTCACATATTTACTGTGGTAGATCAAATGTACCCACGTCCCTGATGATAGATTGCATTTATTTAAACAGAGAAAACTAAGCTTCTGTCTAGTTTAAGCTACTATTATTTACATATATAAGTATATATATAATATTATGTTAATACATATTATCTATAATATATGTAATATTCATTCGCTACTATTATTTACATATATAAGTATATATATTATTTTATGTTAATATATATTATCTATAATATATGTAATATTTTTTAGAGTATTTCACTACTCACAGTTAAAACCAAATCTTAATCATTGGTATAAATGTCAAAAATAATTTCTTTAAGTGTATTTTTCTTGGCTGTTATGAGTTGAATTGTATCCCCCAAGACTTCATTTTGAAGTCATAGCGTCCACTACCTCAGAATGTGAGCTTCTTTGATAACACTGTCATTACAGATGGTAATTGGTTAAGAAGTCTTACTGGAGTAAGGTGGGTCCTTAATCCAAAATGACTGCTCTCCTTATAAAAATGAGACATTTGGACACAGACACACACCCAGGGAGAACATCACGTGAAGACGAGTGAGGCTGCCCCAAGCTAGGCGTGAGCTCCCAGAAGCTAGAAAAGAAGTCTGGAATAGGTTCCTCCCTTGTGCCATGAGAGAAAGCATGGCATTTCCAACACCTTGATCTCAGACTTCTAGCCTCAAAACTGTGCGACAATACAATCTGTAGTTTAAACTCCAAATTTGTGATACTTTATTTTAGCAGCCCTTAGCAAACTAATATAATCATTTCTTCCCTCGGAATTTAACATGAACAACATGCAAGGTTGTTACATAATTTAAAATAAAACCAATATATTCTAGCATTATTATATAAGTGTGTAATTATAAAATAGTGAACAATTGTATTAAAAATACATCAAGATAAATTGCAGGAACAAAGTTATGGATAAGTTAAATTTGTAATCAATCCTCAATGCTCCTTTTGGCCATTTCCCCCCCGAAGACAGGGCTTACGTTCCCTTTGTTCTTCATTATTTCTTGAGCATGGCAGTAGTTGTTTTGCCCAGATCCTTGTATGGAATTAGTAAATAATGTTAGGTTAGAAAAACATTTATAGAAATGTAAGAAAGCTGTAGATCTGTGCAGTCTACCAACAGAATAATGGCATATAAATAAAGTTGTATTTAGATCTAGGAAAAAAGAATACTACTGGGAATCTGGAACTCTAGTTCAGATTGATAAAATATATTCTAGTGATTATGATTAGTTTTGTCACATACTGAAATAAATCTCATTGTCTTTAAAGTTTAATGACAACAAAATCAGCTTGAGCCATCGAGAGAGACCAAGGATACCTGTTGTTTTACTGATCTGAAAATGTAGAAGAGAAAAATAAGTGCAGTCATGAAAACTAAGTGCGTTATAAATAATCTGATGTTCCATCCTTCACAGTGATGTCTTTAAACTCCAAAAGTGAATGTTGAAATTATGGTGCTAGCAAAATAGATTTAGCTTCAAGCCAGATGTCATCTTAACTATGTTTACAGATATTTCTATTGAAAACATTTCACATATATTTTAGTAAACATTTAAATATATTTTTGTTTTTATGCCCAGGGAAAATAATATGTTACTTTAAACTGTATAGCAAAAATATTTGCATTTCTTTCCAAATGAGATAACTTACGCTACACCTGAAAAAAACTTTCCTTTGGATCATGTTTAAGGCCATAGCTAAACTGTGGTCTAAACCAGGTAGCTGTGTTTACATTTTAATGTATTGCCTTACAGTACTGTTAAAGCTATAAAGTTGATTTTAATACTCTATATACGAATATGTGTGTATATATATACCATAAATGTATATCCTATACATGTATACATATGTATATATGTATGTATGTTTGGAAGGCAGCTATGCTCACCACTATAGCACCAATGCAGACGATATATATGTTTGCTATGTATGTACATACAAGTGCGTGTGTGTGCGCATGTGCACACACACACACACACACGCACGCTATCTTAAATAATGGAGGTTTTTATGAAATTCCTATCCAAAGCATTCCTGAGGAAAACATTTCAGCTAAGATGTTTAACATCCTAAATTCAATGAATCTTTGTTAATAAAGTAAGGCACTTCACTTTTTAATCTTTTTCTGCCCTATATAGTATCCTAAGGCTGCCATAACAAAATACTATAAACTAAGTTATTTATAAAACAGAAATTTGTTGCTTCATAGTTCTGGAGGCTAGAAATCTGAGATCAAGGTGATGACAGGGCCATTTTCCCTCTGAACGAGCTGAAGGAGGATCTATTCTGCAAAACAAACAAATAAACAAAAAAGCAGAAATGGACCCATAAATGCAAAGAATAGTCTAATGGTTGCCAGGGAGGGGAATGGTAGGGAGATGGGCAAAATGTGTAAGGGAAAATGGGAGAGACAGGATTCCAACTCTGGAATGAATAAGTCACAGGAATAGAAGGGACAGCACAAGAAATGGAGCCGGTGATTTTGTAATAGTGTTGTAGAGCGACAGATGGTAGCTCTGCTGGTGGTGAGCACAGCATGACTTACTGAGTTGTCACTATGCTGTTCACCTGAAACTAACGCAACACTATGTGTCAACTACACTTCAATAAAAAAGGGTAATGATTAAAAAAAAGGAAAGATCTATTCTAGCCCTCTCTTCTAGCTTCTAATAGTTCCTTGTCTTTACCTGTTCTTTGATGAATCAGTCTGTATCCACATTTCCCCCTTTTTATAAGGTTTCTAGACATTGGATTAGGATCTACTATTATGACTTCATTTGATTATTACCTCTAGAAAGACCCTATATCCAAATTGGTTCACATTGAGGTACTGTAGTTAGGACTACAACAGGAAGTAGAGACATTGTATGTTAGGGTCTTCTAAAGAAAAGAGAAACAATAGGAAAGATAGGTAGATTAGATAGATGGATAGATAGATAGATGATAGATGGATTGGGAAGGAAGAGAAGGGAGGGAAGGAAAGAAAGGAAGGGAAGAAGTGGAGAAAGAAAAAGAGAAAAAGATTTAAAAAAAAAAAAGGCCATCTGTTTTGTGATGAGGGATTGGCTCACATGATTATGGTACCTCGAAATTCCCATAATCTACCATCTGCAAGCTGGAGACCCAGTAGAGCCAATGGTGTGAGTACCAGTCTGAGGGCAGAATGATAAAATCCCAACTCCAATCAGGCAGAAATACTGAATTCTCCCTGTTTCTACATTTATATTCTGTTCAGGCCCTCAACAGATTGGATGATGCTTGCTCACTCTGGGTAGGGAAAACTGCTGGACTCTGTTGACACATTCAAGTGTTAATCTCTGAAAGCACAATCACAGACATACCCAGAAATAATGTTTAACCACATACCGGGTTACCTTGTGGCTCTGTCAAGTTGACACACAAAATTAACCATCATATATGGATAAAATTTGTTTCCAGGTTTTAATCCAGCATGATTTGCTTTAAATGGAAAAAAAAATTTTGGAATAAAAACAGCAGAACATAGTTCTATATAGCTCTCAGTCAGAATCCTGCACTCGTTTAAGAATCCAGGATATGGGGGGGAGGAGTCAAGATGGCGGAGAAGTAGCAAGCTGAGACTGCTTCAGCTAGCCGGAGATCAGCTAGATAGCTTATCTAAAGATTGCAAACACCTGAAAATCCATCGGCAGATCGAAGAGAAGAAGAACAGCAATTCTGGAAACAGAAAAACAACCACTTTCTGAAAGGTAGGACCGGCGGAGAAGTGAATCCAAAGCGACGGGAAGATAGACCCCGGGGGGAGGGGCCGGCTCCCGGCAAGCGGCGGAGCAACCGCGCACAAAATCAGGACTTTTAAAAGTCTGTTCCGCGGAGGGACATCGCTCCAGAGGCTAAACCGGAGCGAAGCCCACGCGGGGTCAGCGTGGCCTCAGGTCCCGCAGGGTCACAGAAGGATCGGGGGTGTCTGAGTGTCGCAGAGCTTGCGGGTATTGGAACGGGAAAGCCGGCTACAGAGACAGAGCCGACAGTAAGCTCGCAGCTCCGTGTTACCTTGAACCGGTCGCAGGCTCGGTGAGCTCGGAGCGCGGCCGGAGGTCAGGCAGACGGGAGTAACTGGGCGCTGTTCTCTGAGGGCGCACTGAGGAGTGGGGCCCTGGGCTCTCGGCTCCTCCGGGCCGGAGACCAGGAGGCCGCCATTTGTATTCCCGTCCTCTGGAATTCTACGGAAAGCGCTCAGGGAACAAAAGCTCCTGAAAGCAAACCCGAGCGGATTACTCACCCCGGCCCCGGGTAAGGGCGGTGTAATTCCGCCTGGGGCAAAGACACTTGAAAATCACTACAACAGGCCCCTCCCCCAGAAGATCAACAAGAAATCCAGCCGAGACCAAGCTCACCTACCAAGGAGTGCGGTTTCAATACCAAGGAGAGCAGCAGAATTCCAGAGGAGGAGAAAGCCAAGCACGGAACTCATGGCTTTTTTCCTGTGAATTTTTTTTTAGTCTTGCAGTTAATTTAATTTTTTCTTTTTCATTTTTTTTTTTTTCTCTCGCCTTCGGGTAAAATTTTTTTTTTTTTTTTAACTGTTACCTTTTTCTTTTTTAACGATTTTTTACTAGTTTATCTAATATATATATATTTTTTTTTACATTTTTCTTAGGTGTTTTCTTTTTTAAAAAAAAATTCTTTTTTTTTTTTTTTTTTTTTTTTTTTTTTTTTTTTTTTTTCTTTTTTCTTTCTTCCTTTTTGAACCTCTTTTTATCCCCTTTCTCCCCACTCACGATTTTGGATCTCTTCTAATTTGGCTAAAGCATATTTTCCTGGGGTTGTTGCCACCCTTTTAGTATTTTACTTGCCCCTTCATTTACTCTTATCTGGACAAAATGACAAGACGTAAAAATTCACCACAAAAAAAAGAACAAGAGGCAGTACCGAAGGCTAGGGACCTAATCAATACAGACATCGGTAATATGTCAGATCTAGAGTTCAGAATGACAATTCTCAAGGTTCTAGCCGGGCTCGAAAAAGGCATGGAAGATATTAGAGAAACCCTCTCGAGAGATATAAAAGCCCTTTCTGGAGAAATAAAAGAACTAAAATCTAACCAAGTTGAAATCAAAAAAGCTATTAATGAGGTGCAATCAAAAATGGAGGCTCTCACTGCTAGGATAAATGAGGCAGAAGAAAGAATTAGTGATATAGAAGACCAAATGACAGAGAATAAAGAAGCTGATCAAAAGAGGGACAAACAGCTACTGGACCACGAGGGGAGAATTCGAGAAATAAGTGACACCATAAGACGAAACAACATTAGAATAATTGGGATTCCAGAAGAAGAAGAAAGTGAGAGGGGAGCAGAAGGTATACTGGAGAGAATTATTGGGGAGAATTTCCCCAATATGGCAAAGGGAACAAGCATCAAAATTCAGGAGGTTCAGAGAATGCCCCTCAAAATAAATAAGAATAGGCCCACACCCCGTCACATAATAGTAAAATTTACAAGTCTCAATGACAAAGAGAAAATCCTGAAAGCAGCCCGGGAAAAGAAGTCTGTAACATACAATGGTAAAAATATTAGATTGGCAGCTGACTTATCCACAGAGACCTGGCAGGCCAGAAAGAGCTGGCATGATATTTTCAGAGCACTAAACGAGAAAAACATGCAGCCAAGAATACTATATCCAGCTAGGCTATCATTGAAAATAGAAGGAGAGATTAAAAGCTTCCAGGACAAACAACAACTGAAAGAATTTGCAAATACCAAACCAGCTCTACAGGAAATATTGAAAGGGGTCCTCTAAGCAAAGAGAGAGCCTACAAGTGGTAGATCAGAAAGGAACAGAGACCATATACAGTAACAGTCACCTTACAGGCAATACAATGGCACTAAATTCATATCTCTCAATAGTTACCCTGAATGTGAATGGGCTAAATGCCCCTGTCAAAAGACACAGGGTATCAGAATGGATAAAAAAACAAAACCCATCTATATGTTGCCTCCAAGAAACACATTTTAAGCCCGAAGACACCTCCAGATTTAAAGTGAGGGGGTGGAAAAGAATTTACCATGCTAATGGACATCAGAAGAAAGCAGGAGTGGCAATCCTTATATCAGATCAATTAGATTTTAAGCCAAAGACTGTAATAAGAGATGAGGAAGGACACTATATCATACTCAAAGGGTCTGTCCAACAAGAAGATTTAACAATTTTAAATATCTATGCCCCCAACGTGGGAGCAGCCAACTATATAAACCAATTAATAACAAAATCAAAGAAACACATAAACAACAATACAATAATAGTAGGGGACTTTAATATTCCCCTCACTGAAATGGACAGGTCATCCAAGCAAAAGATCAGCAAGGAAATAAAGGCCTTAAATGACACACTGGACCAGATGGACATCACAGATATATTCAGAATATTTCATCCCAAAGCAACAGAATACACATTCTTCTCTAGTGCACATGGTACATTCTCCAGAATAGATCACATCCTCGGTCCTAAATCAGGACTCAACCGGTATCAAAAGATTGGGATCATTCCCTGCATATTTTCAGACCACAATGCTCTAAAGCTAAAACTCAACCACAAAAGGAAGTTTGGAAAGAACCCAAATACATGGAGACTAAACAGTATCCTTCTAAAGAATGAATGGGTCAACCGGGAAATTAAAGAAGAATTGAAAAAAATCATGGAAACAAATGATAATGAAAATACAACGGTTCAAAATCTGTGGGACACAACAAAGGCAGTCCTGAGAGGAAAATATATAGCGGTACAAGCCTTTCTCAAGAAACAAGAAAGGTCTCAGGTACACAACCTAACCCTACACCTAAAGGAGCTGGAGAAGGAACAAGAAAGAAACCCTAAGCCCAGCAGGAGAAGAGAAATCATAAAGATCAGAGCAGAAATCAATGAAATAGAAACCAAAAAAACAATAGAACAAATCAACGAAACTAGGAGCTGGTTCTTTGAAAGAATTAATAAAATTGATAAACCCCTGGCCCGACTTATCAAAAAGAAAAGAGAAAGGACCCAAATAAATAAAATAATGAATGAAAGAGGAGAGATCACAACTAACACCAAGGAAATACAAACTATTATAAGAACATACTATGAGCAACTCTACGGCAATAAATTTGACAATCTGGAAGAAATGGATGCATTCCTAGAAACATATAAACTACCACAACTGAACCATGAAGAAATAGAAAGCCTGAACAGACCCATAACCAGTAAGGAGATTGAAACAGTCATTAAAAATCTCCAAACAAACAAAAGCCCAGGGCCAGACGGCTTCCCGGGGGAATTCTACCAAACATTTAAAGAAGAACTAATTCCTATTCTCCTGAAACTGTTCCAAAAAATAGAAATGGAAGGAAAACTTCCAAACTCATTTTATGAGGCCAGCATCACCTTGATCCCAAAACCAGACAAGGATCCCACCAAAAAAGAGAGCTATAGACCGATATCCTTGATGAACACAGATGCGAAAATACTCAACAAAATACTAGCCAATCGGATTCAACAGTACATTAAAAAGATTATTCACCACGACCAAGTGGGATTTATTCCAGGGCTGCAAGGTTGGTTCAACATCCGCAAATCAGTCAATGTGATACAACACATCAATAAAAGTAAGAACAAGAACCATATGATACTCTCAATAGATGCTGAAAAAGCATTTGACAAAGTACAACATCCCTTCCTGATCAAAACTCTTCAAAGTGTAGGGATAGAGGGCACATACCTCAATATCATCAAAGCCATCTATGAAAAACCCACCGCAAATATCATTCTCAATGGAGAAAAACTGAAAGCTTTTCCGCTAAGGTCAGGAACACGGCAGGGATGTCCATTATCACCACTGCTATTCAACATCGTACTAGAGGTCCTAGCCTCAGCAATCAGACAACAAAAGGAAATTAAAGGCATCCAAATCGGCAAAGAAGAAGTCAAATTATCACTCTTCGCAGATGATATGATACTATATGTGGAAAACCCAAAAGACTCCACTCCAAAACTGCTAGAACTTATACAGGAATTCAGTAAAGTGTCAGGATATAAAATCAATGCACAGAAATCAGTTGCATTTCTCTACACCAACAGCAAGACAGAAGAAAGAGATATTAAGGAGTCAATCCCATTTACAATTGCATCCAAAACCATAAGATACCTAGGAATAAACCTAACCAAAGAGACACAGAATCTATACTCAGAAAACTATAAAGTACTCATGAAAGAAATTGAGGAAGACACAAAGAAATGGAAAAATGTTCCATGCTCCTGGATTGGAAGAATAAATATTGTGAAAATGTCTATGCTACCTAAAGCAATCTACACATTTAATGCAATTCCTATCAAAGTACCATCCATCTTTTTCAAAGAAATGGAACAAATAATTCTAAAATTTATATGGAACCAGAAAAGACCTCGAATAGCCAAAGGGATATTGAAAAAGAAAGCCAACGTTGGTGGCATCACAATTCCGGACTTCAAGCTCTATTACAAAGCTGTCATCATCAAGACAGCATGGTACTGGCACAAAAACAGACACATAGATCAATGGAACAGAATAGAGAGCCCAGAAATAGACCCTCAACTCTATGGTCAAATAATCTTCGACAAAGCAGGAAAGAATGTCCAATGGAAAAAAGACAGCCTTTTCAATAAATGGTGCTGGGAAAATTGGACAGCCACATGCAGAAAAATGAAATTGGACCATTTCCTTACACCACACACAAAAATAGACTCAAAATGGATGAAGGACCTCAATGTGAGAAAGGAATCCATCAAAATCCTTGAGGAGAACACAGGCAGCAACCTCTTCGACCTCTGCCGCAGCAACATCTTCCTAGGAACAACGCAAAAGGCAAGGGAAGCAAGGGCAAAAATGAACTATTGGGATTTCATCAAGATCAAAAGCTTTTGCACAGCAAAGGAAACAGTTAACAAAATCAAAAGACAACTGACAGAATGGGAGAAGATATTTGCAAACGACATATCAGATAAAGGACTAGTGTCCAGAATCTATAAAGAACTTAGCAAACTCAACACCCAAAGAACAAATAATCCAATCAAGAAATGGGCAGAAGACATGAACAGACATTTCTGTAAAGAAGACATCCAGATGGCCAACAGACACATGAAAAAGTGCTCCATATCACTTGGCATCAGGGAAATACAAATCAAAACCACAATGAGATATCACCTCACACCAGTCAGAATGGCTAAAATCAACAAGTCAGGAAATGACAGATGCTGGCGAGGATGCGGAGAAAGGGGAACCCTCCTACACTGTTGGTGGGAATGCAAGCTGGTGCAGCCACTCTGGAAAACAGCATGGAGGTTCCTCAAAATGTTGAAAATAGAACTGCCCTATGACCCAGCAATTGCACTATTGGGTATTTACCCTAAAGATACAAATGTAGTGATCCAAAGGGACACATGCACCCGAATGTTTATAGCAGCAATGTCCACAATAGCCAAACTATGGAAAGAACCTAGATGTCCATCAACAGATGAATGGATCAAGAAGATGTGGTATATATACACAATGGAATACTATGCAGCCATCAAAAGAAATGAAATCTTGCCATTTGCAACAACATGGATGGAACTAGAGCGTATCATGCTTAGCGAAATAAGTCAAGCAGAGAAAGACAACTATCATATGATCTCCCTGATATGAGGAAGTGGTGATGCAACATGGAGGCTTAAGTGGGTAGAAGAATAAATGAAACAAGATGGGATTGGGAGGGAGACAAACCATAAGTGACTCTTAATCTCACAAAACAAACTGAGGGTTGCCGGGGGGAGGGGGTTGGGGAGAAGGGGGTGGGATTATGGACATTGGGGAGGGTATGTGATTTGGTGAGTGCTGTGAAGTGTGTAAACCTGGTGATTCACAGACCTGGGGATAAAAATATATGTTTATAAAAAATATATGTTTATAAAAAATAAAAAATAAAATAATGCTAAAAAAAAAAAAAAAAAAAAAAAAAAAAAAAACTTTATATAAATTCAAAAAAAAAAAAAAAAAAAAAGAATCCAGGATATGACTAGATGATCTTCATGTTATTGCCCCATCAACACAATCGTGAAAAGCCTTATTTCTCTTTGTGCTGATTTTTAGTGACTATAAAAGTGATACAGTATTGATAAACACCCTACTGCTTTTGTAATTAATTATCCCAATTTTCCATAGAAAATTAAAAGAGGGGTTCGACCCATGTATATATTATATTGGCTTACTGATTCTACAAATTGGTAAGTATGTTAATATTTGAGATTACATTATATCTTTCCCAGTATCAGTTAGTAAAGGATATATGTGTATATGTGTAACTTACATTTTTTTAATTGTATTATATTTTATCCTACCTGCACACACACATACTATATAACACACACACACATACACACAACACACTCAGCAGCCTTTCTCTTCGTATCTCATAAGGTGTGGGGTTGAAGTAGGAATATAACATTATGACTAGTTATTGAAAAGTCAAGAGTCTTCCAATTTGAGATTTTAAAAAAAGTGAATTGAATTAACAGATGTTGGGCAAGACACGTTTTCAGCCAAGCTGAGCAAAAACCGGAATCAGGTATTAAGTGCCAACAGGACTCTTTACTTCACTTTCATGACTGTACTTTTTCTTTGTGTCAGTCCATTAGCTTCATTCTTTTGCACTGAGGACAGGTTTTCTTCATAGGATAGGAACATGATTACTAACAGTTTTTGCTCCTAACCTTCCATAGTTTTTATCAAAAACAAATCAAGATCTGACTCTCATTTTCATTTCTTGTAAAAAAAAAAAAAAAAAAAAAAAAAAAAAAAAAAAAAACTAGGAAACACTCATGCTAGGGAAACTGTTTCATTGGCCAGGATTGGGTTAGGAACTTACTGCTGATCTATTCTCTGTGTTGGGAATTAGGGTTATATAAAATCATGGGAGAAAAAAGAAATCAATTAAGAAAAAAAAACAAAAAACTGTGGAGTTGGTAGAACAACAATTTGCAACAGAAGTCTCTGTGTTCTTCCTCCATAGGAAGGAAAGGAACTGAGAACAAAAATAATAGGTGAGTCCCACAAAAACAAAAACTGCAATTTTAAAAATCCCAATGTACAATTATAGGGGCGCCTGTGTGGCTCAGTGAGTTAAGTGTCTGCCTTGGGCTCCGCTCAGATCAGGTCCTGGATCTGGCCCTGCATTGTGCTCCCTGCTAGGCAGAGAGCCTGCTTCTCCCTCTCTCATTACCCCTGCTTGTGCGCTTTCTCTTTCTCTCTCTCGTCAAATACATAAATAAAATCTTTTTAAAAAATCACTTATTACCTAAAAGGCCTTGTATTAAGACCTCAGAAAATAAAACACTGACTATCGCAGTCCTAACCTCAAACAACATAGAGCCTTTTGTGAGACTGGTGCAAGGGAGAAAAGCAGACATAGTTATCAAACATTGGTAGTCCTCCAAGAACTTTTTTTTTTTTTTTTTCATTCCTTAGAATGGCCCTGCAGAGGGTTGTTGTTTTTTTTTTTTTGTATGTTTGTTTGTTTGTTTGTTTTTTAAGCTATCTTATAGTTAAAGAAACTAATGCTCAGAAATGTTAAGTGAATTATCTAGTGTCATATAGCTATCTATCAGATGTGGATCTAGATTTGAATTCAGGCTTGAAACTAATGTAATTCAAAGACCAAATTTGTAGGATAACCAGAAGAGTTACAGATAAAATATCAGGTGGATTTAAAAAGAAAGGAGAATCATATTGATTATAGGATAATAAGAAAGGTTTTATGAAGAAAGTAGTTTTTAATATGGGCCTTTAGGAATGGGTATCAGTTTTTTTTTTTTTTTTTTTAAAGATTTTATTTATTCATTTGACAGAGACCACAAGTAGTCGGAGAGGCAGGCAGAGAGAGAGAGAGAGAGGGAAGCAGGCTCCCCGCTGAGCATAGCCCGATGCGGGACTCGATCCCAGGACCCCGAGATCATGACCCGAGCCGAAGGCAGCAGCCTAACCCACTGAGCCACCCAGGCGCCCCAGTATCAGTTTTTTTATTGTTGTTGTTGATTAGTTTTATGAAGATGATAAAATCATGGACAAAACTCAGGGGTAATAAACCATATTTAGGCAATAATGAGTTATCCAAAAGAGCTTGATTATTGATACCAATCAAAAGTAGAAATCTAGTTTTAAAGTTATGTTTCAGTATTTTTAATAAGAAAAGAGAAACATCATCGTAATTTTATTGAGAGAGATAGATGATATATAAATGGGAAGAGTTGGTTTCAGAGTTCCAAAATTTTTGATTAGCTGATTAATAATGGGCTTCTTGTTAGTCATTTTAAAAGTAGACATGGCACTGAGGCTTGTCGATGAATTCTGTGCTATGGAACAGATTTTGATATTTTGATATCTCAGTTTGATGTTGCAGAAAAATATCTCCAAACCAATTTTGAATAAATTCTTAGTGGATGGTAAGATAACATGTGTTACTTCTGGAGGCAAAGGAAAATAGAGAATTAAATAAATCTATTAAGATGTCTAAACAAATGCTGTAAATTGAAATAAAAGGTACATATACATTAGTCTGAATTAATTTAATAATTACTTTAATGATTCATTTGGCATTATCATACAGTTTTTTGTATTGGTAAAATGTTTAGTCTTAATAGTTGAAGTAATGTGTCAACAAATTAAGTTAGTAAACTACAGAAATAAACATTCAAATCCTAAGAAAATCATATGGCTAGTGGAAGCCTAACTTGAAATCCTGGGCAAAGCTGTTTATTACCAAAAAGATAATTAGCCTCGCAGAGTCCACTCAGGTAGGAATTTTAGTTAAGACTGTTAAATTTAATGAAAGCCAGCATGCATTTTCTGAGCTGTAAATAAGAACTGTCCTTGTTAACATCTGGTATCGATAAACAAATTTTTGTTCAGCAAGCAGAAAACTACTTTTGTGAATCACAAATTTCCTCAGGCTCTATGGCCTTTGGAGGCTACCAAGAGCTTATGTGATGATTATAATTTGATTTGATTCCAAGTTTCAAGCATATTCGGAATGATCATTCAAAATAGCCCCCAGTCTCTTACATTTCATATTAGTCCTTTGAGTGTTCTAGTCTTTGATTATTTTTCCCGCCTACTCTGCTGCCCTTGGTTCTCTTAATCCTACTGAGCCACCCCATTACCCTCTTGGGCTGTGGTTCTTTATGTGCCTAGAATGTAGTTGGCGCCCCTCGAAGTGGAGCCGTCCCCATTTCTCTCCTTTCAAAACTTCAATGCCGGTGTTCATCGAGGTAACTTTTCATTTACTCCATTTTCCTTCACCATTTTTGCCAGGGACTTGTGGACTGCTGTGGACCCAGGAGTCTCAGGAAATTACTCTTGGGGTGACTACAAATTATATCTTTCTTCGATAGTCAACACAAAAATAAAATTATTCTTTTCTGTCTCTTCCTTTTGAACAGAGAAGCAGCCCTATCATAAATGCCATTGAAAGAAATGGTCTAGTGCAGATTATTGACTCGAGATAGCACAACATATTTCATTTTTTTAAAAATTATTTTTAGAGAGTGAGAGAGTGCAGGCTAGCTGGTGGGAGGTAGGGGGGCAGAAGGAGAGGGAATGAAAGAAAATCTTAATCAGGCTCCACGCTGATTATGGAGCCTGACGTGGGGCTCTATCTCAGGACCCGGAGATCATGACCTGAGCTGAAATCAAGAGTCAGATATTTAACTGAGCTACCCAGGTGGCCCAACATATTTCATTTTATGCTGCATATCAACAACCACCTGATGTTAAGTGAAGTTCAGAGTGTGTCGGGCATGAATCAGAGCTTGTGACAGACCTTCATAGGAAGTGTCCGGCAGTAGTAGGCCACTCTTGCCCTGATGCTGTCTCTAATCTCAGAACTGTAGTTGTTAGAACCTATTTTCTGTCTCCCCTTTTCCTTCTCTACCTTCTTTCATAGAGTAGAAGTACAGACTCTTGAAATTATGTAATATATCATTCAAGTGAAATAATGAGGAAAACCCACTAAATTTTAAAGGTTGGTTGCCTTTTAAGTATTGTGTGAATTTTTTTTTTTCTACAAACAAGACTGCTTGACCTCTTTCTTCTTTTGTTGTAAATTAGCAAAAGATAATGAATCTGGCAAAACTAATTTTAAATGAGAACAAAATAATGATTAAACACCAACTAATTTTGCATACAACTTTTTGATGTTGGAAGTGCACTAATAGAACTCCCACAAATTAGACATTGTAAGACAAGATAAACAAGCAAAATGAGACTCAGCTGTCTCGGTTACAAAATGAATTGCTCAAATTCACTGTCTTTATCTTTTTGCATTCATATGATATGAATCATATTAAGCACTAGTCTGTTTATAAACTATTTTATATGTGTAGCAGTAACATACTATAGAACTGTTTATAACCCTTGACTCCTCTTTGGAATAGGACTAACGAGTGTAATGTAGACTAAATATACAATAGCAGCCAAGGGTGCTTTTACTACTAGGTTACAGTTTCAAGCTACATTATGCCTGAGAAAGTAACAATATAATTTATTATCTAAACCAGGGAACTTTCCAAGTGAGAGAGGATACAGTGCGGCTTTGTTGTGTTTAGCTACTTTTAACAGTTTTTCTATATTTTAATAATATATATTATGGAGTATTGAATATATTATAGAACTTCAGAGGAAGACTTCAATTTCTACCCTCTTTACATATTCCATTGGTTTTACTACCTTATATAAAATTTTAGAATTTGTAGTTGTGTATAAGACCTTTGTCCTAACTTAAGTAGTCCTACCTTTATGATGTCAAAAATATTTTTAAAACTCTCCTTTATTTGCATATAAATTATAATAGTCCTTTATATTGCAAGATGCTTTTATCAATATAAAAACAAAATGTTCTCTAGTTTATGTCTCTCTTTGCTTTTGTAATATTGTTGATTCAAATACAAAGAGAAATGGTTAATGGCTCATGAGGAGAATTGCAGGACAGGGAGTGTTAACAGATCTATTACTTACTGAAATTAGTGTGTGCATGCACTAAGCCAAGAGCTTGTATGTATATTATCTCATTTAGTTCTCAAAATGATGTTTTGAGATAGGTATGCATGTATTACCTTAATCTTATTAAAAAAAAAAAAAAGCTGAAGTTAAAAAAAAAAAAAAGTTACTTGCCCAAGATTGCAGCAGAGCTTTTAAGGAGTAGGACTGGAATATAAAACCAGGTTCTGATTCTCACAACTGTATTATTTTCAACGTCTTTATGTAAGTTTTCTATATGTCCTATATACCTACCTTTAAGAAATAAAAATTAGTGATGACATAACAGTTCAAATTAGTTTAAAACAACCTTTAACATAATGATATAATATGTCCATTAAACTATAAGTTAGAGATGGAAAAATAACTGGTTATTATTAGAGTCCACTTGAACATAATTAGACAATTCACCGGTTTATTCAGTAAGCAATTAAGCACCTAAGATCCACAGTCTAATAAACTGTGCTTCCTGTTACCCCAGACCCTTAAGCTGATAAGACAATATAGACAAGTTTTCTGTCTTAAACGTTTGTTTCAATCTCAGGATTTGTCTAGAATCTTAAAAAACAGTTTAATCTACTTCAGTCAATAACAGTGCATAATGAAAACTGAACACACAGGCTTTTGGCATCCCAAGAGATGATAACAAATTTTACCTGAAGACCTCAACTTATCATGGAAGAGCATATTATTTCAGACAGATTTTTTTGTTGTTGTTGTTGTGTTTTGTTTATGGCAAGTGTTATTTCATGCTGAAGAAAGAGTAATGTGTCCTTACTTCTTATCCTGTACTAATAATTAGCAACAGTTATTGAGCTCAACTCAGACAGTGGGCCATTTATTAAGGACCTACTCTTATAGAAAGGAATCAGTAACATCTTCCAAAAGCCACCATTAAATTGTGGGTACCATACATCTAGGGCAAAAATCACACAAAAAAGAAATGCTTTGATTCTTTACTTAGTTCAGATCTGAGGCCTTTTCTCATTGACATCTCCTCTAATTACCTTAGGTCTTTAGACTTTGTGTTTCTGTGAACCTCTACTGTTCAGCCTGCTGCTGTCTTGCCTTTTTGCTATAATATAATACCTTGTCTATCCCTTTACCAACTCAAGGTTACTTTGTACAAATAACCAGATGCCTCCTCTGAGTAAATCTGTGAGGACCACCAGTAACATAGCCAAATCATAGACTTTGTTAGTTGTTGCCCTGAAATAGTCGTGCATTAGGTGGATGAAGCCTGAGAAGGATTGTCACCCAAGTGTCCTCAGACATTCGGATGTTAGTAATTCCTTATTCTGCTCCCCACTTTGTCTTTCCATGTTAAGAAACCTTTGGGAGGAAAAGGTGTTAATTAACACAAGAGACCTGGGACAAGGTCTCCTAAAGGGAAGGTGAACCAATTAATTGGAACAGTGAGAACTATTGTGTGTTCAAATTCAGAATTATGCTGAAACAGGCACAAAATAATAAGAGAAAAAAGATGACAAAATACAGAGTGGGAAGAGACTCAGATGAAAGTAGAATTGGAAAGGGCAAAGTAGAAATGAAAGGTCAGTTTCTAAAGAACAGGTTATTTACAGAACCTAAATGAAGAGAAATGCAGGGTTAGCATAAGAAACAACTACTAAAAAGTAGAGAGAATTCTCCCCCCAAGGAAAAAATAATAGTCACAATTTGTTACTTAAGAAAACCAGCAATAGTTCCAAGTGCCTTTGTCAAAATTAACAGTATTATTACAATATACTTTTAAGCCCATATGGACCAGATTGCCTACTATGCCCTGTACAAGACTGAAAATTAAGGTTCTTGTTCTTAATCTATTCCTGTCTCGAGTAAACAGCATGAACAAACCCAGGTCGTTCAGGCTGTGCATAAAACAACTCCTAGGGAGCATGTTAGGAACTTTCAGGTGTGTTTATTATTGTTAACAGTTGTGAAGATCTGTATTTCTTTTCTTTAAAGATTTTATTTATTTATTTGACACAGAGAGACACAGTGAGAAAAGGAGCACAAGCAGGGCGAGTGGGAGGGGGAGTGGGAAGCAGGCTTCCCACAGATCAGAAAGCCCAATGCTGGGGCTCCATCCTAGGACCCTAGGATCATCACCTGAGTTCAAGGCAGACACTTAATGACTGAGCAACCCAGGCGCCCCTGAGATCTGTATTTCTTTACAGCTTCCCCCTGGAATGAGGTCTGCAACCTTGCAGGCCATATCCGTGATGCGGAACAGTTTGTCTGCGGAACAGTCAGCCCACAGAGAAGGAATCTGATACGTTAATCTTATTAACACCATCTCTAAACATCTGATCTAGACAATAATTATAAACAGAAGGAAGATTTTTTCTTACTCTGGAGTTTTTATACAAACAATTTAAAATAAGAAATTTTGTGTTTTAAATAATCTCAGAATGTAAAAGAAAAAGGAACACAGTGTTATCATGGATATTGATGCTGGGTACCTAGTCCTCATTTTCATACCCAAAAAATCTCTTACTAGTTAAATCCATAAATTTCACAGATTGAATGCTTTCCCATGGGTTAGTCAGATGAACAAATACAAAGGCATAAGCTATAATGTCTGTATTTGAGCAGTTTACAGTTGATTTAGGAAGTTACTTAAATAACACAAGGCAGTAGGTTCTTAGATTATTTTTGTAGTTTACACACTAAACATTATCAACACAATGGATAATATATTGACTGGAGAAAAGTTGGTGAAAATACTGAACTGAGAGTTGTGCATGGAAGGTTGTTGAATTAGGATAGATTGCGATAATAAGAAGTACCCATCTTGTGTGACAAGTCTAAACCACACATTGCAAAGTAAATTTAAGCAAGATGTGTACTCGTGGATCCTCCTGTGTCTAATTCCTTCTTCTTCCCCGAATCCCTTGATGGAAAGTAAGATTCTGTCTCCATTTCCTTCACATCCTTCCTTTTCCCCTTGGTCATTCATCACATGAGAGCTGTCCATCTGTGTAGGAGGAAGGTTCAAACCCTGTGGAAAATGCTCCGTGAGCTCGTGAGTTGAGCTGTACATATATTAAATGGATGCTTAAGGAAGTTAGAAACATTTTCCTCTATGAAACATTTCTCTCTTTCCTGGCTTCTTTCTTGCTAAAGATGTCAAGAAAGTTTGGGGCGCTTGGGTGGTTCAGTTGGTTAAACATCTGACTCTTGATTTTGGCTGAGGTTGGTGAGATAGAGCCCCACATTGGGCTCCACACTCAACACTGAGTCAGCTTGAGATTCTCTTTTCCTCTCCCTTTGCTCCTCCCCAGGTGTGTGCTCTCTTTCTATCTCTCTGTCTCTCAAATAAAGAAAGAAAATCTTAAAAAAACAAAACAAAACAAAACAAAAACTTCACATCACACTTCCCAGTGGTCTCTTTTGTTCCACTTTCTACTTGTCTCAGATAAAAAGTTTTCTAGTTCCCCCTAGAAGTGAGTTGCCGCAAAGGAACTTAAATTAAGGCAAAAAAAAAAAAAAGTGTTTATTTGTTATTATATATAATCACATTCACTAGATCCATATGTAGAGCAAAAAATAATAAATGCAAATGCTTTCTGTAATTGCTTTCTTTCTCTGGATAACAAATCCCTAACAATATGAATCTGACCTATGAGAATCACTTCCCTTAATCTCCTTTGTTTTACCCTCATGCTCTCTTGATACCATCTGCTGTTTTTTGTTTCCTCCTCTTCTTTTTTTTTTTCCTTTGACTTTTCTTTGACTCTTTTACTGGAAATATGTTAAACATGTACCTCCTTGGGTGCTTTTGCTGAGCCTCAATAAATAAATTTAATGTTATATCCATATACTTAAGTTCTGTGAAAATGGGTTTTTGGCTATAGTTCTCTCTCTTTGCCACTTCGTCATGTCCTCTCATTTTGATTATTATTTACAGTGTACTTAGTGTGACCTCATAGTCACTCTTAATCAAACTGGGACTAACAAGGGCTAACATGTGGAGGAGAAGCTACAGGAAATAAAAATGTGTTTCAGGTAGTCGGTCTGTTGGAGAAGCTTCAAGGAATAGGCTGTGATATTAATCTTAAGAGTAAAATGGTAATCTAATTTACCAATTTGCAAAAGCTTTGGTTTTGGAATCAGTCCTAGAAGGGTGACTGTCAGTCACAGAGGTTGAGTTTAACCACAGATATGTTTTGTTTGAACTTTAATAAATACTTTTAAAATACATTTTAATGCCTCTGAGTGGGCATGCCTTTTTTCAGCTCATTGACGTGTCCCCTGTTCCGTCTTGCCCTACTCACCAGCCAACTTCATTTTACTTCAGTGTTTTGTGTACTCCACAGGGTAGTGAGTATGGTGACCTAAGTTTGTTTTTTTCTGAAATCAAGGATAATAATAGGTTCATTTGAGACTTTAATAGTTACCTGTCATTGTATATGTGCTTTTCTTTTCCTTGTTTTTCTTTAAATTGAGAGATAATGGACATGTAACAGTGAGTAAGTTTAAGTTATGTAAGATGTGAATTTGATATTTATATATTGCTACATAATTCACACTGTAGCATGTAGCATTAGCTAATGCCTCCATCATGTCCCATAATTATTTCTTTTTTTGTGGTGAGATCATTTAAGATATAGTTTCTTAGCAACTTTGAAGTATATAGCACAGTATTTTCGACTCTAATCACTATGCTGTGTATTAGATCTCCAGAACTTACTCATTTGTAGCTGCAGGTCTGTACCCTTTGACCAACATCTCCCTAATTCCTTTATGTGAACCTCAAATAAATACCCTTCTGCTCCCTGTTTATATGAGTCCGGCTTTTTTAGATTGCACTTACATGTGATATAAGTATTTATCTTTCTTTGTCTGACTTATCTCACTTAACATAACATGCTCAAGGGCATCCATGTTGAAAAATGGCAGGATTTTCTTCCATTTCATGTCTGAAGTAATTCCATTTTATATAAATACCACATTTTCTTTCTCTGTCTGTTGACCAGGACACAGGTTATTTCCATATTTTGACTGTTGTGAGTAATGCTACAATAAACATGGAGAACAGCTATCCCTTCAAGGTCCTGATTTCATTTCCTTTGCGTATGTACTCAGAACTGGGATTGTTGGATCATATTTGACTTTTTGAGGAATCTCCATATTATTTTTCATGATGGCTGTACCAGTTTACAGTCCGAACAACAGTGAACCATATCTTTGCCAACACTTGTTATCTCTTATCTTTTTAATGATAGCCATACAAACAGGTGTGAGGTGATATCTCATTGTGGTTTTGACTTACAGTTTCCTGATGATTAGTGATGTCAAGCACCTTTTCTCATGCTGGCCATTTTTGTATCTTTCTTGGAAAAATGTATATTCAGTTCCTCTGCCCATTTTTAGTCAGATTTTTTTTTATTACTGAGTTGTATGAATTCTTTATATATTTGGGTATTAACCCCTTACAGATACATTGTTTGTAAATATTTTCTCTCATTCTATAGGTTGCCTTCTAATTTTGTTGATTGTTTCTTTTGCCGTGCAGAGCTTTTTTGTTTGATGTAGTCCCACTTGTTAATATTTAATTGCTTGCTCTTTCTGTATCATGTCTAAAAAATAGTTGCCAAGACTGATGGCAAGGAGGTTATTTCCCTCTGCATTTTTTTCCCCCAGGGGATTTATGGTTTCAGACATTAAGTTTAATCTTACTCCATTGTGGTTAGTGGTATAAGTTAGGGGTGCGAGTTCTTCTGTATGGCTGTGCAGTTTTCCCAGCACCATTTATTCAAGAAACTGTTCTTTTTTCCATTGGGAATTCTTGTGTCCCCTGTCAAAAACAACTTGACTATGTATACTTGAGGGTTTATTTCTGGGCTCTAGGTTCTGTTCCTTTGGTCTATGTGTGTCTTTTATCCCAATACCATACTGTTTTTATTACTATAGCTTTGTAGTACAGATTGAAATCAGAAAATAGGATGCTATAGCATTGTTTCTCAAGATTGCTTTGGCCATTTGGAGTCTTATGTGGTTCCATGCAAATTTTAAGATTGTTCTGTTTCTGTGAAAAATTCTATTGGAATTTTGATAGAGATTGCATTGAATCTGTGGATTGCTTTGGGTAGTATGGATACTTCAATAATATTCTTCCAATCTATGAACATGGAATATTTTTGTCTTTGTCTCTAATTTATTTCATCAAAGAGATAGTTTTCTTTGTACAAATCTTGTACTAACTTGGTTAAATTTTGTCCTAAGTATTTGTGGTTTTGATGTGTTGTGAATGGGATTGTTTTCTTCATTTCTTTTTCAGATATTTTATGTTTAGTATATTTTATGGGCTTTTCCTATTAGCCATCAATGTTCAGTGCCTCACAAAAATGCTCCACCATTCATGCATCCATTCTTATTCACAATCAGGTGTTTTTGTTGTTGGTTTTTGTTCTAGTTTTTGTTTTTTTATGGCAACGTATTTCACTGTTTTCTTTCTTAAGAAGTTACAGTTACAGGGGAGAATTCAGGCAAAGATGGCAGAGGACTAGGGGACCCTATTTCAACTGGTCCCCTAAATTGAGCTGGATACCTACCAGACTATTCTGAACACCCACGAAATCAGCCTGAGATGTAAGAAGTTATGTCTGGATCTCTACAAACAGAATATCTCAGGCAGTTGATCTTGATATAGTAAGCAGGGAGCCATGATTCTGCAGGCAAATAAACAGAAGCGGGAGGGAGCCTCTGGAATCCTGCACTACCCAAGCACAAAAGCCTCACTGGGCATAGACTCAAAGATACAGAGCAGTGAGGAAAGGACTTTAGGGCAGCCCCCAGAGGAAACCTGGAGCTTCAGGGGCATGCATGCAAACTGGGAGTGGCTGGAGGTTTTAGAAGCACAAAGGGCAGAGACCTACCAAGAAAGACTATGGACTCTGAGAAACAAATTGAGGGTTTTAGAGGGGAGGGGAGTGGGGGGATGGGTTAGCCTGGTGGTGGGCATTAAGGAGGGCACATACTGAATGAAGCACTGGGTGTTATATGCAAATAATGAATCGTGGAACACTACATCAAAAGCTAATGATGTACTGTATGGTGACTACTGTAACATAATAAAAAAATAAATAAACTGATAGGATGAAGGGAGGTAATATTTTGGTCAGACAGGCTTTTGGTGCCCTTAAAGTCCTGTTTCTGCTTAGGGATAGTCTTCCAGCCTCAGATGGCAAATGTTTCCAAAATCTGATGATTGCACCATTTATTTCAGATGAAATGAATCCAAATTATTTATAAGTGGTGCTTAATGTTCAAAGATCAAAATAAATACTGTTCCAAAAAAAAAAAAAAAAAAAAAGGTTGCAGTTGGTCTTATTTCAGTTGTTTCTTTGACAGAGTTCTCTTTACTTCTCAACTAAACTTTCTCTCTGAGGCCAAAAGTGACCTTCTTAATTAACACATTTTTTTTTTTTTGTCTTTTGTCTTTCATTTCACTAAATCTTCTTGTAAATTCTAGCCAAAGTATTCTTCCTGAAGCATAGACAGATCCCTTCCTTTACTCAAAATGCTTTAATAGGAAGAATGAACACAAAGCTAGCATTTGTTATTAACTGTGTTCCAGACATTCTTTACAGTTTTTTTACCTGCATTAGTTATTTCATCTTCAAAAATGATCTGATGAATCAGACAGTATTAGGTATTACTCTTCTCATTTAGAGCAAAGGAAAGTGAAGAGCAGAGAAGTTAAGTGGCATGCTCAAGGTTATGCAATGTGTAAATGGTTGACACAAATTATTTGAATTGAAGAGATAATTTTTATATGCAGTTACAAAGAACTTTATTGTCAATCTGTTAATGATAAAAGTCATCTACACATATTTATACATAGAAGATTCTACTGTATAAGAATGTGTTAAGTATTTAGTTTAAAAATAAATGATAGATTTGAGGGTCTCTGTTTATAACTGTGTGGCCCGGTGTGGGGTCTCTGACGCAAAGATTGAGAATGCCAGTATAGATTTTAACCACGGTGTCAGCATGGGTATTTACCTTTACCTCTTTTAGTTCTTATCCTTTTTCCAGTTTTCCTGTGCTGGTGTCATATCATTTGCCCTTTACCAGATCCATCCCACTTTGTTGATATGTATTTCTACAAACCAATACACGAGTATAGGAAAATATCTATTTTTGTCTATGGAATTAATGTTGATATTTGTATTTAAATATATTCAATTTTAGGCTGCTTCTTTAACTTCAAATGCTCCCTGAGCTAAATTTCTCATGGATATATTTTTTTCCTTTTATTTCTTTTCAGTGTTCCAAAATTCATTGTTTACGCACCACACCCAGTTCTCATGGATATTTATAAGGGAGTTTTTCTTCTTGTTTTGTTTGTTGCTCAGATTAAAGTAATAGAAGTCTTTACACTTTTATCACTGATTTAGATACTGTTCATATGCTTTTGAGTAGTCCTTAGTAGATTTCTGGAAGGCTTATGGCATATTTATAGATTTCAAGTTCACTTCTGTGGAAATGAATTCAGTTTTATAGACTGACAATAATATAGGAATGTTGACACATAGAATAATTGGCTCTTAGAACCAGAGATAATATAGATACCCCTTTATTCAACTCTCTCTTCTTAACCACGTAAATTTGCTAAATTACAAAAAGTCTATATGATTATTCTTAATTACCACTATATAATTGTTCTTTAGACATTTTAAGGTGGAAGATAAGAAACTTAAAAAATCAAAACAAACTGAATAGTTTATAGGAACAAAATAAATTTTTGAAAGATAAATTCAAACAAAAATACTTTCTAAAAATTCCAGGTCATGCATATGACAAATTATATTTAACTGCACTTCCATTACATCAAAATAACCAGTCAGTTCAGTCAAAATGATAATGACAAGAGTATCTAGTTCACCTTCCATGTTTTTTTTAAGATTTTATTTATTTATTTGACAGAGAGAGCGCGTGAGATCACAAGTAGGCAGAGAGGCAGGCAGAGAGAGAGGGGAAAGCAGACTCCCCCCTGAGCAGAGAGACCAATGCGGAACTCGATCCCAGGACCCCAAGGTCATGACCTGAGCTGAAGGCAGAGGCTTAACCCACTGAGCCACCCAGGCTTCCCCACCTTCCATTTTTAATCTGGCTCTATGTAAAACTAATTATAGTTTAACTTGGAAAAATGTATGATTTTATCAAAGTTGTATTGATTATATCTAAGTTTATAAATCAAAATAGTTCTGTATTTTTTATGGTAATGTATAGGTAATTGTAGTACCCTTATATTGTGGAAATATGTTACACTTAAAATGTGGGGCCGTACGGGCACTGAAAAGCTAGGCTACTTGGCACATTATCTTTATGCAGCTTTTGAGATCTAGAATTAGCAAAAGTTGTTTTGGTGAAGAAGGCAGATATAAGTTCTCCACAAATGGATAGAATAAACAGATGGCCCATTAGTCCATCACAAGGATTGTTAGAAAATAACCAAGAGGCTAACAAAAAGAGGTTATAATAATAGAGTTACATGGAATGTCCTAGAAGAAATCTAGGAGAATAAAAATCCTATGATTCCTTCTTGGGCATCATAGAAAACAGGAAGGTCCTAAGAGATGCTATTTCCTTAAAGAATATCCAGCTTCACTTTAAGATGAGGAAATAAGAAGATAGTCATTAAGCATATTATATTTTAGGCATAGTTCAAGATCCACAAGAACAAAGATGAAGAGCTGAGTCTCTCTTCTCAATGAACTTAATAATCTAGTGAAAAGAGAAAGAAGAAACAATTAGTTAAAAACTGAGGTATATGGGGTGCCTGGGTGGCTCAGTGGGTTAAAGCCTCTGCCCTCGGCTCAGGTCATGATCCCAGGGTCCTGGGATCGAGCCCCGCATCGGGCTCTCTGCTCAGCAGGAAGCCTGCTTCTTCCTCTCTCTCTGCCTGCCTCTCTGCCTACTTGTGATCTCTCTCTATCAAATAAATAAATAAAATCTTAAAAAAAACAAAAAAACAAAAAAAACTGAGGTATACACAAAATGAAATGAGAACACAAAAGAAGGAACACCTAAAATTGGCTTGTCCAGAAGACGGGGTGGTTTTGGAAGAGACATGTCAGTATCCTTAGTTTGGCAGTTGAGAGATAAATAAAAAATTGTCAGGTAGACTATCTTCAGTGAAATGTAGGGACTAGAGTGTGAGGTGGTTTGGATGGTATAATAAAGCTGATGTGGAAAAGCCACAGAAGTTTGTGATTATGGTGTGTGGAAGGAGCTGTGAGTAGTTCAGCATGGTTGAAACATACCATTCAAGACGAGGATTGGCAGATATGAAATTGGACAAGTAGGTTGGCATAAGGTTGTAAAGGACAATGATTTAGGTGCTGTAGGTATTGGAAATCATTACACATTTTCAGTGGTCAAGAGACATAATCTGACGAATGGATTAGAAAGATCACTTTGGCAGCACAGAGGTGGCATGGTTGAAATGAGAGAACTCCTTGGAGAGCAGAAGGTTATCAGATTATATGTTATAGAGGCTCCTATGGAAAGCTGGGGTAAATTTTTATTTACCATTTACATTATCAGAGTTGTGCTAATAATGTAGTGGGGGTGATAATTATACAAGAAGAGACAAAGGGAGGAATGTGTAATTGGGGCAGGAACTGTGGATAACTGTCAATGGAATTTAGAATATAATATTGTTCTGAACAGATCTTTACTAAAATTGTTTCAAATGCCACTTACCTGGAAGTTGTCTTCTAGAAATGCTGATATTTTGAATTCTGAATTAATTGTAATCTTTTCTTATATATCAACAAAGGACATTTGAAAAGAGAATCACATATAATGTTTTTATCCAAGGTTACTTATTTTTCCTCTCATTAGAGATTTTTATTCATTGTCAAATAAGAAAGACAAGTATAACTACTTTTTATCATGTCACAAATAATGTGACTGTATCCGTAAGCAGTAGATTGGTGAAATGCATGTATTTCTGTGGAAATAGATTTACTAATAAATAGTTCTCTATAGGATTGAAAGTTGAGATTTATTTTCAATAACTAGCCTGCTTTCTGAATTAATACAAATTTGTCAAATCCATACCCATTATAGACTTTTTCTTTGTCAATATGTTTGGTGACTGTATTGAAGTGAATTTATTATGATTATGTCCTATGGATTTTAACTTCAGTGAGAATTTATCAAAGTTTTTCCTGTGTGTTTTTATTACTATAGTAAAATGCTTCTTTAGTAATCTTTGCCTTACGTCAAAGTAAAAAAAAAAAAAAAATAGGAAAAATAATATGATGGAAGTTATTTGCTTACATAACTTTAAAGTCCAGCTGTCACTTTAAGTGAAGTTTGAATCACTGGCTCATTTCCTAAAAATTGGGTTTCTCTCCATTTTTCTGCATCCTTATATGGGAACTCCTTGTGATAAAATGGCTGCAGATATTTTAATATTCATATCCTTGCACAACCTAATCCACAGGGAAAAAGGGACTCCTTAGCTCTGCTTTTTATTGGAATCTAGGCAAACATTTCAGCTTATAAGAATTTTTGGGTTGATTGTTCCTTCCTGAGTCTCCCCATGAGAACCCAGGTGCGGCAGGTGGATAGGGAGAGCCAACTGGCCTAATCCAGTAAGTTGCACCCTAATCAGTCAAGTCCCATCCAAATCCAGACAAACCTGAGAGGAAAGCCAGCCTTTCCTCTGAAAGAGGAAAATATGGATAACATGTGTCAATCACAAAAACCAACAAAACTTCTGAATGTAAACTGAGTATCTACCAAAGAAGTACATACATGTCTATGAAAACGCCCATAGATATATTTTTAACTTCTTTGGCCAGCGGTTTATTTGAGCTAAAATGTGCCAGTACTTTATTCTTTAGAACAAACAAATTCTGCAATTTATTATATAGTTCTTTGCCAAGAAATAAATGTGCAGTCTGACGCATAATACAAAGACATTTCCTCTTGATCCACACTTCAAAGCCTTAGTACTCCATATGATCCTGGAGGGGGGAGGGAGGAGATCCTAACTTAATAGGGTCTTTAGAATTTAGCGGGTGTTAAATTTTAATAGATGTCAATAGATTATTCAGTTAAGAAGAAGACTAAGAAACACGGAGGAAAAAAAAAGATATAGACTTTGCTTTACATCATAGAAGGTATGAATTTTTTATAACTAGCAAACTCATGACAGTTTCTTGGTGCAGTAATTTGAGGTCAGGAAAATATTTGATATCATGAAGTTGATTTAAAAATAAATGAAAGGTATGTTTCCTAACAGACAAATTGTGGTACGCATTGTTTCAGTTTTCTATTGACTCAGTTGTAGAATAATCAATATTCCATTTTTGGGATTTATGTCATTATCTTCCAAGAAATTGTGTATTTATTGGAAGCTATACAAATTCAAAAGAATAGCAAAGAATCTGGAAGATTCTGGACTCCATGCAGATAATGATATATATCAAATCAATCTAGACTGAATCTACAAAACAATCTTCCCATTGAATAAAATTTATTTTTTGGAGGTTTAGATTACTAAATTACTATGTCGGGATGCCCATCATACTGAAGACTCACATTATTCTGATATTGCCTTATTATAATGATAGAGATTTGGCTGTCACTGTATTGGTTGTCTTAAGTGGTGAGAAAAATGAGTCACAATGAAGAAAAAAATGACAAACCTGCCTCTAGTATTGGTGCAATGCTGACATATTAGAAGGTGGGAAAAAATTCACACTTATGTTGCCAATAATGATTTCAAATAAGTTATCATCATGAAAGTTTGTAGCAGAGCAGTTGCCGTGAACAGGTGTGATGTAAAAGTCAAGTCGTTTTCTGTTGCTCACATGCGGTATGTTTTGCAAATATTCTACCACACTTGGCAATGTAAAAGAATAAATGTACTAAATGCTTTCCAATATTTTGACAGCTAGCATATAGCACCCAACTGTTAATGCCAATGGAAAGTCCAGGAGAAAGACTTTGATTCATTTAAAATTAATTTCAGAAGTAATGTACGATTGTTACTATTTTAAAAATTACAGAAAGGCAGAACTATTCTAAAACAACAGTTAAAGATTCTGTGTTCATCTTCCCCTTGTTCAGCTCCAATTCCATGTCCCTGCCTAGAGGCAATCACTACTAATAGCCTGGGTATATATTTTCAGCCTTTATCTCTATCTGTATATCATAATTTTCAGGGCCTGCAAAGTCAAGTGGTTCTCATGGGACCATATACTTAATTGTTCTAATTCTCTTCCTTATGCCACATCGGAAGAAAATAAAAATGTTATTTCTTTTATTTTTTAAATCCTGAAGAATAATATTTGTAATATTAAAATCATGACATTATCAATATGAGAAGTATGGTTTTTATATACATTTTAGTTTTCACTGATTCAGACCATAGACACTCATTGTATTTTCATTTTCCTATTTTTATTATAGAAGTAGTTTCATGCTAATCCTTTTGTAGGACAATATGAGATATATGGGTTCTTGAATGAAAAATAACCAAGGGGGAAATTGCTAGATGATAACCAATATGATGCCAATATTAAAATAAATTTTAAAGACCTTCAAGTTGTTTTATGGTAGTGAATATTATAATTATTTTTTGACCTTAGTAGTTACTTCTAACAAGTACTTTTTAGATTACTTGTTATTACCACTTATGAATGTAACATCTTTTGTCACAAGAATTTAAATATTGAACAAAATAATGTATAATATAACTCTGTTAGCTAATGCCAGATTTTAGAGAAAGATCTAGGGTTGAAGTCACAAATGATGCCAAATCTCTACTAATATAATTTATTAACAGTGATTACACAGAGACTCCCTTCCTTCCTTCCTTGCTTTCTTCCTTCCTGCCTTGGCTACCTAGCTCTACTCCTTCTTATTGTTTCTTTTTGGTGGTAACTTGATGTCATTATTACTATAAAATTCAAATGATGGTTCCTCTCCTCCAGGTCGTTCTACTGTTCAGTTCAGCTGCTCCTGTTCCTGAAGCCTTACCTTACCTGATGCCTGTTTATTTTATCCTCTGTCGCCAACTGCCACAAAAATGATTTTCTAATTTAAAATAACCCACTCCTGAAGGTCCTCATTTTCATAAAGCAATCCACTCCAACCCTCGACTCCTATATCACAGGAACATTTTAGTCAGAGATTCATGATGCCTCTGACCTAATTTATTTTTTCTACTTTGGAGAGTGAGGGCATTGTGGAGTGAGCACAGTAGTTTTCCTCTAACCATGGAATGCAGAAGCATTTCATTCTGACTACTGCAGAACACATCTAGGGGTGCCCGAGGCAGCTACTTCCGGGATGGATGGAATGATCTCAGTCTCTTTGCCATGTCCAGTTCTCACATCTGTTACTCGGCCTTGAAGAATCTTGACGAAAGGGGACTTGCATAAACACTTTTATGATCTGCATGTGGTTGTATTAACTTCTATTTCTTGGGGAAACAAATAGAAAGGAAAAGAGTTTTCAAAAAAAAAATTATTTCTATGTTAGTATCATTAAAAAAAAAAAAAAAAAAAACTTCCAGTGCTGTATGCTGGGGCATATTTCAGAATCTTTCACCCATCATTTCAGAGAAATGACTGGGTCACCGGTGGTTTATTTTGTGTTGTAGTTAATGTTTTTGACATTGGTTAAATCTTAGAAATGTTTAATAAACATGTCAGAGAAATTCCCTGACGGTACCTTTGGAATATCTGTAGGTTAGGGTTGCCAGGTAAAATACAGAATATCCTATTAACTTTGACTTTAAGAGAAACAATGAATATATTGTAGTATAACCATGTCCAGTGCAATGTTTGGGGCACACTAAAAATTATTCATCATTTATCTGAAATTTAAATGAGCATTCTATATTTTTATTCACTAAATTTGGCAACCATGCTTTTTGTGATAGTATCTCTCAGCTGTTGAAGGAAAAATATGGGCCAAGCATAGGAAAGTTTCAATGATGGCTTCTCAAGATGGCATCTTCAGATTACTGTAAGCAGTGATGTGTTTATTTGCATGCCAGTTTTCTTTAGATAAACACAGAGTAGTTACCATTAAATGAAAGAGTAATAAAAAGGAAAAGTAAATATCCCTTACATGTGAATGTAAGTATTCTTCTAAAAAATATTATGGCTCAGGTTATCATGCTTTTTCTTATAAATTTCCTCTGCTTAATGATAGCAATAATAATATCAGTAATATAAGAATTATAAAAGAACACTTATTCAAAGTTTTCTTCATGCCACTTTCCATTAGTTACAAATTTCAGTCCTTAACAACCACTGTTAGACTATATATCTCATGAAGGATTGTGTCTGTCCTATTCATTACTCAATTCCAGAAACCTAGAGAGTATATGGCAATTATAGAGTGTTCGTTCAATGAATGAAAAAAGGAATAAGTGAGGTAGGAATTACCTTGATTTTTTGTAGATAGAGAACTTGAGACTTATTGATGTTGAGATATTTCCTCCTAATCAAGCAGAATCTAAGTGACAGTGCTTAGACAAAAACAGTTTGTTTTATTTCATATACCATGCTTTATTAGCTAATTTGAATTGCTTCAAAATCTTACCATTTAATTCTAAAAGTATGAATATTGTACTAACAATAGTTATCTGTCAATATTTGATAATAATATCTGTCAATATTTGTTGAATACCCACATATGGATAAATTTGTATACATTATAAAGTGGAGATGGCAAACATACATTTTGTCTTTTTTTTTTTTCTCTGACTTCCCCAACATCAGTGGGTTTTTAGTGATGGACTACATTTTTGGGACTGCACCCTTTCTAGACAACCTGGTCCTGGTAATTTGACCATTTCTTTTTTTCTTTTTCTTCCTTCTTTCCTTCATCCTTTCTTCTTTCTTTTCTTTTAATTTAATAATTGCATTTTAATGTGATGTTTTGGGGGGGTCACAAAATCAAATGCCTAAGGTCTCTAGGAAGGTAAAATTTATAATGTTGAAAATAGAATGACAGATTAGCAGCTACATTGTAGCCATTTTAAATGTACCTTCCTAGCCACATTGTTTTATATTTATTTATTTTTATATATTTATTTTCTTTGGTGATGTGGTAGTCCATTTTTATTATTTATTATTTTTTATTATTTTTTTGTTATTTTGAGCATTTCTTTCTTATTCTATAGCATGCATCAGTGTACCCAAATAGATTCTCAAAATCATTAGGATATGATTTCCGACAGTTGTCATTAGTAGTCAGTCTATGGGGACACCTGATTTCACATCTGATTTCCATTCTTTGAAGTGTCTCCCAACATGCAAAACCATAGTATTTCTGGGAGATTGGTTATTTTTGCATAAGAATATAAACAAACCTTTATATAATTCTCACTGTTAGAGATAATATCATAAAGTATCATTATTTTGCATCTATTTTTGCTTGACCTAGACCTTAAAACCTTAGGCAAATCTCTGATTGGAAACTCTAGTATGTTGGTGCAAATTTATCATCCTACAAACACTCTTACAAATCACCAGCAGAATGCTTTACCAAAAAGGAAAATTATCCAGCAATAGGTAAAACATAGCAATCTAAATAAAAAGGGGGACTATAATTAGTATTTGTCCATATAGCTGCAAATGCTGAATGATGGTTAATCATCCTGCAAACCCATGGTGTTTAGTATTATGAGGCATTCTAAATCTAATGCATGGCTCTCCCTTAGAGGCATGCTTTCACATGGTCTAATCTGAAACAAGGACTGAGTATCCGTCATCTTTGTTTTGAGACGTTCAGGAGAGTGCCTGACACAGTAAATGCTCAGTAAATGTGTTGGTAAATGCTTGGTGTCTACTAGCATGCTTTGTTCCCACGCTTTGATGGTATCATCTCAGTTGCACTATTCCTTTCCGAAGATCCATCCTAGCTCATGATTTCTTGTCTTCCATTTCCATCAAGTCATCCCCAAGTTTATAGGTGATTTTATAGGTAATACTGTGTGTTCCTGAACGGAACTTTTTTTTGTGTTCCTTTTTTCCCCCTCACCTGTTCATACCTTATTTACTTTTTTTTCTGAATTTCAGAGTCTTACCTAGGAATGGGGTAATGGAGTCTCAGATCAGGATTCTTTTCACTAGAAATTCTGTGAAAGATGAGGGCACATGAAAGCTACCTAACATATGGAGATCTTGTTCACTGCTTCAAGAATATGTCTACATCCATAAACAACAGGAATTTCAGCTGAAGGGGCACTAAAATTTATTGACTGTTATAACATACTATTAGTGTACTGTCTGTTTTTAAAAACTGTCCCATTAGAGCTTCAAAGCAATTATGTGAGGTGGACTTTATTCCATTTTTAGAGGAAAAGGAACTGAGGCATAATGACTATGAAGCCTACATTCAAACACAAGTCTATCTTTTTTCAGGATAACGTATAATCATTAATGAAGCACATTTATGCATCCCAGGAGACAGACATCAGAATAAAGTTAAGTTAATTTTTATTATGTCATTCACATTTTACCTAGATATAGAAAGTAGTATGTCAAATATGAGTGTTCTTATATAAATTTTATTTTTTTTATGTGATACTATAGAATATTATCATTCCATAACCAGTTGGGATCTACTTAATTGAAGCCCAGTACTTAAAACAGGAAATACAGATTTTTGAAATATGTAAGCATGCGTAAGTTTAAATAGCTACTTAGAAATATTACTTTTCCTCTAAGTCCACTTGCTTTTCCTCTAGTACGAAAATACCCTGCTAAGATTAAGTAGCTCATTTCTGAATACGGATAAACTGAAAAATAGAAATTTCACATCACGTTTTCATGGCCATACCATAGGAGAACAGAGAGAAAATGCTGTGTTGGAAATCCACAGTCCTACAATTTATAACCTGGAAATTTCCAAGGAGATCTTTCTCTCCCCCTCCCTTTCTATCTAAAGAGTTTTGGATTGAAACTAAACCAGAACACATCATCATCATTATCTTTTCCCAAATTGCTATTTAAAAAGTTTCAGACGTACACTTGCTTCATGTTGATGATGCTTGCTATTCCCCTTGGGTAAAATAATCTGATGTAGTATTAAGACTGTCACTAAGAATTGTTCATGTATAATTTATAGTCACAATTAAAAAGCATTTTTAACCAAGTGTCACAACACAGTGACAACTAAATTAGACTGTGATTTACATTACCATGTGCTCCCACTTGATTTATTGTCACTCTAGAGAAATTGATAAACAGCCCGTGTAGAGCAAGACAGAGGTCTTAGTCAAGAAGGTGCTCATTTCCCATGTGTGAATGAGGTGAGGTATATCTGGTGCATGTTTCTAACTTTATGATTAGTAATTAATTTTTAGAATACGTAAAGCAATGAAAGAACAACCCTTTTAGCAATCATACAAAGCTACTTTCAATAGGCAGAGAAAATACTATATTTTTATTTATGGTATAGTTTGAAGTTAGAGTGAAAAAGTAAATGTGGGGATCCTCAAACCCAATTGCCTCTTTTAAATATTCAGAAGCCAAAGTTCAGCTATTCAACTGACAAAGTTAGTATTACCCAAAAATAACTTCAAGTGCATACCTTGAATCAAGTAACTTAATAAAAGCTGTATTCAAGTAAATGCAAAGGGGCACATTTTCAGGCTGAGATCCAAAGGATTTGTGTATTTATTTTGAGTGAATCTGGAAAAGGCTGATTTTCTTTTCCATGGAAATTTCAAGAATAAAGTAGGATATATAAATTAACAACCAATAGTAGAAAACATTTGAGTAGCATAAATAGTCTAGAGAGATCATGTGAGTAGAGAAGGAGCACAATAGTATGAATGGGGAAATCTTTTTGTTCTGGAAGAGGAAATGAACTGGAACACTGAAAGTTTGGTGGAATGCGTAGACAAAACAAGGTCATACTTGACTTAATTTTCCTTACTTGAAAAAAAAAAAAAAAAGAAGAAGAAGAGAGTGATGCATTTGTGGATTCTAGTAATGGCTGGATAGTCATTACAGGATTCCTTTATGCATGACAACTGTACAATCTGAACATATTACCTCAGAGCAGCTACTGGAAAGTGAAGGGAATAGGGCAAATTCTCCTGTTCAGAAGAGGAGAGTTATATTTGTTTTCACTCTTTTTAGCTTGGAATAGGCAGAATCCCTTCTGGGGAAGAAAATCTCTGATATTCTGCTTTGAGGAATCAGAATAATAAGTCACGGTAGCTGTAGTTTCTGAGAAAAAGGGAAGACTCCATGAAGGGAAATATCTAGAAAAGGTAGCTCCAAATTTCATCTACCTGTATTCCAACAGGCCCCTGAATCCTATACTTGTGGACCATAATCTAAACAACTTAGCTAACACAAAAGACTGTATTTGGACTCAAGTTACTCTCTAAGGTAGGGTTTGTGATTGTGACTAACTGAAATGAAACAAAACACTTGTGAAAAATATAACTTCCAGTTACCAAAACTTAAAGTATGTGATGCCCATTATAAGAAGCAGTCTTAACTGAGTTAAAGAGAACCAGGAACATGGGGGCCCTGGGTGGGTCAGTTAGTTAAACATCCAACTCTTGATTTTGGCTCAGGTCATGATCTCAAGATTGTGAGACTGAGCCCCATGGTGTTGGGCTCCATGCTCAGTGGGGCGTCTGCTTGAAAATCTTTCTTTCCCTCTCTCTGCCCTTACCCACCATGTGTGCATACTTTCTCTAAAATAAATAAATAAATCTTTTAAAGACGAGAATACCAGGAATATGGAGTATATTTTCAAAAGAAAAAGAAAGAATATGAGATCATCACTAAAATGAGGTAGATGGTGGAATTAGTAGAATGGAATTTAAAGTAGCCATTGTAATTATATTCAATTATGTAAAAGAAAATATTCTTTCATTTGGAGAAAAGATGGGAAATATTAGCAAATAAATAGTAATGATAAGAGAAATACCAAATGAAGCTATATTTAAAAAACGGGATAGTGATTTTTTTTAAAAGATCAGTGATAGGACAACAAAAGGAAATTAAAGGCATCCAAATCGGCAAAGAAGAAGTCAAATTATCACTCTTCGCAGATGATATGATACTATATGTGGAAAACCCAAAAGACTCCACTCCAAAACTGCTAGAACTTATACAGGAATTCAGTAAAGTGTCAGGATATAAAATCAATGCACAGAAATCAGTTGCATTTCTCTACACCAACAGCAAGACAGAAGAAAGAGATATTAAGGAGTCAATCCCATTTACAATTGCATCCAAAACCATAAGATACCTAGGAATAAATCTAACCAAAGAGACACAGAATCTATACTCAGAAAACTATAAAGTACTCATGAAAGAAATTGAGGAAGACACAAAGAAATGGAAAAATGTTCCATGCTCCTGGATTGGAAGAATAAATATTGTGAAAATGTCTATGCTACCTAAAGCAATCTACACATTTAATGCAATTCCTATCAAAGTACCATCCATCTTTTTCAAAGAAATGGAACAAATAATTCTAAAATTTATATGGAACCAGAAAAGACCTCGAATAGCCAAAGGGATATTGAAAAAGAAAGCCAACGTTGGTGGCATCACAATTCCAGACTTCAAGCTCTATTACAAAGCTGTCATCATCAAGACAGCATGGTACTGGCACAAAAACAGACACATAGATCAATGGAACAGAATAGAGAGCCCAGAAATAGACCCTCAAATCTATGGTCATCTAATCTTCGACAAAGCAGGAAAGAATGTCCAATGGAAAAAAGACAGCCTTTTCAATAAATGGTGCTGGGAAAATTGGACAGCCACATGCAGAAAAATGAAATTGGACCATTTCCTTACACCACACACAAAAATAGACTCAAAATGGATGAAGGACCTCAATGTGCGAAAGGAATCCATCAAAATCCTTGAGGAGAACACGGGCAGCAACCTCTTCGACCTCTGCCGCAGCAACATCTTCCTAGGAACAACGCAAAAGGCAAGGGAAGCAAGGGAAAAAATGAACTACTGGGATTTCATCAAGATCAAAAGCTTTTGCACAGCAAAGGAAACAGTTAACAAAATCAAAAGACAACTGACAGAATGGGAGAAGATATTTGCAAACGACATATCAGATAAAGGACTAGTGTCCAGAATCTATAAAGAACTTAGCAAACTCAACACCCAAAGAACAAATAATCCAATCAAGAAATGGGCAGAAGACATGAACAGACATTTCTGCAAAGAAGACATCCAGATGGCCAACAGACACATGAAAAAGTGCTCCATATCACTCGGCATCAGGGAAATACAAATCAAAACCACAATGAGATATCACCTCACACCAGTCAGAATGGCTAAAATCAACAAGTCAGGAAATGACAGATGCTGGCGAGGATGCGGAGAAAGGGGAACCCTCCTACACTGTTGGTGGGAATGCAAGCTGGTGCAGCCACTCTGGAAAACAGCATGGAGGTTCCTCAAAATGTTGAAAATAGAACTGCCCTATGACCCAGCAATTGCACTATTGGGTATTTACCCTAAAGATACAAATGTAGTGATCCAAAGGGACACATGCACACGAATGTTTATAGCAGCAATGTCCACAATAGCCAAACTATGGAAAGAACCTAGATGTCCATCAACAGATGAATGGATCAAGAAGATGTGGTATATATACACAATGGAATACTATGCAGCCATCAAAAGAAATGAAATCTTGCCATTTGCAACAACATGGATGGAACTAGAGCGTATCATGCTTAGCGAAATAAGTCAAGCAGAGAAAGACAACTATCATATGATCTCCCTGATATGAGGAAGTGGTGATGCAACATGGAGGCTTAAGTGGGTAGAAGAATAAATGAAACAGGATGGGATTGGGAGGGAGACAAACCATAAGTGACTCTTAATCTCACAAAACAAACTGAGGGTTGCCGGGGGGAGGGGGTTTGGGAGAAGGGGGTGGGATTATGGACATTGGGGAGGGTATGTGATTTGGTGTGTGCTGTGAAGTGTGTAAACCTGGTGATTCACAGACCTGTACCCCTGGGGATAAAAATATATGTTTATAAAAAATAAAAATTTAAAAAAAAAAAATCAGTGATAGAGTTAACACAGAATGGAGACAATAGGGGAAAGACTAAGTGAGCTTGAAGATAGGTCAATAGAAATTATCCAAGCTGAAGAACAAAGAAAAAAAATGTTGAAAAGTAAATGAGCAGAGCCTCTGGTATTTCTTACATAATATCAAATGGCCTAACATAAGTATGATTGGATATCTAGCAGGATAAGGCGTGAAAGTATGTGAAGACATTGTGGTTGAGATTTTCTAAAACTTTGAAGGAAGTAAAGATATAAAGTGTTCAACAAATCCCAAGCTGAAATAAACATTAAGAATTCTACAGCGGGGAAAATTGGTCATTAGAAAAGAATGAGGGACTTTTGGATGGCTCAGTCAGGTAAGGGTCTGCCTTCAGCTCAGGTCATGACCTCAAGTTCCTGGGATCAAGTATCAAGTACCATATCAAGCTCAGTGGTGAGTCTCCTTCTCCTTCTGCCCCATCCCCCCCATCATGCTCACACACACTCTGTCTCTCTCTCAAATCAGTAAACAAATCTTAAAAAAAGAGAAAGGAATGAATACTTGCAGTGGTAAATATCTGGTGAAACATAAAAGCCCATATTAATTTCATTATTTCACATTAACCTTATTAATTTATTTATATTACATATACCACTTCAAACAAAACTATAACCATTGTCTTGCAAGACTTTATAATACATGTGTATGTGATACATGCAACAACCCTAGACTCGAGGATGGGAGGGAGAAATTGATATATATATAATGCCAAGATTTACTTTATATGAAGTGATAGTATATTTATATATGTGTATATACACATATATAAATATATATATATATTTTATATGAAGTGCTAGTATATTCTAAGAAGACTGTGAAAACTAGGGATGCATATTTTACTGTCTAGAACAACCAATGGAAAATTAAAGCAGAGAAATATAAACTAAAAGCCAATAGAGAAAATTAAAATTCAGTTGTAAAAGGTATAAATAAAATACTAGGCAAGAAGGTAGAAACAAAAACCAAAAATGGAGACAAATATAAAAAAAAATTATAAAAATTAGTTGGCACCTGCATGGCTCAGTCGGTTAAGCATCTGTCTGTCCTTGGCTCAGGTCATGATCCCAGGGTTCTGGTATCAAGCCCTGCATTGAACTCCCTGCTCAGTGGGAAGCCTGCTTTTCCCTTACCCTCATTGTGCTGCTCTGCCTGCTAGTGCTGTTTCTCTCAAATAAATAAAATCTTTAAAAAGAATTAGTACCGAACACAACCATATAAAAATTATATTATACATGAATTAACAAAGACTCTAATTAAAAGGTGCAGATCTAATTTTACATCTTAAGAAATCAGGAAAAGAATAGCAAATTAATCACAAATTAAGTAGAAGGAAGAAAATATTAGAGACAAAAGCAGAAATCTAGAAATTGAGAGAACAATAGAAAATAATATTTAAAACTTTTATAAGATCAGTTAGCTCTCATCAAAAGTGCCAGTCAATTCAGTGTGGGATGGGTAGTCTTTTCAACAAATGGAGATAGAAAGTTGATATTTATAGGTAAAACAAGGAACTGCACTTTTATCTTACTCATTCACAAAAAATTAACTGGGAATAGATTAGAGAATCAGTTGTAATTATAAATCTTCATGAAATAGACATAGTGGAAAATCTTTCTGGTGGGTTAAGCAAGATTTCTTCGAACAGAAGACAGACATGCACACACATGCACACACACAATAAATAATTGAAATATTTTTCTTTGATAATTCACAGTTCAAAAAAATGAAAATGTAGGTCATAAGCTGGAAAGAAATATTTTCAAAAATATATCTGACAAGACTTTTTCCCAAAATTTGTAAACAAGACTTACAACTCAGTAACAAGAATACAAACGACCCAATTAAGAGATGGGAAAATGTTTTGAACAGATGCTTTGCAGAAGAAAATATAGAGAAGCAAATAAGCACCTGTAAAACTGCTCACTATCCATATTCAACAGAGAAATGAATTTTAAATCACAGAGACATATCCACTAGAATTGCTAAAACTATAGAGATTTACCATACCAAATATTGGTGATGATGTGGAGGAAATGGTATTCTCATACATTGCTGATAGGCATGTAAGGTGATACAGCCACATTGAAAACTGGTGTAGCAATTAAATGTAAACTTGCCAAATGATCCAGCAAACGGATTCCCAGGTATTTACTCAAGAGAAATGAAAACATATGTCTACAGAAAGATGTATGCAAATGTCCCTAGCATCATTATTCATAACAAGTAACAACTTAAGACATATAATAATAAGTTGTTTGTTATACATACATATATGTGTGTGTGTGTGTGTGTGTGTTATATTCAATAATATGCATACTATTAAATACTAGTCATCAATAAAAAAGAACATAGTTTGGTACATAAACAACCTGCAGGAATCTCAAAAGCATTATCGTATGCAAAGAAGCTAAAAGAAATATTAAAAACTGTAATTTCACTTACATGAAATTCTAGAAAAGGCAAAATCATAGGCACCGAAGTCAAATCAATGATTGCCTGGAGCTCGGAATTGGGAGAGGAAATTGAGTGAAGGAAATTTTTTGGAGTAGCTAGAAATGTTCAATATATTAATTGTGGTAGTTCTATGATAATGTACAGTTATTAAAATAAATGTTTTTGCATGGAAATTATATCACAATCCACCTATGGGGGAAAAAGAAAGAAAAGGAAATTACCCAAAACCAAAGCTTTTAGAAACAAAAGTAATAATTAAATGGGTTCAGGGTATTTTTTTTTTTTTTTCTTCAACGACAAAAGTGATTTATTGGAGCAACTGGAATGATGAGATGGCAGGGAGTTCATAAAGGAAAGAATGGTACTCATGTTATATCTAGCCATTTAGAGTTTTGACATAGAGGGTTCTATAGGACCTCATTTTGTTGATATCCTTTTATATTTCACCTAATAATTTTAAAGATTTTTCAAATAAGGATACGATTGAACTAAAAATATAATTGACCAAGGCAGCAGGTACTGTTACATAAAATAGATGTATTCCTTCAGAATCTACTTTGCACAAAATTGCTCTATAGTGCATTTATATAAGTTGTGCTAACACATTCATGTGTGTGTGTATATATATATATTTTTAATAGCTCACAAATTATTTGTAAATAACTGGTTTATGTGCAGAAACCCAGTTTTAGTACAAAGAAGTCAAGCAATTGTTTGAATATACTTTTTTTAAAAAAAATAGTCAAACAGTATAAATGTAGGGGATATATTTAGGAAATTTTTATTACTTTAATTTTTGATATTTTTGCAAAGGGAAATTATACTCTTCATGCTACTGATGTTTAAATATTTGTAGTAACTAAGTAGATTTACGTGGTGAACAGAATTTTTAAATCATCTAAGAAATGGAATATTTTCTAGTAGATCACAAATGTTGTGAAAGAGAATTCAAATGTAATTGGCAATGAAAAGTTACTGTTTGTTTTACCCAACAGTATTAGGTAAGAGTTTCCAACATTACTACTCTGAACAACTAGAAGCATTTAAAAGAAAAGTATATTTCTGTTCTTGTTTAAACTATTTTAATCTTTTGGTTACATTAAGGCTCTGTGTATTTACAGAATTTCTCATATATCAGTGAACCAGAAACTCAGCTTTCTATCAAATAGCCTATGAGTCAGGAAGTAAAATTAGAAAACTAATAGAAGTGGAGATGTCAGGGCTCTTGCCATTTTCCTAGCAGCAGGGAAATCCTTTATTTGATGGATCACACTCTTAATATTACTGATATGAAAATGGATGGCAAAATTTATATTACAAATTCCATTCTGAGAAAATACAACTCAGGCGCATTTTTCCTGAAATTCACCATTTAGAAATTAGCACATCAGTCGGTATTCATCTCGTTAAATCACATATTTATGTCTGATATATACACAGTATAAAGAAGAAAAGCTAAATGCTAGGAATTTAAATTTAGAGCTCTATTATTCAAATGACATCTGCTAATATTTGGACCTCTTTATATTCAGAAACCAAAAAGGAACCCATTATAAAAATACAGAGAAATTACACCAAAAATTGTTCCACTTATTGCATCATCTTCATTAAGATAATTGTTTTGAATGGATTTATTTTCAATATAATTGCTTCAACAGTTTCTCTTATTATCCTTGATTACAAAATCTATTTACGTTCACACCCTACCTCCTTCTTGTGTTTTCACCATTTGATAAATCAATGTCTGTTCTTATATTATCGACACTTAAGAAGACCTGAAGGATCATTTAATTCTTGGACTTCTACTCTGAGTGTATCAAGTATTTCTATAACTTTATCAAGCTAAATGTGGGTTGTGGAATAAAGTATCACTGTAACAGTAATTTATGTAATAAAATCAGTATCTTTATCCTCCAACAAATAGTTATCTCAAGTCTCATGCTTGGTGCTATTCCTAAAGCATTGGAATATTCCTTTTTTTAGAGAATTTCATAATCTGGTTAGGGATATGGCACCTATATTGGAAAATAATTAGATTATTATTAAAGATAAGTATATCTTTGTATTAGTGTAACAAGAAAATAATTGAAACAACCTGGTTAGAAATTTTAAAAAGTGTAGGAATTTCAAAATATGAGAAAAATATTCCAGGGTTAGATTATCCTCTAAGAATTTTATTATTTCATTATAGGATCAAAAAAAACCTAATGATTAAAAAATCTAAGTGTTTTAAGAAATACAGACTTGATTGAGGAGGCAATGGAAAAGAATCGAAGCTAAGAATCAGGAGGGTAAGATAATGCAGCGGGATTTCAGAGCACAATGTCTGAAATAGGCCAGCAAGATGGAAAAGAAAGGAAAAATGGAGGTAATAAGCAACACTGTTGTTACAGGTGCGGAATCATGCTAAGACTGGCACTTGTGGCTTGAATTTGGGCCAAGAGAACAACAAAGATTTGAAGAACTAAAAAAAAAAATTAATAATAATAATAATAATTTGAAGAACTAGCTTGTCCTGCTGAAACCTCTGATCCCCAGGCTTTATTTAGAAAGACTGGATAGGAGAGGTATTGAATGAAATCCTGCAGACAAGAGAGTATGGGGGTGCAGGAACAGAGGGGCAAGAGGTAAGGAAGATGATTGAACTACTTTTGTATCTGGGAGCTGAGCACTGAAGATGGCAACCAGAGCCCTCTGAAAAATACACATGTATTTCTCCAAAACCAGCAACTGGATACATGCTGCAAGAGAGCATTCTCACCCCAAGAAGCTGTCCAAAAAAGCCATGAAACCCAGCAGAGAGAAGACTGTAACTGAGGACTGTAACTGAGGAATATATATATATATATATTTTTCCTTCCTCCTTCCCAGTTACCCTCCTTATATAATCAGACCAATTATTGTTTGAAAATAGAGAAGAGCAGGAGACATCTCAGGATCAGACCATGTACCTCCCTTCTGTGTTCTTTTAGTGCTGGAGTGGGAGGAGCTAGTGACGGTGAAAGGGGTTCTTCAAATTAGAATTTACTTTACAATTCTAAACTGGAATTCATTTCAGATATCATTCATGATATCTGCTGACCAACAAAGAAGAGGGACTTGACAACAATATAAGAGTTACACTTGGGAAGAAAAAATAATATTGTCTCACACAGAGGTCACAATCTTTAACAAACTAATTACTCTGGAAAAAAAAATAATCCAGATGAATGACTGGATTTTGGAGATTAAAAACAAAAACAAAAACAAAAACAAAACTAACACATGCTTACCAGCTCATCATTCTGCTAGATCTTTAAGATTTTGCTGTTATGGGATATTTAGGGAGATATATCAGAATGTGACCAGTTCAATTTTATTTAATTTTGAAAATAAGGGAAGGGGGGAACTTCAGGGGTCATTGTTATATAGGCAGCAAGAAATAATGCAAGCCAGAGAGGTCTTGGCAGGAGATAGAGTTTCCATGGTCTAAGAAATTAGCTGAAGCTTTAGGAGGGATGAATTATGTAAGGTAACAAATACAGAGAATGATAAGCAAAATGCTAGCAGAACCCTTTCCTATTCAGCAGATTAAAAAAGAGAGAGAGAGAGAGAGAGAGAAATGTGGTAGGACACATTATCACAGACAGTAAGAAGTGGAGAATATTAGAAATTCAGGTGTCTATGAATTTGGAAGTGCAGTTAAAGTCAAGAAGAAAAATGAATGCTGGATTTCATCATCTTCGAGAGCAGATTCATTATATGAATGAGACTAGAAGCAACACTGATGATTTGTTGACTGGTAAGGACATACAGTAACTCATCAAGGACGTTGGGTCTGAAAGAAAGGAGAGTCAACAAATGGTGCTTGGAAGGAACACAGAAATTAGGACAGATGTGTGGAGAGAGAGAAAGGAAAGAGATAAGCTGGCAATCAGTTTATGGCTAGTACGTTAAGAAGTCCTTAATGAATGAAAGTAGACACGCTCATCATTGACAAGAGCCAAGTGATAGCAACAGCACAGGAAATTTCAGTGTTTTCACAGACTTGGTTCTAGGATTATTTATTATTCAGTATTACTGCAGCTGAAAAACCATAACTAGATAGTATGGCTAATCTAGAAGTGGACATGCATTAGACTACTTTAAGAAAAAAGGTGGGTGGGGAAGAGCACATAACATAGGATAGTTTTGCAATAATTGCTTCTGTCACCCCATCATCCAGATATATATAGTTTTTTTCAAGAGGAGTAGAAGGGATAAATGGTGAGAAAGAAGGAGAGGGAGAGAGAGCATCCCAAACAGCCTCATGCCCAGGACAAAGCTCAATGTAGGGCTCAGTTTCACAACCCTGGGACCATGACCTGAGCCAAAAAAAAAGAGTCAAAAATATAGATACAGATACAGACATAGATATATATGTCTCTATGTCTGTATCTGTATCTATCTATATACAGACATAGATATATCTGTATCTCTCTCTCTCTCTATCTGTCTTGGGGCACCTGGGTGGCTCAGTTGATAAAGCATTTGACTAGATATCTAGATGTAGATACCTAGATATAGATACATGTATCTAGATATAGATACAGATACAAACATAGATATATATGTAGCTATGTCTGTATCTGTATCTATCTATCTATCTATCTAATTATCGTTTCTGTTCTATATTATATATTTCCCAAGGGTGTGGGAGAGAGAGTATTCAGGAAGCTGAACTACATTAAATTATTCTGCATGACAATCATTAAAGTTGTTCATGAAATTCAAAGGTGAACTGGAGTCTAACATGATCAAATGAAAGCTCATATTCTAACTCAGTGGGAATAGTTAAAACCTTAAAGACAGTTGTCTCCTGGAGAGTAAGAGGTAAAAAAACTGTGCCAAAATTGTGCCAAAAATCTATAGATTATGCATTCATACAATTATGTTTTTAAGAAGTTTATATAGGGTAGAAATCATACATTGAAACTACTGTTTCTTGTTTAAATAATAGATGATGCAGTTTTAGAAGAAGTAGAAAATCAGCAATCGAGTCTTGTGGTAAAATATCACTTAATTTTATGCTAGCTTTCACCTTGAAATGTGATTTGTGAATAATCACCTTACTTCTGATTTCATGACTTCATCCAATCTAAAAAGTAAACATAATGAGTTTACTTGCTAAGCTTTTGCACATGATGATATAGAACATAGTAAATTATTGTTAGGCATTTTGCACACCCTAAAGCCCTAATATAACTAAGGACAAAAAGGAAATCTATGAATAGAAAGCTTGCCAGTATTATTTTACAAATATTTGACCTTAAAGTTTTCATTAGACATTTTGAAATGGGGAGGGAGAGCAAACAATTAGAAATAAATTATCTTTAGAAAGGTCTTAACATGCATGCATTTATAACATTACATAGTATATTAACACATTTTTCTATTTGTTAAATCTTTAATCAGTCTTGATTATATTGTAAGCCACATCCATATCATTTTAAGTATTTATATTGAAGTCAACTACTGGTTGTACAGATTAAAGAGTCAAAGTATCAAAAACAGTTTGATTGTTTTATCTATTTGGTTATGATTTTAAAATATGGGGTAATGGCTATGAGTTTTGGAATATTGACAATAATTATGATGACTTTTTAACATATCAAGAGAGAACTGAATAATACAAATACCTGGATGTTTTCTGGAAACATTAGTATAAATCAATAGTTATTTTCTTTTTAAAATAACATATTTCTTCTCTAGAAATAATTAACTAACCGAAAGCTTTTAGATCACTTATTGTCCCATCTCAACCAAAAAACAAAATGAGGTGCCTGGGTGGTTCAGTTGGCTGAGTGTCCAGCTCTTGATCTCAGCTCCTGTCTTGATCTTACAATCTATGAGTTCAGGCCCCATGCTGAGCTCTACACTGGGTGTGGAGCCTATTAAAAAAAGAAAAGAAAAGAAAAAATAAGTATCGCTTTTTTTTTTGTTATGTCAATTCTCCTTCTAGTTCTTCTGCATTCCCATTTTTATTTTTTTCTTTTCAATATTCTGAGTTGTGCTCACTTTTGATCCATTTGCATAGATTTTTGTGTGTGTGTTGCAAGCTGGTTTTGCACCACAAAGGGGAATTCCCTCAGATATAAAGGTAGAATGCAGATGAATAGATCGAAATAAAAAAGTATGGTGATGTTAAAAAAATACAAAATGAAAAGCACAGCTGTATAAGATATAACTAATTTATCTTTATTCTCTCAATGTGAATTTCCATGGTCTAAGAAATTAGTTGAAACTTTAGGAGCTTCAGAATTATGTCTAACTGAAAATGTCTTCTTTTTAAACATCAAAATCACTCACTCAGTGATCACATGAATACATGATTAACATTAAGCAACTGCAAAATTAAATGATAATAAAGATCCAGGTCTAATGATAAGAGTCTACATTCTAAAAACCTAAATAAAATAAAACAAAACAAAAATACACACACACACACACACACACACACACGTATATACATATGTGTGTGTGTATATATATTTTATACATTATATATAGAGAGTCTACATTCTCAAAAACTAAATAAAACAAAACAAAACAAAAAATACACACACACACGTATATACATATATAATGTATATACATATACATATATAATGTGTATATATTTTATACATTATATATAATGTATATACATTTATATAATATATATACATATGTATATACAAATATATATGTATACATTATACATTTTATATATATATTATATATATGATATATATATATACACACACACATATGTATATACGTGTGTGTGTATGTGTGTGTGTTTTGTTTTGTTTTGTTTTATTTAGTTTTTGAGAATGTAGATTCTTGTCATTAGACCTGGATCTTTATTACCATTTAATATTGCAGTTGCTTAATGTTAATCATGTATTCATGTGATCACTGAGTGAGTGATTTTGATGTTTAAAAAGAAGACATTTCCAGTTAGACATAATTCTAACATTTATAGACATAATGTCTATAAATTAGACATAATATATATATATATATATTATCCCATTCATCATTTCATATATATTTTGAGTAAACTAGTAAGTCTGCAAGTTGTAAGCAGTGAAAAATTATTAGTAAGTTGAGGTCATAATTGTAATTTTTATGAGTAATGATAACCCAAACATCTAATTGATCTCTTAATTACAGCCATTTTGAAGTAACATTTAGATGATATAATCATGTTTAACAAGAATGCCTGAATCATTTCTTCTTTAACCATCAGGTTGGCGTCCATGTTTAATATTTATATGCCATGTTTGTTTCTTAAAGGGCAAAGTTTGTATTAAGTTATCTGACTTTTATGTCAGTGCTATAAGAAATTTTAGTCATTTAGAATTCGTACTTAGCCATTCTTTGAGTTCTTTTATCACTGATGGTGCTTAGCAAATCAGTAATGCTCAGAAAGTACAGACACAGTTTGAATCCCTAAAATGCCTATTAAATCATCATAGTTACTCTATCATTTAATGAGTGATGCCATTTTTACAAAATGCCCTTGATCCTGAGAAGCCATAAACAGCATATGAAGCCACCTCCAGGCTTACTCTGGGGCATCAGGAACTAAGATTTTCTTCAGTCCTTAATCTGAAGAAATTAGACCCTTGAAAGAAAATTTTAATGAGAAAGAAAAGAAGTTCAGAACACAGTGTGAGATATATGTGCTGATTTCAGTGCAGAAATTAGTTTTAGCATCCAGGAATGTCTTGGGTGAAAGAGACAATAAAGATAGTAGAGGAGAGAGGAATTTGAAAAAGACTCTTCTAGTTTCAGCATTAACAAGATCTATACATTTTTGTTGTGGTATAGAATAATGAATAATTGGGAAATCACACTCAAATTTTATTTTTCATAGATAATGTGAGTTATTCTCATGCCCCCAAAATTGATTTTTGCAGCATTCTAATTTGGGCATCCACTGGTTTTGTAAAAATTGCCTTGATGATTGATATAAAAATCCGTACATTTCAAAATGTTTTATTCTTTGATATTTTAAATTATTGGTAATTGAGAAAAAGAATGTATCATTTTAATTTAATCAATTCTTAATAGTCACCAAAGAATAGGTTTTTGGTTGATCTATTTGTTGGTGACATTATTCTATTTTGAATCTTTCTGTTGAATCTTAAAAATAACAGACTCAACATTTTTTTGCTTTTCATGAAACTATAAAAAATTATATAATGTTTATTAATAGGAGAATCAACTTTTTTTTTCCTTTTTCTTTTGCTAAGTTGCTAAAGCTGATGTTTGCTACCAACAAACTGATGTCTTTGAGGTGTTCTGAATTATAAGTTTCTTCTGGAATTAAAAAGAAAAGCATTTATCAAATTCCTTTTTGTTATTTTATTTTTTTTAATATAATTTTTTATTTTTTATAAACATATATTTTTATCCCCAGGGGTACAGGTCTGTGAATCACCAGGTTTACACACTTCACAGCACTCACCAAAAGACATACCCTCCCCAATGTCCATAATACCACCCCCTTCCCCCAAACCCCCTCCCCCCAACAACCGTCAGTTTGTTTTGTGAGATTCAGAGTCACTTATGGTTTGTCTCCCTCCCAATCCCATCTTCTTTCATTTATTCTTCTCGTACCCACTTAAGCCCCCATGTTGCATCACCACTTCCTCATATCAGGGAGATCATATGATAGTTGTCTTTCTCCGCCTGACTTATTTCGCTAAGCATGATACGCTCTAGTTCCATCCATGTTGTCGCAAATGGCAAGATTTCATTTCTTTTGATGGCTTCATAGTATTCCATTGTGTATATATACCACATCTTCTTGATCCATTCATCTTTTGATGGACATCTAGGTTCTTTCCATAGTTTGGCTATTGTGGACATTGCTGCTATAAACATTTGAGTACACGTGCCCCTTTGGATCACTACGTTTGTATCTTTAGGGTAAATGCCAAATAGTGCAATTGCTGGGTCATAGGGCAGTTCTATTTTCAACATTTTGAGGAACCTCCATGCTGTTTTCCAGAGAGGTTGCACCAGCTTGCATTCCCACCAACAGTGTAGGAGGGTTCCCCTTTCTCCGCATCCTCGCCAGCATCTGTCATTTCCTGACTTGTTGATTTTAGCCATTCTGACTGGTGTGAGGTGATATCTCATTGTGGTTTCGATTTGTATTTCCCTGATGCCGAGTGATATGGAGCACTTTTTCATGTGTCTGTTGGCCATCTGGATGTCTTCTTTGCAGAAATGTCTGTTCATGTCCTCTGCCCATTTCTTGATTGGATTATTTGTTCTTTGGGTGTTGAGTTTGCTAAGTTCTTTATAGATTCTGGACACTAGTCCTTTATCTGATATGTCGTTTGCAAATATCTTCTCCCATTCTGTCAGTTGTCTTTTGATTTTGTGAACTGTTTCCTTTGCTGTGCAAAAGCTTTTGATCTTGATGAAATCCCAATAGTTCATTTTTGCCGTTGCTTCCCTTGCCTTTGGCGTTGTTCCTAGGAAGATGTTGCTGCGGCTGAGGTCAAAGAGGTTGCTGCCTGTGTTCTCCTCAAGGATTTTGATGGATTCCTTTCGTACATTGAGGTCCTTCATCCATTTTGAGTCTATTTTTGTGTGTGGTGTAAGGAAATGGTCCAATTTCATTTTTCTGCATGTGGCTGTCCAATTTTCCCAGCACCATTTATTGAAGAGGCTGTCTTTTTTCCATTGGACATTCTTTCCTGCTTTGTCGAAGATTAGTTGACCATAGAGTTGACAGTCTATTTCAGGGCTCTCTATTCTGTTCCATTGATCTATGGGTCTGTTTTTGTGCCAGTACCATGCTGTCTTGATGATGACAGCTTTGTAATAGAGCTTGAAGTCCGGGATTGTGATGCCACCAACGTTGGCTTTCTTTTTCAATATCCCTTTAGCTATTCGAGGTCTTTTCTGGTTCCATATAAATTTTAGAATTATTTGTTCCATTTCTTTGAAAAAGATGGATGGTACTTTGATAGGAATTGCATTAAATGTGTAGATTGCTTTAGGTAGCATAGACATTTTCACAATATTTATTCTTCCAATCCAGGAGCATGGAACATTTTTCCATTTCTTTGTGTCTTCCTCAATTTCTTTCATGAGTACTTTATAGTTTTCTGAGTATAGATTCTGTGTCTCTTTGGTTAGGTTTATTCCTAGGTATCTAATGGTTTTGGGTGCAATTGTAAATGGGATTGACTCCTTAATATCTCTTTCTTCTGTCTTGCTGTTGGTGTAGAGAAATGCAACTGATTTCTGTGCATTGATTTTATATCCTGACACTTTACTGAATTCCTGTATAAGTTCTAGCAGTTTTGGAGTGGAGTCTTTTGGGTTTTCCACATATAGTATCATATCATCTGCGAAGAGTGATAATTTGACTTCTTCTTTGCCGATTTGGATGCCTTTAATTTCCTTTTGTTGTCTGATTGCTGAGGCTAGGACCTCTAGTACTATGTTGAATAGCCGTGGTGATAATGGACATCCCTGCTGTGTTCCTGACCTTAGTGGAAAAGCTTTCAGTTTTTCTCCTTTGAGAATGATATTTGCGGTGGGTTTTTCATAGATGGCTTTGATGATATTGAGGTATGTGCCCTCTATCCCTACACTTTGAAGAGTTTTGATCAGGAAGGGATGCTGTACTTTGTGAAATGCTTTTTCAGCATCTATTGAGAGTATCATATGGTTCCTCTTCTTACTTTTATTGATGTGTTGTATCACATTGACTGATTTGCGGATGTTGAACCAACCTTGCAGCCCTGGAATAAATCTCACTTGGTCGTGGTGAATAATTTTTTTAATGTACTGTTGAATCCTATTGGCTAGTATTTTGTTGAGTATTTTCGCATCTGTGTTCATCAAGGATATTGGTCTATAGCTCTCTTTTTTGGTGGGATCCTTGTCTGGTTTTGGGATCAAGGTGATGCTGGCCTCATAAAATGAGTTTGGAAGTTTTCCTTCCATTTCTATTTTTTGGAACAGTTTCAGGAGAATAGGAATTAGTTCTTCTTTAAATGTTTGGTAGAATTCCCCCGGGAAGCCGTCTGGCCCTGGGCTTTTGTTTGTTTGGAGATTTTTAATGACTGTTTCAATCTCCTTACTGGTTATGGGTCTGTTCAGGCTTTCTATTTCTTCCTGGTTCAGTTGTGGTAGTTTATATGTTTCTAGGAATGCATCCATTTCTTCCAGATTGTCAAATTTATTGCCGTAGAGTTGCTCATAGTATGTTCTTATAATAGTTTGTATTTCTTTGGTGTTAGTTGTGATCTCTCCTCTTTCATTCATGATTTTATTTATTTGGGTCCTTTCTCTTTTCTTTTTGATAAGTCTGGCCAGGGGTTTATCAATTTTATTAATTCTTTCAAAGAACCAGCTCCTACTTTCGTTGATTTGTTCTATTGTTTTTTTGGTTTCTATTTCATTGATTTCTGCTCTGATCTTTATGATTTCTCTTCTCCTGCTAGGCTTAGGGTTTCTTTCTTGTTCTTTCTCCAGCTCCTTTAGGTGTAGGGTTAGATTGTGTACCTGAGACCTTTCTTGTTTCTTGAGAAAGGCTTGTACCGCTATATATTTTCCTCTCAGGATTGCCTTTGTTGTGTCCCACAGGTTTTGAACCGTTGTATTTTCATTATCATTTGTTTCCATGATTTTTTTCAATTCTTCTTTAATTTCCCGGTTGACCCATTCATTCTTTAGAAGGATACTGTTTAGTCTCCATGTATTTTGGTTCTTTTCAAACTTCCTTTTGTGGTTGAGTTCTAGCTTTAGAGCATTGTGGTCTGAAAATATGCAGGGAATGATCCCAATCTTTTCATACCGGTTGAGTCCTGATTTAGGACCCAGGATGTGATCTATTCTGGAGAATGTTCCATGTGCACTAGAAAAGAATGTGTATTCTGTTGCTTTGGGATGAAATGTTCTGAATATATCTGTGATGTCCATCTGGTCCAGTGTGTCGTTAAGGGCTTTATTTCCTTGCTGATCTTTTGCTTGGATGATCTGTCCATTTCAGTGAGGGGAGTGTTAAAGTCCCCTACTATTATTGTATTATTGTTGATGTGTTTCTTTGATTTTGTTATTAATTGGTTTATATAGTTGGCTGCTCCCACGTTGGGGGCATAGATATTTAAAATTGTTAAATCTTCTTGTTGGACAGAACCTTTGAGTATGATATAGTGTCCTTCCTCATCTCTTATTATAGTCTTTGGCTTAAAATCTAATTGATCTGATATAAGGATTGCCACTCCTGCTTTCTTCTGATGTCCATTAGCATGGTAAATTCTTTTCCACCCCCTCACTTTAAATCTGGAGGTGTCTTCGGGTTTAAAATGAGTTTCTTGGAGGCAACATATGGATGGGTTTTGTTTTTTTATCCATTCTGATACCCTGTGTCTTTTGACAGGGGCATTTAGCCCATTAACATTCAGGGTAACTATTGAGAGATATGAATTTACTGCCATTGTTTTGCCTGTAAGGTGACTGTTACTGTATATGGTCTCTGTTCCTTTCTGATCTACCACTTGTAGGCTCTCTCTTTGCTTAGAGGACCCCTTTCAAGATTTCCTGTAGAGCTCGTTTGGTGTTTGCAAATTCTTTCAGTTGTTGTTTGTCCTGAAAGCTTTTAATCTCTCCTTCTATTTTCAATGATAGCCTAGCTGGATATAGTATTCTGGGCTGCATGTTTTTCTCATTTAGTGCTCTGAAAATATCATGCCAGCTCTTTCTGGCCTGCCAGGTCTCTGTGGATAAGTCACCTGCCAATCTAATATTTTTACCATTGTATGTTACAGACTTCTTTTCCCGGGCTGCTTTCAGGATTTTCTCTTTGTCACTGAGACTTGTAAATTTTACTATTAGGTGACGGGGTGTGGGCCTATTCTTATTGATTTTGAGGGGCGTTCTCTGAACCTCCTGAATTTTGATGCTCGTTCCCTTTGCCATATTGGGGAAATTCTCCCCAATAATTCTCTCTAGTATACCTTCTGCTCCCCTCTCTCTTTCTTCTTCTTCTGGAATCCCAATTATTCTAATGTTGTTTCGTCTTATGGTGTCACTTATCTCTCAAATTCTACCCTCATGGTCCAGTATCTGTTTGTCCCTCTTTTGCTCAGCTTCTTTATTCTCTGTCATTTGGTCTTCTATATCACTAATTCTTTCTTCTGCCTCATTTATCCTAGCAGTGAGAGCCTCCATTTTTGATTGCACCTCATTAATAGCTTTTTTTATTTCAACTTGGTTAGATTTTAGTTCTTTTATTTCTCCAGAAAGGGCTTTTATATCTCTCGAGAGGGTTTCTCTAATATCTTCCATGCCTTTTTCGAGCCTGGCTAGAACCTTGAGAATTGTCATTCTGAAGTCTAGATCTGACATATTACCAATGTCTGTATTGATTAGGTCCCTAGCCTTCGGTACTGCCTCTTGTTCTTTTTTTTGTGTTGAATTTTTCCATCTTGTCATTTTGTCCAGAGAAGAGTATATGAGGGGGCAAGTAAAATACTAAAAGGGTGGCAACAACCCCAGGAAAATATGCTTTAACCAAATTAGAAGAGATCCCAAATCGTGAGGGCGGAGAAAGGGGATAAAAAGAGGTTCAAAAAGGAACAAAGAAAAAAAGAAAAAAAAAAAGAAAAAAGAAAGAAAAAAAAAAGAAAAGAATTTAAAAAAAAGAAAACACCTAAGAAAAATATAAAAAAGAAAAAATATATGTATTAGATAAACTAGTAAAAAATCGTTAAAAAAGAAAAAGGTAACAGTTAAAAAAAAAATTTTACCCGAAGGCGAGAAAAAAAACCAAAAAATGAAAAAGAAAAAAATTAAATTAACCGCAAGACTTAAAAAAAATCACAGGGCAAAAGCCATGAGTTCCGTGCTTTGCTTTCTCCTCCGCTAGAGTTCTGCTGCTCTCCTTGGTATTGAAACCGCACTCTTTGGTAGGTGAACTTGGTCTCGGCTGGATTTCTTGTTGATCTTCTGGGGGAGGGGCCTGTTGTAGTGATTCTCAAGTGTCTTTGCCCCAGGCGGAATTGCACCGCCCTTACCCGGGGCTGGGGTGAGTAATCCGCTTGGGTTTGCTTTCAGGAGCTTTTGTTCCCTGAGCGCTTTCTGTAGAGTTCCGGAGGACGGGAATACAAATGGCGGCCTCCTGGTCTCCGGCCTGGAGGAGCTGAGAGCCCAGGGACGCACTCCTCAGTGTGCGCTCAGAGAACAGCGCCCAGTTACTCCCGTCTGCCTGACCTCCGGCCGCGCTCCGAGCTCACCGAGCCTGCGACCGGTTCAAGGTCACCCCGAGCTGCGAGCTTACTGTCGGCTCTGTCTCTGTAGCCGGCTTTCCCATTCCAATACCCGCAAGCTCTGCGACACTCAGACACCCCCGATCCTTCTGTGACCCTGCGGGACCTGAGGTCACGCTGACCCCGTGTGGTCTTTGCCCCGGGTAGCCTCTGGAGCGATGTCCCTCAGCGGAACAGACTTTTAAAAGTCCTGATTTTGTGCGCGGTTGCTCTGCCGCTTGCCGGGAGCCGGCCCCTCCCCCCGGGGTCTATCTTCCCGTCGCTTTGGATTCACTTCTCCGCCGGTCCTACCTTTCAGAAAGTGGTTGTTTTCTGTTTCCAGAATTGCTGTTCTTCTTCTCTTCGATCTGCCGATGGATTTGCAGGTGTTTGCAATCTTTAGATAAGCTATCTAGCTGATCTCCGGCTAGCTGAAGTAGTCTCGGCCTGCTACTTCTCCGCCATCTTGACTCCTCCCTCCTTTTTGTTATTTTTATTGCAATAGAAGTATGGTTTTTTCTATTTTTTTCCATTTGAAAGCTTGTAAAATTTTTCCTTTTAGTACAGTAAAAGATGGTATTTGACTTGTGTTCGTGTCTCATGCACATTTTCCTATTCTTATATTTTATATATTCTTATCAGAAGCCATTAACAGGCACAAGGTAAGATTCAGAGGTAGACTAAAGTAGCTTTTGGGGAACCAGATGTATTTTCTTAAATGGAACTGTAACTGTATTCAGGTGGATGGAAAAGAGAAAGAAAAGTGGAACTCTCTAGAGCTTCCCAAGCTAATATACTGGAAAGAAGTACTAATGGCAGTTATTGATTTGGGCAGCACAATCAGCAGGAAAAGTCTTGTAAATGTATTACCATGTAAACTGTTTTCAGAGTTCAGTATGTAAAAGTGTCTGTGTGTCTTGTGGATAAGACTGTAAGCTATGATGCAAAAATATGTTAACAATACTGCCACCCACAAACAGGCTCTCTTGTTTTAAGATGTATTTAGACACTTAAAGCAAATTAATGGTTACATAATAACAAAGGCCACATTACACAATTTTGATTCTCAAGACTTAACTCTTTAGAAATGTTCAAAGCAAATCATTTGTAATATAATTCTATATTGGTTCTTAAAAATGAAAATGAAGAGTAAAAAGTTAACAATATAAAAATGAGAGAAAATTTTAAGCTATACCTAAAAAGACATAGATGAACTTAACTTTCCACTTTCCACTTAACTTAGCTAGTCTATCACTGAAGCAGTATCTTTTCAGAGCTTTTAAGTGGTAATGACAATCCTACATTTCAAGTTTATGTAATTCAGCTAATTAAATACTGAATGTTATGTTTGAAACTGTATGGATTTGACATATTAGAAACCTAATGATGTGACATGTCCTCTCCATCATCAGTTTCTCTTCAACAAAATATTCAGGAATTATATTGCTGATTAAATGTCTCAGCTTTTCTTTTTCTTTCCTTTGTTATTTTTTGAATAGTTCACAGTTGAAATGTAAAAATATCTATTAATTAAAGCTCTTAGAGTGTATAAAATGATTATAAGTACTACATTCTGGTTTATTTCCCTTGGTAATCTTAATAAAGTATTTTAAAGTGTATAAAATCCAAAAACAATAAGAAATAACAAAAGAAACCAAACACTAGCAAAATTATCAAAATGCCATAACCTAAAAGACTTTAAAGATAGGACATATGTGGCATAAGTAGAGATAGAAGGTAAAAACACTGCTTATTGAGGGTAGTCAGGAATGATGTACCAAAAACTCCCTTTGAGATTTTCTGTTAATTACATGTGAATTACATGTCTACCTCTTGAGTGAAAAAAAGAACTATATTTCACCTGTCAAGTGAGATAACCAGTGTTTAATAACCAGTGACAATTAAAAAAAAAAAAAGCATTTACAGAATCAACTTTTTTGAAAGATACCAAAAATATATTTGATGCTAAATTGGGAGCTTGCATATTCATGAGTGAAATAACACTAAATAGCTTCTAGAGGGGTGAAATTTATAATTAAATCTATTAATTGTGTTTTTAGAGATTCATCCCAATATTTTCACCTAAAACTTTATAAGTATTTTTACATGATCTGATAGAATCTTTTATTTTCAGTCTGTTATCTGAAGTCTGGGCATGCTTACAGATTATTTTGTTGTTGTTGTTGTTAAATTTATTACTTTTGCGCAATGAACATTTGTTCGTATGTCTATATTAATTTATCTGGTCATGTTTATGAATATAAGTTACTTAGTGCATGAAGAATATTGATAGGGTATCAATATGGATTTTAAAAGATGACAAAATTAAAAATGTAGGGTATACTTTACAAGTCAATTGTTTGGAAATGAATTTCCCACTAAAATTAATGTTTGTATATGTCCTTATTCATTATTGGAAATATTTAATGGTACATCATTTTATGTGATTTTCAAACATTGGAATAGAGAGACTCTCACTTTTTTCCTACTTGGCATTAACTAAAATTTCTAATTAAGCATTGCTTATCAAGGGAATAATGCATATATGTATATATAATTGTTTATAATTAATTTTTTTAGGTGACCCTCATCTAAGGCATGTCTTCTTTGAATGATTGACCCTGAACTATCTATGCATAGAAGATAGAGGGAGACTTCAGAATGTTCTGGCCCTTCTCTAACTACATGGCTCTGAGAACACTAAAAGCAGGGGGAGGATGGTGATTCTAAACAAAATGCTTTTTGTCTTTTATCTTTCACTTCAATTTGTAAGCAAACATTTCAGTGAGAACTAGATCATTTGTCTAATACCTAAGGGCTATCAACAGTTTATAGCAAGTGGCATTTTTCATTACATCTTCTTTCCCTAGATATATTATTTTAGTTTTTCTGCACCTGTGCCACAAGAAATCATTGAAGCGAGTAAAATGCTTTCAGAACAAAAGATATTTGCATATGGTATTTCATTTTGTATTAGTTTAGTGTCATAAAAGTAGTAAGTTAATTTTCTCATCATTGAAATTCCACAGATCAAAAAGCATCCTGTACATAGATTACTGAAAATGGGTGCCAAGAACCCCAGTTTCTGCTATTTCCCAAGGTATATGCACTTCTGAGCTTTCACATAATTTTATATTTGTAAACCTTTTAATTCCTGAAATCAGATGTATCTATTACAACTGATGAATAAAATAGGAGATCACAGGAAAAATATAGGTATGTAAGGAAATGAAGACTTCCTTCATTTTAGGAATTATAAACTTAAAAAAATAAACTTCATAAAAGCACATCTAAAGATGTATTATCAAGCAGTCTCCTAAGAATTTTCCATTTGTACTCTACATTTGATATCATATTGTTTTTTTGGATAAATAATCATAGATTATTTATCTATCATAGATTAGCAGATTACTTTAGGGGACTCAAATAATTTTTAAAAGGTTACAAATGAAATATTGAAATAAAGGAAATAATTTACAGGTATTTATATTTTTATTTGCTCTAGTTATGAAGATGTCCTATTTTTCTATTACAAAAACATACTTGTGACATAGAGAAGAAGCAGTCTTAACTTCATTTTTGCAAATGCTATTTGTGCAGCATAGTAACTTCAAAGGCTTATATGTTCTTTCATCTAAACTGTTGGAAATATATTGGAATCAACTATTCTTCTTGAATGATGAAAGTATCATGAATATAGGTGTTTTAATACATGAGTTTGACTTGAACTCTGAGTTTTATCTTCTTAAATCTTTGCTGTGTTTTATTCTACTGACTCCTTTTTTAAAGCACAAATCAAAGTTGTAGGAAAACTAATCCATTCAGCACCTGTGAATATGTATTTTGAATGTATTTTTACTTCCAAACTTTTCGCTTGCGTATTACTTTAGGGAAAACAGTTCTGTTCTTTTCAGTTGTAGGAAATCATAATTTATTCTGGCTCAACAATTCAGTTTCTCATTTTCTAGTATAACGACACCTTGTTACTGACCCAGGGACCTTCAATTGAAGGCTTCATCCATATCCCAGCCTCTTTCAAAAATCCCAAAGAACTTTCAACACTCCAGCCATATCTCAGCCCTTTCCAAAGAATCCAAAAAAATTCTTTTGGTGATCTGAGCATAGACAGAGTATGGGTGAAAGAATGGAAGAAAATCTTCTTCCTACAATACCCACCCAGTGAGCATTTAGGGATTTCTATACCAGTCTCGATATGATTAATGTGGGAAAATGGGAGAAATTAGAACAATGGAATATCTACCCAGCAAGATCTCCCTGGAGCCTAGGAGGTCCTTACATCTTTGTGCTTTGGACTTCTGGCTCAAATCCTAAAGATCAAGTCTATCCCAGTTCTCTCCTCAGAAGCAAATTTCTAGAAGAGACTGTATGAATAATGTTCTTATGATTTCTGTAGATATTACAACAATAATCATACATGTTTCTTCCTATTCTGAACATGCCTAGATTCTGTTCCCACCTACCACACTATGTGGCTCCAGAAGTTAACCAGAAATGAAGTGAATTTTGCAGGTAGCTCCCTACTGACTTAAACAGTCTGCTAATTTGCCAAGGGTTTTGATGGAACTTTCAGATATAATTAAGGCACCATAAAGAGACCTTTTAATAGAACACTTATATCAATGAAACTGTGTGAATTAGATGAGCACCATATTTGCTGTGAGCCATTTATCAGCTTAGGGAATGGTAATATTTAATAGGGGTCTAGTAATACAAATAAACAATAATTACACTTGGAGATTATGAGATAGCTACTATTTATTTCATTATTTCTTTTCTAAAATATTACAGTCATTCCTTCCATTACCCCCACCAATTAACTTTGTATCTGGAGCAGATTCATGTTGTCTTCATTTTAAAATTAACAAAGAGTCTGGATCCTGAAATGCTTTTTTTTTTTTTTTTTGGATAATTTAATTTAATTTACTTTTTTTTTTCAGTGTTCCAAAATTTATTGTTTATGCAGCACACCCAGTGCTCCATGCAATGTGTGTCCTCCACAATACCCACCACCAGGCTCATCCCACCCCTGCCAAAATCCTCAGTTTGTTTCTCAAAGTCCACATTCTCTCATGCTTTGTCTCCCCTATAATGTTCCTAGGTTAAACAGGGTGTTAATTAACTCAACTCTTGGGCAGGCACATTTTAATAAGAAGGCTTCTTTTATGCTTATATACAGAATCAATGCAAGTGGGATTTCTTACATAGTTTCAGTATATTAATGACATTGTATTCATCTGGTCAGTTACACCCTTATTTGTAATAGAGACACACCTGCCATTTGACGGCACAGTTGACACTCTGTCCCTCAAAGAGTATATGCCCAAATCCTGTTAATGTTTGCTTTTAAGGCACCTTTTCTTGTGGTGCTATAAAGTATCCAAATTCTTTTTTTTGTTGTTGTTGTTATTACATTTTTCTACGGGTACAGGCAAACTTGAAGAGATAGTGTGGGTTCCAGCTGCCAGAAATGCAAATATCACCATCAAATGAATTTTAGGAATTCCCAGTACACATAAAAGTTGTGTTTATACTATATTATAGTCTATTAAGTGTGCAGTAGCATTATGTCTTTTTGAAAGAAGGCATATCTGTGCCTTAATTTAAAAATGCTTTATTGCTGAAAACTGTTAACCATCATCTAAGCTTTCAGCAAGTCATAGTCTTTTTGCCAATGTTGATAGCTGCTTAACTGATGGTTGCTGATGATTGGATGGGTGTGACAATTCTTAAAATAAGATAGCAGTGAGGTTTACCACATGAGTTGATTCTTTCCACAGATGTTTTCTCTGTAGTATACAATGCTGTTTGATAACATGTTACCCACAGCAGAATTCTTTCAAAATTGGAGTACATCCTCTCAAACACTACCACTGCTTTAGCAACTAAGTTTATATAATATTCTAAATACCTTATTTCAGCAGTCCTCATAGCATCTTCACCAATAGCTTCCATATCCAGAAACCACTTTCTTTGCTCATGTATAAGAAGCAGCTTAGCATCTGTTCAAGTTTTATTATGAGCTTGCAACAATTTAGTCCCATATTCAGGCACTACTTGTAATTTTAGTTCTCTTGCTATTCTACCATATCTGCAGTTACTTCCTTCATAGAAGTCTTGAATTTCTCAAAGTCATCCATGAGGGTTGGAATCTACTTCTTCCAAACTCTTGTTAATGTTGATATTTTGACCTCTTCCATGAATTGCAAATATTCTTAATAGTGTCTAGAATGGTGAATCCTTTCTAGAAACTTTTGAATTAACTTTGCATACATCTGTCAGAGGAATCACTGTCTATGGCAGTGATAACCGTACCAAATGTATTTCTTAAAAAATAAGGCTTGGAAGTAGAAATCACTCCTTGATCCATGGGCTGCAGAATGGATGTTGTGTTAACAGGCTTGAAAGCAATATTAATCTGCTACAACATCCCCATAAGAGCTCTTGGGTGACCAGGTGCATTGGCAATGACCAGTCATGTTTTGAAACCTTCTTTTCTGAGCCATAGATCTCAACAATGGGTTTAAAATGTTCACTAAACCATGTTGTAAACAGATGTGCTGTCATCCAGGCTTCGTTGTTCCATTTATAGAGCACAGCCAGAGTAGATTTCTCATAATTCTTAAGGGTCCTAGGATTTTGAAACTGTCAGTGAACACTGGCTTCAGCTTGAAGTCCCACCTGCCTGGGATACTTTTGAGTCAGCCTGTTCTCTGAAGTTTAGAAGGTGGATGTTGACTTCTCCTCTCTAGTTATGAAAGTCCTAGATGGCACTTTCTTCCAATAGAAGATTGTTTCATCTACATGGTAAATCTGTTGCTTAGTGTGTCTGCATTCATCGGTGATCTGAGCTAGATCTTCTGCAAAATTGGCTGCAGCTTCTACATCAGCACTTGCTGGATCTTGCACTCTTCTGTTACGGAGATGGCTTCTTTCCCATGGACCAGCTTTCTCATGGACCAGTTTCTGCTTAGGCTGCTTTTCTTCTGCAGCTTCTTCATCTCTTCCTGGCTTCATGGAATTGAAGAGAGTTAGGGCCTTGCTCTGGATCAGGCTTTGGCTTAAGAGAATGTTGTGGCTGATATGATCTTTTATCCAGACCATTTAAAATTTCTCCACCTCAGTAATAAGGCATTTGCTTTCTTTCTTTCTTTTTTTTTTTTTTCCTAATTTTTTATTAACAGATATTACTAGCCTCAGGGGTACAGGTCTGTGAATTGCCAGGTTTACACACTTCACAGCACTCACCATAGCACATACCTTCCCCAATGTCCATAACCCAACCAACCTATTCCTATCCCCCTCCCCACAACAGCCCTCAGGTTTTTTCTTTTTTTTTTTTTTTTTGAGATTATAATCTCTTACAGTTTGTCTCCTTCCCGATACCATCTTGTTTCATTTATTCCTTTCCTACCCCTCAAGCCCCTGTTGCCTCTCAACTTCCTCATATCAGGGAGATCATATGATAATTGTCTTTCTCTTATTGACCACCTCACACCAGTCAGAATAGCTAAAATTAACAAGTCAGGAAATGACAGATACTGGCAAGGATGTGAAGAAAGTGGAACCCTCCTACACTGTTGGTGGGAATGCAAGCTGGTGCAACCACTCTGGAAAACAGCATGGAGGCTCCCAAAATGTTGAAAATAGAGCTACTTTATGACCCAGCAATCTCACTACTGGGTATTTACCCTTAAGATACAGATGTAGTGATCCGAAGGGGGCATGTGCACCCGAATGTTTATAGCAGCAATGTCCACAATAGCCAAATTATGGAAAGAACCTAGGTGTCCATCAACAGAAGAATGGATAAAGAAGAGTATAATTATATACATATATATACACATACATACATACAATGGAATAGTATGCAGCCATTAAAAGAAATGAAATCTTGCCATTTGCGATTATGTGGATGGAACTAGAAAGTATTATGCTTGGCATTTGCTTTATTATCATTTGTGTGTTCACTGAAGTAATACTTTTAATTTTCTTCAATAATTTTTTTAAAAATTATTTATTTATTTTGTATTCACAACTTGGCTAATTGTTTGGTGCAAGAAGCTTCCTTTTCAGCCTGTCTTTGCTTTCAGCCTGCCTTCCTTTCTAAACTTTATCATTTTTAGCTTTTGGTTTAAACAGAGAAATTGTGACTTTTCCTTTTATTTGAACACTGAAGAGGCCATTGTAGGATGACTCATTGGTCTAACTAAATATTATTGTGTCTCAGAGAATAGGAAGGTTGAAGGAGAGGGAGAGAGATGGGGGTATGGTCTGTGGATATAACAGAACACACAAAATTTATTGAGTTCATTGTCTTATATAAGCATGGTTTGTGACACACCAAAATAAATATAATAGTAACATCAAAGATCACTGATCACATATCACCATAACAAAAATGATAATAGTGAAAAAGTTTGAAATATTGTGAGATTACCAAAATGTGACACATTTGTGTGAGGGCACACCAATGTCCTCACAAATTGAGGACATGCTGTTGGAAAAATGGTGCCAGTAGACTTGTTGATGCAGGGTTGTTACAAACCTTAAATTTGTAAAAAAAAAAAAAAAAAATCTGTGAAGCACAATAAAAGGAAATGCAGCAAAATGAAGCATACCTATAACTTTTTTCTTTTTTTTTTTTTTTAAAGATTTTATTCATTAATTTGACACAGAAAGAGAGAGAGAGAGAGATCACAAGTAGGCAGAGAGGCAGGCAGAGAGAGGGGGAAGCAGGCTCACTGCTGAGCAGAGAGCCCAATGCGGCGCTTGATCCCAGGACCCTGAGATCATGACCTGAGCCAAAAGCAGAGGCTTAACCCACTGAGCCCCTCAGGCACCCTACCTGTAATGTTTAAATTTCTGTCAAGTCAAATGAAGTTCTCATGGCCTGGACTCTAATGGTCCTTTTAAGAACAGAACAGTTCACCTGTAATGTTTTGCTGTCATGACTTCATGTAACAATTCTGAGACAACAGCTTTGTTTCTCTAATTTCCAACTTCATGGGCCCTAACTTGAACCCATGGAATGAAATAAAAAATGCATTGGATAACATGAAAATGAAAAGAATGTATTTCCAAAGATGCAGTATTATATGTTTTGTTGTAATTGACAAGACTCCAATTCAAATTAGTTAAGAAAAACAACAACAAAAAAAAGAGTTCATAATGGAAAAGAACCGTAGTAATGCTTCAGATGCCAAGTGAAATCAGATGCTTAAAAAGTGTGTTGAATAAATCTGGCTTTTTCCTTTTCCTTCAGCTCTGATTTCCTCTCTTTGGTTATGTTCAGAAGCAAATTTTTTAATAAATGAAGATAGGGATGCCTGAGTGGCTCAGTTGGTTAAACAGCTGCCTTCGGCTCAGGTCATGATCCCAGTGTCCTGGGATCAAGTCCCACATCGGGCTCCTTGTTCGGCAGGGAGTCTGCTTCTCCCTCTGCCTCTGCCTGCCATTCTGTCTGCCTGTGCTCGTTCTCTCACTCTCTCTCTCTCTAAAAAAAAAATAAATAAAAAATAAAAAAATAAATGAAGATAAAGATAGCCACTTAGCAGCTCTGGGCTTAGATAGTTCCAGCTTTAGCAGCTTAGCCACAGGAAGGTAAAGAATGTCTTTTTCTTTCTTGTTCCATCACAAGTTTCAGTGTTGACTCCCAGAGATCTCTTGTGACCATCACCCTCTCTAAAATGATCACTCTTTCTAGGATATTCAAGTGTTTAGTGTGCACCAGAATCACCTGGAGGCCTGGTTAAAAGACACAGAACCAGCTCCAATACCAGAGCTGAGCTGGGGCCCAAGAATCTGCATTTTGAACAATTCCTCAGGTGATGCTGAAGTTGGGACCAGTGACCACATTTTGTGAACCCCTTGCTCTAACTGGTTAGAAGGTTTTTGAGTGCACACCTGGAAAGAGGGGTTCAACCTCCTTCAGATTACATAGACAGAGCATGGGTGAAAGTCATTTCCAAAAGAAAATCAGAATAAAAGTGTATCTGCGGGTGAACACACATGCACGTACAGACACACACACACACACACACACACACACACACACGAGCTGTGATTACTTTTGGTAGAGGTCAGGTGAGGAGCAGCCACCTTCACTCAACACCATGGAGGTTCCTTCACTTTTCTCTAGTCCCTATAAGAACTAGAAACTGAATTCAGACAGGGGTGACAGGAACTGTGTTTACCACTGTGCTGGACCTGTAGATCCAACATAATAAGTATAAAAGTCCTAAGTGAATATTGTGGAATTAATTCAGCCATACATCAAGAGAGTAAAATAATATAAGCAAAAAAGGTTTATTTTAGGAATGCCACAAATCTGAATAATAATAGATCACGATGAACTTCAGAAATAGTTAAAAGCTGATTGATAATATTGTAGGTACACTAGTTCTAAAAAATGGCAGTAGAAATAACAGGTGAGGATCAATGTAAAATTCTTCAGTAGTTGATACAAATATGTGCATAGGAACACATACTAATAGAGTCAGTGTTTCACCTTCCAAGCTCATATGTTATGGGGACTTGAATGTAATTTTTTGATATTTAAATGTACCCTAATTTCCTGACATATTTTGCAAATTATTTCTTTTTGTAATTCTTACAAAAATAACATTCACCTAATAAGAATAGTATACAACAGCCTACACATATGAATAGTATATGTATCTATTGCTTTGTAAGCATAGTACTATGGAATACAGGTAATCTTGAGGAAATTTCCAAAAAAAATAAACCTATAACATTGTTTCCATTGAACTTTTCCGGTTGTAATATATGTCCATTGCATATCGTGTCATAAAAAATAGTTTTGAGATACTGTGTATGTTACTTTATTTTTGAATTTATTTTTATTTAAATTCAATTAACATATAATGTATTACTGATTTCAGAAGTAGAGGTCAGTGATTCATCAGTCTTATTTAATACCCAGAGCTCATTACAACATGTGTTCTTCTTTTTTTTTAATTTTTTAAAATTTTTTATAAACATATATTTTTATCCCCAGGGGTACAGGTCTGTGAATCGCCAGGTTTACACACTCACAGCACTCACCATAGCACATATCCTCCCCAATGTCCATAACCCCACCCCCCTTCTCCCAACACCCTCCCCCCAGCATCCCTCAGTTTGTTTTGTGAGATTAAGAGTCACTTATGGTTTGTCTTCCTCCCAATCCCATCTTCTTTCATTTATTCTTCTCCTATCCCCTTAACCCCCCATTTTGTATCTCCACTTCCTCATATCAGGCAGATCATATGACAGTTGTCTTTCTCCGATTGACTTATTTTGCTAAGCACAATACCCTCTAGTTCCATCCACATCGTTGCAAATGGCAAGATTTCATTTCTTTTGATGGCTGCATAGTATTCCATCTTCTTGATCCATTGATGGACATCTAGGTTCTTTCCATAGTCTGGCTATTGTAGACATTGCTGCTATAAAATTTTGGGTGCACGTGCCCCTTCGGATCACTACGTTTGTATCTTTAGGGTAAATACCCAGTAGTGCAATTGCTGGGTCATAGGATAGTTCTAGTTTCAACATTTTGAGGAACCTCCATGCTGTTTTCCAGAGTGGCTGCACCAGCTTGCATTCCCACCAACAGTGTAGGAGGGTTCCCCTTTCTCCGCATCCTCGCCAGCATCTGTCATTTCCTGACTTGTTGATTTTAGCCATTCTGACTGGTGTGAGGTGATATCTCATTGTGGTTTTGATTTGTATTTCCCTGATGCCAAGTGATATGGAGCACTTTTTCATGTGTCTGTTGGCCATCTGGATGTCTTCTTTGCAGAAATGTCTGTTCATGTCCTCTGCCCATTTCTTGATTGGATTATTTGTTCTTTGGGTGTTGAGTTTGCTAAGTTCTTTTAGATTTTGGACACTAGCCCTTTATCTGATATGTCGTTTGCAAATATCTTCTCCCATTCTGTCAGTTGTCTTTTGGTTTTTTTAACTGTTTCATTTGCTGTGCAAAAGCTTTTGATCTTGATGAAATCCCAATAGTTCATTTTTGCCCTTGCTTCCCTTGCCTTTGTCGATGTTCCTAGGAAGATGTTGCTGCGGCTGAGGTAGAAGAGGTTGCTGCCTGTGCTCTCCTCAAGGATTTTGATGGATTCCTTTCTCACATTGAGGTCCTTCATCCATTTTGAGTCTATTGTCGTGTGTGGTATAAGGAAATGGTCTGATTTCATTTTTCTGCATGTGGATGTCCAATTTTCCCAACATTATTTATTGAAGATGCTGTCCTTTTTCCGTTGGACATTCCTGCTTTGTTGAAGATTAGTTGACCATAGATTTGAGGGTCTATTTCTGGGCTCTCTATTCTGTTTTATTGATCTAGGTGTCTGTTTTTGTGCCAGTACCATGCTGTCTTGATGATGACAGCTTTGTAATAGAGCTTGAAGTCTGGAATTGTGATGCCACCAACTTTGGCTTTCTTTTTCAATATTCCTTTGGCTATTCAAGGTCTTTTCTGATTCCATATAAATTTTAGGATTATTTGTTCCATTTCTTTGAAGAAAATGGAGGTACTTTGATAGGAATTGCATTAAATGTGTAGATTGCTTTAAGTAGCATAGACATTTTCACAATATATTCACAATATTCTTCCAATCCAGGAGCATGGAACATTTTTCCATTTTTTTGTTTCTTCCTTAATTTCTTTCATGGGTACTTTATAGTTTTCTGAGTATGGATTCTTAGCCTCTTTGGTTAGGTTTATTACTAGGTATCTTATAGTTTTAGATGAAGTTGTAAATGGGATTAACTCCTTAATTTCTCTTTCTTCTGTCTTGTTGTTGGTGTAGAGAAATGCAACTGATTTCTGTGCATTGATTTTATATTGTGACACTTTACTGAATTCCTGTATAAGTTCTAGCAGTTTTGGAGTGGAGTCTTTTGGGTTTTCCACATATAGTATCTTATCATCTATGAAGAGTGAGAGTTTGGATTCTTCTTTGCCAATTTGGATGCCTTTAATTTCCTTTTGTTGTCTGATTGCTGAGGCTAGGACTTCTAGTATTATATTGAATAGCAGTGGTGATAATGGACATCCCTGCCGCATTCCTGACCTTAGCGGAAAAGCTTTCAGTTTTTCTCCATTGAGAATGATATTTGCGGTGGGTTTTTCATAGATGGCCTTGATGATATTGAGGTATGTGCCCTCAATCCCTGCACTTTGAAGAGTTTTGATCAAGAAGGGATGCTGTAATTTTTCAAATGCATTTTCAGTATCTACTGAGAGTATCATATGGTTCTTGTTCTTTCTTTTATTAATGTGTTGTATCACATTGATTGATTTGCGGATGTTGATTGAACCAACCTTGCAGCCCTGGAATAAATCCCACTTGGTCGTAGTGAATAATCCTTTTAATGTACTGTTGAATCCTATTGGCTAGTATTTTGGTGAGAATCTTCGCATCTGTGTTCATCAAGAATATTGGTCTGTAGTTCTTTTTTTTGATGGGATCCTTGTCTGGTTTTGGAATCAAGGTGATGCTGGCCTCATAAAATGAGTTTGGAAGTTTTCCTTCCATTTCTATTTTTTGGAACAGTTTCAGGAGAATAGGAATTAGGTCTTTAAATGTTTGGTAGAATTCCTCCGGGAAGCCGTCTGGCCCTGGGCTTTTGTTTGTTTGGAGATTTTTGATGACTGTTTCAGTCTCCTTATTGGGTATGGGTCTGTTCAGGCTTTCTATTTCTTCCTGGTTCAGTTGTGATAATTGATATACCTCTAGGAATGCATCCATTTCTTCCAGATTGTCAAATTTGTTGGCGTAGAGTTGCTCATGGTATGTTCTTATCATTGTCTGTATTTCTTTGGTGTTAGTTGTGATCTCTCCTCTTTCATTCATGATTTTATTTATTTCGGTCCTTTCTCTTTTCTTTTTGATAAGTCTGACAAGGGGTTTATCAGTCTTATTAATTCTTTCAAAGAACCAGCTCCTACTTTCGTTGATTTGTTCTATTGTTTTTTTTTATTTCTATTTCATTGATTTCTGCTCTGATCTTTATGATATCTCTTCTCCTGCTGGGTTTAGGGTCTCTTTCTTGTTCTTTCTCCAGCACCTTTAGGTGTAGGGTTAGGTTGTGTACCTGAGACCTTTCTGGTTTCTTGAAAAAGGCTTGAACCACTATATATTTTCCTCTCAGGACTGCCTTTGTTGTGTCCTCAGATTTTGAACTGTTGTGTGTTCATTATCATTTGTTTCCATGAATTTTTTTAATTCTTCTTTAAAATTCTGGTTGACCTATTCATTCTTTAGAAGGATGCTGTTTAGTCTCCATGTATTTGGGTTCTTTCCAAATTTCCTCTTGTGATTGAGTTCTAGCTTCAGATCATTGCGGTCTGAAAATATGCAGAGATACCAGTTGTGGTCTGATTTAGGACCGAGGATGTGATCTATTCTGGAGAATGTTCCATGTGCCCTAGAGAAGAATGTGTAGTCTATTGCTTTGGGTTGAAATGTTCTGAATATATCTGTGATGTCCATCTGGTCCAGTGTGTCATTTAAGCCTTTATTTCCTTGCTGATCTTTTGCTTGGATGATCTGTCCATTTCAGTGAGGGAAGTGTTAATGTCCCCTACTATTATTGTATTTTGTTGGATGTGTTTCTTTGATTTTGTTATTAATTGTTTTATATAGTTGGCTGCTTCCACGTTAGGGGCATAGATATTTAAAATTGTTAGATATTCTTGTTGGACAGATCCTTTGAGTATGATATAGTTTCCTTCCTCATTTCTTCTTATAGTATTTGGCTTAAAATCTAATTGATCTGATATAAGGATTGCCACTCCTGCTTTCTTTGGATGTCCATTAGCATGGTAAATTGTTTTCCACCCCCTCACTTTAAATCTGGAGGTGTCTTCGGGTTTAAAATGAGTTTCTTGTAGGCAACATATGGACGGGTTTTGTTTTTTTATCCATTCTGATATCCTGTGTCTTTTGATTTGGTCATTTAGCCCATTAACATTCAGGGTAACTATTGAGAGATATGAATTTAGTGCCATTGTATTACCTGTAAGGTGACTGTTACTCTATATTGTCTCTGTTTCTTTCTGATCTACTACTTTTAGCCTCTCTCTTTGCTTAGAGGACCCCTTTCAATATTTCCTGTAGAGCTGGTTTGATGTTTGCAAATTCTTTCAGTTTTTGTTTGACCTGGAAGCGTTTTATCTCTCCTTCTATTTTCAGTGGTAGCATAGCTGGGTATAGTATTCTTGTCTGCACGTTTTTCTCGTTTAGTGCTCTGAATATATCATGCCAGCTCTTTCTGGCCTGCCAGGTCTCTGTGGATAAGTACGCTGCCAATCTAATATTTTTACCATTGTATGTTACAGACTTCTTTTCCCGGGTTCCTTTCAGGATTTTCTCTTTGTCGCTAAGACTTGTAAATTTTACTATAAGGTGACGGGGTGTTGACCTATTCTTATTGATTTTGAGGGGGGGTTTCTGCACTTCCTGGATTTTGATGCTTGTTCCCTTTGCCATATTGGGGAAATTCTGTCCAGTAATTCTCTCCAATATACCTTCTGCTCCCCTCTCTCTCTCTTTTTCTTCTGGAATCCTGTTCTAATGTTGTTTCATGGTGTCACTTACCTCTCGAATTCTCCCCTCATGGTCTAGTAGCAGTTTGTCCCTCTTTTGCTCAACTTCTTTATTCTCTGTCATTTGGTCTTCTATATCTCTAATTCTTTCTTCTGCCTCATTTATCCTAGTAGCGAGAGCCTCCATTTTTGACTGCATCTCATTAATAGTTTTTTTTTTTTTTAACTTGGTTAGATTTTAGTTCTTTTATTTCTCCAGAAAGGGCTTTTATATCTCCCGAGAGGGTTTCCCTAATATATTCCATGCCTTTTTCGAGCCCGGCTAGAACCTTGAGAATCGTTATTCTGAACTCTAGATCTGACATATTACAAATGTCTATATTGATTAGGTCCCTAGCCTTTGGTACTACCTCTTGTTCTTTTTGTTGTGGTGAAATTTTCCGCCTTGTCATTTTGTCCAGATAAGAGTATATGAAGGAGCAAGTAAAATACTAAAATGGTGGCAACAACCCCAGGAAAATATGCTTTAACCAAATAAGAATAGATCTTAAATTGTGAGGGGGGGGAGAAAGGGGGTAAAAAGAGGTTCAGAAACCAAAAAAAAAAAAAAAAAAAAAAAGAAAAGAAACAATTAAAAAAAATGAATAATGAAAAAATATAAAAAAGAAAAATATATATATTAGATAAACTAGTTTAAAAAAAGTTAAAAAAGAAAAGGGTAAAATTTAAAAAAAGATTTAGCAGAAGAAGAGAAAAAAAAATTGAAAAAGAAGAAAAAATTAAATTAACTGTAAGACCGAAGAATCATGGGGAGAAAGCCATGAGTTCTGTGTTTTGCTTTCTCCTCCTCTGGAATTCTGCTGCTCTCCTTGGTATTGAAACTGCACTCCTTAGTAGGTGAACTTTGTCCTGGTTGGATTTCTTGTTGCTCTTCTTGGGGAGGGGCCTGTTGTAGTGATTCGCAAGTGTCTTTGCCCCAGGTAGAATTGCACTGCCCTTACCAGGGGCCGGCTGAGTAATCTGCTCGGGTTTGCTTTTGGGAGCTTTTATCCCTTGAGTGCTTTCTGTAGAGTTCTGGAGGATGGGAATGAAAATGGTAGCCTCCTCGTCTCCGGCCAGGAGGAGCCAAGAGCCCGGAGCCCCACTCCTCAGTGAGCCCTCAGAGAACAGCGCCCAGTTACTCCTCTCTCCCTGTCCTCCAGCTGTGCTCTGAGCTCACCGAGCCTGGGACCGGTTCAAGGTAACCCCCAGCTGAGAGCTCACTCCTCAGCTCTGTCTCTGTAGTCGGCTTCCCTGTTCTAATACTTGTAAGCTCTGCTTCACTCAGACACCACCGATCCTTCTGTGACCCTGAGGCCACGCTGACCCCGCATGGGCTTCACCCCAGTTTAGCCTCTGGAGCAATGTCCCTCAGCGGAACAGACTTTTAAAAATCCTGATTTTGTGCTCCGTTGCTCCACCGCTTGCTGGGAGCCAACCTCTCCCTCCATGGTCTATCTTCCGTCACTTTGGATTAACTTCTCTGCCAGTCCTACCTTTCAGAAAGTGGTTGATTTTCTGTTTCTAGAATTGTTGTTCTTCTTCTCTTCAATCTCCCATTGGATTTGTAGGTGTTTGCAATCTTTAGATAAGCTATCTAGCTGATCTCCTGCTAGCTGAATTAGTCTCAGCCTACTACTTCTCCACCATCTTCAATTTCAAACTCATGTGTCCTTCTTAATGTCCATCACCCAGTTACCCCATTCTCCTACCCCCTCTCCTCAAGCATTCTTCATTTTTATTCCTGTGCTTAAGAGTCTCATATGGGGGGGAGGAGTCAAGATGGTGGAGAAGTAGCAAGCTGAGACTGCTTCAGCTAGCCGGAGATCAGCTAGATAGCTTATCTAAAGATTGCAAACACCTGAAAATCCATCGGCAGATCGAAGAGAAGAAGAACAGCAATTCTGGAAACAGAAAAACAACCACTTTCTGAAAGGTAGGACCGGCGGAGAAGTGAATCCAAAGCGACGGGAAGATAGACCCCGGGGGGAGGGGCCGGCTCCCGGCAAGCGGCGGAGCAACCGCGCACAAAATCAGGACTTTTAAAAGTCTGTTCCGCGGAGGGACATCGCTCCAGAGGCTAAACCGGGGCGAAGCCCACGCGGGGTCAGCGTGGCCTCAGGTCCCGCAGGGTCACAGAAGGATCGGGGGTGTCTGAGTGTCGCAGAGCTTGCGGGTATTGGAACGGGAAAGCCGGCTACAGAGACAGAGCCGACAGTAAGCTCGCAGCTCCGTGTTACCTTGAACCGGTCGCAGGCTCGGTGAGCTCGGAGCGCGGCCGGAGGTCAGGCAGACGGGAGTAACTGGGCGCTGTTCTCTGAGGGCGCACTGAGGAGTGGGGCCCTGGGCTCTCGGCTCCTCCGGGCCGGAGACCAGGAGGCCGCCATTTGTATTCCCGTCCTCTGGAACTCTACGGAAAGCGCTCAGGGAACAAAAGCTCCTGAAAGCAAACCCGAGCGGATTACTCACCCCGGCCCCGGGTAAGGGCGGTGTAATTCCGCCTGGGGCAAAGACACTTGAAAATCACTACAACAGGCCCCTCCCCCAGAAGATCAACAAGAAATCCAGCCGAGACCAAGCTCACCTACCAAGGAGTGCGGTTTCAATACCAAGGAGAGCAGCAGAATTCCAGAGGAGGAGAAAGCCAAGCACGGAACTCATGGCTTTTTTCCTGTGATTTTTTTTAGTCTTGCAGTTAATTTAATTTCTTCTTTTTCATTTTTTTTTTTTTCTCGCCTTCGGGTAAAATTTTTTTTTTTTTTTTAACTGTTACCTTTTTCTTTTTTAACGATTTTTTACTAGTTTATCTAATATATATATATATTTTTTTACATTTTTCTTAGGTGTTTTCTTTTTTAAAAAAAAAATTCTTTTCTTTTTTTTTTTTTTTTTTTTTCTTTTTTCTTTCTTCCTTTTTGAACCTCTTTTTATCCCCTTTCTCCCCACTCACGATTTTGGATCTCTTCTAATTTGGCTAAAGCATATTTTCCTGGGGTTGTTGCCACCCTTTTAGTATTTTACTTGCCCCTTCATTTACTCTTATCTGGACAAAATGACAAGACGTAAAAATTCACCACAAAAAAAAGAACAAGAGGCAGTACCGAAGGCTAGGGACCTAATCAATACAGACATCGGTAATATGTCAGATCTAGAGTTCAGAATGACAATTCTCAAGGTTCTAGCCGGGCTCGAAAAAGGCATGGAAGATATTAGAGAAACCCTCTCGAGAGATATAAAAGCCCTTTCTGGAGAAATAAAAGAACTAAAATCTAACCAAGTTGAAATCAAAAAAGCTATTAATGAGGTGCAATCAAAAATGGAGGCTCTCACTGCTAGGATAAATGAGGCAGAAGAAAGAATTAGTGATATAGAAGACCAAATGACAGAGAATAAAGAAGCTGATCAAAAGAGGGACAAACAGCTACTGGACCACGAGGGGAGAATTCGAGAAATAAGTGACACCATAAGACGAAACAACATTAGAATAATTGGGATTCCAGAAGAAGAAGAAAGTGAGAGGGGAGCAGAAGGTATACTGGAGAGAATTATTGGGGAGAATTTCCCCAATATGGCAAAGGGAACAAGCATCAAAATTCAGGAGGTTCAGAGAATGCCCCTCAAAATAAATAAGAATAGGCCCACACCCCGTCACATAATAGTAAAATTTACAAGTCTCAATGACAAAGAGAAAATCCTGAAAGCAGCCCGGGAAAAGAAGTCTGTAACATACAATGGTAAAAATATTAGATTGGCAGCTGACTTATCCACAGAGACCTGGCAGGCCAGAAAGAGCTGGCATGTTATTTTCAGAGCACTAAACGAGAAAAACATGCAGCCAAGAATACTATATCCAGCTAGGCTATCATTGAAAATAGAAGGAGAGATTAAAAGCTTCCAGGACAAACAACAACTGAAAGAATTTGCAAATACCAAACCAGCTCTACAGGAAATATTGAAAGGGGTCCTCTAAGCAAAGAGAGAGCCTACAAGTGGTAGATCAGAAAGGAACAGAGACCATATACAGTAACAGTCACCTTACAGGCAATACAATGGCACTAAATTCATATCTCTCAATAGTTACCCTGAATGTGAATGGGCTAAATGCCCCTGTCAAAAGACACAGGGTATCAGAATGGATAAAAAAACAAAACCCATCTATATGTTGCCTCCAAGAAACACATTTTAAGCCCGAAGACACCTCCAGATTTAAAGTGAGGGGGTGGAAAAGAATTTACCATGCTAATGGACATCAGAAGAAAGCAGGAGTGGCAATCCTTATATCAGATCAATTAGATTTTAAGCCAAAGACTGTAATAAGAGATGAGGAAGGACACTATATCATACTCAAAGGGTCTGTCCAACAAGAAGATTTAACAATTTTAAATATCTATGCCCCCAACGTGGGAGCAGCCAACTATATAAACCAATTAATAACAAAATCAAAGAAACACATAAACAACAATACAATAATAGTAGGGGACTTTAATATTCCCCTCACTGAAATGGACAGGTCATCCAAGCAAAAGATCAGCAAGGAAATAAAGGCCTTAAATGACACACTGGACCAGATGGACATCACAGATATATTCAGAATATTTCATCCCAAAGCAACAGAATACACATTCTTCTCTAGTGCACATGGTACATTCTCCAGAATAGATCACATCCTCGGTCCTAAATCAGGACTCAACCGGTATCAAAAGATTGGGATCATTCCCTGCATATTTTCAGACCACAATGCTCTAAAGCTAGAACTCAACCACAAAAGGAAGTTTGGAAAGAACCCAAATACATGGAGACTAAAGAGTATCCTTCTAAAGAATGAATGGGTCAACCGGGAAATTAAAGAAGAATTGAAAAAAATCATGGAAACAAATGATAATGAAAATACAACGGTTCAAAATCTGTGGGACACAACAAAGGCAGTCCTGAGAGGAAAATATATAGCGGTACAAGCCTTTCTCAAGAAACAAGAAAGGTCTCAGGTACACAACCTAACCCTACACCTAAAGGAGCTGGAGAAGGAACAAGAAAGAAACCCTAAGCCCAGCAGGAGAAGAGAAATCATAAAGATCAGAGCAGAAATCAATGAAATAGAAACCAAAAAAACAATAGAACAAATCAACGAAACTAGGAGCTGGTTCTTTGAAAGAATTAATAAAATTGATAAACCCCTGGCCCGACTTATCAAAAAGAAAAGAGAAAGGACCCAAATAAATAAAATCATGAATGAAAGAGGAGAGATCACAACTAACACCAAGGAAATACAAACTATTATAAGAACATACTATGAGCAACTCTACGGCAATAAATTTGACAATCTGGAAGAAATGGATGCATTCCTAGAAACATATAAACTACCACAACTGAACCATGAAGAAATAGAAAGCCTGAACAGACCCATAACCAGTAAGGAGATTGAAACAGTCATTAAAAATCTCCAAACAAACAAAAGCCCAGGGCCAGACGGCTTCCCGGGGGAATTCTACCAAACATTTAAAGAAGAACTAATTCCTATTCTCCTGAAACTGTTCCAAAAAATAGAAATGGAAGGAAAACTTCCAAACTCATTTTATGAGGCCAGCATCACCTTGATCCCAAAACCAGACAAGGATCCCACCAAAAAAGAGAGCTATAGACCGATATCCTTGATGAACACAGATGCGAAAATACTCAACAAAATACTAGCCAATCGGATTCAACAGTACATTAAAAAGATTATTCACCACGACCAAGTGGGATTTATTCCAGGGCTGCAAGGTTGGTTCAACATCCGCAAATCAGTCAATGTGATACAACACATCAATAAAAGTAAGAACAAGAACCATATGATACTCTCAATAGATGCTGAAAAAGCATTTGACAAAGTACAACATCCCTTCCTGATCAAAACTCTTCAAAGTGTAGGGATAGAGGGCACATACCTCAATATCATCAAAGCCTTCTATGAAAAACCCACCGCAAATATCATTCTCAATGGAGAAAAACTGAAAGCTTTTCCGCTAAGGTCAGGAACACGGCAGGGATGTCCATTATCACCACTGCTATTCAACATCGTACTAGAGGTCCTAGCCTCAGCAATCAGACAACAAAAGGAAATTAAAGGCATCCAAATCGGCAAAGAAGAAGTCAAATTATCACTCTTCGCAGATGATATGATACTATATGTGGAAAACCCAAAAGACTCCACTCCAAAACTGCTAGAACTTATACAGGAATTCAGTAAAGTGTCAGGATATAAAATCAATGCACAGAAATCAGTTGCATTTCTCTACACCAACAGCAAGACAGAAGAAAGAGATATTAAGGAGTCAATCCCATTTACAATTGCATCCAAAACCATAAGATACCTAGGAATAAACCTAACCAAAGAGACACAGAATCTATACTCAGAAAACTATAAAGTACTCATGAAAGAAATTGAGGAAGACACAAAGAAATGGAAAAATGTTCCATGCTCCTGGATTGGAAGAATAAATATTGTGAAAATGTCTATGCTACCTAAAGCAATCTACACATTTAATGCAATTCCTATCAAAGTACCATCCATCTTTTTCAAAGAAATGGAACAAATAATTCTAAAATTTATATGGAACCAGAAAAGACCTCGAATAGCCAAAGGGATATTGAAAAAGAAAGCCAACGTTGGTGGCATCACAATTCCGGACTTCAAGCTCTATTACAAAGCTGTCATCATCAAGACAGCATGGTACTGGCACAAAAACAGACACATAGATCAATGGAACAGAATAGAGAGCCCAGAAATAGACCCTCAACTCTATGGTCAACTAATCTTCGACAAAGCAGGAAAGAATGTCCAATGGAAAAAAGACAGCCTTTTCAATAAATGGTGCTGGGAAAATTGGACAGCCACATGCAGAAAAATGAAATTGGACCATTTCCTTACACCACACACAAAAATAGACTCAAAATGGATGAAGGACCTCAATGTACGAAAGGAATCCATCAAAATCCTTGAGGAGAACACGGGCAGCAACCTCTTCGACCTCTGCCGCAGCAACATCTTCCTAGGAACAACGCAAAAGGCAAGGGAAGCAAGGGCAAAAATGAACTACTGGGATTTCATCAAGATCAAAAGCTTTTGCACAGCAAAGGAAACAGTTAACAAAATCAAAAGACAACTGACAGAATGGGAGAAGATATTTGCAAACGACATATCAGATAAAGGACTAGTGTCCAGAATCTATAAAGAACTTAGCAAACTCAACACCCAAAGAACAAATAATCCAATCAAGAAATGGGCAGAAGACATGAACAGACATTTCTGCAAAGAAGACATCCAGATGGCCAACAGACACATGAAAAAGTGCTCCATATCACTTGGCATCAGGGAAATACAAATCAAAACCACAATGAGATATCACCTCACACCAGTCAGAATGGCTAAAATCAACAAGTCAGGAAATGACAGATGCTGGCGAGGATGCGGAGAAAGGGGAACCCTCCTACACTGTTGGTGGGAATGCAAGCTGGTGCAGCCACTCTGGAAAACAGCATGGAGGTTCCTCAAAATGTTGAAAATAGAACTGCCCTATGACCCAGCAATTGCACTATTGGGTATTTACCCTAAAGATACAAATGTAGTGATCCAAAGGGACACATGCACCCGAATGTTTATAGCAGCAATGTCCACAATAGCCAAACTATGGAAAGAACCTAGATGTCCATCAACAGATGAATGGATCAAGAAGATGTGGTATATATACACAATGGAATACTATGCAGCCATCAAAAGAAATGAAATCTTGCCATTTGCAACAACATGGATGGAACTAGAGCGTATCATGCTTAGCGAAATAAGTCAAGCAGAGAAAGACAACTATCATATGATCTCCCTGATATGAGGAAGTGGTGATGCAACATGGAGGCTTAAGTGGGTAGAAGAATAAATGAAACAAGATGGGATTGGGAGGGAGACAAACCATAAGTGACTCTTAATCTCACAAAACAAACTGAGGGTTGCCGGGGGGAGGGGGTTGGGGAGAAGGGGGTGGGATTATGGACATTGGGGAGGGTATGTGATTTGGTGAGTGCTGTGAAGTGTGTAAACCTGGTGATTCACAGACCTGGGGATAAAAATATATGTATATAAAAAATATATGTTTATAAAAAATTAAAAAAAAAAAAATAAAAAAAAAAAAAAAAAAATAAAAAAGAGTCTCATATGGTTTGTCTCTCTCTCTGATTTTGTCTTGTTTTGTTTTTTCCTCTCTTCCCCTATGATTCTCTGTTTTGCTTCTTAAATCCCCCAATTCCACATATCAACGAGATCATAATCGTCTGTGGATTTTAATTGTCATATCTAAAATGTCATGATTGGCATATACCTTTCTACTGTTTTATAGTTATTAGAAGTAATAAGATATCAGAGTGTGAAAAGTGAAGGAGTCAGGCTTTTGTATTTACATGTATACTTTTGGTTAATCTTTTATACACAAATTAATACCAGCTTTAAATTAATAAATTATAAATCAGTAATCAAAGCCAATATTTCAGTTGGAGCTGAAAAAAATTTACTGTGATTTAATCCATACCAGAGCCTCAAACTAAATACGTATTGATTGTGTATCATGTTTCTGTTTTTCTTCTAGTATAAAAAATATGAAGTTTATTAATCAGCTTACATGCACCTATATTTGTGCACACACAATCTGTCTTGTCTTCTGTCTGTCCATCCTTGCACCTATGTATAATCTATGTCGGCCACAGTCATACACACACTTAGACTGCATAGAGCAAAAGTTATTGGTGCCATATTTGACATCGTTACTCTGGTTAAGAAATTATGTCAAAAGACTAATCATATTCTTAATGGTATTCTGGGGATAAGCTGCAGCAGCTTGTAGCCTGAAAAACCTTAAGCTATAAAATTTGTCAGCTGATTGTCATTTATTCATAAAATGATGCTTTATTGCTAATAATTCCTTGAATTTCTAATTTTTTTAAATTGGTATGTTCTCTCAATTTCAACAGAGCTCTGAAATGCCAGTTCACAGTGACATTTGACACAGGTGTTTTTCTAGGATATTCCTTCTACTTTTACTTAATCCACATAGTGGAATCCTTCATTAAAATAAAAAACTAAACCTCTGATGGCCCATCCCTACTATCTTAAAATATAAATCTCCCTGAAGCTTCCAGACTCTCTCTGTATTTAGAAAACACAAGGGAGAAATTAAAAGGGGGAATCAAGACTGTTACATTTGTTTTTCCTTTGAAAGAAAAGCTTGATTAAAATTCTGCATAATAGGACATACAGTTTGCTAAAGTTTTTAAACATGTTTTTAATGCTTAAAACATTTAGTGTTCATGCCACTTATTTAGCAGTGACTTAATTTATAGTTTTGCAGTATGAATGTGTGTGTGTGTGTGTGTTTGTGTTTCAGATGAAGATTAATTAGATGTAGCATGTTTATCCACATTGGCTTTCCCTTGTCCTTTCTCATGGGGCTGGGCCAATAACTGAATGGTTAGTATAGAAAATCCTATTCTTAAATAAAAATAGTTAAGTTAATATGCTGTGCTTTGCTTACTGCTACTCTGCCTGATAACAATAATATGCACTTTAAACTCAATTACAGCCACCTTTTGATGAGTTATTGTTCTATAATATTTCATCATTGACACCTCCTATTGCTATTAATTTTTAACAATCTTTTATGTATGTTTAAAAAGAGAATTCATCCTGTATAATAAACTCCAGAAAGCAAATCATAGGTACTAAAACTTGAGAGCAGTGTATTTTACCTTCTAAAAATGCAGCTCACACAAACTAAAACCAATAAAAATGTTTATTGTTAAATATGTTGGCTAAGGCATTTATAAACTAGTGACACATTTGTTCTTAAAACCATTTTTTGGTGCATTTCTCCTTTTAGACTGATACATTTGTTGAGTTAGATGTTTAATTATTAATTTGATTTTGCCTCTGAATCCTCTTTCTTGGATCACCCCAGGATAATATGGGGATGGTGTGTGTGTGTTGGTGGAAGCATGGTACTAAGGGACTAACTGCCCCTCCTGCTTTGTTCAGACCAGAATCATGGGAAGAGATTAAATAGAGTTTAAGTTCTTTGTACATTGGTTGTATGACTTCAAAATTCTTTTATCCTAATTTGAAATTTATTAGTTGCTGATGATATTGTATGTTATTATTTAATATAAACCTCTTTTAAATGCTAAATTATAAATTATATGTTATGCCTCATAATACATTTAGCAAGATAAATGATATTAGAGTAGACTTACAAAAATGTTATTTAACTTTTTACAAATTCTTTGTCTTCTTAAGGTACATAACCATTTTTATTTACCTGATCCAGAACTTCAAATTACTTTTTTCATTATTTAAATACTAATTATTGTTTAAAACTGTTTAAGATCTAATAGCATAAGGAGCATAAAGAATTTATAGGTATATAAACATTTATAGAGAGAAGAGGTAAGAAAGTAGAAGGACTTAGGTCAATTAACATACAGATATGAAGAAACACCAAATTTGGAATGTTGGTAATGGACGCGGTCTTTGAGGCAGGTTTTGTTTTGTTTTGTTTTCCATTCATAGATAGTGCTTCGTAATAATTCTTTTTCTTGGCTACTGGTGAGGGTAGATTTGCAGTTCTGCAGAATGTAGGATGGCACCATGTCAGTAAAATACTCTTGTTACAGTGTTGCAGACTATAAGAAAAGGCTGAACTTCATTTCAATATCAAAACCACTGAGCTGCATTTCTGTTGATCCTGACATTTTTCAAAGATTGACTAGATGTTGTCTTGCTAGCCATAGGTGATGTGAATTTACTCAGAACTTGAAGGAGTTCATTTAACTAAGAATTTTTTTTTTAAAGATTTGATTTATTTATTTGATAGAGAAATCACAAGTAGGCAGAGCAGTAGGAAGGAAGGGGAGGGAGTTGCAGACTCCCCGCTGAGCAGAGAGTCCGATGCAGGACTTGATGCCAGGACCCTGGGATTATGACCTGAGCCAAAAGCAGAGGCTTAACCCACTGAGCCACCCAGGCGCCCCTAGGATTTTTTTTTTAATAAATACAACAAAAGCGTTAGGTGAAAATAACTCTTACTTGTTGAATATCTTTATGCCAGAAGTGATTTTTAAGAGCTAGGGATGTAGTAGTGAGCACAATTGGCAAAATGATGCTTGCCCTTGCTTTGGAGAATACAGGAAATAAACACAAAAATGAGTTATTATGTATACACATATATGTATATAAATGTGTTCATATACACCATTTATTACTTTTATATATTATAAAATTAGAAAATTTTATATATATATTTTTTATACATAAAAACTATATACACACACACACACACACACACACACACACGTATATAGTTTGTTAGTTGAGGATGAGTGTTATGAAAAAATAACAGTAACAAAGTGAAAAGGGATAAACATTTCCAGTGGGCCAAGGAGGGACAAATAAAGTTTTACATAGCTTGTTCCATGAAAGCTTAGCTGAAAAGGTGACATTGTACAAAAACTTCAGGAAACCAGTGGGGTGGGCCAGCTACATGCAGATGCAAAATCTCTGAGATGGGGTATTTGTCACATTCAGGAAAGAGTATTGAAGACAGAGGTGTCTCAAGTAGATTGATCAAATATTTAGAGTATTTACATAAATACCCTATAGGTCATGTAGAAAATTTTTAGTCACATATGATGTACTATTATTTATGTATCTGCTGCCTCCTCTTTGGACTCTGAGTTCTGAAAAAGTGTAGTTGAGTGGTATTCATTTTTGTACCCCCAAAGTATGATAACAGTGACTGTTATGTTGAAGGCATCTTTTTGGCTTGAAGTATGACTTGGATCATGAAAAGGCGAAATCTCAATGTGCAGTGGCACAAATAACTAGAGAAACCATCCCAAGAGACTCAGCCTTCGTAGATGAGAACACTGTGTCAGTTTCCTGTGCCTGCTGTAACAATTTACCACAAACTGGGTGGCTTAAAGCAAGCGAAATTTATTCTCTAACAATTTTAGAGACTAGAAGTCTGAAATTAAGGTGTTAGCTGGCTGCACTTCTTCTGAAGTCTGCAGTGATGAATCCACTCCTTGCTTCTTATAGCTTCTGGTGAGTCCAGGTATTTCTTGACATGTGGCCACATCACTCCAGTTTCTGCCTTGGAGCCCACATTGAGTTTTCTCCTGTGTGTGTCTCTATGTTCCAAACTCCCTCTGCCTATCTCTTATAAGAATACTTATTAGAGCCACCTGGGTGACTCAGTAGGTTAAGCCTCCGACTCTTGGTTTTGGCTCAGGCCATGATCCCATGGGTCCTGGGATAAATTCCCAAGTTGGGCTCCACACTCAGCAGGGAGCCTGCTGCAAGTTTCTCTCCCTCTGCACCACCCCCCTCCCCACTCATTCTCTCTCTCTTTCTCTCTAATATTAGTAAACAAATCTTAGGGAAAAAAAGGTATTTGTGATTGCATTTAGAGATCATCTGGATGGTCCAAGATAAACTCCTCCTTTGAAGATCCTTAATCACATCTTTTGACATGCAAGGTAATTTTCTTTTTCCTTTTTTTTTTTTTTTTTTTTTTTTTTTTTTTGCAATGTCAAGTAATAATCACAGATCCTGGTGATTAAGATGTAGGCATACCTTTTGGGGGTCCATAATTTAACTGACTCCAAGCACAACAACAGGAGTCTCTAGATATGTGTTTCTTCATTAATGCAGGGATCTATTTTGAAAGAATGTCCTCCTATGGAGTAGGTCGTAAGAAGGGATGGAAATGAGAATAGGGCACTGGTCAACTTCACTGGAGAAGGGAAAGCCTTGATTCTCAGATAAGTAATGAAAGTTAGAAGCTCTGTCATGTAGCCTGTGCAAACTAATAAATGGTACAATTGGAAGCCAGTAGAAATGCAACAGTCATGCCCATTCCTATAATACACTACTCCCAAAGCTCAGGAGCCTGATGCAGTAGGAATTTTGTCACTTACTCTAATCTGGGGTGTACAGCTGAGGGTGATGGTGCTCTCTCCATTCTGAGACTTAAGAACTCAGTCTGAGAGAGGCTCTGCCACCTTCAAACATGATGCCCAAACCCACCATGGCTTTCAATAACCAGCTTGTCAATGGAAGACGGAGAAGTTTTTATAATTTTTTTTTTTTTATTTTCCTTGGTAAAAGAACATTTCTGAGACAGAAGGTCTCTAAAAAAAAGGCAGTCATCCTTTTTCTTCTATGATTGTTCATTGTTGTTCAAATAAAGTGTTCCCATAGTGGGAGTAGGGTTGGGAGAAAATGGCTTCCACTCAAGTTTTGATTTTGGTTGGTTCTAGGTTTTGCAGTTTAACTTTTTAAAGAGGACTATAATAAAGTTATACTGACATTTTTAAAATCATAGTTGAATGACCTTATGTAATACTGCCTTGTTTTAATTTCATTATTATATCTTCAAAAAAAATGAACTTCATTGCTAATGAGAATTGTCTTACCACATTTGCAAATGAATGGCAATATTATGTTTTCTATGAAAGCTGTGAAATAAGGACTTTTAATTTTTTATGCAAGTCTTCAAGAATGAAGATTTTTCCATCAGGATATTTGTTGGTACTTTTAATTATACTAATTTTAGACAAAACGAAATTTGGCCTTTATAACACTACCATCTATTTTATAACATTTCCAATCAATTTCATTTTTAATGTAAAGATGTCAAGACAATTATTTCAAGCTTATAGCAAATTGACTGGGATGTTGTTACATATTTCAGTGTGCCTTAATCAGCTTAAAATTAAGAATCTCATAAGGTCAGGATAACTCTGTGTTTACTTCAGTTTATAAAAAGTCTTTTACCCAAATCTTTATACTGTGAAAAACCTTACTGACAATTGTCAAATAAAAGGGATGGTCCTGGGATTTTAGCCACAACATAGAGACGCATGAAGAAGTTTTCTTTTTTTGGAATACAAAGTATTTTTGCTGAGCTATCGTAACAACAATTCATTAGCATATCATTAAACCAATTAACTATTATTTAACAATAAATAATGATTTAACAATAATTAAATTAATTAATCTAATGTGTATTATTATAGAAAATAAGCTATTTCATCCATTATGATTTCCAAGAATATATTTTCCAAAAAGTATAAAAAGATACTGCCTTACCTCACATAAAATGTGATTATTTGATATTTTATTCATCTTAAATTTTTTATGCCAATTCAAATGAACATAATACAAGTCCACTAGAAGTGAAAAAAGGGGCTAGCAGCATGAACACTAAAAAGGGCTTTATCAGGGGGCAGAAGTATGAAGAATGGGAATAATTGAATGTTTTTATTTTTTATTATTTATTTATTTATTTTTTTAAAAGATTTTATTTATTTACTTGACAGAGAGAGATCACAAGTAGACAGAGAGGCAGGCAGAGAGAGAGAGAGGGAAGCAGGCTCCCTGCTGAGCAGAGAGCCCGATGCGGGCCTCGATCCCAGGACCCTGAGATCATGACCTGAGCCGAAGGCAGCGGCTTAACCCACTGAGCCACCCAGGCGCCCTGAATGTTATTATTAAATAAAATTATGTAGCACTAGAATCCAGACATTTTATACTATAATTTTTCATGAACTTCCAGGGAATATCCTTTTTTGAGTCTGTTAACATATTCTGAGGATTCCAAAATCATCCAGGAACCCTTAGAATGTACCAGAGATGGTGGTTTTGTGTCCCTGAAAAGGCAAAAACTAATACAGTGTGACACAGAGCCAGAAATCTAATCAGCTTCCATTCAATTATTTATTTATTTTTTGCATTATTAAGCTGAAAATATGTACTAAGTGTAGGTCTTCCTCAGTTTTCTTCAAGCTTATGTGGTGACAGACCCACTGTGAGTTGGAAAATATCATGAGTCAAAAATGAGTTTAATACATTTAACCTACATAACAACATAGGTTAGTCGAGCCTACTATAAGTATGCTCAAACGCTTGCATTGGCCTACACTTGGACAAACCATCTAACAAAGCCTATTTAATATTAAAGTGCTGAGTATGTCAAGTAATTTATTAAAAACTATACTGAAAATGAAAAACTAAATGATTGTATGAGTATAGAATGATTGTAAGTGTCTCAGTTGTTCATCTTCACGACCGTGTGGCTGAGCTGGGGTTCCCTGCCATTGCCCCATCTCCCAAGAGAGAATCATAGGACATATTGCTAGCCCAGGAAAAAGATCAAAACTTTGAAGTATGGTTTCTACTGGAAATGTATTGCTTTTGCAATATCGTAAAGTTGGAAAGTTTTAAGTTGAATGTAAGTTGGGGACGTCTCTACTAAATTAAGAACTGGGTTTCAAAGTCTAAAAATCTAATTGTAAACATCAAAGTATATTGGGAGAGATAGGAAAAAAATTCCAAGATTCATATACACATTGCAGAAAGAGACAGGAGTAGAATGTTATGAAAGAAGTTACAAAAGAATAAAAGAGGCTTTCTGAAGGAGATTTCATTTAAATTGAGTATGTCACCTAATATTTGGAAGACTGAAAATACTCCTGTCTTCAGTCTTGAAAAAATTAAAGGATATTCAAAGACTGAAATTTTGTTGTAATGATTTGGATTTCAGCCTTCACCTGAAGTCTACTTTTCAAGTCCATGAGCCATAATTACAAACTAGCTATGTGTCAGGAAATGTGCTTGGAGTTCATCTCAAGCAGTCTGTGGGGTTAGTTAATCAGAAAAAAAAGACAAAATTCTAACTTCCCCATAAAGTGGTATATTATCTGTGGCTGTGTAATGTGAAATTGACTAAACATTAGGCTGAGGTTTTGAATGCTGTGGCAGCCTATGTAAGCAAACAAACCTAACCCTGTAAATGGGTCAAGGTTACAAAGTTGAAACCCAAGGTCAACCAGTTACAAACAGCCAGCTAGATTGTAAACTATAGCCAATCTAATAATTTCCTTACATTTCTGCATTTTGTCTGCATGTAAATGTAGCCCCTGGCTTCAGTCTGTAGAGCAGTCCTAACCACTTCCATTTTTGCACTTCCCAATTCGAATTGATTTTTACTCAAATAAACTCGTGAAAATGTTAGTATGCCTCAGTTTATCCTTAGCAGTAAGGATAAGCAGTAAGGCAAATTGCCTTAAGTGTTGTATACTGCATCCGTATGTACAGCTGTGTTATTTGTTTCTCTAGTTGGAAATCTGGGAACTGCTTACCTCGGTCTTCTGCTTCAAGGTCTTACCAGACTGTATGCTAGGTGTTGGCTATGTTTTCAATTTCATCAGAGACTCCATTAGGGAAAGATCAACTTCCAAGGGTCCTCAGGTTGTGGCAGAATTTGTTTCCTTTGCTCATAGGATGGAGGGTTTCAGTTTTTTACTCCTGACAGCCCTGGGCTTCTAGACAATGCACGGAGTTCCTTCTCAAGTGGGTTACTCCAACATGGTGATTTACTCCATGGCATACTACTTGAAAGCTAGCAATGGAGATAAAGTAAATCTGCCAGCAAGGGAGAATCTCATACAGAAAACATGATTATGGTAGTGACCTTCCATCACCTTTGCTGTATTCCATTGATTAGAGGCTGTCACAGTTTGCATCACACTCAGAAGAAGAGGGTTACTCAGAGGCATGAAGACCAGGAGGCGGGAGTCATACATACTTACATACCTGTATGTATCGTGTCTTAGAATTTAGAAAGCTCCATAGGCACTTAGCTCAGCCTAAACATTTAGAAGGTTTCCCAGAAGAAATGAAAGTTATATGTTCAAGGTAAAAAAAAAAAAAAATAGCAAGCAAATGAAGGCAGAAAGGGTATTCCTGGCAGAGAAAAATAGCTGGAGCAAAAATACTGATGTGCAAGAGCGTGTCCTGGAGGTCCAAGTGAATGGTGAGATGTAGCACAGAGAGAAGCTGGGAATCAGGTGATGCAGAGCCAGGGATGCTGTGCTGCAGGGCAGGGAAGGAAGACTGACCCAAGTGTGAGAAGTGATTGGTGTCCAAAGCTTTGAGTCAATAAGATCACTTAGGAAGAGAGATCAGAGGTAATGGTCTGAATTAGGACCAGGACAGTGGAAAAGAAGGAAGACAGGGAGTGGCACATCTTTAGGAAATAACAGGAAGTCAAAGTGTGGTGATTTGTTACACTCAGAATTCAGGGAAAACGAGGTGTATGACTTCCTTATAAGTCTCTGCCTTATTATAGAATAAATTAAAGAGACAGCTTTAGATTAGGAATGCTGCTTTTTTTTTCTTTTAATTTTAGTATATTTTCTTTTTGCCAATTTAAGTTACATATCTTTGCTTTAGGATTGTCTTCTGTGATGAGGGTTGGGAAAAATCCCTTTGGTAGCAACCTGTTTAATTTGAAGCTACAATTGTCTTTGCAGAAGACATATGTTTTAAAAATTAATGTGGAAGAGACATGTTGCTTTTCTTTGCATTGATAAAGGTAACTAAGGGGGAAAACTCTGGGGCTGCTTATACTTAAAAGGAAGTATTTCCTATAGAGACGTGACCATAATAATTAGATGAACAACAGTATAAATGTACCTTGATATAGCTCTCATGTAGTACACTTTCAATGTTTATGCAGCCAAAGATGCTTTAACATTCACTTTAACATTTTTTAAATTATGAAGCATCTGAAATTTTACAAAGATAACATCACTGCCTCACATGGGCCATAACTAAGATTAAACAGATGTTAACATTATGCTTTATTTACTTCACATCATTCCCTTATTAATAGAAATAAAACATTATCCTCATCTCAAACCCTCATCCCTCTTTCAGTGCTTGCTCCCTAGAATTAACTTTTACACGAAAAAAAATGTTGCATGCCATAGCTAATGTTTATATATTTATTGACTATGTATTTATTTCAAAAACCATAAATATTAAATATTTTGTTTTAAAATGATAAATAGTATGATGATGTACTTGTCACTTTGTAATGTGATTTTCTCGCCCTGTGGAATTTAAAAAAATTATTTATTTTATTTCACTTTTTTTTTTAAAGATTTTATTTATTTATTTGACAGAGAGAGAGATCACAAGTAGGCAGAGAGGCAGGCAGAGAGAGAGGGGGTGAGGGAAGCATGCTGCTCACGGAGCAGAGAGCCCGAGGCAGGGCTCGATCCCAGGACCCTGGGATCATGACCTTAGCCAAAGGCAGAGGCTTAACCCACTGAGCCACCCAGGCACCCTCATTTTTTTTTTTTTTTTAATTCCATGTTTTTCTTCATCTAAGTTTCTGTTTTGTTCTAGGTCATTAGGTAATGTCCAGAACTTGATGTGAAGGAGGTACATTTTTTGAGCCCTTGACTATTCCACCATAACATTTCATCAATATTTTTGTCAGGTATAAGAGTCTAGGTTGAGGGTAATTTACTCTCAGATGATTAAAATCATCACTCGTATTGCTTAATGAGAAGATTGAGGCTAGCCTGATTCTGATTTCTTTGCAGATGACTTATTTATTTTACTTTTTTTAAAAATAAATATATATGTATACATAAAATAAATTTCTGTGTGTGTGTGTGTGTGTGTCTGTGTGTCTGTGTGTGTCTGTGTGTAAAAATTTCCATCTGTTTAATGTAGATTCTGATTCAGAATGCCAGCATGTGAGTATGGCACATTTGTTTAGTCATTTGTACTAAAGTCATTAGCCACGGAAAAGGTAAAATTTTAATATTATTTTTCTAAGAAGTCTTGGTACATGTCTCTTGTGTACATGTGTTAGAATTTTTGGAATTTAAATTCCTCATTATAGAATATCTAGATTGTAGGATATGCATATCTTCAACTTCGCTAGAAATTCATAACACTTTACCTAAGCTTCATGAATATAAATGAGTTCTCGTCTCCTACATCTTCACCAACGCTTGTTATTATCAGACTTATAAAAGTTTTATCATCTTATGAATGTGAAATAGCATCTCATTATTATTACCATTTTATTTTCACCTGATGACTCATGAGACAAAACATCCTATAATGTATTTCTTGACCTTTTGATTTCTCACTCTTGAGAATCTCATGGTCTGTATTTTTTGTGTATTGTTTAGTTGAGATGTCTGATTTTTTCTTTCTGATTTGCAAGTTATTTATGAATTTATTTATTTCTGAACACTAACCCTTTGTTGGCTATAAGCTTTACAGGTTCTCCTTTTTGTGTCTTTTCCTTTTAACTTGTTTATGATATCTCTTTTCCCCTCTTAAGAATTCCCTTCATTGAGATTATTAAAATATTCTCTCATATTTCGTTCTGTAGGTTTAGTTTTGCTTTCACCTCTGTGTCACTGTTTATTCTGTTGAATGTTAGGGAGCCATCTGAATTTCCTTTGATCATAAGGGGTAGCCAAGTCTTTTAGGACAATCATGGGATAATGCAGACTTTTCCACTGAAATAGGAATAGGATCTGGTATTTCCTTTCTGTTCCTTTAAGCAAATGCCATGCTTTTCAAAAGAATTCTAAGTTCAAACCAAGGTATTCCATCTGATCAGCTGTTCCTTTAAAGTTATTGTATTATTTGAAATTTTCTGTGCTATTACTGTCTATTTATTTTGCATGTAAGAAAAAAGGAAACAGCTTGCTAAGTTTTAAGGATGACATTTGTAGAGTTGAAACTGGAATTTATGGAGAAGCTATCTTTACTTATGTTTTTAAGTATTATAATTATTTGTATGTTTTGCATATATCGTAATTAGAGTAAATATTTTGGTATCATACGTGATTCCTCTCTTTTTTTATGCTGTGTACATACCACATCAAAGTTTTCCCTGTTCCATTAGGCTGTACATAACTACCCCATCACCTCTTTCTTCTCATTTCCTACCACTTCCTCTTAACCTCTAGCTTATTCTGCTGCTAAGAGAATGTGAAAATCATATTTCTCTTTCAGGGATCTTAAAATTCGTGATCCCCTTTGCTTAAGCTGCCATGCGTTCTCCCTAACTGATCTTTCCATAGTTGTGTCTCTCACGATACTCAGGTTTCAGCCTGCCACTGTCATATGTAGGTCTTTCTTCATATTTCTTTGATACTTCTGTAAATTAAGACACCTTCCCTTAGCCTCTATCCACTCATTTCATGTTTTTCTTAACTTCAAAGTAATTACCACTCACTGACTCTTTTTAGTACATGGTAATATTCCCAATACCTAGAACAATGTCTGACTGAGTAGCAACTCAATAAATGCTCGTAGAATAACTGCGAGGATGAGGGCATCTGGTTTTAGGTATCATAAAATTGTTATTTCTAACTAGATTCACTCTCAAATTATGTTTCATAATTGTTCTTGGAGAATGAAAACACAATTGATATCTGAATATAATAAATGTTTAATAAAGATTTAGTCTGTACCATGTGGTACTCTAAGTAATTTGTATTATTAATTCATTGAATCTTCGCAGCTCTGTAATGCAGATACCAATAGAGGCAGACAGCCTCTCCTCTGCTGTCTTGCCTGCTGCTCCCTTGTGGTATATTCAGTAAACTTCTGTCTCCTTTAAAATGTTGGGAGGGAGACAAACCATAAGTGACTCTTAATCTCACAAAACAAACTGAGGGTTGCTGTGGGGAGGGGGTTTAGGAGAAAGGGGTGGGATTATGGACATTGGGGAGGGTATGTGCTTTGGTGAGTGCTGTGAAGTATGTAAACCTGGTGATTCAAAGACCTGTACCCTGGGGGATAAAAATATATGTTTATAGAAAATAAAAAATTAATTAAAAATTAAAAAATAAATAAATAAAATGTGTGTGTTGAAAACACTGAGGTCAGGGAGTTTTAAAATGTGCTCTGGGTCATTGAACAGTGGAATCCATGGAAAGCGGTGGAATCTCTGCATTCTGGCTCTAGAGCCTGCAAAACACAACACAGATAAAGGGTCTTAACAATGATTGCTGGCTTTCGATCTGGGAAATATAATTAGGAAATAGCTAGAAAATTTTAAGACAAGACTATTAAGGATAAGTGAATGGGGGCGCCTGGGTGGCTCAGTGGGTTAAGCCTCTGCCTTCAGCTCAGGTGATGGTCTCAGGGTCCTGAGATTGAGCCCTGCATTGGGCTCTCTGCTCAGCAGGGAGCCTGCTTCCCGCTCTCTCTCTCTGCCTGCCTCTCTGCCTACTTGTGATCTTTCTCTCTCTCTCTATGTGTCAAATAAATATAATCTTAAAAAAAAAAAAAGAATAAGTGAATGCTGGGCTCCTGGGTGACTCAGTTGGTTAGTCGTCTGCCTTCAGCTCAGGTTATAATCCCTGGGTCCTGGCATCAGGTCCCATATAGGGCCCCCCGCTCAACAGGGAGGCTGCTTCTCCCTCTCCCTCTGCATGCCACTCCCCCTGCTTGTGCTCTCTATCTCTCTGTCAAATAAATAAACTCTTAAAAAAAAAAAAAAAAGAGTAAGTGAATGCATGTTCATGTGTTTATGTGTGACAATTATCTCTTCCGTATCCCTTTAATGATCTCTTACATTTTTATAAAAGACAAATTATCTTTGAGAAAATACTTCATTAATCTACTCTGCAATTCATAGTATCCTATTTTTCTTACAAAAGCTTCACTATCATGGGATACCTATTTGCCATTTTATTTTATACTTGAAATGTTAGACAATGCTTTATGCATTGAGATTTCTTCTATGTATTTGGGGTGCTTAGGTGCTTGGGTGGCTTAGCCAGTTAAGCATCGGCTCTAGATTTTGGCCCAGGTCACGATCTCAGGGTGATGAGACTGAGCACTGCATGAGGAGTCTGCTTGAGATTGTCTTTCTCCCACTCCCTCCCCCCTCCCCTTCCACCTGCTCCCACTTGCATGCACATGCACTCTTACTCTCTCTTGAATATAAATAAATAAATTGTTAAAAAGCTATCCTGTAGGTATTTGATATCCATTTTTTCCTAAGGAGCATAGTAACTCTTATTGACTATACTCATTGGTTTCAACTCCAGAAGTAATTATTTATATTTCTGCATCTATTAGCTGCACTAAATAATCTGTAGTATCCAGACCAGTCATTTCTCTGTGACCTCCCGTTTCCCCTGTAGGTCTTTAAAACCTTCTCTCATTGGGCCCAACGTGGCTAGCCATCCTTGTCCCCACTAATTTCCCATATCCATTTATATTTTTCTGTATTCAGCACGGTCAGCTTACTCTCCCAGAAAGACATCTTATACATTCTAACCTCTGCGACTATACCGAAATCTTCCATCTCTCTGGTACGGCTTTTGCCATTATTATTCCCTTGCAGCTATTTGAATTCTATTAGTCTTTAAAATCCCAATCACATTCTACATCTCTTCCATGAAAGCATGTCTCTTTACTCTATCTGGATAACAAAGTGACCCTGCTAGGGGGAATAGTCATTGGTATTGTAATAGCACCATATGATGGCAGAGGTACCTACACTAGCAGTGAGCACAGGGTAAAGTGTAGCCTTGTGGAATCACTATGCTGTACACCTGAAACGAATGTAACGTTGTGTGTCAACTACACTTCCATGAAAAAGTTACAAGGAGAAATCTTGTACAGATAATTTTTTCCCAGTTAGTTGTCCGTGGTTGCTCACTGTAGTTTCAGATTTAGTCTTCAACTTACATCTTTTACTTTCAATTGAGTCTTCTCCATTAACTTCCTTGGAGGGGGAAATACATTGCTCGTTTGGCTATTCTCCCTCCCCCCACCCCCCGCCCTGCTCACACACATCCATCTGAGGCCCCTAAGTCCAAGTCTGTGGTTGAGATGCTGTTTCATTCACAAAACACTTCTGTCTCATTTTAACATTTGGTTTTCTTCTGCCTGTTTCTTGTACTAAATTAAAAATGGATATCTCTCCTGTAGAATCATTGTACTCAAAGGCAGTATGTATAATAAGATGTAAGCAGATGACCTGAGTTTAAGGTGTGGTCATGGGATTTTAGCCTTATATTTTTTTTATCTTTAAATAATGTGTACCTTACATAGATATGGACTGATATGTGCCTCCAATGAAGTTAGTACATAAAGGCACTTTATGCAATATGAAAAATCAAATTGTTAACGGGTTTGAAATGTTGGCCTGTTTTTAGAAAATCTGTAGCACAAACTTCCCTGGTTTTCCTTCTCAACATTTATACATAATTTTATGTTTTTTTTTTTTTTATTGTTGTTGTTGTTTTGTTAATTTGACAGAGAGAGAGAAATCACAAGCAGGCAGAGAGGCAGGCAGAGAGAGAGGGAGAAGCAGACTCCCCGCGGAGCAGAGAGCCCGATGCGGGGCTGGATCCCAGGACCCTGAGATCACAACATGGGCCAAAGGTAGAGGCTTAACCCACTGAGCCATCGAGGCGCCCCATGTGTATCTTTGACATATAGTATATATGGATTAGATCATTCTTGCACAGAAAAAGAGGGAAGTGCATTAAAGAGGCAATTAGATGCAAAACTCTGCCTAATGCCAGCCTTTGATTTGGTTAAGGGAAGTTTTTTCCTCAGTGCTTATCGGTATTTTTTGGTGATGCTTTTGCCTATGTCTTTAGTGGAAAAGTCCCTTGAGAAGTACACATCATGTGGCTTGCCAGCTTGTACATCTTTTCCACAGTCCCTCAGCAATGCCATTTTGCCCGAATTGCTAGTAGATTGCATTCACAAAGAATTTCCTCCATCCTGCCGGCAGGTGGTTATTCAACTACACCTCGCCATTTGCCAGGGGCTGGACATCCTGCCAGCTTTCATTCTTAATATAGGTCTAGCCCAGCAGAGTTTTATTGAACATCCTTGATGACATTCATGCAGGAACGTGTTCCATAATGTTCTTGTTGACAACCCTACTCAGGATTTACTGATGCTTTGGATTTATAGATGAAGTTGTAGATACACCATATGATAATCCCTTTCCTGTTTACTGGTATTGTAGTGCTGATTTTTAAATACTTTAAAATTTTCAACTGTTGATGACTGGAATTTCAATTGTGTAGATTAGTGTTGAAATTAAGGATTATATCCATCATTGTCTTGTATGAGAAGAAATTGCCAGAGATACACTGAAATTTTGTTTGAGGTTCCTCAAATTTGAATCTCAACTGGGCAGTATAAAATATTGGAAAGAAGGGGGATGATGAGGAGAATTATGCTTTATTCATTCGTAGTTGCCTTTCCCACTGTGTACAACATATTGTAGCTACCATCTGTTCAGTGCATTATAGGAATAAGTCTTAAGAGTAAAGATACCCATTATGGATGAGGCTGAAAAAATACACAGTGAATAAAAATCAAGACACCCAAATCACACCATATGATGTTAGTTATTGAAATTTATTTCCAAAAAGCATCATTTTAGAAAAGTCTAATTATATTGCTGTTCTAGACATTATCAGTTTTATTGGTATTAACTGAGAAATCATAGCTGACAGAACCCTCTTTTTAATCAAATGCATTTGTTACCAAGTATCTTGTTGCGATTCATGAGAATTATTTGTATAAATTGTCTGTTCATAATATATTATAAAGCCTTGTTTTTCACTTAATAGATTTGTTGCAGAAAAACACAACATAGTTGTATTCATGGAGTATACCTCAACACAGTTAAAGATGCTTTTATATGGGTGACTGTAAATAATATTTAGGAAAAGTATGGTTGTTTGTGTGAAAACTACATCTGCTTTCCTAAATATATAAATTGTATAGATAACACTAATATTGTGTCTTTTATAGCAATTTATGTTCTTTTCTGTGTTTTCTAGTGACTACTGTTTTGTTAAGGTTTACCACAGCAGTTTTGGAATTGCCATATGTAACCTGACACATGTCTCTTTTCCACAGTTACTAAGTGAATTGTGCTTGGTGGAAACTGGGTGTTGTAAACAAACAAACAAATAACCCCCCAAAACCAAAATAAAACAAACCCAAAAAACCACACGTGCACAAACCAGAAAGAGGAATTACTGACTCTGTTAACGATGAACAGCTGCACCGGGAAGCTGAAAGCCAGTAGGCCTGCTGAGTACCTCTCTGAGACTAAAGCCATTTGAAGCCAGGTTGGAAGCAGCTGGTGACTGAGGTGTCTTGTCTAGACAGTGGGGATCTCTGCATAGCTCTTCAAGGAATGGGCACAGCACTTTATAGAGAGAAAGTCCTTCCAGAGTTCTTGGCACAATTTCATAGGCATGTTTCCTTTACATATGTTTCTTTAAAAATGAGATAGTAAACTATCTGATTTATCATAAAGTATTATAATTGGAAACGAAAGGCAAACATTACCTTGATTATTTAAAAATACTTTTTCTCTAGCTGTAGTTATTGGCTCTGGGTTGGCCCACAGTAGCCACATAACCTATGAATATCAAATTTACTATTTTGTCTCTCCATGATGTTCCTTGACATAGAATTCCTGATTTTAGAGACTTGCAGTTTTTCCTCACAGTTACTGAAGATTACGTAGTCAGTAATATCTGAAAGATTCAGTTATATTCTTTCAGTTATGACTGAAAGAAATTGTATATAAGTTTCAAAATTGTATGAATTTTGAAACACTGCAAAGATCATTTACAAATTATGCTATTTAGTGTCTTTAAAGTAAGGTTTTTCAAATTTTCTAATCACCAGAAAGCTTTTTCAAATTCACATTTTTGGACTGTGGCCAGATTAAAAGTTGCTAAATCTTCATTGTCAAGTCTTCACAGGAGTTTGTACATTGGCAATCTCTTCAGTTTATTTCTGTATACAAGTGACGGTGGAGACCCATTGGGACAAACAGACTAGAACGTCTCAGATCAACACATGATATAACTTCAGTTTGTTGAATACCTATTAGTGAGACAAGGTAGATGAAAATGAGATTACAGCATTGCCGTGGTCTCTGATTTATCATTGAAATGCCTAAAACTTTATGTAACTATTAGAAGACATTGAGAAAGTAATTCTGAAATAAATTAGCCTTTGCAGAAGAGTTGATCCTAATAAAATTTTTTTTTGAGTGAAACCAGGAAGGGGCTATGAGTAAAAAGACCCTGATTTTAGAGTTTCAATAACAAAATTTCTCATTTAGATCTCATTTAGATCTCACTTAGGAGCTCTTAGAAAAGACTCTGATACCAGTTTATGTAAATATATGTTTTTGTTTTTGCCTAGTCTTAGTACCCAGTTTACTCTTTGAGTCTGTCCAGTAGCAGCCATGCAAAACTGTGACCTTGAAATTTGACTTACTTTCTCCTTGTTTTCTCCATCTTCACATTTATTACCTAACAATGTTCATCGTATTCCAGTGCTCCCAAGTCCTGGTGAACCCTCCTAAACCCAGCAGTATTATCTGGTCTCCAAATACTCTAGAGAAATTTCTGTTCTGATCTTTCCTGCAAGTAATAGAAGCTTCATGTCTCTTTTCTTCAGCTTGCAAGATGCCAGTAGTAAATGGACTGAGGTGTTTGGGGAGTGATATGGAAAGTGCTGGAGGACAGGTTCCAGGTTCCATTTATAACTCTGACTGTTAGTGTCAAAATCCTAGTAAGACCAAACAAAGTAAGAATAGATGCTTTGAAACACAGGGTGTTTTTAGTATTATTTTCTCTAATTTAAACATGGGAGCAGGTGTCTAGAGTTTGCCCTGTGTAGCAATACAGCCAGGTCATGGATAGAGAGGAATAACGACAGAGAACACCAAAGAGCTACTCCATAACAGACTGGTTACAACAAGGTTATAAGGTGAAACACACTGATTCATTTATTTTGATGGCATATTATCATGTGCATCAATATTTTGCAGAGAAACGTAGATAGAATTCTGAATAAATGTGTTCCATAAGTTATGTGGTCTACTGACTTAGATTAGTCTTGTTACTTGTTTTGCTGCTTTATTGTTTAGGTATGTAAAAAGTAAAGATTTGGGGGCGCCTGGGTGGCTCAGTCGGTTAAGCGTCTGCCTTCGGCTCAGGTCATGATCTCAGAAACCTGGGATCAAGCCCCACATCGGGCTCCCTGCTTGGGGGGAATCTGCTTCTCCCTCTCCTCCTCATTCATACTCTCTCTTACTATTTCTATCTATCTCTCTCAAATAAATAAAATCTTTTAAAAAAAGGTAAGGATTTTTTTCTACTTTTTGGTTTTTTAGAAATAAAAAGTGATAGTGTTCATGCCAAATATAATCTTCATATTGAAAACAAAGGCAGGAGTAAATGAAGGGATAATAATAATAGAAAAGGAAGATTTGCCATGGCTAATCTATAGGAATTATTCTAATTGTGGATAATCTGGCATTATTGCATAAAAAACTCAGAGAAAATTTACTTATCTCTAGGTTCAAATACCAGTTACTTTAATTAGTAAGGGGCTTGCTTTTTGATGAACAAAGTGATGTGTATACTAATAATGGCTCATGGGGTTGCCATAATCAGATGTCCCTTTTCATTCAAAATCTGTCATTTAATAGAAGTTTGAAGACAAGCCAAGTACAGTATAAATAGACCAAGTGGGTACAAAAACCTTCTCAGTGCTTGGAAAAGGTGTGGAACATCTGTTCAAAATAGAAAGCATTGGTTCACTGACTTAATTGGAGGTGTCCCAGATGCTAAATTTTAGGATTTTTTTCTGCTTCAACAGTTGATCTGTTTTTCCTCTCAGGTTGTTGTAATTAAAAAATGCAAAATATGTATGAACCTGACTTTTGTGAGGCCAAGAACACAAGTGTAAGACGTGGATCATTTCCTTTTATGCCAAAAGAAAAAAGTCTATCGTATTTTTAATATAAATAGTCTCAAGAAAGTATTCTCAGGAATAGTAATAAATCATTTTGTGAAATATTCATTTATTCCTGTGAATTAATGACACCATCTCTTCCACAAAAGGACTGTTATGACCTGAACTTGTTAGAAGCCCAGAACAATTATATAAAAATGACAGAAAGTATTTTAAAATTTATCATCATGGAGCAAAACCAAAAAAATATCAAAACAGGGCATAATTGATTCTTCTGTAGAAATAGTTTCCTGTGATCTTGTCTTTCCTCCGTTTTGCACTTGAGAAGAAAGCATCTTTCAATGATGAATAAAAAAATAAATATTGAGCTTCTGTTTGCTAACACCACTGGGAAAAATAATAGAAGCCATCACGGTCACATCATGGAGTAGGTAGAACCCCAGGGCTAACAACAGATCTCAGGCAATGTCAGGTGAACCCTTCCAGTTGACCCTGCATGATCACATTTCACAGTTTTAGTACCTGATAAGAATATCAAACAACCAACAACAACTTCTAGAATCACTTTCTTAGCTATGGAGTGAAGAACTCAGCTTCAGATATTTCTGGGTGGAAGAATGTCCCCTTCTCCAGTAGACTTTGAAGGGTACTGGGATGCCTTACCTCAAAAAGCATTTGGTGAATTATTAAAATTTAGCTTAATTTCTGGGGTAAGAAAGCAATTCACTGTTGAAAATGAGTCTAATAAAATGATATCGAATTTTTCTAAGAATGACTGTTGCTATTTTTATAACATTTAAAAGTTAAATCTCAGAAATTTCTCATTCACGTGTTGTTCCAAGGCAGTAATTCTATATGACACAGCTTCTTATTCTTTAAAAGTTAATTCATAAATGAAAAGGTATTAAGAAAGACCAGTTGATTCCATAAAAATATTAGTCTCTGGACAGCAGTATACCTTTGACCACACAGGGTATGTGATTATAGAAATTTGCTTTGTGTGTGCATGTTTATGTAATAATTATTCATTTCCTTACATATTTAATCCCATATTGTAAAACTTGGAGTTTTCTAGAAACTCAAAAAATCTTGGTCTCTTACTCAGTCTCATTATCAAGCAACAATATGTCTCTCAATCTTTAAAATAGATGCATTTTCATGGATAACAGACAGATTTCCTTCTAGATACTTGTATTTTTCTCACTGTTCTGCTATGTGTCTATAAGCCTGATTATTATTTTCAGAAGAAAGATCACTTTTTTACGTGGAAACTTCAGAATGCATCAACGATGTTGAGTAAAGGTTGTTTTTGTGTTTGCTTATTCATTTAAGTTTTTGAAGCCTGCACATTTCCTTTCAAAAACTAGTGAAGGTTTGTGCTTTAGAAATTTACCACTTTTTTGGTCTTTTGCCTTACCTGCCTACTCACTCCCCAGTATCCAGTCCAAAGTGAAATATCTCAGGTTTTTCTCAGCCACACCTCTGGCACCAGCTGCTGAATGAAGAATTTTTGTGGTCTCTGCCTCATTACTTGGGGCACTACACTTGATCTAGCTTTCCTACTATAATTCACCTGCTTGACATTTTCTTGCCTAGAATGTGTAATATCCCCTTACCCATGAAATTATGGTAAATATTGCTTGCATGAGATGTCAAGGAAGCACCAGTTCAGACTTTTTATCCAGTATGATATAAAGATATTGCTTTGGAATTCGCAGAAGAAATCCTCTGTGTAGGTGTGAATTAAAAGCAGTGTTGAATAAATACAACCTGCACATTGCAGTATAACTTAATTTCAGAAGTGAGAACTGAATTTGTGACTAAGCTGAAGATAAGACACACTCTTTCTCTTAAGACCAGTGCTCAGATTCAAGAACAGGGAAATGGAAGAGAAATGAAGAGCACAAATATTTTTATGCCGATCACAGTGAAAGGAACAGTGGAATTTTTTTATCTGGGAAAGCTAAAGTTATCATCCCTTATAATGAAAGCAAAGGAAGAAATGAAAGTCATAATACATTTGAAAATCCATGGTTTATGGATATGATGGCTGCAGATTAGCAACTAAAAGGTGAATTGATAATTTTTTAATCATTTCACAACTCTATGTTCATAACGAAGATTGACTTATTTATTAGGTAAATAAATGATCCTTATAGAAGCCTGTTATTTCACAGTAGTTTGGGAAGGGGTATCTTAATTTGACATTGGCCTCAATCTCCTGGTCATATCCTCATGTAATTAACAATAAACATGTAGGAAATCAAATAGATTCTGCCAGATTTGATAATCTGGTAATTCAGCTGTAAACAAGGACTTTTCTTCCTTTGCCCTCATTCAGGAAGTCAGATGTTTATAACTGAAAAGATTAATAATTTAACCCAACCCTGTAATTCCGAAGGAACAAAAGGGTGGCTAGTTAACTTGTTTGAGTCATAAAATTCAGTCATAATCAAATGTATGTAATAAATAGTAATCTGGTATTACATTGCATTAACTATTATTGATTCTTGCACTGATGATTTTGCCAAGTTCTAATCAGTGTATTAATTTTTTAGATGAGCCATCAATAACTTCCTTTTCTGTAATAATAAAATGTTTCATTAAGAACATTTAGCTGCTATTCTTACATACTATTAAAGAAGTACCATATCCACTTTTATTATTCTTTGCTTTGTAAACCACTAAAATATGTGAATTCATAGCGATTTTGATTATCTAAATATTATTCTGTTTAGAAAAGTGTTAGAATGCTAATGAATCCTGTGAAACATCAGCATAGCTTTTTTTCAGACTCATAAATTCATTAGAATATGGTTTTTCTGTTTGTAAATTCTGACTTCATGCAAACTGTTTGGTTACTTCACTACTGAATTATTGAGATAAAAGAGGAAAATGACTGGACTACATCCTGTATCCATTTAGATATTTTATTTTTTCTTTTTAAAAGAAAATTTTGTTTAATTAATGAAAATATAAATAGTTAATGGAAACTTATTTTTTATCAAGATCTAAGCTAGGTTTGGCAGAATACAGGTAAGTAATTATTAGATACATGTCCTACCTAAGAATGAATAAATCTAGGGGGTGCATGGGTGGCTTAGTAGCTTAAGCACCTAACTCTTGATTTTGGCTCAGGTCATGATCTCAGGGTCCAGCTCCTTGCTCAGCATGGGGTCTACTTTTTCCCCTCTTCCTCTGCCCCTCCCCCTCCTCGTATATACACACACACACACACACACACTCTCTCTCTCTCTCTCTCATAAGTAAATAAATTTTAAAAAAAGAATCTATCAATCTAAATGTAAATTTACATGCATGAAGCAATATAGAGTTGTGAATGCTATATTTACTAGTAGTAAAGTGAATATGGGAGCATATTATAAAGTTGTAGGTAGATACCCTGTGAGGAAGTTGTGAACTTTAGAGCCTCACAATCATATGCATGTGTCCTGGATTTGCTTTTTTCCCCTGTGTGGCCTCAGAGAAGTCACTTTACTTTTTTTTTTTTTTGAAGATTTTATTTATTTATTTGACAGAGATCACAAGTAGGCAGAGAGAGGCAGGCAGAGAGAGAGGGGGAAGCAGGCTCCCTGCTGAGCAGAGAGCCACCCAGGCACCCCAGAAGTCACTTATACTTATCTAAATCACTGTTACAATAGTAACAGTATTCTTTACAATAAGGTTGATATCCTCTAACTTATATGTTTGTTATGAGAACAGATTTAAAAATTTCATGAAAAGCATACTGTTAGTCCCATGCAGTATGTTTGATAAAATATCTCATTATTAACTGTGAAAAACCCAGAAGAAACAGGTAAAATCGTATCCTCAGGAAAGGTAAGGGAGAAGGAAGAACATTTAAGGTAAATCTTAAAATTGCTGATAGTCAGAGGGAGGATATGGAGATGGAATGGAAATAAGAATGTTTCATCGAGAACGATATACCGACTCATCTCTGGATTCTCACATTACCACATGGTAGATATTGTAGCAGTTAAATGAATGACTAATAAAAACAAATGAATTAGGGAAGTAAAGGGAAGATAGTTTGCCTGTATAATTTAATCTTCAGAGGCAAAGCAGTATAGATACTAAAGAGCCCTAGAAGTTCTATACCGGTGGAAGGAAAAGTACCATCTGATGCGCTGACAGACTATACCAGACTAGGATGGAAACTGGTCTAATAGCCATAGAACAAGTGCATTAAACCAAAGCATTTATGCCATATAAGAAAATTTATAATTGCTTCATAAGAATATGATCTTATAGTATAATGGATTTAAAAAAAAAAAAATAACCTGAAGAGGAGCACCTGGGTGGCTCAGTTGGTTAAGTGTCTGCCTTTGGCTCAGGTCATGATCTCAAGGGTCTGGCATTGAGTTCCACATGGGGCTTCCTGCTCAGTGGGGAGCCTGCTTTTCCCTCTGCCTGCTATTCCTCTACAAGTGCTTTCTCTTTTGCTCTCTCTTTCTAATAAATAAACAAAACTTAAAAAAAAAACCCTAAAGAATTACGAAAATTGTAAGTAATTGATAAGAACAGAAAATTTAAATTTTTTAAAAATGGAGTATCACGAGTTAATAATCTACAGTCTCTTCAAGATAAATGGGATCTATATTTACCTCTCTATATAAGAGAATTAATAATAGGTTCACATACGTATAAACTAAGAAACAAATACGGATTTGGCTAGAATGGACACGGGTGGTTACGTGGAACTGGCAGGCATAGCAATCTATCTGAATCATGAATGAAGCTTGGCTCTTTGTTGAGAGAGTTCATTGTAGAACTCTTGGCCAAACAGGTGCCGCATTTTGTTTCCCCACAAGTACTATTTGATCATCCTGTCTGGAAAATTTAGCATATGTGAAACTAGAAAACCATTAACCTTGCAATAAAGCCTATTCTTTCCAGACATTTTCCCCTTGAAATATGATCTATTTTCCCCCTTTATGCTCAGTGAGTTTTAATTTTCTATAAGATGCCAGACATAGGGGGAAAAAAGTCCTTTTTGTACCTTTGACAGTAGGGGAGAACTTGAAAGTCAAGCCTTTATATTTTCATTTTTTGGGGGAATGCCAATTGTAGTCCCCACAGTTTGAATCTCCACGACAGCTTTGAGGAAGTTTTTTATACCATTGATCCTTCAGTTGGCCAGGCTACTTTGGTTGTAGCTTGGCAGGTTTTCCTACCTTTGAGAAAAGAACCCAATTTAATAGCCTCCCCAGCTACTTTTATGACTCTTCACTCTCTAGAAAGAATTCATTGCCATTCTTGCTTCAAACTGCAAGAACTTTTTTTCACTGGAGACCATTCTAAGCAAAAGTCCATAAAGAGATGTGTAAGTTCTTTTTCTTTCTTTCTTTCTTTTCTTTTTTTTTTTTTTTTTTTTAAGATTTTATTTATTTATTTGACACAGAGAGAGACTGTGAGATAGGGAACACAAGCAGGAGAAACAGGAGAGGGAAAAGCAGGCTTCCCGCAGAGCAGGGTACCTGATGCTGGGCTTGATCCCAGGACACTGAGATCATGGCCTGAGCCAAAGGCAGACACTTAATGACTGAGCCACCCGGGTGCCTCTGGTTTCATGAGTTCTTAAGAAAGTTGTGAAAATTCTTTCACTTTTATATGGACAATATTCAGTAAACATTTAAAAGGAAGGTGACACTTAAGCAGGGAAGAAAAGGCAGAAGATGGGAAGACAAACATCTTGAATAGAGTTAGAAAAAATAAATGAGTGTGGATTTAAACTTATGCACTATCCCATATATACAGCCATATATACAGTCTTTTGTAGTTATTAACTCCCGTGCTCAAGCTGTTCAGGGAATATTTGAACTCTTTAGTATCATTTCATTTCTCAGCTTATGAGAGAGCAATTTTAATACACAGAACAATATTGCAGAAATTTTTAAATAACTTGTAGAACTGTTAAGACAGAGGGAATGAGAGAAGAAGCTATACCAGATGCAGAATAGGAAGCTTGCTGTCAGAATCTTGATTGGCCTGCTGTATGCGGTATGGTCATGATATTTTGTTATTTTTTTTCATTTTTGTCATCAACCTAATAATCCTTATTTTACTTTGGTCTTAAAACACTTTTCTTTTTCATGTGAGGTTTCATTTGAGTCATTCTGCAATGCAGACATGGGGGCTGACTTTATATGAGTTTATTTACTTCTATGATTCCCAAGTCAGAAGTGCAGTTTTACTTCCTACATTAGATCAACTAATTCTCAGTTTATTATCTTCAAAGTAACATAACTTATTATAAAAGGAACTTTTGGAAATCCTCTGTAATGACTTTCTTCTTTATTTCATCTGAATCCTTTGGTCTTCTTGCTGTCCATCTTTAATGTTCTTTCTGCTTTCTCAGAAAAAGAATCCATTGCTAAAAGACTTGGAAGAGAATCACTTCTGAGTTAGTATTTTACTTTAAGTTCAAATCCATAAATAGACTTTTATGATGTCTATAAATTTATTCCTGAGAGTTAGCTTTTTTTAATAGGCTACTTCTGAACAGTTAAGACACTAGGAGATTATGTTCTTCAGAAGATTGTTTTGATAATACATCGTTGTTTTTATTAAAACTAAATTGCAGAGTTGGTACAATTTTCTCTTCTTTATATTGACCTGTTAAGTGAATCAACTTTCTTCTCCAACTCCATATTTGAACGCAGTCCTACTAGAAATTGTATGATCTTACATCATAATCTAAAATGAATTACAATAAGACTCACACTGATAAAATGGGAATCTTTTCTGGAGTTGATGTGTAAGTTATACTGGCAATCAATGACAAGGGAAAATAAATATTTTAATTATGAAAAATACGTTGTGTCAAAATACATATCTTCAAGGGTGTATAATTTTTATTGATAGTATGGAAGATACCTGTGTATATTCATGATTTGTAATTCTGCCTCACTGTTAATTTTAGCTTTTTAACTTTTTAGGGAGAGCAGTCAGATGCAATATTTTATTTGAATTAGAAGAAATTTATTCAACAAAAACATTCCTGCTATACCTGGGGTTTTGCTAAACAATATGAAGGGTAAAAGATTTATGTCAGAGCCTCAAAATCTAAAACCCTTGAATAAGATTAATTTTAGGTATTCTTGGTGGATCTGCACTGACACACTTAGTTTTGAGTCTCTGTACCTTTCACAATAAAATGAAGGGTTGCACAAGGTGATTTCTAATGGTATTTTCAGAGAAAAAAAATTTATTATTCTTTAATCCTTTGTCTTGGTCGAAAGCTGTGACCTTGAGCTACTTATAAATATATTTATTGATTCAATATAAATCAGAAAATACATTCCTAATCTTTGTTAGATAAGATTTACATTTAAGTTTCCTTTTGGTTATGAGTAGGAAAATGTGTCACCATATGGGTTTCTAACTATCCTTTATCCATCTTTCCACTAAGGTCTAACTCATAATCAATTTTAGCCTTCGGATGGAATTTAGCCTTGCATTATACAAGGAGATTCAGAAAATTGTAATCTCACCTGTGCCAAATAATTTATCTTTTGCTGAAACTAATTGATAAATGGTATCAGTTAAGTACCTGGCTGTTTCTTTTGAACGTTTAATTTTTCTTGTTCCTACAGCCTGCTCAAAGTTCTTTTTCCACCAGAAGTACAAGGAGAGTTAGAAAATATTAATGGCAAGACAATGTTTACTGAATCAAAAGTAATACCTGAATAAATGACTCTTGAGAAGATGGTTGGAATGTGCTCTCTCATCCAGACTGTTAAATTTCAGTAACCAGCTGAACTCCTCTAAGTGAACAGAATATTTAAAGAACATAAAATCTCCCTTTTACAACCAACTCTCCAGACACTTAGTGTGTTGATGTTTAGATTCTAAAATTTATATCAAAGAGCATCATTGAAACAGATACTGATTATATATATTGGCTAAGAATTTGCATTAAAGATGACTCTTGGGTGTCCACTCAAGCATTCATATATCCAATAAGAGCTACTTGTGGGGATATTCTGATCTTCTTAGAATTTATTATTTTTTTCTCAAAGGTTTTAAGGTATAAGAGAGGAAGATTAATAGTTGCTAGATGAAGCTAAAGAGGAACAGCAATGCAGTGAAGACTATTATGAAATATAAAAATTTGATATGACTCCCAAGTTGCAACTAATACCAAAGTTGAAAATCAATGTCTATTGATCCATTTATCCATATCCATGCAGTCTGTACAAAGTGCATAGATACAGATGTTAATATTTTATTGGCATATATAACAGACACACACTTTCTTCTCTCTTGAGGCTTTCTCTGTTCTTAAAGAACTTAAAATAATACCAGGACATACAGAAAGCGATATTTGCTCCTCAATCTTTGGAAAGAGCTCATAATATACAAATATACCAATATAAACTAGATGAAAAATACACTGAAAACAAAGAGAGGCCCACATTTAATTGTTACTGAGTCTGATATTATTTCTGGTGAAAGTTTGCTTCTGTATTTAAAAGCGTCATTTTGTTATTGAAGGCATGTATTTATTTAAAGGACTTTTGTATTTTATTATAGCAAACATCTAAATTACTCGGAATAAGTCTTGAAACAATCACAAGTGATTTGACATCATGCTGAGAAAAAGGCATACTAATAAATGTTGCATTATGTTTATAAAGACCTTATTGAGAAGAAAACAAATTTGCTTCATTGCATTAACCTAATAGTATAAAAAGGTTATGACACCTGTAGGAGCTTAAAAAATAGAATTATCAGTTTGGGAGATGTCAGTGCAAAACAGTGTAGTTCAAATAGAATTTGAGAAAGTTTCAAGGTTGACCTAGTATATACTATTTGCTTTAAACATTAGAAATCAGAATGCCTATTTATAAAACCAAATATAACAGTTGCAAGAGATACAGGTCTTATTCTCTTACAAAGAGAAGTTTAATAAATAAAGCAAGTTAAATATCTTGGAAAATAATGAAAACAAGAAGTGCTAGCTAACAGGGGCGCCTGGGTGGCTCAGTGAGTTAAGCCTCAGCCTTAGGCTTAGGCACACAGCACGCACCCCCGAGGTGTGGGGGTACTGGCCGAGCTTCTGGCCTGGGATTCTGAGGCTGAGGGCAGGGTTTGAGGTGGGGACCCCTTGGAAGCACATTTGGAGAGAAAGATGGAGAGCCATGAGGAGGGGCCGAGAGCTGGGGTGAGGGTGAACCGGGGCCCCTACCCTCCCTCGCGGTTTCTCTGAGATGCAGTGCAATAGCTCTCCGTCCCTCTGGCAGCAGCCCCAGAAAACAGGCCGGAAAGTGCAGGGGGGATGGGGAGGGGGATGCTCCTGTGAGGGGCTCGGTGTGCTGGGCAGGGGTGTGGGGGCTCGCTCTTCCTTGCATGGACCCGTCCCCGCAGGAGGGACACTGGGCTGGCATGACGGTGGGAGGCCACCTCCCTCCTTGGGTCCTGGGCCCTCCCCAATCCCCCCCAACACACACACACACATCCTCCCGCCCCCGACCCCACCTCCCTGCTCTGGGCGTCCTCCTGGTTGGCTACCTCCTGTCCTGGGACTGGAATAAGGGACCCAGGCTCCCTGGGTCCTGGGACTGAGTCCTGCATTGGTCTCCCTGCTCAGTGGGGAATCTTCTTCACCCTCTCCTTCTGTCTCTCTCCCTGCTCCTGCTGTCTTATATTTTTCTCTCAAATAAATAAATACAATCTTAAAAAAGAAGAAGCGCTAACATAAAAAGGGATTGGGTGCTCTGTGAGAATATTGTCTATTTGCTGCTTTTATTATAATTTCAGCATTTTGTTTTCTCTTAAGTACTTTAAGGGTAAAGCTTTCCAACCCTATACATGCATATTGTGAGATATAAATATTTTGGTATATTTTATTCATTTTCTGTCCTAAACTAAGAATAACCTATTATGCAGTAGTCACTCAGGAAACATTGTAGAACTCATGTTCTCATGGGACAGACTGAAACCTGGTAGACAAATGAGAGAAATCTCTGCAGGTGATGTTACATGTTATAGGAGAAATAAACTGGAGAATAAGATGACCTACCTGGATGGGATGGTCAGAAGGCCTCTCCGGGGTCAAGGAATAGATAGGAAGGAGTAGATGTGTAGAGTCATGAGAGGAACTTTGATGACAGTGTCAAGAGTTAGTGCAAAGTCCTGGGGGAAGAGGACTTGGCATGTTTGAGGGACACAAGAGAGGCCTGGAGAGCTGGTCCAGGATGACTGTTGGGTGTTGGACAGGGACAGGGATGTCCTTGTAAAGAGTCAGGGAGTTTTACCAAATATAGACGGAACAAATGAAAGATCCAACCAAAGGAGTGAAGAGATGTATTTTATATCTTTAAAACTGCTCTGACTAGTCTGTGGATAATGGGTTAAAATGTTGGGAGATGGAAAAGATGGAGAGCAACTGGCTATTGTCCTCTCACTGTTCTTTTTCTTTTTTTTTTTTTAAGATTATTTATTTATTTATTTGACAGAGAGACATCACAAGTAGGCAGAGAGGCAGAGAGAGAGAGGAGGAAGCAGGCTCCCTGCTGAGCAGAGAGCCCGATGCGGGACTCGATCCCAGGACCCTGAGATCATGACCTGAGCCGAAGGCAGCAGCTTAACCCACTGAGCCACCCAGGCGCCCTCACTGTTCTTGAGAATTGTTCTCATTATTAAATATCTTTTTATACACACAGACATGCAACCTACTTCCCCTTTTTCCCCTTTCAATGCTTATCCATTATCTCTATTTTCATATACATCAAAATCGTGTTCTTTTCTTTACTATCACTTATTGCATGACTGCTCTGCCCCCTCCCTTAACTTGGTGGGGCTAATGATATTTTTGAAGGAAAACTTAAGATTGACCTCAGTTACCATCTCCTTGCACCTGACAGAGCTGAGACACGTGCTCTGGAACAGAACATATGAAATGTAGGTTGTAAATAAAGAAATGTTTGGATTGAGTATGGTTAGGGTTAATTTGCTTAATAAGATACAAAGGTCAGATCAGAGGTAACTACTGCTTCCTCACATCCAAAACCTCGCTTGCTTCTCTTTCTGATATAGTCAGCTAAGGACATTGTGTTTTCACCACCTGTATTCATGTCAGGGTGCTGAGAGGTATAGAGGATCTGAAGGACAACATACAAAGAATGAACTGGATATAGGTTAATCCACTGTCTAGCCCCTCAGTCCTATCTACAGAGACCTAACACCTAATACCTGGAATGATTAATATGAGATTCGGAGCGTCCTCTGATCCAGTGACCCATGTTCACTTCAGTTACAATCTGGGAAGTAGAGATGGAGCGAACAGATGTTGTGTCACTCACACCTCACCTTCACTAGCAGCTAATATGTGCCAGAGCCTGTGTCGTGTACTCTGTCCTGTCAGAATGCAGACGCCCTATACAATCAAAGAGCCCGAGACTAAAGAAATGCCCACAGATGTCACTGCTTATGAATTTTGGTTGTATTGATTAACTCTGATTTTATACTCAACTCTCTAAGTGCTGAACCACATTAGAGGCTCCTAATAACTGATTCTTGAGAAGTTTTCATTTAATGTTAAAATATTCTCACATGGCGACTTGTCTGCCCATTTCAGTGAAGCTCTAGGCTCCAGTGGTATAATAATGAAACACAGGAGGGACAAAGTAATACATAATGTGTACACAACAGCAGTGAAGGCATATCATTTTCTTCCCCTGTTTCATTTGTGAAGGATTTAGAAAGAGAACTATTTTAAAAGAAAATGCAGTTTCTGGGGGAAAAAAATGACAGTGAATGACACAGAGTCTGTTCATTTCTTTTGAAGCTGTCAGAGTCAGAAAAGAGAACCACTTTGGGGTACTTGTCGTAGGAGTGAAAGGACTTGATGTTGAGGTTTTATTAGCTCAGATGATAGGGAAAACTTCAATTCTAAACTGCTGTAAGTGGCCTATAAAGTAATTTAGATATGCCAGTGGCTATGGCCCTGGGTGTAAATTCACACTGTGTGAGTATCTAAAGCTGGGGTAAATTTTTCAGTGGTAAAACTTCTTTATTGATCTTGGGCTTTAGTTAAAATTATTTGAGGTTTTAGAATATGAGTTATATGCGTGTGTATGTGTGTATGTATTTATTTTGATATTCTATAACTACACCCTATCTCCCTTAATTAGTAACATTTTAAATGGCTATTTTTTGCTACATACATATCTACATAGAATATATTAAATGATAATTTGTTCTTACAAACTTATGCTATTTAACTTAATATTATACTTTTCACTCTCACCTTCAAAATTCTAAGTATTTTCTCTTCCATGAGTGATTGTTTCTCTTTGGTTATTTTTGACATAGTGATAGAAAATGTCAACACAGTTTTTGGAAAATAGGCAGTATTTCAATACAATCTGCTTTAAGCAAATGATCTCTAGCAAATGATTTCTGCATTTGGCATATGTCAAATATGAGAAGAAATTCAATTTCAGAATCATACGGAAAGAAGTTTTTCCAACAGTATGGCAGACTAGACAATCCTTTATTTTGAAGTAAATAAAAATATCAAATTATATGTTAGTAGCAGTATTTGTCTTAACTGGCAAGACTACACACACACACACATGGAATCTGCTCATTCTCAAAATAGACAGCAGGTATCTAGAAAAGTGACCAGTGACCACCACCATCAGATGGGAAGTGGTGTTGTCTGCTCACTCCTAATGAACTTGATTTTTCAGTCCGGTGGCCTTGGGGAGAGTGGGCTATCGCACAGTAGCCAGGCGCTGTCAAACACAGTACAAGAGCCCTTAAAGCCCCTCTCCCATCATTAGTTTACCTTCAAGATAAACTAAGAAAACAACAGATTTTACGTAGAGATAGCAAGGAATAGTACTTGTTCTTAACGTTGGCTCTTAATTGAATGGTCCCAAAACACTCAATTTAGAAATTTGTATTTTAGTGTTTTGATTTTCAAGCTAGGGGAAGAAATAAAAAGAAATCCTCTCTGAAACAAAGCAATGTAATGCAGGCCTCAAAAATTTCTGATGGATATACCTCTTTGATCATGCCTAACAATGAAAAGAAAACCACAAAGTGCATGAAAATAAAAAGCACAGTGCAGAAGAGGATGTCTAGGTGGAGGGGCAGAAGTTAGGTTGAGACCTGAAACAATCTCAGATGTTGGAATTCTTAGATAAAATTACAATATAAATAGGTTAATAAACCTATGGAATAAAAAGAGGTGCTGAAATCAAGAATAAGTAAAAATATATAAAAATGGGGGTGCCTGGGTGGCTCAGTGGGTTAAAACCTCTGCTTTCATCTCAGGCCATGATTCCAGGACCCTGGGATTGAGCCCCACATTGGGCTCCCTGCTCAGGGGGGAGCCTGCTTCCTCCTCTCTCTCTGCCTGCCTCTCTGTCTACTTGTGATCTCTCTCTGTCAAATACATAAATAACATCTTAAAAAAAAAAAAACGAAACACACACACATATATATATATATATATATATATATATATATATATGGCAGCAAGAAGTATAGGAATGAATGAATATTACAATGATCTAAAACAGCTAGAGAGACATTTCGTAAAATGAAATAAAAATCTAAAGACATTACCTGAAAAAGTAGAGTACATGAAAGAAAGGCTAAGAGGTAAGGAGGGATATCAGTGTAAGTAGGAAAAATACACAAAGGAGAGCCCGGGCCAGGCAATATTATAACATAACTGCTGCAAGACAAGAATCTACAGATTCAGAATAAAAAGCAAGTTGGAAAAATAAAATGAAGTTGACTATTACCATCAGAGTGACAGAGCAGAATAACAAAAATCTGAAGAACAGTGAGAAAGAAAGGACTGTTTGCAAGGAGACAACAGTCACACAGATGGCTGATTTCACATTATTAAAGATGGGGGGCTAGAATTTTTTGGAATGCCTTCTTCACCATAACATTATTAATAACTTAGAATTGTTTTTTGCAAAAGTCCTTCGAAGTACAAATTCAAGATAATTTTTTTTTTAAAAAGCAAAATCTCAGAGAAACAAGAGAACTTCATTGTTAAAATTTATGAAGAATGTACTCACAGAAATAGGGAGAGGAAGGCCTGAATCATAAAGAAGAATAGTGGACAGAGACATTGGTGAACATGTGTTAAAAAGGAAATAACAGTATAAATCAATGACCATAATTTCTGAAATATTAAACTTCAAAGTGTAGGTGGTGAAGATCAAATCATTGTAAAGAGAAGATGACATTAATTACTTTAGACTTGCTGAGAAGATTATGTATGTTAACATTTCTAAGACACAGTAAGTGATAGGAAGTGTAGAGTTTCAAACGAATACAAGAAGGGAATAAAATGGGGAAAAGGAAGAAAAATCCAAAAGACAGAAAGAAAGAAGAAAAAGAAAGGCAATCTAGAAAAGGCAGGACCAATGGAAAGCATAAAATAAAGTTATAGCAACATATCTAAAGCGTTAGTCTACTTTCTAACAGTACTAGGAAAAAATCCTGTATTTTAAGAGGCAGATTATCATACTAGATCTAAAAACATAACAGGTATATGATATTTATAAAGGATGCCATAAAGCATAGCAAATAAAAAGCTTGAAAGAAGAGAGAAGAAAAAGAGGTACTAAACAAATAACAATTGAAATAAACAATGCTATAAATATTAATATATGACAAATATACATAAGGACAAAAGAACTGCTCATAATAATAAAGTTTATTCCATAATGATATAGCTGTAAACTAACTGCAAATATATGTGCTGTAATGTTGTATGTCATGTAACATTCATGATAATAAAATAATTCCAATTATGTTGTCAGTAGTGACACAATTATTAGGAAACATAACTATTTTGATAAATACAACAATAAATTGGGGATTTATAAGAAATAACTCAACAACTGAGAAATCACAAAGTGTAAGGACTAGTAAAGATATAAAATATCAAAAAAAAAAACCACTTTGAGATAGTGAAATAGAGCATTTTACACACACAGATAATATGCAATAATACAAACATTTTAAAAAGTTGACCTTGTATTAAGTGATGAACACTAAATTCAAATTTTCAAGTGGGTAGTATCTTTCAGAATACATTCAGTAACAAAAGTGGAATTAAATTGGAATTTTGTCGGGGAAAAAGCTTTTAAAAAACTTTAACATTTTTGAATTATTACAGGGTTAAAGAAGAAATTGTACTAAACATTAAAATAGTAATAATAATGATGGATTTTTAAAAAATCATGTCAAAACTTGAAGTATAAAATGGTAGCAATAATTGAGGCTAGTTTATAATTTCAAATGTTTATATAAGTAATTAAGACAGTGAGCAGTGTGCTTAATAGCTATTTACTCAGTCTAGGAAAAAATAAAATAGAAAAATACAGTGAAAAAAATTTGAGAAAAAATAACAAATGTAAGAATAGCAATTAATAAAATAAAGGTAAATCATCACAGACATAACAAGGGTAAAGCAAATAATTTTATGAACTAAAGTCAATATATTCCTTTAATTTTGTAAAATTAATCAAATAAAAGTGTTGTAATAGGTACAAGCTTGAGCCTGTGCAATGGTGCAGAAATATTAATGAAGGTAAAATAATTAAACATACAAATACTGATAAATTTAAAGACATTTAAGATAGAGAGATGTTAGAATGTAGAAGAGGGTTGGTTGGTAAAGTATCCTCCAGATTGAGAAATCACTTTAAGACTAAAAAACTAAGCAAGTCACTCCATATAATTTACAGAATGTTATTCAGGGTAGATTACTGACAGGGGGATCCGGTGGACAAATGATGCAGTTGCCACACAGCACTTCTGTCTAAAGTCCAGACTTTAATCCATAGATTTTTTATGGAGCAAGGGAAGGTTCAGAGGTCACTGTGGTGAGGGCAAAAGGTTTAACATCTAATAGACTTTGTGGCTCTATCTGGGTGCCAGAGGGGAGGAAGGGGAAGAAACTATGTTAGCTCCACTAGTTATCTAAACAACTGTAGGGAAGATGAGAGCAATTCACCTTACTGCATTTTGTCAGGGCATACATTAATCTCCAAGGGGTCTGGTACAATAGCCCCAAGGGAGGTCATTTCTGGGACATGAACAAGATGGACGGCCAAAGAGGAAGTCAGTGTTGGTAGAACTTCTACAACAAATTATTTTTAATAAAGGTATCACTGCCTAAAACTACTAAATAGAGATTGAAAATAGGAGTTGTCCCATAAGCCATAAAACAAATGGAATTATACATCCAGAATTTCTCCCAAATACTGTCTTATAAATTCTTCCAAATATTCAAGGAGCAGATGTTCCCTTCTTGGTCAAATTCTTTTAGAGAATGGGAAAAAGGAGAAACATTCTACAAATTATTTTATAATTTTTAGTAGGATAGCTTCACACTAATGCAAGACAGGTGCAATATGTGAAAAGAAAATTATATACCAGAATTAGTTGCAAAGTCAAATGTAAAAATAAAATTATATTTACTAATGTTTCTGAATCCAGGAATCTGTAAAAAATATAGTACTTCATAATCAAGTTCAGTTTTTCAGTGATGCTAAATTTGTTTAAATTTAAAAAATCAATTAATAAATTCAGATTGAAACAGTGAAGCCACATGATCATTTCAGTGAACAACAACAAAGTCACTTGATAAATTTCAAAACCCATTATGAAAATAGCTTTTGGGGAAACTAAAAATAAAAGGTAACTTTCATAATCTGATAGAGCATAGTATATTGAATCTACAGTGAGTATCTTAATGTCTAAACATAAAAATTGTTCCTTTAAAAAAACTCTTCTTTGATACTCATAATGTGTGATATTTGAAAATTTTGTACTTTTTTGTTAAAGACTTATTTTCATTTATTTTAGAGAGAAAGAAAAAGAGAGTGCACAAGTGAGAGGGGCAGAGGGAGAGATTCCCAAGCAGAGTCCACGCTGGGCAGACCCAGGGCTTGATATCACGACCCTGATGTCTGATGTTGTGACCTGAGCTGAAACCAAGAGTTGGATGCTTTTTATTTTAACTGATTTATTTATTTATTTATTTGACAGAGACAGAGATCACAAGTAGGCAGAGAGGCAGACAGAGAGAGAGGGGGAAGCAGGCTTCCTGCTGAGCAGAGAGCCCAATGCGGGGCTCGATCCCAAAACCCTGGGATCATAACTTGAGCCAAAGGCAGAGGCTTAACCCAATGAGCCACCCAGGTACCCCAAGAGTAAGATGCTTAACCAACTGTGCACCTGGGAACCCCTCAACGATCTGTACTTTTGAGTCATAACCATCTAATTAACCCTAAAAATGAATAAATATATAAATCTTGAATAGAAAGGAAACCTTTCATTATTCATTAATGATATAATTGTCTAAAAAGAAGAAACAACAAATTATCTCTATTAATTGCTAGAATCAGTAAGATCATTTAGTAAGGTAGCTTTATTTCAATCACATTATTAAACAAAAAGTTAACTTTTTAGAAATTTACTATTTATAATGAAAATAAAGCAAAATAACTAGGAACCAAATTATTCAAAGAGGTACATGACCATTTTCTCAGTAACTGTAAGACTTACTGAAAGGCAATGGGATAAAAAGATCTAAAACATTTATTCATAGGCAGGAATACTTAGCATGGTCATCTCCCCCAAACTGATCTATAAAGTCAACATAATTCTAATCAAAATTCCAACAGATTGTGTGTGTGTGTGTTTCTGTGTGTGTGTGTTTCTGTGTAAGAACAAAGGGTCAAGAAGAGCCAAGATACAGAAAAAGGAAAAATTGTAGGAGCATGGCTTGTCTGACAGATATCAAGAGTTCCTGTGAATCTGTAATCTTTCAGTCCACATGCTATTGGCTCAGGAATAGGAAAAACAGATAAAAAGAATAAAATAATCAGCTGAGAAACAGAGCTTCTGTTTTGTTGAAAATTCATTTATCAGAATTGGCATTGAAAATAGATGAGAAAAAGGATGTAACCATTCAATAAACCGTCCTAGGTTTTTGGTTATCCATATGGAAATTTATCTTCACCTCACAGCATATGTTAAAATCATATTAAGGAAATTACAGGCCTAAATATGATATGTTCAGTCTCTAGAAGAAATTTACCTTGGTTTGGGAAAGAATTTATTTATATAAAATGAACAGTTATAGATTAGAATTATGTATTACATCAAAAGTATAATGTTTGGAGGGAAAATCAAGCCAACAGATCTGATGATGGGTTTTCAACATATGTTACTGATCAAGAATTAATATCAAGACTAAACTTAAGAAAATTATTCTGTAGATCATTGAGAAATAGAACACAATAGAATGAAAAGCATAAGGAGTTATTTCTAAGAAAAAGAAATGGAAATGGACAATAGTTGAGAAAATACTCGATATCAGTAAGAAAAGGTAAAGAAAAATAACCTCTAAGAGCCATTAAATTTAGAAAAATTTATCTTATGATATCAGGGGTTTCTAGTTTATGTATAAACTGATATAACAGTATCCTCAAAAAGACTAAAGTTGGTGATGTGCAAATCTTATAAACCAGAAAACCCACTTACAAATATAATGTGAGCAGTACCATACATATTAAAAAAATAACATGGAATTAATACAAAAGTATTCAGAGTCTCAATGGCATTTTGACTTTCCTAATACACTCAATTATATTTTAAAAATTCTCTTCATGACTCACCGAATAATTTTGTGCCACTAGAAAGTTGTGATCTGTGGGTTGAAGTACACATCCCTAGAGCAATTTTTGCCCTATGTAATAGGAAAAGTGCAGAAGAAATTTCACAGAAAAGTTTTTCTAATATATATCAAGGACTTGTCCCGATGCTTACTTATAAGAAAATGAGTAATGACTTTTGGTATGTATTCACACAACAAACAATTATGTAGCAATAGAAACAAATGAAGTTTAGTTCACAAAAGTCTTATTGAGCAAGTACTACAAATTACGTAAGAATAGAAAAAGAAATTTTAATTTACACAAAGTCATAAATATGTAAAATTAAGCAATACCAGAGAGAGAGACAGACAGATGGAGAGACAGAGAAAGATAGACAGATTATGGGCAAGTACTTATGTATATGTGGAAGAGTCTTTAAAAGCAAGCAAATGAATAATACATAATCCACGTTAATTGTGCCATCTGGGAGACTGGAAGGAATAGGGAGGCAATGGTGGAGGTACAAACAGGGTCTCCAAAATTATCAGCAATATTTGATTCCCTTAAACTGGGACTAGGTATGGATTATTGTGTTTTATTTTCATTTATTATATGTTACATGTGAATTCTTTGGTGAACAATTTAAAAACTGGAAATAATTCTCAGCATTTTTCAAAGCTTTTATTGAAATATGAAGAACATGCAGAAAAATTCCTGTATTTTAACAGTACAGATGATGATTTTTCACCATCTGAAGAACATCCAGATCACAGAACACATCTCTAAATCACAACCGTAACTTTGTTCTCCACTCTCCCTTTAGGCACAACCTCCTCTTTAAAGGTCAACCCTTCCCCTTCTGACAACATAGATTTGTTTTTTATGATTTTAAGCTTGTCAGATTCTACAGAATTACATGTAGTAATATGTAGTATTGAAAATGGTGTGTATGTGTGTATTATATATTTCAGTTTTATTTTCTTTTATTTTCTGCTTTACTTTTTTTTTTTAAGATTTTTATTTTTATTTATTTGACCGACAGATCACAAGTAGGTAGAGAGGCAGGCAGAGAAAGAGGGGGAAGCAGGCTCCCCACCAAGCAGAGAGCCTGATGTGGGGCTCGATCTTAGGACCCTGGGATCATGACCTCAGCCGAAGGCAGAGGCTTTAACCCACAGAGCCACCCAGGTGCCCCTCTGCTTTACTTTTTGTACATTGACTTATAGTCAGTAAATTCACTCATTAATTCTAATACAGTATCTCTGTTTGGATTTCTTCCTAAGCAATCACATTGTCCACAATTACGATAGTTTTAGTCTTGCTTTTCAATCCTGTCTTTTTTTCCCTTGCTTAATGCACTGGTGTGAACTTCCAGTACAGAGTCCAGTAGTGGTAGTGGTAGTAGGTATCTAATCTCATTATTGTCCTCAGGATTTTTTTTTAAAAAGGCATTTTTACCTTTAGTCTCTTTTAGGGTTTAGCACATAGACGAAATTCCTTTTTATTCCTAATTTTTATTCCTAATTATGATCTATTGGTAGTTTTTTCATCTCAGTGTATGTTCTATTTTATCAGATTATTTTTCCACATCTAAATATGTGATCATATTTTTCCTTTTTTCTGTTAATGTAAAATAAATTGATTTAGTTTTAAATGTTAAAGCAATCTTGCATTTCTATAATAAATCCTATTGACCATTAAGTTTTCCTTGATTCCTATACAAATAGATTCTATTTATTGTTATTTTGATGGGGTTTATACATTTGTGTTCATGATAGAGATTGGAGCATACTTTCTCTTTTAATGTCTTTGTTAAGGTTTTAGTTCTTAAAATATGTTATAGTGTGTTCCGTTTTATCCTATTATCTGGAAGATTTTTTTAAGCTTTTTTTTTTTTTTTCCCTTGAATATTTCGAGGAAATTAACCATGAAATCATTTGGGATTGGAAGGACTGTGTGTGTGTGTGTGTGTGTGTGTGTGTGTGTGTCTGTATGTAAAGATATATAATAATGGATTCAATATTTAAAAAGTATAAAAGTTGCAGGTTTCTAACTCCTCTACTCTCAGTTTGGTGGGGTTTTTTGTTTGTTTGTTTGTTTTCACTAATTTTTCTGTTTCATCCCAACTTTTGTCAATTTGTTAGCATTTATAACATCCTCTTCATATCTTTCAATATTTTTAAAGATTCTATAAGTATAAATAAAAGATTACATGGCAGTTGTTTTTCAGTAGTAAATGCCATTCCATTGATTTCTGCTGTCCCTCATTTTTATGAGACGTCAACTCTCAGTCTTATTGCTGCACCAATGAAGGTAATATGTCCTTTTGGTCTTCTTGCTTAAAGGTTTTCCCTTTGTCTCCAGTTTTCAGAAATTTTATTATCTTATTATGATAAAATCATACTTGATTGCACCATTGTTTAATAGACTCCATATCATCTCTATGTTGATGCTGAAGATGCTGACCACAGCAATTGTGGACGACTGTTTTTGTTTCTGTTTTATTTCTTGGCAGCAGTGGGTGTTGTTCAGCATTTCAACCCCTTCCAGTGTTTGGGAAGTATTTTTATTTGGTGAAAAGGTTAAGTTCCATCTTTCTCTGAATTTAACAAAATCAAATATTCACTTCGTTTGCATCCCTTGCAGCTAAATTTTGGGCACATAACTCAGGCTTGAACCACTCTGAATTTTTAGTAAAGAAGTAGGCAAGAAAGCACAAGCATAGATGGCAGTGATAGACATTTGGAGCAAAAGACAGTTCCAGAAGTTTCTGTGGTTGGGTTGTTGTGGATACATCAGAGTCCTTTCTTCACAAAAATAGTTCTGGTTTGGGGTGCTGTTTCTATCTGAGTAATGCTTGAACTGTATTTCTCTCTGATTCTGTTGGCTTCTCATCATAGTTTTATTCTTCATTTTCTGCATAAATCAGCTAGGTTAGTTTACTTTAAGTTGAAACTAAAAACTATATTGTACTTCATCTCTGACATCTCTCACATCCATAATCAGTCAGTCATTAAATCCTATCTCAGTTACATTTTCTGGATAAATATCTAATTTTTTTCCTTGTTTCTCCTTATAAAACAGTCAAATCATTAGAATGGACCATTGCAGTATTCTTTCTGATAGCCTACAAACCACCAACATGCAACCCTATCAGTTATTTCTATTTAGATCTTACACTTAAAACCTTCTGACATTTTTACATTGACATTAGGAGAAAATCTAAAACTATGGTTATCACTTGAAGGCCTTCTAAGGTGTAGAACTTACCTACTCCCAAGCTTTACCTCCTGTCTCCTCATACCTGGCTTTTGTTAGGTCTTTAAACACACTAGACATCTTCCTGCTTTTTGACTCAAAGTTTGTGCACATGATGGTCCCACGGACTGGAATGTTCTTTCCCCTACTTTCTTATATGCATAACTCCTGCTCATCCTTAAGTTACTGCCAAACACACATTCTTAAAGTAGATTAAAACTCCATCAGCTGGATAAGATCTGCCCTTTAATCTCTGTTACTTCAGGGTATAGTGTAGTCACAGCCATATAGGAACTCAATAAACATCAGCTGAATTAATAAATGAGTAAACAGTGAAATACACTATTGCTTTTATAATGTGTATTTTCCCATATACATTTTTTGTTAAAACAGTTGTCATGTTTATATTAAAATTCTGTACTCCAATCACAAAGTTTAAAACCAAAGGCAGTAGGATTCATCTTGGTCTCTGATAAATACTATGCTCTGTGCTTTAGTAACTAAAATTTGACAGCCAACCTTGCTGGTGGCAACTGTGAAAAAGGAAGAAGCAAAAATATGAGGAGAAAGTGTCATCTTGGTTAAAAACTTGGAAGAATACGTGTTTACTTTTCTAATTTCCATCACTCTAACCAGAAATCTCATCTGATTATCAGGATATCTCTGCAAAGTTGATTGGGAGTTATAACTCACAAATTTGTTATTTTCCCTAGTTTTATTTATAGTTAACAACTCAAAATTGGATATTTTTAAGATGTAGAATTTGATGTATTGATATACATATACACTGTGTATACATATGTATATGTATATACATATACAAATACAAGCAAGATAATCAACATATCAACTGTCTTTTCACATAGTTACCATTTTCTTTTTTTCCGTTTTTGTGGTGAGAACAGTGAAGATCTACCCTCTTAGAAAATTTCAGGTATACAATGCAATATTGTTAGCTGTTATCACATCATGGTACATTAGATCTCCAGAAGATATTCATCTTATATAACTGAATCTTTGTATGCCTTGACCGGTATCTTTAATTTTACCCCCTACTCCCAGTCCCTGGTAACCACCATAATATTTTTTGTTTCTATGAGTTTTACAATTTAGAATCTACACACAAGTGAAATCAGCAAATTTGTTTTAACCTCTGTCTGCCTTGTCTTTTCCTTCATCAGCTGAGCCTGAAGTGGCTTTTCGGACTCTTGGAAAGTCAACTGTTAAATAACAGCTCTGCAGTCAGTTCTCTCCTTTTGAGTGTGGGAATGCCCTTGGGAAAGAAAGTAGTGCCCTATTCACATATCCTTATAAGCACTCTAACATAATTGGCAAATACCAATGGCGTTTTCCAATGGGAATCTTTACCGATGATATGCCTTTAGCAGGATGAACTTGGTTGCATTAGTTTGTATATGCTAATCCAAGCAGGAGTTTATTGAAACTGAGTACAAAATGTTGATTTTATACTCATATATTAATATATGAGTATAAATATATATGTTTAAACTTATGTATTATAAATTCTTAATCAAATTATTAAATAAATTAAATAATAAATTTTATAGTAAATATAAATGTATATGTTATTAATATATATTTAAATCCCATATATTAATCCTTTGTACATATATTAATCTGGGCCAGAGGACATCCTCATGCTGCAACAATGAAACTGTTGAGGTATATTAGGGACTCTGAGCCTCCCCTGGCTTCATCTCTCCCTGCTTCACTTCTCCATAGTGATTACCGACATCCTTGAAATTATTACTGAAGTTTAAAACTGTCTGAGGTCTCCAGTTCACAGGAAATATCAAAGGTTGATTGTGAGAATTAAAAAAAAAAGATAGTGTAGATAAAACCACAGTGGAAATGTACAAAAGATTAAACAGATATAGAAGACACTTTATCGGTCTTAAATGCATGGAAAATATGTTCTGAAAACCAAGCTAATGTTTTCAGATTGATATCTTTTTAAAACAACAATGAAAGTAAATTTTTATGCATAAGAGTTACTATCTTGTGTTTCCTAATGTGTATTAGAAATACATTTAAAAAATAAGGAAATAGAATTTTCAAGATGGCAGCAGGGTAGGAGGACCCTAGGCTCATCTTCTCCCAGGAATAAAACTAGATAACTAGTAAATCATCCTAAAATCCCCAGAAATCAGCCTTAAGGTTGACAGAACAATCTCTCCAATTAAAGGGAGAGAAGAGGCCACATTCAAGAGTGTAGGAAATACAGAGATGTGGTTTAGGGTGAAGCAGATCAAGGGTGCTTTTGAGGGGATGGAGCCGTGGTCATAAAGAAGGGTGAGAGGGAGAGAGGAACATGCAGGGGAATGCACAAGGAGAATGTTTCTCCAAAACCATCAGCTTGGGAAACAGGAGGGGCTGAATTTTGTGAGTTCTTATAATCAGTGAGGCTTAACGCCTAGAGTTTTAAAGGTTAGCATGCTTGGCTGGGATAGAGACTGAAAGAACTGCTCTGTTCCTGGAGAGAAGGCAGGCAAATAACCCCTGGGGTAGACAGTGCTGAAACAGTGATCTGAGGAAAGTCTGGAGCATGCAGGAGGGATTATTCACTCTTCTCCTGGTGCTTCTCTGAGAGGTAGCATTCACAAAAATGCCTCTCCAGGAACAAAGGAGCTGGGTAGTGCCAATTCCTTACCCCATGCTTCAGCATAAACATAGTCATTTGCTGGAAGCAACACAGCATGGACACTAGCTGCCTAACTTTTTTACACCAAGACCCACCTTCCCGTTCTCTGGCAGGACTGCTCTTCTCAGTCAAACTTGCCTCTACTCCAATGCAACAGGCCCGGCTCCCAGAAGACCAGCACAAATCCCAGTCCACACCACATCTCCTGACCAGATAGTTTTGCCGGCCTCAGTTCTGGTGGAGTTGGTGTCAGGTCTCATTTCACAAGCAGACCAAAGCCACATTCAGGCCAGGGACCAAACACTGCCCACTGCAGGCAAGGAGAAATTTTGCAGACAATAAGTCTAAAAGATAGAGCAGCCAAAACACAATAGCAAAGTGCATTTTGCCCTGGGCACTACATGGCCTCTTCTTCATAAGGTCATTACCTTCAGGAGCAGAAGACATAACTGCCTTTTCTAACACATGGAAGTCAGAGACTTAGACAAAATGCCAAGATGAAGGAATTTATCCCAAATAAAGAGCAAGGTAAGGATGGTCAGAGACCTAAGCAAAACAGTTAATAAGTAACACACCTGATAGAGAATTTAACACACAAATCATAAGGATACTCACTGAGCTTGAGAGAAACATAGAAGACATCAGTGACCCTTACCACAGAGATAAGACAGTTAAAAAATAATCAGAGATGAAAAAGGCAACAGATTATTTTGGAAATAGGCTTGATGCAGTCAACAGCAGGCTAGAAGAGAAACAGGAATGAAGTAAACATCTAGGAGATAAAATAGTGGAAAATAATGAAGCTGAACAAAAGAAAGAAAGAAGAATTACACAACACAAGAATAGACATAGGAAACTCAGTGACTTTGTCAAACATAGTAATATTCATATTATAGAAGTCCTTGCAAAAGAGAGAGAAAATGAGCAAAAAATTTACTTCAAGAAATAATAGCAAAAAACATCCCTAATCTGGGGAAGAAAACAGACATCCAGATCCAGGAGAGAAAGAGCTCCCATCAAAAACAACAAAAACAGTGCAACACCAAGACATAGTAGAGCTAAATTTGCAAAATTTAATCATAAAGAAAAAATTTTAAAAGCAGAAAAACAAAAGAAGTCTTTAACTTATAAGGGAAAACCCATAAGACTAACTGGAGAGTTTTCAACAGAAACTTGACAAACCAGAAGAAAGAGCCATAAAATATTCAAAGTGCTGAATGGGAAAAATCTGTAGCCAAAAATATTCTATCCAGCAAAGCTATCATTCAAAACAGAAGGAGAGATAGAGTTTCCCAGATGGAGAAAAGTTAAAGGAATTCACTAAACCATCCCTGCAAGAAATATTAAAGGAGACTCTTTGAATGCAAAGGAGAGGCCAGAAGTGATAAAGATATGAAAAGATCAGAGAAAGTCTCCAAAAACAATGATACAACAAATAATAAAATGGTACTAAAGACATATCTATCAGTAATCACTCTGAATGTAAATGGACCAAATGCTTCAAAAGACAAAGGCTATCAGAATGGATAAAAAAACAAAACAAAACAAAAAAAACAAGACCCATGTATATGCTTCCTACTAGAAACTCATTTTAGACCTAATGACACCTGCAGATTGAAAGTGACGGCAGGAGAAACATTTATTACACAAATGGTGTAAAAAAAAAAAAAAAGTTGAGTAGCAATACTCATATAGGACAAATGAAAATTTAAAACAAAGACTGTAAAAAAGAGACAAAAAAGGGCATTATATACTCCTAAAAGGGAATGATCCAACAAGAAGAGATAACAATTATAAATATTTATGCATCCAACATGGGAGCACTCAAGTATATAAAACAATTAATAACAAACATAAAGAACTCACTGATAAAAACACAATAATAATAGGGGATTTTAACACTTGAAGAAACGGAAAACTTGAACAGACCAATAACCAGCGAAGAAATTGAATTAGTGGACAGATCATCTAAACAGAAAATTAAAAAAAAAATGCTACTAGACAACAAATGATTCAACCGGGAAATAAAAAAAGAAGTTAAAAAATAAATGGAAATAAATGAAAATAAAAACACAATGGTCTGAAACCTTTGGGATGCAGCAAACTGGTTTTAAGAGGGAAGTATATAGAAATACAGGCCTACCTCAAGAAGCAAGACAAATCTCAAATAAACAACCTAACGTTATGACTGAAGTAACTAGGGAAAGAATAACTGAAGCTTAAAGCCAGAAGAAGGAAGAAAATAATAGATTAGAGCAGAAATAAATGATACAGAAACTAAAAAAAGAACAGATCAATGAAGCCAAGAGTTGGTGCTTTGGAAAAAAAATCCATAAAATTGATAAGCCTTTAGACAGACTTATCAAAAAGAAAAGAGAAAGGACCCAAATAAATAAAATTACAAATGAGACAGGAGAAATAAAAACCACCACAGGCTAGAACACAACCACAGAAATACACTACAGAAATACAATTATAAGAGAATATTATGAAAACTATATGCCAACAAATTAACAAGTTCCAAATAACTTGGAAGAAATGGAAAAAATTCCTAAAAACATATGAACTACCAAAACTGAAACAGGAGGAAATAGAAAACTTGAACAGACCAATAACCAGCAAAGAAATTGAACAGTAATCAAAAATTCCCAACAATGAAAGTCCAGAGCCGGATGACTTCATGCCCAAATTCTGCCAACCATTTAAAGAAGATGTAATACCTATTCTTCTCAAACTATTCCAAAAAATAGAATAGGAAGGAAGACTTCAAAATTAATTCTACGACATCAGTGTTATCCTGATACCAGAAGCAGACAATTATCTACTAAAAAAGAGAATTACAGGTCAATATTCCTGATCAATATAGATGCAAAAATTCTTAATAAATTACTAGCAAACAGAATCCAACAATACTTAAAAAAATAATTCACCGGGGCGCCTGGGTGGCTCAGTGGGTTAAGCCGCTGCCTTCGGCTCAGGTCATGATCTCAGGGTCCTGGGATCGAGTCCCACGTCTGGCTCTCTGCTCCACAGGGAGCCTGCTTCCCTCTCTCTCTCTCTCTCTACCTGCCTCTCCATCTACTTGTGATCTCTGTCAAATAAATAAATAAAATCTTTTTTTTTTAATAATTTTTTATTTTTTATAAACATATATTTTTATCCCCAGGGGTACAGGTCTGTGAATCACCAGGTTTACACACTTCACAGCACTCACCAAAGCACATACCCTCCCCAATGTCCATAATCCCACCCCCTTCTCCCAAACCCCCTCCCCCCAGCAACCCTCAGTTTGTTTTGTGAGATTAAGAGTCACTTATGGTTTGTCTCCCTCCCAATCCAAAATGATAATTCACCATAATAAAATGGGATTTATTCCTGAGTTACAAGGGTGGTTCAATATTTGCAAATCAATTAATGTAATACATTAGATTAATAAAAATAAGGACAAGAACTATGATTATTTCAGTAGATGCAGAGAAAGCTTTTGACAATAAGAACACCCATTCACAGTAAAAACTCTCAACCAGGTAGCTTTGAAGGGACTATAATTCAACATAACAAAGTCCATATATGAAAAATCCACAGTTAATGCAATCCTCAATGGGGAAAACCCGAGAGTTTTTCCTCTACAATCAGGAATAGGACAGGGATGTTCACTCTCACCATGCTTGTTTAGCATAATACTGGAAGTTCTAGCCACAGTAGTCACATAGCAAAAATAATAAATTAAACAAACAAATAAATAAATGGCATCAAAATCAGCAAGGAAGATGTGAAACTTTCAGTATTTGCAGATGACATGATGACATGATACTCTATATAGCAAATAAAAAAAACTACAACTGATTAGATTAATTCTGTAGAGTTGTAGGATACAAAATCACCATATAGAAACCTGTTGCATTTCTATATACCAATAATGAAGCAGCAGGGAAAAAAATTTAAACAATCAATCCCATTTGCAATTTCACCAAAAACAATAAGGTACTTAGGAATAAACCTAACCAAAGAGGTGAAAGACCTGTACCCTGAAAACTATTAAACACCAATGAAAGAAATTGAAGATGACACAAAGAAAGGGGAAAACATCCTGTGTTTATGCCCCAGAAAAAATAATATTGTTAAACCGTCTATATAACCCAAAGCAAGCTACATATTTTTTTTAAAGATTTTATTCATGTATTTGACAGAGAGAGAGAACCTGAGCAAGAGAGTAGCAGGCGGAGGGAGAGTGAAAAACAGCCTCCCTTTGAGCAGGGAGCCAGACTCAGCTCTATCCCAGGACCCTGAGATCATGACCGAGCTGAAAGCAGATGCTTAACAAACGGAGCCACCCAGGTGCCTCTCAGTCTACACATTTAATGGAATCCCTATCAAAATATCACCAACATTTTTCACAGAGTTAGAATAAACAATCCTAAACTTTTGTATGGAACCACAAAAGACCCCAAATAGCCATTGGAAAAGCAAAACAAAGCTGGAGGCAGCACAGTTCCAGACTTCAAGTTATATTATAAATCTTTAGTGATCAGGGGCACCTGAGTGGCTCAGTGGATTAAAGCCTCTGCCTTTGGCTCAGGTCACAATCCCAGGGTCCTGGGATGGAGACCTGCATTGGGCTCTCTGCTAAGCAGGGGTTCTGCTTCCTCCTCCCTCTGCCTGCCTCTCTGCCTGCTTGTGATCTCTGTCAAATAAATAAATAAAATTTTTAAAAAAATTTTAAAGCTTTAGTGATCAAGACAGTATGATACTGCCACCAAATACAGAACAGAAAAGTAAGAAGAGAAAACCAAGAAATGAACAAACCACTGTATGTTTAGTTAATCCTCAACAAAGCGTGAAAGAGGATCCCATAGGAAAATGATAGTCATTTCAACAAACGGTGTTTGAGAATCTGGACAGCATCATGCAAAAGAATGAAATTGGACCACTTTCTTATACTAGACCCCAAAATAAATTCAAAATTAATGAAAGACCTACATGTGAGACCTGAAACTGTAAAAATCTTAGAGGAGAACGCAGGCAATAACCTCTTTGACAACTTCCTTCTAGACTGTCCCTGGGGGAAGGGAAACAAGAGCAAAAATAAGCTACTGGGACTTCATTAAAATAAAGAACTTCTGCACAGTGAAGGAAGTAATCAATAAAACTAAAAACCTACAGAATGAAAGAAGATATTTGAAAATGACATAAAGGGTTAGTATCGAAAGTATATAAAGAACTTGTATAGCTTAACATCCCCAACATTAATAATTCAATTAAAAATGGGCAGAAGAACTGAATAGACTTTTTTTTTTCAATGAAGACATACAGATGGCCAACAGACACATGAAAAGATGATCAGTGTCACTCTTCATCAGGGAAATACAAATCAAAACTACGATGAGCTATTACCTCACACCCATCAGAGTGACTAAAATCAGTAACACAAGAAACAACAGGAAAAAGGGGAATTCTTTTGCACTTTTGGTGGGAAGGCAACCTGGTGCAGCCACTAGAAAACAATATGGGGGAATAAAAAACAGTATGGAGATTCCTCTACAAGTTAAAAATAGAACTACCCTACAATCGAGCAATTACGCTGCCAGGTATTTACTCAAATACCTAATTCTAATTCAAAGAGATATATGCATCCAGATGTTTATAGCATGTAGGTAAGATAATAACCCAGAGCCATTTAAAAGAATTTAAAAGATACCACTGTCTTAGAGATTTATAAGCAATTAGAACTATTTAAAATAGTTCTGTAGCTATTTTAAGACAGAATTCTGTTAAATATTTTTTTTAATTTGTTGTGCTGTTTAGTGTTCCATTAGAATTATACTCACTTTAATGGATAGAACTTCTCAGAACTTTTATTTTTATCTGTCTTTTTAATCTGAAAATTTTTTTTCTTTAAATATCTACTTATGATAATGAATGGACACCACAGTGATTAACAATGTGAGGTCAAAATCTCTTTCTGAAAAACGAAAAACAAAATACAAAAACAGATGCCCTGTGTAATAATGCCAGCATTTAAGTGGAAATAAACCACCTGTTTTCCTGAAATAAGATAAAAAACAACCTCCTCCCAAAAACCTCTCTGTGAAATAAAAGAAAAGCCAAAGGTCATTTTTGAAAATCTTCATTTTCATGTGTTTCTTAGTTGTAGTTTTAAAAGAAGAATAAAAAAATGAAATGCTGTGGTTATCTTTTTCCTTGTCTCATTATTTCTTCTTACCCTCCTTATGATAGGTTCAACTGAAGAACCTGGGAGTTGATTATTTGGTATGTCAAAGAGACCTCCAGCACAGATTTTATGTAGGTGTATTTCTTTGGGAGTCAGAACCTTCTAAATTGTAGCCTCTATTTTTGAATTTAGTTACTCATTACAACGCTGCCTACAACATTGAGGAAACAAACTGAGAATAAATTTTTATATATTTTTTTTAAATAAGGGGCTATGGAGAAGAAAACTAGAAGAGCTTTTCAATGAACAAGTTTAACTGAACTGCTTCTGTTTGAAAATAAAACATATAAAAATTGAAAACTCAGAAAAATGAAAGCTTTTTTACTTTTTCAAAGTGGGAAAAGACAGTGTTGTATAATAGCAGGATTTTTAGAACCTCATCAGAAGGCAAATAACAGAGTAATCTCAGAAATTGGGACATGTGTTCAAGTATTGTAAAAGACAGAGCACCTAGGGTGTTGCTACATTGAATTGGCAGTGTTAATCCCAGGCGATTTTGTCCCTTCCATTTTCAATAAAGAAATTATTCAGAGAGGCAAAATCGGGAAATACAACCAAGGATATATCTCACTTTCATACTATGCCAATATTCACAAAATGATAGTGTATTAAATTTGGGAAAAGTCATAGATATCAAAAAGGCTAAAATTCTCATTTTATCATGATATAAGTGTGTATACATAATAAATGATGTAGTTAAGAATAGATCCAAGGCATAGGGCTTCTGTTCTCTCTTTTTTTTTTTTTTTTTTATAGAGAGTAGTAATTTACAAATCTGTGTATTTATACTGATTCAAAAGATCCTTTCTTGTTTATACTTCGAGAGCACAAAGAAAACCTTATGTAGTCATTTGAATAGTGGGAATTTGATTAACCCCTAAAGGAAAATAGGTTGATGAAAAAGCTGTGAATGGGGTAAATTGTTTAAGTATACACACAGTTAACTTTATAAATTCATTTTTAAAATAATTATATACTTGTCCATAAAAAATGTAAAGTTAAAGATAGCACCTCAGAGAAGTAGTGACAGCCTAACTATAAATTATTGTCAGTCAGTATTAATTTGAACAGAAATTTGTTTTCAGCTTGATGAGCCAACTTTAGCACCAATGAGACTCAAATCCATATTGACAGAAGGACATAAGGATCTACATTCCATAGTATTTCTCTGTAGAGGAAATTCTGCATGGATTTCTTGTACTTCTGTACATCTTGAGAGCAGAGGCACTGAATGTCCTTGTTCTAGACTATCTTTGCAAAAATGTGTACAGCAAATGGATATTTTTGATATCTGTTCCAATATAATAAAGATATCTCCCTCCAAGGCAAAGGCAAGCAGGTTTATGCCCATTTTAAAGGTCAGGTTTCCTAATCTCGGGTTTCTCCTTTATTGATGTAATCCACTGCATGTTCTGGTGTCACCTGGCACTTCTCATCACTCAGTGGGAATCTGAGTTCAGGAAACAAGCATAAATAATAAAAATAAAAATAAATAATAATAATGACTATTGCTATTGCTGTGAGCAACAAAAAATTATCCTCCTCTGACCCAGAGTTTCAGGCTTCCTGCCAGTGACTGAGAAACTAGCAGACCAATTTGTAAATTTGCAAGCAAAAAGAAAAATTTCAGGACACAGGTGTGGCTCCGTCAGTTAAGCATCTGCCGTGGGCAAATCATGATCCCAGAGTCCTGGGATTAAGTTCTACATCAGGTTCCCTGCTCAATGAGAAGTCTGCTTCTCCCTCAGCCCCTCCCCCATTCCTGCTTGTGCTTGCTCTCTCTCTTTCTCTGTCTCACTCACAGAAATAAATAAAGTATTAAAAAAAATCTCAGACCCTAATGTTCTTGAAATTACCATTGCCGTTTATTCTGTATACTCCGATCAGATTCATATTTATAAAGCACATATCTCATTATGTGTCTATCAGAAATCTCCAGTGTTTTCCAATGAAGTATAGATTCTCACCAAGGAATTTTTTTTTTAATTTTTTATTTTTTATAAACATATATTTTTATCCCCAGGAGTACAGGTCTGTGAATCACCAGGCTCACCAAGGAATATAAAACCTTCCTTTAATGGTTCCAACCTCACTTTGTGTCCAGTTAACTATAGTGTTTCACCAAGGAATGAAAAGTATTTCATTACGTGGCTCCAATTTACCTTTGTAATTTTGTGTCTTGTCCCCTGATCAGATCTCCTTTTACCATCCCCATGGCCTTTTGTCCGTTACTTCCTATCACATGATCATACTGTCCTTTCTCTCATTTCTGTTACCTTTCACAAACACTCTAACTTATACAAACTTGAACTGTTGTGGTGGTGCAATGTGGCACCAACCAGGTCCTCCTTCAGGAAGGTGTGATTTATTCTCAGAGTCCTAGGTCTGGTGTCAGCAGACAGCCCTCAGCTTATTCTGTTACAACAGTTGCCCTTAGACATGCAAAGCTTCCGTGCCCAAGATCTTGTCTCCTTCCCATGGGCAGCTTATATCTAATGACTGGCCAATGAAGGGAAACTAAGGCTCAATCAAAATTGGGACAGCTCTAAAGGCTGCCCCAGCTTCAGACTTCCCTATTATTTTGGGTGGTGTTTTGTTGTGACCACATCACAATCCTGCTTTTCTTCCTCTTTCTTGTTACTACACTTCCTGTACACAAATCTCAGTGTTAGACTCTTTCCTGGGTAGCCCAACCAGTAAGTTGCCATCATGCATGGAATGTAATCTTAAGAAAGGGCCTGCCTCTTCCTTATTTCTTTCTTTGTTGTTGTTGTACCTGTATCAGGCACCCTTGTTAATAGCTGTTCAATAAGTATTTATTGAATCAAATTGAACTGATGGACTGGAGAAGCTTACATTGCATTTTTATCATCAGCATCCAAGATGAATGTAGAATATGATACTAGGAGGATCGCCCTAACAAAGTGTTAAATATGAAGTGATAAATATCTATAGAATCCAGAATCAATTAAAAAGACACTATTACTTGGGCACCTGGGTGGCTCAGTGGGTTAAGCTGCTGCCTTCGGCTCAGGTCATGATCTCAGAGTCCTGGGATCGAGTCCCGCATCGGGCTCTCTGCTCGGCAGGGAGCGTGCTTCCCCCTTCTCTCTCTCTGCCTGCTTGTGATTTCTCTCTCTGTCTAATAAATAAATAAATAAAATCTTAAAAAAAAAAAAGACACTATTACTCAAAAGAGTCAAAGGAATATTACCATTTGAATTGAATCTAGAAAACGTTGGTTGATTATCTAACAAATCTTATCTTTCCTATCTAAAAGGAATTAAGTTTGTATTTGTCTAGAATAAATTAAGGGAAAGTAATGCGAAATAAATTCAGACAAAGGGAGGGAAGTATTTACTCACTATCACTTTTACTTTTATGAATGAGACTAATGGTTTCAAGAGCAAAACTGAGTGGTAGCATTTATACATATAAAGTGAAGTAAGATTGTTTCCAGGATTTCGTATTGGTCAAGAGTACTGTGAGCTTCTTAAAAAACAATCTTGAAAACTTACTCTTGAAATTAAAGAAAAAAAATAAAAAAAAAACCCAGTAGCTTAACCTAAAATATCCCAAATAGCTCCAAGAAAATAGATGTTTTGGCAGTAATGTGCCCGTAGGAATTGAAAAATAAGCTACAAATAGAATAAATAACCAGTTGTAGCAAAAGCTCTAAGTATATTCTAACAGTAACCACCACCCATCCACTTACAGTTTCTCATTACTCTTTCAAACACTAGAAAGCTTCAGATAACTGATGCTGTATTGTAAAATGTGTTTTCAGGTTGATAAAAAGCTACTAGATTATAAACAAGTGTGTGCTCCTGGGCATATTGAATGTTTATTGAATGTCAACAGGTGTACTTATTTCTTGTTTGGGCTTTACAGTAAATGATGGATCATGGCCTTCCATTACAAAGTATCCTTAATCTTTCAGCTTATGTATCATCTGTTTTCCCAGCTGAGTCTTTAAGTCATTGGCCTTTAACATCTAGAAAACAGCTTTGTGAGTTTGATATAGTTCTTTTTTTTCCCTTAAGTGTTCTTTTTCCAGCTATATTTTTTCTCTTGAAATGTCATCCCTAGAGAAAATGTTTTGAAAAAAAATTCACAATTATTTGAAATGGTTATTGACTAATTATTATCCTTTCTCTTTCATATCTAATTTATTATTTGTTGACACTAATTTATTATGTGGTAATATTGTTTGGCTCTACTCACATTTTCATTATGTTTATTTCATAATATGAGAACAAAAATAATATTTAAGTTTGAACAAAATTTCTTCATTATAAGTAATGTAATATTTCTTTGTTGTAGCATCTGATATTTGCATTTGCCTTCCTGCCTATTTTAAGTAGCCAAAATATAATGTAAGAACATGACTCCAGTAGCAAAATGAGACTCCTAGGTACTTTAAACAAGTATATGATACTTGAATCTTCGCTGTTTTTGTTTTTTTTTTTTTTCACTTTCTCATTGTAGGTGCTGTTGGAATTATGGTTGCATGAACTCTTAGTTGCACAGAATATGTCAACAAGTTGTAGGCTGTTTGCATCCTGAGCCCTAGGCGGTTTATGCCTGAAGCATCCCCTAGCCATTATGACAACCAGAAGTGTCTCCACATATTTCCAGCCATCTCCCAGGGGAATAGCACTGCTCCATTTTCTTACTCTGCTTCTAATTTTTATTACTAGTTATAGCAAAGGTAGTATAGTAATTTCTTCTGCTTCTTGTGTTACCCTCAACTTTCCACTCTTTTTGTTAAGGTTTTGTTTATTTATTTGACAGAGAGAGACACAGCAAGAGAGGGAACACAAGCAGGAGGAGTGAGGGAGGGAGAAGCAGGCTCTCCACTGAGCAGGGAGCCCTAGGCGAGACTCGATCCCAGGACCCTGGGATCATGACCCTAGCCGAAGACAGGCGCCTAATGACTGAGCCACCCAGGTGCCCCAAAACAGGTGAATGGTTTGAAGTAATAGAATTCTTATGCTCAAAATCTTTCAGGGATATCTGTATTAATTTTCTAGGGCTGCCACAAAAAATTATCACAGACTTGGTGACTTAAAACAACAGTAATTCATTCCCTCATAATTCTAGATGCCCCAAATCCAAAACTGAGGATTTGGTAGGGTCAGTTTCTTCTGGGTGCTCCAAGGGAAAAGCCGCTCTATTCCTTTCCCATAGTTTCTGGTGATTGCCAACAATCCCTGGCATTCCTTGGTTTATAGACACATCACTCCAGTCTCTGCCTCCATCTTCACAATGCCGCCTTCTCTGTGTTTATCTCTTTTATCAGGACAGTTTCACAAGATTTAGTATCCACCCTAATCCAGTGTGCTCTCTTCTTGTTCTTTATATTAATTAAATCTATAAAGGCCCTATATTCAAATAAGGTCACATTCTGAAGTTCCAGGAGGGTATGAACTTGGGGGGACATTATTCAACTCACAATAGCACCTATTGTTTTTAAGGCCACAGTTCTCATGGTTTAGAAGGCCTGACATGATCAGGAACTGCTTTGCTTTTTCAGATTTTATGTCTTAGCAGTCTCCTCTCTTATACTGGACTCTGAGCACTGGTCAGACTTCCTTCGGTTATGCTATTCCCCTTCCAGAACTGAGATCTCAAATTAAAAAATCACATCTGGTCTCAGGTTAAAAATCACTTGTTTAATGATTCTGTAAGACTCTGTTTAGAGCATTTGTCCCTCTGTTATATTTCCAGGATGCATATCTCATAGCCTGCCATTCCTGGCACTATATCAAGCACTGGGATACAATAGCGAATGAATTGGATTTGATTCCACAAGGTCTATGGCAAAGATTATATCACCATTGTCTATAGACCATTACCATGTCCTGTGCTAATTAGCTAATTAACTAATTAATGTTAGTTAGTTTTAGTTGTCCTTTATAGATGGCATGGGAAATTTTTACTGATTTATTTGTATATGATTATTGAAGAGCATTTGCTGTAGTAATCCTACATTGAAATACTTGTTTGATGTCTTTAGTCTTTTGGAGAACATTTTATTTATACATAATTAGCACTATAATTTCAAGAATTGCCCGTAAAAAGTCAGGCCTACTATAGACTAGCATTGTCCTTGCCTTACAAATATTAATACTGCTTAACATAAGCTTTAATCTTCTAAACCTAAATGAAGACAAACATGGGCTATGTGCAATAATTGGAAGTCACCTTTAAAGAGGCAGTGGAAATTACTAATCCAACTTGATTTTTGATGTAAGTTGAGTGGAAGAATTTTATTTAACCCAACATATTCCCTATTTCCATTGGATGACCCAAATCACCAGATCAACCCTTGCAATGGTCAGCAGATTTGAAGATCTTATAAACTAGAGAAACTAGAGAAATTCTAAGTTTGAGTAATCCTTAGTATAAATTTGAAATTGACTTGTCTATCAGGATGCTCATATTTGAGGTTCAGCCAAGCAATTTGTGAAAACTTCTTAATCATTTACCAGAAATACATGCTTTGTACTTTACTGATGACATCACACAGATTTAAAGGACTACTGGTGATTGATTTTTGAATATACTTCAATGTTCACTTAAATAAACACATATATTAGAAATCTGGGTGCTATTGGCATAGTGTCTCCTATATTTGATAAATTTTATATCAGTATTCAAGTTGAAAGCTTTATTTAAAATTTTGTTTTAGGGGTGCCTGGGTGGCTCAGTGGGTTAAAGCCTCTGCCTTTGGCTCAGGTCATGATCTCAGTGTCCTGGGATTGAGCCTCACATTGGGCTCTCTGCTCAGTGGGGAGCCTGTAGAGAAAGAGTACCCTCTTTCTCTGCCTGCCTCTCTGCCTGGTGATTTCTGTATGCAAATAAATGAATAAAATCTTTAACAAAAAATAAAATAAGGGATGCCTGGGTGGCTCAGTTGGTTAAGCTGCCGAGACCCACATCGGGCTCCTTGCTCCGCAGGGAGCTTGCTTCTCCCTCTGACTCTGCCTCCCACTCTGTCTGCCTGTGCTCGCTCTCTCTCTCTCTCTCTCTCTGACAAATAAATAAATAAAATCTTAATAAATAAATAAATTAATTAAATAAAAATAAAATTTTGTTTTAGTTAAAACAAGGTAAAAAAGTGTGATTTTCCATTTTTGATCCTAGGGAATTGGATGAGTCTATTGCTCAAATGTTTTGAATGAGCTAGTCAAGCTTTTGTGTCTTTCACAATTGTTTGGAATATGCTTATAAATAACAATATTAAAAAAAAAATAACTTTAAGGGGGCTTGGTACCTCAGTAGGTTAAACATCTGCCTTCAGCTCAGGTCACGCTGCCAGGGTTCTGGGATCAAGCTGGAAGTCCTGCTTCCTGCTCAGCAAGGATCTTGCGTCTCACTCTCCCTCTGTTTCTCCAACTTGCGCGCTCACTCGTTCTCTCTCTATTTCTCTCACTCACGCTCTCAAATAAGTAAATAAAGTCTTGTACAAAAACCTTTAAATATGGTGGATTATTTTGGATCCAGTAAGAATTGTAAAAATGAACACAAAATGTTCAATAAGATTTTATTTTTGGAAGGATAGTCCTTGTATTTCCTGAGATGTCTTCTTTGGGGGAGAGATGAGGACCGCCATAATAAAGTACCGTAGACTGGAAGCCTTAAAACAACAGACATGTATTCTCTCACAGTTCTAGAGCCTAGAAGTCTGAAATTAAAATGTTGACAGGGCCAGACCTATAGAGAAAGAGCCTCCTTTGCCTCTTCCAGCTTCTGGTGGGCCCAGAGGTTCCTTGCTTGGGACAACATATTTTCTAATTTCTGCCTCCATCCTTCCGTGGCCATCAATCCCTGATTCTGTGTCCAAATATTCTTCTTCTTATAAGGACACTGTCATATTGGATTAGGGTCCACTTTAATCGTCTAGAGTGATCTCATCGTAACCTTATTATATTTGCAAAGACACTATTTCCAAATAAGGTCACATTCACAGGTACCAGGTGTTGGAACCTCACCATATCTTTTAAGTGGGTGATGGGAAGGCTCCACTCAACCCATGGCAGGGCCTACGTACTAAAGATTTCAGTGCTTTTGCTTTCATTAGTTATTATAGATAATCAGTAAATAGTAATAATAGGCATTATTATTAATAATATCATGGAAAACACATATATACCACTTATGATATACCAGGCCCTGCTTTACATGCATTACAAGTATTAACTCATTGATGGCACTTAAATGAGAATCCAAGAGTCTTACCCTGAAGTGATAATATATCAATAAGCAAATTCTGTTTTAGATTTTAAAAAGACATTCTTAAAATTAGCATTTTGTTTTTGTAATTTTATCCGTTTTATTTTAATTATGTCATGCATCCTTAAAGTTTTCAATGCCTATGAAGTTTTGACCTGCAAAACATACTGGTAGTTTACAAATTTCTCATTAGATTTATTTAAACTTTTTTTGTTTGTTCATTATTAGGGATTGAACCAGTTCCAGATACCATTACCAATGAAACTAGGCCTGCCATAGCAGCTGAAGGCAACCATTTATTACATACACTTCATTTGAGTCTCTTATTAATGGTGACATCTGTTTAAGTCTTAATTACCACATTACCACAACTGGTCCCTTGTCACATTTCCCCTAATTCACTGTAGCATAAACACAAAAGTGAAAAATACATTCCAAGGTAATTATAAGGTTGTTTAGAAATGAGATACATATAAAGAATAATTCACTGCATATTAGATTTATGCTGGTTATTTCTGAGTTGATTTTTGCCTTTTGACAAAAAAGATCAAAACACTAAATTATAAACAAGTCTTTTAATTTTACTCATAAAACTAAAAGTATATATTAATACCCAATTATAAGAAACAATGATTTAAATGTACATTTAGGTAATGTAATTATTAAATATTTTCTATAATAGGTGTGTTAGAGATAAATTACCTTTGAATTTTGTAACATCCTCAGGAAAGAATTAAAATTATTAATTTTTGCAACAATTATTCATTCATCATTTTTAGTAGCAATGTAATTCTATAAAATATTACCATAATAATGATTTTCTCAGTAATGCTTCTTTAATGCTACTTTAATAGTTGCATTAGTAGTCTTTTACTGCAGGATTGCTGTATGTTTTTTTTTTGTAGGCTTTATAGTATCATACCAGTTCATTACTATCAGTGACATTTTCTTAGTGATTAGCTTGTTTAGAGTCTATGGAAATGGAATACTGAGTGGGAAATGCTGGTAGCATCACTGATTCTGTCTGTAATGTAAAGTGATAATAACAAGTAGTAAGCTTACATTATTCCATTTACCCTTCTCAGTAAGCCTGTAAGTGTTACTCTTTTCTTCTTGGAGACAGTGAGATGCAGTAAATAATTTCCTATATTATACCACAAATAGATGGTGGAGCTGGGATTAATGCCTAGGATATCTAATTCCAGAATATGTCCTCTTAAGTATTATGCTATCCTGTACAATCATAATCGTTCTGCCGCCAAATAATTATTATATGGCTACTATATATTCATCTTTGAGACTATTAGTGGGTAACTTAATAAATAAGTGAAAGCTGATGCTTTTTCCTGAAGGGAAAAGATGACATCTATAAGTGAAAGTATTAAAATTAATTATATCAGCAGTATATTAGAAAATATGTTAAATTTTGTCCTGAAAATGTATTTAAGAAAGAAAGCTGAATAAGAGCTCAGTTTTCATTGTGTTGGAACTTGAAAGAACATACCAAAAAAAAAAAAAAAAAAAAAAAGCATTTTGGATGGGCAGAAGGACAGGCTAGACCTGAAAAGAATGAGGACAAGGAGTTGAAAATTTCACTGAATAAAAGGTGTTCTTTTAAAGAGGATTTGCTCTATCTTTAAGTAATGCATTTGTGACTCATCAATTTTAAAGTATAGGAAAACCAACAGAAAATAAGTAGTGGTAACTATAATTTTGAGGCCTCAGGTGTTTTTTGAAAACAATTCAGATTATCAAAATTTTGAGTCCTCCGGAGACTCAAGGCAGTTAGTAAGTTGTCAGTTGACTTATGAAAGGAATTTACTTGGAGAATACAAATAACAGATTTTTAACAAACAGCTGTAAAATGGACTTAGGAAAAAATTAGTGTCATTATGTAATTCTCTTTTATGGGCTGCCTATAGAAGATGTAAAATAGAGGCCAGAGCGTATGGAGTGAAGTCAGAATTTATTAGCCAGTATATTTTCCTAAATATATATGTATGTATTGATGAATAGGGCTAGATTTTGCTGGAGTCAAAACCTCAGTTTCTTTGTAAATACAAATTAATTTCTTTGTAAGTGTAAATTGATTTCTCATTCACACACTTCCGAACAATGACTCGCAGATCCAGATTGTTTCTTTCTTATGGCATTACCATTTCTGTATGTGGCTCCACTGTTTTTAGGAGGGGAAGAGGGTTTGTGCAATCCACTATTAAGTGACTTGGCTCAGAAGTGCTTCATATCATAACTGCTCTAAGCCATTTCACCAAAACTAACTAGTGATTAAACTGGCCCTACCTAACTCTAACCTAACTCTAAGGTCTGATGAACTGGAGGGTACATGGCTATGAAAGTATCAATGACTGCCTCTGCTGCATCATAGAATGCTATTTCTACAGGACTTCAGCAGAGGATCAGCACGTGGTATCTCCCATGCAAAAATGTATTTGGGTTAGGTGTTTAAAAATTAGGTGCATTTCTGTATGTTGACTCTATTTAACACTTTTAACATGCTAATAAGCATTGGTAGTGTTGACGAGAAAGCATATAACATGCAGCATTTCTCAAACTTACTGCACACCATTTTGGTAGCAGGATACAGTGTACTGGGATAACTGTATTCTTAGGGTTTTTGAGAGGCAGTGAGATATGGGGGTATTGTCTGTAAAGTAGATGTGGGTCATTTAGGAAAGATTTCAACAGTACAAATTCATGCGATGTAGACCATAGATAAATCAAGGGCTTAGGAAACAGAATGTTTCATCCATAACATCAAAGTTGTAGGTGAAAGGTCTCCAGGAACAAAAATCTCCAATGAACACACACAAAGAAATACTTATGAGACAAAAATCACTTTAAACTACCCCTTAGACCCAAAGAGAATGAAACCTACCCAACCAAGTCAGAAGTACTCTATGACCTCACCACTCTTTTCTCTCTTCTTCCCGTAATGCTCAAAACCACAGCTAGAAACAAAGGAAATAAGTGAGTTGGATAGAGAGCAGAAGCCAGTTCCATTTCCTTTCCCTAATTAAGACAGCTGCCAATTATGACTCTGGGCATTCAAAAGAGAGAGGGGAAGTCTAAACCTCAGATGACTGTTGAAGCAGGTTGATTAATATGTTGGATTTATTATTTAGTCCAGACTTTGTGTTGTGATTTAAAGTGATTGTAGAACAATTTATTACCCAAGAATGAACGGAAAAGTTAATTATGTGCCCCATTTTTCATGGGATTATTACCCTGAATGTGTAAATATTAAAGGAAGGGGAGTGAGTGTATTAGTTGCAAGAGTTGCCAAAACAAAGTGCCACAGACTGGATGACTTATTAAACAACAATTAGTTGTTTTCACAACTGTGGAAGTTTGAAGTCTGAGATCAGGATGTCAGCAGGGCTGATTTCTTCTGAGGTCTCTCTGGCTTATAGATGGCTACCTTCTCCCTGTGTCTTCAGATACTCTTCCCTCTGCTTGTGTCTTTATGTGTTGTAATTTCCTTTTCCTATGAAGATACCCATCATATTGCATTAGAGCCTACCCTAACAAACTCATTTTAACTTAATTACCTCTTTAAAGAACTTGTCTCTGAGTACAGCCATATTCTGTGCTACTGGAGTTAAAATTTCAACACATGAATTTTGAGGACACACAATTCAGCCCATAATAGGGAAAAAGTTGCAGTTTTATCATATTCAGTGCATCTGGTTCATATCCGTAAATTTTCAGATATTAAGTGACTTGATGTCTTAGAGTAAACTCAGCTTGGCCATTGAATATAACTCTTGGGACACCTGGGTGGCTCAGTTGGTTAAGCAGCTGCCTTTGGCTCAGGTCATGATCCCAGCGTTCTGAGATCGAGTCCCACATCGGACTCCTTGCTCGGCAGGGAGTCTGCTTCTCCCTCTGCCTCTGCCTGCCATTCTGTCTGCCTGTGTTCGCTCTCTCTCCCTCTCTCTCTCTGACAAATAAATAAAAAAATCTTAAAAAAAAAGAATATAACTCTTGTGATATATTCCTGGATTTTAATACAATTTTTAAAAATATTTATTTTTAAGACAGATTATTACATAGTCTATTTTATGTTTTGAGTATATTTATTAAGGTTTGTAGTCTGTATTATGCTGGCAAATCTGCAGGAACAAATAAGAAAACCTACAAAGAAGTGTATCATTTTCATAGAAAAAATGCATTTAAACTTAAATAGCTAACATAAAACATTGAATAATGATTATATACCATTTTAAAAGTCTCTAGGAATATGCAATTAGTCATACGTGCTAATTATTAATATTCACTGCTACAACATCCTTAAAATTTTCTGTGGTTAAAAAGTTTATTTCCATCAAAGTAAATGCACTGGTATTCTGGTTGAATGATTCTTTTGTGGTTGTCTTTAGTAATTGTCTCAAAGATTCAGGTTCCATTCATTCTGTGGCCCAGATACCATCAAGCATTCAGAGAGCAGGAAAAGAGAATGTGTGAGGAAGGCATATCCTCTCTAAACTGTCTCAGTAGTAACCCATCTGCTCCGCTCACATTCCAAGTACAAGACAGAGTCACATCTTCTTATAAGGGGCTCATTATAGTAGTTCAGCTGTGCATCGAAAGAAGGAGACACGTTTCATGAACATTTACTTGGTATCTGCCAGAGATGGGTTCACAGTTGAGAGTTAGCCAAACTCTAAAAACTATTAATTATAATATTATCTTAATTATTCTAAGCCAGGAAACCAGTACAAAAGAGAAAACAAAACCAAATTTAAGAGTCTCCAGTCATTATGACAGTGAAGGATAATTTTAATTATAACTTGATTTTAATAATCATGGCTTCTGTAGCGTAGATATTTAAGAAAAAGACATAAAACCCAAAGTGTGTCCCAGCTGTTTCATGTTGCAACATGGTGGGCAGTTTCTTGGCTCAGAAAACAAATTCTGGATTACATATGAAATCAAAATTTAAAAGATTTTCATTGAACTATAGTCATGATATGCATCTGTTAATTTTTAATTAACAGGAAGAGGGTGTGGTATGATATAAACTGTCAGTGTCAGAAAGTAAGTCTTTAAATTACTGCTGTCACTTCTTAGTTCTTTGGCAGGCAGGTCACTTAAGCTTACTTTGCTAGGCTTCCTCCACTATAAGATGGAGATAGTGTAAGAACATTACTAGGCTCATATGTGATTCAAATGTTGAGATATCTGAACTGTATCGAGGTCAATGGGCACTGTACCATGGCCAGCCACATAAGCAGTGTTTTGTTTAACCATCATTAACATCCTTAACATGATATCAAATAATTCAACTTCAGTGTTTTCCTACTTTGAAATCATCAAGGGTTTGACAGAGAAAGTATTATAAATTCATACATTAAGGATAATTACATCACTTCTGCTTCTTTCAAAATACATCACAATGATAGAAAAAATAAAAAAAAATTTATACAGCCCAACCAGATACAAGATAGATATCTCCAAGGATCAGTGGAAAAAAGACACAAGAGTTAAAAGTAGGAGCCTGCTGGGCTCAGGAAAGAAAGTCAGGCACCTGGGAACTCAAGGTAACAGGACTGAGAGGCAGTTCCTATCAATTTGGAGAACAAAGTCAGGTTTACTGCTAGAAAATAAAGCTTGAGGCAGAGTTTGCCTGACCTGAAAGGAGCTTGCAAATGTTGCTGCTCTGTCTGTCAGTGTGGATGAGGTCCCTGCGTGGGGAGGCTGCAGCTGTCCCAGGAAAACTGGGAAGCCTTAGCACTTACTCGGAGCCCTTGGAGGCTGCAGCCTAAAACGGGGACTAGCAAAGACTCCAGGCCAGGTTCCTGGCCAAGCCTCCCGCTGGAGAGCATCTAGATCAACCATATTTCTAAAATCATTGTTGGATAGAATCCTCAATCTGTAGGATGAATACTAATTTTAGATTTGAGGGAAAAAGTGTTGGAAGTGATGACAGAACATCTAGATAGAGGGACAAAGAAAAGAAAGGGGAGAGAGAAGGACAAGGAGAATTTTGCAAAACAAAATTCTAAAACAAATGAGGCAAGTAGATAATTAGTTGGTTTATTAATTCCAAGTAATTTTTTTCATCTTTTAATATTCTTTATTTTTAAAATACTATTGATTGCTCATGCAGAGAATGGTACACATTTTTTTTACACCTTTGGTATTTGCATGTTTGCTTGAATGTTTTCATTTTTTTATTAATTATTTTAATTAACATATTATGTATGTTATGTATGTATGTTACCAGGGGTACAGGTCTGTGAATTGACAGGCTTACACACTTCACAGCACTCTCCATATCACATACCCTCCCCAATGTCCATAACCCAACCAAGTAAAATTTTTAAAAAATGAGTTTTTAAAAACTAATATGTGCATTTTCTGAAAATGGATAAAGAAATAATAAGCATGAAAAAGAAGCATGCATTATCAAACAGAAGCAGTTAGGTGTAGAAAAAAAAAGCACCAAAGAATTACTAGAAATAAAAACAAATTAAAATTATTCAATTAATAAACAGGAAAAAAAGAAAAAAAAATCCTCACCAATTAGATAAATATATAGAGAACACAGTTTGAGAGACAGGTATGTTTAAGACAGCATTAAGAAATTTGCTCAGAAAGTAGCCTATAGAGATGTGATATGAAAGAGAAGTTAAGACCCATAAGACTTGAACATATAATGTAAAATCGAGAACAAAATAAAAGAGGAAATGAAGAAATAAAGCAACCCAAAACTGATAATGTGCTGAATTTTTCACACCACTGTTATGCTGGGGTCTTCAGGTTGAAATGTACAAAGGCTCCAAGTGAAATACATAAAGGTGATTCCATAGCTACTTGCATCACTGTGAAAAAATTATAGTACATAAAACAAAATAAAAGTGATAAGCTACCTGAGAGAAGAGGCCTATGAATTACGAAGGAACAATATACTCTTCTGGTCAGTCTCTTGAGGAGTAAAAACTACTCCTCATCACAAATTGCTTTATATGCTGTTTTCTAATTTCCATATTGAATTTTCTGAAACTATGTATGTTCTCACTTTTAGACTGCTGGTATTGTGATGAGCATAATTGAATCTCTTTAACCATTTTTCGTTGTCAAATTTTTCTTCCACTCTTATTTTGACTAATAAGTACTTAATAAGTACTAATAAGTACTTATTAAGGTATAATTTCAGTTCAGAAGTCATAAAAATGATCATTTTTTAAAAATAACACTTTCGAAAGGTCCCATGCCTTTTCAGGAAGAGCTTATTCAAGTATTCTAACCACGGTCCCCACATCAACTCCTCAGTAAATCAAGGGATAATTGAGATAGGCCTCAAAATTTGCTCTGAAAATTTTGGGTGAGTCATACAATAAATGTATATTTTTCTCTGTAATTGATCTGCAAATTCTGAATCATAATGAATATTTGTCTTATAATTCTCTTATTTTGAAGAGAAAACCTTTCTAAGTGTTTTTCTTTCTAAATTCTGATGAGTAAAAATATTTACATGAGACTTCCAAAGCTGATACGTTCTCCCATAGCAAATGCTGCTGTATCTCTTGTGCTCCAGAAAACTTCCGGTGTCTGCGTATCCTGCCTGAAAGCTTTTTCAGAACCATGGAGAGATGCCCGGCGGTCAGAGCCAGTTTCAGCCTGGGACCAATGCATTTGCACAGAACCCCTTTACTCAGAACCCTTGGGGTGAAATGCCCTTTGTTGCCATCTTGAAATCCTTAATAATGCATTCTTTGAATTTGCGTTTTGTAAATGAGGTCACTGGGATAATGGAGAGTGCAGTGAAAGAGGTGGGGATAGGGGGTTGCTTGGAATCTTAGCTCACACAGTCTCACCAAACCCTTCTGTCCTGTTTCTATTGGATTGATTCTTGACTGCTGTTTCTTCAGTTCCACCTAGCAGCTGTTGCTGCCTGCCCTCCCTGCAGAGAAAACCAGTTCTCGGAGAAATGAGGGAAGGACTTTGGGAGGACATACATATGTGCATTTCAACTTCACCTTCACCTTCAACACCGCAGTGTAGGCCTTAGCTTGAGTGCCTGGAGATTTGGATGTGTGCCCAGCAGCATCTTGGGGATGGGGCAGTGGCCAGTCCCAGTTTGAACTGCCAACTCAGTGGCCCATTTATCCAAGGCATATTGCCTCCCCCATCCAGGTGTAGAACATGTTCCAGCCAGCCAGGGAATTCAGTCCTTTGGGTATCTCCTGCCCACAGTGGGTTAGGGGCGTAGGTCCATGGGAAGGGGGGCCTGATTTCCCTGTCCTTGACCAGCTCTCCACTTTTTCATTATGTCTGGGGCTTCCCAATTATATTACTAGTGCTTTCTGCAGTGAGTACAACAGTCCCTTACTGGCTGGAAGTGACTGAAAGAATCATTTTAAAATAACCCAACTTTCTTGTCTTGGGGTGAGACAATTCTGAGGCATGTGTTTTGCTCCATTTCTGAGTGCCCCCACCCAGTAAAGCATATTTTAGTAGCTGACTTAATTACAAACCCGCCTTTGGGTTCAAAGCTTATTTTATAGTGATGTCCCTAAAATGTGATTGTAATTACTCAGTCACCTTAAATTTACTACTGTTCTTCGATAGATTTTTATTTTTTACAATGTATTTACAAGATGTTTGACTTAGTAAAGCCCACCAGATATTTGAATTCCAGGACATTTTGATGTTTTCTTGGGAAGAATGAATAGACGATTAAAAAATTGAAACTGTCATTGAAAACTTGATAAATTTTGTAACTCTATAAAGAAGTATATGCACTTTTTAAAAAAGATTTTATTTATTTATTTGACAGACAGAGATCACAAGTAGGCAGAGAAGCAGGCAGAGAGAGGGGGAAGCAGGCTCCCCACTGAGCAGAGAGCCAGATGCGGGGCTCTATCCCAGGACCATGACCTGAGCCGAAGGCAGAGGCTTTAACCCACTGAGCCACCCGGGTGCCCCAAGAAGTATATGCACTTTTTAAAGGAAGTTAGAAACATCAGTCACTGCTGACAGATTGGGAAATTGGTCTCTTTGCCACATACAAAAGGCTATGTCTGAATCTTTGAACCACAAAATACCTAATATACTGTAGAAATATAAACACATTATATACTTATTTCAAATGTTCATAAACCCAGTTCATTTTGACATGAAATACCTGAAAACAGAAATATTTACAGTAATGATAAGATTAATGAATATGCTAGAACTTTGGTAACATATCAATTGACTAACTTGCCTTATAACATTCATAAATGACTTGTTTTTGAGCAAAAATATCAAAAAGCACAAGAATATTTTTTTTTAAATCCTGCTATACTTTTTCTGGTTTATAATCTCGAAAATATTTACATCAGTTATAAGCCAAAGGTTATAATATGTAATATGTAACAAATTATGAATAGTTAAAAATATTGATGTCTGGCCATCAAATTATTATAGCAAACACAGTAGCTGTAGTTATTTTTTAAGGTCAAGGATCGCAGCACCACATTTTTTTTTTCTGACTTTCACAATGAGATGCAATACAATTCTCTGATTCAGCTAGATACTTTATAATGGATGAGTATGCATTCAGACAAGGCAGCATCAGAAAGATTAATTTTTTGAACTGAAAATGCGTCAGATGTAAATGAATCAAAATTGTTCATTCAAGGTATCTGTGATTGTAGTGTAATAGGAAGTTTAGAGGTACTAGTGTAGAAGTAATGTATTAGCATGTAGAAATAATTCCCCAGATTTACCTTGCTTTAAAACTAGTCTTGGAATAAGATGAGAATATAAGCACCATTTAATTCATTTTTAATTTAAATAAAAACAATAAGAAGAGAATTGAATTTCTATACCAGCTAATAGTCTCAACAACAAATAACTATTTCATAAATAATCTTAATGATTTACACTTCATATATTAATATTATAAAATGTAAGAGAAAAACAATTGATTCTATTATGATTTCCATAAAAACCTTGGAAGATGTGTTTTTCAGAAAGTTGGATGTGTGGTTTCAAAAGTAACCCTTTATCTATATATGTATTTGCTAAAACCATTGATCCATTATAAATCAAATCCTTTATAGATTTTCACCTAATTATTTTTAAAGAAATAAATCCAAATATTGTTTTGGCTTATTGGTTTATGTTATCCTTTTGACAAACAAATCTTTATAGGCATGAACTAAATTGATAGATAACAGGATGTAGTGATAAAAAGTAATTTTCAGTAACTTTAATGATAGGTATATTAGTATTCATAATGACATTTTGTGAGGTGTCAAACAATGAAGAAGAAAAAAAAAAAGAAGGATTCTACCCTTAGTTTTATGACTTAAACAATTATTTCCTGTAGGAAGAAATGCAAATATCTGCTAAACAATAAAAATCCATTCTGCTTTTATTTCATAACAGTATCTTCCTATTGTGTTGGCCATTTGCCTCTTTGCTATCAGATTCACTCTTGGCCTTTTCTCTATTGGTCTCTGTATGCCAAAAAAAAACTAATCTTTCTAGGCTCAACCGTCAGTTGCCTTGGGTTGGTTTTGGCCATCTGGGGGCACTGATAGAGACTGGAAAGAAGGCGGAGCCTAAAGGCTTGACTATTTCTTCCTGGCTCTCTCTGCATCGGACAGCATCTGTATTGTCGGCAACTGTGTGTTCTTCTCTGATTTTAGTCCCTCTACCCTCTGCATTCCCATTTCCAACTTGGCAGTTCCAAGGGCTGGACTCAGTTAATACTCACCACTGCCTTTGTTTTCCACACCTGAGGGAGAGTGAATTCCTTCTAATCTCTTGGCTGCTTTCCCTGTCCCTTACCTGCTTATGTGGCAGATGCCTATTAAATTCCCTGTTTAAAGGACCCTTTTGGGTTCTGTTTTCCTGGCTGAACTTCAGCTGATCGATCCGATTAACCTGTTATCTTATCATCTGTAGCTCTAGATTTAAGGGGGAAAAGGTAGTCATCTTAGAAGAAACGAAGAATTTGAAGCCATGTGCTCAGCTTCAATGACCATGCTAAAATTAATTCTTTAAACAATCACACTCGATGTGTCATTTTAATGTGGTATCTTACTTGTGTCTACTGTATGGCTGGTGTCACAAGTGAACATGAACTTCCACTTTTAAAACTTGTTTAGTGAGCTGTTGTTACAAGTCCCAAGCTTCCAGTTGGGACCATGCAAATTTAGATGAAGTGTGACAGAAAGAAACAATATATATAAATTAAGTTGGTGTTCAAAAACAAGTATTCCATATATCTTCATTTTTTATCAAACCCATACATAGGTCCCAATCCTTCTTCTCACCTTGAAAATTGATATTATCTGATACTTCATAATTTTAAAAGGAGGGGACATCAGTAGGATGGGGTAAATAAAGTCTGCCACCAAATCCGTAAGCTTCTCTAATCTTCTTCAATCATTTTTCCCCTTTCCTATAATTTATGGGTTATTCTCTTATGGGCACCTGGCTGGCTCAGTTGGTAGCACATGCCACTTGATCTCAGGATGTGAGTTTGAGCCCTATGTTGGGTGTAGAGATTACTTAAAAAAAATTACTTTCCTTTTTCTCTGGATCATATGCTCAGCTGCCTTTTCGGAGTCCTTGCCTTATCCATGCTCTGTCCTGCATTTTCCATCTTTCAGTCTAAAAGTCTTTCACCAGCATCATTTATGATCAATAGCTCCCATTTTAAAATTAAAATGTATATATACATACACATACCTTTGGACTGTCCATTGCTTTTATGTATGGATCAATTTATATATATGCCCCTCACATAGGCAAGCTCCATGAATGAGTTGAGTTGTTTCTGGCATCTGTGTCCCTTTACAGGTTACCAGGAGTAGTAATAGCCCATTCTTATCCTTAGAGGGAACTTTTCATCACTCACTGTTTGTTTCACTCTGGTACAACTTTTCTTTTTTTAACATATGTACAAAGAATTTAAACCTTGTACCCTCACTGCACACTGATTTGCCTTCTTACAGTTTGTTAACCAACATTTATTTTGTAGTTAGCGAAAATGTAGTGAGTACATACCATGTGCTTGACACTCTTCTGAGTATTTTACATATATTCTTTGAATCATTACAACACCTGCTGAGATTTAAAACTTTTATTATCTTAATTTTACAGATGAAGAAACTGTGCTCCAGAGAAATTAAGTAATCATGTTGTCATAGAGCTAAAAAGAGACAAAACCAGGATTTGAGCTCAAAGAAGGGATAGCAGAGCTATATTCTGAATCAATCTATTATTCTACCACTTTATAATCACATTGATGGCTTATCAGAGAATGGAAGAAAAGAAAAATCTATCCTAATTGTTTGTGTGTTTAATTTGGCCTAGAATGCTATATTAAAAATTTAGTAAAAAGGAATGAAAATTAAGAACTTATTTTCATTATAAACATGAGTACAAAAATTCCAGGTAAAAGGATGGGATTCAATTATCATATACACACTGAAAATCAAGTTCATAGAAGTAACAATTAAAAGGAGAAAACAGCATATATTTTATAAAACATTCAACATTACACAAACTTGAGGAAGGAGGAATAGAATAGAAATTGCTAAGTCAGACTGAGAAAGACAAATACCATATGATTTCACTCATATGTAGACCTAAAAAAACAAAACAGATTGAATAAACAAACAAAATCGGGATCAGACCTATAAATACAGAGAAAAAACTGGCAGTTGCCCGAGGGAAGGCATGTGGAAGGATGGGCAAAATGGGTGAAGGCGAGTGGGAGGTACAGGCTTCCAGTTATGGAATGAATATCACAGGAGTAAAAGGCACAGTAATAGCATTGTATGGCGACAGATGGTACCTAGACTTGTGGTGAGCATAACATTACATATAGAGATGTTGAGTCACTCAGTTGTGGACTGGAAGCTAATGTAACATTATGTGTCAGCTATAATAAAAAAATCGAATTCACCGAACTTGGGAAATGGTATCTGCTGAAAATCTTAAGGCAGATATTATAGTAAAGGTCAAAAAGGGCACCAATGAAATAGCTTCTGTTCAGCATGCACTGGTTGTCTTATCCTATGCAGTACAAGAAGAAATAAGAAGAGACAAAGGTTGGAAAGGAAGCAGCACAATTTTTATTTGCCAACCCTTGTGATTACCTATGTAGAAAACCAGACCGCTGTCATTATCACTCAGAGAACTAAGAGACTTTAGCAACATTGCTACTTATGAGTCATATGCAAAAATGAATAAGCTTCCTAAAGGGAACACAAAAAAGATTAAGATACGTAGTAGCAAGAAAGATTTGTCTCATAACAAAGTAACAAAAACCAGTAGATACTCATAGCAAGAGTGTCTAAATGTGCAAGAACTAGATTGCTAGTTCCACAATGTGGATTACTAGAAATTTTAAAGAAGACCCAAATAAAGGTGAGGTATAAATGAGAAAATATTGAACCAAAGATGTCAATTTTCTATTTTTTAAATGATTTTGTTTATTTGACAGAGAGAGAGAGAGAGAGAGAGAGAGAGGGAACATAGGCGGGGGAGTGGGAGAAGCAGGCTTCCTGCTGAGCAGGGAGCCTGGTGTGGGGCTGAATCCAGGACCCTAGGATCAGGACCTAAATGAAAAGCAGACAGTTAATGACTGAGCCACCCAGGTGCCCCCAAAATGTCAATTTTCCAACATTTGTTCCCAAATGATTTCTTAAGTATCCCCAGATCCCACTGTTCATACAGTGTCAGTCAAAATCTTCTCAGGATTCTCCACCTAAAAAATATCAAGACTCTTCATAAACTTATCCCAATTAAGAAAGTACAGAATGGGTGTTTAAAGAAGCCATTGTATCAGTGTGTCATTATTTAAAAGTACAGAACTAGGCCAAAGAATGGGTGAGAATTTTGTATCTGGAGGGACTGGGCATCAGTACCGAGTTATTTGTAATTTACTTCTGGACCAGAAGTTGGATTTGGTCTCTTATTTCTTAAATTCTTGTGATCTCTGTCAAATACATAAATATTTCATATTTGAGCAAAACTTTCTACCCTACTTAATATTTTTGGTAAATAGTTGATGCAGTAAGGGATAAAAATCAAGAAAATAGTAGTATAATCTTGTATTAATGAATACCTTAATTGGCAGAGGAAAAAAACTGTCTATAAAAAATAAACACTTATTATTATGAGACTGACGCTCTGCCTACTGCGCTAAGGAGGCAGGTTAAACACTTATTATTATCAGCTAGTAGAAGGCTACCTCTTCTGTAGTCGAGGAAGTGTGAATAATCAACAATTATTACAAAGTATTTCTCTTTCGTGGGCAAAATTTCTATGTTTCTTACTATAACTTTTTAGATCAGATATTACCAGCTCTGAAAGCAAATTAAATTCTCATTGCAATTCATGACTTGGATATCTGTCTAATGGAAAGCAGTGAATTGGCTGCCAATTAAACTGATGCTATTTCAATCTGCACGCATGTTCCCGAAATAATCCTAAAAGGTTCCAATTCAACTTGCTAACAAAGAATCCAATCCGTAATGTTGGCTTTTTTTTTTTTTTCTTTTTATTCATTCTAAATTGTGTTCCCTAATCCTGGGTAGATTTTTTCTTGAGGCATAGATTAAGACTGATTCAGTCCTAAAATACAAAGGCTATGCAGTTAATTATCTTCATGTTATCCATATAATGTACACTTATGTAAATGGAAGTCACTTTCTTTTTAAGTCCCAACTCCATAAACTTCATAGGGGACCAGAGCAGAGCAGGTAATAGTATATCTGAATAAATATGCGTGTAATTACATAGCCCCTTTTAGAAAACATCTTACTCAAACATGGGGCAATTGCCATTTGTTGGAAGGGAAATCAGAATTCTGAATCAATTTGTGATGCAGATTTGTGCTCCTTGGAAGCTACTAAAATTATTTTTTAAGAGACAACTTTTCTTTTCCAAATAAGTCTTGTAAGAAAGTAAGTTTTCCAAAGGAGTTTACATCAAACTTTTGAGAAAATAATTCATTGTTTTAGGAACTAGCAAGTGTATCATTTAGTATAGCCTAAGCTTGTGCTAATTTAATTACAGTCTATTCTTTGCTATTTTGTTATTTCCTGATTAATCCTTTTTTTTTTTTTAATACATCCCCTCTGAATTCGAAAGGAATAATGGTGGGTTTTTTGTTTTTTGTTTTTTTTTTGGTCCCTCGCAACCACCTCCAGTATAGAATATCTGACACTTGAGGAGGCATAATTAGCTTTAGACTGCAGGACCCAAACAGTGGAATGGGGGTAAACTTTTGGGATGATGAAAGCTAGAATAGGTATATATATATGTATTAGGAGAGAATAGTTGCATATTTTGTTCCTCATAGTACAGAAAGCAAAGATCTTCCCCCTATACCTGATAGTTTGTCATGTGAGAAAGAGATTAATTCTTTCTGTGGGTCAAGAGACAGATTTAGAGTATGTTGGCAAATTTTAGCTCAGCTGCACAAAGAACTTCCAAACAGAAATGTCAGGCACTGGAATGAGTGTATTGAGTACAAGGGAACTGTGCAGTGCTAATGAATCATGAGTAGTGTGAAATGTATTATATTGTCATTGGGTAGCTAAGAAGCAGATGAGTAACCCAATAATAATAGATTAATCATATCTATGCAGTCCTTGTCTTATCTAGCCAAATGGTTAATTGAGCATTCATTTAGGGTTAATAGAACATGATTTTAAAATAGACATTTTTAGATTAAGAAAGGTTATTTGAGCTAGAAGTGTGTTATGTGGGTATCATCCATATGAGGGTGATAACCTAATATTAGGGAAGAGAAAAGTAAATGGACTCTTACAAAATGGAAGAAGCCATAAAGGGAAGTGAAGAGAAAATGGGAATACTTTTAATGTACATTCTATGTATATATATATGAATATATGTTTATACTATATATAAAATATTTATATATAAAGTATATACTTTAATATATTAGAAGTACTATATATATAAAGTACTTTATAGTATAAATCTATATAAATATTTTATATATAAAGTACTTTATATATAAGTACTATATATTTATAGTATATTTATATATAAAATACTTTATATAAATGCTATATATATAAATATAAAGGAAAGAAGGACTAAAACATAGCATTAAATAAAATATTATTACAATAATACAATAATATTTAATTTACTAAATTGTGTAATTTAGTCCTCATGAAATTTTGGTAGTGGGACCCCTGGGTGGCTCAGTCTGTTAAGCGACTGCCTTCATCTTAGGTCATGATCCTGGGTCCAGGGATTGAGTCTCATTCCAGGCTCCTTGCTCAGTGGGGAGCCTCCTTCCCCCTCTGCCTGTTCTGCCTGCCTGCTTGGTCTCTTTCTCTCTCTCTTTCTCTCTGACAAATAAATAAATAAAACTTAAAAAAAAATTTAGTAGTTTGAAGGTAGTGAAGTGACATGATCAAGAAGAAAAAAAACACTGCTCTTTCTTTGAATAGAGGATGAAAAGTGTATTATTCCTTTATTCTCTATAGATTAAAAATGTATAACGATTGGAATTACCTGTATCACCAGAATAGGCTAGGATATTCTGCAACACACCAAGCCTTTTAAACCACACCCAGGCTGATGGAGTGTCTGCTCAAATATGGCTAGGTGCTAGAGCAGAAGGTTGTGAGTGGTCTTAATCAGCAAGTAAATGAGCCAGCTCCAAAAAGACATGAATCAAGTCCACTCAAAACTCATTGGCCAGTTAAATATTTAAGCAGCTGTTTATTCCTGAGCGCTAAGGTGTTCCATTCACTGACTAGGTTAGGGCTGCATCTTAATGCACTTGGGTGGTCCACAAGCATATTAAAAAGGATCTATTATTGTTTTGTTGCTATTGCAACAGTAGAATAGGAAAAGGAAATGGGGATATTTAAATCAGTAGTGAAAATGTTTTCATTCATAACCCAAGGACTCAGGAGTGAAGGAAGAAACAAAATAAGTAAGTGGAAGCCAATAAATTAGACTTAGGGTGAACAGAATTGCAATAGGGGATAATAGCACCAGTAGTGTCACTGAAAATTTACTTGGAAAAATAAATATTTCCAAAATAACAACCAAATATAAGAAAAGTAACAAGTTAAACAATTGTTTAACTAAAATTATAAATAGCCAAAAAAATAAAAATAAATTCACTATCTAGAGAATCCTGAGATTAAAAAAATTAAAAGATTAATAAAATTAATAAAAAGATTAATTAGTAAAATTTTAGCAAAAGATAATCCCCATGTTTGGTCAAAAATATGGCAGAAGTCTCCCTTTTATATGTGCTCACACCAGTATGATTAAGAAAACTTGTTTTTGAGGCATCTTGTTTTAAAGGATCAAAAGGTAAGTAATGAGAGGAAGCATACCAGAATACCAACGGAGAAGAGAGACTGCTTGGATCTGAGGTCAGATTATAATATTTACTACTTCAAGATGGAAATTTTGCAGTATAAAAGTTTAAATATTCATTTACTTTGATCTGGCATTTCCATTCCTAGGAATTAAAAACGTATCTACCCATGAAAAAAGAAAATGTCTAATTAGGTTGAATGCAGCATTGTTCACTTTACCAAAAGCTGAAGAAAACCTAAAATAGGTTATCCTCAGAAAATTAGTCACGTAATATATAGATATATCCTTGCAATATAATGCATTTTTAAATGTTCTGACAGATATATATATCCCAGTGTGAGGCAAAGGTCAGTGGAAAAGAGTATGTGCAGTCTCCCATTTTCAGAAAAAATATATGAGTGGGGAAATATGAGAATATATAAATTTTAAATCAGTTTCCTTTGGTAGGTGCGATTATGATGGAGTTTAAATTTCTTTCTGGTCTTATTTATTTATTTATTTTAAATTTATTTTTTATTTAATTTCAGCATAACAGTATTCATTATTCTTTTACCACACCCAGTTCTCCATGCAATCCGTGCCCTCTATAATCCCCACCACCTGGTACCCCAACCTCCCACCACCCCCGCCAATTCAAAACCCTCAGATTGTTTTTTAGAGTCCATAGCCTCTCATGGTTCACCTCCCCTTCCAATTTACCCCAACTCCCTTCTCCTCTCTAACTCCCCATGTCCTCCATGCTATTTGTTATGCTCCACAAATAAGTGAAACCATATGGTAATTGACTCTCTCTGCTTGACTTATTTCACTTAGCATAATCTCTTCCAATCCTGTCCATGTTGCTACAAAAGTTGGGTATTCATCCTTTCTGATGGAGGCATAATACTCCATAGTGTATATGGACCATATCATCCTTATTCATTCGTCCGTTGAAGGGCATCTTGGTTCTTGGTTCTCACAGTTTGGCGACCGTGGCCATTGCTGCTATAAACATTGGCCATCAGGGAGATTCAAATTAAAACCACATTGAGATATCACGTTTACACCAGTTAGAATGGTCTTATATATTTTTTAAAGATTTATTTATTTATTTTAGAGAGAGTGAGTACAAGTGGGGGGAGGACAGAGGGAGAGAGAATTTCAGGTAGACTCCCTGCTGAGTGCTGAGCCTGATGTGGGGCTTGATCTCATGACCTGAGATTATGACCAGAGCCGAAACCAAAAGTTGAATGCTTAACCGACTGCGTGGCTCAGGCACCCTCTCTTATTGATTTTAAGTATTTTAATATGGAATAACATTTATATTCTTAACAACCAGGAAAAAATGGAGACGTAAAAATAGAAGCTAATGAACTTATTTAATGTATTAAGATACCAGTTAAGGAAAGTTATGTATCATGTACTACAATTTACATTTTTTAAAAATACCTTTAATGATGGTGAAAAGAATTTATAATATAGCACTTATGACCATTGTAGAAAGAAAAAGTTTATACAACCAATAAAGTCTTATTACCTGCAATTGGGGCATGAAATTTTCATTTCTATTAAGATTCATTTTATATGGGTCCTTTAAATGGCCTCCTACAAGCTCATTCCTGCTCAGCTTGCTTCCACAAACAGAAAATTAATAGCCCATGTTCTTGAATCAGTACTTTTAACATTAAGTGGGTAATTCTCTGCAATAGTGACACACATCTTTATTAAGAATATATTTATCATTTAATGGTATGCTTTATTTGACATACAGAAAATTCTATAAAGTAGAAGTAATTTATAAATGCATAAATTATTATCTAGTGAGCATTTCAAAAACAAGAAGGTCCATTTTCAGAGTTTTAAACCTGAGCAATAACAATTTTGTTTGCCCTTCATCTGCTTTCCTTTGTATCAGTGTGGTATTTCAGGGGCCATTATTTCATAAGCCAGATTCCTAACATATGTAGAACCTAAGTTATGTTAGTGCCTTCACTCAACTACTGCTCAATTTTCATAATATATGCAATATGTTTATAATAGTTTCCTAGTTGAGGTACTAAAATTGTAATTAAAAACAAGACTTTACAAGTATGTGCAAGAAAAGAATGTTAAGAGAGATTATTGTTACTGTCTATTATTATGTTATGGTTTTATTATTTTTTATTCTTCAGTGTGTTTAATGAACATCTGGATGCATTTCTCTGGAATGATTACTGGCAAGGTTTGTAGAACTATAACTTGATTTATAAACTTGTCTCTGTTAGACAGAAACATAATTAGCATCACTCTTTGGCTGTCTCTAAATGACTACAGTTATTTGGTTGTCCAAGTGCTAGGATGGGAGGGACAGAAACAGAAACAAAGTTGTGTGTACTGGGTGCCTGGGTGGCTCAGTCAGTTAAGCATCTGCCTTCAGCTCAGGTCATGATCCCAGGGTTCTGGATCAAGCCTTGCATTGGGCTCCCTGCTTAGTGGGGAGTCTGCTTCTGCCTCTCCTTTTGCCCCCTACCCTGCTGGTTTCCTCTCTCCCTCAAATAAATAAATAAAATCTTAAAACAAAATTGTGTATATCTGCAGATTATCCTTTTTTTTTTTTTTTTAAATCAAAGTAGAGTTGGCACACAATGTTAGATTGGTTTCAGGTATACAGCATAGTTATTCAACAACTCTATAAGTTATGCTGTGCTAATCCAAATGTAGCTACCATCTTTCATCATACAATACTATTTAATACCATTAACTATATTCTTTATGCTGTGCTTTTCATTCCTGTGACTTATTGACTTTATAACTAGAAGCCTATACCTTCCACTCCCCTTCACACATTTTGCCCATTTTCCCCTCATCTCCTCTAGCAGCCGTGAGCCTGTTCTCTGAACTTATAGGTCCATTTTACCTGCATATTACAGTGCAGACACAATTCAACTCCTCACAATCCAGTAGTAAAATTATATTTCTCTTTTTTTAAGTTATTTATTATTGAATTGTTACTTCAATAATAAATAATATTAAAGGCTATAATGAATTATTTGAAGATGAAGCCGAAGTACATAATCAAAACTTCTATATCTGCTAAGATACTTTTAACCTTAAGCTAGAAAAGCAAACATGGAAACAAATAAAAGACTCACAAACTTTTTAAAGCAGAATCATGTACAGGTTCACAAAACTGGAAGGCCAGTGGTTAGGGAGGTTTTAGGGTTGATGCAATCCAGTGGTTCTGGCTTTCATTCCCAGTAGTTCTGCCAGATATGCCCTTCATCATCTGCACCCTTCATCCTAGGGCTGATTTCTAAGACAGCATAGCTACATTGTTATACCTTCAAGTGCTAATGTCCAGAAGAGAAAGAAATTGTATTTCTCTAAGGCTTTCTCTTAATGAGGAAATTTGTGCCAGAATCTCTAAATATCTTGGTATTTCATTTGTCTAATTTAGGTCATATTCCCATTCCTGAAGCAACCTTCATATCCATCAATAAACCTACCTAATTTCTGCATTAATTGCTGGGAAAAGAAATAAGGTACTCATGAGTGATCAGTTTTAAGGTCCAACAATGTTCAATCTCCCAAATTTGTAAAAACGCAAAGGGGGGAGATGGAATAGTTTTGGGGGATAACACATGATGACCCCTATAATTGCTGATGAAAGGAAATGTAACCCGCAGTTTCAATTTAAACACAAGAAGACTTAAAAGAATATTTTACATGGAGAGAGTAGCAAACTATTTTCTGTAAATGTGTGGTATTTCTGGAGAGATTAAGAGACTGGCATTGAAGGGCTAATATTTGTTTTGCCTTCTATATTAGATTATGGTCCAGTGACTATTATGTCTTTAAACCACGAAAAAACAAGTTGGTTTAATATTGGCTCCCTGGACATGGAGTATTTGTTTAGTGGGTATAGTGTTACATTTTAACTGAGAGCAATGATAGTTTAATTTCATTTCCAGTGTCTTGAAAATATCTAAAACATTCATCTCCCTGCTAGCATTGTAAATCAAGAAGCATCGACTCCCATTTCTGACAATATTTATATTAGCTTTATTTTCACTTTACAGGTTCTCACATGTTTGATAAAAACATGACAGATTCTGAGAAAACGGAAAATTGCTTAGAAACAATGGTTTAGGTCCTCTTTTATTGTGCTATAAACTGTCATAAGTTTGCAAAATGTTTTTGTAGTTTGGAGCAAAAAGTTATAGCTCTTAATTTTACATGTGAATATATCATTATATCCTTAAAGGTCTTAAATTAGTAATATACCATAACATTGAAATTTTTAATATGTAATAAGATTTTGTTTTCACAATAATATAAACAATCTGCCTATTTGTTTATGGAACATGGTAAGAATGAAAAATTTACTTTGGGAGAATTATTTTTGTCATTATGGTCCTCCTCCAATGGTAGCATCTGTAAGTATAAAATGTGAATGTTTAGATTCATGAATCTATGATAATGTATATATTATCTAAAATATAGTAATTATATATTATCTAAAATCTATAAATACTTTATGACCTCAGGAAGAAAACAGAAAACAGGGACCAGGAGGATGTTCCAGTTTTCAGTGATTTAACCTGAACTCTTAAGGTCTTCAGTGTATCCCTTGCAGAGCCACAGAATGGGAAAACAGTTTTGTTGAACTTTTAATAATATATTAAAAAAATGAGCTCTAATTTAATAGTTATGGCTAATTAGGTCTGGCAATATAGAAAATGAGTTACTCTTGATCAGAATCTTATTATACACAGATAAATGAATTTGCCCAAAGAACTTCCATGAAACAGACTCAGCAAAAGCCTCACACTAGATCTGGTTTTAAAAAAAGAAATGTGCCATGCTTCCACCCAGCCAATTACTTGACTTCCATTTAGGCTCTTGCTCTGGTGAGGCACCTGCCCAGAGGGAGAATGGTAGCTGACTAGACCTTCACTGCCTTTCCTCCTCCTCGTATCTTGCTGACCCAGAAGAAATGTAGAGAGAGTTTTATGTCGTAGCAGTGCTTTTTGTTTTTGTTCTTGTTTGTAATCACAAGTGCGTACCATCCTCCAAGGAACAATTTGTACAGTACCTATTGTGTCTCATATCTGTACGGTCTTGGTCGACGTTCAACATTCAAACCTTTTCAATCTACATATTCTTCAATAGCACCCAATTACCCATCTCTTTCCTACCATCCAAACCCTTCTATTTTACCTATGGAAGTTTATGTTCCAGGACCAACAGATTCCGTTACACTCTCAGTCTCTTTATTAAATATCCCTCACACATTCTTATTGCCACCAAGTTTGACGGATCCTTGACAGTATAATTCCCAAAGCTTTCTTTTAAGTATAGATGATTCATGAATCTATAACCTTGCTACTGCTCTGAATTCTGCAAGTCCAACTCTTGAATGTGACCTCATAGATAAGTAATGTGCTTCCCTATCTTGTCATCTCATTTGCACTTCAGGTTTCCAACACCAATATTTCTTTTGACCTTCCTGTGAGATAAGTGCTCTTAGCTTATAGAATAAAACAGTTTTCCTGACTCTCTGGGTACTTATTTTTTTTTAATATATGTGAACAAATCATAGACTCTGAGTGCATCTGGGATCTATTTATGTCCATGGTGTCAGGAGTTCTCACCACAACTCCTCACAGGGATTTCCATCTACTGTGCCATTATGATTGCAAAGCGTATTTACACTTCTAATAAAATTAATACACTAAATTCCCACTAAGAAAAAAAATGAAATAAAATTCCTTCTTTACACAAGTGAATACTGTATATTAATAAAAGTACTATATTGATACATTTTTAAAATAGGAACCAGATGTTATATCAGTTAGGATTGGAACCTTAATTAGAAATTGAGTAAGGCAGACCTGAGTTTTTGAGTGCCAACATTGTGCCTTACCAATTTCATATCTCTGTCTGTCAAAATTGTTCTTAGTCTGGGTTCTTGCAAGAGAGAACCTTGATATAAAGATTTGTTATAAGCAGTTTATTTAAGATATGATTTCCAGGAAGCATGGTAAGGGAGTAGGGCATTAGACAGGAGGTAAAGGAAAGCCAATAAAGTTTATTTTAGTGTGTGGGTTACCACATGAACAACTCAGATCAGTCCCATGGGCAGCCTCCAGGGACTGTAGACACACCTCAACAAAAAATATCTGGGATGTTTATCCAAGAGTTTTCATTCCTTGCAAGTTACGAATTGCCGGTATTCAATCCCCTGAGTGTGCAGCATGGGCCAACCATGACCACCTTCAACTCCCTGTAGCTTCAGAATTTGTGAAAGCAGAGAAAAGTGGGAAACTGCTTGTGTGTAAGGGAGCTGTCTACAAATGAACTGTAGGATAAAATGAAAGGATGTGAATAGCATTGATCGTTTCTGTTGTTGTAAGTTATGTAATGGTAAGAAAAAAAAATCCACAAAGACCTAATGGTAAGAAAAAAAATCCACAAAGACCTAATGGTAATATATCTAAAACAGATTGGAAGGAGTCTCTGCTTTGCACAGTCAGTAAAAGACCCAGACTAATGGAAGAGCCACAATCTTTTACCTTCATTTCCTAGAGCTCATGATCTTCTCTACCTTGTAGCTTAAGCAGAGAAGCTGGAAGATTGGGTAGGAGAGTTTTACTATCTCAGTGTCACGCTGAGTGGCACACTCCAGCCCAGCCAAGAACTATCTAGAGCTAATTACATATGCCTTTACTTCTGAAAGGCTGGGCTTGTTGGGAATCAATGGCATACCCAGTAAACATTACTGTCTGATGTATTTCATCATTCTGATGACTATAGAAATAGTAGTAGTAGCATTACTAGTGTTAATAGTAGTTGTAGTAATACATAGTCATAATTGTAGTCATTGTAATGTTTGTTTTTTCTTAAAGATTTTATATATTTATTTAAGAGAGAGGGAGAGTGAGTGAGACAGGGACAGAGCACAAGGAGAGGGAGTGGCAAAGGGAGAGGGAGAAGAAGGCTCCCCTGATGAGCAGGGAGCCTGACATGGGGCTTGATCTCAGGATGGAGGGATCATACCTAAGCCAGCTGCTTTCTGAGCCACTCAAGTGCCCCAATATTTTTTGATGTTATAGAAAATCTGCAGAAATGAGAATTGGGACACCTGACATCTTTCCAAAAAGATGTAATTTTCATAAACATAAGTGTTCAACATAAAGGAGAAAAAAAGTTATCACCCAGATTTTAGTGTAAAATGGAGGGGATCTTATCTCAAAACAATGTAAGCACTATTCCCAGGCCTGAAAAAGTCTAGAGTAAAATTAGATAGCAGCATAGTTTGATGCAGAGCTAAGAATACTGTGAGTTAATCCTAATGTATGATTCTGCCATTTGGATGGCCACCTTCTCAAATAATCAGAAAGGTTCTTTCCCATGATGGAATTGGGATAGGCGACAGTAGGGAGGGTAGGTTCAAAAGCAGATGTAGGAGAGGTAAGAAGCACAGAGTTCAGTGTCTACTTGACTGGGACTATTCTAAGATAATGTTTGCTTGCAGGGACTATAAGCTTCTTGTTTTGTCCCTTTCCCTAATGGACACTTTAACTCTTTCTGGGAAGGTGCACTGCTTGCAGAACTATACAAAGAAAACCTCACCATAAATCATCCTGCAAATTTTTACAAATAGCTCTTCTCATGCTACCAAGAGGGTAGAGTAGTTAGGTAGTAATTTAGGCTGCTTATTGTATTTGAATTTTATGAAGTATTATATTTCATTAATCTGTTTTTCCTTTGGATCTCAGAGAAAACTGTTATTTTAAGAAAGCCTACAGGGGCTCCTGGGTGGCTCAGTCAGTTGAGCCTCTGCCTTCGGCTCAGGTCATGATCTCAGGGTCTTGGGATCAAGTGCCACATCATGCTCTCTGCTCAGCAGGGAGCCTGCTTCCCCTCTCTCTCTACCTGCCTCTCTGCCTACTTGTGATCTCTCTCTCTGTCAAATAAATAAATAAAATCTTTTATAAAAATTTAAAAAAAAAGAAAGCCTACAATACTTTTGGTTCAAATCGAGTTAGAAAAAGTAAGGATTCTTGACCCAGTGACTCAGAGAAATTCTCACTGATCCTAATTGAGTCATGTGCCCATCCCAATAAAAACCATGCTTCTTTTTTGTCTTTTAAAGGATCTTATTTATTTATTTAACAGAGAGAGACACGGTGAGAGAGGGAACACAAGTAGGGGGAATGGGAGGGGGAGAAGCAGGCCTCCCACCAAGCAGGGAGCCCAATGTAGGACTTGATCTCAGAACCCCAGGATCATGACCTGAGCCAAAGGCAGAGGCTTAATGATCCCTACCATGCTTCTTTTATTGACTTCCTATCTGGTCTGGGAGGTACAGCTCCTTTAGAACACATGATATGAGATGTACAGAATGATTGGTTTTTCTGGTAGAAAGTCTAGTGGCAAAAATAATTCATTAAAAAAAATAGACTCTATCTCATAAACATGTACTAGGAACTAGGAAGTGAGAGAGGCAATTGAGGGTCTTGTTAGGCTAGAAGTCACAGGACTGAAAGTATCTTAAAACCAGTATCATTTGGCTAGTCCACCAATTGTTGTTTTCTTGGGCATGTGAATGAAATAGAAAAGGGTGAGAAGGTGAGGTGACAGTAGGGCTATTTCTCCCCTTTATCTTCAAAGGCTCCTTGAGGCTTGTTCCACAGTTTTTGCCTTACTGGTGACTTCTGGCAACTTTCATCTTGTTATTAGGATGTATGTCTCATTGTTTGAATTAAGAGTACACACAGTTTTGCACTTTTCTTTATCTGTTTGAAGACTTTTCTAATATTTATATTTGGCATTATTAGCATAATTAAATCATTACATACATCTATCAAGGTCTCATTTCTTCAGGACGTTCTGTATCTTTCTAGGATCTTCAAGAAAAAGGGAGGATCACATGATTGTTTTAAATAAACTTCAAAGTACAGTTATAGTAAAATGATAATTTTGATTTGTTCATAAATTTAGCTATGTAATTTTTGTCCATTTCAACTATTGCTCTAAGTCATAATGCCACCCCTCATATCTTCCTCTTAATTATGTTTTCTGAAAATAGTATTCATGCATTTTTAATGTTCTCTAGGTTTTAGTCAAGGGCAGTTTTATTTCTTAAGGCCTCATATATTCAAAAGCTATCAGTGTCACTAAAATTATAGTTGCTCAATCTTTAATCCAATTTTCTATGTCAGATAATTCTTTAAGATTTTACAGTTGGTTGCTTTTATTGTATCCCACCTTGAAAGAGGAATTCAATCCTAAAATTGTTACATATGTCCTCAGTTAATATCCTTAGTGATGGTACCTTCGGCTCTCTCATTTCTGGACTTAGGGGATTTGTACAATTCCCATCATATTGTTAAGGTTATATATTTAGGCCCTAGAGAAGATCTAAGCAGCCCACTAACTTCAATGTCATAAATACCTTCACTGAAAGACAAATACAAACTAGGACAGTGTAAATTAGCACTTCTGAAGGTAACGACTCCAGCACTGAACTTACGGAACCATCCTTAGTCAATTTCTAGCCTTTGAGTGTAGGGACTGCAAGTGATCAGAGAATATGAATGAAGTTCTAACAGATTATTACCTCTTGTGGAACTCTGTCCAGACCTAATAGAATAAAACTGTTTGCATGTTTAGTAACTAGTAATAATCATAAGCTGGCAAATTTTAAGCTCTGGTTTTAATCTAATTTACAATTATTTGTGTTTTGGTATCAATTTAAACCTCTTGTTCCTAATTATGAAAAGTTATTAAGATTATCTTGATGATCTTTGATAATGATCCTTGATGATCTTTGATAAACTTATCTTTTATTTTCCTCTTCTGATGGATGATATTCAAGGAAGACATTTATGGGAAGACTTTCAGAAAGAAAAGATGGGTCATTGCAGAGATAAAATCAACAGTAACACATGAGATGCAATTCGGGTAAATAGCATTAAAATGATAGGAATTCTAAAACTCTATTAGTCATTGCCTTGCTCTTCCTTGAGGAATATTGAACTGCTCTGTTTCTGCTTTCCTGGGTCCTCTCGAATTCTGCATCCATCACCTACTTTGGATCCAGTGGATGAAGCACTTTTTATTTAATTATTTGGTCTCCTCAGTCATACTAATTATATTATTTAAGCAAAAATATGTTGGAAATACTTTTAATGAAATTCAGCACACATGAGAACATGAGTGGGAAATTAAATAAAGCAAGAGAACGATGCATTCAGATTGATATATGAAATCTGCCCTGATTTCATGTCATAATTAAAGTTTAGAGAAAAAATGTCTAGTTAAATTTTAACAGTAATGAACTATAACCAATAATTTGTGGAGACACAAAAAGGAATTTTAATGTCCAATAAGAATTTGCTAACTTAGTGTTAAAACAAGCTTTGTTTCCTTTAGAAATCACTCTCTTTTCCAAGGAATTTTTTTTATTATTATTTTTAAGTTAAACCTCTTTATCACATTGACATATATTTGTTTGGACAAAATGACCATAATAAAAAAGAAAAGAAATATAGAATCCTGGATTTAACTCATTTCTAGATAGTTTATATTTGAATCAGTTGTATATTTTGTGTAACTCCACATATTTTTTTTTCACAATGCAATGCGCCTACTTACAGGGTACATCTGCTTCTGGGACAGATTACAGTAAGAGGAATATTTCAGAGCTGAAATGAATCATGTCAGACATTTAGCTATGGAAGTAACCAAAGGAGACAGAAATGCAGATTGCCAAGAAGAGGAGAAATGATCACCTTTAAAATGGGATTTGGAAAGAAATTAGGGTTTGATGAAGCAGAGAGATTCCTAAAGTCTGGTGCAGAGGACAAAGTCTGAGAAAATCATTTAATAAAGAAAGTTAGTGAAGAAAAAAAGAGATGTTTTCACATATGAAACAGACATTTGTCTGAAAGTTAATCAATGTGTTATAAAATAATTATGCCAGATACAAATTATACTTTTAATTTAATATGGGTGGGATTCTTTCTTTAAGAAATGCTTTAAGAAAAAAAATGCTTCAAGAAATAATTTTCCTTAAAATTTTTGCAAACTCTACTTTTAAGCCTTAGAGATACTAAAAAGAATAAATGAATAAGATAAGATCAACTAACCCCTCACTACAGAATGAACAAGGTAACATTTACCAACACATGGTACACTCACCAACTCATAATACATCCCCTCACACATTATATATACTTAAGATAAACACACACACACACACATACACACACACACACGCACACACACATATACCCACATATGTATCTGACAGTATTTGAAAAATTCTTAAACAAGGAACATGTTCTAACTTGAGATTCTACAGCATATTGAAAATCAGTAAAATCTGTACTTTTCTAAGAGGTGTACCCTGTGGAATTACTCTCTGCAATTACTGTTGAAGAAGGATGAATGATCAAAAACAAATAATGTATATTGTATCTCTAGTGATTCATTTGAATTTCTCTTAACTAAGGAATTAGTGAAAGTCTTGGTTTAAATGACAGTTGAAGTGCCCACAACTGTCTGGTATATCTCTTTCTTATCATGGTTCTACCTGCAATAAGAATCACACTCTGAAATATACTGATTTGTTTTCATAAATCCAGTTCACTTTCTAGCATCAGATCTTATATTAGAATTTCAGAGAGAATACAATCTTATTGGCTGCAATTTTTTTAAAGATGCAGAAGCAGAAAGCCACAATTTGAATTCAGCATCAGCATGCCTATTAATTGTGTTGTATCTTTTCTTCTTTCTTTAATCCATGAACTATGGATTCTGTGAAAGATGCTCTATGGGAATTCAAACCTGTCTGAATATTTCTTGCAGTTGTTGCTCTGAGCTGGACTTTGCAAGTATCCATTTCTTTAGGGTAGATAAGAAATATTTTCCCTACTTTTAAATATGCCTATTCCTCTGATAAGCTTTGAACTTTAAGAATTTCTACAATCAAACTTGCTGCGGTTGAGTTAAAAACTAAAGTCCACGCGGGGTAAAAAAAATCTGACTTTCCAGTGCTTTATCCTTGGTGTAGCCTTTGCTTGTAAGTTCCTTAGCTTTATGGCCAAGTTCATCACAGCATAAACCATCTAAGATTTTCTAGCCTCGGAGGCCCTTTAATTGCAAAAGGTCAAAATAATTTGTATTCATTTTTTGACCCTCAGTCATCAAGGAAAGTTTAAATTATGTTCACTATTCCCTGGTTAAAAAGGCAAGAAACTAGATGGAACATGTTATTTAAATATCCATAAAAACAGCTATAAACTTTAAAGTTAGTATTTAAAGGAATAAAATTCAGTTTTCTAGAAAATCCATCTATGTGCAAAAAACTTTATTAAGGAAAACCTTTCATTCTCCAATGATAGAGGATAAATAAACTGCCAGTATAGTTATTTTCACTTCCTTAAACAAAATCATATTTTGTGTCTGTTTGGGTAGAGATAAGAACACCCCATTGAGAAAGCCCGAGAACATGTAATTAACTCATTGATATTAACTGTTAAGTTTTGCATTATACTCTTTTCATAATATTCATGTAGATTCTATTTTTCTTTGCTAACAAGAATAATCAGAAATATTTCATGTTTGTGAAATTTGTTAAATTAGCTATTAAGAACTCTATGGGATTTAAGAATTTCATAAAGTATAACTAACATAAAGAAACATATTTAGTTTCGATGTAGCAACTGTTAGTCAGGACCAACATGACTGAGGAATGTAGTATTATAAAAACTGTCAGCAGCAATGACAGTGAGTAAGAAAACAGAAAAGAAAAACATATGAACTTCAATATATGGAACCAAGTCATAGCAGGAATTAACAACCATTGTAATTGAAAGGATATAATCAATCACTGAAAAAAAAATTAAAGAGAAAATCAATTAACAATCTAATTAAAAATCATCTAATGCCCTCAGTTATTCTGTTTAAGTAAGACCATCATTTTATTTCCTAGTTTAGAATTTAGACTAATTATTCAATTAAAATTTCAGTGAAACATCGACCTTATAAAACCCCTATTCTAGGCATTTAAATGTAGACTATTAAATATTCTTAATGAACACAGAGCCCATCTGGCAAAGCATTGGCATCCCTTTGATCATTTTAGGATATCTTTCACCTTTCCGGTCTTTAAATTAAATAGCACCCCCTTTCCAGGTGGATCAGCTTTTTAATAAAATAAGGTCAAATTGTAACTTTGTGATCTTTTTATTAGCTTCTTCTCAAATGCTAGAGCTTTGGACTCCTGCCATTTTCTTATACCTGAAGTAAGATTTCTTTTTTCTGCTCTGTCTAGACCTTTTTTAATCATTCTCTTCCATGTGGTCATGAAATTAGGCTCTGTAAAACAGAATAATTACATTTTGTGACCAATTGTCTGCTGTTTCAACTAAAAAGAATCAAGGTATATTTTGACTTGGTAATTTAAAATATATGTTAGATGAATGTACTGCAATGGCTTACACATAAAAATCACAGACATACACATAAAAATCACAGACAAAAATAATTTAAACGTTCTAATGAATCCAAACTATTACATTTAAAATGCTAACTGAAACATAATCACGTTTTTGAACAATTTTGAACTAGTCCCAAGTTTTGAAATTACACATGTGTGTTTGTATGAATGTGTAGCAGCTCCTATGAACTGTTTCAACCTCTAGCCAGTACCTTTAAAATGTAAGGACTGCAAAAGTTTCACTATTACTGAAGAGAAAACTGCTCTAAGCGTGTGATTTCTGGGTCTCCATCCACATTAGATCTCTAATGACTGGTTTGATTTGTTTCCACTTTTTTGTTCATTTTAATTTAAAGGCTGACTTCTGCCTTACCTCAATTCAGCTCCTCTTTTCCTTTCAAAATTAATTAATTAATTAATCAATCCATTTCTATTTCAGTACAGTGACATACATTATCACATTAGATTCAGGTGTACAACATAGTGATTCAAGATCTTTATATGTTATACTATGCTCACCTCTTTTGATTTGAAAAGATTAGATGCTCCCTCCAAAAATATTACTGAGCCATGTGGATTTTCTGTATAATTCAGAGGGGTTGAGGAGGAGGACTTTCCATCGAACTGCCAGGGGCAGTCCAATAACCATCCTCAAAATACGTTCTTTCTACAGAGTCTCTTCTTCCCATAAGACACAGGCAGGGATCTTTTCCAGCACTTCCCCCTCTCATTGTTTTCTTCCTCAGGCTCTGGACTTTTGATTTTTCCTTCCATCCCTCCACTGGTCTTCAGAAATTTTCTACATTATGCAGAGCCATTTCAGCCTAGTGCGAGCTTTAACCTTGCAAGTCTATACCCACCCCTTAAAGGAAGTTGTACAGTGGGTCTGATTGGTAGGAGAGATAGGAAGGTGGTTAAACTATAAAATATGAACAACAGTTACATGAATATTAATAATATACTTTACTTACCAAAAAGGAAGGAGGAAGGAAAAAGGAAAGAAAGAAAGGAGAAAAAGGGTGGGGAGGAGAAAGAATTGAGCATGTTTCTGGTATTTCTATCTTTGCCTGAAATATTAAATGTCACAAATGCTCAAACACATTTGAGATATTCAATCTCACGCATATTTTCAAAGTATTTATGACTCCTCAATTTTGTACACTTTCTGTTTCGACTAAATCCTGCCATTTTCTGATACTTTTCGTGAGTTCATTTGTGTGAAGGAGCACAAGATTTTATCTACTAGCGCATCTTTTAGTTTCCCTTTGAATTCGAATGATATTTGGATGAGCACCACATGTAGGAGGAAGTGAAAGAGATGAATACAGCAAAATATCATGACTATTTCCTCACTAATGGAAAAACACAATTATTTAAATATATAACAAATTGTATTGAATTGTTCCTACATTCCAGCCATTAATTAAAAGTCCTAATAAAAAAGTATGTCCATATACACACATATATTGATATACATTTCTAAATATATATACACATACACATATATGTATGTGCTTGCTTGTATGTGTATATATATGTTTTTTCTATTAGGACCTTTATTTGAATGACTGGAATGCAGAAACAATCCAGTATATTTTCTGTGTATTTAAGTGAATAAATACACATATATGCACTTACACACATATATGCATGTGTGTATATACATATATACATGCATGTGTTTATACACATATACATATACATACATATGCATACACACATACAGACATTCTCCAACTTACGATGGTTTGACTTAACAATTTTTCAGCATCATGATGGTGTGAAAGTGATATGCATTCAGTAGAAACCATACATTGAATTTTGAATTTGGAAATTTTATGGAGCTAGTGATAGGCAGTATGATGCTCGATAGCAATAATGGGCAGCCCTGAGAAGCTTCAGTTCCCAGAGAGTCCCACAATCATGAATATAAACAACCAGTATACCTGTGGTCTACAACCATTGTGTACCTGTACAACCATTCTCTTTTTCTCTTTGTTACAGTATTTAATAAATTGCATGTGATACTCAACTCTACTTTAAAATACCCTTTTGTTAGATGATTCTGACCAATTGTAGGCTAATATAAGTGTTCTGAGGACGTTCAAAGTAGACTAGGCTAAGCTGTGATGTTCAGTAGCTTAGGTGTGTTAAATGCATTTTCACTTTAGTGTATTTTCAACTTACACTGGGTTTATTGGGACATAACTTCACTGAAGTCAAGGAAGATGTTTTGTGTCTGTGTATGTGCACATGTGTGCATTTCTTAAATCCCCAAGTTCTTGTAAAACTAAGTCACATATATTGATGCCTTGTTTTCTTTAATCTCCATTCAAATGTATGAGATAGATTCTATTATTATTCGCATCTTACAGATGGAGTAATTAAGGAAACTGTCCATCCTTACTTCACTTGTAAGGGTGTAGCTGTGATTAGCACCCAGATAGTCTCATTCCAGAGAGGCTGCTCCTATCACTACTTTGCTCTAGCTTAAACAACTTGTGGGATGTTTCTCCAAGCCTGGCCTGATGCTAAACAGAAATTCCCAACTCCTGACATACAACTTAGGTAACAAAGATTCTAAGTGGTACCATCTTTGTGTCTGTCACTGGCAATTCGCTTTTGTTTTGCAAAAGTCGACACTTCCACACGTGAAAGCTCACTTTATGTCCACTAAGCAAATCCCGAGTCCCTGATTATGCTTCTCATTTACTTAGCAAACCCCTTTTCAAAGAGAGTACACAGAAACCTCACTTTAAGCCCTATATAAATGATCATGAATTCCAAATAGTGGACAAATGTGGTTTTTTAGTACTAAATTGTTTTACGTCCCTGCTTTAATTAAAATTACTACCGATCTTTTGCTTTATCATGATATCTATTAAGCCCAGGACAGGTTGATATGCAGATTATTCTCTCAGTCTTGGTGGTTTTTTTGGTACAGATTCTTCAGAATTTAAATAGGGAGTTAAATAACCATTCCATTAACTCAGATATTTCACAGTTCAAGACCTCCTACAACCTGGACAACTTCACAGACCTACGTGGCTGTTTACTGCTAGTAAACAGCAGGAGGACCGCATATGTCTTGTTGTGTGTTAAAGATGAGAGCTATGGATGAATCATTTCCTCTTCTGGAAGGCATACAGAACAATCAAACAATTAGGGAAACAATACTGTTTTTCTGTTTTTTTTAGGAGACTCTGAGGACCAAATCAACTAAGATTCTCTCACTTCCTTCATGGCATATTTTATTAACTAGAAAGGATAGAGTTTACTAAATGGCACTTTTATTGCTCCCTTTGCCTACGAAGAGAGCAGTGGGATCTTTAGCTTCTTTATTACAAAAGCAGTCAGATATTTTATACAGTAATAAAAGCACCAGCTGCCATTTGAGACAGCTAAAGCTAGGCAATGAGTACTCTGAGTAGATTTGTTGTATTTTCTAAGAAAAGTGTTCATTAAAACATAGGTTTTCTCCTAACCCCCAGTACTACTGGGACTATACGTATCTACAGACTGCTACCTTAAACAGGTTAGAAGAAAGCCACATTAGGTAGTACTTTTGACTATCTCCACCATAAAATGAATAGAATAGAGAAGAAATGGAAGGGGAAATGTTATGTGGGAAGAGTGCCTTTATGTTCTTCAGCAGCTACATACATTCTACTTTCACTTGTCCAAAAATGTTATGTTACATTTCCAACTAACAGATATGAAATAAAGAGTCTTGGCATAAATGCATTTACTAAATGGTGGAATGGATTTTATATGAATGAATTTCTTGTCCATAAAAACAAACTGCCTAGTAAAAAAAATTTCTGAACTACTGAAAAGAAAGTAGCACTTTTTCTTTTAAGAAAATCTCTGAAATCAATGAACTCCTCTATTTATCAACAAGTCTTTACTAATGCTATCTCCAAGTTAAGTTCCTAAGAGTATGGTATACAAGGAAAGGGAAACATTATCAATGTCTTCTACTCATCAATATTTTAATGAGAACAGGTGAAATTCATGAATGTGAAATGATACTGAGCAATATCAGACAAATGATGAATATAAACTGTTGACACAGCACCTTCCAGGAGTTCTGAGGTAATTTGACAGGTCACTTTTTACAGAGGAACTAAGATTTGAGGTGGTTCTTATAAGATGAGGACATTATTTTTGGGAATATGAGCACATTTAGTTAAATGACCGACTCTCGTTTTTGACCCAGATCATGATTTCATGAGTCATGGGATCCAGCTCCACCCTGGGCTCTAAGTTCAGCAGAGAGTCTGCTTGGAATTCCCTCCCTCTCCCCCTCCCTCCATTCTCTCTCTTCAAGTAAATAAATAAATCTTAAATTAAAAAAATGAGGACATTAATTTGCTACACTGTGAAGAAAATTATGTAAGTTTTGATTAATAGAGAAATTGCAACCCAGAGCCTAACCCCTGGTTAGAACTCAAATATTTGTTGAATATATACTACAATATGACACTTTAATCCACATGACAAATATGTGGGGTATATACTATTAATATCTCCGGTCTAAAGATAGAGGATAGTCTTCTTGACAAGGTCGCATATGCAAGAACTGTGTATTCAAGACTCTGAACCAGAACTTTCTGATTCCAAACATAATGTAAAATGATGTGCTGCCTTGAAAGTAAAACTGAAGAACTGGTCTGGAAACTGAAGTTTGTAGAGGAAGCAAACTGTATGGGATGAAGTCTGGGAGGCCTTTAAACCCTAGCTTCAAATAATCAAGGTTTAATAATAGATAACAGGTAGCCAAGGGATTTGTAAGGAAGTATAGACGTGTCCTGAAAATCCATGCCTTTTTTATTTGTTTTCTATTTCTTTTAACAGAAGGACAATTAAAAAGACTGATACAGTTTTATTTAAATGATCCTTGAGAATAAGCTTAATAATTAACACGGGATAACTCAAATCGACTCAGACCTACTATATTGTGATGGGCATGGATTATAGGGTACTTTTAGTTTTCAAATCTTGTCATTCCTGAAATTTGGGAAAACCTACAAGTGATAAAATTATTTCCCTATATATATTATTCTCCAAAGCACCTAGTCACAAAAATCAGTGTTATATCCTATAATGGTGTCTTTTTTTTATTAATTTTTTATTTTTTATAAACATATATTTTTATCCCCAGGGGTACAGGTCTGTGAATCACCAGGTTTACACACTTCACAGCACTCACCAAAGCACATACCCTCCCCAATGTCCATAATCCCACCCCCTTCTCCCAAGCCCCCTCCCCCAGCAACCCTCAGTTTGTTTTGTGAGATTAAGAGTCACTTATGGTTTGTCTCCCTCCCAATCCCATCGTTTCATTGATTCTTCTCCTACCCACTTAAGCCCCCATGTTGCATCACCACTTCCTCATATCAGGGAGATCATATGATAGTTGTCTTTCTCTGCTTGACTTATTTCGCTAAGCATGATACGCTCTAGTTCCATCCATGTTGTCGCAAATGGCAAGATTTCATTTCTTTTGATGGCTGCATAGTATTCCATTGTGTATATATACCACATCTTCTTGATCCATTCATCTGTTGATGGACATCTAGGTTCTTTCCATAGTTTGGCTATTGTGGACATTGCTGCTATAAACATTCGTGTGCACGTGCCCCTGTGGATCACTACGTTTGTATCTTTAGGGTAAATACCCAGTAGTGCAATTGCTGGGTCATAGGGCAGTTCTATTTTCAACATTTTGAGGAACCTCCATGCTGTTTTCCAGAGTGGCTGCACCAGCTTGCATTCCCACCAACAGTGTAGGAGGGTTCCCCTTTCTCCGCATCCTCGCCAGCATCTGTCATTTCCTGACTTGTTGATTTTAGCCATTCTGACTGGTGTGAGGTGATATCTCATTGTGGTTTTGATTTGTATTTCCCTGATGCCGAGTGATATGGAGCACTTTCTCATGTGTCTGTTGGCCATCTGGATGTCTTCTTTGCAGAAATGTCTGTTCATGTCCTCTGCCCATTTCTTGATTGGATTATTTGTTCTTTGGGTGTTGAGTTTGCTAAGTTCTTTATAGATTCTGGACACTAGTCCTTTATCTGATATGTCGTTTGCAAATATCTTCTCCCTTTCTGTCAGTTGTCTTTTGATTTTGTTAACTGTTTCCTTTGCTGTGCAAAAGCTTTTGATCTTGATGAAATCCCAATAGTTCATTTTTGCCCTTGCTTCCCTTGCCTTTTGCGTTGTTCCTAGGAAGATGTTGCTGCGGCAGAGGTCGAAGAGGTTGCTGCCTGTGTTCTCCTCAAGGATTTTGATGGATTCCTTTCTCACATTGAGGTCCTTCATCCATTTTGAGTCTATTTTTGTGTGTGGTGTAAGGAAATGGTCCAATTTCATTTTTCTGCATGTGGCTGTCCAATTTTCCCAACTCCATTTATGAAGAGGCTGTCTTTTTTCCATTGGACATTCTTTCCTGCTTTGTCGAAGATTAGTTGACTGTAGAGTTGAGGGTCTATTTCTGGGCTCTCTATTCTGTTCCATTGATCTATGTGTCTGTTTTTGTGCCAGTACCATGCTGTCTTGATGATGACAGCTTTGTAATAGAGCTTGAAGTCCGGAATTGTGATGCCACCAACGTTGGCTTTCTTTTTCAATATCCCTTTGGCTATTTGAGGTCTTTTCTGGTTCCATATAAATTTTACCATTATTTGTACCATTTCTTTGAAAAATATGGATGGTACTTTGATAGGAATTGCATTAAATGTGTAGATTGCTTTAGGTAGCATAGACATTTTCACAATATTTATTCTTCCAATCCAGGAGATGGAACATTTTCCCATTTCTTTGTGTTTTCCTCAATTTCTTTCATGAGTAATTTATAGTTTTCTGAGTATAGATTCTGTGTCTCTTTGGTTAGGTTTATTCCTAGGTATCTTATGGTTTTGGATGCAATTGTAAATGGGATTGACGCCTTAATTTCTCTTTCTTCTGTCTTGCTGTTGGTGTAGAGAAATGCAACTGATTTCTGTGCATTGATTTTATATCCTGACACTTTACTGAATTCCTGTATAAGTTCTAGCTGTTTTGGAGTGGAATCTTTTGGGTTTTCCACATATAGTATCATATCATCTGCGAAGAGTGATAATTTGACTTCTTCTTTGAAATAGAAACCAAAAAAACAATAGAAAAAATCAACGAAACTAGGAGCTGGTTCTTTGAAAGAATTAATAAAATTGATAAACCCCTGGCCCGACTTATCAAAAAGATAAGAGAAAGGACCCAAATAAATAAAATCATGAATGAAAGATGAGAGATCACAACTAACACCAAAGAAATACAAACTATTATAAGAACATACTATAAGCAACTCTACGGCAATATATTTGACAATCTGGAAGAAATGGATGCATTCCTAGAAACATATAAACTACCACAACTGAACCAGGAAGAAATAGAAAGCCTGAATAGACCCATAACCAGTAAGGAGATTGAAACAGTCATTAAAAATCTCCAAACAAACAAAAGCCCAGGGCCAGATGGCTTCCCGGGAGAATTCTACCAAACATTTAAAGAAGAACTAATTCCTATTCTCCTGAAACTGTTCCAAAAAATAGAAATGGAAGGAAAACTTCCAAACTCATTTTATGAGGCCAGCATCACCTTGATCCCAAAACCAGACAAGGATCCCACCAAAAAAGAGAGCTATAGACCAATATCCTTGATGAACACAGATGCGAAAATACTCAACAAAATACTAGCCAATAGGATTCAACAGTACATTAAAAAGATTATTCACCAAGACCAAGTGGGATTTATTCCAGGGCTGCAAGGTTGGTTCAACATCCGCAAATCAGTCAATGTGATACAACACATCAATAAAAGAAAGAACAAGAACCATATGATATTCTCAATAGATGCTGAAAAAGCATTTGACAAAGTACAGCATCCCTTCCTGATCAAAACTCTTCAAAGTGTAGGGATAGAGGGCACATACCTCAATATCATCAAAGCCATCTATGAAAAACCCACCGCAAATATCATTCTCAATGGAGAAAAACTGAAAGCTTTTCCGCTAAGGTCAGGAACACCGCAGGGATGTCCATTATCACCACTGCTATTCAACATAGTACTAGAGGTCCTAGCCTCAGCAATCAGACAACAAAAGGAAATTAAAGGCATCCAAATCTTTTTTTTTATTTTTTAAAAGATTTTATTTATTTATTTGACAGAGATCACAAGTAGGCAGAGAGACAGGCAGAGAGAGGGAGGAAGCAGGCTCCCTGCTGAGCAGAGAGCCCAATGCGGGGCTTGATCCCAGGACCCTGGGATCATGACCTGAGCCGAAGGCAGAGGCTTTAACCCACTGAGCCACCCAGGCGCCCCTATAATGGTGTCTTTATTAGCATTTAGGATGTAAGGTCATTATAAGGAATAAAATACGATCTACAAAGAGCTATATGAAAATTATTTAAAATACAAGAAAAACCCAATAGACACTATATGTTCACTAACTATAATTTAAACAAAAATTTGAAGTAACAAAAAATAAAAATAGAATACAAAAAAAAATCTTCCTTTAGGGACAGAGAAAGCATCAAGGAGAGAGATAAATTTAGTTTAAATTTTAAAAAGTAAATGAATTTTCCACAATGCAATAGAGTAAGGAGATGATTTATTTGTGAAGCTCATTTAATTGTGAAGTGAAGCCTTCCTAAGTAGCTTTAAAAAAAAATGGAAGGGCTTTGTATCATCAGCCTCTGTTTACTGACATGCAATGGCAGGTGGATAATAAAGATAAAAAGAGCATCCTTGGTAGCTATTTTGTGTTCATTAAATTACATAAACTCGGTAATTCCCAGATCCCTAAACTGTAAAACTGCCACCTACTTGGGGCCGTAAGGTTGCTGTTCTCTGAAACCCGCCATGGACCCCCAGCATAGGGACATGCTCACCTGTGTTCTGCTGTGTGGATGAGATACAACAAAAACACACTGGTCGTCAACCACACACTGTCGCCATAGGAAAAACAATAACAGCCCACCACTGGCCACAACCTGAGAGTTCCCTATTTACTCTCACTGAATACTGAACAGCTCAGGTACACCCTGTTCTCAACTGTCGAGACCATGTCCCATACCACTATTCTTCTAGGGTGAGCCACATCCCTCCTCTGCTTTCTCACACCCTTAATACTCTCTGTCTTAATGCTATCCACTCGTATCCTTAGGAATTTCTATTATGTGATAAAAGAACAATTCCAAGTTTTCCGTTTCTTCAGTGAAATTTCCCAATACATTTGGGAAGGAACTGAAAACTGTGTTTATATATCTTGTGTGGAGGCTGCCTGCTCTCAAATATTGAGCCTTTGGTGTGAATAGGGACAATTCTTCACTGGGCACTGCTGTGATTGGCTCATTATCCCTTTGTTCTCCTATAATCTCTTTTATTTTCTTCTTTATTTTGTTCTTTCTTTTTTTAAATTTTATTTTATTTATTTGTCCTAGACAGAGAGAACACAAGCAGACAGAGTGGCAGGCAGAGGCAGAGGGAGCTGAACAAGGAACGGGATTCGAACCCAGAATACAGGATCATAACTTGAGCTGAAGGCACCCACCTACCGACTGAGCCACCTAGGCATCCCTCTTTCTTTTTTTCTTTTCTTTCTTTCTTTTTTCTTAAATTGAGATTTGCGCCATTTCAGTGCGATGCTATTTGTCTTATTTCTCTTCTGCCATCACTGATAGCATTTCAAATCAGTTCCTATAGTAATTGACAACTTTAGCTTATGGGCTAGAGCCTTTCTCCACATTGCACTTTTTGACATTGCATCAATAATCTCTGACTTCCCCACTTTTAGTGATTATTTCTCCCTAACATCTCTGTCAAGCGCTGGTGTGACCATATGTGTCTTATCCCCAGAATACCTCACTTGAAATTACAAATGGGGCCAGTCCACTTTCTGATTCCAACTATTTGTGCATCTGTCTCAGTAACACTAGTCCATCAATTCTTTGTCTTTCCCCTCTGGTACCTGTTGTGCCTCTATGTTTTTCCTACCATTAATCTCTCATTTTGATCCCTAGTCATCCTTGATTTTCTTGTTCATCATACCATCTGATAACTTGTCAATATCCAAGAATGTGCTGTCTGAAGCCATTTGGCAAAAAAACAGAAAGCAACAACAAAAACACTCTGTTTCTTGGTGAATCAAGAAGTCTGACCGCTCTCATGTGTAGTCAGAGACTGCTGAGTACGGTTGAAAAAAATCGCTATGAATTCATAACTGGAAACCTTAATTAGGTCATTCATAATGACCAACAATCCACTGAATTACATTGATCACCCCTTTTCCACAATTCTATTCTAAATATACTCTAAACTTTTCAAACAGTTGACTCCCTCTATATTTCACTCGTTGATTTTAAAAAATCTTACCTTACAGAGAACAAAGTAATCTTTATACATACTCAACTTCCTATGACCAAAAGCAACAACCTACATTCTTTTCAATCTTCCTTTCTTCTGACTTCCTTTCTGTAGTTGGTGCAATTGATGCAATTGAAGCGATGTTGCTTATCTTATTTTATTTAAGGATATTTATCTCACTTACCTTTGGATCACTTACTATAATACCTTGCCAAAGACCAAAAGAGGATTTGAACTCGGTCAGTTCTCCTCCAACTTAAAAACCAACAAAATAACTAACTTGCAAACTAATAAATTTAAAAACAAGTAGAAAAAAAAATATATATATAATATATATATATGTATATATATATATATATATATATATATAGGTTTTTTTATTTACTTTGCTATACTTGGCATATCTCTTATCTCTTTACCATCAGTTTTTCCCCACATTTGCTTGTCTGTCACTGGGTTTTCAAACTATTCTAATATTTTTTCTGCTTCCAGAGTTCTACTGTTCTTTCCTCTGTCCTTCGTGTTTCTAGTTCAGATGGGTATTTTAGCTTTTTATTTGTTTAGTCTTCTGACAGAATTTGACAACAGTAAACACTCCTTCCTAAAAGGAAAATTTTCTTCTGTTGACTTCTGTAAAACCGTATTTCCTCATTTTAAACCTACCATTTTCTGTCCATCTATCACAAATGTAGATTTTTCAAAACAAGGACCATATTTTGAGGTCTCTCCTCTATTCTGACTACACACTTTCATTAGATTTTATCTAACCCATTGGCTGCAACAGCCATCTATGGTATGACAACTATATCTTTTTATTTCCTACCTCATTTTCTTTCTTGAGTACCAGACTCCTGTATATAATTGGCTTGTTAAAACTCTATGATGTACGTTCACTGTCACAACTAACTCAATATACATAAAACAACCTTGTTATCTCCCATCTTCTCACCAAAGCCCACATCTACTTCTTTTCCACTCTTCCACATCTCAGAATCTATTGTCAATACAGTACTAGTTTGTCAAGCCAAAAACTTGGTTACTATGCTTTACTTCTTCCTTTTTTTTTTTTATTTCCTGCATCTGATCTATATGTATGTATGTATGTATGTATGTATGTATCTATGTATCTATCTATAGATAAATTTACTTTAGAGCCATATCACTTAATTCACTCTAATTCTACTGCCAACATGCTATGATAATCTCATTCTTTTGTAGATTAGTTTATAGACTTTGAACTTATCTCCTACCATAAAATCATACTCATACATATCTTCACCCAATCCATTTCCACACTGTACCTATAGTCAACTTTTTGAAATGATGTCTAAAATTTGTGCTGATGTTCGTAACCTTTGACATGACATAGGTCACATCTCCAAGATTGTTCCCCAACTCAACCTCTTTATCCTCTATCTCAGCCACTTGCTACTTTGAGGTCTTTTCCATCAGGAACTACAGTTTCATACTTCTTTAGGATTTAAAGCATGCTCTTTCTTAAACTTTGTGCCTTACTACTCAAATAATTTCCCCCTTTTTTTCTTCCTTTGCCCCTTGGCCAAATGTTTTCCTACTCATCTTTTATTTTTCATCTTGAACAGAACTTCTTCAGGATTTTTGAGCCTTACTCTAGATTAGGACTTTCTGCTCCCATAATATCCTTAAGATACATTATATACTTTACTATAATGACTTCTATAATATTTCCTTTCCCCTGCTAAGTGTAAGCTCCATGACACAACAACCATATCTACCCTCCTTACAGCTCTACTAAAAGCAATTAATGCAATGTTAGCACCCCCCCCCAAAAAAAAGATAACTTTTTTAATGACGCTCATGGATTTCCTACAAGTATTTTATGGTTTTTAAAAAGTCATATATGTAAAGTGTGACTGTCACATAGTAAGCAATCAGTAAATAGTAGTTTACTTTTCATCTCTCTGACATACATCAGCATAGTAAATACCAAAAAACCCAAGAAAATGGCTTCACCATTATTCATGCCTTTTGATACATTATATTAAATATATATCTGTATTTTTAGTTGATAATTGTTGATTGTCTTATATAGGCTAGCATAAGATAATGCTCCTACCATATTTAACTTGAAGCACTTTTTACTATATTTATATTTACTTTTTCCATAATTGCTAAGCAATCACCAAAAATAATAAAGGAAAAAAACACATTTTTTCATATGTTGGGTATCTTCTTTTTCATTCTGCTAAACAGAAAGAACAACAACAACAAAAAAAAACCCTCATTTCCCTATTTCTGTATGATGTTTCTTATTATAAAGTAAATTATTAATGACTTCTTCTACTTCAACTCATGTTTTAATCTTTAGATGTCTCATTCACTCATTCAGTATATTTTTCTTTTCTTTACTGCAGCCTAGCTACAAGTTTTTAAAATTTACCCCTTGCAATCAATGTATTTTTGTGAGCAAAATCATACTCATATATATGCTAGATATAAATAATGTTGAGCTTCGTATTTGACAATGAATGTTTTAAAGATGGTTTAACCATTTTTTACATTTTGGTAATTTATATAGTCCTACCCTGTGTTCTTTAGAGAAACATGTAAACCCTTGAAATTGTTCTCCCCTTACCTCCAGTTTTGTTGAAATGTAAATGGCATATATCACTGTATGAGTTCAGGTGTATAGCATAAAGGTTTGACTTACATATATTGTGAAATAATTACCACAATAAATTTAGATGACATCATCTCCTATAGACTCAACAAAAAACAGTGGAGAAAGAGATAGAAAAAAATTTCTTGTCATAATGAAAACTCTTAGGATCTACTCTATTAACTTTCCCTGTATATCATAGAGCAGTGTTAACTAGAGTCATCATGTTGTTCATTGCATCCTTAGTACTTCTTAATCTTGTAAGTTGAAGTTTGTAGCTTTCACCATGTTGCTCCATCCCACCACCCCTTTCACCCCTCATAACCACAAATCTGATCTCCTTTTCAGTGAAATTTTTGTTTTTGTTTTTTTTTAGATTCCACATATAAATGAGATCATACAGTATTTGTCTTTGCCTGATTTGTTTCACTTAAATGTCCTCAAGTTCCCTCCATGTTGTGGCAAATGGCAGGATTTCCTCATTTTCTATGGCTGGGATTTTTGAATTATAATGCAAGTATACTTACAGCACTCTGCTCAGAATCCTTGGTGACTTCCAATTGCTTAAAATAATAAAGATCAAATCCCTTAGAATGGTCAAAATTCCAAAGCATTCGTTTTTCTAAAAAACTCCTAAAACCCTTCCCTAGTATAATCCAATCACAAAAATTATAATTAAACTATTGAGCTCACCTCAACCCCTGATATGCCTGTCATTTTTCCACTATTCTAAGTACCCCATACCATTCTGCTTTGACTTTCATGCCAATAGTAAATGTCAAGGAATGCATAGATTCTTCTTTATTTCATTAGAAAATTAATTTTCTTCTTTCTCTATGCTTCTGTTGAACTTTGTTGCTATTGATTGTAGCACTGAAAAATACTTTCTTGTTCTATAATTGTTTACATATGTACATATTAAACTTATATTTTTCTTGAAGGTAAGAGCCATATTTTATTTTTCCTGTGATGCTTAAATTTTTCAATACATACATATATTTCTGTTGGACTGAAGGAAGTATTACTATTTTCAAAGGCTTGTTTCTCAGCTTTATTTAACTAATAAGTCTTCCAATTATATTTAAGTTATTCATTGTGGAATAGGAATAGTTTGACAGAGGTAGAAGGAAGATTATATGATGGAGAAACTGGCAAATGTTGCCTATTAAAGAGATATCAAAGTGGAATTAGGCATATAGATAAAACATCTCTCAAATTTCAGGTATGACAAAAGAAAAATAGTTGGGTTGTAGAACTTTTAAAGAAAATTCTATTTACATTGAATGAATTCTAATAAAATCTGGGTAATTAGTACCAATTACTTTTTATTATATTATTTAGGAGACCATTTTACCACAAAAGAGTGTAGTGAGCTATGGTTATTTGAAATGATAATATCGTGTTATTTGGAAGTATGTGAGAAGTAAGCTAAAGTATTAAATAAATAGAGGGGAAACATCCGTAGAGATATCATGATAAAAAGCATAGAGATGCCAGTTGTCTTTTTACTTTCATTTCCTTCATTCCTCTCTTCCTCCTTTCATTCATTCTTTTCTGTCTAAATGAGCAGATTTTAGCTTTTGTGGGGCCCCACCCCCAACAGGACCCCCATCCCCTGATATCCATCAGATTGTTGCTAAGTAAGTAAAGTCTAGGAACAAATTCTCTATCCAAGACAAATCTTTTCAACGAATATGACTCATTTTCCTGGCATGGCAACTAAAGCACTCAACTAAGGTGACCCTCAATGCTTCACAGCTTGATTTTTATTAGCACATCAGACACGGGTAAATTATCATTTAGATAGGTTAAACAACTTCTGAATTTTGCAGGTAATGTTAGTAAAGGAAATAATGTTTCCATAACAAGGAGCTCCCAAAGAATATCCATCTTGTTTTCCTCAGTCATAAAAAAGCTTTCCAATAGCATTCCCAGTTGAATAGGATATCAAGTGTTGAAAGGAAAAATCTCTTTGCATTTCTTTTCATTAAAAGGTGCTCTCATAAAGCAAATATAGTACCTCTCATAAAAAACAGGGCATGTTTTATGAATATTTAACTTATTTTGAACTCTGTAGAAGGAAGTAGCGACCTTGAAAACTTCTAGTAGCAGTGCAGCATTACAACACAAAGACCATCACCTTCGTCATTAATCACAGTAGACTGCCTGGAGCTATTGTTAGCTTTTCAAAAGGAAATATTAAAAGATAGAAGAATGTGAAAATATTTATTATGGACTATTCTATCATTAAAAAAAAAATAGGGAATGACAGAGACCCAACCAGCATGTGAAGGTCTTTTTAAATTTATTTCTAACATGAAGTTTAAAATTTTTTGTTTTTATCTCCTGTCAGTTTGAAATCAATACACTAGTCAAGCAATAAGAACTCAGTAACCCAACTGCTAAATATTGGTTCAACATATTACCTTCTTATTGGGCTATAGAACCTTGATTTATGCAGAATCACAGTAGGATTATCCTAAATAAGTGAGCAGGTTTTTCTTGTGTTTTATTTTTTTAGGCTAGTTACAGAGGTTTCAGGAGGACATTTAAAATTCTCAGGAGAAAGTAATACGAAGAAACAAATATTTAGCCTTCTGTTAATTAAATCCTTTCTTGTAGGTAGAATATTGACTTGTAACCATCATTCAGGCCAAGAGCAAAAATTTCACAGTCACAAAGGAGTGAGAACTTTGTTAGATTTAAATTTAGATGAGATTAAATTGGAGGAAAAACAATTCACTTGGTTATCCTTTAGTAAAGCACAAATTAAAAATTTTAAGAAGTTATGTAATGCATTTTCTAGAGTGCGTTTTTAATTTATTTTTTAGAGTATGCTCTTAAATAAAGCATACATAACTCATGTCATTGGCTCACTGGCCAAATAGAATCCCATGGTTATCTATTATAGATAATGCTGCACTTGTTACAATTAAGCCCCTCATACTGGGATTCCTAAATTCAGGACATTTGTGACCTTTAAGTTCATCATTTCTTCTTCAAAAAAATAAGTACTTTATATAGTTTCCTTTGGAATGGTTAACTCTACCCTTCCCAGTCTCTTACTTTGATGCTGCCAATAATGTCTGGATCCTATTTTGACAGATATTAAACATGATATAGTAGAAAGATTACAGGTTTTGGAGTCATGATGATACAGGTTCAAATTATCTATATCTATACTGTGCAGTACAATTGCTGGTAGCCACATGCAGCTAACTGAACAGCAAAAATATGTTTAGCTCAACAGAGTAATTGAATTTTTACTTCAAGTTAAATTTAAAAACATAAAACAAGATGAAACCAGAGAGGGAGACAAACCATAATTGACTCTTAATCATAGGAAACAAACTGAGGGTTGCTGGAGGGGAGAGAGGAAGAGCGATAGGGTAACTGGATGATGGACATTATGGAGGGCATAATGAGCACTGGGTATTGTATAAGACTGATGAATCACAGGCCTGTACCTCTGACACCAATAATACATTATTTGTTAACTAACTGAATTTAAATAAAAAGTTAAAAAATAAAAATAAAAACATAAGACATATAATAGTCTATAATTTTGATAAGACTGTATTTCATTACATCATTGAAGGTACTGGTGTTGCATTGTAGTACACATTGGGCATGCTTCATTTCAGTTATTACATATATATCCATCATCAGTTTTTGTTTATATACACATCATTGATCCATTTGATGTCAATGGATTGACTCAGTTTGAATGACTTTTGTATGTACCCATGTAACATTGCAATGTGTTTATTTGAATATTTTATGTAAACAGCACAGGTTACTGATACCTCTATAAATCATAACTGGTGTGGAGCCTTTTGGCTTTTCCATGTAAAGTTTCATGTCATCTGCAAAGAGAGAGAGTTAGATGACTTCTTTGCCATTTGAATGCCTTTTTTTTTTTTTTCTAACCATTTTGTTGTCTGATTGCTGAGGCTAGGACTTTTTATACTATGTTAAACAATAGTGGTGAGAGTTGGCATCCCTGTCATGTTCCTGACCTTAAGGGAAATGCTCTCAGTTTTTCCTGATTGACAGTGATATTCACTGTGGGCTTTCCAAAGATGGCTTTTATCATGTTGAAGTATGTTCCCTCGATCCCCATATTTTGGAGAGTTTTAATCAAGAAAGAATGCTGTATTTTGTGAAATGCCTTTCCTGCATCAATTGAAAGGGTCATATGGTTCTTATATTTCTTTTATTAATGTGCTCTATTACACTGATTTACGAATGTTGAACCACCTTGCATCTCAGGAATAAATCCCACCTGGTCGTGGTGAATAATCCTTTCAATGTACTGTTGGACCCTATTGGCTAGTATCTTTGCGAGTGCTTTGGCATCCTTATTCCTCAGAGATATTGGTCTGTAATTCTCCTTTTTGTTGATGGGGGTCTTTGTCTGGTTTGGGGATCAAGGTAATGATGGCTTCATAGAACAAGTTTTGAAGTTTTCCTTCCATGTCTATTTTTTGAAACAGCTTCTGTAGAATAGGTATTATTCTTTAAATGTGTGGTAGAATTCACCTGGGAAGCGATCTGCCCCTGAACTCCTGTCTTTTGGAAGGTTTTTGGTCATAAGTTTGTAAGTTTCCAGGAATGCATCCATTTCTTCCAGGTTGCCTAATTTGTTGGCATATAGTTGCTCATAATAAGTTCTAACAATTGCCTGTATTTCCTTGGTATTGGTTGTGATCTCTCCCCTTTCATTCATGATTTTATTAATTTGGGTCCTTTCTCTTTTCTTTTGGGTAAACCTGGCCAGAGGTTTATCAATATTATTAATTCTTTCAAAGAAGCAGCTTCAAATTTTGTCGATCTGTTCTACTATTCTTCTAGTTTCTATTTTATTGGTTTCTGCTCTAATATTTATTATTTATCTTCCCCTGCTTGGTTTAGGCTTTATTTGCTCTTCTTTCTCAGGGCCTTTAGGTGTAAAGCTAGCTTGTGTATTTGGAAACTCACAGTGATTCAGCAGTGTGGCAGGATACAAAATCAATGCATAGCAATCAGTTAGAGTTCTGTACACTAACAATGTGTCTGAAGAAAGAGAAATTAAGGAATCATTCTCTTTTATAATTGCAATAAAAACCATAAGATACTTGGGAATAAACCTGTACTTTAGAAACTACAAAACAGTTCTGAAAGAAATTGAGGAAGATACAAGCAGATGGAAAAGCATTTCTTGCTCATAGAAAAATATTGTTAAATTGTTTGTTTCCCAAAGCAACCTCAATACAGTCCATGCAATTCCTATCAAAATACCATCAACAGTTTTCACAGAGCTGGAACAAACAATCCTAAAATTTGTATTGAATCAGAAAAGACCCTGAATCACCAGGGGAATGTTCAGAAAGAAAACCAAAGTTGGGGGCATCACAGTGTCTGACTAAACTATATTACAAAGCTGCGATCACCAAGACAGCATGGTACTGTCATAAAAACAGACACATAGATTGATAGGACAAATAGAGAGCCCAGAAATGGACTCTCAGCTATCTGATGAATTAATTTGTGACAATACAGGAAAGACTATCCAATGGAAAAGAGACAGTCACTTCAGTAAACAGTGCTGGGAAAATTGGACAGCCACATGCAAAAGAATGAAACTGGACCATTCCCTTGCACCATACACAAATATAAACTCAAAATGGATGAAATACCTAAATGTGAGACAGGAATCCATCAAATTCCTAGAGGAGAACATAGTAACATTTTTGACACCAGCCAGAGCAACTTCTTTCAAGACATGTCTCTAAAGGCAAGAGAAACAAAAGCAAAAATGAACTATTGGGACATCATCAAGATCAAAAACTTCTGCACAGCAAAGGAAACAGTCAACGAAACTAAAAGGCAATCTTCAGAATGGAAGAAGATATCTGCAAATCACACAACAGCTAAAGGGCTGATATCCAAGATCATAAAGAACTTCTTAAACTCAACACCCAGAAAACAAATAATCCAGTCAAGAAATGGGCAGAAGACGTGAACAGACATTTCTCCAAAGAGGACATAAAAATAGCTAACAGACTCAAGAAAACATGTTCCATATCACTTACAATCAGGGAAGTATACATCAAAACCACAATGAGATACCACTTTACACCAGTTAGGCTGGCCAAAATTAACAAAATGGAATAACAAATGTTGGTGAGAATATGGAAAAAAGGGAACACTCTTACACTGTTGGTGGGAATGCAAACTCATATAGATACTCTGGAAAAAGATATGGAGACACATCTCCATATCTCCAAGACATTATAAATAGAGCTACCCTATGACCCAGCAATTGCATTACTGGATATTTACCCCAAATATACAGATGCAATGAAAAGAAGGGGCACATGTATCCTGATATTTATAGCAGCAATGTCTGCAATAACCAAACTGTGGAAGGAGATAAAATGTCCTCCAACAGATGAATGGAAAAAGAAGATGTGGTTCATATATACAATGGAACATTATTCAGTCATCAGAAAGGTTGAATACCTACCATTTGCATCAACATGAATGGAACTGGAGGGGATTATGCTAAGTAAAATAAGTCAAGTAGAGAAAGATAATTATCATATGGTTTCACTAATATGTGGAATATAAGGAATAGACAGAGGATCATAGGGGAAGGGAGGGAAACCTGAATGTGAAGAAATCAGAGAGGGAGATAAACCATGAGAGACTCTGAACTCTCGGAAACAAATTGAGGGTTGGAGAAGGGAGGGGGCTGGTAACTCAGTGATGGACATTACAGAGGGGACATGATCTGATGAGCAGTGGGTATTATATGTAACTAAAGAATCATTGAAAACTACATTAAGAACTAACGGTGTACTATATGTTGACTAATTGAACTTAATAAAAATCATAATTAGCAAATAAACTGAAATATTGTTATTTATTTATTTAAATTGTATAATATTTAAATTATTTTTCTAGTTTGAAAGAATAAATATGGATGTGATTCTTTAAATTTAAAAAATACACTTATGACTGATGCAGAATAGAGTGACAAGGTAAAAGCTACTATAATGATAAAGATAAAAAGAGATTAGGAATAGTTATGGCACAAAATCCATGATGATTAACAATTTACTTTGGCAGTACAAAATGTAAGGCTGTTGTGTAATGTTTTTTAAATTATAAAGTGGACAGTATTAAGAATTATCTTCAGCAAATATGAAGAGAATTTGATAAGAGATTTCCTCTCAGCAGTTAAAGAATTGATGAAATTGGTTGGCTGAAATCCGGTAAATATTAGAAAATGCAAATCTTTATGCAAACCTTTCACTATCCTACTACATTCCAATTTAGAGAAGGCATAGTAATTCTGGTTTGAAAAATAAATACAGTACTTAATATCTTACGGTGCTTGTTATCCTTGGCATAGAATCGTGGAGGACAGTCAAGCAATTAGGGATGGCATGAGGGTACCTGGTGTCTTCCTAGGCTGGGATTAAAAGAATATTGTAAGGAAGTCAAAAGCATGGAAATGAAAAAAAAGTGTATGTATCCGTATATGTGTAAATATATGCACTTAAATGTGTTTTATCCTTTAAGTACTGGAAATAAATTGTGTGTAAATAAAGATTATGTAAAAAAAAAAAAAAAACACTGACAGTCTGAAAATGTCCTGTAGATGTCAGGCAGAGGGTGATTTTTTTAGAGCAGTGTTCAGGAGAGGACCCACCTGAGCACCCTCAGATTAGACTCCTCATTCTGTTTTCAAGCCTGATGAGGGCAAGAGCTGTAATCATGCCCGAGATCATCAGAGAAATGCCTGATTTACCTCCAGGACTCTGATTGATTTTATGGTTCCACCCATGTGTCAATATGACAAATGAAGGACTCTACATCTGATGGAACGGGATCCACGTGTACTTCTCTGTGCCTCAAATCGCTGAGAAATGCCAAACAAAAATGATCTAAAACATTTTTACTTTTTCTCTACCAAGGACCAGTATGGTCTCTAAACGTATTTCCATGGTCTTTAAAATTGCTTATAGGGAGGAATTTAAAACAAATTCCAAATGATGTATAAAATCGAAACGTTTTAGATTAATCATGGGTTCTAAATTAATCCAAATTAATATAAAACACATAGATTAATTGTATGTGTTAAGAAAACACTATTTTTGATAGTGCAAAGCAAAAGTAAACCATGCATATAAAATTTTAAGAATGTGCTGCTTGAAAATAAAAACGAGCTGCTTAAAACTAATGAAAACCTTTGTCACTGCTTTGTGTCTAGACAGATAAAATCTAACATATTGAGTTGGTTGAGGTTATGTTTATTGAGTGGCAACGAAGTAGTAAGAAAACATTATTTCTGTAAGACTATCTGACTTCCCTTAATACTTTGTACATATCAAGCTATCTCCACCATCCAGTGGGCAGCCAAGTTCTCTGGCATTCAAGTCCTCTGCCTCAGTGTGAAGATGAATCTCATTTCCTTGAAATACAGCTACTACTGTATTTCAAGGAAATGAGATTCTGTTCAAGCAAGTTGAAATCTTAATTCCAGTTCTTTTCAAAGTAATAATTTATATATAAAGTACCACAGATGGATGTTTATATTGGATATAATAACTTGAAGACTTATTTTATCTGAAAATGGAATTAGAGCTTCTTGATGCCAGCATACAGAGCTAAATCATTTAAGGTCATACTCCCATCTTTCAATGCTGTAGAAGCCCCATCTTTCTCCAGTGGAACATCTAAGTCAGCATCACTCCTTACTTAAAAGAAACCACACACAAAAAAAGACTTTCCTGTCACAAAGCCAATAAATGAACATAATATTTAGCAAGCAGACAAGGCTGGGTGAGTATAAAATATTGTTACTAATGAACTAATTAAAACAAATATAGTAGAAAGCATTTTGGTTCACGCAGTGTTTTATATTAGATTAGATTAAGCAAAAACACCCTAAAATAAAGTCAATTTAGTGACTGAAATTTGAAGTTAATGTTAAAATATATACGTCTCATTTAAAATATATTTTTTAAAGATTTTATTTATTTATTTGAGAGAGAGAGAGAGACAGCTTAAGAGGGGAGAAGGTCAAGGGGAGAAGAAAGAGACTCTCCATAGAGTTGGGAGCCTGAGGCAGGGCTCGATCCCAGGACTCTGGAATCATGACCTGAGCCGAAGGCAGTGGCTTAACCAGCTGAGCCACCCAGGTGCCCAAACCTCTCATTTAAAATCCTAAAGGGACAAAATACAATACATTTTATAATCATCAGCGTATCAGTGTATCACAAGATCTAAGTTGTGAATGTTATTCACAATAAATTAAGAGTCATTTTAAGTCAGTCAGGTTCCTTATTTGAGGGGAGGTAATGGAAAGGGGAACCATTACATTCTGTTACATAACAGTAAAGGATGAATCTTGAAATTAATGCCCAGACCCTAATGAGAATGATATCATTGATTACAATTTAACTGGGTAAAAGGTGAGTACTAATCTGTGTATTTACCTGTGTCATTGCGTATAAAATTCACCTACATAAACATGCCTAAAAACACAACTTTCAGATCTTTTTCACACTCCTGATGTCTACCGTCAGTCCTCTTTAGGTATGAACGGCATGCTGTCTTTTGATGCCAATAGTGTATTGTAGTGTCGACACAGTCCTTACTGTGTCATCCTCGAATCACAACTTTTGGAAGTGTTGCAGTTGAGCGTTTTGTTTTTGTTTTTGTTTTCCTGGAAAATAGAAATAGATTAAATTATGAGAAGCATGGTATCATTTGTGGAGAAAACAGATAATGTCTGCCTCTGTCAGAAAAGGGTTTTTCTTGTTTCTTTTAATTTTACAGTGGGCTTTAATTGCTGTTGAATCACCATTTTTTTCAGAGCTTGTATTGTCCTCAGATTTTCTTTTTAAAATCTGATTGGGGGGAGAAAGACAACTATCATATGATCTCCCTGATATGAGGAAGTAGAGATGCAACGTGGGGGGTTTGGGAGGTAGAAAAAGAATAAATGAAACAAGATGGGATCAGGAGGGAGACAAACCAGAAGAGACTCTTTTTTTTTTTTTTTTTAAAGATTTTATTTATTTAGTTGACACAGAGAGATCACAAGTAGGCAGAGAAGCAGGCAGAGAGAGAGGAGGAAGCAGGCTTCCTGCTGAGCAGAGAGCCTGATGCGGTGCTCAATCCCAGGACGCTGGGATCATGACCTGAGCCGAAGGCAGGGGCTTTAACCCACTGAGCCACCCAGGCACCCCCAGAAGAGACTCTTAATGTCACAAAACAACCTGAGGGTGGCGGGAGGGAGGGAGGTAGGAGATGGTGGTTGGGTTATGGACACTGGGGAGGGTATATGCTATGGTCAGTGCTGTGAAGTGTGTAAACCTGGCGATTCACAGACCTATAACCCTGGGGCTAATAATACATTATATGTTTATTAAAAAATTTAAAAAATGTTAAAATAAAAAAAAATAAAATAAATAAAAATAAATAAAATCTGATTGGGGGAAACCAAAGAAATTAGGAAACGACATCATTATCATATTATGTTAAAATTGTGAACAATTCCAAATACTATTTACCTAATACTGAGTAGATACTAACTCTTAGATCTCCTAGAAAGTGGCTACCTGAGTATTGCAAGGTAGCTTCTCTAGTATGAGAATTGTTTCAATCTGCATTTAATGTATAGTCTTATCTGCAAAACAAGTTATCTTCTAATGGCTTATTTTGTCTCTTTAAGTAGTTGTACCAAACAACTTTATTATCTATAAGTGTGTGTACACACACACACACACACACACACACACATACCACCAGACAAATGTGATTTTTGAGAGGAACTATCAGTTTCTAGAAGGAACATCCATTATATGTGACCTTCAAGAGCATACTTGTCAAAGTTCTTGTGTCCCATAATGACAGCAAGATATTCTATAAATATAAACACTTTAAAATTTTTCCCATGGTTTGGAAGACGTAGATGGGTATCAAGGCACCTTCTATATAAGTATCTGGAGAGAGGTTATAATTCAGAGTTTCTGTAACTCATCTATTCCGTAACCAAAAAAGTAGAATGTCTGGGTCCCCAAACCAGACCAAGTCACCCACTACATTAGTCAGGAGGACATAAGGAGCTATTACTTCCCAGGAAACATTGACCTAAATTAGCTCAGAGGTTGGCAAACTGGCCTGTCACCTGTTTCTATATGTCCCATGAAGAAACTATGATTTTTACATTTTCAGATAGTTGAAAAAAGTTAAAAGATTAACATTACATGACATGAAAACATTATGTGAAACTTAAATTGTCCATAAATAATTTTCACTGGAAAGAGCCACTCATATTCACTTATGTTTTCTATGAATGTTTTCCTGCTACAAGGCAGAGCTGACTAGTTGTGACAAGAGACTTTATTATCTGGCCCTTTACAGAAAATGTTTGCTGACCCACTAGATAGGTCAAAAATAAGTCTTCCCAGGGAGACGAATGAGCTATATGGAGACTCCTGAATTGTTTTCTCCTATATCCTAAGATCCTCCTTATTTTACTATTGCCAGCTTAGGCCTGCCAACTCTATGAGTAACTGTAAACATACTAGTTATCAGTTGGACTATCTGAAATTACTTTTTCAGCATGACCTTAATACTGCTGCTCGAAGCAGTGTCTCCAGTAAATTGTCAGGACCCAAGGAAGATGTTTTACTGTCCTATTGAGGCATAGTTCTTTTAAGGGATTTTGTTCCAGACCATCTAATTTCCTTATATATGTAAAGTAATCAATTTATATAAAGTATCACATAAAGTCACATTCCTGACTTTCTCCTCAGCTAACCTCCTCTGTGCCTGAGAGGTCACAGCTCTCAGAGTATCCTTTATCCTGCTGTCCTCTCTGAGCTAATAATAAGGCACCTTGAAGAATTGGCCACAGCCTCGATTTCCTTTTTCTATGTTTTATTATAGGACATAGTCACAGGAAATAAAGGGTAATTCTAGAACATAGCTGGATGCCCATTCTTCCTTAACAGGGGTTGTGCACATATGCAGTTTGGAAATGAATAGAAGCATGCCTTCTCAACATTTAAGTGAGAATATTCAGCACAGGCACTTCGGCTGTATATTGAGCTTAATTTTCTTTTTAAAGTCAGACTCTGTTTTGATGCAGACACAAAAAGGAAACTATCTTAGATATGCCCAACAGTACAAGTTCACAAATTCATAGATTTACAAATAAGCAAGAGGTTACTAAGTCACTTTTATTTTAAGAATCTATATAGGTAAAATTACAATAAAATATTGCATTCAGAAAATCATAACTTAATCATGCATACTTAATTACACAAAAAGCAGAGTATGGAACTGAAGATGTGGATTCTGGATCATATGTGTACTGCCTTAGGTAACTTTTGTTGCACCAACAGTCAAGAATGTGTCCTCTTTTAAAGGAAAAGTAATTTTAAGATTTCACACCTTTAAATGTAAAGAATTGCAGAATAAATCTCTATAGAAAATTGATAAAAATGGCTTTATTTGTATTATTGCAATATGCACAATTTTTTTTGCACTGATTGTCTATATTGATATTTGTAAGGACAAATATGTAATTTCCCATTTTAACAAAAATAATTTTTAAGACTTTTAATATGTCTGTGATACATTCACACATCCTTTTGTTAGAAGGAGTGAGAACTCTTTTCATTTCATGTTTCATAATAGTATAGACTAGGTAAAATAAAATGCATTGCTTTGTTGCAAATAATTACAAAATAAAAATCTTTATGCCCAGAAAGTATAGTTTCAAATTTAATAGACAAGTCTATAATATCACTAAGCATGTGAAAATGTAGTTGGGACAAGTTTTTCTCAGGTCAGAATATGAAGGAAACATATCACAATTTTCGAATAAACTTGAATTCCACAAACCAGTAATATAAGAAGAAAAATTGGCAGTGGTGTGTGCCTAGGAATGTTCCTGACCTAATACTAGGAGCTAAAATTGAAAGACTTTATACTCTATTATTATAATATAACTAATAACATAACACACTTGTGTTTAAAATGTGTATTATACATACAAATAATTAAAAAATTTCCACATAATTTTGGCTTTGGGAACTCTTTAAGCCAGTGAAAAGGAAGGTATAATCCAATGGTAACACTATCAAAGCAAAGTAATACAGTTGATTGAAAATACAGTTGAGCACGCCCAGCAGATGAAGGTGTGAATTTCCTCATACATCATCTTAATGGCAACATTTTCTACAAAGCGACATGGAGCACTCCTTTCATATTTCATGAGTTCTATTTGCCTGACTTCAAAATGCCAAATGTGCCAGTGAACAGTACTTTAATATTCATGGGTTTTTGAGATGGCTTTGACAGTTGTCAACTAGAGAAATGGTTTCATCAGGAAAGAATCTGACTTATGATTTCCGGCACACATATAAAATCATGTAGTCATTCACATATGCATTCTATTTTAAAGGTATTTTTGCATAGCTATATATTATGAAAATTATATAGATATAAAATCTTTTATGTAACAGTAAGGCATTTTCAAATCTTATTTGGATATATACCTAGTATTCTAGAAAATTTTAACCCCAGACATATAATAATTGAGCTATTTTGAAAGGACATAGTTCAGTTAGTATCCTGAAAGTTCTCTAGAGCACAAGTTATCACAGTATAAATTACGCATATAAGTAGAGAATTTATATTTCTTTTTCCTTGTGTATTTAAAAAAAATAAGTAGCTCAGTTTAGGGAAAAATCATAGCATTTCTCTTTAGCCCCAAGGATTTAGATTTTGTTTTTTTAAATCTCTCAGCATTTCACACAATAAAATTAAAATTAAGGTTTATTGATGGAAGAGTTTATTGCTGTTAAACTTAAAAGTTCTATGAAATTGTCACATGTCAGGTATTAATAATACATTGAATAAATTATAAACAAACACACAAACTTTACAAGAATTTATTGCATACATTATGCCATTATGTCGTATTCTCCAATAAATCTTATAAGTTTGGAGAACGAGTAACATGCAACCACCATTGGTTTGATAATAATTTCTAACAGTTATTGAATACTCAGTGCCTTCCAGGCACTCCTCTAAGTACTTTATATGTATTAGTTTAATTAATTTAGGTAGTATTATTAACTCATTTTGTAGATGCAGATGTAGATGTAGATTAACTCATATTGTAGATGCAATATTTTAAGTAATTTGTTTCATGTTTCATTCTAAGTGGTAGAATCATGATTAAGAGATTGACGAGGTTCAGAGCCTGGGCTCCAACAAAACCCTAAAAGGATCAGAATTTAAACTACAAATGAGAACTTAGGTGATATTCTAGGGTGATTATTATTTTTTCCCCCTTCACTCAAGGATCATCTTTTTTTTCTTTTCTTTTTTTTTTTAAGATTTTATTTATTTGAGGGTGAGTGAGAGCAAGAGAGATCACAGAGGGAGAAGCAGACTCCACTGAGAAAAAGTCTGATGCGGAGCTGGATCACAGGACCCTGGGATTATAACCTAAGCTGAAGGCAGTTGCTTAACCAGCTGAGCCATCCAGGCACTCCAAGGATCATCCTTATTGATAGGTGTCTTTACTTCATTGAATTTAACCTTGAAATAGTATCCCTTTTTGTGATGTCATTTTGTTAGCACTGAAAATTATGCTGAGGTTATATGAATTCTTGAAATTAGTGTCTTTTTTTTGTTCATTTTTTTCTCATTCTATAAATTATATGCATTCAAACGGGCAATACGAGCAATGAATGCAGCAAATGGAATGATGGTTTGAGTTCCAATAGAGAATTTAGAGAGCTGTGAATTTCCTAATAGCTAGTATTTGGCTATTGAATCTGTATGTTTAAAAATACAAAAGCCTAGAATATAAATTATTAAGAGTTTGTTGAAAGAATGGGCCCCAGACCACCTTATTTTCCCTTTGAGTATACGGGCTAGGACTTAACATGGATCAGTATAACAGTTTATCTGCCCTGTGTTTATATATGGGATTTTAGGATAGTTAAAAGAGAACTCAAACTCATACTGTAACAAACGGAAATTTTACTGAGATTCATGACTTTGCAGCAATCCTCCTACATTTTCCAAATCAGTTCTTCCTTTCTTTCTCCAGAGCATCCATTTGGACATTCTTTCCTAAAAATATCTGATCCTCTCCCTTCCCACTACTTTCTGCAGATGTCCATGCCTACTACTTCACAGGAGAATGAGAAACAAAGAGGCTACACCTCCTTCAGCAAGATAATATGAAAACATGAAATGTGCCTCCCACATTTCTCTCTTCCTCTTCCCCTACTGTTAGGATGTAAAATCTTAACAGCGCTTCCCCCGCACTGAAGGCTCTGTCCCCTCACTGCGTCAAAGTGACAATGCTTGTAGTTCTCATTTTGTCCTCTTGTAGATTTTCAACCCCCATACTATTTAGGACGGGGTAAACTATGCCGAAATAAACAAACCTCTCATCTCGAACTCATGAGCTTCAACGCGACATCTGCATTAGGACTTCCCACTCAATTCTTAAAATTAGTTTCCGTTTCTGACAGTAATTCTAAAAGGCTCCAATATCTTTGCTGCAATATCTCGGGCACTACAGTCACTCCTCATTCTGTCTTTTACTCATCCTTTCAGCTTTATTTTCAAATTCTGACTGTCTTCCTTGAAACCCTTTCTCCTGTGTGTGTGAGGGGGGGTTGTTTTTTGTTTGTTTTCTGATGCACACTCATACTTTTTCTGTCTTTCATTTCCAGTCTTTTTTAGAATTACCTCTTTTTATAGTCCTTAATAATGGTATTCCTCAGCATTTATAAATATTTTTTTCTTCTTGGTTGTCTCATCTTTTCTGCAACCCATGGCCAATTTGCTAGAGTTTTTATCTTCTGTCTTTTGATTTAATGTATACAAGTGATGCCAACAAGCCAGATCCAAGGACCAAGAGGAGGTCCCACAGGACCAACCAAGAGGGTCCTTGGCTGTGTGCAGGATAGAGGTCAAACAAATGTGAGCCAGCAGGAGATGAAAGCTCTTAGTTTAAGATAGAGAGTGCAGGTACAGAGAATCTGGGAGACTGAGAAAGAAATAAGAGTCTCGTCTTTGTTGGGGACTGGGGTTTTTCTTGAGGATTGTGGTCTAGTGTACATGTCATCTCGGGTACCCAGGTACCTGTAAGAACAAAGATGAGGACCCAGGTATTATTCTGTGAAGCCAAAGGGTCTTGACATAGAGATGTTGACATTGAGGTGTCTAGCTCCAGTGGTCTTGGATACACATATGATGGCCTCACCTGGTCAGTCTCACCTGGTCCTTCCTTAGATGTCTATTCTAAAGAATTCGTTAACTCCTTGTCCCTTATCAGGAGAACATACACTATTTGGATTATAAGGCATGTATAAAGTGTGGGTGCAAGAAAAGGAGCAAAAAGCAGATTTTTATGGATTCCTTCAGTTTCCCTATCTTACAAGCAGTGGTTCTTATATATGTGGCTTTCAGTTACCATAGCTTAGTTAAATAATACCAAATCCCCAACACCACAATTCAAATTTCAGTTATTGCCATATGTTAGCTGTATGTAATTATATGAAGTACAAAGTTGCTGCTAGCTCTTTAGTGCACAAATTGCTACATAAATAATACATATGCATTATGATTAGTGACCAATTGCATCATTTCTTTCAAAGTTTCTTGGTGGTGGTTTGCTGTGCATGTGGATTCTGTTCACACACAGTAAAGCCTGTAGATATGTTGTCTTCCAGTGAAAAATCCATGTGAAATTTTACCAAAAAAAAAAAAAAAAGGATAATTAGAAAAGAATTGGTTAAGAAATGTGAGAAAGCAGTAAAGAAATAGAAAGTGCTGATGCTGAGTTGGAAGTTAAATGGAACATAAGATAGAGTTATAGAAGAAATAGCTGACCAGAGAATATTGAAATTGCCACAAGTTTTAGAGACTCTTGATATTTTTCTGCTGAGACATTTTCCTTTTCATTCATGACAGGCATATTTTCCTGATATCATTGAGCTTCATTATAAAAGCTGCTTTATAATTCTTTTCTGCTCATTTTAAGTCCTAATCATCTCATGGTCAGGGTCTGCTGATTGTTTTTTCTATTGAACATGGGTCATATTTCTTTTGTTCTTCTGTTCTTCGTAGATCAGCTTTTTGTTTTGTTTTGTTTTTTAATATCCTGGATGTTGTGAATGGTGTTTTAGATCCTATTATGTTTTCCAGTTGTGTTGATTTTTGTGTGTTTTAGCTGGCATTTCATTGCGTTAGGCTTAAACCATAAACTGTGTTTCTTTAAAACTGTGTTTCTTGGGCACCTGGGTGGCTCAGTGGGTAAAGCTGCTGCCTTTAGCTCAGGTCATGATCTCAGGGTCCTGGAATCGAGTCCCACATTGGGCTCTCTGCTCAGCAGGGAGCCTGCTTCCCTTCCTCTCTCTCTGCCTGCCTCTCTGCCTACTTGTGATCTCTCTCTGTCAAAAAAAAAATAAAAATAAAAATCTTAAAAAAACAACAACAAAAAAAAACCAAAAAACCCAAACTGCTTTTCTTTAGAGGCAGAGTTTATACATAGAATTTGGAGCTCTGCTCTGTCTTTTGGCAGCACTCCCTTAATTTCCAGTGACTGTGATTGCCCAGAGCAGCTCTATGGTTGCTCTGTTCTCTGGTTCTTCTGGACAGAGAGGTTATGATCTTCTATCTTCTATCAGAATCTTAGCTTCCTGCGGGGTACAGACTAGGGTCTAGAAGTTTTGATGAAAGAAGAATCACCAGGTATCACCAAGTGTCTTTCCCTTCGATCACTTTCCAGTACCGAACAGGTTTTGTTGTTTGCTTTTGTTTTTATTGTATTTTGTACAGATTTTATGGTTTTTATCTGTCAATACTAGCTTATTTGGTCTTACTAAAGACCTCTCCTGTTGTCTATATTTTTGAATGTCAAGCTTCATCTCTAAACTTTCTATTCTTACTTCACTCACCTGCAGTTATTTCTTTTTTTTTCTTGTCTCAAAATTCTGCTGTAGGTTGTTCTCTGCCTGGAACTCCTCTTTGCTTGGCTGATTGCTAATTATCCTGTAGCTCTTTTTGTTATGGGTAATATTTTTGTAAGAATACAAATCATGAGAGACTGTGGAATCTGAGAAACAAACTGAGGGTTTTGGAGGGGAGGAGGGTGGGTGGTTGGGTGAGGCTGGTGTTGGGTATTATGGAGAGCACGTATTGCATGGAGCACTGGGTGTGGTGCATAAACAATGAATTTTGGAACACTGAAAAGAAATTAAAAACAATATTATTTGAATAACCCAGGGCTTTTTCAACTACGCCATATAAATGATTCCAAAGCATATTTTATTTCTTCTTTTTTAAAAAAGATTTTATTTATTCATTTGAGAGGAAGAGAGAGAGAGAGAGAAAGCAAGTGAGCATGAGGAGGTGGGGGACAGAAGGAGAAACAGGCTCCCCATTGAGCAGGAAGTCCTACTCAGAGCTCTATCCCAAGGACCCCAGGATCCTGACCTGAGCCAAAGATAAACACTTACCCAATTGAGCCACCCAGGTGCCCCAGCATATTTTATTTCTAACATTCAACTAGACATCATTATCTGGCACATAGAAGTCATTTAACAAATATTGGTTGAATTAATAAATCCCATAAGTACATAATCAATCCAATTTAGGGAAACATGAATTTAACATAAAGATGTGCATCTAATACATGCTTCTAATGAACAAAAGGTTTTGATTTAAGTCATAAAACTGAATATTTTTATTATTTGTTAAATGTGTGTTGATTTCTTCTTATAATTAAAGGCATACTTACGGCTATAAATGCATTACTCTGGTACTTCTCTTTGCCTTTATTATTTTCTAGCTTTATAAATACTTTCATAAAAATGATTGCTAAGCTTCCTTTTATACAAATAAAGTAAAACCATACAATTATTTAAAGTAATAATTTTTCATTAGATTGTGTGCACAATAAGTGGATAGTTGATTTTTATATACATTCCAACTTTTCTCATTTAACTTAGACAATAAACAACTAAAAGGATAATCATCTGGGAATTTAGTATTTTATAACAAGATTGAATCAGCAAGCATAAAGCTGTAGTTGTGTTTGATTTAGAAACACATTTTTTGTAATTTCGTATAGAAAACATCAGTATTAACTGCTAAGAGATGTTCTTTTCTCAAAGATAGAACTTCTATAGAATTGCCATAGAATTGATTATATGTAACTCAACTTTTAAGATAGAATCAAAACATACATAGAATTTACAATAATTATTTTTTTTTTAATTTAAGGAGGTAAATAAGATTCTAGCTTTAGAGATTTATACTTTTGTGTTTTTGTTTTGTTTTGTTTTTTAAAGATTTTACTTATTTATTTGACAAAGAGAGAGATCACGTGCAGGCAGAGAGAGAGGTGGAAGCAGTCTCCCCGCTGAGCAGACAGCCTGTGTGGGGCTCGATCCCAGGACCATGAGATCGTGACCTGAGCTGAAGGCAGAGGCTCAACCCACTGAGCCACCCAGGTGCTCTGAGATTATACTTTGGGAAGACAACTCTTTATAAGGCTAGATCACGAACAAGTCTACACTGGCTCCAAGCAAGATTTAAAACTATTTACACATCCTGTGAACTGTTTAAAAGGTCTACCGGGAGTCAGTTTCCAAGAGAAGTAAAGAGGTTTTGTACTTAACTCAAATTTTCAGTGGGGAGGATAGAGTATTATCTATTTTACATTTTGAGACATTGTAATTTTAGTTTCTGTGGCCTAGGAAGAGAAAGAAATTGACAGAAGCTGGGAAGCTTTTTTCATGGGGAAGTCTTGAAACATGAGACAGAAATAGCACTCTTTGGTATCCAGGAAACAAGTGGTGAGGGTAGAAAATTGGGTTACATATTTGTGCATTTTTCCTAAATCTCTTGGTATATTGGGAATGGTCACAGTGGGGAAGCTCCTATCGCCAAATAGTTTTTCCAGAAGGGGGCAATCATGAGGCAGTTGTGTTGGGAGCAGAAGTCTATAAAGATAGTACCTGTCTGTCCTGCAGCTGAATATTGTTAAGAAAGACAAGTGAAGCCAGGGACATGAGAACAGCCCCTGGAGACTCCCACATGAAAATGCAGAAGAGAAGAAAAGGGAAGCAGAAGATCTGCTTGAGCAGGTGAGATCAATATATATTAAATTAAGGTAAATATGGAATTGGTGGTACCATATGGAGATGAAACATAGGGACAACCCATTCTATAAAAATGGTTTGTTTGTCTCTCATTATAACATAGTTTATCCCAAAGTAATCTCATTAAGATGAAGTTAATTTAGGTGTATATTCATACTATAAGAAAGACAACTTCAGGGTTATAGAATATATCCAAATTTAGACTTTAAACTATATATAAATTTGGTTAAAAAATCAACAAAATTCCATTTTTTGGATAAAATCTATCTGTGAAATAGTAACTTAGTATCATGAAGGTGACATTGTAACACAAACAGGATCCCTTAATCACCAAGATGACTGGTTTACCATAGCAGCGGCACATTGCAAGTGGAAATGAAAGAGAGAGAGTAAGAAAATAGTGCATTAATAATTTTTGCACTTACGGAATCTTGTCTGTGAGAGACATATTTTATATAACATCAATAACAGCTTAAATACCTAGAAAATATTTTATTAAAGGCATTTTCCTGGGAAGATTTTTCTTAGATATTCTCACCTATTTATTTGTTCTCAATTATTCTCAGTTTTACTCTTTAATAACTTGCAAAGAATCTTGTTCACCTTTCTTTGTCACTTGTGTTTTTTATTTCATTTCCTCAGACCTTTCTTTTTCATGTTGAAAAAAAATTTATATATATATAATTTTAATCACATAATACCCTACTTCTAACTTTTACATACTTAAAAATAGATATTTCAGTGGGAAAAACTATTTCTTACTGATTCAGCTGCCACTGTGAGATTAATAATAATAATTATAAAAATAATAGCTAGTGGGTACCTGGGTGGCACAGTTAAGGACAGTCATTTAGGGACATGACTCTTGGTTTGGACTCAGGTCATGATTTCAGGGTGGAGAGATGGAGCCACTCCCTGTGGCCAGACAGGGAGTCTGCTTGAGATTCTTTCTCCTCTCCCTCTGCCCCTCCCACTTGTGCTCTTTCTCTAAAATAAATAAATCTTTAAAAAAATAATAGCTATTTATTGACTCTGTAATATACTATTTAAATACATAATTTGGGTAAATCCTTACAGTAATATTTTAGTCCAAGTGATAGTATCTTTAGTTTACAGCTGACAAAACTGACACCTAGAGAGGTTGAGCGACTTGCCCAGGTTACATGGTGAGAAACCAGAAGAGCCAGCATTCCAACTACAATTCCCATGCTTTTTTCATGTGCAGTACTTCCTCATCTTGATCATAAATATTTACATTAGAATATTTAGGAATATTTAGAAATATATACAAAATTATTTACATTAGAATAACTAAGCCAATAATCTCTTTTTTGAGTTATATATCTATTGATGACTTGCAACTGTATGCTATAATTCTGTAAGAAACAGTTATAATTCACTTCCTATAATATCATTTTTTCTTAATTGGCTGAGTGGTATTGCATACTATATTGCTGATTCAACATTTATATTTATTTTTATAAAATAATTTATGAAGAACTTAAACACTATCAAATGTCATTCTTAAAGTTCTGAGGGATTAAAAAAAAATTAAATCTCAATACCTGATTGTTTGATATTTCTGATTGCTAATCAAAACCATTTCATCATTTTACATAATGTTGGTGATTGCATGAGTAGGGAACATTTTTTGATTTGGTTTATTCATCCATATGAATCAGAGCATTGTTCTGAGAAAGATGTTAACTTAGAATGGTATTTTTCTCTGTATGGAGTTTCCTCTCTGCCAAAAGCAAGGTTTGACCTTTTCTTTAGAGTCCTCTTACTGCTGAGTTTCTTAACATTCAGTGGGCAACAAGCTATCAATTACATTAAAGTAGATCGCTACACACTACTCTAATACATTCTGTCAATGAGAATATTTGCAAGAGGACATATCCAAAATTAGAATGTTCAAGCAGAATATGAAAGACCTTTCATTGGAGACTCAGCTTGAGTAAGTCACAGATATTTGTAATTCTGAGGAATTCAGAAAACTGTTCTACGATGCCTTCATTTCTTTGTTCAAAATGATGAAGCATCTGAAATGACTCAAAGGTTATTTTTGATTTAACATTAACAAAATATAAGCTCTCCATTAGAATTACATTGACAGATGCTTCTTGATCACCTGCTAAATGGATGACAATTTGCCATAGGTGTACCTTGTAGAAATTGATTGTAGCATAGAGTTACTGCAAGTGTTAGGGTTATAGGTGTGGTGGATTAAAGATGGCCACACATATATTTATGCTCTTCACATAGAGAGGTGAGGGTTTTGTCCCCTCTACTTGAATTTGATCTTATTTTTTACTATTTTGGCCAATGAAATATGATGGAAATAAGGCCATGCTCTTTCCAAGTCTAGCTTAGAGGAGAACTAGCAGTTGATATATTATTCCTCTTGGAGCCCCGAGCTCCTGGTAAAAAATTTAACTATCATGAAACACCCATACTGTAAAAAAAACAAAAAACAAAAACAAAAACAAAAACCAAAGTCAGACTTTTGGAAAAGTCACTTGGAAAGGCCATGTGTGGGGGAGTAGAACTATTCAGCCAACCCTCACCTGCTCGAACTCCCGGCCACTCAGTTTATCCCAACTGATACACTGGACATTTAGGGAAAGTAGCACTTAAAACTCATATATTTAAAATTTTCATATTCCATCACAGACCTGCTCCATTTCCTGTGTTCCCTATTGTGGCAAATGGTATTCTGTCCACTGACTTCCATAGGCAGAAACCTTAGAGTCATCCTTTATGTTCCCCTCTTATTATCTAAAAAATCTGCTTCTTTTATATATAAAATGACTCAATTTTTCCCACTCTTCTCCTCCTTCCACTACTACCACGTTTCTTACTTCATCATTTTCTCTTTGTTATTCTCATAGTCTCTTAACTCATATGGCCGTATACTTTGCCCACTACCTCAAGTTTTGTCCTGCTCCAAACTTCTATCCTACTCTATCAGAGTAATTAAAAAAAAAAAAATCGATAATCACTACAATGCTTAAAACTACTCAGTGAATTCAATAGGAAAAGGTTAAAAATCTTGAACATGGCTTCCAGGACTCTTCAATATCTGGCCTTTGCCACCTTTCCAGACTGATGATGAGCCATCATTACTGTTGATCCTTATGCTTTAGCCACACAAGCCTTTGGCCTTTTTTTAAAAACACTCTATGTCCTTTCTCATCATAGGGACTTTTATAGCCTGTGCTCTCTGCACAGACTCTGAGTTAACTAGCAGTCAGTCATATAGGTTTTTGTGGAAGCATCTTTTCCTGTGACAAACTCAGGTTAAATTAAAAACCATTAAATTTGATCTCTTTAAACATTATGTTCTTTATGAAATGCACACATATAATATAGATATTGTTTTCATTATTTGTGTTTTGAAGCTGTGGCATACAGAGGGTCAGAAGCAGAAATTAGTAATGAAAAGAGAGCAAGCTGCTAAGATAGGATACAAACTTGCAATATAATAAGGAATAATTTTACTGAAGGATTCTATTTTTGGTGGCATGTACTATATATATGTAAATATATATATATATGCATTTTTATGTGTACACACACACACACACATACACACACACATATTCTTTTGTGTTCTGCCCAATAATTTGGGGGGGGGGTTGCTCCCACCATAAAGCAATTCTTCAGACACCAACTAGGTTTCCTATAATTCAATTCAATTCTAACTCAATTTACTTGGGGTTAGTGTCAGATTCTATAGGTTAAGGGTATAGTCCTATAGGACTACACACATACACCCCTCCTTCACACACCTGTTGAAAACTCAGGTTATTACTTATGCTACCGACAAATTGGCTATGAGTAAGTGGTTCCAAAGACCCCCTCCTTGGGTTCAATAAATTTGCTAGAGCAACTGGCAGAACTTCAGGAAACCCATTTTGTCACTAGATTACCAGATTATTGTAAAAGGATACAACTGGGAAGATCCAAATGGAAGAGTTGAATAGGACCAAGTATGGAGAAAAGGACCCAGAGCTACCACGCTCTCCAGCATGCTGCTCTCCCTGACTCTCCCATGTTCACCAACTCTGAAGTTCTCCAAACACAGCCCTTTTGGAATTTTATGGAGGCTTCATTACAAGGCATGATTGATTGACTCATTAGCCATTGATAATTGTTTGTATCTTCAGCTCCTTCTCCAACCTTCGAGGTCAGAGGTGGGACTAAAAATTTTCCAGCCTTCTAATCATAGGGTTCGCCCCCATGGCAACCAGCTCCCATCCTTAGGTGTCTTCCAAAAGCCACATCATTAACATAACAAAAGACCTTTAGAGTTCTCAGCATTTAGGATCTTCCAAGGCTTTTTAGGAACTCTGTGTATATTTCTTATAATAAAGCACAATATCATATAGATTAACTTTTTTTGTGTGTGTGTGTATATATATATAGGTAAAAGGTAAATATTTATATATATGTGTGTGTGTGTACATGTGTGTGTATTTATATATATATATATATATATATATATATACGTATATGTATATATATATATTTTTTTTCTTCCAATGTTTTTTATGGAATTGGAAGCTAATTAACTACAGCAAACATTTAACTATTACCTAAATATTTCACTTAATTTTCTGGGGTTAAGAGTTTTATGACTTACACCATACGACACAGTATTTTCTACCTAGTCTTTGTGTGAGTCTCACAGATCACTTGTGAGGACAAGTTTTAAACGCAAAGATGTCTTCAGCTTTGAACGGTGCGGCTTTTCGTCTGTGATTACAAGGAGGCTCCTTTTCTTTTTTAATTTAGTTTTATGTTTTCAGTGTTCCAAGATTCATTGTTTATGCACCACACCCAGTGCTCCATGCAATATGTGCCCTCCTTGATACCCATCACCAGGCTCACCCATGCCCCCACCCCCTCTCCTCCATAACCCTCAGTTTGTTTCTCAGAGTCTACAGTCTCTCATGCTTCGTCTCCCCTCTGATTTACCCCAATTCACTTTTGTATTTGCTTTTATTTTTGTTTTAAAGATTACAGTTTTAGGACATGCATATATAAATTAGGGAAGTATAATTGCTCTTTGTGGATATGGAGAGCAAGTTTTAAAGAGATGTATTAGTCTAGCTTAAAAGAGAAGCAGATTCTTTGCATTAGAAAGCAGAGTAAGGGAGGTAAAAGGTGAAGATGCAAGTTGAGCTTTCCATTTAGCACTAGGATCTTGAGGAAAACACTGGGTTCCTTCATGCATAAAATGAAAAGGTAAGAATAGATTGATTCTAAGTCTCTTCCAATTCTTACATTCTACAGTGTTATAATCACCTTATCGTCTTCATTCCTTTGTGCCATTTCCTATTAATATAAAGCCACTATGTAATAAAAATGGTGCTGTGTGTTCGTCATTAAAATAATCTATGACACTCTGAAGTCAAATTGAAATATTTGGATCATCATTTATTTTTATTTTTGGTGTTAACAGTTCAAGCACATAGTGAAAATCATTAAGAGAACAAAAGTCCAACTTAACCTGATGATGTAGCTTTTGTTTTTAGATGTATGCCTGTCACATAAAGAAAACTCAACAGAATTCAGAACCTTAAATAAAAAAAGGGAACTAACACCAAGTCACTTAATTTGAAATTGTTTTTGGAAAACTATTATATCTTAGCTTTGCTTCACTAATTATTCATTGAAATCCAAAGATTTATTAATATTATATTATCTCTAATATTCCAACATATTTTCTTCTAATTTTATCCTGGTAAATGCTGAGAAGTATTATAACTGTATAATAATATTGGGAAATGAATGAGATGAATTTACCTTTTTTAGAGGTAATTGATTCCTTAGACTCTTCAGTGTTATTACTAATCCTTTGTAATAGAGTTTAAACAATTCCAAATTCAGATACTTGCTTTTGAAATTCTGATAATTTCACATAAGTCAAATTCAGGAAACTTTGCATGACTCTGAAAATCTATTCCAGCTGAAGAATTAGATACCTTTGTTTTACAAAGTACCAAGATCTATAAAGTTATTATTTCAGTTACTTCTTCTATATAACATCACACAGTGGGTGCACACCAATGTTTATTGTATAAAATGCTCTGGTATAGATCAGCAGCTGTCACTTAAATGTGACTTTGGGATTCCTACACAAATTTTTTTTTTTTAATGTTTATGGTATGTACTCATTAGCCTAAATCTTAACTTCAGTTAATACATTGTTTTCAGTGTCATACAGAGTGAATATTTGGTTGCAACAGCTTTGAAACCATGTTTAATTTGCCTTACATTTTCCATCTTCACTGTAAAATTGTAGAGTACTATGCTACTAAATGGATGTATGGCTAAGAGGCAACCACATTTAGGACAAGTAAGCCATGGCTTTGCAGAGCAGAACAGATGGACTTAAATTTTATTCCAATGCAATAGGTAAACCACAGAAGTGATCCACATTTTATGTGGAAAAAAAATAATGTGTTAATTTCAGTGTCAGAGAATTTATAGTTTAAAAATCAGCATATAATCTCCCCAAGATTAAAGTCCTTTGGGTTTTTTTCTAATTTAATTTGGAAACAATATCAAAATTTCAAGTCAGATTCTGGCATTTTTAAGGTTATTTCAGGGTGTCAAAGCACAGGTTTAAAAATAATTTCACGTTGCAATATAGTACTGTTTTCCAAACACCCCATGGTTTATAATTATATTAAAACAGGTATTATATACGCTATAAAACCGCTGTTTGTTAGTAGACAAGTGCTTGATGTTTCACATTTTTCTCAGCAGGTAAAAGCCTCCATATTAATAGGCACTTAATAAATCAAATGCAGGGGCACCTGGGTAGCTCAGCCGGCTAAGCATCTGACTCTTAATTTCAGTTCAGCTTATGATCCCATGGTTATGAGTTTGAGCCCCATATCTGTCGGGCTCCATGCTCAGTGGGGAATCTGCTTCTCTCTCTATCTCCCTTTCGCCTCCCCCTGCTCATTTTCTCTCTCTCAAATAAATGAATAGTTTTTTAAAAAAATAAAAAAAATCAAATTCAGATTATTTGGAAATTTACATTAAGATTTAGATATGATATAATTTTAAGAAATAAACTTTATGCTTAACATCATTCTAAATATTTATAATTATTGAAGGAAATTTGAGATATGAAATATTTTTAAAAATCAATATCTTTATTATTGTCTCCAAAATAAAAGCAGTAACTGAAAATTTTTGGCATATCATTCTGTATATATTATACATATTTATTAATAAAATCTAATATATTTGTGATATTAATGTAATGGGGAACATACTTTTCTATTTTGTTCATGTCATTTATTTCATCATATTGTCATCAAACATATTTAGGTAGTGTTTTATAGCCATCTTATATTTCATTACTTATCTATACTGTGACGTATACATTTTCTTTTTAAAAATATTCAGGCTCAAGGGGTGCCTACGTGGCTCAGTTGGTTAAGCATCTGACTTTGGCTCAGGTCATGATCTCAGGGTCCTGGGTTGGAAAGCTCAGTGGTGGGCTCCCTACTCAGAGGGAAGTCTAAGTCTGCTTGTCTCTCTCCTGCTTCTCCCCCTGCTTTTTGCTTTCTCTGTTTTTCTGTTGAATAAAGAAATAATATCTTTAAAAATAATACTCAGGATGTGCCTGGGTGGCTCAGTGGGTTAAAGCCTCCACCTTCAGCTCAGGTCATGATCCCAGGGTCCTGGGATGGAGCCCCCACTCAGGCTCTCTGTTAAGTGGGAAGCCTGCTTCCCCCTCTCTCTCTGCCTGCCTCTCTGCCTACTTGTGATGTCTGTCTGTCAAATAAACAAGAAAAAAAAATACTCACACTCAGATTTAAAAATAAGAAGACAACCTGATAAAAGAAGTCACAAAAAGGCTTGGAGTATTTTCTGGAAACAGAATGAAGGACTGTAGAACTAGAGCTGAGTACATTTTGGGCGGGCTGGCCCAGCAGGCAGGGGCCCCTGGTCATGCCTGGCTTTATAAAATGCACTGGAGAGGTTTAGGTTTTATTCTAATGTAATAGGTAATTGATAGAAAAATTAAAGAAAAGATGGTGTGATCTTATGTGCATTTCATGATATAAATAAAATAATGGCTCGGTGCACTATGACGAAATGGATTGTAAGAGTCAAGAATGTAAATAGGGAGACCACTTAAATGGCTATTGTGGAGTCCAAATGTGAGAAGAAAAGCAGTTTTAATTTGGATTACATCAGTGGAGTTTGAAAGTAGAGTTAACACAGATTTTGGAGGCATAATTTTTGATGAATTAGATGTCAGTTGTGGATAGTGATAACAAGCAAGAAAGGAGTCAAAACAGTCCTGTTCAGGGCAGAAAATGGTGTCCCTTTCCTGAGCTGAGGAAATGAACAAATTAGAGTTGGTTGGTTTGGTTGGGGGTTGTGTTCACGTGTGTTTGTTTTGTTTGTTTGACTGTTTTTGTTCTTTTTTGTCAATTTGGTGAGGTGATGGGATCAAGAGAATCTTTGTATGTTAATTTATATCACTTCTGATTTCCCTTTAGACCTCTAAGTAAAGATGATAATTTACATTTGAACAAAGCTGAGCTCAGGAGGAAATGAAGACTCAAGTAATAGTTTGAGAGTCATTAGCATGTACATGGTGCTTAAAAGCCTGAGGCTGAGTAAGTTATTTCTGTAACAGTGTCTTTGTAGAAAGCACACACAGGACTGAGCCTTAACAGGGAAATAATAATAATAGTAATAACAAAAACAACAACAACAGTACAAAAGTAGAGTAGGAATTTCATAAGACCAGACATAGCAATCCCACGGGGGCCTCGAGAAGAAAATGTTTCAACAAGGGTCACTGTTTGTCAATGTCTGAATTTCACAGAAATTTTTCTGAATACTATAGTAATAGCGATAATGGGGCACCCTTATCCTGTATAATTAGAATGCATTTTTATTCTAATGAGGAAATTTGCTTTCAGCTTAAGACATACTTTGAAACTTGAGGAAGTATTATGTTATGCACTTACATACATGTACTTATCTTTGAGAATTGTTATTAGGAATGAGGATTGGGTCTTGTGAGATGTTCTGCTCCCACTTCAGCATTTTACACAGTCGTGGTTTGGAGGACAGGCTGCCTCTGGAGTCACTGAGAACTGATCTTGGATTTCGTTTCCATGTCTACTTACATTATAGCAATGGAATACTCAAGACTCTTAGTTTACTTACAAACATTTAAATGAAAAATATTTTGCAGGAAGTCTATTTCAGTAGATCCCAGCCTCCCAAAATATTTATAGAACAATGAAAGCAAAGCTCTCAGGGACAGTTTGATATACATTTATTTATAGTCATGTATCTGTTTTAGCCAGAGAGACATACTTTTTAGATGATCAGTGCATTTTTTTTCATTCTTAAAAAAATTGTTTAAAGAAAGAATGTCATGCTGCTTTACCCAACCCTTGATTTTGTACGATATGTTTACTGTGTCACACACATACGTTTGTGAAACCTGTCATTTTTCTGGGACATGTCTCCCGTGGCCCACAGAGGATAAAATGCTTCATTATTAGATTTTCTTTGAGAAAATTCCTATTCAATTCTTACAGAATGGAGGAGAACATTATTGGTTATTGAAACAATGACCCTAACTGACTCAAAATGAAACCTGTATTCCTTCCAATCCTTCTGCTCACTTCCTTTGCTTTAATTGACTGGCTGACCCCACAGCTGCCACTCTTGCCTTGCCACGCTCCCCGCAGTTCTGGATCAATTCTCCGAGAAAGCTGCACTGAGGCAGCTGCTCTCCAATCTAATTTTTCCATTCAGCTTTACTTTCTATTAGTTTAAATAGACAACACCATCTTTTTCTCACTAAAGATATATGCCACGGAAATACACAGAGAAGTCCTGGAGCCTAGGGCATTCATTAAACTAGAAGTACCGTAAACATTTATTATATCAGAAATAGCAGATTGCACACCACTGACCAAACAACGGATGTGTCAAAATGATGCATTAGTTGAATTTTGCCTCACTTTCCTCTTCCTTTTCCACCTGAGAAAAATACAAGGTAGTGGTTAGAAGGAGTAAAATAAAATAAAATTGGAGACTAAGTTGCGGGGTAAATGATATGAAAACTCTTTGCCGATCTAATAAAAGTAAATTGTTGGAGGCCATTACTTTTCATGTTTATTGATTTTTGGCAGCCAATATCATTATTAGCTGGTAGAGAAACAAATTTATCATGAAATTCCCAAATATGAAGTTAAAGGAAGGAGAAAGTTAGGTAGTTTTATATTTGAGGAAATACTACACTCATCAGCAAGTATCAAAGAACAAAGAATCCATAGTCAACTTTTTTCCAGAAAAAGTTTTCTGCAGTTATTAAAAGGTAGGGATTGTGTAAAAAGGTGAAATGTTCATTTAAAAAAATTCTTATCTTACAGAAATATTATACTAAAATACAATTTGAAAGTGAGGCAACTATGAGGAAAACATATTTCCACCTGAGTTTACTAATTTATATTTTCTAAAATTGTTCTTCAGATCCCTGAAGCTGACAACACAACAGAAATGATACTAATAAAATTGCACACTCTTTTTTATCAGCTCCACTATGTTCAAGAAAGACATCTTTCTCTTGTCCATCTTTCTCTTATTTCCACAATACCTGGCATACAAAAGAAACTCAAAGAAATATTCTTGAATGAATGAAAGACCAGCAAGTTTTAATGTAATTTTGGAAAGACTGAGTCATCAACTGAGCAGTATACTTGGGTCGACTGACTATTATGGTACAATAATATCCTGTTACTGTAGATCCCATTACTGTGAGGATACTACAGTACAAAACAAGCAAAAAGAAGAAATCAATCTGTAGTTTATGCTAAGTGAAATAAGTCTGACAGAAAGACAAACACCGTTTGATTTCAATTATATGTGGAAGCTAAAAAACAAAACAAATGACCAAACAAAACAGAGAGACTCTTAAATACAGAGAAAAACTGGTGGTTGCCAGAAGGGAGGTGTTGGAGGGTGGGGGATGGGGAAGAGGTGAACTAAGTGAGGTACAAACTTCCAGTTATGAAATAAATATGTCACAGAGATAAGAAAGACAGCATCAGGAACAGACTCAATAATACTATAATGTTGTATGGTGACATGACCCCAGTGACACTGTGATGAGCACTGAGCTGTACATGGAATTGTTGAATCACTATGTTCAATACCTGAAACTAATAGAACATCGGATATTAATTATATACCGCAACTAAAAAAAGGGATTTGTAGATATAGGAGAACCAAAGGACAAAACAAACTTGCCGGTGTGACCGGAATGCTTTCAGATTGAATTCTTTATTCTTAATTCTTTGAAGCAAATTTGTAAGCATGGCTTTTAGATACAAGAGACATCTGCTAATCTAAGCCATTTTCCCTGGGTTAATGTAGAAGACAGTAATCATAGGCAACCACCATGAGTCAACGATTCCTTTAAATGCTGTAATTACAAGGACACCATCAAGTGGACATTTTCCCATAAGTTTGGACTATATGTGTTATGTCATATGGTGTTAGATAAAATACTTTTTCATGGACTAATACCCTTCTTAATGGTAACTACTTAAAATTTGTACATTTTGAAATAATACCAATCTGTCTCAAAATTTGCCTCTTAAAACTTTTTTTTTTTTTTTGGTCACAATACCAGAAGGCATCCTTGTAGGCCCATGCCAAGCACTAACTGCATGCAGAGCAGAGCACTCCAATTTGCATTCTCCAAAAAAGGACAGCTCAACCAGATTTAATGTATTTTGGCTGGCAATTTGTATGCTTAGTATCTGCCCAACATACTTTACTTTGAAAGAGCTGAGCTATAAAGCCTAGAATTATAGTTTATAATAGGAAGCCTGATAGAGTTGTTGCCACTGATATTGTACCAGCTCTGGCAGTAGCATAATTTGTATCTTAAAGAGATGGGAGGGTTTCTTGTGGACAAAAAAAAAAAAAAAAAAAAAACAGTGGGCTTTGCAAGGATTATTTTGGACAACTCGTCTTCTCCGCCTTTCTGTAAATGCTGTCATACTGTTAGATTATTTCACCAGTTACATCTAATCATAAACTATATATTTCTTTGTGGGCCTAGTTTGATTTTTAAAATACTAGAACTTTATAAAACAAGACTTTTCTTTAAATAAGGAATTCATAAGAAATTAACTTCAGTTAGCTTCCCTTTCTCTGTTGGTTTCTTTCCCTGCATATGCTTGACTGAAGGGAGGAGATTAGCAAGGAAAAAGGCAAAGCAAAAGAGAGCTTTTGCCTATTTCTTATCTTCCTTAAACTCCTGCCCAGGTGCTATTAGCTTATCCTTTCGCTTTTTGCAAAATAACAATTGTCAGTTCCTTTACATTTTCCCTTGTATTTGTCTCTCTTGGATATTCTTATTTAAATCATTAAATATAAAGCTTAATTAATCAGTAATGAGCCATACAACCATAGAATGGTACCTAGAATGGTAAAACTAGATTCAAGAATGTAGCTTGTACCTATAGAAATTAAAATGCGATTGTCTTCTTTCTTCTGTTATGCCCCTCAATCCTAGGTTGGTAGGTCTATAGAGAAAGCCAAAGTCCTTTTTAGGCCACTAGACATTGCAGACAGGGACAGCTGCTAGCACCTAAACTAAGCTCTACTTAAACTCTTCTGGAGGCAGTTTGGGAACACAGTAATACCACTCAGAGATAGAATACAGCTCTGACAACTTCTGAGTTAATGTATGGATCTGTTAGCAAGGTACTTTCTCTCCGGATTGGTCTACAGTTTTAGATTTTACCTGGAGGATCGGAAATTGAATTTTAGTCCACCCAGAGGTTATTTAGTTTGAGGGAAAATAGACACAGAGTAATTGAAATAATCAATGACTCTATTAAAAAATGTCAGTTTATTATGGTGAAATATACAACAACCAAGCATTTGCTCCCTAGCACAGTAATTGGGAAAGCAAATATTCAACCTAAAGAAAAATTGCTGAGCGAAGATGACTATAAACAAAATGAATTTTTAAAAAACTGCTATTAATAATAAAAGGGTTAACTTAAAATTCTGCCATTCAAAGGCAGACACTGTTAACATTAGTCATTTCCATGTAATATTTTTCTCTATATGTTGTTTATATACTTGAACTTATAGTTTATATACAATATTGAATTATACATTTTATCATTTGCTGTTATTATCATTTGCCATTATGCCAAAAACATAATATTATAAAAGAGCTTTGCATGTATTATTTAAATAGTTGTGTGATACTCCTTCATACATCAAAGTACTGTAATCAATTACAATATTGAGTTTGTTGATCGTTTAAGTTCTTACCACATTTTTACTGCTATAAATAACTCCCTATTGGATATGTTGACCATAAACCTTTTTTTTTCTCCTAACTGCACATCACTTCTTAGAGTACATATGGGAAATAAAGGTATTTGGATCAGAGTTTATGAACATATTAAAATTCAATATATACAATGCAAAATAGTTTCCAGAAAATTTATATCGATATTCATTTCCTTCCAAACATAGAACCCTACCAAAATTATTATCAATTTTAAAGCTGTGCTAATTCATCAAGAATAAATGTTACATAAGTTATTTTAAAGTGTAGTAATTTGACTATAAATGAAGTTAACATTTTGGCATGTTTATTTGTAATTTATAGTTTATCATTACTGAATTACATATTAAAATACTTCACCTGGTTTATCAGTTTGTTTCTGTATTGTTCTTACTAGTGTGCATAAAACTCATTATAAGTCTATTTATTTGATTTTTATCTTATTGTTACAAATAGTTTCCCAGGTTAGGAGCATTTTATTTTTGTGAATTTTTTAACCTGAAAATGTATGTTTTTATTTTAATGAATTAAAATTATTTTTTTACAGTTTGGTTTGAGCCCCTGTATTTTTTTTAAGACTTATTTATATATTTGAGAGAAAGAGAAGCCTGTTTTATTTCTTTAATTGTTTATTTTGAGGGGTGCTTGGTGGCTCAGATGGTTAAGCACTGACTCTTGATTTCAACTCAGATCATGATCTCAGGTCATGGGATGGAGCCCTATGATGGGCTTCTTGCTGAGCTGGGAGTCTCTCCCTCTCCCTCTGCCTTTTCCCTCCACTCACTGGCTCTCCCTCCCTCTAGAATAAAAAAATAAATCTGTAAAAAAAAAAAAAAAAAAGGTTTATTTTGAAAAACCAGATAAACTTTTGCCTAAGTTATATTACTTTTTGAAGTTTAAAATATTAATTATATCTTAATCTCACAAAACAAACTGAGGGTTGCTGGGGGGAGGGGGTTTGGGAGAAGGGAATGGGATTATGGACATTGGGGAGGGTATGTGCTTTGGTGAGTGCTGTGAAATGTGTAAACCTGGTGATTCACAGACCTGTACCCCTGGGGATAAAAATATATGTTTATAAAAAATAAAAAATTAAAAAAAAACCTAAAGCATTATAATGGATAAAGAGGGGAATTATATACTTGTAAGACACATGAGGAGAAAGATTTTCTATTATATTTTCCCATATTTCTGTTCTTACTATTGTTCTGTCCTTCCTGATGCTCCATGATTCCTTCATTTGTCATTTCCTTTCATTTGAAGAACTTCCTTTAGCTGTTCTTGAAGGGTAGGTCTGCCAGTGACAAATTCTTTTAGTTTCCTTTCATAAGAGAATGTCTGGGTTTCCTCTTTATTTCTAAAGGATAGTTTCCCTGGATATACAATTCACTGTTGACAGTTCTTTTCTTACAAGTTGACAGACATTCCATGTTTTTTTTTTTTTTTTTAATTCTCTGAATAGTCTATGAAATAAGAACTCATTCTCTCTGCTTTACAGATGAGAAAACTGAGACTGAAATTTGGGGACTTGCCTGAGGTTATTCAGCTGGAATGATACCCAAGGATCTTTTCAAACCAGGTTAATTAGTGCTCAAGTGCTTAAACTTTTTGCTCCACAGCCTTAGATCTTAAGCTCTTAATATATTAAGTTTCTAACAAACATACATACAGATCCATAGAAATCAACACTATACTATACTATATCTTAAACCAAAATGTAGAAATCTACAAAGTTCTGCTCATATAATATTGAATACCTTAATGTGTAAGCCTTCAATTGTATCTAAGAATAGTTCTATGAAAATGCCAATAAAGAGTTCCAAACAAAAAAAATATTAATTATATATATTTTTAATAATCAACGTTTTATTGTGGAATGATATGAGATAAGCCAGTGAATTGGGCTTTTTGTGGCATCATCCTTTATTGATTTGAGATCTGTGGTACTTTTTAGATCATTTATGTACACATGCACAAATGGACACTGTTTTTATCTCAAGTATTTTTTTTAACTTGTCTTTTTATGCTGGCATTAGTACTCACTTGACTTCATTAGTGTGGTAGCAGTCCATGTTGCACTATCTGGTCATATAAACTTTCTCTAACTACACTATTTTATAAACAATTTTTTTTCTGCTCATACCTTCTAAACATTTGAGAAGTGTTTAGGGTAATTGATGAATTTATTGAGATTGAATTAAATATATAGTTTAATTTTGAGAAAAAAATGAGATCACAATAAAAATCAACTTTCTCATCTAGGAACAGAATACTTGTCTCTTTTCATCCAACTTTTACCATTTATTTCAGTGAAGTTTTACAGTTATCTTTTATTATATTTTATTTTCAAATTAATTTTTCCTACCTACAGAGATTATTTTGAATATATATTTGTGTGTAGATGCATTTGCCTGTATACATGTTCTCTAAGCTTCCTATTCTCATCCCCTTTTCTAGTTTATTCTCTAAACTTTTTTCTTTTCTTTTTTTTTTTTTTTTTGGTATAGTTTCCAAGTAACAACAGTTTACTCATTTTCACCTAGTTACCACTGCCTCATTGGCCTCCTCTTTATTTAAAATTACTTATTTTCCCCCCACTGGTTACGTAGCTGTGTTTTTATAGTTTAGTGAACAAATGGCAATCTTTCATCCCTTCCTTCTCTCAGAGCTCTTAGGGCCATGTTATCTTTACTGTGTGGTTTGACTGTGTTTTGTAAATCTAGAAGGCTGCAGTTAGAGATCGGTGACTTCAGCATTTGTTTCTGATTTTTTCTTCTTTCTAACTCTCTATTGGTGTTCCCCAGCCCCCAAATTGATTCAGATCTTCTATGGAGATGTATGTAGTACTAGGATGGGGAACTGGAAGTCTACAAAAAAGGTGTCTCTATCAGGGAAAAACTCACACAAAGAAACAGATTTCTGAGTTGTCTAGAGGAGAGTCCAACTATCCTTGGAGATGAATCCTTGGGAGGAAAGAGGGGGCCTGTCCCTGCCCACTAACTAATTGCTCTTCTGTGAGATACTGACTATTCCCCTGATTCAGATAGAACAAGAAGGAGCAGTTACTGTATTGGTTAAAGCCCACCTCTTCTGGCTGGACTCTGGACCCCGTGGGACATGCCTCATGGAGAAGTCCCTGATTTCCAATTCCATTGTCAATGAATCACTAAAGAAAACACCATTTTTCTCTTTGTCAATGACTGTCTTCTACTCATACTTGACCTCACAAGGCAATCCAAATAGGTGGAAAGGGTATCACACTCGCTGACCCAGAGAAAAATAATTATCTGTTCGGAAGGAGCCTGTGGTTTGATAGAGAACCAAGCTGAATCACTTGGACAGTTGGAATATAGACACATATAGATACATATTATGTATGTGTATAGACACATACATAAATGAGGGCAAAAGTAAAAGAAAATTGAAACAGAAGTTACTTGAAAACATAAGAAAGAAGTTTTAAGGAAATTTAAACAACCGAGAAGATTTTCTGGAACTGAAACAACAAACAGTTAAGCCATGATCTCAAACTTTAAAAAATATATATATAAATTTGTTTAAAAAAATCAGGATTTAGGCTATTTTTAGATTGCATAAAATAGTGTGATTCTTTTATTCATACTGTGATGTTTATTTGAAGTCCTAGTCAAAGTCAGACCACTAGTAAATAGTAGAAGGGAATATAAAATACATCCGTCATTGTCATAAGTCATGTTCTTTTCATTCTATTTTATTATCTCCCTAGGATAGAAAAGCACAGTGAGAGCACATTTTGATGGAAATATGTAGGGCACTGGGCTCCCAGGAAGGCCAGAGGAAGGAGCATACTCCAGAGAGAACACTTTAGGCCCTTGAACCCAGTTTGTCCTTGGCAAAATCAGTCCAGCTCCAAGTACAGTTTTCCTACATTTGTAAAAGCTCAGTTGTAAATAAAATACATTTTTTTCCTCTGAAGGAGATCTAGGTAATTCTCTAGGAGAGAAAAGAGTGTGTTGCTTTGTCCTAAACAAAGACCATCCCTAAACTTGAAATACTAAAACATGGAGAAGACTGAAAGAAATGAGACAGCTAAAACTTTAATATAGAAACAAACTTATAAATGCCAAATGCATTTAAATATTTCTATGCCTATATGTGTATATATGTAATAAATGAAATATTTATTGATAAATGCATATTTGTGAATGAAATATGCTAATATGTGTATACTTTGTTATATATTCCTGTTTCTCTGTTCCTACACATAATTGAAAAAGTTCAAACATGTTGTCTCTGATATATCCCACTCATGCTACCCTATGTTATCTGAACCTTCATGAAAATTTGAAAATTACGTTCTTCTCAGAAGACAAAATACTTTTTAAAAGAAATAAATATTTGGAATCAGAATAGGTGTATCTCATTGTTTAGGGGAGGACATATAAACAAATTTACTTAGAGCATTACGGTAGTTTTCCACAAGTATCAGGCTCTCCAAACATGCTGCCTACCATTTCAGGCATGCATTTGAGACATCAGGTAGTCACACTGTCAGCATCCTATTTTGTTTGACTATGTAGAAACATTTTTTTGCAGAGCTTTTGGATGAGTTGCTGATACATACAAAGGAACCGACTTACTTTACAAAGTTTTTCAAGGTCTTTGGTTAATTTTTGCAGAATTTATTCCATTATGTAAATAAAAATTAACACCATAAAACATGAGCCCTAAGGAAAAGGACAAATGCAAATTGCTATGTCTAGCCTTCATTAAAATCATTTTTGGTACAAATGTGGGGGGAAAAAAAACAATGGCTGTTCCAAGTTAGCTATGAGGGAAATGCACGTGTATGCAAATATGCTGGGAACAATGATTAACTGAGATCAAGAACTATTCGAACAATTTATTTCAAAAATTCATACAAGCAGGAAAAAAAACTTCTTTATGTCTTTAAGGAGCTATTTTTTCTGGCTTTTTGAAAAATTGAAGTATAGTTGTCATGCAACGTTACCTTGATTTCAGGTGTACAACATAGTAATTAAAAACTCTGTACGTTATACTGTTCTCACCTCAAGTGTAAGCTACCATGTGTCACCACACACCACTATTACAGTACCGTTGACTGTAGCCCCTATGTTGTACTTTTATCCTTGTGACTTTTCACTCAGTAACCGGAAGCCTGTATCTCCCACAATCCCTTTCACCCATTTTTTGAAATGCTATTTTTAATATTTACAAAAGGTATAAGAACTTCTCTCTTTCTCTTTGCCTTTCCTATGTTTCAATCTATGTAGATAATATTTTAAACATTGTATTTAAGGGTTTTTTTTGGTCTTCATTCTCCTCCTTGGGCAGAGGAGGTTGTTGGCTCCTGAGGGGGGCTTCTCTGTGAAGTTTCCCAGCCTTGCCTGGTGCCTGGCTAGTAGCCGCTGAGCAGCCCCATTTTCTTAGATGGTGCAGTTCTATTGTTCCCCCTCAATGTCCTTTATTTGGTAAATAAAAGATAATGATTATTTTTTATCATGGGATGTGAAAAATCTGCTTCGCAGCCTGGAAATCTTGACAAAAGTCACTTTAAACCTCTCAGAAAGTCTGAAAGTGTTCGCTAGAATTTAATTTCCTTCTTACTATGTGTAAGCTTTGGACTTTTTCTATCGCTTAAAAGTTGTATATAAAGTTACAATCTCTAACAAACCTACTCTATGGGTGAGATTACTTCAAAAGGTAACACAATTTATTTTAGACCACTAAACACCAGAACCTACAAACTTCCTGATTCCAAAGATGTCTACCTTGAACAGCCTTAACTGTAAATAATAGTAGTAACAATAATATAGCCACCATTTCTTGAGCACTTACCATGTGCCAAACATTGTACTCTAAATGTTTTGTAGCCTGTTATTTAGTATCATCCCCAGCTTTTGAAGTTGGTATTTTTATCCACATTTTAGAAATAAGAACACAGAGAGAAATATAACAGTTTGCTTGATATTATACCTATATGTGGTACAAACATGAACTGAACTCATGTCTGTCACTCTTTGTAAAAACTATCCTTTAAACCATTACAGATCACCATGGTGATTCACCAACTGGAAGTCTTTTGTTACAAAATAACATTAAACCATGACCATATTTATATTTTTAGGACTGTTGTTTCTTACTGCTTTACCTCTACCCCACCATGCCCCAACACACACACATTTATTTTCTCTGTTGGTAGAAAGTCCTATCTGAAAAGTAAAGAAACGCCATGGAAGAAGGTTGGCTGTTGAATTACAGGCTATTGATAAATTTTCCAAGCAATAAATAACCTATTGTGGCTATATCCAAAGTTGCATTCCAAAGTACATTTCAACAAAGCAAGCCACACATTTAAAAAATGCAATTCTATAAGATAGCACATTTTTCACGTGACTGAAGTCACTTGGCCTTTTGCCTGTGCTTCATGATACAGTGGAGATGTGTACAGACCATGGAAGAAATGCAAGCCTGTCCTGGGCTTCTGTCTCTCCTGCCAACTCCTGCTATCATGGAGACCATGAATAACCCTTCCCCACCTGGGATCATAATTCATCACTCTATGTCCTGTCTGCTTCCTTTGCTACTGGGAGAAGCAATGTAAAATTTAATAAGTTGAATAAAAGTTATTTTTTTCCCTGCCTGTATGGATTCTGGCAGGGTTCCTCATAAAGTGGTTTCGATTACTAGGAGCTATGTAATACCAAACACCTACCTAACAGTTGTTGGCACTGGAATAAGTTTAAGAAATTCTTCAACAGCCAAAATTTCATCTTGCTTCACACTGCTGTGAGTCCTTTTATGCATCCTAGCACCTTCCACCCTGGGGAGCTCTGCAGGGGGAGGACAAGATCGCTGAGTGTCTGTGATGATGGGACAAGCACCGCACTTTCCTGAATTAGCTTTCCAAAATTCCTAGGGAAAGTAGCATCTCAATACAATCTTTGATTTTACTGTTTCAGGATAATATGTTTCTTATGAAATTAAAGGGAACCATAATTAGCCAAGTTGTGGCTGATTTCTATTTTTGTTCTTCTAATTCAAAGATGTCTGTACTTAAAATGTTTATAGAGTTGTCACAGATGCTTTCCCTACAACAGAGTTATTTTCAACTTTTTCTATTTGTCTTATTTGCTTTGTGTCCTAAATGTATATCCCTTGCAAGAAAACAATTTGCAAAACCCTGTGTTCCAATTAGACAAAACAACTCTTCCTGTTTTGTCATTATATACAATTATTTATTGACCCAAAATGACCACTTAAGGCAGGTCCCATACCACCATTCTGTTGTGTTCTTTCCAGTACTATAGTTTGTACAGCCCCTCAGGGTTCCTCCTGGGAGGCACAAGTGCAGGTTTATTAGCCTTACTTACAGGTAAGGTTTCCTAAACTTTATATCATTTTTATTGCTCTTATTTGGCCTCTCTCCAATATAACAAAACATTTTTTTAAAAATATGTGGCTGAGAATTGCATACAAGAATGCTTTCTTGAAAAAAAGTAATCGCCTTTATTCTTTATGTAATACCTCTATTATGCAGCTAAACATGAATCCCCATTTGTCTTTTGTCGAAGTATTGCATTGCATATTCATTTTTTTAAAGATTTCATTTATTTATTTGACAGACAAGTAGGCAGAGAGGCAGGCAGAGGGAGAGGAGGAAGCAGGCTCCCTGCTGAGCAGAGACACCCCCCCCCCAAATGCGGGGCTCGATCCCAGGACCCTGAGACCATGACCTGAGCCAAAGGCAGAGACTTTAACCCACTGAGCCACCTAGGTGCCCCTGCATTGCATATTCATATTAAGTGGGTGGGCCATTATCCACATCCTTTCTTTTAGGATTATTTTATTTTCATTGCTTAGTAATTTGTATCAGAATTTGTTCTCTTCAAATGAACTCACTCCTTTTTGAAACATACATTCTTGAGTCAAACCTATTCCAGGATCTTTAGTAATACCACATACTATACATTAACCCTCAATCCAGTATTAGCCTTATTAAATTTTGTAGGCATTGCAGTCAAATCATTCAAGAACATCTTGGGCTAATTGTCTTGCCCTCAATTGGATTTTTTTCTTCCTCCCACTTGTTAAAAGATAGTGACAAGCACGTCAACATGATTATTTGGCTTTTGGTGCCTTCAGCCTTCATATCTGAACCAACTCTGACCTGAATCATTATAGTTAATGACCGATTAGTGTAAACTTGAGGTCAGACACTTTAGAACCTTGAGACAAATTGGTTTTCTAGGTCATAGGTAGTAGGGACAGTTTTGATGGTCTGTGCATTAACCTTTTCTGTTTTATATTTTTGGGACGTGACTGTGGGGATGGTTGGCATTGCTGTTGAATGTGTTTAAATTCCAAGAGAAGTTTTCTGACCTAGAATGAATAAGATGTTCAAAGTTGAGTGAGAGGTGGGTAAAATAGACTTTATAAGACATAAACTCAAATGGGAATAAGAGCACATCCCTATGGAGTTGTGTCCTCATTGTGTGTTCTGGTTGAGACTAACAGAACCTCTCTTTCCAACTTTGGGACCTAATTGGAAACCAAGTGGGGTTACTCTCATTTCTTGCCACAATGATTAATTTAGCAATCCAGGATAAAACCGAACTGTATGTACCATCCCCCTCACCTGAAGTTGGTCTCATTAGCATTCATACCTGACATTTTGAACAGGGGAAAAATCCATTTTTCAAGATAAATATCTCATGTGATATGTTACATGGAAAATTTGTTTTAGTAACATTTTATAAAATCTGCTGTAGAAAATCTTCATGTTAATATGTTAGAAATAGCCATAAGCCTTTCTGTTTCATCAAAAAAAAAAAACCACAAAAACCTACATAATTTGAGTTTTGCCAGTCAATAGATTTGACTGTTCAATGTAATTTAAATACTTTTGGAGTTGGTGTTCTTTCTAACACCACTCTACTACACTGACTTGAAGAAAACTTGAAATTCCCAATTCAAACATGTTAACCGTATATTGGAAATATTTTTTACTTACAGACTTGCCGTTTTTTTAAAAAAGAAATCATGAGAGACTATGGACTCTGAAAAACAATCTGAGAGGTTTGAAGCGGCGGGGGGTGGAAGGGTGGGGTACTAGGTGGTGGGTATTATAGAGGTCACGGATTGCATGGAGCACTGGGTGTGGTGAAAAAAATAATGAATTCTGTTTTTCTGAAAATAAATAAATCAATTTAATTTAAAAAAGAAATCAATAGTTAACATGATTTTGTGGCCTTTTAGACACAAAATGATTTTTTTTCCTGTTCTTGAGTCTGTTCTTTCAAGAAGATCAGTAAGAATGAAGAAGTTTTTGTTTTATGGTTTGCTCACAAAACAGACTCATCTTCTGTTCATCTCCAAATTTCCCTAAATATTTCCCTCAAAAACATCTTAATTTGCAAGTTAACGTTTTCAATTTGACAGCAACATCAAGTGATACTGAGATAAACAGAGAAGGAAGATTTTCCATAAAATTTGGCTAACATAACACAGGGTAAATGACATTCTGTGATCTAGAATGAGCATTGCAGTAAAACTGAATGAAAAAGAGGGTGCTGCTTTCCCTTTTTCAAATTTTTTAATTTGGGGCTATAGCTACAGAAGAATTTCAATTTTAATTCTACTTTACATAAACAAAAGCTCTTTTTCCTTGATGTATTTCTTAGATTTGTATTTCAACAATGAAATTAATACCAACATCTATAAAAAAAAAGATTCAGCTAAGAATATACTCTGACTCCAGACTTTAGGGAAAGATAATACTTTAAAAAAAAAATGATATAGCTACGGTGCTAATTGTAACGGTTTATTTTCCTATAAGCCAACTTAGCTTCTTTAAGTGGCAGGTATAACCCAGACCAGAATAACTGAAAGTGTTATATTTGCTTATCTATCACATGCCTCAGTATGTATAGTATGTTACTTAGTGTAGCATTTTGGGTTATGTAATCTGTGCACAAATGATGGGCTTTGGGTTTTTCAGCATAGTCAAAAGACCAGTTTCATTCTTTCTATTGATTTTTACATTTAGTCTATGTATACATGCATGTGTACATATGTTGTGGGTGTGCATGTATGTTTATATTTCATTTTTATAGGAATTAGGATATCACTTACATACTTAACAGGTTGTCAAAAGCTATTTTTTGCAGTAACTTTATTTTTCTGAATTATTATTGAATTACAGTACTTTAAGGAGTGATGATTGTAATAGTGATGGTAGTGGTGATAGTGTTTATGCTATGCCTGGTAATTTGGCGGGTGTTTCAATACCATTATGTAGATTGTACTATCCCTGAAACGTACGTGGCAAAACCAAAGTGGTTTGGGTAGCGGGATTAACTGTCCAACTAAGGATCGTACAGTGTAGTTTTTGTTTGAATCCAGGTCCCTCTGGATTCAAAGTCACTCTTCGTGCTATATCATTAGTGATATCAAAGGAGACTGAGAAACCAATATAGTGACCTGTGACATCTTTGCCTTGGCTAAAGTAATTTACAGACCTTAATTATCATTGTAAAGTATTTTTAGTTATGAAAACATGACAGGATGGATGTTTTTGCATTTGAAATATTCCAATTCCTTGTGCTGCTTTAGTAAGATAAATCTCAAAGCAGCTCACTTGTTACTTTTTTGCTTTTGAGGTTGTAGCTTATGTCATTCCTTCGCATTATAATTGTGTTCACCTTGCACTTAAAAAAAAAAAAAAAGTCCTGCTAAGGAGGATCTTCAGCTCAGCCTGAGGATTGGTCTAGAGCTGTTCTGAATTTTAGTGATAAGTGCACTGATCCTTTAAGGTCTCTCTGTAGAGTGTGCCAGAGCCTCATTTCTCTGTATTTATCTATTGTTGGTGTGACTCTGCCACCCCTGAAGACTCCCCTGATCATTTCTACAGAACATGACATCTGGGCCCTTCTCATCTCATCTGGGCCCATGACATCTGGGCCCTCTTCCGCTTTGCTAGTTGGTTTCTTTCCAAATAAGCATTTCAGTGCTTTTGCTTTCTTCTCTCCACTTGCACACTCTCCTAAATGCAGAACACTTTTTTTTCTAACAGGTATTTATCTACACTCTCAGCTAATGTCTGCCCTGATACTTCACAGAGAAAAGAGAAGCGATTGGGTGAAAGCTCCTTGGTCTTCTCCCTTCCAGATCTATCCATGCGAAGTATTATGTGCCTATGCCTCTGCCTTCCTTCTTACTACAAAGGAAAAAGTGTTTTAGATTTTGTCATTGGTCAATCTGTTTACTTCCACATGGTTTTATTCCATCCTTGTCTGCTTAAGGAATTTGCTCTTACAATTATTCTTTTTCTCCCTCACTTTATTAGTTAGGGGCAACAACCTGGACCATCCCTATCTCTAATATTTCTTACTTTAAAAGGCAGAAGAAAACAAGTAATCAATGTTAGCACCTAAAAGTACTGCCTTTCAGTCTGATTTACTCTGTCAGACTTTTTTTTCCCCCTTTTTTTTTAAGAGAGGGAGATTGGGGAGGGGCAGAGAGAAAGAGAGAATCTCAAGCAGACTCCACACCCAGCACAAAGCACAATGTGGGGCCCCATCTCATGACCACGAGAGCATGACCTGAGTTCAAATCAAAGTCTGACACTTAACTGACTGAGCCACCCAGGAGCCCCTACTCTGTCAGACTTCTAAAGGTTGAAGTGTCCCAAGACTGCTCACAGCCCACTTCTCTTCTGTTTTCTTCACTTTTAAAATCCCTGTTCCTTTCCTCTCTCTATACCTCTACCCGAATGATTTTTCTCTAATGCCTTCTGTACAAAAGAGACTCTCAATTTTGCATTTGGGCTCACGTTTCTCAGCAGAGCTCCAATATGTGTATACAGTGGTCTATCTGACATGTGCATTTGGACATCTAATTGGGATTTAAAATGTAAACTGTCTAAAGCAGATGTCTTGGTGTCTACCCCACTCTGCTCTTGTCTCTACCAAAGATGTTCAAGCGAAAATACAGGAATAATTTTTAATTTCCATCTTTCACAGACCTGTTATCTAAATATCTGGCTTTAATTCTCATCAAGACCACCTCTGAAACATTTCTGAAAGTCTACTTGTCTTCGTTTCTACTACCTCCACTCTAGCAGAAGCCGCCTCCTTCACCCAGCTTCTTCACTAACTGTGGCAGCTTCCTTCCTTTAGGTATTCTAGACATACTCCATCCCTCTCAGAACGAGATCTAAACATCATACTTTACTATGTAATCTGCCTCCTGCCAAATCCGTATTGGCATCCTATGAAGACCTCCCTCTCCAGTTCTGTGTTCTAACCATTGCCTTAGAAAATGTACTAAACTGTTCCATCGTCTTTTTGCTGTTACACACAGGGTGCCACAAACTGACCTGACGTTTGGGTCCCTGCACTTGCTGTTTGTTCTCTCTAGAATGTTCCTTTGTGCCCGTCAAGTCCTATGAAAGGACTTTCCCAACGAATTATTTTCCTCTGAGCCATGATGCTTTATACATACCATCACCCTGCTTCATTCTTTTTCATTTCTCATTGTTAGTTACTACGTGAATATGTTTAATCATTTTTTCCTCTTCCTTTAGAATGTAATCTCCAGGGAGCAGTGGTTTTGTTAGCCACGCTTGCCACTCTATTCACAATTAGTAAAGACCCTTCTGTGAGAGAATGAATGGAAAGGCTTTACCGCTTCACAGGCAGGCCTTATGTAAGTTTCTTAAATTCGTTCTCCAGCATGGATACTTTATAGGGAGCATCTTCCAACAAGCTGCATAAGCAGTTTGGCACCTGCCTTCTTGTTCTGACTTCATTCACTCATTCCACTTGGCAGTACAAATCAGGGACAAGGGCTCCCTAGCCTCCTCCTGCACAAATGTCAGCTTTGGTTTGGTTGCCATCCACAGATTTTTATTTATGCCAGCACACACAGATGGGCTAATGGGCCTCCTAAAGAGACTCAGCAGAAATTTTCCTTTCCAGCTGGAGACCAAAGAAGATGCTTAAATATGAGGAGAAATCTCCCCCAATATTATTACTGGATAGTTGGACTTATATCCTGAATATGCAAATTTCTATGTAGTTCATAATCTAGGTCAGTAAAGATGATTAACATCAGCTACATCCCATCAGTGTTCAAGAACAATTCTTAAAATCACAGTTAATAGTGGCACTAAAATTCATTCAGCCACTATTCAGCATAAAAGAGATTCTTCAAAATTAACAAATTAATCATAGATATACACAGTGTACACATATATTTTGCTCATAGATTTCCCCCTATATAGTGTCTGCCATCAGATGTGTACCTGCAGCAGGAATAAGTAAGCTATAAATGGTGCTGTATCTAGGACACCTCACCCACAAAATCCCACACAGGGGATTTGATATCTGCCTTGCCTTATTCAGTCATTCCACGAATATTAGTTGAAAACTTACTTCGTGCCACGCACAGTTCTGGTTGGTGGGGTACAACATGAACAGACCACAAAACATCACCTGCTTTCCTGTGCATGCATTCTTATGTGTGGAGAAAGGGGACAGTAAGGAAATTGACAAGTACATAACTATTCATTATGCAATAGGAAGTTGGATGAAGAAAAATCAGCTGTGTAAGGAGATTCTAGAAAGGGGTGAGTGGAGAATTATATTCTCAATGGGCTGCTCTCCAGCTTCAGATAAGGTGGCGTGGGCACAAAGGCTCGAAGATGAAGGATACAGGGTCATCCAGTGGAGAGGGTTCTTGAAAGTGGAAACAGCAGGGACACAGCCTTCCTATTCTAGGAATGGTGCATTCTAAAAACAGAAAGGAGGCTCTGTGGCCAAAACTGAGATATGAGATAGCAATTTTGTTTTCAGATCATTTTCATTTATAGTTTCTTACTGAGATTTTGAAATTTGTGGGCTACTTGATTGGGAGAAGATGGGAAATTAAGGAAAAAGTTAAAAACAAGGTGAAAGAAATATTCAAAAAAAGAGCAAAACTGAATAATGGAAGACAGTTTAATAGTAAATAAGAGCTCTTAACTCGCTGATTCCTAGAAAGCACAAAATGTGCTTTTAAAAGTTTATTACTCAAAACACCATTCCCGTGATAATGTCTTTGCAAGAACATTTAATGGTAACATAAGTCTGAGATATGCTTTGTTTTGGAGACTATTGAATAATATTATTTTATATTATATCTGGGTATATGAGAAGACCTGTATCCAGGACAGTCAGTTGTACTGATCCCAGAATTGTAGAGACACTTAATCACAGATTGTTTTGTTCATGTAATACATTTTGAAAACAATCGCATTAGATATGAGAGTCAGATATGAGAGTCGTATGATGAAGTAAAGACTTCCTTTTGAGGGTGAAGAATACAGTAAAAAAGAGGGTTCAAAATGCAGTGGCTTAGAGGTAACTGAACTTGGGTAGACTTGGTAACAGGAAAGCATGCAGACCCAAGGGTAACGTGGGAGGAGGGCAGGGGTGGCCTGGAGGTGGGGTAGCCAGCTCTCTCATTTTCAACATGCATCTTTCCTCAGTTCAACGGGGCCTCATTAACCTTAAAGACAGGTGTTTATCTTTGTTGTTCTGAAAGATAAATTTAATTATGGTTCAGTTCCATATTAGTGATGGAGTATGCCATCTTTATCAAAACATTATCTTATTGGGATTCCTATGCCAACTAGAAGTTGGCTTTCCTCATTTTCCATCTACTTGACGATGATAAAATTCAAAGCTCGAGCTCATCAGGTATAGCAAATTTCCTCCAGAAAAAAACAAACAAACAAAACAGAAACTGTTAGATGTTCTGCTTACCTCACTGAGTTCCCAAACTTAATTTGTTGTTGTGTTTTTTTTTTTCGTTATTTCTTGCTGGCCAATCAATGCATTTAGGTAGTAGAATTTTCTCTATGGAAATAAATGAAGACCAGCCAACTGAGAACAAGCAAAAGCTGTTTATTCAGAGCTTGCTATAGCAAGGGAGTCAGCTGCCATCACTTGCATTTTGGCAGAGGCTCGAGGCAGGCAGAGGAATGCGAAAGCTTTACATTGCACAAAAGGGAAGGCTTGGGTGTGCCTTCATTTGAAGTTGTTGGCATGGGGAAGCTGGAGGCAGGCTAACTAGAAGCAGGGAATCCTACGCCATTGTTTGAGGGTCCATATTTGCTTTCTCTGGTTGGTCCTAAGTTGGAAGCAGAGACAGAAATTGGGGAAGTTGTTATTAATCAAGTCTTGGCCCTTTTGGATAGATTGTTACAGAAGTTATTGTTTGGCTTCCTCGGTTGTTACCGGAGGTGACAGTGTGACTTTCTACAAATCTGATCTGTAAGGCTGACTCCCTGGCACGGTTGTTGCAGAAAAGGGATTTTTCCTGGCAAGCTGCTCCAGGTTGTGGATCAGAGTTCTTTCTATTCTAGATACAGTCTGGTCATTGTCCATTTGTATATTCAGGATCTCATCTGTTTATTAGTTCATTTGTTCCTTTTTGTTTTTATTTTAACCAGTGGTTTTGATTGTTGCAGCAGATGGTTTGCTCTGGGAATCTACATCACCAGAGTGACAGAATGAGGAACCCCACCACTCCCTTATACTTACAAAGCAGTTTATTGTGCTGACAGTTCTACAATACCACACTTGGAGGGTTTCAGCTGGTTACTTTTTCACAGTTCTCTTGGTCCATCTTCTCTCAATTTTTAAATTTCATAGTAACTATGAATTTGGTCTGCAAATTTTCTTCTTTTCTCTTCTTTTTCTTTCTCTTTTTTTCTCCAGGAATTTATCCAATTTCACAACTTTACATATATTCTATAAATTGACAACTTTCAAAATTATGTGTTCAGGGATGCCTGGGTAGCTCAGTCAGTTAAGCTGCTGCCTACAGCTCAGGTCATGATACCAGGGTCCTGTGATTGGGTCCCACATTGGGGTCCTTGCTCAGACGGGAGCCTGCTTCTCTCTCTGCCTGCCTGCCACTTTGCCTGCTTGTGCTCTCTCTCTCTCTCTCTCTCTCTCTGACAAATAAAGTCTTTAAAAAAAAAATGTCTTCAAATAACATCTCCTCCTGACTACATATTTGTAAAATATAACCAATTACTGGACATCTTCACTTGAATATTTAGAAAGCATCTCAAACTTCTAGGACACCATAGAATTATTCAAATTTACATCCTAATGTACTGCCCATCTCTAGTTCTTATACATCTGTCTTAGCTTGGTTTGCCCTAACAGAATACCATTGAGTGGGTGGCTTAACAGAAATTCATCTTCTCAAAGTTCTGGAGGCTGGAAGTCCGAGATCAGGGTGTTAACATGGTTGAGTTCTGGCGAGAGCTCTTTTCCTGGCTTGCAGATTGTTGCCTTTTGGCTGTCTGCTCACATGGCCTTTCCTGAGTGAGTGTGTATGGAAAGAAAGTGTGATCTTTCTCTCTCTCTCTTCCTTTTCTTATTGAGGCACTAAGTGCATCATGAGGACCCCATCCTCACGACCATGTAGATCTAATTACCCCCCAAATTCCCCATCTCCAAAAGCTATCACATTGGGGGTTGGGTTTTAACATGTGCTTTTGGGGGGCAGGGGGTGAGGACACAATTCAGTTTAAATGACATTTTATTCACTCATTTGCTCAGGCAACTGGGGGCATGGGATCCTTGAGTCCTCTTTCCTCACACTCCATGTCTAGTCCATCAGTGAGTACTGTCAGCTTTATCTCCAAGAGTAGTCCCTACCCAAAAAAATCTCAACATTTCTGCCATTGAAATCTGAGCTCAGGACACTGTAGTTTATTGACTACCAGAAGTCTCCTAACTGATCTACTTTTCTCCATTTTTTCCCCAATGTAGCTAATGTTTTACATAAGTTCATGTGGTCACTGTGATCCTTTTTGTGGGTTGTGAGGCCCTACTTGATCTTCTTCCTGTCTGAATCTTAGACGTCACAGGCTCCTCTCTCCTTTTCTTTCACTAAATACACATCTCTAACATAACCAATCATTCCTGTCTCAGCAATGTGGCATTTCCTATTCCTTCTGCTTGAAGCTGTCTTTCCCCAGATTTTCACAAGGCTATTTACTCAAATATCATCTTTTCAAGAGGACTTTCCTAGGGTCTTCCACATTATCCTGTATCTTCATTATAGCACTACAAGCCCTTAAAACAATGTTTATGCCAGATACAAGCTCCTTGAGGTACTAAATCCATTTTTCCGACTCACTGACATAGCCACAGTATTGAGAACAGTAACAGCCTCATAGCAAGACACTGAATAAATATTTGCTGGTTGATTAAAAGAAACTTTAGCTCAAAGAGTGCTGGTAGTGTAAAGATAGTGAAAGAGCTGCAGTATTCACGTTTCTTTGGAATGTGGAAGTGTAGGGTGCTTTCTGGAGTTAACAGCTGGCTGCTATGACTTTGATTGCCTATAAAACATTCATAGGTCATCAGGGAAAAGAGATAACTATAGATACTTCATTCCCTTTAGAATTTCACCTGGGGAAGTAAACAAAGGTCAAGGAATTTTGATTGATTCTGCCATTGACTAGCCATTCTGAAGCAGCAGTAATTAATTAAAGAACTAAAACTTAAGTATGAATCATCTCTTGCCGGAGTTAAAGCCCAGCAGTAGGGCTGGCAACTGGTGAGAAGCACCATAACTCTAAACTACAAAGGGGTTTTCAAGAATTGTAAAATTTACCTGAGGGACGAGCTCTTCAATTAGGTAGGAACAACCGAGGACAGGTAGAGACTGTGTCAGTTGGACCCTTTCTGCCAAACAAATCAAGCCCTAATGTTAAGGATTCAGTTTTGGTGTACTTGAAAGAGCATTGATATTGACATCAAAAAAAAAAAAAAAAAAAAGCAGGCTCAGAGTCTCATGTTTTCTCTACTTAAGAACAAGACCCTTAACTTCTAGCCTCTACTCCCTCACCAGTAGAATGGGAATAATAATACCGGGTTCATAGTTTATTATGGTTTCTAAGCTATAAAATATTATATACATTTTAGGAATTTATGTTAAGTATTTTTATACTTTTTCTTTAAGTGAAATATTTTTGGCAACTACTTGTATATTACATTTTAATCAATAAATGTTTAACTTCCTTAAGAATGTTCATTCCTAATTCTATAATCTCTGTCCTGATTTGCCATTAAAAAAAAAAAAAAACAAAACAGGTGTCTTTGACTCTTGCAACCAAATATATAAGACCTGCATCACAAGGTGATTGCATTAACCTGTAAATGCATAAAACCTTATGTTTGTGACAGAGGGGGGATTTAATGAAATTAAACAAACAAAACATGGCTGATTATTTTGAGCCGGTTCAGTCATATTTCATGTTACAATGTCACAAGTGGATTTCTGTTATCCGTATTTGCGTTTGTTTTGGGAGTCTGCGTTAAATTGAGGCATCATAATCTTCATACTTTAAAAGTGAGGAAGTTTTTTTTTTTTTTTAAATTAGTTGCAGGCAGTCATATAACTATGATGATATCTAGGTTTAGAAAAATTAAGTCATGCATCCACACTAGGCAACACTCTGGGGTAATGTCCTAAAAAACAAAACACTCACTCTATTCATCTTATATAGTGTACAATGCAGCACAGAAGACAAATCTTAAAATAAGCAAATGGCATTTTCACATTGCAAGACTGTAGTTGTAACTGTGGCAAGTGCATCAGAGAAGAAGCTATTTCCTATGATCATGTATACCTGGAAGACTGCTTCTCAATGAGGAGGTTGTGGGAAGAGTTTTACTTTGCAAAATGGTAACTTTTCAAATATGCCATGCCACTTTTGGGAAATTTCGTTTCATTTTTAGAGGTTATCATTTAATAATGCACTAATTTTAAATTATTTTGTTCATGTTATGGAATAATGATGTTCATATTAATAGATAATCCTGCATGTTTTCTATCTTGCTTTTTAACTATCACTTATTGTAAGAATATTGTATTTTTTTTTAAAGATTTTATTTATTTATTTGGCAGAGAGAGATCACAAACAAGCAGAGAGGCAGGCAGAGAGAGAGGAGGAAGCAGGCTCCCTGCTGAGCAGAGAGCCTGATGCGGGGCTCGATCCCAGGACCCTGGGATCATGACCTGAGCTGAAGGCAGATGCTTAACGCACTGAGCCACCCAGGCGCCCCAAGAATATTGTATTTTTAGGATACTGTATTTGATTTCTAGCCTGTTTATGTTTAGAAAATCTTGCATTTATTCTCCTTTTGCTTATTTTTTACTATAAACGTTTCAATAAGCATTTCAAATAATTGAAGAGCTGCCTGATTCTGATTTTTCCTCCTTACTGCAATACTATGAAATACGTTTTTTCAATTGAAGTTATTTCTATTTCTTCCTTCCTCTCTTCCTCCCTCCCTTACTCCCTTCCTTTCTTTTGTCATCGTCTCCTTCTCCTCCTCCTCCTCCTCCCCCTCCTTCTTCTTTTTTTACAAAGACCTTTTCAAGCCTTATTTGTATCTTACTGCTTAAGAAAGAAAAATGTTCTGGGGCACCTGGGTATTGGTTTCAGTCAGGTCATGATCTCAGGTCATGGGATCAAGCCCCACATCAGACCCTACACTCAGTGTGGACTCTGTTTAAGACTCTTTCTCTCTCTCTCTCTCTCTCTCTCTTCCTCCACCTTCTCTTTCTCTCTCTCTCAAAAAAATAAATAAATCTTATAAAGAAAGAAAAATATTCCGGTAAAGATTGCCTGTAGGTTCTACAACAATTAAAATAGCCCTTACATCTCCTATATGCTCTAATACACTGCCAGAAATATGAGAGAGAGTGAGAGAGAAGACCACTCACTGCACTGGACAAGGTGAGCAATCATACAGAACAATATGGAAATAGCAGGACTGAGCGAGCTAATTATCCCTGAAGCATCCATTATCCTTGTGAGTAATGTATAGTTTAAAAATACATTGGGTATCTCCACACTGTTCTCTAAAGTGGCTGCACCAACTTGCATTCCCACCAACAGTGGAAGAGGGTTCCCCTTTCTCCACATCTCCTCCAACACATGTTGTTTCCTGTCTTGCTAATTTTGGCCATTCTAACTGGTATAAGGTGGTATCTCAATGTGGTTTTAAGTTGAATCTCCCTGATGGCTAGTGATGATGAACATTTTTTCATGTGTCTGATAGCCATTTGTATGTCTTCATTGGAGAAGTGTCTGTTCATATCTTCTGCCCATTTTTTGATATGATTGTCTGTTTTGTGTGTGTTGAGTTTGAGGAGTGCTTTATAGATCCTAGATATCAACATTTTGTCTGTACGGACGAATGGATAAGGAAGACATGGTCCATATACACTATGGAGTATTATGCTTCCATCAGAAAGTTTGAATACCCAACTTTTGTAGCAACATGGATGGGACTGGAAGAGATTATGCTGAGTGAAATAAGTCAAGCAGAGAGAGTCAATTATCATATGGTTTCACTAATTTGCAGAGCATAACAAAAAACATGGAAGACATGGGGAGACGGAGAGGAGAAAGGAGTTGAGGGAAATTGGAAGGGGAGGTGAACCATGAGAGACTATGGACTCTGAAAAACAACCTGAGGGTCTGAATGGGCAGGGGGTGGGAGGTTGGGGGAACAAGGTGGTGGGTATTAGGGAGGGCACATATTGCATGAAGAACTGGGTGTGGTGCAAAAACAATGAATACTGTTACACTGAAAAGAAATTAAAAAAATACATTGGGTATTCTTGAATTTCTAAGATATTTGAATGATTGTGTATTGTATAAAACTATTTAATCTGTTTAGTTAGACCATTAACTTTTGCTCATTTAATTGTCTAGGCTCTTTTGCAGAGGCATGTTTGGCAGAGGAAAAAATTCCATTCGGTGAAAATGGACATTTGTAAGTGAGATGCATCAGGATGTGTGTGTGTGTGTGTGTGTTTTTCCCTAATAGCACCCCCATTTTGGGAATTGACCTAGATACCCAAAAAGGTCTTCATTATTGAGAATTTGTGTTTCTCTTGTGGCTTTCATTTGCTAAATTAGCCTCTGCTTCATATTAAACATTGATAACTAATGCCACTTTATTGCTGCTGGTCCTGTTCAGCATCTCTTTTTGCAGAACACAATCTACATAATTAGAAAATAGCATGACTTCTGCATCTAACCCATCAGGAGGGTAAAGATGTTGTTCTCTTGCTTTTATTTCATATGCCGACCTTCATAGCATTGATGTAATAATAGCCTTCTTTCAATTTAATAGTGGTTATAGGTGTACTGAACTGTCTTGACAAAAGTACAAATAAAACAAAGAAAAGATATAAATTTATTAAGACAAGCAAAACCTCACATTTAATTTAGATGTCAAGTAAAATTTGGGGAAAATTTAGTACTTCAGGAAATCACTATATCTGTACTGTCACCAAGAATAATTGCAAGACAAATGAGACAAATAGCATGCCTCTTATAAACCCGTCCACAAACTACTTGGAGTATTGCTATGCATTTTATATTCATATTTTCTCCATTATTCATTTATGTCCCATTTAACTAAAGCTCATAAAAAGATTTTAAGGTATATTTTTTAAATGCCTGCATGTAATATCTCAGTTATCTATTAAAATGTCAAGTTTTAGCTATGATAAGATTGAGAAATTATAAAAAAAAATATGAGGCCAATGTTTAATTTACTGATATATGTATGTATATAGGTAACTAGTAAATTAAATTCTATCAGACTTGATTAAGTATTAATGAAATTCATGGAAATTTCTCAACTATTAAAACGGAAACAAAAATGAATTGGCTGCTTCAAGTTTCTTAAAGTAAACTTGAGGAGTCAGTTATATATAGACTTGGTATTTTAGATTCAGTACTGTGTTGGGATAGTAAACTAATAGAGTCCATGTTGATGCATGGTCATTTTGTTGTCTTTGAGGGGAGAGTGCTTATTTGTATCTTTTTACAGGGAAGTATCTTAAATGTCATTGAAAAGACAACTTTTACAAACTCAATGACCATAGGAGAAGCATGTTCATATTGCTGTTTCAACAGTATTATTATCAATTTGAGAGTTCTCTCTCCATGAATGTATGTGTACATACATACATACATGCACAAAAATATGTACTATATACTAAAATCCTCATCTGTCTTTATCTACATCCAAATCCAATATATCATTCGATTTGTATCAATATCTGTCTCACCATTTTTATCTATTTACTGTAGATATCTATCAAAAAATGAGATTTTGCTATTCTTTTCTTGCTGAAGCACATGTCATAGATATTTTTAGAAGTAAGGTCCAGGTACTTTATATGTATCTGTGTGTAAAATATATTATGAGTAGATAAATCTAGATCATTATTTTACTAACTACACAGTATTCCGTTGTATGGTGTTTCATATTCACTTGACAAACCTTGCAGTATTGATTATATAGATTATTTAAGAAACTTTCCTATTACAAGCCAAGCCTCTATAAACATCTTTGATTAATTGACTTATTATTATTATTTTTTTAGACTTTAATTTTTTATTTTTTATAAACATATATTTTTATCCCCAGGGGTACAGGTCTGTGAATCACCAGGTTTACACACTTCACAGCACTCACCAAAGCACATACCCTCCCCAATGTCCATAATCCCACCCCCTTCTCCCAAACCCCCTCCCCCCGGCAACCCTCAGTTTGTTTTGTGAGATTAAGAGTCACTTATGGTTTGTCTCCCTCCCAATCCCATCTTGTTTCATTTATTCTTCTTCTACCCACTTAAGCCTCCATGTTGTATCACCACTTCCTCATATCAGGGAGATCATATGATAGTTGTCTTTCTCTGCTTGACTTATTTCGCTAAGCATGATACGCTCTAGTTCCATCCATGTTGTTGCAAATGGCAAGATTTCATTTCTTTTGATGGCTGCATAGTATTCCATTGTGTATATATACCACATCTTCTTGATCCATTCTTCTGTTGATGGACATCTAGGTTCTTTCCATAGTTTGGCTATTGTGGACATTGCTGCTATAAACATTCGGGTGCACGTGCCCCTTTGGATCACTACATTTGTATCTTTAGGGTAAATACCCAATAGTGCAATTGCTGGGTCATAGGGCAGTTCTATTTTCAACATTTTGAGGAACCTCCATGCTGTTTTCCAGAGTGGCTACACCAGCTTGCATTCCCACCAACAGTGTAGGAGGGTTCCCCTTTCTCCGCATCCTCGCCAGCATCTGTCATTTCCTGACTTGTTGATTTTAGCCATTCTGACTGGTGTGAGGTGATATCTCATTGTGGTTTTGATTTGTATTTCCCTGATGCCGAGTGATATGGAGCACTTTCTCATGTGTCTGTTGGCCATCTGGATGTCTTCTTTGCAGAAATGTCTGTTCATGTCCTCTGCCCATTTCTTGATTGGATTATTTGTTCTTTGGGTGTTGAGTTTGCTAAGTTCTTTATAGATTCTGGACACTAGTCCTTTATCTGATATGTCGTTTGCAAATATCTTCTCCCTTTCTGTCAGTTGTCTTTTGATTTTGTTAACTGTTTCCTTTGCTGTGCAAAAGCTTTTGATCTTGATGAAATCCCAGTAGTTCATTTTTACCCTTGCTTCCCTTGCCTTTTGCGTTGTTCCTAGGAAGATGTTGCTGCGGCAGAGGTCGAAGAGGTTGCTGCCCGTGTTCTCCTCAAGGATTTTGATGGATTCCTTTCGTACATTGAGGTCCTTCATCCATTTTGAGTCTATTTTTGTGTGTGGTGTAAGGGAATGGTCCAATTTCATTTTTCTGCATGTGGCTGTCCAATTTTCCCAGCACCATTTATTGAAAAGGCTGTCTTTTTTCCATTGGACATTCTTTCCTGCTTTGTCGAAGATTAGTTGACCATAGATTTGAGGGTCTATTTCTGGGCTCTCTATTCTGTTCCATTGATCTATGTGTCTGTTTTTGTGCCAGTACCATGCTGTCTTGATGATGACAGCTTTGTAATAGAGCCTGAAGTCCGGAATTCTGATGCCACCAACGTTGGCTTTCTTTTTCAATATCCCTTTGGCTATTCGAGGTCTTTTCTGGTTCCATATAAATTTTAGCATTATTTGTTCCTATTATTTTATTAGCCCTCTTCCTCTAATTTCAATTTGTCAGTCATTCATAAAGTATGCACATTTGCATTAATTTATACCTATTACTGAGTTGTCTCCTGAAATGTACCACCTACATCCTTCTTACTTTTTCATAATACACATCACCATTGCGGTTAAAGTTTTGCCACTCTGGTGAGTAAAAGCTGGGTAGCTCATCATTGTTTTCATTTTCCTTTTCTTACTAAGTTCATCTTTTCATTTGAATAATGGATTTCCATTCATTCTCTTTTTTTATGTCTTGAATTGCTTTCAAATATGAATTTCTCATTTTTCTACTGGAATAATTACTCATTTTAAAGGATAATTTTTAATATAATAGGGATATTTACGTACTATCATAAATATGACAGACATCTTTTCAAATCAGACTTTATTCTTTTTCACTTTATGATTTCTAAAAAAAACAGCTGGAAGTAGTTTCTGTGAGGAAAATCTTAATGTTCGTGTTATTAGTTATTTCTAATGTTTTTTTCTTTGTGATTTCTTATTTTACCTTCATGCTTAGGAATACCTTTGCTGTATGACGTAGACTATTCACCTGTAATTTATATAATGCTTAATTTTACATTTAATTTTTTTACTATAAAATAAGAGTAAATACAGAATTTGTTTCATTTTAGGTGTGAGAATTTTTTTTTAAATTACTCATCATAGTACAAACATAAATTTTTAAAAAATATTTTATTTATTTATTTGACAGAGAGAGATCAGAAGTAGGCAGAGAGGAAGGCAGAGAGAGAGAGAGAGAGAGAGAGGAGGAAGCAGGCTCCCTGCTGAGCAGAGAGCCCAATGCGGGACTTGATCCAAGGACCCTGAGATCATGACCTGAGCCGAAGGCAGAGGCTTTAACCCACTGAGCCACCCAGGCACTTCACAAACATAAATTTTTAAATAAGCATCTCTATAGCTTTGAAATGCTGCGTTCTTATCTTTTAGGTTTACATATAGGTATGTGTCAACTTGTATCTATATGTAATTTATATGACTATTACATAAATTATTCCATACTTATAAGTGAAGTGCAATAGAAATTTATAAACATGCCTATATGCATATATGTATATTTGTATATATTGAAATGTTAATGCACATTTTTATGTATTGTATGTTATATATGAGTAGACAAACATATAATTCAAATCTGATTCTTAATTTTTTTGTGTAATCACTAATATCATTAAAAGGTCATTTACATACTGCATCAAGTATTCCACTTAAATATGTAAATTCCACTTAAATCCCTGCATAGGAAAAATACTTCTAGGTTACCTCTGCTCTACACTCTTCCTTGGGCACTGATATTCCTAGGTGCCGAGAGCACTCCCAGGGCTGCCTCTCTTGAGCATATCCTAGTGCATCACTATTATGAAACTCTGTCGTGTGGTGGCCCTTAATTGAAATCAGTATCCTCACAATCCATTTAGAATAATGCTCTGGAGGATATTTTGAATGCACCGTGTTCAAATAACATATAACAGCCAAGTGCATGGATATATAAAGGCAAAAGGGGGTAGAGAAAGCACAGACATATAGAGGGCCAGGGAAAAGCTGGAACTGAGCCCTCCAGTGGGTGTATCATGGAAAGTCCTCCTTACTCTTTATCTTCAATCTATATTCATGAGAGATTAAGAAACAAGAAGCTGCATCTGGTATTTGTTTGCACTAATTCCAAAATAATTGAAATAAATGTGAACTTCGCAGAAAGCTATAAAGCTACTAAAGCTGTGTGTCTGGATGTTGACAACCTCTGTCCTAAGCTATTGTTGTCATCTGCACATTCGCTAGGAGAGGTCCACTTAAAAAAATAATTACAACTTCTTGCATGTAAAATACAGAATTGCTGACTTTTGCTTGCTTTTTTGTCATTGTTTTCTAATAATCATTGCTTTCTTCTGAGCCTCAATCTTTTGTAAAACACATGTAAACATCATATTTTTCCATGAGAGGGGAAAAAAAAAAGACATAAGAGGCAATTTATCTCCAAAAGCAGATAATTTAGACCTCAATTATCAATGATACAAAAAGATTCACAACAGGATTCCTTAAATGATCATTTTCTTTTTATAGTTATGAGTAGTTCTACTCCCCCACCCCCACCCTGCCTCACATCACTCACTTTTTGGCAGAGAGAAAGAAAGAAAAAGAAAACCCAAGAGCCAAGTTTGGGAGTCACTTTCATATAAAAGATAAATATAATTTCATGTTTCAGAAAATAGGATAATATGTAGAGAATGATAATTTAATTGTAGTAATAAGGTCTACATGAAAAATACACACACACACACAACATACACAGATGGCTTGCAAAATAACTTAGAAAGTAACTTTATGCATAAATAAGATAGTACAGAAACTATGTCTTACAAAAAAGTTTGAGATATTTTGATTGCTACCTTATCCTTGATCTCTTACTGGATCCTGCTTCCTCTGTGTAACTTCCCTGTATCATTCCAAATCTTACCCATTATTCTGGGTTTTTCCCTAAATCCATCATGATGTTTTCTGGAGTGTTCTCTCACTCTTTTGTACTTCTGTATTACTAAGCCCCTCAAATTACACGGCACACAATCCTATATTAACATATTATGTCAAACTTTTTCTTTGAAAGACTTTATTTATTTATTTGACAAACAGAGATCACAAGTAGGCAGAGAGGCAGGCAGAGAGAGAGGAGGAAGCAGGCTACCTGCCGAGCAGAGAGCCCAATGAAGGACTTGATGCCAGGACCCTGGGATCACAACCTGAGACGAAGGCAGAGGCTTTAACCCACTGAGCCACCCAGGTGCCCCTAAACTTTTAATATGTAAGCTTTTCACATATTTGATCCATGTTTTTTCATGTTATTTGTCTTCTGTATCATAATCTGTTTTGCTAGAATAGTTGACCAGCAAGGGTGGTAAAGTGAGTTTGTTGTTTTCATGACACAACTGGACATACGTATTTGACTTGTCATTACGTGAGTCTACCAGTCATGCCCTCCCTTTATTTTATCTACTGAAAAGAGGTTACTGAAATGACCTGTGGATTTGATCCAGCTTAGCAGATGTCTGTGCTTTTATTATTCATTATATGTCTACACGGCTTTTTAAGATGAAAAGAGGCCCTCTGTAATGAAATACACAGAGACTTTGAAATCAGGAATACTTGGGTTTGGATCTTAACTCTGCCACATAATAACTGCAGGACCTTGAAAATATACTTTGCTTGACTCTCAGTTTTCTTATCTGTCACAGTAATGAAAATCCTGCCTATTTACATACCCTAAGGACTTGAAAACCTAAGTTTTAAAGTTCCAAGGAAAAAGCCTAAATATGTAAGTTTCCAAACAAATAGTAGTAGTTGTTATTACAAATCCTACTTATCAAAGTGTCACAAAAAATTGAGATGAATAAACAGAGAAAGTGAAGTCTTTGTTCTTAATTACATCGTTGAAAATACAATTCCATGAAATAGATAGGAAAAATATTAATATTTGGATCTCATTGCCTAGAAAATTAATGCTTGGAACATGTAAAGACATGTTTGTGTATTCATTTTAATTTGTACTTAACACTGTAGTGGATTGTGGTTATACAATACTTAATTTAGTGGCAGAAACATGCATTAATCAAATAATCACACAAATAAATTTAAAATTCCATCTGCTGCTAAAATGCCTGGAGTGGGGGAAGCAGGATAGAGGGTGAATGCAAGAGCAGGTGTGCTGATGCAGGTGCGACAGGCAGAAAGCTACTGCGGGAGACCTGGCAGCAAGTAATGGTAGTAAGTTCAACTAGGTGGTAGTCAGTGGAGAGAAGTGGACGGATTCAAGTGATATATTCAAAGTCAAGTCATTTTATTAATGAGGGATTAGGTAGAGAAGAAAATAAAAGGAAACTAAAGGTTCTTTTTTTAAGATTTTATTTATTTATTTGACAGAGAGAGTGAGAGAGCATAAGCAGAGGATGCAATAGAGAGAAAGGGAGAAGCAGGCTTCCCGCTGAACAGGGAGCTCGATACAGGGCTCGATCCCAGGACTCTGGGATCATGACTGAGCCAAAGGCAGATGCCCAACCATCTGAGCCACCCAGGCACCTCGAAAATACAGGTTTTTTTTTTTTTTTTTTTTTTTTTTTTTTTTTTTTTTTTAATATTCTTCTGCAACTGCATAGTAAGCTCTGGGGAGGGAAGTTCATTTGGTTCAAAATAGAATGAATTCGAAGTGGCTTTCGGATGTCCAAAATGAGAAATCAACTAGGCAGGTGAAGCATAGAGGATCTGACTGGGCCTAAGATGAAATCTGGGAGGTTGTTTTTGAACTTGTGGTTGGAGATGAGATCACCAAAGGGAGAGAACAGAGTAAGATAGGAAAGGAGCAAATAATTGAGCCTTAAGGGGTGTGTAGAGGGAGATATGCCTGCCAAGAGAGAAAGAGAATGTATGTCCAAAACAAAGAGGAGAAGAAAACAAAGAGAAGATTATGTCAGTGAGGCCAAGTGAGAAGAAAGTTGTAAGAACCAGAGACTGGTCATCATTCTTGAGTTCTGGCAAGTTAAATAGGGGAAAAATGCAGAAACTCTCTTACTATAGTTAATACAACAGATGTCATAAATGATTTCAGCAAGTAAATGTGAGGAGATGATAAAATGGATGAATCCTGGGTAGCTTGGGTTGAGGATAGGACAAAAGCTGAGGTAGAGAAGATAGCTATGAGTAATGACAGTGTTTTAATAATCTGTGGGTTTACCCAGACTGGAGGGAGAAGGATTGATTTCATTTGATGAACCTTTCTCATGGCCCTTGATTCCTTCTCTCTTTTGCTATTCAAATTTAATATCTAGAACTCCAATATTGTCGGGGACTGGGTGGTTCAGTCGGTTAAGCGTCAGCCTTCAGCTCAGGTCATGATCTCAGGATTCTGGGATCAAGCTCTGCATTAGGCTCCCTCGGCTTCTCCTTCTCCTTCTGCCTGCCGCTTCCCCTACTTGTGCACTCGCTCGCTCTCTCGCTCTCTGTCAAATAAATAAATAAAATCTTAAAAAAAAAAAAAAAAAAAAAAAGAACTACATTATTTCCTCCAAGGCATGCTCTTTCTGGAATCTCCATCTCATCTCTCAACAATTTGGAAAGGCAAAACCTTGAGTGTTATCTGTAACTTATCTCTTCATCCCATGCCCCACAAATAACTTGTGAGTAAATCTTGTTGCTTCTATCTTCAAAATATATTTAGAAATGTGAATGTTTTCATCACCCCCACGGAAAACTCTTTGGCCCAAGATTTGGTCATACTTTACCTGAAGAATTGCAAGATCTCCCCTTTATCTCACTGTTCTTTTACCCCAGCAGTACAGCCAGGTTGGTCCTTTTAACGTGTATGTTAGATTCTGTAATTATGCTCAGAACCTTCTACTGCCATCCTAGCTTACTTAGAGCAAAAGCCAAAGTCTTTACAATGACATTCAAAGCCCTACAGGATCACTGACTTAGCTCCAGGGTTATTATTCTCATTGCTGTTTCTCAAACACAGAACAACACTCCAAGAACATTCTTGGCTCAGGCCTTTGCACTTGTTCCATTTTCTAACAGAAACAGATTTCCCCTAGATATTCACATGGCTCATTCCCTTTAATGTCTTTCTGGTATTTGCTCAAATCTCATTGTATCAGTGATGCCTTGCCTGATAACATTTCTCAGAATAGCAAGCTGCATTTCCTTCGTCCCAACCCAACAACATACCTTATCCTTCTTCTTTTCTTTATTTTGCCTTCCGGCACCTATTGTGTGATATATTATGTATTTTATGTGTTCATCTGAGGTATTTACAGAATGTTCCTCTCCCTTATAGCAAAGCTATAGTAGGGAAGAAATTAAGCTGATTTTTATCACTGCCTTATCTCTAACGACTAGAATAGTGCCTCATGCATTGAAGGCACTCATTTAACATTTAGTAAAGAGATGAAGAAAGCCATGAAGGGTGGACACCCTCTACTAAGGGTAGAACCTGTGGAAGCTCATTTAAGAGGTGGCTGAATAAGAGTCTAACAAAAGAAATCAGTGAGCAATCACAAAATATAAACAATACTTGTAGAATGATGTCATCGAGAACAAGAAGAATTGTGAAGGAGGTCACAATGTGGTTACTTATGCCAAAGGCTGTAGAAAATTACACAACATGAGACCTGAAATATTAACTAAGGATTTGTCTAAGAAGAGATAATTGATGCCATTGAATCGAGGTATTCATGGAGTATTTAGTTACATGTTAGTGTGGAAACTAGGTTACACGAGGTGGAAGGAGCTGGGACATGAGAAAATGGAGGAATGAACGGAGGAAAGCCTGAGAGTGCCAATAAGCAGGGAATTCATGGTCATGGTCAAGGGGAAAATGTTTAATTTTACATTTTTCTCTTAGGTAGGGACTGAGTAATGTAACTGAAAGAAGAAAAAAAATGACCATATTATAACCCAACTCTTTGTTGGGCCATGAAGACAGATCTGCGGTACAACTGCTGTTCTGCAAATGGATTACAGCACGGGAGGTATTTCTGTGAGCCCAGACCGGCGGCCTTCCGTCAAGAGCAGTTTCATATGGTTATAACATTGCACAGGACAAATGGTAACATTCTTGATGTGGCCCATGATGTGAAAATAGTAGGTATACCTGTCCTCCAAGAATTCCGACACATCTGTCTAGGGAGATGTATTATATCCATTTCAGAATTATTAATCACAAAAGAATGAAAAGAGCCTAACTGTTCATCAGAAGGAGAATAAGGATATATAATTATACAATAAAACATTACTCTGCAATTAAAACAAAACAAAGCACCTGTATCTGCAAGGAGAATTTTTACAACCATGAACTCTATAAAAAATTTAGCCAAATGGGCTGACTTGCTCATTCTTTTTCATATTTGTAAGGAGCCCTGTTTTACTGTTGTTGCTTTACTACCTTTCCCTTATTTTCATGCTTCTTTGAGGACACCTAGAAAATTATTGGAATCTCGGGGTTCCAGTTATTTAATTTTCTTAAATAGTAAGTACAGGCTCAGTTTATTCCCCAAAACAGATTAGAAGTAGTTATTTTTCAAAAACAGAGTCACGCAGAGGCATCCAGCGAGCCCTGTGACCACCATTTGACTTCTTTTAAAGGATCCTGTTTGCACAGATGTCTGTAATCAGCATTTCCAGTATCATAAACCAGATCAGCTAGAACTGAGAAGACTTACTGGGCCACAACTTTTGAATCTCAGCCAGCACCCTCTTCCGGGTTTCCCCCAATTCAGAAAGTATTGTTATTTATTTTTATGCAATCTAGCGCACAGTTTGTAAATCTGTTTGCAAGTCTACAGTGTGATTGTTCCAAAATCCTGCTCATTCCAAGTCTATGCATCTTTCTAATCTTGAGACGAACTTACAAGGACAGTTTTGGTGTTTTGTTTTATTTGTGTTAAATGCAGTGCTCAACATAGTTTAGCCCAAGATATGTCTAGAAACTTTTGCTTGTTAAACTGACCCGTGGCTCTTTGTAAAGGTTGGATCAGTTAGTTTGGCCTCCCATATGTTGCATTTTTTCATCAATAAGTCTTAATATTAATTTACCAGCATATTAAATCATGTATAGGTCAGGTAAAAATCTACACTTACTAAAATACAAGAATGAGCTGGAGAATAAGCATAGCCAAGAAGCAGCAATATTAAAGTATATCACATTCATTCTCATGTAAAATAATTCACTAGGATCCTTCCTGAAAACTCAACCAGCAATTTGAGAATTGCTTATTTAAATCCCAACCAGTTATCAGGGAGAACTGAGATTTTTAAAGCTGTGAAGCGCAAGATGGTATCACCACAAAAAATTAGAGTATCTTTTTTGGTAGAAAATTTAAATAAAAGAAACTATAACAAATTAAAAAAATGCATACACATAGTTAAAAAGGAAAAAAAAATCTAAATATATAGTAATCAGTGAAAAATACCAAGTGTGCATCAGTAAAAATTGTGGAATTTCTTAATTTTGGTATCGTCAGTTATTAAAAATAACCATTAAATTTTGAAGATCCTGAACAAAAGAACATAGGGGGAGTATATGCAAAAAATAAATAAATAAAAATAAAAAAAGATGGGGGAGTGATAAATCACCCATGGGTAGCAAAATCACCCCAAAACATTTTGGAGCAAAGTAAATTAATGGTCAAGAATACATGTTAGAATCAGAGCATTTCATTATGTGATTAAAAAATGTATAACAGAAAGAATTTAAGTCAGAATTTCAACAAGATAACTGCTTCCCAAAGTTCGTTGAAGTATTATTCACAATAGCAAAGAAATGGAAGCAATCTAAGTGTCTGCCAAAAGGTGAAGAGATAAAGAAAATGTGGTAAAACATACAATGGAATATTATTCAGCCTTAAAAAAGAAGGAAATCCTCCCATTTGCAATAGCAGGGATGGATCAGGATGATATTATGCTAGGTGAAATGATCCAGACAGAAATACAAATACTGTATCATCTCACTTGTGTGGAATCTAATATAGTTAAACTCATAGAAGCAGAGAGTAGAATAGTGGCTGCCAGGGGTTGGGGAGAGGGAAAAATGAGAGTACAGAGTTTTAGTTATACAAAATAATTTCTAGAGGTTTACTATGCAGCAGAGTGCCTATAGCTAACAACACTGTATTGGATACATAAAATTTGCTAAGAGAGTAGATCTTATATTAACACACACATACCCACTAATGATGATGACGACGGTGATGATAATAGAGATGTGAGAGGAAACCTTGGGAGATGATAAATATGTCTGTCACCTAGTGGTGATGTTGGTTGCATGGGTCTATACTTATCCCTAAACTCATTGAGTTGTGTAAGTTAAATAAGTACAGCTTTTACATGCCAGTTATACCTCCAAAAAGTAATTTATACATTTTTATTTATATTTATTTCACATATCTATATGTACACATAAATATGTAATGGAAAATGAAAGGGACACTAATAAGAGTTAAACATTGGTAGTAAAATAACTAGTGGTTTCATAGAGAAACATATTTATAATACTTTGATTTTAAAAGTATTTTATTTTGCAGAAAAATAAAATTATGTTAAGTGTATGTTAAAATTACTTTCAAACCTAAATATATTTCTAAATCTAAATATATTTTTAAATGTTTTTACAATATTGAACATTTTGAACAAGAAAAATATGCCTTTGGATGAAGTTCAGTTCCTTGTAGGAAGTAATCTAATACACCTGCTAGAGTCAATTTCAGCTTTATATTTCCTTAATTTTGTGCTTAGTCACAGTTTTCATTTTATGACTTCTCTAGCCTGACTGACCTCCTACTCAAGTACTCAAGTATCTAGATTAGTGCTTGCACTCTGCAGCCCTTCACAAGTACTTCTAGACTAACTTAATGCACCCTCTGCGAACACTGCAGCCTTTGTACCCAAACTCAGTCACCCTGTGCTTGTTACTACTCACACTGCCACAGAGAGTTTGTCTATGTTTACATCAACCAGAATTCTATCAGTGCTGATAGAGAAAAGCATTCATATTCTCTCTGCTGGTATTGTCGCTTAAATGAACTGTCCTGAGGGATTTAGTAAGGTCAAATAGTAGAGATAATAATTTATTAACCTTTCTGATTAGGTGCACACATTAGCTATAATTAAACTGGAAATTAATACTATAGTATTTTAATGAATAATATAATTATACTGGAAGATCTATTTGCAATATGTTCATATATAACATGTGAAGGGAAAAATCTTGTCTGACGTATTCATTTCCTAGTTATTTCCCTAAAACTAAGTTCAAAAGAGAACTATTTCCAAGAATCATTCACATTTTTCAATTTTATTCTCATGCAAGCCGTCTTTGTTAAATAGATTTAATTATTGGACCTTTAAACTTGATTCTAAACGTTTTATGCAGCTTATGATTACCTTATTTAATTTAAAATAATATGCCCAAACTTTACTTCTTAAATATTAATAAAACAGCATTCCTTGTTGTATTGAATGTTCCAGTGTAGCTTGGCATCTTGTCCACAAGGTAAGGAACAGAATAGAATCTCTCTCTTCTCTGGGACTGTTTTCCAATTCTTTCCTTCTATTGTGGAGGATGAATGACCTGTATTCAGTTACCCACTGCAGCATCTTTTTAATTTTAATAACCCTTTTAATGTTTAAAAAGACGAGAAACAACCCAGGTGTCTCTCTCAGAATGAAATAAACTGATATATATGCAAAATAAAACACAATACATCTTTTTAAAATGAGGTGAAAACATATATAGTGATAGATGAAAAGCTTCGTGATACATTGCCAAGCGAAAGAAAGCAAGGTGCAAAAGAAAGTATATATATCATGCTATCATCATGAAGAAAATGGGGAAAATAATATATATATGTTTTTGCTTATTTTTTCCACAAAGGTTTTTCTGTAAAGACATCCATTAGTAATACAGAGAGTGCTTACCCACAAGAGATGAAGATAACCAATAGAAACAAAGGTAGTGGTGAGATTTTTTTTTTCATAGTACATCTTTTTTTTAATATAATTATATTAAACTGTACATATGTATTAACCTCTGGAAAAAGAAATTCTAACAGTTAAAGCATTTATATTCTATTTTGTAATAAAATACTTATTATAAAGTTTCTTACTGTAGATTGATCCCAGAAATTGAAAAAAATAAAATTTGCCTCATTAAAAATGTATGGATTTGTACCATAGAATAAGTAGTTAATGATACTGGTACTATAAAAAGAGATATATAATCCTACATAGTCAACCACTATTCCCCCAAATAAATTTTCAGTGACAATCAAAGTTGATTAAGTTTCATTTTCATAAAATGTTTGAAATTGTGCTATATTTTAATTTGCTACCTCTTTGAACCACAGTTTAGCTGTATAGATCTGAGCTGTCTTTCTGCTTATTTTAAAGAGTATCATTGCCATTTTCTAGCATATGCTTTTCTTTTTTTTTGTTTTTTTAAAGATTTTATTTATTTATTTGACAGAGAGAGATCACAAGTAGACAGAGAGGCAGGCAGAGAGAGAGAGAGAAGCAGGCTCCCTGCTGAGCAGAGAGCCTGATGCGGGACTCAATCCCAGGACCCGGAGATCATGACCTGAGCCGAAGGCAGCGGCTTAACCCACTGAGCCACACAGGCACCCTAGCATATGCTTTTCTTAAGATTATAATGTCATTATCATTCCACATTATCTATTTTTTTCCTAAAGAGCTAATTTTTGGAACCCTCCAACTTCTTCTTGAACTTCTCTTGTTCTCTATGTCTGCCTAACAACTGTAACTTGCAGTTTCATTGCATTCCTTGATTAATTCCACTGTTTTTTGAATCTCATAGTTTTTCTTTCTTAGTCTTCCCTCCTTTTTTTTTTCTTTTTCTTTTCAGAATAATTACCAATGGGGAAGTAAAATTTTTAGTTTTGCTGATTTAAAATTTTAACAATTGCCCTATTTGAAAATCAGCTTGGTGGTTGTATCATTGAGTATCTAAACAGGAAAAGGAAATCGCACCAGTTATTTTAAATAATAATGTAAAGAGATTCACTACCTATTGGAAAATTAAAGAGATCAAGGCAACTCCAAGATGGAGGTGTTATATGGAGGTCATAAGGTCAGAAGGCAGCTACCACTCCTTGGTCTCTCAGGAGCAGGGGATGCTCAGCTATTTGATCAGGAACTCTGAAAGAGCCTCATAGAATCAGCTGCTAGGAACCAAAGAGAGGCCAGGAGCCAGGGAAGCTGTTTCTGAGGGGCGGCCATGAAGGGGATTGTGCAGGCAGTAGGGAAAATACAAATGGGAAGCCACTGCTACTATAGATGGGAAAAGTATTGGTAGGGAAATGCTGATAAGAACATTAAACAGAAAGGAAAAGGCAGCACCCTTTATTGCTTATTTCTATGTTCCCTTGTTGTAGATTTTAACAAGGAAGTCAGTGGGTAGGGGAGAAATGCAGTTTGTAGAGACCTTGTCCCAGCATCATCAAGTGGGGTGTAAGATAGTAGCTTTGCAGATGAGATATATAACTAGATAACCATCAGAGCTGCACATGCAACTGTAGGTTTTCTCAGAATACCAAAGGGCTTATATAATCACTCACCATAAGAAGAACAATGCTGGTGAAGTCTCACTTTTTCCTAGGAAAACCCTTCTTTCTGAAATACTGTTTTCTTATGCTCAGGATTATAAAATTTATATTTACATTTATAAGAAAATGTAGACTAATTCTAATATTTAAAAAATTTTTTTTCCATTTCATTGATAATTTATTTTTCTCCACTTTCCCTTTACTCTCTGAAATTCCTATTAGTCAAATATTGGACTTCCTGGATTGGTGTCTTGTGTTTATTTTTCTGCCACATTTTCTCTTTCATTTTTATATGATCTAAATATTCTGAATTTCTTTGACTTTATCCTCTGGGCCTTCCTCAGAATATTGTATTTCCACCAAGTCAAAAGATTATTTTCTCCTTTTCAGATTGTTGTTACTTGCTGGCAGCCTCTTATACTTTCTCGTTTGTTTGGTTTTGGTTATCTTAGTTTCTTAGAAGTGCCTGCTTAGGATTTTTACATGTTCCATTTGTTCCTCCAATTGTGATATATTTTCCTTATTAATTTTTCTGCTTATTCTTCTTAGCCCTTTTCTCTTGTATTTTTAATGTTTCAAGAATGCCTGAAAGGGGCGCATGGGTGTCTCAGTGGGTGGGTTAAAGCCTCTGCCTTCAGCTCAGGTCATGATCTCAGAGTCCTGGGATCCAGCCCCTCATCGGGCTCTCTGCTCAGCAGGGAGTCTGCTTCCTCCTCTCTCTCTCTCTGCCTGTCTCTCTGCCTACTTGTGATCTCTCTCTGTCAAATAAATAAATAAAATCCTTAAAAAAAAAAAAAAAAAGAATGCCTGATGATCTTTGTTTAGTTGTTTGTACTTTTAAACAAGGAACTAAATTAACATAAGTAACTGATAGGGATGCCCTCTTCTATTGTAAATTTAGGTTTATATCCCAATAATCTCTTCTGAAAGAGTAATTTACTAGGGACTGGTGGATTTTATTTTAGTCTGTGTATAGAAAGCAGGCTAAGATCTCCTCCCACCAAATGCCAGTCTGTATAGAATCACACTCTTGCGTGCCAATATCAAAACCAAATGCCCCAGATATCCTCAGGCAGAGAGCATCACACTTCTTTAGAGAAGCACTTCTGGTTTTTGTTCTGTGCAAATGCCAGGATTCCAGTTGAGTTTGAAAATGTGAGTGTTGGAGAGCAGTATGTGGAAGACTGGTCCCAAATGGTGCATTTTTTTATAGACATTCCTTACCATAACCTCCCTGGCTTTGACCCTATTATCCACTCCCTTTTTTTCGTTCCTGTTGTTTTTTTCCATGTTTGAAGTCTTTAGGAAGCAATATTGGAAAGAAATCAGCTCTTACATTCACCATAGTCTCCTCGATAGATTTTGAATGTTGGCACATGTTCACACAACTGTTATCTCGATATTCTCCCGTAGGTTTTCCTTATGTCAAAAATTTATTACTAGACTTCACTCGGCCCCAAACACAAACCCCTTCTCCTTGGGCCTGGCAACTATTGATGGACAAATGACATAGATCTTTGGTCCTGACAGCAGACAAAATAAGCTGAAAGCAGGAGCCTGATAGTGGGACTTCTGGGAAAGGTGATAAAATGGAACAGATTCAGGCAATTCTTGACCTCCCGCTGTCCCCCTCCTTCCTTCTGTCCCCAAAGTGAACATGAACTTCAAAGGAACAAAACAATTTCATAACCATAAAAATTAAAGCCAAAATTCTGAGCATGGAAGAGAACAGAAACCTAGGTCCTTGATGTCTTTGTTGATTGCTACACTCAATAACCAATAACTGCCTATTCTTAGTCTTATTAGGTGAGAAAAGCAAGCATATTTGATTAAGCTACACTTTGCTCTATAATATGTCAGAATCATCCTTAATTTTTGTTACCAAGCTCTCTCCCACCGCAGCATGTTATTTTCTTTGAAATGAAGTTATTCTGTTTAGAATTTTTCTATGGTCATTCAAAGGTGGCATTATAAGGGAAGAAAGTCATACTTATGCTTAGCCATAGTGAACCAGAAACTATAAAATTCCATAGTAGCACTTTGCTAAAGGATATGGGAATGGCAATGAGGCTCACTCATTGAAAATGATAATAAAAAATAAACTACCAGTTACTTGTTTGTATTACACAAATTATATACAAGGATTTGTGTTAGGAGATAAAATTATAAAAATTAAAACACGACCCATGTACTCATTTAAAAAATATTTACGAACTGGACTGGGATTTCTATGTATAGTATAACTTGTGACATAAATAGATGTGTTATATGGACTAATTTGTCTAGGGTTTGGTGGGGCAGGGTGGGGGGGTGTTCAGTGGCTCGTATAGAAAAGGCTTGCCAGAGCTGGTGGTATATGAGATGACTCTTGCATTTTGCAGAAAGACAAGGCAAAGGACAATTCAGGGCCACAGGAAAATATTTGGAAAGTAACAATGTTAAATCAGACTAACTGGAGAATGAGATACGAGTTTTTATTTATTACAAGTTCTCTAAGACTTTTCAATATGCATTCAGATCAGAAAAATACCATAGCAACAGAGGGATGTGGTTATTTGTGTTTTGTATGGATTACTGTGACAGCAGTGAAGTAGCTATATTGGAAATGAGCAAGATTGTAGACAAGGAAACCATTCTGAGGCAGTAATAGCCATCAGTATCTCTTGATACTGCATTAGGCACTGGTTCTCAGACAGGGGCAATTTGACCCCAGCAAACTCGTGACAATGTCTGGAGACTTTTTAAATCAAACTGTGGGTGGCACGGATTGTTACTAATGTCCTGTGGGTAGGTGCCGCTAAACATCCCATAAGCTACAGGCCACTGCCCCAAACACAGCATTATCTGGCCCCAGATATCAGTATTATTGTTGTTGCAAATGCTGGCATAGGAAATGTACTAATCATAGAAAATAATGGATGCTTTTGTGAAAATGAACAAAAAAAACAAAGATAGGATAAGAATTTGGTTAAGGATTGTGTCTTAGAGATGACTCAGAATTATGTGTTAGAGAAAGATAAGTTTAAGGCATGTCTAGGGCAGTAGAAGGACGATCAGAAGAGGACAAGGTGGGAAGTGAAAAGAGTAGACTTACATTGTGTTTAATTTCTTATTAATATTCAGCTTTTAAAGACTTAAACAGCACAATGACTGCTTATCATTTTGTTGTTTAATTGGAGAATATCAGAAAAAATAGATTCTATAAGACACACATTTTTAAACATATGAACTATAGATTATAATCAGAATGGAGTATGTTACCTGTACATGTACTGCCTGGTATAATCAGGACATTCCTAGCATCCTAACTCTCATATTTTCAATGAAAGCATCACAATTTGTTTAGTTTTTAATGAGAATATAAATTCATTTATCTTTCATCTTTAGAAGATGAGCCCTTCAGTCTCTGAATTTAATATTTTCCAAGATGAAAGCAATAGGCAGAGAGATAACAGTGAAGAGAAAATTGAAGATACAGGGTATAGAACTAATGAATATATAATAGTTAACTATTTTTTAAAATAATGAATACTCTTAAAGTTAAAAACAAAATCATTATGCTGGATTGAAACTATAAAGCCATATGCAAAGTTCTATTTTATTTTACAAAAATAATTATTAGCTTAGTTAAGAGAATATCTATTATATTCTAAGTATGCCATAATGTGATTTACATAACTGAAAAACTCCCCATGAACTTTGTGGTTGGCATTACTAGCTCCATTTTATAAATGGGAAAACAGGTGGAGAAGGTTAAACTTCATGTGCAAAAGAAGTTAATTTTATTATCTCCAAATCATCCAGAAACACAAGAGCTGGGCTTTCACTTCCATAATACCTCATTTGAATTATTCAAAGACCTCAGCCTCTTTCTTTCTGGCAACTTTAAGAATTTGGGAGTATGTGGATGGAAATTCACGGCAGTCAAAGGGACCCATTAAAGTCAAGTACAAGATAGTGTCCTTCAGCTGGACTGTCCATGGGAGGTCAGCAGCCTGTTTTTGCGGAGAAGATCTGAGCCAGCATCTCATTACAAACCGGTCGATGTACTCCTTGGGAAGGAAAGAGAGGTCTCTACCCCCTGCCTGCATTTCTGGATCAATGAGCAGCAGTCTCTGATAGCCATACCAACTCCCCAGCGAATCCCCTCCTCCTGACATTCTATGCCTTCTACTCCAAGAAAGCCCCTCATTTTCCTGTCTCACAGCTTTAACCCAGCTTACTTCCATTTGGCTGCAAGCATCCTGCCTGGGTAATTTAATTTCTCCTCAAGCTCTCACCACCACACAGCTATCGAGTAGACTATAAGTCCAGCTTTTCTCACAGCCTGCCTACTTTTTTCAAATTTTTTTTAAAGATTCATTTATTTACTTGAGAGAGAGAGAGTGGGAGACGGAATCTCAAGCAGATTCCTCACTGAGCAGGGCTCCATCTTAGGACCCCGAGATTACGCAAGTAAAAACCAAGAATCGCCACCCAGGTGCCACTCACAGCCTGCTCTTTTGATTACCAAACATTCATTACACAGTTGAAAACTGAAACTCACCTATCCTTTCTTTGCATTCCTGCCCTAATATCCTAATTCTCATCCAGAAGATTTGACCAGAGAAAAGAAAGGTTTATAAGGAAGTGCAGAAAATAAACCACCATTGATGTCATCTTCTATATTTACCCAGAATCACCTACGCTTCTCCAATATGAACAGTGGACATGATATTTGAGTTTAATTAATAATGTTCTGTCAATTAATAAAACTATTTATTTTTTCTCTTCCTTACAATCATTTTTGAATCATTTAGGGACACTTTGTTTTAGTTTGCAAGGCTTCTCTGGATATCTTTTCTGGGTTTTGTTGTGTTTTGTTGTGAAGATGTAATTGGCTTTATTAAGTGATTTACGAATTGAGCAGCATCCCATCTGACAAGTAGAGAGATGTGCCCTTTCTGGTTTTAAATCAAATCAACAAATATTTATTGACTATTCATTAAATATCAGCTATTTACTTAGCTTATTGTTTTTTACACCCTGCTTAATTTTAAAAATATTTTAAAGTCAGATTAAATAGACAAAATCATGAAAAAATGTTCATCATCACTAGCCATCAAGGAGATTCAAATTAAAACCACATTGAGATGTCAACTTACACCAGTTAGAATGGCCAAAATTAGCAAGACAGGAAACAACATGTGTTGAAGGGGATGTGGAGAAAGGGGAACCCTCTTACACTGTTGGTGGGAATGCAAGTTTGGTGCAGCCACTTTGGAAAACAGTGTGGAGATTCCTCAAGAAATTAAAAATAGAGATTCCCTATGACCCTGCAATTGCACTACTATTTACCCCAAAGATACAGATGTAGTGAGAAGAAGGGTCGTCTGTACCCCAATGTTTATAGCAGCAATGGCCATGGTTGCCAAACTGTGGAAAGAACCAAGATGCCCTTCAATGGACGAATGGATAAGGAAGATGTGGTCCATATACACTATGGAGTATTATGCCTCCATCAGAAAGGATGAATACCCAACTTTTGTAGCAACATGGACGGGATTGGAAGAGATGATGCTGAGTGAAATAAGTCAAGCAGTGAGAGTCAATTATGACATGGTTTCACTTATTTGTGGAGCATAACAAATAGCATGGAGGACAAGGGGAGTTAGAGAGGAGAAGGGAGTTGGGGGAAATTGGAAGGGGAGGTGAACCATGAGAGACTATGGACTCTGAAAAACAATCTGAGGGGTTTGAAGTGGTGGGGAGTGGAGGGTTGGGGGGAACCAGGTGGTGGGTATTAGAGAGGGCACGGATTGTATGGAGCACTGGTGTGGTACAAAAACAATGAATACTGTTATGCTGAAAAAAAAAAAAAAAAGAAATCAAAACCATGGTTAAAAGGAAAAATCTAATTGAAAATAACAGATCCTGTTGAAGAAATCTTGTCTCTGAGTTTCACAGAAGTCATGGTTAAAGAGGAAGTGTTATAAACTACACAGTTCTTGTTGTTTCATATCTGCTTTTCAGAAGTTGAAAAAACAAGCCTGACTCTGGAAACTATTAATGGAATATCATCTTTGTGAGAATATTGGTTATAAGCAGTGGTTTTCAAAATAATTAAGGAAGAGTTTCTAGATATTCTTGGGGAATATGTAACCCAGTGGGGTTTACTGAATTCATTCTAATATAATTTATAAAAAACAGCAAAGTAGATTGTGTTTTTACTTACAGCTTCTTGAAGCTACAGAAACTCATTAACTCTCTTATTTCATCCCCGGATAACAGTTTTAATCATAAAGTAATATAGTCCAGACATGAAAAATTCAGTTGGTATGACTTTATACGTGAGAACAGTTCAAATAAAAGAAATGTTTAGCCATATTTTGGACAAAGAGTGGTGACCTCTTCTATGAGGTTACTCTGATTCTCCATCTTAGTTCTGAAGAATGTCTGGCCATGATATTTCGAATTAAATAAGGAAACTGTCAGATGTTCTACTGGAAGCAATGAGCTAATAGGAAGAGTTGAGAGTTACTCCTAAACCTGGTAAGACATTCAACGTCAAGGGCATGTTGGGAACCTGAGCTGTGGACAGAGCTGAGCTACTAGGTTTGGGAGTAGTCAATTAAATGAAGAAGAGCTAGAATGAAAGGAACAGTGAAGACCTTAATGACTCACTGCAAGAGAATATTCAAGAGGCTAAAATGGAGAAACCATCTACTCATCCCATTCAATTTCCCCTGCATTGAATAACATTCTGGCCAACAGTTGGTGAATCTGCACAGATATGGGTGTCATTGCACTGTAAAGGAACCCTCAGACAAAAGGTCCAGCAGTTTTATGGACCTGGGATCCAGAAATAAGGAGAGGGGGGCAGGGCTGAGAGTGGGACAATGCTAAGCACTGAGTCAGAATGGGGAAGAGTGTCTGAGATTTTCCCCCTCCTCCCATGAAAAAGGGAGTTTCAGCAGAGACACCTGTAGACTTATACCCAAAGCCTTGGATAAAGAAACTTGAGAAGGAGGCACCTGGGCTAAGAATGCAAATGCACATAAAAGGATGGCCAGCCAGGGGTCTCTGAGCGCTGGAGAGCAACTTCTTGCCAAGACCAAGTCTGGTATGAGGAGAGCAGCGTTTCCATGTACAGCCTGCTAGGTAAAGCCTTTAAAACAGACTATCGTTGGGCCTGAAAGAGTACACATAGGTTTTTCTTCAGAAGCTGGACTCCTTAGAAAGAAGGTACTGTTCTTACTGAGGCTAAAGAATATATATCCTGTTAATTTTGATTATTTATGCATGCATTAAATAAGATGGGGTATTACAAGTTACTGTGCAAGTCTAAAGGTGTTTATATAAGCCTATTTTGATTAACGTTATCATAAGGGAGCTATATGTATTTTATAATATTTTATAATTACAAAGGAATCTGTTTATTTGCTGCCTATTTTCCAGTTCTGTCAGCCCTTGCCCTGAAGAAGTACTGTTCCACTTATTTGGAATACACACATATAGACTATAAAAAACTCTTCCCTTTCTTGCAGCCACTTAGGGAAGAAATGTGTACAGTTCTGTGCCCGTATTGATAACCAGCAGGATTCAGATGTCCTTCATGTCGATTTAGAGTTCCTCTGTATGTGGAGTTAGCAACACTTTTTTTTTAATATCTGCAAGAGGAAAAAGTAATCTCCTTTTGAGAGAGCAGCAGTTTTCAGAGTTATCCTGAACTGATCTAGGGTGTCATGTTCAGAAGCAAGACTTGTCTGACATTCCTAGTCAGATCTGCCTTAGCTGGATCTTCCATTAGGCCTCTGTATTCCAGTCATCCAAAAGCAGATACTTTGTGGCTAGACCCAGGTAGTGGGACAGGTTTTTGGAAATTCAGCCAGGGCCTTTGGTGAAGAAAGTTCCTGAAAATGTTTATGAATCTAGACTTTAATGTGAAGTTTTGCCAAACCAGAGAGAGGTAAAAATACCTGATAATCAATTCAAGAGAAATTGACCTAAACTGAAAGACAAACATTGCTTGTGAAAGATGAAGAAATGAATCAGAAGCGGGGAGCTGGAAATCCATTAAGGTTGCATTAAATTGGAGACTAGGACACAAAGTAGTAAAAAATAGGGATTTATTAATTAGGTAGCAAGAAATAGCCAAGGGCATGGTCATCAAGAAAGACAACACTCCTTATATGAATCTTATGAAAAATCAATTCAGGTGTTTATGACTTTGTTTTAAATCATATGTATTGTTCAGACAACTCCAAATAGGTAGGATTTGAATAATCTTTATCTATGTCTGAGTCTGTTCTTCTGTGTTATCTGAATTTTACATCTATGATTCTCAACCTTATCTGATTTGAACTGCATGTACCCTATAAACGTTGATTGATACTAATCACTGAAGTGGATTGATAGTCCTGATTATTGTGTGGAAAAACTCCACTGTGAGAACTTAGCACGTTTAACCTATGTATTACGTACTTGTGGCATAAAGATTCACACTATTTTCAAATGGAGGAAGCCCATAGTAAACGTTTCATATAAACAGACCTATAACAGTGAAAAACAAAGGACCCCAGTATATACAGATGTGGAATTCTCCCTGAGAATACCTTCACAACTGATGAATTCCATATCTGACAGCTCTTGCTACATATTTTCTAAAATTAAAAGCTTGTATGGAAACAAGTTGCCCTGAGAGTCAACAAATGCAAAACACAGAACATATATTGCCATAAGGATTATATAATAGAAAAATGGGAATAGACTGCCAGTTAAATGAAATTTAAATGCTTGAAGGCAATAGAAAGGAAAAGAAACATAATGGCAAGCTCCAGTCATTATTGAACAGAATACCCAGATTATAAATAAAATCCCACAGGAATTCTAGAGCTAAAAATATGGTCTTTGAAATTGAAAAAAAAAAAGAAGAAGAAGAACATTAGAAGAGTTTAACATTTGACTGAAAACAGTGGATGGAATAATTGATTTGGGAGATGGATCAATGGAAATGCAGAATAAAGAGATAAAGACAGAGAAAATATGAATTAGAAGGTTTAAAAAGGGAATAAAGTGATTACTCCAAAGATGTTCAAGAAGAAGAGAATAAATGACAGAGAGAAAATATTTAAAGACAGCGTGGAATGATTTCTTTCTTTTTTTTTTTTTTTGGATTAAAGAAATGAAAAAGATCTCAGATTTCGGTGGGGAGGAAGTATCCCAAAAATGATAAATAAAAGGGAAGTCATGTGTTGACCTCTCGTGGTAAATTCATATAATGTCAGTAATAGTAGGAAAATGGGTCACCTGGCTGTCTCAGTCTGTTAAAGTGTCTGTCTTCAGCTCAGGTCATGATCCCAGGGTCCTGGGATGGAGCCCCATATCAGTTTCCCTGTTCAGTGGGGAACCTGCTTCTCTCTCTCTCTGGCTCCCCCTGCTTGGTGCTCTCTCTAACTCTGTCTGCGTCAAATAAAAAAAAAAAAAAATTTAAAAGAAAATTTTAGAAACTTCTAGAGAGAAAATAGATTACCTATATAAGGTTAACAAAGAAGCGTCTATTTTTTTTTATTAAAATCCTTGAATATATCATGGATATATACCTTAATATAATACCTTAAAAGTGCTAAATTAAATAATTTTCAACTGTCAGATGTATAAGATAAATTCATTCAAGATCAAATATGAGGGATGCCTGGGTGGCTCAGTGGGTTAAGCACTTGCCTTCAGCTCCGGTCATGAATGAATGGTCCTGGAATAAAGTCCCAGTCGGGCTCCTTGCTCAATGGGGAGCCTGCTTCTCCCTCTGCCTGCCACTCCCCCTGCTTGTGCTCTCTCTCTTTCTCTGACAAATAATACATAAAATCTTAAAAAAATATATGAAATAAAGGTTTTCTTGAGATGACAAAAGCATATATTTTATATATTATACACACATGTTGAAATAAGTAGCAAGTAATTGGAACTACACATTCAACAGTGGAAAAAGAAAAAAGAATAAATGAAAGAATTTTTTGAAAATTCAGTAGTTGGTAAACCTAAATAAGTATCAATTTTAATGTTTAAAATAATTTGTCAAAGATTTAAATCTAAAGCAGAACTACTTATAAGCATGTAAGCTGGTACTGATACTTTGGAGAACAATTGGAATAGTAAAATTAAAGATTTACATACTTTCCAAACATGCAATGACATGTCTTGGTCAATCCAGATGTTGAACACAGATGTGAATAACAAATCGTTATATTTTCCAGACAAAAGGAAGTGACTTAACAAAAGAAACTTCAGAGAAATATTTAGGTAAACAGTACTTAGTAATGAGTTCTTGTTTTCTGAGGCAGGACTCGAGCTAATATTCTTGTTTTTCATTTACCAGTGAAAATAAAGTGTGACATAATTTGGTATGACAATGAGTAGGTACCTATTTCATGGCAATACTAATGGTCAAAAGTTGAAAATTGGCTTTAAGATTCCAGGAGAGGAGTTAGTAATTTTTTATAGAGTTTGCCTGTAAAATCCTGTTATCCCAAGAATCCACTAAAAATGTTTTTGTAATGCCTATTACAAAACCTATTACAAAACAATACCTATTACAAAATCTAAAACCTTTAGATATTTCTAAATCTTTCCAGACCATGTAAGAGATATACCCACCCATTGGATGGTAACTGGTTCCCTAAATAAAGGATTTTTTTTCCTTGTACAATTATATTCTGTCTTTGGGGTTTTATACCCTATTGGAACTAATGTGTCAAGAGATACATGGAATCTTCTTGAGAACTAAATAAATATAGTTAATATAATAGCAAATTATCTATGTACTGGATGAGGGCTGAACATTCTAGAAAATCTAAATTCTTTAAGTCAGTATTAACACTAAAAAAAGGTAAGATTCTATGAAGTCTTGGGGCATTGTAATTAAAATGTATTGTTGAGCTCTCCAACTAAAAGCAAAGAGATACCTCTAAAGAAGGCAAATCATACGTCAACATAAATTTGGGTCCTTTTTTGGATGAAAACATTTCATTTGGCTAAATGCAGCAAATATTGTAATCAAAATGAGTGTGTGTGTGTGTGTGTGTGTAAAATACACATATGCATAATATTAACACCATATACAAAATATAGTATATTGTGTATATATTACATAAATGTATATATTATTTATAATATATGGATATGTATACACATTATATATATATACATAGACATATATATACATATATACATATGTATACATATATTGAAACAGGAAGAGGAGGAGAGAGAAAGAGAGAGAGAGAAGATTTTGGAGAGAGGGCAGGGAACGGTCCTAGAATTGGTTTGTCCCCAGAGTTATATGTGGAAGGACAGACACAGAGAGAATAATACAAAGATATCTTTAATAGAAGAATCAAGGTACTATCATAGCCTTGGATGTAACACAGGGCCGCTTGTAAACCATTTGGTTTAAACGTGGCTAAAACCTTCTAAATAGCAATCTGGTGAACAAATTGTGAAGTAGTGGGTAGCTTTATCACTGAAAATTTTTGCAATCCTGGGGACAAACCACTTAATAGAGATAAATGTCAACCTCTCAGTAATTGTATCACGTTAGTGAACACTAAGTAGCTCTGGACAGAAGCAGTTCAAATGGCTATAAGACAGAGATGAATCAAATGGCTGAGAACCAAAAAGAATAGAGCCTCAATTTACTATTTGGTTGGCCTGGCCAAAGCAGCAGAGGCCTGGAGGCCTGAACATAAAGGTCTGTGCTGAAGGCCTGAGCTCTCCAGTAGCATGGTTGAAGTCAATCCATTGAAGTCCCTGCGTGAGACCAAGAATGCAAATCTTGGGGGGATTTGAAGAAGAGGGTACAAAGAAAAATCAAACTCACAAATATTTTAGCTTGATTTTTTTTTTTAAATTTGCTTTTATTAAAGATTTCTAAAAGAAAGAACTCATCAAGTTAAGAAAAATGACATTTATAATCCAAATTTGACCATGGACTGGTAAGATGTTTCTGTCTTTGGAAGAGTAAAATAGACTGTTTTCTCCTTTCCTATGGTTTGCTTGGAATGTGGGATTTTCAGGTGGTTCCTTCCTGCCCCCTTTTTTTGGTTATTTTGGAATTCAAGGCTTTTAATAATAGAAGCCTTTAAAAAAATTTTTTTTTATTTGACAGAGAGAGATCACAAGTGGACAGAGAGGCAGGTAGAGAGAAAGGAAGGGAAGCAGTCTCCCTGCTGAGCAGAGAGCCTGATGCAGGGCTCGATCCTAGGACCCTGGGATCATGACCTGAGCCAAAGGCAGAGGCTTTAACCCACTGAGCCACCCGGGCGCCCTAGAAGCCTTTTCTGATCTGTGTTCTAGATTTTGTTCAATTCTGGACAGGACTAAACTAAGAATAAAAATGTTAGATTTTCTTTTTTTTGTTTGTTTTGAATAATTTACTGAAGAAGTGAATTGCGCTCAACAGTTGATCACAGTAAGACAAAGGAATAAAAATTTTAGAAAATTAGTGCAGTCCATTAATAAAGCTGTCATGATAATTGATATGGTATCAAAATTCTTCAAAGAAGATGGGATGAACTGTGGGGGGGAAATGTTTGGAGAGAGCAATGATAGTACTTTCACAATATTTAGTTAGTCACAAGCATTTTTAAAAAAAAAATTGAAAGAAAAAGTGTTTCTATTTTATGATGTGCTACATTAGTCAACAAGTATTTTCTGCCAAAATCTTCCTAGAGAGCTGTAGGAGCAATCCAACCCTCCCAGAGTTGCCAGTTATTTATAAAACAGTGCTTTAAATTTAAAGAGTACTTTGATTACACAGAATGGAATTTGGATCACCGAGTGCTTTCTAGCCTAAATTCATGTTTGAGGAAAGGTAATCCTTTTTTATTGATTGCTACATACCTACAGAAGTTACTGCTTTGAATAAAACTTTGCAAATTGGGCTGGTAGTTTTGAATCTCTGGATATGACATCCCAAACTCCCAAAGAAAAACAGAATTGCTCTTCATTATAATAAATACATTCTAGGGTGAAACCCACCTATGACAAAAGGAAATGAGGCAAACAATCAAATTGTTTTTCAGCCTCCATATTTTCAAGGATAACTTTAAAAGATTTTTGTCTCCGTGTAGCAGTCTCATGTGTGCAGGATGAATTCAAGGACTACTATATTTAAATTTTGATTCAGTGCCAAAAATCAGTTTTCCAAGAGAAACGGCTTTGGAGAATTCTGGAGTAAGATAAATTGTCGTGTGTCACGTTTTTATCTTTTTAGATACATATATGAAAGAACTTTCTGGCAGTGAAACAAAGCAGACCAACTAGTGGGTCTTAAAATTTCGCACTACCAAAGATAGAAATGATGCAAGCAGCCTCAATGTTCGTATCTAACCCACACGGCTGAGTAAAATGTGTATCTTGAAAAACAAAAATATTATTTAAAAAAAATTCATGCTGCATTATTGTTCATTTTTAATGCATTTTACAATTTTAATAGAAAAGAATAAAGAAAGCATGAGCTTTATTTAAGGAAAACTTTTTTTTGTTTAATAGTGAGAAATGTAGTATTTCCTTCTATCTTGCTCTGATTTGTAGTATAACTTGTGATTTGAGATTTTAGATTAATACTCCTAAAGTATTCCATATAAATTTTGAAATTTTTATTTTTATTTTTTTGAAATTGCAGTTTTTTAACTTCAGTAGGATGATTTTGGGATGATTTTGTATTTTCTGCTCACTGTCCATCTTTGATTCCATTACTTATGCATGTTCTTGAATTCTTTATTTAGATTTCACCTAGAATATATGAGTGACTTGTTTTTAAAGGTCTTAGCATTTTAAGAATGTTTTGTTTCACTTGAGTACGAACAGCTCTTCTCTGCTCCACGTCTAGCATGTTTTTAGACAGAGCAAGCATGTTTTTTCCCACTGGTCTCACATTTTTATCTCATTTTTCTCATTTAATAAATTTATGATGTGCCATCATATATGTAAGTTTTTATTTGATTTTATTGAATATCTGACCTAATATTTTTCTGGAACTTACTTCTGCTTCTGATGTGACATATTTTCTTAGATAATTTCCTTTCTTGAACTGTATGGTTTCCAAATAGCCAAAGTTCATTTTTGGTTTTAGTGTATCTATGTGCAAGTGACATTTATCTTATTTAATTGGTGTTATTTGGTGCAGTGGAGGTACATCGTGTACCGAGAAGAAAATATACTAGAGAAAAAGAGCTCTTAACATCAGACATTTCATTTCTACCTCTTTTTATATAGAAACACAATGACTGTATAAAATGTTAAGATGTGCATGTGAATCTCAGTTCAGAAATGTCTGTTAGCTTTATTCTTAAACATTTTGACATTTTCCCCCCAGAACTATGGATGCTGTTTTGAATTAGATATTTCAATAGAAATTCAAGAGAAATTTTTATAGGTGGAGCTTTAACAGTTTGCCTTATGAGATTTCTTGCAAAGACATAATGGTCTACATATTGATACCTAAACTCTTCATGAAATGGACTGACACTTAAAACTCCTTTAAGACTAGAAGATGACCAAAGCAGATGAGACCATTTTAGGGTCCTCTCTTTTTGAAGTGTTCTATCACAGTGCTTTTTATGGTAATGAGTGCCTGTGTGTTGAGATTTAAGCTACTTAATTGTATTTTTCTTTTGTCAAGTAGCTACTATTTTATTTTTAATTTTTTAAACTATAAAATGACAGCTTCTCCATCTCCTAATTGTTAAGACACAGTTATTGGAACAACAGAAAACTCAGAGCTTTCCAGTATCTGAAGAAAAATGTCAGAACAAGTTATATTTTATCATTGTGAAGACCCAGACATGGACAATTTAACTAAGATTAGTGGCATTTGTTTTAAAAAGAAGAGAAGATGAATACTTAACAGATAATTCTCTAAGATGGTTCAAAGAAATAATGAGCATCGCTGCTTTATTGTTAAGACATATGATTCTTTTTTTTATTAGATAGCCAATACATAACTTAGATGTTAGATGGGACCTACCTGGTGGAATCTTGAATAAGCTTTATTTGGATCCCTCAGTTTCATGGCACATTAGCATTGAGAGTCTCTCTCAAAATGTCTGATTTCCAGCTTACTGAAGACATGTTCTATGTTAACATGGCTCAGTCTCACTGATTTTTCTCAAAAAGCTACACCCACCAATCTGTTTGTGAATGTAAAAATTTTACTAATGTTTTGCTGATTTATGTATTTTACATGGTGAGGTTACACTGTGAACTATTCTTGGGGTTCACACCCTTTATTTCTACAACCTCTTGATTTCCTTCATTTCCTGGCATGACACAAAGTTATTACCTTATGTTACAGAGAACATTTCTGCCCCAGACCAAGATGTTCAATGTCTCACACTCAATACCCAAGGCCTGGTGAGAGTGTTTTTCCCAGAAATTGTAGTTCTCTTTCTAAGTGGAATTCTGATGTTAGCAGTTAATGTAATAGTATTAAAAGTAGTAATTAAACATTCTGAAGAAAATCTGGAATAGCTTAGGAAGGTACAGATCTGATATTTCTGAAAAATGCTAAAAGTAATCAAAAAGACTTTGAGGAATTGTTTTTAGTTCATTGTACATAGAAAAGAATTTAGTGAACATCATACAAAATTGATAGTTTATAGAGAGTAACCCAAATCCACCTTTTAATATTGCATTTTCTCAGACTCAAATGTCTAATGCATATATGACCTGGGTAAGTATTTGTTGAATGAGCAGATAGTAAGAAATTAATGATGTCTATAAATAGGAACAAGTTTCCAAGTTGGATTATTTCCATTTCAGAACTCCAGAATAGTCTTTGAAATAAAACACTAGAACAGCTAATAGTAATCTTTGAGCAATAACACAAATAACATGCAGTAGGTTTGGTACTTTCAAAATGGTGGAAAAGACAAATGGACCATAGAACAGTAAGCTTGAAGTAAATATCTTAGGAAAAATTTAAGATGTGTTATTAAAGAAGTTTGAATACTAATAAGGTAGAGAATGGTAGTGAGGAGTAAGAATGTCTTACAAAGAATGTTAATGCCCAATGAATTTCATTTTCTTTTTGTGGAAGATTTTCTGAATAGCAGATCAAATCTATACCAAAGAATGTACAGGATTTCAGCTAAGTCTCTAAGTTTTTAGATTTTACAAATAAATTAAATAGGAGATACAAATTATATGTCAGTAACTATTAATTTATTGAAAAAGAGTTGAATGGGCCTACTTTTACTAGGTTGTATCCACCTAGAACAAATATATGTGCTAACTTATTACTGTAGTGTAACTGGTTCTTCCTTGAATTTTACGTGGCTATTCCATGATTATATTATGATTCTACCATCATATAAAAGTAATTTTTAGGTGAGACAAGGCTGAGACAAAGAGCTAATGCACTGGACACTTACTTCAATATTAGGGTTTCAAATGATCAAATCATCATCCAAAATTAAAAGGAGACAAATTAGTATCAAAGAACATATTGTCCTGCAATATTTTTTTTAATCCCATAACTTAAGGAAACTTGCCAAAACTACAGTCCATGTGTGAAAAGTTGGAGATTTTAATTAACTATTATTATCCCCAAACCAATATTAAGACAAGCATACAGTTGAGATATATCTCTACACCATGAAAAGTAGCATCACCATTATTCTCTCCTACAATCAACACACGAGTAGAATATGTGTCTCATGCTGATGACAGCACTCTGAGAGACATGAATTTATAAATGTATAAAAATTAAAGCAATTTAATTTTGGCAAAAAAGTAGAAAGATAGGTGAGTGCAATATTACCCAATGGCTAGAAAACAGACTAAGTTATATAAATGTTTCAGTATGTGATAAAGTAATTTCCAATTACTTGATTGGAAGAATCAAGTAATTGATTTACTTGATTGATCAAGTAAGAGAATGATTGATTTAATCAGTAAAAGTTCTAGGGACAAGTGTTTAGAAACCTGATAAATAATTACCTCTGCTTGTATGCCTGGGTGGCTTACTTAGTTAAGTGTCCAACTCTTGATTTCATCCAGGTCATGATCTCAGGGTCCTGAGATCAAGCCCTACCTTGCGCTCTGTGCTGGGCATGGAAGCTGCTTAAGAGTCTCCCTCTCCTTCTGTCCCTGCCCCTTCCCTCTTTCTCTCTCCCAAAAGAAAAAAAAGTTATATACATATATATGTATATATGTCTATTTATTTATTTTTATTATTTATAACACAATATTTATATATTATATATATTACACACATACACACACACACACACACATTTATCTGCATGATACCTTATCCCAAATACACTATAGGTGTAATAAAGATTTAGATTATATAAAACAGTAAATATAAGATCACTAAGGAAAAAAATTGAAGATTCTTAAGCTGTGGAGAAATTTCTGAGCGTAGCAGTTGGTACAGAAATGATGATTCTTAGGGCGCCTGGGTGACTTAGTGGGTTAAAGCCTCTGCCTTCGGCTCAGGTCATGATCTCAGGGTCGTGGGATTGAGCATTGAATTGGGAATTTCTGCTCAGCAGGGAGCTGCCTCCACCTGTCTCTCTGCCTACTTGTGATCTCTGTCTGTCAAATAAATAAATAAAATCTTAAAAAAAAAAAAAAAAAGAAATGATGATTCTTGGGGCACTTGAGTGGCTCAGTCAGATAAGCGGTTGCCTTCAGCTAAGGTCATGATCCCGGAGCCTGGGATCGAGCCCTACATTGGGCTTCCTGCTCAGTGGAGAGATTGCCTCTACCACTCCCTCCTGGCTTGTGCTCACACTCTCTCTGTCAAATAAATTTTAAAATTAAAAAAAAAATGAAATGAAATGACAATACATTTTTACTTTAAAATATTGCATAGTATAATTTTTAATCTAATACTGCAGTGTCCAGTGTGGTAGCCACTGGCCTCATATAGCTATGAGCACTTGAAACCTGCCTAGTCCAGACTGAGAACGGTTTTAAGTGTAAATATGCTCATTGGATTTTGAAGACAGTATAAAAAAAGATAGTACAATTTTAGTAATTTTTAAAAATTAATTATGTTTTGAAATAATATTGAGTGCATATTGTATTACATACACAATTAATAGTTATTATGCCTTTTTACTATTTACTTTTTTAATCTAGAACTAAACAGCTTTAGATTGCATATATGGTTCATGTTGTGTTTCTGTTAGACAGCACTGATAAAAACATTTCTGGTTTTATATTGATTCCTTTCACAGAAATTAAATGTTTGATTCCCTTGGGAATACAAATTAGAGATTTATATAAATGCCACACTTCCACATTTAGGGCAGGGTGGTGGGTGGGGAGGTTTCTTGAAATAGCCTTTTCTGGGGTGGAGTAAGGGGAATGTGAGATTTTTTTTTTTTTTCTTTTTCTGCTTATAAGGGACTTATTTTCCATATGGCCTCTTTCAGTATTTTTTAAAATTATATTATTTTTTCCTTATAATTGGGAAAGGGAATCTATATGCATCTAGTATTGGGAATTGAGATGGTTTCAGTCTAAAAACATGCACTGCAGTTCATGTCACTGCTGACATTTAAATTTCTAGATCATGGGGAAGAGAGGACAAAGCCATCATGCAGCGACTACCCTGGCAATGGTTTCTTTTCCATGTTAGAGAATTGTCTCTTCTCTTGGGATTCTCACAGTTGTTTTTGATGTGTTAGTGCCTCTCAGTGGGAACTCATGACCCTTGTTAAGCTAGCAGAGAGACCCTGTTACATAAGAGACATTTTCAAATGGGACATTTCCAAAACAGTCATCCTCTTGAGGATGTGCCTATAACGGGTTCCTCCTGGAGCTTCATTTTCTCTATCTAGGCAACTTTTCATGTATATATGAGGGTTTTTTTCATGATTGTTCATTCCTTCAGTTTATTCTTTCCTAAAATATTATCTTAGGGTTTGCTGAATATTATTGGTATCCATTGTTAGAAGAGATCTTAAACTATATTTCTATCCTTGTATTATTCCTCTGAAAGCTTGAAAATGGTAAGGACAGGGAGAAAAGTTAAAAATAAGATCTTGGGTCAACATATAAATATAGACAAATTTATTTTGAAAATATTTCCCAATTAAAATACTGTTTGAAGTACTTTGTTTTTATTTATAATTATAGTTATTATTTATTTTATTTTAATTCTACTCTAGTTACCATACAGTGTTACATAGTTTCAGGCATACAATATAGTCATTCAACAATTATATGCATTATTCAGTACTCATCAATGGTAAGTGTATTCTTTAACCCTCATTTCCTAGTTCATCTATCCTCCACCTACCTCCCCTCTGGCAAACATTTGTTTGTTCTCTATAGTTAAGTGTATGTTTTTTGGGTGCCTGGGTGGCTCAGTGGGTTAAGCCACTGCCTTCAGCCCGGGTCATGATCTCAGGGTCCTGGAATTGAGCCCCACATTGGGCTCTCTGCTCAGCAGGCAGCCTGCTTCTCCCTCTCTCTCTGCCTGCTGCTCTGTCTACCTGTGATCTCTCTCTCTCTCTCTCTGTCAAATAAATAAATAAATCTTTTTTTAAAGAAAGAGTATGTTTTTTGGCTTATCTCTTCTTTTCTTTGTTTTATTTCTTAAATTCCACATATAAGCTAAAAAATATGGTATTGTCTTTTTCAGACAGACTTATTTCACTTAGCATTTTACCCTCTAACTTCATCCATGTTGCTGCTAATGGCAAGATTTCATTCTGTTTTATGGATGAGTAATTATCTTATCATTTATCTATCTATCTATGAATCTTCTTTATCCATTCATCTGTCAATGGACACTTGGTTTGCTTCTATAATTAGACTCTTATAAATAATGCTGCAGTAAACATAGGGGTGCATATATCTTTTCAAATTTGTGCTTGCATATTCTCTGGGTAAATATCCAGTAATGGAATTACTGGATCATAAGTTAAGGCTATTCGTAATTTTTGAGGACTCTCCATACTATTTTGCATAGAGGCTGCACCAGTTTGTATTCCCACCAACAGTGTACAAGAGTTCCTTTTTCTTCACATCATCTCCAGCACATGTTGTTTCTTATGATTTTGATTTTAGTCATTTTGACCGGTATGAGGTGATACTACATTGTGGTTTTGATTTGCATTTCCCTGATGATGAGCGATGCTGAGCATCTTTTCATGGGTCTGTTGGTCATCTGTTTGTCTTCTTTGGAGAAATATCTGTTCATGTCTTCTGCCTATTTTTTAATTGGATTATTTGTTTTTGCGTATTGAATTGTACAAGTTCTTTATATTCTGGATACTAGCCCTTTATCAGGTACGCCATTTGCAAATATCTTCTCCCATTCAGTTAGTGTCTTTTATTTTTGTTGATTGTTTTCTTTCTTGTGAAGAATCACAAATTTACTTTTTAACTGCAAAGTATGTTACAGTTTTGAATTCTTAATGAATTCAAAAAAGAAAATATTTAGAAAATATGAGATTTTCTTCATTTTTTACTTTATTGCTAAAAAACAAATAATTTTTTTTAATTGTTTGAGTAAAGAGAAACACATCCTAATATAATTTTAAAATAGTGTTTTAGTATTTTTATATTAACCCAAGTATCGCATAATTTTAAAGAAAGTTAAATTAATCTAGTTATTTTTCCAGAGGATTGTTTTTTGTTATTTTAATTTTAAAAAGCATGTGACTATAACTTCTTTTTTATTTTTTATTTTATTTCTTTTTAGTGACTATAACTTCTTATGTCATTTATTTGTTCTATAGAAATTGTTTCTATTTGTGTGCTGCAATCAAATCAAACCAAACCATTGTTATAAATAGAATAATAAAAGTTCAAGAATCAACTTTTAATTTTAAAGCAAACATCATAAGCAAGATGCAATGTAACAAAATAACACAGCAATGTAGTCAAAACCCTTTCCTCATATGCTGGCAGGTATCTGAACTGCAATCTCTATTTCTCAACCATGTTTTTTCTTCCAGCTGAAGACTAATAGAAAATTAAATCAACAATATTATGCCCCAAAGTAATAGCATACTGTCTAAAGTTTTATTGTAATTGAGTCATTTTAGATTGTTTCCATTACATTCTTCTATTACTGATAATAAAAACAATGAAAGCTAGTATCCACTGAGACCTTAGTATGTGTCAAGTACTATCATAAGAGCTATATATGTGGAAACTTAATTCTCATAACTAGCCTGTAAAATAGAACTATTCCTCTTCTTCTGTTAGAGTGGAGCCTAGTAAGGGGAAAAACTTCAGAATATCCAAGTTATTTTTATAATATACTTTATTTCAGACTGTCACTGATTTATTTTATAATTGTTGTTTATTTTGACAATTTCCCAGAATAATTCCTGAATGTAATTAATGTGGATTTTTGACTTCAGAAATTATATTCTGAAAAAATTCAACAGGAGAATGGAAAAACAAATTGCAACATAGCCATGCCTAGAATATTACTTAGCAATAAAAAGGCATAAAATAAATGCATTAACATGAATGAATCTCACTTTGGTTGAGCAAAAGAAACCAAACATAGAAAATACTATATCGTATACTTCCTTAAGAAAGAAAATCTTAAGACAGACAAAATTCTCCTAAAATTTAAAAAAAAAAAAAGTATGTATCAGAACTGTGGTTTCCTCTGGAGGATTGAGGTGAGGAATAGTGGAAGTTGACTAGAATGGAATATGAGAACATTCCGGTGAGAAGGAACTGTTTGATGTCATGATAGGGGTATGGGTTATCCGGGTGTACCCCCTTGTCAAAATGGTAAGGCTAAATTTTGCACATTAAAATGTGTAGTTTTGGGGCACCTGGGTGGCTCAGTGGGTTAAAGCCTCTGCCTTCGGCTCAGGTCATGATCCCAGGGTCCTGGGATCAAGCCCGGCATCTGGCTCTCTGCTCTGCAGGGAGCCTGCTTCCTCCTCTCTCTCTCTGCCTACCTGCAATTTCTCTCTGTCAAATAAATAAATAAAATCTTTAAAAAAATAAAATAAATTAAAAAATAAAATGTGTAGGCTTTTTTTTAACCTAAAGAAAAATAACTATAGATAGAATAATTATAGCAATAATTGAGGGTGGAGGTATATAGGTGATAAATCAGAGAGAGAATGTTGATAGTGGTTGAGGTTGAGTAATGTATACATAGTGGTTCATTTTACTATTCCAATTAATTTACAATACAATTGAACATTTTCATAATATAAAGCTTAAAAATATGCTTCCCAAAGTGTTTTCCCCAAGACTTTAAGATATTGCTATCAAGACTTTGATAAAATGAGAATAAGTCTTTATAATAATCACAAATGTAAAGTCCTATTAGATTAGTATAGGAAATACGGGAAGAAAATTAAAACTAAGGTGAAATTAGCTTCAGAAAATATTTTAAGAGATATGAAGGTGGTAGAGGAGTTATGTTCATTGACTGTAAATTACCATTAAGCAGTGATTATTTTTGTTTTTGTTTTTTGTGAACTGAGCTTACTTCTGAAATGAGAAACAGACAATGTTTCTAGCTTTACTCCAAACTTTTTGACTTTTAATGAGTGGCAATTTCCTGTATGTGTGAGATACATAGATAAAACTTTTTTTATTTTTATAATGATCCCATCAAACCTCCTATTTACAATGAAGTTATTCCCATGGTAGGTACATGACCCTAATAAAAATTGTGTTATGAAAGCACAGTATGGGTTGTGTAAATAGTATGTGAATATTGATTTCAGTATTAAACTATTGTATTTTTTGAAAATGCTTGAGAAAATGTAATTTGCAGTGTATTCATAAAAGGGCTTAAATAATGTGTGGGGTCATTTTTTTGTGCGTTTGTGACTCATGTCAGTTTAAAGCTATAAAAGCTGTATTTTTCTCCATTAAAAAGGTTTATCTCATTCTAACATTGCATTTCAGATTTATTTTAGTGCACTAATCATAGTAACAGAAATGTAATTTTATTGTAACACACTTTGGAAAACTAAATGGACTCATTATTTGGTTATAATCAACTTCTAATTCTGAATTCCACTGGGTTTTGTAGAATGTGCTCCAGTACATTCAGAAATTCAGGAGAAAGGGACATATTTAGAAACAAGTAATTAGCTAATGTGTTAGTTATTTTATAACTATTTTTTTTTTTTTTGGCTGTCACAACATCCTGAAAAACCACAGAATTATCCATTTAGCACCCAACTTTAGACTGTGGTAATCTAGCCAGAGGTCAAAAAGTTTTTGCTGTCAGGGTCAGAGAATAAATATTTGCAGATTATAAATAACATCTCTGTTGCATCTACTCAACTCTGTCATTGCAACAAAAACACTCATTTATGACACATTAATAAAAGGACATGGATGTATTCCGGTAAAACTTCATTTACTAAATCAACCTTTAGACTACAATTTGCCAACTTCTGCTCTAGATTAGTACTTCTCAAACTTCAGTGTGTGTAGGAGTCTCATATAGAGATTTCAATTCAGTATGTCAAGGGTAAAGCCCACGAATTTGAGCTTTGAACTGATTGTATATCTAAATGTAGATATTTAGTTATTTAGAGTGAAAAATTCCACATCTCAATTTCTATAGCTGTAAAAAGAACTCAAGGGTATCTTCCCTACCAGCTTTGCACACTTGTAATGAAAAGGAAGGAGAATAATATATGTGAAATTTAATATATTAATATATGGTATACAAGGTCAGAAATAGGCATTTTATGAAGACATTTTGATAAGGGTTTCTGCTTGCCTATTGATCTAGTTTTTCCCAATTTTAGACATTAGAATCTTAATTATAAAAGTTATAATGGGGCCATATTAGGGTCTACTTAAGATACTCTTATTCCATAATTTTCAAAAGCATTTTAGAGTGTATTAATTTCCTATTACTGCTGAAACAAACTACTATAAACTTAGTAGCTTCAAACAACACGAGTTTATTGTCTTACAGTTCTATAAGTCAGAAGTCTAAAGTCTGAAGTGAGTTTTTTGGGATTAAAGCCAAGGTATCTTTATGACTGGTTCCTTGTAGAGGCTCTGGGAAATAATCTGTTACTTGCCTTTTTCTGAATGTGAAGGCTGAATCAGGGTCCTATATTACATCATCTTTTATGTTTCTTGCATTCACCTTTCTCTTAGAACTCTTGTAATTACCTTGGGTCCAACTAGATAATCCAAGACCATTTCCTCAACTCAAGATTTTTTTTTTTTTTTAAACCAGATCCAAGATTCGTTCTTTATGTGCCACACGCAGTGCTCCATGCAGTACATGCCCTCCTTAATACCAACCACCTGGTTCACCCATCATCCCACTCCCCTCCCTTCCAAAACCCTCAATTTTTTTCTCAGAGTCCACTTTCTCTCATGGTCATCTTCCCTTCCAATTTCCCCCAATTCACTTTTCCTTTCCTTCTCCTAATGTCCTTCATGTTATTCCTTATGTGCTGCAAGTAAGTGAAACCATATAATAATTGACTCTCTCTGCTTGACGTATTTCACTCAGCATAATCTCCTCCAGTCCCATCCATGTTGCTACAAAAGTTGGTTATTCTTTCTGATGGAGGCATAATCTTCCATGGTATATATGGACCATATCTTCTTTATCCATTTGTCTGTTGAAGGGCATCTTGGCTCTTTCCACAGTTTGTTGACTGTGGCCGTTGCTGCTATAAACATTGGGGTACAGATGGCCCTTCTTTTCACTACATCTGTATCTTTGGGGTAAATACCCAGTAGTACAATTGCAGGGTCATAGGGTAGCTCTATTTTTAATTTCTTAAGGAATCTCCACACTGTTTTTCAAAGTGGCTGCACCAACTTGCATTCCCACCAACAGTGTAAGAGGGTTCCCCTTTCTCCACATCCTCTCCAACACTTGTTGGTTCCTGTCTTGTTAATTTTGGCCGTTGTAACTGGTATAAAGTGGTATCCCAATGTGGTTTTGATTTTAATCTCCCTAATGGCTTTTTTCATATGTCTGTTAGCCATTTCTATGTCTTCTTTGGAGAAGTGTCTGTTCATGTCTTCTGCCCAGTTTTTGACATTATTTTTTTTTTTTGAGTGTTGAGTTTGAAGAGTTCTTTATAGATCTTGGATATCAACCCTTTGTCTGTACTGTCATTTGCAAGTATCTTCTCCCATTCTGTGGGTTGCCTCCTTGTTTTGTTGACTCTTTCTTTTGCTGTGCAGAAGCTTTTAATCTTTATCAAGTCCCAAAAGTTTATTTTTGCTTTTGTTTTCTTTGCCTTTGAAGACACATCTTGAAAGAAGTTGCTGTGGCAGATGTTGAAGAGGTTACTGTCTATGTTCTCTTCTAGGATTTTTGTAGATTCCTGCCTCATGTTGTTAACTCAAGATCCTTAACTTGATCACATCTATTAAGTCCTTTATACCAGGTTCTTGGAACTAGGACATAAACAGTTTGAAGGCCATTATTCAGCCTAACAAATAAGGGTAACAAAGTGTCATTTGAGTTTCCAGCAGAGACAGATTGAATAAGAAATAGGGCACAGAACCCCTTTATCCTCTTTGCCAGAGTTACTATCTTTTAGGATCCCTTAGCAAAGGAAGCTGAGAGGCTTTACTCAAGTCTGAACAAATAGTACCCTGGTGAGATAAACCTACGCTAAATTGGAGACTCCTTTTCTTCAACTATAGGCATACTAAAGTTGTCTGTCACAACATGGACCAATGAACATTTTAACACTTTTTCCCATAAGTTGACATTGCACTTTTGCTCTCTGTATTTCAATATTCTGATTAGAAAAGGAGACGGGTTTTAGACAAAGAACTCCAAGGTATAGTGGGAGAAATTCTAAGCTTCTCTCTACACTTTTAGTAGTTTGACCCTTAGTTCAATCCTAATGTTTCTAGAGAGAAAAGATTTCCCCATGTGGAATTGCTCTGGGTCTGCCTGAATATGTCAGCTCTTAGGAGGAAAAGAAGGATCATCAAAAGCTTTAAAAAGATGAAATGGGAACTAAAATAAAATGTTCATAATATTTGGTCTAAAAAATATCTTTGTTCTTGACTTCTCCATATCAAGGGATCCTTCTCTTTAGGGACCATAATAGCTTAAGTCTAATTAAGAGACAGAAGGTGCCACAGTTATTGAATAAAATAATTTAATATTAAAAATGTTAACTATGTATGAAAGAATTGAGGGAAAACAAAAAGAGAACACTAAGATATCATGAAGGTTGAAACTTCAGGAAGCAGCTATAATCCTAGTGGTAGTAGAACAAAGAGGAGAGGGTTAATTACTACAACTCAGAAGCTTGACAGAAGGGGCCTGTGGAGCTAGGATTCAGCTCTGAAAATGCAGTAATGTTGTCCCCTAGCTCAGAGAAAAAAATGTGGGCAAAACAACTCATACCTCTGGCAGAGGAAAACTTACTTCTCCGGGTGGGTACTACTAAGGGGACATGAAAAGGCTGAAAAAACTGCAAACTCAAATCAACTGCTTCTACTGGAACAAGCTGCTTTTTGACAGAGTAAAACAGAATTAGTTACTAGGAACAGACACTGAAAAAAGAACAGGATGCAAAAATCAAAAATAGTAGGCAAGAAGGAAAGAGCAGACTTTTCTTCTTTCTCTAGATTTCAGTCTCCCTCTAAGTTCCCCTCTTGGCAGAGCCAAACAAGAAGTCAGTTGGCAAAGGAAAGAAGTTGTTTGTAGAGTTCCAGCTACTGCATTACAAAGATAGGTCTTAGAGTTCCTTAAATGCGAAGCCAGAATTATGATGACATCATTGAGTTACTATCCTTAATATGCTATATTTTCAGTGAAAGGATGGGCTGGAAAACAAAACAAAACAAAACAAACAAACAAACAAAAAAAAACACCTTACTAGTAAAGTGAATCAAAAAAGAAGCTTTCATTTTGTTAGTTTTTTGGACTCAATTCTGGGAGAGACAGAAAAAAAAATCATGTTCCCTGAGTATCCATAACCACAGATCTGCACTCCCACATAACACTGGGGTTCAAATTTGAATTTGAAAAAGATCCAAATACTCCAACTTAAAAAAAAAAAAAAGATTCAACCAATCTACAAGCTAAAAAAAAAATGAAATGAAAATTGGTTCTTGGAGAGATTAATATAAACAAATATAAAATGAATATGGAGAAAATTGACAATAGCATCAAATGTTTTCTTTCCAAGTAAAGTCATTATTATAATGAACTCAGTATAATAAAATTATATGAGAAATTAACTCAGCATGGAATAAAATCAGCAGAAATATGTAGCAGAAAGGAACCTCAAGATTTTCAGGTAATATAATATTCTGACATAGATTATAAAATAAATATTTATTTATGTTATAGACTTAGAAGCAAAAAATCATATATCAGATCAGAGACAGAATGACACACTTAAAAAATTAAAAAATACAATTAAAAACTAAAAACCAACCAATGTTTTGAACAATCATTAAGAATTTGCTGAAGATGGTAAAATAGCACTCGGCATCAGGGAAATACAAATCAAAACCACAATGCGATATCACCTCACACCAGTCAGAATGGCTAAAATCAACAAGTCAGGAAATGACAGATGCTGGCGAGGATGCGGAGAAAGGGGAACCCTCCTACACTGTTGGTGGGAATGCAAGCTGGTGCAGCCACTCTGGAAAACAGCATGGAGGTTCCTCAAAATGTTGAAAATAGAACTGCCCTATGACCCAGCAATTGCACTACTGGGTATTTACCCTAAAGATACAAACGTAGTGATCCAAAGGGGCACGTGCACACGAATGTTTATAGCAGCAATGTCCACAATAGCCAAACTATGGAAAGAACCTAGATGTCCATCAACAGATGAATGGATCAAGAAGATGTGGTATATATACACAATGGAATACTATGCAGCCATCAAAAGAAATGAAATCTTGCCATTTGTGACAACATGGATGGAACTAGAGGGTATCATGCTTAGCGAAATAAGTCAAGCAGCGAAAGACAACTATCATATGATCTCCCTGATATGAGGAAGTGGTGATGCAACATGGGGGCTTAAGTGGGTACGAGAAGAATAAATGAAACAAGATGGGATTGGGAGGGAGACAAACCATAAGTGACTCTTAATCTCACAAAACAAACTGAGGGTTGCTGGGGGGAGCGGGTTTGGGAGAAGGGGGTGGGATTATGGACATTGGGGAGGGTATGTGCTTTGGTGAGTGCTGTGAAGTGTGTAAACCTGGTGATTCACAGACCTGTACCCCTGGGGATAAAAATATATGTTTATAAAAAATAAAAAATTAAAAGTCAAAAAAAAAAAAAGAATTTGCTGAAGATGGTATTAGTAGATTGGAAAATGCAAGCTGGTGCAGCCACTCTGGAAAACAGCATGGAGGTTCCTCAAAATGTTGAAAATAGAACTGCCCTATGACCCAGCAATTGCACTATTGGGTATTTACCCTAAAGATACAAATGTAGTGATCCAAAGGGGCACATGAACCCGAATGTTTATAGCAGCAATGTCCACAATAGCCAAACTATGGAAAGAACCTAGATGTCCATCAACAGATGAATGGATCAAGAAGATGTGGTATATATACACAATGAAGATGTTACTTTTAAGTTTCGTCCGATTAAAAGATGGGAAATCTAAAAGTGATATTAAAGAATAAACATTGTAGAGGCAGCTGGGTGGCTGCGTTGTCTGGGCATCTGCCTTCAGTTCAGGTCATTATCCTGGGATCCTCGGATCTGGCCCACATCAGGTGACCTAATCAGCGAGGAATTTACTTGTCCCTCCTTCCTGCCTGCCCCACACTGTACTTGTGTCCTCTCTTGTTCTGCTCTCTCTCTCAAATAGATAGATAAAATCTTTAAAAAGAGAAAGAGAGGAAGGAAGGAAGGAAGGAAGGAAGGAAGGAAGGAAGGAAAAACATTGTATAATCCAATATACATTTAATATATTTCTCATAAGGAGAGAATAGTGAGAGTTCGGGCAAGCTATATTTGAAATGGTAATGACTGACAATAAATGATATTGATATTCAAGTTCACAATATGTCTTGAGTTTAAAAAGCAACGCTAATAACTGCATTTAGTACATTTGTGGAAGAGAACCCCCCCAAAAACATCAACTAAAAAACATACTGCCGAACACTGGTATGAACTAATATTTCAAATATGGTTTATACATATGGAATCATTGCATCTGTCATTTAATTTTAATATCATTATCTTATTCCATGATTTACACTAAGAATGATTTTTTAGTTCTCAAGTTAATCTTCAGGAAGGTAACTAAAAATGTTTATCGTCTTTCATAATAGTTTCACTTATAAAATTTATACTTGAAAATAATTGAAATGTAAAATATATAAACTACCATAAAGTTAACATACAGAATTAACAAGCTCTTTTTGAGCCTGGAATGGGCAATAAAAATATAAATTGTGCTATATCTTTTCAGAAAATGTGGTTTAAAAAATACATTTAATCACATACCATTATGAACATCAAAATCACTGCAAGTTTATATGAGAGAAATATGAAATAAATATAAAAATATGAAATAAATGCATTTAGTTCTCATTGTCTAAAACAAATAATTCCCAAATACAAAGGTAATATAATTAGATATAGGAAACTATTCAAGACTGAACATACCTTAGTGACTCAATTGGTTAAGCATCTGCCTTCAGCTTGGGTCATGATCCAGGGTCCTAGAATTGAGCCTCACATTGAACTCCCTGCTCAGAGGGCATTCTGCTTCTCTGTCTCCCTTTGCACTGCACCCCCACCCCACTCACGCTTGCTCTCTCTCTTTTTCAAATAAATAAATCTTAAAAAATAATAACTTTTAAAACAAGACTTTGGACAGTAGATATTCATAATGGAGTATTTTATTTTGTATTCGGCATAAATATAGCATATGTGAAAATTCTGATACTGTTATCAATGTAGCTAGGTACTATCTACCCTCTTTTATGGCTATGATTTATTTAATGTTTTAAGTTGAAATTCTACTACTTATTATTCTTGAGATCTTGGAAATAAGTACATTTTTTATTTGTTGAGTCTATCAAATGTTCTGTTTTACTAAAGAAAGAAATTTTTAAAATAGTCTAAATGTTTGCTAAAGAAGATTTAATTTTAAGAAAATAGGCTAAGTACTTTGGCATCATATTAAAACAAACAGGAATATCTTTCTTTAGGTAAAGAATTTTGTCTAGTATAATAAAAGATTCAGCCGATTGACTGAATAGAAGAACTAGTATTTACTTATGGTTTTGTTTTATTCAGATAGGTCCCTTCTTCTCATTCTGACACCTTTCCTAATATGTTTTTGTATTACAGCAAAAAAAAATTTTTTTTAGAACATTGCACTGTGTTTTTAAGTTATTTTAATTTCAGAGTAAGAGTAGGTGAACATTTTATTCAAATTTGAGATAAACTGATCAAAATAAATTTTACGGCAGCCTGATATTCCAATTCCTCTTATTCTTGTTATTGAATAGTACACCCACATTCATGGTTTCAACTATTCTATTTAGAGTCCTTTCATATCTGACTTTACTTCTCACCAAGCTGCCAGAACCACAACCCCAAAGAATCTGTTAGAAATCATGTTATCAGTTTCACTTTTGGAGATCTATTTCTTCTCCAAGCTCCAATTCAACTAGATCTTTCCTTCTATACTTCTTAGAGTCAAGCCTGACCCAGCATCTGGCACATAGTAGGCACTCAGTAAATACAAATATATTCTTATTCTAGGAATCCTTCAGTGACCAATGTCACATTTCTTAGTCTCTCTCTTTCTTTTCTTGCAGTTAATTTTATTGCCACCAATACAAAACAACTCTCGGAGAAATAATGAACTTTATTATTTTTTATATTGCACTCAGCAAACTTGCCCCCCAAAATATATTCTCTAATTAGTAGGATAATATGATATATTTAGGTGATTTTTAAAAAAATTACTTAAATCGCATTGTCTTTTATTGACTTGCATGCCTTCAGTTACCCCATTTCATTAAACACAGCTGATCCATTGGTCTAATCAATTCCCTAACAAATCCCATTAAATAAGCAACTAATCTGGGAATTAAGTCCATATACATCATGGTATACATGAAAAGGTGCTCAGCATAACTCAATGACTAATCATTAGGGAAATGCAAATCAAAAACACAATGAAATACCACTTCATACCTGTTAGAATGGTTACTATAAAAAAGTCAGGAGATAAGTGTTGTTCAGGAAAAAAGTGGAGTAAAGGGAACCTTTATAAATGTCGATGACAATGTTAAAATGCTGCAGAAGACAGTATTTAAGACAGTATTAAGATGCTATAGAAGACAGTATTGAGTTTCCTCAAAAAATTAAACATAGAACTAGCTATCTTACTTCTGGATGCATGTACATATATAAACAGTATCTCAAAGAAATATTTTCTTTTTTAAAGATTTTATTTATTTATTTGTCAGAGAGAGAGCAAGCGAGAGCGAGCACAGGCAGACAGAGTGGAAGGCAGAGTCAGAGGGAGAAGCAGGCTCCCTGCGAAGCAAGGAGCCTGATGTGGGACTTGATCCCAGGACGCTGGGATCATGACCTGAGCTGAAGGCAGCAGCTTAACCAACTGAGCCACCCAGGCGTCCCAAAGAAATATTTTCACACCTGTGTTCATTGCAGCATTATTCATGATAGCCACGATATGGAAACAACTTAAGTTTCCATCAGTAGATGAATGGATAAAGAAGATATGCTTTTATATCCAATGGGATATTATTCAACAATGATAAGGAAGGAAATCCTTCCATTTGTGAAGTATGGGTGTACCTCAAAGACTTTATCTAGGTGAAATAAGTCCGAGAAAGACAAATACTGTATGACATTTGCATGTGGAATCTAAAAACACTGAATTCATACAAAGTAGAAGGATGGCTATTGGGAGTGTGCAGGGTGAAAACAATGAGGAAATACTGGTTAAAGAGTACACACTTCCAATTATAAGCTGAGTATGTCCTAATGAAAATGTACAGCGCAATGATTATAGTCAATAGTACTATGTTAGATGTTTGAGAGTTGCTGAAAGAGTACATGTCAAATGTCCTCACTACAGAAAGGAAATGGTCATTATGTGATATGAAGAGGTGTTAGGTAATGCTATGATAGAAATCATTTTGCAATATATAAGTGTATCTAATGAACATGCTATATGTCTTAAACTTACATAATATTATATGTCAATAATACCTCAAAAAAACTGGAAAAAGAAAAGACCATTATGTATCCCCCCCTTTTTAGAAAGCGTTTTTTTAAAAAACTTATTTTATTTAAATTCAATTAGTTAACATAATGTGTATCATTAGTTTCAGATGTAAAATTCAGTTATTCATCAGTTGCATATAATACCCAGTGTCCCCTTTATTTGCACTATCCCTCACTAAGTCAAGACAGGTTTCTTCATCTCTTTGTGATCTTAATTGTCTGCTTTTATTCGTACTAGGATACCCTGTCCATTACTTACTTCCCTTCAAAGTTTTCTTTACTGTGAGAGTTCACAAGTATCCTTTAGTTTTACCACAGCACCTTGGATTTCATCTATGTAGCATCGAGTTTATATTTAGTCGTAGATTCTTTTATTTCATTTTACCATGTTGTCTCCCTGAAGAAATGTTAAATGCCCTGGGAGGAGAAATCATACATCCCAATACCTTTCAAGAGCACTACAGCACTGTCCATTGTCCACACAAGAAGCTCCGTCTTACGTTTATTTTAGTCCAGATCAACCATGTAAAATCAACATCAGATATAATCACTGACCGAGATAAGTATGGTTTATCTCATGGCAAAGAATCAGTGGGATAGCTATCCTGTTTTGTAAAGCAGACATCTTATAAAATAATATGTATTATTCTTGAGAGTAATAATTGAACATTTAAAGTTTTCTTTTCAGGTGGGTAGAAAAGGGAAAAGCAAAAGATGTGTTTAAGACACTAGCCTAAAAATCTTGGCAGATACTTTATTTTGATCCTAATGTGTACAGGATTAACTTGACCATCTGGTTACAGAAAAATATAAGCAGCTTCTTCATTAAGTTTGAAATTTTGAAATTTCTAGGATTTGCTTTATCCCTGGCAGTCTGTGCTTTGTTAAATGTTGATACCTCATTTCCACGACTGTGACTGAGTTTTCTCTTATCAGTGATATAGTTTAAAAAATAACCAATTAAATAATATCTTTATCTATCATATATCTTTTAAGCCTATTAATATTTAATTTTCAAAGTGATTAAGAAGGCATTTTATTTCCACCACCAAACAACCATCTCCACCAATAGTGGGTAAACTCTGAAATCAAAAGTACTTTAACTTTCATTGTTGTCAGTTTAGGTTCTCTGTCATTTCTCCCAATAAGCTCATTTCTTTGTAATTTCAGAAAACTTGAATCTGTATTTGTGTGTGTATGTATCTTTGCATGCATGTTTTCCCTTCTCCCATAGCAATTACTAAAATATGTGTAAATATTACGTGTTGAATTTGTCTTACAAAGAAGCCAAAAACCTGTATTGGTCCTTTTACTAGAAATAAGCCATATTCTTCAGGTGAATCTTATTTAAACCTTTCAGTGTTGTTTTGAATGCAGTTGTTAAAACAGCTGAAGGTTGTTTCTATTTGAGATGTAAAGAAAAGCCTACCCTTATAAATCTATCACTCATGGGATATTGCCCTCTGATCCTTTACATATCCTTTTTATTTTTAGCGTTGTTTCAAAAATCATTTCGCAGCACTAAAATACAGAAGCTGGAAACTTTTCCTGTCTTACTTCTTATGTCATGAACATATACATGTCAGTATCTACTTAGTGTATGCTTTAATTCACCTAATTTTATGTATGCAAGTTAGAAACTACTTGTATGATTTCACACTGAAAATTACAAATGAATGACCTATTTGAGAAATGCACTTTCAAGTGACTAATGAACTAAGCCAAAAAAAAAAAAAAAAGGCAGAAAGAATACTAATGTGCATATTCTCTTAAATCTTCAGCAATACTGGATTGTCCACTAGATTATTAATTTAGCACAGCAACACACACAATGTATAAATCTGCTTGAATGCCAGCTTTTCTCCTTGAAGTATGTAGTAAGTTGGTAGTTAAGGTAAGATGATGAGGTGATCTATGATGAGAGGATCCCCAGAAGTGGTTATATGTATATTAGTATAAAATAGTTTGTACAGCATGTTTTGAATTGTGTCATTTACATAAAAATTAGCTTATTGAAATTTGGGAGTAATATTATTCCTTGTCTATTGATTTCAACACATTTATTGAATACCTACTTTCAGTGAAGATTATTCGTCTAAAGCATAGTGTTCTACTGTCTAATGGAAAATACAAAGATAAAACAAATATCTATGATATACTTTCTTAAGGTTTTGTTTGTTCAGTAAATATAAAAGCATCACACCTACTCCGACCTGATTTATATGGGTTCTGGGCAAGCATGTGAAAATGTCTCTACAGTGAAGATGATATCTGAGCTGAGTTCTAGATGCCCAGACCTTCGTTAGCCAATGCTATTTCAGGAAGAGAGGCAACTATTCTAATCCATGAAATGAATGTGTTTAAAGTTACAGGGACACAGAAAGGCATGACATGTGTGAGAAATTACAAGATGACTATACACAAGTGGCTATGGAGAAAGAGAGAGCTTTGTATTTGGAAAAAAAAAAAAAACCTCAAGTATAACATCATAAATCATCTTATTCTCTACTAATGTATTCAGCTTTTTCTGAAAGGAAATATAGAGACACCAGTTTTAGAGATAGTGACATATACAGTGCTGCTTTTAAGGAAGAATTTTTTGACAAGACTGTGGAAAATTGGTTGAAGAATGATGTTCAGATTAGGAGATTCTATATGGTAATACCATGTAAACAATTATGAGGACATAGAGTAAGGTGGTGACAGTGAACACTAAGAGAATGAGTTGGATTAAACAAACGGTTATGGTTGATTTTTTTTTTGATGGATTTATTATGGGACAAAAAACATGAGGAAAACAGAAGATTGCAGATGATTTCAACCTTTATATTAAACAACTGGATGGAAGAGCATAATTTATCAAATAAGAAATGTACAGTTGGAAAAGAGATTTGAGAGAGATGATGAATTATATTTTTTACAAGTTGAATTTTAAATATATGACATATTCAAGAAAAGTTGTAATTTGGAGTAGAAGAGTGTGACTAGAAGTAGAGGTTCAACAACTATATTAGTCAAGATAGACTAACTACTATAATTAATAGTGCCTGTAGTTCAATGAGGTAAGATGTATTTCCTCCTTATACAGCAGTGATACAGGTGTTCCTACTCAGCTCTTCTCAAAACATGAAATGGGAAAAAGATTTCTTCCATGTGTGGCTTATCTCCTCTTTAGGTCTTAGCGTCTTCTCCCTGTGACCAGTGGGTAGGGAAAAATAACACAAAAACATGCTGGAGAAACACTTGCTCATATTCCATTTCAGAACTCAGTTACATGGCCACACCCAACGGCAAAGTGGGCTGGAAAATGTAGTCTAGCTGTGCCCCGTGCCTCACTCAAGAGTGAGATCCTCAGGGATGTGACCTCTGCAGACTTTTCCATATTAACTATCTACCTCTTTTCAGAAGTTATCTAAGAAACAGCCTTTCTGAAGAGAAAATACAGATATTGAGAAACTTTCATAACTTAATTAAAATAACTTAAATATTTCAAGCTGTATTTATCATTTTAATATATTGGTTTTTATTTTTAAGCAACTCAATTTTCAGATCAACAAGCCTTTCCAGGCAATATGTCTTCTTAAAAATCAAATAAATTAATTGTGTAGAACACTATGATTCCTTAAAATCCACATAATCTCCAGGCCAGGGTGCAGGACTAGATTCATCTTCAAGACACAGATAGCACACCCAGAAGCTATAAAAGGAATCTGTACTTTAAAAAAAGGGGGGCTATCATACAACCTTTGCTCTTAGCTGAAATCAAATCAATAATAAATTCTCCTGCATTAATTGAAGTCAACAAATTTCTTCTTATTTATAGCTAGCATTCTTCAGCATTTCAGTTGACTTTTGCAATTATTTCACTGTTTTACATATATAAATGCTTTCTGGTCACATATATAAGGTCATTCTGATGACACAGATAATTTTAAAAGAACTTTAAAACAATTTCTTTCTTTAGGAGTTAATAATAAACATGGAGAAATAGCATCACAAAATAGTAAAAGTATAATAAAAGTCAATATGTAAGAAAATTGTAAGTTAATGATACTGGTCAATGATCTACAAACTTTTTGATCAAGTGCACTGAATACAAACACATTGAACCATGTCTCCCAATAAATGGATTTATACTTACATAGTATATACATATAGTATTATACTAACAGTGTTTATTATAAAAACAAATTTAAAAGGTTGAAAGAGAATTGACTATGATTAGGCTTTTAAATGTCTTGTTCTTTTTCCAATGAATCATCTTTCATATCCAACTGCCCCCGATGTGCACAACCCAGCTTGAGGACCACGATATCAAAAAGGCTTAGAAAAGCGAGAACAAATCTCAGTTGGCAAAGACGTTATGCAATCAATGAAAAAGAGATGACATTTAGGAGCAGTGTAGAAAAACGTATGAAAAGATAAAAATGTTATCTTTTCGGGAGAGTGAATTATTGGCTGGCCTACTCAAGTAGATAATTTAGTAATAAAACAAAATGTCCTCTGGAGTCCGACAATGTGATTTCTAATTCTTGCATTTTACTTTACCTTGTAAACTGAACCTAAATTTTCTGGGCATCGATGTCCTCATATTGAAGATAAGGATATTAATAGGATCTCCCTTATTGGACCATTGAGTAGGTTACAAGAAATAGTACATATACCTACATTAATTGCATTAAAAAAAACAGTTTTTGTTGTTGTTCTTAAGACAAGAATGATAAATTGGGATTTGACTGGAACAGCTCTGACAAATCAATCTGTAGAGTTTCATATTTCCTCAGAGCCAATGATGTATATATAAAGAAGGATGAAAAAGTAATAGTTATAATTGTAGATAAGGAAGCCAGTTATAGGACAGGTAAGAGTTTCTCTGCATTTGCAATATTTGGACCACATAAAAGTCAGTGTAAATGAAAAGTTAATTGAAGAATTAAGTATAGGGGTGCTTGGGTGGCTCAGTCAGTTAAGCATCTGCTTTTGGCTCAGGTCATGATCTCGGGATCCTGGGATCGAGCCCCTTGTCGGGCTCTCTGCTCAGCAGGGAGCCCACTTCTCTCTCTCCCTCTGTGCTCTCTCTCTCGCTCTCAAGTAAATAACTTCCTTAAAAAAGAAGAATTAGGTGTAGAGAAAATTGTTAAATAAATAATTTGACTAAGACAACTTAATGTTCTTTACTCTTGGGTGATGATTCTTTACAATTAACAAATATGTGCTTTTTAAAATATAAAGCTTTTGTGTTAAAAAAAAAAAAGCCATTAGAAAATGTGTTACATAGGGGTGCCTGGGTGGCTCAATGGGTTAAGCCTCTGCCTTTGGCTCAGGTCATGATCCCAGGGTCCTGGGATGGAGCCCTGCATCTGGCTCTCTGCTCAGCAGGGAGCCTGCTTTCCGCCCCTCTCTGCCTGCCTCTCTGCCTACTTGTGATCTCTTTCTCTCTGTCAAATAAATAAATAAAATCTTTTAAAATAAAAAAAGAAAACGTGTTACATAAAACCTATGAGTGAAAAAGAAAATCTCCCTTGTATTCTCTCCCTCACATACACGTCTAAAGAACAAGTGCTCTGAGGGTGGGAGATGTGTGATGTTTTGAGTCTGGTGTGTATGTGTGTGTGTATGAGTGAGAGGGAGAGATGTTGAAACCTAGCTTTAATTACATAAGCTTAAGTCATTGGTTCTGTTTTTCTTCAGAAATTTTTGTGACAGATACGACAATTCTCATTTTAAAAATAATAAAGCAACCTCAGGTGGGTTTGAGCTGCCCAAAGGCTAGTCCTTGTTTTTAATTAGGAAGGAATTTCAGTTCCCAATACTCATACCCAGATTCCTGCAGAAGTTTCATGCAAGGATATTTCACTAAGCACTACAAGTAGGAGATATACATTATAGTTTAACTTCATTCTTCCATTCAAGCAAATCTCACTCATTGAAGTCAAGAGATTCGAAATTACTTTCAATTGGCTAGTTTGCATTAGACAATTCAGACTAGATATGAGGCTTTGTAAAGTTGGTCTAAGTCTAGCTCATTTTGAAAAATACCTTCCATTAAAAAAGAATAAATAATATAGGGGATTTTTCTTTCTTTATTTTTACATGTAAGTCATTTATTGGCTATGTGCTTCTGTTCATTTTTTTTTTTTTTAACTTTCCTGGCTGTTAGTTTCTTCATATATGCAAAAACAACTACTGCCTGGCCTTCATGTTCTCACTGATCTCTTCCAATTCCACAAGGTCATAATTCAACATCTGTTTTTCTTCTGTGATCTTAAAAGTGGTTTAATAATCAGAAAATTATTAAAATGTTTTTATATCAAAATATGATATGTCCAGCATCAGAATCATTTTCTGTGGTAATGTGTCTATTTAAATATTGAAAAGATCAATTTAATTTATTATATTTCTTAATTTGAGAATGATACATTATGATCATATGAAATACCTGGCTATAATTATATATGGTCTTTATAGATAGATGGTGTAAGGCAAATTATTATAAAATGACTAAAACCATTTTCATAATAGTTTTAGGCATTTCCACTCAAAGAATATCAACTTTGCGAAGAAAGAGATTCAAACTACAGTTTTTAGTATGTGAAACAACAAAGACCTCAAAGCAATTAAATGTCAATAATCAGTTATCGAAAAGTGTAGTCTGCTTTCTTCCAGGTTTTCCCATTAGCCATGGAATTGTCTTTACTTATTTCTAAGAATGGCTAACTCCCACTTTATTCTAATGGACATGGGATTTTATTGTGGCTGTGTTAGCAGGAGTTTTCATTTGATCTCTTTAGATCTCTCAAACACAGAGAGCTTGCAGCCAGAGGCTAAGAAGCCAAGATAATTGAACTGGGAAATAATAATTCATATATGTAATTATTGTAGTAATTTTTATTATTGATATATATCATGAAAAAATACCTCTTATATCACCCTAAGGGACCCTTGATTGCATCTATATTTTCTCCTTTATAACTTTGTAAAAGGAAGATTCTGACACTGGTTGAAGAAATAGAAGTTGTATTTTTCAATTCTAGTTTGAAACCATATATATATACACTTTACACTCAATATATCAAGGGAAAACTTTATATTTTGACATATATTCTTTTATGAGATTAAATTTATAGACAAAATGTCTATAAATTTATTGAAATTAAATTTAATCTCACAAAGGTGTACATGATTGAAATACAGCAATAGTTTCTGTCTCCCCTGAGTTGACAGAGAAAGTCCTTGGGAGTCCCTCTGCAGGGGTTTTGCCTGAATCATACCTTGACTTATATTTAAGGAAGAAGTCAGAGGGATCCAATTTAGTGGACCTAAAGAGAGAAGACATACAAGTTCAGGGAGTATGATAGTTGTGTTGATAAAAGATTTGCAGAATTAAAAAAAAAAACCCTAAAACTAAAAACAACTGTAGGCAAATAGATGAAGGATAAGTAAGAAAACACCGAGGATGATAGATATTTGAACTTTTTCTCTGATTTCACCCTGACTTGGATGAGAATCTACTCCCTCTTTGAGTTGCTTATAACTTAGTGCCATTGCAAGAGCAAAGTGGCAGGTGCAAGTTATGAAAGAATCTGGTCTTTGAAATCACTTTGCCATAGAATAGGAAACCCAATGATTGTGCAGAAGCTTGAATTGTTTTTCTTTAGGGTACCAAATAGCAAGCCAGCTGCATTCTGTACAGAGTGGTGATTGCTGAAAGCCTTGGCAACTGGGGAAAAGCCAACTTGCAGTGATGTGGGGGTGTTGTCATAAGTATGTGAGCTGCTGCAGAGGCCTGATAAAGATGATTACATATTTTGCAATATTATGTTGATGAAATAGGTTCTAAAAGCATTTGAAAATATCTGCTTTAGCAGCACAAACCATACTGAAGCCTCCCAAATGAACTGAATTTTGATTGGTTGAAAAAGTTATGACTTTCCCACTCAGTTCTCTTTACATTTGATGTAAAATAAAGCTTAACTGTATACTATACATTATTATTGTGAATTACATAGACCCACAGGAAAATGCAAGTGTCTGAATAACTTTATCATACTCAATATTTTGGGTGTTATGTATTATTATATTATTCCCTTTTACATCATTCAGTCGGCTTATATTTCATTTTACTGTAGTTCATTAGTCAAATGCTTTACTTTTTTTTTTTTTCCAAATGCTTTTCTTAATTTTCCTTTTTTATGGACGACTACCTCAGAGTCAAATTTGGTGTTCAACTGTAAAATTAACTTAGAATTGATTTTCTACCTTTTAAATTTTCTCATATCTTTATTCCAGTTATCTTGTGTTTTTACACTTAATTTCTATGTTATCTACAGTTTTTTCTAATAAGAAAATTTTGGAAATTATTTCTTGGTTTACTAAATTGATTATATGAATAATAAATGACATCAATAATAAATGGGAAGAAAAACATCATAGATGGAAGGAACAAAATAATTAAATATTGTTTACCGAGAACTAGCTTGATGTGTTCCAGGTATTAAAGAAGACTATATAATAAATTTGAAAAATCACACTGGGTCTAGATCATAGAGGACCTTGTAGGCTGTGATGATTTGAACTTAATTCTTTCAGTGATAGCTTACTGCATAGGTCCTGGAAGACTTTAAGGTTTGAGCTCTAAAAAGAGAATGGCATTTGAAATACTTAACTTTTGGGGGGTGCCTGTGGCTCAGTCAGTTAAGCATCTCCCTTCGGCTCAGGTCACGATCCCAGAGTCCTGGGATCCAGTTCCTTGTCAGGCTTCCTGCTTAACCATCTCCCCTCCTCTCTCTGCTCACTCTCTCTCTAGAATTGATGAATATTTTTTTAAAAAAGAGAAATACTTAACTTTTGTATCGATTGATAGAAAAATAAAAATGTCAAAAACTACATATCTTTAACATGTATTTAAAGTAAATGTATTTAAGATACACTTAAAATAATTAGTAATTATTACTAAAATAATAATTAAATAATTTCACAAACACGGGGATGTTTATAGAATTCCAGAATTTCAACAGAATTGTTGGAAAATCAAAGGTTAAAGCACTCAGGGCAGTGATAGATGGTATCTCACAGCTCAGCGGGCAAACAACTACAGCCTAACCCAGTGCGTCTCCATATAACCTTGGCCATCATTAGGTGTAATTACGATAATCACCATCCCAGGATTAAATTCACTCTTTCTAGAATATAATTGTCTAGATGTGAAATTGTCACAAGTGTATGCAAATGGTGAACTGTCTGCTCTCTTTCAAAAGGCTCAGGAGGGCCATGTCATACCTTATGGGCAAATTTGAAAATTTCAAGAAGCATATTCTGTCATAGGGTCCAGTTCTATTCCTTTACAATTAGGTTGTATTCCCCTAATGCGAATCAGCGACCCCATTCTCACCACAAATAAATTTTCTGCCATTAAAAAACAAAACAAAACAAAACAAAAACCATTTTCAAGACTCAATTTTTTTAAAGCCACTTTGCTTTCATTCTGATTACTCAGAAACATTGCTTTTCTTTATTGTGACATATGGGCCTTTTCTTTTGAGTTTTCTGAAAATGTCCATATTATAATAGATATTTTTAAAGTTTTCAACAAGTACTTATTATTATCATGTCACTTTTTTAAAAAGATTTTATTTATTTATTTGACAGAGATCACAAGTAGGCAGAGAGACAGGCAGAGAGAGAGAGGAGGAAGCAGGCTCCCTGCCGAGCAGAGAGCCCGATGTGGGGCTCGATCCCAGGACCTTAGGATCATGACCTGAGCTGAAGGCAGAGGCTTTAACCCACTGAGCCACCCAGGTGCCCCTCATGTCACATTTTTTAATTCCTTTTGCCTTCCACCCCAACAATAAATCCAGAGATAGAGTGGTAGTGCTCTTGTGTGCATTGAGCCAAATTTCTGTATTCACAATCTCAGCAAGTCTCTCCCAATTTAAGTCACAATAAGGTAATCTCAGGGAATTCATTCCATTTCTTCACCCCAAAACATTTCTATCCTTAAAGTTACCTACCCTTTCCACAGCTATGTGTTGCAAGAAAAGGAGCCCTAAACAAGTTCAAGTTTTACCTTCAGGTGACGTTCAGCCAAGATAAATTTATAAAATTTACTACTCTGGGGAACAGATGAATGGTATCTTTTAAGGCTCCTGGAAATGTAATATAGTATTAAATCGATCTTGAAGATAATATTAGGAACTCTATCAGTTTACAAAAATCTCGTTTATGTAGCAACCATTTATATAGCATTGGCCCTGTGCCAGTCACTTTCCTATTTTATAAATATCAACGCATTTAATCCTCAAACAATTCTATAATATAGAGTTCCCTCCCCCCCCCATTTTACAAAAAGAATGCTGAACCTAACAGAGGTTAAATGATCTTCTTAAAGTTACAAGTAGTAAGTGACAATATAGGATTCAAGTGCAAGAAAGCTGTTTCCAGAATTTATGCTGTCCGCTGCTGGGCTGGTCTCAACAATTCTTTAATGCTGCTTTAAGAGCCTACACTCAAACTTCACCTTCATTCAGTAGACTGAACATTTAATGTGTATCAGCAAGAAATTAGATCAAGAGTAAAGACCATCAGAGGTCTGAACTGATAGAAAGTTTATTTAGTAAAAGATAGGGGGTAAAAAATGTGGTTTGTTTGTTTTTTATCAAGGATCAGTGATCCTCAGTATTAGAAGAAAGGAGCGAATAGTGAGAAGTAATTTATAAATATTCTATCTTTGTACCAACATATAAAAGAGGTCTACTCGCCTCCTTTTACAATTAAGGAAGGATAAAGGTGCAACAAGTGCTTCTGGCTTCTCTATCAATTCTGTACCATTTATAATATAACTATTCATAACCTTAATTTGATTAATCTTTGCCCGTTATGAAATTAAATTGGCTTTAGGGATCAGCAACAAAAAAAAATTACCTTAGAGAGTGTCACTTTGATTCCTTGCTGCTGAGACAAGATATGGGTAGGAATACCAGAGAGAACAGAAAGCATTTCCAATGTGTCTGGGTGGCAAGTGCTTAAGTGTCAGCAAAAGCACACATTCTGGTTCTCAGATTTTTCCATCAATTTGAAGCAAGCACTATATTAGTTAATGGGAAACAGAAATAAATTATACACAATCTGTTTCTTTCAAGTATCTCTCAATCTGGTTAGAAAAGCAGTCAAAATATAAAAACAACATTTTTTAAGTACCTTGTGGTATACATTCTGAGTGCCTAATTCATCACTTATCAGATGGTATTGGTACAAATTCAGTGAAAAATTTACCTTGATTCATACTTTATTTCAATAAAGTTGATAATTTTAAGCATAAAATATATAATTAAAGCCAAGTAAATATAACTAGAATAAATATTTATTAAATTAAATAAATAGAGGGACGCCTGGGTGGCTCAGTTGGTTGGACGACTGCCTTTGGCTCAGGTCATGATCCCGGAGTCCCGGGATCGAGTCCCGCATCAGGTTCCCAGCTCCATGGGGAGTCTGCTTCTCACTCTGACCTTCTCCTCACTCATGTTCTCTCTCACTGTCTCTCTCTCAAATAAATAAATAAATATCTTTAAAAAAAGATAAATAGAATAATACTAACACCAGTATTTTAAGTGCATTGACAATTTCAAAGATTTCTTAGCTAAATAAAACTGCCTTCCAGTATAAAAAGACAACATTAAGGGATGGCAGAATTGAAGTCCCAGAGCTAATCAGAAGTCCATTGATTTTGGAGGAAGAAAAAAAAAAGAACAATGAAAAAGATGAATAAGTGAAGCCAAATGAGGCCAGAACCTGTAAATTGAGACTTTAAGACAGGAAGTTCATAGCAAGGAAGACATATCTTGCTACTTAACACATTGATCTGATAGCTGAGAATAAACCATGACTGAGAGTACTAGCAACATGAACACACACATCCACACAAACACAAATATACACATGCCTGATGCAAGCACAGGATAAACATAACACATCTGCTAGAAATGAAACATCATCACCTTTCTGAAAGAAGCCATGTAAATGGAAAAAAAACATTATTTTATGACTTCTAGTGATATACATCCTAGATTATTCCTCAGAAAAAAGTATAATGAAAGATATTTTTCTGTAGTCCTCAGTAAATCATTGTGGTGTTTTTTTTTTTCTGTTGATATGCTAAGTTGTAAAAAAGAATATCATACTGAGAAATATTCGCTTTAAGTCTCTCACATTGTTGGTGGGAAAGTGAATTGGTGCAGTCTGTGGAAAACACTATGAAGGCACCTCAAAAACTTAAAATAGGCATAACCATATGACCTAGTAATTCCACTACTGGATATTTACCCAAAGATAAGAAAACACTAATCCAAAAAGATATCTGTACCCCTGTATTTATCATTGCAGTACCCAAGATATAGGAGAGGCTTAAGTGTCCATCAGGAGATGAATGGGTAAATAAGAATGGGTAAATAAGAACATACACATACATGCACACACACGCACACACACACACATCCATGAATACTACATATGTGTGTGTGTGTTTGTGTGTGTGTGATTCGGTCCTAAAAACATTGAGATCTTACCATTTTTGATAACATGGATGGACTTGGAAGATATTATCCTAGGTGAAATGTATCAGGCAGGGAAATACAAATACCCTATAATTTCACTTATATGTAGAATCGAAAAAACAAAGCAAACACCAGAAACAGATTCATAAATACTGAGCACAAACTGGTGGTTGCCAAAGGAAAAGGGGGTGGGGAGGATAGGTGAAAAAGGTGAAGGGGATTAAAAGATACAAACTTTCAGTTATAAAATAAAGAAGTCATAGGTATAAAAAGCACTTAGGAAATATAGTGAATAATACTGTCATACTGTATATGGTGAGAGAGAGTGAATACACTTACCATGGTGAGCACTGTGTCATGTATGAAACTATGCAATGACTATGTTGTATACATGAAACCAATATAACAGTTATTTTTTAAAAAATTTTTAAAGATTTTATTAATTTATTTGAGAAAGAGAGAGAGAGAATACATCCTGGTGGAGAGGGGCAGAGGGAGAAGCAGATTCCCCTATGATCAGGGAGCCCGACAAAGGACTTGATCCCAGGACCCCAGGATCAGGACTTGAGCTGAAGGCGGATGCTTAACAGACTGAGCCACCCACTTGTCCCCAATAAAACGTTTTATGACAACTATACTTTAATAACAAATTTTTAATTAGATAAATGAGGAGAAAAAGAAATAGTCCATTTATGTGCCTTTTAAAAGAGCATGATTATTTTAATTAAACATATAGATGCAAAATACAACATTTCAAGTGATGAAGAACTTACACAGGTGACAACACTGTATGCACTTCATGTTGTATAAATATGAACTTCTGTGCAGTACTTACACATTCAAACTTTCTGATCTTGGGAAGGTCTACAAGCATGTCATAGTGTATGATAAAGGATTTAATAAATATAAAAGTCACTACTTCCTCCACCATATTACACTTGATTGCAATCAGCATGTTACAACCACAGGCTAATTATAAAACATCAAATGTTTCATCTGCTTTTCTAGCATAGCTCTGTGCCGCATCTATGGTCACTGGCCCATTGAACATAAATTTTAATTCCTTTTATGTTCCATTTGAATCTGAATTACGCAGTTGATGCTAAACTATACCAGAATTAAAACTCCCTTGTAGATAACTTGTCTGGTGAACTATTTTCAGGGACATGATTTCCCAAACATCTCTCACATCACTCATGCAAATGAGCAATACTTCTGAGAAACTTGTTCTGCTTGCGTTTCTAGAATTTCAATTCTAAGGTATTATAGAATACAACAAAGGAGGTAGCCATGAATTCATATTCTTCACTATTCTTGATAATAATTATTTGACTGGACAAGAAATGGGATATCTAAGATAATGGATTTTGATGTTTGTTGATATAAAAGTCATCGACTATTATGGAAAGCTTTATTTTCCTTATGTTATTCTACTCTTCTAGCTTGTCAGCGACAGCTATTTTCATGAATTAGATGTTTACACATCCAGTCCAGATATTTAAATATTTGATGCAAATATGTACCATCAATTTAGTCAATATTTATTGGCTATCTACTCTATGTTGGGTACTGGCGAGGAAATAAAACCAAGTCTCTATGTTCAGGGCGCTTTTAGTGAGTCCCCTATATCTACTTAAGTAGTTGGCTAGTGATTGTTACTATGCCCTGGACATACGTATTTTTTTCTTTAATTTCAATTTTCCTGAGTAATTTTAAATTAAGTGTATATCTTGAAAACACTGTATAGGTTTTGTGTTTATATAAATAATCTATTTCTATATCTCCTTCACCTATTTTTGGCTGCTCCCCTAACCCTTACCCCATCTCTGATATAAAAATTTCAGATCTCTATTATGTACACCGTGAAACTAATAGGATATTTTATGTAAATCATACTTCAATAAAAAAAGCTCAGGTCATGATCCCAGCGTCCTGGGATTGAGCCCCATATCGGACTCCTGCTCGGCGGCAAGCCTTCTTCTCCCTCTCCCACTCGCCCTACCTGTATTCCCGCTCTAGCTGTGTCTCTCTCTGTCAAGTGAATAAATAAAATCTTAAAAAAAAAAAAAAACTATCTGTTAATTAGTCTATTGCTTTTTAAATGGAATTCTAGTTCTTAAGTGCTTTTATGTTAAAATATTTGAAATTTAAAATGGTATTTTAAGCTCTTTAATTTCTTTGTCTTTTGACTTGTCTTCATTAGTTTCTTTATTTGACTTGACCCCACTCTTTTCCATTTTTTCATCTGTGCTTGCTGCTGTAGGTGTTTTTTGTTTGTTTGTTTGTTTTTAGGTTCTTGCACTATCCAAATGTAAAAGTCAAATATTCTAGTTCTATTATGATAATGATTACTATTACTATTACAATGTATACCCAAAAAAGTCTAAAGTAATCAATATGTTTGCCTGCTTCCACACAATGTAAGACCTTGAAGACTCTGACTATTGCTGTTACTGATTGACTTCCCTCATGCGAATCTGGTCCACTATTTTAATTCCTTTTGTTTGGCTCATCACAAATCATCTTACTTTTACAGTCAATACTTATCTAGGCTTAACAACATATTTTCCTCACAGTTTATTTCCTCAATTGGTATATTATTTGTATTTTATTTTCCACCAAAGTTGCTTTTCAGTATTCCATATGCCTAAATTTGGGATTTATACCTATAGAAGTTTATATTTCCCTCTTTCTAGAGGACCTATGATTTAATCTGTTATGAATATTTGTCTCATTAATTAGTTTTGTCAGGTACCCTATTATATGACAATAAAGCAGCTCTGGCTGACTCCCAGCTTTGTGCTGTTTTCTTTTTCTCTAGGACGTGACTATAGGATGGTTATACTTTCTCTTATGACTTCAAGGGAACTCAAAGAACACAAGCCAGTAGATGAAGTGTTCTCCAAAATATCAGGAGCTCCCCTTCTCCCTCAGTTATTTGGAGTATCTTGTTATTATTGTTGTTGTTTAATATTATTTGCACATAAGAATTCTAAAGTTTGTTGCAAGAAGTTTTCTGTCAATTCAAAATTTAATGTAAATAGAAATAAAATAGTAAAATAGTGCATCTGGTTTTAGTTTCCCTTAAAGTGGGATTTTATAAAATTTGCATACTAAATCTGAATTCAAGTTTAGCCTGTACCACTACGTAAATCTGAAAACTTGGTTGAGTTACTCAGTATTTCTGAGCAGCAGTATCCTTGTCCATAAAATTAAAGAGTCTGGACTAGGGTATTCTCTATTTTAATCTGCAAACTTCAAAATCCTAGGAAATTAAATTTATATCAGAACAGCCAGGAAAAAATGGAAATGCTTTCCTTAATCTGACATATTTACAAAGCAAAATCATGTCCTAGAATTTCACATGGAAGGAGCTGGAGGTCATCTTGTTTGAGCCTCTCCATTGGTGGATGACTATAGTGTAGTTCTGTGAGGTTAAATCATCTCTTCAGAAAGCTTCTGTGAGAAAGACAGGACTTTTATCTTTTCTAAGTTTTAATATAATGATCTTTCTTTTGTATTGTTGTTTTCCATCTTAGACAATCCTTAAGTTGTTTTATAAATGATATATACTTATAGTTACTTGTTGGGAAGATTATATACAGTTAAGTTTCCATTCACTATGAAAACTGAGTACATAATTCCCAATCTGTGTTAAATGAAGCTCTAACATTCTAGGAGTCATTTTTTTTAGTAGATTTAAGTCTTATGGAAATATTTATTTTTTATGTATGTGATGTGTTTCTGAATCTGGGTTCTTCATCTTCACATATTATCTCCACTATTCCTTGAAAAGCTATGCTTTTTTTTTTTTTTTTTTTTAACCAGTATCCATCTCAAATCACAAAGTTAAGAGCATTTATTATTGTTTTTTTGCTAAAACAGTTTATATCTTAGATCTTAATGATAAACAATATTTCAGGGATTAAAGAGAATAATACTGCCCTTTTAACTACTTCAACTCAACTATTTTACGCTTCTCTATGGGTATTGACTTTTCAACATAAAACTTCTAAAATATGTCAGTTTTGGAAGAAGTGTGAACCATAGGAAAGCAGAAGGAAACTAGAAAAAGACAAGAACAAAAAAATCACCCATAAATTTTAAGTCTAGAGGAGCCACATCTTCTTTCTTTGCATGGGTATCCCTTTATTTGCATACATGTATGTGAACTTGTATATGAGGTATATACATCTAATTTTCTATATAGTTATTTCTCAAATGGCTGCATAGTGAAAGTACTGTTCAAAGTTGTTTTTTTTTATATACTCTAAGACTATTCCCCACCTCTGCATCAATGTTTTATTATATATTTTTATTTCCTATTACCTATAACTCTTATTTGTATATATAATTATTCCTATATACCTTTATTATGTCATCTATGAGATCTCCTTTATTTCCTATTGTAATGATCTGTATCTTTTGAGGGGGGGTTGGGTCATTTATCTCATCCACAAGAATGTAAACTTCATGAAAGCAGGAACCTGGTATGTCATTCTTATTCACTGCTGGCAAGTTGTAGGCTCTTAGTAAATATTTATTAAATAGAAAACATAAACTATATATTAAGATAATTGGGTATTAACCAAATTGTGTAAATGAAAAGAGAAGTGTATTTTAAATCGATGACTACATATTAGCGACAACGCATCCCCACAAAAATAATTTCCATTTTTGCTTATAGCAGGTTTTAATACATTTAAATACAACAACATTAAGCATGTATTTTTAGACAATGGGAATTATTTAAATGAACCATCCAAAAAAGTTACAAATAATGACTATTTTGGTATCCTTAATAAAGGACATGTACTTTTAAGTTGTCACTTGGTTTATGGAAAATAATTTCAGGATAGTTCCATTTTGATCTGCTATTTACTGCAATTAATATTTACTGCTATTATCAATTTTATTAAAATATTAGCCCAGTCTTCTAAATTTAACACTTAACCACAATCTCATGTATTTTTTTTGCATTTTTATATTTTACTTTGGCTGTCTAAGCATAATCATTTTTAAAACAAAAATGCCAGCAAAGAGGAACAACACTGAACACTCAGTTGTACAGAATTTTCAGGATTCTCAACATCTTTCAAGATATAGAATAACTGTCAATGTACTAAACAAATGATTTTGGGTGGCAGTGGAATTTGTTCAAGAGAATTTGTCAATTGATTTATTTATTTATGAGCTCATCCCTGATAGATGTGGCTGTGCATAATTTCTGAGAGCATGTTGAAGTATATAATGTGTGTTGCCTTTTTCAGAAAGCCAGTTTGCCCTACAAGGAATCTATATTTTTATCCTGCTCTGAGAGGTGCTGATTCTGTCACTCAGTGCCTTTATGCATAAACATTTTGTGGTTCCTAAAAATATGTACTATGCAAACTTTCAGCAATAATTTATGAAGAAAAGAAACATTTCCAGCTTGTTTGAAAATAGAATAGACAGTAAAAGAAAAAAAATGTGCCTATAGACAAAGCACATAAGGACTGTACAGGATAGATTTCTAAGAAACAAATACTGATCCCTTGGGTGATGCCAGAGCTGTTTTTGCAGAGCAGCCAGAAAATAACCATGAAAACAATCCCAAATATCTGAATCAGCAGCAATTTTACTCTATGCTCTTACAACTTAACAAAGAGAATTTTAATAACACTGTGAATCTACTCTAAGATCAACTTCTCCATCTACTGGCTGAAGGTCAAATTTTTATTCTTATTAGTTATAAAAATCATGAATTTATTTATGTTTGTTCTTGTGAATGTGTTTTCCATGATGAATACCTTATTAACTAAAGACATAATTTACTCTCTTTTTAAAAGATTTATTTATGTATTTGAAAGAGAGAGAGAGAGAGAACGGGAGGGAGTATGTGAGTGGGAGGAGGGGCAGAGAAAGAGAATCTCAAGCAGAGTCCCCACTGAGACTCCCATCACCCATGACATGACCTGAGCTAAAACCAAGATTGGACACTTTAACGACTTGGCCTCCCAGGCACGTCTGTAACTTACTCTCCTTATTATTTATTTTTATTTCTTTTCAGCGTAACAATATTCATTGTTTTTGCACTACACCATGCAATCCGTGCCCTCTCTAATACCCACCACCTGGTTCCCCCAACCTCCCACCCCCCGCCTCTTCAAAACCCTCAGATTGTTTTTCAGAGTCCATAGTCTCTCATGATTCACCTCCCCTTCCAATTTACCCCAACTCCCTTCTTCTCTCTAACTCCCCTTGTCCTCCATGCTATTTGTTATGTTCCACAAATAAGTGAAACCATATCATAATTGACTCTCTCTGCTTGACTTATTTCACTCAGCATCATCTCTTCCAGTCCCGTCCATGTTGCTACAAAAGTTGGGTATTCATCCTTTCTGATGGAGGCATAATACTCCATAGTGTATATGGACCACATCTTCCTTATCCATTCATCCATTGAAGGGCATCTTGGTTCTTTCCACAGTTTGGCGACCGTGGCCATTGCTGCTATAAACATTGGGGTACAGATGACCCTTCTTTCACTACATCTGTATCTTTGGGGTAAATACTCAGTAGTGCAATTGCAGGGTCATAGGGAAGTTCTATTTTTAATTTCTTGAGGAATCTCCACACTGTTTTCCAAAATGGCTGCACCAACTTGCATTCCCACCAACAGTGTAAGAGGGTTCCCCTTTCTCCACATCCCCTCCAACACATGTTGTTCCTGTCTTGCTAATTTTGGCCATTCTAACTGGTGTAAGTTGATATCTCAATGTGGTTTTAATTTGAATCTCCTTGATGGCTAGTGATGATGAACATTTTTTCTTGTGTCTGATAGCCATTTGTATGTCTTCATTGGAGAAGTGTCTGTTCATATCTTCTGCCCATTTTTTTTATCATCAGAAGTTATTATCAACTGTTATATGCCAATAAGCTGAACAACCTAGATGAAATGGATGCATTCCTGGAAAACTATAAACTCCCAAAATTGAACCAGGAAGAAACTGACAACCTGACTAGACTAGTAACGAGATTAAAGCAGGGATCAAAACCTCCCAAAAAGCAAGAGCCCAGGACCTGATGGATTCCCTGGGGAATTCTACCAAACTTTCAAAGAAGAAATAACACCTATTCTCCTAAAGCTGTTTCAAAAAATTGAAGCAGAAGGAAAACTTCCAGACTCTTTCTATGAAGCCAGCATTACCCTGATCCCCAAAACAAGCAAAGACCTTACTCTCTTTATTTTTTTTTTTAAGATTTTACTTATTTATTTGACAGGCAGAGATCACAAGTAGGCAGAGAGGCACACACACACACACAGAGAGAGAGAGAGAGGAGGAAGCAGGCTTCCTGCCGAGGAGAGAGCCCGATGTGGGACTCGATCCCAGGACCCTGAGATCATGACCTGAGCCAAAGGCAGAGGCTTAACCCACTGAGCCACCCAGGCACCCCAATCTTACTCTCTTTAAATTACAATGACATGGGGCGCCTGGGTGGCTCAGTAGGTTAAGCCTCTGCCTTTGGCTCAGGTCATGATCTCAGGGTCCTGGGATGGAGCCCCACATCGGGATCTCTGCTCAGCAGGGAGCCTGCTCCGCCCCCCCCCCCGCCCTTTGCCTGCCTCTCTGCCTACTTGTGATATCTCTCTGTCAAATAAATAAATAAAATCTTTTAAATAAATAAATAAATAAATAAATAAATAAATAAGTTACAATGACCTTTAACTCCAAGAATCACAAACTACATTTTAAAAACAATATTAGTATTGAAAACAATATTATTACCTTAAAGAATAAATCAAGCTGATCATTTGAATTGTTTTTGAAAGTTATCAAGTTTATCATGATTAAATGATTTAATCTCTTTCTTCTCAACCATAAACTGCTTACATTGGCTGTTGAGGAATTTCTTGGTGTATTGGCATATAGAAAGTTCATCTCTACTTGCTCAGTTTTACAGGCACTTATGGTATCACACTTTAGAGTCTCATTATGGATTTTTTTGCTCCATCTGTTTTCAAACAGCAGTCAAATTGACAGACGATCTTACTCAGAGAATCTTAAATTTCAACTTGGAAATCAGATTAAGAAATTAATAGAAACCAAAAACTTAATGCTAACCACATATTAGCAAGTTCAGTTTAATAAGAAAAAATGTTTGGCAAACTGAAAATTGTATTAAATGAAGGAGTGTGTAAGGCAGACATTCCTCACAGCGAACTCTTGGTTCCTAAGAATTTTACAAGATTTATTACTTAGTCTATCAGCTACTTACATGTTTTTTACAAATTTTCTATATATGTTATATCTCACCTGTCTTAAACAATATATCCTTGTCCTGCTCACTAATTCTAAGTGTCTGAAACTATAGATTGTCATCATTTGGATGCCTTAACTGCCAACACAAAGGAGTCTCACATTTCACAAATCTGTTCTCTTACAGAAATAGGACCTTGCTGACTACTCTGACTTCTCTAATTCTTCTATCCTATTAAGGTGCTTTTCTGAAAGACTTTTTCTGTATGTATGTATATATTTGTGTTTATGTGACCATAATGTGATTGAACTTTCTGTAGTTCAGAATATTCCAGCCGTGATGGATGGTGATCATGTTCCTTTCTGGAAGTCCTTCCTCTTCTCTGTTTCCCTGGAACTCCTCTGGAGGCATGTCATTGCACTCACACACCATTCCGGGGTGCCTTTCTCATACCTTCTCTCTGCACTGCCGTTGCTCATCCCCAGTTTTCTGGGTTGTATCACTTAAAAACTCCCATTGCCAAGCCCAATTTTCACTCCGATCACCAAAGGATGCTTTCTACCACTTCTGAATTCCGTCATCTTTCTTCAGATGTTTCCGTCTAATATCTTAGCTCTGCTCATGGAATCACCTCTGCATCAGTGTCCAGGGTGCTGCTTGCCACGGCTTGCCAGCAAACACTTTGCTACTCCAAAGACTCAGTGCTCCCTTCCATGAATCTGAGAGAATACAGTGGTCCCTACTGTATTCACGGACCATTAGATGCCACATCACTGAGACTTAAAACACATATAATCATTTTTTTAACATATCTATGCTACAGTTGTGGTTGGAGCTGGACAGAATGAGCAATTTACATATAATATACACAGAACTATTCCTTGCATAAGGTGCTCAGGTCCTGGTTCTATGATTAGATTATCACCCAGATTCTTTTTTTCCCTGGTGAATTTTCACACAGAAATCCTATAGACCTCACTCCTATTCCTTTGTAGGACCCACCACTAATACAAGCCTACTGGACTTGTCTTTATACATGCAAATCCTAGCCAGCCAGCTTTCTTGAATGCTCTTTTTAGGATTTTTCCTCAGTTCTTGTTTAAATCAGTGGATGCTGATCTTGAAGAGAAGGGGTGCCAAACTACATTTATGATGTCTGCTACAAACATAATTATTTTTATAAACTATGATTGTGGTATACATGTGTAGTGGGCATGACGTTCTTTAAGCGATGGGTTCCTTGAAATAGTACAGGAGATTGACTGAGAGAGTTTATTGCCATGGTATTAAATGTTTTCACACAAATTCCAGTAAGCACTATGAGAAGATGTCAGTTCCATGAAAAAGATGGTAACAGAGAAGATACTTTAGATTTGGGGCAGGAGAAGAGAAGACCTCTTGAAGAAAGTGTTTTTTGAGCCAAGTCCCCTTGAGTCAGTGAAGAATGAAGCAGACACACTTCAAGTAAAGGAAATAATATATGAATATCTGTGAATACAATAAAGCCTCTGCATCATTCAAAAAATTACAATAAGAGATATGTGAGTAAAGCAAAATGGGTGAAAGGGCACAGTGGAGCATTATGAGGTTGGTCCATGAGCACTAGAGATTAAGAATGTCAATGAAAATGTGCAACATAACAAAAAGATATATCATAATTGAAAGAACCTTGATGCCCAACAGATGAATGGATAAAGAAGATGTGATATATATACATACATACATATATACACACACACACACACACACACACACACACACACACACACACACATATACACAAAGGAATACTATGCAGCCATCAAAAGAAATGAAATCTTGCCATTTGCGATGATGTGGATGGAACTAGAGGGTATTATGCTTAGCAAAATAAATCAGTCGGAGAAAGACAACTATCATATCATCTCCCTGATATGAGGAAGTGGAGATGCAACGTGGGAGGTTTGGGGGGTAGGAAAAGAATAAATGAAACAAGATGGGATTGGGAGGGAGACAAACCCTCATGGTTTGAGACTCTTAATCTCATAAAACAAACTGAGGGGGGCCAGGGGAAGGGGGATAGGGAGAGGGTGGTGGGGTTATGGACGTTGGGGAGGGTATGTGCTATGGTGAGTGCTGTGAAGTGTGTAAATCTGGCCATTCACAGACCTGTACCCCTGGGGCTAATAATACATTATATGTTTATGAAAAAATAATTTTTTAAAAAAAGAAACAAAATAGAAGGTAATTCTATCATCTAAGAATTATTTTATTAAGACTTTTATTTCTAAAGCAGTTTTAGGTTCATAGCAAAATTGAAGGGAAGGTGCAAACATTTTCCAAATACCCCCTGCTTTGGATTATGCAATACCCTACCCCATTATCAGCATCCTCCACCAGAGCAGTACATTTGTTACAAAAGATGAACTTACATGGACACATCGTAATCACCCAAAGTCCATAGTTTACAGTTTTCTGTGCGAGTTGTATATTCTGTGGGTTTTGACAAATATATTATGACATGTAGCCATCATTATAGTTATCATACAGAGTATTTTCACTGCCCCAAAAGTCCTCTGTGCTCTGCCTATTCATCCCTCCCTGCTCCCTAATCCCTGGCAACTAACTTATTTTTTTTTTTTTTTTTTTTTTTTTTTTTTTTTTATCAGAGAGAGAGGGCGAGAGAGCAAGCACAGGCAGACAGAATGGCAGGCAGAGGCAGAGGGAGAAGCAGGCTCCCTGCCGAGCAAGGAGCCCGATGCGGGACTCAATCCCAGGACGCTGGGATCATGACCTGAGCCGAAGGCAGCTGCTTAACCAACTGAGCCATCCAGGCATCCCCTAACTGATTTTGAAAGTTATCAAGTTTATCATGATTAAATGATTTAATCTCTTTCTTCTCAACCATAAACTGCTTACATTGGCTATTGAGGAATTTCTTGGTGTATTGGCATATAGAAAGTTCATCTATTGTCTCCATAGTTTTCCTTTTTTCCAGAATGCCATATAGTTGGAAGCATACAGCATGTAGCCTTTTCAGAATGGCTTCTTTCACTTAGTAATATGCATTTAAGTTTCCTTCATATCTTTCCATGGCTTGGGAACTCATTTCTTTTCAACACTGAATAATATTCCATTGTCTGACTGTACCATAGTTTATCCATTTACCTACTAGAGGGCACTGTGGTTACTTGCAAGTTTTGTCAATTATGAATAATGCTGCTACAAACACCATATGAAGGCTTTTGTATGAACTTAAGTTTTCAACTACTTTGTGTAAATACCAAGGAGGGTGATTGCTAGATCTTACAGTGAGAGTATTTTAGTCCCATCAGCAACATATGAAAGTTTTTGTTTTTCCATATCCTCACCAGCATTTGGTGTCAGTGTTCTGGATTTTGGCCATTCTAATAGGTGTGTTATGGTATCTAATTTTTTATTTAATTTGTACTTTCCTGGTACAATAACATTATGTTAAAGAGAATCTTTTAATGTGTTTATTTAACATCTGTATATCTTCTTTGGGAGGTGCCTGTTAGGGTCTTTGGCTCATCTTTTAATCAGGTTCTTTGCTTTCTTATTGTTGAGTTTTAACTGTCCTCTAGCAAATATCTTTTGCAATTATTTTCTTGAGTTTATAGCTTGTCTTTTTATTCTCTTGACATTGTTTTTCTCAGAGCAAGTTTTTTATTTTAATGCAATCCAGTTTATAAATTATTTCTTTTATGGGTTGTGCCATTATTGTTATACCTAAAAAGTCATTGCCTTAATAAGATCATCTAGGTTTTCACCTCTGTTATCTTCTGGTTGTTTTATAGTTTTGCATTTGATTTTTTGGTCTACGATCCATTTTGAGTTAGTCTTTGTGAAGGGTGTAGGGTTTATATCTTCTTCTTCTTCCTCTTCCCCTCTCTCCTCCCTTTTCCCCTCCTCCTCCTCTTTTCTTCTTCTTCTTTGCATGTGGATATCCAGTTGCTCCAGCACCAAATTGAAAACACTATCTTTACTCTATTATATTGCTTTTATTCATTTATCAAAAATCAAAGGGGCAGCTGGGTGGCTCAGTCAGTTGAGCATCCAACTCCTGGTCTCAACTCAGGTCATGATCTCAGGGTCATGAGATGGAGTGCTCAGCAGGGGAGTCTGCCCGGGATTCTTCTCCCTCTCCTTCTGCCCAGTTTGCTTGTGTACATGCACTCTCTGTCAAATAACTAAATACATCTTTTAAAAAATCAGCTGACTATATTCATGTAAATCTGTTTCTGGGCTCTCTATTCTATTTCTTTGATCTGTTGGTTTATTCTTTCACCAATATCACACTGTCTTTTTTTACAGAGAGAGGGAAAGAGAGAGAGAGAGGAGGGGCAGAGGGAAAGGGAGAGAAGGAATCTTAAGCAGGTTCTGTGCCCAGACAGAAGCCTAATGTGGGCCTCCATCTCACAACCCAGAGATTATGACCTGAGCTGAAATCAAGAGTCAGAAGCTTAATCTGTTGAGCCACCCAGACTCCCCTCAGTACCACACTGTCTTGATTTTATAGCTTTATAGTAAGTCTTGAAATGGGGTAGTGTCAGCCTTTCAACTATGTTCTCCTGCTTTAATATTGAATTGCTTATTCTGAGTCTTCTGCCTTGTTAGTTGAGTATTTTTAAATAACTTATTGGAATCAAATGGAGAAACATGTACTATAAGAAAAAATATCTCAGAAAAGAATTTGAAGTTTTTATATATATATTTAAACTATATTATAAAATGAGTAAAGTTCTGATTCCATATTTGTATTTAGTTATTCTGAATCTACTACTGTTATTGGTTAATTGGACCCATTAAACTTTTTTTACTACCAAAAGAACATATTACTTGTTATTATAGATAGGTATCTCAAATTATCATGAATTCTTGGTGATTATGATAGGCAAGATTTTAGAATCTTGTTAGCATCCTGAATAAAAATAATATGGGTGGAAAACAAAATAATGTAAAATGTTAAGTTATAAGTAAAGTATACCTAAGAGAAATAAAGAGATCAATCACAAAGGAAAGACTATAAATAGTTAATAATGGTTTTAAAAAGCTCAAACTGATGGGGTACCCAGGTGGCTCAGTGGGTTAAAGCCTCTGCCTTTGGCTCAGGTCATGATCCCAGGGTCCTGGGATCAAGCCCAGAATAGGGCTTTCTGCTCAGCAGGGGCCTGCTTCTCCCCCACCTCCCTCCTGCCTCTCTGCTTACTTGTGATTTCTGTCAAATAAATAAATAAAATCTTAAAAAAAAATAAAATTAAAACCATGATTTGATTTTTTTTTTTTAAGTTTTAAAAAGATAATTCTTGGCATGCGTGGGTGGCTCAGTTGGTTGTGTCTGACTTTCTTTCGGCTCAGGTCATGATCTTGGTGTTGTGGGATTGAGCCCACATCAGACTGTGCACTCAACGTGGGGTCTCTTATTAAGATTCTCTCCCTCTCCCTTCTCCTCTACTTCTTTCCCCACTCGCACTCTCTAAAATAAATAAATAAAATCTTAAAAAAATATACAATAAAAAAAAGGTTATTCTCCATGCTTTGTGAATAAGAGGAATCTCATATCCTGATGAATTATTATTTCTTAAACCATTTTCAGAGAGCAGAAGACAGCTGCTTTAAAATTCATGTCATGAGCCATTAAAAATATTTTTCTAACAATCTACCCAAGATAAAAAAAAAAAAAAAGTGTGCATAGATTTATACGTGAAGACTTTCATCAGTGTGGGTCCTTTAGGATTCGTTATCAGCATCATGGGGAATGTTTCAGGAGTTTGTAAACAGTTTCAGAAGAAAGGAAAAGTGAAGCAGACCGAGATTTAAAGCAATTAAAGAGCCTTTGAAAGAATATTTTCAAAAATTAAGGGACTGTGGCTCATATTTCTAGGGCAGTGTTTTCGAACTTTAAAGTCCCCATGAATCATCTTGAGATCTTGTTAAAAGCAAATTGTGATTCAATAGGTCTAAGAAGGACCTGAGATTCTGTATCTCTAACAAGGCCCCAGGTGGTGCCGAGGCTGTGTTCTCACTGCATTTAGTAGCGAGGTCTAGAGAACATATATGCAAGAGGGGATGACTGTGAGGCTACTTTTATACTTACCAGACTCTTTTATTTTTAAATTGAAGAATATAATTAATATGTAATTTATGGACAGGGAATATGAGTCAAATACTCTTATTTAGTGTTAAAATGATACAATCACTGGCATGTTGTTTATATACTCTTACTGAGGTTTTTTCAAGTGTTCCCTTTAGTGATTTCATAGCTGTTGTGCCTACATAAAATACACCCGTGAAGACATCGCATTTATAGATGAGATGACATTTGCAGAGTTGTCTTAAGTATTTTGAATTCACCTGCCTTTACACAGAATCAGTAACTAAGGAAACATGGCACGGAGAAGAAGTCCCAGAAAGTGCAACTCTTTAACCGAGTAAAGTGGAGGAACAGTCAGGAAGGAGAGTGGGGATTAAAGAGCTGAGACTTTATAATGATTGAAATGTTTTAAAAACAAGATTGTCTGACCACAAAGAGAGAGATTGCAAAAGTTAGATAAGAAAATTAATGTTTCAATGTGCAGCTGCCGTTCATGTCCTTCGGATCAACCCCAACTCTCGGACACTGTGCCGAGTTTCCATCCTTGTATGGAAGCTTCATTTTAAAATTTAAAAAGTATAAAAATTAGACATTTGCAGAGATTGTGGAAAGAAGAAGGGAAACCAAAAGCAAAAGTCTTGACTAATTCATCATTTTTACAAAGATTCTTTCATAAGAATTTACATTAACTATAATATTACCATAATATAACTATAATATTATATCTCTGTGCTCAAAGAAAATCATGGGATGAATCAAAACAGTATTTACAAGTGAATAATTAGAGTCAATTATGTTACTAAACCAATGGCGTGAGCAATTTTAATTTGAATTAACATTGCAGATATCTTTTTTTTTTATTGTTTCAAAGATATCCTTTGGTCAGTATTTATAGCTTCTTTTTTTTGTTTTGTTTTTGTTTTATTTAGTTACCAAAGGAGAATGAAATTAGTGTTCTCTCATTGAAAAGCATTCATTACTAAAATGCTCATTTTAACACAGTTTTGCATAAAACTGTTACTTAATTCACAGTGAGACATTTACTCTTAATTTCACATAAATCGCTATACTGGTTCATCGTGGTGCTATAGATTGTCTATTAGATATGTTCACTTAGAATGTAGAGGTTGATATATTTGTTAATTTGATATTCTTGAAGACTACAAGGCATATGGTCCCACATTCACAGTAACTGAATTCAGATGTACCAAATGCTGACAAAAAAGCTCCTGAGATTACTACATGACCTGGGAATTGAACATAATCATCAAACAATGCCTACAGACTCATCACAGCAGAATACTCTACCACCTGGCCTCTTGACCCTTAAAGGAGGCTTTGCCAAGAGGAGGCTGAGGCTGCCAACTAACATTTAAATGGACATTCTGAAGAAGATTTAACCTACTGTTACGAAATTATTTCTTCATTATCTGGCACTAAGGAATTGAAAACACTGAGGAAGTGTTCTGCCTTTTTTTTTTTTTTTTTAAATTTTCAGAGGACTTTACTACCATTAAGAAATTACTGTTCCCTATTTTTTTTTTGTGTTAAATAAAAATCATACTCATTTTACATGAAAAATCAGAGATTAAGAGATTTACTCATTTACCATAGCTAAAATGAAATCCTATAAAGGAAATTAACCTGGCTACATTTTAATACTGTATCTCAAATGATAAATTGCTTATTTGTGAGGTGTTTTATTATTCTAAAGGAAACTTTTTTTTTCACTGTCCTAAAGCAATGGTACATAAAATGAGTGTGTTTACTCTTATATGTATTCTGCGCTGACAATTGACAAGCATGATTCTACTTATAAAACAAACTAAAAGGACAGAGATTTGCAGGTAATACTTACCACTCGCATATGAAATGAAGTGTTGTATATCCTCAACCATCTAACCCAAAGCTGGAACTTTTTGAGGAAGGAATTTTAAAAATTATTTCTATCTGTTAATCAATAAATGTTTGTTATGATTCTGCATATAGAATTATCTATACTTACAATATATGATCTATCATAGTTTAATGACCACTACTTAAACATGCAAATTATTTGCATTAAAATGAAATATTGGCCAATATTAACACTATTGAATGGTTTTTTTTAAATATTTTTTTTTTATTTTTAAAGAGTATTCAACAATTAGCTTTATCTGTGGTTATGGACTTCTGCCAGATCAGAATATCAATAAAGCTTGTTAAATCAAAATTTAGATTATTGAGATATTTTATTATTTATTTTTGTTGAATTTTCTATGATAAAATGTAAATAGAATCTTGACCATACCTCTCAAATTTTCATCTTTTATTTCAAGTGTGCCTTTGTTCTTATCTAATAAGCTTTCAAAATGAAATAACAAGCCTGAATAAACAAGTGAGCATATATTTTTAGAAAGTTAATATTTAGAGATTTCAAAAGATTGTTTACCTTTGAAATATCTGGAAAAAGTTATTTTAAATTTTTATGTATTTAAACGTTTTCTGTTTGATTTTGATTTGATTTTGCACTGAGTCTTCTCTAGAAAACTAGAACTATAAATCAAATGCCATGTCCTCCTACATGTAGAGACATTTAAGATACCAATTAAACTTCTCTTTATCTTTATATAACCCTCAGTTATTGGCTGTAAAAGCATGTGGAAATGAGATGTATGTAATTGTTTGCGTCTTTTAGGAAAATACAATCAAGTAGGGAGTCACGACCTTTGATGTCATAATTCAAACAAAATGCAAAAGAAAAGAGACTTTTGGGAGAGAGAGATGGTGTGGAGAGAGGAAGAAGGAGGAAGAAGAGAAGAAAAAAGAAGAGGAAGAGGAGGGGACAGGACAGGGAAGAGAAGAGAGATATCACATCTGCCTCAGTTAGTCATTGTAATATTTATGAAGGAAGCATCATTTGATCTGATTTGGGAAGGACCACACCTTAAAAAAGAAAGCATGGAAACTCTTCCAAGTAGCATTAAAAATCATGACAATGATCTGGGACTGAACAAGCTCTGAAGTGTCCCATAATACTAAGTCCCAACCTGCGTGTCCTCTATGTCTTCGCAAACTTGCACACCCCATGAAGATGAACCACAGAGTCCTTTTTGTCAATAAGCCAACAAACCTTTCTTGAACTATTATTTCGTATATAAAATATTGCCGGGCATTCTAAAAAAGACAAACACTAAACATTGTTCTTCCCTTTAAGGAGTTAAGAATTTAGCTGACAACTAAAGTGCCAACAGACTAAAGCAGTTGGAAGCCAAATTTCAATGCAAATGGTTTCATAGATTCTGATTCCAGAAGCCGTAGGGTCTAAACCAGTAGTATCTTTTGAATATTATTACAGCTAAATCTCAAATTGGAAGTGTGGAAAGATAATAAAGAGTGTCAATCTCACTGCTTGTCTATAGGTAATATACTAAATTGAGTCTCAGAAAAAGATGCTGTATAGCCCACCTAAGATTCAATAGTAACTAGAAATTTAAGAGTTTCTGTAAGTGACATTGTAGAATAGATGCATTTGAAACTATGATCTCTACTTCTTTACAATTTTTCTGTAGATACATTTTCGTTTCTGTACCTTCTCTTTTCATTATGATTTACTGAATCTAATTCTTCAATTGGGGAAGCAGCTCACATTAATGGTTAAGTCTTTGTTAGTAAATGTCACCATATGCACCATTTTAAGATTAGCACTTTACAATGACAATGACCTATCATGAATACAAGATTAGAGAAGTCATGTACCTCATAATACTTGTTTTCCTGTCATCAGTTGGAGGTAGTATGTTCATTCCCATAGTTTATAAGTGCCATTACCATAAAAGTGCTTTGTTTTCAAAATAGTTCTGTTACCATGAGCAATATTTATAAAATAGGATGGATTTATTTTTGATTATGAGCCTGCATTTCATTATTTAAGAAAACTGACCTCCATGCTTTTCTAAATCAAGTTCATCATTTTAACTTTCTCAGTCTCTGCAAGAGGCATTTCCTTTGATTTTAAACATTTCATATGATTAGATGGTTACATCAACATGGTACCAGATAGAAAGCTATGTTTGCTAGCACTTCTCCTTAGGTACATTAAATTAATTGAGCATATTGTGGCCTTTGCAGCATGATCTTTTGCTTGTAAATGATTCATGTTGCGTCCCAACCACAGTGAACAGCAAACTTTCACCAGAAACAGATGGAGGAATGATCTTGGCCATTTGTGGCAACCTCAGGTTCATCCAGAAAAAACTGAAGTTTGTTGAAAATTGACCTCAATATGCTGTTGGCCAGATTTGATTCACCTCAGGTGTGTGGTTTTACTGAGAAAGTAATCAGCATCAGCAGATGGACCTCTCTGGGTTCACTTTCCTAGGCAATTAAAAATCTGTTGCTAAGACAGAACTATCAAATATTTTGATATCTCTATGTGGCAGCTCTTCCCATCGATGACCCTAAAAATAAAGATCTGACAACTTTATTGCTTCACCCCAGATTACCTTATTAGGCATATTTTTCTGTTATAAAACAGTTCTTTTCTTTTAGGTAAATTCAAAAAATAAAAGCCGTATTTTTTTAAGTAAATTTTTTAAGTAAACATTAAGGTAATTAAACATCCTTCAATTTGTGCCCTGCTGCTTTCCTGTAATATGTGTTTTCCCCCTACATACTCAGACATTATTCACATATTTACAAAAGAGCTAACAACTTTTCCATGACTTTTGCACATAGTGCAATAGTTTTGTGCTATGTTAAGTGATGATGTATTATTGTCTGCTTACTTAAATATGGTAGTGCTGCCAATCTGGTGGTGAGGGATATGTTATCGGTTGTATTTTTAATTTACAGTCATCGACCCACTCATACTTTTTTGTCATACTTTCCTATTCTCATGATCATGAACAGAATTTTATGAGACAGATACCCAGACCAAGTGGCAAAGTTGAGAAAGGTCCATTTATAGAATAGAATTTATGAAGTCTAATTTGTGCCAAGTAGATAACTTGAGTAGATGGCATATGTCAAATGGGCAATTAATTGCTTTATGAATATTTGTTTCCATGGGAGTTGTTTTTCTATGAGAGCTATGAAACAGTTGTGTCTAAGTCAAAGGATTTAGCTTTGTATATTGTTATTAGTAGTCCTACAACTAAGAAGAAAAAGTTTAAAGCATACAAATTATTTCATGTGAATGCAAGTTATTTGCTCAGGCTCATCCAATAATTAGAGTAATTGTTAAAAAAATTAAAATAAGAAAGAAATCTCCTAATCAGATCTACATTAAAAAGCAGTTATTTTTAAGGTTGCCATAAAACCAAGAACACTATGTCAAAAAATAATGATGTACTGTATGGTGACCAACATAACATAATTAAAAAAAAAGTTGCCATAAAAGTTAATTCTTTATTTCAGCCACCATTTATTGAATACTTATAGCCTAGCCTATGGTCTATATGGTACTTTTCTAGTCTACATGGTACTTTTGGGCAGTATTAAAAAATAAACCTGCAGGAGGTCACAGTCCTACACTAGGGGGCAGTTCTAGCAACAATGCAGAGGCTGGAATTAAACCACCATTCTTCTCAGACTGCTACCTTTGTGTACTCCAGAACCTGTTAGAATGATACAAGATGGTCCTGGAACCTACAATACCTAGGAATAGGGAAATCAATGATGAAAAAAAAAAAAAAAAACAGGGATTGTCTTAAGCCCTGAGAAGAAGTACAAATGTGTAAAAAGGCAGACACAAGAGAATTAAATACACAAATATGTTATTATAAAGAATTAATTACACAAATATGTTATTATATGAGCTAAATACTCTGAAAGAAAATATAATTGGAGAATATTACTGGAGAAACTTCATTTATATTGAGAGATCAATATAGTCTTCTATGAGGAAGTGATGTTTAAGCCTAGATTTGAAGCATGAGCAGTAATTAAGCAATAAAGTGTGGGAAGGAGAATGTATTAGGAAGAAGGAATAGCCTGCTATGACATGTGAAAAAGGAGCTTTCCTATACTTTGAAAGTGAAAAGGGAGCCTCTGTTCCTGGAACTTAATGAACAAGCCTGGAGTTTTGTTAAGTAAGATCCAGGTTGTACAGAATCTTTGAGTTGTACATTCAAAATTTTAACTTTTTTTTATCCTAAATTTAATGGCCAAACCCTGAAGAATGTTAAGGGAGGAAGTAATGTGATCATACATGTGTTGAAATAGAATCACTCTGGCTTTTGTGGAGAAAACAGCTTGGAGAAGGGAAAAATACATGAAGGGAGAGAACAGAGGGATTTTGCAATAGTCTAGGTGAGAGATGATGGTGTTTGGTGTAAGAGGTTGCCATGGGTGATGAATAGATTTTAGAAATGCAATCTATTGACTTTTGTGATGAACTGAAGATGCCAGGGTTGATGCCCCAGTGTGAGTTATTAGCAAATGGATGAGTGAAGTTACCACTTAGTGGAAAAGGATTGCTGGCAGAGGCACAAATTTGGTTATCAGATGTTCTTTCCAGAGAGGTGTTTGAAATTTGCTCAAAAATACATCAGCTAGGTAGGAGTCAGCTTACCTCCAGAAAGAGTTTAAAGCAGAAGTTAGAGCTTGCCAAGTAGTAATCTAAGAGGACTGAAAAAAATCGGGACAAAGAGATATCACAGAGACCGTGAGCATACATGAACTTCATCTCATCAACTATATTGAATGCAGCTGAGGTGTCACATAAATTAAATGCCCATTGGATTTAATAAATTTATGTCACTGATGACCTTAGCAAGAAAAGTTGTATTAAATTGGAAAGAATGATGAGAGAAAGGGATTTGTAAGCAACTTCTGCCATGAGAAATGTGGCTCCAAAGAGATTACTAAGACTAATAAAAAGAGGATGACATATCTGTATCTGTATAGAATAGGTGATTGTATGTGTGTATATATAGTAATAGATCTGTATATATATTTGAAAGCATATATGTCTAATGTATTTTCGAATATTGACAGGGAGGATAAAATGTAGAGAAGTAGGTTTAAATGTAGAGAAATGTTGGAATAATCCATAGGGAGACAAACTTGAATCTCTGATAAAGAAAGATCCAGAAATTATACGGAAAGCCCAGCTTTTGTCATAAAGAGGTGTGCATCTTCCATTCTCCCAAAAGGAAGAAAGAGAGAGAGGGTGATTATAAGCAGTTATTGGTGGTAAAGATTCATAAGAGGGACACTGAGAAATACCTTAGCTGTTGGAATGAGGCAAATCCATTCAATGAAAATAAGGGCAGGAAGGTTAGATCAGAAATTTTAGAAGACTGAAAAAAGGTATGTAGTAGGGAGAGGGTGGTTGGGTTATGAACATTGGGGAGGGTATGTGCTATGGTGAGTGCTGTGAAGTGTGTAAACCTGGTGATTCCCAAGTGTGTACCCCTGGGGCTAATAATATACTATATGTTAATAAAAATTTTAAAATTAAAAAAAAATGTATGTAGTGGATGTTGAAAGGAAGAAGTAGGTAACACTGACAGGCTATGTAGGGTGGCCCACAGAAGTGGTGATTTTTTAATCTAAAGAACAGATGGCTGTGTTCACTTAAGTGATCTGGAAGGCTATCAGATTACAATCAAAGTGTTGTTTGAATTGGTATAGCTCTTGTGACAACAAATCAGTGAAGATTAAGGCAAGGGAAGGAAATGTAATATGAATGTCTGTGAATAACCTTTCACTCATTCGAGGATTAAAATAGTAAATAAGTGGTTAAAACAAAGTGAGTGACAGGTACAGTGAAACATGACATGAAGTTGGTAAATAAGGACTAGACATAAAAATATTACTGAAAGTGTACAACATAGTAAGAAAATGCGGGGCGCCTGGGTCACTCAGGGGGTTAAAGCCTCTGCCTTGAGCTCAGGTCATGATCTCAGGGTCTTGGGATTGAGCCCCGCTTCCGTCTCTCTGCTCAGTGGGGAGCCTGCTTCCCTTCCTCTCTCTGCCTACTTGTGATCTCTGTCAAATAAATAAATAAAATCTTTTTGAAAAAGAAAGAAAGAAAGAAAGAAAATGTATCAGAATTGGAAATACAAACACACCTTTAACCCTACTCACTTAAGAACTTTAATTTCTGTCGTCGAGGGTTATCATATTATAATTAGAGAGCACTGTGATTGAGTGAGTAACTCACTGAGCATGTCCCCCTGCATACAGGAAGATAAGATGGAATGAGAGACATTTGAGATAAGGAGATGCAAAACTAAGCGACCAAGGCTTTAGACTGATTGCTCTTAGGAACATCAATATTATTGATGGAATTAGCTGTAGTGGGGGTAGCAGCAGCTCCCAGTCTTCATGGGGGGCCAGTAACTTTTAGGGTGTTAGTAAAAGGAAGGTGTTAGAATAACATTTCTTCAGTGTGTTTCTCAAAGAAACAGTTAAAAAGGAAAAGGTTATATATTTGTTTATTTGCTCACTTATAAAATAAAGGGATATCAGTGGTCCAAGAGTGTCACTGAGAAACTTTCAAACATGGTCATTCCTGAGTGGGTGAGAAAAAGGAAAATACCTACAGAAGAAAAAAAAAAAAGTCAAGTTTCTAACAAGATAGGGAGGCAAGGGATCAGTTTGAAAAGATCTTGTGGCTATAGATACTTTCACAGATTACATTCTTCTTTTGAGGATATTTTCTGGCTCCTTTCCTTTTCATTGAAGATATTAAAAAGCCGTGGCTAACAAAGAACCAAGTACATTGGCCTTTCATACTTCTAACATAATCCTTTAAAGATAACTAGTAAATACCTTGTCAAAATAAATTAGGCTATGCTGAATAATTAAGCATGACCACTTTTAATTCTCCTGGCCTTAGATAAAATTCTGTATCTGAAAACACTTTAGAGATCATCAAAGTTGAATACAATATTCTGTGCAATACTGTATTAGATAACTATGGAGAATAAAGTAGTTGAGTCATTGAGAAGACATGTCGGGCAATCAGCACAGAGTCACAAAAACCATTTCCTGTGGGACGGTCCTGTTGAAAATTTTATGTCCATTTCAAGCCCTACTCCAGTGAGCTATCTGCACAAGGTCTGACTTTACTAACATTAGAGTTTTCATGTAGACTGCAGGATTAGTTAGATCTATGCCAGTGCAGTTGTAACATTAATACATTTTGGGAAATGCATATACATCTTTTAAAGAAATTACTCTTCCCTCTTTAGTTTTAAATGCAGTAAGCTGATGAAGATTTACTAGATTTTTACATTCTGGATACCTCATTTTAGAGATGCATAGCAACTGTGGTTTATTTATTTTATCTGGAAGTTCTTTTCATTACCCTCATAACATGCCATTTAAACATAGATAACTCAGTTAATCAAAGTTTACTTCATTTTACTGTGCATATACTAGATAAATAAACGTAATCTATATTACATTAGGTTCTAATAAAACAAGCAAAGCGAATGGTACTTAAACTTAAAATGCAATTCTTATTCTTGGAAATGGTTTGCTTTAAAATAATCAAAAGTTATTTGTTTCACATTAAGTTTTTATTATTCTACCTAACATATTAGTTGTTTGTAAATTTATGATAAATATATATTTATTATATGTATGTTATAGAAATGATTTTTTTTACATTGAATTTTGTAAATCAATCAAGCAGAATCTTCCAGGTTAATAAGCATCTGTAGAGAGCCATCTGTAGCTATAAATTCAGAAATGTAAGCCTCAATGGAAATTGTTCATTTTTAGAAATTCCCTAGATCTTTGATTAATGAGAAACAACACACACACACACACACACATCAATACAAATATATAGGGGATAAACTAGAAAATACAAGAGTGATTTTTTTTCAGTTACTAAAACCACCTATGTATACTTGGCCTATTCATACTAATTATTAGAAAAATTTCATTCACTGAAATCACTTAGAGGATTTAACATTACTCATTCCAGTGTAAGTAGCTTTAAGAAATGGAAATTTTTGACAAAATCCAGAGATGATGAAAGATGAACAGGGAATTCTGCAGCATAAAACAAAATGATAAACATATGGCCAAGGAATAAGTATTCAAATGGGACTCTACTTTTAGAAGTAAAAAGATATTGTCACTCATGTTCATTGCTTTTGAATTTCTGTCTCAAACAAAAAGCAGTCTGCCCCAAGCTATGAGATATAATGAATGGTAAAAGTGAAGTTAATTGGGTAATTGACCCATTTAGTTTTTCCCATTTCTAAGATTACTTCTTCGTATAATTTCATCAAAATATTTGTGAGACTAAATCTCACTTAAAATACTAAATGAATAATGCTTACAATAAATAAATAAGAGTTCAAATTATCATCATTGTAATGTATTTTATGGATTTTATAAAGTGTAAATAGCCCAGACAGTAATATTCTTTAAGTTTTCTGAACTTGAAAACTACGGTTTTCAAATATTTTTTTTATATTTCATTAGTTATTTTTTTAAGTATACTATGCAAAGGTAGAACTCAATATAGATATGAAACATTACCTTATCATTATTAGTGTAGTAATAATTCTTTGAATCTCAGTAACAGATAAAATAGATGAATTAAATATTTCTATTTTCAGTAACATGTCTCCAAGATTAAACTGTGTTCAAGTACTTGGAGAAGTTGTGGAGAATATTTATAGACTTCCAAATGATTGAGTTTTTATTCTTCTTAAAATTACTATGTATGTGTTCTGTAAACTGCAAAGTATTATGCAAATATTAGCTACTATTATTAGTTAGACTTTTCCAAAAGACATCTGCCAAGAAAAAATGAAAATATATATGTTCTAGTGCAGATGTACAGTTCAGCAAAAAAAGTGGTTTGTGTTGTGCTCCATGTAGAGAGCTCATTAATATTGACATGCTCACCTCACTCACCAATGCAATCAATAACTCCAGTTTCCAAACAAAATTTCAACGAGGTTAAGGAAAATGTGGACTACTTGTCAGAGTTTTTCAAAATATAGTTCCAAATATTGTAATTTTTAAAAAATATTGTATTTATTTATTTGACAGAGAGAGAGATCACAAGTAGGCAGAGAGGCAGGCAGGGAGGCGGGGGTGGGGGATCAGGGGGGAGAAGGCTCCCTGCTGAGCAGAGAGCCCGATGCGGGGCTCGATCTCAGGACACTGGGATCATGACCTGAGCCGAAGGCAGAGGCTTTAACCCACTGAGCCACCCAGGTGCCCCCAAATATTGTAATTTTTAAAGGTTCAAAAGTTTATGTTGTAAATTTTCTCTCTTTCTCTCTCTTTTTTCTTTTTCTTTCTTTCTTTTTTTTTTTTTTTCTGCTTACCTCTTGACTGTGTCATCTTCATTTGTATTGGATTTTATTGGTCATCGTATATTTCAAATACTTCTTCTCAATTAATCCTCCAGCAACCAATTATGAAATGATGGACATATGGCCAAGGTATAGCTTCATATTTATATAAGTGTAATTTGTATTAATGTAAAGTGAATTTATATATAAGTGAAAATTTATATAAGTGAAAATGAAGCTCAGTAGAGGTAGAAAGCTGTTTATTGCCATACAGTTCACAGGAAGTAGAATAGAAGTGCGAACAAAGTTTTAGGATTTTTTGTTGTTTTTATTTTTTCATTCAAAGTCAAATTCCTTTCCCACTACATAACAACTATTCTCAAAAGACTTCTAAATGTCCTTAAGGTTGGAAGACATTCACTTTGTAATTTAGAGAGTGAGAGAATGACCCACATGTCAAATTAAAATGCAAATATATTTCCTTTACAAACTTAAATATTGCTGTTTTGTTTCACTATTTTATGATAAGTGTATTATGATTTGAACTTAGAATTCTGTTGAATGGATATATGTCAAGGGTATAAATTTTGACATTCATATCTAAAAGGAAAAATTTAAATATCCATAAACACAAAAGAGTAAACACAGACCAAAACATCATGCTTCTAACAATACATAGTTTTCTGAATGCCTGCAGGAAATACTCATTACATTAAAAAAAAAAACCATCAATATAGGTATTTTACACTGATTTTCTTATTGCTAATAAACACATGCTTCTTCATAATAATGAGGTATATGTTGGATTATGAAAGAAACTATCACATCTTCAGGTAGATCACTGGGATTCAAGTACAATGCAAAGCTTCAGAAAAAGAGAAATAAACAAAAATATGTAATAAAGCCCCACTTCATGAAAACAACACATTCTGCTAAAAATTAATAAGTCAAATGGGAATTAATACAAAAAATTAAATAAACAGTCTCATGTCATATTAGGAGAACCAAAATATGCTTTCTATGTACACACATATATTATGTACATCATTGGATTAATCATGAGAGTAGTGGACTGTGGAGAAAAAAGAAAATTACTTAAGAACTATATATGACATTATTAAATAATATTATTCTATCAAAGAAATGTAATAGTTGAGACCTGGTAACTAAACACATGAAGATGAATAAATTGGATAGGCCAAATAATTTGTCCTGAACCAAGGACATACATCTATCTTGATGTAGTTGGATTCTCCCTACTGTTTCTCCACTTTTCTAAAAAACAACTGTTGACCTTGATCTTCTATAATCTGTGAGATTTTACAAAACAATTGTTTTTTATATCTTCTCTCCAACTCCTAGGTGCTGAGTTATTTCAATCTCAATTGTAGAATACCTTCATTAAATATTGTATTTTTATATACTAATAGAAATAAGAACCACCTCATTTTCTGATATTTATACTTGTACTTTGATTTATTAGATATATGACTGTATAATCTTGATTTCCATGTTTATTTCATGAATATTTAAGGAAATGACACACCATTGTCCAAAGAGCATAGAAATCAGTATTCCTGGGTTCTAGACATGGCTCTACCAATAGTTTGTGTCCTAAGGGAAGATATTTCATCTTGTAGTGCTTCAGTTTTCTTGTCTCTGAAATTAACTTTCAAAGGATCACATTCTTTCTTGGTCCTGGCCATATGTTTCCTGGCTATATATTACCTGAGAATTATTTTCCTCTTTTTTTCTTATTCTTTTTTTCATTACCTGAGAAATTTTTTTAAAACTCCCAGTGCCTGCCACTGGTTCAAGCTATATGAAATCAGAATGTGAGAGAGTAGTTCAGGGGTATTAAAGGAAAAAATCATGGGTAATTCTGTGGACAGAGTTGATTAGGAGCTACTAAATTTAGAGACAGAGGCCCATTAGTTTCAGTGTCCTGAGTTAGACTAAACCAAGTCCATAGACTTCTGAGTATCCAAAAGAGAAGCCACTTTAGAAGATGCCATAACTTTTGATAAGAATATTGTGGCATGCATAGCACAACCCAATTTTTTTAAAAAGTCTTTTGATAAATCATTATAAAATGTATGACAAAATACATGTAAAATATAAAGGATTTAATATGGTGATAAAACTATTAACAAATGTGAAAATATCAATCTGTTTATGAATATATGTGGCCTTTAAATGAAGCAAAGATTGCGGTGCCTGGGTGGCTCAGTGGGTTAAGCCTCTGCCTTCAGCTCAGGTCATGATCTCAGGGTCTTGGGATGGAGCCCCACATTGGGCTCTGTGCTCAGCAGGGAGCCTGCTTCCCCCGCTCTCTGCCTGTCTTTCTGCCTACGTGTGATCTCTCTCTGTCAAATAAGTAAATGAAATCTTTAAATAAATAAAGGAAAGATTACTTTGCTTTTTTTTTTTAAGTGAGTTTTTCAAATTGCTGTCCTGATGTATTATGAGAAATGATCACGAAACATTTCTGTAAGGCTAAATCTAATAATTCTGTGTTTCATTGGTTCTCTTCCAGAAAATACCTCATTTTGCTTTCTTAAATGGTATTATTTTTTTCACTTTGATGAGAATTCTATTAGCCTTTGTCTGGAAAATATCTACCAAATACACAAGCTAGTCCTAATTAGTTTAAAGCCACTGTGCCTTATTTTTAATTTGGTGAAATCTATGAAAGCTTCCAGATACCACATAAGACCTATAAAAAGTGCAAAAGTTTCAAATACCAAGATAGTCTTGCTAAAGTTTGTTTAAATTATTTAGCTGTTTCTTAAACATGTTGATTGACATAGAACCTTTGGGTCTGACTCCATATACAAGTGATGTTGATGATGGTGATGGTCACGATGATGATCAAGAAGATGAGGATGACTCTTACCTTTCACGTGAACCATGAAAACCCTGTCACTTACAGGCAAAGCATAAAAGGGATATCAGATATAACAATAGAAAACATAATTAAACTTTACAATTATTTCCTCTATTTAGTGTAACTAAAAGTATGTAAAACTATATATTTGTATCTGACAACCTGGTAATATTTCATACCCCAAAACACTATGAAGTGAAACTTCTTTTGAAATATTCTTTGAGTATAATGGTTTGGCATATGGAATTTCAGATATAAACTTTAGAGATTAGTGAAGATGTTCTTTTGTTAAAAGCCAGGAATTTTACCAGTGTCTACCTTGGTAGCTTTTTCCTAGCCAAAGCTTGAGCCTAAGAGCTTGGAAGGGCTGTCAGTTAAAAGTGCTTGACTTGTCTTGTAGACCTGAAGAAGTGAAAAATGAGGTTGGAGTCAAAGGATACATCTAATTGGGACTGATCATAAGAGAACTTTCTGCTAGTCAGAAAGCCCCAACCTAAAGTTAACTGGAGGTAATACGAAGTTGTTGGAGAAAGTCGACTAGAGGCCTCGCCTGTTAGGGTGCTTTAAAGAGATCCGTGGCTGATAAGGTCCCTTTCATTTCTGGAATTTCATGGTTAGTGATAGAAGCTAGACGGTTTGGGTAAGATGTTTAATTACATAAGAATAGATATAGTGATACAGTGTCACACTGACCTTTAATACATTGCAATAATTCTTACTGCTGGCTTTTAAATACTTGTCTTTGTAAAATAAGGTAGTTTCAGGTCTCCTTTCTTTTTTTTAACCCTTGCTAAGATTTCAGTATAGACAAATTCCTAAGCAGAAATTAGTCAGATACAAGTTTTTGTTACTACATATGTAACTTTTATGAAAGTCACCTCACCAAAATCTAACTATACTTTCATTTATTGTGGTGTGTCTAAATTTGGAGCTGGAGAGTGCAACTGATTTGTGAAGAAGAACTTCAGGAGATAAGCAAACAAAACATAGATGTGCTATGCCTTATAATATTCATATATATACCTAATATGCATACATTATATGTACATATACATATATGTGCTTGTATGTATCACATGTCATGTATGTATAAGATCTTCCTCCATGGTTCCTGGCTTACAGCTCCCCAGACTCTAGGCATTTCCTGAGATAAGAGCAATGGGAAAATCTTCTGTTGCAATATTTAGTCTCTTGTCTTCAGATTCTTTTTTTTTTTTTTAAGATTTTATCTATTTATTTGACAGAGAGATCACAGTAGGAGAGGGGAAGGGAAGAGATCACAGAGAGAGAGGAAGGGAAGCAGGCCCCCTGCTGAGCAGAGAGCCCGATGTGGGACTCGATCCCAGGACCCTGAGATCATGACCTGAGCCAAAGGCAGTGGCTTAGCCCACTGAGCCACCCAGGCGCCCCTTGTCCTCAGATTCTAAAGACACTTCAGAGTCATAGAAGTGAAATGGGTGTCTTTATTCACAACAAGCCCCACTCTACAACAACTGGGTTTCTGTTAACAAGGTGACTTTTAGAAAGCACCTAAGGATGAGGCTGGTTGCCAAGGAATCAACAGTGATTAGGGACCAGTAATTTTTAGTCCCACAGTCTGATTCCAGGAAGAAGAGAAGGACTAGAGGAGGTTGAATCAATTATCAATGGCCAATGATTTGATTAATCACGCCTTATATAATGAAGCCTCCATAAAATCCCAAAAGAACCGGATTCTCAGAGCTCCTGGTTTGGTGAACACGGGGAGGTTTGGGGAGAGTGGTGTGCCTGGAGAGGGTGTGGATATTCTGCATCGTTTCCACGTATCATGCCCTAAGCATCTCCTTCAGGCTCTTCCTGGGTTATATCCTTTTATCATAAATGAATGATCTCTCAGTTCTGTGAGCTACCCTAGCAAATTAACTGAACCCAAGGAGGGGATCATGGGAACCTGTAATTTATAGCCACCTGGTATGAAACATTGTGGAATTGTTGCTGGTGTACCAAGCCCAAGGAGGAGATCGTGGGAACCTCCACTCTATAGCTGATCAGTCAGAAGCACAGGTAAATTGGACTTGAGATTGGTGTCTGAAGTGGGGGAGAGAAGTCATGCAGAACTGAGTCCTTACGCTGCAGAATCTGATGCCATCTCCAGGTGGATAGTACAGGAATTGTTGGACATGCAGCTTGTGGCAGCCCTCCACCAGCACAGACACAGTGGAATTGAGTCCACGAATCACCCTTTTTAATAGGGTATGCAATTTGTGCTAGAACACTGTCGCTTAAAATTGATCACTACTCTCAGAAGCGTAATTTCAGAAATAATGGTAATAGTAATAGCTAGTATTGACCAAGTCTAAGGGAGTGATTTGCAGGTGTTACATTATTATTTGCTTGTCACAATAGCTCTTTATGGCTGTTGCCTCTGTTTGGCAGGAAGGGAAACTGAGGCTTAGATTTGGTAAGTACCTTAACGAAAGTCACATTAATGTGGATGAGAAAGCAGGCTGTTGAAACCCGGCAGTTCTGCTCCCATCATCTGAGGCTCTCCCACCACTGACTAGGCTTGCTCTACCTACCCCTGCATTCACACATCAAGTGATTTAGCTTCTTAACACAACTACACTGAAAATAAGGCATCACTGGCTATCAGTTACACTATATTTTAAATGTGTGCATGGTGATTATTAAAAAGGTTCTCCATTCTTATTCTTTAGGATTTTTACGTTTTTCTTATCACCAAATTGTGATATAAAACCAACAACCATTACACATTAGTACCAATACCAACACATTAGATGATAAGTTTATCTCTGATCATTTACCAAGACATAGAACAGTTAATTTGGGGTTTATGTGGCAAAGATAAATTAACTAAGTGAAACACCAGAGCAACAACAGAAATCCACAATCAAAACATGCTGTTACAATAAGATTAAAATTAATTTCAGGACTTCAGTTTTTTTAGAGGTACAACTGAAGAAGCGTAACCTTAAATTTCCAAAATGTAGTTTATGGCCAAATGTTCAAATTAATGTTTCTTTTTTCATTCTGCTTAAGATACTATAAAAAGGATATTAGTTACATAAAATTACATTTAGTTAATTGTAATCTTTTTTAGTGATTGTTGCAAGAATTATGTAGTACCTTCCTAAAAGAAAAATATATTTCCATATGACATAGGGAAAATATTTTCAGGAAAGCTAATGTATGAGTTTCGGTTACTTAATTTCTTTTAATGGCTTAAAGAGTGTGATAGTCCTGGTGGAAAATATATCACAAGTGACCCCTTCAAGGCACCAGACAACTCATGGAGGCCAAGAACTGAGTCTTCTAAGAGAGGGTGTTGGAAATTCTTGCTCAGCAAAGGTCCTGGCAGCCATCTGAGGAGCATGGCTTAAGGGTAACATCCACCTTGGATGGGTGTTAGTTAACCCAGTGCAGAAGATGGTGTCTCAAATGAGCCAATATCCCCATAGCCCTGGTGCTGTGGGCTGTTTCATGCACTCAAAATTCCTATGCTGAAGTCCTACCCCCAGGACCTCAGAATGTCGCTGTGTTTGGAGACAGCGCCTTTAAAGAGGGAAGGTAAAATGGAGTCATAGATAGTGGCTGGAGCCCTCATAAGAAGAAGAAATTAGAACACAGACAATGCACAGAGGGAGGACACAGGACATGTAAAGACATAGAGGATAAGGTGGCCATATTCAAGTCAGGAAGACCTCAGAAAAGAAGACCCTGCTGACCTCTTGAATTCACACTTTCAGCCTCAACAACTGTGAGAAAAGGAATTGCTGTGTGGGCCACCCAGTGTGTGGGACATGAATATGGCAGTGATTACAAACAAATATAACTAATATTCAGCATCCCAACAAAGGATGTGGTGAACTACCAAAGTGCCCACACTCAGGCAAGCCTAACAATCTGACTGCTTATTTGTAGTTCTTCCTGAGTTCAAATGCAATTCACTAACCTGGATCTTTGAAACATTTTTTTAAGTTTTCACATTTTTTCTATTTTTAGAGGAGTTTTAAGTTCATAGCAAAATTTAGAGAAAGAAAAAGAGATTTTCCACATACCCATTTGCCTCTCTTATTTTTCAACATCCCCCACCAGAGGGGAACATTTCTTATTACTGAGGAACCTATATTAGCAAATCATAATCACCCAGAATCCACAGTTTACCTTAGGGTTCACTCTTGGTACCGATATATTTCTTTTTATTTTTATTTTTCTCTTCTTTTTAAAAATTTTTTAAGAAACAATGTTGTCCATTAACATACTTTATAGTTCAACTTTTATCTGATTTGGGGAGAAAAGGAAAGTTACCTAGAGGTCAGATTCCCTTACAGCAGGGGAAGGTTTTTGTTTATGCTTTGCCTGGATCATAATAGCCTCTCTTATGATGGGGCAGGGTGAGTTGAGAGTGGAGACTGAGATTTTAAACCAGATTTTTGTCATTTTAGCTGTTTTCTTAAGATACTATTATTGAGGATGAAGATATTAAATTGTTAGTAAATCCGAAGCGATTTCCCAAATCATATGTAAGCCCAAACCAGTAACAGCTAACATGTAAGACCAGAGGCAGCACATGTCATGGTTACTATTATTCTCAGAGTCCTCACCAGCACTCACTGAAGAGCTGGTCAGCTCAAATGTGTTCTAAAGGATGGGATAGGTCCAGTCATACGAAGAAGATCCTCACAGCGGGGTAAGTTAGGGGGAGATGTCTGCTGTTAGTTCATAAGGCCCCTTCCTATCCATTTGCTTGAGTTGCCTCCTCCCCGGGGAGAACACAGTCTACACCCAAGGAGAGGCATGTCAAGCTGGGCACGTAGCAGATTCCAACACCCCGTGATCACTTAGCTGAGGAGCCCTCCACATGGGCCAACCTGTCCAAGCATAGGAGAGAGAGCTGAGTTAAAAAAAAAAAAAAAAAAGCAACTGTGAAACACTGCACATGAATTTGTAGGAATTGTAACACAATTCCTACAAATTCATGGAAGGATAAAGAAGAACAAGAAAGGCATTCACTGTATTCGTTGGCTAATTGGAAATTGAGATATTATTTCTAATCAGTGAACTGGGTGATTATTTGAAGAAGTAAAGAATTTAAATACCTTCTTCTACTGAAAGAAAGAAATGTTGGATGCAGCCTTTTTATAGAATATCTTTCTCAGGGGTGATGGGCAACAGACATTAAAGAGTATTTGAGGCCGGAGGAGAAATAGGAGAGGGAAAGAAAGTTTGATTCACTGTAGTGACTACATACTGCCTGTGCGTCCAGAGCACAGTAAACAAGATAGAGAGTCAGGTGGGAGGTAAGAGGGGCAAAGCCTTGTTTTATTTATTTTTTTTTTTATTTCTCATTTTCTTAAAAGATTCTATTTATTTGGTATAGAGAGATAGTGAGAGAGAGAACACATGCAGGGGGAGTGGGAGAGAAAGAAGCAGGCTTCCCACTGAGCAGGGAGCCCAACATGGACCTCTGGGATCATGACCTGAGCCAAAGGCAGATGTTTAACTGACTGAGCCACCCAGGTCCTCCCAAAGCCTTGTTTTAGATTTTATTTCAAGGACAAGTTATTGAAGGGTTTCTGGTGAAGAAGTAATGTGATCTTTGTTGTTGTTGTTTCCTTTAAAAACATCACTCTACCTGATATATGAAGAATAGATTGAAAATTTTTAAGGGTGACTGTTGAGAAACAGTTAAGAGGCTCCTTAGTAATTCACTGGGAGTTAATGGTATCTTGGACTCTGATTGCAGCAATGGGGCTGGAGAAAAGTGGAAAAATTTCAGCTGTATGTGCCATTAGAATAATCAGACATGAATGTAAAGGTAGGTGAAGAAGCTGTGAGGTGAGGACAAAAGAGGAATAAGTGTTTCCTCCCAATTTTCTTGCTTGAACAATTTGTGAATAGGGGTGTCATTTACTGAAATGGGCCGGCTCTGCTGAAGTACAGATTTCTTTCTTGGTGGCTGTTTTAGAAGTTGTGAAAATCCTTTGTATGATCTACGTGTTTCAGGCTTCTCTGAACATGCTGGCTTTGTCTTCCCTTCGCTTTCCAAAAGTAGCTGATGTGAAGACACAGAATGACATATATTCTAGGTGTCAGCTACAGAAAATGGGGGAAAGTCTTTATTGGATGAACAGTTTCTGCCATTTTGATAAAAAACAAAAGAAAGAACCTTAACTCAAAGCATTGCTATTTCATATTTTATCCGAACTAGTTTATATATACATCATAACCATAAAGCCACTAAGATCCCTAAACCATTATGGTTCTCAAGTTGCCTGTGCTGGCGGCAGGGGAGGGCTCAGCCTGAGGCAGGAGAGCTCCAGCTCTGCAGGTGACACAGCTAGAGAAAGATATGCCCACAGATACAGAGCAAGCGCTGCAGAGAGATGCACATACCCACACCCTAGCATCCGTAGGCACAGTAGTAGAAAAAGCGTCAGACTTGGACCAACTGGAGACTGTAATTGAGGGGTTAGCATCTGAGCAGGCACACAAGGGCTGGGTGTCATTAGGTGGAAATAAGGGAAGGAGAGGCAGAGAGAGCAGGAGGAGTGAGGAGTACAAATCTTTAAAAGGGAGTAGGCAGTGTTATGTTTAGGTTATAAACATAATCACTATGGCCAGGTCATGGGGTGATTTTAGGGAAAGACTTGTGTCCACTTGTGGGGGACATTATAGTGGTAAGGATCTGAGCTCTGTGCTATAAGAAGAAAAACTCATTGAAGATTTTTAAGCAATGTAAAACATTCTTCAAAGTAGTTTTTCAGGGTTTGTAGATTGTAAATGGGCATTTCTTTGTTTTGCTCCCCTTGCATACATTTCCTATCTCCCAGTTTTCTATCATTCCAGCCACAATCTTGTAATAGGTTTTGTTTTGTTTTGTTTATGTGCTCTTTTTCTTGTCTTACTTCATTTCTTCCTCTCTTTTACTCTCATGCATACACTTTTGGATAAAATATTATGGGTGAAATAAAACCCAAAATAGTTGAATAATTACAGATGATATAGAAATCAATATGAATAAGTGGTGGACTGACTTTTGCTTTAAACCTAGCAGCTATAAAACCCTAAATGAATGAATACCGCATGCAACAAACTAGAAAGGATAGACAAGTGTGTATTTGGCATATTTAGTGGATGATTAAAAATGGCAATAATATTTGTAGCTAGCCAATTTGGTAGATGGGTTATTTGAAAAATAAGCACAGAATTTAAGTGCTGTAAAAGAAGTGCAGGTATAAGGATGTAGTCATTTTATATTACCATATACATATTTTATATTACTATATAGCATGTTACTATAAACATTTTATGTTATGAGGGAGTCAGTTTGGATTTTTTTTTTTTTCACTATTTGTGCCTGCTTCTCAGAACTCTCCTTCCTACTTCTCTGCTTATTGATCACAAATCTTCTATGGATTTTTTTTTTTCTTTAGTACCTTCTTGGTGAGTTCATGGTGTGATATTTCTGCTTCTGATCTCACTCTAGAAGTCCTGGATGAAAACTTGTGTGCTGTCATGTAGCTACTGCTAGGATCCACACATGGCCTAAACTCCCCAATTTGGAATTCAGTTTCTGTATTCCCACCTTTGTTGCTTGGGAGTAATTCCTAAGACAAAAGGAGGGAAGGAGGTAATATAGAGAAAATTAATGAAGACACAAGCCATACACACAGGTTGAAAAATTTCCTTTTGTGGGGCGCCTGGGTGGCTCAGTGGGTTGAAGCCTCTGCCTTCGGCTCAGGTCGTGATCCCAGGGTCCTGGGATCGAGCCCCGCATCGGGCTGTCTGCTCCGCGGAGAGCCTGCTTCCTCCTCTCTCTCTCTCTCTCTCTGCCTGCCTCTCTGCCTACTTGTGATCTCTGTCTGTCAAATGAATAAATAAAATCTTTAAAAAAAAAAAAGAAAAATTTCCTTTTGTCTGGCAGGAAATAACTTTGTATTTCTTTGTCAGTTCTTAGGCATACATACTATTTTGGAATGAATATTTAATAAAAATTCAGTAGTTGAAGTGTCTAATAACATATGTCAAATTATTGAGTAATACCGAATGAAAGAAAACCATATTGGAACATCTAAATTTTTTCTTTGGCTAATATATGGGAACTACCTCTAGATAGAGGAAATGATGTAAATATTAAACCTGGCATTGACTTACTAGCTTGGTGGCACTGGCTCTGAGCCTTAATTTTCCTCATCTATGATGAGAAAATCAGGACTTCGCCTGCAAAATTGTTATAAGGATTAAAGATAATAGTTATATGAGCAGTGCCTGATGAATGCATTTCAGGCATTAAATAAATAACTTCTTTTGGAGGAGCATTATAAGAAATCTGCCTAGATACTTTACATAAATATTTTAGCCTCCCAAATGCACAGCTATTTCTGTGTCTCTACTTGTGCAAAGGCAGCGCATTATTTTGAACAGGATGAGAATATTTACTGTCTTTCCTAGTTGAATGACACATTTGATTACTGTTCATTTACTTTGTCTACTAGCTCCACTGAGTACAGAAAGAGTACAAATAGATATAATTTTATATTATCAACTAAACATAAATATTTGTATATTCACTTAATACCCGAACTGAGAATAAACATGTATATGTACATGTCTGTGTGTAGATATTACTAAGTAGGCTGCATACCAATCATGAAGAAATGTTTCTATTCTGTTAAAACACTTTCCTAATTCATTTGAGAGACCTTCTGAGTTGCCCTTTAAAATCATTGTGACTGTCATTAAATGATATAAATTACTACATTAGTACTAAAAGGAATTTAATGCTGATTTTTTAAAAAATGATTTCTTTTGAGGTATTAGTTGGTATAATGGAAAGTGAATGGGCTTTGGAGCCAAAGGCTTAACTTGGCATTGGGATTTATTAGCTTTCTGGCATTTGATCTGTGCCTTGGTTTCCTCATCTATAATGAGAAAAGCAGGATTTACAAAACTGTTATAAGGATCAAAGATAATAGTTGTTGGAATAATGCCTGACAAAGCATCACAGGCATTTAGTGAATGCTTGCTATTTGAATTCTAATTTCTTGAAATGTATGAGCCACTGCATCACACAGACTCAGAAATCCTTGAGCTGGGAGAGCTTTACAGATAATATGCTATAAAGCAGACTGGTGAAGAGGGATGTGAGCTGCTTCACGCTAAGCCACATGGGAACCACGTAACTTGATAAGGTTCAGACAGAGTGTGATCTTTCTCAGATATAGAAGTTCACAGACTCAGTTTTAATTCATCCACAGAGGACTAATCAATATTAACAAAATATATCATTTAAATAGCTCCCAATGGCAAAATACCTGTGGTGATAAACAGGGTTGTTTGCATAGACAGAATGCTCTCCTAAGAGAGTATCTACTCAGTAGACTAGATCAACCAATTCCTCGGTGAGAAAACTGAGTCAGAACAAGTTGCCCCAAAGTATGCTATCTGTGGACCTATATTAATATGTCTTTGAAAAATGCTTTTATTTTAAATATTAAAAATTGTGTCTTGACACAGTGTATATTTATACATCAAATTTTCACAAAAATATATTCATCATTAGTGTATAAAACTAATCATATTATCATGCCTCTTCTATTATTTTTATAAGTAGATTAAACAAGATTGTATATAATTCGAAGAAAATATTTTCAGGATCTTTGGGAAGTGAATATCTAGCTTCTTAAGTATACACAGTTACAGACTGGTCCCTTTTGTTGATTCTCATTGATAGCAATCTGATTTGCCACAAAGCCTACTCCTTTAAAATCTAATATGCATTTAATACACATTTGTTTTTGTTTTGTTTCATAAAAACCAGAATGTCTGTATTGGGATGTTCTTTTTTTTTTATTTTTTTATTTTTTTATTTTTTATAAACATGTATTTTTATCCCCAGAGGTACAGGTCTGTGAATCAGCACTCACCAAAGCACATACCCTCCCCAATGTCCATAACCTTCAGTTTGTTTTGTGAGATTAAGAGTCACTTATGGTTTGTTGCTCTCCCAATCCCATCTTGTTTCATTGATTCTTCTCCTACCCACTTAAGCCCCCATGTTGCATCACCACTTCCTCATATCAGGGAGATCATATGATAGTTGTCTTTCTCTGCTTGACTAATTTCGCTAAGCATGATACGCTCTAGTTCCATCCATGTTGTCGCAAATGGCAAGATTTCATTTCTTTTGATGGCTGCATAGTATTCCATTGTGTATATATACCACATCTTCTTGATCCACTCATCTGTTGATGGACATCTAGGTTCTTTCCATAGTTTGGCTATTGTGGACATTGCTGCTATAAACATTCGTGTGCACGTGCCCCTTTGGATCACCACGTTTGTATCTTTAGGGTAAATACCCAGTAGTGCAATTGCTGGGTCATAGGGCAGTTCTATTTTCAACATTTTGAGGAACCTCCATGCTGTTTTCCAGAGTGGCTTCACCAGCTTGCATTCACACCAGGAGTGTAGGAGGGTTCCCCTTTCTCCGCATCCTCGCCAGCATCTGTCTTTTCCTGACTTGTTGATTTTAGCCATTCTGACTGGTGTGAGGTGATATCGCATTGTGGTTTTGATTTGTATTTCCCTGATGTCGAGTGATATGGAGCACTTTTTCATGTGTCTGTTGGCCATCTGGATGTCTTCTTTGCAGAAATGTCTGTTCATGTCCTCTGCCCATTTCTTGATTGGGTTATTTCTTTGGGTGTTGAGTTTGCTAAGTTCTTTATAGATTTTGGACACTAGTCCTTTATCTGATATGTCGTTTGCAAATATCTTCTCCCATTCTGTCAGTTGTCTTTTGATTTTGGTAACTGTTTCCTTTGCTGTGCAAAAGCTTTTGATCTTGATGAAATCCCATGTATTGGGATGTTCTAAATATTCTTTTTTAATCGATCAATAAATATTTATCAAACAAAACTGGGCCAGCTTTAGAAAGTCCCAAGGATGCATTTCTATTATATCTACCTTCTCCCCACCCAAACTTTAAAAGACAACAATAATGAGTAATATTATAGTCCCATCATATCTTTCTCTTTTTCAGAACGACTCCTAAAGTATTATTTATGGGTCTAGAGCTAACCCTAGGGAAAGATGCTGACAGGAAATGGAGTAAATTTAGCTGCCCAAACCTATCGGTGAGATGCTTTTTGACATGACTGACTCAAACTGGTTAAATAATACACACTTTGTTATTCACAGAGCAGGAGTTCAGACGGAAGGTGGGCTTTGGGATTGGTAGATTCAGTGGCTAAACGACATAAGCAAGGACTCTGACCATTTCCATCTTGTTCTTCATGGTCAATGGCATCGACTTCACTGTTTCCCTCATTGCCACAAGTGACTCCCAGGAGCCTGAGGGTTGTGTGAGCTCTTGATTAAGTCCCATGACAGTGTGAGACTGCCCATTTGTCTCTCATGACACCCAGGAACTGACACCTCTTCAGAGGCCCCCTCTGGCTTTTGGTCCATGGGCCCCTTGAGGGGGCCTCTGAAGAGATGGCAGTTCCTGGGTGTCAGGAGAGATTGACTAAGAAGATATTTACTCAGCCCTATTAATTGAGACGAATGGGCAGTCTCACGCTGCCATGGGATTTAATCAAGAGCTCAAGCAGCCCTCAGGCTCCTGGGAGTCACTTGTGGCAATGAGGGAAACAGAGCAAGAGTTCCACCTAAATAATCATGGGATTTAGAAAGATTTTATATGAGAAAAACATGTGAGTGAAGGCTTTTTTACTGAAACAGTGATATGGCTGGTGGGACAAAACCCCCAGAAGAAGGCTCCCCTGTATATTTTAAGCCAAAGTTAGTGGCACCTCTTTTAAGGAATATGCAGATTTTTAAAAAAGATTTTATTTATTTATTTGACAGAGAGAGAGACAGTGAGAGAGGGGACACAAGCAGGGAGAGTGGGAGAGGGAGAAGTAGGCTTTCCGCAGGGCAGGGAGCCCTGCTTGATCCCAAGACCCTGACCTGCGCTGAAGACAGACAATGACTAAGCTACCCAGGCATTCTGAAATATGCTGATTATTATACCTTAACCCTCAATAGTATTATTTAATTTATTTTTAAATATAATTTAAATTAATTAAATTAATTAAATTCAAATTTAATTTATAAATTTAATAAATTTAATTAAATCAATTAATTAAATTCAATTAATTAACATATAATGTATTATTTCTGAGGCAGATTCATCAGTCTGTATAATACCCAGTGCCCATTACATCAAATGCCATTCTTTTTTTATTATTAATTTATTTATTTTCAGCATAGCAGTATTCATTATTTTTTCACCACACCCAGTGCTCCATGCAATCCGTGCCTTCTATAATACCCACCACCTGGTACCCCAACCACCCACCCCCCCCACCACTTCAAACCCCTCAGATTGTTTTTTAGAGTCCATAGTCTCTCATGATTCACCTCCCCTTCCAATTTACCCCAACTCCCTTCTCTTCTCTACCACCCCTTGTCCTCCATGCTCTTTGTTATGCTCCACAAATAAGTGAAACCATATGATAATTGACTCTCTCTGCTTGACTTATTTCACTCAGCATAATCTCTTCCAGTCCTGTCCATGTTGATACAAAAGAGGGATACTCATCCTTTCTGATGGAGACATAATACTCCATAGTGTATATGAACCACATCAAATGCCATTCTTTTTTTTTTTTTTTTTTTTTTTTTTTTTTTTTTTTTAAAGATTTTATTTATTTATTTGACAGAGAGAAATTACAAGTACACTGAGAGGCAGGCAGAGAGAGAGAGGAAGGGAAGCAGGCTCCCTGCTGAGCAGAGAGCCCGATGCGGGACTCGATCCCAGGACCCTGAGATCACGACCTGAGCCGAAGGCAGCGGCTTAACCCACTGAGCCACCCAGGCGCCCCTCAAATGCCATTCTTAATGTCCATCACCCAGTTACCCCATCCCTCCACCTCGCCCTTCCAGCAACTCTGTTTGTTTCCTATGATTAAGAGTCTCTTATGGTTTGTCTCCCTCTCTGATTTAATCTTGTTTTATTTTAATATGTGCAACTCATATAACATATGTGTATCTCATTTCGTTCAGTTAGTACCTTAAGATTCTTTTAAAATTTTCCAAGTCATAGAACAGCAAAATTCTTTTCAATTCTCTGAATTGACAAAAGATTATATCTCCCATTTGTGATAAAATATTTTTATAACCGTATTTCTAGTAATGTCTAAATTCAGATTATTAGGTTTTGTGGGGTTTTTTTAGTAAATCTTAACGATACCTACCTAACAAATTTCATAATTTTAACAAATTAATTAAGATAAATTAAAGTAACTGCTAAATCATGTTCTTCATTTATTTTTATTCACTGTCTACAGACTTTAGTTTAACCCCAGAGGATTTTCCTGAGAGTATTGAAAATTGATATGGCACTTGATATTTCATTTTACTACTTGAATAAAATAATATAACATCAGAAATGTCTCAACTGTACTAATGCTAAGGAGTGCATGACAAATATTAAAACTTTCTAGAAAGAAGAAAGGATTCTGTACAAATATTTGATAAGATGATATGAAGATGCCGTGGTGAATAATCTCTTTAATGTACTGTTGAATCCTATTGGCTAGTATTTTGTTGAGTATTTTCGCATCTGTGTTCATCAAGGATATTGGTCTATAGCTCTCTTTTTTGGTGGGATCCTTGTCTGGTTTTGGGATCAAGGTGATGCTGGCCTCATAAAATGAGTTTGGAAGTTTTCCTTCCATTTCTATTTTTTGGAACAGTTTTAGGAGAATAGGAATTAGTTCTTCTTTAAATGTTTGGTAGAATTCCCCCGGGAAGCCGTCTGGCCCTGGGCTTTTGTTTGTTTGGAGATTTTTAATGACTGTTTCAATCTCCTTACTGGTTATGGGTCTGTTCAGGCTTTCTATTTCTTCCTGGTTCAGTTGTGGTAGTTTATATGTTTCTAGGAATGCATCCATTTCTTCCAGATTGTCAAATTTATTGCCGTAGAGTTGCTCATAGTATGTTCTTATAATAGTTTGTATTTCTTTGGTGTTAGTTGTGATCTCTCCTCTTTCATTCATGATTTTATTTATTTGGGTCCTTTCTCTTTTCTTTTTGATAAGTCTGGCCAGGGGTTTATCAATTTTATTAATTCTTTCAAAGAACCAGCTCCTACTTTCGTTGATTTGTTCTATTGTTTTTTTGGTTTCTATTTCATTGATTTCTGCTCTGATCTTTATGATTTCTCTTCTCCTGCTAGGCTTAGGGTTTCTTTCTTGTTCTTTCTCCAGCTCCTTTAGGTGTAGGGTTAGGTTGTGTACCTGAGACCTTTCTTGTTTCTTTTTTTTTTTTTTTTTAATTTTTTTTTTTTAATTTTTTTTTTTTATAAACATATATTTTTTATATACATATATTTTTATCCAGAAAGGCTTGTACCGCTATATATTTTCCTCTCAGGACTGCCTTTGTTGAGTCCCACAGATTTTGAACCGTTGTATTTTCATTATCATTTGTTTCCATGATTTTTTTCAATTCTTCTTTAATTTCCCGGTTGACCCATTCATTCTTTAGAAGGATGCTGTTTAGTCTCCATGTATTTTGGATGATATGAAGATGCAAAATTATCAATTTGTTTACCTTCTATTCTTCTTGTTTAAGTGGCATAAGATGTTGTAAGTGAAGGTGTATTAGAGAATTAAAAGTACTGACTGATACAAAGGCAAGAACAGACTATATTGAAAAATTGTAAATTGGCACACTTCTCTAAAAAAGATGGAAAGATGCTCAATGTCATTAGTCACTAGGGGAAGCAAATCAAAATCATGATGCTGAGTGATGTGGAGCATTTTTTCATATGTCTGTTGGCCATCTGGATGTCTTCTTTGCAGAAATGTCTGTTCATGTGCTCTGCCCATTTCTTGATTGGATTATTTGTTCTTTGGGTGTTGAGTTTGCTAATCTCTTTATAAATTTTGGATACTAGCCCTTTATCTGATACGTTGTTTGCAAATATCTTCTCCCATTCTGTCAGTTGTCTTTTGGTTTTGTTTCCTTTGCTATGCAAAACCTTTTGACCATGATGAAATTCCAATAGTTCATTTTTGCCCTTGCTTCCCTTGCCTAGGATGTTCCTAGGAAGAAGTTGCTGCGGCTGAGGTGGAAGAGGTTGCTGCCTGTGTTCTCCTCAAGGATTTTGATTGATTCTTTTCTCACATTGAGGCCCTTCATCCATTTTGAGTCTATTTTTGTGTGTGGTGCAAGGAAATGGCCCAATTTCATTTTTCTGCATATGGCTGTCCAAATTTCCCAACACTATTTGTTGAAGAGAGTATCTTTTTTCCATTGGACAGTCTTTCCTGCTTTGTCGAAGATTAGTTGACCATAGAGTTGAGGGTCTATATCTGGGCTCTCTATTCTGTTCCATCGAGCTATGTGTCTGTTTTTATGCCAGTACCATACTGTCTTGATGATGACAGCTTTGTAATAGAGCTTGAAGTCTGGAATTGTGATGCCACCATCTTTGGCTTTCTTTTTCAATATTCCTTTGGCTATTCAAGGTCTTTTCTGGTTCCATATAAATTACAGGATTATTTGTTCCATTTCTTTGAAAAAAAAAATGGATGGGATTTTGATAGGGATTGCATTAAATGTGTAGATTGTTTAGGTAGTATAGATATTTTCAAAATATTTGTTTTTCCAATCCAGGAGCATGGGACATTTTTCCATTTCTTTGTGTCTTCCTCAATTTCTTTCATGAGAACTTTATAGTTTTCTGAGTATAGATTCTTTGCCTCTTTGGTTAGGTTTATTCCTAGGTATCTTATGGTTTTGGATGCAACTGTAAATGGGATTGACTTCTTAATTTCTCTTTCTTCTGTCTTGTTGTTGGTGTAGAGAAATGCAACTGATTTCTGTGCATTGGTTTTATATCCTGACACTTTCCTGAATTCCTGTACAACTTCTAGCAGATTTGGAATGGAGCCTTTTGGGTTTTCCACATATAGTATCCTATCATCTGCAAAGAGTGATAGTTTGACTTCTTCTTTGCCAATTTGGATGCCTTTAATTTCTTTTTGGTTTTTGATTGGAAAGGCTAGGACTTCTAGTACTATGTTGAATAGCAGTGGTGATAATGGACATCCCTGCCGTGTTCCTGACTTTAGCAGAGAAGCTTTCAGTTTTTCTCCATTGAGAATGATATTTGTGTTGGGTTTATCATAGATAGCTTTGATGATATTGAGGTATGTGCCCTCTATCCCTACACTTTGAAGAGTTTTGATCAGGAAGGGATGCTGTACTTTGTCAACCGCTTTTTCAGCGTCTATTGAGAGTATCATATGGTTCTTGTTCTTTCTTTTATTAATGTGTTGTATCACATTGATTGATTTGCAGATGTTGAACAAACCTTGCAGCCCTGGAATAAATCCCACTTGGTCGAGGTGAATAATCCTTTTAATGTACTGTTGAATCTTATTGGCTAGTATTTTGGTGAGAATTTTCGCATCTGTGTTCATTAAGGCTATTGGCCTGTAGTTCTTTTTTGATGGGATCCTTGTCTGGTTTTGGGATCAAGGTGATGCTGGCCTCATAAAATGAGTTTGGAAGTTTTCCTTCCATTTCTATTCTACAGTTTCAGGAGAATAAGAATTAATATTCTTTAAATTCTTGGTAGAATTCCCCTGGGAAGCCATCTGGCCCCTGCCCTGGGCTCTTGTTTGTTGGCAGAATAGGAATTAATTCTTCTTTAAATGTTTGGTAGAATTCCCCTGGGAAGCCGTTTGGCTCTGGGATTTTGTTTGGAGATTTTTGGTGACTGTTTCAATCTCCTTACTGGTTATGGGTCTGTTCAGGTTTTCTATTTCTTCCTGGTTCAGTTGTGGTAGTTTATATGTCTCTAGGAATGCATCCATTTCTTCCAGATTGTCAAATTTGTTGGTGTAGTGTTGCTCGTAGTATGTTCTTATAATTGTTTGTATTCCTTTGGTGTTGTGATCTCTTGTCTTTAACTCATAATTTTATTAATTTGGGTCCTTTGTCTTTTCTTTTTGATAAGTCTGGCCACTATATAGTCTATATAGACTGGTGACTAGAACAGGATCACCCACTTAATTTTGAAAGTATTTTGGTCTCTTAGAAGAAACTACCTCCCCAAATTTTAAAGAATAAAAAACATTATAAGGGTAAACACAATGAAGGTATGGAATATGCCTATAAAGATGAAAAAAATTTTTTTTAATTTTTGAAAAAGGAGTTGATAAAGTAAGTTGGTTGGGAGAATAAAGAAAAAGAAAGTGGAGAGAATTTGCTCAGGTTGGAGACTAGAACAAGCCTGGAGCTAGATTTAGGGTATATTTTGATCTATTAGAAAAAGTTGTACCCCAAATTTTTTAGAAGAAAAAACCCTATTTGTATTCAAAAAATAAAGTTAGATATAATGAAGGATAAAATATGACTATAATAATGAAGGTTCAAAAAAGATTAGTTTTTATGAAAGGTTTTGTTAAGATAAACTAGTTAAAAAACATTAAAAGAGGAAAGCGTAAAAGTTAAAAAAAATTAGCAGAAGAAAAAAATATAAAAAAAAATTAAATTAACTGTAAGACTAGACAATCATGGGGAGAAAGCCATAGATTACATGCTTTGCTTTCTCTTCCTCTGGAATTCTGCTATTCTCCTTGGTAAGTGAACTTGGCCTTGGCTGGATTTCTCGTTGATCTTCTGGGGAATGCACCTGTTGTAGTGATTCTGAAGTGTCTTTGCCCAAGGCAGAATTGCACTGCCCTTACCAGGGGCCAGGCTACCTAATCCATTCTGGATCACTTTCGGGAGGTTTTGTTCCCTGAATGCTTTCTGTAGAGTTCTGGAGGATCGGAATGAAAATGGCGGCCTCCCGACCTCCAGCATGGAGGAGCCGAGAGTTCGGGACCCCACTTAGTGTGCCCTCAGAGAAAAGTGCTCAATCACTCCCATCTCCCTGGCCTCTGGCCACGCTTGGAATAAAGCGCTGAATCACTCCCATATCCCTGGCCTTCAGCTGTGCTCTGAGCTCACCCAGCCTGTGACTGTTTCAAGGTAACCCCGAGTTGAGAGCTCACTCCTCAGCTCTGTCTCTGTAGCCAGCTTCCCCGCTCTAATACCTGCAAGCTCTGCAACACTCAGACACCCCCAATCTTTCTGTGACCCTGTGAGACCTGGGGCCACGCTGACCCCATGTGGGCTTCACCCTGGTTTAGCCTCTGGAATGATGTCCCTCTGTAGATCAGACTTTTAAAAGTCCTGATTTTGTGCTTTGTTTTTCCGCCGCTTGCCAGGAGCCGACCCCTCCCCCCGCGGCCTATCTTCCCATCACTTTGGATTCACTTCTCCGCCGGTCCTACCTTTGAGAAAGTGGTCGATTTTCTGTTTCTAGAATTGTTGCTCTTCTTCTCTTCAATCTCCTGTTGGATTTGTAGGTGTTCCCAATGGTTTGGTAAACTATCTAGCTGATCTCCTACTACCTGATGTCCTCTTAGACGGCTACTTCTCTTCCATCTTGACTCCTCCCCCCTGGTCGATATAATTTTTTAATGAAAAAAAGCAAGTGTTAGAAAGGATGTAGAGAAATGGAACTCTTGTACATTGTTTTTGAGAATGTGGTATGTCTCAGTCACTGTAGAAAACAGTTCAGCTGCTCCTCAAGAAGTTAAGCTTAGAATTACCATATGGCCCAGAAATTCCACTCCTGGGTACAAAATAATTGAAAATGAGCACTCAAACAAATACATATACACCCAAGTTCATAGCTGCATTAGTCACAATAGCTGAAAATGGAGACAGTCCTATTGGCCATCATCAGATGAATGCATAAACAAATTGTGATATAACATTCAATGGAATATTATTCATTAAAAAGTAATGAGGTATCAATACAAATTTTGATGTGTATAAACCTCTAGGACATTATGCTATGTGAAGGAAGCCAAATACAAATGCTCACATATTGTATGATTCCATTTATATGAAATATTCAGTATAGTTAAATCCACAGAAACAAAATGCAGATTGGTGGTTGCCAGGGGTTGAGAGGTAGTAGTAATAGAAATGGGGAGTGCATTCTTGATGTGTACAGGTTTCCTTTTGGGGTGATGAAAATGTTTTGGAACTAGATAATGGTGATTGTATAATACTACAAATGCACTAAATAACATTGAATTGCTTACTTTAAAATGGTTAATTTTCTCATTTGCATCGACATGGATGGAACTGAAGGGGATTATGTTAAGTGAAGTAAGTCAAACAGAGAAACACAATTATCATATGGTTTCACTCATATGTGGAACATAAGCAATAGCACAGAGGACCATAGGGGAAGGGAGGGAAATCCAAAGGGGGAGAAATCAGAGCCAGAGGAAATATGAGAGACTATGGACCCCAGGAAACAATCTGGGGATTTCAGAGGGAAGGAGGCTGGGGGAGGGGGTAACATCATGATGGGTATTGAGGAGGGCATGTGCTGAGATGTGCCCTGGGTGTTATACGTAACTAATAAACCATTGAATACTGCATCAAAGACTAATATACTATATGGTGGCTAACTGAACATAATAAACACAATTTTTAAAAGTTAATTTTATGTTATATAAAACTCATCTCAAAAAACTTAAAAGTTTGACAGTTGTTGTAAAAAGTTGGTACATTACCAAGCAGAATATTCATTAACATGCATATGTAATTTGTAATTTCTTTTAACATGGAATATTTTTATGAATCAAATGTAGCTGGATGTTATGCCTTTTATCATGTAAAATGCTTAGGCACCAATTCCAGAAGTCTAATGTAGTTTTAATTTATAATCTTTTAACAAAACATAAAACTTTTATGACATTTATACATTCCTATGTTCATATCACTACTAAAGTGAAAAAAGCCAATGTAAAACATAAGATTGCAGTATCTTTTAGGATAAATGTTTAATTGTTAGAAAGGGTGCTTTGGAGTGTCTATTTTTTAATCTGAATGATAGGATATATATTTCAAAATTACATTGAAACTTCATCTCCAGGCCCACTTAGTTTGTTCCACTGAAGAATTATTGCTTAAAATGAGCTTTTTGCAAAAATTAAATATTTAATTATCCAACAGCTCTTTCAAGAAAAGTAATCAAAATGACTCAAATTCATTTGTATTGATGGCAGATTTTTCAATACACAGCAATTATATTTGAAAAGCTTTCAATTCCTGATTTAAGGCCATGCAGAGTAGTGTCTCATAAAAAATTCTGCTTCTTGACAAGCGAATTGCTATCAAAAGTTTGCAGTGTCTGGCCCCCTTAACCTTTACAGTGACAATTTCAAATGAAGAAAATAACCTTTATCTGTCTTGTTCAGGCACAATTTAGGGGCCAAAAGTTCATTTTTGACATATCCACTAAGGATAATGGATATCACTGATGGCCTTTGATAATTGTGTGGCATTAATATAAATGATGAATTATTAAATACTTTCATGCTATTTATTCAACTTGGATAACAAATCTCACTTTTAAAATGTTTTTTTTTTTGGAGTATTAAGGATTATGTTTGTCCTATTTTGCTCACTTAGATTCGTGGAATTTTTTCAATATTAAGCTCATATTTTTATTGTCACTCAGATAAGATAGTTCAAGTACTTTTCCTTCACTGCTATTCTTTAGAACCCACTATTTGATTCCATATTCTCTTCCTCATGTACAAAGTCATTATAGATATGGGCTGATTGCTTTGGGCAGTTCACCCTTCAGAACATAAAGCTTCTAGTTTCTGTGCATGATGAGTGGCATAAGTTCTGGGTTCTGAGCCTGAAGTCATATTGTTACATCTTAATTCATTGAGCATTCATTGGAGAAGTATGTGCACGTGCCTGCTCTGTAAGGAACTGCAGATATAAAGAAGTAAGACACACAAAATTCAGAAACCAGTGCAACATGAATCCTATTATTAACATTTGTCTCATGATTCCCAAGAAAAGATAAAAATTTCCTAATGCTTTTCAAAATAAAATAAGAAAAGGGAATTATTTACAAGTGGCAGGCTCATTATATTCTTCCATCCTACACAAAAATCTCCACCATGAAAAGCATCTGTTCTTGTGTCTGATTATTGATTGATTGATTGACTTTTGGTGACTATATGTTGAATTACTACCAGGTCACAAGTACAGTCCTGAGCAATGGGGATACCGTGGAGAACAAAAGAGACGAGGCCCTCTTGGAGCTCAAGGAAAAATGAGAGAGACATGAGACGTTATTGGCCTTGAATAATGCTAATATATATAGAAGAGACTTAAAGTGATCTGTAGGTAAAGTACAGCGTTGATAGGTTAGTACCCTAGAAATTCTAATGTAGTTTATAAAATCTGGGAAGTCATGTCTGAGCAAATAATAGCTGAGCAGATGCCTGAAGGATAAATAGGACTCAGGTGGAGAATGGTGGCCAAGCATTTGTGGCTGATGGAAAGGGCTCCAGTGAGGGAATGCTTGCGACCTGGAGATCCTTTTGAGGAAATGATAGAAAGCAACATTGTTGGAGTGTAGTGAGCAACATAAGATAGGGCATTTGGTGCACCAGGACTTACAGCCAGGAGCTTCCATGGTTTTGAAAAGCACATTTTATTCTTCATAGGTCTATCCTTAAATCCCAGCAAAAGTCTGGTATAAATGTACAGATTCAAGTGGGCAATATTGGTACCAAAGCCACACATCATATTTCTTACTAGCCATATTTTCGATAGTTGAGGATCTACTTATTTAAAAAATACTTTAGAGGTGCCTGGGTGACTCAGTCTTTTAAACATCTGCCTTCAGCTCAGGTCATGATCCCACAGTTTTGGGATGAGCCTTGCGTTGGGCTCCTTGCTCCGCGGGAATCTGCATCTTCCTCTCTCTTTATCCCTCCCCCTCTCACTCTTTCTCTATCAAATAAATAAATATTTAAAAATATTTTATAATTTTATTCATTTTGGAAAAAATCAACTGTACACCCTACCTTATGAAAGATCATAATATGATATGATTTATTAAACTTTTATATATACTTTAGAGATATGTAAAGCAACACTGTGCAGAGGAAACATTCCTAAACTAAATCTAAGTCATAGATCAGCCAACAATTCCTAAAATCTCTGTACAGTTTCTTTAAAATCTAATTAATAATAAGCATCAAGTGTACCAAATAATCAATAATGAAGGAGTATACAGGCTTCATGGAAATCCAGAAAGCACAGTGAATCTAAGAGGCCAGTTGCTTCTATTATTAGTCTGCTTTGGATCTCAGAAACCCTAGTTACTTATATCTTGGTTTCTAGCTCTGTAACAAATGGAGGAGTTTCAGATTAGTGCAGTATTCCTATTCTTAGAAATAAATGGTGATTATAAGCAGGGACGGGTTACCTTCATTGTTCAAGGAGACTGAAATGTTAAAATGTTAAGATGTGAAATGTTAAAAAGAATACAAGCTGAAAGCTTTGCCGACTAATTTATTATTTTTAAATGGTTTCATTAGTTACAGACATGAACATATTATTAACACTTGAATAAACTTGCCCTTTTAAAATTGAGAAGGGAATTAAATTCAAAAGACTTTATTATATAAAACAAAAATTTTCCTTTAGCAAAGTTATTTTTATTCATCTAAAGATTATATGCAGTATGTCTGTTTCCTAATTTGGAATTCAGATAATTCAATGATAATAATAATAATAATAATAATAATACCTCTTATACTTACTAAGTTGAAGCAGATGGAAATAGAAAACCCAAGCTGCTATTCAGCATATAATCACTATGCAAATATTCCAACAGCTTGCATGATTTTTCAAACTATTATCTCAAGAGCAACAAACCATTATATTGAAAAGTTGAGAAAGACAGCACAGTAAAAAGATGTTATGCATATAGAGTTTGAGACCATTTGTACTCAATTCAACAATGATTAAAATAAATCCACTATTTTTAAAGGATACAAGTAAGAAAAGGGAGGCTAAGAGACTTGTGTTTGGCAACATTTCCCAAACAAGAGTCTGTGTGTGTGTGCGTGTGTGCCTGTGTGTATGTGTGTTGCATACAGTGTGCTCTGCGGCCTACTTCTCATCATTTAAACATGGTGAATCTCACCCATCTTAAAAAATCTCAAATTTCTCACATTTCTCCCTTCTACCTCTCTTTTTCTGTCTTTCCTATTACAGCCACATCTCCTGGGAAAAAAGGTGGCACCTTAATGTGGCACCTTCAATTCCTCACCTATTTCAATCTATAGTACCTATTACAATGCATCCTTTAATTCATTTAAGAAATAGGAATGAAGGCCACATCATTTTCTATGTGCATAAGATTCAGTGGTGAGTAAAGTCAAATATGTTGCCTGCATCCTTGAAGCTCCATCTGTGGGGATAGTGGATGTCCAGTGTCTATTATAAGGGAGAGAGTAAATGCTTTCCTTTCAACTGTAATACTTGTAGTTGACCAATCAGGAATTTAAGAGATTCTATCAATGAGTTTTTCCTTGTTGTACTTGATTTTGGATATATTTCAGACCTCCAAGTTAACGAAATCTAAGCCTCAAGGGAGTTTTGGAACGACCACTCTCTGACTCATCCAACCACATCCCTGAAGTAAGATCATTGTGCTGCTTCACACATTCTTTTTTTTTTTTTTTTTAAGATTTTATTTGTTTGACACAGAAAGAGAGGAGAGAGCAAGCACAAGCAGGGATAGTGGCAGGCAGGAGAAAAGCAGGCTCCCCACTGAGGAGCCTGATGTGGGGCTTAATTCCAGGACTCTGGGATCATGACCTGAACCTAAGGCAGCCACCTAACCAACCACCTAACCACCTAACCAACTGCCTAGGTGCCCCTGCTTTACACATACTAAATCATTTGTTTTAATGGATCCCATGCTACTTTTGGAGGCAGTGCTAAAAATTATAACTTAATTGACCTCCAGGAAGTGGAGTAAAGTACCATTTATCATAATATAGTGTTACTTTTACCATTTACTTTACATTAAATTATTTAAAGATAACAGCTTCTGAGGTCAGGGGGAGATTTAATACTAAAGGAAAAACTGCTTCTCATTTTTAAGCTGAAGAAAGGAGTAAACAGTGTGAACAAGAAGCATACAAAGTTTAACTTATTTTAATATAATTATGTCTTTGAGGCCTGAAATATTTGCTTGGTCAAAGAAATGCCAAAATATCAAATCAGAACGTATCATATACTCTGTAGTTCAGTAGCTAAATCAAAAAGAAGTAATATTAGCTAGCATTCAGGGGCCTTATCACGAGCTAGATACATTTCTAAGAATTCCACAGTTATATATAAAACTATAAAATCAAAAATCCTATTCCATTAATAAGGAACATAAAGACAGTCAAACACCTTGCCCATAGTTACACAGCCAATAAATAGCCAAACTGAGATGCAAGTCCGAAGCACTCGACTACAAAAATTTTTTCTGAGATTCTAATTGCTAGACAGTTTTATTTAGACTATTGTATACATAGTACAATAAAAAAACAAATGGCCTATAAAATTATACTAAGCTGGGAAACCCAGTTTAAAGGTCTGTTGCACCAGCATATTCTCCTCGTCTACTTAACTGATAATTGAATTTCTATTAACCCAGGTTTTTATGTGGCAAAACCAACTTCACAATCTATGGAGTAAGGTGAGCCCACAAAAGCCTGTCATTAAAGCCATGATTTTATTAAATGTACATACAAGTGGTGTTTGTAAGTGTCCAGGAATGGATTTACACAAGGACGAGGAAAAAAATTAAGCAGGCCTTACAACATTTGCTGAAGAAACTGGGAGAGAAGAAAGTGTAACCCTGGGCAATATGTCAGTGATAAAAATACAGATTGTCTGTATTTCAGCCATGTAATTTGTGAAATACCACAGAAGCTATGGAGTAGAAAAGACTTATCATTATCTACTGAAAACAAAATAATATGAACCCAGGATGGGAGGTTATCATAATTAAGTAGCCACATCAAAAGATACATATTCATTTTCTCGCATGTTCTGTTGAGAAATTTGGTACATATGTTCTGTAAACTCTGTAGAAGGACCAAGGGAAAATTAAAATGTCAAAGGTCATCATGCTGTGGCAAAAATAAGGTAAGGAAAATACTAAAAAAAATTTAGTAATTTTTAACTAGATTTTTAATTAAAAAAGACTAACAATACCTTAAGAATTAATTAAATCTCACACATACACACACACATACACACACACACACACACAACAGTTTCAGAAAGGCTAGTAATTGAAATTCTTGAATTGGTCATAAATACATGGTACAGAAATATAACTAAATTTTTAGCTATTGATAATTCTGTAGTCAGTAATGGATCAATTGAGTAAAAATCAGAATTTTTAAATATTAGCCATACATTATTGGTCAGAAATGCAAAAGAAAATGCAGTGAACAAACATGGGTTTTGCTAGCCAAATCAGGCAGCTGAAAACACCCAAATGAGTTGCAAAGGCAACAGAGAGGACCGTAATCTTCTCCTCCTGCTTTGAGTGGACTGTTTAAACAATAGCACTTGAGCCTGGATAGAGGAAAGGGACTTTCACATATGCAGAGAGTGGGTCACATTCTAGTGTTTGGAGATAATCCTGGGTACAATAGCATATCCTTCTTGCAACCTTACAGTGTTCACTGTTGATATTTACCATCTTCTACATCGCATTAGTGTGCTCCTTTTCTTCTGCTCCCATTCTCCTAGTTAAGTTCTTTATGGCGGAGCTCCTGAACTGCTAGCTCCTTGCTGTCTATTTAGTACATTGTTGCCAGATTCATTATCCTAAAAATCCTCTAGTGTTTTTACGTTGCCCTCAAATTCTAACTCTGTAGATAAGTTAATATTCTTAATTAAATATAAATTAATTGTTTCAAAAAACTAAATTTCTTCCCTGTCTTGGATCCACAAGTAGCAAATTCCTCATGTGTTCTTAAGATAGACTGGTCTCCATTTGCACACGAAAAAGAGACCATATGCTCACATGTAGATAATTTGTTGACTTGAAATGAAAAAGGAAAAGAAATAATCAGTACACAAAGTGCCTGGAATGGATGCCATCTCCCTTTTTCTACTCTGTCTCTCATTCTGCAGAACATATAGAGGTTTCATAGACTTTTCATTGGGAGAGCCAATGAAACTCAAATTCATTTTAAACTGAACTCAGTATTTTTCCTATTCTTAAACGTTTTTCTTCTAGATTCTCTGAATTAATCATTTTCATTGGCATTTACTAAGATTCTCAAGCTAAAAAAAAACCCTTAGGGGCAAACTTAAGGCCATTTTTGATGGAACTTACCATCTTTTTCAGTTATAACTTCAGCATTATCTCTTACCTGGATTATTACAGTAGGCTTATAAATGATCCGTTTTTCAGTAGTCTTGCTATGTTAGGGTCGTACTACTTGCTATTACATATAAACCTTGAAATCTTCAAGACTTAACAAAACAGGGGCTTGTTGTTTGCTTATCAAAAGCCCAGTTTGCTTACGTAAAGACTACTAAGAATGGCGGCATCTGTGTCTTTGTTTCATGGACTCATTCAGTCACTGAAGATATGAAAGCCATCATCAAATCTCCTTGCCACTTGTCCTGAACACTGATGTAACGAAGCAAGTAAAGGAAGAAGGAAGATGGGAGATGTATGGGAAGTTTGGAAATGTAGTTCTTACCTGGGTAGGTACTTTTTAGAAAAGCTCTACACTGTAGAGATGAGCATAAAACCTTGGAAGCTAACCGTCTCTGCTGTAGATGTTCTCTCCAAACTATTCTAATAGTTCACCCATGACTATTTTAACATACAAACCTCTGCCAATTCTCTGTTTAAAGATCTTGTATCTCTCCCATTACTCTCACAAAAAAAGTAGAACGCTTATCTGACAAGAAAATTTTGAGAGTAGGAAAGGTGCCTTTAAGTAATTGTTTTGGAGAAAAAGGTGATATTAACATTATGTAAGGATTGTTCTGGACAAACCAAGACAACAGATAGTCATCCTTTTTACAAGATGCTTTAAAATCCACCACCTTCTTGCCTTTTTAAGCATCAAATCCAAACCATTCTGTACTAATTTATTTAATATGTATACTCACCATATTACACTATTTTCATTCCCCAAAAAGTGGTGTTCCCTTTTTTATTTTGGAGCTTTGTAGTACTTCTGTTTCCTCTTCCTATAACCAACTCATCTTCCTTAGGCATTACTTAGATCCTTAGGCATTACTTCCTATGGGAAATCTCCATTTTTTTTTTCTACTGAAGGCACTCTACCTTTTTTCAATTCCATATAACACCAAATGAACTATGTTAAAACCAGCAGTTTACTTATATGCACACTCCCACATCAAACTTCTTGGGAGCAGAGTGATTGTCACCATTTTATCCTTGGCTCCTGAAAAAGGAGTTAGCATAGAATAAATATTTGATAAATATATGTTGAATTAATGAGCAAACTTAACTTTTCTTATCATGTCTGTTTTCACAGCATCTTTTGATTCTTCATTATTAGATGGGTAAAAAAAGAACTGTATCTACATAATAGGATGTTTATAGGAATTAGTGGATATATACAAATAAATATACAAAAAATATTTGGTGTATTACTTGGCACAAAGATAGTCTCACTAAGTTTTGGCAATTATTATTCCCCAAGTTCAGATCAAATATGTAAAGTGATCTCCTTGTGATTTTTTTTTCCCTCATCACTTTCAGTCAAAAATATTTTCTCTCACATTTTTGTGCCCCCTTATTGGGTAATTCTCTCATAATTTGACTTATACTGTAGTTAATTGAGAAGAATTCTGTCTTCCCCTATAAGTTATAAGCTCTTGATAAGAAGGTCATAATTATTCTTACTGTGGCTATCTAGCAATTGGTACAACATGGACACTAAGTAAAACATCTATAGAATGTCTTAAAGAAAATTAAAGACTGAAGAAAGATAATTTTGAGGATTCTCCATTGTAAGAAAAAGATGACAAGGACTTAAAAAACAAATACTCTTGATAAATAGGTCATATTTACTTTGAAAAAAAGAGACAATATTTTGTTTGCTTGTTTGTTTAAATAATAGGAGAGTCTTGTAGCATTCTAAAATAAAACAGTATTTTTAGACTATGTTGACATACTCTGAAGCGACTATTCCTTCAATTTTTAATGCAACTAGCCATTTGCCCCCAAATGGTTTCCTCTTCCAATAACTCAGATGATAGAAGGTTTTTAGAATTTAAAAAGACTTTAAAAACCACCAATCCAGGTCGTCTCATTTTACATACGAGGAATCAACAATCCAGAGAAGTTAAGCAACTTTGAAATTCTACCCGACAGTAAAGGATTTGGGGAAATATAATCACTAGTTATTTATCCAAATAGTTAATGTCTTCAAAAGTATCAGTAATTTAGATGAAACTGTCAATTCAATATATTCTGGATGCAGTAGAGGCTTAATTGAATGTCTGCTTGAATTACATTCAATTATATTGATGTTTCACTAATACGTGTTGCAATGAGCATAACAAAATCTCTTCCAAACTTGAACTTTTTCCCATGTTGTTAAAAGGCACCAGTTTAATTATCTTTAATTTAAAGTTAGATTCTAGAACTACTCTCATGACTGCACATTGATTTTACTTGCATTTAGGAAATCCGATTACCTTGAATCACATATATATATTTATAAATCATGAATGGTGCTTTTTTAAAAATATTTGAAACTAATTATTTACATGATTGCAAATGTCAGTGATATGAAGAAAAATTTGTAGGATGGAACGAACAAATGATACCAGACAATGTTTTACAATTGCCTGTATAATCCATTGTGCCCTTCATAATCTAAAGACATTTGAAATTGTGCACTGCTGCAGATAGTAACATTGTGAGTTTTGGAATTAGTTACTAGAAAATATAATTTTATCTTGGTTCCTTTTATTGTAGAGCATTACATCTAAGCAGACACAAAACACAAAAGTATATGCATGGTAACATCTAACTTATTTACCTTTTTGTTTTGCCAGTCTATCATAGTATTTCAAGTGATTGCTTTTAAATGTTTTCTTCTTTTGGTAGGGGGAATTGTCACCAACAGTAATCATAATTGTTACTGAGAAGTACACTTTATTATTTTTTTATTATGTTCAGTTAGTCACCGTATAGTACATAATTATTCCTTGATGCACTGTTCAATGATTTATTAGTTACGTCTAACACCCAGTGCGCATCACAACATGTGCCCTCCTCAATACCCATCATCCTGTTACACCCTTCTCCACCCTCCTCCCCTCTGAAATCCCCAGATTGATCCTGGGGTCCATAGTCTCTCATAGTTCATCTGACTCTCTGATTTCTCCCCTTTGGATTTCCCTCCAATGTGGTCCTCTGTGCTATTGCTTATGTTCCACATATGAGTGAAACCATAGGATAATTGTGTTTCTCTGTTTGACTTACTTCACTTAACATAATCCCCTCTAGTTCCATCCATATTGATGCAAATTGTGGGTATTCATCATTTCTGATGGCTGAATAATATTCCATTATATATATGTACAAATGACTAATAGACACATGAATAAATGTTCAACATCATTAGCCATCAGGGAAATACAAATCAAAACCAAATTGAGATACCACCTTAACCAGTTAGAATGGCAGAAATTAACAAGATAGGAAACAACAAATGTTGGTGAGGATGTGGAGAAAGGAGAACGCTCTTGCACTGTTGGTGGGAATACAAATGGTACAGCCACTCTGGAAAACAGTATGGAGGTTCCTCAAGATGTTAAGAATAGAGCTACCCCACAACCCAGCAATTGTACTACTGGGTATTTACCCCAAAGATACAGATGCAGTGAAAAGAAGTAGCACATGCACCCCAAGGTTCACAGCAACAATGTCCATAATAGCCAAACTGTGGAATGAGCCAAGATATCCTTCAACAGATAAATGTATAAAGAAGATGAGAGCTGTGTTTTAAAAATACATTCCTGGGATGTCTGGGTGGCTCAGTTGGTTAAGTGGCTGACTCTTGGTTTTGGCTCAGGTCATGATCTGAGTAGGGTATTGTACTTGGTGGGGAGTCTGCTTGAGGATTCTCTCTCCCCCACTCTCTTTGCCCCTCTCCCTGCTCATGTGCATGCAAGTGCACTCTCTCTCTTTCTCTAAAATTAAAAAATAAAGTAAGCCTTTTTAAAAAGGTACATTCATAATCCATAATCTGGTGATTGTAATGCCGAATTCAAATGTTGCATTAAATAAGCTATTCCATATAAAAGACCTAACACAATGCTGAACATATAGTGTACATTAATGAAATGGTGATTACTTTTTTGTTTATCAAAGGAAAATAAGTTAATAATATAGTTTATGAAAAAGAAATTGATAAGTGCCTATTTTCAGTTTTACAACATTATTTTCCCCAAAAGAAGATTCTATATGTCTATATTCTGTTAATTACTGAGAGTAAGAGAAAGGAGAAATATTTTTTGAAATTAGAGCAACAAAATTATCTCCTAATGGTTTACTTTACTAAAAAAAAAAAAAAAAAAAAAACTTAATAAGTACTGTAAAAGTCTCTACTGAAATTCTTGTTATTAAATAAGCACAATATAAACTGTGTTCGTTGTATATTCACCTAGTTTAAAATGTTTTTGTAGTGTTGTTCTAGTTGCTACGGGAGTTAGAAGATAAAATATCTGTTGTGGAATTTGTAGACTAGCCGAAACAACAAAATAATGCATGTGAAATGGCATTTACTGTAAAAGGAAACAATTACATTAATTGGTCTAATCGAACTGTCAATTATCAAAAAGCAATGGTGATAAGCCACTATATCAGGCTGCCTTTTTGACTATAGCCCCCTCCTACTTTTTTGCAAATGGAGAAGGGTGTGCCCAATTCTCAGTTGGTACCAAATGAAGCTAGACTAGAAAAAAAAGACAGGACCAAGAAAGGGGTGGGAAGAAACTTGCAGAAGTCCTGGGACCAGACTTGCTCTTTCATGCCTTTCCACTCCCTAGAATTTAAAAAGCAGAGCAATATCATGTGGGAGAATACCTTGTGTAATTTGAGCCATGAGGCCAATAGTGAGGTATTCATGAGAAAGAACATCTCTTGGAAATATCTTGCTTACTTAATTAAAGCTTTCATGGTTTTTATACTTAAAATTCCAAAAAACATCACTGGCAACAAGACTGGTGGTTAAAAATCTGCCACGGTCTTGTAATTGTATGGACATTGCTGAGTATTCAGAGATGAAGAGCAGTTTAATTGAGGTTGCACTCTAGGATTAAGACAAATAATTTCCAACAGAAAAAGCCAGAAATTAGCTCAGTGAGCCTTAAGTGTCTTGAATTATCTTTGTTATTGGGTAAGTGAGTAAGTAAATAAATAAGTAAATAATGGAGTGAAAAGTGGGAATATTTTAACACTTTATCTCTTAATACTTTTAAAATTATATAATAATCATGTTAGTATTAAAATAATAATTTCATTTATTTTTAATATCCAAATGTAGATAGATGGATAGAAATACTTAGATATAGGGATGATTACATGAAGGTGATAGATAAATATTATTTTGGGGAGAAGGATTTAAAAATACCTTCATGTGGGAGACTATCCCTGAAATAGGTTTTCTAGATAATTTACTTGGATATCTATGTGATCTATTATTACCATCTAGTGGCAATGTCTTTGAACTGCAAATTCTTAGTACCAATATAGACTCTAAAGGGGCTTGGCCAATTCAACCCATTTTCTTGATGCATATGTCAGAAATATTAATCATTATATAACATCACCAACCATACACATATTACCCTGTAAAAACTTTTTCATAAAATGAAACCGATTTGAATAAGGCCAATTACAAAAGACTTAAATTCGTTGCGATAGACCGCAAAATCAAAATTGGGCTGCAAGAAAATAATATGTTCAAGTTTGAATTAAATCCCCAAGAATAGGGCATATGAATAGAAAAAAAAATTCTCTGCAGCTTGGCAATATAGTCTGCCAGTTTTAAATGTGCAAGTTTGACTAGATGAGAAATATGCAAAAAAAGATCAATGTTGAGATAGAAGTTTAGAAGTTCAGATTAAATAGCATAAATTGATGATAAAGAATAAGGATAATACATTTTAAAATGTTATAACAAAAATACAAAAATGTGAATATGTAGTTAGGCCTGTTGTTATGGGAGAAGATAAATTGGGAATTGTTTGCAATGATTTATGAGGATATGAGCACTTGTATATGAATGGTCATTGGGGAAAAGCAAAGAAAGCAAAGTTTCTGTAAGATTTGTCAATAAAGGTAGAGTACTTGGTAAATTAGGTGAGGGAGATAAAGGAGATGAAAGTATCTCTCATGATGTGAATATGGAAAACTAAGGAATAGAGGTAGTGTGTTTAGTATTAAGGAAATTAAGAACAATTATTATAGACCTTTGTTCTAGGATATAAATCTTATAAAAGCTGGACAGAATTCTAAGGAATTTTCCTACACTTTGTCATTTAATCCTCCTAAACCCTGTTTTTAAACTGGGGTGGGGGGGATGTGAAGGAATCGGAGCCAACTATATTATATCATTTTCCCAAGACCTTACCGCTTAATCTGTGGCATCCTTGGCATTTGATTCCCAATCCCATGGGATTCTAAGAGTTGGTGCTTTTTCTCCTCTCTTTCCTCTCTTTTTCTCCTCATCTTTAGTTTTTTAGCATCTCAACTGAGATTTTTTTTTAACTAAAATAATGTAAAGATTCTACAGTATACCTAACCCTCTATATGACTTTATATAACCAAAGTTTAGAAAATGTGAAGTTTACTAGGCCGTTTTCTATATGAAGTATGAGATGTTTGTCCTGAAATATAAACCTAAAAAGGACACAATAAAGGAATATAGAAAAGGCATGTTTATGTACCATAATTTTTAAATTACACCATTGTATTAACTGAAAGATGTTTTGCTGAAGTGTGCAGTGCATGGTAAAGATGTGATTCTCTGGCCTACAATTAAACAGTCAGAATTACCACATAGATCCAACCCATCTGATACTCAGTGAAGGGAAAGACAGGAGGCTGCATGTGGAAATTATCTAACGTTTCCCTTGGTCAACATGTATGCCTATTTCTGGTTGTTCATGCTTATTGGTTGATAACAATATCTTTATTATTGGTAGTAGTACAGTAATAATTATTATTGTTGTTATTTATTTTAGAGTTAACATAGGTAAATAAAAATATGTTAGTCTCAGCTAACCTATAATTATTAATAATTATATTAATTAATAATTATTGATGATATTATTATTATCCTTTCATTTTCAAAAGTGTCCTGGTTGGGATGATGAATTATGTTATCACCCATACAAGGGGTACTTAAACAAAGACATGATGGTCTGGTTAAACTTATAGACGGTTTTTAGAATGCTGTTTTAAAATGCATAAAATAGGGGCATCTGGGTGGCTCAGTCGGTTAAGTGTCTGGCTTCTGCTCAGGTCATGATCCCAGTGTCCTGGGAGGGAGCCCCACTTTGGGCTCTCCACTCAGTGGGAAATCTTCCTCTCGCTCTGCTCCTCCCCTTGCTCCTTCTCTTTCTCACTCTCAGAGAAATAAAGTCTTTAAAAGAAATAAATAAAAATAAAATACATAAAAATACAAAGGGAAGCATACATATTAAAATAGTTATCAAAATATTTTAAAAACCAGATTTGTGTTGTAGTGCTCATTGTGCTCCTTTACTAACTCATTAGTTACTGAGATCTAGTGAAGCATTTAACAACTACTATAATTTAAAGAAGGGATAATCCAACAGTATTTCAACACAACTGTAAGGTGAGAAGTACATTTGTAATTTCTGTTGATGAAAAAGTTAGAAGTCCTATTTCTATAGCTTATGACTTATATTCATTCTTGAAAGAAATACTAATTTTCAGTTTCTTAAAAATTAAGATATATTATTGCTAACCCCAAAATCAAGTAGTTAAGCACCTCTAGATATACTACATTGTTAGTTTATGTACCTTCTCCAACACTAGAATTGAGCCCCTTAAGCTCACAAATTATATTCACATTTGCATCGTTAATAACAAATACAAAGCATAACATATTATACGCATTCAATAAATAAATGAATCCATACACAATAAAGTCAGTGAAAAAACTGAGGATGTGTAAAATTCAACGGAACAAATTACATGATAAGACACAGTAGAGAGAGTTTCCAGACAAAGACTTTAGCTAGGGGTGGGGTAGGACATAGGATACGGAAATGAAGATGAATTGCCCAGAAACTGAGGCTTCCTCTCTGTCCCATGTGTTCAGCATGGTTATGAACTGTTTGGGCAGTGGAAAAGAAGGCAGGGCCTGACCTCGCCCCCGACCGACATTTCACTAATCCCCATATTATGAGACTGAGGATATTGAAGTTCGGTCAAAGGACTGTTCTGACAAAGGGAAGATGCTCATCTTTTGTTTCTTACTCTCCCTACTTCCAAGCCCACTCACGAATTCAAAAGTACACTCTGGAAGGTGTAGGCAGTGTTGTCAGAGGATTTACTCTACCTCTGTGATGTTTGTCCTCTCCTTGGAAGTCTGTTCCAGAGATCTCGTCACATCTTCTCCTTCAGAGCTCTGGGGAGCTCTTCATCTTGCTGCTTTTGCTTTTGCACCTCCGCCAGCTCTCCTGTCAATGGATTGAAGCTGTCTGATGGAAGAAACATTCATTTTTCGTTTCCCATTTACACATATAAGGGTATAGCTGGTGTTTCTGTGGGGGGAGAGGGGAGCATCTGGACATTTATTATATAAAGAGAAAAAATTGAAGTGAATATCTAATGAAAGAACATCGAAGCTTCCTTTACTGTTCCCACTGGGTCTCAGCAGAAGTACATTCTAATTCTGCCTAGACAAGCCCCTTTAAACACGCTAGCCTCCTGCAAGGACAGTTCTATCTCCTCAGCTTGTCAGCAGGACTAGAACAAATAAAAACAAAAACAACAAAAAACAAAATAAAGCAAAAGGTCTGTCCTTTTGCTTTATTGATGTGAGTGCAGGGATAGAGCAGGGGCTACAGAACATAAGGAAGGACGGCACAGTGAGGAAAAGACAGTAACAGGTGTTTAAGTTGTTCGATGATAACACATATTCCCTTACAGTGAATGTTCTCAGCAGTCCTAGATGAGTGGAGATAGATTTATGTGTGTGTGTGTGTGTGTGTGTGTATATACGCATATATATATCATTTCTTTTATAATGGTTTTAGTAATTTTACTGACATTGTCAATAGGAGTAAGATTAGCTATGTCAGAGATGGTAGGTGATAGATGTGATATGATAGAGTGTGACAGAGGGGACTACTTTGGATAGACTACTTTGGGGGTAAGAAAGCATTTTTTAGTAAGTGACATTTGAAGTGAGACCTGAGTGATAAGAAAAGAGACAGTTGTATGAACACTTGGGAAAGGAGTATGGCAGGCAGAAGAGCTCAGAATTGTATAGGGTTATGTAGGACCTAATCGTAGCTTCTCACTAACTTAGTTCTCATCCTATCATTTTGTTACTTAAACAGTACTTGGCCCCCCTCAAAAATTGTAGAAAACTCTAAACAAGCATAGGGTTTAGGAAAACTTCTATAAATAATACAGAATAAGTATATATTGTAAATGACAGTGGATTTTAATAGGAAACACTCTAGGACTAGTTCTAAGAGACTTAATGTATATCATGCACTTACTATAAGCTAGGGTCTCCTAAATTTTATAAGTATTTTGGATTTCAATCTAAGTAAAATGAATTAATTCACTAAATGGCTGTAAGAGAAAAGTTCAGGATTTGAGTTACATTTTGAAAAGCCTACTTTGGATCTTTGTGGAGAATGGATTATAGAAGAACACAGAACCCTGGGGGACCAAGTAGAGATGCTTTTTGTCATTGTCAGGAGAGACAGTAGAAGCGATGGATGGATGATAGTGCCCTTCTGAAAGAGCAAGTGGAAATTGATTCCACAAGTAGAGGAAGACTCCAGAATTCTGTTTGGAAATGTTAATTTTTAATCACAATTTGGGCAACCTTTTCTGAAGGTTTGCTTCCCTTTCCTAAATAAACCTTTGGCAGACCCAAGACAACACCTCTTTCTAAGAAGCTAGTCGTGTCGTCGTTAAAACCAGGTCTGGAGCCAGACTAAGAACAGATAAGCTCTGGCTCTGCCTGTTACCAGCTGTGTGACCTTGAACTTGCTGACTTATTAGATTTGCTGTGCTTCAGTTTCCTCAGATACAAGGAGGATAGTAATTATGCTCTGTCTAATGGAGTTTTTAGAGATTAAATTAATTAATTAATGTAAGCCCTTAAAATAGGGCTGGGCACATTTTTGTGTGATATAGAATTAAGTTTCTTAGGACTATTCCTAAACCACAGTACTTTCTATTAACATCCATTCTTCAGAATATGTTTTCATTCTGTATTATTTATAGAAGTTTCCCTGAGCCCTATGCTTGTTTAGAGTTTTCCCCAATTCTTAATGGGGGCGATCACCATTTAAACAAATAAAAGAGTGAGAAACTAAGTATTAATAGGAGGCTATAATTAGTTCAATTATGATATTTTAGTTCTTTGTGCAATTCCTGTTGATATCATTTGGATGCCATGCAGGAGCTCAAGAGTCCTACACAATAGGACCCCTGACCTGTACACACTGCATGTTAGACTACCATTGGAGACTGACTTTAAATGATACTGTCTTGTTTTCCCCAGTTAATTTAAGGTTATGAAAAGTATCCTTTTGTACTTTTTTTCTACTTTCTTTCCATTTTTAATTAATTTAGTAGATCAATCATTGTTCTAAATATAAAATCATAGAATCATATAGCAGAACTGGAATTTCTGGAGTGCAAAAAAAAATTGATATGTAACCAATGTATTACTAAAAAGACTGACTTTCTGGGACACCTGGGTGGTTTAGTTGGTTAAGCATCTGCCTTTGGCTTAGGTCACGAACCAGGGTCCTGGGATCAAGCCCTACATTGGGCTCCCTGCTCAGTGGGGAGTCTGCTTCTTCCTCTCCCTCTGCCTCTCCCCTCCACCCCCACTTGTGATCTCTCTCTCTCTCTTGCTCACTCTCTCTCTGTCTCAGATAAAGTCTTCTAATAAAAAAAAAAAAAGATAAAACTTCTGAGTTCCTAGAGCATAACTAAATGAAACAAAATCGTTTCATTATAAACCTGGAAACATTACAAAAATATAACTAAATTTCAAGACATGTCTGAATTTCATCTTCTTGGTTTGGTCAGACTCTATCTGGACATCGCAGAGGAGAATTGTTAATATATGCAGATTGACAAGGATGATGAAATCTCTGGTAATCATATCTCTTGTGAAAAACTGTAGAACCATTAACTTCCAAAAATTAGATGGCTTTTATGTAGACAAAAGGATTTATTCTTTTTAGCTTTGTGTGAAAATTATAGGAAGACACAAAAAGAAAGGTTTTTTCAAGCATAAATAATTGCTCAAAATATATGAGAAATATCAGACAACAGAAATTCTAGAGGTTTTTTGCCCCTCCCCCTTTGTTCTACTGTCTGTTCTAGAAAAAAAAGCTGTTACAAGGATTATGTGTAGTTGCCAAGGAGAAAATTTGGTCAAGTTGTTATTAAAGGGGTTTCATTTTTCTATATGATTACATGTCTCAAAAGTCACAAATTATCTCATAATCATACATGTTGCAAAATTGCAAAGATAAATTTTGATCCAAGCAGTCACTCACAATGAGATGTTTTAGCATTCTAGAAATTACCTATTGTAAGCTCAGAGTATATAGATGGTACCTAAATCTACTGGGAGACAGATCTTAATGAGTCCCCCCACAAGCATCAGTGTAATACAATTTAAGAAATCCTAGTTGTTAGGGCACCTGGGTGGCTCAGTGGGTTAAGCCTCTGCCTTCGGCTCAGGTCATCATCTCAGGGTCCTGGAATCGAGCCCTGCATCGGGCTCTCTGCTTGGCAGGGAGCCTGCTTCCTCCTCTCTCTCTGCCTGCCTCTTACCTACTTGTGATCTCTGTCCGTCAAATAAATAAATAAAATCTTTAAAAACAGAACATAAGAGATCCCAGTTGAGAAATTATGCTTTCTGACTATCTTTCTAAAGAGGGAGAACCCAGGGTCATTTGTCACACACACACACAAATAATGTAGTTCTGGAAAACAAGATATTTAAAAGTAGTAACAGACTTTACTTATTTTAGTGCCACATTTACTACATAGCAACTATATGCACACAAGGAAAAACAAAGACAAACTGACATCAGCCTCTTGTGTTTTAATAGATGAGCATAGTGTAACTTAATGAAATAAACATACTCTTCTCTCTCTCTCTCTATTTTTAGTGTGAGCATGATAACATAGGACCAAAATAAGGAATTCTATTAGTAAGACTGTTTCATTTACTTAGTCATAGGTTTAATAAATAGGGGCTAGAACTTGCTGGTTTAATTTTTATTTTATTCAAATTTATATTTGCCCTTCTGCAAATTCATTGTGCTGAATGGATTTCTATTTCCCGGTCAAGCTGGCAAAAAGTTCGTTGGTACATTAGAATGTTAAATGGTATCAAGACAAGTAAATAAATAAAAATAATTAAAATGAATATTTTATCATCATCTAAATGCAAACTAGTACAACACAGAGAAAGCCAATGCCATCTTTTCCCATTATTCACTTCACAGTTATTAATTATGGCAATATACATCACAGCAAAGAATGAGAAATTTTGACAACAGTGCCATGAATTGAAAAGACAAGTGTGCACTTTAGTGTATGGATAGATTTAATAATATAAAAAGTATAAGTATTGTTAAAATTCTAAAATTAATGCTTAAAAGACTTACAGTCATTTCAAAAACAAATTATATGTTTATAACTGTTTTAGATTTGCAGAAATACTGCAAAGAGATTACAGAGTTCTCATAACTCCCCAGAACAGTTTCTCCTATTACTAACATCTTGCATTATTAGCAGGATTCATTTATTACAATTAGTGAAAAAAATCAATATATTCTTATTAACTGAAGTCCATACTATACTAATATTTACTTAATTTTTTACCTAATGGTGGTTTTTTTTTTTTGGTGCCAGCACACACTCTAGAGTACCACATTACATTTAGTCAATGTAAATGACTAAATGTAATTTAGTCATTCTCCTTAGGCTTCTCTTGGCTGTAACAATTTCTCATACTTCTCTTGTTATTATTGATGACCATGAGAGTTCTGAGAAGTACTGGTTATATATTTTATAAGATGGCCCTCTATTGGAAACTGTCTGCTGTTTATCTCATAATTAGACTGGGGTTATGGATTTTAGGGAGGAGGATCATTGAGGTAAACAGCCATGTTCATGACATCATATCAAGGGTATAGAATAGCACTATTTTTAATACCACATTTGATATAACCACATATCAACACCACAACTGATATGACTCAGCAGAATCAGTGTTTGATGACCTTGAGCAGGTGGCTAACAAGCACGTTTGTCAGGTTTCTCTCACCCTTAAATTCTTACCTCTAACCGTAAACGCTTCATACTGTAGGGAATAAAGTCACTACACCAACACTTAAGGAGAGGAGAGTTATGTTCCACCTACTTGAGGGTGGGAAATCTGTATAAATAATTTGGACTTTTTCTACACAGAATATTTGTCTCTTTCCACTTCATGTGCTTATTCAGTAATTTATTTATATCAGTATGGTCTCATGGACATTTAATAAATACATTGTGTTATAATCTGATATTATCATCTTTACTTTGTGTTTACATTGTTTTAGCTTTGGCTATTTGGGAAGGGTTGCAGTTTGTTCTTGTGTCCCTTTGAATTATCTCCAATGTGTGGGTATTTGTTGTTAATTTTTGTTTCTTTGTTTAGCTGGTTGGTTGGTTTGCCAGTTAATTAATTAATTAACTATTTTATTCACTCACTAATTCACTTATTTATTTATATACATCATATAAACAATGCACCATATGCATTATATGTATCATCTTTTAGGGTAGTTTTAGGTTTGCAGCAAAATTGAAAGGAAGGTACAAGAATTTCCCACTAACGGTCTGTCGTTTAATTGGAGTATTCAGATTATTTGTACAATGATTATTGATGTATTTACCATGTTTCTTTTCTGCCTGTTGCAGGAATTTTCCGTTTCCTTTCTGTCTTCCCTAGTTTTGATTATTTAATATAATTTTCATTTATTTCCTGTCTTAAATAGCAGGCCTTCTTCTTTAAAAAATGTTATTAGTTATCCTAAAGTTTACATTATTCATTTTTAAAGTAATCTTTGTCCACCTTTGAATAATGTTATACTGCTTTGTATGTATTTCAGCATTCTAATAATGGTCAATTCTTCCCTCCTTTCCTTTATGATATGCCTATCATTCTTTCACATCCATATGCTAAATTTATCCAATACATGACTATTAATATTTTAAACAAACCATTGTTTTTTAGAGCAATTAAAAATAAGAAAAACAAATTTACCCTAATTTATTCCTGCTCTGATATTCTTCCTTCCTTTATGCAAATTTGCATTTCTTAACTATATCATTTTCCATTCGCCTGAAGGGCTTCTTTTAACATTTCCTGCTGGGCAGATCTATTGGCAATGAATTTCCTTTATTTTTGTTTGTCTGAAAAAGTCGTTACTTCTTCATCCCTGGAAAATAAATTTGTTGGATATTGAATTTTATGTTGGTATTTCTTTTCTTTTTTCTTTTAATACTTTTAGTATTTTACTCCCTTTCCTTCTTGCTTTCATGGCTTCTGATTTAAAAATCAACAACAACAAAAAACTTTTAGAGAAAACTCTTATCCCTGTTCCTCTATAGGTAAGATGTTGCCAAACTCCCTTGTAATATTGTGATTTATAAGAAATATGTGTTTGGTCATTCAGCTATGATACATATATTTCTCATGTAAATTTGCTTTTTCCCATGGTTCCTGGCTCACAGCTCCTAACACCTTTGGAATTTCCTGAGTGGTAAGAACAATGGGGACATCTTTTGTTATAATATTTAGTCCTTGGTTCCTAAAGACACTTCAAAGCCATACAGGTGAAATGAGAGTCATGTTATTCATACCAACCCTCTCTACACCACAACCAAATTTATGTTAATGAGGGGCCGTTTAGAAAGGACCAACAAGGGGTGCCTATGTGGCTCAGTTGGATAAGCATCTGCCTTTAGTTGGGATCATGATTCCAGGGTCCTGGGCTTGAATCCCACATTGGGCTCCCTGCCCAGCAGGGGGTCTGCCTCTCCACATGCTTGTGCAATGTCATTCTCTCTCTCTCTCTCTCTCTCTCTCAAATAAATCAAGTATTTTTAAAGATTGAAAAAAAAAAAAAAGCACCAAAGTACAGGGTCCGGTGGCTGGGGAACCAATAACAAGTAGCAGTTTGGAACTTTCAGTCCCACTCCCTAATTTCCAGGAAGAAGAAAGGGTCTGGAAGTTTAATAAATTGCCAAGCGCCAGTGATTTAATATCATGCTGATGTGATGAAGCACCATTAAAAACTCAAAAAGAGGGAGTTTGAAGAGCTTCACTGAGGTTAATAAACCCGAATGCTTGTACATGCCACCATGCTAGGCTCCAAACTCCATGGGGGCAGAAACTTTTTGTTTGGGACTTGCCCTGTGTCTCTTCATCTGGCTGTTGATTTGTATCCTTTAATATCCTTGGAAAATAAATCAGTAATCTAGTGAGTAAATGGGTTTCCTGAGTTCTGTGAGCTACTGTAACAAATAAATCAACCCAAGGAGGAGGTGTAAGAACCTGATTTCTAGCCAATGGGTTAGATGTACTTAGGCTTGTAATTGACATCTGAAGTGAGGGTCATTCATGTAGGACTGAACCTTTAACCTGTGGAATTAGTGCTATCTCTGAGGAGATAGTATCAGAATTTAGTTGAACTGTGGGACTCTCAACTATTGTTGGAAAATTGCTGGATGTGGCAAAAAGCCACACCATTGGACCAGGGCACAGAAATTTTACCCTCACTCCTGCTCTGGCTTTTTAAGAGTTTCTCTTTATCTTCAGTTTTATGAAATTTGGATATGATATGCATAGGTACAGATTTTGGGGTATTTGTCCTGTTTGTTACTTTCTTTTGCTTCTTGGATCTTTCATTTGGTATCTGTCATTAATTTTGGAAAATTCTCAGTGATTATTAATTCAAATTTTTTTATCCCATAGTTCGGTTGTTACTTTTCTTTCCTTTATCTCACTTTTTTTTTTCTCTTTGAATGTCAGTGGTGCAAGTCTCCATATAGCTTCATGCCCACTGATTCTTTTATTGACCATGTCTGTTCAATTGATGAGGTTCAAAGATATTCTTCATTCTATTAATGTTTTTTATATTTAGCATTCCTCTTTGATTCTTTCCCAGAGTTTCCACCTTTGTTTATATCCCCTATGTATTATGGGATATTGTCTGCTTTTTCTGTTAGAACTCTTAAGATGTTAGCTATTTTAAATTCACTTTCTGATAATTGAAATGTTATATCTGGATCTGGTTCTGGTGCTTGCTTTGTCTCTTCAGACTGCTGCTGTTGCTGCTGCTTCTTTGCACTTTTGGCATACGTTTTGATTTTTTTGTCAAAAGCCAGAGCCAGGGGTGCCCGGGTGGCTTAGTGGGTTAAAGCCTCTGTCTTGGGCTCAGGTCCTGATCCCAGGGTCCAAGGATCGAGCCCCACATCAGGCTCTCTGCTCATCAGGGAGCCTGCTTTCCCCCTTTCTCTCTCTGTCTGCCTCTCTGCCTACTTGTGATCTCTGTCAAATAAAAAAATAAAGATCTTCTAGCAGTTTTGGAGTGGAGTCTTTTGGGTTTTCCACATATAGTATCATATCATCTGCGAAGAGTGATAATTTGACTTCTTCTTTGCCGATTTGGATGCCTTTAATTTCCTTTTGTTGTCTGATTGCTGAGGCTAGGACCTCTAGTACGATGTTGAATAGCAGTGGTGATAATGGACATCCCTGCCGTGTTCCTGACCTTAGCGGAAAAGCTTTCAGTTTTTCTCCATTGAGAATGATTTTTGCGGTGGGTTTTTCATAGATGGCTTTGATGATATTGAGGTATGTGCCCTCTATCCCTACACTTTGAAGAGTTTTGATCAGGAAGGGATGTTGTACTTTGTCAAATGCTTTTTCAGCATCTATTGAGAGTATCATATGGTTCTTGTTCTTTCTTTTATTTATGTGTTGTATCACATTGACTGATTTGCGGATGTTGAACCAACCTTGCAGCCCTGGAATAAATCCCACTTGGTCGTGGTGAATAATCTTTTTAATGTACTGTTGAATCCTATTGGCTAGTATTTTGTTGAGTATTTTCGCATCTGTGTTCATCAAGGATATCGGTCTATAGCTCTCTTTTTTGGTGGGATCCTTGTCTGGTTTTGGGATCAAGGTGATGCTGGCCTCATAAAATGAGTTTGGAAGTTTTCCTTCCATTTCTATTTTTTGGAACAGTTTCAGGAGAATAGGAATTAGTTCTTCTTTAAATGTTTGGTAGAATTCCCCCGGGAAGCCATCTGGCCCTGGGCTTTTGTTTGTTTGGAGATTTTTAATGACTGTTTCAATCTCCTTACTGGTTATGGGTCTGTTCAGGCTTTCTATTTCTTCCTGGTTCAGTTGTGGTAGTTTATATGTTTCTAGGAACGCATCCATTTCTTCCAGATTGTCAAATTTATTGCCGTAGAGTTGCTCATAGTATGTTCTTATAATAGTTTGTATTTCTTTGGTGTTAGTTGTGATCTCTCCTCTTTCATTCATGATTTTATTTATTTGGGTCCTTTCTCTTTTCTTTTTGATAAGTCGGGCCAGGGGTTTATCAATTTTATTAATTCTTTCAAAGAACCAGCTCCTAGTTTCGTTGATTTGTTCTATTGTTTTTTTGGTTTCTATTTCATTGATTTCTGCTCTGATCTTTATGATTTCTCTTCTCCTGCTGGGCTTAGGGTTTCTTTCTTGTTCTTTCTCCAGCTCCTTTAGGTGTAGGGTTAGGTTGTGTACCTGAGACCTTTCTTGTTTCTTGAGAAAGGCTTGTACCGCTATATATTTTCCTCTCAGGACTGCCTTTGTTGTGTCCCACAGATTTTGAACCGTTATATTTTCATTATCATTTGTTTCCATGATTTTTTTCAATTCTTCTTTAATTTCCCGGTTGACCCATTCATTCTTTAGAAGGATACTGTTTAGTCTCCATGTATTTGGGTTCTTTCCAAACTTCCTTTTGTGGTTGAGTTCTAGCTTTAGAGCATTGTGGTCTGAAAATATGCAGGGAATGATCCCAATCTTTTGATACCGGTTGAGTCCTGATTTAGGACCGAGGATGTGATCTATTCTGGAGAATGTTCCATGTGCACTAGAGAAGAATGTGTATTCTGTTGCTTTGGGATGAAATATTCTGAATATATCTGTGATGTCCATCTGGTCCATCAAAAGAAATGAAATCTTGCCATTTGCAACAACATGGATGGAACTAGAGCGTATCATGCTTAGCGAAATAAGTCAAGCAGAGAAAGGCAACTATCATATGATCTCCCTGATATGAGGAAGTGGTGATGCAACATGGAGGCTTAAGTGGGTAGAAGAAGAATAAATGAAACAAGATGGGATTGGGAGGGAGACAAACCATAAGTGACTTTTAATCTCACAAAACAAACTGAGGGTTGCCGGGGGGAGGGGGTTTGGGAGAAGGGGGTGGGATTATGGACATTGGGGAGGGTATGTGATTTGGTGAGTGCTGTGAAGTGTGTAAACCTGGTGATTCACAGACCTGTACCCCTGGGGATAAAAATATATGTTTATAAAAAATAAAAAAATTAAAAAAAAAAATAAAATAAAATAAATCCTCTGGAAAAAAAAAATAAAAAAAAAAAATAAAGATCTTTAAATTAAAAAAAAAAAAAGCCAGACCCAATATATAAGATAATAGGAAGTGATATAAATAGGTCTCTACTGCCCAGTTTTGTGTTTATGTGGCTAGGAATCAACTTGTATTTAATGATTCCTATGACTGCACAGTAAAATTCTTCTTCAAGTTCCTCTAGAGCCCCTGTTCCCTGCTTTGGTTTCTCCTCTGTCTTTGGGCTTCTCTGAGAAAATTGCTCTATAGGTAAAACTGTGTCTTTCACCTATAATTCAGTTATTACACTTGAGCCTATTGGTATGCTGGTAAGGATGGAGGAAAGCAAGTGTTCTATAACCTTATAATTAAATCCCAGTCTTTTACTGGGCCTTTCCCTGGACTGTGACTTTCACAAGGCTTTCCTAGCTTCCTCTTACGTGACACAAGAAAGCTAGAGTAGACTGGAATCATCAGGGAAGTGCCCTTTCCCCAAGTTGGATAAGTCTCTGGTAATCAGTCTCTCCCTTCCCTTGGAGAGTAGGTATTTGTTATGGAGAACACTCTAGGCATATTTTACACATGTTGCTTTTCCTTTCCTCCAACAGAGCCATGAGGGGATCTTTATGGCTTTTCAACGTAATGACATATCTTCTTCCGTGGAAGTAAAACCCGGCAAAGAATGAGGACTCCTAAATTCAGGGACTCAAAATCCAACTGTTTCTGAATCTCATGATAGTCCATATTTAGTTTCCATCAATTCATCAAAATTATCATTTAATTATTGTTTATTCATGGCTCCTTTATCTTCTGCTCCAAGTGTAAAGATCTTGGCCGTGGCTTTTTCTATTTGCCTGTCTCTCTAGATTTCTGGGTGATGATTTCCCTAGAAGCCTCAGTTCTCTGATGGATCCAAAAAAAGTTTGCTCAGCTTCATTCTTGCAATAAGGACAAGGGTGACAACTTTCAAACTCTTTATAGGCTGAAGTTGAAACAGGAAATCCCTTATGGTCATCTTTTTTTTTAAATTATTTATTTATTTATTTATTTATTTTTAATTTATTTGACAGATCACAAGTAGGCAGAGAGGCAGGCAGAGAGAGGAAGGGAAGCAGGCTCCCCGCTGAGCAGAGAGCCCGATGTGGGGCTCGATCCCAGGACCCCGGGATCATGACCCGAGCCGAAGGCAGAGGCTCTAACCCACTGAGCTGTCCAGGGGCCCCAATTTTTTATTTTTTATAAACATATATTTTTATCCCCAGGGGTACAGGTCTGTGAATCACCAGGTTTACACACTTCACAGCACTCACCAAAGCACATACCCTCCCCAATGTCCATAACCCCACCCCCCTTCTCCCAACCCCCCTCCCCCCAGCAACCCTCAGTTTGTTTTGTGAGATTAAGAGTCAGAATCCTTATGGTCATCTTTTATAATTCATTTTTACAGTAGTGATATTAGAGAAAATGTAAAGATCTAAATGTTCATGGCAGTTGGGAAGACCAGAATATTCAAGACGTTGAATGGAAGCAATCTATTTTCCTAGACATATAAGGTTATTAGTTTTTGCATTGTTATCCTGTAATAGCTTTATTGTATTTGACAAAATATTAACTTGAAGTTCTATGATTTTTATGTTAAAATTGAAAATATAATTAAATTCTCCATCAGTTGAATATGTGTGTGTATTTATGTACATTTACTATGTGTTGAGTACTATGATGGCTGTTTTACAAGAAAATCTTATCTTCATCTCACAAATACGTGGGATAGGTTGTATTATTCCCATTTCACAGAGTAAGCAAGTGAGACACTGAAATTTTGTATTCTTAACTACTAATTACTTTATCTCTCTAAAGAATCAGGAATTATCTATTTCAGATATCTGGAATGGTAGAAAGTTGTATGCTAAAGAATTTAGCCAAAGTCACATTTATAGACATTTATAGATTAGATCATGTTCCAATTAGAAAATATCTCAGATTATACAAGAATGGTTGTCCGTCTATTCTTAGAGCATATAGATGAGTAATCCTAATTATGAAAGTAAAATATTTTATTATATCCTTATTCCTTGATATCTATACTTACTATTAATATAAAATACGTCCTTCATTAATACGTCCTTTCAAGATGCCAAAGGCAGTAAAGTAGAATAAATTGCATTGTTGTGCACTTGACACCCCTAACAGAGAAATGATAAATACTATGAAGATCTTTGTTTTGTTTCATGACCAAGTGCAGATAAATTTTTTTTTCACATTTAATAATAAGCTAATTCAATCTCATATCTATGCCTCTTAAAATAGTATGTTTTAAATTTAGTTCTAATTTTAAAAACTTTTGACTATAAGCTATAATTATAACAATCAAAGTTATTTCCCATAAGCAAATTATTTTCAGAGTACAGGGTGGATACCAGGAAAACACAATGATCAATTGTCTTTCATGTATATAATTTGTTGAATAAGGTAGTCTAAATTAAGAGCTTGGAAAACATCTTTGCTGGCATTTGAAATAATTAAGTGTGAAAGTCGTGATCCAAGACCCTTTTAAGATTTAGATTTTAAGTGCTTTCTCTTCTACTTGTCATGTCCTGACATTTTATCATTTGGTATTTAAAGAAGTAGAAATTCCTTCCTTCCCCCAAACACTGTAGACAAATTATATTTATGCTATATAATCAATACTATTATAAGCAAACTGGCTTGGATATTCAAAAGCATTGGCAATTCTGTCTGAAAAGATGTTTGCCTACCCACATAAGAATAGGTCCCTATATTCAAATGAAATACTTTGCATAAATAATTTTTAGAGTGAAATTTTCCAGTGGGAAAAGTATTACTGCTCATTTGAGCACTAAATCCAATTATCTACCTAGGCGTCCCTTTTTCTGGGTCTCAGGCACCATAAATTCAGAGTGTTCCAAACTCAACTCATCTCTGTCCCCTACATTCCCCCCACAACCCCCATGACTTAAATTAATAAAGTATAGAAGACGTCATTGAAGGCAATCTTTATTTTTTTTTTAAAGATTTTATTTATTTATTTGACAGAGAGAGATCACAGTAGGAGAGAGGAAGGGAAGAGATCACAGAGAGAGAGGAAGGGAAGCAGGCCTCCTGCTGAGCAGAGAGCCCGATGTGGGACTCGATCCCAGGACCCTGAGATCATGACCTGAGTTGAAGGCAGCGGCTTAACCCACTGAGCCACCCAGGCGCCCGAAGGCAATCTTTAAAAGTTCATTTGTTTATTATGTATTTTTAAAAATACCACCTTTCTAGAACGTCACGTTCTCAAGGACATGGATCTTTCTTTGATTTAGTCACTGTTAAATCTCAAATACTTAGGATGATGCCAAGCACATAGCAGATGCTCATTTAATATTGGCTCAATGAATGCCTCCTCCTACCAGAATATAAGGTCTCTGAGGGCTACAATTTTGTCTGGCTGACAATTATATTTCTAGTGTCATAGCAGACATTCAATAAATACCTGTTGACCGACAAGCTGAATGGTAGATTCAATGAAATCATACCATCATTAAAATACTGACAGTGGAAGTGGAACATGGAAAAATATCCTCTGCTCTCTGTCTCTCAGCAATTAATCTGATTTACCAATGATCCATTATATATAAATTTGTTTGTTAGGCTGTGATACAACTGAGAATAATTATTCATTATATTTTGAGGTTTCACAATGACTGTGTTAGGTTTACTAAGTTTTCCTGAAGATTGAACTAACTTGAATCACCAACTCAGCTGTTAAGACAGGCTTAAGAACTGGGGCACTTGGATGGCTCAGTGGGTTACGCCTCTGTCTTTGACTCAGGTCATGATCTCAGGGTCCTGGGATCAAGCCCCACATCAGGCTCTGCTCAACAGGGAGCCTGCTCCCCTCTCTCTCTCTGCCTGCCTCTGCCTACTTGTGATCTCTTTCTCTCTGTCAAATAAATAAGTAAAATCTTAAAAAAGAAAAAAGGCTCAAAAAAACAGTTTTGAGACTTTCCATCATGAAGTTTGCATATTACAACTATCTTCACCATTTAGGACAATTTCCTTCAGATAAAAATTTAAAATGATCACTACCAAGGTCATTTAAAATTGTAACAATACTAAAAGTAGAAAAGACCTCACTGAAGGTAATGTTGAGATCTTATCTACATTTGCATGCATATGTTTGATACATTGATGATCTTAGTTATTATGAAAATGGTAATAATGCCTCAATTCAGCATATGTTTATACAGTGGTATTTTAGGAGTTTGAAATAGATAACTAAGCCATGCTATGGTCTAATCATTTCTTAATTATGAACTAATTCCAGATCCTCAGTTGTCATTCTGGGTTTAGTGCTATTCTGATGTTTATTTTGTTACTAGTTACATAAAAGCGCCTGGGTGACATATATGGCTTGGAGAAAGAATGGATACTCTTTTGGTTTCCTTGTCACTATCATACTTACCATGACAAGAGGTCTGCATTTTTTTTCTCTAATCTTCACTTCATCTTTCTGTATTACATGTTTCCCTTTAGACATAGCACAGTGAGCTCAGATTAATAAGAAAATAGAGTCACATTTTAAGATAATATTGATTCTGGAGAACAACTGAGGATGCTATGTTTTTTCCTTGAAGAATTGATAGGGTGGAATTCTAGAGGCACACCATATGATGTCCTTCTGAAGAAAAGTTCAGGGGGTCATGAAACCCAGGCTTTAAACCCCCAGAAAACTGCAAGTGTATGGATTCTCCATCACCAGGGGGCCAGGTGATTCTTGAAGGTTAATATAATATGTTTTTTTGACATGATCTTTCTTTTCTTTTAAATTTTCACAGAAATGCTGTCCACTGCTATACTAAGTTTTCTTTATTGTTTTTGTTTTGTTTTGTTTCTGAATCTTTCCCCTTAGGAATCACAAAGTGAATATTCTGAGATGGAAAAAAAAAAAAAAAACTCAGGAAATTTGTCATTTTTGTAAGATGCTGATCTCCTGAATATTTCTTCAAGGTATGCTTCTGCATAGCAATCAGGGATCAGGAGGGCTTTCCTGTTTAGTTAACATATTTCTGTTGTGATGGAAAAAATAAAAATTATAGTAATTTTGAGGGTCACTAACATAACTCTTCTACCTTATGTGCTTAAACAGAAATATGATATGTCACCTGGATTATGGCTACTGCTGAGTTCTTACCTCTATTTAATACTAGGGAAGCTTTTATCAAACACTCACAGTTAATTTTCTTTAACTGAAAAACAAACAACAACAAAAAACAAAAACAAAAACAAAAAAGAAACCAAACTATTCTTAACAGTATTGTCCTCTATTCACAGGAGAATAGTTTGTTACTGATCCCTCTAGTTACTAACAGAAACTTCTGTTTATTGACAATTCATTCAGGTTAGAAGGTTAATGAAATTTATGAAGTAACAATATGGGGAAAAAATTAAAACACAAATTTTTTTTTCTTTCTTTTTCAGCTACCTAGACACGTGTCCGATCTAAATAAGGAGGCTGCTTCAGAAATTCTTCACAAATACCCCAAGAAATCATAGAGTGGGGGTCTGTGACCTTTGCCTTCACAAACAAAATGTTTAAACCTTCCCACTGATCAAAGAATAAAAATATCATTAAAAATAGTTTCAGAGAGATTGGAACAGGAAGCAGAAGATGTTAGTAGAACTGTAAAATTGCGTGTTCCTTGTATTACACGAAAATAGTTATTTAAAATAAAATGTTAATATCACTATAACATAAGTATGATAGTATCCTTTTTTATTTCTTTGCAAATAAATTCCATACACGAATATGTATAATAAAAGTAACCATTACTATATGACACAATTTCATTCTGCAAGTTGTGTAATCTATGTTAACTTTATCATTAGGAGGAGATGACCTTATCTGGGATGCTGAGCATCAAGCCACTCAATTGTTTTGTCTTTTTCATGGTCACATAAAAACCAGAGCTCTATTTAGTTACCCTTTACCAGAAACTTACTCTTTTTCTGACTTTTTCACTTTTGTAGATCTCTCCACCAGTCTTGCCTCAGTGTTCGTCTTTAGCTATAATGATCTACACAGCCACCTCATAGAGAGACTATATGAGTTTTATTAAAATGGTACGTGAAAATCATTCTGTGCTCCCAGGAGTTGAGATACCAATACAAATACAGAGGATAGGTTTAGATGCTCACGGTCTTGGTAATCTTAGCCAATTTCACAGCAGATAAAAGACAATGCCATCAATTTCTAAGGCAACTGAGTGAGGTCAAGGTTAAAATCCTGGCAGAAGCCCGGCACAGTTTTGGCAATGGTCGCTGAAGCCTGGATATTTGACAACATAATCTTACACAATGTATTTTGTAATTATTTGAATTTGTTTAACATTTTAAAATTAAGATATTGGGCAGCTGGGTGGCTCAGATGGTTAAGTGTCTGCCTTCAGCTTGGGTCATGATCTCCAGGTGCGAGCGTCGAGCCCCAGGTCAGTCTCCAGATCAGCGGGGAGTCTGCTTCTCCATCTCCCTTTGCCCCTTCCCCTGCTCATGCTCTCTCTATGCTTCTTTCTGTCTCAAATGAATAAATAAAAAATTTAAAAAATAAAATAAATGAAGTAAAATTAAGATAGTTTATAGAGAAACTCATATTTCCAGATTCTTTGGAAAAATTTTAAAATCTAATAATACGAGCTGAACTCCTTAGTAGAAACTCCTTACTGCCTCGTAGGTTTGAGTTCTCAGCTTCACCTCAGACACCATTTTACAAAGTCAGAAGGGAGAGTAGAGGTTTCAGTAACTGATACCAGCTCAAGGCTTACTTCATTTCACTTCATTAGTATCTTGGAATTATGTTAACATCACATCTGAGAATTTACACAGAATGTAAGGAATAAGATTTCTATCCAGTAAAAAAAGAAAAAAAAAAGATTTTATGTTCTGACACTAACTTTTCAATATGTTTTGTGAATATATAAAAATGCAGAACTTTCAGGGTGCCTGGGTAGCTCAGTGGAAGCCTCTGCCTTCGGCTCAGGTCATGATCCCGGGGTCCTGGGATCGAGCCCTGCATCGGGCTCTCTGCTCAGCAGGGAGCCTGCTTCCCTTCCTCTCTCTCTCCTTTCCTCTCTCTCTGCCTGCCTACTTGTGACCTCTCTCTGCCAAATAAATAGATTAAGAAATCTTTAAAAAAAAATGCAGAACTTTCTCTGTAGACTATTGTAGGCCCACTGCATGCTCTGTTGTTGGGTTCAAGCTCAGGGAGAAAGAGGATGTTAGAGCAACAACAAAACTAACATTTGCATAACATTTCATGGTATTACTTTTCAGTTTGAGAGGCTTTAACAATTGCCTATGACTCGGTGCATAAAGTCGGAAGTTCTGTGTATGAATTTTTCGGGGCTTCATCTTACCTCTCTAGTTTTATTTTCTAATATACTTGAATGACTTTATACGATAAAGTTTGAATAAATGAATAATGAGAGAATCCTAAAAATCTCCACACTTGTTTATTTTTAGCAATTTGTAAGATTTAAAGGCAGACTTAGTTCATATTCTAGTTTAACCCTTATTAGACATGTGATCTTGAAGACTTTTAATTATGTGACCTTAATACTTCTGAACTCCAGCTCATCATCTGTCTCATATAAGGATAAAATTGTATAAGAAGAAATGTTCTTCATCTTCTTTTCCTCATCCATACCATCCATTATATTGCTTTTTTGGTAGTGTTTTATTAGCTCAGAACATCTTCCAGGTGGCTTAGAAACTTAATGACACCCATTATAAGATTTCGCACCCATTTCAATATGCTATTAACATCTACTGTCATAGAGTTTGGCTCACATAATTTAGGGTTTGTTTAAAGGTATATGAATTTTACCTTGCAACTGTGTTCTAACATTTTAAGGGCAATGGAAACAATTCAAATATCTATTAAAAAATAGCCTAGATGGCAAAAACAAGTGGCATTTCTATATCACTTTTTGATAAACCAAGGGCTTTCACATGCTTCATCTCATTTACTACTTTAAAAACCTTTTAGGGCGGGTAAGGTAGATATTATTTTTATTATCCTCTTTCATATATGAATTTCACGTATTTCGTAACTGAGGGACCTAAAGGAAATGTAGATTTCCTGCACGTGGTTTCAAAAGAGTTTAATTTATGTCTCTGGCCCTGGCTCCAGAGTACCCCCACTACATCACATTGTCTTCTAAGGAGCAAGTATAGTGGTAGGTTTATGGTTGGTGATAAGAATAAAAGTCCATTGGTTGTTGATTTATAAATCTTGAGATTAGGTTTTAAGATACAATCTTTTCTTCATAGAGATTTACAAATGTGTCTTTTCAATGTCATCACTATCTATAGTTACAATAAATAAAACTAATTTAGAGGCAAAGGGAAAGATATTTTATTCACCTGGATTTTGCAGACAGCCCCTGAGACATGTTTTAAGATTATTCAGTATTTAAATAGAATAGTTAGATAACCCATGAACCTGTCCATTTCTGGAGTGGCACAATTGAGTTTTTTGTCCATTCGTGCTACATTTTTGACCCCAGAAAGTGTTTCAGTCTGTCACCTCTGATAAACGCATTGTCTACAAGTTATGTTTTCCTCTTGGAAACTTTTTCTGATGACCCATTGTCAAGTATATTATCTTTCGTTAGGCTCCAGGTTCAGGTCTATTGCATATGCTTTCTACTTAATGGAGTCTGTCTCTCCCATCCCCAGTAATTTTTTCAAGTTAATTATTTGTAATGTAGTGACACTGCAATGAATGAAAAGTCTGCAAGGTGAAAAACAAAAGGTGCTCACAAATAAATGGCCGACTGAATGATGGGTCTGAAATATACACCTCATGAAGATATGATACTTGTTATATTTATTTTACAAGGTCAGAGATAATGGATCTAAACTACTGTAATCATAGAGAGGACACATGATATAACCCAGAAGAGAAGCAAATGGATCTGGGTGCTGGAGATTGCTCATGTGAAAGGAAAGGTCAAAATAGTTATGGGTCATTTCCCAGATGGCTAAGCTGTCAGAACCAAGGCAGTTCTATACAAATGTACTGGGACTGATTTAGGTTTATTCACCTACCTTTCTGGCAGGTGACAAGGATGCAAACACACTTAGTGTTTATACTGATCATCAGCCCTAGCTGGGGGGAGGCAGGGGAGGAAAGATTCTTTGGTAGATAGAGCCACATGCTTTGTGAATAAGTCTGACATATTTTCTTTTCTTTTTTTTTTTTTTTAAAGATTTTATTTATTTGTCAGAGAGAGAGAGAGGGAGAGAGAGAGTGAACACAGGCAGACGCAGAGGAGAAGCAGACTCCCTGCCGAGCAAGCAGCCCGATGTGGGACTTGATCCCAGGACGCTGGGATCATGACCTGAGCCGAAGGCAGCTGCTCAACCAACTGAGCCACCCAGGCGTCCCAAGTCTGACATATTTTTTTAATGGGATAATCGTATCACTTTCCTATTCATATGAATTAGTGGTTCTTAAATTTTAGGCAAGCCTTAGAATCACCTGGAGAACTTGTTAAAACATAGACTTTTGTGTCTCTCTTCTCTCAAAAGTTTCTGATTTAACAGGCATGAGTTGGGACCAGGGAATTGTATTTCTAATAAGATCCCAGGTGATGCTGATGCTGCTGGTCTGTGAGAAACACTGATACAGATAAGAAGAGGTATTAGTGTAGCAAATCCTCAGATAGCCTTTATTAAAGCGCCGTTTCAGATGATCTGCTTTAACCTGTTTCCTGTACCATCATAAAATATTTTCATGATTCTAACACACCTTGCTAGAGTGCTGGTAACTGCCAAGAATGTGTAAGAAACAATTTGAGATTTATTTTTTATATGAAGTAATATTTACAAATAATTTAAATGTAATCATAATATAAAGCCTATAATGGTAACCCTAGCCCATTTCCTTCTATTTGTACTTTCTGATACCCAAGGTCAACAACGTCAATATTTTATCTTTACTCTGTTATATGCATCTATATTTGTAAAAAGCATGTGTGTTTACTGTTACTTGATTTTTTCATTTTGTTTTTTATCTATTGTTTTCCTATTATATAAATACATATTTAATTATCTTTTTTCACTCTTTCCCTCACTGTTTGGTAGTTATAACACCAATTTTAGTAAACCAGTGTTTAGTTAAACCAATTTTAGTTAAACTGGTTTCGTTAAACCAATGTTTAGTGTATTCATACCTGGATCAAATAGTGTGCTGTGATTATACTTTATTTCTTATACATTGTTCTTTTATCCCCTCTGACCTATTAATTGCCACAATTTTCATTTGCTTTCATTTTTATGCATGCATCATTAATTCATCCCAGTCTCTTGGGAAGAACTGTAACTCTCCTTTCAATACATTTTTGAAAAGTAAGCAAAAGGAAAACTTGTCTATTTGTTTTTTGGTTTTTTTGTTTGGTTGTGTTTTTGCAGAGCAATTCAGGACTGGGGAATCTCTAGACTTGCTGCCATTTTGCTCCCTTCCTTCAGTGTCACAACTTTGGCATTGGCCCTCTTGTTTCTTCTGTTTTTTTGTTTTGTTTTGTTTTTTGTTTGTTTTACCTTAGTGGGGTTCCTTTCTTAATCATCCTATGCTTGCTTATCCCATTTTCACTTTCTAAGAGTTCTTTTTTAACTTCTCTACATGCTGCCGCTGCTTCTGCTTCTTTTTCTCCTTCTTCTTCTTTTTAAATTTCTGTTTCTATGGAGGAACTTTTTCTTAAAGCTCTTTGAGGGAATTGAATTTAGATTTAGGGGGTAGGGAAGAATTTTTCTGAGACTTACGTTGTCTCTGTTTCCTTCAAATTTATTGCATCTCTTATTTGTTTTGGCTTCTGAATTTTATGTTAAAACTTTTCCTGAATATTTGGTAATCCTTGCCTACCTGTTCATACTCTAAGTGAAGTAGTGAAAAATACTACTACAGAGTTTCATGGATTAAGGAGACTTCCCCATGTAATGCCTAGGTATATACCTAGAAAAAGTACCCCTATCTCTCTTAACTCAGTTCTCCAGATAGGAATTCATCTATCTCTTGTTTAAAGGGTGTAAGGGGATGGCAGCTTTCTGGGAGCCAAGTAGGGGCAGATAACTTTGGTTAACATGCTTAGTATATAGAGTTACATGGAACCTTGATTTTTGCTACAGCTTGACACCCTTGTTTACAGTTGTTTCTTCTTTCATTCAAAATACACTACTCTATGGATGGGGTGTGCAGTGAAAGGGTCTCAGATATCATTTTGATTTGGGAATTGATAAGAGAAGCAAGGAGAGTCTAATTGTCCTGTATAAAAATGCCAGTCATTTTGTTTTGACCTTTAACTTCACCCTCAGAAATACCTGAAGCCTCTAATTTGAAATATTTTCAAAATTCAGTGGCATTAAAAGTGTTTCCCTCTCAGTAATCTCAGCCATTTACAAAAACTTTATGTCACTCTATCTGCTTTCTTGATTCATCTGATGCTTTACTGTCATTTTCATAAAGTGTCTAGAGAAAGCAAAGATTAACTCTTTTGTTCAATCTGCTTTGTATTGCCAGTTGCTAAGAATTCTCTACATTAGATGAATCAAAATAGGGGAATAGAATGTGCCTGGTAATGTGGGAGGAGGTTGTATAGAGGACATGACCGCTGGTTGACCCCTAAGCTGGATTGTTGCAATTAGAGGTTCCTCACCCCTCCACCCTTCCCACACTATTTAAAGGGCATAGCCTTAAGAGAGTTTAGACCATTTAGACTGAATATATCCTGATCTGATCTAGTTAATGTATCCATAAAAACTTCTAAGATTTGGTGGCTGAGTACAGAAGTCTATTCGTTTTGCGGAGCCCCAGATTAGCCTTGTATGTAAGTGCCTTCTTTATTAAGCACGCTGCATACCAATCTGTAATGGCCTGCCTCTTTCTTCTGTCTCTTCCTGCCCCCTGTGTTGTGAATCAAAACTTGGCAAGCCAGCTGGGAGACAGAAGAAATGGTCTTTAGGAAGGATGCATCTGTGGGGAATATTACAAGCTGGCTATCCATCAGGAGGTGTGGCCTGTGTATTGGAGGCTGTGGACCACCGTGCAAGCATGGGGATACCTGAAAATGCTAGCTGGTCTGATGCAATTGTATGAGAAACTCCAGAGTAGAGCACAGAGACAGAAAAAGAAGAGTGGCTGCTGCAGTGGGCTGGCTTCTGCCGTGGGCGGTTCAGGGGCCATCGATGCCCAATTGTTTCAGTATTTCCTTTCCTTTAGTGTCCATGGTTCTTGGTCATGCACTTGGAAGAAGGATGAGGTGGACCAGAGGAAGAGTGGTGGGCAGCAAAGAAAAGTTTATTGAGCAGTAACACAAAGCTCCCAAAGAGGGAGGGGACCTGAGATGGGTGCCATTGGACTCTCTACGTTTAGGGGTTTTTATGAGCTTTTTGTAGAACTATCTTAAGCAACGATGATATAATGTTAACAAGTAAAGATTTATTTCTGCAGCAGGATACTCTGCAGATTTTGCTGGAACATCTGCAAAGGAGAAAATGGGCTGTGAACCCACAGAAAATTCAAAGCCCAGACACCACCATAAAGTTTTTGAGAGTCATCTGGTTGGATAAGATGTGAGTTGTCTCAGAAGCTATGATTGAAAAGTCTACCCAACACTTAAGAACGTGAAAGAGGGTACCAGGTGGTGGGTATTATAGAGGGCACGGATTGCATGGAGTGCTGGGTGTGGTGAAAAAAATAATGAATACTGTTATGCTAAAAATTTTTAAAAAATTAAAAAAAAAAAAAGAACGTGCAAGAGGTACAAGCCTTTGTAGGGATTTGAGCGTTTTGATGGGCATTTATTTCCCCACCTGGCAGTGTCTCCATCATTTATACTGCATGGTAAATGAAGAGCATGTGTGGGACTGGGCATCAGAGCAGCAAACCCCCTTTGAGAAGACACAACTACGAGTGAAGCTGAGCATCTCCCAAGCAGAGCTACCATTTGAGTTAGATGTATCTGTGATGCTAGAAGGAATGACTTGGGCCCCGTGGCATAGAAAACAAAAGAGGAGAGTACCCAGGATTTCAGAACCTGATAGGGAGCAGAAACCTGATATAACCTCATAGATCAATAGTTTCTAACAGCATTCCTCCAGATAGAGCCTCTCACAAAGGAACAGCACACTGTATTAAGAACTTTCCTTCCTATCAGAGGATGGGTTGATAATATGTTTCATTGACCCACTTCTGCCTTGGCTCAAACTCCCACTTTGAGTAACCAACATGCCTGTTTAGAGCAGAGGAGCACCATGCCCACCAGCCCACTGTCTCTAGGAATGCAGGTGCTACTAGACTGCAGAAGATATAGCTCTTCCAAATGCCCCTGCCCCTATTCCTGTGTTGGCTAGGATGCCCTGGAGAAAGGGGGCAGGGGAAATTCCCACTGATTGATCTAGTCAGGGCTATCTATTCAGAGACTGCTTTTGCTATTCAGCCCAGGACTGACATCTGGATGGAAACGGAAAAGAAACAGAGCCCCAGTAGACTAAACTCCTAACAGTCTGACTTGTGATCACTTGGCCTTTACTCTTTGCACTGACAGCTGGGTAGTTCTAAAGGGATTGGGAGCTTAACGGGTGAATGATCATGAGTAAGCCCTTGTGGGGTCAGGATATGGGAAACACATTTGGGCTTACAAATCGCACAGTGTTCCAAGTCTAGATTCCTAAAGGCACCAACAACCCATGGCAAGCAGGAAGCTGATGCTCAGGCTTAGGTATAAGCCATAAACTGACCTTCTAGTAGATACAGCAAATTGGTTCATGGAAAGAACAACCACCATAGTGCCTGGGTAGGATGATATATTGTCAAAGATAAAACATTGGCCTTGAAATACAGTGACTTGTTTAAGGCAGTAACAGCATGTTCTGTGTGTTATAAGCAATACTTAAGTCAACTGCCAAAGGAATCTGGGGCAGACTTTCCAAATAAGAGCATTCCCAAACAGTGAGATATTAGTGAATTTTGGCACCCTCCCTCCTAGTGGGCTTCTAAACGTACTTTTGTTTGTTTGGACACTGCCTCTGCCTCTTGCTTAACCTTAGCTTCCTTTTGTCTCTGTGAAAATCATGCTGCTACCATTAGGGGATTAGAGAAGCTGAGTATCATGTGTGGATACCCTTGTTGAATAGATGATGATTGGGGTTACATTTCAAAGGTTGTGATGTGCAAAACTGAGGAAAAGAACATGACATTGAATAAAGATTTCATCTCCTCTATAACCCCAAAGCAGCAGGGTTGGTAGAAAGGAAAAAAAGGAATAGTAAAGCAGCAGTTTAGATTACTAGAAGGCAAAACTATTTTGGCCAGGTAGACTAAAGTACTGTTGAGGCTTTCGTACACTTTTATGGTCAACCAGTAGGTCCTATTGGCCTATATGCCAGACTGGGGATCCCTGCCAAGGCACCAAGTACTAAAAAGTTATGGAAGTTGTGGGAACAATATGCTATACTGCTGAGAATATCAAGTCCCATCAAACCTAGGAAAGGAATTATCTATTGGAATTCACAATGAGATATCCTACTGGGATGGGGAGTTACTTAGCACACCTGCATAAGAGGGAGCTACTCATTCTATGCTGGAATCTCATTGTCTTGCTGCCAGCTAGACCTACTGGAAAGCCGTATGTCTGGAATTTAAAAAGCACCATCAAGGTGGCGCCTGGGTGGCTCAGTGGGTTGGGCCGCTGCCTTCGGCTCAGGTCATGATCTCAGAGTCCTGGGATCGAGCCCCACATCAGGCTCTCTGCTCGGTGGGGAGCCTGCTTCCTCCTCTCTCTCTGCCTGCCTCTCTGCCTACTTGTGATCTCTCTCTGTCAAATAAATAAATAAAATCTTAAAAAAAAAAAAGCACCATCAAAAGAGGGAAGAGGGTGAAGGTTCTGCTCTGGCATATCTCACTCCCCCGTCCATCTCCTCATGCCTGACAGTGCTACCTCTCCCAGCAAACTAGTCAACAAGGACAAATTCCTAAAGCTGACAATTTCTCTTTCTTCAAGGCCAGACAGGCATATTCTCTTTTCAAAGGGAGTAGTTCATTGACTACCATCTTTGTTTCCTCCACTGGCCTGAAGGACATTGTAGCAGACATAAAAGTCCTTATTAAATTCACCCAGCAATCCTTAAGGAATAGCCAACAAATTCTGTCTTTACTGAATACCTAAATGTCTTAAGTGGGAAAAGCTGTCATTCAAACTAGGATGGTGTTGGACACTATTAGCTCCTTGCAAGGAAGTGCCTGTGCCATTATCCAAACAGAATGTTGTGTGTTCACACCTGATGAGTCTGTTAGCATATCATCTTTATTAAATCACATGAGGATACAAGTAAACATCCTGAGCAATCTAAGCCCCAGTGAAGAGGACTTAGTAAATCAATGGTTGTGATCATGGTGGGGAAAAAAAAAAAAAGGAACTTCTTTTGAGAATCATTATCTTTTTTTTTTTTTTAATCTACATATAATGTAGATTATATGCTTCAGGGGTACAGGTCTGTGAATCATCAGTCTTACACAATTCATAGCACTCACCGTACCACATACCCTCCCCAATGTCCATAACCCAGCCGCCACTCTATCCCTCCTCCCCCTACCCCCCAGCAACTCTCTTGTTTCCTGAGATTAAGAGTCTCTTATAGTTTGTCTCCCTCCGCGGGCCCATCTTGTTTCATTTTTTTCCCCTTTTCCCACCACAAACCACTGCACTGCCTCTCAAATTCTTCATATCAGAGAAATCATATGATAATTGTCTTTCTCTGATTGACTTAGTTCACTTAGCATAATACCCTCCAGTTCCATCCACGTCATTGCAAATGGCAGGATTTCATTGTTGTGGTGGTGTTGTTTTTGATAGCTAGATAGTGTTCCATTGTATATAAATATACATCTTTATTGATTCATCTGTTGATGGAAATCTAGGTTCTTTCCATAGTTTGGCTATTGTGGACATTGCTGCTATAAATATTCAGGTGCACATGTCCCTTCAGATCACTACATTTGTATCTTTAGGGTAAATACCCAGTAGTGCGATTGCTGGGTCACAGGATAGCTCTATTTTCAACTTTTTGAGGAACCTCCATGCTGTTTTCCAGAGTGTCTGCACCAGCTTGCATTCCCACCAACAATGTAGGAGGGTTCCCCTTTCTGTGCATCCTCACCAACACCTGTCACTTCCTGACTTGTTAATTTTAGCCATTCTGACTGGTGTGAGGTGGTATTTCACTATGGTTTTGATTTGTATTTCCCTGATGCCAAGTGATGTTGAGAACTTTTCATGTGTCTATTGGCCATTTGGATGTCTTCTTTGCAGAAATGTCTTTTCATGTCTTCTACCCATTTCTTGATTGGATTATTTGTTCTTTGGGTGTTGAGTTTGATAAATTCTTTATAGATTTTTGGATACTAGCCCTTTATCTGATATGTCATTTGCAAATATCTTCTTCCATTCTGTCAGTCGTCTTTTGGTTTCGTTGACTGTTTCCTTTGCTGTGCAAAAGTGTTTTAGCATGATGAAGTCATAATAGTTCATTTTTGCCCTTGCTTCCTTTGCCTTTGGTGATGGTTCTAGGAAGAAGTTGCCTCAGCTGATGCCAAAGAGGTTGCTGCCTGTGTCTTCTCAAGGATTTTGATGGATTCCTGTCTCTTTGAAGTCTTTCATGCATTTGGAGTCTATTTTTGTATGTGGTATAAGGAAATAGTCCTGTTTCATTTTTCTACATGTGGCCATCCAATTTTCCCAACACCATTTGTTGAAGACACTTTTTTCCATTAGACATTCTTTCCTGCTTTGTTGAATATTAGTTGACCATAGAGGTGAGGGTCCATTTCTGGGCTTTCTGTTCTGTTCCATTGATCTATTTGTCTGTTTTGTGCCACTACCATACTTTCTTAATGATTACAGCTTTGTAATAGATCATGAAGTCTAGAATTATGATTCCACTAACTTTGGTTTTCTTTTTCAACACTCCTCTGGCTACTCAAGGTCTTTTCTGGTTTCATATAAATTTTATGATTATTTGTTCCATCTCTTTGAAAAAGAAATGATGATATTTTGATAAGGATTGCATTAAATATGCAGATTGCTTTAGGTAGCATAGATGTTCTCACAATATTTGTTCTTCCAATCCATGAGCATGGAACATTATTCCATTTCTTTGTGTCTTCCTCAATTTCTTTCATGAGTACTTTATAGTTTTCCGAGTGTGGATTCTTTGCCTCTTTGACTAGGTTTATTCCTAGATAGCTTATGATTTTGGGTGCAATTGTAAATGGGACCAACTCCTTAATTTTTTTTTCTTTTGTCTTGAAGTGCAACTGATTTCTGTGCATTGATTTTATATCCTGACACTTTACTGAATTCCTGTATGAGTTCTAACAGTTTTGGAGTAGAGTCCTTTGGGTATTCCATATAAAGTATAATACCATCTGCAAAGAGTGAGAGTTTGACTTCTTCTTTGCCAATTTGGATGCCTTTTATTTCTTTTTGTTATCTGATTGCTGAAGCTAGGACTTCTAGTACTATGTTGAATAGCAGTGGTGATAGTGGACAGCCCTGCCATGTTCCTGACCTTAGGGGAGGAGCTCTCAGTTTTCCCCCATTGAGAATGATATTCCCTGTGGTTTTTCATAGATGGCTTTGATAATATTGAGGTATGTGCCCTCTATCCCTACACTTTGAAGAGTTTTGATCAAGAAAGGATGCCATACTTTGTCAAATGCTTTTTCAGCATTTATTGAAAGCATCATATGGTTCTTGTTCTTTCTTTTATTAATATATTGTATCACATTGATTGATTGATTTGCAGATGTTGAACCAACCTTGCAGTCCTGGAATAAATCCCACTTGGTCGTGCTGAATAATCTGTTTAATGTACTGTTGGATTCTATTGGCTAGTATTTTGGTGAGAATTTTTGCATTCATGTTCATCAAGAATATTGGTCTGTAATTCCCCTTTTTGATAGGGTCCTGTCTGGTTTTTTGATCAAGGTAATGCTGGCCTCATAAAATGAGTTTGGAAGTTTTTCATCCATTTCTATTTTTTGGAACAGTTTTAGGAGAATAGATATTAATTCTTCTTGACATGTTTGGAAAAATTGCCCTAGGATACCGGCTGGCCCTGAGCTCTTGTTTATTGGGAGATTTTTGATGACTATTTCAATCTCCTGCTGGTTATGGGTATGTTCAAGTTTTCCATATCTTCCTTGTTCAGTTTTGGTAGTTTATATGCCTCTAGGAATGCATCCATTTCTTCCAGATTATCAAATTTGCTAGTGTATAGTTGCTCATAATATGTACTTATAATTTTTTGTGTTTCTTTGCTGTTGGTTGTGATCTCTGCTCTTTCACTCGTGATTTTGTTAATTTGGGCCCTTTCTCTTTTCTTTTTGATAAGTTGGACAGGGGTTTATCAATCTTATTAATTCTTTCAAAGGATCAGCTCCTAGTTTCATTTATTTGTTCTGCTATTCTTTTGCTTTCTGTTTCATTGATTTCTGCTCTGATCTTTATTATTTCTCTTCTGCTGCTGGGTTTAGGCTCTCTTTGCTGTTCTTTCTCCAGTTCTTTTGGTGTAGGGTTAGATTGTGTACTTGAGACCTTTCCTGTTTCTTGAGAAAGGATTGTATTGCTATATACTTTTATCTCAGGACTGCTTTTGCTGTGTCCCAAAGATTTTAAACAGTTGTGTTTTCATTTTCATTTGTCTCTATGAATTTTTTAAATTCTTCTTTAATTTCCTGGTTGATCCATTCATTCTTTAGTAGGATGCTTTTTAGCCTCCATGTATTTGAGTTCTTTCCAACTTTCCTTTTGTGGTTGAGCTGTAGTTTCAATGCATTGTGGTCTGAAAATAGGCAGGGAATGATCCCAATCTTCTGGTAATGGTTGAGACCTGATTTGTGAACCAGGATGTGATCTATTCTGGAGAATGTTCCATGTGCACTAGAGAAGAATGTGTATTCTGTTGCTTTGGTATGGAATGTTCTGAATATATCTGTGATGTCCATCTGGTCCAATGTGTCATTTAAAGCCTTTATTTCCTTGGTGATCTTTTCCTTAAATGGTCTGTCCATTTCAGTGATTGGTGTGTTAAAGTCCCCTACTATTATTGTATTATTGTTGATGCGTTTCTTTGATTTTGTTATTAATTGGTTTATATAATTGGCTACTCCCAAGTTAGGGGCATAGATACTTAAAGTTGCTAGGTCTTCTTGTTGGACAGACCCTTAAAGTATGATATAGTGCTCTTCCTCATCTCTATTATAGTCTTTGACTTAAAATCTAATTTATCCGATTGAAGGATTGCCACCCCAGATTAGTTTTGATGTTCATTAGCATGGTAAATTGTTTTCCACCCCCTCACTTTAAATCTAGAGGTGTCTTTGGGTCTAAATGAGTTTCTTGCAGACAGCATATCAGTGCATCTTGTTTTACTATCCATTCTGATATGATGTGTCTTTTTATTGGAGCATTTAGCACATTTACATTCAGGGTAACTATTGAGAGATGTGAATTTTGTACCACTGTATTACCTGTAAGGTGACTGTTACTGTATATTGTCTCTGTTCCTTTCTGGTCTGTTACTTTTAGTCCTTCTCTTTGCTTAGAGGACCACTTTCAATATTTTCTGTAGGGTTGGTTTAGTGTTTGCAAATTCTTTTAGTTTTTTGTTTGTCCTGGAAGCTTTTTATCTCTTTTTCTATTTTCAATAACAACCTGGTTGGTATTCTAGTATACTTAGCTGCATTTTTTTTTTTTTCTCATTTAGTGATCTGAGTATATATCATGCCAGTCCTTTCTGGCCTGCCAGGTCTCTGTGGGTAGGTCTGCTTCCAATCTAATATTTCTACCATTGTATGTTACAAACCTCTTGTCCCGAGCTGCTTTCAGGATTTTCTCTTTACCACTGAGACCTGTAAGTTTTATTATTAGATGATGGGGTGTGGACCTATTTTTATTGATTTTGAGGGGGATTCTCTGTGTCTCCTGGATTTTGATGCATGCATCCTTCACCAAATTAGAGAAATTCTCTGTTATAATTTTCTCCAATATACATTCTGCCCCCTCTCTCTTCTTCTTCTGGGATCCCAATTATTCTAATACAGTTTTGTCTTATGGTATCACTTATCTCTTGAATTCTGCCCTCATGGTCCAGTAGTTATCTCTCTTTTTTTCTCAGCTTCTTTATTCTCCATCACTGATTCTCTCTTCTGCCTGATTTATCCTAGCAGTAAGAACCTCTATTTTTTATTGCACCTTATCAATACCTTTTTTGATTTCAACTTGGTTAGGTTTTGGTTCTTTTATTTCTCCAGAAAGGGATTCTCTAGTATTTTCTATGTTTTATTGAGCTCAGATAGCATCTTGATAGTCATCATTCTGAACTCTAGCTCTGACATATTACTAATGTCTGTACTTATTAGGTCCCTAGTCAACAGTACTAGTACCAATACTGCCTCTTGTTCTTTTTTTTGAGGTGAGTTTTTCTGCCTTGTCATTTTATCCAAATAAGAATAGATGAATGAGAGAACAAAATACTAAAAGGGTAGCAATGACCCCAGAAAAATATACACTAACCAAATAAGAAGAGTCACGAAACTGGGGGGTGGGGGGGAAGAAAAAAGAAAAATATATATATATATATATTGGACTGGTGAATAGAAGAGAGCCACAGACTTGATTTTGGGTGTATTTTGGTCTGTCAGAAGAAACTACTTCCCAAAATTTTAAAGAAAGAAATATATATATATATATATATATATATATATATATATATGTATATGTATATATATAAAGTGTATATATATATATATGTACATATATACATACATATATATATATAAAATAAGTGTAAACATGATGAAGGATGGGATATGACTGTAAAGATGAAAATTTTAAAAGATTCTAAAAAAGAAATTGATTAATAAGAAGCTGGTTAAAAAAGAGGAAAGAATATGATCAGACTGAAGACTAGAACAAAGCCATATGCTAGATTTAGGGTCTGTTTTGGTCTTCTAGAAGAAACTGTATCCCAAAATGTTAAAGAAAGAAAAACTTATATGTATATAAAAAATATGGTTAAATGCAATAAAGGAATAAAACATGACTATAACAATGAAAATGTAAAAAGATTTTTAAAACAGTGTTGATATGATAAAATAGTTTTAAAAACATTAAAATATGAAAGAGGAAAATTTTTTAAAAATATAACAAGAAAAAAATAAAATTTTAAAATATTTAACTTTGGAAGGCTAAGGAATCATGGAGGAAAAGCCATGAATTATATGTACTATATTCCTGTAGCTCTGAAGTGTTGCAGTTCTCATTGATTGGTGAACTTGGTCTTGGCTGGATATTCTTGATGGTCTCCTGAGGGAGGGGCCTGTTGTGATTCTCAAATGTCTTTGCCTGAGGCAGAGTTGCACCACCCTTACCAAGCTAAGTCATCTGCTTGGGTTCACTCTCGGTAGCTTTTGTTCCCTGAATGCTTTCTGTAGAGGTTTGGAGGAAGGGAAAGAAAATGGCAGCCTCCCAATCTTCAGCCGGGAGGAGCTAAGATCTCGGGGCCCCACTCCTCAGTGCACCCTCAGAGAAAAGCAGTCAAGAGTTTCCCTGGTCTCCAGCGGCACTCCATGCTCACCTGGCCTGTGACCCAGCAGACTCCTGCCACAGGCTCCTTCGCCACTCCTTCCAGACATGGAAGGAGGAGGTTTCCCCAGATCTGCCACTTGTGGTGTTCCAGCTCAAAGAGTAGTGGCTAGATTTTGCCTTAGATCATGGTTTAAAGTAAGCCCAAGCTGAGAGCCCCCACCTCGGCTCTGTCTCTGTAGCCGGCTTCCCCTCTCCGATACCTGGCAGCTCTGCTACACTCAGACACCCCTGGTCTTTTTCTGAACCCGCAGGTCCTGAGGCCACACTGTCCACATAAGGGTCCCACCCCTTGCTTAGCCTCTGGAGCAACGTTCCTCAGTGGAGTATACTTCTGGAAGTTCTGATTTTGTGCTCTGCTGCTCTACTGCTTGCCACGAGCCAGCCCCTGCCCCTGCAGTCTGCCTTCCTATATGCCGCCTCTGATTCACTTCTCTGCAAATCTTACCTTCCAGAAAGTGGTTGATTTCTGTTCCTAGAATTGCTGCTCTTATTCGCTTTGATCTCCTGTTGAGTTTGTGGGTGTTCAGAATGGTTTCATAACTATCTAGCTGAACTCAGGGAACCCAGTGCTATTCCCCCATCTTGCTCCTCCCTCTGAGAATCATTATGCCTACCTGTATTTTCACTTGTGTATGCCTATATAGGTTCTGTGAACTCTGCCTCAATTGTAGCCGGATAGTAACCAAATTAACCATTTCCATACTAGTAAAACCCTTGTTGGCATCATAGGGCACATTGCAGAAGAGGGGGAATGTGTTAGATTATAAGAGCTGGTCAAAATGGGTGAAGTGTTGGAGGAGATCATCATGAGGACATGACCACCAGCTGGCAGGAGAATGGGGACCCGGGCAATCAGAGGCTCCTCACTCCTCCTGTGTCCTTGGAATATACACTCCACCTACTACTCCCACACTAGGAATTGTTTAAAACAACAGCCTTGAGAGAATAAGGTATTGTTGAGACTATTAGATTACATATGTGACTGAACCCAATTAAGGTCTATATAAACTTTTGAGATTCTGGCTGGCCTGTGCAAGGATCTACATGTCTTGGGGTGCCCAACACAAGGTTCATATATAAGTTCCCTTGCTTATTATTCCTGTCAACCACTATACTGGAGTGGCCTGCCTCTTTCCTTTTTCGGGGCCCTGTTTGTGAACCAATAAGTAACAAGAGAGAGTTTGGATATTTAGAGTTTACACAAGAAAATCTTCATGTTTAATATCAAAATTTGTTTTGAAATGATCTATTTTAATCCAAAAGTGATATTTATAAATTGGTATTATCTGAATCAGTGTAAGAGATTTCCATTACTGCTCAGTATTTATTATTGCAAATGCAAGTTTGAGACAAAACATGAGTTTTGCATTTTAAAGCTATTTGATTATTTAAAATGTCTGATTCCCAGCTGAATTTTGGTAAAATTTCTAATTATGAAAACAATTATCAATTAGAAAAAGTTATGACTTTTTTAATGTTTGCTATTATAAACCCAAATGTCTTTCCAAAATTATTTTCCCATTTTCTTCTATTTTTACTATATTCTTTTTTGTTAATTTTTCCATAACTTCTCTTTCTTGTTATCCTCCTTTAAGAATTTATTCTTATTATCCTCAGTATTTTATATAAACTCATCATCATCCTTGTGTGTTTATTCCTCTATTATTTTCATTTTCCTGAAATCACTACTCTTGTAACAAATTCCTTTAAATATCTAGATAATAGTCACCTGATTTGGCAAATCTTTCTTCTGATTTTAAGTATTTTTTCGTGTCAAACTCCATTTTCATCCTTTCAAACAAGTGGATCCTTTATAACCTACAAAGATGGACTGAGATATATAATAGTCCTACTATTTCAAATTAAGAAGTAAGGCATTTTATTTGTCTTGCAAAGCCTCTTGGAATAAAGTTACTGCACTCAGATTATTTTTTTGTTTTATCTAATTTGAAACTCTAAATTTTACCCTTCATTCTGGGGATGTATTATTTACTTCAAAAAGTAAACCAAGAAAAAAAAATTGATATGTGGATATGAAAACATTTATTTTATATTATGTTGAGTATTAAGATTGTGAAAATAAATTTCATTCAAAACATTTGTTTCTTATTACCAAGAATAAACACCAAATAACAATGCACACAAGTGTAATTTTCAAGTTGACATTGGAACATACTGGGTTTTACCAAAGCATAAAACACATGTTGTGACTATAGTTGTTGAGTAGTTGCTAACTTCAACTGCAAGTGTTACCATGTACCATACTTTGACAGAAATCTAGATGGGGGACAGTTTTAATAGTTGTTAAGATCACAATTTTGGTCTTAACTGTTCCAAGTTCTGACTTTGCCACTGTGGTTTAATTCAAATTATTTCTGTTCTTTGGGCCTAGCTTTAATTGGCAGAAAAATGTAGCTAGTTAACCATAGACTACCATAAAGATTAAACAATCTTTTATATGCAGAGTATTTAACATAGTGCCTGGCTTATAGTGAGCATTCAGTGAATTGTTGCTTAATATTATTATCAGGGCATTCAAATATACTTGATCAAAATGAATGAAACTGCATATCACAAACAAAATTAATTCTATTTAGTACCATTACTAGTATTATGCTCAGAGGAGGTGATACAGTGAGTTAAAAATGTCTCTGGATAAAGCAGAATAGGAAATTGTAGGGGTTGTGAGTGACCCAGGATCTTATTTTAAAATCTGTATATTAATCTTGTCACTAGCAAGAGCTTTCTTTTCAGTATACTTAGAAGAATCATTATTCAACAAATATTCTTTGATTGCCTATTATGTGCTCGGCTGTGTTTACCTACCATGCAAAAGGAAATACCTCCTTTTTATGCTCTGAATACTTTCCTTTTCCACAGACATTTCCACTGGGCCTGGGAGATGGGCAATTCTATGCATGGACAGATGGTTTGAGAAGAAAGGACTGGCATGACTATGAAAGCATTCAGAAAGAGGCTATGCGCTCAGGTATGAAGTCCAGTGTAAGCCAAAGTGCTATTTTACTTACTGCAGTATCTCATTTGTCACTTAAAGGATCTCTAATTAGCATTTCTTCTATGTCTTTTGGGGATATTGGAGTCAATGTTGGAGAGAATTAAAACAATTTCAAATTTCAGAGAGAGAAAAAATAATGAATAGCTTTTACAATATTAGCTTAAGAAGAGGACATACAAGTTTTAGAAATCTATAATATTTCATATTTCTGAGCTGCCTTTTAATAATCTCCGGGAAGATATTGAGATTTATAAGTGAGACTTGCCTTGCTAGACACCTGTGTTGAGTTTGATTCATTTGTTAGGGCTGAGGTATATCTAACTGACAATGCACAGTATTCAAGGAATACTACAATTCTAGGCGTTGGGGAGGCTACAGCAATTGGTGGATCACAGGATCTGGGAACCTGAGGTTGACAGTACTTGAGCAAATAGTCAGGGAGTGGAAAAGAATCAAGTAGGTCTGTATATATGCAGCAGAATTCTAGTCTTGGGCTAGAGAAAATATTTTACTTCTTGGAAAAAAATATTAAAAAAAATTAAAAATTAAAAAAATTTTAAAAAAATTAAGTCTTTGTAGAAATACTGTAAAATTAAGTAATTGGTAATAGAGATTCAGAAAGGTGTATAATTAGACATCAAATGAACATGAGTAACATATGGTAGGAAGTCCTTATGCTTTTACTCAACCGGAGGAGCTCTGGGTTTTTGTGTTTTGTTTTTGTTTTTTTCCCCATAGTGAAGCTGCCTTAGAAATAGAGAACTTCTTGTTTGGTAAAGAAATCTGGAAAGCACTGAGACACTGCATTCTAAGTCAAATCAGCAGCAAAACTGTGACTAATCACAGTTTGAGGTCCTCCTGGTTAAACTTTCTCAAAGCTCATTTCATCAGGAAACCTGGAGAGAGAGTATTTAAAGTTATGCAGTTGTGCAGGTTGTGAACTGTTCTTTGCTCTGGGTTGGTTGTGGTTGACCTAATTAAAATCTTCTTTCATTTTCTTCTTCCATTCCTTTTCTTTAAAAATTAAGATCTTCTCCACCCCCCCCCCCCAACTTCATTAAAGTTGTTCATCCTAAGGATGTTCTCTATTTGTCAGAGAACGAGCCTCTTCCAGGTTTCATCGTCTGCCCATCTTGGCCATGACCAAGTGAACAGTCATGAAAGTGAGTTCTTTACCAGCGTCTTCACTTTTCTTCTATTTGCTCCATTAGCCTGTATGAATCCAATCAACTGTTTCTCTTTCTAACCCCAGGATGCTGACATTTTTTTGGAGATGTTCATATAATTTAATCAACTGAAACTGCAATTTATTGAACAGATATTTTGTATTAGATACTTTACATATGAATTTTATTTAAAATTCATAATGACTCTAACACATATTATTATCCCCAATTTGTAAGAAAAGGAAGAGAGAAAAAAAGAAAAAAGACTATGGAACTGAGGTCTTTAAGAGTTTATTAAGTATTATCCAAGGTCAAACTAATAATTTACAGAGCTAGATTAAAAATCAGGTCTTTTCATGCTCTATTAGACCCCACTGTTAGACATCAAATAGTAATATTTGGGCAATATGGAGTAATGACAAGAGCATATATGCAAGGGAGAGGCACACCTGGATTCAGAGTCTAACTTTTCTCTACATAAGCTGTGTAAGTAGCAAATCCATTTATCTTTCTGATACTATTCTTTGCAGAATTTTTGTAAGCCTTAAAGAAAAAATACCTAAAGTAATTTGCTAATTATTTGGACATATTATAAACTCAACTAATGATAACTATAATTATTAATTCATCCAAGTTTCTTTCACCTAATTTGCTATGCCTAAACTTCACTTGTGCTGATGGTTTTGGATACAAAATCCAGTATTCCACATTTATTTCTGCTTCATATAACTCTGCTCCTGTATAAAAATGCTGTTGCTGTCCTCATCTTATTTGGGCGAAGGGAAAGTTGACCTACCAAGAAAATTGGGAATTTAAAAAATTTTCTAAGGCAGAAATTTTCTATGGAGTTAAAAAACTTTTAAATGCTAAGATATTATATAATTCATTGGAAGATAGATGACAAATGAAATAGACTAAAATTCATCATTTTTAAAAATTTTATGAAATAGAACATAAATAAAAGGACTATACATACACAAACATACAAGCAGGCACATAATCAAAATGAACATCTCTGGTCTTTAATATCCAAGCCAAGGAAAAGGATCATCTGTGTAGTGTTTTACTACCTAATTACATATACCTAAACAAATGCTGTTGCCTTTTTCTGTGTTTGTGACTAAAAATTGAATCATAATGTATGACTTTCTTCCTTCACTCAGAATTATTTCTGAGATTCATTTCTGTCAATGTGTGTAATTCTAGTTGATTTATTTCTACTATTGTTTAATTTTCTACAACATCCTCCTCTTTGTGGGCATCTGGGGAGTTCCTACGTTTTGGTTGTTGAATATAATGTTGCTATAAATATTTTTGTATGTGGTTCTGGGGTAGAGGTTAATTAAATTAAGAGATAGTTGACTATTTTTCACTATTGAATGATCCATTCTATAGCATATATTGTTTTAATTTGCTGCCTATTTATTATCTTTAGAAATTTGTTTATATTTTAGTCACAGATTTTTTTAGTGTTATTCCTAGAAAACTAATGTTTTATGGGTATTGTATGAGTTATTGATTTTATTGAAATTCCACATTGTTTATAGGTGGTTTATAGAAAATAAATTTTAATATTTATTTGAACTTAGAAAACTTTCTAAACTCTTCTACTAATTATAATCATTTACCTATAAGCTAGCTTAAATTTTTAATGTACATACTCATGGTATCTACAAGTAATGGCAGTGGTTATTTTTTTCCATTCCAGATCTTATAATATACATTCTTTTTGTTCAGTTCTAGTAACTGCACTTACTAGGTGTTCCTGTGTAATGGTGAATAGTAGTTGTTGGTGGCAATTTTTGACTTGTTACAATTCTAAGTATAACAAATTAGACACATACCTTAATGTTTTATGTCACTATTAAAAAAATAAAATTTGTTATGGTTGTTAAGCTTTCTTCAGCTAGGTTTGTTGAGAGTTTGGTTTATTTTTGTTTAAACCTAAGTGAATGCTGTTTTTAATCAAAGGTTTTTTGCTTGTTTTCATCTATTGAAATAGAAAATATGATAAATGTTCTCCTTTAATCTGTTGAGTAAATTATTTCTATTGATTTTGTAATGGAAATCAATTGTGCCCTTCTAGACTAAATCTGTCTTTTTATTATTACGGGATTTAGTTTGCTAATATTTCATTCAACATTTTTGAGTCTTTTAAAATATTCATGAGTGAATATTGGACATGAGGTTTTCTTTCTCATAGAGCCCTTGTCAAGTTTTGGTAACAATGTAATGATAGCTTCATAAGTTACTTGAGTAATAGTTTCTCTTTTTCTACACTTCGTATTTGGTTGTTGAATGTGATAATTATATATTTTCTTTCTTTTTTTTTTTTCATTTGTGCATCCATTTATTCTTTTTTTAAAAAAATTTTTTTATTTTTTATAAACATATATTTTTATCCCCAGGGGTACAGGTCTGTGAATCGCCAGGTTTACACACTTCACAGCACTCACCAAAGCACATACACTCCCCAATGTCCATAACCCCACCCCCCTACACCCAAACTCCTCCCCCCAGCAACCCTCAGTTTGTTTTGTGAGATTAAGGGTCACTTATGGTTTGTCTCCCTCCCAATCCCATCTTGTTTCATTTATTCTTCTCCTACCCACTTAAGCCCCCGTGTTGCATCACCACTTCCTCATATCAGGGAGATCATATGATAGTTGTCTTTCTCCGCTTGACTTATATATTTTCTAATAATTAGGGAGACCTGGTAGCTAAAACTGTCTGGACCTGAACTTTTTTTGGAGTAAAGATTTTTAACTACTACCTTAAGCTTTTTAAATAGTTATAGTGCTAGTTTTTTTGTCTATTTTTCTGCAACTATATTTTTCCAGCAATTTATTCATTACATCTAAATATTCATATTTATTAACAAATTTATTTGTAATGTTCTTAAATATTTCATGTCTGCAACATTTAAATTTATTTTGTGTTTTCTTTCAAATATCATTTGTACTTTTTTTCTTCTTTTCTTCTTAATCTATTAAATCAGGAACTTGTCAATTTTATTATTCATTGTGAAAACCAATTGTGTTACTTTATTTATGTTACCATCATATTTTTCTCATTGATTTACAGTCTTATATGTATTATTTATTTTATTTTAATTCCTTCATTGCTATATATTTTTTTAATTTTAAAAATAGACTCATAGCTTTTAAATTTCAGTCTACTACTATAGACCACGGATTTAGGACTCTCAGTTCCCTTCTCAGTACCACTTTAGTACTTCACACTTCTCTGTAGTCTAATGTTTTATATTTGTTATGTTTCAGTTAGTTATATTTTAGTTGCATTTTGAAATGTCTGGACTACATAAATGCTGAAATCATCTTAAAAATAAGAAAATCCAGAAATTACCTCCTGATCAAATCTCAATAACCTTTGGAAAAGCACAGTAACATAATAGGCTGCATGCATTTCATTAAATGTCTTTGTTAAGACATTTAATATTAATAGTGTTAGTTTGTTTTGTTCTGGCAAGTGCATCTTTGATGCATATTTGGTAATTTTTGAGATATCAGGTATTTTAAATATCTGCTTTTAATTAGTTGGTGATTTTTTTGGGGGATAGGGAATATGTTGTCAAACACCACAGGTGAGTAATGAGGAAGATATGGCTTTCACCTTTCAGGAAATGAACATTTCTTGCATTAATACAATATAAACAGAAAACAGGCGATTGAAGGATAGACCCTAAGACCTTAGGTGTAGTAGCAGGGATATTTTCTAGTGCATCTGTACCCATAGAGTTATACTAAATTAATAAGATTGTTTGAATTTGTTAGGAGAATTCTAACTAATGTTTATAGAAATCCAGATTATTATTCCATAATCTTACACTTCTTTGTTTTGGGATTCGTATTAACTAGAATACTTTAAGTATAGAAGAAGTGGATTCACATAGCATTTCAGGGTCAGGAAGGTTTCCTGGAAGAGGTAAACCAAATTTGTAGGCGTCTCATCCAAGTACTAACCAGGCCCGACCCTGCTTAGCTTCCGAGATCAGACGAGATTGGGCGCGTTCAGGGTGGTATGGCCGTAGACAAGGTAAACCAAATTTGAAAGGATAAAGTTCTACCGTGATAACAGATAAATTTAGTTTTCATTTAATTAATTCCCTGATCTCTTTCTCATGAATGGTTACTAAGTCATATTTTTAGCATGACTATTTTTTCTAATTATACATTTTCTGTATATGACCTCACTGTGTCCCACTGAGTTAGTTTCAGCGTCAGATTCTCATTTGAGAATTTATTAATATTAGATTTTATCTTTTAACAGTTTATCTATCCTTTTGAGTGGTACTGTATCAAAAAATTGAGACGCATGCTGTTTGAATATCATTCACATAATTTATAAAAGCGGAATGGAAGGAACTAAAATAGGGAATCCTTTGATATAAAAGACAATGTACAAGTTGATATTGATATGTTATTTACTATGTTATCTTATACACTATTCATTATAATTGCAATAACAGTTAGAAAACTATTCAGCTACATTTCTCCATATGTAATTTGAAAAAAGAAAGTCCATGGATTTCTGAAATCAAATAACTCTGCTTATGGCATATCCCTGACTATGGATCTAATAACTTGACCAGATGTTGAGAAGAAAATGCAGTTGGTTTAGGTAGCTGTTCCTTAATTGTATATGTGATGTTTCCTAAGTTTTGTAACATATTTCTCTAAGTGGTAAAAACATCCTTTCACACAATCCATCTAGAGTGGTGTGTATACATGTGTGCATGTGCACATATGCCCATGTGTTTTATGAAATCATTTTATGTTTATTTTATTTTATTTTATTAACATATAATGTATTATTAACCCCAGGGGTACAGGTCTGTGAATCACCAGGTTTACACACTTCACAGCACTCACCATAGCACATACCATCCCCAATGTCCATAACCCAACCACCCTTCCTCTGTCAACCCTCAGTTTGTTTTGTGAGATTAAGAGTCTCTTATTGTTTGTATCCCTCCCAATCCCATCTTGTTTCATTTATTCTTTTCCTACCCCTCAAAACCCCCATGTTACCTCTCGACTTCCTCATATCAGGGAGATCATATGACAGTTGTCTTTCTCCAATTGACTTATTTCGCTAAGCATAATACCCTCTTGTTCCATCCACGTCATTGCAAAAGGCAAGATTTCATTTCTTTTGATGGCTGCATAGTATTCCATTGTATATATATACCACTTCTTCTTTATCCATTCATCTGTTGATGGACATCTAAATTCTTTCCATAGTTTGGCTATTGTGGACATTGCTGCTATAAACATTCAGGTGCATGTGCCCCTTTGGATCACTTACATTTGTATCTTTAGGGTAAATATCCGGTAGTGCGATTGCTGGGTCATAGAGTAGTTCTATTTTCAACTTTTTGAGGAACTTCCATGCTGTTTTCCAGAGGGGTTGCACCAGCTTGCATTCCCACCAACAGTGTAGGAGGGTTCCCTTTTCTCCACATCCTCACCAGCATCTGTCATTTCCTGACTTGTTAATTTTAGCCATTCTGACTGGTGTGAGGTGGTATCTCATTGAGGTTTTGATTTGTATTTCTTTGATGCTGAGTGATGTGGAGCATTTTTTCATGTGTCTGTTGGCCATCTGGATGTCTTCTTTGCAGAAATGTCTGTTCATGTCCTCTGCCCATTTCTTGATTGGTATGAAATCATTTTTTTTTAATTTTTTATTTTTTATAAACATATATTTTTATCCCCAGGGGTACAGGTCTGTGAATCACCAGGTTTACACACTTCACAGCACTCACCAAAGCACATACCCTCCCCAATGTCCATAATCCCACCCCCTTCTCCCAAACCCCCTCCCCCCAGCAACCCTCAGTTTGTTTTGTGAGATTAAGAGTCACTTATGGTTGGGAGGGAGACAAACCATAAGGTATGAAATCATTTTTGACACTGCTCATCTCTATTTCTAGAAAGCACTTATTTTTAGTTTTGAAATTTGAAAATTGTCTTGTCCAATTTTCTTTGTGTCTTAATTCTAAGGATTTTCACTGTGTTTATCACTGGTTTTTGGATTTCATTATGTGTGAACTCAACATGAAAAAAGCTCTTCTTAACTCTTGTATTTGATCTATTTCTTTGAAACAGATTATCCTCTTGTATAATCATATCAACTTATGCATTTTACTATAAGCCTCAGGAATCTTATGAAATTGTATCTAACTTTTCTCTACTTCTATTTGTCTTAGCTAATGATAGTTTTGAATATTCAAAGTTTTCATTAAATCTTATCATTTTATTCATTTATTCATTTGCTTGTCCAAAAAATGCTTTTTAATGTCACTCTATTTCAAATATTGCTCCAAATTCCAGAGGAAAAAAATAGACAAAAATGAATTACATGGCTCTTGAAAAGTGTGCAGCATGGTTGAAGGACATTTCACTGTTATCAAACAGTGATCAAACCTTTGATCTCTCTTAGCTAAATTATTTCAGTAGCCTACCAGCTGTTCTCCTTGTCCCATAGTCAGCTCTCCAATTAGCAACTAGAGGAATCTTCATTTGACTCATCTGCTCAAAAGCCTACAAATTCTGGCCATCATAATAAAAATTAAATCCAAATCAATTCCCTGATTATGAAGTCCAACATTATCCATCCCTACTTTTGTCACTTTCCTGGTCTCCTACTAATCGATACTTAGTCTCTCCACTGGTTACATCGTTTATCCTCGAGCATGCTAAACAAGTTGCAAGATTTTCACTTGCTATTCCTGCTGCCTGGAATGCCGGTAATTTGTATCTTCCAAACCAGTTTCTACTTCAGAAGGTCACAAGACTATGTATCACCTGTATAGACATTTTGCCAGTCACCATATTATCATATATAGGTATAGTCTTTTTCATTCACTTTCTATCCCTTTGCTCTACTTAATTTTTCTAGCAATTATCTATCTATCTATCTATATATATATATTTAACGAATTAAAAAATATAATTCCTTGTAATACAATCACTTGCCCAAGGGCTCTAAATCACAACATTATCTTTAATCATTTAATCATCAGGCTTTTTGAATAATGACACTCCTGTATGAGTAAGTTTTGTGAGGGCACCTATGTGGCTCAGTTGGTTAAACTCTGACTCTTGGTTTCGGCTCAGGTCATGATCTCAGGGTTCTGAGATCAATTCTCCTGTCAGCTCCATGCTGAGTGTGGAGCCTGCTTAAGATTCTCTCTCTCCCTCTCCCTTTGGCCTTCACAGCCCCCCTTTGATAAAAAAAGAAAAGGAGGAAGAAAGGAAGGAAGGAGGGAAGGAAAAAGTATTGTGAAAACCTGACACAACATGGTTTTTACTTTTCCCTCCTGGAGATTAGATCCTAGGATCCTGTAAACCTTATGATCTAAGTTACCAAATGTTCATACCTAATTATTGTGAATTTTCACTGCAAAACATCTAAAGAATATGAATTAAAACACTATTTGAGATGGAGGAATGCACCATACTTTAAAATGATTAACAGTAGGCTTTCCTAAGTTCCTTTAAACAACAGCTCCCTTTAGTGCTGATCAGGGACCCATTTTGTTCTTAAATGTCTTTATTCTACATAATTGAACAATATTACTAACCAAACAGAATGGGAAGCAGAAATGTGCATCATCGCTTTCTGTATCTTCACTTAATAAACTTCTATTACTTAAAAAAAGAGAAAGAAGGAAAGAAAGAAAAAACAAATGTGCTTCATCTGGGAGATACAGTAACTACTTTGCATTGAGGAAGTAAAACAATGGTAATTTTGCTATAACTACTATGTCTCTTAAAAACAATATATGGTATCTTTTTTTTTAATCACTAGCAACAAAGAGCATTGTTATTGTTAATGATTTCAGAGTAATTTATACATCTATGATGTTTTCTCAGTAAATTTTGCAATGAGATTTACTGAGAGGTGGTCAACATTGGGAATTATTACCAAAATAACATTCATTATTATTCATTAGGTTAAAATTAACTTTTAATGAAATATTTCCATTGACAGTCATTGTATAATAATGAAAATGTAAAATGGAAGTGAAAAGATTATGAGCATTCTGTTAAGATGTATCATTTATATGTCTAATAATAGAACAAAATTTAGCTGAATTGGATTGAGTGACATTAGGGAAAAACCACTTCAACATCATAATATGAAAGTAGCAGTAGAAATATCTCAGGATAGGGTACCAGGTGGTGGGTATTATAGAGGGCACGGATTGCATGGAACACTTGGTGTGGTGCAAAAAATAATGAAAACTGTTATGCTGAAAATAAATAAAAAATAAATTTTAAAAAGAAGTATCTCAGAAGATTTATTAAACTGCAATGAGTTTGTATTTAAAAAAAAAGACAAAATTAATTTTTAAAATAGTGCAACTTACTTTTTTTTTCGCAAAACTCACAATATCTCTATTTAGAAATATCAACTTCCCACGGGCAAATGTGCATTAAATTAATTGCTGTTATTTTTCATATTAGTAAAATGTGGTTTAATGATGGCACCTGTGACACAGTTATTTTAAGCATTAATTAAATTATATAATTAAACTGGACTGTAGTTATCCTCAATTAATGGCTATTTGTATATTTATAGATCCCTGATTACTACGCCTATGTGATTATATTTGAATCAGCTGTAATTTGAATAATTTTTCTTGTGCTTTAGAATCTAGTCAATTGACACAAAATCTCCCAATAATTGTCATGAGAGGGTTCATATTAACACGTACTTCAAGTGGAGCTATCTCTCTTCACTTTAGGTTTCATTCTTAAAAGGCAAACATCTTGTAAGCACCTGTCCCAAACCTGTATCCAATCTGGTATTGTGCTTATGTTTTGTAAAAAATCTCTTTTATATGGTAGCTGTGATTATTATCAATTTTTTTCTGGCTATAAATGCTCCATATTTTGGAGGAGCTATATGAGTAGATAATAATCCTTGATCATGAAGTAATGTGAAAATGTTCTGCTGAAGTGAGATGATCTCTGATAAGAGCCAAGAAGGAAAAGATGAGAAACATCTAGTAAAAGAAAGGATTTGAATCTAAATGGATCAAGTAAACTAAGGTTAAATTGATTTTATGCCTGCCATTCATTTTCCTGAAGTCTTGCACTCAATTTTGTTCTTCCCAGTTTTAACCCTTTCCTGTACAGCTTTGACATAAGTAAGTGTAAGTCTGTATTTTCTATCAGCTTTTCACACAGAAAACTCTTAACACCCACTATTACTTATACCTCAACTCTAATGGTAATCTTTCTATTTCTCAACTCTAATGGTAAATCTTAAAACTCCATGAAGTTACATTTGTTATTTTTGCTGTGGCTTTAATTTTAGTGGGACTTAGAACCATCCTTACATTTAGTGTAATACAGTTTATGGACTTATGCAGTGTATGTAAGTTTTTGGAAGAAGAGTGAGAGAACAAAAAATAAAGAATACATTTTTGATGACCTGGGACTCTGCTGTCACCAGTATGAGAGTAACAAAGATTTATAATATACTAATCCTATCGCAACTGAGAGTTTCCTAAGATTTGAGGGACTGTAATTCATTCAACCTTAAATGACCAGGATGGCATTGTATTTTAGGCATAATTCATAGAGATTCAAGTGATTATTTGAATATCCTCCAAAATTCTTATCCAAGATCTGGCAAAAATGTTTCAGTAATGAGTCCTGGGCCTTCTTGGCTCTATTATCTATGAGTGCTACAGAGGAAATATGTGTGTTTACCCACTAGGGAAGGAAAAGTGCCAGTGCCTGAAACTGATGGCAACACTTTCTAGACATTGGCTTCAGAACCATAAATGCCAGTTTGACTCGATTCTCTCTGAGAGAAGAGCAGTCTTCATGCCAGATGAAAGCAACTGGGCCTTCTGACACTTTAGTAGTCATAGAAACGTGACTTAAGTGATCCTCAGGAATACTAGAAGCTCAGAGCAGGATTCTTTTCTTTTCTTTTCTTTTCTTTTCTTTTCTTTTCTTTTCAAGGACTGTTTCATTTTTAATGAAAATATTACTGCCCCAAAATATGTATAACAAACTTGCATTGTTTATAAAACATAGACATTATAATCTACTGGAAAAAGAGATTTAATGCATAAAGAATTATATTTAATACAGTATTTGGTTTACTGATGTGAAATGACCATGAAAGCACAATGGAATTAGTATTATCAGGCATTTAATAATGATTTTAATTTCCATGGTGACCAACTGAGCCTTAGGGATCCAAATTCATTATTGGGCTAAAATTACTAGATTAACTTAATTGACATTGACCTAGATAACAAACTACTAGAATCTAATGGTACATATTAATTTGGATATATACATCAGAATCCACTCATGCATATAAAATTCTTTTTATTTTATATTAAAGAATAACGATCATTGAGGAATAACCCTCAAAATTATAGCAAGTGTTTTATAAACAAAGAAATTATTGGATTGACATTTAATTTTTTAGTTTTTGTGTTTTGTCATAATAGAAATGTTTTATGCAACTTGATAAAATATTTTGTAAGCTTTCTGACATATGCATTGTGAGCATTTTTATAACCAGTACAAGGATGCTAATTGTATTCTCCAAATTTGGAAAGTCAGTGTCATACTTATGATAAAGACCTAACATTTTTTTACTACCAATCCTATACTATTCTTTAGTTTATTCTACATTCCTATTATTTCATTCTTTCTATGTGCGTAGTGCCTTAACATGAGTCCAGTGATTTCTTGCACATTGCCTCAATGCTCCTCACAAAAATCCTATAAAGAATGGTCAAATGTTACTCATCTTATTTGAAAATAAAGAAGCAAATCTAGAAAGATGATTTTATACATATACATGTGTCACTTTATGCATGTGATCCATACATGTACATGAGATATATCTATATATAGATATCTATATATATGTATGAAGTGATTATATATGCACACACACACCCTTTCAAGTTGATGCCACACATAGCTCCAATAAATTCTGGGACAACTTTATTTTCATATTTGCTGCTTCTTATCTCATTATTGACTTCCTGCTTCAACTATTTGTCATCTATAGTATATGTAACCTGAATTGCCCTGTGCTTTGTTCACCTGTGTATGAATGGAGATGTTCTCAATAGCGATGACTCAATTTCTCTGACTCTTGCTCTCCCTTAATTATAGCTCCCTTAATCTCCTGTCTACAAAACCTCACCATACTTCTGAACTCCCTGGAAGTCAGTGTAAGTTTACTAACTCACTAATGTCCCTATTCCTTTACTCTGACCTTAAATTGATGACTGATGGTAGATAGCTACTGGAAGTCACTGCAAGTTTACTAACCCACTAATATCCCTATTCTTTTACTCTGACCTTACACTGATGACTGGTGGTAGACAGCTACTCAAGTTCAGCATCTTATAGCCACGAGTACCGGGACCCTGTCTCTGGTGCTCCCAAAGTAACACATCATCATGTCCCTAAGGCGTTTTTTTTTTCCTGTGTTTTCTGGCCCTGCACCTGACAGTTCTCTGTGGAAGTGGTCAGGGGAATTCTTTCCTTTGCTGTGTAGCACCTTGTAATGTAGGCCGTAAGTTTGCAATTCACTCTCCACCAGATATCCTCATACAAAACAGCTCCTTCAAATGGCTCTTTTGTCAAAAGGACTCAGCTACAAGTTTCTAAAATCAGACTGTGAACCAATATCAGATAGACACCAACTGGTTGTTCTACTCTTGCTTCCCCTAACCAACTACTTGCCTCCCCTATTCAAGCATTTGCTTGTGTACAATATGAATATGTGAAAACCTGCAAGAAAATAAACTAAAACCAGTAGATACCTCCAAGATAGTTTATCAGGTGAGTTAAATCTCACCACTGGGGACAACGGGATTCAAGATGAGATGCCCCACCCTGTCCCAGTAAATACAGACTAAGCTCTAGATGTAAATATAAGTCAGATGATTCTATTTTCCTTTTTCAATATACTTTTATGTTAAAATAAGCAGACATGCATAAATTCTTAGCAATCTAAACCATTATAAATTATATTTAACTAATTTTAATCAAAATTATAATGTAACAATATTAGTAAACTAATAAATGCTTATAGGATAATTTTCAAGTTCATAAACAATTGTATTAAAATGTTACTTTAAACTACTAAAAAAAACGATGCTACGTCTTTTATGAAAGAGATTTTTCATCAATATTTTAGAATAATGAACAAAATGCATTTGGCAAAGAACAATGCAATACTTTTTTTTTTTAAGCGGAATATACATTTCCTATAAGGTGTTTCAACTATGAAAAGAAACTTTTGAATATTTCTTTAAATATAATAATGCATCAGTTTCTTTATGTCGAAAGGAATTAGGACACACAGTGAGAGTGCATCCATCGGCTTCATGGACATTTATTTTAACAATAAACCAAAGTGCCAAAAAGCAGGAAATACTTTCATAAACAAACTGCCTGGACTTGAGTAAAATCTGAACATTGAGCATGCTACAGTGTAGCACTAGGAATCTCTCAGCAGCTTTGTCACTGCACATCAAGAATAGTGAGCTTAGAAAAGCTCTTTCTCCCTGTCTAGTGAGGAGTTCTTTCTTCTGCATCTCAGTGCCTATTCTTTCTTTTCTCCCTTTCTCTAACGACTAGCTTCTTTACTTAACTCTGGGGAAAATGTTCTAAAAGTGAGAATGTGACTGGTTAGAGCAGTCACCAATCAGTTTAGGTTATGACTATGGTGTAAATCAGTCATGTCTGGCTTCCTCAAACACAATAGGACACCTCGGTGTGAGATGATTCCATTTGGTTCAGGTAGGAAGCCATCTTGAAAACCTTGGCCAGAGTACAATTGAAACTTGTTATAAAACATAGTGAATGCTACATTTTGAATCAGTTTTAGCCATTATTCAGAATGGATCAATAAATATAGCAGACACTTAGAGCACACTGTGTCATATAGTCAATTTTTATGTTCTTCTGGTTATTCTAAATAACAGTATCTCCCCTTAAATAAAGAGATGTCAGGGACAGGATGATGTGATCAAAGCTTATATCAGGCTTCTCCAGAGAAGCGGAACCAACAGATGCATATATGTATGGAATATGTATATACTTATGGAGATAGATTTGTTTTAGCAAATTGGCTCACCCAGTTGTGGAAGGAGCTTGATAAGTCCAAAATCTGACGGGGCCTCAGGAAAAGAGTTGCAGTTCAAGTCCAAAGGGAGTCCACTGATAGAATTCCTTCTTGATCAGAAGTCAGCCTTTATTCTGGTAAATTCAAGTGATTGGGTGAGGTCCAACCACTGACAACCACAATGTCTACTGATTTAAATGTTAATCTTTTAAAAAAGATTTTATTTATTTATTTGTTAGAGAGAGACAGAGCCCATAAGCAGGGTAAGCAACAGGCAGAGGGAGAAGCAGGCTCCCTGCTGAGAAAGGAGCCTGAGGTGGGTCTCAATCCCAGGACCCTGGGATCATGACCTGAACCAAAGGCAGATGCTTAACCAACTGAGTCACCCAAGGTGTCCCAGATGTTAATCTTATCCAAAAACATCCAGAATAATGTTTGACACATATCTGGGCACAAGGGTCTAGGCATGTTGACACATAAAACTAACCATCACAAGGCTCAACAGGGCCCGAGTAGATGCAGGAATTAATGTTGTTTGGGCCAGGGAAAGCCTGAACACCAGCCTGGAGGGTCCTGAGCAAGTGAACGGATTCTTCTCTATGGCTGATACTGGGAGAAGACCAGATTTTGCAACTGAAAATTCTAGGAATAGACAATTCTAGGAACAATTCTAGAAATATACTGACCCCTTAATAAGGGACAAGTGATTTAATCCCTTCTCACTCATTCAGGTATGGTTACCAAGAAAGAACAGGTGAAACTGAATTTCAAAGGAAAGCAAAACTGAGATTAAAAAGGAAGGTAATAGTCATCTAAGGAGGCTGACAGCCTGAGAAAGAAACACAAGAGGGGTACTTCCACATAACGGTGGAAATCTAGTGAAATAGAATTTCAGGAAAGGACAGAAGATAGATAGTCTAGTGAAAAACAACAGCAAGGAGGCATTCGAAGAGGATCAATTTGCCCATGCACAGGACTTTCTGGAACAAAGAATGTGACTTTCAACTTAAAACATTTAATGTCCATGTGTTTATAAAAAATAAAAAATTAAAAAAAAAAAATTAAAAAAAAAAAACATTTAATGTAAGTATAGAAGGACTTTTGAGACACATATTTGTGGACAGGAAGATTAAATATAAAAAAATGTCAAAATAGCACAGAAACTATAGTCAGAAAGGTTAAAATTATAAACAGATACATGAATTCAAACAACTGAAAAAGAAAATAATTTAGAAAAATATTAAAAGAAAATGTCATGGCTCTCAAGAATATTTCAGCCCAAAGATGACAACATGGATGAAAAGAGACACACCTAAGAAGATGTTAGTTAAATTTTTTTCCAAAATAATCCTTTTAAAATCTCTTGGCAGAGTAAAAAGTTATACAGAGAGGAAAGATAACCAGTCTGTCATTAAAATCTTCTACAACTCTACAAATTAGAGGAGAAGGAATATATATACATTCAGTATATACAAAGTTGAGAGAATATATTACACAAACACCTCTTCTAAGTAAAATAATTTAGAAAGAATTCCAGCCAAGGAACAAATAAAATAAAATCTTCAATATAAGGAAAAATTTTAAAAAGTGGGCAACATATAGTGAAGAATTTTAAAAATCTAGATAAAGAGAGGATAAAAATAAAATAATAAGTGTTGAAAGTGGCACGCCATCTTATCAAGGATGGAGAGGTATTCAGACAGTAATAATGTTCTAAAGGTGTCTTGAGGGAAAAGATGAAGTGTGGGGAAGTACAAGAATTTTAAAGGTCCATCTTATTAGAAGCAGTGCCATGGTGGGAAGAGGTATTTGGTATTTTGTTTTCACATGGTAGCAAACAAGTAGGCATATGGTTAAGAGTGCCATGAAACAGTTAGTAAAATATTAGGTAGAAAATCATTAAATAATATAGCAAGGGACCTCATATACTGGTGAAGAATAAAACAATATTATTTTGAGAACATATGAAGTTGAAAAATTTCAAATATATCTGATCTATAAAAACAACAATTTCCTTAAGTCCAACCTAATACAGTATATGAACATACAAGTTTACAAAGAGCATGGAATAATAAAAGATTGCTAATGAAATGACAAGCACTATTTTAATTAAAGGATCAGAATACAGGTACAGTCGTAACTTTTTTTTTTTTAAGATTTTTATTTATTTATTTGACAGACAGATCACAAGTAGGAAGAGAGGCAGGCAGAGAGAGAGAGAGAGAGGAGGAAGCAGGCTCCCCACTGAGCAAAGAGCCCGATGCGGGGCTCGATCCCAGGACCCTGGGATCATGAACTGAGCCGAAAGCACAAGCTTTAACCCACTGAGCCACCCAGGCGCCCCCAGTCATAACTTGTTTTATTGCCCTTCACTTTTTTGAGCTTTTTAGATATTGCATTTTTTACTAATTGAAGACTTGTGGCAATCCTGCCTGGAAGGAGTCTCTGGGTGCTATTTTCCCAATTGCAACAAAGTCACTTTGTGTCTTTATGTCACATTTTGATATTCTTGCAATAATTCAAACATTTTCATTATTATTCTGTCTATTATGGTGATCTGTGATTAGTGATCTTTGATGTTACTACTGTAATTGTTTTGGCGGTGCTGCCAACCATGTCCATATAAAACAGCAAACTTCATTGATAAACATTGTGTGTTCTCTCTTCTCCACCTACTGGCCATTTCCCCATTGCTCTGCTCTTCCTAGGTCTCCCTATTCTCTAGATAAAATATAAGAATAACCCTGCAATGGCTTCTAAGTGTTCATGTGAAAGGGGAAGTTACATGCATCTCATTTTAAATTAAAAACTAGAAAGTATTAAACTTAGTGAGGAAGGCAAGTTGAAAGCTGAGATAGGCTATAAGTTGGAGTTCTTGCACCAAACAACTAAATTGTAAATGCAAAGGAAAAATTCTCGAAGGAAATTAAAAGTGTTACCCAAATGATCCCCTTCACGTGAGAAAGTAAAATAGACTTTTTGCTGTTAAAGAGGAAGTTTTAGTGGTCTGGGTAGAAAATCAAACCAGCCACATTTCCTTAAGCTAAAGCCTGACCAGAGAAAGGCCCTGACTTTCTTCAATTCTAGAAAGGTGGAGAGAGGTGAGGACTGCAGAAGAAAAGTTTCAAGCTGGCAGAGGTTGACTCATGAGGTTTAAGGAAAGAATATGACTCCATAACTAAAGTGCAAGGTGAAGCAGCACATGCTGATGTAGAAGCTGCAGCAGGTTCCCCTGCAGATCCAGCTCAGATAACTAATGAAGGTGGCTACACAAAACAACAGATTTTCAATTAAATGAAGCCACCTTAAATTGGAAAAAGGTGCCATCTAGGACTTTCATAGCTAGAGAGGAGAAGTCAATGCCTGATATCAAAGCTTCAAAGGACAGGCTGACCTTCCTGTTAGGGGTTACTGCAGCAAATGACTTAAGTTGAAGCCAATGCCCATTTACCATTCCAAAAACCCTAGGGCTCTTAAGAAATATGAGAAATCGACTCTGTGCTATAGAAATGGAACAATAAAGCCTAGGTGATAGCACATCTGTTTGTAATATGCTTTAGTGAATATTTTAAGCCCAATGAAATGCATGTCACTGAACATATTTATTTTTTGGCTTTCTTTCCATTTCTTTGTTTTAGAATCTGGAAGACAGGTTTTCTAAAATGAAGATATGTATCAATAATGAATAAAACTTTAATTATTTGAATGAATGTTAATATTGAGGAACCCAGAAGCATAACACTGATAGACACTTCAAAACCTACCTAAAGCTTTCAAACAACCCACCAGCCAAAAAGGCCAGTGATTACAATCACAAAACAAAGGTTAATAATAGAATCTTATTTACTACAACTTCTTTATTTTTTTATCTTTTATTTTTTTAATTTAAATTCAAATAGCCAGGAAACTTGGATGGCTCAGCCAGTTAAGCGTCTGCTTTTGGCTCAGGTCAGGATCTTAGGTTCCTGGGATTGAGTCCAGGAGGAGCCTGCTCCTCCCTCTGCTTGCTGCTCTCTCTCTCTCTCTCTCTCTGATAAATAAATAAAATCTTTAAAAGGAAAATAAATAAATTCAATTAATCATTCATTTCACATATAGGGTTCAATGATTCATCAGTTATGTATAACACCCAAACTCACCATATCATGTGCCTTCTTCATGATAAGAAATCAGCATTCTGCTAAAAATAGTTTGTAATAATCTACACAGGATCTTTACTCCATTTCCACAAAAAGGAATGCCAACCCTTGATGAGGCACCTCTTTCATTTGTGCTAGAAAATGTCAAGAATGAGAAGTCCAAACTGAAAACATTTAACACTGAAGAAAGAGGAATAGGAATTTCTCAGCAATTAAAAAATAAAAAGATTGGGTATTATGAATTAGGAATTAGGAATTAGTAGTGAGTTAGGCTATGTATTTATAGCCTCTGTATTTGAAATTTTAATGGTACAAAAGTAGTTCTGCTTTGTCTGGTTCTGTGTTCTTGATCTGTTCTTCTCCATCCAGATGGCTTTATTTCCTCTCACTGTTTAGTTTACACACACACACACGCAAGACCTAGAAATGTTCACTTTTAGTCACTTACTAAACATTTTCACCTTTCCCATAAAGTATAAAATGCTTCATGTAAACAATATTTTATACCTTTTTATAGAACAGAAGAATAACAGAGAAATCGGAATAGGAGTAACAATGATAAAGAGTTTAAAACCATTCATTCTACAAGTTCATTGTTAAACAATTATGTATTTCAGAGTAGCCTGGTTTCCAATTCCATCAAGAGAAGAGATACATATTACTGAGTTCATATAAGTCTGGATGGTCTTAAATTATTCAAATGGCTTAATTACTACCCATTATAATAGTTTCATACATCAACTTTCATTTTGGACTTTTTTCCTGTTTAGATGGAATTTTATATTAAGTGTGCTTTCATTTATGTGTCCCTATTTTTAATCGATTTTGGGAGTTATTCAATCATTTAACAAAATTTATTATAATAAATTATGATTAAAGTGGCTTGCAGAAAATCAAACACAATAGAAATTTGCTTAATTTGTTTATATAAGACATCCTTAAACAGCTGTGTTATAGGGTCTTATGTCCTTAAAAGATGATTTTATATTTTAAACAATTGCTTAATGTCATAAAAGACTGTAAGATTCATTTCCCCCCTGAGAGTTTGTATTTGAACCATAAAACTTCTGCAAATATTCAGGTATGCTATCTCTGACAAAAGTACTTAGAATACTGTTTAATTTAGACCTCACTAACTTGACAACCCTCTAACGCTTCAAATCATTAGAGTTATCACAGTTTGCTTTGTAGGTGCATGAAAATGGTTTCATTGCCACTTACTTCTTAAATCACTGTACTGCCAAGTAAACGGAAAACTCATCAGTGAAGTTTATTGAGTTAGTTGAAAGAGCTAACGATAATAGTGGTTTGTTAATATATTAAAGATAGAAAGTAAATATTTAAAAATCTATGCTATTTTTAACAATGAGTGATTGATGCTACTGACCTTCAAATAGACCATACCTTGGGCATTTTTTCACTAAAGAAACCAGTTACTTCCAAATAGCTCCAAAGACTAATGCCGCCTTTATTTCTCCTTTATGTTTCTCTTTCTACTTACATTGCATATTATGATTTTACTTATACTCTAAATAAAATGCATGCATATACGTATACATGTACACATGAGTACATCTGGGTAATTGAGGGATTATGGACAATTTTTATTTCATTCTTCGTGCTCTTGTATTTTCCCCAGGGGCTCTGCAATGACTATGTTTGGCTTTTATAATTGAAATTATACTGCACATGTTTGATTGATTGATTGAATATTTTAGTATAGTTAACACACATGTTACATTAGCTTCAAGTATACAACATAGTGATTTGACAAGTTTATAGTTTATGCTGTGCCCTCTATATGGGTAGTTACCAACTGCCACCATCTAACAGTATTACGATATCATCGACTACATTCCTCATTCTGCTCCTTTTCTTCCCATGACTTGTTCATTCAGACTGAAAGCCTGTATCTCTCACTCGCCTTTCCCCCTTTTGTCTATCAACCTACCTCTTTCCCCTCTAGCAACTATCATTTTGTTTTCTTTACATATATGTGTATTTTAAATTAAAAAAAATGGGGGTGCCTGTTGGCTCAGTTGGTTAAGTGTCTGACTTGATTTAACCTCAGGTCATGATCTCAGAGTTGTGAGATCAAACTTCAGGTTGGGCGTCGTGCTGAGCATAGAGTCTGCTTCAGATTCTCTCTCTCCCTCTCTCTCCCTCTACCCCTCCTCCTACCTCTCTCACTCACTCTCCCTCTATAAAACAAATATTAAGAATAAATGAATAAATAAATATTAAAAAATGAATCAAATGGGAAGTCAGAGTTAGCAATTAAGAAAGAATGAAGAGTGAGGTGCCTGGGTGGTTCAGTTGGTTGAGCATCCAACTCATCATCTCAGGGTTATGAAATCCAGCCCCAGGCTATGTGCTGGGCTTGGAGCCTGCTTGATTCTATCTCTCCTCCCTCTGCCTCTCTTTCCCCTCCCCAGCTTGTAATCTCTTCTTTTTTTCTCTCTCTCTCTCAAAAAAAAAAAAAAAAAAAAGGAGTAAAGAGAGAATAAATAATATTCATTATTTAACTAATATTTCAGTACCTGCTATTGTAGACATTATATTAATGATGATCATTTTAATGTATATTCTTTTTCTATGTACATGCATATATATGGAATATTTTTACAACACATGAAGAATATGAAATATTTACTAATTTACTAAGTGCTTTTACTTAACATAGCATGAGAAATTTGTCCATCTTACTAAATACTATTTCCAATTACCAAAGTCTCACATTTTAATCAAAAGCACCATCTCTTCCTAGACTTTCAAGCCTAAGAGTTACTCTTGATATTATTCTTTTTTCTTCTATTTCTCCTGCAACTTCAGTCCATTAGTAATGACTATTCTCTCTACCTCTAACAACTTATTTTTTTATCTATCCATTTCTCTTTGTCTCCACTAGTTTAAATCTCCATCTTTGTTCATCTGAACATCTAGAATAGTCTAACTGGCCTCAGATATTTCACTCTTGCCTGTACAACCTATTATTCCCACAGTAACAAGAGAGATGTTTCTAAACCATAAATCAAACAATGTCATTTCCCCATTTTTTAATGTAGGGAAAGAGGGGCAGCTGCCAATATATCACTTCTCCTCTCCTCCCACCTTAGAAAATGATTGATGAAAAGGGCCTACACTCTCACTCAGATGTTTAGTTTTCATGAAATTAGTCTTTATTATTATGAAGTCTCTAAGAATATATATTTTGAAGAAGGAAGCACAAGTTCTGAGATTTAAGTTGGCTAAGGATTGACTGTTACTAAGTGCAAATGGTGGTGGTGATTTAACTGTGACAGTATTTTTTATTAGCAACATTATCTTTATACTGATGTCCTGGTTACAAAATCCCAAAAGTTTGAAGAGCTCTTTCAACAGCCTCACTCTTCCGTATGTTTTTTATTGAATAGCTTTGTGGAAAACACAGGTTTTTAGTAATATACATTTGGCTTTACAGCAGTAATACTAACTATTTAGTATTCACTTGTCAGATGTTTACAATGTTTAAGGTTCAGTACAGGGACATGAAAAAGAAAAACAATAAAACAGGAAGTTAGTTCCTTTATATCTCCCATTCATTCGATCTGAAATATACAGTCTACAGGAAGGCCTTCTCTTCTATGCATTACCATGTACTAATGTATACATAATTAAGCATACAGTGCTCTAGGATCACTTAGTTATATCTGTACTATTGATTTTCTAATAAGATTATTCTTATTATGACATAATATTCATATAATTTATATATTATCCATTCATATGTTCATTTATTTAACAAATGAATATTTACTAATCATCTGCCCAGATCCAAGCCCTGTGTAACACTCTCAGTATTTCATTGTGAATAGGACAATTTCTACCTTCAAAGAGCTTTAGAATTGAAATCTTAAACTCATTTAGCTTTGAATCAGTGTAAATTTTTGCTTCAGGAGTATACTGGGGAAAAAAGTATTTTTAAAATTTCTTATTGACTTAATATATAGCCACTTAAGATATCTTTTTTCTTCAAAAGACTTGTTTGACACTATACCTAGAATTATTTGTGAAGCCAAAAGCAAAATTTGCCTTCTGTTTATATACTGCTAGGAATTTTGCCTTCAACCCAAGTGTTGTTCTTTGGTGGATTATTTATTAGATTTTTCTCCTTGTCTTTGGGTTCCAAAGTTCTGCACAATTGTCTCTATGTGTTAATATAGTTTTACCTACTCTTCTTAAAACCAATTTGTGTTCCTGAATTTGAGGATTATATTTTTTTGTCAATTCTGGAAAGCCCTCATTTGGCATCATTTCATATATCTGCCTTTCTTTCTCTTCTTTTGGAATTCTAATATATATATATATATATATATATATATATATATAGTTTTATAAATAGAATTATAAGTTTTTTGAAATATTTTTAAAATGAATTTTTAATTCATTTATTCACATTCAAATTTCAATAAGAATTTCTATTTCTAAAAGTTTTAATTTTTCTAAACATTCATTAGTCATATTCATATATAGGTTTTCTTTTGTCTCACATTTAAATTTTTTAGTTAAATGACTGGTAATTTTGTAAAATTGTACATTCTCTAAGGAATAATTCCATTAACTATATTTTCTTGGGTCTAATCCTTGCATGTGAGTGCACATGTGAGTGTGTGCTCGTTCACGCATGTGTACTGCCTTTACTCATGGTGAACTGTTTCATGTGGTTTATAATTTTTGATTTTGAGTTCTTATTTGGTGAGGTGTTATCTATGCAAATCCTGTGAAACTCAAGCTGACAGTGGATTCCTCCAGACAATTTTACTTCTCCTTCAATTGGGCAGTTAAGGAGAAGCAATGGCCCAGAATTTTTATGTTAATTTCTTGGTTTATTTCTCAAGACATGTAGGAAATATAAACATGCACAACTAAGAGAAAAGTAGACAGGGCTTGGGAATGTGAAATCTCAGGGTAGACAGTTTTTTCTGACCACATCCAAGCCTAAGACGAACAAATATCCTTGTGATTCTCTTGTGCCCTGGGAAGACTTTTCCTCCCCTTCACCCTCTCTTGGAGGTTTTAGTTCTGTATTGGTCTCATAATTCCTGTTTATGGTTTCTTAAAAACAAGGAACTGACACTTATAGTGGTGCCCATAAATAAATACATAAATAAATAAACAAAGAGTTCACTTAGTGCATTGCTGGCCTCAGGAAGTGCTTCAGTTGCTTCTACAATTTAATAATTGAGAAGATGATGGTGACATAGCTAAATTTCAAGGAACAAGAAGTCTGGAATTTGTTATCATCATTAAGAAATGGGAGCAAACGAGGAAGATGTTACAAAAATAAGATCATAACAGAGAAGGAATTTGATAAAGAATGCTGATTTTTTTGTTTTTGTTTTTGCTATTTTTTAATTGGCCTAATCACAATCCAAAAGAGGAGAGGGCCTTGTGATAGGAATTCTAAAGTGAGCTCTTAGCTTTCAAATTTACCTGGAAGCAGAATGTGGAAAATAATAGAGTAAGATTAAAATGGGTTTGTTAGGCTACTATATCAATAAAAATATTTATTAAATATTTACTATGTAAAAAGATATTTTACTATGTAAAAAGATATTGAATACTGCTTCCAGATAGTTCAAGAATTCACTTTCAGATTCTCTTGTCCTACTTAAGTGATCTAAGATATAAAACAATGTTTTTATTGCCACAAATCAGAAATTTTATGACATGTTGTCTGGCATTCAAAACCTACAGAAGCTTCTCTAAAAGAAGATACTCAATTTATTTTTCCCTCAAACCCTGAGTAAAAGATACAAATACATAGTCTTTGTACTCACTGTTACAGCATGCAAAAGCAGATAAAGATTTTAGAATAAAATAATCAAGTTTGCTTTCTTTTAGAATTTATAAATATAACTATGGTATAGGCCAATCAAAACTGACATATTTATCTTTTCTTCTTTAGACAAGAGAATATTAAGGTACATTAAAGACTGTGTTGTGACTTACAGCTTGAAATTGGGGGAGGATGGTATTTAACTTCTAAAGCAAGGTAAATATTCTTGCCTATTATTCTTCACCTTAAAATTTCTCTTTTGCTAATGTTTCTCAAGCGTGACTACATTTTAGGATCATTCGGGAGAACTGAAAAAAAAAATAATAACAACAAGAACTGATGTTATGCTTCCAGTGCAGAAAAGTTAAACCTGAATTTCTGAGATTGGAGCCGGAAGCCCCAGTATAGATTTAAATGTCCCCCAGTTAATGGTACCATGTCGTTGGATTAAGAACACTGAGATGTGATGTAGTGGTGAGCAGAGCAGCATGGGTTCCAAAACCTGAGCCAGGAAGGGGTGGGTAAACTACAGTCACTCAGCCCAAGAGGAAGGCTGCTTAGGGGGTACATGTAGCTGGAGGAAGACTGCTTAAGGCACACTTGTAGCTTGTTTGACTGTTCTTTACAAAGCATTTGGGAGTTTTGCCTGAGGAAATTAATGATTCAAGCTATAGTTATGGTGGTTCTAAATTCCCACAGGTTTACTTAGAGGCAGCTAAAAGTGCAGTTTATATAGCAAGTTGATTCTCCTCATATTTTGCCAACTTAAATGTTGACTAAAAAGCAAAGAACATTTATAAGTAGATTAAATCTTATTACACTATACCCATGTAAAATAGACACAAACCATTATAACTATAAAGCATTCATTACAATGCATATATATTTTTTTTCAGTGTTCCAAGATTATTGTTTATGTACCACACCCAGTGCTCCATGAAATACGTGCCCTCCTTAATACCCATCACCAGGCTCACCTAACCCCCTCCCTTCCAAAACTCTCAGTTTGTTTCTCAGAGTCCAGAGTCTCTTATGGTTCATCTTTCCCTCCAATTTCCCCCAATTCACTTTTCCTTTCCTTCTCCTAATGTCCTCCATGTTATTCCTTATGCTCCATAAGTAAGTGAACCATATGATAATTGACTCTCTCTGCTTAACTTACTTCACTCAGCATAATATCCTCCACTAATATATATTACACCCTAGGCTGTTTATTACCAATTGGTTACCTGTTTCATGAGAGGAGTAAAAGCATTGTTACAATAAATACAAAAATGACTTATTTTTTTTTAAAGATTTTATTTATTTATTGACAGAGAGAAATCACAAGTAGATGGAGAGGCAGGCAGAGAGAGAGAGAGAGGGAAGCAGGCTCCCTGCTGAGCAGAGAGCCCGATGCGGGACTCGATCCCGGGACCCCGAGATCATGACCTGAGCCGAAGGCAGCGGCTTAACCCACTGAGCCACCCAGGCGCCCCAAAAATGACTTATTTTTAATTCCTTCCCCCAGAGATATTTTTTAAATTAATTAATTTATTTTCAGCATAACAGTATTCATTATTTTTTCACCACACCCAGTGCTCCATGCAATCTGTGCCCTCTATAATACCCACCACCTGGTACCCCAGCCTCCCAACCCCCCGCCACTTCAAGCCCCTCAGATTGTTTTTCAGAGTCCATAGTCTCTCATGGTTCACCTCCCCTTCCAATTTCCCCCAACTCCCTTCTCCTCTCTAACTCCCCATGTCCTCCATGCTATTTGTTATGCTCCACAAATAAGTGAAACCATATGATAATTGACTCTCTTTGCTTGACTTATTTCACCCAGAGATATTTTTTAAGGTTATTTTGCTATTTCAATTTTTATGGCAATTATAAAATTCTTTCTATTTCTCTAGTTATTTTTGTAATCTAAATACAAATATATTGAAGACAGTCTGTCTCTCTGTCTCTCCCTACCAAGTTGAGTCATAAGTTCCCAAATAATAAGCAGTATTGCCTGAGGTACTTGTTAAAATGTATGTTCCAGGGGCGCCTGGGTGGCTCAGTGGGTTAGGCTGCTGCCTTCGGCTCGGGTCATGATCTCAGGGTCCTGGGATCGAGTCCCGCATCGGGCTCTCTGCTCGGCGGGGAGCCTGCTTCCCTCTCTCTCTCTCTCTGCCTGCCTATCCATCTACTTGTGATTTCTCTCTGTCAAATAAATAAATAAAATCTTAAAAAAAAAAAAAAAGTATGTTCCAGAAGTTCAGACCCAGAAACTTTGGTTGAGTGGGTATAATATGGGGCTTAGGAATTTTTACTTTAACAGTACTCCAATTCACTCCAATTCCTTTGGTTTTTATATGGCACTTTGAAAAAAGTACGGCATGGTGTTCATTCATTCCTTTGTTTAATAAACACTTTGTGATGTCCTAGATTGTACCGTGTGGTTAAAAATCCAAATGTAGATGAGAAATGGACCCTTCTTTCAAATAGATATATTAAATATTACTGATGTTGACAAATGCTGAGAGAAAAACACATATACATCTCTAAGGGAATTTAATGAGATCAGTAAAGGATTATTCTAGAAGTAGCATTTGTACATCTGTGTACAGCTATGGAAAGTGAAGTGTAGTTAAGAACATTCTAGGTAAATGGAACACTGTAAGAAGAGGTTCAGGCATGAGAAGGCTGAGTGTTTATATAGGCAATAGCGCATGAATCTGATCAAACATCATGTGTTACCTGTGTTGGGGCCCAATTTTTAGTAATTTTTTAGTAGTTCTTTTAAGACTGTAGAGTAACCTGAAAGAAGATTAAATCTAATTTTTCTCACAGAATCATGAAAGCACCTATTGATATGATGGTTTCTATAGCACCACGGGGAGCTAGAATCTATTTCTCACCTATCTCAAAAAAAGACATTGTGAACAAGGTTAACAAATTGAAGAGAAGAAAAAAATCCCACCTCAGGCTGGATTCTTCTCATGTTTTCCTTGAAAGGCTTAACATCTTGAGACATTCAAAACAACAACTTAGCACTTATGTTTCTTCCCTTTGTCCAAAAAAGAATTAAGCCAGAGGCACATTCATTTTACTTCTCTTACGTATATAGTCTTATTCCCAGAAATCTGTAAGCGTTCTCAAGAAAAGTTACTAGACTTAAGTAGACGAACAAAATGAGCCATTCGGCAAACAAACTTACTCAACTCAGAATAATGACAGATACGAAAGAGCAAAATGTTATACTTTTCCACATCTTTTCCTTTTTCTTCTCTGTTTTGGCACCAGTTAATTTCCCTGACACCAACACATGCAGTTTCTTAGTGTTGAAGGATCATATAAATTCCTGATAATTTACTAATGACCTTTTCTTAGGGATTAGGTAAATACAAGAAACCAAGACTCTGAATACACAATTCTAAAACTGTATGCCTCAATGAATTCCTTGTGAGAAAACAATTTATGTTTGAGGGTTTACTCTTAAATCTTCAAATATATATTCCACATGATAAATTTGTGTTATTGCTCAATACATCTGATTCTACATTCTGCATAACACTTTGGAATCTATCACAAGTGAGGTTATCTGAGAAACAGAATCTGAAACATGCAGGCATGCAGGAGGTTTATTGGGAAATGCTCTTGGGGTCACCAAATGTAGATGAGAAGGAAAGGAAACAAGATTGAGAAGAACAGAAATTTGCCCTATGAGTTAATCTCAGTGAAGGTCTTGGCCAAACCATTTGGAGCTGAGGCAGTCCTTTGGAGTTGTCACGCTCTGGGGCAGAGGGATTGGGTCATTACACTACACAGGGACAGGATGGGATGGAAGTTGTTTCAGGAAGAGCATTTGACCTGGGATGGGGGTAAGCGGGTGCATTTCCATTCAGCAGAGGCAATTCCCAAGTAGAGATGAAAGCTGAGTGCTCTCTATAGTGAGTACTTACTGCAAGTTTGGGAAAAAAAATCCTTCAGTCCTGAGGGAGGACCTGCATAGTGCATCACAGGATCTGCTATAGTCACATGTTCCCTCATTCAAGCAACGATTCCAATTGCTCCCTCTCACCTGCTGATTAAGTACTAACTCCAAGGTCTGAAGATTAAGTTGCCATATTCTCACATTATTTCTTATCAATATCAGCTTTCCCTGATTTCCACTCCAGCTCCTGATAGCCTTGTTTTCTTGTCCACTGTGCGTGGATTTATATCTAGAGGTTCTAATGTATCCATGCTCTTAAAATATCCCCAGTTTGTCTCTACCAACTTTATGTTCTTCTTTATTCAATAATATGTCAAAACTATATAAGTTCCATTTTTCAGAAAGATTGATTGACCATCCTAGTCTATATATGCATAGAGAATTCTTATAGCTATATTAAATGCTATTTATGTACAGTACTTTATTTTATCTGAGTTTAAAAAAATTTTTTTAAAGATTTTATTTATTTGACAGAGAAAGAGAGAGATCACAAGTAGGCAGAGAGGCAGGCAGAGAGAGAGGAGGAAGCAGGCTCTCCACCAAGCAGAGAGCCTGATGTGGGGTCCAATCCCAGGACCCCAGGATCATGACCTGAGCCAAAGACAGAGGCTTAACCCACTGAGCCACCCAGGCACCCCTTATATGATCCTTATTCATTCTATTAAATGTGTTTTCATTTCTTTAGCCAGATTATAACATTTTACCATTTGGAAATATTTTAGTATCATATTACTAAGATTCCCTTTTGCATATCATCTTTTTGCAAATATTATTGGAAGATATATATTGAAAGGCCAGGAATAGACACCACTTGAGTAAGTCAAATAAAATTTGCTTCTCTAAAAGATAGAGGAAAAATAGGTGTAGTCAGAATACTAAATATCGAGATCCACAAGGAAACACAAGTTTTGGGAAGGCATTCCCACTTCGGCATCTCCTCGGTAAGCATGACTTTGTGGAAGAGAAGTCTGAGTTAGCGAGTGCTCACAACTGAGATCCTAGAAGCTCAGCAGTGCTTTTCTAGCCCCATCTTCTATTCATAGGCTGGAATAGTTTTTCACAGAGGATATGTGGATGTGTGCTGGGGACCCACACCTGAGCCAGGGATGATTCCTCAACTTGAGGGTTGTTCAGTACATATTATGCAACAGACTATTTCATACAGTATGTCTTAGCCTGTGTGCGGTCCACACTTATACCCACAGCTTCTCTGTGCTGATCGAGCCTGGCCGAGCACTTCCCTTGACTCAGAGCTGTGAGAATAGGACAAAGATCAATTACTGATACCTTACTTGGAGTCACACTAATGATGTTTAACCAAGTGACAAAACCTATTCTATATGCATATCCATACCTATGTCTATGCCTGTGTCTATGTCTATGTCTGTGTCTCTGTCTCTGTCTATGTCTATGTCTGTATCAGTAGCTTGGGAAGAAAAATTTGTAACATTGTGATTAAAGCAGGGCAGTTAGGTTATTTGGTTTGTTATCTCCAAAATAATCTAACACTGTAGAACAAACAATCTATCCAAAGAATTATTTACCTTTTACTGAAATTTTATTGAGTTAAGACGTACCATTTTTAATCTTTCACTTTTAGACTACTAATACAGGGGTCACTCAAAGACACAAGAGGGCCTTAACCATTTTATAAAAGGGATAGCCACGTGATGTCATTTCCCTTTTTTTTCTTTCTTTTTTTTTTTTTTTAAGACCTCATCTATTTATTTGTCAGAGAGAGAGAGAGAGAGCAAGAGCGAGCACAGGCAGAGTGGCAGGCAGAGTCAGAGGGAGAAGCAGGCTCCCTGCGGAGCAAGGAGCCCGATGTGGGACTCGATCCCAGGACGCTGGGATAATGACCTGAGCCGAAGGCAGCTGCTTAACCAACTGAGCCACCCAGGCATCCCAACGTGATGTCATTTCCAATTCTGACTCCATAATCTCATGATACACACATGCACATACATGTAGCAAGAGAGAGATAGATTGGGATGCCTGGGTGGCTCAGTCGATTAAGCGGCTGTCTTCGGCTCAGGTCATGATCCCAGCGTCCTGTGATTAAGTCCCATATCGAGGCTTCTTACTCACCAGGGAGCCTGCTTCTCCCTCTGCCTCTGCTGCCACTCTGTCTGCCTGTGCTCTCTCTCTGGCAAGTAAATAAATAAAATCTTAATTTTTTTTTTTTAAAAGAGAGAGAGAATGAAGGAACAAAAATATTCCATCCTCAAGGAGGGTAAATAATATTAGTGCATTCAGGGGCACCTGGGTGGCTCAGTTGGTTAAATATCTGACTCCTGATTTTTAGCTCTGCTCAGGATCTCAGGATCATGGGACAGCCTGAGTTGGCATCCATGCTCAGCAGGGAATCTGCTTGAGATTCTCTTTCTCCCTCTCCCACTACCCTTCCCCCTGCTCTTTCTTTCTCTTTCTCTAAAATAAGTAAATGAATCTTTTTCTTAAAAAGATTTTATTTATTTATTTGAGAGAGAATGAGAAAGAGAAAAGTGAGAGAGATAGAGAGTGTGAGCTGGGAGGAGGGGCAGAGGGAGTAGCAGACTCCGCTGAGCAGGGATCCTGATGTGGGGCTCATCATAACCTGAGCTGAAGGCAGATGCTTAACCAACTGAGCCACTCAGGTGCCCCTAAGTCTTTTTTTTTTTTTTTTTAAAGAAAGTGTAACTATTCTTCATGACCCCTTTCATAATTTAATAATCATAAAACTTGAGCTTGCTTTTTATGAAAAATTTTCCATTTAAGTAGAGGCACCATATTTTGATGAAGATAAATTTTATCATCAGCATGTCTTCCAATGTAATACATTTCTTGATATGTCCCAAATTTTAATTGATTTTTATTTATTCATTTATTTTTACTATTTTATTTATTTATTTATTTATTTGGGAGAAAGCAAGACCACAAGCAAGGGGAGAAAGCAAGACCACAAGCAAGGGGAGCAGCAGGTAGAGGGAGAAGCAGTAGACTCCCTGCTTAGCAGGGAGCCCAACATGGGGCTCAGTCCCAGGGTCCTGTGATCATGATCTGAGCCAAAGGCAAACGTTTAAGTGAGTAAGCCACCCAGGCACCTGATATTTCCCAAATTTTAAAGAAATATGGATATAATTACACCTATAAGTTTTATGTTTTAAAGAAAAATAATTTCCTCAAAAGGAATATCTCAATGGGAAAAAAAAAAAGCCTGAAGAAAAGATTAGAAAAAGTTCATATATATGAGAAATAGCAAAAAATGTATTTTAAAGTAATGTTCATATTTTTTCCCTGAGATGAATTATCATTTACCCTTTTACCATATGAGGAAGAAAGAGAAGGGAGGGTAAGAAAGAAAAGGAAAGAAAAAAGAGAAAAGAAGAAAAAAGAGAGAGAGGGAGAAACAAAGGGAGAGACAGAAATCTGTAAATAAAAATAAAGGGGACATTTTTGTTGGCTATATTCACTAAGAATTAAAATACTTTTCAGGAGTATAGAATATCTAAGGACTTCTCTTCCTTTTTTCTTTATTTTAAATATTTTTAATAACATAGGTCATTTCTAAGAAATTACTACAACAAATTCCTACCCTCAACCAATCTGTACGTAGAGAAGGAAAATACACATTATAAACATTATATTTTTATCTGAGTATATTTTTACCTAGTATAATAAAAATGAAAAATACATCAATTTCACAAATAGTTATTAAAAATCTAATATATGTTTTTTAAAAGATTTACTTACTTGAGAGAGAGAGAGCAAGAGACAAGAGAGTGTATGAGTGCAGGGAGGGACAGAAGAAGAGGGAGAGAGAAAGTCTCAAGCGGACTCCCCATTGAATGCAGAACCCAACACGGGCCTTGATCTCGAGACCCTGGGATTAGGACCTGAGTGGAAAACAAGATTAGTATGCTCACAGGACTGGGCCACCCAGGCACCCCTAATATCTGTTTGATGTGTACTGGCACAGGTACTAAGTTGCTGGTTCAAAAGTGAATATGGACTGAGATGGTCTTGTTCAGAAGGTTGAAGGAGGGTACCTGAGCAGCTCAATCAGTTAAACATCTGTCTTAGGCTCCGGTCATGATCCCAGGATCCTAGGATTGAGTCCCATATCTGGCTCCCTGCCCAACAGAGAGACTGCTTCTTGCTCTTGCTCTGCTTAATTGTGCTCTTTCTCTGTCAAATGAATAAACAAAATCTTAAAAGAAAAGATTGAAGGATTGAATGAATACAGAGATAGCTATATATTTATAGACATTTATTTCCATTTGTGAGATACTATCTGTAAGAATTTTCAGAATTTAGAGACATAATTCCGTATTTAAGAATAAAAAATGAACTACATTTTCTTGGCAGAAATCTCAGTATTTTACATTTTCGTGTCAGATCAAAGGTTTAGAAATGAGACCTAATAACCTTTTCTATTCTCAAAGTGTTTGTCACTAGGTTCCAGAGCAAGAAATAATAAAGTTGCATCTTTTACATCTCTGAAAAAGCATAATAAAATCAAGACTACTTTGGAATACAATGGTATTTTTCCATAAGCTCAAGTATTGATTGGCTTATTTGTTCCTGGAAGATGTGGGAAAGATGTGGTTATGACATTTTCCCAGAATAGATCTATTAAAGTAGGAGTTATCACTAGTATGTTCTAAGTTTTGCACTCCTTTTTCCCTCCTCCCTTTAGATAGCTACAAAAATAAATCCTGGCTTTGATTATATATTTTGCTGAAAAAAAAAAAGGAGAAACGAGCAGAAAAATTTCCACAAGTTTTCATCATCACAGCTATCTAGCAATCAACATGTCTGCTATGAGCTTGCATAGACACATGTCCAGCCACTTAGATCTACCTGTTGCCTTGGCCATATGTTTTGCTTTGGCCATAGGTACTTGGAGTGATCCATCTGTGTTCTAATCAAAGGGAAACCATACAATTTATTCATTAAGACCCATATTTTCTTGTCTAGGGAAGACATCTCTCCAGCAATTCTCTCCCTTCTCACTTCTGCATTTTCAATTTGTATTTCTCTAGTCATGATTCCCATCAGTCTGTAATCATGTTGTTATTTCTCCCTTCCCTTTCGGTCTCCTTCCCCAACTACTGAGCTAGTTTTCTATTCTCTTTTTTTAGAAAAACTTCTCAAAGAGGTATTTACCTTCACTTCCTGTCCTCTCTTTGAATTCTCTTTGGAACATCATCAACCAAACTTTTGCTTCTACCAGTTCATCAAAGCATCTTTTATCAAATTTGGCAGTGGCTTCCAAATTGCTCAAACTAATGTTTTAGTGTTCATCTCGACCTCTCAGCAACATCAATGCAGTTGGATTACTTCCCTTTTAAAAATGTAAAATTGCATAGTTTGGCTATTGTGGACATTGCTGCTATAAACATTCGGGTGCATGTGCTCCTTTGGATCACTACATTTGTATCTTTAGGGTAAATACCCAATAGTGCAATTGCTGGGTCATAGGGCAGTTCTATTTTCAACATTTTGAGGAACCTCCATGCTGTTTTCCAGAGTGGCTGCACCAGCTTGCATTCCCACCAACAGTGTAGGAGGGTTCCCCTTTCTCCGCATCCTCGCCAGCATCTGTCATTTCCTGACTTGTTGATTTTAGCCATTCTGACTGGTGTGAGGTGATATCTCATTGTGGTTTTGATTTGTATTTCCCTGATGCCGAGTGATATGGAGCACTTTTTCATGTGTCTGTTGGCCATCTGGATGTCTTCTTTGCAGAAATGTCTGTTCATGTCCTCTGCCCATTTCTTGATTGGATTATTTGTTATTTGGGTGTTGAGTTCGAGGGGAGGGGGTTTGGGAGAAGGGGTTGGGATTATGGACATTGGGGAGGGTATGTGCTTTGGTGAGTGCTGTGAAGTGTGTAAACCTGGTGATTCACAGACCTGTACCCCTGGGGATAAAAATATATGTTTATAAAAAATAAAAAAAGTATAAAAAAAAAAAAATGTAAAATTGGCTTCTAGCACGCCATAGGTCAGGTTTTCTTCCCACTTCTCTGGCTGCTACTTCTCCATCTTTTTGCTGTTTTATATTCTTCACTTTTTATCCTTAAAATTTGGAAAGCTCCAAGACTCAATCCATAGACCTCTTTTCTTTTCCATTCTTTTCTTCATGGACCTCAAACTTTGGTGATGTCATATAGCTTCATGACTTTAAATGACACCTATATGCTGGTGACTGCTATATTTATATATGGCATTCACCATACATAAATGGTGAATTTATATATTCACCATATATAAGTGAATATATATTTCCTTTTCCCTGAATTTAGGATTATGGAATTAACTATCCAACATCTGATTGGATATCTAATTAGGGACACCAAGCTTAGGTTGTTTAAAACTGAGCTGCTGACCTTCACCTTCACCCTTCCTCCATATTTCCCTCTTCTGCAGTCCTCACCATCTCAATCTATAATACCATATTTCTAGATGTAAAAGTTAAGGAAAAAACAATGAAACAAAATAAAAGCAATGAAACAAAATAAACCTTAAAATCATCCATAATTCCTCTTTCCCTAGCACAAAAATGCAATTCAACAGCATGTTCTTTTGTTCAACCTTTGAACTATATCCAGACTCCAACCTCTTATTGCCACCTTCTCCTTAAACACCCTTTCTGAATCCAGCTTCCCCCTCCCCCGCTTTTTTTAAAATTACAATAGCTTGCTATCTGGTTTTCTGCTTATTTGATTATTTTCCTGAAGTCTATTCTAAACCTGTTATCCAAAGTCATCCTGTTTTGATGACTTTTGAGGAGTTCACATTTTGTCTATACTAATATGAAAATTCTTTCTATGACTTCATGTCACTATATGTTTTGGTCCTTAGTTTTTAACTACTTTTTCTATAACTTTATTTCTTTTTCATTTTGATGCATAATAATGGTCTCCTTGCCATTCCTTCAACATGCCAGATATATCCCCTTTTGGAATATTTTCACTGATTGTTTCTCTGCCCTGATTACTCTTCTGTAAGATAGCCAGGAGGAGGTTCATCCCTTCACCCATGGTCTTCAAAAAAATGTTACATTCTGAGTGAGGTCTTTCCTAATTACCCTAAGGGAAATTGAAATGAACTCACATTCTTTATCTTTCTCTCCTATTTTACTTTTTTCCATAACACCTGTAATAATCTGGTATACTATTATTTCACTAACTTGCTTATGGGTAATCTAAACCCCAACAGAATGTAGTTTCCACAGGATAGGATTTTTGTCTTATATTTTTCATCACAATATATTCAGCTTCTAGAAAAATTATTGGCATATATTGGGCACTCAGAAAACATTTATTAAGTGCATAAATATTGTTTTTCATGTCATAGTTGTATTGTAAAATTCTCACTGGACATATCCACATCTGCACTGCAAAAATCCTTATATCAAAATATGAACATTGATAAACTCTTTCTCCCATACTTTCGCCACATGGTGACATTGGCTCCAAAAAAATGGCTGAATAAAAAAACACTTAATGAATTTATAGATGACTTAGATATGGTGGTTCATATTACTTCTGGGTTATTAAATGAAAGAGGACAATTTCAGGCAAGAGACTTTAAACTATTAATTAACTCAAATCAGTTTAATTATTTAACTCAAAAGATTAATAGAACTTAGAATCATATATTGAAGATCAGTATAATAAGATGTGCCTTGATTCTTGATAATGCATAGAGTAGAGGGTAAAATCAGTACTTATCCTAAAGTAGCTAACAATGGTATTCATGCATTTCTTCTTTATTTTACTTATATTTATTATGCAAATAATACTTACTTCTTGGGTTCAAATAGGAGTAACACAAGAGGTACGAAATGTAAAGATTAACTAATAGCATTCCTTTGGAGTCAAAAGGAATTTAGGTTCAAATCCCAATGCACACTTGGGCGCCTGGGTGGCTCAGTGGGTTAAGCCGCTGCCTTCGGCTCAGGTCATGATCTCAGGGTCCTGGGATCAAGTCCCACATCAGGCTCTCTGCTCAGCAGGGAGCTTGCTTCCTCCTCTCTCTCTGCCTGCCTCTCTGCCTACTTGTGACCTCTCTCTGTCAAATAAATAAATAAAAATCTTTAAAAAAAAAAAAAAAAAAAAAAAATCCCAATGCACTCATTAGTAACTGAACTTGGGCAAATCACTTTGCTTTTCTAAATTTAAATGCAAGACTCTTAAAAAATGAGAATAATAGTTCATATATTGTGAATATTAAAGATAATTTGTAAATTAGCTTATGGCACTTAGTACTTGTTCAATAAATAGTTGTTATTACATGTTATATTTTATAGGAATTGAGATCTCCCACTCTTTGATGCCTTAAGAATCTGATAACATTTCTCCAATTTTTTAGCTAAAACACTTAATGCATTTAAAATTCCTTCTTTTCCTTCACATGAATATTAAATTTAAAATAAGCCTGTTTATAAGTACCACTTGGGCAACAAATACACTAAACATTAGTAAGACCTTCAAGATCTTCCTAATCTTCCTAATTTTATGTAGCTTTTTATTTTTACCATATGGATTGCTTAAATTAATCTTCAGGGCATTTACATGAACTGAAAAAAAAAGAAATTATTATCAGTATGAAATATAAATGATGGAAGTTGAACATGGATTCATGCATGGTTCCCGAGAACTGCAAATAAAACATGGCAAAAGAATCACCAATATTCTGCAACAGTGAAAGTTTATGTGAAATCCTGCCTGCAGGTTCCCATTTAATGGGTTGAAGTTGTTGTTACACGTGCCCAGGAGCTATCATGATAATGGGTCCGTTGCTATGGAAGCAAATCCAATCTTAGTAACACTTGGCAGCCCCAAGAATGGTTTTACATGATTTTTTCCCTGAACATTAGAGGAAAAAATAACAACCAATATATGAAAAACATATAAACAATGGAATAATCTGGAGTCCACAAGTAAGCACCACTTGTTTTCATATAATTCAGCCTTGCAGGGGAAATGGAATGTCAAAAATTGAGAATTGTGGGGTTTTTTTGTCTCATAATGGCATTCCCCAAAGTGAATCCAGCCAAGTCTCTTTTGCATAATTCTCCATCCTGACAAATGTTAATGTTTGCTCTGTATGGCTGCACCTGCCTAGAGCAAAGTCAGTATGGTGTTTGGTTTGTTTCTCTGGTAAACTGTCTGGTTTTCCTAATGTGGAAAATAGAATTCTACCCTTGAAAGTAGTGATTTTGTTAAACTTTATTTACACATGCTGTTTTTGTCAGTCTTCATTAATTTTAATGTTTAAATATAGAAAAATAAATCTAGACTATTTTACGCTTTTCTAATTGTAAATGGGATACACGTACATAATTAAAACATAAAATACGGCAATAAATTTATAACATTAACCGAACTCTCTACCGCTTTCTCCCTTTCTCAGTTTTCCAGAGTGACACTCAATTCTTTAGGTATTTCTGCTGAAATATATTTTCATATTTTAAAAATAATTAGTGAGTACTGCTCTCTCTTGATTGATTTATATTCTGATCCATTAACTTCCCCCCCTTTTTAAATATTTTATTTGTTATTTTTAGAGAGTAACAGAGAGTGCCAGCAGGGGGAGAGGCAGAGAGAGAGAGGATGAGAATCTTCATGCAGACTCTACACTGAGCATGGAGCCCAATGTGGGGCCTGATTCCATGATCCAGGGATCATGACTTGAGCCCAAACCAAGAGATCTATGCTTAACCAACTCAGCCACCCAGGCACACCTCCATTAACTTCTTATTATTTTAGATGAGAATTTTGTCTTTTCTGTCCTCTTTTCTCATGTTTCCATTTCAATTTTCTAGACTTTTTTTTATCACAATGTTTTTTCATTATTGCAATGATTTAAGTATTTCTAAGTTGAGCCAAATGGTTTAATAAAATAATATTTCCTTTCTTATGAAATTTTGTGTTTGACCTAGACTTAATAAATGCATCTTTTGTTTTCCTTTGTATTCTTTGTTTTTCTGGCTAAGTCTTCATAAACCCTTTCTAATAACTGAAAATGTCCATCAAAATAGTTTTAATATTTCTATCCAGTTGGATAATATACTTATTTTTTTTCCTTATTAGGGCCTCCTGTTGTCTATTCTAATTTTATCTGGTTATTCTCTAATTTTTTTTTTTTATCATGGGTTTCCCCTTCATTATCATCTTGGAAATTGTCTTTGTCTCTATTCTCTGTTAGATCTGCTGTTTCTGGGATCTTAATTATGGGGATCTTTCCCCCATATTTTGGTTAAGAAATTCTCCCAGTAACTTCCTGATAATGAGCATGTGAGAGGCAAATTTTTGAAGTTTTGTCTCAAAATGTCTTTTTTCTATGCTTACCTTTGATCAATTGATAGAATTCTGTATAAAAAGAAAAAATTGACTCCAAATAGTCAATCTTGAAAACAAACAATGAAATTGGATATCTCAGAGTTTCTTGCTTCAAAACTTACTGCAAAGCTATAGTAATCAATACAGTATGATACTGGCATAAAGGCAGACATGTAGACCAATGGAATAGAATAGAGAGACCAGAAATAATTACTTGCATATGTGATTAAGTGATCTTTGATAAGGGTGCCAAGACCATTCAATGGACAAAGGACCATCTTTTTAATAAATGGTTTTGGAAAAACCATGTGGATATCCACATGCAAAAGAATGATGTTGGACCCTTACGTTATAGCATATATAAAAATTAACTCAAAATATATCAAAGTTTTAAATGTAAGACTTAAAACATTAAAGTTTTAAAACAAAACACAGGAGAAAAGTTTCACAACTTGGGATTTGACAACGATTTCTTGGAAATGATACCAAAAGCACAGATAATGGAAGTAAAAACAGATAAGTTTCATACATCAAATAAAAAACTTCAGTGCAGGGACACCTAGGTGGTTCAGTCCATTAAGCATCCAACTCCTGACTTCCACATAGGTCATGATCTCAAGGTCCTGGGATCCAGCCCTGCATCAGGCTCTGTGCTCAGCAAGGAGTCAGCTTGAGAATTATCTCTCTCTTTCCCTCTCCCTCTGTTCCTCCTCCCACTCTCTCTCTCTCACTCTTTCTCAAAAATAAATAAGTAAATCTGAAAAAACAAACAAACAAAGAACTTCATTGCATCAAACAACTAAAAGTAGAATTATCACATGATCCTGAAAACTTACCTCTGGGTATATATATCCAAAAGAAATGAAAGCAGGGTCCTGAGGAGAGATTTGTACATTCATATTCATAGCAGCATTCTTCACAATAGCCAAAATGTGGAAGTAACACAAATGTCCATAGATAGATAGATTAATAAATTGTGATATGTACACACAATGGACTATTACTCAACTTTAAAAAGAAATGAAATCCTGTCATATGCTACATCATGGTGAACCTTAATGACATTTTGCTACATGAAATAGGCCAGCACAAAAAGTCAAATGCTGTATTATTCTACTTACATGAGGTTTCCAGAGTAGTCATATTTATAGAAAAAGAAAGTAGAATATTGGTAGCCAGAATTTGGGGAGAAATAAAAATGGAAAATTATTAATGGGTATAGAGCTTCAGCTGTGCAAGATAAAGTCCTGGATATTTGTTGTACAACAATGTGAATGTAATTAACATTATTGAACTATATACTCAAAATGATAAAGATGAAAAAATGATTAAGATGGTGAATTCTATGTTATGTTTATTTTCCACAATTAAATTTTTAAAATACAAAAATATATTCTAAAGACGATACTCCATCAAATATGTTGGAATATACACAAAACTATACCTGAAATACATAATCTTCCATTTAAATGGTTAGCTATATTGTCATTATTAATACCACCTTTTACCTCCAGTGTTCCTTTAAGAAGTCCAAGGTTATTCTCATCTCCCATGCTTTGAACATGTACCTTATATTTCCCTTTCTACTTAGCCCATCACTGCCCTTCTTAGCTCTTCCCTATCATTGGGAATGAAAGCCTAAAATCTACATTTCCCAAACACTCTTTCCTGCAGAGATCTGGTTTAGACTCCACCAAAGGAAAGGTTGTGCCAGACCCAGAAGACAAAAAAGAAGCAGAAATATTATTGTCTCCTTCACATTAGTAAGCAAGCACAAAAGCTTCAGCAGAGGGCAGGCGTGAGTTTTTATAACACCTTCTGAGCTTTCTCTCTTCACTTATGATGGACTTTGGTGCTGCAGGAAACAAAGATTGTTGATATATATATATATATATATATATATATATATATATATATATTTTTTTTTGAGCTCTTCAAGTTTTCATTATTTCCTGAGGCTTTATAAAGAATCAGTACTCTATAGTAAGTCCTTTCTTGCCTGACAATCTTGAAGTGATTTCTCTTTTCCTATAGAAATCTGAACAAGTACCGAGATATGGTTACCATACCCCACCCCCAGAAAAAGAGGTGAGGGAAGAAGCATGTGCTTAGTGGTTAGGGGGTGGGTTTGGAGGAATCTGTCACTAGAAGCAGGACAGAGGGTGATATTTGTTACTCAAAGGTAAAATATTTGGTAATATTTTGTTAACTTGGAAAAGAGACATCTTGTAAGAATTTGGATGTTTGTATGTTGGCTCTGGTTGGTTATATTTAACATGAGCTGAGCTCAGGGAGAATTGGTTTATTTGCAAATAAAAATGTAAAAGAATAGAGAATGTCCAAAAAATGAGGGAATATTCACAATGTTGGAGTCTCCCTTTCTTTCCTTTTTCAAATGCACATATGCATTGAAACTTGTCTCTTTTTATTATAGTTAGTATTGGGTGAGGGGAAGAAATTAGTTCTTTTGTCCTAGAGGTGCCGTATCCAGACCTTTGAACTACCCAGAGATTTAAGTTTCGAATTATTACTTTATTTGATACCATGTATAAACCTTTTAAAGCTATTTTTAACAAAGTTTGAATGAATTTAAGATGTATTTGTTTACATTACTAGATTGAACTATTTTATGATCAATATTAGACCATTAAGAAAAGAATTAATATGCATGGAGGGCAAAGGGAGTTAGAAAGGAGAAGGGAGTTGAGGGAAATTGGAAGGGGAGGTGAACCATGAAAGACTATGGACTCTGAAAAACAATCTGAGGGGTTTGAAGTGGCAGGGGGTGGGAGGTTGGGGGAACCAGGTGGTGGGTATTGGAGAGGGCACGGATTGCATGGAGCACTGGGTGTGGTGCAAAAACAATGAATACTGTGATGCTGAAAAGAAATAAAAAAAACAAAAGAAAAAAAAAAAAGAAAAGAATTAATATGATTATTTTCCCCCAAATGATAGATAAAACAAAAACTAAACACTTTCTGGGATGCCTGTGTGGCTCAGTGGGTTGAGGCCTCTGCCTTCCGCTCAGGTCATGATCTCAGGGTCCTGGGATCCAGCCCTGCATCCGGTGCTCTGCTCAGCAGGGAGCCTGCTTTCTTCCTTCCTCCCCTCTCTCTCTCTCTCTCTGCCTGCCTCTCTGCCTACTTGTGATCTCTGTCCAATAAATAAATAAAATCTTAAAAAAAAACAAAACTGAACACTTTCTTCAGGTAGGGTATTTTTATTTCTTTGAATGGATAAGAATTTGAGATTTGGCCCTAAAGTGCGTTATCTTATCCCTTAGATTCATTGCAGTCACTTTTATTTCCCTATTACACACTAACTTTACTTAAATCAAGCAATTAAAATAAATAAATATAAAATATATCTTTCTTTAAGATTATTCTTTAAACACAGACTTTGGCTTGACAGACCTTTTAGTAACTTAATATCCAAGGTTTTTCTTTTTATTACAGCAGATTTAAAGAGTGAAAATTTAGACAAGCTTATAACAGACACCTACTTTTTAATTATTTTAAATCGAAAACAAATATTCAAAGTATTTTTAAAGTAGTCCTTGAATTTTAAAGTATTCAGTCCCTGAAAGAGATTCCACATGATTAAATCAAACAAGCAGATGAAAGCTCTTTCATTCTTACTTGACTTAATCCATACACAACTTTATGTAATTGTGAGAAATGACATATATATATACACAGGAAATCTGTTGAGGAATAAAAGTTGTATAATAAACTCCATTGGTGCTGAGAAGACATGCCACAGAAAACAAAATATAAGGTGTTGTTCATGTATTTAATGAAAAACAAATCACTTCTTAGGATTTATAAGATACATTTGTATCATTACAAAATATCCATCGTAAATCAAGAACTAGCATCCCAATTAATAGTAAAACCTTGAAAGCACTCCTATTGAAAGCAGAATCACAACATTAGAACTGGTATTTAGCTTTCTCATTTAATCTTGAGAATTTCTTGCAAATTCAGTAAGGCATGGAATTAAAATAAGAAACATATGGGGTGCCTGTGTGGCTCAGTGGGTTAAGCCTCTGCCTTCAGCTCAGGTCATGATCTCAGGGTCCTGGAATCGAGATCCGCATCGGGCTCCCTGCTCAGCAGGGAGCCTGCTTCCCCACCCTCTCTCTCTGCCTGCCTCTCTGCCTACTTATAATCTCTGCCTGTCAAATAAATAAATAAAAATCTTAAATAAATAAATTGTTATTTAAAAAAAAGAAAAAGAAACATATATTTGAGACCTGGAGCATAATTATTTGTGAATTTTAATTAACTAAAGAATATTAAAACTAGCAAGAGAGCTCTGCAAATTGGCTAGAAGAAAAGGAACAAATATAACTAATTCTACTGTTAGGAAATAAAATAATGAAATTCTAGAACACTAGTAATATAAGTATTTAGTTTGAGTGAAAATATGACAATAAGATGTATATTATTTCTGTAAAAAATATACTTCTGAAAAATATTAAAGGAATGAATTTTGCTTCTAGTAGTGATGGACTACATATTTTTGGCCTAATCTTCAACTAAGAACAAACAAAAACCTGGAAAACACATCAAAGACACATTTTTGAAAGCTTAAGAGAACTGTAACAGGCAATAAATAATTACAAGGCCAATATCTTTAAGCGAAAAACTCAGAAAGCCATTTGTATGTCTTGATTGGTTTCACTTATTTGTGGAGCATAACAAATATCATGGAGGACAAGGGGTGTTAGAGAGGAGGAGGGAGTTGGGGTAAATTGGAAGGGGAGGTGAATCACAAGAGACTATGGACTCTGAAAGACAATCTGAAGGGTTTGAAGTGGCGGGTGGGTGGGAGGCTGGGGTACCAGGTGGTGGATATTATAGAGGGCACGGATTGCATGGAGCACTGGGTGTGGTGAAAAAATAATGAATATTGTCTTTCTGAAAATAAATAAATTGAAAAAATTAAAAAACAAACAAACAAAAAAACACCTCAGAGAGCCAGCCCAGCATTTGAAACCATACTTTTATTATGGGCATCTATCTATTAAGGAAAATTCTAGGCCAATTTACAATTGATCTCACTCATAAATGTAGAAGTAATATTCTAACAAAATGCTGACAAACAAAATTCAGCAATGTATAAAACTGATCATAATCTCAACCAATGTGGACTTATTTCAGGAATGCAAAGTTGTTTTAACAATCTAATTCACACATTAACAGAATGAGATAGAAAAATTATATCATCATCTCAATAAATATAGAATAAAAATTTGATACAATTATATATCTATTTATATTTTTTAAATAGCAATATAAGAACAGAAGGGAATTTTCTCAATCTGATAAATATCTTCACAACTTAGAACAATCATACTTGTTAAATAGTAGACATTTATTCTCTGAGATTATATAAATTAAGATGCCTGCTGGCATTACTTTGTTCAACATTGAACTGGACATCATAGTCAGTGTCATAAAAAAAGAAAAACAGAGTGTACGAAATTTGAGAGGAAAAAACCTTATAATTATTGCTGACAATATAATTGTATACAAACAATTGACATGTAAATTATAAAAACTAGTAAGTGAGTTTAGCAAGTCTATTAATTGCACAGTAATTACCTAGAGTGTTTGACTGTTGAAAAAGACTCACAGGATTCAGTTTTTAATAAGACTAGTCCAGAGATCTCAAATACAGGCTTCTGTGTCTTGTAGGCATTAAGTCACATAGGACACACTTTATGTGCCTCAGACCATCACTGGTACCTGTGTAAAGCATTTCAGTTCCAGGAGCCCATCATATAGTGGGGTCTCTTACAGCAGGCTGGTCAAGCACCCATGGTTGGTAAAGTATAAAAACTCTCCTAAGGCTCCACTAAAATCAGGTGAAAAGTCATAAATCTAATTATTATTAATAAACAATGCTGACATCCTGTGTGTCCTGTTCCTACCCCCAAAACTCACAGACTCATATTACAAAATATCAATTATCTTTAGTTGATATATGCTATAGAATTGGTCAAGGATCACTGCTGTGCTGCAGGCAGCTCTGAGGATAAACACGGGCTCCATCTGGACCAGCTGAGATTAACCCACCCATATAAAGTAAGACTGCATTATTCAAAGTCAGGGGACGCCTGGGTGGCTCAGTTGGTTAAGCAGCTGCCTTCGGCTCAGGTCATGATCCCAGCGTCCTGGGATCGAGTCCTACATCAGGCTCCTTGCTCCGCAAGGAGCCTGCTTCTCCCTCTGACTCTGCCTGCCACTCTGCCTGTGCTCGCTCTTGCTCTCTCTCTCTCTGACAAATAAATAAATAAAATCTTCAAAGTCAGTATACATACACACAAATTTATTTCCTTACACAGGAGCAAATATTTCACAAAATTAGAATGAATTTACAATAACATTCAAAATTTGAAAAACTAAAATAAAGCAGGATAAATCCAGCACAAGATATGCAAAACTTCTATACCCACAAAAGCACGCAAAAACCCACATGTGAAAATTAAAAAAAAAAAAAAAAAATCCGTGTGACATTGTAGAAATAAATTCCACAAAAATTATATTTCTGTATTAGTTTCCTCTTGCTGTTAAAACAACTTACCACACACTTAGTGGCTTAATACAATGCAAATTTATTAATTTATTTATCTGGCAGTCAGGAGTCCAAAATGAGTCGGCAGGAATCCATTTCTTCTGGAGCATCAAGGAGAAAATATATTTTCTTGCTTTTTCCAGTTTCTACAGGCCACCTGAATCCCTTGGTTCAGGGCTCCTCATTGCTTCAACCTTCCTTCTGTTGTCACATACCCTTCTCTGACTCTCTTGATCCCCCCCTTCCTTTATTAAAGGACACTGTGGTTATATTGGTCTCACCTGAATAATCTAGGAGAGTCTACCCATCTCAAGATCCATAATTTAATCACAGCTGCAAGGTTATCAATACTATGTACACTACCATATTCCCAGGTTCCTGGTGACATTCCTGGTGGCCATTATTCTACCTACCACAAGATCTAGCATGGAATCAAAATAAGAATGGTTGTTGAAGGTAACATGAGAGTATGCCTGAGGTAGATTGCACTATTATTCTCAATTTATCACCCCAACTATTTTTCATTAACTATGTCATGTGATTTTAAAGTTCTTTCTATCAGTGTTAGAATGTACAGGCCTGCTTCTTGACTTTGGACTCAGTCATGTAGCTTGATTTGCTCAATTAGTTGTAAGCAGGTAAGAAACTAGCAAGTAATTAAATGTACTCATCCTCTAAAACTTCTGCTATTACTATGGGCAACAAACAAACAAACAAACAAACAAAACCAGTTATGACTAGCCCATTAGTTTAAATCCTATAAGAAGTAGAAATAGATCTAACCTTAGCTTAAAGCCAAATCCATCTGAGCCCAGCCTAAATCAGCCAAGACAGAACTAAACTGCAGACCTCTGAGCAAGAATGATTACCTTAAGCAACTGAATTTTGTGCTGCTTTGTTGTATAGCATTATTATGGCTTTAATTGACTGATAAAATACTTTTCTAACATCAATGAATTTTTTTAGGAAATTGGATTTTACAACATGGAACCACAAAGGAAAATATTCATAAAGTGGCTTATAATAAAGTTAAAAACTTTTTTCATCAAAATACATTACTGAGTGAAAATATAAGCATAATAACTAATAAAGGACTTACATACAATATATAGGAAGAATTTCTACAAATCAATAAAAAAAGATAGAGATAATCCAAGAGATAATGACCAAGAGGTTTGAGCAATATCTTCACCAAGGAGGTACTCGAGTATCCTATATATCATATGAAACACTGCTGTGTTTCACCAGTCGTCTGGGCAATGCAAAATAAGACCAAAATAAGATACAACCATTCACCTTCCAAATCCACCTATCAAAATCCACTACCACCTACTAAAAGATTTACTATTGGAATCATTCTTATATACTACCCAGACTACTATTTACTAGTACTGGCAAGAAAATTGCTACAAACATTTTGAAAAACTGGTTAGCACATGTTAGAAATCAGAACAAAGGCATATCTTGTTTAAGAGATAGAAGGGAGGCCAGTGTAGGTAGAGCATCCTGAGGTAAAGAGAGATTGGTATGAGTTTGGAGACTACACAGAAGTCAAAACAAGCAGAGCCTTGGAGGATGTGGTAAAAATGCAGATTTAAGTTTAATGCAATGGGAAGACACTGTGATGTTGGAAGAAGAGATAAGTAATTATACAAATTATATTGCAGTTTCTCACTTTGTTATTATATATGGAGAATGATTAAAAATTGAGCAAACATAAGCGAAAATAGAGCAATTAGTAAGGTTGTATAGCAATCTGTAAATTAAGGTGATGGTAATAAAATTGGAAAGAAGCCAACGGATTCAAAATAAATTTTGGAGGCATATTCAAATTAATGATGGGTTATTTTGGGGCCAAGGATTGTGGGGAAAAAAGGAGGAACAAAAAGATCTCTTAATTTGGGGGACTGAGCAATTGGGTGCATGATGTGGTTCGTCTGCTTGTTAAAACGGGAAGAAACTTAACGCACCGCTTAGCTCTTCACTTTTTTATCTTTCTAGTTTTGTTGACAGATTGACTTTTGTTTGCCTGTAGTCTGCATTTCTTACCCTTATTAGGCATAGCTGGGATCTGGTTCAATGAGGGGGCATGTCAGGAAGAAAGCAGTTTGCTTAGGTAGATAATCCAATATCTCCCTGTAATTCAACACTGTAAAGTTTGGAGTAAAGATGGGAATCCATTTTCTGTGCTTCTGTTCTGTAAAAGCATGGAGAAGACGAGATTTTTGTAAAGTAGTAATTACCTCGTTGTCAAAGAGTATTGTAGAAGAAAGGTAAGGATGTTAGGGAAAATAGAATCTATGTAATATTGGTCATAAAGATTTTATTTTGAATTTTTAATTAATTTGTGTATTAACTGAATACTTCAAGAAAAAAAAATCCACAGACTCATAATACATTTTCTGTAAAATTGCATGGACTCATAATACATTTTCTATAAAATGTACTGTTTTCTTAAAAAAAAAAAAAAACACCAGTGTGTAGTATCCAAATATAGTAGTTAATTATTACAGGAACCTTTATGTTACTCTTTTATAAGCAAAATTATCTCCATAGTCTATATGGAAAATGTACATTGTTAATTATCATCTCATTTTTCTAAACAGAAGTTTCCAACATTAGTGATTTAAACAAAAATACAGACTAGCATAAAGCAATGTATTATGTTTTAAAAAATACATCTTTTCATTCTGTTTTCTGTGTGCAAATACATTTGGTCATGATAATATGACAGATAAACTTAATGCTCATGAGAAATTAACATTAAAAACTGAACAAACTGAAGATAATGCTGTATTTCCAAAGGAAATACATTACATATAGTGACCAAATATTGCATGTAAATAGTTTGGATTGCAACTTACAAATTAATTATCACAGAAGGCACATTAGCTTTTCACCTATTACACATTTGATTGCAATATTTCGGGTTATTCATCACCCTCAGGGAAATGTCTGTGCTTCATTTTTATAATTTATAGTGATTAAAATGAGAAAAAATATTGATTTTTAGGTCAGTGGATAATTGAAATAAATTAACTTCTAAACTAAAATGTAATGTTAGTTCTCACAAAGTCCTTTTTCTTGGCTTTCACAGCTTCAATTAATCTTTAAAAAAAAGAAAAATATATATGGTGATTATATGTATGTGATTGAGGATTGAACTTGAAATGCTAAATTTACCATAAAAATGCTATTCATCTATCCTCTGGAGTTCTTCATTAAAAAGGGAATTCTAGGCATTTTGTTTTATTTCTATTTATTTCTGTTATTGAGATAAAAATAAAGAAAACAGAGGGACCTGGGTGGCTCAGTGGGTTAAGCCACTGTCTTCGGTTCAGGTCATGATCTCAGGGTGCTGGGATCAAGCCCTGCACTGGGCTCTCTGCTCAGCAGGGAGCCTGCTTCCACCTCTCCCTCTGCCTGCCTCTCTGACTACTTGTGATCGCTCTCTGTCAGATAAATAAAATCTTAAAAAAAAAAAAAACGAAAACAGACTAAGAATTTATATTGGTAAAATTAATCTATAACTACTTCATCTCAATTTCTGAAATAGTTAAGGCAGAAAGTAAAGATTTTGTTAATGATATCAATTTACATTTTTAGGGGTGATCCTTACTGTGAAATTCTTTTCTACATACTTGTAATGTTTACAAGTTTGGAAGGGAATTTAGAAAAGCATTTCATATTCTGAATTTATGGATAATAAAGTTGAAAAATATATACAAGGTTTGAATATTAGTTTACAAGTTCAGGTACTCATGACATATATATTCTTGTCTACAATAAATTAAATTGACACTTAATTCCCATCCCACCAGACTGATAAGAAATTCAGTCACAGTTAACTGTTCCTTCCTCTCATAAGCATAACAGATAATCTAGCAAAAGTCTGGTATCTTAGGCAAGGCAAAATATGCTACAAAACCCCTCATTTGTGCTCCATTCTCCTGATGATTGTGACTTTATTTCAAATCAACATTATCTTTTGTCTCTCAAGTCCAAAGGCTCAAAAGATTTTCTGTTGTGTTAAATCATAGAGCTCTTCCATAAGGTGGGAGTTCCTGGTTCTTCAAGGAGTATCCCTAAATTCACCTTCTCTGCAGTGACACACACTAGATGTGCCAGACTCTGACATCTTCCTTGTATCTGTGGAAATCTGTTCCCTTTCCCTCTAGTTGTGATATCAGATATTCCTTTTCTTTCTCTTACAACCAAATGGAGCTTGCTTTCTTCCCTGTCTGGGAGCTTTAAGTTACAAAGACAGGCAGATATTGCCCTCACATTTGTCAAAATCTCTGAGGCAAAGGGACCATGTGCCTGCCTGGAAAATACAAAGGACAGATAAAAAATTAGTATCTCAAAAATTATTTTGTGAAAAATGAAAAACTAAATGAATTTAAATGTCATGACACGAGTCAAAAGCTTTAGAACCTTGGCTTCCTAAAGAAAATGTAATTTTTACAGTATCATCGTGTGGATTTTTCCCCCTCAATAAATCAGTATCAGTTTTCACATTATTAAATATTCTTCTAACTAGTTTTAGTTTTCTTGCTAGCTTATAGCACAGGGAAAACATCCTGAAAAGCTCTCAACCTTCAGCCGTTCATTTGAGATTATCAACAAGAGTGAAAAATAGTTCGGGATTAAAAATAAATAAACAAGCTAATGTTTGACTTACTATTAAAATAAGCTAATGATACAGTTTTTTTACTTCTGTCATCTTTATAAATAGATACATTTATTCAGCAGTTTTACTGAGCATCTACCATAAGCCAGGGGCTATACAGGTAGTGTGAGGAACAGGGTCCTACCTGTGTGTGATGAAATTACAAGAGAAGATGAACTATGGCTACTTGAAGAAAAAAATCTAAACTGAGAATCGAAGAATATGTAGGCATCACCCAGGTGAATGGGATATTGAATAGAGGATGAAGGGATAATGTTCCAGGCAAAGAAAAGCATAAGTTCAATGGCCAAGTTAATGGGCCTTTATTAAGAATTGAAGAATTAAAAGAAATCCAATAGAACAAATTTTTAAAGTCATATAGACCAGGTTAAGGAAATCAGATTTTATCCTAAAGATTTTGGAGAAATATTCTTAAAGGGCTAAGGAGTTCTATAAAGGATTTCATAAAATCAGTGTACTATTTAAAGAGGATAACTGAATGGAGAATGCAGAATGGAGAAAAGAGGCTGATAGTTCAGGGTGTGGGAGGCTGGCTTTGGGATGACCATTTAAGAAGCTATCCGTGGTTCAGGTATAAAAAGACTTGCAACTGGGAAGTTAGGTTTAAACTTGCTCAGTTTGAGGTATGGGTGAGATAGAAAAGTGGAGATGCTAAGTAGGCTTTGAACTTGAGGAGAGAAATCTGGACAAGAAAAAGGTATACTCCACTGTCATGAGCTGATAGGTCATATTAAAGACATAAAATTAAGCCAGGTCATAGAGGGGGAAAAAATATAGGATGAGAAGAATGGGTAAAAACTAGAGAAATAGTATTCAGGTAGAGAAGAATGAGCCCCCAAGGATAAGAACAAATGGCTGGAGGAAAATGAAAAAAATAAATAAATAAATAAAACAGGGAAGATTTTTAAGAAAGAAAGAAATGTCAATCCAAGTAGAATCAAGGGTCAGAGCAAGGTGAGGGTCAAATAAATCCATCAGAGAAAGAGGCCTGGGAATAGTTGCTTATTTCTTTGGTGAAAACAGCCTCAAGGACTATAGAAGGTACTAGCCAGGGAGCAGTATATTAAGGTGTACATGTGAGAGGAAGAAAGGGGAGGAGAGGGATTAGGTGTTTGGAAAGGGGGGAGCTGAAGAGAGGGTGGATTGTGTTTAATTTTAATATGAGACTTGATCTGGTTTACATATTTAGTGGTAAGATGAATCAGAGAAAGAGAGGTCAAAAGTGTGTTGGGCAGTGATGCAATCAAGAGGACAAATGTCCTAAGGAGGCAGAAGAGAAGATGGAATTGAAAGAATGGGTAAGTGGAGAAATTAGTTAAAACTATGATGAAAGGCAGCTCTTCCAATGAAACAAGGAGAAGGAAGAAAATAATAAGTCCTGATTTAAGGAAAATAATGGATGTTTTGAAATGCAAATTACAACAGAAATGAGATCCTACACACCTACACACCACAGCTCCTCTACTAGAATGGCCAAAATCCAGAATGCAGACAACGTGAAATACTAGTGATCATGTGGAACAAAAGAAACTCTTATTACTGAATATATTAGTAATATACATTAATGAATACAGTTCTGGTGGGAATGCAAAATGAACAGACTTTGGAAGACAGTTTGGTGGTTCCTTACAAAATGAAACGTACTCTTAGCATACCATCTAGCAATAGTTCCTTGGTATTTACCAAAAGAGTTAAGAACTTATAACCACACATAAACCTCCACATAGATGCTTATAGCAGCTTCACTCATAATTGCCAAGAATCAGAAAAAACAAAGATGTTCTTCAGTAGGGGAATGGATGAATAAATTGTGTGCATCCAGACAATGGAATAATTCAGAACTAAGTAGAGGTGAATTATCAAACTATTAAAAGATATGGAGGAAACTTAAATGCATATTACTAAGTGAAGGAAGCCAATCTGAAAAGGCTATATACTGTATGATATCCCATATATTGTGTGATATTCTGAAAAAAGCAAAACTATAGAGGCAGTAAAAAAGATCAATGTCTCCAGGGACTGGGGAGTGGACAAGGGTAGGCAAAGCATAGAGGATTTTTAGGACAATGCAAATACTCTATATGATACTGTAATGATAGATCAAAATCATCGTATATTTTTCCAAGCTCAGAAAAGGTACAACACCAAGAATGAACCCTAATGTAAACCATGGGCTTTGGGTGATTATGATATGTTGATGTATGTTCATCCATTGTAATAAACATACCACTCTACTGGAAGATGTTGGTCATGGGGGAGGCTAAATGTGTGTAGGAGCAGAGAATATATGGGAAATCTCATATTTTCCCCTCAATTTTTCTGTGAACCTTAAACTGCTTTAAAAAATAAAGTCTTAATAAAAAAGTTGATTTTCAGTTCTGGCGTTAAAAGAGCTGAATGAGGAGCGCCTGCATGGCTCAGTGGGTTAAGGCCTCTGCCTTTGCCTCGGGTCATGATTCCAGGGTCCTGGGATCTAGCCCTGCATTGGGCTCTCTGCTCAGCAGGGAGCCTGCTTCCCTTCCTCTTTCTCTGTCTGCCTCTCTTCCTACTTGTGATCTCTGTCAAATAAATAAATAAAATCTTAAAAAAAAAAAAGAGCTGAATGAATTCTTCTCTGACTTGTTAGTACTTTTATGAATTAGGGAGTAAATTCACTGACCAAGAGTGAAGGAGTGAAATAGGAGCATCAAAAGGTTGAGAAAAAATAGAAAGCCACTGTGGACTAGTCACAGTAAAAACCAATAGAGCAAGGCAACTAGAAAAGCAATGCAATGTTTTTGGACAGAATTGAGGGCTCAGGAAAAAATAAAACAGTGAAAATTAATTATTAGTGGTAATAATCTGTCCCTGCATCTGTCAGTAGACAGATGACAAATATTTACCCAGTGTCCACTATGAGTGAAGCATATTTCCAGGCACTGGGGAGTCAGCAGTATTCAAGACATACAGAAGTCCATCCAGAGATCATATTATAATGGAGGAAAGGTAATTTCAGATTCTAACACAAAGAGGTAATTCAATAGAGAAAGGCATCGTCAAGGAGATGCCTTTTTAAATTGAGATATGCAGTATGCAGCCACGATAATATCTCAGGGAAGAGTGTTCCACATTTACAGGGTACAAAGATACCAAAGGGTAGCAGGTACAAAGACTCTGAGATGGAAATTAGTTTGGTATGTTCAGTGGAGAAGAATTAGACCAATGCGGCAAAGCACAGTGAAACAGGTTGGAATGAGATGAACTCTGAGCAGTAGGCCAGAGTGTATTTGTTAGTGTCTGGGATACCCTGGGAATGATTTGGATTTTATTTGAAGTATATTGAAAGACATTGGAAGGTTGTAAGACATTTTTATATTGTTGTGAACTGATCCATGCCTTTATATGAACATACAAGCTACTGAGTGAAAGATCTGAAAGTAGACTATGTGGGAGTGAGAGTAGATTTGGGGAGACCAGTTAGAAGATTCAGTTCAGGGGAAAGAAGCCAGTGCCTGGGCACATATATTGTATCAGAGAGGATAGGTAGTGATGTGGAGCAAATGCCACTGAAAATCTCAGTAACTTTCAATGAAGAAGCTTCATTTGTGACTTTTGACAACAAAACTCCTTTTCTGGCTCACTCTAAGTATCTGTCTTGGGTCTATAGCCGCTCTGCTTCATGTCATCTATACTTCTTGACACAGCCTTTACCTTGATCATTGTTGACGTGGGAAAGAAAAAAGACAATACAGTAAATCCTGCATTACCTCTTAGGGACTCTGTCCAGAAGAAATGTTTGTCATTTTAGTGACATTTTAGTTTTTTTCTGTTTACACACATCATATCAACAAGCCTGGCATTGGTGAAATGAAGGCATTTAATCCTATTCCAGGCAGAGCCATTAAGTAGTTGTGAATAATAATACAGTGTATGGAAAATAGAGCAAGTAAGGGGGGATTATAATGTAAGTAAAGCCAATGCAGATGAGTTTTGAATTAGATGTAGGTTGTGAAGGTAGAAGAGGAAACAAGAATAATCTCTAGCTTGGGGCGCTTGGGTGGCACAGTAGGTTAAGGATTTGCCTTTAGCTCAGGTCATGATCCCAGGGCCCAGGAATGGAGCACCAGGTCGGACTTCCTGCTCATCATGGAGTCTGCTTCTCCCTCTGTCTCTCTCCCCACTCCACCCCCATCTGTGCTCTCTCTTTCTGTCTCCCAAATAAATAAAATATTTAAGGAAAAAAACACAACTCCAAGATTTACAGCTTGAGAAATTGGGTGGAGGGTATAGAATGGGACTTTCCCAGCATTGATCAGCAGTCAATAGACTCATCTAGGTTTGGTTGTATAAAAACAGTCTGAAAAAAAATGAGTCTGAGTGATGGGCAATTATAGTAACCTGGATAGAGAGTCAACTGGAACCAAGGAAGGAGATAAAGGATAAGAAGAAAAGAGGAGAAGTAATGGACTGAGGGTCTTAATAGTGTTCAAGGACAGGTGGGAAATAAGTACCTGAGCAAACTAGAAGGATATAAATTTTTTTCTATGAATTTTGAAGCCAATGTACTGTGGGCACAGACTCAGCGTGAGGCCTCTTAGCTATGGTTGGTAGCCCTTGGTGTGGGATAACGGCAATGCCAATAGGTGATCATGAGCTGATCACTGAGATAGAGTAAAAAGGTCATTTGGAGGCAATGGTATATTTGATGAGCTCTCCATGTGGAAGATAAAATCGCAAAGGATAATTTCATAGGTAGAACTGTAGTAGATTCGGCAACTAGATGTGCTCTGCTAAAATACCGATTGAATTATGGGGATTAAAGATGGAATCAAATGATAACAACAAGGATAAGAAAAAGGCTTTACAGCTATAGTGCATGGCTAGTAGCAGATAGTACACGGTGTGTAAAGATTGACTTCCTGACCCAGAGTGTTCCAGAGCTTGAAAAGATCAGTGTCTGACTCAGAAAGCTACTAGTAAAGGTGCATATTCTGGGGACAAGCAGGTTTTCCTTGATACTGCAGTGATGAGAATGAGGATGTAGGGAATTCTGTTAATTAGGACATGAAAGGTCCAGAAGAATAATTAGGAATGGAAGAGAGGGGAGTGTTTCAGAATCATGGGAGAGGAGCCACAAGTTAGGATGAGGATAAAAGCTATTGATCACTTGCCTGAAGAATCATGGGCCTGGTGCGTTGGTGTTGATTGTCCTTGGTAGCATTTCTGAGCACTCAGATCTCACTGGATCCAGCTGCCAGTTGGAGGGAGGCCAGGCATCTGGCCGTGTCAGAGCCTGTAGAGGTGGGGAATGGCAGGATGGGGGACAGGAGATCCATCCCATGCCATTTCTTTTCTTCACTGTGTTTGTCCAGGAGATACACCCTGCACAACAGAGCCTCGGCCCCTTTAGGCTGGTTGCCTTAGGGTCAGTGCACCAGAGGTGGTGCCTTTCCTTAGCCCCAATGACTGCCTTCAGATAAAGCTTACCCAGATTTATTGTTCTATCCTTTTATTTCAGAATGGATATTCTTAGATGACGTTTGGAGAATACTTCATTTTTCCCCGTTATTTTGATTAAGGAAAGCTTACACTTTCCAAGTGCAAAATGGCAAAGGAATAATTGCCATCTGGCTCTTTGGATGAAAACCTGACAGAATCCAGAACTCTGAGTCAGTTCTCCCTGGCCCCTAGCCCGTGAAACCAGGGCTACCAACCATAGCTAAGAGGCCTCACGCTGAGTCTGTGCCCACAGTACATTGGCTTCAAAACTTCTAATCTGAACCTTAATTAAAACCATTTTTCCTAAGCAAATACCAGACTGGTTGCCTGAGGAGATCTACAAAGTTGTGTTTTATATGTCACTACACATATCTATAGATACATACACATTAAGATTTACAAGAGAATTGTTACATAACTGTTACAAGTTTGTCTTATTAACCTAAGAAAATAGTTACTGCAAGAATAGAGGGAAAAGTACTTACAAACCTAAATACCTACTTAATCTACTGCTTGTGCTTAGATTAAGTCTTTTCTTTAAAGAGGTGGATGAGGATCTGTTCTTAAATAAGCCTAAAAGGATCTGAGTGTGTGCCAGGAGATGGAATGGAAACACAGTCTTCATTAGGAACTTCCTTGTCATAGGAATGAGGTATACATGTATATATATGGTATGTGTGTATATATATGGTATATAGAGAGTTAGCATACAGGGTTAGATTAGTTATTAGTTTTAGGTGTACAGTATAGTGATTCGACAATTCCATACATTACTCAGTGCTCATGCTGATGTGTATTCTTTATCCCCATTAACTATTTCACCCGTTTCCCCACCCACTTCTCCTCTGGTAGCCATCAGTTTCTTCTCAGTAATTAAGAGTCTGGGTTTTGTTTTTGTTTTTTGTTTTTTTGTTTTTTGTTTTTTGTTTTTTGTGGTTTTTTTGGTCTCTTTGTTTTCTTTGTTTTGTTTCTTAAATTTCACACATAAGTAAAACAGTATGATATTTAACTTTCTTTGACTTATTTCTTTGACTTATTTCACTTTAGCATTCACTCCAGATCCATCCATGTTGTTGCATATGGCAAGATTTCATTCTTTTTATGGCTGAGTAAAATTCCATTGTATATATACATTATAATGTGTGTGTGTGCCTGTATACATATCACATATATGTGTGTGTGTGTATGTATACATATATATATATATATATCTCGCATCTCCTTTAACCATTCATCCATCCATGGACACTTGGGCTCCTTCCATAATTTGGCTAATACAAAATAATGCTGCAATAAACATAAGCATGCATGTATTTTCTTGAATTAGTGTTTTTGTATTCTTTGGGTAAATATCCAATAGTGCAATCATTGGGTCATATGGTAGTTCTATTTTTTTTTAATATTTTATTTGTTTGACAAAGAGAGACACAGCAAGAGAAGGAACACAAGTTGTGGGGCGGCGAATGGGAGAGGGAGAAACAGGCTTTCCACTGAGCAGGGAGCCCAAAGCGGGGCTTGAAACTAGGACCCCGGAATCATGACCTGAGTCGAAGGTAGACGCTTAATGAGTGCGCCACCCAGGTGCCCTGGTAGTCCTTTTTTTTTTTTTTTTAATTTTTTGAGGAACATCCATATTGTTTTCTACAATGGCTGCACCAGTTTGCATTCCTAACAACAGTGCACAAGCCTTCCTTTTTATCCACATCCTTACCAGCACTTGTCTTGTTTCTTGAATTTTTGATTTTAGTTATTCTGACTGCTGTGAGATAATATCTCACTGTGGTTTTGATTTGTATTTCCCTGATAATGAGTGATGTTGAACATTTTTTCATGTGCCTGTTGGCCATCTGTATGTCTTCTTCAGAAAAATATCTATTCTTGACTTCTGCCCATTTTTATTTGTATTTGGGTCATTCAGTGATCTAAGTTCTTTACATATTTTGGATACTAACCCTTTATCAGATATGTCATTTGCAAGTATCTTCTCCCATTCAGTAGTTTGTCTTTAGTTTTGTTAATTATACCTTTGCAGCACAGAAGCTTTTTATTCTGATGTCATCTCAGAAGTTTATGTTTGCTTTTGTTTCCTTTGCTGCAGGAGACATATTTAGAAAAATGTTGCCATGACCAATGTCAGAGAAATTACTGCCTGCATTTTCTTCTAGGATTTTTATGGTTTCAGACCTCACATTTGGGTCCTTAATCCATTTCGAATTTATTTTTGTGTGTAGTGTAAGAAATTGATCCAGTGTCATTCTTTTGCATGTAGCTGTCCAGTTTGCCCAACACTATTTGTTGAAGAGAATCTATTTTCCACTAAGTATTCTTCCCTTTTTGGGCAAAGAGTAATTGACCATATAATTGTGGGTTTACTTCTGGGCTCTCTATTCTATTCCATTGACCTATGTCTGTTTTTGTGCCAAGAGCATACTGTTTTGAATACTACAACTTTGTTGGATAGGGTGTGTGGTGCCAGGAGGGTCCATGCCATTGGGAGGGGACTTGTAGCTGCCAGTGACAGAGGCAGGTAAATTTGAAGGAGGTGGATCCACAAAAGCATGCAGGGGTGGGACATGCGGTGTTAGAAAAGCTTGTGCAGGTCCTCTGCAGGAAGGGACACCGAGTCAGGGCCTGGCTGGAGGGGGTGTGTCCGTAAGAGAACTGGCATGTGAGATGTGCTATTAGCAATTAAGTAGGGTGTATGAGTGTTAGTTTGGTTCCTGCAGGTGTCCACATGGTTATGCTGGGGGCAGGGAAGGGAAATGGTGCCCATCAAGTCCTTTGTTCCTGCAGAGTCTCCTGACAAACCTGCTTTTCTAGCAGATGCTATGAGATTAGTAAAAAAATAATAAAAAAAAAAAAATCTCCCTCCCACACCTCCCCAGGCATTTTCCAAAGTGCTTCTTCTGTGCTTGTCTCTACAAGGTTTTTTGTTGTGCTGCCTTTTTACAAGTGGGAATTCAGTTTCTTCTACCCTCTTGGCTCTCCCATGAGCCTACTGATTTTTTAAAGTTCTAGGTTTTACTCCACTGATTGTTAGACCTTGTGAAATTTAGATCTTCTGGCTTTTAAAGCCAAAAGGTATAGGGATCCATCTTCCCCTTGCAGGCATCCTGGTGTGAGAGTCTGTTTCTCTCCCCTATACACCCGTAGCATTCCTCCCTTCCATGGATGGCACATAGTTCATTTAGCTCCTGAACACTTATCTGACCTTCCTACATTTTTTGATGTGGCCTCTTCTCTACATTTAGCTATGTAGAGTCTGCTCTTCCACTCTTCAGCTTGTTTTCTGGGTTATTTAGTCTGATACGGCTTATAGTTGTACCATGAGAGGAGGTGAGCTCAGGGTTCTTCTACTCCACCACCTTTCCTGGAAGTCTGACAGTAATGAATTTTGAGCTTGAGAAGTTTGTGGAAGTTTCCAGAACTGTGTGGAATGGAAAACTATAGAAAAAAATGAAAGGACCAGTAATTTTCAAGCCCTGTAGACAGGCTCCATTCTTAAAAAAGGCTGGTGGATTTTTTTTTTTTTTTCTCTCTTAGGGCACAGAAATGACCTCATAATTCAGTTAGAAAAGTGGAGAAAAACTTGATCCTGAGTTATTCTCTTGTTTCCTACTGTAATAACAAAGCTTGAAAAAATTGGATTATTTGAAAGAACAAAATAACTATTTTCTGGTTGAAAGCCAATAAAGAAATAGTAAACTACTGGGTATGATTCCTAAAATAGAAGCAACAAATAACCCAGGTAAGAGATAAAATATCCAAATTTTTAGAAGAGGGAAGAATTATTTAATTAGGATATTCTTGACAACTGAGCACCTTATTTTAATCCATTTCCCTACTTAGGATATTTCTATTATAGCTACAACCATTTGTGCTTTCTTGTCTATTCTCTGTGTCCTACTAAAGTTTCTAGAACATAGCAGGTACATACTAAATTCAGAAAAAATTTTTTTCTGAATAAATAGTTTTAAAAAACTTTTGGACAGAGAATTATTTGAGACTTGTGTTTTTTGACAGCAAATTGAAATTCAAGGATTAGTTGAATTAGACATAGAACTCACATAAAAATTATTGGTAATTCAAATATTAGTTGGTTAAGTTTATAAAAGTTCAAAGATTTTATCAATAATAATTAAAATGACATTTTCAACTCCCTATTTGCATTTCCTTTTTCTTCATCTATTCTATTCATCATTTGATGGGGGATAAGTTTGCTTATGTACTTATTTAAAAATTCTAGAAGGCAGAGTCTATAGTTATCCTTTAATGGCCCTATGGTTGTCCTTCATGAATGTTTAAATTATTATACTTAAAACATGATATCATATCATAAAGTATTGAAAGATGTTGCTGTGTATATCAAGTTCTGAAAAAGATTAATGCTTCCATATACAAATGGTTTCATTGTTTCAATGCTTTTTTCTTTCAACTGCTAGTTAAAATTGGAAATTCAAAATTAGGTTGATGAAGGGATAAGATTTGTAATGAAGAAAAGGTAAGACTTCTGTCCTCTAACTTTTCTCTGTCTCCTTTTGAGACATTCATTCTTTCATTATGCAGGGATGTTATGATCAACTACTCATCATCAGTCTTTAATTGTCTCCTGACTACACTCTAAGTGACCTTCTATAATGAGTTTCCCTTTTAAGGATCATTTCCTCCTCACACTTGAAAATATCATAGTGTTTTAATTATTATTTTCCTATTCTATGTTATCTGGTAATTATCAAAATTTACCTTCTTAACTGACATTTTTTAAAAAGATATTTTTTCTCATATTGCATTTTTTTTTCTTAATAACAAAATTGTTTTGGAAAGAACTTATATGAGAATGACGGAACTGACTGACGTCTCCAAAACCTATTCTGACATCCACAAAACTAATTGTCATTTAAAGAGACCTGACAAGCTACAGCCCTGTGGGCTGGCACAAACCTGGTCCAGATTCACTCTCAAAGAGGCCTGTGCAACAAAAGCAACCTCAGCTGGCCATGAGTTATTCAGTGAAATAGAACTAAGAACCATGAACTCAGATATCCCCCATCTCTGCACAACTAAAACCTCAGTAAGTGAGTAGACATATGGTTCAGCAACTCTCTTAGAAGATAAAAGAGTCCTCCTTTTCACAGATGCTTGAACTACTTTTGTCAAGGGAATTAGTGTCTTCTTCAGACCCCTCATTATTATCCATTATTACATGTAATGCCCCTCCATGCTTTGTGCTCACTCTCTCTCTCTCTCAAATAAATAAATAAAATCTTTAAAAAAATTAACTAAATTTTAAAATATAAAAAATAAATTTTAAAAAAAAAGTACTCAAAGCTTCAGATAATACTTGTCAAGTTCAGCTCTTAAATATGAATTAAATATCTGGTGATATGTGGAATAATTGAATGACTTGGAGTTAGTGTAGAGTATTAGTCACAATGTCAGGGTCCTGGGATGGAGAAGTACAGAGTCATCTTACAATTTATTCTTTGTGTTTGCCTTCTTATCTAAATCATAATGGGAAGCACTGGGTTCCTTTCCTAGGATTCAGCTTAATTTGTCACAAATTTCTTTTTTTCCATCTGGCCCTTTTTATTACTTTATCTTTTTTATTTAGGGAAAAAAAAACCCTCTTGTAACTGTAGTCCTAGGGACTTAAACTTTCATCTCTGCTTTGGGACCAGTTTGCTTTAACTGGAGAGAGTAAATTTAATGAGTTCCTCTGAGATTGAGGAGTGGAGACAATTCTAATTGGAACACTATGAATTGTAACTTTCATGAGGAAAGTTTCCATTTGTATGTGGATCATACAAGAATGTCTTCTTTAACTCGGTGTGAGACAACCATATTTATCTGCGTAGATTTTGATTTAAAAGGAAAAACCAAGAGTACACTTGACCTTTGAACAACACTGGTTTGAACTGCGTGGAACCATTTATACATGGGATTTTTTGTTTGTTTGTTTTTTCTATATGTAGAGTATGGTACTCTAAATATATTTTCTCTTCCTCATAATTTTAATAACATTTTCTTTTCTCTACCTTATTGTAAGAATACAGTGTACAATACATATAACATACAGAATATGTGTTAATTGATTATGTATGCTATTGTAAGGTTTCTTATCAACAGTAGGCTACTAGTAGTTAAATTTGGGGGAATCAGAAGTTAAACATGAATTTCCAACTCTGTAAAGGTTGGTGCCTGTAGCCCCCACATTCTTTAAGAGTTAATTGCGTGTATCTTTTGGTGGCTAATTGTGGTAAAGAACATACTATGTTTTAAGTAGTTTATCCTTGCTTTCTTAGCTTTAGTTGTGTTTTATATTTTAGTCAGTCAGGCAAGTAGTGTATATTGAATCTCACCATGCCCTGAGTCTACCCTCAAGGATCTCATAGCCCAGCCCCACAATGAACTCCCATTTCTTCTAAAAGAGTAGCTATATGACAAAGTCATATAGTTTTTCCTTTGAGATTAAAAGTACTTAAAGCTTCAGGGGCACCTGTATGGCTCAGTTGGTGAAGGGACTGACTTTGGCTCAGATCATGTTCTCCAAGTCCTGGGATGGAGACCTATGTAGGACTCCATGCTGAGTGGAGAGTCTGCTTGTTCCTCTACCTCTGCCCTCCCGTAGCTTGTTCTCTCTCTCTCTCTCTCTCAAATAAATAAATAAAATCTTTTAAAAAAATAAAGTTTTAAAAATTAAAAAAATTAAAAATAAAATAAAAATTTTAAAAAGGACTCAAAGCTTCAGATATTTGTGAATTTCAGCTCTTGAAAGTGAATTAAATATCTGGTGATGTGTGGTATTTAGAAAAAAATGAATTATTTGGAACTAGTGTAGAATATTACTTATAAAAAATTTAGTCTTGCCTTTTGTGTTTGCAAATGAGGAGATTGAGGGTAGAAATTTGAAAAAGCCTACCTGAATTATACAGCTTTTTCCTAGGAAATCTAGATGTGTAACTCAGCCCTAGATTTTTGTCCTCCAACCCAGTATCCATTAGTTGAGTGCAGTCATGATATGCATTACTCGATTTCAGGAATTTGTTTAAAATTATATTTTTTCCTTTTTTCAATATAGTTAGTATGAAAGTACCTCAGTACCTGAGGAAACCAGAAAAGTATAATCATTGTGGGGGACCCTATGCCCATTAGAATTATACAGCCAATATTTGCTTGTGAAAATCAAAGAGTTTATCATTATGATATTAATTAGGGTTTGCATTTGTACAAGAGAATCTCATCAGGTAATTTTGTGAACACCTGTTTTAAAATTTTGATTTTTTTATGTGTTGTGACAGATACAAAAATAGTTTTAACTATGATCATTTTAAATGCATTTATCTTTTCGATATATTCTTTCAGCTGTTGTATTATAACCTCTCCTCTCAAAATAAATATTGATTTTATTAAAGTATGATTTTGGCAGAATTTTTTAGGCTTCTGTGTATTACAGCTTTGGATGGGACTGACAGAAGAGAAATATACATGAAGTTCATATTTTGGGGTGAGATAAGTGTGATACCGCCTTAAACTTACAGGCAATTATTTCTCAGCAATGGCCCTTTTTCTTTAGGTTGTGTGACAAATTACTACATAAATCTTATAGACAAATATTTCAAGGTATAAAATTCCTATTGAATTTAACAGTTTGGAGTAGTACTGCATAGTAGGGGGGAAAAAGAGTTAAATTGACTGTAATAATCTGGTTCATTCAGATACTGTTCCTTTGGCATCATTGTAATAATCGCAGCGTGAAGAATTAGAGTTTTTTTAAGATAAAAATTATGAACAAAGTATTGAAGTGAGATGGAGAACAAAGAATCTATTTGTAATTTACAAAGTATTAAAAGACTTAGCTTTATGTTTCTGTTCTATTTGTAAAGTATGTTATCATGTCACATAATTTTTCTCAAGAAGTATCAATTTCATCATATTAAAAATGGGACACTTATCTTTCAAGGCTATTGTTAGAGCTTATGAAAAAATACATCAAAAATTTGAAAGGAGTAAAAGTTTCTCAATAAAAGATGTACTCTTATGGCTGCCAGTTTTATAGATTAAAGTCCTGGAACATTTTTTTGGCAGATTTGTTTTGTAAATGATTTGAATAATTCAGTAAACATCATTTCCTCCATTTGTTGTCAGGGACAGGGAAAGGAAGTGGATGATGTTCTAGTTCCAGCTTTATCATTTATGAATAAGCAGTGTGGCTCTCCTCAAACTCCTCTTCCTCCTTTTCTTTCATCTCTCTCTTGTTGTTCTTGTTTGTGTTTACTCTTCTCTGAGTTTTATATCATAGCTTTGAAGTTAGTTGATTCATAACGTTTGTTAAGAAGAGCATGGTTGTTAATGGTCAGTTGACATGAAGCTGAATTGTAGTTCTGCCGGTGGTCAGGTTGGTCTAATGGTAGGTGTAGCGATAGGGTGACTGAATAATGGGTGGAGAGATGGCCGCTGCGGAAGAGGAGTGAGCTTGGAGTCTTAACTATTAGAATGCAGAATTTCAGTTCTTCTGCCATTTTGAAGCTTCATATCTCAATTTCATTCTTCTCCGTAGCTGGTCTAGACATGTCCAGAAAAACATGTCCTACAACACAGTCTTGTTTCTTCTCTCTTCCATGTGGAACTTGGCTATGTTTCTTCCCTCTGATTTACCAGTAACCACATGCTGATCTTCTTTCCACTGTTTACAGATTTGTGCTAATCTCTTGTATGCTGACTGCTTCTCTTTCTTTCTCTTTGCCCTAGGTCTCTAATCTTTTAATAGTATTTTTTTAAAAAGACTGTATTTATGTGTTTGAGAAAGAGAGCTAGAACAATAGCAAGAGAACACAAGTAAGGTGAGGGGCAGAGGGAGAAGCCGACTCCCCATAGAGCAGAGAGCACTGTGCAAGGGCTCCATTCCAGGACCCTGAGATCATGACCTAAGCCAAAGGCAGGTGCTTAACTGACCTAGCCACCCACCCAGCCATCCCTTTTAATTGCCTTTTAACATTTTACTGTGATTTCCAGAAAGAAAGTAGAAAAAAATGTGTATGTTCAATTCACCATTTTGGTGGAAGCTTATTTATGTTCTTAAACTTAATGGGAATGTTTAACATCCTTTGAGATGATAAAAAATTGAAATGACATGCATAGAATAGCCCAGGTTTTATTCAGTCATTCAAAAATAATCACTCTTTGATATGTTCAAAGAGAAATGTTTATAAGTAAATTTACCTAATGTTTGAATGATAAATGATACGATTTGGAGTGCCTTTTTTTTTTTTTAATTTGTTGTGAGCACTTTTTAAAAAAAATTCTGTAAAAACAACAAAGATCTTTAAAAAAAAATCCTTCGAGTTATAGTTGAGCTTTGTAAAAAATGTCAGCTAAAGTAAGTTTCAATATATTGATAAAGTAAGTTGAGGTTGGGGTGCTTGGGTGGCTCAGTGGGTTAAAGCCTCTGCCTTCGGCTCAGGTCATGATCCCAGAGTCCTGGCATCCAGCCCCGTATAGGGGTCTCTGCTCAGCAGGGAGGCTGCTTCCTCCTCTCTCTCTCTCTCTCTCTGCCTGCCTCTCTGTCTACTTGCAATCTCTGTCTGTCAAATAAATAAATAAAATCTTTAAAAAAAAAATAAGTTGAGGTACTTCACTTGGAAAGTTTTAGTTTTAATAAAGTAAAATTTCTGTTTTGAATCTAAATTTTGACCAAATCAGTGATAGAAAGGGCTCTCTGAAAGAATTAAAGAGAAAAGCACAGTAAAATGAAAATGTTTTACTAAAAATTTTTATTTCATTTTGGCCATACAGTTTGCAAAGATCTTTAATACATAGTTATTTATTTATTCGTGATCATACCTCCGTAACTTTGGCATGTTAATCCCTTTTTAATGATTGGGTATGATTTTCCTGAAAAAGAGCTAATATAGATTATAGTTTGAAGAAAATTAAAGAAAAACAACAAAAACTCCTTGACATCTGAAAACAAATCTGTTCCTTAAGCAAAAAAAAGGAAGTTATTGAGGGCAAATGTACTGGGAGTCCACATGGAAACACTTTAGGAAAGGAATAACATATTAGCTTTTCCAAAGAATAAGCTAACACAAGTTGCATGGTTATGTTTTATCTATGTTCATAGAGATAAAATCCACAATTTTTTAAAAACCAGTTTGCAGTTCTCACTTCCAGGATGATTCAGTCAGATAACAAAATTCCTTGAGTGAGTCATGGAATTAGGACTAAGCCCCAGGAGATTACATCCCAGGAAATGTATTGGGATGATAGAAAGTATTTGTTCCCTTTGTAAATAACAGCTACTTACCTAGATATAGTTAATCAATTTCTTATGAAATGAAAAAATATAATAAAATATACACGAAAAACTGTAGAAAATTTTACAATAAACATAGGGAAGTATTTTGATTAATTTAAAATATAGATATTTCTGATATTGATGAATTTGAATTTAGTCAGCCATTAAAAAATGACTCTAAAGTACTTCTATATTTTATTAAAATCTCTTCACTCAAAAACTTTACTAGAATTTTATTTGCATATTTCTGGTGTTTCTGCTCTGTGTATGCCACGATGGTTGGACCAATGGGAAGTTTGAGACATGGATCACTGATAATGTTTCATGCCATTACTACAGACATGAGGGAGAGATACACTTATACTTCAGTGAGCAGGTTGAAAGGCTTTTCTGGTTCCATAGAAATGTAAATCCAATCTATTTAAAATAAGAATTACATATTGCATATAGTTCTTAGTGCAAGTCTTCCATGAGTTGCCTTCTTTTGTCCATTTGATGAACAGTCACCCCTCTCTTGATCCCACCTCCAGTATCTTGGTCCTCTCCAAGAACATGCTATCTGTGGTTGTCTTATTCTTGAGTAACTATAACAAGTAACATCGTTTTCATTTTTTCATCTCTTCTAATGCATCCTCCTTTCTTTATAATCTATTGAGTAAGAAGTCACTTGTACCTCAGCATCAGGTAAAATTTTATTATAAATGACATAAGCTCTTCTAAGGCATTTGTTGTCATTTGTAATCAAAATATAATAAGATGTTGATTGTTCTTCAGAACTATTTTAAATGTGACATAGACATGTATCTACAATTCATTTAATCTAAAAACCATGATCATTTTGGGGTGCCTGTTAATGTTTAACCCAAATAAATTTTTTCTTGAGCTTATTCAGGATCATAAACTCTCTATTTTTCTCATCATACAGTATAAATTTCAGTTGTTTCTTTAAACTGTGTACAATGTTACTAATTACACATTATAAAATTAACCTTCTTTTATAAATCACACTTTTACTCCATTACCACGAGGAATAAATTTGTTGAAAACCTCCCAAATATTGTCTTCATTTATTTTCTTTGCTAACCTTATTTTTTTTTCTTTTGCTGCTTTCATTTTATTTTGTCCTTTTACCAGTGGCCTTTTATTTTCTTTTTATTTCCTTCCACTCTCTTTGATAGTTTTTATCTCAACTTCTCTGTATGCTTCAAATGGCATATGGAATATTTCGTGATTGTGTTGCCTCATTTTTTCAGAAGTGTTAACAATGTACAACCCATGACACTCTGACAGTTTATGATTTTACACAAAGGAAGATGCTAACAGACCAATTCAGACACATTTGACAGTAATGTTACATTTAGTTTGAGTCTATTAAAAAAAAAAAAAAAGTTGTCACTTTTCTGAGGAATACACTGCCTGGGAATTAAATCAAGCACTTCCCCTTAGGAAGAAGTGAGAGGAGGAAGGGAAGAGAGAAAAGGCAGAAATCCTCTAATATATAAATTAGAGATCCCTTTTGGAGTTAAAATACTTATAAAATACATCTTGTCATTTGTCCATAATAACTAAGAAAAATCTTATAATTATATCTATGTAAGTAGAACACACACCATTGATGAATGAAGCTAAGTAAGTTAAAAGTAATTAGGGTGTTGAGGCAAAATAGTTCTTAACGTGATTCTATTGCATTGTCTACAGACAATGAAGCTTTTTGTGATAATTTAGAGAATAACTACACAATTAGGAAATAAAAACCTTTTCACAAGCCCACGCTGAAAGCTGAAAAATAATAAAACACTAGATTTCTAAGCAAACATATCTAAAATCAATTTTTAAATTTTTTCAGAGTGAGCTCATATCAACCTCAATTTGTGCACATAGATTTATGCTATCCCTACTTTAAAGATCTGTGCTGAGAATGAATATAAATACATCTTGTTATTTAACTCCTTATATATGAAATAAAAAATACGTAAATTTTTTAAATATAAAAATTACTCATATCTCTAAATGTTAGAAAACTGTTCTTTTTTAAAGTACAGTTTCTACAATCAGAAAATGGAGACAATATCACTACCAGTGATGACATGTACATCATAATTACATTATCATTTAAATATATATATCCATTTATATATGTTCTTAGAAACATCTTTCATATGTGTGTCTTTATGTTCATGTTAGCATTTTTATGTAACCAAATTATGTAACCAATTTTATGTAACCAAATTCTGGTTTATTCCATGACCATATGTGTATAGTTTTAATTTGGTCTAACTATGCCTTTCTTCTTTAATATTGTGGTGGGAAGTTTAGGCTCTTTGCATTTCCAAATATACTTTTTTTAAAAAGATTTTATTTATTTATTTAACACAGAGAGAGAGTATAGTTAGAGCGGCAGACAGAGGGAGGGGGAGAAGCAGACTCTCCGCCAAGGAGGGAGCCTGATGTGGGGCTCGGTCCCAGTGGAAGGCAGCTGCTCAACTGGCTGAGCTACCTAGGCACCCCTCCAAATATACTTTTAATTGAATTCCTCCATCTCACAATATACTATACCTCACTCACACATACTACCACCACCACCAAGAAGTAAAAAGTCCCAGGATTTTAATTTGGAAGGTTTTTAGGTAAATTATCAATTCATGGGGAGTTGACATCTTAAAAAACTTTGCCAAATCCAAGATGATGTATCCAAGTGATGAATCACTCCAATTATTTAGTTAATCATTAGTTTCTCCCAACAGTGTTTCTTACATTTTTACTAGAGTGGCCTTATGCCTATTTTTTAAGATTTATTCCTAAATATTTGATACTTTCATATGATTTTTAAAAGCTATTTTTTTAAAAAATTAAGATTTTATTTACCTATTTGAGAGTGAGAGAGACCATGCATATAAGCATGGGAGAAGCAGAGGAGGAGGGAGAAGCTGGAGAGAGAAAATCTACAGTTTCTTGACAGTGCCCCACTTAGTCTGGATCCCAGAACCCCGATATCATGACCTGAGCCAGTTGGACTGACTGAGCCACCCAGCCACCTTTATTTTATAGTTTTTATTTCAAGTTTGTTGTTTGTAAATAGAGTTGATTATATATTGATATTTATCAGTCACAATTTTGACAAATTAATTTATCAATTGTTACAGGTTTTAAATTTTTAAATTTTTTTGGATTTTTTTGTACACATTTAATGCCACTTAAAATAATATTAGCTTTCATTCTTCTTTTACAGTTTTTATATCTTTTCTTTCTTCTTCATGACTCATTTCACTTGATAGGCCCAATGGATAGTGTCAATTTATATACAGGTAGTGATGCTTGAGATTAGTGTTGTGTTTCCAATCTCAGGGAGAAGTATTCACTATTTCACCAAGATATATGTTTGCTAAATTTTTATTGTGAATACCCTTTGTCAAGTAAAAAAAAGTTCCCTTCTATTTAAAGCTACTGAAAATTTCCATTATAAGTAGGTTGTTGAGTTTTATCAAATGATTTTTTTACCTGTTCTGAGATAGTAATATGACTTATCTCTTTTATTCTGTTAATGTGAATTATATTGGTTGATTGTGAATATTAAGCCAACATTGCATTTCTAGAATAAATCCCAGTGGATCATGATATAATGTCTTTTAAAATATTTATAGATTCATTGTGCTGTTTTCATTAAGGATTTTTTCCATTTATACTCATGAGAGACATAGGTCTGTCTAATATATTCATTTCTTATAATGTCCTTGCCTGGTTTTGATATCAGGTTCTCGCCAGTGTCATATGAACTTTCTCTAATTTCTAAAATATTTGTGTAAAAATGATACCATTTCTCATTTTAATGTTTAGAAAGTTCATCAGTGAATCCAGATGGGCTTGGATTTTTCAAAAATTTTTTTTTAATAAAAATATATTTTTATCCCCAGGGGTACAGGTCTGTGAATCACTAGGTTTACACACTTCACAGCACTCACCAAAGCACATACCCTCCCCAATGTCCATAATCCCACCCCCTTCTCCCAAACCCCCTCCCCCCAGCAACCCTCAGTTTGTTTTGTGAGATTAAGAGTCACTTATGGTTTGTCTTCCTCCCAATCCCATCTTGTTTCATTTATTCTTCTCCTACCCACTTAAGCCCCCATGTTGCATCACCACTTCCTCATATCAGGGAGATCATATGATAGTTGTCTTTCTCCGTTTGACTTATTTCGCTAAGCATGATACCCTCTAGTTCCATCCATGTTGTCGCAAATGGCAAGATTTCATTTATTTTGATGGCTGCATAGTATTCCATTGTGTATATATACCACATCTTCTTGATCCATTCATCAGTTGATGGACATCTAGGTTCTTTCCATAGTTTGGCTATTGTGGACATTGCTGCTATAAGCATTCGGGTGCACGTGCCCCTTTGGATCACTACATTTGTATCTTTAGGGTAAATACCCAGTACTGCAATTGCTGGGTCATAGGGCAGTTCTATTTTCAACATTTTGAGGAACCTCCATGCTGTTTTCCAGAGTGGCTGCACCAGCTTGCATTCCCACCAACAGTGTAGGAGGGTTCCCCTTTCTCCGCATCCTCGCCAGCATCTGTCATTTCCTGACTTGTTTATTTTAGCCATTCTGACTGATGTGAGGTGATATCTCACTGTGGTTTTGATTTGTATTTCCCTGATGCCGAGTGATATGGAGTACTTTTTCATGTGTCTGTTGGCCATCTGGATGTCTTCTTTGCAGAAATGTCTGTTCATGTCCTCTGCCCATTTCTTGATTGGATTATTTGTTCTTTGGGTGTTGAGTTTGCTAAGTTCTTTATAGATTCTGGACACTAGTCCTTTATCTGATATGTCATTTGCAAATATCTTCTCCCATTCTGTCAGTTGTCTTTTGGTTTTGTTAACTGTTTCCTTTGCTGTGCAAAAGCTTTTGATCTTGCTGAAATCCCAATAGTTCATTTTTGCCCTTGCTTCCCTTGCCTTTGGCGTTGTTCCTAGGAAGATGTTGCTGCAGCTGAGGTCGAAGAGGTTGCTGCCTGTGTTCTCCTCAAGGATTTTGATGGATTCCTTTCGCACATTGAGGTCCTTCATCCATTTTGAGTCTATGTTTGTGTGTGGTGTAAGGAAATGGTCCAATTTCATTTTTCTGCATGTGGCTGTCCAATTTTCCCAACACCATTTATTGAAGAGGCTGTCTTTTTTCCATTGGACATTCTTTCCTGCTTTGTCAAAGATTAGTTGACTGTAGAGTTGAGGGTCTATTTCTGGGCTCTCTATTCTGTTCCATTGATCTATGTGTCTGTTTTTGTGCCAGTACCATGCTGTCTTCATGATGACAGCTTTGTAATAGAGCTTGAAGTCCGGAATTGTGATGCCACCAACGTTGGCTTTCTTTTTCAATATCCCTTTGGCTATTCGAGGTCTTTTCTGGTTCCATATAAATTTTAGCATTATTTGTTCCATTTCTTTGAAAAAGATGGATGGTATTTTGATAGGAATTGCATTAAATGTGTAGATTCCTTTAGGTAGCATAGACATTTTCACAATATTTATTCTTCCAATCCAGGAGCATGGAACATTTTTCCATTTCTTTGTGTCTTCCTCAATTTCTTTCATGAGTACTTTATAGTTTTCTGAGTATAGATTCTGTGCCTCTTTGGTTAGGTTTATTCCTAGGTATCTTATGGTTTGGGGTGCAATTGTAAATGGGATTGACACCTTATGTTCTCTTTCTTCTGTCTTGCTCTTGGTGTAGAGAAATGCAACTGATTTCTGTGCATTGATTTTATATCCTGAAACTTTACTGAATTCCTCTACAAATTCTAGCAGTTTTGGAGTGGAGTCTTTTGGGTTTTCCACATATAGTAACATATCATCTGCGAAGAGTGATAATTTGACTTCTTCTTTGCCGATTTGGATGTCTTTAATTTCCTTTTGTTGTCTGATTGCTGAGTCTAGGACCTCTAGTACTATGTTGAATAGCATTGGTGATAATGGACATCCCTGCCATGTTCCTGACCTTAGCGGGAAAGCTTTCAGTTTTTCTCCATTGAGAATGATATTTGCGGTGGGTTTTTCATAGATGGCTTTGATGATATTGAGGTATGTGCCCTCTATCCCTACACTTTGAAGAGTTTTGATCAGGAAGGGATGCTGTATTTTGTCAAATGCTTTTTCAGCATCTATTGAGAGTATCATATGGTTCATGTTCTTTCTTTTATTGATGTGTTGTATTACATTGATTGATTTGCGGATGTTGAACCAACCTTGCAGCCCTGGAATAAATCCCACTTGGTCGTGGTGAATAATCCTTTTAATGTACTGTTGAATCCTATTGGCTAGTATTTTGTTGAGTATTTTCGCATCTGTGTTCATCAAGGATATAGGTCTATAGCTCTCTTTTTTGATGGGATCCGTGTCTGGTTTTGGGATCAAGGTGATGCTGGCCTCATAAAATGAGTTTGGAAGTTTTCCTTCCATTTCTATTTTTTGGAACAGTTTCAGGAGAATAGGAATTAGTTCTTCTTAAAATGTTTGGTAGAATTTCCCCGGGAAGCCATCTGGCCCTGGGCTTTGTTTGTTTGGAGATTTTTAATGACTGTTTCAATCTCCTTACTGGTTATGGGTCTGTTCAGGCTTTCTATTTCTTCCTGGTTCAGTTGTGGTAGTTTATATGTTTCTAGGAATGCATCCCTTTCTTCCAGATTGTCAAATTTGTTGGCGTAGAGTTGCTCATAGTATATTCTTGTAATTGTTTGTATTTCTTTGGTGTTAGTTGTGATCTCTCCTCTTTCATTCATGATTTTATTTATGTGGGTCCTTTCTCTTTTCTTTTTGATAAGTCGGGCCAGGGGTTTATCAATTTTATTAATTCTTTCAAAGAACCAGCTCCTACTTCGTTGATTTGTTCTATTGTTTTTTTGGTTTCTATTTCATTGATTTCTGCTCTGATCTTTATGATTTCTCTTCTCCTGCTGGGCTTAGGGTTTCTTTCTTGTTCTTTCTCCAGCTCCTTTAGGTGTAGGGTTAGGTTGTGTACCTGAGACCTTTCTTGTTTCTTGAGAAAGGCTTGTACCGCTATATATTTTCCTCTCAGGACTGCCTTTGTTGTGTCCCACAGATTTTGAACCGTTGTATTTTCATTATCATTTGTTTCCATGATTTTTTTCAATTCTTCTTTAATTTCTCATTTGACCCATTCATTCTTTAGAAGGATGCTGTTTAGTCTCCATGTATTTGGGTTCTTTTCAAACTTCCTTTTGTGGTTGAGTTCTAGCTTTAGAGCATTGTGGTCTGAAAATATGCAGGGAATGATCCCAATCTTTTGATACCAGTTGAGTCCTGATTTAGGACCGAGGATGTGATCTATTCTGGAGAATGTTCCATGTGCACTAGAGAGGAATGTGTATGCTTTGGGATGAAATGTTCTGAATATATCTGTGATGTCCATCTGGTCCAGTGTGTCATTTAAGGCCTTTATTTCCTTGCTGATCTTTTGCTTGGATGATCTGTCCATTTCAGTGAGGGGACTATTAAAGTCCCCTACTATTATTGTATTATTGTTTATGTGTTTCTTTGATTTTGTTATTAATTGGTTTATATAGTTGGCTGCTCCCACATTGGGGGCATAGATATTTAAAATTGTTAAATCTTCTTGTTCGACAGACCCTTTGAGTATGATATAGTGTCCTTCCTCATCTCTTATTATAGTCTTTGGCTTAAAATCTAATTGATCTTATATAAGGATTGCCACTCCTGCTTTCTTCTGATGTCCATTAGCATGGTAAATTCTTTTCCACCACCTCACTTTAAATCTGGAGGTGTCTTTGGGCTTAAAATGAGTTTCTTGGAGGCAATATATAGATGGGTTTTGTTTTTTTATCCATTCTGATACCCTGTGTCTTTTGACAGGGGCATTTATCCCATTCACATTCCGGGTAACTATTGAGAGATATGAATTTAGTGCCATTGTATTGCCTGTAAGGTGACTGTTACTGTATATGGTCTCTGTTCCTTTCTGCTCTACCACTTGTAGGCTCTCTCTTTGCTTAGAGGACCCCTTTCAATATTTCCTGTAGAGCTGGTTTGGTGTTTGCAAATTCTTTCAGTTTTTGTTTGTCCTGGAAGCTTTTAATCTCTCCTTCTATTTTCAATGATAGCCTAGCTGGATATAGTATTCTTGGCTGCATGTTTTTCTCGTTTAGTGCTCTGAAAATATCATGCCAGCTCTTTCTGGCCTGCCAGGTCTCTGTGGATAAGTCAGCTGCCAATCTAATATTTTTACCATTGTATGTTACAGACTTCTTTTCCCGGGCTGCTTTCAGGATTATCTCTTTGTCACTGAGACATGTAAATTTTACTATTAGGTGACGGGGTGTGGGCCTATTCTTATTGATTTTGAGGGGCGTTCTCTGAACCTCCTGAATTTTGATGCTCGTTCCCTTTGCCATATTGGGGAAATTCTCCCCAATAATTCTCTCCAGTATACCTTCTGCTCCCCTCTCTCTTTCTTCTTCTTCTGGAATCCCAATTATTCTAATGTTGTTTCGTCTTATGGTGTCACTTATCTCTTGAATTCTCCCCTCGTGGTCCAGTAGCTGTTTGTCCCTCTTTTGCTCAGCTTATTTATTCTCTGCCATTTGGTCTTCTATATCACTAATTCTTTCTTCTGCCTCATTTATCCTAGCAGTGAGAGCCTCCATTTTTGATTGCACCTCATTAATAGCTTTTTTTATTTCAACTTGGTTGGATTTTAGTTCTTTTATTTCTCCAGAAAGGGCTTTTATATCTCTCGAGAGGGTTTCTCTCATATCTTCCATGCCTTTTTCGAGCCCGGCTAGAACCTTGAGAATTGTCATTCTGAACTCTAGATCTGACATATTACCAATGTCTGTATTGATTAGGTCCCTAGCCTTCGGTACTGCCTCTTGTTCTTTTTTTTGTGTTGAATTTTTCCGTCTTGTCATTTTGTCCAGATAAGAGTATACGAAGGAGCAAGTAAAATACTAAATTGGTGGCAACAATCCCAGGAAAATATGCTTTAACCAAATTAGAAGAGATCCCAAATCGTGAGGGGGGAGAAAGGGGATAAAAAGAGGTTCAAAAAGGAAGAAAGAAAAAAAAAGACAAAAAAAAAAAAAAAGAAAAGAATTAAAAAAAAAGAAAACAAATAAAGAAAAATATAAAAAAGAAAAAAAATATATATTAGATAAACTTGTTAAAAAACGTTAAAAAAGAAAAAGGTAAAAGTTAAAAAAAAAATTTTTACCAGAAGGCGAGAAAAAAAACAAAAAATGAAAAAGAAAAAAATTAAATTAACTGCTAGACTAAAAAAAAATCACAGGGAAAAAGCCATGAGTTCCGTGCTTTGCTTTCTCCTCCTCTGGAATTCTGCTGTTCTCCTTGGTATTGAAACCGCACTCCTTGGTAGGTGAACTTGGTTTTGGCTGGATTTCTTGTTGATCTTCTGGGGGAGGGGCCTGTTGTAGTGATTCTCAAGTGTCTTTGCCCCAGGCTGAATTGCACCGCCCTTACCAGGGGCCGGGGTGAGTAATCTGCTCGGGTTTGCTTTCAGGAGCTTTTGTTCCCTGAGCGCTTTCCGTAGAGTTCCGGAGGACGGGAATACAAATGGCGGCCTCCTGGTCTCTGGCCCAGAGGAGCCTATAGCCCAGGGCCCCACTCCTCAGTGCGCCCTCAGAGAACAGCACCCAGTTACTCCCGTCTGCCTGACCTCCGGCCGTGCTCCAAGCTCACCGAGCCTGCGACTGTTCAAGGTAACACCGAGCTGTGAGCTTACTGTCAGCTCTGTCTCTGTAGATGGCTTTCCCGTTCCAATACCCGCAAGCGCTGCGACACTCAGACACCCCTGATCCTTCAGTGACCCTGTGGGACCTGAGGCCACGCTGACCCCACGTGGGCTTCGCCCCGGTTTAGCCTCTGGAGCGATAATGTCCCTCAGTGCAACTTAAAAGTCCTGATTTTGTGTGCCGTTGCTCCACCGCTTGCCGGGAGCCGGCCCCTCCCCCCGGAGTCTATCTTCCCGTCGCTTCGGATTCACTTCTCCGCCGGTCCTACCTTTCAGAAAGTGGTTGTATTTCTGTTTCCAGAATTGCCGTTCTTCTTCTCTTCGATCTGCCGATGGATTTTCAGGTGTTTGCAATCTTTACATAAGGTATCTAGCTGATCTCCGGCTAGCTCAAATAGTCTCAGCCTGCTACTTCTCCTCCATCTTGACTCGAACGACCGGATTTTTCAAAATTTTTTAATCATAATGCCTACAAGTTCAGTCCATGTTGTTGTAAATAGAAAAAAAATTCCTCCTTTCTCACGGCTATATAATAATCTATTGTGTATGCCAAGTGAAGGAAGTCAGACCACGAAGGACACATATGGGTTGATATCACTCACCCATCACTAAAAACACCAAACTAATAGAAACAGAGATTAGAATGGGATTGCTAGGACCTGGGCGGGGGAGGAGGAATTAGGGAAGTGGGGAGATTTTGATCAAAAGTTATGAACTTCCAGTTATATGATTAATAACTTCTAGGGATCTCATATACAGCATGGTGATTACAGCTGATATTGTATTATGTATTTGAAAGTTGCTGAGAGAGTAGATCTTAAACATTCTCACTACAAAAAGAAAAAGTGATGAAGGTGTTCGCTAATGAGACGGTGATAGTAATTTCTCATTATGGGAAGTATATAAAATCAACATATTTTACACATAAACTTACAGAATGCTATGTGTTAATTATACCTTAATAAATTTGGGAAAAGCACTTAAAAAGATGAAATGTGGGGCGCCTGGGTGGCTCAGTGGGTTAAGCCACTGCCTTCGGCTCAACATGATCTTAGGGTCCTGGAATGGAGTCCCACATCAGGCTCTCTGCTCCATGGGGAGCCTGCTTCCTCCTCTCTCTCTCTGCCTGCCTCTCTGCCTACTTGTGATCTCTCTCTGTCAAATAAATAAATAAAGTCTTAAAAAGATGAAATGTGCTTCCATTTGTTCAATAAATATTTAATGTAAAGTTAAGGAGAGAAAAAATTTTTAAACAGATCTACAGGACTATGATAATAAGTGTTTTCTTACTAATTCTGTTAAGTTTCTTTTAAAGAATTAATCTTTATCATTTAAATTTTGTTATTTCGTTTCTAAATGTCTCATTTGTTGTATAATCTTTAATTCATTATTTTCTGCTTTTTTAATTTTATTTTTTCCTTATTATTTTTTTTTTGTTTTATTATTTTTATCTTATTAGATTTTGTGTTATACATTCTTGGGTGATTTTTTGTTGTTGTTACCCTAGAGTTATCAGTATGGAATACTGACTTACTATATTCACTTATATTAGGACTTTTATCAATCCAGAATAACATGAAACCAATAATTTACTACCTTTCCAGCCATGTCTTTTATTGCTCCATCTTACGAACACCACATTCCAACCATACCAAACCAGAGTTGGAATTCCCAATTACCACCTCTGTGTATCATGCCTGTGCCTCTTCTTTCTGCCTGTTTAACTGCTGCTGAAAGATCCCATATCATTGAGATACATCCTCTATCCTTCTCATAGTACAAAGTGCATTAATTCATTTCAACATTTATTCACTTTGCAGGTATTTGGGGGGACAAATCATGTGATAAGTACTATGCTAATGTTTCCTGACCCCAAGATATCAAGATACATCCTATCCCTCAATGATCTTACAGATTATTGCATTTTTATTTTAAATCACAATGATGTTTTTCCTTCCTTTTCTTACACATGATGTCAAAGGTACTGTGATATTCATCATTTAATCCCTAGCCCCTATCTCAGAATAAATGTTTAATATTGCAGGTTTGAATAAATAAGTGAATATCTTTATTTCCATTGGGTAATAAGCCCAAATCTTTATCACTTTATTATTTATATACCACTTAAAATATTTATTGGGTGTCTGCTATGTGCCAGATACTCTACTATGTTCTGGGGACACTATAGGGAACAGAAAAAGTCCCTGTTTTCATGGAGATTATATCCCAATGAGGAGATAGTCAATTAATATATTTTAGAATTAATAGTCACTTAATGAATTTAGAATAGTAGTTTCTGGTAGAAAAGCAATGCATGGTAAAAAAAAAATAATATTGATTTGGGAAACAGGGCAAGGAGTGCTGGTATACTGATTTAAGATGGGTTGGTTGATTAAGAAAAAATCTCTCCAAGAAAATTGTATTTGAGCAAAGGCCTGACTCTATTAATTCTTTTTTTTTTTTAATTTAATTTTATTTTTTCTGTGTTCCAAGATTCATTGTTTATGCACCACACCCAGTGCTCCATGCAATACGTGCCCTCCTTAATATCCACCACCAGGTTCACCTAACCCACTGCCCCCACTCCCCTCCCCTCCAAAACCCTCAGTTTGTTTCTCAGAGTCCACAGTCTCTCCTGGTTCCTCAATTCTTGAGTGTCCTCAAGCCCCTCAGGAAAAGTGTTAAAACACTTTCCTTATGTAACTGTTATACTTTAATTACTTCTAAAAAAAAGCTTAAGTACCCTAAACTGTCACTAGAATTTCTTGTCCTCTGACAAAACCCTACTTTATCTCTCAGTATTTTATTTTATGAGATCTCAATCTATTCATATAGGTTTATTAATTATTTTCCAAAAGGATGTTTTAAAATTTGCACCTGTACAAATTAATTTATTTCAATTCTTATATAGTCTTCCCAGCCCCAGACCTCTTGAAACAGTGTAAATCTTCCTCCATCCTTCACATTTGAGCTATAAAAACTTCCTCTTTCTATTTGGAGTTTCCAAGCCATTTAAACTTCCTCAGTTTGCCACAGTTTTGAAATTCTTATAGGGTTTATTGTCCAATTCAATCACTTCCACAAATACCACACTTCCTTTTCACAACAAATTGTTTTATAGTTTCACTCTGACTTAGACTGTTTAGGTGTATAACAAAGTACCATAGACTTGGTGGCTCATAAACAACAGAATTATATTTCTCACAGTTCAGGAGGCTGGAAAGTCCAAAATTAAGACCCCAGTAAATTTCTTATCTGGAGAGTGCATAGCTCATAGAGGACCGTCTTCTTGCTGTGTCCTCACAAGGTGAAAGGGCAAGGAAGCTCTCTGGATCTCTTTTATAAGAACACTAATCCCATTCACAAGTCCTAATCTCACAGACTGATCACCTCTTCCCAAAGGCCTCACACCAAACCCTCACATCTGGAATTAGGATTTCAATATGAGACTTTTGTGGGGACACAGATGTTCAGTTCCTAGGAGACCATATCTTACTAGTCAGAGTCTATTTCTAGCTTTTTCAGGCCTGGGGTCATATTATACACATTTTCCCATTCCACATCCAGTGATGCATATAGTGGATATATCAGTAAACATTAAAAAAAAGTAATAAGACCAATCTGTATGTATTCCAGATTAAATAAAATGTCATTTCATCTGGAGGGTAAATACCAGGTGCACTATGAGACTAACCTAATTTGCATATTAAATTCTACTATATGCCTTGAATACATAGGATCAGAGATATATATATATATATATATAAAATGGTATTTTTCTCTTTAGTAACTATACATGTAGATATAGTATTGATTTTTTATATCTGATTCTTTAAATAATCTCACACCTTTCTTTTATTTTTTAAGATTTTATTTATTTAATTGACAGACAGAGATCACAAGTAGGAAGAGAGGCAGGCAGAGAGAGAGGAAGGGAAACAGACTCCCTGCTGAGCAGAGAGCCGGATGCGGGACTCGATCCCAGGACCCTGAGATCATGACCTGAGCCGAAGGCAGCGGCTTAACCCACTGAGCCACCCAGGCGCCCCAATCTCACACCTTTCATACTGTTTCATTGATTTTATTTTTATGTATTTATTTTCTTATTTATTTATTTATTTATTTATTTCAGGATGGGGGAGCAAAAGGGGAGGGAGAGGAACAGAGTCTGTGCTGAGTTCAGAGCCAGAGGCAGGACTTGATTTCATGACCCTGAAGATCATGACCAAGCCAAAACCCAGTGGGACTGAACCAAATGAGCCACTCAACTTCTCATTTTTCTACTATTTTATTTACTTATTTTGTATTATGTTAGTCACCATACAGTACATCATTAGTTTTTGATGTAGTGTTCCATGATTCATTATTTGTATATAACACCCAGTGCTCCACGTAATATGTGCCCTCCTTAATACCCATCACTGGCGAACACATCCCCTCACCCCCGTCCCTCCAAAACCCTCGGTTTGTTTCCTGGAGTCCGTAGTCTCTCATGGTCCATTTCCCCCTTTGTTTTCCCCCCATTAATTTTTCCCTTCCTTCCTAATATTCTCTGTGCTATTCCTTATGTTCCACAAATAAATGAAACCCTATGATAATTGACTTTATCTGCTTGACTTATTTCACTCAGCATAATCTCCTCCAGTTCCATCCACGTTGATGCAAAAGTTGGGTATTTATCCTTTCTGATGGCTGAGTAACATTCCATTGTATATATGGACCATATCCTATCATAAAGTTAAAAATAGAGCTACCTATGACCCAGCAATTGCAGTACTGGGTATTTAAACCCCAAAGATACAGATGTAGTGAAAAGAAGGGCCACATGCACCCAGGTGTTCATAGTAGCAATGTCTACAATAGCCAAACTATGGGAAGAGGTGAGATGCCCTTCAGGATAAAGAAGATATGGTCAATATATACTATTTTAAACATAGTAGACAGTATACTATTTTTTACATTTCAAGTAAAGGCCTAATTTGAATTTACAGTCAATAATAGTAAGGCATATCGGAATTTTTAAAATGTTAAACAGGTAAATCTGTAGGCTAATAATCACTCAAATCACCTTTGAATAATAAATCATTTTTCAGCGTATACCTATTTTTGTTGCTTTGCTTAGAGGTTTTTGTTTTCTTGTTTTATAGAAGAAATCTTAAACCATATGAGATGTGACAGTCCCTGAGGCTTTACATATTAAAACTCAAGATGATTTTGTAGCATTTGCAGTAAAAACTGTGGGCTCTGTGCATAAGAACATAAAATTTTAAAACCTATTCTCACAACTGCAATGAAGGAATTTCTAGTATGCCATCATTGGTGACTCACAAGTTTTGTTTTATAACTCTAGAGTATCACTTATTCATTTGAAAAGCCTTGTCTCAGGAGACTTATCTGTCTGAAAACTAAATTGCTGTACAGAGAAAACGAATTTCCCTTTGACTGGCAGGTGTTTTAATGAATGTGTAGCTTTAAAATTTATATTTGTAGTCTTAAAGTGGCTGAATCTAAAAGCTGAGCACTAAAAATCTCTCTACAAAAATTACTGAAAAGAAGCCTGGCTGCATGTATATATTTCACTTAGGGCATATAAATTAAAAAATAAAAAAACTATTAAAGAAAATAAAGACTACTATGCACTATGATTTTCTAATTAAATAAGATTTATAGAGTGTCTGTAAATCCAGTTCATGATAGAGAATATATAAGGTCCAAAGACCTTACCTAGTATTTGGCCATTTAGTGGAGAGAGATTTAGATATTTTAAGAGTTTAGATCTTTAAAAAAAAAAAATTAGCTAATTGCTGATTGTGGAAATCCATATTGAAAATGATAGCCTCTCTTTTGCTTACTTATATGTAACATGGGTAGAACAATGTTTATTTTGTAATGTTGAGTTAGAAAGTGTTCATAAAATGATTTAACATAGTACTTTGTCCCAGTGGATGCTCAATAGTTAGGTGTTAAACAAAGGAAATTTCTCACTGATTTATTTATTTCCCTTTTAGGTTAAAAAAGCAGCTGACAGTTTATCCTAAGAAATAACAGAAAAACAGAAAAGATCCAGTGTTTTCTTTTTTATGCCCAAAGGGAAACACTTAAAAAAATTTTTGGTTCTCTCCCTTAAAATTGGAGAAATTTTCAGTCTGCTTCTTGAGCATATAATTCCTTTCCACAGCTGTTTGATCTTGGCTGTCACTGCTACTGAGGTTAATGTCATTAGGGCAGAAGCTAGAAGATTAAAAAAAAAAAAAAAAAAGGAGGCTTTCACTTTTATTTGAGGGATTACTGATTGATATAGAAGCCAAATTTCCTAACAAACAAACAAAATATTTCAGTGATTACAAACAAATAACATATTGCTAAATAAAAGGTTAATATGGTGAAAATATTTTAAAAACCCATAAAATTTGAAAGAGAATTTGGTAAACTTTCATATTCTATTCATGAAAAACTATCTTTATTTAAAAGGCACTAGAATTATTCTTTCTTAACATGATAGGCTATAACCACATATACTCACACACACACGCACGCACACACACGCACTCACAGACTCATGTACAATCACATTAAAGTCATTACCCTAGTAAGTGCTTGTTGACACCAGTATTATTTATTGTTGACTATAGAATTAAATAAATCTGAAAGTGGTATGCATGAAGAAAGGAGAAAGAGGGGAGAATAAATATTATTATTTAGGGGCACCTGGATAGCTGAGTTAGCTAAATGTCAGATTCATGATTTCTGCTCAGGCCATGATTTGAGGGTCCTAGAATGGAGATCTGCATGGGGCTCCACACTCAGTGAGGAGTCTGTTTGAGGTTTCTCTCTCTGCCTCTCCCCTGGCTCTTGCTCTCTGTCTTTTTCTCTCTCTAAAATAAATAAATAAATAAATCTTTAAGAAAAATAAATTATTATTATTTGAAATAAAATGATGTGTACTTTGAAACACCCAGGATAGATAGATAGATAGATAGATGTGTATATATATGGAAAAAGTTTAGTAAAGTAACTGGTTAACAATTAAGTATAAAAATTAATAACTTTAGTGTGTACTATTTAGAAAATAAAATAGAAGAAAAGATGATACTTTTAGTAAAGTGGAAAAAAAACACATACCTAGAAAAACTTAAGAAAAAAGATCTGAACTCAAAAAAATAATTGTGTGAAATTCCACTAAAATCCAAGGGAAAAAAGCTATGAAAAATTGTTAAGATACATCAAAATATTATTTCCCTAAGGAAGAACTGATAAATTCAATTTAACTTCAAAACAAAATCCAAAATAACCATTTTATTAAATAGTAAAATGAGTCTAAAGTTCCCATAGAAAAATAATCATGTGGTATTGTTCTGAAAAAGAATATGGTGAGTTAGAAGTGGCCCTGCCAAATATTAAAATGTGCTGTCGCCAGTGTTCTAATGTAAAAATTGACAGAAAAAAGAAACATTATGGAAGTCCCCAAATATGCCAATATGCCTGAAATTTTGTATGTGGCATTTTAAAACAAAAAAGGAGAAGACAAAATATTTATTAAATGTAGTCACTATGGTTACCTATTTGTGAGAAATTGAATGTGATACTTTCTTCTTTTTTCTCACAAGTTTCAGATGGTTCAAAATTTTGATGGACAAGATGAAAATAAAATGTTAGTAAAACTCTGAATTCATGAATGAATTAAATAATATTGCAGAGCACCTGGGTGGCTCATTGGTTAAGTGTCTGCCTTCTAGTCAGGTCATGATCCTGGAGTACCAGGATGGAGCCCCTCATTGGGCTCCCAGTTCAGCAGGGAGTCTGCTTCTTCCCCATCCCCTCTCCCCCATCATGCTCTCTCTCTCTCAAATAAATAAAATCTTTAAAAATTACATACATACATACATAAATACATAAATTAAAATTTAAAAATTAGGGACGCCTGGGTGGCTCAGTTGGTTAAGCAGCTGCCTTCGGCTCGGGTCATGATCCCAGCATCCTGGGATCGAGTCCCACATCGGGCTCCTTGCTCAGCAAGGAGCCTGCTTCTCCCTCTGCCTCTGCCTGCCATTCTTTATGCCTGTGCTCTCTCTCTTCCCCTCTCTCTCTCTCTCTGATAAATAAATAAAATCTTTTAAAAAAATTTAAAAATTAATATTGGGAAAGGAAAGGGCTTATTCATAAATATAATAGGTAAATAAACTATGAAAGAAAAAAAAAATCTGGATGGGAAAAATCTTCAATTAGATTTATTTTGATCCACTCTGACAATTTCTTTCTTTTAATTAGTGCCTTTAGACCAATGACATTTCAAGTGATTATTTATACATTTTGATTAATATCTACCATATTCATTACTATTTTCTATTTGCTTTCTTATTCCTTGTTCCATTTTTGTCTTCCACTTTTTTTTTTTTTGTCTTTTGTAGTTTTTAATTGAGTATTTTACAGGATTCCATTTTTCTCTCTTAGTATATAAGCTCATCTGAGATATATATATATCTGTATATAATGTAATCCATTGTTGGTACTCTATTTTGAACAAATTGCTATGTTATATCAATTAAGATTAAGGAAAGTAAAAAGTTTTGTTTATTTTATCTTTTCTTATTCCTCCATGATGTTTTTCTTTTCTTTATGTAGACGTAAACTTTTCATCTGTATCACTTTTCCTTTTTAAAAACATATCTTACAATATAAATCTACCTGTGGCAACAAATTCTTCAATTTTTGTTTGAGAAAGTCTTTATTTCTCCTTTATTTTTGAAGGACAATCCCACAGCATGAAGAATTCTAAGTTGATGTTTTTTTTCTTTCAATTGTAAATATTTCATTTCACTCTCTTCTTGCTTACATGGTTTCAGAAGTAAAGTTAGGTGTAGTTCTTGTTTTTGTTCCTGTATGGTATGTGGTGTTTTTTTTCCCACAGATTTCTTTTAAGATTTTGTCTTTAGCTTTGATTTTTTTATAAGTTGAAAATGATATGCCTAGGGGTAGTTTGTAATTTTGTTTTGTTTTGTTTTGTTTTGTCATTTGTCCTGTTCTGGTGTTCTCTAATCTTCTTGGATCTGTGGGTTTTCTCTCTGACATTAATTTGGGGAAAGTCTCAGTCATTGTTGTTTCCTATATATATTTTATTCCTTTCTCTTTTTCTTCGCCTTCTGTTATTTCCATTATACCTGTTATACCTCTTAAAGTTGTTCTACAATCCCTGGATATTCTGTTCAGTTTTTTCAGTCATTGTTCTGTTTGCCTTTTTGTTTTAGAAGATGATATTAATATATCCTTAAGCTCAGAGATTCTTTTCTGAAGTGTGCCCGGTCTACTAATAAGCCCATCAAAGGCGTTCTTCATTTCTGTTATTTTTTTTTTTTTAATCACTAGGGCTTCTTTTTTATTCTTTCATAGAATTTCCACCTCTTTGTTTGCATCGTCCATATGCTATTGTACACTATATACTTCAACCTTAGCATATGAATCCTTAGCATATGAATCATATTTGCTTTAAATTCCCTGCCTGATTAACTCTAACATCTCTGCCATGGCTGGTTCTGATGTTCACTCTCTCTTCAAATTGTGTTTTTTTTTTTGTCTTTTGCTATGTCTTGTAATTTTTTTTTCCTGGTAGAAGGATATAATGTTTTAGGTAAAGGAATTATTGTAAATAGGCTGTTTATAATGTGATGATGAGGTATGGCAAGGAGAGGAGGTGTTCAATAGTCTTATGATTAGGTCTGGTCTTAATTGAGTTTCTGCCTCTGGAGTGTGACTCCTCTTTGGTAGGATAAGATGGTTAGAGTAGGCTGGAGTTGGGTATTTCCCTTCCCCCTGGTTAGTTGGGCTCTGGTAATACCCTAGCCCTGGAGCTTTTAACTCTCAGACTTCACTAAGGCTCCAGCAATTTGACAATTATTTTTAAGATTTCCTATCTAGGCACTGATTTCTAAGAGGTTTGCACTTCTGAGTGCCTGCCCTGGTAAGCCTCAATTCCCTATATTCACCTGTTTGTCTCTGTTTTGGAGACTTCAGTTTGCCCTATGTCCTTTCTTCCTGTGGGATAAGAAGAGTTGTTGATTTTTTTAGTCTGTTCATCTTGGTACTTGTTGTTAGGATAGAGTGGTAACTTCCAAACTCCTTGCATTCAGAACTGGAAACCAGAAGTCTTAAATCAGATTTAAGTAAAGTAAACTTAGAAAATGTTTAGACTATATGTAATTAACAAAGCTTTAATAAACACAATATAAAAATTGTTTTACAGTTGCTTAAGTACCTGCCTTCGGTTCAGGTCATGATTCCAGAATCCTGGGATCGAGCCCCACATCAGGCTCTCTGTTCAGCAGGGGGTGTGCTTCTTCCTCTCCCTCTGCCCCTATTCATGCTCTCCTCTCTCTCTCTTTCTCTCTCTGTCTAGCTCTTTCTCTCAAATAAATAAATAAAATCTTTAAAAATAAATAAATAAAAGAAAATTGAAAAAAACACCTCCGTATATGAAGTTATTAATTTTTTAAGTAATCGAGAGAAAGTAAGCTAAAGTATGAATAATATATATTTCATAAGTAAATGTCAAAATATTATCCAATGCTTCTGAAGATGTGTGAAAACTATCATAAGCTACTCTACAGATATTCAAGATTCTATTTGTAGGAATTATCCTTCCCCTTCCAAAAATACATTACTAGTAATATACAAACAAAGATGTTCATTTCAACATTGTTTTTAATAGGAAGAATTAGAAATAATGTGAAAGTATATCTTTTGTGGAATGGTGTATTAAATTGGGATACAATGAACTAATATCAACCATTGGAAGTAAATGAAAATATGGCTTTTTTATATAATTAAGTTGGATAAAATCAAATTATAAGGCAATGTATATATATATATATATATATATATATATATATATATACAAACTGCATACAAATGTTACAAAACATACAGTTAAAATCTTCACAGTGGTTCTCTCCGGAAGATGATTATACTTCTACTTCTGTGTTGTTTGCTTTTTATCATGAGCATATCTCTTTTTCCTAAATAAAATAGTATGTTATAATAAAAGGCCTTCCATAGAGCATAGTAACGGGTGACTAAAGAAGTACACATGTTTCATTCTTATTGTGCGTTCTAGAAGATTAAGTGGTTTTTGTAGAGAGGATAATCCCATTTTGTTTTTCTTACTAGGGAAAGGTGAGCATGGGAAACCTTACCCCCTCACTGAAGAGGACCACGATGACTCAGCTTACAGGGAAAATGGTTTCAATATTTTTGTCAGCAACAATATTGCTCTAGAGCGGTCCCTGCCAGATATTCGCCACGCTAAGTGAGTATCAGCAAGCCCCATATGCAGTATGGCTTTCTTTTGTTTTTTGTTTTTTAATTATATTTCATGTGTATCACAGTGAGATACATAACTGTAAATTTTGCCATAATAATTTTACAAAATTACATTTGTATTACATAATCTTCAATATTTAAATTTAAATTGAAGTTATTTTTTAAAGCTAGAAGAGAGTAAGTACCCACTTTCTAAAAATTCACATTTTCATTGAGTTGCCTGTATTATCTCCATTTAAAATACAGTGTTTTAAGATATTATCCATATTTTTACCTTTTATCAAGTAGGTGGTAAAGCAAACATTTTTTCTGTGATCAGCATTGTCAGAACTGTCCACATTTGTGCCACTTCATTTTCACTCCAGCCATATTCAGTACCATTGTTGCTACGTCTTGCATAAAAATGCCTACAATAAATGCATCTGTAATCCAAAGGTTATGGCTGGCTGCTCAATTTCAGGTCACTTTATGAAGTGTTTGTAGCTTATCAATTAACAGTGAGTTCAGTTTTTACTAACCCATAACTAAACATTATGGTGCAAAAGGAAGTAAGAATGATATCATATATAGTTTCCTGAAATCCCACACCTACCTACTCCTATCATTGCTTACTGTCCTTTTTTTCTAGTCTGTTTGGTTTTCTTGTTACCATATACAATGCCAAAAGCATGCCAAGAACAAACGATGTGATCACAATTTGGAGTTTGTGAAATTGCCTTACATATTTGATAAAGCTATCCAACTATATTAATATGTTTACCCCTGCCTTCACCTCAGTCTCCCTTTGGAAGCACTGGTGTGAGAGAAAGAAAATCAGAGAAAATAAAACAAGGGCAGGGCTTCTGGGTGCCTCAATTGGTTGAAGTTCTGACTCTGGATTTCAATTCAGGTCATAATCTTGGGGTCCTGGGATCTAGCCCCCGTGTTGGGCTCTGTACTCAGCAGGGCGTCTACTTGAGATTCTCTCTCTCCCTCTCCCTCTGCTCGTCCCCCCCTGCTCTCTCTCTCTAATAAATAAATAAATCTTTTTTTAAAAAGGGCAACAATGAAAATAGAGGTAGGACTCTAAATCAAACCAGTAATGTACAATAAAACTCTTAATTTTGTGCAAAAATAATTAACCCTTTCCAAAAAAAATCAGTAAAGTATGGTTTGGGGGATCAGTTTTTAGTTGCCATATTGTGTTTTTATAAATTTACTTTAAAATATAAAAGAATTACTGGTTTCTTTCTCATGGTTTATATGAATTTGCTTTTCCCAATATAGTTAAGCAGAGGATTAATGTGAAGAACAAATCAATTTTTCCCTAAACTGAATGCTTTATATATTGGTCTAGGCCTTCTAGCTAGCCAAATTATTCCCAGGTTACCTGAAATTATCTACAGTAATTCCCACTGACCGAGAACATTTCTAGTTATGAGAAATTTTAATACCTAATTGCACACCATCAAAGATGCATTAAATTGCATTGTTGGCATAATAAATGTGCTCAGAGAATAATTTCCATCCACCTCCTCCCCCACCCCCACACTTCCAATCTTTTAATGTGTATTCAAGTGGAAAGAATTGCGGATGGAAACAGTGCAGAAAATCACTGAAGTCAAAAGAAGGCTGATATTCCCATTCTTCTCAGAGTGTATTTTTAGCATAACTACCACCTTTTGAGAAAAGATAGCCTTAGGCAAAAATGGAAAAGAAAATGGAAAAATGGAGAGGAAAATATTTTGAAACTTTTATTAGAGTTATTGAGTTTACAGTATCAGAGGGCATTATTCAAAATCTTAGGGGAGATAAAAATATGGTCACCAACCATATTTTACTTATTTACTGAGGCTGGATACCTAGTGGGACACTCACCTAGTAAAATGACACCAAAATAGAAAAAAAAAAAAAAAACCTTTAAGATTTTATATATTTATTTGAGAAAGAGCGCAAGCTAGGGGAGGAGCAGAAGGAGAGGGAGAAGCAAACTCCCAGCTAAGCAGGGAGCCCAACGCAGAGTTCTATCCCAGGACCCCAGGATCATGACCTGAGCCATAGGCAGATGCCTAACAGAGCAAGCCACCCAGGCATCCTTAGGGGTGGGAAAAACAAAACAAAACAAAACAAAACAAAACAAAACAAAACAAAAAACACCTTTAGAACGTTAGAGATGGATGACTGCAAAGAATTAAGTTTAGGACTACTAGGAGTGAGAGTTTACCCTGGTTAGTCTAGTATCTGACCCTCAGAGATGCAGGAAGAAAGATCCAAGGCAGGCCTCATTTTGTCAAGGTTCCACCTGTAGGAAATGGAGAGCCTAAAACAAAGAAATCTTCCAGGGAGCTCGCTGTTTAAAGTCTAATGCAATTGACCTCATTTGTACTTCTCAAAATGCAGGCACAGGTAATCACAAAAGCATGTAGCTCTGTGTAAATGGTTCTTGAAATTATGAAAGCAAATGGACAAAACCTCCAGCCAGTAATATGCATTTAACTAGGCTGCAGGTAATTGACCAGAGCTTGTTTATATTGGCAGAATCTGTGGAAGAGAATACAAAATTTGTGTGACTTTTGCAATCAAACTAACAGTTCTAAGAAACTTTGCATCTGCAGTCAGCCAATTCAAATTACAGGCTCAAAGTGCCAGAAAAGAAGAATTTATTTTTCTTTGCTCTGGGATTTTGTAGTGGAAAATATTAGGGAATCATATCTTACAATTTTGCTTAACTCAGTCTTTGTTCCAAAACACAGATTTGTAGTACTTACTCCACTGTTCTATAGATCACTCTCTCTGTATACACAAGTGCTCTCTCTACTCATTCATATTCTTCATTCAATAAATTAAAAATAAATAAATCATGGTTCTAGCCATTTAACATGCTTAGTGTACGTACATTCTAGCTCACTGTGAAGAGTTTTTAAAACATGAGTTATTTCAGAAATCCCAATCCAGAACACATTCTTCTTTTACTTCTCCTGATTCTTTCTTGTCCACTAGCATAAAAATGAACTGCTTTCCTTTGGCTGTATTACTTGATTGAGTCAGTGATAGATTCTCATTAAGTGGGGAGCCATATATACAGGAAAGTTGCCAGGAATGGCCAGCAATCCCTGTATGGATGCATAAAAGATTACTCCTGAAAGAGAGGAGAAGGCAAAGGGGTCAACACTCAGAGAGGAAGACCCTTTGCTCTTCTTTGCTCCTGCTTTTATTGGTCCTTCATGATAATCACAAATCCTTATCACTGTTTCTCAAGCACTGATGTGTGCCAAAGGGTCTTGCTGAAACTGAGCGGCTTTGTTTACCAGAAAGATAAACTATGCTAATCTGTGTGCTCTAGGAGTTCTGCTGAACCTTGACAGTGGTGGGGTGGGGGGTGGGGCCAATGCATACATCTTAGATCACAGGGTGGCTGTTTGGACTCAGAAAGCTTCAAGAAGGCAACTCCCTGCAGCATTCCAACAGCAGTGTGCTTTCTCACAGGCTGGGCATTCCAAAGGCCCATGCCCTTCTCTGAAACCTTCTTTGGTCCACAGCAGCCTCCGTTTTTACATAGTAGCAAGCCAGGTATTATGGCTGAGTTCATGCTCTACATTAACCCCAACAGAAAGTCAGTTGGCATGTATCTAATGATCCTTATTCATATCCTAATAATAAATTCTAAGGTTCTCATTTATGTTTTTAAATTTCTTAGATTTGTTTTACATTACAAATGTTCTTACATGTGTTCTTACACTACGTTTTTAAATTTCTTACATAATTTTAGCATCTCCCTATCTTGTGAATTATATTTTAGTGGGGTTTTTTGTTTTTGTTTGTTTGTTTGTTTGTTTCCCATCTATGCTTTGGTATTGTCAAATTCTCTACCCCTTCTTCCAGATCCACATCCCTTCCCTTTTGGTTGACTTTTGTACTTTTTGAGGACCTATCTGTGCATTTTAAATACTCCCTTCTTGAGTTGCTGCTTAATTATGTCTATAGTCATAGTACTGGGGCTCAACCTGAGGTATGTCCTTAAAACACATTATTTTTGATAATGCAATGCTGAGATAAGAATTTTGCAGTGAGTTTCTGCATGAACAAATATTCAGTCAGTAGCTATCTTGTTGGCCTGGCTTCATTTTACTACATTTCAACTTCCCCTCACCTGTATATTGATTGTGCATTTTCTTTGTATTCTGTCACTCCTCTGGGATTCCACATCTTTGTATGCTGTAGAACACTTATTTTGACTTTCAGTTGAAGATGGGAAATATGAAGCTTATATTTAGAATACAAAATACATATAAAATGGGGAAGTAGAAAACCATGGAAGGATGAATGGCTTGCACAGAAAAGAGACTGATAAGCTTATGTATGGATATATTGTTAGCAAGATAAGACTGGAGAGTATTTGAGCAAGAATTACTCCCTAGACATAAATAAACTTATAACTAGTTATCAGAAATACTCCCCCAAATGTGGTATATTGAATGTGTGCAAGACGAAATTACATCTAGAAAGAGAAGAAATTCATGAGACTAGGATGCATAAGTACATGTGTAATAGGAGAGTTGAGGTAGGCTTTGCAGAGGATTCAGATAAATGCATCCTGACTTAGGGTTCATTTTTTGCTGCTAGAAAAGAAGACATGTTTATACAGATACAAAGTCATGTACATACGTACTCCTCAAAAGGCATGGATAAGGTGGCTGAGTAGCTGGGATATTTTTGTTTTAAGAAAGTACTACTCTGAATCATGGCTTTTCCTTTTAATTTAACTTTTCCTTTATATTTCACTTATATCCCCTAGATAGCTGCATGACTTTGACAATAAATAAGATATTGAACATTGAGAAAAAATTCTGTGATATCTCAACTCTTAGGAAAATCTACAAGAATTTTTACAACCTCTTGATTATATGAGCCCTTTCAGTAGTGATGCAGGTATATCACAACCCTGCTCCCTGTACAATTTCGTAACCAAATGAAAGATTGTCCTAGAAATGGTTGGGAATTAAAATATTATTTTTATTATTGGTAGGATTCTATCACTGGCCACGATGTAGTTATGAGCTGAGTGTGAACTCTAGAATGAGGCACATTCAGCCTTCAAGTCATAGGCATGGCTGAACATGCAAGGACAGTTGTAAAACATTAGGCATGGAGGGCAGAGTTAGACATCTGATCTCTGCAGGTAAGCAAGTTTCAAAGCGGAAAAATGAAGGAGGGGCTAAGCCAAGCATGATAAGCTCAGTAACACAAATTTATCAGATGTGTGTCTTCCTTTCTCCTGAAAAGCAGTAGTAATCTAATGGCTGTCCCTCTACATGAGAACATCTATCAAGAGGAGAGGAGTCTCCTCCCTAGATAAATAGTGCCTAATATCATCTTTGTATATGACGAGAAAACACAATTTCTCAACATTACAAACTTTTGAGTAACTTTTAAATTTTTTTTTTTTATTTTTAGTGCCATATAGTCTAAGCATTCCTGCCTTCTGGAAATTATGTTGAATGATAATTCTAAAAAGGTTTACTTTCATGACTTGCACTGTGGTGCTGAACAAGTCAATGTGTCATTTTTAATTTCTATTTACCCACTTTGTCAAATGTAGATGCTAACTTTCCTTATGTATCTCACCACGTATTAAGATGATTAAAATTAAAACCAGGTTTATCAAATCAGTTGCAGCATCCCATATTCAGTTATTTCTTTTCTTTCTGATGATAAGCCTCCTGCTTTGCTTCCTTCTTCTCTAGTTATATCATGAAGATAAAAAAATACATGGAGATCAAGTGAACTATAATTCTAAAATTTAAATCATAAAAACAATTGAATTTTGTAAGTCAGTTGTGAGTTTATTTGAGGAAAAATACTTATATGTGTCTAATTTTTTAAACTATGATTTAATGAATGTGCTTAGAATATTTTAACTTTATATGAATTAGAAAAATGTTATTTAACTGTTTTGACTCTAGTCTCTTGAATGCTAGAAATCATTCACAGAAATGTTTGAGTTTAATCATCCAAAAGTGTTCAAGGATAATTTTTTTGTATTTCTCAATTTCAAAAGTTACATAAAAATGTGGGAGGCACTGGCATTCTTTCATGTTTTTATTATGATTCTTGTGAAGTTGATGAAGTGTCTTCTTTCAACAAATTTACAAATGAATTCTGAAATAAATTAAGCTAAAATGACTATTCATCCACTCTAATCAGGTATGAATACTTCACAGAGGGAGATGGGAGCTGTATCATTTGAATCAAATGTAATTCCAGCCTAGGGTATGTCTAAATATGGCTGAAAAAAGGAAAAAGGAAAAGAAAACAAAAAGCCTAAGTCACAAGCATCAAATTAGGGGAGGAATGATCAGGAATAGGAGATAGAAAATAATCTTTCACAACTATAATTCAAATGAGTATCTTTCAGTATTTTTTTGTGAGCCAGTTTTTGCAAACTAGTGTAAACTTCAGTATATTTGTGTATTTCTAGGGATCATTGTTTTAAAAACCATGATAAAATAATAAAAACAAAAATTTACACACACATCTCATTTATTGACTAAAGCCTGAAAGATATGGAAGAGTTTTCATCACACTAATAAAAACATGAGTCCCATTGAAATGAAAATCCTCCTAAAATAGGTAACAGTTCAAGAGCTGTCAGACATTTAGCTTTTGAAGTAAATGACATCATGAAGCAGATTCTTTGAAAGTTAGAATGAGGATGAGCACAAGGGCACTGGGGTCTAAAAGACTGGTAATTTGAAAGTTATACAGTGCACCCACAAAATAAAAAATAAAACCAAAAGAACCTTCTAAAAAATTACAGCTGCTTAGAAATCATATCTAATGAATTTTAAAGTATATTTTTGTAACCTTATAACATGATAAGCATCAAATACATAAAACTGAAAGCTGAAGTCTGAAAAAAGGATTCATAACTTTAATTCCTTAATGAGAAGAAAATGGGAATTTGAAATAGTGATGCATATTACTCTGTAATACTAATGCAACAAAGCAATCCTAAATTTGTTCCTTCTTCGTTTTACTCCTACTCACATTTTATTGAAATGAGGGAAGTGATTAATATTTTAGCCTATTTATTAAAAAAGTGAGAAAGTCTGACATTTTTAAAAAGATTTATTTATTTATTTGAGAGAGAGAGAGAGAGCAAGCACATAAGTTAGGGAAGGGGCAGAGGGAGAGAATACCCAAGCATTCTCTACTGAGCCTATAGCCTGACATGGGGTCATGACCCCATGAGATCAAGACCTGATCTGAAACCATGAGATCAAGACCTGATCTGAAACCAAGAGTTAGATGCCATGAGATCAAGACCTGAGATCAAGACCTGATCTGAAACCAAGAGTTAGACGCTTTAACAGATTGAGCCACCCAAATGCCCTGAAAATATGCCAGTTTTAAAAACTAATATATTTATTGGTGGAAAACTGGGTGCATTTCCCCATAAGATCATGGGGTAAAAGGAATGTCAACTTTCATGACTCTATTCAAAACTGTACTTTATATTCTAGCTCAGGCAATTAGGCAACAAAAATAAGTAAAAGACATCTAAATTGGAAAGAAAGAATATGGTCTCTATTGACAGATGACACAATATTCTCTATGGAAAATCCTGAGAAATGCACACACATATACACACACACAAACAACCCTCCCCCCTCCAAAAAAAGCACAAACAAAACAAAACAAAATAAAAACCTTATTAGAGCTAATAATCAAGTTCAGTATGGTGGCAAGGTACAAGAGAATTATACAGAAATCACTTTACTTTTATACACTTGCAGTAAATAATTTGAAAATGAAGTAAAGAAAACAATTCCATTCACTATTAAATCCGAATGAATAAAGTGCTTAGGAATAAATTGAACAAAAGTGACAACAAACTTCATACTTTGAAAACTACAAACATTTTTGTAACAAATTCCAGAAATGGAAAAAACAACTCGTGTTTATAGATCAGATTTAACATTAAGATGGCAAAACACTCCATACTGATTAAAAAAATAAATCCCTATCAGGATCCCAGCTGACTTCCTTGAAGAAACTGATGAGTTGATTCAAATATGAATTGCAAGGGACCAGAATAGCCAAAACAATCCTGAAGAACAGCAATCAGATAAGATGACACTTCCTGATTTCAAATTATTTTAAAGCAACAGTAATCAAGATAGTGTGGTATTGGTATATGAATAAATATTTGAATCAATAGGATATAATTGAGAGTCCAGAAATAATTCCAGACATTCATGATTAATTGATTTTTTGACAAGATTGTTAAGACCTATCAATGTGGAAAAATTATATTTTAAAATAATTGGTACTCAGAAAACTAGAGAACCACGTGTAAAAGAATGATGTTAAACCCCTACCTCAGATAACATAAAAATCAGCACAAAGTGTATCCAAGTCCTCAGTATAAGGGCTAAAAGAAGAAAATTTGTAAATAAATCTTTATGATATTTGATTTGACAAAGATTTCTTAGGTATAATATCAAAATATAAACAACATGAGGATAAAAAGATAAATTTCGCTTCAGCAAAATGAAAAATTCTTCTGCTTCAAAGTATACCATCAGGAAGGCAAAATGACAAACCACACAATTAGAGAAAATATTTGCCAATTATATACCTGATATAGGACTTGTATCTAAAATACATAAAGAGTTCTTATAATTCAATAGTAAAAAGACAAATAATCCACTTAAAATATGAGCAGATCATCTGAATACTCAAATTCATGAAAGGATGCTCAACATTTAGTCATTAGAAATAAAAGTCAAGGGGCACCTGGGTGGCTCAGTGGGTTAAGCCGCTGCCTTCGGCTCAGATCATGATCTCAGGGTCCTGGGATCAAGTCCCGCATCGGCCTCTCTGCTCAGCAGGAAGCCTGCTTCCCCCTCTCTCTCTGCCTGCCTCTCTGCCTGCCTCTCTGCCTACTTGTGATTTCTCTCTGTCAAATAAATAAATAAAATCTTTAAAAAACAAAAAAAAAAACAAAAAAAAAACAAAAAAAAAAGAAATAAAAGTCAAAACCAAAATGAGATGCTACTTCACATCTGGTATGATGACTAGAGCCTAAAATTTAAATAATAAATGTCATCAAGGATGTAGAGAAATTGGAATACTTATGCACTGTTGGTGGGAATGCAGAATGGCATCAATGCTTTGGAAAGTAGTTTGGCAGTTTCTCAAACAATTAAATACAGAATTACATATGACCCAGAAATTCCTTGTCTGTGTACACACTCAAGAATTGAAAGCTTATATTGCCACAAAAATTGTATATGAATGTTTATAGCAACCTTATTCATGGAAAAAAAATGTTCACTGATGGATGAATGTGTAAACAAACTATGGTATATCCATACAATGAAAGATTATTCAGTCATAAAAAGGAATAAAATAATTATAAATGCTACATCTTGGATTAACTTTGAAGACATTATGCTAAATGAAAACAAGACCCCAAATTTCACGTACTATATACGATTCTCTTCATGTGAATGTACAGAATAGGAATATCTGTAGAAACCAAAATAAATGGTAGTTACTTTAAGGCTATGAGGAGATAAGAGAAAGAGTCTGAGATTTCTTTCTGAACTGATAATTATATTCTAAAATTGTTTATTCTGATGGTTGTACAGGCTGTGAAGACACTAAAAACTATTGAATTATGCACCCTAAATGATACAATAAATTCTCTGTATGGTATGTAAATTATATCTCATAAACCTATTTAAAAGAATAAAACATTCTCCATTCTCTCCAAGTCAAATAATTCTATTTCACTTCTTTATTATTACCAAATGAAGTGATGAATTCCTCTGGTAGACCTTATTATCTGAGTCAATGTAATATGTACTAATCTCTAGGGTTTTGTAACTAGTGTGTAGTGGTAAGTGCCTGTTGGTTTTGAAATGTTTGGTTTTTTCCCTAAAGAAGTGGATAATTTAGCTATTAATATTTTTTATATTTTATAATTCTGGAATAAATTTGATCATATATGATAAAAGCTTTGGTACCTCCACATTTGTAAAATGACTTCTTTACCTATTTTTCCCTCTATTAACCCCAACTTCTACATAGATACTGATTTCCTCATTTCCTGTTCAATTCTTCAGCAGTTCTAATTTGACTAAAGACACTACAGTGCCATCAATTTTCTTCTTGCTAAAGTCACTAATTATTTCCACATTGACAAAATCCAATATATTTAAAAATCTTTGTCTTAAGAAACTTTCCAGCAGCACTTGACCTTGTCCCTTCTCTCATTTTTAAGCCCTTGTCTCTTGTTTCAAGGAATGGAAATACACTTGCTTTTTATCCCCAGGCTTTTCCAGTCCCTTATGAACAGTTCCTCTTTATCTGATGGCGAGATATTAAAGCTCACTGATGCTCAGTACTGGCCCCCAGTTTCTGCATTTTATTTACTCTCTCCTTGCTGATCTCATCTACCAAGGCTTATTAATTCCGTACCCCAAATGTAGTGCCAAACGGGTCTCAAATGCATGCACTTCACTTAATCGCAACTATATCCATTATCGTTTCTTTTCTTTTTCTTTCTTTCTTTTTTTTTTTTTTTTTTTAAATTTGACAGAGAGAGAGATCACAAAGAGGTAGAGAGGCAGAGAGAGAGGGGGAAGCAGGCTCCCCACTGAGCAGAAAGCCTGATGTGGTGCTTGATTCCAGGACCCCGAGACCTCCACGGGAGCCTAAGGCAGAGGCTTAACCCACTGAGCCACCCAGGCGCCCCCCGCCCCCTGCCCCCTGTTATCATTTCTTTCTTTCTTTTTTTTTTTTTTTTTTTAAAGATTTTATTTATTTATTTGACAGACAGAGATCACAAGTAGGCAGAGAGGCAGGTAGAGGGAGAGGGAGAAACTGGATTCCCGCTGAGCGGAGAACCTGTTGTGGGGCTCGATCCCAGGACCCTAAGACCATGACCTGAGCTGAAGGCAGAGGCTTTAACCCACTGAGACACCCAGGCACCCCCGCTATCATTTATTAATTAGAATCCTAGAATAACTTCATCATTGGACTTCATACACTCCCTCTTGCCCTGTGCAATACATTCCTCAGCGTGAGCCATAGTGAGCTCTAAGAATTAAGGCAGATCATCATATCCCCCATCTAAAATACTTCAAAGACTTCTGTTGCATGAAAAATAATTGATGAGAACACGACGCCTGCCTCCATATTCTGATCCTGCCTATCTCTTGCCTTCTCTTTTGCTCTTCCCTCTGTGTTCACTGTATTTCTGCCACAACGCCACAATGAACACACAGCGGCAGAAACACAAAAAACTCTTTTGTTCCTCAGTACAGATGTAATGTATCACATTACATTAAAGTGATAATCCTATTACCACATGAAATATTAACTTACAAAATAGTTCCTATGTTATAGGTGACCAAAAACATGCATGCACACATACGTATGTGGTAACTATCTCCCACCCCCACCAAAAAACACACTTACATATACTTGGCATTCCAAACTAATTTTTCAGGCCTGTCAAAAGCAAAATAAATTGTCAGTTATCACTGCTTTATCAAACCCAACTGACATGGCAAGATTAGAAGAGAAAAACAGTGACTAAGAGCAGCCATTGAAAATTGGATAGGCTGACATTAAAACAATTACTATGTAAATTGGTGCCTGGAAATGACTTACATAGATATGCTCTATAGTATGCTTGTCACTAGCCAGATGCCAACTTGACATTTTATTCTGCGGCTTTTGAGAATGGGACTGAAAGAACTTTAGCTGAACCAAAATGGTTTCACAAGAAAATCACATGACAAAAAAGCTAAAGGAATATAAATAAACTTCCTCTTCTTTTTGAGTATGAGTGGTTCCCTTGAGAAGTTAAAATATATATATATATAAATATGGTTGACTAACTATAGCATATTTAGGTATTCTGATAATCTTGCTTAGGAATCCTTTTAAAACAAACCTTCTGGAATTAAACTATTGAAACAGTCATCTATCAGTAAAGCAATTTTATAAATGGCTTTTGATAGACTGAGGCAATAAATCACTTACTTATTAGGGTTCTGGTCATCGTGCACTTATAAATGTTATCAAAACATGGTATAAAATATATTTTTATTTGATATATATTATATATATTTATATGTATAAAATCCCTGTATTAATGAAGTCAAACAGATTGTAGTATTTTGAATTGGTTCCCCTTCCACATACATCCTAATGAACTGTCTGGATCTGAATTGGTACCATTTCAGGAAATTACCATGATTATTAAACAATGGCACAAAGTCATGGAGAATGTGGGCCCCAAAGGAAGCTCAAAATATAACTCTCTGTCAGCTTTTTGAAGTCATTACTGTGCAATAACATTTTAATACATCTAACATTAAATGAAAAAATGTTCCAAGTTTCCTTTCACATGGGGTGTATATATTCTCATTTTAATCTGAAATATGTTAATATAATTAAAGAATCTTTAAAAGCGTTCAACCAGGGGTGCCTGGGTGGCTCAGTGGGTTAAAGCCTCTGCCTTCGGCTCAGGTCATGATCCCAGGGTCCTGGGATCGAGCCCCACATCAGGCTCTCTGCTCAGTGGGGAGCCTGCTTCCTCCTCTCTCTCTCTGCCTGCCTTTCTGCCTACTTGTGATCTCTGACTGTCAAATAAATAAATAAAATATTAAAAAAAATTTAAAAAAAAAGCATTCAACCATTCCATTCTTAAGCTTATTTCATCTTAAATAAGCGAGTAATAAGTTACTTGAGTAATATTAATGCCTCTGTTACTCGAACAAATCTATCAACAAATATTAAGAATATATACAAGTGAAATTATATGTTTCTTTCTTTTCTGATATTACTCTAAATGGAAGAAGACATAAATTCATGAGTGAAATTATATGTTTCTTTCTTTTCTGATATTACTCTAAATGGAAGAAGACATAAATTCACTTAATTTTGAGTCCTCTCAACATAGTACTTTTAAATACTAAGATTAAATTTCACCTTTTGAAAGAGTGGCTTTAAATGAATATACATATTGGAGTTTTAACAGTTCTCTCTCAGTAATTGATTGAAGAGGATTAAAAATTTAATAGGGTATAGGAGATTTAAATAAAATTATCAATAAATTGGCTTAATTTTTATTTATTTACATTTATTGAACACTACAGTCAATAATTATATAATAAACTTTTTCTTAAAATTTCACATGAAATATTTACCCCAATACACCATATGTTAGGATATAAAAAAACTCTCAATAAATTTTAATGGATTGGGTTAATACTGAATATATCATATGATCAAACATGAATTAAATTAGAAATCAACAAAAATAATATAGGTAGAAAAGATGCAAATATTTAAATACTAAATAATATTTTTACTAAACTAGAAATATTATTAAAAATTTCAAATTCAGTTATATAGAAAATATATCCCAAGACTTGTTTAAGTGTTATACATGTAAAAAAGTCTTTATGGGAAAATTTATAGCTTTAAATGTTTAAAATAAGTATGAAAAAAATTTCATATTAAGTATTTAGGTAAAATAAGTATAAAAAGGAAATAAGTAAATGACTGTCAAAAAGAGAAAAAAAATGAATTCAAAATTTAGTACTTTGAATGGATCAATAAAATTTCTAAATCCTCAGCATTTCTAAAGAAAAACAACAAAGAGAAACCACCAATTGCCATTATCAATTATAAAAGATTGGAAATCATTAAATTTCCATTAAATATTTAAATATTAAAGAAGGGACATTATAAGTATAATCACGCCAAACATTTGATATTTAGACAAAATGTAAAATTTTCTCAAAAATCCAACTGACACTGTCACAAAATGAAGCAGAAAATCCGGATATCCCTAGAGCTGTAAAATATTTTACATTTGTAATTAAAGCCTGCTGACAGTATTCTGGTTTCTGGGTAAGTGGTAATAAGCAGATGTGATTTTCATCCCGTTAAACTTGTCTCTAAAACCTAGACAGACGTATGGCTCCACTGACTGACAATATTAAAGAAAATAGCAAGAGGTGGAGGAAAGGACATGAGAATTCAAAATAGCACTAAAACAATACTACTTCTGTGTTCCTGAAAACATGTGTGATTGGTAAAAGCAAAAATACATTTTCTAATGCAGTTTACAATACACATAGATATGAAGACAACTGCAGCATAGAAGAGAAAGTATAATGGGCCCTACATAATAAGAAGTAATACATAATAATAATAATATTTCTGTATTAGGTGTTTAAAGTGGTAGGGTATTAAAAGTATTATAAATACACTGAAAAATATGTCTTTTGTAATCCCTAAAGTAAATACGAAAATATTATGCAAAGATATCATCAAAATCACAGTGGATACATTGAAATGGAATACTAAAAAATGCATAAACAACCCAGAGAATGCAGAAAAGGTGAAATATTAAGGGGAAAAAAATAACCAAGTAAACAGAAAACGCCTAGCAATAGGAGAGTACATATCTTCTGAACTATGCATAAAACATTCATCATAATAGACTGTATCCTGGGTCATAAAACACAGATACCACAAATTTTAAATACTGAAATCTTAAAAAATACAGTCTTTGACCATAATGTAATTTAATTAAAAATTAATAACAGAAAGATAGGCATGCACCACAATTTGTAAATCAAAAACATGTTTTTAAGTAATCAGTGTGTACAAAGGAAGTTTCAAGGGAAATTTGAAAATATTGTGAAACAAACACAAATAAAAATAAATGTTAAATTTTTTGAATATCTAAAACAATTCTTAGAATAAAAATCATTCTACTCCTCTATAATTCAGTGCTTGTAAAGAGGAAAAAAAAAGAGTCCTCAAATCAATAATTCATGATTTTACCTTAAGAAACCAGAACAAGAGGAGCAAAACAAATTAAAGGGAAAATTTCTTTCTGTAATTGTGGAATTATCTCTATTTCCTTGATGTTTTATTAACTCTGCTTCATATATTTGGATGGTCTTTTATTAGGTACATATATTTCGTGTTGTTATGTCCTCTAGGAGAACTGATCTCTATCATGTAATGACTTTTATAGCATGGTAACATTTTTTTTTTGCTTTGAAATCTATTTTGTTGACTGACTATAAAGCTATTTTAGCTTTCTTTTTCTTAGTATTACTATGCCCTATCTTCTGTACATTTTTTTTAAACTTATTGCATCTTTATATTAAAAATGCATTTGTTTGAGACAGCAGGCAGAACTCTGAAAATCTCTCCCTTTTATGTGCATATTTAGACCATTTATATTCAATGTGATTATCCATATGGTTGGTTCAACTATACCATTTTACTATTGCTTTTCTATTCTTACTATTTAATCTTATTCTCCTATTCTTCTGTCGGTAGCTTCTTTCAGTTTAACTATATATTTAATTATTCCATTTAATCTTTTTGGAGGGTAGAGTAGATATAACTCCTTAACTGTATTATTTTAGTGGTTGCTTTAGGGTTGATGGAATATAATATTAACTTATTATGGTCTACCTTTAAGTAATATTATATGTTTTGATTTATAGTATAAGAACCTTAGAAAAGCATGCATCCATTTCTCTCCTTCAGGCCTTTATACTACTCTTGCTATACATTTTGCTTCAATTTCTATTATAAATCTCAAAATGCATTGCTGTCATTTTTGCTATGTGAATCAATTTTCTTATTAGATTTCAAAAATAAAATAGTCATTTTGTTGTTTACCCACATAATTACATTTTCTGTTACTTTTTCTTTTTTTGTCTAGCTACAAATTTCCATTTGTATAATTTTTCTAAAGGACTTCATGTAACATTATTTTTCGTGCAGGTTTTCTGATGAATGAGTTCATTCAATGTTTATAAAAATGTTTCCATTTCACCTTCATTTTTGAGGTACATTTCATTGACTAAAGGAAAACTGTTTTTTTCTTTAATTTTTTTTGTTTTTTCTGTACTTAAAAGATGTTGCTCCACTTCCTCACTATCTTGTATTATTTTTAAGAAGAAGTTTGCTACCATTCTGGTCTATGTTCCTCCAGATTTCTGTATCTTTTTTTTTTTTTTTTTTGCTCTTTTTAATATTGTCTCTTTATCACTGATTATAACAATTTAATTATGCCTACTTATTTTATTCTCCTAATGGTGTAATGTTAGAGATCCAAATACTCCAAAGTCCAGTGGTCCAAGCCCTTTGAGGGCAGGATTCAAAAGATAATTTATCTAATTTTTGTTGTTGTAGACATTTATTCATATATATTATTAAATGGTTTATTTCCAAAAATATTTATGGAGAATAGATCAAACATTTCACAAAAATGTTTGAGGTAATAGTGCTCGCTTCGGCAGCACATATACTAAAAATGTTTGAGGTAATAAAGTAACTGGCTACCCTACTTAAAGATATTACAATATATACATAATTTAAATTGATTGGATTAATATAGAGATGTTTTAAAAGCCAAAAATAGAATGACAGTCACATTTCTAGAAGATAATGTAAGCAGAAATGAAGAATATTGGGTTCTAATTCTTTGTTTTGTGTTATCTAGCTGTATGAGTATAATAAAAAAAAAAAATAAATAAATACTTTTAAAAAATTATAAACTCTTTAGTTAGGAATAGTGCCTCAGCATTGTACCATTTCTTCACCCAGTACACTGTTTTCCCAATTTGACTATAAAATAATTTATGTTTAACTTTCTAAATCTCTAAGCATTTTAATTCCCAATTAAATAAAGAACTAAACTTGGTGAATTCTGAAATGTGGTTGCAGCTATGTTTCTATTGATGTGATACCTTATATATTATAACTTCTTTTGTCTATGAAGAAATTAAAGAGACTTAGTGAAATCTAATCTAAATGGAGTCATATAAGGTAGTTTCTATTTTTCCTTTCTTTTTTAATTGAAAGAAGACAGAAGACTAAAATAGCTGTGTTCATTAGTGTTATTTGACAAATATTTCTGACCTTATAGGTCAAATAGAATTGGACCTTGTAGGATTGCACTTCCTGGGCTCGTGAGCTGTGTGACTAATTCTGACCAATGAGTTGTAAGCAGAAAACAGTATGTCATTTTAGAAACAGACCATTTATTTACCAGCTTGAGACCCATCAGTGCTCTCATTTACCTCTGGCAGAGTGATTAACAATGGTAAAAATGTTGGCTGGTCCCACTGACTGCAGTGAGCAGAGACATTCCTGCCAAACAGAAGTGAACAAATAAAGCAGCAAGAAAGAATAATCATTGTTTTGAGCCATTGACATTTGGGGTTGTTTATGACCACAACATAACTTTCTGACTAATGTATTTAATATAAGCAGATAGAAAAACAAACAAACAAACAAAAACACAAAAAATAAAGCTATACATTAGATTAACTAATGGAATGACCTATGGATTGATTTATGCAAAAATCTTCACTCAAACATTTTATTCAAATCTTGCAACACAGAATTTGAATTTTTAAAATGTGTGTTTTGATAGTGTATCCAAAACTAAATATTTAGCCTTAGGCAGTAGGAGGGAATACAATGTGACAATGTTGGGGTTCTGGAGCAAACAGCCAAGAAAGAATTCTTGAAACATCTTCGGTGCAAAAAGGTGGTTCTGATAAAGCACCAGGACAGGATCCATGGGCAGAAAGAGCTACACTGGGATCCTGAGGAGTGCAAGTACGGAGGGGAAGGGGATGAAGGATACTATAAATCTCTAAGGAATTTGGAAGCAAGGTTTCCTGGACTTTGAGGGGCTAACTGTTTTTAGGAAAAGGTCTGTTTACTACTGTCTAGTAAAACCTCAGTCATAAGACCTTTCAGATGTATAGCAGGAGGCCATATGCTTGGAGGATGATTGCTAACATGAATCTTGGGGGAGGGTGGAGTTAAAGATAAAGGAAGCTTCCAAGAATATTTATATATTAAAGGAGACTTACAGATCCTGGAGGTTGGGCTAATGTTAAGCTAAGATTGACCTTTGACATTAACAAAGTATTGATATCACAGTAGTTGAGTTCATAGAGGAAGGTCACTCTGCCTGTCTCAAGGACTTGTCCATGGGCTGTAAATAAGGAAACTTATTTTTTTTCTTTGCTTTTGTTCTCCACATCAGAATGTTTAGGTGATGGTGAGGAGAATGTGAAGGTCTTAAGAACCTCAAATGCAAGTTCAGCTAAATGCCCACAGCAAAAATTTTGACATGTATTGCATAAATAATAAAATAACTTTTAAATATGTATTATATATTTAATATAACATATTAAATATATATGTGATATCGATATAGATATCGATATCTATATCTATATCACTAGCAAGCCTGGTACTTATTTTATAAATCTGAATTAAAATTTATTGTTTGGCCTGTTGCTATTATTGAAATAATAACTTTTTTTGGTGAAACCAATAAAATTATAAGACAAATTAATGTAATTAATTATAAGACAAATTAATGTAAGTATGTAATTAATTATAAAACAAATTAATGTAAGTATGAAAGGAATGACATTATATTTCAAATAAACAATGCTGTAAACTAAAAATAATTTTTAAATCTCTAGGTTTAACAGATATCAATAAGGAATATTAGAAAATATGTGTTTTGTTCTGAAAAAACACAGAAGATTATGATAAATTTTCCATTTGTTTTCACCAATAGGAATAGTTTAGCAAAATATTTATAGATTATATTTTGTTAGCTTTTTAAAATATCTTCATGATTTGTCATTTCTCTCAAGTAACTTTTTAGAGAATTTAAACTATTTTTTCTCTGGTGCATTTAAATTTTGAAGAGTGTTTTTGCCATTCATTTAGATAAATTGTTACTTAACAAAAAGATGTTATGTAACATCTCTTACTTAACTTAAATGGCTCATCTCTAAGACATTCTTAAACTCCAAGTTAATTTTATGCAAATGCCTATTTTAAATAGTACAGCAATATGAAATGCAATAATTACAGGCATTTTCATCCATATTCCTATAAGTTTAATGTAACAAATGTTTTAATTGGTCCCTATTTACTCTTTGTGAATTTGCTACCCATCAGGAACCATAATCATATAAATTGTTTGACTTTTCTTTTTTTACTTATTTCTTTAACACATTTCCATATTACCATATTGTCTTCATATTTAACATATTTCTATTCTCCACCTAACTTGAGAATAAGCCTAAAATACACAGGTTGCAGATTCTTAATAAAGCCCTGGATAGGCTTCAGTATTTCTAGTAATACTGAGAAGGAGTCATCGGGAGCCCAACTTCTAGAATCCAGTGGCTGAGGCTGGGAATGAACTCACTTTTCTCTGGAGCGCGTTAAGTACTAGAATGACTATATATAATTCAATCAGATTAAACCCTGTCACAAAGTGGCTGGTTTTCCTTCAAGTAAAAAAATCAGATCAGCATCCTCATTATCTTTTGCCGAAACTATTACAATATCTAATCTTTCTGTCTCATGTCTGCTGTCTCCATTGTCTGCCCTGGTACCAGAGGAATATGGAAACATGATCCTGTTTTCCTCATCACTAACAACATGTGAAATATTTCACGTTGACTTCAGGCGAACATCCAAATTCCTTAGCATCACTTTAAAGATGCTCCCTGATCTATTCTTAACAGACAGACTCATCTATAAAAATTTCCCTAATTCTTTCAGACAAAGTTAGTCATACTTCCTTTGGGCTCTGATTATTGCGTGCCATCTTTTATGTCACTTGTCTCATTTGAGTCAAATCATTTTATATATCTGCCTACTGGTCTGTAAAACCTTAAGGGAAGAAACCATAATGTATTCATCTTCATATCCTAAGTGTCTCACTCGTGCAGTCCCTGTCTCCCCTAATTTCCTCCCTCCTTCCATAAAGGACTTGACAGGTAAAATAATAACAATTAAAAAGCAATAAGAGCAATAACAATAATGGCAATATTTATCAAACCCTTGCTATGATCAGATATGCTGCTGTACTAAGTTCCATGCATGGATTATGTAACTTAATTCTCATGGACACATTATGAAGGTTGTTTATTTTTAATTTAATTATTTAATTTATTCTAATTTATTTATATATTTTTGCCCCTGCATTGCCCCACTTATTGAGAGAATTGGTTTTACAGAAGTTGAATAACCTGCCCATTGTCACTCAGGTGTAAATGGCAAAGCCCTCATGTGAACCTAGATAGTCTGATGTATAAAGTATGATTTTTCAATACTTAAGAAATGATTATCAGCACAAGATAGAGAGTTTCATGTTTGTCTAATCAAAAAAAAATTATACACATTCATGTAAAGAAGGACATTTTACCACTAACAGTCTGCTGATTAGGATAAGGCTATTTTTATAGGTACACTGTGTCAAGTCTTGATAGCTGTATTTCATAGGCACAGAGAAGGCTCTGAGCAGAGCATCAGAAATTAAGAAGTTGAAAGAAATAAAACCTCTCTTACAAATTAATAGCTTATATGGCTTATATGAAAATATGGATTGTATGAAAAATGGCTTGTGTGAAAATATTTTATAAAACTTATTTTAAAATATTTCCAGGTGTTAACAAAATGAAAGCTTTAATAATGCAATAAAATAATACTTCTTAAGTAATTCTGACTATCATTTTATATTGAAGAGACTGTTTTTGACAAGTACAGCATAACTTATATGCCTGTCTCAAAACAGATTCCCTTAGAAACAGACCTGAGACAAAAATTTGACTATAGTAATGTTGAGGAGGAATCACAGAAAGTACCTGGGGAGGCTGGATAAGGAAGTAAGACAGGAAAGGAAAAAAAAGCCAATAAAAGATAAACTGTAAAAACCTTGTCTCTGTGGGCAACTGAGGCTCCATCTTGCTGGGAAACTCAGGTACATAATATAGAAAACACCTCAGAGTTACCTCACCAGAGGGCTGTTTATTCTACAACTTCCCTCCTTCGTTGGTTGAAACGTGCTCCGGGCATTCATTTCCACCAAAACTTCTCATCTGCTTTTGTTCAGAGATGAGAGGAAGCACTTGGTTGGCAATCTAAAAGTATTTATAAAGGATCCTCTTGGCATGTACTGGGCTGGTGAATGCTAAGGAACTCTTGGTGGCCCACTGGTCCCATCTGCTATCACCTGTCACTCACATGTATGTCCCTTCAGTAAAGCAGAACTGTTCTTGAACCAAAAACATATACATGCACATAGATACAGAAATGCATACATACGTAGACAAATAGATGTGTATACCGTATATGTAATTGTCATGTTCAGCAGGATATTTGACACTTCAACCTCAACGTGGTCAGAATTCAACGCATGTTCACCCTCAAGCCTTTTACCCTTGAGAGGTGCCCTTCATGTAAGTCTGTATTTCATAAGATCAATTGCCCCTGTCCAAAACATGGGAGTCCTCCTGAAACTACTTCTCCCAGACAGTTACCAAGTCATATCAGCTGTATTCCTAAATATATGTTGAGGACCACCTTCAGCTCTCCCTTGAATTTCTGCAGCACTTTCCAAATTTAAGTTTAAAACTGTAACTCTCTATTCTGTAACCCCTATTATATTGTAAATGTGTTGAAGTCAGGGATTAGGTTTTGCTGAATGTTTCTTCTCCATTTTGGATTCTGGCTTATATCAAACCTCAGTAGATCATTGTAACATAAGGGAATAAATGAGTAGAAGAGATCTTTTCACATCTTATGTGTGATAAAAGTTTGAGCTCACAAAGATAGAAATTAATGAATACACTTTTATGAAGGAAAGCCTTATTTACATAGGATCAGTCTTGCATTTTTTTGTGTCTTCCTATTTTCTGAATAGATTAGTACAGAGCTGTTATACATCATTATTGATTGCTTCTATGGTATTGCTCTGAATAAAATGCTTATTTAATTAATAAGCAAGTGATATGTGCAATGTCTCATCTTAATGTTTGAAAAATAATTTGGCTTTTTGGGAATATCAGTTGCATTCCCAGTGGCGCTCTTAGGTATGATGATTTGCACAAATAGGTACAATTATCCTGAATAGTGATGTAGTGAAACACAATTATCTGGGCCTTTGGCATTGTTGAGAAGAATGGATGGCTCTGCATGATTATAATGAGGTGTACTTAATTACTTGGGCACTCTTTTCCAGACTTGTGCATTATAAGTGAAAACATCCATCTCACAATATTTCCTTAGAAATCACTCACAGATCTGTTTCATATGCTTTATATTTTTTAACCATTCTGTGTTATCTTAAAGTGAATTTAGGAATTTTTCCTAGCATTTAATGCCCATTTCATGCTATGACTTAGATGTTATTTTCAATTCTTTTCATCATATTTAGCAACATCAAAATCTACTTGTTTTATAGGTATTATTACAAATAATAAATTCTGAGATTAAATAATCAAAACAAATGGAAAAAATAAAACAGGAAATATTTATATTTATAGATTTATATATAGATTCAACTTATTTATCTAAAATATTTAATTTTGTTTTCTAAGATAATTTGATTGGCTTTAATTGCATTGTCATGTTTTCCCAACTTGTTTTCTTTCTTTCTTTTTTTTTTTAAGATTTTACTTATTTATTTGACAGACAGAGATCACAAGTAGACAGAGAGGCAGGCAGAGAGAGAGGGAGAAGCAGACTCCCTGCTGAGCAGAAAGCCTGATGCGGGACTCGATCCCAGGACCCTGGGATCATGACCTGAGCCAAAAGCAGAGACTTTAACCCACAGAGCCACCCAGGCACCTCATGTTTTCCCAATTTGTAAGGCAACTTTTGTTGTAGATCCACAGTAATATTTAATATATCCTATTGAGATCATAGTAAAATGAAGTATTGAAATGACTGAGAGAAATATTTTAAGTAATGTTTTAAATATTCTGGTGCATTTCTCTACATATTGGTATACGATATGCACACTTCACATCATGTTTCCTCATCTAGCCTATATTGTAACCAGTATCATGACAAAGCTAAAGCATTAGATGCTTCTGCATTTATGAAACTGTCTAATTCTAGATTGCTACTCTGTTTTTTGTTTTCAAGTTATTTATATCAGGAAAATCATTGAATTTGACAATTGATTGAAATTTTACTCTATTTTAGTTTTAAGTAGTTCAGAGACTTCACAAACTTAAGTGCACTCATCGTCCTCAATAAAGCTTGGTCAACTTGCTGAACTAGGAAGTAAATGAGATCTGAGACCAGGTTCCTTCCCTTGTGTGGCTTGAGAACTAATTAAATAAAGAATAAGTATGCAGGGGCGCCTGGGTGGCTCAGTGGGTTAAGCCTCTAACTTTGGCTCAGGTCATGATCCCAGGGGCCTGGGATCGAGTCCCGCATGGGGCTCTCTGCTCAGCAGGGAGCCTGCTTCTCCTCATTTCTCTCTCTGTCTCTCTGCCTATTTGTGATCTCTCTCTCTGTCAAATAAATAAATAAAATCTTAAAAAAAAAAAAAGAATAAGTATGCAAAAATAACAATTACACATAGTAAATTGTTTTTAACTGTGCCAAAAGTTAAAGCCTATGTTCTTTTTGGTATCTTAGATTTTTTTTTCATAATGAATAAAGCAACATGGAATTCCTAGTTATAATTTCCACTAGAAATGTGATAATGTCTGTGTTTGAATCTTAGTGTAACCTTATTATGTGGTTGTATCAGTATATGCTTAAGATGAACTCTTCATTCATTTCATTGTAAAAACGTGTTTTCCCCCGTAGAGCTCAAATATTGTCCAGCCATTGAAACACACCGCAACCCAAACTGATTAACTAAGCATAATTATTATAGTTGGATTTCCAGAACTTCCCAGGAAACCCATTTAAACCTTAACCATGTGCTAAGTGGGAACAATTTTAACTCATAAAATTTGTTCTTCCCACTATGAGGTAACATTAGGAAAAGTTTACATCAACAAGAACATGTTTCAGTGCTCTTCTTACCTAGTATCTGAGTCCTTCATACAAAAAGGATAATTATTTTATTAAGAGCACATGTAAAAGAGATCATTAATGAATTCCATGAATGAACTGAGTGATTATTATGGTGTACAAGCACTGGTTGGTAAAGTAGTAGACAAAGTCTACTTTTCACAGATGTTTGATAACAGTGAATAAATAGCAGTATAAGATATGCTATAGTTTTGCATTTGACACTGCTTTTTTCTTCTTCTATCATCTCTAGTTGTAAGCACAAGATGTACCTGGAAAGGCTGCCAAATACCAGCATCATTATCCCATTTCATAATGAAGGTTGGACTTCACTCCTGCGTACCATCCACAGTATAATTAACCGAACCCCAGAGACTCTGATAGCAGAAATCATTCTGGTAGATGACTTCAGTGATAGAGGTAAGATACAATTAATAATATTTTATCTGATACTGTTATTACCTACATAATCATTAAAGGCTTAAAAAAAGTCATAAGATTATTGTGATGTTTCTTTCTGATTCTATCTGAAAGGTAATTATGAAGTTTTGACTATGCTGTGATTTCATAAAATGTTGGCCAAATTCAAAAGAAACTGAATGAGAAGGTATTGGTGGTGTTTGGGAAACTATAAGAAACTTGCATTACATTTCTGTTGTAAATTAGACAGGTGTTGGCAAAATGCCTCAAATTCTATTTTCAGCTTCAGGACAAACACTGCAAAATATGTTATTGTAAGTACATATGAATGGGGAAATATTCCAATGGATTTATAAAATCTGCTCCTGTTTCTGAAAGGCATCTGCTTTATTATTTACCAGTATGACACATTCTCTAGGCTACATGTGTGTTACTTCATAAATACTAGAAATGGTAAGTAATACATTAGCAATTCTGGCTATTTTATCATATTTGAACAATAACTAACTTCACTCCTGCGTAGTGCAATGTATCAGAAAATTTGATAATTTGACATAAATTTTAATATTTCTACCATTCTGAAAAACATGGTATGGTTTATAAAAGGCAAGGGAATAAATTTATAGAAAGTTTCCTGAGATTAGGACTTCACTCACCATCTCTGGCCTGAATGTGAGAATTGTTAATTCTGCAGGAAAGGTAGTTTCTCTTTTGGGACAGATGTGAATGGACAGGAGGAAACCTTTCCTAATGATGTTAATCTACTTGGGAATACAGTGTTCTATGTTATATTTCATTGCATGAAGGAGCTCTGCTAACCTGTACTGTGTATCTGTAAAAAATAATGGCAGTTAAAGAGTTTAATTGCATATTATCTTTATGCATCTTGAAATCAAATGGGTTAATTGAAGCTTTGGAAATTTCATACACAACAAAAATGTCAGCTTCTTCATAGTCTCCAAAGATAGTGTCAAAGAAAAACTGTTGTGTGTGTTAATCTTAAGGTTTCTTTAATAGAGTTCCAGTCTTTAATGATATACTTCAAATAATTATTCACAGTTTACCTAATATTAATTTGTCTTGAAGTTTATATGACAAAATGAGGTTGTCTAACATCATTCCATTAAAATAATAAATTACCAGCTTGATAATTTAGGTTGATTTCAAAGCAGTTTTTGCCTGGCGTTGCTTAGGTAGATATGCACTCAGTACTACTCAGTAGTGCAAACTGGTATCTAAAACTGAAATTTATTACTTAAAAATTTATTTAAATAGCACATAGATGTCTTTTTTATTCTAATCAAGGCTAATATTTCAAAGTAGTCATTATACCTCAGGCTAAAAATAAGCATTTTAATGCATTAAAGCTAAAACTTTAAACTTGGCTTTTAAATGAAAGAATGAGAAGGGGGAATAAAGATCTGGGCCTGAATATCACCGAAAAAAAAGGTCTTTTGTGGTTGACTGGTACCAAGGGATATAAGATAGTGTTTTTGTGGAGCATCTTCTACATAATTAACTTGGTCTTGGTAAACTGTTCATTACAGCAGAATTTTGACCAGGAGATAATATAGTAGGAAGCACTCGGTAGCAGAAAATTGTGTTTTATAGAGCATTTTTTGCTGAATATTTCTCAGAGACATTTTTCACTTGAACATCTTTAAAGGGGGAGAAAGTAGTGGCATCTACATTTGTCTTGACTTCAAATCACTGTCATCTTTTGCACAGTAGCTACTTTGATGGACTATCTTTCTGCATAGAATGTTACCCAGGAAGTAAATGACAGAAGACTGTCAATGTGATTAGTGTAAGAGAATTAGGACAACTGAAAAAGGATTATTTGGGATAGTAATGGTGATTTTGACTTTTCTATTAGAAATTTTTAAGGATAACAATGATTTTTAAAGTTTTGGTAAGTCATTAATTTAGAGATTCTATTCCTATGAACTATCAAGTTGAATATATTATTTTAAGAACATTAAACTTTCAAAAGGTCATTATGTTAACCTATTGATATGTGTAAAAGTAAACTTTGGAAGAAATAAGTTATAAAAATACTTCTATAATCTTTTAGAATATGTCATAATTCTAAAGTTGTAAGGAATAGGAAAGATTGTTCTTCCAGATTTCTGTTTCAGATTTCTAAAATCTCATCTGATGGACTATGAGGGGTTTTGTGGACCTAAGAAGCATCAGTCCTACTTTCTGAATTATGGGAAATTCAGAACATTAACATGATGAATACAAGTTAGAATGCCAACACCAACTACTAACTGTATGACATCAGGTTAATGAATTCTGTGTCTCGATCTTTTTTTTTTTTTTTTAATCAAAATGGAGATAAGTCCTTAGTTATCTAAGTAACTCCTCAAAGAGAGGTCAGGATGGAAATCTGCCTTGGATTGCTGAGTGAATGGTGCACTGCAAAGGAGAGTATTTGCTCTCAGCTATTGATTTCTACTCATCGAATATTCCCCTACTACTATAATATAAATGGCCTCCATACTTCTTTGTGGGGATCCTCTCAATTTAATCAAATACATTCCACAAGAATTTCTATCTTATATCTATTTATCTCTCTTATCATCTACCTATCATCTGTCCTCTCCAGAACCAACAGAAGTCAGAGGGCATGTGAAGACCAATTGTGGTGATTCATAACATATTAGAAAAATTAAGACCTCTTTGACATTTAAAAAATCAAATTTTACCAATAAGCAAGTGGAAGAAAAATTACATTCTAGAGGTTCATCAAAAGGAGAATAAAAATAACGTGTTACCTCCTTATATCACATAGGGGCCTTACATGAGTGTTTATCAAAATTCTTTTCAAATTTCTTTCCTCTATTATAAGAGAAGGAACATATCTTAGAACATCTCTTATTTACAGAGACTCTAAGAGAAGTTTTGTTCTCCTTTTTATTCTGATATTATCTCTGCACATGCTGTTAAAATTATTATACTTTAAAGTATATTTATACATTTTTTGGACAACCCAGAAATTGTAAGCCTGCAACATGTAGGGTCTTTTTCACCAATTCTCTAAAAATCAAACTAAGTAGGTCAGACAAAATTTAAAGTATAGGAGGATAGTTTTGTCTTGCTTTTGTTTGCTTCCTTTGGGAAATTATTTCTGAAATGTTACACTTTATTTTCAGAAATATATTCCAATTTTAGGTGTGGTTAATATTCAACTAAACACCTTTGCATTAGAGCTTTTCTGGATATTCTGCAATGTCCTTTTGCCAAAGGCAATAAAATTTTGACAAGACTAAATTAAATATTACTAACTTATATTTTATGTCCTCTAGGTCAATAGAATAGCTACATATGCAAAGAAAGAAAAAAGAAAAAAAAAAAAAGAAGAGCCAACATGTTAGCTGTTTTAATAGCATCAGTTTAATATCACTTGGAATTCAGAGTTCCCAAAAAATGTAAGCCCTCTAGTAATTGGCAAATTGTGTAGTAGTTGTTTTCATAGCAATAGAGAAAAAAGTGCTAAAGTATTTCATAATTATAGAATAATTTTGAATATTACAAAGTGATTTTTAAAAATCTGCTTGAGTAGGGTTGGCCCAGTTATAAAGAAAAAGCAAAATGAAACAAAACAAAGCAAAAAACAAAAACCCCACAGGTGCATGCCCTCTCCAGCAGTTTCTCAGTTTAGATACTCTTCCTAAAGCAAGCTTGATAAACAGAATGCTGTTTTAGCCTCCCATCAGAAGCCCTCTGTCTACAGAAACATGAAGATACAAGCCTGCAGGTAAGTTTTCAACAACAACACTATGTTTTTGCTACCTGAAGCTTACCAAAGTTAGTGAATGTGATTTTTTTTTTTTTCCAGTAAGCTCTCAGAAATACATTTAACAACTTAACTTGAGGCCTATAACAAGGCTTCATGATGACTTTAAAGCAGGACTAATCCTGGGCTTATCTCCAAATTCCAGGCAACCTTAACAGCATCCACATGGAAAATGTTGAAATGTGTGAAATAAGCTGGGGCTTAACCTCTGAGATAGGGCATATTTGAACCTGACAATTCTCTAAACTTTGTGTGCTTAGATGAATCCAAGTTCACATTAGGATAGTCACAGGAGAGTTGCTGACACCCTTCCCTTAATGCAAGTATGACCTTTCGACAGTTGCAAACAGATGCAAAACAGGTGCACACACACTCAAAGCAGGTGCACACACTCTCTCTTGCTCCTGCTTGTTCCAAAGTGCCTGGTCAGGAAGGGTAAGAGTTGAGTATTTCAGTTTCAAAAAGGCCTGTTACGCTCCATGTACAAGTTAGAGGGAAAATCAAAGACTAGAAACTATCCTCCCAACCTAGCAAAGCCAACAACGTCAAAGAAATCCAGGGTACTTTTCTGCAGATAGTTTAAATCCTTTTGTCCCAGTGTGTGGCCCCAGGACCAGAAACATCAGTATCACATTGAAGCTTATTAGAAATGCAAAATCTCAGGCCCCATCCAGATGTATCAGAATCGTTATGTCAACATGATCCATGTGTACTTTTTAATGCAAATCAAAGCTTCAGAGAAACTTTCATGTATTTCAAAATTAGGGTTCAAGTCATATGAGTAGTATGAATGTGTAAATAGTATAATTTTTTAAATTTCCTGTTTTTTGTGTATATTATTATAAATAAATTTTTCTATCTGTTTTTATTGTTTAGTGTGCAATTGATAGTGGGTTTATAAATCATTAAGAAAAGTTTGGGATGGAAGTCCGATAGCATTATTTCCACATTATTTTAGATATCAGTTTTCCATTTATCATAACATTTCTTTGATAGATTTTGGCATTTTCCACAAATTTGTAGGCATTTGCTCTGCTTTCTGATGAATTCATTTTATAGCATTTTATGTTTAATTTCAAGTTATTACCATTATTTTCTCTCTTGCCAATTTTCCTTCTTTTCCTAACATTTTATAGATCTATTTTTCTTTGGAATCATTCAATAATTCCCATGCCAACTTCAGGAAGTAGAAAAGAAATATATATACATATATATGTAACATAATATATAAATATTTATATAGAAAAATATATATGATCAACCAATAGCAAAGCAATTGCTGTAAAGATCCACATCACCATAAAAATCTCTAATTCTTTGCATGGTTGAAACTGTTTATGTGTCTTTAAAATGGTGTGAATATTTTAAATCACTTCACAAATGGTAATGATGAGTCTTGAATTTGGTTCTATTTTACTCAAGTAGTCTCCAGGTGTGCATTAAGGAAAGTTTCTCTAAGCAGACAAATCAGTTAGCACACGTTTTACAACTATTCGAAGTTGGAAGATATCAGTGTGAAAAGGTCATAAAATAGAGAATGATAGTGCATTTCTATTTTATATGATAAAATACTAACACTAAAGTGCATAAAAGATTCTGAGATGACAGTCAACAAAAATGTTTTAGGGCTAGTTTTCCATCAGATATTCCACTAGACTATGAGACATGCAATTTTTATATCTCAGATTTATTGAGAATGAGTCACTGTGATGAATCTTGGAATTGTTTAGATTTGATATTCATATTTTAAATTGTAAGGATAATTGTACTTTAAAAGAAAAATACAATATTAAATACTACTAAGGAGCAGGAACTAAGAAATGTTGTAAAATACAACTGTATATTTTTCTGTTTAGAAATTTAGCATCACCTGCTAATGAACTAAAAGATAGCCGTTCTGATTGCTGATGATAAATTTAAATATCATGTTGCATTATGGTGAAGTGTATAATTTTAATAAGGCAGTTCCGTTTTACCAGTGAGTTTAACGTTTGTGGTTGAAAGGGAGTCAAAACAGAGTGGCACCGTATCCTAGGGTCATAAATACGAATGTCAAAGAGCAATGTGTTCTCAAGGTCAGAGGAAGATGAGCTTCTAACCTACAAGCGTAAATTTGGGAAGTTACAAAATCCAAAATTAACTCATAAAAAAATCTTTTTGTGTTCATAAAATATGAGTGTTATCCATTAGTAGCAGAATATGCTTTGATAGAATCTATGTCAGAAGGCAAAACGCTTTTGGGGTTTCTATCTCTCTACTTTTAAATTAAAAATCCAATCTCACATGATGTCCTCGTCTATGTAAACAGTTTACCTGACAAAGCTAATGAGAAGTACATATTCTTGTTGAGCTTCACTTTTGCCTAAATGTTTAAAGTAGCATTTTGTGGTGTCCTTTTTCTTCTGTATAGCAAATGTGAATAAACTCTCCAGTTTTCAGGAACGTTACTGAGAGCTATACACACATTTACAGCCCTCACAATTACTACTAGAATCTGTTATTTGTTCTTGTAGAAGCCTATTTTAAGTAGGTGCTTATTTTGCAGACTAAAATAAAGGACCTTGACATACTCTAAAGGCATATCTTATTCTTTTCTTTTAATTTTTAATTTTTTATTTTTTATAAACCTATATTTTTATCCCCAGGGGTACAGGTCCGTGAATCACCAGGTTTACACATTTCAGGCATATTTTATTCTTAATGAATTATTGTCTGAATTAGCCTTTATAACACTGGCCCTGGTAGGTTCAGAGCACTGCAAAATATTCTTAGGGGGTCTCTATTCTTCTGTCCTCCAAGGAAAGTCATGATATCTCTAAATTTGATTAAATTAATTTCAGTTTCAGCAGGATTTATATTTAATTTACAAAGGTATGTTTGTGGAAACTTCCATTCAAATAGATACTTTATGTGGTTAGTTTTAACAAAAACTATTTTTTAAAATGTTCCACTATAGAATGTGAGAATATATTTTGTGAGAATGTAGTCATCAGAATGAAACACTTTCAGGCTAATTTTGAAGACAAAATTAAGTGTTTTGGAAAACATACAGTAGAAAGAAGAGGTATAACCGAAGGTTCATTGTCTGGTGGTACTATATGATAGAGATCACATATAATATTAGAAAAAATTTCACACCTGAATTTTGTTATTGTGTCTTTCCTTTTGCTGTTAAAAATATTTTGTGTACTTATGGGCGCCTGGGTGGCTCAGTGGTTAAGCCGCTGCCTTCGGCTCAGGTCATGATCTCAGGGTCCTGGGATCGAGTCCCGCATCGGGCTCTCTGCTCAGCGGGGAGCCTGCTTCCTCCTCTCTCTCTCTCTGCCTGCCTCTCTGCCTACTTGTGATTTCTCTCTGTCAAATAAATAAATAAATAAATCTTAAAAAAAAAAATATTTTGTGTACTTAAATGAATGGGCTAAACAAATTAAAACTATGGCCATACCATACCATACCATACCATACCTCTGTTGTGAGATGTCTTTTAAAATACCCCTATAGAGTAGTCAGTAAGTTGAGGGGAAGGGGAGGGACAATTAGTACTTATATTTGCTCGATGAGTCTCAAGGTTTTTTAAGAATTTTTTTAAAAGGTGATAAGGCTCAGCAACTTGTCATTTTCTAACTAGCATTTTGTTCTCTTGCAGTTTTGTTCTCTTCTTAAATATTATTTTGAAGCGTATGAAATTGTCAGGTTTTTGTAGGACATTGAGTTTATTAATGTAGAACATTAATGTAGGTCATTAATTTTACATATTTCATCCTTAATAACTAAGCATCTTAAAACTTATCTATCCCCGTTTGAACGATTATGTAGGGCTCATGTTTAAAATCAGTGCTTTTGATGGTAGAGGATCGCAACTCCCATCACCAGGTTCTGGATAAGCCGATCTGCTTTTTCTAGAGGAAAACTCCACATGGTTGAATTAATCTGGGGTTGGCATAGAAAGAGATGCTTCTCTTCAAAGCAAAACTGTTACAGCTCGCCGATGTCACAAAGGCATGACTTCCTCAAGAAAAATAAATTGTGCAATTCATTTTATGGCAGATTAAATCCCATTTATTTTCCTTGCAGACAGCTGTTTTGAGTAGGATGTCAGTTGTATGAAACCATTTTATGGATGTTGGGCTTCAGATCTTGGGCAGACATAACTTTCTCTGATGAAATAAATGGTTATGTTTTATGATTATTCCTCTTGTCAGCAAATGTCAGTTGGTGAGTTTTAATAATACAGTGTTCAGTATTTCAAGCAGCTCTTTTTGATGTCTAAATATCCATCTGCTCTTAATTTTTTAAAAAAATCACTGCATTGACACAATGCAAAAAAGCACAAATATTTCCTCCTGTCAACCTTAAAAATAAAATAACCAGTTACTTTTCTAACAAAGTGAGTTATTTGGGAATAGCGAGAAAATTTTAAAAAATTTAAAAAAATAAATGCTTTATATCAACTGAGGAACAGTTCCATATTAGAGTGATAGGGTCATCGAAATAAAGGAATTTGTAAGTGACAGAGTATCATTGTAACATTTTATATGTGAATGAATGAAGACTCAGAAGGGTGACCTCCTGGGTCACACACTAGGGCTATTTTATATGCTTAAATAAATGCCAGACAAAACTAAAATGTATAGATTTTGTGCTTAGCTATATATGTTTCCTCACTGTAGTTTTCTCAAACATCTAATTCTGAGAAACTGGAACCATTCTGATAACTATATTTAATTTAATAAAACTGTACTACAATTATGTAGACACACTAGACAATTGAATTTAATTTATTACCCTATTTTTTGCCTTAGGATCAGGATCATAATAGAAACTATCATTTCATTGTGTACACACAAGAATTGGAATGGAGAATTCATGAGAATAATTCTGAATGACTTGAACATACAAATTCCAATATCCATAATGGCCTTCTAGGACTACAGGGGGCCAATCAGAGCCTCCCTCCTAGAGAAAATAGTTTTTCTAACATTCTGAAAGACTCACAACATAGTCAAATGGGTCATAAAACATAAATATGCTTCATTTAGCCTGATGTAAAGTAGAACTAATTGAGGTTAGTGAGTGGGGTTTAGGCTGGCCTCCCATAGGTCATCTGAATGATGTATCACTCCAGAGTTCAGTAGTCTACAAAAGTCGCTTCACTGTGTAGAAGCCAAGACACTTGCAAGACTACTAAGCGCTACACTCGTGCAAAATGTTTCCAAAAGTTGCGAGTCTTTTTAGTACAGACAGAAGCTAGGGTGAAGGAAGACACGACTGGACAGATATCTGCCATTAGATTACACCAGTTGGATAAGCATCACTTCTTTTTCCTTTTTTTTCCCCTGCATTGTCCTCGAAAACCTGGTAAAGAACTCTATATGGAATATATATACGTTTCTTGAAAAACTAATGGCTGCCTCACAGAATAGAAAACCTTAACCCCAATGCTATCAAAGGCAGTGGAAAAAAAAAAAAAAGCTGAATTTTCTATCTTGAATAAATTCTAGCTCTGTAACTTATCATTTTGACTTCTAAATATGTTTCTGCAGGATTATGAAGGCCATTTCCAACTTAGTGGGGATATATTTGGGCTTTGAAATCAAAGTTAAGCAACAGATTTTTTTTTTTTTTCAGATTGGTTACCCCCCTCTAGTTTTGCCCCCTCTAGTTTTGCCAGGTTGAAACACTGCTTCTTAGAAAATAAACTGAAGACTCTATGAAGAAAAGGAAGTATTTATTTATTTTACACTATTATGTTTGAAATTTATAAACTCACGGGACAGGTAGAAATATAGTGAGTAGTTAACAGTGTAGGTGTTAAGAGAGTTTTGAATTCAAGTCCTAGCTCTGCTACTTATAGCCTTTGGAAACTTAGAAAGGATTAGATATGAGAGGAGATTATACAGAAACAACAAAATAATAATTTCACTATTTTTTTTTTTTTACTCAAGAAAATCTCTCTAAACTGGAAAGGATAGGAAAAATAAGTCACCCAATATAGAGAAGAGATAGCAGGATTATCCATGACTGTTTTGAATAAATTCAGGCTTGAAGATCTAAACCATTGCTACATGCTCAAAGAAATTGCAACATTTATCTTTCAACCATGAATAATCTTCATGAAGTGATGATGAAGGAAATAACTTCCCAAGACTTGAGTCAGACAAAAAAATGTCTGTATGCACAAAAAGACAAATTTTCGTTTCCAAAATTGAGTGTACTTGTTTTTGATTTTTAGAAAAATTTTAAAGTAATTATAGCTATATGTTTTAAGTAATAAGAGATGCCTTAACTACTGTGAGTCAGCACAGGTTTAACTATTTATTTAACTATTAATCAAACATCATCCCAGTGGGAGGCATGACTTCCAAGTTCAGTTTCTCTTAGACCCAGAACTTCCTTATCCTACAGGAGTGACCTTACTTTAATATCCCTCGAAACCCAATGTGTCACACGGGTCCTTGGTTCCCAGGTAGAGGGCATGTAGCTTTCTCGGCTTTTTCTCAGATGCTGTAAACATCTGAGATTACTGCAGATTGCTTGACACAAAGCAGCCTGCATGTGCACCTTAATCACATTTCTCTATGAAAAGTGAGGCATGCATGGTTAGAGGTGCCTCCACTGAAATGGAAATCAAGCTGAGTCCAAAAGATGTCCTAGAAGATGACTCTCAGTGGTATGGTGAGCTTCTGGGAATCCCTGACATACTGTTTTTGCTAGCTAGCCTTGTGTGTTGTCCCTTATTTAAGATCCCTACGCATCAGTATGAAGCCCTAAAGAAAGCAAAATGGCATGGCAGTCCTGATGAATTACCCAAGACCCTAGATGGAGTGTTTATTTTCTAAAACCACATAGGCTCCTCACTGCAAAAAGATTTATGAATCAAAAGAGGTCATATTGATGAGCAGAGTCAGAGATGTATAATCCCCAAGATCCAAGTCTATATTTAAATATCTGCAGCTTTTAAGCGGTCGGCAATAAGCCGAAATGGCAATACTGAAAGCTATAAGCTCCTAAATGATGTATATATTCTAAAGTGAATTCATCTTTTTTATGGGAGTGCTTTCTTACAGCTGGCCTATGGTACCAATAAATTAGGTCCACTTGATGACTACCTTGATTTTAGCCGTATGATATCTAGTAAACTACATTTTCATCTACAGTGACATGACAGATTTTTGAAGTATCCTATATGCTGTATAGTAAATCAGAATTTTAAAGGAGCTTCTTCTAACTCTTTTAATTTGTAGGGCACAGATGGCTTGCTCCTCCTAAAAGAATAGCACTGTCACTAAGTTATAATAAGCCCACATTTACTAGTGATCAAGGAACTGATGATCAATTTCTAAAATTGAATCACCAAGCACAGGGGACTCATGTGGTAGACTTCACTTAGGACAGGGGACTTAGTAAATGTCTGCACTTGACTGAATGCCCTACTTCAGAACTGCTTGTGATCGTGCTGTTCTTAGAAGAAACTGGGATATTACCAGTAGGTAGAATTTGTAAGAGAATAGCAGTAGACACCCAATTAAAGTGCAACTCCATTCATAAGACTGTCATCCAAAAGAAGGCAAATCTGGTGTGTGAAAGAATGCACCTAAAGTCCGGGTGTCAAAGACTGATTCTCTTGCAGGCCAGAGGTATTTACTTCAAGTCCTGTATAGAAACTTGCATTCAATTTCTTTGGCCCATAGCCTAATTTTCTTCCCCACTCTCTCCTATAATCAAACAGAGCTAACATACTCTGTGGTTTAATGTATTGACACCAGATGATCAACCACTGCCAAACACATTTCAAGTTTTAGAACTGATGGCCTCTTGGGATATCTAGAATTTGTTTGTACCTACTTCAGAATTTAAAATTGTCACCCACTCTGCTAATTTTAGGGAAAACTGTCTTCGCAAAATAAGTAATACGTTATGTTAAACTTAGAGCCTTTGACACTGTAGGTCAAGAGTGTTTCTGATGATTAAGTATGGTGAAGTCACTTTTCTAGCAAGAGACATCCTAAGGCGTCACTAGTAACACAGCAAATAATCTTTTCAAATTCTTTAAGTTGCTTCCCATTTTAAGATCAGGGAAAATCTACAAAGTTACTGAAGTCCAGTGCTCACAGTGAAAAAAAAAAAATTGCCACAACAGCTCACATTAGTGCTGGCCTTCATACCTTGTAGGACTGAGAAAATGCTTATGGGTTACGGTTAGTGCTATACTTGGTCAAAATTGAACCCAGGGTAAGCTTTTGCCAAGACATTGCATGATGAATAATATCAGCATGTTCCCCATTTCGGTGTCTGAAAATGTAGTTAACTATTTTAACAACAGTGAGTCAAAAGGGGCAGGACCTGGGGCAGGGTGTTTGAGGAAGGAACGCTGGGTCGTGTTTCATTTTGATAACCAACCAGACATATCAGCAAGGGGCTCCCCCTTTTTTAATTCTGTAGTGAGTAGTGGTGGTTAAATAGGTTATTTGGGCATCATCCTAGGTTTGAATTGTGGCTTTACCTTTACTGGCTTTGTAACCATGAACAAGTTTGTTATCTCACTTGTCATATACTCATTGGGAAATTGGGTTTCCACATGGAAAGCAATTAGAACTGGAGTGGGTGCAAAGTAAGTGCTCAACTAGTTTTGTCCATTAATGTTTTTGCTATAAAAGGGTAGAATTTAAGTAGATGACCTCTAATTCTATCTCTGACAAATTTGAGTACAGAATTAGTATCTATGTGTTTTAGATTATTAGAAATTATTAAATAGGTAACTGCTTCTTTCCTTTAAAATTGTTACTCACCCTCTCTCCCTCTCTCTCTCTGTTCTCTTCTTTCTTTCTTTCTTTCTTTCTTTTCATTTCAAGTATAGAATTTAGTGATTTATCCCTTACATATAATCATATAACACCCATTGCTCATCACAGCAAGGACCTTCCTTAATACCCACCACCCACTTAGCCTACCTGCCCACCTCCCTCCATCAATCCTCATAAAACTGTTACCTTTGAATAGATATAACACAGTGGTGGAAAGATCCTCTAAATTTTTACAAAGAACAAACTTACATAGGCCTTTGGTGTCTCTATGATTTTTTTTTAATTAATTAATTTATTTATTTATTTTTATAAACATTTATTTTTATCCCCCATAGATGATTCTGAAGCTGTATAATTACTATTAAAAATTGTATTTTGCTAAGTATAATAAGTCAATCAGAGAAAGACAATTATCATATGATCTCACTAATCTGTGGAATTTAAGGAACAAAACAGAAGATCGTAGAAGAGAGGAAAAAATAAAACAGGATGAAACCAGAACAGGAGACAAAACAGGAGACTGTTAATCATAGGAAACAAACAGAGGATTCCTGGAGGGGAGGATGGTGGAGGGATGGGGGTAACTGGCTGATGGATATTGGGGAGGGCACAGGATGTAATGGGTATTATACAACACTGATAAATCACAGTCCTGTACCACTGAAAACCACTAATACATTATGTGTTAATTAATTGAATTTAAATTAAAACTATTTAAAAAAATTATAATTATGAAGGGCCTCTGTTCAAAGTACCTCCCTTTTGTGAAGGCCTAAAAAAATCCCCACCCTTAACATGTCAAGTGAAGTGCACTCTTCTTCAAGAGGCCCTTTATTAATTAGCTCTCCAGCTCATCTTTCTCTGTAGTCCATCTCGTAATTTTTGTCACGACAAAGCCACACTGACACACAGCATATATTTATTACCACTGTGATTTTTAAAAGCCTGTTTTCTTGTGGAGCCTGGGTGGCTCAGTGGATTAACGCATCTGCCTTCAGCTCAGGTCATGATCCCAGGGTCCTGGGATGGAGCACCACATAGGGCTCTCTGCTCAGCAGGGAGCCTGCTTCCCTTCCCCTCTCTACCTGCCTCTCTGCCTACTTGGGATCTCTATCAAATAAATAAATAATCTTAAAAAAAAAAAAAGCCTGTTTTCTCTACCTGAAATGCATCTCTGTGATACTTCCTTTCCTTCTGAGCCCTTTATTCTATCTTTTAAGACTAGTATAACGCCATAGCCTGATTTCCTTCAAAACCTGCCATGTCAGGTTATATGGTTATATGGGAAGCTGTTTGAAAAGTTTACTTTAAAATAAACAAACAAAACAACAATAAAAACCTGTGACTCGGTTTCCCCAACAATAAAATGGGGGTAATAGTACCCATCTCATACGGGGGTTGTAAGTATTAAAGTGTATTTGTGTAAAGTGCTTAGACAATACTTGGCACATAGAAGTCTTTAACAGTTGTTGGCAACTACCTTTGGAGTGATTCCTCTTTACGATCATAATAGTCTGAGTCAATATCATTGCAGTTTCCACGTTATTTGGATATGAGTTTATATCTTTGCCTATTACCAGCTAATGAGCTCGTTGAAGATGAGGATTATCTTTTTTTTTTTTTTTTTGAGTCTGGATCATACCCTAAAATTATTGTTGGTTGATTCGGTTTTTATGTTCACTCATTTATTCATCCATGGAATAGAAATCATTCAGTTCTTTGAAATCAGATGTATTAAAATAAGTTCACCAGTTAGGTGAGTTTATTTCTTCAATTCCTTTAATTAGTTGAAGTGATTGAGAGAGTCTGCAGAATAGAAAAGTTTGCTACATCACAATACTGACTTATTATCAGAGGTATTGGGGTTTCCAGGAACAAACTCCATCTTTGCAATAATGAATTCCAAATATCACAAACTCATAAGCCCATTTACATAGTTCTCCCATTTGAGAGAGCTTGTAAGTAATTTAAGGTGTGGTATTAATTATTTTGAATATTTATTTGATCTTTCCAAGATGAGATAATTTCAAGAAAGCAGAATATAGTAGATTTAATAAAATCAGGGTCAGAACTTGTCACAGGTCCATGTCAGAGGAGCCTCATGTTAAACACAAAATAAGTTCTACTTATTACAATTGAAAAGTTTTTGATTTCTAGGAATTTTGAATTCTAAGAGCATGAATCTGTTTCTATTTGATGAAGATAGCACTTCTTCCTTCAACACTGAGTTTCAGTGGCAGCATAGCATGGGATGAAGAAAATAACATGTGTTGGATATATTTGGTCTGATGTTATATATACAAAGATTCAGAATTTTAAATAAAAAATGTACAGAAGAATATGTCCCTACCTGATTATCCCTAATCAGATAAACTAAAAAGATACAATAATATACTCAATTAATGAATAGAATGAAATAAATTCATAGATATATTTGTGTAATTATGTATCCTATGTAATATATATTTTATATATTATGAATAAGTATAAATTATATAGTTCATATATATGTGAAAATGAAACATAGAGAACTTTTTCTTTTAGAACAGCTTTTATTCTAATTCATGTAGCATGTTTAGGCCTATTTCCCCACATTAGACTAGAAGATCCTTGGGGGTAAACATAGTTGCCTGTTTTGTCACTGCTGGGTCCCTCCTGCCTAGGATATAGAATAGCAAAGGCCTAATTAATATTTGTTAAATAAATTAATAAATCATGAATTTAAGAACGTCCCCATCCATTTCTGAAATCAGATGCCAGAACTCTTAGTGCAGTTGCCCTGCATCTTAATCCCAATTCTTGTCCTTTTCTTCTTAAAATTCCTTCTTAGGCATAAACTTGTGATTTCATCTCCAAACAAAGTATGGGAAAGCTTAAAAAAAATCATAATGTATGTAGTGCATTCCTCCAAGTTTTAACTTTTAAGTAAGGACAAAAGTTCATTGCGTCCTATTAATTTGGTAACCCTGACAAAAATCAGAGACATTTTAAGAGCTTAAAAAGCTAGGCTGACCCACCTTCAGACACCGGGTATAATTGAAGACAATTTCCGCTTCCATTAGGAGCTTTGTTATGTAAGGCCCTGTCAAAAACTGAGATAAGCCTTATATCACTGCAGAAAAAGCTGCAATTCATCTGCATTCATTTCAGCTTGAAACCTGCTAGTGGCGAATATGAAATAATTTGACAGCATGTGCTTTGGTGATTGTTATGATTTATGGGAGATTTTCTGATTTTTTTTCCCTTTCTGGTTACTAAAGGTTATATTCCATAACCATATTACTTAAGGTCGTATAGAAATTACTTGTATATAGTTTTCTAGTAAGTGTCTTTGTATGGATCTGGCTGACAAGTTAAGCACAGTATATTAATTAAATTTGAATTTCAGATAAAAATTTCAAATCTAACTTTTATCCTACTATATTGTTTGCTAAGTCTGGTAGATTTATCTATGGATACAAACTACAAAAGCTATTATAACTCTTTAAATTCATTAAATTAAGACTGTGAATAATATATTTGTAATTGCCCTATTGACAGATTTTGACATATTTTTAGGTTGTCTCTTTTATAAAGACATATAATACTCCTTCTGCTTTTCGTAGGGTTAAAATAAAAAAATTAACACCTTGGCAGCTTCAGATGTGAACTGTTTGATTACTATGTGTAGATGAATTGAAGAGACAAGTTCTCAATATACACCCAATACATGAAGACTTCTGTGAGGTTTTCATTAAGGAATTAGAATTAGTTTCTGAGATTTAAGCTTTAAAATTAACACCCTACAGTTCCTAGCAGAGAGGAGCAAAGCTTAATAGGATGCCCATACATGTGAGACCCGACTGTGTACAGATAACAGTGCTTTTTTTTTCTTTTGATACCTTTCATTTTAAGAGAGAAAACAAAGGAGGAGATGGAAGTTCTATTCCTGTGGGCATCTAGTATTTTGATACCCATGGTATTTGTTTCTGTGTGTTGACTAATAACTAGGCTGGTTATTTTCTTCCCATTCTGGCCTTCCTGTGAGGATGAAAAAAAAGATATTTATGAAGATGTGACTATTTTCATTTCTAGGTGCGCACCAACATTAATGATTAACTTGAACCTTTTGCTGAGGTCTGGTGACAGCTGAGTTTCAGAGGTCATACAGCTCAGTCATTCATTAGACCTTGGTAAATTTATCAAATAATGAATTTCCCTGAAAGTCCACTAGATGGACAAGTTTTCTTGAGGTGATAACTGATAAAGGTGTAAGCTTCTCATTTGTATTTCTGCATACGATCTATGTTGAAAAAACTGTTTTAAACTGTGTTTTAAAATGCTCCTATGTGTTGTTAATGTAACTTAATTAATTTCATTCAGCTCTATTTTTAAAAAAATACCCCAATGTTCTGACTTACATGCAAGAAATTAGGGTAGGGATTGTGCTAAATCTTTTATTTTAATGGACATATTAATACAGATAGATTTCTTATTTTTTACTTCTGCAAATAAAGTCTCCTTGAATTAATATTTTGTTAAACCATATAAATCATAATGCATACATGTTTTCTTCCAAACAAACTTAACCCTGTGAGACATAAATATGTATATTTCTCATTAGTATGCCTCAGAAAGTTCATGTAAATTTACAAAACTCCAAATTTTTAACCCTTTTTGTCAACATCCTTAATCTTCTACAGGATGATAAAGGTTCTGGTTTATTTTTTTCAGTATTAGCTGAGGACTTAAAATGATAGTAAAAATAGGTCTAAGAAGTCATCTTGTCTTTCATTATGAAACTTTGAAAAAAAATACCAACAAAATAGTGTCTAGTGATATCATGGGTATGATATTATCAGGAAATTGGTTTTGTGACACACCAGTAAGTATTAAATACCTTATGTCACCTCCAAGCACTACTTCCCTTCTATCTAAACAGGTATGGAAGTAATTTTATAATGATGATCACAGAGCCGTTACACAAGACTGCAGAGGCATAGTGCAAGGGCTGAGACTCTGGAAAATACTTTTCTGGTCACCCCTAACAAAAAGAGCCACCTGAGTTACATGCTATATACTCTGATATGAAGTTCTAATACTGAAGTTATCTCTCTCTTTTTTTTAAAGGTTTTATTTATTTATTTGAGTGAATGAGAGAGAGAGAGAACATGAAGTGGGTGGGGCAGAGGGAGGGAGAGAGAGAGGAGCAGACTTCCCGCTGAGCAAAGGCCCAAGGTGGGACTTGATCCCAGGACCCCAGGATCATGACCTAAAGGCAGATGTTTAACCTACTGAGTCACCCAGGTGCCCCTGAAGTTATGTTTCTTAAATAATTCCTTACTGCATGTGAAAAAACATCAGGCAGTTCCAGAGCTCAAGTACCATTCTTAGGAATAGACACTAATGGTTGAAATCAGCAAAGTAGGGATGAGAAAAGACTCTGATTCAGGCTCTATTTCATTGTCCTCAAAAAGAAATGTAAGAATGTTAAAAGCTGCCAAAGTCTGGGGCGCCTGGGTGGCTCAGTGGGTTAAGCCGCTGCCTTCGGCTCAGGTCATGATCTCGGGGTGCTGGGATCGAGTCCCGCATCGGGCTCTCTGCTCAGCAGGGAGCCTGCTTCCCTTCCTCTCTCTCTGCCTGCCTCTCTGCCTACTTGTGATCTCTCTCTGTCAAATAAATAAATAAAATCTTTAAAAAAAAAAAAAAAAGCTGCCAAAGTCTGGACAGAAGATCACCAATGTTATGCATTGGCATAACATTAATGTTAATTAATTAAATAATAACCAATTGTATATTTATATACAATTTATATGAAAAAATATTATATAAGAATAAATAAGCAATTATTGAGATACCAGTGACTTGATGGGATTCAAATTTACACCCTTTGAAATAAATTATAAAAGTTTTTTGGGGGGGTAATTGTTGATTTTTCTTATTTTATATTCAAATGAATAAAAACTCTCATAATTTATAGTTGCTACTCTATAAGATTTTCTTTTATTACAGGGAGGCAGGCATGCTGGTTCTAAGCACCCAGAGGGAATCCTACAGAACCAGCTAAGAAAATCCTTGGCTTCACGCAGGATAGAAATCAAGTGCAAACTGAGAGGAAGTAAGAACAGAATTTAGTGAAGATTATAGATTGGAGATTCAGAAAGGAAAGGATAGTCTGATCTTTACTTGGGGATCTGGAGTTTTTGTTGAGAATGGTGGTCTGGTGTATGTGTCTTCTCAGGCATCCAAGAAGTGGTCACACAAGGACAAGGGCTCAGATGTCCTTTCTAAATCACTTGTGCCCTAAAATCAGGGGTTTTGGTGTCAAGGTGTTTGGAGTCTGTGCTCTCTGAGAACATTCATGAATACCTCACCTGGTTACTCCTTAGATGTTATCTATTTGCTAGAAGACTCCGAAGAAAGTGTTAACTCCTTGACCTTTATAATGAGGGCTTACATTATCTGTTCTCTAAGGTGTGTGTATGGCATGAGTGCAGGTCCTAGTAAGAACATAAGCAGGAAAAGCTTCAAAGAAAATAAACAGCTTTTTTTTTTTTTTTTAATGGAGTCCTTTCAGTTTCCCTGTCTCAATAGGATCCTAGTGTTTGGCAATAACATAAATTATGAATTTTATAACATACAAAGTGAAGAAAGTATGTTACATACACCATGATTTATGAGGTCTATATATTATCAGCCAGAAGTTTTTAAAAATGTATCTCTGAGAGAGTGTGCATTAAAACTAGATGAAATTGATGTTTATGTTTTATTTAGATGAATATAATTATAAGATATTATTTTATTAAGTATTTTATATTCTCTTTTTGATAGTTTTATCTAAATACTTTCAATGTTCAACACCAGAATGGGTCAGAATAAGATGGATGTTTCTCTGGTGGAATTTTTTACTTTTAGTGTATATATTCTATTTTTTTAAGTGCACAGAGATGTACACTTAAGTTCAGTAGGAAAAAAGAACATCCACACTCTCTAATATGCATCAATTAACATTATCTATTTTAATGGGATTTCACAACAAAGAAAGCTATTTCCTTAAAGCTTAAAAATGTAATTTGAATCTGTAAATTATATTCCAGGTAATTTACAATGAAAGAGAAGTAAGTGACAGTCTAAATATGGTCACATTCCAATTTTTTGTTGCTTCACAATGAAGATATTTAGAGCATCTCATCCTAAAGTAGTTTTGGTTTCTTTGTTGATTTTCAACTTATCAAATTGTTTATTTCCTTTTCCTTTTTGCAGTGGAACATTAATGTGAATAATTTTGTTTTGTGTGAAAATAAATTTTATTTTTTATAACAGTTAAATCAAAGAAATAACCTAATAAATCTGAAAGTTAATAGTTAGTACTTCTGTCATAAGTTGAACTATAGCTTTTATTTCCCTGCCTGTTGCTAGGCAAGCTTTACAAATTCATACAGTTTGCTGAAGGCACTCTAACTGTAAATAATAATGTAAAAGGAAGTTGAATAAACTTCTAAAAATTCCCATGAAGATTTTTCTTTATTTTTAACATTTGCCATTTTCTCTAAGAATTTTGGACAAAAAAGCTGAGATGGGCAGTTTGAATAAAATACAATTGTTTCTTTTCCTTCAATTTATGTCCTTTTTTGGTCTTTTCTAATGAAAGATTTATTGATAATATAATTCACAAACCATAAAACTGACTTATTAATTATACAATTCAGTGGTCTTGACAATATTCACAGAGTTCTTCAGCCATCATCACCATTCAACTTAAAAATATTTCATCAACCCAAAAAAGCTTTGTACCTGTTAGTAGATTCCATCTTTCTCCCTCTCCACCCAGCTCCTGGTAACCCCTATATAATAGTGTACCTTCTGTCTCTTCTAATATACCCTCTATCTCTTTGTATTTGTCTATTCTGGACATTTTTTTACAAATAGAACTATATAATACATAGTTTTCATGACGAGATATTTTCTTTTATCATAATGGTTTGAGTTTCATCCATGTTGTAGCATGTATAAATACATCATTCCTTTTTATGAGTTAATATTCTTTAGTAAAAAAAAAAATTCTGCTGTATGACCAAGTCACGTCATGTTTATTGATTCATCAGTGACAGGCATCTGGGTTTTTTTTCACTTTCTGGCTATTATCAGTAATACAACTATTAACATTCATGTTCAATCTTTACAAAGTAACATATGTTTTTATCAATCCTGAGTGTATACCTGAGAGTCAAATTGTTAGGCCAAGTGTATGTGTCATGTTTTGAGGAACCGCTACTGCTTTGCAAGTAGCTGCATCATTTTTTTTACAATCTATTGATAATTTAGGAGGATTCCCATTTCTCCACAGCTTTGCCTACACTTGGTATCATCTGCCTTTTTCAGATATTTAGTCACTCTGCCAAGTATGAAATAGTATCCAATTGAGGTTTTGATTTGCACTTCCCTAGTGAATAATAATGATGAATATCTTTTCACATGCTTATTGGCCTTTTATCTGTCCTTGGAGAAATATATATTCCATTTTTTAGTTTGATCTTTTGCCTATTGAGATGTAATGAATCAATATTTCTGGATACAAGTGCTGTATCAAATATGTAATTTAGAAGTATATTGGGCCATGCATAGATAGCCTTTTCACTTTCTTGATGTGTCCTTTGAAATGCTAATTTGAAATTCTAATTTTGGTGGAGTCTGATTTCTTTTTATTTATTTATTTTTTTGTCTCTTGTGCTTTTGGTGTCATATCTTGAAAAATATTGCCTAACAGGTTATGGGAAATTACTCTTGTGTTTCCTTTTGTGTTTCATTTATTTAGGTTTCTTTAATTTCTTAAACAATGATTTATAGTTTTCAGTCTTGACAAGTCTTGAACTTTTGTTAAATTTGTTTCTAAGTTTTTTTTTTATTTATTTGGTGCTATTATAATGGAATTTTTTTTCTTAAATTCATTTTTAGATTGCTTATAGCTTGTAAATAGAAATGCAATTGCTTTTGTATGTTGACATTGTGTCTTCAATCTTTCTGAAATTTATTAGGCATATATATTCAAAATATATAAAGAACTTATACAACTCAACAGCAAAGCAAACAAACAAAAACACCAGTCTAATTAAAAAATGGACAGAGGAATGGAATAGACATTTTTCCAGAGAAGATATATAGATAGCCAACAAACACATAGAAAGATGCTCAACATCATTAATCATTGGGGGAAATGCAAATCAAAACCACAATGAGATATCATGCATGTTAGAAAGGCTATTATCAAAAATAGTACAAATAATAAGCAAGGATATGGAGAAAAGGGAGCACTTGTGTACTGTTGTAGAAATGTAAATTGGTGCAACCACAATGGAAAATAATATTGAGGTTCAACAAAAAGTTAAAAATAGAATTACCATATGATCCACTAATTCCATTTCTAGATATTTATCTGAAAAAAAAATTAAAATGTTAATTCAAAGAGATCTATGTACCCCTATATTTATTGCAACATTATTTACAATAGCCAAGATATGGAGACAACTTAAATGTCTATCAGTAGATGAATGGATAGAATTTCACTTGGCCATAAAAAAGAATGAAATCTTGCCATTTGCAATGACAGGCAAGGATCTCAAAGGCATCATGCTAAGTGAAATAAATCAGAAACAGAAAGACAAATATATGATCTCTCTTATATGTGGAATCTAATATATATATTTAGATTCATAGGTAATGTATAACGAAGCTCATGGACCCAGAGAAGAGATTTGTGATTGCCAGAGAAGAAAAGTAAGGAGTGGGAGAAATGGGTGAAAAAAATGAAATTGGTTTTTAGTTCTAATTTTTGTGTGGATTTCACAGGATTTTTTAATATACAAGCATATGTCATCTACAATTAGAGATTATTTTACTTCTTTCCAATCTGAATGTAATGTAATGTAATGTAATACTTCCTTTCCGTGCCTGATGATTCTGGCTAGGATCTCCAATACAATTTTTTTTTTAAGATTTTATTTATGTATTTGACAGAGATTACAAATAGGCAGAGAGGCAGGTCGAGAGAGAGGGGGAAAGCAGGCTCCCTGCTGAGCAGAGAGCCCAATGCGGGGCTCGATCCCAGGACCCTGGGATCATGACCTGAGCCGAAGGCAGAGGCTTAACCCACTGAGCCACCCAGGTGCCCCCCAATACAATTTTTAATAGGAAGGCAAGAGCAGACATTCTGTCTTGCCCTTATCTAAGATGGAAAACGTGCAATTTTTCCTGCTTAACTGTTATATTAATTGTGGGGTTTTTATAGATGCCCTTCATTGAGTTCAGGAACTTCCCTTCTTTTCTTATTTTTTTTAAAGATTTTATCATGAAAGGAAGATGGTTTTACCAGATACTTGTTCTATTAAAATGGTCATTGTGCTTTTGTCTTTTTTTGATACGGTACATAATATTTATTTTGTATATTAAGTCAATCTTGCATTATTAGAATAACAGCCACCTGGTAATAATATATTTACTTTATATGTTGCTAAATTTGATATATTAGTATTTTCTTGAAGGTTGTGCATCTGTATTCATAAAAGGTGTAGGTCTTTCCTTGTGATGTCTTTGGTTTTAGTATCAAGGTAATACTGGCTTCAGAAGAAGAGATACTACCTCCTCTGCTGCTTTTTGAACAGTTTGTAAAGGTTTGGTATTAATTCTTCTTTAAATGTTTGATAGAATTCACCAGTAAAACTATCAGTACTTGATCTTTCTTCATGGATAGTTTTTCTAATTACTAATTCAATCTCTTGTTACACATCTTTACAGATTTTCTATTTCTTCATGGGTCGATTTTGATAGTTTGTGTCTTCCTAGGAATTTGTCCTTTAATCTAGGTTAACTAATTTTTTGGAATACAGTAGTTCATTAGATTTCCTTATAATAGTTTTTGCTTTTACTACTGTCATTAATGATGTTTCTTCTTTCATTCCTGATTTTGGTAATATAAGTCTTTCTTTTCTCTTGGTCCACCTAGCTAAAAGTTTTTTAAATTTGTTGAACTTTGGGTGTGCTGGTTTTTCTCTGTTTTTCTATTATCTATTCATTAATTTCCACTCAGCACTATTATTTCCTTTCTTCTCACTGCCTTGGGTTTAATTTGTTTTTGTATTTTTTCTAGTTTCTTAAAATGGAAGATTAGATTATTGATTTGAAATCCTTTTTGTTTTATATAGGCATTTAGAGACATAAATTTCCTTTTCAGCAGTGTTTTTGCTGCATCTCAAAAGGTTTGTTATGTTGTGTTTTTCTTTCATTGATTTCAAATATTTTGACATTTTTCTTGTGACCTTTCACTTTACTCATTGGTTATTTAGGAGTGTGTTCTTTAATTTCAATATATTTTGAGTTTTCAAATTTTCCTTCTGTTACTAGGTTCCATTTTTAATTCCACTGTGATTGTAGAACAGACTATAAATGACTTCAGTCCTTCTAAATTTGCTGAGACAGTTTTATGACCTGTTACATGTCTACTATGGAAATTATTTCAGATAAAGTGTATTCTGCTGTTGTTGTGTGGAGTATTACTATTAGATATGGTTTGTAGTGCTGGTCCAGTCTTCTGTCTCCTTTATGATCTTCATTCTCGTTGTTCTATCCATTATTGAAGTGCAGTGTTAAAGTTTTCAGCAGAAGTTGAATTGTCAATTATTCTTTTAATTCTCTTGTTTTTAACTTCATGTATTTTAAGACTCTTTTCTTAGGGGCATAATTGTCATATTTTCCTGAAGGACTGACCTTTTTTATCACTGTAAAATGTACTTCTCTTGCTTCTATACCCATCTTTATCTTGTGATCTATTTTGTTTGATACTATCAGTTCTCTTTAGGTTATTATTTTTATGGTGTATCTTTTCCCATCCTTCTACTTTCAGATTTTTGTATCTTTGATATAAAAGTGAATCTCAAGTAAATCTCAAGTGAATCTCAAGTGAATCTCTTCAGACAGCAAGCTGTTAGATCATTTTTTAAAAAACCATTTTGCCAATCTCTTCCTTTTGATTGGATATTTAGTAAATTTACACTTTTTTAAAGATTTATTTGTCAAAGAGAGAGAGAGAGAAAGCACAATAGGGGGAGCAGCAGAGGGAAAAGCAGGCTTCCCGCTGAGTAAGGAGCCCCATGTGGGACTGGATCCCAGGATCCTGGGATAATGACCTGAGCTGAAGGCAGCTGCTTAACCAACTGAGCCACCCAGGTGTCCCAGTAAATTTACATATAATGGAATTACTAATAAGGTAGAATTTATGTGTCATTTGTTGCTTTCAAAAATTTTTATATCTTTTTTGTTCCTCTATTTCTTCATTGCTATCATTTCTTGAATTATATTTATAATTTCTAATATACTAATATAATTATTTGTGTTATATATACATATATAATAAATATATATATTTTATATATTATATATATGTATGCATTTACATACTGTACACTACACACATATACACATATGTATTTTTTTCTTTAGTGGTTGTCCTGGAAACTACAGTTAACTTAAAAAATTCTCAGTCACATTCATACCAACTTAATGTCAATAGTCAATAGTAAATAAAGCTGCAATAAAGCTTTTTTCTCTCTACCTCTGCTTTGCACTATTATTTTCATATAAATTACATCTTTATATAAGTTTATCAGCACAATTTTATAAGTATAGCTTTATGCAGTGACCTTTAAGTCAGATTAAAATGTTATAAAAATATATTTATACTATTTTTTATATTTACCTGTGTGGTCATCTTTAATAGTATTTTTTTTCTTCATGTGAATTTATGTACTTGTCTATTGTTTTTTACATTTCAGTCAGAGGTTTTTCGTCTATTATTTCCTGTATGGTAGATGTGCCAGCAGTGAATTCTCTGATATTTTTGGTAATCTGGAATGAACTTAATTCCTCCTTCATTTTTGAAAAATAGATTTGCTGGTTACAAACTTCCTGATTGACTTTTTCTTTTAGCATTTGAATAGGACATCCTTCTACCTTCTGAATTCCATGATCTTTGATGAGAGGTCACCTGTTAACCTTATTGAAGACACATTATATACAATGAGTCATTTTTCTCTTGCTGTGTTCAGGATTTTCTCTTTGTCTTTTAATAATATGACTATGTTGTGTCCAGGTGTAAATCTCTGAGTTTTTATTGTTTAGAGATATTTAAGCTTTTTGTACGTGTAGGTTTGATGTTTTTTTATCAAATTTGGGACATATTTCTTCAACTACTTTCAAAATATTCCAAGATCATGTCTTCCCTCTCCATGATTAAGTCTGTATTCCATCAGTTCGTGTAAACTAAAATGCTCTTCCCATTACTCTACCTTTCTCTTACCCTCTTGTCTCCATTCCTTTGCTCATGCTGTTTCTTTATATTCTAGCATTTCTCTCATCTTCTATTTGTTTTTCAAACTTTATCTTTACACAGACATCTGCCCTTTCCTCCCAAACACATTTTCTCTTTATACTCTACCTACAAATGGACTGGTTTTAAAGCACCTTCTATCCTGCAGTGTAGTTATTCAGTTACATGTTAAGTCAAGCCACAGTAGCCACCATTTTAATGTACTTTCTTTTCTGTTCCCAACAACTATCATTCTGTTAATGTTGCTTAAGAAATGGCTTAAGTGGGTACGAGAAGAATAAATGAAAGAAGATGGGATTGGGAGGGAGACAAACCATAAGTGACTCTTAATCTCACAAAACAAACAGAGGGTTGCTGGGGGGAGGGGGTTTGGGAGAAGGGGGTGGTATTATGGACATTGGGGAGGGTATGTGCTTTGATGAGTGCTGTGAAGTGTGTAAACCTGGTGATTCACAGACCTGTACCCCTGGGGATAAAAATATATGTTTATAAAAAATAAAAAATTATATTAAAATAAAAAAGAAATGAAATAATCTTTCTACCTTATGATCATAAAGTGGTATTAAAAACCTCAGTTTTATTTGCTCCAGAGCTCGTGGCTTCAGTCACTTGGTTCTCAGATAATTGAGTGCATTGGAAGAATTTTATGTAGATTAAATATTATGTTCATCAGGTGCCATTGCTATTTGTTCATTTCATTTAGAAAGACTACACTGTAATCAGTTTGAATAAAAAACACAATGTGCCTTAGATATTTAAATCAATTATTCTTTTTCAATTCTAAGTTGTTAGAGATCTTTTTCAATGCTTTTTATAAGTTAGCAATGTAAGTTATTATATATAGATACATATATACACATATATATATACATACACACACACATATATATGTGTATATATACATATATATATATATATATATATATATACACACACACACGGCATATATATATGCTATAGAAAGCTTTTTCGTGAAAGAATAAAAACATGTCAGGCAAGTTGTATGGAAAATATTAAATGAGAGTAATCTCTGTGAAGTATTTATTTCAACAGGCAATAGACATTACATATTCAAAAGGCAATCCTGTCAAATAGAATCAAATTTATTTTACTGAGATTTGGTAGTAGCATTTTATCTGAGTCAGTCTGAACTACAATTGGCTGTATTAGTTAATACAGTCCCTATTTAAGTACTTTCTGAGATTCATATTCAGCTTATTAGAAGAAGTGCTTTTATCCTCGTAATAAGACCATTATGTTGACTAAAATAATAAATGAGGAAATCACTTACATCTCATGTAGAACATCTAATTAACTTTCCAAACACTGAATTTGGTGTTAGCTACCTGCTTTAGGGGACAAATTCAATTAAACCATACCTAAGTGATACACCACACAAAATAAATCATTATCTCTATTATTAGCGATTCAAAAATAAGTAACTAGAAAAATTATGCAACATATGTATATATTTTGCTTTATGTATAAATTTTTCTTTGCAAAACTTCTTTCATTGGTTATCCTAATCCCTAATGTCTTGAGGATAGCTTTTAATCATCAAAATTCAAAATTCAGAAATTCAGAATTCAAAATTCAGAAATGTATGATTATATTATACATTCATGATCCATGACCTACATTTTATTTTAAGTTCAAGTGAAATCCTTTAGGGTAGTATGGAATAAGATACTTGTGCCTAATTTATTGACATTGTAGTAATTGTTTAAATATCTCCTGAAACTATTACTAATAAAAATTAATAAGATAAAATGTTTAAAACTTTCTCAACAGGATATCCTAAACAGATAAAATTAATTAACTGTATCCAAATCAAAATGTTTTAAAAATAACAACAGAGAAAAAAGAGAAAAGAAGGATATAATTAAAATAAGACTAGAAATAACTAAAATAGTAAAAAATTTTGTAATGATGTATCATCACAAATATAATTGCTTCTTTTTAAAAAACTAATCAATAGGCAGATTTGTCCAAGTTTATTACAAAAATAAAGACTATACATTTTTATTAAAAGGTTATAAATTAAATAGGAAATATAATGAGTAGAAACTACTAATAATTCTGTTTATATAGTAATCAAAATAAATGAATAGACATATATAACACAAAAGTTAATGCTGAAATCCAAATTCAGTCTGTTGGCTATTATAGCTTCCTGTTTCCATTTCATCATTTGAATTTAATTTAGTGACAGATTCACATTGTATGATGGATTACTTGGAAGTAACTAATGATACACTTTCTAACATATGTATTATGGTTGAATGTTGGAAACTGCTTATAGAAGCATTTTATCTGCTTTGATTTTATTTTTTCCTTACTAGTTAAATTTGCCTTAGCAAAATAAACAATATGTATGTTAACAAAAAGAAAATAACATCAAATACTTTGGGAGGAGACAATCTAATATCTTGAAAATTTAATTTATTTTTCAACTCTGTAATATCTCTGTTTCCAAATGTTTCTTTTAACATACTCTCAGTTTTTTCAGAGATTGTCTGTGAAATAGAGCAATTATAGACTCTTTGGCATTTAGTTACCAGAACAAAAACAGTATTATTTAAGGAAGAGAATAAGTATAACTAATAATGACTTAAAATATGTACTTTGTTTAAATGAGAAGCATAAAATAGAAATGTTAATTAGTGATATTAAATTAACACAGAGAAATGGGAAATGCACAAAGGTTTTATACTGAGGATCCTTGAAGCTTTGATTACACACAGAGCATGTAAAACAGAAATGTTGGCATTCTTAAGCAAGTCAGAATGAAAAGATAAAATCCATACAATAAGGTAAAAGATTTTAACAGAAAAATGGTACAAAAGAGTGGGTAGTTGTCTTAAAACAAGTCAATATTATTTAAAATGTATAAACCCATTAACATGTTATGGTGTTACACAAACTATAGACTGGGTGTCTAGGAACAATCATATTCTTCAAATTATTTTCATAAACTTGATGTCAATATTGCTATGGATGCCTAAGGGACTACTGGCATATAATGGGATGATATCTTCTCTTTAAACTACCCCTCATTTGTTAATTGTGTATTGTCAACCACATGGAAAATTTAGAAAGTCTTCTACTTAGTCATCAGATCGTGCACATTGCGTATTACTAGGTAGATGGACTATGCAATGACTTCAAGAATCTTATCCAACAAAGTCTCATAGGAACTGATACAAATTTGGTTGCCAATTTGAAATGCCTAGCTTCTGGGAGAAAAAAACTTGAGGAAGGTAAGAACAAGATAAGCACTTGTAAGGACTGGGCAACATTACCCCTCCTCCACATATCTATCCCAAGTTGTCAAAATTGCCACCTCTTCTACTTTCTTATTTCCATCTCTGGAACCCACACGTGGTTATTGTCAGGCCAAATTTGCAAAATAGAGAGACTCCAATAACTCTGCATAGCAGATTGGTAACATCGGTTTCATTTTTAGGGAACATCTTTGTTCATTAAAGATACATGGAATGATGAAGCATAGTGTCTTTTTATAAAACCCCATCTTTATCTTGAAAGTTTATAGTATGCATGATATGCAAAAATCTTTGTATTGCATACAAAAATATTTTGGGGTATAAGATTATTTATATGTGTAAATGTATACATATATAATATATATGTATATGTATACATATATATTATATATGTATACATTTTTCTACAAGATTTCTCTTGTAGAATCATCCTGTTATACACAATTAAATATCATGAGTGCCCAACTAGTTAGTTTTATTTAACTACTTTTATAAGATATTTGATTTTCACTTCTGGGAATTTCACTCCTGGGATTTCCTTAATTATTCAATTTATTAATACTAATTTATTCAGGCTTCCAGTGAGAACTCAAAAAGTTAGGGGAATTTCACATTATCTTTACCTTCAGTTCCCACTATAATTTTAATTCTGTTGCCCACACTGGAGGCATAAAAAATTTGATACATAGGTATACATTATTTTAGATTTTTATTATGAAACCTGTTTACTAAAGAAACTATACATTAAAAAAAAAAAAGAAACCATACATAAAAGTTCAGTGAAAAATTGTATCAGATTAAAGAGATGAAGATGTTTGGTTGTTCATGGTTAATATGATAAAAAAAATCTGTATACAGGTAATCTGAATTTAGAAATCTATAAGAATTTCTAAATTTTGGTGAGTTTCACTTTGCCACAACTTTATATTTGTCCTATAATTAGTTGACATTAGACTTTCATTTTCCATATTTTTCTTTTTGTTGAAACTGACTTTCAAACATTTTAATGAAAATGAATTATAACTATGAAAACTACTATTTCTATTCACATAGGATAAAGTGACATAAATACTGATTCTGATTTTTTTTAAAGGCAATATATGTGTAAAGTCACAGTAGGCATGCAATCTATTTTCTCCTTTTATCACTTGGGAAGGAAAAAAGTTTGAACCTGTTAAGTTTCAACTTAACTAAGCATGCTAATGGCAGCCTTTCTGACAAACACCCTGATGGTGATACTAATAGACAGTCCTTATATGTGAAATAATTTTAGCAGGGTCCATTTGGTCTGTTTGGGATGCTTATATAGTACCTGCCACACCAAAATTATACCCATTAATATCAAACACTTGATGTAGCTTCTTCCTCCCTGACCTGGATCCTCCTTCATTCAGACTAAGTTACCAAGAGTCCTCCCTTGGCATTTATTTCCTATTGTCAGAAAACTGGCTTTCTTCCACTCTACAGCCTGTGTAACTACAATTACTCTTTTCTTTTATCTAGCCCACAGCATCTCTATATGTTATTTGTCTTGATTTACTATTTCTGAGTTTATAATTTCTTTCATGACCAAAAATTTGGGACATAGCTATAGCTTGCCATAGCTTGTTTTTATTGTTATTATTATTTTTATTTTTATTAACATATAATGCATTATTTGCCCCAGGGCTACAGGTTTGTGAATCATCAGGCTAACACACTTCACAGCACTCATCATAGCACATACCCTCCCCAATGTCCATAGCCCAATCACCCTCTCCGCATCCCCCCCTCTCCCCCAGCAACCCTCAGTTTGTTTTGTGAGATTAAGAGTCTCTTATGGTTAACCACAAACCAGGTGACAGTTTGCTGAAAATGGCATATGGTTCCCGTTCTGTGGCCAAAACTGGTGATGTACTTTCTCTTTTATTAAAATCAGTTCTCAGTAAAACTTGCCTTTGAATAACTTATGATAACTTGGACAACAATCATAGCTCTGTTTCAACAATACTATAATTCCATCTTCTAGGAAATGTGAGATTTGCAGTAAGAATATACTGCCATGGCTCAAAGGAAAAAATAGAAAGTATTCATAAAAAGTACATGAATACCATTTTATTTTTATATAATTATCACTGTGTTCCAATTAAAAGAAAATTATAAACTTGAGCATTTTATTTAATGCAATGGTTAAATACGTAATCCAGTTCATTTTGTTTACTTACTTTCAGAATTAGTAATGGAAGATCCATCATTTCAAATTTGGAAGTGTTCTTTACTAATTGTAAAATAATATCGTTGCAGGATACATAAATGTCTTTTTGTGTTTGTGTGTTTATGTGAAAGAGATTCTATAGATGTGTGTGTGTGTGTGATCATTAAAACGGATCATATTTAATGGGTTTATGATAGTTAACATAAACTCTTTAGAAGTCTTCGTATTTATATATTGTCCCAGGCCATTGGGCGAGGTGTTTGATGCTATACCATATAAAGGTAGTTTTATATACAACAGAAATTTATTTCTCACAGTTCTGGATGCTGGAAGTCTGAGATCAGGTGCCAGCATGGTAACCTGAAGGTCCTCTTCCAGGATTCAGTGAGAGGTTTACAATGAGAGGTTACAACAAGAAGTTGTATCCTCACCTTGTTGATGCGATAAAGGCTTCTGGGTACTAATTTATCAGGGTACTAATCCCCTTCATGAAAGTAGTGCTCTCATGAACTAATCACCTCCCAAAGCTTCACTTCTGCAAACCATCACCTTGGGCATTTAAGTTGTCAACATATGAATTTTCGGAAGACACAGACTGTCAGACCATAGCACGTTCGAGCATACGAACTCTTTCTCATATACTGCTATTAACTTTTCCACATTAGATTTCACATTAGATATAACAGAAATTAGTCCATCTCCTTGACGTCTACAAAAGGGTTAAGATAATAGAAGCATTACTGGAATTTGAGCATGATTTAGAGAGTAATACTTTGCCCTTCATTTGTAATGTGAAGGTGTATAATCTTTGAAACGCTGGGAGACACATGCCAATTTCTTACAAGTTCAAGGAACTTTTGAGTAATTATATGCATGTAACAGTTTAATTGATTCACCTCACATGGACTGTACATTTGTAGTTGAAATAAAAATGTGTTTAACTGTTCTAAATGTATTTCTTATTCTACCCTTTCTTTTCCAAGTAAGATTATGGGTATAGTATAGGCTTTCTTTCACTTTACTTTTAGATTGTCTGTTCTTCTGTGGGTTCTTATTTTTCTCAACTCTATCAATTTCCTCTAACTGAATGCCACCCGTTAGCTAATTGTTTTTCCTATTCTTTTTCTAAAGAAGCATATACTTTGCAAATTTCTTTACCACATAGTCCTAATATGACAAAATAATTCCACATGAAAAACAGCTTCCAGGTGCTAACATTCCAATTTTTGTGGAAATTCATGAAAGCAATTAAATATTCTTAAATTATGATAATAGAACAGGAGCAAAAGGAGCTAGTGCTTATTAAAAGTAATTAGTCAATGTCTACTTAAGAACTGATCCTAACTGACTAGTGTTAAAATGAGTTGTCAAAATACCAAGATATCAGGGGTACTGATCTTTTATTAATAAAATGAATAAATATTTAAATGGCATTTATGAAAGAAATGACAGATGATGAATTGAGTGCTATCCTTTTCCACATTCCGTTCAGAGAACCCTCATCCAATGTGGGGGAAGCATTATTAGATTTGATCCATTAGAGGCTGGCACTGTCCTTTTCAAAATGAGATTAGCCTTTAGCAATCTGTTTATTACTTGAGTTATGTGTTGAGATGAAAGAAAGAAATAGACTGTAGTAAGGAAAAGATTCTGTATCCTTTACTGTAATAAGTAAATCATAAGAAAGTATATTGGTGTTTTCTATAATAATGACAACTGGAAACTGAACACCCAACAATAAGGGATTGGTTCAATAGAACATGGTCCATCAACTCAACAAATGTACTCAATCCCTACAAATAATTTTGTAGGAGTATATTCAATGGCATGGAAATATAGTTGTGTTAATTTGTATTTATGGGGTTGCTTTCATAATTTTTTTTTTATATTCTTAGACAATTTACCTTGCCATTGTCAACTTTTTTTCTTTTTTTCTTATGAACAAACTATTGAGCTATTTAGAAACACTAAATATTAGAAACATTACAGTGTTACACCTTCATATATATTCAATAAGTAATACTAAAGTTAGCATAAGAAAATCCAACTTTTAAATTGGCTCACAATACTTTTAACAATATAAATATTGTTAAAAAATATATTTTGTTACCACAACTTTCTTTTTTTTAAGATTTTATTTATTTTTTTGACAGAGAGGGAGAGAGTACAAGTAGGCAGAGCGAGGGGGTCGGGGGCGTCAGGCTCCCTGCCGAGCAGAGAGCCCAATGCGGGGCTCAATCCCAGGACCCTGAGATCACAACCCAAGCCGAAGGCAGTCACTCAACCAGCTGAGCCACTCAGGCGCCCCTCCACCACATTTTTAATGACGTGAGCTTATAGTGTATCTGTTTAATGAGTAGCAGAGCATGTGAAACAGATATTGTTTTGCATGTGGAGTTAGGATGGTATAATTATTAATATCCTCATAAACTAAATCAATTTTATGAATAAAATATCTGTGCATGTTTACATGCATATGTATATTACATATATGTATATATGTATTTGTATTATTTTATGTATTTCTATATTATATATTCTTGATATGTATTATTATTGTTATTTTATATATTATATATTATCATATATTAACATATATGCTACATTGTATGTTATATATATTATATGTATATGTGTGCATATATAAAAAAACTGCAAGTATATATTATAAAATGCTAATAGTATTTACTTTGGCCAAGGGATTATGTGGATTTTTATTTCTGGCTAGCATCTATTTTCTGAAAATTTCTGTATTAATCTTCACAATTTTAAGGAGAAAATAATGACACAGAGTAAGCAAGGAACAATTTAATTTGCATGAGTTGTGCTTTTAGTATAAGCTTAATCTTCATTAATTACTTCATTCTCAGGAATGTTATTTTCTGGGTGGCTCAGTTAGTTAAGCAACTGCCTTGGGCTCAGGTCATGATCCCAGCATACTGAGATTCAGTCCTGGATTGGGCTCCCTGCTCAGTAGGGAGCCTCTTCTCCCTCTCCCTCTGATGCTCCCACTGCTTGTGTGCTCCTGCTCTCTGTCAAATAAATAAAATCTTAAAAAAAAAAAAAGAATGTTACTTTTTCCCCTTTATTTTATAAATTTCCAGGAGCCACTGAGTAGTATGTATTCATATTAGCAGCTCAGAGACCGAACCAATCATTCATAGACTGTCATAGTATATCCTAAAAATCTAATTTTAATAAATATATTTTTGTTAAAGTATTATTAGATATTATTTCTGGTCTATTTCTACTTCACATAGAAGAAACCCTAGGTATGTGTCTTTTTTATATGATTTTGTTTTCCTATTTTATTTTACTTTGTGGAAAAGTAAAACTTCTGGGCTGACTTTTTCTCATATATAGGTAAAATACTCTAGATTGGAATTGAGAAATCAAAACATGACACTTAAATGAAGACTAATATCATCCCACTTGCTTTAAATTTTTTTTCTTTGTGGGGGCACCTGGGTGGCTCAATGGGTTAAGCCTCTGCCTTCGGCTCGGGTCATGATCCTGGAGTCCTGGGATCGAGCCCCGCGTTGGGCTCTCTGCTCAGAGGGGAGCCTGCTTCCCTTCCTCTCTCTACCTGCTTCTCTGCCTACTTGTCATCTCTGTCTGTCAAATAAATAAATACATAAATCTTAACAAAAAAAAAAACTTTTTTTCATTGTGAATCTATTTATAATGACAATTTTATTCACTTTGACTCAGAAAGTTTTCTTTTTTTCTGTGTATAAGTATTTAAAAGTCTTGCTTCTCTCACTTAAGCCTATACCATTTGTTGTCAGATCTATAACAATAAACCAGTTGGAAGATTTAGCCATTCCCTTTTTGTGCAAAATCATAAGGACTAAATAAACAGTATCATAAGAGGATTTTAAAAGTCCTAGGATGTGTGCTCTTTTTTTTTTTTTAAAGATTTTAATTATTTATTTGATAGACAGAGATTACAAATCATCAGAGAGGCAGGCAGAGAGAGAGGAGGAAGCAGGTACCCCGCTGAGCAGAGAGCCCATGTGGGGCTTGATCCCAGGACGCTGGGATCATGACCTAAGCTGAAGGCAAAGGCTTCAACCCACTGAGCCACCTAGGTGCCCCTGGATGTGTGCTCTTTTGAAACAACAACAACAAAAAATATCAATTTTACTGATTAGAATTTTCAATCAATTATCACCTAGGTAATTTAATTTTTTTCTTTGAGTTTAACATATATATATATATATATATATATATATATATTTTGGTGTTTTTTTGAGTATGGGTAGAATTAGTAAGTGCAAGGTAAAGTCAAAGTCCAGCTAAGTTTCTTTGGCACTTACATATTATTTACATTATAAGATTATTATTAACCTCTCAGGAAAATGAATTCAAGTCAATTTTAATTTTACAAAATTGATTTGCCACCATGATTTTATCAATATGGACAAAGATCACCTACGAAATTGTCAAAACATATATTGATAAAATGACTACATTTTATCAATTAATTTATCAATTACATAATGATACATCCGGGACAAAAAATTGATATGGACAAGATACATGTGGTCTTGCCAGTGGGCAACACTGAACAATGACATATTTTAAAAACACACAATGTCAGACTATAAATACCACTAAAACTGTAGAAAAATTGAGAAGTAAAATACTGCAGGACACTTAGAACTCATAACACGTTTTTAGAGGCTTTGTCATATTTAGAAGGTACAGCCTGAGTGACAGGCTCCAAATGGAGGAGCAGCATAAACAAAGGCTCAGTGATGAAGAGATGGAAGCGTGAGGGGAGGTTACTGTTGGAAGGAAGGCTAGAGAAGAAAGATCCAAGAGAAACCAGCAGGAGAGGTTAGGACAATGAGTGCTTCGAAAGGAGTGGCCTTGTGAAGTCAGGTCTTTAACAAGCATGTCTGTTAGACATGTCCACATGACTATCACCTCCTTGACTGTGTGTCTCCCTTTACTAAGAGTGACAGACATACATGGCACAGGAGAGCTATTCTTTTTGTGAAGTGAAACGTAAATGCAAACATGTCACTATGAATGATGAATGAGACAATCAGGGATGAAATTGTCTAGCAGAAATACAGAAAATAGAAAGAAAGCAAATCCAATATTTTGTGGTGTTAGAGATAGACATACAGGTGACTCTACTCGGGGTAATTTTCTTATCTTTTTGCCAAATTCAAGTTTTAATTTCTGTATCCCTTATTAACTTCCATATTCTTTCATTTGTATTGTTTCTGTCACATGAACAATGAATCACATCTGAAACATGAACCAATACACAGAACTGTGTGAAAATCATATAGAGCTTTATCCTGTTCTTAATTTTGGCTTCTGTATAATTTTACTGCTTATAATCTGCTATTAGTGGACTATACTGTCTATTAACTCTATTTTTTAAAGTTAATTTTCATTCCCAAAGAGGGAGAAATAAAGCTAAGTTCAATATTCCATATGGCACTCAGAATCTAATTAAGCTGTTGGCTTTGCTACGACCACTTCCTTTTTTTTTTTTTTTTTTAAGATTTTATTTATTTATGAGAGAGAGAGATCCTGCACAAGCAGGGGGAGGGGCAGAATGAGAGGCAGACTTGCAGCTGAGCAGAGAGCCCCACACAGGGCTCAATCCCAGGATCCTGAGTTCACAATCTGAGCCAAAGGCTGACGCTTAACCAACTGAGCCACCCAGGTACCTGTGTGATGGCCATTTCTATAGGCCAAACCACACTTGGTTTTAATCCCCCAAAGCATATTTCTCGAGATATAAAATTTCCCATCCACTACAAATGTTTTAAGTTGAAGAAAATAGCTTATTTCTCTTTCACGCTTTTTGCCCTTTTTGAAAATAATGTTAAGGTCAATTGTATCTCATTGTCTTTCTATAAATTTATGGCCTGCTTATTTAAGTATACACATACACTTTTAATTCACTTTGACACAGAAACTGTGCTTCTTGCCAATTGTCTCATTACATTTATGTCTGAATTCAACTATGCTGTGGATATGACACATAAACTTTAGAAACAGACCCACAGAAATGGAAATAATATGCAGCCAAAATTTTTATTTACTTGTAAAGATAAAATCCAGTGAAGAATCTTTTTAAGCCATTTAGTATTAGCAGTACAACTTCTCTAGCATCTGGGGAAAAGAGAGAGAGGAAAAAAAGGGAAGAGAGATTGGCTCTTCGTAACACAGAAAGAACCCCCTCCCCCAATCTTCCGACATCAAACTCTCTGTTCACTATACTTCAGTAGTTTAACAATAATGCTCCCTATGGTACCTTTATTTCACATGAAATTTTTTCATATGTGCCATTTCACTGCAGTCTATTAGTATGTAGGGAAGATAACATTTTTTTTCTCTCTCTCTTCTGTTTGGGGAGCTGCTGGCTTGATTCTATGCTGCTGCTGGTTGTCCTACTTAGTGCAATGTACTTAACACTGTGATGTTGTCCCTGTGATTACTAAAATGATTTTCCCTTACATACTTGAAATTGAATCTGTGTTCAACTGGTAGATGCAGTGCTCTTTACAGAATGATTTATAAACCTGTCATTTAAAAAGATAGTATGGAAAATTTCTCAATGAGGTCACCGGTACTGTTACCTTTCTTTCAGTAACATCATTTACTATCAAAATACACTTAAAGCATAATTTAATATCCAAAGCAGTTAACTGCCACTGTTTGAAAATAAAGATTATAATTTTTAGAGAGAAATATTTCATTTTCCTAAATGTTACCAGGTTTCTTCAATAAGTCACTATTATTACATTGAAGAATAACATAGCACCAGAGATAAGAAAGATTTCAACCACACAGTTCTTTTTGAATTGCTATAAAAACATTTCTTGACTAACCTCATGGAAAAAAAAAAATCACTTCCCCATAACACTCTAAGAATGCAAATGAACACAAAACCTTCCGCAAAGCAAAAGGAACATACTCTCTAATACTGAACTCTGCTGTTTGATTTGATGCGCTAATGGTCAAATGAACTTACTAGACTTTAGTTTTATAATTTTTATTTTGAAGAGTTTTGCGTTGATTCATTCCATTTTAAAAATTATTTAAAGATGTTGACTAATAATTGTTGTTGATACTCTTCTGAAATGTAGAAATCGAGGGGAAAGAGGAACACATTTAAAGTACATTATTTTTTTATTATGTAGAAAAATGAGTGACCTCAGATCAGCAGTTCTTAGAAAATATATCAGGTCATTACATTTCAAACCATAGCCCAATTTTCTAACATTTAACCTTGGACACTTGTGGTTTTTTTTTTTTTTTTTAATTAACTTTCTAATATGCTATAAAGTATCTTCATTAGTCAATATCTTTAAATAATTTGTGAGAATGGGGTGCCTACATGGTTCATTTGGTTAAGTGTATACTATAAAAAAGTATAATCACTGATTCTTCTCTTCTTTTTTGACTTATTTTGTGGCCGGTAATCTTCCTAAATGTCAACAATATGGAATTTAGAAATGAAGTGACATAGTCTTTCAACTAAAGAAGTGTACACTGTTAATGGAGAGGCACGATCCTAACCAAAACTCATGGACTCACTGACAGTTATTTTCTTAATCCATTATTTTTTGGGGAATTATTTTTTGAATTTTCAGTTTTTCAGCTTAACACACAGGAACACATTTCCAATATTCTAAAACAAGATTGCCAGATAAGATGCAAGATATTTGAATTTAACTGATGCCTTGAATTTTTATTTGCTAAGTCTGGCAACCCATCTCTAAAACTCCTGCCAATTACCTCTCCCAGTGATTACTACAACTGGTGCATAGATTCTTCCAGAGTCAAAGACCCAATGAGGAAAAGGAACTAACACAAGCCATTATGCTAGCTGGTGGATACTAAATGTCTAGTACTGAGAAATGCACAACTGAATGGGTAACTCATTCCTCTGCTTTAACCTAACTTGAATCTTACTCAGTTTTCATGTGCCCTTGCTAAGCAGTAATTTGTTTCAAAAGAAACGTTTCATTCCATCCTGTTACATTTTTAGTTTCTGATTTCGATCACAAGAGCCCAAAATGGCCAGGGCTTGAGTTGAGTATAAAATATTCTGAACATAAATCTTGGGTCCCCTCTTTAATTATAAAAACTGTGACCATCATGTAGCTATTCTTGCATCTACAGAAATATTCAGTGCTTTAATTAGACTTACTTTACTTAAGTGTTAAAGGAAGCAACAGGCCTGCAATTGCCCGGGCACTAATAGTACATAATACAGCCAATTGCAAACAGCAGTCTAATTTGTTGATTTGAAGTGAGGTGTAATTATATTGCTTCATTTGCTGAGCAAATCATATGAGAGTTTCTCTAAATCAGCCTGATTGTGTAATGAAGAGCTAATTACAAACAGCAGTGTTCTTGCAGTAAATTTATTGTAAGTGCTAATGCCAGGTTGGCTCCATTGTGACAATGGCTCATTAGTACATTAACAAAAGCAACTGTGGAAAAATGCCCAAAGCAGGGCGACTGGTCTCTCAGTTTCAGAAGGCTGCAATGATTACATCCTTCAACATGTAATTACTAAGAAAATGGTGTTTGATTTAGGTTTTGACAATTTTTTTTAAAAGAACTAAAAGACATTTTTAGAGCACCACAAAATGGTTTGGAAAGGCTTCTTGTCAGGCTTTGTGTGTGCTTCCTTATACCAGGTGTGCCCTGGAAACCTCATTTGATAAGAAGTTTTTTTAGATAGTAGGCTGTTCCTGACAGCTGAATTTTGATATTTCATCATCGAAATGGAATCTCTGCCTATAGAGACAGACATATTTCCTTCCCTTGCATTGAAGTGATGCAAGTAAGTGATGAAGCTCTTGCAAGGTAAACAAAACAATGGTCGGGCGCCTGGGTGGCTCAGTTGGTAGAGCAACTGCCTTCGGCTCAGGTCAAGGTCCTGGAGTCTCGGGATCGAGTCCCGCATGCGGCTCCCAGCTCCAGGGGGAGTCTGCTTCTCCCTCTGACCTTCTCACCTCTCATGTCCTCTCTCACTGTCTCTCTCTCAAATAAATAAATAAAATTTAAAAAAAAAAAAAGCTGTTTAAAACAAAATAATGGTCAATGGCTAGAGGCAGCTCCATGTTATCTTGCCTCTTTTTGGCTACAGAGTTTTTTCTTCTAATTAGGGTGGAAAACACCTAAGCCTTGTGTTTTAAAACAAGCCCCACCTCATACAGCTGGATTTTATAAAATTTGCTTATTCAGTTTATTGATAGGTTGGGTTGACCTTAAGATGGCCATCATGCCATTTTAACGGCCCCAGAACACCTTAACATTCAAAATACCCCAAACTTCTCATTCATCTTTTCTCTTTATTGATTTTATTGATAATCACAAAATTTTCTTTTTCTGTTCTTATTCAAAAATTGAGTTTTAAGGTGCAGACTTTTCTAGAATTACTAACAATTCAAGATGTCACCTCATAATTTTTATTATAATATTAATGGAAAAAAAACCCTCCCAAAGATGTTGATTGTACTGGATCTACAACTAAGAACATATATTTATCCATTTTCAAAAAAAATCACATATATTTTCTAAACTGATACTATCAATGTTTTTAAGTTGCTATACCTTAACAACTAAATCCAATCTTACTGATCTCCAAACACTTAAATTCTCTTTCTTAATAAAGGGAATCATTAGAGAAATGCAGAGCTTGGGGTGCCTGAGTGGCTCAGTAGGTTAAATGACCAACTCTTGATTTCAGCTCAGGCCATGATCTTGGGGTTGTGAGACTGAGCCCTGCTTGGAGCTCTGCACTCAGCATGGAGTCTGCTTGAGATTCTTTCTCTTCCTCTCCCTTGGCCCCTCCACTGCCCCCAAAACACACAAGAACACACACACATGCACATGCCCTCTTTCTATAAATAAATTAATTAATTAACTTAAAAAATCTTTTAAAAATGCAAAGCTTAAATGAAGGCTGATTGGTATGGGTTCTTTAATGGAATACATATTTTTAAAGAACTAAAAGAGTAAATCAGAAACAAGAAAATGTGTATGCATACTAACTGGAGAATTTAAGTAAAACATGTATACAGATGATCTTGGTATGTATAAACCTAAATCATACTCATTTTCCCATTTAACCTGAGAGCTAAGGGGTTTAGTTGATTAGTGACATAAATATGGTCTTCAAGAGAAAAAATAAGAAAATTCATTAAATTATCAGATACCAATTCCTTATTTCTAAAGTCTTAAACATAAAACTGAATTTCTTTATTTAATTTGCAGCTCAGCAACTTTAGAAAACTTGATAGATGAAGAAACTGAGGCAGGAGGAAAAGTTAGAAGTCCAAATTCTTACACCTAATTAATGCCAATGCAGATCTGTGGTTCTTTATTTTCTGACCACTAGGCCAGTTCACTACTCTGACCTCAGTTTGTCATATAGTGTGGTCCCTACCCACTTTTATGTCATACATTATTGCTACAGTAAATATGAATAATTTTTTAACAGTATTTCTTTATTTTTCATATTCTTTAAACTGAAAAAAGTCTCTTCTTTTTTCAAGATTTTTTAAGAGATCCAAATATTAAATAGTTTTGTGTCTGTACATGTGTATAAGCATGCCAGTTTATATTTCTCACTCTCTCCTCCCAGTAGTTAGTTACAGAATCTTCTGATACGTATCATTATTTTTTCTGAAAATCACTTTAAATAAGTCAATCTTACTTCTGATTTGTGTGTTTAAATGTTTATCATTGTATGTCCATTACACTAAAATTTATGTTTTCAAGATCTTTCAGGGTCATCTGAAATGCATATAATTTGGTTCTACAGGTTTTTTTTTTTTTTTGATTCTATACTTTTTAAGCCCTATTCTAGTCTTTACCATACTTTATCATTGCTGTATACTTGTGGTTCAAATTAGCCTTTTAATTTTCATTGTTATGATTACTTATCATATTATCCAATATGAACTTCATAAGATCAATACTCCAATTTAGGGTATGAGCAGGAAAACCAAGTCAATGACAGTAGACCAATGATTAATGCTTTGGTCCACATTGAAAACATTTTTTAAAAGATCATGGTAACGTAGTAAGCCAGACTAAGTGATAAAAAATTCATGAGGATGCAAAATTATTCAGGCATGTGACAGATTCTATGGCAACAGTGCCACAAACTTATATTAATGTCTACTATGTGCAAATGTAGCATTTCCTTCATGGGCATTACTGTCATTTCATGTATCAGTGCTTCACTGTTTTGATTTGTTTAGAATCTATTTGAATAACTCTTTGTAAGATATTGAACTTTATATTGGGGAAGAAGATCAATCACTGTATAATGAATCCACTTTTGGATTATGTCTACACAACAAAGCATAGAATGAATATTTGCTTTATTTGATGATTCAGACTCAAGGTCCATTGACTTTGTGGGCTGAATGATTATATTTGACTTTATTAAGAGTCTAAAGTAACCATATACATCATTAAAACACATTGCATTTTGTTCTACATAGAATTAGCCCCAATTAAGAGAAAATGAAATTGAATGCTTAGTCAAATTCTATACAACAGTTATACTACCCTATAATTTACAAGCACCAGGTAGCCTAGGAATATGATTGTTTTCTTCAAGATTGCTATGTGGGATGCCTGGGTGGCTCAGTGGGTTAAAGCCTCTGCCCTTGGCTCTGGTCGTGGTCTCCAAGTCCTGGGATGGAGCCCTGCATCAGGCTCTCTGCTCAGCGGGGAGCCTGCTTCCCGTCCTCTCTCTGCCTGCCTCTCTGCCTACTTGTGATCTCTCTCTCTGTCAAATAAATAAATCTTTAAAAAAAAAAAAAAGATTGCTACGTTGAATACAGAATCAAGTCTTCATTCTATGAGCAATAATTTGCCAATATACTATTTTGCTAAATGTTTTTAAATGGACCTCTGAAACTGTGGAAAATATATAGGATGGCAGTTTAGGAAATTCTACTTCTTGATAAATTGTAGCCAGTTTGTTTTCTTCCTTTGTCATAGCACTGGGGACTTAGGTAAAATACCACCTTGAGAATGTTTCTTGGCATTCTTATTTTTATTGAACCGTGAACTTGAAAGTCTACCATAAAATATCATTATGTGTGAATAGTGGAAATGTATTCCATTAAAACAAAAACTATGTATTCTGAATTCATTTGAGTGCTGTCATTTGTCTTCTCTATGAATTCTCTCTCTGTAATAGAAGTGATAGTACAGTTAGTCTGTTATTCATATACTTCCACCTCTGCTTATATCTATACAGATAGAGATATAGCATATTGGCATAGTAGGAATATACAGAAAATGAAAATGATCTGTGTTTAGGACTGCGGTGACTCCCAACCAAAATTGGAATATAAGCAAAACTTTAAAATACATACAAATATGGGTGTATATGCAATTAGCAATATTTTATCCTATATACAAGTGTGATTTATACATATACAGTGCATAAAAATATCTACATTGCATATTCAAAATAAAAGTACTTCTACACGTGTGTGTGTAAACACACATATATTTGCCTTTCCTCTGCTTTTCTTACATTTTAACAGATTATATTCATATTGTTTAACCTGAAACCATAAAATATTTGAGGCAAATAGTAATCTTTTAGAAATTAAATTGATGGCATTAGTAGGTGAGGAAATCTTCCTCTGTATTGCATTAGTGGAAACCATGGGTGAAATGACATGATGGAAACTATTGTTTGGGTAACCTGATGACTGTTTCTGTCCCCTTGTTCACAGTTCCTACTTGGTTGTCTCAGCTCTATTAGAGTATTATTTTATTTAAAGTCCAATCTGAAAATTTCTGTAATCCAGAAGTTTATCTTTGTCAAGGAAAATATTCAAGGACCAAGGAAAATCTTCAAGGACCAAACATTGCATTTCTAAAAGCAAGCATCATAAAAAAGTTACTAAGCACTATACTCTGGTCCCTAATATTATTAGGTATCTTTAATTTAAAGGAGTTTTGAGTATTTTCAGTTCTAAAATATTTTATTAAGAGAAGGAATCTTTAAATCCTGTTGTCTCTAATTGAAAAGAAAAAATATTTGAAAGTAACATAAGTATCCTAAAATTCGTAGTAATTCTTTTGAAAAAGTAATATTTTTTAGTTGAAGACTAAGCCAACATTTGATGTAGCTAACTGACAATTTAAATCCCAAATAAGATACACCATTTAACAAGCAGGTATTATTGACAACTGTCAACAGTTACACAAGGCACAGTAATAGATTTTATAGGGTGCCCATTATCAATATATGCCTCAAAGAACTTAAAATAAATAGGAATAATTATTAGCCTTGGTCATCAAAAGTCTAATTTCTTTTTCCAGACATGCTTGCATGCTACTGACATCAAATGATATTTGGATTTTATGCATTATTCATCTCTATCCTATTTCATCTAATATTACATATGAGTTGGTATTTGATGTTACTCTAATGAACTTACAATTGTAAGGGATACAATTCTGAATTTGGAGGGCTCTGATCTCTTTGAATATCAAAATTGAGAAAATTATCAGATTAGATATTCCTAATGAGGATAACTAAGTGAGGAAAAGTTATTGTAAATCACAAAGTTAAAAAAAATCAGCTGAGGGTGTGTTCTATATTTCCGTATACATTTTCCAGTATTATTTAAGAGTAAAAACAATGATTCATAATTTTTTAGAAAGGTATTGGTGAATATATTTACGGATACTTATTTTTTTAAGTCTTCCAAAAATACTTATTTCACAGTTTCTGGGGGTAAAAGTTCAGTAATGGTTAGCTGGATCCTCTGCTTAGAGTCTTAAAGGCTGTAATCATGATGTTGATTGAGGCCTTTTTTTTTTTTTTAAGATTTATTTATTTGTTTTAAAGATAGAAAAAGAGAGAGAGAGAGAGCGCTAGTGCTAGCATGTGTGTGTGGAGCGGGGGAGGCAGAGGAAAAGGGAGAGAGAAAAAAAGAAGCAGACTTCCCACTGAACACAGAACCTTATATGGGGCTCCATCTCACCTTGAGACCATGGCCTGAACCAAAAACAACAGCAGGACCCTTAACTGACTGACCCACCTAGGAACCCCAAAGCTCTTTTTAAAATTTATCTATATGTTTTTGATATTCAGCAGTTTGACCTGCAGCCATCACCACCCACTATTTATTAATTCAGGATTCTGATTTTTACCTGGAAAGTAGGAAGCTCACATTTATTGAACATCTATTATGTGCTAAACACTGTGCCAGATTATTTTGATGAACATCTACCCTTTAAAAAGGTAGAAACCAAGATTTAGACTTGAAATTATGTGCAAGACCACACGACTCAGAAATGTGGGGAGGCAAAAATTTTCAAATTTTTTCTATTTTCACGTATTAGGCTAATTATTCTAGGATACTCATCACCAAAACCGAAATGCAGTAACTTTCAAAATTAAAATAAAATTTTTCTTAGTTCATTAATTTTATAAATTTTTTAAAAATTTATTTTAATTCCAGTATCATTAGCATGCAGTTTTATATTAGTGTCTGGGGTACAATATAGTGATTCAGTAACCCCATACAATTAATTTTATATTGTAAGCATGAGTATCTTTTTACTTTTTTAAACATAATTTATTTTTATAAACATATAATATATTATTAGCCCCAGGGGTACAGTTCTGTGAATCGCCAGGTTTATACACTTCACAGCACTCACCATAGCACATACCCTCCCCAATGTTCATAACCCCACCACCCTCTCCCTCCCCGCTCCCCCCCACCCCCAACAACCATCAGTGTTTTGTGAGATTAAGAGTCTCTTATGGTTTGTCTCCCTCCTGATCCCATCTTGTTTCATAACATGAAGCTCATTTTATTACCTTTCTCTTATAAAGCATAATTTATTTTTTCAATTGTGTTAAGGTATACATAACATGAAATTTACAATCTTAAGTGCTCACTTCAGTAATATTAAGTATATTGACATTGGTATGTAGCAGTCTCTGCCTGCCTCTCTGCCTACATGTGATCTCTCTCTCTGTCAAATAAATAAATAAAATCTTAAAAAAAAAAAAAAAGAAAGACATTTAACTTTACTTGTCTGGCCCCCTAAAGTGATTTTAAACAACAAAAACACATAATTGCATCTTATGTCCGAGTTTACTTTTGTATATATGAAAGCTCAAACATCATCAGTTAATTGTATTTTTTTATTGGCTCTTTTATATCTTTTTTTTATTTTCTGGGTTGCTTTATGATGTTATGACACATTGATTTTCCCTCCTACTCTTTAAAATAACAAAGTCTATAGGAAATAAAATATCTTTATTGTAATATAACAGCACAGCAGCCATCCCATTTATTATGAAACTAAATAAATAAAAGAGTGCCTTTTATTTTAGGCAAAGCAAGCCACATATAAAGTGATCCTAGGGTTTGAAAGGTCACAGGTTGTATAAATTCACAAAACAATTCCTAAGTAAATGAATTATGCCATCCTAAAATTGAAGGAAAGCCTGTTTTAATTTTTTTTTGTGAATTTAATTATTCATCTTTAATATGTGAATATGAATATGTTTAGTCAGCAAACATGAATGTGTATCTGCTGATGAAGGAGTTACATTAGACGCACAGGAATGTGATATAGTAAGGAATTGGTGAAGATTTATATAGGCACTACAGGGTATGCTCTTATTATGGAGAATGATATATGACTCTTTACTAAAGGGAAAAACATGATTAAATCAGCTGGTATTGTTGATGTCATAAACCACTAATGCAGAGTTGGAGTAGTTTATATATATCAGAGGAAGCTGGTAATGCAATTACCACATTAGTATGCAGTTGGAATCTGGTTTGGGCCTTCAAAATAAACACCAAATGAGTCATTTATTTGCCCTTGGGTAATGATAATCATGACTGAATTTCCCCATCTAAAAAAAGGTTTTCAGTGAAATTGTTTTTTGCATGTTCTGTATAAGAGCAAAGTTTTGAAAGTAGATGATAATGAGATGAGCTCATTTTCATGCCAAATCGTTTATAGAAATACTCAAGGTACATTTGTAGTAGACACTCAATAAATGTCAATTAAGTCAGTTTTGTAGTTCTGATCAAGTTTTATAAATTGCCTTAAAAGCCATATTATGTTTTCAAATTTCCTCAAAATTAACTTCAGGATGTTAATTTCACTAACAAATGAGAAAATGGTGGCAAAACATTATAAAATCTGTGTGGATGAAAATAGAAAATCAGCCGAACTACACTCTTTCATGATATTCCTAGGCTTTTTTTTTTTTTTTTAATGTATTAGTTTGAGTATTTAAATCAATGAGGTGGCCAGCCTCCAAAATGGCCCACAATAATACCTGTCTCCTAGAATTTGTACCCTTGTGTGCTATTCATCCACATTATACTGGATTGGACTGAGTATGCTCAGTAGGGTAAAGCTGAAGTTACAATATGTCACTTCAGACAAAAAAATTACAAAGATCAAGGATGGCTTCTATCACAAGTGCCTGTTTTCTCTCTCTTTCTTTCCCTTTCTTCTTCTCATTATTTGATCTGGGAGAACCCAGCTTTCATGTTGGGAGCAGCCCTATGTTGGTAAGAAATGAGGTCTCCAGCCAGCAGCCACATAAGTAAGCTTGGAAGTGAATTCTTCAACCCCCAGGCAAACTTCTGATGATTGCACCCCTAGATGACCTTTCCATTCCAACTTCATGAGAGACTCTGAGCCAGAACTACCTACTAAGCCACTCTAAGATTACTGATCTAGGAGATGATAAATGTTTATTGTTTTGAACTACTAACTTGGGGTAACTTCACATGCAACAATAGATACCTGATACAATTAATTACTGTGAAAATCAACCCCTATTCTCAGTGGATTCACATACAAAAAGTTTATTCCTCATTCATACAATCCATTGCCCATATATTCCTGGTGGGGCAGCTCTTGGGTAGTTGTGCCCCAAGTGGTGACTCCATCATTCAAGGCACTCCCATCTGGTGGCACCACCATTTTACGCTTTAAAGTCACCCAATGTCAACAGTGGAAGAGACAGAAGAAAGAGAACAGATAAAGGCATTTTGGTGGGTTAGGCTTGGAAATGGCAAGCATCTCTTCTGCCTACAATCCATAGAACTCAGGTGTAGGACTAGAACTAATTGCAGATTATCAATGGGTTTGGTGAATGTGTACCATTTTCTCTGTTGTCTCTATTACTAATAAATTGGGGCAAAGTTAGAAGCTACCAAGATAGTATCTAAGCCATCTGAAAGATGTCACACATAAATTTTTGGCAGTTCTACACAGCCATATTATATGAACTGTGTCACCTATTTCATGAAATTGTCTTTTGAATTAAGAAATATAGGGCACCTGAGTGGTTTAGTCATTTAAACATCTGCCTTCAGCTCAGGTCATGGTCTCAAGGTTCTGAGATTGAGCCCCATGTCAGACATCCTGTTCAGCGGGGGTTTTCTTCCCCTCCCTCTGCTCCTGCTTGTGCTCTTGCTCTCTCTCTCAAGTTAATAAAATCTTTCAAACGTTAATTAATTAATTAAGAAATATTTTCAGATAAGAAGTTTTTCTTTGTAAGAAGTTAAAGTAAATAGAATGTGAGCTAAACAGCAGAAACGTCATTTTGAGATTTTATTTATTTATTTGACAGAGATCACAAGCAGGCAGAGAGGCAGGCAGAGAGAGGGGGGAAGCAGGCTCCCTGCTGAGCAGAGAGCCCAATGCGGAGCTTGATCCCAGAACCCTGGGATCATGACCTGAGCTGAAGGCAGAGGCTTTAACCCACTGAGACACCCAGGTGCCCTGAAACATGTCATTTTGACATTAAGGCGAGCTAATCTGAAAGCAACCAGACATGATCGCCAACACAAGTCACATGATATCATTTTAAAGTATCACTGGCTATTAAAAAAAAAAAAAAGCAAATACAGGCTCTGAAATGTGGTGCATTATAAAGAAGTCATTCAAATGATTCAGAATGTGGTACATTTTAAATTACTGTAAAAATTATCTAACATTAGGAAATGATACAGTAAAATCTAAGTATGTTTGCAGAATTCCAGACATTCACAGACTATTGTTGAGGAGCTTTACAGTGGTTTTCTACAGCATAGATACTAAAAATTTTAATAGTTAAACTTTTCTCTTTTTTTTTTAAATGAAATCACATATGGGACACAATGTAAAATTAATAATAATAGTAACAGTATACCAATCTATGTCACACAAATTTAAATCTTCAGTATTAGGCAGAAAATTCTCCTTTGCTTGTGAAGTCCTTAATCAGCTGTCTTATAACCTTATGAAACATAATTTGGAAAATATTTAAGTTAACTTTCTTTTCCACAGCAAGTAACCGAAAACCCAACCTCAGTCTTAAGTGTGTTTTTTGTTTATATAACAAAATCAGAAGATAAAGTGGACCAATAATGTTGAGCTGATTCCTCTGAATTCTTCTGGCCTCTCCCTAATGCTGGCTGTCAAGGTCACCTTTCAAATCTTCTATCAGTAAAGAAATGTTGTCCAGAAGTTTCTCCATCCCCAAGCCATCTTCCACTTAGCTCTTATTAGCCAGGACGGAGTGATCAGGCTATGTCTATTCAGAGCAAAGCAGACAGACAAAGCAAAGAGCAAGGAAATTCTGATTGACTTAACAGAGTTTATCGGTTGGGACGGGGTTTACATCACCCCAAATACGTTTCTGTTATGCTAACAAAAAGGAAAAAAATCGCTACTGTATAGGCAGCCATGACTATCTACCCCAAGTAGGTACGCTCTCCCCTTCTACATGTGGCTGTACCTTTGACTGTAGCATCTTGATTTTGAATTGCATTCACACCCTGGCAACGAATAGTATAACATTTCCCCGGAGACAGTTGTAACTTAACATAAAAATTGGGTCTAGCAATGTGTAATACTTGAAAGCAATTATTCATAAGCATATGCCATGATGACAAAAATGTCCCTGTAGGTTTTCAGAAAAAATGAGGAGAGATTGCAGACAGAGCTGCTTCCGAGTCAACTGTACTTCTGCGTGGCAGCTTGAACTGAGATTAGGGACAGGAATTAGGGCTTTGACTCCAGCCAAAAATGAATGTGCTAGTAACTCCACCTGACATTAAATGGAGTAGTTTATCTTCTTTGCTTTTGTTTTTCTTGCTATCTGTGGAACTAGAATAACGTTTCTGTCCCTTATAGAGATTATATAGATTACGTGAAAAGGAAAAGTGCTCTGTGTTTCCAAAGTGCTCAATAAATTACATGCATTAACTGGCTGTTGGTTTGTTTGATGCATCAGAAAAAAATTCATTGGCGCTTTTTTAAAGATCTCCTTTCCATTTATCTTTATATCCTGAGCTTTCCTTGAATATCTAAGAATATAAAAGGTAGGTCTTTTTTTTTTCCCTATGTCTTGCACCAAAGATAGAGACTTTATCTCCATAAATTTCCAGAGCTATGAAGAAACTTTATGAACTTGTTTGTTTAGACACTAAATCACAGGAAAGTTCTGTATTTTCCAAAATATATTAGTTAATTTATGGAGTATTTTAAGGATTTGTTATTTCTGATTCCATTTTTTTTTCTCAAAATTCATCTAAATATCTCTCTTCCCTGACCACGCTGCAACATATAGTGATATAACAGAAATACCTAAACTAGTAGTCATAATATACAGATTTAATGATGGCTTGGTCATTTACTAGCTTTTTAATTTTAGAAAATCACTTAAAAATCTCTGGACCTGAACTTTCTTTTTTAAAAACGTAAAGATGATGCTATTTTCCCTGCTTTGCATTCAGAATTGTCACAATCTAAAATGTGCCAAATTGTAAAATTTCCTAATCCTATATATTTCTAATTTATATGCATGTGTGTACATATATTTGATATAATTAAAAAATGATTTATACCTCTAGACCTAATATTGTATTCCATACAATAAAAACTTTGACCTGGGACATAAATATTTGCTAGAGATTGTTTTGATATAGAATGAGAGATACTTTGGTTTGGCTTTTCTGTTGTATTTCACACTCAAGATTGATCTACAGGTTTACTCAAATGGAGGCAGCAGAGTAAACTCTTTGAAAAATGAGATAGCTTTATAAAAACTAGGAAACTACAGAAAACTCAATCCCATAACTAAAAATGAGAAAACATTGCCTGACTTCCTTAATTCCCATGCAGGTGTCATATCCAATTTAGGCACACTTACCTGGAAATCCATCTTCTCTGCCTGACATAAAAGAGTGACTAGCATAATTGCAGAAAGCAAGCATGGAATAAGAAACACACTTTCCCCCCTTGACATTCATATTCCAAAATACAACAGATTGTCTATGAATAATAAAGTAATAATTCAGGAGAATACATCAGAGGATATATTTTCTTTTACACTAGACATTTTTGAGTCTTAAGTCTCTAAAATGTTTTATACTGACAAGACATTGGCCCCACCTACCCTCAAGGTAAGGGAGAGACTGTAGGAAAACCCAAAGGAAATTTGATAAGCTTTTCTATTTATGCCATAGTCTACTCGTTTATATATTAAATACCCATTTACTCCTTTTATCCCATGGATGGAAAGCTCCTACTACCTTCCCAAAGAAGATGTGCCAAAGAAGTACCCAAGCACCACACCTAGCTCAAAGTTGAAGATCTTTGAGAAGCACACTATAGTCCCTCTGTTGAGTTTAGGTATTATTCCTCTTAATGTACAGTACTAAGAATTTTTAAAAAGACAAGTATCCCTCCCCTCTGAAACATCCAGTCTCACACACACAGACACACGATATGCAATGGTGGAAACAAGATAGGAAAACTGATTAAGTACGATACTCAATTAGGAAGGGGGATGATGTCTTTTAGTTAGTTGCTGATCTATAGAAACACTGAAATTCTACTGACTAGACATTGCAGAAAACCCGTACCCTGGACTGGTAAGAAAATTGGGATCAATCCCTGATTTTACTGCTTGAGATGCCATTTCTTCATGGGCCCTGCCTCCACTGCGAGTGAGTCTTCGTATTTTAGTATACCACTCGATCACATAGAAAATTGGTGTTGGAATTCTCAGTCCTGAGCTGGGTCGCAGGAGGTTAAAGACAGTCACAGTCTCTTTTGACCTGTTTATGCTTTCTTTGCAAAACAAATTTCTCAGAAACTCAGTAAACTACCGACTCATTTGATTTTAGACGTGTCCAATTGCCAGTAACCACATCCAAAGTGCTTTCCTAGAAGTTCTCAAATATTTATTTCTTCGTTCTTTCACATCTTTCTCTCTCACTTACTGAAGCGCTCAGATTTCGGTAAGAAGTCATAATTTGATTTTACCCAGAGGCACTTTAATCAATGGAGAGTTTTGGACTTTTTTAAATTGTGTGCCACAGCCTTAACACTGACTTTTAGCTTAAAATATTTTAATCAGTGTGAAGTATTATTGGGCCTTTGTCCACTAAAGAATTTTAAAACCATCAACCTTAAAAATAAAACAACTACTTACTTTCCTAGCAAAATGAGTTTATTTGGGAGTGGCAGGAGACTTGATAATCAGGACAGGCAAACTAGTAAACCATAGATAAGTCTAAAGACACAATAGGAAGGTCTTTTATTAGGTCTTAGGAGGAAATTGAAGAGGGTTGCTTTTAACATGCATTCATTGGAGAACAGGAGTTTGAGATTGTTGTGGTTTCTCACGAGGGTGGGGGGCAAGTAGGTGCTTAATGCTTTGCAGCAGGAGAGGGAGTGTTCTTCCTTCTTAAAAGCAGATGAAATTCCTATGTGAAAAGTGTCCTTGCTTATCAAAATAATTCTTATCTTCATTCTTTCTGATGGTTATGCAGACTGCAGGAGTGATGTGTACATCAGAGCTCCGCGTCCAGGCTTCCTGGCTTATTTTAAGTGATGTTTCCTCCATTTATTGTCATAAAACCTATCCCTTTTCCAGCTTTGCAGGGTCCCAAATTTCTGATCTATTTCCTTTCATTTAGGCTTGTTGATTATCCAGTTCTTTCTTATAATGCCTTGAAATGTGTTATTGGTAACAGCTTTTACATACTACGAAGGTTGTGTTTCCAGCCTCTTCCCCAAGAAATGAACATTCTACCTTAAAAATTATCACAGATGACTTGGACCAGATATTTTGCCATTGGATCACATAGCTTACCAACTTTTCAGAATCCCAAAGCAATTTATTCACAGACAGCGGTGGCCAAGTTGCTAAGGCAATGCAATATTGTTGAGAAATTTATTAGTTTATTTCTTCTATTTCTATATCTGCTTTCAGTACTAGTTAGACAATTAGTCCCTAATTCTCAGTAGCATATCATAGGAGAAATTTATTGCTCTTGCTGTCACATGGCCAACACAGCCCAGGAAGGGGTTCTACCACAAATAATCCTCAGAGATCTGGCCTGCTGAAAACCTTACCATTTCATGAGGCTATATGGTTTCTGGGTTAAATATTCTTGGCTTATTGTCCAACATGGATTAATTGCCCAAACCGAATCAAAAGGTGCTCTGTTAAAGAAAGTGGCCCTCATAGAATATTTTGTGAATCCTTGTGTCTTTGCCACACTCCTAAATCCTAAATCAGTTTATATGAAGCTCTGTAAATATATTAGGATTATGATTCCCTAAAAACTCAGAGAATTTTCATTTTAAGAGATGCTTAGATGTTTATATTAGAATCTCAGATAACACAGCATTAAGATAAGGTAAGAAATGACCTTAAATAGAGTAGATCCCTCTAACAACAATGGCTTCAGTGTACTTAAAACCAGAAAAAGACAATTGGAGTTCTGAATTGTCGAAGAATAAATCTTCAAACCAATTCAAATGAAATCTAACTTTTCAAAGAAGTCTGGCTTACATCTAGACATTTGTGTGTCTCTTTGTCATATAAACAGTATAAAAATAGTTTAACAAGGTTTTCTTTTAATTAAATGTGTGCTTCAGGAGAGATAAAATGACACCATGATCATTATCATTCTTAATTTTTCACTCTTATATATTTAAGAATACATATTTGTAAATTAAAAAAATAGATTCATAATAATAACTAAAATCAAGGACATTTTATATATGCTAAGCACAATTCAAATTTCTTTGTACTGATAATATTTATTGGTCTGAATGAGGGGAATTTTAATTCATGTTGGACCTAAATATGTAAAAAATGCATATGAGATTTAACTTTGAATGAACATTTTTCCCTCTGATGAATATTTTGATTAAGGTAATAAACCTTTAAAAGTAGAGATCATTATAGTAATGTAAATGTGGTTTAAAGAGCAGCTGATGCCACATGAGACATGAAACATTTAATTTAAAAATGAGTCTCCTCTCTCATTTAATTTCTTTTTATCATTGTCTTATTTCACTGAAATTAAAGACTTCTGTGAAAACAGGATAATTGTTTCCTGAAAATTCATAAGCTTCTGTTTTATATTCCCCCTTAAAGATCTCAATCCCTGGTTTATAAGCTTATGATTGTTTGCATCCACCAATTGTAATTTTATGAATAAAAATAGCCTTAATCTCACAAAACAAACTGAGGGTTGCTGGGGGGGAGGGGGTTTGGGAGAAGGAGGTGGTATTATGGACATTGGGGAGGGTATGTGTTTTGGTGAGTGCTGTGAAGTGTGTAAACCTGGTGATTCACAGACCTGTACCCCTGGGGATAAAAATATATGTTTATAAAAAATAAAAAAAAATATAAAAAAAAAAGTCAAAAAGAGAAATAAACAATGTTAAAATGTAAAAAAAAAAAAAAATAGCCTTAGGCAATCAATAAGAAAACATTGTGTAAATCTAACTTTTATCATAGCTGGCTTTCTATGTGAAGTATTAAACAAAGTGATAAACCTAGGAAATAGTGTTTAAAAACTTGGCCATTTCTAATTGTGTCTGATTCTCCTTCTGTTACATTTTTGTGAACCAATCCTCTTTCTAAATAAAAGTTATTTTTTCCTTAAGTAGTAATTCTCTTGTTTATTTCAAAAATCTACTTGACTATCTAATGAAAGCCACTTAGGGCTCTCATTCTCCAAGGAAAAATATGCACACAGATCAAGTATAAGATTTTAGTTTGTTGCTAGATGCCTGATTAAAAATCTTTTTTTTTCCCCTAAATATAAATAAATTTTCTTGATTCTCATTTATTATACTCCTTGGGATAGATGATTCTTCCTCTGTGGTCTGTTGTCTTTGTCTCATTCCTAATCGCTGTCACTTAGACAATATCCTTCAATCGTAGACATATTGTTCATGCAGAACTTCAAGGATTACCTAAACTTTCAAGATAGGATTGGTTTTATGTATTTCCTCTACACCCCCTCCCCCACCCCCATCCTCCCCTCCAGTTTCCAAGATATGGAACTGCTTTGACCACCTAGAGTGTGTCTCTAGATATATGCTGTCTCTGTGCTGTTAACATTGCACTGATTTGGGGCACCTGGGTGGCTCAGTGGGTTAAGCCTCTGCCTTCGGCTCAGGTCATGATCTCAAGGTCCTGGGATTGAGTCCCGCATCGGGCTCTCTGCTCAGCAGGGAGCCTGCTTCCCCTCTCTCTCTGCCTGCCTCTCTGCCTACTTGTGATCTCTCTGTCAGATAAATAAATATTGCATGTGAGGCAATATACGCAGTGCCTGGCACACAGGAAATAACTAAATGTTTATTTTAATAATTTTAATAATGAGTTATTAAATATTTATGATTATCTATTTATTTATTTTTAGAGAGAGAAAGCTAGCACACTCATGCATGAGTGGTGGGGGAGCCAGTAAAAGGGGAGAGGGGCAGAAGGTGAATGGAAAGGAAACTCTCATGCAGGCTCCATGCGCAGTACAGAGTCCCACATGAGGCTCAATCTCTCAACCCTGAGATCATGGCCTGAGCTGAAATCAAGAGTCAGATCCTTAACCAATTAGGCCACCCAAGTGTCCCAAGATTTATTTATTTTAAAGACATCACATATTTTATAATATCTTTTTTTATTTCATTTTTTAAAATTTATTTTCAGCATAACAGTATTCATTGTTTTTGCACCACACCCAGTGCTCCATGCAATCCGTGCCCTCTCTAATACCCACCACCTGGTTCCCCCAACCTCCCACCCTCTGCCCCTTCAAAACCCTCAGATTGTTTTTCAGAGTCCATAGTCTCTCATGGTTCACCTCCCCTTCCAATTTCCCCCAACTCCCTTCTCCTCTCTAACTCCCCATGTCTTTCTAACATTTAATAAATTTTGTGTCGTTTGAGGTTTGAGTTGCTTCCTTTTTATAATAATGTGATGGTTCGATTCATTTAAGCTGCTATGGTAATAAATTTCTGAAGTGACTCTTAAATTGAGGCTTTATGAAGTCAACAAAATAGAGTTCATCGTATAACTAAAATTACATCCAGAATTGAGAACTATATTTATTTTTATAGAGATGATTATGATGCACAGTACAAAGGACATAAAGGAAGTTTTGTGTCTATCTAGTTCCTTCTCATACTTCGAGCCTTAGCAGTGTGGCTAAGGGACAAATCTTTGTCCAGACCAACTATGACCTCAAACTGAGGTGTGTGTTTGTTGGATTAAGGTTGATTTGTTTATTTTTCTATGGCATATTTTTGTTGTCTCTGGATTTTTTGTTTGTTTGTTTATGTCATCACTAACTGCAGAAAAGTTCAAGAATATTTCTTTAAGAAAATTTATGGTGTGATTTTACTTGACTTTAGACATTTGTGAGACCAAGACAGGGGCAGTGCTCTTAAGAAGTTTAAATTTTGAGGGACAGAGAGATGTGGATTTTAATACATCTTGATTAAAACATAAACTTTAGAAATTGTACCATTTTTTATGCTTATTTATGAAAGTTTCTACTTGTCTATGATTATCTGTTCAGAAGTGGGCTGTCTGCTTTACTAGATAATAGGATTGAACTCGTGTAATTTTCTCTCTGTGTTGAGTTTTCACTGTCTGGCTCTTTGTGATGAGTGAGATATTTTTCTGAAAAGAAATAGCATGAACGTTATGATAGGAGGATCATTTAAGCCTATGCTGACCTCCTTCTTTGGGTCAGAAGTGATAATGAATGATCCATAGCACATCTTGTGAACTCCATAAAGAAAGAAAAAAATGTGTTGAAAGCACTAACTCCCAGTCTTTACTGGTAGTCACTTCACAGTAGAGTATATTCTACACAAGCACCACATGGTAGTGTGCACAGCCTGATGTTAAAGGATAATGTGCTTTTTAAGGGATTTAGTATAATTATAACCACACACACAGGCAGTAATAAGTCACAAAGCAAATTTGGAAGAGATTGAACTAGCTGTACATTCTTTCTCATGGCATTTTCAATGAGCCTCCATATGATAGTGAATTTGAATGTCTCATGTATGCTAGATCCAAAATGGATCAGATTAGAAGGGGCAAAAAGTGAACGTTGCAACTAAGGTTTGTGAAATATTTTTATGTGGGAAGAAATAACTGATATTAGTGTATAATAAAGCCAATACAGAGAGCAATTATATAATATAATAATATTTTGTATGGAGTTATTTGTGATTAAAATACAATTATTCCTTAGTGTATATGAGTCCAGGCAATGTCATAATAAAGTTTTGTTGCTTTTCAAAATGTCAGGGTATCTCTAGACGTGTTGTTTACAGGATGGCTCTGGCACTGTTCAACAGTAAGTGAGTTATTTATCTCTTCTAAATTTGTTTCTTCATTTGTAAAATGGAAATAAACATAGTTCTTAGCACAGAAGTTTTTATGAAGATTAAAGGAAATTAAATAGATGATTAATATAAATTAGAATAGTACCTGGCACATGGATGTGCGATAATTGGTAATTATGAATGTTAGTTTCATATGGTTCTGTGTGCTAGACTATGCTGGATAATCACACAGATTAAATTAGAGTTTAGGGGTGCCTGGGTGGCTCAGTCGTTAAGCATCTGCCTTTGGCTCAGGTCATGACCACAGGATCCTGGATGGATCCCCCTGGGATAGAGCAGGAAGCCTGCTTCTCCCTCTTCCACTGCCCCTACTTGTGTTCCTTCTCTTGTCGTCTCTCTCTCTGTCAAATAAATAAATAAAGGGCACCTGGGTGGCTCAGTGGGTTAAGCCACTGCCTTCGGCTCAGGTCATGATCTCAGGGTCCTGGGATCAAGTCCCGCATTGGGCTCTCTGCTTAGCAGGGGTCCTGCTTCCCTTCCTCTCTTTCTGCCTGCCTCTCTGCCTACTTGTGATCTCTGTCAAATAAATAAATAAAATCTTTAAAAATAAATAAATAAATAAAATCTTTAAGTAAAATAAAAATAAAATAAAATTATACTTTAGAAATATATAAAAGTTTTGATAGCTAAGAGAAAAAACTAAGGTATAGAAAAATAAAATAATTAAAAGTAAATCTATAAATTTATATATAATTATATAAGTAAACTTAAATATTTAAGGTCTCAAATTTTTTTTTAATTTTGAAAATTTATGTATGTTATATATAACCAGAAGATTTTTACAAATCTCTTTATAAGGAATGTACCTTTAAAAATTTAGGGGGATGTTTTGGATTGTCTTGCTTGAGAGATTAGCAGTAAAATTCTGTTGAAATAACAATGAGGAACTAATTTCTGTTCTTAACATTTAATCTCTGAATAACAAGAGAGAACCATTATTGTCTCCTGTGGTTCCTGAATTTTCATCCCTAGACATGTATAAAATAATTGTCATTTTGATAAATTCATTCTTTGTTATTTCAAAGACAGAGATCATAGAGTGGAGAAACTGTTTTTAAGTCCTTTAGCTGTGAAAAAGTGTGTATTAAATCTGACTCAAAAAATTAGGTAACTGAGGGCTTATTGGTGGCTCAGTTGGTTAAGCCTCTACCTTTGGCTCAGGTCTGGATCCTGAGGCTGGCTCCTCCTCAGTGGGGAGTCTGCTTCTTCCTCTGACCATTCCCTCCTCTTGTGCTATCTCTCATTCATTGTGTCTCAAATAAATACATAAAATCTTTAAAAAAACAATTAGATAACTGAATGCATCCCTTCCATTGCTATCCACTCATTAGTCAGAACTGAGAACATATGTTATTAACTATTTAATATTGAGAATTATTATGTTTGCACATTATGCATTTGTGTGAACATTGCAATTTTTAAAAAATTTTTATTTATTTATTATTAGAGAGAATGAGAAAGAGCAATCACAGGGTTCGGGGAGGGACAGAGAGAGAGGGAGAGAGAGAATCCCAAGCATACTCCCCACTGAGCATGAACCCCACCACCCTGAGCTCATGACCTGAGCTGAAATCAAGTCAGATGCTTAACAAACTGACCCACCTAAAAGCCCCACAATTCTCTAGTACTTCTAAAATAGCCCTTCCCCTGCAATAATAATAAACAAATAGGGTGATAACTTATTTCGTTACCAGCTATCCCTTCATTCTTTGCTGCCTTTTGTGGAAATTTTGTCAAAAACTTGGCTATAGGAGCACCTGGGTGCCTCAGTCAGTTAAGCATCTGCCTTTGGCTCAGGTCATGATCCCAGGGTCCTGGGATCAAGTCCCACGTTTGGCTCCTTGCTCAGCAGGGACCTGCTTCTCCTTCTGCCTGCCACTCTCCTGCTTGTGCTGTCTCTCTCTCTCAAATAAATAAATAAATACAATCTTAAAAAAAAAAAAAAAAGTTGGCTGTATTCTGTCTTAGTTTTCTCTCCTTCCCCCTCTTCACTACCACTGCACTTGCATCTGTTCTAGCCAAAGATATCAACGACCTTGCTTTGCTAAATCCTATGATAATTCCCATCCCAGTCTGCAATTGTGTTGACGTATCAACATCATTTGATTAATACATTTTCTTCCTCTGGTTACAAAAATGCCACATGCTCCTGATTTTTTTTTCTCCTTCTAGTTTGCTCTGACGCTTATCTGTATTTACTCCCTAGGGGATATAATCCACTCTGCTGGCTTTAAATGCTATCTAGATGACAGAGACTCCAAATATTTATTTTGAGCTCACATCTTCCCCCACCGTCCATACTCCTCAGTCCAATGACTTACTTATCAGCTCTGTTATCATCTTATTATCATCATAAACTTACCATTTCTCTACCTTTTCCACTACAGTATGGGTTCTATCATTCGCTCACCTGAAATATGCCATAGCATTTTATCTCTGAACCTCCACTCTTTCCTCCAATTCATTCTAGTAGTTGAAGTAGTCCTCTAAAATACAAGTTACATTTTATCTCTTCTCCACTAAAAACCCTATAATTACTCTTCTTTTCTCACAGAATAAAACCAAAGTGCTCAAGGTGGTCTACAAGGCCTTGTAGAATTTGTCCCCTACTCTCATTTACCCCCTGATGTCTTGCAATTCTCTTATAATTTGTCCCCCCTTTTCATTCACTCCCTGATCTCTTACAATTCTGCCTACTACTCCTGCCTTCCTGCCTTCTCAGCTTCAGTGGTCCCTTTCTTGTTCCTTGAACCTCTCAAGTGTATTCTTGATTTGTAAAACTGACTCTTCTGTCTATCTAGTGTGATTTTCTCACAGGTACCTTAATAATGAATGTCTACAGGATGTCTGGGTGGCTCAGTCAGTTAAGGATCTGCTTTCGGCTCAGGTCATGAACCCAGGGCCTGGGAATTGAGTCCCACGTTGGGCTCCTTGTTCAGCAGGGAACCTGCTTCTCCCTCTTCCAGCTGCTCCCCTGCTTGTGCTGTCTCTCTCTCTCTGGAAAATAAATAAATAAAATCTTTAAAATAATAATGAATGTCTATACCTCCTCAAAAACCTATTTTAACCATCTGTTTAAATTTGAATCGTGAAGGACACCATAATCCTCTACTTTTTTTTTAGTAGCATTTATTACTGTCTTATATGTCACATATTTACTTGTCCATTGTGCTTCCCCTCCCCCATCACCTCTCCTAATATATAAACTCTGTAAGGGTAGATATCTAAGTCTGTTTTATTCACACATGTATAGTAAGTGCTTAAAGCAATGCAGAGCACATAGTAGCTAATCAATCAACATTTGTTAAATTAATAAATTAGGTACAGCAATGGACAGTTGGACAAGGTCATTCACTATCTCTTATAATGAAAAAAAGGAAAACAAAATTAAACTGAGCAGTGGTAGCAAGTGTCTTTATGAGACTTCTTAGTAAGAGTGAATGCTTTGGATTTCTAATTGTAACACTAATGCTTTATAACTGTTATTCAACTGTTTATTGATTTTGACTTGTGCAATTATTTTGAGTATTTCATGTATTATCAGGTTTTCTTTCATAACACCAATTTCTGATAATATAGAATGGGTGCTAGTTGATGGTTTTACATTTCCTGCATTTCAACTTTTCATTGACATAATATTCTGCAAATGGTCAAATTGTGGTGGATTAATATAAGTGAGTTTGTTTTTCTCTTAAAACTATAATCATGGGCCCTGGGTGGCTCAATTGTTTAAGTGTCTGCCTTTGTCTCAGGTCATCATCCCAGGGTCTTGGGATTGAGTCCAGCATCAGGCTCCCTGGTCAGTGGGGAGTCTGCTTTTCCCTCTCCCCACCCCCACCCCTGCTCATAGTCTCTCATTCATCCATTCTCTCTCTCAAATAAATACATAAATAAAATCTTTAAAAAAAAAAACACACCTGTAATCAACCTGTAATCATTAGAGCAAGTCAGGGAGAGCTAGCTATTGTATTTAATAAGCTCAAATCATAAAAATGACTCATATAGTAGGTATTTATTTCTCACTCACATAATAACGAAGACAGTTCTAGATCACTGGGGTGCAGGATATGAAGGTAGGAGGTTGTTCCATATGGTCATTGACGGGCCAAGCTGGTGCAGACGATCATATCTTCAGACCCCCCACGTGACCCTGACATCAATATCCAGCTGGAAGAATAAAAAAAGAGGCCCAAGAAAGCTTCTTATTTATCTCTATATCAGTATCTTGTACAGGATGGTTTTGTAACTTTATTAGATATGTGACAAAGCCTCTCTAAGATATACTTTCTTTCACTATTAAATGAGAGTAAAAATACCATAGTTGTTAAAATATTTTATGAATTAACAATGGCAAAACAGTAGCTCATAGTTAGCTGATAGTAGATTGTGTTAAAATGCTAAAATAGTCGCCCTCTGTGCTGCTTGGGCTAAGAATGTTCAACAGTATCACACCAGGACTATATTGGTAGCCACATAGGAAACTGGCTTTCTGCTTAGATCCAGTCTCTAAATAGTATTGATTGCTAGGAGAAAATATGAATTGAATTCATTAAACTCATTGAATTTAAAAACCTAACCCTTTTATCATGATTTAGAGGGAAAGTGAAACATGAAGAATATAGAAGCAGAAAACACAAAGGCACCTGAGCAAGAGAGACACTGAACAAAACTTCAGGTCCATGCAAATTCAAAAAAAAAAAAAAAAAGTTTATTCATGACAAGCTGACTGCCATTTACAAGGTACAGAAGGAAAGCATAGATTCTTTAACAACAAAGCCAGGGTAGAATCTCACCTTCTGTTGAAGATTGATCTAATTGCTGAATAAAGGCTGAATTTTTTTCTACAAATAATAACAAAGATCCAAATAATGGAAACAACTTTCCTATGCAAAAGAAAGAGAAGCAGGGGGCACCCAGATCCCAGAGGAGAAACATCAGAACTTAGGGGACAAAGGAAGAGAAAAATTAGACCAGCATAAAAATATTCCTTATTGGGTGCCTGGGTGGCTCAGTTGGTTTGGCGTCTGCCTTCAGGTGAGGTCATGATCCTGGAGTTCCTGGATTAAATCCTGAGTTGGGCTCCCTGCTCTGCTCAGTGGGGGGTCTGCTTCTCCCTCTGCTACTGCCCCTGCTCATGCCCTCTCTCTCTCAAATAAATAAATAAAATCTTAAAAAAAAATTCCTAAGCCAGTTTCTAAGTAAGAATGACTTAGAATTTTTATATCTAAATATATTTATATCCCATTGTTTAAATAAACTATATATCAAAATATTATATTTTCTATATAACCTATCATATGTAATAATGTATAAATTATCCAAATTATAGCTTGTGTATTATTCTCATCCCATAGTTTGAGATAAATCATCTTCAACTAATTTTATTTTGACTTTATAAAATACAAAGTTATAAAGACGAAGCAAAAGGAAGGAGGGAAGGAGGAAGAAAGAAAAAGTAATTCCTTACAAAAGGAAGGAAGGGAGGGAGGAAGAGAGATATTTTTGTATCAAACATATTGGTGATGCTCAACAATATTAAATAATTTATGAAGTTTTCATGTGCTTTAGAAAGCATAGGGGTTATAAGCCTATTTTAACAGAGATATTTGCTCAAGTTAAAGTCCCAGAATGAACTGGAACAGTACACTGTCACATTTATTGTTGAAGCCATGTTCAGACTTCTCTATCTTCCCATTTATACTAAGACAGTACTGTTCATTTTACTTATATTAACACATCATGTCTATATTTAAAGTTAAAGAAAAGGATGTTACTTTAACAGATAAATCCCCTTGAGAAAAGGAAATATGCATGCTTTGTGAGAAAAATATATTTTGCTATCTACCAATAAATCCGTGTCCTTTTGAAAAGAGGAAAGTGAATGTTTTCATCAAGAAAAGAGAAAGAAAGAAAAAACAAATGTTGGTGAGGATGTAGAGAAAAAGGAACCCAAATGTACTGTTGGTGAGTATGGAAACTGTACAGCCACTGTGGAAAACACTGTGAAGATTCCTCCAAAACTGAGGACTAGAACTACCACATGATCCAGTAATTCCACTACTGGATATTTACCCAAATAATATGAAAACACTAATTCAAAAAGATACATGCACCCTTATGTTTATTGCTGCATTATTTACAATAGCTAAATTATGGAAGCAGCCCAAGTGTCCACAAATGGATGAATAGATAAAGAAGAAATGGTATGTGTGTGTACATATATATGTATATAAAAATAATACAAATGTATATTATGTATACATACATATATAAATGGTGTGTGTATACATACACACACACACACAAAATGAAATATTCTTCAGCCATAAAAAAAGAATGAAATCTTGCCATTTGCAACAACGTAGATGAGTCTAGAGATATAATACTAAGTAAAATAAGTCTGTCAGAGAAAAGCAAATGATTTCATTCATATGTGGAATTGAAGAAACAAACAAACAAAAAAACGAACAAAGAAAGAAGAGACAAACAGGAAAATCTCTTAACTATAGAGAACAAACTGATGGTTACCAGAGGAGAGATTAGTGAGGAGACATATGAAATAGGTAATGGGGACTAAGAGTACACTTATCTTGGTGAGCACAGAGTAATATACAGAATTTTTGAATCTCTGTATTGTACGCCTGAAACTAATATAACACAGTATGTTAACTATACTAGAATTAAAATTTTTAAAAAAGTAAAAGACAAAACCTATTTACCCTGCAATATCTATTTGTTGCCATAATTTGGTAAAGGCTTTAAGAAGTTGAAAAAGCCCTTCAGACAAATGTTTTATGGTAAATTACTTAAATATACGTCGTTTGTGTTATGACGATGATTTCAGTTAGCCTAGATTATTGGAATTTATTAATATAATTACCTTTTGAAATATCAAAATATAAACTATTTTCTATTTTTTTTTAATTTAGTAATATAATGTTCCTGAATAGCTTATGGGTAAAAATAAGAATTAAGAAATATGTATATTCAGTGGGTGGATCTTTTTTGGTAAAAATCAGTTAACTAAGTAGTGAAATTAACGTACATGAATGTATATGAAAATAAAAAAAGTAAAAAGCATAGGGGACTGATGACTATTTGCCTAATTTCTCCTTAAGTTGGGATAGATTAAAGTAGAAATCAAATAAAATATAATGGGATTTACTATCATTATTACAGATCCCCTAACAAAATAGCACCATCCTGCATATGCACTGCAATCAGTCTGCATATATGTCCCACCAAAACAAGGCTAAAAGCAGCCAAATCTCTTAGAGGATTATTTGTTCCATTGATCTTGGGAAATCTATATGTCATTCCAACTTTTTTCAAAATGCATTTGGATCATTTTTACCTCCCTTTATCCTCATAACATAGTTTCTTGTAACACAGCCTCCACAGAAACTACTCTCATTTTAGTTTGAAAAACTGAAATGGAGATAGAGAAAAGGTTCCAAAGACTCAGAATTCAGTATAATTCCCCCCCACCAACATACATTATCATTATTAAATGAAAACTGAAGTACATTTGTCACAGAATCAGTAGAAACAGAACACTGTGTCTCAGATGCAGTAATTTGACTCTGTGGACATATTCCAGACTTTTACTGTGACTGCATGTGGTCTTTATACCAGAATCATTTGCACAAATTCCTCTAGTCAGCTATGCTTAACTTAAAATTTTATATTGTGCCTGATGCTAACGTGTAGTTTTTTACCTTGACATCATTAAGATGGAGGAGGGGGGAGGGGGAAAGCAAGGAGAGGGGGAAGGAAGAGTGATAAAGAAGATGAAGGAGAAGGCAACAGAAAGAAAAGAAATCCTCTAATAGATCTGTAAAGTTGGAAAATAGTATAATCCACAGTAAGTTAGGAAAGTTAGGAGTAATATAAAACCTACTTGACCAGAACACTGTATTTTTTTAAGTATATGATTAGATAGTATTTTGTTCATGAATACTACAAATGAGTTAGATGCAGATTACACATTTGCTTGTCACATAAACCTGTACCATTCACTTCACTGCTTGAAACATTTTTTTAAACAAGCAAGGTATTAGTGAAAAAACTGATAGATATGAAATTTTATTTTATAGATTTTCTAGCCACTTAATATGAATATGATTTGTTTGAGAAAAAATAATGACTGCTAATGGAAAGGGAAAAAAAATACTAAAGGAAGCTGATAATAAAATTATCTTCTTCAGAAGTTAGTCCTTAGAACTTGGCACTGAGAAAGGAATTTGTCTGATGGAGCTGACAAATCTATTGCAGGTCTTGAAGACAAAGAAGGCAGAGCAGGATAGGGATATGAGAAGGTGAAGGGTGCAAAGACAGAGAGATCGGGATTGATGGATTCCTAGATTAAAGTGAAATGACCTGTAGAAACTGACCTAGCCAAAAATGGCCTCATGAGGAATACAAATCCCAATGTCATTATAAAAGTTTCATTTCTAAGTTTTAGAAAAAAAAAGAAAATGTTGTCAGCTATAATCTGAATTCCAAAAATGATCATAAGCAAAAACCCAAGCAAGTAAATTAATTAGCTCATACTTTTTACATGTTACAATATGTGAATGTCAGCATTCATTAGTATCTTTAAGTTGTGACAATATGGACACTAGTATTTTTAGGATATTAGAATTATTTTTGTGAAATAAAACAGGGAGGAGTGTTAAAACTAGACCTGAGTTATTAAAATTCACCTCATTAATGTTAAACTACTCTAATACAATCTTATGCTCCTACCACAAAACAGATTTAATTAAATAGCTTTACAAAGAAGAACACAGAGCCATTTTGGTACCGTGAGAAACAAATATGTATATATATATATACACACACACATATATATGCACACATATATGTACATGCACATACACATATATACATATAAATACATATGAGTAGCTATTTATAACAGATATTATGGCATTTATCTTTTTTGCTTGTGATCTGAAATTTAGATTGCAAAATTGGTAAAGTAAGATTAAGTCCTGCCATTAAATGAATAGGAGTGCATTTTAATCACACTCTGCATGTTCCAATATTCCCCACATGCTGGGAGATATACTTTGAATAGAGTTACATAGTTTAGTTGTAACAACGATGAATTGGGCCATTTTTTATTTATTATGCATTTCAATCAGAAATTTCACTAAAAGTGACTGTAATGTAATGAAAAGTTTTCTAGAATTTTGAATTGAAGATGCTGATCACTTAATCAAATTAACTTATTCATCCAAATATTTTCTGCTATTGATAACATTGTATCCAATGATTATCTTTATTATATCACAAAATGGCTACTTAAATCTAATTAGGAAAATTTATCAGTATATAAGTATAAATGTAAATATTATCTATGCATATTAATATAAATATGTGTGTAAACAAAGGGGTGCCTGGGTGGCTCATTTAGTTAAGTGTCTGCCTTTGGCTCATGTCATGATCTGAGAGTCCTGGGATCTGGGATTGAGCCACCCTTGTGGCTCCCTGCGCAGCTGGGAATCTGCTCCTCCCCCCCCCTTTACCCCACCCCATCCCGCGTGCTCTCTCTGTCTCAAATAAATAAATAAAAATCCTTAAAAAGTACATATATATGCATGTGTGAATAGTCATATGTGTATACATGACTAAATGATAGATGCAAGAAATCTAGGGATTTCCTGAACATAGAGACATCTTTTTTTTTTTTTTAAATTTTATTTATTTATCAGAGAGAGAGGGGAAGAGAGAGAGCATAGGCAGACAGAATGGCAGGCAGAGGCAGAGGGAGAAGCAGGCTCCCTGCTGAGCAAAGAGCCCGATGTGGGACTCGATCCCAGGACGCTGGGATCATGACCCGAGCTGAAGGCAGCTGCTTTACCAACTGAGCCACCCAGGTGTCCCTAGAGACATCTTTTTAATGGGCAATAAATGTCATTCTTTCTCTTCTCCTGCTTAGTTTAATAATATGGAGAACAATTTGCCTTCTTGCTTCAGCAAACACGTAAAGTAACACAAAGAAAAGAAAACAATCTTAGTATCAGGTGATGATAGTTGCTATCACAAAGGAAAAAAAAATAGGTTGTTGATAACATGATCTTTCTGAAATAACTGAGTCAAGCACATAGTAAGAAAAAAGTTGAACAAGCGGTTTAATATATTGAATTCCACTCTTCAGTGTAATATCAAATCTCATTTCTGTGTCATCAGAACCCCTGGTTTTTATTTTTCACTTTTATATTTTGTCTTCCAAATTATCTGTTGTTCTGTTCACCTTTCCAGCATTAAGTATTTGTTAAAACACAGCTCTATATGTAAGATCCATCTTTAGAAGTATCCTTTATAAATGTAGATACTTTATATATAAATGTAAATACGTTACATTAAACATTAAATTACATTACATTAAATATAAATGTTTCTTTAAAAAATAATAACAATTAATTACTGAATTCTTGGATTACATAACTCCTCTTGTTCCCAGACATTTGCTAAAATTGTGTCAATTATTGTAATCGATCTCAACCTCTTCTATACCTCTAATTTATAAACCCCTGGATTCCTCTATTAGATCTTTGCACTAATCTCAAATTAATTTTCTTCTCAAAACTCTGGTGGTGCTCTGTTGCCTATAGACTACTGGATGACTGGCTTGGGTATCTGTGAGTATGATTCATCAATTAAGAAATAAGCAACAGATAAACAGATTCCCTGAAGAGCAGATGGGAAAGAGCGAGCATGAGCTTAATTAAGATATACTGTCTTAAAGATGCTGTCAAAAATCCAGATAGAGTTTTCTGGCACTTGCAGTTCTGGAGTTAGGATCTGCGAGGCATTCAAAATTGAGAATTATAATAGAAAATTGGGACCATCAAAAAATAAAGGGTAATTAAACTGTGAGACTGAATGAAATCATTATGACTCGATCCCATTCTATCATAATGCTAATGAGTCTGTTCACAAATAACACATAATTTCTTTGAGGGAAAGATTTTTCCAAGAACCTAGCACAGACTTCAAAACATGTATCATTCATAATTAGTATTTTTGTGTAATATATCATATTTATTATTTTATACGTCATATAAATAGTGGATTTATTTTAACCTAGAAAAGCATCTGAAGATACAGAGTGAATATCCTTTTTCATTATTCTTTAAAAGAAACTAGAAATGAGAGTAGTATGAGCTTTTGGAAAAACTGTCTGTAAAGGTGAATTATAGTTGCACCAAAGCTTTCATCCAGACTTGAGGATTACCCTTCCATCCTTTCATTACAGGTCTCCTTTTGGTTTGTGTGAGAAAGCCTTGAGCTCAACAACTACACACTCAACTGTTTATCTAGGATGGTCGGACTGTGATCCTGCCAATCTTTCTCCGTATCTACATTCTACTAATTTGCTGTGTATTTGGTTATTCAGGGAAGTGATAATCTCTTTCTGCTACTAGTAAGTCTATAATCATATGCATAATTTTAATTTGTCCATTCTCTTCAAGGTGAACGTTATGAAATAGAAGGCTATAGCATCTTTTAATACTGTACCCATATATAAAAAAGAACATTGTGATCACTAGATGCTTTAACGTAAGTCACCAAAGTCAAAGTCAAATAAATATGGGATAAAATAAATATTAAGAACCATCTAGTTTAAGCACAAATCAGATGTTTGAATTCCTCCTGAAACATAGTAAACAGTTGTACATCTTGGCTCTTTGATGTACCCCAAGGAGTCATTTGGGGGTAGGAAAGCAGACAAATGTCTAGACCCCACCTCAGCCACTGCAACTTCCATTTTTCAAAAGTTGTCTTCCTATGTTAGTTTTCACAAAGCAAACTGTTCTGAAAAGTAATTAAAAAGTAATTAATTTTCTGGAGAAAATAGTTGAAAATCAATGATCAAATGTAAAACTACCTTATCTTTGGACAGTTAATATTTTCCGGATATTCTTCCTTATAATGAACTGTAGTCTTTTATTTCTGGCTTTTACCCACAGATTTTACTCTACTCTAAAGGCTGCAAAGAACAATAGGTTTATTCTCTCCTTTCATGACAAGTTTGTTGTTGTTGTGTTATTGTTGTTTAAGTACTTGGAGAATTGTTATATTCACCCCAATAATCAGCTTTCAGGTAGTTTCCCCCAGGTTCCTCCTTTTTTCTTTGTACTTATTTGTCTTCTGTGTGAGTGATGAGAAAGGGGTGCATTTTACTTGGTCTTTTTTGCAATCTAGTTGTCTTACTGTGCTATTTCACAGTTTTTTATATGAATTTTTTTCAGTACTTTATATATAATAAACTATACTAATCTTACTTGCACAGCCTTGTGACATTTTATATATTATATAAATATACTCATGGTACCACCACCCAAATCTATATAGAGAGCAACTCCATCAACCCAGATATTTTGTTTGTGACTTTCCAGTCAATACATACCATCTTGCCAATGAATAACCATTATTACAACTTCTGTCATCTATGCTGACATTTATAACAATGACATCACACAGTTTGTCTTCATTTGTCTCTGGTCTCTTTAGCTGAACATGTTTTTTAAGTTTTCTTGAGGGCATTAAAGCATGGTGTTTACAACTGAACAGAATTGAAAGGTAAGGGACATCTGGGTGACTCAGTCGGCTAAGTGTCTGCTTTTGGCTCAGGTCATTATCCCAGGGTCCTGGGATCAAGCCCCCCATCGAGCCCACATCAGACTCCCTGCTATACAGGGACCTGCTTCTTCTTCTCCCTCTGCATGCCCCACCCCCTGCTTGTGTGCGCTCTCTCTCTCTCTCTCTCTCTCTCCAGTAAATAAAACCTTAAAAAAAAAAGAAGAAAAAGAAGAAGAATTTCAAGGTAAGTTCTGAACCATGAACAGTAGGTTAGTACCTTTTTCTTTCTTTTTTAAAGATTTTATTTATTTAAGTGACAGGCAGAGATCACAAGTAGGCAGAGAGGCAGGCAGAGAAGGGGATGGGGAGGAAGCAGGCTCCCTGCTGGGCAGAAAACCCAATGCAGGGCTCAGTTCCAGGACCCTGGGATCATGACCTGAGCTGAAGGCAGAGGCTTTAACCCACTGAGCCACCCAGGTGCCCCAGATTAGTACTTTCTTTACTGAGCAGGAGTCATCATTCAAATCTTTGTAGTCATGTACTATAATGTGACACTGTGTAATTGTGAGACTTGATGGTCTAAGATAACGGTAAATGATAGGGACCAAACTAGAGAGGGAACTTTCCTCTTAACTCAAAATATATTCAAAGGCAATTCAAAAGGAAAAGAAAAAGAAAAACTAATAGACTGTGTTATGCTTCCCCAACAAAATGTATCTTCTTGCCTTTAGCCAAAGACCTGCCTTAGTTCCCTCATTCTTTTGTCATTTTTAGTAGTCATATCTTGCTTTTCTTACTATTGAAACTTGAAGTCTTAAATGAGTTAGATCTCTTGAGAGTAAGTAATAATCATACTGAATCACACATATTCGCACCCTCATCTAAGTTTATTCAGGATTTCTCATTTCCAGGTTTTAGTATTCTGTGTCATTTTACAGTACCTCCTTCTACTGCCTATTGACCTTGGTCTAAACCCCAGGATTCTTAACTAAACGCCATGGGTTTGTTTTCCATCTGACAGACTCAAGAGCCATTAATTGTGACAGGTATGCAATGACAGCAAGGATGGGTATTGGATATTTTGCTTCCTTCCTCACCTCTTCCCACCAATCTCCTTTTAATGTCTTTCTGTTTTCAGTTTCCTGAGGTTTCTTCTCCAAATGACCATGACCTCTACTCTCCCTCAATTACTCATTCTTATGACCATACCATTATTATAGACCATGTCATTTTCGGTAACTGCAAACACTTTATGATCTCAATTTCAACCATTTAACTCCTACTTCCAGCTCACTCCCTGTTGTCCTCTGCTTCCATGGGACTTGGGCCCCACTAAAATCTAGAATTCATTGATCCTAGCACTTTTTTTTATTACCCCTAACCTCAATCATGTTCCCATACCCATATTTCCCTGTGTAACTTCTTTGGACTATGTTTGTGTTTTTCATGTACTCTCAACCACTATATCCTTCCCTCAATTAATAATATATTCACTTGACAAAACCCCAATACTTGTTAAATCTAACTTTTGCTTACTCTGCACCTCTGTCAGTGCAGCTAGAGTGGCTAAAGAAAAAAATCACAACATGTTGACAGGTCTCATTTTAAATTCATGATCACTAACCTCAAATGGGACATTAGAGTTGCCTAGCATTAGGTAATCATTCTGTCATCTTCTTTTACCACTACTTTATACCATCTCTTCTCTTTTCATAGTGTTTCACTTTCTCTATATTAACACTCAGGCTATAGCCTTGTTTATTACTTTACTGAGAAAATTAAGAGAAATAGGAAAAATTATGCATGCTTTCACATCTACCTATCTACCTAAATCTGTACCCAAAAGTTCTACTTTCTCTGCTGTAACTATGAATAAATATCTATGCTCCAAACTGAAGTTAATCCCTTCTCTTCTGCAAATCTGTCTTTATTATAATTTCCCTCCTATTAGAGTTCCCATTAATACAGTAACATAGTTTTATAATTTCCTTTAAAATTTTCCTTCAAAAACATTTTCTTGATCACTAGAGGAGGAATCCTCTAGTTCCCATTGATTATTTTGTCCCCCTCAAAGTAAAATTTCTCAAGTCTTCTTTTTTCACTTTTTCTGAACCCACTCTAATTAAACTTTTGTTGCAGTAGTACACAGAGACTGTTCTTAGCAAGGTTAACAATGACCTCCTCATTATTAAATTTAGTAGCCAATTCTCATTTTGTCTTATTTAACCCACCAGCAGTATTTGGCACAAATTAGCCCATCATCTTAGGAACACATTTTTCAGTTGGCTTCAGACAGACTTACTGTATTTGTATTCCTGGCAATTCACTGGTTGTTTACTTCTCATTCTCCTTTGTTTGTTCTTTCTCTTCTCCCTGACCTTTTACTATCAGCATTCTCCAAGACTTGGTCATTGATTGTCTTCCATTTTCATGTCCATTGATTGTCTTTCAATTTTCCATTACTCCTTTATTAATCACACTGAGCTCATGGCTTCAAATACTATGCGTACTAATGACAAAAAAAAAATTTATATTCAACCCTGAACACTCTCTTGGACTTCAGAACTGTATTTCCAAATGACTACATCTCTATTTGGATTTCTAATATTCATCTCAAATTTAATATATCCAAACCCCAGAATCTTGTTTTCCCTTTTCCAAACCAAACAAAACCAATCCAAACAAAACAAACATAAAAATCAGGAAATAAAAACTTCTTCTTCTACAGACTTAGCTCAGTACATCAACTCCATGTGTCCAATGGTTAAATGCTGAGCTAAAAAAAATTAATTTCATCTGTAACTTTTCCATTTTTTAACAGGTTTTATTTTTCCAGAGCAGTTTTAAGGTCACACCAAAATTGAGAAGAAGGTGCAGAGAATTTCCGTAATATCCCTTGCTCCTACACACCCATCGCTTTCCCCCTCCTATCAAATCCTGCACCAGAGTGGTATATTTGTTACAACTGATAAACCTACATTAGTACATCATTATCACCGAGAGTCCATAGTTTACATTATGGTTCACTCTTGGTATTATATATTCTATGGGTTTTGCAAATGTATAATGACATGTATCTGTCATTACAGTATCATACAGAATTGTTTCACTACCCTAAAAATCCTCTGTACTGTCCTGACCCATCCTGTCTTCCCTCCTCACTCCTGGCAATCACTGTTTATGTTATTGTCTCCATAGTTCCACTTTTCCAGAACTTCTGTATCATAGAGTTGGAAAATACAATATGTAGTATTTCCTGAAGAATATGCATTTAAGTTATTTCTAGGTGATATTCATTTCATGTAATTTTATAGCATGATAACTCATTTCATTCTAGTGTGGAATAATTGTCTATTGCCTAGGTGTACCATAGTTTAGTCATTCATCTACCAAAGGATATTTCAGTTGTTTCCAAGTTTTGGGAATTGTGAATAAAGCTGGTGTAAATATCCATGCACAAATTTTTGTGTATACATATTTTTAACTCCTTTGAGTAAATACCAAGGAGTGCAATTACTGGGATCGTAGGGTAAATTCATGTTTAGTTTCATAATAAACTGCTTCCCTAAGTGGCTATGCCATTTGCCTCTCCACCATCAATAAATGCAAGTTGTTGCTCCACATTCTTGTCAGCATTTAGTATTGTCAGTGTTTTGGATTTTGGCTCTTTTTTTTTTTTTAAGATTTTATTTATTTGACAGAGAGATCACAAGTAGGCAGGGGTGGGAGCAGACTGCCTGCTGAGCAGAGATCCTGATGGGGGGCTCGGTTCCAAGACCCTGAGATCATGACCTGAGCCAAAGGCAGAGGCTTAACCCACTGAGCCACCAGGCACCCTAAGGATTTTGGCTCTTCTAATAACTGGTATATAGTTGTACCTCATGATGTTAATTTATAACTTCACTGACAAAATGGTGAGCATCTTTTCGAATATTTATTTGTCATCTGTGTATCTCCTTTAGTGAGGTGTCTTTCTTACTTTTAAGTCCATCTTTGATTTTTAAGGAATTCTGTCAGCTTCGCATTCAAAATACATCTGATGTTGGACCACTATTCCCCATGTTCACCACAATCTACCTGGAATAAGCCATGGTTCTCTTTCACATGGATTATCATTATAATAGTTTATTAGCTGACCGGACTCTCTATGGCCAAAGTGATCATTTCTTTTTAAGATTTTTTTTTTTTGAGAGAGAGAGCTCAAAAGGGAAGAGGGGCAGGGGAGAGAGTGAGAAATCAGACTACTTTCTTAGTAATCTAAGAAAGACTTAGTGGGGGGACCACTTAGTGGAGGGACCAATGTGGGGCTCAATCCCAGGACCCTAAGATCATAATCTGAGCCAAAGACAGATGTTTAACCAACTATGCCACCCAGGTGCCCAGAAAGTGATCATATTTAAATAAAAGAGTAAGCAATATTTCATATTTCACATATTTCACATATTTTATTTTTCATATAAGGATGTAAGTATCCTTATATGTTTTCTCATCTTCATAAAGTCATTAAAATTATTTAGAAGATTTTCTATTATTTGTATCTTTCAGATCAAATATTCTTTTTTTTTAATTTAAATTTTTATTTTTTATAAACATATATTTTTATCCCCAGGGGTACAGGTCTGTGAATCGCCAGGTTTACACACTTCACAGCACTCACCAAAGCACATACCCTCCCCAACGTCCATAACCCAACCCCCCTTCTCTCAACCCCCCTCCCCCCAGCAACCCTCAGTTTGTTTTGTGAGATTAAGAATCACTTATGGTTTGTCTCCCTCCCAATCCCATCTTCTTTCATTTATTCTTCTCCTACCCACTTAAGCCCCCATGTTGCATCACCACTTCTTCATATCAGGGAGAGCATATGATAGTTGTCTTTCTCCGCTTGACTTATTTCGCTAAGCATAATACGCTCTAGTTCCATCCATGTTGTCGCAAATGGCAAGATTTCATTTCTTTTGATGGCTGCATAGTATTCCATTATGTATATATACCACCTCTTCATTATCCATTCATCTGTTGATGGACATCTAGGTTCTTTCCATAGTTTGGCTAGTGTGGACATTGCTGCTATAAAAATTCGGGTGCACGTGCCCCTTTGGATCACTACGTTTGTATCTTTAGGGTAAATACACAGTAGTGCAATTGCTGGGTCATAGGGCAGTTCTATTTTTAACATTTTGAGGAACCTTCATACTGTTTTCCAGAGTGGCTGCACCAGCTTGCATTCCCACCAACAGTGTAGGAGGGTTCCCCTTTCTCCGCATCCTCGCCAGCATCTGTCATTTCCTGACTTGTTGATTTTAGCCATTCTGACTGGTGTGAAGTGATATCTCATTGTGGTTTTGATTTGTACTTTCCTGATGCCGAGTGATATGGAGCACTTTTTCATGTGTCTGTAGGCCATCTGGATGCCTTCTTTGCAGAAATGTCTGTTCATGTCCTCTGCCCATTTCTTGATTGGATTATTTGTTCTTTGGGTGTTGAGTTTGCTAAGTTCTTTATAGATTCTGGACACTAGTCCTTTATCTGATATGTCGTTTGCAAATATCTTCTCCCATTCTGTCAGTTGTCTTTTGGCTTTGTTAACTGTTTCCTTTGCTGTGCAAAAGCTTTTGATCTTGATGAAATCCCAATAGTTCATTTTTTCCCTTGTTTCCCTTGCCTTTGGCGATGTTCCTAGGAAGATGTTGCTGCAGCTGAGGTCGAAGAGGTTGCTGCCTGTGTTCTCCTCAAGGATTTTGATGAATTCCTTTTGCACATTGAGGTCCTTCATCCATTTTGAGTCTATTTTTGTGTGTGGTGTAAGGAAATGGTCCAATTTCATTTTTCTGCATGTGGCTGTCCAATTTTCCCAACACCATTTATTGAAGAGGCTGTCTTTTTTCCATTGGACATTCTTTCCTGCTTTGTCAAAGATTAGTTGACATAGAGTTGAGGGTCTATTTCTGGGCTCTCTATTCTGTTCCATTGACCTATGTGTCTGTTTTTATGCCACTACCATACTGTCTTGATGATGACAACTTTTTAATAGAGCTTGAAGTCCAGAATTGTGATGCCACCAACTTTGGCTTTCTTTTTCAATATTCCTTTGGCTATTCGAGGTCTCTTCTGGTTCCATATAAATTTTAGGATTGTTTGTTCCATTTCTTTGAAAAAAATGGATGGTATTTTGATAGGAATTGCAGTAAATGTGTAGATTGCTTTAGGTAGCATAGACATTTTCACAATATTTATTCTTCCAATCCAGGAGCATGGAACATTTTTCCATTTCTTTGTGTCTTCCTCAATTTCTTTCATGAGTACTTTATAGTTTTTCTGAGTATGGATTCTTAGCCTCTTTGGTTAGGCTTATTCCTAGGTATCTTATAGTTTTGGGTGCAATTATAAATGGGATGGACTCCTTAATTTCCCTTTCTTCTGTCTTGCTGTTGGTGTAGAGAAATGCAACTGATTTCTGTTCATTGATTTTATATCCTGACACTTTACTGAATTCCTGTATAAGTTCTAGCAGTTTTGGAGTGGAGTCTTTTGGGTTTTCCACATATAGTATCATATCATCTGCGAAGAGTGATAATTTGACTTCTTCTTTGCCGATTTGGATGCCTTTAATTTCCTTTTGTTGTCTGATTGCTGAGGCTAGGACCTTTAGTACTATGTTGAATAGCAGTGGTGATAATGGACATCCCTGCCGTGTTCCTGACCTTAGCGGAAAAGCTTTCAGTTTTTCTCCATTGAGAATGATATTTGCGGTGGGTTTTTCAGAGATGGCTTTGATAATATTGAGGTATATGCCTTCTATCCCTACACTTTGAGGAGTTTTGATCAGGAAGGGATGCTGTACTTTGTCAAATGCTTTTTCAGCACCTATTGAGAGTATCATATGGTTCATGTTCTTTCTTTTATTAATGTGTTGTATCACATTGATTGATTTGTGGATGTTGAACCAACCTTGCAGCCCTGGAATAAATCCCACTTGGTCATGGTGAATAATACTTTTAATGTACTGTTGAATCCTATTGGCTAGTATTTTGGTGAGAATTTTTGCATCTGTGTTCATCAAGGATATTGTTCTGTAGTTCTCTTTTTTGATGGGATCCTTGTCTGGTTTTGGGATCAAGGTGATGCTGGCCTCATCAAATGAGTTTGGAAGTTTTTCTTCCATTTCTATTTTTTGGAACAGTTTCAGGAGAATAGGAATTAGTTCTTTAAATGTTTGGTTGAATTCCGCTGGGAAGCCGTCTGGTCCTGGGCTTTTGTTTGTTCCGAGATTTTTGATGAACTTTTCAATCTCCTTACTGGTTATGGTCTGTTCAGGTTTTCTATTTCTTGCTGGTTCAGTTGTGGTAGTTTATATGTCTCTAGCAATGCATCCATTTCTTCCAGACTGTCAAATTTGTTGGCATAGAGTTGCTCATAGTATGTTCTTATAATTGTCTGTATTTCTTTGGTGTTAGTTGTGATCTCTCCTCTTTCATTCATGATTTTATTTATTTGGGTCCTTTCTCTTTTCTTTTTGATAAGTCTGGCCAGGGGTTTATCAATCTTATTAATTCTTTCAAAGAAACAGCTCCTAGTTTCATTGATTTGTTCTATTGTTTTTTTGGTTTCTATTTTTCTTTATGATTTCTTTTCTTCTGCAGAGTTGAGGGTTTATTTCTTGTTCTTTCTCCAGCTCCTTTAGGTATAGGGTTAGGTTGTGTATTAGAGACCTTTCTTGTTTCTTGAGAAAGGCTTTTAACACTATATATCTTCCTCTGAGGACTGCCTGTGCTGTGTCTCACAGATTTTGAACTGTTGTGTTTTCATTATCATTTGTTTCCATGAATTTTTTCAATTCTTCTTTAATTTCCTGGTTGACCCATTCATTCTTTAGAAGGATGCTTTTTAGTCTCCATGTATTTGTGTTCTTCCCAAATTTCCTCTTGTGATTGAGTTCTAGCTTCAGAGCATTGTGGTTCGAAAATATGCAGGGATGATCCCAATCTTTTGATACCCGTTGAGGCCTGATTTAGGACCAAGGATGTGATCTATTCTGGAGAATGTTCCATGTACACTAGAGAAGAATGTGTATTCTGTTGCTTTGGGATGAAATGTTCTGAATATATCTGTGATGTCCATCTGGTGCAGTGTGTCATTTAAAGCCTTTATTTCCTTGTTGATCTTTTGCTTGGATGATCTGTCCATTTCAATGAGGGGAGTGTTAAAGTCCCCTACTATTATTGTATTATTGTTGATATGTTTCTTTGATTTTGTTATTAATTGGTTTATATAATTGGCTGCTCCCATTTTAGGGGCATAGATATTTAAAATTGTTAGATCTTATTGGACAGATCCTTTGAGTATGATATAGTGTCCTTCCTCATTTCTTATATAGTCTTTGGCTTAAAATCTAATTGATCTTATATAAGGATTGCCACTCCTGCTTTCTTCTGATGTCCATTAGCATGGTAAATTGTTTTCCACCCCCTCACTTTAAATCTGGAAGTGTCATCAGGCTTAAAATGAGTTTCTTGGAGGCAATATATAGATGGGTTTTGTTTTTTTATCCATTCTGATACCCTGTGTCTTTTGACAGGGGCATTTAGCCCATTGCATTCAGGGTAACTATTGAGAGATATGAATTTAGGGCCATTGTATTGCCTATAAGGTGCCTGTTACTGTATATTGTCTCTGTCCTTTTCTGATCTACCACTTGTAGGCTCTCTCTTTGCTTAGAGGACCCCTTTCAATATTTTGTAGAGCTGGTTTGGTGTTGCAAATTCCTTCAGTTTTTGTTTGTCCTGGAAGCTTTTAATCTCTCCTTCTATTTTCAATCATAGCCTAGCTGGATATAGTGTTCTTGGCTGCATGTTTTCCTCATTTAGTACTCTGAAAATATCATGCCAGCTCTTTATGGCCTGCCAGGTCTCTGTGGATAAGTCAGCTGCCAATCTAATCTTTTTACCATTATATGTTACAGACTTCTTTTTCTGGGCTGCTTTCAGGATTTTCTCTTTGTCACTGAGACTTGTAAATTTTACTATTAGGTGACGGGGTGTGGGCCTATTCTTATTGATTTTGAGGGGCGATCTCTGAACCTCCTGAATTTTGATGCTCATTCCCTTTGCCATATTGGGGAAATTCTCCCCAATAATTCTCTCCAGTATTCCTTCTGCTCCCCTCTCTCTTTCTTCTTCTTCTGGAATCCCAATTATTCTAATGTTGTTTCGTCTTATGGTGTCACTTATCTCTTGAATTCTCCCCTTGTTGTCCAGTAGCTGTTCGTCCCTCTTTTGCTCAGCTTCTTTATTCTCTGTCATTTGGTCTTCTATATCGCTAATTCTTTCTTCTGCCTCATTTATCCAGCAGTGAGAGCCTCCATTTTTGATTGCACCTCATTAATAGCTTTTTAAATTTCAACTTGGTTAGATTTTAGTGCTTTTATTTCTCCAGAAAAGGCTTTTATATCTCCCGAGAGGGTTTCTCTAATATCTTCCATGCCTTTTTCGAGCCCGGCTAGGAACCTTGAGAATTTTCATTCTGAACTCTAGATCTGACATATTACCAATGTCTGTATTGATTAGGTCCCTAGCCTTCAGTACTGCCTCTTGTTCTTTTTTTTGTGGTGAATTTTCCTGCCTTGTCATTTTGTCCAGATAAGAGTATATGAAGGAGCAAGTAAAATACTAAAAGGGTGGCAACAACCCCAGGAAATAATCTTTATCCAAATCAGAAAAGATTCCAAATCATGAGGAGGGAGAAAGGGGATACAAAGAGGTTCAAAAAGAAAGAAAGAAAAAAAAAAAAGAAAAGAAAAGAATTTAAAAAAGAAAATGAATAAAGAAAAGTAAAAAGAAAAAATATATATATTAGATAAACTAGTTAAAAAACGTTAAAAAAGAAAAGGGTAAAAGTTAAAAAAAATTTAGCAGAAGAAGAGAAAAAAATGAAATAGAAAAAAATTAAATTAACTGCAAGTCTAAAAAATCACAGGGAGAAAGCCATGATTTCAGTGCTTTGCTTTCTCCTCCTCTGGAATTCTGCTCTGCTCCTTGGTATTGAAACCGCACTCCCTTTTAGGTGAACTTGGTCTTGGCTGGATATCTTGTTGATCTTCTGGGGGAGGGGCCTGGTGTAGTGATTCTCAAGTTTGTTTTCTCAAGTTTCACCGCCCTTACCAGGGGCCGGGCTGAGTAATCCCCTCGGCTTTGCTTTCAGGAGCTTTTGTTCCCTGAGAGCTTTCCGTAGAGTTCCGGGGGATGGGAATACAAATGGCGGCCTCCTGGTGTCCAGCCCGGAGGAGCTGAGAGCCCAGGGCCCCACTCCTCAGTGCGCCCTCAGAGAACAGCGCCCAGTAACTCCCGTCTGCCTGACCTCCAGCTGGGCTCCAAGCTCACTGAGTCTGCAACAGGTTCAAGGTAACACCCAGCTGTGATCTTACTGTCGGCTCTGTCTCTGTAGCCGGCTTTCCCGTTCCAATACCCGCAAGCTCTGCGACACTCAGACACCCCCGATCCTTCTGTGACCCTGCAGGACTTGAGGCCATGCTGACCCCATGTGGGCTTCCCCCCAGTTTAGCCTCTGGAGCGATGTCCCTCAGCGGAACAGACTTTTTTTTTTTTAATATGATTGTTTTTTTTTTTTTAAGATAGTTTTTTTTTTAAAGGTTTTATTTATTTATTTGACAGAAACGAATCACAAATAGATGGAGAGGCAAGCAGAGAGAGAGAGAGAGAGAGAGAGAGAGGAGGAAGCAGGCTCCCTGCTGAGCAGAGAGCCCGATGCGAGACTCAATCCCAGGACCCTGAGATCATGACCTGAGCCGAAGGTAGCGGCTTAACCCACTGAGCCACCCAGGCGCCCCAGTGGAACAGACTTTTAAAAGTCCTGATTTTGTGCTCCGTTGCTCCGCAGCTTGCCGGGAGCCGGCCCCTCCCCCCTTGGTCTATCTTCCCGTCGCTTTGGATTCACTTCTCCACCAGTCCTACATTTCAGAAAGTGGTTGTTGTCTGTTTCTAGAATTACTGTTCTTCTCTTCGATCTGCCTATGGATTTGCAGGTGTTTGCAATCTTTAGATTAGCTATCTAGCTGATCCCCTGCTAGCTGAAGTAGTCTCAGCCTGCTACTTCTCCCTCATCTATTTCAGGAATTTCATTAAATGTTACCATCTCAGTGAGGCCTCTCTTTTCACTTATTTAAAAATGTAACAGTCCCTTGGGACACCTGGGTGGCTCAGATGCTTAAGCATCTGCCTTTGATTCAGGTCATGATCCCAGGGTCCTGGGATCAAGTCGTGCTTGCAGGCCCCTAACTCAGTGGGGTGCTTGTTTCTCTCCCTGCCTGCTGTTCCCCCTGCCTGTGTGCTGTCTCTCTCTGAAAAATAAATAAACAAAATATTAAAAAAAAAAAGTAACACTCCCCTCTTAACATTCAATATCTCCTTTCCTAACTTTGTTTTTCTCCATTTTACCTCTAACTATCAAATATACAATATATCAGGCATACTGTCTTTTTTGTTTTCTGTCAAATCCTTTAGGCTCAAGAAGAAATGGATTTTGCAGACAATTTTTATATACTTTATATTTAGCACCTAGAAAAATCAATGTTTAGACCCACCAACAATACTAGAGGTAGCCCTGCTTCCTATAAGCTCGTCAATAATCATGTTATCGAAAGCAGATTATTACCAAGACTGATTTTTTAAAGTACCAAATTGTTTAAGTTTACATTTCCCTTCATGTGAGTCTTGATGAGCATAATTTGTTTTGGAAGTCAGTTATATTTATTCTATATGAATGATCAAGTAACCATATTTTTTAAGAAAATACTGTTTTTGATCCCTTTCTTACTAATTTTTTTTTAATGTTTAAAGATTTTATTTATTTATTTGAAAGACAGCGTGAACAGGGTCGAGGGGAGAGACAAAGGGAGAGGGAGAAGCAGACCCTTCAGTGAGCAGGGGCTCAGTCCCAGTGCCCTGAGAACATAACCTGAGCCAAAGGCAGATGCTTAACCAACTGAACCACCCAGGTGCGCCTTTTACTGATTTATGTGGTTTTGTATAAAAATATTTTTATTAGTTTTTGAATTATATTAATACATGAATTTTTACCTTTTTTAATTGAATTTGTCAGTATATTTAATAGTTTTGGGGTTTCAAGTCATATTTAGAGATGATGGCCCATTCTAAGATCTAAAATTCTTTTCAAATTTTCTTCATTTTATGATTTATGTGTTGATAATTAAATATGTATTCCATCCTAATTTATTTTTACATAGGGTGTTATTTGGGGATTCAAATTTATTTTTGTATCAGATGACCACCCTCCTAGACCAAAATCTTTATTCATTTTATCCTCCACTTATTGGAAATACCACCTTTATGATAATCTGCATGTACACTGGTTAATTCCCAAACTGCAATATCATCTGGAATCAATTAAACATTATTTTAGTTAATGCAGCTTTAAGCTACATTGTAATATCCTGGACAGCTAGTACCCACTCATCATTTGTGTCCAAAATTGTCAGGGGGTATTTTAAGTAGTACATTTCTCTGAATAAGTTTAAGATCATCTTGTCATACTTTAACAACCCAAAAGTAAAAAGAATTAATGTTATTTCAGTTAAAGTGGTAGATTAAGAATTGATTGCCTTTCTTCCCTTACGGATAATTTTCTTCATATCCAATACTCAAAATAGAACCTTCTAAAACATCTGAGAGTATAGAAAGTGCTGATTCTGAGTCACTTGACCTGCTTTCTAATTCAGATCGACCATTTCCTCACTGTGCAGTCTTGAGTAATGTCCTTAACCTCTTTGAATCTTTTTTATCACCTATGACATAAGAGTAAAATTTTAATAATCTCATAACAGTTGCTGTGAGGGGTAAATTAGATGATGAATCTCAGTAATTTACCATAATGGCATATAATAAGCATCAGCTACCATTACTAGTAATACTGTGCACTTTCATTTTGACAGATCAGAAATTAGAATGAGGACACAATAGGAAAATACTGCAAGTCATCTGTTTTGGTGTTCTATAAATCAAGGGAGTATTATAGAGTTGATCATTACTTGTGGATTCCATATTTGAGAATTCATCTACTGACTATAATTTATTTGCCACCCCCAAATTAATACTCACTGTGATTTCATATCACACGTCATATGAATATGCACAGATAGAGCGCTGTAGAATGTTTGAGTCACTCTACTCCCTCCTGACGTCCAACAAGGTGCCATTCTGCCTTCAGCCCTCATACTGTAAGCAAGTGTCTTTCCATGGTCTATCAGGTGCCACGTGATTTTGCATTTTTGTGCTTTTGGGTGGTGATTTCACTGTTTACATGGCCCGCATGCCTAGTGATGAAGTGTTAGCTAGTGTTTTTAAGTGTAAAAAGATAGTACTGTGCTTTACAGAGAAAACATGCGTGGTAGATGTACTTCTTTCAGTCAGGTGTTATGATGCCATGAGCTCAATGTTAGTAAATCAACAACGAATACATCCAGAAAAAGGAAAAGGAAAATCGCTGAACACTATGAGGCTGGCCCTGGAAGTGCTAAATAAGCATCTCTACTGCAAGAAACAGCTATGTAAAAGTGGCAGAGTAGCTAACTTTGTACCTTCATGAGGGGACAATTAATAATTAAACAATTATAATGGTCAGAACTGTGAAGTTGAAAGTCGGGATCAGAAAAATATAAAACCTTCTCAGCAAATGTTTATTATAAAGAAATACTACATATAATAATTTGTAAGAAGCATATACTAAATATATTATGTTTTTAAGTGGAAACACTTAAAAAAAGGTTATATATTGATCAGTTGTTGAAACTGTTGTAAAAGAAGAAAAAAAATGTGACCAGAGATTTGCAGGAATGTCGTATTTCCCCTAGGATCAAGAGTTCAGTATTGGCTAACTCAGTGTTCACAGTAAATTTATAAAACACAACCAACATGAATAACCAGAATGATCCATAGCTAAAATTTATAAATAGTTCTCAGTAAGTATTTAGACCATTCAAAGATTCCTTACTCTGTGTGACATGTAGTAATTCAGAATAAAAATGGAAAATACTCCATCTCATTATTTTATATCATACATTAGTCATGTCACACCTCGGTAGGTACCTCAACTGCGATGGAAACCATAGCCAGAAAATCAGTCCATCCATTTAGCCTAGATACACTTCAAGACTTCTCAGTAAGTTAAGCACTATGCTTTTGTTAAGTTAAGCACTAACTTAACTTAACAAAAGTTAAGGTGTGGTTTCTGCCATTAAGAACCAGCAAAATTGTTATTTCAACTAATGGTAGAAAATTTCAAATGAAAGAAAAAACCAATAACATAAAGCAAATACAGAAGCTGTCACAAAGAAGTCTTATTAACTATTGTTTCCTAATAGTGCACAACTGAGAACATTTTTTTTATATTTATTTATTTGACACACAGAGAGAGAAAGATCACAAGAAGGCAGAGAGGCAGGCAGAGGGAGTGGGGAAGCAGGCTCCCTGCTGAGCAGAGAGCCCAATGCGGGGCTTGATCTCAGGACCCTGAGATCATGACCTGAGCCGGAAGCAGAGGCTTAACCCGCTGAGCCACTCAGGCACTCCCAGAACATTTGTTTTTTAACCACAGAAAGGGCCACCTTAGAGTTGTCTGGGTGGCTCAGTGGGTTAGTCTGCCATCGACTCGGGTCATAATCCCAGATCCTGGGATCAAGCTCTGTGTCAGGCTCCCTGCTCAATGGAGTTTGCTTCTCCCTCTGTCCATCCATCCCCCTGCTTATGCTCTCTCTCTTTCTCTGTTTCTCTCTCTCTCTCTCTCAAATAAATAAATAAAATTTTAAAAGTATAGAGCAACTTCTGCTTGAGATTAAGTTTTTATCCATTGCTGACTTCGAATTTCTGACTTACTTATTTTACTTTTAAAAAATAATATACGTTGGGGTGCCTGGGTGGCACAGTGGGTTAAAGCTCTGCCCTAGGCTCGGGTCATGGTCCCAGGGTCCTGGGATCGAGCCCCACTTTGGGCTCTCTGCTCAGCGGGGAGCCTACTTCCCTCTCTCTCTGCCTGCTTCTCTGTCTACTTATGATCTCTATCTGTCAAATAAATAAATAAAATCTTAAAATTTATATATATGTTACTTTTTTTTCTTATTGTAAAGTATTGCTATGTTCAAAGTTTTGGACATAATGAAAATTTGGACATAATGAAATATGAAAATTTGGGACATTTTGGACATGTCCAAATTTTGGACATAATGAAATATGAAAAGGGAAAAAATCACTATTAATGACTCATATATATTGATAAATTCATATTTATTAAGTGATACCATGCATTATTTGTCTTCTCTGTCTGGCTTTTTTCACTTAGCATAATGCCTTTAAGATCTAAGGTCCATCCATGTTAATACAAATGGAAATGGATTTCCTACTTTCTCATGGCTGAATAGTATTCCTATCTATCTATCTATCTATCTATCTATCTATCTGTCATCTATCTCTCACATCTTCTTTATCCATGTATCCATTAATGGACACTTTGTTTCCATATCTTGGCTATTTTGAATAATGCTATAATTATCATAGGATAGGAGTGCCAAAATCTCTTTGAGATCCTGCTTTCATTTCTTTGGGATATATGCCCGGAAGTAGGATTGTTAAATCATATGGTAGTTCTATTCTCAAATTTTTGATGAAACTCCATACTGATTTCTTTTTTTAAGATTTTATTTATGTATTTTACAGAGAGTACAAGCTGGGGGAGCAGCAGTCAGAGGATGCAGGCTCTGCACTGAGCAGGGAGCCTGCCCCTGAGCTTGAAACTGGGACCTTGGGATCATGAACTGAGCCAAAGGCAGAAGCTTAACTAACTAAGCCACCCAGTAACCAACCCCCCCATACTGTTTTCTATAGTGGCTGAGCCAACTTCTTCCCACTAACAATGCATAGGAGTTTCCTTTTCTCCACACCCTCATCAACACTTGTTATTCCTAGTTTTTTTGGTGACAGCTATTCTAACCAGATATGAGGAGATATCCCATTGTGGTTTAGATTTGTATTTCCCTAATGATTAGTGATGTTGAACACCTTTCCATGTATGTCTTCTTTGGAAAAATGTTGATTTACTTCCTCTGCCCATATTTTTAATATATATGTTGAATATTAATCCCCTACCAAATATTTGATTCATAAATATTTTCCCCCTTTCCATATGCTGCCTTTTCATTCTGTTGATGGTTTCCTTTTTTGTATATAAGATTTCTTAGTTTGGTAAACACTCAGTTGCCTATTTTTGTTGTTGCTGCCTTTGCTTCTGGTGTCAAATCCAAAGCAGTCATTGCCAAGACCTCCGTTGTCAAGGGGCTTACCTTCTATGTTTTCTTTCTAAGTGTTTACAGTTTTAAGTTTTAAATATAAGTCTCTAGTCAATTTTGAGTAAATAGATCACTTTGGCAGATATGTGAAAAACAGATTTTAGAGAGACAAAACTAGTGAAAAGACAGGGTTGGACCAAGAAACAGTAAGAGACAATCACTGAATTAAGATATAGTAATAAAGATGGTAAGGAAGACAGAGATGTGAGAACTATTTCATATAAATTAAAGTCTTTAAGTCCAACACACTAAGTGCTTGGATGTAATTTGTGAAATTCTCAATGATTGATCGGTTAGGTTTATGACTTCTCAGCTCAAGCCATCTTTTATTCCTTAAGTGATCTAACAGTCTACATTCACTGAAAATGCAAGCTGAAGAAAACACCATTTGTTAGCCCAAATGTTGACACCAGTCTAAAAAGTACTCTATTTATTGTGCTACTTCACGATTCCCCTGTTTCCAACTTTGTTGCTACCAATAATTATCTAAGGTAAGACCGTGCCTGTGGCCCTGACACACTGTCTAGAAACTTGAAGAAGTGCAAATGACTTTTTGTAAATTGGTTGTTTTGTTGCTGGAAAGTCTGTTTTGAAACTGAGAAATCTATTTTACAGCATGCTGTTTGTAACTTTGCAAACCACATGTTGTAAAATACAGATATATTTATGTCTTAGACCTTGCTGTTTCTGGGGAAGAAGACTGAGAACAACACCTATGGTTGAAATATTGTTTGAAAAGTTGCTGTGCCATGGTATGAGTTGTATGTCCTAGAAGACAAACCATTATACAAAAATCCTGCTGGAAGGGTAGAGGAAAGAAATTACAAATATAATAAGATATTCCATGTAGTTTTTCAACTAGCTAAAGAAACTAGGCAGGAAAAACACTTCACAATCCTCCTTAACCCAGTCACATCTGCATATTGAATCTTTAAGAGCCTCCATGTTCTTAAAATCTGAACATATTTATTAGGAGAGCCTTCAAACAAGCAAACAAAATGAAGGAAGGGCGTCAACAGTCCAAGTCCCCAACCATCATCCTCAGTTCCAAGTGAGGATATACTTCGATGTCCTAGAGTCTGACCTCAGATAGATATGGTTGAGATGGAGCCATGGCTATAATTCTGCCATCAGGCTACTAATTCAGAGAGAAGTCAACAAGTCAATTCAGTCATAAAACATCACCCAAATAAGCAATATCCAAACCAAAGAAGCTTCAGCCTGTAACTAGGGCACAGTTCCATTATACAGATTTTTGTCCCTCTTAAGATACTAGAAGTCAGGATCCCTATGTTCATTGGTTCCCCCCTACTGAATTAGCAACAACCACAGCGAGAACTCGTTTTAATTGGTTCATTTATGCTTAAGGCTACCTATTAAAGAAAGCTTGGATGTCTAAATAGTTTAAATGATTTATCTTACATAGTAACTTTAAATTTAGCAACTATAGAATTAAAAAGGGAAAACTGCAGATGAGAACAAAATTTTATCATGTCACTTACTCAAAATAGAGTGTTCTAAACTTAAATACATTCATCATCTCATATTTCACACTTGTCGAGGAGATAAGTAAAATATGCTTGTAAGAAACCATTTACAGACACATACAGGCACAGATATGAGAACACACATGTGTGCGCGCGCGCGCACACACACACACACACACACTTATTAACATAAGCCATCTTTGAAGGAAGAAAGATTAACTGAATAGATAAAACTAAAAAGCTGACTTGTTTTATTCTTCTATGGACCTTCTATCTAGAAATATTGCCTTATGAAATAAGTACCTTTTCTTTCTTAAAACACTTGGGGGTTGAGAAAGTTCTTTAGCTCTACCTGCTTTCTTTCTCTCCACCTTTATAAAATGATGTTTGCTAAGAGCTAAATATAGCCCAGCTGATTATGCTTTCCTTAGTGAATTGTAAATTATTTGAAAGCATGGGTATATTTTCTTTCTTCTTCCTTTGTTATAGATAGAGAAGATGGTACTTTTTTTTTGTTACTAACAGTATAAAAACATATATTAGGAAAAGAGATAAAGAAGGCTAAATGCATGCTTACCATTGTTATTTTAATGGTCCTATATATTGTGCTGTCTTGAGTTCAGAAAGTCTTATTATAAGTAATTTTATAGATTTTTTTCCTTCATAAAGACCATGGAAAGTATATACTGTGTAATGTGGGTCAGAGCCTACATTTCATGTGAAGTGCACATACTATTTTATTACTGGGGCTAGGGTTAAATAAATATTTCAAGGTTTTTAGAAAGGAATGCATTTTGTTTATTGTATTTTAAAGATGAACTTAGATTTAGGAATAGGTTGTCTTCCAAAAGTTTAAATTGAAGTTATTTTGAAATTAGAACATAGTAACTTATAATGATACCATGAAGTGATACTTGCTTGCCATGTGTCAGGTGAACTCGACTTTGGGGTATAAAATAGAATGAGACAATATCTCTATCCTCAAGTTCAATGTAGAAGACATTAAGTAAGTCAGAATTGTAATGCAGTATGAGTCAACACGTCATAATAAAAACACAAAACAGCAGGAGTAATAATACACTAAAAATTAGCATTTTTACATACCAGAAATTTGCCCATACTTGTGTACATTTAGCATAGCATTAGCCTCTTAATTTTGTACAAAGTTACTAAGCACAAGAGGCACCACATTGAAGGTTACAGTTTTAAGGTATCAGAGTTAGGATTTGAGTCCAGATCTGTCTCCAAAACCAAGGCTCTAAATAACCATTTAAATTTCTTCTGAGCAACCTGAAAATATACTTTTAGAATGCTTCGGGAAGTCTGAGAAGGGACATTTTAAACTGCCTGGGAGGTCAGGAAATTTGTTCTACAGGAGGATATCTGAACTGACCCATTTGTGAAGGACTCATAGGAGGTAGTTAAATCAAATCGCCACCGTGGGATTATACTACAGGCAGATTTTGTAGCATATGTAAAAGCTTGGTCGTGAGAGCTCGTGCCAAGTCTGAGAAAATGTCAGCAGTTGTTCTGATTTAACTGAAAACTTTATATGACAGAGTGGCTGCTGGAATATGAGGCTGGAAGTGGAGGAATGGGCTTTGTGGCCGTAGCTAGCTTTATCATGAAAACTAGGGGGCTTCCTTGTACAAAAATAGGAAAGCCATAAGGCTATGTGGTAGTCTTGTTCTTTCCAATGCAGGACAGCAACACTTGTGATTCTCCTCTGTTCTCTGAGTAAGGTATAAACATCAAACCTGGGGAGAAACCTTTTCTCTTTTCCAGGGGACTTAATGCTTTGAAACTGTGGACAATATATTGTGCAGATTATGATTTCTATAATTGGCTCCTGAGTGATCCGTATCTCTAGTGCACCTGCTATTATTTTCTCTATATTATCGTCTTGTCTCAAGTGGCATTTTTTAATTCGTTCATTCCACACTTGTTGAGTGCACACTGTGTATTGTTCCCTACAAAAAGTCCTGGGAACATAAAGGTGAGTGGGATCTATTCTTAAACGTGGAGGACCTTAACAGTTTTAAGAAAGAGAAAGAGATGAAAATAGACCATGCTAACATAATGCCAAATGTGCTATAAATAGTGGTATGAAAATGACACTATATGACAAAGGTCAAATAGTGGTTTAAAGAGCAGGAAAATGTTTTCCAGAAGAAGCCACATTTGAGACATTATTTCACAGAAATGTTCTTTCTGCCCTGCCTCCCTGTGGTGTCCGCACTTTCGCCCCCATAGAGTTATTGCTTTAAATATCAATCTCCCACTTACATAGTGCCCTGAAATGCTGAACTGAATCGAGCATCATTCTCCAGGGCTGTGTGGCTTCACAGTCTAAAAGGAGACTTATGCATGGATAAGTTTAAATCAACTCCTTAAGTAGCCACTGTATTTGGCATAAGTTGTAGGTCCAAATTTTACATTTACCCATAGTGAAAGGTGAAGAAGAATATGTATAAAAATTGAGCGTTGGTGTACCTGGCTTAAAGCTAGCAGGAAAGAAGCACATTCATTATAACAAATATCTTTTAAAAGCATAATATAAATGTAAATGATAGTTTTATGAAGTAAATGGAGATACTAATGCATTTATGGCCGGTGTCAAGAGTTCAGTGAAAATGGTCCTATATATTGTGCTGTCTTGAGTTCAGAAAGTCTTATTATAGGTAATTTTATAGATTTTTTCCTTCATAAAGACCATGGAAAGTATACTGCTTAATGTGGGTCAGAGCCTACATTTCATGTGAAGTGCACATACTATTTTATTACTGGGGCTAGGGTTAAATAAATATTTCAAGGTTTTTATAAAGGAATACATTTTGTTTATTGTATTTTAAAGATGAACTTAGATTTAGGAATAGGTTGTCTTCCAAAAGTTTAAATTGAATTGAAGTTATTTTGAAATTAGAACATAGTAACTTATAATGATACTCTTATACATTATGGTATTTTAAAGAAATAATACCCAATGTCAAGTTGATTTTTTTTTTTATTGTTAGAAAACATGGATGATAGAATGGTGTGCTCTAATCATTGCCTTATCACTCATGGGTCCAATCAGGTGCATAGTTATTTTTATCTAGGGACAATGAGGAGTAGGGTCATTGTTATAGATTCTCCAGTTCAGAAGAAATCCTTCATCTGGCATCTACAAAGGGAAGCTCTGGCAGTTCTGTGCAATGCTAGGAATGGCAAAGTCCGAAAATGTATACATTATATCCAGCAGCCCAGATCTTAAAGACAGCTCTGTGGTTTGTTCATGAGGACATTGAAATATTGCTTCTCATTTTACTGCATGCTTAGAGTTTTGTGTCCATCTTCTGGAATATCTCTAAGGGTTTCTTCAGAAATCGATCCAGCTTTCTTTAGAAAAGATAAATTTATTATCTTTAATAAATTTACACAATGTTCACTGTTTTGTCCAATTAGAGGTTATTCATGTTTCTGAACAAGGGTATTTCAATTGTTAAAATAAAAATAGGACAGAAGTCCGGGGACATCAGGATCCATGGATTCTCCTTATGCCTGTATTTTCTACCCAGGGAATGCTAAGAAAAGTTCAGGTACAATTGATGTTCCTCTTTAGCCTTCTTTCTATATAGAATTATTTTGAAACTTGACAGTCTAGAAGCCATCTGAGCTGACCATAATTCTGCTGGTGTTCGGGAGCAATCATGAAAGGATTTGACGAAAACCCATCCTGAAATTGCGTACCTTGTATCTGACAAGAAGTGGGAGGTTTTTCTGTCCCCTTGGATTACCTCATCTGGGGAAGAAATGATTAAAAATGAGAACATTTAGTCATAACTTTATTAATTTATTAATGCCAGGAAATCTGATATTGCCTAATAAATTCACCTTCCCTCTTAATGAGAAGCTACTCAGATAAAGATGTACTTTATCTTCTTTTCTTAAATATGTAGTTCTTATATCCTTAACCCTCTACCCTCAAATTGTTAACTTTTCTATTCATAGAGAAAATAGTCAGAGAACTACCCCAGTGTGATACCCACACTGTAGTATCACAACCTAGACTGCATTGGTATCCAGAGATTTGGCCTTCTGTCTTATAGGGATGGAAGAATGTTCTTGTCCTTATCTCCCAATTGTGCTCAGAATGATACTCCTTTTTGCCTTTTGGAAGAAAATCCCCAAAACCCTGTTTTCTACCATCAATATTTCTTCCTCTCTGCCAGGTCATTCCATCCCTCTACTAAACATGTCTTAATATCATCTTATTTAAAAAAAACATTGAAGTAGCAGTAGAAATACCACTATGTTGAAAGCACAGAGTTCCCCTTCCCAGCAAAATTTCCTTAAAAAATGTTGTCAATACTAGCTAATTACAGGTTTTCACCTTTCATTAACCCTCTCCAAGCAAGTTTCCATTCACCCTACCTGGGATCTATATCTCGACAAAGTTCAGTGGCCAATTTTCCATCATCAACATACTTAAACTTTAACACCAGTTGACATGGTTGATTGTTTCTAAATGTCAGGAACATTTTTTTCTGTAGACTCCATCAAACTCCAATCTCTTAATTTTTCCTTCTACCACACAGGCTATTCTTTATTAGTCTCTTTTCTTTTCCTCTCTCCTATCAGACTTCTTTTTATTTATTTTTTATTTTATTTTTATTAACATATAATGTATTATTTGTTTCAGGGGTACAGGTCTGTGATTCATCAGTCTTACACAATTCACAGCACTCACCATAGCACATACCCAGCTCCCCCATTCCTCCCACCCCACTCCTCTCCAGCAATCCTGTTTGTTTCCCGAGATTAAGAGTCTCCCATGGTTTGTCTCCTTCTATGGTTTCATCTTGTTTCATTTTTCCCTCCCTTTCCCTATGATCCACTGTCTCAATTCTCAAATTCCTCAAATCAGTGAAATCATATAATTGTCTTTTTCTGATTGACTTAATTTGCTCAGCATAAGACCCTCTAGTTCCAACCATGCCACTGCAAATGACAAGATTTCAGAGTTTTTTGATAAGTGCATGGTATTCCATTCTATGTATATACCACATCTTCTTTATCCATTCATCTGTTAATGATATCTAGGCTTTTTCCATTGTTTGGCTATTGTGGACATTGCTGCTATAAATGTTCGGGTGCACGTGCCCCTTCAGATCACTACATTTGTATCTTTAGGGTAAATACACAGTAGCACGATTGCTATGATAATAATAATAATAATTAATAATAATAATAATAATAATAATAATAGTAGGGTAGCTCTATTTTCAATTTTTTGAGGAACCTCCATGCTGTTTTCCAGAGTGGCTGCACCAGCTTGCATTCCCACCAACAGTGTAGGAGGGTTCCCCTTTTTCTCCTATCAGACTTCTAAATGTTGCAGTGACCAAGGATTTTGCCTTCTTAACAGAAGGTTACTTTTACTCTCTATTTTACTTTTACTCTCTATTTAAGCTTCCTTCTTGGGTAACCTCATCCCTAGTCGTGGTTTTAGTAGTATGCATATACTGATGACTCTTGAACGAATGTCTTCAACCCAGAACACTCTCCCACATTCCAGGGCTATAGATCTGTCTAGTCAATATCTCTCCTTGAATGTCTAATAGTGAACCTAAACCCAATATTAAATTAATTTAACTTATTTCTTTCAACTGCTATCTTCTGAATCTACTCTTTCTGGCAAATCTTCCTCATTATTATTAAATGGAGTCACCACCCATCCAGTTGCTAAGATCAAATACTTAGGAGCAATTCTTGATCTCATTCCTTCCTTTTCAGCCTTTGTGGTCCATCAATAAGCCCCTATACACCTCACCATCTCCACTCATATAATCCTTGCACAACCACTTCCATATTTCACTGAACTGCTTTAAGAGCATCACAGTTTAATCCTTTACTCTATTTTGGCTCCCTCCATTTCATCTTCTACTTAGGATGCATATAGAAATCAAGTTATATGTCCTATGCATACATCGGATCATATCACTGCCTGCTAATAACTCCCGTGCTTCCTGTTGTCATCAGATTCAAGTGCAAATGACTGGCCATTACCTGTGAGTTCTTTGTCTTTCTCTCTAATTTCATTCTACCTCTCTTTGTCACTGGGACAGATACCTGCCATATTGGCCTCCTTTTGGTCTTTGGAACAAATGAAGCTCGTTCTTGCCTCAGAGATTTAAAACTTTCCTATCATTTTCCTGGAGCACTCTCCCCTGAGGTATCCTTAGGTACCCCTCATATTTATGGTTCTAATCTCCATCCAAATGTTATCTTCTCAAAGAGGCTTTTCCTAGCCAAAATGGACTCCACCCATTCTCTTGCTCACTCATCTTATCTTTTATAAAGCACTTATATGAGTAACTGAAATTACTTCCTAATTTATTTGTGTGCTTATTGCCTGGCTTCCCTTATAATTATGTGCATTCTGGGTCTCAGGGATTCTTTACCATAGTTTTTTCCAGTGCCCAGACTTTGTATATAGTAAGGGAAAGATTTGTTACAGATTCTTGAGCAAGTCACTATTTTCTATAGACAACATTAAATCATCAAGCAAACATATTTTCTAGAAAGTTTCATCATGGTGATTTAGGCAGCATTTAATGTTCCATTTTATCCATTATTTAGATATTATCTTCTTAGGAAATGTGCACAGAGCTCTTACTCGGATATACGTGTAATAGACACAATCTGCTAATTCCATTTGTTTCTTGTACTTTAAACATCACGGAAAGATGTAGTCAAGAATTTGACTAAGCTTCCTAGAACAGTCACTAGTCCTAAAGGTATATACACATAGTAAATTATTTATAATATTTCCTGGATCTTATAGCAGACTGCAAAGACCTATTTAATCTTTATAGGCAAGACACTTATAGTCCTGAAAGGACAGAAAATATTACAAAGTATAGGTATTAGGCAGAGAATCTAGAAATCATTCAGAAGTGATATGGACTGGGGGTGCCTGGGTGACTCAGTGAGTTGAGGCCTCTGCCTTTGGCTCAAGTCATGATCCCAGAGTTCTGGGATCGAGCCCTACACTGGGCTCTCTGCTCCATGGGGAGCCTGCTTCCTCTTCTCTCTCTGCCTGCCTCTCTGACTACTTGTGATCTCTGCCTGTCAAATAAATAAATAAAATCTTTAAAAAAAAAAAAAAGGGATATGGACTGGCTCAAGGAGCAGGGTAATGAAGAGGAAGAGTTTGGAGATATGACTTCATTAGTTCACAAAAGTACAAGGTGGATGAGGGTCTCCTCCAGCACTGTGTCAAGAGAAGTAGTCAAAGGGAGGATATGATGTCATAATGTATATCATGTATTATATATGTATGTAATGAAAAATATCATATATAATATTAATATAATTATTATATACATTGAAAGAAAAGTCATCAACAATCAACTTAAAAACATAAAAGCCTTTTGGATTGAGTGTACTCTAGAACCAAATTGGCATGATGAAGTCAAAACATAAGTGAGGTCCGGTGGGGTGAGGTCTGGAGCCAATGACCAAGAAAGAATTCTTGGGACATCTTTGGTGCAAAATGGTGGTTTATTAAAGCACAGGGACAGGACCCGTGAGCAGAAAGAGCTGCTGCCCTGGGGTTGTGAGGAGTGGTCCATTATATACTTGTAACTTGGGAGGGGATTAGGAATGGCAGAAGTCTCCAAGGAATTTTGGAAGCAAGGTTTCCAGGACCTTGAGGGACTAGCTATCATTGAGAAAAGGTTATTCATTACCAGTAATAAAACCTTTGAGTGGGACCCTTTAGGTGTATATCAGTGGGCCATATGCTTGGGAATGTTTGTAAACATGTATCTTGGAGGGTTTAGAGATAAAATTTCCAAAGGAATTGTTAAAGTACACTTACAGGATCCTGGCTGGGGGTAGAGGTTGGTCAGGCTACGATTGCCCTTTGCCCTTAGCAAATTGTTAAGATAGAGGCAGTTGAGTCCCTAGAGGAATGTCACCCTGCCCTTCTCAAGGGTTTGTCAGTGGGTAAGGAAATTTAATAATTTTTCTTCTGCCTCTGTTTCCCGCATCACCCCATGAATACATAAATTCCTCATGTGATTACCCATGTGTCCATAAATGTAATTAGAAGTCTGTGCTATGGGAACTACACTAAAAAGACCATAACTAGGGGGTGGAGAATGGGAGGGGTGGAGGTTGAAATGTTTATCATTAGTAGGATGACAAACCTATACATATAGTTAAATAAGCAAAATATTTTTAAATGTGAAAGTAAAAAGGCAAAACCAAAAAATACAATAGAATATAATCAAATATAATCAAATACAATAAAATAAAAACCAGGTCAATTGATGATCTGAGTTGTCTTCTTCTTCTTCTTCTTTTTCTTCTTCTTCTTCTTCTTCTTCTTCTTCTTCTTCTTCTTCTTCTTCTTCTTCTTCTTCTTCTTCTTCTTCTCTTTCTTCTTCTTCTTCTTCTTCTTCTTCTTCTTCTTCTTCTTCTTCTTCTTCTTTCTTCTTTCTTCTTTCTTCTTCTTCTTCTTCTCAGCTCTGCCTCTAACAAGCTATGTTTCCAGGGACATATTTCCATGTCCTCTCTGGTTGTGGCTGATCTGTACTCATAAGATTTAACAACTGAACTGTGTATTTTATAGGATTCCCTAACAAAATAGTTGATGTTCCATGTTACCAATGAGAATCTTTGGATGGATATCTTCTGCCAACAAAATACAATCATTCTCTCTACTTAGGATGCTGAGATAACACTGCTCATGGGTTTTGAAAAAAGGGGAGTAAGTACATTTCTTTAAACATGTGTTTAAATATAATTAGAGGCTTTATTTAAATAAGTTCTATAAGAAAAATGATTTATATTATATACAATGTAGCTATTGATGTGTAATAATTCCTATGGTTTGTACAAGTATCTTTCTTAGGACTTTATGTATGTAAATATTTAATCTACTGTCTTCACTAATAATCTCAAAATTTCTAGAAGGAAAAAATTAGTACGAAAGGCACTGACAGCTAAAGTTTCCTCAGAAGTTAGGTGACTATGAAATGTGAGATATGTGAGATGTGCGTTATGGGGCCATTAGCACTATCAAACCACATATCACAACCTCCTATGAATGCTAATCTACCCAATGAAGGCATGTTTTTAATGTAAAATACTCTAGCAAGGAGACAGAGAATTTAAAAAGAAATGTATGGGAAATATTGGACTTTCCATTAAAGCAGTACTGTGCTTAAAATAGTGATTATTTTAACTCTAAATCATGCAACTGGCTCTCCTAAAGTCATTTAGTTTTAAAGCTGATTAGTTACCACTAATTAAATGAATTTAAAATTAAAATTCCACAGTTGTCTTAAAATAAGAAGAAAACATGCACATATAGCTTGGATCACCAACTAGTGTTTACAGTCTACTTACTGCTTTATCTCTGTGCTTAACTACTTTTCACTACCTGAAATTTGTTAGGAGTTCTGCATAAGGTCATGATTAAAATTTTGAAAAGTTTTCAGCATTGAAAGAGGAAAGTTATGGAATGATACCACCAAGATTTAAGGACTGAACAAAATATTTTCCTTTTATTTCTTTTTCTGGCAAAGATCTTCAATGTTTTTCTCTTTCAAATCAAAAGTCCATGACAGCACCCTTAGGACAGAGGCTAATAAGTTCAGAGTATTAAGTGACAATAAGAAATATGACAATTTTCTGAATATTGAAATATGAAAATGGAATTGATATTTCCATTCCTGAAAACATGCCCCATTTGTAAAATGAATAAAAGTGTCCAACTTCAGGTTCTACTGGAAAGAAATAGAAAAAAAAAAAAAAAAGAAACAAACATACAAACAAAAAACCCAAAAAACACCTACCAAGGGCTTAATCTGCTTCATTTACTAATGTTGATTGTTTTATATGTTAAGAGCTTCCTAAACTGAGCTGTTGTGCTCTGTACCACACAAACTCGAGTCTGCCCCTTGCATAGCTATAATGTTCAAATGAAGAACAAGGCAAGTATACATTCTACTCAAATTCCAGTGGTATACATTTCATAAAGAACAAGTTACTGCAGAAAGTCAGAAAAGAGGAACATCAGGACAACAGCCTCCATGTTTGTTTGTTTGTTTGTTTGTTTTCTTCCTTTGCATGGGGTGATAATCTCCTACCTCCAGACTTATTCATGCTCCAGTAAACGGTTAGCAATGTACTTGAGCTAGTAGATATATCATTCAGTCCTGTATGATGAAGATGGTCTTTTTCCCCAAATTCAACCAAATCTTGGATGCAAGCTTCCTTCCCTGGGGTCCTTATCTCTCTGTTTCTGAAATTGTTCCAATTCAAAAAGTAAGTGTCACTCTAGATTCCTTTCCATAAGGTGTTAGATGTTTTGACAGAGGCCTTTATATATCTTGCTGGGCACTTGCCAAATCCTTTCTCTGAAACCTAACCCTATCCCTGCTACTTGTAATCCACTGGGGAGGATTCTACTATGTATGAGTTTATGTACTATTCATGAGTCTGATTAGTGACCAAGTGTTCAACACTGAATAGACTTGCCACTGCAAAACTAAGCCACATCAGCATTCCAACTTCTTCTTTTTTTTTTTTAAGATTTTATTCATTTATTTATTTGAAAGGGATAGAGAGAGTGAGCAAGAGAGAGAGCATGAGGGGGAGGGCAGGAGGGCAGAGGGAGAGGGAGAAGCAGACTCCCTTCTGAGCAGAGAGACTGATGCTGGATTCCAGGATTGGGACCCAAGCCAAAGGCAGACACTTAACCAACTCAGCCACCCAAGTGTCCCCACCATTCCAACTTCTGATCCCAACAATTGTCTAAGTCACACCAGAGCTTTAGATGCTGACTTTTTTTTTTTTTTTAAGATTTCATTTATTTATTTGACAGAGATCACAAGTAGGCAGAGAGGCAGGCAGAGAGAGAGACGAAGGGAAGAAGGCTCCCCACTGAGCAGAGAGCCCAATGCGGGGCTCGATCCCAGGACCCTGAGTCCATGACCTGAGCTCTGACATGTGTCCCTGACATGGGACTTTCTATCAGCCTGGATACTCCAGAGAGTTCCTCCGGATGGTTCACACGGTTTCATATTCTGGCTGAGATTGCAGGTTTTCCCGTGTAGCTTTCCAGCCCCATTGCCAGCTCCCAGACTGCCTCACACCAAACCAAGTAGAGAAGGGAAGTCTTTTTCACTGGAGGCAACATTTTCCATGATTGTTTTCCTCTCATAAGGAAAGATCATCTTTACGGCAAAAGTAAAATTCAAAATTCAAAATTTAGCTAAGATAAGTGAACTATCTGGTCAGATGTGGCATCTTACTAAATGTCCTTACCCCTGGACATCTGGTCTCTACTTTCCCCCTTGCATAGACGTTGCTTCTCCCTCTCTTCCCTTCTTGAGGTTCTCCTTAATACAATGAAGAGAAACTAGCACTATTCCCTGGCTTTCCTAGATTGTAAGAGAAAATCAGTGAGACATCACATATGAAGTACATTCAATACAAACATCTTGGCTTAAGGTCAGAGTGAATACCTAGCTTACTGGCCAGGCATCATGGACCCTATTCCAAGATAAAGAGGAAAAACTAAACTGTAGGCCTAAAGAATTAGTACTGCTTACAGCTGCCTTGTGGGGGGCCCTGCCCCCACATTCAGATCACTATCCAACCTGTAGCCGCAGGATGCTCTCTACAAGGGTAAGAAATAAAGAACTCCTTCTCTCATATACCCAAAACTCAATCCAGTTTTCTTTTTTTTTTTTTTTCAATCTGAGGAATATTCTTTTAGTAAATAGCTAAATTGTGGTATCGGTTTTAGTAGAGCTTTTGCTGTTTAGCCGATGTGCCACACAAATGATATCATCTGTGTAGGTGCATCCATACAACTGCTTACAGGAAATAATACGTAGCATCTAATAGATCTTGCCATCTCTAGATGGCAAGCTTCACTAGTACTGGACTCTGTACCACTGAAACTATGCATAAGACCTGGGGAACTGATATGCAAGAAATATTTTGGCTGACTGGTTGGATGAATTGAAAATGGATAGAAGTGTGAAGGGGGAAGGTGAAAAGAAAGCTGTGTAGTTTCTTTCAACCTTAAATAGTGTGGGTAGGATTTCAGGGGACAGAAATTTAGAGTGAGGGCACTCCAAGCATGAAAGCACCTCAAACAAAGACAACCAGGAGGGTTTGGGAGCATAATGGGGCCTGTTTTGTGAAGAGTAAATAATCGTGTCTGTCACATTTATAGTATTGTATAAGGACTGGCTACACACTCCAATCTCATTAGGCTATGCTGTTATGTCATCTCAAGACATCTAACGCCTGATGTAGTTACAGTTTATTTTCCTTATGGTCTGTTTTGTACCTTCTACACAGGGAGATAAATAATGAGAGCTGTTTCAAAAACACAAGAGTTTAAAAGGATTGTAAGTGCACTTATTGATTAAAATGGAGAAATAACTGTAAAATATATTTACTTTCTGCTTCTAGAGCAGGAGCAAGAAAAGAAAACAGAGGAGGGAGAAGCAAATGCCTTCGCTAAAACAAAGCTAAGACATTATATCCTAAAAAACATTTATTTTGAGATAATAAAATATGAATTAAGTCAATTTGTTTTTGAAAATGTATAAAAATTATATGACAGTTAAATTTTATAACACGATTCTATGAACTGCCACTAGTAATTTTAAAACAGCTGCTGTATCCGTGCCAAATTTTTAATTTCTGGAAAAGTCAGTACCTAGTGAATGAAATAGCACATTTTTATTTACTTTTCTTTTTTATAGTCTTATATCTCATGCTTTGTAGCTAAGCTAGAGTTGACAAGTGCAGCACACTATTAATTGAGGTGTATTGGATACAAACATTAGAAATAAAAATAAGGGCTCTGTGTAAAGTACTGGCCTTTGCTTTCCATTTTACACTTCTCTTACAGGTTAAAAAATACTCTTATTAAATTAAGCCTCTATTCATAAATGTCACTGGTCCATCAGTTGGTATATTTGAAGAAAAATAAAGCTTCTTTCCCTTAACAGAAGCTCAGATCAGACCATGCACTATTTTCAAAATGTTAACAAAGCCAGTAGGAAATATAAATAATCATTTAAGGTTATTTTCCTTTAAAAAATGTCCTGTAAGCTTTTAGAAAAGGAGTGTCTTATACTGAATGTCTATTATCTTGTTTCTTTTCTTTTTCCCATCTCAGTTTGTTTATAAGCCTCCTTGGAAATGTTTTTAATCTTATGAAATTTGCATTTATATGTTACTTTGTTATTTAGCATTCCTTAGGAATGCTATAGCTGATTTTAGCTTAGTAATTTTCCTGGTGGGGCTGTTAACCCTTTGAGAGAATGTCCAGAATACAGCCTGACTACTTAAGTCGCCAGACATATTTCGTTAACCAATACAATGGACTCTTAAGGCACAAATATTTGAAATACACTGGATACACTATGCTGAACGGGAGCAATAAATAGTATTTCTAAGCTAAGGAGGAGAAAATTTCCCCAATATAAAAGGCAAAGGGAAGAGATAATTAAAGCCAGTAGATTTCAGGTTACACATGGACTGAACTGACTCCTACAAATTATTTTAAAACTATTAACATGACTGTATCCATTAGCTACTGCATAACAACCTCAACATTTGGTAGTTTAAATCACCATTTGTTTAGCACATGATTCTGCTAGTCAGTAATTTGGATAGAGCTCAGAGAGTGGTTCCTCTGGACTTGCCTGGGCTCCCTCATGCACCCGAGTCTCTCCCAAGAGACTGCTTCAACAGCTTAACTAGCTGTCAATTGGGGAACGTTGGCTCTCCCACATGGAGACTCTCATCTTCCAGCAGAGTGGTCCTGCTTGTCACATGGCCATGGCAAGGCTGAGGGAGAAACAGTGATGGAGAGAGGAGGATCATAGACAAGTATGCTTGGTATCTTGAGGCATTTGCTGGTACTGGCACATTGTTACTTCCCCAACATTTTTTGGCCAAAGCAAGTCATACAACTAGCCCACACTGAAGGGATGGAGAAATCAGTTTCACCTCTCTTTGTAACTTCAGTCTTTAAAATGTGAATTTAGAAGGAAGAGTTGAAGCCATCTTTGCAATGAGTTGTTCAAATTCACATTTTCAACAAATGCATGTCTTCTAGGTTTTCTAATACCAACTGAAGGCAAATTGTTGGAATCTACCTGTGACAATTCTGTGGAGTCATTTTTACAAACTGTCAATGAAATATCCACCCAACATTCTATTTGTTGTTATACTGCTAGGAATTCTGGATAACTTAAAATAAAGAGGCATCTGATGTGGTTATATTTTGTTTAAGACTATTAGAAATACATAGTTTGGGAAAATAATTTCAGTAATTGTTTTTCAAACATCTACTTTATGGCTGAGTATTATTACATAATCTTTTGTGTACAAATGGAAGGAAATTAAATTATCCTCCTCACAAGGGATTTATATTTATTTTGAAGGCATAAAATTATTTGTACATGCAATCATTAGTCAGCTAAAAAATAAATTATTTGATTTATTTATATACATTATATAAATGTATCATCCTATAATGGTCCTACATTTCATGATATAACTTCAGAACATCATAATACCCATTAAGTGTTAGAATATAAGGCAAACAAGAAGCACAAAAGGAATTAATTAGATAAACTTTTGAAGAAGCACTGTCAGGATAAATTCACCAAGGAGATAACTTGAATTGGGCCTTAACAGGTCTTAGTAGTCAAGCCAATTATCAAGTTGTACCTTTCTAAGCCCACTTTTCTACACACGGCTTTCAGATGTTAAGAGGTGGGAATTTATAAGCCCACATTTCCTTTGCAGTTAGGTTTCCTGTTAGACTCTGCCAGTATAAGCTACTAGAGGGAGATGAGACGCTTTCAGAAGGAAAAAGAGACATGCTTCCTCCTGTCTTTTGGTTCCTATTGGTATCAACCCACAAACACTGCCAGGGGCAACAGTTTACTCCCATAGCAGCAGCTGAATCAAGTCTGCATTTTTTCCAGCACTTGCAGAATCAGATTCTCTGTCTCCTCCCTCAGAAACACCAGCATGGCTGGCGGATGGGTGCTCTGCAGAGGTGTGAGTCCCTTCTCTGAGTTCAGAGACAGAGAAGTCCAGCTCCTTCTCCCTGAATTCTGGTCCTGGGTCCACCGTGTGACTTTTGCAGTTGATAGCTTAGACCTCTTTAATACTTTCCATTAACTAGTTAACTCTTTTTCTATGTAGTGACTTTTCTTATTGAATTGTCTGGACTCAAATAACTCCTAATGGCGTCAGTTTGTTGTCAATGGGAAACGAGCAGGCAATGGGCCTTTTTGGTAAAGATTAGTCTACCCATCACTTTAGGAAGTTCTTAAGAAATTACTCTCTATGAGACGTTAGCCTATGGATGGCAGGGAATTCATTGGTCAGCCTTTGCTCTACAGATCAACACCACTCATGTCTGACCCTCTCCTGACAAAAGATGGGGCTCACTTGGAGAAGGGATGGGCCAATAATACTGAAGGACAGGGAAATAAGGACAAGAGTGGTCCTGGAGAAGATTGAAGGAAATGATTACAAAATTGGGTTTATTTGAATGGAAGCTTTATGTTGAGAAGTGGTGAAGATATGCATGGATATCATTCAGACAGAATGATTCCCTAGACTAACAGTGCCACAGGGTTATCATAAAGCAATGTCTGAAATTTCAGTCATACGTGCACTTATTGCTGATCACAAACACATCACCATTCCTATTTTAAAGGACAACTAAATATAATTGGTAATTCTATAATGCTTGCTTAAATTTAAATTGCCTATCATACATCCTACTTCTCTAAAAAATAATTTTGTAACAAGAAAAACTAATTCAGTCTCTGATTTTAAAATTCACTAGAATGATGTGAATAGTAAATTGATGGCCATAAGCTACATGGGCACCTGCTGGAGGATAAGAAAAGGTGGGTTGACTACTTTTGCCAGACTTCTCAAGGCTCACCTTCAAGAAATATTGCACATTTACAAAATGCTAGAGACCTGTGTCTGTTTTTCAAAAAATGGCAGGTAATAATGAGGACAATTGAGAGTGTTCTTTTTACAGGAATGGGAAGCTGTGCCAGACCACAGAGAGACCCAGGTGTGACACAGAGCCAGACACATAACAAAAAGTACTAGCATGTATGAAACATTAGTAGGTGCCAGGAAATGGGCAAAGTAGTTTGTGTGAAATGTTTAATTCAATCATCCTAATGCTAAAAGACACATGGTATCACTGTCCCCGTGCCAGAGAAGAGGGTAAATTCTATGAGATTTAGTGGTATCTGGATTTAAAACAATTGAGACCTCAGAGCTCACCTTCAACTAGTATGCTTTAGTTAGGAAAGGCTTAATTAATATTTATGGAATAACTAATGGAATGAATACATGCAGAAAGAGAAGCCTTGTGCTCCCTTACGTAATGTGTGTTTTATATCATCTTCCATAGATACTGAACCTGCATCAGCATAATTCTACTGCAAAACAAAGACAAATCATGCTGACAGTAAGAACTTTCAAAATCAATTAAAGTACTGAAATGGGTTGAGAACAAACTATCAGTAATGCTAATACATTGCCTTAACTTTTGATAAATAGCACAAGACAAAGTATTGTGAACCATGTAGATTTTGAGAATCATGCTTTGATGCTTTTGGAAGAGCCTTACTACAGGTAAAAAGAAAAAATATATATATGCTGTTCCTTACAATTAATCATACTAAAGGAGTCTTCTATTTAATTGGAACAATATTTCACAATTCAAGTCAATCTAAAAATCCAAAGATGTCCATATATGAATTGTAACACTCACACATCTCTATCTGCACACACACACACACACACACACGCTTACACACACAAACACAGAGTCAAAGAATGGTAGAGTTGTAAATGTCCATTAGGGCCATCTAGTCCAGCCCCCCTGGGATTCTGTATTTCGCCCAGCTAGTTTGTAGGTCAAGGTTGTTATTCATATGGTATGTACCAGTTTAGATATACCTATTGATGAAATACTAAAATTTTCCAGAGGCACCTGGAAATATTATAGCCACCACTTCTAGTCTCCTGAGGGTCTCTAATTCCATCTTGCAACCAGGTTTCTGTGGCTCCTACCCAATGACCCAGTGACATCTGGATCCAGCAACAAAAGAGTGAACTCATGCCACAGCAGGGGTCCTCGTGAATTCTGTTGTAAGCAGGTAGAGCAACAGTTTTAATGTCACCCCTGACTAAGGCCTGACTAGAGCCCAGATCTCCAGTCCCATATTCACAGTTCTTTCTTATTTGAACCCCTGCCTTTCTTAAATGTTAGCATTTTAATGCAATTCAAATAGAGTTCTTCATCTATGCTGCTAACACTAGCCTTAGATATTTAAAGACAACCTTTCTTCCTCCCATTGAGACTTAATTTCTTTCTACTTAGCCTATTTATGTTGTGCATTTTCTGTTTTATTGTGCAAAGCTCATTGATGCCATCGCAATCCCAATATTCTTCTATTTCATGTTACTTTTCTCTTTAAATGTTTTAACCCCACCTTCTGTATTTCTCCAATTCTTTTAAGCAATTGCTCTTTCTTTTCTTTTTCCTTTATGACAAATCTTTCCTTAACAACCATATGATGATCTGCAAATTGTACCTTGTAGTTGCAGTTGAATGACTCACATGTCTAAGCCATTTTCCCTTTTCTGTACTATTTCAAATATTTATTGAAACTAAAGATTTAACAAATAGTGCTTCAAAAAGAATCAACTTGATATCTAAAGATAAAGTTGGGTCTTTAGAATTCAGAATCTAAGTATTGAATGTGATTTTTCTTATTGAATTAATTAAATTTATTGATTATTCAATAAACCCATGTTGTTTAAGGATAACAACCTGGGTTTAAACTACGAGGATCTACTTATACATGGATTCTTTTTTCCCAGTACACTATAGTATCACAAATGTATTTTTGTTATGATTTTCTTAATAACATCTTTTTTCTAGATTATGTTATTTTAAGGATACAGTATATAATACATATGACATTCAAAATATATGTTAGTCAGCTGCTAATGTTATTGGTAAAGTTTCTAATTAATAGACTATTGGTAGTTAAATCTTCAAGAAGTCAAAAGTTAGTTATATACAAATTTTTTACTAGGTAGGATGATCTGCACCACTAACCCTTACATTGTTCAAGGGTCAACTGTATTTGTAAGAACTCACTATTTATTATAGGTCTTTAAGTGCATTCATGAAGTTTTCAAAAATGATGATAATTGCTTAAATTCCACTTGGTTCATTTAATTTGCCCATTATTCACTTACTTAGTCAAATAAACCTGTTTTTCCTCTTCTGTCTCCCTGATCCAACAATGTAACAGTCATACCTCCAGGGAAATGGACAAATAGAGGTGAAGAAAATCAGGGTTGGTCCCTTTAACTGCTTGTTCATTTTTTAGTAGACTCAAAGTATTCAAAGGCATAGGTCATGAAGATACCTTGTCTCAATATCTGCATCTGACAATTATGTCTAATACTGGTTATTCAAATTCTGCCTCCAGAAACAACGTGTGGAATATTTTTTCCCACACCAGGCAATTCTCTGACACCACCTGGGCATACTACAACTCAATTCAGTTCTGATACCATCTACCCAGATCTGGTATCAGACCTGGTATCAGATCCCACAGATTAAGGGCTCGGTCCTGCAAGAAAGTTCCTCCACTTCAGAAGCCAGAAGTCCATGTTGTCTCCTGTGCTTCTTAAGAACTGCCTATAATCAGAGGTTTCCACGATCTCCTCCTTGGATTCAATTAATTTGCTAGGGTGGCTCACAGAATTCAGGGAAATACTAGTTACTGGACAACCATGTATGATAAAAGGATATAACTCAAGAACAACCTGATGGAAGAAATGCATAAGATACTATGAAGGAATTTTGCGGGACTTCCACATCCTCTCCAGGTGTGCCACTCTCCTAGATTCTCCACTTGTTCACCAACCTGGAGGTCCTCCAAACCCTGTCCTTTTGGATTTGAATGGAGGCTTTATTATTAGGTTTGTTAGATTAAATCATTGGCCATAGGCAATTGACTCAGCCTCCAGTCCCTCTTACTGCCCTAGAGATCAGGCTTGTGGGACTAAAAATCTCAAACTTCTACTCACCTGGTTTGTTCTGGCAAGTTTAAGGGTCCATCCCCACTTTTAGGTGCTTTCCAAAAGTTACCGTTAACATAACAAGAGACGCCTTTATTGGTCTCATCACTGGAATTTGTTGATTCTCCATGCCAGAATCAACAAAGACCAAAATTTACATACATATTTTTTATATTTATAATTTATAATTTATAATTTATATATGTGTGTATACATACATATATATTTATATTTTTTATATTTTATATATTTACATAAATATGTATATTATATAAACACACATACATACATATATAAAATATGTTAAAATCACAATCACAGTTATAAACTAGGAATAAGAAAATTGTGTGAACATTTAGAAAAGATGAGGGATTATGCATATGATAATTCATAAGGTAATTGACCATTAAACTGTTGTTGACCATTAAACAACTATCATATGACATCTCTAGGCTATTGATATTATTACAAATTCATAGAGGTTTCAGAAAAGGGAGTCTAATGTATAGTAATAATAATCCATCCATATATATATATATATATATATTTTAAAGATTTATTTATTTGACAGACAGAGATCACAAGTAGACAGAGAGGCAGACAGAGAGAGAGGGGAAATCAGGCTCTCTACTGAGCAGAGAGCCCAATGTGGGGCTCGATTCCAGGACCCTGGGATCATGACCTGAGCTGAAGGCAGGTGCCCCAATAATCCTTATATTTTTAAAAAAGATTTATTATTTTTAAAGATTTTATTTATTTATTTGAGAGAGAGAGAGAGTGCACAAGCAAGGAGAGGAACAGCGGGAAGGGGACAAGCATCTTTGCACCAAGAGCAAAGCCCAATTCAGAGCTCTATCCCAGACCCCAAGGTTATGACCTGAGTGGAAACCAAGAGTTGGATATTCAACCCGCTGAACCACACAGGTGTCCCAATAGTCCTTACATTTATTGAGTTATTGTATTGTGCACAGGGGTGAGCCACATGGGTCTCCAAATATTTTGTATAGATTATTTAATGTGATTCTCATGTTAGCCTCATGGCGGTGGAAACTATTATTATCTCTACTTTCCAGATGAAAAATTAAGCCTTGAAGAGTTTTAATAATTTTTCCCCTTCCACTTTGAAAGTAATGGAGATATTTTGATTTATGAACCTGAACTCTTAATCAGTACACTATATATTTAATCCCCATTAAAACCTTGTGAAACACATAGTATTTTGCCATTTTATAAAAGAGGAAAATGAGGTTAGGTGGTGTTATGGATCAAATTGTGTCCTTCAAATAAAGAGATATTGAAGTCTGAACCACCCCCCTGTACCTCTGAATGTGATTTCACTGGAAATAGGTCATTGCAGATATAACTAGTTAAAATGTGATCATAATGGAGGAGGGTGCTCCCTATTCCATTATGACTAGTGTCCTTATATGAAAAGGGAAATTTGGACATTGACAGAGGAAAGATGGCCATGGGATGACAGATGCAGAGGTTAAATCAGTGCTGTCCCAAACAAGGTACACCTGGGGCTACCAGAAGCTAAAAGAGGCTAGGAAGAATCCTCTGCCAATGTCTTTAGAGGATTGATTTTGGATTTCTAGCTCTCACAACTGTGGGACAATATACTTGTGTTGTTTTAGGCCACCCACTTCACAGTACTTTGTTTTATGGCCCTAAAAAACTAATACAGGTGATAGTTAGGTCATGACTTTGCTAAAGGTCATGGCTTAGTAAGTGGCAAGTACCAAATTAGTGATAAATAAACACAACTCGAATTATTTTGCCCTCTCCAAACAAATGGACTGATGCATTTTCTAAGCACCCAGTAACTCTCTGCCATGCTCCGCTGTGGCCTTTCAGCACATCCAGCCATATCTGTGCCATCTGCTATCACTTACCTACAGAGTCTCATGCCATGTTGTCTACCTGAGGACATGACTGCACTGTTTCTCCTCTCTTCTTCTTGTTTGCCCTTTACTTGCTCTCTCAGCTTATAAAGATGCAGTTATTTTTCTCATATTTTAAAAACAACAAACAAACTTCTTTTGACTCCATTTTTCATGCCACCCACAGCAACATCTCTCTGTATCTGAAGCAAAACTGCTCAAATGAGTTATATATTATTATATATTATATATAATATATGTTATATGTTATATATATGTTATATATTATATCACTAACTTGGAGTCTTCTTCTTAAAACCACTTCTAGTATTGGTACTACCACTGTCTCTTAAAACTACTGGTATCTCACCACACCACGAAAGCTGCTCCATCGAGACCACAATTACGCCCACGTTAGTCAAGCCAATGATCACTTCTCATTGCTCACCTAACTTCACCGGTTTTCACAGCCATGACACACATGTTTGAAACATTTCTCCTCCAAGATATACTTTCTTTGTAGGATTTCCAGCAGATCTCAGTTCTCCTTCATTGTCATTAGCTGTTCCCTGGTCTCCTTGATTCCTACTCTTGTCTTCTGCCTCTTCCTGTTGAAGTGCCTCAGGACTCAAACATTGCTTTTATTCTCTTCGCCATCTAAAATACTCCCTTCCTGACCATATCCAGTTTCATACGACGTATGCTGATGACTTCCACATTGATAACTCTATTCTGAGCTTCTCTCCAAAGTATACATTCACACATCAACTGCTTCTACCACTTTCCTTAGAGTCTTTTCTAAACATAGAAACCAGAGCAATCCTTTTATGTCAGTCAGATCAGGCCACTGCTCTGCACAGAGCCCTTCAGTGGCTTTCCATTTGATTCAGAGTGAAAGCCAGAATATTGGAAATGGCCTATAAATTCCTCCATTCTCTGAATGTGTCTACCATTATGCCCTCCATCCTCCATTGATTCTGTTCCTACAAACTGGCTTGCCTGCTTTTCCTTGAATGAGTCTCTCATACTCCCAATTTAGAGTTCTTTCTGCCCTTTCCTCAGATATTTTCTTGGCTAACTCTCACCCATCCCTCACATCTTTGCTCGGACCCCACTGACCCAGTAAGGCCTTCACTGGCCACCCTATTTAATACTACCAGCTGCTTCATCAGCCATGCCCCCAAACCCTGATTTCCTTTTTCATGCTTGCTTTTAATCATAACAGTTTAGTGTACTACATCATTTAATTGTTTACTAAGTTCTCCATCCCCCTCAATCTTTCTGTGCAAAAATATAAGGTACAAACTTCATCATAAGATAAAGAAGTATTAGGGGTATAATATTCAACACGATAATTAGAGTTACTACTACTGTGGGATATATGAGAAAGTTGTTAAGAGTTCTCTTTACAAGGAGAATTTAAAAATTTTTTTTCTATTTCTTTTAATTGTATCTGTATGAAATGATTCATGTTAATTACAATTATTGCAGTAATTCTTTCACAATATTCATAACCTTTATACTGTATACCTGAATCTCATACAGTGATATATCAGTTAAATCTCAATAGAACTGGAAAAATTTTAAATAATAAAACAAAATGTAATCTTTTACATTACATTAGACTGTCTTACCCCTTAATATATCTTAGTCTATGCTCTAACACATACAAAAGGCACTGAAAACATTTGTTGAATGAAGAAATTATGCTCAGTGATAAACGCATTACTAGACATTAGTTCTGAAATGAAAATGCTTTTTCCTTTACTAAAAGAGTAAATAATCTTGTAAGAAATATTGGCATTTTCATTAGTTTGTACTTGCCTAATTTTTAAAATGTCACTTGATGAAAATAATTATCAGAAAAAGAATATGCCAATTGTGGATTTTTTCATTAATAGTTGTTTTATATTGCTCCCTTGATCCCGTGAAATGAATGAAATTTCCTCCCGTAGGTCATTTGTCTGTCATTAAATGAAAAATAAAAAAGTAGCTATTCTGTTTTGCGCACCATCTCTTACTGCATTTCATAGCACAATCAATATGGATTTACATTAATGCACTACTGATTGCCTCTATCAAATGAACCTCCAAAAGTTTCCTCTGAATAAATTGAAAAAAATGGTAATATATGTTCAGCAAATCTCAAACCGTAATTGGATAGCTGTGCCCCCAACTGGTAAAAAATTGTATGAGGTGCTGAGTGTAATCTTATTTATTGATTTCCTCCATTCTAGAGTTGGTGAAGGGCAAAAAGAGGAACGGTTAAATCAAAATGTTGAAATGTTGTGATTTATTAATAGAAAAAATGTGTCACATCTTTCTGCACACCTACAAAATTGCTTATTTGTCCTTAATGTATTTTCAGTCAGTATTTTTATTTGGGAAACCAAAATTACTACCAGACCACTTTTCAATTATGTTTTTCTTCTTCCTATGGAAGAAGTTTCAGTTATTTTATATGTTCTGGCTCATGGTAAATTATTTAAGATACAATCAGATAATTGGAAATATCTCATGATTCCCTCCAATCTGTATTCTCACAGGTTTTAATTTCTCAGGTAGAGTAATTCACTCAGAGGCTGCCTTGGCAGCAAAAATCTCTCAGATTTTAGTTGACAAGTGCAGTATTGGACATCCAAAAAGGCAATCAGGCAGGTATTTTTCCAGAGGGTTACAAAATATGGTGTGTAAAGTTTGCTATTTTTGTGTACATTTTCAAGTTACATTTATATATGCTCCTTAGTAACTTGGTGCATGGGAATTTGCTTGAATTTTGTTTAACCCTGGACTTAGAATTTTCGGATTCTGTATAAGCTTGAACACTATCAGGCATTAGTAAAAAATCAAAGTTGAGATGGCTTTTGACAATGAAATAACATCATGTTTCTAGCAAAGGATTCCTTGAGATCAATTTTAGTTTATGGCCTCTTGTAACAGCAGCTCTTGTAACAGCAGTAATTATATGACATGTGGTTGAATTGAGGGTTAACTATAATATATACATATGGGTTGCATATGTATATGATCAACAGCCTAAGGCTTGAGGTCTATATTAGAACTATCTTAACTTCTATACTGCTTCTAAAATAACACAATGGAAAGAGTTTCTCCATTAACCTATGAGGAAACTGGTCATCATCATGGGACCAACCAGTATAATGTATGTCCTGTGTGCCTCTCATGGAGAACTGAACAATTCACCATGAATCTGGCAACTTGAAGATAAAACCTGGGAAGGTATTTGAGATGTTCACCCAAGCAGAAAATGTGTTCTTAGGCTTTCCCACTAGGATAGAAAGAAACAGAAAAGTATCACTGTGCAATTTGATTAGCAAGGTAAAATATTTGTTCCAAGTGGTAAAATGCCTGAATTGTGTACTATTCAGGAATAGAGCTGTTTAATTCTTTTAAAATATGTAAAGAAAATATAAATATAGCTTGAGAGATTTAAAGGAATGCATGATTAAAATGGAAGAGGCAGAGAGAGAGAGAGCCCCCCTAAGGATATTATAAAAAGTAGGGTGAAGTAGGAGGCTGACATAGAGACTGCCTATCCATGGGAGTTAAAAGAGAAAATAAACTCTAGAGAAGTATAGGAAAGAAAATTCTAGGGAATAGTTTCTATGTGGCTGTATTTGATTATTCATCTTATGTTAGAATAGAAATTCACTCATAAACAAAACAACATAGCAAGATAGTGAAAGACTAACCTGGCTGCTTAGTGCCTACTCTCCCTCGTCAACCCTCCCCCTCTTTTTCTAGAATGAGCAGCAGATCTCAGAGATGACCAGATCCACATTTTGATTCGTTATTCATTTAATAGCAAAACAAGAGATTTAGCCAAACAATAAATTCTATTTATCTTATTAATTTTAAGTTGAATTATTAAATTTATTAAAGTTTACATTAACTTAAATTTGCTATAAATGGAGTCTCTCTAAAAACCAAAAGCATATGAAGGGAAGAATACATTTGACTTTTTTCACCAGCATAAGCAAATCAGGGGTAACTTTTCCCCCTGAAAATTTCCTATTCCAGAAACAGACTATCCAGTAGGAAAAAGGAAGAAATACATGATCTTAGTGGAAACAGCCTTCCGCACCTATTTTCTTTGAATTATTGTGGCTTTATATATTAGCCCAGAAGGTAATGACCTGCAGGTCAGTGTTGCCTGTTGTGTGCCGCTATGGTCTTTGCTGCAGAGCAGTCCCACCTGTGGAGTCCACTAGACAAGAGGCAGATGCCCTTAAAGCCAGATTTCCTCCCTTCTACATGTATTTACTTGAATGACCCACTTTAACAAAATACATCTAAAACTCTGAGAGTTCACCTATGAGGTGTTTGTATGCTTCTTATAAGTAATAGATGATTTCATTATTGATATCAAGCTCTGTAGTTTGATAAAATTATTTGACTTGCAAATATTAGTTTACTAACTATTGTGTGATGTTGTAAAGAGAGACACCGAAGCCAACCTTTAAAGGCTACATGCTGTATGATTCCGGCTATACGACATTCTGGGTGAAGTAGACTATGGCGACAGTGTAAAGTCAGGGGGTAGGGAGGAAGAAAGGATGAATGGGCACAGCGTGGGAGATTTTTAGGGCAATGGAACTCTTCCGCATGACACTTTCATCGTGAATACGTGTCATTACACATTTTCCCAAGCCCATAGGATGTACAAGACTGAGAATGGATCTTAACTACTCTTCTAGGGGATGTTGGTATTGGGAAAGGCAGTGATTGTGTGGTGCCACCAATTTTATGGTGAACCTAAAACTGCTCTCAAAAATGAAGTCATAAAAAAGAGCAGAGAGGGGTACTTTCAGCAAGGTGCTCTTCCTCTCCACTGCCTGTTGGGCCTTCCTAACCAGAGTGCTGTTCATTTCTTTATTTAATCCCCACTCGTGACCCCATTTAGTGGCCTCTTTAACAAATGTAAATTCTGACTTCATTTAGACTTAAAACTATTGCTCTTTTAAAAGCTGTTCTTATCTTATTGAACCCTTGGTCAAATCCTTTAACATCCAAAATCAATTAAGCTTATTTAAGTAACTATGATGTGAAATACAATGTGCTAGGGATTACCCAGCTAAACAAAGATGAGCGAAATAGAAACCTTGTCCTACAGTTGCTGGTGGTTTTGTAGGGGTTATCAATTAGAAGCTTCTGTGTAATAAATCATTACTCCTGTGTCTGAGGTATGATGCGGGACATGTAGGCAGTCTGCCGGATTGGCTGACTGCATCTCATGTTTTAGGGAAGTGGCTAGCTGTAGTCTAGGTTGGCCTTGACTCAGTTGTCTAGGTTTTCCTCCACATGATTTTTGTCCTCCAGCAAGCTAGCCTAGGAAGGAGTGATGGGAGAGGATTTAAGTATATAGTATCTCTCAGGCTTGGATTCAGAATGGACACTTTTTTATTTTTACCACATTCTGTTGGTCGGTGAAAGCTACAAGTTCAGGCTGGATTCAGGGATGGGGAAATAGGCTCCATCTCTTGATGGGAGAAGTTGCAATGTCACACAACAAAGGACAAAGATATAAGGAGAGTATTCCTCAAGTTCTTGAGTGCACTGAATCTACTACCAAGAGAATAAGCAAGAAAAATGATTATACTTCAAACTAAGAAAAATACTATAAATTACGCACACTAGACCTTTGACTTTCAAGGTTCAAAATTTTCATTTTTGATCATTTGGTTGTCCGTGGTACATGCAGCAGTTTTGAGATTTTGCTGGGACATAGTTATTTACTTGACAATATCTTTATTGCTCATTTTCACCACTTAAATGTAAGCTCCATGGGAGTGTTGTCTTATTCATGACTGTATTCTAAGTGTCTGCAAAGTACACAGCACAAAGTAAGTGCACAGTAAACTTATTGACTGCACTAATTCTTGTATTAAAGATCTTATTCATATAAAAGGTCTGAAGAGATCATTTACACATTTATTTATAGTATCTATTACAAAGTTTTCTCCTTGGTAAAATTGGGATAATATCAGTATTCTCTCACAGGATACTTGTGGGGATTAAATTAATTAATGTATGAAAACATCTAAAATAGGGGCACCTGGGTGGCTCAGTGGGTTAAAGCCTCTGCCTTCAACTCAGGTCATGATCCCAGGGTCCTGGGATGGAGCCCCGCATCGGGTTCTCTGCTTAGCAGGGAGCCTGCTTTCTCCTCTCTCTCTCTGCCCGCCTCTCTGCCTACTTGTGATTTCTGTCTGTCAAATAAATAAATAAAATCTTAAAAAAAAAAAAGAAAGAATGAAAACATCTAAAATAGAGGGAGATTGGCAAATTATAAATATCACATATATACGTATATCTCTACATGTATATTGTGCGTAAAAATACTTGGATAGTATTTAACTTAAAAAATATTATGTGTGAGATTACTTATAAATATTGTTTTAAATTTGAGGGGGTTATAAAATTCTCAGAGCACTCTCAACTATATATTCTACAAACAAATATGGAGGGTTCAGAAGACACTGAGATCAGAGGAATGGTTGAGGAGAGGCTTTATGAGATCGATTTTATCTTCATCTTCCTTGAAGGAAAGTATAATTTTGTGATTGGCATGGTATTTTCAGGAAAAGGCAACATCATGAAGAAAGTCAGGAGAGGGTGAAAGAATTGGCCATAAAAGATGAGTATGTAGTCTGACTTAGGAATATACTGGGACGATAATGGGAAGCAAGCCTGGGCGGGTACATAAAGTCCATCTTAAATAGGCCTTGTACTGGCCTTTGCAATTCAGTGGATGAACAACCATTCACAAACTTTTCAACAACAATGATTTGCTTTCTAGCTCCAATAGCATCTTCCTAAAAAGCTGCATACTTCTCAGCAACTCGAGTAATAGCATTAGTTACCATTAGTTACCCTGGCTGCCTGTACCCTAATTAAAGGATTCCATTAAGTAGTCTCAGCTCATCTTGGCCTCTGACCCAGGCCAGATACATTAGAAATTAGAGCCAAAAAAGATCTGATGAGAGCAGCCCTCCCTACTTGTAAATGTGCCTTGGCAGACAGCAAAATGGTCCCAAAGACTAGTGTCCGCCAAAACCAGGGTCTTATGGTGAACTTAAGTTCTTTACACTGCAGATCAAACAGAATTCCATGGAAGTTGCACAGGACTGATGAAAACCTAGCTATGTTCCCATCTAGTCCTAGATGCATCCCATGACTGAAACATTGCACAAAGTGGGACTCCTCTGGGAGAAAGAGCCCTGCCACTGCAGTGCCAGCGGAGCTTTCTTCTTTGCTGATAGAGGTGGGTAGACTATGAATAGTGAGCGCTACCTTGTTTGACCAGGTGTCTGACAAAAGATCCCTGGTACTGGCCACAGAGAGCAGTGTCACTTCAGGAAAGAATTTGTGCCAGATCCTGGAATTTGGCTTTGTATCTGTTGATACAACATATATTGTGTTGACGCAATACATATATTTGTTGACTAGTTGTGTCACATGATTCATGTACTTGGTCCTCATGTATCAGCTTCGTAATAAATAAACCACCCATAAGATCTTGGACAAGAAAAGGGACATTACTTACAGGAGAAAAAACCTATTATGAAGAGGTTGAGATTTAGTGATGCTTGTGACTAGTGATAATACAGATGCATACATGATAGAAGAAATATAAATACAAACATACGGTTTTTCAGTCCCTAGCTCAGATATGAAAAAATAAAATCTTCTAATTGTTGCAAAACTGAGGTTGGCTTTTACCCTCAAGTTCCCTTGTGCTATGTCACCATTTCCAGTCTACAGTTGCAACACGATAACGTCAGTGGGAACGGCTCTAATTAAAGATGCTTATCCTCTCCCTGGACCTCACCCAGAAAATGATGCATGATATCTTCCTACCCTCAAATCTCTAGACTTAGAAGATTGTAATATATGTCTCATCCTTACATCCAGCTCAACCTGTAAGGTAGGGAACCAAGAAAGACCAGTGACTGAAGCTTCTCTCTTCCCATCACCTCCATCACCATCTCATTTTTAGGTGAGATTTTTATGTGAGAAGATGTAGTAGTAGGCTCTGTCTGACTACGTCTATGTAGTAACTCTTTATGTTTCATACCTATCCCTAGAATCTTAAATTTAAAATTTTGTTAAATATTTGCTATCTTTTTTTTCCTTTTTTCTGAATCTGATCTGAAAGCTATCCTCTGGAAAATGTAACCTTTTAATAAATCGCAGTGTTCATTCTCACTAATAATAAAAATGTAAATGAAAACAAAAACAGAAAGAAAAAAAAGCAATAATTTAAGCTCCTTCAATGAAAAATCCATTTGGCAGCAGTATCTAGGACAATTATCGTTGAAAAGTAATCGAAGTCTGCGAGAAGAATTAGGAGGAAAATGTCAGGCTTAATTCAAGTTTTTGAGGGTCTTGAGTATGATGCGTGCAGTGAAAGAGAAGGGAAGGAGGAGAAGTGAGAAATATTTAATATTTGAAGAAAATGGCAGGGGGCAAAAAAGAATTGAGATGACCACAATCTACCATGTCCGTTTGGAAGATGAGGAGGGGCGACATTAGTGAAAGTGGAAAGTGAAGAGAAAGTGTTTTGAGGCTAAAAGGCTAGATGAAAATGAATAGATTGGGATAAAGAGATATAAAGAATTTATGAGACAGTGGCATCTCTAACTGGACATAACTGAGAAGTAACAAGGAATATGAATGTAGAGATTAGAAGAGCAAAGATACGTATTCTATATTATATATATTTATAGAAAAAAAAACATTTAACCTTGCGTATGAAGGTGGTCTCTGAGAAAGATACAAATGAAAACTATCCTTTTTTTTTTCTTAGAAGATATTATTTATTTATTTCTGACAGAGAGAAAAGAGGGCACGCCTGTATGTGCACGTGCGCACAGGAGAGCAAGAGTGGGAAAAGGGGTGGGGGAAAGGCAGGGTCCCTGCTCAGTTCTCTGGAGATGACTAAGAGGCTCTATCCCAAGATCCTGGGATCATGACCTGAGCTGAAGGCTGACTGAGCCACCCAGGAGCCCCCAAATGAAAATACTGGAAAATACTGGAAAATAATATATTCATTTAAAGCATAGAAAAAAAGAACAGATGTCTTGCTTTGTAACACACTACTCTTTCATTTTGCTTAGCTTAATAACTAAATATGGTTGATTTGTGATACAGTGCGTGGAAAACTTGAGAGAGCCATGCAAAGACTCGAAATATTCCTAATACTTTGTATATAAAGTTCACAAATATTGGCCATTCAATGATAAAAATAAAGTGACTAGATTCTTAGGAAAATGCCCTCTATTTGATTGTGAACAGTTTTCCCAAGATAAATAGCACCTGTTTGGAATTATAATAAATGTACAAGTATAACAGAAAATATATTTAGGGAATGATTAATAATGTGCTATAGACTGAAAGCAGTGGTTAGGAAACATTGACGGTGCTGTTGATTATTATTTAATGATTTTTCCTAGGTTGCTGAATAATTGGCATTGACGAGAAGGTGACTCAGAATTGATTTTATATTGCTTGGAATGGGTTATTGAAACATCAGTAGCAATAATACCCATTATATGCACCATAGAAAGAATAAGTATTTCTAGTTAGGCTTTCCCTAAAGAGTTATTAGTGACTATGTGTTATCTCTTCATAAAAATAGCAGGAATTATTGTCTTGGTTTATACAGAAGAAAACTGGAACAAAAAAATTTTTAAAGACATTTTAGTTAGTAACAGAATTATAAATAAACTTAGTATAAACTTGTTTTGAAGGAAAAGTATAATTATGCCTTACAACTTGGTCATATAAAAATTACACACACACACACACATATATATATATATAGTTTTAAAAGTTATGTTTATTAATGACTTTATATTTAAAATTAATTGGTGTTATTTTTAAAAAGATCTGCATTTTTAATATGCAAATGTATAATTAGGAAAGAAATATTATGGAACTGATTTTATTTTATCAGTATTTTTACTTATTAGGACAAATAGAGCATGCCAAATGTTTGTCTCCATAGCAATAAAATAATGTGCATCACATTGCAAATAGAAAAACCAGCATTTTTGTTCTGTTTAAGAAAATGAAGATAATATCAGGTTTTTATATTGTCCCTAGTCCCCTGACTTATCTCTTTTTTGGAGGGGGAGCAGAGGGCAACATATAGTCTTAGTTCACTTTATTTGCTAACTGGTATTTTTGTACCATCTAGAAAAATGTTTTTCAAATTGTGGTCAATCAATTTTGTGATCCAGGATCAGTAATTTTTATAAATGTAGAAATAGAATGAAATAGAATAAAAAACACACCAGAGTGCATCTAACATGTTAGTAAGTATTGTCTTATAAAATGTATTGTATATATCTTTTGCACATACATGTGTATGTGTGTGGAATCACAATGTAACATGTTTTTTCTTTTAAACAACAAAGTGTGATAATTACTGATCTGTTCAGAGATTTATATTGTGAAATGTTTCTCCATTGCAAATTAGTATTTATTAAATAATCAAATACTTATTAAGAACCTGCTATGTCTGTGAAAATTAACCACCGTTAACAGAACATAAACTTCTGCTATAGGTGAGTTGACATTTGGGTAATATATGCACCAAAACAAGAGAACTGGAAAAATGGTGTCATTGTTTTTGAACACTGGCATTTGGTTCCTTTATATCTTTAAGCCATATACTACTGTTATAATTTATTTTCATGTCAGAATCATTTCCAGTGTTTTTATATAGGAAAAGTTTTGCTTTTAAGCTCTAAAGGAGTGCAGTTAAAGTCATGCTGTAGCTCCTCTGCTTTGCAGCAAGCAAAGGGATTATTCCCATCAGAGGAACATGGAAAACCCTCTATGGGTCACTCACCAGTGCCTCTCTCCTATATTCACCATGATTGAGGTTTACTTCAACTTATTTTAAGACATTTTTTAAAGCACTTTAGGGTTCATGGCGAAACAGAGAGGAAGGTACAGAGTCCCCTAATCCCTGACCCACACAAAAGCGTAGCCTCTTCGTTATCAATATCCTCTACCAAAATGTCACATTTATCACAATTGATGAACCTACTTTGACATATCATGCACCCCAAAACTAAGTTTTACCTTAAGGTTCTTGCTCGACTCTGTATTCTGTAGATTTAGACAAATACATAATGACATGTATAAATTCTTATGATATCATACAGAGTACTTCCACTGCCCTAAAAATTCTCTGTGCTCTGTCTACTCATTCTTCTCCCTGAACCTCACATAAACACATGGAACTACTGGTTTTTTGCTGTCTCCGTAATTTTATCTTTTCCAGAATGTCATGTAGTTGGAATCATACAGTACGTAGCCTCGCGAGATTGGCTTCTGCATCACTCTTTACAACAAGTGTCTTTGATAAAATAATCAGTAAGCCAATATTTGCAAGTCAAATAATTTTATCGAGCTATTTTTATATTGGCTTCTTTCACCTAATAATATGTATTTAAGGATCTCCCATGACTTTTCATGGCTTGAGAGCTCACTTGTTTTTACTGCAGAATAATATTCTATTATTAGGATATGCCACTGTTGATAGATTCTATGAATATTCACATACTGTATATTTTGTAGGTGAATGGATAATATCCACTGGAAGATATCTGTGTTTGCTTCCAAGTTTTGGCAGTTATGAATAAAGCTGCTACCAACACCCATATACAGGTTTTATTGTTGTTAAAAGTTTTCAACTCCTTTGAGTAAATAGAAAGAAGTGCGATTGCTAGATTGCAAGAGAATGTTTAGTTTTCTAAGATACTGCTGTATTGTCTTCCAAAGTGTCTTGTGCCATCTTGTATTTCTATCAGCAATTAATGAGAATGCCTGTTGTTCCACAACCTTGTCAGCATCTGTTGTCGGTGTTCAAGACTTAGGCAATTCTAACAAGTATGTATGGTATCTCACTGTTGTTTTAATGTCCATTTCCCTGATTACATATGATGGGGAGCATCTTTTCATATGATTATTTGCCACCTTTATATCTTTGGCAAGGTGTCGGTTCATTTCTTTAAACCATTTTTTAGTCAAGTGTTTTTTTTGTTCCTTATTGTTGAGTTTGAAGAGTTCTTTATTTTAGATCATAATATTTTTTATTTTAATGAATTTTAATTTTTTTAAAAGTTTTATTTATTTATTAGAGAGCATGAGCGTTGGGGAGGTGGGACAAAAGGAGATGGAGAAGCCCAGTCTCCGCTGAACAGGAAGCCCAACACAAGGCTCCATCCCAGGACCCTGAGATCATGATCTTAGCAAATATCAGATGCTCAACCAACCAACTGAGCCACCCAGGCACCCCTTGGATCATAGTCTTTTATCAGATATATCTTCTGCAAAGAATTTTTTCTCCAGCCTGTGGCTTATCTTCTCATTCTCTTGATAAAGCCTTTCATGGAGCAGAAGGTCTTAATTTTAATGACATCTAGCTGAACAATTATTTCTTTCATGTGTTGTATCCTTAATGTTGTATCTAAAAAGTTATCACCATACCCAAGGTCAGCTAGATTTTCTCCTATGCTGTATCCTAAAAGTTTTATAACATTAAAATTTACATTTAGGTCTGAGATCCATTTTGAATTAATTTTTATTAATGATGTAAGTTCTGTGTCTAGATTCCTTTTTATTTATTTATTTTTTTGCATATGGATGTACAGTTGTTTCAACACTTTTGTTGAGAAAACGATCTTTATCATATTATCTGAACTCTTTTGTTAAAGAAGTTTGGTTATATTTATGGAGGTTTATTTCTTGGCTCTCTATCTTGTTCTATTAATCTATTTTTCTATTATTTTTCTAATACCAAACTGTCTCAATAACTATAGCTTTATAAGTTTTGAAGTCAGGTAACGTCAGACCTCCAGCTTTGTTCTTCTCTTTGGGTTAAAATATGTCAGTTTGCACTCTTATCTGTTGCCTCTCCATAGAAACTTTTGAATACATTTGTGAATATCTGCAAAATAACTAGCTGGATTTTTTTATTGGAATTTCATTGACTATATAGATCAATTGGGAAGAACTGACATCTTGACACCTCTGAGTCTTCCTACGCAAAAACACAGAATATCAATCCATTTATTTATTTCTTCTTTGATTTTACTCATTAGAGTCTTTGCAAATTTTCTCATATAGATGTATGCATATTTTGTTAGTCATATAACTAATTATGTTGTTTTGAGGATGCTAATATAAATGGTATTGTGTTTTTAATTTCGAATTCTATTTGTTCATGGCTGGCATATAGAAAACTGATTAACTTTTGTATATTGACATTGATTCTGCAGTATCGATGTAACTGCTTATTAGTTCCAGGTTTTTCTGTTATTAGTTCCAGGAGATTTTCTACAGAAATAACATATCATCATGAACATGCCAGTCTTTATTTCTTCCTTCCTAATCTATATACTTTTATTTCACTTTCTTGTCCTATTTCATTATCTATAACTTCCAGTATCCTGTTCAAAAGGGAGAGTGAGAAGGGTCATCCCTGCTTTATACCTCATCTTAGTGGGAAAGCGTCAAGTTTCTCACCATCAAGTATTATGCTAGCTGTAGGCTTTTTTATGGATATTAATTATCAAGTTGAGGAAGTCCCCCCATCCTTTCTCCTAGTTTACTGAGTTTTTATCATGGATGGTTGTTAGATTTTGTCAAATGCTTTTCCTGCATCTATTGATATAATCATGGCATTTTTCTTTTTTGTTTGTCGATATGATGGATTACATTAATTGATTGCTAAAAGTTGAAAATCAATAAGCATTGCATACCGAGGATAAATCCCACTTGGTTGTGGAGTGTAATTCTTTTTATACACTGTTTGATTTGATTTAATAGTATTTTGTTGAGGATTTTTGCATCTATATTCATGAATGATAATGGTCTGTAGTTCTCTTTTCTTATAATATGTTGTCTAATTTTGGTTAAATTAAGCAACACTGGCCTCATAGAATAAGTTAGGAAGTATTCCTTCCCTGTGTCTTTTGAAAAAAAAAATTGTAAATAATCATAATTTCTTCCTTAAATATTTGGTGGAATTCACCATTGAATCCATCTGGACCTGGTGCTTTCTATTTTTTGAAGGACTTTAAATATAAATAGACAATTCAGATTGTCTATCTCTTTTAGTATGCGTTTTGGCAAATATGTTTTTTAAGGAAATGGTCCATTTCATCTAGATTATTGAATGTGTGCACATAGAGTTCCTCATAATATTTCTTTATTTTTTTAATGTCTATAGGAACTGTAATTATGTCTCCTCTTTTTTTTCTAATATGAATAATTAGTGTCTTCTCTCTTCTTTATTCATTTGACTAGAAGAAAATAGATTTTATTGATCTTTTCAAATAACCAGGTATTTATTGGATTGATTTTTATCAATTGATTTCCTATTTGCAATTTCAAAAATTTCTACTTATTCTTGTTACTTCTTCTGTTTCCTTTGGATTTAATTTGCTCTTCTTTTTATCAGTTTCATAAAAGGAAACTTGGATGACTTAAATCAATCTTTTTCTTTCTTAAAATATGCATTCAATGCTATGAATTTTTTTCTGAGTGCTACTTTTGCTGCACACCACGAATTTTGATAAGTTGTGTTTTAATTTTTATGTAAAGTATCTTTTAAATAACACTACATCAAAATAAATAAATAAATAAATAAATAAATAAATAAATAAAAATAACACTATACCACTTCATGGGTAGTGTGAGTATCTTATAAAAACAAAATAATCTTAGTTGCTCCCTCTTGTCATATATGTGTGTGTGTGTATATATGTGTATATATTGTTATATATATATGTTATATGTTATAATATATAAAACATACATAAGCATACACAATCAAATGAATTGTTGCTATTATTATTTTGAACAAACCATTATATGGTAGGTCAGTTAAAAGTAAGAAAAATTAAAAGTTTTAATTTTACCTTCATTTATTCTTTCTTTGATATTCTTTCTTATGTAGATCCAACTTTCTGACCTATATTATTTTCCTTCTCTCTAAAGAATTTAACATTTCTTGAAATGGAGGTGTACTGACAACAAATTTCCTCAATTTTTGTTTGAGAAATTCTTTATTCCTTCCTCACTTTTGAATAATAATTTCACAGAGTACAGAATTCTGTGTTGGTGGGTTTTTTCCTCTCTTAACACTTTAAATTTTCCTCTCCACTCTCTTTTTACATGCATGTTTTCTAAGGAAAAGCTGGATATAATTCTTATCTTTGTTTCTCCAAAGGCAAGGTTTTAATGTCTTCCTGCAGTTTTTTTATCTTTGCTTTTCTATAATTTGAAAATTATATGCCTAGGTGAATAGGAAGAGGAAGCATTTATCTTGTTTGGTGGTCCCTAAACTTTCCTGATCTGTTGTTTGGTGTCTAACATTAATTTAGGGGAAATTCTCAGTCATTAATCTTCTAAATATTTCTTGTTTCTTTCTTTCTATCTTCTTTTTCTGATATTACCATTAGACATATATTACACCTTTTGCAGTTGTCCCAAACTTCTTGAATATCTGTTTTGGTTTTTGTTTGCTTGTTTGTTTTTCAGTCTTTGTTTCCTTTGCCTTTCAGTTTTGGAGGTTTTTTAATATATCCTCAAGCTCAGAGATTCTTTTTTCAGCTGTGTCCAGTATGCTAATAAACTCATCAAAGGCATTATTTATTTCTGTTACAGTGTTTTTAATCTCTAACATTTTCTGTTGGCTTCTTATTGGTATTGTCATCCCTCTGCTTACATTGCCCATCTGTTTCTGTATGCTGTTTACTTTATCCATTAGAACCCATGGCATACTAATCATAGTTGCTTTAAATTCTTGATCTCAGAATTCCAACATCCTGGCCATATTTGGCACTGATGCTTGCTTGCTCTCTGTCTCTTCAAAGTGCATATGTGTGTATGTTTTGTTTTGTCTTTTGTCTTCTAGAATGCCTTAGTGGTTTTTTTGTTTTGTTGTGTTTTGTTGTGTTTTGTTTTGTTTTGTTGATAGCTGGAGATGATACACTAGATAAGAGGAATTGCTATAAACAGGCCCTTAGTAATGTGGTGGTGAAATGTGGGGAAAGAAGTGTTCTAAAACCCTTCCATTAGACCTCAATCTTTTTGTTAGCCTGTATCTCTGGACTGTGAACTTGATGATAGTTTTTTTTTTTTTTTTTTCCTCCCCCCTTACAAGGGACATAATGGCTAGAATAGGCTGGAGTTAGGTAGTTCCCTTCCTCTAGGTCAGTTAGGCCCTGGTAATACCCGACCAGGTGAAATGCTGGTTAACTTAATTTCCCCTGATGGCAAGACCTGTTAGGAAGAACAGAAGGCTGTGGTGTGTATCAAAATAGTTTATTTTCCCCTCCTCCTGCCAGAAACCCAAGGAGATTTTTCTCATTATTCGGGGAATCTATTAGAGCTCCTGGAGAGAAATTGCACAATATTGTGCAGGTTCACCTAAGAATGGGCCCAGCTAGTTTTTAGGTCTCAGGGTTGTCCGTACTGAGCTGACAGCAGTTCAGGTTTTCATACTTTGGCTGTGGTTCCCCCAGGAGTTTCCATTCATGAGTCTCTGCTCTAGTAAGCAACAACTCCCTGTATTTACCTTTCTGTCTCTCCTTTGTTGGGGGAAGTGGGAGGTGTGTGCAACACTTTGCCCTGTGTCCTTCTCCTCTTATGGATTCAAGATACACTAATCATTTTTCAGTCTGTTTAGCTTTTATACTTGCTATTAAGACTAAGTGTCAATTACATGCAAAACCAGGAACTGTAGGTTTTATTTCAGTTGTAAACAAATGTTTTGCAGCAATTATTAAATGCCAGGGACATTTTATCTCCTCAGGGCAAAATTATGAAGATATGTTGTATGTTCTGGTTATTTCAGTCTAGTAGAAGACACTGGAATATTTTAATTTTTTTCTGTGTATTTTCATGTTTGTTTATAAAGAATAAAGAGAAAGCTCTCAGCAACAGGGGAAATGGCTTATCCATAGACTGCTTTGTTCCATCTGTGTGGGTTACTATACGTGGAGACGATTGATATTGTAAGAGAAGAAACAAGGAAACTAAGGGTGGTGGGGTGCAAAAGCCAAGGAACAATTGTTAGGTTCTCTCCTTGGCTTTCAGCTAATTTGTAAAGCTTCCTAGAGAGTTGGGACATGAGGAAACTACTGGGCAAGATATGCGTGAGTATAAATAAGAAATGGAAAAGTTACATTTGTGTCACTTACCATCTTATTTCCTTTAAAGGCACTTCCAATTTTGTCTTGAGGAAAAAAGGCCATAGTATTAGGAATATTCATAAATGTCAGTCTTGCTAGACTGTCATTCTGCAGAGGACTATTGCCTGCAATTTCAGCCTAGATCACTCTTATGATGACCTTGTAGACAAGCCTACATTTGTTTCATTGTCTGCTAGACTGATTTTATATTCAAAACAGCTTATGTATTCTACCCATATTTTCTCTGTCACGCACAATCTTTCCTTTAATAGTAGCCTTCTGCTTTCTTGTTGAGAACCTGCTGAGATGCTCTTATGCATAAAAAAACAGATGCCCCAAGTTTTCCTCTCAAAATCATTTGCACAAAATTTAGCAAAGTAGACAAACTTTCATAGAGTGAATTCAAGATGCTCAGAGATATACAGAATACCCCAATAGAATAAGAAAAACTCATTTCAAGCTTTAAAGCAAGATGTTAAGGTATTTTTTCTTAAGATTGACAAGCTATATAAATCATCTATTCCTACAAATAATTAAAATCATAAAATTTGTATAATACTATCTATATACTTCTAATTCAATGCAATCCTCGTATGCATACATATAAGCCGGCAAAGTCTAGTTGCATACCTGAGAAGCTGAGTCTAGAGTAATTTTCAAATAAAAGGTTAGGACTTGATAGATGACTCAAATAAAATAGAAAAATAAAATCAAATAAAAACTTGAGGATAAATAGAAAAGATTCCAGTAGAAGATAAAAATTAAGGGGCCCCTGGGTGGCTCAGTGGGTTAAAGCCTCTGCCTGAGGCTCAGGTCATGATCCCAGGGGCCTGGGATCAAGCCCTGCATCAGGCTCTCTGCTCAGCAGGGGGTCTGCTTCCCCCCCCCACCGCCCCGCACCGCCTGCTTCTTTGCCTACTTGTGATCTTTCTCTGTCAAATAAATAAATAAAATCTTTAAAAAAAAAAAAAAAAGAAGATAAAAATTAAGATCTTCACTAGTGCTGTTTTTTTTTTTTTTTAATTTGGTGACAAATATCTGTAAGGTCACAGTTACCTGGAATGTGTTCATGTCTCAGCCCTACATTATTGTAATATCCTTATCTTAAGGTTCAGGAGAATTAGTTATTACCATGGAATTATTTTAATTTTTTAAAAAGATTAGTATTTATTTATTTGAGAGAGAGACAGAGAGAGACAGAGGAGGTGGGCAGAGGGGAAGGACAGAAGGAGAGGGAGAGAGAGTCTCAAGCAAACTCCACACTGAGCACAGAGTCCAACCTAGGGCTCGATCTCACATATCTGAAATCACGACCTGAGCTGAAACCAAGAGTTGAATGCTTAACTGACCATACCATCCAGGCACCCCATCATAGAATTATTTTTAAAATATAAATGAGAACAAAGAGAACAAGGCTTCCATGTGGAGGCATTTCCCCTTGTTTAGTCCTGAATTTTAATCTTAAAAATAAAATTTTAAATAAGGATGGAAACTATTATTGTATCCTCAAAATTATCATGAAAATGCATATTTGGAACCAAGACTACAGAGGGAGCCAGAGAATGAAACCATGAAAGGTCTCAGTGTAGCTACCTCACTAACATATCGCAGGAACTATCACATCAACTCATTTTATCTTGTCACAGATGAGAAAAGAAAAGTTTCATGGAAACAAAGATCACTGCCTGACCTAAGTATTGCTGCAAAACAAGCCCGCTCAAAACTTATTTTATTATGCTCATAGATTCTGTGGATTGGGGATTCAGACAGAACTTAGTAAGAATGGCTTTTGTCTGTTATATGATATCTGGGGCCAATGAGGAATGGAATGATGGTGGCCGGGGGTACCTAGATTGCTGGGGCCTGAATTCCTTTGCAGACATTTTGACTCATCCATCTGTAGGTAGTTACTGGCTGTTGGCTAGAGTACATAAACATGGCTTATCCCTGGGACCTAGCTTCACGCCTCGGCAAGCTCAGGGTAGTCAAACATCTTACCTGGAAGCTCAAATATCCAAAGGCAAGTATCCCAAAAATACCAGAAAGAAGCCGCATGGCCTTTATTTTATAAGCCCTCCAAGGTCAAATACTCTTTCACCTGGAGCAGTGACAACCAGGCCTGGATTTAAGGAAAGGGGACATAAACACCACCATTTGATGAGAGGGATGTCCAAGAATTTGTAGACACTTTGGAACCACCATAGGGGGGTAAGCACTTCTTAACTGAGGTGTCAGGAAACTGTGTCTTACGTTCTGTGACAGCAGTCCTTGCACAGGTGGGTACTAGCTCTCTGCATCAGGAAGAAAAAGCAGCATTCTGCTCCACAAGGTTGTAAGTTTAGGACACAGTCTAGAAAGAATGGCATTTCTGAATATTCCCAATGCCTTATCCGTCCCATCCCTCCACTTAAGAAAATAAAACTAAAAATGCTTGTGAAGAGCTTGAAAAGAAGATGTGCAATGATGTAAGTGTAACTTTGCCATTTCACATTTATACCAAGCATATCGTATCATCCCCAGTAGTTTTCTCATATCTCAACTCTCTAGGAGGCTTTCTATCTTTCTCCAGTTAAGAATTTTAATGCCAGTGTTCCAGAGACCTAGAAATTTATCCAGAGAAAAATATCATTCAATTTCCCCATGTTGATAGTACTGTTTCCAAACAACTGAAATTACTATTTATCTCTATAATATATGTGTGTGTGTATGTATGGGTGTATATAACATATACATATATATAATATGTATATTATATATATAATAATATATATAATATAACATAATATATATAACTATAAATAATGTATAATATGTATATTAATTCATATATATTTACACATGCAAAGATACATGGGAACAAAAAAATTGACAAATACTTAAACAAAGAATGTAAATAACATTTAAGTGTAAATAACATTTAAGGAAAACATAGACTAGAGAATTTCAGAGAAGGAGGGGTAGTTACTTTATTCTTGTGTGTATATAAATAAATATGTATGTGTATATGGAAAGACAGAAACGTGTGTGTATAAACATGCATGGTCTTAACTGTGTGTGTATATGTGCATGGGTATACACACACAGAACAACAAATATGACTATCCAAAATAAAAATTTATCCGTGCATATTTTATATTTATTCAGGAGTTATTTTATGACTGGTAAGCCCTTTATTAGTTTGTGCATATTTGCTTTTAGTAAAATTCCTAGCATTATATCTCTAAATGTATAGTATGGGGTTAAACTGAATGAATATCTACTTCAATACAGTCACACCTATATATTCTTTCTTGCTACTCAACCAGGAATAGGTATTCCAGAGAATTAAAACCATTGGCCATTTTATTGTTAACACTGATTTTGGAGGCACATTTGGCTATACTGTACTTCTATTAAATAATATAGCAATTACCAGTTTTGCAAGATGCTTGCTATTCATTTACATATATTTTACCATGCAGCATATTACATACAAAATCATTAGATACTGAAGGAAAGGAGTAAAAACGTGGCTAAGCAATCTGGTATTGCTCCCAACATATGCAACCAGTGAAGCAGATGGAATTGTGTTCTTGGGATGTTTAAGGACTTTTAGAGTGCTTCGTATCAGCAGCATCTGGAGACCAATTACCGAACACTCTCCACAGGGGTCTTGCCTCAGGGTTTTTCAATGGATGAATAATAGATAAACTCCGTGCCTTCCCACTGAGAACGGCTGAAGCAGCATCAGAAAGAAAGAGTCTATTTGAGTTGAACTAAAAATGAAATAATTTGAAATTTGAACTAAAGTCTTTTGTGTTTACATATGTAGTTGGTTGTAAGGTTGCAAGGCAGGGGCCTAATGAATGGGAGGGTAGACACTGGAAGCTCCTGGCTTTTCCTGAGTTGGGCAGAAAGAGAATGTGAATGCGGAACTAACCTCTCAATTCACACACGCAAATGGCTAATGTAAGGACTTGCAATATTCATGGAGGAAATTTGCTGACTTTAAGGCTCTAAAATATCTTTGAGTATCTTATAGATGGTCCATTTCAAACTCTTTATTACATATTAGATTCTGGAGGCCTGAGGAGCTTCATGACTTGCCCTTGAACAACCACTAAGGTGTTAGTAGTGGGGGCTCCATTTGGATGTTGGTTCTCCACGTCACTGCTATCATCACACACATTTGTATAATAATTACAAAAAATAAGTGCAACACTGTGTACATGGGGGATTGCCCCTTCTAGATTATAATGAGATATTCAAATACATTTTCTCACTTAAATTTAATAACAATACTCCATGATAAAACATAGTGATTGTCCTTTCCTGTAAGAAAACTGAAGTTTAGAGAAGCAGACCTGAGACTCCTTACCAGGCCTGGGAAGTTCCATGTCTTTGGTGAAATGTGTGAAATTTGTCTTGTGCATATTTCCGGAGAGGAAATGCAGATTGTACAGCAAAGTTAGTAAGATGCCTGAAGCATCTTAAAACTTCAATAGCATACTAAAAACTTCAATAGCTCATTCGTTCGTTTATTCATTCATAAATATTTGTGAAGCAAATACTTACCCTATGTACAAGACATTAAGGTAGGAGACAGGGATATAGCAATGAGCAAGATAGGAATTATCCTTAGCCCCATGTGGTTTGAAAGTTTATGTTGTCAAAAAACTTCCTTGTGAAGTTTTAACTAAGTGACTGCTGCTGCATTTTCGTTGTGAATAAAACAGAAAAAAATGTTAACCTTGGCATGGACAAAGTCTAACTCAGAGTAGTTTAGTGCACTCATCCTAATAATCAAATTATTATTATTCAATAAGAAGTATCATTTAATCATAATTAGTTAAATGATTAAAAGCCTGGTTGCCTTCAATTTAGACTATGCAAATAAAAGTTATGAATTATCTATGGTCTGCCCTTCCATTTATTCTTGGCTTTTTTTTGGTAATTTATTTAATAAGTTAAAAACAGGAGAGAGGAGAGGCAAATGGGGTGTAGACAATAAAAATCATTACATTATGGATAACCAGTTTTAGTTCCTTAAAAAATCACTTAGAATAAGTAAGACACTAAAGCCCAGGACTAAAATGGCCTGTCTAGTATCACATATCCAAATCTTATCTTAATTAGTACACAGTTGTCAAAAATTAGATACATTGCTTTTTATAAAATATCATTCCAAAGGGAGTGAAAAGGGGCGCTTGGGTGGTTCCGTCAGGTAAGGGACTGCCTTGGGCTCAGGTCGTGATCCCAGGCTCCTGGGATCGAGCCCCGCATCAGGTTCCCTCCTCAGAGGGGAGCCTGCTTCTCCCTCTGCCTGCCGCTCCCCCTGTATGTGTGCATGCTCTCTCTCTCTCTCTCTCTGGCAAATAAATAAATAAATAAATAAAATCTTAAAAAAGAAATAAAGGGAGTTAAAATTTTTGAGATGATTTTCAATCTGAAAAAAGGAACCAAGTCTTCCTAAAGAAGATCCTGGAGCAAATTTGATATCACACCCAAACGTTAAAATCCTCAATTATACTCATCTCCAAAAAGATGGACATAGGATAAAGAGAATCATTTCGGTTTCCCTTAAGTGCCTCTGTGCAGTGGGAGCAGATACACTGATGGCAAGAAGTGGACAGAGGAAAGGTCTGCTGTTACCTGCCAGGAGAGCATCTGATGTTAGCTTCTTTATTATGGAAATTTTTTAAATATAAAAGTAGAAAGATTCCCCACATATCCATCACTCAGTTTCAACAATTATTAGTTCATCATCTCATCTATATATTCTTACCTACTTCTCCCCCCGTATTATTTTTAAACATATCCTAGACAGTATATAATTTTCTCCATAAATATTTCAGTGTGTATCACTAAAGAAAAAGACTTAAAATCTCATCACACTCAAACACTTTAACAATAATTCCTGAGGGAGAGTTTCAGGAAAATAAAATTAGCATCTTACAAAAAATAAAACACGAATTTTAATCATAGTGAGCATTTCCAGTGTGAAAAATAAATGTGTAGAACTCACTTTTAAGGACAAGTTCTTAAAAACTGGGAATTGCAACTGACAACCTTCGCAACGTAGAAAAGACCAGCAATTTCAACGTGAAACAAACACACACACACCCAGCAGTTTGCCATGAAATATCTACTTTCTGACTATCATTTGTGTGGCACTGAGATGATTATTTGCCTACTGTTAGCTGTATAGTGAGTCTACACCCCTGGGTATAGATATGGCAGACTTGCCTGATAGGTTAGCATATACCTGTTACTAAGAACTTGGGCAACAAAGGTTTCTGAGTCTAGAAGTGGAACTCTGGAGGCAGCCCAGAAAAGAGGAACACCTGGCTGCGCTCAAGACGGTGACATTTTATAAGAAAGTTGATCACTAGACTTGTGAGCAGTTGGTCCAAAGAAGATCTTTGCAAATAAGGAGATAAAAGGCTGAAGCTGAGAATTTGGAAATGAGGCTTGCCTTATAAACGATTTTAGTTTTCTTTTGATATCTCATACTACAAAGACTTAAAAAAATGCATTCCTATTTCAGCTGTCTTAAAATTATTAAGAGAATTGGTATATGTCAATACTGGCACTAATATCAGAAGAGGTACAGAGGCAATATGGTGATGTCCCTCAAAAAGAATGCATATGCCATTATCAAAAGGTGGATATATACTAGAGCAAGGGTTTAGTGTTAGAACATTCTTACTCAAATCTGCAGAAGCAGGATTTATTTTATTATTTATCTTATTATATTTTAATTTTTATTTCTCTTCACAAACATTCATTAAATGCTTGCAGTATGTCAGGCACTGCTATGCTCTAGGAATAGAACAATGGGAAAACACAGACAAAGTCTATTCAATCATGAAGTTAATACTTTAGCTGTTTCTTTATACAACCTATTCCATCGTGGTTAGGTTAATAACAAATTTCTTTTTTTTCCCCTTAACCAACAAGACTTTTTATCAAATGAATTTTACATGGAAATATATTGATATAATATTGACATTTATAAGTACTATGTCTAAGTGCATTTTCTATTATCAATTTAGAATGGCAATCAATAATATCAATAAGACATTATTGGAGAAAAAAAATGAAAGCAGAAATTAGGGATGCTGAGGCTTCTATCAGCCCCCCCAAATAATTTCACATTTTATTTTGGCTGGAGCTACTCAGAGAGAGATCTGAATTCTGATACATGCAACAGTCTTAAATGTTAATTCTATATTTAAAAAATGATGACAATTTCTGAAGGAATTTTTAAGTTAATTTCTCAACACACTTGAAAGAGTATTAGGAAGAAATTCTCATTCCAAATTTTAAAAAATCTTATCAATGCTCACAGTGTAATGTAATAGTTCAGTGTTCAGTCTTTGGGGCCTGAAACTTTGTTTTTATTCCTGATCTGACTTGTATTAACTGTGTAGCCTTGGGAAATTTACTCGGTTGGTCTGTGGTTGGTGTCTCTATCTGCAAAATGAAGCTAATAATACCAGAGTTGTTAGAATGATTACATTAAATAATTGATGAAATACTTATGTACATACTTGGGTCATATTAAGTATTCCACATAAGATATTTGGGTTCTAATCATATTTCATAAAATAGAAGTCACGAGAGAGGGGAAGCAGTGCTATTCCAATGGCTGTAATCCTATTTAGTTTAATTCGCCAAATCTTATCGTTTGCCGACTGTGCAAGGTAGTGGTGATACAAAATGAAAACACTAAGGAAGTCCATGTTTTGGGGAATATTTCAGTTTAAAAATGTGGGAAGTGAGAGACATTCCAGGTAAAGGAAAGACTTGTGTGAAGGTATTACTTGAACCCAGAGACTGCCCAGAAGAACATGGCGTAGATTTCAGTGAGACTCCGATGAAGAATGAGGGCACTTGCCAGGTATGAAAGAAAGCACGATGCTTTAGAGGTAAGCAGGGTCAGATCATTCAAGCCTTATAGCCATGTTAAGGATTTGGAATTTTTATTTTATGGGACATTGGAAATCATTGAGATTTCATAGACAATTGAATGATTTGACAGCAGCATGCTGGTTTGTTTTTAAGGGGGAAAAAGTGGAAGCCAGTTAGTCAACTAGGCTGTGACAGTAATTAAGGAAAGACATAAAAATATTATGGCCTAGACAGTAGCAGTGGGGCAGGAGAAAATTAGCAGATTTTAGTCATGTTTTGGAGGTAGAATTAATGGGACTTGGTGATTGGTCGGGACAAGTGAAGAATAGAAAGGAATCAAAGATTCTTGGGTTTTTGACTAAGATACTGAGCAAATAATTATACCTTTTCTGAAATTATGGATTGTTAGTGAAACTAACAATAGTTTGAAAAGAAATTTTTCCTTTGTGTGTGTGTATGTGTATAGTATCAATGAAAGAAAAACTTCAATTTCAAGTAGTTCAATAAGCTGGTGACCAGTACAAAGAATTGGAGTTGGTATGATGATTTAAGGTTAGTTAACATAAGGTTGTTGTTAGGTGGAACAACAAATTGATGAGATCAAATTGAAAATGGATGAGATCAAGTTGCAAGTCTATATGGAGTAAAGAGATGACCTATACAGGACTCTGAGACAAACCAACATTCAAGAAGTATTATAACGCAGAAGAAGCCGGCCAAAAACATTGGAAAGGAATTGCAATAGGAATAGGAGAAAATTTAAAAGTGAGAATCCACAGAAGCCAAGAGAAAACTGTTTTCAGAAGAGTGGTCAGCTAAGGGCAACCTGCTTGCAGGACCTAAATCCTTGGACACTGAAATGTGTCTGCTGGCTCTAATGACCTAGATGCAGTTTCAATGAAGTAGTGAAAGCAGAAGCCACATTGTGATGGGTTGAATTCCAAATAGAAAGTGATGAAAAGGAGGAAATGGTGCTTTTGCGATGTTTTCTGTAAAAAGGGGAAATGTGACATAACTGGAGGGGAGTAGAGGGTCAACGGTGTTTTTAATGTCTTGCTTCACAGAAGAGGGAGGTGGAAGGGCTTGAAATGCTATTGGGAAGGATCTAGCAGGAAAGTCAAAGTGGAAAACACAGAAGAGAGTGGAAGATAAGGAAGGCGGCGAGACTCCAGACGAAGCAAGAGAATAGGTGTCCAGAACATGGGGAAATAGATCGGCTTCAAGTAGTAGGAGGAATCACAGATGCAGATCTCATAAAAAGCCAGATACAGACATGAAAAGCTTATTGTGAGGAAAGTTTGGGCTTTATTTTTTCAGTATAGGAGAAGATAAGGTCAGCTGCTGAGAAGGAGGGTACACAGAGAATAATTGGATAAATGGATTCAATGTTAAAAAAGAATGCCCTACATTTGAAGTTGTAGCCACGGAGAATAAAAAATTGCTGAGGAGAGTAACCCTTAAAAACAAGATAATGTAGCCTGAGTTAATGTGCTATTTGTCTCCAGTGTTTTAAAATTTGGTATATATCTTAACACATTTGAAGCTGGGCATTGTTTCCATTATTACTTAATTATTTACTTAAATTTGTTAGGAACACTTTTTTTTTAAGTGAAATGTTTTCAGAATCCCTGACAAAGCCTGCTTCACAACCACATAAAAAACTTGTCTCATGGAGATGTCGAGTATAGACATTTTCTCTAAAAGTGCCTCTCTAGATCTAGTATAATTTTCACATCTATATTGCCTCTTCATTTGCCGGTGACCTATTATTTTTCAATATATTGTTTTCATGTTGTCAAATATCGTGCATTTTTGTTTTGAAATATAATGATTTTAAACATGAATTTTAAGAACTGTGTTCAGCTGTTAGGCTGTTAGGCTGAAGTTAGATACCTTATTATTATGCCTTTAATTTCATATTTACTGATAAGAGGTAATAAACATCAAAACACTTTATATATAATATTTAAGAGAATGTCAAATATATTATTTGGAGAATATCAAATAAACCCATCGCTAAAGATTATTTGATCTCTTAATTTTGTTAGGGTTTGATAATTTCCAAAGATATCAAGATTTCTTAATAAGGTCTTCATTTATTAAAACTTGGATACACCAGTAAGAAATATTTTTTGTTTCCTGCTAACTAAGAGGAAAACAATAATCTTGAGTTTCCATGAGTTGCTGTCACTAACAGAAGGAACATCTTAAAAACTTTAAAAAGATACTGGTTTGAAAGCTTGGCTAAGGAAGATTACTAAAAGATATTGGTTTCTGTGTCAGGGAAAGATTGTGTCTACAAAGAGAAAAAGTACTTTTACTTAGAAAGACAATTACATTGTATGACCGAGTTTTTGTCTGCAAAGTTTACAGATTCTTTTCCTGAACTGATAACTCTGTGTGACCGATATTTCTAGCAATTCCTTGATACTAGCCTTAAGTGAGAAAAATACGATATATGTGATATATGGCTAGAGATTATTAACAACCTTAAATGACCTAAAAGAAAACTTTCTGAAATAGGTCCAATACCCCTTTTCAAAGGGGGCTTATCAGCAAGTGTAGCTGAAGAGACAGTGGTTCTGTGGTGCATTTTGATAAGCAATACCCCTTGTTTAGAAAGCTTCACGAAACTGTTGCCAGGAATACAATGTTAGATTAATTTCAGACTCTGTGTTAAGGCTTGTAATAGCTTTTTAGTCAATGAGTCCTCAATTAAAATGCAGTGTCTCAGAGCAAAGCCTTGTTGTCACCACCCCTCCTCCCTCTAGCCGTTTCAATCCTCTTGACAAATACTGTCTCCTTAAGGTTCAGTTTACTGTCTACATGATGCGAAATCTCTCCTTTCTTTTAACATTCTTCCCAGTTAGAATTTAGTTCTCTCTGTATTTCTTCTTATCCTGTAAATATTCCTAGCATAGCTCTTTAAGAAGGAAATTGTTTAAATTACCTTTATCCCACAGAATCAAGCACTATCCCTTGTACAGAGCAATACAATAGTTGTATATGTAGAAAAAGGGGGTGGTGGAAATAAAATTTATTGACCCCCTTATTTTTTTCTGGCACAATACAAAGCTTTTGAAATATAATGCCATTTATTTATGTATTTATTTATTTTAAAGATTTGATTGATTTGTCAGAAAGAGAGAACAAGCAGAGGGAACAGCAGGCAGAGGGAGAAGCAGGCTCCCTGCTGAGCAAGAAGCCTGATGTGGGGCTCATTCCCAGGACCCTGGGATCATGACCTGAGCCGAAGCGAAGGCAGACCCTTAACCGACTGAGCCACCCAGGCATCCCCAAATATAATGCCATTTAAAGTTATAGGCTAATTACCCAGGAGACATTTTCAGTCTTGCTATTTGGGAGTTAAAACTGAGTTTTAAATAAACTAAACAGAATGGTTCAGATTATGCTTAATTGGGTCAAGACAAATTTGGGTTTGTCTTCCAAACTCTAAATGACATTTTCTTTTGACAAAATGATATTGAGATAATTAACCGGCTCTCTTCTCAGTACACTTTCCTTGCACTTCCATCCAACATCATGTATGGAGGGACCTGCTGCAGAGAGACTACCGCATGAAGGCATAATATCCAGATGATTCTTAAGAAAATTCAGCTAAAAGGGAAGGAAAGCAATTGAAAGTTGAGGCATAACAGGGTTTTATACAACAGACTGAGCATGTTTACATACTGAAGAGTAAAAACTGGAGAACAAGGAAAGGTTAAAATGTAGGCAAAGATGAGATAGACAATAATAAGGCAAACCTATGAAGAAGCAGGAAGAAAAAAGACCCAAAGAAGGGTTGCAAGAACCATTGCAAGAAGGATGGTTGCTTGGGGGAAGCTTTGTTATAGATGAAAACGTGTTACTCCAACTGTACACTCTTTATCATTAAAGAGAGGAAACATAATCAACATAAAAACTAGTTTTACTGGGGTGCCTGGGTGGCTCAGTGGGTTAAAGCCTCTGCCTTCGGCTCAGGTCAGATCTCAGGTCTTGGGATCGAGCCCCGCAACAGGCTCTCTGCTTGGCAGGGAGCCTGCTTCCCCCTCTCTCTCTCTGCCTGCCTCTCTGCCTAATTGTGATCTCTTTCAAATAAATAAATAAAATCTTTTGGAAAAAAAAAAAAACTAGTTTTACTATTAACTGGTTAACAATCAACCTTTCAGTTCAATAAATGGACTGTCCACCTACGTGAAGCCATCAGACTCTCTCATACCCCCTCTCTGCTCCACCACATCTCTTGGTCCTCGTTACCCATGACCCTTCACCCCTAAATCCTCTAATGGCCATAGTCTCCTGGGTGGTTTAACTGCAACTCTCTACACTATTTAGTTCTACCATCAAGCAAAAAAGTGAAGCTTCAGATGGTGAAAGTGGAAGTGGAATGGTAGGAAAATGCCTTTAATACTTTGTTTTCCAAATATTAATGTATAGACAATCACTTAAGGAACTTGTTAAAATGAAGATTGATTCAGTGGGTCTGAAGTGGGACCTATGAGTCTATTTTTCTAATAAGCATTCATATGATATCATGGTCTGTAACCACATTTTGAGTAGCAAGACTCTGGAGTTTCAATCTAAGGAAAAAAAAAAAAAACTTAAGGTTCTGTTTCTGATTCAAAGTATTATGCTTTCTCTTTAAGTTGGTCTTATGGAGGTGACTATACCTCTGGGAACCTAAAAAATTTCTAATAATTCTATAAAACATAATTGGATTATAATGTGTGTTTATCTTTGTGGTTATAACAACTAAGAAATTTTTGAATCAGCATATAATTTCTTTGAAGCTTGATCTCTCCTATTATGTATAATTTTATCTCTAATAGGAAAATTTGGTAGAAATGTACAAAGCAAAAGTTTGAAAGATACTCTGTACTCCCAGTTCCCTCTTAAGCAATTATTATAATGCTCAATTCCAGAATGCACATTTAAGCATTAGTCTAGAAAATTTTATATACAGTCCATAGCATTTGTTACAGGAATATAATACTTCACCAAATAAATTATTTTCTGAGAAGTTAGCTAAAAAGTATATTTCTATCTTTTGCATTTCTAGATGTAAGTTCTATTTTCCTTTTGAACTTTATATTATTAAATTTCTATTGTACAGATCTTCTTCAACTTATGACGAGGTTACATTTTGGTAACCCCCTCATAAATTGAAAATATCCCAGGTCAAAATGCATTTAATATACCTAACCCACTAAACATCATAACTTAGCCTTACCTACCTTAAATATGCTCAGAACACTTACATTATTCTTGACTTGGGCAAAACATCTAACACAAAGCCTTTTTTTCATAAAGCATTAAATAGCTCATGTAACTGAATACTATACTAGAAGTGGAAAACCAAACAGTTGTATGGACACAGAATGGTTCTAAGCGTATCAGTTATTCACTCTCATGATCATGTGGCTGACTAGGAGCTTTGACTCACTGCTGTTGCCCACCCTCAGAAGAGTATCACTTTGCGTATCAGGAAAAAATCAAAATCCAAAATTTTGAAACACTGTTTCTACTAATTGTACATCATTTTTATACCTTCGTAAAGTCAAAATTTGTAAGTCAACCCATCAAAAGTCGGGGACCATCTGTACCTGATCATACAGAAAATATTTTCAATAATATATCTAACAAAAAAAATGGTAAGTGTAGAAGCAAGACTGTCTAAGTCATAATAAAGACTGACCACATTCTAGAATTCACTTTCATAATTAATTCATGATGAATAGTTTTTTTAAGACTATCCACCTCAAAATTTTCAGTACAGAAAGAACAGCTTTTGATGAAAAAAAATCCATTTATAAGTAAATCATCATGCTAAGAACTGTGATGCCTATTTTGATGCAAATTTTTCTAATATTTATGCTTGGCATCTAAAATGACACGAAAAGAACATTTAAGGTATAATGCACATTTTCAAGGCTTTTTATAAAAATCTGAAACCTTCTTATTCTGGCATAAATAAAACTGGATGAGGCAATGAAAAGTGGAGCTAGTTAGAATTTCACTTCTTCCCTCAATCTCATCAGCAGGACCCATTAGGGAGCTAAACACCTACCTCATCCCCTTACCTTTGGACTTTCCACGAGATCGTAACAAGTAGTCTATTTGTTTAAAAAAAAAAAAAAAAAAAGATTAAATAGAATCCAGACTTTCATAATGCAATATCCAAAATGTCCAAGACGTAACTGAAAATCATTCATCATATCAAGGAGCCAGAAGGTAACAACTTGAATGAGTAAAGACCATCAATGAATGCTAACATCAAGACAAATCACAAGTTGAATAACCTGACAAAGACTTTAAAGCAGACTCCATAAAAATGTTTCAGCTAGTAGTAAAGCAATCTTACGAAACAAATGAAAAGTAGAAAACCTCAGCAAAGAAATAGAAGTTATAAAAAAGAATCAAATGGAAATTAAAGACCTGGAAAAAGATGTAACAATGAAACTTCAAAACTCACAGGATGGGCTCAATAGTAGAGTGGAGATGTCAGGGAATAGAATCAGTGAGCTTGAAGACAATTAATTCAATTTCAACAGCAGAGAGAAAATACACTAAAACAGTGGAGAGATGAAACACAGGGACTCAAGGAACTGTGGGATAATGGCAAAAAAAGTTAAGGTTCATATCATCAGAGTCCCAGAAATAGAAGAAAGAGAGAGCAGAACAAAAAATAATACAGTAAAAGAAATAAGGGTTGAAAATTTCACAAATTTGTCAAACAACGCAAACCTGTAGATCTAAAAAGTTAAATAAAACCCAAATATGATAAACCCAAAGAAACCAATGCCAAAACACACCATTATTAAACTTTGACAACTAAGGGCAAAGTCCTGAAAGCTGCAGGTGAGAAAGACATAGGCCTTACAAGAGAACACCAGTTCAGGTTTTTTTTCTGAAACCATGGAGGGCAGAAGGAAATAACACAACATTTTTAAGATACTAAAAGAAAATAACTGTCAACCGAAAATTCTATATCTAGTGATCAATCCCATTTACAATAGCACCAAAAACAATAAAATTCTCAAGAACAAATTTAATCAAAGAAGTGAAAGGTCTGCCCACTGAAAATTGTTAACACATGGATTAAAGAAATTCAAGACACATAAATGGAAAGATATCTCATGCTTTTGGATTGGAATAATTAATATTTTTAAATGTCCTTACTACCTGACGCTGTCAACAAATTCAGTACAATCCCTATCAAAATTCTAATGCCATTTTTCACAAAAATTTTAAAAAATCCTAAACTTTTTTGGGAACTACAAAAGACACTGAAGAGCCAAAACAATCTTGATCATGAAGAACAAGTCTGGAGTCACTATGTATTGACACAAATGTATTTGGTCTCGGCATATAGATCTTCTTTTTTTGTTTTAAGATTTTATTTATTTATTTGAGAGAGAGAGAGAGAGAGAGAAAGGATGAGCTAGGGGAGAGGCAGAAGGAGAGGCAAAGGCAGACTCCCCACTGAGCAGGAAGCCTGATGGAAGACTCCATCCCAAGACCTTGGGATCATGACCTGAGCAAAGTAGGCACTTAACTTACTGAACTATTAGGTGCCCCTCAGTATATAAATTTTTTGGCCATAGGCTATATAAGTAAGCATGATTAAGATGTGGTAAATAATATTTTAACTTACCTTACTTTTTCAAGTCAAACTATTATCTCAAAACAAATATGACTACTATAGTTTACTTGAGAAAGCTATTTTTTACCATACTATCTCAATACAATGGCATATCTAGACAAATATCTAATTGTAGTTTTAAAAGAAAACACCAGTTATTAAAGAATTAACATCTTAAAACACGGTAAACAATATAAGATATAAAAATACCTTAATTTTCAAATGGTTAACAATGTATATATTTTTAATAAAAATAGTTATACTAGTTAAGATATATTTCATGGGACTAATAAACAAACACATGTGTTATATATCTAAGTCAGCTGCACAATATAAGGTAATGGACATCTTATAAACAGATCACAGACATGTACCTTCCATCTATTTACACTGCTGACTTGATAAAACTATTTCTATTATAAATTATAACTTTATATATACATATATATCTCATCTATTGTGGGCCACTCTGTTAAACTCAGATAATTTAAAAATCCTCATAACTCCAACTTTGCTGTTACTATTTCATTCAGACATGCTTTTCAAAAACTCAATATTATTTATAGTTGCCTTACAGAATCAGGAGCTACTTGGATATGAAACAAACAGGTGATTTACTCCAGTGCTGAGACAGTTTTTATGCACCATCTCTTTACTATTTGAATTATGTCCAAGTTTGGTTTATTCCAACATCAAATCATAATTAAATGAACATTGAGGAAACTTAGTCATTTCTTTTTTTCTTTATGTTAAGTTAGCCAGCATGTAGTACGTCATAAATTTTTGATGTAGTGCTCAATAATTCTTCAGTTGTGTGTAACACCTAGTGCTCATCACGACACGTGCCCTCCTTAATATCAGTCACCGGGTCAACCCATCCCCCCAGTTTAGTCATCTCTTAAATCACAACATTAATACCATGGATGAGAACACTTCAGCTTATCTAATTGACTCTTCACTCAAGAGATGACAAAAAGATTGGAAGTAGCCTTTAATAAGCCGAGCTTGGGGCGAGACACATTCTTTACCCTGAAGCACTATTAATGGGTCAAGCTGTGTATATTAAAGAAAGGGAACTCCTGGGATTTTTAACTCAATGACTTCCAGAAATCAAGTTAACTTAATGGGGGAAAAACTAGTTTTATTAAAGACATAAACAATAGTGAGCACTAATATAGTATTCCAGAAGAACCCAACATGTGTTGGCATCAGTTACATGTTAGTGTCATACGTTACAAACTGAAACTTGGGCGGAGGTTAAGCCCCTTGCCCCAGGCGCCAGCAGGGTTCCTGTCACCTTCACGGGCACCATGATCTTTCTACTCTCTTAGTCCATACATACCCAAGATTAATATTCTCCGGGGAACAGATTCAGTGGAAAAAGCATGTAAATATTTATGAAGTAACAGCAAGTTAAATGTTACAGAAAGTCTAGATAACATTTAAATGCCTAAAATTTCCACCTACACAGATGGAATGAAGACCCAAAAAATGTTGCCTGGATCCCCAAAATCAAAGACTACAATTAAACGTGGGAGGAGGTAAAATGCTCCTGAATCACACTGCCATAACGTGGTGTTTAAATAACTTGTGTGTGAAGAGTTAATCCAGAGCTGATGAAACTGTCCTGGGATTGCCTATTTATTAAAATTCTTATTTACTTACTAGATTAATCACAGGAAAAATTAATTGCCATTAGCCTTAAAGTAAAATCTATGGAAGCAAAATATCTTATTAAATATTTAACAGGGACATAGTACACATATTGCTTCATTTAAATAATCTAATTATAGCAAGCTAATCCACTTAGCTTATCATAAAACTTAAAACTATTTGAATTCAGCCCATCCTGACTTAGGTTCCTGTTTTATTCCTTTCAATAGTTTTCAATAATATTAACAATATAGGACCAGAGCTCTTAAGAGCTGATGAAAGATTAAAAAAAAAAAACAAAACCTTTCTAGGATGCTGTAAAATATAGCAATCAGAAAAAAATTGAAAGAAGGAATATAGATAGCATGGCTCTGCAGCAAACCCCACCACACTGGAGTCAAATAAGCAATGGAAGAATAATGGTGGGGGGTGGGGGCTGAGGCAGGGTGCAGGTAGATGTGATGAAGCCCTAAGGTTTTATTCTAGAGTACCCAGATTTGACTGTGGCACTCTACTTTTTCTACCTTTATACTTAAAATAAATGACTGAATTTCCCAAGTAATGAGATGTTCCACAAAGAACAGAAGATATATCTATAGAGAGTATAGCATGCTTATGTAAGACCATGGAATAGCCCAGTTGGGCATTATTAACAGGTAAACAGTCCTTAAGTCCATGCCAGAACAAGTCAAAATTTCTTATCAGGGTTTTAAGCTCAGGATTACACACTACTCTATGCATATGCTCTAACTACATACATTAGTTTTTTGTGAGACTACTTGTGCTTTTGATTGGCACATCATGTAATTTTTAATATGTGAAATTAATACAGATACTTAAATAAAAGACAATGCACATGACCGAGGAATTCTCTGAAGTCCCCACATATCTCAGAAATGAATTCAATAATCTATATACAAGCACACTCTATCCATACCTTTAACAACAAGAGAAAATGGTATTCTGAAGAGAAAAACATCAGCTTTAAGAGGCAGTTTTAATTAAATGCCAGAGGAAACAAAGATTGCATCAGAATGGGCAAGTAATGCCCAACAAAAATTCTATTGTTAAATAGGAAACAGGTTTAAGGACATTCTAGTCTAAGCACAGATACAAATCTTTCAAAATCTTATCTATTTTATTCTGCTTGATGTGTAAATACTACCGACCTGAGGTCTTAAATTTGGGCTGTACAAACTCAAAAGGAAAAATAAAGGAGCACAGTAAAAGTTATCTTAAATGAAAGAAACACAGAAAGTTATAATTAGGATGAAGTCAGAAAAGCAAAAATATTACAATGGAAAAACTTACTCATTACTTGTTGGTACTGGTCCTGGGAGATGGGTACCATGTACATTAATTTTCAAGTGGATTAATTTGTCTTGTAGTAACATATCCTATTCATCATTGTTAAACTAATCCAGAATTCTACATGGTTAAATCTTAACAGTGCGTTCCCTTGGAATAGCTGCACACACTTCCTACCTGTGAAGTGCTCATTCTCAATAATATAGTTTACAGAAGGTAGTTTGAGGTCAAAGGTACCCATTGTATCCTTATCCTTACACAGAAACTGGGCATTAGGGGTCCTATCTCCCTTGATGAATGGTTCTGAAGTCCTTAAGAAAGATTTTGCTAGATCATAAAGCAGACTTGAGGCATATTTAGTTTTTTAAATGATTTGCATACATTTTAAAGAGATAGAGAAGGGATTTTATGAATGTTCTAAAGTAAATGCTATAACAAAAGAAAGTGGAGGGAAGTCTCTTCCCTTATTTTCAGCAGGGAGAATTACCCTCTTATTTTACACCTGTATTTGCCCTCACAGTCTCCAGTGCACAGCACTTGGTTTACAACTTTACACCCACAATTCAAATTACACCTTCTAAAGTAATATTTTTAGCTTCATCTGTGCCTTGTGCCTTGTAAGTGTGTATATTCACACAGACAACGCAGAGACTAGCCATATGACCCTGATACCCATGTAAGTTTAATAATTCAATTTATAGTTCTTTATTTTCATTTTCTTACTTTCTTCCCCCCCCCCTTTTTTTTTGAACTCATCTTGTTAAATGAGAACTGGCATAAATTATCATCTGAGGACTGTGCTGGGAATGAGGGTTCTGGGAAAGATAAAAAAGATGAATTATTTTTTCCAAAAATGATTATAGCGTCATTTTCAAACTATGCATTCTGGGTTAATTCAATGACTTATTTCCCATATCTCAAATTTATGAGTAATTTGAAAAATAATTCCATTAACATGAAATTTTGGTTAGAACAGACAATTCCTAACAGAATACTCCAATGCTTTCAGTTAATTCACAATAATGTCGATGTAATTATTGGGGTTTTCAATACCCAGGCAGAGCAACCATCCAGGTTTCAACACTTCATGGATTTGCTCATTTGCTTTATATGGAGGAATGACTTGATCTGCCCCTTGGAATTAAAATCGTTCCATCCAAAACCCACCTCTGCCTAGGCCAGGATTGTTTTTAAAAATGCCATTAAACAGAACATTTGGCAAGATGAATATATGACTGTAGACATTACTCAGAAATAAAGATATTGTCAGAGATTTCAGTATTGATGCAGAAAGCCAACTCATTTTTTCCTACCTATCAAAGCTATAATCTTTATTATAATTATTCTGCATTAAAAATTCTCCTGGATATAAAGTTATTTTTATCAGATAATGAAATTCTTCCCAGAGCAGGCCATAGAATCTAAAATTCTCTGCTGCCTGGTCAACTTTAGTTTCCATTTTTTAAAATTTATTTTTATTTATTCCTTTGACAGAGACAGATCAGAAGTAGGCAGAGAGGAAGGCAGAGAGAGGAGGAAGCAGGCTCCCTGCCAAGCAGAGAGCCCGATACAGGACTCGATCCCAGGACCCTGAGATCATGACCTGAGCCAAAGGCAGAGGCTTTAACCCACTGAGCCACCCAGGCGCCCCTAGTTTCCATTTATTATCTAGAATCTTCTCTGATCCAGAATTAGAGTCCCTATTCATACTCTCTATTTTTCAACATATTTGAACTATAAGAAAAAAGCGTTGGGCCTGGCCTTCCAGAGCTTCCATTCTAACATTGACAACCTCGTAGAGAACAAGGTAAGTGCAGTATTATCTGCAAGGCAAGGCAAAGCTAGGTGAGCACCCAAGTTAAGGTTCAGATGAAAGTCTGAGACAGACGGTGGAGGGACTTGGTAATACAGTGAAAGTTCAGCACAGGGAGACAAATTCAGGGCTGTGCTCTAAAAATCACTTCATCAGCAAGTCTTGTTAATTCTTCATCCAAAAAAACTCCAAATGCTCCCTCTGTTCTCCCCACCACTATCGCCATGCCAAGTCACATCTCCACCCTGGATGACTCTGACAGATTCCTGGCCAACCACTGCTTCCCCTTTTGCTCTTCCATAATCCGTTCTCCACTCAGCAGCCAGAATCCTTCCCCAGGAAGTAAATCTTTCTATGCATGTCTCTGCTGAAAACAATCCAATAACTTCCCATTGCACTTAAAACCTAAGCCCTCTTCCTGGCCCCCAAGTCACTGCATTATCCAGCCCCTCATTCTGCTCTAACTTCATCTTCCTCACCATTACTCAAGAGCCTTCTGGTTCCTCACACATGCCAAGCTTTGTCATTCTCTAAGCCTTTGCACAAGCTGTCTGCTTTTCAAGGAGCACTTCCTGCAGAGCATAGCTGGATTCTATTCTTTGAGATTGCCGCTTAACTGTGGTCCCCTGAGAGGCCTTCTCAACTCACTTCTCAACTCACCTGCCTAGAAGAGTCACTGTCTCTTGTGATCTACTATTTTAGCTCTCTTCATGGTTAGTGTATTTTTTAGTTTGGTGGTTAAATGATAAGACCTGTGGGTAAAATGCAAGCTCCACAAAAGCAACGTTATGGTCTGTCTTGTTCCATACTGTTTCTCCAGCATCAGTAAAATACTCACTATATAGTATATGCTCAATAAACATTTGCTGAATGAGTGAACAAATGAATAGGATTTTTTGAAGAGTTGCTTGTTTTCTGTTTGTTTGTTTGTTTTTTAAAATATAGATAGAGAAGCAATTGTATAATTACTGATGTAGTCCTGGAAAAAGTAATAAAAATTAAGCAAAAATTAGAGTAGGGACACCCAGGTGGCTCACTCAATTAAGCATCTGCCTTCTGCTCAGGTCATGATTTCAAGGTCCTGGGATCGAGTCTCATGTCAGGCTCCCTGCTCCGTGGGGAGCCTCCTTCTCCCTCTGCCTGCTTCTCGCCCTGCTTGTGCTCTCTCTTTCTCTCTGTCTCTCTGAAAAATAAATAAAATCTTAAAAAAAAAAAAGTAAATTAAAAAAAAAGAATTAGACATATAAAGGAAAGGATACATGTGAGGTGTTTGTTTATTTTGTAAGAACAATAGTACATGGAAAACATTTTTATGTGAAGTTGAAGGCCTTGCTTTATTTGGATATATCTTAAATAGAACAGTATAGAATCCACATCACACTGCAGAATCTAGGAAATGATGAAACAGTATTGGATTCAGTCAATGGTTGATCACTGGTAGACTCAGAGGTTATATTTTCAGCAGACTGAGGAATAATCAGAACTGAGACATAACCCAAACACCCAAATATGACCTGGTCTAGAGTCTTTACTTACATATTTTAAAAATGATCCCTGACCACAAACATGATTTCTACTGATGAAAATATTTAAGAAAAAATAAAATGGAAGCAATAAGTATAGAAAAATCCTTTATGAAAAAGCGTGGTGAGGAAATGGCAGATTTACAGCAATATTTCTTTTTAAATATTGTTTGCATCAGAGAGATTACTTTTAAACAATTATAAGATGTAGATATGCAAAATTGTAATTGTCTTATTTCCCTATATTTAAACCAAACTTAGTTTATGCACTCTCATTTCTACTGATGGAGAACAGCTAATCTTGCCAATCCAAAATAACCCAATTATTTCTGTTTTTAAAATAGTCAACTTGAAAGGCCTGGGTGGCTCAGATGGTTATGTGTCTGCTTTAGGTTCAGGTCATGATCCGGTAGTCCTGGGACTGAGCCATGCACCGAGGCTCCCCACTCAGCAGGAGCCTGTTTTCTCTCCCTCCCTGCCTCTCTTCTTGCTTGTGCTCTGTCTCTATCTCTTTCTCTCAATGAATAAATAAAATCTTAAAAAATAAAATAAAATAAAAATCAACCTGGGTTTTAATTTATTAAAATTTTCCCATCTCCCCAAAGGTTATTCATTCTGGTTTTGCTGCTGGGTGTGGCGTTTCTAGTGCTCAACCTCTACCAGCCCTATTGGCTCATGGAGCAAAGCTGTGCTCCCCTCTCAAGTCTTCTGCGTTGTATCTCTCAATAACCTGCGGTCCTAAGAGGCACTTAGTTGTTGTTGTTTTTTTTTTTCCAAAATCTAGACCTCTTTTTGGTTACTTATGGTGTCTTATTGCAGGTTGCCTAGAAACGGACTCTGGGACTGATTTACATTCAGCTTTTTGGGGGATGGCCTCAGGACCAACACCCCTGTGGTAGTAAAGGGAGTAGGATTTAACACTGGGTAATGACTACAGCAGAGGGATCAGAGGAGCTCTGAACTAGGAGGCAAGACAGACAGGCCTTTAGAACCAGCACCTCCATTGGCTAATCACTGGAATCAAGTTGGGTCCAGTGCAATTTTGGAGAGTAGTGAGTGAGAAGTCATCCACCACCACCACTGCCACTGCTGGAGAAGTGAGTACTTTACTTCCACAAGGCAATTCAGCATCCAATACAGTTGGTCTCATTGTGTCAGAGCTGTGCCTCCTCCACACACTACACTCAGAGGCTAGGTGTTCTTGGCTCTCAGATTTATCATTAACATGGATTTTTATCTACAGATACATGTGTATGTATGAGTGTGTGTGTGTGTGTGTGTATAAGTCTTGTCCACTAACACTGAAAAATATATCCAGATAAATTTAATGTTTGCTTCAATCACTCCTATGTACTTCCCAGTACTTTTGTGCCTTTTTCTGGCATAGCTTTTTACTAGAATTTTAACCTGGTAAATATGGAAACCCTATACATATAGTTATAGAAATGCTATTTAGTGGTTAGGCAGCCTTGAAGTTACCTGATGTATTTGTTAAAACCGCACATACCTGAATCCCAAACTAGACCCGCTGAACAGAATTTCCAGGGACATTCCAAGAAGTATATAAGTATTTATAATAGCTCCTCATTTAAGCTAAGTGTAACAGTCACCTAAAAAATCCTTTGGGTTTCAACTTTCATGATTTCTCACATATTGGAAATTATTGCCAAGGTCCCTTTTTATATGATGCTTTCCTCCAAACATTTTGGAAAGATTTTTGTTTTCTTAGTAGATTTTCTATTCCTTCTTCTCATTTAAAAGATAACAGAAATTACACAAGGAAAATAGCACAAGGTAGCAGTAAGGTAGTCCTGCAAATAATTAAAAATAGAATTGGTGTGTAGTCAAGCTATTCCGTTTCTCATGCTATTTCTAAAGCAATTGAAAGCACAGTCTCAAAGATCGTGTTCATAGTGGTGTTATTCACAATAGCCAAGAGGTGGAAGCAGCCCAAGTATCCATTGATGTAAAAATGGATAAGCAAAATGTGCTGTATACAGACAATGTAATATTATTTAGCATTAAAAAAGAAGGACATTCTGAAACATGTTACAACATAAATGAACCTTGAGGGTATTTTGCTAAGTAAATAAGCCAGCCAAAAAAACAAAAGTCTATATGATTCCATTAACACAAGGTATCTAGAATAGTTAAATCATAGACACAGAAAATAGAATGATGATCATCAGGGGCGGAGGGGAGGGGAAATGGGGGCTTGTTGTTTAATATAGAATCTCAGTTTTGCAAGACGAAGGAGTTCTGGAAATTGGTTGCAAAACAATGCAAATAAATATACATGTGTAACATTTCAGAACTGCACACTTAACAGTAGTTAAGAGGGCACATTGTATTTTAAGTGTATTTTACTGAAATTAACATTTAAAAGAAAATTACATTAGAAGTGTACAATCCACATCTTATTTGGGGACTGAAATCCACTTCAGATGTCTATACAGTTGCTGATAGGGGATAGAAGGAGTTTAATCTGTGCTTTTAAATTAGAGACATCAAAAGAGCAATAAAGGAACAAACATTTCTTCAGTATTAAGATTTTGGCTGATACTTTGACTTCTTAAGAATCACCAGTCATCTGTTAATAGAATCATACAGAGCCTGTGCTTACAGAAACATGGAGGTTATATGCTCTTTATTTAAACTTTTAAAAACTGGGAAAATAACTATAAAATGACTTCCTAGGGTTCATATTTATTCTCTATCAATGGCTTTCATGGCCGATAGGTGCTTTTACTAACCAGCTCAACCTGGAGTTTAAAAAGAAAAATCCTCCACCTTTTTTGGTTCATAGAATATATCCTTTCTGTGCTTCTTAATTCTCGGGGCAGTGTTTCAGAAATGTCTGAAAATTAACAAACCAAAGTGACAACGTTGAAGGAAAAGTTCTTGGATAAATCATTTATCCTTGAATGAGGTGCATGGGTCTGATTTTAATAAATTATTAAGCACCTTTTGTTTTTAAGGAAAGTAGCATATATTGTATATTGGGACTTACTCTTTTCTAACCTGTATTATATCTCTTTTCATATATAATGCAAGCTTTTCTTCATCTTATTAAATTCTCAAGAATGCTAAGGATGATGATGCTAGGATTATGTGCTATTTCTATGGGGTCTAAAGCTCTTTCCCTTTCTCTTTGTGTGTATGGGTGCATGTGTGTCTGTCTCCCTCCAATTACAATAATTCAGTTTATCCTTAGGACATCCTTTTGATTCTTCAGTCTCAGATTTTCATGTCAGATGTTTATCCATGAAATATTTTTTTTAATTGAGAACTCATTATAACTTCTAATAGGTAAAATTTCAAAGTAATTACTTTGAACTAGACAACTTCTGAAGTCTTTTGAAAGAGACTTAAATACCCATATATAGACAAATAAATGCAATTACTTTTCAAGAGAATAATATGATAGATTAAGTAATTAAGGTGCATTCATTCTGGTACGTTAATAGGGTTTCAAAATGTTATTGCATTATTACAGAAGTGAGTTTGAGTGTTGCAAAATAAAACAAAACCACATGGTCTCCATTCTGTAAACTATTTTCCCGTCTGCAAACTGATGATTCTACTAGTGAAATGCCATTGAAAAGCATTTACAATGTGGAGAAGAACCTATAATCTCAACTAAGTCAGTAACTAAAACCTGACACTGATTATGGTGAAATATAAGTACATTGTCAGGACCCGTCACAACTTCAGTGTCATGTTTTCAGTTTTGTACTTTAGAACACAAACACATTTCTCCAACTCCTCCACACAAAAAAAGTAAGAAAAAAAAGATAATGGCTACTTTTCTGGTAGCAGTGATAAATAAGTATGACTGATATAGGTCCTAGCAAAAGCAAGAAAGCAACAGAGCTCGCATTAAAGTCCTACATAACTACTTCCCCTAATTGATAACTGGTATTGATGAATCTCTTATCCATTTTGTTTTAAAGATTTTTATTTATGTATTTGACAGAGAGAGAGAGAGAGATCACAAGTAGGCAGAGAGGCAGGCAGAGAGAGGAAGTAGGCTCCCCGCTGAGCAGAGAGCCCAATGTGGGACTCGATCCTAGAACCCTGAATCATGAGCCGAAGGCAGAGGCTTAACACATGAGCCACCCAGGCACCCCCAATCTCTTATCCATTAATGTGAAAAGTTTATTACTAGATAATGCTTGGATCATCTCAGAAGATAATGGATTAGCCACTCATGAATAATTTTATTTCTCTTCTTTCTCTTTCTTTCCACCCCAACTGCCTCGGTCTCTCTTTTTTGTTTATAGTTGTTATCCGTAGTTACCTATGAATTCCATTGTCTCTTCCATTTGTAAAGATATTTGGGGTCTCTGTCTTTTAATTGGAATAGTGTAGCTATATTTAATTTTATAAGAAATACTGGGGAATAAACTGAATTAAATTGATTTGGGTTTCTTGTCAATTCTAAATACTCAGATATCTCTACTGTTATTTGCCTCTGTTTAGGTTTTTTATTTTTTCAGTTGGTCAAGTGAATTTTGTATTTCAGATGGTTCAGTTCTTAATGACCTTTCAAAGAAACTAATGAATCTATTAACTTAAAAAAAGGCACATCTAGAAAATAGAAATAATTCTAATAGTCCTTCTAAATGATGATGTTATCACAAGAACATCAAGGGTAAGACTTATCCTTGAACCAAACACTTCAATGAGGAGATTAGCAAATAATTATAGTACGAACTCACAAAGATTTAAATTATAACCCTTTGAAGAAATATTTCATTTTTAAAGTGACTCATTATTAATAGTAATGTTTTATATATGAATGGAGTATTATAAATCGAAAGCAATGTCAAGAACATTACCCCATTTTAACTGTACAACAACAATGTGGCAGGCTTTATTATTCTCATTTTTAGATGATAAACCCTATATTATAAGAAGTTAATGTCAGCATGTCAATGCCAGAGCTATGACCTAACTAAAATCTCTATTATGTCGTCTACTGATCTTCCCAGGGCCATTCCGCATTCTTAGCTGCACTGTATCTTATATTTCCAAAATAATCATAAGGAACTGAGAATATCTTTCTTAATGATTTTATTTATTTATTTATTTATTTATTTATTTATTTGACAGCGAGAGACACAATGAGAGAGGGAACACAAGCAGGGGGAGTGGGAGAGGGAGAAGCAGGCTTCCCGCCTAGCAGGGAACCCGATTGGGATCATGACCTGAGCCGAAGGCAGATGCTTAATGACTGATGACTGAGCCACCCAGGTGCCCCGAGAAAACTTTTTTCTTTTTCTTTTTATACATTATTCTCCCTGCATGATTGTTCATAGAAATTACTCTGAATACTAATGAATTTTTAATTAATGCTTACATCTATTTAACATTAAATAAAGTGATTTTTTCTGTGTGAACATTATACTATCTAAGACCCAGGTTTTGTTGTTGTTGTTGTCATTGTTACTAAGACTTCATGTTTTGGAGCAATTTTAGGTTCACATCAGAATCGAGGAGCAGGTGCAGAGATTTCTCATATACCCCTTACCCTCACAGATGCATTCCCATCATCAACAATCCCCCATCACAATGGAACATTTGTTACAATTGATGAACTTTTGTTGACACATCATAATCACCCAAAGTTCACAGTTTACATTAAGATTCACTCTTGGTGGTGGGGCGCCTAGGTGGCTTAGTCAGTTAAGTGTCTGCCTCCGGCTCAGGTCATGATCCCAGAGTCTTGGGATGCAAGCTATCAGGGTCTCTACTTGGCGGGAAGCCTTCTTCTCCCTCTCCCTTGGCCTGCCACTCCCTCTGCTTGTGTTCGATCTCTGTCTGTCAAATAAATTTTTAAAAAATCTTAAAAAAAAAAAAAGATTCACTCTTCATGTGCATTTTGTGTATTCAAACAATGTATAATAAATAATATGTATTCATCATGAGGCACCTGGGTGGCTCAGTTGGTTGCATGTTTGATTCTTGGTTTCAGCTAAGGTCGTGATCTCAGGGTCATGAGATTGAGCTCCACACTCAGCAGGAAATCTGCTTGATGCTCTCTCCCTCTGCCTCTCCCCCATCTTGTGCTCTCTTCTCTCTCTCAAATAAATAAATATCCAAAAAAAATAGTATATAACCGTCATTATGGTATCACAGAGAGTATTTTTAACTACCGTAAATGTCCTTTGTGCTCTGCTTCTTCATCCCTCTTCCGTTCCACACCCCAGAAACCCTGGCAACCACTAATTCTTTTTATTGTTTCCCCAGTTTGCCTTTTCCAGGATGTCATATAGTTGGAATCATACAATATATAACCTTTTAACATTTTCAGATTAGCTTCCTCTACTTAGTCATATGTGTTTAAATTTCCTTTTTTTTTTTTAAACATGGTTTGAAAGCTCATTTTTCTTTTTAGTGCTGTATAATATTCCACGATCTAGATGTACTACTGTTTATCCCTTCATCTACTGAAGAACATGAGCTTGCTTTTAAGTTTTAGCAATTATGAATAAAGCTGCTATACACGTTCATGTGCAGGTTTTTGTTTAAACTTGGGTTTTCAACTCATTTCAGTAAATGCCAAAGTATATGAATGCTAGATCATACACTAAGAATACATGTAATTTTGTAAAAAACTGCCTGTCTTCTGTAGTGATGCCTACACTATTACACTACTACAGAAGTAGTGATTGTACCATTTTCATTCCCACCAGCAATGAATGAGAACCCTTGTTGCTCAACAACCCTGTCAGTGATTGTTCTCAATATTCCAGATTTGGGGGCATTCTAATACGTATGTGGTAGTATCTCACCGCTTAATTTCCATTTCCTTGATGATATATGATATGGAACATCTTTCATAGGCTTATTTGTCATCTATATATCTTCTTTAGTGAGATGTCTGTTAAAACCTTTGGCCAATTTTTTTTTTTTTCTGAGTTTTTCACTTGTTCATTCCCTTTTTACTTTTTAAAATTTTTTAAAAGATTTTATTTATTTCATAGAGAGAGTGTATGCATGCACACAAGCATGAGCGAGTAGGAGAGGGAGAGAGAAGTGACTCCTTGCTGAGCAGAGAGCCCGATGGGGGGTCCATCCCAGGACTCTGGGATCCTGACCTGAGCCTAAGGCAGACGCTTAACCAACTGAGCTACCTAGGTGCTCCCCATCCCCTTTTTGAAAACTCTCTTAACCATATGTTTTGAACCAAAATCTTTCAACTGGATTAAAAATATTTGAATATGTATAAAGAGTTCTTGCCATTTCTTATTTTCTTCTTTGAATAATGTGGACATGCAATCAGAAATTCATACTGATTTCAAAATTAAACTTGTTTCTTAGGAAAGAGCAGTGTTTTGATGAATAAAATGTTCAGTATTCTAATCTAAAAATTCAACTAAATTATCTTATACTTTGTTATGTTTTAGGTCCAGTTACTATTTCCTTTATTGTGAAATAGTCAAACTTACTGTTGAATAGAAATATTTTACAGATGCAGTATTTACTTATATTTACAAAAACACAAACACACACCAAAGCAGCAAAATGCTGATTTCAAAGATGTCACTTCAAGTGGGAATTGCATCAAGAACTTTTAGCTGAGAGTGATTTTGTTTTTCCCAAACAGGAGTAGAAAATTAAAAGTTTGTGGTAGTTTAGAAAAAAAAAAAAACAGAGATGTTTCCTTCATTTGCAAAAATATAATTTTTCTCAGAATTCATGGAATTCCAAGATAGATATTTGCTAAAAATACAGAAATATAGATTATAATATCTGGGATAAAATTTTATAACCATGGCATATACTAAAGCCACAATAGATTCAACATTTTACTAATCAGCCATTAAAATGGGAATACTAAGCTTTGAGAGATCTTCAGTTTTGTTTTGTGGTGGCATCACCACTCTCTTCTAAGACAGTCTCCAAATAGCCTTTCAGTAATTGAGTGATAGAGAAATTCTTCTAATTAATGGTTGGTATGAAACATTTTACCATAAACAGAACTTTGGCATCTCTAACACATTGTAAACAGCTGTTACAATTTGCCATAATTTTTAGTACCTCATCATAAAAAAAATCTGTAACTCTAGTCTTTAAATTGTAACCAGCATATTCCTACTGCTTTTCCTGCCTTGGCCTGCCAATTACAAAGCAGGAGTAACAAGGAAGTAAACCCTTTGGAGAGGCCAATTCTCAGAACCATTAGTTTTCTTTAATATTCCAATTTCATTCCAGGAATGGGCAGGACAAGAAGTAAGACATTTCATGTCACTTTAGGATAATATCATGTAATTCTAGGATAATAAAGAATTCATAAGTGATCCGATAGTGGAAAGTTCATTTACATTCTCTCCAGAGAGTTTTATCTCTTCAGATGTGACCTTGTATAATTAAATATATTTCAAATATCAAGAGAAACGGTGGCTAAGCAGACAATGGAATTCTTCATTTTATGTTGGACTGAAATAAAGTGAAATTAAATTATATGAAGCAGTCAGTAGTAATAGAAGATAAAAGGTTCCACTAAGATTCTTTCTATCTGATCTTATTCATTAGCATTTTATAGGAGGACAATTATATCATGTGCTATGTAACTTGATTTTAAAACTGGCATTTCATTTCATTAATACCTCCCCAAAAGGACTCAAATGAAGTATCCCAGAGACTCATTTGTAAATGTTACTTTAATTCAGATAATTCATATATGCAACTGGATCCAACATAGGGAACGCTTCATTTGAAAATAAAACACACTTTTCAGGAGAAAAAAAAATCAATTCTCTGGGCCACAATTGAAATTTTGATTAAATATAACAAGAAACGATTAAAACCATATCTAATTTATTTCTAAAAGGAAACATATTTAAGGAAACACTAAGGGGATTACATCTGAATTAATTTTCATAATAAAAGTAATTATTAAAAGGCAGAAATGTAATTTTGTTAGATCACTTTAAAATTGCATGCTCTTAATTTGTTATCATTTTTAGAGGTTTATCTTTTTCTTCCATTCTTTGGTTACCAGAGATAAAAAGTGTGTTTTACTTTAATCAATTTAATTTTGAGAATGAGAGCGTTAATTCAGAGTTGGTTCATTACCAAATCATTTGTCATTTGCAAGGTATTTTCTTAATTCATTACACATTTAACCTTTCTTATTATGACATATAATACATGCACAGAACAGTATAGAAGTTTTATTCTATGTTCAGCTGCATAATTTATTGCAAACCAGATGTTCATGGGGCGACTATCTAGGTCAAGGAATTAAATGTAATGGCATCTTGAATCCCTCTGTTGACTGCTCCTGTCTCCCCACTTCAAAGGGTAACTACTGTCATTAAGTTTATGAGAGTAAATTCTTGCCTTTATTTATAACTTTATCACCTGAGCGTATCTTGTCTCTTTCTGAATTTATATGATTTTTGTTCAACCTTGTGTTTGTGAGATCTATGATGTACTTTCTTTCTTTCACTTTCATTGTTGTGAAGTGTTCCGTTACGAATATATCCCGGTGTATTCACACACTCTCCTGTTCAGCAGCACCCTTAGACCTGAGCAGGAATGGTGCCTGCTCTGGCTCTGTGTTTTCAGTGGCAATACTCTGGTTCCCCTCAAGCTACGTGAAGTCTGTAGGACCAAAGTAAGATGAAAGAATATATTTTTAACACTTTATTTGGTAGGCAGAATTCCAAGATAGTCCCCAGTACTTCCTGTATCCCCTGGTGTGATGTCTGGCATAATCCTTGGGACAGTGAATATGATTCCTAATAACTGCCATAGTTAACCATACAGGGAGACTAGATGATGTGGGAAAATCCAGCCTATTCAAATGTAAAAAGATACAAAAACTATGAGATTGATTCTGAAAGCACCGCTTAGAAAAAAAGCTGAGGGTATGGTTGAACAAAGTTTTGCTGAAACTTGAGGAAAATCAAAAGATCAGAGTATTCGGCTCTACATCCTGCTCTTTCAAGAGATTAAGGGTGTATTTCACAGATTTAGAGACAGAAACTGGAGGACATCTTAGGAAGCTTATGGGCCTTACTCCTCAGATATGTTAGCAGAAGCCACAGACAGAGAAGGAATTATCTTTAAAATATTGGTAGATACGACGTTGCTTAATGGAATGAAAACCAGTGCAATATAGGTTGAGGTTCACAACATTCTGGAGAGGACTGTATCAGCTTAAACACTAACAGACTTGGAATGAAAAGGATAGAGAAAATACTAGCAAAAAGCAGGCTGGCTAATTGAACTGTTCAGCTCCAAACATGTGCTACCTTTCATGAATATGGAAGAATGACTAAGAGGATAGAATCAAGAACCAAAAAGTGTAGCCAACAACCAGATGGTAGAGCTGAGAGCCCAGAGAATTAACCCCAGGCCTTGAAACTTCATCAAGGAGCTATGGTTAGAGTTCACCAGGCTGCATGTTAAAACTGCTTTGGGTCAATAATTTTTTTTTTAACATTTACCTTTTATTTCCCCCTTTTTAACTATTCCAGTCCCACCATTGTGTTTTGAGAATATTGGGGGAGCGTAAGTTCTTTAGTTTTATAGATCCAAAGATGGAAAGCAGTTATTTCCTAGGAGTTTTAGATAATACAACAAATTCTATGCAAGAGTCTCACCCACACCAGGTTGAGGTAATTTAGATAATGACATTATAGACTTTTAAGCTAATGAGATTTTCGTGTTCACCTGATACTACAATGGATGAAAATTTGGGGATTCTTGGGAGGTAGTGAATAAGTTTTGCATTTGGAAGGTACATTCATCTTTGGGAGCCGGAGGGCAAGCTGTGGTAATCGGAATTCTAAGATGCTTCCATTATTTTCCTCCCCCTTGACATCCATGCCCTGCAGAACCCTGAGACTATGAATATGGATTTTACTGCTGAAACTAGTTTGTGTTACATCACATAGTTGACCTTAAGATAGAAAGATTATCCAGGAAGGACTGACCTGATTACATAAACCCTCTTAAACCAGAGAATTTTTCTTTGGATGGGCTCAGGGAAAAAAAAAAAAAAAATCAGAGATTTGAAATATAAGAAAGATTTGAAATACCATGCTGGCTTGAAAATGGGGTGGGCCATCTGGTAAGGAATGTGGTGACCTCTAGGGGCTGTGAACAGCCCTCGCTGACACTCACAAGAAATGCAAGACCTCAGTCCAATAACTGCAAGGAAGTGAATTTTACCAACAACCAGTGAGTTTTCAAAACCCTGATCCTGAGATAAGAAGCACAATCCCAGACAATATCTTGATTTTAGGACAGTAACATTCAGACTAACATTCAGAATACAGCCACATCATTCCATACTTCTGACCTACAGAATGATGAGCTAACTGCATTATTTTAAATCATGAATTTTGTGATAATTTGTTCAACAGCAATGGAAAAAGTAACACGGTTTATTATCTTCAGTTTAACTTTTAAAATGTTTAGCTTTTAACTTTTTAGACATGAAGTAAATATTGCCTCCATATTTTTGCCCCAGACCACACAAATGTAACGGGTATGCTGTCGCTCTCATCCCGCAAGAACGACACGGAGACACGCGTGGAGGCAAGCTTCTTTAATGGCTTCTTTTAATCTTCCTCCCCTTTACAAGTACGTTCAAGCATATATACACCGGCAGCTTAGCCCGCCTAGCCAATCACCGCACTGTGCATGCAGCTTCCTCGTGAGCACCTATCTAACTATATATGGTCACATTGCTCCCATGCAGTGATCACCGCATCTCTCACTCAAGCCTCTGACCAATCACACTCCGTTCCTCAATTGCTTGTTATAGCCTGGCTCAGCACTTTCTATTATGGCCCTGGACAGTATGCAAGTTGTTTTCAATTGGGGGTAATTATGAATAATGCTGTTGGCAACAACCCTGTGCCTGTCTCTTGATTCATATGTACATGTATGTTTGTTATATATATATATATATATATATATATATCTGAGACTGGAATTCCTGGGTCTTAAAATAGTAGATAGAAATATAATGTCAAAAATCGTTTTAAAAAGTGTTTAAACCAATTGACATGCCCATGTTAACGGTTCTATTGTTCTCCATATTTTCCAGTATGTTTTTATTTTCGCCATCCTAACAGGTGTGTAGTTCTATGGCATTGTGGTTTTAATTTACATTTCCATGATTAGTAATGAGCTGTTTTGCATGTTCTTTGGCCCTCTGCATATTCCCTTTTGTGAAGTCTCTTCACTCTAGTGCTTGTTGTTTTCGTTTTTTTTTTTTTTTTTTTTTTTATGATTCCACAAGTGTTTAATCATGAAAAGGTCATTTATTTGACTTTATGTAACATAACAATTCTAATTCTACCAAAGAATGCTAGAAACTTTGTATTTCTTCGAGTACTAGGATTGGATTTCTTTTTTTAAAAATTTTTTAATTTTTTTATAAACATAGAATGTATTATTAGCCCCAGGGGTACAGGTCAGTGAATCGCCAGGTTTACACACTTCACAGTAGTGCTCATCGTTTTACTGCGTTGTCTTTTTCTTACTGATTTTGGATTCAAGTCTTTTGTAAGTTTCTAAGTATTGCATTATTCTCTCATATTCTGTATTAGTAGTTTCGAGCTGCCATAACAAAATGCCATAGACTGAGTGGCTAAAATAGCAAAAATTGATTTCTCACAGTCCAAAGCCTGGAAAGCTCATGATTAAGCTTTAGCAGGGTTCAGTTTCTGGAAAGCTCTCTTTCTGGCTTGCAGATGGCCACTTTCTAACTGTGTCCACACATAGCAGAGTGGGGCAACCAGGTTTCTGGTGCTCTTTGTATCAAGACACTAATCGTGTCATGAGATCCCTATCTTCATGACCTCGTATACACCTAATTACCTCCCAAAGGCCCCATCACCAAATACAATAACATTAGGTATTAGGAAGTTAGGACTTCAACATAGGAAGCCTGGGAGGATGCAGTTCAGTCCATAGAGTACCCCATTTCTTCTCTTTGCCTCTCTTAATGGGATCTCTAACTTGTCTTCTATATTTCAAAAAAAAAATATTACAAGATTTAATATACATTACAGAACAGTGTGCAAAAAAATATATACTATTCCATGATTTACCATAAAAAGAACTCTCAGGTAAACATCACCCAAGTCAAGAAATAAGACATTGTCAACATCTTGGAAGGCCACTCATGACTGCTTCAAATCATTGATCCTTACTCTTCCCAAAAGCAGCCTGACTTCTATGGCCATTACACATCCTTAATTTCTTTACAGTTTTACCACTTAAGCACACATGCCTATAATCTGTAATTCAGTTTTGCCTTTCTTTAAGCTTTATATTTTTGAAATTACACAGTAAATATTCTATTTTGTATAGATATTTTTGATTAGTATAGGTTTGTGAGATTTAGCTTTGTTTTTGTGAGTAGCTATATTTCATTCATTCTTTCCCTGCATAGCATTCCACTGTGCAAATATACCACAATGTATTTGTTCTTCCTTTTGTTGACAGATATTTATATATTTCCAAGTCTGAGAATGGTATACATAGTGCCATTTTGAATATACTTGAAGAGATCTCTTGGGACACATATGAATGTATTTTTGATGTGCACCTTGCTTTGCAGGAATTCATTATATATTCTGGATATGAGGCTTTGTTTATTATAAATGGCACAAATTATATATGGTGCAAATATCTTCTCCCATCTTTGTACTATTAATAGTATATTTTAGTTAAAAAGAAGTTCTGCATTTCAGTGTGGTTAAATAACTATTTTTGCCTCTATGGCAAATATTTCATTTGTCCCATTTAATAATCTTTTCCTATATTGATGTCAGGAAAATAATTTCCTATGTTATGCTTTATAAGCTTTCTAGTTTTGCCTTTCACATTTGGATCCCCAATCTACCTGTAATTGACATTTGAGTAGGATATGAGGTAGGAAGCAAGAGTCATTTTTTAAAATATAGATATATAATTTATCCTGACCCATTACCTAAAAGGTTTCACACACACACACACACACACACACACACACACAAACACGCACATGCTACTTTCTCGGTAAATAAATCAAAAGAACCTATTTCTAATTTTTTCTATTTCATTGTTACATTTTCCTTTCTTTGTGCAACTAGCACACTATTTTAATTATTATAACTTTTAATAAACATTGCTCTTTGGCAGGACAAATCTTCCCATCTTTTAATTTTCATTTTTAAAGAGAATTTTAGCTATAAATGGATCATTTGCATTTCCATACAAATATTTTAGGATCAGGCTCCTTGAAACCTATTTAAGGAGACTTGACATTGTTATAATATTAAGTCTCCTAATGAGTAAATACAGTATTTATCTATGTTCATAGCTTCTTTTTGTTTTTTTAAGTTTAGGTATAGGGGTGTCTGGGTGGCTCAGCTGGTTAAGCATCCAACTCTTGATTTTGGCTCAGGTCGTAATCCCAGGGTCCTAGGATGGAGGCTCACATCAGGTTCCCTGCTGGGCAGGAAGCCAGTTTCTCCCTCTCCCACTACCCATGTTGTGTTTCCTCTCTCACTGCATCACTCTCTGTTAAATAAATAAAATCTTAAAAAAAAAAAAGTATAGGTATAGAATTCTTACACTACTTTGCTATATTTGATGCTATTATAAATGACGTGGTTTTAAATTTCTTTTAAATTTCTTGATTATTTGTCTCTGAAATATAAACAGACAACTAACTCTTATGTATTGAGCTTATATCCATCATATTATTTCTAATGATTATAACAATTTGTGGATCATTTGCGATTTTCCGGTTATATAATAATGCCATCTATTAATAAAGAAAACAGTGTTTTAGTTGTTTCATTTAAGTTCTTGTACTTCTTTTTTTTTTTTAATTTATCATACTACCTAGAAGCCCTAGTACAATGGTGAACCGAAGCATTATCTTGATGGTCTTGTTTGTTGTGTGTGATTTAGTGATAATTCTCTACATGTCTGAAAGCAGCTGCTTAATAAGTTACTATTTTTAATAGCAAGCTGTAATTTGATCTTAAATAGCGAATGTCCATTTGTACTTTTTTACTTAAAAACTATTAATTGTGCCACAACCTTTGAGTTGTAAGAAATATCTTATTTATTTATTTACTTTTTTTCCAAGGACAAGCCTGATAAACTCACCAATATTATCAGGTTGAATATCACTCATTATTTGGGCTGTTTTCTCCCTCCTCACTATGATTTCATGAGTTAAAAATTTTTAATAGGGGTGCCTGGGTGGCTCAGTGGGTTAAGCCTCTGCCTTTGGCTCAGGTCATGATCTCCGGGTCCTGGGATCAAGCCCCACATCAGGCTCTCTGCTCAGCAGGGAGTTGGCTTCCCCCTCTCTCTCTGTCTGCCTCTCTGCCTACTTGTGATCTCTGTCTGTCAAATAAATAAAATCTTAAAAAAAAAAAAAGAATTTTTAATAGCCCCATATTACAATTGAAGCCATGAGGAAAAGGAGCTTCAGATAGTTTTAAGAGTATCTTCAAGGTCATAGCTACATGCAGTGAGACTGGGGTCAGACCCTAGCAGTCAACTCCAGGAGTCTCTCTTGTTACCATTTCAATTTTTTTAAATCGTCCACTTCGTATCTAGGTATAGCTTCTGTATATTCACTTAAGAATATTATGCAAAGCTGTTAGCAAGGGTTGCTTTAATTTGTATGGGATCTCTCCTTTTGGCTTTCACAATAAGTTTCTAACTAACCTCCATTCCATCGTGAGATGAGATGGGAGCTGTGGCCAGTGTGAAAGTTCAGCAGAATTTTAATGTAACAGTTTTTTTCAGAATCCTATTATTAGACCCTTTGCTCTTTATTTACCCACCTTTATCCTGTTCCAGAAAATTAGTTTTGTCCTGACCTCTCACTTCTTTCTAATCTCTATCCTCCCACTCAACCAGAGTCTCCACCCCCCACTGCCTTATCCATATGCACTAGCTATGATTTTCATAAGCTGGCCTGACAAGAAAAGATATTTGGCTTCATTTTCCAGAACAATGTTACCAGAAACCAGAATTGGTGCTGTATGTTGACAATGATGGCTCCTAGATGGGTAGAGTCACTAGAGGGAGATTTCATTATTTTAGTTTAGCTTTTTTCACGAGAGTTTTGATGAATGTCTAACCTCTCTTTTTGCTACTGTGTAATTACATACAAAATAACCACAAATCTGGATTACAGCATTATAAGAGCGACATGAAAGGTAAATTAGGTAATTTTAAAGTAATTTCTTTGTATATGAGGTAAAGGGAAGAATCATAATAAGATTTCAACAAGGATACTTATGCATCTAAAGTAGATTTTGCTGGTGACACATTTTATTTAGAAATCTGATTCTGTAAAGAGCCTTTTCCTTCATCTGATGGAACGGCTGATTGTGGGCAATGACTCTAGGTTACAAGGAAGAGGGGGATATGTTGACTGCCAACAGCACATGGACTGAGCTGCTTAAAATTCTTCTAAATTACATTTACATAATTGACCTGGAAAAGCTTGAAAGACAGCTAGCTGACCATAAAAGATACGTAGAAGATATGAGAAGATTGTAGACTATTGCTTTGCAAAGTGAATGAAAACACCCCCATGGTGATTCTGAACAACATACACGATGTGCTCTTGTCAGAGAACTACACTGCTTCCCTTATACTGGCTTTTGTGTTGCTTTTGTCTTCTTGCCTTTAAGGGTTCATTGCAATACTTTGGTCTTGGCATATGTGATCAATATACTTATATGTTTCATTTACAATGTTATGAGTCTATGGCAAACCAAAGCAGATTTGACTGCCCCTCTCCTATTTCAGTGATAACTTTACAGTGTGTTTGAACACACTGTTCACTGTTTGAACACACACAGTTTCAAGCTTTTCGAATAAGGTGGAGACATTATACTTTCATTACATTCCACAAATTAGATGTGTTAGCCCATTTGGTGGCATGATTGATCTTTCTGTCATCAACAGTTCAGCTTGTAACTCAATGGTCATAGATTTTCAGCTAATAAAAAAAAAGAACTAATTCAAACTTCTAGTTAGTAATAAAAATTTATAATTTTCAATGTTAATTTAAACTAAATGTACATATATTATTAAATAATTTACAGATAGTACCTAATTCTGAAAGTACAGAATCAGTCAGCTACAATACTCAGTGGTTTGGTCCTTCTTTACTAGAAATCCTTTAATTTCACAGTTCAAAAAGAACAAAAACACTATCTGATCTTTGACTCCTAGACCAACACTTTTGGAAAATTGAATTTGAACTTACTATAATTTCTGGGATTCAACTTTTTGTTGCTGGTATGAGAATGTGGGGAAGTATAAAATGTGATACAATATAACAGTATATCGGGCTAGGTAGAAAGAAAAAGTAATCATTTCATACTGTTTTATTTTAAGAATTTGTTAAACAATCAAGGCATGTTTTGGAAGCTGAAATGTTTCTAGAATTGAAAATATTTTTGAAATTAAAGTCATTCCACTTTCAAACAGCAATTTTTTGCTTCACAAATTTACTGTGTTCTTTGTAAGGATTTCTTGAAATCCTATTATGTTTCATGCACTGCACTAGGCACTTTCACATACATTATATAATAACATTTAATCATCACAAGAACTCTGAGGTCTGAATATTTTTTTATTCTTAATTTGAAGATAAGGAAACTGCCTTAGATATTTTTTGTTTATATGTCCATCATTTCTAGCAAACAGTAAAGGCCCGATTTGAACCCATGTCTTAAATTCTAAGTCCAAGGGCCTTTTGACAATATTACATTTGGATATTAATGTAGATAACTAGTAGTCATTCACAAGCATTTCTTAAGTGCCTACTGTGTGCCAAACACTGAGTAAAAAAAAAATAAATGAAATGACAGGGCTCCTGGGTGGCTCAGTGGGTTAAAGCCTCTGCCTTCGGCTCAAGTCAAGAATCCAGGGTCCTGGGATCGAGCTCCACATCGGGCTCTCTGCTCAGCGGGGAGCCTGCTTCCTCCTCTCTCTCAATGCCTGCCTCTCTGCCTACTTGTGATCTTTGTCTGTCAGATAAATAAATAAAATCTTAAAAAAAAATGATAAAATTATATCTACCTGGAAATAATCAACAATCTAAAAAAAGAGCATTTTTAAATCGAATGATTTTAAATATATCTGGCAATATAGTACACTGGTTTAATTTAGGTGTTTTTTTAAAATTTTATTTAATTTTGGTTTTTTCAGTGTTCCAAAATTCATTGTTAAGTATTTTTAATAAACTTCTCTGTGTTAATTGGTTGATAAATATAAAGATATTTTCTGTACTATTTCAGGGAAATAGTATGAAACTGCTAAATAAGACCTATTGATGATATCACTGTTTTTCTTTCTATTCTATGTGATGCATACTAGTCAGTTTTTAACTGTGTGTTTGTGTGTAATATCATAGACTATTTTGACAGCATTTTTTCTTGTAGAATATACCCTGCAATAAATAAGTAATTAGCTTTCTAAAATATACACCTATATCACAAGAGATACAAGTATTTCTCTTTCTTTCTTTCTTTCTTTCCTTCTTTCTTTCTTTCTTTCTTTCTTTCTTTCTTTCTTTCTTTCTTTCTTTCTTTCCTTTTATTGGTGGTGGTGGGGGAGGTTGTCCTGTGTGTACTGTGTGAAGAAGAAAGGGTAGCATAAATGCAGATCTCTAATTCATTTTATAACCTGTGTTACTGGGTTAGAGAAGCTAAAAGGAGCTCTGGATCCCACTTAAAATTCTTCCATAAGCATAAAGCTAACTGAAAATTCTAAGCAGACAGCCTCTATGACTATCTCCCATCCCTGTCCTAATTGATATTCCAGAATTAAAAACAACCCGCCAGGCAAAGGCACCCAGTCCAAGATATACCTCCACCCAAAATTAATCTTCAAAGACTCAGACCTCGAGAGGTCACCCACATACAAAATTCTGTTCTTTTTTTTTTTTTTTTTTAGCAAAATATTCAATATAGGTACCTAAGGAAAAAGGTATCTGCTTACCCTCTCCGGGCCTAAAGCATTTTGATTCTATCTGTAGCATTCAGATGTAACCTTACTTTTATTAATATTAATTGGTATAATTAATCAATTCTTAGCTTTTAATAAGACAAATTAGAGTTTTATATCCTGTTCTAACACTGGCATTCTTTGATGAGTTACTTTACCTCTCTAAATCACAGTGTTTTTGTAAATATAATATTTATAATAACATTAGACTATTAGTGTTCCCTCATAGAGATGTCAAAAGATTTAATAATATTTAAGGCACCCTTAAATTATTTTGATTATAAAGCCTCAATAGCTTCTTGCTGATAATGATCTTTTACTGATATTCATATATTCATAATGTACATAATACTTTTCTTCTTTAAAGGTAAATTATATCATGAAAGTATAAGAATGAAAAAATTTAATAGCTTTGCTATGTGAATAGAAATAATATTGACAATTTTATAAAAATACTTTTCATTGTCCAGGTATATTTGGATTTTTAAAGAAAAATAAGATGTTAGACAACTTACTGAAGAATTATTTTGAATGTGAACAATGTTCATAGAAGAGCTAGGCATCTGTAATTATACTTCCTATGTAGTATAAACAAGATTCACCTGAATATGAGTTTTATAATGACAAAAACTAAAACGTCATCACAGTTTTTGATGCAGAAAGCTCTTCATTTATCCGCATCAAAGACGTGAACTGGTTTGGATTTACATGACATCAAAATCCATCAAGAGAGTTAAAATACTGGGAGAGCCCAAGGATGTTATAAGACCTTGATAGGTTTTTAGAGAGTGCATTATATTTCAGTGAGAGTTCTAAATGTTTCTCAGGAAAACTACTTATTGCAGTTGTCTGTGGCTAATGCCTTCTTCAGATCAGTGTGGAGCTATGGCATGTAGCAAAAAGTGGGTCATGCAAGAGTAAATGAAAAGGCTTAAAGCAATCTGCCTAGGCTGTCTCAAAAGAGCTGAAAGAGTGCTGTATGGAATTAAAAACTAGAATTTTTTTCAAGCTTTCATTAGCAAGGTTAGGGCTTAAAGAACCATGTGACTCCTTTCTGAGCTGGCTAGAAGACCACAAGGTATTACAGAAAACTTTTGTTCTTGCAACTACTGAAACAACAGTCACTTCAAAACTTCTGAAGAGTCACCATCTCTAAGGACGACTAACCAGATGATTTAAATTACGTTTTCTTCAAGATATATTTATTTATTTATTTGAGAGACAAAGGGAGAGACTGTGGCAACGTGAACAGGGGAAGGGACAGAGGAAGAAGGAGAGAGAGAATCCACAAGCACACTCCCCTCTGAGCACAGAGTCACAAGTGGAGCTGGATCTCAGGACCCTGAGATCATGACCTGAGCCAAAACCAATTGTCCAATGCTCAACTGACTCAGCCACCCAGGTGTCCCTTAAATTGTATTCTTATTTTTAATTCACTAAAAAGACCAAGCGAATAGGGAATTGGCTATTTGAAAACTGGAGCATAACTGTTACTTCAGTTTGAGAAATGGTATTTAATTTTTCTCATGAAAATCTGTGACTGTCCACTTCTTTCTTGGTCAACATGACAGAATTCCTTAACATTATCACACAAATGGTTTTAGAGATCTCTACAATATAGATATTTTTCCAGAAATTTAAGGATCATTCTACCTATTGGAACATTCTATCTAGTCTGTACCTAAACATCTCTATAATCATTAGGTAACCTGTTCATTTGTTCCCTTCCCAGAGGTCATCCTTAATGAATGTGGACAACTAACACAGTTCAAGAGAATGTTACTAAGAGTGATCATCTCAATTTAAGTCTATTCAGTTATTACAGGATATTTCCCTGAGATATCAGTTGCTTGGTTTTGTTTTTCATTTGCTTTTGATTTTGTACTGTTTCTCTTCTATGTCATTTTTTTTCTATCTCATTTTTTTTTAATGTTACCATCATGATTAGGTACTTAACTGAGAACCAAGAATAAGAACAATTGGGTTAGAATTCAGTCCAAATAGGATCAAACAAACAAACAAACAAAAACAATGGATTCCTGGATAACCACTGAGGAGTAATGACTTGAAGCAGAACCAGTTACCTCCTTTGTCCTGGCCAGCACAAAATGAAAATGAAGGCTCCCTATTCAAAGAGCAGGAAAAAAAGATGCCTTTCAAATACTCTTTAAAACTAAAACACAAAACTTTTGTTCTTGTTTCCATAGTCTCTTTTTTCCAACTGTGATGCTGATTTTTTAAATTTGCTATTTATATCCCTCAGGTGTGGGGATACTTTCTAAGCAAGTACAGATCCTCACAGGTCCTGGGGCCCTGACCCACACCTTAGTGCTTACCGTGGGGAGTTGTCATGGGAAGGGAGGGAAAAAAATGAAACAAGATGGGATCAGGGAAAGACAAACTATAAGAGACTCTTGATCTCAGGAAACAAACTGAGGGTTCTGGTGGGGGGGGGTAAAGAGGGTGAGATTTCGGGGGAGGGATAGCATGGCTGGGTTATGGACATTAGGGAGGGTATGTGCTATGGTGAGTGCTGAACTGTGTAAGACTGATGATTCACAGACCTGTACCCCTAAAACAAATAATATATTATATGTTAATTTTAAAAATAAAAAAATAATAAATAAATAAGAAGAAAGAACTAGGATTTCGAAGGACAAATTCTATGAATCTGATATGAAAAGAAAATGCAATGTGGTGAGGGGGGATAAAAGAGTAACACTTTTGAAATAATTAAAGAACAATAAGATGCAAAAAGAATTCCTAGATTTTGACTAATCAACAAGTTACAATTTAGTATACTAGTGATAGATTATATTTTTTAGTAGGTTTCTGTTGCTGTTTCCATATAGGATTTAAGATTATTAATAAACAGTATATACTGGAGAGTTCTAAAAAAGAAAACTATAATAAAAACAGTCTGAATATATTGAAGGTATTGTGTATTAATGAATAATGGTATTCAGATCATAAAAATCTTATGGAACCAAGATAATAGAAGACTTTGACAAATACCCCAAAGTGATCATACACAAGCAATAAGGTGTCAGCACATGTTATATAGATTATTTTATAGACTGCCTCAGCAAAACAGTTGGTTAGGAAACACTGTATGAACTAGTTTGAAGCTGGGGAGGTTAAAGTCAAGGAAAAAGAAGACCTGTAAGAGGTACCAATTATTGAGACTCATCATCAGAAAGATAGTAATGGAGATGAAGAGAGAAGAATAAACATGAAAGACATAGACATTCAGGAAAGTGATTAAAATTTCATCACTGCTACATTTAGACACCAGAGAGGAAGAATGATATAAAGTAAATTGCAAGACCTCAAACCATGGTGAGCAGAGGATGCCACTTCCAAGAGAGAACAGCATGAAGCAAGGAGTGAAAGGTTGGAATATGTTGTTTAAGTAATTTTGAAATGACAGTGCAATAATTTAAGGAATTGGTTTTTAATGCTCTCTGTTTAGGCTCAAGATTCATAATATAAACTTAAAAAAATAAAACTCTAAATAGATGAGAATGAGGTCCAGGTTCAGGACTCAAAAGTATAGATGGAAGTATATTTTACTTCTGAGAATAGAAGTCAAAATTGTTACTCCACAAGCTTTCTGAACTATGAGGTTTTGGTGGGAACCGTGTTAAGGATACATAAATTATAGTAAGAGTCATGGAGGTCAAAAACACCTGAAGGTATCATTATATGAACAGGAACCAATTTAAGCCATCTCAGAACTACAGGTGCAATTCGAGGAAGAACTCATTGTAGAAGGAAAGGGCTCAAAAGAGAAGGAAAATATAACCTGAACAATGGGATACAGAGATCTTTATATTCGCTAGAAGTCTGTAATAAGAGTCAGAAAGATAATCTTCCATGGATATTGATGGAGATTCCCAGACTAGGAAAAAGGTACATAAATGACTTTTTGTTTTTCCTTTCAAGGGTATTTTTTATCATTTCATATCATTTCAGTGTATCTCCATTAGCTTCACCAACACCATCCATTAGTATATGTGATTATTATTAGCATTACCATTAACATTGTTAGCACTCAGAAGACATGCAGTTACCATCATCATCATCAGTAAGTCTAGTATATAGACCTGCTACTAAATATATATCAACTATTGCCATGTAATAGAGCAAGACTGAGCTGAATGAATTTTTTTATATTTCAACAGGTTTTTTTTTTCTTTTCAGTGTAATTCTTCCTGCCAATCTGGACAATATGCTTCCCTTGAAAGGAAAATAAATATCCACTTCAGTATTTTCATCTATATATCAATTTAGGAGAAAAGGAAGTCCATATAGCTGAGGAGGTACTGAACTGGGAATCAAAAAACCGTGATAATAGTGCCCATTCAACCAAATAGCACAAACTTTTCAAATAATTTCACTTGTCAGAAAGTTAAGGAAGTTAGAAACTGACAATTTGTAAAGTACTTTCCAATTTTGAAACTATATAAACTTAGCTGAATTAGCTTACCACAGTCAGGACCATATAAATTACATGGTCTGACTGGAATAATATTAGTAACTAAGCCATATTGTTCCAACCATGTTCCAGACACTGTTTAATGTGTGGATACATATTATCTAATTCTCATGATATCCCTATGAGTTACGTATCACTGTCCCCACTGTAGAAATTAACAATGTTGCATGTAGGACTGTTAGGTAACTTGTCAAATGTCATACAACTAGTTATGGCAAAGCTGTGATTTAAATCCACAGCCAAACTAGCACCATTCCAGAACAGTAATACTGTGCTAGTATTTGAGAAAGATAATGAAGAACAAAATCTCCTAAACCAGAAAGCATCTCCACAAAAGTCAAAGCAAAAGAAACAGTTTTGTTATTGAATTACCATTAAACCAGAATGTGATATGTATCACAGGCAAGGCTCAAAAAAGATTCAAAGACAAAAACAACAACAACAACAAAAACTCAGCCTTTTATGTAGTCAAACAGATTCAGCCCATCATATACATCTCACGATAAACAATAACTGGTTTTCAAGAGGACTTGACAGCACTGTAACATAATTCATTCTAAATTTACCTGGTAACTGAGGTGACCATTAGTGTTAGCGCTTTGACTTTATGCAAAGGATAAATCAATTTTTGATAGCTTTCTTACAAGAGGTAGTTTTGGAGTGAGGCACCCATCAGTTTTAAACTCCTACTCTCTTAATAGAAACTGGGAAATAGGAGGCCTGTCTTCCTTGGTAATTACATATCAAAGGTTTAGCTCCCAGGTGATTGACAAAGACAGTCCTGGGTCTGAAATCTGATAGGAAGATCATTTAGCTTAAAAGATTGAGATACAATTGCAAAGAGACTAAGAAGAAATTTATAAGTTTTTTTTTAAGTAAATGCTCTAAGTAGGGGCACCTATGTGCCTCCCTCCTTAAGCGGCTCCCTTTGGTTCAGATCATGATTCCAGGGTCTTGGGATCAACCCCACATTGGGCTCCCTGCTCAGTGGGAAGCCTGTTTCTCCCTCTCCCACTATCCCTGCCTGTGTTCCCTCTCTCGCTGTGTCTCTCTGTCAAATAAACAAATAAAATCCTTTAAAAAAAAAAAATAAATGCTCTAAGAAAAGGAAGGTTATCAGATAGAGGCCAGGCCTGGGAGAGTCTCCTCTCTTATCTTCAACAGGGAGAATAAAATCTCTTATATTTCATTTGTATTTGCCTTTAAACTGCTATCTATATTGCCAGTACCAGAAACAGAGAAGTTATACAGGAATATGCTACCTGCTCCATCATCCTGTCAGAAAGATGTTCAGGAAGATGTTGAAGATAAAGGTAGTGCATGGGCTGGATAATCCTGTTACTTTGCATTTGTTATGCATAGTCCAAAGTTCTGGTGTGTGTAACTTTATTGAATGCTCACTGTAAGGACCTATTTAGCAAGAGGCTTTCATTAAAGTTAAACTGTCCCTGCTCCCCTTCCCCCAGGGGATTCACTTAAAAACAAGTCCTGGAAACCAGCTCCAGGTAACAAAGCCCAGATACAAGGGTGGTTCAGGCCAGGTGGAGAAATCAGATCAGTGGGAGGATGCATACTGTCTCCCTGGTTACCAAGGAGTATGGGCCCCTCCCTTTTGGAGCCTTTTGGGCGCTAATCCCAACCAAGGTGATAGGCTGGGTCAAATGCCTACTAGGGTAAATTGTAACTAGTTGATCACCTAGCATCACTGTGGAGTTTCCTGTGTGTGTTACAATCTCATTGGTCACCTGTGTGTGGCCAGGCTCGACCACATGGCCTTTGCCCTTAAAAGCTAGACTGTGAAACAGAGAAGGGTCGCCCTCTCTTGTAAGAGGTGCGTCCCCGAATGTTCGGTTAGATCTTGATGCTTGGCACAAAATAAAGCTTTGCTTGACCTTCTCTTTATATCAGTCTCACTTCTTTAATCACGGACCCATTTTGGGGGCATAACACTCACAATACTGTGAAAAGGGTAAAAAGGGTCCTTTTGGTGTTTTTTATTTCCCATTATCATAAGAAAATAGACTCAGAGAGGTAAAGTCATGCCCAAAAAAAAAGTGGAGCCAGAAGTTCAACTTGGGAGAGGATTTTCTTAGGGCCAGTGAACTGTTGTATGGTTGCTATCTCCTCTGGCTCTGGCAGCTGCAGGAAGTTGTGGTGGTACAGGGCTTGCAATGAATAGATAGATTTAGATCCAATGCCATGTCTCCTTGCCTCTTGTTCCTTCTGGCCTCTTGGTTTTCATAATCACAGAACTCAATTTTAATACAATGTATTGTACTGTCTTCATATTTTGCTTTTATGCACATTTGGCTTCTGGTTTTTATATCTCTGATTTGGGTTTTAGCCTTCAAGTATTTTCTTTGTCTTCTTTGACTCCCCAGATCCAAAATTCCCTCCCATTATAAATATAACTATTTATACCCTCTGATATAGTTCTCATTCAAATTCACATATTGACTTGAACAAGGAGGGCTATGTTTTGGGGAAGAACAGTTGAATGGATGAGTAGGAAAACTTTTTAAGGAGCAATTAACATTTTTTCCTTCTCTCTCCCTATTATATATATAGTCTTCCTCTTCTTCTAAAGAAAAGAGGACTAACAGAAAATACAAATATTTTTCCCAGAAGATTCTTTTGTTATTTTTTAAAATGTGCTGGTATTTTTAATGAAATGGGAATACTTTTGCTTTTCTGACATGACTTGATCTTAATGACTCTTCAAACATTTTAGCTCTACCATATGCATAGTATGGAGGTGAGGCATAACTATGGAATTGTATGTGTGAAGAAATAAAATCCCAATCAAATATACATAGAGGCTTGTGAAATCTAACTAGCCATCTGTTTCATACAACTCAAGGGAGTCTAGATATTTTTGCATTTCTGAGATTTTGATTTATGCTTAGTGAATCATGAATTATACTTGTGCAAAAGTACTCCAGATTTTTCCCAACATTTATATCAGTAAATGTATAGTCACAGAGGGAGACTAGAGATTTATGCATGCCTGTATGTTTTGCTATTAAGATGCATATGATATATACTTGATGAACTTAACATTTCCATACTTTACTCTTCCAATGCATAATTTTTAAAATTCTTGCATATTGGTAATGTGATTTATAATAATTTTAGTTCTATGAAATAAGTGTTAAATGGGCAATGCAGCCATTATGAACTGGTCAATTGGAGGAGTAACTAAGGCACAACTAGGTAATATGACATTGCTGCAGCAATTTGGAATGCCCAAAGCTAGCAAATTGCCTGATGTTCGCTGGTGTGTAATTTATTTCACTATTCATAAGAGCTGTGAAGGAAAGAGGGAAAGATATGTGGGTGAGAGGGAGTAAGTGAACCCCAGTGTTATTAACTTTGTGCCAGAAGATAGAAATTCAAATAGCCCAACTTTTCCTCTCCCAAGTTCACCTTTCATTTGGAAATAACTTATCTTCCTAATTAACCACTACATTTCTATTATATGCCAGCTCAAAAACCTTATATGGATTTCTTGAAGCCTCTGCAATGAGATCCTAAACAAGCCTGGGATGGAAAGCATTTAAACACTTTGTCCTTCTTATTCTAGAGCATAAAGCATTGCTTTTTCATTCACTACGGTCATTTATCTTTGTGTTCATTCCCTTAGTTTAAATACCTGGAAAGTAAAGACTTCTTAGATCCTAACACGTGACCAGCAATGGGAGGCCTTTGACAAAAGAAAGCAATGAATCAAAGTATATATTGGCTTATATTGACTCTGACAGGTTCATAAGTAAGGCTCTGTCCCTAAATTGTTTACAGCTCAGGCGTATACCTGTAGACCATATATTGAGTAGCAGAGGAACCACTTTTTTCATAATAAACTGAACAAAATAAGTTAAGATCTTTATCATAGTTATTTAAAATAAGCTTATTATAAGGACAATAATGAAGAAATAATATTACTTATAATTTATTACGTACATAAAATGTGTGAAGTAAGGCATTATTTAAATATGTGTTTTATTTTATTTTATTTTGGAGAGAGAAAGAGAGAACCCTCTCAGGGGAGAGGGGCAGAGAAAAAATCTTAAGCAGGCTCCCTACTCGGTGTGGAGCCCAACATGAAGCTTGACCTCATGACCCTGACATCATGACCTGAACCAAAATCAAGGGTCAGACATTTAACCGACTGAGCCACCCACCCACCCCTTAAATATGTTTTAAGTATATGTGTATATATAAATGCATATGTACACACAAACACATAAAAACACATATACACACTTTTATATAGTATAAATTTGAAAGGTAAGGGTAGGGTCTGCATTTTATGGATGATGGAACAGAGTCTTGAAGAAATTGAATAACTTACTGCCCTATTTCCATTCAGGACAGGGGGAGTTTTTAATGTGATCAAATTAGTAAGATTACAGACCATTAACAGAGCTGTGTTTTACTAGAAGACACATTTATTCTCTTAATTATTATACAACTTGTTGTTTGTGATCTGACAATGTCCTAGCAACTATGCCAGTTTGAGGGATTTGATCTTAAAAAAAACAAGAGTTCTTCTTCCTAAAAATTACCAGGGTTCCATGACTGGTTCTTCTTCTTGCCTTCAGATTCCACTAGTAAATAAACCTGGACAAGGACATATAGGAGCAGATCTCAGCCAGATTTATTTCTTTTCCATTTCTTTCACTGATATCACTACTTTGCCAAGTGCCACAGATCTCTTTTGCAAAACTGAGTCCCTTAGATTCAAGTTTGTTAAAAGTATTAGGCTTCATTTAGGACAGAAGACCTTACAGACATTTTAACTCAAGTTTCTTTCAGAAGTTTTGTTTTGTTTTGTTTTTAATTGTGTTAAAAAAACACATAACATAAAACTCACCATCTTCACCATTTTTAAATGCACAATTCAATGGGATCAAGTACATTCACATTGTTGTACAACCAACACATTTGTCTCTAGAATTCTTTTCATCTTTCAAAACTGAAACTATACTTACTAAACAATAACTCCCCACTTCCTCCTCACCTCAGCTCCTGGCAACCAACATTTTATTTCCTGTCTTTATGAGTTTGGCTAATCTAGGTATCAAGGTATCATCTAATTTTTTTTTAATTTTTAATTTTTTATTAACATAAACATATATTTTTATCCCCAGGGTTACAGGTCTGTGAATCACCAGGTTTACACATTTCACAGCACTCACCATAGCACATACCCTCCCCAATGTGCATAACCACAGCCCCCTCTCCCAAACCCTCCCCCAGCAACCCTCAGTTATTTTTGTTATATTAAGAGTCACTGATGCTTTGTCTCCCTCCCAGTTGCATCTTGTTTCATTTATTCTTCTCCAACCCCCTTAACCCCCCATGTTGCATCTCCACTTCCTCATATCAAGGAGATCATATGATGGTTGTCTTTCTCTGATTGATGTATTTCGCTAAGCATGATACCCTCTAGTTCCATCCATGTCGTTGCAAATGGCAAGATTTCATTTCCTTTGATGGCTGGATAGTATTCCATTGTGTATATATACCACATCTTCTTGATCCATTCATCTGTTGATGGACATCTAGGTTCTTTCCACAGTTTGGCTATTGTAGACATTGCTGCTATAAACATTCAGGTGCACGTGCCCCTTTGGATCACTACGTTTGTATCTTTTGGGTAAATACCCAGTAGTGCAATTGCTGGGTCATCGGGTACTTCTATTTTCAACATTTTGAAGAACCTCCAAGCTGTTTTTCCAGAGTGGTTGCACCAGCTTGCATTACCACCAACAGTGCAGGAGGGTTCCCCTTTCTCCACAACCTCGCCAGCATCTGTCATTTCCTGACTTGTTAATTTTAGCCATTCTGACTGGTGTGAGGTGATATTTCATTGTGATTTTGATTTGTATTTCCCTGATAACAAGTGATATGGAGCATTTTTTCATGTGTCTGTTGGCCATCTGGATGTCTTCTTTGCAGAAATGACTGTTCATGTCTTCTGCCCATTTCTTGATTGGATTATTTGTTCTTTGGGTGTTGAGTTTGCTAAGTTCTTTGTAGATTTTGGACACTAGCCCTTTATCTGATATGTCCTTTGCAAATATCTTCTCCCATTCTGTCAGTTGTCTTTAGGTTTTGTTAACTGTTTCCTTTGCTGTGTAAAAGCTTTTGATCTTGATGAAATCCCAATAGTTCATTTTTGCCCTTGCTTCCCTTGCCTTTGGCGATGTTCCTAGGAAGACGTTCCTGCGACTGAGGTAGAAGAGGTTGCTGCCTGTGTTCTCCTCAAGTATTTTGATGGATTCCTTTCTCACATTGAGGTCCTTCATCCATTTTGAGTCTATTTTCGTGTGTGGTGTAAGGAAATGGTCCAATTTCACTTTTCTGCATGTGGCTGTCCAATTTTCCCAACACCATTTATTGAAGAGGCTGTCTTTTTTCCATTAGACATTCTTTCCTGCTTTGTCAAAGATTAGTTGACCATAGAGTTGAGGGTCGATTTCTGGGCTCTCTATTCTGTTCCATTGATCTATGTGTCTGTTTTTATGCCAGTACCATACTGTCTTGATGATGACAGCTTTGTAATAGAGCTTGAAGTCCAGAATTGTGATGCCACCAACTTTGGCTTTCTTTTTCAATATTCCTTTGGCTATTCGAGGTCTCTTCTGGTTCCATATAAATTTTAGGATTGTTTGTTCCATTTCTTTGAAAAAAATGGATGGTATTTTGATAGGAATTGCATTAAATGTGTAGATTGCTTTAGGTAGCATAGACATTTTCACAATATTTATTCTTCCAATCCAGGAGCATGGAACATTTTTCCATTTCTTTGTGTCTTCCTCAATTTCTTTCATGCGTACTTTATAGTTTTCTGAGTATGGATTCTTAGCCTCTTTGGTTAGGCTTATTCCTAGGTATCTTATAGTTTTGGGTGCAATTATAAATGGGATGGACTCCTTAATTTCTCTTTCTTCTGTCTTGTTGAAGGTGTAGAGAAATGCAACTGATTTCTGTGCATTGATTTTATATCCTGACACTATACTGAACTCCTTACAAGTTCTAGCAGTTTTGGAGTGGAGTCTTTTGGGTTTTCCACATATAGTAACATATCATCTGCAAAGAGTGATAGTTTGACTTCTTCTTTGCCAATTTGGATGCCTTTAATTTCCTTTTGTTGTCTGATTGCTGAGGCTAGGACTTCTAGTACTATGATGAATAGCAGTGGTGATAATGGACATCCCTGCCGTGTTCCTGACCTTAGCGGAAAAGCTTTCAGTTTTTCTCCATTGAGAATGATATTTGCGGTGGGTTTTTCAGAGATGGCTTTGATAATATTGAGGTATGTGCCCTCTATCCCTACACTTTGAGGAGTTTTGATCAGGAAGGGATGCTGTACTTTGTCAAATGCTTTTTCAGCACCTATTGAGAGTATCATATGGTTCATGTTCTTTCTTTTATTAATGTGTTGTATCACATTGATTGATTTGTGGATGTTGAACCAACCTTGCAGCCCTGGAATAAATCCCACTTGGTCATGGTGAATAATCCTTTTAATGTACTGTTGAATCCTATTGGCTAGTATTTTGGTGAGAATTTTTGCATCTGTGTTCATCAAGGATATTGTTCTGTAGTTCTCTTTTTTGATGGGATCCTTGTCTGGTTTTGGGATCAAGGTGATGCTGGCCTCATCAAATGAGTTTGGAAGTTTTTCTTCCATTTCTATTTTTTGGAACAGTTTCAGGAGAATAGGAATTAGTTCTTTAAATGTTTGGTTGAATTCCGCTGGGAAGCCGTCTGGTCCTGGGCTTTTGTTTGTTTGGAGATTTTTGATGACTGTTTCAATCTCCTTACTGGTTATGGGTCTGTTCAGGTTTTCTATTTCTTCCTGGTAGTTTATATGTTTCTAGGAATGCATCCATTTCTTCCAGATCATCAAATTTGTTGGCATAGAGTTGCTCATAGTATGTTCTTATAATTGTCTGTATTTCTTTGGTGTTAGTTGTGATCTCTCCTCTTTCATTCATGATTTATTTATTTGGGTCCTTTCTCTTTTCTTTTTGATAAGTCTGGCCAGGGGTTTATCAATCTTATTAATTCTTTCAAAGAACCAGCTCCTAGTTTTGTTGATTTGTTCTATTGTTTTTTTGGTTTCTATTTGATTGATTTCTGCTCTGATCTTTATGATTTCTCTTCTCCTGCTGGGCTTAGGGTTTCTTTCTTGTTCTTTCTCCAGTTCCTTTAGGTGTAGGGTTATGTTGTGTATTAGACCTTTCTTGTTTCTTGAGAAAGGCTTTTAATACTATATATCTTCCTCTGAGGACTGCCTGTGCTGTGTCTCACAGATTTTGAACTGTTGTGTTTTCATTATCATTTGTTTCCATGAATTTTTTCAATTCTTCTTTAATTTTCTGGTTGACCCATTCATTCTTTAGAAGGATGCTTTTTAGTCTCCATGTATTTGTGTTCTTTCCAAATTTCCTCTTGTGATTGAGTTCTAGCTTCAGAGCATTGTGGTTCAAAAATATGCAGGGATGATCCCAATCTTTTGATACTGGTTGAGGCTTGATTTAGGACCAAGGATGTGATATATTCTGGAGAATGTTCCATGTGCACTAGAGAAGAATGTGTATTCTGTTGCTTTGGGATGAAATGTTCTGAATATATCTGTGATGTTCATCTGGTGCAGTGTGTCATTTAAAGCATTTATTTTCTTGTTGATCTTTTGCTTGGATGATCTGTCCATTTCAGTGAGGGGAGTGTTAAAGTACCCTACTATTATTGTATGATTGTTGATATGTTTCTTTGATTTTGTTATTATTTGGTTTATATAATTGGCTGCTCCCACGTTGGGGGCATAGATATTTAAAATTGTTAGATATTATTGGACAGATCCTTTGAGTATGATATAGTGTCCTTCCTCATCTCATATTATAGCCTTTGGCTTAAAGTCTAACTAATCTGATATAAGGATTGCCACTCCTGCTTTCTTCTGATGTCCATTAGCATGGTAAATTCTTTTCCACCCCCTCACTTTAAATCTGGAGGTGTCTTCGGGCTTAAAATGAGTTTCTTGTAGGCAACATATAGATGGGTTTTGTTTTTTTATCCATTCAAATACCCTGTGTCTTTTGATTGGGGCATTTAGCCCATTAACATTCAGGGTAACTATTGAGAGATATGAATTTAGTGCCATTGTATTGCCTGTAAGGTGAATGTTACTGCATATTGTCTCTGTTCCTTTCTGATCTACCACTTGTAGGCTTTCTCTTTGCTTAGAGGACCACTTTCAATATTTCCTGGAAAGCTGGTTTGATGTTTGCAAATTCTTTCAGTTCTTGTTTGTCTTGGAAGCTTTTAATCTCTCCTTCTATTTTCAATGATAGCCTAGCTGGATATAGTATTCTTGGCTGCATGTTTTTCTTGTTTAGTGCTCTGAATATATCATGCCAGCTCTTTCTGGCCTGCCAGGTCTCTGTGGATAAATCTGCTGCCAATCTAATCTTTTTACCATTGTATGTTACAGACTTCTTTTCCTGTGTTGCTTTCAGGATTTTCTCTTTGTCACTAAGACTTGTAAATTTTACTATTAGGTGACGGGATGTGGGCCTATTCTTATTGATTTTTGAGGGGGGTTCTCTGTACCTCCTGGATTTTCATGCTTGTTCCCTTTGCCATATTGGGAAAATTCTCTTCAATATACCTTCTGCTCCCCTCTCTCTTTCTTCTTCTTCTGGAATCCCACTTATTCTAATATTGTTTCATCTTATGGTGTCACTTATCTCTTGAATTCTCCCCTCGTGGTCCAGTAGCTGTTTGTCCCTCTTTGCTCAGCTTCTTTATTCTCTGTCATTTGGTCTTCTATATTGCTAATTCTTTCTTCTGCCTCATTTATCCTCGCAGTGAGAGCCTCCATTTTTTATTGCACCTCCTTAATAGCTTTTTTGATTTCAACTTGACTAGATTTTAGTTCTTTTATTTCTCCAGAAAGGGCTTTTATATCTCCCGATAGAGTTTCTCTAATACCTTCCATGCCTTTTTCGAGCCCAACTAGAACCTTGAGAATCGTCATTCTGAAGTCTAGATCTGACATATTACCAATGTCTGTATTGATTAGGTCCCTAGCCTTCAGTACTGCCTCTTGTTCTTTTTTTTTTTTTTTTGTGGTGAATTTTCCTGCCTTGTCATTTTGTCCAGATAAGAGTATATGAAGGAGCAAGTAAAATACTAAAAGGGTGGCAAAGACCCCAGGAAAATATGCTTTAACCAAATCAGAAGAGATCCCAAATTGGGGGGGGGGGGAGAAAGGGGGTAAAAAGAGGTTCAGGGGGAAAAAAAAAGAAACAATTAAAAAAAGAAAACGAATAAAGAAAAAAATATAAAAAAGAAAATATATATATATATATATGTATATATATATATATATATATATATATATATATTAGATAAACTAGTTAAAAAATGTTAAAAAAGAAAAGGGTAAAAGTTAAAAAAAAGTCTAGCAGAAGAAGAAAAAAAATTGAAAAAAATTTAAATTAACTGCAATACTAAAGAATCATGGGGAGAAAGCTATGAATTCCGTGCTTTGCTTTCTCCTCCTCTGGAATTCCACTGCTCTCCTAGGTATTGAACCTGCACTCCTTGGTAGGTGAATTGGTCCTGGCTGGATTTCTTATTGATCTTCTGGGGGAGGGCCTTGTTGTAGGGATTCTCAAGTGTCTTTACCCCAGGCGGAATTGCACCATCTTTACCAGGGACCTGGCTGAGTAATAATCTCGGGTTTGCTTTCAGGAGCTTTTGTTCCCTGAGCACTTTCCGTAGAGTTCCAGAGGACGGGAATGAAAATGGCGGCCTCCCAGTCTCTGGCCTGGAAGAGCTGAGAGCTTGGGGCCCCACTCCTCAGTGCGCCCTCAGACAATAGCACCCAATTACTCCTGTCTCCCTGGCCTCCGGCCCACGCTCCGAGCTCACCAAGCCTGCGACCTATTCAAGAAAATCCCAAGCTGAGAGCTCACTCCTCGGCTCTGTCTCTGTAGCTGGTTTCCCCGTTCTAATACCTGCAAGCTCTGTGACACTCAGACAACCCCGATCCTTCTGTGACCCTGCGGGACCTGAGGCCACGCTGACCCTGTGTTGGCTTCACCCCGGTTTAGCCTCTGGAGCGATGTCCCTCAGCAGAACAGACTTTTAAAAGTCCTGATTTTGTGCTCCGTTGCTCTGCTCCTTGCCGGGAGCCGGCCCCACCCCCGGGGTCTATCTTCCCGGCACTTTGGATTCACTTCTCTGCCAGTCCTACCTTTCAGAAAGTGGTTGATTTTCTGTTTCTAGGATTTCTGTTCTTCTCTTCGATCTCCCATTGGATTTGTAGGTGTTTGCAATCTTTAGATAAGCTCTCCAACTGATCTCCTGCTACCTGAAGTAGTCTCAGCCTGCTACTTCTCTGCCATCTTGACTCCCTCCCCTGCTCATCTCATTTTTTTTTTTTTATAGCAAAACCATCCACTAGTGAACATTGGTGGTTTATTTGGCTCTTGCCAATTTGTTAACATGTTTTCCATTTGGATTCAGTTGCCTCACATGGGTAGGAGGTATGAGTAACATTTGGGATGCAGGTTTTGACAGTGGGCCCTGGCCATAATGCCTTTACGATAGCACCAGAACTCAAACTCTGACTCCATACCTATATTGATAGAACTAAAATTCAGATTCAGACCCATCAAGCACTGATTCCTGAGCCAGTATTTTCTTCATTATGCCACAGTAAAGATGCCTCCCCTCAGTATACTTATCCATTATGTGCAGATTTTTCTTAAACAAATACAGCTTGCTCTTCAAAGGACTGGTCCTTATCGCTGTTCTCTATAGGTCACAGGTACCTCCTAAAGAATAAATATCTGGGGGAAGGGAGTACGTTTTAGTTATAAATTCAATCAGAAGGAATACATATATTTACATGTACATATGTGTATATATATATGTGCATTGGTCATTGATTTCTTTTTTTATGATTGTGACACCATGTAAAAACTTTATGAGTAAGCTCAGCTATCTCTATATCATTTTTTATTTCATCCTGAAGACACTCTCACTTATACTTCCCCTGTCCTTTTCTCTCAGTCTAATGGTGTGATCTGATCTCTAGATGACATTTTTTATTAAGCTTAGCTGTAAAAATTTCAGGTGCTAATGGCTGTGACCCTGTAGATTTTTCTCTCCTTCACAATGCCAATAGAAAAATAACTTTTCATTCAGAGAATCTATATTTCTGCTCTGCCTCTTAGTGTTTAAGCCAACTCCCCACTGTGCTAAGTCAACCTTCCCAGAAGCTAATCTGTCATTCTCAAGTGGCCTTGCTTCTGAAATTGGTTTGATGCTATAGCACTAAAGAGGTCCTCTGTAGTACAGGTTACACAGGTTTAACAGCCACTTGGGGTGGGGCTTGTCCTATTGCCTTGGAAACAATGACTTTGTATGTCTGCCCTAGAGAATAGAGGGAAAAATGGCTAGTGCATTAATCTATTGAGGATGTGAGGATCCAAAATAAAACTAATCCTATAGAATTATGAGGAACTTTCATAAGCTAATTTTGTGTGTGTGTGTGTGAATTTGGTTTTGAACGTGTCAACATCAGTGAAGGGGCAAAGGAATTATGCCTCTCCTTTCACTGCTTTCCTGCAGAAATATTTTGTTTTTATTTTCATGAAGCTCTTTGATTTCAGCAATAAATTTTATAAAACATGAACATATCTGCAAGTACAAGAACTTCAAGACTTGAGGTGACAAGTGACTATGGGGGAGGTCACTGAACATTTACATAATTAAAGGTAGCTACGGGGGAGGAGGAGAATCTCTTGTTTATTTAAGAGAATGAAAGGCAGGACAAATACAGGAAATTAACAAGATTTTCATATAAATGTGCATTGTCAATGTTATCAAATGGTCTTAAGCTAAAAACCCTGGTACATAGTATGTGGCTTAATTTCAGTTATATAAACATTGGAGTAATCTAAAGTTTAAATACATTTTAGTTACACTTGAGACTCCATTATCCAGGAAAACACAATTTGAGTCTCTCTAAATATGAGCAAAAATCAAAATCCACTGACTGCCCTCCTACTTAACAATATCTCATACTAAGTTCATACTGCCCAGCTAACACAGCAGAATGATTTTTTAAAACAACATGATATATATTATTCAGAGTCCTGTTTATATTGTTTCAGTTTGCCAAGTGTTTCCAGGAACTTAGTATTAAAGAATGGTGCATCTGTGAACAATAAAGAAATCTGAAGTTCTCTGCATCTTCTTGGGTATATGTTTTTTTCTAATAAATGTAAAGGATAATGAGGATTTATATAGGCTGTTTTTTGGTAAAGTTTTATCATATAAAATTTTAATGTTATATCCTTTCAAGTCATTTCAATTCTGTCTCAGTAGATATTGGATGAGGATGAGGTAGATGTTTTGCTTTATTTGTTATGTTGATGTGTTTTATTGTTAAAGCCAAGTTTATTGGAGTGTGATTCCCTCTTTCAAGGCGTGTAGTTCTATTAATTTTGACAAATGCTCACTGTCACATAACTGTCACCAAAATCAAGATCTAGAATATTTTCTTAGAAAGTTTCTTCGTGCCTCTCTGAAGTCAATTCCTTCCCCAAATCCCCAGTCCATGGCAATAACAAATACTCTAATTTTTGTACTCTTATTAAGTGGGTGATGTAGGCAGTAGATTGCAGGACTAGTAAGTAGCATATTTACATGATTTTGATATCCCAGATTTTTCTAGAACCTTACCACATTGTGCTGTAATGCAGTTTGAACTTTTTAGCCTGAGTCTCTCCAGGAGACATTTCTATTGCCTAACATTTCTTGCGACCTAATTTCCCTTGTTACCTTAGGTTTCCCACTTACACTTCCTTTGTTTATTGTCCTTATGTAACATAAGATGAGTTATAAAATGGCATCTAAAATTTAAAAGTATTTAAATCTATTAGTCTAAACTCTAAAAGTTTACGAAGATGTATAGGTTACTTTTTCATTGACCACTATAATGAAGAATGACAAAATTTTACTTGTTTTTTCTGTCTCTTCACAGCCAAAATGTTCCTTTTATAGTATTGCATACAGGCCAGTTTTGAGTAATGAATTTTTTAAGCAACACTATTTGTGCTTTTTTTTAAGTACAGAAGTATTGCAGGTAGGCTAGTAAAGAAGAAATAAATCCCACTGGGTAAATGCTAAAAGTGAAGGTGCTCTATCTTGCTCTCTTACCTTTCACCATGGACGATACTGATTTTAAGGGTTTGGTGGCATTCTGCCATGCTTTCTCACTATAGATAACCTTTTTAAACATAACATAAACAGAAAGGAAAAAAGATCTATAAATTGCTCTTAACCCAACAATTTATTAGAAGTATTCTTGTGTGTCAGTAACATAGACTTACTACATTCTCTAACTACTGGATAATATCCTTCAGTAAAGATTTGCCATAATTAATATTCAAGTAGTGATGATGATGTTACAAATGTTTTTCCATCATACACACACACACACACACACACACACACACATTTGTATAGTCATGTGAATATTTCTTATAATAAAGATTCCAAGAGATAAAATTACTGCTACAAATATATGCACATTTGAAACTATTTTTTAAAGACTTTATTTATTTATTTGAGACAGAAGGGGAGAGCGTGAGAGTGAGAGTGAGAGAGAGAGAGAGAGATCACTAACAGGATGGATGGGATAGAGAGAGAAGCAGACTCCCAGGTAGGCAGGGAGCCTGATTCAGCACTCAATTCCAGGACCCTGGGACCATGACCTGAGCCAAAGGCAGATGCCTAACTGACTGTGCATTTGAAATTTTGGTAGATATTGTCCATTTGACTTCAAACAAAGAAATACTAATCATGCTCCCATTGATATTGTTGAGAGTTCTCACTTCTTCACAACAAAGAATGTCATCAATTCTTTTAATTATAGCCAATCAGATGAGGACAAAATATATCACCGTTGCTTAAAGTTATAGCTTTTTTTTTTTTTTTTTGGGAGTATAATAATTCTTGACTTTTAATACTTAATAACAGATTTGGAGATATACAGGGAAAAACTAAGAACAAAAATCATAACTTCTACCTTACAAGAGAAATGGAAAAAAATTTCAACACCCTTAATTTAAGATTATATAGGCAAATGGTCATCAAATTGGTAAGATATGTAAGACTTGAACAAAATTTTCAACTAACTAGATATGCTTGATATTACAGAACACTCCCAACAACCGCAGACTACATATATCTTAAGCCATTTCTTCACATGTAAAATTGGATACTCTGTTTGGTTATTAGTAAGGTTTTTTATTTTTATTCATTTTTTAACAATCAGAGTAGATGTCCATTATCAGATATATAATTTGCAATTCTCTTCTCCATCTTTACGGTTTCTCCATGGAGCTTTGATAGCTGTGTCTTTCAAGAAATATGCTACTTCTTTCCTGGTACATGGAGGTATGACTAGAACATTATCAATGTTGACCTTTGCAAAGTTATAGCTTTTTATCATCAATAAGGTTGAGCATCTGTTAGAAGATTGTTGGGAGTTTGTATTTCCTCTTCTGTGTTGGTTGAATTGTAAATCTTTTCATCATTAATTTGAAGGGCCCTTTTGCATTTTAAGAAAGTTAGTTCTTCGCTATACCTAAGTTACAAATATTTCCTCTGAGTCTACCTTCATATTTTTAACTCTGCTTAAGCATCAAAGAGTTAATCACTCATGTTTTTCTCAAGAACAGTGTTTCTCAATTCATGCTACAGGTTAAGTTCGTGGAGCAGCCTTTATAAAAAGACTGCAGTCTGGACCCTCCCCCCACCACACACACACACACACACACACACACGCACATGCACACACAGATTCAGGTTCAATTGACTGGGGTGACATTGGAGCGTAGTCCCCCAGGTGATGCTAGGGTACAGACAGGGTGGAGAAGAGCTGTTTACTGTGCATGAAAATCACTTGGGGATTTTGTTAATGCACAGATTCTAGGATGAAGTCTGAGACTCGATATTTCTAATAAGCTCCCAGGGGATGTGCATATGCTTTTGGTCTATAGTCCACACTTTGAGTAGCAAGAATTTATGGTGTCTGGTTTTTGTTCTTGTTCAAGTAGACTTTCTCTACTTAATATTGTAAAATTTTCCTTTCTCCTATATGTTCTTCTAACACTTTTTATAACTCTTATGGAGATCATAAGTCTATTTCAGTTTTCTTTTAAATAATATGCTGTAGAGATCTCACTGACCTTTTATCAATATCAAAGTGAATTCATCTCTTTTATTACATAGATGTAAACATTTTGATACTGTTTCAAAGTAACATGGTTTTACTATTTTTTAAATGTCTTCAGAAATTCATATATTGATAAAAGCAGAATCCTTCATTGTTTAAATAAAATAAAGAGGTTAAATTTTCAAATTTATTTTGTTTCAAAGAAGGAATTTATATCCCAAAATTAATTACAACTTTAAGATCAACAAATTTTCTTTTTTGTCCATTTGGGTCTTTATACTTGAAATGCATTTATTTTTAACCTAAATATGACTAAAATTTAAATACAAATTCAAGAAAAAATAACCATAAAGAATGTGATCATTATGTTTATGTTTCCATTTTTGTCAGTGTTTGTGATGACTTCAAAGGATATAGTGACAACCTTACTGTCTAACAGTAACTCAGTAGCAGGAATGATATTTTTTGGAAGAGTGTGGTGCTAACAGGAACAAATTTCTGCTGAACTCAGGGTATAAGCTCCTTCTTCCAACCCTGATCTCATGTAAAAAGGAAAGCTACAGAGATAAAGATTTTCAAATAGCTATACTAGGATGTTAATGGTATTGATAGCTACAAGGTGAACAAAGGAGCTGTTTTGTGCATACTTTAGGATAGTGAACTCATGCAGGAATGTAAAGGGAAATTCAAATATGTGAATGCATGAGTTTAAATAACCTAAACTGATAAGTCAGAAGTATAAGTAGAAGTAAAAACTGAAATAAAGAAATCTTATAACATATATTAAATTATCTCACTATGTAAATACTTTTTCTAAAGAGATAAATGACTACTGAATAAATGAGTTGTGCACCAGGATGAATTTTACTAATTTAGCTAGCCATTTTTCATTATGACATTCCAGTAGAAAATATTTCCATTGAATAATCTAGCCCTTGGGAACTCAATAGACACATGCTTTTTTTCTTGCCCAGTTAAGTCATAGTTCATTCAATGAAATTGGTCACCAATGCCCAGTTATATCTTTCATACATTTTTAACAAATGGTAATTTCTTGAACTAGAGATTCAAAAAATCTCTTCCCATATCTGAAATTATGTTTTTCCAAATTTCTTTAGCTAAATAATTAAGTTCTACAAGCCAAAATTCTTGTTGTTAAAAGAACAATAGCTTTGGAGTTGACAAAGCAGCTGTATTTTTTTGTTTCTGTTATGCTAGAAATATTGTTTAAATAGTCAAGAAAAAGAGAAGTGTATACTGAAGATTTTCTATTGTACAATATCTATGCCAGTAGACACTGATGTTTCTATTACTATGAATAATGAAGCTCAAATTTTATGATGTTTTGTTTGTTTAAGGACAGATACTGAATGACGAGATAAGTTTCAGGATCAAAACATGTCCACCTTCTCTGTGTATTAGCTCATGCATGGGTTGCAATTCTAAATGTATCAAGCACTACTTTCTTTAAAACTTCTTTGTTAGGATTAGCTCTATTACAAAGCTGTCATCATCAAGACAGCATGGTACTGGCACAAAAACAGACACATAGATCAATGGAACAGAATAGAGAGCCCAGAAATAGACTCTCAACTCTATGGTCAACTAATCTTCGACAAAGCAGGAAAGAATGTCCAATGGAAAAAAGACAGCCTCTTCAATAAATGGTGCTGGGACAATTGGACAGCCACATGCAGAAAAATGAAATTGGACCATTTCCTTACACCACACACGAAAATAGACTCAAAATGGATGAAGGACCTCAATGTGCGAAAGGAATCCATCAAAATCCTTGAGGAGAACACAGGCAGCAACCTCTTTGACCTCAGCCGCAGCAACATCTTCCTAAGAACAACGCCAAAGGCAAGGGAAGCAAGGGCAAAAATGAACTATTGGGATTTCATCAAGATCAAAAGCTTTTGCACAGCAAAGGAAACAGTTAACAAAACCTAAAGACAACTGACAGAATGGGAGAAGATATTTGCAAACGACATATCAGATAAAGGACTAGTGTCCAGAATCTATAAAGAACTTAGCAAACTCAACACCTAAAGAACAAATAATCCAATCAAGAAATGGGCAGAGGACATGAGCAGACATTTCTGCAAAGAAGACATCCAGATGGCCAACAGACACATGAAAAAGTGCTCCATATCACTCGGCATCAGGGAAATACAAATCAAAACCACAATGCGATATCACCTCACACCAGTCAGAATGGCTAAAATCAACAAGTCAGGAAATGACAGATGCTGGCGAGGATGCGGAGAAAGGGGAACCCTCCTACACTGTTGGTGGGAATGCAAGCTGGTGCAACCTCTCTGGAAAACAGCATGGAGGTTCCTCAAAATGTTGAAAATAGAACTGCCCTATGACCCAGCAATTGCACTATTGGGCATTTACCCTAAAGATACAAACGTAGTGATCCAAAGGGGCACGTGTACTCGAATGTTTATAGCAGCAATGTCCACAATAGCCAAACTATGGAAAGAACCTAGATGTCCATCAACAGATGAATGGATCAAGAAGATGTGGTATATATACACAATGGAATACTATGCAGCCATCAAAAGAAATGAAATCTTGCCATTTGCGACAACATGGATGGAACTAGAGCGTATCATGCTTAGCGAAATAAGTCAAGCCGAGAAAGACAACTATCATATGATCTCCCTGATATGAGGAAGTGGTGATGCAACATGGGGGCTTAAGTGGGTACGAGAAGAATAAATGAAAGAAGATGGGATTGGGAGGGAGACAAACCATAAGTGACTCTTAATCTCACAAAACAAACTGAGGGTTGCTGGGGGGAGGGGGTTTGGGAGAAGGGGGTGGTATTATGGACATTGGGGAGGGTATGTGCTTTGGTGAGTGCTGTGAAGTGTGTAAACCTGGTGATTCACAGACCTGTACCCCTGGGGATAAAAATATATGTTTATAAAAAAGAAAAAATTATATTAAAAAAAATATTGTTTTCCCAAACTCACAGAAAAAAAAAAAACTTCTTTGTTAGGATTAATCTTAAAAGTCAATTTTTAAAAGGGTAAACACAACAAAACAACAAAATAAAACTGTATTGCTTTTCACAAACATGGTAAAGAAAATACCACTGTAACTTTCAGATGCCCTTAAATCATTTAAAAAATTGTCTTCCTTGAAGTTTTATTATCTTTGGTTCAATTAAATATATAACACTGGCAAAATACGTGGGGCAAGTATATTTTGCACGTCCATGTATGGTTTGTCACCAGAGCAGTCTTCAAATAGTGGACCACCATCACCTGCATTCAGTATTTGTTCTCTGATCCTTTTATATTGTTAACCACCATTATGTATTTGTGTATGTATCAGGTTAAATCATATGAAATTGTCCATATTTGGTGTTGTGACCTATAAGAGTAGTTTTGTATGGTCCAAACTAGTATTTTTGTTTTGGCACTTGACCGTTGGCCATGGGTATATGTTTAGATTTTTTAGATGGGCTTGAGTAACTTCACTTGGAACAGAGCCATTGCTTTCTGGACCTTTCCAGGCAAAGCCCATCATGGGACTCCTTAAATATGGTGAATTATTTCCAGCACCCTAGTTAGGAGCACATATCTCTTTCTTCCTCAGTTTAGCTGCCAATTGTACAGTAAAGTGTCTTGGCATCCCAAAATATGTAGATTCTTCATTTGTTAATTCAACTCTATATTTTCTTAGGGAGGGACTCTGCCTCCTTTAAATGAGGATTAAATTTGCCTTAACATCTGAACTCATATTATTAATATCATGTTCATACATTTCCTAATTGTCTCCTGAGCTACAAAAATCCAATGATTATTATTTATTACTAACACAAGTTAAATACTTATATTAACAATATTTTCCTGATTATATAATTATAATGTAATATTAAATAGAATATCCTTAGAATGAAAGTCTTTGTAGCACACTACTCAAATAGTCTTGGAAAATTTGCTTTTGCCCTTGGTTTATAACTCAGAGGATGAGCTTGAATTTAGCATCTCACTTTTGTCTGGCCCTTGTTCCTCTCACCACTGCCTCCAACAAGCATATTCTCAAGTTCAGCACTTCCCAATTCAAATTCTCAGCTCTGTATTCTAATAAACCCTTGGATCATTCTAAAACTGTAAACTATTTAGGATAAGTTGACCTCATTGCTGCCTTTTTCATTGAAGCACAGCATAGATTTCTTCTAATCCTTATGAACTATTTTGGCAAATTGGAATAATAAATTGTGGATTATGCTTACTCTTTTCTTTCCTAAGCAGACATTAGTTTCTAAAAGAATCCTATAGGGAACTAGAAACATTGGCAATACAAATCATAAAACTTTTTTTCCTTCTCAGATTAAAATCCTTTTCTGAGTCTTATTTAATTTATTTTAATTGAAGTGTAACATATACAGAAGGGTGGCCAGAATCATAAAAGCCAATTCATTCATTCATCTAAATGAATTGTCGTGAGGTAATTAGCACCCAAGAAAAGAGACAGAACATTAACAACTCCCCAGAAACCCTCCCCCAAAGAGAGAATTACTTTCATTTATAATACCATAGGCCAAATTTCCCATTACTATGCTTTATGTAATTGAAATCACACTGTGTATTTTCTTTTGTTACATCTTTCACTAAGCATTGTTTGTAAGAATCATCCATGTCATTGAGAGCAGCTGTAATGCCTTAATTCTCATTGCTCTAGAGTGATCCATTGTATGAATATTCCACGATTTGTCCAATTTGTTCTGCTGTTGAGAGAAATTTGGGCTGTTTCCATTTCTCAGCTATTATGAATACTGCTAGTATGACCACCCTGTAATTTCTTCTGGTGCACAACCACATGCATTTCTGGAATTGCTAAATTATAGGATATACATGTTTCAAATTTAGTAGGTAATGGTTGCCAAATAGTTGTTCTACATGCTTGTAACAATTTACATGGACACCAGCAATGTTTGATAATTCCACATGCTCCTGGCCCTCACCAGCATTTGGTATTGCCAGTCTTATTCAGCTTAGTTATTTGTTCAGATGTAAAAATAAAATATAATCTTCACATTCCTATTTATTTTAATTATTACTAATAAGTTTGAGTTACTGTTTCACATTTGTATTAGTCATAAGCAAAAACTAATAATTTTTTTATTTCTATAAACTTAAAAAGAAGCTTTTAAATATGAAATATTATAAACTCTCTAAAATTGATTCAGGTGATCTGATACTCTAATTGTAGAAGTCTAGGACAGGTAATGTAAAATCTCCTTATACCCGTACATCTGGAATCTTGCTATTTGTGAACAGTAAGAATTTTTTAGTTTTTTACAATGTGCCATATATGGCTAAGAATTTTGTAGATATTAAGTAACTTAATTCTCATGGCATCCCATGAGTCAAGCACTATTATAATATCAATTCTACAAATGAAGAAACTGAGGCACAGAAAGATTAAGTAACTTACCCTTGGTCACACACTAAGTGACATAGTGAGGATCACCATATTATGAGCCCACCCCAGTTTTTATTAAAATACCAGAACAATACTAGAATAATAAATAATGATATGTTTTTTTAGAATAGTAACTATAAATACAGCAAGTTTGAAATAATTTTAGTAAGTGAAAAATTGAAGATTTACACTATAGTTATTCTCTAAATGTAAAAAATGTTTTTTTTCTGTTGCTGAAACAACATGTAACCCAAGTTGATTATGATTTTAATGAAAGACTGAAATAAAAAAATATGGTTTCAAAGAATTTTTAACTCTACAACTGAGTAGTTCTCTCCATATTAATGTAATGAGAATATTGAACCTATGAAATAGTATAAAAATATGGAAAATGTTAATGATCTTGAGTTGCACATATTTTGTGTTATGAACGACATTTCTAGATGCTAAATGTTAACTTTATTATGCACGATGTATGATGTGGGTGAGTTAATGTTGCTACAGAACTTTCAGTGTCTAGATTGCCTTGCTTTTTTGTATTTAAATTTGCAAACTCAACATTATGTTAGTATACCTTCTGGCACATAATTAAGTTTCATCCCATGATTTTAAACTTAAATGTGCTTTAATATGAAAGATTTTGGTTTTTTCATCTTCATTCTACTACTTGTTCCTGCTGGTTATAATCATAATACAGTATAATAGGATACTTTACCACTCCCTATTAGGAGTGCAAAATATCCTTAGAAAACCTTTAAATATTTTTATGAATTCACTGTTATTCTCCAAGGTAGGATTTTTTTCTTTCTTAGGGGTTATGTAATTTACACTACTGACAATCAGTCTCCAGCAGAGGGGAAATCTGTATGCCATGACACATCCATATTAAAGACATAGCGGTCTTATGTTAAATTAGGAAAGTTCTCTTTCCATAAGCCAACCACACTTGGCTTCTGTTAGACCCCTAAGATTGCTGAGTTCAACAAATAAATATACAAGATACCCAGTTAATTTTGAATTTCAGATAATACCCTTTAAATGTAAGTAAACTCCAAATATTGCATGAAACATACTTATACTATATATATATATATATATATATATATATATATATATATATATATATATGAAGCTCATTTGTGACTGGCCATTCTGTATCTTTATTTGGCAATCCTGTACTCCAGAAGAGCTCAGGAGAAAAGCATCGACAAATGAAGTCAACTTCTCTCCTGGAATGTTTTCCGTATTGTACTCACAGCAATAGATAAACACTTCCTTTTAGGATTAGTAATACCTGAAAGATTCAGGAGGTCAGAGAGCCACCTTGCTGGTAACTATATAAAGGATGATCTAAGAAGAAAATCTGAACAATAAAGAGAAAATACACCTTTCTTGGACCTGAGAACACACAGAAATCTGTAAGTTCTATGGAACACTGTAGTGTATTTCCTTAATAGTAGCCATTGGGTAAGACTATTAAGAAGTAGAATGTCACATTTCTGTTTCTATTTTAGAACTTTAATTCAGTCAATGACTGTTTTGAGCATGCTTTTCCCAAACTGTTCTCTATATAACATAAATGTTCAAAAATATAGTAACAAACGCTCCTTGAAAAAATATTCAAATTTAAAAAGAGCATGTAAACCTTTGATTATATTTTCCCTGATATGCATAATCAGGGGAAGTCTATCTAGTGGTGATAAGTAAAAATTGCATGAGTTCAAGTCCTGATTCAAGTAATGTGAAACTTCAGGCAAGTATTTGATCAGTATGTGTCTCAGATCCTTCATATGTTAAGTGAAAATAATTATATTAGCTTTGTCATAAGGGAAAAGTATAAATATTTTAAAAGGAAGCCTAGAAGACCTTGAGTTTGACAAATATATCTCAGACATGACAAGAACTAACCAAGAAAGAAAGAAAGATGATGTTTTATCAAAATTAAAAAATGCTTATTTATTAGGAAGTACCATTAAGAAAACAGGTATGTAGGGGCACCTGGGTGGCTCAGTGGATTAAACCTCTGCCTTCGGCTCAGGTCATGATCCCAGGGTCTTGGGATCGAGCCCTGCATCGGGCTCTCTGCTCAGCAGGGAGCCTGCTTTCCCCTCTCTCTCTGTCTGCCTCTCTACCTGCTTGTGATCTCTGTCTGTCAAATAAATAAATAAAATATTAAAAAAAAAATAAAAGAAAACAGGTATGTAAAGTACAGGCTGGGAAAAAATGTTTGCACTACCTATATCTGACTAAAGACTTTTATTCTGAATAAAAGGATTCCTTCAACTCAAGAATAGAAAAGATAAAAGATTAAATTTAGCAGGTTTAAAAAAAGAAATTAAACATATATCTACCCTGTGACTCTGAAAATCTACTTCTAGATATTTAGCAAAAGAAAGAAAAACAGATTTCCAAGGTTTAAAAAAAAAGATAGAGAAACTTGTATTAGAATGTTTTTAACAGCAGTTTGAATAATAAAAGTTCCAAACTAGAAAAAAAAAAACAAATGTCCATCAATAGAAAAATGGATAAAGAAATCATGGTATGCTTGCATACTGCAATAGTAATACACCATAGGAAAGAAAGAGGCCACTGAAATACAAAATAAAAAAGAAGTATCTTACAGACATTCTACTAAGCAAGACTCACTCATGTGAAGTTCTGCAATAGACAAGAACTAAACTGTGATGAAAGAAACCCAAATAGTTTTTGTCTTCTTAGAGCAAGTGTGAGGAATGACTAGAAAAGGAAACTTCTAGAGTAAAGAAAATCTTCCATACTTTAAAAGTGGTTTAAATAGTGATATCTATTTGTTGAAACCATCAACCTCTATGTAAATTATACTTCAAGGTAAAAATCAGTAGAAAATAGGGGTTATGATGTTATATCTCAATGGTCAAAATTATAATGTGATCAAAACTATTACTCATGTTTGTGTTCCCTATAGTATGGTTTAGAACCAGAAAGGGAGTTGGAAGTGTCCTAATCCCACCTTCTTGTACCATTTGTCTGTTCGGTGCTTTTGGCATGGAGTAATCTCCAATGAATTGCTTGAGATTCTAGAGCTAAACCGATTACATCAAAGTCCCAGAGATTATAATAAATGATGATAATGAAGGTGATGATTAAGTTAAAGCAGTTTGAGGATACAGATAATGATTAAGCTACACAATTCCATGGAGATGTTTCATGTTTTCATGTTTATATGGTTGAAAGTGCTAAATTTACAAATGATGAATAGGCAGATATATTTTGTTGCTGTACCAAAGCCCAACATTTTTCCAAAGTTACCATGCTGAAATATTGTCATTCTTCTTATGAGGACATTGCAATCTGGAATGTAATTTCTGTAATATTACCATCAGGTTTCATAGGATATGTTTGGCTATGAACTGTGTTTTTTTTTAAACTTTCCAGTCTTTGATTAAAAATAGTAATGATAGGGGTGCCTGGGTGACTCAGTGGGTTAAAGCCTCTGCCTTCTGGTCAGGTCATGATCCCAGAGTCCAGGGATCGAGCCCCGCATCAGAGTCTCTGCTCAGCAGGAAGCCTGCTTCCTCCCTCCCTCTGCCTGCCTCTCTGCCTACTTGTGATCTTTGTCTATCAAATAAACAAATAAAAAAAATAGTAATGATAAACTTTTTTGTATTTTCTAGGAAGTTAAGTCTATTCTCATCATTGAATCTAGTGATTCCCATTCATTAAAAATGCTTTGAGATATCCTAACATTAGGATAAAAAAGTGGTTAAAAATCATTGTTATAAGTTATCTAATTTTTAAAAGTCTACCCAGACTTAATCATGCTGAATTTTTAATGAAATGGCAGGAGTTTCTTTCCTTTTTTTTTTTAACCTACTCCTAAAATGAGTCCATATAAGATGACATGTGGTTGATACCAGTTTATTACTCAAAAATATTTTGCTTGGGGCGCCTGGGTGGCTCAGTGGGTTAAGCCTTTGCCTTTGGCTCAGGATCCTGGGATCAAGCCCAGCATCGGCTCTCTGATCAGCAGGGAGCCCACATCCCTCTCTCTCTCTCTGACTTCCTCCCTTCCTGCTTGTGATCTCTCTCTCTCTCTCTCTGTCGAATAAATAAATAAAATCTTAAAAAAAAATTTTTGCTTCACATAAACTTTCATATTCAAATATGGTAAAATATAAGATTATGAATTCCAGACTCATTCAGAATCAGCAAATCCATATTTTATAATTTGCAGTTAATATTAAACTTGCATCCTGATATCAGCAGAACTTCGTGTTTATTGGGATATGGGATGCAGAGTTGTAATCATCAAAATTTTAAATTCTGTTTGAGGGTATGTGCTTTGGTGAGTGCTGTGAAGTGTGTAAACCTGGTGATTCATAGACCTGTACCCCTGGGGATAAAAATATATGTTTATAAAAAATAAAAAATTAAAAAGGAAAAAAAATTTTTTAATTCTGTTCAGTAGGTCTGTGACATCCTTAATTGATAATTCTGATACTGAAATTCTTAGTTTAAAAGAACCAAAGTTATGACTGGTAAGATTTTCAGGAGTTTAGAGGTTGCAAGTTGGATAAGATAACCAGAACAATTGAAATTTAAATCTATATTTATCTGCTCCATGTATATTGAATTCATAAAATCTTTTTAGACATCCCTTGATAATTGGAATCTGAGTTAATTTTCTATTGTTTTCTCTGTTAGTGTTTGTTTTTGCCTTTTCCTCCATTAAAATTATTTGAAGAAAAGAAAATACTGAAAATTTCACTTTTTTTCTTTTCTTTAAAACTTACTTTATTTTTTTTTGCAAATATAAGTCATTTTGCCTTATCTTTGCTGATTTCCACTTTTTGTTTGAATAAATGAATCAATCAATATTTCTTTATACTTCATCAGTGGGAGAAAATTTATATTACTTTATATACTATAAAATAAGAAAAACTATAATTTACAACATGAGGTGAGACAAGAATCATGTTCAGGTTTGATCTGTTGATGTTTCATGATAATAAAATATCTTATTTACGATTTTAGATTCAAATGTTTCAACATGGGTGAGCTAGACAAGAACTTTACTAAATGCATATGTATCTTAGCAAGATTTTCAATAGATATGATTGTACATATGATCAAATGAGAATAAAAAGACTAGTAAAGATAAAATAAGAAAATTTTAAATCTTTATGAAACAATGCTGCCAAAATGTTTCACATGTAAATAATTGAGACTGATGTGCTACCTACTGCGCTACGTACTGCGCTAACGAGGCACCTCACATGTAAATAATTGAAATTAGCACAGATGTGCTGCCTGCTATGTTCCTCACTCTCTCCTAAGCCCTTGCCTCTTTTATTTTCACATCAATTTTATGAAGTAAATACTTTTATTACCTCATCAGGAATTAATACTATTATTACCTCCAATTTACAGATGAGAGCATTTGAGCACATAGGTGAAAAATGTGCCCAAGTTTACAGAGCTTATGAGTGAAAGAAGCCAGATCTGAATCTAGGTAACCTGATTCCTAACTCTGGTGTCCTCATACCTACCCTCTGTGTTCTAACTGGATTCATGTTTCTTATCTATTGAGGCATACCTGTTAAAGACTTCTACCATCACTTGTTAAGTTGTTGAAGCAACATCTCTTATGCAACGCCTACCGTGTTCTTCTGATCATTTAATGATTATATTAGTAAGAAATCATTCCAATAGGATCACCCTCATTCTCCTAGTCAATTTGGACCATGTCACCAGGCAGCCTGGCCATCAAGTTCAGTCAGAAAAAAATTTCTTGAAAAGAAATGCTATTAACTGTTCTTTCCACCAATATGTCAATGCATTGGTTTTCAAAACTTGCCACGTTTTAGAATCACCTGGGAGACCTTGTAAAATTCCAATGTCCTGGCTGCACACTATAGCAATTAAGTCAAAATCTCCTGGGGTGAGATCCAGGCATCACTATTTTTTTACAGCTCCTCAGGAAATTCAGTGTATGGCAAACTTGAAGAACCAATGTGTTAAAAGTATTTTTTTTTTAACTAGCGAACTGTCTGAAATAGTCTCAAGAGCCCAATTACCAACATGAATGGTAATGAGAAATATAAGTGTTAAATTATCTGAATTGGTAAAATTTCCTAGCACTGAGGTCAAGAAAACTCTAATTCAAATCTTGACTCTACTACTTCATGGCTTGGTGACTTTGGGAAAGTCACTTTTTATGAATCTTGGTAGCTTTATCAGTAGCCCGAGTGAGATAAATATTACCTCTTCGAAGTGTGTAAACCTGGTGATTCACAGACCTGGGGATAAAAATATATGTATATAAAAAATATATGTTTATAAAAAATAAAAAATTACCTCTTTGAATCTTTGTTAAGAATTAAACCGAGGGACGCCTGGGTGGCTTAGAGGGTTAAGCCGCTGCCTTCGGCTCAGGTCATGATCTCAGGGTTCTGGGATCGAGTCCCACATCGGGCTCTCTGCTCAGCAGTGAGCCTGCTTCCCCCTCTCACTCTTTGCCTGCCCCTCTGCCTACTTGTGATCTCTGTCTGTCAGATAAATAAATAAAATCTTAAAAAAAAAAAAAAAGAATTAAACCGGAAAACTAATGCAAAGCCAAAATTTCTGCCTTCCCACGCCTATAGCTATGTCACTTGTTGCCATTAAGTATTGTGCTCAAGTTTCCATTAGCTTGATCCCCCCAACAAAATATCCCTGACCTCTCTCTAAGTTTTAAGGGCACCCTTTCATGCATGTGTGATAAGAGTTCCTTTATGAATTTCCCTTCCTCTCTCCTCCTTTTGCCTCTTAGTAGCAGCCCCTACTGCCAGTTACCATACCATCACTCATTTGATAAGTGCTTTCCTCTGCTGGCAATCAGTGCTATCAGCCTCAATTTGGCCTCCAGCTCAAATCTGAGACAAGCTTTCCTTCTTAATTCATAATAAAGCCACAGAAAACAGGCTACAACAGTCAACGAGAACTTATTGAAGGTTCCCAAATGACAGACCGAATTACAACTGCTATTAAATGTTATTAAGTTCAGAGCTCACAGGCTCCATCCCTGCCCTAACGTTCCTCCAGTCCTCCTTTCTGTCTAGCTCTGCATTAGCCTCCCTGTGCAAGGGTCAGTCCACCCTATATCCCTAGGATGAATTGTTCAATGTGGAGTTGTAAGTGTTGTTTCCCAAAACGTCAGAACACATTTATCAAGGGTCTGGGCATTTGGTCTTGGTCTAAAATAGCCTATAAGGAGCTACACTAGGTTCTATCCAGTCTCTCTCTGTCCCAGTCTCTCCTCTGATGTAGGGAATAGATCTTGCCTGCGAGTCATTCTTGCTGCTTCCACAAACAATGCTTGGTTATTTGCAATCACTGAGCATTCACTGCCTCTATCTCAGTGCCATCTTGATTTCTCTTTGACGTCAACCACAAACATATTTTGATAGACTGTATTTGGAGTAAATCACAGAATTTGCTGCCACCACCACTGTCTATATAAAATAGAAACAGAAACAAAGAGAATAAAAAAAGAAAATTGGAAAAAAGCACACAAATCTGATGCTGCCCTCGTTTCTCTAGCTGTTCATGAGGCTACAGTTGATCTTTGTAACTTTATTCCTCCACTATCCATTTTATGTTCCCACTGCCCACAGCCGGCCCTTCAATGGATTGGGGCTTATATATTTGCGAGGTGACCCAAACCTTTATTTCTAAGGGGCCTTAGCTCTCTGTGATTCTGCCTGAATTAGGTTGCTCATGTCTTCAGTACTTTAACTACTAGTTATGACAGCACCCCAATGGACTTTTTGGTTTCCAGACATGTTCTTCCTTACTCCACTGTGTAGCAGAAACATATTTTTCCCTTGATAGCTGGGATCAATTACTCTAACCAACAGTACTCTCTGTTATTGCCTACTGCTGCCATGATATAAGGAGCCCAAAAGGATCAACTGGTAAATCTCAACTTCTATGTCAATGAAACGATTGTATCTCAAATGGAAGCATTCTCTTATTGTGTTCTAAAGTGTTTTTTGTTTTGTTTTGTTTTTGTTTTTATTTTGTTTTTGGTTTTATTTTTTCATCTAGCAAAGCCTCAAACCATGAAGATGGGAAGCTAAAATTTGTGATTAATTGGTAAAAATTTGGAAATAATTGGTAATAACTGGTAACTAATTTGTGACATTTGGGTGATAGTAATAGCAAGCATTTTCATAGTACTACAGATATTATTATGTGTTGGGTATTCTCCAAAGTGATTAACATCTATTGATTTATGCAATCCATAGCACTATTCTTATCCCCTTTTACAGATTAGAAAACTAAGACAGAGGATAAGTAATTTGTAGGATCACCTAGCTATAGGTGGTCAAACTGAGATTCAAACTCAGACAATTTTGTGCCAGATTCCATGCAAAGCATGGAATTAACTACCATTCTATAATAATTAGTAATAGTTTGACACGCTAATCTTACTTTAACCCACTTTGTCTCTTTGTCTCCTGTATACTCATCATTAGAGAAAAGGCATCATATATCTGTTCATGGTTCAGAACATAGCCTGTATGACAGCACTGCAGATTAGAAAGCTGGTGTTTTGCAGCCCATACATGATTGTGTTTGTAAAGACTTACTTATTTTTATTTGAGTGTGAGAGAGAAGGAGGGGGAGAAAGAGAGAAAGCACACAAGTTGGGGGAGTGGCAAATAGAGCAGGAAAGAGAGAGTCTCAAGGAGACTCCTCTGTGAGCACAGAACCCGATGTGGGGCTTGATGGCATTCCTCTGAGATCATGACCTGAGCTGAAACCAAGAACTGGATGCTTCACTGACTGAGCCATCAAGGCAACCCAAGACTATGGTTTGTTTGTTGTTTTTTTTTTAAGAGATTTTATTTATTTATTTGACAGAGAGAGATCACAAGTAGGCAGAGAGAGAGAGGCGGAAGCAGGCTTCCCGTCCAGCAGAGAACCTGATGTGGGACTTGATCCCAGGACCCCGAGATCATGACCTGAGCCAAAAGGCAGAGGTTTTAACCCACTGAGCCACCCAGGCACCTGCCAAGACTATGTTTTTAATAGGCCATTCTACACTCCCTCAAACCACCCATCTTGATAATTGGCTGGTTTCGTTTAAGACTAGTGAGTTATGTGTTCAAAAGCACTTTGACTTGTTTTTTATTTTTGGCAAAATAAAGTTCCTATATAGATTTCATAAAAGTGAGTAGAATGTTATGAGAGAAGCACAGAAGTAGCATGTTAGGCTGTAAAAGCAAACCCACACCCAAAATAAGTGTCTATCAGTGAGGACAAATTATTGTTCCTTTCATAATCCACAAAGTTGAGTATTTTGGGCCTGCATGATTAAGACAGGAGCCTGTCCTCCTGTCAGAGAATGGAATTCTATTTGGGGTTAACAAGCCCTCTATTTATGGTAGACTGTGCACTCAATAGTGCAGTGTTCAGGATGGCAGTCACCAAGAATATACTAACATGATGAAGAGAGAAGTTTATATTACTAAGTCTTTTTTTTATTTAATTTTATTTCTTTTCAGTATTCCAGCATTCGTTGTTTATGATCACACCCAGTGCTCCATGCAATATGTGCCCTCCTTAATACCCACCACCAGGCCCACCCAACCTCTACCCCCTCCCCTCCCCTCCAAAACCCTCAGTTTGTTTCTCAGAGTCCACAGTCTTTCATGGTTTGTCTCCCTCCGATTTCCCCAAACTCACTTCTCTCCTTCACCCAATGTCCTCCGTGTTATTCCTTATGCTCCACAAGTAAGTGAAACCATATGATACTTGACTCTCTCAGCTTGACTTATTTCACTCAGCATAATCTCCTTCAGTCCCATCCATGTTGATACAAAATTTGGGTATTTGTCCTTTCTGATGGAGGCACAATACTCCATTGTATATATGGACCATATCTTCTCTATCCTTTTGTCCATTGAAGGACATCTTGGTTCTTTCCACGGTTTGGCGACTATGGCCATTGCTGCTACAAACTTTGGGGTACAAATGGCCCTTCTTTTCACTAAATCAGTATCTTTGGAGTAAACACCTAGTAGTGCCATTGCAGGGTCATAGGGAAGCTCTATTTTTAATTTCCTAAGGAATCTCCACACTGTTTTGCAAAGTGGCTGCACCAACTTGCATTCCCACCAACAGTGTAAGAGGATTCCCCTTTCTCCACATCCTCTCCAATACTTGTTGGTTCCTGTCTTGTTAATTTTAGCCATTCTAACTGGCATAAGGTGGTATCTCAATGTGATTTTTATTTGAATTTCCCTGATGGTTAATGATGACGAATATTTTTTCATGTGTCTGTTAGCCATTTCTGTGTCTTCTTTGGAAAAGTGTCTGTTCATGTCTTCTGCCCATTTTTTGACATGATTATGTTTTGTGTGTGTTGAGTTTGAGGAGTTCTTTATAGATCTTGGATATCATCCCTTTGTAGTGTCATTTGTGAATATCTTCCATGAATTGCCCCTTTGTTTTGTTGACTGTTTCCTTTGCTGTGCATAAGCTTTTGATCTTTATGAAGTCCCAAAAGTTCATTTTCACTTTTGTTTCCTTTGTCTTTGGAGACATATCTTGAAAGAAGTTGCAGTGGCCAATGTTGAAGAGATTACTGCCTTTGTTCTCATCTAGGATTTTGATTGATTCCTGACTCACATTGAGGTCTTTTATCCATTTTGAGTTTATCTTTGTGTACGTTGTAAGAGAATGGTTGAGTTTCATTCTTTTACATGTATCTGTCCAATTTTTCCAGCACCATTTATTGAAGAGACTCTCTTTTAAGTCTCTTTACATTTCCATTCCCAACTCCATGATCAATTTGTTCATGTGCTCACTGGACAAGCATTGAAGTGTCTTGAAAAAGAAGTTGACATCCACAAAGTGCATCATTTGATCCTCCCAATTATTAAAATCTTTGTAAAGGGAACCTTTTGGTGAGCATTCACAAATAACCTTATACTCTTGATCTATTCTCAGAAGTTCTCCATGTAACATTTCCCCAAACCTCCTTATCTAATCTTGTTTTCAAGATTGCTTTCAGGTCCCTGCTCTACAAGCCAAATCTTTAGGTGACACCCATACATGAATCCACATATAGGTATGTTCAAACATTGATCAGGTATACTGCTCAAAGTTTATTCACTTGGAGTGTTCAAGTTTCAGAGACATTCAGTAATGAACCTTATTTCTAGAAAATATGTAATCACTGCCATTCTAATCTAACAGTCATATTCATTCCAAATCCATGCTCCAAGCAGAATGAATGGCTGCCAACACACACACACACACACACACACACACACACACAAACATAAGGCATAAACATAGAAGATACAAGGACGGTGGTGTGAGTTGGCCATTGGTAACTACACTGCAGAATATATGGGAAAAAAAAAAGGTGATAGCATTGGGTTTAAATTAGCAGCTTATACAGACCTATACAGAGAAGTATGCATTTCTGTGCCTATACTGAAAGACACTTATTTGTTATTGCATGAGGTTGATATAATTAAAAATTAGAAGCAGAATCTCAACTGTGTATGTTGCATAACTGTGATAGTTGAATGCACAGCCATGCTAGGTCTCTTACATGAAGGTTGGGGCATAGATTCAAAAATAAGATTCTGAGATTATCAGGTAGAACTAAATATTTACTAAAATTTTCACCTGAGGTTGACTGTAATGAAATGCAAGTCTTATTTTTAATATACATTTCATTGCAGACAACCTTAGGTAAAAATCTTAATAAATATTTAGTTCTGCATAACATGGATTACCAGTGCTCCACTTTCTAAAGGTAACTGCTCTTAAGCCCAACCAAGTCAAATACCTAATTTCAGAATCTTATTTCCTTTGTTATTGTCCACCTGCACTTTAAACATTAATTATGTCTAGTAGGTGAGGGGGTTTTGTTGCAGACAAAATGAGTTTTGAGCTAGTTTAAGCTCAAGATCTACTTAGGTTATAGGTTAATATAATGAAACATGCTAGCTATTACATTCTGGGAATAACTCCCCAAATCAAGGGAATTCAAGGCTCTGATATGGACAGAAAGCTGAAGAATCAGGGATCTTCCACCACAGCTACAGGCTCTGGAAAAATATTACCTCTGCCTTGATTGAGAAGACTTCTACTTCAAGAAACAACCTGCAAAATAAGGAATTCACAACTACATCTCCCTGCTCCATAATCATACTGATTTGGATATACTGTCCGCATCTTTATATTATAAAAATGCATACTTTTTGTCCCACCTTTCTTCTCATCAAATTCACTTGCAAATCAAAGTCTTAATATGTATAACTAACTGGAGAAACCTAAACTAAATTTGAGTCTGAAAGTACCAGTTTTTATGTCTCCATTCTCTAATATATATATATATATATATATATATATATATATATATATATATTTTTTTTTTTAAGATTTTATTTATTTATTTGACAGAGAGAGACACAGCAAGAGAGGGAACACCAGCAGGGGGAGTGGGAGAGGGAGAAGCAGGCTTCCTGCCGAGCAGGGAGCCCAGTGCAGGGCTCCATCCCAGGACCCTGGGATTATGCCTGAGCAGAAGGCAGATGCTTAACAACTGAGCCACCCAGGCGTCCCCCTCTATAGCATTCAAAGGCATTTTAGAATTATGTTAGAATGGGTTATGCGTGGTGGGTGAGCCAACCCACAACTCTGCTGGATCACACAGGGCCTTATTTATTAACTTGAAGTGACTGACTTCAATCTTCTGACACTTGCAGATTATATTTGCTTCATAGAAGGATCATTCTAGAGTTTAGTTGGACACTGATTTTTATGCTACAAGACTGCATATTGGGATAATTATTGGTATTGTTACAATTGCCCAGGAAGTGATAAAAAGGATCCAAATTAAGGGAGTGGCAACAGACCAGGAAGAGAGAGTAGCCACCAAAAATGATTACTGAATTCATAAAATTTCTTAACTTACCAAATGTTGAGGGCAATGGAGAAATAACTTTAAAATGACCTTTCTAAAATAAAAATATAAACAATTAATGCCACAGTCTAGAATATTAAAATCAAACTCTTTAGGGTAATAAATAAATCACTGTGAAAAATATAGGATGGCTTGGTCTACCATAAAACTTTTCTACTCTTCTTTTTTTTAAAATATTTTATTTATTTATTTGAAAGAGAGATCACAAGTAGGGAGAGAGGCAGGCAGAGAGAGAGAGGCGGAAGCAGGCTCCCCGCTGAGCAGAGAGGCCGATATGGCCTGAGATCATGACCTGAGCCAAAGGCAAAGATTTAACCTTCTGAGCCACCCAGGCACTCCAAACTCTTGTACTCTTAATTGTCATTTGTGTTCAAGTGTTAGAAGGTAAATATTTTTTTAAAAAACTTGAATTTTTAAATTTAAGTGCAATTTATGCTTCCTACATTTTGAGGAATGATGCAATTAACATACCCCTCAAAATATTTTGGTTATTTATTAAGTCTTTAAAGTTTCATTTTACTATTATTCTTTGTCTTAGTATCTGTATTTAAATATGACAGTGTTCAATGCATTTTATGCACCAGAAAAGCAGTACTGAAGTTTTTTAAATACCTCTTTCAAATAGACATTAATTTTGATTTCAAAGCATCTCCATGGGTTAAGTAAATGATCACTGTAACAGACCTACATTCTTCATGCTTTTTGACAAAAATATAATCCTAAATTTATGATTTAGAGTTGTAGGTACTATGCCATTGACAGATGAGGATAACAGAATAATATCTATGGAGATATTTATGAAGAAGAAACATCCCTCCAAATATGGTCCCTTGATTTAATTTACTATAATCCTTCAACCATCTGATGCCTTAAAAATTGAAAACATCTACACTTTTAAAATGATCAAAGAGATGAAAAAAGCCTGTACAGATACACTTGATTTCAGATTTCCTTAATATTTGTAAATACCTTTGTCTCATAATTATAATCCTGTTCTTAATATTATAATCTATTTGTTATTCTCTAATGATATTAAAATTCCCTTGTGCTTAACTCTGCTTCATTAAGTTTTATTTTCTATTATTAGACCAAATTGTGTATCAACCTCCTATATTTTAAAGGATTTATTAACATTTTTATTTTTTAGGAAAAGTTCATGGTTCTCTGTTTCCTATATTTCCCATTTCCCTATTGGGTACTGTTGGTAATCCATACAGGGAAGTAATACTAAAATAGGGAATTACTCTCATAGTCTCAAAGAAAGCATAGTTATTATTATATTGCTGCATGGTTGATTTTGACCTACAGGTAGTCCAGTTATGTTGAGAAGGGGAAATGTAGAGATAGCAATAGCTTAAAACACATATCCTTCCAGTTCATCTGTAAAGTCTAGTGGGGGAAGATTATTCTATGTGACTGTTTGAAAAGGAAGAAATACAAATCACTGAACCCTAAATGAACTTATCTTCTAAACTTTTACTCAATTTTACCCGTACTTCTTCCAGAAGGATATTAAAGCAGATTATAAAGAAATTTAAAATAAGCAAGTTAGTAAAATTAGAAGTCAAATGGAAGAAGAAAGAGAAGCAGAGTGTGGACCAAGTTGAAATGTGTACTCTAATTGCCATCTTCATCCGTGTCACCAGTAAGTCTTAAATTTGACAACATGTACAACAAACCTATAAAGGGAAACCGGGTCCATTCCATTATTCTCATTAACCAAAAGACAGAAAGAACCAATTGTGTAGAATAAGTATTTATTTTTTTGTTTTGTTTTAAATCAGATAGGAGTTTCTTTATTGTCTTTTCTTAAGCCCAATACAGAACCACAGAATTGAGAACATCCCTGACAAACTTTTTTAAGTAGATGAAACAAGTGTCAAAGTGGTGTTTTATTTCTCATCCTCAAATAGGGAGAGGAACTATACAAAAGAGAATTGCATAAAATAATATAAAAAGGGGTTGGGAGGAAAGTCCTAGGATGACACTGAAATTATTTATAATTTCTGTTCCCATTATAATCAAATACATGGAGGAAAGTACATGATCATCTGTTAAGTTATCATCTTAAACAGCAACTGGCAATATAATGAGAAAGTGTCATTAGTGCATTTCTTCCTTTCTCTCCCTTTTTGGCTGATTCTACTGGAAAGCCATTCTGCTCTCTTTATATGCCCCAGCCATGATAACATGCTGGGTTTGAATCTTGATCCTTTTCGTAAGGTGTCTCCCCCGCCACCAACAACGTATATTTTATTGATATCACAGTTTTTGGGGGGGTAGGAGTTTTCTCCCTGGCCTCAGATGCTCTAAACTTTTACACATTAAGAGGTGGCAAAGTGCTATTGCCTGTAGTTCTAAATTATTCTGATCTCTTGACATTAGCCGTTGTGCTATTCTGTCCCTGCCAATTCCTTCTTCTTTTTTTAAAAACAACTTTATTTAGGTATAATTGATATGCGAGAAACTTCACACATTTAAAGTATACAATTTGATGGATCTTGACATATATATTCACCTGTGAAACCATTACCACAATCAAGATAATCAACATAACATAATACCAAAAAAAAAATAAATAAATAAATAACGTATCCATTATCTCCCAAAATTTCCTCCTGCCCCTTTGAAGTTTGTGTGTGTATAGTAAAAACACTTCACATGAGATCTGTCTTCTTAACAAATTCTCAAGTGCACAATGTACTATTAACAAAATGTACAATGTTATACCGCAGATCTTACTCATCTTACATAGCTGAAACTTTGTATCTATTGAATAGTAATTCCTCATTTTCCCTCCTTCAACCTCTGGAAACCACAATTCTACTCTCTATTTCTGAGTTTGAGTACCTTAGCTACCTTATTTAATGAAATCATACAGTATTTGTCCTTCCATGGCTGGCTTATTTCAGTTAGCATAATATCCTAATGTCATAGCCCATGGTTGAATTTCCAGTGTCTTTAATTTGGGTAATATTCCATTTTATGTACATACCACAGTTTTCTTTATCCATTGCTCTGTTGATGAATGCTTAGGTTGTTTTCATATTTCAGTTATTGTGAATAATGTTGTAGTAAACACGGGAATGCAGATACCTTTCATATACCTGCTGGTCATTTGTATGTATTCTTCAGAGAAATGTCTATTTAAGTTCTTTGCCTAGTTTTTAATTGGGTTGTTTTTTGTTTTGTTGTTGCTATTGAATTGTATGAGTTACTTATATATTTTGGAAGTTAACCCCTTATCAGATACATAGTTTGCAAATATGTTCTCTCAATCCATAGGGTGCTTTCTTATTCTGTTGATTGTTTCCTTTGCTGTGCTGAAGCTTTTTAGTCTGATACAGTCCCACTTGTCTATTTTTGTTTTTATTGCTTGTGCTTTGGTGTCATATTCAAGAAATCATTACCAAGACCAATGTCAAGATTTTTCCATGTCTTATAGGAGTTTTATAGTTTCGGGTATTACTTCTAAGTCTTTAGTTCATTTCAAGTTGATTTCTGTGTATGGCATAAGTTAAGGGTCCAATTTCATAGTTTTGCAAGTAGATATCCAATGTTCACATCACCATTTGTTGAAGTTAACTATCCTTTTGCCATTGTGTATTCTTGTCACCCTGTTGAAGATCAGTTGACTGTGAATGTATCGGCTTATTTTGGGGCTCTGTGTTCTTTTCCATTGGTCTAAATGTCCTTATGTCAGTACCATACTGTTCTAATTAATTTAGCTTGTAACATATTTTTTCTTAGGAAGTATTAGGCCTCCGGGTTTGTTCTTCTTTCTCAAGGTTGCTTTGGCTATTCAGGGTTTGTGTGTTTCCACATGAATTTTCAGATTGTCTTTTCGATTTCTATAAAAATACGTCATGACATTTTGGTGGAGATTATAGTGAATCTGTAGGTTGCTTTTAATAGAATGGATATTTTAACAATTTTGAGTCTTCCAGTTCATAAATACAGGATTCTCTGTATTTCTTCTTTATTTCCTTTCATCGATGTTTTGTTGTTTTAACTATACAAGTCTTTCACCTCCTTGGTTAGGTTTATTCCTAAATATTTTATCTTTTTGATGCTACAAAAGGGGATTGTTTTCTAAATTTCCTTATTGTATAGAAATAGAACTAATTTTTATATGCTGATTTTATATTCTGTAATTTTATTGAATTTATTTATTCCAATTTTTTTTGTGAAGTCTTTAGGATTTTCTACTTATAAGATGATGTCATCTGAAAAAAGAGAGATAATTTTACTTCTTTGCTGAGTCGAGTGCCTTTTATTTCTTTTTCTTGCCTAATTGCTCCAACTAGGTTTTCCAGTAATATGTTGAATAAAAATGGCAAGAATGGTCACCTTTGCCTTATTTCTGATCTTAGAAGATCTTTGAGTTTCATCCTTATTCATGTTAGCTGTGGGCTTTCCACATATGGTAGTTTTATTCCATTTGGGCTTCTGTAAGAAAATACTACAGACTAGGTGGCTTATAACAAACTAAAATTTATTTTTCACAGTTCTGCAGACTGGGAACTCCAAGATCATGTTATTAGCAGATTCAGTGTAGTGGCTGGTGAGGGTCCACTTCCTGGTTCTAAAAATAGTAGCTTCTTCCTGTGTGTCTTCACATATTTGAAAGGAACTAGAGAGCTTCATGCCCAACCTGGGACTTGAACTTGTGACCCTGAGATTGAGAGTCCTGTGCACTATTGACTAAGCCAGCCAAGCAACCCTCTGAAACTTCTTTTAAAAGGGCTAACCTCACTCATGAGGGTTCCACTTTCATGACTTAAGTACCTCTCAAAGGCCCGATCTCCTAAAACCATTAACTAGGGCATTAGGTTTTCAACATATAATATTGGGGGGGATACAAACATTCAGACTATAGCAGTGGCCTTTATTATGTTGAGGTAAGTTTTTCTGTAGTTATGTTTGTTGAGGGTTTTTATCATAAAAATGTGATATATTTTGTTAAGTGCTTCTTCTTCATCTATTGAGATGTTCTTATGATCTTTATCATTCATTCTATTAATAGAGTGTATCATATTACTTAATTCATCCTTACATCCCAGGGAGCTCCTCTTCATCCATTAATATTTTTTTCCTCAGGAGTCCTAATTTCTTTCTAATTAGTCTAGTTTTCTTCGAACACCATACTCTAAGAGAGGTCTGCAAATATCTGAATTCCACTTGTAGATGGGGCTTAAGTTTTGTCTCACTGAGCTGATGGGCCCCATGAGGTAAAAGGACTAGACTTATGTACGTCAACTTATATCCCCTAACAGTTAAGTCCTAAAATAGTCTATGATGGAATACGGGTTTATCCAGAGCATGTAGAGTTCCTCTAAGAAAGAAAAAAATCTTGCGTAATTTCACAAATCAGCAAACTTATCTCTGGCTTCAATCAGCAAACATAAATTTTTCTACAGGTGTAGACAGAAATGACTGTTGTCATCATAAGTACTTTTTTAAAAAAGATTTTTATTTATTTATTAGAGAAAGAATATGTGCACAAGCAGGGAAGGGGCAGAGAAGAGGAAGAAACAGACCCCCTGCTGCAGGGACCCCAATGCAGGGGTCTATCACAGGACCCTGGGATCACGACCTGAGCTGAAGGCAGACACTTAACCAATTGAGCCACCCAGACGTCATTTATTATTTATTAGAATAAATACTTTTTTAAAGGCATTATATTCTGTATGGGCTGCTTCTTACTTTGGCCCTCCTCCCCAGTATGGTGCCAGAACCGCAGTTGAAATTGTTAGTTGAAGAGTTGCATGGACCAGATAGCTCATTGTAAAATTACTAAGCAGTTCCTTTGTTGATATAGGCAACTAAAATATGAATTCAGAAATCCTTAATTCATACTCTGAATCCTCATACTCAAGTCCTTGATGGTTACGGGTTAGAGAAAAAACAATATGACTCCCAATGTTTTTGATTTTTTAGTGTAGGAATTAATGTGTCTTCTCTGGTTAATTCTCCATAAACCAAAAATTTTGAAAAGGGTTTCCTGTGTGATAATTCAGACTTGGGGGGTTGGGGGTAGAGGTGAAGAGGAGGGGTGCTAATGCTTCTTCTTTTTATCTAACCTGTGGAAAAATAACTTCATGATGACTTTCCTTGCAAAGAAGCCTTGGAAGTTGATTTGCACAGAGAGCTCAGGCTCTCTCTCCTGTTTCAGGCATTATCTTAACAGTTCCAAGGCCTGACACAGCACGGTGGGTTGCTGTCTGTGCCTTCAGTGACTTGGAGGGCAAGTCAGCCTAATTCTTGAGATCAGTGAGAAAAGCCTTTATCCCTTAACCTAAGCTATGTCTTTCAAACTTTTTTTTTTTTTTTTATTAACAGAGATATTTATCCTTCCATCTACCTTATTTCACATCTCAGTTGGCACAGAACTCAGGAGGAGAGAAATTATTCATTGAGCCATCAAAGCCAACTTTAGAAAGAGGTTACTTAAAATGTGTGATGATGATGTTGAGAAGGATGAGAAAAACATCGATGCTTTGGCATTGATGGCTATATCTCCCTGTCCTACTTGTAGGCATTTGCTCCTGTTGGGATTAACAGCATTCCTTCCTAGGAACCGCATTCCAGCTACCTCTTTACCTCATCCTAACCCCAGTTCCTTAAAAGGAATAACACTAGAGGAAAAGTTAAATGCCAAAAAGGGGAAAAGCAATCAGTAGTGAGCATGTTAGATCTGGACTGCTTCTGAGACATTCTAGTGCATAAATCCAGCAGCAACGCTCCCAAGGAAATAACAGTGTTGGAGTTTTAGATATGATGACACTTGGCACATAGATGGAAACCTAGGGGTGGGGTCACATCAAAGGTTAAAGGCTGGGCTGAGGAAGAAGAACCCATCAAAAAGTTTGAAAAGAAATGGACAGTTAGGGGGAAAATGTAGTACCCCAGAAACCAAGATATGAATAATGTGTTACTAGGGGGAATGAAAGACCAGTGGCATTTTATTACATTTTATTACACCCAGAATTCCAGTCTACACAAGACTGATAACTTGGAGCTCAGTGGTGATCTTTACCAGATGTCCATGAACTAAGTGTTTAGGAAATATGGACAACTGTGTGAGTCAATGGGAGCTAAGAAAGTAAATGTTGGACAAGCTTCATGTTCAAGAAACTGGATAAGAAAGTGTGGGGTGGGGGCTTGAGGACTGCAGGCAGAAGAGCTCAAGTTGCCCACTATGAAAGTGTTTTTGTCGGTGTCAGAGTTCTGAACATGTTTATCTGCGGAGAGTAGAGACAGAGTAAAGTGGAAGAAGGACAGAAGTCAAAGGAATGCAAGAGAGTTAGCATCAATGGGGCTAGATCCCGAGGAAAAAGAAAACGACTTTATTTATAACACAAGTGGAAACTGTTACAGCTGAATCTGGACAGAGACTTTTTCAAGATGTAATTTTGTTAAAATGAGGTAGTAGGGTGGGTCCTGATTCAATATGACTGGTGTCTCTATGAGAAGAGGAGATTAAAACACAGACAGGCACAGAGGGAAGGTTGAGGGAGGACACAGGCAGAGGAACGCCAATTACAAGCCAAGGAGAGAAGCCACAGAAGAAATCAACCCTGTTTGCACCTTGATCTCAGACTTCTAGCCTTTTAGCCTCTTGAACTGTGAGAAAATAAATGTCTGTTGATTAAGCCATGTAGTCTGTGGTACTATGTTATGATAGACCTAGCAAACTAGTACATTGACCTTCAGCGAGAATAGAAAAACCTCGTTATTCCAAAATAAAAAAAGACAAGTATAGATGCCAGAATGTTTCACTAGGGTATTAGTGCATTAATTAGTATTTTTATCTTTTTGTGTGGCCAAACCTGCTAAGTGAACTGACAAGTGGATCCTGGAGAAAAGGCCAATAGGAAGACAGCCTATATATACCCGAGTGTGAAAACACAGAGAGCTGTCAGTGTGGATGATGATCTGGCAGTCCAACTACAAGGTTTCCGAACGGAAACATGCTGTGATCCGAGGCTGTCTAGATGTTCCCGATGTCCATACCCCTTAAAAGAAAGCAGGGATGCTATTAAGCAGGTCAGAAGGAATAAGCCAGGAAGAGCAAAATCTTCTTTGTATTTAAATCTCTTGGGCTTAAAAGGTTTGCCTTCAGTTAAGATAACTCAGCATAATTGGGGAGAAAGGTAAAACCATTATTATTGTTGGACCGAAGACAAAAAAGCACATCCTTTCTTTATCCTTAATACATTATGAAAGCCAACTTTAAATAATTCAGAACAATATGGAAAAATTATGTGGCAGTTCTCTATGGTTTCTAATAAAATATTGTCATTTCTAGTTCTTCAGAGCAGTGTTCCAGGTATTTCATTCAGCCCACAGACAGTGTTTTCTCAGCCCTACATTTGCAATCCCTGGTTTGTTCTTTGTCTTTCTCGGCTTTCCCCTGTTCACCCTGCAGATGTCCTTCCCGAACCTCCTCCAATCTGCTCTTCTCTCACAATGTTACAGTTTCTATGGATCCTCATCCTGTTCTACGAAATACATATGGCCACATCTTAGGGTTGGCAGGCACCCATACCTCCCTGGCTGAAAATGGCGGTGACTCCACCCTGCCAAGGACACCTCAGGTCCCTTCCTGCTGTCAAATTTGTCACCACTGCTCTCTGCATAGTCATCTCCCTGCCAGTCTGTGCTCTCTGTACAACCTCTGGTAGAGACCTGCTCACGGAGTAGCCTCCCTGCCCTTTAGTCTCCACATTCCCTCCAAACTGATGTTTCCGCAAAGTAGTAGTAATAATTATTAATGATAATGATGACGATGGTAATCACAATGTCAAGCATGTTGCGCAGCCAGAAGCTGTGCTAAGAGCGTTACATGGATTACTGTGTTTATAACTGAAACACCATGAGGAAAGAACTCTTACTAATCCCACTTCACACATGAACACAAAATCAGGATCGTTACATAATTTACCCAAGGGCACACAGCAAGTAAGTTGATGTGGCTGGTACTCAGGTCTGATGCCAAACCCTGCAAGCTGAACTTCTGCTTTACTGCCTCCCACTTACCCCTGAAAAATGTCACTGGTTTTCTATGTACACAGGTCTAAAAGACCCTTTATATGTGACTCCTAAAACCTTTCCAGTCACCTCTTAACTTCTCCTGCCTCTGTATAAGTTCCAACTGTGTCAAACCAAATGCTACTTTTCCAAGTTATCTCTTCAGTTTCTGGGTTTCTGCTGTCTTGTACATGCTGCTGTTTCAGTTTTTCCCACTATTCTGTTTGTAAACTTCCAATGTGATACCTTAAATGTTACCATCCTTTATTAATAGGCATGAATTTATATTACCAAACACCTTGCTAAAGTCAAGGTGTTGTACATTTTGCTTTTCCCTTGATTATGAAATCCTAGGTTTCCAAAATAATCTTCCTAATTGGGTTTCTTGCTAACTCTAGTTAAAGAGTATAACAGGTCTTAACACATAAGTCCCTTTGACTTAACTAAATATCCTAGAATTACTGGTGTTGAACCCTGATGTTTTCTTTTTGCCCTGTAATATCATTATATGGAATAGAGTATAATTACTGTTAAAATTACTCAAAGTACTTACCCAAATACATTATTTGTCAAGTTTGATTCCCCTTTTAAAAAATGGTTCCATTTAGATCCAATTCACTAAGCATCAATAAAAAATAAAAACAATTATAAATTGAATTTCCATGCAAATGTGGCCTTTTCCCTATTCTGCATGAATGCACATTCATCAAACTACTATGGCTTGTTGTTGACATTGTGGAATAGCCAAAAAATAACCATGTTCTAATTGTTTTGCTAGTTGCCACGGTCAAGATTCATTTTTCCCCAAGAAAGTTTATAAAGGTCATTAGAGCTTAATGAAAGTTTGGATTCTCTACTTATCAAAAAACTGTAGAGTAACTAATTCTTGTAAACATTCAATTAGGCCTTTGTAGAAACAGATTCATGTTTCTATCCACTACAGAGAGAATTGCTAAGCTTCTCTCTTCTAAAGGGCTTGAAGCAATTGTGGCATTTAGGAGAATTATTCCAGTAATTTATTATAATAAACAATTAAGTGGTATGTTAATGTGCAAGAAACATTAGCTAATCTTCCCACTATACTTGGTCTTAATCCATTCCTCTTCAAATGATTGAGTCTTCAGTAAAGGGGCATGTGGAACCCTTGCAGAAAGTTCAGGACAGTAACTCTTAAATGAATAACCCACAGTCCTCCAGAGTGCCAGGGGACTATGTCCACATGCATCATCTTTTCAAGAATATAAAATCTTTTATTCAGTGCATGACTTAGCACTATTGAAACAACCTCAATTTCAGTACCTCTGCCAATAATGCTTAATTTGGGTAAACCAACATGATTAGTTTAATGATATTAATATTCCAATTAACTTTTCTGGAATTGTTTAAGTGACCAGAATAATAGAAATAGCTCTCATTCACTTCAACACAGGTTTCTCATACTTTCCCACCACTAACGCCACCCCTTCTACACACTGTGCAGAATTCCACATTCCTAGCCAGCATTAGCTCTAGAAAAATACTTCCCTTTCCAAACATCGTAATTGTTGCCTCTTTCAATTGGAATCAGATTTTGTGTGCCGGTGATATCAAATTGTAACTGAAATAGGTTGGTCAAGAAACATGTTTGTAGGAATCTGAGAACATATGAAGCCATTGCTAGGGGAGAAGTACAAAGACAACTAATGCATCAATCTTGTAATGTTGACGTTAATTTTAAATCAATTTGTAAATGTAGTCCGAGCTTTGAAGGCTGCAGAGTTGACTGGCAGAGAATCTGTGATTGGACAAATGTTACAAGAAAGTTTATGCTAGGAAAGAAGGAAGGGGGGAGGGTAGGGAAGACGGAGGAAGAGGAAAGAAAGGGTAGAGAGGAAGAACGAAGTGGGGAGGGAGGGAAGGAGGAAGGAAGGGAGTTTATGCAATAGTGTGATTATAGAACGAGAAGTCTTTCTTTTGCTCTGTGTCTCTCTGTCTCTTTTTCTTTCCCTCTGCTTTAAAAATAAAAGCATTAGAGTCAGATATTAGATATCCAGCACTTTCTCTTTATTAGGAAACTTACAATAGACAAAAGGAAGATCAAACAGAATATGCAAAAATGAGATTAGGAAGAATTAAGAATTATGGCTATAAAAGAATAAAAAAGCTAACAAACAAATAACAACACAACTTAAAAGCTTTTAACAAAAAGAAAAAAAAAATGCTTAAAATCCACAGCCCCAGATTTCATTCTTGGGCTTATATCCAGCAGATAGAAGTAATTGCTAAGCATCAGGTAGAAATAGGAGCTAAATCATCTACCTCCCTCGCATTTCACCTAAAGTATAGAGAACTATTTATATCATATTTCTGTTTCTACTATTTTGTATTTATGTTTTCCAAAAGTTAATGTATATTCTTGAAGATTGTGCACATGCGCAAATACACACACACACGACCGCAATTATATAGAAAGGCTCCTGTACTCTCCAATTATTTGTAGCAATGAGAGGACAGGATATTTGGAGCAGGAATCCATTACCGCTGTATATAGCCAGACACCCCTTATAACAAGTGCAGACTCAGAAATGGGAAGGAATAAGTCATCAGTGGATTCCTAGCTTTGCCAATACAACTCTTCATTCATGACCTGTTTATTACATGTGTAGAATAAACACTTGTTAATTAACTACAGAAATATTTTTGAAATTGTAATTTAATTCATCATAACCTTTATTCTTTTTGGTTTCAAGTGTTTATCCATTTTAATGAAATTTCCTTCTTGCCACCAGTGTTGTAATAGTAATAATACCTCATTTTTATTGCTCAATTATAAGTCAAGTATTTCATAGTCATAGTGAAAAGTCCAACTATCATTTAGAAAATTGAGAGGTGCATATATTCTATGTAGATAATTCACAGCCACCCCCAATAATCCTTTCTCGTTATGTGATACAACCCTAAGTGTACAAATACGGAAACCAGATCGGAGACCATGCTTCGTCACTTGACTAGAGAGATATACAGATATTTGAAAATAAGTCTATCTGATGCCAACCAATGAGTTTTCCACAAATTCTTGCTGCCTCCCTGGTGCTAGGAGAGGGTCCCCTCCTGCTATGAAATCGGAGTCTGTTTTAAAATATAAGAAAATTATCAGTTTATTATTCCTTTTTCTAATATTTTGGTTGCAGCATTGCCACTATTTCCAAATTTTGATTTGATTTGTTATTTTAAATCTATAGTTTTCTGAAACAAATGGCTAGATTTTCTGGAAATGTGTTTCTCTGTTACAACTTTTTAAGGAGTAATATGTCTTGCCACTCAACCTCTTAAAGACAATATTTGACTTTGATTTTTTCTATAAATAATGACTCAGCATTTTTTGGTTTTGCTGATTAAAGACTTATGATTTCTTAGATGTGTGCTGTTGACTATATTGTTTAGTTTGTTGCAGTTATGAGAATTTGTTTTAAGGCTGTGCAGTGTTGGTTGGAGTCTTCACAAAAGTTACTGGCATTCGTGGTCTCCACTTTCAACATTGCACTGTAAGTTTTATTTCATCATTTTATCTTTTTTCTTTAATTTTTTAAAAAAGATTTTATTTATTTGTCAGAGAAAGAGTGAGTGAGCACATGCAGGGAGAACAGCAGGCAGGAGGAGGAGGACTCAGTCCCAAGACCCTAGGATCATGACCCAAGCTGAAGGCAGATGCTTAACCAACTGAGCCACGTAGGATTCCCTGTTTCATCATTTTAAAGAGGGGGTTTTCTTTTCTAATAAATACTTAGACTCACAGAATGCTGACATGAAGGGTGAACATTGGAAATGAATTCTGTAGTGCCAGGAGCATGTTGCCTTAGTTAAATTAAGCAAGGCATTCCTGGAGCAGAGGACTGGGTGTTCTTTTATAGGCTGACCTACTTTCTAATATGGTTCTTAACTACCCATGTGGTTCTTTAGCCAGTATATGCCACTATCAATTACATAATAGCTTAAATCTAAGAAAACATAAAGGTTTCTTGGTCTGTAAATTCTGTGAAATAATACTTGTCTGTTTTGATTAATGTTCAATTAATCTATGGTATACAACTAGACTTCTTGGTTTAAAATGCTAAGCCTGAATACACAAACACACACATACACAGAGAGAGAATTAGGAAGGACACCTTCCCATACTTACAGCTTCATTCTACTTAAGGCTAATTTTTTTACTTAGGTATTTAAGTAAGTGTTTTTGTTTTAGAAGGTTTTTGGTTTTTTTTGTTTTTGTTTTTTTTGTTTTTTTTTTTTTTTAAAGATTTTATTTGTTTATTTGACAGACAGAGATTACAAGTAGACAGAGAGGCAGGCAGAGAGAGAGAGAGAGGGAAGCAGGCTCCCTGCTGAGCAGAGAGCCCGATGCGGGACTCGATCCCAGGACCTTGGGATCATGACCTAAGCCGAAGGCAGCGGCTTAACCCACTGAGCCACCCAGGCGCCCTGTTTTTGTTTTTAATACAGAAGATCTGAATAGACATTTTCCTGGGGAAAACATATAGATGGCAAACAGACACATGAAACATCACTTGTCATCAAGGAAATGAAAATTAAAACTACAGTGAGATATCACCTCACACTAGTCAGAATGGCTAGTCTCAAAAAGACAATAAATAACAAGTGTTGGTGAGGAAATGGAGAAAAGGGAGCACTCGTGCACTATTGATGGGAATATAAATTGGTGCCTCCACTGGAAAACAATAGAGGTTTCTCAAAAAATTACAAATAGAAATAGCATATGATCCAGTAATTCTACAGCTACATATTTACCCAAAGAATATGAAAACACGAATGTAAAAAGATAAATGCACCTCTGTGTTTACTGCAGCATTATTCACAATAGCCAAGATATGGAAGTAACCTAAGTGTACATCAGTAGAGGAATGGAAGGGCACCTGGAGAACTCAGTCCATTGCATGTCTGCCTTCAGCTCGGGTCATGATCTCTTGGTTCTGGATGGAGCCCTGGATCTGGCTCTCCACTTAGCAGCAAGCCTGCTTCTCCCTCTCCCACTGTGATCTTTCTTGCTTTTGCTGTCTCTCAAATAAATAAATAAAATCTTTTAAAAAATGGATGAATAAATATGGGGATTAAGAGATACAAACTTCCCATTATAACATAAGTAAGTCACAGGAATGAAAAGTATAGCATAAGGAATATAGTCAATAATATTATAAAAACTTTGTATGGTAACGGATGGTAACTATAATTATCATGATGAACATTGTGTAATGTATAGAATCAATAGGTTTAGTCACTGGGTTGTGCACCTGAAATTGTATGTCAACTATACTTCAAGGTTGTTTTTTTTTTAATATTTTATTTTATTTATTTGACAGAGTGAGACACAGCGAGAGAGGGGACACAAGCAGGGAAAGTGGAAGAGGGAGAAGCAGGCTTCCTGAGGAGCAGGGAGCCTGAAGCAGAGCTCTATCCTAGGACCCTGGGATCATGACCTGGGCCAAAGGCAGATGCTTAACAGCTGAGCACCCCAGGTGCCCCTATACTTCAGTTTTTTTAAAAAGAGGAGTGATAAGTTATTTTATTAATTTTACCCCCTTTCATAATGATAGCACTATGGTCTTATGGTCTTACATCCAGCTTAAAAAAATACCTGATATCTTTCAGATAAACATTTGTTAGATTAAAATTGCAATATGCTGTCATGCAATTGCAATTTTATATACTTTAGGTAATTTATAGCCATATTTTTTCCTGGCTTATCTCTTGGCTTTATGGATTACCTACTCCTGAAGTCAGTTTGCCATAAATATTTCAGAAACTGAAGAGAAACAAACTACCTAAATTACATGAAAACTAAAATCGGACATTGTACAGAAATTTCTCTACTGCCATCCAATATTATACTTTCACTCACCTTTATCTTATCATTTAAAATCTAGTTTAACAGCTAGCTTATAAGTACTGGACGACAGAGTATGGGTCTTCTGTTTACCTTAGTCATCTACCTAGTGTTTTGGAGAAACTTTCAACTTTCTTTCAACAGAACATTTTCTTTAGCATCAGTTTATTGCTGTTTCTTCTACCACCTCCTGCCAAGTTGAATAAACTTTGTCCTTTTTGTTTCCATTGCTAAGGCTGAAGAGCGATGTTTATGAAAGATTCTCAAGTTACCTGCTGAGTGTTCTTTCTTCAAGATTTATGCATTTGACTCTGAATCTCCCTTTACAAAGTTTTATTCTGTATCATTTGTGTTGACCTCCATGACATTTTCTAGTACCCTAAGACGGTTAGAGCCTTGTATTATGCTTTCAGGTAAAGGGCTTCCCTGGTTACAGTGTACTTTCGATTGATCGATCAGTTCCTACCACAAAAGGAAAAGTTCACATGTGACTCATTGAATTTGATCAGTATATAAAGTTGGTCTATGTAATTCATATCCACCACAATCTCCTTTTCAAAGCAAACCCCTCTCCTTAGAACAAACATTCTTTATCCTTGTTTCCTTTAAATGTTTAAGATAATTAAAACAAATGCTTCTGCTCACTTGGTTTGTCCAATTATTCATACCCTAGATGTTAAGGGAAGCTCAGTGTCAATTTGATGTTCTCGCAATAACTGGTAATATACATGAAGCACTGAGTAGACTACTCGATACATTCTAGCCTCCAGAAATGGTTTCTCTTATAAATATTACTACGAAGAAAAAACTTAATGAGAAAACTGTTATCCCAAGAGATTTTAAGGAAAAGCTTAGGAAGACCACCAACAGAATAATGAGGGAAGAAAAGGTTTTTTTGCATAAAAATTGAAAGTGGTTGGTTGTCAGTATGGGTTTTGCAGGTCAGAAGTTCCCACTATTGGGATATAAGGTAAAGGGTGGGATTTGACAGCCTGCCTTGAACAAAGTAGAGAACAGTCTGTACCACAGTGTCTTAGTCACTGGAGTTGGCTCTGTCAATCAGTCTCTACCTCTGGTCTCTGTCTGGAGAAGAAAACAGGACCAGAGCGAAGAGGCCACCACAGTGAGGAGGCCTTACTTCCCTTTCCAAAAGACCTTTCCACACACCTGGGTCACCTTGAAGAATTTCTGAATGAGTTTTTTAATATCTCCATCCAAGAAAATCTAGAACTCCTGCCATAGTAAAAAAAGATACAGGGTGGGTTTTACCATCAGAAAAGTCAAAAAGTAAGATTCTGAGAATAAATTAAGAGATCAGAAAATCTAGTGACAAGGACTCAAAATCCAAAATATATGAAACCACTCATCTATTACTTTGTTCCCTTCATATGTTCCTTCTTCCATGTCCCAAATAGCAATATTACACTATTTTTTCTATTTTATTACACTAATTTACACTAATTTTTTATATTACACTATTTTTACACTTATATTACACTATTTTTTCCTATTTTTGGAAAATTATCAACATAATATTACTGTAAGATATATAAACATTTCCTCTAAACAGTTCCCCAGAGATCTCATTCCTTTTAACTGTTTGGTTTTGTAATAGCTAATGCCTTTCTCTCTTCTTCCACTGTGTGCTGCTTTGGATCATTGTTTTTTGATCTTTTAACTTTATCTTGTGGCAATTTCTCCTAGTGGCTGTTTACAGCCTCCAAGGATGTTTCATTAAATGGCACTTGTTGCTTCCTGTGTGATCCAAGCCAAAGCAAGCTGTCTCTGCCGTCATGCTAGTTCCAACTCACAGGAAAACCCTGTGAAAGAAAGGCACAGGCACCTGATAACCACCACCACCACCCCACCCCGCAACCCATGATTTCGAATTCTCCCAGATCACTGAAAAAGATGAGGGTCAGAAACTCTCATACAAGATCAATACATGCAAGTCCCCTCTGTCCAGAAAGGAATAGTTATAACCACAAGCACTGAAACACAAGCCTAGCATGTCACAAACAATATGCTACTTTCTTAGAACCTGGGGAAAAGAGAAAGCAGAACAAAGAGAAAGGTAACAATCATAAGAACACCTTGCAATTTTATGGCATTTTATACTTCCCAAAGTACCCTCATATAGAATATCCCTTTGAACACAAATTTCCAGAAGAAATGGTGACTGAAACAGACAAACAATACAAGTGTTGGAAATTTTCTGTCCTTATATGGTACTATGCATAGTAAAAATTCTTATCCGATGCCATAGAATGACGTATTTTCCCTTTTATAAGGAAAAGGGGATAATTTCTCACAAAAGCTAAATGTAGCTTTATTACTAGTGCCTGTTAATTTATGAAAATAAAAATTTCCATGCTGTTACTAAATTATCAGCTCTTGAAATAATTGGGTCTTGTCACATTTTATTTCTGATTTGCCAGGCTGATTTAGGCATGGAATCTTTCAATTTAATAATGTAAGGAAAACACATGTTCTTCAGCCTAATCTTCTTGTCTTCAAATCTGCTTATGATATAGTATTAAAATGACCCGTACATGCTTAACTACTTTGCTCATTGCTAATTGCTGAATAAACAGATTTCCAAAGAAGAAGGATGTCTGCAGATGTTGCCTAAACCCATTCCCTCAACTTTTGCAAAAGCAATGGGAAGTTTGGTGGTATTTATACAAGAAATATACCCATGTGATTTATTCATTTATTCTGAAGAAGAGCTAATTTATTGACCAATTCAATAGTTTTTCTCTGACACTCAATGGCTTCACAAAACCCTCCAAGAATTAAATTTTCAGCTAAAAGTGTCAAGAAAATCATATGATATACCAGTCTATTTGTAAGTTACCACTTAGCCAGTATATACATTGGGGAAATCCCTGCATTTCTCTGTATGGATAGAGCTATTACATTAATCATAAAAAAATTAAATGTACATGAGCCTATTTTCTTAATTAAGGCAAATGATGAGTGAGGTTTTGAAACAATGTGACTAATATTGTCTCCTTGAATAATAGGGAAATGACGCAGACCCACATTAACATTCTTCAGAAGACTGCTGATGAGTTGATTTACATCCAACTTCAGATAATCAGCTGACTTGAGTGGTAAAAATCTGATTTTGTAAAAACTAACAACTAGCATTTTCCCAGAGACATTGATTAGAAAATAGAATTTTCCTTGGTGCAGAATATTTTAACATCAGCAAATTATGTGCTATGCAGTAGAGACAGAATTCTATGTTTGTCCACTGACATCAAGAAGTTTTGCTGATATTTCCCAGTTAGAGGCAGCTAACTTTTTGAGTGCTAACTTCACCCTAGGTTATTTTACATAAGGTATCATCAATATATATTCAAAATTTGTTCAACTTGACAAGCATTCTCCTCCTCCCGACCCCACCCCGCCATTTCTGGTGATAACGGTAGACTAAATTTTCAGAAAAAACTCTGCTGGTATATAATACATAAACTACTGAAAAAATATGCATATACATTTTTTTAATTATACATAGCTGATCAAGTAAAGTAAGACTTTCACATAGCAAGACTTGTTCTGGAAGCAGAGTTTGCCTCAACAACATTTGCCAGTTTTCAAGGTCTGGTCTGGACTCTAGAAGACTAGAAAGCAATGTTCCTCAGAAGTAGTCCTTTGCTTCAGGACTCTCCCTTTCTCCTGGAGGTTACATGCTAACAGCATTCCTTAGTCATTAAACAATAAAAAAATGATACCACATCATTTCAAATATTCCTAAACAATTTAAGAGCATGCTTAATTTGGGAATTGCAACCTTAAGACATCATGGAACAGCCAGGAGCAATTGTCCAAACCTAGAGCCCCAGCAGAGCACAGGTTTGGAAAGACTTCTTCACAATTTCAGGACCCTCAGCTGGCAACAATTTCACTGAGGAACGAAGGAAGGAGGAGAGAAGGGAAGGGAAAAAGGAAAGAAGGGAAGAACTACTCCTGGAAAAGTAGAGTTTATTATTTCTACTCTGATGGTGGGAGAAGTAGAATAAAGTCAACAATCTCCTCTGAGAGTTCCTAACCCAAATCCACAGACATATATGACTGGAAAAGCCCTACGTCAAGTAAATTAAGTTGAAAATGGTCTCAGGTTGAGACCTGAGGAACCTGGCAGAGGTAATTGTACTTTGAATGAGTGCAAGTTAAACAAATGCCTCAAAGATATCTGCCAGATATATTTCCTAGGAACTTAACTTCACAATACAAAATTATTCAACACATACAGAAAATAAGCTACCTTGAGCAAAATCAATAGAAGCAACAAAGTGCCAGTCAGGCCCATGAAGACCCTAACTATTAGAATTCTCAGATTCAGCACGTAAAACTAATGTTTGATATGTTTAAAGAAATAAAATCAGGAATTGAGACCCTAAAGAAGTAATTTAAAAATGCATCAGAATTGACAAGATATATTTGAAAAAGAAACAAGACAATTTCTTTTAAAAAAATAAAAAATGAAATGAAATTAAAATTCTAGTTCATATGCAAATAGCAGAATAGAGTGGAAGAAGTTATCCAGAATGGAAGCCAGAGAAAGAGACAAAAGCCCAGAGAAATTCAAAGAACTTTCCATTTTGTTTGCTCATTCTTGTTTTTTTTTTATGTCTTTATTTCTGAAATGAGATTTCTGAATGCGTATTTCTTCCCAGAGTATTATATTGCCACCTCTTTTCCACATCTACCTTGTTCCCAATGATGTCACTTAGGAATCTTTAGAATTCTAATTTATGTCATTCTTCCATATCATCTATCATTTTAATTCCTTCAAGTTTGCTTTGAAACTTTAGATGCGATTTTAATGTTTTTAAGATACATTTCTTTTTATAAAACCTTTATTGTCCACAAGAGAAATTATTCTTCCTATATGCTTTCTTTTAACAATTTTAATTAATTTTAGTAGCTTGAATAAACTTCCCTTATTTATTAAGTTAACAGATATTTGTTGAAAATCTGAAACTAGGATATAGAAGAAATCAAGGCATTGCCTATATAAAATATAGACAGAGCTAATTGAGAACATAGACAAATAAGTAATTGCAATAAAATATGAAGAACAGAATAGAAGATGAAGGCTCAATGGAAGCATCACTAAGAAATAGTAGCACATTTAGGGCACTAGAAAAGACTGGAAAAGAAAAAGGAAGCAGAATGAGGTCCTGGTGCTAACCAAGTAGAGATTAGCAAACACATTTCCAAGGAAATTGAAGGGTTTGAGTAAAGTTATATATGAGAGTAAAGTTACATATCTTACAAGGTAAAGTACTAAGACAGAGGATAGAATTATAAAAATATGAGATTAGAGATAAAGCTGGACAGTTGACAGGGGACAGATCTCCGCTGGGAGTCGCATTACATTGGTTGGAATAGGCAATGAGAAGCCTTTAAGGACTTTAAACAGGGCAGTGGCATAATCTGCTTTGTATTTTTAAAGAGATTTCTCAAGTTGTTATGTTGAGAACCAGACAAAGGTGGGGAAAGATTAGATACACAGAAACTGATTAGGAAGTAAGTGATTATAAGAAAGTGGTAGCTGCATTTGCAAAGAAAGGGATAGATTTAAGGAATAGTAAGAAATTAAACTTGCGATTCAATGATCTATTTGTCAAGAATGACTGCCGGGTTTCAGATTTTTAGTAATAAGTTGATGTGGAGCTATTTGTTAAAATAGGGAACGTTGAGGTAGAGCTGATTGGAGAGAAGAAATAATGAATTCAGTCTGGAACAAGTGGAGATTGAAGAGCAGAAAAACATCCAAGTCAGGTCTGTAGTTGGATTTATGTTTCTGATGCTCAGAGGTATACTGGAGCTGTAAATAGAGGTTTGGGAATTTTATCATTGAGATGTTAATCGAGTCATGAAAGTGAATGAGATCGTCTGAGTTCATGGAATAAAATGAGAAGATTGTTGATTGAATTCTGAAAACACCAGCATTTAATGGTTAGGTAAGAAGGAAGATGCTACAAAGCAGCCTGAGCAGTACTGATTTAAAAGCAAACTCTAATTGAGAGGATGGGCTAACATGAAAATACTGTTTTCAGTACGGCTGGGAAGTCAGCAAGATAAGTACTTAAAAGCATCTATTGAATTGTCCAATATGGATGTAATTGATGAACTAGACAAAAGACAGTTCTGATGAAATCTGGTAGAGGGGAGGTGGGTTAAGTCTCTGTTCTCTTACTTTTGGTCTGTTTTATTTTCCAGATAAACTTAAACTCTTCATTGCCTGTCTCTTCAGCTAGACTTTAACCTCCTTGAGCAAATGAAACATGTCTTCTTATTCTTTATATCCTGTGTCACCTGTTAAACACAAGAATTAATAAATGCCTCATTTTCCTTATCTTTAAAGGAAAGAGAATACCATCTTTCTTTTTTATTTTACTGGATGTTTTAGATCATAACTTACATGACACAGTTGTAAATTGTAAACCCCACAGAAGTGATAGTTGTTGCTATTATTTCTAGATCCCAACAACTCAAGAGTAAAATAGAAGAGATGTCATGAGACACTTTATGATTTATGGCCAAATGAACATTTACCAACAATAGTTGCTGTGGGAGTTCAGAAAAAGAAATAGGGCATTTCAGGCTGAAATCACTATATGGTATTTTGAAGAATTGCTAGGAAGACATTCAGGGTAGTAGGGGAACGAGATATGAACAAAATTTAGGATCTGGGTGCCGGAAATGGTGAATAAACAAAACAGATTAGTGCAAGAGAGCCTTCAACTTTTTAATTCATTCTAAATTCTTGGCTTAGACAAGAAAAATGCATTTTTTCATTGAAATGATTGTTTTGAAAGAGTACTTATATGGTATTTGCTGTTCCATAGAATTTTTATCATTCTAATGACAGAGAGTACTTGAATATAAAAGCTAATTTGCCTATTGTATAAATAGACTTCCATTTTTTGAGAGTAGAGCCAAAGTTGGCTTAAAAACATCTCTGAACACGATAAAAAAAATAAAAATAGAAATGTCTCTTAATTCCTTGCTCCAAACTAGATCTCCTAATTTGGAAAACAGACCTCAAAACATTTTGTATGGAGCTTAAAAAATTAGTTTACAATGCAGAGAAATTTATTGATTTTGATAAGCTACAGATTATTTCTTACAAGCGTAAAATTATTATAATATCCAAAGACTTAAAAGTTAGTAAAACAAAAGAATGTGAAGAATGTATCTGTGCTCATATGTGAAAATATCTGTGTTCTAAGAAAATTATGTGGAAAAGCCCTGTTGTCATATGAAAGAACACTAACAGATACGAAGGAACCCTCCGACTTCTGGACCTTGCTCTGAGCAGTACAGATGCTAGATAGGAAATGAAAGTTAAAAGACCCTTGCTCAGATCCTCGCTTTGAAATTTCTAGGAGAATAATAGACTAGATCACTATTACTGAAAGCCACCTTCTATTCCTCATCTGTTAGATGATCTCCTTGTCTCTGGTTTCATTCTCTTCCTTCCCTTCCTTTACAATATTGCCAGAGGGATCTTTGTTCAACATAGATCTGATCATGTCACTCCTTGTCATATCACATAATGTGATGGCTCACCTTCCCTTCAGAATATAATCAGAATTCCTGAGACTCTTAAGCAAGGCTTTCCTCAGTCTGTCTCCCATGAACCCTTCTAATTTAACCTCTCATTACAAGCCAAAACATACCCTACGTTCAATCATAAAAATTGCTTGCATTTCTAGGTTACCTGTACTTCCCCTTCAGCACCTACCGTGCCTGCTTTAGCTAACAATTTCCTATCTTTTAGGCCTAGCTAAGCAGTGCTTCCTCCGAGAAGCTTTTTGTGAAACATCACCACTCACTACCCACACTAGTGGGTAGTGAGTACACATGCATGTACATGCACCTGTGTTGCATGTACACACACACACTATTGTGTTCCTAATCACCCCAAACCCATGACAACTTGTGACATTTATCTTATGAAATTATAATTATCCAATTCTCTGTTTCCTTGTAGGTCATGGGCAATTTGGTGTTGTTTCCGTTTCTACACATAGTAGGTTCTTTAAATATATTTCCTGAATATTTAAGTGAAAAACAGACCAATAAGTTCATAAAGATAAGTTTGATATTAGTGAACTTTGGCAAATAAAGCAACCTAGCATAATGAGAATACTTATGGGAGGAGGAATAATTTTTAAAGTCCCCTGCTGCTCTTTATGTCTAAATGTAAAGTATTTGTCCCCACTTCCCCCCAAAAGAAGTTCATCTATACTCTATTCTAGTCTCACAAAGTGTCTCATACTATAGCCCACCCTTTCAATTATTTAAATTTTAAAAACAAAATTTTGTATGGTGAAGACATGTTAAAAAGACTTCATAATTATGGCTAGTTATGAATGCCTAAGGGTGGTCACCTAATAGACAATAAAAGCTGTATGACTGTCTTCATGTTGGATGTCGGGTCACTGTAGAAAACAATACAGCAAGTGATTATAATGTGTAAGTTATGAATAAATGCTGCCAAAAATAACTGAAAAAGGTTACTCTCCAAATATATGGGAATGTAATTTCCAGTGATGCCATCACACATGGATCTTACAAGTACTGTATCTCAAACAACTGAAATAGGTTTGAGATGACCAGATCTGGAAAATATCAGGAGTAACTTAGAAGGAGGTCTAATCATAATAAAGACAGTGATATATGTGTGACTTTTAAAATTTTTTATTGAAATGTAGATGTGGAAAAGCATTATATATATATATATATATATATATATATATATAAGCATTATATCTAAGCAAATATGTTATTTTACGTGCATGATTTGAAATACATTATTTAGGGTGCCCAGCTGACTCAGTCAGTAGAGCATACGACTCTTAATCTCAGGGTTGTGAGTTCGAGCCCCATATTGGGTGTAGAGATTAATTAAAAATAAAAAATCTGGGGCACCTGGGTGGAACGGTCGATTCAGTGTCTTGACTCTTGGTTTCAGCTTAGGTCATGATATCAGGGTTGTGAGATTGAGCCCCATGTCACGATCCATGCTCAGCACAGAGTCTCTTTGGGACTGTCTCTCCTCCTCCCTCTGCCCCTCCCCACGTGCGCACTCGCTCTCTCTCTCTCTTAAATAAATGTTTAAAAAATATTTAAAAATAAAAAAACATAAAAATCTTTTTTAAAATATAAATAAATAATACATTAGTCATAACTAAATTAATTAAATACTATATGTGAACATTGGCTATTTAATCTAATTTGCAAAATTTATACATTCTATCTGACCTACATTAAGAAAAATCTTTATGTTACCTTTAGGAAAATAGGGAGACCACCTTATGTTTGTCTTCTATTTAGGCATACAATCTGTAAGAGTAAAATTCTGCTTGAGAAGAAAATGGTTCATTTCGCTCTAGTCATCAAGGCTAGACTAACCAACACTATTTAATTCTTAGTCTCAGAAAGTGGTTACACCTTAGAAATAGATAGTTACACTTTCTTGTATATGTAAAATTTACCAATTCTTAAAAACTAAAGAATTTGATGCTTCTAGTTTAATTTTTCTAAATTTGAGAAAGTTTTATTGGTATATGGTCACTTCATAGAGAAAGACAAATTGGCCATTGATAGAGTTCCCAATACCTCTTAGAAAACTCACAACAAGCTTACAATAATCCTATTTTTTAGAGGAAAAGAGGCATGTCTGTAGACCAGGATGCTGAAGGTCAGAGAGGTTAAATAACGGAGCTAGCCACCAATGGAGCTAATGTCAGAGTTCGTGTTTTTATCTCCCAGAAAGAGCAATGCTGGATATCACTGGAAAAGCAGCTATTTATTCATGAGTCTAAACTCAGCAGCCTTAAACATTAAATGTATGACACTTTTGATTCTGGTTGTTTGCAACACAGAAAATTTTCCTACATCTTCTGCTATTTTTTCAAATAATTTGCAGATCGCTTTAAATGAATGTCTTAGTGCAACATTATGTTTCCTGTTCTGTTTTATTAACTCTGAATGACTTTCTGTATGCCAGTGTTTTTTTTTTCTCTCTCTCTCTAATTGTACTGTCTCTTTTGGAAAATTTACTACTTCTGAGAATATGCATAATGGACCAGTTTTTTACCCTGTGTAACTCTAGACAAAATGTCTACCGCCTAATAGAGCAATCAAATCTGCCCTTCTAAGCTAAACAGCAGTGGAGAAAGGGGACACAGGGGCCCATGGCACCTGTCTTTCCTGTTACTTATTAATGCATCTTTGCACAAAACAGATATTTTGTTTAAAACCTGTCTCAACTCTTGCTGCTTATTCTTCCCTACCTCAAATCACTCACCTCCATTTTGTGACATAACAGTTGGTTTATGGGGAAAATATTACAACCCAGTTGTCCATGCGCTGCTTTTTAATAAGACAATAAAGCATCATTATTGGCTGACTTCCCATCCAAAGCTTCTGAACCAACTTTGGTGAAACGACAACGGGTGAAACATTAGCAGATGGACTGTGGATGGACAGGCAAATCTAGGGGGACCCTTGTGAGAAGGAATCTCACTCTTCTTTCCCCCTCTTTATTATCATTTCCTTGCCCATGGTATATCAATTGGCATTTGGGGAAAAAAAAAAAAAAGGCATTATCTCAGATTCACCCAGCTCACCCCTTTTGAAATCAAGTGTAGTTACCTCTTCATAGTTTGGGGTCAGTGTTCAGCCCACCAGGAGTTCCTTTTGAAGTCTTTGTCCCAAAATAAATCTCCCCCTCAATTTAACAAATACAAAGCTCTAAATGAACTCTGTTCAGACCGAACATAGTATAATTTACTTTTCAATTTCACACCCAAAGATTCTGTAATGGGGGAACGTAGGCGGTTAAGTTTTCAGTCATACCAAATGGGTTTTTAATATTTAAAATCCATCTGTTTACTTACAAAGAGTAAATGCCTGGAAATGAGGCTTCTGAAATGCAAATGAAGAGCTACAAGACTTATTTCTGCTTGGGAAAACTCAACACTTTTCTGACAAAAGGGAGTAATAATAGCTCCTGTAGAATCCAATAATATTATAAATGATGTTTGATCCAATAGTGCATGATATGTGTATGGGGAAATCTGTGGTCTCTAGTTTGTTATGACTGCATCATGAAATGCTTCATGAATTTGAGGAAAGAGAGGAGATTCAAATTAGCACAGTATTTTGAAAACAGTCAGCTATGACAATTCTAGGATGCCCTGGCTTTTAAAAACAGCTCAGACTTAAGAAACTAAACATGTCTTCAGAAAAGGTAGTTCCACTCATGGAGTATCAAGTTGGGCCAGAGGGAGACCTCTTTTTTTTTTTTTTTTTAATTTTTTATTTTTTATAAACATATATTTTTATCCCCAGGGGTACAGGTCTGTGAATCACCAGGTTTACACACTTCACAGCACTCACCAAATCACATACCCTCCCCAATGTCCATAATCCCACCCCCTTCTCCCAAACCCCCTCCCCCCGGCAACCCTCAGTTTGTTTTGTGAGATTAAGAGTCACTTATGGTTTGAGACCTCTTTTATAAAAAGTTTATTGCAGAATTTAACCTTATTCTTGGTTTTTTGTTTAACTTTGGAAAATTAAAGTTTACTTTCAAGAAGCTATTCTTCTCAGTCCATGATTTCATAAAGGATCACTTATAATAACAGAACTTTCTGTAAATTATTATTAATAGAAGATAAAAATTGCTAGAACTGTAAATAAAATGTTATAATGGAATTTTTAACCAATCTGGTATGCTTTCATTAGAAGTTTCTAGCATTAAAACTCAGTCACACATGTTCCCATTGGTAGGTTTTCTCAAAATCCCTTAAGTATTGTTATCTCACAGATTTTGAATTATAATATTGTTTTACCTACCTAATAGATCAAGACCATCAAAATCTAACCTCCTTGCTTTTAATGCTTTTCTTCTACTTCTTGAAAAATGAACATGCTATTTAGAGTAATGGCATTTACCATTGTTTAAAAATCTCCCAATACATGATGACAAAGTTGATAAAATTTTATTTCTCATTCATATAAAGTCTCAAACAAGTCATCCTAATGGGTAGAAGCTCACTGTCCAGTGGCAAGTGTCTTGCTTATTGAGATTGATGTTCTTTCCACCCTGTGTCACCATCACCTTCATCATGTACCATTTCTTAATCCTTTGACCTGGCAAGAGAAAAGAACTTCACTCTTATTTCATTGTTGAATAGTAGTGACTTGGCCCCACATAGGTGTAGGTGCAAGAGGGCAGGGAAATGTAACCTCTTGCCTGGCAACCAATTCCTTGGCTACGGACAAGGAAGAGCAAAAACCTGTGGTGGCCAATTAGTTTTCTGTGACACGCAGGCAAGGAGAAAACTGCTTCTTCAAGCATGGTCCATGTCTGCATTACAATCCTCTGAAGGCTTGCCTACCTTCATATTTCTGGATGCTACACTTCATCCACTAAATATGAATTCAGAAAGAAGGACCAAAGATTCTGGATTTTAATAAACGCCTCTGTTACTCTTAGGAGTACTGAATTTGAAAACCATTTAGAAGAAGTAGCACATTGAAATATTCTAATTTCCATCTCACAGACTGAAAAATAACCTGAGATAATGTCAGAGCCTCTATTCAATAACTCTTCATATTTAAGTTGCTATTTCAAACATGAGTCCAGGACTCAAAAATCAAGAGGGCTTGTTTCCAGCTGTCAAAAGAATTATATCACAGATAGGGAGGGATGTAAGACATATATAGATAATTAAAATATATGTTTATAAAAAATAAAAAAATAAAAAATAAATAAAAAAATAAAAAAAATAAATACTAGTTGTACTAACTAAAAAAAAAATATATATATATGTCTTTCTCAAGTGGGTACTTTACAAAAGGTGCAAATATTACCAATATTACTAGAGATCATATATACATATAATCTATCTGTATATATATATGTATGTATGTGTATATATATATGTATATAGCCTGGAGGAGAATGTTTTAAGGACAAAGAGTACTTGAGGTTGTTCATGTTTACTTGATAGATGAAGATAGGAATAAGGGCAATTCAGATGGAGGAAAACATGGAAAATCTCACAGATAGATAAGAGAATCTTAAGTTATCCAGTTTGACTGGACTTTGTCTATTGCTGGGCAGGGGCAGGAAGACATATCTCCTGGAAGATATTTTGGGAACAAATAATCAAGGGAATTAACAACCAACCATGTTAAGGAATTGGATTTTGTTCTAAAGACACTGGAGAACAATGGAAATTTTGTGAACAAGAGAGAGACAGGATCAGAATTGGCCAGGCAGGGCCTTCTTCCTTCCTTGCTTCATTTCTGATTTGCTACCAACTGATTCTCTTGTCCCTATGACTTTACTTTTACTCTCTAGAATGAAGTCCTAGGCAATCCCAATTACATGCCACTGCAGCCTTTTTTTTTTTTTTTTCAGTTCAGGAAAATTATTCAGGTTCATAACATCATCTCTAGCTCCCTGTTGGCAGAGAAGATCTCAATTTTTGTTATTTCTTTCTTCCCCTCCGCCCCCTTGTGCATGGAATATCTTTTACACTCACTCTCTTCAACTTGTTTGTCCTCTGTAGCTTTCACTTCAGTTGTTCCCCACCATTCAGCTGCATGGAAGCCTTCCTGCGGGACCATGGAGATGACCCACAGGCCAATGGAAACCTGACTCTTAAAGTCAGTCCCCTGTCCCCCCATCTCCACCCCACTCTTCCTTCTCAGTTGAAACCCATAACCCTCATTTCCTGCTTATTAAGAGGGTCTTTGGGGGCAATACAAGCTTTTTCATTTCTCTGTTTAATCTTCTGTCAAATTAGAGCAATGGCACCTATCCATAGCACACTAGTAGAAATGTTCTAGCAGTGAAAAGAAATTAATATATTTCCAAAACTCTCCTATTCCATCACCTCCTTTCTTCCTGCAAACCAAAGCCAGGGTGCTTAATTTTTTTTTAATGCTGATAATAAGACATTTAAATATATTTTCTGGGAATGTCCTGTACTTTGTGCTGTTTTGCTGTAAACCTAAAGCTGCTCTAAAAATGCTATATAAGAAGAATTACATTCATATACATATAAATAATATATAAAAATTGTATCTTTTATTTCCTCACACCAATTTTGACCTATTCTGAAGCTGATGAAACATTCAAGGAGAGTTGTTTGCTATTGAGTTTGACATTTAGATATTTCTCTATGATTAATAAAATGAACATGTATGGCTAATTTCCTATGCATTTCCTCCCATAAAATAAATGAATGACAAATTGCCCCAGAAGCATATTTCATTTTTATGGCCAGCTTTTTTATCTTAGGAATTGAAATATGAGCATCTTGAGTCTAATTCAATTCTAATTAAAATAATACTCATTAAGTGTTTGCCTCTGGGTTATGTGATAAATGGTATTAAATTAGAAAAAAGACAACCCCCCCACCCACAGGGTGTTTATATTCTAAAAAGAGGAGTAAGAGAAAATGTTTTTTCTTTTCTCTTTGATCTTGTTGACCTGTTGGCTGTCTCTATCATCTTCATTTAGATCTTTTACAAACATCTCAAACATAACATACAATAGAATTTTATGCTTTTATTCCTCCCTAATCTTGTCATCTTCTTACATTATTTTCTACATTTATCAACTCCATCATCCTCAACACAACCTGTTCTTTATTAGTAAATGTGTTATTTTGTCCTATGTGGAAATTTGTTAGCTCTTAGGCCAACAGTTTCCTTAACTGGGTATGTTCTATGTACCTACCAACTGACTATGTAGAATATACGATAGATCATTAGAATCTTCAGTAATGCTGCCTAAATTTCCCCAATGATAGGTATGGAAAGAGAAAATTATCTCTTCACTGTCCGCTCTTTTGATGATCAAAATTAACTATATGTATTATAATGTACCTGAATGATAATAAATGATGGTGGACATTAACTTATATTTTATATCAAAAAGCAGACACACTGATTACTCAGTAACAATTCCTTATTTTATTCCAACACCCTTGAGATGGATGTTATTACAAAAGCTGGAGGAATATAATTTAAGATTACACAAATATTCACTCTGTTGTGGCACCTAAGGGTATTGGTGGAATGTGTCATTTTTCTACATGAAAAATACTCTGTTTAATATTGAAAATCAGGTATTTTAACTTATATCAATACCAATTTCTATATCTATATCCAGGTTTATTTTAATACTTCTATATTTATACATTCATTATCTTTATCACTTTTACAGTAATGCTTTCATAAGGATTGGGAAACTCAACATGGTAATCATTTTCCTTTAGCAGCAAACTATAGTTTTTCAAGTATAAAGTTTTAAATCATAGTTATATTTTTGAATTATTAAATAAATATTTATTATCTACATAAGTTTCAGAATTTTATAGAGGTCAATTTATTTTCCACTGCCCTACTCTATTTACTGTGTCTTCTTACATATTAAAGAATAATTTTTGCTTGATAAAGGATCTCAAAACATCTCAAAACAACATTATTTTTAAGACCTCATATGTTATGTTATAATAGTATCCAAATTTTAAAAATTAGATATAAAACCAGTTCAGTTATAGTCTAAATCACTGCATGGCTATATAGTTCATACATCTGGGGAAATATCCTTTTTGGACTATTTGTGGGTTGAGGATAAAAAAATATTACAAAGAGAGTGTTTTTAAAATTTGGTAGAATAGTGTCATTTTCATACCTTTTTTAAAAAATTTTGTTTATTTATTTGACAGAGACAGAGATCACAAGTAGGCAGAGAGGCAGGCAGAGAGAGAGAGGAAGAAGCAGGCTCCCTGCTAAGCAGAGAGCCCGATGTGGGGTTTGATCCCAGGACCCTGGGATCATGACCTGAGTTGAAGGCAGAGGCTTTAACCCACTGAGCCACCCAGGCGCCCCCATCATTTTCATACCTTTTAAATGAGAATTATAAAAGGCTTGAATTACTATGAGCTATGCCTACCTACTTCTTCTATCTGCAGTCTTTGGGTACCCCAGCTTCACACCATGGATTTATGCTCAGGCAAGTGAACAGGAATCACTGGACCAATTTAGTGACATGAAAGACAACATTAAAAAAATTATCTGCACACTGCTCACCTATACATCCCTTTAATCCAGGCCAACAGAGGGAAAACATTCTGACATTGCTAATGAGAGAAATCTTATGTATTGTTATAGAGCATGTATTTAGTTTAACTAATAGAATAAAGGAAGGGAAAGTGATAGCAAAATTTACAAAAGTCTTTAGTGATGAATAATTTGAATAGAAAATTATTTTTAGAAAAGATCTGGAAGATTCCATCAGAATGCCACCATATATATATATATGTATATGTATATATACATATACTCTGTGTGTGTAGATTTGGGGGAAAGCAAGTGACCATATGTAGAACATATCTTCACTCAATCTTCTGTAGAATTTTTTATTCAGTCCTGTATGAGGAGACATATAGATGTTTATCAGTATATCAGGGATTTTAACGCTGGAATAGCTCTTTAATAAAACTGAACTATTTTAATTTGGCAGAAATTTATAATTTGTAAAATTATCTTCTTTTGACCTTATGTAAAAACTCCAAAAGTTATCTGGTTAAGTAAATCCGATCATTTAGCAGTATAAGTGAGAATATTAGTTACCCAAATATTGCCAGACATAATCGATGTCCTCAGGAGTTGCCCCATTAGCATACATTCTCAATGGTTGGAGTCACAAAACTAATGAATTCACTACCCAGGGGCATCAGTTGGGCATGACACTGCCTTAGTTCTCTGTACACCTCTGTCCATTTGTCTTTACTGTGACGTGATTACTTTTCATTCTTTTCCACAAATTACATTATATCAAATTACTACAGTGACGCCTGTGATATGATACTCTCACTAATTAAAATCCTTGTTATCTCTATACTTGGGTTAATATAAATAGTTGTTCTTTTTGTTTCTTCCTAACCGCTGGGGAACTACATTAGGAAACTCTTCAGGCTCAGCATTCTTTGTGCCATTAAATATTAGTTATTTGTGCTTTACAGATGTAGAAAAGAGCCTACATTATTTTGCTTTGGGGAAAACCATGTAGCAATTACAGTAAATGCTAGAGTTCGAGTTTTCTAAGAAAAGAAATTCTAGTCAGGTAGGATTTCATAGTCTAAATAGACTAGTGACTGGCATTCCATATCCACAGAGACATTACAATGAGAAAAGGTCCACAAGCAGTCAAGTTTAATTTGTTGTCCATGTAGCATTGAGACAGGACTTTAAAAACTTCCAGCATAGATTCAGAAAACACTAGCAATATCAATTAATTTGCTTCAGTGCAGGAACATTAATGAAGTTGCACAGAATGCATCAGATTATTCTTTATTGTCTATGTCCCCTTCCTCCACAAAACTTAAAAAATAACACTACGAAAAGAGATCCCAGGTTTTGAATGCTCCTGTCTTTTTTTTTTTTTTTTTTTTTTTTAAGGTAGGATATTTAGGTCAGATTTCAATTGCGAATGTTGGAGAAAATTTTGCTGCTTCAGATATTCTCTCCTCATTGCATTTTCTTCCATTGTTAAATAATTGGATCTGTCATGACATCATCACCTTTGGTATTTAGGAACATAAGGCAAATGCCCAGGCTTAATTGCATGAAAAAATGATCTCTGGCTACACAACATGTAATTTAAATAACAACAATGACCCCAAAAAATGAAAAGTTTCTTTTTTTGTAAACAGATCATCTCCCTTGGCTAAGTGGCAGTATCTGAAAACACAGCAAAGCCCTAAAATGTATGGTCCAAACATATTGAAGAAAGTCATTTTTTTTTTCCTCGAAAAATCAACGAAGAGAACCCAACTTTTTTCCTTGGGATTTGAAACAAGTGACCTCTCTACACCTCTTGTAATTATTTCTTGCTTCCCAAATACCTCATATATGACAGCAAACTATAATGAGGAGCTGTGAGATAACTGCCAATAGAAATGTGCCACGGATTGCCTCAGTGCATGCCAGGCTCTTGATCATGTCCATAAATAGCCAGAAGACCAGTCTGCAGAGCCCAATGCCAGTTTGGCCTTTCTAGTTGTAAGAGCAACAGAAGTGAATAATTAAGAAAGCAACACTCTCCCTCCTGCACCTTTCAGCATTTATTTGTTCTGTAAATACTTCTAAATTTATAGCTTCAGTTTTATGGTGGATTTCAATGGTTTTAAATAATATAATCTGGGTACCTGGGTGGCTCAGTGGGTTAAAGCCTCTGCCTTTGGCTCAGGTCGTGATCCCAGGGTCCTGGAATTGAGCCCCGCATCGCGCTCTCTGCTCAGCGGGGAGCCTGCTTCCCTTCCTCTCTCTCTCCCTTCCTTTCTCCCTGCCGGCCTCTCTGCCTACCTGTGATCTCTGTCTGTCAAACAAATAAACAAAATCTTTAAAAAAAAAATAAATGAATAATATAATCTGATACCTACAGTCCATTTAAAAAGTAAACATATACTAAATTATTTTATAACCTGTCAGAAATTTTACAGGATCTCTTCATCTCCTTGTACCTATGTTTTAATTCCAGTATCCTTATAAAAAATTTTTTTGCTTATAAGTTTTATTGCTTGTCCCATTATCTGCAATGAAAATATATTCACCAGTAATTAACATCATTCACTTTATCAGTATTTCAAATTTTTCCTTTTTTTTTCTTTTTGATGTACCATAATTTTTTTCTATTCCAGGACAATGTACCTTTGAAGATTGAGAAGGAATAAGGAGCTTGCCTTTCTTTTGTGAAGTAAGAAAAGGGCATTTGTAAATAGGAAGCAACATACCAACAGTAGTATGATCCCTAAGGAGATGGAATTTACAAAATAAGTACATACTGAGTTTGAAGATCTAGAAATTTTCTTTCAAACTATCTATGTGCCTGTTTAACCTTGTGTACACCAAGTGTATGCACATACCAGCTTTAGAAAGCCAGTTATTTAGCCTCATTGAATCTATAATTTTATGTATGTTTTTTTTTTTAAATTTTTATTTTTTATAAACATATATTTTTTATAAACATATATTTTTATCCCCAGGTCTGTGAATCACCAGGTTTACACACTTCACAGCACTCACCAAATCACATACCCTCCCCAATGTCCATAATCCCAGACCACATAAATATATTCTTCTCCATTGTAAATATTTGTAGATTTTTGTAATTAATAAAATACAAAATCTTTGGAAACACTATTTTGTAATCATGCATAACTTAAAAAACGTAAAACTATGACATAAGGGGATCATTACAAAGGGACATCGATATGAAAAATAAAGTTAGAAAAAATGGTTTGGTTGGTCTAACTTGATAAAGAAATTTGAGGGCACAGCTGAGTTAGGAATAAATCCCTTCTTACTTTGTGGACCTGGGTGACTCAGTTAAGCATCTGACTCCTGAATTCAGCTCAGGTTTTGATCTCAGGGTCCTGGGATGGAGCTCCACTTTGAGTCCTACATTGAGCCTCGTGTCATGGTCTGCACTCAGCAGGGAGTCTGACTGAGAATTCTCCCTCTGCTCCCCCTCTGTAAAATAAATAAATATATCTTTTAAAAAATAAAACCAAATAAATAAAATGTTCCTTGCTTCATATTCCATCATTAACAAACAAGTTATTCTTATTAATCTACATATTAATCCAATTAGATGTTGGCTCTTAAACATTTTTGAAGACATGGTAATAGCTTCTTGAGAAAGGAAAAAAACAATCCTTCCGATTTTCATTATTTCTCTCATCTAAAATTTGCTATAACTCTACCATCTGGTAGGTAAATGTTGTACCCACAGGAGGACCATTAACTTAGCTAGTCTCAGAAGTGCTAATATGCTACATTTGATCCATGACATCACTAAGCTAGAAAATGTTACTTCCCACATTAGTCACATAGCTTATAATATAATGTGTTCACCCTCATGCAGCTTAACAGCTGATTAAACTGTGTAATGTGTCTCTAAAAAGAGATCACTGTTTTTTTTTCTTTTTCTGAAAGAATTTTCCATTAAAATAATGTGTTGATACAAGGCAAATTTTGAAAACAAAACAGTCAACAGGAAAAAAGACACATCTGATAAGGGACTGTGATCCAAAACTACAAAAAACTTTTAAACTCAACAATAGGAAAACCACCTAAATTAAAAATGGGTCAGTGCCCTTAACAAACACCTCACCGAAGAAGATACACAGACAGCAAACAAGCAGATGAAAAGATGCCGTGTATCATGTGACATCAGGGAAATACAATTTAAAACGATATTGAGATGTCAGTATACACCTATTAGAAGAGCTAATATCTGGTTCACTGACAACACCAAATGCTGACAAGAGTGTAGACCAACAGGAATTCTTTTTTTTTTTTTTTTTAGGAATTCTTATTTATTGATGGTGGCAATGTGAAATGGTACAGCTACTTTGTAAGATAGTTTGGTTGTTTTTTGGAAAACTAAACAAACTCCTACCAAACAATCCAGCAATCCTACTCTTTGGTATTTACTCAAAGAATTGAAAACTTATGTTGACACAAAAGCCTACACATGGATGTTTACAGCAACTTTATTCATAAGTGCCAAACTTCAAGCAGCCAAGATGTTCTCCAGTAGGTGAACAGATAAACTGTGGTAGATTGAGACCATGGACTATTATTTAACACTTAAAAGAAATGAGCTAACAAGCCATGAAAAAACATGAAAGAATCTTAAATTCATATTACTAAATGAAAGAACCCAATCTGAAAAAGCTATATAGTGTATGATTCCAACTACGACATCCTAGAAGAAGCAAAACTCTGGAGACAATGAAAAGATCAGTGATTGCCAGAGGTGGGAAGAGAGGTGAGTAGGTAAAGCATAAAGAATTTTTAGGGCAGTTAAAATACTCTGTATAGTATAACAATTATTATAATATTATAATAACTATAATTATTATACTCTGTTAGTATAATAATGACTGCACATCAATATATACTTATCAAAATCCATAGAATGTATAATGTAAACTTTGGACTTTGGGTGACTATGGTGGGTCAATGTGGGTTCATCACTTGCAAGAAATGTAGCACTTCAGTGGGGGATGTAGATAGTGGAGGAGGTTATACATGTTCAGGGGCATAGGGTATGCAGAAAATCTGTCTATTTTCCTCTTAATTATGTTGTTAGTCTAAAACTACTCTAAAAAATAGGCCCTAATTTTTTTTAAAAGGTCAGCAAGTGAACTTCTAATTTCTTGCCCTGTTATAATGACATAGCAGAGGTTTTTGTGGTTTGTTTTTTTTGTTTCTCCCAGGATTTTATTTAAATCCAAGTTGATTAACATATATTGTAAGGAGTAGAATTTAGTGATTCATCATCACTTATATGTAACAGCCAGTGCTCATCACAACACATGCCCTCTTTAGTGCCCATCACCCCGTTACCCCTGCCTCCCATCTGCCTCCCCCCTGCAACCCTCAGTTTGTTCTCTATAGTTAATGATCTCTTATAGTCTGCTTGTCTTCCTCTCTTGTTTTTATCTTATTTTTCTTTCCCTTATCCTATGTTCATTGTTTTGTTTCTTAAGTTCCACATATGAGTGAAATCATATGGTATTTTTCTTCCTCTAGCAGTGTTTTTGATTGTTTGTTGTTTTAATTTGACCAGTGTTTTCAGTTTAAAATGATATATGATAGGAAACAGTAAATTGGTCATAATTTTTATACTGAAATGCAAAGGGTTGGTAGCCATGATAGAATAACTAGTACTAGATTTGTCTCCCTGGTATTTAAAAACAAAAACTAGAGAACTGCCCAAAATATATGTAATGGATGTTTTCAACAATTGGGAAAACGTGCAACATAGAGCTGTGATCCTTGAGAAAGGGGAAAATGAGGCAAGTTCTACTACTGTCTTTGCCTTCTACACATTTGCCAAGAAGCACGTTTAGAACCATGGTAAAGGAAAGGGAGACCCAAACACAGCACAGAACACTTGCTAAATTGAAGAAATAGGTCACAGTTAGAGGAAATCAAGGTGACTAATATCTGAGGAGTAGAATACTAGAGAGGAGGAAAACTGAACTGTGCATAGAAAGGCTCCAAAATCTGTGAGTATTTTGCCAAATACTAAACTGATACACATGTAGTAAAGCTACATAATTCTAGGTGAGGAGCAACTACTAGAGACAGTAGGCTGAACAATTGCCAAGACTACAGAGGAATGAGAGAATTGGGGTTTGTCCAACTGAAGTGGAGGACCTTCATTAAAAATGCAGGCGTTCGACGTGGATGGAACTAGAGGGTATCGTGCTGAGCAAAATAAGTCAATCAGAGAAAGACAATTATCATATGATCGCTCTGACAGGAGGAATTTGAGAGGCAGGGTGGGAGGGTTAGGACATAGGGAAGGAAAAAATGAAACAAGATGGGATCCGGAGGGAGACAAACCATAAGAGACTCTTACTCTCACAAAACAAACTGAGGGTTGCTGTGGGGTGAAGTGGTAGGGATAGGGTGGCTGAGTGATGGACTCTGGGGAGGGTATGGGCTATGGTGCATGTTGTGAATTGTGTTAGCCTGATGATTCACAGACCTGTACGCCTGGGGCTAATAATACATTATATGTTAATAAAAATAATTTTTAAAAATGCAGGCGTTCAATAGAGATCCTAGAAGTGTCAAACTCCAGAGTAAAGGCTACTCTAAGACCGACCTAACGAAGCTTTAAAGTCAGCATTAAGGGGCATCTGGGTGGCTCAGTCGGTTAAGAATCCAGCTTTTGATTTTGGCTTGGGTTGTGATCTCAGGTTTGTGGGATCAAACCCTAGGCAGCTCTCTCTTCCTCTGTCTCTCTCCCCTGTCTGTCTTTAAAAAAACAAAAGAACAAACAAACAAAAATCAAGCAAACAAATAAACAGCATTGAGAAGGTTGGGATGATACTCCAGTAAATTAAATATTTGCCAAAACAAAAATTGCTACTCTGTAAAGGAAGACAACACAAGTCCAGACATTGACAACATAAAATACAAAATATCTAGCATCCATTTAAAAAAGCTTTACAAATGTAAAAATGTAAGAAAATGTGATCCATAACCAGGGGGCGAAATTAGTAAATAGGATTAAAACCAGAAATGATTGAAAGATGGAACTGACACAAAAGAACTTTAAGCTTTTAAAAATATGCTAAAGGATTTAAAGAAAACATGATGAAGATAGAAATAATATATGTATTTTAAAAGTCAAATTGAAAGCCTAGCACTGAAGCTTTAAATATGTGAAATGAAACATTCACAAGATAGATTTAATACTAGATTAGACAGTGCAGCTTGAAAGGTCAGTGTACTTGAGAACATAGCAATAAAAGCTATCTAATCTGAAACTCAGAGGAAAAAAACCTGAAAGAACAGCATTAAGTTCAGTGACTACGGAGACAATATCAAGCAGTCAAATGTTTATCATGGAGTCTCCCAAAAATGGGGTTAGGACTTATAAGAGAAATATTTAAATAAATAATTATTGATTTTACAAAATTTAATGAGTACTATTATACCACTTGGCTACTTGTAGCAAAGATATTCCGAATACAAAAAACACGAAGAAAATTACATTAAGGTACTTAATATCTGAATTGATGATAAAGAGTTTTTAATCAGCCTCAGGGCTGGGTATACCTGGTAAATATGATGGAATATTTTGCCTCAGAAACAAGGCAATCTTAAAGACGTTAGAATGAAATCTCCAACATAAAGGTGGGGGAAAGCATAACTTAGACTTTTATATCCAGTGAAAATATGTTTCAAACATAAACGCAGAGTGAAAATATTATCAGACCAAAAAAGAGCATTACTAACATACTTTCACAAGAAGTGTTCATAGAAATTCCTTAGGATGGGAGAAAAAGACACCATGTAGAAACTCAGATCTACAGAAATGAAAACCAAGAATAATAAATATGTGCATAAGTATATTCTCATTTTTAATATCTGCAGAAGAACTGAATGTTAAAAATACTAACACCAGTGTATAGAGATTAGAGCACACATAGCAGTAGAATGTATAACAATGGCACAAAGAAAGGGGAGGGAAAGTGGAAATATATGTGGTAAGGGGTTTATATACATATGGTGTTGCTTGGTGAGTGTTCTATTTGCATTTGAAAAGAAAATACGTTGTGCTTTTGTGTGGTGTAATGTTCTAAATGACAGGTTCACATTGGCTGTTAGTGTTATTCAAATCTTCCATATTTTCATCAACTTTTTCCCCCTATTTTTGTATTATTCATCAACAGAAAAAGACTGCATCTTTGGTTATAATTGTGGATTTGCCTGCTTTTTCTTTTGCTTCTGCCACATTTTTTCTTCATGCAAATCAAAACTCCATTATGTGCATACACATATAGAGTTGTGACATCTTAATGAATTGATCTTTTATCATTATGAGATATCCATCTTTATCTCTGCTAATAGTTCTTGTTCTAAGGTCCACCATATCTGATATTAATATAGCCACTCTGGCTTTCTTAGGATTTGTTTGCATGTTCTATCTTTTTGCATCTTTTACTTTTAACCCATCTTTGTCTTCCATTTATAGTGCATTTCTTGGAGACAACATATGGTGTCTTCCTTTTTGTGTCCAATCAGATAATCTCACTTTTTAATTGGAATGTTTGAATAACTTACACTTAATATAAATTTCATTCTGATTGGATTTAAATCTATCCTCCCAATACCTCTTCTGTTTGATCCATCTTTTCTTTATTCCTTTGCTTCATTTGAATTAACTGAATATTTTCATATTCTGTTTTCTCTCAGGGCTTATGAATTCTTCCATTTTGTTTACTTTTATAATGGTTATTTTAGAGTTTCTATATGTATCTTTAGTTTCTTGTATCAGTTTGCATATAATGTGAGGTCCTTGCAACAGTAGATTTTCACTTTTCCCTCCCCTTCCTTTGTGTTATTGTTATTATACATGCTACTGTTTCCCGCTGATTTCACAAAACCAGCTTTATCCTTGATCTCAAAGGTAGGCAAAACATTATAAAAAAAAGTAAACAACACATCAATTTCCCTTATGAATACTGACACAGACATCCATAACAACATATTATCAAATTGAATCCCCTGATATATTAAAAAGGGATACATCATGACCATGATAGGGTTTATCTAAAGAATAGATAGTTAAATTACTATTCAACAATCAACCAGTGTAATTTAGCATGCTAATTTTAAAGAAATGAAAAACCCATTTGTTGCCCTTATTAAGCACAAAGGAGGCGCTTGAAAAATTCAACCACCAATTAATGATTAAAAATTAAAAAGTCTTGGAATAAAAAGGAAATTACTGTAACTGTTAAAGGAAATCTATTGAAACCTACAGTTAACATACTTATTGTTGAGAGACATAACAGTTTTCTAAGAGTAGAAAAAGATCAGGAATGTCTACTCTGTACACCTCTATTCAACATTGTAATGTTATAAGGAATGCGATGATATAAAGAAAAGAAAAAAATACTATACTTGCTTGAAAAAAATGAAACTGTCTTTATTTGTAGACAATATGATAATATTCAAATAAAATCCTAAGGGAAACTAGCTATTTAACCCACTAGAACAGAAAAATTTATCAATGTGAATTTGAAGAGATACATCATGTTAATGAGCAACAAAAATATTCAATAACATTAAAATACCAGTTCTTTCTCAATTTATCTATAGTTCAAATGCAATCCAAATTAAGATTCTAACATCCTTTTTTAAGAAATCAACAAGCTGATTTTGAATTTTATATGTAAATCTCAAGTGTCTAGAACAGGCACTTGAATAGGCACAAAATTTTGAAAGAGAAGAAAAAAGATGTACTCTATCTCAATTAATACTTTTTATAAAGTACATTAATTAAGATCTTATAATACTGTTATAGGGATAAACAGGTAGATAAATGAAACAGAATAAAGAGTCCAAAAATAAGCTCAGATACATAATAGACTCTTACCAAATGTATCCAAATAATTCAATGGAGAAAGCATTGTCTTTCAACAAATAATTCTTGTAAAAAATATTATTTGTATAAAAGAGAGTGAATCTAAGCTTAATTTCACATAATGCAGAAAATATTAGCACAAAAAATACTGTGGGAACAAATTTAAAAGCATAAGCTATAACTTTTTTGAAGGGAAATACAGGATAAAATATTCATGAATTTAGGAAAGATAAAAATATTCTAGACAGAAAATAAAAATCATGCAGACTTCCAAGATAGCACATAAAAGAAAAAAAAATTGTTTCATAAAAAATTAATGAATTGGGCATCAAAATTTAAAAACTTCAGGTAAAAAATACAAAAAAGAAAGCTATAAACCAATATCTCTCATAAACAAAGATGTAAAAATCTTCATCAGTCACCATGGACAAGTGGAATTTATTTCAAAAATGCAAGGATGGTTCAATATTAAAAAATTATTCAATGCAACCTATGATATAACAGTCTTAAGAAAAAAAATTATACAAATTTATGCAGAAAAATCATTTGATAAAATCCAACAACAATGTAAAATTAAAAACAAAAAACAAAAAAACACCTTTCAGTAAAAGAGTAATTAGAAGAGAATGTTCACATCTAGATGTCTACAAAGAAAACCTACACCTAACACATACTTAAAAGTGAAAAACAATGTCTTCTTACTACTCAACTTAATAATAGTGGGCCTTTTGGGAGAATTAAGAGAAGAAAAAAGGAATAAAAGCATATAGATTTGAAAAGAAAAGCAGGGTCTCCCTATTTGTAGATAACATGATTTTCCAGGTTAAAAAAAAAAAATCTCAGGAAATCAAAAAAATTTCCCAAAGTAATGATTGAATTTGGCAAGGTTGCTGGTCACTAGATACAAAGTCAACATAAGCCAAAAAATTAATCATATTTCTTTATAATAACAATGAACTATGAGAAATAGAAATTTAAAACACCATACCATCTGCAATGACTCTACCAAAAAGAAAAACAAGTATAAATACTGTACAAAATCAGGATGTTGAAAACTAAAAAATGTTGATAAAAGAAATGAAAGTCCTAAATAGACATCTTATGTTCATGTCTGCATGGTAAATATGTCAGTTCTCTCCAAATTGATTTATAGTTTTAAGGTAATTTCTAGAAAAATGTCAACAAGATACACTCTAGATATAGACAGCTAATTTCAAAATTAATATGGAAAGACAAAGGAATTAGAATAGCTAAAATTAATTCTGACAAAGAATATAGTTGGAGAAATCATGCTACCTAATTTTATGACAGCTACAGTAATCAAAACAGGTATGGTATTGGTTTAGGGATAGAAACATAGAATAATGGAACAAAATAAAATCCATAAATAGATCCACACAAGTAGGGACAAATGATTTTTGGGAAAGATGCAAAAGCAATTTAATGGAAAAAATAATAGTTTCAATAAATGATGTTGGAATAATTGGACATTCCTATGCACCTACATTGCACACACCCAAAACCTTAGATCCTTGACCTAAATCCTACACTTTAAACAAAATTTAACTCAAAATAAATCATAGATGCAAATATAGCATGTAAAATACTAACATTTTAGAAGAAAATGTAGGATAGAATCTTTATGACCCACTGTTAAGTGAAGAGTTTTTAGACATGATACCAAAATCACAGTCCATAAAAGAAAATGGTGTCTTACTTAATACATTTTTTTAAAGAAATACTCTAAGGAATAGAGTAAGTGACTAAAAATAAGCAACTGACTGGAATATTTGCAAATCTCATATCCAATAAAGAATTTGTACCCGGAATATGTAAAGAATTTTTTCAACTAAATTGTGAGAAAGCAAACAATCCAACTAGAGAATGGGCAAGGGTCTTAAATAGAAATTTCATCAAAGAGGATATATGGATTGCAAATCATTCAGAAACATGAAAAAGTACTCAACATTCCTAGACATTAGGAAAATGAGTATTTCCTTGTGGTAATGAAAATAAGCTCAGTATTTTAATAATTTTATGCCAATGCCAACTTCTTGATTTTGATTATTGTACTCGGGTTATAAAAGATGCAAGCAGAGAAAGACAACTATCATATGATCTCCCTGATATGAGGAAGTGGTGATGCAACATGGAGGCTTAAGTGGGTAGAAGAAGAATAAATGAAACAAGATGGGATTGGGAGGGAGACAAACCATAAGTGACTCTTAATCTCACAAAACAAACTGAGGGTTGCCGGGGGGAGGGGGTTTGGGAGAAGGGGGTGGGATTATGGACATTGGGGAGGGTATGTGATTTAGTGAGTGCTGTGAAGTGTGTAAACCTGGTGATTCACAGACCTGTACCCCTGGGGATAAAAATATATGTTTATAAAAAATAAAAAATTTAAAAAAAAAAAAAAAAAAGATGCTATCATTGATGGAAGCTGGATGAAGAGTACACTGGAGTTTTCTGTACTATTTAGCAACTTGTATGTGGATCTAAAATAATTTCAAAATAATTTTTTAAAGTAAACTTACATATGCCTCATGATCAAAGAATTCTACCTGAGAAATGAAAATGTATGTCCACAAAAAGACTTACACATTAATGTTCACAGAAGCTCTATATTTAATAGCTAAAACTTTGAAACAAGTTGAACAAACAAGTTGATTCAAACAAGTTTGAATGTTCATAAACTTTTAATTGGATAAACGAATTATTATATACCCGTACAATGGACTACTAAATAGCAATAAAAAGAATGAAGTACAGGTATATGCTGCAATATGAAGGAATCTTAAAAACATTATGTCAAACAAAAGAAGTCAAACACAAAATTGACTTCTGAATTAAAAATGAATGATTCTTTACATATGAAATTCTGCAATAGGCAAAGCTAATTTATAGTGACTGAAACAGATCAGTTTGCCTTTGTAGTTGGGGGTGTTAAGGATTTCCTGGAAAGGGCAGGTTTAGAGTGTCTATCTCCACAGCTATTAAGGAATCACCACAAGAGCAGAGGACAGTTTGACCCACTCCCCACTGAAATCCAAGCACTTAACACATGCTTTGCACAGTTACGCATTAAATAAATATAAAAGAAAAATAAGTGAACAGTCATTTCCTTTCAGACTCAAAAGAAGATAATTTTCTCTGCTTTTCTGCAAAGTCTTCTAATTGTAGGTCCCAGTACTCCCCATCTCTTCTAGGACCTCAATTTCATAGAAAAGTCCCTTCTGCACAACTATTTTTTTATTTCCCCTTTTTTGGGGATTTCTTCACTAAACTATACTGCAGTATAGAGCACTCTGGGGTGATGTAAGTATTCTATATCTTGGTAAGACTGGAAGTTATACTAATACATACAATTGTCAAAATTGATCAATCTAGTCACTTGTGATCTGTATTTCATAGTATATACATTATATCTCAGTTTTTAAAAGTTTGAAAGATCTAATCTTCCAAAGAAACTATCTTAACAGAAGAAAGCACATACTGGCAGAAAATATTTGTAACATGTATATATGTCTAAGTTCTTGTATTCACATATAAATATTTCTTACAATCACTAAGAAAAAAATAATTCACTAATTCACTAAAGTAATGGACGAAAGATTTGATCAGATGTTTTACAAAAGAAGACACACCAATGACCAAAAAGCATATGAAAATATGCCTCCCGTCATTAGTGACTGAAGAAATGAAATTAAAATCACAGTGAGATGTCACTACTCATCCATTTGAATGGCTAAATTTAGAAAGATGTTGGGGGGAGTTGTGGAAGTTTGTATAAAAATCCATAAAGGAGTGTTGGAGATACAAACTTCCCGTTTGAGAATGAATTCGTCGTGGGGATAAAATGTACAGTGTAGGGAATACAGTCAATGGTATTGTAACAGTGATGTATGGTGACAAATGGTAGTTACACTTGTGGGGAGCATAATGTGACACACAGAGTTGTCCAATCACCACATTGTCCTCCTGAAACGAATTTAACCTTGTCTGTCAACTATACTTCAATTTTTAAAAAAAAGAAAGAAAGAAAGAAAAAGAGACAGAGAGAGAGAGTGAGAGACTAACAATAGCCAGTGTTGGCAAGGATGTAGAGCAGCTGGATCTCTCAGACATTGTCCATGGAAAAATAAAATTTTGCAACCACTTTGGGAAAAAGCTTGGCAATTTTTTGAAGTTAAGTATATAATTGTTGTGTGATACAGCAACTAAACTTATACATATTTGCTCAAGAGATATGAAACTTGTGGACACAAATACTTATATACAAAGGTTTATTATCATTTAGTTCATAATAATTCCAAAATGGAACAATCCAAATGCCCATCAATACATGAAAAAATAAACAGGTCATGGTATATTCATACAATGGAATACTACTCATAAAAATAAAAAATAAATAAAAATAAATAAAATAATTAAATAAATAATAAATAATAAATAAATTAACAAAATAATAAAAAATAAAAAATAACAGACTGCTGATCCATGGGACAATGTGATGACTATCAAAAATACTACACCATTATGTTGAGCAAAAAATCATACATATTGTTTCATCACATTTATATGAAATTCTAAATAGACAGACTTAATATATAGTGTCAGAAAGTAGATCAGCGGTTGTTAGGGGTGATGAGTGTTGAATCAAGGACCAAGAGTATTGATTGCAAAAAGCACAGGGGATCTTTACAGACTGATAAAAGTGTTTTATAACCTTCACTTTATATAAATTTACATTTAAAATGAGTAACATGGAGTGCCTGGGTGGCTCAGTTGGTTAAGTGTCCAACTTGATTTCAGCTTAAGTCATGATCTCAGCTTGCGAGATCAAGCCCAGCATGGGACTCCACACTGAATGTGAAGACTGCTTAAGAATCTTTCCCTCCCTCTCCCTCTGCCTCTCTCTCCTCTCTGTCTCCCTCTCTAAAAAAAAGTAAAAAATAAAAACAAATAAATGAAAATAAATCTTAAAAAATAAATAAAATGAGTAACAAGTGAGATATTACCTCACACCTGTCAGAATGGCTAAAATTAACAGCATAAGAAACAACAGGGGTTGGTGAGAATGCAGAGAAAAGGGAACTTTTTGCACTGTTGGTGGGAATGCAAACTGGTACAGCCACTCTGGAGAACAGTATGGAGTCTCCTCAAAAAGTTAAAAATAGAACTACCCCATGTTCCAGCAATTGTTCAACTTATCCAAAGGATAGAAAAATATAGATTCAAAGGGGCACATGCACCCCAATATTTATAGCAGTATTATCAACAATAGCCAAACTATTGAGAGAGCCCAAATGTCCATTGACTGATGAATGGATAAAGAAGGTGTTGTGTATAACAGAATGTTACTCAGCCATCAAAAAGAATGAAATCTTTTCATTTGCAATGACATGGATGGAGCTAGAGTGTATTATGCTAAGTGATATCAGTTAGAGAAAAAAAAATACCATATGATCCCACTCATATGTGGAATTTAAGAAAGAAAACAGATGAACATATGGTGAGGGACAAAAGAAAAAAAAGGGGGGGAGGGAAAGAAGCCATAAGAGAGTCTTAATAATAGAGAACAAACAGGGTTAATGGAGGAAGGTTGGGGGGATGGGCTCATTGGGTGATGGGCATTAAGGAGGGTACTTGTTGTGATGAGCACTGAGTGATTTATGTAGGTGATGAACCACTGAGTTGTTTTTGTAATTTTTTAAGATTTTATTTATTTATTTGACAGAGATCACAAGTAGGCAGAGAGGCAGGCAGAGAGAGAGGAAGGAAGCAGGCTTCCTGCTGAGCAGAGATCCCAATTCGGGGCTCAATCCCAGGACCCTGAGATCATGATCTGAGCCGAAGGCAGAGGCTTTAACCCACTGAGCCACCCAGGTACCCCGAACCACTGAGCTCTACACCAGAAACCAATATTGCACTGTATGTTAACTAAAATTTGAATTAAAAATAAAATATAATGAGTAATACTTAGTTATATAAATTATAATAAAGTTGACTTAAAATTACACACATATATAGTACGCACATATGTAAATACATATATCATGGGTTCTTGTTAAAAAAATGTAAACAGGGATGCCTGGGTGGCTCAGTTGGTTAAGCAGCTGCCTTCAGCTCAGGTCATGATCCCAGCGTCCTGGGATCGAGTCCCACATCGGGCTCCTTGCTGGGCAGGGAGCCTGCTTCTCCCTCTGCCTCTGCCTGCCATTCTGTCTGCCTGTGCTCGCTCTCTCTCCCTCTCTCTCTCTGACAAATAAATAAAATCTTAAAAAAAAAAAGTAAACAAAATTTGTTGACTTTTATAAGTCAGTATTGCATATTAAACCAGCAAACAGTAGCAGCACATCACATTTAAAACCATGCCTTCCCAGAGGTGGGCTATCATACTAAGCATGTTGACAGAGTGCATTTGCCTAAACCTGTAATTTTCCCCTTTAAAACCAATCCTTTTCTTTTGGGAAATAATTACCATTGTTAAGGGCTTTGAAAAATTAACCAATAATCAATAAAAAGACAACTTTAAAAATATCAGGAGTGGGGGTGCCTAGATGACTCAGTCAGGTAAGCATCCGCCTTCTGCTCAAGTCATGATCTCAGGATCCTGGGATTGAGCCCCCTTTGGGTTCCCTGCTCAGCGGGTGCCTGCTTCTCCTTCTCCCTCTACCACTCCCCCCCATTCATGTTCTCTCTCTCTCTCTTTCTGTCTCTCTCTGTCTCTCTTCCTATCTCTATCTCAAATAAGTAAATAAAATCCTTTTTAAAAATACCAGGAGGTATTTCACTTCAGGAACAAAAAAGAACTCTTAATTAAATCATAATATTAAAAAAAAAAAAAAACACAAAACCTGATGGCTTTTATGATTTTGTTTTGCTTTGCACAAGTCAGTCATATTGGACATTTTTTTCTTTGTCATTTTACTGTGAAAGCATATTTTTAAACATTTATCTGACTTCTACATATCAATGCTTGATTCTACACTGAACATGTTAATCTTGGTGGCATTACACATCATTCACTTCTCGAATTAGCATGCACTATAATGATTTAGATTGCCTGTTAGAACACACAAGGACCATGAATAAAGGCAGGATTTGACTATTTTACACCAACTAGTTTTTCTCTATTCTACAGTCACAGAAAGTATCTCATACTTTCTTATAAAATCTTATAAATACATGCCATTTTTTGAAGGAATAAGGAGATTTTATGGATGGTCAGGATAAGTGCTTCATTAGTACTATAAATAAAAGCAAAATTCTTTCCCTGCTGAGTAGTGAATTAGTAATATCATGCTATGTCAAGGAAGATGACCATAATATGATTTTTATCATTCTTCATGCTGCTGTGGGATGAAAGGTGTATAAACTAGAGAAGAGAAGATTAATGGGAGATGAGATAAATCCTTTCAAAATTCTAAGGGCTATAAGAAAAGGAGCAGACCATCTTTAAGTTGCTTAAATAAATACATCTATGTATGTATATTAAGAATATGTAGAAATATAACAAAATGAACTTGAAAAAAGTTGTGGACATATCAAAGAGGGATATTTAGGCTTCATATTTAAATATTAAATATTAATTAGAGTTGCCCAAAAAGGAGATAGACTTGGGTAGGCTAATGGAACAAACTCTAATCTCAGAAACATTTAAACAGAAGATGATGGGTGGACATTTGCCAAAGATGCATAAAGACAAATTATATTCTGTGTAAACTGTTGATTCCTAGGGCCTCTGAATCTCAAAAAGTTTCTTTATTGCATGGTAGTATCTAGATTTTAAATGTAGAGATAAAACATTAAAAAATGATTATATACCAGCTGCATATACTTTAACCTTTGAAAAGAAAAACAATTTTCCTAACATATAGTTCTTGGTCATTTCCTGGTCAAGATTTTTCTCATCTTCTCCACACCCTAACTTCACGGCTTCTTATCTTTGCTCATCTGTAGGATTTGTAAGTCCTTAAAAGCTTCAGTACCCTTGTGACTGAATAGTTGTAGTTGCTGAGATCTTTTAAAGTTAAAATAGCATTTTCACTGTGGACCTCATGCCTTAATCTTCACCAGTGATTTCTGAGAAGCAAGCAGGCTTTGCTCTTTTGGAAGGGCTCCCAGTGCGACCGCAGAGCAGTCGCACTTTCATCTCTTTGTTTCCAAATAATTCTCTTTAGGAAGCTCAGTGACAGCAAGCACATCAAACACTTTATAACTGTGAAAGTACAACTACTGGAATTAAAAAACAAAACAAAACAAAACAATAAGGAGTATTAAGGATGAATTTGAGAAAATTAGACAAAAGCATTTTATAAACAAAATGGACTATATCAAAGTCACTGACAGTAGCCTCCGTATCTGAGGGTTCCGCTTCAGCAGTTGCCTTTCCAGTTTCCATACAAGGTCAACTGGAACGTAGATTTGTAAAGTGTCCTATTAAGGTATAGGAAAATTATGGCCAGTTCATGCCTTTAAGGAGGTTTTTGATTCTTGTATCTCCTGAAACATGTTGTCTCCCAAAAATTCCCACATCAATACTCCTAAACCTTTATTGAATACCTGCCCAGGACAATAATCATTATGGGTAAATAACAAAGAAGAAAAAGACACTACCTTGGAGAAGAATCAGACTAATGAGGAAGATGGGGAGACATACGGGTAAATAGATGCATTTTTAACGGAATGAAGTAAAAGCCATAACAAATGATGGCAAAGTGCTGCAAGAAATCAGAACAGTTTAGAGGGAATAATTTGAGCATCATATTAAGGACTTCTAGGAGGTCTCCAGATAGAAAAGAAGGCAGGACTTTCCTGCCAGAGGAAATAAGATGTACAAAGACACAGGGCTTGAAAGGAGAGAACAGTTCAGGTTAAGGCACAAGATTGAGTATGGGAAGAAAATAAGTGTGAAGGAGAGAGAGGATTCGGGTGATGAGAACAGGAAAGGCCAGGTTGTAAAGGGCTTTGTGAAACATAATAGAAGTTTGAACGTATAAAGTGTCCTAGGAAAGATAGGAACTCGCCGTAAGTTTTTAAAGTAAGAATGCTAATTTAGGAGATGTCAGAAAAATAATAAGAGTACAGAGGGTAAACGGTGAGGAGCACGTGATGCAGAAAATAGAGGCCATTTCAGTAGTTGGGAATGATGACAGATCACCAGGGTCAGAACTAATTGGCAATATTGTTGATTGGAGAGGAGACTCCAATTTCAGATTGGAGAGGAGACTTCAATTTCAGAACCCTTTGGAAGAATTGGTAATTATCAGGCATTAGAAGAGGAAGTTAGTGTGGACAACACCATGATGCTGCTGCTGTCTATTCCTCTGAAAAGTGTCAGTGGGGGAGGAAATTTAAGTAGAACTCAAGTTTGCATACATGGAGTTTGTGAAAGCAGTGGTGAAGATATCTAGTAGTCATTGGGAATACATGGGTGTGTAGCTAAAGAGAGAATTCCTGGCTAGAGATTTGAACTTGAGAAACACCATCCTATAAATGACATTGGAACCCTTAGACCTTTAGTTTCTTTATCAGTCAATAGAAGAGGAAATGATACTGAATTTACAGTGTTTCGGGGAAAAAGAGATTGTGTGTGAGCATGTGTGCATGTCTGTGTATTTGTATAAGGATGCAGAGAATATAATTAACACGGATTTTTTTTTTTAAATTGCATTTCTATCACATAAATTAAGTCTGGAAGTAAGAAGTATGAGGATGGTATTAGAGCACAACAAATCCAGGGCACTGGGCATCAATTTAACATTAAAGGCAAGAAGAAGGGTTGGCATCAGTTAAGTCAAAGAGGAGGTTTTCCCAGAAGTCCTCTTGCAGACTTATCCTTGAATCACATTAGGTGAAGCTGGGTCTATCAACATTCCTACCTGCAAAAGAGCTTGGTTAAAAGAGACAGAGAGACCAAGAAACAGAGATGGTGTGGGGGGGAGGGGAGGGTAATGCTGAAATGGGTGACTGGGATTAAGGAGTGCATTTTCTGTGATGAGCACTGGGGAATGTATGGAATTGCTGAATCCACTAAATTCGACACCTGAAACTAATATTGCACTGTTTGTTAACTATACTGAAATTAAAATTGTAAAAGGTTTTACCTCATTTTTTTAGCTATGAGAAATGACTTGCAATGCTCTTGGGGGCAACAAGAAGAGACTTTCATTTTATACAGAAGGCTTCTGACACAAAAAATTCCTAAAATTTAAGTTTTCTTTTTCAGTTTTTCCCTTAGTTAAGGATACACTTATAATAAAGTGATAGTTGCTACTAAGGCCTAATCAAATGCAAAAGGGAGTTTTTAATCTGTTTCAGTGACTTTCATTTTTAAGCTTCAGAATATTTTGTTTAGTTTAAACAGTACAAGGAAGCTCAATATGTACAATGAAAAAGAATAGAGTTTCTCTAGAGGAAGAAATGGAGGTCCCAGGGCCCTGAACCCCAGGTACCAACTTGCTTCCCACCATCCAACACCGTTCTCCTCCTCCAGTCACGGAAGATGCTCCAGTGCCACATTTAGTGCTACCTGAAGCTTAGCCTTTGTGCTGTTGAACAAGCATTCATTCACCTTCCACCTGTGCCAAGTAACATGCTAGACACTGAGGTCAACTTAAAATATAGATGAGGCCCCTATGTACACAAGGCTTACTTCCCAGGATAAGCAACAGACATGGATACGGGGGAAAGACAAGTAAAATGAAAAATAAATGAAATAATTTCAAGTTGCATCACAGGAGGGCCAGCTTTGGATGCACTGGTTATGGGAGACCATTATAAAGCAGAAACTTAGAGAACGAGAAGATACTAAACATGTGACGAGTATAAGATAAAGAAGGTTTGACACAAGAAGAGCAAGTGAAAGCACAGGAAGCAGGGGTGATTAGATAGATTTGAAAGACAGGTAAGGGCCAGGTCCCACCAGGCCTTGAAAATCATCCAAAAAGGTCATGGAAAGTACCTGGGAGGGAATTTTGAAGGGAAGCCTAAGACATGATCTAATTTCTATTTTAATAAGATCACAGAAATGTAGGGGGGGAAGGCAAAGCCTATGATTAATATTTTGACAAAATATGTTTTTAGAATTCATAATCATTTTGCCATGCTTGAGGTTGGGAGCATAATGTTTTTAGAACAATTAAACATAGTGCGGAAAATGACATGGTGAAGCCCCGCTCAGAGATAAGCTTCATCCTGGCCTCATTCTACCTTCCTCTGCTGTTTTACTTTTCATGGTAACATCTTTCTTTTACTAGAAAACTAGGACCCACCTGAGATATATTTATCCCTGCAGCATTTATCAGAGTGTATTCTCAACTAAGCTGGACTCTCTCTAAAGGAATTTTGTTCTGACTGCAAAGAATATATGATTTCTCCCCCTGGTATTTTTCTCTGAATAGGTTTGAATTGGACAGAAACCTAGATGAACTCTCCACTGAAACTTTCTCCCTTACCAGAAATCTCCTTCTCCCGTGCCCCTCTGCCATATTCGTGTTTAAAGGAGTGATTACAGAGGCTCGAGGCTCTCAATAAAGTCTTCTGTAGAAAGCAAATCTCTTATAAATTCTAATATATTCATGTTTATCTACTTGAAGATGTTGAGGCTCCAACCACATAGCTAGAAATCTTGAACCAAGCCTATGGTCCATCAGAGCGATTCAAATAGTCACCAATCAATTCATTTATATTTTGTTCCTTTTCCTGTGTTTTGGCTAATAATTTTTACATAAAAAAAATTCAGTACGGAAAAAGGATAGGAATTTTTAATAATTGAGTCCTTGCAGAAAATTGCATTTTCTCACACTGATATAAATATGTTGTATTGTGCAGTTCAATGCATGTACACATTTTCAAATGTTAGAAATGAAAACTTGATGATAACATTCAGAAAAGTTTGCATGATATGACTTTCTAGGAAATGCAGAGCCAATTTTATTGACAGGCACATAAAATTCTTATTGTTAAAGCAGCAAACCCCTGCTAACCAGATAGCTATTATTCTCAAAAGATGAGGGAAGTACTGCCAGCTTTGTAAACCTAATAAGGTGGGTGATGTGGATCAATTTGTACCGTCCTTGACTTTCTGCTTCTATTAGTATTCTGAAAGATCATTAGCCACCTCTGGGATATGTTTGATTAATGGGTTTGGTTAAACAAAAAAGGTGAGGTCAACCGTGAACAGAAATTTAAAAAAAAAAAAAAAAGAAAAGAAAGAAAGAAAGAAAAGATGTATTCCAGAGGGAATGTATGCTTTCCAAATTGCAAATGAGAAGCTCATTCCTTAGACATGCTCTAATCAATGCAACAGTGTGTTCTTACTGAGATGACCGCGGAAGAGCCTTTCAGACACCCTGTTTAGATTTCTTTCAACCACAGGGTACATATCTGAGGTGAAGATATTAGCACACTTGCTGAGCCAGTGTTTATTTAGGCAAAGTAAAGACCCCCAACGGCATGCTGTTAATAAACCCAAGGGCAGGCAACAACAAGCATCACCTTGGCTACTCACAGTCACAAAAATTCTTCACTGTCACTAGAGAAGGTAAAACACAATCTTTTTCTTTTTATAATAATGTGCCTTTTAGTGTTTTGTTCTTTGATTAAAGACTAACCTCCCTTGCTACTTTCAAGAATGTATTTTAACCTCTCTTCTATAATAGTTGTCCCCTCGATGCTTTCATGAAGAAAAGGCTGGGGCAAAACACCAAGAAAAAGGTTTTGCTTTCCTTGCCAAAATAAGGCTGTAGTATTTTTTAACTTCTGGCCTGCTTACTCGCCTAAATTTATCACCCTGCACAAATTAAGCTGATTTTATAAACTGAAGATGCTCTTTCTGTCTATTAAGTTCTCCTCAGAGTGAAAGCAATGAGCTTCATTCTATTTATGATGCTGCTCTTTACAATTAGTTTTATGATGTATGGCAAGAATGTGTACACTATAAATCCAGTCTGTAATGCTTACATGTCTAGTGATGGTTATGAATCCCTTGAGTAAGACTGAAAATACAATATCTAACAAGTCAGTCTGACTTACACTCTTCATTGCAAAACTATTTAACCCCTTATGTTCACATTTATTTTTATAGGCCTTTGAGCTAGACCCCAAGATCTAAAATAACCTGTTTTCCAAAAGTAAGACAATTATTCCGAGTTTAGCAAAATCAGACTATTCCTGATCCGTTAATATAACCATACAAATACCACTGGCTGACATTTGAATCTCTTGCCTTCATTACTTTAAATAAATAAATACTTTAAAAATACTTAAAAAAACTATTTTTAAGGAGTTTATGCATTAGAAATAGCTTAGATAGGAAAGGCTTGAATTTGTAGCTGAACATGGATCAAATTTTAAATGTAAGAAGAGCTCTCTGCTACCATCCTCTGCCCACAATAGGTAACATCTACTTTTGGCCCTTCATAAAGATTTGAAAATTTGGACAGAAGCCTCGTGAGACAGAGCACAACAGATCTCATTGAATTACAGGCAGGCGAAAAAAAATGTTCCTTACTTAACCCATCACTCAATCGTCTTTGTTTTAACCAAGTGCAAGTTGTTGCTCTTTACTAATCACCCTCTTTTTACTGGCTCCTGACCCTTCCTCAGAATGTTGCTGATATTTGACATAAAACTTGAACCATTTGTCCAATAGGTACATATTCATTTCATGATTCTTTGCTCAGAGCAGCCCTCAAGTCATGGTGCCCAGCTCCTCGAAGAAACCCAAACAGATGTTTTTGGAGTCCAGTTCTTGGACAAGCAGGTAGCGCATCTCTCGATGGTCTGGATCCTCACAAGGTCCTTTTCATAGAACAACACACAGATTTTCAGAGAATGTGCCAGCCTGACATAAAATCCATTTTTTCCCCGATAGAAGAACTGTTCTCCTCTCCAAGAGTCTAGTATTTCAATGAAGAGACCTCTGAATATTTATTCCAAAGTAAAGAGTAACCTAGGTCTCCAGGTCTCAAAGATCTTGGATTTTATTTATTTATTTGAGAGAGAGAGCATAAGCTCCAAAGGGGCAGGGGCAGAGGGAGAGGGAGAAGCAGGCCCAGCACTGAGCAGGGAGTCCCATGCAGGGCTCCAGGTGGGTCTGGATCCCAGCCCCCGGATATCATGGTCTGGGCCAAAGGAAGACGTTTAACCAGACTGAGCCACTCAGGCACCCTAAAGCTCTTGGCTTTTTTTTTTTTTTAATTTTTATAAACATATATTTTTATCCCCAGGGGTACAGGTCTGTGAATTGCCAGGTGGGTACGAGCTCTTGGCTTTTTAATGGAGGGGAAAATAAAATGTTCCTTATTTTTTTAGTGAGCCTACTGTAAAAACTGAAACACGGTTCGCTTCTGGATTGGGTTCTTTAGAATTGGTAGGTAGGTTGGCAGATAGGTGTGCATGTGTGTGTGCACGTTTGCACTTGTGTGTATGTTTGTAATTACATGGCAGACAGCAGCTTCGGTCTATGTTGTATGTGTGTATGGATTCTGTACTTGATGAAAAGACAGAAAAAATCGTGTATACCTTTAAAAATAAGGTTGTTTGTAATAACAGCATCTCAAGAATGAAAGAAATCAGCTAATGAGACTACTACAGAGTGAACCTTAAAATCAGGGTGACTGTATTATTCATCCACGATTTCCCACAGACACTATCTGGAGACCCAGAACATAATAGATACTCAACACACACACACACACACACACACACACACACACACACACACATACACACATACACAGCCTAAATTGAAATAAAATCTCTAAGGTGGATGTGACCTTCAGGAGATCAACCAAATACTAAGACAGCATCTTTTAACAACAAACAAGCAATCAAGCAAATACAAAATAACAAAAATTAATTATTTCATCTTCACATAGCTGCTCCTTTACAGCTATTATAAAGTTGGGATGAATCAGTTTTCCCATATGCACCTCTAGGATAAATTATTCATCCTTCCATCTGGAACCAGGTCTTGCATCTGCCCCTCCTTCTCCAAAGATCTACAGTTAAGAAATATATGCAGAGGATAGAGCCAGGCAAATGGCTAAATAAAATAATAAATGGATGGGGCACCTGGGTGATTCAGTTGGCTAAGCATCTGCCTTCGGCTAAGGGGTCAGTTCTCCCTCTCCTTCTCCCCCTACTACCCACTGTGTTCTCTCTCACTTGCTCTCTCTCAAATAAATAAATAAATCTTTTTTTTTTTTTAATTTATTTGACAGACAGAGATCACAAGTGGGCAGAGGGCAGGCAGAGAGAGAGGGGGGAAGCAGGCTACCCTGCTGAGCAGAGAGTCGACTGGGGCTCGATCCCAGGACCGTGAGATCATGACCTGAGCTGAAGGCAGAGGCTTAACTCACTGAGCCACCCAGGTGCCTGTAAATAAATAAATCTTTTTTAAAAAATAAATTGTTAAACAGAATGGTAAAAGAATACATAGAAATCCCTCATTGTTATAAGGCTTCTGCATCATCGCTTTACATGTTCTCTCAGTGAGTTAGGCCATCTTTCTATATTCCTGTCACACTGGTGGGGTTGGAAGGAGTTACTCACGCAAGGAGATGTTGATCCCGACAGGCCTTGTGGCAGAAAATGTGGAGCTTAGGACAGTTGGTGTCCAGGACTGGTCACTTGGAGATGACAGTAGCCTTCATTAATGCTGAGTACCTGGGAAATCTTATCATTTTCTGCTGTGATATGATAGGTAAAGGATTGGGAATGGCATATATTTGATAGTAAGGGAAAACAAGTCTTAACAACAACAAAAAGCCAAAGGAATCAAGGCAAAATTTGCCTCCATAAAAAGTATCTATGCTCTCTTCACTCATGTCCCACTGCCTCGTAACAAGGCCTAGTGACTTCTCTGGAGCATTCACTAATGTTTTCTTTGATAATACATTTACTAGAGAAGAAAGACACAAATAAAAGTAGGAACACACCCGTAGATACACAGAACAAATTTACAGTTGCCAGAGGGGTAAGATGGCAAAATGGGTGAAAGGGAGTGGAAGATACAGGCTTCTCATTATAGAATGAATAAGTCACAGAAATAAAACACATGGCATAGGGAATATAGTCAATGGTACTGCAACAGCATTGTATGGTGACAGATGGTAGCTACACTTGTGGTGAGCATAATATAACATATAGACATGTGGAATCACTATTTTGTACACTTGAAACTAATGTAACATTGTGTATCCACTATACTTCAATTAAAAAAAAAAAAGAGGAAACTCTGAATTTTCTGTCAAACAGTTAAAATTGTGGTGAGTGAGCACCCTCCCCAACATCTGGATGTCATTTAACACAGTTAGATATAAGATTCTTTTTTTGCCTTTACACATTCTGTTTTTTTTATATTCTCCATTTAAGAGAAGCCCCATTCAATCAGTGTTACTTAATAACATTGAAATCACTGATTGATTCATTTATAAGTGGCTTAGCAAGTCTTTCTCTCTCTCCATGCTGTAAATAAGATTCTAGAAAAAGCAAAGCTGGGAGAAAAACCATTTTTAAAAGATATTAGAAATTACAAAGGGATTTAGAGATAGACATGAATTGGGCCCAACTCATTCCCCTTCAATAATCCAATTAGTTGGAAAAGATTCCTGTGTGTCCTGCAGCCTCTAATCTTATGGGCAGCACAGCTCTCCACTTATGAACTGTGTATGGAAACACACGTGTTCCTGGGGAATACTGTCTTGGAAAGCCTTCCCTATTCATCCCAATTATCTACTTGCACTAATAAATGTCTTTTCATTTCCATGAATCCAATCATTCTTTCTAAAGTTGCAAACATGGAGGGTTCTTCCCCAATAGTAAGAATTGTGGTTAGTATTGATTTCCTCTTTCTTAGCCACATTTTCAGATCAATAAACTAATATTACATTTTTGCAGTATACCTTCACAGCTTTGTCAAGAATCACTGATCTGGAATTTTGTCATATGCTTTTTCTTTTTTTTTTTTTTTTTTTTTTTTTTAAAGATTTTATTTATTTACTTGAGAGAGAGACCGTGAGAGAGAGCATGAACGAGGAGAAGGTCAGAGAGAGAAGCAGACTCCCCATGGAGCTGGGAGTCCGATGCGGGACTCGATCCCGGGACTCCAGGATCATGACCTGAGCTGAAGGCAGTTGTCCAACCAACTGAGCCACCCAGGCGTCCCTGTCATATGCTTTTTAAAAATGTAAGTTTCAGAGGTGCCTGGGTGGCTCACTTGTTGAGAGTTGAAACTGACTCTTGCATTCAGCTCAGGCCATGACCTCGGGGGTCATGGGATGGAGCCCTGTGTCGGGGTCTGCACTCAGGGCAGAGTCTGCTTATCCCTCTCCCTCTTCTCTTCCCCCCACTTGTACTCTCTCTCTCTCTCAGTTAAATAAATAAAACCTTTTTAAAAAATGTAAGTTTCAGGCCTAAGTATGATGCAACAGTATAATACCTCAGAAAACTTAAACTAGTTTTTTGTATGTTATTGAGGCATGACCTTCTTGAGGTTGCTTTGGGTATTTTCTGTCAGCTTTGTTTCATAAGTATCTGGTTGTTTGATCCCTGAAGTGAAGTTCTGAGATTTAATGACTATCAGGTAACATACCCATATCCTGAAATGTATAAAGCTGTATGAGCTTCACCTTTCGTTTTCATCAGTACTATGAAATGCATATGTCAAAGGAAATTTTTTCCTCAATGTCTATGTCATTGAAAGAACAAAGAAACTTTCCTTCTGTATGTAGGCAATTATTACTGCTTTCCAAGACACTGAATTGTCGTTGCAAACATTTCACATGCCTCTTCAAAGTTACCTTTTCCTTCCATAATGACATGCCATTACTGTGGGTCTGTGTTTCCCCCCAAAGGCACTAAAATATCCTTCATGTTTTTAGTCTACATTTACTGAAAAAAGGTTAGCAGGACTACTCAAGGTTCAAACCTTGCTAAAATTACCTAACATGATAGAATTAGGTATATGCAACAAAGAATTTTTAAAAACACAGCGGAGGTGGGGGCAGATATCCCAGTTATAAAAAGGGTTTGGTCACTTCTTTTTTTTTAATCATGTGCAATGATTCATTAACATGATCTTTGTTGTTTCCACTTAAGATGTATGGAAATTTATTTAAACACTTGGAGATACCTATAGTATGTTTTTTAAATGGTGGAAAGTATATGAAGGAAGAATAGACTCTGGAACTCCCAAAGCCATGTCTTCAGCATGCATCTACCTAGACCTCACTTTGCTGACTTTATTCAATCAGGATTCAACTGGATTTATCTAATCTTCATTGGGCAGCGGCTATTTGCAAGATACTGTTATTAAGAACTGAATAAAAGATGATATTTTTAAGAGCTTACTTTTGATATTATAACCATCCAGGAAAATTAATAAGTATGCAGTCAAAACTTAAAAAAAATTAGAATGTAATTAATGTAACAAATAACACTCAAAGTGCTGAGGAGCTTCTAGGAGGGAAGGATTACAGTTAGTTAGAGATATAAATGTGCAAATAAATAAAAAGAAATTAAAATTTGATGGATGCAATGAATAAGGTACAAAATGTTGTGTGTTTAAAATAACTAATAGTGGTCATAAAGGTGGCATACTTTTGCTCATAACCATACTATTATTGGCAAGTCAAATATTCTAACCTAATTCTGATTGCCAAATCTGGGATCTTAACCATGTTTCCCTTCCTCTTTCTGTATGTATTTTCTTATTTAATTCAAATAGTAATGCTGTGAGTTAGATTTCCTTGTCCCTATTTCATAGATGAGGAAAGTGAGCCACAAAGAGGTGGAGTAACTTGTTCATAAGGATACCCCCTGCGACCTCTGGATTCCATTTACAACCTATCAGATATCTAGGATCCACTAATTTATCTAATTAGGGATGTTTCTAAAGTGCTTGAAACCTGCTTTAAGTGGGAACAAGATTTACACTGAAACTTCATTTACAGTGTTAATTTGGTAAAATTCTTCCAACCCTGATCCACCATGTCACAGATTTCAGTCTTATTGAAACTTAATGAGAGTTCTCTATAAACACATGAAGATAACTGCTTGTATAGCATGATAATGTTCTCTGAATTTTCTAACATAGTTATTAATTTTTCTGGAGAATATTCTCAACTTCATTGGAGGAGAGAATAGGGAGAGAAAGATGCAAACTTCAGGCTGTCTTATCTTCACAGCTCTGTGGAGCCAGGGAATGAATGGCCCAATATTATTTAATGTAAAATCCTCTCTCCCAATTGTTGCTGAATACCTTTCTGTGTCCACAAATGTCCATTGGTTATCTATTTTACAGAGTTCCAACATGTTTCACTATGCAGAGGCTCAAAAGAAATAAAAGGGAGAAGGAGTACACAAATACATAATGTTTCAGATATGACAAGAAATACAAATATAAGCATTTATGTATTATAAAACAAAAAACAGTTTTTGTCTTATAAAACATAAAAATTTTCTTGAAATCCAAATTATGTTACAAAAAATATTGAAAGATTTCATTGGGAGAACAAGAGCCAATTGGCCTTTATAAGTTAGGGATTGTGTAAGCATGGATAGAGGGTTGAAGTTGGGAGAGCATTTGACATGTAGGGGTAGAATGAGTGATCCAATTTGGATGAAGAATGAAGAAATAAAAGATAAAATGTGAGAAGGTAAATTTTTGTGTAACTATAGCTAACTATAAATGTAAGATTGAAGACATTTTGTGTAACTCAATAGGTAATCAGGAGTGATTCAAAGTGTTAAAGTGGATAGTCAAATGTTCAGTTTAGATTTTCTAGCATGCATATGTGGAAAAGATCAGAGTAAGGAAAAGTCACTATGAAGAGATCAGTATTAAACTGTATTTCAGACAAGAAATAATAAAGGTCATAGCTAGTGTGATGAGAATAAAATGGAAGGAGGAAAGAGAGGCAGGAAGGGTAGTAGGAAGAAACCAGTTTTGTTTTGAAGAGTAAATAGTAGTTAACTTCCTCACAACGAATGTTTTATTCTGCTTAATAAAGAAAGGGAAGTTATTCAGAAGATAATGGAATCTTAAAGTGTGGAAGAATGTGAATATTAACAAAAGGAAAGAAGGATAGACAGTAAAATATTTAAATCAGCAAATAAAACTGAAGGGGGGAGAAAATACAGCAATGAAAAGTAAGAACCAAATATAGAATGTGATAAAATTATGTCACTATACTAAATATAAATGGTATGATTATTTCCATTAAGAAAGAAGACACACGGGGCGCCTGGGTGGCTCAGTGGGTTAAGCCTCTGCCTTCGGCTCAGGTCATGATCTCAGGATCCTGGGATCGAGCCCCGCATCGGGCTCTCTGCTCAGCGAGGAGCCTGCTTCCTCCTCTCTCTTTGCCTGCCTCTCTGCCTACTTGTGATCTCTCTCTGTCCAATAAATAAATAAAATCTTTTTTAAAAAAAAAGAAAGAAGACACACAGATGGCCAACAGACGCATGAAAAAATGTTCAACATCTCTTATCATCAGGGAAATGCAAATCAAAACTACAATGAAATATCACCTCACAACTGTCAGAATGGCTAAAATCAAAACCACAAGAACAACAAGTATGGATGAGGATGTGAAGAAAAAGGAACCCTCGTGCACTGTTGTATGGGAATGCAAACTTGTGCAGTCACTGTGGAAAACAGTATGGAGATTCCTCAAAAATTAGAAATAGAAAAAAAAAATTAAAAATAGAACTGTCCTACAATCACACTACTGGGTATTTGTCCAAAGAATACAAAACACTAATTTGAAAAGATATAGTCACTCCTATGTCTATTGCAGCATTATTTATAATAGCTGAATTATGGAAGAAACCCAAGTGTCCATCTATAATTGAAGAGTTAAAGAAGATGATAGATAGATGGAAGTCTATCCATAAAAAAGAAATAAAATCTTGCCATTTGCAACAACCTGGATGGAGCTAAAAGGAATAATGCTAAGTGAAATAAATCACCCAGAGAAAACCTAATACCGTATGATTTCAGTCATATGTGGAATTGGAGAAACAAAACAAACAAACAAATGGGGGGGGGGGGAGTCAGACCAAGACATAGACTCTTAACTGTGGAGAATAAAGCGATGGTTACCAGAGGGGAGGTGGTAGTGCACTTGTCATCATGAGCACCAGGTTATGTATGGAATTGTGGAATCACTGTATTGTACCTAAAACTAATATAAAATTGTATGTAAATACACTGAAATTACAAGAAAAAACTTGGAGACTATCAGATTGAGTTAAAACTTAAGACCTATGTTCTGTTTATAAAAAAAAATTTGCAAAGATTTTATAAGGTTAAATACAAAAAGTCAGGAAAGCAAGAAAATATGGCAAATGGCTATAGGTAGCGAATTTTGCTTGGTCCTTCAAAATTCTCATAAAAACTCTAAAAAGAAGTTTTTTAGCCATAAGCTGGAAAAGTCATATAAAACAAGAAAAAATGTTTGCAAGCTGGAAACAGATTCACCAGTGGCAAAAGAATCTGTGGATGCCAGAAAGTAAATCCTAAACTAGCAATTGGGAAAGCCAAGGAGCACCCTGATATGTCCTGCAGAATCCTTTAAAATCTCAAAAACTAGAGACTTATAACACCTTTGGAGATGGTGATAAAAGAGATAGGGCTGAAATAAAGGATATTTGAAAGTGATGCCCCTAAATCTCCTGCATTCTATGCTACTGAACTACTGCTCCCAACTCTGATTGTAAGCTGGCCATCTTTTTTCTAAAGAAGGTACCATAGAACATTTCTGGAATGGTGGACACTAGGCAGAGTTTAACATAAGAAAATGTATCAAAAACAGAAATACTAGAAAAATGTACCTCTACTGAATGCTGAGCACTTCAGTTTTCTTGCTTCCTGGGCTCCCAGAACACTGATAGGACATTTCCCTGCAGACAAAAGAAGGAAGAATCATCTCTGGAAATATAACACATCCACATCTAACACTGATAACAGGTCCCTAAAAGCGAAGCTTATAGTGGAGAAGTTCTTGTCCACTCACTCAGAGAGTCCATTAATCCTCCTTTAAATATTAGCAGACAGGGGCACCTGGGTGGCTCAGTGGGTTAAGCCTCTGCCTTCAGGATCCTGGGATCAAGCCCCACATCGGGCTCTCTGCTCAGCGGGGAGCCTGCTTTCTCCTCTCTCTCTGCCTGCTTGTGATCTCTCTCTCTCTCTGTCAAACAAATAAATAAAATTTAAAAAATATTTAAATATTAGCAGACAACTATGAACTGCAGAAATCCATAGAACATCCCTAACATGAAAGAGATCAAAACAAATAGTGAAATAATACTTTTAAAAGTAGAGGACTAGGGCACCTGGGTGGCCTCTGCCTTCGGCTCAGGTCATGATCCCGGGGTCCTGGGATTGAGTCCCGCATCGGGCTCTCTCCTCCGCGGGGAGCCTGCTTCCTCCTCTCTCTCTCTCTGCCTTTCTGCCTACTTGTGATCTCTCTCTGTCAAATAAATTAATTAATTAATTTTAAAAAATAAAGTAGAGGACTAATTAGAAGTAAATTTCAAAACATAAAAGTAAAAACTATCTCTAACATCTTCAAGTAAGAAGTAAGATAAGATATTGCATAAATAAGGAATAGGATGCCACAAAAAATAAATGCCTGTGGGGGAACAAAAGTTATATTAGAAATTGAAAAAATGATAGTCAAAATAGCAAACTCAATGGAAGGTTTGGTTAAAAAAGGATAAAATGTCTCATGAAACTAGAGCAAGAATAAAAAATAACATAAGAAATGGGGACAAAAGATAATCACAAGAATAGTCCTGTTTTCTAAAAATCCCAGTTATCAGGAACTCAAGAAAGAAAAAATGGAGAAAAAAATCATGATTACCATAATTCAAAAGAATTTCCCACAACTGAAGTTTCCAGATTTAAGAAGCCCATCAAGTGCCCAACACAATGGATGGAAATAGATACACTCCAAGGTACAACATTTTAAATTTTCAAAGACAAAGAACAAAAAAGGACACTTTCATTGAAGAAAGCTTTCATTGAGGAAAACAACTGGATCACACACAAAGGACTAGGAGATCCTCTCAAATTTCTCAAGAACAGCATTAGAAGCTACAAGATCATTAAAGAATGATGTCTCCCACTTAAAATTGTATGACAATTATCTGTCAGCCTTAAGGATGAGATAAAGACATTTTCAGATTTGCAAATTCTCACCTATTTCCCCTTTCACACATACTTTTGCAGAAAGCTACAGGATGATGTGTTTCTCCTAAACTAGAAAGAAAAAAAGGGAGCATGAACTATCTGAACAGGAGAGTCAGCTGGGGATAAAGTCAAAAGAAATTCTCAGGATGAGAGTGAAAGGAAGTGCCCAAATGACAGTTGTGTGAAAGGAAACCAGCTCTTGTGGCACACATCAGCGGACTCTAGAAGCAGTTTCTTCAAAATCAATTTGAGGAGATGTAAATAATTGACAATGATTTTATAGGTTGAAAAATAAAATGTACATGGAAAGCTATGTGAAAAAAATAAGTTCATAACAACAACAACAAAATGTTTTAGAAGAGAAAATCCTAGTTTACTACAAGACTTAATGTATAACATCATGATAATGATGTAAACACTAAGAACTCTAACTAAAATTATGCTGTAATTTAATTATAAAAGATGATGGAATGCGAAATGTGTGGGATGAGAGGAGAGACAAGAAGGGTAAAAGTTAAATCCTTATCCTTCATGGTTGGAAATCAATGTGTGAAACTGAAAAATCAACAAGTAATATTGCAAGCAAGTTATATTGAGTTATGGAGATAAATATCCAAAGAATCAACTGAAAGGGCTCCAAAAGAATGCATTAGGGGGAAAACAGTGGAGAAGCTCTGAATTGATGCTTTAAAAAAAAACAAAACAAATATTTTAAGTTATTCATTCCTTAAGCTACATGTGAATATAGTTTAACTACATCTATATGATTTTAATAAAAATAAAAACTTAAAAGAAATATGGAAGAAGATAATACAGGAAAGATGGAGAGAAGGAAGAAGAGAGTGGAAAAGAGGTAGGAGGAAAGTAGGAATGTCCATGCTTTTATCAAATTATGTGAATTTTATGGTAAAGATATCAAACAGGATGTAGAATAACATAATTACTAAAAAGAACAAATTTAAGGTCGTTTTTTGTAATCTGTGCAATCAATGTGATTTCATTCAGCTCTTTTATTCTTTTACTGTGGAAAAAAAAACAAATTAATTTTCCAAATCTCTTGCAATAAATCTAATTCTTGGCTGGTACTCTGCTGTGGCCAGAATGAAAAAGACAGTATGTCTTCCAGGATTATCCATTCAGATAAAGCCATGTTATTGTTCTAACATTATATATGAGCTGGATGTGAGTCTGAAAGGCAATTTTTTTTAATTTCAGATTGGGCCTCGGTCCAGTTTAGGGCAGTCTTTAATTTCGCCAATCCTCCAGATAATTCTTACTTACCATTATTTCTAAAATCTTATTCATAAGTTATTTTACTCATCAATTATATTTTTCACCTCTCTATCCATTGTAAAATTACATCCATTTAAAATTAATCTTGGACTCTATAGAGTTGAGGTTGAAGTTTTCAAAATTTCCCAGTTGATGGAGGTGGAGGGATACTTTATAATTACAGGAATTAGCCAATACAATCTAAAATGTGATCCCCATCTTAAGAATTTGCACATATCAGTATGTTAACCAGTACACCTTCGTTTACAAGAACATAAACGCTTTCAGCTTAAGCATAAATAGATATATACACAGACAGATAATATATACATACATAGGCAGATGATGATATATAGATGATTGATAGATAGATTCATTTAGTTTTTTCTTAGACCTGAAAAGTGAGATTCACAATCAAATGTAGAGAAGCTTTATACAATTGGTATAAGGAAAGACACTTTCTTTTTTCACCTGAATCACATAATTTCTCATTTCTGCCTCTCGGGTGCAACTGCTTTATTTATTTATTTTTCTCGGAATAGATCAGCTTTCTTTTTCCTTCTGTCCACCCAGTGAAAGATGATGTATTGTTCTTGAGCAACCTGCATACACATCTGCATAGGATAATTACTTCTGGGAATCCCAATTTCAAGCTCTGAAATGAGAGCATCTGACCCAATTGGGGTCTGAAGTCCAGAGTACAATCTTGGCTCCAGAAGTCTATTCCTGAACAGAGAAGGGGCTTTTCTCAGGGCAGGAAGGCATACATCAAGGACCCCTGATGATATCTACTATACTGCAAATAAATGCAATTAGGTCACACAACAATATTTTTAGTATATTCTACTCATAATTGGCATTATTGGTGTGCACACACCATCTTATTTTTCTTGTTAACATTTATTATTTTGCAGTGCTCTTTGAAATAAAGAAAAATGTACTCACATGCTGCTACATACATAATAGGGGCAACTAAAAGAACTTGTCTCTGCACTCTTGTAATTCAGTGCCTTTCTTAGATCTTTCACCCTTTTCTTTCACTACTTGACCTTTTAACTACTTTCTTGTGATTTCATGGTTTGGTTTATTATAATCAAATTAACATCGGGAATCATTTATATGTATTTTTCTGCTCAACTTTTCAAATTGAAAAGAACAACGAAGTTTATAATAGGGAAGAAACACAAAACTACGATTTTTGCCATAACATTATTCATTCTAATTATTAATTCGATTCTGATTTATTCTGGTGCATGGTGGGGTTGTTTCCCAATTAAACGCTTCCTGGCACACTCCTCCATTTTTATTTTGCTTCTTACAAATCTCCCTTTATGGATTTCATCCTTTCGTTCATTCAAAATATTTATTTAAGTATCCAATATGTGTGGGACACTATTTTGTGAACCAGTAAAAGAGACAAAGTCCTACATGTCATTGAATTCATATTCTAGTGATGAGGAAGAATGACAATAAACAAGTAAACCAACAAATCAAATATGTGATAAAAATGAGAATAAGTTCTTTTTTTATTGGATAGAAAGAAGTGAAACTGTCTTTATTCACAGATAACATAATTACATATGAGGAAAATCCCAAAGATTCTACAAAAGACCTGCTAGAATTAATAAATTGAGCAAGATCTCAGGATATAAGGTCAATATATAGAAATTAATATTTTTTCCATTGCATCAATTTCTTTTTAATACAAATAATAGAAAAGATTTTACTATTCATTACTTGCGGTTCTATGCTGAGATTCAAATTGCGTAACATTTTACAGAGTGATGGAGGGTCACTTCCAAATAATCAGATCTGAATGGCAAAAATGGACCAGTCATGTTGAGATCAAAAAGAAGAGCATTTCATGCAGTAGACTGTTAATAGAGAACTTGCATGTGGCTAGAACCTAAAGAAGTTTTCTGTAACTGGTGTGTGGTAGAAAGGCATAGAGGTGAGGTGGAAGACGTAGGCAGGGGTCTGACTTCTGTATGCCAGAGTGAGGATCCAGATTTTACTCTGATGAAGGAGAGGCCATTGGAGTATTTTAAGCAATGGAGTGACAAGGTTGAACTTACGTGCTTGAAATACTGACTTCCTTTGTAAGTACGTATAAAATGGAGTAAATGGTAAAGCAAATATGGGGGTGGGGTTATTTGGTTGTTGTCACTATGTGTGTGTGCTCTAATCAGGCACAAACTTGGTGAAAGATCTCTGGAATCGTTTAGGTGATTATCCAGTCTCATCTGAATTTGTGCTGATGTGTTATACATGTCAGCACTTTCTAAGATAAAGATCTAAAGTTCTTATTTTCTACATGAATTTTAATGTTGCTGTCAACTGTATATTTATTCATTCAAAAACAATTGTGCAGTCTCTGCTGTGGGCCAGAATCCATACTAATTATACTGCACAGACAACATAGTGAGCAAGACCCAGAACCTGTCTTCAGACAGTGTACCATTTAATGAAATTTTTGTAAATGCCTTTACCTCCTTGGGGAAATAACGGAGAATCATTACATTTAGATGTTTCCTCTAAGTATATGCAAACCATCTATTCTGTTAGAGAAGACATAGCAAAACCTTGACTCCTTTTCCTGAACCTTTCTTGAACCCAGCCGATGCCTCTCCATGAGTAAACTGATGGTCTCTCTGATGGCCGCTGGCCAGGCAAGAGCTGTATACCTCTGAGTATATATAGGGCCAGGATCTGCGAACACCTTTATTCAGTGTTTCACAGTTTAGATTGTTCTTTGTTGTAGGTAGTGCTTCCAAAATCAGGCTTTTGGAAACTTTCCAACCTTTATTTTTGAGAAACAAAAATGCCATAGCCAAGTAAATTTCCCAAGCAGAATATATAAACCTTTCTTGGAAATTTTTAGGAAACATTAAAGGGTTTTATAAATTCGTTTAAAAACTTACTTTGTTTAATCCAGTTTTTTTATATCACTAATGTACGTAGAAATATCAACAGAGATTTATTCTGCCAACTTGATATATGTCACAAAGATTCTTACACACATGATGAGAACTGTGGCCCTTTTGATCTACACAATCCCTCCTCAGCCCACACAAAGACACACACCCACCCCCAAAGTCACTGCTTCATGTACAGCAACACTGTTAATAGAGCTCTGTGTACAAGAAAGTGTGTATTTTGTTTTGTTCTCTTTTGACTTGTAATGAGCCACAGGAAGCAATAACTCATTTACTTTCCTGTAAGAGTCAAATTTGAAGGATTGATGAAGATTTCTAAAAGAGTAAAGTTACCATTTATGAGCAAGCATTGTTCACCATCAAAAAATAAACACAATTTCATCAGTTTTGTGACTCTAAAAACACTCTCTAGTGTAAGCACCTGAATTTAATTTAGCTATGAGATTATGAAGTTATTAATTATTAATACTCTTTTAAAAATAAAAGTATTAAAATAAGATGCATTTGAGACTCTATCCTCTATGTGCAACCATCTTTTATTAACTTTTTATCTAATTAAAGGTTCTCATTACATTTTTTGTGATTAAAAAGTAGAAAATATAAAATTCACTAATTATCAGTATCAAACGAGAGGCATTTTACCATTTAAGTCTCTGTTGCTTATACACCATCAATGCTGTGATGTTTTATCATATCAGTTAAAAGATTATTTTTATTCCCCACAGGGATGGATATAAGTGAAGCATGAGTATTGGGGACTTTGATGCTAATGTAAAATACTTCCTAGGAAATAAAACCCCAGTGCACCTGGGAAATAAAATTTTAGCTCAGCCTATATTTATTATGACATTCTATGGCTTATGTTTTATGGATTCAGGGTGAGAAAATCATTAAAAGATATACTTGTCATATTAGGGGATCTTTTAAAATTACTTCCCTCAGAGATAGTTATTAGCAATATGTTTAAAAACCTCTTCCCCTGACCATCTTATCATTACATAACACATGATATTCTGTAGTTTAAACTAGAGAATTCCGTTTTTGAAAACGTTACTATTGTCGGGACAGACTCCTGAGTCATAACCTCTTCAGTCCCTGAAATTTTCTGCCAAATAGGAGGTTGTTTTTCTTCTCTTTTTTTTTTATTGCAAACATCCTCACTTCTTCTCAATCCAGTTTACTTACTGTCAGTCGTCTGCAGGTTTTCAGCACATCTAAAAAAGAGAGAGTCTGACAGTTAAATAGCGAAAAAGACTCTAACAAAATAAAATAAAAAGTCAAAGCCTGGGCCCCGAGGCCAAAGAAACAAACCCAACTAAGGCTGGAGTTTTCCAGTGAAAATATCTGTCAAAAGAAAAATTCAGAGAGCTTTACTTGATAGGAATATTTTATTCAGCAAGAAACTAACTGTTCGGCAAACAGGGAGACTTCGAGCCTAAGTTGGTATGAATTTCAGGCTGGCTTATAAAGTGAAGATGAGCAAGTTGTCTAATCTTTACAATGATTGGTGTTTAGAGTAAGGGTTTCCAGATGGAGGGGTTGGTTAAAAGTGATTATCTTGCAGCATTTTAGGAAGATAACTTAAGTTTTATTTATGACTGTCAGAGACACTTACAAGAAATACTCTAAGTTTTGTTCATGTTCATGAAACAAGCTAGATTTAGTTTTGCTTACATGGCTTAAATGGTTTTGTTGCTTGGGGGATTTTGAAGCCTGGTCTCCATTTTATTTTAACATATCTGAGAAATCTAAAATTCAAAAGCAAGGTCATATCGTGTAAAGACATAAATATGCATTTTATCTTTCCATAATAGATCATCTCTAGAGTACTTTTCCTACTTAGAGATCATAATTATATCCATCAGTTGCTCTGGGGCAGTATCATCAAACTGATAAGACACCTGCGTCTCTGCCAATCACACCACCACAGAAACTGGGGAAAAACTCGGCTTCACAACAGCTCTGCCTCTGAGCCTGTGAGACAGCCATTATCTCCATGGCAATCTGTATTTAAGACAGCCATCCAATCTTCATCTTTTTTATTCGGTTTTTATTATATTTCCGTATAACTATATTGGAAAGTAGTTGCTTTAATCACTTTGCCTTTATTCTTTAAGATAGGTTTCCTCTAATTATAAAGAAGCAAGTTATTCCTGTGGAAATAAATGTATTTATATATATATTTGTAATATATTAAATACATGAATACAAAATTGATATTTGAATAGAGCTATTATGTGAAAAAAACACTGACCAACAGAAACAAAATTATTTAGAAAACTAAAAGGTACACCAGATTGCAATTACATATAGATGCAATACATAGAAAATCTACATGCAAAATATAATTGATGTTTGCATAGCATCATTATGTAGATGAAACATCAACCAAGAGAAAGTATAAAATTCTCCAGGCATCTGACAAATACTGATTACCATAAAATAAGTCAAGCAGAGAGAGTCAGAGTTTTTGACTTTTAGAACGTGTAGTGATTTGCTGGTGTTTCGAAGATACATGAAAAGACAAAATTTTCCATTATATTGGTATCAGCAATACACTTTTTCTAAAGATTGACGTCATTGTTTATATTACTTTCTTTTCTTCTCTGAATGATAAAACTTCTAATATTCTGCTAAGAACAAACTGTATCTATCCAATCATTTCAATCTTCAAAGTAAAAATTCAGGAAAATTCTTCTTCTTAAACTCACGTGTGGATAATAATGTTTTATGAGACACAACAAGTATGCTTTGCTTTCAAGTTTCCTTACTTGGTCTCCAGTGCAATCAGGTTTTGTTATTGGGTCATACAATAATAAAGGGTGTGCCTGAATACAGAAAATATAGCTAATTCGAGAAGGAAATACATTTTTCAGAAAAATACAGAAAAGTTCTGAAAATTTGTACCATGATGATAAAGCCACATGTATCTCAATGCATAATGGATTTCAACCATAAATCTAAATAAATGTTTGGAAGGTTTTAAGTATACAGAAACATTGGGCATTCATATGAAGGAATTGCATGGCCATTAACACTCATGTACATGTACATATTTTAAGAGTATTTAATGATAAACATATTATATCGGTGCACTGCAAAATGGTATGTACATGTACATGCTATGGGTTCCCAGCGTAAGTAACATGAGGCACACCCTGTAAGCAAACTGAGAAAATAAAACATGACCGAAAGGGAGTGTACTAAATAATAGGAATGGTTTTCTCTGGCTTTCAGGTGATTATTTTTTTCTTTTTTGTGTTTCTATAATTTCCAAAGTTTCTACAGTGGTTTTAATTCTTTCATATCATCCAAAATTTAATAAGCATTACTTTTTAAAGCAAAAGAAAAATAATACAAACAATATTATACAAACAATAGCCTTAATACCATCTCCATACTGTTATTTAAGTTATAACCATTATCCTACATTTGTATTTTTTTCAGTGTATTTTTTTCTATTATCGATTTTCTATTACCAACCTTAGAATTGTCTTTTAATTACCTGCTTAGTACTGCACTGAATATTTATCCTATACTTTAATGGAGCATTTCCTGGTTTTGTTTTGGTTTTAGGTTTGTTTGTTTGTTTGTTTGTTTGTGCTAAGTAAAGAATGAGTGAATGAAGAGTGGAAGGCATGAGTCGTTCTGTGCAGAGTTTTCTTCATTCAGTTTTGTCCTCTATTTTAAGATCAAGACACACAAAACATATCCCAAGTTGTCAAAAGCTGTTCTAAAAACCCAAGAAGACATTATTTTTGTATAGTAGAGTCACAGCCACCTTAAGGAAAAGAGTCCTCCTGTGGTACTTCTATAGTGAAATAGAAGAGTATCTTTTTTCCTCAGTGCTGCAAAGATGACACGTGTTTTATTTCCAGGAAGTTTTGGTTTGCAGAATGTTGTGGGGAAAAAGTTGTGCATAAATGTATTTACCTAACTTCCTTAATTAGTTCAATGAATAGCTGTCAACGTGGCTGAATGGCTGTGTGAAGCAACCGAAATTTCTCAAAGGGCAATTGCCACCATAACAGGAATGACAGCGGCATTCTTACAGGAACATTATCCTGAGCAAGAGGCCCCACTGACAGCTGCATGAACAAATAACTTGCAGCAATAATGTCCTACCATCGCTATAACCTCTCACCTTTGCCAGCTATTGCTTTGTTAATTTGCTAGTCTTTTTTTTTTTTTTAATTGTGTTCTGTGGATGGTGAAGGTGACTTAGATACACATTGGCATACGGATGAGTGTTAATACAGCATCCTACAGTCAAATGGTCGATCATAGATGTTATTTTCATTCTACAAACAGAGTAACAGCATAGACCTGACTTTAGTTTATATAAACAAAGGATATTCCAAAAATCTGTTGTTGAACTGACGATCATCCGCTGGCCCCAAAATATGAAGTTCTGTGTCTCTAGCAGTCGTGCCACATTGTCCTGGAATTCCAAAACAGGTAGCTTGATTCAAGCAGTGGTCTCCATCAGTGTACATATAAGGCTGTTATTCCTTGGCATTTCACAGGAAATGGAAATGTTTGACTTTCCAGCCCAGGGTTTCCAGCCCAGAGTAGTCATCAATTAGAAACTTCATCTTATCCAGACTTGCAGGCTCAGTCAATCCTGCTGCTGGTTCCAAGGAGCTGGTGGGAGTCACCCAGCAGCCTGGCGTTTACTCCTCATGCTGGTACTTCCACTATACACTTTTGTGGCTATTCTGGAGAAAGAATTTTGAAATTCTGCTTGTGACCTTTTTTTTTTTTTTTCATTCCACTAGTCCCAGCAGTGATTCTCTGATTTGTTTCCTCATACTGAATTCCTACTTGGATGGTATCAGTTTTGCGCGCTTTTTTTTCTTTTTTTAAAAAATTTTATTTACTTATTGACAGACAGAGATCACAAGTAGGCAGAGAGGCAGGCAGAGAAAGAGGGGGAAGCAGGCTCCCTGCTGAGCAGAGGGCCTGATGTGGGGCTCGATCCTGGGCTGGATACCAGGATCCTGGGATCATGACCTGAGCCGAAGGCAGAGGCTTTAACCCACTGAGCCACCCAGGCCCTCCCTCAGTTTTGCTTTCTGTCATTATCATGGGTTTCATAACATGCCCTAGGTCAATAGCCTGCCCTTCTGGGCCCTTTCCTACAGTCCCCTGTTGCCATGGTCCACCTTCCAGCTGGGAGACCAACTGAATCCTTGCTTGATTGTTCTTTCTGACTTCCAGGGCCAGCCTACTCAAGCTCCTGAGCATCATATTATTCTCATTGAAAAGCTAGCATTACTGTCTTTTTTTCCTAGGGTCCTCGTCTTTTTCTTGGCCAAGGCAAGCAGCTTCACCACTGCTCCATGTGTGTGAAACCATTCAATTCCAGTTCTCTCCTCAGGCAAACTAGTTCCTAAACCTGACAGCTTATCTAACTTAACTCTCCCCAATATGACTACCAACTGCATTCCAGATTCACGCCCAGCTCTTTCCAAAGGGACTTTTCCTATCCAAAATAAACCCATGACTGTTCTCTGTATTTGGGATATGATTGTAAAAACTTTATTCACTTTATGCCTCTGATCTGGAATATTTTCCCTCCAGACAATGGGAATCGTCTTCAAGACCTAAAAGCAGAGATGACAGGCTGCCTACAGTTGAAATACATCTTGTAGCCACACAATAGTCAATATTTAAACATTGAAATTTTTATGTAAAAATTCAGATTTCTACCTTCACTTGAAAACCCGAAATGTCTGGTTTCACTGTTCCTCATGGCAAAAACTGAGTGCCCATGGCACCCTTTCAGTGGGGCAGAGAATGTGCTCCTGGGTCTAACCCAGTTTTCATTTCTCCCTCTGTCTTAGACCAGGCCACTACAGGCATTCCAACATTTCCTCTCTGACCTAAGAATTAAGTTCTAATAGCAAAGACTAAAACATCCATTCTGTGGGGGCGAAGTCTCAACATTTTCCGTAATAATTCTTTAATCTACACAAAATCAATTGCAAGTTTGTCTACCTTTAATAGAATGGAGAATATTAGGAGAAGGAAAGGAAAAATGAAGAGGAGGGAATTGGAGGGGGAGATGAACCATGAGAGATTATGGTCACTGGGAAACAAACTGAGGGTTTCAGAGTGGAGGGAGGTCGGGAGATGGGTTAGCCCAGTGATGGGTGTTAAGGAGGGCGCATATTGCATGGAGCACTGGGTGTTACAGGCAGACAATGACTCTTGGAACACTACCTCAAAAACTAACGATGTACTGTATGTAGACTAATATAACATAACCAAAAATTAACTCATTAATTAAAAAAAATAAATTTTCAGCCAACTAGGAAAAAAAACAAGTTTGTTTACCTTTAAATATCTTTATTACTATAATTTTTTTTTAAGATTTTATTTATTTATCAGAGAGAGAGAGGGGGAGAGAGCAAGCACAGGCAGACAGAATGGCAGGCAGAGGCAGAGGGAGAAGCAGGCTCCCTGCTGAGCAAGGAGCCCGATGTGGGACTCGATCCCAGGACGCCGGGATCATGACCTGAACCGAAGGCAGCTGCTTAAGCAACTGAGCCACCCAGGCGTCCCTTTATTACTATAATTTAACCAATGTTTCTTGAATCCTGATTTGTAGCAAGCATTAGATAAGGGAATGTGGATAAAGAGAAGAGTTCATAATATAACGAGTATGATAGAAATCTAAATAAGTAATTATAATGCACTGCAGTAACAGAGATACTTGCAAAAGGCACTTAAAGTAAACCTCTAGCCATTAGATGTGCCACTAACTTCTCCACATGTGTTATAGCTAACTTCTCCATAGACATTATTAATAAATGCCCAACAGATTTGATGGCCTATATAAACTTGGTTTTTATAAGAGTATTATAAATATCTACATTATTATTTTAAGATGTAAATTCCTAGAACTTATCATTGAACTTTTGCATGAATTGTAAAATATCTCTATCAGTTATCATGAAGAACCAAGAAACAAATACCACACTTTAGGATATAATTGAAAGTTTTTTTATTTCTAACCTATTATTTATCTAGCTATCTCAAAGAAGTATTTTGGAAGTTTGGGTTAAATGTTCTACTTGATAGATGTTATATAAATCTGTTGTTACAACTACCAGAATTTCAGAATATTTTTCAAAAACAGGGAGACCTAGTTATTTAAGATTTACTCCAAGTAAAAATTATGTGAACTGTCTCAGTTTAAATTTCTGGAACTTAAAAGTAATGCTAGGAATTATTACTATAATTCAGACATATTAATTAAAGACAAATCTGAACTTTAGTTTTGGATTTTTATTTCAATAAGGCAAGATCTACCTCCCCCTGACTTTTACCCACTAATGTTCTTACCTTTCACCACACCTTTAAAAATGTGAAATATTTGAAAAGCACTACCACATCTTCCTCACCAACCCACTTATTCAATAATTTTCTGCGAGAATGTCCTTTAATTAGTCGCGTGATTTGAATACTTCATTTTTATGCTGCCTTCCTCCATGAAAGTCCTTCTACTTTATAAACATCCTCTGTGACATATAACACTCAGAATTAATGATTAGATATGATAGATATGCTATATGATTAGATGATAAGAGAAACTTGTAATTTTAACAGCAGCTTTAGTGTTAAAACCATTAATTTTTATGAGATTTACTCAGAATTCAAACCTTTTCATGATATGAAAGTCCTGAGGACTAATGAGTCCTAGAATCATAAACTCATCACTTGATCATTTAATCCAACACAGAGCTTTATATTATGCTACCAAATAATCAAATTCACTTTTTCAGAAATCGCCTTATTGTTGGAAGTGACTGATAATTATCATAAGACTGATATCAAGGAGGAAAATCTAAATAATGTCAGATCAATGTTCATTTCGTTGATAACTGTTTGCCATTTTATCCAGTGAATAATTGAAACTTATTTAAACTTGTGATAGACTGAATAATGGCCCTCCTCAAAGATGTTTATGTCCTAATGCCTAGAAGCTATGAATGTTGCCTTACATGGCAAAAGGGATTTTTCAGATGTGATACAGTTAAGGATCCTGAGATGAGGAGATTACCCCAGGTTACTTGGGTAGGCCCAGTGTGATCAGTTTTCATAAGGGTCAGAGTCAGTGAAAACAATGTGACAACAGAAACAGGGGTCAGAGTAATGCAAGAAATTCAGATAGCCTCTAGAAGCTGAAAAAGGCAAGGAAATATATTCTGCCTTCTAGTCTCCAGGAGGAACACAGCCCCGACAACCCACTTTGGAGTTCTGACTTCCAGAACTGTAAAAAATAAATGTGTGTTGCTTTAAGCCACTACATTTGTAGTAATTTGTTACAGCAGCAATAGGAAACTAATTTACTTTTTAGGCCAAATTCTCTTGGTTAAAAAAAAAAAAAAAAGTGTTCATCTAATACATGTTCTCGAGGGCAGAATAAAATACAATTTTTATGTATTCTGAAAGATATTTATTAAAGAACATAAAACTTTTTTCATCTTTCAATAGTTCCTTAAAAATTTTGACCTTTTCCAACCCTGGTATGCCTTATATGTATTATATGGTAAGAAGTTTGCTTGTTGGGCGCCTGGGTGGCTCAGTGCGTTAATTCGCTGCCTTCGGCTCAGGTCATGATCTCAGGGTCCTGGGATCAAGTCCCGCATCGGGCTCTCTGCTCAGCAGGGAGCCTGCTTCCTCCTCTCTCTGCCTGCCTCTCTGCCTACTTGTGATCTCTCTCTGTCAAATAAATAAATAAAATCTTTAAAAAAAAAAAAGAAGAAGAAGAAGTTTGCTTGCTGAGCATGATTTTCTTCAGATTTGTCAAAGGTTTTGAACAAGTAAAATATATTTCCAAAAATATGATATTTGGTTCATAAGACCAAAAAACTGAATGTACAGTCAGTCTGAAATGTTCTTAAGAAGACTCATTCTCCCCATTAACTGTTAATTCATTAATTAAATATTAACATTAATTATTAATTATTCAGAAATATTTATCATTTTTTATTAACTCTTCCTAAATGACAATTTTTAGACTTAGTAACCTTTTATAATTATAAAGAATTTAAAACTCTGTTTAGGATAATAGAAATATGTTAAATAAGGTTCACATAATTAAGATATTTGGAACTATAAATTGCTATGGGATATTTATTTATTTAAGACATTATAGAGGTATTTCTAATGATCATAGAATGCTTCAGACAGAATTAGAAAAGCATTACTTAAAGGTATAAATCATTCATTTCCTGGAATGTTCTAGGATTTATTAAATAATATCGATTTGTGAAATCAGAATTGGTGTATTTACCTTTCATTAACATAAATGTAACTGCACCACTAGTCAAAAATATTAATCACATCGATTATCCTTAAGCAATTTCTAGTGTATTAGTGAAAGCATAAGTACTCATTTTTTCCAAGTATTCAATAAGACCGCCTGTCAAATTAAAAACAAAACGATAAAGTCTACAAAGTGTGATGAAACAATAAAATCATTTCTTATAATTGAACATTCCAATGGACTGCATAAACATTAATCTCAGGGATAGATCTTTTAAGTTCTACATCTGGCTGTCACTAAAAACACTCTTTAAATCTGCTATTAACAATCTAATTATGGTTTTATCCCTATTTATGTCAGTTTGTAGGAAAAAATTCTTTTCTTTCTATGCTGTTTCTCCTTGACTCTCTCTCACACCATTACTGTACTCATAATACTTCTGACACCAGGCAAGTGGCGTTTTCTCCCCACAGCAAGTAATTCTACAATACCAGCTGGATGTCCTATAATTTAACTTAATTCTGACACTGTCTACCTGGAGATAGCATCAGATCCTACAGGTAAGAATGCAGTCCCACAAAACTATCTTCCACTTGAGATACGAGTAGCAAGTAAAAGGTCTCTAGGCTCCCCACTACTTCTATCTGACTTGGCTACAAATTGGAGTTTCCCATTACCTTCTCCCCCTTGGATCTGATTATTTGCTTAGAGCAAGTGACAGAACTCAGGGAAACATATATGTATATTCATCAACTTACTGAAGGATACAATAAAGGATGCAAATAAACAGCCAGATGAAGAGATACATAGGGTGAAATCTGAGAGGGTCCTAAGTACAGGAGCTTCTGTACACATGAACTTGGGGTCCATCACCCTTGGGGTCCATCCACACATGTATATGTCTTTACCAACCTGGTAGTTTTCCAAACCCTGTACTATTGGGATTTTTATGGAAGCTTCTTCACAGAGGCATGATTAATCATTAACTCCATTTACAGCTCCTCTCTAATCATGTCTAATCATGTCTAACCATGGCTTGGTCTTTCTGGTGACCAATTCCTATCCAGGAGCCATCTCAGGGCCACCTAATGAGAACAAATGACATTCTTATCACCTAGGAAATTCCAACGCATTTAGGGGTTCTGTGTCAGGAATGGGATCAAAGACCATTAGGGCACCTGCGTGGTTCAGTCAGTTGAATGTACGCCTTCATCTCAGGTCATGATCTCAGGGTCTTGGGATCAAGTCGTGCAGCCAGCTCCCTGCTCAACAGGAGTCTGCTTCCCCCTTGTCCCCTCCCCTCACCCCCACTCATGCATGCACGTGCGCTGCTCTCTCTCTCACAAAAATAAATAAAATATTTTTAAAAGTTATTTTTTAAAAGACCAAATATTAGAACAAAAGATGTTGATAATGCTCTTGTGACTTTGGAATTTATAAGGGTTTCATAAGCCCTGTGTTAGGAACAAGGAGAAGATACCTACATATACATATCTTACAATTTTACAGATACTTACTACAAGTACTCCCAAATCACTCAGCCCTCCACACTCAAATGCCACATAGGACCCTATATATACTTGATTTTGTCCCTTCTATCACCCACACCCCAACTTCTGTAATCTTTCATTGTGTATCTTAGAGTCCATTATTAACAAAAAACCTTATATCCTAAAATCAACCTCGGAGTATTCCCTTCACTTTCCCACTCAACTACAACACAGTTCTCCTTAGTTTTCCCTGTAGGGCTCTATTATCTCACACAGCCCTTTTAGCAATAACTTACCTCCACACAAAAGTGATTGAAGGCCACACACACACACACACACACACACATAAAATCACTAAACCCAAACTCATATGTATCCTCGAATGAGTTTCCCTTGCTCAGATCTCAAAAATCCCTGTGGTCACTCCACTACAATTCAACAAAATAGCAAGTGTGCCAGAGAGCAAGTCAGACTGGCTGGCAGAGGTCTTAACTGATTGTGGCCAAAATAGCTTACTTTCACAAATACTGCAAAAGCATATCACTACGAGCATATTGCTAGATTTTCTTCTCAGGAGAGAAGCTCCTGGATGTGAGGGGCCCTGGAACTCAAGCTTGATTAGCTTTATGAGCAACCACTACTGCCTGTATTCCACTCTCTGACTGCTAGCTCCTGCTTCTCCAGCAGCCTCCCTCTGGTACCTCAACCAGGGACCGTTTCTGGTTTTTAACTTTTTATTTTGAAATAATTTCAGACTTGTAAATAGTTGCAAAAATTAGTAAAGACAGTTTCCATGTATTCATCAACTATCTTCTTCAAATGTTAATAACTTATACAACCAAAATACAATCATCAAAATTAGGAAATTAAGATTGATGTAATATTATTAACTAACCTATAAACCTTATTCAAATTTCACCAAAATATCTCATTAATAAATATAATATATATATGTCTCACTAATATATATAATATATAGTATATTACAAACTATATATCATATATATATAATATGTAATTTTTTATTGTGATTTATTACAGGATCCCATAATGCATTTATTCGTCATATCTTCTTTAACTTGGGACAATTCTTCCTTCTTTCTTTGACTTTTATGAACTTAACACTTTTGAAGAGTACTGATCATTTTGTCACATGCCCCTCAGTTTGGATTTATCTGATATTTCCTCATGACTAAAATCAGGTTATGCATTTTTCAAAGTAATATCACAGAATTGGTATTACACACTTCTCAGTGTATTATACCAGGTGAAGCCTTGTGCCGATTTGTTCCATTACTGGTGATACTTGATCACTTAGTCAAGTTGGTATCTGCAGATTGCTGCACTGTAAAATTAACATTTTTCTTTTGTAATTAATAAGTATCTTGTAGGAAGAGAAGACTATAAATATGCTATTTCCCATCATACTTTTTTGTCCATGAATTTTAGCGTCTATTGATGTTTCTTGTCTGAAACAATTTTTATTACGATATCTACTAAATGATGACTCAAAATCTTACTGGGACCTCCATTCCCCTGGTCTTTCCAATGTTTCCCTAACCTTGGCATATCAGTGTTCTTATTTCCCTCTTTATCTAGCTTAAATTCAAGGCTCTGTTATTCTAATTATGTCCCCTGTCCATACCCTCAGCTCCTTTACCCTTTCCTTGCTTTATTGTACTTTCTTGTTAAGACTATATGTCTTCACCTATTCTTTGCCTAGACCTATGTTGTTGAGTGTTGTTAAAGAAAAGTGAAAAGTCAACCTGACTGGTTTCTCTCAAAATAATGTCTATAACCTCAAGAGAATCTTTAATAGGGTTATGTGGCTGTACTATAACTTTCTAGCTCATTATTACTTTATAACTCCTTCACAGCTTCTTCTGTCCTCTAGCTCACAATATTTCTTTCTCCATTCCTTCTCTCAGCTTATGACCTTGCTTCATATTGCAAAATGCAAAGCAATGAGACCTCCTACCAATTCCCACCATCACATCTATGGAACCCACACTCTCATACAATGCCCCACTCTTATCATAGATGAACTTTCTATGCTCTGATATCATGCATACAATCTCAGCCTGAACTTACTCAAGAACACTGTTCCAGCAGTTTTTCTTCCACATTCTCAAATCTTTGACCCCTTTTCCCAACTGTTAGCATCTCACTATTTTGCTCCTCTTGATAGCAAAAACTCAAAAATGTTTTTTGTAGTGAATGCTCCTGATTTCTCTCCTTCCGTCCTCTCTCAAATCAACTCTAATTCATTGCATTGACAATGTGCTATTAGTTCTTGATACTCTTCATACTTGACCTAGCATTTATCACATCTGAACATTGTCTCCCACACAGCACAATTTGTTCACTTAACTCAAAACAAAATATTGTCCTAGTTTTGCTCCTACTTGATTAGCTGCTCAGCCTCTATAGCCTTTGCTCATTCCAACCTCTGAATGTTGGAGTGCCTTGGGTTTCACTCAGTCTCTTGACAATCCCATTCAATCATGCCTTTAAATGCCATTTTGATGGTGTATTAATTTCCTAGGAATTCCATAACAAAATGCCACAGACTGGGTGGCTGAAACAACAGAGATTTTTTTTTTTTCACGTTTCTGGAAGGAAGCTTGTTTTCCAATATCAAAGTGTCAGCAGGTTTGGTTTGCTCTGAGTGCTCTCTTCTTGGCTTGCAAATGACTACCTTCTCACTGTGTCCTCACATGGTATTTTCTCTGTGCTTGTGAAACCCTGCTGTCTCACCTTATGTCCCAATTTCCCCCTTCTTGTATGAATATCACTCATATTGGATTAGGAAAGCAATGGCTTCTTTTTTTAAAAATATTTATTTATTTATTTATTTGACACAGAGAGAGAGAACATAAGAAAGCACAGTCAGGGGGAGGGGCAGGAGGAGAGGGAGAAGCAGGCTCAACTCTGAGCAGGGAGCCCTCCAAAATTCATATCTCTGGTCCAGACTTCTCCTTCAAAACTCAGATTCATATATCTAATAGCCTTGACAGCTCTACCTGAATGTCTTATAAACATCTCAGAATTGACTTGTCCAAAGCTGAACTTGAACTTTCTCCTTCTAAGGTGCTCCACCTGCAGCCACCCATCTGGGTTACTCCATCACAATCTACTCCATCTCAAGCCTCGGTGCTTCATTTGACCATCCATCCATTGCTGTGATCAGAGAAACTAAAACTGTGGAATGACGTATTTAACCCTCTCCTTATGTGAAAGCCCACATCCACAAAGATATACAAAATAAATTCTGTTGCAACCACCAAAATTTCATTATATGATTTTATAGATCTTGCTTAAGAAAAAAATAGACATATAATAATCCAACTTTACCCAGCAGATAAATTTGGTTATTTTAAAACTTTTTTAGAGATTCTTTTTAAAAAATAAATTACTGCTGATGCATAATAAATCCACTGGTAGTCTTGTGATACAAAAATGAGGAGAAATAGTCACCCAAACTGCAGTGTTTGAGGTCTCTGTCAATTGAAGGTCAAAGAAAATGAAGATAAAGCACCTTGAAAATGATCGCATAAATCAATAAGCAAATGACTTTGATTGCAACTATAATTTAATTAATTATAAGGGCACATCTGTTGCATTAATCAAGTTAAAATTGGAACAGAATTTAAATAGAATATCATATCTTAAGAGACCTTCTATTTTTTCAAGTAAACTTTTTATTAAAAAATATATGCATATAGATACATGCACAAATCGTGTATTTACTGCTTAGTAGATTTTCACAAAATGAATATATTCATAAATTGTCACTCAGATCAAGAACCAGAATATTACCATTACTCCCTAAAGTTCATATAGCCACTGCCTTTCCAACTCTCAACAATAACCACTATCCTGACTTCTAATCCCATATTTAGTTTTTCTGTTTGAATTTTTATAAATGTAATTACACAGTGTGTAGTCTTCAGCATCTGTCATTTTTTTGTTTAACATTTTTTTCACTATTTGTTCAATCAATATATGTAATTATAGTTCATTTATTCTCTTTGACCTATAATAATCTATTATATGGATATACCACAGTTTATAAGTATATCAGATAGTGTTGCTATGAATATTCTTATATATGTCATTTGATAAACATGTCTCTTGAGTATATATCTTGAAATAGCATTGCTGGTCATAAGGTATGCTTATGTTCAGTCTTAGTAAATATTACCAAATGGTTTTCCAAAGCAGTTTCTCCAATTTATACGCCTACCGTCAATATAGGATACTTCCAGGTGTTCTTTACTTTCCTCTGAACGAAATTTTCTATCTTCTTCATTTTAGTTACACTGGAGTTTGTGTAGTGATAATCATGTTGGTTTGATTTCTTTGTATTTGTGTGGTTTTGAAGTGGAGTGATAGAACATATACAGCAAAACACACACATATTTATTGAGCTCAGTGAATTTTCACACACACACCTGTGCACACACATACACACACATCCATGGCAATCACCATCAAGACTGAAACATAGAACATACCCAGAACCTCAGAAAGCTTTCTCTTGATACTTTCCAAATAATATCCTCCAAAATGTTGAAACTTTTCTTATCACAAATTAGTTTTCTTTGTTCTTGAGCTTCAAATAAACAGAATCATAGTCTTTCATGTCTATGAGAATCATCCAGGTACTTCCTATAGCTGTAGTTTTTTCCAATAACAACTTTGTAATATTACAATGTATAAATATACCAAAATATACTTGTCCATTCTCTACTATTGTTGTATATTTTAGTTGGGTAAAGCTCCAATGAATATTCTTGTATATCCCTTTTCTTGTAGTCATTTCTAGGAGTTGCTAGATCACGTGGTAGGCATATGTTTAGCTTTACAAGATACTGACAGTTATTCATAGAATCTTTGTAAACTATACTCCCACCAGCAATTTACAACAGCTCCAGTTACTCCACAAGTTCACCAGCATCACAATAGCCACTGTGGTGGATTCTTATTCACATTTCATGATGACTAATGATGTTGAACAACCTTTTATTTGCTTACTATATATTTGGATACCTGGTTGTAATGTGTCTGTTCCAGTCTTTTAGACATTTTTAATTGGGTTTATCTGGAGTTTTTTCTTACTAATCTGTGGGAGTGCTTTATAACTTGTAGGTATAAGTCTAGTTCACTGTTGGATGTGTGTATTACAAGTGTTCTCTCCCAGTCTATCCTCTTTTTTTCATGCTCTTAATAGTGTTTTTTGATAAACAAAAAGTGTTAATTTTCATAAAGGCCAACTTACTAATCTTTAATTTTATATTAAATGCTTTTCACTGTCTCTTTAAATATATATATATTACCCAAAGATCATGAAGATACTGTCATCTGTTTTCATCTAGAAGCTTTATTGTTTTGCCTTTAATACTTAGGTAGGACTATTATTTATAAACAGTTTTTGTGTATGATATAGTAGAAATAAAAATTTGTTTCTTTCCAGGGTTCTTTGTTGAGAAGGTTATCTCTCTCCCATACAGTTGCAGTGGCACCTGTTTTAAAAATTTGGTCACTCTATATGTGTGAGAAAACTTTTTTACTCTAATCTGTTCCATTGGAATCCATTAGAATGATATTTCTTACTCCAATACCAAACTAATTACTATAGCCTTAAAGAAAATCTTGTATTTGGTACTGTAAGCCTTCCAACTTTGTTTTTATTCTTCAAGATTGTTATGGACATTCTAGGTATTTTGTATTGCCATATAAATTTTAGAGTCAGCTTTTCACTTTTCATAAAATAAAAAGGGACAGGGATTTTTTGACACTGTATTAATTCTATAGGTAGCTTTGAGAATAAGTGAGATTTTAACAATATTGAGTTTTCTAAACTATGAACATAGTATGCTTCTCCAATCTCTGAACACATTTGTCTTGTTTGCTTCTTCTCAGTAATGTTTTATAGTTAGGAGTGGAGAGGGCATCATAACTTTTCTAGATTTATAAATAGGTATTTAATTATATTTCAATATTATTCTTAATAGTGTTTGTCTTAATTTTCTGTTTGTTGCTACTATATGAAAGTACAGTTGACTTTTACATATTGTCCTTGTAATTAGCCCTTGTGTTTTACAATGATAAGTATTAAAAATTATTCTTAAAAAAAGATTTTCTTTATTTATTTGAGAGATAGAAAACAAGCAGCAGTGGCAGGCTGAGGGAGAGGGAGAAACAGACTCCCTGATGAGTAGGGAGCCTGATACAGGGATAGATGCCAGGACCCTGGGATCATGACCTGAGCCAAGGGCAGACATTTAACAAACTGAACTACTCAGGTGGCCCACAAATTCTTCTTTATACTCAATTTTATATAATATTTAACTGATATTATAGTTGATTTTAATACACATACATTAATACACTTGTAATAAAGTTATTTTGTTTTACACATTTTTTTCTACATAGACTTTCAGGTATCAGAACAACTCTGTTTTAGAATAAAAAAAATTCTTAAATTGTTTCTTTTCAAATAAAGCTGTGAAATACTATGTTGATAGCTTCAATCAATCATATTGTTTAACAACATACTGTTAATATTTAGAAATTCAAATTGTCATTTTAGATTTGTGAAAAAGAATTTTTCTAGTCAATACAAATCTTGACATTTGAAAATTACAAAGAAGAATTATTCTTCATAAGCATTTATTCAAATTAATTCCAGTTAATTTGTCTCTTTGGAAGCAAGGATGACAATGAAAATCAGGATTTTGAGTGATCTCTTAATAGCACAATTATATATAAAGATGAAGTTAGCGCTCTAAACCTACCTTGCCAAGTTTTCCCAGATAGGGCCAAGTTAGGAGGACTTAATCCCTGTTTAGCCACAACACAACATATCCTCAGGAAAGACTAGGGTCCGTTATGCCCACCACCATCTCCTTCTACCCGGACCTAAAGTGCCAAGTAAGTTTAGAAACATAGGGCCTGGTGAGGGACTTGACAGGGTTAGAGCAAAATTAGGAATTGCATCTGGCTTTTCAGTATGCTTTCTAAAAGGTAATACAAAGGAAATGCATCTGAGTTAAATCCATAAATCCATTTTAATTGCAAAGTGACTCATGAGTTTTCATTTATTATGTCACTTGAAATAAAAGTGCAAAGCAAAGTTCACTTGAATTTCTAATATTCCTCTTCATTTCATTGCTGAGGGATTGGGGTAGGTTAGGAAAGGGTTGAAGTGGATGTGTGTAAAGCTTTCTCCACCCTACAGTAAAGTGGGGTTGGAGAGTATTTCCATTTCAGCTCTAGGCTCACTCTTTTAATATGTTGAAAGTCAACCATTTCTCATATTTTACGGATTAATTTCTCACAAACTCCTATTTGGTCTGCTCAGAGTTCATAGTTCTTCTAGCTATAGGAACTTTGAATGCTTTTTCTGAGATCTAATAATGCTGAGCATCTCTTCTCCAACAACTCTGGCTTACGTAACTGAGATTTCCCAAACTGACTGACAAAAAAATCCCAGATCACCTCTTCCTGATTTTTTTTTTTTGAATAAATATTTCTCCCTGATTACTGAAGAGGGCAGGGCAATCTCAATACACTCTGTAACATTAATGCCATCATTAATAGTAATAACTATAGAAGCAGAAGCAACAACAGTATTCTTAAATTTATTGAGTGTTTTCCATATGTCAGGCACTTGTCAAGGAAACACCTACTGTTCAATATCTGAAACAAACAATAAACGCCAAGTTTATTTCTTGCCATGTGAGGGAGAACTATGAAAGATTGTCTCTATGAGCACAGCAGAAAGCTCATCTTACTAGGTTTAAGAAAATGTGGGGCTCTAGGATTGGTGGATTTTTAGAAGTGGGCGTGTCTAGGGATTGGTTGACCTAATTTAGCTGTGTAGCTGTATTAGTGGAGCTAGCCTGGCTGACTCCACGACTTTTAGGAGCTGAGTTATGAGCTATTAGTTGCTGGTGTTTAGAATCTTAAGGCTATCACTGCTTGGCTGAGTTTCAGAACTTCAGTTATTAAAGCAAGTTGTCGTTTATCATTGAGGATGCGTTTAAAACCAGTTTTGGTGTTTACATATTATGTTCCCAAAGCAGTCTTTTCCCGAAAACACAGTAACCTTTTATTCTCATGGTACTAAATGCAATATATTACTTATGTATGTTAGATAATTCATCTTTTATGAAATCCTTTAAGAATAAGAATCATTAGAATCTTTATTTTACACATGAGAAAACTACAGTTTAGCTTGCCCAACGTCACATGGTTTGCAAAAGTAGGACTAGAATTCAAACGAGGATTCAAAACAATTTTAGAACTAGGATTTAAAACAATTTTAAGTGCAAAAAAGAATCAGGACTTATCTAAATGCTATGTCTTTTTTCATTTAGTGAACAGCACCCTGCATCCAAGTCATCATCAGAGGCATAGAGGTAGGCACTGCAAATATCAGTGTGTATGCAGCAGGAAAAAATCCCTGTCCTCCTCCAGCTACCTTACTGCCTTTTGCTAACATTGGTATTCTGGGCATTTGCTCTTGTTTATTTTAAGATGTCTTCTGGTAGGTAACTGACTCTGGATTAGGTCATTTCCTTTTAAGTTTTCTGCTCAACTTTCTTTACCAAAGTCATTAACTTTATGTTCATTATTGGGGCTTACCCTTACTCTTACAGGTTTGCTTTTGATAACCACAGGTTAGTCCAGATGGCTGAAGGAGATTCAGATTATAGCTTCAAGTTCTAAATTAATGATTGACAATTTTTAAGAGTAATTTGGCACCCATTTTGAGGTATACCAATTCAATTTATTTTTACCCTGTACTTTAATATAAGGAGATATTTTTCAAAACAAAACAAAGAACTTAACAGTCAGGAGTTAACTCCTATTCAAATCTCCCCAAAGTTCTTATGTTACAAGTCAAATTCTCAATTTAGTTTATTTTGAGCAAACAGAGGAAGCACAATTGCCTGAAATAACTTCAATAAATGGTAGTTTGGGATCCTCAGATGTCATCCAAATAAATGTGTGTGTGTGGTTTTTTGTTTTTTTTTTTAAGGGAAGGGGTAAAGAAATTTCACATGGATTATAGTCATTATCTCTGGGTGTGCAGCTTCTCAACTCCAAGTGTTGAAGGCTATTATAAATAAAACATTTAAAGATGACATTCAGCATGTTACACTAACTGATTATGTTGAGAAAAGAGACAGTCACAGAGTGAATTTTAAAAAGAGAACTGTCTTAATAACAAAAAAAATGGCTTAGTTAATTGTCCAGTGATGATGTGTTCTGCTTCTGTTAGAAAATTCACTGACCGCTCTTAGAGATGATAAAGAATCTGAAGTTGAATGTGTATGTGAAGAATTTCTATGAAACTGTTTTCTGGATAATCAGAAACAATAATTCTTCTATAGTATTATTTTATATAAGTGATTTATACATGTATATGTAATGAATTAAATACTCATTTCTAAACATTTATGCTTTCAAGTTAAAAAATGGAACATTTGACACAATGGAATTACCTTATTATCAGGATGACCTTATATTTGGGTATACTGTGCATATAGCTGACCACTGCACAACACAGGTTTGAAATATAGGTCCACTTATATGTGGATTTTTTTAAATAAATACAGTACGGTACTGTAAATGTATTTTCTCTTTCTTATGATTTTTAAAGAACATTTCTTTTCTCTAGCTTATTTTATTATAATAATGCATATAACATAGAAAATACGTGTTACTTGACTATTTATATTCTCAGTAAGGTTTCCTGTCAACGGTAGGCTATTAGTATAGTTTTACGGATATCAAAAATTATATTCAGGTTTTTGACTGTGCAGGAAGTTGGCCTATAATCCCTACATTGTTCAAGAATCAACAATATTTTTTATTTGTTGAGTTAAAGGCCTCTAATTAAAGTGTTTCACTAGGCAAAGATCTTATTCAGTACAAAACATTTGGGCATACCTTATGTTATTTGGCCTAAGACATGCCAGAGAGGTCATAACATTTCTAAAACATTCGTGTTTTGTAAAGTGTTCTCCATGTATAGGAATTTGGAAGAAAGAAGAAAGCTTATGATAGAAATCTCAAAATTCCTGTGATTATATTTCAAACTTGCCTGCAAGTAAACAATTTTCATGCTATGGAGGCCCAATCTACTTGGTCTCCATCCCTGAATCTGTCCGGGATGTGAAACGGGTGTTCAGACTAAGGAGAATAGTGTTAGGAGCAATATTCCCCCACATGCCAAGGTCCAGGGTTTTTCTTTCAAAAAGACACATAAGCTACTTTATTCAGCAGTTCTCTGAACTTTCTATGAGAAAAAAATGTCAACTAAATTTTATCAATATATAAGCAAAGAGCAAAAAGCCACATATCACTACCAAAAATCAAAACCAAAAAACTTATGGCTTACAAAAAGAGAGAGAGAGAGAGATTGAAGGGCTCCAAAGAAAATCTTGTTCCTCAAAAAATATTTTATTAATGAAGTAAAAAGTAATAGAGAATTTTTACTCAACTTTAATAAGATCAAAGAGGTCATTTCCTCTATTAAACAAGAATGGGTCAAGATAAAAAGTGTGAAGAACTAAAACTTCAATAGAACAAATAAAAATTCAATCATTATTTAGCCTTGAAAAGCTGGCTCAACTCAGCCAGGGTGTTACAGAAAAGAAATCTGAGTACACACCTATAATGTGGAGAGAATGGAAAGAGATGTCTGGTAATGTCATAGATAATAATGGACATTTAGAATAGAATGCAGAGAATTGGCTTTGAATAATAGTATTGACAAAGGAGACAATGAAGTAAAGAAAAATGATCATTTAAATATAAAATAAAATAAAATGAACTATGTTAAGCAAAAAAGTTCTGATAGTATCTAAAGAATTGAATATGTTAAACTGAAAAGTTTTTTTTTAAGACTACAGCACAGAAGAAAGCATGGCATTATAATTTTTGATGTGAACTCTGATATGAGTAATTAAGTACTTTTTCATGGAAAAAAAAAGGAAAAACAAAAGAATTTTAAGTTTAGTATATGACACCTTTAAGTAGAAAAATTGATAAAATCAGTTATTATTATTAAAACTTAATTATTATTATTAATTATTATTAATAATAAATAATAAATAACTAATTAATTATTATTAAAACTTAATTTTCAGTTGGATGTTCTAGCAAGTGTACTTTCTTTATTAATCCATATTTATTAAGTGCCCCCCCCACCTCCAGGTATCAGCCCTGCTTTAGGTGCAAGGAATACAGGACCAAACAAGGAAAGCATTACCCGAATCCATGGAGTCTATAATGAGGACACAATTTTATATGTAATGATCTATAATGATCACAATTTTACTTAATTACACTTGCAATGAGTTCTACAAAAGAGAATTCGTTGCAGTAGAATTTACCTGATAATTAGTGGCACAAATGAAATTTTTTAAAGGTTTTATGTTATTTATTTGAGAGAAAGAGGATGAGCAGTGGGAGGAGCAGAGGTAGAAGCAGACCACTTGCTGAGCATGGAGCCTGATGTGGGACTTAATCCCAGGAGCCCAAGGTCATGACCTGAACTGAAACCAAAAGTCATGCTTAACTGACTAAGCCACGCAGGCACCCCAGCACAAGTGAAATTTTATCACAGCCAAACAACTTCTGGTATCACCATATGGCACAGGAACTAGAATTAAATCTGCTGAGAGGAGGGATTTTTGTCTGGTTTGTTCACTTTTTAATCCTCAATGTCTAAGACAGTGCCTGGCACAGTAGGTACACAAAAAATAAGTTCTCCCTACTGGGAAATAAATACAAGAGAACTCTCCTTTCTAATTGATTAGCTAATTTTTTACAAGTAGCACTTGTGAACAAAAAGAAGAAAAAAAACCCTTATTCGGAACCCTCCTACACTGTTAGTGGGAATGCAAGCTGGTGCAACCACTCTGGGAAACAACATGGAGGTTCCTCAAAATGTTGAAAATAGAACTACCTTATGACCCAGCAATAGCACTACTGGGTATTTACCCTAAAGATACAAAAGTAGTGATCCGAAAGGGCACATGCACCCGAATGTTTATAGCAGCAATGTCTACAATAGCCAAACTATGGAAAGAACCTAGATGTCCATCACCAGATGAATGGATCAAAAAGATGTGGTATATATACACAATGGAATACTATGCAGCCATCAAAAGAAATGAAATCTTGCCATTTGCGATGACGTGGATGGAACTAGAGGGTATCATGCTTAGCGAAATAATCAGAGAAAGACAACTATCATATGATCTCCCTGATATGAGGAAGTGGAGATGCAACATGGGAGGTTAAGGGGGTAGGAGAAGAATAAATGAAATAATATGGGCTTGGGAGGGAGACAAACCATAAGTGACTCTTAATCTCACAAAACAAACTGAGGGTTGCTGGGGAGAGGGGGGTTGGGAGAAGGGGTCAGGTTATGGACATTGGGGAGGGTATGTGCTGTGGTGAGTGCTGTGAAGTGTGTAAACCTGGCGATTCACAGTACCCCTGGGGATAAAAATATATTATATGTTTATAAAAAATAAAAAAAAAAACTTAATCCATCATATCTAACATACCATGGATTATAAATTGTCATTGACTATGACACATTACTATTTTATTTTTAAAAAAACCAAGTTGGGGAGATCTAATAGGAAATCTTATCCTGCCCAGACAAAGCCGGAAGTCAAAGTGTAAAGTTAATGAGAAATAAAGATACCTCTCAGAAAGATAGAAAATTAAATCTGAATGTCTCAATCTTGTCACTGAACAGAGGGAGGAAAAACATTTCCTGAGAATGTGAACCACCAAGAGTACTCACACAGACTTGCGATTCTGAATTCACATCACCCCAATGGCTCTAGAGACCTCAGAGACGTGACGTCTCAGGTTGGCAGAAGCAGAAATCAAGGCAAAACTTCCAGAAGAAGTTTTAATCAGCTTTAATCAGACCCAGAGTACCTATAAAACAAAGATGCTAATATGAGTCTTAAACTCCACCAAGTGCAGAATTTAAAATATTTCTATTTTGCAGGACTATTAGAAAAGTCACCCAGGTTATGCTTAAAGAAGGTCCTCAAGCTAAGAAAGAGGATTTGTTTGTTTGTTTGTTTGTTTGTTTTCTTTTTTTGTCACCAAAGCCTATTGTACCCAGTTATCTGCATTTCGCAATTGTCAATATCCATTCCCAGATTTTATCAGAAGTGCAGCGGTCAATCATAATTCCAAAACCTCTCCTTAAACACAAAACAAAATGAAACAGGGTAGGACCCTGTTAAAAGTCAAACAGAGGTACCTAACTTGGGTACAAGAACGATGTGAGAGATTCTGCACATTGGTTAAGAACAATGGACTCTAAGCCCAGGACAAGGGTTTAATGAGGAAAGAGACATTATTACATTCCTATTCTTTTCAGCATGTCTTGTATCCTTCCTCACAATTTCAGGGCTCTGTCTCCTCTTCTCTAGTATGGATATTTGACTCGATTTTAAATCACTTTTTCCTTTTATTCCAGAATTACGATCCACAGTTTCAGTCACTGTTTCTGCCAATACCATTCAACAGGTATCATCTCTTCCTCCTTCAAATATGAAAAGGTTTCCTGTTTCCTAATCATATCTCTTTTCCAAGACTGAGCTTTCATTCCCTTTAACTCGCATCAGTTCTTTCTCTTTGTTACTAAGATTCCCAAATATTTGATCTGTACCCATTCTTCCAAGTCCTACCCCAGATCAACTTCATCTGAGTAGCTGGCAGCTTTCATCTGATTTTTAAATTTTTCTGAAACTACCTGCCCATCAGGGATCAGCATTTACTTCTTTCTTGTCAAATCTAATAGCTTTTTCTCATCTCATCTCTCACCTCCCACTTGCTTGCAGTTTTATACATTGCCCACCTCTCACTACTTTCTTCAACTGACCCTGCCCTTTGTCTGCTAAGACATGGCACTTTCCTGTTATTTTTCTGTGTCTCTTTTCCTCTTGTTTTTATGGTCTTATTCCCTTTTTTTCCCTTCCTTTTTGTATGGTCTTGTGTCACCGTTCTGCACTTTTCTAGTATCAGAGAAGAATTAGGGCAATTTCCTTGCTCTCCGTGGACCCCCCTCTGATGACACACCCTTTACAAAAGGAGGTTTCTCTTCTCTGCCCTCTTCCATTGTTTTCTACTCCACTTCTAGAGTCCTGAATAAAACATTCAGATAATTTCACAATCTGGAATATAATTTGGATTTTTGATTATCAAGAGAGATTTTACAAATCTGTAATTGCTCACTACTTTTTTCCTCACTAGACTCTATGTTTTTGTAGCATCAGGCCTGGGCATTATTTGGCATTGTATCCACAACAGTTGGCACCTTGTTTTCAATCACAGAGCAGACACTAAGCAAACAGTTTTTTTTTTTTTCTAAAGATTTTATTTATTTATTTGACAGAGAGAGAGAGATCACAAGTAGGCAGAAAGAGAGGCAGAGAGAGAGGAAGGGAAGCAGGCTCCCTGCCCAGCAGAGAGCCAGATGCAGGGCTCGATTGGGATCATGACCTGAGTCAAAGGCAGAGGCTTTAACCCACTGAGCCACCCAGGTGCCCCAGCAAACAGTTTTAATAGGCATAACTGTCAGGACGCCTGGGTTGGTTAAGTATCTGCCTTCAGCTCAGGTCATGATCCTGGGATCCTGGGATCCAGCCCTGCTTTGGGCTTCCAGCTCAGCAGAGAGCCTCCTCCCTCTGCCACTCTCCTGCTCTCTCTCTGTCAAATAAATAAATAAAATCTTAAAAAATAGGCAAACTGCCTTGTTATCAAAATGGTAGATTGGTTAGATATGTGTGGTGTTTGACAATATAAGTATATATATATATATATATATATATACGTATATATATATATACGTATATATATATATATATATGGACACATTCTCTTTCTCTCCCTAACATGCGTTCATGCACACACACACACTTCTCAGATGTTTATGTTCTTAGTGGTTCTGATCATCATTAAACCATTTTCATCTAAAACATTTTTACATTAACCAAGGGAAATTAACCTCCTTCAGATTGGTGGACTTTGTTCAGTATAAATTATAAAAGTCAAAACAACACAATTCAAAAATAAATGCTCAGGCACCTGGGTGGCTCAGTGGGTTGAGCCGCTGCCTTCGGCTCAGGTCGTGGTCTCGGGGTCCTGGGATCGAGTCCCGCATGGGGCTCTCTGCTCAGCAGGGAACCTGCTTCCTCTCTCTCTCTCTCTCTCTCTGCCTGCCTCTCCAACTACTTGTGATTTCTCTCTGTCAAATAAATAAATAAAATCTTTAAAAAAATAAATAAATGCTCATTTGCTCAGATTGCTTTATCTCTGCTTTATTCGGGTTTACACAACAGGTCCGTGTGGTATACTGTAAATATAATTATGTTTAATTTTGAGGTGTAAGCACTTGTTTCCAACTGAACCATTATCTTCTCACAGAAAACAAACCAGAAAAAAACATCTTCCTAGAGTTCTGTTTCTTGTGCCGAAATCAATCTGCACTCCCGTTTCTTATCCCTTCTGTGGTGCCCACACTGCTCCATTTAACTCTTCCTTTAGACACTCTTATATCGTACTATTTTTTTCTTATTTAGGTCAAATTTCATTGAGGTAAAAAATTTTCTACTAATATTGAATTATAGGATAAATTTCCCTTGCAGAGTCTCTAGTCTCATCCATTTGAACTTTAGAAATTCTGCGGGCAGCCTGGCAATAAAGTATTCTGAGCTGCATGCTGAACTTCCCACAAATGTGAGCTGTCACCACTGTCTGACTCTGCTGATCAGCCAAGTATAGCAAGCGGTGCTGTCATTTACTTTAGGAAAACAAGCAAACCCTTCAATCATGCCATTTCTGAAGGAGAGTAGGGAATAAAAATCACAACATTGTTTTCCTTCTCTGGCCTATGATGGCGAAGCAAAAGCCATTTAGAATTATAGCAATGAGAACAACTTATTGAGTGTTTTACTGTTATAACACTTTTCAGTTAATAGCCACTTCATCATCATGATAGCTCTATATGTTAGATGCGATAACTATACCCATTCTACAGATGATGAAGGAAATGAGATACTGAGAGACAAAGCAGTTTGCCCAAGTCAAACAGCTGAGGGACAGATCTTGAATTCAGGCAGTCTAACTAAGAGTATTTATTTTCATAATGCTATGATGCATAAATGTCAGATCATAATTTTTTTCTATTGTTTGATATTGTTTACAATATGAGTCAACATATTTTGATTTGTTTTTATTTAATTGTCTCGGAAATAAATTCCTTTCCATTAGCTTCTAAAGCTTTTAATTAGTGCCAACTACCTTGATAGGTTTCAGGATTGTTATTGGTGATAGTGTGGGGGGGGGGGTGGGTGTGTCTGTGTGTCTGTGCATGGGCGCATTGGTGTCATTGAGACATGACTTTTTAACAGCTTTGTCTACTTTATACTTACTTATTTTTTTTATTTTTTTTATTTATTTATCAGAGAGAGAGGGGGGGAGAGAGCGAGCACAGGCAGACAGAATCGCAGGCAGAGGCAGAGGGAGAAGCAGGCTCCTTGCTCAGCAGGGATGCGGGACTCAATCCCAGGACACTGGGATCATGACCTGAGCCGAAGGCAGCTGCTTAACCAACTGAGCCACCCAGGCGTCCCTATACTTACTTATTAAGAGCCATTCTCACAGCCCTCAAATTCAGTGACCCTTTTTTACTCCAAGCTATCCTCATCAGAAGATAGGAACATTTACTAAGAGTGAGCATTTATTTAGTGCCTACTGTCCATCAGGCATAAGCACTTTACATAATTCTTAACTCTTACATCTCTCCTTTGATTAAGCATATTTATTATCCTCATTTCATAGGTGAGGCTGAATATGTAAATTTTTCAAAGTTACACAGTTCATAATGGGCGGAGCTGATGTTAATATCAGCTTGGGTCTTCTGCCCCAAAGCACATACTTATGTTTTGTTTCCTTCTTATAAAAAGAAATGGCCTCAAGAATAGTATACCAGATTTGGGTGTCAAATCTTCTGCACTATAACTTTAGCATTATATTTCCTTGGAAACAAGTCTGAGTTCCGAACATCTTGGAAATCCCATTTTTCAACAGACACTTTCTGAACACTTTATTCTTACCAAAAAAACTTTTGAAAGAGTCCATTATTGTGTATATTTTTTTTCCACATTGGGTACAGAATTTGCTTTCAAATTTTATTAGATAAAATAATTGCCATTATTTCATTGAAAAAAGAGGGGAAAAAGGCAGGGGGGAGGCTGTAACCAGTGTTGATTTTACTGTGGCTTTGTTACCCATTAGTCAAAAGCATACATGACAGGGCACATACATTTTTAAAGATACACCATGTAATTTCACTGAGTCTTTTAATTCATGGAAACTGAGTGAACAATAACCATACCAATGATGCAAGTGAAATGAATGAGTCATTCAGAGAGCAAATGAAATCCATAGACACCCCTTTCTTGAATACAACCTAGCAATTCCTAAGCATCGTTCTGTACCCAGAAAGGGCATTCTGTCTCTAAAATGAAGACAAATATCTTACTACTTGATTAAGTTGTTTAATACAAATGGGCCACTGACATGACCAATGAATTACTAGTTTTCTTAAACAAGAGATCTCTGAAGGTCAACCCTGAGGACTTAAGTATTCCTTAAACTTAAACTTAATTCTAACAAATAACATGTATGTGAAGCACACAGATGTTTTGCTTTCTGAAAACTTGAGCCTATGTGCTTTTCACTCTGTAGTGAGGGAGGAAAAATATACTTACTTAACATGAATTGCTTGTCACAGCAGATATATCCACAGTGCAGTGGGTAAGGAGAACATAATTTTTGTTTGTTTCTGCTCTGTTATGAGCGCAGGACAAAGAATGTATTTCAAGGTTTATTATGTGAAAAAAAAATTATGATAACCTTCTTTTATTAAAAAAGAAAAAAAAAAGGAGGAGGAAGAAGGGAAGAGAGAGGAAGAAAGAAAGATGTGACCATCGCTGATTTTATCGTGGATTGTTGTTAATCATGAGTCAAAAACATGCTGACGGCCACCGAGCTCCGATAACACTAATGGTCTTTCTCTTTTTTCTGCTTTCTGCTTTATAATACTTCCTTGAAATACACACACAAAACTTACTGTCCTGATATCTGGCACCTCTATGCGGGAGCTGTCCATGATTAGAGTCAGTAATTACGCTGTGGCCTGAAGATAATCCATCATGGCGGGTTTTGTTTGCAGCTCCTGATAATTAATGATGATTCCACAGAACACCAGTTACACAGCATAGAAGAAATTCATCTTCTAAAGGTCAGTGAAGGGTTGAAACAGGAAGTAAAATAAGCCTATAGCTGTTAGCGATTTTTTACCAATCAATCTTTGTGAGTTGTTTTTTTCTTTTGAAAGGTGTAGTAGAAACATTCTTACCTTAATACAGGCATTGTCTGAAAACTAATCTCTTGGGTTCTTTATAATTAGAATAGAATGGGGTTTCTTGTTGTGGTGGTTGGTTTGTTTATTTCCGTTCCTTTAGGAAGAGAACAGACTTTGCTTAGAAAATATACCAGGTGACAATTTGCTTAGTATAGGAATGGGAAAAGGGTGAACTCGTCCCCTCTTCCCACTCAAGGCTATAGTCACAACCCAACAAATATTAACTGGAATACGGGAGGGTGGACTAACAGCAAGAGAAGTGAGCAGAGGAGGAAAACAGAGAAAGTTAAAGTCATAGGTGAAAGAGGAGAGTCTGAGGGAATAGTGCCAAATTCATTTCTATGGGAAATGAGGTTAAAGGAAAATGTGGCAATGTATAAAACCACTTTGTTACCATCCAACACAGCCAGCTACACTCAAATGCCTTGGTAGGCATCAGGGAAAGGGAACTGCTTTTCAAATCTAGATAGAAAAAAGACATGGGAAGGTGGTGGTCAAAACTAAGAATGGCCCCCAACATTGCAAAGGATATTGGGAGGGCCACTGAGTTTTCCATCATAAATTGATAGGTGTTTGAATCAAATTGCATTTAAATCTCAACAGATGGGGTGAATCCAGCCAAACCTTGGGTTTTCTAATATAGGTAACTAACAACCACTTATTTTAGTGTATAATTTAAAGTTAAAGAAAGCTTTGTTAGTAATGGCAGAAACACGGACAGTGACACAGCCATCTCAGTCATAAAAGGCACCAGAAAAGAAGAAACATGCTTTCTAGTTCAGATTGTATGACCTAGGCTGTGTCTGTGACAAGTCATTTAAATTTTCTCTACTTCAGTTTTTCATCTTAAAAAGCAAAAATAAATCTCGTGCTTAAAGACTTCATCTGACCATGAAATTCAAGATGTAAGATGAGAATACTTGGATAAGTATAAACTATTTAATGGGTGATAATGATGCCAAATATTTATTGAGTGCTACTTTGTGCCAGACCCTAGTTTGCACACTATACATGTAGTAGAGTGTGTAATCCTATCTCATCCACACAAAAATCCTATGACACAGACACCATAGTTTATTCGTTTTACAAAGGAAGGAGCACGGAGACATAAATCTCATAGACAGTGAAAAGTGCCAGGCTTTTTGGACACTGAGTTTTGTTTTGTTTTGTTTTGTTTTGTTTTGATTTGTCAACCTGGATAGGCTACAGTCCTCAATTAGTCAATGAAATACTCAACTAGTATATGGCTGTGAAGGTATCTTAGGGATGTGATTTAAGTCCCTAATGAATTGACTTTGAGTAAGGGTGGTAATCCTAGATAATCTGGAGGGCCTGATTCAGACAGTAGAAAGGCCTTAATACCAGAGAAGAGGCTTTCCTAGAGGAGAAGAAGCAACTCCACCTGTGGACAGCAGCATCAGCTCATCCCCAAGAGTTCCAGCCTGACCTTCCTGGTGGCTTGCCCTACAGATTTTGTGCTTTTTTCACCAGTCCCCACAATTGCATAAGCCAATTTTTTAAAAGATTTTATTTATTTATTTGACAGAGGGAGAGATCACAAGTAGGCAGAGAAGCAGGCAGAGAGAGCTTAAAAAGCAGGCTTCCCACTGAGCAGAGAGCCCAATGCAGGGCTCAATCCCAGGATCCCGAGACCATGACTTGAGCCGAAGGAAGAGGCCTAACCCACTGAGCCATCCAGGCACCCCAAGGCAATTTCTCGAAACACATCTCTTAATATGTGTCTTGTACTGGCTGTACCTCTCTGCTTGAACCTTGACCCATGTGGATTTTAAGCCAATGAATCACCACTGGGCGAGTCCATCACCAGCCACTTGAACCTCAGTCTTGCTTTTCTTTCTCCCCTCAATATATTTAAGAATGTACAGCAATATGTTGCTTGTTAGAAAGGGAAACAGAAGCAAGTTTAGTTGACCCAGTCAAGACCACAAAGCTGTAAATCTAAGCAAAATGAAGCCGTAATTTTTGAGAATTATAAACACTCCATTTCTTATCTTTCCTAACCACCATTCTACTGCACTGACATCACTTTCTTATCCTCACTTGTCATATAACGGTAAGACCCACTTGAGCATACTCTAGATTTAATCCTGGACAATAACTTCAGTTAGATCATAGGACTGAAGCATAAGAAGACACGGGCATCTGTTTCATTTTCCTCAAGAGGCGAAAGGCATCAACTTTACTGCCCTTACGTGATCATTAGCATTTCTCTTCACAGCTGTCACCTGAGGAGCATACCTCAAGGAAGTAAAACACCGCGCCAGAGAAATAACTGTCCTCAGTGAAGAAGTTTGGCTTGCCCTTGTCCTTATTCCAAATGCTTTGCTTAGCTGATTTGCCTTTCCTGGCTAATAGTGACTGAGTTAAAGTAACTGCTTATCATTCATGTATTAAACGCTGAGCATCTGTACCTTTCAAAGTCATGTGAAGGAAACAGACAGGACCCAAAATCCTGGTCTATTAATGGCCCCACTTATCCATAAGCACACACTTTCTTCAAGTATACCATCAGAACTCCTAATTATAATGCTATAAATTTTAGCAGAAAATTAAAAGGAGCTATATAGGAAAGAAGAAATATGAATATTACTTAAAATGAGAAGGTAATTAAGTTATCCTCTTCCTCTGAGCCAGCTCTGGCTGTTTAAAATAAGTCCTAATAACAGTGCTAAATGAACTCAAATTGCAAATGAATATTAAACTGACCTACTTTAGAAATTTCGTAACTCGTTTATTAAGGTATTTATTGTTACCAGGGAGATTTGAATCATGCTTAAATATGTGAAAAGTGAGTGTGTGGTTAATTTTATGTGTCATTTTGACTGGGCTGTGGTGCCCAGATATTTTGGTGAAATATTAATTGGGATGCTCCTTGAATGAGATTACAGTTGAATCAGTGGACTTTGAGTAAAGCAGATTATTATCCTTAATATGGGTGTGCCTCAGCCGATCATTTGAAGGCCTTAATTGAATTAAGACTGACTTCCCATGAGTTAAAAAGAATCCTGACAATAAACTGTCTTTGGATTCTGACTGCAACTCTTTTCTGAATCTTTAGCCTACCTGTCTCCCCTCTCAGATTTTGGACTCACCAGACTTCCACAACTGTATGAGACAGTGCTTTAAAATAAATCTCTCTCATAAATATACAACAATTCTGTTGGTTCCATTTTTCCAAAGAACCCTGAGTAACACAATGAGTAAACTGACCACATTGGAAATAACCAGAGCAACTTCAAGAATATAAAAAAGTAAGAACATATCTCCATTTGTAGACCAACTGCTGCTTTAACCAAGTATCCTAGCTAGTTGACACTGTGACATTTTACTGCCCAGGTACTAAAAAGAACAATCCTTAGAGCATATGCTAACATATATTCAATACTTAGGAAGGGAACACATAGCCAGAGATGTCCTTTCTTTCTAAGTCTGTTTGGGCTGTAACAAAACACCACAGACCAGCTGACTTAAAAACAACCTGTCCAGCATGGTCAGGTTCTGGTGAGACCTCTCTTTTGGTTTGCGGACTACTAATTTCTCACTGTTTCCTCATGTGGTAGAAGGAATGAAGGAATTTTCTCAGAACTCTTTTACAAGAGTACAACTCCCATTCATAAGGGCTCTGCCTTTATGACCTAATCACCTCCCAAAGGCCCCACCTCCTTACATCATCACACCAGGCATTAGGTTTCAACATATGAATTTTGGAGGGACACACATGTTCAGACCATAGCACATTCCAAAGAGTTCATAGAGTACATACTCTATTACAAGGGCCACTAACTGCCAATCTCCAGCAAAGTTCCAGAGCTTCTGAAACTTACCTAGAAATATAAATAATCCCTAGAAATCAATTTTTTAATCCAGCTAATATTTATTGAGCACCCTCATCATAGGAAAGCCATGGTAAAGAACAGTGGTATAGTCTCTTATGTCAAAGGGCTCAGATTCTGGGGAAGAAAGAGGTGTTGCTCAAATAACCATGTAGTTAATATCTAAATACAAATTTACACAAGTGCTATAAAAAAAGATGCCCAGTTATTTGAGAGTGTATAATAGAAACCACAGTTTGGCTATTGTGGACATTACTGCTATGAACGTTGGGGTGCAGTTACCCTTTTGGATATGTATCTTTGTGGTAAATACTTAGTAGTGCAATTGCTGGGTCATAGGGTAGCTCTATTTTTAACTTCTTGAGGAACCTCCATACTCTTTTCTAGAGTGGCTGCACCAGTTTGCATTCCCACCAACAGTATGAGCACTCCCCTTTCTCCACATTTTTGCCAACATTTATTCTTTCCTGCCCTATTAATTTTAGCCATTCTGACTGGTGTGAGGTACGATCTCATTGTGGTTTTAATTTTTATTTCCCTGATGCCGAATGATGTGGAATATTTTTTCATGTGTCTGTTGGCCATTTGTCTGTCTTCTTTGGAGAAATGTCTGTTCATGCTGGAACTGGAGGGTATTATGCTGAGCGAACTAAGTCAATCAGAGAAAGACAATTATCATATGGCTTCACTCATATGTGGAATATTAGAAACAGTGCAGAATATCATAAGGGAAGGGAGGGGAAACTAAATGGGAAGTCATCAGAGAGAAAAACCATGAGAGACTCTTAACTATAGGAAACAAACTGAGGGTTGCTGGAAGGGAGGTGGGTGAAGGGATGGGGTAATTGGGTGATGGACATTAAGGAGGGCACAATATGTGGGGAGCACTAGGTGTTACATGCAACTGATAAATTATTAAACACTGCATCTGAAACTAATGGTGTACTATATGTTGGCTAATCTAATTTAAATTAAAAAAAAAAAAAAAAAAGAGCAGAAGCATCCAGAGTAGTCTGAAACCTGGCTACTCAGAGTGTGGTCTATAAACCAGCAACATTAACAGTCTGGGAACAAGTCAGAAATGCAAGATCTTGGGGCACCTGACTGGGTCAGTCAGTAAAATGTGCGAAGCTTGACCTCAAGGTTGTGCATTCAACCACCTTGTTTGATTGAGAGCCTACTTTAAATACAAAGAAAGGAAGGGAGATACGGAGGAAGGCAGGGAGGGAGAAAAGAGGGAAGAAGGGAGGGAGGGGTGGAGAAAGGAAGGAAGGAATAAATGCAGGAAGAAAACTGCTTTACTATGAATAGAACATTCTAGTTGAGAGCTGAATGGGATGGGTAAAGCACTCAAAAGCAGAAGAAATCATGTTCATTCCTATGCAGCGATCATTGTTGCTAATTACCATGTATTTCCGGTTCCCCCCTTAAGGCACTTGTAGGATTGTCCTTCCCTGTCTCAAAGTTGGATCTGGCTAAGTAACTTGCTCTTTTCCATAGTTCCCAAAATTCGTGGATCCATCCTTTGAGAGGTTCTTCCATTGATATTATTTTTGGCTTCAATCTGAGTGTGCATTACATAACATGCCCACTGCCTGTCCAGTCAGACTGCTTTATTTTAAACTCTCAGACTGCCATTGTCCCTTTCAATCTCTGGTATTCCACTTGACAGTCCAATTCTCTCAACAACTTAGTTAACTTTTTCAAAAACTGCATTTCTATTCTATCTATACGTATATTTACTACTTTTTCTTTCTTACACCCCAGGTCTCTTGTCTCTTTCTCTCCCTCCTAACTGGGATATATTGGACTACCCAGTGTAGGCAAGAGAGCCATTTTGTCTAACTGAAAGGAATTGGGTCCTACACCTAAACTGGAACAGTGCCCTGAGTCTCAGATGGTGACAATGGGTGTGACAGACATACTCTTGCGTTCATACTTGTTGCAAGATTATCACCTCAAAGACCTTCCCAACTTTATCTTATACATGGTGGGGTTCTAATCAACAAGTGTCCAAACTTAAACTCTCAGTTATTTTTTTCATCCTACATATCAACTGAACAATTATTTTCTGAGCTTATTTTTATCTTGTTAGCATCCTGACTAATACAACCAACAATAACCCAAATCAACTACTAATTTATCCCTTTGTTCATACTAGACGGTAACTTCTGTGAAGGTAGGGGCCATGCCTATTTTGCTTACGATAAGATATAGTACATGGAACATAGGGTACTCAATATCTATTATATGAATGAATGAATGACCATCATTATTTTCATGTGATTTAAAAGCTGCTATTTCTCTTCTATTGATGATTTTATATTTCTTCCCTGACTGTTGAAAAAATATTTTCCCTATCAGCATCAGGAATTAAATGCTACCCTCTCCCTCTCATCTCGGAGGCTATAAGAATTTAAGCACAAATTCTTAATTACTGCCCCCTTCCCATAATTCAAGCTTTGGGTTTTTAATTAATAAGTGGACTTTTAGATTATGTTTTTATTAATTTCATTTTACATCATGACTTTCATTTTAGAAATTGTTCTTAACACATTAAGTTTGCATGTACAAAATCAGCTATAATTAGACTTAACTGTAAGTTGTAGGTGTTTAATTGTTCCCCACTGCTTCCTTTTCTTCTAAGTTCTTTATTCTGACACACGTATTGTTTGACTGCAACACTCTCTCAATATTTTTTTGTTTTCTGAAAGAGTGAATGATATGTTTCTGAATCTTTACGTGTCCAAATATGACTTTCCTTTGCATTCACACAGAACATTGTTTCGATACTGAAATGGAGTCACAATCCACATGCATTTTAAAGCCTGAAAAGCACTCATTGAGATGAATTAGTATTTGTAGCTCTTGTGGACCCCAGCAGGAATGTGTAAGAAACTCTTGCCTTCCAGTGATCCTCCACTGTACTCCAGAAGTACAGTTTCAGTGTAGTAGAGAAAAAGTAAACAACTAGTGGTCCTTCCAGTTCAAACATCCTACTTCAGTTCCAAAGCTACCCTCACCAGATTAAGCCTGGACAGGGACAGGGGACATGGGTGGTGATGAGTTCAGCTGCTGTGAGTGCAAAGTTCAAGTCTTGTTCCCCAAAAGCTAATAGTCCTTTCTGGTTTCTCCCTATTATGCCTGCACCATTCCTCCTCCATCACTTCAAGCGGAGAGAATCTTAGAGGATCTGTGATGGATTCAGGTTAGAGCTACCAATAGAAACTAGAAAAGGAACAAAAGAAGGAGGTTAGAATATTAAGGGAATTCACTGCTTGGGTGAGTTTTGTGTGTTTTGTTTTACCCTACTAGTGTGTTGTCACAGCCTGAAGTTAACAGAGCCCTGCACCCCTCTCCTTCCAGCTCTGTTACCTGTGTTAGGAGCTCCCTGCAACAAGTCTTCCACTTTATTTAGTAAACAATCAGAGCCAAGGGAAACACTGTGAGAAAACCTATGTCAGCTGCTGTATTCATGTTCTGTTGCTCCTGTAACAATCACAAATTTAGCAGCTTAGTACACCAGTCTGTTATCTCACAGTCTGTAGATCAGAAGTCCAGCCAGAGCGAGCTCTCTGCTCCAGGGTTCACAAGATGATGGCAGGACTGTATTCCTTTCTAGGGTAGCTGGGGATGAGCTGGTTCAAGCTCACTCAGGTCATTGGCAGAGTTCAGTTTCATGTAGTTGCAGGGCTGAGGTATCTCGTCCTTGTTGGTTGTTAACAGAGGGCCCTTCTCCATGTTTAGGGACAATCCACATTCCTTGGCTGGGCACTGACTTCCTGCAGCTTCAAAGCCAGCAACGGTGGGTGGTGGTCTTTGCATGCTTGCGTTCTCCTGCGCTCTCTTCCACAGCATTTCTCCCACTGACTCTTCCGCTTTGAAAAGCTCATACGATTACCCTGGGCCTACTCAGTTCTTCTAGGACAATCTCCCTATTCCTAGATCAGCTGATTGAGTAACGGTAATTCACCTGCAAAGTCCCTTCACAGTCGTACCTTGGATAATCAAAGCGTGGCTTACCACATTCTGCTTATCACAGCTGCTTGCTTGAGCCATTAGTAAGAATCTGCAAATCCTTATTTTTATCTAACTTGTCAGCTATACTTGTACTCCCTGTCCTGCTTACCACCTGGAGGATTTCTTAACTCCTTCAGGAAGCACTTTCTCTCACTCCTTAGGAAATCCCTTCCTAATTTTTCCACCAGTGCAGAATTCTGTGGTAAGAACCCACCATGAAATCACAATTGCTTCATTAAATACCAAAATGTCTCAAAGATTAAGATCTCTGGTTGATAGCCTTCCTTATTCCCTAAGACTTAACTATAGATTATTCCGCCCTAATGTGTCTTTGGTCAATAAAATAAGATTTGGAGAGTTAGGTAAGATTTTATGTTTAATTCACTATCTAGAAACCAGGAAAGAAAAGATATGAGAAAAAAAATGTTCTTGAGTATTGTTGCCATTGATACATTTCATAGTACTAACATCCTCTGCCAGAAATGTGAATGAAATGGAATTGAATGAATTCTATCTTTAAAAAAAAGAATTGAAAATGATAGTTCACAACAATTCAAGAACTAAATTCAAAATGGTAGAGGTTATATAAATCTTATGTGTGTAGCTGACCCTCTAATGAGAGAGACTTACAACACTGAAGTCTTAAACAAATTTTTCGAACACTGAAGAGAGAAGCCACATAATTTGAGAGTATCATAGCTGGGAATCCTGGAAAGAGAAAGATCAAGCCAGCATGGATTTAGACCATGAAGAGGCTTAACTTAAAAGCTGAGAACAAAATCACGCTCCTCTCATGATTATTATAAGGAGACTTTGGGTGCTCTTACTCTCTGGCAGAGCCCGGTACCTAATGAAAAGAGCATATCTGTCCTAGTTGGTTTATTTTGTTCCTAATCAACAGCAGTACTTCAAATTAGCTTTCAAAATCTATTGCCCTCTCTCAGCCATAAAAATCTATCCTCTCTCTTTTGATACTAGTATAACTCCCCATCTAAAGTCGCAGAAAAAAAGCTTCCACTCAAAAGCTGTGTCCTTCATCACACAATTCAAAAGGAAGTGAAAACAAGACTCAGGAAGTGTAGCCACAGTATTTCCAACATGAGAGGTTCTGCACAGTAGACGCTATAGTGATTATAAGTTCAGGGCAGCTGAGAGGGTTGAAGGTCAGCCAACATAGGACTGAGCCAATGAACCGGAGAACTCTTGAGCCCCAAAACTGGTGACATTATACACTAAAATCTTTTGAGGGGAAACCAGTTTTATCATAAACTTTAGTTCTATAGTATAAGTGTTGAAGGTTAAGATGTTTTGAAATATTAACTTCAAAATCTGTCATTTGGCATTAATCTGGCATTAATTTGAGACCATTTGCAACCCAGCTATGTTTAAATTGTGTGGGATAGCTATGTGCCATGAGCCCAAGGCTAAAAATTGTGGCCACTGATTTCTTTCTTCTACTTCATTATACCACTGTGGCTTCATAAGTGTGGCTCACAGCAATGAGCTTAGCTTTTCTTTTACTTTATAGTGAAATAATTGGAAAGATAAAGATTTCAAAACAGTCTTACAATTTTGGCTGCTCACTTTAGCTTCTGAGAAGTGTGACAACAATTCTAAACCCTTAGTTAGCAGACCTAAACACAATTATATTCCAGTTGTCCAAGGAGTCCTCAGAAGTAAATTAAGCTTCTGTCAGTCATCCTCCAAATACTAAAGTTCCTGAAAGTAATGAAAAAGTACAATGTTTTCATTTTAATAAGGTTGCAATGTTTATTGAGTTCAGAGACCTACAGACAGACCTGGTTCGAATCATGACTCCAGAATACACTGATTGCATGATTATGAATGGACGAAGTTCTCAAAAACTCCAAGTTTTATGATAAATGGGAAGAAGAATTATCCTATCTTTCAGGGTTGGCATAGGAATTACAGATAGTATCTTTATTATGCCTAGCATTTTAGAGAGTAAGAATTAAAAAAAATGATGGTTTTAATTTTTATTCTTATTTCACTCGTGTTATTTATAATTAATTTCAAAATATCCAGGTGAGGGCAAAATGTAATGGGATTTATTTCGTGCCTTTAACTGATGACAAGGAAGGCTAAGCAAATATAAAAGACAATAAAACCCCAAACATTATGGACATTAGTGTTGTTGATTGGGAGGAGACACCAGAAGTACCCTGCTTGATTTTATGTTGAATTTAGTCCAGTGTAATTTGGTAACTACAAAAGTCCATATTGGAAAGATCTATTCATTCCTTAACTGTTATTTAAGGCTAACCTGCACAGTAATCCCTTTATCCACCAAGATGATACTTTCCCTATTTAACCAAAATGCTCATTTCATGAATTACCAAAGATAATCTACCTCAAGATATCTGAATATATGAATTTTTCCTTTAAGTAAATGAACAGAGGGCTCACTAGAGTGGTGGTCCCACAAGGATATACTGATGCTTGGGAAGACTAGATGTAATTGTTAAAGAAACCTTCTAGTTTCGATTTCTGTTTGCTTTTTGCCACTTCAGCATCATTTCTTTTTGTTATGGCCAAGTTATTATGGAATTAGAGAGTGTTGGAACTTAGAGGAATTTAATAGTGCATGCAATCCAAACATCAACTTTTTATGGATTAAAAAGCACAAATCAAAATTGAAGTCCAAAAAGGTTAAGTGTGTGCCCTAAGGACACACAACTAATAAATGGCATACCCACCAATTGCTTTTTTTTTTTTTTTTAATTCAGCACATATTTACTGGGTTGGCATTATGTACAAGGCACAAGGCTTGGAACTGGGCAGAGACAGATATGAATAAAGAGTCACTGTTCCCTGAAGGAAGACTTCTCCAGCTCCGGTTTCTCAGTATTTAGTGCTTCATATCATCTCTGAACCCTTGAGGCATGTATATCCACAAAGCAGAAAGAGCATCATCAAACTGGATTTCTTAAGAGCAAAGTTTAAAATCTGAATTTAGATACTTAGCTTGAGAAAGAGATTGAAGAATGTAAGAATTTTAGATGTTGCCTGAAGTAATGTTTTTAAATATGAAAATATATGATAGTTTGTGACCCAGAAGAAAAAGTATAATTTGCTTAGCCTGGGAGGCTCATTTTAAGTTAAAATTATGTTATGGTCTGATGCTTTTAAATTAAGCTTTACTACTTAGCCATGTAAAGTATTTGATTTTTGAAAAGGCTTTATAATTAAGTAATTAACAAAAGAATACAAGGACATTTGTAAAATGGAGAAAAAGACTGAAAAGGACATAGCCAACTTTAATTTCTTTCCAACTGGAAGACTTTTTTCCAGGCTCATTTTAAATTATTTACTTCTCTCCTTGAGAAAGGAAAAAAATGACTTCTCACTTCTCACTTGTACCTCTAGGGGGAAAAATCCATGAAGCAACAAAAAATGGTCATGGTAACAAATATTTGTTGCTCGAAGGGTATAGATACAACTGTCTCTGACTACTCTCTTTCATGGAGCCAAATGGGGACCACTCTCTCTGGCTAACATTACCATCTCTCAGGTAAATGAATCCTACTGTATTTTGGTCTCAGGCAAACTGAGCAAGTAATTTCCTACTTGGTTCTGCCTTATTATATAAAACACAAAACATGCCCTTAGAAATATAGGTTATTCATATATTATCCTAACAGGAACTATTCTCCATATGCCTCATAAAATTGATGGGCACCTCTCGGACTGAAACCGACAGATGAGGTGGCTTCCTACTTCATTTCACACATCCACACACATTTCTTTTTTAAAACTTCAGTAGCTTTCTGATTTCTCCTGAATGATTTCTATCTGAGCAACTGCTTGAAATTTAGTCATAAAGATCTTCCTGCCTCAAAAATAGGCTCTCAAATGGGACCCTTCATTTTGATGTTAAAAGGTAAAAAGCAATTTGGGGGTCCTCTAAGGTTTCTGAATTTAAATAGATGAGATTTATACAGTGCTATTGATGATGCCAAATGCAATGTTTTTGCTTTTCTAGCCAATCCTGTTCTTTTTCTACTTCAGAGATCAATTAAAGACCAGAAATGCTAAGTATAATCTGTACAAGCTTTGGTTAGGCTCACAGGATCAACTTGTTATTTTCTCAGAGTTAATTACCTGCTCTAGCTAATTAAGTGTTCTATTTCTGTAAAACTCCATTTTTCTCACAAATAACTAAAAAAAAGTCTTTGAGTTTACGGGCTCTAAGAAACTGATCAGCTATTCAGTACAGAACATTTTTCTATATTCCTGTTTAATGACTAGTTCAATGTGTGTTAATTACGCCATACCCATTAAGAATCATTTGGGGTTAATTGTACAATATTTTAATATGTGGAGACTTGTGATTATGTTAACCTCTGACTCCATTTAACACTACCTGATTTTTTTAAAGATTTTATTTATTTATTTAACAGAGAGAGACACAGTGAGAGAGGCAACAGAAGGAGGGAGAGTGGGAGAGGGAGAGCCAGGCTTCCCACTGAGCAGGGAGCCCAATGTGGGGCTCAATCCCAGAGTCCTGGGATCATGACTGGAGCCAAAGGCAGCTGCTTAAGGACTGAATCACTCAGGCACCCCTCACTTCTTGATTTTTAATAGCACTCATTACTTTCCTGCCACTTTTTTTTTTTTTTTTTAAGATATCTCCACCTTGGAGAAAGGTAAATGGGAAAAGGGAGAGAAATGCCTTTAGCGATTCACTTTCATACCTACTCATTGTGCCTCCATCATACTCAAAATACTGGGCTCAATGATGTGGGGCAGCAAACAGCAGATGACAATTTTATGGTTAAGGAGTTTATGGTCCAGTAGTGGTTACAGTCATGCACAGAAACAACCTGAACATGAAGAATAAAGAGTGAAATAGAAGCGGATCTAAAGAATTATGAAAAGACAGAAAAGGGAGAGAATGATTCTAAATAGCAGTTCAAGGAGAATTTTCTCAAAAAAGCAGGAAATCCATAGGGTTTTGAAGGATAGACAGGATTTCTACAGAAAGGGATAAAAATTCTGATTGCAAAAACATCTGGAGCAAATGTATTGGAAAGGGAAAATTCTAAGAGTGTTTGGGGAACTGTTATAGAACAGGATATATGGAAGAGACGAGGACACATGGCCATTTGCCATCTTATGGCATGTTTATCTCTGATTCAAATGCATTTTTTTGTTTGTTTCGTGCCGCTGAGAGGGACAGGATATGTGACCCCCAAACCTGCCACAGGTGGATTATTTTGAGGCAATGGTGATCAAAGCCCAACAGACACAGGAAGATTTTGTTTGTTTGTTTGTTTTACCTCTCCTTTAACTTCCTAAAAGAATTCGGGTGGAGGACCTGTACCAGGAAGAGAGCTAATACCAGAGATAACATTTTATACCAGAAAGGATACCTGCATGGCAAAATTTGTTCACCAAACCTTAGATCTTCCCATCTTCCTGTGAATTGTCTCCCTCCCTTTTGAAGTCCCAGGTCCCTATATCCTTCAGCCACAATTGCCTGTCAGGGAACCTAATATCTTTGGTGTTCCCATCCATACAAAACAGTTATTATTTTTTTTCTTCTGTTAATCTGTTGTATGTTGATTTAATTATTAGAACAGCCAAAGGATAGGGCGCCTGGGTAGCTTGGTCAGTTAAGCGTCTGCCTTTGGCTCAGGGTCATGACCTCGGGGTCCTGGGATCCCTGCTCAGTAAGGAATCTGCTTCTCCCCCTCCCTCGGCCCTTCTCCTCCCACCCTCTCTTGCTCACTCAGTCTCTCTCTCAAATAAATGAATAAAATCTTAAAAAAAAAAAAAAAGGCTAAAGAACATAGAAGAGAGATGGGAAATTTTTATCTTCCCCAAAACAGCCAAACCTTCACATAGACATTTTTAATGTCATAATACTAGAACCTCAGGCAGAGTTTCCTGTATTTTTCCTGGGGTCTAGAACTGCAGGGCAATTTGGCACTGGCTGTGATCTGATTTTCCAGGGTAAACCAACCTCCAGGGTAGAGGATCTACAATCACCTAAGCTAAAGGATATAGTACAGACTGAGGAATATTTCCTTTCTGAAGAAAAAAAAAATCTTCTTTTTTCCATTTGTTAACCATTTCTTTCAAAGCATCTCCTTTCTTTCATAATGACCATTTTTTTCCCGCTATCTTCTTTTCCATGGATTGGGAGAAGCCACCGGCATAAACGAATGTCCCCAACTTTTTCTCAATCTGTTTCAGTTCATTTGTGGACATGGGAAAGGCTCTCCTGTCTCCTGATATGTTCATCTGTGATGGCACTTCTCTACTTGTAAGGCTATTGACTTAATTTCTGAGAAGAATTTCTGTTCCTGGATTTGATTGGAATACATTTTCTTAGAGATAATTTAATGGTCTGAAACAGGGGCCAGCAAATGTTTTCAGTGAAAAACCAGACAGTAAATATTGTAGGCTTTGTGGACCAAATATGCTTTGTTACAACTACTGGACTTTCTCTTTGTAACATGAATGAAGCCATAGACAATATGAAATTAATGAGCATGGCTGTGTTTCAATTAAACCTCAGTTATGGCTACTGAAATTTGAATTTTGTACAATTTCACATATCAGGAAATATTATTCATCTTATTCATCTTTTGGGTTTTTTTTAAACCATTTAAAAATGTAAAAACCATTCTAAATTTTTCATCATAGGGAGGAGTTTGTCCACAGGCTAAAGTTTGCCAATCCCTGGTCTAAAATGTTGACAGGGTGGACCTATCTTTTGCACATAATGTTTCTAAATCATTATATATTTTTCTAGATATGATCTCTGTGAGTATGTCACTTTTTTCCCTCTGCCATTAGATGCTGACCTGGTTACTATGATTAATTATTGCACCTTTATTCATCAACCTATAATTGCCCCCATCTTTTTTATCTACTCTGCATGGTTTATATATGTCACCATATTTTGTCTTGACAACTATCTTACGTGGTATAGATAAGAACACCCCAACAAGTTCATAATATGGTGTGATGTGAAATCTGCAAAGAGAGTAAATCTGAAGTATTCTCACCATCAAAACCAAAACAGAATGAAACAAAATATGGGAACTCTGTGAGGTGATGGATATGCTAACTAGCTTGCTTGTAGTAATTATTTTTCCAGTGTATACAAATATCAAATCCCATGTTGTACATCTTAAACATGTAAAACTTTTATTCATCTATAATACCTCAAAAAGCTAGAGGAGAAAAGAACAACAGTATAGAAGGTTAGGAATTTGCCCACGATTATACATTTTTTTAAGTGGCAGATGCAGGATTCAAATCTATTTAAATATTTTATACAATTTCTCCTGAAAAAATACATATGGGTCTCTTATCTTCTCCCAATAATTTTACTTTTCCCCCAGATTCTCCCTTAAACATAGGTATCTCTGATTACTTTTTTTTCCTCATTTTTACCATGTACAAAGATCTTTAGAGCAGAATTCTTGTAATTTTTATTTAATTTCATTTTCTCATTATAACTATGGTTATAATTATAACCATATAACTATAATATGTGAATAAATGCATTTCACTACAGAATTATAATCATCCATGGCTAAGCTTTTTTACAACAGAGTGAAAAACAGAATGAAGAAGTTCAAGCATGTAGACACAGGAAAAAACTTTTTAATAATTATGGTATTTAAAATTAAAGATTCAAGTAGCACACTTTAATTTTATTCAGTTCTTAAAATCTATATTAATTAAAACAGATTAACAATCATAATGACAAATATTTTTGAGCTAGGCTGAGATAAGCATTTTTACATATGTTTTAAAGCCTCTGCCTTCAGCTCAGGTCATGATCTCAGGGTCCTGGGATCGAGCCCCGCATCGGGCTCTCTGCTCAGCAGGGAACCTGCTTGCCCCTCTCTCTGCCTGGCCCTCTGCCTACTTGTATTCTTTGTCTGTCAAATAAATAAAATCTTAAAAAAAAAACCTACACTATGTTGAATTAATAAAAAAATAAATACATATATATACATATATAAATGATAACAATGAAGGAATGAGAGGGAGAGGAAGGAAGGAAGGAAAATTTAAAAGCTTTAAAAGTTGTGGAGAGGACACCTGTGTGGCTCAATCGGTTAAGCATCTGCCTTTGGCTCAGGTCATGATCCCAGGGTCCTGGGATCGAGTCCAACATCGGGCCCCCTGCTTAGCAGAGTCTACTTCTCCCTCACCCTTTGCCCCTCTCTTCTGCTCATATTCATTCACTCTCTTTCTTGCTCTGGCTTTCAATCTCTCTCAAATAAATAAAATCTTTGATTGGAGAGAAAAATCCATTAGGAATAAGAAATCTAAATCACAGGTTTGGGGGGTTTTTAAATTTATTTATTTGAGATAGAGAAAGTGAGAGTGCATGCATGACCAGGGGAGCAGCAAAAGAAGAGGGAGGAAGAGAATCTCAAGCAGACTCCAGGCTGAGCTGAGTGCAGAGCCCTTGGCGGAACTCAATCTCATAACCCCAACCAATGATCTATACATAATCTGAGAGTCAAATACTTAACCTGGGCCACCCAGGTGCCCCCAAATCAGAGTTTTTAACTAGCTGTGTGAATTTGTACAAGTCATTTAGCTTCTTTCACTTCCTCTGTGTTTCCCTTTTGCCATCTGCAAACAAAGTCCTTGAGTCTAGATGCTCACCATGTTATCTTCTACTTCTGTATTCCATGATCCTATTTTTTTTTTTGTTATATTATGTTAGTCACTATACAGTACATTATTAGTTTTTGGTGTAGGGTTCCATGGTTCATCGTTTGTATATAACACTCAGTGCTCCACGCAATATGTGCCCTCCTTAATACCCATCACTGGGCTAACCCATCTCCTACCTCCCTCCCCTCTAAAAGCTTCAGTTTGTTTCTCTCATGGTTTTTCTCCCCCTCTGAGTCCTCCCTCCATTTTTCCTCTCCTTCTCTTAATGTCCTCCATACATTCCTTTTGCTCCACAAATAAGTGAAACCATATGATAATTGACTTTCTCTGTTTGACTTATTTCACTCAGCATAATCTCCTCCAGTCCGTCCATGTTGATGCAAAAGTTGGGTGTTCATCCATTCTGATGACTGAGTAATATTCCATCGTATATATAGACCACACCTTCTTTATCCATTCTTCTGTTGAAGGGCATTTCAGTTCTTTCCACACTTTGGTTATTATGGACATTGCTGCTATGAACATTGGGGTGCATATGGCCCTTCTCCCACTACATCTGTATCTTTGGTGTAAATACCCAGTAGTGCAATTTCTGGGTCATAAGGTAGCTCTATTTTTAATTATTTGAGAAACCTTCACACTGTTTTCCAGTGTCTGTACCAATTTATATTCCCACTGACCATGCAAGAGGGTTCCCCTTTCTCCACAACCTTTCCAACATTTGTTGTTTCTTGCCTTGTCAATTTTTGCCATTCTAACTGGTGTAAGGTGGTATCTCAATGTGGTTTTGATTTTAATTTCACTGATGGCTAATGATGATGAATATTTTTTCATGTGTTTGTTAGCCATTTGTATGCCTTCTTTGCAGAAGTCTGTTCATGTCTTCTGCCCACTTTTTCCTTGACTATTTGTTTTTTGGGTGATGAGTTTGAGAAGTTCTTTATAGATCTTGTATATCAGTCCTTTGTCTGTAGTGCCATTTGCAAGTATCTTCTCCCATTCCGTGAGTTGCCTTTTTTGTTGTTGTTGAAAGTTACCTTTGCTGTGCAGATTTTTTTTAATTATTTATTTATCAGAGAGAGAGAGAGCACAAGCAGGCAAAGTGGGAGGCAGAGATAGAGAGAGAAGCAGGCTCCTCACTTAGCAAGGAGCTCAATGTGGGACTCAATCCCAGGACCCTGGGAACATGACCTGAACCAAAGGCAGCGGCTTAACTGACTGAGCCACCCAGGAGTCCTTGTGCAGAAGCCTCTATCTTGATGAAGGCCCAAAAGTTCATTTCACTTTTGTTTCCCTTGCCTTTGGAGACATGTCTTGAAAGAGTTGCTGCAGCTGATGTCCAAGAGGTTGCTGCTTATGTTCTCCTCTAGGATTTTGATGAATTCTTGTCTCACACTGAGGCCTTTCATCTATTTTGAGTTTATCTTTGTGTATGGTGGAAGAGAATGGCCATGTTTCATTCTTCTGTGTATAGCTGTCCAATTTTCCCAGCACCATTTATTGAAGAGATTGTCTTTTCCATTGGATGTTTTTTCCTGCTTTGTCGAAGACTATTTGACTATAGAGTTGACGGTCCTGGGCTCTCTCTTCTGTTTCATTTGTCTATCTGTCTGTTTTTGTGCCCTTACCATGTTGTCTTGGTGATCATAGCTTTGTAATATAGCTTGAAATCGGACAACGTGTTGCAATTCAGGAACTTTTCTCATTCCACACAAATTTTAGGACTGTTTGTTCCAGCACTTTGAAAAATGCCATTGGTATTTTGATCAGGATGGCATGGAAAATATAGATTGCTCTGGACAGCATAGACATTTTAAAAACGTTAATTCTTCCAACCCATGAGCATGGAATGTTTTTCCATCTTTTTGTGACTTCTTCAATTTCTTTCATGAGTGTTCTCTAGTTCTTAAAGTATAGATCATTTATGTCTTTGGTTAGGTTTATTCCAAGGTGTCACATTGATTGATTTGTGCATGTTGAACCACCCTTGCATCCCAGGGATAAATTCCACATGCTGTGGTGGATAATACTTTTAGTGTACTGTTGGATCCTATTAGCTAGGATCTTGTTGAGAATTGTTGCATCCCTATTCATCAGGGATACTGGTCTGAAATTCTCCTTTTTCATGGGGTCTTTGCCTGGTTCTGGGATCAAGGTAATGCTAACCTCACAGAAATTTGGAAGTTTTCCTTCTGATTTTATGTTTTGGAACAGTATCAGTAGAAAAGGTATTATTTCTTCTTTAAATATTTGGTAGAATAACCCTATGAAGCCATTTGGCTCTGGACTTGTTTTTTGGGAGGTTTTTGATCACTGCTTCAATTTTGTTACTGGTTATTGGTCTATTTAGATTGTCTATTTCTTCTTGTTTCAGTCATGACAATTTGTAAGTTTCCAGGAAGGCATCCATTTCTGTCAGGTCGCTTAATTTATTGGCATATAGTTATTGATAATAATTTCAGATAATTGTTTCTCTTTCCTTAGTGTTAGTTGTGATATCTTCCCTTTCATTTATAATTTCATTAATTTGGGTCCTTTCTATTTTCTTTTGGATTAGTCTTGTCAGACTTATTAATCTTATTAATTAATTAATCTTATTACTTCTTTCAAAGAATGAGCTTCTAGTTTTATTGATGTGTTCTATTGTATTTCTGGTTTCTAACTCACTGATCTCAGCTCTAATCTTAATTATTTCCCTTCTTATGCATGGGTTAGGCTTAATTTGTTAATTCTCCAGTTCTTTAACATGTAAAGATAGTTATTCAAAGCTCTTACTTCTTAGTTGATTCTCAGCTTAAATTATCTGTCTATTGCTGAGAGTGGAGTGTTGAGGTCTCCTACTATTATCATATTATTATCAGTATGTCTCTTTATTTTGGTTAACAGTTGGCTTATGTAGTTGCCTGCTCCCATGTTGGGGGCATAGATATTTATAATTGTTAGATCTTCTTGTTGGATAGACTCTTTAAGAATGATACAATGTCCTTCTGTATTTCTAACTACAGTTTTTAGCTTAAAATCTAATTTGTCTGATATGAGAATTGCTATCTCAGCTTTCTTTTGAGGTCAATTGACATGAAAGATGGTTCTCCATCCCTTCACTTTCATTCTGGATGTATCTTTAGTTTCAAAATGAGTCTCTTGTAGACAACATATAAATGGTTCCCGTCTTCTTATCCAATCTGCAACCCTGTGCCATTTTATGGGAGCATTTAAGGCCATTCACGTTGAGAATGATTATTGAAAGATACGATTTTACTGTCATCATGTTGCCTGTGAAGACCTTATTTCTATAGATTGTCTCTGCATATGTCTATTCTATATCACTCTTGGGGTCTTCCCTTTTTATACAACATCCCTTAATATTTCTTGCAGGGCTGGTTTAGTGGTCACATATTCTTTCAATTTCTGCCAGACCTGGAAAATCTTTATATCTCCATCCATTCTGAATGAAATGAATATTTTCTGGATAAAGTATTCTTTGTTGCATCTTCTTCTCATTTAGTACCCTGAATATGTCTTGCCAGCCCTATCTGGCTTGCCAGGTCTCTATGGACAGGTATGACATTATTCTGATGTTCCTCCCTCTGTATGTAAGGAATCTCTTCACCCTTAAGATGGTTTCCTTGGCTCTAAGATTTGCAAGTTTTACTATTACATATTGGGACATTGGTCCGTTCTCCTCGATCTTGGAGGGGTTCTCTTATCTCTCTTTATCTTTATATCTCTATCTTTATAAAAGAGATATTTTTATATCTCTTTATCTCATGAATGCTTGTTTCATTCCCCAGATTAGGGAAACTCTCAGCTACTATTTGCTCAAATATATCTTCTAGCCCTCTATCTCTTTCTCTCTCTCTGCCCCATCAGGGATCCCAATAATTCTGACATGGAATAATGACATTCGATGGCATTATTTATTTCTCTAATTCTGTTTTCATAGATTTTAAACTGTTCCAGGTCTCCTTCTGTTCCTTCCTTTCTATTAGTTTGTCTTCTAGATCACTAAATAATTTTTCTGCCTCATTTACCCTAGTTGTTAGAGTATCTGGATTAGATTGGATCTCACTGATAGCATTTTTAAGTTCTGCCTGATTATCTCTCATTTCTGCCCTTAGAGAATCTATGTTGCCATTAATGGTTTTCTCCATCCTAGCTCTTGTCTTCATAACTGTTACTCTGAAGTCTATTTCCGACATCTTACTTATATCCATATCCACTAGTTCTGTGGCAGAGGTCACAGTCTCTGAATCTTTCCTGTGTTAGGGATTCCTCCTCTTAGTCATTCTGTTGAGGAGTGAGGAGTTGAGGGAATGCACAGAGTCCAAATTATTCACAACCCAAGCAAAATGCATCCGTTTTATAGGGACCTCAGGGTTGTAGGCCTTTTGTTCTTCCAGCCTATCTTCTGGGGGAGGAGCCTGCTGCACAGTTACTCAGCCAACCCTGTTTGAGCAGAGTTGCCCTGTCCCCTGTGAGGGGGATAGGTTCAGTGAAAACCGGTTTGGAGGGAACCTTTGTTCTCTGGCGGCTTTCCATGGCATCTTTCTGTGTCTCTTTCAAGAGTCTGAGCAGAAGTGACAGTATCCAAACCTCTATCTCAGAACAGAGAGATAGCAGTCTGTTCTCCACTAAGCTCCTCAGGCCACACTGTCTTCATTTCTATCTGTGCTGCTAATAACTGCAGTGTCCTGGGTTGTGCACCCCACAGCAGCACTCCCAGCCCTCTCTCTTGGGGCTGGAGACATCTCTTCCCTTTGTGCTTCTAAAACCTCCAACCACCCCCAGTTCATGAGCACACCCCCACAGCTCCGGGTTTCAGTCTAGGGGCTGCCTTAAAGTTCCTTGCTCACTGCTACCAGTCGGCAAGTCTGTGCCCATCCCATGTGTGGGAGGCTTTTAAGGTCGGGCAGCAGAGGATTCTGGAGGCTCTTTCCCCCTTCCATTTATCTTCTGATATATATCAGCATAATCATGGCTCCCTTCTTCATACCTTGAGACCAACATCCAGAAATGTGCTATTTGTAGAGATTCAGATATATCTTCTTCTGTATCAGGCTGATTTAATGGGTGTTCAGAATGGTCTGGTAGATATCCAGGTCAATTCAGGGGATCGGCTGAAATAGAGTCCCCTACTCCTCCACCGTCTTTTCTCCTTCCCCCATGATCTTATTTTTAAGAAAACCTTCTCTTTCCTTCTCATCCTTACTGACAGGAAGTACTTCTGAGACCCCAAACTCTATTATATAAGCCCTTTTTGATTATTTAAAATCTGTACTATTTAAGTACAATCAAAGACTGTCAAAGCAGATATTTTATGTCTAGCATGGATTGAAATGCATGATTATCTGAAGAATGCAAGGGTTACAAAACAGTAATCAGTTGAGACAAAAATTTGAGATGAGTATTGCATTTCATTGCAGAATTATAATCAGCCAGGGCTTGGCTCTTTTGCAACAAAGTCAAGAGCAGAATGATAGAGGTCCTGAGCAATGATGGAGACACAGAAATAGATTGTATCTATTAACAGGAACTCCAGCTTCACTCATATCTCAACAGCACATCTCTTCTGATTGAAGAGACCCTTGGGTGCCCTTTTTCCAGGTTCTGAATGGAGGCTTGCCCTCCGCCAATATAGCTCATGGAGGGTAATGAAAGGTAATCAAGCAGAATTAATCAATTGTTAATGCCTGGTAAATAATGAAAACTTACTTGTTTTGTCCTTTGTTCTGCTGAAAGTGTAGAGAGTGTTCTTGAAGTCTCTGGGATTCTCTGTAGTATTCTTTTCTTTGTTAATTCATTTTCTCCTAAAAATTAGATTTTATCAATTTAATGGATGGAAAAAGAACTCATATGACATATGTTTTATATCACTTTGCTCATGATGAATTAAAAACAAATAGTGAAGATATATAAAGCAATTATCTTAAGGTAAATGATTATTAGTACATATAATATATGCATATACATCTATATGAAAGTATATGTATCTATAAGATAAGATCTGAACAACATCCTGTAAATTAAAAATATAAGTTAATATCATAAAATTAATATCTAATATTAGTATAATACTTCATATTTTGTAAGTATTTTTCATTACTATAATTTTATTTTAGAGCAATTATAGCAATTATTTGTGGCTATATTATTATTCTTATATCAAGGCTTATATTATTCTTATATCTTATTCTTATATCTTATATTATTCTTATATCAAGAAGAGTGAAATTCAGAGTATCAAGTCATTATTGCAAAAAAACACAGAACTGTTTGGCTTCGGGGCAAGGACCTGAATATAAAGATTTAGATGACAATTCCAGTGTTCTTTCCATTAGGTTACAGCTGCTTCAGAGAGAGAGAATAACTATGAAACACCCAGAACTTCTGAATCTCCCTGGTTTTTCGGATTAACTACCCCTAATTTAACACAGAGAAACCCTGGACCCATGCAACTCTGAGGCATATGAGTCCCTTCAACATCAACATACTTCCCAAGTAGAATTTCCACCTCTGTTTATGGCCTGGAGAGAAAAGATGGGACAATTCATTCAATTTCACAATATTGGAACTCTCAGAAAAAACAAATTAAAGTTTGAGTAAGAAAGAGAAAATAAAGGACAGAGGGAGGAGACACAATATAACAATCAACATTAGGTGGTAAGAATATAGAATTTACAACAAGACAGATAATAAGCTAGCTAAGTGAATTAAACAGTAATGGATATTATGTAGGATATTGACTGACAGATTTATTATTTTTTGATTTAAAATAATGAAAAAACTAAATTGAGGTCTTATTTTAGACCATTTAATTTCAGTTTTATAAGAATGGTAACATTAGCATTCTTTAAAAAGATAGAGTTCAATTAATCAAATTTTTTGTGTGGCAAATTCTTAATGGAGAAGTGGTGTATCATGTATAAATAAACCATTGCAATTTAGTATCAAAAAATCAAAGTGACACAAAATGGGATAGTAAAATCAAGGTTACGCTCAAAAATAGCAATATGTTTAGCAAAAAATGTGTAAAGGAATTTGGGTTAGAGTTTTTGATAAAATACAGGATACCCACTGAAATTTGAATTTTAGAGAAACAAATTTTTTTTAGTGTAACTATGTTCTAAATATTGTATGTACTCTGTATTTTTATTTGATAAATCTGGCTATCCTATTGTGGACTAATATAGTTAGAAAGTACTAGTAGAAATGAGATAGGGCGGTACTTCTCCCTATCTGGGAAGGCCTTTATTTATGGTTTTGTGATTGTGGCCTGGTCAATTCCATGAAGTTCTGCAAATAGAGATTTTAGTTTTGTAACCTGCCTTAATGTGTTCCCCATAAGTTAGGAGAAAGAAATTTGGAGAAAAAAAATCTGAGCCCCTCCTATACAATGGGATTTATGTTCATTATATTGCTTTTAATTTTGACAACACATCTACCTGTGTGATAGGTATCTCTAATCCATTCTACAGGTGAGGAAAATTAAGCTCAAAGAGAAAATTGATTTCCCAAAGTGTGGAACAAGTATGTGAACCTGTTTCCTGTGCTTATTTCCCTCATTAACTCAGCTTCCATTAGACATTTGGCAGTGTGTGAGACTGCTTAAAGTTTGTCTCCCTCTGCTCCTACCATCACTTGCGAACTCTCTCTCCTCTCAAAAAAAATTAAATAAATGAACAACATACTTCATATGTACATTAATTAGACATATGGAAAATCATTGCTGAGGAATGACCTTTAAATATTTACTATATTTTAATTTCTTTTTTTTTTTAAGATTTCATTTATTTGTGAGAGAGAGTGGGGGTGGGGGGTGGATAGAGGAGGAGGAAGAGGAATAAGCATACTCCCCCGCTGGCACGGAGGGGCCTACAGGGTTCAATTCCATGAAGCTGAGATCATGACCAAAGCCAAAATCAAGAGTTGGATGATTAACAACTGAGCCACCCAGGCCATCCCACCATATTTTAAATCCTTGACAAGATGTTAATTATTCCCAGTCTCTGAATTTCTATAACTTCCTTATACTTGGCCAATCAAACACAGCCTTAATTTTTTTTAATTTTTTTATAAACATATAATGTATTATTAACCCCAGGGTACAGGTCTTTGAATTGCCAGGTTTACACACTTCACAGCACTCACCATAGCACACACCTTCCCCAATGTTCATAACCCCACCACCCTCTCTCTACCCACCCCCGGCCCCCCTCAGTTTGTTTTGTGACATTAAGAGTCTCTTATGGTTTGTCTCCCTCCCAATCCCATCTAAACACTACCTTAATTTAAGGTAGAACATTTTGCATCTTCTGACACCATTGTCACACCTTTGTAAAAAAGTATATTTTCCAAGTACTACACAGTTCTGCATGTTCTTCTGTATATATTAAGGATATGGAAGATGGTCTAAGCTCAATTGCATATTTAATTATCATATTTATTAAATGATATATCTCACTTAGGACTGGCACTTCTTTCCCTTTCTAGCCATCCCAGCTATGAAGAATCCACTGCTGGTATCACAAATTGGGCATTTTTCCTGTTAAAATCAGATTTTTCTCAAAATGCTATTAGTCCAAAAACTAGTCAGAGATAGTGTATGAAATAAAACCTATCACTGTACCTTAATATTCAAAGCATTGTGTAAACTTAAATCTAGGAAGGCTTTGTGTTTGACGAGTATATGTAGGATTCTTTTTTTAAAAAAAAGATTTAGTTATTTATTTTAGAGAGAATGTGTGTGAGTAGGGGGGAGGGGTGGAGAGATATAGAGAGAAGGAGGCTCCTGCTAAGCTCAGAGCCTTATGAAGCGCTCAATCTCACAATCCTGAGATCAAGACTTGAGCTGAAACCAAGAATCAGATGCTTAACAATGGAGCTACCCAGGAGCTCCTATTGAGTATATGTAAGAATCTTGAGTGTTGCATTCTGTAAAATACTTTAACTAGTACTTACAACAATCTTATGAGATAAAGAAAACAGAATAATATCCCCTTTTTATGTATGAAGTAACTAAAATGCAGGAAGATTAAACATCATGCCCCAAATTACAATTATTAATGATATAATTAATATCCAAACCCAAGCCTCTACTTCCCAAGTCAAATGCTAGTGTGTCAAAAGCCATAATAAAGAATACACCAACCTTCCATCTCCTAAGAATTTAATCAGTGAGATAGTCAGACAAGTATAAGTAGGTGTAAGCTTATTCAATTATTGTTGATGACAGTGAAATAAAGCCTTAATTCACATCAATTTGAAATTGATTGAAGAAATTTTTGTTCCCACTTAAAATGGAATATGACACAGTTGTTAAAAATTACCAGTTTAACTCATGAAAGAAATTGAAGAAGACACAAAAAGATGGAAGACCATTCCATGCTCTTGGATTGGAAGAATAAACATTGTTAAAATGTGTATACTGCCTAGAGCAATCTATATTTTTTATGCCATTCCGATCAAAATTCCACCGGTATTTTTCAAAGAGCTGGAGCAAATAATCCTAAAATTTGTATGGAATCAGAAGAGACCCCGAATCGCTAAGGAAATGTTGATAAACAAAAATGAAACTGGGGGCATCACGTTACCTGAGTTCAAGCATTACTACAAAGCTGTGATCACCAAGACAGCATGGCACTGGCATAAAAACAGACACATAGACAGTGGAACAGAGTAGAGAGCCCAGATATGAACCCTCAACTCTATGGTCAAATAATCTTCGACAAAACAGGAAAAAATATACAGTGGAAAAAAGACAGTCTTTTCAAGAAATGGTGCTGGAAAAACTGGACAGCTATATATAGAAGAATGAAATTCAACCACTGTACACAAGGATAAACTCAAAATGGAAAAAAGACCTCAATGTGAGACAGGAATCCATCAGAATCCTAGAGGAGAACATAGGCAGTAACCTCTTCGATATCAGCCACAGCAACTTCTTTCAAGATATGTTTCCAAGGGCAAAGGAAACAAAACTGAAAATGAACTTTTGGGACTTTATCAAGATCAAAAGCTTCTGCACAGCAAAGGAAACAGTCAACAAAACAAAGAGGCAACCCACGGAAGGGGAGAAGATATTTGGCAAATGACAGTACAGACAAAAGGTCGATATCCAGGATCTATAAAGAACTCCTCAAACTCAACACACACAAAACAATCATATTTTAAAATGGGCAGAAGATATGAACAGACACTTCTCCGATGAAGACATACAAATGGCTATCAGACACATGAAAAAATGTTCATCATCACTAGCCATCAGGGAGATTCAAATTAGAACCACATTGAGATACCACCTTACACCAGTTAGAATGGCCAAAGTTAGCAAGACAGGAAACAACGTGTACTGGAGAGGATATGGAGAAAGGGGAACCCTCTTACACTGTTGGTGGGAATGCAAGTTGGTGCAGCCAGTTTGGAAAACAGTGTGAAGATTCCTCAAGAAATTAAAAATAGAGCTTCCCTATGACCCTGCAATTGCACTACTTGGTATTTACCCCAAAGATGCAGATGTAGTGAAAAGAAGAGCAATCTGTACCCAATGTTTATAGCAGCAATGGCCACAGTCACCAAACTGTGGAAAGAACCAAGGTGCCTTTCAACAGATGAATGGATAAGGAAGTTGTGGTCCATATACACTATGGAGTATTATGCCTCCATCAGAAAGGATGAATATCCAACTTTTATAGCAACATGGATGAAACTGGAAGAGATCATGCTGAGTGAAATAAGTCAAGCAGAGAGAGTCAAGTATCATATGGTTTCACTTATTTGTGGAGCATAACAAATAGCATGGAGGACAAGGGGAGATGGAGAGGAGAGGGGAGTTGAGGGAAATTGGAAGGGGAGATGAACCATGAGAGACTATGGACTCTGAAAACCAATCTGAGGGTTTTGAAGGGGCAGGGGGTGGGAGGTTGGGGGAACCAGGTGTGGATATTATAGAGGGCACGGATTGCATGGAGCACTGGGTGTGGTGCAAAAACAATGAATACTGTTACGCTGAAAAGAAATAAAAAACTAAAAATAAATAAACAAACAAATAAATAAATAAATAAAATCTTTTTTAAAAAGTAAATTAGGAGACAGTATTATAGCATTATCACATTTTTTAATTTTATGAATATATTGTTTTTGTAAACAAATTTTAAAAATATACACTAAAATGTAAGCATTAACTGTTTTCAGGTGTAAGAATTATAAAAACTACAATTCATTAACTGTGTAAAAAAAAATTACCAGTTTATAATTATCAGCATCAAATGTGTTATGATGTATATGTTTTAAAGTTGCTAAAATAAAAAATAGTGATAATATCAAATGCTGGTGAGGATGCAGATAAATTGGATGACTCATACATTGCCGGTGGGAATGAAAAATGGTACAACCCCTCTGAAAAATAATTTGACAGTTCTTACAAAATTAAGCATGCATTTTTCATAATACTCCAGCAAGTAGACTCAAGAGCATTTGTCCCAGGGAAATTAAAACTTAGGTTCACGCAAAAACCTGTACATGAATGATCATAATAGCTTTATTTATAGTAGCCAAAACTAGAAAGAACACAAATGTCCATCCTTCTCACTGTCAATATATTTGTTTTCTCATCATGTCACTCACTCCCTGATTCAAGCCATTCAATAGCATCCTATCATCTACCTATAGAATACTGTCTGAATTTTTCAACTGGTTTTTAAGCTTTCCAGAAACGCTCCCCAGCATACTTCATCAATCTCATTGAGTGTTCTAAGTTTCAGGTACACTCAACTAATTTTAATTCCACACACCCAATTTTTATTTTCCACCTTCTATAGCTTTGCTTATGCTGCTTCTCCTACCTAAAATAATCTAACTCTTCAAACTCATCATTTCCCAGCCCTAGCCAGTTGTTTGTTTTTTTTTTTTTTTTTTTCCATTCAACTGTTAACATGCCAATTACTCTATGAGACTTCTTGCTCATTCTAGGCTGAGGTTAATTCATTTTGTTCAAAGACAAAATGATCAAACCCATACTTCTTCATTGAATTGTAGTTACCTGTGCATGTGTTCCATGCACTAAATTTTTAGTTCCTATAGCACTTAAGATACTGTTTTGAACATGTTAGGCAGTCCAATTATGGAGTTCTCAAAAGTTTCAGATGTACAGGTAAAATTACTGTGAGAAAATTATTGTAAAAAAGCAGAAAAGGAGAGAAGTGTGGGAGGGCAGAAATGGAAGCCAAAAATTCAGCAAGACTAGTACAGGTGGAGTTTTTAGAAACCTGGATAATGAAATATCAATGCAAAGCAATTTAGGAAACCTTGTTGATTAGTGTAAAATATGTGTAATTTTTGTCATTTGGTCATTTACTTTTCATTTGCATTTCTACTCAATTATAGATGTCTTGATTGCTAAAATGATAGCCTGAGCCAACACACCTCTTGGGATGAGTACACGGAAAATTTGTCCCATACCAGCCTCTTTATCCATTTCTCCATTCACCTATGCATATAGTAAGATCTATTCCTGTGATATCCAGAGGCACCAGGAAACAGACTAAGCAAGAATGGATTACCAGAGTAACCAAAATAAAACCATAGTCTTTCACTCTCAGGTTTTTGAAACAAGATCGAGTGTGCATCGCTCACTTAAGGACAGCGGGAATCATCTGCATTGAGACCTTTAAAGACTTCCCTCAGATGGGGTGCTTTATCTTAAGAGATGAGGGTAAATCCATTGCAATTGGTAAAGCTCTGCGCAGAACAGTTCTCCGTCCTGAAGAGGGGACTGGAGCATCTTTCTTCTGATCCACTTTCTTGTACATTCTCAAACTAACTCCTTTATAAACTTTTCATCCATTCATCCCTTCTCCATATTTTAAAATACTAGGCCAGAATGAATTGTCTTTTTGAAGCTACAACTAAATAAACGATAATCCTTTCTATAATTTAGCTAGGTAACTTAAAAACAAAGCAAAACAAAAAACTGACCCAGTTTCTTTCATAGCATGTTAAAGGAGTTGGGGTGGAGTGGCAGGGGGGGTTCTATTTACAGCCTCATGTTTCCTCCATCCGTTTGTCATCTAAGCCAGTTAAAGGTATAGGCAGTCAAAAATAGCCTGTCCCTCGGCTCGAGATGCTCTTTGCCATCTGTCAGTTAGATATTAAACATAACAATATACTTGCTTAGGTTTTACCGAAGAGATTACTTGAGAGTAATCTAACTCAATGTCTGTGCTAGGAACTTGATTAATATTCAAAACAGTTAGACCACTGCATTTAAAAATAAAGCTGTGAAAAAAAATAATAAAACAAAGCTGTGGACATTAAGTATTACGCTGGTCTCTCCAGGATTCTTTTTTCTCCAATACTATATTTTTTCTCCAAGGAAATAAATATTCAAAAAAGACATTTTGACAATGTATTTGTCAATTGTAAAGGCAAGAATGCAAATTGTCTATATGATTATTTTAATGAAATAGTGTGTATAAGAACATTTTTGTAGGAAAAAATAGAAAACTAGAGGTAAACGCTATAAACGTTTATTTCCTTTTTAACTATATTAAAACCTTGTGCATCAAAGTACTGAGTAGCTGAATCATACCTATTCCTGAGTACAGGAACAGAGCCCATTGTTATGTCTTGTCCTTTGAGTTTCTATGCTCCTCTGAGAAATAGGTTTTCTTCAAAGGATCCAATCACATTTACATTTTCAGTGCACTTTAAATCATCTGTATTTTGTTCCTGGGCCTCACCCCTGTCTGGATGAGACAATGTTCTCTTGTGTTTTGTTTCAAATTTAGACTCACACACATAATAAAAACATAATAACAAATAATTCCTTACAAGAACTTCACATTGTCTCATGTTCATCCAGTTATTACAACTGTGTGATGCAGGTAACAACATCATTTTCCAGGTAGAGACCAAGCCTCTGAGACGACTGTTGACCAATCCAAAGTCTTGACACCAGTAAATAAATGACAAACCCTAGCCTCGAATCCAGTGTTGTTGATTCTTATTCAATGTATAAATGTAACTTCTTCCCACCAAGTCAGATAGAATATGCTGATATAAGACTCTTTTTAAAGGATCTATATTTCACAGATTTTTGCTTTTAGTCTGAAAAAAATAAAATAAAATAAACCACACATACATCTACACACACACAGAATATTAGTCAACTCCTGAGAACGTGAACCTAAAATTTCCAACTGCACCATATTTGATAAGGCAATCTATACGTGAGCATGTGTATGCTTTTAGGTGAATGGAGAGCTAGCTCTGTTAATAATTCCTTAAAGCTGCTGTACTTTTCCTTTCTCCATATCTCCAATTTATGCATTTTAATGCTAAAATAATTTTTTACTGTATTTGTGGGAAAATAGTTTTAGCACTTGGCAGATTACAGAGAGCGTCCGTTCCCATTTTCTGCATTAGGCTGGGTAAAATCCCTGAGGAAAACAAAAAAGTGTGGGTCAGTGTCAGGATCATAAATGTTCAGTTCCTAGCTGCTTCTTTAAAGGCAGAAAATGTGGGACTTCACAGCTACAAATAAGCTGTAAATTTACTTAGAGAAAATGGATGTGTGATGTGTCCTAACTATCCTCCTTAAAATCATTCTGATATTCGATACTTAGAATATCGAAGATATTCAATACTCAAATGTGTTTCTAGAAATAGAATACATTGTAATACTGTTTCCCAGAGATCTTTCTCTTTTTATTCACCTGGCTTTAAGAATTACTTATAAAATTTCATAATTTGATTAAAAATTAGTATGACAGTTGTAGTCCACCAACAGAGAAACACCCCATAAATAATGCATGTGGCAAACTAAGGGATAAGTTTAGATTTGTGGTAAATTACTAACAACTATGTAGCATATGTGTTTCTGTTATTTTACCCAAGTTTGAATGATTTTAGTAATAGATTTTTTTCCGTAATCAAGGTGAAAAACCAGAAACTATGAGACTAAATTGAGGATATTAAATAATTGATTTTCAACATTTATCATCATTTAGAGAAGAAATATCTATTATATCTAAGAATTCTTAGACTTAGTATGAGTGGTGGATTAATTCTATGGATTAATTAATTCTATGGATCCTGTGCTAAATGTTTCACACGCAGCATTATCTTATTGTTAGATATCAGGTTCACATTAGCACAAAGTTGTTCTTCTTTTATAAATTACCTTTTTATGAGCTTTATGAGAAATAGAAAGCCTGGGGCACCTGGGTGCTCAGTGGGTTAAAACCTCTGCCTTCAGCTCAGGTCATGATCCCAGGATCCTGGGATGAAGCCCTGCATTGGGTTCTCTGCTCAGTGGGGAGCCTGCTTCCCCAACTTTCTCTCTCTGCCTCTCTGCCAACTTGTGATCTCTGTCTGTCAAATAAATAAATAAAATCTTTAAAAAAAAAAGAAAAGAAAAAGAAATGAAAAGCCTAAGAAGCTCCCTCTCTTATTATTATATTATATAAAAAGAAGCCAGAATAAGATAATTTTCAATAATGAGAAAACTAAAGTATTCTAAATAGATTATTGATTAAAAGTTGGGATTTTCTGAGACATAACCCTAAACTTTTATAATTGGAGTCTTCGAGGCAACATCTATACTTCTCTGTAGTATAGACTTTTGGAGTCACTAATAATCTGTGAATGAATCATGGTAGTGGCTCATAATGATATGTCCAAAGTCAAGGATGACAACAAAATGCTCTGTGTACAAAAGCAGGAGAATATCAAACAAACCAAAATTGTAATATTAGAAATTAAGCATAGAAATAATGATCTGTGAGGGCTATCAACAGTAAGACTGATTGTAGTGTGCTTAAAATTGCAGAGAAGTTTTTTACTTAATTAAAAATGGAACATATCCCTCCCTTTCTCTAGTTTGGAGTGCTAATTAAGTACTAGCAGTGTTTGTTTGTTTGTTTGTTTTTTAAATTTAGAAGGAGAGAGAGAGAGAGCACAAGCCAGGAGGGACAGAGGGAGAAGAAGAGAGAATCTCAAGCAGGCTCCATACTCAGCATGGAGCATGATGTGGGATTCAATCTTACCACCCCGAGATCATGACCTAAGCCAAAACCAGGAGTTGGGTGCTTAACCCACTCAGCCACCCAGATGACTCCAACTTTTAATATATTTGCCTAATTTTCAAAATATATACATTTACAGTCCTGAAATTGTTAATAAATTATGTCATAGATTAGGATTTGAAAAGTAGCCAATGCTTCCCATTGCCTCATCCCACCTATGTAATAAGTCATTAAATTCTCTCTCTCAAATATCTCACGAATCCACCCCCATCCCCCACATCACCAGCACTCTGCCAATCAAGGCGACTGTCATTCTCTTCATCTGGACCAACACAATTACCTCTAAACTGGCTTCCTGACTCTACTCTTGTCGCCTCAGTATATTCAGCACACTCCATCCAGAGAGGGCTCTTTTTTTTTTTTTTAAGATTTTATTTATTTATTTGACAGAGAGAGATCACAAGTAGGCAGAGAGGCAGGCAGAGAGAGAGAGGAAGAAGCAGGCTCCCTGCTGAGCAGAGAGCCCGAAGCGGGACTTGATCCCAGGATCCTGAGATCATGACCTGAGCCTAAGGCAGTGGCTTAACCCACTGAGCCACCCAGGCGGAGAGGGCTCTTTTTAAAGCAGAAATCAAATGTCTCCCTACTGACGGCTAGATTAGTTAAAACTCTTACACTTGTGCAGGAAGCCTTCCCTAGTCGGTCTCCTCCCCAGCTTCCCAGCCTCATTTCACAGCTCTCCAGCCCTGCGGGAGGTTTCTCCTGTCCTCCCTGGGACTCTCAGAAACAGCTCGCTCTCTGCATCTCAGGGCCTTGGGGAGCCATTGCAAAACCGAGTTCTTATGCTGAACACTGGAGACTTTGATTCATTTTATATTGGCTAAAGCCTGGTAATTTGCATATTTAAAAGCTGTTTCCACTGTGCACCAGGTTTGCTGTTCTCTTTGCCTTCAATCACAGTCCCTCTATGGCTTTGAATGGAATTGCTTTTTATTCAATTTATAATGCACTAGTTGCCCAATATATGCAAGTCGTCATGGCAGAGATGTCTCATATGAACGCCACTATTTAAAATAATTGTGACACAGATATATTGTTTAACAATTCCTCAGAGGACAAAAATCCTTTTTACAAAATTGGCCTGTGTACCAAGGGCTAAGAAATATTGGTGCATTTGAGCAGTAAGAGAAGGCGGATCTGTAATCCGCTGTGCTATTTCTGTAAAAGACTTCTCAGGGCATAAGTGAGTGAAAGCCAACAATCTATGGTGCTGGCAGCCTGGAGGAAGCCAGAGCTCACTGTGTCTGTAAGCAGAGACTGCAAAACAGAAGTAAAATAAGAGCATTCCCTCCATAACTGAGACCTGGAGACTTGCTCGATGTTCTTCGCCAGAGAGAGAGAGACCCATCAAATTCTCCAGGACCCCCTCCTGTTTCATCAGTTGACAGAAGGAATGTGCTTCTTTATGTGCCTGTATGAATTTTGTTTTATTTTTACCACCAGTGATACAATAAAATCAAGTGGCTTAATTGTTAAAGAAAAGAGTTATTTCAGTTGCTTCTGAAATTAAACTAATATTATATGCTGAGTAGTACTTAATCTTTCTTTAATGATCCCAGAGTGTCCCATATTCATAATTATGATTAGCAATTACTTTTGAAATCACTGTAGTGTAGTGGAAAGAATGCTAACTGAGCTTGGTCATTCCCTAGCTGTATAATCCTTGGCAAAATCATGCTTGTGATTTATCATCTGGAAAATAAAGATAATTCTACATATCTCACAAATTTCTGTTAAGATTAAATCATATTACACAAAAAGTACCCGTCATAGTGTCTAGGGCACAGATGAGACCTTTTAAGTGCCAGTCCCATTTCTTCTCTCTTAATAACATAGATAAAGTAGGAGGCTGAAGGCTTAAAAAAATCAGAACACTAGACAAAAGAAATATATAATACCTAACTGTACAAAAGCCAAAAACAACCAAGAAAGATAAGTAAATAATGATGGAAAGGGGTGTGGGTAATTTATAGCAATGGCATAAACAGCACTAACAGATTATGACTGTCTTACAGCTTCATTGTGAGGTCACTTTCACTAATTCTTCATTAGAGGTTTACTTTTCACCTCCCAGATACTCATCTCCTTTTCTTTTTTTAAATTTTTCATACATGATGGAGTATATTTACTTCCTAATGTGTTTTTATTATCAAAATTTTTCTTTTCAAGGAATTGTAATCTTGGACAATCTTCCCAAGTCATTATATTTTTTAAAGGGTTCTTTCCTGGACATTAACACCCCTTTGTCATCTAAATAATGTATTATTCATTTGCTGTCCCCTGTCAATGATAATGTGTGTGACTCAGTCAATATCGAGAAATCCTTTTGTGTGACTTCCCTAATTATATGTCTATACTTCCAACTGCTAATGTCTCCCCAGTCACTGATTAGGATGTCTTTCTATTTTCCATAGTGCAAGACTTGAAAAGATTATTTTTAGTTTTAATTTTTCTCTTTATAAATCACTCTCTACCTATGAGCTAGCCATCCTTAATTTTTTCTATCCTACATGTACAAACCTTAAAAGAATGTTTTCTTTTTGTCATTTCATATAATTTTAAATATTTAAATAAAAAATGTTGACTTGTCTAAAAGAGATATAGGCTTCCTCTACCTTGTAGACATCCCTAGTTCTTGGCTTTGTGTTTTTTCATTTTTCCTGACTGATTTCTATACAACAGATTAAGAGTGAAAAGCTCCACTTCAATAAATGCATTGCAGTTTTTATGAAAATGAAAAATGAGAGATAATACTTATCAATAAATATTCCCATGGTAACTAGAAAAGATGAATTTATCTTGTATTACTGATTTGCCACATTATATATCCAATATTATACCTTTCATTTGCTTCCCCTGGACTACACAATTTATTTATTTATTTTTAATATATTTTTAATTGAAGTACATTGACATTGGACTACATAATGTAAAAGTAAATCTATATCCGATTAATTTAATATGTAAGGCAATAATTCTTCAAAAATACCTATGTCAGGACACTAAATCATCAAATTGTACTTCTGACATTTTTGGATAAATGATTACCAAGAAAATTAAGATTTTTCAAATGCTTTTTATCATAGCAAACTGTATGAATAAGACAATAAAAAAATTACAAGCCTCAGGATTTCTGAGGACTCTAACCACTATACATATATATATATATATATATATATGTGTGTGTGTGTGTGTGTGTATACATGTGTATATATGTGTATTTAAAACTCTAACAATTATATATACATATATATTCATTTAGACCAGTTTTACTCCATTTTTTATTGTATAATTATTTGTGTATTAAATGTTTTTAAAAAAGTTTTAGAATGCAGGTTCTTAAACTTTTAGGCCTAAGGACCCCAGAAAACTTTTGTTTATGTGGTTAACATCTATCAAAATTTACCAAACTAAAAATTTTAAATGAGAATTTTAAAACAGGAGAACACAAGCATATATCCCACTAACCATTTATGTGATGGTATTATCACACGTCATCTACTGTCACTAAGGACAGAACGAAAGAGCAAAAGCTACTAATATTTTAGTATTGTTATGAAAATAATTTTGATCTCATAAACCCCTGACTGTCCTTAAAAGCCACTGGACTAGAAGAACTGCCAATTTTTCATAAAACACAAATTTCTAAGGATGCTCCTGACTATTCTATGTTGATTTTTTTTTTTTAATATAGCAAAGTGGGTGCTCTGGTGGGCTCAGTCAGTTGGGTGTCCAACTCTTGATCTCAATTCAGGTCTTGATCTCAGGATCATGAGTTAAGCCCCACTGTAGGCTCTGCGCTGGGCATGGAGTCCACTTAAAAGAAATATAGCATAAGGAATATAGTCAATGATACTGTAATGGCATTGCATGGTGACAGATGACAGCTGCACTCGCAGTGAGCGTAACATAACATCTACAGAAGTTGAACCACTAAGTTGTATACATGAAACTAATGTAACTTTGTATGTCAACTATACTCTAATTAAAAGAAATGAATAGTCTCTGAATGCCTCTTAAATAAATAAACAAATAAATAAGTCACCTAGCACTTTTGTTTTTTATCTGGCAGGTGACAGGAGGCTGGTACCAATTTTCCACATCCGAATTTGCAGTTCCATTTTAGCCTGTGACTGTTAAACCAAGTGGATCACAAGAAGCAGGAGTGTTGATCTCTAAAGAAATAAAAATGCTAAACAAAAGCATGTGTTTCACTGGAGAGCAATTGAATAAATTAATTCAAAGTAAGGCAGTGTGTGTAATGAAAGCTTAAGTATGATTGTAAAGTTTTAAAAAAAACAAAATCATATTCAAAACACAAGTGTATAATAGAAAGAAAAATGGATAGGAGGACAAGTAGACAACAAAAGCAGTAATGATCATTGGATGAAGGACTTTGTTAAAATGTAAAGGACTTGAATATCACTTCCCTTTGTCTACACAGAGAAATAATAAAGCCAGGAATAGAAAACAGTGCTCATGAGATAATTAATGAATACACTAGGCAATCATAAATATACTATACTGTTAAAATAATGTGTTTAGACACACAACAGGATCCATATGCTGCAGCCTATCTTAGTTGTTTTCCTGGGTGACAGATATGACTCAGAAGAGCAATTGCAAAGTAGGTTTATTTTTTTGACCACCATTCTCACAAATTTGTCAGTGGCCTAGTTCTTCCCAGGCACCTGGATGAAAATCCACCCCATAAATGTGATCACTTAAAAGCAGCTAGAAGTCCTAAAGTCTCACTAAGTTGCAAATCATAGGCTTGATTCTATAGTTCAACTGTCTATTGCTATGTGAGAATCAAACTCTTGTGCATTTGAGATTGAAGTTTTACCTTGTCCCCCAGTGTGGACCTGATAGAAGAGGACCATGTACAAATAAGGAAGTGGGATTTAGTCTGTTTCTTCCCCTTCCCTATACAGGAATACATTATTTTATTGTGCTTCACTTTATTCTTCACAGATACTGCTTTTTTTTATATATATAAATAGAAGGTTTATGACAATCTCATGTCTCTGTGTCACTTTTTAAAATTCTCATAATATTTCTGACATTTTCATTATTATTATATTTGTTATGGTGATCTGTGATCAGTGACTTTTGATATTATTATAATTTCGAGGTACCATGAACCACATCTATATGAGATGGTGAACTTTTTTTTAAGAAAGAGAGAGATCACATGCATATATGTGAGCTGGTGAGTAAGGAGCAGAAGGAGAGGGGAATTGAGAATTTTAAGCAGGACTAATGCATATCTCAATCACCTGAGATCATGACCTGAGCCAAAAACAAGAGTCAGATGCTTAACCAGCTGAGCCATCCAAGTGCCACAAAGATGGTGAACTTAATAGATACTTGTTGTATATGTCCTGTCTGCTCCATGGACTAGCCCTTCTCCCATCTGTCTTCTTCTCCTAGGGCCTCCATCTTCCCCAAAACACAACAATATTGAAATTAGGCCAACTAATAACCCTACAATGGCCCCTAAGTGTTCAAGTGAAAAAAAAAAAAAAAGAGTCAAACATTTCTCTCTCTAAACCGAAATATAGAAATGATTAAGCTTAGCAAGGAAGGCAAGTCAAAAGCCAAGATGAGCTGAAAGCTAGGCCTCTTGCACCACCCAGTTAGCTAGGCTGGGAATGCAAATGAAAGGTCCTTGAAGGAAAAAGGTGCTACTTCAGTGAACACAGTGAATGGTAAGAAACAGAAGTAGCCTTATTGCTGATATGGAAAAAGTTTTAGTGGCCTAAACAGAAGATCAGACCAGGCACAGCATTCCCCTAAGCTGAAGCCTGATCCAGATCAAGGCCTCACACTCTCTTCAGGTCTGTGAAGGCTGGGAGAGATGAGGGAACTGAAGAAAAGCTGTTTGGTTCATGAGGTTTAAGGAAAGAAGCCGACTCCGTTACAGAAGAGTGAAAAGTGAAGCCACCAGTGCTGATGTAGGAGCTGCAGCAAGTTTTCCAGAAGATCCAGCTCAGATAAGTCATGAAGGTGGCTAAACTAAACAACAGATATTCAGGGCAGTTGAAACAGCCTTCTGTTGGAAGAAGACACCAAAAAGAAATTTCTTAGCTAGAGAGGAGAAGTCAATGTCTTCCTTCGAAGCATCAAAAGACAGGCTGACTCTATTGTTAGGGACTAATGCAGCTGGTGACTCTAAGTTGAAGCCAATGCTCACTGACCATTCTGAAAATCCTAAAATTATTAAGAATTATACTACATTATACTAAAATTATATCTACTCTGCCTGTGCTCTATAAATGGAACAACAAAGCTCAGATAAAAATGCCTCTGCTTACAATGTGGTTTACTAAAAATTTTTTTTTGATGGTAAACGTTTCCTTACTTTTTTTATATATGTTTTTTTATTTTTTATAAACATATAATATATTTTTATCCCCAGGGGTACAGGTCTGTGAATCACCAGGTTTACACACTTCACAGCACTCACCTTAGCACATACCCTCCCCAATGTCCATAACCCCACCCCCCTCTCCCAAACCCCTTCCCCCCAGCAACCCTCAGTTTGTTTTGTGAGATTAAGAGTCACTTATGGTTTGTCTCCCTTGCAATCATATCTTGTTTCATTTATTCTTCTCCTACCCCCTTAACCCCCCATGTTGCATCTCCACTTCCTCATATCAGGAAGATCATATGATAATTGTCTTTCTCCGATTGACTTATTTCACTAAGCATGATACCCTCTAGTTCCATTCATGTCATTGCAAATGGCAAGATTTCATGTCTTTTGATGGCTGCATATTACTACATTGTGTATATATACCACATCTTCTTGATCCATTCATCTGTTGATGGACATCTAGGTTCTTTCCATAGTTTGGCTATTGTGGACATTGCTGCTATAAACATTCGGGTGCACGTGCCCCTTTGGATCACTACGTTTGTATCTTTGGGGTAAATACCCAAGAGTGCATTTGCTGGGTCATAGGGCAGTTCTATTTTCAACATTTTGAGGAACCCCCATGCTGTTTTCCAGAGTGGCTGCACCAGCTTGCATTACCACCAACAGTGTAAGAGGGTTCCCCTTTCTCCACATCCTCACCAGCATCTGTCATTTCCTGACTTGTTAATTTTAGCCATTCTGACTAGTGTGAGGTGATATCACATTGTGGTTTTGATTTGTATTTCCCTGATGCCGAGTGATATGGAGCACTTTTTCATGTGTCTGTTGGCCATCTGGATGCCTTCTTTGCAGAAATGTCTGTTCATGTCTTCTGCCCATTTCTTGATTGGATTATTTGTTCTTTGGGTGTTGAGTTTGCTAAGTTCTTTATAGATTCTGGACACTAGTCCTTTATCTCATATGTCGTTTGCAAATATCTTCTCCCATTCTGTCAGCTGTCTTTTGGTTTTATTAACTGTTTACTTTGATGTGCAAAAGCTTTTGATCTTGATGAAATCCCAATAGTTCATTTTTGCCCTTGCTTCCCTTGCCTTTGGCGATGTTCCTAGGAAGATGTTGCTGTGGTTGAAGTCGAAGAGGTTGCTGCCTGTGTTCTCCTCAAGGATTTTGATGGATTCCTTTCTCACATTGAGGTCCTTCATCCATTTTTAGTCTATTTTCATGTGTGGTGTAAGGAAAAGTCCAATATCAGTTTTCTGCATGTGGCTGTCCAATTTTCCCAACACCATTTATTGAAGAGGCTGTCTTTTTTCCATTGGACATTCTTTCCTGCTTTGTTGAACATTAGTTGACCATAGAGTTGAGGGTCTATTTCTGGGCTCTCTATTCTGTTCCATTGATCTGTGTGTCTGTTTGTGTGCCAGTACCATGTTGTCTTGATGATGACAGCTTTGTAATAGAGCTTGAAGTCCGGAATTGTGATGCCCCCAACTTTGGCTTTCTTTTTCAATATTCCTTTGGCTATTCGAGGTCTTTTCTGGCTCCCTATAAATTTTAGGATTATTCACTCCATTTCTTTGAAAAAAATGGATGGTACTTTGATAGGAATTGCATTAAATGTGTAGATTGCTTTAGGTAGCATAGATATTTTCACAATTTTATTCTTCCAATCCAGGAGCATGGAACATTTTTCCATTTCTTTGTGTCTTCCTCAATTTCTTTCATGAGTACTTTATAGTTTTCTGAGTATAGATTCTGTGCCTCTTTAGCTAGGTTTATTCCTGCGTATCTTGTAGTTTGGGGTGCAACTATAAATGGGATTGACTCCTTAATTTCTCTTTCTTCTGTCTTGTCATTGGTGTAGAGAAATGCAACTGATTTCTGTGCATTGATTTTATATCCTGACACTTTACTGAATTCCTGTACAAGTTCTAGCAGTTTTGGAGTGGAGTCTTTTGGGTTTTCCACATATAGTTTCATATCATCTGCAAAGAGTGATAGTTTGACTTCTTCTTTGCTGATTTAGATGCCTTTAATTTCCTTTTGTTGTCTGATTGCTGAGGCTAGGACTTCTAGTACTATGTTGAATAGCAGTGGTGATAGTGGACATCCCTGCTGTGTTGCTGACCTTAGCAGAAAAGCTTTCAGTTTTTCTCCATTGAGAATGATATTTGCGGTGGGTTTTTTCATAGATGGCTTTGATGATATTGAGGTATGTTCCCTCTATCCCTACACTTTGAAGAGTTTTGATCAGGAAGGGATGCTGTACTTTGTCAAATGCTTTTTCAGCATCTATTGAGAGTATCATATGGTTCTTGTTCTTACTTTTATTAATGTGTTGTATCACATTATTTGATTTGCGGATGTTGAACCAACCTTGCAGCCCTGGAATAACTTGGTCATGGTGAATAATCCTTTTAATATACTGTTGAATCCTATTGGCTAGTATTTTGGTGAGAATTTTCGCAACTGTGTTCATCAAGGATATAGGTCTGTAGTTCTCTTTTTTGATGGGATCCTTGTCTGGTTTTGGGATCAAGGTGATGCTGGCCTCATAAAATGAGTTTAGAAGTTTTCCTTCCATTTATATTTTCTGGAACAGATTCAGGAGAATAGGAATTAGTTCTTCTTTAAATGTTTGGTAGAATTCCCCCGGGAAGCCATCTGGCCCTGGGCTTTTGTTTGCTTGGAGATTTTTGATGACTGTTTCAATCTCCTTACTGGTTATGGGTCTGTTCAGGTTTTCTATTTCTTCCTTGTTCAGTTGTGGTAGTTTATAGGTCTCTAGAAATGCATCAGTTTCTTCCAGATTGCCAAATTTGTTTGCGTGGTAGCAGTGAGAGCCTCCATTTTTTATTGCACCTCATTAATAGTTCTTTTGATTTCAACTTGGTTAGATTTTAGTTCTTTTATTTCTCCAGAAAGGGCTTTTATATTTCCCGAGAGAGTTTCTCTAATATCTTCCATGCCTTTCTTGAGTCCGGCTAGAACCTTGAGAATCGTCATTCTGAAGTTTAGATCTGACATATTACCAATGTCTGTATTGATTAGATCCCTAGCCTTTGGTACTGCCTCTTGTTCTTTTTTTGTGTGGTGAATTTATCCACCTTGTCATTTTGTCCAGATAAGAGTATATGAAGGAGCTAGTAAAATACTAAAAGGGTGGCAAAGACCCCAGGAAAATATGCTTTAACCAAATCAGAAGAGATCCTAAATCGTGGGGGGTGGGGGATAAAAAGAGGTTCGGGAAAAAAAATTAAAAAAAGAAAATGAATAAAGAAAAAATATAAAGAAGAAAATATATATATATATTTGTTAGATAAACTAGTTAAAAATGTTAAAAAAGAAAAGGGTAAATGTTAAAAAAATTGTAGCAGAAGAAGAAAAAAATTGAAAAAGAAAAAAAATTAAATTAACTCCAAGACTAAAGAATCATGGGGAGAAAGCTATGAGTTCCGTGCTTTGCTTTCTCCTCCTCTGGAATTCCGCTGCTCTCTTTAGTATTGAAACTGCACTCCTTGGTAGGTGAACTTGGTCCTGGCTGGATTTCTTGTTGATCTTCTGGGGGCAGGGCCTGTTGTAGTGATTCTCAAGTGTCTTTGCTACTGGCAGAATTACACCGCCCTTACCAGGGGCTGGGCTGAGTAATCCTCTCGAGTTTGCTTTCAAGAGCTTTTATTCCCTGAACGCTTTCCGTAGAGTTCCAGAGGACAGGAATGAAAATGGCAGCCTCCCAGTCTCCGGCCCAGAGGATCAGAGAGCTCGGGGCTCCACTCCTCAGTGCATCCTCAGAGAATAGCGCCCAATTATTCCCATCTCCCTGGCCTCTGGCCATGCTCCGAGCTCACCAAGCCTGCTACCCGTTCAAGGTAACTCAGAGCTAAGAGCTCCCTCCTCAGCTTTGTTGCTGTAGCTGGATTCCCCATTCTAATACCTGCAAGCTCTGCGACCTTCAGACACCCCCAATCCTTCTGTGACCTTACGGGACCCGAAGCCATGCTGCCCCCTGCATGGGCTTCACCCCGGTTTAGCCTCTGAAGCTATGTCCCTCATTGGAACAGACTTTTAAAAATCCTGATTTTGTGCTCCGTTGCTCTGCTGCTTGCCGGGAGCCAGCCCTTCCCCCTGCAGTCTATCTTCCCGTGGCTTTGGATTCACTTCTCTGCCAGTCCTACCTTTCAGAAAGTGGTTAATTTTCTGTTTCTAGAATTGCTGTTCTTCTCTTCGATATCTCATTGGAATTGTGGGTATTTGCAATCTTTAGGTAAGCTATCTAGCTGATCTCCTGCTACTTGATGTAATCTCAGCCTGCTACTTCTCCACCATCTTGACTCCTCCCTCGGTTTACTAAATATTTTAAGCCTACTGTTGAGAACTACTGTCCAGAAAGAAAGATTTCTTTCAAAACTGGCTGCTTACTGAGAATGTGCCTGGTCATCCAAGAGCTCCAGTGGAGATGGACAATGAGATTGATGTTATTTTCATGCTTTCTGATACAACATCCACTCTGCAGTTCATAGATCAAGAAGTATTTTCAATTTTCAAGTCTTATTACTTAAGAAATGCATTTGGTAAGGCTATAGCACCATAGACAGTGATTCCTGATGGATCTAGGCAAAGTAAATTGAAAACCTTCTGGAAAGGATTCACTGTTCTAGAAGCCATTAAGAAGCATTTGTGATTCACAGAAAGAGTTCAATGTACCAACATGAACAGGAATTTTGAAGAAGTTTATTTCAACCCTCATGGATGGCTTTGAGGGGTTCAAGATTTCAATGTTGGGAGTACTTGGAGATGTGGTAGAATGGCAAGAGAACTAGAATTAGAAGTGGACCCTGAAGATGGAACTGGTTTTCTGTAATTTCATGATTAAGCCTAGAGTGGCTGAGGAGTTGCTTCTTATTGGTCAACAAAGAAAAATGTGTTTTTTAGATCAAATCTACTCCTAGAAGACTGTTAAGTGACAACAAAGGATTTAGAATATTCTGTAAACTTGGTTGATAAAACAGCAATAGAATTTGAGAGGATTAACTTTAATTTTTAAAAAGTTCTACTGTGGGTAAAATGCTGTAAAACAGCTTTACATGGCACAGAGAAATTGTTCATGAAAGTAAGAGGCAATGCAGCAAATTTATTATTGCCTTATCTTAAGAAATTGCTATGGCAACTCCAAGCCTTCAGCAACCACCACCTTGGTCAGGCACTAGCCCACAACAGCAAAGCAAAACCCTCCACCGGCAAAAAGATTAGAACTCACTGAAAGCTCAGCTAAAGGCTAGAATTTTTTTTAGCAATAACGTGTTTTTAATTAGGGGGTATACATTGATTTTTTAAACATAATGTTATTGCACACTTAATAGACTGCAGTGTGATGTAAACATAACTTGTATGTGTACTGGGTAATCAAAAAATTCATTTGAGTTATTGTTAAAATATTTGCTGTATTGCAGTGGTCTGGAACTATACCCAAACCTGCAATATCGTAGAGCTATGCCTGTATCTGAGAAGTTCCTTCCCATCAAGAAAACAAATTTTTTACTTCTATCGGTGGTTTTGACTGGTTGGAGTCAAACTGGTGATCCTCTGCCTTTCTGGGTTCGTCTGATGCTTAGAGTTATCTCCTTCATGACATGATCCTTGGACCTCACATGGCTGGAAACTTCCCACCTACATTCCATGACATGGGCAACTGTGTCACTATTCCAGCCACTTGTGGCTCCTTCTGTGGCCACTGAGCATCAGGAGGTCAGTGGCAGCTTCCCTCAGCTGACTTTCTTCTCCCCTCTAGTCTGTCTCTTAGACAGAATCTAAGACTTCCAACTGCGGGCTTTGCATGATACATATCCATGTGTCTTTTTTTATTTTGACAAACTCTGGAGGATCTTTATTTGTCAAAATGCTGCCCTATGCTCTGCTGCCATTGGCCCACCCAGCCAGCTCTCAAGGTTTATAATTCTTGAAGGCAACACAGACAAAAGTTCACTGCATCACCCAAACTGTGTGTTTGGTGGAAGGGAAGAGAATCATAAATCACATTCTCCGGGGAGTTGGTCCTCTGGAAGTTTAGTTCTCTAAGGAGGTATCTTCCTATGCACCCCCCCAAAAAAGATGGAAGTAAGGCACATAGGACAACTCATTCCAAAACAACCTTCAAGATTCCTTCCCTGATTTCCAATGCCTAGTTTTTCATACCATCAATATGAATGAAAATTATAAAGTCATCTAACCAGTTTCCCCCAACTTCTTTTTTGCAAATTTTGCACAGTAATACTTGACCTTTCAGCTAACACTTTAATATCCTGATGTGTATATGTTAATATACATATTAATACGTGATATATATGATATATCTATTATGATTTATATATACACAAGCATAAATATACAGTTTAAATAAACATACAATTAGGTAAGACTCAATATATGCTACACATGTACACCTACACATATATATACACATATGTAATGTCCAGTCTATCTTAGTAACTTTCATAGATGTGTGGTTTAGGAAGAGAACCAAGTTCATCTTATCAATTACCTTCTTTCAGATTCTTAAAAAGGTTAGAAAAAATCAGGGAGTTTCTCCTAGAAATAACTCCTCAATAAATACAGGCTAAAAGGAAAGAGCTTGTGGGAAGGGTCTTATGTGAAGGACTGAATGAAATACCACATCGTCAAATCATCACCAATTCCAAGAAGGAATATGACCAGATACTATAATCATGAGAGAAGGCACAGCTACAAAGAGTTATATAGCAATAGATTTGCTATGAACACGTAAAAGGGCATTCGAAATTATGTTCCAATAGATAAGCTGAGTACTTTGGACCAGCGATAGAATACTGATGTATTATAAAAAGAAAAAAAAAAACTTTTAATTTATTTTCTCTTTCTCAGTAAAGGTTTTTTTTTTTTTTTTCTGAAAAAGTAAACTAAATACTGATAAGAAGCAGTTGAGTCCTACAATAGATTGTAAGCATGTAAATACTCTAGATAAGTAAGTGTAGGACACTTGAAACAAACTTCAAAGATTACTGAGCAAATTTACAGAAAGTAACAGGGAACTTCAGCTAACATTCCATCCTTAAGGGATGGAATGGGAGAAATCTTGCAAGTATAAAATAAATCAATGCAGTCCTGAAAAAATCCACCAAACACAGGTCATTACTGATTTTAATATGGGTTATTAAAATGATGGTTTTTCAACCATCTTAAAAGGAAGTCAGTACCCAAAAGTTGGTAACCAACTCAACATGGCCTCACTGACTTTATTTAGGTCAAATTAATTTGATTTCTCCCTTAAATATGCCTATGATTATGGCTGATAAAAAATGCAATAGGTGAGGTGCCTGGGTGGCTCAGTGGGTTAAAGCCTGTCTTTCATGATCCCAGGGTCCTGGGATAGAGCCCCGCATCGCATCGGGCTCTCTGCTCAGTGGGGAGCCTGCTCCCCCCTCTCTCTGTATCTGCCTGCCTCTCTTCCCACTTGTGACCTATCTGTCAAATAAATAAATAAAATCTTTTTTAAAAAATGCAATAGGCATTTCTGGGTCTGAACAAGAAAAATATTTCCTAATACAGATGTTCCTCGACTTATGTGGGCTTACATCCTGATAAACTTATAGTGAGTTTAAAATATCATACGTTAAAAATGCACTTAATACACCTAACCTATCGAACATTATAGCTTAGCCTACCCTGCCTCGAATGCACTCTTCTCACTTATATGAACCTATAGTTGGGGAAAATGATCTAATACAGAGCCTATTTTAAAACAAAGTGTATAATATCACATGTAATTTATTGAATACTGTCCTGAAAGTGAATAACAGAATGGTCATATGGGTATAGAATGGTTGCAAATATGTCAATTGTTTACTCTGTGATCACATGGTTGGCTCGGACCTGTTGCTGACCACCATCACAAAAGAAGATCTACCACACATTGTGAGCCCAGGAAAAGATCAAAACTCAAATTATGGTCTCTACTGAATGTATACTGTGTTTTCTCCGTGCTTAAGTCAAAAAATTATAGGTCAGACTATTGTAAGCCAGGGATCATCTGTATTCTTAAAAACAACATGAAGGACTATTGAAGGATATTCATAACATAAAGGGGATTTATAACTGTTTGAGCAGCTAATGACCAAAGATACTAATTTGAATGGATGTGATTGGAAAGGAATTGGTATCATTTATTTCTTCACTGAGCATGTGCTGAATGCACTGTAATTTCTACTGAAGGTAGGATTCCTCGATTGTCTAGTTAGTCTGAGACTCCAGAGCCAGTGTGGTTTACCTCGTGATGCAGGTAGATACAAGGTCAGCCTGCTTAACACAGGTAAACTGCTAGAGGACAACCAGTTGACCTTTCCCAAAGGAACAGGCAAGGAGGTATTCTAATTTATCTAATTTTTACCTATCACTTTGTTCCCTTCAAGAGTTGTTAGCCCTGATGACATCTAGTCATGCTTCTTACCCGGCTTAAAAGCAGGTCTCTCCTGATTGCTTTACAAAGGCATACAAAACAAGTAAGAATGATTTCTAAACAAATAGGGTTTTTAAAATATCAACTTGAGATATTATGTGTCTCCTTTGCTTCAGACAGGCAGTCTGTCTATGGAAGGAGGGGAACCATACTTCATTTTCACAGACAATGTAACAGTCTGTTAATCCCATCTGTTTCCTGTAAGAAGGAAATAATTGTTACATATGGGGCTCAAGGAGCCTGAGGCCTCATGGAACATGTCTCAAGAACTTTACCCAAGAAGTAGAAATTCAGCAGTGTCGTTTACGGAAGTAGATTTTATTTTATTTTCTCACGTCTTTCTTCTTATTTATTGATAACTTTTCAAAGATTGATTGGAGATGTGTTCATTGATTCAGGTTGGATAAATGGACTTTTCAGTAGTGTGGAGCTTTCCTTCGTGGGTTTGTGTCACAGAACAGTAGCTAAGTTTGATAAGCCTAGACTTAGGCCTCAGATATTCACATATCTATGAATTGTCATGTAGACAATTATATTCAATATGGAGAGTAATTGCTGTAATTCTTGGTAGCAGACAAGCAAGAAATTGAAATTGATTCAGACAAACTTAAGGTAAAGAATTTGCTTTCTCAGAATGCTATTGGGTTCATCACAGAACCTTATGAAGAATACAGCATTGGGGTGCCTGGGTGGCTCAGTTGGTTAAGCATCTGCCTTGGCTCAGGTCATGATCCCAACATCCTGGGATCAAGTCCCACGTGGGGTTCCCTGTCCAGTAGGAAGCCTGCTTCTCCCTCTCCTCCCTGCTTGTGCTTTCTCACTATCTGTCTGTCCCTCTCTCTCAAATAAATAAAATCATTAAAAAAAAGAAAAAAGAATACAGCACCCAGGCTGAGAAGGCAGGATCCAAGTCACATCTGGGACTCTAATTAAGAGGAAATATGGGCAGTTTCTCTAGAGTCCAGCCATCAGGATGGCCTTCTGTCCTTAGAAGACCCTTTCCAAGTTTAAGTTCCTTAAAAGAAAATGGGCTAGGCTTAGGCCAAACTTCAGAACTTATCTATGATAGGGATTGGTGACAATCTGAGTTGATAACCTGATTAGGACTTCAAGGAATGGAGGTTCCACAAAAGAAAACTAAGTGTCTTTTCCAGAAGAAAGGACAAGGAGAAGCAAGCAATAATATTAAATATTTACTATGAAGAGTATAATTTACTGCATCTCTAGTTTGAATTTTATATGCTAAAATATGGTTTTAATTCTCAGATTGGACGATGAGTTCACAGATGTTCAATTTTTACTGTGTAAATGAAGAAGAAATAAATAAGATAAAAGGAGACCATGCATAAACCAATGATAATGTGTATGAATAAACAGTTATGATTCAATACATAGTATAAATCCGAGGTACTAAAAGTTTTTTAAGTAAACAAAATTTTAAAAATTAAGCAAAATTTTAAAATGTTATCATTATTATCATACATAGAAATACAATCTGAGAAGATATATTTTGAATATTTAAAACAACTTACTTACTTCCATTTCTGGATAACAATATGATAAGGAATGAGGTTATAAAGCACTTGGAAAATTTTTCTAATTCAGATCGCCCCCACTACTTCCTAAAGTCACAAATTGCAAATTTTCTTAGCTATACTAGGTCTTCAGGTCTTTCATATCAATTTTAGGGTCAATTTGTCAGATTTAACCTACACATAAGATTTAACACACACACATGAACTATGGGAAACTTTATTGGGATTGTACTGAATCTATAGCTCATCTTCAAGAGATTCAACATTTATTCAATTATTTAATTTTCTAACTCGAAAACATCTTCTCATCTATTCTCATTCCATCTTATCCTATTTTTTTCTAGCTCTCCATTATAAGTAATTCTTAATTTGTCTCTATTATATCTGTACAGTCCTCTGTAGAGGTCCGTGCAAAATATCTGCTAGATTTATTCCTAGGACATTTTATAGTTTGTTTTGCCATTACAAATGGTGTCCTTTTCTTCAAATTTTTTTCCTCAATGTTTGTTACTTCTGTACAGACATGCAATTGGCTGTTGTGTAGTTAACTATCTTTCAAAATTCTTGTCATTTCTCGTTATTTGTCTGTATTGTCCTGGTTGTTTTACGTATACAACCAAATCATTTTCAAAGAATGACAGTATTTTCTCATTTCAAATTCTTATGCTTTAATTTATTTATTTTTAATTACACTGACTAGACTATAAAACATTGTTAAAAACAATGAATCAATGACAGATATCTTTATCTTATCCCGAATTTTAAAAAGAATACTGCCTATAATCTTCCATTTAGAGTAATGTTTGCAAACACCACCAAGTTAAGAGAATTGGTTTATATTACAAGCTTATTTTTTTTATCATGATTGAGCATTGAATTCAATTGCATGCTTTTTCTACATCAGTTGAGATAATTATATAATTTTTAGTATTTTAATCAATGGGGTGATTGAAAATGGTAACATTTGAAAAATTAATTCATACTTAGATTCTTAAAACAAACTTGATTTGGTCATGATTTATTATCTTCTTATAAACTTTTTCAACTTGTATTATAAATCTTCAGCATAGGACACAAACATAGTTTAATAATTAAAAAATTTGTAATGTTTTAAAATCTCATCTCCTTGGTTTTGGTATCCAGATTAAATCAGTCTTTTACAATGAATTGAGGAACGTGAAGTATGAGAGTCTAGAGATTGGATCTTTGAAGATGTAGAAGAACTTATGCATAAAATCATCTTGGTTGGCTGTTTCCTATACAGGAAGACATTTTTCAGTAGTTACTAGGCTATTAGGCCCTGTGCTTCTTACGCCATGTTTGGAAAGTTATTCTTTAAGAATGTGTCTACTTCAGGGTGCCTGTGTGGCTCAGTGGGTTAACCTCTGCCTTCAGCTCAGGTCATGATCTCAGGGTCCTGGGATCAAGCCCTGCATCGGGCTCTCTGCTCAGCAGGGAGCCTGCTTCCTCCTCTCTCTCTGCCTGCTTCTCTGCCTACTTGTGATCTCCGTCTGTCAAATAAGTAAATAAAATCTTTAAAAAAAGAAAAAAAGAATGTGTTCACTTCATGATCGTGGACATCCTTGTCTTTCCCTCTACCTGTCTCTGTCTCTGTTTATCTCTGTAAGTTGCTGTCTCTGACTCTGTCTCTATTTCTGTCTCTCATCATAGCTTTCTCACCTAAGGTTTATATATATATTTTTAGTCATTTCGAATCCAACTTCGGACATTGTTGATCTGGTCTTTTTTTATTATTATTATAATTTATCTATCATTATCCACTTCTTTTCCTTAGTTTTACTTTAATTTCTTTTAAGAACCTAGAGTTGGACATTTATCTCATCGATTTTCAGCATTTCTCCTTTCCTAATATAATCATCTAAAATAATAATTTTTCACTGAAGCTCCACTTTTGCTGATCCCACAAACTTCTATAATAATATATTCTCTTTCTTTAGTTCTAAGCGTTTTTAAAATTTCCACTATGATTTCTTCTTTGACCTATGATTCATTTTAAAATGCATGTTTTATATCTGAGTATTTGAAGATTTGTTGATTGATATATAATAACTTTTAACTTAATTCATCTGAGGTCAGAGAATATGGCCTATACAGCACTATCTTCTCAATTTTGCTAAACCTTGATTTATGGACTAGTATAAAACCATTTTTTTTCCATTGGGAAGATGTGTATTTTCTATTTGTTAAGAAAATCTCAAAAAAGCAAGTATACCAAAGTAAGTTCTATATACGTGCTTTAGATGACGCTCAACATCTGTGATGATCAAAACTTTCATGTACTTGCTGATTTTTTTTCTCTGCTTTATTTATTAATACCTGAGAAGATCATATTGAAATATCCCTCTATGATCATGTTGTTGAAAATTTCTCCTTTTACTTTGATCAAATATTTCTCTTTTTATATTGTGAGGTAATTCCATTAAACTCATTTAATGTTTCTACATCTTTGTGGTAAGTTGAAACTTTTGTCATCAGGCAGCAAATGCCTTTTCTTAGACAAATATAAAGACACCAGCACTTTTTTAATGTGCATATGTGTATATTTCATATCTTTTTCAGGTTTTTATTTTCAATTTTTCTGTGCTTATGTTTCAGCTCTGTCTCCTACAAACAACATCTTACCAAGTTTTAGATCTGATCTGACAATTTCTATACTTTCAAATGACAAGTCAAGCCCATTTATGCTTATTGTGATTATTGATACACTTAAACTTGTTCCTTCCATTTACCGGTTTGTTTGTTTTTTGTGTGTGTGTGTGATTATTTACTGTTTTTTTCCTGCTTGATCTGTTTTTTTATTTTCACTCTTTGAAGCTTTTTAAGGTTTTTGACTGCATTTTTTCCATTCTTTCTCTCTGTTGTTTTGAATTCACGCATTTGATTTTTGTTCCTTTAGTGGTTGTCAATGAAATAGCAGCATTATATTTGTGAATAAATAAGTGAATAAATCTGAATCAAACCACTTTGAAAATCAAACCATTTTCCTCTAAAGGAAAATAAAATCATCACTCTTTAGCTTACATACTGTTACTGTCCATTATTTCAGTTCCATCTTTTTTTTAACTTCCACTATGCTTTATTTCATGGAGACTCAGATTTTATGTTTGCCATATTGTGTTATTTGTTTACTACTTCTCTATGTAGAACAAACCATCTTTCTGGGATCATTTTTCTGCTTTATAATGTGTGTTTTTAGAGCAGGTCTATAGATGAGATATTCTATCAGAGTTCTTTTCTACCTGATTTTTTATTCCATACGATGTCTTAATCCTTATCCTTGAAAGATTGCTTTGCTAGACTCAAATTGTAGTCTGATGTCTATTTCTAGCCAACATTTTTAAGATATAATTCTGCCATCTTTAGGCCTCAAGGATTGCTGTTGTGAAGACCCTTTCTTCTAAATTATCTTTTGTTTTTATTTTTGCTCGTGATTTGTCATTTCTCTTGGCTATTTTTAAAACTTTTTGGCTTTGGCATTCTGCACTTTCACCACTATATGTCTAGGCATGAATATCTTTTTATTCAGGTCTGTGGGCACATGATTTTCTTGAAATACTATAGTCATTACTTTTAAAAATATGTTTAAGCATATGTTTCCTCACCTTTCTCTCAATTATTTTCCTTTGGACCTCAAAGTAGATATAGGTTATATATATAGTAGATATAGATCATTTTATCCTCATGTCTTTTGATCCTTTAATGATTTCCATCTCCTTATCTCTCATTGCAGCATTACAAATAAATTCTTCAGATATATCTTCCTATTCACTAATTCCCTTTCAACAGTGTCTAGCATAACATTTTATTTGTGTGTTAAATTTTTGCTGCCAGCAACTGTATTTCTCACTTCTTACTATTTTACTTTTTAAAAAAATCTGTCTTTGCATTTCTGAAAGCTTCTTATTGTATATTTTCTTAATTATATTCTTTATTTCCTTGAGTATTTAATAGAGAGTCACTTAGCATTCACTACCTAAACATTTCAACATCTGCAAATCTTCAGGGTATAAAGGCATTTGATAGATGGTAATCTTTGTTGTGAGTTTACTGTTTCACTTCTGGGAGTCCAGTAAACTAAATTAACTAACTAAACTAGAGGAAGCTTTCCTATTCTATTAGCAGCCAGAAAGAAGTCCAGCTCTGGACCATTTCTGATATCTTAGAAGGTACTTTTACTCTTATTGAAATGGTGAGTAATTGCAGGGTTCTAAATAGAGAGGTTGAGCCCTCACAGCACAAACAATCAATGACAAGAAGCAGTAAGACCTTTTATAAAACTTCTTGCAATAATCTAGGCAGGAGATAGCGAAGCTATCACCCTTAGGCAGGGTAATATTTATGGAAATGATAAGAAATTATCTTATCTGGATATATTTGAAGGTATTAATATCTACTGCTGTGTTGAATTACCTAAAAATTTAGGGGCTGGAAACAACTACTTTTTTTCCTAATGTGGAAAGAAGTCCTCCTTTTCAAGTAACTGTTGATACTGCTCTTGGTAATCTGGATCAGCTGCAGTAAAAAGAACACCAACAGATGTAGAAAACATTGGTACATTCATAAAATAGGATCACTTTCAGGTGATGCTACTCTGTACATTGAAGTTACATGAACCTGACTCTAACTGCTTCACAACATGGCAGCTGCCTTCCAGCATAGTCTATGACCCACAAGAGAACATGAGTAAACACCTGACATGGAAACAACAATCTTTTTGTAACCTAACTTTAGAAGCAACATACTGTCATTTCTACATATTCAGTTCATCAGTAACTTGTCGATAATTCCAGTCCACATTCAAAGGGAAGAGATTATACCACGTGTGAACACTAGGAGGCAGGGATCCTTGAAGGGCAACTTTGAGGCTGCCCACCACACAGATAGAACAGTAGGATCTTCTGATAGGTAAATACATGGATTATGAGAAAAAAAAGAGCCAGGGATGATGTCAAGGTTTGAGACCTGCACTGTTGGAAGATTGCTGTCTCACCACCTAAATTGGAGAAATCTGGGCATGAGACAGTTTTATAGGGAAAGATGGAAAGTTTAGTTTTGATGTATTGAGCCTGCAATGTCTGTTAAATATCCAGATGCAGAAGTTAAGTCTGGGGTTTAAAGGAAAGACATGAGCTGGAGACATGGGTATAATGAGCTTATTGGTGGTCTTTGAAGGTATGAGATGACTAAGGAAGAACATTTATAGGGGTACCTGGGTGGCTCAGTCAGCTAAGCCTCTGACTCTTGATTTCAGCTCAGGTCATGATCTCATAATCATGGGATTGAGCCCCACGTTGGGCTCCATGCTCAACATGGAGTCTTCTTGAGACTCTCTCTCCTTTTCCCTCTGTCTCTCCCTCCATTCATGTGTGCACGCTCGCTCTATCTCTCTCAAAATAAGTAAATAAGATGTTTTAAAAAATTATCATGCTGTTCTTTTGGTCTGTTATGAATATAATCTTTTTAAGAACATAGAATTATTGCTCAAATGACTCCACATTGAGACAATAGGAATTTTCAAAATAAAATTCAAAGATGGTTCAAGTCAATTAAAAAAATACTATGTTGTTTGATAAACCTTGAATAACTTTTCCTTTGTTTAATGGACATTTTATATTAAATTAAATTAAATGAGCATTTCCAAAACCAAACAGCTTGGGTTCAGTTTCTGGTTCTACCATTTACGAGCTGAATATCCTGGAAAATGACTTAATCTGACTCTGACTCAGTTTCCTTATCTACAAAATAGGAAGAGTAATAAACGCCACTCACAGGGGGGATTTTGACAATAAATTGGTTAACTTATGTCAAGGACCTGAAACAGTGCCCACTACATAGTAAGCCTTATGTGATTTTTAGCCATTATTATTCTTTAAACTGGTTTTGGTTTCCTTCACCAACCTTTAAGCTTCCTTCAATCTTTTGGTCAAAATTACTTCCCTGGTTTCAAAACATCTAAGTGTATCATAAGTTTATAGCTTCTGTTGAACTCCACCAAGCAGGTAACATATCTTTGGAAAATCTCCATCCAACTTTTCTTTCTTTAAGACCAGTATTTTCAAATTCCTCAGCTCTTATATTCTGCAAAGAAATTTAAGGATCACCTTTTGTTAATAAATATGCCTTAGGGAACTTTTCTTCCATTCCTTCCTTTTGTGTTTCACACTGGGTATTTTCATGCTCACATACATATCTTCTGTCCAGGTCAAAAGAAGTGATGGTCAACTGCAAAATTCTGCCCTTCCCACCTTTTGCCCACCCCCATCCCACCTGCACTCACACTTTGCAGCCTCAGACCTGCCCGAGGCAGAGATTCTCTGACTCCCCTCATCGAGCAAGTGTGGATGCAAGTGCCTGGGGACACAACCAATGTTGAAAAGGGAAAGGTGACAAAGAGCAATGGAAGTGAGTCAAAAAGAAGTCACAGGACACAGCGCCATTTAGCTGGTCCAACAAGTCTGTTGCGCATCCTCTAGTTCAGAAAGCAGCTTTCAAGGACTGATCTTTATTCTACCAGCCTGATTTTACGCCATCTTCCTTTAGTAAACACACAACAAAGGGGCCTGTAGAAGAAAGCTATACCCAGTCTCAAGCTAAAACCAACAGCTCAGAGATTTCAGCCAGGTGAACTTTATTTTTGATCTTTTTATTCTCTGAAATGCCTGTGCTGTCAGACCGTGACGGGACCCCTCCCCCAGAGTGGGGAAGGGCATTCCCTCCACAGAGCAGAGTCCCAAGTGGTTATTTAAGACAACCTGGAGACAGTGATTATTTTATACAATGCCCTGTATAATGACAAAATAAAATTAGAATGAATTATGGAATTAAATGCTTAAAAAATGAGACAATAACAATTGTTATTGTTATAACAATTGAAAAACTACAACAAAAGAAAAACAACAGAGAAAAATCAACCAATCATAAAGGAGCAGATGGATACATTTGATCTATACAACTTAAGAAAAAAACAAAAGTGAATGATATTGATCAGAAAAGAGATGGTTACACCAGTGTGAGGAGCAGAGCACTAATATACTTGTTATTAAAGGAGATTTCATATTCGAATAATAAAAAATGACACACTAAGAAGTAAAGGAAAAGCTGGCAATTTGCAAAAGAAAATTTCAAATGACTAATAAACATTTGAAAAGCATTAAACTTCACTCACAATTAAAGAGTGTAAATTACTTTAATAGATACATTATAACTCATAAATTTGGTGATAATTGCTTTTCTAAGATAATTCCTATTGTTGGCAGGGTGTGAGGGGAAAGGAGCACTCTAATTCTCTGTTGGGGAGTGAAAATTAGAGTAATATTTTTGGAAAGCAATTTGGCAAAATGTAAGCACATTGTCTCAGATGTCTCAAAAATGTTCTTTTATTTTGATTTGCATTTATTCATTTATCATAAGAGAATCAGAGATGTGTTAAAATCAGTATAAGGATTTTTACTAGTTTTATTTGTAATAGTCAAAAGTTGGAGACCACCAAATGTACGAGAAAAGAGGAAATTAGAATACAATATGTCTTTCCTGTGATGAGATACAAGGGAGTTATTATCAATCATGTTTTCCTACCTAGTGTCAACAGGGAACTGGTGTTTTGACACTCAAAAAATAAAAATGTAATAGTTCCAGGGTGGATATGGAAACTTCAAGTTATTTCAACTTGATAAATTAAAATTATCCAACTCTGCTTCTGCTTTACAAAATCTGAGTCAAATTTGTTGGGTGTTTATTTAAATTTCTTTCTGCCATTTGCTTCTAGGGAAAGAATACTTTCAATTTGACACACGGGACTAGTATTGGACCCATTTGATATATACTTTTTTTTTAAAGATTTTATTTATTTATTTATTTATTTATTTATTATTTATTTGACCCTGGGATCATGACCTGAGCCGAAGGCAGAGGCTTTAACCCACTGAGCCACCCAGGTGCCTCTGATATATACTTTTTGATGAAGGTTATTAAATTGACAATTTGGGTATGAGGAAATTAAGTTTTCCCAAAATGTATTGCTTGATATGAGGGAATATTGAATTCCCTCATACTAATAACGCAAGAAAAAGCAAGATAAAAATCTATATTCATAGTACAATCTCAATTATGTTAAGTGCTTATTCGGCAATCATTGAACATCTAGCAAGTGCTTATTATGCTCCCATTATATGCCAGGCAACTCATAAGTACACAAGATATTCAGGGTTCAGGGTGAGTGGGGGACACGGACTGAAATATTGAGCTTGCAATCTATAGAAAAAGAAACTTCATTCATAAACAAACCTGTAAAATAAAAGTCTATCCAATTTTGGTGAATGCTATAGGACAAAGTAAACCAGGAAAGAAAAATGGGGCATACTATAGTTGGTAGAAGGAATGTAACGGTTAAGCAGGAAATGCTTACATGGCATTTGATCAAAGACCTAACAGTCGTATGATTTCAACAGAAGAACCTCTATCTAGGAGAAAGCATTGCAGGCAGATGGGACAATGTGCACAAATGCCTTGGGTGAGAATTTTCTGATACATTCCATAAACAGCATGAAGGGCACTGTGGCTAGAGCTGAGTGAACAGGGAGAAAGGAGTGTGAGCAGATCATTTAGAGGACCAGATCACTTGGAAAGGAAACTTCCTTTTGCTCGGGATGAGATGAGGAACCTAAAAACATCCTAAGCTGAGCCACCGGACTAAATCAGTGGGCCTGCATTTTAAAGAGATCCCTCTGGCTTCTGGCTTGAATACAAATGAAAGAAGGTTGGGTGTACGCTAGAAAAAAAGGATGAGGTCCAATGATAGGTCCAAGAGTTTGATCTGAACAACAGTAATAGTGGAGTTACCACTTCTTGAGGAGAAGCAGGTTTGGAAGGGAGTTTACTTAGAGCATATTAATGTACACATTTTGGCATGATCATTAGATTTCTTGGTGGATGTATTCAGTAGACAATTGAATATACAAGTACGCAGCTGGACTTCAAGGACAAAGTGTGAGCTGTAGATGCATGTAATGTTAAGATCTAAATGGTATTTATGGCCATTAGCCTGAATGTATTCATTGCAGAATGAGGGGGAAATAAGGGGCCCCAACACTGAGCCTTTGGACAGTCTTAACGTTTCGAGGTCAGGTTGGTGAGGAGGAGGTAAAGAGGCAGAGCAGTAAGGGAAGACAAAGGAAAACCAGAGTGTGTGATGTCCTGGAAGGCAGGAGAAAAGAGTGTTGGAAGAAAGAGATGAGCTCTGGTGAGTAAGACGAAGACTAAGAGTGACCGTTAGCTTTAACAGCCAGTGTTTTTTTCATGAGCATGTCTGTGTGAGTATGTAGGGCTGGGTGTGTGAGTGTTCGGATGGGGGGGTATCATGAGCATATAAGGCAAAATCTTAACCGCGGTTGGATGTGCATTTTTTGTACAGTAAGAAAGAATATATTTTAAGTAAAATATAACAACCAATATAATCTATGGACAGTTGTTTTCAAAGACTAAACAGATTTGATAATTCATGTCAGATTATTGATTTTCCATTCTTTCCAACCACACTTCTTGAATACATTTTTCTCATTAAAAAGGTTTACTAGAAAGCATGAAGCTTCTAGTAGTCTGAAGAAATATGATTTTCTTTTCTCCATCCTCCTTCATAGGATAGCCCCACAAGCTAACATGTAGGATTTATCTCACATAATTTCTCTGTCTCAGGGGTGCCCGGGTGGCTCAGTCAGTTAAGCATAATTTCTGTGTCTGCTTCAGCTATAAAATAGGATTGTTGGATGGACTGAATGAGCTACAATGTAGGCAGTTTTTAGAACAGTGACTGGAAGCCTGTGTGCATGGCCTAGGCATCACCAGCACTATTCTTTGTTGAAAAGCTGTAAACAGTAAAACTTGAAAGAGAAGCTACTAAAGTACAATGTCAAAGTACAAATTTCATAACTGAGCATACTGGAGTATGAATCCCAGTTCTGTTCCTTGCTGGCACCAAGGCCTGTAGCATGTCACATAACCACCAGCTCAATTTCTCTGTAAAATGACTTTACACTATCTGTTTGACTGGTGGTGTGTAGGGATGTTTAGAGCACGAAGTATATCTATGTTTAGGGTGTTTGGGTTCTGTAACATTCCCTTGTCTTTATAAGAATTTATGTTTGAAAACTTCTAGACTTTTATGTGCATCCCAATTATAGCTTTTTTTTCTCTTAGGGCAACTCTATAAGAAATTTAGTATTTAACTCCTGTATTATCCAAAGTTCCCCAGAAAAACAGAACCAATAAGATGTATGTATACACATCCACACACGCACACACAAAGGGAGGGAGGAAGGGCAGGAGAGAGAGAGAACAAGAGACAGAATGAGAGACAGAGATTTTATTTTAAGGAATGAGCTTACACAATTATGAAGGCTCACAAGTCCAAAATCTGCAGGGTGTGGACATAGGAAAGAGGGGATGTTGCAGTTCAAGTCTAAAGGCTATCTGTTGGCAGAATTCTTTCATTCTAGTTAGGTCTTCAACTGATTAGGTGAGGCCCACCCACATCATGGAGGACAGTCCACTCTACTCAAAGTTTACCGATTTAAATGTTATTCTCTTTCAAAAGACACCCTCACAGAAACATACAGAATAATGTTTGACCACATACCAGGGTACCATGACCCAGCTGAGTTGACATATAAAATTAACCATCACGTCTCCTTTTTATAGGAAAGCAGTACGCTCACCAAATCAGGGATTCTGCCCAGACCCCTTCCTTGTAATCAACCACCATACCCATACACGGTTCTCTTAAATGCACCTCGGATCTATCCCTAATCTCCAAACCCATTATCATTGTCTTGGTTAAACCTGTCATCATCTCTCATCTTTACTAAAGCATTAGTGTCCGCTTTTTAAACTACAGATCTTTCTAGTTAGATTCAAGTCTGTATTCCAGAGGAAAAACTGAGGGACAGAGACCATGTTTTGTTAAAATCACCCTCACCCTCTTCCCATCTCTTTCCTCTTCCTCCTGCCATCTTTCTTCCCCATCTTAGTTCCTTTATTTTGATCAAGTTCATGAGCTTTGACAACCCCTTCACTCAGCCCCACAGAGAAAAAGGCTCTGCTTGAATTTCTATTGCAGCTCTACAAGCATGATACAATATTTCTAAATGACAATGTGGTTTTTATTGACATGCAACTGACATACAATATAAGGTTTCAGGTGTAAGACATAGTGACTCAATATTTATATACATCACAAAATGATCACCATGATAAGTCTGGTTACCATCTTCACCAAGCAAAGTTTTTGTAATCTTATTGACTCTATTCCTTGTGCTGTACACTGCATCCCTACGATGTATTTATCTTACCCTTGGAAGATTGTACCTCTTATGCCCTCTGCCTATTTAGCACATTCCCCCATCCCTCTCCCCTCTGGCAACTATTAGATTGTCCTCTGTAGCTATAAGTCTATTTCTGTTTTGTTCCCTTGTTCATTTGTTTGACTTTTTAGATTCCACATGTAAGTGAAATCATACAATACTCAATACTCAATAATTTTACCCTTTAGAGCCACATGTGAGACCAACTGTTTAAAAAGAAAAGCTGTTGGGGCGCCTGGGTGGCTCAGTGGGTTAAGCCTCTACCTTCGGCTCAGGTCATGATCCCAGGGGCCTGGGATCGAGTCCCGCATAGGGCTCTCTGCTCAGCAGGGAGCGTGCTTCTCCTCATCTCTCTCTCTGTCTGTCTCTCTGCCTATTTGTGATCTCTCTCTCTGTCAAATAAATAAATAAAATCTTTAAAAAAAAAAAAAAAAGAAAAGCTGTCTTTCTCACATAACAAGCTACTGTGTAAACATGATTACTTCACTGAGACTCTGAGTCCCAGAAGGTCAAGGGCTATCATTTATTTCCCTTAGCACTTAGCTCTGGGTCATACATTTAAGAGCCACTAATAACAATTTTGTCTAATTGAAGGAGTAGAGGGAGACAGAATGGTAAGAGATAAACCAGGGATTTTGACGCTAGATACATGCGCGCATGCACAGACCCACACACACACATTCACACACACACAAGCACCTGTCTGCCAATTCAGATTCTATTACTTTACTATTGGCTCTCGAGCAAGTAATTCACTAATCTTGGTCTCATCAACAAAATGAGAATCATAATGATCAGAATACCTAATTGACAGGGCGGGGAAGGACTCCATACTTTAGGGAGAGCCTTTCACATGGATAGTTAATGACGGGAACTCTGACTGCCCACTGTAACATTTGAAGAAAATAAGCAGTCTAATGCATTAGAACCACTATTGTTTACAGTAGTCTCTGAATACGTTACTTACTTTCCTTCCTCCTTCCTTCAACAAATAACGTCACTTGAACATAAATGATAACAGGGCTAATATCTACGGTTTTAGTCAACATACAAAAAAGGTGAAATGTGACATCTCAAACTGCATTTTTAAAATTAATAAAATATATCAAGTATATTTTACTTTATTATTTTTATTATGTTCAGTTAGTCAATATATAGTACATCATAAGTTTGGAGGGGGGAATAAAATACATTGTGTATGAATCTTTCCAAAAGGCCTGGAATTGTTTACATAGATTGTTACAATATACTCGTTAAAGAACAGACAGAAAGTTAATTACACAAGCAGACGAGCACTAGACTGTTGAACTCCAATACTGTTTGGGATCATATTTCACTACAGTGCACTGACGTTTGTTGTTTTTGTTGTTTTTTTTTTTTTAGATTTTATTTATTTATTTGACAGAGAGAAATTACAAGTACACTGAGAGGCAGGCAGAGAGAGAGAGAAGGAAGCAGGCTCCCTGCTGAGCAGAGAGCCCGACTGACGTTTGTTTTTAAACAGACATGAGAGAGAAAAAGTTGGGAATAAAGAGTATGTTTTCAACTGTATATGGGTCCATAGTGCATTGGTTATATCTCCTTTTTGGAGTCTGGATCCCTCCCCCACCCACACCGAACTCTTGCAAAGTACTGTCCCCTGTTTGCTTCTCAAGGGGAAAGCCCAGGCAGCTTTGAGGAATCCCCTTGAAGGGAAGTATTAATCACCATTATGGTGCCTGACCCACCTTACAACAAGCAGTTCGCTTCCAGCCAGGTGGCAGTGTGAAAGTTCTGGAACAAAATCGGACTCTGCCCTATTAAAGATGACCCCATCAAATGTCAAGCAGTTTGCAGCTCTGTTAAAGTTTAAAATGCCTGAAATACTTGCTGACTCAGACATTAATCACTATTTTATGCTGGTCTTCTGAATTGCTATATTCTGAATTCCCATTCAACCACTGTTTCTAATCTAATAACTGTTTTAATTTACCAAAGAAGGAATAAAAGTGAAGATGTTCAAATGGAAAATAGGATGAGCGAGGTGAAGTAGAAAGGATACAGAAGTGGGAAACTCAGGTCAGGACAGAACTAACTTTTTCCGAAAACTGCCTAGCCAGTGGAGCCCCATAGTCAATTAATTTGGTTATAGCCCAGTGCTTTACAGACAGAACCCTTCAATCAGTTAAATTACTTGTTTGAAGCTCAGTATCAGAAAAGAAGCAGGATAGCTGGCGGGGTGGGGGAGGGAGGGCTTTTTGCTAGCAGCCAGTGAGTATGCAGGCTGTGCCAGCTTAAAACGTGCTACAAAAGAATTTCCACATCATGGATTTTAATGTGATAAAAATCAGTGATTCAAATGTACAATTTTCTGCATTTGAAGGGCCTGAACAGTTAAGCATGCCATTGATATTTCTCCTTCTCCATAATACTCCTTTTATCACTGCTGCTACACCTGACAACTCCAAGTCTGACATTTGCCCCAACAAAAGGCAAAAATTAACCAAATCCTATATCACAGATCAGTAGGATTCATGAAAACCTTTCGGTTTCAGACTTAGAGTCAATGTCTAAGTATTTCAACTGACATAGACTTGTGGATCCACTATTGGAAAACAAACTTCATTTTTTTTTTTTAATGTTTTAGGCTCTAATATGATTTAGACGGGCTCTTCCATCAGGCAGAATTCAGAAAAACTTGCATGGGCATTGTTCTTTATGAAGGTGGTGAGGAAAGCAGCATTAGTCTGTGTGTGTGTTGTATGTTTCAATGATCTCTGTCGTGTTTCTGGTAGAATGAGAAAGGCCAGAATGAAGGCTGCAGATTTTGGAATGACAGACATACTAACCCAAGGATGTAAAGAAATAAGGTCTGTGAAAGCATTTGGAGACATATGAGGTACTCTCCAAATGTAAGGAACTTGTGCTATTGTATTGCTATTGTTATTAGTCCTATTATTTATAAATAACCAGGAGAAAGCAAACATACGGCTTTTGTATTCAGAGAACAGTTGGTTAGGCACACATTTTTCTAACATCTCAGTTACATAGTTAATTTCATTATAAAAATACATTTTTAGTTAACGGTTCTGTTTAAATACCAGAGCTTAATTTATTTGCTACTTTTTATAGGGCAGAGATAACTAAATGGTCCTGTCTTTGTTGATTAAAACCATTTTCAAAGATAGGTCAGGCTCTTTTGCTAGTGTTAGGCCTTGAATACCCGAGGCTATAGAAAAAAAAAAATGATGAACTCCCTATGACCTTGTGTATTACTCTAAACACACTAAGTATGCTATGTTACTTCATAAAATAATTGTCTGACAAACTGAGATAGTAAGTCCTAAATAAATCCTTGTATTTGGTATATCCATAGATTGGCATTCAGACGTTATGAATGGTACCAATAGAGGGATCACTTGGAAGTTCAGAAATACTGTAGGTCAGAAGGTCACACCTGGGGTCATTTTGCCCCCACCAGGATGCCCCATGCCCTCCCCCTCACTTATGGAGCACTGGCCATCTTAGGAAACATTCTGTTTGTCACAACTAAGGGAGGCAGGTGCTAGGGACATCTAGTGATATCTTACACACATCCTATACAGGACAGCCCACACAATAAGGTAGTTTGCACTAGCCAGTCCAAAATGTCAATAGTGCCTGGGTTGAGAAGCTCTGCTCTAAGCCAATGTTATTAAAAATGTGGTTCATGGACTAGCTGCCAATTCCTCAAAAACCAGATCCATGACAAGATAAGGAACTTGCATCAGAATGTAAACCAACTATGTCATGGACCAGTTCAGCTGATATTTTTTATGCTAAGATTTTCTCCATGAAGGCGACACTTGAAGTATTGATTTGCATTCTTTTTTTTTTCTTTTAAGATTTTATTTATTTATTCGACAGACAGAGATCACAAGCACGCAGAGAGAGAGAGGGGAAGCAGGCTCCCTGCTGAGCGGAGAGCGCAGTTCTGAGATCCTAAGCCTAAGGCAGAGGCTTTAACCCACAGAGCCACCCAGATGCCCCTTGGTTTACATTCTGAGATAAGCTCTGCATCTTTGGAAGGGCCAGCATTTGGAGTAGCTTCGCTTCAGGCCAAAAGTTCCTCATAGTTTCTTGCGATAGTTTCTGCTCATTCCCATAAGCTGGCCCATGAGTCTTGCAGGAATTAATCACTCCCAGAATCCATAGAAATATGACTTTCCATGACCCCAGGGAGATGCTTCCCCAACCTGAATTTTTTTTTCCCATTCTATAACTTGAAACAAGGATTTCAAATACTTTTAGGCTTACAAAACCAGAGGTAAGATTTTGTCATGGCTACTTTTATTTCAAATAATACTAGATTGGTACGATTTTTTTTTAAAGATTTTATTTATTTGACAGAGAGAAATCACAAGTAGATGGAGAGGCAGGCAGAGAGAGAGAGAGAGGGAAGCAGTCTCCCTGCTGATTTAAGATTTTATTTATTTATCGAGCCCGATGCTGGACTTGATTCCAGGACCCTGAAATCATGACCTGAGTCGAAGGCAGCGGCTTAACCCACTGAGCCACCCAGGCGCCCCGATTGGTACGATTTTTAAATGCTTGCCATGGTGTTTGCATTTTGCAAGTGCATACATTAAAGTCAGTCTCACTATAGAAAAAGCAATCTAAGAAAATTTAGTTTATTACCTTGCATAATTGTTTTCTAAATTTTTTGAATAGAATTAATGTTCTGAGTTTATCTAATTTTTCATACACTATGTGTTTTTCATACATTAAAAGGTATCTAATGAGTATCTGCTGACATAACTGATTACAAAATCACAATTTTAAGTAGACGCCAAATGTGAAATTTTGCAGATGACTCCATATGTTAATAATTTTAATAACAAAATCCCTGGGCCTCAGCACAATTGATATCCTACAAGCATTAAACATTAATGACCCATTATGTAAAAATATAGTCCTAAGCTACAAGAAATTCAATATTATTTGTCAGTAGCCAAAATAAAGCCTTATCCAAAACACTTTATAATTTTAAACCACCTTCTGAAATTGTCCAATAACACCAACATCAGATTTATGCCAAAAAGGCACCATGCTAGAAAGAACTTGCCACTTAAATATTCTAGTAAATCATGTCACCATGAGGAAAGCTGTATTTACTACATCTGATTCAAATTTGATTTTCATGAAATTAGACCAAAGGTCACTTCCTAAACCATGAACATCAAGTTTTCAATGTCCCACAACCAAAATACAGAAACTACAACACAGACTGGTCAAAATGAATAGAAGAAAGTTGTAGAGATTAATAAAGATGCCAGGTGAACGCCAGTGATGGGCTGTTAGGAGAAAAAAATTAATGCTTATTGCAATGTCTATATGCCTTCAGAAATCCCAGTTGACTGAAATATGATATGCTGGATTACTACTACCATTATTCCCACCACTGTCGCATACATACATGGACACAACATGCAGATCCTGGAGTCCAATATATGAAGCCTTAGAAAATAAAATGTCTCTAAGTTCTGAATAGAAGTGATGCTATAAAGCTATTTATTGACTAAATGATATCCTGCTGACTTGAAAAATTAATACATTTTCCAAAAAGTCTTAATGGATCCCCAGGAATATACCTAAAAGGATAAAAGCCCTAGGAGACTGAAAATTAACTAGGTGGAAAAATGACTGGTTTTGTATACATCTACTCAACTTTTGGTTAGAGAGAAAGATGATAACCTATGAGCAACCGAGTAACTACAGCTCTATTGTACAGACACTTAGAACATCTACTTCATCATGAGAATTCATGGCTTCAAAAAAGGTGAACTTTTTTTTGTTTTGTTTTGTTTTGTTTTGTTTTTTGCTAAATACACATTTATCAGTTTACACCTTGTTATACCATAATTTCAAAAAGAAAGCAGGGCGCCTGGGTGGCTCAGTGGGTTAAAGCCTCTGCCTTCAGCTCAGGTCATGATCCCAGGGTCCTGGGATCGAGCCCCACATCAGGCTCTCTGCTCAGCAGGGAGCCTGCTTCCTCTCTCTCTCTGCCTGCCTCTCTGCCTACTTGTGATCTCTGTATGTCAAATAAATAAATAAAATCTTAAAAAAAAAAAAAGAAACAAGCATACAAAAAGCAAATAATCCTTAACTATTAAAACACTAACCTGTCAGTGTGGAAAAACAGTCACATATCAAGGAATTCCTACATGTTTTTGAAGTCAGTGTGCCAGGTAGACCCTGAGTGATGCATTAAAAATGCACCAGGATCAAAGTTATCAGCATTTAGGAATCAGATGACCATTCTAAGGAACACATCACCATTTTATTGCTGCTATAGAATCTAAGTTTTAGAAATAAAAGAATCTTCTTTAAAAGATGAATCTCTTTTATTGATGTGTTGTATCACATTGACTGATTTGCGGATGTTGAACCAACCTTGCAGCCCTGGAAGAAATCCCACTTGGTCGTGGTGAATAATCCTTTTAATGTACTTTAATGTACCGCAAATATCATTCTCAATGGAGAAAAACTGAAAGCTTTTCTGCTAAGGTCAGGAACACGGCAGGGATGTCCATTATCACCACTGCTATTCAACATAGTACTAGAAGTCCTAGCCTCAGCAATCAGACAACAAAAGGAAATTAAAGGCATCTAAATCAGCAAAGAAGAAGTCAAATTATCACTCTTCGCTGATGATATGATACTATATGTGGAAAACCCAAAAGACTCCACTCCAAAACTGCTAGAACTTGTACAGGAATTCAGTAAAGTGTCAGGATATAAAATCAATGCACAGAAATCAGTTGCATTTCTCTACACCAACAACAAGACAGAAGAAAGAGAAATTAAGGAGTCAATCCCATTTATAATCGCACCCAAAACCATAAGATACCTAGGAATAAACCTAACCAAAGAGGCACAGAATCTATACTCAGAAAACTATAAAGTACTCATGAAAGAAATTGAGGAAGACACAAAGAAATGGAAAAATGTTCCATGCTCCTGGATTGGAAGAATAAATTTGTGAAAATGTCTATGCTACCTAAAGCAATCTACACATTTAATGAAATTCCTATCAAAGTACCATCCATCATTTTCAAAAAAATGGAACAAATAATTCTAAAATTTATATGGAACCAAAAAACCTCGAATAGCCAAAGGAATATTGAAAAAGAAAGCCAAAGTTGGTGGCATCACAATTCCGGACTTTAAGCTCTATTACAAAGCTGTCATCATCAAGACAGCATGGTACTGGCACAAAAACAGACACATAGATCAATGGAACAGAATAGAGAGCCCAGAAATAGACCCCCAACTCTATGGTCAACTAATCTTTGACAAAGCAGGAAAGAATGTCCAATGGAAAAAAGACAGCCTCTTCAATAAATGGTGTTGGGAAAATTGGACAGCCACATGCAGAAAAATGAAATTGGACCACTTCCTTACACCACACACAAAAATAAACTCAAAATGGATGAAGGACCTCAATGTGAGAAAGGAATCCATCAAAATCCTTGAGGAGAACACAGGCAGCAACCTCTTCAACTTCAGCCACAGCAACATCTTCCTAGGAACATCACCAAAGGCAAGGGAAGCAAGGGCAAAAATGAACTATTGGGATTTCATCAAGATCAAAAGCTTTTGCACAGCAAAGGAAACAGTTAACAAAATCAAAAGACAACTGACTGACAGAATGGGAGAAGATATTTGCAAACGACATATCAGATAAAGGACTAGTGTCCAAAATCTATAAAGAACTTAGCAACTCAACACCCAAAGAACAAATAATCCAATCAAGAAATGGGCAGAGGCCATGAACAGACGTTTCTGCAAAGAAGACATCCAGATGGCCAACAGACACATGAAAAAGTGCTCCCTATCACTCAGCATCAGGGAAATACAAATCAAAACCACAATGAGATATCACCTCACACCAGTCAGAATGGCTAAAATCAACAAGTCAGGAAATGACAGATGCCGGCGAGGATGTGGAGAAAGGGGAACCCTCCTACACTGTTGGTAGGAATGCAAGCTGGTGCAACCACTCTGGAAAACAGCATGGAGGTTCCTCAAAATGTTGAAAATAGAACTGTCCTATGACCCAGCAATTGCACTACTGGGTATTTACCCTAAAGATACAAACATAGTGATCCAAAGGGGCAGGTGCACCCAAATGTTTATAGCAACAATGTCCACAATAGCCAAACTATGGAAAGAACCTAGACATCCATCAACAGATGAATGGATAAAGAAGAAGTGATATATATACACAATGGAATACTATGCAGCCATCAAAAGAAATGAAATCTTGCCATTTGCAATGACATGAATGGAACTAGAGCGTATCATGCTTAGCAAAATACGTCAAGTGGAGAAAGACAACTATCATATGCTCTCCCTGATATGAGGAAGTGGTGATGCAACATGGGGGCTTAAGTGGGTAGGAGAAGAATCAATGAAACAAGATGGGATTGGGAGGGAGACAAACCATAAGTGACTCTTAATCTCACAAAACAAACTGAGGGTTGCCGGGGGGAGGGGGTTGGGGAGAAGGGGGTGGGATTATGGACATTGGGGAGGGTATGTGATTTGGTGAGTGCTGTGAAGTGTGTAAACCTGGTGATTCACAGACCTGGGGATAAAAATATATGTATATAAAAAATATATGTTTATAAAAAATAAAAAATAAAAAAATAAAAAAAAAAATAAAAAAAAAAATCCTTGAGGAGAACACAGGCAGCAACCTCTTCAACTTCAGCCACAGCAACATCTTCCTAGGAACATCACCAAAGGCAAGGGAAGCAAGGGCAAAAATGAACTATTGGGATTTCATCAAGATCAAAAGCTTTTGCACAGCAAAGGAAACAGTTAACAAAATCAAAAGACAACTGACTGACAGAATGGGAGAAGATATTTGCAAACGACATATCAGATAAAGGACTAGTGTCCAAAATCTATAAAGAACTTAGCAACTCAACACCCAAAGAACAAATAATCCAATCAAGAAATGGGCAGAGGCCATGAACAGACGTTTCTGCAAAGAAGACATCCAGATGGCCAACAGACACATGAAAAAGTGCTCCCTATCACTCAGCATCAGGGAAATACAAATCAAAACCACAATGAGATATCACCTCACACCAGTCAGAATGGCTAAAATCAACAAGTCAGGAAATGACAGATGCCGGCGAGGATGTGGAGAAAGGGGAACCCTCCTACACTGTTGGTAGGAATGCAAGCTGGTGCAACCACTCTGGAAAACAGCATGGAGGTTCCTCAAAATGTTGAAAATAGAACTGTCCTATGACCCAGCAATTGCACTACTGGGTATTTACCCTAAAGATACAAACATAGTGATCCAAAGGGGCAGGTGCACCCAAATGTTTATAGCAACAATGTCCACAATAGCCAAACTATGGAAAGAACCTAGACATCCATCAACAGATGAATGGATAAAGAAGAAGTGATATATATACACAATGGAATACTATGCAGCCATCAAAAGAAATGAAATCTTGCCATTTGCAATGACATGAATGGAACTAGAGCGTATCATGCTTAGCAAAATACGTCAAGTGGAGAAAGACAACTATCATATGCTCTCCCTGATATGAGGAAATGGTGATGCAACATGGGGGCTTAAGTGGGTAGGAGAAGAATCAATGAAACAAGATGGGATTGGGAGGGAGACAAACCATAAGTGACTCTTAATCTCACAAAACAAACTGAGGGTTGCTGGGGGGAGGGGGGTTGAGAGAAGGGGCGTGGGGTTATGGACATTGGCGGGGGGGGGTGTGCTTTGGTGAGTGCTGTGGAGTGTGTGGACCTGGTGATTCACAGACCTGTACCCCTGAGGATAAAAAGATACGTTTATAAAAAATAAAAAATTTAAAAGAAATAAAATTTTTTAAAAAGATGAATCTCTACACAATTAAGATCAGCATATATGCTGAGTGTTTCAAAATTAAAAACTCAATGAAGACACTCCTCAATTGGGCGCCTGGGTGGCTCAGTGGGTTAAGCCGCTGCCTTCGGCTCAGGTCATGATCTCAGGGTCCTGGGATCGAGTCCCGCATCGGGCTCTCTGCTCAGCAGGGAGCCTGCTTCCTCCCCTCTCTCTCTCTCTGCCTGCCTCTCTGCCTACTTGTGATCTCTCTCTGTCAAATAAATAAATAAAATATTTTAAAAAAAAAAAAAAAAAAAAAGACACTCCTCAATTTGTATGAGGGTTAAGTTTATAACATCATAATGGACAAATGGCCAGAATCTCCCCTTTGAAAAGCATTGAAAGGAGTCACTCTTGTGGGTTGATTTCCGTGTAATGGCATAATAATATATACATTTAAATTCTAGTTGAGCACGGTGTAGAAGAGAAACTAGTAATTAAATTAACCCTCTCTGCTTTTATAAAAAAGGAGATATGTTCAGAGTCAGATCTGTCTGCATGTTTGAAATGCAGACCCAAGCATGAATTTTCAAAATGTAGTCATAGTAGAAAAATATTTTCAAGTCAGAGAAGCCTGAGTTTTAATCCCTGCTCTGCTGTTTATTTACTGGGTGACCTAAAAGCAGTGACAATATTTATTGGACCCTCAATGTTCTCATTTGTAAAATGGAGAAAATGAGGCTTTCCTAAGTGGAAAGTAATGGAAACAATGTATATAATGCACTTAGCCCAATATGGGGCACATATTAAAAACAAACAGGGGTGCCTGGGGGGCGTAGTTGGTTGAGCATCCAACTCTTGGTTTCCGCTCAGGCCCTGATCTCAGGGTCATGTGATCGAACCCCACATCTGGCTCCATGCTCCGTGTGGAGTCCCCTTGGATCGTTGCTCCCTTCCTCTGCCGTACCTGCTCATGCTCACTCTCTCTCTCCAAAATAAATAAATAGATCTTAAAAAAAAAAAAAAAAGCCTGCCTTCTTCTCTCCTTTCTATAATCTCTAAATCCACTAGAACAATTTGATACGAAGATTTCACAACTTCTAAATGGAGGTAGATAATTAAAACACCATACTTGACTCAGGAAGGGGGTGGTGATGAGAGGAGTTTGCCAAAGCTATCGATCAAGATGTATCTCTATGTAATGTATGATTATAACAAATAGAATTTGTCAAGAGGTTTATTTCATCTGGAATACCAGAATAATATTGAAAGTGAAAATTTTTGCCAAATTAATATAAAAGAAAATACAAACAGCTGACCACATTCATTTTTTTATGAAGCTGGTTGAGGATATAAACAGTCATGTAGGATCTAAAGGGCCTGATTTCATGTGTGCCTCTCTACTGGTCAAGAACCAGAAGAGGATTTGATCTTTCATTGCTAGCCAATCTCAATATTAGAATATTACCTCCTTAGTCGACCTTTAGAAGCTCTCACTGCTGAAGAAGTTATGTGTTTGCTCCTTTTTTATCCTTTTTATTTTTATTTTATTTAATTCTAAGGAAACAAAGTTGTCTAGTGCCCTGTGTTCTGGAAGTATAAAAATGCATCCAGTAACAGAGAGAGGTTAGTAAAAGGATGGTAAGGTAGTTTGAAAAATGGAAAGGTATTTCTAAACATCTTTGTGAATTCAAAATGCTATGGCATAAATGTCACTTATTAGTCCAAAATAACATGTAAAAAGATTCTTAACCAAGATAGTCATGGACTTTATTTTCAGTATCTCTCTCTTCAACATCTGCTCCATTATGATAACCCTTGGCAACCACAAGCTTGGAAGAAAGGGCAAGGGTCCAAAGAAGGGGAAGGGGGGAGGACCCAAAAGAAGGAGAATATCTACAAAGATATTAGCAGCTTTTGAAGCAACTTCTCTGCATGAAAAGCAGGAAATAAGAAACCATCTTTCTCAAGCATTAAATTTAGTTTTTCTGCAGAAATGAGAAGCCTTAATATGGAAAAGAGGTTTTTTTTTTAAAGTTTCAAAAGACATATGGAAAACTGTCAGGTGATTTCAATCTTCAGCTTTCCTCCGCATCGTCCTTAGTGATACACCATACCCAGGTGTCAACAGAGTTGGTAACAGCCAATGTCACAATTTTTGTGTCTGTGTGACCTAGCATGACAGAATCATTAAGGCTTTACAATTCTAGAACACATTGAACAGTGGGTCGTACTGCATTCTTTGTCAGCTCAAATGAATGCTGTGAGTAGATAAACACACTAAATGACCGTCATTAGATTCATCCAAATCAATACTTTATTTGGTCTTTTAGGTGCAGGTGCACCAAACAGCATTCACTCTCTTTCTCATTCTCCCTAATCAGGCACTGCATATGCAATACAGCTATAGCGGTGGGGATAATGAAGTTATATTAAGCATTATTCCAAGACCGTACTGCCAGCATCATTAGGGCTTTGCTAAATAGGAGAATTTTGTTGCTTAGTAACACAAATATCGCAATGGAGGTGGCAGAAGGCTATTTTTCTTTTTCTGAAATTATGACTCCCTCATTCACTTTCAGTCCTGAAAGAACAGGATTTTCTGATTAATGATGTGGCTCCCTTCTGACAAGGTGGTCAGTCTACCTTTTGTATACCCACCAAGGTGCAAATCAAATCTTATCTGTGTTAGAAATCTTTGTCTTAAACCAATTCAACTTTATGTTTTCATCAGCCTCTCTACTAAACTTGAAAGTAGTATCATTACATATCACAGTCCAGGTTTAATTGTATAGAAATCCGCAACCAAAAAGGGGAGGAACCACATATTTGAAATGAAACTCACATATGACCAGAAATAAAAAGGTCTCATAAGTACACAGAAGCAATAAATAACAATGGCAAGGTGACACCTCTTCCCAGAATAGCATTTCCAAAGCATTTATAAAGTTGGGCAAAACTTTAGGATGATCTTAAGTTTTAAAAGCCATCACTCAAATATGTCCCTTGTCACCACTGAGATGTCACAGTATAAAGATCATCTCTCTACTTTCAAAAACAACTGGAGTGGTTTTCCTTTCTTTTTCCTTGTCTCCACTCCACCCATCTTATTTTCATTCATTCTCTCTCTCTCTCTCTGTGTAACATCTTGATGTAAAAATACATATGTAAATATAGACAGGAAAAGGGAACGAATATGATATCAGAAACCATAAACAAAAAAGAAAAAAATATTTTTACCTGTAGCATAATCTTAGTTGAACTCTAAAATCGGCTCTGGCTTTCTGTTCGACTAAGGCAAAAAGAAAACATCATTATGCTTTGAATAAAACCCATGCTAATTTGATGGAAAACATACATTTTCCAGAACTCAAAATCAGGAAGAGTTTAGCAAGCATGTTAGAGAGTCGGCACGTGCAATATTTTTTATTGCTGCCATAGCAATATCTGTAAACTTTGTAGCTTGAAATAAGCACAAATTTATCATCTTTCTGTTCCAGATGTTAGAAGATTAACATGGGTATCACTGGGCTAAAATCAGAGTATCGGTAGGAATAGGTGACTTTTGGAAAACTCTAGAGGAGTCCTCTCCCTTGGCTTTACAACTTCTAAAGGCTGTCAATGCTCTTTGACTTACCTATCTCTTCCCTCAACTTCAAAGCCAACAAAGGTGTATCTTTCTGACCATTCTTCCATAGTCATATTTCTCTCTCTCTCTCCACAGCCGGGAAAGATTTCTTCTCCTTTAAAACCACATGATTAGATTGGGCCCATCGAATAATCCAGAGTAATCTCCCCTTCTCAATGTCCTTAATTTAATTTATGTAGACCAGCATATCCACAGTGGCTAGGGATGAGAAAGTGGACATCTTGGGTGGCCATTATTCTGTTGATCACGGCATGGTATAATTTTTAAGAAACAGAACACCTCAAATCCCAGACCTGGGTTTGTTTTACTGCCTCCTTCAATTACAAACTATGTGGCCTTGGGGATACTATCTCACCTCATGAGGCTCAGTTTTCTCATCTGGTAATAGGAAATTATAATACTGAGCCCAAGATGTTGTTGTGTGAAATGATTATGTCAAACACTTACACAGAGCTCAATAAATCATGGATGATATTGTTTTTGCTGATCTTTCTCAATTCTTAATAAAAACTAGTAAGACCTAAGCTTATGAAGTCCTAGCACACTTTATTCCCTAATTATTTATTAACTTGACATCCAGAAAGAACTCTTAGAATGCCTTGAAGAGCAGATGGTTAATGTGTGGCAAAGACTCCTTCTTTTAAATATACCATTGCCTCAACCACATTTTGGAAAGTTCTGTATAACAATCAATTAAGTTTCACCTCCTTGGTACATGGCCAATGTGTGGGTATTATGTATTATTGATAATAGAAAAATCCATTCCCTTTATATGTCAAAGAGTGGAGTGGCAGTTTTAACATTCTTTTTGTGAAAAATAAGCAGCCTGACATAAATTTTCTTCCAGAAAAAAATTTATATTTCGTGAACCACAAAAGTACCTATGAACAGGGTCAGACATTCTCTCAATAAAGCTCTGGGTCAGGCCAAATGCCAGAACAAGCAACCATTTGAAACACTGGAGAGATCGATTGGGCCTGGTTAGGGTCATATGTCACCATGTGTGAGCAATCTGCTATTACCCTCCCACTATGGGAACGTAGAGGGCCCTCTCCTAAACTCCCAGTCCAGCACACTATTGCTCAAATCAACCTCACCATATAAAATCAATCACTTCTCATGCTACTTAGAAATAACTCACGATTTGCATGATTTTTCTCAATTTCCCCCACCCACATTATCACTCCTTTATTTCAAGTCATCATTCTCCAGTACTCAAGGTATCATTGAAAATTTATTCAAACTTAAGCAAGAGAAAATCCAGCCAACAGAGGCTTCAACATATAGGGTTTGTTTTCTTCTTGTAACATAAAATCTGGCAGTGAGAAAGTTAAGGACTAATGCGGTCAGGGATTATCAAAGACCCTGAGTCATTCAAATTTCCTGCTCCTTCATCCTTACTGGATGGCCTTTCTCTCCATATTACAAGATGGTAGCCACCTCTACAGGCATTCCAACCACATTTCAGGCAGGAAGAAGGGGAAGGGCAAAGTGTTAAGGAAAAGAGACTGAAGATACACGCCGGTTATCAGGGTACCCTTCAAGCAATGTTCCCAGAATCCTGACTTAATGATTTTCATTTATATATGATTGGTCAAAACCATATCCGTGGCAGCTTGGGAAGGAGTGTTTTAATAGTTGAACACCTTGCTTCCCTGACAAAATCAGGATTCTGTTACTGCCACACCTGGTCTAGCACTGTACTGTAGATTCCTAATCCACCAGCCTGATACCAGTGGCCTGTGCACTGTGCTGAACACTTCCCACTGGCATTAAATTGATCTAAGAAACAAAACCATGCTTAAAGTGGACTTTGGCTCTTCTTTGCCCAGTGTGTATGTCACAGTAACATTATGATACCACATTGAGACCCATCATAATTTCACTTTAATTTATTTCCTCAGATTTATCTCCTCCTTTTCCACGTAATTCCCCTTATAGTTCAACCACATAAACTTATCATTGTCCTAATGCAGTATGTTTCCCTGATTCTGTATCGTTATCTCTCTCTAGAAACCCCTCCCCCTTCTGTTTTTTATAGACAACATCCCATTGTTATTTTAAGACCCATCATGAAGGATACCACTTTTTTGAAGTTTTTCCTAATTATTCACCACTGGTTTTTGCGCTCTCCCCTTGCATTCTTCTCTCTAAGGTAGTCTTTGCACAATTAAGTGTATTGTACTTTTTCTAAGTTTCCAAGTGTATCCCCTCTTCACAGTCTGAGATTTCCTCAAATCTTTTGTCAGGAAAAACCTTTCCTGACAAATATTAAACCCTCAATACATTCAAGTAATAATTGATTAGACATATGAAAGATTTAAGAAGGTATATAAATAGTCAAGAGCTAAAGAATTAAACAGTTTTATATGTCCAAATACAGCATTAGATCAGAAGTTTAAGGAAAAGATAGGAAAGAATCAGAAACTCAGGAAAAGAAAAAGAAATAAGAGGTTGGGGATTCACCCAAGGAATCTGAGATTAAAGAATCAGAAGATTAAATCCAAGGATCTGGGCACCAAAAGCAAGAAGAAAGGAGATTGACTCTCACCAGAGTATAAGCCAGATGTTGGCTGGCTCTCCCTTTCCCAGAACACCTAGATATGATTGTGTTAAAGGGTTAACAGAGGGACATTAATATTTTCGAGAGTGTATTTGAGCATATATCAAAATGGAGCAGCACCAACCTGAAAATGGCTGAAAGCTAGTAAGGAGGTTTTTACCGAGAAGACATGGAAGTAAAGCGAAAAAAAAAAAAAAATCATTTGATTGGCTCTAGCTTAATAGGATTTGCCTTATTTGGGAAAGCTTAGTTGATCAGTTATTCTTAGGTTTCATTTTCTCAGATCTGAGTTCATTGGTTGGCTAAGATTTTGGTTTGTTCACATAGATTGCCAAGGCATTAGAGCACTCTGGTCTAATGGTCTTCTCATTTTATTACTTTAATAATTGGTTTAAACCAACTTTTACGCCCTCTGGAAACACTAATCTCCTCCCATAGCTAAAAATTTCTGGGCTTAACTGAAGTATTTTTTCCTGTCTCCAAGCTTCTCTTTGTGCTGAATTTGTTTGGGTCGTGGGTTATTTCTCGATTCTCTATAAAAACTTGAATGTAGGGGTGCCTGGGTGGCTCAGTCAGTTAAACATCTGACTCTTGATTTCGGTTCAAGTCCTGAACTCAGGGTTGTGAGATCCAGCCCCATGCCGGGCTCCACGCTGAGCATGGAGCCTACTTGAGAATCTCTGTCCCTCTCTCTCTCCTTTGTCCCTCTGTCCACCCTGTCCTTCCCTCCATTCATGCCATCTCTCTCTCTCTCTAATAAAAAAGAAAAAAATATAAATAATAATATTAATCTTAAAAGTAAGGCTCATCCTCTTCCTCGGTCTTTTAGAAAATTCATTGTACAAATTATGTGCATTTATAGTAGACACATCTGTGGGGCTAGTAAGGATTTTAATTACAAAAAAAATCAAAGTAACTTCCAATGGAATACTAAAAGCCTCCTGGTTCTAAGTCTTTTGGCCTTCACAATGCCCCCGAACTTTTTCAGTTTTATTGCATCTCAAGTTCCACACAATCTACTGATTAAAGAAATCCAAATTTCCCTCAGCATACCAGGCAGAACATTACCACTCCTAAACATAGCACTAGGTCCATTTTGCATATATAAATCCAACAATGATATTCCCAGCAGATTGAAGGAGATTTTAATGTATTTGAAACCACATACCATTAAAGATGATTGGGTTTATAAAAGTAAACATTTTCCTCCTTAAGCCAAAATGTCTGACAGATTTTATCCCTAGTTTAAGGTAAACATCCAGTTGAAAATATGCACAAAGTTGTGGATTAGCTATAGCACAGTTAGGGCGAGGCTTAGAGCTTCTTGACAAATGTTTAAAAGATCTTGTGTTTTGCTTCAAAGAGATCTGGATTTGGTTGATGTATAATAAGCAATATTTTTCATCAACAAAAAATAGATTTTTACTTATTCTGTGAATATTATGACACTTCTACTATGTGCCACACAATATTCTAAGCATGTAGCTAAAGCAGTGAATACAGAGACTGAATTCTTACTCTAATCAAGCTTAGACATTTAGGGACAATAAATGTACCTACATCATAGAATGTTGTGAGTAAATTATATAATGCATCAAATACCCTGAGAATACTGCCTGGCAGTTCTAACTGTAGAACTGCAATTATTATTATTATTATTATTATCATTATCATTATCATTATTATTATTATAGCAGAATGTTTTATCTTGATAAGAGCACATGATCAAAATACAGTCATAAAGCAAAGAATAAGAAAGTTTTTGAGGCCCAGGGACAAAAATAGTGGAAGCTTATCTTGGTTCATTCAATTCAATACATATTTATCAAGAGTATATTATATGCCAAGTACTATTCTAGGAGTTTCAGATACAGATGTGATCAATAAAGAAAAAAACTTAAGAGGTGTCACAGAATATTTATCTGGGGTAGGAGGTCCTTATTTTATCTGTAATAGCCCCTGCTTCAGAGAGTTTAACTGACATGTCAAGCAATGATCAAATGTCAGATCTTCTTCATCAGGAATCACTTTTTAACATCTCTGTCAACATCCATTTGCTGCAATCATTTTCCAAGAAACATAAAGTTTCAGTAAACAAGTATGAATGATTCTGTCAGAAAGAAGTTCTACTGACACACAGACGAAAAACTTGGTAAACCATGGAAAGTCATAAAACATACATAAACGAGGTTAAAAGTATTAAGTCACAAAGATTGTAAGTTCTTATCTCTCAGACGCCATTCTGTGTCACTGAAGTTTACAGTTTTTGACCCGAGCTCCCCATGTCCTCATAGAAAAATCTACTGGCTCAAGAAACTGCTTGTAGTAATTCACAAGTCTCTTCCATCTAAACTGGTCTGCAAAAGTCATAGTTCAGACCACACAGCTACTAGTCCCATCTGTCTCCATCTTTTCAGGAGCTGCCAAATTTAAAGCAAGGAAGATTATTAACAAATAATGAAAATAAAGTTAGTAAATAATTACTAAATGAGTTAGTAAATAATTAATAAACAAATAAACTAAAATTAAAACAATGAGGTATGCTCTTTACCTAATACATTAGCACAAACAAATCTTATTTTTATAAAGATAATTCCCTATGCTGTCAGGAAGCAGTTAAATGTGTGAGCTTGTACTTCTGAAATCAATGTTAATTGGCCTTTAGGGAAGAAATTTGACAAAGTGTTTCACAAGCTATTAAGTTTTTCATATTTTTTTGACCTGGTAACTCAATTTGTTAGAATCTATCCTAATTTTAAACAAAGCATATGCATGAAGATATTAGTCATACCATTATGTGTGTTAATAAGAATAGAAATAATTTAAATGTCAAACAATGAGAGAACTGTTAATAAACTATGGCATACTATTCAACTACTAAAACATAAAAATTCTTTTTTTTAAGATTTTATTTGTTTATTTGAGAGAGAGAAAGAATGAGCAGTGGGAAGAGGCAGAGGGGGAGAGAGAGAGGGAGAGAGAGAGAGAGGAAGAAGCAGACTCCCCGCTGAGCAGGGAGCCCTATGTGGGGTTTGATCCCAGACCCAGAGATCATGACCTGAGCTGAAGGCAGACGCTTAACCCACTGAGCCACTCAGGTGCCTTAAAACATAAAAATTCTTAATATATATTTTGATATTCCACTTTGTTTATATTCACTTCATTCCAAAAAGTATTTGAGGTCCGATGTTGTACTAAATGATTTTTTATCTTTTTTTAGATTTTATTTATTTAATTATTTGAGAGACAGAGAACAAACAGAGGGAGGGACAGAGGGAGAGGAAGAAGCAGATGGGGAGCCCAACATGGGGCTTGATCCCAGGACCCTGAGATCATGACCTGAGCCAAATGAAGGTAGACGTTTAACTAACTGAGCCACCCAGGTGCCCCCTAAATGATTTTTAAATACAGAATACATGATCATACATGAAACATATTTTTACGCACATAGTGGGAGGAAATGTGACACAAATTAAATAAATCAGTGACATTTTGGATGACTGCTCTTCTTTCCCACTTTCCATTATTTTTTTAAAGGATTTTATTGATTTATTTGACAGACAGAGATCACAAGTAGGCAGAGAGGCAGGCAGAGAGAGAGGAGGAAGCAGGCTCCCTGGTGAGCAGAGAGCCCGATGCGGAACTCAATCCCAGGATTCTGGGATCATGACCTGAGCCGAAGGCTGAGGTCACCCAGGCGCCCCCCATTTTCCATTATTTTTTAAAATTCTTATGAAACTTTGTAAAGAAAATATGTATTTATTTATAAATATAACTCCCATAAAAATTGCTTTTGGCTTAATTATTAAACTGAACACAGTACATTTTGTGGCCAGGTTTGCAAGGCATAATTGGAACTCTGATGTATTAGAACTCTGTGAAACCTCAGAAGTATACTTTATCATCAGAAAGAAACTCTGGGCTCATTAGTTTTCAAGACCCATCATAGTTCAGGTAGCTGGGGAGAAAGTTGATTGAAAGTAGTTGTTGTGACACCTGGGTGGTTCAGTCAATTAAGTGTCTGCTTTGGCTCAGGTCATGATATCAGGGTCCTGGGATCGAGCTCTGCTCAGCGGGGATTCTGCTTTCCCCAGCTCTCTGCTGCTGTTCCCCCTGCTTGTGAACTTTCTCCCTGTCTGTCAAATAAATAAATATACATATATAAAAATATGTAAATATATAAAATATATAAAAATATATAAATATATAAAATAATCAGGAAATAAGGAATAAAATAAATTAGTTGACATGTACAATATACATATGTAACAAGCAAAAAAGAAAATATAATACATTTCTCAATTCTCTAGCTTATCACAAAACTGTTGATATATATGATTTCTATTTTGTACTACCCATTGCATGTTCTTTTTGTTCTAATGTTCAATTGGTTAATGTCCTTTGAGTCCTTAAGGAATGAAATCACTTAAACCTTTATTCCTGAATGGTAAGAATCTTCCATATGTGACAGCAATACAATTTTCCTTAGCAATCTAGATTAATTAATTAACCCCTTTCTTTGCCTGCTTGATCTCTGGCAAGAGACCAACCAAAGTGGCCATGTGTAATCTTAATTGCTTATTTAATGGAATCATCATCATTCCTTCCAGTAAAAATCTCTCTCCCTTGGAAAACAAGGCCTTCAGATTTACTCCTTCCAAAGTTGTAAGGCTGGAGAAGTTACCAAAAAAGAAAAAAAAAAAAAAGATTCAGTAGGTAATAATGAAAGGAACCATTCCCACTAAAACACCTTGATTTCGGGACCCATGTATTCTGACTGTGAGTACCATATATTGTAGATTTTGGTGCCTTGCTACATGTATTGCATCTTCTAATATAGAACCTTAACTATTCTGGGTGTTGTTACCCAACTGGCTCCATAACTGAATTTTCCATCGGGATATTTGCTGCACCTTCACTTCTGGACCTTAATTAGGCCTAGTTAATTCCATTGGCATGTTCCCATCTAGGATAACCTGCTATCCCACTTTGCCCAGGCCTGGTCTGGTTTTAACACCAAATTCCAAATCACCAGAAAGTATTTAGTCTCAGGTAAACTAGGATGATTTGCCACACTTTTTGCTATACAGTTCTTTGTTCCAATACTTGCAGAATTTCATGGTAATGATTAAGCCTTTTTATCAGCACAAGGATGATGGGGCTGGCAGAAGCACTGTAAAAAGGAAAGAAAAATTCAGATTCATGTATGTTCCAGTATAGTCCTGTAACAGGGATGTACAAAGCAATCAGCCAATCACAGCCCTCCTTTGTGAATTACTGAGGGTTTCTCTGGTGAGCTTTCAAATAGAATCAAATAGAATCTAAAGCACTGTAAATTCCATTCTAAGAAATCCTCTACATATCTCCACCTTAGAACTTGTTACCAGTCTTGCATTCCAATTCTCCCAAATTTCTCATTATCTAGGCAAACCATGCATTACTGTCCATGAATTAGTGTATGTCCACACCTTTGGCCATCTTTCAGTCCAGATAAAGGGAACAACAGAATTTATACCTCAAGGTCTGCTAATTTATACTATTTCCTTTCACTGAAATTTTCCAGGACACTGTTTTTTTTGAGGCTTATTTAGTCTACTTAGTTGATATTAGCATATTATGCAGAACCATCTCCAAGAATGAGTTTAGGTAAGATCCAGTAGGAACTCTAGATCACCTCCTTACATAACCAACTTCTAACCTATAAACATACCTTTGCTTGATGATTGATTACTGTTATACATGGGTCAAATAACTTCCATTTCATGATGGCCAGCTCAAGTTATACAGTCATTTGCTGTCCCATTGTTTGGTATTCAACCTTTAACAAGGTCTAGTAGCAAGTCTGGAGTTGTTTCTCAAAAGTAAAGTAGTTATATGCAGGAGAGGGAATTTCCCCTGTGGAGTGTGCTATCATTCTCCTTTTGAGCCTTGCCAGAATCTCTATACAGCATTCCTATTTGCTCTAGACACTGAATATCATTGGATTTTCTGGATCAAAGGCCCAGGTGAAAGGGTAGCTTATAATGCAGCCCAGGCATTTTGCACAACCTTTTATTATTTTCCCCCTATGGTTCTACTCAAAAGGAACGACTGTATGTGTTACTCACAGAATGGGTGAGAACATCATATTCTAATATAGTATATGTTTCTTCAAAAATCCAAAGAGGAAAAAAAAAATCCAAAGAGGCACACCAAACATTAAGCCTTATTTTTAGTGGTAGATGTAGAAGATGGTTTAACTTGTTTTTCACTGGAGAAAAGAGATGCTGACATGCTGCAAAACACTGGAGTTTCCCCCAGAAACTTTACCAAGAGAATGTCCTTGAATTCTGTAGAGATTATCTCCAACCTTCTGGCCTACATGTGTTTCAAAAAGATACATAAAGTAATTCCCAGGTTCTGGCTCATCAAAAAAAATTATCATAATATCATCAGTGTAGTGAACCGGAGCTACATTCAGCATGACATTAAGATGATCAAGATTTGTCTCAAATAAAATACAGCAGAGAGCAAGATGGTGATGACGGGCTATCATCCTTATCAAGAGAAAGCAAACTGCTTCTGGAGATCCTTACACATTTATATAGAAAAAAATATTGGCCAGATAAATAACTATGTATCAAGTGCCAGATTGTGTTGATATGATTAAGTTTATGATAATCCTCAGTCATTTTCCAATATCCATCTATCTTCTGCACTGGCAAAACAGGTAGATTAAATGGAAATGTGATGGGATTTACCACCTTTCATCTTTCAAATCTTTAATGTGGCACTCATCTCTGCAGCTCCAGAAGGGATATAGTATTGCTTTTGGATTATTACCCTGTCATGGAGGAAAGCTCTGAGGTTTCCCCTTAGCTCTTCCTATGATTGTGACCCTCATTTCACAGGTCTGGAAGTCAATGTGAAGACTCAGCCAGTTGCTGAGTATGCTTACTTCAATTACACATTCAGAAGCTTAGGTCTGCAGACACTCTGAACTGACTATTAAACAGACATAGGTTAAAATTCCATTTATCCTCTGACCTCTATAAGGACCCACTTTGACTGATGGCCACAGTGGCATTTGGGTCTCTAGAAACTAAGACCATGTGATCAGATATCAATAAAATTTCTGGTACATTGACTCCCTAAGTATGTTGTCATCATAATAAGTGGCCGTCAGTCCAGTTTAGGAGACTTGGAGGAAGTCATATGCTTGTGGGAGTACTGCACGGTTCTTGCTCAATGGGAATTGGAATTTCCTTCTTTCAAGGCTATACAGGTCTATCTCCTGGTTTAGACCTAGAAAGTATGCAAGAGACTAAAACTCTCCATCAGGACATCAGATGAGTAGATCTGGAGGATTTTGTGCTATATCAATAAAGTAATAAGTTAGCAGGCTGCCCATTTATTTCATTCATAAGGACAATTAGTCACTTCCCCAAATTTCTAAGTGTCAAAATATTCTGATTTCCATTGTATCCTTTTGTCCATCATGGTGATTGCCTCCACCTTATCTGTGGTAGTTAAGGACTAATACCCGACCTCAGCCATTCTAGGACCTCATCATTCCTACTGATATCAAGAAGCCAATCTCAAAGGTATCATTACAAAGTCCAAAATGATAGGTTTTTGTTTGTGGGGTGTGTGTGTGTGTGTGTGTGTGTGTGTGTGTGTGTTTAGATGGTAAGTCACATGCAATTTTGTATCTTCCTATTTGGTCAGCATTTATTAGGGAGCCTTTTCCCATGCCATTTTATATTATTAGTTGTTCTTTAACTATAGTATAATCATCAATCATGATTATATAACAAAAGTTAAAAGAGTTCTAGAATTAACAAGGTTTAAAAGGCTATGGGAGGAAATTAGAATACTGAAACAATCCACAGCGAATGGAAGGAAGAACATCTTCTTCTCTGAAACATGGAAAGCTGAGACAAAGGAAGAGGGGAAAAAAAACAGAATGTAAAGATAGAAGAGAGTAAATTTTCTCTATTATTTAAAGAATGGAAGGGAGATGGAGGATGTGGTCAGAGAATCTAGACAGTAATTAAAGAGCAGGTTCAAGTTTTGTACTCACTGCTGTGGGGAATGAACAAAACAGAGATGCATACCATAGACCTGTCCAATGCACCAACGTGTTAGTGATGGTAATAACTGAATGGGATTATAGAGAGTAACATGATTGTTATTTGCCCAAAACTTTAAATAAACATTACCTTTATTATTCTTGTAATCAGAAAAAAATAGCAAAAAACTCTGGGGATCAAAAGAATCAACTTACCAGTAGTATGGCAAATGGGTAGGAGGTAAATCTCTGTGGCAGGAGGTAGATCTCTGGTTAGGATCAGTTGTATTAGCTTGAGCAGGAAATTGCTCGATAACACATTATTGTGCCTTAAACCAAGGCAGCAATAATCCTGGGAAGAGGAGAATGACTATTTAGGAGGGAGTCAAAAGCAAGGATCACTGATTAGAAAAAAGATGAGAGAGGAAAGAGGGCCTTTTGCCAATGGCACCTGATCAGATGACCATACCTTCCACAAGGATGACTCAAGGGATAAGATGAAAAATACAATTTTAGGCAATTTCAGGTGTCTGAGAGATTTCAATCTAGAGAACATCAACACTCAACTTGAGGAATGGAGAGAGTGTGGCAGAGTTGAAAGTTCATAGGTTCTGAACTAAGACTTCCCTATGTTTAAAACATATTGCTGACACTTACCAACAGTGTTACTAAAAAAACGGGCCAAGAAATTCTCCCAGCTTCAGTTTCTCATCAGTAAAATGAGGAAACTAAAACGATAATATCTGCCTGATGTGACGCTTGACTAGTAAGAGAAATAATGCACATAAAGCAGTTAGCAAGCACTTTGTAACCCTTAATAAATATATTACTATTATCCATCATTTTTATTAATGCTTGCTATGTGTTGTTAGGCAGATTGATCAATTTCTCAAAGCCTCAGTTTTTTTATAAAATGGGGTTCATAAGTCTATCACACAAACTTGAACTGAGCATTAAGTGAGATATCACTTAGTCAAAGCCTGTTCCATACAGTCGTTAGTGATGTCAATTTGTTTCCATTCCTTTTCATCGTTAGTATTGTTTAATCTGTTCCAACTCATTAGTCATCAAAGTATAAAGATTAAGATAAACATTAAAATATTTTTTTATCAAGTTCACTAAACTTTTTAATATTTTAATTGGATATATTCACTTTTAAAAATGTATAAGAAGTAAATGGCCTTTTTCTCAATTTTTAGAATGGTTTTCATTTTTAATTTATTAAAATTTCTCTAGTTTTTGTTTGCAGTCAATATTTTGCAGTTCTTACTTTTTGAACCTTTTAGTTTTCTGTATGATGATTTTTCAACACGAGTTTTTAAAGTATTTTTAAAATATTAATCATTGGTTTTTTTTTTAAATCCTTAGAGCATTCTTGTCCATATCAATATACAACATCTTCTGTGCCCCTAATTTTTATGGTACTATAATTTGTTTGCTGGAATATTTAAATCAGGGCACCTGGGTGGCTCAGTCAGTTAAGTGTCTGCCTTGGGCTCAGGTCATGATCCTGGAGTCCTGGGATGGAGTCCAGCATCGGGCTCCCTACTCTTTGGTGAGTCTGCTTTTCCCTCTGCCTCTTTTTCTCTCTCTCTCTGTCTCTCATGAATAAATGAATACAATCTTAAAAAAAAAAGAATATTTAAATCACATGAAATTTAGTTTGTTGCAACACGTGAGATGAGTTTTTCTGCCTTTTTTCCCAAGTAACCAATTTTCTCAGTCTCATCTGTTCTTAAAATTGTCCTTCCTTTTTCCCGTTTATTTGTGATGCTTCTTCTATGAAAATAATACTAATTTTCTATACTGGAGGTGTTTCTGAACATTCAACTTGGTTTTAACAATTATACAAATGTCACATTAGGTTTTTTTAAATTATTCTATTTTAAATGGCTGGGACATCAAGCCCCATATTCCCAACCCCTCAAAAGCCTTCTTTTTTAAACTCTCCTTAGATAGTCTAAGGATAGTCTTCAGTGTATTTGTTTTGAAATTACTTTTTCAATTCTTTTAATGAGTTTTACAATAATACTCAATTTCATATTGGGTGACTTGATAGCTTTTAATTTAGGCAGAATTAGCATTAATGTTATTCAATTTTTCCTTCCACAAATATGATATATTTTGGAGTCTTTTGTAATTTTTACAATGTTTCTAAGGTTTGCTTTATGTAGACCCCAAAACTTTTCAGTTAAGGTCATTCTTTGTTTTTATTTTTAAGATTTTACTTATTTAATTATTTGACAGAGAGAGGGAGAAGGAGAGAAAATAAGCAGGGAGAGCAGTAGACGAAGAGGAAGAAACGGGCTCTCCGCTGAGCAGAGACCCTGATTGTAGGAGAGTTCCATTTTAGGACCCTGAGATCCTGAGCCAAAGGCAGACACTTAACCAACTGAGCTACCCAGGTGTCCCATTCCTTGTTTGTGTGTGTGTGTATGTTATTTTATTTATTTATTTTTTGCTTGTTATTTTGTGAATTGGATCTTCTTTTCCTCGGTTACACCTTTTATTTTTTATTATGTTACGTTAGTCACCATACAGTACATCATTAGTTTTTGATGCAGTATTCCATGATTCACTGTTTGTGCATAACACCTAGTGCTCCATGCAATCCATGCCCTCCTAAGTACCCATCACTGGGCTCACCCACACCCCCATCCCTCTCCTTCTAAAACACCTTTAAAGAATTATTGTTAGCCTTAAAATGAAGGGTTTTCTTACTGATCAGTCTACTTAAATTATATGTGCATTATAAAATTATCAGTGGCATTCCTTAATTCATGTGCATTTTGATCATTTCACAATCTTAAAAATGTTATAACAAGTGTGGGTATTTTAAATCTGCCAGAGGTCTCCAGATATCTGGTACAGAATGCCACTAAATAATACTTCCACATACTCATCTCAGTTCACCCCTCAATAACATAATCCCCAAAACTTTGCTGCAAAAGATAGGTACTTCTCAAGGAATATATGTGCTACATAATATCCAAGATATTACTTGTTAATGTTTGCACAAAGTTCCCAAATGAAATCTTCACTCAAGCCAAAAATTACTTCTTTCTTTTTTAAATAATTGAATGTCCCTTTGCTCAGTTACTCATCCAAATAAATTGGAAGGCAGGCATCGACCTCAAATAATACCAACATTATTGTCCAGAAGTGGTTGGCAGATCCTGGCAGGAGACACTCTAGCCCTCCTAGGAGCCAATTCCTGCACCGACACTTTCATCAAGACTGGAATGTCACAGGGAAATGCTACCAGTGCTCCCACTATGCTTAGCCATTTGCTTCACTTTTGCAAATCTATCACTCCTTTTCTGTTTCTGTTCTACTTATTATACAATTGTCTTAAATATTTTCTCTACATACAGTGATGACCACAGTAAACAGTGTTGTGATTTTTTTGCTTCGACTTTCAAACATTTTCAAAAATCCAAGAAAAAGAAAGCATACTGCAATTTCCCAATGCTTTTGCTTTTTTCCTTTGTCTTTCTTCTTTGTGATATTCCAAGATTTTTTTTTTCCTTTTAGCCTTTCCTTTCTTCTCAGAGAACTTTCTTTAGCCATTCTTTTAGGATAGGTCTCCTAGCAACAAATTCTCTTAGTTGAGTCTGGAGCTTCAGTGTCATCTAAGTAATCCAATATCTAGGAATATACCTTCAAAAAAAAAGGAGACCCCTTTGAATTATAAATCTTTCATAGGGGTTGTGATAAACAGAATATGGAGTGGTGCTTCCTGAAATGGTGGCTTATGATGCCAGAACTTAAATTTCCAGATCCCTTGGAAACATCTTGCTTAATAAAGGGTTATCGTTAAGGAAAAATTTGGTCCACTGGCTGTAAGCTATCATACACATAAAGGACATACTGGGTTTGGGTACCTGATTTTATAGTAGGATTTTTACCTTCTAACCAGGTACATGTGATATAAATATAATTAGCCCAGTACTTCATTAAGAATGAAACAGGGGGCCACGTGTGGTGATGAATCCTGGGTGTTACATGCAACTAATAAATCGTTGAACACTACATCAAAAACTAATGATGTACTGTGTGTTGGCTAATTGAACAGAATAAAAACATAAAATTAAAAAAATAAGATAAAAATGTTTTGGGGCACCTGGGTGGCACAGATGGTTAAGTATTTGCCTTCAGCTCAGGTCATGATCTCCCGGCCCTGGGATCGAATCCTGCATCAGGCTCCCAGCTCAGCAGGGAGTTTGCTTCTCCCTCTCCCTCTGACTCTCCCCCTGCTTGTTCTCTCTCTGTCTCTGTATCTCTCTCAAATGAATATTTTTTTAAAAAAATCTAAAAATATAAATAAATAAATAATAAAAATGTTTTGTTCCTTCAAAAAAATAAATAGATAAAAATGAACATACCAGGGCGCCTGGGTGGCTCAGTGGGTTAAGCCGCTGCCTTCGGCTCAGGTCATGATCTCAGGGTCCTGGGATCGAGTCCCGCATCGGGCTCTCTGCTCAGCAGGGAGCCTGCTTCCTCCTCTCTCTCTTTCTGCCTGCCTCTCTGCCTACTTGTGATCTCTCTCTGTCAAATAAATAAATAAAATCTTTAAAAAAAAAAATGAACATACCAAAAAAAAAAAAAAAATGAAAATGAAACAGGAGAGTTGAGAAAGCATCACTAACTCACATTTCAAAGGCAAATGAAACTTTAGTCTTTCAAGTGTCATTCAGTCACAGCAAAAATGAACTATGATTTTTAAGTGAAGGTGTTTAGGTCAAAGACCAAGTAGAGTTGAGGCTCAGAGTTAAATGTTTATATTAGAGTAGTAGGTGACTGTGGTCTTAAATGGTGCTAGAAAAAAAACATATTTTAGTTGAAGACAATGTTGATCTTGAATAGCAATGATTTCACTAATTTTTCTCTGCCATTGGATGAGACCCTATAAAGGACAAAATGAATCCAGACCCACATATTCCTTAGAATCCTCATTTCCTGCCTGGTCCACAAAGAAGGCAGTAAACAAAATTAGGAAGGGATGCCACAGGTCGGGGTACTGTTCCAGAGTTTTGGGAGTCATAAAAACAGTTTAGGCTGGACCCTCATTTTCAGACTTTACGGCAAATCACTGTCCAGGTGACAGCCATTAGTCACATCCATGAGATACAAAGGCCGGTGCTCTGTTTGATGCACCTGCTGTGACATCCCGTCTTTCTGAATGACTGCGAAAAGCAGGAGAGTAAGTAATAGCGCACCTCTGGTCTGGGCCGCTGTCTACCAACCTTGCTAACGATCATCTCTAAAGCTAGTTAAATTATTCCATCCGAGTTTCACCAGGAAGGTACAAAAGTCCTATGTGCTTGTACTTCTCATGATCTTGCAAGAACTCTTTCATAAAAAAATCAACGTGGAAAACCATCATTATTAGATTAATGGGCTGTGTGGTGGCCCTTAGAGAAATCAGTAATTATGTTAAGTAAGCCGTAGCTACTCAAACTTTAAAAAAAAAGAAAAAAGAAAAAGTGCCGGTAAGTGAGAACTGGCCAAAACCCCACAAATGAAAAGTTGCCAAAAGCCCTATTGTGAATGATGTAAATAATATGTCAGTTTTTGATAAGCTTTTTAGTGGATGTTTGCTTAAAAAAACAGTATATATTAATCATTCTCTGACTCCTTGAGTAAACAACTAATTATCAGGATACATCAGAAGACTGAATGCTTATGGTTTTTTTTTTTAATAAAACTGAATGTTACTATAAAAGTAATATAATAAAAAAATAGAAAAAAGAGAAGCGATAAAAATATCCACCATGCTAAAACAGTATGGTTAACATGTTGGCATACTTCCTTCATTTTGATGCAAAGCATTATACATTCAATTTTGCACTGTAAATTTACTTAACGTTAAAAAAAATTATCTCACATAGATACATGATGCCTCTAAACATTATTTTTAATGGTTATGATGTCCATTTGGTAAATGTGATATAATTTGTATAACTGTCCTTTAATTTTGGATTTAAATTATGTATAAGTTTTACTTATGTTTTTAGAGATGTTATATGCAGTATTTCATGAGTATAATACATTCTATATGTTGAATGATTTGATTCAGAAATATTACTGGAAGTAGAATTACAATGGTCAACATTATGGAGATTTTTAAAAATTATATACATAATTTATTTTTAGCTTTATTCCTGACTATAAAACTATATATTCATGTTCATTTTTTTAAAACTTTGAAAATCCATGAACTATGAAAAAAAAATATGTAGTGTCTTGCCCCATAAATTAATTTTAATATTTGACATATATAATCTATCTTGTGTGTGAAGATACCCTCTTTCCCCAAAATTAGGATGATAAGGTACACTGAGCTTAGTCACCTACATTCTATAATTTTTATTATTATGAATAATTCTAATATAACCAAAGGAATGAAATTTTTAAAATAAAATTTAACCACCAATTTTACGTATGAATACAGTATGTCTATTCACGCTTTTATCATTGAATACTTACGTTATTTTAAAGTATTTTCAATTATGTAAAATTATGTCATGAACATTTTATCACATAAATCTTTGACAGTATCACTTGACAGGGACATCTTAAGTCTCTCCAACTAGAGTGCCAACATTTTAAGACTATTGATATGTTTACTGACTTATTTTACAAAACTTTCATTTCTGAGGTGCAACACTTAATTTGAAACACACACAAAAAGTGCTATCATTATTGGGACTTCCAAAACTCTTTGATAATTACTCTTTGGAAAAACATGGGATCTATTATAGAGTAAATCACAACTGTATCATAATTTTTCATCAAAATAAAGTCTCTGGATTAGTTTACTAAGGCCAGTTTAGTATCTAGAGAAGATAAACAAAAATACTACAAGATTAAGTTTGAGCCATAATCTTTTTTAAAGAACTATGCTTGTTTAAATCAGAAAAAAGGATTTGTGGAAGATTTAGTAACATCCTTAACTATGAAAAAAAAACAATGGCAATTCTCCAAAGCTAATGACATCTACATTCTAGATGGAGAACAGAATCAATGACAGAAGTAGAGATTCGGACTGAATTTAGGAAGACTTTTTATTATATGAGAACACTGGAATATTTTACAAAAAAAGCAACAAAATAACATTTATTAAATAAAGATTTAAGCTTAAAGTTAAGGCATAAAGGCAGCATTAAAATTTGAGGAATCAATCAATAGTTGGGGAAGATATTTTGGAACTGTAGGGACTTTTGTTCATCAAAATCCCTGCGTATCCTGAATATTTTAACTCTTGACAGTCATTATCAATAATTATAAATCTTCAGGGGGCACCTGGTGGCTCAATCAGTTAAACGAGCAACTCTTGATTTTGGCTCTGGTCATGGTCTCCAGACTGTGAGATGGAGGCCACCGTCCCCTCAGATTCTGAGCTCACCATGGAATCTATTTGAAAGATTTTTTCTCCCTCTGTTTTCCCCCTGTGCACACACATATTCTCTCTCTAAAATAAATAAATCTTTTTAAAAAATTAAAAATAGCTACAAGTCTTCATTTTCTAGTACACACACTCATAGATACACAAGAGAAAGAGAATAGAAAAGATATCTTCGATTGTGGTATCTAAGTGAATATTTATATATGTTATCAACACTGTCTCCTGACTTAACCCTAAAATGCAAAACTAAGCTATGGTTTTCCAGGTAAATGGTCTTAAAGACTGTTATATTTAAAATTCTTCAGCAGACTAATATTGGTACCCTGTTTCACAATCAAGAATAGAATTGCAGATTCTACTGTAGCACTCACAACAAAAACCTAAAGAAGGCTTAGCCACACACACACACACACACACACACACATATGAAAACAGCTAAAAAGCTCTTTTATTTTATTTTTTAAGATTTTACTTTTTTTTTATTATTAGAGCAAGAGCACAAGCGGGGGTGGGGGATGATGGGAGAGAGAGAAGCAGACTTCCCACTGAGCAGGGCGCCTGATGCTGGGCTTGATCCCAGGTCTCTGGGATCATGACCTGAGCCCAAGGCAGATGCTTAACTGACTGAGCTACACAGGCTCCCCTAAAAGCTCTTTTAATAGGAGGAAGGACAGGTTGGAGAGAAAGGGCATCTTTTGTAGCACCTAAGCTCCTCTGCATAACCCTTGTGGCATCACAGAACACAGTCAAAAACTACCAATAATCCAACATTTTATAAAAAGACACTTGGTAGTGGTTCAGACTGCACTGGACCCAGGTGTCCTAACTTACCGCTTAGGCTATTTTCATCCCCTCAGGTTGACTATGAATCAGAGTACACTGCCCACTTACCGATTCCATTACAACATCCAAGAATGTTATAGAGGATGATCGGGAGGCACTAAGAAACCGTAAAATAGGAGACAGATAAATGATAGCTGAATGCTTTTTACAAAATGCTCATTTCAATTTAACTTCTAAGTTGAGAAAACAAAACTTCACTGGTAGAATATAATTTACTCCATCCAAGTTTCTTGAGAAGTAAACATGTGACTGAAGTTTCAATAAGCAAAGTAAAAATGGTGATGCATCATGAACATCAGATAAAGGGAAGGGCTCCCTGCTGGTTCCCTCCATTGAGTCTCTTCTAGAATCAGTATTATCCAGGGAGCTTGTACATTGCTGGTGCACAGGGGTGGGGCCCTGGAGGAATTTTTGTTTTGGATTTAATAAATAATAAATTTATAATCTTTCTCCTTTTGAGAATATAGGAGATCTCAAATTCCTGATAGAACTATTTTATTCATTTCACTCATTTATCTGGTATTTTTAAAAGATGCAACAAACAAAAGCTCTTATATTTTTAGTATAAACTTCACAGACTTCTGGAGATTCTGCATTGACTTTCATTTCAATTGAGCTGAGGTGACTTTGGTAAACTTGTTTTTACTTGGCAACATCCTTGATCTTCTGTTACTTTTTTCTGTGATATATTCTGCCTGTGCTTTCATTGACCATTTTCACTATATTTTCTTCGATAGCTTCATTTTTGCATTTAAACTCCTTATTGATATTTACTTTATCCTTCTGAGTATTAACTAGTGTGAGATACAGCACATATAAATCTCTCTTCAGTTGGGTACCAATGAGAAAGCAAAAGGATTCATAGTTTCCGATCCTCAATGTAAGCATTTATTTTTGTAGCTATTGATGATTATTAAGGTGCATCCTCATCTGTAAAAATGAAAAGATAATCATAAGATAAGATAGTCACTATCCAGAGTTCTGGTAGCTCAGCAATGCAAGTGTATCTGAAGTATGTTATTATATCTACCTAATTCCAGCGTTTAAAATTTGGGGAAAGGAAAACTGATACTCAAAGCGGACTGAAGCAAAAGCAGTAAAAAAAGCTCATGATGTACTGAATATTTACTGAAAGTTCTCTGTCAAGTTATTAAAGCTCCTGTCAAATTTTAAAAATTATCATAGGACAATATTACTTGAAGTGCTCATGGCATTTCCACCGCAGGTATAAGAAATAAGATGGACCTACTTTATAGGAGTTCCTTTGATGAAGGGTATAAAAATTTAATTATAAGGCTGTATGATTATTGAAGAACTTGTGCCTCCTTGAGAAGAAAGGCATGTTTGTACACTTTCTCTAGGAACTAACGTATAAGGTTGACTTCTCTGTTTCCCAGTCTTCTCCATTAAAACTAATTTGCAAAATATTAAAAAACAGATTCATTCTCATCTGAATATAATGTGGTGTTAAACATTATAAAACTGACCAACTTCCATTTTAGAGCTATGTTTCAAAACTATTTATAAAGATTTTATTTATTTATTTGAGATAGAGAGAGAAAGAGAGACAGCATGAGCAGGAGGGGTGGGGCAGAGGCAGAGAGAGAGGGAGAGGCAGACTCCCCGCCAAGCAGGACCCTGAGATCATGAGCTGAGCTGAAGAGAGACGCTACCCGACTAAGCCACCCAGGCACCCCCTCGTATTTTCAAAAAGAGTGAATTGATCTTTTTGAGATACTCCTAGAGTGCAGGACTTTATCTGTATGTTATCTGATGTTCTTTTCTTAGCAAGCATCCTCAAGCGGTTCTATTTTCATCTCTTCTCCATTAATTTCCACTTGACCCTATAATTGTGTAAAACCGTATAAATAATAATTAACTTTAGTGCTTCTATTGATTAAGCATCTGGTGTATGTCAGGTCTTGGCACACCCTTGCCCCGTGTAACATCTAATGCATTGTCTTACAGGCTACTCTCTGGATTCAGAAAGAAAACAGTTTCCATTTTCTTTGGCCTTGAGGTTTTGCAAGCGTTTGCTACACTGAAATAGAAAATTCATACCTGTGTCCATACTTCCCTTAACAATCTATTTTTTTTATTTAATAAAATGTAAGTTCAGAAACTAGTGTATTTTGCTGCTCCCCATGTTTTAAGATGTTTCCACAGAGGTAATAGGATTTGGCAACAGCCCTGCAAGGCAAGACAGGTTATCTTCCCCATTTTGCTGGAGAAGAACTGAGGCTCCAAGAGATCAGGAAACTTGCCTAAAGCCACACAACTAGGAAGCACCAAACTCAGAACAGGCTCTTCAAGTATAACCTCTAAGCTCCATTCACCCGCAAAGTAGAAATGTCAAGGGAATTCCACATCATCTTTCTGATTTATGCAAACTACATGTAAATCAGGACATCCATGAACTAATTAGAAAATACCAGGTACTGTACCACATAGCATATGAGAAACACCCCATAAATATTAATTCTGGCAATATTCCCCACACAAACAACTGATACATCCATCATCTGCCTCCTCAAACTGCAAGTAAGTATTGAGATTATGCATCCTTTGTATTTTTTGTCTTTTCATTGTGTTTAATGTAATTTTTTATAAATTTTGATAAAATTTTTGATAAAAACAGAAAAAGATGCAAGCATAATTGAGACAAATGCATATGCTCATACCATTGTAACTGTTGACAGTTATAAAGATTGTTGCCATGCTTACATTGACAGTTTTAGATTAACAAACATTACACATAAGGTTGAAGTATATTGGCTTCCTCTTGCCCAAAACTTCTAGTTCTCTCCTCTCTCAAGAGTTAGCCAGCACCATCAATGTGGTACGTACTTATGGCCCATCTTTGTGCACACACACAGATACACACATATACATCTATATATCCATGAAAAGTATAAGATAGAGTACTGTATATGTTTGAATTTTATACTGTATAAAATAATTTCATACTTTTTTATTCAACATTATATTTCATAAACATTACAATAGACAGGATCTATCCCTGTTCCTATATATCAAATGTATTTTTAAGTATATTAATACATCTAGTAACCCTTACTGTTGAACATTTACTGATGTCCTTACTGATGGACATTTAGGCATTTCCCAATGTTTTTCTATTATACATATATAATTAGCTCATCAGGGAGGCTCAACCCACTGCAGTAAAATTGTGTCCATACTGTAGCTATTTACTTTATTTTCCCTCCCTTATCTACGATCTTGTCTTATAACCACAGGAGGAGGAAGGAGTAGAGTGAAAAGCAAAATGTCTGTTAACTCCCCCATTAGCTTAGCTCCATCCAGAAATTTCACTCGTGCAGGTAATAGAGTAGATGTGTCAGAAATTAAGGTTCACTAACAGTTCTCTTTTGCTGCTGGATACTTGGAGGATGAAACTTACTGCCCTCTTCAAGGGAGGTATAGCCAATGGATTATTCTGGTCAATGAAAGGGAAACAGTTAAATTCTTCAAATTGGAATTAACAAATCACTTTGGCATATGATCTCTTGGATCCACATAAACAGTCTGGACATTTGGGCATATTGGCCCTGTGAAAGATTCAATCATATGTGCTCATGGATGCAAAGCTGGTACTCATGCTAGCAATCACATCTCTTATCACTAAGACTGTAGTCTGCAATTTCATCTACCCTCTAGGGCCTCCTGCCCCAGACACATGGCATCAAGTTGTTTTAGGAACCTTCCCCACAGTCCACCCCCACCTGTACCCTCTTCCTGATGCACTAACCAAGCACATCCAGCTATGAATTGAAATGCCAGCTTCTCTTTTACTCAGGCACCCATAAACTGGGGGCATGGTTTTCTTGGGATACCACTCGGTCAGCTCTGTAAGAAGGTACCTGATCCCAACCATGTTGGTAGTTCTCAGATGTGTAATGTGGGCCATGTATTCCTCATGGGTCTCAGCTTTCGGCCTTGGCCAAGACAATGGGAGTAGCATGCTATACCAACTGTTACTCTGTCATAGACACTGAAGTACTGTAAGAATTCTTGAACATGTTCCTTTGTAATGTGTAAGAGTGCCCTAGAATATACCTAGAAGAAAAATCAATGGGATGTAGTGCTACCTAATAGTAATAATTTATACCATTATTTCTAGATTTTTCCTTAAAAATGATTCCAAAACAAGTCTGTCTAGCTCTTCTGCTCCTATCTTCTCACCTTACTCCTGAGATGCTAATTCTGCTCTGATGACTCCCTTCCTGATGAAAAGAGTGGTCTTCTATTCTTGAGAACATTGATGTCCTGCATCCCTGCAGCTTTCCCAGAAATAACCTGCCTCAGCCTGCTCCTTCTGGCTACCTTCACTGTCAACAAAATGAAGCACAGTGTCAAGGACACTGTGCACTGCTGATCTGTATACTGCTGCCAACTCTACTCACTGCTCAATAGCATGACTGCTCTCTTCTGAGGTGCTCTTACTCCCTCCCTCCAATCCCAACGTGGATCTACATGGGGAAGGAGCACCTCACACCTCCCCAGGGTCCCTGAGAGACAGTGGTGTCAAAGGAGTTCACAGAAGTGAGAAGATAGACTGAGCCACCCAAGCAGTTCCCTAAATGCAGTGACAAACATCAGAGGTCAATGTAAAAGACAAGATTAGGGGGCGCCTGGGTGGCTCAGTGGGTTAAGCCGCTGCCTTCGGCTCAGGTCATGATCTCAGGGTCCTGGGATCGAGTCCCGCATCGGTCTCTCTGCTCAGCAGGGAGCCTGCTTCCCTCTCTCTCTCTCTCTCTGCCTGCCTCTCCATCTACTTGTGATTTCTCTCTGTCAAATGAATAAATAAAATCTTTAAAAAGAAAAGAAAAGACAAGATGAGAATAAGAAAATGAAGCTCAAAAAGATGTGGATCAAGAGAGAACAGAAGCAGGAAGCAGTTTCCTGGTTGGGCTCTTCACTGCTTGTTGCAGAAACAAAGTGGTTCTAAAATTAAAAACCTGAAGGAAAGAATAAGGGTGGCTCAGTCGGTTAGGCACCTGACTTTTGGTTTCAACTCAGATTATGATCTCGCAGTGGTAGGATAGAGCCCCACAGTGAGCTCCACACTGTGTGAGATTCTTTCCCCCTGCCCTCTTCCTCCCCTCTCCCCCTCTGGTCCTCCCCCAACTTGCATGTGAATCTCAAATAAATAAATAAATAAAATCTTCTTCAAAAATTAAAAATAGAGAGGGAAGCAAACCATAGAGGTGCTGAACTCTAGGAAACAAACTGAGGGTTGCTGGAGGGGAGGTGGGTGGGGGGAAGGGGTGATTGGCAATAAGGAGGGAGAGCACTTGATGTAATGAGTGTTTGGTATTAAATGCAACTGATAAATCACTAAATTCTACCCTAGTAACTAATAATATGGTGTGTGCTACCTAAATTGAATTTAAATAAAGATTTTTTTAATTTACATATGCTCTTTAAAAAGCTTTTTAAATAAACTCTTAATTTAAGAACAAAAAAATTTTAAACAAATAAAAATCTAGGGGAAGGGGTGCCTGGGTGGCTCAGTGGTTAAACCTCTGCCTTCAGCTCAGGTTATGATCTCAGGGTCCTGGGATGGAGCCGTGCATCAGGCTGTCTGCTCAGAAGGCAGGAATAGATAGGCTCTGGCCAGGCAAGTTAGGAATAGGCAGGATTCTAGAATCAGGTTGTCCCCTCTATAGCCTGTTCTCAAACACCTACTTTTGAAAAAGGAAAAACTATGTGGTACAATTTGAAGAACTTATAGCTAGGCCTCATTAAATCTCACAGATTAATGTGAGATTAATGAAGCTTCCATTAATTAATTAATTAATTCCATTAATTTATGGAAACTGAATTAATGGAAGCTTCATGGTGGGATTGTAGTACAGTTCCATACATTTACTTTCACATGTAGGCAGAGAAGTTTATTATAAACACCGTTTGTGAACCATCCTTTATGTAATCAGTATTATATTCAAAATTCAAAATCAGAACCCAGAAAACTGTAGGCTAGGCGTCTATTTTGGATAAACTAATGACAGAAAAACTTTCCTCTTCTAAAGTTTATTCATTGTCTATATGCTTCCACTGTTCCCATTTACCATGAAACACTTGGGGATTTTCAGTCTGATCAACCTATCAAGTGTAAAGTGATGTATGTTTAAGTGTGAGTACATGACCAGAGACCAGGAACTATGCCTGAACAATGAGACGGTAAATAGTCACTGATCTTATCTTCTTTTGCAATTAAAAAAAAAAAAAAAAAAAAAAAAAAGATTTCCTGCCCTCAAGTGGTTTATAAAATGTAAAAAAAAAAATCTACTTACCATATTGAAGAGCAAAACTAAAGCATTCTTATTTTACAGATCTACTTTTAGTAGCCCAGAAAGCCTTATTTGAACACCAATAATGCTTCTGCTCATTCGGCTGCAGAAGTACATGAGAGAAAAGTGAAATACAGGGAGCTTACCAATTCAAATATTCAGTCTTTGGGGGCCTGAGCTGCATAAATATTCCTCTATTAATGAAACTGATTCATGTCATTCCACATAGCTTTTATTTTAAAAGCTATTAAATAATCGCCAGCAAAGGGAGACCAAAAAAATATATAATAACCACCATGCCAAAGGAAAATGACTATGTCAACTTTGAAAAAGGAAACAGTGAGATAAAAGGACATGAGATTGCCACAGGAATCTTCCCAGACTACTCCATCTCTCCAATCTGCCCTACTTCATCTCATCTGCCCTAGAGGGCAGGCTCCACCGCTGCCCCTCCTCCCCATGCCCCTTATTAGGACTCTCTTGGGTTGAATTCCAGTCATGGAATTTTCCTCAACAGGGCATTCTAAATATACCTTGTGACTTGAACCATGGCTAAGCGGTCACAGAGAAACTCTCCTACATGAGAGAGGGAATGGGTACTGTTGATAATACCACAGTTAACTCTTGCCGAAAAGGACAAATCTAGTTGATGAAAGTTATTCTTCCAACTCAGTAAAAAACTCAATGAAAGTAGCATCTATAGTTACACTTTCCTCCAAGTATTTGGAGGATTCAAATATTTTGAAACACCATCTTTCCCAGTAAGGTGGTAAATATCTAGGAGAGCATATTAGAAGATTTTCACAACTTAATGTTTCCTCTTTGCTTAAATGAGAAACTCTCGGTTCTGTCATTTGACAGCCGCCAGTGACATAATTGCCACCCAAAAGGAATTACCCGCATGGTTTCCTTGAGTAGCTCATTAGTCAGTCGCCACTGACCAAGCACAGAACACGACTCTGCTGGGAGACAGAGGAGTGATCCAAAAGAAGAAGAAAAAGTTATTACAGCCAAATGACTTAAAAATGAAAGACAGTAAGGGGTACATATGCCATAAATGAAAACAAGCAGAACTTGAAGAGCCACAGCAATTACCCTGTAAAAGTCTACATTTATAAGTAATCAGGAAATACGAGATAAGGAATATATCAAGCCTGGGACCTGGAAAATTAAGCCATCCCTAGTGTTTTCTGATATTAAAAGGTCCCTGCTTTGTATGTATCTTTTCACAAATGATCAAAAGAGGACTGGGAACAATTTGATTTTCTATCTCTTTCAGATATTTAAATGTTTTAGGGCATAGAATAGAATGAAGGACACCAGTTTGGAAGTCATTGCATTGTAATTTCTTTTACAAATTCCAGTTTTTCTATGGTTGAAGTTTCTAAAACAGGCAATTACATAAGAATAAGTAGACAAATAATTACCTTGTAAACATCTTTCTGGAGCTTTCACCTTCATCATCTCAAATGCTTCCAGTGAAGAAACGGTATCTTTTGAGCTAGTTTAGCACTGAGCATGGATACACATCGGTCCTTGACAAATGCCTTTAATGATAAGGGTGATCTCACCCGACTTCTAGAATCAGAGAAATAGCTGTGCTGAAGTAAGAGGCTTGGCTTTTCTATAAAACATAATGCATGTGAATTCTTTTGCATAGCCCTAAAATGAAGACCCAAGAGTTTGGATCAGTATTTCAGTATTTTAAAAACATAAGCTATATACTAACAGAAAATGCCCAATTTGAAAGGACTAATAAATCAAGAATGTTCAATTGTTGCTCATAATCAAAGACAACTAATTTTAAACAAGATAGTATTTTTTTCTGGGCAAGTGAAATAAAATAACTTATTCGTCAATTATTAAAGTATTTTGTGTAAAACCACTTAGAAATATACATGGGGGGAGGGGAGATATGCGTTTGTGTTCTGTTTTCACACCAGAAATTGATCTTAAGGAAATAATCGGCAAAAATCAGTTACATAATAGTGTGCATTGTGCAGTTACTTCTAATAACAAAAAAATATATTTTTTAAAGATTTTATTTATTTGACAGAGAGAGATCACAAGTAGGCAGAGAGGCAGGCAGAGAGAGAGGGGGAAGCAGGCTCCCCACTAAGCAGGGAGCCCGATGTGGGGCTTGATCCCTGGACCCCGAGACCTTGACCCAAGCTGAAGGCAGAGGCTTAACCCACTGAGCCACCCAGGTACCCGAATTAACAAATATATATATATATATTTTTTTAAGTAAATGTAAGAACAGTAAAATAAATATTATATAAAGTAATAACAACTCGTAAAATGATCCTTTTGAAGAATTGCTATTAAAACGGGTAAATACTCAACTCTTGAATCAAAAAGTATAATTTGTCTATGATTTGTGTATGCATACCTGGAAGGAAATAAATCAAAGTGGGAATACTGGTTTCTTCTGGTTTCTATTTCATTGATTTCTGCTCTGATCTTTATGATTTCTCTTCTCCTGCTGGGCTTAGGGTTTCTTTCTTGTTCTTTCTCCAGCTCCTTTAGGTGTAGGGTTAGGTTGTGTACCTGAGACCTTTCTTGTTTCTTGAGAAAGGCTTGTACCGCTATATATTTTCCTCTCAGGACTGCCTTTGTTGTGTCCCACAGATTTTGAACCGTTGTATTTTCATTATCATTTGTTTCCATGATTTTTTTCAATTCTTCTTTAATTTCCCGGTTGACCCATTCATTCTTTAGAAGGATACTGTTTAGTCTCCATGTATTTGGGTTCTTTCCAAACTTCCTTTTGTGGTTGAGTTCTAGCTTTAGAGCATTGTGGTCTGAAAATATGCAGGGAATGATCCCAATCTTTTGATACCGGTTGAGTCCTGATTTAGGACCGAGGATGTGATCTATTCTGGAGAATGTTCCATGTGCACTAGAGAAGAATGTGTATTCTGTTGCTTTGGGATGAAATGCTCTGAATATATCTGTGATGTCCATCTGGTCCAGTGTGTCGTTTAAGGCCTTTATTTCCTTGCTGATCTTTTGCTTGGATGACCTGTCTATTTCAGTGAGGGGAGTGTTAAAGTCCCCTACTATTATTGTATTATTGTTGATGTGTTTCTTTGATTTTGTTATTAATTGGTTTATATAGTTGGCTGCTCCCACATTGGGGGCATAGATATTTAAAATTGTTAAATCTTCTTGTTGGACAGACCCTTTGAGTATGATATAGTGTCCTTCCTCATCTCTTATTATAGTCTTTGGCTTAAAATCTAATTGATCTGATATAAGGATTGCCACTCCTGCTTTCTTCTGATGTCCATTAGCATGGTCAGTTCTTTTCCACCCCCTCACTTTAAATCTGGAGGTGTCTTCGGGCTTAAAATGTGTTTCTTGGAGGCAACATATAGATGGGTTTTGTTTTTTAATCCATTCTGATACCCTGTGTCTTTTGACAGGGGCATTTAGCCCATTCACATTCAGGGTAAGTATTGAGAGATATGAATTTAGTGCCATTGTATTGCCTGTAAGGTGACTGTTACTGTATATGGTCTCTGTTCCTTTCTGATCTACCACTTGTAGGCTCTCTCTTTGCTTAGAGGACCCCTTTCAATATTTCCTGTAGAGCTGGTTTGGTATTTGCAAATTCTTTCAGTTGTTGTTTGTCCTGGAAGCTTTTAATCTCTCCTTCTATTTTCAATGATAGCCTAGCTGGATATAGTATTCTTGGCTGCATGTTTTTCTCGTTTAGTGCTCTGAAAATATCATGCCAGCTCTTTCTGGCCTGCCAGGTCTCTGTGGATAAGTCAGCTGCCAATCTAATATTTTTACCATTGTATGTTACAGACTTCTTTTCCCGGGCTGCTTTCAGGATTTTCTCTTTGTCATTGAGACTTGTAAATTTTACTATTAGGTGACGGGGTGTGGGCCTATTCTTATTGATTTTGAGGGGCGTTCTCTGAACCTCCTGAATTTTGATGCTCGTTCCCTTTGCCATATTGGGGAAATTCTCCCCAATAATTCTCTCCAGTATACCTTCTGCTCCCCTCTCTCTTTCTTCTTCTTCTGGAATCCCAATTATTCTAATGTTGTTTCGTCTTATGGTGTCACTTATCTCTCAAATTCTCCCCTCGTGGTCCAGTAGCTGTTTGTCCCTCTTTTGCTCAGCTTCTTTATTCTCTGTCATTTGGTCTTCTATATCACTAATTCTTTCTTCTGCCTCATTTATCCTAGCAGTTAGAGCCTCCATTTTTGATTGCACCTCATTAATAGCTTTTTTGATTTCACCTTGGTTAGATTTTAGTTCTTTTATTTCTCCAGAAAGGGCTTTTATATCTCTCGAGAGGGTTTCTCTAATATCTTCCATGCCTTTTTCGAGCCCGGCTAGAACCTTGAGAATTGTCATTCTGAACTCTAGATCTGACATATTACCGATGTCTGTATTGATTAGGTCCCTAGCCTTCGGTACTGCCTCTTGTTCTTTTTTTTGTGTTGAATTTTTATGTCTTGTCATTTTGTCCAGATAAGAGTAAATGAAGGGGCAAGTAAAATACTAAAAGGGTGGCAACAACCCCAGGAAAATATGCTTTAACCAAATTAGAAGAGATCCAAAATCGTGAGTGGGGAGAAAGGGGATAAAAAGAGGTTCAAAAAGGAAGAAAGAAAAAAAAAAAACAAAAAGAAAAGAAAAAAAAAAGAAAAGAAAAGAAAAGAAAAGAATTTTTAAAAAAAGAAAACACCTAAGAAAAATGTAAAAAAGAAAAAATATATATATTAGATAAACTAGTAAAAAATCGTTAAAAAAGAAAAAGGTAACAGTTAAAAAAAAAAAATTTTACCCGAAGGCGAGAAAAAAAAAAAAAATGAAAAAGAAAAAATTAAATTAACTGCAAGACTAAAAAAAATCACAGGAAAAAAGCCATGAGTTCCGTGTTTGGCTTTCTCCTCCTCTTTAATTCTGCTGCTCTCCTTGGTATTGAAACCGCACTCCTTGGTAGGTGAACTTGGTCTCGGCTGGATTTCTTGTTGATCTTCTGGGGGAGGGGCCTGGTGTAGTGATTCTCAAGTGTCTTTGCCCCAGGCGGAATTACACCGCCCTTACCCGGGGCCGGGGTGAGTAATCCGCTCGGGTTTGCTTTCAGGAGCTTTTGTTCCCTGAGCGCTTTCCGTAGAGTTCCAGAGGACGGGAATACAAATGGCGGCCTCCTGGTCTCCGGCCCGGAGGAGCCGAGAGCCCAGGGCCCCACTCCTCAGTGCGCCCTCAGAGAACAGCGCCCAGTTACTCCCGTCTGCCTGACCTCCAGCCGCGCTCCGAGCTCACCGAGCCTGGGACCGGTTCAAGGTAACACGGAGCTGTGAGCTTACTGTCGGCTCTGTCTCTGTAGCCGGCTTTCCCGTTCCAATACCCGCAAGCTCTGCGACACTCAGACACCCCCGATCCTTCTGTGACCCTGCGGGACCTGAGGCCACGCTGACCCCGCGTGGGCTTCGCCCCGGTTTAGCCTCTGGAGCGATGTCCCTCAGCGGAACAGACTTTTAAAAGTCCTGATTTTGTGCGCGGTTGCTCCGCCGCTTGCCGGGAGCCGGCCCCTCCCCCCGGGGTCTATCTTCCCATCGCTTTGGATTCACTTCTCCGCCGGTCCTACCTTTCAGAAAGTGGTTGTTTTTCTGTTTCCAGAATTGCTGTTCTTCTTCTCTTCGATCTGCCGATGGATTTTCAGGTGTTTGCAATCTTTAGATAAGCTATCTAGCTGATCTCCGGCTAGCTGAAGCAGTCTCAGCCTGCTACTTCTCTGCCATCTTGACTCCTCCCCCTACTGGTTTCTTCTGAACAACAGAGCCAGATATGATTTTCTTCTACTACTTGCCTCTTTCTATTTTCCAAATTATCTTACATGTATTCCCTTTTTAATACAAGATCATAAAAAATAAACTTAGAGATAGTTTTGTCTTCTATAGACTACGGATGGTTAACTCAAAAAACTTGCATCTGTGATCTCGAAGTAAGTTTATGTTCTAAAGAAGCATTGTTGGGAATGTGAAGAAGGACTTGGTGAAGACAATTCTCTGTTGTCATCACCAACGAACACGTGTTTGAGAAAAAGGTGGTCCTCGGAGAACACATTAACTGTTGTCTGCAACAACAGCTCACTAGCCATCCAGCAATGTCTGACCCCCATGGGTCCCTCGAGTGCTGAACCATGGCAACAACAGCTGGGTTTTCAACTATGCATCATACAGTGGTAAACTCTGATTCAGGAAGTTGTGCAAATGGGGCAATTAAAAAGAAAATGAAGTCCGCAGCCCAAATAGAAATGCATTTATATCAGGTAAGCAATGCAGAAAGATCAACTATAGTGACTTACAGAAAATTGATGGTCCCTTAATATAAAATGAGTCATATGACATTTCTAAGACTTGACTTTTTTAAAGTAGTGTACTGGAAAAGAAAAGGTCAGTTCTATGTTTGTATAGTCCTTCAGCATCTGAATGATTGGGATTTCTTGGAGGAAAATTGTCACAAGAATCCAAAACTCCCTATTACCTGAATCCTTGCTGAGTATAGCTCTTGTGGAATTGACTGCTTACTCATCCAAGATGAATAAACACTCATAGAGTACACACAGCTGGGTATTCTGCCCCAATACCATTTATTAAATGATTCCCCATATGCTGAAGGAGTCTAGTCATGTGCTTTTTACTTGCTCTAAAATTAGCTCAGTATTATAATACCTTGATCACAACAATAAGATTTCGGTGGCACCAAAACAATAAGTGGGTGATAAAAATTGATGGATTCCTAATACGGACTGTGGGTGAGCTGGATGGTGATAACTTCGCATATTCACCTGCTGCTTGATAGCTGTTTCCATTTTACCTGCTCCATCTTCCCTGGTGCCACTCAGCTGAGATCACAGGCTGTTTCTAAACATCTCTAAACATTCTAAACATTTCTAAACATCCAGAACACATCAAGAAAAGATGATGAGGGTGATCTTCAGACCAAAGGCAGACCTTCCCAGCAAACAGGTCTGCTCAAAAAGCCACCAAACAAAACAAACACTAACAAAAAAAAAAAAAAAAAAAAAAAAAAAGTATAGGAAATAGTTATGTGGAAAAGAAAAAAGCACAATTCAATTCAAGGGCATATTTTAGAGCTGTGTTTTCGTGAAGACTTCAAAGGGAAAGGAAGAGAAATCAAAAGCATTCAGGCAGATACTAACAAGCAGCCTCCCAATGTAACATAGTAGCAGATAGGAGCAGATCCCAGGAAGAAAGAGAAGAGCTTGTTAAAAAAAAATAGGCCAGGGGCACCTGGGTGGCTCAGTGGGTTAAGCCTCTGTCTTTGGCTCAGGTCACGATCCCAGAGTCCTGAGATCGAGCCCTGCATTAGGTTCTCTGCTCAGTGGGGAGCCAGCTTCCCTTCCTCTCTCTGCCTGCCTCTCTGCCTACTTGTGATCTGTCAAAAAAATAAATAAAATCTTAAAAAAAAAAAAAAGCCAGGCCGATGGAATGATAGAGAATTTTGAAAAGAAGAAAAGGAAGACCGTCTCTCTTCCTAGTCTCTCTCTGGACCTCTGTTCTTTACTCAGCTTATTAAATAGTTCTTCCGCTTGAGTACATTCTTTAGTCCCTGAGCTTAATTTAATTTGTACAGTTATTATAAGGAAATTTCCAGATTTTAGGCAAAAAGAAAGTACTTGTTCCCAGATGAAATTTTGGAATATTTTATAGACAATCCCTCCTGCCCTGAAAACTCTATTTCACTGAAGTATTTTATGCAATTCCATGTCCATGTTGCAAAAAGGCCTTCTCCCTTTGGTGGCTCCCTAAAAAAAAAATCTGTACTTTACATTTGATTTGCTTAACAAGTTTTGCTGTCTCTGTGGGTACTTTTAATAGTTCTAACAGAATGAAAAAAGAAAAGAAAAGGGGTAAAAAGGAGACTTGGGGAAAAAACCTTGAACTAAATAATACTGAGAAACTTATTAAAGTGTTCAGATAATGCAACATGCCTTAAAAACCCCAAGCCTCAGTTTTAATTAAAAAGGACCATGTGGAAGCATATTAAATATTTTTCTAGATAGATAAAGGCAGTCAAGGCATGGAAATCCTCAGTTGTTCTTTCAACTCACCCAGTTGTAAAGACTAAAAAAAAAAATTTTTTTTTTAATGCAGTCATTGCTGGTCTAGAGTAACAATTTTGCTGTCAAGGAGAGGATAAATGCTTTCCATCCAAGGATCAGGTTACAGCTCACAGATCCCACTAGGAAGAGAAGAGTGCCAAAGAATTACAGCAGGAGTCAACCTGCATTTTCAAAGTCCATAAATAATGCAGCGAGAGAGCATATTTGGGGAAGGAATTTATCAGCCATGGCTTCATCCATATGCAATGGTGGGAATGTCATTCTGACTATTTTGCTGGTGGGGCATTTGTATTCTACTTGATGATATACATATCGATGGGGCTAAAAGAACCCAGAATTATGTTCCTAGGCATTGCTTTTCCAACATCATACAGCTTGCATATATGTTCTTGAAAGTAGTTAATAAATCAGAGCTAAAGAATCTTGAGCCTGTATAAAAATCTGTCTACAAAGAGCTAAACTGGGCTGTCGTTCAACTTAGTATTTGTGTCAGACCAGAAACAACCAGAATGATGCAATTTATCTGTTGGAGTAAGAAGCAATGGGCTTGACACTTAACAGAATACTCAATATCAACTGATAGAAAAAATGAATGAAAATATATCACCGGGGCCAGATATTTTCACAAAACACTCCTGTTTAATATCCCGAGGTACACGAGGAAGGGATATAAAGCACAGGCTTGGTAACAATGAAAATCCTTGTCCACAGCATCGGATCTTCACTGTTCCTGAAAGCTTTTCAAATGTCAACGCTGGGTACCTCCCTCCCCAAACCCCTAGCTCCTTTGGCACAACCTGATCACCTCCCAAAAGCCCTCTTCCAAATGTCATTACATTGGGGATTAGGTTTCAACACATATATGTGGGGAGAAACACCAATATTCAGTCTATCGCAGTAGGATAACTCCTGTGTAGGACCAATAAATAGTATCATTGGACAGAAGGATGGACTGAAGGAAGGACAAAAGTGATAGATAAAACTGGAGCCATTGACTGGGCTCATTTATTGGCCAGATGATTAAAGAGTTTATATTCAAAACTATAAAAGGGTTGCCAGAATTAGCTAATAAAAATACAGGAAGCGGGGCGCCTGGGTGGCTCAGTGGGTTAAAGCCTCTGTCTTCGACTCAGGTCATGATCCCAGGGTCTTGGGATCGAGCCCTGGTCTTTCTGCTCAGCGGGGAGCCTGCTTGCCTCTCTCTCTCTCTGCCTGCCTCTCTGCCTACTTGTGATCTCTGTCTGTCAGATAAATAAATAAAATCTTAAAAAAAAAAAAAAAAAAAACCACAGGAAGCCCATCCAAATTTGAATTTCAAGTAAACATTTCTTTTTACTCTAAGCAGATCCTATGCAACTATTAAATTCAAATATAACTTGGGGATCCTGCAATTTAAATATATGTGGAACTAGCAATGTGTTCATTTGAGATAAAATATATATATATATATATATATATATATATATATGTGTATGTATGTATGTATGTATGTATGTATGTATGGGGCACCTGGGTGGCTCAGGCAGTTAAGCATCTGCCTTCCGCTCAGGTCATGATCCCAGGGACCTGGGATGAAGCACCAGATTGGGCTCCCTGCTCAGCGAGGAGTCTGCTTCTCGCTCTCCTCCAAGCTCGGTCTTACTGCTGCTGTCTGTTGCTATCTCTGTGTGTGTGTCTCTCTCTCAAATAAATAAAATAAAATCTTTAAAAATAGTATAACTATATAAAAATATAAAAGCAGCCTGCACTAAAGTAGCAAGCAGTGAAATCAGAGAAGGGACATTTTGAAAGAGGAATCAACAGGACCTGGTGATTGAGAAATGTCAGGTGGAAGGAAGGAGAAGAACTCAGAACTGCCACCAGTAATTAAGTCCATGTAACTCAAAGGCCGTAGATCTCCTGGCAGAGAAGAATCGAGAAATAAAGAAACATGAGAGGAAAGATAATGAGCTCAGTTGGTGACATTTTGAGTTGGAGGAGCTAGAAAACCCTTGAAGGACAGACATCCAGTGGCTTCAGAGAAATGTCAGAGCAAGAAATCGAAATTTGAGTTACCTGCCTAAAGAAGAGAGAGCTAATGCTCCATTTTTCTCTAGTCTTTACATTTAGCTTCTCCTTGACATGATGCGATTCATCTTCCAAATAAAAAAAGAAGAGTTGCATTAAAGTCTTTGCTTTTTTAATAATCAAATAAGATTGCTGATATTTTCAGTGATACTATTATGGGAAGAAGTATCATGTGAAAAAGGATCATTGAGCTTTGGGGTTAGAGCAAGTGTAGGTTCAAATCCCACCTTTTCTCCCACAGCTTATGTGACTTCTTACATGATTATTTAGCCTCTTTAATGCTTAGGTTTTATTTGTTTGTTTGTCTTGAAGATTTAATTTATTTGACAGAGTGAGACACCATGAGAAAGGGAACACAAGCAGGGAGAATGAGAGAGGGAGAAGCAGGCTCCCCACCAAGCAGGGAGCCTGACGTAAGGCTCGATCCCAGGACCCTGGAATCATGACCCCAGCCGAAAGCAGACACTTAATGACTGAGTCACCCAGACACCCCTTATGCTTAGTTATTTTACACACATAATATATACTCGTAAGATTATAATGAGGAAGGAATAAATGAGTTTTATAGGGAGAGAAAAAAAAAAAGATCCAGCATAGTACTGGTATATATTAGTTGCTCAATAAATGACAGCTGTTGCTCTTATTCTTTATCATTGAGGTTTCAATCATCAGTAATAGTAAATAAAAATCTAAGTGTACTTAAATGTTCAGACCACTGTATCAGGTAAAGAACTATGTATACTTGATATACTGCACTTATGAAATTATTTCATTCTACTAAGAAAAGTCAAGAATGCACGCGGACCAAACAATGGCTAGAAAAGTAGAGGTGGCCAAGTCAGTAAATGCTGCACTCATCTAATTGCAAATAAAATTTGCAAGAGACCACTCATTCTGGCACCATGAAGATGTAACAAATGGTTTCCATGAATAAAGCCCATGTCATTTCCAAAGTAAGCTAAGTAGAACTATTGATCTTAGTGTAATTACTAGGCTCCAGGACCATTTGGGGCACTAAATTGTATCATCACACTAACAAGACTAAGATTTTTATCTTGCCATAGATAATTGTTTAGTGATGCAGCTAAACACCGGTGTTCTGAAACTAAAATAATTCTAAGTTGTTCTGAGACTAAAATAATTCTAAGTGTATATGCAATATTGGCATTGACAGAAGCAATGGAACACTATTTTTGCTGACATTGCTGTATCTTTTAATAAATTCTGCAAAGCCTAGCTATAATTTCAGACCAAAGGGGAAAGCTCATATATTCATAGGAAGAGACATTTTGAAAACTCAGAGATAGGTATTTTTAAAAGAAACCAAAATGGCCTGAAAGGTAGTTGGATTGAGCAACTGTGCACAATTTATTTCCACATGTATGAAATTTTTTCCAAACCTTGACATCTTCTGTGAACTCTGTTTACCCAAGTAAAAAATTTGCCCAAGAAGATCTCATGAAAACAACAAGTAACAGTGGGTTTTTCTAATTAAGAAATTCAGTAATTTGAAATTGAAGTGAAAAAGCTTTCATCAAAGCCACAGGGACTAGATCTTTTCTAAGGTTCTGAGAATTGGGTATAATTTACTAAAATCTGAGCTTATTTCTCTCCTAAATGAGATATTTGCCTCAAAACTGACACCTCCTCTGTAATTTCTGATGATAGCAATCCATACCATGTTGGAGAGCATCATCAAATTTGTTCACCCACATCTCTAATTATGTCATATCTTCAAGGATTTTCTGACATGCCTTACCCCGGGAGCATAAACATCTGTCTACACTCCAACCCCTTGCTACCTCCACGACCTCTCACCCACTTACTTCCTCACAGTTCCCTTGAGCACTTCTAAACTAAGTCACTTACCAAATGCTCTTCATTTTGCCTGAGAAAAGGTACTACCCATTGGCTATGCTCAATTTGAGTCACAGAATTTTTTTTTCCAAATAGTCACATAAGATCTAACCCATCCAATTTCCTATTAAAACGCTATTCCTCTAAATATTTTTATAGGTAATAATGTGTTGGATTTAAGAACACAGGTGATGTCTTCAAACCCTCAAAATGGCTCTACCTTTTATCTTGTTTCCCCATCTGAAAACTGAAGATAAAGCATCATATACACCTTTTGTAAGAATTAAATAAGAAAAGATTGATGATAGCTAGAAGAGAGAGAAAGAATAATAGAGCTGCCCTGTCTCTGTAAATAATTCTTTAATGGTATTTATGAAATGGCAGCTACTCTTTAAATGGAATTCAGTAAGTATGATAATGAACCGTTACTTATGATATTGTTACAAGGCTCTCCTTACTGGGAACTTTATTATTCTTTTAAAGATTTATTTGAGAGAGAGCACAAACAAGCAAGTGGGGCAGAGGGAGAGACTCCCTCAAGCAGGCTCCCCGCTAAGCGCTAAGCACAGAACACCACATGTGGCTGCATCCCATGGCCCTGAAATTGGAGTCAGTGGCTCAACCAATGGAGCCATCCAGGTGCCCCTCTTCATGGGGAATTTTAATCAGTAGACTCATAGAAATATTTTAGTCCATTTTTTTTTTCATGTATTTATTTATTTATTTATTTATTTTTTTAATTTTTTATTTTTTATAAACATATATTTTTATCCCCAGGGGTACAGGTCTGTGAATCACCAGGTTTACACACTTCACAGCACTCACCAAATCACATACCCTCCCCAATGTCCATAATCACACCCCCTTCTCCCAAACCCCCTCCCCCCAGCAACCATCAGTTTGTTTTGTGAGATTAAGAGTCACTTATGGTTTGTCTCCCTCCCAATCCCATCTTGTTTCATTTATTCTTCTTCTACCCACTTAAGCCTCCATGTTGTATCACCACTTCCTCATATCAGGGAGATCATATGATAGTTGTCTTTCTCTGCTTGACTTATTTCGCTAAGCATGATACGCTCTAGTTCCATCCATGTTGTTGCAAATGGCAAGATTTCATTTTAAACCCTTCTCTGTAGCCCATTTTATTTTTCTCACCTTGTGAATGGACTTCCATGGGAGACTTTTTTTTTCCTTTGTGATGATTTGTAAGTTGCTGTCTCACTCTTTTTTTTTAATTTGCAAAGATTTTATTATAATGTTGTTGAATATCTTCTTATAGCTTAATCACCATTTATGTTTCTTCTTTAGAAATTGATCATGCATACCACCAGACTGTTTTTTCTATTTATACATTTATCTTACTAATTTATAGTAACTCTTCACATAATTAAACCAATGCTGATTTTACTTCCATAATGTGTGTGTGCGCGGGTGTGTTTGTGTGTGTGTGTGTTTCACTGCTTATCTCTTTCACCAAGTACTTTGAATCATCCCCTTTTCTCTGGGGAAAAAAAATTTCCTATGGCCATATTCAGAGTGTTCCTTAAACCACCTGCACCAGAAATTCTTGGGATATTTGTTAAAAAGATTTCTGGGCCCTTCCCAGACCTACTCTATATAAATTTCTATAGGTTAAGAATTTCTGAATCTTAAACATATTCAAGTCTGGTCATCAATATTGGATAGGCTAAGAGATGGGGAGAGGGAGTTCAAACTTTCTGGGCAAAAGAACCACTTTTTATTTAAGTACATTCAGCCTCACTTATGCAGATATTTGGATTATTTTAAATGTGAATACCTAGGAATGTAGTATTTTAGTCTCCCCTAGCAACCTTGGAGCTAATCCTATCCAGGGATGTAACCATTTGGCTTTTGGGATAAGAGAATTTTTTTAGAAATAGCTACAGTTCTAATTCTTACGGTATGTGAAAATGTGTCCAGGAGAAGGGAAAGCAAACATTTTCTCTAACTTTATTGAATATATGCATCAGGAAGCTAGGGTTCTTTACAGGAATGCTGAGAAATTCAGGAAACTGTTATTTCCCTAGTTTCATTGGCCTATCTATCCTTACACCAAAACCACTGACTTCATTACTATAGTTCTATCGTCTATCTTGAAATTAGGTAGCATAAATCCTCCAACTAAGCTCTTCAAGATTGTCTTTTCTGGTTCAGATTCTTTGCATTTCTATGTAACTTTTAGAATTTTAAATTTCTCGTGGTAGGCTGAATAATGGTCACCAAAAATATTCAGATCTCAGGTCATCTGGGTGGCTTAGTTGGTTGGGCATCTGGTTCTTGATCTCAGGTCAGGCTTTTATCTCAGGGTCATGGGTTTGGGCCCCAAGCTGGGCTCCATGCTGGGTGTGGAGCCTACTAAAAAAGGAACCTTGGTATGTTACCTTATATGGCAAAAGAGACTTTGCAGATGTGACTGAGTTATGAATCTTGAGTAGGAAGATTATCATAGATTATCCCAGTGGGCCACAAGTACAATCACAAGTGTCCTCTTATAAAGAGGGAATTAGAGGAGATTTGACTACAGAAGAGGAAAAGGCAATATGACAATGTGACAGCGATTGAAACAATATAACCTCAAGCCAAAGCATGCTGGGAGCAAGGAACAGGATGTCCCCTGGCACCTCTAGAAGAAATCAGCCCTGCCACCACCTTGATTTTAGCCCCATTAGACTTATTTCACACTTCTCGCCTCCAGAACTGCAAGATCATAAGCTTATTTTAAGCCATTAAATTTGTGGTAATTTGTTACAGTAGCAATAGGAATACAATACACATTCTATATTTTTTTAAAAACCTAGTGGTATTCTGATCAGGATTGTATTGACTCTACAGATGAACTGGGGAATAATTGATTCTTAACCGCAGTAAGTCTTCCAATCCTTGATGATAGTGTCTTCCTTTGAGTCTTCTTTAGTTTTTCCAAGTAATGTTTCATAGTTTTCAGCATACAGATCATGTACATCTTTCACTAAATTTACTTCTACATATCTGAGGCTTTTATACTTCTACATATCTGATGCCATTATAAATAGAATTTCATTATTTTATTTTCCAATATTTTTTGCTAATGTATAAAATCTACTGTATGTTTATACATACAATAATCTTCTCTTTTGATGAAGCTCAATAAAGACAGAAATTAAAGATTAAAAGACTGCAAAGAATTTCCTCCTCTAGGTAACTAGTAATTCACAAGTGATTCTAGTTCCCTAGAAAGTCTACATTTATTTGATCGTCTCTTTAAACCCATCCATCTGCAATCTTTTATGTCAGTCTGATTCAGATCTTATTGAGACAGAAAATGAACAGCATATCAGCAATTCCTAAGATAGGTCTATGAGAGAGTGGCTCTAAGGCTAATATGGCAGGTCCAATTCAGAAAAGCTTTGATGATTATATTTCAAGAGTGGTGCGTGTGATTTGAGATGTTTGAAATAAGATGGCTTCTTAGCAATAAGGCATACTTTAGCTGATCACCACTAATTTGTAACTGCCAATTACCCTGTACCTTGGGCTCTATCTTGAGAAATGCTTGTGACATTTTTTTCCAGTTCATGCATAACAAGGCTCTTCAAAAAGTCATTGTGCCTCATCACTGTACTTTTTTCTCTGAAATCACAATAATGGGTAAGTACTGCTCTTTTTTCTCATTAAGTACACACTTTCCCTTAATTTCCATAGCTGGAAGACTGATTTTTTCCCCTCTTTCTATATTATATTCTTTCTGGTGGCAATTTAATGAATGAACTAGTATGAAGGGTAATCTTAACTCACAAAAATTGGGGTAAGTGTATCTGGTTTTTATTTATCCTTTTTTCTTTTAGGATGCTAGAAGGATAAAGGAAAGTGGGAGGAGGGGAGAGATAGGGCCTACAAATAATGCAACCCCAATCTTAAGTGTCTTTTCTTACAGCATGAGGACTTTCCTCTTTTATACACACCTATTGAACTGATAACATCAGTCCCATCAAAAAGGCAGAAAAGTAAAGGATTTGGAATAGTTAATTCCCTGATAGACTCAAAATTACACCGCAAAGAAGTCGTAAAAGGTTTTCTAGCAGAGTTCCAGAGGTGCAAGGCCCCAGTAGACTGATGGGATCAGTTCCCCAAAATCTCACCTGAATTAGTCACAGTCCTGCTCTCAGTCCTTATCTGACTTTCTTCAGGAGACGAAGTCATCCTGCTCACAAAAGAAAATACAATATTTAATATATGCCCGTGATTATCAGTGTTCATGCATCTATGTATACGTATAAGGACTTACCCACGTTCATATTTCCCAGGAGAGATTACAAAAGTGAAAAGAAGCTTTTTAAAAAATTTCCTATGTATTAAGGTAAGGTGGTTTAAAAAATAAGATAAAAATTAAAAGAGAGCTATAGTGAAATAAATAAATGGGCCTTTAGGGGTAATGTTATTTCACCTTTATGTTTAGTGCCAGGATTTATTAGGGACCAGAGAAGCCAAAACCTCCCAAATATCCAGGCCTGAGACAGGGAGTAGTATAAGGTATTGAAAAAGTGATGTTACATAGTTCAAATATATGATTTAAACCTTTGAATGTATTTTATTTTGAAAACGTAACTTATATTTTCAAACATACACATGAACAAATAATACTTGCCCACGAGTCAAATTTTAAAAGGTACAAAACTTAACATAGTAAAAATAAGTTTCTTCCCTTCCACTATCTTCCAATCCCTCAGTTTCCCCTTTCTGAAGGCAAACATTATGACTGGTTTCTTCTGTTCTCGCCAAGATGAAAGAGTCTTTAGAAAACTAAATCACTTGGGAATGTGAAAATATCTATTTGCAGCCTCACAGAATGTTTGAGATATGCATTCCACAGCATTTTAATTAAACTGATCAATAGGAGTCTATGGTAAGAGCCATCGCCTCTCTGGCTCCTCAGAGAGATGGGGAAAGAGTAATGTGTCAAACCACTAATATTATATTAAATTGTATTATGTTATTATATTATATTATATTAATAAAACTAATTTCCTAGAGAGCTCTTCTTAAAACATTCTGCTATGGAGGCATACTTATTTCCCTTAATTCTCAGCTGTAATTCAGATAGGGTATGATTTTAAATTTATTTAGCTTTAATTTCACTTTAATTTTAATAACCCGAATTAATTGGCTAAGATCCCTGCCTTACTGGAAATTCATATTTACTCCTTCTTCACAAACCCTACTTCATAGGTCTGCCTTTATTTAAAAACATCTTCGTACTCCCCCTTATCATGTCATTTAATAATGGCAGGCTGCAGTCAATTTCTGGGTTGCTTTCAAGGGGCCGTAATTAGAGCCTGTCGCTGCTGGAAAGCAGTGTGGGCAGACTTCCCTACCCCACGGACTTTTAGCTGAGCCTTTCTTGTTTCATTTGCTGAACTGCCTACCAATCTCATCACTGACAGAAATAAAACTTATTTTTCTCCATTTAGTGCTCCCAAGTTTCCTCTTACCTGTCTTCCTACTGACAAATGGCATATTCTTTGAAGATATGACTATTGATCATTAGCCATCCTGGGGGAATAGAGTTGTAATGCAGGAAGAAATCGTCTGTCCTCTGATGTGAGCAGTACCGTAGCACTGATACACGCAGCCCAAGGAGCTGATGGATTTGTAGAGCCCAGACGTCTCAGTGGCCATATCAACCCGACCAACTGGGCTTCTTTCAAACACAGAGGGGCTTCAAAACCCGACTGAGCAGTGATGTTCCCCTCTTAAAGGCAAGAAGACAGAGAACTAAAAAAATAGGTTTTGAGGCTGACGTGAGAGTGGTGTTCCTTTGGCATGAATGAAATAGATCTTACAATCATCCACACTGATATAATGAATAAAAATTTTCAGGGAGTCTAGATGGCTAAAGAAACATCTCCAGTCTGCAGCATTTTTGGTCATTTTAAACCAATAAATCACAAAACAATTAAATCAGCTAAATCTCATTTGTTTAAACAAAATCAACTGATCAATTAAACCTGGAAACTTATTTTAATGCTGCATAAAAATGACTTCGATGTGTTTCATCTTCATGTGGGTTTATGAAAGGGGAGAGAAAAACAAAACCATGAAATTCACATACCCAAATTTTTACCCAGGTTTAACCAAAAACTTCAAGTTCCTAACTTCATTTATCACTTCTTTTCAGTAGACTAGAATAATTTCAGTCATGAAAGTCCCAAAAGAAAATCTTGAAGGCAATTCTGAATAGAAATGACAACTTCTAAGGATGAATAGGCATATTATTTCAGTTAAAAAGGAAAGATTCCGTTATTTAAAGGTTTGATGTTTCTTTTTTCAGAGCTTCACTACCTAGCAGCTTGTACTACTTTAAAAAAGAAAAAATAAGTCCAAGAATAAACCTGAACCTTTCTTCCATGGCAACCCTTAAAATTATTGTTTGATTAACGGCTCATGCTGTCATAAGGTGATGCCTAATTATGCACAATGTTTCACTCATTATGTACTGAAGTAATGGCATGGCACATTAGTTTGAGAACAGAGAAATGAATGCCTTTTAATAAGATATATGTCTCTCACATTTCTTTTCCTCCCTTCCCAAGTAAGCTTCAGAATATGCTTGCTTTCGCTCCACGATAGGAAAAATTCCCTTTAAATTCTCTACTTCAACAGCAACCTATTTACTGCTACAAATGACCACTTCAAAGATTGTTTGAATTAGCTTTAAGAAAATTGTTCTCCATTGTCACAATTGCTGTCAGTAAATGTTAGTAATTGTAGCTTTTTACAGATGGGCTTTCAGCAGTTTTAACCCATTGTGGACTGTGAGTCTGTCTTTTGTAGCCATTCAGAAAAAGAAGGGGGAAAAAAAAAGTCTGAGAGAGAGAGAGAGATACTGCCTTTTTCCAGGGCTGGCAATTGTTAGAGAACCGTGGGGCTCTTTGCTTGATTGGTAGCCTAGTCTCATATTAATGAGAAAGGGACATTTGAATGGGATAATAATGAGCCCAGAGATCTCACTTCAGCCATACACAACCTGCCAAATTCTCCCCCATGGTTCCTCGAAGTACAGAACAGAATGCGATTCCATCTACACTGCCAGACCACAGACGTGCCCCCCACCGCCCTCAGTAATCGTGCTGGCGGTGCCTGGGCACAAGTGCATATGCCTGGCACTTGCGGGCTTCAGAGGCCCCAGATGTTCGAAGACGACATCTCAGTTATCTGAGGAGCATGAACAAAGGTGGTTGGTGTCAGTTCCTACAAATCACTACAGTCTTGGACATGCCATTTTTGCCTCAACTGACTGGCCTTTATACTAAAGGGCAATTTGATAGTGCTTCTTAATCTCATGCTGTATTCATTCATTAGTAAAATATCTCTTAAGAACTTGGTGTATTATAGGTGTTTTTCAATGCTCTGGGTATATACAGCAGTGAACCAAACTGTCCTTATGAAACTCTACTCCAGTAAGGGAGACAATTGGAGCACGTGTGTGTGTGTGTGTGTGTGTGTGTGTGTATTTGATGCATTTGATGCTGGTGAGGGCTTAGGAGAACTATTTAGCAGTGCAAGGTAAACTAGAAGTACCAGGTCAAGGTCTGGGGCAGGACAGGTGTATGCAATTTTACTGAGTAGTCTCTGAAAGATAGTCTCTGAAGATTGGAACTAGAAGAAATGAGGGGTCGAGAGCAGGGAATGTACCTGGCACCTTCAATCCTTTGCAGCTAGCAAGGAGGGGACAGCTCAGTCGTTTCTCTCTCCTGCAATACACGGAAGTTGTCCAATTTTGCTGATGGCAGTTACCTTCCCCCTAGACTTTTATATCGCTGCTAGATTCCTGTACCGCTACAAATTGCCACCAATTTAAATATGCCGTAGCCATGTCAGAGTCATATTCAGAAATATTTCACTCCCTGGCACTTCATTCTGCCCATAAAAACCACATTTTTAGGAGTCTGCTTCTCCAGGAAATGCGGTTATTCCAGCTCTGTTCAAAGCATCAATTCACCTCCTCTGAACACAAACAGAATTTAGTTTCAACCACACAATTTAGCTATTATGTATCATGAACACACAGTGGCTACATGTGGCTTATTCCACCTCCAGACTTAAATCATATGTCCCTAGATTAGGAGGACTGTATTTTGTTATTCTGTCTTCACATAACATTCATGGCAAGTAGAGTAAATAATTCTGCGTTGTGTAGTAGATGTCACTGGGCCACACATTTGAATGTGCTTGGCAGTTTGTTAAAATTGTGTAAATGATTCATAATAGAGAAAGGATGTCTCTGTTAAATAAGTGATTTCTGGATACTAACAATCAATCCCGCGCTCAGAATGCAGTAAGATAAATATATCAGTGGCCAGCCCACTTGCTGTTGGAAACAATTTTTATGAGAATTCTAATTTGTATTCACATAATGCCTTTTTCTTAGCTCCTCTGCTACATAATTATGAAGCGGCTTTATGCTTATTATTGTTGTGACAGTAAGTAACAGGACAATGTAAAGCAATAATGAATCCCGTCGTTGCCACAACCTAAGAAATAAAGAGAACTCACCATGGCATAGGTGTGTGTTAAAAGCCCCAACGGAATTCGGTGTGATGTACAATATTAGGAATTACGTGTATGGGTATCCCTGCCTGAAAGTATAATGATGGGTTATAATGCTTGGGAAGAGAGAGACCCATTTGTAAATAGATATATTAAATGCAACTACTCAGCTGTGAGAAAATCTCACTCCCTTCTTGGGAAGTCTTGACTTATTTTCAAGCAATGTCTAGTTTTTGCTGCCTCTCTGTCAAATCACAGATAGAAAATTAGAGTAAAAGGCAGGAGCAAGCAGAAGGAAGGAATATGATGATGTGTATTTACTGAGCACCTCCCATGAGTCAGACACAATGAAAAATACTCTGACTTCTCACGGCAAACAACTATAGGAGCTACGCATTATGATCACAATGAACCAAAGTCAACTTTACAGCAGTAGGTTTCCAAAGCCTTCATTTATCGATTAGCTGACTGAGACCTATCAAATGATAGGTCTAAGGTCAAGCAGGTGACTAGGGATAGGAGAAAGTGTGTGTATTTGTAATAAATCATATATAATTTTATTTTTAACTACTGTTAAAAATTCCCCCAAATAATTCTTTGTTTTCCTGATCTTTGAGTGATTAAAAAAATAGGATAAGCAAATATAATGAATGGCATAATATTTTTCTATAGACCATCACATAGACTGCCTATAAAAACAATACATTCTATTCCCAGATATATTGGAGGGACATTTTTATTTTTACTCCTCTCTATATTAGAATTTCCTAATTTTCTCTTCCATTTATATACTAATCCACTCTCACAAAAAAAAAAAAAAAAAAAAGCCATGTCTAAATATTCAATTTGCAATTAGAGACACAGAAACGCAAAAGGAGAGTGATGGGACAGCAAGGCAATAAACTTAAATCTGTCTGCCCGCTAGCAGTGCCTGACACTTGGAGCACCCAACTAGCAAAAGCCAAGAGAAGCAGAGGAAAGAATCAGAAACACGAATGTGCAGGTACCTTAACAATAAGTGATCTATACAATTCCTCTGGCCTTGCATGTCTTCTTGATTCCTCCGTTGTGTGTTTATTTTTCTTTCCTATCCACTCAAGTCCACAACATCTTGTATGTATCCCTTGATTGAATTAAATGTTTTTCTCAGATTAATCTGTCAAATTCCTGTCAGCGGGAGGTAGAGAGTCAAACTGCTGAAAGCAGATGATCTAAAAAAGAAGAAGAAAAACTTTGAATAATGATTGTTAACTGAGCCTTAACAGGCAAATTCTATTTCACCCTATTTAGCTAGACAAAGAAACACAACGTTGGACACTTGTCTTTTGAACTATAAGCATTATAAAAAATACCAGGTCTCTGGCAGCAGAGCTGATGTTCCTCTTTCGGGCATTCATTAACCAATCTCTGGGGTGATTTCACAGTACAGTGTCTCTCTCCTCACTAAATAGAAGGAATAGGCTAGTAAAAATGCAAGGATATTCCAAAACTCTGGCATTAAAGAATAATTGTTCTTGATATTAAAAAAAAAATTATGTTAGTTTTTATTGCTGCATAACAAATCACCACAAACTGAGCAGCTTAAAATGGCACACATTAATGATGTCACAGTTTCCAGGAGTCAGGAGTCCGGGCACAGCTCATCTGGATGTTCTACGCTCAGGGTCTCACAAGGCTGCAGCCAGGTTAGATTCCCATCGGAGGAATGACTGGAGAAGATCCGCTTCTCAGCTCACGCAGGTAGTTAGCAGAATTCATTGCCTTCCAGCTGCAAAATTTAGGGCCCCAACTTTTTACTGGCCATCAGCTGAAGGCGATCACAGTTCCTAGAAGCTGCCTAAAGTTTCTTGCCATATTGGCTTTCTCAACACAGTTATTTTCTTCATCAAGCCAGCCAGGAATATCTCTTTCAGGTCTATTAAATGAAGCCTCTTTAAAAAAAAAAAAAAAAAAAAAAATTATTTATTTATTTATTTATTTATTTATTTATTTATTTGGAGAGAGAGAGAGACAGCATGAGAGGGGAGAGGATCAGAGGGAGAAACAGGCTCCCCACTGAGCCAGGAGCCCAATGAGGGACTCGATCCCGGGACTCCAGGATCATGGCCAGAGCCAAAGGCAGTCACTTAACCCACTGAGCCACCCAGGTTCCCCAAGATGAGCTTCCTATAAAGCCACCTAATCACAGTGTGACAATCCATCACCTGTGCCATAGACTAAGGCTTAGAGACAAATCACGGTTTGTGCTTACATTCAAAGGGAGGGAATAACTCAAAGGTGGGAACACTACAGAGTAAATATTGTATTTTCGTTGTATTTTTGTTGGGGTCTTGTCACACTAGTGTCTGTCCTTCCTGAAAACTACACTTCTGGATGGACAGGTTTGAAGACCAAGATGTCCTACATTTAGGGGGGAAAGAAACTCTTGGTTCACAGGTGGATATTCTGTGGGTGGAGCTAATGATGCAGATCCAGGCAGTGGGGGGAGTTTGTGGAGACTGTTGGCTCGTGTGATGTTGCACAACAGAATAAGGACCATGTTTAGCTCAGCAGTGCATTAATAGTAACACTAACTAACCTTCAGAATAGGGGAACCTCGCCTTAAACATGGTACAGTTACATTTTATTTTATTTTATTTTATTTTATTTTATATTTAAACTTTATTTTATTTTTTCAGTGTTCCAAGATTTGTTGTTCATGTATCACACCCAGTGCTCCATGCAATCCATGCCCTCCATAATACCCACTCCGAGGCTTTCCCAATCCTCCACCCTCCTCCCCTCCAAAACCCTGTTTGTTTCTCAGAGTCCACAGTCTCTCATGGTTCATCTCCCCCTCCAATTTCCCCCAACTCCCTTCTCCTCTCCTTCTCCCAAAGTCCTCTGTGTTATTCCTTATGCTCCACAAGTAAGTGAAACCATATGATAATTGACTCTCTCTGCTTGACTTATTTCACTTAGTGTAACCTCCTCCAGTCCCATCCATGTTGATACAAAAGTTGGGTATTCGTCCTTTCTGATGGAGGCATAATATTCTATTGTATATATGGACCATATCTTCTTTTTTTTTTTTTTAAAGATTTTATTTATTTACTTGACAGAAATCACAAGTAGATGGAGAGGCAGGCAGAGAGAGAGAGAGAGAGAGAGGGAAGCAGGCTCCCTGCTGAGCAGAGAGCCCGATGTGGGACTCGATCCCAGGACCCTGAGATCATGACCTGAGCCGAAGGCAGCAGCTTAACCCACTGAGCCACCCAGGCGCCCTGGACCATATCTTCTTTATCCATTCGTCTGTTTAAGGGCATCTTGGTTCCTTCCACAGTTTGGCAACTGTGGCCATTGCTGCTATGAACATTGAGGTACAGATGGCCCTTCTTTTCACTACATGGTACAGTTACATTTTAGAAAACATTAGTAGATCTTCTTAGATATTTGAATTCAAATTATCATCTACTTCTTTATCAAAAACCGTGACTCCGTCAAGCCAATTAAAACAAAAATCAAGGGCACCTGGGTGGTTCAGTGGGTTAAGCTTCTGCCTTCGGCTCGGGTCATGATCTTGGGGGTCCTGGGATCGAGCTCTCTGCTCAGCGGTGAGCCTGCTTCCCCCCTCTCTCTGCCTGCCTCTCTGTCTACTTGTGATCTCTGTCTGTCAAATCAATAAATAAAATCTTAAAAAAAAAATCAAGGGGTGCTTGGGTGGCTCAGTCAGTTAAGCATCTAACTTCAACTCACGTCATGATCTCCAGGTCTTAGGATGGAGCCCCAAATCGGACTCCCTACTCAGCAGGGAACCTGCTTCTCCCTCTCCTCCCTGCTCATGCTTTCTCTCACTCTCTCACTTTCTCTCTATCAAATAAATAAATAAAATTTTATTAAAAAATTAAAATAATAAAACAGAAATCAGGGTCAATCCTGGATGCCAGTTGTACGGTCATTTAAAGTCCATGGCTGAGTTATTCAGAGAAATATGCGAAGTTTAGGATTTGTATGCATTTGGTATTCTAAGTAAAAAATAATTTTCCCACAATTTACCACCTTTTATTTATTGTATTGTTACATTTTCCAAAGTCCTTATATTCCAGACCATTCTTTAAGATACTTCCAAGAATCAGAAAAAGGGACTTTTGGCAGATGAAATTCTCTAATTGACATAAAGCTATGTGTGCCAAACCCCTTCTTACAGTATACCCAGGTAATAAGAATCAGATTTTAGATTAAACAACTGCATATTCCCTTCATGAAAGAAATTGAAAATATTTATTTTACCATCATATTCTGGGGGTGAGCTGAATCAGCTAGAACCTGGTCAATTGTTTCCTAGAAGAATATACAATGGAGTAAAGTAGGGTCCAGGTCTCTTTTATTCCTAGGTCTCCTTCTAAACTATTATAATATTTGGATTCAGCTTCAATTCATCTTATCCCAAAATTAATTGAGCCAATTGATATTTGATAAACATAGTTTAAGAAACATACTACGTTGCTTTTTCCTAATAGATTCCCATGTATCAAGTCTAGAAAAAACATGGGTTTGGGTTCAAATTCTAGCTCTGCCTCTTTGGGTCAGTTTCTTCACCCGTTAAATAAGGGATAATGATATTTACCTTGCAAAATATTCAAAATATGTACGTTTATGTTTGCAAAGTGCTATTTCTCAAGGGCGTAAAAAATGACAACAGTTTTCTTGTCCCCCATTGGATCTACATAGGTGGACTCCCATTACTTTAGTCTCCTACAGAATCATATTTAAATGGTATGCTCTCAGTTTTTATTGAGGTCAGAAATAAGGATCAACTATATGAAGAATATTTCTGCATAATTTTTGACAAAACTGCCATTTAAAGCCACTACACATAGAAGTGTTTGTAGACTTTTGAAGATCCTAGTGATCTTCCTTAAAGTCTGGTCACGAAAATGATCACCTCTAATGATGTATTTTCTGCTCTGTTTTACAGAGAGATCTGTATAGCTAACCCTATTTCCCCTCAGGATATGGTTCACTCATAGAGACCAAGTTCTTCCTTTGAAAAGTCAACTTTACTACATTCACCATATTACAACATCAGGTGACAAAAGAAGTTGGAATCATCCAAAAAGTATCCCTTAGCAATCATGTATATACTTAGCATGTGAGAGAACATTTTATTTCATTATCACCTAAGAAATGAAGAGCATTAAGAAGAATTATATTTTGATGCTCCTAAGTATCAATGTATCATGATTCCTCATATATTGTGGCAAATCATGGATGTACCTCTAAAAATTTAGATGTGAATGAAATTGTGGTAAGTCAGATCACTAGAAGAGCTTGCAAGTAGTCCATTTTTTATACAATGAAAGATTTTTTTAATTTATGTAATAAATATGCCTTTAGGAATTTTTTAGTATTTTCTTTTAAGCAATATAAACCTATGTCTACATTTTCCAAGATTTCATGCATGGGACAATCAACATTGATTTTAAGATATAAGTTTAATTCCATTGTTAGTGGAGTTATACAGAAGACAGAAGTAAAGTTTCAGTACATTATTCCATTAAGGACATATTCTAACTTTTTTTTAACAGTTAAGATGTCTTTTCAAACAAACCTTCAGTCTAACATTTTTCCTTGTCAATATTCTTAAGCTTAAGAAAGTACATCATTTTGAATAGCTCTTATTCATAGTAAAATATCAAAATAGTGATTTTCATTAAGAGCAGAAAGAGTATCAAGAATTTTTTCCAAGCCACACGTGCCAGTAAGTTTCCTCTTACTGCTGTAAAAAATTACCCATAAACTTGGTTGCTTAAAATGACACAAATTTATTACCTTACAGTTCTGGTGATCAGAAGTCCAAAATGAGTGGGCAGGGCTACACTCCTTCTGGAGAATCTTTGTCTTTGACTTTTCAGGCTTCTAGAAACAATCTGCATTCCCCTGCTCATGCTCCTTCTTCCATCTTTAAAACCAGCAGTGTAGAGTCTTCAAATTTGTGTCTCTTACCCTGGCTCTCTTGCCTTCCTCTCTCCTTTGTAAGGAAGCCTGATTATATCAGGCCTAACAGGATAGTCCAAGATAATCTCCCCATCACAAGTTTCTTAAAATTAATCAGATCTTGCAAAGTTCATTTTGCCGTGCCATTCCAACCCACAAATTCATAGGTCTTGACAGTTAAGATGTGAACATCTTCAGGGAGTTATTATTCTGTTGACCCCAGTCACCTAGTGGAGTTATCCAAGAGCCATATGAGAATGGATGAAAGGATTGCATAGTTGGAAAAATGTCCAGGGAATTCCGAAATTCACCACTTTTTCCCACACCTCTCCCCACTGAGAATCACTAGGATAGAAATTATATTTATAATTTATTGATCCACAATTTAGATGAAGTGCTTATTTGCTACCTATTCAAAAAAAAGTGATCTACTACTAGGTACTTACCCTAAAGATACAAAGATAGTGATCTGAAGGGGCACGTGCACCCGAATGTTTATAGCAGCAATGTCCAGAATAGCCAAACTATGAAAAGAACCTAGATGTCCAACAACAGATGAATGGATAAAGAAGATGTGGTACATATACAATGGAATACTGTGAAGCCATCAAAAGAAATGAAATCTTGCCATTTGCGATGACATGGATGGAACTAGAGGGTATTATGCTTAGCGAAATAAGTCAATCAGAGAAAGACAACTATCATATGATCTCCCTGATACGAGGAAGTTGAGAGGCAATGTGAGGGGCTTGGGGGTTAGGAAAGGAACAAATGAAACAAGATGGGATCAGGAGGGAGACAAACCATAAGAGACTCTTAATCTCACAAAACAAACTGAGGTTTGCCAGGGGGAGGGGTGTAGGGAGAGGGTGGCTTGGCTGAGTGCTGTGAAGTGTGTAAACATGATGATTCACAGACCTGTACCCCTGGGGCTAATAATACATTATATGTTAATAAAATATATATATATGGAAACTGAAAAAGAAAAAAAAGTGATCTAGGTCTATCCATGTTGTTGCAAATGACTTGATCTCATCTTTTTATGGTTGTGTAATATCCCTGTGTGTGTGTGTGTGTGTGTGTGTCCTTATCTATTTCAGAGGGGTTAGGGAGATGGGCAAAATGGTTGAAGGAGAATGAGAGATAACAGGCTTCCGGTTATGGAATGAATAAGTCACCCAAATGAAAGGCACAGCATAGGGAATATAGTCAATCATATTGTAATAAGGTTTTATGGTAACAGATGGTAGTTACACTGGCAGTAAACATAGCATAATGTATAAACTTGTCGAATCACTATTTTGTCTACTTGAAACTAGTAACACTGTCTGCCAACTATACTCAAATTTAAAAAATAAATAAATAAAAGTGATTTTTACTATGGAAAGCTTCCAGAAACATGATTGAAGATATTACCCTATTCATCTAATGCCTGTGACCATCACATTCCTTCTGAACCCTAGGATTAAACCAAAGAAATATTTTTCCTAAGAAGGAAAACCAACTGAGATGAGTACCTATTTGGCAGATCCCATAACTTTCTTGCTGATTTTAGTACATCTCCATAAGTACATATTTACTATATATGTCTTCATTGTCTGGTAAATGGTATTAAAAAAAAAAAATGGGAGAACAGAAAAAAGTTCTTATGCTAGATATGTTCTGGAAATACACTATTTTTAGTTTTTTCCTAATGTAAAGGATATACATTAATTAAATAAAATATAAGATGAGATAATGACAAATAAAAAGACATAATAAGGTCATAATCATTTGCCTGAAAACAAATACGCAAAAATCAGCTGAGTCAGAAACAGCTTTGCAGAAAGACTTAAAATTTCAGAATATCTTACACATTTTAAAATATTTCCATATTCATTACCTTATCTAAACTAGATTTATTCCAACTAAAAAGAGAAGGCCACGGGTAAATGAGGACTTTCTATTATATGCCAAGGAACTCATCAATAATGAAAGAGGATAGGGTTACGTTTCAATAGCTGGAAATTCTGGAAGCTTTCTCATAGCTTTAATAATTAAATAAATAGCCATAAGAGATATTGAGGGGATTCCACCGAATCCTAAACTATCTCAAAAGGATAGTTTGAGTACAGTTCTACTTTGAGTACGGAAATTTGTGTTCCTTCGTCTCCCTCGTAAAGATGGTAAATTCAGCTGTAATTGCCCAGGCAGTAATGTACTAATACTAGACTGAGTATGAATGATCCAGCAGCAAACTCAAGAGAAAATGGACGTAGATTTCAAAAAGATAAACATAGACTTGCTAATTAGGGATTCCATTCATGTTATGGTTATTAAATACTTACCATATGGGAGGAACCATTCCATGTAGCAGTACAGAAAATCAAATACCCTATTGTGGTAAAACTTCAATCCTACTGAAAAGAGAGAGAATAGCTACAAATGAAAATGTAGGTTAGGTGATCATAAGAGCTCATCTGAAAAGTAAAGTAAACTTCGAAAACAGAGTGACGGGAAAGAGGATGTCTTTTTAAGGTTGAATTCGGTGAGTCCTAGTGCTACATAGAAAGAATTTCTAAGTAGTTTTCCAAGGAAAAATTTATGCAGAAGGCATTAATCATCTCTGATCATCTGTTTGGTTAAGACATGACTTTTACTCTCTGGAGCTTATGTTTACTGTATGTGGGGTTTTGTTGGTGTTTCTTATAATTTATTTCCTTTCCAGTTGAGGAAACTTTAGGTCTTCAGAAATTAGTTCCAATCCATTAAGATTAAAGGTGATCAATGATCTTGCTTCTGAAGAATGTCAGAATCATTTAAGGGAAACCTTGTTCCACTACTGCCCAGTTAACAGTTTCATAGTTGAATGGAAATGGAGAATTGCGTGCCTTGAATTCTAGAAGAAGAAAAAGCCGGTGACTCCAAAATAGGGCAAACAAGAGACACTAATGGAAAAAAAAAAAAAAATCTGATCTCCCAAATCTCTCTAATCAGCTGGCTGTCTGCCATCCATGGCAACTGAGCTGCTTTAAGAAACCTCAGAAAACATAAATCCTTTACAAATGGGAAACTCAAAGTATTTTTCAAAAATGAATGTTTCCGTTTTGTCCATATCTGTAGTAGCCTTACCTAAAGGCTTACAAAATGTAACAATTCAGTCAGATTTCAGGATATAATTGCTGCCACTCACTTTGTAGTCTAATGGGTCCAATATTTCTCTTCCTCCTATTTTAGAGACTTGGATAATCTATTTAGGCACAATGTCATGAAAGAAAAATTATTTTCTTGCATCCAAGTTATAAGATTCTTTAACATAAAAAAAAATTGGGCTGAGATTATTGTGTTTTTGTTTTGCATTTTATTTTGTTTTGGTCCATTCAAACTAAACTGGCAGACTCGTCTATCTACATATGCTTGTGTTTTTATTCTAAAGATATCAATTATTTCCAAAATAGTCATAGGCACGTCCCCACTCTCAATGAATGCTTAACCAAGAAGCAAATTTGAAAGCAAGTAGAGAGGGGTCCTTTTGCCAAGGTGTTCTAGAAGGGCACATTCTTGGGAGATAAACACAGCTTGCTAATGTGGAAAAACTTAAATTTTACAGAAAATAAAAAGAGCATAAATGAAAAGTAATGAAGGTTCAAAATTTTATTAAGGTAATTTCAATTTTCATATTACCTAAATTTGGCTCATAAAGAGACCAAACTATTGCAAGTTTTATTAATTTGCCAAAAAGTGAATTAGGTGCAGTTTGAATTGTTCCCCTGAAAATTTTTATTTTCCTTCTTCCATGATCAATTCACTATTAATAATCCCCGCTTCTTCCCCAACAAGGACAGGGTATTCTAGGTTGCTATTAAGGTTTCCCATCACTGTTGTTGCTGTTCAACCTATATTCCAGGGAAAGTAAATAACAGAACAAAGAGGGGGAAAAAAACAAATTTCCAGGAAACATTGCCAAATCACCCTGCTAAGTAGCAAAGTCAATGGGAGTGGTAGGGGTTAGGAGAAGTACAAATTTCAAGACATAATGAAACTCAACACAGGATCAGATTAGTTTGAAATTAGAGCTCATTTCTAGAACCTAACAATGCAATGAACTTATCATTCCTCTTTTCCTTATTGTTATTAGCCACCTTGATTGATCAGTGGTTCTCAACCAGGGATAATTTTGCCCCTCTAGGAGACATTGGACAATGTCCGGAGACAATTTTAGTTACCACAACTCTGGGGGTATGCCTGGCATCTAATGAGTAAAGATTCCCATAACAAAGGCTTATCAAGCTCTAAATGCCAAAAGCACTAACAGACCCTTGAAACAGATCATCTAAAAACTAGTGGTCATTAAGTCTTGTGTTTAAAGCAAAACTCCCCCTATTTGTGCCTTATTTCATAGAGGCAACATGATGTCATATCAAGTCGTAAGTTCATAATACAGTTCAGGGAAGGTAAAATTACCAGGAAGATGAGTGAGAATAGAGGACCAAGGAAAAGTCTCTGGGGGAACATCAGCATTTAGAGGATGAAGAGCAGAAGAGGAGCCTATCTGGAAACTGAGAAGTCTTTTAAAACATAAAACCATAAGAGCTGAGAAACAAGTTCAAGAAGTGGTGAGGTTCAGCAAAACAGGGACTTTAAAATGCAGGTTTACTTTAACAGTTAGAGATCATTGAATAGCAGCTTCCAAACAGAGATAGAGGTTGAAGCCAGATCATGGTGTTGAAGGAGTCAAATTCATCTTCACAATGATTTTAGAGATGATCAAAAGTAGAACATTCTGTATTAGCTAAAGAGAAATTCAGATCTTAAAGGAATATTTTCATTAGCTTATCTAGTATTAGACAGACTTGAAAGTGTTTATAGCTAAGGAAAAGCAATGAATTGAGGAAGAATTTGAATATAGGAGTGAAGCAAAAGCTAATGGAACAGGTCCCAAAGAAGCCAACAAGAGCTGAAATCTAGGGCACCCACAAATAAGTTTGTCCTATAAGGCCGAAAAACACATCCTCTGAAACTAGCTAAGTTGAATGTACATGGCAATTATTCTGTGGATAGGGAAAAGGTAAATTTATTCATTCAATATTTATTGAGACTCTAAGACATGCCAACCACTTTAGAAAGGATTTAAAAATGAACAAGGAGCTCACACTCTAATGGGAAGCTGAAATTAATTTTAACCTCCACTTAAAACCATAAGTCAAAATCTTTGACTTACAGAGGGAAGAGACTAACTGAATCGAAGCTGAAGGGGACAGGTGACAGTGATTCATCGAAGAGAACTGGAGAAGGTGCTCACCAGAGAGCGAGAGAGCGAGAGAAAGACTTCCAGTTTTCAGAACCCAGCTGAAGTGGAAGGGTGTCGATTTGTGGTGATGCCGATATGCACAGATAGTGTATTTCCTTCAGCATGAACTCTGCTATTTGAGTTTAGGAATAACAGAGCCCACAGGTATAGGATCCGGACATGAAGTCTGGCCAAGTCTTTGCAGAGGAAATGTGAGGACAAGGGAAATGATAATGTCGGTTCAGATATTTATACTGGATAGAAAAGGAGAGAGCACGAGGAGAGAACCTTTGGGTTGGAAGACAATGGAGAACATGATGGGTTGAAAGCAGAAGGTCAAGGAACAGAAAGAGGCAGTTTAGGGTGAGGGTGGCCGAAGAAAGAGGCAGTTTAGGGAGATGTGGCCAAAGCCCAGTGAAAGTAGTGTTACTGCAGGCCAGAAAACAAAGTTGTGAGGTGAATTATCCAGGCATATTTTGAAATCATTCTGGTTCCAATATCTTCAGTTGAGAAGAAGGAGAAACCCATAAAGTGATAAATAACATTGATGGAGACTGATAGGACCTCACACAGCTGACTTGCTGCACCTGTTTAGTTTTGTCTGGTTTATGACCTGCTACAGAATGAATGTTTGTGTCCTCCCAAAACTCATATGATGAAGCCCTAACCCCCAAAAGATGGCATTTGGAGGTGTGGCCATTAGGACATAATTAGATTTAGATTAGTTTACAAGTGTGAGACTCCTATTATGGGGTTAGTGGCCTTATAAGAAGAGGAAGAGAGACCAGCACTTTCTCTCTGCCATGTGAGGACACAGTGAGAAAGTGGCTATCTTCTACCCATTAGGAGCGGAATTGCCTAGCCCACTTGAGCTTGAACTTTCCAGCCTCCCAATCTTTGAGAAATAAATTCCTGTTCTTTAAACTACCTAATCAATGGTGTTTTGTTGTAACAGCCTGAGCTGGCTAAGACATGAGTGGAAGGAAAACCCCGGAAAGGAGCAGAAGGATGATTCCTTCTTGTTTCTAAGATATAGAATTTGGATGATCTGAGTGGTTCCCTCAGAGGACGTCTTCAAGGGTGATTGTGAGTTGTGTCCTCTGAAAGAGAGAGACAGAAGGAGAAAGAGAAAGAGGTGAAAGAGGTTTCTTACAAAGTTGAGAGCATAGGGATGTATTTATGGTAGAGCCAGGGCTATAGGGATACAAGTGAAAGACTAGGGAAGAGAGGTATTCAAAGCAGGGGAAAAACAAAACAAACAAACAAACAAAAACAAAACAGGTCACTGCATGCATTAAGCAACTGAGCGTAGAAGAAGAGTAGATGTATTGGGGTATATGCATACAGTTCATTGACCATGGCTTATACATGAATGAGAGATAGAGTGGAATTGACTGGCCTCAAGTATCCTAACTTGGACACATGTTGTTTTGTTTTGGCGCCAGAACTTACCCCGTTTCAAAGATGTGCAGAGGGAGACAAGCTTCAAGCAGTGAGATAAGCATTCTTCTCTGGACAGTGCTATCTCTGTTCTTAGAACAAGGATGAAGACCTTATTCTAGAAGGGGGACTCTCTCAAACTCTTCAATTTAACACTGAAGGAACTAGATAAGAAAACTGATTAGAAACTCAGCTCTGCAATTATAGGCAATTTCTTGTTCTCTCTGGGTCCTGTTAACCTTACTAAAATAATAAAGATAGACCTTTTCATAAGCAAATATGCATTACATTTTTTGATTCTTTCTTCCAAATGTTACAACCCTAATTTAAGTCCTTAGCGCCTTTTATCTGTAGTACTATAAGTCATTTTGCTGAGAATTCATTTCTGGTTTCTTATTATCCACTAGATAAATTCCCTATTTAACCTGACATAAGATATCTACCACAATCTCACCAAGGACTGCTTTTCAAACTAATGCCTAATTAACAAGGAACCCACTCTAGAAATACTAATCTAATCATCGTTTCTTAAACTCTCCTTTCAAATCACAGTATCTTTTCACATCTTAACTACTACAAAAGAAGAAGAAGAAGAAGAAAAATTTCCTGTCATATGTAAAAGGGGCTACTGGGGCACCAGGGTGACTCAGTGGGTTAAGCCTCTGCCTTCGGCTCAGGTCATGATCTCAGGGTCTTGGGATTAAGCCCTGCATCAGGCTCTCTGCTCAGCAGGGAGCCTGCTTCCCCCTCTTTCTCTGCCTGCCTCTCTGCCCAGTTGTGATCTCTCTCTCTCACTCTGTCAAATAAATAAATAAAACCTTTAAATAAATAAATGAATAAATAAATAAATTAAAGGGGCTACTGTGATTGAATTATACTTCAATTAACTATCCTCCAAGTGCCTACTATGTGCCAGGCAGGATGCTAGTACTCACAGACAAGTTGGGAGTGACAGACATCAAAGCAGCAATTATAGTGTAAAATGCAAACCATCCAACTATTGGGACAGCTCTTGAGTAGAGGTGAGTAAGTGGAGCAGAGAAGAGATAAAGAGTAACTTTGGTGTTCTTTGTAAAACACTATATTAAAATGCAGGAATTAATAATAAAAACTAATAATAAAAATAACTAAACTAATAATAAAAAAAAGAAAATAGTACATAATGCACATACAAATAATGTTTAAAGTTTGGAATAAACCTTGAATGTTTCTGGAAAAAAAAAATGGAAGCAATCTATGAAAAAATAAAGCCTCTCCCCCCCCCCAAAAAAATGCAGGAACTTGAGAAACGCCACTCATTATACATTGGAGAAATATAACAAGTGAATCTGTTTTCAATATTTTGTCCTTATATTGATTTATTCTGCCACAACGTACCTAAGAAGGATATAGACTTTGACATGAGCTAGAGTCCTAAGACCTTGGGCCAATTGTTTATCGTCGATAGTCTCTAGCTTTCAAATCTATAAAATGAAGGTGATTTTGAGGACAACACAGTTACTCTTCCTCCTTTGGGTCCAATGAAACACACCTTTTGCTTCAACTATTTTAAATAAGTATTCCTTATCAAAAAAATTAATATCTAACTGTGACCCTAAGGTTTATTCAAAACTCATTTTCAGAGGAAACTGCTCAAGATAACTTGTAGGCATCTTTCTGAACATGTCACATCACCGAACACAGCCATAAGTATTTGAAATCAATACTTTGTGACTTGCCTTTTTTTGTCCCTTTAGATTTAGCCCTGAGCTTAAGAAAGAAATAAAAAGGCACTTTGGATTCTGCTATACTGGTATTAACTTGACATTTTTCTAGGAGTTAATTTTTGTTAGAAATCCTGGCAAGTTTCCGTCCGTGAGCTTTGGATCCAAAGATCACAGGGCTTCCGTAGCAAAGTTACAGGAGCCATAGACTGGTTTGGCTTTTCCATGTTGGTATCTCTCTCAGGACAACTTGACAATATCAGAACCTTTTGAGACGTGTCATGATTCTTCCAGTGATGATTTTTAGTTAGATTTCATGAGAATTCACCAGAACCCTATGTTGAAAAAGAGAAATTATGTCCTAAGTACAAAATGAGAATAAATAAATGAAGGGTATTTCTCTGGCCAGTAGTACAATGTAGTTTCAGGTTTAAAAAAAAAAAAAATCCCCTTACAGTTTAAAGGATTATGGTACATAAACAATGAATTTTGGAACACTGAAAAGAAATAAAATAATGAATACTGTTATGCCAAAATTAAATAAAAAAAAATTTAAAAAAAGAAAGAAATTAAATAAAAACAAAATAAAAGATTATGGTAGAAATTCATATATATATATGAATATACATAATAACACACACACACATACACACACACACACACACACACACATATATATATAAAATTCTAGATGGCTGAACTATCCTAAAAATATAGATAAAAAAATAGTCAAAAGGGTTAATTCTGGTAAGGAAAAATGGAGTACTGGAGGCATGAGGTGTATTTGGTTTTTCAGTATATACCCATTTATATTAAATAGTTCACCTGTGCATATTTTACCTAGCTTCCAAAAATATTAGTATGAAAATTAAAACATTTAGGAAATGATAACCAGTAAAGGGAAAAAAGGGACGATGGAGAACACGGCTTGTTTTAGTGTTTTGGGGTTTCCTCTGGATTCACATAGTGCATCACTGAGCATTTTTTTTTTTTAATAAGGGGTTATCCAAGGAGGGGTTGTTGTAGTTGTTTCATTTTTCACTGTGTTTTTGTAATAAAGTCCAACTCAGGACTGCTCATTCCCTGCTTATCTATAAGTTCATTCACAAGACTTCACCTTTCCTTCCTCATCTTCATCTACGTAAATCCTCCTCATCCAACTCAGGTTCCCTTTCAGAATCCTGATCCCATCTGTATCAAGCACTTTGAATAACCCGATTTTGTGCTACTAATTATCTTCCCACCTGAAAATGTACTATATCCGTGCTGAGATCGTAAACTACCAGACGGTGAGGACTACTGAACACTGTTTTCCACCATTCACTGTTTTGGTCACACCACATTTCTGTTACATTCCATTTGTTCATGGATTGTTCAAAGAGAGGCACTGCTTTTCTAGCGGAGACCACAACTTGTTCATTTTTAGCTGAAGTAATTACATTTTTAATAGCTTTTAATTTGCATTTGTTTACTCTCAACCTAATGAAATAACTAGGAAGTGCAGCCTCAGATTCCAAACCAGGGATCTGGCCTCACACAAATGTTGAGAGACAAGCAGAATTTATAGGCGCAAGATCTTTATAAGATAACTGGGAAAAACAAATCTCTCTGGCAATGCTGGGCTTGTTGGTCCACAGAGAGTAGAAAAACCAACGTCGTGTCTGTCTCCATTTGTAGCACATTGGCTGCTGGTGGCCCCCTCCGTAGATGAACTTCATCAAGTGTGAAAATAATCCTGGGACCATGGGAGACACATCATTAGCAAGGAAAATATATGTCTTTGCTGCAGCTCAAGGAGATGCAGCCCATTTAAATGAAGATAAAGAGGGCCAAACAAAAGAATTACAGTAGGAAATATGTGGCTGGACTATCAGTAGAGGAGACATAATGCTACCCTTTATCATTACTTGTCATCCCCGTGACAGACTATAAAACTACTCCTGCTCCACAATTCCGGACTCGTCACTTTCTGAGCCAACTTTTGCCTTGGCAGATGCCTGGCATGTTGCAGACATATGATTTATTGCCTCATTTAATCAAGGCTGTGAGGGAAACAATGAAGTTTTGTTTTGTTTTTTTTTTTTTTGGTAAATTACAAATGAGGCACCTTTCACTTATTCTTAGTGACAGAAGCAGTATATACATATATGTATCTATGTGTGGGTGTGTATGTGTGTGTTATATGTATATAAAACATCTCCAAGAAACAGCATTTATTTACTGCTTGGTTAATAAATTTAAATAATTTCTATTCCTCCTGCCTGCCCGCAAAAGAGAAATGTATGCAATATTGTAGAATATAAATGCCGTCATCCTGCATCACTGTTTTTCAGTTTTATTGTCATGGCAAAAACCAGCCTGAACAGATTCCAGGACTAATAAATGACCCTGCAATGGAGGTTATTGACAATTTAAAGGCCATATCACTTCATTTTGCTTCCCATTTTACAAATATATTGTATATTCGCTTGGGAATTTCTTCTAAAATTTGGGGGAGCTCCGGTTTGGCAGTGAAGGGGAACCATGCATCCAGCAAGTAAGCAAAAATTCCTGGAAATAATATTACCCATTTTAAAATGACTCCTTGGCACATCGATTAAGTTGAAATGAAGTGCATGTAGCAAATGCTAGGTTGTTGTCTTACCTAGGGAGGAAAAAAAATGGTTTCTAGAGTTCAGTGGTAAATAGGCAATTCATTTTGACATAACGAGGAAAAGTGATGTTAACAGCCAGAGGTCACCGAAAGCAGAGATGGAAAAGACCTATTAGATCATTTTCTCCATTCCCTGGAGAAGAGGGCCAAATGATATTTCATAGCGCTGGGTCCAGTTTAGCTTTCAATTACTCAAGCAAGGGGCTTTCACCACTTCAGCATTCTTGCAGGACCTGTATCTTTCTTCATGATTGCCGCTTTCCTGGATGTATCAATGAAGTATGAATCTCAGAATCAACTCTACGGGTGACCACAGAAGTATTCTGCGTTCACAATTAGACCCGCATACCTCAGAACCCATTTTCTCTTCTCTGGCGCAGAACTCCAGAATCATTTTCTTGGTCATAGCTCCTTTTCTCCTTCCTTAACTACCTCCATACTTTTCACCTCACCTCCCTTTCACTCTGAGTCTAAGCAGGAGCTATGTCTTTGGAAGGGAATCCTCTGAAACAAAATTCTTGCCAGTTTCCAAAGGTACCTGATCATGGCATCTAGCACATGTTATCCACACAGATCCCAAGCCCGTGTTGAATAAATGAATGAAAAACACCGACTCAAGAGACCATGGGAGGAGATGAAGTGGTGACAACAAGTTTAGACAGCTCATTCATAAATTGTACTGGAAAATGGAGTCGAGAAACCAGATAGAAGTTGGATTAGGGTGTGGGTCAAAGAAAGCTTGCTTTTTAAGAAAAGGAGATTGCAACATTTTGCTTTGAAGGTGGGATGACGCCATAGAAAGACCAAAAGTGAGGATGCAGGGAAAGACGGCACACCTACAGGAGCCATGTTCCTAAGCAGAGAAGAAAGGGTGGGATTGAATGGGCAAATGCCAGGGAGGCCTTATATGGGGGCACACATACTTCATTCCATCCAATAGGAGAGCACAGAAGAGGTGTTGATGCGTTGACAATTGGGCGGTATGAGAGGTGGTCTCAGTTCTCTTTCAATAAAGCAGAGAAAGGATTTTATGGCCATTAAAGCCCCCTTAGCCACTCCAAATTCTTCGATTTCCACTGAAAATAAGGACGGAGTTTTCGGCATCTTCTAGTTATGGAATATGGGAAGCCTGTTTACTTATCAGCCCCAAGCCCTGCGATGCACGCCTTTCAGCTCTTGGAATCTCAGCTAAGGAAAATTATAGATGTATAAAACACTTATTCACAAAAATGTTCATTACATATCATTTATAATAGCAACGCCTGTAATAACATAAACAACCTAAGTGAATAATAAGGAAAAATTATGGCGTATTTGAAATAATACTTCAAGGTAACATGGGGAATTTCAATGTTATGTTCCAAAAAACAAGTAGGCTCTAAATATAAGCACAAAACAATAAAGGAAAATATGAGCAGTGATTGACCCTTTTTTTTCCAGCTTTATTTGGGTATAATTGGCAAACAAAATTGTAAAGTTTTAAAGTGTACAGCATGATGATTTGATATACATTCACATTGCAAAAGGGTTCTTCCCTCTGTCAAATTTATTAATACATACATCATCTCATCTTTTTACCTTTTGGGGTGGTTGGGGGTGAGGACATTTAAGCCCGACACTCTTGGTAAATTTTAATGATACAAGACAGTGTTATCAACTATGGTCACCGTGTCTTCCATGAGATCCTCAGATCTCATCCATCTTATAACTAACAGAGGGTGGTTTTCTACCAGCCTCTCCCTGTTTCCCTACTCCCAGGCCCTGCCCATCACTTTCCTACTCTTTGTTTCTATGAATTTGACTTTTTTTTTTTAAAGATTCCATATATAAGTGATACCATACAGTATTTGTCTTCTTCTGGGTTATTAAGAGTGATTGATCTGGGATGGTAAACTCTTTGTGATTCTTCTGCTTTCGTTCCACTTTTCCTAAAATTTTCAGGTCTTTTACAATAATAATGTAATACTACCATAAGCACCAAATTCCCTATACTGAATTCCCTCATACTTAAAAGATTCCTGATGGATACATCTGGGTTCAAGTCTTTTATTTTCTCCTCACACATAATTGCTGAGATTTATTGTGTCCTTCCAATATTCCAGACACTCTATCACTATACACTTTAAGGCAAAATTGTTTTAAGTTTGTTTGTTTGTTTGTTTGTTTATTTGAGTAATCTCTACACACAGGGCTCGTACTCACAATCCTGAGATCAAGGGTCTCATTCTCTTCAGGCTGAGCTAGCCAGGAGCCCCCTTAGTCAAATTTCTTTCTGACCTTCATTTTCCTCATTTGTAAATAAGCATAATTTTTCTCCTGTGTAAAATGAGGATCCACTACATGTAAGACCTTTGAGTAGCTATTAGAAACACTCTGTAACTGTCAACATTATTATTACCATGTCCATATATTTGTCATATTTTGCTGCTTATTCTATTGCTTTTTTTTCATTCAAGAACATGAGACAGATTTCTGGTCCACTTAATATTTTCTTTTTTTTTTTTTTAATTTTTTTTAATTTTTTATAAACATATATTTTTATCCCCAGGGGTACAGGTCTGTGAATCACCAGGTTTACACACTTCACAGCACTCACCAAATCACATACCCTCCCCAATGTCCATAATCCCACCCCCTTCTCCCAAACCCCCTCCCCCCGGCAACCCTCAGTTTGTTTCGTGAGATTAAGAGTCACTTATGGTTTGTCTCCCTCCCAATCCCATCTTGTTTCATTTATTCTTCTTCTACCCACTTAATATTTTCTTTTTTAAACTTTAAACCAAAACAATATCGTATATGGTCCCTTTCCCTTTTGTTATGTAATAGCATTATCAGGAAATAGAGCAATTCCTTGAGAGGACATAACCTTTAGCAGCTCAGTTTTCCTCAACAAGGGCAGACAAGCCATTTCCTGCTTGCCTCCTTCTATACTGCAGTACAAGAATATTGTTAGAAACTTGGAGTTTCGGTAGCCTTGGGAACGGGACCAATTCCCAGGTATTTAATTTCATCCTGGTCTCATCTAAATTGAAATTTTGACATAGCATTTTTCTCACACTAAGGACTACTTTAGAGGAATTTTTCCAATTTGTCTTTATTTATTGTGAAGTCAAGCCAAACCCCACAGGTTTTGTGGCTGTTTTGGCAGTTATTGGTGACATTATTCAATCATTCACACACACACACACACACACACACTAATTTGAGGTTCCTGTAATTCTACCCATGAAACATGCCCACACAGTAATTCCAGCAGATGCTTCTAAGGAAACCGAAGAAAAACAAAATGGCTTTTAGCATGTATACGTGAATCATACTAGGACTTTTTTCAGCAGGAGGAAATGCAGAATTGAAAGCACTTTTGAAAGGACAGAGTTTTTTATTGCTCCCATTTGATATCTGCACTCATATACAGTATTTTCATTTATTTGTCTTTGTTTTTTCTATTCTACCTGAATTTTATGCTTTTTCGCTTGCAAAAGATCAATTTCTCCCTGTCTTAGGCATCCCAGCTTTGATTTTTTGTTTGTTCTTGTTTGTTTTTAGTCACTTTGATTTTCCTAAAAATTGCTGAAATGAATCCATAAATCCCTTAAGTTCAGAGGTGAATCCTATGCAGGATGCTAATTTGAAACATATTTGATTCCCCTGGGAGTGGTGACTTCACCTTATTAATACCTCGGTTGATATGGCGCAAGTTACCCTGTAACTGTTTAGGCCCAGAGTTTTCATTTCTCATCCTAAGCTTATGTTAAGGAAACAAGTTACAGAAAATTATTAATTGTTTCTATGGGAAAAATTTATTCTTAGTCCCAATTTTTAGAAATGGTCATTAGAAATCAAAGCAGCTCACAAAAGTCCTCTTGGCCAAGCAGTGAATGTGCGTTTGGGTACAAATAAATGCATAATTAACTGCAGCATTAATGTTGGAATACAAAAACAGTGTTAAAATCACATAACCTGATATTCAGCAGAATACATTAAGATGCTGTTGAAGTAGCTAGAAAATTGAGAAATACATGAATGAGACCTTTACTGTTAAGAACTTTAGAGGGTAAAAGCATAAATACAGATTCTTTTTATTTTTTTGTTGTTAAATATGCTTTCTAAAGTAGTTACCTCATATCTCAAGGCAAATACCTTACAAAATGGGCATTTTGACAGCTTGAGAGATTAAGGGGACCATTGACAGATAAAGAGTGAGTTCTCTTGGAAAAATGATGAGAAGATCAGATATTTAAAGGATTTATTGGTAAATGTGAGGGGATTCATTAACTAAGACAATTAAGTACAAGACACCATTTAGCTCCTGACATAACTGGTAATGCAAAAGGAAGACTGAGAGAAGGAGGAGGCCTGCTAGTCATCTAATGACTAGCCACACACCAGAGGAGGCAAGGCCTGCGGTGAGGTGCTTCTAGAGACATGCGCAGATCAGATAGTGTTCAGTCAATGGTCACGAGGACTGTGTGTAGACTGGAAAGTAGGATGTTTTCAAATAAGGTATTCTCAACTAATCCCTATTGCAGTGAGAGAAATGGAACACATCTGGAGGCTTTCCATGTACAATTTGAGTCCTGAAACATTTTTTAAAGATTTATTTATTTATTTACTTGAGAGAGAGATAGAGTGTGGGGGCAGTGGAGGGGCAGCAGGAGAGAGAGAATCTCAAGCAGCCTCCCCACTTAGTACGGAACCTGACACGGGGCTCAGTCCCACTACCCATGAGCTTATGAGCCAAAATCAAGAGTTGGACACTCAACCAACTGAGCCATCAGATGCCCCTGAGTCCTGAAACTTTGGTGTCTATGATGCTTTCTTACTCTGAGATCTGCAATCTCTATATTGAAAGTATCCGTCATTGTCAATACCCAGATTTTTACTTCCTTATGGAATATTTGGTATTGAGTGGATTAGAAAGAGTCACTTCAGAGAAATTTTTTGTCATTCTCAAGACTTTTATGTAGCTCTCAAGATGTTTGCTAGAGTGTTCCTCCATGTTCTACTAAAATGCAATTTGTTTAAATATGAATTTTACAAAAAGGATCATAAGGGCTTTAAAACTGAATAGGTACCTTTTCCGCTATCGATGGGAATGTAAACTGGTGCAGCTGCAATGGGAAAACAGTACGGTGTCATCTCAAAAAAATTCAAGATAAGATTACCACATGGTCTCATAATTCCATTTCGGGTATATTTCCAAAAGAATTGAAAACAAGGTCTGGAAGAGATACTTGGATACCTATGCTCATAGCAGCATCAGGCACAAGAGCCAAAAGTCACAAACAACTCAAATGACAAAAAAAAAAAAAAAAAAAAAAGAAAAGAAAAAAAGGGATAAAGAAATACAGTGTAATATTCTGCCCTAAAAAGCAAAGAAATTCTGACATAGGCTACAAGATAGGTAAACTCCGAGAATATTATGTTGAGTAGAGTAAGCCAGTAATAAAAAGACAAATACCATGTGATACCACTGTGGAGGTATCTAGAGTGGTCAGACTCAGACACAAAGCAGAATGGTGGTTTCCAATTGTTGGGAAAGAGAGAAGGGGTGGTTATTTAATGGGGATAGAGTTTCCGTTTGCAAGATCAAAACATCTGGAGACTACACAACAATGTGAACATGTTTAACCCTACTGACTGCAGTGTGAACTTGGAAATAGTTAAAACAGTAAATTTTATGCTGTGTTCTTTTACCATTATTTAAAAAAAAATGAATAGGTGAAAAGAAGAGGTGATCTAGATGAACCTAGAGATTTGCTCCCCTATGTTAACATTGATGATTCAAATGTTTGTGTAAGGTCTTTTTAATTTAACAGATTGCATTATACATAATGCTTTTCTACAATTAAACTATTCTCTAATATTTATAGACTAAAACCTAACACTTTCTTCAGCAAAATTCTTAAATATTTTCAGGGTCTAACAGCATTATACTGAACCAATAACTGTTTATTATGCTAATGGTAAGATTTTTACATTTGAGCTTTTAGACTGAATTATCACATAGTTGATGCAAATGGAAACGTATAATCTACATGGCCTATTCTCTGCAATAGACAGAATATTTAAAATCTAATAAAACCATGGAATTATTAAAAAGCAGAGATGTTTCCATTGTATTGAAATGGATTAATTTACAGTGAGTTCACATACTCAGCAACAGTATTACATAGAAAAGACCTCTGAGTTTGACCCAGTCTTCATTTCTTTTTCTTCTTTGAGGCAGGACTTACAGCACCAGAAGAAATAATATAAAAACAACAATTTTGCATTATAGTAAATTTTATTTGGCCTAACTTACAAAGAATTCAAAGTTCTCATTCTAGGTTCATGTAAAGAGAACAATTACAAACTATAAATTATATTCAGGATTGTGTTACTTTTATTCATTCACAGAAGTTCTTTCATTACCATGACTTTGGAAAGATATAAAATGTGTATAAAAATATCATATAATCTAAATATGGATTACTTGAGAAATATTTGAATCATCAGACAAGGCCGTTTTCAAATAGTCTTTAAGAAAGTACTGCAGGAAAGGAAAAATAGAATCCAAATTTTTTGTTACAGCAAAATATACATTACCTTTTCAAAATGATGTAAATAATGAATATACAAATTAAATTTGGATAAATGAACTGAAATGAAAGCTGCACCATGGATATATTACATTTCTGTAGGCATTTGTATATGTATACATTTATATAGGCAGTTTTTAGACCATTACCAAAATGTCAAAATATTTTGCATGAAGTAATCTATGTATTATTTACCCTCTTGCAAAATCATTCTAAAATATGTACTCTAAATATAAAAGATGACAAATAAAATAAATATTTTATCTGGGAATCTCTCTCTCTCTCTCTCACACACACTGTTTTTCATTTGTTTTGTTTGTTTGTTTGTTTGTTTTTTCTTGTTTTCAGAGTAAGTTCTTAATCCTTTTATATTGGTGGCACCTATAATTTTTTTTTCACTTTGGGGGCCTTTACTCATAAAGTATACGAGTAATCTTTGACATGTGAACATATCATGAGAAATTTTAATCTCATTTACAATCCTAAACATAGAGAAGGAAGTTTCCAATGAGTGACAATGGGCAATAGATCTGTGGCTGTTTCCTACTCAGTTAAGGGCCATGAGGTGGGCATACGAATAGGTGTCATGGCATTTTGTTTCTTTTGTGCTGGTCTGATTATGGTACACAGTTAAAGCTATTCTGAAAATATATAATTTAATTGTTCTTTAAGCAAATGATGAAAAAGAGAAATTGAGAGAGAGAAAAAGAGAGGATCCAAAGGAACTTGCTTAGTATCCAGATTTACCTAATTTGCCAAGAGAAGACCTTACCCCGAAATGTATCCCACCCCTCTTTCCTATGTAGAAACATAGGGATAAGAGCTGCTCAGAGAAAAGTACAGAATTCTCCAGGTAAACATTGCTCACAATTTCTCACTATGACATTTTTGTGTGAGAACAGATACTTTCTTGATACCGAAAGGATTTAACTGGAGGAGAAAATAACAAGAAAGAAATATGTGGGGAGGTGGAGCTCGGCTGAGCAGAGGTAGGCTGTGCCAGGGAAAGAAATGGATAGCCTGGGGGTGCCTAGCTGGCTCAGTTGATAGAGGATTCAACTCCTGATCTCAGGGTCATGACCCCTGTTCCAGGCCCCCTGTTGGGTGTGGAGTCTACTTAAAAAAAAAAAATTAATAATCCTTTAAAGTCATTTATTATCCAATCAGGGTTCATATTCCCCAGCTGATATAGAAGTAGGTGGTCTGGTACGTGTAATTACTAACAACTGCTTCCCCTATATTTCTCTCCATGCCCTGGTCAGCAGGCTTCCTAACTGCCATGGACTGTTTAAGAGCCCTTCTCAGCAGCTCTGTAAAGAACTGCAGAGAATCTGAGATTTCACTCTACTTACAACTGAGCAAGGTGGCCTGCCACTGTCCAGCGGAGGCAGAAGACATGAGAAATCCTGGATCAGAGATGATGAACTTTAGTACTGACAGCACAGTGCCACATGATGACCAGGATGCCTGAGTCACTTCCCCCTGCCCCCAGGTCACCCAGCGACAAGGCCAGTGTGCGCAGAGGGAAGAGCAGTTTGGTTTACTATAGTGAAGGACTCTTGAACTTAGGGAACCCAAATCTTTTATGATGGGAAGCAAGCATACCAAGGGAGACAATTTCTCTACCTTCCAAGCCTTATAAATAAGCATGCCCTTTGTTTCTGGAAGAGGCATGATCTCTGCCTTTCACTTCTACTTGCTATATAAACATCCTTGAAAAGATAACCTGGAATAAATGGTAGGCACAGCCTCCCTTACAAAACACTCAGAAATGCAAAAGACTTGTGAAGAATGGTGTCTAATTTTTCCTTCTCATGACTGCACATGTCAAGGACTCTCTTGGGGAAAAAAAAAATCTTAAATTCTTTCCAGAAGTTGATAAAAATATAGTTGGTCAAAGTAGCAACCACCCATTGTAGCCGAGAAAGGAGGATATTTGGGATCGTGTAGGTTTCGTGGTGATCTTGTTTTGGTCTCACTTTATAATGTTCTCTGAGTTATTTTGTTGGGTGTTGATGTCCTGTGGGATTGTTACCTCCAAGGGACAAGATGGCTTTGCTGTGAGCATCAGACCAGTTCCCAGACATCAGAGACTGCTTTTTATTTTCTCAGCTCTATCTTAGAATCAGGATTCATATTAGATTCTCTCAATGCGACTGGTTAGTACACTGTATTTCTTAAGAATCATTTAATTTTTAGGATTCTCTTTTTATCTCTTTTCTTTTTCCTTTTAGTCTATTTGTTGAAGAAATCAAGCCATCTGCCCCAGGGAACTTCCCATAGTTTGGATTTTGCTGATCATTCCCCTGATGTGCCATTTGACGTGTTCTCCAATCCTTTGTTTCCAATAAATGGTTTATTAGATCTAAAGGCACGATCAAATTCATTCACTGCTTTTGGCAAGAACACTTTATAGGCAGTGATGTGTTCTTTCATTAGGAGGCACATAACTAGGTGACTGAAGCTCCTTTTGTGATGTTAGCAGCCGTTGACGGCTTGATCCATTAGTTCATTAGCAGTTGCAAAAGGATGACATTCTAATCCTGTCCCCTCTTTTTTAATGTGAGCGGGCATACATTTTGTCCATATATTTAAGTTCGGTGTCCCCAGCTATTTCCCAAATGACTTCAGAGGCCTTGTACGTTAAAAGAATAGAAAATAGGACATTCAGAGACAGAACCCAGTGGAAATCATAATAGAGGTAATTGAATATGGTTTCACAAATGCTATTGCTTTCTTGGTTGAACTTTTTGTGTTCTAGAGATAATGTGAAATGTCTATATTTGAATGCTATCAAAAGGAACAGATTTAGTGTGGTCAACCAGAAAATAAAGAGATCGACCGTTTTCTGGAGCTCAATGAGAAGCTTAAAATCTGTAGATAGGCATACCTCCTTTCATTGTCCTGTACTTTATTGCACTTTGCAGATACTGCATATTTTTACAAACTGAAGGTCTGTGGCAACCCCACATCAAACAAGTCTATCAGGGCCATTTTTCCAACATTTGCTTACTTTGTGTTTCTGCGGCACACTTTGGTAATTCTCATAATATTTCTTTGTCATTATTATTATATTTTTTATAGTGCTACCTGATCAGTGATATTATGATCTGTGATATTATAAGGGGTTTTGTAAATATCTTTTTTTTTTTACTATGATACCAGTAATTTGTGAGGAATCCTGTAGTTTGCATTTGAATGACTTCAGTATACTTGCACCCTTTGATTTGACCTAAGGAAGCACTAATAGGTTTTGAATGTTGACTGTGTGTTTGAGAGACCATTAAGATAAGACCTAATATCAAAAATTAGAAGCCAAGTAACTTGTGCAGATCTTTGATGTTACTGTTGTAATTGTTTCGGTGTGCCACAAACTTCACAAATATAAAGTGAACTTAATAGATGAACGTGTGTTCTGACTGCTCCATGACAAGCCCTTCCCCCATTGTCTCCCTCTCGTTGGGCCTCCCTCTTCCCTGAGACACAAGGAAGGGCTTTCCTGAACTCTTCCCTTAATATTGAAATTGGGCCAATTAATAACTCTACTCTGACCTCTAAGAGTTCAAGTGAAAGAGTCACACGTCTCTCCGAATTTAGCGAAGAAGGCATGTCAAACTCTTCGCTAAACTCTTTCTGAATTTAACGAAGAAGCCATGTCAAAAGCTGAGATAGGCTGATAGTTTGTCCTCTTGAATCAAACAGTTTATAAATTTAAAGAAAAATTTCTTCAAGTAAAATTCAAAGTGATACCTCAGTGAACACATGAATGATGCAAAAGAGAAACACCCTTATTGCTGATGTGGAGAAAGTTTGAATGGGTCCAGGTAGAAGACCAAACCAACCACCACATTCCCTTAAGCCAAAGCTTGATCCAAATCAAGGCCCTTACTCTCTTCAATTCTGTAAAGGCTGGGAGAAGTAAAGAAGCTGCAGAAGAAAAGTTGGAAGCTACCAGAGGTTCGTTCATGAGGCTTAAGGAAAGAAGCCGTAACAGAAGAGTGCAAAATGATCAGGGTCCTTGGATCAAGCTCCGCATTGGGCTCCCTGCTCAGCAATGAGTCTGTTTCTCCCTCTCCCTCAGCAAGTGCTGATGGAGAAGATCTAGCCCAGATCATTAATGAAGGTGGCTATACTTAATAACAGATTTTTAGTGTAGATGAAAGAGCCTTCTCTTGAAAGAAGATGTCATCTAAGACTTTTTAGAGCTGAAGAGAAGTCAGTGCCTGGCTTAAAACTTCAAAGGACAGGCTGACTCTGTTGTCAGGGACTAACGCAGCTGGTGACTTTAAGTTGAAGCCAATGCTCATTTACTATTCTACAAATCCTAAACTTTTAAGAATTATGTTGAATCTACTCTGCGCTCTATAAACAGAACAACAAAGCTTGGATGACAGCATATCTGCTTACAACATGGTTTACTAAATATTGTAAGCCTACTGTTGAGAACCTTTGCTCAAAATGAAGATTTCATTCAAAATATGGCTGCTCATTGACAGTGCGCCTGGTTACCCTAGAGTTCCAATGGAGATAGGCAGCTGATTGATATTATGTTCATGCCTGCTAATACAAAATCTATTCAGCAGTCCATAGATCAAGGAGTAATTTCAATTTTCAAGTCTTATTACTTAATAAATACATTCTGTAAGCCTTTAGCTGCCATACATAGTGATTTCTCTGATGGATCTGGACAAAGTAAATTGAAAATCTTCTGGAAAGGATTTACTGTTCTAAATGCCATTAAGAACATCTGTGAATCATGGGAAGAGATCAAAACATCAACATGAACAGGAATTTGGAAGAAGTTGATTCTAACCCTCATGGATGACTTTGAGAGGTTCAAGATTTCAGTGGGGGAAGTAATTGGAGATGTGGTGGAAATAGCAAGAAAACTGGAATTAGAAGTAGAGCTTGAAGATGGGACTGTATTGTTACTATCTCACAACCAAACTTGAGTGGATAAGAAGTTTTTTCTTATGGATGAGCAAAGAAAGTGATTTCTTGAGAGGGACTCTACTCCTGGTGAGGTTGCAGCAAAGATTGTTGAAATAACAACAAAGCATTTAGAATATTACATAAACTGAGTAGATAAAGTAGCAACAGTGTTTGAGAGCTTTGACTCCAATTTTCAATGATGTTCTGCTGTGGGTAAAATGCCATCAGCAATATCACATGCTCTGGTGAAATGGGTGGAAAGAAGAGTCAATTGTTGCAGCAAATCTCACTGTTGTCTTATATGAAGAAATTGCCACAGCCCACCCCGCCCCACTCCAGCAACCACCACCCTGATCAGTTAGCAACCACCAACATCCAGGCAAGACCCTCCACCAGCAAAAAGATAACAACACACTGAGGGTTAGCCCTTTTTAGCAATAAAGTATTTTCAACTAGGTATATACATTGTTTTTAGACATAATCCTATTACCTACTTAATTGACTATAGTATTGCATAAATAAAACTTGGATATGCAAAAAACAAACAAACAAACAAACTTGGGTATACAAAAAAAAAAAATCCTTTTACTTGCTTTACTGCAATTTTGCCTTTTGTGTGGTGGTTTGGAACCCAACCTCCAATATCTCTGAGGTATGCCTGTATTTCTCCTGTGGAAAGACTGTTAGAAAAATTCTCTACAGGCCCTGCTATGTAGAGAGTTATTCTGAACATAGTCACTTTGGGTTAAAATATACACATGACATATGCCAAGTGGATTAAGAAATAGAAACATATGTTCTCTAATGGTGAAGTACTTATCACTCTGATATAACTTCAAATTATCCAGAAAACTGAGCTTTGTACTTACAGTATATTTTTGTTATGAGGATTAACTAGAAAAGGTAGATATTTATGTTAATGTGTATTTATATTCTTTTACATTTCATAACTCCTAACAATTAGGGGTTCCTGGGTGGTTCAGGCGATTAAGTGTCTGCCTTGGGCTCAGTTCTTGATCCCGGAGTCATGGGATCAAACCCTGCATTGGGCTCCCTGCTCAGCAGAGAGTCTGTTTTCCCCTTCTCCCTCTGCCCCTCTGCCTGCTTGTTCTCAATTTCTCTCTCTAATAAATAAAAGCTCTATGACCCAGCAATTGCACTATCGGGTATTTACCCTAAAGATACAAACGTAGTGATCCAAAGGGGCACGTGTACCCAAATGTTTATAGCAGCAATGTCCACAATAGCCAAACTATGGAAAGAACCTAGATGTCCATCAACAGATGAATGGATCAAGAAGATGTGGTATATATACACAATGGAATACTATGCAGCCATCAAAAGAAATGGAATCTTGCCATTTGCGACAACATGGATGGAACTAGAGCGTATCATGCTTAGCGAAATAAGTCAAGCGGAGAAAGACAACTATCATATGATCTCCCTGATATGAGGAAGTGGTGATGCAACATGGGGGCTTAAGTGGGTACGAGAAGAATAAATGAAAGAAAATGGGATTGGGAGGGAGACAAACCATAAGTGACTCTTAATCTCACAAAACAAACTGAGGGTTGCTGGGGGGAGGGGGTTTGGGAGAAGGGGGTGGGATTATGGAATTGGGGAGGATATGTGCTTTGGTGAGTGCTGTGAAGTGTGTAAACCTGGTGATTCACAGACCTATACCCCTGGGGATAAAAATATATGTTTATAAAAAATAAAAAATTATATATAAAAAAAATAAAAATAAAGAACCCATAATAACTAACACAGACTCTATATGATCTTAAAGTCAGGCTCTACTTCATTTTGCCAAAATCAACATATACAATTCAAAGGCATTCATCTCCAAAGGTGTATAATTAAATATAGAAATCCCTATCTCTAGATAAACAGAGTCTCTTTGTCCCTCTTGCTCTCATCTTGGGATGTAAATTAGGGAATTCAAAGGAGATAGAAGGAGCTGGACAACAACTCAATGAGCCTCTAAGGGTAGCTGTTTGCTTGGCCTTTGGTGGGTCCTCACTTAGGACACACTGGCCATGCTCTATAATAATGATAGTCTCTAGATTGTCCCTTGGGAACAGTTCCTCAGAGGTAGACTAGAAAGCTGTCCGAACTCTGTTACTATATTTTCTGATATAATAAGCATGATTTATTGAACAGATGTAAATCTTTGATGAACTTACAGCACTTCAAAGTCATTATTTTAACATCAGTAACAGTCTTACAGACAGTGAACCACAGGAGATTAGACAGGTACTGTATTGACCAAAGAAAATACTCTGGAGTTCACTTTTTGACTAAATCTTTGATATGCCTTAGCTTTATTTTGATTTGACTCTTGCTTTCAAAAGTGAGACATAGCCCAAAGAAACACCAAATTACCAACCATTAGGATGCTTTTGTGAAAAAACTACGTACTCAATAAGGTTAGATTTACTCTGTAAGTAAAACTTCACTGGAGGAAACCATAGAATAATAGAACTAGAAGGAATATTTAAGACATTTTTCCTTCCTTACAGCTAAGGCCAATGAGGTTAAATGGGATGCAGTGACCCACTTTCTCATGTCCTCAACTCTTGACTATGCAAATCATTGAAGGAAATTTTATTAGTGTTTAGCTGCTACCCCTAACCTTAAATAAAGGAATGAATGATCGATTCTCCATAAAAGTTCACGGAGTATAAGTGAAATTTTTGGAAAAAGGAAAATTAATTGAGAAAACTGCTAAATTTAATATTCACAGTAGCAGGACACCAAAATTTCACTTCAGTACAAAATTTCATTCCTTATTGCCCCACAAAGATACAAGAAACCCTGGCAAAAACTGGCGTGTTTGAAGCTATGTTCACTAGTCTGGGTCATCAGGATATGGCTCAGTGGGTTTTAACTAGTGGTCTTATATTTTCTGGTTCCCCAAATGTCTCATAGTCCCTAAAGAAAACTTCCAGTTTTATAAAAATACCAAAAATTCTCTTGTCATTATTTAAAATTGAAGTTCAAAAGGGATCTTCAGAGATACTGTACTTGGATTAAAATCATATAAAATCATGTTTAAAATCATCTTAGTAATATTTTAGAAATTAATCTTAAAATTGTTCATATACAAGAAGTATAAAATGTTTTTTTTTTTTAAGATTTTATTTATTTATTTGACAGACAGAGATCACCGGTAGGCAGAGAGGCAAGCAGAGAGAGAGGAGGAAGCAGGCTCCCCGCCAAGCAGAGAGCCCGATGTAGGGCTCGATCCCAGGACCCTGGGATCATGACCTGAGCCGAAGACAGAGGCTTTAACCCACTGAGCCACCCAGGTGCCCCTAAAATGTTTTTAATTTAAAGCCAAAGCCATCTCCACCATCCCCAGTAACTCCGTTGTATGAGAATCTAATTTGCTAATCAGACTGATGATACCTGTTTTCATTGTAAGTTATAGGAAATTAGAAATTACAGCTGAACTACTAAACAAGAATGGACCCTTCACAAGGGCAGTCAACTAGATCATTATTCTGAGACAAAGCAACCTAATGATTACTACAAAGTTCAAACTAAAAGAATTGATTTGAATGATTAGGGGACTCTATCTAGGGTCAAACCCTTTGTGTTTTGTGGATTCATACCATACAATTCCTTTAGTATGTTAAAATGGGCTTTGATCAAAGAAAAATACCCAGAACCAGATAACGTGCATAGAGAGAAAGGAGACACGTAGAGATAGTCCCCCACTGAGTTTCAGAGAATTTCGTATAAACTAAAAAGTAGAGAAATCTAAACCCAAAGTTGGACAACCACTCCAACCACTCCCAGGTGATCAAGGAAGTGACTATCATGTTCTAGAGCCATTTCCTCAAACACAGCTACAGAGAATTAGTCCTCCTCTCCCCAAGAGGCCCCTTTAATCCTTAGGGTCAGAGAGGAAAGAAGTACCTGCACCCAGACCACCAAGACCATACTCACATGGTACCTGCTAAAGAACAGTGAGGCTTAATGCAAGAACACAAACAAACACTGTTTTGGTGGGTTTAACAAATGTTTACTCTTTTCCATCCCCAATGACTGTTGTGACCCCGTTTCCAGGAGACACTACGTTTCTGTGGCCAAATAGTTTACAAATAAACCTATAGAATGACACCTGTTTGTACGTTGGAATACAGATAGGATTTCAGAGCCAGAATAAATTACAGTAATGAGATATGGCCTCTTCTTAAACGTTTATTACTGTGAGAAACCCTGAACGAATGCAAGCCTTTCCGGGCTAGCATATAGAGAGCTCTGGGACTGATCACTTGCCACTTACTCTTTGCCTCTGATTGCACGACTAGGTTACGGGTCTCTGCTTTATTTCCCTAACAGGTTAGTAAGCCCCGGTCTTATTCACAGGTGGCCCCTCTGCCGTGCAGCCCTTGGGAATCTCTCTCTTGCACAGGTGGGAACAGAGGAGGGGTAAGCAAAGAGAAGAGGGGCAGAAGATAGGCTCTTGGCATGGCACACCTGTCTTCAAGAGTTGGAGACACTTTGCAGCCAGCTTCTCTGTGAGAAACTGTGATACCACCATAAAGTTATATGTGTTCACTTATTGGTGGCCAAAACCTTTCATTCTTTAAATTCTCAATCAATAGAAGATGATGAATTATCAAAATCTCACCAAGAAATACAAATTCTAGATTTTTCATCCTTCAGGCTGAGCCTTCAAAGGCATTTCTTCAGCTAGACAAGCTGTTGTTTCTCTTCATAAGTACATGTGAGTTAGGAGGTATTCAATTATTGAATGTTTACCGAAAGAGCACTGTAAGGTTTCTGACTAAAAGCCAGATCCTCCCCACCACACTCTAAGAGGAGAATATCCCCCAATTGCCTGTGTTTTGTAGATGAGGAAATTCAGGATAAGAGAATATATTTCACATATATTCATATATTTCACTGGTGCTGACCTCCCACCTAGGTCTATTCTGACTCCAGATCTGTAATCTTTGCTTTCTGTACTCTGATCTCTATAGGTCTGTTCATTACAGGAAGAACAAAATAGAAGGAAGCCTATTTTGTGCTAAAACACTCTTGTGAAAGACCCCACCAGTTTCTTTTGTAAGAAAAATTAGAAAACTAAGTGGTTTTTACTTGATCTACTTGTAAAGCTTAGTTACGGGGCAGTCAGAAAACAAAAAAAGAAAATTGAGCTGTTTTTTTGGGTTTGTTTCTTTTTTGAGAGAGAGAGACAGACAGAAAGCATGTGCAATGCACACACAGTGGAGGGAGGAGCAGAGGGAGAAGGAGAGAAAATCTTAAGCAGACTCCATGCTCAATGAGGAGCCCAATGGGGGGCTCAATCTCACTACCCTGAGATCATGACCTGAGCCGAAATTAGGAGTTGGACATTAACCAACTAAGCCACCCTGGCACTCTGGAAATTGAGATTTTTTTTTTTTAAACACTATGTTAATAAGAAAAAATAAAAATAAAAATAAAAATGAAGGCTTATGTATAAAGAAATTCCAATGTGAGTAATTCTGACATCGGTTAAATTGGATTGCAGGGAAAGGACACATAAATCCTTACTTGAATCCTTATTTCTACAGATCATAGGTGGAGACTTAAAAATAATATTGCCTTTGATTGCACCATGTAGAGAAAGTCTGAAAGAGGAACTATAGAACTTACTGCGTACTAAGATTCTGTTACTGTGACTAGTAGAGGTTGCTTATTGGAAACTCCAGTAGTGGGTGTTATGCAGGGCGTGTATTGCATGGAGCACTGGTTATGGTACATAAACAATGAATTCTGGAATGCAGAAAAGAAAAGAAACTCCAGCAAAGCCCTCCTATGTTAGATACAGGAGAGTGAAAGCATGGGATGTAAATTATATGAGTACAAATTCCACAGAAAGACACCAAAAACACTTACTTGACATTAAAGACCTAAGATATCAATGCATCTTATAACAGCCAGGAGGAGATCTTTTTTTGCTGTAAATTAGCTATCTGATTCAATTTGGTTCCCACAGTTTGTTTTTAATTAGGCAAAGAGACATTTTTAAATTTTTGTTTTCTAAGCTTAAATAGCTTAAGTTCAAAATAATTGTGTAGTATCTGTCTGCCTTCCTTTTTTCACATCTAATTTTAACAGCAAGTCAGTCACTTTTACACTTCGAATCAGACCCAGATGCTGAACTTCTTTATTAGTTTACTATTACCCTGTGGGGGGAAAAATCTGTTTGGTTCTTGTTGATTTGAGAGATACAATTTTTTTTCTTGTAGTTTTCCATGCATTATTTTCAAAACACAGAAACTAGGATGGCCTTGCTGGAAAGATCCCTCTTGTTGAACACAGTCCAGATGCTGGAATGTTCATCTGACTTGACACAGCAGGAACCAGAGGGCCAATGCCCACCATGGCGAAAGCTGGCCAGGATTAAGCATGGTGACAGCTGGCCAACAGTCATTGCATGGTACAGCTCTCGTGGGTCTGTGTCTCCTAGTATTCAAATAAAGGGCAGTATTTGCATTTTATAAAGCTTTTTGGAAAGTACAAAGTTAAAAAAAAAACCTGTGGGTGTAAAATTTTATTAGTATCTCTCCTTGAGATGAAGGGAGGAGAAAAATGGATGTAAGTTTGGAGTCATCGTTCACGTACACTTAATGCGTAAGCACCCACGGATAATTCCGCTGCAATTAATGTTCTGTGGTCTTTCTCTACATTCTCTGTTTCGTCCCTAGAACACTTGAAGGATAAGTTAGAAAAATATATGGCCCGCTTTTCCAAAGTAAGGATTGTTCGCACCAAGAAGAGGGAAGGGCTCATCCGGACCCGCCTCTTGGGGGCATCAATGGCCAGAGGAGAAGTCCTGACGTTCCTGGATTCCCACTGCGAGGTCAATGTGAACTGGCTGCCCCCGCTCCTTAGTGAGTACGCATGCTGATGGTGGCCTTCCGGGGACCAGCAGGGCCTGGGGACTCACCCTCCTTCAGAGGGACTGTGTGGCTGGCTTCTGTCCAGTTTGCAACCAACAGAGGCGAGAGATTCCTTCTACAGTTTTTACAATGAGAGCCTCGAATTCTATCTTAACCACAGCTGAGAACAAATAGGTCACTAGAAAACTGCGTTAAAATTGCCATTTTTAGATACTACCAACCGCAGTCTAACTTAAGGTTTGCAATGGTTTCATTTAGTTTAGACGTTCTCCTTTATTGTAGTTATAGTGGTGAGGTAAATACTAAAAGAAGAAAGTACTTAAAAACACGATCTCGGGACACCTGGGTGGCTCAGTCAGTTAAGCGTCTGCCTTCAGCTTAGGTCATGATTTCAGGATCCTGGGATCGAGTCCCGCATCAGGATCCCTGCTCAGCGAGGAGCCTGCTGCTCCTTCTGCCTGCCCCTCCGCCTGCATGTGCTTGATCTCTCTCTCTGACAAACAAATAAGATCTTTGAAAAAACTATCTCTCTACAGTTCAGATTAACACACACACACACACAGAATATAACAATTATTACAGAACTGTTAGGAAAAGAGGAAAGACAATGATTAAGCCCCAGAATACAGTTCAAGTGCAAGTGCCCTGACATTTTTGTGGATTAAAATGCCAGTTCTCCCCTCAACTCCTGGCACCGGTCTAGAGCCCCAAATATATAATCTCCCAAGTTTACAGAGGACCTCCTCAAGCACTCCGAGCTACTATCCAGATGACACATCTCTAAGGCTCACAAGATGGCTCAGAGTCAGGGAAGAAGCAGCCTTGCTGTCACATTACAGTTAAACTGTTAGAAACATGAAAGAACTAAGAGTCATTCAAACTAGAAAACGCTTGTGTGACTCAGTTGGAGCTTGACTATTTTGTTTTTTATTTCACCATGAAGTCAGATATTAAGTCCAGTACTGGATGAGGAATAAATTGCCAGACTGGAAAAATATATATATAGATATATAGATATATAGATACAGATATATATACATGTTTCTAAAAAGTTCTTGGTGTGCACGTACTGTACTCCTTATTCTTCCAGATTTTGGTAAATCAACTTTTATTGTAAATATATCCCTGGCCTTGGAGCTAAAGCCAGTAAAAACGGCCTTTACAATACGCTGCCTCAGAAAGAATGATTTGCTATTGACTACTGTGTAGGATTTCAACTAGAACCAGCAAAGCTCCATTAGTAAAAGACATGGGCGGGTGGGGGTGGGGGCGGGGAATCAATTGAAACTGTGTAGGATTTAAGACAGGAAATGACCATCAACTAACACCCCACCGCCTCACCCAATCCGCACACACCTGCCCAGGCGACTGCCCAGCCATCGTAATCAACAGGAATGTTTCAGTGCTCCTCTGGCCAGAGACTCCTCTGAGCTTTTAATTAAAAGTACCTTGTTCAAGGACATAGCAATTTAGAGTTTCATCAGCAACAGTGAGATTCCTGCAAACTGAACTTGACCTATACGGTGTCGAATACTCAAGGAAGTCAGCAAAAGGCCTAATTTATTTATGAACCAAAGCAATTCCTAAATGCCAATTATCAAGCCTCTGATTGTTCATATGAATCTAAAAGGGGGGAAGAAGAGAGAGAGAGAGAAAGAAAAAAATAAAGAGAAACCCACTTTTTCTCATTAAAGCATTTCATTTCCTGTAGGCTTGATGGATAAGAAATGATTCAAGCTCAGGATCACTATCTTTTTTTTATTTTCCTCTATCAGTGTCCTGACACATCATCCAAAATGAAAAAAAAAAAAAAAAAAAAAACAGGCGGAGCTACACAGTTTCTTGGTTCATTTTTCACCTTGGGATTATACCTGAATTTCAATTTCCCATTAAGAGTCTGTTTGTTTGATCCCTGGAAATTGAAATGTAGGCACAAGCCTTAGATGAAAAATTAGTCATGCTGCTTTCACCCTAAGCTAGAACAGCTGGATGAGAGCTGAAAGGAAATTTGAAGGGAGAGTTGACAGTTAATTTAACAGACTCATTCTCTTTGGGTCACCTTGGGACTCCTTGTTGGTCAAGGAACTTGTAAATCAACCTGATTCTGAATTTGATTGAAGAAAGTCACTGAAACCGTAATATTGAACTACCTGCAGAGGTGCTAGGAGAGAGATTTTGGACACAGCAATGATGCCTCCTCTGCCAAAGACATCTACGGGGAAACACCATTTAGATAAAGATTAAAACCCATTACAAGACTTTCCCAGGTGAAAATGGATGCTCATAGGGTGCTTGTCGAAGAACCACCTGAAATAGTGCTGGGGGTCTCTCTACTAATTAGCTGAAATAATAGGAAGGCCCCCTCTAGGGTCTCAGGGATCTCCTGGGGCCATGCTGTTTACTTTGCCACATGCCCACATCATACTCCCATTGTCCTGCTTTATCTTCTTTCTATCACATTTATCACCTTCAAACATACTATGTAATTTAGAGATTTATTGCGTATATTGATTGTCTTTGCTCCATTGCTAAAGACAGATTTTTGTGGTTTATTCACTGCTGTGTTCCCAGAACCTAGACAAGTGGCAGGCATAGAATTTCTACTCAATAAATAGCTGTTGAATTGGAAGGAAGGAAGGGAGGAAGGAAGGGAGGAAGAGGCATATAATTATGGAGAGGAGATCTTCTATAGGATTCTGAGGTTTCCCCACCCTGCCCCATCAGAGACATCAAAATAATAATACTGAACTAGCCAAACCTCATTATTTCTAAAAGATGTTTTTTAAGATATCTAAATGTATTTTATTCCACATGCCACAGCAGATCATCCAAATAGCAAGAAATCAGATGTTCCTACTTAAAAGTTCGGTCAGACAATATGTTTGTTATAATAAATGCTGAGTGCACATTCGTGGGAAGAAAATATGGTTGGCCCCTTAAACAGCACGGAGGTTAGGGGCACCAACACCCTGCACAGTCAAAGATTCACGTATAACCTTGGACTCCCCAAATAACTTGCTGTTGGCCAGAAGACTTACCAATCACATAAACAGTCAACTGACACTTATCATATGGTATATGTATTCCATACTCTACTCTGACAATAAAGTTAGCTAGAGAGTAAAATGTTCTTAAGAAAATCATAAGGAAGAGAAAATACATTTGCAGCACTGTACTATATCGAAAAATATCTACTCATAAGTGGACCTGTGCATTTCGAACCTTTGTTGTTTAATAGTCAACCCTATGTCACCTATACCTGTTCCAGGTGAGGCAAGATGTGTAAGTGCCGATTTCCTGCGCTGTTAAAATCTCACAACAATAATATCTACATGGAAAAGGAAGGATCTGGGACTGAAAAAGATACCACGCAAGAAGCATCATGGAGAGCTGGAAAGACCATGGGTTTTAGGATAGGACTGTTGGGCAGGCATTGCGTCCTGGGTTTTGCTCTCCAAAGATGAGTGACCTTTGACAAGTTATTTAGCTTCTCTGAGCTCAGTATCCTCGTCTGTAGATTGAGAATGACAATGGCAGCCACTTTACGGGTTGCTAGGAGGATTAGAACTACCGAGACTATAAACCACTTAGCAGTTGCTCAAGAATTTGATAGTAGCAGGAATAGTAACAGTAGCATCAGTCCATCTACTACATTTTTGGATAGAATGAGAAAAGATAAAAACATATAGCTTTAATAAACAAAGGACAATCAAAGGACAATAGCAAAGAATTCTTGGTGTGATCTGTCAGCATTTAACGGGGGAGCAGCCATCATGACCGTCTTAAGATTAGAGGCTAAATAAAAGAAACATGAAGTTAAATATTTACATTTTGGTACCTCCAGAAAGCAGGACAATATTTTCTCAGCAAGCTCCCGCTGTATGCTTGAAGGAACACAAATACTGTTTATACTCCATGCATGCTGGATGCACTATAAAATGACAGATTGGGGACAGGTCAGAGCAAAAATGTGACAGAGGTAGAGCTAAATGGACTTCTGCAAGTCTCTCCGGGACATAACTTTCTTAAAGGAAAACATGGCAACACTAATTGTACCTAATCACTGTCCCATCACGTTAAGTCCAGCCTTGGAAGAGATTTCGCAAAGCTCTCTAACAACCAGAGGAAACCAGGCTGCAAGCAGCATCCCCACATTAGGAAGAATCTGTAGGCTTCTCTTTGCTGAAAAAATGATGGATAACCTAGGCAGGCATATCATTTCCTATTTTGTGCTTTCATTTTTCAGACCAAATTGCACTAAACCACAAAACCATCGTGTGCCCCATGATCGATGTCATTGACCACAACCACTTTGGGTATGAGGCACAAGCTGGGGATGCCATGCGAGGCGCCTTCGACTGGGAAATGTACTACAAAAGGATCCCCATCCCTCCAGAGCTCCAGAGGGCAGATCCCAGCGACCCTTTTGAGTGAGTAGCTGAGGGAAAGGCTGTGGGAGAGAGGGTAGCTTCCTCATTTCAGGCATGTCAACTTGGGACCCATGAGGACAATCATCTCTAATAGTGGAAGAAAACAGGTGGCAACAATATCCACCCCTTGGAGAAAAGTCAGACCTACAAGTTGTAGAAAATTACAAGTTGCACCAAATACGCGAATCCATCCCCTTATCAAACTTGGCAAAGCATCAGAGGAAGTGTGTGGATGTAAAAATCAGGAAAGGCAGAGTTCACTGAAAACACATATTCTCTTGTAAATAGTCTCTCGGATGGTCCCTTCCTCATCTCAGTTCTCTCTGTCCTTTTGCCTTTTCCCTAAAGAACCATTTAAATTAACTAGTTTACTTTACTCTCATTGGAAAATGATGTAAAATAGGAAGCTGGGTTTAAGCCACGGTTTACACCCTGTTGGGACGATGAGGGCAGGCAGTGTTTCTGAGTAGTGCTCCAACATCTTGAGCTTGGGGAGTTCAATCAAAATGATATATCCAGTGTAAATAATCTTTGATAACCTGGTCATTAATTTAAGTTCGATATAGGTAAGAATTTGTAGTAATCTATTGGTCTCTACAAAGTTAAGTCCTTTTTTTCTTTTTTTTCCAGTGTGGGCATGAGAATTGTGCATGCCAAGAAAAAGAAATATATATATTTAGCTTAGTTTGACCAACTCTTAGGTCCATTAATGGTGAATGGTAAACTTTTTCCAAAAGTGAGCCCAGAGATGGCCCAAGGCATACTATTAACTATTCCTCGTGCTATACCCTTTTGATCACATTGAAGCTTTCATAAATTTGAAACTATCATATAGTTTTTCTTAGGACAAGAAAAATGTCTGTGATTGGGGCTTTGCATACTTTCTAAGGGTCTGTTTCAAATGTGTTAGAATTGATACTGTCTTTTCATTAATATGGGCAGTAAAAGTTTACAGTGGAGAAGCTCCCAAGTATAAGAACCATTTCTATGACACTAACCCCTTAAACTCCAAAAAGTATGTGATAAACATCAGAAAATGCTTCTTATGATTCTAGGCTCTGGAAAGATAAACTCTTGGAAATGCTGGGGGAGTTTCGGAAGACATTTGCCTGATAAAAAGGGAGAAGTAAATGATTCCTTTTGTAACATGAAGCACACTCATCAAGGAACCAGAATTTCTGAAGCCCCCTTCATACTCTGAAATTGCTGGAGAGTTTTTGAGAAGAAATAATAAAGGCCCATTGTTATTCTGGCAATTGCTTTGGCCAAGATTTTGAGGATATTTAAAACTACTAGAAAAGTTCTTTAGAGATGGAGTTTCCAGTAAGCATTTGAAGAGGGCCCAGCTGGAGAGATGTTCATCAGGCTTTCCTGAAGTTAACTATCGGAAAGCCTTGGCAAAGGGGCCTGTAGGGGGTAGGGGGATTTAAAGCCATGTTGGGGGGACGCCTGGGTGGCTCAGTTGGTTGGACAACTGCCTTCGGCTCAGGTCATGATCTCGTAGTCCCGGGATCGAGTCCCGCATCGGGCTCCCAGCTCCACGGGGAGTCTGCTTCTCTCTCTGCTCTTCTCCTCACTCATGCTCTCTCTCCCTGTCTCTCTCTCAAATAAATAAATAAAATCTTTAAAAAAATAATAATAAATAAAGCCATGTTGGGGCTTGGAGGAGGATACAAAAGAACCCTAAATACGGTGAAACTGCCATTAGATGGCAGCTGATAGGGGAACAGCCACAGTCTGGTTTTTACTCCGAGGTGGCCATGTTTTCAGGGCTAGAATTCTTCCATGATGGTTTTCCAAAGACTCTCTAACAGTGACTGGGTTATAATGACCTTCTACTTTATCTCCCCTGCAGTCAGTGAGTGGGGCTCCTGTTCCTGGCAGAAATGGGTTCAAAATGCTACCAAGGGAATCTCAGAATGTGAAAACTAGGAAAGTATTCTCAGTCCCTGCCTTGGCAGTCGAAATTGTTTGTCAGGCGGACCCTGTCTGTGACCATCACCATTATCAGGCACCTTGCTTAAGCCCGGAGCTTGCAGAGTTGGTAACTTTCAGAATTAAATTACCTCTTGTTCCTGTCACTGACTTCGGTGGTTGCTGTCCGTCAAAGACTGCATTCACCTCTTGAATACTACTGCTTTTCTGGCTTTTCAGTCTCTTTGATTCCTCGGAATGTGGACACTTTAGCCTTTTGTAATAAACGTAGCTTCCAAGAGATGTCCACTTTGATCTTAAAAATTGCATTTGCCTTCCTGATAATAAAAGAATGGTTACCCAAGCCGTGATGAGCAGTGTATCAGCAAGTCCATTATCTCCCTAGTCACCTGAATATGCTCGTAAATAGACAGACGTGCTTTAGGCTAAAACGTGCTTCCCTAGATGTCAAGCTTTAAGATACACAGAGTGAATGCCGTCTCTCACATGGACTTTCATATTACAGTAGCTTCTGCAAGGGGTGTGTGACTTTTTTAGGGAGACAGGGAGAGGAAGCTGAAAAGAAGAAAGAAGAGAAGAGGAATATGTAAATTCATTGCAAACCCCAGGACTTTTCATGCAATATATATGCAAACTTTATCTTTCTGTAACAAGTTCATCTTTTATCAAATGTCCTAAGTGGCGAAACCTCCACCCTCTCATTTATTCTGCCATTATTTGAGTTTCCTGAAATTATTGACTATAGTAATGGGTTTTTTTCATCTGCAAATCCTGTGAAATTAGCGAGGCATGAACAGTAATTATCCATGAACTGAATTGATAAGTTCAGGGTATTATATTAATGCATAAGTGTTATTTCTCAAATATTTGGCTTCAGTTAGAATCATATATGGGTCAAGGTATAAACCGTATTTCTCAAAATAGGTTACATGGTCAAAAGAACTCAAAATCCCCAAAATGAGAATCAAGACCCTCCACAATCTGACTAGGGAGGAAAAGGAAAACTCTCAGATAACTTTGAACACTAAGAAAAGATTTACTAGATTTACAAAGGGATCTGCTTTTCAGACAATTTACTCCTAGAATGTGAGAGAAAATGCAATATTCACAGCTCAAATTATTATATGGCAATCACAATTCTAATTGGATTGAATACGTCTGAAAAACATTCTTGCCTTGTGAAAAAGAGAATGCAGTACTCCCTTCCTTCTGATGGCTTATATCATGATGTGATGCTTTTAGGAAATTCTTGCTATTCATGGCTTTTATAAAGATTCCTTATTCCTGATTTATCTCTAATCCAGGGCACTTAGGAATGTAAGCTTTTCCTGTGTGACAAAAACTTAATTTGCTCCTTTAGTAATGATGACAAAGAGGAAGATGTTCTTTTGCTTTCTGACCACTTAACTTACTTCTCCAACCTTATCTCAGCATCTAAAAGTCTAGAAAAGACCAGAAGAAATGATCTCATCCAACTTCCCTTTAATACAAGCAACAACTAGACAATGTCCAAGAAAGATGAATGGCCTCTTCCTGAACTTGTGAGGAAAGTAATACTTGCTATCTCAGAGGACTGATTGACAGAAACCTTTTCCCTTACATTAGGAAATCTGCTTCCCTAATCCCAAATATAGGGATACAGGAACGTCTAATTCGTCTTTGATGATAGAGCTGTTGAAAGTATTTTAAGGGATGTCTAGGTGGCTCAGTCGGTTAAGCATCTGCCTTCGGCTTAGGTCATGATCCTGGGGTCCTGGGATCAAGCCGCACATCCGGTTCCCCGTTCAGTGGGGAGGCTGCTTCACCCTCTCCCTCTGCTGCTTCTTCTGCTTGTACTCTCTCTCTCTGTGAAATAAATAAATTCTTAAAAAAAAAAATATATATATATATATATAAACACCTGCTATGTTATTCCACCAAAAGGAGAAAAAAAAAAACCTTTTTTTTTCCTTTTCTGGGCTAAATATCCCCATGCCTTTCAGGTCTTCCAAAATCCTGTGAAAGTTCATGCTCATTGATGTAAATGTTCGATACAGGTAAATTCAATTGACTCCTGCAGCCTCACCCACGTTTCCCGAACTCGTTCACAAGGATAGCATGAAATAGTCCATCGACTGGATCGGGACTCAGACCCTAATGTATGAGTCTGTCGACCCCAGAAAGAAAGTTAATTTCTAGGGAATTTGCACTCCCCTGGATATCATGCTTCCTTTAGTCTAAGTACTTCAAGATCGATTCAGCAGCCCGTTCAATTTTCATCTTTGCTGTATTTTTCAGAATCCACTTGTAGCCTGTCATTGACTTGGAGACAAATTACCTTTACTCTGTCAGTCTTCCTCAGGCAGATCCACAATTCCTCAAGGACTTCTACAACTTGGAGTTTTAGCCATCGTGAATGGAACTCTCGTAAGCGGTCATTAGAGAAGACAGACGCTTTCTATTTTCCACCCATATATAACACCAATTTCCAAAATTTAAAGAGTAAGGATATTACACCTAGGGGAAGGGGCAGGATAAATTTACAGGCTACAAATGCCCACTCCTTCTCTCAGAAACCACGGACACATGTCCACAGACGCCTCGGTGTGAATGCCTTGGCTTCTCACCGAGGCCAGTGACCTAACCTAGAACTACCTCAGAGTATGAAGAGGGGCACCCTCCGTGGAGCGTGAATGCAGCTGAGATGCGGCCGGTGCTCTGCTCTGAAGGCCTTGGACCCAGGTTTGCACTGACCAGCCAGAAGAAGAGGGGCTCTTTCTCCTTTGGTGGGCATAAAAGCTTCAGTTTATAAATGCAAGGAAGAGAACAACAGATTGAGAATGAAGTGCATCGTTGCCTGGAGAAAACAATTAGCTTTTGTTGTCAGATCTCACAAATTGCATCAATCGACGTTCAAAATGTTAACATCCCACTTGGGCAAATTCCAGTGGGGACTGGGCTCACCTTCGTTTGCCCAGAATTTGAAAGTAAATATAACCTCTTTTACTCAAAACTTATCCCATGTGGGTTTGGACCAAATACTGGTCACCCTGACTTGAATCAGAAGAAGGAAGGAATAAAACGGACTCCCCATGGACAAAGGGACCAGTCAAACCATGGATTTACTGTAAGATGTGAAGAAAGCAAGCTAACTTGAAAGGTCTTCTCCTCTTGATTAGAATCAGGTTTTGCTCATCTTCCTTTGTTTCTGTCCAGCCCCCACCGGGCCACCTTTAAACCAGCACCATCTGCACAGTAGGGTGGGAGAATTTTTTTTCATGCTCTACTTCTCAAGCTAAGTCAATATTCTCGTGAATTTTGCTGTGATCTCCAACTAATTGCTTCCGAACCTTGCCCCCTTTCCTCAAAAAACCAAACGGATGCACACAAACTTCCATAGTCTTAGCTGCCTTGGTCTCACCCTCCAACCAGTTAATTCTCCATGAATGAGGTTTTAAAACTGTAGTCTCAAATTTTGAGGGGATTAGGTTGAAAAATACATTCATCAATCTAGTCTAGTGATGAGTTCCGGAGCGAAATAGGACTTTAGCTTTCCAATACCTTAACCACAGATCTTCCCTCAACAACACATTATTCCAGAAGCCAATTAATCTAACCAAGTAACCGGCCTCATTAAGTCTATGTAATATGCAATACAAACCTAACATTTGTCTAGCATTTCACACTATGTAAAGCACTTCACCACATTATCTAATTGATCCCTTGTAATAATCCATGGCACAGGAAAAAAATAGCTATTGTTATTTTTCCAGTCTTGCAAATAAAGAGACAGTGATAGAAAATTAACTGACTATTAAGAGGCAACATCAGGACTTCAATCGGCATCTCTTTCAGTCATTCAGATCTCAAATTTTAGGTTTAATCGATCTCATAGGATTCAAATCAATGCCTTCTTTCATTCATTCAGACTTTAAATCCTAGAGGTAATCAATATTTTTCCTCTCCTTTGAAGAGACACTTAGGCACCCATTAAGTGAAATAGTTTTATCAATTAATGTCTCATAGTGAGTCTGTAATGAGAGCAAGAAAGGAACCAGATTGCTTCATTGCCCATACTGTGTTCTTACCGGTAGACTAAACTAGAGCTGATAGGTTGAAAATGTCAGCTTTCAGTTTCTTCCTAATGAAGGGAAATGTCAACAATGCCGGCTTCTGGTCTGTTTATAACAAGATCTAATTCAATATTTGACAACCGCAAAAGGACAAAATGTTTAGGGAAAAATACTGTCAAATTCCTAAATGGTGTCCCTACTACAGAAGGGAGAATAAAGGAACAGAAATGGCTCAAGGGTCTTAAAAACTAATTAAAACATTGAATAAAATCAATCTTCCTCAAAAGCCCAGGATGAAACCCACTGAAGATTCTTTTTTAAACGTGAAATAAAATGTTGTAACCTGACAGAGACGTTTCACAGCAAACTTGTTAATTACTCATCTCTCCCCTTTGAAGACGCCTCCCCATCCCTTGCTCTTTCTAGGCTCTTTGGTGGCCACAGTCTTGGGTCTCTGGAAGACTCACCATCTCATAAAGAATTCTTACTAATGGGTCATGATAATATTTCTCCCTGGTCAGGTCTGCTCACCAGAAAATGTCTTTCTCTCCTCCCTCTCCACGGGGAATGATCTTTCCCTTGGGAAGATGATCCCTACTATTTTCTCCTTGCTTTAGCATCCAGAAAAGCATTAGCAAGTTAATTTCTAAATCAACAATCACTGTGATTATTCTAATGGTGTAGTCCAGCTGTTCTTTTCTTTGCCTTGCTCTCTTGAGATCTCTTGAGGTTTCTGAAGTGGCTCTGGCTCTTCAATGCCCTCTTCCTGGTTTCTGGGCCTACCTTTGTACTTTTGTCCCTTCTCCCATGAAGGGTCACTAAATCACTGGAGAACTGGTGGGTTATACTATTTGAAAGGAGGTGAAAACTTAGGCTTTCATAGTAAGAGATTTTTATCCCTATTTACTAGTCACTTGGACTATGGTTCCAGTGGGACCCTGGAACACCTCCACTTTTCTCTACACAAACCTTACCATGACTTTTGTTCTAACTAGCCCCCATCCTTTTTTCTATGGTAACAGCTCTTCTTGAACCTTGGACTTTCAACTCTTATTCCTGCTCTTGCTTTGCTAATGCCAGGTTAATTAGCCCCTTCCTAGCCAGCCTGGAGGCTGAATTTTCATCTCAAGCACCCCTTGGACTAATCAGCCAATCACCTCTAGACCTCAAGTGCCATGCAATGGTTATCAATAAACCTGCACTACTTAAGACTTAGCAATGGCATCTATGGGTCAAAGAATGGTAGAGCTCACAATGGATTGATGACTTTTTCTTGTCCATTTACCCATTCTTTCAACCATTAACCACTTTGCTTGCTTCCCAAATGGGTGTCCTGAGTCCATCTTCCCATCTCATGTGTGATGACTGTTTTCTGTGTTCTCCTCCGACTCTCCAAGATGTGACTTGATTCTAACTACATTTACTCCCCATCTGGATTATTTTATGGATTCTGCACTCGGTAGTATAATCATCCTCCACCAGATCTCCTGTTTGTGGGCTCCCCAGCCTTCTCTCACCAAAGTTCTATTAGAATTTACCTGAGGAGAAAACTGCCATGAACCTCTGAAAGTATTGTCACAGCCCCCTTCCGAGTCCCCAAGCTTCAGCAACATTTACTCTATCTGTGACACCATCACACCAGAGTGTGGCAGAACATAACAGAACCTTCTGCCATCACCCAACTCTCTCTTCGTCTCCCAGAAGATAGGAATATAGACCCAAGGCCTACACACAGTCGGCTTTGTTTTCTTACATGAGGTTTTCCTGTTAAAATATCTGCTCCAGCTCTGCTGTCCTCTTCACTTCCTCCTCTGGGTGACCCCTCCCGATAGTCCCCTCTAATTACTGCTAACTTGGATACTAGAATGGACACTCTGTGAGGTCAGGAAGGACTGTTTTATTCAATTTATTCAGCCCTACATCATGAGTACCTAGTCCCTGCCCAAAACAGGCACTCAATAAATATGTATTGAATGAATGAAATAAATATGAAGTTCGGGAGAGGAAATGACCCGACAAGGTTCTGTGTATTTGAAAAGGGGTGACAGTTTTTCAGAAAAAGCTACCAGCTTGAGGATATGCTGTGGCACAGTATTTGCTAAGCACCATATTTGTAGGGTTTCTGCACACAGACTCATTTGAATACAATGGCCATTCTTGTAGTGTGGTAGAAAATAAAGAAAAATAAATAAATTCTGGGTGAAACCAAACTTCAGAAGACTTTTAGTCTACACGCAGAATAAAGAGAGATGGTAAAGGAATGTTTTAGGAAAAGCTATCTGGTAGCAGGCCTTCCTGGAATAATTTCTATTAAAAACAACAAAACCATTTTTAAAACCACACTCAGAAGATAACAATCTTTAACAAAGAAGCAAGTTCCCAATAAAATAATGGTACTGATCTTTCAGTTCTATCTATTTCTAACAAAGACCAAGAAGCATCTTGTGCTGTAAGAATCTCAGGCTGTCTACAGATGCCTGGGTGGCTCAGTAGCTTAAGCATCTGACTCTTGATCTCAGCTCAGGCTCTTATCTCAGGGCTGTGAGTTCAAGTCCAATTTTTTGCTCCATGGAATCCTCTTAAAAAACAAAAAATCTTGGGTTGTCTAGATTCTAGACAACACCCACAACCCAATGGGAGCAATGAACTATGAGCAGGATGCCCAAAAGGCCATACTTGAGTGCAGGCCTGGAAGGACCAGTGGTGAAGAATATGATCTTTGAACTCGGAGGTGGATAAGCATAACAAGCCTGGACAACGTGTACAAATCTGAAAGTCTAGGTAAGAAACAAACCCTTACATGTAATGTTCAGAGGAAGCCTTGAATGTTTATATTGGAAGAAAGGATGAATAGTAGAGTCTGTATCCAGGAGTTGGCTGGCCATGGCTTGATTATGCTAAGATGATATGGGACCTGAGCAAAGAAGCAGAGGAGAGAAGTGTTTATGACTTGACCCAAAGGGCTGGATAGTGAGCAACCGAAAGTCTCTAGTCCTAAATTCTCTGCACAGAAATAGAACACATGTGGCTGCAAGGGCAATTGGTCAGAACCTAAATCCAAATATATATATATATATATATATATATATATATATATATATATATGTGTGTGTGTGTATGTCTGTGTGTAATCATTATTATTATATTATATTATATTATATTATTATTTTATGTTTTGCAATTGTTATAATTATGTTATAATTATGATGGTTATATTACCAGCATATACACAATGACATATATATAACTAAACCCAAGTCATTTTTCAAAGAAAGTGGATACGTATGAATCATAAGAATGAAAAAAAGGGACGAAGCCTGGCTTTGAGTCTCTGCTGGTGTCTGCTGGTGTGGGTAGTCTTCGTTCCAGATCACATGTAGCAGGAGGTGAGTGTCTCAGTCTGATCGGGCTGCTATAACAAAATATCACACATTGGGTGGTTTAGAAACAACAGAAATTGAGTTTTCATAGTTCTAGAGATGGGAAAGTACAAGACCAAGGCACTGGCAGATATAGTGGTGCTGGGAGCCTGCTTTCCAGTTCAGACAGCTGTCTTCTTGCTGTGTCCTCACCTGACAGAAGGGGCAAGGAAACGCTCGGGTGCCTTTTTCATAAGGGCGCTAATCCTGTCCACGAAGACTTCATCCTCATCACCTAATCACCTTCCGAAGGCCCGACTTCTAAATGCCGTTGCATTGGGGGTTTAGGTTTCATACGAATCTGGGGGACACACACATTCAGTCCACAGCAGTGAGACTGTGCTCAGACATGAGTCATACATACAGCCGAAAAGACTCAGAAATGAGGCGATTCCTATCTCAATCTTCTAACAAAATTAGAACAAAAATAAAATGCAATAAAATAAAATATATTAATGTATTTACTCCCCCTGATATAAATAGAAATGAGTTATATTAGAAAAGCAATATACTTTTATTAGCTTACCTATAACTAAAGTAATCGGTCTTTACTGTTTGGGATTCCAATTATCTATTTCTTGTCCGGAGCAGTACCTACAGTGCGGCCATACTCACGGAGACTCTGGCTTTAGTCAAGACCATCATTCCTCCCTTCAGAGAATTAATCAAGCAATGGTTATAAAGCCAAATGGCAGGGATGAGGTTTAGTTTTTTCTTCCTTCCTTTCTTTCTCTTTCTTTCTTTCTTTCTTTCTTTCTTTCTTTCTTTCTTTCTTTCTTTCTTTTTATCCCCTATTTCCTGGGTAGATCCATCTGGAAATATGTTAAGAAAAAGAGATTGTTTTTGCTCCTCAGAGTGCCAGTAGAAATTAGACAAAAACAATTTTAAAAAAGGAAGTTACATGGCATAAGTCACTGGAAAGGCAAAGGCCCAGTCATCTGTCAGGTAGAAGGACCCAGGCTGGCTGGGCAGTGGTGAGACAGAGTCTTTGGCTATAGTCTCGGACCCAACAGTGACCTAGAGGGCAGCTTCCAGGTTGAACCCTCTTCAGTCACAGAACTCTGTGGCAACTCCAAGATGTCTGTTGTTTATATCTCTTCCTCCTACGTTTTGGCTTATTCTTCCATCGGTAGGAACAAGAATGGAAGACAAAAAGTGAACGTGGCCTAGATCTTGCTTAGGATCAACTGAGCCCCAGCAGGGGAGCAAGGAGGTTCACAGGGCCAGAGAGTTTTTCAGGCTGCACTGGATTGGGAGGAAAACTTACCCAGGGTTTCCAGAAAGGGTACATAAAGGAAGAAATCGAGCAAAGAAGGATAAGTTAAAAGTAGAAATGAGACAAAAAAGGAATTACCTCATTAGCAAGAAAAGAGGAAGCAGGCCTAAATGCATAGGATTGGAGGCTGACAGTGCAGGGCAAGGCTGCGTGTGGCCAGCAAGGGAAATTTGGGGTCTATGCTTCCACCATGCCAACGTGGGAACAGACGATGTATACCCTCGACTCCACAAGTTTAAAAGTTCAAGAAGAAAACAGACCTGCCAAGTATTTTTCATTTGTTTCACACTGCTCCATGAACTGAATTTTAAATTTTTGTAGTAATAGAAATCACCATCTGGACAGTAATTCCAGCATATAAAACAAGCTTCAGATATCCAGTCACAACCCAAATGCACAAAAGTGTTAACCTTCATCCCCGTGACCGAACTCCGTGGAAAGGCAGAGCCCTCCTTCCACGAGAGCAGGTCTGCCTCTGACTCCTACAGGGCCCAGGGCAAGAGCCCACAGGAAGGCCCAGATGGCTCATGTCTAAGCATTTAGAAGTTATAAACCAAACTAGCACACTACTGAATTTTGCTCTATCCTGCTACCTTGAGAAAATACCATAAATCAACCTGGAGGGCCAGGTGTACATGTGGAATTCCTCTGGAAAGTTCTCCAGGTTATTACAGCAGCACACGGCAATGGCTAGTGGCCCATGGCTAACCTCTTTCTCTTTCTCTTTCCACTTGTTCTGCCTGTCACCTTGACAGGCAGTGGGCACATGCATGTTGAAGTCCACATGTCCTATTCCAACCACAGAAAGAGCCATCCTTTGGGCACCCCCTCGGCTTCAGACATAAACTCCAAACCACAGAAGGGAATGAAAGAAGCAGTCACGGGTCTTAGAAGCAGGCTTGGAACCCTCTGTATAGAAAATAATGCAGATTCCCAGTACGCAGTTTGTAAGAGGTAGGCAGGGGTACATCTCTTAGCCCCCAGGGTGGCCCGTGCTGTGGAAGGGGAACGTCTAAAGTTGCGCAGGGCATAGGCTGTCTTTCTTTCTTGGGTCCGAGGTTATTGGGCAGCAGTGAGCCCTTGATCTCACCAACAAGACACCTTCTGATCTAGAACTTGGTCTTTTAAAGGTGAGTTCCCAGTGAATTCTCAATTCCAAGCCAGTCCATTCAAAACTCTAATTTCGTATCAGGATTGTTTTCCTTTCCAAATTGCTCAGCTCAGATTTCTTCCAGTTTCCTTCTCTCTGGGTTGTGTCTTGGTACATGGGATAATCATGGTAGGGGACATGGGTCATCTAAACCTTTATCATTTTTTGCTAGCTTCCCCTAGATTCACACTGAATGTAGCTGGTCTTTGAAAAGAGGTTTTTGTCCCCACTGAACACCACGTTACAGTGTCCACAGCTGTCACATCTCTGTCATGTCTCCGTCTTGTGCCTTGGCATGAGATGACCCCCCCACCACCACCACTTTGACTCAGCCCTATCTAAGTTCTGAGTTTTTCTTCAGCACTAGTCCCGGAGACCCAGGTGCATGCCCTAACTGACCCCTAGCTTTGGCTGGTTCAGCCCCAAGCTTCAGAGATGGGTCCCTTCCCTACATGGTGTCTGTCCTGTCTGGTGTTCTAGATTTCAAGTCTCGTCGATGTACTGCACGCCCCCTTTCCCAGACATGCAAGAACATCTGACTGCCCTCTACCTATATACAGGCTAAGGGGACCTGGATATTTTCTTCCAGTTTTATTTTTAAAAATTCCCTACAAGTTATGGATAACTAAGCAAAATCTGAGAAACTAAATTAAAGAAATCTAATTCTGTAAACTGTGCTGAGTATAAAAAATAAACTGACTTTGGGAGGCTGAAATAACTCTTTGAAAGACACACACTCCAGTAAATATGTATATGTCTATGACTTCTTAACATTCAAATAAACTCCACGAAAAGACCATTTTCTCAATTGAGGTTACATCCAGATAATTCCACCTTAACTAACATAATATAGTGAATTAAATATAGCGATAAGGTGCACCTGGGGGGCTCAGTGGGTTAAAGCCTCTGCCTTCAGCTCGGGTCGTGATCCCAGGGTCCTGGGATCAAGTCCCGCATCGGGCTCTCTGCTCAGCAGGGAGCCTGCTTCCCTTCCTCTCTCTCTGCCTGCCTCTCTGCCTACTTGTGCTCTCTCTCCTTGTCAAATAAATAAATAAAATCTTTAAAAAAAATAATAAATAATAAATAAATAAAGCAACAAGAAATTTATTAAAGCTACTGCATAAAATAAAAATTAAAAGAGAATTTTACCTAACCATCCTCTTTTGGTTTGTATTTTCAAGTGCACAATATAAAGGAATTCTTAGACAGCAAAGGCTAAGTTTTCCTACCTGAGAAAAATGTATAAGAATGATTGGCAGCGAAAAGACGATGGATAGATTAGATCTTTAGAAACACACTATCTTTTCAATTTGGGATTATTGTCGAAATCTAACCCAGAATGAGACTCCCGTTGCTGTAAGGCTACCGTGGGCCTGAAATAGTCAAAACTGCAGTTGGCGCAGTTTATTGTTTGTGTTATACTGCCACCTGCTGGAAGGAAAGGTAAATTGTTTTAAAAGAAAGCATTGACAAAAGGTCAAAATCCTGGGCTTTGCAAAGGAGGTTTTGACTCTTAAAGGTAATGCGGGGGCACCTGGGTGGCTCAGTGGGTTAAAGCCTCTGCCTTCGGCTCAGGTCATGATCTCAGGGTCCTGGGATCGAGCCCCGCATTGGACTCTGTGCTCAGCAGGGAGCCTGCTTCCTCCTCTCTCTCTGCCTACTTGTGATCTCTAAATAAAAATCTTTAAAAAAAAAAAAAAAAAAAAGGTAATGCACCCTGCATAATCAAGACAAATAACCCCCAGGCCGAATGTCCAAAGTGTCCCAAGCTGAAGAAGGGCGAAATAAACCCTGATTGTAAAATCATCAGGCAGCCCACACTGTGGCATTATTTACTGGTGAGTTAACATAGTGACAAAATCTTTCTGATGATCTCCTTTCAGAGAGTTCTCTTTAAAGAACAGAGGGACAGAAAATAAAGATAGATTCTGGAGATAAATGGCTGGCATGAGAGGTAGAAAACAAGATTGGAAGTCAAAGGGCCTGGGTGCGTTGACTGGCGGTATGATTAACAAAAATCTTCTGCGCAAGCCCGGGGGCCGCAGTTAACACATTTTGATCTAGAACTCCAGCATGGCATGAGAAAACCGAAGCCTTGGCTCTGCTCCCCTTGTCTGTCTGCTGACGAAGACAGAGACATCCACAAACACCTACAAACACGGTGATTCATCCAAAAGTGGATGCTTGTGCAAGCTACTTGGCGTTAATCAGCCAACAGGGACTGGGGCCAAGAAAATCAGAAAGGGTAAGCTCTGGGAGGCACTTTGGAAGATCGGCACCCATGAGGAAGGTGGGAAGAGTGCTCAGGACAGCAAGGAGAACAAAGGACTTTCTGGGAAAGGACACTCAGAAAAGCACTAAGGGAGAAACACATGGGAAAGAGGACGAGGGGGCTCTGGTCAGTCATGAAGGACCAAGGGGAGACATCCCAGGCATTAAGCATGGCCAGACCCCAGGTTGGCCATTTCTTTCATGGGTCATTTTGGAAAATTACTTGTCTGGACCTGATCAATAAAACACAAGGACATTGACCTTGATGATTGCTGAGATGCTAAAGTCATTGCACTAAGGTGCAATTCTGAGCACGAAAAGAAGGCTAAAGGCTAAAGCGATGTCTCTGAGTGAGACTATGCATGTCAGGGGAAATGTTCATACATCCCCTCTCCCAAACCTTAGGACCCGCAAGAAAAACCCAAGCAGAGATTTCAAAAATTATTAATCATCATAACAAAAATGATTTTTTTCATTTGTTGAGTGCCTGTAACTGCCAGTTAATGCCCTAGATGGTTTGCTTTTTTGAATTCGGTCCTCACAGCAGTCTTAGCTAATAATCCTTATTATTTTCATTTAACTGATGAAGACGTGGCAGCTCATGGAAGTCGAATGACTTGTTCGAGGTCATGCAATTGAGTGACAGCAGTGAGATTCGAGTCTAGATCTCTCTGACACCATTCCCCCACAGCAGAACGACTCCCAGATGCCTCACAATTTCTCTACGATACAAAAGCAGGAAAGCTAAAATCTGCCTGTTTCACTGTGTAGGAATAGTGGGAAGTTCACTCTTTACCAAAGGTCTTCAACAAGGTGAAACTGGGATTTTAAAGAGAGAGAGAGAGAATGAAGTTCCACCGATGTGCTCTTTCTGTATTACTAACTTGCTGAAATATTTTAAATTGGATCCTCCTAATGCTTTTGAGACTCTAAAGGACTTTCTAGTTTAACATTTTTTTACTATCTCTACCAGTAACAACCCCCAATTTAATGGGCTGTATCTGTGATAAAGCTTAAATTACCACCATCCTCTCTAAGCTGCAAAGATAGGACTATACAAAAATGCCTCTCTGCAGAGTCTACCTTTGCTGAGCAGAACTAACCCTGGGCCAGTGTGTGGGTGGCCGGTGCTCTCGGCCAGCGTGTAACTCTGGCCCAGGATTAGACAGTGACTCCCCCTGATAGGCTTCCATTCTACTGGTCCTGCTCCCAGGACTGGGTGACAGTGTGGGTGGGTGAGGAGAGGGGGACTTTGTCTGGGCCTTGTTTCCATAGAAACCATACCTTACTACATCTCTCCACGGAGAGAGGATAAGATTGGCCCTTAGCTGGGATGTTAAGGAGTTACTTCCTCTTCCTTATTCTCTTCCCACATCCTATTTCTTCCTGTGCACACCTACCAAATTACCACCTACACCCCGGCTGAGGGCACCCCGAGTGTTCCTTGAAGGACCAGGCCTGTGTCACCCTCCGAAGTCTCTTACTTTAGTACAGGTTCGCCTTTCTCCTCCTCCATGAAAATGCCCATTCCTTTTATGTGATAACACTCAAGGGGTATTTGATGTTAATTTTTCGATTAAATCAATTCATACTAAACTATGCATCTCTAAAGGAATCTTTTACCTTCTAGAACCCGGATGCTTTGTTACCCAAATGAATCCCTCTGAGCACGTGTAGAGAGGACACGTGTATTTCTATAGGCATCTTCCCCAAGACACCATAACGTTTTTTCCAGATACTGTCAAATGAAATGTCATCGTATTACTTCAAAATGATATTCAAAATACAGTTGCTATTATTAATAATGATGCCTTACATTTGTCTAGCAACTTACATTTTACAACGTAATTTCATATGTATTGTCGTATCTATTTTACATGTGAGGAAACAGGTAATTACTGCCTTTTCAAAGTCACATGGTCAAGAAGCAAAACCAAAAACTTCTAACTTGAAGCTTTTTCCATTCAGCAGAAATGCTGTTTCACCAGCGTTCCAAAAAGAGAACAGGAGAGTTGGGTGGTGAAATATGCTGCTCAAAACCAGGAGGAGAGGAAAACAGGGTTCCTCCCAGAGCCACCTTCTAACCAATTTGGCGTCCGTGTGCTTAGCTTAGGAACTTTCTAGTCCAAGTGACCAAAACTCAACTTAGGCCAGCCTCAGTAGAAAGGGGACTCCCTGGACCCACAAAACCCAGTGGTAGGAAAGGCAAGGGCTTCGCTTCTGCAACAGCTGGACCTGGGCCTTGAACACCATCTGGATTCACTTCTGTCTCTGGTCTCTGCCTCTCTCATCTGTGACTTCATTTGTCCAGACCGCCAGACAGCGGAGAATGGTGCCCACAGCAGTACCCGTCTTACCACCTTACAAAAGACGTGACTTGTCCCAGCCAGGATCATGGTTACTCAGTCATCATTGCCTGAGTGGATTGGCAGCCCCATAGAACCACATGGGGTGTGTGTGTGTGTGTGTGTGTGTGTGTGTGTGTGTGTTGGGGTGTTACCAGGGGTGTTCTTCTGGACTGACACAGTAACAAAATCTGTTATGCCGGGAAAATCGGACTCTAAGCCTGAGATTGTGTACAAGTTCATCAATAAGTCTTTTTTTTTTTTTTTTAATTAAAGTGCCCAGTATTTTCTCTTCTCCATATTCTGGAAATCTTAAGTTCATAGTTTGTAGGAAAACAATAATTTAAGGGAGATATTATAACCATTTGTCATTCCAAAGATACTGCTATCAGTAGGTACCAAAGAGCCCTTAAGTTGAAGAGAAACTAGAGAAGATGTCTTTTCTTGTCACTCATTTGTGTCCCAGATACGGTAGGCCCAGGGCCCTGGAGTCAACGGGAATCTGCCCTCATGACCTGAGAATCGCTTTAGGTAGTCCCTTCCTCCTGGCTCTCATCCCCTGCCTGCCTGGCCTTGGCAGGCTCCTCATTCCCTCACTCTCGAGCCCCACCAAGATTAGTAAGAAGGACTGAGTCGACCGTGTGCCATCATTTAGAACTCGTGCGACTCTAGGTCATCATCCTCTCCCCAGAGGAAAAGTTGTAATACTCACCCCATTTAGCAGTAATAGAAGGTTAAAAAAGGACTCTTCTGATATCTTGGAATTATAGCTAGGCTTCGTTTACTTATCAGTGGATAACAAAAATGTGCTGTTGCCACAGGGAAATGCTAAATGCCTTGAGAGAGGACAGGAGTCTGCTTTTCCAGCCCCAATTTGAGAAAAGGCATTGAGGAGAGGTAATACCCTCTCTTGGATGCCGTAGGGTTCTGGAATAGCATCTTCCCACTCTGGGTTACCTCCAGATTTGAGAGTGAAAGTGTTTCCAGGAGAGTGTTGCCGGGCTGGGGAGCACAGAAGTGCACGTAAAGACAGGCTGGTGTCTGGTCTCGTGGGGAGCCATCTGATGGCTGATGTGCAGATTGAGCTGCCTGTTACAGTGGGATAAGAACAGACAAGCCTGTGCTTTAGCTACTTTTTGCCATTTGTCAGGACGAGGATCGGAAGATTTCACATGGGTCAAGTGGGCCAAGAAGGCCAAGAACCAGGCTTGCAATTTCTGTGAAGTACTCTATCCAAGAAAACTGCCTGCCAGGAAGAGAAAGACATGGGTTGCACTTCCAAGGCAGGAATTAAGGGAGGTAGTCCCAAGGTGTCAGTACAGCACCCGTCCTAGTGGGTAACACTCCCTACACACACACACACACACACACGCACGTGTGTCTGGGAGGGGCCAGTGTTTGGGCACCTACCATGACAGAAGGAACCCAACAAATAAGGGAGACCAACCATGTACCAGCGGGCCAGGGCCATTGGCCCTCTTCCTCTGATCCTTCCTTGTCCAGCCCTGGAAAAGCCAGAAGCAAAGTGAAGAGAGAAGGTGAAATGGAAGAATGCTAAGACAGTGCTCTCTACCTTCTTCACAGCTTGTCCAAAACCACCAGAGAGACCTATATTGAGGATAAAGTAGAAAGAAGCTTTAAAATGAATGAAAAATTTAAGTGCTTTCCTGATTGTTCATACCAAGTTCACACTGATCGATAAACTGTGCTGCATTTCTTCTTTAATTATGTAGTGAACGGCTTTTCTCTTGGTAAAGGGATTTATAACAGAGTGAGCATGTGGGAGGATTGAGTACTCACAAAGTAATATGGGGTGACAACTGCTTCACATAGCCTGGTGCTAGAATACTCCAGCGAGAGACAGTTGCTGCTTGATTTGGACCTTGAAGGACTAAGGAATCCTGACAAGGTGGAGGAGAAAGATGAAGCTACTCCCACTGTAGGCAATACCATGAGTAGAGCCATGGAGACCAGTCCAGGCAAAGAGGAATGACCCAGTTAGACCCGAGTGTTATCTCCATGAAGAGTTGTTGTCTGTGTTAAAACCAAATTCATAGTGTGGAGTCCGCATATGGTAGGATTAAATTGAATCTTAAATCTTCAGATTTGATTCTTTAAATAAAACCCACAGGACATTTTGAGCAGCAGACTATACTATCTTATCTGGGTTTTTAGGAAAATAACTCTGGTGACAGTGTCCAGGATCCAGGATAGTTGGAGTGGAAAGGAGCCGTACTTAGATTGGTCAAGAGGTAAATACAGGTGAATGAGAGACAAAATTACATCTGCAGCTCTAGAAATGGAAGAAATGAGAGTGAGAGATAAGTTCAAGGTAGACAGAGGTGATCATGACTTTCCTGCTGAAACTTGTCTCCATGAATATATTGCTTCAGAAATCACCTCATTCCCTGGGAAAACCTAGGATCTCAAAGGGCCCGCTATGCTCCGGTGACTCCCCCAAAACTCAGCGAGGCTCATGATGAGTCAACTCTGCCTGTAATGTGGCCTTGGTAGTTGGGGCCACTGTTCCTTCAGGGATAATGGGGTCACTCCCCCACCCAGGCAGTGCCAAAGGCAGAAACAACTGTCTCCCTCCTCCAGCCCCCAAAAGAATGGGAGAGGATCTCTCCTCCAGTTCCTGGTGACCAGCTGGACGGTAGAAGGCTGCCCCACATCGTTCAACTTGGCCCTGCAGTACCTTTGCAGTGATGGACAGAAAAGAGAAATTGTTGGAATGAATGTTGCTTGTGATAAATTTTCTTTCACCTGGAGAAATTCCTGTAACTACTGCAACCAGAGAAGAGTGTGATCTCACAAGCTGTCAGTTTTCATTTCCTTTGCTCACACTCGGTTAAACTCCTCAGTGGATATCCTTATGGAGACTGGGGATGTTCCCTAAGTATTCTTCAGAAATTAAACTGTGACTTTATGCTGTGCCTTCTCCAAAGCTTGATTATATCAGCCTGTGTTGGGGGAATGACTGTCAGTTACCCGTGCAAAGTTTTCCTATGAGTTGTGGTGGTTAGATCAAATTGGATACAGAAGCCCAGACATCCTGAAGAGGAGAAAAATCAATGTAAATAAATGTAATTTCTAAATAAAATATGCTTTTACCTAATTGAAAAGTCATTATCAATTAGTCAAATACAATTTTAATCAGACATGAATGATTGAGGAATTCTGTATTCAGAGGAAGAACAGAGGTTGGCATTTTAAAATCCTCATGTCTCATGCCATTAGCCTTGAAACCCTTTTACCAGGTAACTGAGGTGTGAGTTTTAATTCCCAATATCAAACCAAGAATAAAATTATTTTAATTATGGTCAGCTGGGTAAGGAACATTGATGGTCTAATTGCTAAGCAGTAATTCCGTATTCTGTCCCTGGGAGACAACACCTGAGCCAAGTACTTCAATAATTCATTAAAGCACTTCCCTGTGCATCAATTAGCAAATCATGTGCCTTGATTACTTTACTTAGGGAAAGTTACCCTTGTGAAAAAGACTTTTAGCAATCATCAAAACATGAAAAACAAAACAAAAAAAAAGCCTCTAACCTATTCTACATTTGATTTTCATAGTTAGAATATAAAATTTCACAACAGCTCTGCTGTCTAGGGTGCAAATGCCAAGGCAATATGGGAGATATTTACAGGGGGAGCAAGCTGGGCCAAATTTATGCAGAATTATGAGGTAGGTAGGCTTGGGGCCTTTACCTTTCTAATTTATGTTTTTGGCAGTAGTTTCTTATAAAGAATTGCTTCAATTTCCTTTAAATACCAAAACATTTCTGTTCCGGGATCACATTTTATCATCTCTATGTCCCCATGTTGCCAAACCAAATGCTTTGAATATATACAGCAGATCATAAATTGATGCTTTTTCCATGCCGTTTGTGACTTTGACAATCTACAGTTACTGTGTTTGTATTGTTTTGCCCAAAATACTAACATGAAAAAAAAATTATGAAAAGGAAAGGAGGGACACCTGGTGGCTCGGTTCATTTAGCCACTGCCTTTGGCTCAAGTCATGATCCCAAGGTCCTGAGATCAAGTCCTACATCAGGCTCCTTGCTCCGTGCAGAGCCTGCCTCTCTCTCTGCCTCTACCTGCCACTCTGCCTGTTTGTGTGCGCTCTCTCTCTCTCTCTCTCTCTCTCTCTGATAAATAAATATATAAATATAAATATATATATATATATATATATATATATATATATATCATTAAAAAGGAAAAGAAAAGGAGAGGAAAAGTAAATGAATAAATACAAAAATAAGGGTCACTAGATGGAAAAGAGAAACCCCAAAGGGTATTTCCCTATATACACAAAGAAGGAATTTCATATCTATGAAATATTAGAGAAAAACCCACACTTTCACCTGGCACCCAAAGTTTGTGTCCACACTGCCAATTACAAGGAGCAGTATTCACTCAATGTGAAATTTAACTCTTCCTATTCTAATTCTGATAAAGGTAATTCTAAGCAGAGAATTGCTGGTTGACAGCTAGAAAAATAGAAATGAGGGAAGGACAATCTGCTGATTGAATAATCAAACTTGAATAGCTGAAAGCTATCTTCATTGGAGGAGAGGGGCCTTACTAACTCAAAACAACAAGAAACATATTCCCCACTTCAGTCATTTTCATTGCCAACGCTTTTCTTGAGGAGCACCTGGGTGGCTGAGTCGGCTGAGTGTCAGACTCTTGATTGAAGCTCAGATCATGATCTCAGGCTCATGAGATCGGGGCTTCATGCTCAGATCATGATCTCGGAGTCATGGAATCAGGCCTTCATGCTCAGCACAGAGTCTGCTTGTGCACAGGCCTGCACACACTTGTGCACAGGTGTTCTCTTTCTCTCCCTTCCTAAAATAAGTAAATAAATAAAAATCTTAGGGGGGGGGGGGACCTCTTCTCGATACTGTAGTTTTAAATGGATCCTAAGGGCCGATGATAACACCAGAATTGAGGGCAAGGCGAACGCATCTTGGTGCATCTGTACTTTATTATTATTCTGTATCTACTGTTGCAAAGAATGCCTCCAAAACAGGAACTTGATCTAGTAGACATTTATCAGCATGTGTTTGTGCAACATAGAAACACTCCCTATATTTGGAAATCTCAAGGTGGGGGGCTGGGAACCAGTGAGGGCAGGTGGGGCAAGCCCTGAGTTCTGCCTCCTCTCACTTCCCACGGTGTACTGCAATCCAGTTGAGGTCAATCACATCTTTTTAAATCTTGAAAGAATGGGTCATGGGCTTAGAGACAGACAAAAATTAGTCACAGTGGCAGCGAAGTCAGGAGTCCAGCAACATAGCAGCAAGTGTCCAGGTGGACAGCATCCAACATGCCGCGGTATGACCATGCGGGTGTGTCCAAGATGTCTGTCCTATGTGGCTGTTCCTGTCAGGCAGCTGGGTCTGGCCACTGCTACATTCGTGTCCTCCACCTGTTTTCTATACCTGGACCATTCTGCTGAACTACCTGAGATCCTTCTAACAAAAATCTCTAAGGTTCTTTTGCTTGCAGCCAAATTCCTCTTTTATAAGGAGAATAAAATACAATTTTTAAAAGTATAATTTTCTGGGAAGAGAGGCAGTTTTGAATACAAAGATTAGACACAACCGTTTAGAAATCACTGGCTTTTTCTCATATCTCGCTCCTCCCTACTTACAATGCTGTCTTCTGATGTATATAAATAACTCCTATAGTCACCAAAGGCTCCACTAAAAGCCTGTTTATGCATTTGAAAAATACTCTTTGCCAGCCTAATTATAATAAAAAGTACTCACCAAATGTGGAATTTAGAGAAATTAAGAGGAAATCATGTTAACTCATCCCCAGAAGGAATAAGTCAGTGGGGGGAGGGGAGCCAGGGAAGGAGGGAGAATACGAAATTAGATTATCCAACAAGAGAATCTGTCAAATGATGGAGGAAAACTTGACTAATTTAGAGTTTGTTTCACTATACATGCCTAAAAAAGACCAACTGGTTTTTTGGTTTTTGTTTTTGTTTTGTTTTGTTTTTCATTTTGAGGTAGTTACTGCAGATTTGCCTGATAATTCATAATAGAGAATATATTACAAGTGAAGGTTGATTTTGGCTTTGATAAAAAAGTGTGATTGCCTTGATATGGAAAGTTTGCAACACACAGCTGGTGGGAAAACTGCCCCACGCTCACAGGTCTGAGCTGAGACACGGCAGCCGTAGCGTGGTCGTGGCCAGAGTGATGACGCCTGATATTTTGTGAAGGATGTAAATAGAAAAGAATCAGAGTCTACTTGAAGTTGCTAACCTGATTCTCAGACAATATTAAATCTATGTTATGCCGGTGACAGCCTGGAATTCAAAGGTACTATGTCTGCAGTGTCTGGTAATCACTAGGACCTTACGCTGAGAGCCTGGATAGTTTAAAAAAATATTCTCTTATGTCCCTAAGAGTCTTGAGTAAACTATAAGCCATTGTAGTCATAGGAACAGAGAGGAAGGAAGACAGTGAAGTCGTGTGTGTGTGTGTGTGTGTGCGTGTGCGTAATATCGGAGGTATTATTCACACTTTGTTTTTGAAAAACTATCTCAGTCTAATTTTTTTAAAAGATTTATTTTTGTTTGTTTGTTTTTGTTTGTTGTTTGTTTGTTTGTTTTTCATTTATTTATTTTCAGCATAACAGTATCATTATTTTTCACCACACCCAGTACTCCATGCAATCTGTGCCCTCTATAATACCCACCACCTGGTACCCCGACCTCCCACCCCCCCCCCCGCCACTTCAAACCCCTTAGATTGTTTTTCAGATGCTGTGGTCTGATAGATTTGCATCATTGTTAAGGTCATTTGTAGACTGCAGAATTGATATACATCCAGTCCTTATAGGGGATATAATCGATGCATCAAATGGAAGTTTTACTATGCTTAGCTAATCCTGAAAGTACAATAGCTGTTTAAAAATGTTGAATTACCTTTGAGGCACAGAGAATAGTCTAAACATCAAAAAACTTAAAACTTCTAACCAGAGAAAAACTATTCTTCTCTATTTTGAAACAGGAAAGATAATTCTTGATATGTAGCAAAAGGTCTTTTTGGATGAGACTTGAAGAGTAAAGATTCTTTTTTATGTGAACATTTGCAATTTTCAAGATTTTAAACAAAAGACACAATATCGACAGTCAAATTTCTGAAGACCAGCTGTCTTATCCTTTATAGGTATTAGTCCTATTCAAGTGCCAGAAGCAAAGGCAAATGCTTCAAAATACTTCCAGATTTTTTAATATTCTCAACACTAAAACTAAACATATCCCCAATAAGCAACTAGACAAACCACCTGTAAAATAAATTTAAAGCATCAGAGCAAGTATTTCTGTTTGTTTTCTAAAAATGCCCCCATTTCTGAAGAGATGAAAGTATAGTTAATAGTGTATTTTATTCTTGGGGTGCCTGGGTGGCTCAGTAGGTTAAGCGTCTGACTTTTGATTTCTGCTCAGGTCATGATCTCAGTGTTATGAGATTGAGCCCCACGTTGGGCTCTGTGCACAGTGTAGAGTCTGCTTAAGATTCTCTCTCTCCTTCTCCCTTTACCCCTGCCACTGGTGCACTCTCTCTCTCTTAAAAAGAAAAAAAAATGTATTTTATTCCAAAATTTTTATTCACTATCTTAAAGTACTTTCTTTTTCATCAGATGGTCATCGTATGGAAAGTCTCTACACACTGAGTTCAGATTCATCTTCAAGTTTACCTTTAATGACTGAATTCATTTGAAGCCCTTATTCTCAGGCATGAAGGTTTATAAGGATTTATCCTCCCCTTCCCGAATTGCCCTGCACCATCCAGTAGTTCTCCTGGGGGGGATGCAAACCTAAAGCATTCTTTTCTATGGTCTGCCAGTCCTTCCTCTGAATCTTGATTTGTGTCCTTCACCATCCATTCATTTATCTACTTATGCAACAACATTTATTTAGCTGCTACTAAGCCCTGAATGCTATTTTGGGTACTTGGGACATGAAGATAATGAAAACACAGTACCTGCGCACTGGCAGCTTAGAGTCAACCGAATAGATCAGTGAATGCAAAAGCACCACTCACACAGAGCTGCAGATACACAGAAACGCGGACGTCTTCAAATACACAAATATAATTGTTTCAGTGCCTGGCAAACAATATTTCTGCCCAAGCTTCAAGGAAGGACTTGCTGCTCCACCTGGAAGGGGAGCTGTAAGTTCAACTCTTGCTCTCTACAGGGATTGCCCGAGACATGCCCTCCCCAGGGCAGCCCATAGCCAGTGACTGACAAAACGCATGACCCTTATTCCCATTAAAGATCGTTCTGAGACCCAATTTCCAATGTGCGTTGGAAAGGCTCCTCACACCACCAACAAGAAATTTCATACACCCGCAGGGTGTCCCAGAATTCAACTCAGTTCTGACATTATCGACCCAGAGACAACATCAGCTTCCACAGGCTTAGGGCTAAGCCCTACAAGATTGTCCCCTGCCTTCCCACATCAGATGCCAAGCACAAGTCAGGTTGTGACCAGTGCTCCTGACAGCCTGACTGTAAATTAGAGGTTCCCATGGTATCTTCTTCTTGGTCTGATTAGTTTGCTAAAGTGGCTTACAGAACTCAGAGAAACATGTCACTTAGTAGACTACTGGTTTATTATAAAAGGCTGTAACTCGGGAATAGCCAGATGGAAGAGATGCATAGACTAAGATACGAGACAGGGCATGGAGCTTCTGTGTCCTTTTCAGGAATGCCACTATGCCCAGATCTCCATGTGTTCACCAACTCAGTTCTTCCAACCCTGTCCTTTTGAGTTTTTATGGAGGCTTCATTCATAGGTATGACTGATGAAATCATTGGCCATTGGCAGTTGTTTCAACCTCCAGCCCCAGCGTTCTCTCTCCCCTCCCCAGGGGTAAGAGACTGGAAGTTCCAACCTTCCTTTGGCTCCTTTAGCAGCCAGCTCCCATTCTTAGGTGCCTTCTGGAAACCATCTTATTAACTTAACAAAGGATACCTTTATCACTCTCAACTCTCAGGAATTTCCAAAGGTTTGGGGAGCTGTGAGCCAGGAACAAGGATAAAGACTAAATATAAATTCATATTTATCTGTTATAATAAATCACAGTATCACAGCCCACCACCACTCTCCCCGTGGGGTCAGCTGTCCTTCAAGTACGTATTCAATCCAATTCTCTCTCCATTCAATCCTGCTTCCTTCCTGTCCCTTCCATGGCTGTTGATTCAAAGGGCACTTCCTAAAAATCATGTCAGAATCTGCTTCCTGGAGAACCCAAGTGGGTAATACTTCTTGAATGAATATTTTAAATCAACTATGGTCCTTGCCTTCTTGTATTAGAACATGACCTTCAAGAATATGCTACTGGAAACTGCATTAAATAGAATAACAGTGATAATAAAAATAGTGAAGACCTACTTAAGATTTACCCTGTGCCAGGCACAGTTGCAAAGATTCTATATGTATTGTACAAGTGAGTAATACTACTAATCTTTTTCAGCTTGTGAATGATGGGAATGACAGGACAGTCAAATATCTTGCTCAAGGTCACACAGCTACTAAATGACTCCCAACCGGTGCAGCTCCAAACTGTGGTCTCTTTGCCAATATCTTATACCTTTCCTTTAATTCTCTAGCATCTTAACAAATTTTACAACATTGTTAGTAAGTATGGTGGAATTACACATTAGAAGCACTTATAGATAATAAATATCACCAACGTTTGTGAACCCCTACCACATGGAGCACTGCTCGAGGCTCTTTACAGCAACTAATTATTGTCAAAATATTTTTGTGAATTTAGCCAGGCTTGGTTACTCTCATTTTACCAAAAACAAAATGGTGCATGAGCAGATGGGACTTACCCAAAGCCAGAGCTTGTGAGTAGCAGAGATATTCTCAAATCCATATTTCTGTCTCCAAGAGAAATTATCTCAAAGTTAACCTAGATAATATTTATCTAAGTTATGTTTAATCTATGATTATGAATTATACGTAACCATCATTTTCAGTTGTCCCTTGGTCTCCAAACATCCCAAAAGTGTGGAAAAGAGCCTCTGACCCCTCTGTCCACTAGCACAGTTGGACCTGTTGCCATGATCTAGAACTTTCTTTCATGAATCTGGGTTACTTGAACAGACTCATTCTCTGGGTATTCTTTTAGCCCTACCCATCCCCCCACCCCCCGCCACCAACAGTGCACAAGAGCGTTGCCCAAATAAAAGGATCATATTCTTCATTTTCAAGTCCAAATACTATGAATGAATCACATTATACATGTGATTCTACTTTTAGAGTATTTTGTGAGATTAAGAGTCACTTATGGTTTGTCTCCCTCCCAATCCCTGGGGGGAGGGGGTTTGGGAGAAGGGGGTGGGATTATGGACATTGGGGAGGGTATGTGCTTTGGTGAGTGCTGTGAAGTGTGTAAACCTGGTGATTCACAGACCTGTACCCCTGGGGATGAAAATATATGTTTATAAAAAATTTTAAAAAATAAATTAGAGTATTGATGAAAATTCTAGGAAATCCTAGTTCACATGTAGCATACTATGTCATAATCCACTCTGGAAAGACAAATTTAATATTTCTAAAAGACCACTGAGGCCATTCAGTTCAGCAAGCATCGGTCTCTCCTGTGGCTAAGGTAAGAGACTGGGGAGCTTTGGTCAGGAGAGAAAGGAGTTTTCCTTTCGGTCCCTTTTTTCATGGAGGTGGAATTACGTGAATTTGTCACCTCGGGAAATACAGGGTTATAAATTCCTCCTGACCATAAAAAAAAAAAAAAAAAAAAAGTTCTCTGAATCATTTTTACTATAACCAAAGCAAGCTGTGAGGGGAGAAGAGTGAGAACACAGAGCGGGCAATGCCAGCTTTTTGGCAACGGGAACAAACGGACAGAGAATAAGGACCTCTGCGAATCGCTCCTTGACTCGGGAAATGCACTCACTCTTTGTCTCTATTATTTGCTGCCTGACAATTGTTCCCAGCAGTGAAAGGCGAGCTCACCCTCTGGGAATGGGTTCAAATATAAATGACTGAGATTCTTGTCAAAGGTCCACTGTGGCTGACACCCCCTCCTCCACCCTCCATCCCCTCAAGGGCACTTCATTTTCACTTTATTACTTTTTTCCCTCCAAGGGCAGGTTAAGGTCCAGGAAAAAATGCCATTATAAATGGAGGTTCTTGATTATAGGCCAAAATTTCTGCCCTATCTCCCTTCCCACTCCCTTTACTTGCATTCTGCCTCTTTCCAGCGCTGCCCTTTCTGGGGGTGCAGAATCCCAGCCCCCTGCTGTGTGCCGGAGAGCGGCTTGGGTAATGGCTGCTGTGAGACCTTCCATGAAAAACCCCTAATGAACATGTACAAACCCTGCAGAGTGTTGCTTCATTGTCCATTTACTCTGCTTTCAACATGACAGCTGACAGCCTCCCGTGCGGAGGGAAAGAAAAGCTATAACCGCCGAGAACCCTAAAATGTTTACTTTACTTTCTGTGGAAGTCAGGTTCACTCATCCCACATCTCTTCCATGATCTGGTGTTGTGAAAATGGCAGCTGTTTGCCTTTCTCTGGAGAGTTAAAACAAAGAAACCACCGAGACAGCAGCCTCGCTTTTCAAAACCTCCCGAATAATAAAAATCATGGGATGCCTCACAAAAGGCATGACAAATCTCCTTGAAGTAACTCCTGATGATGCAATTCGACAGCCATTTAAAAATAATGGTTGATGCCTGATTGGGGAGAGACGTACGACAGAAAAGATACAGCTGAAATGCTGCGAAATAAGGTCTCGGTTCATTCACACTCGGCAGCTGAGCACTAAGGGCTGTGACTTTCTACCAGGTAGAGTAACAATGTCCATGGTGGGAAGACTGAGAGAGGCAGCAGAGCAGCTCCACTGGGCATTGCAACAGCTGAAACTCAAAAGCACACTTGAACTATATTATCTCACGTGTTTGTTACGACAACCTTGTGAAGTTGTAAAGCAGCTGTTAATATCCCCATTTCACAGAGGACAAACTGAGGCACAGAGATATTCAGTTATTTCCCAGGTCCCCACAACTCGTGAGGGGCAGGGCTAGAACTCCAACTCAAATCTGCTCTTGACTCATGTGTTTTCCAGTCTCTGCATTGCATTTGAATGATATATCAAGTCCTGTGAGGATTCTGAGTTAAAATTACTTTTTTTCAGCGGGGTGCCTGGATGGCTCAGTTCTTTTAGCATCTGCCTTGGGCTTAGGACACAATTCCAGACTCCTGCGTTGGAGCTCGCATCCCGCTTCCTGCTGGGCTGGGAGTCTGCTTCTTCCTCTCCCTCTGTTCCTCCCCCTGCTCCTGCTCTCTCTCTCTTGCTCACTCTCTCTCTCAAATAAAACAATAAAATTATTTTATTATCTAGGTTATCTTAAACCTGCTTCCTTAAACTGTCTAAAATCAGAAGGTCTCTTTTCTTTGTCAGGAAAATGGGGACTGTGTGGGTATGGGTGTATTAGCATCAACATCCTTTTAAATGAGAAGCTGATTTACCAAACACTATTTAAATTAAAAACATCCCAAATGTGGCAATGTTCTCACTTTAGCTACCACAGGTCATTTATGCAAGCATTTCATAGACACCTCTTTATTGCCAGTTTATAATTGGATTCACCAGAGACTTATTAACCTCTGGGAAGAGTTATAAGTTTTGCACAAAAGCAAAATGAAGAAAAAATGTCCTCAACTCACTGGAAGTAAAATTTAAAGCAAAGATAAAATAAAAATAAAATTCACCTTATTTGCAGCACATAAAAATCCATTGCTTTGTTTTGTTTTGTTTTAAATCAGATTTCTAGGACCCAGAGATATTAATCAACAGGTCTCAATTAGATTCTAGAAACATCTCTGTGCGTGCTATTCTCATGTAGAACACTCCCCAACCATACTTAGAAATACATTGGACTGTGGGTAGGAGGGCGTGGGGAGAAAGTGGTTTTCCAGATAAGAGTTGCAATTTGGAATTTGCAAGATGAGACAAAGTAACCCTCCATGAGTACCTTTGAATGGGAGCATTGTTAGTAGTAATATATAATTAAGCCCTGTCTTCAGAAATCATGGAGTGATAATAATTTAGTGGATAATAATTTGAATAGCTTCTGGTTTGATGTCTCTTCATTGCCTCTTATTATTTGTAGTTATAATAAAACCTCATGAATAAAAGCCATCAGTGGACTGAAGTGAACCTCTAAACTATTAAAAAATGATTTGTGAAAACAATTTGGGTTTATTCTGACCATTAAGTTAGCAAAGGGTTTGTTTTTATGTTAATTTTCAGTACACGGAAGGCAAGTAACATCATATATTGCCTGTTGGAACCTAAATTTGGTTAATGTTTCAATCATTCTTGACAATAACTTAGAAATAATAACAAAGTTTTCAATGTGGTCATATTTAGCTCATCAGTACAGGTCTCAACCTAAGGGAAATGTACACAGATTTATAAGCAAATATGCTTATAAAAGTAAAAATTTGGGGGGCACCTAGGTGGCTCAGTCGGTTAAGTGTCTGCCTTCAGCTCGGGTTGTGATGCCGGATTCCTGGGATCCAGTGCCCCGTCCGGCTCCATGTTCAGCAAGGAGCCTGCTTCTCCCTCTCCCTGCTGCTCCTCCTGCTTGTGCTGTCTCTCTGACAAATAAATAAATAAAATCCTAAAAAAGAAGAAGAAGATGAAAGAAAGTAAAAATTTTGGAACAATCTTAATGTCTGCAAATACGGAAATAAATAAGTAAATTATGATATATTCAAATGATAAAATATGTTAAATCTCTTTTAAAATATCTTATAAGAGTTTAAAATAAAATGGAAAAATGCTTTTCATAAAGGGTTAATTCTTTAAAATCATCTTAAATTATCTATGGTATGACTTCCCAACTTGTTAAACAAAAAAACAAAAAGCACCTAGAAAAGAGATCAGAAAGAAATATTTTGAAGTATTAAAAACAATTCTCTTTGAAAGGTGAGATTGCAAATCATTGGTATTCAGTTTCTATACTTTTCAGGTTTTCCCACAGTAAAAAATACGTCTTTTATAATTTTATAAGTAATTTTCTTAAAAGAACATTTTGCTTTCTAAGTTTTTTAATTGGGGTATAACTGACATGTAACACATTAGTTTCAGGTCCAATATAATGATTTTATATTTATAAGTATTGCAAAATGATCACCACAGTAGGTGACCTTAACGTCTGTTTTGCTTTCTTTTTACTGTAATATAGGCCCCAGTTAGAGATTTACTCCTAGATACACTAAAAAATGACAAGAAAATACTGCTTCTTTACTTTCGTTGTTTCACAAAATGGCAGATGATTTCCCTTAGAAGGATCCAGACACAGAGAGCACCCAAACAGAAGCCAGTCTTGGTGTCACCTCATCTCAGAAGGGGGATTCATTACCTCATCTTAGAAGAGGGATTCATTCCCTCTCTTACCTCTCTATTCATTACCTCTGTTCTATTCACTAATTCAGTGACTAAATCTACCTGTCACTCAGAGGAAGTGGGCCCGTACACCAGATGAAGGCCAAGATGCAGTGACCGCTGGGTTCTTGACCACCGAAGAGTGCAAGAGTAAAGTCCCCCAGTGGAAATGGGGGGAAAGGCACTGTCTTCTGACAAACAGAAAGCCTGGACAGTGACTTCCTCAACGGATACTTCTCTATTGCACACATAAAGGGTTTCCAGTTATAAACACTCGAACTCACCCAATGTCTCTTTCAGCTGAGCCCTGGCCCCCCAGTGCCAGTGCTGGAGGAGCTGCTACCCAGAGAGGGGAGCAGCTTTGTTTCTGGTATCTTCCATTGGAATTTGGAATACATTTCCCTAGTGAAAAACATTATAATAAATAATCAATATGCTCCCAGGCCAATGACTGGAAGCCTACTTAACACAGACCTTAAACCTTTAAAACTTTAGAGGAACATGAACTTCATAAAATATAATAATGCTATTTCAACATCAAATTTGATAATACAATTATTTTATGGGAAAATATATTTGGGGTTCTAAGCAACCGATTTACAAACAGACATTAGGAAGATAATCGGAAGTTTATTTAATCAGTCCTTCACATATATGCCGTAACACGGTTGTATGCCTTTTTGGAATAATTCTCAAGATAAACGCAGAAATTCTGAAGCCCATAAAATAATTAGGACAACTGTTAATTGAACCCTAAAATAATGAATACTAGAAGGGTATTATTTAACAATAACAGTAACGGATTTTCCTGTCCTGTGGAAAAGTGAGGTTATCCTATATCATGGATTTCAATTTGTTGTTTTAATAACAGTGATCATGTGAAATTACTAGTCTAGTAATGTGAGTGGACCTCTGCCATAAATCTCTCATTTATAAAGAAGGACTTGAGAGTATTACGATCATCGTTGCTAATTTACAGATCAATACTACATAACGCGTTGGTCTAGGATAGTGCCATGTGCACTATGAGGATTTAAAAATGGATGAAAAGGGAATTTTGAACCTTAATAGTCCTGATACGTCCAATCCCAAACATAATACTGACTACACCGATTTTAGGACGTTTATGCTGTTTATACAACCAGTACCTTAATAAGATGTAAAATTTCTGCCTTAGTATATAAGTTTCCCTCCTCCTTCCCTGCTCTCATTTCTTTCTCTTCTTTCCTACGGCTCCCAGCTAAGATACCTACACGCTGAAAACAATTCTGCAAATAGAAGTCATAATCCCCTCTTTACTTACTGGCACGGAAGGGCAGTAACAGAGGGACGACATTTTTCTTTTGCCTAGAGCTTTACAGCAGTCACTCAACCTACAGCAACTAGGATCCAAACTTTATTTCTGAAGTAGGTTATTTTGAGGGCAAACATGGTGTTGCATCTCCCTTAAGGAATTTGTTAGAGATAAATCTATCCAGCTTATTTGAGTTCTTACCAACTGTCTTAACCTCACATGTATGTTTTTTCTTCCTTTTTTCCTCTTTGGATCTAGCAACACATTCTATTCCATAGAGGTCTCTAAAATAAAATACTCATATTTTTGTATTTCTCCCAGCCCAGGTAGACAGTTATGATACATGAACAAATGAAAAAAATTTGTGTGTTTTCAATTTTTTGTGTGTGAACAGTGAATTTGCTTGTTGTGGGTACGTTTGTGTGCATGTGTGCATATCAATATACTTATTAGAATTATTCTATTCTAAGTTATTCCCTTTGTCAGGGCACTTAATCCTACTACAGTTGTTTAAATTGCTCTATTATTCCCAGAGGTTGTGATAGATAGTTTGAATCGGCAAACACTTACTGAGTTCCCGTATAGGCAGGCACTATTCTCAATCTTGGAGTGGATGAGAGAATGAGGGGTTCTCTGCACGCATCCAACTTTCAGTCTGATGAAGATGGACATTAATTTGATAGTGGCACAAAGGTCTTTTCATAGGCTCTCACTTTTTTTAAGGCTATAAAGACATCCGCATAAATCAATTTCTAAACTTACAAAGCATGAGGAATCTCCAGTCTTCCAGGGAGAAGGTATGATAGGGGAACTTAGAATTGGATTTTTGCATTTTCCATCTTTCTTCCTCTGCCAGCCATTAAGTATGGGAGCTACTAAAGGCTCAGTCTGGGAGACCCTCTATCTACTGACACCTCACCTTCCCCCTGAGCAATTTTATCATGCATGTCTGGTGGCTATAATTATCATGTATATAAAGGTGACACCCACGTTTATGTATCACTCTTTTGAACTAGGTTTCTTTGGATTAGATTGACATATCCAACTTGACATTAGGCTTCTTCCCTTGGGATATCTTTAAATAATCAGAGTACTTAGGATCTGTGTCTGGTATATACCTCCTGACAAACTGGTCTGCTTGCACAGCTCCAATTCCTAAATAAAGATACCCCTTGTTGGCAAGTTTTTCAGATCTGAGTTTAAACGTCACCTTCCCAGGGCAGCCTTACCTCAGACCCTTTCCCGTCATTACCTTCTTTCATAGCACCCTATGTTTCACTTTTATTGTATTTCATACAAGTGATGTATTTATATAGATATTAATATTTTAACACAATATATGAAGATTATTATGAACCTCAAGAGTTGTATTGTAACTATTATATTATATCTCAACAGTTCTTAGAATAGACACTCAAGAAAAATGGTAAATGCATAAATGAGTAGAACTGGGAAATTTCCCAGTTACCTGGACTCAGACACTGGGGGAATAAAGAGAGGAATTGCTAGATCCTTAGCAAGTAGAAGACGTCATGTTGAGTCAAAAAGGCACAATCGAGAGAGTATAAGGGGAGATTAGCGAGTGTGACACTATCAAATGGACGTTGTAAGGGCAATTTTGAGGACTCACACTTGTCTTCCAGAAGACACAGCATTGTCCATTCTGAAAACTTTGTTGGGCTGGTCCTTTGGGTTACTGGAAGTAGTAGGAAGTAAGGATTTGTCTCCAGTTGCCAACAGGGCCCACTGTTAGAAATTCCTCACTCTGGCTTGCTGCTCCCTCAGAAGCTATGGAAGATCGGGAGCAGTTGCCATCGCTGACAGGGACAGCCATGGAAATTTTCTTTCACCACGTGCTACTGAGAGGAGCTGCAAGAAGGAGTCATTATCACTGGAATGGTCACCAAAAGTCTGCCCCAGAAGGCTCAGCTGAGGGAAATCACTGCCAAGACACACTGCTGGGTGCCATCTTTCCTGCAAGTAACTAATAGGAGGAGACATGAGAAAATGAGAAAGGGGGAACCATGAAGTGCTTATCTGCCCCTGACTTGGTGGGTATTTTCCTCTTGACCTGCAGGACAAGATTTAAGTACTTTCAACATATTCTATTTTTCAAATAAACCTGATGACAATTGAGGGCTGGAAAACTTGGAGAAGGGTTCACGCGTCTTGGAGGGATATGGAACAAGAAACTAGCTCTTAGAATCACAATTGAAGGTACACCTCAGAAAATAATGAAATGAAGTAAAAGTTTCTCAGTCAAAATGGGGGAAAGGGATTAAAGGGACTCTGGGCATTAGTTCTGTAAATGTAAGGCTCCGTCCTATCTACCACATAACCCCAACAAATCCTAGTCTAAAAAAATGTTTAATGAGTGAATGGGTGAAAAAAAAATAAGTAAATGAATAAATGGATGTTTCCTACTTATCTTAAAATAAATTCAATAAGAATATGACACATGATTTATTTTAAGTCAGTATAAATTTTGAAAATGTAATGAACAAGATATGAATTTCTTATATACAATATATATTTCTTAAGATAGAGGACACAGTCTATGTTTCTGCGATTTTACATAGTAAAACAATAATTTCTGTTTTTAGTCTTCATACAAAATCTAAAGATTGATGGCAGAGTCTTCGTAAAGCCATTTGTTTAACATTGATCACATGGAATCACTGAAAATTTAAAAAGAAAATAAATTAGGGACACCTGGGTGGCTCAGTCACTAAGCATCTGTCTTTGGCTCAGGTCATGATCTCAGGGTCCTGGGATTGAGTCCTACATCAGGCACCTTGCTTGGCAGGGACCATGTTTCTCCCTCTCCCTCTGCCTGCCACTCTTTCTGCTTGTGCCCCCTCTCTCTCTCTCTCTCTCTGTCAGATAAATAAATAAAATCTTTAAGAAAAAAAAGAGAGAGAGAGAGAGAATTAGATGCATCATGCATGTGTGACTTGGAATGTGGTGAGGGAGAAGGGAGCCATATATTAACCCAGATTGTTTAAAATCTCTAAAGATTTGGGGGGAAATCTCACTTAAGTCCTTCCTGGAATGGTGCCAAAATTTTTCTTCTTTCTACTATGCAATGCATGCTTTGGGATGACTCCATCATCTCTTACAATCTCAGAGCATCCACTTCTGGTATAGAGGGAATAAGGTTGTAGTAGAACACATAGGAAAAGTGACAGTTTTGCCATACAGTGTGGTGACAGGCTGGCTGTGTTGTGTGTTCCCAATCAAACTGGATTTTAATCCTGGCTTCATTATTTACAAAATTTATAGCAATAGATAACTTAATCGACTTCAGTCAACCTTCACTGAGATTTCCCTTCAGTAAACGGGGTATCATCACGCCTACCACAGGATTACCTAGTGTGGTGGACAGAGTCTAAGGAGGCGCCCATGATTCCTACTGCTGGTTTTCATGCCCTTGTGTGATCTCATCCCCTTGAGTATGGCAGGATCTGTGTATTAGTCTCCTTGGGCTGATAAAAAAAAAAAATACCATAGATTGGGTGACTTAAACAGCAGACATTAATTTCTCACAGTTCTGAGGCTAGGAGTCAAGTTTCAAAGTACTGGCAGATTCGGTGTCTGGGAAGAGCCTCTTCCTGGCTTGCTGAGGACTACCTTCTTGTTGTATCCTCACATGGCAGAGAGAGACCAAGAGCCCTGATCTTTCCTCCTTTTCTTATAGGGACACTGATCTCATCATAAGAACGCATTCTCATGACCTCATCTAAACCTAATCACCTCCCAGAGTTTCCACCTCCAAATACCATCATATGAGGTTCAACGGGTAAAGTATCTATTTGCAAGCTCAGTTGGGTTTTTGGGAAAGTTTAGTCCCTTGCTATTGTAGGACTGAAGGTTTCAGTTTTTACTGGCTGTTGGCTGAAGGCCACCCATTGTTTCTTGCCACACGAGGCTTCCCAACGTAGCACTCGCTTCCTCAATACGAGCATGAGAGAAATTCCAGCAAGATGTGTGTTACTATTTTATCCAACATAATCACACAATCACATACAGGTAATCATGTATATTATATTCATCACCTTTATTGTATCCTCTTAGAAGCAAGTCACTGATTTTATAGCCAGAGTGTTTATGTCCCTCTGAAATTTACATGTTGAAGCCCCAACCCCTAGTGTGATCTGATCATGGTCGTGAATGATCTCTAAGACGCCAGGACAGCACCTTGTATTCAAAGGCTTTTACTCTCCCCCGACCACCCAGCCACTCATGTAATTGCCCAATATTAGGACCTCACAAGGTGACTAACTAGCTAATTGGATAAGCTAACTTATGCTAATAGCTTACTGCATTCTGCCGCACAGGTGACATTGGTTTGTGGAGAAAAAAAAAAACTATGAGGGAGAATATCTTCCAGATTTATATTCCTAATATAATTTTTATGTTTTTGCTTTATGGAAACCTGTTTTCCAAAGCAGACTCTGCCAAATGCCCTATATAGCACTAGCAAAGTCATTTAACCTTTTCATAAAATATGGGGAGAAGATTCAGTGACTTCCAATATCCTCTCCAGTTCTATGTCTTCATGCTTTTGTTTTATTTTTTTCTCAGTAGTCTCCAATGACTTCTTACTAGTTGCCAAAAGTGCTAGCCAAGCATTTAAGAAACTACAGAATCTGGCCCCAATTTTCCTTTCTAGGTATATTCACTGTACATCTCTTATATTTAAGTCAAACTTTCTTACTCAAATATTCCATATGCATTCCTTTCCTGAATATTTTGCCTCTTCCTCAATGCATTTTCTGGTCCCACCTGTCTTCAAGCCAAGAGCTGTTCCCCCCAGTTCCATGATGATATATTCCAAACCTCCTCAGCCCATATCCTACTCTAACACCCTGTAAAAATTCATCCACACATTCAATTGGCCCTTGGACTGTCTGTTTCCGATGAGTAGCTCTGAATAAATTTCAAACTTTTCAAGCACAGAAAATACCTTTTGCATTTTTATATCTCCCACAAGAGTATAATTAAAACTACTTTGAAGTTATAAAAATCTCATTAAGTGAATATAATCCCAAAAGATTAAAATGAATGATAAATTTGAGTCAGCAATGTGGGTTAGAGGGGAAGATCTGGAAAGACTTATATATATACTCATAAGCAAATCCTTAGGACTTGCTTTCCTAACAGAGACTGCTTCTATATCCTATACTCATCACACTGGAATACCCTACTAAATTTTTCCATCTCCCAACTTGTTCATTTCACCTAGAATATCTTTCCTTATTCTAGAACCACTTATAAAAACCCTCCCTAGAATTCAAGGCCAACCTAAATGTCTTCTTCCACTGACCTTCCTAGTTGGAATTAACTTCTCTCTCCCCCATTGTTTTTTCCTTAGTTTCTTTGTACATCTTCTATGGTTGAATTATAGCTGGTTCTATTGTCTCTGTAAATTACCATGATGAGATTGTAAGCTCCTCAAGAAAGGGAACTGCTCCTTTTATGTTTTTCTTATATATCTTTCTGAATACCAGGACAGACACTGCAATAATAGGAGGTAAAATAATCTTTGTTAAGTTAATTTGGGAAAAATGCTCCAGAAAATCTAGCCTGCCTTATACTAATAGAGGTTGATACCTCACTATACTCTCTTCTAAAAGAAGCTGTGTTCTAAATCTGAGCCAAACTATGTTTTATTTCAAACAAAAGAGAACAAACAGCTCAGGAAGTAATGATCTGTCCCTCATCCTAACTGGAATCAAGGTCAGGAAATCTCACTGGAACTTTCTGTTTACTCGGTTCTATCATCTGATCTTGGGCCATCTCCTAAGGGTCTTGGAATATTAATCATAAATTCCTCTCCAGACCTTGCAGCTCTGGCATATCTGCTTTTAAGAGAGTACATGATATCACTAGTCATATTCATGCCATTTCTACCGACATTCCTGAATTTCCTCCCTAGGTAACATTTCATTTTTGGCAGCTCTGCTTTCCCAAGGCCACCGTCTCATGCTGAGCTCTGCAGCCTCGTGATTAGGCATCTTTATTATTGCTAAATTGCCTCTCTTCTTCCTCAGAGAGTTCTGGTTCTTGATTGGCAGCAAGCTTCCCACAGGCTGTGGTGCCGCGTCAGTTTGTTTTCAGTCTGCATCTCTGGTGGGCTGAGTCCAACAAAGCCTTTCCTCGCCAGGGCACCCCCCCACCGCCCCCACCGCACAGAGTTCCATGCTGTGGTGCTCGCCACTGAGAGTTGACCTCTCTCTCCGAGGGCTCTGTTTCTAAAACAATCTAGTACTTCTCTTTGTTTACTAAAAACTGCTTCCCCGGTTACATTATGATCTTTACTTATAGTCAGTTTCTAATCAATGTATGAGGTCCTTCCCACTGATTCTTAATGATTTTGTATTATCCTTCTCCTGACCACCTGATGATGCCTGGCATTGTTATTTCCTTTGATGAGTGATTAGACCGATTCATATCTGAAATCAGATACAGCTCAAAAGAGCCAGGTAGATCACTCTAACAAAATCGGGAATAAAATTTGGGGAAAACTAGGGAAACCAGTGTTTTAATATAATCTCACACAAAGACCATACATCCCCACAAACTTTTGAATTATTTAAAATATCATATTATAGAGGTGCTTCTTTTCCAATCTTCCTACCTTTCGGAGGTTTTCTGTAGCCATGCTTTAAAAGGAGAGAAGAAAAGTCAATGCAAAGTCAAGAGGACACCAGAAGTCAGGACTATGACTGCAAGGCTGAACATCACTGTTGTTATTCAGTTCCTAGAAACAGGAAGCAATCTCGTTCTCTTTGGAGACTGATAGGACATGAAGGTTCATTGACTATGGTGTCTCCCCCTCTACCTGTCTGGCTTTACAACAGCTTCGAATTAAGAGCAGGGAGTACAGAGGGACAATAAAGTGTCCAACCTCATCAGCACTTAACTGTTTTATTCTTTATGGTGAAGTGGATTCCAGTGGGTTCTTTTTTTTTTTTTTCCCAAGTCTATTTTTGAGAAACCACTTTCACAGCTTTTGCAAGAAAATGTCACTCTGCTTCTGATGCTGGCAAGGGGGAATCTAATTTCATTACAGTTAAGTGCCTGACTCCCCATTACCCTCCATAATAGCGTAACATGGTATATTATAGGGCTTTAATAAATAGGAAGGATGTGGGTTGTAGCACATTTTAGTAGAAACCAAATTACTTTGGGCCACACATCTGCCTCTTCAGTTCATCCTATTTGCCACCGTTTCACAACCTAATTACAGGATTTTCTGAAAATTGCTGTCCAGCAGTAACTGGATGACCTGCTTTATGTAGCAGAGACAGGCAGCTCCATTGGCTTCAGTCTTCATCGCTGTCACCATGTAATTGCATTGGACTTCCATGTTAATCCCCGTAGGCGGGAAGTAAATGAAATATTATAATTACCTTTTATTCCCTTTCCCCTGAAGCCTAGATTAGGGCAGTGTGTGTCCAAAGGAGAGAAGAGGGGGACTGCCTTTAAGAGTATTACTGATGATCTGATCAAAGGGAAATGGTCGGTCTCATCCCCAGCTTTTTGGCTGAACACAAGCCACATCATTAGCCATACGTCTCATTCACTTAACAAAGCGTAAGGCCCCCGTCTGTTTAAATCAGGATCACTGTGGGACACGTCAGAGGGATCCTGGAGAAAAGGCCTATTATATCAATATATATGTGCAAGGCATAGGCATTTGAAAGGATAGCTCAAGGAAAAGGACAGAAGAACAGAACTTAAAGAGAGAATGGGCATTTCTAAACTATCCTTAAAAATATATATACAAAAGCTCACTGCTCCTCTTTTTGAGACAATTTTATTGGGGTCACTTAATCAAGATACCTAAGAGTGATCTGAGTTTTTGAAGGAGTCATGAATTTAGGGCTATAGTTCTCTAGGCTTTTAGCAAAGGCTTTTAAAAATCCAATGACTCTTTAATGAATGGGATAAAAGCAATTCTCTGAGTCTAAGTTCTACTCATGAGCCTGTTAAGAAGTATAAAAATAATCCTTAATAAAGCAAATCTTGACTCTGAGGAAGGAAATGGCTCTTCACTGTGTTTCATTTGCCTTTGGTAGAGGTGGGTTGAGTGTTACTGGAGACTAATCACTGGTGACCTGTTGTCTCTGATTACTCAGCAGGAGATTCTTTGAAAATACAAAAAGAATGATGTTCACTTAATTTCTACTTCCCTCCTGAAGAGTTCCAAGCTGGAACAAGAGTCTGTGTCCTTGAGAAGTATCTTTTGAGTTGCACTTTATGGAAATTATATTGTATAGATCTCATTTCCCAAAATGCATCTTCCAATGGCTCAGCAAAAGCATGAAGAAAAAGAGTTGACATTTCCTCTAGCCAGGTGACTCCTCTGAAAAAGAAACAACTCTGCTCAGTTTTAAAGTATAACACTCACCAAGTATTAAGTCATTTGTTCGTTTTTTTATTTATGGTGTGTCAACTTTGGTACTATGATTCGAGCTAAGGACACAGGGATATATGACACGGGAAAAATAAACAATGAATTTCCTCTCACGAAGTTTGTACTCCAGTAGGAAGCCATCCAGAAAAGTAAATATAGCATGCCAAACAAACACGTGAGGCCGATAGACAGTGTGGATAGAGGAGTTGGGGAGTTCTTCTCAGTAGAGTGGTCAGGAAGTCTTCTCTCCTATGATATCACTTGAGAAGGAACCTGGAGTGATGAGCAAATCATGCTAATTAACAGTGTATAGAGCAATTTCTAAGGAAACCTTGGCTGGAATATATTTGGGTGTTCTAGAAACAGCGTAGAGGCCAGTGTGTCTAGAGCAGAATGAGCAAGGAGGAAAGGGAGATGGTAGCAGATAAAATCAGAGGACATGAAGAGCTTTATGGGCCAGTGTGATGGCTGTGGGCTTTCTGTGAGTGGCAGGAGAGGCTACTGGAGAGTTTGAGCAGAAAGCTAACATGCTCTGACTGACACTCCAGGAGGTCCTCTGACTGCCATGGGAACAAGGAGTTGTGGACGTGGGGAATGGCATGGGAAAACTAAGACCAACCAAGAGAAGATGAAGGCATATACTGGGTCCTCTCTAGAATGTCATTTTGTAACCCCCAGAATGAAATTTTTGACTCAAGCAAAGATTGCCATTTGTTGTCAAATATTAGGTGAATGATTGATAGAAACTAGCTACTAGCTCTTCACCTGAGGCCAAAGCAGGACTACACAGATGTCTTTTGGTCACAAGGGGGAAAACATGACTCCACCATTAAGAAATCATGCTGTCACGTCTCTAACACAGAAGTCAAACTGAGCTTGGTAGGACAACCACGTGTCTCTTCCTATGATGCAGTGAGAAATATATAGAGGGTACTGTAACTGAAAATGTCTAAATGTAATAGAATCAATTCTTTAAGTCTAACTTCCAGGGAATAGAGAAACAGGCTAAACAGTATAAGAGGCTACAAAGCAAACACAGAAGGTGGGAAATTCTACAGGGCAGAAGATCCACTCTCTTTGGAAAGTCAGAGTGATGAAAAAGGAGGTATTTTATTAAAAAAAAAAAAAAGAAATGAAGGAATATATCCAGATACCAAGTGTGGTACTAGATTGAATCCTGGTTTGAACAAATCAGCCATACAAAGCTATTTCGAGTGTAGATATTTGAATAAGAATAGGATGCTAGATTCTATTTAGGCTTTATTATTAATTTTGTTAAGAAAAACAATGCTATTTTTGACTCTGTTGGAATTTTTTTTTTCTCTTCAAAGATGCATATCTAGATATTTAGGGACAAACTGGAAAGTTACCTGTAAGTTACTTAAAAATCCTCAGCATAAAAAGTAAGCTTAACAATAAAGAGGTTTTTCTACATTTTGCCTAGATCGCAATGGCCAGCCCAATACTGCTTGATCTGGGGCCAGTGTGGCAGACAGAAAATCAGAGTAGGAACAGATAGTTGGTGCAGTCGAGGTTCAAATATCTTATGTTAGCATATCTGACCATGTGAACAGAAACTCAGAAGGTGCCCTGCAAAGTGGCAGCACTGCAAACTAAGCTTGCCATCTTCAAAGGAAGCCTCCCTCTGGTGAAATTACATAAAAAAAACACCTGTAATGTGCGAAGAAGACTTACTATGAGCCTGACAGACTTCCTGTGTGCAAAGGCCCATGATTATGGCAGAGTACGATGAAAAAAAGCTTAGAAAGCAGACGAAGCAGCCAAGCTATGCGCTGTTTCTGATCACTCCCAAGGTGTCTCCTCTTCAGTAGATTGCATCCCAGAAAGCTGATCCGGAACAGAAAGACCCCACTCAAGGATGAGCAAGCTGATAGGAACCTCTTAACTGAGAATCCAAGATAATGCAAGCTCACACAAGAGAAAGATTTAACAAGGCAAACGAAAAATATATGTAGAAAAAATAAGCCCCGCAAGAAAAGAACAAATCAATCTCAATGAAATCAAAGAAAGTATTATGTCTTAGTGGGGTGGAGGGAGAAAGCAAAACAAAACAAAAAAGAAACAAACAAACAAACAAAAATAACAACTATAAACTCCAAGGATTCAGAAAGAGGGAGATAAAAGTTGAGCTGGGCTGGGGTGCCTGGGTGGCTCAGTGGATTAAAGCCTCTGCCTTCAGCTCAGGTCATGATCCCAGGGTCCTGGGATGGAGCCCTGCATCGGGCTCTCCGCTGAGCAGGGAGCCTGCTTCCTCCTCTCTCTCTCTGCCTGCCTCTCTGCCTACTTGTGATCTGTCTGTCAAATAAATAAATAAAATCTTTGAGGAAAAAATAAAAAGTTGAGCTGGGAGTGGTCAGAAATTAAAAAACAGTAAGAAAAGAAGAGGAAACGCAGTCAAAGATAGTATCAATTAGGACTCCTTTGTTGGAAGCAATAGAAATGGACTCTGACTAACTTAAAAAGGAAATTTAATAATAGGATATGGAGGAGCTCCCAAGATCACAAGGAAGGCTAAAGACCACGCACAGAGGGGCACATGGCTGGCTCAGTTGGAAGAGCATGTGACCCTGATCTCAGGATTGTGAATTCAAGCCCCACATTGGGTGTAGAGATTACTTAGATAAATAATTAAAATTTTTTTAAAAAGATTACATACAAGAACGGAAGCTCCAGAAGGAATGTTTTCATAGTGTTACCTGGTGCGACCCCTGAATACATAAATGAAAGACAATTTTCTACCCCCGCCCTAGCTCAAGATTCAGGACACTAGGACATTACATAACTTGCCTCTTGGCTGTACCAAGGAAATCTGTGAAGAGCTTCAGTACGAGAAGTTCGTACTTCTTTTCCACTCTCTAGTATGAGGCATGAATATTTCCCATCTCCCTAACTCCTGCACAAAACAAGGGAGAAGCAATTCTTCAAAGGGAGATGATGGTGTTGTTACTTAAGAGAAGTGAATGTTTCAATGCCAACAATTAGTAACTCTCCACTACAGGAACATGACAGACAGGTGTTAGGGAAAAAAAAATAAAAATAGAAAGGATAAATAGTTAAAAAAAAAAAAAAAGGAAAGAATAGGACAACAGAGATCAAATATAAATATATTCAAGTGTTTGCTCCTGAGATCCAGACATGATAATCGAAGATGATAGTATAAGAATGAGTGAAATAAACATTGGGGTAGAGATGGCTCTTCTTTTCACTACATCTGTATCTTTGGGGTACCCCAATGTTTATAGCAGCAATGGCCACGGTCGCCAAACTGTGGAAAGAACCAAGATGCCCTTCAACGGACGAATGGATATGGAAGATGTGGTCCATATACACTATGGAGTATTATGCCTCCATCAGAAAGGACGAATACCCAACTTTTGTAGCAATGTGGATGGGACTGGAAGAGATTATGCTGAGTGAAATAAGTCAAGCAGAGAGAGTCAATTATCATCTGGTTTCACTTATTTGTGGAGCATAGCAAAAAGCATGGAGGACATGAGGAGTTAGAGAGAAGGGGTTGGGGTAAATTGGAAGGGGAGGTGAATCATGAGAGACTATGGACTCTGAAAAACAATCTGAGGGGTTTGAAGTGGCAGGGGGGTGGGAGGTCGGGGTACCAGGTGGTGGGTATTATAGAGGGCACGGATTGCATGGAGCACTGGGTGTGGTGAAAAAATAATGATACTGTTATGCGAAAATAAATAAATTTTTTAAAAAAGAAATATAACTTCAAACACATAGAAAACTAAAAAAAAGGAATGAGTGAAATATATTTATCTCCATAATCCACTACCACTTCATTCTTAGCAGGTTTTTATATACTGAGCTGAGGTGAAAAAGGTGTCAAATTTTCCAGTTAATTTGTCCAACAATAAGTGAACACAGAAATGCTGTAAATGCTGTGTAGCCTGAGAAGTATCTTCTCCATATATCTCAATAAAGCATTTTATAGTAAGCCTGGTCAGTGAAGCTTCTCGGTAATACAGAGCTCCAGGGGTGCCTGAATGGCTCAGTCCGTTAGGAGTCTGCCTTCCCCTCGGGTCATGATCTCAGGGTCCATGATCTCTGAGCCCATGTCCGGCTCCCTGCTCAGTGGGGAGTCTGCTTCTCCCTCTCCCTCTGCCTCTTTCGCCCAACTTGTTCGTTCTCTCTCTCTTTCACTCTCTCTCTCAAGTAATAAATTAAAGAAAAAAAACAAAACAGAGCTCCAGAGAAAAGCAGTACTGATGAATCTTGTTAATTTTTTATTCGTTTGTTATCTAGGTGGAGTTCATCTATAATAGGCAAATTAGTTTCACATACTCACCTGAGCTACCCTGAGCCATTGGGCTGATCTGATTGTGAAAGCTAAAGAGAAAACAAATAAATCCATGTAACTACTTCTATTTTTTTTTCAAGATTTTATTTATTGGGACGCCTGGGTGGCTCAGTTGGTTAAACATCTGCCTTCTGCTCAGGTCATGATCCTCGGGTCCTGGGATCAAGCCCCACCTTGGGCAAGGAGCCTGCTTCTCCCTCTGCCTTACTCTCCCCCTGCTGTGCTCTCTCTCCGACCAAAAAAAAAAAAAAAAAAAGGAAAAGAAAAAGTAAGATCTTTAAAAAAATATTTATTTGAGAGTGAGAGAAAGCATAAGCCAGGGGAGGGGGAAGAAGCAGACTCCCTGCTGAGCAAGGAGCCCAATGCAGGACTGGATCCCAGGACCTTGGGATCATGACCCAAGCTGAAGGCAGATGCCTAACCGTCTGAGCCACCCCCCGCCCCGCGCCCTCTATGTAACAACCTTTTGCTGCTGCTATTTCAAATTAGAGTTTAGCAGGAGAAAGAAAATACTTCTAGCTTTTAATCCTGTGGTTTTTTTTTTTCCTATAAAAAAAAAAATTGAAGAGATACGCAAAGACAGCAATAAGCAGATACGGTGATAACTGTTCCATACAAACATCTCCATGGCCTATCTAACGTAGCATGGGAGGAGGTCTGACATGGCTAATGTTAAGAGCTAATCTGAATATTTAAGATAGAAAAAGAACTCACCCAAGTATCCAAATTATCAAAATTATCTGATCATATCATCAGATAAATATAGAGCAAGGGAACCCTAGGTGCTTTACCCTAAAACAGCTATTGAGACCCTCTGAGGATTGGTACATAAAAAACAAAATATCTAGGGTGCCTGGGTGGTTCAGTTGGTTAAGTGACTGCCTTCGGTTCAGGTCATGATTGTGGAGTCCTGAAATCGAGTCCTTTATCAGGCTCTCTGCTCATCAGGGTGTCTGCATCTCCTTCTGATTCTCCCCTTCTCATGCTCTCGCTCTCTCTCATTCTCTCTTGTTCAAATAAATAAAATATTTTAAAAAATAAAACAAAAAAAAAAAAACAAAATCTAAACATGTATAACTAAGTGAGCCTTTTTTTTTCACTTTTTAAATTTTTAACTAGTTCTTAATAACAGTCTTATTGAAGTATAACTGATATACATAAATAAATAAATAAATAAATAAATAAATAAATAAATAAATAAAAATCCTGTGTGTATGTAATATATACAGTTTGATGAATTTGGACATAGCACAGGTAATTCTTCATCAATGACTTGAGTAGGTTTTGCCATCTCTGGGTAGCAGAGTTCTTAAGAACAGAGACTCCCAAGCCAGACTGAACCCACACATGGTTCACCGTCCCACTCCTTATGGTCAAACCACTCTGTGCTTTGTGTTCTTCATGGGGTTATTTCAAGAATGAAATAAAATAAAACATGTAAGGCAATGAAAATAATACCTGAGGCTGACATTATTTAATCAATGCTATCAGCTATTTTTATTGTCATTAAATATCAGGAACGGATAAAACCATAATAATAAAAACAATCATTCATTATCTTGAAAGGCTGATCTTAAAACAGACCAGGTTTGACTATTACAAGGCTCCTTTAGTCCTTTACAATGTGTGCCTTCCATTTGACACTTCCATGTAGGTTCTGTACATATTTCTGGGTTCACATAAATTGTTTGCTGGTGAGACTAACCAACTTGAGGTCAGATCTTACCTCTTACTCAAATGCTCATGAACTGCAGCAGATCATACTAAGTAATATGGAATTCGTGTTTTCATTTTGCTCAAGAGATATGAAATCAGACAACTCTCAGTTTTTAAGAAAGTCTAGTAGAAGAATAATGAGCAAAACTTGTATCTGATTGTTTTCAAATGCATCAAATGCATGAAGATGAAATTCGTTGGTGGAGCCTGTCAATCTTTACTTCACAATAAAAAGCAGATTGAGTCAGGTTAAATTTCCCCAGCCTTTAACTTAAAAAAAAAAAAAAATTAGCCTCCGTTACTCACAACACCTGTTTTTTGTCTCAAAAGAAAATGTCCTGTGGAGGTATATCATAGTATCTGTGTTATATAAGCAGACGTTCTATGAAGAAGGGCTACAGAAACCAGGAAAAGTAATAAATATGCATACAGAGTACACTCTATTTTACTCTAGTCTTTAAAAATGAAGTAAGGGAAGATTTTCCTAAATTATTTATAAGGAAAGGAGAGATGTAAATGATGCCTAAAACTGTTATTCACATACAGCAGTTAAAACCAAATCACATCAATGAGGCTCGAACCACTGGTATTGTACTCAGCCATTAGTGGATTGTACAGGTGAGTTTTCTACTGTTACTTAGCAGTAGGTACTTACCAACTTGGAAGTGATCTTTCCCTGATGATGTTGACTGTTTTTGCTCAGTAATTGCAACACTTGGTTGAACACAGAATACCATAAGGCCTCTTCATATATAAATGTCACTCTGCCCATCAGCAATATTGGTGACATCAGGAAAGACTGTCTACAGCTCAAGACATCATGTTTAGCTTGCAAAAGAGAAACTCGGAGGCTATTTTCTTTCATGACAAATGGAGACCGTGTTCTTCAAAATGATTGACGGGGCATGTAAACCAATCTTTATAAACTTCATTTAGCAGAGGAAATATTCTAGAATCCACTGAAATGCACAGAGTCAGATGAGATTTAAGGAGAAGCTGGTGAGAAATATAATTCCTAGAATATGCCTATACTTGCTTGTTTCTGGAACTCTGACAAGCTTCCCAGTGGGTACTGCATGACCTGGCTTGTGTGTGTGTGTGTGTGTGTGTGTGTGTGTGTGTGTGTGTGTGTGTGTGTGTTTCCCATCATTCAGCCCCATTTCAAGACATCTGTTCAATAGAGGCTTTCACCTCTTGGATGTTTCCAGATATAGTTCAGTAGTACCCGAATAAGCCAAATAATCCAACGATGGTTACCATGGTGAGATCAATCTTATGTTCAAATTTCATAGGAAAAGAGACAAGGTGAAAATTCCACTGAAAAGAAAGGTTGCTGGCATGTCTACCATGGATTTTGAACTTTCGATCAGTCCTACCAACAAGCTCTATCTTCCTGACTTAGAGATACTCCCACATGCTTTCTTCTCAGACTCTATCACTTTGCTTGTTCCTGCTGCCTTACTAAAACCACATGGTAATCCAACCACACTACTCTGTCAATACTTTCTGCCCTCTCTTAGCCAGTGTCTTAATCAGTCCAGCTGCTATAACTAAATACCACAGACTGGGTGGCTTATAAACACCAGAAATTTATTTCTCACAGATCTGGGGCTGGGAAGTCCAATGTCAAGGCACCAATATGGTCACCTCCTGGTGAGAGTCAGAACACCTGTCTGTGTTCTATGCGGTAAAAGGGTAGAGATCTCTCTGGAGCCTCTTTTATAAGGAAATAACCCAATTCATGAGGGTTCCACCCTCATGAATTAGCCCTCCCAAAGACCATACTTCCTAATACCATCCTCTCTGAAGGTTAGGATTTCAACATATGAATTGGGGTGCGTGGGAAGTTGGAGGGGGTGGTGGACACATTCAGACCATAGCAGCCAGGATTGTAAAGAAGCAGAATGGAACTCACCTAGTAAGCTGTGAGATGGTTTAGAGTGTTGGAGAAACCCTAAGAAAGAAAGAAGGAAAAGAACCATTACAAGTACCAGAATGATTTGCCAAATTAGAGAAGAATGCTGTGTTCATATTTCGAAAGTGGCAATTCTGTGTGGGTCCATTCTGTTTCTACTGCAGTGTGCTATTTCCCTTGGAAAAGCCATGGTATCTCTACTTCTGTTTCAACTATGAAACACATCTAAGTCATTTAAAAGGACTAATGGGAAAAGTTGATCAATAATGCTTTCAGATACTCAAAAGAAAATTTATCTCAATCTACTAGAAATTTCAAAGCTACATGTGATGTTAAGGTATATTACATGTATTAGACTGGGCTTATCAAATATTTATTTCCTTTTTTCCTTTACATATTTTTTGATGCTCTATTTTAACTACCTTTATATTTTTGCTCCCTATTTTAAAATATTTCAAATAATTTTGGAAGGCTATGGGTAGCAACAAAAATAAAATAAAGCTCTTAAATAAAGGCAAATTATCAGTGGAAAAATATCCATGTAGTGTCACTGTTCTAATTATAGTTGTATTATTGGATCTCCTTGCCTGAAAGGATTTGGGTTTTGCTATCTTCCTAGAAAAAAAGAAAGTTGAGAAACTATTAACCTTTGATAACCTTTACAATATTTTTTCAAGTTTGCCATGTGCTGCCAAGGGAACATATCCAGACAGAGCAGAAAATTCATTAGACTTGAGTGTTTCAAATATCTATATCAAGGACAAGGACAAAACTGCTGTCATAGAGAAAGGACTGGTACACTAGGGCACAATAACTTCAATTTTTCTTCATCTGGGTCTGGTGACCCATTCCATGAAAATGCCAGCACTGCACTATTTCATCCAGATGAACTGGGGTTATGACATCAAGATAAACGCTATTTGCTCAGAAAGCCCTGATGTACAGCACTGCAAGGCTATGTTCCTGATAATATTCACAGTCTCCCTCAGTAGAGTCAAAAGTGATATCCGATTTGGATGACATTTGCAGAATTTGGGGCCAAAGTTTTTCTGCCTCCCAAAGGCAAAAACTTTTAATCAATGGGACTACTAGGTTTAAATCAAGGTACACACTAGTGGTCAGAAACTATTAGACTCTTAATGAGTTGAACAGCAACTATAATTCCAACACCTTTAAGTGTCAACTTAGCTTTGTGATATTTTCAAATATTCTCATGAAAACCACTGTTTATTGCAGTTGATTTCCTTCCACCTTTTATCTCCATTCACCATCTCCTTCTCTTTAGTCGCTCTCCTCCCTTGGTTTTGGGGACTTTGATTTTATCCTGATTTTTCTTCTGCCTCTCTCCTTTCTCCTTCCTAGACACCTGTAGGAGCCGCTCATACCCTGGGCTCTCTTCCCTTCTGTCTGTCTCTATCCTGGGTCACTTCATCCATCTCACGCCGATGACTCCTACATCTATACCAGTATACCAGTCTTTAGCCTCAGTGTCAGTCCTACATATTTTACTACTATTTAATAAATCCACTTGGATATTACACAGACAACTCAAAGCAAACCTTCCCAAAACTGAAACTCATCAATTAGCCTGTTTACACACTGATTTTCAGTTTCAGGCAATTGTATCACCTGATTGAATCCACCCAGTTTCCAAAGATGCAAGGCTTGAAAATGAAACCCAACTTTCAAGTTCCTTTTCAAATTCTGCCAAATCACAAAACCTCCTGGATTCACTCCCTCTTCATTATCTCTACTGCCTTGGAGCAGGTTCATATCCTTCCCACCTGGACATCTGAACCAACCTTATCCCTTCTTCTGGTATCCTTTATCAAACTTCCATTCCCAAACCTCCACTAAGGGAGTTCTCCTAAAACAGAAGTCTGATCATGTCATTTTTCAGCCCTAACGCTTTCAATGGATCTTCACTGACTCTGGGATGTTGTGTGTGTGTTTGTGTGTCTGAGGGAGATAGAGAGGAAGAGAAGGGAAAGGAAAAAGAGAATGTGCTGGGCTTTACTGTCAAACTCTCTTGGTTCAAATCTAGACTCAACCAAGTGACATCAGTTAGATCACTTAATTCTCTCTAACCTGAGTTTCCTCATATGTTAAACGAGAATAATAGCCTTACCTAATTCCTAGGGGGACTGTGAGGACAAATTGAGATAAAGCATTTGAAGGGACTAGTGCCTGGCATACAATTAGGTGTTTGATCAACGATAGTTATTTCTGATCTTACTTGACAAAGTCTAAACTCCTCAGTGTTATGTACGGACCCTCCCCAGCCTGTGCTTTCCACCTCCCACCTCATCTTTAGCCAAACCCTTCACACCCTAAGATTCTTCTATGTCAGCTGAAATACTGCAGTGTCTTCTCTCCTCTGCCATGAATATGCTGCCCAAAATCTCTGTCCTCTTTTCTTCTCTTCCTAGCTAACTCCTACTCACCCTTCAAGGCACTTTTTGCTCTGGATCACTTTCCCTAACCCACATCCCCAGCTGGATTATGGGCCTGTGTTATGAATTTAATAATTATTTCAATCCCAAATGAAGCTCCTTGTATTTTCTTATATGTCACTCCTATGGCAATTGAGAATAGATTGGTATTTGGGAATATAAACCTCGCCCTCAAGGAGCTTCTAGGTCATAGGAGAATAACAAACGCTGTGGCAGGTGTGTTTCCAAGCATCATGCATATATGTGAAGGGGCTTCTAATCCTGCCTTTAAGGGTCTGGGATAGCTTATGGGAAAAACAAATTTCTAAAATCTTCTGAGTCTAAATGTGACACACAATGATTTATTGTCCAAATTGGGCTACTCCTGGGAATAAAAGAGGGTGGTATTAATAAGCATTCTGAGCAATAGACATAAACCAGGACTGTCCAGGACAGACAGGTTGTAACACCACACTTACCAAATGGTCCCAGCACAGTTTGGGAGTTGCAAAGTAAATGTCGAATGCCTCAAACTCATGAACTGAAGAAAACAAGAAGTGGTATACCCCTGAAGCCAGTCAGAAAACCACAGAAAATTAGGGGCTCTCCCGAACAAGACGAGAGCTCTCTTACTCTCTTAGGCCATGAGGAATGCCAGAACAGGGAGCTAGGAGCTGGAAAAGGAAAGAGAAATGAGCTTGCTAAAAAGCAATCCATGAAATCTTCCTTCTGTGGTTTCGTTGACTTGTCCACGTGATTCTCAGCCCACATTACCTGGAGACTGTGGCAGGAGGCAAAGGATGGAGGCGTGCAAAATCTTTGGAGAACCTCATCCCATTTTTAACTAAGGACTGGCAGCAAAGCTTTCATCATCCAGACTCTATCAGGCCCTGTCAGTGGCCAAATTTCCCTACCTCTGTAACTCAGGCAGATACACCTGTGACCTGTGACATCCAGCAAAATGAAGAGCTTTCTCTTTTTCAGTTCCAGAGAACAGAGAGCATTATGACCGCACAGGGAGGTAACGCTACCCTCAGAGTATAGTTATCTCAGCCATACAACTGGAATAATAACAGAGTTATAACAACGGCAACACACAATTAAGGGCAACCAGTACTTGATAGGAATTGACACTCGTACAGAATTAGAGGTAGAGCCCTTCCTGCACACATATTCTGTGTCTTTAATCCCCCAAAGGGGTATCTGACAAATGTCAGATAACAAAGTCCAGGAAAGGACCCTTCAGGCTCTTTTTTTGTATTACCAGGACATACCAATGAATAGAATGAGCTGCGGGCAGTTTTCTGTTCTATTTATAGCCAAAACTGACTATTTGGAAGCCAGTGCTGACCTACTGACTGCAATTTACAATTCCTGAAGTGATGTATAAATAGATAAATGATTCAAATCCAGGAAAGTCCATAGCAACACTACACAATAATCACAGACTCTTAGAGCTAATACCGCCCAGCTTAAATGGAAAAGCTGCCCCCAAGCGGGTCAAAGCACTTGGAAGATCCTTTTTACACTTCATCTTCTCAACATCTCTGTGAGCTAGGAAGAGGAAAAAATGATAATATTTAGGGAGATGAAAAAGGCTCTGAATATATCACACAAAAATTTCCTATGAAGAGAACATCTAGGCGGTCAAATGTTAATTATCTGGCTTTTTATAACAGAGAAAACCTGACTTTTAAGATTCTTACTACTTCAGAACAATATATCAATGGGCCTTTGGTAGCTCTTCAAATTCTAGGAATTACTAGGGCAAATAGAAATGCAATTTTAGGGGCACCTGGGTGGCTCAGTGGGTTAAGCCTCTGCCTTCGGCTCAGGTCATGATCTCAGGATCCTGGGATCGAGCCCCTCATCGGCTCTCTTCTCAGTGGGGAGCCTGCCTCCTCCTCTCTCTCTGCCTGCCTCTCTGCCTACTTGTGATCTCTCTCTCTCTCTGTGTCAAATAAATAAATAAAATCTTAAAAAAAAAAAAAAAAGAAATGTAATTTTATCTCACTGTTTCACTGATGGACTATAAAAGGAGCCCCAAGCTGGGAATTAGGCTGCTTGCATTAGGGCCTATCTCTGAAATTTCTAGCTAAAGCTCCTAGTGCTGGGAATTTATGGGATCCAGTTCCAACAAGAGAACAATACTTTGTACTTCATCACTGATCAAAGCACTGGGTGAATCCATATATAGAAGGCTTGGCCATCCTATGAGCATTATACAAATCTAAAAGACTGAGAACTACTGCTTTTTTTTTAAATCCTGGGACCTGAAGACAGTGAACAAAGTGAACCGAGAAACCTAGCTCTTTTTCCAGAATTTGTTTTGGCCATTACCTCAGGAACATCATCATAACTCAAGAACTATCCAACTGATTTGCTACAGGACCACCTGGTAATTTGTAGGAATATCCTGTGCATTCTACTGACTATTCAGAGAGCAAATACTCCCTCTGATTCCAAAAACAGAGCTCATTGATTTCTTTGGTGTATCTGATGGCAGTCTATGCTGGAAGTCATAGACCTGTCCGTAGAACGCAAAAGATGTGGGTAAGAAAATGATTTTAGTAAAAAGAAGAGGAGAATCCTCATGCCAATAATCTCTGGCCACAAATAAGTTTAAAATACAAAATCCTTAAGAAGACAGGTTTAGGGCACATGGGTGGCTCAGTCTGTTAAATGTCCCCCTCTTGGTTTCAGCTCAGGTCATGATCTGAGTCCTAGGATCGAGGCCTGTGTCGGCTCCACACTCAACGGGAAGCACGCTAGAGATTCTCGCTCTCCCCCTTTCTCTGCCCCTCCTTTCCCTCAAATAAATAAAAAAACAGGTCTAAAATGATGAATATAAACCATGACACTCATTGTAAATTCCTAAAACGAGCAATAAACAGCAAGAAAACTGACTTAAGTGGACTTTCCTGGAAGCAGAGGTTAAGACATGGATTTGGGTGCATCTCATTTCTTGCAGGAGTTGTTTTAGGAGAAGCAAGGTTAACAGTGAAGGAGATAGAGCCAAAAAGGATGCAGCCTTATCCCACAGGCACCTGGAAAATAAATCACGCCCAGAGCTGAACCTTCATGAGAAAAGGGGGTGGGGCTTTTTCACTCCCATGTCATCCTGTCAGTGGCCACCCCTGAGTGTGAAACAGGGAAGGAGTATAATCTCAGGCTTCTCTGTACAAGGCAGCCACCTTCAGCCAAAACAATTTTGAGAGGAGAAGCAGATATGAGCTGTTCCCCAAGCACTTGAAGGGGCTGGGAAATGGATGGGTGTTCAGTGGGGGGGGGGGGGGGGGGATTCATGGGGCATCAGCAGCTTTGAGGACTAAAACCATAAGGGCTGTTAAATTACAATTCGTTAGCACTAATGAGCTAACTTGGAAATAATGAATTTCTGTACCTTTCAAAACTAGTGCTACCTAAATTTCAAATTTGAAACTACATTATAAACTCCTCTTGAGAAGGGATTCTGCCTCAATTATCTTTTCATTTCCACCATGCCTTGCCGTGTGCTGTGAAATTCATGTTTCTTCAGTGAACAGAATGGAAAGGAGTAGACTGGCACGGAATGGAATAGAAAATAGAATCAAATCTCCTGAAATGAGTTGGGGTTCTTGGGAGGGTGTAAGATTAGACATTCATGTTATCACAGAAAATATGCTAAGGGCAGTTAAACTGAACTCTACTGCAAGTATAAAGAACTATACTGTAGGGCGCCTGGGTGGCTCCGTGGGTTGAGCCTCTGCTTTCGGCTCAGGTCATGATCTCAGGGTCCTGGGATGGAGTCCCGTGTCAGGCTCTCTGCTCGGCAGGGAGCCCACTTCCCCCTCTCTCTCTGCCTGCCTCTCTGCCTACTCGTGATCTCTCTCTGTGTGTCAAATAAATAAATAAAATATTAAAAAAAAAAACTACACTGTAGTTAAAAACACACCTCTTGTATTAGGCACGTTTCATGCTTTTAATCATCTTGAATCGATTTATGAATTTCTGCCAAAACATAAAGAAGGATGTGAACATTTCAGTGAAAAAAACACACACACATACACACAAACACACACACACACACACACATGGAAGCAAGTTGCTAGAGCTTAGGACAAACCCCCACTGGCTTAAGCCCATCACTGAAGCGCTGCTCGGGAGTGAGGTGTGACCCCAGGGTGTACAGGAGGAAGGAAGCCCTGTCAGCCCAAACCAGGATTTTGGTGACCATTAAGTACAGACCATCTATGACTAGTCTGATGAATCTGGTGATGGTTGCTTCATCAAAGTGCCTAAAAGTTGTCTATGAAGAGTGCTTCCTATAACAAGAATATGAAGTTACAGAATTGTCCAAATTCAGCTTTTGAAGTAAAAACAAAAAAAAATAAAATAAAATAATAATTTCACATGAACGAGTTCTCTGAGCTCTGCGATGATCTTACCTTTCCTCGTACCTCCCGATCCATAAACAGCCTATAACAAGAGTCAATGATCACTGCAAGCTTGTCGTGCCCAAAGCAGAGCTCCGGTGCTTCACACAAACTAACAAGCATTCTCACAACATAGGTGTTATCTAGTACTATGGCCCCTTTTTCACAATAAGGAAACTGAGTCAGAGACAGTAAGTAAGTTGCCCTAGGTGAGTTGCAGGAAGGGAACTTACACTCATGCAATCTGGCTCCCGGGTTCTTGCTGTTAGCCATTGTTCTCTGCTCAGCCCTTACTGACCAGTCTCAATGGGGTGTGAGCTCTTTCTCCAGGTTATCGAAGTTGCACTTACATGTGAGCATGACCTCGTAACTCAGTGTGTGTGTATATGCCAGCCAGCATCCAGTCACCATCTTCTGGCAACCACACTCTGACTTCTCTCCAGACACATCTCCCTCCTTCATCTCCTGATGGTTCCATGAAGCTGATTCTGCTCTTTAGTTATGGAGCAATCAACCCAGAGAGAATTAACACGTTCACAGTGAATTAGTCATCTTCTTAGGCTTTGGAAAGAGTCATTCAAAATAGACAAGGATAAACAGGTGGGGCCCACATGAAGTAGAGCGGATTCTTCATACCTTCTTCTTTCATTTCCTAATTCTTTTCTCCCCTCAATCCACAGCCCCTCGTGTTTGCTCTGAAGTATGCAAGTCCAGGGGATATCTTCTGTCATCATCATCATCATCACAAGCATAAAACACAGAGATCCCAGTGTCCTCCTGTTTCTTCCCCTTGGGAACCATGGGCACATTTAAGGAGCACAAAAGCCCTAGCAGTCAAAAGGGTCCCTACTATTTGAACCAATTTCTGTATTGTCCCATAACACCTATAATTGTACATTTTTGTTACAGGAGGATTTAAAACTTTGTAGTATTTTTTTATTCTGTCAGGATAAAGACCCCATTTCTTCTGCACCAGACAATGACAGGTAATATCCCTTCGCTTTGGCCCTGAGCCTGTGCACACTCGGTCTTTGGTCCCTTTTATGAGGGATAGTTTTATAGTCAGTTGTTTGATGCAACATGAAAAGTTTGTTCCTCAAAAACTTCAGATGCAACAGAACAGGTGACAGGACAGTCGGAGTTACAGCACAAGACGGGTTCTGCTCTGCCTTTAGGGATAATTAAACAGTTCAGGCTACACCTGTGACAAAAATACCTGGTTTACTGATGACAAATCTTTAACTTGATTATAGCTACATGATAAATTCATCTCAGGATTGCTAGAGGAAAATGACCAAGATGAAAACAAGAAAACACTCAGAGACGCTCATGAAATAAATTCCATGTGAACATGCATGGTATTCTCTGGGCCCATAAAACCAATTTCAAAAGATGCAAGGGAAATGGGAGTACATTTCTATACTGACATTAAAGTTGAATATTCCTACAAAGGATTTCCAAACACTTTTGTTTTAGGCCCACAGTGTTTCATTTGCTGGCTCACCTCCTCTGGAGATGATGACTTTCTCTGATCTCCCCAGATTCCTGAACATTCAGACTGGCCTCCCAGTTAGTTCAACATCTCTTTATGTGGTTCGAGAGACTCCCCTCTGTGTGATGGACGTGTCTTGACAGGAACAGGTCTGTGAGTCCTCCTGGAGTTTGTCCTCCTATGTCTCCATCTTCCCAAGCAAGAAATGGTCCCAACATAGAAACTCTGTAGATGCCGGTGTACTGATTCACCTTCCTTCATTTTTTGTCATATTTTATCAGCAAGAGAAACGTAGTCTCTGCAGGTGAATGTTTCTGCCTTCATGTTCATGGTCTCCAACCCAACAGAGGGAAGAGTAGTGTCTGTTGTCTCTGACTCTGCTCTCCTTTTATTTGTACACATGTCTAGAGTGTATCTCTCTTTTTTTTTAAGATTTTATTTATTTATTTGACAGACAGAGATCACAAGTAGGCAGAGAGGCAGGCGGGGGGAGAGGGGGGAAGCAGGCTCCCTGCTGAGCAGAGAGCCCAATGTGGGGCTCGATCCCAGGACCCTGAGATCATGACCTGAGCTGAAGGCAGAGGCTTTAACCCACTGAGCCACCCAGGTACCCCCTAGTGTGTATCTCTTACATCCTGTGTGGAAAACTTGGTGGTAATGCCCAAATTGCCCCTCAGAGCAAGTGATAAAATTATTTCTCAATGGCCATTTAAGAGTGGCTGATAAAATTTAGTATCTTCTAAACAAAAAGATACAGAGGTATTCTGTGATTCATTTCTACCATAGTAACACAGATATTTGTCGATTGTGGTTGTGGGAGCTTAAATAGAGTTTTGATTGCATGTATCCTCTGTGATAATTTGCAGAACAGAAATAGGAAACAATTATGTGATAGTGGAAAAAACAACTCATTTTTTTCTTCTCATTATTTTTAAGGTGAGACTATGAATGAAAAGAGTATCTTACACTTTTGATTCTTTTTTTTTTAATTTAAATTCAATTTAATTAATGCATGGTGTATTATTAGTTTCAGGGGTAGAATTTAGTGATTCATCAGTTGCGCCTGGTACTCATTCCATCAAGGGGCTTTCTTAATGCCCATCGCCTATTTACCCCATCCCCCCCCCCACGCCCCTCCAGCAACCCTCGGTTTGATTCCCAGAGTTAAGAGTCTCTTCTACTTTGTTTCCCTCTTTGTTTTTGTTTTGTTTTATTTTTCCTTCCCTTCCCCTCTGTTCATCTGTTTTGTTTCTTCAATCCCACACAGGAGTGAAATCATATGGTATCTGTCCAGAAAGTAGACTCCTCATCATGCCCTTTGAGCTTCACAAGGTTTAAAGTGAAACATTTTAACTTTCTCTCCAGTATTGACATGAAATCTGATGCCCACCCCTCTCACTTTACAGGGTTTGTTAGTGAATATTTCAATTCTATTTTTTAAACCCACAATTTAAATACTATGATTATTGGTGTTACTTTATACAAACAATGTAGATTTACCTGCTATGTCATATGCTCCCCATTCCTTGTTGTAATTCTGATCATCCTTCTTTTTTTTTTTTCATCCTGAAGTACACTTTTTGAAAGTCTCTTTAGTGTGGGCATCTTCCTATTATGCTCTCTTGGTTTTTGTTCCTTTGTGATGACTTTTACTTAAGCCTATTCTTGCAAGGTAGCTTTATTAGTCACACAATTCTTTTTTTTTTTTTTTTTTTTAGATCTTATATGTATTTTTATTTTTTTTTGACTTTTAATTTTTTATTTTTATAAACATATATTTTTATCCCCAGGGGTAAAGGTCTGTGAATCACCAGGTTTACACACTTCACAGCACTCACCAAAGCACATACCCTCCCCAATGTCCATAATCCCACCCCCTTCTCCCAAACCCCCTCCCCCCGGCAACCCTCAGTTTGTTTTGTGAGATTAAGAGTCACTTATGGTTTGTCTCCCTCCCAATCCCAGCTTGTTTCATTGATTCTTCTCCTACCCACTTAAGCCCCCATGTTGCATCACCACTTCCTCATATCAGGGAGATCATATGATAGTTGTCTTTCTCGGCTTGACTTATTTCACTAAACATGATACGCTCTAGTTCCATCCATGTTGTCGCAAATGGCAAGATTTCATTTCTTTTGATGGCTGCATAGTATTCCATTGTGTATATATACCACTTCTTCTTGATCCATTCATCTGTTGATGGACATCTAGGTTCTTTCCATAGTTTGGCTATTGTGGACATTGCTGCTATAAACATTCGGGTGCACGTGCCCCTTTGGATCACTACGTTTGTATCTTTAGGGTAAATACCCAATAGTGCAATTGCTGGGTCATAGGGCAGTTCTATTTTCAACATTTTGAGGAACCTCCATGCTGTTTTCCAGAGTGGCTGCACCAGCTTGCATTCCCACCAACAGTGTAGGAGGGTTCCCCTTTCTCCGCATCCTCGCCAGCATCTGTCATTTCCTGACTTGTTGATTTTAGCCATTCTGACTGGTGTGGGGTGATATCTTCTTGTGGTTTTGATTTGTATTTCCCTGATGCCGAGTGATAGGAAGCACTTTTTCATGTGTCTGTTGGCCATCTGGATGTCTTCTTTGCAGAAATGTTTGTTCATTCCCTCTGCCCATTTCTTTTTTTTTTTTTTTTTAATTTTTTATTTTTTATAAACATATATTTTTATCCCCAGGGGTACAGGTCTGTGAATCACCAGGTTTACACACTTCACAGCACTCACCAAATCACATACCCTCCCCAATGTCCATAATCCCACCCCCTTCTCCCAAACCCCCTCCCCCCGGCAACCCTCAGTTTGTTTTGTGAGATTAAGAGTCACTTATGGTTTGTCTCCCTCCCAATCCCAGCTTGTTTCATTTATTCTCTGCCCATTTCTTGATTGGATTATTTGTTCTTTGGGTGTTGAGTTTGCTAAGTTCTTTATAGATTCTGGACACTAGTCCTTTATCTGATATGTCGTTTGCAAATATCTTCTCCCATTCTGTCAGTTGTCTTTTGATTTTGTTAACTGTTTCCTTTGCTGTGCAAAACCTTTTGATCTTGATGAAATCCCAATAGTTCATTTTTGCCCTTGCTTCCCTTGCCTTTGGCGTTGTTCCTAGGAAGATGTTGCTGCGGCTAAGGTTGAAGAGGTTGCTGCCTGTGTTCTCCTCAAGGATTTTGATGGATTCCTTTCTGACATTGAGGTCCTTCATCCATTTTGAGTCTATTTTTGTGTGTGGTGTAAGGAAATGGTCCAATTTCATTTTTCTGCATGTGGCTGTCCAATTTTCCCAACACCATTTATTGAAGAGGCTGTCTTTTTTCCATTGGACATTCTTTCCTGCTTTGTCAAAGATCAGTTGACCATAGAGTTGAGGGTCTATTTCTGGGCTCTCTATTCTGTTCCATTGATCTATGTGTCTGTTTTTATGCCAGTACCATGCTGTCTTGATGATGACAGCTTTGTAATAGAGCTTGAAGTCCGGAATTGTGATGCCACCAACTTTGGCTCTCTTTTTCAATATCCCTTTGGCTATTCGAGGTCTTTTCTGGTTCCATATAAATTTTAGAATTATTTGTTCCATTTCTTTGAAAAAGATGGATGGTACTTTGATAGGAATTGCATTAAATGTGTAGATTGCTTTAGGTAGCATAGACATTTTCACAATGTTTATTCTTCCAATCCAGGAGCATGGAACAATTTTCCATTTCTTTGTGTCTTCCTCAATTTCTTTCATGAGTACTTTATAGTTTTCTGAGTATAGATTCTGTGCCTCTTTGGTTAGGTTTATTCCTAGGTATCTTATGGTTTTGGGTGCAATTGTAAATGGGATTGACTCCTTAATTTCTCTTTCTTCTGTCTTGCTGTTGGTGTAGAGAAATGCAACTGTTTTCTGTGCATTGATTTTATATCCTGACACTTTACTGAATTCCTGTACAAGTTCTAGCAGTTTTGGTGTGGAGTCTTTTGGGTTTTCCACATTTAGTATCATATCATCTGCAAAGAGTAATAATTTGACTTCTTCTTTGCCGATTTGGATGCCTTGAATTTCCTTTTGTTGTCTGATTGCTGAGGCTAGGACTTCTAGTACTATGTTGAATAGCAGTGGTGATAATGGACATCCCTGCCGTGTTCCTGACCTTAGCGGAAAAGCTTTCAGTTTTTCTCCATTGAGAATGATATTTGCGGTGGGTTTTTCATAGATGGCTTTGATGATATTGAGGTATGTGCCCTCTATCCCTACACTTTGAAGAGTTTTGATCAGGAAGGGATGCTGTACTTTGTCAAATGCTTTTTCAGCATCTATTGAGAGTATCATATGGTTCTGGTTCTTTCTTTTATTGATGTGTTGTATCACATTGATTGATATGCGGATGTTGAACCAACCTTGCAGCGCTGGAATAAATCCCACTTGGTCGTGGTGAATAATCCTTTTAATGTACTGTTGAATCCTATTGGCTAGTATTTTGTTGAGTATTTTCGCATCTGTGTTCATCAAGGATATTGGTCTATAGCTCTCTTTTTTGATGGGATCCTTGTCTGGTTTTGGGATGAAGGTGATGCTGGCCTCATAAAATGAGTTTGAAAGTTTTCCTTCCATTGCTATTTTTTGGAACAGTTTCAGGAGAATAGGAATTAGTTCTTCTTTAAATGTTTGGTAGAATTCCCCCGGGAAGCCGTCTGGCCCTGGGCTTTTGTTTGTTTGGAGATTTTTAATGACTGTTTCAATCTCCTTACTGGTTATAGGTCTGTCAGGCTTTCTACTTCTTCCTGGTTCAGTTGTGGTAGTTTATATATTTCTAGGAATGCATCCATTTCTTCCAGATTGTCAAATTTGTTGGCGTAGAGTTACTCATAGTATGTTCTTATAATAGTTTGTATTTCTTTGGTGTTAGTTGTGATTTCTCCTCTTTCATTCATGATTTTATTTATTTGGGTCCTTTCTCTTTTCTTTTTGATAAGTTTGGCCAGGGGTTTATCAATTTTATTAATTCTTTCAAAGAACCAGCTCCTAGTTTCGTTGATTTGCTCTATTGTCTTTTTGGTTTCTATTTCATTGATTTCTGCTCTGATCTTTATGATTTCTCTTTTCCTGCTTGGCTTAGGGTTTCTTTCTTGTTCTTTCTCCAGCTCCTTTAGGTGTAGGGTTAGGTTGTGTACCTGAGACCTTTCTTGTTTCTTGAGAAAGGCTTGTACCGCTATATATTTTCCTCTCAGGACTGCCTTTGTTGTGTCCCACAGATTTTGAACCCTTGTATTTTCATTATCATTCATTTCCATGATTTTTTTCAATTCTTCTTTAATTTCCCGGTTGACCCATTCATTCTTTAGAAGGATGCTGTTTAGTCTCCATGTATTTGGGCTCTTTTCAAACTTCCTTTTGTGGTTGAGTTCTAGCTTCAGAGCATTGTGGTCTGAAAATATGCAGGGAATGATCCCAATCTTTTGATACCAGTTGAGTCCTGATTTAGGACCAAGGATGTGATCTATTCTGGAGAATGTTCCATGTGCACTAGAGAAGAAATTGTATTCTGTTGCTTTGGGATGAACACCATGTTCTGAATATATCTGTGATGTCCATCTGGTCCAGTGTGTCGTTTAAGGCCTTTATTTCCTTGTTGATCTTTTGCTTGGATGATCTGTCCATTTCAGTGAGGGGAGTGTTAAAGTCCCCTACTATTATTGTATTGTTGTTGATGTGTTTCTTTGATTTTGTTATTAATTGGTTTATATAATTGGCTGCTCCCACGTTGGGGGCATAGATATTTAAAATTGTTAAATCTTCTTGTTGGACAGACCCTTTGAGTACGATATAGTGTCCTTCCTCATCTCTTATTATAGTCCTTGGCTTAAAATCTAATTGATCTGATATAAGGATTGCCACTCCTGCTTTCTTCTGATGTCCATTAGCATGGTAAATTCTTTTCCACCCCCTCACTTTAAATCTGGAGGTTTCTTCGGGCTTAAAATGAGTTTCTTAGAGGCAACATATAAATGGGTTTTGTTTTTTTTTTTATCCATTCTGATACCCTGTGTCTTTTGACAAGGAGCATTTAGCCCATTAACATTCAGGATAACTATTGAGAGATATGAATTTAGTGCCATTGTATTGCCTGTAAGGTGACTGTTACTGTATATGGTCTCTGTTCCTTTCTGATCTACCACTTGTAGGCTCTCTCTTTGCTTAGAGGACCCCTTTCAATATTTCCTGTAGAGCTGGTTTGGTGTTTGTTTGTAAATTCTTTCAGTTTTTGTTTGTCCTGGAAGCTTTTAATCTCTCCTTCTATTTTCAATGATAGCCTAGCTGGATATAGTATTCTTGGCTGCATGTTTTTCTCGTTTTGTGCTCTGAAAATATCATGCCAGCTCTTTCTGGCCTGCCAGGTCTCTGTGGATAAGTCAGCTGCCAATCTAATATTTTTACCATTGTATGTTACAGACTTCTTTTCCTGGGCTGCTTTCAGGATTTTCTCTTTGTCACTGAGACTTGTAAATTTTACTATTAGGTGACGGGGTGTGGGCCTATTCTTATTGATTTTGAGGGGCGTTCTCTGAACCTCCTGAATTTTGATATTTGTTCCCTTTGCCATATTGGGGAAATTCTCCCCAATAATTCTCTCCAGCATACCTTCTGCTCCCCTCTCTCTTTCTTCTTCTTCTGGAATCCCAATTATTCTAATGTTGTTTCGTCTTATGGTGTCACTTATCTCTCGAATTCTCCCCTCGTGGTCCAGTAGCCGTTTGTCCCTCTTTTGCTCAGCTTCTTTATTCTCTGTCATTTGGTCTTCTATATCGCTAATTCTTTCTTCTGCCTCATTTATCCTAGCAGTGAGAGCCTCCATTTTTTATTGCACCTCATTAATAGCTTTTTTGATTTCAACTTGGTTAGATTTTAGTTCTTTTATTTCTCCAGAAAGGGCTTTTATATCTCTTGAGAGGGTTTCTCTAATATCTTCCATGCCTTTTTCGAGCCCGGCTAGAACCTTGAGAATTGTCATTCTGAACTCTAGATCTGACATATTACCAATGTCTGTATTGATTAGGTCCCTAGCCTTCAGTACTGCCTCTTGTTCTTTTTTTTGTGTTGAATTTTTCCGTCTTGTCATTTTGTCCAGATAAGAGTATATGAAGAAGCTAGTAAAATACTAAAAGGGTGGCAACAATCCCAGGAAAATATGCTTTAACCAAATTAGAAGAGATCCAAAATCGTGAGGGAGGAGAAAGGGGATAAAAAGAGGTTCAAAAAGGAAGAAAGAAAAAAAAAGAAAAAAGAAACAAAAAGAAAAGAAAAGAATTTAAAAAAGAAAACAAGAAAAATATAAAAAAGAAAAAATATATTTATTGGATAAACTAGTTAAAAAATATTAAAAAAGAAAAAGATAAAAGTTAAACAAAAAAAAGGTTACCAGAAGGCGAGAAAAAAAAAACAAAAAATGAAAAAGAAAAAAATTAAATTAATTGCGAGACTTAAAAAAATCACAGGGAAAAAGCCATGAGTTCCATGCTTTGCTTTCTCCTCCTCTAGAATTCTGCTGCTCTCCTTGGTATTGAAACCGCACTCCTTGGTAGGTGAACTTGGTCTCGGCTGGATTTCTTGTTGATCTTCTGGGGAGGGGGCTGTTGTGGTGATCCTCAAGTGTCTTTGCCCCAGGCGGAATTGCACCACCCTTACCAGGGGCCGGGGTGAGTAATTCGCTCGGGTTTTCTTTCAGGATCTTTTGTTCCCTGAGCGCTTTCCGTAGAGTTCCAGAGGACAGGAATACAAATGGCAGCCTCCTGGTCTCCAGCCCAGAGGAGCTGAGAGCCCAGGGCCCCACTCCTCAGTGCGCCCTCAGAGAACAGAGCCCAGTTACTCCCGTCTGCCTGACCTCCGGCCGCGCTCCGAGCTCACCGAGCCTGCGACCGGTTCAAGGTAACACCAAGCTGTGAGCTTACTGTCGGCTGTAGCCGGCTTTCCCGTTCCAATACCCGCAAGCTCTGCAACACTCAGACACCCCCGATCCTTCTGTGACCCTGCGGGACCTGAGGCCACGCTGACCCCGCGTGGGCTTCACCCCGGTTTAGCCTCTGGAGCGATGTCCCTCAACAGATCAGACTTTTAAAAGTCCTGATTTTGTGCTCCGTTGCTCCGCCGCTTGCCGGGAGCCGGCCCCTCCCCCCGGGGTCTATCTTCCCATCGCTTTGGATTCACTTCTCCGCCGGTCCCACCTTTCAGAAAGTGGCTGTTTTTCTGTTTCCAGAATTGCTGTTCTTCTCTTCAATCTGCCGATGGATTTTCAGGTGTTTGCAATCTTTAGATAAGCTATCTAGCTGATCTCGGCTAGCTGAAGTAGTCTCAGCCTGCTACTTCTCCGCCATCTTGACTCCTCCCCTCACACTTTTGATTCTTAATGAATTTTGACCGACCTTTCTTTTAATTAGCACAAATTTTTAAGAGTTTATTCTAATTGCCTTCTGTTCATCTCAATTATTTTAAGATTTTCTATTTTACCACTTATATCTAAATAGGTGTTTAAATCCTATTATAAACATCTCCTTTACAATGCTAGGATAGACTACAATATGGTTACATCTTAAAGAAAGAAAAATGCTGAAATATTCACCTAAATAAGTCATCCTGCAAGAAAGAAGAGCACATTTTTAGCTCCAAGAAATCATTCTGAAGAGTAATTACAAGAAACACTTTCAGAACTCATTTCCTGGGTTGCTTGCAGAGTTTAAGGGTCAAGAGACAGCTTGGCTGGCTCAGTCTGTTAAGCATCCAACTCTTAGTTTCACTCAGGTCATGATCTAAGGGTCCCCTTCAGGGACAGAAAGATTACTACTCAGTCTTGCATCCCATATTCAGTACCTTGAATTTATGTTCTCAGTAATTGTTTCATTGAACTGCAAATGAGTAGACAATTTCAGCATCCTCCTTGGTCAACTATTAGGTGGCTGATTAAAACAAAACAAAAAAACCTGGCAAATCAGTATCTGTTGCGGACTAAATGTTTGGTCCCCACAAAATTCATATGTTGTAAACCTAACTCCCTTTGTGATAGTTTTAGGAACTGGGGCCTTTGGGATATAATTTGGAATATAATTACGTCATTATGGCAGAACCCTCATGAATGGGATTAGTGTTCTTATTTCTTAAAAAGTCCCTGGAGAACTCTCCAGCCCTGCTCTGCTGTGTGAGGATGTGAGAGGTAGGCAGTTTGCAACCAGGAAGACAGTCCTCACTAGAACCCAGCCATGCTGGTACCCTGATCTCAAACACCCTGCTTCTGGCACCATGGGAAATAATTTTCTGTGATTCGTAAGCCACCTACTCTGTAGTACTTTATGAGGGCAGCCTGAACTAAGACAACATCCTATAAAATTGATGTTACAAAAGCCAATATAGATAATCATCTTTACCTCTGGAACTACAGAGCATTTCCCAATCAGTCCAATAGTTACCTAAGTCCACAATTCTGTCTTATTTCTCCAGTGATCAAGGTAATAATGAAATACTAATGAGTGTATAATAGATTGTGGTAACCCAGAAAGTTTTCCCATACTCCCTTCTGATAATAAACTCTGCCACATTAGCCATAGATGTGAACTACATCCCACTTCATTCTATGCAAAGGGCAGACACTTTGTCCAAGAAAAGCCCACCAAATTCCTTTCCTGGTGCTGACATATGACATATGTTGACATATGAACACTGTAAGAAGGCATCTTTCTAGATCTTGGGACTGTTAGATAAAATACAGAATGCTTGGTTAAATCCAAAATTTAGATAAATAGCAAATAATTTTAGTATAAATATGTTCTGAATATTACATGCTTTATATCACTAAGTTTTGAGGTAGCTTGTTACATAGCAATAGATAGTATGACATGGGTTTGATGCTAAGAATTAACTTCTTATGAGACCCCTTGATTGCTCAGTAGGTTAAGCATCTGACTCTGGACCTCGGCTCAGGCCATGATCTCAGGGTCTCAAGCCCCCTATCGGCCTCTGTGCTCAGGGGGAGGCTGTTTGAGGATTTCTCTCCCTCTGCCCCCCCCAAATATAAATAAATAAAATTTATTTGAAATTTTAATTAATAAGTTAATTAAATTAATAAAAACTTCAATTTTTTAAAAAAGTATTCATTTCTTGTTATTTTGAAAGATTACTAAGTTGGGATATGAGCATAATTTTTTAAAAGATCTATTCTAAAACAAACATCTCGGAAGTTAGGAAAAAGAACATTTGTCAAGATCAAAGGACATTTCAAACTTGCTTAAGCAAGAAAGGGAACAAAGTACCTCCACATGGCTTCTCTATGTGACATGACTTCCTCCGATACTCGTGACTTCAGCATGGGCTGAATTCCCACATGGTAGCTCAGAGCTCCAAGATCAAAGGACTCTGACGAACACAATAAAAATGAGGTGGTCTCTGTGACCACCTCGAACAAACCATCTTGGAAGTCACAGGGTGTCAATTCGGCCACGTTCCATAATCCTAACTAGATTTAAGGACAGAGACACAGAACCCCAATTCTCAATAGGAAGAGGGTCCAAGAGCCTATGAACATGTCTGAAAACTGCCATAGAATGTGAGAGGAAGACATGAGAACAGACACTGAGCATGGTGAGGACAGTCCTTTTCTCCCCTGCCATACAGAGTTAGATGAAACTTTTTTGTGGATAGGCTGGACCTAGAGGAGAAAATAAGATGATATTTTTATCCAGATTTTGGATAAATGATAGTTATAACCTTTTTGTTTAACACTTCTTCTCTTCAGTCCTTGTTTGCTTTGCTCTGTTTTGTTTTTAAGGAATTGAGGTCATTAAGCAGGGGGTAAATGTACATGTTAATTTATTAAAAGGTAAAGTTTTGGTAAGAGGTATTAAAGATCCATGCCATTACAGCCAATTTTAGTTTGATATAAAATGCTAGGAAATGAAAGAAAAATTGCTTTTGAGCTGCAATCACTGCCTAAGAGAAAAAGCATATTTTGCATTCTTTACTGAGATGAAGGGGTAATGTTTTCCTAAGAAGAAACTGTTAAATGTTTATTAAATCAATGAAGCATAAAACAAGCTTTCCTGCAGTTTCATCCATGCTTGGATTTTAATAACTAGCATTTATCCCTTGAATGAAAAGTTATATTTGTATCCAAAAAGAAAGGCTCCTCACTCTGCACTTGGGATTTTTAGCTCTGAATAGTCTCCATTACTGATAAAATCAGTAATTTGCACTGCCATTTCAGATTATTATTATGTTCCTTTTGATGTTGGTGTTGATGGGAGCATGAGTGCCTGAATGAGCAGAGGGAGCAATGAGTGGGATCCTTCCAGTGGTGGATGGTAGAGTATGAGGGAATATGGAACCTCGTATCCTAGAATGGAGCTGTGATGAGGAACTTAAGTGATGTGCATTCATCAACACTGTGTGGGCATCTGAGGGCACAGATACACCAAAATATGCCTTTTAGGAAGGGATGAAGGTCATGTCGGACAGGGCAGAAAACAAGAGGGCTATGATGTTATGAACGACTGCCATATTAATCTGGCAATGTTATTAAATGTTATGAAATCTGATCTGTGTCTTATATAAGAGAAGCAGAGTGCCTTTGCTGAGCCCAGCTGGGCTGCTGAGCAGATGACAAAGTAGCTGCAGAGCTGGGGTGGTAGACGTCAGGGTGAGGGGAGGTGTGTAGGGTTTTAAGCTAAAGAAAGAGAAAAGATGTCCTAGTCCATTTGGACTGCTGTAACAAAATACCACAGACTGGGTGACTTGTAAACAAAAGAAATTTATGTCTCACAACTCTGGAGGCTGGAAGTCCATCAGGCTGCCAGCATGATCGGGTTTGGTTGAAGTCTGTCTTCCAGCTTGCAGACTGCAGATTTCTCACCAAGTCCTCCCATGGTGGAAAGGGCAAGGGAGCTTTCTTGGGCCTCTTTTATGAGAAATGCAAATCACCTTCATGAAGAGTCTGCCTTATGACCTAAGCTCCTCCTGTAAGTCTCACATCCCAACACCATCACCTTGGGGGTCTGGTTTCAACATACAAATTTTGTGAGGGACACAAACATTCAGACCATAGCAGAAGAGCTTGGGAAACAAAGAGGAGTAAAAAGGCAGTAGAGTCTTAAGGTGTTGGATTGGCATCTGCCCCATGTCTATTCTGAGAGACTGCTCAGGAACCGCTGTGGAGAGCAAAGTTAATTTCAGAAGAAGAACGACTTGCGTGGTCCAGAGACATTGTGAAATTCAGCATGAGTGATGTGGTTTTGGAGCTCAAGGACAGGGACGGGCCTAGGTCCTAGGGCAACTTTCCCCCAAGTAACCTCATTTAAGGGAATCACCAGCAGAGGATGACCATGCCTGCAGAGCAGCTTCCTCATGGATGAAGCTGAAGACAGGTAAAGTAGCAAAAAGTGACTTCACGTGCTGGAATAAAAAAACACAGGCAGACTTGCTCCGAAGCACACAGCTGACATCCCCAAAGGCTCCCAGAGAGCTGGAGGAAACCTGGTAGGCAGACAGATGGACCCAGAGACTTTTGGAAGACCACTATAATCTGATTACTAGCGTTAACATGACCTCATTTGTCCCCTCAGGCAGGGAAAACTTAAGCTGTTTAGATCACATAAGGAGACAATTAATAGCTGAAATGATCACCATGGTCATGATCCTTATATGTGATATGAAGCCATAACTAAAACCTGGGACCATTTAGAAATTAGAAATGAATGAGGCACCTGGGTGACTCAGTTAATCATCTGACTCTTGGTTTCAACTCAGATAGTGATCTCAGAGTCATGAGATCAAGCCCCACGCCAGGCTCTGTGCTCAGAGGACAGTCTGCTAAATATTCTCTCCTTCTACTTCTCCCTCTACCCCTCCCCCTGCTTTCTTTCTCTCTCTCTCTCTCTCAAATAAATAAATAAATAAATCCTTTTTATTTTTTTTTTTAAAGGTTTTATTTATTTGACAGACTGAGATCACAAGTAGGCAGAGAGGCAGGCAGAGAGATAGGAGGAAGCAGGCTCCCCGCTGAGCAGAGAGCCCGATGCGGGGCTCGATCCCAGGACCCTGGGATCATGACCTGAGCCGAAAGCAGAGGCTTTAACCCACTGAGCCACCCAGGCGCCCCAATAAATCCTTTTTAAATGATTCAAAATCAATGGATCCAATAAGAATTACAGGACAAGTATAACTGAGAACATAATTTTGGAGTATAAAAACCCAAAACTATACCTTGGCTTCAATCCCTCACACAGCTCAAAGAGAGAAATGAACAGCAAGTGACTTAAGAAGTCATCACATTTACATTTTCTTTGTCCCCAGACACTGTTGAAGAGATTTGCACTGGGTGAAACCAGGTGTATTTTGCATCTGGAGAAGTAGAGTGTAGGTGGTCCCACTATATTATTTAGCATGCACCTATTTAAGGTCCAGGATGACTAGGACATTGCTGTTGTACCCTCACAGGTAAATCCATCCACACACTCACTGCAGGAGTGAGGAATGGTGTTTTGAACCAATCACTCTGGTGCCCATTCTTGGAGGTCTTCCATCCGCACATACATCCATTGGTTCAAAACACCATCCGCACAATGGTGTTTTGAACCAATCACTCTGGTGCCCATTCTTGGAGGTCTTCCATCTGCACACGCGCGCGCGCACACACACACACACACACACACCATTTTAAGCCACAGAAGAATAGTTGAGGGACCCAGTGTCTTGGTCACATAAGACTAAGACTAAAAAAATATTTAGCCATTCTCCTCTGATACCTAGTGAGACAGTTGTTGATGTAGCCTTTCAACATCCGGAGTTTTCCATTTCATCTCATGTTACATCAGTAGCAACCTCTGAAAATACCGAGGCAGCAGTATTCTGAGCAACGTCACAACTACCAGCTCATTGGAACACCAAAGCAAGGCCATCACCTTCTTCCTAAGACTACATTCAGTTAAATGCCCTGTGTAATTTGTACTGACATACACAAGATTTCCCCTTTTATCAACTCTATAACCTTTCACAGGGGAGTCTACTATTCTAAATATTTTTTAAAAGCAGCCAAAGTATTTTCAATTTTATAAAACCTTTAAGCCATTACATTGTATTATATTGTGTTCATGTTTGTAATGAAAGAAAATTATAAGTCATGGCACAATATAGTACAAAATTCATACTATGATTTATAATTTTATTTTCCTTCTCATTTTATCCAAAAAGCAGAAAAAGTTGTAATTCTGCCACCTGCTCTTGGATAACAAATTAGCCGTTATTCCTTTTCTACTACTAACACTCTTCTAAACATTAACATTTGCATTTGTAAATCTAGAAATACAGAAACGCTTTTTCTTTTCTTTTCTTTCTTCTTTTTTCTTTTTTAGGAAAGGCTTTGGCTTTCATTATGAATAGCTCTAAAATCCAGTTATGCTTGCTAACACACCCTAGGGTGCTAGTGGAGATAACTTTAAAAAATAATACAAAAAAAATAAGCCTATGTTAGACCTCAAAAATCAGAAAACTAACCATAGTCTTGTCTGTATCAAAAATTATTGTCATTACCAGCAGCTTAACAGAATTGCAAATAGGTCCCCTTTAAGAGCTTGGAATTCAAAGTGAATCAGCTGTCTGTGGTTGCATTTAACAAACCATCTCAGAACCTAGTGGCTTAAAACAGCAAATATATTGTTGAGTCACAGTGCTGAAGTTCAGAATTTGAGACTAAGCTTCACTGATTCTTCTGCTCATCTCATCCAACTTGGATGAACAGCTTGTCTTGGTTTGCCTGGGATTGTCCCAGTTTTAGCACTGAAACTCCAACATCCCAGAAATTCCGTAGTCTCAGCCAAAACAGAACAGTTGGTCAGAACAGTTGGCCACCCTATGTCTGGGATTACTTACGTGGCAGTAGTCATCTGATGACTTACCTGGAGCTGGATGGTCTAAGATGGCCTCACTTATCTAGTAGTTGGTGCTAATCGTCACCTGGACCATGTGTCTTCAACAGGTTAGCCAGGCTTCTTCACATGGTCCCAGCTTCCTCGAAGAAGTGGGAGAGAGCGCAAACCTCCAGTGGGCAAAGCCCACTTTTGTTGGACCACCTTTGTGGATGTTACCTAAACCAAGTCATATAGCCAAGGAAATCAATGGTAATGTACCACACAAGGACATGGATACAAGAAACCGTGATTCACTGGGAAACCATTATTGTTACAATCTAGCATAAAGTCAAATGTCACTTAATATTCATATTTAACAAATCTGAGATTACCGTTTTGTTTGTTGTGTTACTTTTCAATACATACATATACATATTTTTTAAGTCTGGCACTCTAGTGCCGCCTAATGGAAGAAGTAAGAAATACAACTATGCTAAGGCATAGATCAAGTCACTGGTCCAGTAGCAATTCCTTTGACAGCAGAGCACAGAGAGAAAATCTCAGCTTAGTTCTGCTGGCTCTAGGCATAGGCTTGGGTGCTAAGTGTTGAGCTCCTTTACTTAATTCTTTCAGCTTGCACATATCAGAGCCATTTCTCCCATTATTCATACATCATCCCAAGGTGCATAAGTTAGGAGAAAGCAAAGCTTTCTACAATTGTAATCAAATTTCCCCTCCACTTCTGCATCCTCCTCTTCCAAAAAGGACTTCTTTCTCCCAGCCCAGAACCTAATTCATTTTTTGCCCCTAGAGTGACTTCCTCCTTGCAGAATGTGACAGAAAGGTCGCATTCCTCCCTCACCCATATGACCTTTGTTACACAAAAAAAGGTAAGGAAATTACATCCAAAAATAAATTTTTATAGACAAATTATACAAATGAACTTGTCAGTAATTATTTATTCTTTTAAAAATTCTAATTAAGTAATGAATTAATACTTAGAAGAATAAAATTGTTAGAAAAAACATTATGTTTTAATCTGCAATGTCATTTAACTCAACAATTGAATTCTAGCTGAAAATAATTATATTTTAGCTGTAATTGTTCTGTAATTGTTGAGTCATGGGCCAACTAAAAATTTCTAGTTACATAATTGAAAATTATGTGGTTCAGTTCTGTGTTGATTGACTTGGCTTGATTGAGTCCAGAGGGAAATTGTGCCATTTCATTTCTGATCAAATTCACATTGCAGCCCACATGTCCAGAATACTCACTGCAGCCACTTAAAACGAATGGAAATTGAGAGCCAGTTTATTTTCTGAGGCCAGATTGAAGAATTCCTTTAGATTTCTGGACCTAAGTTTTAATTGTTAGTAAATTTTAAAAATAAATTTTTATGTGTGTTCATCTTTCAGTGTGATGGGGTTTTTTATTATTAGACCCTCAAAAGGCACATGAGATGCACTAAAATTTAAAATAATGCTTGTTGTCTGAAAATGTGAGAAAGTAGGCAATAATTTATGGGAAAAGTTTATTAAAGCTCCACCATGTTTTTCACATATGGGGAAAAGAGTCAATTTGTGAAATGGAGAACAATAGGAGGCTTGCGACCCCTCAGAATGCAGTGGGAATCACAGGGTAAGGCTACAATGCATTAAGAACTACATCCTGGTTTAGCAAAAACAACTAAATGTACACTTGGAAAAATGCATTTGCAAATGAAAACATGAAGGTTTTTTTTTCCATGGGTGCCAAATAAAAAATGGTTTAATGTACTTTCATACTATAGCCTCATAAATTTAAAGTCAGCAGATTTTGGAATACAAAAATTGATGTAGAACAGTAAACTAGTCTACCATAGGTAAAAAGGGAACAGATTGGGTGCCTGGGTGGCTCAGTTGTTTAAGCAACTGCCTGTGGCTCAAGTCATGATCCTGGAGTCCCAGGATCAAATCCCACATTGGGCTCCCTGCTTGCCAGGGAGTCCACTTCTCCCTCTGACCTCTCCCCTCTCATGCTCTCTATGTCTGTCTCTGTCTCTCTCTCTCTCTCTCATAAATAAATAAAATCCTTTTTTAAAAAGGGAGGGGGGCATATTTACTACCTGATTCAGTGGCCTTAGCATAAAATAAAAAACTGATTTCTATTAAGTATTCAAAAGTTATATTTTTATAACTTGAAGAATAAAGGATATTCAATAGGAACATGTTGTTTCGTGCTTCCATTAATTTTAAAAGATGTCCCAAGGAAGACGGGTGTTTGTTAATAGCAAAACATAAGACCTGATTTGTGATATTATGAGGAATACCCATAAAGTATATTAAGATGTTAAAAGTCATAGGGACAGAGAACCACATTAGAACACATCTACAGTGTATTAACATTCCAGGGAAACAAAACCAGTAAGAATATTTTGGAATAAATCAGGAATGTGAAGATAAATGAGAGATTGTGAGAAATAGGACCAATGAGGAGAGTTTCCAGTAATTAGCATTATGTTTATAATTGAAAACAGAGAGTATGAGAACATGCTGAAAATAATAAACCTTCCTTCTTCATTTCCTTTGAGGAGAAAATAATGTGACACATTAAAATCTTTGAACTTTGAAATGTGAGGAACACAGTCAACTTTCTTCTCTTGACCTCAGTGTAACATGGCACAAAGTTAATTTGTATTTGTGTGGTGGGTATGAATTTCCATCTACAAACTCAGTTGAGCATAATAGATCACAATATTACATTTCAAACAAGATGAGACTTGGGGAGGAAGACAAACCATAAGAGACTCTTAATCTCAGGAAACAAACAAAGGGTCGTTGGAGGGGAGAGTGGGGGGAGCGATGGGGTGACTGGGTGAGGGACATTGGGGAGGGTGTGTGCTATAGGGAGTGCTGTGAATTGTGTAAGCCTGATGATTCACAGACCTGTACCCCTGAAACAAATAATACATTATGTGTCAATTTTTAAAAGTCTAAAAAAAAAAAAAAAGAATAAACAGGAAATGTGTTTTAAAAAAGGGTGGGGGGAACACCTGGGTGGTTCAGTGGGTTAAGCCTCTGCCTTCGGCTCAGGTCATGATCCCAGGGTCCTGGGATCAAGCCCCACATCGGGCTCTCTACTCAGCAGGGAGCCTGCTTCACTCCCTTTCTCTCTCTGCCTCTCTGCCTACTTGTGATCTCTCTCTCTCTGTGTCAAATGAATAAATAAAATCTTTAAAAAAAAAAAAAAAGAACAACAAAAACAGTATTATATTTTCTGCAGAACCATGTAACTCCCATTTTGCGTCTCCTTCACAAAACTAGGAAGAGATTCATTCTCTTCTCATAAAAGCTCAGGGAGGTTTTCAGGGAGGGCAATGCTTCTAGAATCTTATTCAAGCTAAATTATCAGAGTAGTCCTTCTGATCATAATTGTCAGTTCACAGGGTTGCTCCCAAGACCTCTACTGTCCAACCCATTTGGTTCCTTCAAATCAGCAGTTCTGTTCATTTCATGCAAAATAAAGTTTGTCAAGGCTGAGTCCCCAGCTCAGGGGATATAACTTCCCTATGTGGCTCATACAGGAGGCCCTGCTGTCTCTGTCTCTCCTGGACTCAATGGCTTCTAGCTCTTTCTTTCCCCTCTGGGACATCTTGCACGATCTCCTCGGGCTGCTTTGACTCCCTTAAAAATAGAAGCTCTTATCTTTAACAGCTTCTTCTTTCTACGCCACAAAAATCATCAAGCCTGCTGTCCTGGCTTGCTCGATGCCTGAAATGAGAAGGGTTGTGGTGATTAAAGGAGAAGAACAAATACTGATTTATTTATCGACAATTTCTTGTGTTACCCCAATATTGCCTATATATGTCACCGGTAGGAATTTTTAGCACCCACTCTGTGTGAGCATTGCACTAGGTACTCTGCATGCATCCTCCCCTCACACTCTGGCTTCACCAGGACCAGCCTTCCTCCATTTCTTATTATTATGCTCCCTCCTACCACAGGGCCTTTGTACACCATCTCCTTAGTGTCAAATCCATCCTTTACCAACCCCCTTTCTTTCCATTTCTTTTTTTTTTTTTTAATCATTTACCCTGTGAAGCTTTTCAACAATTCCTCTCCAAATATTATCATAATTATGACATGTCCCTAAGAAGATTTATCTGTAGACTGGCTTATACTAGTAATTTATGATAAAGCTGTAATTTCGCAGTAGGATTGCGACTCTTCTCTAACTCTTATGTTATCAGGCTCAAAGTCATTGGGCTTGGACTGGTATGGAACATGAACTAAAGCTTCAGGTTAGGACACAACTTAATGTAAACTTTTAATTTCCAGTAATGAAAAAAGTAAATAAATTTGCACACTTTTACTCTCTATAGCAAACCAGGATATATAATTCCAGAAATTTATGCTCAGATACATTCACACACATGTAACAATGATGTATGTACAAAGTTATTCATTGTAGACTTTTCAAAAGAGCAAAATTTTGAAAATAACCTAAATATTCACCAAGTATATATATACATATAAAGGCACAATGTAATGATGGCCAGATGTTAAAAAAATATATATATATAACAAGGGTGACATGATCACTAAAAAGTATAAGGTAGTTTAAAATAATTAGATCAATTTTTTAATGAAATAACAATGCATATAACATATAGCCATTTGTATAGAAAATGAAGAAAAAAAACAAATAATAGCTGTATCTTCTTTGATAAGCATAAAACAGCTCTAAAAGGACATCCAAGAAATAATATGGTTGTTTATGTTGAGGAAAATAGAGTGGCAGTGGATAGATGTAGGAGCAGGTATGTTTATAAACATGTGAATATATTATCTATTCAAAATAATTAAACAAAGATTTTTAATTTTTTTAAAATAAAAGCTAATGGATAAATCTTAACTTCCACAGCTGGACAAGATGAAATAATTTGAGTTAGATTTACCCACCCACCTGAAAAGACATAAAATATGTGAAACATAATGGGGCAGCTACAATATCAAGGGCAGAACACCATGGGAGGAGAGCTACAGATCTGTACCCCTTAAGTGTTCAGCAGAGTAATGGTAGGAGCATGTGTGCGAAGGAACAACCCAAGACTGGGGAAATCAAAAAAGTAAAAATAATTCAAAGGAATTAGAAAGAATAGTGCCCAGAACAAACAAGTCTTGGAATAGTGTCTATTCCCACCAGCCAGACTGAAAAACTTGGTGATTTGTATCACATTCAGTAGAGTACACAGAAGGCCTAGAGAAGTGAATAATTTGCCCTAGATTAAGCATTACTTAAGCAGTCCTGCCTAATAAATTATAAGACCAAATCCCAAAAGAGTCAAACTATTTTCAAGTAATGTAACTGCATTCCAGAACAAAACGTTCAAAAGAATATCAAAATATCCAGCCCCTCAAAATGTAAAACTTCTAGAACCTGATGAAAAAATTACCAGATATGCAAAGAATTACCTGTATATGACCCATAATGGGTAGATAATTCAGTTAAGGGAAACTAAGACCTAAGAGTAAACAGATAAGACTTTAGGACATCATAACTGTTCTACATGTTCAGAAAGTTAAGCAGAGGGACATTTCAGTGCCTCGGTCAGTTAAGCATCTGCCTTCAGCTCAGGTCATGATCCAGGGTCCTGGGATCAAACCCCATATCAGGCTCCCTGCTCAGCAAAGAGCCTGCTTCTCTCTCTCCCTCTGCTGCTTCCCCTGCTTGTGCTCTCACTTGGGCGCCCACGCGCGTTCTTTCTCTCTCTCTCTCTGTCAGATAAATAAATAAAACCTCTTTTAAAAAGGAAGAAAGTTAAGCAGAGACATAAAAAAATAAAAAGAGCAAAATAAAATCGTAAAGGTGAAAAAAAAAGGTGTCAGATTAAAAATGCTTTAGATGGGGTTATCAGCAGATTAGATGTTACAAAAAAAAAAAGTAAACTGGAAGATAAAACATCCAAAATGAAACACAAAAAGAGAAGTTATTAAAACAAAGTGTATAATTCGAGTCTCTGGAAGATATGAACAAAAAGTAGGAACAAAAAGAATACTGGAAGAGGGGAACCTAGGTTGCTCAGCGGTTTAGGCATCTGCCTTCAGCTCAGATCATGGTCTGAGGGTCTTGGGATTGAGCCCTACATCAGGTTCCCTGCTTAGTGGGGAGCCTGCTTCTCTGTCTTCCTCTGTCACGCTCCCGACTGCTTGTACTCTTTCTCTCTCTGTCAAATAAATAAAATCCTTTACTTAAAAAAATACTGAAAGAAATAATGCCCAAGAATTGTCCAGATTTCATGACAAATATATATATAGATCCAAGAAACTCAAGTAATCCCAAGCATAATTATACCAAGAAAATTATATAGCATGTGTCATGTTCTAAATAATATCTCACATCCAATGACATAGAAAAGATCTCAAGAAGTCGGAGTGGTGGAGAAAAGCAAAGATAAAAATAAGACATTTTCTATGGAAAACAATGCAAATAAGAAAGGGAGTAAGCAAAATCTTTAGAGGATTGAAAGAAAAAAGCTATTAACCTATATTCTATAGTCAACTAAAGTGTCCTTGAAAATGTAGATGACAAGCTGACTACGTCTTTAAAAATGTAGATAAATGTGGGGAGGAGTCAAGATGGCGAAGAAGTAGCAGCTGAGACTACTTCAGCTAGCAGGAGATCAGCTAGATAGCTTATCTAAAGATTGCAAACACCTGAAAATCCATCAGCAGATCGAAGAGAAGAACAGCAATTCTAGAAACAGAAAAAAAAAAACACTTTCTGAAAGGTAGGACTGGCAGAGAAGTGAATCCAAAGCGATGGGAAGATAGACCCCGGGGGGAGGGGCCGGCTCCCGGCAAGCGGTGGAGCAACCGCGCACAAAATCAGGACTTTTAAAAGTCTGTTCCGCTGAGGGACATCGCTGAGGAGGCTAAACCGGGGCGAAGCCCACGCGGGGTCAGCGTGGCCTCAGGTCCCGCAGGGTCACAGAAGGATCGGGGGTGTCTGAGTGTCACAGAGCTTGTGGGTACTGGAAAGGGAAAGCCAGCTACAGATACAGAGCCGACAGTAAGATCACAGCTCGGGCTTACCTTGAACCGGTCGAAGGCTCGGTGAGCTAGGAGCGCGGCCGGAGGTCAGGCAGACGGGAGTTAAGCTGGCCGCTGTTCTCTGAGGGCACACTGAGGAGTGGGGCCCTGGGCTCTCGGCTCCTCTGGGCCGGAGACCAGGAGGCCGCCATTTGTATTCCCGTCCTCCGGAACTTTACGGAAAGTGCTCAGGTAAGGGCGGTGCAATTCCGCCTGGGGCAAAGACACTTGAGAATCACTACACCAGGTCCCTCCCCCAGAAGATCAACAAGAAATCCAGCCGAGACCAAGTTCACCTACCAAGGAGTGCGGTTTCAATACCAAGGAGAGCAGCAGAATTCCAGAGGAGGAGAAAGCAAAGCAAGGAACTCGTGGCTTTCTCCCTATGATTTCTTAGTCTTGCAGTTAATTTAATTTTTTTCTTTTTCATTTTTTTCTCTTCTTATGCTAAATTTTTTTTAAATTTTACCCTTTTCTTTTTTAACGTTTTTTAACTAGTTTATCTAATATATATATATTTTCTTCTTATACTTTTCTTTATTCATTTTCTTTTTTTAATAATTTTCTTTCTTTCTTTCTTTCTTTCTTTCTTTCTTTTTATTTCCTATCTTTCTTTTTGAACCTCTTTTTATCCCCTTTCTCCCCCCTCATGATTTGGGATCTCTTCTGATTTGGTTAAAGCATATTTTCCAGGGGTTATTGCCACCCTTTTAGTATTTTACTTGCTCCTTCATATACTCTTATCTGGACAAAATGACAAGACGGAAAAATTCAACACACAAAAAAAGAACAAGAGGCAGTACCAAAGGCTAGGGACCTAATCAATACAGACGTTGGTAATATGTCAGATCTAGAGTTCAGAATGACAATTCTCAAGGTTCTAGCTGGGCTCGAGAATGGAAGATATTAGAGAAACACTCTTGGGAGATATAAAAGCCCTTTCTGGAGAAATAAAAGAACTAAAATCTAACCAAGTTGAAATCAAAAAAGCTATTAATGAGGTGCAATCAAAAATGGAGGCTCTCACTGTTAGGATAAATGAGGCAGAAGAAAGAATTAGCGATATAGAAGACCAAATGACAGAGAATAAAGAAGCTGAGCAAAAGAGGGACAAACAGCTACTGGACCACGAGGGGAGAATTCGAGAGATAAGTGACACCATAAGACGAAACAACATTAGAATAATTAGGATTCCAGAAGAAGAAAGAGAGAGGGGAGCAGAAGGTATGCTGGAGAGAATTATTGGGGAGAATTTCCCCAATGTGGCAAAGGGAACAAACATCAAAATTCAGGAGGTTCAGAGAATGCTTCTCAAAATCAATAAGAATAGGCCCACACCCCGTCACCTAATACTAAAATTTACAAGTCTTAGTGACAAAGAGAAAATCCTGAAAGCAGCCCAGGAAAAGAAGTCTGTAACATACTATGTTAAAAATATTAGATTGGCAGCTGACTTATCCACAGAGACCTGGCAGGCCAGAAAGAGCTGGCATGATATTTTCAGAGCACAAAACGAGAAAAACATGCAGCCAAGAATACTATATCCAGCTAGGCTATCATTGAAAATAGAAGGAGAGATTAAAAGCTTCCAGGACAAACAAAAACTGAAAGAATTTGCAAACAAACACCAAACCAGCTCTACAGGAAATATTGAAAGGGGTCCTCTAAGCAAAGAGAGAGCCTACAAGTGGTAGATCAGAAAGGAACAGAGACCATATACAGTAACAGTCACCTTACAGGCAATACAATGGCACTAAATTCATATCTCTCAATAGTTATCCTGAATGTTAATGGGCTAAATGCCCCTTGTCAAAAGACACAGGGTATCAGAATGGATAAAAAAAAAAAAACAAAACCCATTTATATGTTGCCTCTAAGAAACTCATTTTAAGCCCGAAGAAACCTCCAGATTTAAAGTGAGGGGGTGGAAAAGAATTTACCATGCTAATGGACATCAGAAGAAAGCAGGAGTGGCAATCCTTATATCAGATCAATTAGATTTTAAGCCAAGGACTATAATAAGAGATGAGGAAGGACACTATATCGTACTCAAAGGGTCTGTCCAACAAGAAGATTTAACAATTTTAAATATCTATGCCCCCAACGTGGGAGCAGCCAATTATATAAACCAATTAATAACAAAATCAAAGAAACACATCAACAACAATACAATAATAGTAGGGGACTTTAACACTCCCCTCACTGAAATGGACAGATCATCCAAGCAAAAGATCAGCAAGGAAATAAAGGCCTTAAACGACACACTGGACCAGATGGACATCACAGATATATTCAGAACATTTCATCCCAAAGCAACAGAATACACATTCTTCTCTAGTGCACATGGAACACTAGAATAGATCACATCCTTGGTCCTAAATCAGGACACAACTGGTATCAAAAGATTGGGATCATTCCCTGCATATTTTCAGACCACAATGCTCTGAAGCTAGAACTCAACCACAAAAGGAAGTTTGAAAAGAGCCCAAATACATGGAGACTAAACAGCATCCTTCTAAAGAATGAATGGGTCAACCGGGAAATTAAAGAAGAATTGAAAAAAGTCATGGAAACGAATGATAATGAAAATACAAGGGTTCAAAATCTGTGGGACACAACAAAGGCAGTCCTGAGAGGAAAATATATAGCGGTGCAAGCCTTTCTCAAGAAACAAGAAAGGTCTCAGGTACACAACCTAACCCTACAACTAAAGAAGCTGGAGAAAGAACAAGAAAGAAACCCTAAGCCCAGCAGGAGAAGAGAAATCATAAAGATCAGAACAGAAATCAATGAAATAGAAACAAAAAAAAAACAATAGAACAAATCAACGAAACTAGGAGCTGGTTCTTTGAAAGAATTAATAAAATTGATAAACCCCTGGCCCGACTTATCAAAAAGAAAAGAGAAAGGACCCAAATAAATAAAATCATGAATGAAAGAGGAGAGATCACAACTAACACCAAAGAAATACAAACTATTATAAGAACATACTATGAGCAACTCTACGGCAATAAATTTGACAATCTGGAAGAAATGGATGCATTCCTAGAAACATATAAACTACCACAACTGAACCAGGAAGAAATAGGAGATTGAAACAGTCATTAAAAATCTCCAAACAAAAAAAAAGCCCAGGGCCGGACCTCTTTCCAGGGGAATTCTACCAAACATTTAAAGAAGAACTAATTCCTATTCTCCTGAAACTGTTCCAAAAAATAGAAATGGAAGGAAAACTTCCAAACTCATTTTATGAGGCCAGCATCACCTTCATCCCAAAACCAGACAAGGATCCCATCAAAAAAGAGAGCTATAGACCAATATCCTTGATGAACACAGATGTGAAAATTCTCACCAAAATACTAGCCAATAGGATTCAACAGTACATTAAAAGGATTATTCACCACGACCAAGTGGGATTTATTCCAGGGCTGCAAGGTTGGTTCAACATCCGCAAATCAATCAATGTGATACAACACATCAATAATAGAAAGAACCAGAACCATATGATACTCTCAATAGATGCTGAAAAAGCATTTGACAAAGTACAGCATCCCTTCCTGATCAAAACTCTTCAAAGTGTAGGGATAGAAGGCACATACCTCAATATCATCAAAGCCATCTATGAAAAACCCACCGCAAATATCATTCTCAATGGAGAAAAACTGAAAGCTTTTCCGCTAAGGTCAGGAACACGGCAGGGATGTCCATTATCACCACTGCTATTCAACATAGTACTAGAAGTCCTAGCTTCAGCAATCAGACAACAAAAGGAAATTCAAGGCATCCAAATCGGCAAAGAAGAAGTCAAATTATCACTCTTCACAGATGATATGATACTAAATGTGGAAAACCCAAAAGACTCCACTCCAAAACTGCTAGAACTTATACAGGAATTCAGTAAAGTGTCAGGATATAAAATCAATGCACAGAAAACAGTTGCATTTCTCTACACCAACAGCAAGACAGAAGAAAGAGAAATTAAGGAGTCAATCCCATTTACAATCTCACCCAAAACTGTAAGATACCTAGGAATAAACCTAACCAAAGAGGCACAGAATCTATACTCAGAAAACTATGAAGTACACATGAAAGAAATTGAGGAAGACACAAAGAAATGGAAAAACGTTCTATGCTCCTGTATTGGAAGAATAAATATTGTGAAAATGTCTATGCTACCTAAAACAATCTACACATTTAATGCAATTCCTATCAAAGTACCATCCATCTTTTTCAAAGAAATGGAACAAATAATTCTAAAATTTATATGGAACCAGAAAAGACCTCGAATAGCCAAAGGGATATTGAAAAAGAAAGCCAACGTTGGTGGCATCACAATTCCAGACTTCAAGCTCTATTACAAAGCTGTCATCATCAAGACAGCATGGTACTGGCACAAAAACAGACACATAGATCAATGGAACAGAATAGAGAGCCCAGAAATAGACCCTCAACTCTATGGTCAACTGATCTTTGACAAAGCAGGAAAGAATGTCCAATGGAAAAAAGACAGCCTCTTCAATAAATGGTGTTGGGAAAATTGGACAGCCACATGCAGAAAAATGAAATTGGACCATTTCCTTACATCACACACAAAAATAGACTCAAAATGGATGAAGGACCTCAATGTGCAAAAGGAATCCATCAAAATCCTTGAGGAGAACACAGGCAGCAACCTCTTCAACCTCAGCCGCAGCAACATCTTCCTAGGAACAACGCCAAAGGCAAGGGAAGCAAGGGCAAAAATGAACTATTGGGATTTCATCAAGATCAAAAGGTTTTGCACAGCAAAGGAAACAGTTAACAAAATCAAAAGACAACTGACAGAATGGGAGAAGATATTTGCAAATGACATATCAGATAAAGGACTAGTGTCCAAAATCTATAAAGAACTTAGCAAACTCAACACCCAAAGAACAAATAATCCAATCAAGAAATGGGCAGAGGACATGAACAGACATTTCTGCAAAGAAGACATCCAGATGGCCAACAGACACATGAGAAAGTGCTCCATATCACTCGGCATCAGGGAAATACAAATCAAAACCACAAGAAGATATCACCCCACACCAGTCAGAATGGGTAAAATCAACAAGTCAGGAAATGACAGATGCTGGCGAGGATGCGGAGAAAGGGGAACCCTCCTACACTGTTGGTGGGAATGCAAGCTGGTGCAGCCACTCTGGAAAACAGCATGGAGGTTCCTCAAAATGTTGAAAATAGAACTGCCCTATGACCCAGCAATTGCACTATTGGGTATTTACCCTAAAGATACAAACGTAGTGATCCAAAGGGGCACGTGCACCCGAATGTTTATAGCAGCAATGTCCACAATAGCCAAACTATGGAAAGAACCTAGATGTCCATCAACAGATGAATGGATCAAGAAGAAGTGGTATATATACACAATGGAATACTATGCAGCCATCAAAAGAAATGAAATCTTGCCATTTGCAACAACATGGATGGAACTAGAGCGTATCATGCTTAGCGCAGTAAGTCAAGCAGAGAAAGACAACTATCATATGATCTCCCTGATATGAGAAAGTGGTGATGCAACATGGGGGCTTAAGTGGGTAGGAGAAGAATCAATGAAACAAGATGGGATTGGGAGGGAGACAAACCATAAGTGACTCTTTATCTCACAAAACAAACTGAGGGTTTCTGGGGGGAGGGGGGTTGGGAGAAGCGGGGTGGGGTTATGGACATTCTGGGGGAGCTGTGCTTTGGTGAGTGCTGTGGGGTGTGTGGACCTGGCAATTCATGGACCTGTACCCCTGGGGATAAAAATATATGTTTATAAAAAATAAAAAATTTAAAAATAAAAAAAAATTTTTTTAAATGTAGATAAATGCAAAAGATCAAATTCCCACTACCAGTAATGGTAAAGGAATTCCTCTAGTCAGAAAGATGGAAGGATGGAAATCTGGGTCTACACAAAAGAATTAAGGAAACAAAAGTGGTGTTCATAATATAATTTCATATATGTGAAATTTTATTTTTAAATCTTTTTAAAGGATAATTGACTGCTTAAACAAAAATAATAATAATACAATCTAGGATGTATAACACATGGAACCATAAGACAACAAAGTACAAAGGTTGGGGGAAGAAAAATGAAAGCATTCTATCAAAAGGTTTTTATAATATATGTGCAGTAGCACAATATACTGGAAGATAAACTGTGATCAAAAATAAACATGTATGAGGGGTGCCTGTGTGGCTCAGTGGGTTAAAGCCCCTGCCTTCAGCTCAGGTCATGATCCCAGGGTCCTGGTATCAAGCCCCACATCAGGCTCTCTGCTCAGCTGGGAGTCTGCTTCCCTTTCTCTCTCTCTGCCTGTCTCTCTGCCTACTTGTGATCTCTGTCTGTCAAGTAAATAAAATGAAATCTTAAAAAAAAAAAAAGTATTATATAAACCCTAAAGCAACCACTTAAATAAAATTTGTTAAGTCAAAAAGGACATTAAATGGAATCACAAGCAATATTCAGTGGGAAAAGATAGAAAAAGACCTGGGTGGGTTATTCATTTAAGCATCTCCCTTTGGCTCATGTCATGGTCCCAGGGTCCTGGGACTGAACCCCACATCTGGCTCCCTGCTCAGTGGGGAGTCTGCTCCTCCCTCTCCCCCAGCTCATGCCTACTCTTTTTCTCTCTCTCAAATAAATAAATAAAATCTTTTTTAAAAAATAAATAAAAGGGACAAATAAAAAACAAACAAGATGATAGATTAAGGTTTAACCACATGAATAATCATATTAAAAGTAAGTGATCTAAATAACCCAATTAAAAGGCAGAGATTATAAATTAGCAATGTGCAAGTATATGCTGCCAACAAGAAAACCACTTTAAAGACACAAATAGTTTTTAAAATAATGTAAAAAAATTTAAAAAGTCATAAATATTAGTGTTTAAATAGTACATATCCAAAGAAAGCTGAAGTGGTAAACCAAAGAATATTACCAGAGATGTTAAAAGTCACTTCATAACAAGAATAAGGCTAATTCATCAAGAGTACATAATCATCCTAGACATTTATGTACTTATTAGCAGAGCTACAAAATGCATGAAGCAAAAACTCATAGAATAGCACAGAGAAATAAACAAATTCAGAATTATAGTCCTACATACAATATCCCTCTCTCTAATTAATAGAACAAGGAAACTGAACATTAATAAAAATATAGCGGACTTGAATAGCACCATCAACCAAATTTATCTAATAAATATTTATAGACCACTCCACTTAAAAGCAACAGAATACACATTTTTATCAAGCGTAGATGGAACATTTACCAAGATAGGCCATATTCTGAGCCATTAAAAAGTCATAATAAATTTGAAAGGATTCAAGTCATAGGAAGTATATTTTCTGAGCACAGTGAAATTAAATTAGAATCAGTAACCAGAAAAATCTCACCAAAAAAAAAAATTCCTAAATAGAGGCACCTGTGTGGTTCAGTAGGTTAAATGTCTGCCTTGACTCAGGACATAATCCCAGGATCCTGGTATTGAGCCCTGCTTCTGGCTCCCCTCTCAGCAGAGAGCCAGCTTCTTCCTCTCCCTCTGCTACTCCCCTTCTTTTGTGTTTTCTCTCTCTGTCAAATAAATAAATAAAATCTTTAAAAAATAAAATAATGAAAATAAATATAAATACAAAATATAAAATAAATATAAATATAAAAATTAAAATAAATAAAAAATCCCTAAATATTTGGAAATTAAATTGCACATGTCTAAATACCTAATGTATCAAAGAAAGAAAACAAAAAAAGAAGTTAGCAAGTATTTTGAACATAATGAAATGAGAACACTGCATATCATTTTTTGTGGAATTCTGCTTAGGAAAGATTTATAGTACTAATACCTATTTTAGGGAAAAAACCTCTTAAATCAATGATCTTGGCTTCTACCTTAAGTAATGAGAAAAAGAAGAGCTAATTAAACACAAAGTTAGTAGAAGATTAAAACAATAAAAACCAAAGAGAAATCAATGAACTATAAGTGAAAAGAACAGAGAAAAATCAATGAAACCAAAAGCTAGTTCTTTAAGCAGATCAATAAAATCAGTAAACCTCCAGCCAGACTGACAAGGAAAATGAGAGAAGTGACAGAAATATGCACAACATCATTAATCATCATGGAACCACAAAATAAAACCACTCTGAGATACCATTATATCCCTATCATAATGACTAAACTTCAAAAGACTGCCCATATCAAATATTGATGAGAATGTTTAGCAGCTGGAACTCAAACACCACTATTGGGAATAAAAAATAGCACAACCACTTTGAAAAAGAGTTTGACCATTTCTTTGAAAATTAAGCATATACCCATCATATGATCTAGTCTTTCCACTCCTAGGCATTTCATCAAGAAAGAAATGAAAGCATATGTCCACACAAAGACTAGGAAACAAAATTCATATCAGCTTTGTTTATAACAGCTCAACACTGGACACAATCCAAATGTCCATCAATAAGTGAGCGGATAATCAAACTGTGATATTGTCATTCAAATGGAATACTACTCAGCAATAAAAAAGGATGACCTATTAGTAAATGCAAAACATAGATGAAGCTAAAAATAATTATACTGAATAACAGAAGACAGACCTGGAAAAAGAAAACAAATAATATGATTTTTATATAGAATTCTGGAAGCTCAAGCTACTATACAGTAACAGCAGATTATTAACCTAGACAACGGGAATGAGATCAGAAGAGAGAGACTATAAGAAAACTTGGGGGGATGGCAAATATGTTCCTAGTCTTGAATATGGTGATACCTGCACAGCGGTATACCTACATAAGTCAAGATTCATCAAATTGTATAATTAAAATATATATGCAATCCATTGTATGTCAACTGTACCTCAATTAAGCTGTTTAAAAGATTAATGGACAAATATGAGGAAATAAATATATAAATGAAAAGTTGGCTCCTTACCAGTCATTCACATTAATCAAGATAGGAAACATTAATTTATTTGGAGCTTGGTAAAAACATCAATGAAGATAAAAAGGATTCATTTTATTATATCTAAAACTAACCTAGAACACTACACAGTTTTTTTCCTTAAACTTCTTAGGAAAACAAGATACTGTATTTCCAACAAATTACATATAATATATATATGTAAACAAAAAAATCAATATACGTCTTTCTCTTGCTACTATCTATAATTTGAGATCTATGATAATTCTAGGTTTGAGATTTATTCGGCACAGCATAAATTTTAAGGCATTTTAGTCTCAGATTTTCCATGACCAAATGAAATTGCATTTGTATGACTTACAATCTTTCCATTTGTGGCTCAATTTGAACAGAATCAAGAAGTTCTGATCCCTTATGCCCAAGCTCTGAGGAAACAGGGGTTACCTATGGTAGTGTGTTCATGGGGGAGCAGCACCGAATCCATGTTTCAGTCCTAATTTGTTCCAGCTACAGTTGTAATTCGGCTCTGAAATTCAGTGCGTGGAAAATGGGAAAAGATTAGGCTGCTGGAGAGGGGGATAAAGTAGGTTACATTTGATTCTAGGATTTTTATTTCAAACAAAATAAAAAAAATGCCTAAGATACTTCAGGTTATTTTTTTAATCCTACTCACTTTCACAGGTGGTATAATAATCTCCTTTCCTGCCTTGCAATCTTTCCATCTACACAGAGTCTACGCCAGAGTGTACGCCTTAAAAAGTACTCTTAAATGGAAGTAATTAGACCAAGTACCATTTTAATATACAAAGTATTTGAAATACGTAACACACAAAGAAATCCAGGCTTATGTTGCTCAAGTGCCTCATAAAACATTACCCAGAGCAAGTCTTTAGTTGATCTGTAAATTGGCATGTCTATTATGTTTATAGATATTTGAAAATGTGTATCTTCAACCCTTAATGCCTTGTATTTTTATTTATAAATATCCTTTACTTGAAAAGTTTTTCAAAATGATGATAAAAACAATGTTGGAAATGTGTTTTTATAGATTTCTTTGCATAAAGGCATTCTCTAATTTTTTCATATCTGCCTTTAAGTAATTGTCTCTCCTTAACCCCCAAACACTGAAACAGAAACAATGTTGCAAGTAAAGAGCTCAAAGGCTTAGAAATCAGAGGATCTGGTCCAGCTCCAGGACCACCACTAGCTCCAGTCCACTGGTCGTTAACTCCCTCTGCCTGTTTCTTCAAACAGTACATAGGAATGATATTCCCAGGGTTGTAGTAAGGATGATTCTAAAGAACTGAGTAAAACTTTTAGCCAAGAGCCCAGCACATACTGAGGGCTCAAAAGAACTAGAGCTACCTTTAAACTACCTTTAAACAATAAAAATTTTTAGGACAGGGTCCAATGATTATAAATTATCTCATTACACAGCAATGGAACTACAGTGTGTCCTAACAGGAATGGAATACTTGAAATCTATTATTTGACCAAATGGAATATTTCTTAGAAAGGCAGAGAAAGCCTAATAGGATAATATAATTACAGTGAAAAGGCCTCGCTTAAATTCCACCTTCAGCATTGTAATCTAAATAACCAATTCTGGTTGGTTATTTTTTTCTACTGACCATCTCATGGTCTGTAAAATGGACATGACCTGTGTGTGGGAAGTTCTTGGTGAATCCGTACTGAGAGATGAAATCAAAGACACTGCCTGTAAGAATGTTTTCTATACTTTCATCTGTCTGATAGTACAAGATTCCTTTCACTTAAGGAGAAGTCATAAAATTGAGTGACGTCTCCCTAGATCAGTCACTAGCAGTCAAGTATTTCTCTCTAATGATAAATATATGCAGCAAGCGTGACTCTACTGGAGTCATTCATTATTTCTAATGAATCGCATTAGAAACTGAAGTGTGAAGTTAAAAGTTGATGAGGATTCCAAGGGCAGCAAGAGACCCAATCAGAACCCTATACCCACCTACAGAAAGCCAGGGCTGAAAAGTGTCATAGTGTTGATCACTGAAACTTATCTTAAGGTTTGCTTTTATTATTTTTTCCAAGCATATGTCCATAGTCCTTTAAAGATGATTTTGTCCATTTCACAGGTCTCCTGTTATGGCTGGAGGTCTCTTCGCCGTGGATCGAAAATGGTTTTGGGAGTTGGGTGGCTATGATCCAGGTTTAGAAATCTGGGGAGGAGAACAATATGAAATCTCTTTTAAGGTAAGTTACCGAGACCCTCTCCACACAATGTCTACATAATTTTGATGATTCCCGTAGAGTTGTCATCGTGCTGTGTCATGACCTATGTTGTAAGATGACAACAAAAATAAATATGTCACCTTTCCAGGTAAGTTTTGGATCAGAGAAGCTGCTTCCTTCTGATGTTTCAGTGAGGTGCAGCCATGCCATAAAGAAATGCATTAAAGAAATAACTCAAAATCCCATTTGCCGGCAGAAAACTTGATGTACCCACAAAGCTGTTTCTCCACAGACAAAACACTCCTTCCACAGCACTTAGAACATTTAGAGAAAAGAAATGAAGACAAAAGAAATTGGGTTACTGGAGTTTTCACCCTTTGTATTTATTTTTAAAATAATGGTTCAAATTTTTATCATAACCAGTTATTCCAAAATCTTAATAACAGAAGAGTAACAAAATATGAATAACAAATTAAGGCTATTTTTCATATAATTCCATAATATGTGAATTTTTTACCTCTTTTCATCTGAAGTTGCCCAGGTCTCTACTTGCTGTAATCATAAATACTCAGCAAAATTATGCACTTTATTACATATATGTACATACATAGGATAGAATTCAAATCTCAGGGTTTATGAATGAAAGGAATTAATCAACATGTGAAGACCAGACAAGCAAAGCAAAATAAACTGTGTGAATGGTTTTAGTCCAAACCTCCAAGTTGTTTTTTTTTTGAAAAGGCAGTCTCTGAAGGAAAAGAAATTCATTCTCTTTTTCTCTTTATCATTGTCATTATTTATACAGAAGATGGATTGATGTCATAAGATTTATCATAAGAAATCTCTTACTAAATAAATCATTTCTTCCTAATTACTTCCATTATAAAATCAAACCAATTCTTGCTGAGGAAAAAAAGATGTATCCGGAATACAGTAACAATCAAACTTAAGGATCCAACTAAACTCTTCGAATTTATGCATAGAAAGAAAATGATAAAGCTGATCTTCATAAAACCGTAACAGTTATATTCAATATGTTGACAAAAATGTTATGTTGTCCTCACAGTGTCAAAAATGAATATCTTTAAGGAAAAACTCAGGAGGCATGATTGCAGGCTTCGGGCCATCTAGAAGCCTCCATCTCACTCTGCAGGCAGTAGTCCTTGAAATACCATTTAGTAAATTCATGCTCTTTTCACTATCATTCAAACACATCTAATCTCACATCTAAAGTACTTCTTTAAAACCTTTTTGTGGATATATGGTTTTTAAATCCTTAAATTTACCAATTTTGTTTGCTTGTTTCTCTGTGATAGTAATAGCTTCACATTTATCACAATGTATACAACAGAAGATAGTTTAATCATAGTAACAATGACAAAACTACATTTACTTACTGGTATGTGCCAGATGCTGAGCTAAAGACCTTATATAGTTTATCTAATTTAAAGACACGATTCTAAGAGATAGGGATTATTCCATTTTATAAGTGAATATACTGAGACTTAACATTTTAAAGACTCTACATTAAAAATTGTTTTAAACTTTAAAGATTATGTAAATTATTTAATGCTGCTTTGGGGATTAAAAAAAAAATGCTCTATTTCTGCTTAACTGCAGAGAATACAGAACTAATACTACCAGTACAATTCTAGAGCTCATTGTGAACACTTTGATCTCTACATAAAATTTCCTCTCATTGAAAAGGCAAGGATCTTTCTTACAGCCAATAACAGAAGAGAAAACTCTGGCAAAATAACACTGATTATCAAACATGGTTCAAAGCTAGGGGCAAAGTTTGCAATAAATGCCTTCAAACGGGAAAAACCGAGAATAAGCTTTGACCCCAGCGTTAAGGGGGAAAAATGACATAACTATATCTTCAGAACTCAAGAAATACTTTTTACTTTTCTCTGTTCAAGATTTTTTTCTCTTAAATACTGTTAATTCACAGGTTCCTTTTTATTTTATTATTTGACAACGAGAAAGTGAGAGAGAGCATGAGAGGGGAGAAGGTCAGAGGGAGAAGCAGACTCCCCAGTGTGGGACTTGATCCCAGGACTCCAAGATCATGACCTGAGCTGAAGGCAGTTCCTTAACCAACTGAGCTACCCAGGCACCCAGATTCCTTAAGTTTAAAATGTTATTAAGAACATTTCTATTAAGTGGGAGACACCTGGCTTTGAATAAGGAGCTGGATGATGGATAAAATTGCTATGGAAAGTCTGGAGGACTTGCCCAATATACATTTGCATTCTAAATCACAAAAGCATTTCTTAAACATAGACGTTCATCTCTCTCACACCTCTTCTGGGTGACCTGAGATTTTATTATCCCATTTCCTATTTTTCAGTTACCTGTCATTCTGAAGGATATAATTGGAATACAGCCCTGTCGTCTTTGTCTAGAAACCATGGCAACAGCGCTGGAAGTTCAGGACTAAATTGCCCCAGGTTGTTTGGTTGGAATGACAGATTCTTTGGCAACAGCTCTTTCTTACAGGGTCCCATTTCAGACATTTCCCTTCATTCTTCTTGCTATTGTGTGATGACCTTGGGGTTCCTGTCCCTCCCTATTAGAATTTCTAACATGATGGGGACAAACTTAAACAGGCTTTGGTAGAATTTGCATTGAAGCAAGAAGAATCTTCTCCGTGTAAAAGGAATCAAAAGAATTGTACACACTTCATTCTGTGAAATGGTATTAAAAAGAAAAGAAAAATCAAACATCTGCATTCTGGGACATAGTCCATAAATTATGATTAATTTTCAGGGCAAAGCACTGTAAGAGATACACTAGCTGGCATTTGAGATTCAGGAAATATGTATGGATAACCAAGAGTTTACAAGTCTATTTCCATCATAATACATAATATAGAAATTGTTTTAAGTGTTGAACTTAAAAACTCCAGTTCAAAAGAATTCTGTCTATGGTCGGTATCAGGCATTGTTCCTTGCTGTTTACTCTTTAATCAGAGAATCATTTTACCACAGTTTATGACAAGGTTCCATCTCCAAATAAACTATTTATAGAAAATTCTGCTTTACATTAAGGACTTAGTTTTTGGTCAAACATTTTTTGGTTAAGAGTGCTCCTCAATTTCTTTTTTCTCTGTAAATCTCTTTCCTTTTTCTAACATCTGACTAGATGAGTAGATTTTGTGCCATAACATAAAAGCCAATACAAGTGTAATTGAGGGAAAGAGCTCTCTAGAGAAATGATCTGTGTGCCCAATCTTCACTCTCTTTCAGTATGAATCTGAACTCCTACATGACCAAAATTACCCAGCTATATTTCAGATGTCTCTGGCTTAGCCAGCTGCTAGGGAGGAGAAAGCAGCATTCAGTCAGTCGTTCAACAAGCTTTTATTGAGCTTTTAATTTATTCCAGGCCTTGTTCCAGGTACTCAGTTTGGAATGGCACCTGGAAACAAAGAGGAACCCAAAACAGACTGCACAGTGTGGCATAAAAGAGATAACCCACACCCTTACATGTTGTCTACCATTTAACTTATTGAAATAATTAAACCGTTATGAGTCTCTGAGTTTTCTGAGTGCCTTTTTACATCCATTCCCCAAAAATAAAATTCCAAATGTTAGCATTTTCAAAAAAGACCTGTCCTTCAATGGCAGAAGACTCTTTCTGGAAAATAAAAATGAGCAATACACACTAATCAGGCACCCACAAGAAATTTTGGAGGAAGCCTAGGGACCTCATCTCATCACATTCTCTGGCACGAGATATAAAGCTTAGACCCAGGTAGAAGAGCATTAACTTTGGTCTGTGCTGCCCTTTTCTACCCTTAGAAGCTTACCAACATGGTTCCTCATTGATTCAGCATTTCTTGGGCCATCTGTGGTCAGGAAAGGGCCCTTGACCCCTAGCTTCAGCTGTGCAGAAACATGCCAGGTGAGATGATCATGGCTATCCTATGTTCTAGAATGAATCTAACAAACCTGGGAGCCTCTAAGCCTACTTCAAAACCACTCTGGAAGGAGTAACACACGACCCAGTCACCTTTGTTCTGTGCGGTCATCCTTCCCATGTGTTGAGTTTAAGATCCAGACATGTGAGGATATTTTGCATCTCACAACCTTTCAGTTCTAGCCAGTCATTAATTCACTCAACAGACACTTATTTATTAATTACAATGTGCCAACTCTGGGCTAAGCTCTTGAGATGCAAAGATAAATTTGAGAAGATTCTCGCTTTGGTGGAGTTCACCTTCCATTGGCAGTCAAGAGAGTCAATTCACTGCAATTGCTCATCGTTAGTATTGTTTGGAATATATTTTATTTCCATATCACAGTAATAACTCAGGACATACGCAGTAACCTGTTTGCTAACCTCCCTTGCTGAATTCTTTCTCCTCTTTCAACCTATATCCACATTCATTTATTCCCTGAGTTGCTTTATTTTCCTCTCTAAAAATTCAACTCCTCCTAATTACCAACAAATCAAATGAAGGTACTGAATCAGAAACCATGCGACTTTGCATCAATTATCTGCTTCACCTCTCTGAATCTACACAGCAAACCAGCTTCGTGTTTTTCTGTTCTTTCCAGAGATAGAAACTCATACTTCTATTTCTATTCCTGTTTATTGCAGAGATTTTAACTAACCAGTCAGACTTTGTTCCTGAGAAATTTGTTTATTCCCTTTACAAATATTAATCAACAACCTTCACCGTGAGTCTGTGCATCACGCAAGTTAGACTCTGCAGGAATAAGGCCAAAAGGAAGCCCAGGAGAAGTCCTTGGATCAAGTACAACTGAGATGAGTATTTTACACATTAAAAATAAACATCAGTTTATCAGGCAGGAAAGCACAAAAAGCTGCATTAAAAATTCCCTGTAAAGTAAAAGATATAAATATACATTTATTTACCACCCTTGTAATGCATGAGAGGCTATAGCTTTTCCTTCTGCATGTGGGTCCATAGATTGGAGTAAAAGCAGAGGTGCAAGAACCATACCCATCCTGCATTTGCTGTGAGTTCCAGTCTGGTTTCCTTTCAGTGGAATGAGAACGTAAAAACACTTGGAAACTGTCCTAATATAGCAACAGAATCTTTTAAATTTTTTCATGATTTTGCTCAATCTTTTATTGTTACTCGGTCCATACCTAATTTGACAACAAATTTTTTTTAAATAACGACTCAATCTCCCAAACTCCTCAAATTCGTTTTGGCATGAACAACAATTGTTTCTGTTTTCATAGCCATAGTTCATCAGTTTAAGTGGTATTTAATTAAATTACATAATTTACAATTTTTTGGAGCTAGCATAATTACATTTGGGAACAAAGGCATTTGAGGTAAGCATGTAACTTCACTACTGGGAGCAACAGAGTCCAGGTGTCTTCAATGTAACCTATATTTAGTGCAGGTTTGCCATAGTATGAACACCATTCAATACCCTTGCAGAAGGCACAAAGTGATGGTTAATACATTGAATTGACTGAACAGAGATTCAGTCCTTGCCCGTCAGAAACTTTCAATCTAATAAGACAAAAGCTCATGCAGCAGAGGCTGGGTGTTGCTACCTGTGGGCAGAGGTGACTTGCTGACTTATTCAGCTCAGGTCTGAGTTGAGGTTCTTCTTTCTAGTGCTCACCCCCACCAGGTGCCCCAGTGTCCTGACCTAAAGATGACCAGTGTCTTACAGTGATGAGTTCTTGCCCTCTGCACCCTGCTCCTACAGACCTCTCTTGTTTTTTCTTGTCATTTCCTTTCCTTCCCCCAAACCCAGTCTCATGTAGTCTCTGTAAAGTGGCCCCCCCACAAAAAAAATTAGTCCTAAATTAGGCCTCTGGGGTTTCTTTGAATCTTTGTTTCTACTTTGGTGTGGCTAGAGAAGAAAATGCTCCTGGAGTAAAAAGAGAAAATGCAAAACACATTGAGCATTGAATACAAAAAAAGTACTTCAAGTTATAATCCTGCCACACACAAATAAATACATACACTTTAAAGTAAATACAATATGTCTGAGATTTTAAAAGACAGCATCCTGGGGTTTGGAGAGGGTGGTTTTAATCTCTTTGTGACCAATAAAATCTTTACATGGCGCTACCTGTGCGGCAAAATTCTGGGCATTCTATTCTTCCTGTGGTGACCGTAACTAGTACTTCATTCCTTAACAAGAAAAAGTAATGAGTTAACACTTATAGGTCATTGAATTTAATTCCTTATGGTATTCAACACTAATGAAAAGTAAAAATAAAAGTTTTATTTCATAATTGCAAAAATGGGCCATTGCCTAGTTAATACCAAAGCAAGGATTAGAATTTGGGTTTGCTCTCAAAACCATTAGCCTAATTTCTCCTAGTTAGAAAAATAAAAGATTGTACGCCACTGGTTAAAAAAAAAAAAACTGGCTTCTGCCACTCTCTGAAACCGCTTGAAAAAGTTAATGCAGTTTCTTCCTATCTGATTTTGATTAAATACGAGGCCTGACAACTCTTATTATAGATCTAATTTAAAATTTAATTTTTTACTATACTCAAAATGCAATGATTATTCAATAAGAATTGAATATACACAATAGGGATTAATCATTGAGTATAAAACATTCAGTTTGTTACTCAAACAAGATAACAGCAATTAATTTAGAATTGTTTCAGCTCAGGAAACCATATATTCAAGAGCTTAACCTCATTACAGAGCTTCTCAAATAAACACGAATTTTATTTATTTGTGTTTAAAAAATCAAAATTAATAGCCCTACAAAATTAGCTAAATTTTAAAGTTCCCCTACGTGGTATATACCTATCCAAAAAAAAAAAAGTGTAAGTAAATGTATATTTCAACAATTGAATGCTCTACAATTACAATAGATTTACAGCTTTAAGATAAAAAAGAAAGATCTTATTTCAAGATCACTCAAAAAAGGAGAACAAGGGGCACCTGGGTGGCTCAGTGGGTTAAGGCCTCTGCCTTCGGCTCAAGTCATGATCTCACGGTCCTGGGATCGAACTTTGCATCAGGCTCTCTGCTCTACGGGGAGCCTGCTTCCCCCTCTCTGTCTACTTGTGATCTCTGTCTGTCAAATAAAGAAATAAAATCTAAAAAAAAAAAAAAAAAAAAAAAGGAGAACAAGAAGCAGAAACAAAATACTAACTTTATCCTTGACAAATTATCAGATATCTTACCCCTCACCACAGTGTATGAAGATTATCATAAGCAATAAAAGTGTTCTATCTGATGATAAAACGAGAGAATGGGAAGATGAAATGACCAAAAGCTACAAATTTCACTTGAAGGCAGCAGATCTCAATTTCCCAAAGTATGTGGCACAGCCTCACAGGGGAAACTTATAACACGTGATAGAAACAATGGCAAGAGGTGTGGTTGCTGGTGGCCACGGCTTCCTTTGGTGGAATCTGGCCCAGAAGAGAAGCTGCAAATGGGAGGCAGGGGGGCAGTTCTAAACGAGATATTCGATACACAAGCCCTATTTGCAGGAAGCAGGCTGTTACTGAGGCAGAATGGAAGGAAGATCGCTGATAGGAGGAACAGCTTGCAGCGGCCAGGTTCTGCTGGATATGGACAAATAGAGGCTACCCTAGTTCACTCACACACAAATTTTGTGCCACGAAGTGAACACCTGCTCTAATTGGTAAGACTTCTTCCGAACTGAGAGTTTTAGAAAGGAGGGGCGGATGGAGAGATGGGTTAGCCCAGTGCTGAATACTAAGGCAGACACGTATTGCATGGAGCACTAGGTATATATGCAAACAATGAAACATGGAGCTCTATACCAAAAACTAATGATATACTCTATGGTGACTAATATAACATAGTAAAAATAAATAAATAAATAAGAGTTCTTCCTAGTCGAAGATGAATAATAATTTTTTTTAAAGATTTTTATTTTAATATTTGACAGAGAGAAATCACAAGTAGTCGGAGAGGCAGGCAGAGAGAGAGGGAAGCAGGCTCCCTGCGGAGCAGAGAGCCCGATGCGGGACTCGATTCCAGGACCCCGAGATCACGACCTGAGCCGAAGGCAGCGGCTTAACCCACTGAGCCACCCAGGCGCCCGATGAATAATAATTTTTAAAGAAATAGCACAGGGGTACCTGGGTGGCTCAGTCAGTTAAGCCCCTGGCTTTGGCTCAGGCAATGAACCCAGGGTCCTGGGATCAATCCTCACATTCTCAACAGGAAGCCTGCTTCTCCTCCTCTTTCCCCACCCACCCCCCCGCTGTTTGTGCTTTCTCTCTCTCTGCCAAATAAATAAATAAAATCTAAAAAAAAAAAAAAAGAGCGCATGAAAATATTATAAGAAAAAAAAATGGACCAGGAAAAATGAAAAAAGATCATCAAAATAATGTTGCTATACACTGTTATAAAATTTTTTAAAATGTTAATGATGTCATTGATTTTGCAAAACAATATTAAATGCTGAACTTTGTGAGATTAGGCAAAATATCGAAAGGTAAGAGAAAGAGATAAAAAGAAAAAGTAGCCGCTGTCAGGATAAAATGAAAAAGAAACAGAAAAGCATCACTAAGACAAAGGTCATACTGAAACTAACACAAAGGAAAGGGAATATGCTGAAAACATAGATGGACATAGAGGACAGAGTTGAGAAAAAAGGAATAAAATGAAATTAAAATCAACAAAGGTAAAAAATAATGGACAGAAATATATGGAAGGTGAAGGAGTTCATCTTCATTTTTGTCTGCAGTAGTTTTTAAGAAAAATGTTCAAATTACAATACTGTAATTGAAAACCTAGGAGATACAGCTAAAGCAGTGATCAGGAGAAAAATTAGATTCTTAAGTTCTTGTATCAACATTAAAAAGAAAGAATAAAAATAAGCAAATTTAATCATCCAAATCCAGTTTGCAAATGAAAAATAAAATAAGCCCAAGGAAATAAAGTTGAAAGATTAATAAACATAAGAAAAATTAATGACTTAGGCAGATTAATTAGACATCTTTTTTTAAAAAACTGGCCGTTAGAAAAGAAAGAAAATAAGACACAAAGAAACAATAATGGGAAAATGCAAGAATTTAGAAAAAAATATAAATAATTTTAAGAGATTATTCAGCTCAATTCTAGACAAATAAGGTTAAGATTATTGGTAAAAATTGATGATTTTCAATAAAATGTAAATGACGAAATGGATGTCCAAAAAGAAAAAAAAAAATCTGAACAGACTATATTCCTTTTCTTTTGCTATATAAAAAATTAACACAAGCTTAGTAGCTTAAAAAAAACACAAAATTTTCTCACAGCCTCTGGGTTGGAAATCCAGGATCTTTCAGCAGAACTTCTTGCTAAGGATCTCACAAGGCTGACACCAGATCTTCAGCCAACTCTATTCTTATTCACAGGCTCATTTAGGAAAAGTCCTGTGTTCAGGTTCCCTCAGATTGTTGGTAGAATCGATTTCTTTGTGGCTGTGGGACTGACCTCTCCACTGTGCTGGCTGTCATTTGGATACCATGCGGCTCCCTCTGTGCCCCTCTCACAACATGGTAGCTCACTTCTTCAAGGCCACCTGTAGAATTTCTCTCATATTTGAAATCTTCCTATCCCTTCTCTCAGTTCTTTTTAGGTCTCAGGTATTTGGTTAGACCCTCCAGGCTAGTCTCCCTTTGATTAACTCAAGGTCAACTACATTGGGACAATAATCATATCTGCAAAACCCCTTCACCTTTGTCACATAATGTCACCTAATTACAAATGTGAAATTCACCATCATTTCTCCCACACACAAAGGGAGATTATACAAGGGCACGTACACCAAATCCCACATGGGATTTGGGGGGAGCCAGAGAGCATCTCAGATTCTGCCTATCATGCTGTCCAATGACCATAGAAGAAATAGAGAAAATTGTCAAAGTGCTATCCCCTCCAAAAAACAAAAACCAAATGCTAACAGTTTCTTACAGTCTGTAGAGAACACGTAGTACAATGTTTTTCAAAAACTGTTCTTTATTTTTTAAAGATTTATTTATTGATTTATTTGATAGTGAGATCATGAACAAGGGGGAGAGGTAGAGGGAGAAGCAGATTCTCCACTGAGCAGGGAGCCCCACACGGGACTCGATCCCAGGACCCTAGATCATGACCTGAGCTAAAGGCAGACGCTTAACCAACTGAGCCACCCAGGCACCCCAAATCCTTTTCTTTATTATTAACAAAGAAAGAAATCTTTCCATTGGCTATAAAATTAATATATAATATTGATGCATAATACTGATAGTAAATTCTGACCAAGATAGCAAAAAATGATAGAAAAATACATATATTTGACTTGTAAATTCTAACATTAAAAAATAATAATAATAAATCATATAATAAAATAGCTATTCAAAGGTTAATACACCAAAATAAGTGCAGTGCAGCTTTAATGGATATGTTTCAGTATCAGGACATGTACTAACATAGTTCACCTTAAGAGTAAATTGTAAAGGTTATAGTCATCTCCATAGGTAATACAGAGGCATTTGACAAACTTTGCAATCCACATTTGAACAAAATACTTAATACTTGGCAAGATTGAATATAAATATATATTTGTATAATGGCTATATCTCAACTCAAAAACCATCAGCTAGCTTAAAGAGAAGCCTATAGGAATTAAATTATTCTTTAATGTCCCTTAATAGTATTCTGGAGATAGTAGGCAATTCCATTAGACAAAAAATGATATAAGACATAAAAATTGGAAGGGAGGAGTGGAATTTTTCATTAATTGCTGATAATATCACCCTTCACCCCTAAACAACTCAAGGGAAATCAACTAGAAAACTACTGCAAACAAACAAAAAAAATTATTACTTTGCCTGGGTGAAATGTTTATGTGGTATGTGTGTGTGTGTGTGTGTGTGTGTGTGTGTGTGTAAATATAGAGAAAACAATAGCATTTACATATAGAAACAGCAACCCCAAAGGCAGACGCTATTTACGATAGTAGTGGGAAAAACAGCTAGGAGTAAGCTTAAGAAATGTCCTAGACCTCATGAAGAAAGATTATAATGCTGCTGAGGGACACACAGACTTGAATACATGAAAAGTCATAAAGAAGATAATCCTCCCCAAGCATGCTAGTAAAAATGGTTGCATGAATTTTATTGGGGGGAGGGGTGGCTAGACGCAATGCTTCTATTTCATAAGGCAAAAAAGATAAATATAATAATAAGAAAAGTTCTGGGAAAACAGTGATGGAGAGTTAATCATATCTGATAATAAAATACAAAATAAAATTTGAATGAATAGACATAGATATGTTTGGCACAGAATTTAAATAAATCCAGGTAAATGTGGGAATTTAGTATAAGATAGGCTTAACACTTCAAGAGGAAGATAGTTGATTGCTTAGTAAATAGTATAGGAACTACTCCTTTGGAGAAAAAATAAATAAATATATATATTTATATATATATTAAATAAATATATATTTATATTTATAAATATTTTATAAATATTTATACTTATAAAAATATATATTTATATAAATATATTTATATATAAATATAAATATTTATATTTATAAATATATATTTATTTATAAAAATAAATATATATATTATATATATATTTATATATATATATATACTTCCTATTAAAAAATAGATCCCAAGGGCACCTGGGTGGCTCAGTGGGTTAAGCCGCTGCCTTCGGCTCAGGTCATGATCTCAGAGTCCTGGGATCGAGTCCCGCATCGGGCTCTCTGCTCAGTGGAGAGCCTGCTTCCCTCTCTCTCTCTCTGCCTGCCTCTCCATCTACTTGTGATTTCTCTCTGTCAAATAAATAAATAAAATCTTTAAAAAAAAATAGATCCCAAGAAGATAAACCATTTTAAACATGAAAAATCAAAATATATAAGAACTACAAAAATCCTGTAAGAACTAGAATGGGGAAATCCTCCTATGTGTGACTTTAAAAAAAAAATTAAAGATCCACTGGAAGCAATGAAAGGAAAGATTAACTCATCCACATAAAAATTCTCTGTGGAAGAAACACACAAAAGTGAAATGCTAATCTGAGTAAAGTTATTTGCAATGAATACGCTTTAATACATAAAGAGCAACTACGAATCAGGAAGATTAAATAGTTTTGGAAAGCAAAATAGAAAAAAGATTGGGGCAGCTCACAGACAAGACATATAAATGACTCCTAAGTTACTCTTCTTCAATTTCAATAAGAAAAATACAAATTAAAACTATAATGATATATTTTCATTTATTAGATTGGCAACAATCTAAAACTCTGATAACACCTATTAGATTGGCAACGGTCTAAATAATCATGGCTTAGGAAAAGAGACACTCTCAAACATGGCCAATTACAGTAGCAAAACATCATATGTCCTCTATGGGGAGCAATAAAAAAATATTCTACGAAACTTTCATTGTGCATCTGTGTTGACTCAATTTCATTTCTAGTCACATAACCCACAACAAGACTCCCACCTGTGAGAAATTACTTATGCCCAAGGATATTTATCTCAATCTTGTTTTTGTTGATAAAAAAATGGAAAACTAGAATATGTATCAATAAGAGACTAAGTTAATTATAACCTAGTTACAACATGGATTATCATATTGCCTTTAAAAAGGAATGCAATAGTTTTATTTTTACTATTAGAGAATAGTATCCAAACCTATTGCTAAGTGAAAAAAGCAAGGTATAGAAAATATATACACTATGGAGTATTATGCCTCCATCAGAAAGGATGAATACCCAACTTTTGTAGCAACATGGACGGGACTGGAAGAGATGATGCTGAGTGAAATAAGTCAAGCAGAGAGAGTCAATTATCATATGGTTTCACTTATTTGTGGAGCATAACAAATAGCATGGAGGACAAGGGGAGATGAAGAGGAGAAGGGAGTTGAGGGAAATTGGAAGGGGAGGTGAACCAGAGACTATGGACTCTGAAAAACAATCTGAGGGTTTTGAAGGGGCGGAGGGTGGGAGGTTGGGGGAACCAGGTGGTGGGTATTAGGGAGGGCACAGATTGCATGGAGCACTGCGTGTGGTGCAAAAACAATGAGTACTGTTACGCTGAAAAAAAAATTCTTTTTAATTTAAAAAATTAAATAAGGGAAGATGTTTTATTATTTATATTCAATAATTTATATAAATAAATATATAATTATTTGTATAATATATAAATATACTCTTATATAATTTATAATATATAATTTTATATGTGCAATATAGTATATATTTAAGTACTTATAAAATTACAATATGTAGGGGTGCCTGGGTGGTTCATTCCATTAAGTATCTGCCCTCTACTCAGGTCATGATCCCAGAGTTCTTAGATCCAGCCCCGAATCAGTTTCCCCTCCTCAGTTAGAAGCCTGCTTCTCCCTCTCCCTCTGCCTGCTGCTCCCCTTATTGTGCTCACTTGCTCTCTCTCTCTCTTTCTCAAAAAAATTAATAAAATCTTTAAAATAAATAAATAAAAATTTAAAAATAAAATTACAATACATAGTTTCATATGCAGACAACATTCATAGACATATTCATATATCCAGCAAATATTTATTGAAAGCCTACTACGTGTCAGACCCTGAGAATATAATAATCAACAGGAACAACAAGTTTTCTATCTCATGCGTTGTAGTGTGAGGAGAGATGGATTATAAATAAATAAGAGAATAAATAAACAAGATAATTTCTGACATTTGGAAGTGCTAAAAGGAAATAAGCCAACCAATATTACAGAGTCCCAGAATAGAGATGGTTGTATTTGACTGGCATAATGTCTCAAAAATATTTACATCTGTATGCCAAGGTGGGGATGTGGGGGGTTGGGCTGCACTGTTTACAGGTGCCCCGTGTCTACCACATTATACCTGATATCTGACTAGATACCCATAGATGGTCTCTTTGGGCTTTTACAGACCCCTGGCTTTGCTATCCTCTTAGTGGAGAGGTTTTAGATTCGGTGGTCAGAGCTTTGGTGGTATCGTGGTGAGAATAGATTGGGTGGTCAGGACAATCTTTAAAATACATCCAAATCTGCATTAATATGTTAATATGCATTTGCGTAGACATCAGGATAGCTTAAATAGAAACTCTAGAGACAAGTCCCAAATACAGACAGTCCAAAATTTCTAAACTAAAGCAGAGACTTGGGTCCACTAGAAAACCCTTGAGCGAAGAGAATCTGCAATTCACTCAGGGTGTTCTCAGCGTTGGCCTCCCTTCCATGGATCTGGACTCAGGGAGCTTCTTTCCCCTCTTCCCCTCTCTCCTCCAGGCTTCAGTATCTCTTATCCAGCTGCCACCACACCACTGCTTGCAGCAAATATTCCATATATTACATGACTCAAAGATTCATGGGAAAAATTACAAAATAATAACACATCAGCATCCCAAAGATGAAGATTCCCCCCCTACCCAGGCCACTGTCCCCCAGTCCCCATGCTTGCTAATCTCCATAACCTTGGTTCTCAGCACTAACATCTAGTACACCAGCAAAGAATCTATACTTTTAATTAATAAGCATTTCTTACTTTCTCCACAGTTGTCTGAAAATACGAAAAAATTCCAAGGGTGTTTAATTTATACTCCTAAAATAGTTTATTTGCCTCCCTAGAAGGTACAACTCAATCTCATTTTAGAAATGGACTCCTTTTCCCTTAAGCCATCTCTATACAAACTATCGTGACGATGCTTTGTACAAATGGTTTTGTTAGAAATAAATTCAGCCTTATAAAATGTGCTCATTAGAAATCCTTTTTATGCCAAGGATGATTCTAAAATATTTTATATACCTTCTCATTGCCTTTATGAGGCAGTATATTAGAGGTCTCTTCCTACTTTTGAGCCTGCAAAGTACCTCGAAGTATAGTTGCAGTTTGTATCTAAAATGTGACAGAAGCCTTTTTATGGCACACTATACCTTCAGATACACAAAAAAATATCTGAAGTTGTTCCTGTGGGGTTTTTTCCCTACAATATTTAGCCTAGGTGACATAAAAATAACCATTTTAATTCAACATGCCCAGAATGGATCTTCCAAAGAAAATATTAAAATGACTCTAAGCTCATTCAGAAACTCAAAGATAAACAGAAACAGCTGTTAAATGTCTCACAACCCAGTCTGAGATTCATTTCAATTACCCGACAAAAAGTACCTCAGGTGTAACAGAGCATTTTCAAGTTAAATTTTATGTCCATTAGATAAAAGCCTAGCGGCAAGTCTGAATTCCTCCCAGTTGTTACTTCCTTTATGTCTGATGGCATTTTCCTAATTCCCTGTTTAATTTTATTTTAGCTTTTATAGACAGTTGTAAAGTGAGCAAAATATAACAATTTACATGGCATTCAGTACCTGTGTTAAGGTCAACTTGACTCTCTGTTGAAATCGTTCTCTAATATTGACATTTTTTTCAAGTTTTTGTTTCAAGTTTTTTCTGGTTGCCATTTTTCCCTAACAAGAAAAAGGAAATATATCTAATCATTCTAATGCTTCTGGCAGGTAAATGCATAAAGCAACTATGCCTCCCCCCAGCTATAAAGACATTCGCATAGAAGGTTAGCAAAAAAATCGTTCCCTACAATTCTCAGACCCTTCACCCCAAAACCCAATGACGATAGCCTCAGAGTATATACACAGGTGAACTGTGGACGTATAAGCGTTTGATTTATATACTCTACATCAGGGTCAACAACTTACAACACACAAGACCAGCATAAATCGATCCACAACTTGCCTCCTCTTTTCCAAACTGTGAGAGTAACAATTAAGAATACAATCTCTACCTCTCTCACACAACATGTTCACAGACTTGGAAATTGTCGTATGCCCTGACCCTCTCATAGAGGTCAACACGTGTATACACAACCACCACCCCACAGAGACCCAATATACCAAAAGAATTAAGGTTCACTACTAGGTAGACTATATATCATCATGTGACCACCATTCTTTGAGCACCGATTTTGGGCCATTTAAGAGTGCTGTGTGTATTACTTAATTCAGTCTTTGCAACCGTCTTATAAAGAAGACACGCGACCCCAAGAAGATGACAATGAGACAACAAGAAAGAGGGAGTAACCTGCTCAGCTCAAACCCCCTACAAATGTGTTCTTTCCACTGTTCCATACGATAAAAGAGTATCACTTTCTCCCTAAGATAAAAATAACATGCAAATGCCATTATGGGACTTGAGGAGTGCTCACATGTTTTATTTTTGATGAAATTTCTTCATATTGAATATTACTAAAAAATATATTAATTGCCTATCAACTGAAGCTTAGAAGAACCTTCACTTCTCCAAAGTTTCTACTGTAATGACAATTCATCTGAGTAGCTTTTGACTACTGTGCTTTTTTCAAGTTATACCCTTGGCACTCCTAGACACTCAAACTCCCACTGTTCAGACCGGGTTTTTGTTTTGTTTTGGTTTGTTTTGTTTTTTGATTCTTTACCTTACTAGAAGACAGAAACCCAATTCAACCTAACTTAGAGGAAAGGAAAAATTGGAGATTACATTACTGAAAGCAAACTGGGGGAAAAAAAAAAAAGAAATCCAGTTAAGAAATAGGCAGAAGACATGACTAGACATTTTTTCCAAAGAAGACATATAGATAGCTAAGAGACACATGAAAAGACGCTCAGCATCACTCATCATCAGGGAAATACAAATGAAAACCACAATGAAATACCACCTCACACTAGTCAGAATGACTAAAATTAACAAGACAGAAAACAGATGTGGGCAAGGATGCACAGAAAGGAGAACACTCTTACACTGTTGGTGGGAATACAAACTGGTCTGGACACTCTGGAAAACAGTTGGAGGGTCCTCAAAAAGTTAAAAATAGAACAATCGTATGACCCAGCATTTGCACTACTAGGTATTTATACTAAGGATACAAACATAGTGATCAAACGGGCACATGTACCAGAATGATTATAACAGCATTATCAACAAAAACCAAATTATAGAAAATAGCCCAAACAACATCCACTAACTGATGAATGGATAAGGAAGATGTAGTGGCGGGGGGGGGGGGGGTACATACATACATATATGTATGTATATGTATGTATGTGTATGTATACACACACATATGACGGGATATTACTCAGCCATCAAAAAGAATGAAATCTTGCCATTTGCAACAATGTGGACAGAGCTAAAGTGTATTGTGCTAAGTAAAACAAGTCAGTCAGAGAAAGGCAAATACCATATGATTTCACTCGTGTGTGGAATTTAAGAAACATAGGGATGGGGAGACAAAGAGAGGGAGGCAAACTGTAAGAGACTCTTAAATATAGAGAACAAACTGAGGGTTGCTGAAGGAGAATTGGGAAGGGGATGGGTTAAGTGGGTGATGGGTATTAAGGAGGGTACTTGTAGTGATGAGCATTGGGCATTATATATAAGTGATAAATTACTAAATTCTACCAAAACCAATACTACACTATATGTTAACTAACAAAAATTTAAATAAAAACTTGAGACAAAATATATATATGTGTGTGTGTGTGTGCGCACACACGCATATATATAAAGTTATGACCAATCTTAAATTTAACTTTAGAGAGTCAGTTGGATTGACAGATTTCTAAGATACAGTGTTCCTTTTTCTACAAAATTTCCCTCAAGAGACTTCTATTCAGTACAACAAATAATTAAAAGTTCTCAAAAAAAAAAAAAAAAATCAAAAAGAAAAGAAAAAGAAGCAAAAAAATGAGTGAGCCTCTGGGAGGCCTGGAAATAAGGCCCCAAATACTGCTAGAACAATTTCTTTGAATATCTCCCCTTTGTCTCTCTGTTGGCTTCATTCCCTCCAACAGACTCTCCTTCCACCCCTCAGACGTGGCCTCTGGAAGCTCTCCGGCTTTCATTTTCTGCTTCATTGTCAGAGTAGTAGTTCCAATCTAATGAAACCTCAAGGAAGAAGTTCCTTCAGCAAGGCCTGAGTCATGTTCCTGTCCCTGTCCCTACCATTAGGAAGCTTGTATGATTGACAGCCCAACTGAAGGACAAAGGAGAAGCACACGTTTGGACAGTGTCCCCCCTAAAAAAGTTGTTCTAAGATATCCAATTTTTAAGTTTTGAAAGAATTTATTTTTAGCAGATGATGAATCCAGAAAATTTAATCAATAGACTCAAAATCTGGAGACATGATAAAATAATGATATAAAGCAAACACTTTGGGACACCTGGATGGCTCAGTCGGTTGAACATCCGACCCTTGGTTTCAGCTCAGGTCATGATATAAGGATCATGAGATCAAACAGCAGGTCAGTCTCCAGGATCAGCTGGGAGTCTTCTTATGATTCTCTCTCCCTCTCCCTCTGCCCCTCCCACCCCCATGCTCAGGTACATGTGCCCTCTCTCTCTCTCTCTCTCAAATCAATAAATCAATAAAATCTTAAAAAAAACAACAACAAACATTTTGCCTCTCATGCACCTTCTAAGCTATAAAATAGTGAATTAAGGGAAATGAGGGATTATGTCCTTAGCCATATTATTTTTCCTAAAAAGCACTTTTAAGATGTTCAAATTTGTTCTTTCTTCCCCAAGACTTAATATTTTGAATAAGACAATAAGTGATATATCTCGTTTTTTTTTTTTTTGCTCTAGTCCCCACCCTAAACACTGTTTTTAAGACTCTTAAGTGTTACTGCAAAATATGAATACCGTGCCTTCAAAGCAATGATCTTAACAAGGTACCCCTGAAGCCCTGCTATCCCTTCCCGACCACTTAAAAGCTCATTAAGTGCAAGACAGTTTGGGTACAATCTTTTTTTATACTGACATAACAGAGCATTTCTTACTTTGAAACAAATCTTAAGCAGATGGTTTAAGAAACAAGAAACAAGAGCTTTTCCCGAGACTAGAAACTATCATGTCCTCATTCAAGACTGTAGATACATTTTCCAGTTTCTGCTTTTATTATATTCTGATCAGCAAATAGAAAATGGGGGGTCAAAAAAGGCCAAAATAAGTTACTCTTTTTTCTCCTGATCTCAAAGAACAACCCCAGCACCCAAGTTTCTAAGAATAAAACAAAGCAATGGTGTGTATGGGTGTATCTCTCTCGGGTTAAGTCAAACCAAAGGTGCAATTTTTATCCCATCTGGCCCATAAAAATAGTTTGATGAGGGGCACCTGGGTGGCTCAGTGGGTTAAAGCCTCTGCCTTTGGCTCAGGTCATGATCTCAGGGTCCTGGGATTGAGTCCCACATGGGGCTCTCTGCTCATCGAGAGCCTGCTTCCCCATCTCTCTCTGCCTGCCTCTCCGCCTACTTGTCATCTCTGTCAAATAAATAAATAAAATCTTTAAAAAAAAATAGTTTGAAGATAGACATAGCTCTTTTCAATACCTATGCACCACAGCTTTTTAGGTACCTTAATTTCTAGATAGATGGTAAAGTGGTCAATTAATCTTTTCTTTTTCGATTATCTAATCCTAAGAAGTTTTTCAAATTTAGTACACTCAAGGCATACCCTACAATTAGAAAGTTATTTTCTAGTCCCAGAAATGTAATTACTTATTTATAGATAATGTGTTATATTTTAATATTAACCATTTCTTTATTTTATTATAATCCAGATATAAATGAAAATAAAGTTAAGTTAGCTTATTATCTTGAAATTTGTATTTGTTTATACTAGAGATCACAGCTTTTATTTTTAAGGCAGCTACATGGTAGGTTATCATTAAGTAACTCAGTTGTCTGGAATTAACCTCACTTTATATCAATAAACCAATAGTTTATTTATTCGATAAATATTTATACAGCACCAGCTCTGTGTCAGGCATTATCTGAGGTGCTTAGGATACATCACTCAATAAAAGACACAAAGACCTTTGTCCTTGCTGGGGAGAGAGACAGACAAGTAATAGCATAGTAAGTCTGTGAGGTATCTCCTGAGTGAGGAGCTAATAAGTGCTTTGAGGAGAGAAGGAGCAGAGAGTGATGAGGATTCAGAGCACAGACTGGAAGGGTGTTTGGGGCAAGAGAATTTGGAGCTAAGATTTGAAATCCACGCACAGATCTGGAAGACAATTTCAGACAGAGGAAACAGCCAGTACAAAGGCCCTAAGGTAAGAGGGTATCTGGCATGTTAGAGGAACAGAAAGGAAGCCAAAACGGCTTGAACAGAGAGGGGGATGGAAAGAAGAGTAGGAAATAAGATCAGAGAGATAGCAGATTTTGGAATAAATAAACTAATAAAAATCTTTTGAGAATTTAGATCACTGTTTCCATGTAGTATACTATATTTCATCTTATACCCAATAATAATATTCCCTTATTCTTCTGACAATCAATTTCTTAGGGAAACTAATTTCATATTCCATATGACTGGTATAATTGCATGATTCCATTTAATTTAACATTCTCTATGTCTAAGTTCCAGTTTGTAGCTAATACTGAAAAGTGATTTTAAAAAATAAGGCAAGCGGGGCGCCTGGGTGGCTCAGTGGGTTAAAGCCTCTGCTTTCGGCTCAGGTCACGATCCCAGGGTCCTGGATCGAGCCCCGCATCAGGCTCTCTGCTCAACAGGGAGCCTGACTCCCCCTCTCTCTCTGCCTGCCTCTCTGCCTACTTGTGATCTCTCTCTGTCAAATAAATAAATAAATAACCTTTAAAAAATATTTTAAAAATAAATAAATAAAAAATAAAAAATAAGGCAAGCATTCATGGGGTGCCTGGGTAGCTCAGTGGGTTAAAGCCTCTGCCTTCAGCTCAGGTCATGATCCCAGCGTCCTGGGATCCAGCCCCACATCAGGCTCTCTGTTCAGCAGGGAGCCTGCTTCCTCCTCTCTCTCTGCCTGCTCTCTGTCTACTTGTGATCTCTGTCTGTCAAATAAATAAATAAAATCTTTAAAAAAAAAAAAAAAAAAAAAGGCAAGCATTCAATTATCCAGTCAATTTGAACTACATTATGAAAAAAATGCTCTGTGCTCATTCATGAGTAAAATAATATTGCTTTAAAATATTTATGTTGTCAAAGGAAGACACAGTATTTGTAAATTTAAAACATTTCTCCAAGAATTAGATTCTTAAGCATGACAATGCCACAGTTTTGGTTTATTTTTTAAGAAATTATCAAACGATCCCACCAGGAAATGTCTTTTAAAAATGTAAGCCACACCCTTCAAAACAGGTAAAGAATTTGATAAATGCCACAACAGCTGCACTTTCCTAAAGAACCATGTTGTCACACTGTCACCTAAACATATCTACCTGGCATGTCGGGATATGCATGCTTCTACTGAAATGGACGTTGTTATTGGGAGACTGAACAAAACAAAGAAGTGTTTGGTAATGTCCATAGTATAGAAGCAAAAAAACAACTTTACTTAAGCCATAAACAGTGGATCTGAAATCGTATCAAATCAATACAAGACAGGCACCAAGGTTACATTGTAGGAGGAGTAGGTGCAAGTGGGAAATATTATGGTGTCCAGTTTTGAATAATACAATGTCCCACATATATTATCTTAGAATCACTGAATTTCAACATTTACAAGGACTTTTTAACTTATAGAATGGTAGCCATTTTCCCTATTTTATTGAAATATAGCTAGCTGTGCTACAGTTGCTTTTGCAAGAAAGACCATATGACCTGAAAAGCCCAAGGTATTTACTCTGACATTTACAGACAAAGTTTGCCGACTATAGATAGTATATTGATTAAACATATGGGCACTGAAGTTAGACTACTAGGATTCAAATCTCCATTCTGTAAGTGGTCAGTTATATGGCTTTGGACAGGTTACACAGCCTTTGGACTCTCACTTCCCAACCTCCATAATTGGGGGAAATAGTAAAGTCTGTCATTAAATTGTGAAAATTAAATGAAAAAGGATATAGTACACCCTCATAAATGCTAAATCTTATTGGTAGAAATACCTTCAAATAGCAGCTAGGTCAACTATCCACTCAAAAGTTTTATACTTGTCTCCAAAGTGTCATCTACTACAGATTTTAGCACAACTAGCGATGCAGAAAGCCCATTTTATCTTTAATTATTCTGTTAGAAAGTTCTTCTTCCACTGAGTTGAAATCTGTCTTTTTATAGCTCTATCCTATTAATCCCATCTCCTTGAGGTTCTACAGAACCTCTCTTCCAAATACTAGGATCTTCAAATATTTAAAAAGGGTTTCTCCAAATATTCTCAAAACTTCATATCTCTAGTTCTTTTTGTTACTTCTTCTAAAACACGGTATGCATCCCTTTCTCACTTTGGTCATTCTTTTTAGAAGGGAATATAAAGTATTTACCCAGGAATTGGCATAAGACTTCAGACCGATAGATTCAGACCTTTACTCCTCAAACACTCCATATTATGCTGGTCATGTGTGTTTTATACTACATAGTCTTTTTCCACCCCACCCTGTTCTGGAAAATATTTTTAGACACAAAGACCTTATGTTTACCGTTTTTACGTTTAATCTAATACAGCTCCAGTCTCTCAAGGTCTTTCCAGATGTTGGTATTATTGTTTAGAACATTCACTGCCCCCATCAGCTTCAATCACCTACACAGACTTCTGATGTCTTGATTCAAAAGATCAATAAGTTTCCCATTAAGTTGAAATTAATACCAGGAGTAGTCCTGAACTTATTTAAAGCAACTAATATTATTTTAGTAATCAAATTGCCTTCCCCTTGGATTTCTATCACCCTAATCACTATTTATTTACTGGTCTCATTTGGGGTGTCATTCGTCTTACTGAAAGAAGTTGGAAGCAAATGTAAATTAACACAGAAATATCTTTCTTTCTCTCTTTCATTATTATACTTTCAAACAAGTTGTATATCTGTATTAGTCAGGGCTCTCCAGAGAAACAACCAGCAGAATATGTACATATTAAGAGAGAGAGATTTGTATTAAGGAACTGGTTCACGTGATTGAGGAGGCTTGGTAAGTCCAAAATGCAGGGAAGGCCGGCAGACAGATCCAGGGAGAGCTCAGTTCAAGTCCACCAGCAACTGGCTGGCAGAATTCCTTCTTGCTAGGGGGGAGTCAGTCTTTGTTCCAGTAAGGTCTTCAACTGATTGGTTGGGGCTCACCCACAATACAGAGGACGTAATTTTTACTCAAAGTCCAATTTACATGTTAACCTCATCCAAAGAAAAAAACACCTCCATAGAAACATCCAGAACAATGCTTGACCAAATATCTAAACACCATAGTGTAGTCAAGTGAAATATAAACTAACCATTTTGGTATCTAACTCTTTTAAAATTTTTTCTTAAATTGAGAATAGCTAAAAATCTAGTGCATAGGATGCCTAGATTTTGTTTCCATAATTTTTCCTTTGATAGCTATGTACTCTGTTATATAAAACCATGATTAAGTGTGTGTCTAAGTGGATAGTCATGATAAAAAATAACCAATTAATTTTTGTTACCATATACAAATACCGCATTTTAACATATACCTTGAATTTAATATTTCTTGAGTCCACATCAATAATGAATTTTTGTCTGTACCTAAGAAAAGATTAAGGGTAGGAGAAATTAGAAAGTGACAATGATTTTTCAGGGGATCTCTAGTCAAGGTTTCCGAATCTAGATGTCACTTAAAATATGGATATGTCAGCGTTCCTTAACTCATTCACCTATTTTTAAAATTCCATTTTTTATATTTTAAATTTTTTAATTGACACTTAAATTCCAATGCTACTTCTACAAATGATTTCACAAGATTGTCAAAACAAATAGCTATATAAATAATAAGAAGATACCTAAGCATTAAATGTCACTGCAATGCAATATTTGTGAACAAATTATACTAGAATAAAAAATGCCAATGTGCTGTCTATGGAAATTAGACTTTACTGAACTAGTATTTTGGGTCTATACTGTTATGAATCTAGGTTTTGAAAAATGTGAGGGTTCTTTTTCTTGATTAACCTTTTATCATAAATAGAAATTATTAATTTAGAGACTTCAAAGGATTCTAAAAAATTTTTATGAACCTTACTAATAATTCCTCTTTTTTTTTTTAATCTGAAGTGTACTGTTCTCTTTTGTTATACTTTTAAATTTCCTCTCTTTAGGTTTGGATGTGTGGAGGAGAGATGTTTGATGTCCCATGTTCTAGAGTTGGTCATATCTACAGGAAGTACGTTCCCTATAAAGTCCCTTCCGGGACCAGCCTGGCAAGAGTGAGTAACGGGATCAGAATAAGATGGGCTTGATATGGCTTCCTGTAGGCAGGCTAAGCAGCCTCATACATGGTATAATTGGTGACAGACGGAGAAGCACCGTCGGACAGAAAAAATTGGCACTCCATTTGACAGGCTTTAGTATATAAACTGTTTCTGTGTTCCTCAGAGTTTTTCCATTCTTTAGGGAAGTATTAATTATTAGTGTGTAACAAGAATTACTGTTTACAATTGTTTAAAAGCATTTTCTCATACATTATATTTAATCTTTACCTATACCTTCTGAGATTGATATTCTTATCCTTATTTTGTGGATGAAAACTGGGGCTTGCCAAGGTGTCCTGTCTATGCTCAAATGAATGATAAATGGCAGAAGAGGGGTTTAAGCCCAGGTCTTCAGAACGGATGTCCAGTACTCCCCCTTCTCCCTTTCATGGAGTATAACAGGATATATAAAAAGACAGATGGAGAAAGGCATATATACAAGACTGGGAGAAGTGGTTGTCCAAATTCCGGCTTCTCATTTGCATCTCATTTGCAACTAGAGCCAGCTCTGCCTAAAATTTCACCCCATCCTCAAAATCCCAAATTTGGCCAGTTGCAAGATGTTTTTTCAGATACTGTTTCGAATAAAATCTTTTTCACAGGCTAAATGAAAGGATTTTTTTTTCTTCTGCATTTTAGAATGTTTTCATACGTCTTTGGGAGAAAGTCACAATACCTTCTTGAAATAATCCTGATAATTTCTGTGTGTTCCATGTGATTGTCTCTAGAGCTGGGTCAGTTGTATTCACTGCAGTATGTACCTGCCACTGCACAGTTGCAAAATCTGGGGGAAAAGGTGGTTTTGCCACGTCCCTTCGCTCAGGGTTCTCCTAGGAATCTAATCTTGAATTATTCATTTCCGTTCTTTTACTAGTAAGGCTGCACCATATAACTATTTGAATCTTTTATATAAAGCTCAATAAGTTCACAAGCTTCTTTAAAATATAAAGTAGTTCATCGGGTTCCATTAGAATATCAATCCCACAAAAGCAGAGGGTTTCTCTGGTTTTTTTTGCTACCACCTTCCCAACACCTAGAACAAGGCTTGGGAAGCACTCAACAAGTATTTGTTGAAAGGATTAATTAATCAGGAAAAATTAAGGCTAGAAAATGCTACAGGTTTTCCTTACTAAAAGTTGAGTATTTCATGGAAGTATAAAAAATATTTCATTTCTAGTGAGTCTTTTTGGGGGAGGATTCTTTCTTACTCCCTTTCTGAGATTGTCAATACTATCCACTTCCATAATCTTTTTTATAACAGCTGGAGTTAATAGTCATGAAGTTACCTCACATACACCTTGAAGGGAAATAGTCGTATTATTATGCCCTCTTCAAAAGATTAATAGCATATTCCATTGAGTAGCTGTAAAAATATGCTCTTTGAAATAAAATCACAAAATTATAAAGCAACTAAAGAGCCACATCTTGGGCAAGGACATATTATTTAATTTTGTCATAAGACTAAACGCACATGAATCTCCAAGTGCATTCAGGAAAACAGCAAGAATTCACTGAAAGGTCCAGTTTTGAGCACATATCACAAATCAGCCATGTGGATATCATAAATCACAGCATGTTAAACTACCCCAAAGATAATGCTATTGTCTCTTGTCACTTACTTCCCAAAAACCCACTCAGCTGTGCCCAGTTTGTGCCCAATCATTCATTTGCCAGACGGATGGAGTGTTCACTTGGTTTGTAGTCAAAATGAGTGTGTATGAACTGGAGGGGAAGTTGTGCTGCTCCAGAGGGTATATTTTCAAAAAAATAAAACTGTTCATATATTTTCAAGAAGGAAATTAAATACTTTTTCAAGGACTGTCAAATATAGGAAAACTAGGGCTGGCACATAAAATTCCCAGCCAAAAGGGAATGCTCATTCATATGGGGGGAAAAAAAAAGCCCGTAATTCTGAATTTTAATCTTTACCACTTAAATTTTACTTGAGGGCTCATTTTTAGTTTTTTTTTTTTTTCTCAACTGCTAGAGCAATCAGAAAGTCATAAAAATTGAAGCTCCACTGTCAGTCTCAGGAATGTTTTATGATATTTTAAATAAAAAATATATTAAAATGAAAAACAATTCTGATTTTTGGGGGAGAGACTCAACTACCTGCTACCCCCATGTCGTTACTAAATCATCAAAAATGATGAGACTGTAAAGGTGCTTCAGATGCAGGGCTATGTCTATTCAATAGGTAGTTAATCTCTCCAGCCTCATCAGGAAATGTAGAAGATGGAGATTTTTAATTCCAAAGGTTTGTTTTCTTATTTTACAAACTCACTTAATTTTTCAAAAATTTGCACCTTTTGTTTAGGTAACTATATAAACTGAGGATTCTAGCCAACTTCCCAACACACACACACACACACACACACACACACACACACACAATTGTGTGAATAACCTGTCGTCCTCTAAACAGAGCACGAGTGCATATTATAGAAACAAATTCAAATAACTACTACCTTCCATTTACCTAGTATTACAGTCTGGTTGCAAGAGACAGATAGCCATATATGAAACCATCAGAGGACACTACAAGGACAAGTAATTGTTCAAATGTATTGTAAAGATATGTATAGGTAGAGGGAGGAGGAGGGGGGAGGGGTGCCATAGCTGTTGAACTGAAAGAGGACCTTCAGGGATACCTCAGTTAAATGAACAAATTTTATAGAATAACAGCTCCCAAACTCAGGACCAGTGACCCAGAGCCAGGTCCTAGACCAGTTTTTACCCAGCCTCAGCGAACTGAGAAAAATAAGAATCACAAAGATACATATACTCAATTTAAAAATATCTTTCTAGGGGCGCCTGGGTGGCTCAGTGGGTTAAAGCCTCTGCCTTCAGCTCAGGTCGTGACTTCAGGGTCCTGGGATGGAGCCCTGCATCGGGCTCTCTGCTCGCCAGGGAGCCTGCTTCTCTCTCTCTCTATGCCTGCCTCTCTGCCTTCTTGTGATCTCCATCTGTCAAATAAATAAATAGAATCTTTTTAAAAAAAATCTTTCTAAGCAGAAATTAGAAACTTTTTTTCTTTTTCATGACGGAATGAATACAAGATAGATTATTATTAATGCCTTTATTTGGCAAAAATAAAAATTAGCATCCCTCTGTCAGTTCCCATAAAATGCAAAAATCCAGGATACAGAGATTTACAATTCACCTTCCTCTGGGAATCAGAGTATTCACTCATCATGAATCAAATTCGATATTTTGCCGAGTCGGCATCCTGTCCAATGTTTGTTTGTACACTGGGCATTGTTGTGGTATCTTTTCACCAGGAAAAAACTGCCAGTCCCTGAGGGATGCTAATCCCTATTGTCACAGGGAGACTGGACAGTCCCCATGGCTATAGTGATGATTGTCCCTTCCTGGAGATGACACTGTCCTCATCACAGAAGAGTGAGCAGCTCCTCAGTGAAAGGCCACCCGCGCCTCCACACAGTGGAAGTGGCCGAGTGGCCAGTAGGTGGAAGACTCCAAGGAGACTTCATTCTGATGGGTCATGAGTTGAACCACGCACTCTGCTGAAGGAGCAGCCATATTGGCACCTCCCAGACCTCTCTGTGAGTGCTAGTATGTTTGGGGACAGTCAAAACCACTGCACCTGAGATCAGTGGCTCTGTGAGCAGAACATGACAAAGAGGCAGAGCCATCACCCCATGGATAAACATACATTCTATAGCACAAGGGTCATCCCACAGAGATAACTTTACCCAAAGGAGTATCCCCAGGAGGATCCCAAGCCAGTGAAGGGCAGCCCTGCAGACCGTGAGGGGGGCTGTCATGGTGGTTCACACAGCTGTCCTCCCTAGTTCCAAAGGAGGACGGCCTGGGACACAAAATTGGAAGCGACCTTCACTCTAAGTTTGCAATGGATGTGACAGAATGCAAATCAAGGGATGGTATACTTCTGTGGCTTGCCACTGGTGTAGTATTAGTAATACTTTCTTTTCTAAAATTTTATCTTGCATTTTATGGCAACCATCATCCAAGTTGCAAGATAAAGCTATAAAACAAAAGAATTCAAACCCCATAAAAATCTGATTGCACAGGATGGCCTAGAGAATTTGAAAATGTAACTCACATTAGAAGGGATAAGGTTAAAGGTCAAGTGAGCAGAGCTGGGAAGGTGAATTGAGACCTGTCTGCCCAAGGCTTAACCCTTACAGGGAGGCTTAGAGTTAACAGGGGCAGCTGGAGCAGAAGGGCAGGGGCTCCAGCCTGAGCTCCCAGCTATAGGAAGAAGCAGGCAAAGACAGTGAGAAAGGATTCTGTTTGGGACCAATGGAGCTAAACTGGGAATGTACATTGGACACAGACTATGGAAAACCCCATGTGCAGGGCAGGGTGCATTTTTCTTATAGATTGTAGGGAGGTACTCATAGTTTTTGAGCAGGAAATGCCAGGATAAAAATAAAAGGGGTAGAAACAAGTCAACCAACAAGTAAATATTAAGTGGCAGAAAGTCTAAAGAAAATAACTTTTGAATGTAGGAAACATTTGTAAAGAAAATTTCCTAAAAAGTCTTCATTGATTTGCCGCACTGTGCAGTGAGAGAGAGGCCAAATGTTGCTATGAGGTTTTCATCAACGCTTCAAAGAAAAAATCATATCAGTACAAAAATGGGGATGCAAGGAAGGGGAAGGGGGAAAAATGCTCAAATTGGTTTTAGATAAAGAGGGTGAGAAGCAACCACCTTACACGAGTTCAGGGAGAGCTAGATCTGTGGAGACTTGCACAGATTGCTCATCTAGAATTCTGAGAGCCCACAAAAATCAGATTTTCTATATCAATAAATGTTCATTTCTGAAAGAAAAAAAAAAGTATACCATGCCAGGCACTATGCTAGATCCTGGAAGCATAAATGATGAACAAGATAAACAAAAACTTTAACTTTTTTTTTTTTTAAGATTTTATCTATTTATTTGAGAGAGAGAGAGAGTGTGTGCTCACAAGTAGGAGCGTGGGGGGTGGGAAGGGCCAGAAGGAGAGGGAGAAGGGGACTCCCTGCTGAGCAGGGAGCCCAAAATCATGACCTGAGTCTAAGGCAGACACTTAATTGACTGAGCCCCCCAAGCCCCCCAAACTTTTCCTTCTCATAACTAGTGGCCTTGATAATGACAGTCAGGTGGCGTCCACACAGTCCAGCAATCTATACATATCAATCCGAATACCATGAGGGTGAGCAAAGGGTTAAATAAATGTAAATAAACTCTCTGGGGAATGAGATCTGTATCTTATATACTTATTTTAAACTATTTTGTGGAAATTATAATGTTATCATTGTGATTATGATTTTAGAGAAGAGGAGGTATATCTCATATACCACACGTAGCAAATGTTATTTGTTTTTGTTTTTTTTTTTTTTAACCAATGTTTTTCACCTTAAATATTTATTTAGGGTTTCTTGGCAGAATGCAATGAGCTTTGAGGATGTCCTATGGTTATTATACTTTATGGGCATGGGTATTAAACCTGAGGTCTGAGGGCAAATGGTGGTTTTTGCCTCTGTCAGCTATGAAGTGACCTCTTCCCCTATTTCCCAAGTTGTCATTCCTCTGGTGTCATATCCCTGGAGACATCTGCTTCTGCAGACTCCATAGATCCTCTCAGACCGTTGAAAGTGGTCAGGGTGGAGGGAGGTACAGAGGAAGAGGAATGGGGGAAGAGAGTTTCGGTGTCAAAGCCAGACCACCCCGAGTCGATTGGTAAGTGCCCTCTCGTGCTTCACCCTGGCGCCGGCTATCCCGGTCTGAAGGAGCCGAGATGGAAGAACATACGCTCTGACGTGTGCAGCCCTCCCTCATTTATGTCAGAATAGATCAGTCGAGGAAAAGCTTTAGCAAGACCAAAATGACTACTTTGATATCAGAAAATAAAATCACCAACAAGGCTATAAAGTACAGTGACGAATGGGGAAATCTGCTCCCAGAAACTGACCTTTCTCCCTTTGATGATTGCAAATCAGTTTACTCTCATGAAACTGCTCAGCAAATAGGAACTATAGCATGACAATCTTAGCCATCAACGGCAGGCAGCCCCTCTTCCTGCTGCTCTGAGAACTGTAGAGTTCACATGCATCATCTGAAACAATCATTGAGTTCAGGGACATGGTGGACTCTCATGGGCTTTCTCCCAAAAAGCAGGAAAATGATGAATTCTTCCCAAAAGACTCGACTTGCATAAATGGCTAGGACTTCTGTGCAGAAGCAATTCCTCCGAAAACAGTAACTACCTCTAATTCTTCCTTACAATATAACAAAAAAGGCAGTAAGATACTGGTACTTAGGGCCAGAGCTGAAGATGATTCACATACTGCAATCATGTGTTTGCTTCTCTCCCCTTCTACGCCACATTTCAGAATATAATACCCTCTTTTTAGATGTGGCTCTTTATTTAAATATTTAAATATTATTTCATTATTCTTCATGTGAGTCTCCCTAAAGAAAACAACCATAAGTTTATTATGTGTTAATCATGATTCAGTAAATCATTAAGATACAATGAGTCCATTGCATGTTATGAGGATAAGAGTCATCCCTAGAGTCTCAACAGAGGCTCAGGCTGGAGAAATTTTTCAGTAAATATTTCCCAATTACCTACTGTGGAGAGGCATAGAGCTTGCTTCATGTCCTAAGCCAATAGCATTGGGCCATCCCTTTGTAATGGAATGTCACATCACCCAAGGACATCGCCTCACCCTGGAGATAAGTTTCTGGCACATAGCACTAGTGTAACACTCATACTCACCCTTTAACGATGGCCCTTGTTTGAACACTGGACATTTTATGCTTGTTTTGCATAAAAGGAAAACAAGACAAAGTAAAACTACTCTATGTGCCAAGGACCTAGAGAGAGGAGTTGGGAAAATATGAAACATAAACTTATTTCCCACTGCTGAACCCTCACTTGTTCCCTTAACTCCTAAACTAGTGCTATCAGAATTTTTTTTAAGTATCCACATGTTTTTGTCTGTTTAACAAATAACAACAGAATCACACATTGTCCTTAAAATTTTTTAAAAATAACAGATGTAAAACATGGAATTTGCATACCAAACATAGAGACACTGAACAGAAAGTATCATGAGAACAACATGTGAGGTGGAAAAAAAAAAAAACCCATTATTTCAAAACTCGGAACTTTTCCACAAAGCTTCTCAAAACGAAATTCTGGGGGCTCCTGGTTGGCTCACTGGGTTAAAGCCTCTGCCTTTAGCTCAGGTCATGATCCCAGTGTCCTGGGATAGAGCCCCACATTGGGCTCTCTGCTCAGTGGGGAGCCTGCTTGCTCCTCTCTCTCTCTCTCTGCCTGCCTCTCTGCCTACATGTGATATCTGTCTGTCAAACAGATAAATAAAATCTTTAAAAAAAAAAAAAAAAAAAGAAAGAAAGAAAAAAATTCTGGTTTGATTTTCTTCTATTCATTTGCTCTATGTATCCCCCCCCCGCCCAAACTCCTAGAGATGCTATCATCTTCCCAACATTAACGCATTCTGCTCAGTTTCACTGTTTTAAGTATTCCTCAGGGCTTTCCCAAGTTTAGCTCATCTATGACTTGGGAATCAAGTAGCTAATACTTTCTAATGTGCAAAACGGGGCTTGGCATTGAGACAAGCAATCTCTAAGCCACGTAAGGACAAAATTCAGCATTTCTTGAGCTATCTAATGAGGCCCAATATTCCCCATGTGTGTTTTGGAAGCCTATTGGAAGACGCTTTTTGGCGGGATAGTGGGGGAGAGGTGTGAGTGGAATGTAAGGATCTCAGGACCCTGAGATCATGACCTGAGCTACCCAGGTGCCCCAAGCCTACTGGAAGATTTTATAAGATAAATATAATATTTAATGGGGATCCTAGGCATCTACATGACAGTTAGCCCTCATGATTAATCATACTCTTACGTTGTCATTCTTAACAAAATTAAAATGGGAATGATTTTCTCTTTCCTATGGTATCTTTTCCAGTCTGCTTTTGGCTACTTCTTGCCGTACCTAAAGCACTTGATGTAGCTAGTTAGCATTTATACAGCTTCCTTCTTTCAAAGCACTTGAGAAATACATGGTGAGCCCATTTGTGGGCTAGGGGGAATTATAATTGCATTTTTATCATTATCCCCATTAGAACCGAACATTTTCCTGCATTCACAACTCCACTGGAGCCTCAGAAAGGAGGAAGCTTGCTTAGATAAAATAGGCCCCTGCTGCTACAAAATTAAGCTACTGAAATTTAAGCGAATTTAAATATTTTAGCATGTCATAATCTTAATAACCAAAAATGCAACTCTTGCAAGAGGAAGCCTGGCTGGCTGCTTTATGACTCCACCTTTTGGGACCCCAACAGGATGATGAAGCCACAGGAGCACCTGAATGGGAAACACTCATTTTGTGGAATTAGCTTCTTAACATAAGATGTGTAAAACCACAGTGACACTGTGCTTGAGGCCTGTAGTATTTAATTTCCAATCTGATCACCCTTGGTTCTAAGGGTTTATTAATTTATGGTGAGAATTCCATTTCCAGGGCTATAATGTACATGGTGTTCATAGTCAGTATTATTATAATGCATATTTGAAAGTTGCCAACAGGGTAAATTTTAAGAGTTCTCATCACAAGGGAAAAAATTGTAACTTTGTATGGTGAATGGCAATAACTAGACTTAGTATGGTTATTGCTTTCCAGTGTATACAAATATTGAATCATTATGTTATACACTTGAAGCTAGTATGTTACATGTCAATTTTACACACATACACACACACACACACACACACACACACACACACAGAATTCCATTTCCAACTTCAGTTCCAGCCCAAGTATATCTCTTTTTGGTGTTACATTCGAAGTAAAGAAAATAGTTCCATTTGATATTATATAGACTGAGAAATGGTCAAAACCAATTGGCAGCTTTGTGGTGCCTGGATGCTTTGAGTATTCTAATTCTGAAAAGAGCTTATAAAATTAAAATTCACAATTACCTAAACTTAGAACAGATATGAATTCCAACCTAAGAACCCTACTTGAGCTATTTAAAACATATAGATTTGAGGGGCCTATTTTGACAGTATGAAAAATGAAACAAGTTGTATTAATAACAAGTGGAATGAATACTGTAGCAGCATTTAATTTAACCAGTTTGCTTGTGGTAGATATTCCCTATTATGGGACAAAACACTTGATACTCTCTTCAGTCAACAGTTAGAAGTGCTAGTAGGATTTATTTTTTAAAAAATAGTAATTGTGGGGTGCCTGGGTAGCTCAGCAGATGGACTGTCAGTCTCTCCATTTCAGCTCAGGTCATGATCTCAGGGTCCTGGGATCAAGCCCTGCATCAGGTTTGTACTCAGCAGGGAGTCTGTTTGAGATTCTTTTTCTCCCTCTGCTCCTCTCCCTGCTATCTCCCTCTCTTTCAAAAATAAATAATAATAATAATAGTAATAATAATAAAGAAATAGTGCTTGTATCAATAATTTTCTACAAATAAGACTATACTGCCTCTTACACTCAAGTTGTGAGCGTGAGACGCCATTGGCTTGAATGCCAGAAATGAACACCCTTCAGATTGTCCCCCTGGTGTCTCTAGACCTCCCCAAAAAGCTTCCTCTCATGTGGCTTACATATCTGTTTGTCAGATGCAGTACCCACTCTGCCTCACCTGTGACTCGCTTCTTTGTGTTCCCATTTGCCTATTTCTTGCCTGGGAAGCCAAAGGAGAAGGCACACCATCTCCACCATTCAGAAGAAGAGCATCAACTCCTAGCTCATGGTGCTGTCTCTGGAGAAACCAACACTTCAGTTCTCAACTTGCCAGAACTTCTTTGGGTCCCGGGTAGACTCAGTATTGTTGTCTTTCACTGTGAGCCAGCTAAATGATACAGAAACCATACTTTCACTTTTGTTCTATCATTCCACGTTTTGCTTCTGAGGCAAGGTCATAAGGGCATCGCATCTTCCACCTTGATCTCTCGGATCACTTGATTTGGGAGAAGCCAGCCACCACATTGTGATGGCACTCAAGCAGTCTGTAGAGAGGCCCATAGGGAGGAAAACTGAGTCCTCTTACCAAGAGCCAGCACCACTTTATCAAACATGTAAGCCTCCTTGGAAGAAGATCTTCCGGCCCCATTCAAGGCTTAAGATAACTGCTTCCTTAGCCAAAATCTTACTGAAACTGATGAAAATCCAAGCCAGATTGCCCAGCTAATCCTCTCCCAGTTTCCTGACCCACAGAAACTAGAAAAGATTTTTTAAATTGTTTATTATTAAGCCACTCCTTTGGAGGGTAATTTGTTATATATTGCTAAATAACTAATACAGTTCTTTCTGTTTAACAGTTCTTCAGCAGCAGCAATCAGTCCAGCTTGAAGGTACATGATTACCTCAGGTGGCCCACTTGAAGCTTAAACATTAGGCAAGGTTATGCCTCAAGGATACTATCAACAGGCATCAACAGAGTGAAAAGGCAAACTCCCTGAATGGCAGAAAATATTTGCAAATCATATATCTGATAGAGTATTAATATCCAGAATATTTAAAGAATTTCTACAACTCAACAACAACAAACAAACAAACAACCTGATTCAAGAATGGGCAAAGGGGGGGCACCTCGGTGGTTCAGCTATTAAGCATCTGCCTTGGGCTGAGGTCATGATCCCAGGGTCCTGAGATGGAGGCTGCCTTCAGGCTCCCTGCTTGGTGGGAAGCCTTCTTCTCCCTCTCCCACGCTCCCTGCTTGTGTTCCCTCTCTCACTATGTGTCTCTGTCAAATAAATTAAAACTTAAAAAAAAAAATGGGCAAAAGACTTGAATAGACGTGTCTCTGAAGAAGATATATAAATGGCCAGTAGCATGTGAAAGCTACATAACATCTTAGGAATCATTAGGGAAAATACAAAACAAACCCACAATGAGATACCACTTCACATCCATTTAGATGACTATCATTGGGGGGGGGCAATGAATGTTGGAAAAGGTATATAAAAATTAGGATTCTTGTACATGGCAGAAATGTTTAATGTTGCAGCCATGGTGGAAAACAGTTTGGAGGTTCCTCAAAAAATCAAAAATATAATTACCATATGATCCAGTGATTCCACTTCTGAGTAATACACAAAAGAATTGAAAGCAAGAACTCAAACAGATATTTGTACACACATATTCACAGTAGTGATCAAAATATAAAAGCAACCCAATATTTGCTTAACAATAAATGGACAAGCAAAATGTGGTGTGTGTGTGTGTGTGTGTATATATATACATATACATATGTGTATATATACATATTATATACATATGTATATATACACACAATGGATTTTTATTCAGCCATAAAAAAGAAGAAAATTCCGACATATATTACAGAATGGTTGAATCTTGAAGACATATGCTAAGTGAAATATGCCAGTCACAGAATAACAAATACTGCATGATTCCCCTTATATGAAATATTTTAAATAGTCAAATTCATATGAAATAGAAAATAGAATGGTTGCTAGAGACTGAGGAAAGAGGAAATGCGGAGTTAATGTTTAAGAGGTTTAGAGTTTCAGTTTAGGAAGATGATAAAAATTATGGAAATGGATGATGGCAGTAGTTGTACAACATGTAAGTGTTTTTTGCTTTTGGGGAGAAATTAATGTATTTCATTTGCTTGTAAAAATACTCATCAGAAGTAACTAGAACATTCACTTAAACTGTATTTCACATAATTTATGCTAAAGAGTGAGGATTTTTTCCATGCCTTGGCAAATTGTAATATTCCTTCTTTAAGTTTGGGTCACTTTCCAATATTTAATCCTTTATGCTTTCAGTGCTATGAAATATCTACCATAGTTCCTGCGACGTGAAGTTTTTGATGGTATCACTTTCTCTGGAACTCCTTATTCTCTCCATCACAAGTATTTCCCTCACTTATGACAAGAAATACTCTCTTGCTGAATTCCTTGGCTTTACATCTAGAGTCTCTCAAATGACATCAGTGTTAACGTTTCCATGGCCGGTCATTTCTCCTAGAAATTCTATTTGAATTTCACCCTCAGCATTATCCCTTTTTGTTTTTATGCCACTCTTTCATCTTTGTTAGACAAGCCTCTCATTGTGATTATCCATTTTTGTAAAATGTCATGTCATGTTTATCTGTAGGAAACAAGGATGAGAGAGAACTATGTTTCCAGCTATGTGTGAACTGAATAGCAGATGTGCAATGATCAATCACCAACAGACTTTGAAAGAAGTGACGTAATTGGTCATTGATCATAAATCGCATTTATTATATATGTAGTGATTTGTGGTTTGAAGAGCTAACAGCAACATGTGTTCTTCATACAATTACTCACAGTTAACATACCATGGCAACTGAAATCTGAGCAGTGTTGTTGGGAGCATGTGCATGTTTTTAGTGCCATCAAACTGCACATTTCGTAGTGGTCAAAAGGCAAATTTTATGTTGCATATATTTTACCACAATTAAAAAAAAGTATGGGGCTAATAATACATTATATGTTAATAATAAAAAATAAAATTTAATTTAAAAAAAGTAAACAAGATGATTCTAAAACAAGATAAATTCTAATTTATCTAGAAATGCAAGAATAAGTATATTCTTATATACTTGATAAAGAACAAAGTTGGAGGACTTATATTACCTGACTTTAAGACATTAAAAAATTACAGTAATCATGACAGTAGTATTACAACAAAAGGATAAATGAAAGAAAATAGAGTTGAAATAGATTCTTGCATCTGGTCAAACATTTCTAGAAAAAAAACAAAGAGGAATAATTGTGAGGTGGGGCAGATGCGCTACTCTAGGCACTTACACCTAGAAGCTGAGATTCATAAATTGGACTCCATTGAAACTAAGTTCTCCTGCTCTTTAAAAGGCACTATAAGGAGAATTAAAAGACAAGCTACAGACTGGGAGAAAATATTTACAAACCACATGTCTTTGTAATACAGTTTGAAATCAGGGAGCATGATACTTTCAGCATTGTTCTTCTTTCTTAACATTGCTTTGGGTATTCAGAATTTCTTTTGTGGTTTCATACAGACTTTAGAATTGTTTGTTCTATTTCTATGAAAAATGCCATTGGAATTTCGATAGGGATTGCATTGAATATATATATTTCTTTGGAGAGTATGGATAATTTAACAATATTCATTCTTCCAACCCATGAGTACTAGTGTACCTTTCCATTTACTTGTGTCTTCTTCAGTTTCTTTCATTAATGTCTTGTGGTTGTCAACATACAGATTTTTCAACTCCTTGTTAAATTTATTCCCAGTATTTTATTCTTTTCAATTCCATTGTAAATGGGACTGTTTTCTTAACTTCTCTTTCTGCCAGATTGTATTTGTCATAGAAATGCAATATATTTTTGTGTATTCATTTGTACCCTGAGGCTTTATTAAATTCATTTATTGATTTGAACAGTTTTTTGATGACATCTATATAGTTTTCTATATATAATATCATGTCTTTAGCAAAAGTTTTACTTCTTCCTTTCCAATCTGAATGTCTTTATTTATTTTTCTTGCTTAATTGGTCTGGCTAGTATTTCCAATACTGTGTTGCATAAAAGTGGCAAGAGTTGGCATCCTTGCTTTGTTCCTGATCTTAGAAGAAAAGTTTTCAGTTTTTGACCACTGACTATGATATTAGCTGTGGGTTTATTATATATGGCCTTTATTATGTTGAGGTATGTTTCTCTATATCAACTTTGTTCAGAGTTTTTATCATAGATGAATGTTGGATTTTGTCAAATGCCTTTTCTGCATCTATTGAGGTGATCATATAATTTTTAGCTTTCATTTTCTTAATGTGGTGTATCACGTTGACTGATTTGTGAATGTTGAACCATCCTTGCATCCCTGGATTAATTCCAATTAATCATGGTGTATGATTGCTTTAATGTATTGTCAAATTCAGTTTACTATTTTCTTGAGGATTTTTGCATCTATGTTCATCAGAGATATTGGCATCCTTGTAACACCGTTGTCTGGTTTTGGTATCAGCCTTATACTAGCCTCATAAAATGAATTTGGAAGAGTTTCTGCCACTTCTATTTTTTGGAAGTGTTTGAGGATTGGTATTAATTCTTCTCTGAATAGAGTTCACCAGTGAAGCTATCTTAACCTGTACTTTTTTGGGAGGGGGTGGATTTGTTTTGTTTTGTTATTTATTTATTTATTTATGTATTTATTTGACAGACAGAGAGATCACAAGTAGGCAGACAGGTATGTGGGGCGGGAAGCAGGCTCCCTGTCCAGCAGGGAGTCTGATGAGGGGCTTGATCCCAGGATCCCAGGATCATAACCTGAGCCAAAGGCAGAGGCTTTAACCCACTGAGCCACCCAGGCGCGCCTTTGGGAGGTTTTTGATTACTGGCTGAAACTCCTTACTAATAATCAATCTGTTCAGATTTTCTATTTCATCATGATTCAGTCTTGGTAGGTTGTATCCACCTATCCATTCCTTCTAGGATGTCCAATTTGTTGGCCAATTATTGCGCATAGTAATCTCTTATGATCCTTTGTATTTATGTGTTATCAGTTGTAATGTCTCTTTATTTCTGATTTTATTCATTTGAGTCCTCTTTTTTTTTTTTCTTGGTGTGTCTAGATAAAGGTTTGTCAATTTTATTTACCTTTTCAAAGAAGCAGCTCTTAGCTTCATTGATCTTTCCACTATCATTTTAGTTTCTATTTCATTTATATTGCTCTAGATTTTACTATTCCTTTCCTTCCACTAACTTTGAACTTTGTTTTTCTTTTTCTAGTTCCTTGGGATATAGAATTGGGTTGTTTATTTGAAACTTTTCTTGTTCCTTCAGGAAGGCATTTATTGCCATTAATCTACCTTTTAGAACTGCTTTTGTTGCATCCCATAAATTTTGGTATGTTACATTTCTAATTTTGTCTATCCCAAGACTTTTTTTCTCTTTTTTTTTAAGATTTTTATTTATTTATTTGATAGACAGAGAGATCACAAGTAGGCAGAGAGGCAGGCAGAGAGAGAGGGGGAAGCAGGCTCCCCGCTGAGCAGAGAGCCCCATGTGGGGCTCGATCCCAGGACCCTGAGATCATGACCCGAGCTAAAGTCAGAGGCTTAAACCACTGAGCCACCCAGGCGCCCCTTTTTTTCTTTTTTGACTTCTTTCTGACCCATTAGTTGTTCAGTAGCACACTATTTAGTCATCAAATATTTGCAAATTTACAAGTTTTCATTATATAATTAATTTTTAGCTTTTTATCACTGTGGTCAGAGAATGTGCTTAATATTATTTCAAGCCTCTCAATTTATTAAGACTTGTTTTGTGGCTTAACATATGATCTATCTCAGAACTTGTTCCTTATACACTTGAAAATATATATTTTGCTACTTTTGGATGGGATGTTCTATAAATATCTAGTAAGTCTATCAAAGATGTCATTTAAGGCTGATGTTTCTTTATTAATTTCCTATCTGAGTTATCTATCTGTTGATGTAAGTGAAGTATTAAAGTCCTCTACTATTATTGTATTGCTATCTATTTCTCCCTTTAGGTCTGTTAATATTACTTTATTTATTTAGGTGCTTTTATATTGGATGCATAAATATTTACAAATGTTATATTCTCTTGTTGGACTGACCCCTTTATCATGACATAATACCATTCTTTGTCTCATATTACAGTTATTGTAACAAAACAAAATGTTTTGTCCAATGTAAGTATAATCAGCTTTCTTTTAATTTTCATGTCCATGGAATATCTTTTTCCATCTCTTCACTTTTAGTCTGTATGTGTCCTATATCTAAAGTCAGGCTCTTGTAGGCAGCACAGGGATGGGTACTTTTGTTTTGTTGGTTTTTGTTTGTTTGTTTGTTTGTTTTTTAATCTATTCAGCCACTCTATGTTTTTTGACTGAAGAATTTAGTCTATTTACATTAGTTATTAATGTAACTATTGATAGGTATGTACTTATTACATACTTATGTAATTAGTTATTTATAGGTATGTACTTATGACCATTCTGTTAATTGTTTTTTGACTATTTTTGTATTTCCTCTCTGTTCCTTTCTTCTTCTCCTGCTCTCTTCCTTTGTGGGTTTGATGACTTTCTTTAGTAGCACGTTTATATTCCTTTCTCTTTCGCTTTCCTGCACTTACTATAGGTTTTGTTTTGTGGCTACTGTTATGCCCCGATAATGGGTCCGTGATTAAAGGAGTGAGACTGCTAAAAAGCAAAGGTCAAGCAAAGCTTTATTTCTCGCGCCAAGCATCAAGAATCTAACAGAACGTTCAGGACGCACCTCTTACAAGAGAGGGAGACCCTTCTCTGTTTCACAGACTAGCTTTTAAGGGCGAAGGCCATGCAGTCGGGCCTGGCCATGCACAGGTAGCCAATGAGATTGTAACACACACAGGAAATTCCACAGTGATGCTAGGTGACCAACTGAATTACAATTTACCCTAGTAGACATTTGAACCAGCCTATCACATTAGGATTGGAGTCAAAAAGGCTCCCAAAGGGTGGGGGCCCATACTCCTTGGTAGCTAGGGAGATAGTATGCAACCCTGCACTGATCGGATGTCTCCACGTGGCCTGACCTAACCCTGTATCTGGGCTTTGTTACCTGGAGCTGGTTTCTGGGTCTTGTATTTAAGTAAATCCCTTGGTGGAAGAGGAGCAGGGACAGTTTAACTTTAATGAAAGCCTCTTGCTAAATAGGTCCTTACAGCTAACCTGAGGCTTACATATAACAACTTCTATCTATAATAGTCTATTTTGATCCTGCTCTAAAACTCAACATTTTTACTCTCCCCCACCATACTTTATCTTTTTAGTATCACATTTTACATCTTTTTGTCTTGTATATCCCTTAGCTAATTCTTATAATCATAGTTATCTTTACTACTCTTTTTTTTTTAACCTTCATACTATCTTTGTAACTGAGTAACCCATTACTTTTACTATATGCCTACCTTTCTAGTGACATTTATGCTTCCATATGTGTTCTTGTCACTAAAGAATGCCTTTTCTTTTCAGTATAAAGAATTCCCTTTAAGATTTCTGTAAGGCCAGTTTAGTGGTGATAAACTTCTTCAGCTTTTGCTTGTCTATAAACTCCTTACCTCTCCTTCAATTCTGAGTGATGTTTTGCCAGATAAAGTATTCTGGGCTGGAAGTATTTTTTCTTTTAGCACTTAAAATATATCAAGCCATTCCCTCTGGCCTGTAAAGTTTCTGTTGAGAGATGGAAATGAAAATTCAAAGAAATGTATACACCCTCATGTTAATTTCAGCATTATTTAAAATAGCTAAGATATGGAAGTAACTTACGTGTCCATTGATGTATGATTGTGGTATAAATATACAATGGAATGTCATTCAGCCCTAAAAAAAGAATAAGCTTGCCATTTGCAACAACATAGATGGTCCTCAAAGACATTATGCTAAGCAAAATAATCAGATAGAGAAAGATAAATACATGATCTCCTTTACATGTGATATTAAAAAGAAAATAAAAGCTCATAGATACAGAGAGCAGATAGATTGCCAGAGGTAAGGGAGGAATGGCAAACTTTTTTTTTTTAGTTTAAATAAATTTTTATCACATTTCTAATGAAAATCTTGTATCCAGAGTATATAAAGAACTTTCAGAATTCAATAATAAGAACACACATCAAAAAAAAAAAAAAAAAAACTATTTTTTAGATGGGCAAAAGATTTAAATAGTTCACCAAATAAGATATACAGATGATCAATAAGTGCATGAAAAGATGCTTCACATTATTAGGCATTAAGGAACTATAAATTAAAACTATACTTTTTTAATGGCAAAAATAAAAAGAGTGACCATGCTGAGTGCTGAAGTTATGGTTTTTTTTTTTTTTTAAGATTTTATTTATTTATTCGACAGAGAGAGATCACAAGTAGGCAGAGAGGTAGGCAGAGAGAGAGAGAGAAGAGGATGCAGGCTTTCCACCAAGGATAGAGCCCGATGCGGGGCTCAATCCCAGGACCCTGGGATCATGACCTAAGCCAAAGGCAGAGGCTTTAACCCTCTGAGCCACCCCGGTGCCCCCCTGAAGTTATGGTTTAACTGGAATACTCACACAATACTAATGGGAATGGAAAAGGGAACAACCACTTTGGAAAATAGTTTAGCAGTTTCATTAAAAGTTAGACTACTTAACATATGCCCAGACACACTTCAAAATATTTACCTAGTAGAAATTAAACCAATATCCATACAAACACTGTTCATAGTAGCCTTATTGTAACATCCCCAAACCAGAAAGACCCAAATGTCCATCAATAGGTAAATGGAGAAATGAATTGTAGCATAACTACATACTACAATATAATAAAAAGAAATTCATGCAGCTACATGGATGAACTTAACAATTATGCTTAGTTTTAAAAGCCAGATAAAAGTGCATACTTTATTATTCTATTTGTTTAAAATTCTTGAAAATATAATTAATTAATTAATTAATCAATCTAGAAAATACAAACTAAATTATGGGAACAAAAAATAGATCAGTGTACAACACCAAGAGTGAGTTCTACGGTTCACCACCCAAAACTGTGGGCTTTGGGTGATGGTATGTCAATATGGGGTCATCTATTGTCATAAATGAACCACTCAGTTGGGAGATGTTGATAATGGGAGAAGCTATGAATTTGTGGGGGCAGGGACTAAATGGGAAGTCTCTGTAGCTACCACTAATTTTGCTTGATCTTAGAGTTGCTCTAAAAAAATAGAAAAAATTTAGGTCTTAATAATTAGGGAAAAAATAGATCTGTGGTTGCCTGGCAATGATGGTAGAGGTGCCTAAGAAAGGAAACAGAGAGAGGTATATGGAAACATTTGCAGGTGATGTATATGTTCCTTATCTCGATTGTGACGGTGGTTTCACCAGTATAGACATAGATCAAAATGGGTCAGATTGAACACTTTAAACATCAGCAGTTTATTGTATATCAGTTTTTCCTCAGTAAAGCTGTTTTATAGGCTTACATGCATTTTCTAGTAAGATATGTTGCTAAATAATTTGCAGAGCTATTCTTCGTTTGTCCTCCATCTAAAGGCTACATTAAATGTTATCGGAAACACTACCATAAAGATCTAAAATATCCGGTCAAAAGACAGAACAGAGATATAGTTAAATTATGTCAAAAAGCTCAGAGCAGGTAACCAGTTGCAAACAGCTCACATCGCCTTGGGGAAGAAGAGAGGAAACTGCCTGTCAGAGAAACCTCCCTTTTTAGTACTGGGTTAGCCACCCTCTCCTTACGCTGAAGGATTCCCACTGACTTCAAAGAAGTCTTTAGATCAGAGAGAAAGCAGTGCTAGGCTGAATAATTGTCCTGAGGTTGAGGCTCTCTTAAAGGGATTCTCTTTTGAGCTGTATCCTTGATGACCTGATCACTTTATCAATGATAAGAGGGCTTTAGGGTGGGACTCTCTTAAGCATCAAAGAGTAGGAAAGAAATGCATTTAAATCGAGGCAGAATTTTCTGAAGTCCTGGGATAGTGAGTGACTGAGACAACTAAGAAACTGGCTTGGCTTTGCTAGCTCCCAGCCATTGCTGGCAGAAAAGCACCAAAAAAAAAAAAAAAAAAAAAAAAAAAAAGGTGAAGAAAGAGAAATCTATTATAAACCCATCATAATACAATAGCTTAATATTGACCCAAGCACAGCGTGCGGGCTGGGGTCAGGCGGGTGCCCATGTAAGGATCGCTTTTTGCACAAAGAAATGGAGGCACACCAGGAGGTGAGGGGGCCCAGACAGTACACCCATGGCACAGCCTCGTGGCCAGACCATCCACCGCCAAATAATCTGCTGAGAATCTGAATAGGGATTGTATTTTTAGGATCATTAAACAGCAGGGTCTAAAATGTTGCTGGCAAGAAGAAGTAATTAGTGGAGAGATTTCTGCAGTGTCATGAATCAGCAGGTATAATGGAACTATCTATTTTCTTCATGTCGCACAATAAAAATGGTCAGTCAGAGGCAGAAATCTGTTCTTATAAGCTGAGCTAGAACATGATTTAATGTCCCTGGTAAAACACCAATTCAAAGACCTTATGAGTGTTAGAATTATGAAAAGATTTAGTGTCAGACAGTGCAAAGAAAACAAGCCTTGAATTCTAAAGATTGCTAATATAAGGCTGAGTGTGTTAAGTGTGTGAATAAATATTTGGGCAACCCCGAGAAAGGAGCGATTAATCCCCGTTTGGGTTGAACGGAGGAGCGTGTGATAACACGCAGGAAAGCACTGAGGTCGACCTAAAAAGAGAGAATGTTATCAATGTCTTGTACGGAGAAGGTGCTCAGAATGACAGTTTTTATATCGTTTATCACTCAGGAATTAGGAAGGTCTGCAGCTTTTAAAAATAGAGAACTAGAGACATCTTCATTTGCTTTCTGCACGGAAAAAGGAATGTATTCTTCAGCTCCAGTAGCCCTCCTTCTCAAACTGTTACATGACTTTCACACTGGATGGAAAACCAGCAGGTGAAAACCTCTTGGACTGACCTGGAGTAGGATTGGGCCCTCTCCCTCAGTCTCCCTTGCCCCCCACTCCTAGCCTGGCTGGACCCAGCCCAGATGTGAAGAGACAGAAGGCCTCCACCTACTTATTTGCAGATTAAGGTTAACAGTAAGCCCTAAATTGTCCGTCCTGGCCATGCTGAGCCCTCACCTCCCGCTTCCAATTAGCACTGCTGTTATCTTAAACGATGTAGCTGCTTCCCTGCTTGCTTCCCAGATAGAGCACCAGTGGGATCCCACCTGTTAGAAACAGAAAAGCAGTGGGATTAAGAAGCGTATTTAGATCAACTGTGTGTTATGGCAGGCTTCTCTGCAGAGAGCCTGAAACTTCTCTGGAATGATTTCCACAGAAGCAAAACATTCACTATGTATTGGCAATAGCATGAAGATATGCCAGATTCTTAAAAAATATATAAATATATATTATATATATATATAAATATATTACATATATATGCGAGATTCTGGATATACAGTCACTTAATGAATTTAAAAAACCATCACGGAGCATATATTACACACATATTATATATATCAGCAGTAAGGTTGCCAGATTTGGCAAATAAAAAAATACAGGACACCCACTTAAATTTGAATTTCAGATAAATAACTTTGTTAGTATAATTATGGCCCCTGTGTTAAAAGATACACTGAAGCATATTAAAAATTTTAAAGGTTTATTTGAGCAAAAGTCTGTTTGAATTGGGACGTGTCAAACTGGAAGTGATTAAGGGCAAAGATGAACACAGAGAAAAATACAAAAGCAAAGAAAGGAAATAATTTGAATGGCTATAGCTTAGAGCCTAGTTGTCTATTTGTGACTGGTTGTGCCTAGTGTTTTGATTTCATAATCTTGAGACCTTTACAAGCTTGGATTTTGGTTTGCATAGGTAAACCACCATAACATTAGGAGCACCTCAAGTCTAGTGGCCTCCTTGTTTAATTTAATTTAATTCAATTCAATTCAACTTAACACATGTAATATTGATAATGCAAGCATTATCAATTGCACTCATATTTTTAAGTTATTTGTTATTTAACTGAAATTCAAATTTAACTACATGTCCCACACTTTATCTGGCATCTCTACTTGGGGAGAATAAGAAGAGTTTCTTAATGGGTGAGTTCAGACAAATAAGGAGAAGAAGGACATTGAAGCAGGTGAAACCATATGGGAAAAGCCAGGAAATAACTGCATTTTTTAAGTGGCAATGAACAAAGCAGATCCCATAAGCAGAGGTCTCTTGAAGGAGAATAAAATTCAAGAGGACTGTTAGGGACCCTCTGGAGAATGTCTTGAACAGTGGGCCACCCTTCTACAACAAAATGGTGAGGAGTAACTCAAGAGTCAGCTGTCAAACTTCTTTTAGGGGAATCATCTTTGCCCAGTAAAACACCTGGAAAGGACATTGTGGCTATGGAATGATAGGCTTCAGGGTTTGGCCAGGGTAAGCACAAACAGACAAAGAGAAAGCGGATTCACTCTGCATGAAAAGGGAGAAGAAATGAAGACATTCTGGTGCAGTCCTACTGAGGAGCCTTAAGGGGAAATTTTGAGGACAGCAGGATGATAGGGGGTCAAAAGACAGAAGAAATTTTGGCAAGGAGAAATTCTCTATAACAGCCAAAGAATATGAAGGAAGTCAAATATCCCACCCATGTTATCGGCTGTGCCTTGTCACCTGAAGATCTGCCACAGCCCTCGAATCTGCCGTCACAATCCATACCTTAGTAATCTACCTGGGGAGTGTTGGAGAGGTGAGGAGAAGCACACAAGCTCCCTGCTCAGGGCTCTGCAAAACAGAGAAGAGAAAGCAAGCCTGAGGCAAGCCCCCAGTAGGAAAGAAAGGTCCCCCAACAGGAAACCAGAGCGAAGGATGAATGTGTGAACACCAAGCCCTGGGAATCCACACAGATCTTGAGGAAGAAAAGAATGTGTGTAATTTGTCTTGAAGCAATTCTATTTAAATCTCAAATAACAGGAATCCCAGCTAACACCGGGCTCTGTGGGTACGAGACAACCTTGATAGACCCAACTTCAGATACTTTGGGAGTCCATGATTGCACATATAGATCTGCCAGGGTCCATTCTTTATTCCTTCTTTTGTCTTGATAACTATTTTTTGGACCTTTCGCATCTTCACCAGTGTTCATTTAACCAATCCTAGGGAGAGATGGGCCAACTCAGAATGATTGATTTTTCTCTTTGTTCCCATCTCTACAAAAGATGAAATTGGATGTCTCAACTGCACGATCATGTGTACACAGCTGAGAATGCTTCTGTGAGAGGGCTGTTTGCTCCTTTCCCGTTACCTCCATGTATTTGGATGTGTGTATGTAGGCTCCTATAGAAATATCACAAGGAACTTAAATGTGTATAGAATTATTTCATTTCCTGGAATGAGTGAATTTATTCTTCAATCTATAAAAGGCCAATAAAACTTTTGCAACTGCTTGTAATATTTCTCAGCTGCAGTTCCAATGTTTTCCCCAAAACCATGTGCTGATTATGGTGGCAAGTGAGCACAGAGTATTGTTACTTCCAGAATAATGACTTCAGAATGATATTATCTGGCCAGTCACCTGCACTGTTTGGGAGTGAGGACTATTCCTTAACTATAATAATCGACTCTTTAGATAAAAAGTTTCCTCCTGGTAGGAAATTCAATTCAGAGAACAGAGTATCTATAATGGAGGATGTCTAATGAGTCATTGGGAACATTAGAGAATGGGCAAGATGTTGTATTTATGTTTAAATGTTTATGTAATGCTCATTGCTAGGGGGAAACTAGCTATTACAGTTTTTGCAATTATCGTGCTGTTTTTCTTTTCCCATCTCCTGGAAAGCTACAAAAAAGGATGATTTGACATTATCCCTGGAATACATTCATGATCCTGCTGCTTCCTTTAGAGTGTTTGGGAAATCAGCAAACCTAACCTGCAACCGAGTTTATTTCAATTTAAAAGGGACATGATAACACAAAAGCTACCAGGCTGGTTAGCCATCCTGGTTAGCTTCCCTAAAGTTGCTGACAATTTACCAGCGTGTTGTCTCCTACCCCATTTACTTACTGATGATGCTTATCCTGGCTAACATTTATCATGACACCTCGAGTCATTTCCAATTGAATGCATCTGAGCTGATCATCTGAGTTCCTCTTTGAATTTTATAATAACTCTATTTCTATTTCAAAAATCCAAAGCAGGGCACCTGGGTGGCTCAGTTGGTTAAGCGACTGCCTTCGGCTCGGGTCGTGGTCCCAGAGTCCTGGGATCAAGTCCTGTATTGGGCTCCCAGCTCCCTGGGGAGTCTGCTTCTCTCTGACCTTCTTCCCTCTCACACACACTCTCTCTCTCTCAAATAGGTAAATAAAGTCTTAAATAAGAAAGAAAGAAAGAAAGAAAGAAAGAAAGAAAGAAAGAAAGAAAGAAAGAAAGAAAAGGTGGTTCAGTCCGTTAAGTGTCTGACTCTTGGTTTTGGTTCAGGTGGTGATCTCAGGGTTGTGGTATCAAGCCCCACGTCAGGCTCTGCACTCAGTGTGAGTCTGCTTGTCCCTGTCCCTCTGCTCTTCACCCCCCAACCCCACTCAAATAAATAAATGCATAAAATCTTTTTTAAAAAATCTAAGATAACAAATTTATACCCTTTGGTACCAACACTTTTAAACAATTTTTTCCTATTTCAGCACCTTTACCATTGGATATATGCACACATTATGAATTTGTTCACATTCATTTTATAGTATATTTTTAATTTAATAATTAGCATGCCCAGATGAGCACACACATGTGCTTGGAATCATTCAAGGTGCTGGGTTTTTTAATTAAAAACAGATCTATACCTAACTTGATGGAATTTACAGTCTAAAAGAGCTCATGTACACATGTCAAAATAGGTACCTTAGTGACAAAGCTATCAGAATTTTTAAGGCATGTCTCTACCTAATAAAGTCATTTTCTCATTACTCCTGGGTAATTTACCTCTTTGCCTCTGCTTTTTTATATTCCCTTGCCTTTTTTCACTTTCATTTATCAGAGAAACATAAAGCAGTAGAAATTAAATATTTCCATTTTAAATAATAATTGGATTTTAGAATAAAAGTAGGAACCTCAGCCTAACATCTAATTTGAATATAAATAAAGTTTTAATAAATTATTGACTAATTTTTTCCATTCTATCTTTGAATCTTTTTGTTAATCATAAAAATTATCTGTCCAAGGACAGATAAAAATACCAAGCATTTCATCCACAACGTTTATCAGAATGAAAGGTGGATGGCGAGATGATGGTGAAGACTCAGACATAAATGTTACAGGTGTGTATAGCACATGGCGTCATCACAAAGCAGGAGTCTCCACCATCACCTGTTTCCTTATCTTTCTCCAAACAAATCAGGCAGTGCAGAATGTGTGGCAAGGGCTTCGCTATTACAAAACAACATTGATTTTGGCTCTGATCGTCTGTCTAGGTAAACTGGAGTCAGGGGCGTGGAAAGTGTTGATGGGCAAGGCAATGCTATTGGGATGTCAGGCAGCACAGCAATGGCAAATAATAAACCCTCAGAAAAAAATTCTTACCCTCTCAATGTCAGGAGTCTTGGAAAGGAAGGAACACAGAGGCAACCAAGAAATCAGAGTAGTCGTCGTAGCACTGTATCTTTTCTGCACCTTGCTGTATTAACTGAGCCCTTCCTCATGACTGCCAGCATCCAAAAGTAACCAAGGAGCGCATGGAAGCAAGTAGTGGGGAGGGTGGGGAGTGGTCGGGGGTGGCATGGAGAGAAGCTTAGATGAAAGAGAGACACATCGGGGCCCCTGGAGGTGGAGGTGGTAGGACAGAACAAGAAAAGGGTACAAGCTTACTAGGACTAAGATATTTGGAGATCTGACTCCCAGCAGACCTCTGGGCAAAGGTCCAGGCCTGAATTAGGATTTTGTAATAATTTTTAAGAGAAAATGATTTTCCTAAATATCACTAGTTTTTCCTTTAGTCACTTATGCCTGGATCTTATTAAGATTACCAGTCATTCTGCTCACGTTATCTTCCAAGTACAGATGAGAAACTGAAAGGAAGGGTCCATGTCACAGCAACTGGGCATTTGAAATAAGAAATTCAAACACAAAACAAGAGCCAAAGCCTATGGGACCCCGGCTAGGAAACTAGGCGACAAGCTGGGGACATCAGAACTCAGACCCTCTGGAAAACTCAGTTGCTCTCACCAGTGCTTAATATGATAGAGCTTGGGGGCACCTGGTGGCTTGGTTGTTTAAGCATCTGCCTTCCACTCAGGTTATGATCCCAAGGTCCTAGGATCAAGTCCCACATCAGACTCCCTGCTAAGCGGGGAGTCTGCTTCTTCCTCTGCCTCTGCCTGCCTCTCCACCTGCTTGTGTTCTCTCTCAGTCTCTCTCTCTGTTAAATAAATAAAATCTTAATATATACATATGTATGTATATATATTATATTACATATATGTTATACATACATACAAATATATTACATATATATTACATTATATTTAATATATACATATGTACACATATATATATATGTATCTACACACACGTGTGTGTGTGTGTGTGTGCATGTGTATGCCTAAAGGAGTGTCAGAGTACATCTCATCTCAGCTAAAGACCACGGGAACAATTCAGTTTATCTGTAGCCAAGCCCAACACTAGACCTCCAATTACTCTAATTACTTTCTGCTAATAATAATAATATCCATAATACCTACTGTGTGCCAGGTACTAGCACAACTTTTATACATGTTACTTCACTCAATCCTACAACCACTCCCATGATGTAGGTGCGAATTACTATCTGTGTCTTCTCAGGTGAGGCATGTGAGGCTTGGAGTGGATGAGTTATTTGAGCCGTCTCAAAACTTATGAAAGGGCTGAGCTTCCTCCCCAGAGCCCACGCGGTCTCCCGCCCCCAAGGAGCATGTTTATTTCCCTATCATCAGCCTCCCGCTTCCTTCACCCATGGAAACATCTGCAGAGAAGCCCGGCTAGTTCGTGCCTCCCTTAGCTTCATTACGCTTCATTGTGCAGTAAATTACTGAATTCTGCTTAGCGGAATTGTACATAGAAAATATCATCAGAACACAAGGTCTTGAATTTAGTAATGCTGGGTTGTCTCTGTAATTGGGAGAAAAGAGTAACAGCTTGTTTGTCCTCATTCTTTCCAAGATCCTAACTGCTCCTTGAAATGGTTTAAGCAATTTGATGCCTGAGAAGGACTTCATTATCTCCAGTTTCAACTCCTTTAGTTTTGCGTGAAAAAAGAAAAAAAAAAAAAAGAATTTATAATCACGAAATAACAGGAGGGATGAGAAAGTTGATGTAATCGTAAGCTGAAATTTAACAACTCTGATAAATTACCTAACCAGTCGTTGAACCCCAGAGGCAGAAATGCGTGCAAGGCCTCAGACTAACCATATCACACCCCCTCCCAGTTATGAAAACTCCCATTTATTGAAAAAAACCACCAATCAGCGCTGCCTGCGGTTGGGCGGTTGTCGAATTTCTTGTACTTTTTCCAGTTCTAGGGCAACGAAAATCACCCTCTGCGTGCCTAGGTCAAATAAATGGCATTCTTTTCTGCTGCACAGAACCTGAAGCGGGTGGCCGAGACCTGGATGGATGAATTCGCCGAGTACATTTACCAGCGGCGCCCAGAATACAGGCACCTCTCCACCGGGGACATCTCCGCCCAGAAGGAACTGCGCAAACAGCTCAAGTGCAAGGACTTCAAATGGTTCATGGCTGCGGTAGCCTGGGATGTGCCTAAGTACTACCCTCCAGTGGAGCCCCCGCCCGCGGCCTGGGGGGAGGTGAGGAGAGGCTGCATGAAACCCGCTCTTGCCTCAGCGCGTTCATCTCTCCTGGGCTCAGGTGGCGGGAGGGACCGGCTCCTCTGCCCTAGAGCCCAGTAAGATTAGCGTAAATCACCTCTGATAAATCAATGTCCAGCATTTTTTAGAAATTGCCAGGGGGGCGGGGCGGTGTGGATCGCTCCTGGGTGTCTCAGTCCTCAGTCCGTGAAGTGTCTGCCCTTGGGATGGGGATCATGATCTTGGAGTCCTGGAATCGAGTCCCGTGTGGGGCTCCCAGGGAGCCTGCTTCTTCCTCTCCCTCTCCCTCTGCTCCTCCCGTGCCTCCCCACACCCACCATTTTGGACTCTCTCAAATGAATAAAATCTAAAAGAAAGAAAGAAAGAGAGAAAGAAAGAGAAGAGAAATTGCCAGGGAGAAACATTCAGTCCTCAGCGTTGATAGTCCCACCCAGACCTGCTATGGATTCTCCAAATGGAACACACCTAGAAAATATTTCTATGTATTTGAGATTAGTGAAATTGCCATAAGAGCTTGCAGAGTATGCAAATAGCTGTTACCCTAGAGTATCAGTAAGTGTGACCTGATCTCCATGATAGAACTCCCCCTCCCCCCGACCTCCATGCATAGCCATGTAGCTATTGGCATATGCATGGATGAGGTAACAGAGTGGCTTGACTATTTTCCTAGCCAGAGCTGCTATGCAGCCTCATGAAGAAATGCTTTTTCATAACACCCACAGCTGTGGCACATGGAGGAGTCATATCGGTTGCTTCAATAGGCACTACCCTTTCCACCTCAGAATGCTGCTTTTCGATTTCACTTCATGACGTAAAATGGAAAGAACTGAATAGCCCCAGTTCCCAAATTTAAAATATCTTATCGTTTTGCATAGAAAGGACTATTGTGCTGGGCGCAGTTCCATTCTGTCCTGTTACTATAGCTTTCTCCTCATAGAAAAGCATAGGCTAAAGCAAGGACTAAAACTGGATAAGATGGATTTATCCTAGCAATTCAGTCTGCGTTTAACGGGAGGCCATGAGGGGAAAATTGCAGCCTGGGTGGGAAGCTAGCACTGTCCTCGTTCTCAAGGCTTTCAGAAGCCAGGAGGTAACAGTGGTGCCTTGAGGGGGATCCTTTTCATCATTGTCTTTGGTTTTGTGGTGTGGGGGGACAACATGCCTTAGCCTGGTTGGTGTCTGGTCTGTAGCCTGGCAAAGCTGTGAATAAAGGTTGTCTCAGGGCGTAGCAGCAGTGACCAGGAGACGGAGGCAGCGTAATTGGGTGAGTGGTCCCAGCCCCCCTTGGAAGGTGTTCCATGCGCACTGCCTGTTTTGCCAAAAGGGTCCAAAAGGATCTCCTCTACCTGGGCCTGGGATAACTGAGGCATAAAGGAGAGCGTCAAGGTCAAGAACATCACTGCACGTTTCATTGCCCAATGTTTTTGAATGTGCATGGGGTCCTAATACGGGCTGCTCAAGCCAGTTAGCAATCTGATCTGATACTTTGCGTCTTGAACATTTCATTAAAGTTTCCCTGGAATATTAGTCATATTAGTCTGCTCCCCTTAGTTTGAGGTATCTACCGCAGACTTCATTTCTAGTGGAAATGTAAAGTAGACCCCACGAAGAGCTTTCCTAGTTAGTCTAACGCGTGGTATGACACAGGAATTTGTTGTTCAATAAGCAGGAGAGTGCCTTTGGGAGGTGTTTTTGGTTCAGGTTCTGTCTGCCACCTGTTGTCATTTAAATGTAGTCCTGATTTAGGGACTCAGAAATATTCTTAAAGACCTCACAACATCACTGCCTGATCCGCAGCTAGTGAAAAATCTCGTCCAGCTTTTCTCCATCTTATGTGAAAACATATATTGGTTCCTATGTGGTTACTACTTCCAACTGCAACAGGTCACATTTTCCCTTCGAACCTGACTAAACCACAGCCTGTATTTGTAAAGCACCTGGCTTGGAAACAAACTCAAAGATTCCACCAATTTTCTGAGAAAAAGACACAATGGCCCAAGAAAAGTCAAAATAACCATCTGAAGGCCAGGTCAGCTATGCCAGCAGGTTGTTATTCAGTACCTTTGACTATCTTACACCTTTATGTAGCTTTCCAGGCCCACGGGAACATTTGCATTCATCATTTATGATCTACACAATCAGACATTGAGAAGATCAGGGTTTTTGTTTTGTTGCTATTGTTTTTTTAACACAATGGCAAATTTCTTTCCCCAAAGCTTCAGCACAGCAAGCAAAAAAAAAGGTCATATCTAGGTTTCAGGAAAGAAGAAAATGGGGGGATGGTGTCTGGGTGGCTCAGTGGGTTAAGCCTCTGCCTTTTCAGCTCGGGTCATGATCTCAGGGTCCTGGGATCGAGCCCCGTGTCAGGCTCTCTGCTCGGCAGGGAGCCTGCTTCCCTCTCTCTCTCTGCCTGCCTCTCTGCCTACTTGTCATCTCTGTCTATCAAATAAATAAATGAAATCTTTAAAAAAAAAAAAAAAAAGAAGAAGAAGAAGAAGAAGAAAAAAAGAAGAAGAAGAAGAAAACGGGGCTACAGTTCAAAGGCCAGTGGCGTTCGGTTGCATTTGTTCAATGAAGGTGTGGTCCACCGCAAGAATGAAAACTAGAAGACTGGAGGAAGACAAAAAGAAAGGAAAACCACAAGTGACAGAGTTTGGACTGGTAAATAGCTGTGAAAAAGACCTATTTTCTAATCCGAGTAGATCCTTGAGAGTAGAAATAGTACCTGTACATTTAATCCAGGAGGCAAGAGAAGTGCTGAAATGCAGCTTGATCTAAAGGAAATCATGAAAAAGAGAACTATTTCCAACTATCCATGAGGCAATAGCAACCTACTTCTTAACAGTGGATAAAAATGACTAAATGTGAAGAATATTTCTATGGATCATTTTATCTTGGAAAAGAGCTCTTTTGAAGTGATCACTCTGATGTTTTCCTTTTCCCTTGGAGAGGGCTTTTTAAAAAAAATTTTTTTTAATATTTTGGAATAATTTTAAATTTGCAGAAGAGTTGCAAAAGATGGTACCCAAAGTTTACCTCAGTTCTTCCGATGTTAACCTCTGAAGGTTTGCCACATTGACCGCAGCTCATTTAAACTAAGTAATTAACATCAGTACGCTGCTATTAACTAAACTACAGATTTTAGCCAGATTTCACCTGTTTTTTTTCACTCATGTCCCTTTTCTGTTCCAGGACCCAAACCAGTATATGAGAGGGTTGTTTAAATTTCCTATAAACTTTAAATTAATTGTTAGAATGGGCAAATCTCCTAAATAAATGTAAAACGGTCAATTGCTATTTTTGTAAGAAAGGGAAAAGGGAAAAGCAGACTCTGTGGCTCTTTGAAAGCGGTTCTAGAAAGGAACCACAAACCTCCAGCAATGTAAACACAAGAATCCTTTATGGGAGATCCGTGCCCAAAGCAGGATAACTGGCTGTTTTATGCACTTGTACTTGGAACAGTTTTCACCTGCTGTCGTGCGCCAGCCTGATTCTGGGTAAACAATGAAGTGCTTAGGCAATTTTTGGCGCTGGTTGTTAGAACCCACCTTGTAAAGGATACGGTACAGGCCATAAATAGCCTATAAACTGCTACTCATTTCCTTGACAAGTTTGGCTGGATTATTGCATTTATCTGCTAACTCGTCTCTCTGCATCTGCCCTCCCTCCCTTTTGCTTGTTCTCAACAGAGTCCACTAAAAATGGAAGATCTGGCCACTCCTCCATGGTAGAGATGGCTACCATCTCTGTTGGGGTAAAATTCAAAGTCCTTCTGCATGCCCTGAATGATCTGACCTTGTTGCATCCCTCTCACCTTTTATCTTACTACTCGCCCCCTGGGCTCTTCTTCTCTAGGGACAATGGCCTCATCACCTTTCCTCAAACAGGCCAGGCAAAATCCCACCCCAGGGCTTTTGCACTTGCTCCTCCTACTTAAAGTCCTCCCGCCCCAGGAATCCTATGGCTCCTTTCTTCTGATCCTTCCTCAAAGGATCTGTTTTCTTCCGATCCTTCCTCAAAAAAAATTATCTTCTCAATAAAGCCTTCACTGTTCATCCCACTGGGGGCAACAGTCCACACACACACACGTCCACTTAGATTTATACATTCCCAATCCTCCTTCCCTGCTTCATTTTTCTCCTCAGCATCCATCACTCTATTACAAGTTTTATAATACATTCATTTATCATGTTTCTCATCTATTTCTCACACTAGGAAGAAAGATTCATGACACAGAGATTTTGTTGAATTGTGGAGTTACTACCACTCTTCGGCAGTTAAAAAGAGTGTTTGGCATAGAGTATGCGTATAATAAATATTCACTAATCGAATGAATGATGAATGAAAGGAGGATTTGGGCTCCCTGTTGTCCCCCTTGCCATTCACTGCTCTGCCCAGAACCTCCATGGGGCACACAGAATCCTCACTCTGCTCCCCCACACGGAGGAAGAGCCTCGGTGCCTTCCCTTGTTGGCCGTTCATCATGCACCACTTTGAAAGCTCGGCCAGGAAGAGTTTGAGGTCGACTCTCAGGGAACCCATCTTGATGTACTCTCAGGTCTACAGTCCCCATGATAGTCAAGCAAGATACTCAATGTTCTCTTCTGATACCTTCAGGAGAAAAAGGGAAAAATCCAAAAGTGAGAATCCTCTGTTCTGGCAATTTCCAAACTCTCCCTGCCAGCTTCTTACTTAAAGGCAAGAGGAGATTAAAGTCACATCTGACAGAGCAGTGCTCTCCAGGGTAGAAGTCACTCCATCCTGCGGGAGTGACTCCCTCAGCGAGTGGCCAGACCAGGCGGAGTGGTGGGTGGCGTGCGGCCCAGGGGACAGAAACAGGGTTTTGAGCCGTGTCCTAAGTCGAGCATCCATTCAGATAGAAGCCGTGTGCTTTTCCACACGGCTGTGCTGGATAGGGTAAGAGCAAGTTTAAAGTGAAAAACTATTCTTAAACCAGGCACATATGGAGTGCCTTTTTTGTGTCAAGATACTAAATGAAAGAAGCAGAATTTCCTATTATTTTTCTCTTTCTTACCCCTTCCCCTCCTTAGAATTCATGAATTTGCTAAAGACATTTATAGTACTCCTTTAGAGTCCAAAAAGCAGAGTTCTGCAGAATCCCAAATATCATGTGTAAGAGGGAATAAAAGATGTAAAACAGACAAACGTGCCTTTCCCAACCGGGGCCAGATACGCCTTTGAGATGTGTCTGCTTTCTGTCCTCAATGTGCCAATCTGGGCGCATCCGTCTGTCTTCTTGCAGTGGTGCAAAACTTTTTTTAAATCTTTATTTTAAAAATTCATCTCAGCGCCGAACTGCTTTGGCTGCTATTTAAATTCCTTCCTCGACATTAATGTCATCGGGAATTGCGGAACGTTGGCAGAGACCTGCGCCTTCGAGAACTCCGGTTCCCCTCCTCTGTTGCAGGGGCACTTGACTTCTTTTAAATTGCTTTCTTCCTCGTTCTTCTAACGTTCTCACCTACAGGCTTTTCAGATTTCTCCCTATCAGCTTCTGTGAAAGGAAGTTTGGCCTTAGGTGCGGTGTTATCTGAAGGACCATCTGAGGATGTGATGGTGTCACTTTCAAACCGATTCTTGTGTAAATGCTGCCCCGTATCATGCAGAGGTCAAAGCCAGCACTTCTGGCACAATGAGGGAGGCTTTCTTGTGTCCCCTTGGGAGCGCTGAGGACGGTTTTCCCGCCTCCCCCTGCAACCCAGTCTTGCAAGCGGGAAAGCTGCAGGGAAGGGTTGTCCTGCCACTCCCTTGGCAACCGTGCGGGGACTGGCCCTGCCATTCAGCTGCTATCTGTTGAAACCAGATCATTAAATTAAGCAGTCATTCAGAGCTCATTTGTCATTCTCTAAGTGTATTAGAGTTGACTTGATCTGTCATTTATTTTCCCAGGCAGTGGCAATGCCGGTACACTATGCTGATTCATTAGAGTTGACTTGATCTGTCATTTATTTTCCCAGGCAGTGGCAATGCCGGTACACTCTGCTGATTCGTTTCTCTGGAGCTCAACAAGGAGGTTGAAAGAAATGTAAGAACACGTAAAGAACCGCATCATATTTTCAGATTTTACTGTGTGTTTTCTAAGTTCTCAACGGTTGAGACAGTTGAAGGCAAACTTGAAGTGTCTTATGATAAAATGTATTTTAGTTCCATATTCCCAGCTGAGTAAAACTGGACATCTTGGTGGAACACATGGGTGGCTTATTTGGTTAAGTGTCTGCCTTTGGCTCAGGTTGTGATCCTAGGGTGCTAGGATGGAGTCCCAGTCCCTGCACAGTGGGAGCCTGCTTCTCTTTCCACCTGCCACTCCCCCTGCTTGTGCTCTCTCTGTCTCTCTCACTCTCTCTCTCTCTCTCTGACAAATAAATAAAATCTTCGAAGGAAAAAAAAATTGCACATCTTAGTGCCATAACAGTGACAATTTGGCCCAACTTTAATGGAATCAGAGGTGTTTCAGAGCTAACGGATTTTTTTTTCTTCTCCCATAAATATACCAAGCAAAACGTTCTGTCTTTTCTATTTTGTTCCTCCTTAAAATATATGTATTCATACTGATACATGTTTTACACACATAAACATATGCCTTTGGGGGTTCACATGACAGGAGTAAAAGAAACTTTAAGCTTATGTTAGCTTAATTATTAATTCATCTTAATCTCCAAGGACGATTGGTACCTTTCTAATTCCAAGAATGACATAAAATTAATAGAATTTGAGGCTCACTCAGTTATCATAGCAAGATTTCCAATGCAGGCCTCAGGAATTGGCATAACTAGAAAAAATCCACTATCATCTTTCTAGTCACGGACAAAGGCAGAGCTCTCTCCTACCTCATTCTTGAACCAAGTGCACAGCTGGCTTAGAGCTGAGTGGCCTCCGCAGCAGCTGACAGCCTTAAAAACCTGGTGACCATCCACAGGCTTGGGTTGGGCGCAGGAATGAGCACCACAAAAAATGAGGACAATTCTTGGGGTCTTGGAATAAAAGTGGAAAAAAGTGGAGGTCAATTCTAAGTGATCCAGACTGATGCCAGAATACATTCTGGAGCTCAGAATTTGGTTTTATTCATTCGCAGACAGGCAGTAGTTAAGAATATGAGCCAATATTTCCCCAGGGGTCCTGACAATGTGCTCTTAGCGGTTGGTCTTGGCTGGCCTCGCCTGGTCCCAGATTCTGAGAGGTACAGAGAGTGCACTGCTTAAAAGTGAGTAGTCCCTTACATTCACAACAGAAATATCTTTATCCACCTTAATGGCATTGTTCAGTCTTAGATTTTGGGAGCAGCCTATCTTGGGTTGGGTGATCTGAAGATAAAGGCTCCTGTGCTTTCATCCTGCTTCTGTAGCTAAATACTTTCTCCATGTTTTATTTTCTCACAATTATCTCTTTACATTTTTTTGATCTGCTTGAGTTATCTTTCATCCTATTAATATTGAGTTTCCAGGATTGACTTTGACCAGCTTAGATTTCCAAAATCTGTTTCCGTCTAATCAACAATCCTGTAATATTTGTCTAAACCACTTCTCACCTCAGATCTTTCCCTTATTGTGGAGATGTGAGTAACTTTTTCTGTAGAGCTTCTGTTGTCCATGATCCCTACTCATTGATCAATTTCTGGATAAGATGTCCTATTCTTTTTTTTTTTTTTTTTTAAGATTTTATTTATTTATTTGACAGACAGAGATCACAAGGAGGCAGAGAGGCAGGCAGAAAGAGGAAGGGAAGCAGGCTCCATGCCTAGCAGAGAACCCGATGTGGGGCTCTATCCCAGGACCCTGGGATCATGACCTGAGCCAAAGGCAGAGGTTTTAACCCACTGAGTCACCCAGGCACCCCAGATGTCCTATTCCTTAGGCTCCTTGGGAAGAGAGACTAACATAAAAAGTTAATTTCAGAAGGAGCTTAACTTACTAGCCCAATCCCTAAAACGGGAAGGACAAATCAGTTTTTTCCAGTCTTGTTTTAGACCCAAGTCATTCAGAACTAACTACACATATCCGGGCTCTTTGCCTATGTTTTTTTGCCAGTATTGCCTACAAGTTTGCAGCAAACAGTTTTGTTCCACATCCTAACATTCAAATACTGCCATTCTATTGGAAATAATGAAAACCCACAAGGTGTGATGCCAGAAATTAAAAGCTAAATTTTCTACAATATTCTTGCTTTAAGATATACTATTTCCAATGCTAAACACACAGCAGCAGCATGGTTTTATTTAATCACAAAAACCAGACAGAACATTTAGGATGGCAAAGAAAAAACACAATACGGCTATCACCTTACATAAAACTGGGGAAGTAACTACAGGATATGGGTGAGTGTAACCTGAGCAGCAGACAGCTGCAGGTCTTGTGTGGGATCGGCAGAGGTGTGGAGCTGGTAATAAAGAAAAAAGACAGTACTGACAGTTCTAGAAGCTGCAAATTAAAAATCAACAAATATTCATTCCCAGAAAAAGACAATCTTTTACAGGACAGAAATAAAGCAATCAACTCTGCAAATTACCAGTAAAATTCCAAAACATTCTCACAGGTTCCAAGCTGAGGACAAGCACAAAAAGATGATGAGAAACCAGAAAGGGGCCATGGGAATGACCATGCTGAAGCCCACACCTATCTCAGAAACTCTCCAAAATGCTCTCTTTTTGGAAGGATGGAGACTCATTCTTCTCCTTTCTGTTGCCCACACCTGCCCTCATGGGAAAAAGAAAAAGAAAAAGAAAAAGAAAAAAGAAAAAACTTGCTGATGATCTAATCCAAAATGAAACACTGCGGATGCTGGGGAGACAAAAGCTTCTAACAGAAGAGAAGGAAGTGTCTGAGGTCGATCTCAGAAAGTCCTGAACAACAAACACAGTTAAAGGGGACAAGGCTGCTTTGCAAGGAAAGGCCCTTGGAACTCTAGACAACACGGGAGTCAGAGGCAGGAAGCTGTTGTAAATCTGACTTAGCTCTGAGAGACAGAGAGGCTATAGTTTGTAATACATCAGAGTAACAAAGAGAAAAGAGCCCAACAGAGGAACTTTCTTCTACTAGCCCAAGAAAACGAGTTTATTTATAGATAGAAAATAAAAGCAGATTACAATAAAACCCCACACAGAGATGTTCGACAGGGATAAAGATAAAAATGAACCCAATAAAGTTCCAACAGAGAACGAAAACATACTACAAATGTAGCCACAAAAACGAGGAAAAATGCAACATAAGATTCAAAGTGGACTAAAGGAATCGTAAAAACAATCAAAGCTTGAAGGAACTATCCACATCAGAATTAGAACAGCTCAGAAAGGATATGGCCAAGAGGATAGGAAGCATGATGATGTGGAAAGAGAGTTGAAAAAAAGAGTTTCTTAGAAATGAAGGCTAAATTGGAGGAACAGAGTGGCAAGTAGACCCCATGGAAAGCACAGTAAGAGAAACTGAGGTTAGAAGAGAGAATGAAATTAACAAAGTGAAAGAAGAAAAAAGAAACAAAAGGACTCAACCAAAGAGCTGGGATGACAAAGATGCAAAGGAGATTTAACAGGAATTCAGAAAAAGAACCTCCTCCCAGAATGAAAGACAACAAACACATAAAACTGTAACTCAAGAAAATCTTCATAAAATAAAATATTTGAACCTCAATACTGAGACATTTCTAGTGAAATCATTGTATTTTTTAAATGAAAAAAAGCAATTTTACGCATCAAAGCAAAAAAAAAAACCTAACTAAAACTTTGAAGCACAAACATTTTGTACCAGAAAACAATGAACAACATTGTAAAGATGCTCCAGAAGATAAAATATGAGCCAAAGATCTTTTTTAAGATTTTATTTATTTATTTGAGAAAGAGAAAGAGAGAGACAAAGCATGAGCCTATGGGGGTGGGTAGAGGGAGAGGAAAAAGCAGGCTCCCGCTGAATGCAGAGCTCCTGTGGGGCTCGATCCCAGGACCCCAAGATCATGAGACCTGAGCCGAAGGCAGATGCTTAGCCAACTGAGCCACCCAGGTGTCTTAGAGCCAAAGATTTTATATCCAGACAAATTATGCCTCAAGTATGGAGGCCATCAAAAAATGGTTATAAACACTGAATATAAACATGCGTTATTTTTCCCAAGAGTCTTTCTGAGAAACATACTGGAGAATGAGAATCAGAAAAGTAAGGGATCCTGGGTGGCTCAGTGGGTTAAGTGACCACATCTTGAATTTGGCTCAGGTCATGACCTCAGGGTCTCTCTCTCCCCCTCTCCCTCTGCCCAACCCCCAACATGCATGGCTGCTCACTCTCTCTCAAATAAATAAGTAAATAAATAAATAAATAAATAAAAGTATTAAAAAAGAAACCAAGAGATGTCAAAAGGTTGACCTAAAGTCTGGTAGAAACTGGCTATAAGGATAGAAGAATATGCAAATTTTATAAGCTCTGACAATGCAGAAATAATACAACTAACAAATAGAGAAAGTAAGTGGGAGCTGAATGAGTTCACTGATTGTCCCAAAGGCATTATCTAGAGTTAAAAGAATATCACCTATGTTTATACACTGAAGAAGAGGGAAGAAAAGGAGAAAAGATTATTACTAACTGGTATTGTTTAGAAAAAAATTAGACATTATCTTTTAAAAAATGGAATCATCAAATATTATATATAATATTAATGTAAATAGTAGAACAAAAAAATACAGATTATATTAAATACCAAAGATTACAAAGAGAAAAGAAAATGGATCACATAGTGATCGTGTAGATACAGTAAATATATAACAAATCAATATGTCAGAGCTGTCACAAATATGTAATTAGTATATAGAAATACACTAAAAGGAAAAATTCTATATTGACCATTAAAGCAAATCTGTCTGCTGAGACATACCTAAACCAAAATTTTACAGAGTGATTAGAGATTAAAGAATACAATAGAAGGGACACCTTGGTGGCTCAGTTGGTTAAGTGGCTGCCTTCAGCTCGGGTCATGATCCCAGCATCCTGGGATCGAGTCCCACATTGGGCTCCTTGCTCTGCAGGGAGCCTGCTTCTCCCTCTGCTCTGCCTGCCACTCTGCCTGTGCTCGTGCTCTCTCTCTCTCTCTCTGACAAATAAATAAAGTCTTTAAAAAAAAAAGAAGAAGAAGAATACAATAGAAATACCAGACAAGGCAAGTTATAAGGAAGCAGAAGTTGAGGGGTGCCTAGGTGGCTCAGTTGTTAAGTCTACCTTTTGCTCAGGTCATGACCCCAGGGTCCTGGGATCGAGCCCTGCTCAGCGGGAAGCCTGCTTCTCCCTCTCCCACTTCCCCCTCCCCACTTGTGTTCTCTCTCTCGCCTTGTCTCTCTCTGTCAAATAAATAAATAAATAACCTTTAAAAAAAAAAAAAATGGAGCAGAAGTAGGAATTTTAATTTGAAACAGGGTAGGATAGGGGAGAAAAAAAGTTAAAAAGTTAAGAGACCAAAAAAGATAATACCAGAAACCACAATCTATAGAAAAACAGCTTTTGTAAGGGTAGAAACTACTTGGAAATGCAAGGATAAACAGACAGAAACATACCAATAATAGGACAGCTTAACTCTGTAATAGATGAGCCAAAATGAATAAGGATCTATATAAGCTAATTATATAAATCTCTAGATCTGTTTAACTCTGAACCGCTTTTAATTTACCTTCCTTTCAAATACACAAATTTAAAAGTATGTTAATATTATTTAAAAAGAAAACACAAGGGTTTGATTTGTTTGCTTGTTTTTTACAATTTATTTATTTATTTAAGAGGGAATGTAAGCAGGGGAGGGATACAGGGAAAGGAAGAGAGAGACTCTCAACCAGACTCCTCACTGAGCATGGAGCCCATCATGGGGCTCCAGCCCAGGACCCAGAGATCAAGACCTGAGCAGAAATCAAGAGCCAGCCTCTTAAATGACTGAGCCACCCAGGAAACCCAAAAAAACACAATGTTTGCAGCAGAGATCCAGATATAAGAAGAGACCCAAATATAAAAATCAACAAAATAGGGGCGGCTGAGTGGCTCAGTGGGTTAAAGCCTCTGTCTTCCGCTCAGGTCATGATCCCAGGGTCCTGGGATCAAGCCCCACATCAGGCTCTCTGCTCAGCAGGGAGCCTGCTTCCTTCTCTCTCTCTGCCTACCTCTCTGCCTCCTTGTGATCGCTGTCTTTCAAATAAATAAATAAAATCTTTTTTAAAAAATCAACAAAATAAACCTGCTAAGCTCTCAAATTTAAATCGGAAATGTCAAAGTGAATTCATGACTTTTTTTCCTCTCACTTTCTAAAAACATGTATTTTCTAACTCTATCCCCTGAAAAGGCCTATTTGAATCCCACCTCAGTGATCACATCTAACTCTCATTGTGGTCTCTATATAAGAATCTCCACTAAATGGAACTAAGGACACTTGAAGAAATGGCTGATTCCAGTTGTGGGGCAGGAAATGAGGAAAATGTGCTGCGATATCCATTGCTCCAGAAAGCAAAGAGAGTAAGGAAGCTATCAAAAGCTGATATGGTCACATCAATAGGACACAAGAGTTAGCTAGAAGAGGTTCTACTTCCTACAGATGGAACAATGTGAACATTAAAAAAAAAAAAAGTTAAATTATACTAAATATTTTTAAATCCATAAATTAATAATGATGCTTTTAAAAATTTTTTTTGAAAGGGAGAGTGCATTTGGGTGGGGCAGGGGGTCGGTGTGAGAAGGAGAGGCAGAAAGACTCTTCAGCAGGCTCTACACTCAGCACAGAGCCCAGTGTGGAACGTGATCTCATGAAAATGGACATGAGCTGAAATCAGGAATTAGGTGCTTAACCAACTGAACTACCCAGGCACCCCCATAATGATACTTTAAAAGCTGGAGAGAAGAGAGAAGGAACAACAAAATAAAAACCACTAGTCACCATTAGCAGTTTCTAGGACACCAAATCAATACTTTGAAAACTGACATTTTAAAGGGTAATAATTAAATATCTTTCATGTGTTTCTGGTATAATATATATTTCAAGTTCCAAAGAACCCCTGTGGCTCAGGTTGGTTTTTTTGGTTTTTTTTCCTACAGATAATAAACTTAAACAGAAAAAATTAGAAAAATCAACATTTTGCAATCCCTAATGCAATTAATGATTCAGACAATAGTCATCATCGGATGCCAAAACCATCAGAGGAAAAGGGATGAAAAACAATAAAATCATCAAGTTAGTGCCACCTGAACCTAGATATCACAACATCACTGAAAATGAATCATACACGTATTCTGATATGCTGCAATATAAAGACATTTTAGACAAGCTAGAAAATCAAGAACCAGCCCTGAAATGATCATTTTTTAAAGCAACCACAAAACTAAATCCGAATTTAATCAAGCTTTTAAATCTCACTTTGGCCAAAAGTAAATCCAGGGGGCAGAGGAAAAAGTTAAATATGTCTAGCCAAATCTAGAATTTAAGAACCTCATTTCTTCCATCAGTAGACGGCAGGGAGGGAACGGGAGGAGGGACCTATTCTAGATCACAAGATAATCACAAGCTCTGTAAAGGTCACAACCACACACAATGAAATGAAGCTGGTTTGGATCCTGAATAGAATAAACTATCTGAAAAGAGACATTTTTAGAGAATCAGAAGAATCTGAATATGGGCTAGGTATCAGCTACTACATAATTCGTGTTAATTTATGGATATGGGAGAAAATTCTTTCTCTTCCCCCTTGCTCTCTTCCTCTCCCTCTCCAGCTCTTTCTCTAGATCTCTTGCTTTCTCTCTCTCTCTCTCTATCTCTATCTCTCTGTCTCCTGGGAAAGCTTACTAGCGCACTTAGGGGTGAAATGACAGGATGTGTGGGATTTTCTTTAAAATTATCCAGCAAAAAAAGAAGTCGATTGGGAAGTGAATAGATAAACAAGCATGGCAAAATGCTGATGGTTTTCAAAGACTGGGTGCATAGAAATCTTCACAATAAGGAGTATTTTCTAAGGCTTGCTTTGGAAGGTACGTGGGAACACAATAACAATAGGGAAAGAGGAAGCAGAAGCATGCGTTTTGGTGGATGTTGTAGGCATAGCTAGACATCAGCATTTTTATTTTACTTTGTACCCTAGAGCTAAAATCATTATATAGAAACATATCATCATATCCTATCATGTTTGAATGGCAAATGCCTCAATAATAAAATATTTTACTCAAATTTTATACTTAGAATATTTATTAGCTCTATCTTAGAGCCAGTGTGGAATAACATGAGACAAAATGCTGTATAAAATATGAGCAGATGGCACCATTTTGTCTGCCAAAATACCACCCCCCTCTCCCTCTCCCTTCTCTCTCTCATTTCTAAAGATTAGAGCCATGGTTATTAGTGGTCTAGGGGGCTTTCCTCTTTCTCACCAGCAAAATAGAATGAACTGTTGAAATCATACTCTGATTAGTAAAAATTCTAGAATAGTTTATGTTTTTTAAATGCTTACTCTAATTGGTTTAATCCTCCAAATGTACATGAAACATACAGTCCAGTTATTCATCTAACTGGACAGCAATAGAGACCACACTAGTATTTTTTTTTTAAAGGAAAATGGAACAGAGACACCATTAAACCATGGTCACAGGAGATGCTAGTTACCACAACCAAAATTGCTATGAGGCAAACTGGGTCAAAAGCTCAGTTCGATTTCTGGCATAAAGAAATAATCCTATTTAGAGGAAGTAAAATAGCCAAAGATGATAGAACTAAAAAGTCTTGAGCTGCAGAAGCCACAGAACTGCAAATGTTAAGCAAGTGTCCAAGGTAGGGCTTCTCAAAGGTACAAAGCATCCCCTGAGGGAGCGCTCAGCCCGAGCTCCAGAGCACCGGGAGCCACAAATACCCCTGCCTCTTTTCCCAAGAGCATTGACTTTATTTAAAGGTTAATAGGAAGATAACAATGAAATGAAATGTGTATGTTACAGAAAATAATGCACAGTATACGACATTTTTTCAAAATAGAGTACTTCAAGAAAGTGTACTTCAACCCAAGATGGCTGCCCTTCCAGAGACACATTCCCTCATCGTCAGCCTGGTCTGTGTGGAAAGGTGTGAGAGGCCCCAGCCTGAGGAAGGGGCTGGGTGAATGAAACTGACACTCCTCTTTGAAGATCCAGAAACTGACTTTTTTGGGTGTGTGCTCACAGTGAGCAGATCCCCAGAGACTGACTCCCCCAAGCTAAAACGCAGAGGAGCTGAGGACAATACCGGGATGTCTGTTATTAATTGTCCATGAGAACTACCACTGTCACAAACTCAGAAATCCACGTGTGAATAAAACCAGTACTTTGGGCCTCAGACGGCTATGCATGCACCCAGTGTTCACTGTTAATCTCTCTATTGATTCTGCATGATAAATCGCTGTCCAGGGGAACAGAAAAATATAAAATCCATATTGTCAGCACATCCTCTCCATGTAAGCAGACTACGTAGGAGTCTGTTTGATGAGTGTGCAATCACAACACGGACAAAGAGACTATCTAAGGGCATCAAAGACGTCAGTGGGCTTGGTTTACCAGAAAGAACAACCCTTGAAGTCTGTTGGCTACAAACTCCCACCTTCAGTTTTATCCTAAGGACACCCCCACCATTGGGACAGGGAGTTTTACCCATACGTGAGTGGTTACTCTGGGTAGCATTTGGATGGCATGTCCCACACTCATTTCTTAGTGGCCTTTTTCTGTCCTTCCATTCCCTTCTAATCAACACATCTTTCTCTTTTTTAATGCTGCTCCACAGAGTGGTCATGTAGAGTTTTGCTGCCCATCCTGTCTCCGTCAGGTGGCCTTACGTGGCTGTCATCTGACATGTCAAGTGTTCATTCTTATTCACCTTTTCTCATTCAGCCAACATTAATGGGCCAGGCACTGTACTTGTCACAATGGTTGAATGGTGAGTACATGAGACATAGTTTCTGTTTTCATGTGGCTTAGGGACTAGTGAGCTATCATGGGAGCAAGCTGTTTTCATTATTTTGAAAGAGAGCCTCATCACTCAGAGCATATCTATGAAATCCTAGAGCTCTTGAAAGCCCTTTCCTTGGCACAATGGCTTCTGCTGATGAGCCCATGTCTCCACGACCACAACGGCAGGCCATGGTGTTCTTCTATATTCCCAGGGACTAGCCTTGCATCTCCCCAAAAGAGCAAATCCACACTTCCTCCCCTTGTATTAATAGGTTACCTGAAAAAAATGCATAAAGAGGACCATAAAAGATGTCACATTGCAACAACATCCAAATTAAAATTTGAGATAATGAATAAAGTACTAAAATCTGACGCAAGTTGAGCTCACTCTGCTGTAAGGAAGTCCTGAGGGGCAAGGTTGAGGCAAGCACAAGGCCAAATCGGAAATGATGGCTGTTCGCAGTCCCTTATGGATTAGCGCATATCCTAAGTTCTTCTAAATTCCCAGACACCCCTGTTCAAACCCCAGCTCCACTATTTACTGGGTATGTCAGAATCAGGAAAGTTTTTTAATCTCTGTTCCGTCAATAAAATGAGATTAACAGTCCCTACATTATAGAGTCTGTTGAGGACTCACTGTCATGATTCATGTAACGCTCTTACCTCAATGTCTGGCACAAGGCAAGCAGTCAACAGAAGTCACCTGTTCCTACAGCAGGGGGGTTACTCCTAAGGGTGGTGGTGGGAGTACCAGCAGCAACGGCTAACAGTAACTGGAGTGTTGTGGTTGTGGTTGTTATTGTTAACAGCCTCCAACATCCCAAAGCCAGATGAAGGCAGAATTGCCCAAAGACATAATTCTGTGTCTGCTGTAGTTATTGATAATTAAAATTTAAGGTACTCCATATCGAGAGGGGCCTGGGTGGTTCAGTTGGTTAAGCAGTCAACTCGTGATTTCAGCTCAGGTCATAATCTCAAGGTCCTGGGATTGAGCCTCCCATGGGGCTCTTTTCCCAGCAGGGAGTCAGCTTGAGGATTCTCTCTCCCCCTCCTTATGCCCCTCCCCCTGCTTGGGTGGATGCATGCCCTCGCTCTCTCTCGCTTTCTCTCTCTCTCTAAAGTAAATATATAAATCTTTAAAAAATAAATAAATAAGGTACTCCGTACTGAAAAGAGAAACTACATTTAATTCCCTTTCATGACAAAGTGAAAGTGAGCAAATATTCTTTCCCAAAGAAAATTGTTCTTGCCTTCTCTAAGAGATTCAGTTTTCTAGAAAATGTTTTGGCTAGGAGATAAAAATTAAATAAAACAAGGAAATGAATATGGAAAAATAATTTTTGTGTCAATAGTGTCGAACTCAATCATGACATTCTGAGTGAGCAGTTTCATGGGGGAGGGGGCTGGTGAAGAATTCAAGTTCTTATCTGTGTTGCCTATCCCGGTTACAGTGAGCAGAGGAAAGCAGAGGTATCCTGTCTTTCAAGTGCTCCTTTTTTCTTCTATCAATTGCTACCTCTCCAGATGAATTCTAAAATTGCTTGCAAATTTAAAAGCAGGCTTTGTCTCTTCTGGCTAATTAGAATATTCTCTCTCATTTTGCAAATTTTTTGAGCTGCCCTGCTTGGTTATAGAACACGGGCGACACAGCTGGAAAGCTTAACTATGACTACTTGAGCTTCAGGTTAAGAAAACAGTCTTGGTTAATTTCTAAGGACCATAGTATGAATTGGCAGGGAATTAATCTCAGATAAAGCAGGATTAGGAAGAGGAAAATAAAAATAAAAATGCCTACCACTTGCAACTATCTACAGCTGGTCTTAATGTCTTCCCTGTAATAAGAAATAATGCCAGTCCTTTGGGGGAATTTCCAGACAGTTCTCTCTCCTAAGACAATTACGTACCATCACAGAGGAATAGATCATTATATAACAAATAATATTTAAAAATTATATTCATGTATGTTAATGCTTCCCTTATATGTAAAGTGGGTGTCAAATACCTCACTGGTGTGAGATACAATAATTCTTAAATACAGTGAGAAAATTGTATCTACTCAGAGGCCTGTTGAGCACAAGTTTCTTCTAACATCCACCCCAAAGCAAGAAATTAGGTCCTGCCACTAACCCACAGCTTGGCTTCCTCTCTTTTCTGGATTTACAGAAAACTGCTCCAATCATCATCAAATAAGCACTGCATCTTTTTATTATAGTAAAAGATACGTTTACCTTTTTAACCATATTTAAGTGCACAATTTAGTGGCATTACGTGCATTCACATTGTTGTGTAACCATCACCACTGTCCCCTTTCAGAACTTTTTCATTATCCCAACTGAAAATTAGGACTCATTAAGGAACTCCCCATCCCCCCTTCCCACAGCCCCTAGTAACCTCTATTCTACTTCCTATCTCTATGGATTTGACTCTATGGTTTCAAGTACCTCATATAAATAGAATCCTATAATGTTTGTCGTTTAAGAGCTGACTTATTTCACTTAGCCTAATGTCCTCAAGGTTCATCTCTGTGGTAGCCTGTGTCAGATTATCATCCTTTTTTAAGGGTGGGTAACATTCCATTATGTGTATATATCACATATTATTTATCCAGTTATGTTATGTTATGTTATGTTATGTTATGTTATGTTATGTTAATGGACACCTGGATTGTTTCCACATCTTTTGTTTTCACACCTTTACCAAAACTTGCTGTTTTCTAGTTTGGCTCTGTTTTGTTTATAATAGTCTTAATGGACGTGAAGGTACATCTCAATGTGGTTTCAATTTCCGTTTCCCTAACAATTAGTGATGGTAAACATCATTTCATGTGCTATGGCTCATTTGCGTATCTTCTTTGGAGTTAAGTGTATTCAGGTCTTTGAACTGTTTTTGAATTGGTTTGTTTGCTTTTTTGTTGTTGACTTTTAGGAATTCTTTATGTATTCTGTGTATTAAGCCTTTATGAGATCCATTATTTGCAAATATTTTCTCCCATTATGCATCTTTATACTGTTAATAGTGTCTTCTGATGCACAGAAATTTTTAATTTTGATGAGGTCTAATTTAACTATTTTTTGCTCTTTTGCAACCTTCACTTTTGATGTCATATCCAAGAATCATTGCAAAATCCAAAGCTGAGAAGCTATTCTATGTTTTCTTCCAAGGCTTGTATAGTTTCTGCTTTCACCTTGAGGTCTCTGATCTATTTTAAGTTAATTTTTGTAAATGGTTAAGGTAAGGGTCTAACTTCATTTTTTTGCATGTAGATATCCAGTTTTCCCAAGGCCCTTTCTGAATGATCTTGCATCTTTGTGAGGCATCATTTAACCACATATGTTTTTTACTGGGCTCTTCATTCTATTCCACCAGTCTCTATGTCTGTCTTTATCCCAATATCAACTGTTTTGTTTACTGTAGCATTATAGTCAGTTTTGAAATTAGGAAGCATAAATCTCCCAACTTTCTTCTTTTTCAAGATTATGTTGACTATTTAAGACCTCTTGAGATTTCATATTAATTAAGAATATTTTTTTATTTTTGCAAAATATATCATTGAGGTATTGATAGGAATTGCAGACTCTGTAAGTCACATTAGTTAATATTGATCACAGTATTGTTTTCCAAACTTTGAACATGGGATATCATTCCACTTATTTATGTCTTTTTTAATTTCTTTCAGCATGCATAGTATTTTAGTCAAATATTTCCAGCAGAGCACTGCCCTTCTGCCCAGGCAGGTCCCAGCCACAGTTTAATAGGCTTCTCTGCCCCTCCCCACCGAGACCTCTTTCTTCTGTTCCCATGTCACAGTCTCCATGGGGTATCCTACCCCACAATTCAGGGAAGGAAACTTGAGGTCAACATTGTGCTCCTGCAGTGATGGTCCCGGCTCACCTCTGTTTCTTTATGTACATCAGGTTCATGGTTCTACTAGAACTGAGACTGCTACCAGACTGAGCCCTGACCTCTCAGCCAGTGGCCAGCCAGCACATGGTAACACTGCAACTCTGAGAGGAAGCCAAGAGGAGACATTGAAATCTACAGTTAGTAAGTGTGGGGCTTTCTTGGAGCCCTAACATAACAGTTGGAATCCTAGATCTACCACTGACTTGTATCAGTTGCTTGTGTAGCAGGTTGAGGGATGGCCCACAAAATAGTATGCCCACATTTTAATTCCCAGAGCCTATGAATATGATTTCATTTGGAAACAGGGTTTTTGCAGTTAAATTAAGTTAAGGATCTTGGATCATCCTGAACTATCTAGGTGGATCCTAAATCCAAAGACAGATGTCCTTAGAACAGACACACAGAGAAGCAACACAGAGAGAAGGCCATGTGAGGACAGTGGCAGACATTGGAATGAGCAGCCACAAGCCAAGGAATGCCAGCCTCTATCAGAAAATGGAGGAAGCATGGACAAAATCTCCCCTAGAGCTTCTGGAGGGAGCACAGGTCAGCCAACAGCTTGATTTTGGACTTCTGGCCTTCACAACTGGGAGAGAATATATATCTATTGTTTTAAGTTACCAGGTTTGTGGTCATTTGTTATAGCAGCTATAGGAAACTCATATCTTTTGGTTTCCTCTTTGCAAAATAGAAGTAATAATATTTTGCAATGAGGAAAGCAAAAGATATGAGTTTCCTGTAGCTGCTGTAACAAATGTGATGATCAAATGGAATAATCTATAGAAAGCACATTGCATAAGGTCTAAGACAGCAAACTCTCAATAAAAGGTTAGTTACTATTATTTACAGTCATTGAAACTCTGATTTGCATTACATATGGATTGAGGAGGCAACATATACCTCAATCATACAAGAGAATGATTGAGAATAATTGTTTTGTGCATGAGATATCTCTCAGTTGTGTTCTGTTTTTGTTTTGTTTTTTAAAGCAAAAACTATAACCATTTTCTTGTCTACTAATGCACATCAGTACAGGGAAAGTATCTCACATACACTCCAAAAAGCAAGTTCTGAGCTCTTGTGTGTCTCTTTGTTGGAAGTAGAAAAAAATCAGTAAATGTGATAAACATGTAAAACAGATTTTTCAGGCCACCAGATATATAAAGCAAGGATACTTTGTTTGTCAAACTTCATGTCTGTATGTATATACAATTTTCTGGAAAGTCCATAGCTTTCATCAGATTCTCAAGAAGAGACTGTGACTCAGAAAAAAGCTTAATATCACTGACATAAAATGACACTGACAACCTTGAATGAAAAGATTAAAACAAGGCTCAAAATATAAATGAGGCAAGTACCTCATTCAGCTGGAGGACCACCTGTGGCTCAAAGAAGTCACTGCTGGAGTTTTGCCCCTGACCTAATTCCAGGAATAAAAAGAGATGAGTCAGGATTTTGGTAAGGATTTGAGAGATGAATGTAAGCAAGTGGCTTTGAGAGTCTAGCAATCTCCTCACTAGGCCTAGAATGTAAGTAGTATGGAAAGTGAATAGGAAACAGCTAACAAAATTTTCGAGCAATAAATTCCTTCTAAGTCATCTGAAAAATACAATCTTTGGAGAAGTTTCTTTGGAGAAACTCTAAGATCAATTGCAAGAATAATTATAAAGAACTGCCATTGTGGCCCTTCATATTCATCAGCAGAGAAACTAGCAAGAAAAGTAGTTAACTGTTTTATTTATTTATTTATTTATTTATTTATTTATTTATTTTAAAGATTATTTATTTATTTATTTGAGAGAGACAGTGAGAGAGATCATGAGCGAGGAGAAGGTCAGAGAGAGAAGCAGACTCCCCGTGGAGCCGGGACCCCGATGTGGGACTCGATCCCGGGAATCCAGGATCATGATCTGAGCCGAAGGCAGTCGTCCAACCAACTGAGCCACCCAGGCGTCCCTGTCTTCTTTATTTAAAAGGAAGTTCTTGCATAAGTACTGTATGGTAAGGACTGAATTGTGCCCCACAAAATTCATATATTGAAGCCCTAACCCTTCAGTAATATAACTATATTTGGATATAGAGGAAGTAAACAAGGTTAAATGAGGTCATCAGCATGGCCCTATCCCAAAAGGACTGGTGTTCTTATAAGAAGAGACACCAGGAGTGCTGACAGAGAAAAGGCCATATGAGGATATCGCAAGAAGGCAGCCATCTTCAAGCCTTGAAGCCTGAAGCCTCAGAAGAAATGAACCCTGACAACATCTTGATCTTTGACTTCCAGCTTCTAGAACTGAGAAATAAATTTCTCTTGTTGAAGGCCGCCAGTCTGTGGTATTTTGCCCTAGCTGACTAATATATTTTATACCAAAAACTATACTAGGTTCTGGGGTTACAGAAACGTTGGAGGCATAGCCTCCCCCCAGGAGAGCTTCATAGGTTTGGAGTAACACAGCAGGTCCCTGCCAAAGACCAGAAGCCAGCCCTTGCTGGCCTCCCGAAGGCTCCTACACAATATGGGGCTTCCCTGAATTTCGCTTGAAACTGCCTGGACTGTCTGTTTAGGTTGTTAATGTAGCCACACTCACTAGACTGGAGCTAGACTGTTGTTTTTCTGAGAACTCGGTTGTTTTGTTTTACATTATTTTGTTGTGATTTTTGTTCTGCTTTATTTTCAGGGAGAAATATAGTTTTACTCTCTCCCAGAGAAGGGATAACTCTTGGCTTTGAACACCCACCATTCATATCACAATTTTATCAAGCTTCAACCTGTTCATTCTCAGAACTATCCATCCATTGAATATTATTAACTGCACTGATGGTTAATTTGAGAAGAGGAACATTATATAAAATGCTTAGATTAAAAGTAGATATAAGGTTATTGTTCAGAAAGTTGGCTGGAGGCTCCAAGCATCTTGAGATCGTTACATTATGTCTTACATAAGATGGAGCCCCAGGGTGGACTATCGGATGTCCCTGGTTTAAAGGGAGTACATTTGCTTTTTTATAGGAACAATCAATCAGTAGTCTTTATTAAATAGTTTTGCATTAATTTCTTTACTACAGGACACAGTGATGGAATGCTCATCAGTGTGGCTCTGAAATTTCAGGCTAGGCCTTCAAATATCACTATTTTATTTTCCCATTTATATGATTTTGCAGCAGGAGGTAAGAAAGAGGGTGGAAATATTTTTTACTACTACTCAGTTGTATATTCTACAAAATGGAAAGGATACGGTTTCATAATATATGGTCCACAGAGAAACATTGCAGGGAAGTAATTATACCATGAAATATTTTATAAATATTACATTATAGCTTAGTATCCCAAATGCAATTTAACATTTTCACCATTTTTTTCCCTTAAAGACCCAAGTTGCCTCTTTTAATATGCTGATTGTGTTTAACAGTGATGAAATTTACAATAGAAAACTCAGACCCTGAATTATCTTATGTGAAAATAAGGACAATTTGTTGACCTTCCTTAGAGGGATGGCTATTAAATTCAAGAATGAGTTCAAGAGATTCTACTTCTCCAGAGAACTTTAAAAGCCCATAGATTATCAAGTGTCTCAGGGATTTTGCTGCAATCCTGTCCAGGGTCCAAGGGTCACATCCTTCTCAGAATCAACCCATAATTTTGATTGCAGATCTTCATTAACTAGCGGTTTTAAATTTTACACAAGAGCTTAACATCTCTATATTAGACAAGCTTTTAAACCTATCCACATTTCAACAATCTGACCTGAATTTGAAGGAAAAATTATTTTTATCTAGATACTGTGTTGTGTGAGTCGCTTTTCAAACGTTAAGAAGTTGCTTTATTTTTAATGCCCTTGGCTTTGGGGATAACACTGAAAGCGGCTTTTCACTATTATACTGGAACTGGAGCAAGTCTTAGATTTATTGGCAATTCATAGATGAATCTAACCATTGGGAGAAGTGTTAATATTCACAAAATAGCACTCCAGAAAAAAAAAAAAAAATGAAAGGAACATTAAATGTCAAGACGTTCGTTAAAAGATGAGGTGCTTGCCCAGCCCAACGTGGCTCAGTCTGAGGAGATGTCTCCATGTTGTTTTCTGAGTTATCTATGATGACTATGATCTATCATCTATGATGACTAACACTTTATGGCTCCAGTCTATTCTGGGGTTTCTTCTCACAATCTCGGGCTGAATCCCACACTGCCTTCACAGCCCCCAAGCCAGCGCCTCCTGTGGTTTGCATTTGCCTTCAAAGCAGTATTTCCTGCTTTCAAACCACTTGACACAGGTGCAATTAGTGTTATTAGCAGTGTGGGAATAGCTCTTCCTAGCGATTCCTTCCCTCCACAGAACACAGGAAAGCTCACAGTAACTCCTGATTTAAAATGCCTTTCCTGATTTTCAGATATCCCTTTGACAAATTTTCCCGTAGATAATCTCAAACTCTCACTATAACGTTTTCTTTGGATTTTATTTTCCCTCCTGCTGTCCATCTTTAATTTACTCATCTGGGTCTTATAAATTATAGGGAGAAAGAGGACCCAAGTAAATCTCTTCGTCTCCTAAATTACTCCTTACAACTCTTTTTTTAATGATTTTTAAAAATCTATTTATTTGAGAGAGAGAATGAGAGAAAAAGAGAAAGAGAGAACACATAAGCAGGGCTAGAGGGAGAGGGAGAAGCAGGCTCCCCGCTAAACAGACAGCCCAATGCAGGACTCAATTCAGGACCCTGGGATCATGCCCTGAGCCAAAGGCAGATGCTTACCCAACTAAGCCACCCAGGCACCCCTCCTTACAACTTTTTAAAAATGTCTTCTTTCATGTTTCTTACAGGTAATGTATCATTTATCTCATTACACATGTGTGTATAATTCATACCAAAACATGAATAATTATCACCTGAGCTTTCAAAACTCTTTGTTTGGCCAAACCAGTTATTGTCATTCCCTCATCAGACAATGTCTCAATGCCAAAACAATTCTTTCCTTGACTTTATGAAATTCCAACATCAGAACTTAAGGAAAGAAATCCAGACTAAAAAAATTCATAGTTTCTAAGCCTTCAGACCTACACGTTTGTGGGTTCAAAAGAACAAAGCTGGTCCATGTTCTGTACTTAACAAAGGATATAACTGGTTGTTGGACACAAAAGGAGGTATTTTCTAGTCAACTGTATGTGTCAGAATAAAGTTGTCAATATTCTTCCATTTTCTGACTTTTGGGAAAATGGATTTTTAAGAAATTCAAATCTAAAAGCTAGAGTCTCATTCAAAGGTCAGGAAAGGATTTATTCTCCTAATCCCCCATGGTTCCTTCAGTCATACCCCTGTAGCCTCCCTAGAGTCCAGTCACTATGGGGAACCACATATTTCCTTTTAGTCATGGGCCTCAATGAATTGTCACTTCTTCATCCATTGGCTTGGCCAAGGGCTTTACCAAAGTTTCCTGAGTGTCTTTATTTCTAACCCTGCTTCAGCCCTTCTATCTAGATCAGACACTCTATCTAGATCTAGACCCCAACTCAATTTTGGACTGGGATCACTTCTTTTCTAAACCCAAGGATTCATAGCCTTCTTTAATCTTCATATATTCCTTTGAGCTCAGGAAAGCATTTGTCATGGATTTAACACCCAAAATTGCACTGTTCTGGTGAATTAATTATAACCATTACCACAATAGAGGATAAAGATCATAGGTTTAGGAATGAGAGACATGGGTACAAATCCTGCCCTCTATCTATTGGTTTTGTAATCTTAGACAAACCACTTACTATCTCAGAGCCTCAACTGCAAATGTGTATGGATGCAAAGCATGGTGGTGGTACAGATTTAGAAGCAAAATAATGGTTGTGAAAGCACTCAGTTGAGTATGTAAGTACTATAATTTTTTTTTCCTTCTATTAGGGAAGAGTTGCTTATCTTAAGCCCAACAAAAAGTGGCTTATTTATACAAATCTTCCTCTGTATCTGTTTGTGAGAATCAAATTGTTGTTGGCAAATAACACTTAGCCTAAAAGTTCTATTCTGATGCTGGATATGTTTCACAAACAATACTCACAATACTTCAAGTTGTGGGACATAGTTTTAGAAAAAGACTATTTAGAGCAGAACACATACAAATCTGAAGGCCCTACGGTAATATTTCTGCCACAGGCTCAGCTTTTTCTTGCATAATGTAAGCCAGGCTTCTGAAATGAGTCGTTCTAGTAAGTCCCAGGGCAAGAAAGAGATGCCAAAACAATTACATTTATGGTAAATTCAGAAGAGGAAAATGTACATAAGCTAGGAAGAAAATCTCTGTGGGCATAATTTCAAGGAAAGGCAGTAGTTGGTCTCTGCCAGCAGTCATTGTACGCCAGGAGGACAGAGCAGAGATGGAATGGGTCCGTTCAAGCAAAAATGGTGTGATGGCCATGAGACCAAACCTTAAAAAGCAAAAGGTCCCACAAGGATAATGAAAGCACTTCTAATGTTTTCTATTTATATATTTATGTTTTTAGTTTCTAAAAACACTTCAAAAAAATGTTTGAGTCTCAAATGAATTAGAGCAGGATTTATATGTAATTGTAGTCTCAAGTCTCCCATCCTTCAAAATGTTGGGTTTTTTGGTTCTGTTTTTTCCCCTGTACCTTTCCCCTTACTATCAAGCTTCTTGAAAGAGAAGCTTCCAGCGGCATCTGGGTGGCTCAGTTGGTTGAGCGTCTTGACTCTTGATTTTGGCTCAGACTGTGATCTCCGGATCCTGGGATTGAGATTGAGCACCTCCCTCGGTAGCGTGGAGCCTGCTTAGGGTTAGGACTCTTTCTCTCCTTCTCCCTTTGCCCCTCCCCCTCCCTGCTCCCTCTTTTAAAAAAGAGGGAAGCTTCCATTTGTGGCTTGAACTTTCACCTCCCAATTTTCTTCAACCCACTGGGCAATCTGTCCCCTGCCTGTTACCACACCACAGAACTTGTCCTTGGAAAGGGCCACCAGCAACTTCCTGTCAAATCCAGCAGCCTCTTCCAGTCCTCCTCCTACTGGACGAATCTAAGAGATTTGATGCTATTGACTCTCCCACCCACTTCTTGAAACTCTTTTTGCTGTCTTCATTCTAGTCCTTCTTTTACTCTCCCTTTCTTTTTCCTCACTACTCTTTCTTCGCCGTCTTCCCAAAGAACGCATTCCCCAGAATTCCATCCCATCTTCTTCATATGTTTTACTTATGTGCTATCATATCCCTGTATGACTTCAATTATTACTCATATGTTGCTGCATCAGTCAGGGGTGGGTCAGGAGCCAGAAATGATACCAGTAATTACAACAAGGAAATTTTAATATAAAGAAAATTACAACCTAGTAAAAGAGGTAAAACATAGACTCTAAAGAGTACAGAAGCAGCAACTTCTTAAAGTATGTGGGGATGTGAGCTGAGGGGATGTGATCAAGGCAGGAACTCAGAAACTTCTTTCCCCACCAAGGTTGAGAGTCAAGTTTCATTTGATTCCATTTGGCTTGTGGCGGTAAAGAGACTGCAGGCAGCAGCCTCTACTAAACTATGAGGACCCCTCAGGTGAGGGCTACTTTCTTCCAACTTACTCTACATACCAATTTACTGACTATGATATGGAAAATCAGCACCTACACAATGGAAAAGAGTGAGACTTCTTCCTGCTCTGCCTTTTAGTGTCTCTCCAGCACCCTCTATGAGTGGAACCTAAAACTGCAGCTGCTGGAAAGGAAAGATGTCCACAGCGTCCATCTTGAGTATCACAAAGCAAGAAAAAGAGAAATGAATTTGAAGTTGAGAGGCAATATATTAATAGTCGGCATAGTAGGTAATTTTCAAATCCATATTTCTTGCTCTTGCCTATCTTCTAAACTCCAGATTTCTGGATGTCATTGTGTGGATGCCACAAAGACACCTCAAACTCAGCACGTCTTCTTCATTATCTGCGTGCACTTGTCAAGACCAGTGAATGCTGTCTGAACAATGTGTCTAGAATACATCTCTTCTTTTAATACATACATATATTCTATCACAATCACTACATAGTACAGATTCTCATCAATTAGAACTACAGCACATGTTTACAACTACATAATTCTCCATCTGTCTTTCCCACTAACACGTTTTTAATTTAAAACTAAACCAAGTTTTTCTTCTCAAGATCTAATAATTCTGTTTGCCAACAGAACAAGATCTAGATTTCTTATTTTAATATTCAAGGCCCTTCATAATTCTACCTCCTCAGTCTCATTGCTCACTGCATCCCAATACTACTACTACCAGTAGTACCATAAGCTAACATTTTGAGCACTTAATATGGGCCAGACACTAATGTGAGCACCATATATAATATCACTTAATCTTCACATCCAATTTACCAAGTAAGTATTGTAATTACCTTCACTTTATTGAAGAGGAAACTAAGACAAAAAGAAGTTAAGTAACTTGGCTAAAATCACATAGCAGCTAGTAAATGATTAAAATCTAAACTAAAATTCCACAATCTGTGCTCTTACATACATTATATTTCTCTCTAAAAAAATTCATTTAAGAGTAAATTTAACTAATGAGGGAAAATATTTGTACACTGAAGAAAATTTTAAAATACTGAGATAAATGGAAAGACATCTTATACGTTTGTGGATTAGAAAACCATATTGTTAATACTACCCAAAAAGTTTGCCAGTACTACTCAAAGAAATTTAGGGACTCATTGTGATCTCTAGCAAAACTCCAATGGTGTTTTTGTAGCATCAGAAAACTCCTCCTAACATTCATGTGGAATCTGAAGGAAACTTGAAGAGCCAAAACAATATGGAAAAAGAAGAACAAAGTTGAAGAACCCACACTTCCTGATTTTGAATCTTAACACAAAGCTACAGTAATCCAAAAAGTGTGCTATTCATTATGATCCAGCAGTCCTACTTTTGGGTATATAACCAAAGGAAATGAAATCACTCTCTCAAAGAGATATCTGCATCCCATGTTCATTGCAGCATTATTCACAGCAGCCAAGACACAGAAACAACCTAAATGCCCATTGATGGACAAAAGGATAAAGAAAATATGATATATACATATCATATATATATCATATATATATATAGAGAGAGAGAGGTAGAGAGAGAGAGTCTGAGATAAGTCAGACAAAGACAAATGCTGTATGCTCTCACTTTTGTGTGGAATCTAAAAAAACTTACCTCATAAAAATAAAGAATGAAATGGTGGTTACCAGGGCCTGGGCAGTAGGAGAAATAGGAAATGTTGATCAAAAGACACAAACCTCCAGCTGGAAGGGTGAGTTCTAGGGATCTGATGTATAGCAGCTAGAATTAGCAATACTGTATTATATCTTGAAAGTTGTTAAAAGAGTAAATCTTAAATGTTATCAGCCTCTTCAAAAAGATAATTACGTGAGGGAATAGAGGTGTTAACTAACCTTATTGTAGTAATCATTTCACATATTATATAGTAATAACATATATTAATATATCAATAATATCTCAATAAAGCTGGTGGGGGAAAGTGTAGTAATGGCTAAGGACAGATACATCAACAAATGGAAGAAAATAGAGAACCCAAAAATAAACCCTCACTTACATAGTCAATTCTTTTCTTGACAAGAGTACCAAGATCACTCAATGGGGAGGGAACAAATCATGCTGGGAAGACTGGATACCCACTGTTAGTGAGTCATGTTCCCCAAAACTCATATATTGAAATCCTAATCCCGAGCACCTCAGAATGTAACCTTATTTGGAAAGAGAGTTGTTGCAGTTGTAATTAATAAAGATGATGTCATATTAGAGTAGGCCTCTAATCCAATATAACTGGTGTCCTTACAAAAATAGAAAACTTGGGGGTGCCTGGGTGGCTCAGTGGTTAAATCGTCTGCCTTCGGCTCGGGTCATGATCTCGGGGTCCTGGGATCGAGCCCCGCATCGGGCTCTCTGCTCAGCGGGGAGCCTGCTTCTCTCTCTCTCTCTCTCTCTCTCTCTCTGCCTGCCTCTCTGCCTACTTGTGATCTCTGCCTGTCAAATAAATAAATAAAATATTTTTTTAAAAAATAGAAAACTTGGATACAGACAAGCATAAAAGGAGAATGCCATGTAAGCATCAAGGGGGAAATCAGGGCAATGCATCTATAGGACAAAAAGTGTCAAAGTTTGCCATTAACTAGAAGCTGGGAGAGAGGCATCAAACATAGTCTGCCTCACAGCCCTCAGAATGAATCAACCCTGCCAACACCCTGAGCTCACAATTCCAGCTTCTAAAACTGCGATACAATAAATTGATGCTGCTTAAGCCACCCGGTTGATAGTACCTTGTTACAGCAGTCCTAGCGAACTAATACATCCACATGCAAAAGAATGAGGTTGGAACTTTATCTTATACCCAAATTTTAACTCCAAGTGGATCACTCCTAAACATAAGAACACAGAATTCTTAAAATAAAACTTAGGGGGAAATCTTCACAACATTGGGTTTGGCAATGGTTCCTTAAATATGACCCCAAAAAGAAGCAACAAAAATAAAAATGGGTAAATTGAATTTGATTAAAAATAGAAACATTTGTGTACCAAAAGACACTATCAACAGAAGGAAAGGCAATCTGCAAAATTGGAGGAAACATTTGCAAACCATATATCTGATGAGATTAATGTCCTGAATGTTTCTTGAAACTCCTACATTTCAACAACAACAACAAAAACCCAGTTCAAAAAGGGTAGAGGACTTACATGACATTTTTCCATACAGGACATACAAATACTGGATAAAATCATGAAAAGGCATTCCATATCATTAGTCATTAGGGAAATGTAATCAAAACTACAAAGAGATATCACTTTGGACCCACTAGACTGGTTATTATCAAAACCAGAAAACAAGAAGCATTGGCAAGGATATGAAGAAATTGGAACCATTGTACATTGCTGGTAGGAATGTACAATGGTGTGGCCACTAGGGAAAACAGTATGGTGGTTTCTCAAAAAGATAACCTAGAATTGCCATCTGACTCAGTCAATTCCACTCCGAGGGATATACCCCAAAGAACTGAAAACGAGTAAGCCAACAGACATCTGTATGCCAATGGTCACAGCATCATTTTTTACAATAGCCAAAAGGTGGAAACAAGCCTAGTGTCTATCAATGGGTGAAGAGACAGCAAAATCTGATATATATGTATATTAATACTAATATGTATATTACATATGATATGATATCATTCAACCTTAAAAAGAAACAAAGTTCTAACTTATGCTATAATGTGGATGAACCTTGAAAACATTATGTTAAGTGAAATAAGCATGACACAAAAGGACAAACATGGTGTGGATCTACCTATCTGAGGTATCTAAAATAGGCAAATTCAGGGGCACCCAGGTGGCTCAGTTGCTTAAGCATCCAACTCCTGATTTGGGCTCAGGGTTGTAATAGCGAGCCCCATGGAGGGCTCTCACATGGAACAGGGAGTCTACTTGAGATTCTCTCTCTCTCTCTCCTTCTGCCCCTCTCCCTGGAGAAATAGGAAAATTTATAGAGTCAGTAGAATAGAGGCTACCAGAGGTGGGGGAAGTGGGGAAGTCATTGCTTAATGTTTACAGAGTTGCTATTTTGGGGGATGAAAACAGTCTTGGACGTCCTGGTGACGGTTACACAGAATTTTGAATGTACTAATGCTATTGAATTTTATACTTAAAAATGGTGAAAATGGCAAACTTCATATTATGTACATTTTACTACAACTTTTTTTTTAAAGCCCATGAGGAGATGTTGAAGGCCTGGGAGACTGGAAAGGAGAAGAAAGGAGTAGGGCATTCAGTATTAAGGGTCAGAATCAACAGACAGCTAATTGGGGCTGAAGGCAAGATGTGAAGTGTCTAAGGTGACATCCAAGTTGCCCCGCAGAGATCTTGGATGTCTGCTTCTAACATCAAGATGATCAGGTGATCAGGACTAAAGAATAGGTCTTGAGTGGTGGGCCACAGGTTCATCAGTGGCCATCTCCTTGTATTTGAAGTGCCTGTGAGACATCTCACTGTATAACAGAAATGGGATCTGACTGTGGCGTCACCACATGTACCACCATAGTTGAGACAGCTGAGAAAATAAATAAGCAAATAAATAGTAGCTAACACTGTGCTAAGCACTTTGCATGTATCAGTTCAATCTTCCCAGCCACCCTCTGAGGCTCAACTGTCCTCATTTTACAGACCTCACGCTGAGCCACGATTCTGTGCCATTTCCTTGCACCATGAACTCTCCACATACGGGTTCATTTCTGATCCCTGAGGCTAGAGTGCCCCTCTGTCATTTCACTCTCAAGATTCAATTCCACGCATCCCCTCGAGCTCCTTTCCAATGTCCTCTCGAGCTCCTTTCCAATGTCCTCAGTTCTAAGTGCCCAAAGCTGTCTTGCTCAGAACTGACCATTTGCTCTTCAGTCCTCACTTAGCATTTAGTCATCTAACAAAAACTTCGGAGTGCTGTCTCCCCATTAGAACTGTAGGCAACTTGGAAACAGGAGCTATTTTTCTTTTGTCCTGGGATCTCCTTCAGTACTTCTCAAAGCACCTTTCATTCAGGGGCACTCCTTAACGGCTGACTTTTTAGAAATGGACGAATTGAGCTTTTAAAAGGAATACATGGCGAGGTGAAGGGGAACCTGTTTTTGTGACTGACCTGCTCCGTCTCCACTCAGTTCTCTCTCCATACTCCCCTACCATCTTCTCTCTTTCTAGCTCAGCACACGAATTTGATTTCTAAATCCAACCCCAGTCCAGAAAAAGAAGCGTCTTGATTCCTTTTGCCATATTAAAAATTCACGGCCAGAAGTATTAGGAGCCTCAAGCCTTTCAGGTGCTCCCTGATGTCCTCTAGACCTCAAACCGCACAGAGGAGGAGGCCGATTTTGTTGTGGTGGTGGTTGTTAAGTTCAAATTTATTTGTATCAAGTTTTTTTAATTGAGATATAATTGACGTAAAACATTACATTAATTTCAGCTGCTCAACATAATGATTTGGTTATTTGTATATATTATGAAATGATCACCATGGTAAGTCTAGGTAACATCTATCACCACACGTTGTTACAATTTTTTCCTTATGAGAACTTTTAAGATCTACTCTCTTAGCAACTTTCTTTTTTTTTTTTTTTTGAAGATTTTATTTGTTTATTTGACAGAGATCACAAGTAGACGGAGAGGCGGGCAGAGAGAGAGGAGGAAGCAGGCTCCCTGCCGAGCAGAAAGCCCAATGCGGGACTCGATCCCAGGACCCCAAGATCATGACCTGAGCCGAAGGCAGTGGCTTAACCCACTGAGCCACCCAGGCACCCTCTTAGCAACTTTCAAACATACAACACAGTATTCTCAACTATAGTCACCTGTGCTGTATATTATATTCCCAGAACTTATTTATTTTGTAACTGGAAGTCTGCCTTTTGACCCTCTCTGCCCATTTCACATACCCCACCCCACCCCACCCCCAGAAGTGATGCCTTATTATTTTTCACTGTGGACCCAGCATGTGGTAAAGCATCTTGGATAGCAGGTCATTGGTAAAAATAATTCGTTGAATGAATAATAATCCACTACTTCTTACTTCAAAGTCCCTGGTAAGGGGGAAATTAGCAAACCATGCTCTCTCATTTGTTAAACTGAGCCTAGTCTCTCTCTCTCTCTCTTTTTAAGATTTTATTTATTTATTTGACAGAAGAGAGAGAGAGATCACAGGTAGGCAGGGAGGCAGGCAGAGAGAGAGAGGAGGAAGCAGGCTCCTCACTGAGCAGAGAGGGGTCGAACCCAGGACCCTGAGACCACAACCCGAGCCGAAGGCAGAGGCTTAACCCACTGAGCCACCCAGGCGCCCCGAACCTAGTCTCTCTTTAACAACCAATGCAATAAGCAATCCCACACCTACTAGCTAATCTATTTATACCACACTCCTCTGGGACCTCTTTTTAAAAACTTCCTGTGTTGGGGAGTGGGCAAAAAAATGGTCACGCTGAGACTGACTTCTCTTGTCTATCTAAGACATTCTTTACTCTCTGCCAGACCTTTCCCTAAGCCTCGCCCAGAAGGAGATTATCTCTGTAATCCTGTCATACATAATGATTCCCTTTCCCCCCATTTCTCTCAGCTTCCCACCCATTCCTAGTCAAGCACTACCTAACTTTCTAATCCTGTTCAGTGTCTCTCAGGATTTCTTGACACAATTTCAATGATGCCAAGCCCTAAAGCTGGACATCAAAGGAATAAAGCATGAATAGGATCTATTCTGTCATAGATTTACTCGGTGTTCTGTGTCCTAGATTTGGGTGTGTGCCTGTGTGTGAACTGCTTTGCTTTCGGCCAGATACAGAGCCCGTGCTGAAAAAGCATAAACCATTTATAAATTTTCTTATCTCCATTTTTTAATTTTATTCAAATAAATAAATAGAATTCGTTCTATTGGAATTTTATTCAACTGTTTATTTCATTTCATTTCATTTCATTTGCATGTGGTTGACACACAATGTTACATCAGTTTCAGGTATACAACATAGTTTATATATTCAGCTGTATTTACGGTGAGTGTCACTCCCATCTGTCCCAATATGTCACTATTACTGTATCATTGTCTATATCCCTTAGGCTCTGCCTTTTATTCCCATGACTTTTGTTCATTCCAAAACTGGAGGCCTATATCTCCCACTGCTCTTCACCTTTTCCCCCAACCCCACACCCCTCTCCCCTCTGGCAGCCATCAGTTTGTTGTCCGTACGGGGTTGATGGAGTTGTGTTTGTGAGAAGAGGAGAGACAAGAGTATGTGCCAAAGTGCTTAGGATAAAATGAAAAGGAAGAGAGAAGCGAGCGCGAATGACCAGGTAGCAGGCTTGACGCCAGGGGCTACCTTACCCTACATTCCCTAACATTTTCTTCTCTGGCACCACTACAGGCTGGAATTTACACAGATGTAGACAATTACGCCCTTGAAACTTGAAAGTTGGCTTCCAAAGCAGTTTATCCCATTGTCTATGCAGATGCCTTTGGAGTGAGAATGTAGAAAATTCAAGAGTTTAGAAAATGATCTCCTCCAGCCCTGCCAGAGCCCTTCAAGCTCATAGCATTTAGAAACCAAAATGAGGCTCTCGGATGGGGTTTGGTGTGTATCTGCAGGCAGGTTTGGCAGATTGGCCACTCGGCGTCCCTGGCTTGTGTATGTTCTTCTCTTCTTGATGTCCACCTTTTCCAAGAGCAGCCAGAGCCCCTTGGGTGAGCGAGCGCCACGCCAGCTGACAGAGAAGGGCGCACTTCTCCCTCCGTGGCCAAGCGGCCAAAAAACACTGGCAGCTACTGTTCTCCTAAATGTGGTTCAGAGCTCCTGGACTCAAGTAGAGGGAACAATAGTGCCCTGAAGGTGTCTTTGGCCCACACCGACACTGGTTCTCTAAGAAGAGCGTGTCTCTGACTTACACGGTCCAACAGTGGAAAGCGAGTCCTGCCCAGGGTTCAGGCAGGCAGCTCCCGGGCTAGAGACAGCTTTAGAAAACGAATACCCCTGGTGCAGATAAGGAGATCAAAGGGGAGCTTTGCAGAGTGTGCCAGACTCAAGTCAGTGACAGAAAAAGCAAACTTTTGACCTTCTGGGTGCTTCTAGTTCACCAAAGAAACTCAATCATACACCAAGGAATTGATTTTTTACAAAAGGCTGATTTGAAGCGTGGCTCCCTGGATTCCACACAGAAATTCCTCCCTGGTGCTTATTTCAGGAAGGCAGAGAAAGAGAAGTGAGAGCTAATCCGGGGAGCGTCGAGCGTCGACAGCTGCCGAGGTCATTCCCTGGCTCTTGGGATTTCCCACCCTACCAGGAGGAAGGGGACACGGAGTTTTCAAGGAGCAGGTGGAATGTGTTTTCCCTAATTCAGGGTTCAAACGTGGAGTCTGTAGGTTCCAGGAAAATGAACAGAGAAGTTCTGATGTGTATCCACTTACAGCTTCGTTGCTTACTTTGTTACTGTCAAAGTGGCCATAGCTTTCCTTGGATTCCCTGACAGGTCTATAGACGGAACTAGGTTAAGAACTGTTACCATGTGTCCTACATTATTTCACATTCCCCTGGCACTGGAGGGCAGAGAGCCTGAACATCGGGGTCCAAAATTAGATGATGAACCCCCCCACCCCGTTGTTGTTAAATTCCCTGAATAAGGACACTATACCTACCACATTGGCTCCTCCTGAATGACATACCAAACTCTACTCCTACAGTAAGTGAAATAAGACATCACTCCGCCCTCCACAATCCCCTTCTGGCCTCATTTATTCCTTTCATGACCCTCACTATATTTCATGACAACCTTCTCTCTGCCTCTTGCCCTGATCCCAGTAGCAACAGGCCTGCTTCAGTCATCCTTCTGCCCCGGACCGACTCCTTACCTCATCTGCTCATTCTCGGCAAAAGAGCCTTGACTAAAATTATCACCTGAGTACATCCTGTTCTTGTTTCCATTCTTAACAATACCTAAAGGGATTATTATAATCCCGGACTATATAAAGGCATGAAAAGGACTGAGATCGCTGAGCTTAGCTAAACGTTGACTGCTAAGTAACAAACCATAAACACCAACCATCTCTATGATGCGGGGGCGGGGTTTCGAGGTCTTCAGGATCATGGAAATCCTGGAACAGGCAGACTTGACAAAGCGACACCTGCGCATGGCCTCAACTCCTGTTACCATTTCTGATCTTGACACTTTTCATAGTCCATTCTTCACCCACCCCTAACTACTCAGTTCCTTATATCAGTATTAATAAGATCATTGTAGGGGCACCTGGGTGGCTCAATGGGTTAAGCCGCTGCCTTCGGCTCAGGTCATGATCTCAGGGTCCTGAGATCGAGTCCCGTATCGGGCTCTCTGCTCGGCAGGGAGCCTGCTTCTCTCTCTCTCTCTCTGCCTGCCTCTCCATCTACTTGTGATTTCTCTCTGTCAAATAAATAAATAAAATCTTTAAAAAAAAATAAGATTATTGTAAAAAATTATCGGTCATTTTTTTTCCTCATTCGACGACTTGTCCAAGTTCAGACTTTACATAGAGAATCCTCTTCCAGCATAACATGGCACCGGTAGTACCATCTTTCCTATTTTGTTAATGCTCTAGGGGGCCCCAGGAGAAATGCTACACTATGACCACGGGTGGAGACCGGGATGGTCCAGGCAAACCCAGACATGGTGTGGGGACCACGTCCGGGTTTGCCTGGACCATCCCGGTCCCCACACCCTGCAGAGAACTGTGCGGTGCTCTGTGATTCCTTCTCTTCCATCACACACAACGTGCGTCACCTGCTTCCCATTGGATGTCTCTCTCCCAGCTGAGACAGAAATGGCAGAAGATGCTCTGGAGCAAGAATATAACAAATTCCAAGCTAAGAACTCCCTGAAGAAAGAAACCGCCAGTTTCCGGGAGTCCCGAGCCAGGCTTCTCCCCGTGTGGCGTTGTCGCGTGGTCCTTCGCTGGTCCACCAGCTGCAGTCTTGCTCCTCAACCATCTCACGTTCCTTGACATGCCCACTAGGCCTTGTTATATTTAACTCCCTGATTTTGCTCCACACGTTGCATATAAATTCAAAACATGGTTCGGGAATCATGTAATCAAAAAGACAGCTACTGAGGGGCGCCGGGGGTGGGGGCTCAGTCGGTTAAGTGTCTCCCTTCGCCTGGTGTCATGACCTCAGGGTCCTGGGAGGGAGCCCCGCATTCCGCTCCCTGCTCCGCGGGGAGCCTGCTTCTCCCCCTTCTGCTGCCCCTTCCCCTGCTCAGGCACCTATGTGCAGTCTCTCTCTCTCTCTTTCTCAAATAGATTACAAAGAGAACTACTGAATCTACACCAAGATTGCCGGGAGCTAGGGGTGCCAGAAAAACTAGCCCCACGCTCATTCTTTCTTCTGTCCACAGATTCGAAACCTGGCAGCAAATCTCTGCGTCGACAGCAAGCACGGGGCCACCGGCACCGAACTGAGGCTGGACATCTGCGTGAAGGACGGTTCCGAAAGGACGTGGTCTCACGAACAGGTAGGTCAGCAACCCCAAGGTCAGCAACCGGAGGTGATGGGAGCCAGCAGGGCTGAGGCAGGCAGGGAGGCGGGCAGTGAAGACAGATTTCTAACCCAGGCATACAGGACCCACAGGTCGTGGTCCTTGCTCCCACCAACCAGCTCTGTTGTTCAGCCAATTACTTACCTCCTTGGTTTCGGCTTCATCTCCGAGCAGCTGTGATAATCAGCTGAGATCCTGTACAGAAATGTGCTTTACATAGGAGAAAGGATGGTAGAAACGTCTCAGGCTTCTGTTTTCTTTCTTTCGTCTTCAAACCATGAAAAGCCTATAGAGTGCCATGTGATCTTCCAGCTAAATTTCACAGTTTTATTGAAAGACTCTTTTTATTTTGTAAGTTTTTTGTGACTTTTATCTAATCTTATTTTCCCCTCTGGCGATATTTTGAAAAGGAGACTTTACATAAGCGTCTTGGGCTGTAGCAGTCTGTAATCCTACACATGAAGGATGACTTTGAGGCGGTAACAGGCCAACCCGGACTTCCTGGAATCCTTTAGAACTTATTGTTGCCTTTGATTGAAAAGCGTTTTAGTGCAATTCTGTTTATGAAGTGACTTGCGACTCCTGACCCCCTGATGGTCCTTGTAAGGGACTTGCCCCACACCGTGTCACTTGCAAAAGAGACAGGATAGTGGGTAGAGTTGTGTCCATCCCTTTTTATTGTCTTAACTTTTGATAATGAAAAATCAAATGGGGGAAACATCTGGGTGGCTCAGTGGGTTAAGCCTCTGCCTTCAGCTCAGGTCACGATCTCAGGGTCCTGGGATAGAGCTTCCTATCAGGTTCCTTGCTCTGCAGGGACTCTGCTTCTCCCTCCACCTCTGCCGCTCCCCTTGCTTGTGTGCTTTCCCTGAGAAATAAATAAAGTCTTTCAAGAAATCAAATAGGAAACTATAAAAAAATTAGAGCACACCTTCACCCACTCATTTCACTGACTTCATAACTATCTGCAGCTAGTGCCATATTTTTCAAAAGAATAAAATTTACAGATACAGTTAAAGCCCCTTCCCTATCCTACTCCTCTGTCTCCCTCTACAAAAGGCCACATCTCACGTTCAGCACAGTATAAACTGCCTGTGCTTTGTTTCCCAGAATTGCCCAGAATGCCTCTCTTATGAAACCTGAAAACAGGAGACAAGCAGTTTCCACGAAGGCTTGAGTTCTGTCCTATTGCTCTATTCCTCAGTATCCATCTTGTATATGAAACCAATGAAGACAAATCATGCCCAGCCTAGGATCTTGCTGAGCTGCTCAGATAGGCTGAGCTCCGCAGTGCTGGTTCCTCCCTGTCCGCCCCCTACTGTCCCATCTGACCCCGCACGCAGCTGACACTACAGTGCAGAGCCAGCATGGTCCGGGAAAGCAAAGATGAAGCCGGCACACAGCACAGTCCGAAATTAACACCGTCAGTCCATGAACCCACACTGCCCTGCCTCGATGGGTCATCTGGTCCTTCCACTCTGATCCACAGCCTCATGGTGTTCCAGAAGGATCATGGGCCTTGAAGTGAGGCCAACCTAGATTTCAGCCACCATAATCTGTGTGACCTTGTGAAATTGTTACATCTCTCTAAGCTGGAGTTTCTCCACCTCTGAATAGGGACAATAATATTCACAACAGAATAAATCTTGTCTACATACACCAGCATGTAGCACGTGTGGTAGGGGCAAAATCAATGTACTTTCCCTTCTGCTTTATGACATTTTCTCCCCCGGATCACTTTATACTAACACCAAATTAGAAATCTCTCTCAGGTCCAAGGCAGCTTCCAAAACCAAATACTATTTATCATTCACTCAAATATATCCTGCAGGATGCAGACGCTTATCAGGTTGGTTTTAGAGAAGGCTCTGCGGGAGCCCTGGGTGGCTCAGTTGGCTAAGCGTCTGCCTTCGGCTCAGGTCATGATCCTGGGGTCCTAGGAATGAGTCCCACACTCCCTCTGCTGCTCTCCTGCTCTCTGTCAAATAAATAAATAAAATCTTAAAAAAATAAAAATAGTCTTTCATGGTTCACCTCTGCCTCCGATTTCCCCTAATTCACTTTTCCTTTCCTTCTCCTAATGTCTTCCATGTTATTCCTTATGCTCCGCAAGTAGGTGAAACCGTATGACAATGAGGGTATGTATTGCATGGAGCCCTGGGAATTGTACATAAAAAATGAATCTTGGAACATTGCATCAAAAACTAATGATGTATTTTACGGTGACTAACATAACACATTAAAAAATAAGAAAATAAATAAAAATAAAAATTAAAAAAAGACTCTGCAGCTCCAGGATTTGTGAATAGGAATGAAATATCAGCAAAAGCTGACTTGCCCCTCCTTCCCCGATCTTCTTTAGTAAACACCACAGGGCTGTTACCAGAATGTGAGGAAGAGTCTGGCCTGTCACCTCCAAGAAGCAATTCTGACTTCAGCCTGGGAGCAAGAGAAAAGGCTTCAGAGGCCTATCAGGAGGACCCACATTTAGAGTAGAAAGGATACTTTTTTAAAGAAAAAAGAAAAAGAAGCATGCCAGATGGAAAATCTATGTCTGTTGGGCTGAATTCCTCTCTACCGCCCCTGTGCAGCCCAACCAGGAAACACGGGTAGCCAGCCAGCCGATGAGAAGTATGCCTTGCCTGAATGCCTGAATCAGGTTTCATAATTCTGTCTTCTGGAATGTCCTAGATTTAAATATGCTCTGGACCACAGATTTTATGTGACAGCTGAAAAATAAATATAAATAAAACCGACTATATTGCATACACTTTAAAAATGGTTGGTATATTTCCCCTCTTCATGCTGAACTGTTAAAATCTACATCATGTAATTCAAGAAATGGTCACCAGAGGGCAGCACCAGACAAGCAGAAACTATGAGGCACAAAAATACCAGTTAATACAGCTCTTTAAAAAGATTCCTGGTCTCTAGAGATTCTAAAAACAGAGCTATGGGGAGATTAAACAAAGTTGACAGGAGGTAAAAAAATGAATCATCTTTGAAATACGTATCACCATATATTCACTTGGTGATTAAAACATTTTTTCCCCAATAATTAGCTATAAGCTTTATTCACTGTATTACTCAATGACTTACATGAATTAAGACTCATTCTCCTCCGTTTTGATTAAAATGCCTGAGTGAAAAAAGAGTATATCAGAGAAGGAAAATTATAGGTATTCTTTTTTATTCAAAAGCATTTAAAGAATCCACAAGGGGCACTTATTAGAGTTGAAATGATCCTTTTTAACAAATGGCAAAAATAAAACACAAATGAATAAACAAAATAGTTACATGGGAAATAAAGGATCATCTACGGAAGCGCCTTGACAAGAAAATGCCTCTTGTTGCAGAACACCAGTGCTGTCTAATTTGGCTTCTGTGAAGGAAGCAATTTGTGTGATTCATTTTTTCCAAGGGCCTTCTATTTAGCTGTTTGGGATCACTGTAGCATTGTGTGCTCGCTTTCAGCTTCCTTTAGGGACCGAGAAAGAAAAAGCAAAGAGAACTTAATAAGACTGTAAGGTCTGGAAAGGATACCCTCCAAATGCCATTAGGACTCCAAGTGAGAGGGCAAGGGAGGAAGGAATGCCTTCAGTGGCCAACAGTTCGGGCCAGGCAGCAGGCTCTGGTCTCATGCTGGGGCTAGTACTGTGGCCGCACAGACCTTCCTGCCGCTGAGGAAGCCGACTGAATGCTCCCTTCGCGAGACCCAGAGAGGCACGTGGGCACAGAGATGGGAGCAAGTCGGTGCACGTGGTAAAGGACCGGTGCTGGGACCCACAGCCTCACTCGCAGAACAGAACAAAGCTGGGACCAACTGCAACGTGCACTTGCTCAGATTTCTGCCAACCACATAATAAGGAAATAAAATAGAACCACCCACGGAGAGGAAAATATTCTCGGTCTTCTCAAATCAAGTAGCAAAATCAAGGTGCTAAGTGTATTTGCAGTACTAAGTCTAGCTGAGCTTACTTACACGATACGGTATAAAGCCAGGCAACATTACCCACACCAGGCTGACAGTAAACTGAAGAAGTACAAGTTCTGTATCACTCTGGATCTATATTTAAAAGTATCACTTAAAAGCAGCAAGTGGGGAGATTAACATCAATTTACTCTAAAACTGAGGATTTGAGGTTGAAAAAAATCAAGTTTTTGCACAGGAAACCTGAATGAAATCTAATCCTTCCATCAGTAAGAACCAGCCCAAGAGTAAGAGACAAACTATAAATGTCACAATAGCATCATAAAATACAGACGATGAAAATACATTCATAATGTCTGCTTGTGTCTGGTTCTACAAAATTGCTCGGGAGAAAGTGTGCCTAATGAATGAAAGGCTTGGTGCCTGATTGGATTGACATGGCCATCAGGATGAGATAAATGGCAAAAGAAAGCACTTCGGCGACATAAGAGAGACAAATTTTAGCTAAAGGTAGGTGCAGAAGAATAGAGCAGTTGATATAATCTGGAAACATCTCTTGGGGTGCAGGAAAGTCATCACTACATAATCAGGATGATATGATGGTGATGATGATAAAGCATGAAACTCTATGGAGACCCCCATCTAACAACCAACCCACAAATCTGAAAATGATTATCGCACTCTAACGACAAACCTAGCAACGAGAAATAAAAGTCACCTAAGGAACCCTGGGGTATAATTGGGACAATAGGTGAATAAGTCCATCAAGAGAAGAATTTGTTGATGTTTGCTTTAACACAGGAATTCTTTTGTACTTCACTCATTCCTTTAGTTAAAAAATTAGAAAAGTAGAAATTAAGAAAGCAAAAAGTAAAAAAAAAAAAAAAAAAAAAAAAAGACTGTCTATAAAAGAAGACATAAGGTGGGGCACCTGGGTGGCTCAGTCAGTTAGGCATCTGACCCTGTTCCGGCTCAGGTACTGGTCTCAAGGGTGGTGGGATGGAGCCCTGCATTGGGGTCCCCGCTCAGCAGGGCAGACTGCTTGAAGATTCTCTCCTCTGCCCCCTCCACTCACTCACTCTTCTCTCCCTCCAATAAATATATAAATATTTTATTTATTTTTTTAATTTTTTTAAAGATTTTTTATTTATTTATTTGACAGGCAGAGATTACAAGTAGGCAGAGAGGCAGGCAGAGAGGGAGAGGAGGAAGCAGGCTCTCCGCTGAGCAGAGAGCCCGATGCGGGGCTCGATCCCAGGAGCCTGGGATCATGACCTGAGCCGAAGGCAGAGGCTTTAACCCACTGAGCCACCCAGGCACCCCAAATATATAAATATTTTAAAAAGAAAGAAAGAAGGAAGGAAGGAAGGAAGAATGGATATTTAAGCCAAGGGGCCTGGGTGGCTCAGCCAGTTGAGCGTGGTACTCCATTTCAGCTCAGGTCAGGATCTCAGTGTTATAAGATAGAGCCCTATATGAGATTCTCTCCCTCTCTGCCCCTTCCCCCACACCTGGCCCCTGGACTGAATCTCAAAGAACTGGTAAGCATGAGCTAGGTTGGCTGCATGTTGGCCTCCTGACCACAAAAAAGTCTCATGAACAAAGTCACAGAAGGGAAAATATAGCCTGATTAGTGCAAGGAACCACAAATGTTTTTGAATTGAGATATCATTGGCATACGACATTATATTAGCTTCAGTCATACAACATAATGATTCGGTATTTGTACATATTGCAAAGTGATCACTAGAGCAAATCTAGCTCACGCACATCACCATTCAGAGTCACAGGATTTGTTTTTCTGGTGATGAGAACTGCTAAGATTCACTCTCTTAGCAACTTCCAAATGTTTTGTTGTTGCTGAAACATCCACTAAGGGAAAAGGGATGCAGCTGGGGAAAATGGCGAAGGCCAGATTGTGGGAAATGCTTTATAAGTTAATGATGTAGGAAAGACAGGTCAAAGCTGACAGCCAAGAAAGAATTCTTGAGACATCTTTGGTGCAAAAAGTGATTTTATTAAGGCACGGGGACGGGACCCATGGGCAGAAAGAGCTGCACCGGGGTCATGAGGAACGGATGATTATATACTCTCACGTCGGGAGGGGGTTAGGGATAGCGGAAGTCACTAAGAAATTTGGAAGCAAGGTTTCCAGGACCTTGAGCGGGCTAGCTATTGTTGGAGAAAGGTCATCTATTACTGTCTTATAAACCCTCAGTCATGAAACCCTTCAGATGTATATCGGTGCCCCACATGCTTGGGGATGATTGCCAACATGTATCTTGGAGGGTTTAGAGATAAATGAAGTTTCCAAAAGAATTTTTATATGTTAAAGTAGACTTACAGGATCCAGAATCAAGGTTGGGGATTGAGGGTGTGGGGGTCAGGCTAGGTTTCCTTTTGCCCTTAGCAAGCAGTCAGCATGGAGGCAGCTGAGTCCCTAGAGGAATGTCACTCCGCCTGTTTCAAGGACTTGTCAGTAGTAAGCTGTAGGTACTAAGGACACTTAATAATTTCTCTTCCACCTCTGTTTCCCGCATCATTAAAGAGTTTTTATTGTGTTCTCTGAGCATGATATGAAAACACGCTGAGAATTCAGGCCAAGAGGTAACATAGTCAAAAGGTTGTGAAGGAAGACAGGGAGTCATTTCAGTAGTCCAGACAAGAAATATTGAGAGCAAAGGTAGTAGAGATAGAGCGGAAGGGACGACTTCCAGCAATATTCGGAGACGAAAGCGTTCAAGACTTGCTAAGTGATTAAATAATGAGGGTGAGGGAAACCAAGGGGTTAAAAGAGGAAAGACTTCCAGGTTGGCAAGTGAATACTATGACCACCAGCTAAAGCAAAATAAAAGAGTAGGAGCAGGCTTAGAAGGAAAGAAAACTAATTGAATTTAGGATATTTTGAATTTGAGATGTCCATGGGGCATGCAGGTGGGCAGTTCTACACGGAGTTGGACACATCACAGATGATAAGTTATCAGCGTACTCGCGGGACCTGGACTGAGCATACACAGAAGGGGTAGAGGACAAGGTCCAAGGGAGAACCCTGAGCAGAACCTGCATCGAAGACAGATACAAGATGGACATGAGCAAAACAGAGGAACAGGATAAGAGGAACCCAGTATTTCAGAAACCAAGGGACAAGTCAGTTCTGATTTGAAGAGAGTGTTGAAATCAGAAATACCTAGCTGATCGACATTTTTCCTTGATAAGTTATTGTCCTGCATGGGATTTAAATTTAAATGAATCTAAAAAACGGCTCAGTCCACCATGAAATGGGGGGAGGAGGAACTGTAGGAAAAAGGACTACACAGTATTTCTTTTTTTTTTTTAAAGATTTTATTTATTTATTTGACAGAAAGAAATCACAAGTAGACAGAGAGGCAGGCAGAGAGAGAGAGAGGGAAGCAGGCTCCCCGCTGAGCAGAAAGCCCGATGTGGGACTTGATCCCAGGACCCTGAGATCATGACCTGAGCCGAAGGCAGCGGCTTAACCCACTGAGCCACCCAGGCGCCCAACACAGTATTTCTTCATGAATCTATTTCACATGCCTCACCTAAAACCCTTGTCCTTCTCGTTAAAGCATTCTCTTGTGTCCTGTCTTCCAGGTAAATAGAGGACACTCACTCCCCATTACGCAGGCAATCCACTTTCCTATGTCTGATTTACAGCATGTCTTTGCGATTTTCTCCCCACCCCTTAGCCCCGTGTTTTCAAGTTTTCTGCAGTCTGCTCCCCCCATGTCACTGTATGTGGTAGCCACTCCTGGTATTTTGCTGGAGTCTCTACATTTTCTTACCCAGGTAGGAGGGAAAAACTGAAATATTCGGACGACCTGGTGGGGGCCAAGTGCATCGTCTATGCGCAGCTCAGCATCTCGTTGGCTCTTCTGTCAACAGGACCTCTTTATCTGGCAGCTCACAGCTTGGCTTCACAAAGGCCACCTTAAGTCCATCCCATTGTAAGACTTACATAATCTCATTGAGATTTTAGAACTGGAAGAGAGCAGAGGGCTCATCTACTCTGTTTCCCATTTCCTTGAGGATTTCTCCTACCAAATTCCTCAGATGGTGGACCAGCTCCAACTCAAGAAAATACCCTTCCCTTATAGAAGAGGTTTTTTTTTTCCCCCCTCTTAATTCAATATATTCTAAAATCCACTCAGTGTCTCCAAGGTAGCATTTTTCAAATAATCGAATGGTAGGGTAGAATGGATAGAATAACAGAGTCCATTAAATGCAGTAAGCTTAAATATCCTTTCCTGAAGCTTCTGTTTTCCTCTGGGGAGGAGGAATTTGTGTATGTGGGTAGACTGTGTCTCTTCCTGGTGTTTACAGCCCAAAACATTTTACGTTGCCCTGCTGAATTACTCATACCAGCCCCAGAAAATTAATTTGCCTCTTCTTGACTTCATTAAGCTTGGCTTCCATTCCAATTGAGCCTCCATCCAGCTCAATTCGGCTCTGCTCTTCTTCTAGTTAATCTCCTTCTTTGAGCTAACTGCATAGCATTTGATCCAGTAACATTTTATCCAAATGAAGAATTTGTAAAGAGCTTCCTTAAAGAGCGTGTTTTCCTCCTTCCCCTTCCCTCGTCTTCCCCCTTGCCACGCTCCTCCGCCCCTTTCTTTCCATGCCATCCTGGTATGGCATTATTTCTCCTGGTACCAAATTGGAAACTCCTCACTTGTATTTTTTGGCAGCCCAGACCAAAGGTGACCCTGTTGCTTCTACAGGGCTCTGTGATAGGTGCCCTTTTTCAACACCTCCACTATGCCTAGATGGAGTTCTTTTCTGGTAAATCACGAAGCACAAATTCCACATTGTTAAAAAGACCTCTCCCACCCTTGCTCTCCAGACTCTCCAAATTAAGTTCACTGTAGCTTTTCTGCTATTGTTGTTTTCGCTAGCTCTTTACTTTTGGATGGAGAGAAGACATTCGACCTGGTGAGCCATTGCACACCCGCAAATTCTGCTTCGATGCAATCTCGCACAACAGCGCGGTCACTCTCTATGACTGTCATGGCATGAAGGGGAACCAGCTCTGGGGATACAGAAAGGTAAGACGTGGCTCACTGCAGCCATTCTCAAACTGCTGGGCTTAAGGTTTTCCAACTCAAAAGTTTGTTAGCGCACTGTTTTGATTTCCACTGTTACCTAGACACAAGTACATACGCACTTGACTCAGATATTTGCAGACCACCAGCAAAGATTAAGGAAAAGACACAGTGTGCTGGAAGGGGCATTGCTTTTGGTTTTGCTTGTGCACACCCATCACAATCACTTATGATTGAAAAATGGCTTTGAAGGTGCTTGGGTGGCTCTGTCGGTTAAGGTCTGCCTTGGGCTCAGGTCATGATCTCGGGGTCCTGGGATCAAGTCCCGCATCAGGCTCCCTCCTCGGCGGGGAGTCTGCTTCTCCCTCTTTTTCCACCTCTCCCTTCTGCTTGTGCTTTCTCTCTCTCTCTTGTTCTCAAATAAATAAGATCTTTAGGAAAGAAGGAAGGAAGGGAGAGAGGGAGGGAGGAGGGAAGGAAGATGGCTTTTAGCCAGAACAGGCACTGTTCTGTGTGAAGGGACTAGTCTTAGCCAGATAACGACCAAATGGGGAGACCATGTACCCAATAAGCAAATGTGCACATGTGTAGTTTTTAAGAACCTCAAGTTATACCCACACACATGCACACGCTTAAGACATCCGTTTATTTATAACTGTCTCATTTGCTTGGGAGCTGTGTGTGTTAAGACAACTAGATTTACATCAGTCCACACTCATGTAGGAGTAATTGTTGTGACGTTTCTACAAACTGACCCGTTTGTAATTTGGCCAAAACCCTGCCCAAGGATAACTAAGGAGAATTTATTTGGACAATTTAAGTTTAAAAACTTACAAAGTTAACATTTAATGGTAGAAAAAAATAGTTCAAAAGCAAATATATAAATCATATTTTATTGAGTTGATAAAGAGCAATTAAATTTTTATTTTAAAATATCTTTTGATAACTTTTGATAACTTTTGATAACTTTTCAGGATACCACACAAATTTCTTTCGAGCTTTTTTTTGTTTTGTTTTTAGGGCAGGACTTTCTAAATTATACAGAAACCCACATACCCACACTTTAATCATAAAGTCAATCAAAGCCACACTTTGGCTCTCCTGTGACTGGTAAAACTTAGTACCTCCTTTTTTTTTTTTTTTTTACAGACTTTATTTATTTATTTGAGAGAGAGAGAGTGCATGAGAGGGGGGTAGGGTCAGAGGCAGGAGCAGACTCCCCACTGAACAGGGAGCCCAACACGGAACTCCATCCTGGGATTCCAGGATCATGACCTGAGCCAAAGGCAGTGGCTTAATGAAATGAACCACCCAGGCGCCCCAAAATGTAGCATCTCCTGACTACGGAAAGCTAAAGGGAAGAATCTACAGAGAATCAATATGGGGGACCACTGGTTTTCATACTTGTTCTCCCACTTAATAAGCTTTCTGGTATTCGCTTTTCAGGGTTGGGTACCTAAAACTATGCTCAAAGGCAGACTCTGCATATACCACCCCCCACAGCCTCTGAGATTGTGGCTCTGTGTCTAGAAAAGGTATAAAAGACCAGTTGTATCCTCCTGTTTTCCTTACGTACTGCATCATAAATGATTAATCATGCCAAACCCTTTTTATTATTCAATATGCTGCAATCTATGTGAGATACACCAAGAAAGTTGTTTTGTTTTGTTTTGTTTTTATGGTTATATTCTGACTCTTAACAAGTTCCTTTCTGGGCAAATCAATAAAATATCTGATTCACCATTTGCCTAGCATGCTGGTTGTCCCTGAGGAACACACCATTTCTCATTATTGCACGTTTGTAGCATGAGAGACAGAACACTCAATAATGTACAATTAAGCCAAGAAAATACAGTTGTTTTCATTAGGGAGCTTACAAAAGCTTACAGATGGGTAAAACCAACTAACACACATGCACACAGAGCTCCTGGAGAAGAAAAAGTTGACTGTGGTGATTTCAAGAGGTAACTCTTACAGCTTTAGCATTTTAAACCTTCCCAGCACCCTAAGGGACTTGTGAAAGAGACCCACTGGATTCAGGTGTGCTGTGACTCCTTTCTCAGATGATTCTGTTGCGGTTGGCCTTGCATTACTTAGCAAAAGGTTACATTCAGTATGTATTTATATAAGAAGCAAGGTATTTATACAAAATCAGGAACATGCCAAAGGCTCAAAATGGAAAGTTTCTGAAATATCTCATTCTGGTTGATGACTCAGGCTTATTCAAATGCACCTGTTTCTTGAAAGCGCTGCTTGTTTATTCTGTGGGCTATTCCCAAGGCATAAAGACAGAAAGCACAGAGATGTCTCTCTGGGGTGTTGCCTTGTCTATTTAGATGCACTACTTGGCCCTGGGGACTTCCGAGAGTTCAGCATCTTTTGAGTCAGCTTTGGAGCTCCCTCTTTTTATTAGCATATTCATGAATAAACAGGCTCCCTAAGACTCTCCTAATTGCCTAAAGGACCGCAGTGGGCCATCTCCTAAGCTCTGATGGTAATCATCATGATCATCATCTCCAACTGTTAAAGGAGGCACTGAGCTAGGGCTTTACACATATTGCCTCAAGCCTCACAACCATAGGTACTATTATGTATAATTCACAGAGGAAGACCGATAGGAGCATGTTTGCACTAGAGTCAACATTCAGATTCAGGTGCATCTGGCTTTAAAGACTCTACTCTTTCCTCCGTGATACTCTTAAGAAATCAGATCAGTATTCCCTGGGAGAGTTCCCCGATGCCTTTTGGATTCAGCACCACTGATAGCAACCAACCCCTCCTCCCAGCTACAGGGCAATTTCTTGGAGAGGGAAGGTGGCCAGAGCTGCTTTGCTTGAGTGGGTGAAGGTTGTTATTAGAATCCATTGGCAGCTCTTGGCTCTCAGATGTACCTTCTTTTTTTTTTTTTTTTTTCAGGAAGATTTTTGGGTCATTTCCCAGCTTTACTGAGATACAATTAACATATGTAACATTGTGTACGTTTAAGGTGTACAATGTAATAAATTCATACATATATATGTTGCAAAGTGACTACAACTATCAGTTTGGTTAATACATCCACCACCTCACATAGTTACAACTTTTTGTGTGATGAAAACTTTTAAGATCTACTCTGTCAGGGACGCCTGGGTGGCTCAGTTGGTTAAGCAGCTGCCTTTGGCTCAGGTCATGATCCCAGCGTCCTGGGATCGAGTCCCACACCGGGCTCCGTGCTCCGCAGGGAGCCTGCTTCTCCCTCTGACTCTGCCTTCCACTGTGTCTGCCTATGCTCGCTCTTGCTCGCTCTCTCTCTGACAAATAAATAAATCTTTAAAAAAAAAAAAAAAAAGATCTACTCTGTCAGCAACTTTCAAATATACGATATTATTAACTATGATTACCACGCCATGCTATACATTCCCAGAACTTACTCCTCTTATAAATGGAAATTGTACCTTTCGACCACCTACACCCATTGCCCCCAACTCCACCACCCAGCTTTCAATTATTCTTAGATGTCAGTCATTGCAACCACTAAAGGTGGTGGTGGGGGGGGGTGTCCCTATTTCATAGCCTTGTAACTAGGTTCAGTAATACAATTGTGTCCCGGAGTACTAAGCTCCAAGTACCAAGTACCAAGGATAAAGAATCCCATTGCTGGTTTCCTTTTACCACGAGGGGGACTCCTCTTACAAAAACAATGACCTGATGGTGACCATGAAAATATTTAAATTATCAACTAATACAAAACAAAAAACTTATTTCTCTCTTCTTCTACCCTTACATCTAATTAGTCACTAAGACTTGTGAACATCCCCTATCCCAGCCCATATCTCAAAAATCTATCCTCTCTGCCATGTCCACAGCCTGGACCCTACTGGCTACCTTTCCTGTCTTACCCCTGGATGACTCTCAGAGCTATCTCAAGGGTCATCCTGCCTCCTGTCCCATCCCTCACTAACCCATCTTCCATCCTGAAGTTAGAGGGATTTGCTACAAAATCTGGTCATTGCATTCCTTTGTTTAATAAGTTCACTTCGTTTCCCACTAAGTAGCAGATAAAGTGCCTTCTCTCAATTCTTATCCTAGACCCTTCACAATCCAGTCAGCATAATGATTTCCTAGCAAGCCTTTCACATCCTAATTAATCCTAAAACTGTAATGTGATCTTGAATAAATTATTTCACATCTCATCTATGATTTTCAACTTCCTTATCAACATAAGCAGGATAACAATTAAGTGAGCTAAACTATGTAAAAATACACCATTTCTGACCACATGGCCAAATCTATATTTATGGGGGTGACAAATGCAATTTTACATGGAAAATAGTGGTCAGGTGCATCCTGCTAGACCACACAACTCCAGCAACCTATCCTAAGCAATATTAACCATTGTTTCCCACCCCTCCCCCTCCCCAAATTAAGAATTATCTCCCATGCCCCTTTCCTTTGAAATAAGTTTTACTGGAGTATAATATATATCTTGGTTTGGGTTTCTTTAGACGTATACATGAAGTGAGAATTTGAGGGGTTTTATTTGGGAGATGGCCCACCAAAATCTTGGTAGGATGTGGGTAAATGAAAGAGGAAGTCAATAAAGGGTGAATTATAAAGCAAGTACTACTGTGGGCAATTAAAACTCAATCCCACTACAGATGTCAGGAAATTGTATAGAGCATGTATCAGAGAGCAAGAGAATTAGGTTATCTATAGACCACGCTAGTCTACCTGTGGTTAAGATTACTCCTAAGGGGTTTATCCTCTGACATCTCTGGGCTGTGCCCCGTAGACAAAACTGTTCTTGGGACCAGAGAAAGCCCTTACGGAGTGAGACACAGTGGCCAACCACTGGGGTTGGGCCAGCATGCACTGAATTGTTGAGGCTTGAAGAGTGACGGGCAGGGTACAGCTGCAATGTGAGAATCCATTTGCCCCACATTTTTGTTAACTCTTGGCATTGTTTCTTTTTCTTTTCCTCTTTTCATTTTGTGGCTATAGTGTGACAGCACATGCTTGCTAGCTGTTTTGGATATCTTCTTTGGGAAGGACCTAGTAAGTCTTTTGACCATTTTTTAACATGTGTTGTCTAGTTTTTCCTTACAGATTTTTGGATAGATAGATACATACATACATACAAGTGCTTTGTTAAACATACATATTGTAAGTATCTTATTCTAGTTGACGTCTTTCCTTTTTTCTCTACAGAATATCTTAAGGAAGAGCTATTCTTTATGATTAGTGTCTTTTGTGTTCTCTTTAGGAGATCTTTGCTCCATACCAAAGTCATGAAGATAGTCTTCTTTGGAAGATTTATTGTGTAATCCTCTCTTTTGGTATAGAATTCCATGAAATATTTTATGCATGCACTGTAATATGGGGTTGATTCCTTTTTCATATTTATATCCAATTGATCAATCACCATTTATTAAAAAGACATTTTTTCCTGCCACATGGAGATAGCAACAGAAATTGAAAAATTTCCTCCAGGGAATAGGAATAACATATAATGTTTCCTATCATCACTTCTGTTTTATATAGTACAGGGCCACCTACCCAGAGTAATCAGGCAAGCGTAAGAAATTAAAAGCTATGAGAATTGGAAAGGAACAAATGAAATAGTCAATTTACAGATGAAATATTATATAGACAATCCAAAAGATTATGCATTCACCCTATTAAAAGTAATAAGACTAGTCCTGGATACATGGCAAATATAAGAAAAACAAATGTCTATATACCAGCAACCAAAAAATAGAAAATGAAATTGATCACCATGAACAGCAAAATAACTCACAGCAGAGGTGAAAATCCACATCACCACAGAGGGGAAAGACCTTTACACAGAAAGCTACAGAACATCCCTAAGCAGAATTAAAAGCTTAGGGATCCATCATGTTCAAGGATAAGACTCAATATTGCGAGGTTAATAGTTCTCAAAAAGGTATATACATTTAATGCAAAATTAGTCCAAACCCCAGAAAGTGTATTTATGGAAACTGATCAACTGATCCTGAAATGTATAGGGAAAGGAAAGAGCCAAGAATAGCCAAGAAAATGTGACCAAGGGAAAGAACAAATATCAAACATTATAAAAGCAACAGTTTCCAGGACTTTGTAAAGGTCCATTTAAGGCGGTATGCTATTGACATAAGGTGAGCCTGACTGGGGCTCTCTAGAAGGTGAGCCCTGGGTACTGGTATTTTTTGAAGGTTCCTAAAACATTCTCATGGGCAGCCAGATGAAGAATCCCTTTTCTAGGTCCAATGTTTACCTACTTTCTTTACCAGACTCCTTCCTCCTTCTTTAGTTGGACTTTGCCCCCCTATTTGTATTCTGGTACCATTTTGTTTTTTCTTTTGTATGAGGAACATTATGTTCTACATAGTTAGTCTCTTTTTATAGATATTAACTACCTGAGGGCAGGAACTTTTTCTTTTATTTCTGTATGGCCTTTTTAATGTCTAATATATAGACGATCCTAAATAAATTTCTAAATGGCTTAAAGAACTACTGGGTTTGGGTGGCTTGATTGTTAAGCATCTGCCTTCAGCACAGGTCATGATCCCAGGGTCCTGGATCGAGCCCCATATCAGGCTCCCTGCTCAGCGGGGAGCCTGCTTCTCCTTTTCCCACTCCCTCTGCTCTGTGTTCCCTCTCTCTCTGGGTCTCTCTCTGTCAAATAAATAAATAAAATCTTCAAAAAAAAAAAAGAGCTACTGGGTTCAGTTATTGATATGATCTTCTCCTTCATGAACCCCAAGTTTGTGCTGGATAAAATTAACATATCTCATGGAAGCAACCCAAATGTCCATTAATAGATGAGTGAATAAAAAAGATGTCATATATAGCTGACCTAATATGTAATGGAATATTACTTGGCTATAAAAAAGGATGCGATCTTGCCATTTGCAACAACAGACATGGGCCTGGAGGGTATACTGCTAAGTGAAATAAGCCAGCCAGTGAAAGACAAATACCATGTGATTTCACTTATATGTGGAATCTAAAAACAAAGGAACAACAACCCCCCAAAAAGCAGACACAGACCCATAAATACAGAGAAGAAACTGATGATTACCAGAGAGGAGGGGGTGAGGGATGGGCAAAGTGGGTGAAAGGAAGTGAATAGATTTAGATTAGAAATAGAAATAGAAATAGAAATAAGATTTCCCATGATGGAATGACTAAGCCAGGGGGACAATATAGGGAAAACAGTCAACGGTATCCTAATAAACTAAGGTATAGAGTTGTTGAATCACTATGTTGTAACCTGAAACCAATATAAATTGCGCATTAACTATGCTTCAGTTAGAAAGAAAGAGAAAAAAAAGACTTAGCACTTTTTTAGGGGGGTGGGCGGCTCTCAGAACCACATACACAGCCTCGCCAAAGACCAAAAGTGAAAGGTTTAAATTACTATTCTTAGTTGCTCCCTGGGGTGTTCTTGTAGTTTAACTGCTACAAGAAAGGGCTTAAAAATAACATCAAACAGGAAATACAGATAAGAAGTTTCCTTTCAGGCTAAATTGATAACATTACAACAGTCACATTAATTTAAAAAGTGAGTGGGCAGAATTCTTGGCATGTGCCTACATTCGACTATTTATTGTGACTTGTGATATATGCCAGGGCTTTGCCCTCCCAGCTCGTTAAATCCTGCTGGTCCACAAAGATGCCAGATGGAAGGCCACAAGATTCTTATTTTTAACGTGTTCTGGTTAGTTATTGATTTAGGAACAAAACTGAGAAAAGTACATAAAAAGAGCTGAATCAAAAGGCATGTATTTCAACTTGGGTTATGATATACAAAGCCCCCTACAAAATCCTGGACTCGTAGTCATACTTAGGCAGTCACAGTATCCCAGTTCAGCCCATTCATTTCTGGACAGTCCCAAGTATTAGAAAGTTCTTCCCTGCCTTTGAGACCACACAGATAAAATTTAATCCATTTCACTGAATACAGATCCCAAATATTTGAACAATGCTTGCCCTATCTTTGCTCTTTCTTTCTGGTTAAATGGTCCAATTTTCTGTCACTATTCTTCATGACTTAATTTGCACCTACCTCAACTTCCTGGACACTCACTCTTAACATACTCCAAATAGTTCTAGAAAGTGTCATGTTACCCAGAACAGAACACAATATTCTAGGTGTGTTCTGATCAAAGGAAGTAAGATCTGTTTCTAGTATTCTTTGTTATGATTGAGTTGATTGATTTTCTATCTTAACTTTACATGCTTTGCTTTTTAATGAATTTTCAGTATAAAAACTCAAGTCTTTTTCTCATTTTGCTTCACAAGTACATCTCCACGGTCTTCTACCTGTATAATTCATCTTTTATACTGTGTAGCTCTCCATTTGCTTCTATTACATTTCATGTCACCAGGTTTACGTCAGCCTGGGTTTTGACTCTTTGATCTAACTTACTGGCCATCAGATGAGTTTTGTTCCATGCAAGAATTGGATCTGCCTGCCTTCAGGCCTTCATCTAAGTTGTGGACCCCAGGGCACAAGGCCAAGAACTGAGTTCTCTGTCATATAACAGAGATGACACTGATCCATTAACAAGCATCATTTGGATGAAGTTATTCAACCAGATACAAATTTACCTAGTAGTTATTTCCTCTAGCCCACATTTCTCCAGCTCTCCCAAAAGAGAGCAAAGAGGAGCTTTTCAATTACCTTGCTGACAATAATATGCACAATGTCTAATCCTACTCTCATTTGTAATAGGAGACTTAAGTCCTTGTACCCTAAGAAGTTTTGATCTTCATTTCAAATGAAAGAGTCAACCAAGAAGGAGGTCAATACCCAAGAGGGAAATACATTCAGTAGAGCAATGACACTACCTTTTCTTTTTCTTTTTTTTTTTTAAAGATTTTATTTATTTCTTTGAGAGACAGAGATCACAAGTAGGCAGAGAGGCAGGCAGAGAGTGAGAGGGGGAAGGAGGCTCACTGCTGAGCAGGGGCTCGATCCCAGGACCCTGGGATCATGACCTGAGCCGAAGGCAGAGGCTTTAACCCACTGAGCCACCCAGGCGCCCCAACACTACCTTTTCCATAGTGTTAGCTTCCCATCCTGTTTTTATTTGTATGTCTCACTTAATTGTCACGACCTTTTAACTTTTGTTGTTTCTGAGTAACTTAGGAATATTACTACCTATTCAGACTATCCTAACAAGTCTAACTGCCATTCCCTGGTCACTCAGAACAAGAAAGCCTCCATCGTGGGCTATCCCAGGCTCTAACGCAAGGGTAAAGGCTTCCTGAAATAAACACCTGCCAAGATTTAGACTAACAGAAAAGAATCTTGGTAGTAAGAACTGTAAACAATTTCAGTTAATATTTACATTTAAATTAATAGTTGCTAATGAGCAGGGGTAGCAGTGGAATAGGATGGCTGATTGGTTCAGCCAAGAAGGACTATAAAGCATAACTTAGAGGTCAAGAGTAGAGGCTCTGGGTCCTGTGAGATCGAAGGTTGGCATTCTGGCTCCCATCTGGTTCCTGGCTCTGGGATCTTGAAAAAGTTCCTTACTAAGCACTTTGGTTTCCTCATTCATAAAGTGAGAATAATAATGGTATCTATCTTAGAGGATTGTTGTAATGCTTAAATAAAACTTAAATTTACCTAGTATACAGCACTTCAGAGTTCAGTTACCGTTAATTATTGCAGACTATGTGTTCAACAAACTATCTTCCGATTTGATCTTAGCTCTTCAAGAAAGTTTACGTATAGGAAAAGATGGGCTAATTAGTTGTATTTCTATGTTGTACATTTTTGTACCATTTTAGTTACTTAGCTATAGCTAGGTATTAAACTGTAAATTCCACAAGAACAGAGGTTTTTCTCCGCTTTCTTTTTTTCTTTCATTTGGCACCTAAAACACTGGTTGGCATATAATTGGTGCTTAATTAATATTTATTGAATAAATAAACTAATGAACCCAGCTTCTTATTTGTCAACATTCACTATCCCTTCAGATTGCTTATGTGGTTTACGTGGATAAAATGGAAAAATCTACATAGAATACTTAGCACTGCCAGACACAGAGACTCATACTCAATAAATAGAAGCTATTATTATTATGTTCATATGACTCCCAAAAGGTTTACTTCAGGGAGATAAAGAGTTATGGACAGATGGAAACAAGCTATGGAGCAGATGTGTTTTCTCTACTCTTAGAGTTTTCAGTCTAGTGGGGAGGCAGACAAAAATAATTAAATAAATTAAGTTGCAGGATAATATGAGAACACAAAACACTGGGCTCTACCCAGTAAGAGAAGTAGGCAAGACTTCTCTGACAAGATAATATCTAAATGGAGATCTAAAAATGAGTAGGAATTAGGTAACTGAAGGAAGTAACAGAGAAAAAGACCCCAGATAAAGTATCAGCTTGTGCAAAGGCCCTGAGGTAGGCAAGATTTTGGTTTTCTTGGAAAAACAGAGACAAGCCAGTTGGAAGGTGTGAGTGTGTAGAAAATGATCAACTCTAAGACCAGACATCTAGCCAGGGAGAGGACCATGCAAGACCTTGCTGGCCATGCTGAGAATTTAGCTAAGGGACCAGGAAGACTTTGAATGGTTTGAAGAGCAGGGATATAATCAGATTAGATGTTTTAATAATTCTGGCTACTATCAGGAGAATTAAGAATACACTCATGTACATCACTTGACTGTAACTCAGAAAAGCCAACCAAGAGAGCAAGGAGTCACGGTTGAAGGGCTGCTGTGACTGACACCGTCTCAGCGCACACACCAAGGGACTCTATCAGGACATTAAGAAACATTATTTCTGATTGGCCAAATTAGCCACTGATGCAAGAAGACCAATTTTCTCCTCCTGTGAGGAATTCTACCTGTCAAAGAGAAAATGGAAAAGGAGAGACAGTAAGACTGCTTTGTCCCTGTTATGCCTATCAAGGTATTATTTGCATTCTCCCAGATGCCAACAGTAAAAATAGGCAGGAAAAAAACTACCTAATTTGTCTTTCTTCTAGAACACAAAGGACATTCACAGACCAACCTTGTTCTCCACAACACTGAGATGGGAAGGCAGATATTCTAAATCTTATCTCGTCCCACTTTTCCCCACTCCACTCCATTCCTTCTGCAGCGGGGACACCTAACTCACTGACAAATGAAGAGACCATCAGAGATTATTGTCAGGAATAAACCTGGGATTAAAAACTAGCAATAATTTGGGGCACCTTGGTGGCTCAGTCGGTGAAGCACCTGACTCTTGGTCTCAGCTCAGGTCTTGATCCCAGGGTTGTGAGTTTGAGCCCTGCATTAAAAGAGAAAGGGGGAAAAACAAAACAAAACAACAAAACAAAACTAGAAATACCCGTATTAGACATCAATGGCATTGGACAGGAAGGAACTCTCTCACAACAGTGTTCTCTTTCAATATATGTTACCCAGAAATGAATATCAGTGGAAGGGAGTAACTCCGTTCCCCCCACTATGCACACAAGACCTATCCTCCAGTCAACCTATATCCAACTGCTTACTGGGCATCTGCACCTGAATGGTTCATCCCTACCCCCAACTCCTTACACCGGAAACAGAAATCACGATCCTCCCCCCCCCCCCCCCCCCCGCTGCCTCATCCTGTTCCTCTCTCTGCATTTCCTGCCTCAAGCCTGCTTTTCCTTCCCTTCTTCCCCCACGTTAATCCCCACGTGCCATTCATCAGAATGTTCTCTACACTGACTTCTCAAACAGCTAGCTCTCCGATCACTTCTCGGGCCACCCCCAACTCAGCCCCCTAACCTCCGGCTTTGGGTTTTGCTTTTGCCAGCTTCAGTCTGTTTGGTTGCAGTGGCCTCGCTCTATGCTCTTGGCCAGAGTCCAATGCCTCCCCACCCCCACTCCATCCTCCTCTCTGCCACTAGCAACCTCCACCCAAAATATGGATTCTGTGACGCCCTTTTTTAAATCTTTCAGTGGCCACCTCCCAAACGCAGGAAAATTTTCTAAAAAAAAAAAAAAAAAAAAAATTAGCAATGTACCCCAGTCCCTGAACGATATGTCTTGGCTATCACATCTTGCTCGTTGTGATCCAGTCGCACCAAATGACTTGCTGGTCCCCAGCACATGAGCTAGCTCCCCATTACCTCTGACATATCTCTTCCCACTCTCTCCCCTACCCAGTCCCCCTGCCATTCCTCTAACTCTCTAACCCCTCAGGGGGTGTTCCTGCTTAATGCTTTTTGCACCAGCCGGTCTGTCTGGAACTCTCTTCCCCAGATATTGGCATGGCCAATTCCTTTACCTTCTTCAAGACTACCCTTGTCACCTTCTCATGAGGTGCACCCTTGCTGCCCTATTTAAGTTTGCATAACCTGGGGCGCCTGGGTGGCTCAGTGGGTTAAAGCCTCTGCCTTCGGCTCAGGTCACGATCCCAGGTTCCTGAGATCGAGCCCTTCATCGAGCCCTACATCGGGCTCTCTGCTCAGCGGGGAGCCTGCTTCCCATTCTCTCTGTCTCTGCCTGCCTCTCTGCCTACTTGTGATCTCTGTCTGTCAAATAAATAAATAAAAATCTTAAAATTTGCATAACCTATTATGCCCATTGTCTGTGCCCCACTGCCTCACCCCTACCCTGCCTCTAGCATGAAAGTTCCAGGAGGGTGGGGCAGGAGCGGGGATTGTCCTGTGAAGTTCACTGAAATATCCTATCTACCTAAAACAGTGCCTAATAAATAGTGAGTCCCAAATAAATTTTTGCTGAATAAATCAAATGCATAAATACACGAGCAATCACATCTTTCTTTCCCCATGTTCCTCTCGCATCTGAAATACCCTCACACATTTTACTCTTCCTCATTCACAGTCTCATTGACACTTTTTTATTTCATACATTTCTTGTTTACCTCTTGGTGTCCCCCTCTTCCTGGGTCAGGAGATGCATCTCAGCTCATCTTTCTAGCCTGTTCTTCTAATACATACCAGAAAATAAAAGGCATTCAATAAATATGTATTGAATTCTGACCTGAAAGTGTTGTATTTCAGGCAAAGGACTGAAACATACGAATCATATATAAACTCTGATCATAATTACATGAAAGAACTAATTCCCGAGCCATATATCACCTTTGTTCCGTAAATCCTTTTGCTTAAAATGGAAGTATGTCAATTTGGATGACGGGCTGAGGCAGGAACTAATTTTTGCACATTCTATTTTGCCAGGATTTCAGAGAATGCAATTTGGTCTTGAATAGCTGGTCTCGGACCAGATGGTTTGTACGTTCTGATTTTTAGAATTGGGGATGCTCCCTGACTAAAAATAAATTAAGGGAAGATACAGAGCGGAAGTACTTATTATATGTAGGACATTGTGCCAGCGATTTTACATGTATTAAAACTCATTTCATCCTCACACCAAACTCGTGCAGGATCATTATTATCTATATTTTACGGATGAAGAAGTTGGAGTTCAGAGAATTAAATACTGCCCAAGGTCACACAGCAAGGACATGATATGACTGGAATTTGATCCAAAGCCTGTGCAGAACAAAACCCCAGCCTCTGACCCAGCACAGGCGGCCCTCTCTCCCACCGTGTGCCAGTTCTATTCTCAGAGTCCTCTTTCTACACATTGTGAACTCACACACTTACTGTATTGTCTTTGCATCTCGGTGGTTTGTTCTTTTATTACCTTGCACACGGTGTGGAATGCTTTCTACAAACATACCCAGGCCTTCAAAGCTCAGACGCTGGAGAAGTATGGAATCTAATCGAATTTAGTGTCGGGCGACGAGTGTCACAGAGATGCCAATCAAATCGCTGGCTGGTTTCAGGAAGGGGTCCCTTTCAATGAGGTCCCTGAAAAGTCCCACCCATGCCTTTAACAGCCTGGACTGGCCAGAACTGGGCATTCAGTCTGACCTGATTGGATTAGGAAGGGCAGTTCTCCAACCCTGGATCTGAACTTTTCCATTTCCCGCTCAAGAATTTCTCATTTTCTGGGGCGCCTGGGTGGCTCAGTGGATTAAGCCGCTGCCTTCAGCTCAGGTCATGATCTCAGGGTCCAGGGATCGAGTCCTGCATTGGGCTCTCTGCTCAGCAGGGAGCCTGCTTCCCTCTCTCTCTCTCTCTGGCTGCCTCTCTGTCTACTTGTGATTTCTCTCTGTCAAATAAATACATAAATAAATCTTTAAAAAAAAAAAATTTCTCATTTTCTGAGGCAAAACCAAAACAGGAATGACAAGGAAGGAAGCAGGCAGGGAAGGTGGGAGAGGAGACAAGAGAGGTACAGTTTGCCGTATCATGCTGTGAACAACCAGGGCACATGCTCTGCTTTCCTCTCAGGACTGAACAGGGAACAGTCCAGTCAAATGGCCCCTTTAAGGGGGACGGTTACGGAACAGCAGGCTTGCCAAAGCTCCCAGAAGCCTATTCCAAAGCGGGGGAGACCTGTATTCGATTCCGTTATAGCCAACTCTTGTCATAAGATGGAGGGCAGGGGAACAAAGGGCTGTCTTAGAATGAGAGACCGTACTGACAAATGATTGCTCGGTCCACTGACTTAATTCCAGCCAGGAAAGCCATCAGTAAAGACACTTAGTAATCCAAAAGCTTAGCTGAGTAGAAAGTTACAAAGATAGCAATGTACGTGGCCCCCAAGGTCAAAAGTGGAGAATGCATGCTCTGGGGAGGCTGACAGGGCCTCCAGAAGCTTCACCTGTAGGACCTGGTGGACACCCGCAAGGGCAAGGGTGAACAGAGCTCAGTCTATAACCAAAGAATGATCAATCTGTCAATCTGAGTATTGTCAGTAGTCTCTAGTTGGATGCCCCGTCATTTGTCTCTGTCAGTCAGCAGTGAACTTTGGAATAAAAGGTTCGTTCAATTTTATGGCCAGGAGAGGCCTTACAGATTAATCTTACCCACCCTCTCATTTTACTGGTGGAGCTTCTCAGCCGTCGACAGATTAAGGGAATTTAACTTTCAGCTTCTTTGAGAGTACCAAGTACAATAACAGAAAACATATTCTGGATTTTTCAGGGCGGTGATGAATTTGCATATCCTGTCCTTGTCCTCTTGCATACACCTGTATTTGTCAGAGCCTGTGTCCCAACTTGGGGCTGGGGGAAATACGATCACCTTATAGCTCAGCAGATAATGTTCAGAAAATCCGGTTTGGCTTTTGCACCCGTACAAGCTCACGAAGGGAAGAGAACAGAAACACGTTCTACTCCTTTCTTCTCTCTCTCTCTCTCTCTCTCTCTCTCTCTCTCTCTCTCTCTTTTTTTTTTAGCTTTCATAGAAATATGTGCTTTGGGGGAGAAACTGCGAGCATACAAGGTCCCCACTTGAGCGACTGACAAAGGGAAAGAATAGAAGGAAATACAGAGAAGTAAGGGAAAAAAAGAAGGAGACGTAGGTGGAACAAAGTGAATTAGCATTTAGTAGGTCACATAGAATTTTCAGGAATCAAATAGCTTAGGAAGGCTCTTTGAAAAGCTGATTTAAATATACCTTGTAGCTAAATGGGTATAAGTTAGGGGCAGAGGACTAAGCATGAAAGATGATGCTGGGAAGCAAGAGGGTGGGCACAAAAGAGACCGCAGCCCAGAGGACCGGCATGGCTGTGAGGAGGGGTCTCTATGTGGGAGTTTCACCTGAGAGGAAAGGGTGCATGGGGTGAGGGGCGGAGTAGGCTAGCCTCTCTTCTGGACTCTGCTGGCCGCACCCAGAGGGAGTTCCTCAGAGCTTCCCCTGGGGTTGAACAGCAGCCAAGGTCTCGAAGCCCCAGGTGAAGAAAAGAGGAAGGACACTTCTTTGAGGAAAGAAAGGAAAATCCGCAATCAGCCCCGGAAATTTAAGAAAACAAAAGAGAAAAGTGAGCCTTTGTATGAGGCAGAGCTATCTGTTTACATTAAACAGAGACAAGCACTAAATTGCAGGCACTGCCTTTCTCCTTCCTTATTCTTCCTTCACCCACTGCGTAACTGTGCAAACATCCGGATCTTAAAAGGACATTAAATATTGGTTGATGGAGTCCTAACATCCAGAACAACCCAGAAATATTTACACTGGCTGCCTGAGAAACTCTGTCATTGTAAAAGCATTGTGAGTCAAGTATTCTTCAGTTAAAGAAAATAATCAGAACCTCTGAACGTTTCCTAAAAAACAGTATTTGGCCCCGAAATTCAAAAATTGATTTGAGAACGCTTTTCACGTGTTCTTGGCAATTTTTTTTTGCATAGCCGCTGTAAGAAACAAAGGCTTTGTTACCAGTTAAGGAAAGATTTTTTTTTTTCTCTTTACATGAACTTCCTTTTCTCTACTTAAATAGTAAGAAGAGGTGTGCGTTGGGGCCCCTGGTTGGCTCAGTTGGAAGAGTGTCTTACTTTTGATCCCGGGGGCATGAGTTTGAAACCCATGCTGGACATAGAGATTCCTTTAAAAAAAAAAAAAAAAAAAAAAAGGGGTGTGTTCAAGCCTATTCAGATAGTGAGCTCTGTCACCTCCATGTAAGCTTTGTGCCCTGATAGTACCTTTCTCTCACAGAGCTGTTTGTTTTACTGCATACTTAGGTACCCTTTTTTTTTTTTTAAGTGAATGCTGCCTCCTCCCTTTTATGGGAAACAATGAGAGTTGCACCACAGAAGAGCTGTAATGGCCATAAGGGAGATTGGAGGAGATGCCAAAGCTTCAGAGCTAAGAAATTTGAGTTTGTACATGGAGATAGGGCCTGTGCACCAGCAATCTCTGTCCCTATAAGTTCTGAAGAGAGCAACTGAGCACCTGTTTCTTCTTGTACTTCTTTGTCCCATTAGAGGCTCCATACAAGGGAAGGGAAACTCCTCTTCTTCTAATCTAGTCGGGTCAGACTCAGTGAATGACAGTCAGTCCAGGCTGTGAAAGGCATGGGTGGGTTCCTGTGTGTGTGTGTGTGTGTGTGTGTGTGTGTGTGTGTTGCATGCGGACCCACCTGTTGCTGTTTGCTAGGGACAGAATTACCATCTTTGTAAATGTGCCTCTCCCCAGATAGCTACATTATTAGCTAGTTGGTCAGCAACCTTCCATACCGGTAGTATCTTTAAAACCCAAGCATGTAGCAAAATGCTTACTACAGAGTAGGAAGTGCATGGATTGCTTTTTTAAAACAGCCGTGAAGGAATGAATTCTCTGTTCCCAGTTGAGCCTGCTTGGAGTCTCCACATCAGCCTGCAGGCCCTGGGACCCTGTTCTCCACGTGGTTATCAAACTGCTATTGTTTGATTTGGGAGATGGTCTCCTTTTCACACCCTGGGTATATACTGAAATATACACAGGGACATTTTACTTCCTCTGTGTATTTTGGGTTCTAACCGCTCATATATTACGTCAGGCCTTTCTTTTCTTTCTGATCCCTCCAGGACAGAACATTATTCCATTCTGTGAGCAACAGCTGCATGGACTGCAACCCCGCAGAGAAGAAGATTTTCATGGCCAGATGTGACCCTCTCTCTGAGACTCAGCAGTGGATTTTTGAACATATTAATATGACTGTTTTAGAACAATTTAACCACCACGCCAGCTCCTAGGAAAAAGGAAGGAGGGAAGAATGAGCGATTACCTACAGATTATAAAAACTGAATTTCAGCCAGCATCTGGGTCGAAGGAGTCAGGAATAACATTTCCTAGATCCAGGAAGCCTGGTTTCAAGATTTGTAAATGCCACGTCAAAGTAGGTTGTCCTGCAGAAATTCCTGCCTCTGAAGAACTTGGCCGAGAACCTCACCAGCTGCGTCTGAGAACTTGAGACTAGCAGTGCCCTTGCTGGCCAAGGGCAAAGATTATTTAAGGACTTTTCCAAACAACTGCTGAGTTAATAAATCCTAGCATTTCTCAGGTCAAATCCTGCAGTAGTGAGTAGCTATGAATGGATCCTATTAACTGGGTGGGAGGGGGGCGAAAATAGAGTGCATGACTGCTCCAACAAACCCGAGAAAACCACAGGTTTAGAACTAGCCACACTTAAGGGGTGAGCTGTCCTCTCTGGTGCCATTCTCTGACTAAGAACGGGTTAAGCAGGTTTAACCCTTAAAAGTGCTGCAGATGATTTTAGAGTGCTCATACCGTTCTGTTCTCCTGTGATGTCACAACTCAAGTTACATACTGCAACAAACCTCCAGTGTTTGCATTCTCTCATTCCCATTTCCTTTTAGATCAGAGGTAACTTCTCGTTCATCAAGGCTCGTGCTCCGTACATCAGCTGAAGTTCTAATTCAGTGCCCTTGGATGAATCCAGTTCAAACATGAAACAAAAACTATGCTACCAAGTTACTCCAAAGAGAAAGATTTCACAGAAGCAGCAACACCATTTAAGGTCGAGGAGAGGGATTTCCCTAGGAAATCGATTTTTACTTTTCTATTACTTTTAGAATTTTAAAAGTCTGATGTTCGTCCAGTCATACTTTTTATTAAGGAAGGAAATGGAGTGAGGTTGATGTAATTTGTTTAGGAGATCCTGAAATCCAAATAAATCTACACTCCAAGTGATGTGCGAAAACGGTTTGGTTGGCTTCAATCCTGTGTGATCGGTGCTGGGGACAGACACGTGGTTTCATTTGTTTGGCTTCGGGGTTTTTAAATTTGTTTGTTTTATATTGCTGATATTAATGATGTTTTTGTTTTACTTGGAAGCTCACAGAAAGAATTTCCATTAATAAACTGCTTCTGACATCATTTTCTGTTAATGAGACAATACTTTAGGGGTGACGAGAGGAATGATTATAAAACTAAATGGAACATGTAATCCTTAAAAGACTTTTTTTTAAAATTTTCAATAATTACAAGGATGGGAGAAGAATATACAGGAATCTGGATGGGTCTTTACACGAAAGGGCTATGTGTGTTATACATTTTTCAAGGTTTTTCAGATAGAAAAAGGTTTTATTTTGATTTTGTTGTTCCCGTTTAGCTTTGTTTTTCTGTTAATCAGCATGTATCTGTTGTCCTGGATAGAGAAGCATTGGATATTAGAACTGGGAAGACTCTTAGAATGCAATCCTTTTGTTTTTCCAAATGAATAACAAAAGACGAAATAGGGGGTCCTGATTGCTGGTGAGGCAGATGGCCCTTCTGAGCAGCACATCTCCTCTTGCTCGCTCTGTTACCCAAAGTGTTTCTGGTTCTGACTCAGGTGTAACTTGAAATTTTCAGTCACGAGATGAGAATATTGTGCCTCCCCGGGGATGCTTCTGAGAGTAGCATTCATGTTCAGAAACTTTAATATATGAAACGTCTTCTTGTAAGGACGTCTCAAAATCAAAGATGATTTTGTTCTCCTCTCCCTTAAAATTGAACCACAATGCCCAGTTAAACCACCCTGCTAATAGTTGGGGAAGAGTTATTCTGTTATCTTTCCTGATTTTTCAAGCACTTTTTGAAGAGCTACTCTTTTCACAATGACAGTCACAGAGATTTTTTGTGTGTGTAGGTCAAGAGATCTTGAAGCGTGAGAGATGCAGAGTAGAGAAAACCAATAGTGCGAAATTAACCTATGTGTTGAACAATTCCAGAAAGTGAGTGAAGATTTATCTCAAGTGCTCAGAAAGCTATCTGGTTGTAGAATTAGAGAAACCTGTAAAAATTCACATTATGTCATTAAACAGTTGACTGCTATTTACAGTTCCACCTGAAAGCCACCTCTGGTTTCTGCAACCTGGAAAGCCCAGATTTGCAATATGTCAGCAAGCTCGAATCATGGGAATCTAGCCATAACCGGTTTGGCACTGTTTTCCGAGAAAACCTGAAGACCGCATGAAGTTACTGGTTTCCCGATCTCAGAAGGGCTCATCTCTTATATCTAAGGTATAAGAGTACCTTATACCTTAGGTACCTTTGAGCAAAAGGATATAATGTAAAAACTTAAAATTAAAAAATTAAGAGACTGAGATGTTAAAACCAACATTAAAACTTCAAACTGTCAAGCAATTAAGTGTGTGCAAATGGGGAACATCCAAACAGACTAAAATGAAGCCCAGAGAATCGACTTCTTAGCAGAAGCACAGAGCACTGCCAATAAGCGCGACTCAGGAGGCATTCCCAGTCCCACTGAAGGTTGGGACTCCACTTACTTAAAAAACCACCATTACTATTGCGAAAAATAGAAAATTACATATGTTCGTGTATTTGTTTGGCAAAGAGGAAGTGAACGATTATCAAGAAGATTATCTTCCCTGGAAATAATATGATTCAGACATTAAACAGTACCGTCCCGACTTACCCTTTTTGATCAGAATGAGAGGAAAAGAGCATAAAGTTAATCTGGCCTCAGGAATCGCTGCTTCTCCATAATAAGAAACAGTTTTGCCAGAAGTTAGCACATCATTTTTTAATACCCTTATGTATGTACTGAGGAAAGGTTATGCTGAAAAACAATTGTGAACTAATGATGGGATTTAGACTTAGTTCCTAGCAGAATTAATGTCATGGTAATGACAATAGATTAACTTCTATGTCTACTGATATTGAGCTAAAAATATTACTATGATCACAGGACTTTTTAAAGATTTATTTATTTATTTATTTATTTGACAGACAGAGATGACAAGTAAGCAGAGAGGCAGGCAGAGAGAGGAGGAAGCAGGCTCCCCGCTGGGCAGAGTGCCAGACGTGGGGCTCCATCCCAGGACCCTGGGATCATGACACAGGACTTTTTAAATGCATTCATACTGTAAGAGACCTCAGTGAATAGTGTTAGTTACAGAATTATTTTGTGAGTTGGTAATATAGAACTTTATAAAGAGATGCATAACATATAATGAGCTGGATTTACCATCAATGAAATAGAGGCTTAGGCCCATCTGCTCACATTCTTGCAAAACATAAAACCAATGACAATGCTCAACCCCATTCCCTTTAAGGGCAATTCCACGTTTTTTCTAAAAAGCCTGAAATACGTAAATGGCGTATAAATGTCTCTTTTACCATTCTTGCCTTCGCATGGAAAGCTTCTATTTCAATTTTTTCATAAATAAGGAAATAGTAAAAAGGAATCCTTTATTGGAACGAGTAAAGTCCGTGTCAAACACCTCAAAAGAGCCAATGGCACTTCATTTATGAAGCCAGCTGTCCAGTCACGGGAGCAAAGCCACGCTCACCACTGTGCGACATTCTTGACCCAGGATTTGACATATCTGAAGACCAGAGTTGGTGGCACGGTGTGTCACCAACTGCTTTTGATTCCCGTCTTTACTGTTACCCAATCTTCACCAGAAGTGGAAAATCCCAAGCCCCACCCCACCCCCATGCCTTCATATCCTTCCAGATTACATTAGTTAGAATTCAGAACCATCCTAATAACATGTGATTCTTGCAAACATTGATTTATCCCCGGGAACCCCCTTCATAAAGTCTCTTCAGACTTCTCCCCCTGGCAGAAATAGGAGGAAGCGATACACTTTCCTCAACAGGAGCTGGAGATAAGGAAATAAAGCATGTCGTATAAATCCTGAGAAGGAACACCTCGAAGGGAAAATATTTTTAAGTGGCGCTCCTCGATCCCAAGAGTAAATATAAGTGGTCAGGGGTAAACTGTGTCCCTACCATGGGTGTGTGTAGTCCTCGCCATTCACCTCATGGGCAAGCTCCGCCCCGCCATCCGTAGTAATTCTCAGATGACACCACAAACTGTAATTACTCTCTCTGTGCGAAACTGTGGCGGAGAGCACCGGAGCGTGACAAGTGGCCAGTCCTGCCCACACAACCGATGTTGGAAGATTGCTCTTTGATTTATGTCTGTGGTCTCTGCTTGCAGAACTGGGAGCTGTTTGCAACTCTATTTGGTAGACTTGACATTGGCCTGAAGCTTTTATTCACAGGCGCTCATCTCTTCCCTTGACGCGCCAGGCTAGTGCGTCTGGTACTGTGGCTTCTCAGCAGACAACAGCTCAGACCCATGTTTGATAATTCACTTCAGAGAAACCTGGGAGCATTCCTTCCGCCCCTCCTGCCTGGGGCTGCCCCCTCCAGCTCACCACACAATAGCTTCCCTGGGCTGCCACAGTCGGCCTCTCTGCACCTTTGCTTCTGTTTACTTCATAGTTCCTCTGGGAAAGTTAAAATGTCCTGTATTTATTAATGCTCATAGACCGCAAGAGACCAACCAGTCTCACTCTTTCTCTTCAGGACCAAATAAAACCCAGTTATGTTTGTTGATTGCCTATTGCATTCCCATGCAATCGGTGCATTCCAGGTTGTGTAAACGGAAGCTTTTCAGTTAAGAGTTCTTACACCCACCTAAATCTTTTTGCTGAATTAAGAGGATTCTAATTTAAATGTTCTTTTCATGATTTAAAAAAATACATTTAAAATCAACTTGAAAAAGTCATTTTCGACTTTTTCAAGCTCAAATCAGTAGATGCTCACCATGAGCCATATTATTAATATATATACTATATATATTAATATATGTTATATATTAATATATATTAATATTAATACTCAGTATTATGGTCCAGGATAGAAATAGATAAGGTAGGTAGGTAAGGAGGTAGGTAGATAGATAGACACATTCTATTTGCATTATCGGTTTTGTTTTTCAAAATGACTTTACATTTAACTCATTCCACCCTATCTCAGAGGTAGAAAACATTACCACCCTTACGAAGAAACTGAAGGACTCAAAGTCAAGGGGCTCGCTAGGTATCAGCGGTTGATAGTGGCCGCTCTCCATATTTGTAATTATTATTAACTTGTCACAAGTTAACAGCAGAGCCAGAACTGGAATTCCGTCAGGCTTTCTGATGCTCAGGCCTCAGCTCCTTCCACTGTCCATGGAAATTCATACCTCACTGTAGGGTCACTGGTCCACAGCAAAACCAAATATGAGATGTATCACTTCTAAAAAACGCTGTGAACAATCATTCCTTGGGGGCTCCATTTTTAACCCCTTAATTATGTTTGCTTATCTCTGTACCTGTGTGTTCTTTGTTGGTTTTTCCACAAGCTGATTAAAGCAAGAACACCAAACTGAATTTAGTTCCTCTTAATGAGATTTTCAGTGCACTTTGAAGAAGTGATCAACTAAAGCTATTTGCATAGCTCTGGAAGAAAATCCTAAAGCAAATACTTGCATTTTGTGATTGTCAATGGGCTCAGCCCTGGGGTGTGGGGGAGGGGGACAGTCACCAAGCAAAGATTTTGCATTTATTTTGCGGTAAGTCTCCAAATTGACCTTCTTTCAACATTCTTACTTCTGAAGAGTTCTGTCCAGGTACACCCCTTAGCCATTTGAGACTCTCGACGTACACTAAGGTGAGTTCTCTCTATAGCATTTTCTCTCTTTTACAGGTACTAATGCAGAACTTCTGGGTAAGGCAGAGAGATACAAATAATTCTACAATTGAAAAGACAATGAATTGCTTTGTGCTCCAGATCTCAATGTCTTACCACTAGTAAACCCCAGTTAAGTCTCTGACATAGTTGTCTCGCTCACATGCATGGGCTGCGGGAGCCTGAGAGGACAGCCAGTGGGATCCGCAGCTAAACTTGCATTGACAGGAACATATCCAGGAACACTTTACTCCAAATTCCTCTGGCTTTTATTAGGCCAGTGCTTACTAAACCGTATCACCTGGAGGGATTGTTAAAACACAGATTTCAAGGCCACAGCCCGCAAATTTCTTATTCATTCAATCTGCGATGGGACCCAAGAACTGACATTTATACTTAATTTCCAGAGGATGCTGATCTTGATGGTCTGGGGTCCACACTTGGCTTAGGTCAATAGTCTCACCAGTTCGAAAATACCTTTTTAAAGATGGTCTGGGGTCCACACTTTGGCTTAGGTCAATAGTCTCACCAGTTCGAAAATACCTTTTTAAAGATAGGTTTGTTAATCTCGACCATATTTGGAAACCATTATTGTATTTGAAAGCCATCTCTCAGAAATGATAAAACCAACTCACTCAAAATCCAAACGAGTCTAACTCAGTTCAATAAATATTTATACCTCTTTTAAAGCTCTTTAAATCAGCATCGCACAACTGGAAAACTCAGAATAGGCAGTATTGTGGTATCATAGTAAAAATCTTTTCAATCACTTACATTTCTCAACTAAAGTATAATGACTAGGTCAAGACCCCTACCATTAAGTGCCTGGAATTGAGCATCACATTAATAATTTAATCATCATTGTTCCTTCCTCTGAACTGCTAGTAAACTTCATGCTACTATATAACAGTATTGAAAATCAAAAGACGGCATAGCATGATTAAATAATTTAGACTTAACACTGTTTTTCATTATATCGGTCTGCCTGGCCTAGACCATGCTTTTTCTCCAGTTCTATCTTATGAAAAGTACAGTACTTTTTGGTGGCAAATACCTGGCCAAGCTCATTTCAAAACCATTGTGCAGCTATGACTGAACTATGGTTCCTTTCATCTTTGAAAAATTCTGCAAGTTTAATTAAAAGTCTTTTAAGTGCAACAGTAGCTCACTGTGTTCAACTCAGTGTGGCAACTTCATTAGAAAGAGTTGCAAACGGTAAAGAAAACCTCAGTACTATCACCTGTTGGAATTGTGGTTGCCCTGGATTTATAATCTTCTTGTCATTGAAAATAAATACTAAGATCTTTTTAAAGGTTATTTCTCTCTCGTCCTCTGTTTACAAAAATAACAGGGTTTTTTTTTTTTTTTTTAAGATTTTATTTATTTATCTGAGGAAGAGAGGGAGAGAGAAAAAACACGAGTTGGGGAGAGGGGCCGAGGGAGAGGGCAAGCAAACTCCCTACTGAGCAGGTAGCCCGATGTGGGACTTGATCCTAGGACTCTGGGATCATGACCTGAGCCAAAGGCAGACTCTTAACCAACTGAGCTACCTGTGTCCCCTACAAAAATAAAAGTTAATGGAGAATATTTTTCTTTTTCTTTCAGCTTATTTACATTTTAACCCCTAATGGCACACACAGTAAATCTTCCAAATCACTTTTTCTCCCCAAACATTTTCCTGTGTGTGTGTGTGTGTACGTGTGTGCATGCACTAGAGGTGTGTGAACGAAGAGATGGGAAAGGTGTTTTTTGCTTTACTGGTATTTTCTGTTCAAATTTCTATCACCCAGTACATTGTTTGTTACCGAATTTATAGTCATGTGTCAAAACTCCAAGCCACCTGTGTTCAGATTTTACGGAGGAAAAATTGCAGAAGATGTGAAAACTCGTTTTAGAGCCAAAATCTAGACAGCGCATCTCAAATCGAAAAGATAAACTTCTACCACTGGGACTTTCGATTCCTTTTGAAGCTAGTGAGAGCCAAGGAAACTGAAGTGCTAGCCAGTGCTCCCCAATCCTAGTAGCGAAGGGATTAAAGGGGGTGGGAAAGTGGAAGGGGGTTGAGGTTAAGAGAGAGGAAGAGAAACAGTCATGCTTTATTTTCCTAGAGGTAATTTTTTTTAACATCCTGGAGGAAGCAGCAGGGAAGTGTCGGAGTGACTGAGATGTCAAAGAAATAATCTCACAAAAGAAATGCTGCGCTAGAAGCAAGGAGCCACTTCTCATTAATATCTACCCGCTAGCAAATGGCGAGGGTCAGACACATACAGGCTCACACACGTTCACGAAAACTACTTTCCATCGGAAGACAAGGGTTTATAAAGAATGGGAGCTCAAACAAGTATTAAATAACTATGCAGAGTCACTGAAATGTTTAAAATAAAACAATCTCTAGAGCAATTCATCTGGATAATAAATGCCTTCGCTTGAGAAAGGACATGGAGTGGAGGTTCTTTCATGGTGAATGACAGGAAAGCCTTAATGGTGGGGAGAGCTAACGACCTTGTTTCTACATTCCTCAGACATCAGTGGGCTGCCAGAAAACCGCCTGTGGGGTCGAGGCAGTGATGGTTTAAAATGGCCAGGGAGAAAGTCTACAGGAAAAAATGAGCCGCAGCTTGCAGCTTCGGTAGAAGCTTCTAAAGATGTTGATGAATGATTGCCACCCTCTGTGCTATCCGCTACCCAGCCGAGCCACTGGCCAGATGCGAAGATATTAGTAAGGCTCATTCAGAAATTATTCTCCTTCCATTTCTTCTTAAGTTCTCCCCTATTTCTATCAATCCTGAGTAAACTGCCTCCAAAAATGAAGTTAAAACATTGGGTGACTTGAGGAAGTCGAGAGCATCCTTCTTGGCGAGGTAAAAAAGAAGCGTTAGAACAACAAAATCCCCGATCTTCCTTCATATCACCTTTTATGTTTCTCTTCTTCCTGAACTAAGAAAAATGTTTCAGGCAGTGTCAGTAGGTTGGCCGCTCTCTCTGAGGACTCAGTGTTCTCTCTAAATTTAATTCAACGAATGTTTGTTGAGTACCAGCACAGGCAAGGATTTAATTTAGAGCAAAAGGTGCAAATAGCTAGGAAAAAAAAAAAAAGTCTGCTTAGTTGTCTAAAAATTCTGTTGTTGGGGCACGTGGGTGGCTCAGTGGGTTAAAGCCTCTACCTTCAGCTCAGGTCATGATCCCAGGGTCCTGGGATCGAGGCCCGCATCCCATCGGGCTCTCTGCTCAGCAGGGAGCCTGCTTCCCTTCCTCTCTCTCTGCCTGCCTCTCTGCCTACTTGTGATCTCTGTTTGTCAAATAAATAAAATCTTTAAAAAATAAAAATAAAATTTCTGTTGTTGCCCCAGCTGTGGCTCTTTTCTCCCATTTGAAACTAAGGGAATCTTTAACCCCTCTAAGTCTTCTTCTTCATGATGGTGAAATGTTATAATGAATAGGAAATCATCATGTAACTTGCAGGCAATTGTAAATGAAACAAGTCAATTTTTTTAAAAAAGATCTTATTTATTTATTTGATAGACAGAGATCACAAGTAGGTAGAGAGGCAGGCAGAGAGAGAGGAGGAGGAAGCAGGCTCCCTGCTGAGCAGAGAGCCTGATGTGGGGCTCAATCCCAAGACCCTGAGATCATGACCTGAGCCGAAGGCAGAGGCTTAACCCTCTGAGCCACACAGGCACCCTGAAGCAAGTCAATATTTAATAAGAGTCTGTCCCCTAGCAACTTACAGTCTCACCAAGTGATTCTTAGATAGGGTGGCTGTATTAATTTATTGTACAAAACAGATCATTTTTGAGAGCAAAAGGAGATATTAATAGTTATGGAGGAAAAACAGGTGAGAACCAGGAGTGGGGAAACTAGGACATATAATGATCCTCTTCTTAAAGATGCTAACAGAAGATTTATGGATAAGTTGAAAAAAAATTTTTTTTAGAAATAGGGGAGAGGGGCAGAGAGAGAAAGAGAAAATCTCAAACAGGTTCCACCCAAAGTACAGAGCCCAATGTGACTCTCATGACTCTGAAGTCATTACCTGAGCCAAAATCAAAAGTCGAATGCTTTACTGACTGAGCCAGCCAGGCGTCCTTGGATAAGATGAAATATTAAAACTGAACCCACATAGCCAACATTTAGGAGTTGTTGGAGAAGAAAACTTTTCCTCTACCCTCTTCTGTACAGTTTTGAGGGTCTGCAAATTAAAGTGATAAAAGACAGGTGAATAAGGATAAAAACAGATATAATTATGTGTTTATGCAAAGGAGTTCATTAAAAATGTGACTGAAAGAGGCAGTTAGCGTTTGGTGCTTTTATACCATCTGAATAGGAGATGGAGATGGGTAGAGGGGAACTTCTGGGAGAGTAAGTTTGTTCTCAGAAGGGGAGTCAGGGAGATGGGTACTTATGGTAAAACAAGTGCCTTTTTGGAAATATAATTTGCTCCCTAGGAGAATAAGTGGGAGATAGGAGAGTTTGTAACAATGTCTGCTTGGATGTGGAGCCAACTTCTTGTCTCTGAGAAGAGATTAGAACTTTTCCCAGAGTGGAAATTTATGACAGTTGAGTTCTTTTGAGTTCTTTCGGAAGGCTCTTCTTTTAAGCAGATAAATGACTTTAATTCTGAAATGACTTAGCTCAAAACAGTTTTTATGCCAAAGCAGCATATTTTGGGGTGGCACATCCTGATCCCCTTCAGGGTTAACAAAGTGGATTAGATCATCTTACTGGGAAGTTCTTTGAAATCATGTAGGCTATGTAGTTCTATTTGCTATTTTTAAGTTCAAGCATGACACTTTATCTAAAGATAAGGTGTTATTATAGCTAGATTATAATATCTAGGCTATTCACTGCTTGAAAATGGCCTTAAAACCCTTTTCATCAAATCGGTGTATCAAAATAACATTATAATAACCCTCTTAATATAGAGACTGTAAGTAAAAATCTTATAAGGTGCTTTAAAGAGGAAAGATAGTCTTCCCTGTCTTGATATGCAATTGTATACAGTTAATTAAAAATAAAAGAAAAAGGAAAGCAGAGCTTAGAAAACAGTCACGTTATTAAATATCTCCCACAACATTAAAATTGCTATTTTGTAGTTTGCTTTATGTAGATGGTCAATAGCATTGTGTTTTGCTTGATGAATGAGGATTTCAGAAGGAAGCTGCTGACAGAGAATTTAGCAATAAAACAAAATAGCAAAGCAGACATTACGTTTTTTATTGCTAATTTACTTCCTTGGTATTGCATTGCACCAAGGGTAATTCCTCTATGAAAATGTAGTAATAATGCCCGATAGACTTACCTGATAAACGTCCCCCATCTTTAGAATGTTCAATTTCACTTCATCCCAAGATAAAAGACAGTGGGGAAAGGTTACTACAAAATGAAGCAAATTATTTTCTACAGGGTTTGTTCCTGACAAGCCATATTGCAGTCCGTACAAAAATAAGGAGACAATATATCTTCTGATTTAGAAACCAAACAAACCAACCATAGCGAACCAACCAACCAAAAACAAACATAAAGCGCCTAAATGCTACTCCAGCAATGGACCTGGGCAGAGAGAACTCAGTTTATCTAAAATATGTATATTAGATACCTACAAATTATGTTGAATGAATGATGGACAGATGAATGGCAGGAATGGGCCTCCTTCCCTGTGCTACTCTCCATATTTCCCATAACTCAACCTTGAAAATGGAGAACAGAGAGAACAAGAAACAGAATGTGAGAGAGAGGGAGACTGGGAGAGGGAGAAACACAATGTACATGGAAGCCCATGTTCTAAAGCACGAGAAATACACCGTAACTGGGTATTTTGATTAATGTAGTAAGTTATTTTGTAATTGATTTGAAGAAAAAGAAGACTAAGACACAATCAAAATAGATCCCATTAGGTCGTGAACAGGGGAAAAAGTCCCCAGAGAAGAGCACAAATCCCTGTCTGCAGTGAGTCTCTAACAATTCTGAACCATTTAAACTCTCCCATGTGCAGGTCCCACCGTCGGAAGAAGCACAAAGCAGAAAAGGCTACCCTTCTCTCTCCCAGCTCATGTTGGTACTTTCATCTCTTCTGAACATTCACAGCAATGATGTGCACTAGAGATGGTCAGTAGAGAAAGGAACCTGAGAAAAAAGAATAAAAGATCCAACGCAGGCTGTTAAGTATACAAATTATAGAGAGGGTTCTAGTTATTGATGGAAATGGCAAATACAGAGATGCCTTATTGAGACATTCATTTTAATGGCTGAAACCTCAGTAAAGTTAAGGCAGGGGAGTCCCATTGTGGTACAGTTTTTGGCCTCTTGGCTGTTAATGGAATGAACATTAACCCTTTCCCAAAAACCTTGGGGCACTAGGTGCTCAGGGAGGGGACAGTGGAAGCCATAGAAGTACATTTCCCCAAGTTCACATTTTTTTTATTTGCAACAGGAATCTGTGATTTGAAAGCTTTTCAGGGTAGTGACATTGATTTCTAAAACTAATTAAGCAGGAAGAAATGCATGAAACTGAGAAAGGAGGCCAGTCGAAGGCAAACATAGGGCTATAACAAAAGGACAAAAGGTTTCAGAAGTAACTGAAGAAGGTTTCCTGACTGTTCTTGACCAAGGGATTTACTTCATTTCGCTTATACTGCTGAATCACACAAATGGAAAATAATCAAAAGCAATGGAAGCAGTAATTGCTTTCCTAATAGCTACTGTTTGACCTGATGTGAATTAATATTCTTAAGCTTCTTCAAGGCATATTCCATTTGACTGTCTGAAAGCCGCCACAAGAGGAACAATGCTTACCATACATACAGCATTTTTATTTTGTTTCTGTTTCTAATTCCTCAGTTCTCCAACTCTGATTCCATAGAAGTTGAACTTTGCTATTCAGCCACACAACGGTGGGTAAATGGCCCAATATCTATAATTTAGAATATTCATTCCTAAATTGTACTTTCTAACATCCCTTATAAATGGAAAGTTCTGTGATTTTGTAATAACAATAAAGTGAATAAAAGGGATCCATGTTAAACTATAAGAATATAATCTGGAGAACATGGAACATATTTTTCCCTCCTTTAGAGGATTGGGATAAGAATAATCATTGGCGATGTTAGAGTAAACAAAGTAACTTTATGCACCATACGAAAATGACATAATGAATCATAGCGCACACTTAGATATTACAAGTGGCTGGCAATGTATTAAGTCCATTGGCTACTGGTTCAGTCATTCCACAAACATCTATTGAATGCCTGAATGGTAGATGCTAATCATACAAGCTCTCAAAAACCTGTAATATTGCTTCATGGCAAAGACTCCTCTTATGAAGCTGTTTACATAATTGAATTCACAGAGGGGCTCATCAGATACTCTCTAAACCTTGCCAGCAGGCTGAAAATCTGCTTATCGGATTACAAAACCACAGCCAGATGTAATGTTTAAAGGAAAACATTCTTAATAGTAATCTTACTCTCCTTTACTATTGTTTCTAATAGATGACTGGAGATTTCTCACAGAATAAGATAAAAAGAAGAGGAAAGAAGATTTTGAAGACTTTGGAAGACTAACTTTTATAAAATAAAAATATTTAGTTAATGTTCAGTATAGTTTCCTTCAGTATAGGAAGGAAACTAGGAATTATACGTCCAAGGCAGTAGAAGACCTCTCTCCTTCCTTCTCCTAAATATTCCCCTCTGGTCCAGCCAGCTGACAGAACATCACTGGTCCACCTTTGAAATCCTAACAAGGGAGCGTGGGAAAGGCAGCAGTGTTCAACTCCTGATTGGGTTTCCTCATGTATCTTGTCACAGTTAATTTGTTAATTCAGAACTTGGAGTTCTAAACTTGGAAACTTGGGAGTTTCTAAATTCTTTATGGAGTTAGAGGAATTAGAATTTTTTTCTAAAATAGTATCATTCTCACTCAAACCTCTGGTATGCTTTCTCAACAGCATGAGAAAAGGGCATGGTTACGGTTATACCTGACCATTGAAGGTGACCCTGATTCTGACTGTGGGGAAACCACTGGGTGTCTAAAGGCTCTCCACCACTGTCAACAGCAGCAGAAAGACTGAGAAGAGATGCCCCATAAATTTAGTCGCCAACCTTGCACTCTTCCGCTTCTTAGGACCTTTGGTCTCTAATGGGAGGTTAGAGGCATAGACGCAGGGTAAGTGCTTTCCCATCCAAGGCTGGTCCTGAGAAAACAGTGAACGGCCTATTAAAATAGGAGGCATTCACTCGGTTCCAAAATGCCGACAAAGAAGCAAACCAGTGAAGTTTAGTCTAGTCAGGCAAACACCTATGACAAATCCACTTGAAACTCTTCAAGATCAATTATGGGCTAAGTAGGTGGCAATTGCTCTACCAGTGTTAAGTAAACTTCCATTTTTCATTCACTGGCTTCAGAGTTTTTCTTAAGAGAGATGAAGTAGAGAAGCCTATCAAATAGCTCACTGATGTTTTCCACTGTGTCAGGAAATGGGCCAGCTGTTCCACCACTGGAACAGGAAGGCTGTTAACCCATTGTCCATTTTTGCCAAGCCAAGAAGTAAAGAGCTTAGGCCCGATCTTTATAGGTGGTTGGACGGTGTGGAGCTTGATCAATATGCCTGTGTGACTGGCTACCTTACAGCAAAACAAAGGACGATGCCAGTTAACAAAACAGCTGTGAAATTTAACATTAAAACCTGGTGAAGATGGGAGTTTCAGAATCACAGACGCTGTCCCTGGCAAGAAATATACCTATTACAAAAGAGTGATGGTTGTTAAAAGAGCTAGAAGCCACTGCAGATACATTTAAAGCATTCTACAATCAGTTTTCAGATAAGGGACATTGCCTGGAGTTGAGCACAAGAAGATAACTGGAATTTGTGATTCTCCTTTAGCATTTGAGATTCACAGCCTGAGGGAAAGAGCTGTGTAAAATACAAACACCCTCTGAATTTTGTACCAAAGCCCTACAATTAACTTCCCATTACCAGCTGCAAACTCGGTATAAAAGGGCATTTGAAGAAGGATATTGGTCTAGGCAATCATGGAGTTTGGTGGGTTAGAAACTGGGTCTTTTGGAAATCTTGTAGCTTCTTTTTGCAACCATTTGCAAAATCCTTGCCAGAAGCAGGAAAAATCTATATGCTAATCATATATCCAATTGGGCTGAAACTGAAGGAAGTCAAGAGGAGAGCACAAATCTGACTCAGAGGGCAAAGGAACTGCCATACGAAAAGAAATGATTAAAGGGTTCTAAAATGCCCAGCTCTGCTGAGTAGCCACCAAGAGAAGACGTGACTGTCATTGGAAAGTGTCCACAGAGTGTAAACAACAGTCAGAGTCATTACTGAGTTGAAGGGAAGGAATAAATGGAGGCGAAATTAAGGACGGAGAAGTTTTTACTTAATGTCTGTAATGAAAAAAGCTGCCAGATAGTTAAACGTCTCCCTGGGGGTAACCATGAGCCATCTTCTCAGGAAGCTTTCGAAGGCCAGGCTTCACCAAGAACCAAATGAGCATTTTTCCAGTCCTTTGGATTGGAAAAACCCTTCATAAAAGAGTAGAATTCTATTTTTTGGAGAAAATAATTGTCACAGAATTTGTGATGGGACAACATTGGAAGCTAAATTGTTGTGGGTGTTTTGGTTTGTGTGTTTGTTTTTAAAGTAGGCTTCACACTCAGCATGGAGTCCAATACAGGGCTTGAACTCCCAACCCCGAAATAGATCAAGACTTGAGCTGAGATCAAGATTCTTTTTTTTTTTTTTTTAAGATTTCACTTATTTATTTGACAGAGAGAGAGAGAGAGTATGCACAAACAGAGGAAGTGGCAGGCAGAGGGAGAGGGAGAAGCAGTGTCCTCCCCTGAGGAGAGAGTGAGATGTGGGACTCTATCCAAGGACCCTGGGTTCATGCCCTGAGCTGAAGGCAGACACTTAACTGACTGAGTTACCCAGGCACGCCCAAAAGGAGCTAGTTTTAAAGGAAGTGAGTTAAGAGCAGAATGCTTAGAAAAGGCAGGTCATTGACCATCAGAGAAGCAGTAGGAAACACCACTTAACCAGACTCTTCAGAAAGACAATGATAGACCTATACTAGTAACAAGGGTCTGCTTATATGTTGAAGCAACGGCATAGGGCATAGGCATATTCTTTAGTTCATCAGTGCGACTAGATTTCTCCAACTGTTGGCGGCAACCTTGGAGTTGTGTCCTCAAGCTAATAAGGTCTAAAAACTCTAGTAAGCTAGTCTTGGTAACATTTTCTATTTTTAACTAACAGAGTGGTGGCTCAGAATGCAAGCTTGCCATCAAGTAGATCTGAGTTCAAATTTCAGCTCCAATATTTCCCTATGTGACCACTGGCCAATTAATATAACTTCTCAATGACCCAAATTCACAGCTGAAGATGGAATAATAATACATACATCTAGAAGCCAGGGCTCTTGGTTGCCAGAATTACATGGGAAAATTTAAGAAGAAAAGAAACCTATGGGAAGGTTATTGAAGAGTTCAGACAATCGTTAGTAGTACAAGATGGAGAAAATGGATGGAAAATAAGAGAGGTGGGTTGTTCCAAGCTATGGGCAAGGTTATGCCACGGAAATTATCTTGTTAGGGTGTCACTGCTTGAATGTTCACCACTACTGCTGGACCGTACATGACCAAACTCTGCTCTCACTGGATACTGAATGCCTCTTGCATCCTCTCTGGGCTTAGCCATTGTGAGGTGAATTGTAAAAGATCTACACAACTTGTTTCTCTCACTTAAGAGGTCAATTCCCTACTGGGAGTATTTGATTGGCCAAACCTAGGTCACATGCTCATTTCATAGCTGTCAAGGGGAGCAGAATGGGAGTATCTGATCCTTTTCATCTTCTTTAGTTGAAGTCAGGGCTTTGCCTCCCATGGAGATTCACGTGGTGAAGGATCTCCTCCAAATTAGAAGGCAGATTTGAATGCTGGGAAGCCAGGGAAAGGACAAACATCTACTCCAGTTCACCTCCGGTTTTCCAACTTTGCCTAGATTATTCTTTCTCGAATTAAGTTTCCCTTAACAAAATGCAACTACCCTTATAGAGCCTAAATCACAAACCCTCTCCCAAAAGGAAGACAAGGCATTCCTTCTCAAACCAACTTAAATCCAGGCTATCTCAATGATGTTAACATCTCTTTTTCTATCATAATTGCATCTCAGTATCCAGAAACCAACGACAAATTGTAACATGAATACCTCTACCCTTACAGTGTTGGAAAGGGAGAGCAGAGGAAAAAGAAACATGCAAGGATTTGTCTAACTCAAATCTATCATGTTCTGATTTTAGAGGGGAGGAGGTCAGACAGCAAGAGATGTTACATATACATTCACAGCAAAGAAGGAAATTCAAGTAGAAAGGAAATCCACAGTCATTATATCTACATGGTCATTGGGCCATGGCTAAAATTTTATTCCTCTTCCATAGCCTAGTTGCTCTTCAGGGGTTTATTATTGTTGTTGTTTCCTGGTAAGCTCATTCAAATCTTTATATCAGAGGGATCTAGGTTTGGGGGTCCTGCCTACATGGAATTTCAGTAGCTCTCCATTTATTGTAAACTCTGGCTATAATAGAAGGAGGAATTACCCCAGAACATCACCTCAATGTCACAGTAACAGGTCATCTTCACCATGATACTCAGGATCAACTATGAGCATCAATACCAAAGCTTTCTATTACAATGGCACAAGGAGATCGACATGGTCAAGTAGCAGTCTCAATTTCCAGTTCGATGGGACCATTGTTTTGTTTCCTGAAAAACTCATTCATCCCTTGAGTACTTAAGGCTCTAACCAATGGGGCTCAGGGTCACATGAACAGAAGCAAAAATTTTGAATTGGTCATTAGGCATCATTATATTCCTTGGTTTGAAGGTTCATGTACTCTAGCCAGAAAAAGTGTTGTGAATTGGTCCAAGAGCATATAGTTGAAAGCTTGCATTGAGTACATTGCAAGATGTATGTGCCCACCGGCACCATGAGTAAATCTTCAACAGGTTTTTCCATAAAGCAGTTTCCAACTGCTTCTAGATGGTGGAGTACATGTAAAGATCAATAAATAACTGAGTGTGAACCCATTGCCTTTGTTAATTCACTGTAAAGTGAGTCCTTGGTCAGAGCAAAGTTGTGTGGGATACTGTGTCTAAGGTCTTCAATAAACCTAGTCATCAGCCAAACTATGATCCATTGATCATGATATGTGTCAACCTTGCGTCAGGCCATTTTCCTTTCCAGACTTAAAAGATAACAAATAGGAGCTTCTCCAAGTTCCACCCTGTGGAAGGACTGACTTTTATTACTCCTCCAGACCAGGCTGGATGGAATGGAATTGCACAATCTGCCATCTACTTCTGACTCATGCCAGTCAGAGGTTCGGAGCACGAAGTTAAGCTCAAGATGCTTTGTCCTCATTAAAGCAGTCATAGGGAACCCTCATGAGGCCAAACGTGTTTGCTCACTTGTAGAATGGGTTTTAGAAGCTTGTGAGGATAAAACGGGATAAGTATTTGAAGCTGTTAGTCCAGAATCTGACAGAATAAAAATCCTAAAACCCAAGTCATTATTGTTGCCAAAGCACATTTTTAGGCAGAAACCAATATGTGTGGGCAAGCAGACCAATCAACGACGATTTTTCCTAAGTCTACATAATTAAATGAGAATATTCAGTAAATACACTAATGGATACAAACTTAGCATCCTATTAGTATTAAAGTCATGCATTTTAAACCCAGTTAATGCACACACACACACACACACACACACACACACGTCTCTATGAGTTATTACTTGGGAAAAGTAATACAGATCTATGATATCAGATAAGATGAGAAAATTTTAAGCATTTCTGTATACAAATGCTTTTTTTTTTTTTTTTTTTACATAGATATTTTCTGTAGAAAAATTCACCAGTGTACTCCAGGAGGGAACCAGGGTTCAATTTCTCCTCACCAATCACTACCCTTTCTTCAATCTTTATCCAAACTATGGCAACAAGAAGGAAAGCCTGTGACAGAGGTCATAGAGCAACATCTTGAAGAGTCAGATTGGAAGCTTCATCCGTAAAGTCTCCCCCCTCAGATGATGTCATCATGCCAAGTATATCTCTAGATCTTCACTACCAGATCATTTGTTCTCAAGCACTAATATAATTACCATGGAAAAAATGAGCACAAGAGACATCTGGAGAAACTCAGAAACCCGAAGGTGAGAGACTGCTTGTTACACTTCCTCCCACATGTTATATTCTAGACCAAAGTTTTGGAGTGTCTCTTATAGCAAGAGTGTTATTTCATCACAATTTCCCCCTTCGACGATCGAGTTTTAAAATAACTGAATATTTAATTAATTCTCCGGAGGAATCTAAAATATGCAGAATTGATTAAAGAGTAAAAATTTTGCAGTTGTTCTATAACTGTAACCTCATTGAATGCAAACGAAATGCTCCAAAATGCAAACAGCTTACACAATCTAAAGGATATTGGAAAGTAGAGTTGAATGTTAATTTCATCTAGAGGACCAGAAACTGACTTCCAGACAGCCTACATCCTTTCTTCACAACTCAGCTGTCCCTAAAGTTAAAGGAGAGGGGATTAAACATAATCTGTGATTCTGTGAAAATATGTCATTATGCATTTGAAAATGGTAGTTCCCAGTCAAATTAAAAAGCTATGCGGTGGATATTTTTTTAATGGGTACTTGCTTAATTTTATATGATAATTGAAAATTCTACAGCAGAAAAAGAAAAATGGTATCCTTATTCCTACCTAGCTACAACAGAGCAATCTGACAAAAAATTCAGGAGACCGATGCCTTGGCTGAAATGGTGGGCAGCCTGAGGCTGATTACTTATCAAAGCAGAATGATGAGAATCAAGGCTTATCACCGGGTGACAAAATAGCCTCTATTCAGGTACTGATTCTGCTTGTCACAAGAGTTATAAAACAACCTCGACTTTGAGATTCCCTGAAAATGATGGGAATGATAATAGGAGAGGAGAATGGAAAGAAGGATGTATTAAGTGGTGAAATGAAGGGAACAGTTGTAACTTCACACACTTGAATCCAAACAGGAGTAGGAGAAGAGAATCAAGGATTACATCCAGGTTCACAGCAGCAACCAATAGGTCATAGGTGAGGTTACACTGGGACTGCAAGACCCAGGTGGTCAAGCAAGTGTTTAAACAACCATCATAATTTAAATATAATCTATCTACTTAAATAACAAACAAAATATCCTCCTAAAAATCAGCGTTTTCCTAGTAATGTTGAATATGCTTTTTCGAATTTGAAATACTGGACTCCTTGTTCTAAAAATAAAATGACAGATTGAAAGACCAGCGGATCCCCTTACCCAAGAATCCAACACTGCCACTGGATGCAATCAGCAAGAGGTTCTTTATTGTTACGCAGGCGCCTGCGGGTGGTCAGCGCGCGCCTGCGGGTGGTCAGCAGCTCCTGCTAGCTGAGCACACCCAGCTGTGGTGGCGCCGTTTTTATAAACAGGTACAAACAAGTTTTGGGTGGGGCGAAACTGATTGGTTGACAGTTAGAACTTTTGAAAAAGGCATACGTGGAGTTTGCTGATTGGCTTTGGGGATCCGCGCGCAAAGAGAGAGGCGGGAAGGGGGTACAAGCTGATTGGTTCTGAGGGCCCGCGCGCGGGAGAAGAGAGGCAGGGAGGGGGAACAAGAAGGGGGAAGGTAGAAATGCCATCATGGCGTCTTCTATTATTTCTATAAGCCAAGCAGTTACAGAAGGGCAAAAGAGCAATTAATAACCTAATTTACGCCTAAAAGCCAGCGGTTCACAGAAAAGGAAACAAGCGGTTAGTTATCCTATCTATCTTCTAGGGGAGGGGTCTTTCAAGATCATAGTCTGTCATTGTACAGTGAACACCCCAAATTTACTCATAGTCAAAACTTGTTCATCCCAAATTGTGTCAACACCCAGAAAGGTTTGGTTTTCTTATTTCCAGTTTCTCAGAAGAAGCATAAAACTAATTTGGGCCCACAGTCACTTGCATCCTCCTGGTTGATGGGACTGGTTGGCGCCCAGAGGGGGCAGGAGTCAGTAGACTCTACACAGAAAGTGAGGTTCCAGCAGCCAAACTGGTCACTGAGGAAACTCATTACCCAGCACAGATGAAAGCAGCAGAAGCAAAAGAAAAAGAGAATCTCCAGAAGAGGGAATCCAAGTTGTTGGCACAAAAAGAACAAAATTAAGTATGTCAGTTTAGGGGCTGAAAGAGGTTTTTTAAAAGGGAAAGGGAGAAAAGGGTGGGTCAGCGGGGGGGGGGGGGGGGGGACACCTTGGTGACTCCCGGCGGTTAAGTGTCTGCCTTTGGTTCAGGTCAGGATCTCAGGGTCCGGGGATCAAGGCTCACGTCAGGCTCCCTGCTCAGTGGAGAGCCTGCTTCTCCCTCTTCCTGCCCCTCCTTCCTGCTCCAGCTCACTCTCTCCTTCTCTCTCTGAAATAAATAAATAAAATCTTTAAAAATAAAATAAAAGGGAAAGGAGCCAGGAATAATGGGCAGAAACAGGAGGGAAGGTCCAGTTTAAAAGAAGCCAAAGTACGTTCTTCACCATGGCGGTGGGGGGAAGGGGGGACAGTGCTGGGTGCAAGATAAATGGGGTAGACCTGCAAAGCCGGCTGGGATGTTGTAAAAGCTTGTTACATAAATCGCCTGCTGGAGAGCACTGAGTGGTATTAGTGGGAGAGTTAATGTACTGCAAAAATACCTAGTCATTTTGTTTACTCCCCAAATGACACTTAGGAATTCAAGATCAGGTTTAAATTTGTACTTTTCTTCCCTGAAACAGATGGAAGGGCAAGGATCTCCAGCATCAGTCTGGAATGCGGCTTGTTCGGAAGTCCTGCTGTCATGCTTCCGGCAGCCTGCTTTTTTCAGGGGAGGCCAGCTGAGCGGGCATTTGTCATGCAAAGAGCAGAGACATAACAAGGTCCACAGAAGGAAGATTAAGAGCACAAAATTAGGCCATGTGGCAATAACTGTGACCTGCTGGGAAGCAGTAGCAGCACCTGGGAGAAAGTGAGTCGTTGTGAATACAGGAGACGTGTGTCACAAGGAGAGAGAGGGGGGAAAAAAAAACAGTGAACAGCAGGTTTTGCAAACAGTGACCACAGGCACCAAACCCAGGCCATACTGCAGATGGATCTGGGAAGGATTGCATGAAACACACACACATTCTCATACGCAAAGAGCTCAGCACTCCTAATAGATATCACAGAAAGGAACATAAGCAGGAGGAGCACCTTTGAACAATTACGTTTTATATGAACAAAGAAATGGTCTCTATTTTTGTTTCAGTACGCTCCGTGCCCAACGTGGAACCCAACATGACCCTGAGATCAAGACCTGAGCTGATATTGAGAGTCGGACCTCCAACCGACTGAGCCACCCAGGTGCCCCAGAAATTGTTTCTATTTTAATGGTATTTTCTCTCTTTGGAAAATTTCTCCAAGATTTGAATTAAAAAATGTTGAAATACAAATTAGAATAGGATTTTCAGGTTATGATTCTACATTTCCAAAACTACCACCTGGACAGATAAATAATGAACGAAAGACTTTTTCCTCTCTTACATTCCTCTCCTCTATTCATTCATCTAACAGGTATTTATCAAACACCCAGCACAAGCCAGCACTATGCAAACCTCTGGAAGTACAACGATGATCCGCGTGGATGTGGTTCCTGGTCCCCAAGTTAACATCCCAAAAGGGAAGTCAGATACCAATTAAAAAATCTCACCATATTGATGAAGTCCCAGAACCTAAGTCAGGTTCGGTGGGGTGAGGAGGTTCGGAGCCGACGACTAAAGAAAGAATTCTTAAGACGTCGTTGGTGCAAAATGGTGGTTTATTAAAGCACGGGGACAGGGCCCGTGGGCAGGAAGAGCTGCTGCCCCGGGTTGTGAGGAGTGGTTGGTTATATACACAGGAGTTGGGTAGGTGAGGACAAAGGGGTGTTCAGAAGGGCTATTGGGGCAAAGAATACTATCAGGATATTGAAGGCTTAGTTGCTATCAAGTAAAGACAATTGAGAGTCTCCTGGTGGAATGTTACATTCCTGCTATCAAGCATCCTTGTTAATGAGAGTTAAGTTTAGAAGAAATTTAACTTTATTTACTTTTCCTTCTACCTCCACCTCCTTCGGTTTTTATGGAGGGGAGGGTAACATTAGGCTTGAGGAACTGAGTTCTGTGTCTTTGGAAATTGGGCTATTGATAAGGTAACTTCTTTGTTGTAATCTCAAGGACATTTGCAAACCAAGGGAGACTCCTGTCTTGCAGGATTGTGATCTCAGCAAGTTAACTATTTATCATTTTATGGCAGTCAGGGGTGCCTGAGGAATGCTACACCTATGGAGGGGAGCGGATGAAAGGGGGGGTGCAAGGCGCCAGCTCTTGCTTTGTCCTCAGCCAGCCTCCTGCTCCCTCATCAATATCATAAGTACAAATGGAAAGGCTGTTATGCAGTAAGACCACTGCAGACTGTGGGAGCACGTGATCTCATCTGTAGACTCCGGAGAGAGTTGCTCGAAGAAATGACATTTTACCTAAGCTCCAAAGGAAGAGAAGTTTTTTTAATTCCTGCCAGTTGAGGCACGATTTTGTTTTTGTTTTTAATATCATGTGATGTAAGTATCAAGGCCTTGAGAGAAAGACAAGCCAAAAAGGTTTTACTGTTGCTTGCTGATCTCTCTGAAGAAAATGGTACTACTTTCAGTGCTTCTAGCTGTCTATCTAAACGTGGGCTTTTTCTAACATCTTTAAGATTCTGGATGTCACTGCAAATGCCTGAACCTCTGCAGGACTGGTGGGCCACAGTACAGAGGGAGGAATGGGAGAGGCATTTGGATTCTTTTTATATTACTTGCTCCAAGAATTGAAATTGCCAGGTTTTGGTGAAAATCAAGCTCTGTTCTCTTACCTCATCCAGGATGCCAAGGAACAAATATCTCTCATTTTTCTAATAATATAAAAAGACAAGCAAGTATAATCTCTAAACAAAACAAAACAAAAACATAACAATGTCTCTGAACAAGACATTTTTATGAAACAAAAGAATGTCTCTGAGCAAGACATTCTGCGGGTACTACATTTTCTCTTCTGGAGAAGGAAATCACAGATCTTGGTATAATTTGCTTAAGAACAATAGACAATAGACACTTTTGGTTCCATCTATTTTCTGTTAGAAGAAAACATTTTTCGCAGCAGAGAATGAAGGCCTTCAGATTTATAAAAGTGTTTTGCTGAGATTTTCCACAAAAATGAGTTGTTGGTAAAGGATGCTAAAATAAGGAATGTGGATGAATATCCAAGGAATAAACAATATACCTTCAAAGGCCCTGGGGTAGATGATCATGGTGCATATGAGGAGATGAAGAAAAGTCATTGTGGCTGGAGCAGAGGAACTAATAAGGCAAGTGGAAGAGATGAGGTTGAAGAGGTGCCAGATGCTATAGGGCTTTAAAGAACAAGCTAATGATTCTGATCTTTTTTCTTAAAGCAATAGAGATCCATAAAAGGGTATTTAGCAGGAAAGTAATAACAACAGATGCATGTTTTTAAAAGATCACATTTTCCACCACTTGGAGAAGAGATTTGAGAGGAGCAAAAGTAGATGATGGGAACGGGTGAGGGGGCTATGGTAACAGCTTAAGAGGGAGATGATGATAGCTAGACTTAGGATGGTGGTTGTGGGAGAAAACAGAAGAAATTAACAGGATCTAGGGGTGCCTGGGTGACTCAGTCTGTTAAGCATCTGCCTTCAGCTCAGGTCATGATCCCAGCATCCAGGATTCCCTGCTCAGTGGGGAGTCTGCTTCTTCCTTTCCCTCTGCCTCTCCCCGACACCTGCTTGTGCTCCCTCTCTCTTTCTCAAATAAATAAAATCTTTAAAAAAAAAGAAATTAATTGGACTTAATCATAGATTGGATTATAGAAGATAAAGGAGATGGAGTTGTCAAGGATGAGTTCTTCATTTTGAGCTTCTTTCTGTAAATATGTGGATAGTGATGGTATTCACCAAGAAGGGAAATCCTAGTACAAATAAGCTTTGTGGGGTGATGGTAGAAGAATCAATGTGTTTAGCTTAGAAATGTTGAGTCTGAAGTGCTTTGGGGATATCAGGTGTTTATATTATTGGAAAGTTGCATATTTATCCCACAGTTGAGAGATATGGGATGAAGATTTGAACTGGAATATTGATGGTGGAGATGTAAGAATGGATGAGATTGCCTAGGGAGAGAATGTAGAATGATGCATTGAGGAGGAAGATGGGCAGGCAAAGAAGACAAAGAAAATAGAGAGAAAGGAAAATCAGAGAAGTGGTTTCACGGAGGCTGAGGTTTCACAGAGGACTAAAAAATGCCTGCTAGGTTAGTGACATGAAGGTTACTTCTGGTGGTAAAAAGAGTCATCTCTACAAATGAGAAAAAACTACTTCAGAGTATGTTGATTAAGGAGTAGGGGGGCGGATAAATAGAGTAAGTGTAGACAACAAATCTTCCAAGAAGTTGGATGTCAATGGAAGATGAATATGGAAGAAAGAAGTAAAACTAGGAAGGTCCCTAAAAAATATAAATGGGTGAGATTTGAACATACCTCAGTGCTGAACGGAGGGTGCCACTGAAAGAAGGAAAAGTTGATGGTACAAAAGGGAAAATGGATTCTGGAAGACATAATTTTAAATCAGTGGAAGATGAGATCCTGACCACCTGTGTAAGGACTAAACTTAGAGTAGAGGAAAGGGAGAAGAAAGTTGAGAACATTTCCTCTGATGGTTTGTATTTTCTTTTCCAAGAGCAAGGTTATGCCCAGAGCAAGAGAAAAGAGATGGGATTGATGAATTGAAAATTTGAGAAAAGTAGTGGTCATGACATGGTCATTTCAGGGAATGGGTAAACAAGTTAATCAGAGTAGCATTGATAGATTTTCCAATAATGTTTGAAAGACAACTGAAATTGTCTTGTCATGAATTTGTGGTGGTGAGTAACTGCCCTATTATGAGATTTTTCTCCCAACGGTTCTTCAACAAGAACTTAGAAACACAAGCATTGATATGATAGCTCATCAAATCTTAGTTATATATGGAAGAAAATAAGGATAAAATAAGCTTATGAGTAGAGCAAAGCCAGAGCTGTTAATAGAGTCGATGCCCACATGAGTTTGAAGGATGATGTTAGCATAAGTAATTGAACAAGAACTCTGGCTTTAATCAGAGAGTGGATGTCAGATTTGTAAGTTAGAATTTTAAGTGTTGGGTGTTTTAAGCTCCAGGATGTGACTCAGGGATTGGTGAGTAGAGGGGCAGTAGAGGTGAAGTAGAGGAGTAGAAGAGTAGAGAAAAAGTCAAGAGAATGAGGGCCAAAGTGTGGAATGGATCATGTGTTCATATATCAGAGCAGGGATTGGGGTGAGATGATCACTATTAGACCATATAAGATTCATTAATAAATGAGTACAAATAATGGAGAGGTCATAACAGTGAAAAGAAAGAATGGCTAGTAGGGCTGAAAAGCATGTGCCTCCATGAAGCATCATATTCAACAAAACCATGGAAGTGACACAGAAACAGCAAGGAGGACACCAACCCGATCTCTAATCCCTGAGGCACATGAGGTATGGAAAATGAGCAACATCCTTTTCCCCCCACAAATGGCCTATGCCCAAGGCAACTCCAGAGTCTTAGCATCTACTTCTCTGGGCCATCTTCCCTCACTCTCCTAAATCTATCATTTCTGTCTGTCAAAAGTCTCTGAAACAATGAAATCATTTCTTTAAAAATATAAATACTATTTGCTGCTTGAAAGATTCTTTGTTTGTTTGTTTGTTTACCTAGTTTAACTCTAAGATAGTCAATGCTGCTAGGTCAATAGACCTAGCAAGATCATTTTAGAAGAAAACTGGGATAACATTCCACTTTTTTAAAAGTCTAGATTGGACTTTAACTTTTAAAGTAAGACCTTCAAGGAAAACTCATCAGAGACTCATATTCACAATCTATTCAGCTGGTATATTTGGGTTTGATGCTCAGTATGTCTGTAATAGCATACTTTCACACTTCCACATCTCCACAGTTACAAGGTCTTAATCATAATGAGTCATAATGAACTCGTCTTTGGTAAGTGGGATTAACATTCCCACATGAACTTGAGATGCTAAATTATTAATAGCCTCCTAAGGCCTTTGGATTTTTTACTGCGATGCCCCCAAGGCTTTCACAGAAGTTTAAGATCATTAAAATAAAATGTAGGCTCAAAATATAAAAGTTTTTAAACCTATTCTTCCCTGCATGTTTTCAATATTCTTCAAGATATGAGAAAACTAACAATAAAAGGCCACCATGAGCTTCTCTTGAGGTAAATATTAACGCATTGAAATTAACAACAGTTTAAAAATATTATTGCAGCATACTGGGGGGGAAAAAAAACCCTCCAAACATTCTGTTTTTACTGTGTGGGATTTATGGCTCAACAGTATAACCTCTTTGACAGTCTGTGTTGGCATCGAACCAATGCTACGCAATGACAAATGAAAAATTGAAACTGTGAGATATTCCCCAAAAGACATGTGGTTTTACCAGGTTTTGCCAAAGTTTCATGAGAAACTTTGATCACATAGAATATGTCTAAATGCTGAAGTATTTCTCATTAAAAAGTCAAAGAGGTAGAGCACCAGGGTAGCTCAGTAGGTTAAGCATCTGACTCTTAGTTTCATCTCAAGTCATGATCTCAGGGTCCTGAGATCGAGCCCTGTAGAGAATCCACGGTCAGTGGGGAGTTGGCTTGAAGATTCTCTCCCTCTACCCTTCTTCCCACTTGCGTGTGTGCACATATGCATATGCATTTTCTCTCAAAATAAATATAAACATCTTAACAAAAAAAAGCATAGGGTAAAGGAAATGAAGGAAATGGAGGGACTTGGGCATAACTATGTTACCTTCCTTTCCTTTAAGAGTGAGAATGGAAAAAAAGGTCCCCCCAAAAAAGGCCCTACAAAGGGATTTCCAGAAGATATATAGATTGCTACAATTTTTAAATGGACTTCAGGTTGTGAAAGGGTGAAAAGTAACATATAGGTAAGGACGAACAAGCACGATATTTACCAAAGAAATGTAATCAAAAACATGTTCGTTTCAAAGGAAATAGCTTTGCGATAGCCGGACAGAAATGACATGACGAGGACATTCAGAGAAGTTGCAGCAAAAAAAAAAAACAAAACGAAGAAATTAAGAATCCTAGATCTGTGGTGGATGGAACTCCTCCAGAGGAGAAAGCAATGCCAAAGGGTGTGAATTACAGGATGGAAACAGGAATGGGTGATAATCATTTTATGAAAAGGAGGAACCCGAGGAGTCAAAGTAGGAAAGAAAAGGGGGAGTTCCTAGAAAACCTAGGGGTGTGACAATGTCATACAATCATGGAAAAAGCAAAACTTCGAGAAGGGAGACTTAAAACAAATAACACATACGTGCAGATAGGTGGTGAGACAACTACAAAGCTCAAGATACATTTTTAAAACAACTTTTTTAAAAATGACAGTGTCAGGGCACCTGGTGGCTCACTTAGTTAAGCGTCTGGCTTCCGCTTAGGTCATGATCCCAGGGTCCTGGGATCAAGCCCCACATCGGGCTCTCTGCTCAGTGGGCAATCTGTTTCTCCCTCTGCCCTTCAACCCTGCTTGTGCTCTCTTTCTGTCTCTCTCTCTCTCAAATAAATAAATAAATCCTTTAAAAAAAAAATGATAACACCGACTATGAAAAGATGAAGTATGGGGTGACTGGCTTCAGGGCTCATTTCCCTGACTATATTAGTTTGCTAGGGCTCTCACAATAAAGTACCACAAACTGAGTGGCTTGAACAACAGAAGTGTGTCGTCTCACTATGTGGAGGCTGGAAGTCAGAGATCCAGGGGTGGATAAAATTCGTTCCTTCAGAGGGCTGTGAGGGAAGGATCTGTTCCCAGCCTCCCTTTGGCTAATAAATGGACATCTACTCTCTTGGTCTTTTCACCTGAAAGTCTTTCTGTGTGTCTATCTGTGCCTCCCACTTTCCCCCTTTTAGAAGGACACCAGTCATATTGTATTAAGGAACCACCTACTCCAGGATGACCTCATTCTAACTCAACCAGTTTCATCTGCATCGATCCTATTTCCAAATAAGGAAACATTCTGAAGTATTGGGGGTTAGGACTTCAACATGGGAATTTTAGCACACAATTCAATCCATAACAGTGGTCAACAGTTTTGCCAGCAGGATGCCAAGCGGCAATGAGATTTCCATGTGACCTACACATCACCTAGGGTCCCCCGCTCTTTGAAAGTTAAGTATAATCACATTGGAACCCCATTCAGGCCCAGCAGATATGTATTAGTGATTCCCCTGGGGGCTTATATCGCTAAAGCCAGCTCTGGTGCCTTCTCCATCCTGCACTGCAATGACCCAGAAACATGATACACCCCTTACCTCCTTGATGTTCACTAAAAAAAATAAATAAATAAGAGCCCCGCTCATCAAGTATCTGTGAAGGTAACAACTGTTACTGAAGATCTGAAGGTCACTGGAGGGGGGAAAGCTGGAACATATGGGAAGCACACTGTGAGCAACATATTAACCTTCCTGCTATTAAGAGTCCTTTAGATCAGCTTCCCATCAGACTCCCTTGCCAAGGTTACTGCCTCCTGCTGCCTGGCATGTCTTCAAGCTGCCAGGTCATCCCAGTGTTTCCTGCAGTCCTCCACGAGCTAGAGTTCTCTGAAGAAGAGGAGAAAGGCAGAGAGGTCCTGATCCCCACTTGGTCACATCTGTCACATTGGTCCCAGAGCAGGCCACCTGCACCCTTGTATTTCAGTGGCCCCCTTGTGATTAAAGCTCTCTCAGCTTCCCTTTGGAGCCCCTCTCTCTGTAAGACTCATTCATGGTACGATCCTGTACCAAATTAAAGACATACTCCCTCCATTCCTCATCTCCCCTCCATTCCTTGTCTCCTTCTGCCCAGAGCACAGGGCAAAATGCCTTTACCTCGCTTCATGCAGATGAAGTTCTTCCAGCCCCACCTATGAGTTCAGGCTTGTCTGAGTCCCCAAATAGACTCAAGTAGGGACTTTTATTTCATTTATTTATTAAACTTCCTGAAATGGGAGTTTCAGCAATGAAAAACCAAAAAATTCCTGTCAGAAGGAAATTGAAATTGTAAGAGAAATGATCTAAGGGAGTGAGGATCTGTCCTTTCAATCTGTCAAAAACCAGGGGAACATATTAAAATATGATATATAGAAAACTCTCAACAGAAAGCACAAAGGCAAAGATTCTAAAGAGCCAAGTAAATATTTCCAACTGCTAGGATATTTAGCAAGTACAAGTTTGAAAATGCAAAGGTGAAATACTGGAGCAAAATATCAAGACAACATCTAAGGGACAATTCTGTCGACAGAGTCAAGCCTGATAAGAGGAGAAAAGAAATCAAGCAAGATTAAAGACATTACCTACCTAAAAGGAGAATAAAGGGAGATAGTTTGCTTAGGAACTAGAAACAGACTGAAGTTTAGCCAGAAAAAAAAGAAAGAGAGAAAAAAGATCTTTAAAAGGAGCGCTGCATGGAATTGTTTCCAGAACAAGGTACAGAAAAGACTGATTCCAATGGAGCTGTGATGGATCCAATGGCGCCCTTCCCAGATCCCCTGCTACTAGTGAAGCTACCTCAGCTCCTGGGAGCACTGTGGGCCCTTCAGCTGGGAGCACTGCAGGCCCTTCGGCTGGCAGCTCCTTCAAGGATTGCCTCAGCTGGGGAAGGAGCCTCACTCAAGGTCACATCCCTTCCGACAACAGCCTGTATCCCATGATGGTTCAGTGCGGTGGTAGAATGGGCTCAGCCACTCTGACACAACTCAGAATAGCCCTGAAGGACCATTCTAGTTCCAGAGTTCCTGAGGCAGAGGCTGCCATTTGGTCTGCATCGCAACTCTACCTCTGCTTCCGCCATATTCCTTCCTCCTTTCCCTTTCTTATGTGCTGATACTAAAAAGCATTCCTTAATTAACAGTATGCCCACTAAACCCCATCTCAGAGCCAGCTTCCCGAGGAAGCCAACTGGTGATGGAAGGTGATTCGCTTATATGAATAGGCATATATGAATATAAATTCATTTGCTTATTCGAACAAATTTATATGAGAATTTTAAAAATTATTGGTGTTCTTAGTCCATTATGGTGCTATAATAAAACACCATGAACTGGGAAGCTATAGATAACAGAAATTTGTTTTACATAGTTCTAGAGCCTAGAAAGTCCTAAACCAAGTCACCACAGCTTTGGGGTCTGGTGAGATTCAGCCTCTTCATCAATAATGTCTTCTCTATGTAACCTTACACAGAGGAAGGGGCATGTCAGGCCTCTTTATATGGGCACTACTCCATTCCCAAGATCTCCACCTTATGATTAAATTACCTCACAAAGACACGACCTCAAAGTACCACCACATTAGCAAACCAGGTTTTCAACGCCTGAGATCTGAGGGAACGCAAACATTTAATGTACGCCAAATGGTGGGAGTAAGATGCTAAGCAGGGGAGGAATTCCTGTGTTCACAACTTCATTGCTTGATTCTTTAAAATGTTAAGGATTATCTGAAAACTTTTGGCTTTTAATGTCATATGCAAGAAAAGCCAATAGTTTAAACAAGCAGGTATATCCTAAATTAAGTGTTAGAGGGAGAGAAGAAAAGAATTATTACATGAGGCCAGTAACACTGTTGGTAAATTTCTTAAGTGGGTCTTATTGTAAAGCCTGGTGTGTATGGTAGAAAGATGATAAACAAGCCACTGTGTTGTGCCGTAAAGAGATGAAGCATAGCAGCTAGTGGCTGAAGAGAAATAAAGAAGCAAGACAGGGAAGGGTCTAACTTATGTTGTAGGAGGATATATTAAAGCCATAAACTGTAAGCAACCATGTTCTATCATGAAGAGCGAAGATGAGAGATGAAGGGAAAGTCTCGGTGAAATTTAGGTCCTTGGTTTCAGTTTATTGTTTAGCCCTACAAAGAGCTGTATTCTTCCTCTATCTCCTGATGGAAATCTTAGGTTTTATAGAAGAGCTTTGGTTTGAAGACACTCTTAAAGAATAGGTGGATAATCAATAATTAGAAAACAGAAGCAATCTCTGGGGTCAACTTCCTTATCCATGGTTGATTTCTACCATTAAAAAGGTGTGTTGTATCAATGGCAAGTTCATTTTTTTTTTAAAGATTGTTTATTTATTTATTTGACAGACAGAGATCACAAGTAGACAGGCAGGCAGAGAGAAAGGAGGAAGCAGGCTCCTCGGTGCGTGCAGAGAGCCCAATGCGGGGCTCGATCCCAGGACCCTGGAATCATGACCTGAGTTAAAGGCAGAGGCTTTAACCCACTGAGCCACCCAGGCGCCCAGGCAAGTTCATTTTGAACATTAAAAGCATCCTGTATTTCTATATTAATTAACATTAAAAGAAATCAATGACATAAAGAAAGAAGATTTCACAATTGCATGTTAATAACCTAATTAACATAAAATACTGTATCTCCATATGCGGAGGTATGCACCCACTTACCATTGGATCATGAAATTTTTAAGGCTACTTTATATATTTTTATACTGGTGAACTGTCTGTGACATCCTAGAACCCGTTTCATGTTTAATATTGAGGAAATAATGAAATCAAAGATGAAGGCACAAAGAATCAGTTTGAGGTAGACTTTCCTATATAACAGAAAATGAAAGCCTATAGGTATGAGAAGAGAAGAATTTATCAGAAGTGGTAAAACATAAAAGGATAGACGTTAAGAAAACTATAACTTTATTAAAAAGGAAAAAACATTTGAGAAATAAAAACTGTTGAGAGACAATTTTCCATAGATTTCTTGCACTTGGCCTAATCTTCTGAACACAGGACAACTTAAGAAACAAACAGCCTCGAAACTAGAGACTATGGAATCCTCTACAGAAATTTAGAGATTTATCTCAGCACAGACATCCCAGGATAGTAAAGATAAAGTCCTCTTCCTTTTCACCCAGAGACGTACATTCTGAGATAATGAGTCATCTCTCTCCAGAGGGGAAAAAGACAAGGTGTCCCAGCAATCCCATTTAGCTCAGCACCTCCCAGTCTTGGGACTCCTTTCCAGTGATGTAGTGTCACTGAATGCCTAGGTAACCTCAGGCCCTCATCACATCATTATGTGGGGATTAGGGTGTGAGAAGCAACATCCATAATGCTGCTCTGACTCTTGTTCTTCGTGTGAGTGACAAATGGTCTATTTCTCTGACTCAAGTTTCTTGTATTCTTCTATCAATGGATACCTAAAGCTGGGGCAGGCTAACTCGTGATCTTTCAAGAAGAGTAAAATCTTAGACCCTTCACAGTTTTAGACGTATCAGAAACGAAATGTAAATTGTGTTGTTTCACCTGGTGTTGGGAAAAGACACGCATATATTTGAACACGCTGACCCTAAGATAATCAAAGGTAAGTCCTTAAAGTGCAAAATCCTACAGAGATATAAGGAGATGGATTCAATAATTCATAATTTTAAACTCAGCTATGATGGATATTGGTAGCACGACATCCTTTAGATGCGATACATCACTTACTGAATTCATTTTTCCATAGATAGCTGTCAAATTTGATGTTTACACACATAAATACAAATTGCATTTGTATATGTCTATATTCATGTATTCATATATTTCTTCACTTTCCTGTCATCTTTCACCAGATGTGGTTTATTTTATTTTGTCCTCACCCTTCCTGCCCAGTGCTTGCCTACTCACTCTTTGCTGGGTTGTGATTGTTGCCTCAACATTTTTTCACTTTCCCTAGCTCTGAATTTTGAGATGCTCCATATGCTTTATTTTTCCATGAGGTTTAGCTGAAGTTTATCAGCTTTGTCCCATTTCTCAGAAGGACAAATAACAGCCAACAGCCACCACTGACTGATGGAAGAAAGAGCTGCTTATCCTATCATCCAGTGATCCCCTTTTAACTCTTCCAGAATGACCTTCCTCCAGAGACTATCTGGACCTTCAAGTATTGCAAGAGATAGAGACACCTGTTGGGAACTTGAATTAAATGTCAAGAAATAGCTCTCCTGACAGGACTCTTAAAATGTTCCAGACATTCTGGCAATGAAAACAGTTGTAATTCTCTTTACGGTCTTTGTATTTGTCCAAGCTGCCCCCTCTCAATTGCTCTTTTTTTTCAAGATGCAGTTTTATTGTTCATTATCAGAACAAACAGTTTTGATTGCTCCATTCAAAAGGTCCACATCAAAATAGGCTATAAAGATGTTTCCTGGAAAATTGACTATTGTTACTTAAATGTACATTTGTCAGACAGCCCTAAAGAATCCTAGTAAGTGTCTACATTTACATAAGATTAATTTACATCTCTACTCTTGCACTTTCAATGCCTTTCATTTTTCTTTTTCAGTATTAGTTTCTTTTTTTTTTTTTTAATTTTTATTTTTATTTTTTTTTTTTAAAGATTTTATTTATTTATTTGAGAGAGACACAGTGAGAGAGAACATGAGAGAGGAGAAGGTCAGAGAGAGAAGCAGACTCCCCTTGGAGCTGGGAGCCGGATGCGGGACTCGATCCCGGGACTCTGGGATCATGACCTGAGCCGAAGGCAGTTGTCCCAACCAACTGAGCCACCCAGGCGTCCCTTCAGTATTAGTTTCTTAACCTCTCTTCTCTTCACCGCATTCTGTAAGACCTCAGCACTCTCCCCCTGTGCGTGAAATACTTGGTGGAGACTTCAGCAGATACTATTGCATTGTTTCTAGGACTAGGGTTGTTTGCCCTTGTCTAATTGGGATAGCTTCCATTACCGAGTCTCATCCTACTCACACACAATATGCTAAAATAAAATGCCTCCCTTGTTCTGCTATTTAGTTTAACCCTCTGTGACATAGGAGAGTAGAAAAAGGGAGAGGGAGGTAAGTCCCTGAAAGCAGAGAAGAAACTTGACTTGGACATGGAAGTGATTGGAAGAGATAATATCCATATCAGGATAATTCAGGGAACTTTGTTTGAAATGTCTATTCAAGTGAGGCTGAGACAGGTTTTTCTGTGGCGGTCCTTGAGTTGCTCAGTCACTAATTCTCTCTACTCTGATATGCCGCAGAGAGGAGAGAAGTGGAGGGAAACGGGTATGTTGGGGTCTGTACTTGGCAAAATCCTGGAAATCTGAACTGTGATGTCAGAGCCTCAAATCGTAGCTGAGAGTTAAAGAGGATCTTCAAGTTCGTCTGGACTTGGCTTAGGGCCCAGCAGGAGACCAAAAATAGAGAGGTGCAAAGACGAAATCCAAAGAGCTTTTGTGAAGCCTGCATTAGGAAAAGATCAGGTTGGGTCCTGAGGTGGGAAGGATGTGGCAAACAAGACAGTTTTGGGGACCTGGGAATAGCCAGAGTGGCTATGGAGCCTGGAGGCTGGGGAGCAGGCATCTTTATCTAGCCTTTGATGCTATTGCTGTTCTTCTAACTTGTTTTCCCCATTTCTAGCTTTTCTTCTTATATTTATTCCATCAGTTAACAATCACAGAGCACGTAGGATGCAGCGGACATTGTACCAGGCAGCACGCAAAGTAGATAAGAGCGTGTTCCTCCCTTAGTAATTACCCTATTACAGGAGATTATAGTCTAGGCCTACATTTCCCAAACTATGTGTAAAGAATCATTACTGTTACCATAAGCTATAAATAAATATTTTCTGACATTTTGGTTCTGTAGTCAAAGGAATTTGGAAAATGCCTATAAGATTCCGCTGTTGGATAATGACAATGTATATTAACCCAGGAAATGTACTGACATATCCTGTAATACAGAAATTTTTAACTCATTGTTTTATCAATTTATGTGACCATGGAACTTGTTTCTTATAAAAATTTGTAATATCCTAAATGAGGGATACACCACACTAAGGATGAAATATTTGACATCTGAATGATAATGAGATATTTGACATCTGAATGATAACATAACATAAGAACATGCTTATAATAGGGGATTTAAAGTATTTGTTTAGTAAGGCCAACATCTGGGCTAGAAAGTGTCAGGGACACTTTCTAGTCGTGAAGCTACTGGTTTTCAAAGCTGCAGCAGACCTTGGACAGAGGGACAGGATTAGGACAAGTTAAAATGTCACCAGGCTTGCTGGATTGTTTTTTTGTTTGTTTGTTTTTTCTTTTTTTGAGATTTTGCCTTAAAAAAAAAGATTTTATTTATTTATTTATTTGAGCGAGAGCATGTGCAAGGAAGAGAGCACAGCAGGGTAAAAGGCAGCAGGAGAAGCAGGCTGAGCAGAAAGCCCAACACAGGGCTCGATCCCAGGACCCCAAGACCCCAGGACCCCAGGATCATGATCTGAGCCAAAGCCAGAGAGTTAACCAACAGAGCCACCCAGATACACTGCCATGTTTCTTGAATAAACATTCCTTAGGTTGCTACAAGCCTTTACTTAATTTTCGGAGTTCTGAAAAGGGTGATTTTGACAGTTTCATTGCTTTTATAAACAAGTAGGTTTTTGGAGGTCCTTACTCCAGCAATCCCTCCATGCATTTTTTTTTTTTTACTGTATCTTTATTATTGTTGTTCTCTATACTAGGAATGTACTTGTCCCTTGTTTATGCTGCTTGGAAAATTATCATTCAGATGTCAAATATCTCATCCTTAGTGTAGCTTCCCTTTCTTCTTCTCCTCCCAGGAAGAATTAATTATGCCTCATTTGACTTGTTCATACATTTTATAGCAGTGATCACATAGTCTCATGTTTAGCTGTTTCAGAGTTCCACATTTGGTTATAAATATTGTGTACTATACTACACACCCTAGGGATCACTGTTCATAGTAATCTTGAACATGTCCCCTAGAGTTACAGAGTGAACAGTCTGCATGGCCAAACCTGGGTGCCTTCTGTCTGTCTCCACCAATTAACATAAAATACTTACAATAGAAATAAGGTCTAATTCAAATTTGTTTGCCGGAGATTGAGTCCAAAAGTTCTCTGAAGTACATACTCAATAATTTAACAAATGAATGAATAAAATATATTCTTCCTATCCTTGTTATAGATCATAAACAGGCCTTCCTCAGAAAAACTTACAATGTGGAATATGAACAAGAAATCATAATAACTGAACTAAATAGAGACCTATAACTGCCATAGAGTTAGGAATACAATTCCTATTATTTCCACAGCAAGAGAGAATGATTAGAAAATTCATGAATTAACCTTCTGTTTATTATGGGATTTCTACTTAATTCATGTTAAAGGCCTTAATTATACATGTTTCCATATGTCTTATTAAGAACTTATGTTTCGTGAAACAGAAGCTGCCTAGAGATGGCTGAAATAAAGAGGAATTTTTATAAAGAATCAGATATTACATGGAAACTGAATGCAGAACTTGAACATGACCTCTTTACACACTGCAAGTCAGAACTAAAAAGTCCATAGTAAAGCCCTCCTTCCATTTCTCCAAGACCATTCTCTTGGATTCTTATCTTCTCTCTCTGCATATTTGTTTTATTCTTTTCTTTCTCCCTAAAGACCTATTTTCTTTTAAAGATCTTATTTATTTATTTGACAGAGAGAGATCACAAGTAGACAGAGAGGCAGGCAGAGAGAGAGAGAGGAAGAGAGAGGGAAGCAGGCTCCCTGCTGAGCAGAGAGCCCGATGCAGGACTCCATCCCAGGACCTCGAGATCATGACCTGAGCCAAAGGCAGCGGCCCAACCCACTGAGCCACGGAGGCGCCCCAAGACCTATTTTCTTTAGGTCAGCCTGCACAAGGTCACCACAGCCCAGGCTTCAGTACTCTTTCTGTTACACATCACATCAAACTAACTAGAGTTTCTGAGTCCCTGTTTCTGTTTCCCACAAGAGCTAATCTGCTGGACAAGCTTGGATCAGGTGTGAGCTGCTGGGATAAATAGCTGTGCACGGGGCGGGGGCGGGGGGGCAGGGTTACATGGCTCCCAAGTCTGTGGGAGCTCACTCACTAGAAGAAAATGGGCAATGAGGATAGGGCCGTGGGTGGTGGGGAGTTTAACTGGAGACATCTATATTAGTCTGTTGCAGCTGCCATAACAAAATACTATAAGCTGGATGACTTAAACAATAAAAATTTATTTTCTCACAGTTTTAGAGTCTAAGGGTCCAAGATCAAGGTGCCAGTAGAGTTTTCCTGGCTAGCTGATGACCACCTTCTTGCCAAGTCTTCACCTGATCCTTCCCTGTGGAGCCTTGTAGAGAAATTTCTATTGACTCTTCCTTTTCTTCTAAGGCTACCAGTCATATTGGATCAGGGTCCCACATTATAGTTAACTTTAATTAATTCTTTAAAGGCCCTACCTCCAAATATGGAGGCAGGGCTTCAACATATTGAATTTTAGAGGGACATAATTCTCCATAACAGCATCCCAAAAGTTATCCACAATGCCATATAAGATGATATCTGAGTTTAATTTCTGAATGTAATGCACATTGTTTTACATACTAATAATGGTTGTTAATGGTCTGGAACTGTTAAAGATTTGTTAAAAAATAATTTGTGAATTAGCTTTCTTCTTTGTGACCAATATCCTCACAGGTGTATATACATGTGTGTAATATATGGTCATATATACTCAATTCTCAATTATCCATACTAATGAAGATGTAGAGTGAACATTCAGATGGTCTAAAATCAAGAATTTTTTTGTACTTGCTCTATCCTAGTAACCAAATGTCCTACAGGAAGCACCAGTAACATTGAGAGGGACAAGAATGTAACTTTGCCATGCCTTTCTATATAGATGGCCATACCTTCAATGAGTAGGAAAGATGCTCTGTGGAGTTATGTAGATATCTCCATCCTATTTTATTTAGTAAGGGAGGAGAGTTGTATGGCAAAAAGCATGAAACTGGGCCTCAAAGAAATAGGAGTAGACCTGGCAGAAAACTAAGGGAACTTTTCAATAGTATGCAATTTCAATGTATTTATCACAGCACTCAGAGAGTGATAACTAAATTCTAAAGGGGACCAAAACAATCCCCTCTAAACAAACACTACTCAACTCCACCACTAAAATTTATTTACCCAAACCCAATGACTTATTCAAGTACTATTTGGTTGCCATTCTCAAAGCAAAAATCCTAATATCATCTCAGTTTAGGGATATTGTTCTGCTCCCAGTAAGTAATTCTGAGTCCTCTGGGTCTTCAGGAAGCTAGTTATATGATAACATCATTAAATCTTGAATCATTCCAAGACTACTCCATTGAATGCTGCCCTAATTCTGCTGTGCCCATCTTGGCTGCCAAATCAACAGAAGGAACTAACACAGATTGAGCACCTATTATGTACAGTACACCTACTTAGAACATTTTAATTTCAGATAATACTTCTAATAGTCAGCTAACTCCTTTAAATATAGAAACAAGAAATAGATAAATCTACCATATTTGTCAATAAGTCTTTATTTATAATTTTTATGGTATAGAGCTATAGAGTATATGCAGTGTAGTACAGTGGTTAGGAATAAGGACTCTGGAATTTAAATGCTGAGGTTCAAACCCCAGGTCTACCACTTACTAGCTGTGTGACCTTAGCCAAATAACTTAAGCTCTCTATGCTCCAGTGTCATTACTAAAAAGGGATAATAATAACTTCTACCTCATAGGATCACTGGGAGGATTAAAAAATAAATGGAAATGTTTAGAGAAGTTTGGGGTACATAGTCAGTACTATGCTACTTGTTGCTACAATTACAATCTCTATTATTTCACTGTTAGCTACTATGGCAGGCATACTCTAAGATGGTTTCCGATGTTTTCCGTTTCCCAGTATTCACACCCTTTGTGTAATCTCTTCCCCTCAAGTGTAGGTAGAACCTATGAATGGCTTCTTTTTATTTATTTATTTATTTATTTATTTATTTATTAAAGATTTTATTTATTTATTTGATAGAGAGAGATCACAAGTAGGCAGAGAGGCAGGCAGAGAGAGAGAGGAGGTAGCAGGCTCCCTGCCTAGAAGAGAGCCCGATGTGGGACTCGATCCCAGGACCCTGAGATCATGACCTGAGCCGAAGGCAGCGGCTTAACCCACTGAGCCACCCAGGCGCCCTTTTTTTTTTTTTTATTTAAATTCCATTAACCAACATATAGTATATCTTTTATTTTCAATAATTCATTAATTGCATATAATACCAGTGGTCATCACATCATGTGCTCTCCTTAATGCCCATCACCCAATTACCTCATCCCCTTACCTACCTCCCCTTCCGCAACTCTCAGTTTTTTCCTAAAGCCAAGAGTCTGTCATGGTTTTTTATCCTTCTCTAATTTCTTGCCATTCAGTTTTCCCTCCCTTCCCCTTTGATCCTCTGCATTGTTTCTTATATTCACATATGAGTGAAACCATATAATTGGTCTTTCTCTGATTGACTTATTTCAGTCTGCATAATACCCTCTAGTTCCAGTTCCATCTATGCTGACATAAATAGTAAGATGTCATCCTTCCTGATGGCCAATATCCTTGTGTGTGTGTGTGTGTAGGTGTGTACTACATCTTTATCCATCCCTCTGTTGATGGGCATCTGTACTCTTTCCATAGTTTGGCTATTGTGGACATTGCTGCTGTGAACATTGGGGTTGCGGGTGCTGCTTTGTGTCTGTCTCTTTATCTGTATCTGTCTCTTTGGGGTAAATACTTAGTAGTACAATTGCTGGGTCATAGGGTAGCTCTATTTTTAACTTGAGGGACCTCCATCCTGTTTTCCAGAGAGGTTATACCACCTTGCATTCCCACCAACAGTGTAAGAAGGTTCCCCTTTCTCCACATCCTCGCCAACATCTGTTGTTTCCTGACTTGTTAATTTTAGCCATTCTGACTGTGAGTTCCTTCTAACCAATAAAATACAGCAAAGTTGATAGATGTTATTCCTATGATAGGTCATATGAAATAGAGACTGTCATCTTGCTAGCAGACTTTCTCTACTGCCTCCTTGGCTTACACATGTTAATGAAGCAAGGTACCACATTAGAGAGGCTGTGTCCCAAGGAATTGAGGTCAGTTGAAGCCAACAACCAACCAGGAACTGAGGTCCCCAGTCCAACAACCCACAAGGAATTGAATTCTGTGAACAACTGTATGAGCTTACCACAAATCCTTCCCCAGCCAGGCCTTCAAATAAGACTCCAGTCCTGGCCTACACTTTATAGCCTGTAAAAGACCCAAAGAGAGTCCACCTAAGATATGCTTAGATTTCCAGGCCATAGAAACTGATATAATGAGTGTGTATTGTTATAAGTCACTAAGTTTCATGGTTTTTTGTTTTGTAGCAAACAAACAGCTGATACACCCACAAAAATTTGACACAAAGTGATTGCTCCAGTAAATATTCATTCGCTCTCCTTCCTCAGTTATATATATTTTAATGTGATTTTTAAAATGACTCTTTAAAGCATTGTTTATTAAAACACACATGTGGGATTAGCCCAGATTTGGCTTATATCTTTTTGGTAATCATTGTTCTCTTGCTTTGATTCAGTTTCTTCAATATACGAGCCATTCCTTTTGAAGTGCTTATGTATGGCATGCACAAGCCATGTGTCAAGCACCTTACTCATATTATCTCATTCAATCTTCACAAAAACCCTGAAAAGTAAGTATCATTACCTTCTCTTTATGAGTAAGGATACTGGTGTTCTGAGAGATTAAACTCCTTTTCCAGAGCCACAGCTTGATGTTCTAAATTCTTCAAACAAAACAGAGTGAGAAGCCACCACTGTTTATACTCATAGCTGTTCTCAAGATAATACAGTTGACCCTTGAACAACACAGGAATCGGGGGTGCCAACTCTAATGCTGTCCAAACTCTACATGTAACTTCTGACTCCCTCCGAAGTTAACTACTAGAAGCCTGCTGTTGATCAGAAACCTTGCTAACATTATAGGTAATTAACACATACTTTACACGTTATGTAAATTATATACTGTATTCTTACAATAAAGGAAGCTAGAGAAAAAAACGTTGAGAAAAAAATACTAAGAAAATCATAAGGAAGGAAAATACATTTCCAGCACTGCAACGTAAAAAGTTCACACATAGGAAGTGTGCCTGGAGGTCCTGCAGGTCTATCTCTTGCTTTCGTAGCATCTGAATGGACAGAGCCAGGAACATCCCTTCTTCCACACCCCAATCACCCTCCAGTCTCTCTTCCACTTACAACCTTCCAAACCATCTCAGCCACCCTCTGCCACCAAGACCAGCCAACACTGTTTTTCGAGTTTAGCTCTTTACTGCCGATGGACCACGTGTCAGAATTATTCCACCTGGTGAACATGCATTGGCAGGCCTCTTATACCACCTCTCTCTGGGCTTCTATTTCCAACGTGACAATGGAGCTCAAGAGGGCATATGTCACTTCCTCACTCCTTTTGTGCTGACAAAAGAGAAACACAAGGGCACCCCAGCATCTCTTGAAGAAGCAAAAGCAGAGTGGTGACCTCACCCTCTTCCACGATGTGCAGAAGCAATCCTATTGTGGAGCACGCTATGAAGGCACACACACAAGTTGTGTCTTTCCATAGTGTCAGCTTCATTCAATGATAAAGCAAGGCTAATGTAATTGCAAAGCGGCTTCAGGATTCCAAACTCAAAGACCTGTCACTCGGCATTTAACTTGGCTTCATACACATCACACAAAGCACAGGACCATATAAAGTCACACAACAAACAAGATCCAACAAGGAGTAAGAAGCTAACGAACTCAACTCGAAGTCCATCCATGAGCACACTGTTGAGATGGGGTCTCCGTCAGGTCAGGGTCGGCTCTCACCCTGTGCAGCTAATTATGTTCAAGCCGTGGAGAATCTCTGTTATGTTCCAACATCAGTTGGGTAGAGCCTTCTGTGGCAGTTGCCTTTTTGATGTGGTGAGACCTGAAAGGGTCAGTGTCAGGAGAGTCTGGCAGTTTGCTGCAAAAATCTCTCTTCTATAAAGGAATTTAATCCTGCTTTGGCCTTAGCAAACCTGCTCTGGTTCTACTTGTTATCCGTTCTGGGTGTCATTAGCCTGTGCTGGTTTGGGCGCTATCTGGTCGGAGCTGCACCACCCTTGGCTGCTTGACACGAGTGATTCCATCTTGCTCTCTGCATCCAAGTGTAAGTATAGACCCATAGAGTTCAAACCCATGTTGTTCAAGAGTCAGCTGTACTATTTTTCTCTAAATAGTTTACAAAGACTTCCAAGATGATATTACTCTTCTTTCTTCATTTCTTTCACTTAGGAAATTCTCACGCATCAATGACCATTTAATCTGGCCCTTCCCAGGTATTTACATGGCAGTCAGGCAATCAGAAGGTCAGCAATATCTAGCTGGTGTCCTCTCTTAGGTGACATCTTCATATATAGTGATATCTGGAAAAAAAAAAAAAAAGATGGTGGTTTCAACAGCTCACAGCCAGGCCACATGCTATCATTACAATATGCAAAGAAGCCTCTCAAACATTCTTTTCTGTCTAAGTTAAAGTTTAGGCAGAAACAGATTGAGATTTATGCCCACAAATCTCAAGTTCAAAATTATGGTTCCCATGACAGTCATAACTTACCCTCAAGCACACAGGTAGTATTTTTAGTTGTTAGGTTATAGCAGGAATGTTGTAGCCTAAAATACATGTGTGATATGTTCAGATTACAGCTAATACAAGATTGGCTAATTTAGATTTCCTTTACTCTAAGGTTGTTTATATTTACACCTAAGCTGATTCACTTGAGTGTGATTTTTGCACTTAAAGGAATGTGCATTTCAAATTCGAGGGGGTAATAATTACTTGCAAATTTAAATTAAAGTAGTTAGAGCTGAAAATAAGCAGTGTTTGAGCTCAGCATTCAATGACAGGTAGTGGGAATAATATAACCTCAGAGCACGTTCAAATACTTAAGTTAAGGAGACTCAGAAGGAAGGAAGGTTGTCTTGTTATAAGAAAGGAGAGAAGCCTCAAGTTTAAAATAAACCATGCAGGTTACTATGTGTATTAAATTCTGTGCCCTCCAGGCACACGCATACAAGTAATTCTTCTAAATGCATTCATGTATTTAAACCCATTCTCTAAATGCACAGCAGAAGGTTTTCAATCTTGAAAACCAGCATGTAATCATGTGCCTGGGCCTGAAAATAAATTCCTAAGAAGAAAGGAGAAACAGGAATGAGACAAAAGGAACCGATATATATTTAGCCTCGTCCTTCTGTTTGAATTTCTCAGGTACCAGTGGCTACGTTGGGAAAACTGTGAGTGGTTTGGCTTCAAGTAGATGGTTAGATTATCTTGAGTCAGTCTCAGGCTAACCTGTAGAATGTGCCTGATAGGTGACAGTTGGGGGCCTTTACTCTTAAAGAAATGTAAATTTGTGAGACAACGTTTAGATATTCAAATTCTTCTTTGTCCATAAATACTACATATTTTTATATGCAAAGATACCAAAGTAGATTCTCTCTCACACGTGCGCGCGCGCACACACACACACACACACACACACTAGGGTTTTCTTTTTTAATTCACTTAAAATCTGAACTATGAAAACATTGCATTCTGGAAGGCAATGGTGGGTATAGGATTACTAAGGAGCAACAGACTTGGAATATTTTTTTTTTCTAAGATTTTATTTATTTATTTATTTGACAGAAATCACAAGTAGATGGAGAGGCAGGCAGAGAGAGAGGGAAGCAGGCTCCCTGCTGAGCAGAGAGCCCAATTCAGGACTCAATCCCAGGACCCTGGGATCATGACCTGAGCCAAAGGCATCGGCTTAACCCACTGAGCCACCCAGGAATAATTTTTAAATGGACAAGAAGCATGGAGGGAGTTATTTAAAATTAGAGGCGCACGGGTGGATCTGTTGGTTAAGCATCAGACTCCTGATTTTGGCTCAGGTCATGATTTCAGGGTTGTGAGATCAAGCCTGTGTTGGGCTCCATGCTGGGTGTGGAACCTACTTAAGATTCTCTCTCCCCTCTTCTTCTGCCCCTACCTCACATTCTCTCTCTCTCAAAAAACAAAAAACAAAACAAAACAAAACAAAAACTTTTGAACAAGCATTTTACTTGGTCTGCCCCTCAGCTTTTCATATCTAATTATCAAAATCACGGCTTTTAGAAAATAAAATGTGTTTGAAGTGAACCAAACTTTTTGAGATTGGATTAATACAGTAAACTAATCACATGTATACACCTGTTTTCCAAAGTTTCATTAAGTGAAAGATATATTTTTAATTATTTATTTTTGTAAGAGAAAGCATGCATGCATTCACACAAGTAGGGCGAGGGGCAGAGGCACAAGTGGGGGGAGGGGCAGAGGAAGAAGCAGACTCCCTAGGGCAGGGAGCCCCATTCAGGGCTTGATCCCAATACCCCAGGATAATGACCTGAGCCAAAGGCAGACCCTTAGCCGACTGAGCCACCTGCCCAAAAGATATATTTTAAGGTAGTGGTTCTCAAAGTGTGGTTCCCTGAGCTAACAGCATCAGCATATCCCAGGAACATATAAGAAATGCAAATTTCTCTTACTTCTCTCCGCATCTACTGGAACGCTGGAGTAGAGGACCAAGGAATCTGTTTTAGCAAGACCTCCAGGTGATTCCGACCCAAATTAAGTTTTGAGAACCCCTAGTTCAAAAGGAATAAATCTACATTAGCCCCAAAACAGAAGAAAGCATCACACCCACAAAAAAAAAAAATAATAATAATAATGGAAACACTACTAAAGAATAGAAAGCACACTGGATTGTGATACTCAAAGCAGCAATATAAGAGAAAACTAAAAATCTTATGTCTACTCGGGTGGAAGAAGTTGAGGAAAAAGAATACCTTATTAAAGAAAAGTGGGGGGCTGTTTAGGGATGGGGGACTGAGAAGCCCTTGGTGATTAATTTAGGTGGCTTCCTTAGAACACCTGGGCAGGGCTGACCCCTCTTCTACCTCCCTGTGTTCCTTCCCCACCCCACCAATGCCAAATCCTAGGCACCTGTGGCCTTTACTCATTCCAACAGAGGTTTGGGGCTGTGTCAGCAAAGCAGTACCGGGGCCTCTGGTGGTTACTGATGGGGAAGATAAATGACCCCATGCCAAGGACCTGTGGCTGTCTCTCCTCAGAAATATTTTATCTCTCCCCAATGGTCATTATTGACAAAACAAGGTAATCTCTACAGATAGGCAGGCTGGGATTCTTAATTAAAGAGATGAGCAGTCAAACAAGAATTATAATTACTTGAAGAGAGGCCACACCATGAGAGGAGCACCAAACTCAATAATCAAAAGACCTAATAAAACTAATAAAAATAAGCTAGTAATCAGTAAAGGATTTAGGAATCCGTTACATTCACCAGGGATTGCAAACGGCTATGCAAATGCAACTAAAAGTGAACTGAAAATCAGGTTTGCTTTTGTTATATAGAGAGAAAAAAGAAGGGCGGTAACCCGAGGCCACTGTAGCATTTCATTGATATCATCAGGATCCATATTCTTTCCATTTTTCTGCTCTGCCATTCAGTCTGGATTTTGTCCTGATGGTGGCAAGATAGCTGCTGAAACTCCAGATCACATAACTACATCCTCTGAATGAAAAGAAAGGAAATAGAAAGACAGCCCCAACAGACTTGGCCAAGAATTAGAGTTTATAGCCACATCCAGGTGCAGGTTTTTATGAATTACAACATTTAGAACAGAGAGAGGCAAGATTGTTCACCCACAGAGTGTCTACCTCACGAGTGTAATTATTATATTTGGAGAGATTTAAGAAGATATTGCATCCATGACAAATTTTAAATGTAATTGGAAAAATAAAAACTCAGTTATGAGCTAATAGCATAATGGACAGAGCTGAGAAGCAAATTAGTGAGTTAGGAAACCAACCTAAAGAATGTTAGAAAAATACCCAGAACCTTAGAAAGTCACTGAATCTAAAGCAGGAAAATTGAAAAATATTCATGGAGGAATTCCAAAGAACAAAGGAAAAAAAAAATCAAAAGAGTTTCTGCAGATACAAAACAGGTTACCCACTCATATTAGCTGAGAATAAGCCCCTTCTATTGTCTGTCCCTTCACTCTGTAATCACCAAGTAAACGATGCTAGCCCCAGAACCTAAGAATACTTGGGTTGATTAAAACTTCCACCTTTCAGCTGATACCTGCAACAATGTTGTTAATACTTAGATATTATCTGAGCATTGCATAGGATAGGAAATAAAGACTAGATGGACACTTTAGTTGATCTCTAACACATGGTGTTTCTTTTACCAAAATCAATAGAATAAAATTTATGGCCTGAACCAGAGAGATGCAGGCAGCCCCAGGTTTGGCAGACATTAAAGCAAACAAAGGTACACTAACAGGTAAAAAATAAAGTGATACAAAAAGATTTAACAGACTGATTCTGGTAAAAGAAATTAGATATTGCAGTATTAATATTAAACCAAATAAAACGTAAAGAAAAGGACATTTACTGGTTTAAAAAAGGGACATATTTTACATTTATAAAAGGTACGAACTGGAGAAAATACATAACAATAGTAAGCTTTTATGCACTTATGAACACTATTCTGAAACCTATAAAGCCACAGATAATAGAAAAATTGTAAGAAATGTGAAATTTTGATCTCTCTCTCTCGTAGGAATAGACCAAATAGAAAAAATGGTAATAAGTGTGATCTATACGTATATCATATATATTCTCCTTCTCTTTTCCTCTTAATATCATAAAAGCTAATTCTTTAGAAAGATCAATAAAATCAACTTTTTGACAAGAAAGTAAGAGAAAAGACATAAAATAAACAGCGTTGGGAATTAGAATGTAGCGTGCCTCAGTTATAAAGATTCTTTTAATTATAGAGAAGATAAAATATAATTTGCACCAATAATTCTAAAAATGTATGTCACATAAACAATTTCTCAGAAATACTGATTCAAAACCAGGTAGAAACATTAATACTATAAAGCAAAAACTATAAAAAATATAAAAGTCAAAAACCAAAAAATGCCCCTCAAAGTATGGCTGGATTAGGAGACTTTAAAATCTATTTTATTTTTAAATTATTTTAATAATTTAATAATGAATAAACCTATTTTATTTTTAAATTTTTTATTTTTAAATCTATTTTGTTTTTATAAAATCAATTTTCATTAAAATATTCTATTGTATTTTTAAATCTATTTTAAATCTGGGCACCTGAGTGGCTCGGTGGGTTAAAACCCCTGTCTTCTCTTCAGCTCAGGTCATGATCCCAGAGTCCTGGGATCAAGCCCCCGCCCCCCCATTGGGCTGTCTGCTCGGCAGGGAGCCTGCCTCCCCCTCTCTCTATTGTCAAATAAATAAATAAAATCTTTAAAAAAAAATCTATGTTAAATCTATCAAACAAAGAACAAATCATTCTACATCACATAAAGCAGTCTAGAGTGTAGAAAAGTATAAAAACAATTGGCAGTTAATTTTGATACCAAAGCTGGAAAACACAATACAAATAAAAATGTAGGCTAATATAATTTCTAAATATAGATTAAAATCATAAATAAGACATTAGAATATAAAATCCATCATTCTATGCACAAGTGCGGTTTATACAAAGAGTGTGAGGATGATTCACAACAGAAAGGGCAATTTGAGGGATGCCTGGGTGGCTCAGTTGGTTAAGCTGTTGCCTTCGGCTCAAGTCATGATCCCAGCATCCTGGGATTGAGTCCAACATTGGGCTCCTTGCTCAGCAGGGAGCCTGCTTCTCCCTCTGCCTTTGCCTGCCACTCTGTCTGCCTGTGCTCACTCTCTCTGACAAATAAATAAATAAAATATTTAAAAAAAAAAAAAAAGAAAGACAGAAAGAACGGGCAATTTGAGAAAAGTAATCATTAAGCTTGGAGCCAGAACTACTTTCCAGTCCTGGGTCAGGTCAACCACTTGGCTATCTGAGCTATGGTAATGTTTCTCTATAACCCCCTTTCCACTTAAAAATAAATCATGAAAAATAAGATTTTAGAGACTGGGGAAAACTATTTTATAATATTTTTAATCACGGATCGTTAGTCTACTCCTAAGACTTGAATGCCACAATTTCTGAAGTAAAAGAATAAGAAATCAAACATTACTGACAATAAGCTGATAGTTAAAAAAAATAATTACAGAAGGTAAATAACTAGACTGGATCTGTAAATTAGCAAGAGCTACTCAAGCACATGATGCTCAAGAGTGAATCTACAAAAAAGCCGGCTGAATCTGAAAACCATGAAGTCCAGCAATTTAAGCCAAGCACAGAGAGACAGAGACACGGAGAGAAATATCTCTTTTTCTGACACCTTCTAATGCTTCCTCTGTGGTTGACCTTTATGAGATGTTGGTAGTGAAGTACTCTTATGCAACTTTACAAAGCATCATGAGGTCCTATGCCATCCAACAGATGGGCTTTATACAACCAATAAAAATAAGTTCATAAAGAAAAAAAAGTCTTTAAAGAAAATGCCTCTAAAACAATGTGAATATTTTTATCAAGCAGAATATAAAATTGTAAGTAGAATGTGACACCACTCTATTAAAAAGATAAACACATGATTTTATATATTATATGTTACATAACAAACACATAAGCTTTGGGTTCTCATCATCTACAGCCATCTGGATTCACTTTCCTTTCAAAAAAAATAATAATATCTTCAATTTTTCTAAACATTGCACCCTTTTATTGATCCACTTCTGCATATAGTCCTCTCTTCCTGCATCCCCTTCTTTAAGGATGGACACTCCTAATCTCATCATTCCTGGGAGTATCATTAACGTAAGGCTGTTAAGTGTGAAGATTCTCATTAAACGTTGAGGCTTATGGAGGGGAATTACCCTAGCACATATGGGAAACTATTTAAAACTAGCCGGAATAAGGGGAGATTTTCCTATTGTGTATTGTCTGTTGTAAAGCTACAAAAATGAAAGCATTGTGGCACTGTATTCAGAAGAGATGGATGGAATCAATACCATATCCAAAAATTAAATCCAGTTTAAAATTCAATCCAAAGTAAGAATTTAGTATATAGTTACAAAAGTACTCCAAAACAATAGGAACAAAACATAGTCTTTTTTTTTTTTTTTTCAAAGAGAGAGACTGGAGGTTATCGAAGCAGAGGGAGAGGGAGAGAGAGAATCTTAAGCAGGCTCCATGCCCAGCACCGGAGACCAGCACTGGGCTGGATCTCATGACCCTAAGATCATGACCTGAGCTGAAATCAAGACTCGACTATTTGACTGACCAAGCACCCAAGTGCCCCAGACACATATTTTTTAATAGTCAGCAAGAAAACCAGCAAACTATTTTTTGGGGGGAAACTATTTTTTAATTAGGTTAGATTCTGTATCTCATACTGTATTCCAAAATAAATCTAAAATGGCTTAAAGATTTATATAAACAAAATTAAAACATTCAATGTTAAGCAATAACACAAGCATATCCTGCTAAAATCTTGGAGGAGGGAAACGAAATTCTGAAACGTGAAAGAAAAATTGGATACCTCCAAAGGAACAGGCAAGTACATTCCTGCTCTGCAGGGACTCTGTTTTGTCCCTCTCCCTCTGCTGCTCCCCTGCTTGTGCATGTGCTCTCTCTCTCTCAAATAAATAAATGAAGTCTTTAAAATATAATAATAAATAAATCCAAATATGTGAACTAATTTAAACATCCATCCATGTTCTTCCATACATGTTACATTTAAAAATAATGTGTTTATATTTATTGACAATGAAAAGACATTCACAAAATGTTAATAAATGGGAGAGGGGAATTATTACAAAACAGTATATAAAAATATATATATAAAACAGTATATAATTTTTTTTTCATGTTCAAACATAAAAGTAAAACTGTATCATTTCCTCGGTAACAAAGCTTCCTATGGCTTTCTAATATCTACAGAACAGCCTGACTTTCTAGCATAACATTTGAAGCTCTTTACATCAAACACTCCTTTTCCTCCCTCAAGAGAATGTGCTTTAGTCACACAAATCTATTATCCTGTCCCAAAGGACTGTGTGCTGTCACATTTTCATGGAGCTCATGCTGTTCTCTCAACCTGGAAGGAGAAATCTTCCACATTTGCTTCTTAAGGAAATTCTCCTCATGCCTCAAGTCTTTGCTCCAATGTCACCTTTCACTGGAAGCTAGCACTAAGCCCACCCCCACTCCTTCCTTACATTCTCACAGTACAATATTTAGACCTTTTTTGTACATCAGCATTTTTGACAAGCTTCCTCCACACACACACACAGTGCTGAGTGTAATGCTCGTAATAGAGGCTCCGATAAGTGTTTGCTTAAATACAAGCCTTTAAATTTTTAATTATTTGAATAATTTCTCAAACAAGATGAAAAATTAAATAAATCTATCATTTTTTGCACTCCTGTTTCTACTAATTAAAGAAGAATTGATTGAAAAAAAAACAGTGCATTAAAGTGCCTCCTAATTTGATTTGACCCCCTCAAGGCAACCTCTATTAAGAATTTAGCATATATACCCTTTCACAATTTATTATGTGTGCTTAATTGTTCTATAAAAGTGGCACCATAAAAGGAAATTTTTTTATCAGATTAGCAAGATTCTTCTCCCCAAGGCTCTCCCTAAGCCTTCTTCCTGCTTCTTTCTCATATTAGACAAGCATTTGCTTTCAATTTTATTCAACTCCACCCATAAATCCTCAATTTGCCAGGTGCTTTCATGATATGGATGCAATAATTCACAGCAATTCTGCTGGTCTTTTTGGATCTGTCTGTCGGTGTGACTCAGGCATCTCACCCCATCTGAGAACCTCAGTTGGGCTGACTTTTGGGCTTTAAGTGGTTTAAGTGATCCTAATGAAGTCTTAACGAGGTGCCCACAGAAATTACGCAGCCACTATCTCCTGAGCAATATCTTAAAGCTTTGCAAATAGAGAACTTGGCTGGGGAGCAAATCCAGGGTCTTCTTGAGCTCTGCTTCCCACAGTTTTTGTCACAGTGAATCTTTAGTCCCCTACATCTCCGATTTCAATTTCTTGATCAGTGAGGGATAGAACTTATAAACATGTAATGTGCGTTGACTAGCACCTTCTCCAAAATATCCCTGCCAAGCTGGTCTGAAACTGCCACCAATATTAGACGACAGAAGAGGGGACCCATCACCAGTATCTGGCACATGGGAAGGGCTCAGTAAATATGTGTTGAATCATAACTAAGTGATGGCAGAACAGGCCTGAGCAGAGGACTCTCTTTCAGCTTTTTCCTATGGGTATGGATTTAGCCAAAGCTAAGACACAGAAAACGTGACCATGGGGACAAGAATGGAGCACGGAAATTACTCCTCGGTACACGAACTTGGGCAGTTGTTCCTTCTGCTGTGTTTCCAAAGCTGGCTTTCCAGCAAATGGAAAATAATAGTGATGGTGATGATAACTCTGAAAGATTGGAGATAATTACCGTCCTCACGGAGTCATAGATGAATGCTTTCGCCTCTGACAAAGAAAAGCTTTTCCAAATCTGAATATGTCTTTACATCAAGCAGGCACTTCTCAGACCTCTCACTCAACATAAACTTTACTTTTCAGCAAATCGTTTGCAGATGTCTGTGAGCTTCGGGCATGTAAGGGAAGGAGTGGTAACAGACTTTTCCGTAGCACCAGTCACCTCGCTTGGCTTGTCCGGTGACATTCTGTGCTCCCAGGTGTGGCCTCAAAGCGGGAGAATGTTCCAGCAGGACTGGGCACCCAGCAGCTGCCTGCTGAGCTGATTCAGAGCACAGCTGTTTGGCTCAGAGGATGGCAGAGAGGAAGAACTCTCTGCCTGCCACAGAAGTCAGCTGGGATATCTGCTATTCTTGCAAATTGGTCTATATTAAATACGTAATTCAAGGACTAAAATTAAAACCAAAATGAGCCCACAATGTCTGGAACAGTCTTCAAACATTCCCGTCATAGCTGTGCTTCTTTTAATACAACCAACCATCTTCGGAGGCTCAAAAGGAATTTCCTCTAAGCAGAAAAGTCTGAAAAGAGTTCTTCAAAGATCCTTGAGGAAAACTCACTCTGACGGCAGGAAAGAAAAGTTCAAGATGCCTCAGAAGACTACAGGCGTGGGAAATTCTTTAGACTGTCAGGGCGAGAGGAAGTCATGTTTGATGATACCTAATACAGTCTTGGGTTAGAAATCCTGCTCAAGACTAAAAGAGCAAGAGTGCTATCAAAGGCCTAAACTTGGAAAGTGAGGACCCAAGAACATAAATACATATACAGAAAATATTATGGGGCGCCTGGGTGGCTCAGTCAGTGAAGCGTCTGCCTTCAGCTCAGGTCATGATCCCAGGGGATCATGGGGATCGAGGGGATCGAGGGGATCATGGTGATCGAGTCCCGCCTCCCGCTCCCTGCTTAGCAGGGAGCCTGCTTCTTCCTCTCCCTCTGCCTGCTTCTCCTCCTGCTTGTGCACCCTCTCTGTCTCTCTGACAAATAAATAAAATCTTAAAAAAGAAAACATTAGCTGCATGAATGTATATATGTGCTTAAATATTAATGCTGGGATGATGTCCAAAATATTGAACTACTCTAGCAGCAGTTAGTTCCAAACAACTGTCCCAGTCTGTTTAGAACTAATGGGTTTCCTGGGATATGGAACTTCTGGTACTAACCCTGGGATAGCCCTGGACAGCCAGGATATTTGGTCACCCTAGGCAAGGGCGCTAACCAACCTGAACAGACATCAGCTATACCCACCTGTGTGGGCTGGTAGATGCTCTGTCTAATTGCTCATCCTTGATGTCTGATGATGTTTGAATTAGGTGAACCCTGGGAATCATAGAGTCCTGTATTTGGTTTCCCTAAATTTCTCACGCTTTCTCCTGCCTCCGTGCCTTTGCACAAATGGTTCTCTCCACCTAGAAAATCCCCAGCCAACATCTGTAACTTCCTGCCAGAAGACCTCCCAACCCTTCAAAAACTGAATTAAATACATCTCTGAAGATCTTCCCGAGGACTCTATATATACTCTTATATTCAGAGGGAAAATGTGAAGTAGAAAGGCTTCTTTTCCAAAGAAGCAAGATTGCTTATCTCCATTACTTAACGCACAAGGAAGAATCAGTGAGCATCTCTCACCCCCAAATCCTGAATCAAAGTAATTTTTATCACAGTTGGTAACATTCTCCAGGAAGCCACTAAAAGCTATCAAGGGTTTTTGTGCATCCTGCCAGGGCCCCAGGTGCAGCAGAAGAAAATCTGGAACCAAGGGGCACCCAGCTGGCTCAGGCAGTAGAGCCTGTGACTCTTGATCTCCGGGGTTGTAAGTCCTCGTCTCATGTTGGGTTAGAGATTACTTAAAAATCTTTTTTGAAAAAAAGGAATCTGAATCCAGTGATTTTAGGGACAATAATTAAGACCCACTATTTCCACATGTCTGGGCCACAGCCCTGTTAGTAAGAGAAATAGTCTTCTTCAGCTTAGGTTAGGCCATGGTGTCTCTGACAAAATAATTACACTGAGTTTTTGAGAGATGTAATTAGTTAATAAGGCATCAACAGTCCCAGAAACTGTTCTAGGTGGGGCGACTGAACCAGAACTAGAGGAAAGATTTGCACCTTCCCCTTCTCCCAAGGCCCACTGCCCTCCCAACTACTTGAGCCTGCAAGCATCAGGAAAGAACTGGAGTTGAGCCTTCTCTAACAGGAGTCACGGGTGTGACCTGAAGCTAGAACCACGTCAAGGAAATGAAAACACCCATTGAGACTGGATCAGTTGGGGTCCCACCAGGAAACAAATGGCACGATCACAACAGGGAAATCCAGAGAGAGTTTGATGAAAGGTCTATTTACAAAGGTGTGGGCAGGGTGTAAAGAAACCACAAGGGATTAGTGTGACTCCTAGGGCTGGAACTGCAGGTGTTACCGCCCTTAGGCAAAGTGAAACAATGGTTACCAGAACCTGGAGACAGAAAATGCTGAGCAGAAAGAGCCATATGACAACAGCTTGACACCTATGGTGACTGTACTCAGCCAGGGGACAGTGATAAGACAGGAGAGAGCTGACCTCTCTGCTCTTCTCCTTCCAATCTCTTGCTAATGATCCTCTTGGGACCAAAGGGTAAGGGTGCCATCAACATAATTTAGGGTCAACTCCCAATGCACAAGACAGAGTGGAAAAATGTACAGATCTGGAAGACAAACAGAAGGTGTCCAGCAGGTGGACACTCACACTGTGAAAGCCTGCATCTTGTGGTCATTTCCTTCAAATGCACAAAGAAATTCCAAACTCCAGGTCCCTGGCTGGCTCAATGATAAAGCATGCGACTCTTGATTTCGGGGTCATGATTCAAGCCCCACATTGGGTGTAGAGCCTACTTATAATTAGAAAAGAAAATTCCAAACTACAGTTGACCTTTGAACAACACAGGTTTGAATTGCCAAGTACTTACATGTTAATTTTTTTTTTTGACAAATACTGCACAGTACTGAAAATGTATGTATTTTCTCTTCCTTATGATTTTCTTAAAAATAATTTTTTCTTTAGCTTGCTGTATTGTAAGAATACGATATATAATACCTGTAACATACCAAATATGTGCTAATAAACTGCACATGTTATCAGTAAGGCTTCCGGTAAATAATGGGCTATTTGTAGTTATGTTTTGGGGGATACGTGTATTTTTTATTGCGCAGGGGTGCAGAATTGGTGTGCCTCCACTCCCACATTTTCAAAGGTCAACTGTATTTAGAACTTGAATCTTGGCAGTGGTTAAGAGCATTGGTGAGACTGCCTAGATCTGGGGCAAGTTGTTCCACACTTCTAAGACTTGGTTTATCCACCTATAAAATAGGCACAATAGTAATACATATTCATGGAGTTGTCGAGATTCCATAAAGCATTCAACATAGTGGATGGTAAATAGTAAGTGCTTAATACATGTGACTATTAATCCTCCATTTATCACTATCACTGGGTTTTGCTAAATATTATATATGGCATGCCATTTAATGTTTTCCTACTGAAGAGGCTAAAGGGTCAAGGGAGCAAGGGGAAGAATAAAAAAGTCTTCTCCATCCCATCTCTGGTACCAAGAGAAAGAGTCACCTCATCTCCAGACATGCTAAGACACAGATGCCATTGTGTTAACCAAGAAACCCAGAACGTCAGAGAGAATGTCTGCAAGAGAGATGGCAAAGCCAAACTTCCCAATTGGCTCATGTAGATTAAAAAAATCCATCCCCAGGAAAGGGTTGGGAGGTCCACATATTCCTATTATACTTAAAAGGGGAAATAGACCCAAAAAACGAAATTGAGTTTAAGTAGGATAATCTATACGTTACACAGAGAAATGAAAACTCTTCGGCAAATCAGTGGTGATCTTAACATGGGTCTGACAGAGTGAAGAACGTAGGTTACCTCTGACAACAATAAAAGTCATAGTCTGCCTACACTTTCTGTTATATAACTGTTGGGCCACAACTTACGTGTTGGAGGAAACCGATGCCACTCAAGTGTTCTTGATGGTTTGGAAGCACAGAGTTTCCTCTCTATATCCCACCACAAGTATAATCCTTTATGGTAAAACTTCCTGTTTGACAACCTGACATAGCTAAGTGAAAAAGAGAGAATTAGTATTGGCAAGTTAATAGCATTCTATGGATCCATGAGTCACTAATTAGTGTTCAGTGTCAGGTAAGAATGCAGATGCAGAGACAGCAGAACACAGAGTTTCTGCCAGGGGAATAAATATGAATTGGGAAGGGCGCCTGGGTGGCTCAGTGGGTTAAAGCCTCTGCCTTCTGCTCAGGTCATGAACCCAGGGTCCTGGGAGTCATCGAGCCAGAGCTCTGCATCGGGCTCCCTGCTCAGCTCTCCCTCTCCTACTCCCCTTGCTTGCATTCCCTCTCTCACTGTGTCTCTCTCTGTCAAATAAATACATAAAATCTTTTTAAAAAATGAATTGGGAGCAAACAAAGGTCTGACACCAAAAATATGCATGATATCATCCCTGGACTTAGCATTTTAGTCTTTCATTATCTTACCTGTTTTGATTCAAGAAACTTACTAAGACATTGGTAGGCTATGGACTTTTTTTTTTTTAATATAGCTAGTGGCTTGCAAGTTTTTTTTTTTTAATAACAGCTTCATTGAAATACAATTCATATACCATAAATTTCAAGTGCATAGTTTCAAATGTACAATCCTGTGGGGTGTTTTTTAGTATATTCACACTTAGTGTAACCATCAGCACAATTTTAGAACATTATTATCATCTCAGAAAGAAACCCCATACCCTTCATATATCACTCCTTTGTCCCTGTCTTCTCCTCTCCCCAGCCCTAAACAAACACTAATCTATTCTCTGTCCATATGGATTTACCATTTCAGGCCAATTCATGTAAATGAAATGATATAATAGAAGATTTGTTGCTGACTATCTTCTTTCACCGTAAGGTTTCAAGGTTTATCTGCATTATAACATGTATTAGTGCTTCATTCTTTTCTATGACAAAATATTGAAAAGATATATCATATTTTGCTTATCATCAGTTAATGAACATTTGGGTTGTTTCCACATTTTGGCTAAGATGAATAATACTATAAACATTCACGTCCAAGTTTTTGTATGGACACATATTTTCATTTCTCCTGGGTACGTACCTAGGACTGGTATTGCTCAATTATATGGTAACTGTATGCTTAACTAATTCAGAAACTACCATTTTCCAAGATGGCTGCACCAGTTAACATTCCCATGACTCCTTCATCTTTACTACCACCCTCATAACTATTGAAAGTACAAAACACAGGGTTGATCCCTAATCCACTCACATCCACAAATACTTCTTCTCCAGAATAAAGATTCTGTTCTTACTTCCTCGTTTATTCCCAATTGCCCATCAATAACAAGTCATAATAAATCTTCCAAGGATTCTAACAAAACCTGTGTTGTCCTCTGCAGTATCCCTATGAAAGGAATTAATTTTATTCTCAAAAAAAAAAAAAGAAAAAAGAAAAAAGAAAAAAAAACTGAACTGGGCAGGAAGGGCATGGTTTTTTCCATTAACCTAATCAGGAAACAGAAACACAAGAAAATTTATAACATGCCCTAGGAAACATCTAAGTGCTGATACCAGGGTATCACATACTTCAATCTCTTCCCTCTAGTTGGAATGATAAGATAGTAACATAAAAAATAACAATGCAAGATATATGTGCTATGAGTCAAATGGGTGACAAGAGTAAAATATAATAAGAGTGTTGTAAAGGTGAGAGCTGATGAGGAGGATAAGGCTATACTGGAGACAAAGGAGAAAGACACAAGGGAGATTTCCTAGAGGAAAAGGGAAGGTGGCCCTGGAGGTGGCGTTGGGGAATGTGTAGAAGTTTGGGGGTGTGACAGTTTACTTTGCTGCCCTGTAAAGCAGCAAAACCAACAACTTGGCAAACGCAAGCGGAGATAGGGATGGGTAGTCCGGTTGGAGTGCCAAATACTCCTTTACGTTGAGCTAAGTAGTAATAGGTTAAGGGTTCAAAGAGAGATATCAAATTAAAGAATCTGGTCTTTATCCAGTGGACAGTACAGAAAAACTGACAAAAATTTTATTCAAGGATTTTCGTGATCAGTGGTGTGCTTTAATGATACTATTGTGGTAATACTGTATGGAAACAAGGTAAAAGGATACATACTGGGAAGAGAAACACTAGTTAAAAGACTATCATGATAACTCAAGTCTAAGATAACAAATATCTATATTAAAGGTTCTTTTTTTTTTTTTTTAAGATTTTATTTATTTGAGAGAGAGAGCATGCACACACAAGCCAGAGGACTGGCAAGAGCAGAGCAAGGAGCCCGATGCAGGACTCCGTCCCAGGACCCCAGGATTCTGACCAGAGCCAAAGGCAGACACTTAACCAACTGAGCCACACAGGCACTCTATATCAGGGGTTCTTTATCAGGGCATATGTTACTCCCTAGGAGATATTTGCGATGTCTGGGGACATTTCTGGTGGTCACACAGTGCAGAGTCCTTCTGGCACCCATTGGGTAGAGACCAGGGTTGCAGCTAAACATCTTAGAATGCGCAGGAGTCCCTACAACCAAGAGTATCTGGCCCCTAATGTCAATAGCGCCAAGGAGGAGAAAACCTGGTCTAAATTAAAGTAGTAGCGGGGCGCCTGGGTGGCTCAGTGGGTTAAGCCGCTGCCTTCGGCTCGGGTCATGATCTCAGGGTCCTGGGATCGAGTCCCGAATCGGGCTCTCTGCTCAGCAGGGAGCCTGCTTCCTCCTCTCTCTCTCTGCCTGCCTCTCTGCCTACTTGTGATCTCTCTCTGTCAAATAAATAAATAAAATCTTTAAAAAATAAATAAATAAATAAATAAATTAAAGTAGTAGCAGTGAAAATAAAAGCAAATGACAGATAATAGAATTATTTTCAAGGGAGAAGAGGTAGAGCTTGATGATTGGCTGGGTCTGGAAGCAAAAGATAGGGACTAGGTGGTTTAAAACATGCTTGGCAAAATCTAATAGCAAAAACAAAATTTTTTAAAGAAATTAGTAGGAGGAGGATGGAAGAGTGTAATGAGTATATATATGCTTGCTTGTTTTATAATGAATGTATTTTTGTAAAGATTTTATTTATTTATTTGACAGAGATCACAAGTAGGCAGGAGGCAGGCAGAGAGAGAGGGGAAAGCAGGCTCCCCCTGGCTGAGCAGAGAGCCCGATGCGGGGCTCGATCCTAGGACCCTGAGATCATGACCTGAGCTGAAGGCAGAGGCCTAATTGACTGAGCCACCCAGGTCCCCCTGTTTATTTTTTTAAGATTTTATTTATTTATTTGTCAGAGAGAGAGAGAGAGGGAGCACAAGCAAGGAGGGCAGGAGGCAGAGGGAGAAGCAGTCTTCCCACTAAGCAAGGATCCTCATGTGGGACTTGATCCCAGAATCCTGGGATCATGACCCCAGTGAAAGGCAGACGCTTAACCAACTGAGCCATCCAGGTGTCCTGAGTATATGTTTTTATTTTCTCCATATCCTTTTCTTTGGAAACAATCTATGGCATTTGGATGGGAAAGATCACACTCCCAAACCATCTACAAGTGGTACTTTGGATCTAGGTCTAGTAAATCAGGATCTACCGTAGAGTCTGCCCTACTGAATGGTTCTCTAGGTGAGCACGTGATCCAAGCCGACCAAAGAGAGTTCTTTCCAAATTATGCCCATGTCACACACAAAGCCAGCCTGACTGAGACTTAGAGAGGCAAACCAAGAAACAGACTCTTAACTTTGGAGAATAAACTGATAGTTACTGGAGGCAGAGGCAGGGGTGGAAGAATGGGTGAAATAGGTGATGGGGATTGAGGAGGACACTTGCAATGAGCACTGGGTGTTGTAAGTGTTGAATCACTGCACACCTGGAACTAACCATATACTGTATGTTAACTAACTGGAATTTAAATTAAAATTTTTTTTAAAAGTTAAACAAAGGCAAGCAGAGTGGAGTAAGAAGAGACAGGAAACCAGAGACAGAGAGTGAGAGAGAAACAAATTTTAACTGATTATCGTTTAGGTTCCTGGATCTAGCTATGCCTGAAATACAAGATTCCGATTTTCAATTAGATCAAGCCAATACCTTTCCTCCTTTGCTGAAGCTAGTTAGAGTTGGATTTCTATTTCTTTCAAATTAAAAAGTTTTAGCTAATAATGAAAGAATGAGATTAGCTTTCAATGTGTTAACAGATGGAAATTTTATCAGTGAGGGAGCAGCTAGAATTTAGAGAAATAAGTTAAATTAAGTGATGCATTTTGGAACTTATTTCTTCAGAGGTGACAGATGTCAGAACAGTCGTGACCCTTTTGAAATAGGCCAAAGATAGAAAGGCTTGGTATTTCTTTTCCAACTTATAAGAAAACAAAAGGAATCATATATTATTAAGTCTAAATTAGTAAATTGTGATCATTCAGAAGTAGCAATTCTAATAAAGATAATAAGGTTACTTAAGAGTTATTTAGAACTCTTTGTGGTTTCATCACATGTAGAAGAGCTTTGGATTTGTTCAGTTCTAGCCCAGCAATTGTTAATCATTTGCCTATTTGCTCTTAGATTTCTTTTCTCTGCTTCTCCTGTTCTGCTTTGTACCAAAGAGGTTGGGTTTCTGCAAAACACATTGCCCAGGCTTCTTTGCCAATTGGCTTCCTGTTAGTTTGGCCAATAAAAGTCATTAGCAGGAGTTTGGAGTATAGAAGGTGGGGAGAAGCCAGAGTATGCCTCTCCTTCTTTCCTTGCTTTTGCCAGTATTTCTGACAGTGTTTGTGTCTCTTCCATGTCCCAACCTCCTGCAAGAAGCCCTTATTCTTGGTGGCCCAGACAGAGAGAGAGAGCGCGCAAGTCAGAAGACAAGCAGCTGAGCAGCCCCAGCTCCTGAAGTCTGGTGAAAGCTTCTCCTCTTTCTATCCCTCCAGCCCTGGAAGTGCTGGCAGCTTCTTGCTATTCCTAACCTCTGGCTTGATCATTTGCTGTTTGCCTTTTTAGCTCTTCCAACACTTTTTTGTAAGAAGTTCCCTGGGTTAAATCCTTCCAATTAAACCACCTGGTTTGGATTCTCTGTTTACTGATTCACTTGCTAAGTATTTTAGTCATTTTGGAATGCCATTACAAAAATACCATAGACTGAGTGACTTAAACAACATTTCTTTCTTCAGGTTCTAGAGGCTACATGTCTAAGATCAAGGTGCTGGGTTGGTGGGGGCGGCTGGGGGGAACAGTTCCTGGTGAGAGCTCTCTTTCTGGCTTATTGATGGCCATCTTCTTGCTGTGCCTTCACATGGTGGAGATACCCTCTCTTGTGTCTCCTTGCATAGGAGCACTAACACCATTCATGATGCTCTAACCTCATGACCTATTTACTTCCCAATGCCCCACCTTCAAACACCATCACACTGGGGATTAGGGCTTCAACATATGAATTTGGGAGTGGGGGATGTTATACAAGCATTCAGCTTATAGCATCTAGTCTCCAGTTCAAATCACCAGGACTAGTGATGGACAGGGGTAAAAAAAGGAACCCTTTGACCATTTTAACCCTTAAATCCAATTAAATAAGGTATATACAACTATGTTGCCGGTGGATGTAAGAAAACAAAATATAGTTCATAAGGAACCTGTGATGTAAAGCCATATATAAACAAAATAAAGATATGAAATGTTGTAGGAGTAAGTTGCAGAGGTCAGAGGAGAGAGAGATTGATGTTAATTGCAGGCATCAAAGGAAGGCTTAATGAAAGAAGTAAGACTGGAGCTGAGAACTCTAAGGGACAGAAAGCCAAACAGTGGAGAGCAGAATCACAGACGGCATTATGTGAGCAAATGGGTGGGGCATTAGCAAGGAAGCAGGAATAAACACAGTGTGTTCATGGAAGGTCTGACTAAAATAGAGGCATTTATGGGTAAATTGGTTCAAATAAGTAAGAAAAGGTCACATTGCAAAATGCCTTTAGTCGCCAGAGAACTGTGAAGTCTGTGGGATCAATCCTAGAAAAACTCAATGGTGAGACCACATCCTTTAGAAGATTAAAGCTATACCCTCCCCCCCCCTTTTTTCTTATCTAGTCAATGAAACACAGAATAAAGAGTCTGAAGGCTGGCTTTCGTTCCCATTTCCTAACCCATTTTTATAACCTTAAAATGTTTCTTAGATTTTAGGTCTCAGTTGCCTACTTGCAGAAGAGTTAACAATATGTAAAATTCATCTGAAGATTAAGATATTTGTTGATTTGTTGTTTTTCAGATAGCTAAGTATTTTTTAGATATTTATCCTATACCTAATCGTCTGCTAAGCCTAAACTTATGAGGTCAGTTTTTTATTTTTCCCAAGTGCCCACTTTGTTCCCTCATAATAAAGAAGATGACTAGACATTGCATAAGAGGAAAGAAAGAAGGGTGTTTCGTCCAGCACCTAGTTCTAAAACATGCTGAATTTAACTCTGACCTTAAAAAACCAGACTGGAAGAAACAAAGTAATATTTTAACATAGTCTGCTAATTACTTGTATTTATTTATTTATTTATTTATTTTAGAGAGAAAGAGAGTGCACATGCAGGCGGTGGGGTGAGTAGGGATAGAGGGAGAGGGAAAGAGAGAATCTTAAGCAGGCTCCATGCCGAGTGGGGAGCAGGATACAGGGCTTGATCTCATGACCCTGAGATCATGACCTGAGTCAAAATCAGGTATTGGACGCTTAACCACTGAGCCACCCAGGTGCCCTTGTTAATTGCTTTTAAAAAGTAAAAGTACACATTGACCCAAGAATGGGCATGTCATTTGAAATGTGACTGTTTTTTGAAAATGAAAATAGAAAGAAACATTATTGCAAAGACTCATATTATTCTAGGACTTATAAGTGGGTTTCCTTGTCAGGTAGCTGATGAAATAAAATTCTACATTCCGTTTTTATATTAAGGCGAATTTGTTTTGTCATGTGTATTATAATTCGCATTAGAAAAGCTAGTAATCATTGTGCTGTTAACTCCACTTTTATTGCGGGAAGAATGGGCGGAAGCAACATCTTAGCTCTTATTCCAGTGCCAGGAATGAATTGCAGTTGGAACAAACGAAAGACTTAATTATAGCCTTTAAGTCAAAGCGGGAATAGTACACGTGGAACTGAAATCTTATCCAAGACCCATTTTTTTTTTTTTTAAAGTCTTTTTTTTTTTTTTAGTCTTTTTTTTTTTTTTTTAAGATTTTATTTATTTACTTGAGAGAGACAGACAGTGAGAGAGAGCATGAGCGAGGAGAAGGTCAGAGGGAGAAGCAGACTCCCCGTGGAGCTGGGAGTCCGATGCGGGACTCGATCCCGAGACTCCAGGATCATGACCTGAGCCGAAGGCAGTTGTCCAACCAACTGAGCCACCCAGGCGTCCCCCAAGACCCATTTTTTAAAGAAAATAAAGGTGAACTGGAATTTTAGCTTTGAAGAAGAAATCAGACAGCGTCCACCCTTCTGTAAATTGATATAAGTAAAAATTTGGTTAGCATTGGGGGGTCTGTGAAAGGATTTTCAACTGAGTATGTTTTGTAGACCTCCCCCAAAACAGTTTTCCAGTGCTGATAAGAAAAAGAAATACGCTAGATAAAAGTCAATTTAACTTTATGAAATAAAGACGTCTGTGACTTGAGCATAGTTTGCCAAAAGGTAAAATTTCGTTCACGGCTTAAGCTGAGAGCAAAGGGCATTTAACAGAAAACACAGAAAAAGAAACCTCTCCACCGAAGGCAAGTCAAAACCCACCGGCGTCACATAATCATGTCATTTGGTGGAATGAGCTGGCCGGGAAATGAGGAAACATGAATCCAGAGGGCGTTTTCAGTTCTGAGTAACAACATGGCAGGACAAGTCCCCTTAATTGTTGTGCTTCTACAGGATGATGGTACTAAGCAGTCTCCTGAGCTCAACAAGATTTTCAGCTAACCCTTAATTGTTAAGTCATTATGACAACTACTGATGTGTCATCCCTGCTGTAATTGCCGCAGGCTCTTTCTAGCACCTGTTTTGCATTTACTGTTGTATTCTGAAACTTAACACAAATGTAAAATGAGACTATTACTTCTGTCAAGTGCACATACACATTTGCTGTAAAACATTGTTGAACGTGCACACAACACAATGGGAACGATCACTTAATGTTGTACAGATGAGACCAGCTGTTTGAGCTCCGAAGGTCAAAAAGTATGAAAACGAAAGGAAACAAAACAACAACCACAAAGAAAATCACGCAGTTAATCCACAAGCAATTACATAAAAATCTTGAAAAGAGAAGAAAGCAGCTTGGTTGATTTTTTGTTGGGGACGAGGATTTGCCTCTGTGCCCACTACACACCCTCCACACCTCCTCAAAAGCCTGCCCCCCAACACTACTTATGTGGCCAAACCTGCGTCCAGTTCAACCTCATGGCCCATGAAAGGATTAGAACAGGGTGGCTGAAAAGTCATATAAAAATGGGGCCTCGGGGGGCACCTGAGTGGCTCAGTGGATTAAGCCTCTGCCTTTGGCTCAGGTCATGATCCCAGGGTCCTGGGATCTAGTCCCACATCAGGCTCTCTGCTCAGCAGGGAGCCTGTTTCCCCCTCTCTCTCTGCCTGCCTCTTTGCCTACTTATGATCTCTCTATCAAATAAATAAAATATTTTTTAAAAAAATGGGACCGCGGGAAGCAGAAGTGAGCCACTTTCCTATCCACATCCACTCATCTCCTCCACCCGTATGTACCTGGCAGGCAGCTTGGAAAAAGAAAGCCTTGGATGATCACCATTTCTTTCTTTCTTTCTTCTTCTTCTTCTTCTTCTTCTTTTTTTTTTTTTAGATTATTTATTCATTTATTTGACAGACAGAGACACAGCAAGAGAAGGAACACAAGCAGGGGGAGTGGGAGAGGGAGAAGCAGGCTTCCTGAGCAGGGAGCCCGATGTGGGGTTTGATGTGGGGCTCCATCCCAGGACCCTGGCTGGGATCAGGACCTGAGCCGAAGGCAGAAGCTTAACGACTGAGCTACCCAGGCGTTCCAATAATCACCATTTCATATTCTTGAGCTTTCTCTAAAAACACTGGTCCTTATCTAAATGTGTTTAAACTGAACTTATGCAGCAAAGGTACACCCACATTTTGATTCCTACTGATTGAAGTGGAGGTTTATGGGATCTAACCATAGAGCCCAGGCTGTCAAAGGCAAAAATACTCTTTGCTGGTAACACAGAGGAGCTCATTCGCATCACAGTATTAAAAAGATATGTATCAGGAGATAGCTGTGAGATCAACACACAATCAACTTTCAGTTCTCTTCCCCCATGCATCTCCAGAGGGACATAAATGCCTTCCCTCTGACAGCTGGGCACTGTAGAGCCACAGACTGCGGGGCTGGTGACAGCACTTCCTTTAGCCAAACTGACCTGCAGGACCTGCTGAGTTCCATCAGCCCCACACTGGTCACCACCTTCGCTTTGATGCCTCGATGTGGGTGTGTAACTGACCATCTATAGAGGGAAGTTTTCAAATCTTCTTGTATGAAAACCACCCAGGGGCTGGCTGGCCTTCTCTGCTCTGGAGCTGAAGTTATTTTGTCTTAGAGCTGATGTCTCAATTCTTTCTTTAACATGAAAGCACAGTGGATCAACAGGAGTTTTGAAAATCTATACGCAGGAAGATTTATCAAGTCTAGTCCATTTTATCATCATTAGAGGGGAGTTTCGAAAGTATATCTTCCAACATGAATAATCTGGAAAAGAAGGAAGTTAAAATAAACTGCCTAATAGAGGTATGACATTAAAGAGGAACGTAAAGCCCTGCAGTGGCCATTTAGGATCTAATTTTTTTTTTTAATTTGGATCACAAAAAAAATATGGAATGATGTCAGTAGCTAAAATCGCAGATGCACAGGGACTGCACACATGAAGCTACAACACAACTGATATTTGGAAGTAAATGAACTTGTAATCCTTTAAAAAAAAAAAAGCAAAAAACAAAAAACAAACAAAAGACAAAATTCTCATAAAAGAAAACACCAGGCTGAGAGTTTCCCAAGATTTTTTTTTTTCCTATTCTTTCTGTAGTAGATAAAAGGCAGCGTATATCTTACAGAAAGAGAAATCAACTCACAGGACACTAAGAGAATAAAAGATTGTTAAAAATCACACAGTGAGGCTATGCTTGCTTTTTAGACTCCAAACACATAACTCGAACCCCATTACTGCACGGTTGTTTTAGAGGGGATTTTTACGTGACAGCCTGTTTTCTTTCATCGCCAAAGAAAAGGAAATAAAAGATTCCACTAGATATATTGGAACAGGTTTAGGTATTAAAGAGAGAAAAACATTTATTGTGTGGTGTTGTTGACTTAACGCTCCATGCCGCAGAGCCACTAAAAGATACTACTTAGCACCTTCTTGGAAAGCCAGTTGAAAGTTAGCAGATGGTTTCTTTCACAACAGTTTTGATAGGCACTTTTCCTGATCTCTTAACTCTGTGATGGATGAGGTATATTTTTTTTAACACAGAAATCGTATGGCCGACTGTGAGGATAGAAGAAAGAAACAGGTGTCAGGTGATAGACACAGAAGATCAAGTTTGACTTGAAGCACTGTTTCCACTTTTTTCTTTTCTTTCTTTCTTTCTTTTTTTTTTTTTTTTTTTTTTTTTTTTTTGAGTTGAAAGTCAAGAAAAGGGCTAACTCCCTACAGAGAGGAGATTTTTAAGATGAAAATGCAAAGTTGGGGATTTCAGACTAAAACTGTCTTTCCATCATAGAAAAATGCATGAGTGTTATGGCTTTGGGAGAAGATTAAGGGAGAAAAGAGTCTCCGGCAAAGACCCGTTAAGGCTATGAATTGTTAGGTTAGGACGGTGTAAGTGTAGCAAATTCTTCTTACTCTCTATGAATAGTGCAGAAAGATACATAATTGTGTCTGGGGACTTAAACGACACTTTAAAGATTTATGACTTAAAATGAATGTAAAATATGAGTCTAGCAATGCCTGCTTTTTTTGTAGCTGCTACAGGGTTTGATTTGCAAATGCATTTGATCCAGAGAAATGGAACTTTGTAATTTACCCGCCGGCATAACAGATGATCCAATGTTCATTTAGTCCCTTTCCCTGTACTGCTAACAGAATGTATTATGATTTAGTAAAATTACTCAGTATTTGGAGTGGGGGCTAGGGAGATTTAGAGGTGAGAAAGGGTTACATTACAGAACGATGTCTTCTAGGAAATAAACTTGCCTTAGGGTGATATAAAATGAGCAACTGGTGAAGGCAGTTACATTTTTTTTTTCTTTTTTTTAGCTGAGTCCAGTAATACTTGACAACTGGCATTATCAGTACACACTTATAACTATATTGCATTTCCCTTGGCTTTGCTCTCATCTTATTTAATATTCCTTCATAACTTTTCACTTAAAACATAGCAAGGAGATGTAGAAAGAAAATCATATGGGTGCATAAATAATTCATAGGCACCCGAAGGCATAAAAATCATGCTAGACAAAAACAAGTAGTAAGGAAGGTGAACAAGAAGTTAAATTTAAATGTTGTTAAAACACACACACACACACATCAAAAAACCCAGTGGAAATCTAACTGAAGGTGTCTGAAAACGAATATAAAATGATATCTTTCTCTCCATGAGGATATATGTAACCTTGCTCTTTGGCCCACATCATAGTAATTGAACTAATTCATCAGGGATTGTCTTAAATTTGAGGAACTTTAGTGTCTGTTAGATTATTAAGGTACTGAACTGTGAGCTCAGCTCAATACAAAGAGATTTGCAACTCTATTTACATAGTGTTCTTTACCTTCTAAGATAATATTCTGAACTCTGCCCAGGCTTTCTTAGAAGCACTTGTCAATCCATTTACAAACTTCAATGGTCTTAAGTCCCCAGATTCAGAATAACAAAGGTTCTGGTGCTGAATAAAAGATAGTGACTGCACTTTCTTTCTTTCTCTTTTTTGTTTTTTTTAAATCATCTCTACACTCAATGTGGGGCTTGAACAACGTTGAGATCAAGAGTCTCATACTCCACTGGCTAAGCCAGCCAGCAACCTCTGATGATACTTTTCAGAGATAGTATATGTGTTTAAAACATAAGTTTCTTTGAAGGAGAAAAAAAATTCAATAGCCTTAGATTTGAGAATACTTTACAAAGCAGCCAACCATTTTTATATATATTCCTGTAGCATGGCAGGGTTTGATAGCTTATTTTCCCATAAGTAATGAAGCATGTACAAATACAGAATAAGAATATACAGTAATCCAAACCCCTAAAATTTAATTCCTAGACATGAAAGGCAGCCAAATTACTTTTTATTTATTAGTGTTATACTTCCCTGTTTCCTTTTATTCTTCATAAGATAGATTAATGATAATAATAATGTTTAACATTTATTTAATATTTACTATATGTCAAACACTATGCTAAGTACTTTACAAGATTTATCCCATTCAATCTTCCTAATAGGCCTCTGAGTTACCCACAGTTAACAGATGAGGGAACTTAGATAAGAAACTCAGCCAGTGAGATAAAGCTAGTAAATGATGGAGCTGGATTCCAGCAGTCTCTATCCTGAATATGCATCCTCTTAAACACTGTGTTCTTTTCTGGGCTCATCATAGAAGAAATGGTCAGCGAGCCTTGGTGGCTCAGTCGGTTAAGCACTGGACTGATTTTGACTCAGGTCATGATCTCAGGGTCCTGAGATCAAAACCCATCTTGGGTTCTGTGCTCAGCAGGGAGTCTCCTTAGGATATTTTCTCTCTCTTTCTCTCTTTCTGCACCTCCTCCTGCTTTCTCTCTCTCAAATAAATAAATAAGTCTTTAAGAAAAGAAGAGGGGCACCTGGGTGGCTCAGTTGGTAAGCATCTGCTTTCCGCTTAGGTTATGATCCCAGTGTCCTGGAATTGAGCCACATGCCGGGTTTCCTGCTCAGCAGGAAGCCTGCTTCTCCCTCTCCCACTTCCCTTGCTTGTGTTCTCTCTCTCGCTCTGTCTCTGTCTGCCAAATAAGTCAATAAAATCCTAAAAATAAATAAATAAATAAAATTTTTTAAAGAAATAATCACTGGTCCTATTGTTCTGAAGCAAAATTAAGTATATTGAGTGTGTCTTGGATCCTTACTAATGGATCTGCTGAACTGAAAGGACTTTCAGTTTTAACCAGGAAGTTACCGTAAATATGGATATCAAGGATTATGAAATCGTAATGACGTGTATAATTACAATTATCTGTAGCATTATCTCCCAATCACACTATATCATTTTTTAGTCCACAATCATTTTTTTGATCACCTACAATGTGCCTAGCTTTTTAAAAATAGTAGGAAGATTGGGACAAGAAATAAATTATACAGATATTTTATCTAGGTAGACATCATTCAGCAAATTTTATTGATATTTTTGTACTCACTGTCACTTAAGAAATGACTAGCAAATGCTTTTAATGACAAAATTGTCTGAAATTGCTGTCATATTTTTATTGAGAATTTCTTCCCCCAGGATGATTTAGATTTGTCTCTTAATCGCCTGCGGTTTGGGAGAATGAAGAATCAAGGGGATAACCTCTGCGGTTCCAGAATCATTTCCGACTTTTCGTGGGACTGGAGGTTCTATAGGGCACCAAGCATCCTTGCCTAAAGGAAGTGAAGAGGACGGAGAGATGGGACAAAGTCACAGAGAAGGGATGCTATCTTGCCCTCCGTGTTCTTTACACCCGTCAGTGGCAAATACTTGACTTTAATCCCATGTGCTCTCTCAAGGATGAAAATATTCTTCTCAGAGAATCCTTGATTTATTAGAGTGGCTGCTATTCTAAAGCAAAAACTGGTAGTGTGTTTATGAAAAGAGATGGTGGGGAAATGACAAAAATAGTATTCCCTCTAGAAAAGTGGTAAGAAAAAATAGAGAGAGAGAGAGAGGTGCCTGGGTGGCTTACTGGGTTAAGTGTCTGCCTTCAGGTCAGGTCATGATCTTAGGTTTCTGGTATTGAGCCCCCCATCGGGCTCTCTGCTCAGTGGGGAGCCTGCTTCTCCCTCTCCCTTTGCCCCTCCTCTGTCCTCTGCTCCCTGCTCATTCTCTCTTTCTGTCTCTCACTCACTCTCTCTCAAATAAATAAATAAAATCCTTGGGCGCCTGGGTGGCTCAGTGGGTTAAGCCGCTGCCTTCGGCTCAGGTCATGATCTCAGGGTCCTGGGATCGAGTCCCGCATCGGGCTCTCTGCTCAGCAGGGAGCCTGCTTCCCTCTCTCTCTCTGCCTGCCTCTCCATCTACTTGTGATTTCTCTCTGTCAAATAAATAAATAAATAAAATCTTTTTAAAAAAAATAAATAAATAAAAAATAAATAAAATAAAAAATAAAATCCTTAAAAAATAGGAGAAAATCTGGAAATAAGTAAAGGGCTTTCTCTTATGCATATCAACAGGATCACACGGAGAATTGCTTAAACCATTCCTCAACATAGGGCAATCTATGGATTTCAGGATTTCTTTTTTTTTTTTTTTTTAAGATTTTATTTATTTATTTGTCAAAGAGAGCGAGAGAGAGCGAGTACAGGCAGACAGAGTGGAAGGCAGAGTCAGAGGGAGAAGCAGGCCCCCTGCGGAGCAAGGAGCCCGATGCGGGACTCGATCCCAGGACGCTGGGATCATGACCTGAGCCGAAGGCAGCTGCTTAACCAACTGAGCCACCCAGGTGTCCCGGATTTCAGGATTTCTTGTTCATTGATGTCCATTCCCTTTTTCAGGAAGGCTTGTGGAAGGTCATAGATCCTCTTCGCTCTACTCTATTCCCATCCTGCCAGTGGTGGACGTTGCAGACTGTATTTTGATTTTTTAGAACAAGTGTATTTCTAACCAGGCCTAGAAAACTCCCGGATAAGAGGGCAGTCTTCTAAGAAAGGTACTTATAAGCTCTTCAGAGAATTATCGATCCTTCTCTCTTGGATCAAGAGCTCAAATGAGCTCATCTGAGCTCTTGATCCATATGTAGTTAGTCTAAAATACAAATCTCTCCTTAGAAAGGTCATGTAAGAGGAACAATATTTGTAACAGAATCTTCTCGTGCTTTTTACTTACTATAATATCATACTCTCGAAGCCGGAAGAAAGTAGAGGTCATCGATGTGGGAGTCTCCCATAAATTCCATAAGAAGTAATCACTTGCTAAATACCATCTGAGGTTAAGTTCTACCTTCATGAGATTATCATCTTTTCCTTATTCTGAAGTAAAGCCTGTCTTCATGATTCCACTCATAGGCTCTAGCTGTACCTCTTAGAGTATTAGAAATTTCTACTCTTTCTGTCACATAAGAGTCTGCTAACATTTGAAGACAGTTACGTATACATAAGCTCTTGTGTCTTGCTGTTTATAGAGAACAGAACATGGGATCTAGGGTCCTAGATTCAAAACATGACCCTAAAATTTACCACTTATAAGGACTTGGATATGACATTAAATGTCTCTAAACCTCAGGGTGCTTGGATGACTCAGTGGTTAAGCATCTGCCTTCAGCTCAGGTCACAATCCTAGGGTCCTGGGATCAAGGCCCGCATCGGGCTCCCTGTTCAGTAGAAAGTCTGCTTTTCCCTCTCCCTCTACTGTGTTCCCTCTCTCACTGTCTCTCTCTCTCTGTAAAATAAATCTTAAAAACAAAAAACAAACAAACAAAAAAACCCACTAAACCTCAACATTCTTTAATGGAAAGGAGAAGAAATAACACCCGTCTTATGTAGTTAGTCGTTAAGTGTGTTAAACTAATGTATGCAGAGTGCCTTTTATTAGTGGTACTTAATTAATTGTGGCTAGTATAATTATTAATACTGTGGCCTCAAATCCTCTCCTTCCACCCCATTTTCTCTCCTGATGCAACAGAACAGAGCTTCGTAAACACTGTATCACAGGTGTGCCAAAATATTATCATTTTTCTGTGGGTGCCATAACCTTGGGGTGTAGGTGAGAGAAGCATCCTATTCGTTTTTATGTTCTTCCCCCTACTGGAGCGATCTAGTCGTTAAGCAGCTACCTTGGCTCAGGTCATGATCCCAGGGTCCATGATGAAGCCCCACATCAGGCTCCCTGCTCAATAGGAACCTGTCCCACTCCCCCTGCTTGTGTTCCCTCTCTTGCTGTTTCTCTCTCTCTCTCTCTCTCTGTCAAATAAATAAAATCTGTAAAAAAAAAAAAAATTGTCCTTTAAAAAAAAGTCTCTCTCCCTCGCACTGTAAATATTCTTTCATGATCAACATTTGAGCAGCAACTTTTGCTAGAAATAAAAGATTCTCTAAGAAAATAGGGTAGTTCTTGACATGTATTAGTCTCTCAGTCTTAAGTGTGACCCAGCAAGGCTTTCCCCGCTCCACCTGTATCCTACAAATGTTATCATTTTCTGGGGTCAGCGTGGTGTAAAAAAGTTAGGGCAAGACCACAGTAGTGTTTATTAATGTTGTCTTGGTGTGTGGTACTCAAATTTAACTCAACCTTATACTCCAGAAGGTTAAGAAGAGTAGGATGAATTATAGTCTTCATTTGTTCTAGACACGATCCACGTTCCTCTGCTCTACAAAAGTAGAGTGTACCTCTGAAACCTTTCATTATCTGAAATGACAGGAAGTGGAGAAGCAATTACCATTAATTTATATGGATAATGTTTTTTGAGCACTCCCAGATCCAAAAATTAATCTTTCTTAAGGTTTTGTTGTTGTTGTAAGATTTTTATTTATTTGACAGAGAAAGATACAGCACAAGTAGGGGGAGCAGCAGGCAGAGGGAGAGAGGGAGAAGCAGGCTCCCTGCTGAGCAAGGACCCTGAACCGGGGCTGGATGCCAGGACCCTGGGATCATGACCTGAGCCAAAAGCAGACGCTTAACCAACTCAACCACCAGGCGCTCAAGGTTTTCTGATTCCTTAGGACACACATTGCTAATGGATGCCCAAAATAAATCGAGAAAAAGCCCAGATGCCCCCATACACAGTTCAAAGATACTGCCACTGGATGCTGCGGTGGGGGTGCGCAGTGTAGAGCCCCGGGAAGGAGCCGGGGGTGGAGGGGGTGCAATTCTCCTAGCTCTGACAGCTTGCAGCCTCTTTAATAGCTCGCTGCAAAACAAATGACAACACTGTCTTTGCTTTCCGAAGTTTTTGTAAAATCTTCAGGTTTCGTTCAGTTACTGAAAACACACCCGGTACTATTTCTTTTTCCGCATCCGGTACTATTAATGGAGGTATTTCATAAAGGAGAAATAGTGGAACACGAACTTTCAAAAAGCGGAGGATTCCTGTACTTCTTTGCTTGAAGTTTAAAATGGCATTTGGGTTTGGGGAGACCACTTCGACCCTTATCTAACATTGACCTTGCAGTTCATAAAAACTGCTAGCAAAAATGCAGATTCATTCATTCCTTCAAAAAACATTTTAAGTCTAGTTTGTGTACTATTCTAGATACTGGGGACAGAGCTTTGAACAGGATAACAAGGTTCCTTCCCTCATAAAATTAATATAATAATAATAATAATAATAATAATAATAAACTCTTAAAGTCAATGGTATCTACAACATGGTTTGAGTTTTAAAAATAAGTAAGTGCTTTTGGCTTTCAGCTCGGAGGAGGCGATGGTGCAATGGTCTTCAGTCGTCTGGGTTCATCCAATCCGGGTTCGTTGGACAGCCGCCGCCTCTGCCATGCCGCGTAAGTTCCACCCGCAATGAGATCAAAGTCTAATGCCTGAGTTGCACTGGTGGGGAGCTCGGTGCTATGTCTGCCTTGGCCCCAAAGATGGGCGGGCTTGGTCTGTCTCCAAAAATGTCTGATGATGATATTGCCAAGGTAACCCGTGATGGGAAGGGTCTGTGGATGACAGTGAACTGACCATTTGGAACAGACAGTTTCAGATTGAAGTGGTACCTTCTGCCTCTGTCCTGATTATCAAAGCCCTCAAGGAACTGCCAAGACACAGAAAGAAGCAGAAAAACATTAAGCACAGTGGAAATATCATTTTTTAAAAAAATATTTTATTTATTTATTAGAGCACGCACAAGCAGGGGAGCGGCAGGTAGAACAGGCAGAGGGAGAAGCAGGCTCCCTGTTGAGCAAGGAGCCCCATGTAGGACTTGATCCCAGGACTCTGGGATCATGACCTGAGCCAAAGGCAGCAGCCCAACCGACTGAGCCACCTAAGTGTCCCTGGAAATAGCACTTTTGATGAGATTGCCAACATTGCTGACAGATTTGGGACTGATCTTTATCCAGAGAACCCTCTGGAATCATTGGAGAGATTAGGAGGGGGGTTCCTGGGTGGCTCAGTTGGTTAAGCTTTGCCTTTGGCTTAGATCCTGATCTCAAGGACAACGGATCAAGCTCCAAGTCAGGCTCCCTGCTCAGTGGGAGGCATTCTGCTTCTCCCTCTCCCTCTGCCCCTCCCTCCCATGCATGCTCACACGCTCTTTCAAATAAATAAAATCTTTTAAAGGAGGGGGGCACCTGGGTGGCTTAGTTGGTTAAGCCTCTGCCTTCAGCTCAAGTCATGATCTCAGGGTCCTGGGATGGAGCCTCACATCAGGCTCTGTGCTCAACATGGAGTCTGCTTCTCAATCTGCCTCTCCCCTCTCCACTCATGCGCACGCACTCTCTCTCTGTCTCTCTCTCTCTCAAATAAACAAAATCTCTAAAAAGAGAGAGAAAGAGAAAGATTGTGGGAGTTGCCCAGTCTGTGGGCTGCGATGTTGGTGTGACCATCCTCATGATATCATAGATGACATCAACAGTGGTGCAGGGAAATACCCAGCTAGTTATGAACTACAAAGGAAAACATTTCAATAAAGGATCATTTGACAACCATAAATAGATAAATTGCTACCCGGCTCATTTCTAGTCAGGTGGATAAATATCAGAGCCCTAAAGGAGTGGGAATCATTCCTTTAAAAAGTAAACTCTTCATATTTTTTTCCTATTCATTTAATAAAATAAATGCAAAAGAATGCACAAGAGCCTGCCTGACACGGCTAATTATTTTCCTTCTATTGTGTCTCACAATATGCACCATCTGTCCCCTGCTTCACCAGCCACATCTTTGTTATCTTCCAACAAATTGACACAATTTGGAATCTCTTTCTCCTCACAACTCCTAGTGAGTCTTCCAACAGAATAAAGGCCAAGTCCTCTTTATTTCACTCTTGATAATGATGCTCTTGTAGGCTTTTGTTTATGGTATCGTATCAAGATTGGTTAGGTTGTGACACAGACACAAACTCCAAAATCGTTGTGGCTTAAAGCATACATTTTACTTATTTCTTGCTTTTGCTCTATTCCTATTGCTGGCTGGAAGTAGGACTCTGCCTTTGATACACTCTCAGGCCTCCCAGCTCACGGAGGAGCTGCTATCTTAAATATTGTAAGTCACAGAGCCGGAGGGAAAAATGGATGTGGTGAAGGAGACACTGCCTCTTGTACTTTCTCTAGCCAGAGAAATCCCTTGGCACACCTAATTCTGAGCACACAGGGAAATAACAGCCCTACCATGTGTTGTGAAAGAGAGACAGCCTGGTATATGCAAACCACCACCATGATGATCACAGGAGTGCTATTTATTAATTATATTCTTCCCTCCCAGGGTAAAATTGCTTTCAGGTATTCAGAATCTTACTTTGACATTTATGCTAAAATGATCAATTGATACAATTTATAATAGTGCATTACGTTTAGGAAGTTCTTGTATTATCTGTCAGGTGTCATCATAAATCTTGAATATAGTCTCTAATTAGACATTTCACTTTTTCAGTGTCAAAGAAGTAAATTATTTTATACATTTAAAATAGAATGATATTGATATAAAATACGTAGGCCTCTGAGAGGTGTAAATAAGTCTACAATGATGTGGGCTTTTCACCCTGGGGTTGGGATTTGCTCAACTGCTATAAGGACATTGATTAACTAACTACAACTGTGGTTATTAAGCAAAGTGTGGATTTTTTCTAACATACCTTCATCCATAATCCATCTCAACCATAATTTTTTAGAAGAAAGTATGAGATACTCATGAGTTTCCAATACATTAAATTTCAGGAATTGACTGGTTGAGGATGATTTGCTTTGGTCTGAATGTGCCAGCAGCAGAATATTCTTGTGAACTCTTCTGCCCAGCATTGCCTGTGGTACCGCTGGCGTCCTTACAACTCGAACCACTGTCTGAAACTCAGTTTGTGAGGAAGTGTCTCGCTAATAATAGTCTATTCAGACTTGTCTTTCTTTTATAAAAATGCTTTTGCAAATAACACTGCATTTTCTTTATACCACTCACCTTCTAAAGAATCTGATTTTGATCTTCCTTCCATGGTTTCCTGTAGGCTTTCTGGCTTATGCCTGCTTTGTTTGTGTTGATGCACTTTTGCTTGCACCTTTGATGAAAGTGAATATTTTTCTCTTATTCTTTGTTTAATACAGAAGGCTACTCTGTGCACTCTCCTCTGTTACTTGAACGGATTTCAAACAGTCTTTCAGAACTCCCACATGGGGATGACAATGAAAGTAGTCAGTAATTGTTGATGAAAGCTTTGCGCCGACTTCTGCATCGTCTAACAAAACTGAATTGTGAAGAACAAAAGTTGGTCCCTCATCCTTCCCTGTATTCTGAGAAGGCTTACGGGAACCTCAGGTGAAGCCCGAGTAGTTACTATTCCATTTAGAAAATGCAATAGAAGACAAAATCTGATACAATTAATGAGATAACCTAACAAGTTGAATCCTTAGACGATTAGAAAATATTATTTCTTACAGATAGCTTTGGTATTCCATTTCTGAGATTACAGGGAATTCGGATAGTCCAGAATTCAGTTTGTTGGAGACAATTTACCCATAATCGTGTTCACTGCTGCCATAAAGTCTCCATAAATTATCCATTGTTCATTATGAAATTGTTATAATTTTTTGAGGGCTTGAGTTATAAATGCTTATTTGTTGGGAGCATAAATTGAATCTGATGATGATTTGTTCAACTTAGTTATTTATTCTGTACTTATTATTAGTTTTGATGTAACTTACAAAGATATTATGGTACAAAATTAAAACAGTAATTAAGAAAATTCAGAAAATAATTGAGTAAAATATGAAGGAGGAAAATAAGGCCAGAGCAGTCATAGCAACTAAGAATCTCTCTCTCTCTCGCTCTCTCTCTCTCAAACACACACAGACATGCATGCAAATTGATCTTGGAGCCTAATCCCAAACTCTGTATTACTAATTGCAAATTATTACAAATTGCATAAATTATGACACATATTAAATCACTTTGCTCCCCCTAAAACTCTTGTGAGTAATATAATATTTAAAAGTAAAAAAGAGAGAGAGAGAATAGTTCGTGATGTAAATTTTCTAATCTTTTCCTTTGTGATTTGTAATTTTTTTTGATGAAGAAATTTTTCAAGGGTCATAAAGATAACTTTTACATTTGCTTTTAAAATTTCTTAAGGTTCTGCCTTTCATATATAAGTCCTCGATTCATGTGGAATTTTTTTTTTTTTTTAAGATCACAGAGATCACATGTAGGCAGAGAGGCAGGCGGGGGAGAGGGGGAAGCAGGCTCCCCCCCTGAGCAGACAGCCCAATGCAGGGCTTGATCCAGGACCCTGAGATCATGACCTGAGCTGAAGGCAGAAGCTTAACCCACTGAGCCACCCAGGTGTCCCCAATTTGCTTCTTTTTCTACATGGAAAAAGTCATTCTAGTTGAGGGAGAACAAATAGGAAAATGAAATTACCATTGTGTCCAAGACTGAGACAAGTTAGTACCAAAAGCTGAATTCCAACCTTAGTGGAGCATGGAGAACGCTCGTGGCGTAATCCTGGCAGGGACACAGGCTACTTGGAACAATTGCCTTGAGTCATAACTTGGGATTTTAGCGTTTTCCAGTTCCTTTACACATGATAAATCTTCATTATGTGGGGCTTCACTAGTTCAGAAATTGTTAGAATTCACATAGGTACTCTACTGAAGTTTCATCTTCTACCAAGAATAATGACAGAGATTGCAAACCATCTTAGCTGTAGAAAGGAGGAGGCACACAGGAAAAAGTTGTCTTCAAATACTGCAAAGGAACTTTTTTGTCTAAATATTAGGTTTAAATATGTGTTAAAGTCAGTCCATCTCTTAGGATCTTCCGCTAAGCAATTATAATATTATTATACACTGTTAGAAAGAAACGATAGTTTCAGACTAATTTGCAAGAGGTTTTCTCCCAGACTCTAATATCGTGTTTTTTAACAGAAATAAATATACTGCAATACCATTTAATGAGTTTAATAAAATGGAAAATAATGCTGTGGTTACACTTTAGTTCCCAAAGCTAACAGTTAATTTTTCTAACATCCTGTTGGGAACCGCTCTTAACATGTTTTGCCCGAAGGGATTAGTTTTGAGGCAAAACAATTAAGATGAAACAGAACATGTCAGAACCTGTCAAAGCACCTAACACTATAATCATTGACCCGCACTGGTCTTATTGATTCTATTTATTCACCATGTGTTTTAATTATCTATTGAGTAACGACTTAACCCAAAACTTAGCAGAGCAACTTAAAACAACAAACACTAATCTCACAGGGTTTCTGAGAGGCAGGCCTATGGGAGTGGCAGAGCGGAGCGGTTCTGGGTCGCTTGAACTGCGGCCCTCTGAAGACTCAGCTGCGGGAAGATCCACTTCCAAGCTCACTCACACATTTGCTGGCAGTCCTCACTGATGAGCTGGCTGTCAGCTAGGGTTCTCAGTTCCTAGTCACGTGGGCTTCGCCAGAGGCTGCTCCCAGCATCCTCTCCTGCCTCAGCCTCCTTCCCCAGAACAAGTGATCCAAGAGCCCAGAGTTTGAACTGGGAGGTGGGGAGTACTGGGAGCCTTTCTGGAGACTTTGCCATGGCACTGTGGTTTTAAAATATATCTGTACAAAAGAGAATAAAACAGAAGATAGGGAACAAGAGATGTTAACTCAGAAGGCTCAGAAACATACACACACATATATATGTTTTTGTATATATACAGTATACAGAAGAGTGACGTTTATATTTCCTTGAATATGCCTCTGGGTCTTTCCCCATCATCACTGTTCTGGTTTTGATACCATAGCATTGTAACATACTGAAATTTCTGGTAGGGGGGGAAAAAAAAACAACAGAAGGAAATGTTAATTTTTAACAATAAAAAATAAGATTTTTAAAAAACTGGTTTCTATTTCTACACTGAAATAATTGATTCTATTTCCCCCCCACCTTACGAGTTCATGAAGTTCAAAAAGCAGTTATCAACAATTTATAAAAAACAAAATAATTTGAGCAAGTTGGAAAAGGAATGTAGGGTAATGAAGTTCCATAATCAAGGGGGGAATGTTGTGAGTGGAAGAAATGAACGACTGGTTCCCAAGGGCAAGTCAGCAGCTATAATATGTTTGGGGAGATGTGACGCCGATATGCAGAACTTGGTTGAAGGAAAACAAAAAACAAAAAACAAAAAACAGATGATAGCAAGAAGCTCAACTATATTTGAACCTTAATATATTGGCTTGGTAACTTTTTGTTTGTGGCTGGTGCTTGTATCATGTGGTTTGCTATTACTTTATTCACTTCCACTAGCAATAAAGCATAGAGTGACAAACTATAAAGCGAGGATATTTGTTTTCTCATCTCCTACCCACTACCTCCCTTTTACCAGCTGTATTATTCATCCCCTGGATGAGAGAATCTGGGAAATGTGCTAAAGCTGTGCACCCAGTAGGAAAAGCGGATGGAGGGGTCTCTGTGTATCACCGCCTTTAGCCTCTCTGCGGGATGTGAATGTGTGCTTTGATGAAACTCCCCACAAAACTCGAGTATTCAGCCCTTTGATTTATACTTGTCTTGTATTTTAGGCTTTGAAACAATTATTCTTCAAATTTATAGAAATAAAAAGGACTTTGCTGAATCTTGGTTAAAACTATAATAAACTCTGAGCTGGGTAGTGGTCGATAGGTTCCAAATGGAGGCAAAAGACTATTCTGGAGCCACCATCTTACTGAGTGTGGTTGTGCTTAAACTCTGGGTGATCAGTAAATGCAAGTTTATGGAAACTCTAAATGGTAAAGTTCCTCTTTTAATGCACTAATCCTGAAGTATGTGGATGCATATTTAAAAAGACATACAGTTTTTAAAAATGCCTCCTTGTCTACAGGTATGAACTCTTATTCATAGCACTTTCTATCTGTGCAATCAACATTTTTAAAAGCCTATGAAGTAAAACAATTTGCACTTTAACATTTATATATGTAATACAATGATTTCAATAAACTGGTACTTGAGAATGAAGAAAAGAGAAACAAAAGTAATGAAAAATTCTGATTTGTAATGCTGAGATTTCAAAAAGTAAAGCAGTAAATAAAATCTAAAACTTCAATAGATTTGAACTATTTTTCCCTTGATTGATTTGCTTGTGTTATTAAGCATTAAATGACTTACAAAATCAGACATCGTGTATTCGTTTGCAATGAGTTATTCAATTGACCTATTTCTAGGCAAGAGATACAGTTCTAGTCACTTGGTAGATTTCACAAGGGCAATTGGTGGCTGAAATATTATTTAGTGCTGAATTAAGGAATTGCAATAAGTTGTTTCCTCTTGATGACATCTGATTTAAGATCTTCTCATTCCATAACTTATGTAATTGAAAATTTTCTTTAGATTATATTGACAGATTTTTAACCACCTGTTTTCCCAACTTTGGTTAACAATAACCCTGATTTGTTGTACAATTCTACTTATCACATTTCATTTGTCCTCCTTCTATGCTCCCAAATTGCTGTTCCCCCCAAAATGTGCTTAATTTTTTTTTTCCTTTTCTTGTTGTCTGTTATCTGTAAAGGGCATCATGGATGGCTATGCTTACTAGCATTAGCTTTTTTTCTTCCTTCTTTCCTTCCTTCCTTCTTTCCTTCCTTCCTCTTTCCTTCTTCCTTCTTTACTTCTCATTCTTTCTTTCTTTCTCTTTATTTTGCAGTTTCTTTCTCTCTTTTGCACCTTTCCTCCCCGCCCCCTTCTTCCCTTCCTCTCTTTTTAAATATAAGGTATTAACAAATGTGAATCATGGCAGTGTATCAATCTCCTTGATAAATTAATGATGTGAGCTTTTATGGCACAACACTAAATAATGCCCAGAAAAAGAGCACTTTCACACAATCCTAACAGAAAAAAAGAGAGATGTGAAAATGTATATAAAATATAACCTTAAATTTTTTATTAGAGATGGTATTGAGAAGAATGGCTAAAAATGCTCTCTTTTTTTTTTTTTTTTTGCCATTAATCATTTCATTCAGATTTTCCAGGCTGCAAACTTCTTGAGAGCAGGCCTTTGTTATCCTCAGTCTGGTACATCTCATCTAGGCACTCAATATTTATTGAATGAATATGTCAATGAAATCATATATGAATGGTAAGACAGGATACCTTTGAATGTTTCAAATACAACCAGAAACCTGTTTATTTTGAGATATGAAAACTAGTGTATAGCATGTAAGAAGAAAGCTCTACAAATTTACTTAATAATATGAATGGGTTATTAAGTCTTTTTAAAAAGGAAAGCAAACTGGGCATTCTTATAAAGTTTTCTGGGCCTTCATCCATTGGTTTATTTTCTTTAGTCTGTACTGAAAGAAAACTGTCTCATCACACTGAAAATGTCTCCTTGTGACTAAAACAATTTCATTTGTAGAGTGCAATTTACTACCTGTTCCTTCTCTGATTAACAAAACATTAATTCCCCAAACAGGAAATGGTTTATCACTTTTATAATTTTATTATACATCTTATTCTCTTTGGAAGACTTTAGAAGAAAACAGGAATGTGTTCATTTTCAACCATTTTGCTTAAAATTGTGTTAATAGAAAAAACTCTGGAAAGGCATCCTTCTCATTTTTGCAGAGTGAAGAAACAAGTTAATTTGGTACAAAGTTGTCCATGTTACCTTAACTCCTTTTTAGTAGGAGTTATTACCTAACTATAATCTATTTGCTCATCTGTCTATAGGTCCCACTAGTCTGTAATCTCCCCACCAGCCAGACACAAAGACCTCCATCTGTATCGCTGGTATATGACCTGGCATATGGTTTGCACTCAGATCTTTCAACAGAAAGTAATTTGGTAGCATAAAAACTAAAATTTGTGGTTAATCCTTTTTTAGAAACTGAAACTCCAAAATTCTCTTATCGTTAGATATAATCCCAAGATCAACTTGGTCATTTATTAAAAACATTAAGCCATCTGTATAATGTCTGCCAGTAGGCCATCTCATTCTGTTTTTCCTTTTTACCCCATCAGATTACTGTAGACAAGCCCTCCCCCACAGCCACAAATCTGAGAGTGTCACGTACGGGCAGACACTCAACTCATATTCCCGTGCCCACTGACTCTGGTACAACAGGTGTGGGTGCCTTTGAATACAGCAGTTATTCATGGACATCTATTGAATAAACTGAAGGATAGCATCAAGTAGGAGAGCACTGGCTTCTCTTTCCTCCAGTCCATGCTTAGGAAAATAAATATCTGCACATTCTTCACATTATTGGTAAGATGAGGCAGGCACTCGAGGCTGAGGTATATTCTAGGTATTGAGCTAATGATGCTAAGGCTCTCTGTGACTCTCCATCCATACTCACTGGTAATCAGTTTCCCTCCCTTTCCCATTGCCTTCAGGATTGCTTCTAGAATCCTTGGTTTGGTTTAGCTATTGCCCATCCTGGAACACTCACAGCAGCTGTGAAGACTTACCTTCCTTTACCTCATCTTAGGCATTCCGGTTGTTCTCCGTCCCATACCACCTCCGTGACTGGGCAGCACCCGTTCATCCGTCAGCCTTCTCGTAAACAGCTCATCTTTCAGAAGGCCTTTCTGGATACACTGGGTTAGGTACTGATGGAAGTGCCTCCGTGGCAGCAGGTACTGGATCTGAAGTATTTCTTATCATAATGCACATTATACAATTTAAAGCATACCTTCGCTCTGGGCACATAAGCTTTGGGAGAGCCGAGGATTTTTTTCTATTCTGTCCACCATTTTATCTCCAGCATCCAAGTTCAGTTTTCAGCTACTTAATGAAATTGAACAAATGAATCATGTGTCCAACTTGAGAAAAGGGAACCCTGGGCTGGAAATTTGTAGAAAGGGGATCAAATCCTTATTACCAGCCCAATGTGCTCTCAGGGCCACTGTGACCCTCTTCAACAAAGCAAGTAAAAGAGCTTAGTTTATGTGCTCGCATCACGGTTCATGAAGCTAGGAGAATCTTGCACCATGATGGGTAGAGGGGAGGTACTTCAGTGCAATGCGGCTACAGAGACCAACAGTCAAACAGTAGTTTTTCCCACAGGGCAGTGTGAGGACTGCCCTCAGTTATGCAGTTGGACCTGCTCCATGTTAGCGGCGGGTCCGCAGCTCTGCGTCCTGGGAATCACTCCCCGGCACCAAACAACTGTAATGTACATTTGTAGGCCTCTGTGATTCCCATCTCAAGTCTAATGAGACCAGTCAACACGAAGGCCAAATCATTTATTATTTACAATCTACATCCAATTTCAAAAAAAAAAAAAAAAAAGACAAAGCAATTCAGAGCAACACATGAAACAGGCTGTTTAAATGATGCCGTAAGAACAGAAAAGGTGAGATACTGTTAGAGGAGAGGGAGAATGGTGCACCAGGACATGTGATCACTGGAGCTACCTATATAGAATAGGAGTGAGAGTCCAAGCATGTAACACATGGGGTACATGGGAAATTTACTGTGGACCCTCAATCCAGAGTGTGTCATCCCTCCAGGTTCTTGCTCTTTACCTTTGTCTTACAGAGGTATGATTTTTTTTTTTTTTTTTAAAGATAACAAGAGGGGAGATAAACAATTTATAGCTCCTCACTGGCAGGACAATCCAGAAGAATTGGTATTTCTTCTTAGGTGTCCTCCTTTCCAATTATTCACTTCTTGGCTCAATAAGTAAAATACACCCAATGGTCAAATCACATGATGGAATGAGTTATGTATAATAGAAACTCTGTCACATCTAATTCGTAATAATAACAAATAGCCCAGCTAGTGTGTTATGGCCATCAGTATTCAGGAAAGCGCTCATTCCAGAAGTCTGTGCTTCACAAGAATGCTAATGTTCATCAGTCAGCTGTTGTTCTACAAAATCCTCCAAAGTCTTTGTAGGTGGGGTTTTTGCTGAAGATTCTCATTTTCCCTTAACAACACAGGAAAAGAAAATGTAGAATTTTCACCTTAACTCACCTAACGTAACCTATAAAGTCATTCTGCTTGGCTATGCATCTCAACTATAATTTTCCTGACTTTGCCCTGCCCTGACTTGATCCCATCCATTTCTTAACACTTGGCTTCAAAAACAAAACAAAACAAGACAAAACACACACACACACACACACACACCAAAAAAACCACAAAAAACTTCCCAAAACTGAGACTTAGTAATAACGACCATGAAGCCAGAAATAACAGAGACCACATCCTTACTTTTGGACAACACATAAAACATTCCAGGTAGGTCTCTATGGTAAGGATTTCCCCAGACGTAGATTCTACAATTCCCTCTGTATTTTTTATTTAAGTGTCAAAACTTCCAGCTTGTCTTTCCTTTGTCATTCAAAAGGAAACCTTATATAAAGTGTAAAAATTAACGACCAGCTTTTGTGGCCCTTGTTGTTGTTACTTATCATCTCTGAGAGTAGGATTATGACCTCAAGAAACAGTAGATACCTTACTCATTTTGGCTAGGTGCAAAACAAAGAATTCTGGTCTTTACAAAATGTTCCCTAGAGAGGATGCCTGGCTGGCTCAGTTGGTAGAGTGACTCTTTTTTTTTTTTAATTAATTATTTTTAATGAACATATAATATATTTTTATCCCCCGAGGTACAGGTATGTGAATCGCCAGGTTTACACACTTCACAGCACTCAAATGTCTTTACAAAATGTTCCCTAGAGAGGATGCCTGGCTGGTTCAGTTGGTAGAGTGACTCTTTTTTTTTTTTTAATTATTTTTTATAAACATATAATATATTTTTATCCCCCGGGGTACAGGTATGTGAATCGCCAGGTTTACACACTTCACAGCACTCACCATAGCACATACCCTCCCCAATGTCCATAAGCCGACCCCCCTTCCCCCAACCCCCCTCCCCCCAGCAACCCTCAGTTTGTTTTGTGAGATTAAGAGTCACTTATGGTTTGTTTCCCTCCCAATCCCATCTTGTTTCATTTATTCTTCTCCTACCCCCTTAACCCCCCATGTTGCATCTCCACTTCCTCATATCAGGGAGATCATATGATAGTTGTCTTTCTCCACTTGACTTATTTCTCTAAGCCTGATACCCTCTAGTTTCATCCACCTCATTGCAAATGGCAAGATTTCATTTCTTTTGATGGCTACATAGTATCCCATTGTGTATATATACCACATCTTCTTTATCCATTCACCTGTTGATGGACATCTTGGTTCTTTCCATAGTTTGGCTATTGTGGACATTGCTGCTTTAAACATTCGGATGCACGTGCCCCTTCAGATCACTACATTTGTATCTTTAGGGTAAATACCCAGTAGTGCAATTGCTGGGTCATAGGGTAGTTCTATTTTCAATATTTTGAGGAACCTCCATACTGTTTTCCGGAGTGGTTGCACCAGCTTGCATTCCCACCAAACAGTGTAGGAGGGTTCCCCTTTCTCCGCATCCTCGCCAGCATCTGTCATTTCCTGACTTGTTTATTTTAGCCATTCTGACTGGTGTGAGGTGATATCTCATTGTGGTTTTGATTTGTATTTCCCTGATGCCGAGTAATATGGAGCACTTTTTCATGTGTCTGTTGACCATCTGGATATCTTCTTTGCAGAAATGTCTGTTCATGTCCTCTGCTCATTTCTTGATTGGATTATTTGTTCTTTGGGTGTTGAGTTTGCTAAGTTCTTTATAGATTTTGGACACTAGCCCTTTATCTGATATGTCGTTTGCAAATATCTTCTCCCAGAATGAGTGACTCTTGATCTTGGGGTAGTGAGTGTGAGCCCCAGGTTGGGTGTAGAGATTACTTAAACAAATAAATACTTCTTAAAATTATTCTGTATATTAACTATCTTATTCTGTTTGCCATGGGATGCCTGGGTGCCTTGGTTGGTTGACATCTGCCTTCAACTCAGTTCATGATCCCAGGAAAAAGATAAAAGAAATATGCTATGTTATATCAGTGGGCATCCATTGAAAATGGGGTGGGTAGATGGAAGAGAGAGTATTCACTGTTTAAAAAAATTGTTTGGCGCCTGGGTGGCTCAGTGGGTTAAAGCCTCTGCCTTCAGCTCAGGTCATGATCTCAGGGTCTTGGGATGGAGTCCCACATAGCTCTCTGCTCAGCAGGGAGCCTGCCTTCCCCTTCTCTTTCTGCCTGCCTCTCTGCCTACTTGTGATTTCTGTCAAATAAATAAAATCTTTAAAAAAATGTTTAAAAAAGTTAACATATATATGACTTATTAAACATTTGCTTTTTGGTACTTATCTATGAACAGAGTCACAAAATTAGGTCATAAATCATAAAACTAGATAGTCTACCTGGTGGGAAAAACCTGTGTGAGTCATGGTCCCCAAACACATAGAAGCTTGAAACTAAAACATGCAACTGGTAAATATAACATATGATAGATCAGTTATTTCTGAAGAGTAGTAAGCTTGAGGGTAAAAGGGATGATTAAGTAGAACACACATTTTTTTTTAAAGATTTCATTTTTATGTAATCTCTATACCCAACATGGGGCTAACTCACAACCCTGCGATCAAGAGTCATATGCTCTACTGACTGAGCCAGTCAGGAACGCCATATATTTTTGATTTTTAAAATTATGTATTTATTTTAATAAGCATAGAAAAACTAATACCACAATCCTGTGATTTTACTGGTATTGCTTAGTATGAAGCTAAATTTAGGTTTATAAAAGTATGTAATTTTAGTGAAAAATATTAAAGCAATAATATATGTTACTCCAGGTATGACTAAGAATAATGTAAAAAGTACCAAGATGAATAAGGTTCAGGAAACACTGACACAGGTTATTCCCTAGTATTGGTATTATACCTAGTATATGATTTAAGTCATAAAACTAAAGTCAAGCTATCCTAAAAAAAAAAAGTATGATAATTTGGCTAATCAGTTGCCACATTTAAATAGCATCATTAGGGAAATAACTGCTCTTAACATTTTGTTCTTAGACTTACATTTAATTATTCTAGTCAGTTGTACTGGTTCAATCAATAAATATGTAGTAAGTATCTGCTATGTACAAGGCTTCTGATAGGCAATTTTCAGGAATAAAGAAATTGTTACCATTTTCCTTCTTTAAATATTTTTGATAATGTTTCTTTTAAAAGGAGAAATTAATATTTCTTTTGTAGGGAGAGGGTGGTTGGGTTATAGATATTGAGGAGGGTATGTGCTATGGTGAGTGTTATGAAGTGTGTAAGCTTGACGATTCACAGACCTGTACCCCTGGCGCAAATAATACATTATATGCTAATTAAAAATAAATAAACAGAGTAACACTTTTATTATTAATAATTTAGATAAGACAGAAAAATGTTGAGAAGATTCCCATCAATCCTTCTATTCAGATAGAGATCAAATGCTAATGACTTATCTGCTTATATATTATATTATTTTTTTAAAAAAGATTTTGTTTATTTATTTGAGTGAGAGAAAGAGCACAAGCTGGGGGTGGGGTGGGAAAGGGCTGAGGGAGAGGGAGAAGCAGACTCCCCACTCAGCAGGAAGCCTGATGCAGGGCTCGATCCCAGGACCCTGGGGTCACTAGCCTAGCCAAAGGCAGGTGCTTAACCAACTAAGCCACCAAGATGACCTCCTTATAGTCTTTCAAAAGTAAAAATATAATATTTCTCTTATTAACAGAGCCAGAACAAGAGTACACTTACTTTTTTCTTATGTTTTTTTCCCCACTTTATTTTCTATTTTTTCCATTTTCCCATGTTACCAAAGATTTTCCAAAACATGGCTTGAAGGATCAGGTATGCTATTCATCTACCAGTAGACATGTGACTGAGTTTTAGTCAATAAAATCGGGCAGAATGACTGTTCACCACCCCAAACCTGACTGTTAGAAACACCTCCTGGGCATCCTGTATGTGCTCTTTTTTTTTTTTTTTTTTTTTTTCCCAAAATTACCAGCTCGAAGCAAAGAACACAGTAGAGAGCTTGGATTGCTCAGGGGATGGTAGAGAAACTGAATGGGAATAGCATGCCTCTAGAAGGGAGATCTGCTTGGGGACAGAGTTCTTTTCCTGCCCCTCAACCAATGCACAGAGAGGAGGGTACATTTTGATTGCATGGAACCCCTGAAACTTTGAAATAGTTTGTCATAGTAATCAGCCTACCCTAATTCATTTATGTTCTTCCCCTAACTCTTGAAAACTTCCTTTAAAATTTTTTAAAATATATATATATAAATATATATTTTAATATATAAAAATGTGTGTGTGTGTGTGTGTGTCTGTGTCTGTGTGTGTGTGTGTGTATTTTTATCCCCCTTAAAGACTTCCAAACTCGTGTTTCCTCATTTTGTGGCACTTTTTTCTCTGGGCCTTATCTTGACTTTTTCAGTTTACTTAATCCCAGGTGAAGTCAACTGTCTAGTGGTCAGCTGGTTGTGAATGTACTTGATTTCACTTTCTGCCACTTCTCAAATCCAAAGCAGAAAGAGTAGATTCTGTGAATGATTTCACCTTATAAGACACAAAGTATGCTCTGGAAATGCTGACTTGAAACTTCCAAGTAGGAAGTGTCCTGTGGTCTAATGCTCAGAAAACAAGTCTTTGCTGAAAGTTTAGGTGTGACAATTATTAACATAAATGAAACCTTGTGAATGGGTCAGTCTATGCAAATATTAAAAATGAAGGAAAAGAAAACAAACTAGAATGGAGTTCTAAGTGATGCTGCTGGGATACCTGTGTGGTTCAGTTAGTTAAGCATCTGTCTTTAGCTCAGGTAATGATCCTGGGGTCCTGGGATGGAGCCCCACATCAGGCTCCTTGCTCAGCAGGGAGTCTGCTTATCCCTCTGACCCTCCCCCCACTTATGCTCTTTAACAAATAGATTAAAAAATCTTGAAAATTTTTTTAAATAAATAAGTGGTGCTGCCTTTAATTTAGATTATAGGATTAGTGACCAAGACTGAGAATGAGTGGCTGAAAGATGGAAAGAGAACTAAGAGCCCAGACACCAAGGGATGAGAGAATGTCAATAACAATTCTAATATGCTCTTTAATCCATCCATTAACTTAAAATTTTTTATCTATATTTTTTTGTTTCTGGACATGAGGTCTTTTCTCAATTTTACTCATATTTTCAGAGCTCTTTTCATGTCTGAAATATATTAAATATGATTAATTTATAGTGTCCAATGATTCCAACTGCTAAATTCATTAACTGTGTATTTTGCAGTGTATTTTTTCTGCTAAACTGCCCTCACGGACATTGGTGTTCAGTGATTTTCTACTGTGAGCAACTCATTTTCTTAGGGGCCACAGGAACAGAAAGTTTTTCAAAGCATGAAGGACAGAGGGTTCTTTCAAAAAGGAGTTGTTAAAAAAAAAAAAAAATGGGGCACCTGGGTGGCTCAGTTAGGCATCTCCCTTTGGCTCAGGTATGATCTCAGTGTCCTGGGATTGAGACCCACATAAGGCTCCCTGGTCAGCAGGGTGTCTGCTTCTCCCTCTCCCTTTGCCCCTCCCCTGCTCACACTCTCTCTCTCTCTCTCAAACAAATATAAAATCTTTTAAAAAAAGACAAAAAATGAAAACCAAAAAGGAGTGTATTTATTTTCAGATGCCTTGTGAGATGATTCATCTGGGATCACTTTAAACTAAGTTCTTGGTTTGAAGGTTTTCTAGCCATCTGGGTGGTGTGGATTCTGGTTGCAAATCAGCATGATGGCCAATTTATAATGACTAATTTCTTAGATAGATGGTATGGGGTATGTGCAGAGGAAGGTTTCTCTTTAGGGGATGAGGGGAATGGGTTTAATTTTAGTTCTCTTTTGGGCGCCTGGGTGGCTCAGTGGGTTAAGCCGCTGCCTTCGGCTCAGGTCATGATCTCAGGGTCCTGGGATCGAGTCCCGCATCGGGCTCTCTGCTCAGCAGGGAGCCTGCTTCCGTCTCTCTCTCTCTGCCTGCCTCTCCGACTACTTGTGATTTCTCTCTGTCAAATAAATAAATGAAATCTTTTAAAAAAAATAAATAAAAAAAAAATTTTAGTTCTCTTTTGCCTTGGGGATGAAACATTTTGGGGATCCTAGTTTTTTGGGATTTTTTTGGTTTTTTACACTTATTTATTCAAGAGAGCGAAAGTGAGAGAGATCACAGAGGAAGAGGGAGAAACAGATTCACAGCTAAGTGGAGAGCCCGATGAGGTGCTGGATCCCAGCACCCTGAGATCATGACCAGAGCTGAAGGTAGACACTTAACCAACTGAGCCACCCAGGCTCCCCTGGGGATCTAGTTTTTGAGGTACTATTAGACTTTCCTTTTTGGGTGCATCCTGAATTTGTTTTCTGCTCCTAAATCTGTTCCTTGAACTCAGAATATAAGTGATACTCGTACAGGGTTTGGACAAAGCCCTTAAGGCAAAAAGTCAGCGTTGGTGTTTAACTGACAGTCTCTACTCCATGTATGGTCTTAGTGTTCTCTATTTTCTTGTTACCCATGGATGCATTTAGAAAGATTTAAAAAATATTTTACTCATCACATCAGTTGATTCTGGCATTGTTGCATGGGAGATTTTATTTCCAAATAGAAGTTGTTCCATTTGAAAATATACTGCATATATGAAAATCTAGAACAAATTACCAAGTAATTGCTTACATAGCTTCTTAAAATAATGCATGCTGCCAGAACATTTAAAGAGTTTGTTTCACAGACAATTAATTTAACTACTTACAGAGAGTCTGGAAGCAAAACAACAAGTTCGATTATATGGAACCATAATAGTTGAAGAATAATCAAAATATATTCATATTCTGACCTATTTTCACCAATCCCGCTGTCCTAATCCTAGTTCATGCTACCATGATCTCCCATCTGGTGAGAACCTCCTCACTGATCCTTGCCTTTATCTTTGTTCCTTGCCATATTAAATCCAGAAGCAAGAGGCTGTGATCCTATTTAGATGTTAATTAGATCTCACCACCCCTCTGCACAGTCAATGGCTTCCCATCTCACTCTAAATTAAAGCCATAGTCACTACTGTGCCCTGATACTCTCCTCTTACTTTCTCAGCTGTAACTCTCCGTTTGTCCTTGCTTTTCCTAAACCAAGAAGGAATGGTCTTGCCTAAGGGGCTTTGCACTTGCTGCATTTTAGGCCTGGAGGCATCTCCCTCAGATATCCATTTGGCTTGTTCCTTCATCCCTTCAGGTCTTGTTCCAGTATTGTCTTCTCAATGAGACCTCAGACTACTGCATACTGAAACCTTCCCTCACTCCTACCCAGCATTCCAAATCCCACTTTCCTGCTTTATTTTTCTCCCTAGCATTTATCTTCTGATATACTATGTAAATAAATGAGTTAAGCTTGTAAACTCTTAGACCAATGCTTGGCCCATGATATTCCAGTTTATTTGGTAATAAGAGATAATGCTTTACATATCTCATTTATTGTCTGATTCCACAAGAACAGAGATATCTGTTCTTTTAGTTTACTGTTATATCCCATCATCTAGAACAATGCCTCGCATGATACATGTTTTTAAAAAGTTGAATAGAAATAGTTATGTATATACAATGAAAGATTATAGAAAATGATTCAATTTGTTAAAAATCATTTTATGCAGTCTGAGAAATAGATGACATCCTATGAGACCAAGTCCTCAAAGACCATTCTCCAAAAAGAAATATAATTAAAATTGAAATTTCAAAACTCTTTGCAATAGCCAAAAGGTACATTTATCTAAGTGACAGTATTTTGAGCTTCTCCGAAGATCAGCACTCTCGGCTCACAACTCCCTGGTGTAGTTCTCCAAATACTCATTTAACATAGGACCACACATCCAGATAAAAAGAAAATGCACCTGTTCATTGCTCAGTTGTTAGAAAATAAGTGAAGGAAAGAGAAAGTTATCAGGTCTCAGCAAGATGTAGTATGGCCCAGTGGGGAAATAGAAGGTTTGGAATTACTCCCTGCCTGGCCCCTGATTCGTGGATCATTCAGGATAATCTTCCTGCACATGTGAGAATCTATACCTCAGTTTCTTTATTTGCATGCACTTTGGTTTATCTCCTTTGAAATGTCTGAAACAGCTTCGAGGCACAGTCCATTACTAAAAATAACCCATTTATAATTAATCCAAAAAACATTCAGAAAACGGTGCGGAGAACTTCTGTGTGGTTCCCGTCATGTGCCTTTTAGGCTGTAGTTTGCCTTGGACAAGCAGCAAAATGCTCCTTCCTCCTGGTCTACACGTCTTCACATCCTTCTAGAGATCCTGTTTATCCAGCTACACCTACCACGGTCAGGCCAGAGAGATTCAGCAAAAACATATCGCCCAGAATCTCACCTTCTTTAATGTGGGAATCTGATATCTTCAAGACAAACGATCCTGTTTTTGTCATACTGATAATCTCTCAGAGCATCAGTTTGATGGCAACAGGGGTATAATGAAAAGAAATGGTGTCAGAAGAGGGACAGAGAACCCCACCTGTCAAATGTAAAATGAGAGATTTGGCTAGACTCTAATTTTCCTTGAAGTGCTAAAATTTCATGAAATTAAAATACGAAATCCACTGAAGAAAGACTCAAGTTCTCAGCCGAGTGTGGTTAAAAGACATGAAAAGTCTTTAAAACTGAAATTTGTCAAGGAATTACTCTAAGTCCTATTACAGTTTGTGCATATAAACCTCTGCATCAGCGAGCAGATGGGTAGTTTCAAACGGCTATCAGTTTATTATCTGGGAATCAAAGTACTCATTTTTGTAAGATAAAAATGTAGAACACTGTACCCTCCTATCCCAGCTCCTAAAAAAGGGCAAAGCCACTCAACTCTAAAATACTTATGCAAAACATTTAGCTATTATCCCCTCTTAAGATCTGTTAATTAGAAATTATTAAAGCATGGGGGAAGGAAATGGAGATTTCTACACACATTATCAAGCTCTAGAAAGACACCGGAGCTCATAGAGATGACAGAAAACTGAGGTAAAGAACTTCATCGCTGAGGCAGAGTGGGGGCAGTGTGTAGCAAGAAGGGAGCTTTGGTTCCTAAGATTTTTATTTTTTAGTGACAGAACGACCTGACACATTTTTAAATTAGTTATAAGATTAGGTTATTTTTAGTGATGGTCTATATCTAGAAGCCTTTTCAGACATCCTGGAGGAGATAAGCAGAGTTACACACACTAAAGAAGAAACTGAGGTACAGCCTGCAGAGAGATTATGCAGAGACATCAACCGGAAATGATCCAGGAGGAGAGGCTGAACAAGACTCCGTTCCCAGTAATTAATCCCAGACCTTACATTTCCCCACTGTGCCTTACTGCATCTTGCTGAGGCCTAGAAATTTCATCTTCTGTTGTTTTCTAACAACTGAGCAATGAACAAGTATATTTTTTCTTTATGGGCATGCATGCAATAGGTCTTTTACTACACTATGCTTCCAAACTTCTCTGTGCTTAAAACGCAGAGTGAACATGTGATCCAGTGAACATATGAAAGCTACTTGCCCTCGTTTACTCTCAAACTCTGACCATCTTCCGTGAGGCAGGCACGATGGACATCTAGGAATAGAATCACAGATGACAAGAATGTGGCCCTTACCCTTAAGAAATTTGGCCCAGTGGGGGTGACAGACCACTGAAGAAGCAGTAACAAATGTAGAACGCTATGTGGTACAACAGAGTGGGCCCGGGGTGCTCTGAGAGCATCGCCAAGGGTGGGGTCGGAAGAGAACATTCGAGAGTTTTCTGAAAGAACTGATGTATAAATTGAACTGAAGATGATCAGGAGTTTGGCAGAAGGGATTTAGTGCTGAAACAGTGTCCCAGGTAAGGGAATACCATGCAAGAAGGCCTAGAAGCGAGAGACCATGGCCTGTTCCAGAAATGGAGAGGTCAGTGCAGCTATAGTTTGAGTTGGAAGGGCTCATGGACCAGCCTTGAAGCTGTGGAGGAAAGCAGAAGCAAGCTCACAAAAGTCTCTGTAATACAGTGAGAAATTTGGATTTAATGCTAAAAGCAGTGGGACACTGGGAAACAGGTTCCATGCAAGAGTGGTAAGAGATAAAATTTGCTTTTAATCACCTCTTAAGTAAACGGTTAAAATCCGAAGAGTACTTCTGAATTGTGGGAGTCCGAAAACAGTGCCGAACTATGAGGAGGTAGTGCTCTACAGTGTTAAATCTAAGAGGGCTTTTAAATAAGCATTTTTGCCTTCGAAACACTGTAGGATACGATTAACCTCATCAAATGGAAGCCCTAGGGACAATAGTCTTTTATTCCAGATGAGCACAATTTAGGAATTATCCGGCTCATAAACTTATGCTAGAAACAATAATCCATGTCCGGAAGAAAAGTGTAAAGGCAGAATTTCAGTTTACTGGATTCCACGCTGCAGTATAAATTTAAAAGTGTCAACCACGCATCAACATCACAGGGCAGTCTTAGAATTTCAGTATTGAAAGGAATTAAGATCATTTGGTCTAATTCCTTCATTTTATAGTTGACAACAGTACACAGAGTATTTCTTTGCGAGATAACCAGAAATAAGTAATTATTTAAGATCTGAATTCTTTCTGAACGATTTCAGCATATGATAATGAATACTACACAAATGACTTAACACAAACAATAAATGAAAAACTAGTATTCTGACCCAGATACTTGATTCCCATTGTTTTTCTTAAGCTCCCATGGTCCCCTACCTCTTAGTATCCACACCCTTGTCTAGTTTGCCTCTACACTGTACCAAACTATGACTTCAGCTTTGGGCTTTCTCTTGCCCTCAGATCTTTTCTTCTGGAGGAAGACAGCTGCTATGTCATAAGCAGCTCTCTGGAGAGGCCCTTGTGATGAGGAACTAAAGTTTCCCACCCAAAGCCTGTGAGGAAGTGAGGCCTGCCTGTTGGCTTTATGAGTGAACTCGGAAGCCGATTCTCTAAGTCCAGTAGAACCATGAGATGATTATCGCCCCAGCTTGTGGCCTGGCAACAACCTCGTGAAAGACTTTGAGCCAGAACCATCCAACTAAACCACTCCTGAATTCCTGACCCTCAGAAACTGTGTGAGTTCAGTTTGTTGTTTTAAAATGCTAAATTTGGGGGTAGTTTGTTATGCAGTAAGAGATAACTAATAAACATCGCACAAATTAATATATTCTTTTTAAAAAAAGATTTTATTTATTTATTTGACAGACAGAGATCACAAGTAGGCAGAGAGGCAGGCGGGGGGGGGGGGGGAGCAGGCTCCTTGCTGAGCAGAGAGCCAAATGCAATGAGGCTGGATCCCAGGACCCTGGGATCATGACCCGAGCTGAAGGCAGAGGCTTTAATCCACTGAACCACCCAGGCGCCCCACGAATTAATATATTCTTAACAAACAAACTATCAACACTTTAAACATATCTAAATAGAAGTTCTTTTCTAATAGGTAAAATACATTTTTGACTTGAAAGTACTATCACTGGGGTTCTTTGAAAAGAGGTGATTAAATGTTTACAGAATAGGTAATAGATTTGCCCAGTAATTTATTGGTCACTGATTCTGACTTAACTTGAGTTCTTGGCAGCCAAACATAGTTAAAATTGAAATTTCGTTGCAGATAGTAATTGCCCATGGCTACATGTTCCCATTTCAATACAATTTAATCTCTTTCTTTGCTGGGGGTGGGGGGGAGTGGATTCTCAGTAGATACAAAAGTCTCAATTTTAATTAAAACTATCCCTTTCCTCTTGTCTTGAGTTGCCCTAGTAGGATGCGGAGTAAAGGGGAAACAATAGTCTGCCAGCTGCCGCTGTTGATGACAACTTGCAAAATAACCACTTTTCTAATTAGCTGGAACCTCTAAAGTTTTATCCTCAGAAGGAGAACCTCCAGGTAAGGAAGAAGAGCAGTTGACAGAGTTTTGACCCCTCGTCTACCTTTCGTCTTCACTGTACAGTCTCCATCCGATTATTCATTCAACATTTCATTGAAAAAATAGTTACTGAACCCTTCCTACACTCTAGACACAGGAATGTAATGAACCAAGTAGACCAAACTCCACTCTCCTGTACCTCTTTATCTGGGAGTGGGAAAAGAAATTAAGCAATTACAACGTAGTGGTAATTAGTAGAGAAGGAAAAGTGTGGGGTGCAGTGGTAGCACCTAGGGAGGGTACCTAGGAAGGATATTAGTTAGGTAGGGACGGGGGGGGGGGGGGGGGAGATGGTGGAGTGGTGGGGAGTGATGTGAGCAGGAGTGTGGAAAAGCTTGTTGTTGTTGTTGTTGTTAAGGTATTGTTTCAGGCCAAAAGAACACCCTTTACAAAGGCCTGAAGGCAAGGCAGATCAAGATACACTTAGAGACTCTTGGGTTCAGCTTGGTTGCACCATAAAACAGAAAGGAGGGGTGAGACTCTCCCTCTCCCTCTGCCCCTCCCACTCGTTCTCTCTCTCTCTCTCTCTCAAATAAATAAATCTTAAAAAGAAAAAAAGAAAAGGCTGCAACCCAAGCTTGGCCACAATTCCTTTCGGTGGGTTCTCCTTTAAAAGGGCAGGCACCAGGAAGAATTTCAAAACCTAACAGATCTTTAGGCCTTGACCTTTTGCATCCCCTCAGAGAACACTTATTTATATTCTAGGCCCAGAAGGCTAGCAGCTTGGTGAGGAGTATGCATGTGGTGGCAAGAATCTGAGGCTAGAAAGATCTGCTTTGAATCCCAGCTTGAAAACAGCAGAATTACCACCCTCACTCAGGTTGTGTCAAGATTAAGTGAAGTTGGGCGTCTAGGTGGCTCAGTGGGTTAAAGCCTCTGCCTTCGGCTCAGGTCATGATCCCAGGGTCCTGGGATCGAGCCCCGCATCGGGCTCTCTGCGCAGCAGGGAGCCTGCTTCCTCCTCTCTCTCTGCCTGCCTCTCTGCCTACTTGTGATCTTTCTCTGTCAAATAAATAAATAAAATCTTAAAAAAAAAAAAAAGATTAAGTGAAGTTAACAAATGTGAGGCATCTTGCACACACTAGGCATTCAAAAAATTTCTCTTCCACCCCATCCCATTACCTTGCTTCTGAGTCCTCTGCAGGCCTCCTAGCCAAAGACATCGTGTCAAGGCGCACCACCTCAACTGCATGCCTGACAGAGGGCAGTGCTCCCTTGGTGATCCTCTCTGTCCCCCCAATGCAGTTCTAGTCCCTACCCTCTTCTTCGGTGACCCCAGGATTAGACAAACTGGAAAGATTACACAAATCTCTGTCATATAAAAGTAGCATCCATTAAAAAAAATATATATATATATGCCCTTACACAACTCAGCCTTGTTCTACCACCATATATTTACATTTTATATCTTTACATACGCTTTATGGCTTATGTCCTTAATCTCCATTATTCCTTTGATAATATTGTGAAATGAGCATTGTAATCATTATTCGGCAGGTAAGAGCCCTGGGTTCGGAGAGGTTAAGTGGCTAACATTGATGTAAGCTTTGCATGTAGCTCATGTTCTAAACAGAGTTGTGTCTCCCAGGCTGCCTCCCAGCAAATATTGCAATGGGCATATATTTTTAAAGCATACTTTTCATTTCTTTTAAACACTGTGAGGACTCAGAGAAACATGGGGTTTTACAACTCTACACCCATTTGTCAATTTCTAACTTTGTATCTTTCCACGCAAATTTTAAGTTCTGTGTAAAACTAAAGGGGGATGGCTGGATCTCTGAATCCTATTTCTGCACAAGAATCATTCCCATTACTTAGTGAGTAATAAGTACCACTTAAAATTTGCATACCTGTGCAACTATGCTAATAGTAAAAATAAAGCTTCCTATTTTCTTAATAATAAAAAGCTGTCTTCTCTGTGAAAGTGAGAGCACAAATGAGAGATTCAACTTCAGCAGCTGATTTCAAACAGAATTATTCCCTCATGTGATCAGAATAAGATCCCTTAAAGGTCCCTTATTCTAAGCCCTGTCTTTGTCTAGGGAACTGTCATCCCAAAGGTGTCTTCCTCCCTTATGAGCAGCTCAAGTTGAGTCCATAAATGATCCTATTCCTGCCTCCCAAGAATACCTAAATAAATCTTTCCCCAAGCACCCCTTCCCTGTCACTGTTTCTCCAAAGGTGGTGCACAACTTATCTGGATCCGAATCACCTGGGTACTTACTAGCAGGTGATTTCTGGGTCCCAACATGGACCTGAATTGACCCAACAGTGGGGCATTATTTTTCTATATTACCCAGCAGGTTCATATGTAAGCAATTAAATATTCAGGTCTTTTTCACCAAGAAAGTCTTCAGCAAAATCTCCCTCATCTTCAGCTCAGGTCATGATCCCAGGGTCCTGGGATGGAGCCCCACATCGGGCTCTCTGCTAGGCAGGGAGCCTGCTTCCCTTCCTCTCCCTGCCTCTCTCTGCCTACTTGTGATTTCTCTCTCTGTCAAATAAATAAATAAAATCTTTTTTAAAAATCTCCCTCATTTTATACTAAAAACAACTAGCTCTTAAGTGGCTGATAAAAATGGTGGGTTGGGTAGTGATTTGTGTTCAACACCTGATACCTCTTCTCCAGGTGATCTGTGTAATATAATGGCTTATATTGCAACTGTGTAATTATTCATTCAGCCAAACAAGAATATGCCTAACTATATTGTCATCCATTCTACATTTCCCTATGTTGTTCACAAGGACATCACTTCAAATATTTTGTGGAAATTCTGAAATTATGACATCTGTGGAATTCCTCAATATATAGGTAATGTAACCCAAATTAGGAAGTACATTAACTTATGTTGGTACAGTTCTTTATCTGCATGATTCAAATTCCTTATTTCATTTTTTTAAAAATTTAAATAAACAGTTTTTACTTTTTTAAAAGTCATTTTAGATATGAGGCATTAGGAAAAAGGATAAACTTTCACCATCCTAAATATTAGGATAAGATACTAAACATTCTGTTTAACTTAAATTAGGCAGTTTAAGATATGGTCCACTGATAACGTAATCACATAGGCTTGGCAATAAAGTGACTGTCATCTTTGTTGGGAGATATGGACTAAAATTACTCCTCCCTCAGGGTGAAGTATTTGGTGCACGTTTGTCGACAACCTTCCATGTATAATTTAGGTCTCATAGGCAGAAAAGGGTAGAAAAACAAATCAAGGAACGTCCATCATGTGGTAAAAATCAGGTCTGAGGGAGGCAATGAAGGTAGAGCATTGTTTAATAAATCCCCAGTCCTCGGTCCTCCAAATAGAAACAGCTCCTGAACAAGGTTGATATTATTAGCACGAGACAAGCATTCTTCTAATTAGCTCCAGAGAAAGTGAATATTGGCTTTGCAGGTGAACCCCTCCAGTCCAGTGATACGTGCCCATCACACCTGGGCCCTTCAGTTACAAATTCACCTCCTTAAGGAGCCGTGTGAAAAAGCAAGAACAATCAATAAGAAAAAATCCTCCCAGCTATAAATCAGCCACGTGGAGCTGCTGCTGCGGCAGCGGTAGCCCTGACTTCCTGGTTTGCTTCCTGCAAGCCTTGCGGCTGGGGGCTCCGGGTAGTGGGAGTAAGAAAGGGAGGGGCAGCCAGGAACCGCTCCAGGTCCGCCGGGAGGGGGGCGGCGGGCCGGGGGATCCCGGAGGGTACGGGAGTTAAGGACAGAGTTATGGCCCATAATTAAAACAAAAGTTTGGGAATCTGGAAGCTTTCAGAGCTGAGCAGTGGGGCAAAGGCTAAGGACCAGACCCGGGGAAAGTGTAAGTTAGTTACAAGGTAACAGGGAATTGCCAAGAGGATTCTTGGACATAGTGGGGAAAGAAGAGGGCTGCGGGCTGGGAAGACGGTAGGGAGACAAGAGAGGAAGCTTGGAAGAGCGAGGCACACGGGTCGGTTGGAGCTCTGCGGAGGCCGACGGTGGGGGGTGGGGGGGCGCGGCGGCGGAGCGCAGTCCGAGCCGACGAGCCGCGGGGAGGGGGGGCGGAGGGAAGAGCCCGGGGGAAGGTAGAGCCAAGGGGAGTTCCGGATCTGGAGCTCGAAAGGGCAGGCGGCGAAGAGGGCGGCAGCCGAAGCGGTAGGGGTGGGGGAGGGAGGAGGTGGAGAGCCGGAGGAGGGGGAAGGAGGGAGGGGAGAGCTGTGGCGGCGGCTGCGCCGGGCTCTGTGTCTCTCGCCGCCGGAGGAAGATGAGGCTGAAGATTGGGTTCATCTTACGCAGTTTACTGGTGGTGGGAAGCTTCCTGGGGCTAGTAGTCCTCTGGTCTTCCCTGTCCCCGCGGCCGGACGACCCAAGCCCGCTGAGCAAGATGAGGGTGAGTGACCCGCCCGCCCCCTCCGGCGGCTGCGACCTGCAACTTGTTTTGTTTGCGCGCGCGCGTGGCGGGAGAAGGGGCGGCGGGGTCGGGGCGCGGCGCTGCGCCGCAGCTCCGCAGGTGGTGCTGGCGGAGCGCGGGCCGATCGGGGGCGCCGAGCCCCGAGCACCCGGTCCCGGCCACCAGCTACCGGCCCGCCCCCTCGCCTCCCCTTCCTCCCGCGCTCCCCCTCCTGGGGCGCCGCCGCCGCCGCTGCCGGCGGCCGCGCTCCACGCCGGGACTGACGGGGCGGAGCGGGAGGAGAGCCGGGGCCGCGGCCGCCCAGCCCCCCGAGTCCTCCGTGCCGGGACCGCCGCGGTCGCGGCTGGGGGCCGCGGGGTTGGTCCAGGCTGCGGCCTGTGGCGCGTGCAGGCCTGAAGGAGGCGAGATGCTGCCGCTGCCATCACCGCCGTTCGGGACCAGGCCCCTCGGTGCAGCCTTCCCTCCCGGCACCACCCGTCCGGGGATGCTCGCAGCCCCCGGCTCCCCCGGCCCGCCTGCCTGCCGGGAGTGGGAGGGAGATGGCGCCCCGCCTCCGGCTCGTACGGAGAGCGCCGCCTCCCTGCCACCCCCCGCCCACCCCAGCTCTGGCGGCCGGGAGACGGGGTGCGATGTGCGGCCGCGGCCTCGCCCTGGACCGGCCCTTCCTCCCTTCCCGGGTGAGGGGAGGGGCGGTTGGCCCGAGGTGGCGGAGGGGCGTCCCCGCCCGGCTCGCGAGCCCCTCGGCCGCAGTCCGCACAGCGCGGGGGAAGTCCCTTTTTCCAGAGCCGCGTCTCTCGCCCGCCCGCCTGCTCCCGGCGGCTCTGTCCGAGGGGATGTGGGGCCGGTTCCTCTAACCCGGCTGTGGCAGGGCTGTTCGGGCCGGAAAACTAACTTGTACCGGCGCCCCGCCGCTTGGTTTTGGCCGCCGGCTCGCCCAGCCCGACGCCGAGGGGCGCCGCGGAGCGGAGCTCCCAGCGCCTCCGCTGGGACGCATTTGTCTGCCGCCCAAGGCGCGAGTGTTAGCTTTGACACTCCCTTGCCTTTGAGGGTTTAGTCAGGCGCCTCGGAACGTTAGTTACCGTGAGCCGCGCCGGGAGGGGGCCGCCGCGACTGCAGCTTCGCTGACCCAGTTGGTTGGCTGCATACCGGCTTCTCCCAACCCCCCCGCCCGGATTCCGCTCCCCCAGAAAATGAGCCGCCGCACCCCTCTCCCTCATCCAGGAGCCCGGGGTAGCCCGCTGGGCCCGCTGCCCTTGAGGGTGACGGAGGGCGTGAGGAGTTCAGGGCCACGGAGTGGCCCAGGGGCCTTGGGAGGAGTTAGGCTCTCCAGTAAAGTGCCTTTTGCAAATATTACCCACATTGCGTCTGTGTGATCTCCTTTATTAACTTTCCTTAGCCTTAACTTAGCATCAGGAGGTTGAATGACTAGGCTTCCTTTTAAGAATGAGAATCCTAGGAAGAGATTTCCTTAGCAGTTGCCGTCTATATGGTAAAATTAGATTACTCTTACGTTTTAGTATTTGAAGTCTGGACTGAAGTGGAATTTCTTTATAATATCTGGGGTGGGTTCCCATCCAAGTTATCTGAGTACTAATAAAAAGTCCCAAGTTTTCCTTTTAGTGTGTTTGTGATTCTAAGCCTCTCAGATCTCGCGGGCTGATGGTGACCTCTTTATGATTTTTGCTTTCAAAATGATTGACAGAGGATAACTGAATATCGCAATTGAGAGTGTTTAAGTCATTAAATGGCCTTTCCCAGAGAGCTAGGAATGTTAAAACCCCATTTTCTGGGAGAGAAACTGAGGAAAGTCTGACAAAACTAACCATATTCAGAATGTCCTGTAGTTCACATGACAAGTCTTTTAAAGAGGTGATGGAACATCCACACCAATACCCATATCTTTTGTAATAAGTATTAAAGTGGTTCTATAGTAACTACCCAGCCACAAGGCTAGTCATTCAATAGCAGGTGATATCTTGATTTTTGGTTCAACTTATTTGATAGTTTGTCACTGGGTCCACGGTCATTGCTATCATTTGCCAAAGACAGAAGCTAGCTTTTTAAGACTTTTAAATGTAAACACTGAAAAGAATCCTTCTGTATCGGGAAAACAAAATAACAGGCAGTTGTTAACTGCAATTTAAGGCATAGCTTGTGAATCATTACGGGCATAAATAAAGGACTTTTGCCTGCTTTTATTAAAAACTAGTCTGAGCACTTCTGAGATCTGGCACTAGAAGAACATTTCTGACCAACACATAAATTCTGACTCTTGAATTTCCCTTCTGCCTTCTAGTTCTTTTCCTTTGATTATCATGGTAGACACCTCCCCACACTGTGACGCACCTGCCTTTTCTTTAATGCTGATCCACCTGTAGGCTTTTTTTTGGATCTCTCTAAATCCCTGTAAATGTCTTGAAATAGGCTAGAACAATCTACCAAATAAAGGTTCTGCCTCTACTCTGGCAAGCTTGTACTTGTGGTTCCACCCTGTGCCATTGTTTGTCTTGCACTTTCAGTGTGCCTGCCAGGCAATAAAGTCTGTAGCAACCTCGTTTTTTGTTTTCTTTTTTTGTTTTGTTTTTAAAAACCTGGACTACTTCTTCATATCTGTCCAGCTGTGGAGGTCACTATTACAAAACATAATACCCATGGTCAAGATGAGAAACATTTCTTATCTCCTTCCTCATTCAGGGCCTCTCACTGTTTTTCTTAGGTAAATGATGTGAAAGATGATCTTACCGTTCAAATTGTACTCTGTTGTATATGATGGGATTTAATTAAACATTTTTGAGTGCCTACTACATACTAATGCTAGTTATCGAGGAAGTACTCCTTACCACTAACCCTGGATCTTACAGCTTTGTGAGGGGAAAAAAGCACCCCACTTTAATCAAAACTCCACAAATCTGCAAATAAAAATTATGCTACATGCTTTGAAAAAGGGATAAGGGAACAGAAATTTGGTCATAAAAGCCCCTGAAGAAATGACATAGTGAGTTGAAATCTGAAGATCTGAATACAGATAGTTGATACGGATGTGGGGGGAAGGCACTCCTGAGAGGGAGAAGTATGTGCAAAGGGCCTGAGGTAGGAAGTAGTATGGTGAACTGAGGAACTAGAAGAAGACCAATATAATTAGAACAGGGAGAATGAGAGGAGAGGTAGAATGAGTATGTAAATGTTTGTAGACTAGGCTAAAGATGATCTCTTTAGAACAGCAGAAGCCATGGAAGGATTTTTAAGAGGGGGGAGGGGGGACTTGATTAGATTTGTTGATTAGTCTTTTGGAAGGATTCTGATTGCCTGCAGGAGGTTTGAATTAATTTAGAGCAAGAGCAGAGTGTAGGAGTCCTGTTGGAGATTATAATTATAATGGTTCGGGTGGGACATGATGTTGCAGGGTAACAATAGAAGTAAAGAATTGATTCAAGAGCTATTAAAGATGCAATGGTATCACAACTAGTGATTGGATGTGGGTGTAGAGAAGGTGTCAGGAGGTTTAGGCTGATAGATTATTTGTCACACTGAAAGTTCTGAAGACAAACATACATTTTCTGTTCTATTTTATGCTTATGGGAAGGTTTACTTTTTTAGGCTTTGTCCTCTGGATATTTTGAGGTCAGCATTTATTAAGACCATCTATTTAGTACTTGCGAAGTGCAGAAAGTTCCTTTAATTAAATATAGTATCTTCCAAACCATACATTCCAAGTTTCAGCCTTGAGTTTTTAAATTTTTAAAATTTTTAAAGAGTTTATTTATTAGAGAGAGACAGAGGAAACAGGAGAAGGGGGAGCAGGAGAGGGAGAAGGAGCCTCCCCACTGAGCAGGGAGCCAGATGTGGGAGCCCTATCCCCAGGACCCTGAGATCATGAATTGAGCCAAAGGCAGACACTTAACAACCGAGCCACCCAGGCGCCCCTAGCCCTGAATTTAAAATTGAACAATAAGCTCCTGACAATAAAGGTTTGTAATGGAAATGTTGAGGTCTTCCGTGGTTTTATTATAGCTAATCCAGTACTGATGAAAAGCTGCTGGTAAATGGATGATTCTTTGTATGTGCAGATACTACCTTAGTCAAGCCATTACTGCCACTTAGGTTTAGAGCATGCATAGCAGGGCTAACTCAGGAATCAGTCCTAGGCAGAGAGGTTTTAAGTGATAAGCTAAGACCCGTTGAAAGGAATATTGCTTAAATGAGGCTGAGTGAGTGAATTATTACCCTATCACAGTCAAATTCCACCTTACCAAACCCTTTTATCTCTGTGATGATTGATTGCAACCTGAAAGACTTTGCCCTTGACCTTAAGACTTTATTTCAAATGGAAGCTCCATTGATATTAGGAATAGAGCTATCACTTATCAAAAGCGTAGTGTCTTAAGTGGTCACTGTTGTCTCACTTCCCTGGTTGAAAAGCCTTGGGACTTGTTTTTGTTATGTATTGCTGTCCTCCCTCACGCCTGTAATGAAAAACTCCCATGTCTATGAACTCTGGGCGTTACAGATCCCCTGAAATTAATGCAGACTTGTACGTTTATGTGCTTTCTTGGGGGGAGAGAATCAGAAGCTTTCTCATTTCACTGTAAGCCACTGACTGAGTCCTTTGAAGGCAGGATTTAGGTTTCTTGGAGTAGCTCATGGACTATCTCCTCCACCTACCAGGGTGCTGAGGCATTCATTCATGTCGCCCCCTTAGGTCTGGACACCCCAGAAATGCAAACGTTCCTAAGAATTCAAAATCTGTGGATTTTGCAGAAGTGTTGCCCATCCAGTGGTCAAAGGTCAAAGGCATCAAACTTGTTACAACCATGTCTCTTCACGTCCCTCCCAGGAAGACCCCATTGTAGAGTACCAAGAATACCTCAAGTAGAAGTCCCTCCTTTAAAGGGATCTCATCCTAGTTGAAGAGATGCAATACTTACAGGGCATGGGGTTTATTCCTTTCTTCCTTAATCCAAGTAGTAATAAGGAAACACTGAGAGCTGTCACAGAATGTTTTGTCAAGAGCCAAATCCATAGGTGGAGAATAGCCATTCAGGGAGTGCACAATTGTTCATAAGGAAGGAATGAAAGCTGTTCAAGAGCAGGTTGAATTTGGATAACTATTTTGTGATCCAGGCTGGCTGCATGGAATAGGAGATAAGGTGTGGGCTGCAACAATTTGGTTTTAGTATAAGCTGCGTTAGATCAGTCCTAAATTGGAGACAGAAGGAGAGAGAAAATAATGCAACATGAATGAAAATCAGAATTCTGAGTGTGGACCATTTGTAAAAGAATATTTGTAAATTCTAACTCCAGAGTTTTAAAAAAAAGAGTTGGTCAGCAAGATTTGAGTGGCTCTCGAATGTAGGAAAATGATTGTGATTATCTGACTTCAACCTAGATCATTGTCTTTGCTCGTGTTTTGAATTCTAATTTTCATCGCTGAAGAATGAATGTACAATCTGACAGAAGTGTTTAAATTAAGAATTTATAATCTCTAGAGTAAAATGGACATAGCTTGAGTTTATGAAAGGAGTGATTTTATGTTTGGGTTTTGCATGGTGGAAGAGGGAAATGGGTGAGAGGGTGAACTATGCCTTAACAATGTGAACAAAATTCTTTGTAAGAATTTGGAGATGTATTTTTATTAAAAGCATGAATCATTGGGTGCCTGGGTGTCTTTCGTTCAGGTCATGATCCCAGAGTCCTCGGATTGAGGCCTGCATCGGGCTCCCTGCTAATAGAAAGCCTGTTCTCCCTCTCCCACTCCCCGAGCTTGATTCCTTTTCTTGCTGTGTCTCTCTCTGTCAAAAATAAATAAATAAAATCTTTAAAAAGGAAAAAAAAAAGGCGTGAATTGTTTACTCAACAGGTGTCAGATGAGTGTTTACTACTATGCTATCCGTGGCTCTAGGCATTGGAGATGCTGTACTGAACAGTGGAAGAGATAAAAACTGTTGACATAATAAATGTGTTACTCAGGTTTTGATCTAACAACTGCACAGTAGGTGTTGTGTCCATATTGCAGATTTCTTTGATATATAAACCTGGCCCTTTTTATAATACCTCCCAACCTCCAACCTTTCATTTGCTCCAACTAACGTATCGAGGCTTGCTTTCCACAAGACACTGGGCTGGGCACTGGAGATGCAGAGATGGCAAGGACACAGACTTGGAGCTCCTTCTGTAAGTGAGATGATCTGTGGCAATAGGAACGGTAGTAAAAAGGAGTTTTTTTGTTTGTTTTTTAGATTTCATTTAATTACATGAGAGAGCACCAACAGGGGCAGAGGGAGGGGCAGGCTCCCCTCTAAGCAGGGAGCCCGATGAGGGGCTCTATCCTGGGACCCTGAAATCATGACCTGAGCCAAAGGCAGATGTTTAACCGATGGAGCCCCCCAAGGGCCCCTAAAAAGGAGGTTCTTGCACAGCTGTAGGAGGTGGATGTTCAGAGGCAAGAGCATGACATTTGGCTAAACCTGGAGTGTCCATGGGATCCGGGAGGGATGCAAGGAAGAACAGTCTACACTAACAGAATAAGGTGAGACCAGAAAAAGTCTTTTTTTATTAGAACAAAGTGTTGGAAATTAAGAGTGAGAAAGTAAGCTTGGGCCACAATTTGAAGGGAATTAAATGGTAGGCCAAGGAACTGGGTTGGGGTTTTATTAAGTCAGCACTTAAAGAAGATTTTTGGAAGCTTCTGAAATAGAGTTGAGGGAGTGGTGACATCCATTAATTGTCAACTCTTGATTCAGTAATTTGCTCAAGTATTTCAAATATTTATTGAGTGTCTACTGAGTACCATCCATTGCTGTAGGCATTGGAGATGCTCTAGAGCAGTAAATAATAATAGCGATGATAACAGATAACATGCAAGAGATAAAATACCTTGACTCTTCTTTGCCACGAAAGCATTATATATGTATCATGTTGTTTAATGGTAACAACAACCCTGTAATGCAGGTCTGATGTAATTGTCACTTTATAGATGAGGTGAACTCTTTACCTGAGGTCATTTACTTATAGTAAGTGGTAGAGCCAGAATTGTCTCCTGTATTTGGATTTGAACTTGGCTCTCACCAAACACTATAGATTTTAACAAGTAGGTGTGCTCAAGTGGGCTACATTGAAAGGAACATAGAGGCAATAGAGCAGTAATTTCAAATAACACTGAAGACAGTGCAGAGTAACATGAAGGAGAAGGGGGCAGTGGGGACCATGCAGGGAAGTTCAGAGGGCGGGTGGTTGAGCTGAGACCCAAAGAATGAGTATAACCCTGTAATGCAATTCTGAAGGATAAATGTTCCCAGCAGAGGGAACAGAAAGTGCAAAGCCCCTGATGTTGGAATGAAAGGCTATAATGTTTGAGAAATAGAGGGCCAGGATGACTAGAGCCTGGTGAGTTTGGAGGGAATATAGTACTTGATAAGCTTGCAGATATAAACGGGGCCCTGCTTTGGATGATAAATTGTATATTGTCTATGTAGGGTCCAAGATAAAATGAGTAATGACTTTTTTTTTTGACGACCTATTGTAGTGTGAGGCAAGAACTGTATTAGCTAAGTCTACTGGGTCCTGTGGGACAGAGAATGCAGCATCTAGTCTATAAGGCCTGGGTGCTGTCAAGAGCTCTTTAGAAAACATGTATTGGAGGGACAGGTGTGTGAGGACAGAAGAGCGGTATGTGCAAAGTCATGAAAGATTACAGCAAATGCCGGGGACTGCATGGCTGGAAGATGGGATTGGGGAGTGGAAGATGGGGAGAGCAAACCCTAGAAAGACAGAGTCTGAGCCCTGAAAGATTGAATACTATGAATGGCCAGAGCTGGGCTATCAGGAATAATCTGGAAACAGTGCAGGCTGGATTTCAGTGAGGAGAGAAATGCCTCCTAGGATATGACGAGGCCCAAAAGCTAGGAGGACCAAGACCGTGTATTTGAGGAGAGCGAGATTGTGAAAGTAGAATTAGCTGGTGTGGAGTGTAGGTGGAGGAACCCTCTGGATGGAACTGAAAGGGGAGGATGCTGATGCCTTAGAAGGAACAGAACTGTTTAAAGCTGAGGTTCTCAAACGTCAGTAGGCCTCACAGTCACCTAGAGGGTGTGTTAGAACAAAGTACTCCAGCCTTAGGCCTTGAATCTCTGATTCAGTGGGTCTGAGGTGGGGCAGAGAATTGGCATTTATAACTGGTTTCCAGGTTGCTGGTCCAGGGATCCTACTTTGAGAAGTGCTGGTCTGGGGGATGGGGAGATTTGGGGGCTGTAAAACAAAACATTGGCTTGGTTTGGGCATGTAGATTTTTTTTTTTTTAGTGTGGGGGTGGATGTCACATTTTATAGACCGTGTCTACTGGGTAGGTGGAGCTCATAACCAAATCAGTACTGGATGCAAAGTGTGCAAATCATTGGCAGGAATACGTCTGAAGCTTGAGGCCTGGCTTGGTAAACGAAGGAACTCTGTATGGATAGAGGAGGAAAGTGTGGGTAGGAAAACCGAACCCCGGAAAATGCCTCCTTTCAGGTGCCGGGCCGGGGAGAGATGAAAGGAGCATAGGCAGAAGGAGAAGATTTGGAGCCTGTTGCCCTGTAGAAAACATGGGCAAAGATAATTTAAGGGCAGGGCCATCAGCAGTATTGGATGTTCCAGCATTTAAGCAAGAGTTGATCACCATTAGGGATCTGGAAAGTGGCTGCAGAAGCTCACTTACCGGCCTGGTAGATGAACCCATAGCACCTTGGTCCTGAGAGGGACACAGTGGCATCTTCACTGGCATCCCTGTAAGTGGGATAACCCAGCGGAACCAGCTAGAAGAAAAAGAAGTTCAAGTGGTGAATAATCACCTTCATAAGATGAAAGATACAAGAAGAGGAAGGGTTTTAGAGAACTTAACTATCAAAGGGGAACTTAACACATGTTGGATTCTATCTGCTCCGCCTTAATTAGGCACCTCTCTGCACCCGCTCCCCATGTGTGTATATAGATGCATCTGTACATTTTAAGCTAAACTGTAATCATGTGGGTGTAGTAATATATACTTCATATGCTATACATACGTTCTGTTAAAACAATTAGAATTCATGGCAGGCATTCTTTTGCGCTCTCTTGGTCTGAAATCCAGTAACTTATAAGAAGCTGTGACCAGAACATTTTAATATTTGAAGTTGGAAAAGAAACTTTATCTGCAGAATATTAGGCAGATTTTAGTTTTTAGCACATTATTTGCCTGATGTGTAATTACAGGAAGAACCAGAGTAGCAAAATTGTCTGCTTAGCATTTCAGGTGATGTTGGTTTTTTGACAGTGGAGTCCACTGTTTCATTCTAGCTCAGTCCTGGGATCCTGAAAGCAATGCTGAGGCAGTGTGAACTGCAGTTTTCCAGGCCTTTAGTTTGTTTGGGAGAGGGAAGGACTACCTTCCAGTGCTTCCTTTTACTAAGAGTCCTGAATATTTCAAAATGAGAAATGTTCTCATTTCTGCTCCATTATAAATTCCCTTCTGGGCTTGGTAGCATTTTAAAGCGTTACTCCTAAGAAACATTTAAACATGCCAACCGGGAGACCTGATTTGGTTCACTGAATATAGGAACTGGTACTCTGAAACTTGAGGAAAAAAATTAACTTTGCATTATCTAATTAGGTTTATAGAACTGCTACAGAGCAGCCTGGTTTCCCAAATCTAGCAGGTACAATTAACTGCTGTATAATATCAATACCAACTAGTCTGCTAATAGGCTTCCAAGCAAAGCAAATTGGAATTTGTTATTACCAAGAATATTTTAAACTGGATGGATTAAAATTAAATCACATACTTGTGGGAGCAGTTCTGTAGGAGAATAAAATAAATGACCTAATCATTTTTAAATCTTTAATCTCTTATTGAGTCCCTGGGTTTAAGAATACATCTGGGCCTCAAGAGGTATGCTACTTTTTTTTAATAGTAAACTTACATGCTTAATGATTATCTGGCTTAAATGTAATTTTAGCATTTGTACTTTATAAAATATTTTGCTATATGTGTTAGCACTTCAGTATTGAAGTACTTCTAAAGCTACTGCATATTCAGTGGTAATGGGTACATCTTGTAAGAAGAATTGTGTTGAAGAGTTAAGAGCACAGGGTGTTCTATACAACTGATGAATCACTGAACTCTACCTTTGAAACTAATAATATACTATGTTAGTTAATTGAATTTAAATAAAATAAGAGTAAGTCTTAAATAGACATTAACTGAGAAATTGCAAAAGCTTTTTAATCACTCTTACAAGAAGGTGGGTGTGCCAGCATTTGTTTTTTAGACTGTCTGTAATTATCCTTGACTCTTGATTTTCCTTTTAATAGAAACACTATACACACACACACACACACACACACACACACTCTGTGATACGATACTCTTTGATGTGAGCAAGGTTTGCAAATAGCTTTTACAACTGTGTGAATGCCTAACTCCTCCAGCTGGAACCCTTGATTTCAAACCAAGCCATTGAGGCTAGCTATTGAAGTGAGACAGTAGGCTCAGGTTCACAGTGGAGTATAAGAGACATTTTTGCACAGTTTTATAGAATTTTAAGAACTAACACTTGTTGAAGTAATATCGTAATTTCAATATAATTTTTATGCTTCTGAGAATTTCTTTAATTCTCTAGAAACGCTAAAGAGAAAAAAATAGAATAGGGTGCAATTTATATTATAAAATAGTCCTTACGTCATGATATTTGAAGTGCTCTAAGGGTTCTTTATTTGTCAGCATTTCTGCATTTTAATAATTTTATCCTGTTGAATTTTAAAGTAAATATTTTATGTGCATTTTTTAAACATCTGTTATTGGAAAAATAGTTCCCTTAAAACCCTGGAAAAAAACCAAAAATGATCAGTATACTGAAGTGAGTCATGTAAGTTTAGTTTTGCCAGACTTAGATCAAAGACAGATATAATAGATAGGAGAAAAAGATGTTCAGATACAGAAAACTGGGAAGTAGCAGGAAATGTAGACTCCCATTTCTGTTGAGATATGTAGTTTATTAGTCAATTGTATAAACATTTCAAAAATGACTCAGGAAACATCTAATAGGGTTAAATCAATTAAATTTTTATTTGTTGATTGTTAAATGCAGCTATGACACATACCTAGAAAAATTTGCCATACAGTATATTATACCAACTGGAGTTTTTTGTCAACAGCTCATGTACCTATGAAATCAAAGATTCACTTTAAATAGCCAATTTAAAACCTGTCTTAAGATATTTTCTGAAATAGTTGACTTATTAGCTATAGGTTTCAATTATGCTTACTTGGGAGGACTTATAGCCAAACCTCTTCCCCCAATATTTCCTTTGGCAATTGAATATTTTGTTTTGTAATTCTTATTAGACAATTTAATCATTATGCTTCTTAAAATTTATTCCAACAAGATTAGTCTTTTAATCTCTAATACAGTGAGGTGTCTTCCATGGAAGTCCGTATTTGTTACCTTTACAATCTGTTTGCAGGGTTTTAACATCTTTTCTTTTGAAAGAAAGCATTTAAAACCTCCTGTTCAAAAGTCTGCTAACTCTTGCCAGGGTGATTTAAAATGAATAAAAAATCCATTAGATTTTTGGCAAATAAGCTCCCAATTATGGTACGGAATAAATGACTACAAAGTGCTTTTAAGAGTAATGGAATGGAAATGACTGAAATCTTACTACTTCGCACATGCAGATTTTTCTCCTATTGTTGAGTGTTTAGTTTAAGCTAAAAGATCACCGTCAAAATTGGAAATTTTGATCATTTAAAATATATAATTACATTTTAACATTTAAGCAAAGGATTGGTGGAAGGCAGGAATATAGGCATGTGGTTTCATTTACTGCTGCTCTCTGTGTGATGGCCTTAGGAAATTTGAAGTCCACTGTTTGTAAAAGAAGGTTGGAGGAGAGTGTTGCATTGTGATGGTCAATTAAAATAAATTTGCTTATACAGTTCAGGGAGATCCTGGTGGGTGGCGAAGAGAAAAATACTTCTAGCAAATAGTTCTCAGAAATTCTCTCTTCTAAAAATGTGCTCAATACGGTGATTTCCAAATGCCTTGGTATTTCAAAGAAATACATTTTCTGTATGAAATTAGGAGAACTCTTATTCTTTTTTCCATGGTTAACATTTAGGCTGCAAACCCTGGCACATATAACTTCTATTTTAAAATAAATGTAGCGTGCATGTGATCACAGTTGTTAACTGAAAATTTTGAAGAGTGCTGTCAAACCTGCGAAGGTAGTAGAACCCCGAACATCGCACCTCTTCCTAGGTCCTGCTCTTCTCTTAATTTAAGAAAAGAACTGGTATCTGCAGTATGGTCAAAATACGTCTGTACTACATGGATATTCTCAGATTATTTTGTTTTTCAGCGTCCTCTTTGACGTCTGAGGAAGGTTTCAATGAACCGGGACTTCATTTCACTTTCCACGAATTAGCACGGCAGGAGGAGTTTTGCTCCAGCAGCCTATTCCTGTGACTAACCTGAAGAAAATCTCAGAGAATCTAAAAAATAGTTTCACTGTGGTACAGTCACATTTCATAAGAGGCAGGTATCCTCCTTGACCTCTGCTCAATTAACTGGTAACACAAAGAGAAAAGTAAATGTTAAAATCATTATTACACCTTGGCAAAAAAATCACTTCTGGAAGATTAAGTGAATGGCTTGAAACGTGGACTCATTTGCCTCTACTTCTCTAGCTTAAACAGGTGCTCGTGTTCAAAAGCAAGTATGTTTTGTGCAATGATTTATGGTTCAGAAGGGCTGATGAAATGAAAGAGTTAAAGGAAATCGTAAGTAGAAATTAAGGAATAGATTTTTAGTATAAAATATCAGAAACTTACAGTAATAGTAAAGGCAATATATATATGCATATATATGTGTGTGTGTGTACATATGTATATGTGTATTATATATATATGTGTGTGTATGTGTGTGTGTATATATATATATGTTTTGTGCTTTCTAATGAAATGTGATAACATTCCTACTATTTTTTTCAAATCATGAAAAACACTGAAATCTGTTTTTTTCCTCTCTTGGGATTCCTTTTGTTGATTGTGAGACATTTGTTGAGCAGTTGGTCAGTTTCTTTGGGTCCCAGTGGGTGCTAAATGTGAGAATGATTCCTTCAAGGTTAGAAAGGTCAGTCACGTAGTTTATTGACCTCAAGGTAGCTGGAAAAACCAAGTCTGCCGTTTGGGCATGCAGTGCATTGTCTCCGAATGATGAAGCCAGCAGCTTGTTCCTAACTTTCTAACACAGAGGTTGCATTTTCTGAATATACCCCCATTGTTTTTCATTAAAGGCAACTAAACCTTCATAGTCCTTTATCATATCTGTAACTCTTGTGGTGAATCAGCACTAATGAAAAAAAAATTTTCATTGCTAAAATAGAGATAAAACGAACTTTTTTAAAAAGAACTTTGTACTCTTTCTGTAAATCTCTATACACCTCTACCCACAACTCCTCTTATACATCTCACTTTAAGAAAATGCTCTAAGAAGCTGTTACATCCTGTGAATACAGACTAGGAATGGAAGAAAAATTAGAGTTTTGGTTTTCTTGCAGGAGATTGCTTTCTGTCAGAGACTGCAGATTTTCCTTGGTTGGCATGGGCCTAATTTAAAATTGCCTCCTATATGCAGTGATGAAAATCAAATCAAACTTAAAATACTGTGTGGAACATTTTCCTGATAATGTTTTTGGGAAAAAGATTTAGGATAGTGATGTTGAGATTTTGAAATGCTACTGTTCTAAAGTTGAAGTTTCCACCTCCTTTCCATTCCTTCCATCTCTCGTCAGGTGACTGTAGACACTGGTTCATTTGTCAGAGTTTAATGGTTAAAAAAAAAAATCAGAAAATATGCAATGCTTTATGAAGTCAGGTTCTTGTTTATTTCTGGTATCTTCCATTTAGATACAGATTTGATTTACTTGTTTCCTAAATTCATGGGCCAGTCCTGATATTCATAGTTGTACTCTTGGGATATCTTAAATAAAAACACTTAAAGACAGTTGTAATAGATGGCTGACACTCAAAAAAGTAAAACAATAAACATAACCCAAACTGTCGTGTTTTAGCTGGTTTATGGTGAAGCAGAAAGCATGAGAAATTTGCTGTATTTCAGTCTGCTCATCATCGCTTGGAAATCACCTTTGCCTTGCCCAGAAAAGATGCAGATTGGCTGAATTCTCTTCTCTGTTCTGTGAAAGCATGTCTTCATGAAATACATTTAGAGAGTGGTACACTTAGTGGCACCTGGAATCTTGAAAGGACAGTGTCTCTTACATGCTTAATTTATTGCTAAGAGTGAAGATGAGTAAGTCTCAAAAAGAAAATGGAAAAAATTCCTTTTGGGGAGGGGTAGCTAATGTCCTCTAGGATTTGGATTACTACAGTGTCTTCACTGAGAGAATTCCTTATTCTAAGAATACTACATTTGTATGATTTTATAATTAACTTCAGTGCTTCCTGTCCCAGACAGTGTAATGAATTAAAATGCACAGATATTTAGCACATGATAGAACTCAGGAATACGCAATGTAGAATTTCATCCTGTAGGCCAGGTATCAGGAAGTAGTAGAGGTCATATCTGCTGCCTGGGAAAGTTTTTTATTTCCTTGAGTGAGCCTTAGAGCCTGCCCATCTTTGATTTTGCTGTTTTGTGAACTGTAATAGTTTTTGTTGTTCTATAAATTGCCTGCTAGTCAAGTAAGAGGCAGAAACTCCGTTTAGGTTTGAGAGATTCAGCACCCTCAAGGTTTTGGAATAATCTGATATTTTAGTGGTGTTTTTTTTTGTCACTGTCTCATTGAGATTTTGGAAAACCTACGCCTATGCCTAAGTCCATAATTAATCAAGATTCCTAGAGAAGGTACATTCAAGTTGATTACAGTACTCCTTACTAGGAAGGGCAGGGAGTTTGAGCTTGAAGGTGTGGGAGGAAGGAAGGTGTGCTGCATAAAAGGACAAGGAGCCTTGTACAGTACAAGGTCATGGTTTGGACCAGTCATTCATGTTGGCAGTGGGGAGTAGGAAAGACAGGGATTTAAACCACGTACGTGTTTTTTCTTTTAAAAAAGTAATCGGGTTGATAACTGAATAGTAATCCCCATAAATAACGAAATATCCTGGGGACATTTTATTATGTTTAAAATTACTTTGTGGCATGTAGCTCCTCAAGAACAAGGTGGATTTAAAAAAAAAAAAAAAAAAAAACTAATGTCCTTGTGTAGTAAAAGTCCACATGGACTCTGTCAGGAGTTAGAGTCCTGTTATAAATACTGTTCAGTGAGCTTGGCCTAGTGACTTGACGTCCCTGAGCCCCCTTTCCCTCTTCTGTAAAGGAGACAAGGCACTGTTCCTGTGTTTGCCTTAGGGTGAGGTTACCAGAGCTCCTGGGAAAGCATTTGACTTGCAGTTTTACACCTGTTGTTGCCCCTTCTTTCTCTTCCTTCTTGGATGAGTATAACGATTTGTACATAGTTTCAAGAGTGCTTAAAAGAATAAAAATACTTACACGAATTTGTTATGAATTCATGGAAAGGGGCTGAGTCTTTCTCCTAGACTGACTTTTGCCTTAAAAGTTATGTCTTTTCGAGGAACCAATGTTCTAAAACAGGGAAAGAGGAAAATGTTATGGTTTATTTACTTTAAAAATATACTCTTTTGGGGGGTGCTTGGGTGGCTCAGTCAGTTAAGTCGGTGACTCTTCATTTTGGCTCAAGTCATAGTCTCAGGGTCCTGGAATTGAGCCCCGTGGTGGGCTCTGATTCTCTCTTCTCTCTTTGCCTCTGTCCCCACTCATGTGTGCCATCTCACTCTTCCAAATAAATAATCTATTTTAAAATATACTTTTTTCCTGTATATAAATATGTATTCATTGTAGAAAATGTTAAAAAGTAAAAAACAGGGGCACCTGGGTGGCAGTGGGTTAAGCCTCTGCCTTGGCTCAGGTCATGGTCTCAGGGTCCTGGGATCAAGCCCCGTGTTGGGCTCTCTGCTCGGTGGGGAGCCTGCTTCCCTTTCCTTCTCTCTGCCTGCTTGGGATCTCTCTCTCTCTCTGTTAAATAAATAAATACAATATTTTTTAAAAAAGTAAACAATTAAACTAAATCCACTGTAATTTATTTTACTCAAAGCTAATTATAATCTGTTTGGTGTATTTTTTGTCTAAATTTAAGGGTAGATCTAGACTACATATACATGACTTTGTGGGTTGCCTTTTTTATTTTACTCTAGAAATATCTTAATTTATATATTATTTTTAGGACCGACATTGTCTTGTAAACTCACCTTTTAGCGTCTGGTTGATTAGTCATGGAGATGGTTTAAAGGAAGAGGATTTTAGGAAGGAAAAAAAAAAAGTACTGGTGTGCTGAGAATTACAGATTCCAAATTGTTGTGTACACCATATGTGCAAAATTGTTTTCCCACCTGCCTCTTAAAAAAAAAAAAATAGGTCTGACTTCAAGTTTTGCTGTTTAAAATAATTTTGGGTACCTCTGGCTGACATACCCATTAAATGGAGTGAAACAAGTGATCTGAGGGAGAACAAAACTGGGAGAGCAACTATTGAAGCTACTTATTTTCACTCTCTTCCTTATTTTTCCCAGAAGTCTAGTCCCCAACCTAATGTTGAGTTGTGATTGTGGAACATTCCAGAGCTTTTAAACTTCTGCTTAGTAAGTACTAAGAAATCCAAGTCACTGCCATCGGGTTAATTATGAGGTGTGGCAAATACATTGTTTTCTTGATTTTATTAATTTTGTTTCTTTTGTCTCTGTGTTGTGAAAAAGAAGTTGTCTTCTTGCAAATTCAACTCAGCCATTCCTGGATTTTTCTTAAATATTGTGTTCCATTTTCATATTTAAAGATGAAAATTATGCCCTTTCTTTTTAGTCATTGTGTTGTTGGACTATACTATGTCACTGTGCAGCGATAGGGCTTTTTATTTTCCTTGAATCTTCTTTTAAGCACACACCGTCTGTTTGTTTAAATTTGTATTTAGCAACATAATAGGTCAGCACTGTGGGAGCAGAATTCTAGTGTGAAAATTGAACATCAAATACTAATAAGGAACTTTTATTGAATTCTTGCTATGCCCTCTACTAGGTGTGTTTAAATTCTCAATTTAGCCTTCTGACATTTTATAGATGAGAAACCTTGTGGCTTGGGAAATAGGAAAGTTCAGTGCCTTGCCTGTCACCTGGCCAGAGTTCAAACCCAGGCTGGCAGCAGAGCCCACCCTCTCAGGCTGGATTCAGTACCACCACCATACTCTGTGAACCACGGGGGTTCCTTTACAAAGGGCTCTTGGACCGGTAGGGTTGAGAAATGTTGCATGTCCTATCACCCCCTCAGAGATCCACAGGGCACATAAGTATGCTAGAAGCCCTGAAAAGTCCTGCAGGAAATAAAATTTTAAGATTTTTTTTTTTTTTTTTTTTTAGCTCATCTTTCCCAAATTGACCTGGCCACCGATTGGGTCTGTAAAGAGCTCCAGCATCCTGAGAGAATGGTTGGCTAATAGCTGAATCAAAGTAAGGGAGCTTTTTGAGTGATGTTACTGGTTCATGCCTGTGGGTAGGTGCACCTATGTCAGAGGAAGGCTTTAACTGCCTGGACCTGCTGAATTCTGCTGCTGGACTGTTACTTATGTGTTCACGGTTGGCATGGCCTCATGCAACGTTCTAAATCATACCATCCTTCAAGGTCGATCCAGGTTTAGCCTCTCTGAAGCTTTCCTTAAGTACTTTAGTCCACTTGGATCTCTCCAGGCTCAGATAGATTCATCATTATGGGACAGGACTATAAATGAGTGTAATACTCTTTAGTACATAGCTGCTTTCCTAGTTGGTCTTCAGCTTCTTGAGGGTAGCCCCTGTTCTGTAGTGCTCTCTTGGTTCTCTGCTAATTAGCTGCCGGTCCTGTTGTCCTAGAAAAGAGATCCAAGTTGTTCTAGTAGTGGTTTGTTCAGTTGACAAATACTCATTGTCTCCTGGTCATGACCCCTACTGAGACCTGCATTCATTCTTAATCCTCTAACTTGAACTCATGTAATCATTTCATACTGACATTGGCAATCCTGCTCCCTGTGTTGCTTTCCAGTGGGACACAAACTCACTGATCTTGCTCTGTTTATCAAAAATGACTTTAGTTCTCTTGTAGATTTTCAGACACAGTGAGCACTTTACAAGGCAGAAAAATCCTACTGATGAGTTAAAATAGGTTTCTTACAACAGCCCCTGCATTGGGCTGTTGTTCTCCATTGCTTTAGCAGTCCAGTGACTCTGACAAGTATTTATACTGAGGAATTTTTTTTTTTTTTTAAACATTTTTGACAGAGATCACAAATAGGCAGAGAGGCAGGCAGAGAGAGAGAGAGGAGGAAGCAGGCCCCCTGCTGAGCAGAGAGCCCGACGTGGGACTCGATCCCAGGACTCTGGGATCATGACCTGAGTTGAAGGCAGAGGCTTTAACCCACTGAGCCACCCAGGCGCCCATATACTGAGGAATTTTTTTAATACAGGGAATCCCAGTATAAGTGGTTCCTTGACTTTGGTTGAAAGACAAATGGTTTTAAGTATAACTCATATCAGGTTGCTATTGGTATGGAAATAGGTGTCCAGTGCATAAATTGTGTTTCAGTTACTAGAAACTCCTTTCACATCATCAAAATATCAAAACAGGTCCCCTAAACCAAATAAATGCTTTTATAAATATTTTTCAGGCACATAAAACCAAAGCCGTATCATGTATGTTATGTGGATAAATTTTTCTGCATAGGCAAGATAGAGTGATGCTGCTTAAAATATGAGTCTAATAGGGTTTGCACCGAAAGCACCACCTTTTCTTTTAGAAACTCCCTATAGTAATTATGGATAGTCTTTCTTTGCTTCAAGGCACTATTGTGTACAAAATTAACATCATCTATTTTGACTATTTTCACTCTATTTAGTGCCTAACTGCCTCTGGAAGTCTTTGAATGGTACCTGCTGGGAAATGGCGATTTCTACCACCCTCCCCCAATCTTCTTTGGGGAAATATGAAAAGGGCAAACCAATGGCTCAGTTATCAGTTGGTTTTGTGGGCTCTCTGTGAATTTTAAGGGGTGGTAACTATATATTTGGGGTTTATATCCATTAGAATATAGATTGGACTATTGCAGAAATCCAGAAAGTTAGATTTTTTTTTTTTCCCTCTGATGTAAGTAGCCAAACGAATCTGGCAACTCTTCATAGACCTGTGTGACCTCATCAGGGATCCATGCCCCTTCTCCCTTGTTCTTCTGTTATTCCTAGAGAGCTGCCCTCCTCTACATGGTCTGAGATTACACCACCCTGTCCACTTTCTAGCAATAGGAAGGAAAGAAACTGAAAGGGGAGTTTGTTTCCTTCTCTCCATAGGTACATATCCTGTTCAGCCACATTCCACTGGTCAAAAGGTAGTCAAAAGAAAATTGGAAATGTCTCCTTATTCTGGGTGCCATCTGCATAGCTAAGAGTCAGAGGTTGGAGGAGGTGGTTAATATGAGAGGAGAGGCGAGGAAGAGTGTCGGGGAGTTATAGAAGTCTTCGCCACAACTTGATAGTGTGTAAGTGTTTAAAATAAGGTTTGTAAAAGTCTCTCTCAATAAAGTGTAAAAGCAAGGGGTGAAAAGTCCCTTGTAGCTTAACTTTTAGTCGTACCCAACTCCTTCCCTAGAAAAATCAGCATGGTCTTGGTATCTGGAATAAGTTTGGTCTTCTCACTCAAGCACAAAATTTATTTTTGAATTACTTAATTGTTGATCCCAGATTCTTTTCAGACTTGTCTGCTAAACTCACATCAACAGGACTAGGTTTTAAGTTTCTCTTCTGTACCCGTTATCACCGGATTGTGCTATAGATGTTCAGTAAACTTAAATCACATCGAATCATTATTAAAATTTTGCCTCTTTTGCTTATTTGACAATAGATTCAGTGGTTTCTTGTCTCCCCCCGCCCCAACTGTAACAGTCCCTACTCTTTGCATTGAACTCCCTGTCCACTATCAGAAAGACAGAAAAGGTATGGAGTTTTGGGATTGATGAAGATGTGTTACCAAAAAGTCACTCTTGGACCCCAAACTTTACTGTTGGCAGTCAGGGATTCACGGAAGGGGTGTATGTCATTGGAGGAGTTAGCAAAAATCTGTGCTTTTGCATAATAGTATAAAGAGGTAGGTCTTACAGCGAGCAAGATGTATTAGAGAACTGAAAAAGGAAAATTCGGATATAGAGTAAAACACAGGGGTAGTGATTGAAAGAGCTGCCATACCTAGGGGAGGTCAAGCGGTGAGGGCATGGTAAAAAGGAAGAGGTTGGGATTGTCAGAGTTTAGAAGCTCACAGGAAGCCCAGCAAGCTGGGGTTCAGATCTCTGGATGAAGCATGGTGGGACCCTGTCCAGCTGCCTGTTGGATCTCCAGAATATAATGAGGCTGCTTTGGGGGAATCTGTAACGAAGCTGGGTTGGATCAGTGCTAGAGGCTAGAATCACTCCAGCTGCCCCGGCACAGTGCCCTAACTTTGACAGCAAACAAAGAAGCAATCCGTTCTGCCTGCCTTTCTGTCTCTCTCACGACCCCTGTTGGTGAAGCGTAACAGAGGCAGTTGGCAAAGGAGAGATGTTTGCAGAGTTCCAGTCCACAAAGCAGAATATAGAAGGAAAACAAAATGGGGTGTGTGTGTGTGTGTGTAGTGGGTTTAGTGCTGAGACACAATAATTTAATTGCCAACACAGTACTGGACATAGTCTTTAGAACTTTAAACTTTAGAACTTTAGAAAGTTCATGTGGGAAGCTTTAGGGTGAAATAATATTGTGAGAAAAATTACATCTGGACTGGATGCTATACAGATATGACTTCTTAATATGGACAAGCATAGGCTTTCTTTGAGGAGGGCCACTTAACTTGTATACTAAGTCGAACCGTGGTCTGTCCAGTCTGATACTCTTACCAAAGTACCAGAGCTGTGTTTATGCAAGAGTGCATGACTTTCATTCTTTTATCCTTATGGGTTAAGGATGCAGCTTAGATTTTCCTTTCTTTCCTTTGGAAGCCTGTTATGAAACTGTTACACATTTCCTTGAGGCTTTTTTGAGTTTATTTCTAGTATCTGTGACTCACTAAAAACTACATAGAACTTTTTAGGTGTCTTGCATTGTGTTGGGCCTTGGAGGATGCAAAAATGGCTAAAGGTATCGTCTGTGTCCTCGGGGATGTGACAACCTCGTTTGTGGTACAAGGCAAATGGGAATTATTATACGTTAAATAGTAAGACAGAATGAATTGTACCTGGAAAGTGGAAAAGAGCAGGCCCATGGAAGAGAATTAACTTTTGGCTCATCCTCAAAAGTCGGCTGAGGGTGTGTAAGTGTGTGTTGTGGGGGAGGGCAGCAAGTAGAAACTATACATTTGAGGGGAAAGAAGGAAATAATTATTATAATGGCATTTGGCATACATTTGCCAGTTCCTGTATGAAGTAATATTATTCAGTTAGCTGTATGGAGGCCCTTGTTTTGGCTTCGAGGGATTCTCCTTATTCCAGAATTTTGAATTTGATAGGGATCCTCCCTCCTGCCCCCCTCTATTGTGACTTTCTGTACTTTAGCCATGTTCTTCCTGAGACCATCACCTTTATAAGATAAAAATTCCTATTTTACTTTACTTTCAAATCAAAGCTGGCTCATTTGTTTTTATATTAGTTGTTCCTCACAAAATAGTTTCAAGTTTCTGTATGTGAGCCTCCCTACCTAGAAAAGGCTGTCTTGAGTATCAGAATCTCTAAGCAATGAAAGATTGGCCCTGGCTACCATATCCCTTTTATGTGCACAGTTAGGTTCTTGAATTGTTGTCATTGTCTTGAAAGGAAGCATAATTGGAGCATCTGGGTGGCTTAGTCAGTTAAACGTCAGACTCTTGGTTTCTTTTTTCTTTTCTTTTCTTTTTTTTTTTTAAAGATTTTATTTATTTGTCAGAGAGAGCGAGCGAGAGCGAGCACAGGCAGACAGAGTGGAAGGCAGAGTCAGAGGGAGAAGCAGGCTCCCTGCGGAGCAAGGAGCCCGATATGGGACTCGATCCCAGGACGCTGGGATCATGACCTGAGCCGAAGGCAGCTGCCTAACCAATTGAGCCACCCAGGCGTCCCTAGACTCTTGGTTTCTGAGGGAGATGGACTCAAGCCCCATGTTGGGCTCCACACTCTGGGGAGTCTGCTTGAGATTCTCTTTATCTCTTTATCTCTCCCTCTACCACCCCCCACTCCCGTCCTGCTTGCACTCTGTCTCTAAAGTAAATAAATCTAAAAAAAAAAAAAAAAATAGGGAAGAGAATTGTAGAGAAAGAATAAAAATTCACCTGCTTGAGCCTGTCTCCCTCAATGTTCCTGTTTGTGCCAGTGGTTAATATTATATCCTCTGTAAAACATAATTCAAGACATAACATCTTTTTATTTTACTTATTTATTTGACAGAGCGAGATTACAAGTAGGCAGAGAGGCAGACAGAGAGAGAGGAGGAAGCAGGCTCCCTGCTGAGCAGAGAGCCTGATGCGGGACTTGATCCCAGGACCCTGAGATCATGACCTGAGCCGAAGGCAGAGGCTTTAACCCACTGAGCCACCCAGGCGCCCCCAAGACATAACATCTTAAGGCAGGTCCTGGTCTTAGTTCTCTGTCTGTATCCGTGGCATGGAAAGGAGAGGTCTGTCCCACAGACACAGGTAATTGGAACAGGGGTATCTAACCTAGATCAACTACATTTTTGGTCCTGGGATTTTTGAGTCATGTGGTGTTGTCTACTAGAGATGATGCAGAGCTGGTCTGTAGGCACTGCACCATGGTTAACTCATTAAGCATCAAAGTCCCATACAAAGTAAAATTAAGGGGGAGGGAAATCTGAAAGTTTGCTGAGGAGGCCAGTATCAGAGAAAAGAATGAAGGAGACTTTGTTTCTAGAAGCAGAGAAGAAAGATTTGGAGAGGGATAGACAAAAGGACTACTTCTGCCTTAAGACCTTCTAATTTCATGAGACTGCCTATTCTAACTGCAGATTAAGTTCTGTGACATTTGCGTGAATCCTTACAGTAAGTGCCCTTTTACTTAAGTAGGTTTCTGCATCTTGCATAACAAATTGTTAGAGTAACATATGGAAGTAATCTCCTGCTTGAACCTAAAGGAATTACCATCATAGACATTTCATAGATAAACCAGAGGGGAAGATTTTGAGTAGGGCCCTCAAGTCACATAGAGGAAGTTGTTTTCCCCAGGGCCTTATGTCTATTGCTACCACTGTCTTTTTTCCCCCACCTCGAATTTGTTTTGAGGAGTGGTGATAAAGGAAGATGAAGCGTGTTTTTGTACAAGAGGAAAACTTGTTTTGGAATTTATGATGTCTGCCTTTTTATCCTTTTTTTTTTTTTGACCAAAAATCATTAACTATGATACATAGTATGACTCTCTGTAGTATGTATAATATGAAATTTGGAGAAATTTCTGTGTAAATGAATGATAACCCAGAGGGCAAACAAAATAGAAAAAAGGAATTCATAACTCCCCAAATTTGTTAGCTTTTAGTCTATTCCTGATGAGTACATTTTCTTTAATCAAAATCCCTAAACTTTATATATATATAATTATATATGTAAAAGTTTACATATATATGCATTTTTTTCCTTGCTAAGGAAAAATATCATTTTAACTTGATTTCTTTGAAATAAATTTAGTCATTTACTAGGGAGGTATCTGAGTGGCTTATGAAATAGATGATTGGACCAAAAACTGTAGACCATTAAGTTAAAAAAAAAAAAAAAAGACTAAACATGTTCAGTAGTTAACAATAGTAATAATTTATTGCTGTTTACTCTGAGTTTTGGGTTCATATAAATTTTGTTCATATGCTAGATAGTTATAGAATTGTACTATGAAAGCAATTAGACTTAGTTTTTAACTTTCCTATTTGTAAATGGATTTAAGTTCTTTTTGATAGTCTAGGAACCAATTAAATATTTCCTTAATGGCTCAACTAATTGCTTCATGACTTCATTATTTTATTGTATTCACTTTACAGAATGTTAAAAGCATTAAGAGATAATAGAATGTTAAAGAGACTTATGATGTAAACTAATTGGAGTTCTTATTGTCAGATTTAATATAGTATGTTAATATACAGTATTTATAGAAGCCTTGGGTTGTTTTAAGGGGCATTTAAATTTAAAGTAGGCAATTTTCTTATCAATGTGAAAAGCCTGTCTTATTGCCCTAGGGTTAGTATACAGCGCATTGCAACTTTTTTTTTTTTTTTTTTTTTTTTCCGCATTGCAACTTTTAAGAACTGGAAAGCTGTTGGGAATTTTGTTTGCCAACACTTTCACAATCCCAGTAATATTCCATAGCTTTGAAGGTAAATTTAAGGTTTCATTATTTTCAGAAACAGGGAGAGATGATGTTTGCTGATGATAAAATGAAACTAATATCAGGTTTTGAATCTAATTACTTTTGGGGAGGTGGTTTCATGTGAGTCTTTGATTAAGATTTTATTTTACAGGAGATAAATATAATCTGGCTTTTAGCCATAGGAGCATCTAATCTGAACCCTGAGAACATTCTCTCCATTTTTTGTTGCGATTGAAGAGATCAACAAAAGGATTTGTAAACCCGGGAACTTCTAGCTTAGATCCCCTTAGCTAACTTTCAACCTAGAATCAGTGGCTAAGTAGCAGAGGTTGATTTTTAGTGCTGGCTGAGTAACGAAAACTCTTACTTGTTCATAAAATTCGGTTTCATAACACACAAAGTATTTATAAAGCCACTTATTTCCTTTAATTTCAAGACCAAAATACAAAGGCTGTCTTTGAGATTTGGAGTTGAGTGTGGATTTAATAAAGTGTCATTCAACAAGTGTGTCATACCTCTTAAACTTTAATTATTTTTACTTGTTCAGACTCATCTCGGAGTATTTGTAATTAAAATTGTTTTTTTTTTCTTGAAGCATACTGAAATGATTTATAGCATGGATAGACAGAACGATCTTCCAAAAATGGAAGGGGATCTGTGATTGGTTTTTGTTCTAGGCTAACTTTGAAGTGAATTTCGTATTTGGAACTGTACTCTGAACTTAATACCTTTCCATTCCAGCAGGCATTTAAGTGCTTGAATTGGTTCTCCACCTTCTCTGGGGTAAACTTGATAACTCTTCCAGGAGCATCATTCTACAAAGGAACGAGAGTGGCATAAAAACACCCCCTTCCCTTTGCCTTCAGTATCGGGAGTGTAGTCCAAAAACACATTTTCTTCTCTAGAAATACTGGATCCTGAAGACAATTTCTCAGTGTAGGAGCAGAGTTGTCCTTATCCTGATGAATCTCTTTGGACAATCTGTAATGACCATTAAGAATTTCTGTTCCATGCTTTCTATGAAAGTTGTTCCTCTTAAACAGCTGTTTAAATTAAATTGATGACTTGGATGAGATAGGTAAAGAACTTATGTTTGGTTTCCTGGATGTGTAGTCTTTTAGACAGTAGACACTAGATCTGGCATGGAATCCAAAGAAGCTTTCAAAAATGTCACATGGGACTTAATGAGGGAAAAGAATACACATCACCATGTGGCTTCGATTGATGTTTTAATTTAAGCCCTAATACTAAAACGCACCTCTTACTAATGTTGTACAAAGAGTAACTGAAACTGCCTCCAAATTGGTAATGGAAGTTATGAATAACTGTTTTCAAGTGTGAATGAGATACTTCTTGTTAATTCCCTAATTAATAGGAAAAAAATTAACCCTTAGTGCATTACATCAAATTATATAAAGCTAGATTACAGTTTCCTAGTTCACATTTTACTGATGGAGAGAATCCAAAGTTGAAAAATGTTCAAGCTGTTGTTTAAAGTGAAAACATTTTAGGTGTTCCACATGACCTTTTAAAAGAACTTGGGACGCCTGGGTGGCTTAGTTGGTTAAGCAGCTGCCTTTGGCTCAGGTCATGATCCCAGAGTCCTGGGATCCAGTCCCACATCGGGCTCCTTGCTCAGCAGGGAGCCTGCTTCTCCCTCTGCCTCTGCCTGCCTGTCTGCCTGCCTGTGCTCGCTCGCTCTCTCTCCCTCTGTCTCTGACAAATAAATAAAATCTTTAAAAAAAAAAAAAGAACTTGGATTTTGAAGCAGGTATAGGCATTACTAGTTGGTACTATGAAGATTGTTGTTTGGTTTCATGAAAACAAATTTGGTGATTATGGTGCCATTGTGTAATGGGCTTAACCTCTGAGCCCTTTCCATGTTTGTACTTTGCTTTGCTTCTTGAACATTATTGTCCTTTATTCCGTTTGTTTAAATATCAGATAGAGGCATATCAAAGTTGGGTTCTTTGCTGGGACAGTCAGAGGTACATTTGAGAGGTATATGTGTTTCAAAGAAGGTGAAATTTTTAGATCCTTTTTTGGGGAGGGAAGGGAAACAGAAGGAACCCCATCATTCGGTATTATCAAGATGATATGGATAGTAGGGATCTAATTCCGTGAATGCTGCCTTTTTACAAACTCTGGAAAGTAACCCCAGAGTTTCAGACTCTTATCACTGAAATTGTATTCTTGTCTTAAACCAAATAGTACTGTTCTGCAGGATTTCTGTAATTCAAGCTTTTATAAATTTATGTTGCATCTGGAGCCTATTATAACATGTTCTCTTAGAACAATAAAGAAATTTTATGTGTGTGGGGGAAAAGAAAGCATAGGAGTGGCTTCGATAAGCCATGGACCAGACTTTTATGATAAAAGTAATTCATTTCCTAATCACCTTTAATCAGAAATATGGAGAAGACCTTTCTCTTCTTTCTCCAGTCTTATCTCCTAAAGGGATGAAAAATGGTTGTATTACTTGTCAAAGGGTTTTTTGTTGTTGTTGTTTTGTTTGTTTGTTTGTTTTGAGCTTCAATTCATAGGACCTAATGGTGTCACATAATACACTCTGGACACAGTTTATTGTTATATGGGTCTTGTACACCCTGCAGTATAAGCACGAGGGGGAATGCGTGATCCTCTCCCTGTGCTCCATCTTGGCTGGCCACATCTCGCTCGGGGTCATCCCAAAGCCCAGGCCCTAGGCATGTTCAGGCTCTGGTTGAAGAGAAGCTGGGAGATGATATTGCACATCAGTGTTCTACAGTGGGGGATGGATGGGCTTTGGAGCCAGAAAGTTCTGAATTTGAGCCCTGGTTTATCTTAGTTCTCAGGTGTAATAGAGTATGTGACTTAATCTTTCGGAGCCTTACCCTCATGATCTGTAAAATGGAGATTGTCCCATCTCACAGAGCTGCCAAGAGGATTAAACACTGCTTAATGCATGTTTCCATGTTATGGTTCCTGGCCTCCCTTCCATTCTGGGGAGTCGTTGGGGGAAGGAAGCAGATATAGTTGGGTGTAGCAGAAGCCCAGGGCTCTGTGCATGTAAGGAATTACAGGATGAAAGTGAGAAGTGGTCTCCAGGAATATAAACCCTAACTTAACCCTAGTTTTCATAACTTCACAATGATGGAAAATAATGCAAGGATGTGGCATGTACAAACCAATACTTTTAGTCAAGAATAAAATATTCTTCCCTGTCTTTGGCTACTATTATTTGTTCTCCCCCTTCAGAAAATTATCTAAAGGGAAAGCCCTCCTTTCTTTGGTTGGTTTTGAGTTTTCAGATTAATAAAAATGTGAGAAAGGGGAGGTTCATCAAGGTTAGGTGGGAAGTTTATCAAGTGGGAGATACATAAATAAGTTAGTTTTCAGCTTTGTGACCCCAAATTCTTTCTTTACATTGCTGCTGACTTGCTTCAGTGACCTTACTGAACCTGTTCCTTTAGTGAAAAAAGGCTTGGGGAGAAGGCCACTTCTTAAAGCAGCGTCCAGAATCTCTCAGAGTAGATCTCTCTCTGTGGTGCTTCCTGGAGTGTCCCCCTGTGAGGGTCTCCGTTAAAAATAAAAAATTCCCGGGGCGCCTGGGTGGCTTAGTGGGTTAAAGCCTCTGCCTTCAGCTCAGGTCATGATCTCAGGGTCCTGGGATCGAGCCCTGCATTGGGCTCTCTGCTTGGTGCAGAGCCTGCTTCCCCCTCTCTCTCTGCCTGCTTCTCTGCCTACTTGTGATCTCTCTCTCTGTGTCAAATAAATGAATAAAAAAATTTTTTTTAATAAAAAATAATAAAAAATAAATTCCCATGGCCAGACAGGTGTAGCAAAAACTGTTTACTAGTCCCCCACCCCTTTAAGGAGTCACAAGTCTGAAAAGTCTTGAAGAAATTTACTTAACTTTAGCCCTGTTAGTTCAGTAAATACTGTTTGAGAACTTGCTGCGTTCAGACCCTGTCGTAGGCTGCCTCTGGGAGGGCTAGGGAAGAGACAGGTAAAGAGTGAAATGATGATTTCAGATAACGATGAATACTCTGGACATCTTAAAGCCGTGTGAGTGCCGTGGGTGAGAGGTGAGAACTCCTTTTGATCGATGGTCATAAAAGGTCTCTAGAAAGGGGCTGTTTGAGCCAGAGTCTGAAAGGTAAATGGGGTGAGGCAACAGAAATAGACTTGCAAAAATCTTGGAGGGTAGGATCTTCTAGGCAGAGAATCTGAAAAGGGATTCGTGTTTTCTGGAGCACATTTTGAGGAGAATAAAGGCAAAGAAATACATGTAAGAAGGATTTTGTAATCCCGATTTTGCATGCATGATATATATTTAATCTCTGTTGAGCATTGTGTGCTAGGTACTCTGTGCTACAGACACAGAGAGCAGAGTTCTGTTTTATTTATTTATTTTTTTAAGATTTTATTTGACAGACAGAGATCACAGTAGACAGAGAGGCAGGCAGAGAGAGAGAGAGGGAAGCAGGCTCCCTGTTGAGCAGAGAGCCCGATGCGGGACTCCATCCCAGGATCCTGAGATCTCGACCTGAGCCGAAGGCAGCGGCTTAACCCACTGAGCCACCCAGGCACCCGCACAGTTCTGTTTTAAGGAAGAGAGTCTTTCAAAGGAGAAGGATTCAACATTTAGGGGACAAGGGCTAGGTTGTACAATGGAGGCAGCATATTGTGGCTGAGGCAAGAGGGAGTCCGACTGCCTAGGTTCAAATCTCAGCTCTGCCTCACACTCGCTTTAAAGCCTCCCATAAGTTACTGAGCCTCTGTGATGGCATATTAGGAACCCTGTGGTGTTTCTTTCAGCGGGCCATTAGTATCTGCAGTGTTCTTAGAATAGTGCCTGTAATGTAGGCCCACTTGCTAAAATAGATGACGATGGTGTGCTATTCCTAGCACAGTCATTGTCATGTTGCTGTCCCCATCATCAGAAGGTAATGGTGACATCATTATAGTAGACTACCTAGTGCCCCACATGGCACAGTCCAGATGCCTGGATAGCTTTCGTCCCCTCCTAATAGGGCCCAGGCTTGCCCATGAGAATCCTATAGTGATCACCTACCACGTATGAACTGTCCTTACCCAGCAAAGGAGATTAAAAGTTGCTTCATTGACTTTTCTTTCTTTCCTTTTTCATATTGATTTATGTATTTGAGAGAGCTAGCCCTCGTGAGTGGGGAAGGGGCAGAGGGAGAGAATCTTCACGCAGATTTCCTGCTGCGTGTGGCTCCCATACACAGGGCTGGATCTCACCCCCACCATGAGACCATGACCTGAGCTGAAACCAAGAGTCAGTCACTTAACCAACTGAAGCACCCAGGCGCCATTTGTCTACTTTCTATCCAAGTTACCTTTTTTAACAATGAAATGTTTTCTAAGGGTTTGTAAGCCTTAAGTCAGATTGTCTTTCATTTTGGGCAAGGGTGAAGGGTAGGAAGGAACAAATCAGAATCTGCAGTCCACCACTTCTTGGATTAGGTTAGATGAGAATCATAGTTCTAGAATAGTAATGGATCATCACAAGTGACAAGGCACTATAAGATTCACCGTGTTCCTTCTAAATAAATAAAAGTTAAAATTTATTTGCAATAATTTTAGCATTTTATTGGTTTCTTTGATTTTATTTGTCAGAGAGTGCGAGTGCACAAGCAGGCTCCCCACTAGAGCAGGGAGCCTGATGCAGGACTTGATCCCAGGCCCCAGGATCATGACCTGAGCCAAAGGCAGATGCTTAACTGACTGAGCCACCCAGGCATCCTAGCATTATGTTGATTTCTAATTCTTAAAAAATTAGCAATCCCTGTATAAAATAAGAAAGGCCCAGTGGCTGCAAACATTCATAACCTGAATAATTCATTCCCTAACCATTTAGATAAAATGAGAGATTTTTATAAAGCTAAAGAAATTATTAAACTTCTATTTTGTACACGGAAGAAGCGATTTAGCTAACCAGTTATATATCTAACTTCCGTAGCAGCCCTTTGGAATTAATCTAATTGCGTTCATTGAAAGTCACTCACCTTTTGCAACATGACAGTTTTATGCCAGGAGAACGAAAATGTCAGGTCTTTCCATTACAGAGAGCCAGATTTTTCCCTTGATTATTTAAGGCAGAAAGAAAGCCAGTGAGATTAATCTGTTTTAAAACTATTTTTAAAACATGCTCCCATGTTCTAAGACCACTTTGTTCTTGGATACTGCTTTCTAAAATCTGTAGGTTTCTATTCTTTAAAAAATAAAAGAAAAAAATGAATATCTCACTTGACATACCATTTTATTCCAGGGAATCCTAATTAACACACTAATATCAAAGAGCTGACAACCTCCTACATATTATTTTAGGATTCCATGTGCAAGACTGTGATATTCTAGCTATTTGAATAGCATATATTCTCCATAGCTTGCTAATAGCAGTTTTATGTATTCTTTTTTTATTTATGTCTATCTGGTCTTTAGAGTATGCTAAGGAGTGGGAGGTAAATATGTACTCATAAAGGATGTTGCAGGAAATAGATCTTGTAGGATACAGTTATTTCCATTTTTTTTTAAGTACAAGATTCTAGAGTCCCAAAAGTCTGTATGGTAGAATATTGAGTGCTACTTTTTTTTCAGTGAAACAAAAGTAATATTCCAAATGAGAGAGAGATTAGAGGAGCATTTCTCAAATACCATTTTTGAACCTCAGCTTAAAATAGATGTATCACAGAAAATCTTAAGTGAAAACAAAGGAAGAACATTTATGAGACAGATAACTATATGGTAGGTGTTTTCATAGAGGATATGATTCTTAACATAAAACTTCAAGATCTGTGATCCATTCCAAATTTGTTCAGATTGAGTAGTTGCCTGATGGCTTTGTGAAGTACTATTTTGACTTGGTTTTAATGTTTTTAAAGTTCAAAGCTAAAGTTTTTGCTTACTCTTAACAATGGTGTAACACCTATTAGAATGAAAAAAAAATTAAGATTTCATTTTTAAGTAATCTCTATATCCAGCTTGGGGTACAAGCTCATAACCCCAAGACCAAGCTTTGCATGTTCCATCTGCCACGTTCCCCTAGAAGGCATTTTCTATTTCTTTTTTCCCCTCACTTTCTTGCCTTCATTTCGCCTTTTTGCTTAATATTTTAAAAATTGTATTTTTAGGACACGTTTTTAGATGGACTACCTCATATTCTTTTCAGTATGTGGTAGAATTATTTAATTAAATAATTACAAACCTGACCAAATTTACCCACCTAGGAACTGAAGAGCCAAATATTAATACAAACCCTCCTATGATTGATTGCAGAGTACATGCTGTTCCAAATGCACCTTTGCTGCCTTACGGAATCCAGATAAAAATAAAGAAGAAAACTTAAGTGCTCTGAACGAATTCACAGCTATTTGTATGACTAGAATGCAATCTATTTTGAGCAAAGAGAACTGGGTTATATTCTATTTCTATATTGAGCCCAACTAGTAAGTCATCTTCATTCTATAGGATTCAATTCAACATTGTATTAACTTAATGAAAATGCCAGCTCGCATTCAGGGGATATGACCAACAAGTGATATCAAATAGGACATCTTAGCAAGAGTACCCTTTTTCTGGTAATTGCTGATTGTGTCCTACAACCTTCCATGTTAATTGGCTTAGAGTGCCTCGTCATGCTTTAGCCAGGTTGTCCAGAACCCTGCAAAGATCTTTTCATCAGCTCTCATTAGGATGCCACTCTCAGCCTTTCCTTAATAGGAAGGCAGAGAATTTCCAGACTTCTGTGTCTCTTAGTGGGTTTTGATGTTTGGAGAAAAGTGACAGTCCTATTGTAAGTGGATGTCTGATCTTACACTTCTAAAGAGAGGAAGAGAGGAAGATCTTTCTGAAAGAAAACAGCAGATCCTGTCTTTATGAATTGTTTATTAGGAAGTCTGATTTTCAAGTTCATAATATGCATTGATTTTTCTTTCTTCTTTCTGATGGTGATATTGCTCTTTCATAGCAAACTTGATACTGTACGATATCAACCGTTTTCATTTTTGCCAAAGGGAAACACTCCTATATTTCCAAAACCTTGAGAAGCAAGCCTTTTAAAAGGGCTTTTCCTGGTTCATCCTTACTGCTGGGCTACACAGACTGCTGGCGTGAATGAGCATTCTCTCTGGAAGAGAAGCTCAGATCATTGTGGGTCTAGCCCTGCACCAGACATTCATGGTAGGCAGAAGTAGCTTCTTCCTTAGCCGGTGAGTTCCTAAGCCTAGTGCAGATCTACAGTGATTAGAGCCTGAAAAATCATGTACAGAGGGATTGGGTCTGTCTTCCTGCCCTTGATCCTGCAGTCGTGTTTTCTGGGACTACCCCTTCTTTACTTTGTTTCCTACCTCTTCAGTCCTTACCTTGCTGTCAAAGTCTAGTTCAAATCCTCTTCTTCTAGGAAGGCTGCCCCACCCGTTCCAGCTCCCAACAACTTTTTTTCCTGGCTAGTTACAGCTTTTGTTGCACAGTCTGATGGGACCCTTGACTTGGCTCCTGCCTGGTATTTCCAAGTAAAGGCTGTCCTTGTGTTGGATACGAACCAGGGAGGAGCTTGTTTTTATTTCCTGGCATCCCGTTGAGATAGGTACCGTCATGATCCCAAACTGACAGATGAAGGTAGATGGCCTCTGTTGCCAGTCACAAAACCTTGCAGCACTAGAGCCAAGTTTGAGACCTCATCTTTCTGATTCAAAGTCTGCTTCCTTCCACTGTGTGGACCTGGACTCTCAGACTCATCTTCAGGTTCAAGAATTTTCTGCCTCTCTGATGTTCTAAGAAATGGGAAGTAGAAAAGAGTACGGAAGAATGAGGGGGAGTTTTGCTTCTTCCATCTGTGCAGCGCACACTGGCCCCAGGAGGCCTGTGGCTAGAGGGGCCAGTGTGGTGGGGTGAACACAGATTGTCCTTAGTTTCCAGTCCAAGGTCTCCCTCCCACTAAGTAGTTCCGGATTTAGAAAACTCAGTTTGCAGCCAAGATGTGACACAGCCTCTCCGGTGCATTGGAAACTGCTGTTGTGGCTACTTGGGGGCCCTGTGGAAGGGGGTGCTTTGCTGTCTATCACTGTGGCCATCACCAGCTTCCCCGTTTACAGCAACTACCCCTCACTGCTGGGGTTTACCAAATGGACTCAGTGTCTGCCGTCTTTCTGTGTTGCCTCATATGGGTCCTTGAGTCTAGAATGTGACTTGCCTTTTCCTTCTTTCTTACAGCTGTGTCAGTTACAACTGTTTTCAGTACCACTGTAGTGGGCTCGAGTTTCTCCAAAGGGGATCCCCTGTCTTTGTCACCGGGGCTGTTCATGGGCCTCCTACCCCAAAATGAAAGTGATCTTGACAGGAGAGTTGTCCCATCATAAAGGTTTTTTTTCTCAGTTCAAAAGAATAAATTTTTGTAGAAAATACAAAGAAGAATAAAATAAGAATGACTTAACCACCCGATGATAACTTGCTAAATTTTGATATATACTCTAACATTTCCCACATCAGTGTATATATTTTTTCATGCAGAATATATAAACACTATCAAAAAAGGGTGTGTGGCTCATTTTATATTTGTAGTTCCTCAGGGTTTTTCTCTTAAAACTATATCTTCCATATCATTATACTTACTAAATTATTTAGAAGTGAAAGTAAAGTTATTAACTCAAACCTCTATTTGGGTTGTTTCCCACCTCTCTGCTCTTGTAAATAGTTGAGTGGTAAGAGTTGTAGCTAATTTTGTACACAAATTCTTAATACTGTGTTTTCACCCTTTCTTCCTGGTTTCTTTATCTTCAAAGTAATACATGAGAAGAGTAGCTTCCATCCATCACCTTATGATTTCCTCAGCATAGATATTTAGAATTGTCTTTTTCTTTCTTTTAAAGATTTTGTTTATTTATTAGAGAACACAAGCAGAGGGAGTGGCAGGCAGAGGGAGAAGCAGGCTTCCCGCTGGGCAAGGAGCCTAACGTGGGACTGGATACCAGGACCCTGGGATCATGACTGGAGCCAAAGGCAGGTGCTCAACTGACTGAGCCACCCAGCCATCTCTTCTTTTCTTTTCTTTTCTTTTTTTTAAAAATAGGCTCGGGGTGCCTGGGTGGTTCAGCTGGTTGAGTGTCCAGCTCTTGATTTCACCTTAGGCTATGGTCTCAGGGTTGTGGGATCGAGCGCTATGTATGGCTTTGTGCTCAGTGTGGAATGTGCTTGTCCATCTCCCTCCTCCACAGCCCCACCACCCCATGCTCCCTCTCTCTAAAATAAGTAAAACCTTTAAAAAAGAAATAAAATAGGCTCCACTCCCAGCATGGGGCTTGAGCTCACAACCCTGGGATCAAGAGTCGCATGCTCTACCAGCTGAGCCATCCAGGCACTCCAGATTTCTAGAATTTTAATTGTTGGGTCCAAAGGTATGCCTTTTGCAAAGGTTATACTGTATAAGTTTACTCTTACTAATAAATGAAAACCTCATTGATGCTGGATATTATTTCATATTTTGTCAATTTTATAGGTAATGAAATCTTAGTGTTTTTAAAATACTAATATGATCAAGCATCATTTTTATTAACCATTTGAATATCATCTTTTTAAAATTTGAATGTTATCTTTTTAAAATTTCCTGCTTATGTTTTTCCCCATTCCTTTCTATAGGTGTTTATTTTTTCCTAAAAATGTGCAAGAGGTTTTTTGTTTGTTTGTTTTGTGTGGGTGGGATGGGGTGGCTAGGATTTAAGAATATTAACACTTTGGTTGCCATATTATAAATATTTGTTGCTATATTATAAATATTTCCCCAGCTTTTTGTCTTTCATTTTTTTTTTTTTGTTTTGGTATTTTAAATTTAAAGTATTATCATGGTTAAAGATATAAATAGGTAAAAGTGAAAAAGTACGGTCTATATTGTTTCTCTAATAGCACTAGAAAATAGGCAGTTTTTCCTATTTTTGATTTAACAATGGAAAATTTCTATTTGCTCCTTGATATAAAAGATGCAAATTTGGCCTGTCCTTTTCTGTTTACCTCTCATTCTACCAAAAGTTGGGATTTTTAGGTGTTCTCCTCTTTAGCTTTATGACTCAAAATAACTCTTCTTCTTCTTCTTTTTTTTTTTTAAAGATTTTATTTTCTTATTTGACAGAGACAGAGAGTGGGAACACAAGCAGGGGGAGGAGCAGAGAGGGAGAAGTAGGCTTCCTGCCGAGCAGGGAGCCTGATGTGGGCCTTGATCCCAGGACCCTGAGATCATGGCCTAAGCCAAAGGCAGATGCTTAACGACTGAGCCACCCAGGTGCCCTCAAAATAACTCTCCTCATTTTATATTCCATTATCAGCCTCTCTTGACCCCCACTTTATAAAATAAGAATATTAGCATCTCTACCCTATGGGCCTACTGTCTTTCCCCATCTACACCTAGGGATTCTGAGACCAGAGCTTTTCCAGAAGTTTCCCTCTCCTCTGAGGTCCTCACAGGACTGGCATCCATCTCTACTGTCTCTCTCTCAGCCTGGTTCATCTCCCAGCCCGCTCTCCTTTGCTTCCTGTCTTCTAGAAAGACTCTGTTTCTGCTTAGGCCTTTCTCTTGCCGGTTACAAGTTTCCTTCCTTATATCTTTTGATTAAATGGAGTTCTCAGAAAGATGAGAACATGCCTAGCTAGCCTGCCATCTCCACCTTAATTTTACAGTGGCTTTGGACAGAGAATTAAACATTTTTTTTTCTATAATCAAACCTACAAATGATTTCTTTTGGTTTCTACCTTTGGTGCCATGTGTAGGAAGTCCTTTTTCAATTTAGGATTGTTTCCTTTCAGTATTTCTATGAATTCTTTCTTACATTTAAATCTTTATTAATTTCTAGAATTTATTTTGGTGGTGGAATGGTTTAGAAATCTAACTTTTGTCCAAATGGTTAGCCAGTTCCTCCAGTATCATTTATTAAATAATAAAATTTTGAAGTACCAGCTTTTATTAAGTACTTTTTATTTTTTGTTTTGTTTTGTTTGTTTGTTTTTAAGAGAGTGCGAGAACGTGAGCAGGGAGCAGAGCAGAGAGAGGGGGAGAGAGAAAATCCTAGGCAGGCTCTGCGTGCAACGTGGAACCCAATGCAGGGCTCAATCTCAGGACACTGCCAACTTAACTTGAGCCAAGATCAAGAACCAGATGCTTAACTGACTGAGCCACCCAGGTGTCCCTAAATACTTAGTTTCTTTTATACATTTGTGTCTCTTTGTGAACTTTGATTCATTAATCTTTATCTATACTGGCGCCAAACTTCTTTATTTCAAAATTTATTTTAATATCTGGAGGGCAGTTCTCCCCCCACATACCGTAACATCATTGTTCTTCTTTTGAAATATATTCTTAGCTGATATGTTTTGTCTTTCCTTCAGTAAGAAGAAAAGTGGGCCATATTATTATACATTTTGAATGAAGTTGCTTTGGTCAACCCATTTCTTAGCTCTTAGGACTCTTTGGTATTTTTTTTTTTTTTCCTAGCTGAACTGGAGAAGTAGAACTTCTGTGTTACATTAGTTCCTTGTCCAGAACGAGTCTCACTTGCTCCCAAGACTAGAATTAGAAAATGCAGTACATTGCCAGTAACCCTTAACTCCGCTCTGATTCTGTGAACATATATATCTCACTGACCAGTGTTTGTGTAGTTACTTGGAGCCAAAAGGAAAATAATCACGTAGCCAATTTCACTGTTAATACTACAGGTGGGCTTCCCCTCTCTGGTACCTGCCAATAGACCCCCTCCTTCCACCCCCCCCCTCCCCATACCTCACTTGCTCTCCCCATCTCTGGCAGTCTCACCCAGCCTCCTGAATCACTTCAGGAATGTGTAGATGCCCTGGGGCCATTTCATCAGGTTCCTTTCTCACCCCATCTGCCAACCCATCCTTAGCGTTCCCCCATAGGGGACCAGCACAGAAAGTTCCTGACCTTGCATACCTCTGTGCTCAGGCAGAACTGGGCACCTGACAAGAAATATTTAATTATCCTTACACAGAAACATTGCAGCATCAACATGACTCATTCCAGCCAGAAGAATGAGCAGTTGTTTCCTGGCAGGAAGGATGCCAGGAAACCTATACTTTGGAGTCCCTGTGGGCATGGAGCATGTGTTTGAGGTAGATAGAATTTCAACGGCTGGAAAACTCACCTACACGGACTCTTTCATAAACCTACCTAGAGCAAAATGAAAAATGGTAACCTGTGCCCAAATCTTTATCAGGAGCCAAGGAGAGCAGAAAATCACCTTTATTCTTTTTCCTTTTATATTTGTTTTATTAGTCTCATTCTTTTTGATTCTTCAACAAAAATTGAAATGTTAAAAATTAAATATTTTCTGTAGAACATACTTCATTGAAACTTTATTCTGATGCTGTCCAACAGAAAAACAAATGCAGGTCACACAATTCAAAGTTTCTAGTAGACACATTGAAAAGTTTTGAAAACCCAGCTGAAATTAATTTTAACATACTTTATTTAGCTTAATATATCCAGTGTCCTGTTCAGCATGTATTCAATGTAAAAAAAAAAAAAAATTGAGATCCTTCAAATTTTTTTCCATTGAAAGGTGTGTATTTTATAATTACAGCTCATCTTAAGTTGGACTAGCCTATATTTTAAGTGTTCAGTAATCACAGATCGTTTTCTAAATTTGTTGTGTTTTACTTTGTCCTTGTATTGAAACTAACCAATTCTAAGGGTTCTTAATCTGAGGATGCTTGTCTAGAAACACCTCAGAATTTCAAATTATACATTCCTGTCTGTACCACCATTAGATCTGCTGAGGTAAAAATCTATGAGTCTGGACATGCAAAAGATACATAGGTGTGGGGTGCCATGGTGGCTCAGTCGATTAAGTGGCTACCTTCAGCTTGGGTCATAATCCCAGGGTCTTGAGCTCCCTGCTCAACTGGGAGCCTGTGTCTGCTGCTCCCCTTACTTGTGCTCTCTCTCTGTCAAATAAAATCTTAAAACACACACACACACACACACACACACACACACACACACACAAAACATAGGTGACTATAACAAGTACCTTTAAAAACCAAGCTAGTCCCATTTATTCATTTTTACCTATGACTAAACATACCCAGTATAATGAGCTTTTTCCACAGGGTAATGATACAGACCTGAATCTTTCAATGACAAATCTGGTACCCTTTTTATTACATTACACTGCTTGTCCTTTTTACCATAGTGGATAAGAATGTAGACTAATATTCTATGTGGATTTTTTTATAAATAATTTTTTTAAAGATTTTATTTATTTATTTGACAGAGATCTCAAGTAGGCAGAGAGGCAGGCAGAGAGAGAGGGGGAAGCAGACTCCCCACTGAGCAGAGAGCCTGATGCGGGGCTCTATCCCAGGACCCCGGGATCATGACCTGAGCCGAAGGCAGAGGCTTTAATGCACTGAGCCACCCAGGCGCCCCTGTGGATTTTTTAAAAAGGTGGAGGGAGGGGCAGAGAAAGAATCTCAAGCAGACTCCATGTCCAGCCCAGAAGCCGTCCAGGGGCTCAATCTCACAACCCAGAGGTCGTGACCTGAGAAGAAATCAAGAGCCCAAGAACCAGAGGATGCTTAACTGACTGAGCCATCCAGGTGTCCCTGGGTGGATTTTCAGTAACAAAAGGGATTGGCAACAAAATGGATTTTCAGATTAATCTTCAGTTTTTGAGGAAATTAAGTGTAGAATAACACACTGGTAACGTGCAGGTGTGTACACAAACACATCGCCTAAATACTCTTACTGATTGAAATTTCATTGTGATGGGCATGACCAGATTTTATGTGTACTTTCATTCTCCATGTCTTTTAGATATTAGAGTTAGTCAATAGAGCACCATGGGCTGCTATTTTAAAACTCCTTTTCAAAATCTGTATCAAAATAGCAGTTGGGTTTATTGTAATTATTTTAATGTATCTCTGGACATCATGATCTAATATATAGGTTCTTCAGCCTATCAATTTTCAAAGTGTGAAAAACACATTCAACTCTTGCGCTTTCAGGTTAAAATTTCATCTTTAATGACAAGACTGCCACATCTCAGCAGGCAGTATGGTTGACTGCTCTGTAATTTTATGGGAATTCTTTATAGGGTAAATCACAATGGCTTTCTTCTTTCTTTTACGTAGAGCTGACAAGGGCAGCACAAGTACTACACTGAAAAATAAATCTGAGAGGTCATCCAAAGGTAATGCCAGGATTATTTTAGATTAGTTGAAGACAAGAAAAATGTTTGCTTTTTAACACTAGTTTTAGAAGTGACTAAACTTTAGAAGTTAGATAAATCTTAGGCAAGTGAATTTAACAACTAAATATTTTCAAGTTATTTAATAATATTTTTCTTAAAAATCATTTTAAGTTTTCAGAGAGTACAAGCACAAGGCCTATTAAATAAAGGAATGGTATCCATAGTGCCCTCCTAATAACTACTAGATTTTAAAAAAGCATCTTAAAGTTCCGGATCGTTTAAAGTCTGTTTAAACAATTTTTTTTTTTTTTTTTTAAACAGTGGTCAGAATGGTTATATGGCTCCCAGTTGAGAGTCTTGAGTTTAGAGTATCTAGACTATATTATATGGTCTAGATAATTTACATAGTCTAGATAATATATATTCTTTTAATTTCTTTTTAAAGACTTTTTTAGAGCAGTTTTAGGTTCATAGCCAAATTGAGAAGGTACAGATTTCTCCTATACCCCCTGCCCCCACACTTATACAGCCTCCCCTATTATCAACATCCCCCACCAGAGTTGTACATTGTTACAATTGATGAACCCCCCACCCCATTGACACATCGTCGACCAAAGTACATAGCGTGCATCGTGCATTAGGATTCGCTCTTGGTGTTATACATTCTTTGGATTTGGACAGTATGCAATGTACAACTGATTCTTGAAAAACCCGGGGTTAAGGGCCCCAATCCCTGTACAGTTAAAAATCTGTGTATAACTTTGACTCCCCAAATACTTAACTGCTAATAGCATACTGTTGACCAGAGCCTTACTGATAATAAACACTTTATCAACATGTTTTTGTATGTTTTATGTATTATATACTGTATTCTTACAATAAAATAAGCTAGGGAAAAGAAAATGTTAAAAAAAAATCCTACACAGCTCTGTACTGTATTTACTTAAAAAAAAATATCCACGTATTTGTGGACCTGCACAGTTTAAAACCTTGTTATTCAGGGGTCAACTGTGTAATGACACCCATCCGTCATTATAGTATACTACAGAGTATTTTCACTGCCCTAAAAATTCTCTGTACTCTACCTGTTCATCCCCATCCAATCCTTGGCAGCCACTGATTCCCCCATCCCCACCGTCTAGTTTTGCCTCTCTCTTTTTACAAATGAACAGTTCAAACTGAGATCCAAAGAGATCAGTGGGTTAACTCCAGGTCACACAGAAAGTCCTCTGGTCTGCCACTGCCTTCTGATTCACTTCACTGACTTGTCTTTTTTATTGACTATGATGACCTCTTTTGTTGGAATGTAATAGTTTATTAAGGTGTGATTTGCTATAACAAAATGATGAAAACTATTTTGAGATCAATTGGACTTACAAACACAATACGATGAAGATAATAGCATGACTTCAGTGTTTGAAAATTACATCTGTATTTCCTTCTGTTTATCATTGGGCATTAAGTAGAGAATGATTATTTCTCCAAAAATAGGTTTCTTAAGACTGAGTACAATAACCAAAGTTTTAAAATCCTTTTTATGGAAAATACTAAAACTTGAATCTGCAACCCTGCTTTTCTTTTTTAACATTCTCGATCACGTCAGGAAAAAATTTTACGTTAGGGTATAATTGTATATATAAGGTACTAGGACATACAGGTTGCCTAATTGACTTTTAATGTATTAAGTGAGAAAATTTACCTATTACTAATTTTCAGTTGACCAAATGAAAAAATGGATGACTCCTTGTTTAAGTGCTCTGTTGTATTCTTAGTATTCAAGATGCTTAAACTAAATAAGAAAAAACATGATTTCTCTTTTTACATTCTCTTTTTACTTACTCAGTGGTATTTTTCTTTTTAATGCTGGACAGTGTTTTTACTGCAAAATTAAAGCTGATAAACCTGATCTTCTACTCTGTGCTATTCAAGCTGCTTCAGTGAGGAACTGTTCCCCATAAACCTGGGAATTTGTTAGAAGTGAAGCATTTGCCATTTGAGCATATTAAGAAGATCTAGATTGAAAGCCAGTAAGAGAAAAGGAATTGTTACTTTTCTGGCAGCATTTGTAAAAACTGATCAGGCAATGAGCAGTAATCTTTAACACAATTGAGTTGTGATGAACAAATATGAGTAATCGTACATTGTCTTAGAGGAGTCCTGGATTGATATTTTTATTATGCACTATACTTCACAATCAAATAAAGGAGCCTGTTTGCACATATCCTGAAAACTATAATTTGATAAGTATATAACTTATATACTTATAAGTATATAAGTTACTTCTTAGTAATTTTTGAAGGTCTGCCAACCAAAAAATTTGTAATAAAATTCAGTCTTATGAAATTAAAGATTAAATGACAAAAATGCAGCTGTTTCAATAAATATTAAAGCACTGCTATGCCTAAAGCACCTCAAATGCAGTTGTTTTCACCAACTTTGGTTTTAAAAGTCTTTTTTCATTAAGTGAATTATATGAACATCCTTTCTCATTATTACTGCGAAGGATTCATCATAATTTTTCATAGTAACTTTGACTTTGGACTCAGTTTTAGGGAAATTTAAATGTATTCTTCTATACGTTTTCAGAAATGTTGACCACTGCACTTGACTAATATATACTTTACTTTATAAAATTAACTAACATATGGGCTTTTATATTGCTCCAGGCAAATTTGGTAAACCTCAGTCTCTGATTTGGGGGGGAAAAAAAATCAGGATACCTCTGAAAATAATACACAACCGAATGTTGTTTATATTTTGGAAGACCTAGCTAAGATATGATCATTAAATAATAACCTTTAATTTTGATGTTTTAATAGATGATCAGGTGTTTCCTTTAAACAACAAAGTTCAATTTGAGAGATTGAGTACAAAGCTCTTTAAAAACTCTTACGGAGTCCACCTTTGTGACAGGTATTTCAGCCGTTGGATTTTGATAACCTAAGAAACTTTCTTTAGAGAAGTCATTAACTTGTGATTTGACCCACATCACTCTGTAAGGTCATGATGGCTTCAGGCTTCTTATCTCTAACTAGCCCTCTCCGCTGGGACACAGAGTGTGTTCCAAGAGAAAGAGCAAGGTCTCTGTGTGATTAAATTGAGTCTGTAAGGGACCAGAGGCACCCAAGAAAACACCAGAGTTTAAGAAATCTTCAAACAGAAAAGAAACACAAGCCCAGATGAGCCCTAAGGAAAAGTGAAGTATTTGGTGCAGGTTCACCTTATGTACACACTCAGCAGAACTGTTCTGACCAAGAATCCAAATCCAGGTTCTCAAGCCCTGTAGAGAGTTAGATCACCAGCCCTTGGCAGTAGAGAGTTTGTAGAATTCCTTGGTGGAATCCGGCAGTAAGTAGTAACCTGTTACCCTGGCCTTTTACTTATTCCCAAATTTGCAGTTTTATGGATTTTTTTTTTTCCTGTTCTGTTCCTGCCAGCCCCAGGAGATGGTCAGCATTTTCCAAAGTGTCATTCAACACTTCTCTAATACCAGAGGCAGTACCAACGCATCCTGGCACCTAGCCCATGTTCGTACTTCAGGAATACCCAGCTGCCCTGGTGATGGCCAAGTGCCAACTCATGTAGCCAAGTTGTGGTTTGGACACGTGGACCCATTCCTTTCTGTAACCCTATCAGAATTGCCGGCTTGCTTTCTCCCCCCCACCGGAATCTAAGCTCCTAGAAGGCGGATGCCATGACTTTTCTCTCTGTTACCTCCAGGAAAATGGTGGATGTACAAAGGAGGTTAGTTGAAGGAGCAAATTCAGCTATCCAAGAGGTTCTGAATTAGCCCCTTCAAGTCTGTTTGTCTCTTTTTAATACACTCACATACTAGGGGAACTGAATTAAGTAAGGATCAGAGCTGCTAGCCAGGGAAGGGCTGGTTGCTGACCTGAGTACCTGAGAAGTCTTTGGGCTCAAAGAAGCCTTTCAAGGAGCATACTGGGATCACAATTCCAGTGGCAGTGATATAAGTATCTTTCTTTAGCTGTGAGTAAAGTAATTTTATATTTAAAAAAACAAACAAAAAAATGTGTGAATCTGTTTTTCTGGACAGTCTTATAAAGGCACGAAATTAAAACATTAATTAAATTAAAACGAAATTAAAATGAAAAAGCCTATGTTTTCACTTATGAGAAGGATAAAATTACATGCCACTGAAATTGATATGAGGAAATTCAGGAAGTAGGGTCAGTTAATTATAGAAAATTTAATACTGCTTGAGGTTTAACTTTTTTTTTTTTTTTTAAGATTTTTATTTACTTGAGAGAAGAGAGAGAGTACACCGTAGGGTGGGGAAGGGGCAGAGGGCAAGGAACAAGCAGACTCGGCTGAGCAGGGAGCCGAATGTGGGACTCCATCCCAGGATCCCCAGTTCATGACCTAAGCCAAAGGTAGACACTTAACTGACTGAGCCACCCAGGTGCCCCAGGTTTAAATATCTTGACAGAGTATCAGTCTCAATTCTTCAATTATGTGACAATAAAGCTTTACCTTTTAAATTTAACTAAGAAGCTCATTTCTACTTAATGAAATGTTAGAATTACAGAACCATCTAAAAACTACAGTTTTTCTTGTCAATTATTTTGAAGCTGTTGTAGTATGTAGGTTTGAGATAGACAATATCGACTGCATTTTGACTGACATTCAGATATTTAAAACTGGCTTTAGTGATTACAGAGAATGATGTCCCTATGCTGTTTCTAAGATGGTTTTCCTCCTTTAATATTTTTTCAACCACTGATTTACTTTAGCAAACACTTTCTTTGTAAAAAAATTCAAAGGTAGAACTTGTAGCTAATCAACAATTCCAGATCAGTAGAATCTAATGAAGTGTTTTATCCATCCTACTTTAGTCAGAAATATCATTCTTATATCATGTGGCAATAGTCCTTTAGTGCGTCTACTAATAACTAGTAAATATAGGCGTGAAATGACAGCGATGAAATTTGCTACACCAATTGACACATCCTTTCATGAATGGTTTCTCTGTTGTCGTTTAACCAATCTTCACAGCATCTTCATCAGGAATAGATTACCATCTTAAACCACTTTCTTTGCTCATCCATACGAAGCAATTCCTCATCCATTCAGGTTTTGTCATGAGAATTGTAGCAATTTACTTATATCTTCAGGCTCCATTTCTAATTCTAGTTCTCGCTTTTTCCACCATGTCTGCAGTTACTTCCTCCACTGAAGCCTTGAACCCCTCAAAGTCATTCACAGGCGTTAGAATCAAATACTTACAAACTTCTCTAAATGTTGCTATTTTGACCTCTTCCCAGGAGTCACAGATGTTCTAAATGGTGCCTAGGATAGTGAATCTTTTCCAGAAGGTTTTCCGTTTACTTTGCCCAGATCCATCAGAGGAATCACTATGGCAGTTGGAGCTTTATGAAAGGCATTTATAATAAGACTTCTTGATCTGTGGGCTACAGAATGGACATTGCATTAGCAGGCATGAAAACATTAATCTCGTTGTCCATTTCCATCAGAGTTCTTGGGTAACCAGGTACATTGTTAACGGGCAGTCATATTTTGAAAGGAATCTTTTTTTCTGAGTCATTCTCAACAGTGGGCTTAAAATGTTCAGTAAATCATGTTGTAACAGATGTATGGTCATCCAGGCTTTGTTCCATTTATAGAGCACAGCCAGAGTAAATCCAGTATAATTCTTTTTTTTTTTTTTTAAGATTTTATTTATTTATTTATTGGATAGAGATCACAAGTAAATAGAGAGGCAGGCAGAGAGAGAGGGGGAAGCAGGCTTCCTGCTGAGGCTCGATCCCAGGACGCTGAAATCAAGACCTGAGCTGAGGGCAGAGGCTTAACCCACTGAGTCACCCAGGTGCCTGAGATCCAGTATAATTCTTAAGTGTCCTAGGATTTTTGGAGTGGCCCCTCACAAGAGAGTCAGCCAATGCTTTGAAGCTTTTAAGTCGAGCATTGACCTCTCCTCTCCAGCTAGGAAAGTCCTAGATGACCTCTTCTTCCAACAGAAGCCTATTTTATCTACATTGAAAATTGGTTTAGTGTAGCCCCCTTCATGAATTCTCTTAACTGGATCTTCTGGAGAACTTGCTGCAGCTTCTCCATCTGCACATGCTGCTTCCCTTTGATGCTTCTTTCCTTAAATCTCCTGAACCAACCTCTGCTAATTTCCAACTTTTCTTTTGAGGCCTCCTCACCTTTCAGTCTTCATGGAATTGGAAAGAACTAGAGCCTTGCTTGGGATCAGGCTTTGGATGAGCGGAATGTGATGGCTGGTTTGATCTTCTGTACAGACCACTGAAATTGTCTCTACATTAGCAATAAGGCTCTTTAACTTTCTTATTCATGTGTTCCCTAGAGGAGCTCTTAGTTTTAGTTTTCTTCAAGAGCTTTTCCTTTGCATTCAAAAGTCTATTTGGGGGTGCCTGGGTGGCTCAGTGGGTTAAAGCCTCTCTGCCTTCGGCTGTGGTTCATGGTCTCAGGGTCCTGGGATCAAGCCCCGCATCGGGCTCTCTGCTCAACGGGGAGCCTGCTTCCTCCTCTCTCTCTGCCTGCCTCTCTGCCTACTTGTGATCTCTGTCAAATAAAAAAATAAATAAATTCTTAAAAAAAAAAAAGTCTATTTGGTGCAAGAGACAGCTTTCAGCCTGTCTTTTCAGCATGTCTTTCTCACTAAGCTTGGTCATTTCTTGATTTAAAGAGGAATGTTTCCTTTCACCTGAGCACTTAGGGGCCTTTTAGGATTAGGTAACTAAATGATCTAATTTCAGTATTGTAGTGTTTAAGGGAATAGGGAGATCTGAGGAGAGGGGGAGAGAAGAATGGCTGGTCAGTGGAGCAGTCAGAAGACACACATTTATTAAGTTTGCCCTTAGATGGGTGCAGTTCATGGTGCTCCCGAACAATTACAATAATAATCAAAGATGACTGATTGCAGATCGCCATAACAGATACAGTGAAAAAGTCTGAAGTGTTGTAAGGATTACCAAAATATTACAGGGAGACACAAAGCGAGCGAGTGCTCTTAGAAAAATGACACCGATAGACTTGTTTGTCACTGGGTTGCCATAAACCATCAGTTTGTGTTTTTACAAAAATGGGGTATCTGTGAAGTACAGTAAAACAGGTATACTTGGATCTGACATCTACAAGAACATAAGGTTGAAGGGAATTCATGTTTTAGTTTTACAGAAAATTGTTTTAAAATGCACAAAGGAAAAGGCCCAAATCCCCCCCCCCCCCCCCCCCGCCTTCTTATTTAAAGTGGGGTTAGCATCTGTATTGCCCAGAGATTCAGGGCTTAGTCTTCTATGTTTCTTTACCTAAATGACAGGAAATGGTGATTTTGACGTTTGTATTTTTTCTTAGACCTGAGGCAGAGATAATTTGCAGCCTGACTTCCTTCCCTCTGTTAGTGAAGGTGGGGCTGATAAACTTCAACCTTGCTTACTGAAGATAGTCCCTTCTATTAGATACCGTCTTAATTTGAAACAATGCTAAGAAGGCTGACAGTTGTTTATAAAATACCATCATAAAGCCATCAGGCTCCAGAGAGTTCTGATTACATTTCATAATAGCCTTAATTTCTCTGGCTGAATCACCTCAGTACATTTTTCTCCTGGCTTCTGGAGACAGGTTAGGAAGAAAACAGATTAAATTCCAATACCTTAAGCTATTTGTTGGGCCTGCAGTGTTTCTTTTAAAAGTTTAAATGATAATGTAGATTAACAGATTGGTTTATCCTCAAATCTTAGCATAGATGTTTTATGTAGATTGGAAGTCATCTCATTTGTGAATGAAATATGGCATCTTATAGAACAAAATGAGTCTTATGCAAATCCAGGCTTAGAAGCAATTGTTGGAATTCGGAGGTTGGGTGAGGAGTTTTATTTTAATTCTTTTCTAATGTGAGATGTTTTCTGAAAGCTAAAAAGCTTTATTTTAAATTTGAGAGGACTTTTTCTTGTTTTGTTTTTTAATCTTGGAGATCAAGATACTATCACAGTTCCCTCAATTCTCCCGAATATTTTGTGTCCTTGGCTTTAGAAACAACATCCAAGCAGTGGCTATTGAGAAAGGGTATGTGTATATTAGTAGATTTTAAGTGCTCTTTGAAGGGAATCATATACATATACTCTAAAAAGAGCAATTTCAGCAGTTTCTCAATCACTAAGATTTTGTGTTTCTTTTTAGTTGGAGCATTACTATTCACATTGTGAATTGTAGAAGGATGGATAGTATCCAGCATAAATAATACAAAAATACAATTTCTGCTCAGAATTAAAGAGTAAATATTAAATATCTTATGTAGAGAGTGAAAAGCATATTCTTTTAAATGTTGGCAGTTGCCTCATGGTCCCATTCATTCATTCATTCCTTCATTTTATTCAACAAGTATTTACCAACCCCTGTTGTTTCTAGCACTAGCTAGTTGCTCAATGTGCAAAGATGAATGAGTTATGATCCCCCATCACAAGGAGCCACCAGCTTCCAAATGCTTGGCTATTTGATTGTTTTATTTTTATTTATTTTCATCAATATCCATCTTCCTGGAGATCTGCTTAGTACTGGAGATGTAGCAGAAAAAAAAAGACAGGAACACTCTCTTTCTTTATGGGATTGTTCTCTAGCCCAGTCATAAGTCAACATGAATGAAATAACAAACCAACCAGTACTGAGCCGAACCTGTTCATAGAGAGTGAGCTACCAATCATACTAATATAGAGACAATCCTTGGGGGGTGCCTGGGTGGCTCAGTCATTAAACGGCTGCCTTCGGTTCCAGTCATGATCTCAGGGTCCTGGGATGGAGCCCCGCATCGGGCTCCCTGCTCAGCTGGAAGCCTGCTTCTCCCTCTCCACTCCCCCTGCTTGTGTTCCCTCTCTCGCTGTGTCTCTGTCAAATAAATAAAATATTAAAAAAAAATAGAGACAATCCTTTGATGATAGTTTAATTAATGAAATAATATCAGAGCATTTTTTTTAATAGACTTTATTTTTTAGAACAGTCTTAGGTTCACAGCAAAATTAAGAGGAAGGGACAGAGATTTCTCATATACTCCCTGCCCCCATTCATGCCCAGCCTCTACCATCAGCATCCTTCACCACCGATTTTTTCCTGTCTCTGTGGTTTTGCCTTTTCCAGAGTGTCCTAAATTGCAATCATATAACATGTAGCCTTTTCATACCGGTTTCTTTTACTAAGTAATAGGTGTTTAAAATTCTTCCATGTCTTTTTGTGGCTTGATAACTTATTTCTTTTATGGTGTTGAGTAAGATTCCATTGTTTGGTTGTACCAAAGTTTGTTTATCCACTCATCTACTGAAGGACATCTGGGTTGTTGCCAAGTTTGGGCAGTTACAAATAAAGCTGCTGTAAATGTGCAGCTTCATGGGGACGTTAAGTTTCCCATTCCTCGGGGTAAATACCAAGTGGCACGATTGCTGGATTGCATGGTAAGAGTAGGTTTCATTTCGTAAGAAGCTGCCAAACTGTCTTCCAAAATAGCTGTACCATTTTGCATTCCCTGCACAGTGAAGGAGAGTTCCTGTTGCTTCCCAGCGTTGTCAGCCACTGGTATAGTCAGTGTCCTGGATTTTGATCCTTCTTGTGGGTGTGTAACAGTGTCTCATTTTTACAGTTTGCCTTGCCTTGATGACCTAGATTGCAGAGCATCTTTTCATGTGCTTATTTGCCATCTGTACATCATCTTTGGTGAGGATGAGGTCGTTAGCCCATTTTTGGAAATTGGGGAGTGTTATTTTTTAAGTGACTAAGTGAAGTTACGGCCCCACTGGTAGAGCAAAATCACAAATCTAAAATAGCAGTCTTTAGACATAGGCTTGGGAGATTGTTTACTTAGCATTTGAGTCATTGAGAACTTTAATATTTCAGTAATATTTCACTAGTATTAACTATTCTTAATTTAATTTTATTTGGAAAAAGGTGAAAGGCGGGTACCAGTTTTAAAACCCAGCTCTGACTCAAATGTTGGCAAGTTTGGCTGTCACATCAGACTTGATTAAATATGCAAGGAGATAAATTGCAGTTACCTCACTGGTGCGTCAGTCAGATTTATTTGACTCTGTCCACTCTTTAATCACCACTGTTCGGGGGGATTGATCTAGTGAGAGTTATACTTAAATTGTAGCATGAGTCAAAAGGGGCGAGGCACTGTTTTCATCACTTCACGCTCTCCAGTACTGCTCCCGAAACAGTCTGTGTTGAAGGGCTGTGTTTGTTTTTTTTTTTTTTTTAATTTTATCAGGTCACAAACCAATACTCTAGATCAGTAAAAGTGAACTGAGAGAAAAATGACAATTTTAAAAGGAAGATGCAAAATATGAGCCTGCATTAGATTGAGTAGACATAAAATGAAGCTATCTGATTGCCTTAAAGATTGTAAAAGCTGCCTTTTACCTTTGTACCTGCGTCCTTAGGGAGTGCTGACCAGTCCCTGAGGATTGCTCTTCCGCAGCATCAGTGCATCCTTAGGAGCCCCTTAGTAAACATTCGCATGAATGGAGTGCTCATTGCACGGAGAAGATCTCAACATTATTTAATAATCTGTACATTTGGTGTTGCTTTGCCTTTAAATAGGCGATTTTTAAAAGTTATGCATATGAAACAAAGATTTTTATATTCCGATTACTTCTTTTAGAAATTTTAAATCGTTCCTACCTCTTCTAGATTAGATACATTTAAATAGGACTTTATGTAAAGTGCTTTCCCACACTTTAGCTCGTGTGATACTTGTGACAGCTCTGTGAAGTTGGACACTTAACTATTTTCCCCGTATTACCAACAACTTAACTGCAGTTTAACTGAGATTATATAGCTAATGAGTGGAAGATGTGGGCTGAAAACTAGAATTCCTAACTCCTGTTTTAGAGCTGAGATTGAACTCCTTCATCATTGACCTCTATCAGTGTTTGAAATAAAATTGCTATTAAGGTCAAAGCACCGGACTGTTAGTTTCTGGCTCTGGATCTTTTTGTCAATAGTAGTATAATTTTCTTCTTGAGAGACTTATCCTTTAGAGGAAAAAAAAAAAAATTCCATCAGCACTTCTCGGAATCAGTTCTGGGAGCCACTTGTACTTAGATGGGGCTCCTAAAGATAAGCAGTCTTTCATTTTTAACAAAAGAGGACCCCTTCAGAGGTGTCTGATAAATGATTTTGAGAATTTTGACCACTGATATTTGCTCTAATCATTTAAAAATCAAGTCAGGGGCACCCGGCTGGCTCTGTCATTACAGCATGAGACTCTTGATCTTGGGGTTGTGAGTTTGGTCCCACGTTGGGGGTAGAGTTTACTTTAATAAAAAGTAAAATCAGTTCATGGTTTAAAAAATAATAAAAGTCGAATCAGATAGTCTCTGTATTCTGCTTAGGATTCCTTTCGTTGCATTTTAAGTGCACTAGTCCTTCCCGTCCCTTTTTAATATTACATCCTGCCTTCTTTTAAACCATGTTAAGTGTCAAATAAGTCACTGCATAAATTTAGTGGAGTTTTTAAAAATTAGTACAGCAAGATTTCTAAGCTTGCATTCTATTAGTTTAACTCTGACCCAAGAAAAACAGATCATACTAGTTCTGATAAAACAGTTCTATAGTTCTTGAATATATCTGTTCAATAACGAAAATGTTATTACTGAATTAAAAAGAATTGCACAGTATTGTATTTGCTTTCTTTAGGAATACCCTTACCTCACTCATCCAAAATGTGTCCAGTCATTCAAACAACTTAAAAAACCATTTTGCTCTTAAGCATTTTATAATGGAAATTTTCTTCAAATATACAAATAGGGGGTGGGGGTTAGGCAAATGGGTGAAGGGGAGTGGGAGCTACAGATTCCGTTATGGAATGAATCAGTCACAGGGATGAAAGCCACAGCACAGGGAACACAGTCAGTGGTATTGTAACAGCATTGTATGGTGACAGATGGTATCTACACTTGTGAACATAACATAGTGTATAGACTTGTCTTTTCACTATGTTGTACACATGAACTAATGTAACACTATGTCATCTTCAATAAGATACACACACACATACACACACACACTTTGAGAGAACAGTACAGTGAACATCCATGTGAACACCTCTTGGATTCACAGTTAATATTTTGACAAATTTGCTTTCCTTCTCTTCTTCCCTCTCCCCCTATATAGGTCTTGACTTGATTTAGGTAAAACATGATTGATTATTAAAAATACCTTTTTGATGTGTGGACTTTATATCGCATCACATCAAGAGGCAAATGATGTCAGATTATTCCATTATTAATGATGTTCTTTAATCATTTGTATATAGTGGTAAACTGCCAGCTCTCTTTTTTGTAAATAACAAATGTGTGTCAGTACAACTTTGGTACCATGTGCATGTCCTGTTCTCCCAACAGCGTTTCAACCAAAGGTTTCAGCATCATTTGGCCCCTGCCTCAGACTAGTGTTCAATCAGGATTGAGTTATTTCATCCACATGGTTAGCTGTTCGTTCTTCTCTAAAGGTGAGCATTCCCTCGCCTTTAACAGTAGATGGACTGTAGTTCATGCTAAAAATCAGGGTAAATGCTTAATTCTTCCCTTTTAATTACCCTGTTTGGAGTAGATTTCACTAAATCAAATCCCGCCCCCACCTTTTTTTCCCAGTATTGCTTTTCCTTCTGACACAACCAAATTGGCTCACCTTGTGATTTCCACTTCACATCTGGAATCAGCCACTTCTCCAAGGAGATGAGCTCCTTTTAGTGGGGCATGGTATTTAGAAATCAAGATCTAAAGGTTGGGCATGTTTATTCTTTTGTATCACTGCTTTCAGGCCCTTTTTGCAGGTGGGGCCAGGAAGTATGTTTTCTTCTTTTAATCATCATGTTGATATTTCTAATTAAATTAAGTTTAGCTTTTTGAATACATTTGTGTTTCTTATTCTGAAAATCTTGGTTCTTATTTAAATATTTGCTTATTTCCTTCATATATATGTATGTTTAAAGTTATGCTATCAATATTACTGCTACTAAAAATAAAACTCTGAAGTTTAAGATTTCTTTGCAGTTTTTCTTCTACCTGGGGAGTTTTTAAACTTACAAATTCCTTTACCCCCAGACCTTTTGCATGAGACTCTTGGAGGAGAAATTGGTGTCAGCTCGCAGGTTTGTATTTTCAAATAACAAATCCATGACCTACTGCCGTAGTCAGTCTCGGGATTGCTGGAATGTGTGAGATCTGTTTTGCTTTGGGTAATATTCCCACCTCCTTTTTCTCCTCCTAAGACACTTTCATAGTTTGATTATAATGTTGAGTAATTGGCACAGAAAGAAAAATGTAAACAAATGGGAAAAGGGTTGACTGGGGAGCAAAAAATGAACAATAACTTTTCACATTTTCAGAGTCTCGTTCTCTACAGTATCTTCCCTACATTCCTTCAGGAGGTTTTAAACAGTAATCCTGACTTGAAAAACATTTTAATATTTATTTAATAATGGCACAACATTATGTTGCATATTTGGTGTTGCTAGGCACTCAGTGTTTTATACATTACCTCATTTAATCTTTGCAGTCGTATATTCAGTTTTATAAGTGAGGACATTGATTTTAAATATATGTAGTGTTTGCTTATGGGATGACTTTTCAGGGAAATACACGTCCTACCTTCCGCCACAGGTAGGTTTATCTAAGAAGGTTATCTATGGGTTATCTAGGAAAGCTGATTCTGAGTTGGAGGTGTGGTTGCAGGTTCTATTGGTTGGGGGGAGAGGGTTCTGGATCAACACCTGAAAGGAGAGGTTGAAAATATAAATGCACAGAGAAGTTGAACCTCCCCACCGACCTCCACCCTCAACAAAGCAATACACTGGTTAAAAAAAAAAAAAAAAGTTGATGCGAACTGTCTCTATGAAGTCCTTAGCTGACCCCACCGTGGGGCGGGGGAGCAGGAGGCCTGGAGCTAGGATGGTCCTTCAGAGTTGTTCCAGTTTGGAATGGAGAAGCTGGGCCTTTTTTACCTCTGCAGTGACCAGTGATTGTGTACAACAGACTGTCCCTGAAGGAGGCTTGACTTTGGGCAAGGCAGTTTCTTTAGCAGAGGTGATCCCAGCAAGGGCTGACAGCAGTCTCCACCAGCAGCTGGGGGTGTAAGTCCTTTAGTCGTGGAGGGGTTATGGGAGGTTACCATGGTGCCCACAACCTCTTCTATGGATTTGCTATAGTTTCTCCAAAACAAATTGTTCTTGACAAAAACCATTTTTCCCCCATTGGTTATCTTCTTATTTTTTCTGTTAAAGAATCCATGTTCAAGGAAGTTTGTTCTCATTGCCTTTTATCATAAACCTAAACTCTTCCTTTTTAACACAGTTTAATCAGCTTTTAGCTCCCTGCCTTGTATGATGTTGATGGGGCCAAAATTTTTACATGTAGGTAACTTTTACACTGTTTTTAGATATCACAGGTTTATCATCTCTAATCCAGTCACCAGAATTTTACTCTATTTCACTTTGTAACCACACTTGAGAAGTTCTCAAGTCTATTCAAGAGGTAGTTTTTATGTTAGCTCAAGCTTCAGGTCTCCTGAATTTCAAACCCTTCTTTGTTAAAGCACTCTCTTTGACACTCAACATGCACCCTTCATCCCATGATTTTCTTTTCTTTTCTTTTCTTTTTAAGGGTTCTCTTTATTTATTTGACAGACAGAGATCACAAGTAGGCAGAAAGGTGGACAGAGAGGGAGGGGGAAACAGGCTCCCTGCTGAGCAGAGAGCCTGATTGGGGGCTCGATCCCAGGACCCTGAAATCACAACCTGAGCCGAAAGCAGAGGCTTTAACCCACTGAACCACCCAGGCGCCCCATCATCCCATGATTTTCCGGTGAAGAAAGTGACTTGCCTGCTCCCCATCTGTCCCACCTCACTATCCCTGTGAAGTTGGAGGTAGAAAGGCAGCCTGTTTCACAAAGATCCACGTCCACCTGTTGGTTTAGATGTGTGGATGGCGAGGGCTGGAATATGGTGTCACTGACAGCTGACTGCCACATGCCTCCTACCTGAGGTGTACTTCGGCTCCCTTCTTGGGGAGGGTGGGGAATAAGTGTTCTCAGCAAAAGAAATGCTTGATTTTGAGTATTTGAATTAGGTTAGTCTGCATATTGTAAATGCACTGCTGGTTATCTTACATTAGGGGTGTATCTAGTCTTCATTTTTATTGGGAGGATCTCAAAATACTTTTATTATGTTCTGTACATTTTAAAACATAGTCATTTTTCCTTTTACTGAACTTGAGCACCCAACAACACAGTTCTTTGCTTTATAATGTTCTCTAACCTACAAATGAAATGTATCACTGCTTTCAGGCCCTTTCAGCAAGTGGGCAAGGAAGTATGTTTTCTTCTTTTAATCATCCTGTTGATATTTCTAATTAAATTAGGCAGCACTCTCGGGTTCTCTCCCTCCTTGGGAGCTTTGCTATCACTCAGTTAACTTTGCTGCCTACCAGACAGAACAAAACACACACACACACACACAACACACACAAGAAATGCTTTTAATTTTAACCTCTTTAATTTTTTGATTTAAATACAAATTTTTAAAATTTACCTGCCTTTAAAGAAATGTCTTGAGGATGAACTGGAAGCAAGTATAAGAGGGAGAGATCAGTGGAGAACAAGAGTGTGATAAAGTATTCTGTTTGAAAAAAGTGTATGCATCTTTGCATAAAGCCCTTGGGCTTCTGCCTCATGAATGCCTCATTTTAGAGGATGTCCTATGACATAATGTCTCCTCTGTGCTTTTAAGTAATTGATAACTGATGACTGACCAGGTGATGCGTCATTGAATTCACTCTGTTTTTTGTACTTTTTAAAAACTTACTGAAAGTCTTATTGTTTTGTTTTCTTAATGCTACCTTAAATTTTCGGTAGTATACTCAAATGAAAAATATTCCTACCTATGACCTATGTGTGAACTTTCAGCTCAGTCTTTTTGTGATCACAAGTACTGTTCTCTGAGCCTTCCATCAGCTGTGCTTGGTGGGTATTCTCTTTATCCCCAAATTACTTATGATGACCTCTTTGGCAGTCAACCAACTTCACAATTTATTGTTGTAGAACCTCCTAGAGGAAAACAAAATCTCGAGTTACTGTTAATAGACTGTTTTCTAATGGATTTTCATCAGTAAATCTTAAAACAAGTTTGAGAGAAAGGTAATGATCTTTTTAAAAACTTTATATAAGCATATGCTCAAGATAGGAACCAAGGGATGAGAAAATATATCTAAAATCTCCCCACCAGACACAACTACTACTTTTAACTTTGTTGCTAGTCATTTCTGGTTGTTTTTTTCTCTTTCCATATTTGAGATTATATGATATAAGCAGTATGTATATTCAGTGCATGTATTCTAATTTTAAAAAACATCATAAGGATTTTCCCCAGGAATTATTTCTCTTAAACATTTTTATAGTTATGGACAATCCAGCTGTATAAGGGTAACATTCTTGGCCATTCGTTCTCTTGTTAGAAACATTCTATTTGTTTCTAGTCTATTGCTAGTATATGCTGCAGTGGAACATTTATGCATAATGTCTTTTTCTGTAATTAGAATTATCTCCCTAGAATATATACCCAGCTCTGAAATTTTGTAGTCAGAAAAAAATGAATGTTTTTAAGGATGTTGATACCTACAGCCAGGTGGCTCTGCCAAGAACTCTACCAACATTGTACTATTCATATTTTTTTTATTTTTTAAAGAGCAGTTCCAAGATCTTCATGACCCTAAAAAGGTTGAAAACCACTGATAGGTTTATTAAAATTTTATGGAATTAAGATTTTATGGTTCTTGAGGTCATTACTGACTTTTAGCTTTCTAGAAGGCTAGCACAAGCATAGCCTAAAGAAGCTGTGCAAGAAATCTGTTGAAAATATGATCTCAGTGAGGCCTGCAAGTGATCAGACTGAGGATTCCTTTCAGGAATACTCTGGACTTCAGGGAGTAGAAGTGGTGGTAACTCTTCTTCGCATTAATTCGAAAAGTCCTCTTTTATTTACTTCCTGTTTGTCAGTGGCAGACAAATAGAAGATATTTGAAAACAATTCCATGTTTCTGTGAGCATAGCAGCATAGCAGCTCTTGTGCCCAACTGACTAACTGAAAATAATTTCTGTTTTTCTCAGTAGAAGTAAAATCATATGAGTGTATCATTCTAATATTCTGATATTCACCTCGCCTAGTGGGCCTCATAGTAAGTTATTACTCCTTTTTGAAGTATGAATTGGATTTCTGGAAATTCACTTCTTTGAAAATAGCCCTTTCTGAATTATCTTATTAATAGCATTATACTGGTTTTACAAAAAAGGGATTTTTATTAAAATGAACTTCTGAAATGAACAGATTCTAAGGAATATATTTAGGTTTTGATATTTTAAAAATCTGAAAGAAAGGGGCACCTGGGTGGCTCAGTGGTTAGTTAAAGCCTCTGCCTTCAGCTCAGGTCATGATCCCAGGGTCCTGGGATCGAGCCCCGCATCTGGCCCCGCATCTGAGCACAGCAGGGATCCTGCTTCCTCCTCTCTTTCTGCCTGCCTCTCTGCCTACTTGTGATCTCTGTCTGTCAAATAAATAAACAAAATCTTTTAAGAAAAAATCTGAAAGAAAGCTATCAATTTATATAGCTAAAAGTTTTGAGAACCTTGTGGAGCCCGAGACCCTGGATTTGAATCCCTGCCAGGTCCTCCGGAGGGTATGGCTTTTGGCAAGTTACTTAAACTCTGTGCCTCTATTTTCCTCATCTGCAGGATGTGGTAAATGATGGTTCCCAGCTCAAATGGTTATTTCAAGGATGAAAAGAGCCAGGTAGAATGCACTTGGAATAGTGCTGGTGACATTGTAAGGGCTCTTCTACCTGCTCTCACCCTACCATCATCATCGTCGTCATCAACACTCTGAACTGAATCAGCACTCAGTAAAACACTTCCAGTGACAAACTGATTTGCCTCTGTTTTAAAAATCGGTTCCGGTTTCCTTGTTGAAGCCTTTGGAGGTTCTTTGCTAATTTTGCTAATGTTGACAAAGCTTTGACTGACACCTTGGCAGGCTGTCTTTGGCATGTGCTGTGAAGTAACAGTGAGCCTCGTTTTTCCATTCATTCATAGATAGAAAAATAACTGTCTTGCTTACCTTAATTGTGCCAGGTGAAAAAGGAACTCTTTTTCACAGAAAAACAAAAATACTTTTAAATGACTTAGGGTCATCAGAAGATGATGTCAAAATTACACTGAGGTGTTCTGTGAGACTTGACCGTTCCAAGCACTGTGCATGTTTTTGCTGGAATTTCGCCTTTAGTTGCAAAGGGATCTCAGATTTCAGTTTACTACTTTGGTAGCTTATGTGAGACCCAGTGGAGTTGGCTGGAATGTGTTCGAGCAGCTAAATGTAGCATGTTCCTGACTGACCCTCGCCTTTGCTGACCGATAGAGCCACTTTCCATGGCTCAGCGACTGCTGCTCTTCCTTCTCCCCAGCATTTCTTGAGCTTATCATCTTAAGGTGTTCTAGAAAGAGGTGTTAAGTATTATAAACATTGCTGTGATAAAATTAGGACACTACTTTTAATTTCCAGAAAGTGGTGTTTAGCATGATTAAGAAATGGACCTGGAAAGAACTGGAAAGTTAACGTGAACGGCATCACGTTGTTAATGTTCTAATGTCAGTATAAGCTCCTTATCCCGTGATATATCAGAATGGATTAGGAGATGACCGTGTCTTATTCTCCATGAAAGCAGTGTCTTGATATGTGACTCCTAACCTGCCTTTGGATTTCACAGGGCACATCCTCGTGTATCCCAGAAAACAGACTGTGGTATCTGTGGATACCTACTCTGTGAGGCTTTCTTCTCCTCTCCCTGGGTGATCCCTTTTACACCATGAAAAGGATAAAAAAGACCATTTCTTTTTTAACCTTTCATGGTCTCATATATAGGCAGCCCATCCTGAAAAGTGTAGTAAGCTCCCCGTGATGGTATAATTCTTTTCTATTATGGAGCCATTTTTGGATAAGTTTTTGGTTAAAGTGGAATATTAGCGAAGCCATAGTCGTGGGCTTATGAATAATTTGGTTTTATTCCATGGCTTCAGCGATGCTTTTAGTCGTAAAAAGGCAAAAGTATTTTTTAGCAGGATTTTGAACAGCTCAGAATTTAAAGATGTAGTACATCAGTCAGAAGAGTCAGCTTAACAGGACCAAAAATACTTTAGTTCTTACTTATGAGAGAGGCTGATTTAATTCTTTGTGTAAAATTAGTTCAAAATGTCTTTCCCTTATTTCACATGCTGTCAGGGGAAATCATCGTCTAACACATTAAAGGAGCGAACAAACCGTTGACAAGGCACATCTCATTGTTTAGAGTGTCAGAATGGGCCATTTCTTCGGTGTAAGTAAGTTGCCAAAGACAAACTGTATAAAATGTGATAAAGAAGCAGAATAAAGAGACATGAAAGTATATATTAGTTGAGCATTTTTAAAGGCCTCTCAAATTTTTTGGTATATTTCTAGAAAGTAGAAGTCATCAAGCAGTTGTAAGTCAGGTGGCTCAGCATTGGGGCTAAATGCTCAGGAGTCTGAGTTACGCAGGGTTCAAGTACCAGGGAGTCCCTTCTGAATTATGTGACATTGGATGTGTTAGTCTCTCTAATCTTTGATTTCCTCAACTATAAAATGTGAAAATAAAATTACAGGACCTGTCATACTTAGGATCACTGTAAGCCCTGGAGAATGAAACCTACTTACCAGTATCTGGCTATTTTATTTTTTTAATCAGACTTTTCATTGCTGTTCCCCCAAGATCCATCTAAACACCATATGGCACACCCCCCTCTAGAAACATGGAGCTCAGGGACATCACATTTCTATTGAATAGGTGTTATTTTACATAGGGGGATAAGAATAAGGAAAATAGAAATGTCAGAATTGAGAAGAAAGGAAGATACATAATACAAACTCCTACTGCACAAAAGGAGTAAAAGACTAAGACCCTCCTCAGCTAGAACTTTTAGTTGGGGGCGTGGGGAGAAGACGAGCACATGGGATAGATAGGGAATTATAAAAGTATGAAGGAGTAGAAATTCATGCAAGGGAAAATATCACTGGAGCTAGAACAGATGGCAGGGCTGGATCTTATCAAAGGACTTGGAACTGAACCTAGAAAGAAAGAGGCGGGCAACAGGGCAGTGCTGTAGGCTAAGGCTTGCTAGCAGGAGCCAAACTAGAGGCCAGGCTGACAATGTGTTTCTCTGATCTCGTGAAGGGTCCAGCTGACTAGAGTATGGGGACAGCTTGAGTGAGTAACCAGGGATGACAGAAGGACAGGCAAAGGATTTTGAACTGACATGTTAGAAAAAGATTGGAAGACTTTCAATTTTTTTTTTAAAGATTTTATTTATTTATTTGACAGAGAGATCACAAGTAGGTAGAGAGGCAGGCAGAGAGAGAGGAAGAAGCAGGCTCCCCGCCAAGCAGAGAGCCCGATGTGGGGCTCGATCCCAGGACCCCGGGACCATGACCTGAGCTGAAGGCAGAGGCTTTAACCCACTGAGCCACCCAGGTGCCCCAGTTTTTGTTTTTGTTTTTGTTTAAGAACTCTCTGACATGCACTGTGAGAGCATTAACATAGGTAAATCTGATTGCAGGAAGTAGAATAGGTTAAATCAGAACGGGTTAAATTACTGTTGGAGTAATTCAGACAGCAGTAGTGAGGGTTTGGATCCCAAGGAGGAGCAAAGTACATGTGTCTGCCCCAGTTGCATGTTCCCGTTACCGCAGAGAGGCTGCCCTCCTCCTGACCTGACTAACCCCACCTCTGCTTTGGCTCCCACCAGTCCCCATTCTCAGGAATGCCTCACTTTTAATTATTCCTCCTCTCACATATATTTGAATACCTTATCCTTGCCTTTCTTTTTAAAGCTGCTCAGAACTTTCCCATTAAAAACAAAACGAACCCAAACCCCTCACCCAACCTCCTTTCCTCCAGCTCCCTCTCCATTGCTGTACTCTTTACAGGCAGGGCCTTCACAAAGGTACCTACTTTTGCTTGCACCATTTCCATACCTTCCAACTCCACACCTCAACGCCACTGGCCCTGGGCTCTTGACACTTCCTGCCACTGGAATGGCTCTTGCTGAATCCAGTCCTCCTCTCACACGGCCTTTAATAAAGCAGCATTTAACACCGTTGACCATTCCTGCTGTCCCACACATGCTGTCTTGGTTTTGGCTTTCTTCCTTCATACTGGGCTAGTCCTCTGTCTCCTCCTCCTCCACCAGGCTTCTAAGGGTTGGCTTCCTCAAGGTGGGGTCAAGGGGTCCTCTCCTCTTTTCACTTTATGGTCAACTCATAAATAGCATCTGGGTCCTTATATCAGTTTTGATCTATTTAAGGTATCTACCAAATTTTTATCTTCTCTAGTCACTGAGATACAAATTCTATGTTTCAATCTTCTTTTGAATGTTTCAGAGGCACTTCGGAGTCCACATACCCAAGAAGGGCCTCGTAGTCAACTTCATTTTCAATCTTTTTCAGTGCTTTCCCTCTCAGTGAATAGTATCCAGTCATGCCTTAGAGCCATCTCTGAGGCTCCCCATTAAATATCTCCATTTCCTAAGTAACCCTCATCCACTCTGGCCCCTTTCCATTCTCTCGCTCCCCAGCCAGTGGGCTCTTATCAGAGTGTTCCTGTCTCTGGTAGGAGCATTGAAACTATTGACTGGCTGCTCAGGCTCCTATATTACAGCCAAAGTCATGACCATCATACAAGAGCCCCACTTGTTCTGGCCACTACTTTCCTCTGCCTCGTCTGCCACCAGGCTTCGCCAGCTCCTGGCACTCCAGCCATAGTTAGTTCTCCCTATTTACCATAGAACTTCTTGCTGTAGAGACTCTGCACATGTTCTCTCTGAATACTTTTTCTGAATACTTTTTTATTAGTGTAAATACTAATACTTATTTTAGGAGTACCTGGGTGCCTTGGTTAAGTGTCTGCTTCTGGCTCAGGTCATGATCTCAGGGTCCTGGCATGGAGCCCCATGTCAGGTTCCCCACTCAGCAGGGAGTCTGCCTCTCCCTCTCCCACGGCCTCTCCCCTGCGCTCGGACACACGTGCATGCTCTTTCTGGTTCTCTCATTCTTGAATAAATAAAATCTTTAAAAGATTTATATATTTGAAAGAGAGAGAGTAGGGGCAAGGAGTGGAGAGAGAGAATCTTTCAAGTAGACTTCCTGCTGACCACCTGACTCAGGGGTCAGTCCCATGAGAGCATGACCAGAGCCAAAACCAAGAGTTGGACTCTAAACTGACTGAGCCACCCAGGTGCCCCTCTTTCCTCTTTTTACCAACTTAGCTTCTCCTTATCCCTCAAACTTCTACCTCAGCAGTCCTCCATTCTCAAGGAAGCCTTTTTTAGCATCTTAGATTAAATTGACTCTTCCCAAAAGGCTCTTAGAGCACCAGTTCTGTATGACTGTCGGATTACATGTCTCCCTCACTGGACAGAGAGCTCCACAAGAGCAGGGATGGGTTTGCTCATCAGGTGTCCCGGAAGCCCTGGAGCAGCATAAGTGCTCAACACGTACTTGTCACCCATCAATTAGACTATTTCAAAGAAATGTCGTGGGCTGAACAAGAGGATCACAGAAATGCCTCTAGCCTTCTAGGTGAGAGAAAATAGGATACTTCCATCTGCAGCTGGGTAGGAGATAATGGTGAGGAGTCCTGAGTCCACTCTAGATCCACCCTCCTGGGGCCTCTGCCAACATTGTAGTGATTCATGCTGCAGGACCGGGACTAAAATCCCTCCCTTGCCTGTACCTTCAGACCTTGGAATTCTCACCAATTTAACATCTTGCCTGCAGTTTTTAGTCCTCTTGTCCACCTCTTGAAATTCTCTCCTGTATTGCTTTTTCCCATATTTTCTACATTTTTTTTTCTTATCCCACTGCAAACATCTTGGCACCTCTTCCCATTCATTTGCTCCATCGGCAAACTCATTCCAAAATTCAGCTTTGATCTGGCATGCACCCCTCTCATGGCTCCCATAAAGTCTGAACTTACTGGTGTTTCTTAAGAGGCACTTGCCAGCATCTCAAGTCTCATCTCCTGCCACCGCCCCATATGTCCCCTGCACTCGTTACATCAAACCATTTTTTCTTTTATGCTTCTGTGCCTTTGCCTCAGCTGCCAAACTCCACTTTCCCACCCCCACCTCCTTTACCTACCAACCATTCCCCATCTCACGCAGGGGAGTGTCTGCTGCTTCAAAGCAAGGATTCAGTCACTTCCAGCCCATTCAGACATCCCTTTTCCCAGTCAGTGTGTCCTTTCATGGTAGGGCACATCAGTGCCTGAGGGGTAGCAGACCTGGAATATTTGGAAAACTGAAAGGACGGCTCTTTTATCTTTAATGATACATTGAAATACTAATCAGAATGCCAAAGAACAATTATGGTAAACTAGACTATCCCTGGATAAGCATTCCCTCTTGAAATCAAACCTGCTGATGGTCGAAAAGTAAAATGTCCAAACGTTTATTTATGTAAATGGCCTCCATCCACCCTGAGTATATTTTTTCTCTCTCCCACAGTTACATTTCCTTGACACACCCTCCTAAAATGGATTTCTAGTCCTGACATGGTAGTAAAATGTTGTCCCCCACTTTAAGATGACAGCTTCGCCCTGAAAACTTTGAGATACTTTTTTTCTTGAGGTGATTTTTTTTTTTTTAAGATTTACAAGAGGAGTTTCTTATACACCAGTCAAAATGTATGTGTTCTGAAGCTGCATATTACAGTGCTTTTTCGTGAGCTGTTATGAAAGCCAAGCTTCAGGGCAAAGCAAGGAAGCACTAGAGGAAAGGCTGTTTTATGCATTTCCAGCTGCACAAAGTAGTAGCACTTCATGTGGGAGTGCTGTATTCATTCTAGAATTTCTCCCCTAGAGGGATAATAGGACATTGCTTTTTCAGCTTTCAAAGGGTATTACAAACATTCTCTCCCAACACAAATACCACATTTGACCTCATTCTTCTTTCACTCAGTAAAATGTTTTCCTTAGTGTCATAAGAATTATTAATGGTTGTGTTGGTGACATAATTTCCAATAAAGTTTTCAGGAAGATTTGGAAATCATTTCATGCTTTCACCGGCATTGCCAGATGTGAAGGAGAATTAGGAATTAAACTGTCTGCTTTTGGCAGGTATTAGATTATGAAGTGCATTGTTGTACCGGGAACGAAAATCAAAGGATAGGACTGAATAAACACTTGTCCTGGGTTTAAGAAAAAGTGTTAACAGTGTCATTCCCCAAGGATTGGTGCCTGGATTGCTCTTTTGAAATATTTTAAAGATGATCTAGGAAAGAGAGTGAAGAGGTTTCTAGCTCTTCTAGGTAAAAAAGTAGAATTGATTGGCATAAAGCAAAAGAAGGTTCCAGAACATCATGTGAGTGGGCAGAAGAAGAGCAGATGGGACCTCATTTTCAATCAATTCAGCTTTTAAGTAGTTCCTCATTTCTCCACCTGATGAAATGCCATAATTGTTCCTTTGAAGGGTCCATTCAGCTGGGTTAATTTCTTATTTCTTATCCTGCTAAGCTATTTGGTTTTTAAATGTGTATTTCCTCTCTCCATGTGCATATATCATATGTATGCATACATAAATTATTCATGTGCTAAAAAATCTTCACAGATTTTATTTTATAATCTTCCTCTCCTTGCTTTGCTTTCATTTTCCTCTCCTCTTTAATACCTTATTTTTAGACAGGTCATTTTGTAGGAATAATGTAGTAGAATATTTATTGTAAAATACCAACAATCTTATTAAAATATTTTGCATAACTTACCACATGCTATTTTTAGAATGAAAATGCCTCTTAGGAGCTTTCTTTTTAAAACTCAGTAATTGCTTAGCTCCCAGAGAGAGTTAAAAATCTACCCACTATATCCTTTTACGATTTCTAAGAGGTATTATAATCTGCCTTTTAGTACCCATGGGAGCTGGAGCTTTTAAATGGCATTGGTGCGCCTTGTATTTATAGCCTAGTCTTGACGTCGGTGCTCTTACCACTGAAATGCTGGCATAGACTTTGACAACTATAGCTTCGTCACCTTTTGAAACCTACTACAAAATGATTTATTGGCCATTGCTTCATAATCATGTTTGATTCTTAAAATTGAGTTCAAGTCAGTTAAGGATTTAATATTAAATATTCATAATAAATATTTTTTATGCCTGTGCAGTATATCTATGACTCAGTTCATGAGCTAAAGCATGCATTTTTCATAAGGTTTCTGGAAAATAAAAATTATTTGGATTGCAGAAATATGTTTAAATTTCATGTTTCATAGACTTGGTTAGTTGTGTGTGATATTAACTTTGATCCGGGCCATTAAGCAGTAGTACAAATAAAAGTTTTTTTGTAAAGTGATAGACAATTTGTTACTTTACTATTGTAGACATTAACCTACATTTTGGTCCTTTACTTGCTTATTTCTTTTAATTTATTCGCCCTTGAGTATTATCTGATACTTTCCTGACCTGATTTAGAATCTCTATCTTATTACTGTTTTAAAACAAGCCCCAAATTTAGCAGGAAACCATTTGCAAGATGAATTGGCTTAGAGGACTGAGATGAACACCAGCACATATACTTTCTCGTGTTTAAATAAAGTACTCATTTTCCATGAAGTAACAAATTTCACTTGCAGACACGATTTATCCAAATCTGAAGAGAAGAAACTAAAAAAAGGATTATTCGAGTTTTGGATTGGTAGGGAAAGCAATGTTGTTCGCAGAGAAAATAATGTTTTTAGTTATTTCATTTAGATTCTCAAAATGCTAACTTAAATCAAGCCAAGCAGTGAGATAAGACAGGGGCTCCAAAGTCCATTTATATTCCAGCAACATAATAAGAGATGACCCGCAGCTAGGTGGTCTCCACTTAGTCGTCTGTGAAGAAACATGTGCTGAGTACCTGCCCTCCACCTGCCCCCTACCTGCCCCCCCACTCCCAGCCACTGTGTAGGGACACGCAGACACACACTCACTGTCTTCAGAGAGCCCTTAGTCTGACTGGGGAGAAGCATGTACACAGATACTAGGGCAATTCAGGAAGAGCAGTATCAGAAATATTCATGGGACTGTGGGGAAATATACCCGGAGCCAATTGCTGAGTTTAGAACTGCTCGCTTGAACTACTGGTGCTTCATGGTAATTTCACATTTACAAAACAGAACATTGGAGATAATGGTATTAAAACAGAGAAAGATTTTGCATGAAATCTCCCTGTTTTCAATTATAGTTTTAACTTTGCTGTTGAAAATTGAAAATGTTGATTACTGAGGAGTTTGTAGTTTAGTCTGATACCTTTAAAAATGCAATGTATTGATATGGTTTTTGAAAAAGTATCTATTGTGGGAGGGGGGACGCCTGGGTGGCTCATTTGGTTTAAGTATCTGCCTTCCACTCAGGTTCTGATCTTGGGGTCCTGGGATTGAGCCCTCTGTCGGGCTCTCTGGTCAGCGGTGAGGCTACTTATGCGTCTCCTTCTGCCCCTCTCCCTGGCTTGTTCTCGCTCTCTTTCTCTCTCTTGAATAAATAATAAATTCTTCAAAAGAATAGATTTTATAATTTTTTTTTTTTTTTAGATTTTACTTGACAGAGACACAGTGAGAGAGGGAGCACAAGCAGGGGAGTGAGAGAGGGAGAAGCAGGCTTCCTGCAGAGTAGAGAACCCGAATGGGGCTCGATCCCAGGATGCTGGAATCATGACCTGAGCCAAAGGCAGCCACCTAACAACTGAGCCACGCAGGTGCCCCTAAATTTTATAACTTTAACCAATTCAGACATTTACTTTGGTTGAACTAAATTTTGTTTTGAATTTTGAAAAGAGCCCAAGGCTTAAAATTTGCCATATCTAGATATTCTATAGTTGACCATGATTATTCAAGATGTGCAGAGATCTGAAGAAAATTGTCAGTGCAGATGGATACTTCTCTTAAGGATACCATATGATATGCATGAAGATCCAAATCTACAAAAACTGACTAGTTGCACAATTATGGGATTTGTTGGGAGACTCTTTTATAATGGAAATCTTTCTTCTGCTAACATGATTAAATGTTCACAATGTAATATAGCTAACTTTTTAGGAAGACACCTATTAATTTCAAGTGGTATTCACGATAGTACTGGGTAGATTTGTATTAAATACTGTGTTTTGCTTGTTTGGTTAAGGAGAGGTGGCATTTAATTGACTCAGAATACCCCCATATGAACCTAGTAAAATCTTTCTAGTGGGTGGTTAATACTACAGCACTAACTTACGCCTTTGTAACTATGGTTGCCATAGTGTATTATAAGTTTTAAAAGAAAATAAAAGGACCAGTCATTAGCTATTATGTAATAGGCAGCTCTCCACAGTCCAGTGTCAGTATTGTAGTCTCTAGAAGAAGTCTGGCTCAATCTGGCTTACTGTGACTAGTGGCTACCCTGCCGAAGTCCAATTTCTAGTACTAGAAGTGCTGACCCAGATTTCTTTTGGTGGGGCACTTATTGTGATGCCAACCATGCGGTTTTCTCCATTCTATTACCTTTTGGTTTATAACCTGGCCTCGGGGGTCAAGGGGGAAAAGAAGAATTGAAATCCCTGCAATGGGAGTTTATTTCTTTTCTCTTCTTTTTTTCCTTTCTTTTCTTTCTTCTTCTTTTTTTTTTTTTTTAAGATTTTATTTATTCATTACACACACACACACACAGAGGCAGGCAGAGGGAGAAGCAGACTCCCTGCTAAACAGTGAGTCTGATGCAGGACTCGATCTCATGACCTTAGCCAAAGGTGGATGCTTAACGAACTGAGCCACCCAGGCGTCCCATGGCAGTCTATTTCTTTCAGAAGATAATTCTTCTATCAGAATGTAATACTGATAAGGCACACCCTTCTTCATGTTCAGTTCTGCCCTAGTTGCTAACAGAGGCCTGGCCGTGGGTCTTCAATCGCTTTCTAGTTCATGAGTCTTTACTGGTAGTTGGGATAGGTCTCTCTCCTTAAGGGAGACCATCTTAGATATTCAAGGACTGATAAGGTCTCTGTTTAATCTTGGGTTTTTCCATTTTCTGCTCTACTTAAACACAGAAAAGTCACTTGACCCCTGCCCCTGCCCCTCCTCTCATGACCAGCAGAGGCCACTGACACCCCCCTCCCCCATGCAGTCCCTATCAGTCCTCTGAAAGGAGCTAGAGTGAATGGTCTTCAGTCAGCACAAAATGCCAGCACGGACGGGTTAGCTGAGAATCCAGCTCTAGCTAAGCAGAGAGAAACAAGGGTACCGAGGGTGGAGCACCCACTTTCCCACCCACCTTCTGCCACAGGTGGATTGGAGTCTGGGGAGGTCCAGCCTTACAAGCACACGCAGTTTCTTCTGGGGCCTCCTTGTTGTAACTATCTCCCTCCGTGATCTTTGTTCCTGTTGCTCACTCACCTAGGAACAGAAGAAAGTGGAGCTAGAAAAAACATGCTGGTGTCATTCTTCTAATTAAAGGTGTTCCTTGGGGCGTCTGGGTGGCTCAGTTGGTTAAGGCTTGGACTCATAATTTTGACTCAGGTCATGATCTTGGGGTCATGGGATCGAGCCCCCATAGGGCTCCATGCTTAACAGACTGTTTTTGAGATTCTCTCCTCCCTCTTCCTCTGCCCCTCCACCCCCAAAATAAATAAAATCTTTTTTTTTTTTTTTTAAGGTGTTTCTTATCGAGAGGGTTTTTAAATCATGGTATTAAATTTGACTTATGTTTTTAAGTTCTGTGGCTCATGTAGCATGATAACCAAATAGTGTGAATATTGTTAGCCGTGGCCACTTTCTAAAACTAAATTGTAATTTCTGCAGCAATCATTGACTCTAGGAGCTCATGATTAAGAGCTTAAGTTTTCTAGATTCACCTATAATTTCAAATATAGACAAGCCTCTATCTAAAGACTATTTTTCTAAATCCTTTTGTATTCCTATCGTTTCTACCAAGGCATGATCATCTGGGAATATACCATACTTAAGTAGAATCTAAGGGTGAAAGGGGAGCTTTGTAAGATAGAAAGTGAATAGTCTGACCTGATTTCTGATCATACCATATTTCCATCTGCTGGTAAGTGATTCTGCTTTCCAGTATATTTCCACCTTTATGAACATGGTGATCTTAAGCAGTTATCTACCAATTGTCTTTTCCATTTCTAGTCAACAGTGATTCATTGACTCTTGACTGCAGAGTAAATCAGCTGGTACTTATGAAGATATTATAGTACCAGTGAGTCACAAAGGCATCTCCTGATTCTCATTCACTCTCAGGATGGAGTGTGTAGTTTTCCTTCTCAGGGGAGTTGAGTATTCTACGGCTTTGTAGCCATTCTTTGAATCTCGTAACATTAAGATTTGACATGATTAATTTTAATTGACTTGAGGTTAGACAGTTCTCATATTTGGTTTTGCTTTCAGATTTAATGCCATACAGGCTTTGAGAAGTGAGCAAATTCAGTTTTTCTGGTGACTAGTATAGCATTATTAAGAGTACACTACTGTGGAGAGAGTATTAAGTTATATCCTGTTCTCTTGACAGTTTTGTCAAGTATTGCCCAATGTACTATCTGATCCAAGCCCCTCTTCCCATTCCCAGTCTATATTCTCCATTCTCTCTTTTCCTTTTCTTCTCTCATAACCAAAGCAGAAATTTTAGGGGTCATCCATTTATTCAGTAAATATTTATGGAGGAATTAGCACCAGGATAAACATGGGGAATGCAGTGGTTCATATGATAGACATGGCACCTACTTTTTCACAGAACTGACAGTCTAGTGCAGGGGTTGGGAGGGGTGGTAGTCACAGATCCATCCTGTTGTCTGTCTTTGTGAAGAGTTTTATTGGAACACAACCTTACCCATTCATTTACATATTATTGGTGGCTGCTTTTGCACTATAATGGCAGACTTGAATGATTGCAATGGAGATCCTGTGGTGTGCAGGGCCTAAAATATTTACCCTTGACCTTTACAGATAAAGCTAACCAACGCTTTTTCTAGGGATATGGTGAAAAGAGTATAAACTCTCCTTGTTAAAGAATATAAATGGGGGCGCCTGGGTGGCTCGGTGGGTTAAGCCTCTGCCTTCGGCTCAGGTCATGATCTCAGGATCCTGGGATCGAGCCCCGCATTGGGCTCTCTGCTCAGCAGGGAGCCTGCTTCCTCCTCTCTCTGCCTGCTTATGATCTCTGTCTGTCAAATAAATAAATAAAATCTTTAAAAAAAGAATATAAACGCTCCTGAGGGAAGTGGACCAGCGGTGGAATGTTGTAAGCAGGGAATGTAACGTGTTCATATTTGAATTTTAGAAAAGTCACTATGAAAAGACTCAATCTCAAAAAATAGACTGAGGGTTGCTGGGGGAGCGGGGGGGGACAGGAGAGGGTGGTGGGGAGATGGACATTGGGGAGGGTATATGCTATGATGAGTGCTGTGAAATGTGTAAACCTGGCGATTCACAGACCTGTACCCCTGGGGATAAAAAAAAAAAAAAGAAAAGAAAAGTCACTATGGTTGCTATGTAGAAAAAACAATGAAAGCAAGAGTACATGCATGCATTAGAAGGAGAAGCACTCAGTGTAGTGGTTAAGAGCATGGACTCTTTTTAATAAATGTTCAATTAGCCAACATATAGTACATCATTACTTTTTGATGTAGTGTTCAATGATTCATTAGTTGTGTATAACACCCAGTAAGAGCATGGACTCTTCTTTTTTTTTTTTTAAGGATTGTATTTATTTATTTAACTGACAGAGATCACAAGTAGGCAGAGAGGCAGGCAGAGAGAAAGAAGGAAAAGCAGGATCCTCGATGAGCAGGGAGCCCAATGTGGGGCTGATCCCAGAACCCTGGGATCATGACCTGAGCCAAAGGCAGACGCTTAATCCACTGAGCCATCCGGGTGCCCCAAGAGCATGCACTCTTGAGCCAGTATGCCGATATGCAAATTTTGGCCCTATCATGTACTGATTCTGATGTTGAATAACTTTCTGTCAGATTTTCTACTGATAAAACAGGAATGGTAATCACAGACCCTAACTCTTGGCAAAATACATAAATAAATCGATATATACAAAGCACTTAGAACATAATATTTACAATCATTACTATTATCACTATTGTAGTAATCCTGTTAAGGGGTGAGGGTGGTCTGAACTGTGGGGCAGTGGTGGAAGTGGTCAAATTCAGGCACTACAAAGTCAATAGAATTGACAGGTATCAGGGATTGATTGGACATCAGTAGGCAAGATCAAAGAGAACAAGAAGTTGAGGAAGAAATGCAGGTGTTGGATTTGATCAGTGGTGTAGATGGTGGTTCCTGTCCCCAAAGCCGAGAAAGACCATAATCAAAACAGGTTTGTGATGTGAGGTAAATAGAAGTTCAGTTTGGGGTATCTTAAGTTTGGGTACTAGGCTGATATAAGTAGAAGTCTAACATGGGACTAGATTAATATCTATGTAGATGTAAGATCGATTGATAAAGGTTGATATAAGCAGAAATTTGGGAAGAAGCCAACAGTAAGGATTAGAGGAGTGTGATGGGCTAAGGAGAGGGATGTAGGATTGGTTGATGTAAGTCTGGTCATAATGCTTCGAAAAAAAGGAAATAACCCAGAATGAAGCTGGACTGATAGGTGGATGTCTAAGAGAACTATGAGGAACACCAGCAGCGGAAGATCAGACAAAGAACCCTTAAGTCAAGAAAAGATCTAATTTGGAGGAAGATAAGCATGAAGTTTAAACCCATTAAATATTCTCTTATTGAGGCAGGTGAATTTGAAAAATATTTAAATTTGCAAGTTTTGCATTTGTATAGGCCAATCTAAACCATAGTGTGTATTTCACAGTGTGGGTCTTTCATGTACCGCCATATTCCATTCTCTTCCAGTATACACCATGCCCTTTACGGAATTTTAGGCAACAGTAGAGTGGTTGCTGTGGTTGCAGATGCTGACATCTGATGACCTATTCGTTCTGCTTTTCTGTGTTTGATGTTTCCTCCCCCCCACCTTTTTCTTTTTCTTTTTTTAATCTCCCCAGTTACACATTCACTGGAGCCTTGATGTGAAATATTGAAGTGGGGGAGATGGTCTTCTTTATGTGTTATACTTGGTTCAGCATCAATATCTTAGGTCCAGTATCTTAGAGTTTTAAGATTTTTCTGTTTTAATTTGCCTATAACACTGCCACAACAATTTTCTTTTAGAAAGAGCTGGGAGATAAGTTGGAGCACTGTATACTTTTTCCATCCTCCGAGGCAGTAGGGCTCACAGGTTAGGCTCCAGCTAATCCTTGCTACTGAGATGTGTGATGATAGAAGCCTGATCCAGAAGCCTTATCTCCCTTATCACACATGCCTGAAGAAAGGTATCACATTTATATAATCAGGCTGAGTGTTGCATTTTAAATTTGGTTTTGTGTTATAGGAGGAAAATTATGGAAAAACTTCAAAGTGGACCAAAAACATTATTAGGTATACTCTCTGGCTTGGCTTCTAGGTTATCTTGCCCTTTCCTTATCTTTGAGCTATTTGACAGTGGCTAGAAACAGCAGAATACTGAGACAATGCGAAAGATGCTCGTCCATTGAAATTGTATACAGTGAGTGCAGTGGGTTATTGCCTTGTAGGTATTGACCAACATTACCAGTCGTGCATCTGTTTATAAACCCTCTGCAGTATCATTGATGTTTAGATATTTGTTCTTTGGATTCACCTTCGAACTACTTGTAACATCCTACCGGTTTCCTTTTTAAATAACGAGTTAATTAAAATTGTGTCCCATGCTAAAAACAATTGTTTTGTTACCTACACACGTGTGTTTATATGTGCATATAACATCTCTAGAAAGATTCCCAAAGTGCTGCCTGTGATGGCCTCTGTAGGAGAGGAAGCCAGAAAACGTGCTTTTCATTAGATGCCCTTTTGGGTCCTTGGAATATTCTATCATATGCTTATATTACCTAAACAAATAAATTTTTAAAATTCCTTTTTGAACTCCCCCAAATCAATCCTTAGCTAGCCCTTACCAAAACTTCAAGTAAATTCACATTTAAATTAACTGGCTGGGTGATGGACCGTGGGGACGGTATGTGTTGTGGGGAGCGCTTTGTACTATATAAGACTGGTGAATTATAGACCTGTACCCCTGAACCAAATAATATATTATATGTGAATAAAGATAAAGATTTTAATACTAAAAATAAATTAATGAACTGGCTTTCTAAAGAGATCTTTCTCAATAAACTCCCAACAGAGAGCAACCTACATCTCAGTGTCATACCTAGCACTGCACTTCTGTACTCTTTAAAATCAAGTTTTAAACTTTCCTCTTCAAGATAGCTCTAACACTGTAGCCACATTTTGGTCCGATAGCCCTAATTCTATTATGAATCTATGAAGGGCTCCGATAGTCTCAGTGTGGAGGGGAGCGGCATACCCTTTCGCCTATTTTGCAGTTTGAAGTTCACCTTGCTTCTTCCCCAGCTGTGCATATTCAATAATCCTCTTGTCTAATTATAGCCAGCAGCTCTTCCTCTGAGCTAAAGGTTCTCAAGCTTGGATGCATATTAAAATCGCTTGGGGGAGCTTTTAAAAATGGGAATGCCCAGACCAATTAAATCACAAAGTCTAGGGGTGGGACACAGACATCAGTATTTCTTAAAGTCACTGAGGTGATGCTAATATTGGAAAACACTGTCCTGTGCAATGAATGGTACTGATTTAGCAAAAACTTCACATAGAATACCTCAGCAGCAAAAGCACTCAGGATTTCTGACCGAAAGATCTGTGCAGGTGGTGAGGAAGGTCCACACGGACACGGGAGATGGCCCTTCCAGAATATCCATATGCACCAAATCTGTTTTAACTTAGGCTACCTCTGGAATGGGGCAGACTAGGTATTTGGTGTGGTTTAAAAGCCTGAAGTGACTTGGTCATTCTTTAGCATTTTGTTTTTGTTTGCTTTAAAAAAAAAAAAAGTTCTGAATTCAGCTAACCTCTGAGTAGAAAATACAAACTGTTGAGTGCATTTCCCCTTTTCCTCTGCCGTGAGAGGCATGAAGCCAGCCTCGTGGTGGGTGACATCTAATACCACTGCCACCATATGGCTGCATTCCTGACAAATACTTATATTTATCACACACCAGACGTCTGGGAAAACCACATACTGTACATGACCTATTAAATGTCTGTTTTTGTCAAAGCTCCTCGAACCCCATTGCTTTCACCCATAACAGTGTACTTTAGTAAGAGGTCTTTGATGGGAGAGTTAGTTTTAGAAGGGAAGAGGTTAAAGAGCATGTATCCATTCATTTATTTTGGAATGGTAAGGTGGAAAGAGTGTATTTCTTAGGATGTCCTCCCCTTGCCCAAAAGATGTCTTTTTAATGGGAAGTCCTGATGAATAGCCTGCTTCTGTTTAACATTTTAAATCATTGTATTGTTGCTTCAGCCTTTTATTAAACATGAAAATTCGTATCATAAACTCTGCTGTGATTGCCTTCATGCACTCATTGTATATCCCCCTCCCTTTTGTATAGGAAGACAGAGATGTCAATAACCCCATGCCTAACCGAGGAGGCAATGGATTAGCTCCTGGGGATGACAGATTCAAACCTGTGGTACCATGGCCTCATGTTGAAGGAGTAGAAGTGGACTTAGAGTCTATTAGAAGAAAAAACAAGGCGAAAAATGAACAAGAGCGCCATGCTGGAGGAGATAAGCAGAAAGACATAATGCAGAGGCAGTATCTCACATTTAAGCCTCAGACATTCACCTACCGAGATCCTGTGCTACGTCCAGGGATCCTCGGTAACTTTGAACCCAAAGAACCTGAGCCTCATGGAGTGGTTGGTGGCCCCGGAGAGAACGCCAAGCCATTGGTTTTGGGACCAGAATTCAAACATGCAGTTCAAGCCAGCATTAAAGAGTTTGGATTTAACATGGTGGCAAGTGACATGATCTCGCTGGACCGCAGCGTCAATGACTTGCGACAAGAAGAGTAAGCACACATCCTCTTCTTTCTAAAATTGGGGCAGCTATTGTTCTGATAGATATTTAGTTAGATTGTTAGACTGGAGAAAATATCTTTGCCTTTATTCCAAGGAAATAAAAGGCTCTTCGGTCTGCAAAATGGCCAGAAGGAGGAGATCGCTCCATTTATGCCGTTAGATTAAAGGTATGACCTATAAAATTCTGGGAGTTTTACATCAGTGCTCCTCACTTGTGGTCCCTGGACTGGCACCAGTGTATGAATTTTTTGTTACCAGTCCACAGTGAAAACGTGAATTTGTGCCAGAGTGTAAACCAACCAGTAAATAATTTGTTTAGGACAAATGACAATCTTTTAATAACAAAACTTTCTCGATGCATTGATTTTCATTATGGATCAAGCCCCTTGTCTTGTTGGAATAATAACAAATAGTAACGCTATTCTAGCTATCTCCTGTAATTACCTAGATGTTGATGTTTCCCTTAAGTTTTTTTCTTAGTCCTGCACCTGGAAATCAGAACTCTGGGTCTAATGCAAAAGGAGTCCTCAGCAGATAAAACTATGGCCTAAACTTCCAAATTATTTTCATGTAGTTTGATTTAAAATAAAGGATCAAAGGATCCCCAACTCCTAACTTGATAGACAGTGGTTACTGATTAAACTCAAAGCTTTTCTCTTTCAGTTTATTTAATAACCTGTTCTGCTTCTGTAGTATCTAAATATCCTCTGTTAACATGGTACAAATTTAATTCTGTACGACTAGAAAACTCTCAAAATGTGTTCTGATGATGGATTGCTAATGTAATCTTTGTCCTAAAAGGTTAACACATTTATGCTCACACACAGAGACCCCATTGCAGTGTTCCTTATGACCGTTAAGAAAGATTCTTTACTTAATATAGTGCTACTCAATAGACTTTTTTCCTTTTTAAATTTTTGTTTAAATTATAGTTAAGTTAACATACAGTGCAGTATTCGTTTCAGGAGTAGAATTCAGGGATTCGTCACTTCCATACAACACCCAGTGCCCATCACAAGTGCCCTCCTTAATCCCCATTCCCCATCTAGCCCATCCCCCCCCACCTCCCCTCCAGTGGCCCTCAGTTCTTTATATTTGAGAGTCTCACATGGTTTGCCTCTCTCTTTATCTTTTCCCCATCCCATACGTTCATCTGTTTTGTTTCTTAAATTTCAAGACTTTGGACATTCATCTATTAATTGGTAAGAGTGAGAGGGGGTGAATGAAATATGCAAAGAAAGCAGAGGAATAGAAGTACAGAACCATGACGGTGAGAGGAGTTAGAGCATCTCAAGGGACAGTGAAGGAGGAATCCTGGAGCAATTGATTCTAAGTCAAAGTAGAGGCTTGCCTGGTCACAAGGTTGCCAGATTTAGCAAATAAAAACAGAGGACACTCGATTAGATTTGAATTTCAGATGAATAATGAAGAACATTAAGTATAAATATATCCCAAATGGTGTATGGGACATATTTATACTTTAGAAAATAGTTGTTTCTCTGAAACCTGAACATAACCGGGTGTCCCTTACCCCTCCAGTCAGGGGCGGAGGGGGGTGGTTATGGAGCTAGAACTGCCACGTGAGTATCCTTTAAGACCCATATGAGGCTCTGCAGTCCCTTATCTGGAGTGTGTCCTGGTTATCTAAAATACAGCACTTAAACATACTGTTTATCTCTGTGACAGAAGGTTCTCTGAGAACCTATCAATGGCATTCTCATTACTGAGAAGGGAAGGGGAGAGTAACATGGATTGACTTCCCACTACATGCCAGGACTTACTACAGGTTCTCTTACTTAAATTCTTACAACCAAACCTTGAGGGTTTTTACCTGTATAGGTAGTCTGAAGCTTGGAGCTCTGACTTCCGTGTGTTTGCCCAGCAAAATGGCAGAGTTGTGGTTCAAGCGAGGGTGGTTTGGTGTGAAAGCCCTATCTTTCCACCATACGTCGTTACCTCAAGGTAGGTCTTGCCCAGGTGACGTGCCTCCGTGCCATGTTATAGTCTGTGGGTGAGCTTAGTGTAGAAATGGAGGTTTTTAGCACTTGGGCAATTTGTAAAAGATCATTAATAACACCAATATAAATCTGGCTCACTTTTCCAACATAAGAAATAGGCTAAAAAGCGAAATGACCTACAAGACAGAGAAGTACACGCCTGTCTGTCTCCCTCTCCTTCACCCCACACATCCATTCTGTCTGCAGGCCTCTAGCTTCTGCCACCAAAACACGTCTCCAATTACTTCGGAGACGAGTTCTTTCATTCCCACTGCCACCACCCAAGTCCAGGCCACCATTATCTCTCTTGAAATCCTGCAAGAATCTCCTTCACGGTTTCTCCATTTCAGCTTCTGCCTCCTACCTTTTCCCACAGAAGCCAGTATGGTGTCTGAACCACACAACTCTAGCTTATCTACAACAATTCTTTGCCTTCCCAGTGCACTTAAATAAAATCCAAACTCCTAAGTGGCAGCTGCAACCCTTCCTTGTCTTGACAACCTCCTCTTGTTACAGTGCTCTGGCTCAGAGTGCTCTAGCTGGGCTGGCCTTCCCGGTCTCTTTGCCTGTGCTCTTCCCTCCTCTATGAATACTGTGGCTGGCTCCTTCCCATTCTTTAGGTCTTAGTAGAAGCTCTCTAACCATGCTGTCTAATTTGGTAATACCCTGCTTTATTTTTAATACTGCTCTCCGGCCATTTCATTCATAGTGCATATCCAATTTTATAATTTATCAAATTTATATAGGTATTGGTTTATTTAGTTGTTTATTGACCATCTTTCTTACTGTATGATAAAGTCCCAGGAGCAAGGAGTTTGCCTGCTTTCTTCACCAGCTACTTCCAATAGCTGACAGGCAGTTGGTAAATATCTGTTGAGAGAATGAGTGAATGAATGGAATCTGCTAGGGTTCAAACCTTGACTTCATTACCAGATGTGAGATCTTTGATCAGTTACTTATACTCTGTTACCTAATCCTTAAAATTAGTCTAACAATACTTATCTCCATGGGTTGGCATTGGAATTAAATGATATAATAGGCTAAAAGTCTTCTGTCACAGGCCTGGTGGCACTCAAGTGTTCTTGAATTTTAATAATAATAATAATAATTATTATTATTATATATTATTATCATCATTATTATAAATATATCATTATTATTATAATGATGTAATAATAAATTATTATATCATATAATATATTATCTATTATACATATATTATACATATACATATATAAGTATAATATATATGATATAATAATAATAATTATTATTATTATTATTGTGGCACTTTCTTCAGGTCATATACCCTCTTGTCAAAATTTTCATGTTTTCAGTTCTGTTTAACTTTGAGGCCCTCTGTTGCTTTTTGGAAGATGTAAATGTCACACACTCCCTTATCTTCATCATTTTGCTTCTACTTGTTACCTTCCATGATGGCAACGCCTTCCCCTCTTCTGTGGTAAGTTTTTTAGACATACCGATTATTGCCACCTAAACCTCCAATCTCTCTGAGTACTCTTTGCTCTCATATAACTTCCTTCCCTCCCTCATCTCTCCCTTGTCCTTTCTTTCTGGGCTTCCTCCTTGCATCCCTCCTTCCCCCCATCTTTCCTCTCCCTTCCTTCCTTCTTCCATGCCACACATAGGCTGATCACTTCCTGTGTTCTTTTCTCTTGCATAAGTACTTAGAAATTGGATATTGCATGTTTCTATGTATCATTCCTTTAAGTACATTGTCCTCAGTCAAACAGAAGGACCCAATACTATCTTAGCAAATGCTCCTAAGCCCCTCTTTAAACGTCTATGCTGGTGAGAAAACTCTCTCTTTTATGCTTCAAAGTACTCAAACATTATAAACCCCAGAAGCTTTTTTTTGTTTTTGAGAGAGAGAGAGAGAGAGCATGCAAGCAAGCTTGTCGGGGGAGAAGAGAGAGAGAGAGATTCTTAACCAGGTATCAAGCCCAGTGCGGGGCCCAGGCAGATCTTGATCTCATAACCCCGAGACCATGACCTGAGCCAAAAATCAAGAGTTGGATGCTGCGCCACCCAGGTAGTCCCCCCAATTTTTTCTAAACTGAATCCAGATCACCCCCCGCTGGCAAGATTTGATTTATTTTAGAGAGAGAGCGTACTCGAGCAGAGCAGGGAGGAAGATAGAGGGAATCTCCAGTAGACTCCGTGCAGAGTGCAGAGCCCATCATTGGCTCGGTCCTATCATGACCTGAGCCAAAACCAAGAGTCACTTGACTGACTGAGCCACCCAGGTGCCCCAAATCCAGATTACTTTTTAAACTTGATTCTTTCTCATACTTAAAAAAAGAGAGAAAGAGATAGGCTTCATTCCTCTTTGAACACTGAAAATTCAATGTAGAAAAATAAATTCTAAGTAGAGTTATTCATAAATTAGGATGTGGATCGTCTTAAGAATTTAATGTAAAATTAAAAGGCCAGCAATAAATAAAACATCCCTAATTTTTTACATATTATCCAATATGCAAATTAGCACTTTTCTCCTTTTCTGGCAAATATATTGAAAACAAACCTGCATCCATATCACACATTCAACCTCCCTCATGCTCATCCCACATGGAGAGTATGCTACATAGAGCCCACCAGAGACTGACTTGGTGTTGCTGACTTTCTGCAGCTTTGGACTATAGGCCTTCTCAGCCCTGTTCTCTTGCATCCATCAGACATTTATTCATTTTTTTTTTTTTAAAGAGTTCATTTATTTCAGAGAGAGATAGAGAGGTAGAGAGACCATGAGCAGGGGGCAGCAGGAAGAGGGAGAAGCAGCCTCCCCGCTGAGCACACAGCCTGCTGTGGGGCTTGATCCCAGAACCCCGGGATCATGATCTGAGCCAAGGGTAGCCACTTAGCCAACTGAGCCACCTAGGCGCCCCTCCATCAGACATTTAAATGAGCCACCTGCCAAGCTTGGAAACGGTCTTTGGGGCTATTTGTCCAGCTGTGACATCTGACACTGTGCTGAACTTGTTTGTTCTTGTGGCTGTTCCGTCGTCTTTTCAGATGACTGTTCTCTACCTTAGAAGCAAGACAGAACTGCCCAGCTGCCAACGTGACTCATACTTATGTATGTTACAGCTTTGAATTACATGCACTGGCTGAGTAATTTACTGGCTGTTGATTGCTTGTTAAGAGTGAGTAACTGTATTTTGAGTGAACTGGAGGCCTACTTCTTTTTTAGAAACTTGATCCAAGAATGACTTCACCTGCCTTCACACAAATATCCTATGAAAAACACAGTGGTTTTTTTGACAGTTCGACAGTTATTGAGTATCTCCAATAAGCACTGCATTGTGCTAACCCATTGGTTGACAAGACACAGTCCCTGCCTTTAGACAGCTCCCCATCTGCCTCTGGGGGAAGGGAAAGAAATCCATAATGTAAGAGTCCTAGGAAAGGGGTGAGCCAAATGATTTGGTTCAGAGCGGGGAGGGGTACTTGACAGGAGTTGGAACAAGATGGAGGGAGGGGGAACACCAGGGCTGAAGTCTGGAAGTTGGGTAGGGTCTCCCCAGGAAGAGTTCCAGGTTTAGAAGACTTCAAGACAGCCAGTGACTAGGAAAAAAAAACAAGTGGTGTAATATATACTTGGGTCAGGAAATAGGTATAGAGATACTTGTAGGATAAGTAGCTTCACATTTGGGAGACTGTAGGGTCACGCACAAAGTCATGGGTTGGTGGTCAGGAAAGACCCACCAAAGGTTACACAGAGAATCTTAGGAATATCAGATGGGTAAAGTTATTGAGAATGGATTACGGGGTGGAGACCAGTTGGAGGGTTTGGAGCTCTAGACCAGGAGCTTCAGTGAAGGGTATAGAATCAGAAAAAGAAGACTCTGTAAGAGAACAGAAATCAGTAGGCCTTGGCAGCTTGATGGAGTGGAAGGAGGAATCAAAGAGAAACCCAGTTCTTGGACAGGCAGCAGCACGAAGAATGGCGCCTTAGCAGGGAAACGTGGTTGGAGTGGAGCAGGCTACTCTGCCCAAACGTCAGTGGCCTGAACCACTTTTCTCCCAGATGTAGGTGAATTCCTGCAGAGTCCAGCAGGATGGGGAGGCCACGTGTGGGAAAAGGTGGCATGGTCTGTTTGTGAATATGTTAAATTTCCTTCAATTAAAGCTCCAGATTTTATTTCCCCTGCTGGGAACTAACTGCCGATGCAAATACATGGAAATTATTCTTGCCCTTTTTCTGCCCAAGAAGATAGACAATCAGCGGTATATAATCCAAGCTATTTTGTTTCAAACAAATGAATTAAATATTTTGACTGGTTGAGCAAATTCATCTGCTTCTAATATTTAACCTTTCCTCCTACCTACGTACCAATTGCATTTTTATTTTGTAGAGAGCTATCTTCGTTGCATTACAAAGTGAAATAATAGATGTTAAAGTGCTCCAAAAATTCTAAGAGCTATGCAAATGTTAATATGATTGTTAATAACTTCCTTAAGCTTATCTATGGGAAATTGAAGGTTTTGTTGGTTTTTTTTTTTATAAGAAATTTTCACTTACACTCATGCCTATATACTAGACAATTCTCTTTTTACCTGATACCAAAATATTCATGTTTATGCTCTTATTGAAGGTGAATTGTGATCATGAGATTTTTTTTTCTTTTTCTATTTGTGTTAAAGGCTTTCTTTAATACATTTGTTTGGAATATAGTGCTATAATTTATAGAACATACCGTTTTCAAAGCATTTATTTTGTTGAAATGGTATAGGGTTCCTTTTAAATTTCAGTTTCTACCAATGACCCATAGTTTTCAGTTAGAGCTACCTAAAACTCTGAGCCGGACATCAGAAGTTAAAACAAATTATTAGAATGTATAAACCCGATCTACACATACATATGTGAATCATGTACGTGCGTATGGATTTCAACACTATGTCCCAGTTTCTGTTAGAATATATGGCAGACCCCATCCAAACTGCACCGTTCACAGCTACCAACACTTGGTCATTTTCTCTCATGAATGGCCCAAGATGTGTCTCATTTTTCAAACTATAGTTTGGGAACCCTAGGTCTGATCTGCAGGAAACACATTTGAAATTGGTTTCAGATGACCCATGATGGACATATTGCTTCTTTTTTGTCTTCAAAGGTATTACTTTCTAATGGGCTTGAAAACTTTTACTCTTAGAAGCCACTCTTTGTGAGTTCAGACGTTTTCCAGACTAAAAATAGCATTCTAACACTTGGTTTCTCTTTTTCCTTTTCCTCTAAACCCACACACACACACGTGCACACACACGAGCATGAGCACACACACGAGCACACACACAGGTGCACACTTCGCACGTTGGTGTTTTCTCAATGCGGTGCACAGCTGATTTTTATTTAAGGTCCTGGCTGGCAACTGGAGATGTTATTTAGCCAAAGTGGAATTTTTACAGATTGGGGGTAAGTTAGGTCATCCCAGTTTCCACAGCAGTTGAGGAGGGTCCCATGTTCATAAAGTGAGCCTACAAAAACGAGATAGAGGGAATTCGCTTTAAGCCACCACGAGCAGAGTAGCAATCTTGAGTGCCACTCTCCCCTTAATCTTATTCTGGGATGGCTCCCTTCCCTTGGCAAAAACTTTCTTCTCCTGCCAAGACTTCATTTGGTTGATAAAGTCCTTCCCATTCTCTAGTCACTATCCAAGTTGCTCTGTTGAAAGGGACTTTGCTCCATTTCCCCTGCATCCTCACCACTGGCATTACAGAAGTGTGAGTAAGAAATGCCTGACGAAAAACAGTAAATCAGGTGATTCATTTTTGTTTTTTCAAACCCTTCACTCCCAGTTTTAGAATTTAGAATAAGAGAAATACGTAGAGAGGCACCACTGGATAACCCATAACATTCTACCCCAGAGACAGACAATTTCAGCAAAAGAAAATCTTGACTTTTTTTTTTTTTTTTAAGATTTTTATTTATTTATTTGACAGATCACAAGTAGGCAGAGAGGCAGGCAGAGAGAGAGGAGGAAGCAGGCTCCCCACTGAGCAGAGAGCCCTAGCGGGGCTCCAACCCAGTACCCTGGGATCATGACCTGAGCCGAAGGCTGAGGCTTTAATCCACTGAGCCACCCAGGTGCCCTGAAAATCTTGACTCTTCTTCCCCCCCGCTTTAGGCTAAGTTTCCCACCCATGAGGAGCACTGCCATGGAGGTTAAGGGATGTTTTTTGTGCCCACTCCTACTAGAGACTCTGAGTTTTGGAAATAATGATCATTTCACCGAGTTTAGTCTCCTTGTCCTCTGCTATAAGATTATCAGATTCTTTCCCTCCCCACCCCCCCACCCCCGCGGGGAGAGTTCCAGATGCAGACCCAGGCAGGCCATAGTGCGGTATGGGTGCCGAACACCTGTCTCTCCCCTGGGAGGGTTTCACGACCCTCTGTGGCAGTTGAACAGCTCAGATGAGTAGAGGCAGCCAGGCTATTAGGTACAGCCTGTTAATTCCCTTAGTGCGTATGGGCTTGTGTGTGTGTGTGGTGAATAAGAGAGATGCTAGAGGCACCAGCTACACTCGCTACTGTGTTAAGCTGTCTTGGGAAGCTTCCAGTGGATCCAGAGACGCTGAGAGGAAATGGACTGGGGAAGAAGGGTGTCTCTGGATCAGACTTTTAATTTTGGCGAAGCTGCTCTATATTAGAACCAAATGTCCCCCAGGACCTACAGGAAGGAAAACACAAGCCCCTGGGGTTTAAAGGCTGAAAGATGGTCCATGAATGTCAGTGTGGATTTTAGCTAAGATTTTACTCTCTGGGCTCTCATCCCAACGTTTCCTACCCTTGGAGTGGTCTGGTCCTATCTCTGTTTTAGGTCCTATTTGCTTCTCTTTCTTTTTTGAAATACATGATTTTGCAAAACAGAGTTTTACCTGGATATTATCTATCCATCTCTCTATGACCTTGTAGCAGAAGTGTTTGTATTGTACCTCAGGGGTAGTCAAAGCCAAACTTGCGGACATAGGTTCATCATAGTGTGACTGCAAAGTCATAATATAGGGTGTTTTCCACATTTAAGATGAATTCTCTACGTGGAACTGGTTAACTGTTAAGCCAAGCATGAACGAACCTTTAAGGAAAGGGAGAACTCTACCCCTTATTTATTCCAGAAGCCCCTGCAACCACTCTGGGAGGTTGTGATCTGTAAGGGAGTGCTCGTGTTGAGCCACACACTAGGGAGAAACTTTGGCCAGTTGAGAGCCAGGTCTCGCTACTGTCATGTTGGGCTGTAAAAGCCGGAGGTGACAGCCTCACCCCTTCCACAGAGACACGTGCGGTTACCTCTGGGATAGCTGGTAGAAAGGACTAGTTTGGGAGAAAAGCAAAAAGTAGGCTGTGGGAGAGATAGCAGTCTTTTAAAAGTGGTTGTACCGGGTCAAAGCCTTCCTTCTTCTTGATTGGGTGAGTTTCAGGCTGACATCCACTCCTCAGTCTGTGGGCCAATTGTGACAGCCCACCCATGGCAGAGACAAGTCCTTGGTGGCGGAGGGCCGGGGGAGCGGTTGGGGGGAACTGTAAAGCAGGATCATTCGTACCAACTCTTTTTCATAAGCATGTATTGTAGAAGTAGTGAGATGAATAATTTGCTGTACAACTTCTTGAGTGCACTTGTAAATTACTTATCTTGGCCCACTTTAAGCTGAGTATGTTAAAAAATGCGCTTGGTATGTTGCAAATAGAATTATCACTCTTGCAACATGGAAGGGGAGCATGCTAAAAAAGTAAAAAGGTTAAGCGAATTGCATGTGTTAAAATTATGTTAAAACACAGTGTCAGTTCAGTAACATCTAGGAAACGGCCTGTAGTTTTTGCTCTCCTCTTCACGACATCCCTGCGGTGAGCTACCACTTTCTAAAATGTAGTCAATGTGTAGGAGGAAAATCACATTTTTAATAACCTAGTAACTTATTTTAGAATGAGCTATGCCATTTCAATCAAAAGGAAGATCTCTGCTCCTTCTCCAAAATAGCAGGTTCCAGTGAGCAAATCAAAAAGCGGGATAAAGGGCTCTGGGGAACGATTAGAGAATCTACACTGTGTATTCTTAGACCCTGGAGATGCACTACTGTCACTTTAAAGGAGGGAGTTGGAAAGTCTTCAGCAAAAGCAGACATGAGTGAAGAGCAGACCAGCAGAACGCTGTGTTTCATCTTTTGTGAGGCAGGAGCTCCCCCCAGAGCCACAAGAGGCTCGCTCCAGGCCTGCTGGCTTGGGTCCCTCCCTAGGAAGATCGCGCTCCTTCTTCTCACAAGGAGAATAGGGAGGGAGCAATGGAGGAAGACAAACTCCTAAAAGTTTTTATTGATACACGTGGGATGCACCACTTCCTGGGAATATAGCATCAAGTAGTCAGTCTTACTTAAGACCAAAGAGGGGACGCCGGGGCAGCTCGGTCAGCTGAGCATCTGCCTTTGGCTCAGGTCATGATCCCGGGGTCCTGGGGCATTGGGCTCCCTGCTCTGCAGGAAGCCAGGAAGCTTGCTTCTCCCTCTGCCTCTGCGTCTCCTCTCCACTTGTTCTGTCTCTTTCTCTTGCTTTCTTTCCCAAATAAATAAGTAAATAGTCTTTTAGAAAAATAAAAGCAAGCAAAGAAGAGCCTGTCTTGGAGGCAGACATGAAACAGCCTAGATTGGGTCTGACTGCTTCGTAACCTTCTCTGGCTTCTGTCCTATGTGCTCAGCTCTGCCTCCACAGTCGTCAGACGCTGGACATTAGGGCTAGGTGCAGTACGGGTTGGAGTTAAGGGTCTGTTAGGGGACATGTGCCACAGACCTGGAAAGACACAGAAAGGTAGGTTCCAGCCCTAGGGCATTTATTTATACTTTTTTATATGGTTTTGGGGAAAATATTTCTCAGTCACTATTTTTTTAAAAAAGATTTTGACAGCAAACACAAACAGGCAGAGTGGCAGGTAGGAGCAGGCTTCCAGCTGAGCAGGGAGCCTGACACGAGGCTCCATCCCAGGACCCTGGGATCATGACCTGAGCCGAAGGCAGCTGCCCAGGTGCCCCTTCTCAGTCACATTAAATGCAGTATAAGCTATGTTTACCACTTCGGCAGAATTAACTCTGTCACTGTGATGGCGCTTTGCTTCCGTATTTCTCCCATACAGCAGGTCATGAAGACAGAGGGTCCTCTGTAAGTGACAGGATCAATAACGTCATTGTCCATTTTATTGAGCACCTGTTGTACGTCTGGCCGTGTGCCAGGGACTTTTTGACTGAACTGTCTCCAATCTTTACAACCATATTGAAACTACATATTTTTTGCACTGTGTTTTTTGGGGATGTACCTGGGGCTCAGAGAGGTAGGTAATTTGAAGGTTACATAACTGTAAGATGGTGGCCCTGGGATTCAAAATCTGGCTTCTAGAGCACGTTGCCTTGTCAGTGATGCTGAACTAATGGCCAAGGGGTTTATGTTACGGGACACTACAGTGTGCTAACTTTCTTAAAAAGAAAAACACAGAAAGTTAGGAAAAGGTAAAAGGCAAAGACTTTTTTTAAAGATTTTATTTATTTGAGAAAGAGAGACAGAGATAGGGAGAGAGAATACCAGTGGGAAGGAGAGGGAGAGGTAAGCTCCCTGCCCAGCAGGGAGCCCAATGAGGGGTTTGATCCCAGGACTCTGGGATTATGACCTGAGCCGAAGAGAGAGACACTAAACCCGGACTGAGCCCCCCAGATGCCCCAGGCAAAGACTTTTTATCTCATAATTGCAGAGTTTTTTTTCTGCCCCTAAGAGAGGGTTTCTCAGTCTCAGCACTGTCACATTCTTTGTCATGGGGGCTGTCCTGTGCATGGTAGGGTGTTTCTCAGAATCTCTGCAGTCTACCTGCTAGATGCCAGGGGCACATGTACCCTGGCCCTGGTGGTTGTGACGGCAACCGCAGATCTCTCCAGAGTTTGCCACGTGTTCCAGGTGGGGCAAAATCTCCCCTGATTAAGAACCACTGTTCTAAGAAGTCAAGGGAATGTTTTGGTGGGTAGAGTGCGGGCGGTGGCGGTGGTAATACAGTGGAAAGAACAGAGATGAGATTTCATTTTGGGAAAGAATAAGCACATATTGACCGAATGAGTCAAATAAATAGGAAGGCCTGATCTGTGGTAGAATGAAGTTAGTTATTAGAGGTGAAGATGTCATCACGGGTCTTAGGCTACCTTGAGGCAGAGTATCAGTGACATTACAGTAATCATTCACAGATCCATGGATATCTCTTCTGCTTTTTTTCCATGTAACAAATACTGGGAGTACAAAGCACAGAGCCACACTTTATTCCACAATTGGGGGGGAAAAAAAAAAAAAGGGGACCAATCCTGCCTTTTATTTAATTTCACCTTTCAGTCCGTGCTGGCCACTGATGACATTTTCAAAAGTGAGTGCATTTTGTCTGAACTTGATCCTAAGTTATTCAAATCATTCATCTCTCGAATTATCTCCTATTTCTATTCCACCCCCACCTTTTTAAATCTGGACAACTACTAATACTTGTTGGGGAGGGAAATTATTCTAAGAAATAAATATTGACAGTGCTTGTGTTATTAACCTGCAAAGACAATTTTATGCTCATTAGTACCATTGTAAGGCAGTGATATTTTAGTTATGTATCAACAAGTATCAGAATGTATTATGTAAAGGTAAAACCTGTAATAAAATATCTGGTGCCTTGGCCTGTTCAGATTCTCTGGACCAGCAGTTCTTTACCTTTTGGTCTCAGGCCTCCCTTCAACGCTTAGAAATTATTAAGAGCCCCAAATTACTAGACTTTGGTTTATATGGAATATATCTATCAAAATTTACCATATTGAAACTAAAAAAGTTTTAAATTATTCAGTTAATAATAATAAACCCATTACATGTTAACACATTTTTATCAAAAGTAAATTTTCCAAAATGAAAAAAAAATGTTTGGTAAGAGTAAAATTATTTTGCATTTTTACCAGTTTCTTTAATGTCTGGCTTACAGAAGGTATCTAGATTCCAATATCTATTTCTCCATTCAGTCTATGCACATATGTTGTTTTGGTTGAAATATATGAAGAAAATCTGGCCTCATACAGATATGTAATTGGAAAAGAGAGTATTTCTAATAGCCCTTTCAGATAATTGTCAAAATTCTTCCTTGATACTGTGCCAAAACATAGCCATAGTAGTTTTTGAAAGGTAGTTGTAATGTAGAATCTGCAGCTATACCAATGAGCCTTGAATACTCTGTTGTTTGTCTGTCTTGCACTTTAGTCTTTTCCCGGTGAATGATGCAACATCACCTGTTCATACCCCAAGTAATGCAGAGCTTCCAAATATTGACAGTTTCATTACATATGTCATCATCAGATCTCATCAGAAAGGGTTTTAACTCCTGGGAAGCTGTCCTAATTCCAGAATTCTAAGTTTTGCTTGAAAGCTCAGGTTTTATCATCAGAAACAAATGATGTCAGCTGTTTTCCTTAAAAGTGACATATGCTCCCTTCATCCACACTTGAGAAAATGCCAAATAACCAAAACTTTCGTTCTATGAAAAAATTGTCAAGTTCAACGGGGAATTCAGTTATACAGCGCTTTTCCTTGAGACAACCATCATAATGGAGCAGAAGCCCTCTTTGCATACTTCCCATTTTGTCTCATACAGTATTAAAAAGTCATGTACTCAAGGGCAGGATTTAATTTAAAAAATTAGTTGCTTCTTCAGGGACATTTAGTGTAGATGGCATTGTTTTTACTGTGAGTGTGACGATGAGGGACACATACCATCAAACACAAGGACCTTTTGGTGCTATTACCTTGATTTGTCCAAGGGCACCAACAGTTTTACCCACCACTGCTTTTCCCCCTCAGAGTAAATATCAACACAGTGAAAAAGATATTAAGCTCTTAATACCATGAAAATAATTTTGATCTAACCAAGCTCTTGAAAGGGTCTTAGGGATCCCAGGGATCTGTGGATCATACTTCGGGCACCACTGTTATAGATTTTAGAATAAATTAGATAAATAATGAAAATAGACTTCAGAAAAAAGCAGTCTTCCAGTTTGGTCACCAACAAATTATAATATTATAAAGTTAAGTTAGAATTCTTATACCTGATTCATTGGTAATTTCACCGGATTCCATGGTTAGTGATGATTTAGATCATTAAGATGCCATCCTGGTCCAAAATTTAATTGGACCCTATTTTAATTAACTGATAAACTTTAGATTATGAAAAGTGCCGGAACATCTGCAGAAGGGTAGATGACCTGATAGTATGAGATCCTATCATAGACTAATTAATAGGACTGATGGGTAAAACAATTTAAAAAAAATAGTCCAGTTTTAATATTCCTGGGAAAGACATGTTTTTAAATGGTGTGACGCAACCAGCCTCCAAATTTGGAGTAGTTTATTCTTATCCTAATAATTTAAATTATCCAGAAAGGGTCTTGCCGTAGTAAAAAGGGATTCAAACCCAAGGATTCAAAGTTCAATAATTTATTGGCCAGGTACTTTTTTATACTAATGTTTTTGTATTGATCATTTTTGATATTTTAGGAATTCACAGCAGAGTGCCCAAAAGCTATTTTCTGAAGTTTAGAAATAGTACTAGAATATCAAATATATCATGCAGGTACATCATAAAATGAGACCAGTAGTATTAACATGACAAATTGATAAGACATTATACAGATAACCTAAGTTAGCTTCCAAACTGTTAACTCATTTGGGACATCTGCAAAGCTCTTTCTTTCTTTCTTTCTTTCTTTTTTTTAAAGATTTTAATCGTGAGAGAGAGCAAGAGAGCGAAAGAATGAGCCCAGGCAGACAGAGCGGCAGGCAGAGGGAGAAGCAGGCTTCCCCACCAAGCAAGGAGCCCGATGTGGGACTCGATCCCAAGACGCTGGAATCATGACCTGAGCCAAAGGCAACTGCTTAACCAACTAAGCCACCCAGGCGTCCCTGCAATGCTCTTTTGCTCTTTGGCAAATCACTAGATGCCGCTCCCCCACCCCCACCCATGTTCTTTTATTGGTATTTTATCATATATATTGTTTATATAGCAAAGTAATTAAGTTCTAAAGCTAAAATTGATCTTGGAACCAGATTTTTAATAAGGAAAATATAGCAACTTGGGATGCTTTGATTTTTTTTCGGTCCAGCCCACCCTTTCATTTTCAAAAGAAAAAGATCTGTATAATACCTGAGTCGTCAGAAGGCACTTATTATTTCAATCCTAATGATTGTAAAACAAAACAGATACACAGTAAAATCAGAAAAAGCCAACTCTACAAGACTGTCGGTTTGTCTTTTATTTCCCATCAGTATCCATTATGACCTACATTGTGTTCACACTTTGTTGATTCTCATGTCTCTATCTTCAGAGTATGACTTCTTGGGGAAAATACTCCTCATAGCCCTCTCTGAGTCTCAATTTCGGCATCCATAAAAAGAAGGAATTTTAATTGTGTTTAACTTGTTTGGCCACACCATCCCCAGAATCCTTTCTTCAAATGCCTTCCTTATTGACTTTGTGCTTTGGATCTGTGCACCTCCTTGAAACCCCGGACTCCTTAATTCAGTGTGGAAACCTCCAGACATCTTCCAAGGGCTCTTCCATCTGAAAATTACTTTTTTCTATGTTTCTCCACCCTCCCCTGGGTTTTCCACAATGTTTCTCTAGATCTGAAAGCTGAACAGACCCAGCCAGCGAGCAGCTGGTGTGCAGCTGTTACCACTCTAGCTTAGCAGAGCGCTTTCTGTTCTGGCCCTGCCTTCTCTTCCTGGAAGAGCTGAGGAGCCTGGCAGCTTTTGGGCCAGTGCCAGGCTTGACAGCTCTTCTTGGAAAGTAACAATAGATCCAGTATCTGTTAACTTAGCTGTGCTGTATCCCAGCAGAGGCAGGCACTGCTTTGATTCCAGCCCGTTAGCAATTTGCACCGTTTGGCAAAACTTGCCCTTGATGTTCAGCTCCTCGACGCTGTGCCCATCCTGGCAGAGAGAACATCAGGCTGGCTGCCAGGAAACCAGGCTCCCCCCTTCCTTCGTTTCCCCAGGAGCAGGAAGGGGAACAGAATAGATCGGGTAAAGACAATCAGCTACTTTATATTGCCAAGTTCAACCCTGCTGGTGTCCCTTGGATAGAATCCTGCTGTGAGAATATCTCCTCTTGTTACCCAGTTGTACGCATCAGCTCCAGGGAGGGGACGAAACCCGTTCTGGCACCTTGACCAAGAACTGAAAGTCCCCATTCTCCCATTGCAGGGGCAGCTGCTGTTTAAATAATTTGTCAAGTTCTTTTCCCATCCATTTTTACACCTATAGCCACACTTATTAGAACTAAACTTGCTCATCACTCCCTATACTTCCTTCTGTACCGCTGTACATCACTCCCTATGCTTCCTTCTGCTTTGACCTCAGCAGCTTTTGCTATGTGATCTGAGGCTTGTGTCATGGTTAGCATCCTACTGGCACCAACGGGGACCGTCCCAGGCAGGAGTGAGAGGGGGTGGGCCCTGATTTCTCCTACTCCTTCTCTCACACAGACGGCTTACCGTGTGTCCCCGCACGCTCCCCTCTGTGGTTATGCCTCATCTGATGCCATCCTGCGGCCAAATCTCTGCTTCCCTCTCACGCCTCACATGGCCCAGATAAACTGCCAGTTATGACAGGTGGGAGCCAAGGGCACAAGATTGCACTTTTGGAGCCGTGTGGCCACTTCTAAAGGCTATGGCTTGGACACCCAAGGTGGCCACTTCTAAAGGCTTGGATACCCCAAGAACCTTGCTCATAATATATTAAATATTTCAGAGACTCAAAATCCTAGAGCTGAGTGGAGCCAGAGAGCTCACTGTTTCCTCATTTTATGGATAAAGTACCAGAAGTCTGCAAAGTAAGCTATTACCCAGGATGGTGTGCTACCAGGGGTGTCACCACATCTCTGGGATATTTCTCCACACCAGGTAAAAGATCAGAAAAGTCTGTTATCAGAGCAGTCATTTTAAACTTGAGACATTTTTATAGTAATAGCATTTCTTTCTTAGAAACAAAAGAGGAGTTTAGGTTATCAATTATGTTGTCAAACAAAAGGGAGCAGTGTTATCAATGACTCTGTCTTTCAGTGTAGGCATTTCAAGTCCCAGCTGTTCGCAGCATGGGTCTCTTCTTCAATCTAAGTTGGAAGAAGCCATCATAGGGAGAGGGCAGAGAGGCCCTCGAGTGTGGTCAGAGGGGCAGTGTTAGCATTAGTACAGTGCCTCTCACTTAGGTCATACGCCCTGCCTGCCCCCTGAGCTCATTCAAACCCAAACACCACGGAGATACTATGAGGAAAGTTTTTACTGGAATATCTGCAGAACAGCAGATTCCCACACTTGCGGATATGTCAAAGCTAGGAGCGTATCACCATCCAGTGGGTTCTGCAGTGACAAGAAACTATGGCCTTGGCACAGATCAGCAAGTGTCTCCAGCATTGCCCTGCCTTATAGCAGGTGCAGCAGTGGGACCCGCTTCACGGAAGCCAAGGCCCCTTTGCAGTGGGGCGCCCTCACCCCCAGTGATCCTGAGCTAGAGGGAACAAAGGGTACTACATGGTACCTGAGAGTAGGACTGAGTTCATGAGTGCGCCCGAGAACAGAAATTCATCCACCCATCACACTTCCCCTGTACAGTGGGCAGGGCAAAGGAATGACAAACTTTGTAACTGACTTTTTGTAGCTGTCCTTATTGGCAGAATTGAATTTCTGTCTGTGTGTATTTTACTATGCGGGCGATCCTTGTTATCAAGGTAGTTGTGTTCTATCAAGTCACTATGAACACGGGGTTAGGAATGCAGAAACATTGCTCCTAGGGGAAACTCAGGGTTAGGTTCTTGTGAGCCTCACTGATCATTATGTAGCCTGGATATATGTGTGGTTCTGTCTACGAACACCCTGTTTAACATGTATTGTTGAACCGTAACATTGAACTCATCATGCCTGGAGGAAGAAATTGAACACGTGTATTATATTCTCCAGAAAGCACAACACTGCCTTCTCACACTTAGGAATGCTAGACAGACTTCAGCACCAGGCTTGGGAGCCATTGCAGACAGTGAAATCACCAACAAAAACCGAAAGAGACTCTTAATCTCAGGAAACAAACAGGGTTGCTGGGTTGGGGGGAGCTATGGAGTGGCTGGGTTAGGGGCATTGGGGAGGGTATGTGCTATGGTGAGTGCTATGAAATGTGTAAGCCTGATGATTCACAGACCTGTACCCCTGGGACAAATAATACATTATATGTTAAAATAAAAAAACAAACATAGAACTAAGGAGAAGATGGCCCTACATAGACTATGAAAAGTACACTGTTTACGGTTGTCAGAGTGGAAAAGACAGAGTATCCTCCTGTGTCTGCCTGTAGGCAACTCAAGTTGCAATTCACTTTTTTTTTTTTTTTTTTTTTTTTGCTGCCTTGTATATGTTCTCAAATGACTGTAACAGTATCCCCGTATCGATTTGGGGGTTACAAATAAATTTTAGGGAGTGCGCAGGTTAACACACACAGACTCTAGAATGAATAAGGATCTGTTGCATTTTTGTGTATTTGAATATGGAACTCGGGTTAATCACAGAAACATTTAGTATAGGGGCACCTGGGTGGCTCAGTGGGTTAAAGCCTCTGCCTTCGGCTGGCTTGGATCATGATCCAAGGATCCTGGGATAGGATCCCTGCATCAGGATCTCTGCTCAGCGGGGAGCCTACTTCCCTTCCTCAATCTCTGCCTGCCTCTCTGCCTACTTGTGATCTCTGTCAAGTAAATTAAATCTTTAAAAAAAAAATAGTATATAGTTAATGAACATCATGCCCAATACCCCATTATGGTAAGTGCAAATTTCAGGAACACTGGCAGTTTTAGTAAACCAAGTATTTTTTTACCTGCTAGTTTATGCCAAAAAGATAAGGCAATAATGGCTTTTAAAAATGTCAAGACCAAAAGTGTAGAATATTAAGTTTTTCTATTCAAAGAACGGAAAGAAACTGGACTAGTTATTATAAGTATACCTCCATAATTAATCTTTCTTTTCTCCTTCCCACCCCTCCTTCCCTACATCACGCCCACCTCCTTTACTACATCTTACTACTAAAATGATCTTGGGACAAATTTGGAATCGTGCCAGGATGTGCTCAACAGGGGCTGCTGCCAGCAGGGGCCCGGGCAGTGAAACGCAGGAGGTTTTCTGCACTGTTTGGAATATGTATTAGATTCAGTGATGAAATCACCTCTGTTGATTAGCACACCTAATCCGAATTTCAGAGGTACTGATGACCATTTCATGTGATGGTGTCTTGCTTCCAGGCCCCAAGTATGTCACCTTAACTAAATGGTTAGATGCTGTAGTGAATCTGTTTAATTTCCTATAACTAGCCTAGACTTTTCTCAGGAATACTTATTAATTTTAGATTTTATCTCCCCGCCTCAAGAGCAATGATTTAAGTTCATTCCGGGTAGTACTTCAATAAAAGAACATCACACCTATTAATTCAGTCTTGGTCTCAGAGGAATAAACAACAAAGTCTTCTAGACCATGGCCACAAAGTCCCATTACACAGTAATGACAGGAGAAGAAATGTGGCTTTTGAGGCTCAGAAGTTGTGGGCACAGGGCTGGGAGAGTTCCTATGCTCCTGCGTCCAGTAAAACGAGAGGCCTCGTCGCACAGCTGGTTGTGGGGAAGTTGTTTACAAAAGTCCTGTGACTAAAAGAATAAGACAATACAAATTGTGCATACTTCTAGAACCTGAACATATAAAATGCTCATAAAATGCGCTTTGAAATTGAGCCACGAGTTTTAACAGTTGTGCGGAGGTACAGAGCCGATGTCACTGCCAATGGTGAAGATATGGATAATTACCTCGAGAAATTTTTTTAAAAGTGAGGATAATTTAGAGGGTAAATAGAAGCCTACTTTTTTCTCCCCTTTAGATTGTGACAGTGACCCTTATGGTTCATTGCTTGTTCTCCCCAGAATAAAGCTGTAATGGATTAGGGTCCGCCTCAGAAAACGAGTTTAGGTGTACAGAGATTGAATTAAATTGCTCCTGTGAGGTCTTGGGTTTATCAAGTTGAAAAAAGAATGCTTTTTATTTTGGTGACAAGTGTTTCATGAATAAAAATTTTAGGGGAGAAATCGTGTTCCAGTATCTCAGGTAATGAGGAAGCTGCAGAAGAAACTTCCTTTCTATCTTGAAGACTTTAGTATAAACGCTGGCCATGGCAGCCGGCACTCTGACTGTAATCTGGGGCTGGCAGACACAAGCAAGCTGACAGCAAATGACATAGCGGGTCCAAAGGACCCTCGAGGAATGGAGGGGCTAAGAAGTCAGTTCATCTATTAAATCAATACAGGTCTTTAGATAACTGACTTGATGTCCACTCAGAGCTCTCTGTAAAGGAATTCATAAGTCGGACTTTCTTCCTCTTGAGAAACATAATTGGACATCTCTGAAGCACCCTGAATTGCTTCAGAACATTGAGGATTTCTAAGGCTTTTGGTAGATTTTAAAGAGGTATGATTTTTCCAGCGCACGGAATACTTTATTTCTGAAATGATGATAATTAAACACACTTAGCCAGTGATATTTGAAACATTGTATTGGAACTCAGAAGAACTGGTTTTCCCATTTGGATTTATAAACTTCCAAAAGTTAGCAGCTGGTCTTCATAAAAGATTTCTTCCAACAGAGCTCTTACATCTTTCTTTGTGTTTTCCTTTCCCACTTCGGCACATTTGTCTTTTTTTCTAGCTGGTCCAGCATTTCTGAGCAACAGTAGTCTTCTTAGCAGCTCTGTTCTGAGGGGACTTCTTTCCACCCTGACAGGATGGCTTTGCAGTCAGATGAGATGAAGTGGAGTAACCAGCTAGCGTCAGGAAAGAAAAGACTGGCAGAAATGAAATGCAGAGAGAAACCTTAAGTATGATTTGTGAATCCCTCAAATATCTTCATATTGAATCAAAATGCAAATGGGTCTAAATAGGAATGTTTTTGAAAAACGTGTCCTCACGTCTTACATGAATTCCAGCCCAGCCATCTACGAAGCAAATGCCAAAGTTTGTTCTAATTCCGTTATTAAGGTAAAGTTCTGGCCCCACAGCGGGGCATAAGGAATAACGTGGATGACATTGGGAGTTGGAGAGGAGAAGTGAGTTGGGGGAAATCTGAGCGGGAGACAAACCAGGAGAGACTGTGGACTCTGAGAAACAAACTGAGGGTTTTGGAGGGAAGGGGGTGGGTGGTTGGGTGAGCCTGGTGGTAGGCATTAAGGAGGGCACTTACTGCATGGAGCACTGGGTGTGCATAAACAATGACTCTTGGAACACTGAAAAAAACAAATGTTTTTTAAAAAAAGTTCTAACTCCAGGGAAAGCCTTAATGTGATAGTTCTCATAAGAAAAGAGTTAGGATGGACCTGTTGCCCAGGGGTTGCTGATTAGGAAGCTGCCCAATGATGTTCTTTTCACTTTCAGTAGTCTGAAGTAGCCAGTTTAAAGGTTTCAAAAGAGGAAAGCATATGCTTAAAAGAAAATATAAAAGAAGGAAATAAGAATCACCTACCACCAGGCTGGAAATTTTCACTTTTTTAAACAAAGATAGTCCACTGCATAGATGACCAGAATTTATGTCCCCAGTCCTTCATTTGGGGATATATGGGTTGTTTCCAGTTTCTCTAAACAATGCTGAGATGAACAGGTTGTGGCCCCATCATCGTGTCCACTGTTGCGGACTTCAGTAGGACATATGTCTTAGTGCAATCCCTCAATCAAAGGTTTAATACCCGTTTCATTTTACTTGGTAGTGTTTTTTCCACACTGGATTCCCCCTTCCACTGTCTTCTGTTTCCCTGTCTCCACTGCTCTGTCAGTCTCCACCTCACAGAACAGATTCGTTTTGTTTTGTTTTGCTATTTGGCTTCCCTTGTTCGTGGCCTATCTATAGACCTATGAGAAACACAGGGGCTTCGAGGAGAGAAGGTAACCATTGATCGTGTACTGTCTTCAGCTGACAACTGACTGTATGTCGCTGCTGGTGCTCACAATGTGCTCAGTTCTTGGGTTTCCTGCCAGATTTTAATGAACTAAAATGTTTTCCGAAATTATGGCTTGAGGTTTCCTGTCCTCCGCCTTCTTCAGAGGGGGTGTTGGCATATCCTTTCAGTTCTTACCTTAGAAATTCCATCTCCTCTTTGAGCCATAAAGCTTTTAATAACGAACTTCAACTTACTTTCGGGGACTCATCAGCCTCCCAGTAGAGGATCTGATTTTTTGGAAAATTACAATGAAGCAAAGATTTAAGAGAGAGGTAAAGGTAATTCAGTTAATGCAGGAAAAGAGGTAGACTGATTAAATGATTTCTTGAAATAGTATTACCAGATTTCTTCACCACAGTATTTATTAAACATCTTGTATGTGTCAATTATATTACATGCTAAATGAATAACCTGGCTTCCTAATACCTTAAACAAGATAAATTACTCAACAGTTCATATATTCTTTTTAGCTCCAGAAATTGCCTGCTCTGTGAATTAATAAATATTAACTCTTGGACTCTTTTCCACATCTGTAATCATAGTTTTCTAGTTGGGAATCTTTTAAAAATGGTCTAGTGCATCTCCTCATTTTGCTGTAGGAGTGTTAGGATCAGTCAGTGTTGAAGACTTCCATGAGTAAATATTATACAGCCTATATCGATAACTCTCTCAATATCTCACACTTCTCTCTGTTGTGTAATTTTTTACTAACTCCAATCTAAAGTTACCATGCTACCATCGCAAGCTTACACCTCTTTCGTCATTAGCAGTGTTGAAATTTGCTCTTAGAAATATGAGCCCTCCATATGGTCGATGTGATTTCCTTCTTGTAATGAGAGTAGAGAAGGCACACACTCACTCGCTGAGTGATGAAACATGGAATAGGAGATGACTCAATAAACATTTTAAAGAATGTTTGCAAAGTGTGATTTTCAAATCTGTGTTGAACTGAAATTCCCAACTTGGTCTCTGCACAACTGTTTTTACTAAGTTGTGTTTTGGTAGAATGTCATTGGTCTCCATTGACAGCCTTCATGAATAACAGCCCAGTGAAACTCACTGCCGCATTTGCCATAAGGAAGACCTCTAGGAAAAAATTAAAAAAAAAAAAAAATCCCATCTGGTCTTCACACCAAGATTATTGTACTTCTTCAGAACAACTGGTTTGTTAAACACAGATCAGACCAGGTTTCCCTGCTAGGCAATTCAAGCCAAACTGTGGCCTCCCCATTAACAAGAGGGGCGACAGCAACCAAGGCCACCATATTGCCTGACTCAAGGCAGTGCTATTAATAGTATGTTCTTTGTGACTGGTGCCTCCGGACTGTGCTCACAGGAGGCCTTGTGCCCGCTGGTAGGTACTTTTAACACCTCATTCTTGATTCTTGCTTTTTTCCCTCATTCTTTCTTTATCCATCTTCTCCCCCTATTTTTAATTTTCATAACAGTGTCACATTCTCTGATTGTATGTAAGCTGCCCAGAGTCCTCTGTGGAAAGAGGCGCGGCAGAAATGAAGAGGCGCAAACCTGCGTTCATGTCGTTACTGTCCTTATCCCTGCCCTGACACCCCACCGGATCCTTAACTCCTGTGGAGGCGGTTGTTTTGGCTCAGATATATGGTTTTTTGATGAGCTGGTGCCTCTGTAAAGTCAGAATATGGCATGTAAGCTCATATGTGAAGTGAGAGTCCAATATAGCTGTAAACATATGGCTCACACTATGAAATGTTCATTTTTCCTTCCCAGGGAGTTCTGAAGAAATGCACATGAACATATGTCCAGGCATAGGATTCCCTGCCAGGTTTTTTTCTTAAATTACGTTTTGACATTTCAGATCATTAAGTGGACACATCTGTCTGCATATGTTTTCCTTTTCAAAAAAAAAAAAAATGAGAACATTTATCCAATGACATAGCTCAGCATTCTTCACTTGCCCTGATGTATTCTTTAGTATTCTCAACCTTTAAAATCAGGCAGAAATTGACAGAACTGTGTGCAGTCATTCTGTTAGTGTCCGCATAGTCCCTGGGTATTAAGTGAAAGTAAGAAATTCATTCCCCCCCCCCTTTTTTTAAAAAGATTTTATTTATTTAAGAGAGAGAAATCACAAGTAGGCAGGGAGGCAGGCAGAGAGAGGGAGGAGGAAGTAGGCTTCCCGCTGAGCAGAAAGCCCGATGTGGGGCTCGATCCCAGGACCCTGAGATCATGACCTAAGCCGAAGGCAGAGGCTTTAACCCACTGAGCCACCCAGGTGCCCCTCCCCCTTTTTAAGGCATATATCATGTGTAATTCTTAGTAAATCTTTGGTTTAAGGGAAAGAACCTTGAAGTTAGAGTCAAAGGATTCATTTTTAAATCTTGCCTCCATTACTATGAGCAAATTGTACACCCTGATAGAGCCTTGGTCCCCTGATGTAGAAAATGAGTAGCACCAATGCCTGTCCCACCTACGCCAGAGGGCTCCTATGGTACTCAGAAGAGACAGTGCGTGCGTAAGTGCTTTGGAAACCGTCAGAGCTGTTAGAAGTGCATTTCCCCACTCTGGGATGAAATGAGATCAGAATAACTAATAGCAAAAACACTATTTATTTGTCTCAGATACTGTCCGTTCTGCTAGAATTTTGCCTCCTTCAGATTCCTCCCACCTGGTTCTGGAAGTCCTCTGGGCTTGTTGAACACATGCTTGGGTTCCTCAGGGGCGTTTGAGTTCCTTCTCTGTGGCTCACTGAGGTGAGAGACTTTCCATAGCCGCTCACACAGCTCGTAGCCTCGCTAAATCCTTGGCTGGAGGCCCTTGAGGCCAGTATTGTCTTCACCAAAGGAACGTCGTCATCCCTGTGTAACCACTCTTGACACCTGTCAACTGTCAAGTTCTCTCCTACGTCATTTCTCAGAGTATCTCAAAATGGAGAAAATGCCTTTCACACCCGGTTGGCTTGTCAGGACACTGAATGAGGAGGAGTATCAGCAGGATGGCTGAGAGGGAGGCATTCTCTAAAGCCAGACCTGACTTGACGGTTTCTGTCCCAGACTCTGTACACATTATCTCAGGTTGCCACAGAGACCGCAGGCTGAGGGGCCTGAAGATACTGTCCCTTTCAGGCAGGCTCCGGCTGTTTTGGAGCTGTGCGTTCTCACCATCCCGCGGCTGTGTTTTGAAGATCACTGGCAGATGAGCTGTCATGGCTAATGACTAGACAGCAGTCTCCCACGAACTGTGGGGGTGCCAGGAAACTGGCTACCTCAGAGGAGGTTGGAGAGAATGGGAATGAACACAGATACATGCTTTTCGGAACACCCTGGGTGACAGGTCACAAGTGGTCCGGGCAGATCATCTGGGCCTCCTCTTTGTTACATAAACTACACAAAGCAGTGGTATTTACTGGCTCTTTTTGTGGCTTCTTGCCTTAGGAATCAGCTGTGGTGAACTAAAGAGTTTCTGGTCCTTGTTATTCTGCTCTGCCAAGAATTCCACCCCCCTTCCTCTAATACATTAATTGTTTGGACATGAAATAAACTTGTGCACCTCAGCTCTGCCTCAGAAAATGAAATCCATCCCAGGAAAAGTTTCAATGCAGCTACTTGGATAGAATGGGGGGCACTTGTCCTAAAACCTGACACACATAGCAAGCATTTGTGTTTTATTTAGATCAAGCTGACTGGGAGGCTGGGCCTGATGGAGGGTATGGGTATGAGGAGCTAAGCAACCCATTTTCCATTCCTTCGTGCCCATCCTGGTATCCCACCTTCGGATTATGGCACCATATACTATACTCCAAAACAAGTATGGCAAAGCTATATGTTTTCACTTACCTAGTTTAATCCCGAAAGATGGCATACTTGAAAAACTTTTGTAGACCCAACCATTAATTCTGTGTTCATTGATTTTGACTTTTAACCTCAATAGAGAAGCTAAAGGCTTATTATTCTCTTTGTCATTGATACTTAATTCGTTAACGAAGAGAATGTGTGGTACTCTTTGATACAATACAACACTGAGAAGAGGAGTATTCCCAGAAAAGTTTTTGAGATCAAATCAACCAATATGTATTGGGTATTAACATAATACAGGAAAATTCTCTTCTGGCTAAGAGCAAGACTTCTGGCAATCAGCTATGGTGTTTTCATCTTGTAGATGGTTAAGGAGGAATGAGTTCTGTTACTATAGACTTATTTTGACCTTCAAGGGAAGACTGACTAATCAGAGCAATTGATAAGAACATTGAGGAAAAAGAACTAAATCATCTTAGGGCTTCTAATAATTGTGGAAAGGAGCATAAACTCTTAAAGACATTAAAGTAGAATTTTGATAAAATCATTAAATTTTTTAAAAAGCTTCCATTTTATTGTGCCTAGTAAAAGAAAGAATATATTATCAAGAAGGAAATTGTCTACATGGGGATGAGAATAGAGGAGCCAAAGGGGACTTGAGTCAGCCAATTTGAATTTACTCTGTTCAACAAGCCCTGCTGGGGACGAAGATGCACAGAGCTCTCAAAACCAGTAAGACTGTCAAGATTCCATGCTCACCAAGCAACATTCCTATTGTAATCAGAATTTGTAGGCAGCTTTTTCTAGTCATGACTAGGCTACATGAAAATTTGTGGATTGTTTTTTCACATCAGTTTAATGTATCAGCCTCCTATTTGGTTAGCTTATGTAATTCTCTTTTAAGCTCAATTTTGTACATTCATAAAAATTAGTTTTAGGACCTTCCAAGTAATACTGGCCTCTGGTAAGGCCACCTCTAGTTCATCTTTTTGTAGCTTCAGCAGTGACCATTGAGGAATATCTCCAGTAATCTCAAATTTTAAGTGATAGATAGTTTGATTGATCAAATGATCATGAAAATCTCTAAGTTTAATTCTGTGGAGACATATGTGTAATGAACTGAAGTTTACCAAAATATCAAGAGTCACATGTTAAACATGGATTATTTAGCAGGAATGATTCTTCTCAACTAGCTAAATCTTAATAATAATAATAATAATAAGAAGAAGAAGGTTGGAAGTGTGGGGTGGCAAGCAATTAACTGAAAGGATGTAGGAGTATCTCATGGAACCTAAGGTCAGGAAGTGTACTTGACTGGACCAGGAAATGAAAAGTTGAGAACCAAAGTCATATGCTCTTCCTTTTTTGCGGTTTATAGACTCTAATCTCTACTTCTTTTTTTCTCTGCTCAGCCCATGCCTCACAGGATCATTCAAGAGCTTAATGGAAACCAACTGGAATCTCAGAAGGTTAAAGTTCAAGGGGTGGGGGTGCCTTTGGCCCAGCTTGGCCAAGTGTTCCCTGTTAGGCCATCCTCCTGTGCCAGGATACTTCTACTCAGTAACTGTTATTTAGGGAGACTTTCAAAGAAGTGGACCTTGGGCAGGATTGAGTGATGGGTAGCTTTCAGAGAAGCAGGAGACATTCCAGAAATGCATCCCCAGTGGTGTCTGCCGAAGATAACTAAACAAAAATAATTTAAAAAGTCTGTTTGGAGTAAAATAAAGAAAAAAAACAAAAACAAAGAGTAGCCAGATGATTCAGGCATATTATGTGGTTTTACATATGAGAAAAAAGAGACATGTGTGTACTCTTATTTCTTTCTTAGATGCATGAGTGATCTCCATATTGAAAGTTTTATAACAACATGGTAAAGAGGGAATTAAATTCCAAAACAGTGCGCATGGAATAAGGAAGCACCTAAATACATTAAATTTTTGAGGCTTTTAATAGCCTCTTCTAGGGGCGTCTGGGTGGCTCAGTTGTTTAAGCATCCAACTCTTGATTTTGGCTCGGGTCATGATCTCAGGGTCATGAGATCTAGCCCGTGGCAGACTCTGTGCTCAGTGAGGAGTCTGCTTAATATTGTCTCTCGCTCTTCCTCTGCTCCTCCCCCCCACTCGCTCGCGTGCTCTCTTACTCTCTCTAAAATAAATAAATCTTTAATAAATAAATAAATCTCTTGTAGCACCAGATACTGAGGAACTTACCCCATAAATCTGAGAGGAAGTGCTGTCAATAATCCAGAAGTATTGGGGCGCCTGGGTGGCTCAGTGGGTTAAGCCTCTGCCTTAGCTCAGGTCATGATCTCGGGGTCCTGGGATTGAGCCCCACATCGGACTCTGCTGGGTGGGAAGCCTGCTTCCTCCTCTCTCTCTGCCTACCTCTCTGCCTACTTGTTGTGATCTCTCTCTGTCAAATAAATAAAATCTTTAAAAATAATGATAATAATAATAATCCAGAAGTATTGTGAAGAAAGCTGGAGGTGGGAAAATAGTTCCTTGCACTTTCCAGAGAGGAGAAAGTTTGCTTCTGGAAACTTGGCACTGATATACTACTGTTAAGATCCCAGGAACTGGAACCAAGATGGTGGCTCCCATGGATCTGGAGTTAAAGAAGGCCTTCAGTTTCAAGCCAAAGTAATTAACACTCAACAGAAGGTGAAGCTTGCAGACATACAGGTTGAACAGGTAAACAGAACGAAAAAGCATGCACATCTTACAGATACAGAGATTATGACTTTGGTAGATGAGACTAACATGTATGAAGGTGTAGGAAGAATGTTTATTCTTCAGTCCAAGGAGGTAATTCACAGTCAGCTGTTAGAGAAACAGAAAATAGCAGAGGAAAAAATTAAAGAATTAGAGCAGAAGAAATCCTACCTAGAGCGGAGTGTGAAGGAAGCTGAGGACAACATCCGGGAGATGCTGATGGCATGAAGGGCACAGTAGGAAATCTCTAGCAGAAGCTTCCTGCCCCCTCCCATTCCTGGCAAGGGCAGAGGGGCCCATGTGGGGAAACAGCCTCTCTTCTACCCTGACGGACTTTTTATTTGGATGATCTGGTAAACCTATATTTTCTTCTTCACCCTGATTCCCTTTCAGATCCCAGCTCTGTATTTTTTATCCTGGCTCTGTCTGTCACCCCTACCCAGAACACTCTTCTCCCCTAGGGGTGAATCACTAACTCCCAGGAGAGGGAAGATGGGAGCCAGGACAGACAGGGGAGCTCTGCCCAAGCCTATTACTCTGTACATTGCTTAGACCAATAAAAGGCATCTGTCCCCCCAACCCCAAAAAAAAGATCCCAGGAGCGATCGCTTATGCATACTTAGAAAGTAACCTTCACTAGGTACCAGCTTGGGTTTATGAAAAGGAATCAAACTAACAGCAATTATATCTTAAAAAAAAAAAAAAAAGTTTATACCAGTGGACCAGGAGACTGTGTGATACCTAATTCATCTTGATGTAGCTGCATATCTGAGTCAAGTTTTCAGATCCTTGTGGACCAGGTAAAGAAATGTAGTGTGAAATATGGTGCAGTTAGATGAAATTGATGGGTAGAGTGATAGCAGCCTCTCAAGGATTACACATAGCTTTCAGGCACTGTATTTGACCTTCTCATATTTGTCCATATAAACAGTGGATACAGAGATAGAAATCATACTAATTTCAGTCTTCCACATAAAAAAACAGGAGGAATGGTTGTATACACCAATTGACAAAATCCTCAAAGAGAGCAGATCCTGCTGGAACATGTACCCAAGCCAAAAATGTAAAATGCGATACGTGTAAACACGGTGCTTTATGTGGCGTTCAGCTGCAGAAACACAGAATGAAAATGAGAAACATTAGAATGAATGAAATGAAAAACATTAGACTTAATGCTAATCAGGCGAGAAAAGTTGTAGGGGTTTGTGATCTAACAGTATGATATGGTTGCAGAAAAATATATCCAGTGCCAGTGTAATTTTAAATTGCTTTTGTAAAGGATTCTTATCCAGAGTAAGGGTTGTCATAGTGCACCTTTATGGTAGCAAGTCCACATCTGGATTATAGCAGGCTTTTCGGGGAACAACATTGACAGAAAGGAGCATATTCAGAGAATGGTGATCAGGAAGCGTAATTTATAAATTTCTTTGATGCTTTCGTTCTTCATCTCGGTGTGTGTAATGAACTGTAGGAAGACATTCTACCATAGCATGTTCTCAAGGAGCTTACTTCGTGTCATTTCAGTCAAAGTGCATGGATCCTGAATACCGGGGTAAAATCCACCCCCCCAGTCTGTTGACTTGAGCGATTTGGTTTAACAGTGGTAATTCTCCTTTCATTGAAAATGTATATTGGTTTCTGAATGCTAAGTTAAATTTTATATTCTACATTACTAATTTATTCAGCCATTGGGTGTAAGCACTGTTTCATGTAAATCATAAGCAATTTTCTACTTTATCATGGGAATGAGCAAAAAAGGTTTTAGATGGAGACAGGAAATATCCCTAGTTTATTTAAAAGTAAAAGTAGATAATTTTAAAAAGTGTTCCCCAAATTGAGGGTTTGTTTCCCATGCCTAAAAAAGCATGTGGATGCATGTGTGAACACACACATGTACACTCTACCATAGATCAATGATAGTCTATATGGATTACAGGGCTTGGCAGCCTAAGAATGTTGTGTTTTTCATACTCTGCTGAATTAGATATTATTTATTGATAAAGTCTAAGTACAACAAAGCCATATATCATGTTACAGACCTTAAAAACATAGCTGGTACAGAGAATACAAGTGAATTATACATAGGTATTTCACTTTTGGTTTTGAAATCTACTTTTTTAAGTTATAGAATAACAACCTTGAGAATTTTTATTCCCATCCTTTCTTCTGATCCCCAGGACCTGGCCCACATTGTCGCTATGATCATACTTTGTTAAATAACTTTAAGAATAAGAGTAGCTTTAATCACTGCAAACCTGTAATCTGAATATGAATTATTTGTGACCTTGATTTGTCCTTGACGTTAGAGGATTTATAAGCTGTCTTGGAAAATGAAGCGCCGGAGAGCAGAAATTAGCCAAAAGTCTATAACAAAACCCACCCCTTTAAATGTGGCATTCTTGGTTCAGCTGACCTTGCTTCTCATTCGAACTTATAAACTCTACACCAGTAAAGTGAGGGGAATGATGCAAAATAGGGGGTTTTACCTCAATACCTTGGGTGCTTCTCAATACTAAGGCTTATGTATATTATGAGCTCTATTTCCGTATGCTCCAGGCAGTGGACTTACCTCACAATGGGAAGTCAGAGAAGCTGCCCAAGAGCTAAACTTCCTCCTGAACCTGCATTCAGGCTGATGGTGGCCAATGAAAGCTAGTCATTAAAGGGAACCCAATCTGCATTGGCGTAAAGGTCTCCTTTGGGCTAGTGTCCTGTCAGCCTGAAGTTCATATTCCCTCTCTGGGCTGTTTCTTCTCCACAGTGTCTCATCTCTTCCTTTCCTTTCTTCTGTCACATCCAGGTGATAGGACAGTTTTGCATTCTTGAGGTGTTGTGGGCAGCTCTGGACTGTTGACCCTCCATCTCTGCTGCCTCCTCCTGTCTTCCCAGGTGTATTGACCTCTTTTTTCATTTGCTGCTGAAGGAACCCCTGTTGTAGTAACTTCTTGTCAGTTCTCCTGCTCTCCTTGGGATGGATGGCCCCTTCCCCACGTGCCCCACTCCAGGGACTCATCTCCATTTTGGCTTTCACTGGCACTGTGGATCCTCTGAACCCTGAGGGCCAGTCCCTGGCTTAAGCCTTCTACGCCATAGCTCTGCTACATATCATCTTACCCCTTCCCATAGTAACTCTTGGCAGGCCCCTAGATCTTAACGCTCGGCTGCCTTCTGTACTCCCACTGGAAGCATGTGGAAATACCAAGCTCTCCGGTTCCATCCTAGAGCCAAGGGAGACTGCAAAGAAGAGGTGGGAAAGGGGATTGTGTTTAACCCTCTCTGCCTTAGTACACCTCAACATTATTTCTGTTCTGTGCCACAACCATACCCTGCTGGTGATCTCCTGCTCAGGTTCAGAAATGGAGGCCAAGCACACATCCTTTCTTCTATCTGCTTTCATTCCCATCTTGTTCCCTCCAGTTTTTCTATCCCTCGCTACTAATAATGCTTTTCCTTCCCCTTTCTGTGGAAGAGGAATGTCCCCTCCTCCACTGGCCATGTGGACTTGTTCTTGAGGGTACCTCAAATTAGAAGGGTTGTAGGGGGGAGGGTGGACATGACCGAGAAAAGAGAATGCATCCAGAGGTCTTCCAAAAATATCCTCAGAGCAACTGAATAAATATTTATGGAGCAACTATTTTGTGTTAGATTATGGTGAGCAAAACAGATGAGACTCCTGTCCTTTAATGAGCATACACCCTTGAGCATTTTATAGGAAAGATGCCTAAGCAAAGGCATGGAGGTATATGCACAAGGATGATCATTGTAACATTAATTTTAGAGTCAACTGAAATGTCCATCAATAAGGAAATGGTTAAGCCATACTGTGGAATATTATGCAGTAGTTAAAAAGTTAAAAAGAGATAATAAGATAAATCTGTACATAATCACATGAAAGAAGAATTTATACCTACTTATCTGAATATATGTTGTGTGTTGTGTATATATACACATACACATTTATACGTCTGAGTGAATATAAGAAAATTTCAAAAATACACAGCCAGGGGTGCCTGGGTGGCTCAGTGGGTTAAAGCCTCTGTCTTGGGCTCAGGTCATGATCCCAGGGTCCTGGGATCAAGCCTGGCATCAGGCTCTCTGCTCTGTGGGGAGCCTGCTTCCTCCTCTCTCTCTCTCTTTCTCCCCCTCTGCCTGCCTCTCTGCCTACTTATGATCGCAGTCAAATAAATAAATAAATAAATAAAATCTTTAAAAAAAAAAAATACACAGCCAACTATTAGCAATGATTTCCCCTAAGAGGTGAGATTTGACATAGATGGGGAGAGGTAAAGGAGGGAGCTTTCACCTTCGTACACTTCTGTATTGTACAAGTTGTATATTGCTTTGGTTATTTTTGAGACAGGGAAAATATACACCAAGAGTTGTTAACTGTCACACAATCTAAACATCTTTGGAGTTATTTCTGAACTGTATGTAGGCAAGAGGGGATGAAAAGATGAGACAGCACACTCTATTCCAGCTCTCTTGTCCCCTTGTCCTATGGAGGAAGGCAAGGTAGCGTGCCCAGACCTTTAAACTGTCTCCACGTGCAGCTCTCCCCAGGACAGTGATGGTGTCCCTCAACGTACGCTGTCTCCTGACTTCACTCTACCTCTCCCCGTTCCCCTTCAGTCCCTCTGTGTTTTCAGCTCCTTTCTCGTCCATTCAAAGTCCCCGTCTGCTCATTTCCCCAAGTTGTCATCCGTTTTTAAAGATTTTATTTATTTGGTTTAGAGAGAGAACAGCGTGGGCGGGGGAGGGGCAGAGGGAGAGAGAGAGAGAATCTGAAGCTGACTCTGCACCGAGCACAGGGGCTGACCTGGGGCCCAGTCCCATGACCCTGAGATCCCCACCACAGCCGAAATCAAGGAATCAGAGAGTTAACTGCAACACCCTGGTGTCCCCCAAGTTGTCATCTTCTGCCTTAGAAATCAGCAAGTCCCAAATGTCCTACCATGTCTTAAATATTTTCACATCTCTGGTGTTTGTTACAAATCAAAACTGCTGTCTGTGCTCTCCGGTTCTGTTGCTTTAAACTCAGTGGTTCTACTCAGAGAAAGAAAAAGGTTGCCTAAACTTACATCGGGGTTAGAATTTGTTTGGGGGACTGTTATCCCTACCCATTTAAAATTAAACCTGTGGGGCGCCACAGGTTTAATTTTAAATCGCTCAGTCAGTTAAGTGTCTCAGTCAGTTAAGTGTCTGCCTTCGGCTCAGGTCATGATCCTGGGGGTCCTGGGATCGAGCCCCACATCGGGCTCCCTGCTTTTCCCTCTCCCTCTGCTCCTCCCTACTGCTTGTGCACTCGCACACACTCTTTCTCTCTCTCTGTCAAATAAATAAAATCTTTTTAAAAAAATTAAATTAAATTAAACCTATGTGCCCAGATTGGTTTCTCTCCAGAAACGCTCATCACATCTTTCAAGATACGCATTCTTCCACTACTGTATTTTTTAACTCGTTCTGAAAGAGCATTCGCCCATCTCAACTTTGGGTTACACTAGAAAGCCCTCTTGGTTTAATCTGTTGCTAGATGCTGCCACACTGCACTACTCCTTCCCCATTTCTGGGGCCATCTCCTCGCTGCAGAACAGAACATAACAGTATGTTCCATGGATGCCTTGTATGGAGATGATACTTGGTTTCATCCTCAATTCTTAGATCTTAGGTCAGTTTTTAGCCATTCATACATAGGTAGAGCTAGTATTTTTTTTTTCATTTGTTTTATGCTTAACAAGATTCTTCTAAATTCAAGATAGCCTAGGTTTATTTCCTGTCTTCATTACTTACTAGCTGTATGATCTTAGATAAATCATTTCTGAGTCTCAGTCCCCTCATCTGTAAAACAGAGACATTTATAATTCTGACCTCAGAGTGAGTGGTATTGGGAGATTAAATAAATTAATAAAAGTAAAGCACGTAGAACATTTCCAGGCATATAAGAAGTTGATATTTGTTATACTGCAAATGCCTTTCTTTGTAACTTTTCCTCTTTAACTTGTGTTTATCTTTCATATTTTAATTAATGATACAGATCTTCCAAGTTCTTTTTTTTTTTAAGATTTTATTTATTCATTTGACAGAGAGAGGCACAGTGAGAGAGGGAACACAAGCAAGGGAGGTGGGAGAGGGAGAAGCAGGCTCCCTGCTGAGCAGGGAGTGGGATGATGTGGGGCTCTATGGGACCCTGGGATCATGACCTGAACCAGAGGCAGACGCTTAAGAACTGAGCCATCCAGGCTCCCCACTCGTCCAACTTCTTATAGTATCTATATCATATGCTCATGATTCATTCTTGTGCTTTTATCTTTCCTCCTTACTCTCTCCCCACTTTTTGAGGGTCAGTACTTTTTTTTTTTTTTTTTTTAATCATCTTTCTGGTCTCACCCTCAAATCACTGACTGTAGGAGCCCTCCCTGACCATATGTGTTGAGGCTAGGTAAGGTCCATCTGTCATATATACCCTGGTTTTTGCACCAACACACTCAGGGAAAATACAGGTATTTGTTTTGCATCTTGATTCCCCTGTAGGACCATGGCTTCGGAAGGGCAGAAACCATGGGGAACCCCCTCAATGCGATAGCCCTAGGGCCTCGCTTAGAGAGCATGGGCGTAATAGGTCATTAATACTTGTTTAATGAGAAAATGCAGATGTAGGAAATTGGACTTAAATGGATTACCGGACTCAGTCTGCATTTCTACAGAAACCTCTAAAAACATAGATAATTTAGAACAATTTTGAAAGGAAAATAAACACCTAAGAAAAGGCTGTTTCCATCTGTATTGGGTCAGGCCCCATTTTAAAAAACAGTTACTATTCTAAATGCTGGGATAGGTTATCAGGCTGATAATGTTAATTATTGCTCTCATGGTTTTAAATTTAATCTTGGAAACAAGCTTATTTACTTCAAGAAAAGCTTTGGGGTTAAAAAATAAACAAAAATAAATGTGCATTAATATATACACATGTATGTATATATCTGTATAATATATAGATATTTTGTGAAACTCATTGAACCTTCTCTTGCTCCTTGAATATCTATCAGGCCCTGGTTGGACTCTCCTTTCAATTAGAAAAAGGCTTTTGGAAACTTTATTCCTATTACAGTTGTTTCAAATAATTTTGTGTAGACACATGAAAAAATACTTCACATCAGTGTCATTGGGGAAATACAAATCAAAACCACAATGAGATACCACCTTATGTCAGTTAGGATGGCTAAAATTAAAAGACAGGAAACAGGTGTTGGCGAGGATGTGGAGAAAGGGGAACCCTCTTACACTGGTGGGGGGAATGCAAGCTGGTGCAGCCACTCTGGGAAACAGTATGGAAGCTCCTCGAGAAGTTAAAAATAAAGCTATCCTATGACCCAGCAACTGCACTACTGGGTATTTACCCCAAAGATACAGATGTGATGAAAAGAAGGGGCACATGCACCCCAATGTTCATAGCAGCATTATGTCCATAATAGCCAAACTGTGGAAGGAGCCAAGTTTGTCCTTCAACAGAGGAATGGATAATGAACATGTAGTTCATATAAACAGTGAAATATCACTCAGCGATCAGAAAGGATGAACACCCACCATTTGCATCACCATGGATGGTACTGTGGGTATTATGCTAAGTGAAATAGGTCAATCAAAGAAAGATAATTATTACATGGTTTCACTCATCTGTGGAATATAAGAAATAGCACAGAGGATTATAGGGGAAGGGAGGAAGAATTGAATGGGAAGAAATCAGAAGGGAGACAAACCATGAGAGACTCTGGACTCTGGGAACAAACTGAGGGTTGCAGAAAGGGAGGGGGGGTGGGAGGATGTGGGAACCGGGTGATGGGCACTAAGGAGGGCACGTGATGAGATGAGCACTGGGTGTTCCATGCAACGAATGAATCGTTGAGCACTACATCAGAAACTAATGAGCCACTCCATGTTCGCTAATTGAATTTAAATTAAAAAAAATAAAAATAAAACAATAAAATAGCTAAATATCCTTTAGCTAATCTAATAACTAAACCTTACTAGAACCTTTAAAATTCATCCAACACTAATTTTTTTAATGTCTGCTATTCTGCTATATGCCACAAGTCAGCCTATTTAACAGGTTTTGTTGTTGTTTTTGTTGTTGTTTTGTTCTGAATGTTTTAACCGTATTAGAGTGGTACAGCTTTCAAACACAGCTACCTAGTGGTTTGTACACGGCAAGTGAAACAAATCCTTTGCACTAGAAACTCAAGTTTTAAAAAGAAAAATAAACTGAGATCTAAGTCATGGAAAAAAACAACTCAGCCCTGATAGCTGTAAATAATATCTGACACATCCCCAGCTGGGAAGCACATACCCAGAAATTAATTCTCTTTATCCACACAGCAAGTGTCAGTTGGTTAGGAAGGAGCTCTATCGATGAGTCTCTGCATCTCATAGCATCTTCTCTCTTCTGTTTTGTGCTTCTGTTAAGACACAAAAGGTTGTGTCTCATTCACTAAGGTCGGTTAAGTCAATGATATTTAATTCAATCAGAAAACATAATCATAGTAGGTGTGGAACCCTGCGTTATACATTTCCTCTAAGTAAACACGGTGAAATTTTCCTTTTGCAGGTGCAAGTATTGGCATTATGATGAAAACCTGCTCACTTCCAGTGTTGTCATTGTCTTCCATAACGAAGGATGGTCAACCCTCATGAGAACAGTCCACAGTGTAATTAAAAGGACTCCAAGGAAATATTTAGCAGAAATTGTGTTAATTGATGATTTCAGTAATAAAGGTAATGGCTATAGAAAATTGACATTTTGTCTATGAAATAAGTTAATTAGGAACAATTATAAAATGTAATTTTAAAATTAATTAGCCTTTAAAAATTAATAATTAGCATCCCTTGACAGCATCTGTTACCAGCAAGTTGGCCATGTGCCAAGCATTGTGTATGGATTATTTTGTTTAATCCTGACAATAATCCTTGAGGCGGAAGTTGTTATCATCCTTATTTTACACACGAGGCTCAGAGATGTTAAGTAACTTGCCAAACACCACAGAGATAGTAGTTAACAGATGCATCCAAATCTACAGGCTCATAAATCTGTGTGCTTAGGTACCATCTTACATGTTACCAATTTTCCGGGTCTTGGATTTTATAAAAATTTGGTTTTGGAGATGATTTACTGAAAGATCAAAAAAGTGTAAGTGTGTGTATGTTGCAATGCCACCTGATGTTCCATTCGTGGTTGTCAAAGTGACACCCACATACCTGTTTAATAGTCTGTATTTTGCACTTGAACAGTGATGCAAATATGGAATTTGACCAGAAACCGTGGGCCATTGTTATTTATAATACAAAGTAGCTACTGGAGCTGATTTTGTTCTATATTTGATGTAGTACATTGACTAAAAGGAAATTGTATTTTATTTTTTATTCTTTTTAAGGAGTCAGCTCTTATCATTAGGGAGGTATTGCGTAGTCTTGGTTCAACTTGGCAAGACAGAGATTTGAGTGGTGGTTTTCCAGATAAGTGGGTTTTTTAAATTAACATTTTTTTCTTTAAGTAGATCCATTATTGTAAGCTGAATGTATCTTCTTAATGGCACAAGTATGAGAAGATAGATAATGCTATAGTTCACATCCAAATCAGCATGCTTAGTAAAAAATGTAATTGTGCTGCAGAAACCCAGATCTGGATATTTACTTACTCCTCTTCGCCTGTCATAAAACTGAGTTGAATTTTTTGAATATTGAATAAAACTGAGTTGAATTTTTTGAATATTGACCGAAGAGCTCAGGCTACTCGATAACAGCAGGATATTTGCTTTTTGACAAATAAGTTTTGCAGAGAGTTTTTGTGTACAAGTAGTGATACCACTGAATATATTTAGCGCAGACAGAACATGGGTAGCATGAAAATACCATTCAGAACAGCTTTACAAAAAAGCTTTCTCCAAAACTTCATTTGTAACTCTTGCAGTCTAGATAAACCTCTGCTGTTTTGGCAAGGACATGACCAGAATCTTGATCTTGTATACATGCGTTAGCACAGAGAAGAAATAGAAATATGGCCGATTTCCTTTCCCAGTCATTTTTATACAACTAATCACTTTTTTCTAACTAATCACCTATAATTACACTAAAGAATGTAAACTTTAAACTTCTTAGTCCTGTCAAATGCCCTTTCACTTAGACATCTTATCTTGGTTGCAATTTTCTATGATAGGAGTGTTTTCATTAAGGAACACATTCATTGAGACACATTCCTGTCTCAAGCTAAATATTTGAAAATAGGTTTTAAAGTAATCCTCTTGGTATCGACAATATTTTAGATTTAGGAAAACCTACATCTACAAAAATAACTGAGAAATCTCATGTATGTGGTTATGCTGTTTTTAAGAAGCCCTATGTTATTAATACAAATAGAAGCTTAGCATATCCTTAAAAAAAAAAGTGAAGAAATACTAAAGTATGTTTCCCATCCTAAAATAGCTGTTTGGCTTCGAAAAGGAGCACAAAATTTTAGACTTCAGGTTATTGTCCATTTTACCTTAGTATTTTGGTGATCAGTGTTTCTGTTGTTGTAAACCTCTAATATTCAGTCTCTTATAACACATTTTAACAGCAATCAAGTGCACGGCCCGCTTCACTTACAGAGTACAGTAAAGCATTTGTTGGGGTTATACTCTTGAACAGAGCTACAGAAAGTCTATAACTTTCCCAATTTCAAAACAACCTTAAAATTTGTCAGTCCTGGCCTGTGAGTGGGAACATGGTTTGTTCTTTGAGTTATAATTTTTTTTTTAATGACAAAATACTAGGATAATACCTTGTAGAGGAGCTGGGTGCTCATACTATCTGGGTTTCTGGAAAATACAGTGTCCTCTCTAAACAAGGTGTGGGACCTTGAAATAGAGCATGTTCCTGCATGCATGTATGTCAGGCAGCTTGAGGCTAAGTGAAGCTGAGGTCAAATGGGCTCCACACTCTCAGTGGCTTGTAACCACAAGGACTGTATCATTCCCTGGCTCCTATTGCGTGTTTTCTGTGGGTCAGCCCAGCTCTGCCCCACATCACCATTGCATGGCAGCCTGATCTCAGACATTTCCTGCCTTGTGCAGGGAGAAGCTAATGGTGAAGCACTAGTGGGATTTTAGCCCTTGTGCTCACAAGTGCCTCACGTCATTTTGTCCCCATCTCACGGACCGTGGCGAGGTATATAGTCTGGCTTGCCCCCAGCAGGTTGGAAAGAATAAATAATCCCCAATTGTGAGCATTCTTAGAATCTACCACAGTGCAGATCCCAAAGAAGCCAGAAGTCATTTGATTGACCAACCGATCTGTTGGCTCACCTGAGCTAAGAATCTACATTTGGAAAATAGGCTATCAGCTCATTTCTGGCCATAGCAGTTTATTTTAGATTTATGTAGATTGCATAGCCCAAAGAACACCAAAATGCAATTCAGAAAGACTTTCTAAAAAGCAGTTTAGGATTGGGACACCTGGGTGGGTCAGTCAGTCAAGAGTCCAACTCATGATTTCAACTGTGACGGGGATCTCAGGATTGCGAGTTCAAGCCCCGTGCCGGGCTCCCCGTCAGTGGGGGGTTTGCTTGAGATTCTCTCTCCTCCTCACCCTCTGCCCCTCTCCCTGTTTTCTCTCTCTCTCTCTCAAATAAATAAATAAAATCTTTCAAAAAAGTAATTTAGGATTGTTACTGAGATGAAAAAAAATCAGAAGGTAAGATTTAAAAACAAAACAAAAAAAATTACTTAAATTGATGAGAAAAGTACCCAGATTTCTCTAGGAAAAAAATATAATTCAGCATAAGAATTTTATTTGTAATACTCATTAAAACTGGATGCCAAAATAGAAAAAGGTGGATTTTTTTTTCTTCTCAATTCTAAATACCTGTATATAGATGTATTTCTAATTATAAGCTCCCTAAAAATGAGTCAAGTATTAAGTATATAGCCTGATTTGACTACTTAAGCACCAGCACATCATGCAGTCGAGCTAATGGGGCACCTGGGTGGCACAGTCAGTTTAGCTTCCAACTCTTGGTTTTGGCTCAGGTATGATCTTGGGGTCCTGGGATCGAGCCCCACACTGGGCTCTGCACTCAGGGCGGAGTCTGCTTCAGTTTCTCTCCTCCCTTCCGCATGCCGTCCCTTCCCCCGCACATGCTCTGTCTCACTCAGTCGCTCGCAAATAAATCTTTAAAAAATAAATAAATAAAGCCTTTGTTGTTGTTGTTGATGTATTCATGGTCCAAAATTTTAAACAACTTAAAAATATTTTTTGTGTCCCCAAGAAACATCTTTAGAGATCCAAGATCTCTGTGGCTATGATGGGTCAATTTCAGGGGCTCATAGTGACACAAATAAAAACTACTCTAGCACCTGGAAAACCAAGGTAGAAATTTTGGCAAATGTGTCTTATTTTTCTAACAGTTTTCTCCACCAGATTGTAAATAAATACATGTATGTTTATTTGTTATATCTAAATATTACATTTAAATATTCACTTATGCATATATATTTTTATATGTATATCCATATATATGGATATACATACATACATACATACATACTCTCGTCGATACCCAAAATAAAGAGAAAATTGTATTCTTTGATTATTATTTGATAACTTGATGTGAACTATATAACACCAAGACTGCAACCCTGAATGCTGATCACAGCGGGAGGAAGATGGCCAAGAAACAAATGTTAACCTATACCTTGTGTAGACGCCAGTAAAGTCACATAATGTTACTTATAGTCAGTGTATCTTCAGAAATCTGGAGACTTCTCTTCTGCCGAAGCAAACAAAATGTTTGCCTTAAAGCTTTTAGATATGACATTAAAAAATTGTGAATTTTTTTATAAAAACGGTTTCCATGTCAGCTAGCCTAGTCATCATATATTTAATGTTTGGAGAAATCTTTGATAACTCTCAGGCTAACCAGTTCTCTGTAGGTGTATTAAGCTCAAATATTAATTCAAATAATGCACATTACCTGAGTTTCCCACAAACGTTCAGTCTGTTTCAAATTGACTGCCCAAAGGACCTGTTGCCGATTCCTGTTCCTTGAAAAAAATTATAGTCTGACTGGTTTATAGACATCAATGTAATTTGTAATGTTGATTGAATTTTTTTATTCATAGAACACTTAAAAGGAAAACTAGATGACTATATTAAGCTGTGGAATGGCTTAGTGAAGGTATTTCGAAATGAGAGAAGAGAAGGTTTGATTCAAGCACGAAGTATTGGCGCCCAGAAGGCCAAACTTGGACAGGTAGGAAACGTCGGATATTTACCTTTTCATCATCTTGGATTTGCTAAGTAAACGATCATGTATGTTTTAAAGTATCCTTCGGATGTTGGGTTTTTGTTTTTTTTTAATTGAAATGAAAATGCTGGCTAGATTAAACAGATAACTTGTATATCAGAAGGACTCTCATGCTGATTTATATTTCCATCTAGTTTTAAATTGTGTGTGACACACGATGTGCCAAATATGAGGAATGTTCTTTCACCTGCCTCTTTTCTTTAAGGTTTTGATATACCTTGATGCCCACTGTGAGGTGGCCGTTAACTGGTATGCACCACTGGTAGCTCCCATTTCCAAGGACAGGTAACATTACCTTGCTTTCTTTTCTTTCCTGGGGGAACAGTAAACCTTGTCATAGAAGGACAAATCATCTTCTCATTCTTCTGATTCATTTCCCTCAGCGCCTCAAGCATTGAGGAGGAGCATAAGTGCTCCTTCAGCTCGTTGTGTCCAGGGGTGGGGGCCCGCCCAGCCTTGGGGGTGACTCAGACGCAGGCAGTCAGGCATTTGGGATGAAAAGCCAAGGGGGTCTCACTCAAGAATGGTCTTGTGGTCAGGTTATTGAACAGACATCCTCTAGCTCCAAGAAGCCTTCTCAAAGAGTAACATTAATGGCTCCCTCTACCCTGTGGTAATGGTTCTAAAGCCTGAAGGCGCACGCTCTGAAATTACACTTATTGGTTTTTTATGCCCTTTTGAATTATTACTTCAGACCAGCTGTGACACATGTCAAGGCTTCGGGTTCCTATGGAAACTCTAAAGTTTAGAAATCGACAGCTACTCCATGGAATGTGTCAGTCGCCGTTACATTTACATGTCTGAAATGTCTAAATGTCTGAACAGTGGAAGGCAGCATCAGTCTCCCAGTTCCAGAAGCCTTTCCTGCTTTTAGTCCAGAATTCTGACTATTTCAGAATCGGGGGGGGGGGGGGAGATATGTCCCTGTGGTGAATAATATGAGTCAAAGGGTGAACTTTGGGGGATTTAAGCATCAGAGGGTTTGGTGTGAAGGCCAGTCATAAACATTTTTCACACGCTGTTTTAATCCTCACGGCAGCCCTGCAAGGTAAATATTATTAGCTCCATGGTACTGAAGAGGATATTGAAGCCTAGAGAAATTAATTGATTTGCCCTGATTCAAGCAGCTAATAAACTATCAAACTGAGATCTCTCTAGGACACTTTACACTATTTATTTAGAAATCTGAGAATCATGAGAAGTGAAGAAAGATAACACACCTTCCCTCTCCAGGTGAAAACTGGCAGTCTCCAGGCACGGTGAGGAAGTGGTTTTCTGCAGGGTCCACAGCAATCCCACATCTACCCCACAGTGTCCCCTGCCCCCACTGTCCCCTGGGAATCCACCATCTGCAGAGAATAAAGCAGCTGGCTTGAATCTAGTCCCCCCACATCAGAATTCTAAGCCCTGGAGGTTTTTCTCTTCTCTTTGGTTTCTAAGCCTCTAAAAAGCACCTTAACATGGTTATGAAAGCTGCAGTCTCTGTTTCAGGAAATGCATTTTAAAATCCTGTCTGACAAAGATGACCATTAAAACAAGCTGGGTGCAAAATTATCTTTGCAGGCTTAATCATAACTGGTCTTATAGGAGTAGCATTTTATGAAGCCCAAATAAGAGGTATTTTTTGCTTTGCATTCTCAGGCCACTACTTAAGTTCTTCAGCAGGTTTTGAGTGATTGTTTTTCTCTTTTTAAAAAATAGGAATACAATACTGTACTTTTTTTTTTTTTTTGCTGTGACAGCTGTTTATTGCAATTAAAGGAACAGGAAAAGATCCTGATGCACTCAAGGAACAGAGACAGATTTTCATAATAAGTTTTTCCAAAGGAATACAGAGTTGGGAGAACCGCTGAGTATGTAGCTGGTATTATTTCTGTACACACACACACTCACACATGGTCACACGCACATTCACGCACATTTACATTTATATTCATATTCATTTTTATTTAATGGAGAAATAAGGAGGGAAAATAACAGCCAGGAAAATCTTGTAAATAATGCAAAAACTACCAGGAGAAAATTGCTTATTACGACCAAAGTAAAAATGAGAAAGCGCTATCAAGTTCAAAGACACGGCTCTTTGTCCCTGACATTTGTCTGTAAGCCAAGGGAACAGTCTGCTGCATCTTTCCTTCACAAAAAAGGGCTCCTTGACTTTTAAAGACATTCATTCAATTTTCCATCAGGTATTAAAATCTTCCAATGCAAAAAAAAAAAAAAATCAATAATAAAAAGAGACAATATAGTTAGGCATGCTAAACTAGTCAGTTTTGGGTTCTTAAACGCTTTTTCATTTTCTGTAAATGTTTCAGAACTACATGTACTGTGCCTCTAATAGATTACATAGATGGGAATGATTATTCCATTGAACCGCAGCAAGGTGGGGATGAAGATGGTTTTGCCAGAGGGGCCTGGGACTGGAGTTTACTATGGAAACGTATCCCTCTAAGCCACAAGGAAAAGGCCAAAAGAAAACATAAAACTGAACCTTATCGGTAAAGATTGCTACTTTATGTTCTTATGTGGAATGTCTATCTAAGTACTTTTTTTTTTCCTTCCCCATGTGCTTGTATAAATATGTGGGTCCATACATACCCTTGCATTTCATCTTTGCTGCCATCATCAACACAATACAGAACCATTTGCACTGTGCCGATTATAGATGTCATAAATGGCAACACATATGAAATTGTACCCCAAGGGGGTGGTGACGAAGATGGGTATGCCCGAGGAGCATGGGATTGGAGTATGCTCTGGAAACGGGTGCCTCTGACCCCTCGCGAGAAGAAAATGAGAAAGACAAAAACTGAACCATATCGGTAATCACTAAATCACTTCCATGTTTTTCTTTTCTCCAGTGGCTGCTAACATATTAACCTCTTGCCAAGCTAAAAAGTTTGTTAATAGAACTGTAGTTGCTATCGCAGATTCTGTAAGAGTTTTTTTCCCTTGCATTATTTCCGAGGTTTGAATTCACATTTGCTTCTTTGTAATTGTTTTTTTCCCTAAATGCAAGCTTCATTTGTTGGGGCGGGGGGGAATCTAGGGATGGGGTTATATGGCATTGGTTTCAAATAGAAGTAGAAAAAATCTTTGCCCTTCCGTCCTAGTAGAGTAGACATCAAATTGTATTCTTTTGGCCATAGTTTCATTCTGTAAATTAAAAAGGCATAAATCATTTCCAGTCCAAGTTTCATGTCCACTTTGATCCCTTGGCCGTAGTGTTAACGATGAAAGGCAAATAGAAGAGAATTCTTGTCTTTTTCTTCTTTTTGTTTTGTATGCTAACTCATAAATAATACTTTTGTACCGGGTTAGGTTTGGTGCGTAGAAATACATGACTTTGGAAAATATTACATAGAACCCTTTATTACTTCCTTCTCAGAAGAACATTTGATTAAAAGGAAACTTTATTCCAAAGTCAACTTTTGTCCCTTCTTATGGGACAAATAGAACAGTTTATCCTACCCTATTCTTTTGGTTGTTTAGCTGAAACATTCACTGCCTTTCAAGAGTGACTCCAAATGAAACTTTTTTGTCTTATGTTACTATAGCTTCTAAATGTGTCTAATTTTTTCAGATCTTATGGTTCTGCTTTTGGTCTCTCTCTCCTTGTTATACTACTGATAATGTTAGAACCCTGTTTTGGGAAGTTGCTTCCAATGTCACGCAAATGCCGGCGGGATCTGGGTGGGTCATGATATTCAAATACTGAGATGGCAAACATAAGGAAATTATAGAATTTTAAGCTTTGACAATTTCCAAATTTCCCTTTGAAGTTCTTTCTTTGAAACAGTCCAAGAATATACTGCTTACATACTTGATTTGACAAGAACTTCTTGGTGTACAAAATAAAGGGTAATGATTATATTTATATTTCTGCCAATTCCATGGGCGTGGCTAGTAAAGGAATTTTTTGAAGCAGGCTAGAAAAATTCATGGGGGTATCCCTTTAAATAACTCACCGGTTTTCATGTTAAGATGAATCTTAAAATACACACTGAGATAAACAGGAATACATTTAAATATTTTATTTTTATTTATTTATTTGAGAGAGAGAGACAGTGAGAGAGAGCATGAGCGAGAGGTCAGACGGAGAAGCAGACTCCCTGTGGAGCTGGGAGCCCAATGCGGGACTCAATCCTAGGACTCCAGGTTCATGACCTGAGCTGAAGGCAGTCGCTTAACCAACTGAGCCACCCAGGCACCCTGTATACATGAATACATTTAAAGATCAAAAAGGCATGGTTACAATGGAGTAATTTTAAATGAGTTAAATAAATGTGCCATGAAAATAACCAAGAATGTAATAGCTCTGCTTACCAAGTCAGGCAGCATACCTTAAGAGAATCGCTTCGCTTGATGTGATTTCCTTTAATATTGAAGGTATTACTTGATTTATTATTTATCCTCTCAACAAATATTTAATGAATGCTTATTATGTGCGAGGCATTGTTTCCTGGGGATAAATTTTTCAAAGAAATGTTCTCTTGTGGCTCTTAAAATATAAGGGGTGAGACAGAAATGAAACCGATCAGTACACGAATAACTCTGGAATAGCAACCGCCAAAAGCGGCACGAAGGCAAGCCACAGTGTACATGGAGCTTAGCGGGGAGAGAACCTCATCCAGTTGGGAGGAGCCCGGAAGGCCAGGAGTTGGTCCGGTGGACAGGGAGGAAGAACTTTTCAGGAGAGCGAATAGTCGAGGTGAAACCCTGAGAGAGGGGAGCATTTGTCATGTTGGAGGTGTGAGCAGAGCAGTGAAGAACTCAGGAGAAAGCCTGCTGCTCATGGAGAGCAGGGAGAGAGGCTGGCATCCCTGGGCCCACACTGAGTCTGCGGTGCCTGCTGTGAGATTCGATGTGGATGAGGGCAGAACAGAAGAAGAGACAGTCAGGGGCGTCACCATAGCAGTGCACGTGATGGGAGCTTGGTTTGGAATGGAAGCAGCAGGGACAAGATCCAGATACCTTTTCAAGGTGAAATCAGTAGGAATTAGTGACAAATTGAATGTTAGGTGTAGTGATGAAAAAGGTTCTGAGATGGAGGAATCTACTTAGGAATCAAGACGCATTGATCATTAATTGTGGAGGCGCAGGATGAAAATTTCTTCCTCTAGAGATGTGAGTGGCTTGTCCCCAGAAAGGACCCAATTCAAGATTCCATTCAGGAAGCCCGCAGATCGCCCCTTTGCATTTCTACCTCCCAACACAGTAAATAGCTAATGTCTAATTCTCCTGTGTCATTTCCGTGCTACATTTGCAAACTCTGAATGAACTGTGACTGTTCAGCCATGATTTACACCCTTATTTGGCATGCCCCTGAGCTATAAAATTAAAAAATGACAGACTACTTCCATGGTCTATGGTTTCACTCATCCTAGAATGACTCATAAATCATTGTAGGAGCAGTTGGCAGACCATGGCTGTATGGCTCAGTATTTTTAGGAGTGAAAGAGAAAATTCTATCTTAACTAACTCTCAAGGCTTAAATTTTCAAACCAACAAGGGAACTAAGGCGCCCTCTCCTGGCAGAATGGTGCAATGCGCTACTTCATAATGAACTGCAAATTGGATTTCAGATAGAAATCAGTAAATTCACTAAAGAATTATAAACAGATTGTTTTGTGAAGGCTTTGTAATTTCTTAATGTTTGGCCATCAGTGTTGTCTCTTCTGTGCATTACTTAGATTGTGTTCCAAACAGACTGTTGTCTGTTGGTGAAGGGGTACTGGGGGTTTATCTTTAATAGTTACTGCAGTGTTTCTTCCCTTAGGTCCCCTGCCATGGCTGGCGGATTATTTGCCATTGAACGAGAGTTCTTCTTTGAACTGGGTCTGTATGATCCAGGTCTCCAGATCTGGGGTGGTGAAAACTTTGAGATCTCATACAAGGTAACATTTCATTTAAACAAACGCAGTTTTCTAAGTCGTTACCGACTTTTGTGACTTTCAGATAAGGCTTGTTTCTTTTGGGGGGGGGGACTATTTAATGCATTTCTCTAAATTATAAAGAACAACTAACAAAAATTCATGCCGTTGGGGAAAAAATGGGGTAAAATGCCAACTCCCAACTTCTTCTATGTTTATATGGCTCGTCGCAACACTGAAGCCAGCAAACTTCAAAAATGAAAGTTCCAGGGCACCTGGGTGGCTTAGTCAAGTGTCCGACTCTTGGTTTCAGCTCGGGTCACCATCTCGGGGTTCTGGGATCAAACCCCGTGTCAGGATATGCACTCAGTGGGGAATCTGCTTGAGGATTCTCTCTTTCCCTCTCGCTCTGTCCCTCCTCCTGCTTGCACACACATACTCACTCTCTCTCCCTCTCTTTCTCTGAAATAGATAAATAAATCTTTTTTAAAAAATGAAAGTACCTCCTTGCCCCACTCCCCACCTTACCCTCCAGGCTTTCTGTGCCTTGAAGCTTTTTGTTATAAAAGCCCTTTAGGGAATCTGCATGTGTGGGGGCCACATTTGACCATCCACTGACACTGTTGTTGCCCTTTATCACTGTAGGACATGGTGATTCAGGACAGAAGCAGACCCCAGCCATGACTGTGCGTCCTCAGACTGACCCTGGAGCTGCCTTCCTGCAGCACCCACCCTGTTGCTGAGGCAGTCCTTGGACAATAATACGTCCATGCTCCCACCCGCCCTCCCACTGTCAATAAGAAAGAGAACTATATCACAGTTGGAGTTAAACAGATACTTAGCTCTTGTCTTAAAAGTCCAGAGACGAAAGAAGAATAACTCCCTGCTCCCAAGGAAGTTAGAGTTCCTAAGGAGAGATTAGAATTAAATTCATAACACAATAAGAAGGTAGATGGCATTCAGTTGGTGTGATTAACAAACAGCATCATCCTGGAGGGAGGATTTGAGGCCGACTAGGAAGGTGGGCATCATATCGATAGGCCGAGATAAAGGGGGAGAAGGAGACCCCAGGGCAGGTAGACTGGGTTAGCAGGTACAAAGGTGGGAACAAGAAGAATATGTTCAGCAAACAGCGAGAGCACAGTTTAGCAGAACCTGATGGCCTGAGTAAGAAAGACATCCAAGAAGGGGAAGTGGACACGTATGTTGGGCTTGTATAGAGGAGGCACTCCGATGCTGAGCCAAGAGATTTTTACTGAATTTAATAAGCCAGGGGCAACCTATTGGAGCTATTAAGCAAGGGAATAACATGACCCAGAGCTGCCCTTCAGCTGGAATAATCTTACTATAAATAAGGATAGCATAGAGTTGAGAGAAGCAGGAAGTGAAGAAGCCAGTTTGGAGGTTACTATAATAATCACCCAGGTGGGAAATCCATTAGCCTTGGAAACGGCGAGTGATATCAGGAATGAAGAATCTGTGTGCCTTTGCAAGGTTACATGGGTGAAGGTTGTTTAAAGCTACAAGTACACAAGGGGCCCTGAGGAGTGGAATATTACTGCATTCCATACTGCCTTGCTTGGTATCCTAGGAGTTTGAAAACGCTATTTTAGGATTCGTTTCATCTATGAATTCCCCATGGACACTGTATCTAATTTAGATTTTACATTTACATTTATAAGACAAATTTTCAAGTATAATTTATTTTGATATTTGAAGCAACTTCCACATGTTTTTTCCCCCGATAGATATGGCAGTGTGGCGGCAAATTGCTGTTTGTCCCCTGCTCTCGCGTTGGACACATCTACCGACTTGAGGGCTGGCAAGGGAATCCTCCACCCCTTTATGTCGGCTCTTCCCCAACTCTGAAGGTGAGTCTTTGGATACCAGGAGAGTAGCCTGGGGACCTCTGTACCACACGCCGCTCCATTGATAGCCCACATATTGAAGTCATTTCAACGGCAGCTCACTGAGTGCAATAAATCATCGAAGCAGTCAATGCTGGTTCTCCCTTCTAGCTTAAGCTGGACTTACTCATGAAACACCTTATCATTTTTGTTTTGTTTTGTTTTTATTTGAAGTAGAGCTGACATGCAGTATTATAGGTGTTAGATTACAGGTGTACACAGGTATTCAACACATATATACATTGGGAAGTGATCGCAATAAATCTCGCTACCATCCGTCACCGTTGAAGCGGTTACAGTGTTATTAACTCTGGTCCCTGTGCTGGGCATTGCCTCCCCTTCCCTTGTGTCGCCCATCTGCTCGCTTTGCTTTGTTTGCTTGTTTGTTTGTTTTGTCTTTTAGATTCCACGTAGAAGTGAAATCATACGGTATTCATCTTTCTCTGCCTTACTTATTTCACTTACCTTAATACCAGCCATGTTGTCCATCTGGGTCCATCCATGTTCTAACAAATGGCAAGATTTCATCTTTTTTGTGACTGAGTAAAATTGCACTGTGTGTGTGTGTGTGTGTGTGTGTGTGTGTGTGAGTGTGTATATATTTATATATCCCACATCTTCTTTATCTATCAGTATTATCAGTGGACACTTAAGTTGCTTCCATAGCTTGGTTGTTATGATTGTAAATTGTATTATAACTAATGCTGCAGTGAACATAGGGACACATATATCTTTTTGAATTAGTGTTTTTGTGCTCTTTGTGTAAATACTCAGAAGTAGAATTCCTAGGTTGTAGGCTAGTTCTGTTTTTAATTTTTTGAGGAATCACCATACTGTTTTCCATAGTGGCTGCACCAATTTTCAAAAGCAGCATACAAAGGTTCCCTTTTCCTCTTATCTTCACCAACACTTATTTCTTGTTGTTTTGACAATAGCCATTCTGACAGGTATGAGGTGATATCTCCTTGTGGTTTTGATTTGTGTTTCACTTATGATTAGTGAGATTAAGTAGCTTTTCATGTATCTGTTGGCTACGTGTCTGTCTTCTTTGGAGAGATGTCCATTCAGGTCATCTGCCCATTATTTGATTGTTTTTTTTTTTTTGCATTTTTATATTGAGTCATATGGGTTCTTTATCATTTTGGATATTAATTCCTGTCTGGTTGGATCATTTGCAAGTATCCTCCCATTCAGAAGGATGCCTTTTCATTTTGTTGATGGTTTCTTTCACTATACAAAAGCTTTTTAGTTTGATGTAGACCCATGTGTTTATTTTTCTTTTGTTGTACTTGCCTGAGGAGATAGATCCAAAAAAATGTTGTTCAAGAGCTTGCTTCCCATGTTTTCTTAGGAGTTTTATGGTTTCAGGTCTTATATTTAAGTCAAGTCTTTAGTCCATTTTGAGTTTATTTTGTATAATGGTTAATAAGAAAGTGGTCTAGTTTGATTCTTTTGCAAGGGGCTGTCCAGTTTTCCCAACATTTACTGAGGAAACTGCCTTTTCCCCTTGGCTTCATTTGTCAAAGATTAATTAACCACATGAGCTTGGGTTTATTTCTGGACTGTCTATTCTGTTCCATTGAGGTATGTATCTGTTTATAATCTGTTTTTTTTTATCTGAGGTATGTATCCATTGAGGTATACATACTGTTTTGATTACTATAACTTCGTGATATAATTTCAAATCAGGGAGCATGATACTTCCAGGTTTATTCTTCCTTCTCAAGATTGCTTTGGCTATTCAGGGTTTTGTGTTCCACACAAATTTTTGGATTATTTGTTCTCATTCTATGAAAAATACTATAGGTATTTTGATAGATATTGTACTGAGTCTTTAAATTGTTTTGGATAGTATGGACATTTTAATAATATTGATTTTTTTCCAGTCCATGAGTGTGGTATATCTTTCCATTTTTTTATGTGTTATCTTCAATTTCTTTCATCAGTGTCTTATAGTTTTTGGAGTATGGGTCTTTTGCCTCCTTAGTTAAATTTATTTCTCAATGTTTTTGATGCAATTATAAATGGATTATTTTCTTAATTTCTTTTTCTGATAGCTTATTATTAGTATATAGAAATACAACAGACTTATGTATATTAATTTTGTATCCTATAACTTTACTGAATTCATCTATTTGTTCTAATAGCTTTTTTGGTAGAGTCTTTAGGGTTTTCCATGTAAAGTGTCATGTCATCTGCAAAAAATGACCGTTTAACTTCTTCTTTCCCAATTTGAATGCTTTTTATTTATCTTCTTGTCTGATTGCCATGGCTAGGACTTCCAACACTACGTTGAATAAAAGTGGCAAGAGTGGGCATCCTTGTCCCAGATCTTAGATGGATATCTTTTGGCTTTTCATCATTGAGTGTGATGTTAGCTCATGGGCTTGTCATACATAGCCTCCATTATGTTGAAGTAGGTTCCCTCTGTATTCACTTTGTAGAGAATTTTTGTCATAAATGGATCTTGACTTTTATCAAATGCTCTTTCTGCATCGAGAAAGTTACCTGATTTTTGTTATTCTTTTTATTAAAGTGGTGTATCACGTTGACTGATTTGTGAACATTGAACCATCCTTGCATCCCTGAAATAATCCCAGTTGATCATGGTGTATAATCCTTCCAGTGTATTGTTGGATTCACCTTACTGATATTCTGTTGAAGATTTTTTGCATCTGTGTTTATCAGGGATCGTATTATTTTTTAAGATTATTCTTTGTATCCTATTCTGGTTAAGATTTTTATATTGAACGTTCTCCATGAGAAGACATCTCAGGAAAAAAAAAAAAAAAAAAAAAAAAAAAACCTGCCACTCTGTCAGAAAATAGTTGAAAGGAAAATGTCAGCTTCTACTATTTTCACACAAATAAAATATTACGTTTGTTTGTTCTAAAATAATTAATCCTATTAAGAGTTTGTGCAGTAAATAAAATCAGATTTTTGAACAATGCTTGCAAAAGATTAATGTCTTTTGTCTCTCAAACCAGGAATAAAGCAGAAAAGCTTCACACAGAGGCCAAATATCCCACTGCTAGGAAGATGAAGTCCTCTATTCTTGACCGAGCAACTTTGAAGTTTCTCTAGTTGGGCTGCTTTCATAAATTCTAAGTGCATAGGAGTCTGATTCCATTCATTTTCTGGAGCCCTTAAACAAGTCAAAAGCAGAAGGAAGTTTATTATTGGCTGTAGATGCAACTGGGAACGGTTCCTTAAAGGGAAGTAGATAATAAAAGCAGAGATAGAAAGGAATGAACACAGCTTTCTAACTAGCCAGTTTATCATAGAAATGGCCAAATGGAGCCCCAGCTACCAGAGGAGATGAGACTAAAATATCCCCAATAAGACAAAGAGCACCAAATCAACACCAGGGCTCACTGGCATTGCAGAAAAAGAGCCTGCCCTTGGAGCTGGACCCATAATCACAAAGAATTAATGGAAAGTCACATTGATTCATGAAGGCCTGTGCTACAAGTAAAAGGAAAAACGATGAGAGGGAAATCTTTATCCACTCTAAAAATTAACTGTACATATTGGGAAAACGACCTGATAAATGTAATATTCCTTTTACATTCCGTGAGTGCCTAGAATGTGCCAGGCCCGTTTTCCCTCCATCATCCGTTTCAGCCACCGTGTGCCAATGGCTTCCATCTGTTTATCCAGCTTGTCTGTCGTCTCTGAGCTGCTGACTTTGATAGGCAGTTGTCTCCTAGAATTATCTTCTTAGATGACCCTCAGGCATTTCAGACTCCATATAGTCAAAGCTGAACATTTTAACTTTTTTGCAAAAGTAGTCCTTTTCCTGCATCCTCTGCCCGTGAATGAAACTTTGCGGGGGGATGTTAGTGTAGTCTTCCTCCCTTCCCTCCACCTTCCTGAGCCCTGAAGATTCTGCCTCATACATATCTATGAAATCCTTCCTTTCTATGCTTTGCGCAGGTCCTCGAATCCCATGCATATTAAATAGCCTCCTACTTGGTTCTCTGCCATCAGCTGCAACCCCCTTCGGTCCATCTGCCACTCACCACCAGTGTCACTCCCCTCAACATTAAATTCGATGTCTATACCTGCTTAAAGCCTTTCGATGGCTCTCAGCTAAAGGATAAAATTCAAATCCTTAAAAAAGAATAATAATAATAATAGCTAACACTTTTTAAGCGCTCACTGTACACCAGACCCTAAATGCTTTTTAATTTTCACAACAAGCTATGGTGTGAAAAACTACTTGCAGGATTCCAAAGGCACCATGATAAGTCACACTTCTTTTGGGTTTCTCTTTGCCCTGAATACCATTCCCACATAATGAACCCCTCCTTCGAGGCTGAGCTGTCCCTTGTTCCTTCAAGCTGCCCCTCTAGCCTTCTCCTTCCCAAACAATGAAATGCCCCTTCTTTGCATCACTGTAACCATATTTGTGTGCCCTGAATTCTTTCTGTGCATTCGTATCTAGAAGACATGAGCTGTATCCAATTTTGGGTGACTTTGCAAAAGTTAAGACAATTTAGCAGTAACATTATGTGATACGTTACGACATTACCACATACAACGTTCTTGGAATCCAGGGGCTTTTGGCAACAGCACATCTACGTTCACCCTGTGGTAGTCATAGCCTAGGACAATCTTAACCTGAACACAAGGTATTTTCCTTTTTTTTTTTTTTTTTTAATTTAAATTCAATTAACCAACATCAAATATGCCATTAGTTTCCAATGCACAAGCTATTTTCTACTCCTGATGTAAAACAGGGCTCAGCAACGATGGCCTTTAGACCAGATCCAGCCCTTTTTAGTAAATAAGGTAATAGGGAAGCACCAGCACACGCATCTGTCTGCATGTTGTGTAAACTACCTTCTCATTACAACAGCAGAGCTCAGTAGTTGCTGCAGAGACTGTGTGGCCCACTGTTGCCAAAGATCCTTACCCTCTGGCCTTTTATAGAGAAAATTTGCTGATGAACGATGTTGGAGACCAAGGGACTAGATTGAGTATGTATTCCATCTGTCATAATATTCACGCCCACATGCATTCATTCCACCTTACAAGATAGGTCTTTGTCAGTTTTCACAACATCAGCTTATTTTATTGTTCCTTAAATGCTGTTCCTCAGAGTGCATCAGTTGGGGAAACTAGCCGGTTAATTCTGGGTGGTAGCAAAATGGTTCTATTATAGTCGTACCATGACCCAAAAAAGCCACTTGCAAAAAAAAAAAAAAAAAAGTGTTTTATTCAACACAGCTATTGTTTTTTGTGATGGTTTCTGAAATGAGCCTTTTCCCTACACATGCTAGTAGTGTGGTTCTAATAGAAAGAGATCATTCTGGGTGAAGGAGCATCTGTGTCCAGAAGCCCTCTCCTAAACCCTCCCTGAACTTCACCTTCTTCCTCTAGAAGGTGGACAGAACATATGATCTTAGAATATATGATTTTTACAGCTCAGTGATGTCAGATTCTGTGTCCGTCACTTCTTAGTTGAACGTTTATGACATTTTATCTTTAGCAATTGACATATTCGGGTCGTTAACTGACTTGCATTTGTTTAATTAAATATCAGGTCCTATCAAAATGAGTTTGTTATATGTTGGTCATACTCCGTGTGTCTAAGATGGCTGTTTATGGCATTGCAATATTTTTCTTTTTCTTAATGTTGTCTTCTTTTTCACAGAATTATGTTAGAGTTGTTGAAGTTTGGTGGGATGAATACAAAGACTACTTCTATGCTAGTCGTCCTGAATCAAAGGCCTTACCATATGGAGATATATCTGAGCTGAAAAAATTTCGGGAAGATCACAACTGCAAAAGTTTTAAATGGTTCATGGAAGAAATAGCTTATGACATAACTTCACACTACCCTTTGCCACCCAAAAATGTCGAATGGGGAGAAGTAAGTACTGGCAGGTATTCCGATCTCAAAATGTTTGGAGACTGAGTTTAGGAGAAGGCAGAGGGAGGTGGAAATATGTGAGTTAAAGGAAAGAATTCTTGGAGTAAAGTTTCTCCTCTACCTTTCCACCAGACCATGACACCTCCCTTGACACCCTGAACCCTGGCCCAACCACCATGTCCCCTGCTCTCAGGTCTTGGACTTACGGCTCTCCATCCTGGAATGCCATACACTCCCTGCAGCTCCTCCTGCCCCTTCCCTGCCTCTCCTTCCCAAGTCCTTTTCCTGACTAATTCTAACTTATCCTGTTGCTCTCAATTTAGAGAGTACCAGTTCTAAAAAGCCTATCTTATTCTTCCTCAATCCATCAGAAAGACTGAGTTCTTGATCTTCCCATGGGTTCTCGTAACACTCAAAATTGCCTATCTCTCAGCTAGTCTCCGTGTTCAGGACCTGGTTCACCATGTGTCCCAGTGGACTAATTAGAGATCCCCATATACAATAGGCACTCAAACAGTGCTTGTCAAACGAATGAATGATAACTGAAAACAAGTAAAGCAGGCCAAGGCATTGATTGGTGTTGTCATTTGTTTTTTTCAGACTTCCCTTTGTAACCTCATTTCTGATTTTGTGCACCCGTGAGCCTTCATGCTGCTACCTCATGGGTGTATTAAATGTGCCATGAACTTTTAAACCTGGGTAGTGTTGCTTAGTTACGTATTCAGCAACTACTGGTCAAGGATTTGCTATGTCCCAGTCACTTTCCTATACATGAAATAAGACAGGCAGTCCCTTTTCATCAGGGAAAGGCTCTCCCCTGGGGTTAGTGGGGGAAAGAGACAACAAAAGGGAAGACGAGGAAGGTAATGGCAGATGGTGGTGGGGCCTACAAAGGAACTAAACAGGTGATGTTCAGGAGGACAGAGGGACAGATTATGGAAGCCTTCTTGGAAGAGGTGAGATGTCAGTGATATACCAGAGAGCCAGGAGAGAGTGTTCCAAGAAGAAAATGGTGAGGTTGGAGGCTCTGAGTCAGGAAGTGCTTTGCCTTTGTGATACTCAGAAGAGAGGAAATTAATGAGGAGGGAGGCCTTTATCCTGTGGGGGTAGGAAGCCATGGGAGGGTTTTAAGGAGGTAACAAAAATGATTTAAGCTTTGCTTTTTAGTCACCCTGCTGTGAAGGTTTAGAGTGGAAATAGGGATGCCAGTTAGGAAGCCTGGTAGGGTAGTTCCGGTGAGAAGCGATGGTAGCGGAGACCAGGAAGTCAAAAATGGAATGGAGGTGAGCAGACCAATGTGAGATACGTATTTTATCTGGAGGCAGGTCGCCGATGGATGGGGATGTGAAGGATATGGGCCAAGATGACTAGTTCTGTTTTTTCTCTGAGTAGCCGCTGAGGTGGCAGCTGAGATGGGGAGGGAGGTTGGTGGAGGGGAAGCAGGGGAAGGGTTGGGAATGGCAGGTTCTTTATTGGCGTTCTGGTCAGGTGAAGCGCCTGGACGTTAGACAGCCAGGTGCAGCCAGGAAATTGAAGGCCAGAAAAGAGCGATGTGCATTTGGGGCCATCAGCAGGTAGATTGTTTCATGACACAGAGTGAACTCACGTAGGGAGAATATAGAGATAGATAAAAGAAGTTGGGATCCAGCCCTGAGGGATTCCAGCACATAGAGTTTGGAAATAAAAGAAGCCAAAACTTACAGCCAAAGCTGTCCACCTCTTGGTGTAATACCTTTCCCCCCACCCTCCCGTACCCCGTGTTCTATAATAGCAAACTAGGTTTGACTCCCAGCTAGACCGAGAGCCGCTGGAAGTCCAGACCAGATTTCAGTTCTCTTTTAATCTCCAGGAACACCTGATTAATATAGTGCCTTCTTCATAAAAGGAATGAATCCTCTTGGTGATCTCGTTGGGTCTCCTGACTCTGAAACCATCTACACGCTGATGACTCTGGCTTTATATCTCTAGCCCAGATCTCTCTCCTGGAGCCCAGACAAGTCCTTCCAACATGCTGCTTGCAATCTCCAGCAGATTATCTAACAGACACATCACACTCAATGTATTCGAAACTGAACTCCTTGTGTCCCCTCCCCAGCCTGTCTTTGCTGATTGCTCAGGACAAAACTTCGGCTTCTCCTTTGAATCCTCTTCTCTCATACGTCACATCCAGTTCCCAAGTCTGAGCCTTTCTTACTGTGCTTTAAGCCACTATATGTCTGAGATTAACTTTGCCTTCGTGTGGCCTGTTCTCAGCCAGCAGGCCGAGTGCTCTTTTGAAAATGTGAGTCCGGTCACGGAGCTCTTCCGTTAGAAACCTGCAGTGGAGTGAAGGCAGAGGCCCTCCTAGTGGGCTCGAGGCCAATATGCAGTCTGGCCCCACTGTTCTCTGGCCTCTCCTGCCGCTACTCTCCCCATTCCGGGTCAGCTCCGCCGCCGTCCCTCCTGGTGTTCAGTGGGGGGCAGGCATGCACCTGCCTTTGCTGTTCCCTCTGCCCGAAAACAAAGCCTGCCTCTTCACGCAGGCCTGACGTTTATACAGTTGACCCTTGAACAACACGGGTTTGAACTGCCCAGGTCCACTTACACAAGCATTTTTTTTTTTTTTTAAATATAAGGAATGTATTTTTTCTTCCTTACAATTTTTTCTTTCTTTCTTTCTCTTTCTCTCTCTCTCTCTCTCTTTCTTTCTTTCTTTCTTTCTTTCTTTCTTTCTTTCTTAAGATTTTATTTGAGAGAGAGAGCTTGGGCCGGAGTGGGGCCTGGGGGGAGGAGCAGAGGGAGAAGGAGAAGCAGACTCCCTGCTGAACAGGGTCCCTAATGCGGGGCTCCATTCCAGGACTCTGGGATCATGACCTGAGCCGAAGGCAGACCCTTAACCAACTGAGCCACCCAGGCGCCCCTCTTCTTTATGATTTTTCTTTTCTCTTGCTGGCTTTATTGTAAGAATACAGTACATAATACATATAACATGCAGAGTATGTGTTAAGTGACTGTTTGTTACTGGTAAGGCTTCCAGTCAACAGTAGGCTGTTAGTAGTGAAGTTTTGGCGAAACCCAAAGCTATATGTACACAGATTTTTGACTGTGCGGGAGGTTGTCTCCCCTAATCCCTGCGTTGTTCAAGGGTCAATTGTGTATCCAGTCAAGACTGCTCAGATGTTACCTTCTCAGTGAGAATCTGCCCTGCTGTCCCCTAACCCTCTCAGTCCCCACCTTGAACTTGCTCTTCTTTTTCTTTTCTCCATGGCACTTACCACTTCAAACATGTTTGTTATGTTTTCTGCTTATTTTCTGTCTTTCCCTCCCTAGAATGTAAGCTTGCTGGGGCAAGGATCTTTTATCCATTTTGTTCCCTGGTATAACAGAGCCTTACAACATGCCTGACACAGTATTTACTCACCAAATATTTGATGAATAAATAAAGTCATGAATGAGTGAATAGGTGGAATTTTCTGTTCTCCCTTTTTAAGCCACCCCTGAATATATCCTCACTTTAAGCTCTGTCCCCGCTCTGGCTCCTATACATTAAGCCTCACTCCTCAGTGTTCCCTTGCACATTGCGGGGAACCCCTACCAGTTTGAGCCCCATGTCTCCCTGAGGACAGTCTTCAGCGTACCTCCAAGCAGGGCAAGAGGCTCCTTTCTCCACATGCCTGTCCCTCCATCCTGCTGGACGTCACGGACACAAGGGCCCCAGCACGTGACTTGATTCTCATTGTATCTTCTAAAGCATTAATCATTGTAGGTGCTCAATCAGTATGTGCTGACCAAATGAAAGGATAAACATTTTATCCAAATACTGTAAAATTCATAATTGCAATACAAATATATAGTATTTCCAGAGAAGGAAAAAGGTGAGCTTTATACAAAATGGGCATTCCAAAGATGAAACCCTGTGGTTGCTTCTCTCCTACATTATTCATGCTCAGAGAAAAATCTCACTGCCTGGCCCATTTGCCATGACTTTTGCCTCACGAGCCTCTTAGAGACATCTGCCAAAATGGTCACACAGCCATTTGGAGGAGTTCTCTTTTGTCTTTAATTCTGGTTTAGACATCTAGGGCCAGTGTCTGTTAGCACTGGGTAGCTGTGCTCTGTTTGCTTCTCATCCGCATGAATTCTCATGAACCTGGAATTGTATTTCATGGTATCTTGTTTTTTTCTTCTGTGGTATTTTATAAAAATCTATGGACCAGTGCCCTCAGTTGGAGTAATAAGCCCATTCCAGTGTGGGCTTCAAGACTGTAAATGATTTCAGAGGTGACTAGTATTCCCTGAGCTACTCCCAGACAGACAAGACCGTCATCACCTAACATTACACACCCAGATTTCTACTGTGAACTGCAGTATTTAGCATGAAACTCTCTTAACCTGATGCTAGAGCTCACTGAAACTAAACTGTTGCCTGCTTTTTGGTTCTTTGTTCATTTTTATAGATCAGAGGCCTTGAGACTGTTTACTGCATTGATAGCATGGGGAAGACAAACGGAGGCTTTGTTGAACTAGGGCCCTGCCACAGGTTGGGAGGGAATCAGGTAAATAACCATACTTGCATGTTTTCATATTCGGCTGCATTGCGGCAGCTAGTCTTACTGATCATGGGGTTTCATTTACTTTTTAATTTGATAATTTTGTTTGGGTAAAATAAAACATTCTGTGAAAAAACTGACAGCGTTAAAGCATTTACTTAGATGAAGGGGATGAGAACGGTGTTGAGTTTTCACACAAGCAATCCGAATCTAGAATTTATGTCTGATATGAGAGATTAGAATATGTTCCTATGTGAGTATCTAGCCATGTAAGCCTAGCTCTGTAGTAATTTTATTTGTAAATTGTGTTCATTATTCCTCATTTCCCCCTAATAAATTAGCTAGGATGTTACTGCCAGTAAGATAACATTTCACTAATATATTTTCTTACTTCCTTATGTGGGTGTTTTTCTTGCTCTAATTTAGATTGTCAGATATCATCAGCTCTGTCTCCACTTTTTCATCTTCTCACACTGTTGGTGCATAAGAAATATGTGTTGATGATCCGTTCTGTGCCTAAAAGGCTAAAGAACACAATCCTTAAAGTGTTAGCAGGAGTCTTCACTAATATCAAAATGAATATAGTTTCTATCTTTGGACATAGAACTCTGAACATACAGAAAAGTTATAGAAAAATAAAGTCATTGAGATTATGAGTTAAGTTTCTTTTTTCTTTTTTTTAAATAATGCAGATCAGCAGAGAAGGTGCCTTGATACTTTCTTTTTTTTTTTTTTAATAGCTTTTTCGAATCAATGAAGCTAATCAGCTCATGCAGTATGACCAGTGTTTGACAAAAGGGCCTGATGGATCCAAAGTTATGATTACACACTGTAATCTAAATGAATTCAAGGAATGGCAATACTTCAAGGTATTAAGCATTTCAACATTTCAGTTGTGCATTATTGTAAAATAATATTATTTGCTATTTCACTTTAATAATACCTACCATCTGGAATTAAGATATATAAATCTTAAAATATATATGTGTGTGTTTATATACGTACATATATATCAAGTTTCAAGATGCATAAATTGCATTTATAGTTCATGCTGTCCAGCAGGTGGAGCTATAGACAAACAAATAACACTTAGAAGTCTGGGTCTTCACGACTTACTATTAACAATGGGAGAAATACTACTTTAAAAGTCATGTTTAGTTAATCACTTGACACCACAGGAATGGGTGTTTGTTTGTTTGTTTGTTTGTTTTTCCCCCAGATGTGACTCTTCCAGGTTCTTTGCCAAGTTGAAGATCCCAACATATTAATGTATTTATGTATAATTTTCCGTGTCTAGACTTGACTAAATCAATTTATTGTGAAACACGAAGTTGGGAAAGCTGCCCCAAACTGAAAGAACTTGGCAGTCCTCCCCTTTATTTATGCATCTAGTGGTCATGATCATACCATGTCTGTCATACCAGCACTTACTTGCTATGTAGTGACATCGTTATGACCCAGCTTAATATTCCCAGTTATCATCATTCATGAATAATTACTATCAAGTGGTATGTGTCAGTTGCCTATTTTTTTCCTGTAACAAGTTAGGAGAAGGTTAATATAAACCTTGAAGAACAGAGCCTTTGTTTCTACAAAGAAAGATGAGTAATAGCAATAAATGATAGGTTCAGTGAGAACAGTATTAGTAACTAAAAATATTAAAAGGCAGCTAAGGCAGACCAGAAACTACCATCCAGAATTAGTTTAATGGACAAAAAATGGAATATACATATTTTAGCTATTTTAAAGGCCACAGTATTGAATATGCATTTGTGCATCAGACATTACTAAATATTCCTTGGGGCCCGATGATGTGGTAACTTCAAAAAGAAGCCAAAGCACATCATACTCTAATGGCAGAAAAGAAAAAACTGCAGAAATACAAGTAAGTAAAATGCAATAGGTTAACAAAGGATCGATTAATAGGAGGAATTATTTATCATGAGTTTCATAGAGGAAGTATCATCGTACCAGATCTTGAGGTAGAAAAAGGCTTTTTATAGAAGGTAAATAAGAAAACTGGAGGAGCAAAGACATGGAGTAAAAGTGTGTAGTAGAGTCTAGGACTCTTGTTGAGTTTGGTGTCCTTAAGTTGTAGTCCACGAGGAAGAACATTGAACTTCATTTTGCAAGTGAGGAACCCAGTGAGAGGGAACAGTGGATACTTCAGGAAAATAACTCCAAGAATATTGTGAAGTACGGACTGATGAGCAGATCAGTTCAGTCTACAGTTCTCAAACTTCCGGTCTCTAGATTCTCTCTGCACTCTTGAAAATTACTGAGAACCTCCCCACAACGACAGATTTTGTTTATCTACGTCAGAGCTAAAAATGTTTTCTGAGTTGCAAATTAAACCTGAGAAGTTTTGTAAGCATGTATTTGTGTTGTTTTATATTTGTATTGATATATTAATTCATGTTAAAAGTTAATGATAACCCTTCCACATGTTAATAAAAATAACATTTTTAATAACAAATTACTATTTTTTAAAAAAAAGTGAGAAGAATGGCATTGTTTCATGATTTTTCAAATCCCTTTAAATGCCTGGTTTAATGGAAGACAGCTGGATTCTCATACTGCTTCTGCATTCAATTTGATGGGATATGTTGTTTTAGTTGAAGTATATGAGGAAAATCTAGCCTCAAACATGCAGTTAAAAAAGAGAGGATTAATTCAATAGCCTTTTCAGATAATTATATTCTTCTTTGATGCAACACCACAGCTAAGTAAATGGTAGTTTCTTAAAAGTTATTTGCAGTGTAGAATCTGAAACCATATCAGTGAGCATTTGGTCCTATGTTACATTAAAATCCATTGGTCTGTCTTATACTCTGAAAGGATCTTTTACTCATGTCTGCTTTTGTAACATCATGCATTGGTTGTTTGGAAAATATTGGCTCACTCAGTGAAGTAGGTCTTCCAAATGTTGACACATTTCATTAAACAGTGTCCAAAAATCACAAATATAAGCACTGATTTCATGGTAAAGCTGTCAGGTTCATGGTGGTGGGTACAAGTTTTCCATCACTCTAGTTTTTGCTTGAAAAGTCAGATTCTATCTATCAGTGGCAAAAAATACTGTCAGATTATCATTGCTGGTTTTTTAAGTGACGGACTTACTTCATTTTCTAGAAAAAGTATGCCCAGTCCCAAACTGGAATAATCATAGTTTGTCTAGAGTTATCCTTTGAAGTCAAAATGACATTACTTGAAAAAAGAAGCTAGTTGGACTCTCAGGTCAAACAAATGTACACGTGCTTTCCTTCTGGATAACCACTGTACTTCACTATCTGGAAGTGCTTTATCCATACTATCCATCTCATCTCAGAATATTTTTAAAAGGTTAGGGACACCTGGATGGCTCAGTTGATTAAGTGTCTGGTCTTGGTTTCAAGCTCAAGTCATGTTCTCATGGGTTGTCGGACCAAGCCCCACATAGGGCTCCACATTCAGCAGGGAGTTGGGAGAGTCCCTCTGCCCTCCCACCCCCAACCCCGCACTTGCACACTGTTTCTTGCTCTCTCTCTCTCCGTCTCTAAAATAAATAAATCTTTAAGAAAAAAGTATACTCAAGGGTCAAGATCTAATAAAACCAGTAAGTTTTATGGTTTCATCACAGACACCTTTGAGTAAAACCAGTGTTTTCTTTTTTAGCTGTGGGTATATAGCCACGAATACTGAGACTAGCACAATTACATCACTATTTGATTTATGCAAAGGCCCCAGCATTTTGACCTTCCATTGCTTTTGCACCATCAGTATAAATGTCCATGCAATGAAAAAGGCAAATAGGGTCTTTGTATTATTACAAAGGTAGTTTTGGCCTTACAGACCCAATCTTAGATAGTCCGAGAACTACAGTATGAGAAACCCTGAGCTCTCTTGAGGAAATTTACAACAGAGGACAGTGCTAAACAGGTACATGCAGTGGGTCTGGGAAAGGATTCAGATCAGAGAAATTGCAAACATCAGTCCTCAGTGATTGCGACAGTTTGAAGGGAAGGAAGGAACGTGGAGCATGAAAGGCCTGTCTTGAGCCCTGGAAGGATGGTACTGCCATTAGCCAGGATGGGAACTGAAGAAGTAGGTTGGAAGGGGAAAACAGTGAATTGAAGTTTGTATACCATTGCATTTGTACGTTGTGACTTAATAATAAAACGACTTAGAAGACTGACAATTGCGAAAAATCCAAAGTCTGAGGTATGGTTGATTTAAGCCTGTCCGGTTTGCTGGAATTCTCTTCTCTTCTTGCGAAAGCCAGATAATGACTTTGAATGTCAATGATACCAAAAGAAGTACAAATTTAAAGTTCCCTTGTCCTCTTGTTTTCCAGAGCCTGTACAGATTTACTCATATTCCTTCAGGAAAGTGCTTAGATCGTTCAGATGTCCTCCACCAAGTGTTCATCTCCGACTGTGACTCCAGTAAAATGACTCAAAAGTGGGAAATGAATAACATCCATAGTGTTTAGAAAGAATGAAAGAAACCAATAACCTACCTACTGACACATAAACTTATCTAGGACTGAAAACCGCCTGAAATCTGCTGCAATTATTGTTAACTCTGTACAGCTCCAAACCCAGAACCTCCTGATCAGTTTGAAGGACGTTGATAAACTGTGATTTTACAATAACATTATCATCTGCAGTTACTGTTTACAAAACTGCTTTTACCTTAAACTTTGTAGATGTTTACATCTTTTTTTGTTTTGTTTCAAGATGATGTTGGTAATTTGTGCATTTAGCTCTGTTTTATTTAGAACAGAGTTAAAAGCATCATTGTCTTCTTTGGGATTACACTCAGGGGTCTGAAAGGCAGTTTGATTTTTTTTTTTTTAAACACACTTGAAAACAAGGTTGGAGTAACCAGATTTTCATATATAACTTGGTGATTATCAACCTATTGTGTCTTTATTTAATTTTACATCTTTATGAAGCACTGCCACAGGTTCTTAGCCAAGGTGGCCTTCCTTCACAGTCATGCTGCTTTATTGAAAGGTGAATTTCAACACATTTAGTGCCTCTTTCATTTCTCAGTATATATTTCAAGAGCTTTTGATGAAATTTATAGGATGGTAATGATGGAATTGTCATCTTGATGAGAAATACTTTCACTACTCAAAAATGAATTTATGTGCTACCATTTGCTCTGAAATGGAATGGTGTATGGTTTGAAAAAGAAAAGACAGTATAGAACATCCAACGCTATTTCATAGGGTTGAAGACTGTGACATTAACTCCCTCACTCCCTGGCATGCCCAACGTTCTCCGCTGATAGTGACTCCGAAGATAACAGAGGGGGTCTACCAACTAGGGAAAAGTTGTCCACTGACATCTGGTATTCACTTTTCCCCAATACCTATCACTACAGAAAATTAATTCTCAGTTTTGAAACCCTGAAGTGTGGGAGTAACAAAAACAACAAAATACCACTGTCAAAACCTCCAGGGCTCATTCTGACCATGGTAAGAATTTCCAAGCCCTTGTTAGACTAAGCTGTGTGTTACAACCCTAAGCTGTGGAACCCGGAAGCCAACAGTGAACGGATGTTTCATGTATGTCTTCATCCAAATGAAATCCCCTGCACATTGTTTTAAATTTTAAAAAAAAAAAAAAAAGGCTATTTAAAAATACAGTTCATTAACAAATATGAACTTCTGTTAGGTTAGGTGTTAGTACCCTATTGTTTCTGTTTTGTTTTGTTTTAGGAAGCATATTTCTATTAGTATTTTTCCAGTGAAAAGAAGACGTGTTTGGATTTAACATTTATTAAGATGGTACCTACTACAGGAAAACCAAATAGTGCAAATAGTGAATTAAATTCTAATTTCTAAATAAGAGTCTTTTGTTACCCAAAAGATTAAAATGCTACACTGAGTGGAAAAAAAAAAAAAAAAAAGGAAAAAACTGATGAAGTGGGGAATGGCAAGTAAATGATGCATTTTTGATCCTGTAATCATGATATCATTACAATGAAAGGAATTTCACAAACTACTGCCAGAGGGAACTATTTTTAATTAAAGCTTAAAAAAGGAAAGAAAAAATCTACATTTGTTTAGAAGAAAAGCCTACAAATTTGTTTCTTCCAAGCTTGGCTCTTAAATTTGGAGAGTCAGAGTTAAACATCCTGAACAGAGTCTTATTTATAATTTTGAATTGTCAATTTATATTTTGCTACTGATCTGTGATCAACCATTTTAACTTTCATTCATCTCTAGGGATGTTTAAAAGGAATACATTTATATATGCTTATACAACTGCAAAATAAATCAGCTATAAAAAGGAAACTAAGAGAATTGGTACATTAATTACTTGTGTCTTTGCAAATAGGCTCCATTTTCCTTGTTGAATAGCTTATAACCTTGTTAACTATGCATAGGCCTAAGAAAGGTGGCACATAAACTGTGCATGTAAATTTTAAATGAGTATTTTGTGCAATTCATTGATACTCTATGAAAATGATTCTATATATTGAAATCAGAAACCTTACCAAACATGAAAAACATCAGAAGCTGCTGCCATATGACTATTTTCTACTGTAGGCTGCTTTGGAAATAATTCCCATATCCTTGCTTTGTAAGTTGATAATATCACTATGCATTTCTACATATTTTATAAATTTGATTTATGCAGATTTTGATACACTGTATGTTTCTGTAGAAATTGTATAAATATTCAAATTTTATTAGGGATAAATTTGAGAAGTTTATGTATATCTTAATTCTGGGTTGCTTGTTTTTTAGGTGAGAAAAAAATAAAATATTTTAATCCATGGGTTTTTTCAGTACTTGTAATCATTTCTAAATCCAAACACGCATGCTTGAATTTCGTCTATAAGATACACTAACATAATAGCTAAAATATCATATACTATAGTTATATGTTGAGTATGTGCTTGAATATTGGTTATGAATATGCTTGAAATACTTGGAGTGTATCTGTAGGAAGGAAACATAAAGTTTTATTTTGGTCTCTAGTTCCTTATATATAGCAATTTTTTTTGAAGTAACTTATCCAAGTATAAAAAACTACCCCAGCAACATATATCTTTCTTGGCAGTGTATTCTACTATAGAATTGCCTATTGAAAGCAAAAATTTCTTTAAGTCAAAACTCTTTACAACCTGACAGGTCAAGTGAGTAGAGAGAAAGGAAGCCTACCAAAAAAAAAGAGAAACAGGACATAGGACCTTGTGGCACAATGTGCGACATCTCAAGAGAAGATACGGCTACTAACACTCCAATACGTGGCAGTGTTGATTTGGGAAACTTTCAGTTGACTTGGCTATTGTCACATCCGCTAATTCTCAGCTACTGTATCAAAGAAATTTGAAGAAGTCATCTAGGACCAGACTGGAGTAAACGGGGGCTCACTTACTTCTTAAGATACAGTCTCACAGGGATCTTGGAATATACTTCATTTCTGGATAGAATCTATCTTTTTTTTTTTTAATCCACTTATAATTCAGTGGAAAACATGGTAAGTACTTGATCTGAGCCAGAGCCCCAGTAGGCCAGTCATTTGGGGACATGAAAATTAATCCATGTGAAAGCAGATTTTAAAAAGTACCAAGCACTATGAAAATGCGTATCATTCATTAGAATCAGTGAGTTGCAGGAAAATGGACAGAGAATGGTTTTTGTGGACCACTATTCCCTGGAATTGAGATTAAAGGAAGGACGGATTCTAAGCTAAATCCAATAATTGTATAGCAATTCTCATATTTAAGATTTTGAAATGTCCATAATTGAGTCTGAGCAGAGGTGGGATGGGGAGGACTCCTTATTTTCCTAATAAAATGTTACAGTCTACTCATCTGAATGAATATAGTATGGTGGACCAATCTGTTTTGAATCTCTGTTCCACTACAAATTACTCATATAACCCTGGGAAGTTACTTAAACTCTGTGCCTCAATTTTCCCATTTGTAAATTAGGAAAAGTAATAGTGCCTATTTCACAGATTTTATTAGGATTGTATGAATATACATGAAGTACTTAGGACAGCTCCTGATATATAGTCATATGTCATATAGTCAGGATATATATATATATATATATATATATATATATATATATATATATAAAATAATATATATAGTCAGGATAATACAAGTATTAGCTATGGCATATAATCAGGATAATACAAGTATTAGCTGGCATATAGTCAGGATAATATAACTATTAGCTATGATTCTCTGGTTTCAGAGACTTTAAATTTGTTTTTAATCATGGTGATGGGTGGCTCAATCGGTTAAACGTCTGCCTTTGACTCAGATCATGATCTCAGGGTCATGGGATGGAGCTCCACAGTGGGCTCTCTGCTCATCAGAGAGTCTGCTTCTCCCTCTGCCTGCTGCTCTGCCTGCTTGTGATCTCTTTCTCTGTCAAATAAATAAAAAAATAATTTTTTTAAAAATTCATTTTTAATCAGAAGACACCTACACTGGAAGCCCTATATAAAGGCTATGTGTGTGTACCTATGTTTCATATACAAGATAACATTACCCACACTTTACAAATGGAGAAATGAAGCTCAGAAGTAATGATGCTTCTTAAATTGGAGGTGAAATGTTTATTCATAAGAGAATAAATAATTTCTACCTCACATCATTTATAGCATGTGTAAAATAGTTTTTAGTGGTCTAATTTAATGCTTGGATAGAACTAAGCGCATCTTAACAGATGTTTAAGATAATGTCTTTAAGTTATTTCTAAATGAAATTTTGTAGGTTTTTAATACGGACAAATAAATTCCAACTGTATTAATGTCTAAATGTACAAAGAAAACTAGAACTTTTAGTAGAAAATTGAACTGAATTGACTTCCATGTCTGGCCATGACATAGTAGTTGGTATTGGACTTAGGCTGCTGTTCTTAAACAACTATAACCTGGATAAAATATATGGGCTGTTTTGAGGAAATGGATAATAGGCAAAGCAGACTGTGATACTTGAAAAAAAGGAAACATGCAGGTAAACCTCAGGTTTACCATGTCTGTCTGGGAGAACTTTCATGTTCATGGTACAGGAAAAGAGCTCAATGATGATATTGGTGAGCTATGGAGAACGAGAATAGAGTTTGGTACTTCTGAGACAGCTGGACTTTATAGGGAAGGATACTGGAGGGGAGTGCACCTGAATACCAGGAAATTGGTACAGGAATTTTTATAGCACTGCCATTTACAATAGCAAAACCCTCAAGAACCTAAATACTCATCAATATTACACAGCAATGTGCACACAGCCATTAAAAAAAAAAAAAAAGAAATCTTGCCATTTGCAACAACATGGACAGAACTAAAGAATATAATGCTAAGCAAAATAAGTCAGAGAAAGATACATACCATATGATCTCACTTGTATGTGGAATTTAATGAGCTAAGGAAACAAACAAAAAAAAAAAAAAAAAAAAATGAGAGACAAACCAAGAAACAAACTAAAGGTTACCAGAGGGGAGATGGGTAGAGGGATGGATGATATGAGATGAGGATGATTTAAAAAAATCTCAGAACTGAATCTGATACTCTTACCATAGCAACTATCTTAACCCATATATATTGGGTTACCAATATAACCCATATACCTTTAGCTAATGTTATTTACTATCACTTGCCCCCCAGAAAAGTATCTTAAATATATTGCCTCATTTAATCCTCAAAATTTCTTAATTTTATAGGTGAGCAAATTGAAAGGTTATTTAACTTGTCTGAGGTTACCAAATCAGTAAGAAAGAGACCTATTCAAACTCCAAGTTCCAAGTTCCAAGTGTAAGCTCATCTCCTCACCCTTAATCTCCTTCATAACCTTGCTTCTTCCTTTGTATTTTATCTTAAGTGATCTCTATGCCCAACATGGGGCTCAAACTCATGACCCCAGAATCAAGCGCCTCATACTCTACCAACTGAGCCAGCCAAGTACCCATTACTTTAATTAATTCCTTGCATAAGCCATCTCCTCTTTATTAGAATAATGTAAAAAATCAAAGAATAACATAACAAATGTAAATGAATTAGTGTTTTATTATCTTACCTGCTGCCCTAGAATATTGTCTTAGTTGAACTGCCATGTCTTCCTGAAGGGAGGAAACTGGATCCGTTGATATAAAGACCATTTCCAGTTCTGAAGTTTGCTGTTCCACGTTGCTTGAAAGTTATTTTACTTTTCTTTAAATGTGACACTCTAACTATGCTTCTGAGTCCATTATTCTACAGATATGGTAACTGTTAGGATGAAGCTCACTGAGGGAAAAGTTAGCACTGTAAATCCTAAAAAGCCTAGGAAATTCCATTAAGTGAAATTCCATTAAGACCTCAGACCTCAGAAACAATGTCTATCTGTACATTTACTACAGGATAAGAAGTCAGAGGAGTTTCCAGTCAGAGTGAAAAGTTGCTTATACAACTGTAAAAACAATGCTCAACTGGAAAGCGTACATAAACAGTCCTAACTCAAATATTGTTAATAATCTTATATTTACCTATTTAATTTACAGAATTGGCAAATTGGTAACCCTTGGGTAGAACCTTACCTGTAGACATTTCCTTTGAACCCGACATTTGAATTCATTGCCAACATTTATGATTCAGATTTCACTTTTTTTTTTTTTAAGCTTTTATTTATTTATTTGACAGAAAGAGAGATCACAAGTAGGCAGAGAGGCAGGCAGAGAGAGAGGAGGGAAGCAGGCTCCCCACTGAGCAGGGAGCCCGATGAGGGGCTCGATCCCAGAACCCTAGACAATGACCTGAGCCAAAGGCAGAGGCTTAATCCACTGAGCCACCCAGGTGACCCCAGATTTCACTTTTAAAAAAAAATATCTAGATTTCTGATTCTTGAAAATTTGGGATATTTGGGAATCCTGGACCCACATTTCCATCCAACCACAGAACTGAGCTAAGTAGGAGCTGCCCTCTTTATCCTCAGCATATTTGTTTATAGAGCACCTACTAAATTTCTGGCACAAGGTATAGAGAATTATACAAAAATTTTTTTAAAATGGGGCACCTGGGTGGCTCTATGGGTTGGGGCCTCTGCCTTCGGCTCAGGTCGTGATCCCAGGATTCTGGGATCGAGTCCTGAGTTGGGCTCTCTGCTCGGCAGGGAGCCTACTTCCCTTCCTCATTCTCTGCCTACTTGTGATCTCTGTCAAATAAATAAATAAAATCCTAAAAAAAAAAAAAAAATCATTGCTCTCATAGAGCTTACTTTCTTGTATGCTCATCACTTTACCACATACAGCCCTTTTTCCTGTCTGCACTCTATTTTCTGCCCTATATCTTACCTTTCTCTGAAAATGCCACAATTCTCCATAGGAATCTCATGAGAATGAGTCCAAAAAACTTATTTCTAGAGATGTTTTATTTTAAAAAGGACTGGATCTTATGTGGTGACCTAACAGCTCCTTTATCGTTCTTCAGCACCCCAAGAAATAAAAATCATTGCTGTTTTGTAAAACATTTTTAGTGGCATATGTAGTAATAGGTTTAAGATAATGCTATATTTGTACTAGTCTAAGACAAGCTTATGATTTACTACTTACAGTAAATACTGCTGTTAAAAAAATACTTACAAAAAGGCATACTGTCATCTATTGGGCAAGTTTGCAATTGACCGCTCCATAGGATCTTCTAACCCAGCTTTTACAAATAAAGACCCAAATTAGTAGCTGCCATCTGGAAAGAAATTTAACCCCCTACCTGAGTCCTTGACCAAAATAAATTCCAGAAGGATTAAAGAATTAAATAATAAAAGAAAACAGATAATTTTATATAATCTTTGAGTGGGAAAGACCTCCCAAAACCACTGAAGATTTAATAAAATTGCATAAAGAAAACAGCATCAAGTCAAAAGGAAATTGATAAGGAGAAAAACATTTACAATTCAAGTCATAAAGGGTCACTTTCCTTAATCTCCACAGATTACTAATACAGACATCCATGAGACAGAAGACCACAGGAAACAAATGGCTGTGAAACAAAAACATGCTCAACTTTTAGCAAGAGGAACCACTTTTTCTAAATCAAAATAGCAAAGATTAAAAGTTTGATAACTATTATGTTGCTGAGATGAGGAAATAGACACTCTAAAACATTCATTGCTATGGACTATGTATTAGTACAACTACTGAGAACAATTTTGGCAGCCTTTACTAAGTTAAAACAAAAGAGGTTTCCACCATATACCAGGTACAGTTGACCCTTGAACAAAGCAGGTTTGAACTGTGCACTGTCGACTTAGATGTGGATTTTTTACAGTACAGTACTGTAAATGTATTCCCTCTTATGATTTTCTACTAACATGTTTTTTCCAACTTACTTTAAAAATACAGTATAAAATATAACATGAAAAGTATGTGTTGACTGACCATATTACCAGTACAGGTTCTCATCAACAGGCTATTAGTAAAGTTTTTGGGAAGTCAGAAGTTACACGCAGATTTTCAACAGTGTGAGGGGCAGTTTAGCTCCTATAACCCCCATATTGTTCCAAGGGTCAACTATACAGGTTTTAGTGGTTATAATCATCAAATCTTAAAATGTACAAACTTAAAATTTTTGTTACTATTTTTTTGAAACCACATACAAGGGTATTCATGGCAATACTGTTCATAAATATGAACTAAATTATGATCTATCCAATGGGATACTATGCAGCTAGCTACTCAAATTGAAGCGTCAGCTCTTGTACTGATAGAACATTCCCTAAAATGAGAACAAGGGGCAAAGCGTACATATAGAAAGCTTCCATTGGTTTAATGTTTATATATATGTGTGTGTGTATATATATATATATATATATATATGCATATGTATGTGTATTTAAGCAGAAAGCATCATATATTTATACTTACAACATATATAAATACATATGAATACATAAACATAAATACATATATATAAATATATATGATGCTTTGCCTTTCTTGAAGGATGAATTATTGTGGTTGTCTCATGGGAGAACCAGGTAGTTGGGAATCAAGGATATAGACTACTCACTACATGGCTCTTCTACATTTTGTATCACTGAGATATAACTTATTTCTTAAAAGAAAAAAAAAAGGGACTTTTCATAAACACCTCCATATACCACCTGATCTGGAATGAAACCTAATTCTTATCCCTATTTCAGTTTCCAACAGAACCACTCCTTGAAGTAACCTAATCTTGAAAATTTACTGAATCTTTTCAGAGATTTGAAATCTTGATCCACACTTAATAGATGACTAACCCTAAATCCTGAACTTATTCTAGAGCAGCTTCTAATTAAAAGAATGAGTCGCTCTTAGCTTAGACATGTAAAGTTTTATATAAAAAAACAGAAGTAGTCACAAAAACTTCCAAAAAGATGACAAGAAATCGGACACGTCTGCCTCACGGGTCTTAAAATTTAGAAATATCCTGAAACAAGACTTTTACCCTATTTCAGTTTTAGAAACTCCTTTTTAAAATCTCTTAAGCACTAGGAAGTATTTCAGGTAATTTTAACTTTCTCCTTTAACATTCAAGCACTGTGAACTGAATACTGACCCCATATTACAAATGGGGAGACAGAAGGTCAAAAATTAAGTTCATAAAGCTAGTATTTATACAGCAAGGAAACTGGGATCCAGACCCAAGTTGTATCTCTAAAATACATTACACTAAAAAAATAAATAAATAAATACATTACACTAATTTCAGGCACTATTAAGCCACTTAACATCAGTAATTATTTTTTTAAATTATCAATGTTTTCATTTTCATCAGCAAAAGCTCCAAATTTAAATGTGCAACTACTGAGGTTAAGATTAAGAAGGCAATCAGAGGTCTGCAAATTTTGGTAATTATGCTAATACTTCACTTTCCATTTAACAAAACTTCAGTGTTTCCTATTTAATGATATAATCCTTACCAGATACTTACTCAAATATGGCATAAGACAGACAACCAAAACTCCCATGGTTGGGTAGTAAGAATTTTGACTATTTTAAAACTTGGTAGGTAATAAGGAAACTATCAACTAACAAACAAACAAGTTTGTTCTCTCACCAACTCTACACATGCATACCTATTTCTAACTTGGCCAAAGAGGTTGACTTTCACTAGAAGCCTCTGGTAACAGTTCAAAATAGTAATCTTAACTCAGAAGAAATTGCTCCCTCAAAGGAGCATTTTCTCAACTGCTTTCCCCCAATAAAATTCCTAGTGAAATTTAGTCATGGCAGGATCACAAGTTATTGTGAACCTCAAATGGTTTTGTAAGGTTACCAAAATTCTAAAGCTTAAAACCATAAATTTTTAAAGATATAATCGAAAATTCATTCTGCTATTCTACTTGGAACTAGTTTATAATCAAAAGAAAATTTAGGGGCGCCTGGGTGGCTCAGTGGGTTAAGCCGCTGCCTTCAGCTCAGGTCATGATCTCAGGTCCTGGGATCGAGTCCCACATCGGGCTCTCTGCTCAGCAGGGAGCCTGCTTCCTCCTCTCTCTCTGCCTGCCTCTCTGCCTACTTGTGATCTCTCTCTGTCAAATAAATAAATAAAATTTAAAAAAAAAAAAAAAAAAAAGAAAAGAAAAGAAAATTTAACCTGTTACTAATGATGCTTTTAAAAGTTTAGGTTTTCAGGGATGTACTCACTGTATTAGCTCCTCTGCCTCATATTAAAGAGAAAGTTTCCCTAAAGATAGTGTCAAGGGACAAGTTAGTAATAAACAGCAACATCAAGGAAAAAGAAAAAACACTCATTTTGTCAAAACAGCACCAATTTTAGAAGTTCATTAAATTTCAGATCTATTTTTTAAATACTTTGTAATTCAGAATATGGGCACGTTTTAAGTTTTTTAACCAAACATTTTACTAAATCAACTGTGTCTGAGAATTAGGCACAAGAAAAAGCTGATGTGGTTCCAGACCTGGAGCATTTTTAAAGTGAAAATTAACGTAGCAGATTAAGACAAAGACAAAAGAAATAATATACATAATTTTATTACAAAAATTAAAAAAAAATGCAACATTCTAAAAACCCAAAATTTACTATTGATACTAATTCCTACAAGTTTGCTGTGCTACAATACACAAGAAATTAAGAAAACCATTAAATATTTAGAAACATTCAACATCAGAAGCTTTAAAATCTAACTGTATGTAGTAGCCCCTCAAAAAGCTACAACCTGCATTTTTAAAAAAGTATTTTCTCTACAAAGAATCTTATCAGCTATACAAAAATCTGTACAGTTTTTATACTGAAGCTAATATTGAGCTGCACTTGAATTCACATTCTTAGCAAAACAATTGCCTGAGCACACACACACACTCCACACATATTACAGGATAGCCATTTATTCTTCATCTTCCTCTTCTTCCTCCTCATCTTCATCTTCTTCCTCCTCTTCCTCTTCCTCCTCATCCTCTGGTTCATTCTTCTTCTTTGAACCTGTTGGCCTGCCAGGGCCCTTCTTTCCAGCTTCACTTTTGCCCTTGGCGCGATATGCAGCAATATCCTGAAATATGGTCAAAAAATAAAATCAGCATCCGGTGTCATTACTCAACTGTGAAAACCACTAAGCTGTAAACATTCTAAGCTTATTGACCAATAACCCTGATGACTATCCAAAGAGGTATTCAAAGTCTAATAACCCAGCTTTCAGAGGATTTAGAAAGCTAATGATGTAAAATGAGGGGGTTGGAAATGTCAAAACTTTCACTATCACTGTCCAACTTACCTCATATTGCCCACCCCCACTTATTTTAGGTACATCTACATAAAACAAAGTATTTAGCCCTCCATTTCTTAAAACTAAGAGACTCAGAACTGCAAATGAGTCTCTATGCAGGAATCTACCAATGCTACGAACACTGGTTTCAGTCAAAAGAAGGAAGTTTCAAATAGCCAAGTCTTAAATGTACAGTTTTCACTAGATCTTCTCCAAATACAGCTGACAACCATAATTCAAGAGGAACTAAACTTTCCAACTCTATAGTTCATACCTATTTCTAACATCGTTATTTAGAAAATATCTTGGGCTTAAAAAAGACAATGTACCTTTTCATACTTCTCCTTTAGCTTTGCTGCTTTCTGTTCATACGGTTGTTTATCTTTGGCTGACTGTTCAGACCACATTTCACCCAATTTTTTTGCAGTATCCCCAATGGATAAACCAGGGTGTTCACTTTTGATCTTTGGGCGATGTTCAGAGCAAAACAGGAAGAAAGCAGACCTGAAAGGAAGCAACGGAGTTAATCAACTGGGTGGAAAATTATGGGACAATTTGACTGATTTGAAAATCAACTTACGGAGGCCTTTTAGGAGCATTGGGATCTTTTTTCTTTCCTTTCTTGTCACCTTTGGGAGGCACATAATTTTTCATCTCCCTGTCATACCGAGCTTTGTCACTTTTTGCCATATCTTCAAATTTCGACTTCTCCTTTGCAGACATGGTCTATGGGTATGAAATAAGAAATAAAGTACAGCAAAACTATAAGCTACAGGCATCCAAAAGATCAAGGTCATCCCTAAGGGCTACATTTTCCGTGGTTAGCAGCATTTTACCTTTAGTCTTGGAAGTAAACGAAAACCTAAGGTCGACTGCCCCAAACTCAAAATAAAATATCTGGACGAGTCACGACCGTAACCAAGTTGAAGGTTACCAGTCACCTACCCGTTTAAAGTTCTAGCCAAAAACAAACAAACAAACAAACAAACAACACCTGAAAAAACCCTTAGCTCTGTCCGAATTCCGGTCTCACCTTCCATCTCTCCGAACATTTCTTGGAAAATTCGGCGAAATTGACGGAAGAGTCCGGGTGTTTCTTCTTGTGCTCTTCCCGGCAGGTCTGCACGAAGAAGGCGTACGAGGACATCTTGCCCCGCGGCTTGTTGGGGTCTCCTTTACCCATGGTGACAGGCGGCGTCTACGTAGCCGGGAGAGAAGCGGTGGGTGGACGCTGGCTGGGCTCAGCTTCCCGCCCAAATACGCGCCCGCCCCCTCTCGGAAGGAAGGCGGCCCGCGCCAGGCTCCCCCGCCCGCCCACCCCGGGCGGCCGCCTCCGCTCACATACCCTCCTCCCGGCACCCAGCAGAAGAGCCGCGGCCGAGCCGACTCACGCGCGATCACCACGTCGCTCCCGAAGGCCCGAGAGGCCGCCACCCGCCGCCCACCCTACGCCTAGGCCCGGGCGGGGGAAGGGAACGCCGGGCGCGCCGTCGAAACCTTTTTCCTGACAGAAATGCTTCCCTGGCTTCCACGCCGCCGGCCGCACTCAAAGAGTTGTCGCTTCGCGACCGACATTCAAAAAACAACTGAAACCGGGCCCGGACGAGCTTCCCGCCCTTCCGCCGGCCCCGACCGCCCTCCCGCCACAGCCCCCGGCCCTCACCGGCCCGCACCCCAGATTCCGCTCGCCAGGTCGAACCCCGAGAGCCATAGCGCCAGGCCCGGCTAGAAGGCTATGAGGAAAGGGGGAACGACAGGCCCACGAACTCGAAGGGGCTAAAGGGGATTCTTGCCTGGTGGTAGCTTTTCTGAGAGTCCCGCGAAGAGGCCGGATCCAACAGAGACGCTTCCTTCCCAGGGCTCCGGCGTGAACTGGTTTATCGCTAACGCAATCCTCAGCCTCTTGTTTTGCAGAGTTCTCCGCGCCACGGCAACTTGACGAGCCGGGCCACAGGCCACACCCCCGCCTCTCTGATTGGCTCTGATGATTATTCAAACTCCCGTAGGCCACGCCCTACCACCACGAAGCCCTCCGATTGGTCGGTGTCTCGCCAGGCCCGTCCCTCCAGCCCCAGCCTAGCAGGTTCGGTGGGTCGCCCAGGTCGTTAACTCCCAGACCCGTTAGAACCGGTCAGGAGAGGAATGTACTGCTCGATCCTGATTGGCGGCAGGAAAAGGGTTTGAAAAATGGCGGGCCTGGCGCTGACTGGCTGGGGCGGTAAACGGGGGGAGTGGTTGGCCTGAAAGGGAAAGCCCCGCCAGATTTAAAAATACTGAGTCGGCAAACAGGGTTGTTGGGGGGTCGGCGGCGGCAGTTTACAGGTGCTGAGGTTACAAGCAGACTGCCCTACCCTCTCTCTGACCACTGTCCGGGTCGCATCTCTCTTCCGCCCCAATTCTGCCCCACAGGCTTGTCTCCTGGAAGCTGTAGTCGTTCGGCCGTGTAACCCTACAGGGCGTCCTCTGTCCGGTCCGAAGAATAACAAACAGAGGCTAAGGAGCTTGCCCTGCGGGCCGATTGCCCAGCTCCGCCCGTTGTCGCTGAGGCTAGGACAGAAGCCCAGGAAGACCGGAGGTGGCGGGGAACCTGGGAAGGGGCGCGGGGGGGCGCGGGAGGGCGGCTGTTCCCGCCTTTCGGGTGGTGGTACCAAACGATATTTCAGTAAGGCGTTTCCCGCCCGTGGAGTTTCCCTCAGAAGGTCCCCTCCCTCCCTTCCCTCTTTGTCTCGGGTGTCCAATGTCGGGAGGTAAACAAGGGCGCCCCTGGGGTCCCGAAGGGGCGGGGGCGGGTGTTGTCTTCCCTGGCTCCGCCCCCTCCCCCGGCTCCGGATTCCTGGTTGCGACCTCCTGGCTGGGCTCTGGCTCACCCTCGTACAGCTGCTGCGCGAAAAGTAGGATTTCCCGCCGCGGTCCACCTTTGGCTATCTTATCTATTCACTGTCTCGTCTCCCTTACATCATAATGTAAAAACTTTTAAATCAAAGATCTTTCTGAGACCCCCATAAAAGGAATGAATGCTTCGCACCCCCCAGCTGCTTATATTCGCCAAGTGCATATTGCATTTACACACCCCTCTTATTATGCTATTTCTGTGTTGTTGTATTTAGTTTTAAGGTCTGTTTTTTCCATGTATTGCGCTTACAGCGTCAACAGATTTTAATATTGTCTTATTTTCTCAGTAAATTTAATAGTCTTATTTTCTTATTTTCTCAGCATTTGTTCGACTGTGTGTGCCTGTTTGGTTTGTATTCAGTAACCCTGACCAATAATAACTCAAAAACCGGCAGCTCTTTATCTAGATTTACTAATAAAAGCAAGATTTTTAAAAATGATCTTTCCGGTGGGGCGCCTGGGTGGCTCAGTGGGTCAAGCCTCTGCCTTCGGTTAGGGTCATGATCCCAGGCTCCTGGGATCCAACCCCCCCCCCCCCCCCCCGCATTGGGCTCTCTGTTCAGCGGGGAGCCTGCTTCTCCCCGCCGCCCCCGCCGCCGCGCCTGCTTCTCTGCCTACTTGAGCTCTCTCTCTCTGTCAAATAAATAAATAAAAATCTTTAAAAAAATCTTTCTGGGCCGCCTGGGTGGCTCAGTGGATTAAAGCCTCTGCCTTCGGCTCAGGTCATGATCCCAGAGTCCTGGGATGGATCCCCAAATTGGGCTCTCTGCTTGGCAGGGAGCCTGCCTCTTCCTCTCTCTCTCTGCCTACTTATGATCTTTGTCTGTCAAATAAATAAATAAAATCTTTAAAGATAATAATAATGATTTTTCTTTGGAAATGGATATTGGCTGCCCAAATTGTGCATATACTAATACCACTGAATTTAATAATAAATTTTAAAAGTAGGTTTATTGCTATCTCAATAATATAGTATGATTTGTCAATTTGGGTTTTTAATCTGCTGTTTATAGCACAGTTGTAACTGTGACCTTATTTGAAAATAGGGTCATTGCAGATGTAATCAGTTAGGATGAGCTCATATGGAGTTGGGTAGGCCCCCAATCCAATGATTGGTGTCCTTACAAAATTAATAGGGGAATTTGGACACAGAGAAAGGCACAGAGGTTAGACAATGAAAAGACACACAAAGAAGTCAGCCATCTACAGGGTAAGGAGAGAGGCCTGGAATCTTCCCTCATAGCCCTCAGAAGAAACCAACCCTTTCCATTTCAATTTCCATTCTTTACTGCATCACAGTGAATAGGAATACATTTCTGTATTTAATCTGCTTTTACCATGGATGCTAAGACTTCACTCTTAGGCTGTAATTCCTGGCCTAGAAGTAACATCAAAAAGCACAGTGAAGGGGCGCCTGGGTAGCTTAGTGGGTTAAAGCCTCTGCCCTCGGCTCAAGTCATGATCCCAGGGTCCTGGGATCAAGCCCCGCATGGAGCCCCACATGGCTTCCTCCTCTCTCTGCCTGTTTCTCTGCCTACTTGTGATCTCTGTCTGTCAAATAAATAAAATAAAATCTTAAAAAAAAAAAAGCACAGTGAAGTGATAAAATTTAAATGAGATCTAGGCAATTGTTGGTTATAGTACCACGTTTTTTCCTTTTGGGAATAAAAACCATACGCAGAATCTGGTAGCACACATAAAAAATCTAGTACCAAATCTGGTTCTGTAAAGATGGGTTAAATACAGAAGAGGTTTGGTTCACTATTATAAATTACCTGGCATACTGTTATAAGCTTATCAGAAAACTAAAATGTCCTATAAAACTTTCTCTTTAAAAAAAAAAAACCACCACATTATTTATTTATTTGAGAAAGAGACGTTGGGGGGGGGGGTAGAGGGAAAGGAAGAGAGAGAGAATCCTCAAGCACATTCTCTGCTGAGCACGGTCCTGGGCCCGAGTGCCAATCCCAAAGACCCTGAGATCAAGACCTGAGCCAAAATCAAGCATCAAATGCTCAAGAGATGGATGCTCAACTGACTGAGCCACCCAGGTATCCCTAAAGCTGTTTCTCTTGTGTCTACTATTGTTATGGTTTTAAATGGGAAAATAAGATTGTTTTCTAAAACTTAACCTTTTCAGGAACACATCAATTTCATATATTCTAAAAATGATTATCCAAATTTATTACTAGTACGATGTATCTTCCTAAAAGATGATGAAAAAGAAAGTGTTTATGTTCTTCATAAAGAATGTATAAATTGAGGGGCACCTGGGTGGCCCAATCTGTTGAACATCAGACTTCTTAGTTTTGGCTCTAATCATGATCTCAGGGATCCAGCCCTGTGTTTGGCCCTGCACTTGGGGAGTCCACTTGAGGATTCTCTCCCTCTGTCCCTCCCCCTACTCCTTCACACTCTCTCTAAAATAAATAAATTAGTCTTTAAAAAAGAAAAGAATATATAAATTATAATCCAGCAAGGGCTTGTGGTTTTGAACAGTACACTTAATATTTATTTCTAGGCTTTTTTTTTTTTTAATTTTATTTATTTATTTGACAGAGATCACAAGCAGGCAGAGAGGCAGGCAGAGAGAGAGAAGGAAGCAGGCTCACTGAGTGGAGAGCCCGATGCGGGGCTCGATCCCAGGACCCTGAGATCATGACCTGAGCCAAAGGCAGAGGCTTTAACCCACTGAGCCACCCAGGCACCCCTATTTCTAGGCTTTTGACTGACAAACTATAAAATGAGATTTGGGGGACAATCTCTAAGGTAACATTCAGCTCTTAAACTGTATGATTTTATAATTCTGTGAATATTTGTTCATAATGTGAGAAAATAAATGTTAACTTTTGCTATTGTTAGGTGGTCAAGAGATTATAATTAAAATTTTAAAAGATAAGTAATTCAAGATCTAGGAAATCCTTTGGTTTTAAGAATACCAATTAGTTGTGAGCCTACTTGTTTCAAATAGTATTTGTTGAAGTAAGAGTTTATAGCTGTTCACATGTAATAAATTATATAGACCAAACTTTAGATTACACAATATTACTCAATCTTCTTAGTCTTCTAATAAAACGATTTAATCAGGGGATTCCCCCTAGATGATATCAAAATAAAATTTGATTTGTCAAACTTTGCCTAAATTCAGCTTCTCACAAATTGTAGCAATGCAAATATTTAGCAATAAGCTAATTCTGGGTTAGGACTGAAGTTGTTTCCAAAGTAGGTCCTCATCCTACATGTATGAATAGTTATTCTGCAGATAAACTGGAATTTATCTATAATGTCAATCTGGCAGGATTGGATAGAAATGATCTTAGTTGTATCAACTAATGCAATTCTTATTATTTTTTTCATTCAGTTATCCTAAAAATTTGGACTTTTCGTAATCTGATCATCAAACCACATTGGAAAATCCTGATGAAAGAGTATATTATATATCCTTTTTTTGGTAAGCTACCCCCCCCACACACACACAAAGCAATAAATAATAAACTCAGTAATTTTTTTTTAATTTCTTGATTAACTCCTATAGTTAGCTCAGATACTCTACATAAGATTAGGTACATATAAGATCATTCTTTTTCTTTCAAGTTGCCTAGTTAGTGTAAAAAACTGAAAACCGGGGCACCTGGGTGACTCAGTGGGTTAAAGCTTCCGCCTTCGGCTCAGGTCATGATCTCAGGGTCCCGGGATCAAGCTCCACATTGGGCTCTCTGCTCAGCAGGAAGCCTGCTTCCCTTCCTGTCTCTGCCTGCCTCTCTGCCTACTTGTGATCTCTATCTGTCAAATAAATAAAATCTGTAAAAAAATAAATTAAAAACTGAAAACCACTACCCTGCACACATATTAGTTTCTCAAATATTAGTCTTATATTGAGATTTAATATTTTTAGGTTGTTTTTAAAGGCGTAGGAGGGGAAGGATAACCATACTAGAGCATTATCAAATAGGCACATCCACCTGTGGGGAGACCACTGGTTCTGAGGCCTAACTACATACTAACTCCAGAGATTCAATGTGGTGTAGTAGTATTGTACTTAGTGATATAATTAGTGATATAGTTCAACAGTACATTTCTTTTCTTTTTTAGGATTTTATTCATTTGACAGAGAGAGAGAGCGAGGGCACATGCAGGGGGATTGGCAGGGAGGGGAGAAGTAGGCTCCTTGTGCAGGAAGCTGGATGAGGGGCTGGATCCCAGGATCCTAGGATCATGACCTGAACCAAAGGCAGATACTTAACCGACTGAGCCACCCAGGCACCCCTCAACAATATGTTTCTGAAGAAATGAAAATGCAGATTAAGAAAAAACAAAAACCTTTCATTCTACTGCTAGCAATTTCAATGAAAAATAGTAAGAAAAAGTTATTCTGTTTTTCTTCAAAAAAACTATTTTTGTGACTCAATTTGAACTAAATGTCCACCAAAAAGTTATTTACTTTTTAAAAGCCTCCACTGCCACAATCAGGATTAAGAAAATGACAAACTGCAAAAATCATGTTTTTAAATACACTATAGATCTATTAAAGCAATCAAAATAATTCAAACTGAAATTCTGGACAGGTGTGCTGTCTACCCTAGGTGTGCTGATGATATTTGAGAAGAATTTATAGATTTTAGGTGAGGAATGGAGGATCAGTTTTGTCCCAGGTAAAAGGACCTTCACTAAGGGAAAGAGAATCAGCAAGCTTTTGGTAATTGCGCGGGGTTAAAACAACCAGTTGGAAACTAGGGGACCCCTAGATATACATAATGATCTATTTTCCACCTACATGGACTGAATTCTGAGGTGGTATAAAAGGATAGAAAATTGTGCCAGAAAAGTCTAAACACAAAGTGAAATCTCCCAGGGTTTCATGGTGCTTAGTGGACAAAGTCTGGCTGGAGGGAGAGGGTCTGTCACAAACAAGACTGATCGCTTCCTGAAGATATTTCCCATTTTTTGAAGCTATGTAGATGGAGATGTAGAGAAACGAGCTCAAAACGATCAAAACGCTGAAATGAATCTTCTATAATCTTTCTGGTCTAAGGAGACAGAGACAGACCATCAAGCCCTCAATCAAAAACCCATCAAACAGTCTCTGAAGAACAGGAATGAGCTAGAGGTGAACTGGGTCTTACTGAAATTTTACAGCCCAGCCTGTATACAGACAGCTCATTCCTTCATTGGATTAAGATAAGTCCTTATCCTTCTACCTATTAAAAAGGGGTTGATTCTGCCTAATAGAGGAAAGGTCAAGTCCTCTCTGGTATAATATATCATCTGGAACACGTCATAATACAAAAATTTGAAAACTAAAGATAAAGAAAATCATAAAAGGACCAGAGAAAAAAGACATGGTAAATTTTAAAAAGCAGTAAGTGAATGCTGACCCTTCAATAGAAATATGAAATCCAGAAGGCCAAAGAATGACATCTTTTTTTTTTTTTTTAAGATTTTATTTATTTATTCAACAGGCAGAGAGAGTTGGAAGCAGGCTCCCTGCTGAGCAGAAAGTCCATGCAGGGCTGGATCCCAGGACTCTGGGATTATGACCCAAGCTGAAGGCAGAGGCCTTAACCCACTGAGCCACCCAGGCATCCCAAGAATGACATCTTTAAATTGCTAAAGAAAAAACAAAAACAAAACTGCTAACCTTGAGTTTTATATCCAGGGGAAAAGCTTTCAGGATCAAGGTAAAATAAAGATGTTTTTGGACAAACAAAAGCTGAATGAAGTCATGGTCGGCAGTCCTGATAAAGGAAAATGATCCTAAATCTGCAGAAGGAAAAATGATTAAAAGCCAGGGTAATTATGTACATTTAAAATGACTATTATTTGTTTAAAATTACAATAATAATACTGTCTTGTGGGTTTTTATAATGTATAAGTAGAATATATAACAACAGCAAATGGTAAGAAAGTGATTGTTCAGAAAGTTCATTGTTCAGAAAGTGATAAAAGTTAATAATATGTATTAAACTGTATGCCTTGCATGCTATATTTTGGGGTGCTAGTTTTATAGGTATGTTTATATATATACCTACATATGAGATATGTATGTGTGTGTGTGTGTGCAAAAACTCACCCTTCTGCACATAGGCTACCAGTTCTTAAATTAGTCTATGATAAAAAACTCAATGATGAATGGCTACTAAGCATATGAAATATATTTAACATCATTAATCATTAAGAAAATGCAAACTAAAACCACAATAAGATTACCATTTCATACTCATTAGGATGGCTATAATTTAAAAAGAAAATAGCAAGTGTTGAAGATGTGGAAAAAGTGGAACATTCATTCATTACTGATGGGAATATAAAATAGTAAAGTCACTATATAAAATAGTTTGGCAGTTTCTAAAACTGAAACATATAGGGGTGCCTATATGACTCAGTGGGTTAAGCCTCTGCCTTTGGCTCAGGTCATGATCTCAGGATCCTAGGATCAAGCCCCAAATTGGGCTCTCTGCTCAGCAGGGAGCTTGCTTCCCCCCTGCCTCTCTGCCTACTTGTGATCTCTGTCTGTCAAATAAATAAAATCTTTTTTTAAAAAATTGAAACATGTATTTACCCAGCAATTCTACCCCTAGGCATCTTCCCAAGAGAGATGAATACCTATATCCACAAAAAAGCATAAAACAAAAAAAACCAAAAAACTTGTATGTGAGGTTTTACAGGAGTTTTATTTCTAATATCCAAAAACTAGAAACAAACTAAATGTCCACTGGCTGATGAATCAATAAACAAAAATGTGGATATATCCATATATTAGAATACCATCTATTAATAAAAAGGAGTGTAGGGAGAAAAAAAGAAATGAACACTAACACAAGCTATAATACAGATGAACCTTAAAAGCATGCTAAGTAAAAGAAGCCAGACACAGAAGACAACATATTTTATGATTCCATCTATATGACATTTCTAGAAAAAGCAAATATATAGACTCAAAGCAGAAGTGTTTTGCTCTAGGGCTAGAGGTGGGAGCAGGACTGACTGTATAGAAGCATGATGGAAAGTCTTCAGGTAATGGAAATGTTCTAAAGCCAGTGACTTATTTTTCCAGTTGGAGAGCACTGTATCAAAATGGTCAACAAATTAGACTTTAGCAGTGAGAGCTGCAGAATACGATATGAAAATATAGGGATCACTTGAGAGGAAGTGAGTATGACTTTTCTATTTTAGGAAATGGTAGTTAAGCAGCTCTTGAATTGTAATCGCATTGCTTGGCCCATATTTGGTTGAGTATCTATTGTTCTCATGCAGTAAAAAAATAATCCTTTTGTAGATTCTTTTCAAATTATCTAATTTTTTTGTAGGTGTTTCCACTTAGAGTAAATCCGTGGTATATTAATACTATACTGATCTTATATATAGCCAAAGATAGTTTTAATTTTGGTAATGACTAAAAATTTCAAACTCTGATGTAAATATTAATATGAATATAAAGGTGACATAACTTTGTCCTCTAAATAATTTTGTTATTATGCTTAGTAGTTTGTATTTAAAAAAAAAAATTCGAGGGACACCTGGGAAGCTCAGGCAGTTAAGTGTCCATTTCTTGATTTCGGCTCAGGTCTTGATCTCTGGGTTGTGAGTTCAAGCCCCACACTGAGCTTCATGCTGGGCATGGAGCCTACTTTAGATAGACAGAGAGACAGATAAGAAAGGAAGGAAGGAAAGAAGGGAGGGAGGGAGGGAAAGATATTCAAAAGCAATATGAGATTTTCAGATGTACTTTTACAAATACCCATCTAAATTTAAAGCCTAGAATTCTAATTAGGCTAAAAAATGCACTTACGCATAGTTGAAAGTTGGACTTATAAAGAAAAAGAAGTACAGATTTCCCTATTGTCCAAAAGTAAAACATTTCTATAAGACCTTACATAAGTTGAAAAGGCATACTGGGAAGAGTATCCCTGACTTTCTGAAAATTCAAGTTACACTTCACTTTTATGAAAGGCCTGTGGTATAGTAATGGCTTTTTTTGTGAAGCAAAAATCCTCTTTGGGTTTCTTTTGCTCAGTGAAAACAGGTACTGATACAGTTCTTTCCTAAAAGCAAAGTCGTGTAACCAACTTTTTGGAAACTGAGGGATACCTGTATATAACATGTGCCTAGTAGGACAAGCTGAAAGTGTACAGGACAGTAAAAATTGACATGATCTTAGTTTGTGGAGAACTTCAACAATCATTCTAGGAATTTCTGTGACCAGGTCTCTGAACAATGATCCAACACTTATATACACACCGCAGTATTCTCTTTTTTCAGTAAACTGAATAATTTATTCAGTATTCTAGGTCTAACTCATTCCCACATTTTTTGTTTTGTTTTGTTTTCTGGAAGGTTTTGGTCTCTAGGATCTTGGGAATGGAGTAACTGTAACCCGAAAATCTGAATCGGCTTTCCTTATTGAGTATAAAATAAAAAACAACACTGTTCTCAAATCCCTAAATTGTAACCAATGAAAGAATTCCATACAAATGTAAAATAATCTTACTGTGGACAAGATTTAGCCAAAAGAATCTGTATTTCTCAACATTTCTGGTATACAAGGTCCCTGACATCCCACTCTGTAGATTCAGGATTTGTCTTCAGGTTCTCATGCTAGTCTTCCACTGACAGTGCTGCTTCCTACCCTGCATACCCACTCTCACCACTGCACATCCTACAATACAAAACTTCATAAAAACATTGAAACCGGGGCGCCTGGGTGGCTCAGTGGGTTAGGCCGCTGCCTTCGGCTCAGGTCATGATCTCAGGGTCCTGGGATCGAGTCCCGCATCGGGCTCTCTGCTCAGCAGGGAGCCTGCTTCCCTCTCTCTCTCTCTGCCTGCCTCTCCGACTACTTGTGATTTCTCTCTGTCAAATAAATAAATAAAATCTTTAAAAAAAAAAAAAAAAAAACATTGAAACCTATGGGCCTCCAAAATGTCTGTGTTTAAAGCAAACGAGAGAAAAGGACACTGAAAAACATACATGCTGATTTAATGACAGAAGAGATGCAAAAGAAGATATGGCATAGAGGTCACAGGCAGGGAAATGATAGCAATAAGCAGTAAGGACAAGAAATGGTGGGGGAGGCAGGTGACAGAATGTGACAGATGTATGGAGAGGGACATCAGATTTTATACACTTAATGGCTAACACCATATGTATTTAACAACAGAATATGATACATGATACCACTTACTTAGCAAACATAGTGTCTGCTTTGTGCCAGGCACTGTTCTAAGTACTCTAAAAACATTAGCTCATTTAATCTTAATAATGCCAATGAGACAGATTACTATTTTCATCTATCTTCATTTTATAGAGGAAGTTACTGATGCAAAAATTACTTGCTCAAGGTCACATTATTAGTCAGTGTCCAGTCAGGAAAAGAAAACCACTTTGGGTATTTCAGAGATAATGTATCACCTCTATTGTTGAGGGAATCCTTATCTGGAGGAGCAAAAAGGAGGAAGGTATAATCCAAAGGGAACTGCAAGCAGAGCCAGCATCCTAGCACTGGAGGAACAAAAGAGAAAGCAGTGTTATCCAAAACCCACAAACACTGTGCATCAGAAGCTTTTGGAACTTAACTATTGCATTATTAGAACTATTACTGCTACCTGTTTTGAAAGAAGCCAGCAGACTTCAGAGGCCCCCCTCCCCCCTACTCCTGGAGCCTGAGTAGAGGAGCACAGTGTGCCCAGGCCACTGGAGCCTAAAGAAAGGAAAAATGCCTCCTATCCCCTTCTTTCTTTTTAATCTCCCATTAGCAGAATGGAACTAGTGACCACTTGGCAAGTGAATCTGGGAAATGATTTTTATGACTCCAGAACCTTTATGATACAGAGGAGAGGGTAGAAGGAGCTGGGAGGCAGTGGACATAATTAGCATAGTCAAACAATTGGTAACTGGCAGAGCTTAAATCTCAGGTAGTCTGGCTTCTGAGTCCATGCTCTCAACTGCTATACCATGCTGTAGCACTGTGATCTACTATAATAAGAGTATTTTATATGTCTTAAAATTAAGATCTGCTCATAAATACAGTTGGCAGCAAAGAAGTTATAGGAATCTTATTTATTAAATATTCAACAAATATTTAGCAAGATCCTACTTATGCCAGGCACTATTCTGAAAATACAATGATGGAGAGGACAAAAAAAAGAAAAAGAAAGAAAGAAAAGGGGGAAGAAAGCTCCTTTCTCCCTGTTTCAGACTGAACGAAATTCCCTGGGAAGGATTCCAACTGGCTTGGCTTGAATCATGTGCCCATGCATTGAACTAAGCATTTTAGCTGAGGCGTGGGTATTGGGGAAATAACGGGGTGGAAATGCCCACTATAATCCTGAGACAAGGATTTGAGTGCAGGTAGTTTATCTGGAGGATTCAGGAAACATCGGTAAGAGGTGGGAAAGTAAGACAAAGAAGGGAAGGCAATAAATAAAGGGTGCCTTATTAAGCCAGCAACCACACTGGTAATGACTGGAGCATAATCCCATGGGAAAACTTTAGGAGATGATATGAAACACATACCCCAAAGTTAACCACCTGAGGGTCAAGAGGGCTGGGGTATCTATATAATAAATCCCATCAGTCCTTTGGTGAGTGCTGTTGAGATGGGAAGTTAATAATTCTCTGGCATTTGTAAATTGCACTGACTACACAGGGCCAGAGCTGCCTCCCGTGCTTGGGAGAAAAGAGGTGCAAGTACTGGTAGCTAGAAATCTGCCTGCGAATGCTGTAGTGGTAAAAGCCAGAGAGGTATAGGTGGGAGTCTACAAGGCCTACTACTCTTCATTTTTTCATCAGATAAAAATTTTCCTTGTACATAGTAGTTCTGACTTCAAAAGAAATAATGCCTGTAAGAAAGTATAATACCAAGAATTATTGTCTAGAAGTTTCCTGAAGACTGGGAATGGGTATCATGTTCTATATCTCTCATAGAACCTAGCACACTGCTATATATATGTCCTAGGCTTAAATAGTCACTGAGTGGATTTGTCAATTTAATTACTACCTGAACATATTACTTTGTAGGTTTACGAAGGTAGAATTATTTTTAAACTGTCATTATGATCAAAAAGTCACGTTTTCGTCTGTTTCAAGAATTTTAAGTACCGTGGTCTTGTTCTGTTCCTTCTTCTATCATTCTTCTTAAATCTAGACCATTGTAGATAATCCGTTAATTGTCTACCCAATAACCATTTTCTTCTTCCATCTTCCTTTAAAAAAATATCTTGATTACAAAAAGGGTATTGATATTGCTGGTTCAAACCAATCATGAGAATGCTACTCTGATTAGTATGACGAAAGGCAAGAAAACCATAGATGCCAACCCTGACACTGTTGAACTACTGAAGTGATACCAACAGCAATCTTCCTTCAGCCTTTCTTATTACATCAGAAAAATAAACTCCTATTAATACTGTTAAACAGGGGTGCCTGGGTGGCTCAGTCGTTAAGCGTCTGCCTTCAACTAAGGTCATGATCCCGGAGTCCTGGGATCGAGCCCCGCATCAGGCTTCCTGCTCAGTGGGAAGCCTGCTTCTCCCTCTCCCACTCCTCTGCTGTGTTCCCTCTCTTGTTTTGTCTCTCTCTGTCAAATAAATAAATAAAATGTTTAAAAATATATTTAAAAAAATACTGCTAAACCGGCAATCTGTTACACATAGCTAGTGATTCATAACTGTTTAAATAACAATTTTTTTCCCTTTTGCATAGCAACCCCAAGACAAAGTCATTTTATTTCTGGAGTAAATTATTTAAGATAGTAACTCATCAGAAAACCCAAAAGAGCAGCAGGTATTTGGGCACACTAGTTTTAATCCTTCTGGATTCCCCTCTAAGGAAGGATCCTGGTATTCCTCACAGCTCTCTACCTGAGCTCTACCCTTCAATATTAACTTTGATGTTTTAAAACTTACATTTAAAGAAGCTCAGGAGGGCTGTATCACTGAGAAAGTTGTCATGAGATGATGGCCTTTCAGATATGACGTAATGTAGCATAACCATTTATGCATGATCTCCTCCTACACAGCCACGTTGCTTGCTCAGCTATATTTAAAAAAACACATTCTCTTTTCTCCCTTCAGAATATATTCTGAATCTCTCTATTTCTATCTCTATTATCATCACACAAGTTCACAAGTTCAAGTTCAAACAAAGTAATTTCTTACCTAGAATATAGCAACAGACTCTGAATTAGTGTTCCCAATTCCAGGAATTCTTGCCCTTAACAACCGATCCTCCATGGAATTGTAAGAATGATCTTCTCAAAATATAAATCAGATCAATTACTTCCCAGCATAAAACCTTTTGATGACTTATCATTTACATAAGAGAAAATCTAACAGCTTATCATTGCACACATTGTTCTGTATGATTGGCCCTCTCCCCATCTCTTTACCTTCAGCTACTACCACGCTCCCTCTCACTCACTATGCTATAGTTGTATAGACAATCTTTCAGTTCCTCAAACATATCAAAGTATTTTTTGCCTCAAGGCCCATGCACAAGCTGTTCTTTCTGTCTAGAATGTCCTGACCTTTTTTTTCATCATGGCTGGTTTAAGCTTCAATATAAAGTCACTGCCCAGGCACCTGGGTGGCTCAGTTAGTTAAGCGTCTGCCTTCAGCTTGGGCCATGATCCCCAGACCCCGGGATTGATTCCCACATCGGGCTAAACAGAGTAGAGAGAGCTGAAAACAAAATTAACAAACTGGAAGTTATTATTGAAATTACCTAGAATGAAGCACAGAAGAATGAGAGGAAAATATAAATTACAAAACTGAGAAAGTTTGAAAATATAACAGTGCTCATCAATATTCCAATATGGTTAGTCCTGGGTAGGGGAGGGAGAGTAAATCACAGAATGGTATTATTTTAATTTAGTGGCTGAAGTTTTAAACAATAAATGACATGAACTTAAAATTAGGAAGCATAAGGTAACTCAAGTAGTTTAATAAAAAGATACTGTATAATACCAAAGATTAACAATTTTGAAAAGAAACAAGAGAGGAAAGACAGCTTACCTACAAAGACTGATAGCAGTTCTCAATAATAACAATGGAAGACAGTGAACTAACACCTGTCAAGTGCTCAGAGAATGACTGTCATCCTAGAACTGCACAACCAGCAACTTAAGTTTCAAGATAAGGGCAAATAAAAGTATTTTAAGGTTAAAGAAAATTGTGGAATCAGTAGACTAGCTCTAAATGGACTTCTAAAGTATCTACCATAAGAAGAAGGAAAATAATCCCAAAGATACAGTATGAATACAAGAAAATATAATGAGCATTAAAAAAAGGGGGGGGGGGAGTGAACAGAGTTGCCAGTATGAGAAAAGGAAGATAAGAAAATAACCAGTTGGGAGCACAGAGAGAAACAAGGGAAAATGTAAAACAGAAAAGAGCATGAGAGATAAATGTAACAAAGTGAAAAAGCTAACATTCATATAACTCTAGTCTTGGAAGGTGAAGACAGAAAATGGGGGAAAGGTACATCTAAAGACATAGTAGTCAAGAATTTGCACAACTGATAAAAGACACCCATATAGGTTTAAGAAAAAGAATGAACTTCAACCTAAGTGCCCCACCTTACACCCTTACAGAAAAATTAATTCATTTTGGATAACAGAATTAAATGTAAAATGTGAAACCATAAAACTTAAGAAAAAAAAAAAAGGCACAAGAAAATCTTTGGGATCTAAAGGTAAATGTTCTTAGAGTTAACACCAAAAGCACAATCCATTAAAGGATAACCTGATCAGGCGCCTGGGTGGCTCAGTGGTTCAAAGCCTCTGCCTTTGGCTGAGGTCATAATCCCAGGGTCCTGGAATCCAGCCCTGTATCAGGCTCTCTGCTCGGCAGGGAACCTGCTTCTTCCTCTCTCTCTGGCTGCCTCTCTGTCTACTTGTGATCTCTGTCTGCCAAATAAATAAATAAAATCTTTAAAAAAAAAAAGATCAACTGAACCTCATCAAAACTAAAAAATTTACTAAGTGGAGAACATAAAGACAGGATGAAAGGCAAGTTACACACTGGGAGAAAATATCTGCAAACCATGTATCTGACAAAAGACTAATATCTATATTACATAAAGACCTCTCAAACCCCACCATTTTTTTAAAAAAAATCCAGGTAGAAAATGAAAGAGATGAACAGAAACTCATCAAAGCAGGTATTCGGATGGTGTACAAGCAAATGAAAAGAGATGTTCAATATGATTAGCCATTAGGGAAATGCAAATTAAAACCATAATGACAGATCACACTACACACCTATCAGAATGGCTAATATAAAAATTGTGAAAACACCCAATGTTCATAAGAATATGGAGAAGCTGGATCACTCACACATTGTTGGTGACAATGTAAAATCGTACAGCCACTCTGAAAAACAGCTGTAGTTGTTAAAAACCTAAATATGAAACTAGATACGGCCTATTACACAGAAATAACTTTGGCCCAGAAAAATGACTTGTGTTCACGAAAAACCTATACACAAACGTTTATAGCAGCTTTATTTATAATAGCCCCAAACTATAAAGAACCCAGAGGTCCCTCATCTGGTGAAGGGCTAAACAAACTGTTCTACATCCATACTATAGTACTCAGCAAAAAAGGGGAACAAATTATTGATATATGCAACAACCTGAATGAATTTCCAGAGTATCGTGTTGAATTAAAAAAAAAAAATTCAGGGGCACCTGGGTGGCTCAGTGGGTTGGGCCTCTGCCTTCGGCTCAGGTCATGATCACAGGGACCTGGGATCGGGCTCTCTGCTCAGCAAGGAGCCTGCTTCCCCCTCTCTCTCTGTCTGCCTCTCTGCCTACTTGTGATCTGTCAAATAAATAAAATCTTAAAAAAAAAAAAATTCCAAGTGTCACATCTGTATACTTCCATGTATTTTTGTATATTTTGTTTTGAAAAGATAAAATTATAGAAATGGGGAAAAGCTTGATGGTTGCCAGGAGTCAAGAAGTATGTGGCTATAAAGGACAAGATGAGAGATTCCTGTGGTAATGGTGATGGAAACATTCTGAATCTGACTGTAACAATGTCAATTCCAGTGGCAAGGTTGTACTACAGTTTTGCAAGAGGAAACTGGGTAAAGGGTACACAGAATCTCTCTGTGATAGATCTTACAACTGTACCACAATCTAAAATTACCTCAAAATAAAACAACTTCATTTTAAAAGCTATAATAAGCTAATGGGGGGGGGAATGGAATTATAAATATTAAATTGGTTAGAAAAAGGCAAGAAAGAAGAATGGTAGCATAGAACAGATGGAACAAATATAAATAAAGATAAGATGGTAGTTTTAAATTCAGAAACACTTAGGAAATGTACTAAATGTTTCAGTTACAACACAAAGATTGTCAGACTGATTACAAAAGCAAAACCTAATCATATAGCTTAAACAGACACCGTAAGTATGGCGCATAAAAAATGAAAGTAAAAGGATGGAAAAAGATATATCATAAAAACATTAACCAAAGAAATCTAGTATAGCTACTCAAATGCCAAAAGTCAAATTTGTGTTAATATTACTAGAAGTAAAAAGAACATAAGAATTGCCTTATCAAGAGATTATAATGATCCTACATATTAAAATATAAGAAACAGATGGCCAGGGCACGTGAATCCATTAAGCATCTGCCTTGCACTCAGGTCATGATCCCGGGTTCCTAGGATGGAGTCCTGCATCAGCCTCCCTGCTCTGTGGGGAGCCTCCCTATCCCTCTCTCTCCCCTTGCTCCCCCAACTCCCTGCTCATGCTCTCTCTCTCTGTAAAATAAATAAGTAAAATCTTAAAAAAAAAAAAAAAAAAAAAGAAGAAGAAAGAAGGAGAAACTGCATGGCCAATCAACTTGAAAATTTATATGAAATGGACACATTCTTTGTAAACATCCTAACAAAACTGACAGGAGAAGAAATAGAATATCCAAATGTCTATCTATTAAATAACCTTAGTCTGTATTTAACCTTCCCATGAAGAAAACTCCTGGCACATATTGTTTTACCAGTAAAGTTTATCAGGCATTTAGGAAGTTCACAAATTCCTCCAAAGAATACAAAAAGAGGAAACATTTTTGAACTTGTGAAGTAAACAAAACCTTGATAGCTAGGGCTCCCCAGTTAATCCAAATTTCAGATAAACAATGAATGATGTTTTATTTTTATTTTTTTTTAAGATTTTATCTATTTATTTGAGAGAGAGACAGTGAGAGAGAACATGAGCGAGGAGGTCAGAGGGAGAAGCAGACTCCCCATGGAGCTGGGAGCCCGATGTGGGACTCGATCCCAGGACTCCAGAATCATGACCTGAGCTAAGGCAGTTGTCCAACCAACTGAGCCACCCAGGCGCCCTGAATGATGTTTTAGTGTAAAATATTGCACAGGATATACACAAACTAAAAAAATATATATTTTTTATTTGAAATTCGAATTTAACTGAATGCCCCATATTTTATTTGCTAAATCTGGCAACTCTATTGGTAACAGTACTTGATAAGGGCTTTCCAAGAAAAGTAAATTATAGGTCAGTATCTCACGAATATACAGGCAGCAATCCTAAACAAAATACTGACAAATTAAATCTAGCAACACATAAAAAGGACCATGTCCTGATCAATTTGGCATTCTTCCACAAATACAAGATGAGTTTAATGTTGGAAAAAAATAAGTAAAAGAACTAGAAACAAATCTAACATGTAATGTATAAAGTAAAATTTTAAATATTGTTTAAAAATCCAAATTGAGGGCGCCTTGGTGGCTCAGTGGGTTAAACCTCTGCCTTCGGCTCAGGTCATGATCTCAGGGTCCTGGGATTGAGTCCTGCATCAAGCTCTCTGATTGGTAGGGAGCCTGCTTTCTCCTCTCTCTCTCTCTCTACCTGCCTCTCTGCCTACTTGTGGTCTCTCTGTCAAATAAATAAATAAAACCTTAAAAAAATCCAAATTGATTTGTAGATTCAACGCAATGGCAATATAATTCCCAGCAGGGTTTCATAGTGAGGAGCCCTAGCACTGTTTTCTTAGGTCCCTCAAATTCTAAAAGGATGGTTTCAGACATAAGATGGATATGGTAGGTGAACAGCACAGATGCTTTAAACAGTATGATTTGTTCTGGGTGGCTGGCCAATATAGAAACATTGTGTAATATGAGAAATGGTATCAAAGAAGCTACAGAGACAGGGGTGAGTATATAAAGGGTTTAGACTTTATGCTGTAGGACATGGGAAATAATGGGGGTGGGGAGAAGAGTTTGAAGCATGGGAAGTGATCGAAGGCAAAGATGTGGATATAGTAAGTGTACATACACCACTCTTTAAGGAGCTTGACTATTAAGGAAATCAGTGCTTAGATAAGTATCTAGAGTTAAAGGAGGGTATTGTCTTGTATGAGGTTGTTTGTTTTAATAAGGGAGAAACTTGCAGCTTGTAGAAAGAGGCTGAAGATATAGGAAGGAGGGAAAGATAATTAATGGAACAAAAAAATTTGGGAGACAAGAGGTAATAAAGTAAACAAAATAAAATAAAACAAAGAAGTCTTTGTGAGTTTTGTTGAGAATGCAGATTGTTTTGTTGGTAGGCACAAGATAACTAGGGAATTTCTGACAGCATCATTTTTCTTTGTAAAATAGCAGACTGGTCTTTGGGTTAAAATAAGAGGGGAGATGGTGGGATGGGCAGTCAGATAAAGTACTGACAATTCAGTATTAACTAGAGATGGGCAGAAGAAGGACCTACAGTGAAGCACTCTGGGGGAAGGACTCTGCAGTCAACTAAGATTAGATGGAAATAGGGTTGATTTTTGCTTAGCAGGTGAGAAGGGAAGTTTTCAAGGGAACTGAAGATACTGAAAGTGGCTAAAGTGAGAGAACACAGGGTAAGAATAGGAGAAAAACCTGAAGAATGTTACTTTCTCATTATGTCCATATCCCGAAATCACTGTTGCTAGGTATAGGAATAACTTTCTCTAGTTGTTCTGAATTGTATATTTTACATACTAATGGCAAAAACAGACATAATTATTTTGTCTTTCACCTTATCAAAATAGTATCAATTTGCCTTCATTTTTTTAAAACAGGAAAAGAGGCTTTTCTATGGACCAAATATATTACCTAAATTAAATATAACATAGGATTAAAATAAATGGAGCAAGAACTATAGGTATTACAAGCAGAAATTCACAGAGGTACACAAATAGTCCACATATAAACCCATCAGGGGCTTTTTTTATTTTTATGATTTTATTTATTCACTTGACAGAGAGAGAGAGAGCACAAGCAGGATGACCAGGAGAGGGAGAAGAAGACTCCCCACTGAGCAGGGAGGCCAATGCAGGACTCGATCCCAGGACCCTGGGATCATTACCTGAGCCGAAGGCAGATGCTAAACTGACTGATCCATCCAGGCACTCCAACAGGGTTTTTCTGTATAAACATAAAATATACCCCATCGCTAGGCATGACTTACAATATCTAATGTGTTTTATGGCCAAACTTCAAAGCTTTCCTGCAAAATTAGGGAAGCAGTCCTTATGAGATCAACCTCACTTTGACACCAAATTCACAGTTTAAAGGTTCCCAGGATCACCCTTAGATTTAATAATTTACTCAAAGGGTTCACTGAAAGCTGTTATACTCACAGTTATGGTTATAGCAAAAGAATACAGATAAAATCAGCCAAGGGAATTGGTGCACAGGGTAGAGTCCGGGAAAGTTCCATACACGGAGCTTCCAGTTGTCATGTCCTTGTCCAGTTGTGGACATTGTTACCATCCCAGAACTTATGTGCAACAATACACAAGAAACACTGCTAAGGAGGGAAGCTTATCTGAGCCTTGGTTTCCAGAGTTTTTATTGGGACCCAACTACGTAGGCATGGTTGGCTGCCCTTCTGGCAGTTTTAGCACCCAACCCCTCTGTGAGTAGAGATGAATCCATGTGGTCCAATGCCCCCATCATAAATCACATTGTTAGACTGTCCAGTGTGGCCCAAAGCCTCCAAGTAAATAAAGCCACCCTTTTGGAGATCACCTCCTAGAACGTGAAGGCAAAGACCAGACCTCTCTTTGGGTAAGGTTAATTCTTTACTGTGCATTCCTAAAATGTCACAATCATCAATTCTCTGATTGCATTCTTATGAAAGGTAAACATTAATAACTTGTTTTCTGGCTCCCTGCTACCTCTTATATTACTTTTTTGATTTTTAATTCATGGGATGATTGCTTCAGTTAAGTTTCTCAAATTCATGTTGGGATGCAGAATCACAAGTTTCATTTATAATAACAATTTTTTGTTAAATTTTTATCTTCCAGGAGTGCCTGGGTGGCTCAGTGAGTTAAAGTCTCTGCCTTCAGCTCGGGTCATGATCCAAGGGATCAAGCTCGGCATCGGGCTCTCTGCTCAGCAGAATGTGCTTCCTCCTCTCTCTCTCTGCCTGCCTCTCTGCCTACTTATGATCTCTTCAAATAAATGAATGGAATCTTTAAAAAAATTTTTTTTCATCTTCCATACGAATATTATCTACCCAATTTCAGTTTTCTCACTGTATTTTTGAGTGGACGTTGTACATATGACTTTCATAATCTTCATATTTGAATGAGTTCAATTTTCCTGGACTAGGATCAGGAGTAGAAAGGCCAGGGTAGCTTTACAGAATTCATCTCTCATGGGTTCTCCTCTGTTGCTATAGCAAAAGATTACTTCTTTAAAATATGGCAACTCTATGAAGCCACACTTACTCTGCTTCTCATTACCTAACCTAGTTCTGAAGAGATTATACACAGCATCCTGGACTTCCTGATTTATGCACAGGCCACAGGGAGACACAATTTGCCTTCAAGGATACTATTTCTTTTAGAAAGTTACTTTACTGGTGCATTCTAAGGTCTGCTATCTCTGATTAGTTACTTTCTATCCTCTCTCTCTCCCTTGTCAGTGTTTGGACTCTGTGCAGTCTCCATTCTTTCTCAAAATGTTCTCTTGATTTCCAGTATGGGCTTCCTGCCGAGTGCTTCTGGTCTCAGTTGCCTACTGTAGCACTCACATGTGATTTTGGAGTTTGGAGGATTTTCTTAGTCAACTGCTTGCTGAAGATACAGTTTCTTTGAATTTATTTCCATTCTCCTTTTTGCTCTCAGTCAATGGAAAATGAATGAAAAAGTTTAGGACTAAGCAGACCCTGTGTTCTTACAGAATGCTAATATACTTAATTTTTCTCCCACGTTTCCTAAAGATATGAAGAAATTCTCTGAAAGATTACTGGCTTCAGATAATGAACAAAATTTTATAGTTGTCAGTAGCCAAATTGAGCTGATTATTTAGATGCTCACATCTGCTATGACATTAAGATTATATACAGAAGTAATGCAACAAAGTAGTTTTAATGAAAAAACATCTGAGGCATACAATGAAGAAAAAAAAATTTAATGGAAGCAGCTCAGAGAGAAGCAGCACTTTCTTCTGCTATGTTTAAAAGAGAATTTTTAGTGAACTATTCTTCCTGAACCCACACAACTAAAACATTGTACAGGAACATTTGAGAGGATCTTATTGGATTATGGATGAGGGGATGTCCCAAGAATGCTTTTCTGATCCTGGGGATTTAAAGCTATGTTCAGATTCTTTTTGATGGTTAATATCATTGCATCTTGGTGATCAGCCACAGATAGTTTTCTACTCAGAGCAAGCTCCAGCATTTTCTGGGTACTACATTGATTTTTATATGCTTCACATTCTGATGAGAGCAAAATCACAGTGGAAGAAGCAGAGATATGACAACCAAAATACTACACTCCAGACAGTATCAGAATGTGAATGTTATTTTAACATAAACAGTATTAGTTATAACCAGGCAACTTAACAAAGGTGAGAGGAAAAACTGAGCATTTGGCAGTCAGTTGGACATAGGGCTGGAGTCCAGGATGTATTAACCCTAGTGAAACACTCCCACCCTGCGACAGGACCCTAAGAAACAGCCCAAAAGTGAGGATATGGACTGGAATCATTTGGTTGGATCAGAAATCCTCCAGCATTGATTTGGGACTACTGGCACCCTTTTTATGGAGATGAGAGAAGGAAATGAAACTCTTCTCTGGAGGGACCTAACAGTATCCAATGCTTCATATTATTTCTATCATTAATTTTTAAAATAACATCCAGAGCAAACAATCAAAGATAATACAATGCAAGAAGAATCGAGTATGAGCCAACACCAGTAGAAACACCAGACAAAAGACAAACATAATCTAAAAACCACTCTGTTTGCTATGGTCATGGAAGTAAAAGTCAGGCTTATAAATTCTGTCAAGGAACTAGAAACTACAGAAAGTGATACATTTTAATCAAAGATAAATTATAAAATGAAGAGGATAACTAAAAGTATAAAAATTATGGGTGAATCCTAGAGCAGATTTGGCATACCTAAAGAGAATGAATAACTGGAAGGTAGGCTAAAAGAAACAGTCCCCAATGAGGGAAGGAAAAGTAAAATAAAAAATATTGAAGACAAAGCAAGAGACATAGAGGATACAGTGGGATGGCTTAATATATATTGGATTTCCAGAAATGCCATGAGAGCAGAAATTATGTGTGAAGAGATAATGGCTGAGAATTTCTGAAAAGTGATTAAAATATTCATCTATAATTTGAGAAGCCTAGTGAAGTACAACAGGATTCTTTAAAATAAAAAGTATATTACTGAAGTGAAACCACAGAAAATCCAAGAGAAAAACTTAAAAGAAGCTGGGGGAAGACATCACCCTCAAAAGAATCTTGTACTTTGTGGAAAGAAAAGTAAAGACTAATTAATTAATTAAAGAACAGCAAAGTAAAGATTAATATTGGACTTTAAAAAAGTAAGGATGTATGTTATACATTTTAGGATCAGAAGAATAGAAAAAGAATTTATAACTTCCAAACTAATTTCAAGGAAACTGAACTATTTTAAAATGCCCTAAAAGGAAAATAAAACAAACAGTGTAGGTACAAAAAATAGAAAGCACAAAAGATTATGAATAGTAGGTTTAAACCCAAGTATATTAGTAATTCATAACTAGAAATAGACAAAATGTCCTAGTTAAGACACAAAGATTACTAGACTAGATTTTTTTAAATGCAAAATCATGTGTCCTACAGACACTTTTAAGTTATCAAAATACAGAAAGGCTGAGAGTAAAAAGAGGGAAAAATTTGGTTGATCCTTGAACAACATGGGTTTGAACTTCACAGGTCCAATTATATGGAGACTTTTTTTTACAGTACAGTACTGTAAATGTATTTTTTTCTTCTTTATAATTTTCTTAATAACATTTTTTTCTTCAGTTTACTCTACTGTAAGAATACCCTGTATAGCATATATAACATACAAAATATGCATTAATCAGTTGTTTATGTTACTGATAACGTAAAGTTTTGGGGGAGTCAAAAGTTATACCTGGCTTTTTGACTGCATGGGGGGTATGGTACGCCTAAAGCCCACAATTGTTTAAGGGCCAGCTGAATATCATGCAAACACTAAGTAAAAAGCAGGTGGTGTAACTATATTAATACCAGCCAGACAAAATAGAATTTAAGGCTAAAACCATTACAGAGATAAAGAAGGTCATTTCAGAACGCTGAAATATTCAGTTCCCGGTTCATATAACAATTCTAAATTTGTCAACTAAATAACATGGTCTCAACGTATGTAAGCAAAAATGGACAGAATGAAAAGGAGAAATAAACAAATTTATAAGCCTGTGTAGGATATTTTAACTTAACATGGAGACAAAAAGTCTGTGAAGATACATAAATGTGAACAGCACAGTTAATAGGACCCAATAGACATAAATAGAATACTAACCTAAAAGGAGAATATCAACTGTTTTTAAACATAGAATATTTTTCAAAATCAACCATGTTAGGGGCACCTGGGTGGTTCAGTCAGTTAAGCACTGGACTCAGGTCATGGTGTCAGGGTCGTGAGATCAAGCCCCTCCTCCTGCTCTATGCTTGGCAGTAATCTGTTTGAGATTCTCTCTCCCTTTGGCCCTTTCTCAGCTCGCACATGTATCCCCTTTCTTTAAAATAAAAATCAAACATGTTCTTCGCTCAAAAGCAAACCTCAGTAAATTTTAAAGGATTTAAATATATATTTCTGTAACAACAGAGCAAATGTGTTGGAAATCAATAAGGGTAACAGATCATCTGCATATATTTGAAAATTAAGAAATGGACACCTAAATAATTATGCATCAATAATAATCCTGAGGGAATTTAGATAATATTTTGACCTCAATGATAATAAGAATAACACATATTAAGACTTGTGGGTGCAGGCAAAACAGTATCCATAAGGAAATATACAGGTTCTAATTCCCTTTTTTGTAAAGAAGTTAGTAAAACAGCAAAATAAAAAAGAAGGAAATAATAAAAAAAGAAATAGAAAAAATATAATAGAAACTAAGAATAAAACTAATATTTGTCCTTTAAAAGGTTTAATGTAATTGATAAAATACTCTGGTGAGGTCTGATCTAAAAAAGAGAGAAGGTACGAATAATTGAAATCAAGAATGAAAGGAGAATCAGCAGTACAAATCTGACATACATTAAAAACACAAGAGGATATTATGAGCAAGTAAACAGTATAAGAAACAAAAATATCTGTCATAAACACTACATATAGTGGTGAAACATAGAAAGTCCTTATTTTGAGACTGGGAACAGGACAGTAAGCCTGCTAATACTACTTCTTTTCCAACACTGATCTGGAGTACTAGCCATATAGCAGAGTTAGAAGGAAAAGTAAATAAATTAGGAATAAAGGAACAAAACTCAATATTTTCAAGTGATGTGATTGGGTGCTTTGACAATCCAAATGAATACAGAAATAAATTACTGTGAGTAGGAAATTTTATGATAGGGAAGTTACTGAATTTAAACATTATTTTGGGGGAAAAAATCAGCTTAATTTCTATATATTGGCAACAAAGAAAACGAAATATTAAAAAGATGCTATTTATAATAGTATCAGAAATATCAAGTATGTATGAACAAATCTAATAAAAGATATGCAAAACTTCTGCAAAATGACAAACTTCTGTTAAGAGACATTACAGAAGATCTGAATGAATTGAAAAATACATCATGTTCATGGATTAGGAGGCTCAGTATTGTAAAGGTACCTGTTCTCTCCTAGTTTGGATCCTAGTTGGATCCTATGGATTCAATGTAGTATCAACCAAAAATCTCAAAAGGTTCTATTGTGGTTGTATTGTTTATTTTTTTTTTTCTGCACTTGCGTAGCAGTTACATAAATGTTTGTTTTTCCATAACTACTGAAACTGGACACTTATGTTTTATGCACTTTTTGTATGCTTGTTTTATTTTAAACTAGGTTAAAAAAGCACAATGTAAAACAGTGTAATAGAATTATTCATATATAGAGATGTATATACTAACATAAACAATTTTTTTCTAACAGGAAATCCAAGAAATTGTTAACATTGGTTGCTTTTAGGGACAGGCATTTGAGAAGATCAACGGAAACAGGCTTTTTTTAATATTGAATCTTTTGTATTACTCATGTTCATGTTAGGATTATGGGTCAATTTGTAAATTTTTATAAATTAAATAAACTTATTTAATTACTTATTTTAAAGTAAAACCAGAAAAATTAAAATCATGTTAAAAGTTCCAGAGGGAAGCAAGTCAGGGAAAAACACTTTTTAAAGAATCATATTATAATCATTTCAGAAAGCAAATATTTTAATGACATCAATAACCTCCCTATAACTTAGGTTTCATAGATCTGTGTATCCACACTGTCTACTCTGAAGTAGGATTACCATGAAGCTAATGGATTTAAGCTCCAGAGTTCCTCATTTGGACAGGCCCTTTTAAACGCTTGTGCCTAATTTTGTATTTATAATTTTAAATAGTTTTTCTTAAAGAAGACTCCTCAAATTATGTAAGTTTGAAGCTCCCCAAAGCCTGATTCCAACATAGGTTGTGAATTGTCTTAAAGGAAGAAATTCTTGCCTGCCCTGAATATGAAGTTTTGTAGAAATAATGAACTGTGGTTGTAACAAAAATTTCTTTGTCTGAACAACAGATTCACTGAAGATAAACTTTTATCAGGCATTGAGAATTTGCAGTTCAACTACTCCAGGAATGCCTTCTACTTACCAGAGGTGAAACACCACCTCTTATGCATAAATCTGTGCTCTTTCTCTAATTTTACTGAGGCATGTATTTTAGTCTATTTGGCTTATATAACAAACACCACAGACTGGGTGGCTTATAAGCAACAAAAACTTAGTTTCTCACAGTTCTAGACACTGGGAAATTCAAGATCAAGGCACTAGCAGGTCTCTATCTAGTGAGTCAGCTTTATAGTTCATAAACTGCTATCTTCTCACTTGTGTTCTCACATGGGAAAAGGAGCAGGGGGACTCTCCAGGATCCTCTTTTATGAAGGTACTAATCCCATACAAGGCCTCCACCTCAGGACCTATCACCTTCCAAAGATGCTACCTCAGAATACCATCACATTGGAGGATTAGGTTTCAACATACAAATTTGGGGAGGACACAAATATTCAGTCTTTGGCATTTATAAGTGTGTACAGTGTGCTTGTTAAGCTACTCTACTACTAAACAGTGAGCTACAAAATTGCCATTTTTATTTTTATAAAAATTATTTTTATACCCCAAGGCCTAGAAAAGATCCCATTATGCAATAAATGTTTAATTGGAGCTTCTTAAAATACCATATTGTGTGTAAAGGAAGCCTAACCACAATTCATCACTTTAGTAAAATTCATATGAAAGAGATACATTGCTAAATCATACACATATACATGAAGTAATTTGGTCACATTTTGCATGAGATAGATTATAAACTTTTAAGACCAAGGACCAAACAATATTATGAATCATTTTTAAAACAAAAGTATAAAAAATGTGAAAATCCAACATCCTAACATGACATTTGTTTCAATTTTTTTTTTAATAAATAAAAACTTACACACATAACAGACTCCAACCTTTAAAACCATTCCCTTATACTATCCCTCGGCCTCTCTCCTGAGAGATGAACCCCACCCTGAAGTTGGAGTGTATCCATCCTGTCCATATGTTCTCGTTTTTAACCACTTAAGAAAATATATGCACAAACAACGGATACCAGTATTCTATGTTTAATAGATTAAGCCAGCATTTTCTACTACAAACACCTGAGTCACATGTTTAAACATTTAAAGGTTCTCATAGCCACATTTAAAACAATAGAGACATGTTTTAATGTTATATTTCATTTAAACCAGCTCAAAATATTATTTCAATATGTAATCGATATAAAAATTATTAATGAGCCATTCAATATACCTTTTGAAAAATTTCTGGTACTAAGTCTTTGAAATCCTGGGTGCCTGGGAGGCTCACTGGGTTAAGCCTCTACCTTGGGCTCAGATCATGATCTCAGGACCCTGGAATTGAGGCCTGAGGCCCAAGGCCAGAGGCCCAAGGCTGCATCTGGCTCTCTGCTCAACGGGGAGCCTGCTTTCCCCTTCTCCTGCCTGCCTCTCTGCCTACCTGCAACCTCTCTCTCTGTGTGTCAAATAAATAAATAAAATCTTAAAAAAGAGAGAGAGAGAGAGAGAGAATTCTAAATCTTTGAAATCCTGTTAGTTCATACAGCACATTTCAACTTGGGATTCTAAATTTATATTTCACAAAATTTAAATTGAAAAAATATATTCATATATTCAAGTTGTTCCAAACACACTTAAAGGTTTTCCAATAACTGAAATACGTTTTTTAAAATTTAGTTAAAATTAAATTAACAATTTAGTTTTTCAGTAGAAATAACCATCAGACACCCTACTGGAGAGCGCAGCTTAAAAAAGTAACAAAATACTCACCATTTATTATCTTTCTTTCGCCCATTCAATTTATGTAACATTTTAATGTTTCTTTTTTTTTCCTTTGCCATATCCTAGAAAGGACAAGCACAGAAGAAATGGATGCCTTTGAATTTCAGGGCAGATGACATTTACGCTTTTTTTTTTAAAAAACCCATCTATCACTAAATCCACTCAGAAAGTCTAAACTTTTAAAAGAACCAGCTCGGTATTTTAGCTTCAACAATGGGATTACTAAACAGGATGCATCTGATAAAAACAGTGACCCGCTGCAACCAGCAAAGGTGCAGCTTTCATATCAGCCGCTCGCATTCTTCTACCCCGCCCTCCACAGGCACGCGCCCACCGGCACGCACGCACTCACACGCAAAGGCGCGCACACACACGCACTCTACACGCACAAGCACACAGGCACACTGGCAGGCAGCCAAGGAAATGCAGTTTCTTTCTTGCCTCTCATTCTGTAAAGAGAATGCCAGGAAGTTTCTGACGAGCACTCGCGCTAACTTGGTATTGGTAGGGTTCCACGTCCCCTTTTATAGGATATTGGACTCCGCCCTTCTCCAGGTCCCTTAGAGGAGAAATTGTAAATGTTGGAGGTGGAAGCGGAAAGCAGCCCTGTTATAACCAGTCAGCAGCTTCACCTCAGGAAGCGACCAACTTTGCGCACCCAAGAATAAAACCTGATCCTCGCCGCAACGTGCAAGGATTTAAAAAACGGCCTCACTTGGGTCACGGTCAGGTTCCGGATGGGCGTTTTTGCCTAAGCAGGAGCTCCTAAACAAGCTGGTGCGCCAATGAATGTAACTAGTATCCAACGGCCTTGTTAGCAGCAGAACCTGCAAGACCTCCAGGGCCCGAGGAGCGCTAGCTCTACTGAGTTGCACTTGGTTTGGGTTTCCCACAACAGCATGGCCACACCAAAAATTCTTTTTCCACAGATAGGAAAACGGCTCCGAAACTTTTTTTACCCCAACACCTTCACTCCCGTCCCCTCCCTCCTAGGCCCCGCTCGGCGCATTTTGCCCTTCGCCACAGGAGCTGAGTGACCCCTTCGTCTGGAATGCCAACTCTGCAAAATTCCGGTAGCCAAACATAAACCAACTTCCCGGGAGAAACAAGAAGCGAGAAACATCACAACCCCCAACCGCACGCTAGTGTTTTCCAAAAAAAAAAAAAAAAAAAAGGAGCCCGACCCATTGCCACGCGATGCATGCTAGGATAAGTAGTTCTTCCAATCCCCAAGGCGCCGAGTCAGAGAGGAACTCAGGTTGATGGTACCCGCAGAGAACTACAATTCCCGTGGTGCCCCGCTACAGTGTGGAAGGGGCGGGACAGGAGAGAACGCATCGCGCTTGCGCAAGTGGAGGGGCCGGAGGGAGGCGGAGGCGCTCGGGTCCAACTGCTGAAGCGTCTCCATGTGACAGTGAGCGGGGTCTTAACTCCTGGCGCCGCCCCATTCTGGTTCTTGACCGAAAGCACTGTCCCCTGTCCCGGCGCCAGCAGACAACAACAGTCTAGGACGCTTGCTGTCTGGCCGTGCCGCCGGAGGAATTGCCTCGGCAGGGTCAGGTGTGTCTGAGGGATCCTGCGGAGACACCGGAGTCTCCGGAGAGAGGCGGAGCGGGGATTCCTGTCAGCGCCGGCGTCCCAAAGCGCGGAGACATGAACGGCTTCACGCCTGAGGAGATGAGCCGCGGAGGGGACGCGGCCGCCGCAGTGGCAGCAGTGGTCGCCGCCGCCGCGGCTGCCGCAGCTTCAGCCGGGAACGGGGCAGGGGCTGGCGCCGGGGCTGAGGTGCCCGGTGCCGGGGCCGTCTCTGCTGCTGGACCCCCGGGAGCGGCTGGCCCCGGTCCCGGACAGCTGTGCTGTCTGCGGGAGGACGGTGAGCGGTGCGGCCGGGCGGCTGGGAACGCCAGCTTCAGCAAGAGGATCCAGAAGAGCATCTCCCAGAAGAAGGTGAAAATCGAGCTGGATAAGAGCGTAAGTGACGGCGGGACGGCTCAGCCCTGCCCACACCCCCTTGGGGCTCCAGGAGCGGTGCCCACATGGATTGTTGGGCGGAAGGTTCAGGGTTCCCCTCGACCTGGCTGCCGTGCGAACCCGTTGTGTGGGCTCTGGTAGGAAGCAAACAACAAAGTCGCTGCAACTCCGACCGCCACCCCCAACACACACATACTTGCACGCCGCGGTTCCGCTCCTCCCCCACCCCCACCCCGACCGCTCCTGTCCCCCCACCCCCACGGTCCTGAGTCCGATCTGCTTACTGTCTAACCCTTTCCTCCTTCACTGAGATCGGGAAATGAAACAAAGGGGACCGTCGCTCGTAGGGCCCGGAGTAGTTTTCTTGCAGCCCGGCAGCTCCTTCTGGAATGGAGGCGCCTTCTTTGTTTTGCTGCCCTAGCTGGCGTGTGGCCGCAGGGAGTAACTACCCTCGCGTAGGCAAAAGTGGAGTCCTGCAGAGACCAAGGACCTGATACTGCGTAAAGAAAAACCCCTTTCCTCGTTCGCCCGAGTACGGAGTGAGGGAAACCGAGCTCGCCCCGCGCCTTGCTGGGAGCCGGGATTGGGAACGATGTCAGCATGTAGCGCCGCTGCTCCGAACGTGGGGAGCACGTAGCCTCTGCGGTTTTGCCATCCCTTTGGCAGCCATCGGGATTTCTTTTTCCGTCCTTTTGCGCGTCTGTTTTTGTTTTTTGTTTGTTTGCTTTTGACCATTCATGAGGTTTTTAGGAACAACCATTGCCTCTTTTCCGAGCTCTGGCTGGCGGTAAATGAATAAATAACAAGATGCAAGAACCTAGCACATGTCCTGCATAATTTTAACTTGGATTTAGTTTAGAAGTTAATTTAAAAGCCTTAGTCTTTAATCGTTTCGCTTTTTAAAGGAGTTTAATTGTGTTAATATATGCAGCCCAATATTTCAAATGTTACCGTACAGCTCTCAAGACTACATTTAATTGAAGCTTTTGCGAAGTTCGGTGATACTTTATGCCTGTTAAAGGCATGCTTGTGATACTCTATGCCTGTTAAACAGTTCTTCAGTCATGCTCAAAAGAAACGTTTCAAGCAAACTTGAATAATTTCACATTGCTTTGGTTGGAAAAACGTAATACAAATAAATACATTCTTTAAATACTCAGAAGTTTATAATTCAAATTTATATACAAGTAGTATATGAAATCAGTTCATGTGTAGAAATGGGTAGTTTTGTATCTGGATTATAATTTGAATGTTGATAAAGAATAGGAAGCATACATCATGCTGCTAAAATATGATCTTTAGGTAGAGAAAATATTATCGAATATTTTGTGGGGCAACATCACCTTTCCCCTTGTTAAAAAACAGCATGACCTACCAAATCTAGTTCACCTTCACTGCAATTTAATGACAAAATCCAGAGTTGGAATTTCTCATTCTGCTTCTCTGCTTCCCTTCCTCCCTTCCACCCCCCCACCCCCACCCCAATCCTCTTAACGGTATTGCCCGACTTGTTTGTTCTAACTGAATACAGGATTTAAGCATAGAAACATGGTTTTGTCTTAACAATGGCTGTTTTGACTGTTTTTATTTTTAATAATTCATTGTGCCCTATGTATTTTACTAATACATGGACACATTACATAATTATAAGTAGTTTGTGAAACTTTTCTGTTTCAGGCAAGGCATCTTTACATTTGTGATTATCATAAAAACTTAATTCAGAGTGTTCGAAACAGAAGAAAGAGAAAAGGGAGTGATGATGATGGAGGAGATTCACCTGTTCAAGATATTGATACTCCGGAGGTAAAGTTTCTGTATGTTAAATGTAAATCCTAAGTATTCCATTCTGAAACTTACATTGAAAACTATAAATTTTTAAAAAGGAAAAATCTGAAAATGAAAGCAAAATTAAATATAGCCAGTTAACAGGCAGTTGTAGTTTGACTTATGTTTTCAATTGACAATGCTTATGGCTCTATTGACTTATAACTTCTTTTTTGCTCCCAGTTTTCAATATTTATCTTAAAAAGGTTAAAGTGTACAATATATTTAGAGTTTTGATTCTATAAAAGGAATAATAGAATTAATTAATGTAACTTTTGTTATTTAGTAATGGAATTACAGAATTACATTTTTACTGTGCCAAAATTGAAATGTTATTATATGTATCAAAGATAACTTAAACATTGCACGAACTAATTCTAATTCTTACACCTTTATTTTTTTCTAGGTGGATTTATACCAATTACAAGTAAATACACTTCGGAGATACAAAAGACACTTCAAACTATCAACCAGACCAGGACTTAATAAAGCACAACTTGTTGAGGTATTTATGAGTTTTAAACTATACTTTAAATGAGCCTATTTATACAAAAAAGAGTCATAAAAGCCTAATGAAATTGTTAATGTAGTGTATATAACAGTACATTTTAGTTAGATAGATCAGTGAATAAAAAATCTATTATGGAAGAATCTAGTTTCGTAGAAATGTTTGTCTACCTCTTAAATTCCTTTATGTAACAAACACTCAATGGATTGTATGTAATCTTCTAAGCATTTTTAAATACTGGCTTTCAGTATTCAGTATTTCTGTTGGCTTTGAAATTCCACTTAGTAAACATTTATTGAACACTTAATTGAGGCATAATAAAAGAAATTGATAAACTTTGTTGTCTTTATTAGAATTTTTTTAAGTTTTTGACAGATTGGGCCTACAGATTAGCCCCTAAATAGTATTCCTATAACTTGTTGATTTAACTGTTTGAGAATTTGTCCTTGTTGATGTTAGTTTGTTTTAGTTGAGGCATCTGTGCTTCGTCACATCTAGAAGATGCAAAGATTTTCATTCAAGACGTTACTTAGTTTGCTTTGATATAGGACTTCTATTTCTTTCTGTAAATTTTGAAATATGTGTCTTCTCAGGAATTAATAGAACCAAAAAATCTGTGAATCATATTAAGGCATTTATAGACTTATATATTTATACTTTAATAATTTTGAGTAAAAATATTTAGTCTATTGGAATATAAATTAGATATATAAATCAGTTTTCTCATATTTTTCAGCTTGGGTTTAGTAATGCAACATTTTTTCTAACACACGCTTATTGAATAAGGTAAAAGATAAAGAAGGTACAATTCTTTGGCAGAATGCTTTTTTAACATTGTTAAGAGCTTATATGTTGACTTTTTTGCCAGAATTTCTTCTTTTCTTCTTGCCTAAGCAACAAAAATTCAGTTTTTCTTTAAATTTGATTTAAAATATCCAGTCCTTTTTAGATTGTGTAGTATATTAATATAATGTAAACATAGATATTATCTACCATAATAAAACTGTATCCATATAGACAGATACTCATCAAGTGGAAGTTACCTTTGTTCTGGGACAAATGAGAACCAGAGAACTGATTATTATAAATGTTACATATACTGTGCAGTTGACCCTTGAACAACACGAGTTATAACGGAACATAGTCAAAAGTCTGCATATAACTTTTTATACCCCAAAAACTTAACTACTAATAGCTTACTGTTAACTGGAAGCATTCCTGATACTATAGTCAGCATATTTTCTATGTCATATGTATTATATATATTCTTACTATAGTCTCAGTAAAGTAACCTAAAGAAAAGAAAATGTTAAGAAAATCATATGGAGGAGAAAATACATTTACAGTACTGTACTGTATTTATTGAAATAAAAGTGTGTAAGTGGACCCTCACAGCTAAAATCTGTGTTGTGCAAGAGTCAGAAGTATGTATCTCTTAAGTGCACCTGAAATATTTGATATTTAAAATTTATATTATTTCTAAAACTACTTTCTTCTTTAGAAATGAGAAGAAATTCAAATGGCAATGAAAGTTATAATTTCTTTAGGCATGATTCCAGAGTTAGGTGACTGCCCTTTTTAAATCTCTTAATTATTGTATGAGTAACATTTTCTTTAAGAAGTTTTGTCTTCCACATTCTAGATATACAAAGCAACACCCCAGTTTAATCTGTTGTGTTTCTCTTGGTTGCTGTGCATCTAGATGTTAGATAAGCAGAATGAAAAGGCCAGAAAATAAACATTCTTCAGTGAACGTCTCTCTTTCCCTTCTCATTTTCCATCCATAATCTTTATTCAGAAAAACTTTCAAGGAACCTTAAAAAAGAGTACTGCCAATGAATGAATGAATATAAGTTACAGCAAATATATTTGTAAGATAGTTTATAATTTGTATAGTACCAAAATTTTTTCAACCTTTGTATCCTTTTTCTGTGGGAGTAGGGTCTACATTCTATTTTATTTCATTGGTACTTAAAATTGAAAAATATTTACCTCCTAATGTAGATTCTAGTTATAAATTTAAGTAAAAGGAAATAATTTCTAATTAATGTATATTTAATTGAATGGATTAGAGGGTCCTGTGAAGTCACACTGTCTCTTGTTCATAACATCTTATTCTTACATGCTTTTCATCTTGTTGGTATTTTCTTTTTCTTTTGATGAATGTATATGACATCTGTCAATATCTATAATTTCAGGTGGTTTTTTTTTTGTTTGTTTTTGTTTTTATAGATAGTTGGTTGCCACTTTAGGTCTATTCCAGTGAATGAAAAGGATACCTTAACATATTTCATCTACTCAGTGAAGAATGACAAGAACAAATCAGATCTCAAGGTTGATAGTAGTGTTCACTAAAAAAGATGGAATTGAGACTAAGACTTGGATGTTCCAGTGTTAAGACTGTTTACTCTTTTTTCACATGTAGAAATGTTCCTTGTGTATTTTTTTACAGAGGATTTTCTCTGGTTTTATTTTCTTTGTTTCTGATTCTAATAAATTAGTTGGAAACTCGTGTAAAATGAGCTTTCCTAGATTGAAAAATATTTTAAATAAAGCTGATTACTATTATAGTTGCTTCGGTGTATTTATTTTGTGAAATTTGATTTTTATATTAAACTGCCAAGATACTAGCTTTAATTGAGAGTTTAAAGATCATTTTGTTATACCCCCCTTTTATTTTTAATTCCAAGAAATTAAGGTCAAGGAGAAGTAACAAACAGCGCATTTGCTTTCTCTGAGACAAGCTGATTTGGAATTAATATCCTAATGCTATAAGGTGCTTTTTGGTGCTAATGGGTTTGAAAAATAGACTTCCTTTGGGGTGCAACTTCTTTTTTACTTCCTTTTTTACTATTATTACTTGATAAAGTATTAGGAATAACATAGAGTTTAATTTATATGCCTTTCTCCTTCCAAAGAAGACTTAATATGCCAGCAAAGATAAACACAGTGCTAAAAGTTGAAATAACATAGAATTAGCTTTATTTGTTTCTTAAAATTTTGTCTTAGGGAAAAGATGTTTATATGGCATGAACATAGAAAGAAGTTCTGTAGTGCCCTTTAATTTTCAGTCATGTCCTATACTGTTTACATTGCAGATTAAAACTTAAGTTGGAGAGATTTAGAAATCTAAAAAGCTTTAAATTTGGGTTCATACATAGCTCTAACTTGATTCATATTCTGCTTTTCTTTACATTTCATTCACTATCAGTTTTTGATTAAAGTTCTCATAATTGCAAATCAAATTTATAGCTTATGACATCAAAACAAAACAACAGTTTGAGTTAATGTTCTTGATTATGGTGCAGATTTTAGGCTGGAAATGGATCAGAACATTAATGTAGCTTAAGGTTTCCCTCAAAGGTCAACATTTGGGCCTGATAATTCTTCACCAGAGGAGACTGTCCTATGTGGTGTTGTAGCAGCATCATTGCCGTCCACGCTAGTGCCAGTGGCACTCTGAAAATGTGACAACCAAAACTATCACTAAATGCTGCCAAACATGCCTGGGTAAGCAAAATCACCAAAAGTGAAAAACCACTGATGTAGCTAAATCTAAAATAGTGGTTTATTATAAAGTCTTTGCATTTTTAAGTCCTCTGAGTGTATTAACAGCTGGAAAATGTGAAAAATACAGTACTGGTCTTTGTTCTTGCTATACCATTTAAAGATTTACAGTTTGATCCTTAAACAATGAAGGGGTTGGAGCACCAACCACCACAGAGTTGGAAATCCATATACAACTTTTGACTTTCCCAAAACTTAATTACTAATAGCCTACTGTTGGCTCAGTCCTCTCCAATAGCATAAACAGTCAATGTACATTTTGTATGTTACATGTATTATATACTATTATAAAAGTAAGCTAGTGAAAAAATGTTTTTGAAATCATAAGAGAAAATACATTTGCAGTAATACACACCATAAAGAATCTGCACGTACTGGACTCACACAGTTCAAACCCATGTTGTTCAAGGATCAACTGTACTTTACTGATGAGCAGAGACTGTGATAATTGGTATTAAAAAATCCTCTCATTTTTGGCATTCCAGAAATCTCTGCGAGAAATTTTTTCTTAGCTGTCTGAAAATGAACCACGAAACTACAAGATGTGGTGGTTGTTTATTTGAAGAAAGTATTCCTTCTACAAATTTTTATCTAAACCTATAATCTGTAAAAACTTCATTTTTTAATAACACTTGACTGTAGGCTTACTTTTTCCTAGAAAAACCCTCTGTTCTTGTGAAAGAAGCTTGAAACCATTTGCTTACATTAAATTACCTGTTTATGGATATAACCTTTGACTAAGAGTGTTGATTTCATAGTTAATTATTTGCATAAAATGTAGTTGGATAAAAGTGAAAATAAGAGTTCTGGGTGTTAGTTTTCCAGTGAAATTAAATCCTTGTTAGAGCAATTTAAAACAGGAAAAACTGAGAGAACTTCATCAAAGCTCAGGAACTCAAGATGCTACAATGTAAGTTTTATATAAAATTTTTAATTATTTGCTCTTAGGTATGAAAAATTCACTAGAAATCTTTTTTCCTGTTTATCTCTGAACCAAAAAAAGTAAATTTAAACTCTTACTTCTAAAAGGGTACAGATTACTTATAATATTAGAGCATCAGAAGAATCTGAAATTGACAGAGATGGAAGGAAGAAAACACAATGAGTAGCAGATACTCAAGAAATAAGTCCTGATGGTTTCCTTGTCAATGAGTTAAATAAATCTTTGACATATGCTCACTAAAAAAAAAAAAAAAAAGTCAGTTATTTGATAAAACTTTTATTAAACATTTAAGAAAAGGCTAAAAATACCTGAAATAAAGTTCTTTACAAAAACAAGCTCTATATTATTTTTATGTAAAGATTTTTTTTAAAAAGATTTTATTTATTTGAGAGAAAGCATAAATAGGGGGAGGGGCAGCGGGAGAGGGAGACAAAGTCTCCCCCTGAGCAGAGAGGCCAATAATGGGCTCTATTCCAGGACCCTGGGATCAAGACCTGAGCCAAAGGCAGAGACTTAACAACCTGAGCTACCCAGGCACCTCTTACATAAAGTTTTTTTTTAATTGACCATTTTAAGCTGTAAAATTTTCAGGTAAATATTTAGTGTATTCACAATGTTGTAAAACCACCAGTTCTAATTTCAACATTTTTCATTACCCCATAAAAATATCCATAAGTAATCACTCCCAATTTCTCCTCTTCATCCCCTGATACCTCTAATCTGCTCCCTTTCTCTATGAATTTGCCTATTATGGATATATCCTATAAAGGAAATCATACATGTCCTTTTGTGTTTGGGTTTTGTTTTTAGCACACGTAGCATATGTAGCATATGTGTTCAAGGCTCATCCAAGTTGCTGCATATTTACCAGTACTTTGTTCCTTTTAACAGCTGGACAATATTCCATTGTGATCACAATTTTTCATCCATAGATGGACATTTGATTTCCACTTTTAGCGATTAATAATAATACTATGAACATTTGTGTGCAGGTTTCTATGTGGACATGTTTTCCTTTCTTTTGGGTATATATGTAGGAGTAGAATTTTTTAATCACATTGTATTCTGTATTTAACTTTTTGAGGAACCTCCAGATTTCCATAGTGGCTGTATTATTATTTCCATTCCCACCAGCAGTGTACAAGAGTTTCTGTTTCTCCAAATTGTCAATACTTGTATTTCCTTTTTTTTTTGGGAATTAAAGCCTTCCTGCTGGGTGTGAAATGGTATCTCATTGTGGTTTTGATTTGTATTTCCTTACTGATCAATGATATTGTATGTCTTTTCTTGTGCTTATTGCTGACTTGTATGTCTTCTTTAAAGATTTTATTTATTTATTTATTTGATGGGAGCAGGAGTGCAAGTAAGCAGAGCGGCAAGCAGAGGGAGAGAGAGAAGCAGGCTCTCTGCTAAGCAGGGAGCTCGATGTGGGGCTCGACCCCAGGACCCTGGTATCATGACCCGAGCCAAAGGCAGCTGCTTAACCAACTGAGCCACCCAGGCGCCCCTGTATGTCTTCTTTAAAGAATATTTATTTAAATCCTTTGCTTATTTTTCAATTGGACTGCTTGTTGCAGGAGTTTTTTTTTCTTGATATGAATATTAAGTCCATACTTGATACATCTTTCCCCCATTCTGTGAATTGCCTTTTCATATTCTTGATAATGTTCTTTATTGCACAAAAGTTCTTAGTTTTTATATAGTCTAGTTTATTTTTTGTGTGTTACTCATATTTTTGGTGTCAGATCTAAGAATTCTTTGCCAAATCTGAGGTTATGAAGATTAACCCCTATTTTTTTCTGTGTGTATGTGTGTGTGTGTGAGAGAGAGAGAGAGAGAGAGAAAGAAAGAACTTCAGCACTTAATTCAGCTCACTGGCACATTTTGAGTCAATTTTTGTATACAGAGTGATATAGAGGTGTAACTTCATTGTTTTGAGGGTGGTTATCCAGTTGTCTCAGTAACATTTGGTAAAGACTATTCTTTTTTCACTGAATGGTTTTGGCACCCTTGTCAAAAATCCATTTGCCGCAGATGATTGGGTTTATTTTTGTATTCTCAATTCTATTCCATTGGTTCATATTCCTATTCTTATGCCAGTACTAAACTCCTTTGACTGCTGTAGCCTTGCAGTAAGTTTTGAAATCAGGAAATGGGAGTCCTCCCACCTGTTTTCGTTTTTCAATATCATTTCAGCTATCTGAGGTCCTTTGTAGTTCCATACGAATCTGAGAATCAGTTTTTCGATTTTTGCCAAAAAGGCCATTAGAATTTTTTTTTTTAAGATTTTATTTATTTATGACAGAGAGATGGCAAGAGTGGAAACACAAGCACAGAGGAGCTAGAGAGGAAGAAGGAGGCTCCCCACCAAGCAGGGAGCCTGATAATGGGGCTCCATCCCCGGACCCTGGGATCATGACCTAAGCTGAAGGCAAATGCTTCACGACTGACCCACCCAGGCACCCCAACCATTAGAATTTTTAATGAAGGTTTTATTGAATCTGTTGATCACTTTAAGATTTAATATTAACAATATTTAATATTAACAATATTAAGTACTCCAATCTGTGAATATTGGATATTTTTCCATTTATTTTGGTTTTTAAAAACTCCTTTCAGCACTGTTTTATAGTTTCTAGTATGTAAGTCTTTCACCACCTTGATGAAATTTATTTCTGATGCTTAATTCTTGATGCTACTGCAAATAAAATTGTTTTCTTGGTTTCTTTTTTGGATTGTTCATTACTGCTGTATAGAAACAACTAATTATTGTATGTTGAATCCTTACAACTGTGCTGAATTTTTTTATTACCTCTAGTGGTATTTATGTATATTCTATGAGATTTTTAATGTGCTGTCGGATTTGGTATATTAATAATTTTTTAAGATTTTTACATCTATATTCATAAGGTATATTGGTCTGGAGCTTTCTTGTACTGTCTGTGCCTGACTTGGTACCAGGATAATGCTGATAGAGGTTTTTATTTGTAAAATTCTTAGATGATAAGGGCTACATCTATGCCACATATTTCTCTCCAGGTATACCACTCTGTAAAGATGAGCCCATTATGGTGATAAGAACTCTGTAGAAGTAAAAGGGGGAAATTAAATCTGTGTCAATTTATTATGATTTTCCTTTTTTAAATATTTTATTTTATTTTATTTTTTTAAGATTTTTATTTATTTATTTGACAGATCACAAGTAGGCAGAGAGGCAGGCAGAGAGAGAGAGGCGGAAGCAGGCTCCCCACTGAGCAGAGAGCCTGATGCGGGACTCAATCCCAGGACCCTGGGATCATGATCCAAGCCGAAGGCAGAGGCTTTAACCCACTGAGCCACCAAGGTGGCCCTATTTTTTTTTTATTTTAAAGAGAGAGTGGGAGTAGAGGAAAAACAGAGGTGGAGGGAGATACGGGAGAAAGAATCTCAAGCAGACTACACACTGAGTATGAAGTCCAATGCGGGCTGGGTCTCAAGACCCTGGGATCATGACCCGAGCTGAAACTAAGAGTCAGACACTTAACAGATTGAGCCACCCAGGCACCCCAATTTATTATAATTTCCTATTATCAATTTCTCTTCAAATCTTTGAGAGAAAAGTTTAGGCTTAGGCTGTTAATGCAAAATGACTCAGAAATACATGACTTTCATTATTTTTTCTTTTTGGGAAAATTATTTCAAAACCTGTAATGCTCTGTTGATGGAATTATTTAAGTTTTAAAAGCACCGGTCATAATATTTTGCAAAAATGATTTATTTTGGAAAGAACTCATGTATACCTGTTGACAACTATAAGAAAGTTAAAAGTTTCAAGATCTGTGAATTTTCTTATCTGTCTGTCCTTCCCTACCTCCAGTAGTTGTTGCTTGTTATTTGGGTTCTCCAATTCTCTAATAATCTTTTATGATTAGTACTTAATCCCAGCAAACAAAATTATTCAAGGCATTCTGACAGATTTGATGAGGTAAAGAAATTTTATCAAGAAGAGATGAGCTGTTAGTATTATTCTCAACTCTGTGCTCAGATTCATAATATGGAAAAGGATATAAAACATCTAAGATAAAAATACAGAAATTGTTAATTCAGTAAGCATTTAGCTTATACGAGCTAGCTGAAGTGTACAATCATGTGTCCCATATCAGTAAAGGTTTGTTTTCCTAAAAAGGAAATAGATTAGATGATGTTCCTAAATAACATAGAAGTTAAGATTCTAGATGCTAGAGTAAGACTGGCCCTATTCAAAACCTGGCACTAGTGCTCTGATAATGTAACCTTACGCTCCTTAACCTCTCTGAACCTTGGTGCTTTGGCAATAGAATCGGATGACAGTACCTACTACACTCACTTCTAAGTGTTAAGAAAAATAGTAAATTTTTAATACAAGCTTAATTATCTTTTCTTGTAGCTAAAAGCTATGAAAAAAACAAAGGATATAGTTATTAATATAACTAAATGAAGTGTTTGCTTTTAAAAATATATTGATATACTTGGGAAAAGTTACATAAGGTAAGTTATGTGAACATTCATATTTTTATACCTATTTGATAATATACAGAAGAATGTGTGCTTCTGTTATACATTCATTTCTAAAACAATGTAACTTAATCTCATATTACAAAAGTTATTTCCAGAAAGGGGAGTATACAATGAAGAATAATCATAATAATCTATAAAATTCCATTAAATATTCAGCTTTTTTTTCAAATACAATTTTTCTCATCAGTTTTTGTTTACAGTAATAAGGGAACATTTCCTTCAAAAGGCACTGTTGCCTCACAGATGCTCTCACACTGATGTGTCATTTACAAATAGGGATACTGAATCCTTAACACTTTTTTTTCCCTCAAAAGCAGTCTATACCAAGTAAAAAATGAAGCAGGTTTACTGATGATTTTCTTATTTATCTGTTCCATGCACTGTTCTAGAAAAGATATGACTTAAATTATTTCATCTGATTTTAATGCCAATTAATTCACTGAAGAAAAAAGCCCAATCAAACCATATTACGTTGATGAAATAATGAATTAGTTTTTTTTTAAACAATTCTTCTTCATGTATTTTTGTAGGAAGTCATACTATTTGAAAAACATATTCTAGAGAGAGGAGCCAAGATGGCGGAGAAGTAGCAAGCTGAGACTGCTTCAGCTAGCCGGAGATCAGCTAGATAGCTTATCTAAAGATTGCAAACACCTGAAAATCCATCGGCAGATCGAAGAGAAGAAGAACAGCAATTCTGGAAACAGAAAAACAACCACTTTCTGAAAGGTAGGACCGGCGGAGAAGTGAATCCAAAGCCACGGGAAGATAGACCCCGGGGCGAGGGGCCGGCTCCCGGCAAGCGGCGGAGCAACCATGCACAAAATCAGGACTTTTAAAAGTCTGTTCTGCTGAGGGACATCGCTCCAGAGGCTAAACCGGGGCAAAGCCCACGCGGGGTCAGCGTGGCCTCAGGTCCCGCAGGGTCACAGAAGGATCGGGGGTGTCTGAGTGTCGCAGAGCTTGCGGGTATTGGAACGGGAAAGCCGGCTACAGAGACAGAGCCGACAGTAAGCTCACAGCTCCGTGTTACCTTGAACCGGTCGCAGGCTCGGTGAGCTCGGAGCACGGCCGGAGGTCAGGCAGACGGGAGTAACTGGGCGCTGTTCTCTGAGGGTGCACTGAGGAGTGCGGCCCTGGGCTCTCGGCTCCTCCGGGCCGGAGACCAGGAGGCCGCCATTTGTATTCCCGTCCTCTGGAACTCTACGGAAAGCGCTCAGGGAACAAAAGCTCCTGAAAGCAAACCCAAGCGGATTACTCACCCCAGCCCCGGGTAAGGGCGGTGTAATTCCGCCTGGGGCAAAGACACTTGAGAATCACTACAACAGGCCCCTCCCCCAGAAGATCAACAAGAAATCCAGCCGAGACCAAGTTCACCTACCAAGGAGTGCGGTTTCAATACAAGGAGAGCAGCAGAATTCCAGAGGAGGAGAAAGCCAAGCACGGAACTCATGGCTTTTTTCCTGTGATTTTTTTTAGTCTTGCAGTTAATTTAATTTTTTCTTTTTCATTTTTTTTTTTCTCGCCTTCGGGTAAAATTTTTTTTTTAACTGTTACCTTTTTCTTTTTTAACGATTTTTTACTAGTTTATCTAATATATATATTTTTTCTTTTTTACATTTTTCTTAGGTATTTTCTTTTTTTAAAAATTCTTTTCTTTTCTTTTCTTTTCTTTTTGTTTTTTTTTTTTTTCTTTCTTCCTTTTTGAACCTCTTTTTATCCCCTTTCTCCCCACTCACGATTTTGGATCTCTTCTAATTTGGTTAAAGCATATTTTCCTGGGGTTGTTGCCACCCTTTTAGTATTTTACTTGCCCCTTCATTTACTCTTATCTGGACAAAATGACAAGACGTAAAAATTCAACACAAAACAAAAGAACAAGAGGCAGTACCGAAGGCTAGGGACCTAATCAATACAGACATCGGTAATATGTCAGATCTAGAGTTCAGAATGACAATTCTCAAGGTTCTAGCCGGGCTCGAAAAAGGCATGGAAGATATTAGAGAAACCCTCTCGAGAGATATAAAAGCCCTTTCTGGAGAAATAAAAGAACTAAAATCTAACCAAGGTGAAATCAAAAAAGCTATTAATGAGGTGCAATCAAAAATGGAGGCTCTAACTGCTAGGATAAATGAGGCAGAAGAAAGAATTAGTGATATAGAAGACCAAATGACAGAGAATAAAGAAGCTGAGCAAAAGAGGGACAAACAGCTACTGGACCACGAGGGGAGAATTCGAGAGATAAGTGACACCATAAGACGAAACAACATTAGAATAATTGGGATTCCAGAAGAAGAAGAAAGAGAGAGGGGAGCAGAAGGTATACTGGAGAGAATTATTGGGGAGAATTTCCCCAATATGGCAAAGGGAACGAGCATCAAAATTCAGGAGGTTCAGAGAACGCCCCTCAAAATCAATAAGAATAGGCCCACACCCCGTCACCTAATAGTAAAATTTACAAGTCTCAGTGACAAAGAGAAAATCCTGAAAGCAGCCCGGGAAAAGAAGTCTGTAACATACAATGGTAAAAATATTAGATTGGCAGCTGACTTATCCACAGAGACCTGGCAGGCCAGAAAGAGCTGGCATGATATTTTCAGAGCACTAAACGAGAAAAACATGCAGCCAAGAATACTATATCCAGCTAGGCTATCATTGAAAATAGAAGGAGAGATTAAAAGCTTCCAGGACAAACAACAACTGAAAGAATTTGCAAATACCAAACCAGCTCTACAGGAAATCTTGAAAGGGGTCCTCTAAGCAAAGAGAGAGCCTACAAGTGGTAGATCAGAAAGGAACAGAGACCATATACAGTAACAGTCACCTTACAGGCAATACAATGGCACTAAATTCATATCTCTCAATAGTTACCCTGAATGTGAATGGGCTAAATGCCCCTGTCAAAAGACACAGGGTATCAGAATGGATAAAAAAACAAAACCCATCTATATGTTGCCTCCAAGAAACACATTTTAAGCCCGAAGACACCTCCAGATTTAAAGTGAGGGGGTGGAAAAGAATTTACCATGCTAATGGACATCAGAAGAAAGCAGGAGTGGCAATCCTTATATCAGATCAATTAGATTTTAAGCCAAAGACTATAATAAGAGATGAGGAAGGACACTATATCATACTCAAAGGGTCTGTCCAACAAGAAGATTTAACAATTTTAAATATCTATGCCCCCAATGTGGGAGCAGCCAACTATATAAACCAATTAATAACAAAATCAAAGAAACACATCAACAATCATACAATAATAGTAGGGGACTTTAACACTCCCCTCACTGAAATGGACAGGTCATCCAAGCAAAAGATCAGCAAGGAAATAAAGGCCTTAAACGACACACTGGACCAGATGGACATCACAGATATATTCAGAATATTTCATCCCAAAGCAACAGAATACACATTCTTCTCTAGTGCACATGGAACATTCTCCAGAATAGATCACATCCTAGGTCCTAAATCAGGACTCAACCGGTATCAAAAGATTGGGATCATTCCCTGCATATTTTCAGACCACAATGCTCTAAAGCTAGAACTCAACCACAAAAGGAAGTTTGGAAAGAACCCAAATACATGGAGACTAAACAGTATCCTTCTAAAGAATGAATGGGTCAACCGGGAAATTAAAGAAGAATTGAAAAAAATCATGGAAACAAATGATAATGAAAATACAACGGTTCAAAATCTGTGGGACACAACAAAGGCAGTCCTGAGAGGAAAATATATAGCGGTACAAGCCTTTCTCAAGAAGCAAGAAAGGTCTCAGGTACACAACCTAACCCTACACCTAAAGGAGCTGGAGAAAGAACAAGAAAGAAACCCTAAGCCCAGCAGGAGAAGAGAAATCATAAAGATCAGAGCAGAAATCAATGAAATAGAAACCAAAAAAACAATAGAACAAATCAACGAAACTAGGAGCTGGTTCTTTGAAAGAATTAATAAAATTGATAAACCCCTGGCCCAACTTATCAAAAAGAAAAGAGAAAGGACCCAAATAAATAAAATCATGAATGAAAGAGGAGAGATCACAACTAACACCAAAGAAATACAAACTATTATAAGAACATACTATGAGCAACTCTACGGCAATAAATTTGACAATCTGGAAGAAATGGATGCATTCCTAGAAACATATAAACTACCACAACTGAACCAGGAAGAAATAGAAAGCCTGAACAGACCCATAACCAGTAAGGAGATTGAAACAGTCATTAAAAATCTCCAAACAAACAAAAGCCCAGGGCCAGACGGCTTTCCGGGGGAATTCTACCAAACATTTAAAGAAGAACTAATTCCTATTCTCCTGAAACTGTTCCAAAAAATAGAAATGGAAGGAAAACTTCCAAACTCATTTTATGAGGCCAGCATCACCTTGATCCCAAAACCAGACAAGGATCCCACCAAAAAAGAGAGCTATAGACCGATATCCTTGATGAACACAGATGCGAAAATACTCAACAAAATACTAGCCAATAGGATTCAACAGTACATTAAAAAGATTATTCACCACGACCAAGTGGGATTTATTCCAGGGCTGCAAGGTTGGTTCAACATCCGCAAATCAGTCAATGTGATACAACACATCAATAAAAGAAAGAACAAGAACCATATGATACTCTCAATAGATGCTGAAAAAGCATTTGACAAAGTACAACATCCCTTCCTGATCAAAACTCTTCAAAGTGTAGGGATAGAGGGCACATACCTCAATATCATCAAAGCCATCTATGAAAAACCCACCGCAAATATCATTCTCAATGGAGAAAAACTGAAAGCTTTTCCGCTAAGGTCAGGAACACGGCAGGAATGTCCATTATCACCACTGCTATTCAACATCGTACTAGAGGTCCTAGCCTCAGCAATCAGACAACAAAAGGAAATTAAAGGCATCCAAATCGGCAAAGAAGAAGTCAAATTATCACTCTTCGCAGATGATATGATACTATATGTGGAAAACTCAAAAGACTCCACTCCAAAACTGCTAGAACTTATACAGGAATTCAGTAAAGTGTCAGGATATAAAATCAATGCACAGAAATCAGTTGCATTTCTCTACACCAACAGCAAGACAGAAGAAAGAGATATTAAGGAGTCAATCCCATTTACAATTGCATCCAAAACCATAAGATACCTAGGAATAAACCTAACCAAAGAGACACAGAATCTATACTCAGAAAACTATAAAGTACTCATGAAAGAAATTGAGGAAGACACAAAGAAATGGAAAAATGTTCCATGCTCCTGGATTGGAAGAATAAATATTGTGAAAATGTCTATGCTACCTAAAGCAATCTACACATTTAATGCAATTCCTATCAAAGTACCATCCATCTTTTTCAAAGAAATGGAACAAATAATGCTAAAATTTATATGGAACCAGAAAAGACCTCGAATAGCCAAAGGGATATTGAAAAAGAAAGCCAACGTTGGTGGCATCAGAATTCCGGACTTCAGGCTCTATTACAAAGCTGTCATCATCAAGACAGCATGGTACTGGCACAAAAACAGACACATAGATCAATGGAACAGAATAGAGAGCCCAGAAATAGACCCTCAAATCTATGGTCAAATAATCTTCGACAAAGCAGGAAAGAATGTCCAATGGAAAAAAGACAGCCTTTTCAATAAATGGTGCTGGGAAAATTGGACAGCCACATGCAGAAAAATGAAATTGGACCATTCCCTTACACCACACACAAAAATAGACTCAAAATGGATGAAGGACCTCAATGTACGAAAGGAATCCATCAAAATCCTTGAGGAGAACACGGGCAGCAACCTCTTCGACCTCTGCCGCAGCAACATCTTCCTAGGAACAACGCAAAAGGCAAGGGAAGCAAGGGAAAAAATGAACTACTGGGATTTCATCAAGATCAAAAGCTATTGCACAGCAAAGGAAACAGTTAACAAAATCAAAAGACAACTGACAGAATGGGAGAAGATATTTGCAAACGACATATCAGATAAAGGACTAGTGTCCAGAATCTATAAAGAACTTAGCAAACTCAACACCCAAAGAACAAATAATCCAATCAAGAAATGGGCAGAGGACATGAACAGACATTTCTGCAAAGAAGACATCCAGATGGCCAACAGACACATGAAAAAGTGCTCCATATCACTCGGCATCAGGGAAATACAAATCAAAACCACAATGCGATATCACCTCACACCAGTCAGAATGGCTAAAATCAACAAGTCAGGAAATGACAGATGCTGGCGAGGATGCGGAGAAAGGGGAACCCTCCTACACTGTTGGTGGGAATGCAAGCTGGTGCAGCCACTCTGGAAAACAGCATGGAGGTTCCTCAAAATGTTGAAAATAGAACTGCCCTATGACCCAGCAATTGCACTACTGGGTATTTACCCTAAAGATACAAATGTAGTGATCCAAAGGGGCACATGCACCCGAATGTTTATAGCAGCAATGTCCACAATAGCCAAACTATGGAAAGAACCTAGATGTCCATCAACAGATGAATGGATCAAGAAGATGTGGTATATATACACAATGGAATACTATGCAGCCATCAAAAGAAATGAAATCTTGCCATTTGCAACAACATGGATGGAACTAGAGCGTATCATGCTTAGCGAAATAAGTCAAGCAGAGAAAGACAACTATCATATGATCTCCCTGATATGAGGAAGTGGTGATACAACATGGAGGCTTAAGTGGGTAGAAGAAGAATAAATGAAACAAGATGGGATTGGGAGGGAGACAAACCATAAGTGACTCTTAATCTCACAAAACAAACTGAGGGTTGCCGGGGGGAGGGGTTTTGGGAGAAGGGGGTGGGATTATGGACATTGGGGAGGGTATGTGATTTGGTGAGTGCTGTGAAGTGTGTAAACCTGGTGATTCACAGACCTGTACCCCTGGGGATAAAAATATATGTTTATAAAAAATAAAAAATTAAAGTCTAAAAAAAAAAAAAAGAAAAAAGAAAAACATATTCTAACTTATATTTGTGTAGCTTTTAAGAGGGACTAAATACTGACTACTTCAGAATTGTTTGGTCTAGCCCATTAACACTTACTGGATATTGAATAGACTACAGGGACCTCCAAGTATGTATTTTAATTAAATATTGTCACTTTTTTTTTCTTTTTTAAAGAGAGAGAGTTTGACTGGGGAGGGACAGGGGAGAGAGAATCACAAGCAGGCTCCCTGCCCAGCACAGGCCCATCCTGGGGCTCAATCTCACAACCCTAAGCTGAAATCAAGAGTTGGAATCTTAACCAACTGAGCCACTCAGGTGCCCCTAAATAATGTCACCTTTATTGACAGAATGTTATCTCTTGGTTTACTACAGGGTATGGTACTTCTCAAACTTTCCCCCTTAATAATACTTTGTATAGCCCTCTACATGTCCCCTTTTAAGCAGTGTTCACTTTTATAAATAAGTGTTTGTAATTATTACACTTTTGTTAGAATACCCGTTCCAAGAGGACAAGTCCATCTTATTACTGCATCCCCTAATCTAAATCATAGCTGGCGCTTAGCAAGCATTTAATACCTTTTTATAGCATGAAGGGCTTTCTGAAATTACCTCTGATGGCCACTAGTCCATGCATACCTCCTAAGATATGGGGCATAGTTCAAAGCAGCTCTATCAGAAAATATCTTTCAAGGGGTGCCTGGGTGGCTCAGTTGGTTAAGCATCTGCCTTCAGCTCAGGTCATGATCCCAGGTCCTGGGATTGAGCCCTATGTTGGGATCCTCACAGGAAGTCTGCTTCTCCCCTCTCCGACTCCCCCTACTTGTGTTCCCTTGCTCGCTCTCGCTCTCTCTCTCTGTCAAATAAATAAATAAATCTTAAAAAAAAAAGAAAAGAAAATACCTTTCAAGACATCTGTATTATTTACTTTTAACATTCATGTGACTTTAATCCTGATCCATTACATAGTTCTTTTAATATATGTTATTCTAAAGAAGAACTGATACATCACAGATAAACAATTTTAAGGATACAGCTGTGTATGAATGTAGTGTATGGGCTACATTTGATTTTTAGCAAATATCTTAAGCTTAAGTTAGTATCTAAAAAATGGGTTTAAGAATACTTACCATGAAGGTTTTTGTTGTTTTTTGGGAGAGCAAAGTAAAAATGCACTTAAAATACTTGGCATGCATAATAAGTACTTAAATATGGGCTCCCTTTATCTTTTTTTTTTTTTTAAGTAAACTCTATGCCCAACATGGGGCTGGAACTCAGGACCTGAGATTGAGTTTCATGCTCTACCAACTGAGCCAGCCAAGTGCCCCAGCCCTTTTACCCTCTTATTAGAAATCTTCTAGATTCCCTTATAAGAACCTCAATTTATATCTGATTCTTCCCATTAAGTGTACATGGGCAATAACTGTCAACTAAGAAGTAAAAGTTCTCAACCCTTGAGCAAGAATTATGGCTAATCAACTATTTAAAAATCCTGAACCTACTGAACACCTCATAGATGAAAATTTTTTACCCAAAATTTTTAACCAGTGCCAGCAATGTCCACAGAGAATTTAAATTGAATTAATTTTTATTACTACTTATACTTAACACAAGTTTACTGTCTTAGACAAGTAGGAATTTATGGAATCTGCTTTATTGCACTGGACAGAAACTTGAAATGTAGTTATGTCGACATATTGTAATTTGTGGGAAATGAGAGATGACGTTCTCTGGAATACATGAAGATTCTCAACGATTGTTGCAAGGAATCACAAAAGAGATCTTTGGTCCAAAGAAGATATCTCTGAAAGAAAACAGTAAATCAGTTAAATTCTGCTGAATATGAAGATATCTATTAGTGTTTACTGGGTTAAAAATGGACAATGATTTCCAGGATTTCAGACGTAATTATTCTTTTTTAGGGAATAAAATACAAAGAGAATGCGTGGGAGGATTTGCCACAGGAGCAACAAAGACCAAGAAGGTAATCAAGTTTCCTACTTTCCTCCCCTTTGCCATTGATATTATGCTATCATTCATCCATTAGGAAAAGGAAAAATTAAATGATTTCAAAACCTTATGGTCATACCAAAAGTATTATTTCTCTAATATAAGTTGGGATGGGCCATGAAGTTTAAATCCATAGGTAAGAAACAGAAGGTTAAAAAATTCTTAGAAAGTCAATAAATTTATTTCTACATTTTATAGGAAAAGGACAAATGTTAAGCTATTGAACTCTACTGTTATTGAAAAGATCACATTAGGTAAAGTATAAAAATGCATGAAAATAATATAAAATTGTATCATGAAAATAATATAAAATTGTATCATGATTATGGCTCATTAGAAATATACTTAGTATGTAAGTATAGTTTGTAAGTATATGTAAGTATAGTAAGTATATATAAGTATAGTAAGTATAGTATACCCTGCTGTGTCATATATTTGAAAGTTGCTAAGAGAGTAAATTCTACAAGTTCTCATCACAAGGATAAAAAATTGGGGGTAACTAATGAAGTAATGGATGTTAACTAAATTTATTATGGTAATTATTTTGTAATATATGTCTGTCAAGTTATTATGCTGTATACCTTAAATATAAACAGTGCTCTATGTCAATCATATCTCAATACAAATGAGAAGAATATAGGATGGCAAATTAGAATTTTTGTTTACAGGGGTAAAAAAGGAAATATATATAGTAAGATAAATCTATTGGTACTGGGGAAAGGGTAACTAAAATCAGATAGAAATTACTTTTGTGTATCCAGACTTCTACTACCCATTAACACAGATGGTCAAAAAATTATATCATAAATTAAATAAAAGTGCTTCTCAATAAATTGGCTTCAGGTCTTACAATTACAAAAGAGCAAACATGGTATTTTAATATTAAAAAGCATTTCATTTATGTAGTTTGGGAAAAATTAAGTCATTTTAATGGAATCATTTCACTCATGTTCTTGATATCATTTAGTACAAGCGATTCTTAAACTTTATCATGCATCAGAATCACCTATAGGATTTGTTAAACCATAGCTGCTATGCCTCACCTCCAGTCTTTCTAATTCAGTAAGTCTGGCCTAGGGCTCGAGGATGGATATTCGTTTCTAAAGAGAACTAGGTGATATTGAAGCCGCTGATCTGGGAGCCATATGTTAAGAACCAACTGCCTTGGTAGGAAAAATATTTGGTCCATATCAGAAGACCTGGATTTTCGTTTCAGTACTGATATTAGCGAGTTGTGTGGGATGATGCTGGTCATTTTACCTCTCTGCACCTTTCCTTGATAAGATGATTCTGTCTTTCCTATCTCATATCTCACATAGGAAAACATGATGACATATGTTGAAAGTAATTTGAAAGAGCTAATTTCAGTATGAAATAGCCAAGATCATACTATTTGAAGCTCTTCAGTAACCAGAAGAAGATGATTTTAAAAAGAGGAAACAAACAAAAATACTGATTTATCTGCCGTTGTATTATACTTAAAATGCATCTATTTTCCAAGTCAGTAGAAACTTTTTATTTAGTTCATTTCTGGTTAACTCATACATAGAGCTAGAAATTCTTTCTTTGAACATGACCACTTCTGTGTCCAATTACTTGGTCCTGCTTACTAGGATCTTTTACCTAAAGCTTTTTATTGGTTCTCAAATTGATTTAAGATATCAACGTTGAAGCTGACCTTTCCCACTGGTAGATTTGTATGTGTGTGTGTGTGTGATAAAAGTCAGATAGGGAATTTAGAATTTAGTATATTGGAGTGTTATTAATTTTCTGAATTATATTTAGTTTTATTAAAATCTGCTGAAATCTGTTTCTTAAATGAAAACATTCAGTTTCATACACAATGGTGATGATCCTAGAAAATAGCTGAGATTTAAGTAGGATTTTACTAAAAAAGGAGATTAATCTCAGCAAACATCTTAAAAAAAGACTTGTTATGCATACATTTCATACCCATATACTTTGTAATTACATTTCCTTACTTTGGGCAGCAGAGCAATTCGCTGAAGTTGCAGTAACAGATCATTTCACATCCCTTTCCATCCCAGAAGTGATCCTGGACGTTTACATCAATCTTTGTCAGGTCAGTTACTCCCTCTGGAAGGTTGTGACAGTTGCGATCTTTTAGTGTCTTTCTGTAGCAAGAGAGGCGATTGGCAGGCATGGCATGGACTCCTAGCAGCAAAGCTAGCCCAACAGTGACAGCAAGTACTATAAATTTCATTTTGGCTTTTTGCCCTAAGATAGAAGAGAAAGCAAAATGTGTTAGTGTTTGTTTTTTAAAAAGATGCAATTCATCTGAACATAAAGTTCTGTAGCATTCTCATAAATATTTGGAAAGAAAGATTGGGAGTTGATCTTTTCTACTCTCTTCTTTGTGTTTCTCAAAGCGTAATTTTGTGACTGTTGACAATAAAAATCCCTTAGAATAATTGTTAAAAATCAAATGCCTGGGTTCCACAACAAAATATTAAATAAATGCTGGGGATCAGGAGGAGATGATAGTACGACCCAGAATCTGCATTTTTAAGTACCCAAAGTAATTTTTTATTTTTAGTATATTCAGTAGAGAAAAACTGCTTTTTAAGGTGGTAAAACTCCAGTGAATTTCTAGAACGTATACCGTCAGCAAGTTCAGTGGTTCTTTTTTTTTTTTTTTTTTTTTTTTTTTTTTTGTCAAAGAGAGAGAGAATGCAAAAGCACCCATAAGCATGGGGAGTGGAAGGCAGAAGGAGAAGGAAAATCAGCTTCCCTGCTGAGCAGGGAGCCTGATTTGGGACTCAATCCCAGGACCCTGGGTTCATGACCTGAGCCAAAGGCAGATACTTAACCAACTGAACTACTCAGGTGTCCCAAGTTCGGTGGTTCTTGATTTGGATATCCTAACAAAAGCAATGTCAAAGAACTTGGGTTCCACTCTAACAGGAACAAAAAACCTATCTATTATGACATTGAGAAATAATATTCTATACATATAGTTTAATTAAGTTTTTGAAACCTACCAGAAATATTTTGGGGTTAATTTTTCTTGCAAATTTTTAGTAATATTGTGTATTTTTGTCCCATGTAGTTTACTTCATTGAAAACAGAGGCTTGAATTTCCCCTAATAAACATTTAGCCTGTTCTTGAACACCTACCATGCCAGGGAGATCATTATTGACTAAATCAATATATTCTACTGATGCAGTTCTAACATTTCCCTGACTGTAAAACATTTTATCTGTAGCTTCTACCAACCAGTCCCAGTTTGAGCTCTTGGGGTCATACCAAACAAATGTTTTTCTCTTCCAGTGGAGAATTCTTTAAATATAGTATTTGCATACAACTGTGGAATATTCATCATCTACTTTCCCCCCACTTTTTTTCATCATCTGTTTATTCAGGCTTCTCTGGCTTTCAGGTTAGACTTGAAAAGAATGGGGGCTATTTTAGCAAAGGAAAAGTGGCAAAATAGTGGAGGAATCAGAATCAGAACCCTCAGTCATTCAGATTTCATCTTGTTGACAGATGCCAAAAGATCCTTCCTACCACAGAATATTAAAAAGAGGAGAAGACACATACGTATATTGTACTTTGAAAGAAAACAATGTTGTTGGAAGGAAATTTTTTTTTCTTTTTTTTGTTTTTTTAATTTTTTTTTATAAACATATATTTTTATCCCCAGGGAAGGAAATTTTTGTGTGAAGTTTTCAGTGACTAGATACATCTCAAAGGTGAATTAATTTAGGCAAGATTATGGATTTTTTAAAAAGACAATTATTTTTAGAGTAGTCTTTGGTTTACAATAAAATTGAAAGGGAGGTACAAATTTCCCACATACCCTCTACCCTCACACATGCATAGTCTCCTAAATATCAACATCACTCATCAGAATAGTATTTTTTTTTCCAAAGATGAACCCGCATGGCACATCATAATCTCCCAAAGGCCATAATTTCATGCATGGTGTTGTATAGTCTGTGGGTTGGACAAATGTATAATGACATTTGTCCATCATTACAATATCATACAAAATATTTTCACTGCTGTAAAAATCCTCTGTGATCTGCCTATACTTCTCTACCTCCTTAAGTTCTGGTAAACTACTGATGTTTTTTATTGTTTCTATAGTTTTACCTTTTTCAGAATGTCATATAGTTATACATATACAATATGTAGTCATTTCAGACTGGCTTCTTTCACTTAGTAAAATGCATTTAAGTTTCCTCCATGTCTTTTCATGTCTTGGCAGCTTGTTTCCTTTAGTACTAAATAATATTCTATTGTCTGCATGTACCACAATTTATTTATCCATTTACCTACTCAAGGAAATCTTGGCTGCTTCCAACTTTTGGCAATTATGAATAAAGCTGCTGTAAAGATCCATGGACCAGTTTTTGTATGGTCATCAGTTTTCAGCTCCTGTGGATAAATACCAATGAGCACAATTGCTGAATTATATGGTAAAACTATGTTTAGTTTTGTAAGAAGCTTCTAAACTGTATTCCAAAGTGACTGTACCATTTCACATATCCACCAGCAACAAATGAGTTCTTGTTGTTTCATATCTTCATCAGTATTTGGTGTTGTCAGTGTTCTGGATATTGGCCATTCTAGTAGGTGTGTAGTGATCTCATTGTTGTTTTAATTTGCATTTCCTTGATGACATATGATGTGGAGTGTCTTTTCATATACATATTTGCCATCTGTATATATTCTTTGCTGAAGAATCTATTAAGGTCTTTGGCTTATATTTAAAATCAGTTTGGGGGAACACCTGGATGGCTCAGTGGGTTAAGCCTCATGATCCCAGGGTCCTGAGATCAAGCCCCGCATCGGTCTCTTTGCTCAGCAGGGATCCTGCTTCCTCCTGTCTCTCTGCCTGGCTCTCTGCCTACTTGTGATCTCTGTCTGTCAAATAAACAAATAAAACCTTTACAAATAAATAAATAAATAAATAAAATTGGGTTGGTTGTTTTCTTATTGTTGAGTTTTTAAGAGTTTTTTTGTATATTTTAGCTAACAGTCCTGTATTAGCTGTGTCTTTTGCAAGTATTTTCTCCCAGCCTATGGCTTATCTTCTAATTCTCTTGACATTTTCTTTCACAGAGATATTTTAACTATAATAAAGTTTAACTTAACAATTATTTCTGTCATGGATTATATCTTTGGTGTTGTATCTTAACAGGCATAACCATATCCAAATGTCGATTTTATTCAACAGAGTTTTATAGTTTTTCTCATATAAATCTTCTAAATATTTTGCCAGACTTATACCTAAATAATTTATTTTGGGGGGTGGTGCTAATATAAATGGTTTTGTGTTTTTAATTTCAAATTTCACTCATTCATTGCTTGTATGTTGGAAAACAACTAATGCTTGTATATTAATCTTGTATCCTGCAACTTTGCTATAATCACATACTAGTTGCAGAAGGTTTTTTGTTGATTCCCTTAGATTTTCTGTATAGACAGTCATGTCATCTGAAAAGACAGTATTATGTCTTCTTTCCTACTTTATGTACCTTCTGTTTCCTTTTCTTGTCTTATTATATAAGACTATTATATAGGACTTTCAGTATGAATTGAAAAAGAGTGGTGAGATGGCACATTCTTGCCCTCGTTCCTGAGCTTAGTAGGAAAGATTTAAATCTGTCGCCATTAAGGATGTTAACTGCAGGTTTTTTGGTAGATAGTCTTTTTTTTTTTTTTTTTTTTAAGATTTTATGTATTTATTTGAGAAAGAGAGAGCACGAGTCAGGGAAAGGGCAGAGAGAGGGAGAAGCAGACCCCTTGCTGCAGGGAGCCTGATGCAGGGCTCGATGCAGGGCTCGATCCCAGCACCCTGGGATCATGACCTGAGCTGAAGGCAGACGCTTAACCAACTGAGCTACTCAGGCACCTATAGATACTCTTTATCAATTTGAGAAAGTTCCCTTCTATTTCTCGTTTACTGAGAGGTTTTTTTTAAAAAAATATTTTATTTATTTATTTGACAGAGATCACAAGTAGATATTGGTCTATAGCTTTCTTTTCCTGTAACGTCATTGTCTGGTTTTGGTATTACAGTAATGCTGGCCTCATAGAATGAGTTAGGAAGTATTCCCTCTGCTTCTATCCTCTGAAAGAGATTGTAGAGAATTGGTATAACTTCTTCCTCAAATATTTCATAAAATTTAGAGGGGAACATATTTGAGCTTGGTGCTTTCTGTTTGGGAAGGTTATTAATTATTAACTCAATTTCTTTAACAGATATAGGTCTATTCAGATTGCGTGAATTTTGGTAAACTGTGTCTTGCAAGGAGTTGATTCACTCATTTAGTTTAACAGATTTATGGGCACAGATTTATGGTTCAAAGTATTGCTTTATTATCCTTTCAATTTCAATGGGATCTGTAGGATGTTCCTTCTTTCATTTCTGATATTAGTAATTTGTGCCTTCTTTTTCTTAGTTTACCTGGCTAGAAGCTTATTGATTTTTTTAATCTTTTTGAAGAAACAGCTTTTGGATTCATTGATTTTTCTCTATTGATTTCCTGTTTTTAATTTGACTGATTTCTGCTCTAATCATTTTTATTAAGGTATTGATTTTTATTTTCTTTTTATTGTAAAAAACTTCAAATACATACAAAATAGATATAATGTTTAATGAACCTCAATGTACTCATCTGTTAGCTTCAATTTTTATCACTGTATAGCTTCCCTTATTTCACCTATACCTCCACTTTTTTTTCTCCCTCAATATTGATTACTTTGAAGCCAATTCTAGTCATCTCATCTTATCCACAAACATTTCAGTATAGTTCACTAAAGGTAAGGACTTCTAAAAATCATAACACAATGTAAAAAAATGTAATGTAAAAAAAATGCTAAATCATAACACACTGGAACAAAATGCTAAAAAAAGTTAATAATTTCTTCATATCATCAAAAAGCCAGTCATTGTTTGAATTCCTAGCTTTCTCCTCTTATTTTTTGATTGAAATATAGTTGACATATATTAGTTTCAAGTGTATAACATAGTGGTTCAGCAGTTATGTACATTATGAAATGCTTTCCATGATAAATGTAGTTACCATCTGTCATACAAAATTATTAAAATATTATTGACTATATGCTGTACTTTTTCATCCTTGTAACTTATTTATTTGATAACCAGAAATGTGTACCTCCTAATCCCTTCTACCTATTTTGCCGATTCCCCAATCCCCTTTCCTCTGGCAACCACTGGTTCTCTATATTTATAAATATTGCTTCTCATTGTTTTTGTTTGTTTTTTAGATTCCACGTATAAGTAAAATCATATGGCATTTGTCTTTCTCTGACTTGTTTCACTTATCTGTTCTAATTCTTATTACTCCTTTTCACCTGCTTACTTTGGAGCAAATTGAATTTGTTCTAGCTTCCTGAAGTGGAAACTGAGATAATTGATTTTAGATATTTCTTCTTTTCTAATATTTGCATTTAATGCATTCATAAATTTCCCTCCAAGCATTGCTTTTGCTGCATCCCACACATTTTGGTAAGTTGTTTTCCTTTTCATTTAGTTCAAAATATTCTAAAAGTTCTCTTGAGATTTCCTTTTAGCTCCAACTTGCTATTTAGAATTGTGTTAATCTCCACCTATTTGGGGATTTTCCAGTTATCTTTCTGTTATTGATTTTTAGTTTGATTCCATTATGGTCTGAGGGAAGAAATTGTATGATTTCTATTCTTTTCACTTTGTTAAATCATGTTTTTTTTTTTTTTTAAGATTTTATTTATTTATTTGACAGACAGAGATCACAAGCAGGCAGAGAGGCAGGCAAAGAGAGAGAAGGGGAAGCAGGCTCTCTGTTGAGCAGAGAGCCTGATGCAGGGCTCAATCCCAGGCCCTGAGATCAGGACCTGAGCCGAAGGCAGAGGCTTTAACTTACTGAGCCACTCAGGCGTCCCATGTTAAATCATGTTTTTTGGCCCAGAATGTGATCTGTCTTGATGTATGTTCCATGTAAGTCTGAGAAGAATGTGTATTCTGCTATTATGGGGTGAAGTAGTCTGTAGATCTCAATTATAACTGGTTCATATATGGTGTTGTTGAATTCTACTATGTCCTTACTAATTTTCTGCCTGCTGGATTTGTTCCATTTTTGTGGAGTGTTGAAATCTATGATATATGGATAGTGAACTCATCTGTTTTTTCTCACAATTCCATCAGTTTTTACCTAATGCAGTTTGATGCTCTTTTGTTAAGCACATACTTGTTAACAATTGTTATGTCTTATTGGAAAATTAACCCCTTTATCATTATAGAATATTTTACTTTATTCTTGATAACTTTCTTTTGAAGTCTATTCTGTCTCAAATTCATATAGCTACTCCTGCTTTCTTTGGTTAGTGTTAGTATGGTGTATTTTTCTCCATACACTTACTTTTTATCTTTGTCTTTTTAAAAAGTTTTTATTTTTAAGTAATCTTTATACCCAATGTGGGGTTTTAATGTACAACCCCAAGATCAAGAGTCACACTCTCCTCCAACTGAACCAGCCAGGTGTCTCTTTATGTGTCTTTATACTTGAAGTGGGTTTCTTGTAGATAACATATAGTTGGGTCATGTTTTGTTTGTTTGTTTGTTTGTTGTCCTTCATAGTATCATTCTCAATTCTTCACTAACACCTATAATAACTCCCATAACAAGATACCACAGATTGGATGGCTTAAACATCAGAAATGTATTTATCACAGTTCTTGACACTAGAAGTCCAAGATCACAGTAGATTTGGCCTACCAGATGGCCCTTTTCTCACTGTGCCCTCATGTTGCTTTTCTTCTGTGCATATGGAGAGAGAAAGAGAGAAGTGTCTGGTGTTTTTTCCTCTTCTTCAGTCCTATTGGATTAGGATCTTGTGCTTATGACCTCATTTAGCCTTAATTCTCTCCTTAAGGGCCCTATATCTAAATACAGTCAATTAGGGGCGAGAAGTTCAACATAGGGATGGGGGGGTGCAATTGAATATTACTCAGCAATAAAAAAGAATGAAATCTTGCCATGTGCTACAACATGACTAGAGCTAGAGAGAATAATGCCAAGTGAAATAAATCAGTCAGAAAAAGACAAACACCACATGATCTCACTCATATGTGGAATTTAAGAAACAAAATAAATGAGTAAAGGAAAAAAAGGGAGAATGAGAAACCAAGAAACAAATTTCCAACTACAGTGAACAAAATACGGTTAAGAAGGGAGGTAGGTGGGGAAATGAGTGAACTAGGAAGTGGAGATTAAGGAGTACATTTATCCTGATGAAAAAAATATTTTAAAATTCCTTTAAATTATAAAGCACTATATACATAGTTTAACATTGGGTCATATTTTTTGAACTACTCTGATGATCTATCTTTTAATTGGGACATTTGGACCATTGACATCCAAAGTGATTATTGATATATTTGGACTAATAGCTACCATATTTGTTTTTGTTTTCTATTTGTTGCCCTGTTCTTTTTTCCTATTTTTCTCTTTGACTTTTCTTTCTGCCTTATTTTGTGGTTTTAATTGAACATTTTATATGATTCCATTTTCTCTCCTTTCTTAGCATACTGGTTATACTTTTTTCCCCACTTTTTTTTTTAAGTGGTTGCCCTAGAGTTTGAAATATACATTTTCAACTAATCTACATCGCCTTTCAAAAAATGCTATAGCTTGGGGTACCTGAGTGGCTCAGTCAGTTGAATTTCTGACTCTTGATTTGAACTCAGGTCATGATGTTAGTTGTAAGATTGAGCCCCATGTCGAGCTCCTGGCTCAGTGGGGTGTCTGCCTGAGATTTTCTCTCTCCCTCCTTCTACCCCACTCTGTCTCTCTCAGATAAACATCTTTATTTGAGTGGGGGGTGTAGCGGGAGAGGGAGAGAAGCAGACTCCCTGTTGAGCATGGAACCCAACTTGGGGCTCAATCCCATAACCCCAAGATCATGACTTGAGCCAAAATTAAGAGTCAGTTGCTTAAAAGAGTCAGAGCCATCCGGACACCACAATAAATAAATAAATACACACACACACACACACACACACACACACACACACACACACACATACTGTATCACTTCATGGCAGTGTGAATATCCTGTAACAACAAATTATCTTAATTCCTTCCTTTCGTTCCTTGTATCATAACTGTCATTTGTTTCACTTGTATATAAACTTACATTTGCATGTATATGTGATCTATACATAAACATGCATAATTGAATATATCATTGCTATTTTTTTATTATTGATATTATTTTGAACAAACTGTTCTCTGTTAGATCAGTTAAGAATAAGAAAAGTAATTTTTTCTTTTGCTTTTACTTATTTCTCCTTCCATGCTCTTCCTTTCTTTATGTAGGTCTGAGTTTCTGACCTATATTACTTTCTTTCTCTCAAAAGAACTTATTTTAACATTTCTTGTAAGGCAGGTTTACTAGCAACAAATTTCTTCAATTTTTATTTGAGAAAATCTTTCTTTTTTATGTTTGAAAAATAAGTTTGCAGAGTACAGAATTCTGGGTTGAAATTTTTTTCTGTCAACAGTTTAAATATTTCATCCATTCTCTTCTTTTTTAAAAATTTAAATTTGATTAGCCAACATATAGTACATCATTAGTTTCTGATGTAGTGTGCAATGGTTCGTCAGTTGTGTATAACACCCAGTGTTCATCACAATATGTACCCTCCTTAATGCCCAGTTTCCACATTCCCCCACCCACTTCCCTTTCCACAACCTTCAGTTTGTTTCCCAGAGTCAAGAGTCTCTCATGATTTGTCTCCCTCTCTGATTTGCTCCCATTCAGTTTTCCCCTCCCTTTCTCTATGATCCTCTGCGCTATTTCTCATATACTCCATTCTCTTCTCGCTTGCATGGTTTCTGAAGAGAAGTTGGATATAATACTTACCTATGTTCTATATAAGTAAGGTGTTTTTTACCTCTGGTTTCTCTAAAGGTTTTTTTTTTTTAACCTTTGATTTTTCTGTAGTTTGAAAATTATATATCTGTGTGTAATGTTTCCGATATATATCCTGGTTGGTGTTCTCTGAGCTTCCCGAATTTGTGGTTTGGTTTCTGACATTAATTTGGGTAGATTCTCAGTCATTATTGTTTCAAGTATTTTTTCTGTTCCTTTCTCTCTTTTCCTTCTAGTATTCCCATTAAGAATTTTGTAGTTGTCCCACAGTCCATAAATATTCTGTTTATGAATATTTATATTCATAATATATGAATATATTTTCCCCCTGTCTTTATTCTGTACTTTTGGAGGCTTCATTTATTATATCCTCTACCTCAGTGATTCTCTCCTCAGCTGTGTCCAGTCTGGTAATGAGCCCATAAAAGACAAACTTTATTTCTTTTAAAGTGTTTTTCATCTCTAGCTTCCTTTTTTGGTTCTTTCTTAGAATTTCCATCTCTCTGCTTACTTTGCCCATCTGTTCTTGCATTCTGTATACTTTATCTGTTAAAGTCCTTAGTATATTAATCATAGTTTTTAAAATTCCTGGCCTGATAATTCTAACATCTCTGCCATGTCTGGTTCTGATACTCATTTTATCTGGTTTTGGTATGCCTTATAATGTTTTCTTGATAGCCACATATGATGTACCAAGTAAAATGAACTGCTGAAAATAAGCCTTTAGTAATGTGGCGAGATGTGTGGGAGAGGAAGCATTTTATAGGCCTATAACTAGGTCTCAGTCTTTTAGTGAGTCCATGCTTCTGAGCTGTGACTTTCATAAGGGTTTCTCTGGGTTTTTTTCCTACTCTCTTTGGTTGGACAGCTAGCCTAGAACCAGCTGCATTCGGATGTTTCTCTTTCACTAGGTCAGTTAGGCTCTGATAATACCTCAGCAGGTTAGGTTTTGGTTAAGTAGTTTCTCCTAAGGGCAGGCCTAATTAAGAACAGAGTGCCCTGGCATATTTCCTTTTTCTTCCCGCCTCCCCCCCAATGAAACCCTGGGAGGATTTTTCTGTTATTCACTGTGTGTACTTGGTTCATTCCTAGAGGTGAATCTCACAATATTGTGGGGGATCCCCATAACTGGGTCCTTGTGGAGCTGTTAACTCTCAGAGTTGTCCGCAGTGAGCCTCCACCAATTCATCGATCATGTTCAGGTTTTTTGTCCGGTGGTGGTTTTGTTTGTTTTTTACCCTGGCACTTGTTCCATGACAGTTTCTACTAATGAGTCTTGGCTCTGGGAAGACTTTAATTCCTATGTTCATCTGCTCGTCTTCTTTATCTTGGGGGCATGGTTTCCCCTGTGTCCTCCCCTCTCTTATGAATCCAAGAAGAGTTGTTGATTTTTCAATCTGTTCAGCTTTTTACTTATGGTTAAGACAGAATACTGATTTCCAAGCACCTGATATGTGGAATTGGAAAACAGAAGTCTGATAAAAATTTTGAATATTCACTGCTTTTTTCTAAACTTAGAAAAAACTTAGAAATTAAAAATATTTCTTTATATTCCAAAGGAGCTTAATATTTTCTTTGTTTCATAATCTAATTTGAATTAGTTATTTTGGGTTTTTCTTTTTTTTTTTTAGAATTTTAAAAATTTAATTTAATTCCAATTCCAAACATTAGTGGAAAAAAAGACAAACATGAGATCTATTTCACTTTGTATTTTTTCCAATTTGATAGAGCAAGACAGTGTTGTATTTCATCACAATCTGCTATATAGACAGATAATAATGCCTTCCAATAAACTTTTTACAGATCATAGTTTAAATTTTATATTTAAAAAAATGTAATTCTCTGAGGTGCTCTAGTTCTCAATTACTTCACTTTAGGGCCTACTTTATACTCATTAGATAGGTGATATTTTTTAAAGAGCCATATTTCTTGACATTTTTTTTACAGGTTAATCTTCAAAGAAGGTAAATTATATCCTTTATTCACTGAACATTTACTGTGGCAGGAATCACCACAACTATTAAGCTTTAAACAATATATTAAGATATAAAACAAAATTCTACTATAGTTTTTAAACAGTTTTATTGAGGCAAAATGGACATATAATAAATCATAAATATTTAGAGTATAAATTTTGATAAGCTTTGCCATATGTATATTCCCATGAAACCATTACCATAATCAAACTTATCCCTAAGTTTCCTCATGCCCTTTTGTAGTTCATCACTCTTACCTCCTCTCTTCCCTCCACTCTTATACAGACAACAACTTATTTGTTATCTCCAGAGATAAATTTGCATTTTCTAGAGTTTCATATAAATAGAACCATAGGGACGCCTGGGTGGCTCAGTTGGTTAAGCAGCTGCTTCGGCTCAGGTCATGATCCCAGCGTCCTGGGATCGAGTCCCACATCGGGCTCCTTGCTCGGCGGGGAGCCTGCTTCTCCCTCTGCCTCTGCCTGCCATTCTGTCTGCCTGTGCTCGCTCTCTCTCCCTCTCTCTCTCTGATAAATAAATAAAATCTTAAAAAAAAAAATAGAACCATAAAATATGTACTCTTTTTTTCTGACTTCTTTCACTCAGCATACTTATTTTGAGATTTATATATGTTGTTGCAGGTATCAATAGCTGATTTCTTTTTATTGCTGAGAGGTATTAGTGTTACATTATATAGGCTTCAGATTGTTTATCCATGTACCTGTTGATGGACATTTGAGTTGTTTTATGTTTTGGCCAATGCAAATAAAGCTGTTTTGAACACTTGTGTATGAGTCTTTGTAAGGTCAGAGCTTTCATTACTCTCGAATACCTAGAATAGTTGCATTGAATGATAGGACTATGTTTTACCTCATAAGAAATTGCCAAATTGTTTTTCCAAAGTGATTGTACCATTTTACATTCCCACCAAGAGTGTATGAAAAAGTTCCAATTTCTCCACATTCTCTCCAAGGCTTGGTATGGTCAGTCTTTTTCATTTTTGGCCATTCTAGTAAGTGTCTCATTGTGGTCTTATATTGCATTTCCCTAATAATTAATGGTGTTGAGCCCCTTTTCATCTACTTATTTGTTTATCTTTGGTGAACAACCTGTTCAAATCTCTTGCTATCTTTTAAAAATTGGGGTGGTTTTCCTGAATTTTAAGAGTCCTTTACAAATTTTGGATACAAGTTCTTTATCAGATGTTTACTTCCTAAACATTTACTCTTTATCTGTGACTTTCCTTATCACTTTCTTAACAGTGGGCTTCAAAGAGCAAAAATTTTTAAAATTGATGAAGTCTGATTTATCAATGTTCTTTTTTTCTTTAAAAAATGCTTTCATTGTCATATATAAGAAAACATTGCCTTATCCAAGGCCACACAAAGTTTTTCTTCTTATGTTTTCTTCCAGTTTTATAATATTAGATATCCCATTTAGTTATGTAATCTATTATAGTTAATTTTTTATTTAGTAAATGGTGTGGTTGAATTTCTTTCTGCATTTTTTTTTCATATAGTTGTCTAGTAATTTTAGTACCATATTTGAAATTATTGTTATTTCTCCACTGAATTGCCTTTGCATCTTTGTCAAATATCAGTTTTCAATTTAGCTGTGAGCCTGTTTCTGGGCTCTATTCTTTTTCATCAATTTCTTTCTTTTTTTTTTTTTAATATTTTTATTTATTTATTTGACAGACAGAGACCACACGTAGGCAGAGAGGCAGGCAGAGAGAGGAGGAAGCAGGCTCCCTGCTGAGCAGAGAGCCCGATGCGGGGCTCGATCCCAGGACTCTGGAATCATGACCTGAGCTGAAAGCAGAGGCTTTAACCCACTGAGCCACCCAGGCGCCCCTATTTCTTTATATTTATGTGAACACTATAGTTTTGATTACTCTCACTTCATAATAATTCTTAGAATCAGGTGGAATTAGCCCTGAAATTTTCTTCTTTCACAAAGTTGTTTTGGCAATTATAGGCCTTTTGCATTTCTGTATAAGTTGTATTATCAGCTTCTCAATTTCTACAGAAAAAGCCTTCTGAAATTTTGATTAAGATTGCGTTGAACCTATAAATAAATTTGGTGAATAATGGCATTCTAATAATATTGGCTTTTCTGACCCTGAATATATCTTTCTATACTTTTATTTTTACTCATTTTAGATTTCAAATATGTTTTTAGAGGTAGTCTATCATTTGGTCTTTTTTTTTTTTAAAGATTTTATTTATTTATTTGACAGACAGAGATCACAAGTAGGCAGAGAGGCAGGTTGAGAGAAAGAGGGGGAAGCAGGCTCCCTGCTGAGCAGAGAGCCCAATGGAGACCCTGGGATCATGACCTGAGTCAAAGGCAGAGGATTTAACCCACTGAGCCACCCAGGCGCCCTGGTCTTTTTTTTTTTTTTTTTCATCCAAACTGACAATCTCTGACTTTTAAGTGGAACATTTAGGTCATTTACATTTAATGTGATTATTGACATCATTAGATTTAATCCACTGAGCCACCAGGTTCCCCGACATCATTCGGTTTAAATCTATCAACTTGGATTTTATTTTCTATTTGGTCTACTTGCTCTTTGTTCTTTCTTTCCTCTTTGTATGTGTTTTTTTGGATTAAGTGAACATTTTTGTGTGTGTGATTTCATTTTACTTCCTTTGTTGGCTCATAGCTATAATTCTTCATTTTGTTATATTAGTGGTTCCCTTAAGATTTATAATGTATATACTTTAACTTACCATTTCCCTTCAAATGATATTATACTTTACATATAGTATAAAAATTTTATAATAGTATACTTCCATTTCTCTTCTCCCATCTTTTATGCTATTACTGTTATGTATTTTACTGATGTATATGCTAAAAAATCAAAATATATTATTATTATTGCTTAAACAATTGTATTTTAGGGCATTAAATAATGAGAAAAAATCTTGTGTGTTTATCCATGTAGTTTCTATTTCCAGTGCTCTTCACTTTTCTGTGTAGATCCACATTCCATCTGATATCATTTTCCATATGCCCTATTGATGTCCTTTAACATTCTAATAGTGTAGGTTTTCTGGTGAGGAATTCTTTAAATTTTTGCATGTCTGAAACTGTCTTTATTTTCCTTTTTATTTTTTTTTTAATTATTATTTTTTTAAGATTTTATTTATTTATTTTACAGAGAGAAATCACAAGTAGATGGAGAGGCAGGCAGAGAGAGAGAGGGAAGCAGGCTCTCCGCTGAGCAGAGAGCCCGATGCGAGACTCGATCCCAGGACTCCGAGATCATGACCTGAGCCGAAGGCAGCGGCCTAACCCACTGAGCCACCCAGGCGCCTCTATTTTCCTTTTAAAAAAAAAATTCTGCTGGTTATGGTGTGGTAAATTGATAATTTGGATTTTTTTCAGCACCTTAAAAATGTATCTGTTTTATTATCCTTTGCTACTGCTACTAATACTAACAAAAGTGTCAATTCTGGGTTGGCTTTAATTGATAGATTATTCTAGTTATGAATTATGTTTTCCTGCTTTTTTGCAATTTGGTAGTCTTTGATTAGATTACAGACAGTTTAAATTTTGCATTGTGGGGTGCTGGATATTTTTGTATTTTTATAAATATTCTTGTGCTGAGATGTAACTAAGTTACTTGGAAACAGTTTGATTTCTTCAGGACTTGGTTTTATGATTTGTTCGATGATTCTAACTCAGCCAAGCTAATTATTCCTACTACTGAGACCATTTCTTCCTGAGTATTCTACCCAATGGCCAATGAATTACAAGCTTTTTTCAATTTGTTTCTGTGAGTAAGCCTGACTTTTTGTGAGTGCCAGACACTCTGTTCTCTAATCCTCTCAGATTTTTCTCCCTGGCCATAGATAGTTTTCTCATTTGCATGCACGAACCAGTTCTCTGAATATTTCAGTGGGGCCCTCTGCAGACATCCAGCATTTTCTATGTATCTTTCTTCTCTCCAAACTCTGTTCTGTGAATTGTGGCTGTTTTATTCTCTCTGACATTCAGCTCCATTTTCTCAGTTCAGGGAATCTGCAGGATTCTGTGTTCCCTCTCCTTGAAAATTATACCTCATTTGTTTCCCATCTCTCACAGGACGATGTCCTTCCTTGCTTGAAATCCAGTGTTTTGACAGAGGTTGTTTCAAATGTTTTGTCTGGGTTTTTTTTTTTTTGTTGTTGTTGTTGTTAGTTCAGAGGAGTGAGTAAATCTAGTTCTTTCTACTCCATCTTGGGTGGAAGCAAAGCTTTCTCTACTACTATTACAATTTGCACCTATTTTTGGAGGAATATGAAGGAGAGATTCCTAAACTACAAGTTCTAAAAATGAGCTGCGTGGTACTCTGGTAATTTTAATATTTAAGCCAAAGTCTCAGAACTATGTTATTCCTTTCCACAACCTTTCCTAAATTGGATTATGTTGCTCTTACTCCGATCTCTTGGATAGGGTAAGAGTTATAGTGTTCCAAAACACAATAAATAAGACCCATTATGGTTTGCACAAGGAGCCATTCAGTCTGCCCTTCCGATTTCTGGAATGATGCTTGTGTAGTTTGTTCTAGTTGATATAGCCTGCTGAAAAACAGCCTGAAATCATTCTTTTATCTTTGGGCCCAAGTCTTCACATACTGCTTCAGGTGACTTAGAATTCCTCTGCCCATACCAAGACCAAGCTGGCAAGAGTATTCAGGAGAAGAGCAGCCAATACTGGGAAAGTGAGGGAGTCAAAGAATAGCACTGATGTAGGACTCACTGATAAAGTGATTAAGTAATTATGTGTGACAGAGAAAAACAGGAGCAAGGTGGTTTAATTCGGTTCAATGTAACAGACATTTTTTAGTATTTCCTTTATACCAGGCACTGTCCTAAGTACCAACAGTGCAAAGGAATTAAGAAAAATATTAATAACTACACCTATCCTCTTCCAATCTCTCCAATAACTTCAATTAAAGCTAAAGTGATTGTGGTGGCCTCCATATGCAATCTGGCTTCCTGCTGTCTCTCTCTCTCTCTGAAATGATTACTCTTTCCCTTGTTCTTTCTCTTCTAGCTAATCCTCAAAAATACTAGACACATTCTTGCCTTAGTGCCTTTGCTCTGGTTAGTTCCTCTGCTTGGAAAGCTCTTCCAGCAGATTAACTGCATGTCTGCTTCCCTCAGCTTCTTCAAGTTTTTGTTCACTTTGCTCCTCAGTAAGATATATTCTGTTTAAAATTGTATCTCCCCTCACATACTCTCAATCTGCCTTAGTTGCTCTACTTTTCCATGGCATTTATGAACCTCTAAATTGTTAAAAAATATTCTTATTATGTCTCCCAGAACTTGAATGTAAGCTTCAGGAAGACAGGATTTTGTCTGATGTGTATTCCAAGCACCTCAAACAATGCCTGGCATGTTAGTGAAAGAATAAATAATATATCCTAATCTCTAGATGCTTATATAGAGTCAGAGAAGGAGGAATTTCTCATATTTCTAAACTCAATATCAAGTTGCAGGGAACGATTTAGTATGGGAAGATGTTAGTGAGCTGTCAAATTCTTAAATTTGGATATCATCAAGTACTATTGTTTTGATTAAATTGCATTGTATTGCATTTTTTCTAAATAATCTGACTTTAAGTTGTACTTCCTAATTTCTGGTTTGTTTCCCTTTTTAATCAAAACGTTCATTTATTCTAGTCAGCTCTTACCTGAATTAACAATATATAGTTATGGGGGAACCCAGTTGCCTCAGTTGCTTAAGCATTGATTTGATTGCAATTCAGGTCATAATCTCAGGGTCATGAGGTTGAGCCCTGGATTGGGCTCCGCAGTCACTGGGAAGTCTGCTTAAGATTCTCTCCCTTGCTCTCTCTCTCTAGTATAAATAAATCTTAAAATGTGTGTGTGTGTGTGTGTGTGTGTATGTGTGTGTACTTTTATCAGAAGATTCAACAACAGCAGAGACCCCTCCCCTTTTCTCTAACCTCCCTTACCAGATTACTGTCTATCAAAAAATTGAGTTTAGGGAGAGGGGTGGAGAGAGAGTTGTAAATTCTTTGTAACCTTTTTAACAATTGTGTTTGAAGAATTTTTGTATTATATTAGTCATTAGCATTTTTCATATATTTTACAGTTTGGGTCTCCCCAGATTTATTTGTTTGTTTGTTTGTTTTCACTATGCAACCATGTTGTTCTTATTTTTAGTAATTAGCTTAATTTTATCTTAATTCTTGTGGCTTTTGGAAAAAGTCATGCATTTACTAAGCTGCTTTATTACTTTTTGTATGTTTCCTGCATATAAGTGTAGTTTTGAACTCATTTCACGACTCCTAACTGCTTAAGTTTTCTTTCCATTAGATGGTTCTAATTATAGCCAGAAGCCTGATTGGATTTTTTAAAAATACTTTTTTAAAAAGTAGTAACACTCAGTCTAAAACAAGGATAATACAGAAAAGAATAGATAAATAAAATACAGCTAGTTTCCATCTAGAGATGAGGGTTGTTAGCATTTTGGTATATCTCTTTTTGGTATGCATAAGGCGAGGGTGTTAAGGAGAACTTGAGATGGCCAGGGACAGAACATTGGGAAACTAACATTTGAAGACTGGGCAGAAGAAAAGTCAGAGAAAGATGTTGTACCAGCGAAAGTTATTAAGAAGGAAGTATAGGCTTTTAAGATAATGAGAAAAGGGGAAAAGGATAAATGGGTGAAAAGCTGAGGACAAACTCATCCCAAAGATTTGTATTAACTGAGGTATATTCCTTAGAGTGTCTCCACTACACCCTGCTACGTAAAAGCAGGTAAGTTCAAAATCCATATATCACCACTTCCTGACCTCTTTTATAGTCCTGTGTCCCTGATTATATACATGATATTGAAACTCAGATGATATTTAATATTGTTAAAATATAATTGATAAAATACAGGATACTCAGTTAAATTTAAATTTCAGATAAATAATAAATAATTTATAATATAAATATGTCCTAAATATTACATAGTTTCTATCTCTTGTTATTTTTGATAATTTGTTTTTTGTTAGAAGATAGCTCATCTGACCCATTTAAAAAACATATTGCAATAAAGATACATAGAGTATTTTCTTATAATTAAATAGAAATCTTTCTTCCTCCATTAAGATTTTTATATATGCTAGAAGGAATGTGCTTTACTTGCCTGGCTTATTCTTGACTTTCAGTTCTCAATTTAAATGTCATTTTTTCAAATGCTTTCTCTGACCATCCATTCTAAAGTAGTTTCAACTTGATTCTTTCATAGTGCCTTCTTTTTCCTAATGATATTTATCACATTTTAAATTATATATTTATGAGTTTACTCATTTGATGTCTATCATTCCCTTAAGACAGAAAGCTTCATAAAAGCTGTCTATTTTGTTCACTACCACATACCCAGTGGCTAATACAATGCATGGCCCCTGTATGTGGTATTACATGAATGATTCTCTGAAAACACTTTTATTTTTTTTAAATCCTGAGGAAGTTCCTGCAGTGGTTTCATGGTATCTAAAAGATGGCCAACTTCCTAAGGCTAATCCTAAGGCCTTCCTTCCACTTCTCCTCCACATCTATCATTCACTATTGCTCAGCTAGTAGTCATCTCTTCAGTCATCTCTTCAATCCTACACATATGTCTTTGCCTTATTATTCCCTCTCACCTCTTCCCTTTATGTTAATTTCTGACCAAACCATCTACTGAGGACAAACCTCAAACTCATCTCTTCTAAGAAGCCAGATCCAGTCTGCTGTTCTTAATAGCTCCCCTGTTCTATGTGCCTATAGCACTCATGTGTAATCTTTTTTTATTTTTAAGATTTTATTTATTTATTTGACAAGGAGAGACACAGAGAGAGAGGGAGCACAAGCAGGAGGAGTGGGAGAGGGAGAAGCAGGCTTCCTGCTGAGCAGAAGCCCGGTGTGGGGCTCAGTCCCAGGAGCCCAGGATCATGACCCCCCTGAAGGCAGACTCTTAACAACTGAGCCACTCAGTTGTCCTGTGTAATCCATTCATTAAGAACTGTGAATTTGACTGAATAATGCTTTGTAATTGTCAATATTTTTCATAAACCATTTAAGGATAGAGAATATGGCTACAGTTAGGAATCAGAAATTCACCAAAAGACATTTATTTGGCCATTGAGTAAATTTGTCGTTCTGAGTATTTACCTAGAATCAGGAAGGAAGATATGGAAATGCCATAAAGGGTCTTATAGAACATGATTAAGAACTTGGATTTTATTTAATATATTAGGAAGCCATTGTAAGATTTTTGATAGAATAGAAACGCGATCTGATGAATGACTTAAAAAATAATCCCTGACTGCTTTACAAAGATGTGTTGTGGTGGGACAATATTGGAAGAAGAAAAAGGCTATGGGTGAAAGTTGATGGAAGATAAAAAACAAGGATGACTCTTAGGTTTTTGACATAAATGATATTGACGTTTTTTGAGTTGAGGAAGAATTAGATGGGGTCAATTTGGGGAAAATTTAAGAGTTAAATATGAGACAAATTAAGTTTGAGGGGCCTACTAGGCATCCAAGTGAAGAAATTGAGTAGGCAGTATGTGTCTGAAGGTTAGGGCTAGAAATAAAAACTTGATGGGGCGCCTGGGTGGCTTGGTGGGTTAAAGCCTCTGCCTTCGGTTCAGGTCATGATCCTGGGGTCCTGGGATCGAGCCCCGCATCGGGCTCTCTGCTCAGCAAAGAGCCTGCTTCCCCTCCTCTCTCTCTGCCTGCCTCTCTGCCTATTTGTGATCTCTGTCTGTCAAATAAATTTAAAAAATTTTTGAGAGACATCAGGATGTTTATTGATCATATTTATAGCTATGGGACTAGCAGGGTAGTGAGAATAGATTAAGAAGAGAAGTGACAAAAGACTGAGACCTGGGGCAAGCTGATATTCAGAGGATTGGAAAAGGAGATGCCAGCATCATTAAGGCAAAGACTATAAATTCTTTTGCATCTCTCAGAGTGCCTGCTTTAACGCTGGGCTCACAGTAAATGTTCCAAAAACATTCACTGAAGGAATGAACAAATAAATTGCTGGAAAAGTGGGTATGTTGCCATACCATGCACCTCTTCTGAATATGTCCATGCCAGAGCACAAAATACTGTTTCTGTCACAGTCTCAGTCACATACTAGGATGGAAAATTCCACACCTGGCAAGAACTTACTGGTAGTATTTTTTTTTTAACACTTAATAAATTACATGTTTGAAATGAAGTTTTCTCTTCTTCTTTTACTTGAGTGCGGCAAATGGAAAAATATCTCAACCAGTATGTTCTAATGTGATACATTGATTATTTTTTTCATTAGAAGACACCAAACTTAATCCTTGGCAATCCATCAAGACCATATATTTTCAAGTGCCAGTAAGAGTGAGATGACTTTGGCAAATCTGAAGCAAATTGCTCTATTTTCTTTTCTATTTCAGTTGAAGTACATGCACTTAAAATTCCTCCTGGAGTACATCCAAATTACAAAAGGAAACAAAGCTAAAATCTGAATATCGAAAGGAATAAGCAAGAGATCCTTAGATAGTTATCTATTGGTTTTTTTGGATTCAAATTTATATAATTAATATTGTTCCTAAAACTGTATGATACCATTCATATTCGAATAGTGGCATAATTTTCAAAGGATCAAAGCAGAGGATATAGAGTCATGGGCAAGGTATTTCCAACACCTTGCAACAAATCATGGTCACCATCATAAAATATAGAATTGCAAATTTTGATTATGGGAGGGTATTTGCCATCAGAAGGCTTTTGAATCATTGAGTTAAATGAAGACTTAAAAAGAAAAATTATCCCATTTAATGGCCAAAACTAACAGGGCTATACAGTTTAAGTGTTCAGAGATTTATGATGCAATGCTCATATAGGCAACTGATGTCAATTCTGGGAACTGGTATTAAGAGCAGTGGAGTGAAACAGAGTTGATGAGTTAGACAGAAAGGGCAGTTCATTTTCAGATTTCTTTCAAAACACAGCAAGAGAGAAGCAAAGGCTGCAAAAACAAATGAAATTTCCAGCCTAGACCTTGACATGTAAAATATCAAAAATTATAGTTGAAAGAGATTAAAATTGCCATCTAGCCTGTGATGTTTCCCATTCATCTTTCTTGGGTGATGAAAAAAAAAGTCATTTCAAAAAATTTCTCTTTCTTACTAACTGTGTTAGAAGAGGTTTGTGGTAGAAAGCACCGTGAAGTAGAACTTCTTAAAGTGTATGTTACAGAAGAGGTGGTACAAGAAAGTGGATAAGCCTTTCAAACATCATTAAACCAGGCAAGATCCACTCAAGTACCCAAGAGACGTTCATCAGTGGAAACATGAAGTTCACATCTTTCCTGAAAGTAATCTTCCTTCAGAGAATGCATTCAGAGAATGCTGTAAGATGATATGAATATTCAGTCTTGTATCATTCTACTTATTTTTCTGGCTATAATAGATCATCAGCATTGGAGAAAAGGACAAGGATTTGGGGGAGATTTTCCTAGCTTGCATAACTAAGTTAAGGAATCTTAAAGAGGAATTTTTATAAGCCTGAAAGGGAAAAAGTATTCCCTTTATCTTAGCAGCACAGACACTGTAGTGTGTTCTATGGTGGGGATACCAAGGATGAATTCAGTGAATTCCCCCTTTGTATTACATATTTATACCAGTTCCTTTTTAGGAATCAGGATTTTAAGAGCAAAAAAAAAAAAACCCATTTCCTTTCTTAGACATTGCAGTTAACTTCACATAGAATAGGTAATATAGAGATATATCTACTGCATTGAAAGACTAACTTTATATACTTCATTATTCACGTATGATTCTGAGAGTTGGAATAATAAGGTCTTATTACATGGGATCAGATTCAGAGTGGCCATAGGCAGTAATCAGGAATCACAGTGAGGGAGCTGTCTCTTTTTAAACCTATGATTAAGTGACTCTCCCAGTTAAGGAATGTACATTTTCTAGTCCCTTTTAATCTGACTATTTTCTTTTATCCTAGGAAGCATTATCTTTTTCAAAGTACATCCATCTCCTTAGAGAATCCCTTTCTCTTCTGATTCAACACATAAATACATTTCTGCTCTAGTCTATGGCAAAAATTTGTAATAGAATAAGTGATACAAAATGATATTTAAGAAAAAATACATACCCTTTCTTCTCTGTTCCTTTTGGTCTTCTTGGCAGAGGAATCTTCTTAAATGCTCCAATTCACTGGGTGAGTTTGGGCAAAAGGAGAAAAAAGGAGGTGCTAGAAGGAGGTTCTTTACAAATAAACCTTTGTCTGCCTTGTCTCTTGCCTGGGATTGACAGACTCACTGATCCAGCCAGGACTGGGGAGGAGGGGAGTGGAAAAGAGACAGGCCTGAAAGAACTGCCTCCCTTGGATTCTTCCAAGCCAGGCAAGGCAGAACTGAACAGCTTCTTTACAGAGGGAAATAACTAGTTTATACAAGAACTTCAGGGAGGCAGACTCTTGGAGCAATAAAATGTAAAACCTGAGGGATTTAAAAAGAACACAGAGTAGTTTTAACCTTAGGAGAAGTGTGCGTGTGTGAGTGAGAGAGAGACAGACAGACAGACAGACACAGAGACAGACACAGAGACAGATAGGGACAGAGAGAGGAGGGAGAGAAAAAGAGGCGAAGGAGAGAAGAAGGAGAAATGGCTAATGTGATTTTAGGCAAATAGCTGAGCACTTCTTCCTCTTTCACAGTTTCTTTGTGATTTTTCACTCAGTTTTCCTCACCACCTAGATCTCTTATTATAATATTATGGCTGAATATATGTTCAAACTCTTCAAGTCCTCACCCAGTGAGTAATTACCAGTCAAAGGAAAGTAGAAAATAAAATGACTGAGAAAAGAAATCCGTGTCTCAAATAAAGGCACAAAAGGAATTTCACTCTGTTTTGAGCAAACTGCACTGGAATCGTAGCATCTGCTAACTATCCTTTAATTGTTGGTTAATTTTTAAAAATTCAATTCGGAGTAACATGGAAGGAGTTGGAAAAATTAGAATCTGGATTATCTAGACAGAGAATGGAGGGACGAGCATTCTAGGTTGTATAAAAAAAGGCAGGAAGGTGAAGGAGAGGGGAACAACTCTGGGGTGACTCAAGTGGTTTAGTGTAGCTGGATCTAGGGACAGCAGAGGAAAAAGTTAGAGAACTAGAAAGAAGCAAGTTGATGAAGTACCCCATATGCTACATTGAAAATTTTACTCTGAAAGCCAATGGAAAGATGAGAAAAGTATTAACAAGGACGAAAACCCTAACTGCAGTGTGAAAGAAGGATGATGTAGGAAGAAGGAAGCTAGCTTCAGAAGAGGGCCCTTGTGGTAACCCAGAAGGGAAGATAAGAAGCAAAGCTAAAAATATTTGGCAATCAATTAGGTTTTTATGTTTAGGGTAGAAGTAGTTGAAAGAAGGGAAGGAGACTTTATTAACTTGTAGGAGCTTTGAATGGATAATGCATTATTCATCTAGGGAAAGGAATACAAAAGGAAGAACAGTTTTGGTGGAGCAGGAGGGGAAAATAGAAATGAGTGAGTTTATTTTTTATTGAGTTTCAAGTGTTCTTATTTTTTATTTTAATTACAGTATAGCTAGCATACAACGTTATAGGTATTTCAGTTGTACAGTATAGTGATTCAACAACTCCCATACATCTCCTGGTTTTCCTCATGACAAGTGTGCTCCGTAATACCCATCTCCTGTTACCCCCCATCCCCCCTACTATTTCCTCTCTGGGATCCATCACTTTGTTCTCTATAGTTAAGAGTTTGTTTCTCGGTTTGTCTCTCTCTTTCTCTCTCTCTCATTTTTTCTTTTGGTTATTTGTTTTGTTTCTTAAATTCCACATATGAGTGAAATTGTATGGTATTTGTTTTTCTCTGACGAACTTATTTCACTTAGCATTATACTCTCCAGCTCCAATCATGTTGTTGCAAATGGCAAGATTTCATTCTTTTTTTTTTTTTTTTAAAGATTTTATTTATTTATTTGACAGAGAACACAAGTAGGCAGAAAGGCAGGCAGAGAGAGAGGAGGAAGCAGGCTCCCCGCTGAGCAGAGAGTCCGATGTGGGACTCAATCCCAGGACCCTGGGATCATGACCCGAGCCGAAGGCAGCGGCTTAACCCACTGAGCCACCCAGGCGCCCCAAGACTTCATTCTTTTTATGGCCGAATCATATTCCATTGTATATATATATATATGCCACATCTTCTTTATCCATTCATCAGTTGATGGACACTTGGGCTGCTTCCATATCTTGGCTATTGTAAATAATGCTGTTGTAAAAATAGGGGTGCGATATCTCTTTGAATTTACATTTTTGTATTTTGGAGGTAAGAACCCAGTAGTTCTTACCAGGGCAGTTCTATTTTTAACTTTTTCTTTGAGACTTTATTTATTTGTTCATAGGGACAAAGAAAGAGAGAGGGAGGCAGAGGGAGAAGCAGACTTCCCATGAAGCAGGGAGCCCAATGCAGGACTCTATCCCAGGACCTCGGGATCATGAACTGAGCTTAAGGCAGATGTGAACCAACTGAGCCACCCAGGAACCCCTATTTTTAACTTTATGTGGAAACTCCTTACTGTTTCCACAGGGACAGTACCAGTTTGCCATTCCACCAACAGTGCAAGAGGGTTCCTTTTTCTCTACATCTTTGCCAGCACTCATTGTTTCCTCTGTTTTGTATTTTAGCCATTCTGACAGGTGTAAGAAGATATCTCATTGTAGTTTTGATTTGCATTTTCTTGATGATGAGTGATGTTGAGCATCTTTTTAAAAAAATATTTTATTTATTTATTTGAGAGAGAAAGATAGCATAAGCGGGGGGAGCAGCAGGCAGATGGAGAATCAGACTCCCTGCTGAGCAGGGAGCCCAAAGCGTGACTTAATCCCAGTACCTTGGGACAATGACCTGAGCCGAAGGCAGATGCCCAACCAACTGAGCTACCCAGGCATCCCTATTGAGCATCTTTTCATGTGGTTGCTGGCCAGCTAAATGCCTTCTTGGAGAAATGTCTGTTCAGGTCTTCTGCCCATTCAAAAATTGGATTATGTGGGTTGTGGATGTTGAGTTTTAAAAGTGTAAGAGGAAAACAAACTAATAGAAGCTATTCAGCCTTCACTCCATCTTAAGAGCTGTTCATCTTGTTTCCCCCATGTCAGTCAATCTAGACTAGAAGTGTAGTGCCAACCCAAATTGCTTTTCCTATAAACAGGTTCTCTCTTTTTCTGTTTTACTGTTCTTTCCCTGTGTGTCTGATTCTTTTTTATTTCCCTTATTGCATTGCTCATTTTGTTTCCTTGCATTTATTCCATAGCTGGTGAGAATTGTTGACTCATTTTTATATTCAACAATATTCAAATCCTAATATGCCTGCCGCCATATTTCTTACATGCCTGTTTCAAGTGATGCCAGTAGCTCGAGACAATGAAATGACTACCTAATGCCTCTGGATCATGTTCCTAGACACTTAGGAAAGACTTCCCCAAAACAACGCATTTTGATCTTGGCTTCCTAGTCCCTTGTTGTGTCTCAAACATTTACTTATTACTTTCTAGACACCCCACCATTTCTAGGGAGAATTATTGAATGTTGTTAAATTTAAAAACATCTTCTATTATTTATCCTGATGTCCTTCACACAGATTTGCCCATTTGAAAAGCAATGGAATTGCAAACCAAGGCCTGCAATTGGAGAGGTTGCCCTTGTGACTTTTAATTTGGGGTTCAAATCTGAAGCCACTATTTATCTTCTTATATGCAGCATTTTGTTTGTTTTTGTCTTCTCTCCTGACTATCAGTTACTAAGACCTTGTCAAATCCTGATTTATGTTGTTCTGGAGACCATCTCTCTTTTTGAGACAGTCTTTGGGCCCTCCCAAAGTAAACCTCTTAAGTGTGGTAGGTTAGGACATTTAAATATATTGTCCACATTTCTAGAAAATATGTTCTTCTAGATTTTCATGTGATATTTACTACATGTGTGTGTGATTTATATAGGTTATGTTATCACCCTTATGTCCAATCAGGTTTGTTACCAATAGAAAATCCTGTAAATTAATGACAGAGTCTTTTCATGAGTAGAGAAACATTTGATATAGAACTTAAGCAATTATGTTAAAAGTATTGTTTTTAAATTTGAAAAGCAAGCTGAGTAGTATTTTATAGACAAACAAACAATAACAACAAAATCCTTCCAATCAGGTGAAGTCTCAGGAGATGTCTTAAATACAAATAATTTTAGATGTTGGACGTCCTAAGCTTATGAAGAAAATGGGAACACACATAAGCTCTCCCTCTGGTTTCTAGTTGGGAGCTCATGCATATGTCCTGATTTAGAATCTGCTGCTCCTCTGTTCTGTAATTGACCCCTTTCTCTTATCTCCCTTGGGCCCAAATCCTTCTGGAGTCACTAAGATTGGCAGTGTGGGGAGAAGCAGCAGCTGGTTTCAACCTTCACACGTTCCTCCTAAGAGAGAAGTAGGACCTTTTTTTCTGACTATTCTTGACAAAAGGAGTTTCAAAATAATTATGCTAGTTGAAAACGAATCCTCAGTCTGCTTGTTGCAATGATAATGAGCCACAGATAAAACGATCTTTGAAAATTCCTTTAAAATCAGTTAAAAAGAAACAATTAACCTGTTGTGTTAACTTAATTATTTTTGAACCCTGTAAAAGAGTATTCTTTTTGATTAAAACTATTTAAAGTTTCCTTTAAGATTTCCTCTGAAGTTGGAACATTTGTGCTTAGAATGGTTTTTGCAACTGGTTTGTACAAGATAACCTCTATTACTCAAACTTAGCTTTCTGCCACTGAAGTAGAACTTATGAAAGCAGACTCTACTGAGCAGCGTCAAGGGAGGCCCTGGAGGAGGCAGCAGAAGTACCAAGGAGCTGTTGTGGGAGGTGCTGAGCTGGTGCCACCACCACAGGCAGAGAGCACTGTTTCCAAGAGGCAGTCTCAGAGGGCTGATGTCTTCAGGAACTGCTGGGATTCCCCCACAGGCAGTCGGGGCTCTAATGGGAATTGGAGAGGAAGACTTCTTGCTCAGACACTTCTAGTCAGAATAGCAAACACAAGCTCTCTTTTACCTGGGCACGGAGAGGGAGGCACCCTCTGGGAGGGCTGGACTTTTTCTCAGCATTTATACATAGAGGTGGTAAACACCCCGAGTAATGTGATCTTTAAGTATGATAGAAATAAAGTAAAAAAGATAAACATCAGGAGAGAAATTTATCAGGAAAAACTTACCCACTTTTAGGGAGCCCATGGAATATTTAGAATGGATGATAATGTTAACATGAAAACAAACTTGAGCAGGGAAAGAGGCCAAGAAGGAAAGGAACTTGAAAATAACCCCTTTAGTTTCCTAGCAGTCTAAAAGAGGCACTGGACTGACAGTAAATAAAGCCATAGCCCAGATCCCAACAATAATTCTGTGGTTTGTTGGAAACAACCCATTTATTAAACTAGAAAAATCAAAAGATTAAGTGTGCCAACATGTGTTCTTTGTAGTTCCTGAGTTATTGCCCTACGTTATTTCAGAGGTACAAGCATCTAGTTGGTTGGTAAAGATAACTATGATACTAATAATACTAGTAGTAATAATGTCATTGCCAAGTGTGCTAAACACTTTAGAAATGTTGGTTTATTGAAACTAAGCAACATTCTTTTATAAGGTAATTTTTCAGATGGGGGAACTGAACCTCAAAAAGATTAGGTAACTTGGCCAAGATCACACAGCTGAAACTGGAAAGCAAGACAAAACTATACTCTTAGCTTATTGCCTCAGTAAGTAGTAAAAGGAATAGAATGGGAGACTGGAGATCCTAATACTATTCAAAAATGCTGTAGCCCATAACTTGAGTGTGAATGAACCACACATATTCTTTGTGATTCCTAAGAGCCATCCTTCTCTTTTCATGCCTCCTCCATCTATTTCCTGTTAATACGTGGCTTGAAATAATTCTTCCTTGGACACTTATAAACTTGAATCAGCTAAATAGAGTTTCCTACAAAGTCAGATATGGAAAATTGCCAAAATGACATTCCTTTGGTAGAGTTTCTAAGAAATTATAGTTCCAGGAGTAAAATTATGATACCAGACACTCAGCAAATTTGTTGAATGAATGAGTTAATAAATAAACTGAATGGACTAAATACTTGGGTAGAGGGTAGGTTTTTGGAAATTATCCACTATTCAGTAATTATTTATTGAGTGTCTATTATGTGCTATGACGAATAGTATAGTGTCACTGAGGGCAAAGTTCAGCAGCTAGCCACCAATGTTTATTTAAGGCCTTTTCCAAAGTGCAGGCTATTAAGTTCTGCTATGCACCCTGTTCCCTCCCATATAAAACAGAGGGTTTAACTGGTGATTTTTTATGGTCCCTTCCACTTTCCACTTTATATCTTTATGATTCTCAATATTATTTTAATAAAGTTCTAAATTTTGGAATAGTTTTAGATGTACTAAAAAAATGCTAATATACAGAAATTTCCCATATGCACTATACCCCGCAGTCTCTATTATTTAACATTTTGCATTAGTGTGGTGTGTTTGTTGCAATTAGTCAATATTAATACATTATTTTTTTAATGAAACAGAAATTAAAGCAACAACAACAAAAAAACCCCAGAGCAAATCAGTATTTTAAATTTGAGAGGTTTTTTTTTAATTGGTATAACAGTATTCATTATTTTTGCACCACACCCAGTGCTCCATGCAATCCGTGCCCTCTCTAATACCCACCACCTGGTTCCCCCAACCTCCCACCCCCCGCCGCTTCAAACCCCTCAGATTGTTCTTCAGAGTCCATAGTCTCTCATGGTTCACCTCCCCTTCCAATTTCCGACAACTCCCTTCTCCTCTCTAACTCCCCAAGTCCTCCATGCTATTTGTTATACTCCACAAATAAGTGAAACCATATGATCATTGACTCTCTCTGCTTAACTTATTTCACTCAGCATAATCTCTTCCAGTCCCGTCCATGTTGCTACAAAAGTTGGGTATTCATCCTTTCTGATGGAGGCATAATACTCCATAGTGTATATGGACCACATATTCCTTATCCATTCGTCCGTTGAAGGGCATCTTGGTTCTTTCCACAGTTTGGCGACCGTGGCCATTGCTGCTATAAACATCGGGGTACAGATGGCCCTTCTTTTCACTACCTCTGTATCTTTGGGGTAAATACCCAGGAGTGCAATGGCAGGGTCATAGAGAAGTTCTATTTTTAATTTCTTGAGGAATATCCACACTGTTCTCCAAAGAGGCTGCACCAACTTGCATTCCCACCAACAGTGTAAGAGGGTTCCCCTTTCTCCACATCCTCTCCAACACATGTTGTTTCCTGTCTTGCTAATTTTGGCCATTCTAACTGGTGTGAGGTGATATCTCAATGTGGTTTTAATTTGAATCTCCCTGATGGCTAGTGATGATGAACATTTTTTCATGTGTCTGATAGCCATTTGCATGTCTTCATTGGAGAAGTGTCTGTTCATATCTTCTGCCCATTTTTTGATATGATTATCTGTTTTGTGTGTGTTGAGTTTGAGGAGTTCTTTATTGATCCTGGATATCAACCTTTTGTCTGTACTGTCATTTGCAAATATCTTCTCCCATTCCGTGGGTTGCCTCTTTGTTTTGTTGACTCTTTCCTTTGCTGTGCAGAAGTTTTTGATCTTGATGAAGTCCCAAAAGTTTATTTTCACTTTTGTTTCCTTTGCCTTTGGAGATATATCTTGAAAGAAGTTGCTGTGGCTGATATCGAAGAGATTACTCCTTATGTTCTCCTCTAGGATTCTGATGGATTCCTGTCTCACGTTGAGGTCTTTTATCCATTTTGAGTTTATCTTTGTGTATGGTGTAAGAAAATGGTCAAGTTTAATTCTTCTACGTATAGCTGTCCAGTTTTCCCAGCACCATTTATTGAAGAGACTATCTTTTTTCCACTGTTAATACATTATTATTAACTAAAATCCATACTTTATTCATTTTTTTTCTTAGTTTTTACCTAATATCCTGTTCTAGGATCCCCTCCAGGACACCACATAATATTTACTTGTCCTGTCTACTTAGGCTTCTGGCTGTGATGGTTTCTTAATCTCTTCTTGTTTTTTTTATGATCTTGACAAGTTTTTTTTTTTTTTCCAAGTAATCTCTATACCCTACGTGGGGCTTGAATTCACGACCCAGAGATTAAGAGTTACATGCTCTATTGACAGCCAGCCACACAACCCTGATCTTGACAAGTTTTGAGGAGTACCGGTTAGGTGTTTTACAGAATGTTCCTCAAATGAGATTTGTCTAGTATTTATTATATGATTAAATTTGGGTTATACATTTTTGGGAAGAAGACCACACAGTTAAAGTGCCATTTTCATTACATCATATGAAGGGTACATACTGTGAATATGACTTATCACTGTGGATAGTAGCTTTGGTCACCTGGCTGGGGTAGTGTTTGCCAGGCTCCTCTACTGTAAAGCTATTCTTGTCCTCCCCCTCTCCGTACTGCACTCTTTGGAAGGAAGTCATATGTGCATGCAGCCTATACTGAAGGAGTGGGGAGTTACGTTCCATCTCCCTGAGGACAGAGTATCTCCGTCGATTTTTTGAAATTCCTCTGTACATGAGATTTATCTATTCTCCCTCATTTATTTATTTATTCATTTATTTGTTTATTTATCTCAGTATGAACTCATGGATATTTATTTTATACTTTGGATTATAATCCAGTATTATTTTTCGAAAATGTTTTGTTGCTCTAATTATTCCAGCTTTGGCCACTGGGAGCTCTTTCAGCTATATCCTGTGTCCTTTTGATATATACCCTCGTCAGGTGTTTGGGTTTTATTGTTTTTTCTCCCCACCCCCCCAACATTTATGTTCTGCTACTCCAAGGTGCTCTAGGCTGATCTTGTATATTTCCTGTCCTAGTCTCAGAATCAACTATTTCTCCAAAAAGCCCTGGTTTCTTTTATTAGAGAATGGATTAGAAACCAAGTGTAGTTACTAGGTAGGCTCAATGCTACTGGTTTGTTATAACTTCTAGGTCCTGCCAGCTCACAGAGCAAGGAAATATATATATTTTTTCCTTGTGTATACTGATCTATATATGTACACATACCTATACAAATTTCCCTATGTAACTATTTTATCTGTATCAAGCTAAACATGAGTTTATACTGATGTCTCCAACTTGAATCCATTACTGCATGAAATGTTCTAGTCTCCTCCCTTTGCTTATCTGTAACCTCCTCCTACCCAGACAGTGAGAAGCCTGTCCTTTACCATCTGCCATTTATTCAGTTGTTCAATTACAGGATGCATGTATAGCAGTATCAGAATTATCAATCTGTATCCTGTGATAAATAATTTCATCAAGTAGAGTACAGTACTTATATATAGTATCTTTCTTTTTAAAGATTTTATTTATTTGTCAGAGAGAGGGAGAACAAGAAGGTGGAGAGCAGCAGGCAGAGGGAGAAACAGGCTCCCTGCTGAACAAGGAGCTCAATATGGGACTTGATTCAAGGATGCTGGGATCATGACCTGAGCCAAAGGCAGACACTTAGCCGACAGCCACGGAGGGGTTGCTGTGTAGTGTCTTTTTGCCTTCAGTCTTATAGATTCTACTTCCAAATTTACTTAGGTCAGTACCTTTCCCTCCACCACACCCTTCAGTGAGGGTTTTTTTTTTTTTTTTTAACATGTTAAATATAGTTAGAATGTGTTGTCGCATTCTGCATTCCATCCTGGGATACCCCAGCCTCTTTATATTTTTATTTGCATGCTGTGCTATAAAAGTCTATGATGCTATATCCATAGCATCCTGTATCCATCATCATTACATTACAATACAGAATAGTCTCACTGCCCCAAAATATCTCCTGTGCCTTATCTACTCGGCCTTCCCCTTGTTCGGAACTCCAGGCAACCATTGATCTTTTTACCATTTCTAGTTTTACCTTTTCCAGACTCTTATATAATTGGAGTCATATAGTATGTAGACTGTAGAGACTGGTTTCTTTCATTTAGCAATATGTATTGGAGAGTTATCCTCATATATTTATGGTTTGATAGTTGATTTCTTTTTAACACTGAATCATATTCCATTATATAGATATGCCACAGTTTGTTTATCCTTTTGTCTGTTAAAGAACATCTTAGTTACTTATAACTTTTGCCATTGTGAATAAAGGTGCTATATATATTTATGAGCACATTTTGTTTGGACATGAATTTTGAAATAAGTTGATCAATATCTTTATGATATTTATTTTTCAGTTTGTTGGTTTGTAATCATCTAGCTTTTATATGGCTTCTCAAATATAGTTACTTATTTGTTTATTTATTTACTTAATAAGATTTTATTTATTTATTTGACAGAGGGAGAGAGAAAGAGCATAAGCACAGGGAGTGGAAGAGGGAAAAACAGGCTCCCCACTGAGCACGGAGCCCAATGCAGGACTTGATCTCAGGACCCCAGGATCATGACCTGAGCTGAAAGCAGTCACTTAACCAACTGAGCCACATAGATGCCTCTTAAATATAGTTATTTAAAAAATAGTGAACAGTTGCACATAAAAAAATCTGTTCAGAATCAGGTACCATCTTTTATAAAAATATAGAAAATGAACCAATAAATATTTTATGGAATAAGAGAAGTTTAAATACAGGGCAATTTAGAAATATTACATTTAATGTTTTTTAGAATATGAGCAGACCTGTGGTCTACCAAAGCCATTTTTTCATATTACAGATAGGAAATTTATAGGTGTTGAATTAGCTGCAAAATGTTCCTTTTATTGCTCCCTCACTAACAAAACATGTTGAAAATTACATGTTTGGAAATCCAAATACAGACCTTTGCAACTTGAAGTAATAAATACAACACCATATTAGATAAGTACCCAGCTTCCTTTTTGTGTGTGCATGCCAGATAGGATACATGAAGTACCGAGAAATAGTAAGCAATGGAAATATTTTCCCTCAACATTTCATTTTTACACATGATATGTTTTACATACAGCATATTCCTACTAAAACATAACTGTGGTTCTATAGGATATGGGTATACATTAGAGTGGGAAACAAGTACGTTCACTAGAATTTTAAAACATGGTAGCAGTTCTACCAAATGAAAAGGAAAAATGTCTTCTGTAACATTGTCTTCTGTGAAATTGCAAGTTAGTCTTTGCCTTTAATACTGGTATTCAAAGGTTGTTCCTTCTTTGTGGATGCATTAACAAAAATTGTCCCCACATTGTTACCACCTTACAGAATTTTCACTGTATTTTCCCACAGTATCCAAGTGGCTTATGCTGATTGGTCCAGCAAAGCTCGAGTATAAAATATCCTGGCATCAAGAAAGCTTTAACATTGAATGGTACATTTTATTTTATGTATTTAGTTACCCGACATAAAATATTTGAAAAACCGGAGAAGACCAAGTACCAGTGAGAATGAGGGGCTTAAGAATATACTAGTTCATTGGGGCACCTGGGTGGCTCAGTGGGTTAAGCTGCTGCCTTCGGCTCAGGTCGTGATCTCAGGGTCCTGGAATCCAGTCCCACATTGGGCTCTCTGCTCCGCGGGGAGCCTGCTTCCCTCTCTCTCTCTCTCTCTGCCAGCCTCTCTACCTACCTGTGATCTCTCTCTGTCAAATAAATAAATAAATAAACAAAGAAAGAAAGAAAGAAAGAAAGAAAGAATATACTAGTTCACTGAGTGGCTCAGTAGGTTAAGCCTCTGCCTTCAGCTTAGGTCATGATCTCAGGGTCCTGGAATCGAGCCCTGCATCGGGCTCTCTGCTCAGCAGGGACCCTGCTTCCCTCCTCTCTCTCTTCCTACTTGTGATCTCTCTCCGTCAAATAAATAAATAAAATCTTAAATAAAAAAAAAAGAATATACTAGTTCAATACATGACTTTTTTAGTACCAGAAAATTGATGATTCTAAAGCCATGTTGGCAAATGCTGGCATTCCCTGACCTAAAAGTTTCTGGGATTTCTCTCTTAGGAGCTTGACTCACTGAGAGTTGAGGACTGATTTTCCAAGAAACCTGGAGGATTTGAGGGCTTTCGTTCAGTGGAAGGAATTTAAGAGAGAATTCGTGGGAGTCTGATTCTCTCTGAAGCAGAACATACCTCATGATGTATTACATGGGAGCTTCTGTAGATTGACATGCACCCTTTAATGTACAAAAAATAAAACAGGGAGAAATCTCTTTCTTTCATTTTCTCTTTCCCATGTAACAGGGAGCCCTTCAGATGCCTAATTACCTTCAACTTCCTAGAATCTCTTTCTACCCTTTGTTCCCATCAAAATTTATAAGTGACAGGCTCATACACTCCCATATTTTAGCTACCTCTCAAATAGGGCCAAACTATTTACAACCAATAGTTTTTAAGTGTTCCAACTTCCTAGAAACATTCACAGTGATTTGAAACTTCGTTCCTTTGTTTGTTTAGGTGGAAAAGCAGCAAGATGGAATAAGACGTTTATTCCCTGGATCTTCTTTAATAGGTCCCTGAATACTCTTAATTATGCCAATATGAGGTAAATCGATATATATGTCTCTGAGGAAGGGAAAATACAGAGATTATTCTTCCCATTATCCCCCTGATATGCTAAATTAAACTTAACTAAAGCCAAAGATCCTCCAGGAAGAAATGGCTTAAGACCCTATTCCCTGTCCTTTGGAGATTAGAGCGTTCAGAAGGGCTGAGAAAACCCTGACAGAGATTTCCTGGTAGCAAGACCCATTGAAGTTCCCCCAAGAAGAAATAAGGAATCTGGCATAGTGACTTAGGCTTAACACCAGGCCCCAGAGGTTTGTGGGGACGGCGTGTTCTAGATACAGAGTGTAGCTGTGGTTAGAAACCCAATTATGCCTGGCCACTTTGGCAAAGCTGTCTTGTTTGGGGAACAGTGGCTGATTCTGTGAGTGTAAAACCAGTAAGCTGTCATTTTGGGAGTCCATGTCCTCAGTGCCACTCTGCTGCCTGCGCAGAGCTCTACAGCTGAAAGGACGTCCTTATAAGCAAGTCAAGGACACGTTAAAGGCTTAGGAACCAGTTTTTAATAATGACACAGTGTAGAAGTGATGAAAATCAGAGCTTTAAATGGACTGATTAGTTCTTTACACATGGAACTTTGAAATAGTACAGCTCCTTTTGGACTAAGTAACTTTCCAGGGTTTCTGGACAGTTTGAGGAACAGTGAGTCCTTGAGAGAGGGAGATACAGAATCACGTACAATAAGGAGGAATGGAGGCTTAAGCAAGTAATTAGAAAAATAAAGAAGATGCCCCATTTTGCAATCCAAACGGATGGAGGTCATGCAGATTATATGTAATGTTAGTTTATTGTGAATTTCCAAGAGATGAAGTGTTTGTCAAATTTATTTAACCACCAAACATTTTTTTTTCTCTAAAGTAAGTATCTTGAGGGACTAGATTCCATGGAACGCTTGAAAAATGCATCTCAAATGGTAGAATTTTAGATACTAAAAGGAGCAACACACCTGGGACAAGGACCTTTTCCTGGCACCCACTCAAATGATTGTTAACTGTGACAGACTGAGTTCCACAGTTCTGTGATGCTAATGACTGTATTCTAGTAACTCTAATTCAAGGAGTGCACAGGGAGAGGGTGCTAAAAAGAGATCATAGCTTTCTCCTTGAATCCATCTATCCTTTGCTTTTGTATAATGACCACCATATGCAATCTCTTGTTGGCTCCATGAGTAAGGATTTTGTTTTATTGTGTCAAGTATCCTCAGTGCCTAGAGCTCTGCTTGGCACCATGTAAGTGTTTAATAGCTATCTGTTGAATGAATGAACTTCTGGCCTTCACTGCACTGGCAAAGTTATTAAAAACTTAACATGGCTGGGACACCTAGGTGGCTCAGTCAGTTAAGCATCTACCTTTGCCTCAGATCATGATCCCATGGTCCTGGGATCTAGTCCCACATCAGGCTCCCTGCTCAGTGGGGAGCTTGCTCTTCCCTCTCCCTGTTGCTCCCCCTGCTTGTGCTCTCTCTCTTTCTCTCTGACAGGTAAGTAAATAAAATCTTAAAAAAAAAAATTAAACTAAAAAACAAAAACAAAACAAAAAAAACTTACCATGGCCTTTTTTCTTTTTTCTTTTTTTGGTCTTTCTTTTGTGTGTGTGTGTGTGTGTGTGTGTGTGTGTAAGTTTATACCTTGCAGCTGCAGAGCAGATCCTTCTGAAAATTCAGGAAGTATGAGAAGAGTAATAACTGGGAAATCTTGGCTAGGTTTGGTAGGCTCAATTCTCTGAAACAAATGGAAAATAACATTTTATTTAAAAATCAATTGAAACCCACATTTGCCCAAGTCAAACCAACCATTTCAAACTCCACCAGCTGAATCACTATTCCCCAGCTCCACTCTGTGCCCAATCTAAGGACAAGTGTAACACATTTAACAATTGTAAGTTGTATAAATAAAGTGAATTCAATAAATCAGTATAAAGGTAAAACATTAAAAATATTTCCTTTCTGCTATCTAAATTATCATTAAACTACTTACCATGTGGTATAAAGCAAAATGGTCATCAACTCATTCTAATGATTTCTTAAGTCATTATTTTTTAGAAATTACTTGTGTAGTCTTATGTTTGATAAGCAATCACGAAACTAAATGTTGCCTGTCTCTAAGCTATGGTTTTACAGAGGAAACTGCACCAAACTCTTTCATTGCCTTCCTCATGAAATTGATGGTGGTTGGTTCTGGCACCAGGCACTTGCTGCAGTGTGAGGGTGACTGGGTAGGCTGTCCATCATGTTCTAGAGCCTATACCAGGGGGGCCTTTGCTTCTGCTCCTGCCTACAAAACTGCTCCTAGCAGGCCTGTTCCACACTCCTACTGAACCTTGGTCCCTCCTGGGCAGCAGGCAGGGGCTAGATTCCTCCCAGCTACCATATTGGTCTGCTCAACTCATGCCCCAATGTCTAAATGCACTAATCCGTTTACCCCCTACTTAGCGTCCATCAGATGATGTCTTTCGGTAATAAATGGTCTAATTTAAGCTACTTACCAACCATTAGGTCAGTATTTCTATATTTTAACCTGTAAGAATGCTATGCCAGTGTGTATTAGTTGAATTATCAGCCGTGGCCCAGTTTCTTCCTAGTAGTTCAGAAAATCTCAGTCTTCTCCGAAATATGTTGTTTTTGCCAATGCTCTACCTCTGAGCTAATGCTGGGAAAAAAATCCCGTTCGTTGCCTAAGTTGCCCAAGGTTACCAAACTAAGGCCGCTTTACTCTCTTGGTGATTTACTCCTATTACAACTTAGAGTCTCTGGATAGCTATATCAGAAAACAACCTGAGCCTCATACAACCCTCAGTTTGTTTTGCCTCCCATAGATCGCCATTTTTTAGATTAAACTTGTACATTTCTTTTCTGTTTTATTGAGATGTAATTTACATACATCACTGTATAAGTTTAAGATGTATAGGATAATGACTTGACTCATGTTTATTATAAAAGTTTTACTACAATAAGGTTAGTTAACGTGCATTACTTCATATAGATTTAAAAAAAAGAAAAAAAACATTTTCATTGTGATGAGAACTCTTAGGGTCTACTCTCTTTTAACAGCCTTCAAATACATCACACAGCCGCGTGTAGTAATCATGTACCTTACATTCTCAGTACTTATTTATCTTGTAATTGGAAGTTTGTACCTTTTGATCACCTTTATCTAGTTCTTTCCCCGAGAGCCCCCACCTCTGATAACCACAAGTCTGATCTCTTTTTCTATGAGTTTGGTGTTTTATTTCTTTTCTAAGATTCCACATGTAAGTGAAATCATACAGTATTTGCTTTTTTTTGTCCACCTACTTCACTTAGCGTAATGCCTTCAAGTTCCATCTATGTAGTCACATGTGGCAGGATTTCTTTCCTTTTTTTAGTGGATGAATATTCAATTGTATATATACTTATACCACAGCTTCTTTATCTTTTCATCTGCCTATAGACATGTTGTTTCTATGTCTTGGCTATTGTAAATACTACTGGTATGAATATGGGGGTGCAGACTCTCTCTTCGCCACACTGTTTTCCTTTCCTTCCCATATATTCCCTGAAGTGGAATTGCTGGATCATAGGGTAGTCCTATTTTTATGGAATGAAAAGTAGAAGCTTGACCATTTTTTAATTGGATTATTTGCTTTTGTTATTGTATTTTGCTGTTGAGTTGCATGAGTTCTTTATATATTTTAGAAATTAACCCCTATCAACTACATGATTTACAAATATTTTTCCCTTTCTGTAGGTTATTAATCATTTCTTTTGTTGTGCAGTCTGTAGATGTTGACACTCATTTTGTCCTAGATAATTTCTCCCCAATAGCTTGAGAGGTTAGGTAGAGATCTTTGATCCCCAGTGGTTTAGGAGAATTGTTCTCAACATGGCTGGGCCTCAGAAGCAGTTAGTTGTGTGGGACCAAGCCATGAAAACTGAAAATTCCATAGGTCGGTTGGCTCTGCATCCAGGGTTGGAAACCCTTAGCTTAAGGGGTCTGTTTTGGCTCCAAAGCAAGTACTCACTTTTCCCCTCCATTTATTAGGCCCACTGCCAGATGTACCCTCATGCCTCAACAGGATTAATTCTTAGGAAATTCATAAACAGTTTGGTTACTTTGGGATTCCTGCCACTCTGTGAGCCACTCCTATGAACATTGATGCACAATTTCCTTTACGGCAATTCCATAAGTTACATAAAAAAAAAAAAAAAAAAGCCCTGACATCACAAGGAAACCACTTTTAGTTGCTCCATTTCCTGAAGCCTACAGCTGGCAAAATGCCTGGGACAAGATGTATTCAATTCTACTCAAAGCAGAGCTGTGTTAGGAGAAACAGATGGCCCACCTAAGGTGAAAAAATTACTTTCTTGGGGGGAAGGCAGGGTGGTTTATTCATCTCTTCCTCTAGGAAAGCAAGTAAGTGTGAAGGCAAAATAAACAAAACACATTACAAACACATTCCACAGATGAACAGAATAAATGGCGCTGAATAAACCTATGGGAAGCATCTTCCTGCCCCCAGGCAGGCTGTAGGAGCTTGTCATATGATTATTAAAGTGCCCCCAGCTCTTGAAATTCATTCTGTCAGAGGAAGTAATAAGAACCAAAACATAATTGAAGAGATAACCCATCATTAACCTTCTCTGAGAGCTGGTAATGAGGGACTGAGACAACTGGGGATAGTCAAGATGAACCAGAAACTGGTTCAGGAAAATGACTGGATATAAAACAAAGCAGTATAGGTCATCTGCATTTGTTTAGAACAGGGGCAACCACTCAGTGAGAATTTGTTGCTGACCATCTCACATTTTCTAGAGGAGAGGGACCCCTTTCCTGGAGGTTACCAGTGTTCAGATCACTAGGAAAGCACATTCCCTTCAGAAAACTTTTCTACTACCAAGATAAAACACTCCTTTGTTCTAGATGATCATTCAACAAGGAACATTCTGATTATGAATTTGGTTTCTCAGTTACCGTAATAATGGGCAGTATTGAGGGAACAAGTTTGGAGGTCACTGGAGAGATTTATTATACACCTGTTACAAATAAATACATTTGTGTCAATCTTTTGAGGGTTTGGTTAGCATAAGTTAGTTCTGCAACCTAATTTCCTAACAATGTGAACAAAATCCACTCTTTGTACCTACACAGCTGAATATCAGACCCCACAACACTGGGACCACTGCCCCCATATTTCCATCCTGTAGACTGTACCCAAGCAGCCCTGGGCCACCTTCTGTAACATCTGTGCCTCTCTTTAAATTCAACACAAACTATCCCCAAAAGTCATCTCCTTACTTGCTTCTTTAAAAATCGGCAGAAGATAATTCTAAATTATGTTCTCTGTAATGCGTTCTAGAGTCTCATAGCCCTGAACCTCAGGAAACAATTCGTATTATATGTGACCATGTAGTTTGACTGAGTACACTGTAACCACAGAATTTTACCAAGTAGCAAACTTCTAGCTTCTGGTGGTCCTTGCTGTCCTCTTCATCTTGAGAGGGTCGGCCAGAGTGAGGCCACATGATGATGTACCCAAGGTCCTTCAACCAGCGGGGAGAAAGGAAAGGTTACACTACCAAACACAGTTTCTATGCAGACCCCCTCATGTGATCAAGTAAAAGGGACAAGTAATTTGAAAGGGAACATAAATGGGTTAAATGAAGAAAACAGGGAGTGTTCTCATACAAAAGAGCAAAAGTCAAAGTGTACTTGCTGCCAGCGGTGCTCACTGGAGCTGTGGGAGAGTGCGGCACTTTGCCCGTTTCTCTCCAGCAGAGGGAATGTGTGCTTCTATGACTCATCCTGGCATTCTCATCCCCGACTCTTATAAAAGTGGAACACCATTAAAAAAAAAAAAAAAAAAGTGGAACACCAACACTTCAAGTACTTTTGCTTAGTTGCCTCCTTCCTAGGGAGTAAATGGTTGGCACTGTGCACCCCTTGGTGGATACTGTATACTTGTTTGCTGTTGTCTTTTGGTGATAAATTATTTTTGCTCATCTCCAAAGTGAGATGGAAGCAGCAATGTAGAAATTACCTATTAGTCTTACATCCCAGAAATTGCCCTGTATTCCTTGAAAAGAGCAAACTACCTTCCCTTTAAATGCAAAATAGAAATAATAGTGTTGCACATTGATTTCTTCTCCTATACTGGAGAGTTGGCTGAAGGACTAAGGATGACAACTATTGTGAAACTTCTCTCAAAATATTCATTTCATAAATAACACAAGAGGTACAGTCACTGGAACTGAGATTTTTAAGGGTTCTGTGAGGTGACAAAATGGGGTTTGCAATTCAGGATGTTTATTGCTCTCGGGGGCTATGGCTAATCTCTTATGAAGCAAAGTTTCAGTTGGGTAGAGATTGAGCAATTAGAACACAGATGCATTGTGTAACTCCTTCTTCCTCTTTATTTACTGTGGAACAGTGAAGATCTTAAGTCTGAAGCTATAGGCCAGCTTCATAGATTTAATTTTTTGAGTATCTGAGATCCTGAGAACTCAGCATTTCTTATAAAAAGTAGCTACAGGTAATCAAAGCTGTGCTGATACTGAATTTATCTGACAGAGTTCACATAAGAATGTCCTAACAGTTTTTTCTTTAAAGGGAGAGAGAATGGACATTTATTGATTCCTTACTCTGTAGCCACACTACCTTCATTGACACATCTCAGAGATTGATGCTCTTTCTCTTATATTACAAATGGGATTGAGACTCAGCTTCAGCAGTTTATTGAAGACAATAGAGTAACTTAGATAATGATTTCTGGCCAATTTTTTACAGAAGTACAGTGATAATACTGTAGAGCTGGCCTTTAGGGTTTAAACCCAGTCTCTCCCACCCCTAAACCACTGCTCTTTTCATGGTACCATGTTGCCACATTAACATACAAGAAGCTAGAGAATGGCCACAGAATTTGTTTGTTCTTTTTTGAATTTTACTGGGTTTTTTTTTCAATTTTTTTTTTGTGGTAAAATACACATAACATACAATTTACCACCTTACCCATTTTTAAGGGTACAGTTCAACGGTATTAAATATAGTCATAATGTGCAACCATCACCACCATCCATCTCCATAACTCATCTTGTAAAACTGAAACTTTATTTCCATTGAACATTAACAGCCCATTCCTGCCCTCCCCACTCCTTGGTAACCATGATTGTACTTTCTGTTTCTATGAATTTGACTAATCCAAAAACCTCTCATAAGTGGAATCATTTAGTAACTGTCTTTTTGTGACTGCCTTATTTTGGCATAATGTCTTCAAAGTTCACGCATGTTGTAGTATATTGTAGAATTTCCTTCACTTTTAAAGCTGAATAATATTCCGTGTATATACATCCCACATTTTGCTTATCCATTCACTTGTTGATGGACTCTTGGATTTTATCTATTGTGAAAAATGCTGCAGGGAACATAGGTATACAAATATTTCTTTGAGACCCTGCTTTCAATTCTGTTAGGTATATATCTGGAGGTAGAAGTGTTGTATCATACGATAAATCTATTTTTAATTTTTGACGAACCTTTATACTGTTTTCCGTAGTAGCTGTTCCATCTCATATTCCCACCAACAGAGCACAAAGGTTCCAATTTCTCTACATCCTTGCCAGTAGTTGTTTGTTTGTTTGGTTGGTTGGTTCATTGTAGCCACCTTAATGGGTATGAGGTGGTATCTCATTGTGATTTTGATTTGCATTTCCCTCATGATTAGTGATGTTGAACATCTTTTCATGTACTTACTGGACTTTTGTACATCTTTGGAGAAATGTCTATTCAAGTGCTTTGCCAATTTTTGATGGGATTGTTTTTTTTTGTGTTGTTGAGTTTTAGGAGTTGAGTTCTAGATATTAATCATGTTATTAATCAGATAAATTATTTGCAAATATTTCCTTCCATTCTGTGGTTTGCCTTTTTACTCTGTTGATGGTGTCTTTTTTTAAAATTTTATTTATTTGACAGACAGAGATCACAAGTAGGCAGAGAGGCAGGCAGAGAGAGAGGAGGAAGCAGGCTCCCCGCTGAGCAGAGGGCCCGATATGGGGCTCGATCCCAGGACCCTGAGATCATGACCTGAGCCAAAGGCAGAAGCTATAACCCACTGAGCCACCCAGGCACCCCTATGGTGTCTTTTGATATACAAAGTTGTTTAGTTTTCATGAAATCCAATATGGTATTACATCTAAAAAATCATTGCCAAATCCAGTGTTGTGAAGCTTTTGGTTATTTTCTACACAGAGTTTTATTGTTTTAGGTCTTACATTTAGGTCTTTAATTTATTTTGAGTTAATTTTTATATATAATATTAAGTAAGAATCCAACTCCATTCTTTTGCATGTGGATATTCCGTTTCCCCAGCACTATTTGGAAAGTCTGTGCTTTCTCCATTGAAATGGTCTTGGCACCCTTATCAAAACCCAGTTGACTATATATGCAAGGGTTTATTTCTGGACCCTGTTCTATTCCGTTGGCATATATATCTGTCTTTCTGATAGTACCACACTCTTTTTTGATTATTGTAGCTTTGTAGTAAGTTTTGAAATCAGGAAGTGTGAGTCCTCCAGTTTGTTCTTCTTTTTCAAGATTGTTTTGGCTATTCAAGGTCTTTTGAGATTCTGTATAAATTTTAGAATGGGTTTTTCTATTTCTGCCCCAAAAATGTCATTGGCATTTTGAGAGCAATCACAATTAATCTGCAGATTGCTTTGACCTGTATTGATATCTTAACAATATTAAGTCTTCCAATCCATGAACACGGGGTGTGTTTCCATTTGTCTTCTTTAATTTCAAGAGAGTTTTATATTTTTCTTTTTTTTTTTTTTTTAAAGATTTTATTTATTTATTTGACAGAGAGAGATCACAAGCAGATGGAGAGGCAGGCAGAGAGAGAGAGAGAGGGAAGCAGGCTCCCTGCTGAGCAGAGAGCCCGATGCGGGACTCGATCCCAGGACCCTGAGATCATGACCTGAGCCGAAGGCAGCGGCTTAACCCACTGAGCCACCCAGGCGCCCCTATATTTTTCATTGTACAAGTCTTTTCCTTCCTTGGTTAGCTTAATTCCAAAGTTTTTTTTTTTTTTTTTAATTCATTTTCATGCTATTATAAATGGAATTGTTTTTGTAATATTCTGTTTAGTTTGTTCATTGCTACTATATAGAAACAACTAATTTTTTAAAAAAGATTTCACTTATTTGTTTGACAGAGAAAGAGACAATGAGAGAGGGGACACAAGCAGGGGGATTGGGAGAGGGAGAAGCAGGCTTCCCGCCAAGCAGGGAGCTCCAATGTGGGGCTTGATCTAGGACCTTGGAATCAGGACCTGAGCTGAAGGCAGATGCTTAATGACTGAGCCACCCAGGTACCCCACAGTGCAACTAGTTTTTGTGTGTTGACTTTGCATCCTGCTATTTTGCTGAGTTTATTCATTCTACTATCTTTTTTTTTTTTTTTTTAAGGTGTGTGTAATCTTTAGGGTTTTCTACATATCAGATCATGTAATCTACAGAGCCATTTTTTTTCTTTTCCAACTTAGATGTCACTTATGTATTTTTCTTGCCTAATTGCTCTGACTAGAACTTTCAGTAGTATGCATAGTAGAGGTAGTGATAGGTATTCTTGCCTTTTTTCCTGATTGTAGAGGAACAGCTTTTAATCTTTCACCATTGAGTGTGATGTTTACTGTGTTTCTCATATATGCTTTTTATTGTGTTGAGGTAGTTTCTTTCTATTTCTAGGTCTTTGGAGGGTTAGGGTTTTGTTTTGTTTTTGTTTTTGTTTTTTTTTTAACCATGAAATGGTGTTAAATTTTTGTTATGTTCTTTTTTGGGGGGTGTCAGTGAAGATGATCATATGCCCCCCCACCCTTTATTCTGTTAATATGACATATTACACTGACTGTTTTTTGTATGTTGAACTATCCTTGCATTTCAGGAATAAATCCCTTTTGATTATGGGGCATAATCCTGTTAGTATATTCTTGAATTTGATTTGCTAGTGTTTTGTTGAGGCCCTTTGCATCAATGTTCACAAGGGATATTAGTCTTTAATTTTCTTTTAGTGCCTTTGTCTGATTTTGGTATGTAGATAATTCTGGCTTCATAGAAAGAATTAAAAAGTGTTTCCTGGGGTGTTTGGGTGGCTCAGTGGGTTAAAGCCTCTGCCTTCAGCTCAGGTCATGATCCCAGAGTCCTGGGATTAAGCTCCATGTTCGACTCTCTGCCTCGCAGGAAGCCTGCTTCCTCCTCTCTCTCTCTCTGCCTGCCTTTCTGCCTACTTGTGATCTCTGTCTGTCGAATAAATAAATAAAATCTTTAAAAAATAAAAAATAAAAAACAAAAAATAAAAAGTGTTTGCTTCTCTTCTTCTTTTTTTTTTTTTAATAGAAAAGTTGAAAAAGGAGTAGTATTAGTTCTTTAAATGTTTGGTAGAATTCACCAGTAGAGCAATTGAGTCCAGGGCTTCTTTTTTGTGAAGAGATATTTCTTATTAATTCAATCTCTTTACGAGTTATAGATTTATTCAGATTTTCTATTTCTTTGTGACTTAGTCTTGGTTGGTTTTGAATTTCCAGGAATTTGTTCATTTCATCTAGGTTATCCAATATGTTGGCATACAATCGTTCATAGTACTTTCACATACCTTTTTCTGGCCGTGGAATCAGTAGTAATGTCTTCATTTTCACTTCTGATTTCAGTCATTTGATTCTTCTCTTTCTTTTTTTTTTAGTACCCCCCCCTTTTGTTTGTTCATCAATTTTGTTGATCTTTTTGAAGAAACAGCTTTTGTTTTTTTTTTAAATTTTCTCTATTATTTTACTATCATCTATTTCATTTATCCCTGCTCTAATCTTTATTATTTCCTTCCTTCTGCTAGCTTCTGATTTAGTTTGTTCTTCTTTTTCTAGTTCCTTAAGTTATAAAGTTAGGTTATTGATCTGAGGTCTTCTTTGTTTTTAATGTAAGCACTTACAGATACAAATTACCCCATTAGCACCACTTTCGCTACACCTCATAATTTCTGGCATGTAGTGGTTTTGTTTTCATTAGTCTCTAAGGATTTTTTAATTTTCCTTGTAATTTCTTCTTTGACTCATTGTTTGAAAGTGTAGTGTTTAGTTTTCACAATTTTGTGAATTTTCCAGTTTTCCTCCTGTTACTGATTTCTAACTTTTACCCATTGTGGTTAGAGAGGATATTTTGTATCATACCTACCTTTAAAAAATCTATTGAGACCTCATTTGTGGCCTATTATGTGATCAGTCCTGTGAAATATCCCATTAAAACTTCAGAAGATTGTGGTATGCTGTTGTTGGGGATAAGTGTTCTGTATGTTTGTTAGATTGAGTTGGTCTATTGTGCTAATGTTTATTTCCTTACTTATGTTCTGTCTAGTTTTCTGTTTATGATAAGGGATATTAAAATCTCCAACTATTGTTATAGAACTGTTAAATTTTCCATCCAATTCTGTTAGTTTTTACTATATATATTTTGATGGTCTGTCATTGAGTACACAAAGGTTTATAATCATTATATCTTCTTACTATATTGAAGCTTTTATTAATATATAATGTACTTCTTTGACTTCTTGTAAACCTTTTCAATTTAAATTCTATGTTGTCTAATAGTATATCCACCTGTGCTCAATTTGGCTTCTATTTACAAGGAATATCTTTTTCTGTCCTTTCACTTTTCATCTATTTGTGTCTTTAGATCTAAAGTGAATCTTTTGTAGACAACATATAGTTGGATCCCTAGATTGGGTTCTGCCAATCTCTGTCTTTTGATAGGAGAGTTTAATCCATTTATATTTAAGGGAATTACTAATTAGGAGGTTTACTTCTGTTATTTTGCTATTTGTTTTCTAAATGCTTTATAGACTTTTATATCCCTCATTTTCAACATTACTGTCCTCTTTTGCGTTTAGTTTAATTTTTATAGTAAAGTATTTACATTCTTTCCTCATTTCCTTTTCTTAATATACTTTAGCTATTTTCTTTGTGGCAACAAAGGATATGGTTAATATCCTAAAGTTATAACACTATAATTTGAATTTATTTTTAGAAAGATTATATTTATTTATTTTAGAAAGACAGAGAAAACATGTGTGAGCGCGCTCATGAATGGGGGGGAGGGGCAGGGGAGAGAGAGAATCTTAAGCAGGCTCCAGTACAGAGCCCTTTGGGGGGCTCAGTCCCACAACCCTGAGATCATGACCTGAACTGAAACCAAGAGTCAGACATTCAACTGAGCCACCCATGCATCCCTATACCAGCCTAACTTTAATACACAAAACCTCTGCTCCTCTATAGCTCCATCCCACCTCTTTCAGCTATTAATGTCTTAAAAATCCCATCTTTATACATTGTGTGCCCCAAAACATAAACTGATAATTTTTTAAATGCATCAGTTTCTTTCTTTTTTTTTTTTTTTTTTAAATGCATCAGTTTCTTAAAAAATATAAAAAGCAAGATTTGGAGTTACAAACCAAAGTTACAATAATACTAGTTTTTAGCCTTAGAATTTTTCTTCTTTAATTATATAAGTTTTTTCATGTAGAAAACAAAAAGTACAATTACAAACCATTGTTATAATAATATTAGCTTTTATAATTATTCATGCAATTATCTTTATTTCTCAGTACAGCTTTGAGTTATTGTTATGGCTTCAAGTGTCTTTCCATTTTACCTTGCAGGACTCCCTTAAACATTTCTTTCAGGGCAGGTGCAGTAGTAACAAATTCCTTCAGCTTTTTTTTTTTTTTTTATCTTAGAATGTCTTAATTTCTCCTTTACTCTTGAAGGGTATAGAATTTTTTTGGATATAGGATTCTTGGTTGACAGGGATTTTTTCTTTTAGTACTTTGACTCTATCAGCCCAATGCCTTTTGGCCTCCAAAGTTTCTGACAAAGAATCTGCTTATAATCTTATTGACGGTCACTTTTATGTGATTATTTGCTTCTCTCTTGCTGTTTTCTAGATTATCTTTTTGGCTTTGCCATTTGAAAGTTTGAATATAATATGTCTTGGTGTGAGTCTCTTTGAGTTCATCTTACTTGGAGTTCATTGAGACACTCTGATGTCTATATTCATGTCTTTCATCAAGTTTGGAAAATTTTCAGCCACTATTTTCTTTCTGCCCCTTTCTCTCTATTCTCCTTCTTGGACTCCCACAATGTGTATGTTGGTCTACTTGATAATGTCCCACAGGTCCTTTAAGTTCTGTTCATTTCTCTTCAATCTTTTTTCTTTCTGTTCCTCAGATTCAATCATTTTCATTGTACATTCTTCCAATTCACTGATTCTTTCTTCTTCCTCTTTAATCTACCTTTGAATTCCTCTAGAGAATTTTTTATTTCATTTGTTGAAATTTTCAGCTCTAGAATTCCTTTTCATTTCTTTTCTCTTCTTCTTCTTCTTTTTTTTTTTTAGGTTTTGTATTTCTTTTTGCTATTTCTAGTTTGTTCATACATTGTTTTCTCAACTTTCTCACATCCTCCTTTAATTTTTTGAGCAGCTTTAAGATAGCTATTTTAAAGTTTTTGTCTAATATTTCTGTTATCTGGTCTTTTTTAGGGTCAGTTTCTTTCTTTCTTTCTTTCTTTTTTTTTTAAAGCTTTCATTTATTTGTCAGAGAGAGAGAGAGAGAACACAAGCAGGCAGAGTGGCAGGAAGAGGCAGAGAGAGAAGCAGGCTCCCCGCTGAGCAAGGAACCCCATGCGACACTCAATGCCAGGATCCTGGGATCATGACCCGAGCTGAAGGCAGTGGCTTAACTGACTGAGCCACCTAGGCATCCCTTAGGGTCAATTTCTAAAGATCTATTTTTTTCTTTTGATCTTGCTTGTTTCTTTGTATGCCTTGTGTTTTGTTTTGTTGTTGAAAATTGAATATTTGACTCTAATAATGTGGTAACTCTGAAAATCAGATTCTCCTCCTTTTCCAGGGTTTACTGTTTTTATTGTTGCTGTTGTTGTTTTTATTGTATTTGTTTATTATTTTTGTTTTTGATTCTGTAGGCAGTCTCTGGGCCAAGATATAAATTTAAGGTCTTCTTAGATCTTTTCTAAGCCTTTCTCTGGGTGTCTGGTTACTTTCTGAGTTTCCCTATATATACAGTTACTTTTTAATGTTCTGGTCTTCACTGTCTGACTATGAGGGGAAAAGGAAAATAAAAGGGGTATAGAAAGAGTGCTAACCTTTTAAGTCTCCTGGATGTCATTTCACCCAGATGGGAAGAGATTTGCTTAATGGGGGGAGGTGCAACAACAGTGGCTGCCTGCCTCTTTGTCTGCACCTCTGTGATCAGAAGCAGCAATCAATGATCAGAGCACAGATCCCTGATATTTGGAGGATAGGTCCCTTTTTGCCTATCATAGCTCCTGCAAGCTGTATGCAAGCTGCTTAAGGAGCATGTGAACAGCTGCCTGCCTCATGGCTGGGGGTGGGGAATGAGTAGCTGCTACTGTGCTAAGGCCCACAACTGAGACCAAAATTAACTGTCCAAGTCTTCCCCCAGACATTAAAAGCTTTCAGTATACTGTCCAGAGTTCCAAAATAGTTACATAAGACTAATTTCACCAGTGCCTAGTAGAGGGGACAGATGCTCAGTGCTTCCTACTCTACCATCCTTCCAGAATCCTTTAGGATTTTAAAAAATAGATTTCATTTTTTAGAACATTTTTAAAGTTCACAGCAAAATTGAGCAAAAGACAGATTTTCCATATACCCCCTGCCTTACATGCCCAGCTTTCTCCATTATCAATAGAGAAATGCCTCAAGATTTTAAATAACCACCAATAAAATGGGTAAAAACCATCTCTTAAGAAAATACCAATTGTTGTGTGGGAGCCTTTCAATGCTCTCCACAGCAGGCAAGTCTGGCCCTTTTAGGACCAGCGTTTGCATACCAGGGGGTGGCCTCAGTACCTAATAGGCAGAAACACTCATGGTTTCTTCTCTGTTTGTGAGAAGTACAGGAATAACAACAATACTGACAACTCAGAGTCATTCTGCCACTTTCTGTCAGTGACTCTACCATTTACCTAGTTTTCTAGTAGTCATCTTTCAGAATGACTTTTCCTACTTAAATCTTTTTTTTTTTTTATTTTTGTAGAAGATTTTATTTCTTTATTTGAGAGAAAGAGAGATAGTCAGAGCATGAGCTAGAGCCAGGGAGAGGGAGAAGCAGGCTCCCCACTGAGCAGGGAACCTGATGCAATATGGGGCTCCATCCCAGGACCCTGGGATCATGACCTGAGCGGAAGGCAGATGCTAACCTGACTGAGCCACCCAAGCACCCCAAGGATTCTTTATTTAAATAGTTGCAAAGTTCTAAAGATTCGTTCACTGTAGCATCTTAGCATGTCTATTCTCACTCCTACTACTCTATTTCAGATCCTTGTATGTGGATTCTGGTCTCATATGAGTCTCCTAAATAATTCTCTCCCTTGACAGACACTCCTTCCTCCCGTAACATGGCTACTAGATGTATCATCCTAAATCACAGCTCAGAGTATCTCATCCTTCTGCTAAGAAAAAAAGAAGCTGACAACTTCCCAAGTGGAACTCTAGAAATTGCCTGGGGCAGTCGCTAGGTTCCTGCGGTCCTCTCCCAAAGTATAAGGTCCTAGGTCTTGAATGTTTATTTTCGTTTGGGATGCCATTTCCTCAAAATGATGCCTTCTGAGGCTGTTTTATAGCAAGAGTTCTGTTTTATAACAATCTATAAGAAAATAATAGTCTAGAACTCTCCAGTCTTCACCGCAAAAAAAAGGCCTTTGTCTGCTTTCATTAAGTTGTTGTCTAGCGCCACCTTGTGTTAGAACTAAATAGTGGCTCTAGAGACAAACCACCCGCTGTACACATTTCATATTGCAGAACTTTAGCAGAAAGGTAATTTAGAGATTATTTAGACCGCTGCCTCATTTTATAGATTAGTAATTCATTCAGGATTTGGAGGAAGAACTGAATCCAGATTTCTTGAATTCCATGCTTCTCAATTTTCTAACACAGTCTCATAGCCTTTTCAACCTCCAACAGAATTGGGCCAGAGTGATGATGCCACCTTTGGAAGAAGACAAAAACATAATAATTGATTCCTTACCATAATCCTGTTATTATAATAAATACATTTAGAAATATCTCATTTATTCTTTACAGGTAGTCTGTACTTATTTCTGTTTCACAGATGGACAAGCTACGATTCAGAGATGTTGAGGAACTCATTAAAGTTATATTGTATTATTTGTTCGCAAATATTCATTCCCTCTTTGCCCTTGCCATACTTCTGTGTACAAGCCAGAGAGATACTCTCCTGTCCGTATTGACTTGGGGCTTGGCCAATTCAACTTTCTTAGGTCAACAGAATATGAATGTACTTGATATCTGCCACATGTGAGCAGAAGCTTTAAGTTTTGTGGTCTGACTAGGTATATTTCAGCCATGCCTCCTCGGTGAGAGCAACATAGCTTAGAGAGTGTCTGTTGCTTCAGTTGTGGCTTCTGGAATGAGATGATACATGGAGCTGAGCTAAAGCCAGATGAGCTGACCCGTCAGAGTTGAGGCTGACCCACAGCCTGCAGCCCTCATAAAACATGAGCGAAAAATAAATATTTGTTTTGTAAGCCCATTGGGAATTTGGTTACTGCAGCAAAAGCTGACCAATACCAGGTTTGAACACAAATCGGACTGACTTGAAAATCTCTCTGGAAACTATGTAAAAAAGAACCCTGCTCCTGGGGTGATGTTTAATTTAACTAATTTAAGAACCTATGTGTTAGGTCTTAAGTTGCTGAGGTTCTCACCTCCTTCAAGTCTGCTTCATTCTACTCTCTGACACTTCGTCTGAACATCTGATTTAATTTTGCAAATTGCTTCTCTGGCTCTGACTTTGCAGTGCTTTTGATTCCCTTTACCTGATTTATCTTTTCTTCTTTTAAAATCACTCATAACAGTGCTTTTATTTACCTTCCAAAATACTCTACAATTTATTTATGAATGTAGGTTAGATGTCTCCCCCATTGAATTTTAAGAGGGAAGGTTTTTTTTGTTTTTGTTTTTGTTTTTTTTAAATCTCTTTTACTGTCCTTCCTTAGACAGTGCCTGGTACTTATTTGTTAAATGAGTGCATGAAAATGTGAAAGTACTTCTGAAAGAATGGTAGATGTTGTATTTTAAGAAGATGACCAGTAGAGGTCAGAGATGAGTCCTTTAAATACCTTGTTAGACCAGCAACCAGTTTTATATCTGTGTTTATACAAGGATCTGTTCACCCTGGATGTCTCAGGAATTAGTGTTGCTTGCTACATAATCAATATAGTGGTGGCAATTGGCATATATCATGAAAACCACTGAAAGGTAAAAGCTGATAATGCCTCGGATTGGTTTCTCCCCCATATATGACCTAGTCTTGAGAGCCAAGTGTGGGGAACGGCGGTGGGGGGGCAGGTGGGAGCAAATAGAAATAGAAAATAGGATGCAAGGGGCTTCTGGGTGACTCGGTTGGGTGCTGGATTCTCGGTTTGGGCTTAGGTCATGATCTCATGGGTCTGTGGCATCAAGCCCTGAGTTGGGCTCCCCAGTTGGCAGTGGGGAGTATGCTTGAAGATTCTCTCCCTCTGACCCTCCCCCACATATGTGCACTCTCTCATTCTCTCTCTCTCTAACTAAATCTTAAAAAGAGAGAGAGGTAAAAAGGATGCAAGATGGAGCAGAAAGTGTTAGTTTCAAGGTTATGTTTCTTTATATAAATTGCTTGTAAATAAAAGTTACATTTGGTCAAACAGCCAGAGAAGATAGTAAATGCTTATTTTCAATGACAAAGCCATTGCCTAGATTAAGAACACAGCTTTCCAGAAGTGTGTATGTGTGTGTGTGTTTATGGATACAGCCCATTAATACTAGAACACTTGACTGACTTTTCCTCTCCTCTTTTACAGCACAAAATGGCAAGCTAAGAATCACAAATCATGTTGCTGCCAGAGTGTGTTTTAATCTCCCTGGCTTAATAGCTCAGGCCTAAATGTCACAGTATGCATCTGCATAGAGGAAGGGTTTAAAGGAATGATACTGGATTGGAAGCAAATCATTTTCTACAGTTTGCATATTGGTCTGATTAATTCAAGGATGAGAATTTGTGGAGGAAGGAAATTTGCTGTTATTGGTTACCTCCCACAGGTCAGGTCTTGTGATAAGTAGTTCTACTTGTTAGCTCACTCACTCTGTGAAGTAAACAATGTCAAAGATAGCACCTAGAATTTAGTAGAAGCTTGGTACTGAATATATGAATGAGTAATCACTTTTAGGCAAAGGAGCTCTTTCTCTGTTTTGCTTTAGTTTATCTGAGAGGGTTGATTTGTTGTATTTCCTTGATAGAACTAAATCCAACTTAAACCCGGGATGTGGGTACATTTATCTTCAGTGTTCCTCTTTTGTTACGTGTGTCCATTTCAGGGCACTGGAAAATATGCATACAGTGTGGTTCACTAAGATACTGAAAGGTAGGCATGGATAAAAAGCTAAATTAATTGGATGTTAATTCTGGTCCTGCCATGAAACATTTCCTTTCCCATAGATTCTGCACAATGAAAATAATAATTACATAATTTCCACCTTTCCTACTTTACAACATATCCTGAGATAAATACGAGATGCCATATATGAAAGGTTTTGAGGTGACTAAAATTTGGGGGGCATAGATGGGGGCCTGATGAAAATTTTTCTATGACGTCCTTTGTGGAGGGAATATGGCGATGCTCTGGCTGTCTTTGTCTAAATGAGGGGATGAGCAAATCAGAACAATAATCTCAAGATCATATATCACCTATACCTCTTCTGCCTTTAGGGGTGGTGTGGATTTCCAGACTGAAGAACTCCACTGGGTTTGAATATTAGAGATGAAGGTTTTCTTGAGTTTTGTGTTGGTCAATAGCCAGAAAACATAATTTTTTTCTGAGGCGTGTTGGCAAGATACATACAAAGGTAGATTCTCTTAAGATGGTTATATGAAAGAGAATACACAAACTACTCAAAAATATTTTTAGTAGGGGGCAGGTCGGATGGGCAGATGGGCCAGAGTGGCCACTGGAAGAGTTTTCTCTAAGAGTTTATGGAGGTTCATTCTCACTCCAACAGAAGTGAAAAAGAACTTTCTTCCTCTTCTCTCTCCCTTCCTCCTCCATTGCACTGAGAGCTCTAGTTGACTGTTAAGCATGTAATATATTCATTGCAAGCCTAATCACCACAAAGAATGTAAAGATGCCAAGTACACATGAACAAATTAGAGGTTCTTAGTCAAATCCAAACAAATATATACCTGATAATGGCTTTGGCTGAAATATATTTTTATGTTTTATAGCATGTTCACATTTGCCAGTGGTTAGCAAAGATTAAGCTTGCCAAACTTTAATGTGGTACAAATGCCATGTTCAAGGCAAAGTAAGTGGACTGTTACAGGATCTGGCAAATCAAAAGCATTATCAACAGCTGTGGTTTTCATATGCTTTGTGAGACTGGAATAATAAAGCACAGGTGCATTTAGAGTGGGTATTAATTCTCACATTAATTTTTTTTTAAAATATGACTTATGCTCACTGGTAGTTTCATATGGTATTAAGTTATAATCAACTTCTGGTTAGATATGGTAATAACCAGAAGGCAAAATTGATTGGGTTTTAATTAATTAACTAATTAGTTAATTAAGGATTTATTGAGAGACTACTGTGTTCAGGGTCAATCCAAGAGCTTTACATGTGGAAGAGGAATTCTTCCTTTGGGGGTGCTTGGGTGGCTCAGTCAGTTAAGCATGTGTCTTCTGCTCAGGTCATGATCTCTGGGTCCTGGGACTGAGCCCCTTGGCGGGGTCTCTCCTCAGTGGGACTCTGCTTCTCCCTCTCCATACCCCCAACTTGTGCTATCTCTTGCTCTCCTTAGCATTCTCTCTCTCAAATAAGTAAAATATTATTATTATATATATTTTTAAAGAATACTTCCTTAGGTCTAGCTATCAACACTCCTGCGCCATCACTTCCATGCCAGTGGGGGCAGGGACCCCAAGCTAAAAGTTCTCCCCAGGTAAGGTTGCCAGAGTTCACAAATAAAAATACAGAAAGCCCAGCTAAATTTGAATTTCAGATAAAGGGGGGGCGCCAAACAAAACAGTGAAAGTATATTCCAAATATTCCTGGGGTGGAGGGTACTTACATTAAAATTATTTATTGTTTATTTGAAATTCCAATTTGACTGGACTTTCTGTAGTTTATCTGGCGACCCTATCTGGGAGGCTTCCTGCGCTGCGGCTGTGGGAGTGAGCCACAAACCCAGATGTCCTCCAGCTTCTCCACACCCGTGCAGGTGTTTGAGGTTCTGCCCAAGGCAATGAGCACAGAGAACAAAAACACTGCTGTATGACTTCCTCTTCTCCTCCCCTTTCTCACTCGGACTTTCAACTTCCTCCACCTCGTATCCTCTTCCTCATTACTCCAGGTATATGTAAAACTCTATAATCCCGTCAGTCAGTCATTGGGTTTGCTAAAAAACCACCTGGGTTTCACAGATTACTATCCGGCTGCAGATTTAGAGGTCCTATTTGGATGTTAGCAACTAAATACTCTTTAAATCATTTTGTGTTCCAGCTCCATTACTGTATCTCCTCCCCAACTACTTGATAGATAAATGGCTCTGAGTGGATACCAAGGAATGCAAAAGAGAAATCCATACTGATGTATTTGTGAGGGGAGAAATTTTGTCTATTAAATTATACCTATACTTTAGCTTCTTGTCTGTCTTTTCCCTTTCCTCCCACCCCAATCTAGAATTTTTTAAAAAGATTTTATTTATTTATTTGACAGAGATCACAAGTAGGCAGAGAGGCAGGCAGAGAGAGAGAGGGGGAAGCAGGTTCCCTGCTGAGCAGAGAGCCCGATGTGGGGCTCGAACCCAGGACCCTGAGATCATAACATGAGCCGAAGGCAGAGGCTTAACCCACTGAGCCACCCAGGCACCCCCCAAATCTAGAATTTAATCTCCATGAGAATATGGACCTTGCCCTGGGAATATTAAAACAATACCAGGCACATAGTAGCCACCTAGAAAGTATATGTTGGGTGAATGAACAAACTTGCATTTTCCAGTGAGGAAAACGAGACTTAGGAAGTTAATTGGCCCAATTTGCACAGCAGAGCTGGGCCTCATATGTAGATCTAACCAACTGGTGAGCCCCAGCACTTCAAAATTTAATCTGAAAAAAGGAAAAGTAAAAATTGTATTTCTTTAGTTCTTTAGCTGAAAAATGGAAACTTTCCCATAATAGCAACAACAACAACACCAAAAAATTCAAAAGAAATAAAGTCTCAAAAGCATAAAACTATTATGTTTATATAATACTATTTTCTGATTCTACAATAACCAATAAGCTCTGTTCTACTCCCCAGAACAGAGGAGTGATCTGAGGGTCTGATATAAATGCTCTGATGTTGAGGTAATGATTTCTTGGGCCGCAGGTAACACTTACAATGCCTTTGTGTGAATTAGAAAAGGATGCTCCTTTTGCTAACAAGGCACAGAACAACTCCATGGCAGACAGCTTGGTAGGGGGAATGCAGCCTGAAATTCAGTCCCCATTTGCCACGTTGGCCAGACACCTTCATGGAGTGGACAATCCACCCCTCCATAGGCAATAGCTCCTTTCTTGGCATAGCTGGCCATTGGTCCAGAGTTTGGCTGGAGGAGCTGTTACAAGTTGGGAAATTCTTCTTTCCTCTCAGATCTTTGTTTTTTAACCACTTGCCCTCTGGGTATCTTACTGCGTGTCCCTCCCAACTTGAAATGGGGCTCTGTCCCAGGAAAATTAATCAAAGATTTCCTTGTATTCCCCATATCCAACCTCAATTAGTCAGGAAAGGACAAAGTCTCCCACCATCCTAATGCCCTCCCACTCATAACTTTCCAATTGCCAATTAATGTCCAGAGCAAGGTGACTGATGCCCTTAGCACCAGTGAATAATCTTGCCTTTCCCAGACCAGGTCAATGGTTCTTCTACGTCTTAAGCTTTCTGTAGTAACTCCTGAAACATGGTGAAATGGTCTTCAGCAAGTTCTTCTCAGGAAAAACAATATAGAAATACTTTGACTATACCATTTTAGGTATAGTCTGTAAGTCCATATACAATGTGTGTGTTTGTGGGTACTTTCTTAGATACATGGATGAAAAAAAGTAGCTAACAACTTAAATTTGGAGACAGTGTGATATAGAGGAAAGGACCCAGGCTTTCGAGCAAAGCAGAGCTTTGTTAAATGACAGCCCAGCTCTTACTGCCAGTGTGACTCTGGGTAAGGCCTTTAATCTTCCTAGTCCTCAGTCTCCTTGTTTACAAAAAGAGCCTAAGACTTAAATTGTAGGGTTGTGCTTCAGTTTTCCAGGGCTGCTATACAATAGTACCACAAACGGGGTGTCTTAAATGGCAGAAATTTATTCTCTCACAGATCTGGAGTTTGCAAGTTTGAAATTGAGGTATTGGCAAGGTTGAATCCTTCTGAGGGCTCTGAAGGAAGGATGTGTCTCAGGATTTCCTCCTCAGACTGTGGATGTCTATCTTTATATTCACGTGGTGTTCTCCCCATATGTGTGTCTCTGTGTCCAAATTTCCCCCCTTCCATAATCATACTCGTCCTAATGGTGAGGACCCATCCTAATGACCTCACTTTAACCCACTTATCCCTGTAAAGATCCTATGTTCAAGTAAGATCACACTTTGAGGTCCTAGGAGTTAAGATTCTAACGTATCTATTTGGAAGGAATCCAATTCAACTCATAACAGGTTCCTAAAGGAATGAAATATGGTAACTTATATAAAGTACCTAATGGAAATCTTTGGTTGTGAGAAGTACTTAAGTAGCAATTGTATACTTACTATTGATAGTTTTACCTTTTGTTCTTTGTGATGATCTTATAAATACATGGTTACTCTCTGGGATTAATAGACCTATAAAGAGAGGGTCTATATGGGGAAAATGTATGAATATATAGTATATGTCAGATATAAGAATCAATTATTGAGAAGAAAAGGCTTTATATTTATGCATGTATTTGGGGTGGAGCTGGGAAAGAGCAGGGATATAGGTAGATGGTGAATGAAGGGCATAGAATTTAATTATCCAGATTGATTGATTTTGAATTGATTAACGCTGGGTTCTACCTCACTTTGAAAACAGAGTTAAAGGGAGATACAGAATGAAAGTTTACCCTTGAACAATATAATTTGTGCCAGAAACAGTCTGAATTATTATGTTTGTAGAGCAAACAGAGTCATTAGAGAATCTGCCACATTCTGATGACAGGAAAACACAGAATATAATTTTTCTACAAACAGCATTAATTGGAAAATGTTTACTATAGTAACATTTTCAAGTCTCTATGGGATTTAAAAGTGATATATTTTCTGTGCACGTTTGGTTTTAGAGTGTTATTTGAAGAGAAATTTTCACTGTTAATAAAACTAGAAAGGAGAAAATTATATTTGCTCTTTCATGAAGAGAGACATCTCGTTTGATCTTGAACTTTTCCCTTCAGGATATCCTCCATGGCGGCTGGGTAACTAAGACAATGCAGTGGAATGCCTGGCTGAGAGGGTGAGTCTTCAAGAAGATGAAGGGTTATTATGTAAGAATCTGGTCTCCATTAAGAGTAGAACAAGAGGAAATATGTTTGATTTGCAGAAGGAAGAATTTAGGCTAGATCCAAATACTCTCTGTATTGGTAATCAGTAAAATAGATGCCCAAGAAAGGCTAAGTAATACCATTCCTAAGAAGATCTGTAAAATTATGACAGCAATTGCATTATTAACAGTTTTCAAATTCATAAGGACTTATGGATATTCTATCCAGCATATGAGATTTGCATTACCCTAGGCAATTTTTCAAAATAATTCTTTTCTAAATAATCTTACTCAGTGTGTGTGTGTGTGTATATATATATATATATATATATATATATATATATTTAATGGATGGTTGAGTTTGATTAAATTGATCAATTTGGAAGTTAATTTTAGAGTTATAAAGACATGGTCTTATAATTTTCCCACTCAAAGATTTCCATTTAAGTCAAGCCAAAGAAAAATTGAAAATGGAGAGAGTTTTAAATCTTAGATTTAAGGTCTAAATCCTGATTTTCCCAGGAAGAGCATAGATTTCTTTGCAGATAAGAAATCTCCCCTCCTGGGCACCTGGGTGGCTCAGTGGGTTAAGTTGCTGCCTTCAGCTCAGGTCATGATCCCAGGGTCCTGGGATCAAGTCCCGAATCGTGCTCTCTGCTCAGCGGGGTGCCTGATTCCTCTCTCTCTCTCTCTGCCTGCCTCTCTGTCTACTTGTGATCTCTCTCTGTCAAATAAATGAATAAAATCTTTTAAAAAAAACAACAAAAAAAGAATCTCCCTTCCTTCCCTTTCTGTCTTTCTGTCTTTCTTTCTTCTTTCTCAAAGCTGATTCCAAAGAACCTTTCTCATAAGGAAGCATTCATTATATCTGTTTTGTTTTGGAGAGTACCAGAAAGCTTAGGAACAATATTTGTGAGAGGTGTACAGAAAGGGGTGCTGCACTCTCCATATTGTTTCTGTTGATAGAGGCCAGCAGATAACTGCAAAATCTTTTCATTTTGCCCAAGAAGATATAAGTCTATAAGGGATCAAAAGTGGTTACCAAGCAAATCCGTTTTCAGAAGTGACTTCTTCTTGACTATTCTGCATTTATTTTTTTACCAGTCTTGTTTTTTTGTTTGTTTGTTTTGTTCTGTTTTTGTTTTTGTTTTTGTTTAGGATTCCATTTATTTATTTTGACAGAGAGAGATAACAAGCAGGCAGAGAGGCAGGCACAGATAGTAGGGGAAGCAGGCTCCCCGCTGAGCAGAGAGCCCCATGCGGGGCTCTATCCTAGGACCCTGAGACCATGACCCAAGCTGAAGGCAGAGGCTTTAACCCACTGAGCCACCCAGGTGCCCCTTTACCAGTCTTGTTAATAAAGTGTTTGAGTTTTAATGGCTATGAAAGTACAGGAGACACATTTTTGGGTCTATGAAGGGCAGAAATTTGGATCAAAGACTGTAAAGAACACTTGAATGACTTTATCTGTGAAAGAGAACTGAAAATGTTTAGCTTCTCCCAAAGGGAGGTTTAAAGCAAATTCTTTTGTTTAGCCTGATCTAATGGGGAAGGGGGAAAGGAAGAAAATCCTGAGACTATGAAGAAAAATCTGAGGACCTCAGGCTCCCCGCACGCAAATTTGAGGTTTGAATTTACACCTTCTGAAAGGCCTACATTCTCTAACAAATAAAAACAATCTCAGGCTAATAACAATACCCGTGCCCTCAATAAAAATAACTAAAAGTCTTCTCTAGAAATACATATTTTCAACACTGCACAGGACTCTCTAGATAAAGTGCCACCAAACACGAACTCACAGTTCTAAATTACAAGGAACATGAAGCAGCAATCCAGAATCCTTAATAGTAATCATAATCAATTTCTTAGACCCTAAAAACTTCAGAAATAGATGACAAAAATTTAAAACTATTAAGGAGAAGAAATAAACACTATTAAAATATTTATTAAGGGTAACTTTTTCTGGCCTATCCAGGGGTTAATTTGTGTGTTCTTTTGCAGGATGTTTTACTTATGAAATAACCCAGGACCAGAGTTCTGCTTATGGGTAAGAGGGGACTCCATGTTATTTTCAGAATATTCGTTCTTACGAGTGCCGGGTCTCCATGAGCAAGCCTCACTGGGAAGGGGCACAGCTGCTAGCCTTCAACTCCAGGCCAGTGTGCAAAGGGAAGTTCGAATTTGTATTCCAGCTGAAGTCAGGTTTGGAAAGCAGAGTAATTCCAAAAGGGTGGAAAGAGTGAGAACCAAATAAAAGAGAAGCAAGAGAAAACCAGTGAATTTAGGAGGTGAAGGTTGTGGTGTTCTTTAAGGCAAGAGAATACAAATGGGAGATGGAACCCTTTGTATGTCACCTTCAAAGGGGACTGCGATTTGGGGCAAAATTCAGAAATGTTGTTTTGGTTATGAAGTGAAGCCAGATACAGTGAAAGAAATGTAATTTCAGAAGGAGAATGTGTCTGCTAAGATGTGAATAAGAGATCTTATTTTATTTTATTTTTAAAAAAGCTTTATATTTAAGTAATCTCTATACCCAACATGGGACTCAAACTTACAACCCTGAGCCAGACAGGTGCCTTTGTAGATTTTAATCCCTAGAATTGTACATTTTTGACTAGGCTTGGGTTCTCCTTTCTCTGTCTCAAGAACATCTGTCCTATATCATGTTGTTGTTGGAGACACAACTATCAGAGTCTTCTGTCTCAACTAATCAGCTTCCAAATGAATGGGACAGAAAAAACTTTCTCAGAACCAGAACTGGGTCTGAATATCATATCCTATTATGATTTAATATCATGTCAGATCTGTAGATAGCACGTCACGATGAAAGGAAGTGTGCTCAAGTCATGTGGTGGCTACTGACATTCACAATCAGTTGCTTGGAACATTTTGGGACCTGTTTTTAGGATAAGGAATGGAATAGATAGAATTAATTTAAACTGCTTTTGCTTAAGAAATTTCCAGATTTCCAGACAAGAATCAGCTGTCTTCATGAACAAAATCCAACTCAAAGGTAAAAGCCAGATTAGCATAACTTGAGGAGACACTCATATTAGTTGGACATTGTGGTGTTATAGAATGAAACATTCTAGTTAAATAGGGGTAATTTAGAGTCAGTCCCCAAGGAAACTGGAAAATCATCAGGCAGGTATTTTTAATTCCTTCCTTCCTTCCTCTCTCCCACCGTCTTTCCATTCCCCACTCCTTTCCCTTCTTCTTCCCCTACCCTCCTCCTCCTTCTCTTCCGTGACCTCCTCCTCCCTTTCCTGTCTCTTTCCTTCCCTCTCCCTCCCCCCTTGGCTGTTCCTTTCCTCTCAGCACCCACCTTTGCAGACAAACTTTTCTCCCCACTCATCTGTATCTGCCACCTGGTGGCCTCAGACCCACGCCCAAAGTTGACCGGGCTGTAATCTGTGCTTCACACTCAGTCTGTGTCCGGGGTTCCAGTCAGACGCCTCTTCCAGCCAGAGGCAGACATGGGCAGCGTAGAAATAACCATAATCCTAAAAGGAATAGAGTTTCTTTTTATCACCTTAAATACAGAGTCGTTCTTTGCCCCTGGGGGTAATTTTCCAGCTACCCCGTGTATTTGAGAGCAGTTGGTATCCCAGGGCTCTTGAGATGATTCATACAGTTTCCTGCAACACTCCCCTGTCTCCTTCAGATTTTGTTGAGGCTGGTGGTTTCTGTTACAAGTCATAGTTAGTGAGTCTTCTGGGGGTTGAGTGAGGAATTCTTTTCCTAACAGTTTGCTTAAAGGCGGAGGAGGATGTTCCTTTTACGGATATCAGGAAACATGAAAGAGAAATAGTTAGATCTAATCCTTTACAGATAGAATTCTATTTGTCTTCCTATTTCACTTGGATGTGTCCTTTTTTTCCCAGCTTTAGAAACTAACAGATAAGAAAGCAGTTTAGACTTAAGTAGTGCCATTTTTTTTTTTTTTTTTTTAGAGCAGCATTCACAATCCAGTTTGTATGTTCTGAAGAATCTTATATCTGAAAAAATAAGGCATTCACACTAAATACACTTTAGGAATAGCTAATTAAACAAAATAAAGTAGGTTTCTTTACTGCAAGACTTTTCAGTTCCTTTAATATACTAATGGGCATTGTGACACTTCAAGAGTGGATTATACTTTTCTGAAAATTATTTGACCAGTTTGTTTTGGAAACAAAAACTTTTAAACTCATTCTGCCAATGCAAGTTTCACGGCTCTCGACTCAAAAGGGATTGCTTGTTGGGGTGCCTGGGTGGCTCAGTGGGTTAAAGCCTCTGCCTTCGGCGCAGGTCATGATCCCAGGGTCCTGGGATCCAGCCCCACATCCGGCTCTCTGCTCAGCGCAGAGTCTGCTTCCTCCTCTCTCTCTCTGCCTGCCTCTCTGCCTACTTGTGATCTCTGTCTGTCAAGTAAATAAATAAAATCTTTAAAAAAGAAAAAGAGATTGTTTGTTGCTGTGCTTGACTACCATACTATCCCCCAGCTCCAAACCTTCCCTACTCTACTCCACTTGGTGGTGCAGGGCCAAGACCCTGGAGAGCACATTTTTCTTTAGTTCATCTGGCTTCCTTTTGGGATACCCTTGAGAGAGACTGGGCAGCAGGAGAAAGGGATAGGGCTTTTCCTTCTTCCTTTCTGTGGGCTGTTTCTAGATACCACACTATCAGTGGCCTTTCACTTGGCACCAGTAATTCATTGCTGTCTTCACCTTCTCTCCACACTCGCAGAGCCTCATTGGAGTCTGAGGTGAGGTAGCTGCGGCTCCAGGTAGGGGCCCCCTTCTGAGTCAGAGCTCCAAATCCAAGAGGCCTCTCCTCAGAGCACCCACATAGCAAGAGTGGCTTGTCAGGGCCCCACCCTAAGCCCTGGGTCCCACCTCCATGGGGCTCTCTCCCAACTTCCAGCTCTGGAAATTCCAGCTTCTTCCCCAAGAGTAGAAAGCCGCTGGCCACCTAACTCTGTTATCTTAGTGTTCCTTTGTGCTGTTTTTGAGCTCTCCAACATCTGCAAAAAAAAATTCCCATATCAAATTCTCTCTGTTAAAACACCTACTGTGGTATCTATTTTCCTGACGGGACCTCAGTGGAAAAAAGAATGCCCATGAGAGCTTCTCCTCCACAGGAGTGCCTTTGGAGATGGAGGGAGGCTGGGAGAGTGGTTAGAAGAGGCAGTGGAGGTCTTGCCTTGAATCTAAAGCAGTGGTTTTCAGACTTTAGAAATTCAAGGGAACTCAAAGAAGTTTCATTTTGAAAATTTCATAAGCACCCCTTGAAATAATAGGATACATTCTGGGGTGTTATTAAAATAGAATTATGAACTCCTTTTTTCATCTATTAAGTTACTCAGCAATTTTAGTAAAAATGTAATGAAATGCAACCTTTCTGCAGGGCCATATTTGCCATAATTTTAAACACAGACTAACTATTCCAAGACACTGGAAAGAGATAGTGTGACTTGGTAGGGTATTGGAATTTGAATATTGAAAATGCAAGCATATGTTCTTGTGGAATATCTAGGGATACATTTAAAAATATTTGGTTTAAAAAAAATAACTAAATCTCTGTGTCTCAAATTTGGCCAATCATTAGAATCATCTGGGAGGTCATTAAAATTTCAGATGGCCAAATTTGACCCCAGGACCAGGGATTCAGACTCTACTGGGTTGGGATCCTGGAACTGTTATTTTTGGAAAGTACCATATGATCAAGAGGTTCTGATAATGGACATTTAGGATCCATTATTATATAGAATACAAATGTTCTAATTTGTTTTTAGAACTTAGATTCAAAATCCAGTGTTTGGCTCCCCCCCTCCCCCAATAAAAAGTCTGAGCTAGGAGCCTTGGTGCTGACAGCTCTCTATCCTAGCAGGGGGCAGCAGGGAAACCCTGGGCTGCAAGAGACAAAAGACAATGGAGCTTCCCTCCACGGCTGATTTTTAAGGGCTTTTGATCATCTCCACCCAGTGTCCAAACCAATCATGGAACCGCAGAACCAAGGCAGTTCTGACAGGTTGTTTCCACACCACAACACCATTTCTGTCTGCTTGTGAGGCCTCCGGGGTAGGGGGATGGGGGTGCTGCGATCAGGGTGCTGCGATTCTAAGTTACAAGTGGGTCTTTCACAATCGGTACAGAGTTTTTCCCCAAGTCGTTACCTTGCTGGGATTCTAAGAGACAGTGGCCAGGCATCTGACTTCTGAAATAAACAGCCATCTGTGTCCACAGGTCCTGCCAGGAGCTTCTCAAGTAAATGGACAATGAAATAAATGAAAGAACATAGCCAAGGTGAGCAGCAAGAGTCTCATTTAACTTGACCTCAGTTTTCTTGCTTAGAGAGCTTCAGTATTTTACTTTATTTTAAAGATCTTATTTATTGATTTGACCAAGAGAGCACAAGCAGCGGGAGAAGCAGGCAGAGGGGATGTGAGAAGCAGACTCCCCACTGAGCAGGGAGCTCAAGCAGGACTCCATCACGGCACCTTGGGATCATGACCTGAGCCAAAGGCGGCCGCTTAACTGACTGAGCCACCCAGGCGCCCCTGGAGAACATCAGTATTTTTTATAACGTTTTGTAGAAAAGGTGAAAAAGGGCATCTATCTGGCCGTGCAAGTCCTTTCTTCCTCCCTGTGAGCCTCCTAGTCAAAACTGGCAAAGTTGAGGAAATCAAGAACTTCCTGCTCAAGGCCAGGAGAAAGGATGCGAAATCCGTTAAGATGGAGAAAAGCAAGGATAATGTCGCATTTGCAGTTTAGTTAGTACAGCAGATACCTTTACACCTTGGACAGAGGGAAGACAGAGAAACTGAAGCCTTCCCTGCCCCTAGGTTGCACAGTGAAGGAACGGAAGTGAACCAGACATGCTGATTTAACTGTATTGCAATTTTTAAAAAACTTAAACAAATGAATAAATAATTATTTAAAGGGGTGGAAGGGATACTTGTTTTCCAGCTGCTCCAGTTGGCCAGTTGCAGTGACTTCCAGTTTAGATGAATATTGTTGGGTTGCTGGGGATGGTGGGTCCTGGATTTGATCAGGGAACTCACCCGTCTTGTGGCTTTTCAATCGTGGAATCTGTTGACACAAAAAATCCTCAGCACTTTGGGTGATTCAAGTGCACTTTCCTAATTTGCTCTCTTTTTACCCTCTTTGTTATTTCCACATTCCACAAGAATCCATCACTCCCCTCTGAATTATGTGCTGCTTAGGACTGATGCTTATACCAACCACTCTGGGAGGGCAACCTCAGCTTCTTGAACTCACAGAACCTATTGTTCCGTCCCTTTCTTACCCAGCGTTGTCACTGCAGCCCTCTACTCCAGCTGGGAGGGCATGGATATGACTCCCCAGAGAGCCATTCATCACAGTAATAAATGTTCTGTGTTTTACTAAGTTCCATCAAAGTTCACCTCCACACCGAAGCACAACAATTGTTCTCTGTGCGTTCTTTTCTGTGTCAAAGCATAGCATTCCCAAAAGTGCACAAGCTATTTGTATATGTGTGGTAGGTCAACTTGAAGTTGCGTACACATCTGTACACAGACCACTTGTGGATGTGTTTGTTTTTCAGTGTGTTTGAGTCCTGGTGAGAGACTGGCACTTACAGGACCCCTCATAGCTGGGCTGAACCACCACCTTCACAGGCTTCATGTAGATGTGACAACTGCTTTGATGTGCGCATTTTCAGTATTGTTCTCCAGTTTGCTTCTTATCCTCCCAGGTGTGTGTGTGTGTGTGTGTGTGTGTGTTTAATTGCTTCACTTATTTAAACATCTCTAAAGACTGCTAAGTTAGTTAGCGGTACAAGCCTGTTGCTAGCTTTCTCTTCTCCCTTTTTGTTTTGTTTTGTTTTGTCCACATGCCTAAATTAACTAGAAACATTCATTGCTCAGTCATGAGGGTGGGATTCTTCTCTGTAGAGTCCAGGAGGACATAAAAAGCAGCCTGTCTTTATGTTAACATAGACTGTTTTCATTGTCCTTTTCTTACCAAATGCTCTCTGCCGACTTACTTTAGAAAAGGAGCAAACACTTCCCTTGCTTCTCAGAGTATGCAGTCCTGTTATTCCGCAATTTTAGAACAATTTACTATGTAAGCCATCCAAAAGAAAATAAACAACACACACACACACACACACACACACACACACACGCATGCACGCACGCACACGCACACATACTCCATGGCAAAACAGAACAGCTTGGACATTCTTTCCCTGTTTTTTAACTTCATTTGCTCAATAGTGTGTTTAATAAGATATATACCAACTTATATTGTCCAGCACTATTTAATGCAATAACCTCTACACACAAAAAGGCCTAAGCATTTAGCCACACATGTCATCAAATAAGAGATTTGGTAATAATGTTCTGTAATTTAACATTTAGATTTTAAGTTGTGCCTTGTTAAGAAAAACAAAAGGGCCTATTAACTCACTTGCTTTTCTTGTTAACTCTATTTTTTAACTGCCTGAGCAAACATCCAATTAGAGGGGTAACTTGTTAGGGTCATACATTAACTAAAAAGAAAAGAGGGAAAAAAAAATTGTAGCAGAAGCCAGGAATTTCCAAAGACTTATTTTGTTTGAGTTAGGATATGATATCTTTTATTATTTTTATTTATTTTTTAAAGATTTTATTTATTTATGGGTGCCTGGGTGGCTCAGTGTGTTAAAGCCTCTGCCTTCGGCTCAGGTCATGATCTCAGGGTCCTAGGATCGAGCCCCACATTGGGCTCTGCTCAGCAGGGAGCCTGCTCTCCTCTCTCTCTCTGCCTGCCTCTGCCTACTTGTGATCTCTGTCTTCAAATAAATAAATAAAATCTTTTTTTTTAAAAGATTTTATTTATTTTATTTATTTATTTGAGAAAGAGTACAAGTTGGGGGGTGGGCAGAGAGAGAGGAAGAAGCAGGCTCCTCACTGAGCAGGGAGCCCGATGGGGGCTCCCTCCCAGGACCCCAGGATCACAACCTGAGCAGAAGAAAACCATTCAACCAACTGAGTCACCCAGGGGCCCCAAGGATATGATATCTTTGAAGTAGGCTGATGACAATCTGTCCCTTTACATATTAAAGATAAATGATTTAGACATCCCTGTCTGGCTACTTTAATCTTAATTGCAGGAAAAGACAAAGTGGAACACAGATTAAACGAAGAAACAAAAAACAGACTGTGCGAATGAGCATAAGGAAAGCACAGTTTCAAATTTTGTGTTGAATTTAACTTTGCCTCAGTTGATCCGTACAGCCTGCTATCTCACATCATTCCAAGAAACACGAAAACCTCAGGTTTTGATACAGATGCTATCAAAAGTTCAACTGGTTTGATCAAAGTTATGGTTCTGCAGACCCACTCATTCTTAGAGCAAAAGTAGGTAACCAGGTTACCGGTTAAAAGACAAATTTTTTAAGGACTCAGAAGTGAATAACCAAATCCCACATTAAAATCTGTCATGTGTTACATTGACATTACTTTAAATTCTAAACCTTTTCCCCTAGTTTTTTTTTTTTTTATTTTTGAGAAGTAATGGACATACGTCACTGTAGAAGTGTAAGGCACTCAACATGATGGTTTGATTTATATATACTGTCATTACTACAGCAGATCCATCTTTTACATAAACATAATAAAAAGAAAAGAGAAAAATTTTCTCCTTGTGATAAGAACTCATAGGATTTATTCGTTTAACGATTCTCAACTATGTATCATCAGCAGTGTTAGCTCTAGTCATCATGTTATACGTCGCATCCTTAGTCGTCATCTGTTTTACAGCTGGAAGTTTGTCCCTTTTGACCGCCTTTCTCCAGTTCCCCTTCCCCACACCTCCCACCTCTGGTAACCACAAATCTGACCTCTTTTCCTGTGAGTTTGTCGTTTTTGTTCTTTTCATTTTTTTCTTTCTTAGATTCCATATCAGTGAGATCATACGGTATCTGTTTCTTTCTATATGACTATTTCACTGAGCATAATGCCCTCAATGTCCATCCATGTTGTTGCAAATGGTAGGATTTCCTTTTTTTTTTTTTTTTAATGGCTGAATAGTATGTCATAGTGTGTGTGTATGCACACCCACTTATATACATATAAAACATACATACATACATGGGGGTGCAGATGTACTTTTGAGTTAGTGATTTCATTTTCTTTGGATGCATTCCCAGAAGTGAAACTACTAGATCATATGGTATTTCCATTTTTAAGTTTTTGAGAGTGCTCCATACTGTTTTCCATGGTGGCTGCGCCAGTCTACAATCCCACCAACAGTGCACCGGGTTCCCTTTTCTCAACATCCTCACCAGGGTTTGTTCTCTCTTGTCTTTTTCATTATGGCCATTCTAACAGGTCTGAGGTGATATCTCATTGTGGTTTTAATGTGCATTGCCCTACTGATATTGAACAAGTGATATTGAACATCTTTTCATGTACCTGTTGGTTTTCCATATATCTTCTTGGAGAAATGTGTTTTCAGGTCCTTTGCCTATTTTTTCACTGGGTTATTTGGGGATTTTTTTTTTTTTTTTTTTTTTTTTTTTGCTATCGTATAGGCTCTTTACATATTTTGGGTATTAACCTTTTATCAGATGTTTGCAGATATTTTTTCTATTCCATAGGTTGTATTTTTACTTTCTTGATGATTTCTTTTGCTGTGCAGAGCTTTTTAGTTTGATATAGTCCTACTTGGATTTGGCTTTGGTGCTTGTGCTGTAGGTCTCATATCCAAAAGATCATTACCATCATCTATGTCAAGGAGCTACATCCTTATGTTTTCTTGTAGAAACTTTATGGCTTCGCATCTAACAATTAAGTCTATAATCCACTTTGAGTTAATATTTTATTAGTGGTGTAAGGTATGGATCCAGTTTTATTGTTCTACATGTGAATATCTAATTAGCCCAGCACCATTTATTATAGAAACCATTGAGTATTCTTGACTCCCTTGTCAAATATTGGTTGACCATATATGATTGAGTTTATTTTGGAGCTCTCAATTCTGTTCCATCTGCTCCATTGATCTATTTGTCTGCTTTTATGCCAGTGCCATACTGTTTCAATGACTATAGCTTTATAGGGTAGCTTGAAACCAGGAAGTGTGATGCCCCTCATGTGTTCTTTCTCAGGATTTCCTTGGTTCTTCAGAGTTTTTTGGTGGTTCCAAATAAATTTTAGAAGGTTTTTTCTATTTCTGTAAAAAATGTCATTAGAATCTTAATAGGGATTCAGTTGAATCTCTGGGTGACTTTTAGTAGTATTGGCATTTTAACAGTATTAATTCTTCCAATCTATGAACATGGGATGCATTTCCATTATTTTGTATCTTCTTTGATTTCTTTCATCAATGTCTTATAGTTTTCAGAGTACAACTCTTTGACTTTCTTAATTAAATTTATTCCTAAATATTTTATTGTTTTTCATACAATTATAAATGGGGACAATGTCTTTATTTCTTTTTTGGATAATCAATTGTTAGTGTATGGAAATGTTACTGGTTTTTGTATGTTAATTTCATATCTTGCCATTTTATTGAATTTATTGTATAGATCTAACAGTTTTTTGGTTGAATCTTCAGGATTTTCTATATATAAAATTATGTCATCTGCAAATAGAGACAGTTTTACATTTTCTTTTCCAGTGCTGACACTTTTATTTCCTTTTCTTGCTTGATAAGCCTGGCTAGGACTTTTAATACTATGTTGAATATCAATGGCAAGAGTGGGCACTCTTGTCTTGTTCCTGACCTTAGAGGAAAAGCTTTCAACCTTTCACCATTGAGTCTGATGTTAGCTGTGGGCTGGAATTTTGTCAAATGCGTTTTCTGTGTTTTGTGTCCCAGGGGTAAATCCCACTTGATTACAGTATATGATCCTTTTAATATGCTGCTGAATTCAATTTGCTAGTATTTTTTAGAGAATTTTTTAATCTTTTTATATTTATCAGAAATATTGGCCTATAGTTTTCTTTCTAGTAGTGTTCTTTTCTGGTTTTTGTATCAGGATAATGCTGACTTTGGGAGTGTACCCCCTTCTTTGATTTTTGGACGAGTTTGAGGAGGATTGGTGTTAATTCTTTAAATGTTTGGTAAATTTTACCACTGAAGCCATCTGTCTGGGCTTTTCTTTGATGGGAACATTTTGATTACTGATTCAATCTCCTTACTAGTAATTGGTCTATTCAGATTTTTGATTTCTTCCTGATTCAGTCTTGGCAAATTGCATGTTTCTAAGAATTTTTACATTTCTTCTAGGTTATTCAGTTTTTTGGCTTATAGTTGTTCATAAAAGCCTATTATGATCCTTTGAATTTCTGTAGTATCAGTTGTAATATCTCCTTTTCACTTACAATTTTGTTGTTTGGGTCTTTTGTCCTTTCTCCTTGGTTAGTGTAACTAAGGTCTTGTCAATTTTGTTTATCTTTTCAAGGAACCAACTCTTAGTTTGGTTAATCTTTTTAATTATTTTTCTGTTTCACTTTTTTCCTCTCTAAACTTTATTATTTCCTTTCTTCTGCTAACTTTCAGCTCAGTTTGTTCTTTTTCTAGTTTCATAAGACATAGAGTTAGATCATTTATTTGGAATCTTTCATGCTCCTTAATATACGTATTTTATTACTATGAATTTCCCATTTGGAATTGCTTTTGCTGCATCTTATATGTTCTGGTATGTCCATTTTAATTTGTCTTAAGAAACTTTTTATTTACCCTTTAATTACTTTGAAGAAATTGGTTGATCTATTGGTTGATTAAGAGAATGTTGTTTAATTTCCATGTGTTTATAGATTTTCCAGTTTTCCTTTTATTAGTGATTTCTAGTTTCATGTCATTGTGGTCAGAGAAAATACTTGGTATAATTTCAATCTTGAATTTGCTAAGACTTGTTTTATGGTCTACCATATGATCTATCCTACAGAATGTTCTATGTGTGTTAAGAGGAATGTGTACTATGCTGTTTTGGATAGAATGTTCTGGATATGTCTTTTAGGTTTATTTGGTCTATAGCATTGTTTAAATTCACTGTTTCCTTATTGATTCTATGCCTGAATGATTTATCTATTGTTGAGAGTAGGATATTAACTATTATCATATTACTGTTATTTCTCCTTTAAGCTCAGTTTTTGCTTTATATATTTAGGTGCTCCAATGTTGGGTGCATATATAGTTATAATTATTATACCTTCTTGATGTATTGAACCCCTTATTAATATATAATGAATTTGTTTGTCTCTTGTTATTATTTAGGTTTAAAGTCTATTTTGTCTGCTATACATATAATAGCTCCAGATTTTGCTGTTGTTGTTGTTACTGTTACCATTTGCTTGAAATATTTTTTTTCATCCCTTCATTCTCAGTCTATATGTATCTTTAAAGTGAAAGCGCATCACTTGTATGCAGCATATTTTTGGATCTTATTTTCTTCTTGTTGTTGTTGTTTTTAATCCATTCATCCACTCTCTATGTCTTTTAATTGGATAATTTAATCCATTTACATTTAAAGTAATTACTCATAGATAAGGACTGTTTGCCATTTTGCTTACAGTTTTCTGGTTGCTTTGTAGAACCATTGTTCTTTTTTTCTTATCCAGCTGTCTTTTTGTTTTGTTTTGTTTTGATGTTTCTTGGTATCAGTATCCTTTGACTTCTATATTGTGCTCTTTTGCATAATTACTATAGGATTTTCCATCGTAGTTATCATGAGATTTAATATCTTAAACTTACAACACTATTTTAAATTGATCCCAATTTAACTTCAATAGAACTTATAAACTTTATGCTTTTATTTCCCCACTCCCTCACATTTTAGGTTATCACTGATACAATTTATGTTTTTTATCATATGAAAATAATAACAGATTATGGTAATTATGGTTATTTATTATTATTTTTTAAAACTTTTAAACTATTATTGTAAATGATACATACCACTATTACCATATTGCAGAATATAACTATGGCTATATGTTTACCATTACTGGTGAGATTTATGGTACCTTTTTATACTTTTATGATTTTAATTAGCATTGTTATATTCCTACTTTCTGTCCCTTTCTTTTACTCTTCTCCTTCAGGAAGTCCCATAATGCAAATATTGTTTTTCTTTGTGTCCTGTAATTCTCAGAGGTTGCTTAACTCTTTTAAAAATTTTTATTTAGCTTTTCCTCTTATAGGTAATTCCAGTGTCTTATCCTCCAGGTTACTGATTCTAGGATTTCTATTTGTTTGTTTTTATGCTGAATACATACTTCAGCCTGTTCTACCAGGAAATGTAACCCAAGCATATGGAAGCTGCGTAACCCATTCAACATCCCTACATACAGTGACACTTAAACAGAAAGCACAGCCAATGATGTCCCCCATCTGCAGAGCAAAACTGGTGGCCTCACCTGACCAGGAAACTCAATGCACACTGTGGCCTGATTTAGGCCCCCAAATATTGAGCTGTATAGCTCCTGGGTACTGTTCTGCTGCTCTGCCAGGGAAAGGAAGTTAATTCATAGTCCCACCTATTACTGAGTATAGTACTCAGTCCTAGCTAGTAAACCTGACTGAGATCCACATTCTTATTTAGATAAGGAACCAAGTTTCCTAGTCGAGTGTGCCCATGACACAGTTGGTTCTGCAGATGAGCAAAACTACTGGTTGGGATTACTACTTGGGCACTGCAGGTATGAACTCTGCCTGCCAAGATCTATGTGCTGGTTGTTAAAAGACCCTTCTCTCTCTCTGTCAGAGTTAGATTTCCAGTGGTTGAGCCCTGCAAATTCCCCTGCAGTTCCTGTAGTGTGAGATCAGAGAAAGAGCTCCTGCAAAGCCATCCATAATGCTAGAGGTGGCTGATTGTTCGCCCTGGGTTCTCTTTTCCCACTGGATTAACTGAAGCCTTCCCTGAAGGCTCAGGGAAGACCTCTCCATGTGGTGCTGCACTGGTCTAGGGGACAGGCAGTTTGGTCAATATGTAGTTACTTCTCTTACCCTTTTAATGCAGTGTGTCTTGGTCTCTGTGGTACAGGGAGGTGCTTCAGCCTTACCCCCATGTTCTAGGGTTCTCTCAGTGCTGTCTTGTTCTTAAAGAGTTATTAGTTCTGCTTGTGAGAGGGAATGAAGTCAAGAACAAAATATGTCCCCATCTTGTGACATGATTCCCAAAATTCTAAACTTTGATTGGAGAGGATAAGGAATACACACACACACACACACACACACACACACAATAATGGAATCTAAGAAATATATTGATTAGTCAGTGACTAAAATATTAATCACAAGCTTTTTTTTAAAAGATTTTTTTATCTATTTATTTGACAGATTGACAGAGAGAGTGCACAGGTAAGGCAGAGCAGCAAGCAAAGGGAGAGGGGGAAGCGGACACCCCTAGTGAGCAGGGAGCCTGACTCAGGGCTCAATCTCAGGACCCTGGGATCATGACCTGAACTGAAGGCAGATGCTTAACCAACTGAGCCACCCAGGCACCCCTTCTTTTTTCTTTCTTTTTTTTTTCTAAGTTTGTTTAAGTAATCACTGTACCCAATATGGGGCTCAAACTCACAGCCCCAAGATCAAGAGTCATATGCTCTTGCAACTGAGCCAAACAGGTCCCCCCCCCCACTCACAAGCTTTTTAATAAAACATCTAGAAAAAAAAGTGACAAAACCTTAATCCAGATGTTTGACTGATGGATTCTAAAGATCTATATACCTTGTTTTTGTCAGAGTTTATGTTTTTTCAATAAATCTTTCAATTTTTAGTCTAACTTTTTCTTGTGATACTTCATCATTATATTTTGCTTCTTTTGATTTAAGACCTAAACTTTTTTGAAATATTGTAGTGGAAGATAATTATCAGTGGTAAGACATGGACTGTTGGTTATTCACCAAACCAGATTCTTTTCTTACTGAGCTCACACATGGTTTTCAAGGCCCTTTTGCTATTAGACATGGCCCTAAGCCTGTGTCCTGAGCCAATGGAATGTATGGAGAAGTTATGGGGAGCGTCTGGTCTTCTTCCCCTGAGAGCTTCTGATGAGTAGTTCTCTATGCTCTTTCTTTCCTCTTTGGCCATATTAAGTGCAAATAAGTGCAAGACCCTTGGAAATCATATACTGAAATGAATCAATACTGAAAATGGCAGAGACAAGAAGGAAGGAACTTGGGTACCAAAAATTACTGCTTGAAAAAAACATTTCCCAAAGGACAAGAATACCCATTATGTGATCAAGGAGTAAAACTTTTTGTGCCTTAAAAGATTTTTGGCTAGGGAACCTGGGTGGCTCTGTGGGTTAAAGCCTTTGCCTTCAGCCCAGGTCATGATCCCAGTGTCCTGAAATTGAGTCCCGCATCAGGCGCTCTCCTCAGCAGGGAGCCTACTTCCTCCTCTCTCTCTGCCTACTTGTGATTTCTGTCAAATAAATAAATAAAATCTTTAAAAAAAAAAAAAGGATTTTTTACAAAACACAGAAAGTTCTCCAGCACTTAAAAGCCTTCTTATTTGGGGTAGATATGTAGTGACAGGTCTTCACATACTACCACAATAGCTGAAGTTAGATATTCCTTGTCTCTTTCTTCTGTCAGGAAGAACATGGTATGTGGCCTTCACCTTATCAATTAGATGCTCCTGCCAAGGCTTTGGTACAGAATGATATTCTTAATTATTATTTCTTTGTTTTGAACAAGGACATGTGACACTGTCTTCACAGAATTGGTTTTCCTTGTAGGTTTCATATGGATAGTTAAATTCTTTTCTGGCTCTTACTTCAACTAATCAGCAAGTAAATATCTCTAGGTCAAGTTTCAGAGAAATTCTGAGATGTTAGAAGTATTTCTGCAAAAGATATTTTGATATTTCTGTCAAAATTAGGAGATTTATGTTTTAGTATGTACTTAAATGAACTTCTTAATCTCTCCCATTTTTGCTGTCTGGCAACTGGTAAACCTTATATGTTTTGTATTTGTTTGTTAATACTCTATGGCTTGGGCCAATTGTTTTTGGCATGTCCACCATGGAGAATTCCCTTTCTAATGTTTGCCCCTTTCAGAATCTATGTAGATTGAAAGATTTTAGATCACTAAAGACTTTTATTAAGTGATAATAAATTTGCCTTTTTATATCTTTTTTTAAAGATTTTATTTATTTATTTAACAGAGATCGACACAGCGAGAGAGGGACAAACAGGGGGCCCGATGCAGGACTGGATCCCAGGACCCTGGGATCATGACCCAAGAGGAAGGTAGACACGTAACCACTGAGCCACTCAGGTGCCCCACCTTTTTGTATTTTGTTACTTTTCTCCTACTTCTCATTCTGGAATAAATTATAGAGTAAGGTGGGGCCTTTCTAAGGAGTGGGGATGGCTTTAACTTGGGCTAGTAGAAGTTTTTAACCTTGGCAGACATCAAGACATCAATTAGAATTTTTTAAAGATTTTATTTATTTTTTTGACAGAGAGAGATGCAGTGAGAGAGGGAACAGAAGCAGGGGGGAGTTGGAGAGGGAGAAGCAGGCTTCCCACTGAGCAGGGAGCCCTATCTAGGGCTTGATCCCAGAACTCTGGGCTCATGACTTGAACCGAAGGCAGACGCTTAATGAATGAGCCACCCAGGCGCTCCAGAAATTAGAATTTTGATGGACATTTAAAATTACCAATCATATTCCAATTAGTTCACTTTAATAACATTTATTTTTCCAGGTATTATGTGAGTGCTAAGGACACAGAAATGAGTAATTTATGCTCTATGTTCAAGAAATCATAACCTTGAAGAGGAGACATATACACAAAAAGAAATATCCAAAACAGTGTGGCGGCCTTGTATGTAGGTGAATATAAAAGGAAGAGGGTTCTTTATTAGTCTCCTAGCAAATTACCATAAACTGAGTGGCTTAAAAAACAGAAATTTATTCCCTCACAGTTTTGGAGACTAGAAGTCTAAAATCAAGGTATTGGCAGGGCCATATTCCCTTTGAAGTCTCTCAGATAGAATCCTTCCTTGATTCTTACAGCTTCTGCTAGCTCCTGCTAATACTTGTCACCCAGTGTCTTATAGATGAGTTGCTGCAGTCTCTGGCCCTTTCTCACATGGCCTTCTCCTCGGTGTCTGGGTCAAATTCCCTTCTCCTTATAATGATACCAGTCTTATTGGGTTCAAAGCCCACCCTCATTCAGTATGATCTCATCTTAATTTGATTATGTCTGAAAGAGCTTATTTTCAAATAAGGTCCCTTTCACAGATTCCAGGTGGGCATGAATTTTTGAGGGGACACTGTTTAATCCAGTACAAGCTTCCAATGCAAGTCAGAAAGATGATCAAAGGGTATTTCCTAGAGGAAGAAGGAGATGAGAGCTGAGCTGCACCTCGAGGGGTAAATGGAAGTGAAAGTAGAAATAAGACGGTTTATCACCTAAACATGTGTGTTACCACATAAAGCAGATTTTTTAGAATGCCTTCTACACAGAAAATTTTATTGTAGTCCTTATTTTAATTAAGATGAGGTTCAGTCTCAAACACTTACTTTGTCTTTCTTTATAGTAATGTCTCCTTCACTGCTTTAATCCAAGCAATCCTACTTTATTCTCAGCTGTGAAATATTTAGAATCCATGTGCTAAATACATATCACATTAACACTCCCTAGTGCAAGAATCTCTCTGTAATCCCAGCCTCCTGGCCTCATTCCAACTGTAAACATGAAACACCTGTAGGCCTCTCATTTTCCTCTGATTTGGAGTCTGAAACTATTTTCACTCATAAGGAAATAAAAAAGATGCCTGCATTAGGATCAGACCTGAGTTCATTCATTCATTCATTCATTCAATCATTCACTCCACAGATTTTTTTTTTTTTTTTTTTTTTTTTTTTGAGTACTAACTGTGTGCAAAGCACTGTGCTAGGTATGGAGAAGATTAAAAAGATAAATATAATATATGTCCTGTCCTCCAAAAGTCTACAGTCTAATAGGGAGAAAGAAAACATAAGTAATATACATCATTTGTGGCTCACAATAATAACTCAAGAGGTATTTAATGTAGTGAATAAAAAGATTTAAACATTGTGGGGCAGAAGGAATTATTCCTGACCTTAAACTTCTTGAGAGCTGGATTCTGGGAACTTGCCTGCTTAGTTTTTTTTTTTTTTTTGTTTTGTTTTGTTTTGCTTTGTTTTTTAAGATTTTCTTTACTTGGGGCACCTGGGTGGCTCAGTGGATTAAGCCTCTGCCTTCGGCTCAGGTGATGATCTCAGGGTCCTGGGATGGAGCCCCACATCAGGCTCTCTGCTCGGTGTGGAGCCTGCTTCCCCCTCTCTCTCTGCCTGCCTCTCTGTCTACTTGTGATCTCTGTCTGTCAAATAAATAAAATCTTAACAAACAAACAAACAAACAAACAAGATTTTCTTTATTTGACAGAAAGAGAGAGAGGGAGAACAAGCAGGGGGAGTGGAAGAGGGAGAGAAACAGGCTCCCCACCAAGTAGGGATGTTGACACAGCGTCTGATCCCAGGTTCTCAGGATCATGACCTGAGCCAAAGGCAGATGCTTAACCGACTGAGCCACCCCTGGCTTGGATCATTTAAATGTACTTAATTCCTTAAGCCATTAAGTCATTGCCAGCTTTCAAATTTAGTCCTTAATCCTACTGGGTCCCTACCATCTTGTTTTATTTCCATTCCACCCTCCACCTATTTTAGGCTTAAACAGGTGTGCAACTTTCTAGAAACAACCATTTCTCAGATGTGTCTCTTAGAGCTTCCTGCTAATAGCTTGAGAGTCACTGCTGGGCAAACACACCGTTGACTACTGGTGGGACAGATGATGAAGACCTTTTTCTTTCAAACTTGCTATGACTACTTCCCACCTAGTTCTTCACCAAAATGAAACTTATGAGAAATCTGAAGCTATCACCTTAACTTCAAACTTAGTGTTCTGAGGGGTTCTATAGGACAGATGGGATGGGGATTTGAAGAATATTTCTTCATATGCTTAGGGTATTGCTGGATCATATGATTGTTCTATTTTTAATTTCTTGAAGAGTATCCATACTGTTTTCCATAGTGGCTGCACAAATTTACATTCCTGCCAAAAGTGTATTTCCTTACCAACTCTTGTTACAATTTCTTGATAATAGCCCTTCTAGCAGGGGGGGATAATATCTTGTGGTTTAGATTTACAGTTCCCTAATAATTAAAAAGAAGTTGAACACTTTTTCATGTACTTCTTGGCCATGTGTACATCTTCTTTGGAAAAACTTCTGTTCGGATTCTCTGTCCATTTTTTAATGAAATCATTTATTTTCTTGCTGTTGAGTCATATGAGTTCTTTATACGTTTTGGATATTAATTGCTTATCAAATATATAATTTGCAAATATTTTCTCCCATTCAGTTGGTAGTCCTTTCGTTTTGTTCGTGGTTCCCTTTGTTGCAAAGAAGCTTTTAGTTTGATATAGTCCCATCTGTTTATTTTTGCTTTTTTTTGCCCTCTCTTTTGGTACCAAGTCTTAAAAAATCATCACCAAGACCAATGTCAAGGAGTTTACTGCCTATGTGTTTTTCTAGCAGTTTTGTGGTTTCGGGTCTCACATCCATGTCTTTAATCCACTTTGAGATAATTTTTAGATATGGTTTTAGATAGTGGTCTAGTTTCATTCTTTTACATATAGCTGTCCAGTTTTCCCAACACCTTTTATTGAAGAGACAGTCCTTTCCCCGTTGTATATTCTTGCCTCCTTTATTATAAATTAATTGACCATAAGTGTGTGGATATATTTCTGGGCTCTCTTCTGTTCGGTTGATCTGTGTGTCTGTGTTTATGCCAATACCATACTATTTTTGTTACTATAACTTTGTAATAAAGTTTCAAATCAGAAAGTGTGATAACCTCTGGCTTTATTCTTAAGATTACTTTGTCTGTTTGGGGTCTTTTGAGGTTCCATACAAATTTTAAGAGTTTTTTTCTATTTCTGTGAAAAGTGCCATCAAATTTTATTTTATTTTTCATTTTTTAAATTTTGTTACCATAAATGAATGTTGAATTTTGTCAAATGTTCTTTCTGCATCAATTGAGATGATTATATGCTTTTTATCCTTTGTTTTGTTAATGTAGTTGATCACATTAATTTGCAAATGTTGAATCATCCTTGCATCCCTGGAATAAATTCCACTTGATCATGGTATATGATCTTTCTGATGTATTGGTGAATTCAGTTTGCTAATATTATGTTGAGGATCAGTGGAGGATCTAATGGAGAGACTCCTAGACCCATTAATTTTTATATATTATTAATACAAAAGTCATACATGATTTTTTTATTTTAATTCAGATAATACAGAAGTAAAAAGTAATGGCTCCCTTTTCATTAACCAAAGGATACTACTATTTATTTTCTTCTTTATGATTATCCTGTAGCCCATATAAAGATACATTAGGAAATCCATGAGTTCAAAGCCATTTTCACTATAGTAAGACATTATTTGCCTTTTTCACAAGGCTGATGTTTGCACTGATGGTGCAAAATCAACGGTATGTAAAAACTGCTCATGTCTTAGCATGAAACAAGACCATGGCTTCTAACTGTACCAGAGTCACTGTATTCTTCAATGCCATGCACTCACAGGAACAACCACAAAAAAGGCCTCTTTTAATCAAGAATGTGCTTCCAGTGCATCTGGGTGGCTCAGCTGATCAAGTGTCTGCCTCTGGCTCAGGTCATGATTCCAGGGTTCTGGGATTGAGTCCCACGTTGGGCTCTCTGCTCAGCTGGGAGCCTTCTTCTACCTCTCCCTCTGCTGTTCCCCCTGCTTATATCCTCTCTCTCTCAAATAAATACATAAACCTTTAAAAAAAAAGGAAAGTTCCTGAAAAATCAGTAAGAATGATTACTTTTATTAAACCTCAACACTGAGTATATGTGTTTTTAATATCCTGTGAGACAAAATGGGGCACACAGATCAAGCACTTCTGCTGATACCAAAGTATGAAGTTTGTCTGGAGGAAAAGTACTTGTGACGTGGGTGTTGTAAGCCGAACTAGCCTCCCTTTTCATTAAAATGTCATTTGTACTTGAAAGAACGACTGTCAGACTATGGTTATTCAGACTGAGTTTTGGCTGATGTTTATTTTTATTTTTATATTTATTCATTTTTAAATTTTTAAATTTTTATTGTGTTATGTTAGTCACTTAAAATACATCATTAGTTTTTGATGCAATGTTCCAAGATTCATTGTTATTGGACTGGAGGAGATTATGCTGAGCTATATTTAGTTTTAAATAAAACAAGTGAGCCAGTCACTGAAAGAAATGTTGCCAGTGATAAAATTTAAGCTTTAAAGTAAAACTTGAGGGGCGCCTGGGTGGCTCAGTGGGTTAAGCGTCTGCCTTCAGCTCAGGTCATGATCTCAGGGTCCTGGGATAGAGCCTCACATTGGGCTCTCTGCTCAGCAAGGAGCCTGCTTCTGCCTCTCTCTCTCTTTGCCTGCCTGTCTGCCTACTTATGATCACTCTCTTTGTCAAATACATAAATAAAATCTTTTTTTAAAAAAAAGTGCAGGGTGGGATACTTGGGTGGCTCAGTCAGTTAAGCATCTGCCTTCAGTTCAGGCCATGATCCCAGGGTTGTGGGATTGAGCCCTATGTCGGGCTCCCTGCTCATCAGGGAATCTGCTTCTCCTTCTCTCTCTGCCCTTCCCCCCACTTGTGGTCTCTCTCTCAAATAAATAAAATAAAATAAAATAAAATAGTGCAGGGTGGACCAATGTATTTTAGTGAAACAGAAACACAGCTCGTTGATATGGTTTCAGATATCACATTGTAAATAATCTTCAAAAAATTACCACTTGTCTAGTTATCTAGTTGTAGTATAGCATCAAGGAACAGCTACAGTTATCTGAAAAGGCTATTTAAATACTCCTCCCTTTTCCAACTTCATATCTGTTTGAAGATGGAATTCTTCATGTATTTCAACCAAAATGACATATAATGGTTTGATTGCAGAAGAAGATATAAGAATCCAGCTGTCTTCTATTAAATCAGACATTAAGGAAATTTGGGAATGTGTTAAAATAACACTTCTTCATTTTTTTTAGCATGAAGTAAATAATATATTTTTAATTGCTCCATTTTAATTTATAATATTGTTAATATCGGTAGATACAGCTAGCTTGAACAAAACCTCTTTGGGGAACTCAGTAATTTCTTTTTTTTTTTTTTTAAGATTTTATTTATTTATTTGACAGATCACAAGTAGGCAAAGAAGCAGGCAGAAAGAGAGTGGCGGAAGTAGGCTCCCTGCTGAGCAGAGAACCTGATGCTGGGCTCAATCCCAGGACCCTGAAATCACGACCTGAGCTGAAGACAGACGCTTTAACCCACTGAGCCACCGAGGCACCCCGGAACTCAGTAATTTCTAAGACTGCAAAGGGTCCAGAATTAGACACTGATTAAGAAGAATACTTAATGAAACATGAAAATAGTGACAATTCAATGTCAAAGAGTAGAAAACAGAATATAGAAATGTCACCTTTAGGGTGACAGATAAAGTAAAAAATATATGTACACAGAAAAGAAAGAGGATGACACACACAAAAAAAGAATAATAATTTAGGTAATTCAAATTTCTTTTATTTTCATGAACTGTCCAAGTTTTCCACAACAAGAAAATTTTCAAATCAGGAAGAATAAAATTTCAATTACAACCACAGATCATTTATTTGCATTATAATAGTGACAACTACCAAAAGAACATTATGTTTTACTTTTATTAGTTATGTATAAGGATTTCATACATCTGATTATAGAACACTGAGGTTTTTAAATAAAGAAACTTCACAGAATTAAAAGAGTGTATTTCTTCTTCATATTTCCCCTAGAAGGCTACTTGCTTATTCAAATGATGTTTTTTTTTGGAAGCCTTATTGAAGAATTATCTGTAAAGAGAGTCAGCCACAGAAGAAATTAATCTTACATCCTCATCAAGATATGGCATTCTCTCTCCTGCCCTCCTCTGCCAACTTAAGCTAACAGTGTAAGCGGTGGTTGATATTGAACTAGAGAGGTGTTGAGAGCAGCAAGGCAGGGCTGCAAGGCCGCAAGCAGAGAAGCAGCACGGGAAACTCCCTCAGTCTCCAAATAAAAGCAAGTCTATCTGTGTAATGCAAGGTCCTATAGCGGCTAGCATAGATTTACTTGGCTGTACTCTACAAAGGTGAATTAAAAGAAAGTGAGGAACTGATGGCATTTTTCCCTTTTTTATCCCTACCCTGTACACAGAACAATATTAAGCACAAAACAAAGGTTCAATTAATGGATATTAACTGGGGCATCTGTGACATTCTACATGGTTCTGGCTGGGGTCTAGATTGTTAATATTGACTTGGTATTGAACTTACTTAGACTAATGGGTAATTGAGGTGTTCTGATTAGCCTATAACTTGCTACTTACCTACCAGGGTGACTAGTAGAGTGACAGCTACTATGTTTGCCTAGGATTTTTCTAGTTTTAGCACTAAAATCCATTCATCCCAGGACCCCCCTCAGACCCAGGCAACATAGGACCATTGATTACTCTATTCTCCAGTGATCCAACGTTATAACTATGCAACTTTATTTGAATTTGACCTGGCTTCTCCAGCCAAGTATAGATACCCAAGGTCAACCAAAGCTGGATGGAAGCATCTGTAGGCGCAGCCTTCTGACCTGGAGCTGTGGGGCTTTGTCCTGCAGATGAACAAGACGGAACAAAGGGGCTGAACAAACTGCACAGAGCTGAGCATACAACTTCCAGCATGGTTATGATTCTCCCAGGAAAGCCTTGGGTCCCTGCTTACCCATCCATTCTTTTGAAAGAATGACTGCTTTTCAGGTTGAGTTATCACTTCTATTTTGCCCTACTGCTTACGCAAAGACAAACGAAAGAGGCTGAAGTGAACATCCTAAAAACGAGGCTTAATGCCAGGATTTGACATGCCAGAGAACATGCATGAGAACTTGCATCTCTGAAAAGGAACCTTAGCCTTAAGGCAGCAGAAATAAAGACATATTTTTATTTTTATTTATTTTTGCCTACCGAGAGGAATGGCGATGTCATCCACATGCGAGACACATATCAGTCTGTGGATTTTTTCTTCCTTACCTCTCCTCATCGGATGAAAGAATGCTGCTGCTGATTTATGGATCGCCAGGGGTGCCAGGCATCATTTTAAATGTGCACAGCTGCTCTGCAGTAGTTTAACTTGGCAGATAGTATTAAACCATTGAATTGTGTCATTTATTTGTATATGCATACAATAGCCTCCTTGTGCAGGTTCTTCAAAAACCCTTGCAGGCGTGGTTTGGACTGGGCATTTAAGGAATCTTATGGAATGATTTATTCCCTTGGAAGGTTTTCAAAGTTTCCAGAATGAAGCATGAGATATCATTTTATGCCATTGATAAGTTCCCAAGGGAATCACAGAGACAGACTAAAGTGGAGAGGTTGCAGAGTGAGAGGTCTCAAGCTTACATTTGGGAACTCCAATTTCAGTGGTCATCCAGGCAATGTAGGACATGTTACTGCTGACAACAGTCTCACTTTCATTATGACAGGTCACAGGGAAGCAGCTAAAAGAGGGGGCTGATCTAATAATACAAGGCACCGCAGCATAAATAACTTGAAAAGCTCTGTTGACAATAGAAAATCTGGCATTCATGGTAGTTAACAATGCTATCTTCAAATTCAAAGGGCCCTGAGATTTGTCACTGTTGTCCTTTGTAGTCAAGGATGACACTGTTGACACTGGGGTTATCCCTGTATGCAAGTGTGGCTGAAAATACCCGAGTGTGACAGATGATAAGGCCTTTCTGCAGAGTGTACATGGAGAACACTTTTTTTTTTTTTTTTTTTTTGGTTTGTGTCTGTTGGCCTCCCAAGCACATAGCTCGCCTTGTCACAGAGTCATCATGTCTCTATCTGCAGCAAATCAAGCTGCTCTGGTTACAGCCTTTTGACTGCAGCCTTCTGCAAATGTCTCCTTTGCTTGGACGTCTTTCCCTGGGCGTCTTGTGGTGACTATACCTCCTGCCCCATTTGCTTACCATCTCCCATGCCAAAGCTAGCCAGACGGGCTCGTGCCAGGCCTCCTTCCTAGGCTGCGGCTTATGAGAAAATCACTTTGAGGTGGGCTGTGTTCCTCATTAGCTTTTATTGGTGATTTTATTTTGCCACTTGAAAATTGAATGTGTTCAACTGGAAAGATCACAGAGGCTGAAATAACTTGTTTCCCCTTTCTCAGTGTTACCTGTCTTAGGCCGGAAAAAGTAGAGGAAATGCTTTTGGGGAAGCTATGCCTCTCCCCTAGGTAGACTAAGTGAGCACTTATGCAGTTTGTTGCCTCAAAAAATGGTTCCACAGCAGCCTATGCTCCAAATATTTTTTTAAGGGTACAGATTCCAAAAAGGTCATCTCTGAAGCCGAATGACGGGTGTCCACAAGCCACTGAAAAAGATCTGAAACGCTACTCCTTGCTGACTGCTCATGTGACTTGGCCTTGGGCAACGGTGTGATTAGATGGGGTCACCGTACATCACAGGTGATCTCACGCAAGCAAGTTGACTGCTCATTCCTTTACCTCTTTGGCAAATAAAAATCTTACATGTGGGTTCAGGATAGGGGTGAGGAAGGAGAGAGAAAGGTTTTCTTTATGGCATTTGAGCCTTAAAATCTCCTCTAGGAGGAATTTCAAATTGTCTTAGGGGAAAAAAAAAAACCCAAAACTCAAAAAACTTAGTTATTTAGCCTCATAGTGAATTGTCTTATCAGATCTTCTTTGAGAAGAATCTTACTTGAGAGTAGCTTTATGCATAAGAAATTTGTCATGAAGATGGTTGTTAAGAGTTATGAAAGCTGAGACCCAGCCTGGGTCATTGGGCTTCCCCAAAAGGGAAAGACTTGACCCAGAGCCCACATGAGGAGCAAAGGGATACGGGGTGTCCAGGAAAAAACATCTCATCAGGACAGAGAAAGGGCCTGAAATTCAGAGTGGGGGAGGAACTGAAATCATACTTTGCCTACTTCGCAAGTTGACCTGTCTTTGGTTTGAGGTCATCCAATATAGTGCCATCTTTTTTTTTGAAGTCGTTTCTCCAAGAAAAGTCTCTGACAGCTTTAATCTCAGTCTTTTATGGACACCAGAAATGAGCACAGACTCCCCAGTACCCCAGTGCCCGCAGTCACAGTCTCTGATCTTCCAGTTATCCTATTTTTTTCAGAGTAACTAAGAGAATGGGATTGAGAATAAGCAAGCATCTAGTACAAAGAAAGTTTTATTATTCCCTTAATAGATGAAGAAACTGAAGTTCAGTTACTGGACCAGAACCATATAAGAACTAAGCCACAGAACTGAAAGTTAAGCTGAGAACTGTTTACCAGAGGTGAGCAGGTACAGAAGTGAGCTCAGTTTCCAGAGCTCCCCAAATTTTACTTTTCCAACTCTGTCTTATAACTGTAGGGTTCTTCACTAAAATTTTGACCAAGAATTTCATTAAGAAGACAGCAAGTTCAGGGCTCCTGGGTGGCTCATGGGTTGGTCATGGTCTCAAGGTCCTGGGATTGAGTCCCACATTGGGCTCCTTGCTCAGTGGGGAATCTGCTTCTCCCTCTACCTCTGTCCTTTCCCACTGCTTATGCTCTCTCTCTTGCTCTGCTCCCTCTCTTCAAATAAATAAATAAAATCTTTAAAAAAAAAAGACAACAAGTTCTCATGATGTTTGAGAAACCACTAACTGAAGAATGAACTTCAACTATATACCCGATGGCCTATTAAAATAGTAAATAAATAGTAGCATTGCTATGATGGTGAACATTTAAAATGCCACCATCTGTCCCTTGGTCACTTTGAAAATACCGTGCAAAACCTGCTGTTCTAAGATCAATATCTAAGTTATTTTATTAACAACCTTACTTGGTTTGGTGAGTTAAAGTAATGTCCTTCACCTCCACTATGCATTTTGGACAAGAGGTCAGAAGGAAATATAATTTGAGCCTTCAACAACACGGGTTTGAATTGTGCAGGTCTGCTTACATGAAAATTATTTTTCCAATAAATATGTTGGAAAAATTTTTTGGAGATCTGTGACAATTTGGAAAAACAGACAAATTACATAGCCTATGAATACCAAAATAATTAAGAAAAAAGTGATACATGAATGAATAAAATATATGTAGATGCCAGTTTGTTTTATCATTTAACTACCATAAAATGTTTACAAATCGATTACAAAAGTTAAAATGTATCAGAATGTATGCCCACAAACATAGACCTTACCTGGTGCCATTTTCAGTCTAGAGAAATAAAGATGCAGTATCAAATCATTACTGCATAAAATTAACTGCTGTGCATATCGCATGTACTATCACAATAATTTTGTAGCCACCCACTATTGCCATTGTGGTGAGCTCAAGAGTTGCAAGTATCTACTTAAAACACTGTGAGATGCTAATCATCTTCATGTGAGCGGTGCCTTTCTCCAGTAAATTGCATATTGCAGTAAAAAGTGATCCCATGAGATTTTTGAGTGTTTTCCATCGTGTTTAGTGCAATACTGTAAACCTGGACTAACACCATGAGACTCTTACAAAGTCCCACTAGCGATGCTGGAAGCACTCCCAAGAAACAGAGAAAAGTCATGACACCACAAGAAAAAGTTGAATTGCTCTCTATGTATCATAGACTGAGGTCTGCAGCTGTGGGCACCTGCCGTTGAAAGATAAATGAATCTAGTGTTAAGAACCATGATAAAAAACGAAAAGGAAATTCATGAAGCCATCACCGCAGCTATGCCAGCAGGTGCAGAAACTCTTGCACTTTTTTGCAAAGTACCTTTTTATCTCCTATAAACAACATGGCTTTTATGTGGGTACAGCATTGCCATAAATAAGGTGTACTGCTAGACTGGAATAGGATTTAAGTCAAGTTATGATATGACAACTTAAAGCCAAGGGAAGGTGAAGGTTCTAAACCTGAAGAATTTAATGCCAGCAAAGCGTGGTTTGATAATTGTAGAAAGAAGCTTGGCTTGGGACACCTGGTTGACTCAGTAGATTGAGCCTCTTCCTTCAGCTCAGGTCATGGTCTCAGGGTCCTGGGATCAAGCCCTGCATCAGGATCTCTGCTCAGCAGAGAGCCTGCTTCCCCCTCTGTCTCTGTCTGCCTCTCTGCTTACTTGTGATCTCTGTCTGTCAAATAAATAAATAAAATCTTAAAAAAAAAAAAAGAAAGAAAGAAAGAGAGGAAGGAAGGAAGGAAGGAAGGAAGGAAGGAAGGAGCTTGGCTTAAAAATGGTCAAGATAACCAAAGAAGCTGCTTCTGCTGACCAAGAGGTAGCAGACGAGTTCCCAGACGCTATTAAAATCACTGAGGAGAAAGGATGTCTGCCTGAAGATGTTAACACAAACTGTCCTATTCCAGGAAAAAAAAAATGTCTCTTAGAACATTAATTAATTAGGAAGAGAAGTGAGCACCAGGATTTAAGGCAGGAAGAGATAGGTTAATTCTGTTTTATGCCAATGTTGGGTTTATAATGAGGACTGCCCTTGTCTATAAAGCAGCTATCCCCAGAGTCTTGGAGAGAAAGACTTCTGGTTGGTCATCAAGAAAGCCTAGACAATTTTAGCCATTCTGACTGGTGTGAGGTGATATCTCTTTGTGGTTTTGATTTGTATTTCCCTGATGCTGAGTGATATGGACACTTTTTCAATGACAGATGCTGGCGAGGATGCAGAGAAAGGGGAACCCTCCTACACTGTTGGTGGGAATGTAAGCTGGTGCAACCACTCTGGAAAACAGTATGGAGGTTCCTCAAAATGTTGAAAATAGAACTACCCTATAACTCAGCAATCGCACTACTAGGTATTTACCCTAAAGATACAAACGTAGTGATCCGAAGGGGCGCGTGCACCCGAATGTTTATAGCATCAATGTCTACAATAGCCAAACTATGGAAAGAACCTAGATGTCCATCAGCAGATGAATGGATAAAGAAGATGTGGTATATATACACAATGGAATACTATGCAGCCATCAAAAGAAATGAAATCTTGCCATTTGCGACAACGTGGATGGAACTAGAAAGTATCATGCTTAGCGAAATAAGTCAATTGGAGAAAGACAACTATCATATGATCTCCCTGATGTGAGGAAGTGGAGATGCAACATGGGGGTTAAGGGGTAGGAGAAGAATGAATGAAACAAGATGGGATTGGGAGGGAGACAAACCATAAGTGACTCTTTTTTTATATATATTTTATTTATTTATTTATTTATTTGACAGACAGAGATCACAAGTAGGCAGAGAAGCAGGAAGAGAGAGAGGAGGAAGCAGGCTCCCCGCTGAGCAGAGAGCCCAATGTGGGACTAAATCCCAGGACCCTGGGATCATGACCTGAGGTGAAGGCAGAGGCTTTTAACCCAGTAAGCCCCCCATGCACCCCCATAAGTGACTCTTAATCTGATAAAACAAACTGAGGGTTGCTGGGGGGAGGGACTTGGGAGTAGGGGGCGGTGGGGTTATGGACACTGGGGAGGGTTGTGCTGTGGTGAATGCTGTGAAGTGTGTAAACCTGGCGACTCACAGACCTGTGCCCCTGGGGATAAAAATATATTATATGTTTATAAAAAATTAAAAAAAAGAAATTTAAAAACAAAAAGAAAGAAAGAGAGCCTAGAGAACAGGAACCTTTTTTCTGGATTGGTTCTATCAACACTTTGTCACTAAAGTTAGGATGTACCTTGTGAGTAATGGACTGCCTTTTAAAGGTCATTTGGTACTGGAAATGCTCCTGACTACTCAGAGCCCCTTGAAATCAACATGAAAGGTACTGAAGTGGTCTCCTTATCCCCAAGCCCAATGTCTCTAATCCAGCCTCTAGAACAGGGAATTATAAGGGCCTTTAAGGTTCATTATGCACGACATTCTGTGTGAAGTATTGCCAACACAGAGGAAGAGAACCCTGACAGAGAGACCATCATCGAAGTCTGGGAGGACTTCTCCATTGAACATGCCATCATTGTTTCAGGAAAAGCCATGAAAGCCTTCAAGCTTGAAACAATAAATTCCTGCCAAAGGAAAATGTGTCTACATGTTGTGCATGATTTCACAGTATTTATGACCTGTGTCTGTCCAAAAAATCATGAAAAAGATTGTGGATATGTCAGAAAAGGCGAGGCATAAAGGAATTTAAGATGTGGATCCTGGAGAAATTCAAGAGCTAATAGACACCAGGCTGGAGTAGCGACCAGAAGACGACCTGACGGAGATGAGTGTTTCTGAACCAATGCTGGACGAGGGGGAAGAGATCAGAGACGCAGCAGAGCCAGAAAACAAAGTGACTTAGACAATCCGTCCAAAGGGTTCCAATTATTCAACACTGCTTCTGACGTCTTTTACAATATGAACCTTTCTATGATATGGGCACTGAAACTAACACAGATCGTAGAGGAAGGATTGGTACCATGTACAAATAATTTTGGAGGGAAGAAAAAGTGGAAAGGCGAGATAGACGTTGTGATGTATTTTGGTAAAGTTATCCTGACTGTACCTGCCTCTCCTGCCTCCCCTTCCACCTCGTCCACATTTTCTGCTTCTGCCATCCCTGGGGTGGCAAGACCAGTCCCTCCCCCTCCTCCCCCTCCTCGTCCTCCTCGTCCTCCTCATCCTCCTCAGCCTGCTCAGCGTGAAGACAATGAAGGTGAATACCTTTATGATGATCTCTTCCCACTTAATGACGAGTAAATAATCATCCTGCTGTACAGTTAACTGTACAATCATCCACCTGTGGTGCAGGTGGATGCGGGAATTTGTGTGAAAATCTAGTAACTATTTGGCAAGAACTGCATGAGACATTTTTCCTCACCAACGTCACCTAAGTTTTCATCATGCGGAACATTGTATGCAAGACTTGTACGGAAGTGGAGAGCCTCTCCTTTCATAACCACCAGGTGGGTGATAGTTAATATAAAATTAGAAATGTGTTAGTTTTCTTAGTTTTTTAGCTGTTCTTTCAAAGAATTACATAAGTGTCCGGTACGCTCCTCTTTCTCATAAATAGAGAAACTGCTTATCAGCCTATCATCACAGGTAAGTGTTTTTTTTCCCCAAAAAATGTAACAAAGTTCCCCAAACTATATGACAAATATGACTATAATGCTGTGTGCCATAAAAAATTTTATAATGATTCATTCACTAGCATATAAGGGAGGTTACAGAGAATTAATCATATCGATTACACTAGGCTATCATAAAGCAATTATGTTGCTGTTCCTTCATTATCAGTGCATGAGTTGTTATACCTGTAAATAAATATGCATTTGTTTTTCACATTTTCTTTTCATTTTTGATGTCTGTGTTCGTAATGTGTATAACATCTACAGTGTTTTGTATCATAGAGACATTTTCATGTAGGTCCTGATTGATTCACCTTATAAACAAATAATGTAAACTTAAAATATCAATAAATGCAGTACAGTACTGTAAATGTATTTCTTCTTCCTGATTTTCTTTTCTTTTTTTTAAAGATTTTTAAAATTTATTCATTTGATAGACAGAGATCACAAGTAAGCAGAGAGGCAGGCAGAGAGAGAGGAAGGGAAGCAGACTCCCTGCTGAGCAGAGAGCCCAATGCAGGGCTTGATCCCAGGACCCTGAGATCATGACCTGAGCCGAAGGCAGAGGCTTAACCCACTGAGCCACCCAGGCGCCCTCGTTTATTAAAGTCAGAACGAGTAAAGGAGAAAGCTGGAACTAGAGCTTAGAACTCTATCTAGCATCCTCAGTATTGCTCCACTGCGCTCCCTTCTCCACTTCACACAGTGTCGATGAAGGATCAAACACTCCATAAAGCAGACTGATGAGCAACATGGTCATTGGAAGCTGAGGTCTCCAACTGTGAAGAGGATAGGGCGAGACCAACTCTTGCTTTGGCATAGCTTGAGTTTGGCCCTAAGGACTTAAATCATGGCGACCATCAGACTGGGGTACAGAAGGAAGGATCCTGGGGATGGAAGCTAGACCCAGCCCGACTCTGGGCAGCGCTGGTGGCACTCAGGGTTATGAAGCATTTTCAAAGTAACTCTGACATATTTTTTAAAGTGATGAAATCTCCTCTTTCCTTCTGCTTAGATCTCATTGGCAAGAACCCAGTGATAGGGTCACCTCTGGCTTGAAGGCAGGCTGAGAAATGTGGTCTTTTAGTTAGCCATAATATTTCTCAGCTGAAAAAAATTGGATTATTTTTTACAAGGGAAGGAGGGTTGAGTGATATTTGGAGGCAATTAAGAGTCTCTGCTACAGCTGGATTCTTGAACTTATTCCCCTCATCATCTTCTCTACGCATCACGCTCTCCTTCCCCACCCTCTTTTGCACACATGCATTTAAGACCCTACTGCTAGAAAACCAGGGGCCTTACAGAGCAGAAACGATGAGTATTGTTGAATCTGAGTCAAACTAGGGATTTTGGTGCTATGGTTATTTTACCTTATTATCAATATCATTTATGTCTTCATCAATAAAACTTACTGGATACTTAGAATGTATAGGGGAGGGGTGCCTGGGTGGCTCAGTGGGTTAAGCCTCTGCCTTTGGCTTGGTCATGATCTCAGGGTCCTGGGATCGAGCCCCACATCGGGCTCTCTGCTCAGTGGGGAGCCTGCTTCCCCCTCCCCCTCTGCCTGCCTCTCTGCCTACTTGTGATCTCTCTCTATGTGTGTGTGTGTGTGTGTGTGTGTCAAATAAATAAAATCTTAAAAAAAAAAAAAAGAATGTGTAGGGGAAAATGCCAGGGGCATTAGGAAATATAATATAGGTTTACACTTTCTAATCTTGATTTTCTCTTTTAGGGGAGATAAAGTCTCCATAGACAGAGTTTCCACAGAAAGATGCTGTGTCAAGAACTGTGAAGGATCCGAGATTTTCCTCTACTTGTAAGCTAAAAAGTCACACTCCCATGGTGTCTTGGATGCTGGCATAAGACTCCCGGGTCAGAGATAAAGGGCTTTATTATAGCAATAATCAGAGCGTCAACCTTTACTTATGCAAGTACCCCAGGCCCCAGTTTCCATAGGATGACACAAATGGCCGCATAGCAAATGAACATGCTGTGGGTTTTGTTACAGGAGAAGAACCCTGAGCTTAAGGAATCAGAGTCTTTTATAATGGGCAGGAAGCCTGCCTGCTCTTTTCTCCAGAGGGAAGCACTGCCTCTGTATTTCAAAATTATTAGCTATATAAACATCCTATAAATACCCTTCCAGAACAAAGGTGGTGAGTGTGCTTGCAAGATGTTTGGAAACATGAGAGACCCATGGAGAATCGTCTCTCCCCAGATATAAGGCAAGGCATGCCAAGTGTCACCCAACTACCAGAAACACTACACAGTACCGGTGTGCCCCTCATGAATGAGAAGCAAGCACCAGGGCCTATGAAATCTGGGACAGCAGCTAGACTTTGAAAGGAAGGGAGAACCTGGACCAAGAGAAGAGAGAGAACTTCTACTTATGCATTCAGGCATGGAAACAGGAATGTGACGACGTGTTGGCACACCCACAAAAGACCAGCTTGGTTGATGGGAAAGTTCATTTAGGAAACCTGTGGGAGGTTGGAACTGGTCTCTGGAGGGCCTGAAATGCCCAAGAAACTTTTCCACAGTAATGAAGAGGGACAGTAATGCTGCTCACTGGATACATGACCTGGGATGGGCCAGAGTGGAGGCAATTAGAGATCAAGGCAAAGAGTCTATTAGGAAATTAGTGCAATGGCCTAGGCCTGAAATACTGAATACTTGAAGGTTTGCCACCTGGCAGGGGAACACACCCATATATTTATTCAATTTCATTTCCTTTACTGTAGAGCATCAAAGCAAATTTTCTAGGTTGCTTTGTATGTGTAAAGATTGATTTATAACTTCATTCACATCTCGATTATCTTAAGGGGCACTTTCACAGACTTTCTCATTCAAGAGGGTATCATCTGAGTGTGCTTGGTGCCGGATTCTCTCATGCATTTTGGGATCAGGCCATTCCCTGGGGTTAGGGGTCAGGTCTACAGGAGTTTGGGGGATCCTTCCTGGCCAGCATCAGGGAGGGAGGGCTTTGGTGTGGGGACAGATGGATAGAAATGACATCTGTTGTATAGGGGTGACCAGTTACAATACCAGCCCTGTCCTCCCAAATTGGAGAGCACTAAACAAGCATATGTCTTAAACAGCAGGGCCCCCGTAGTGAAATAAATGCTAAACACCCAAATCTTTAACCCTCGGCTTGGAGAGTGCAATTCTATGTGTCCTGTACTGGTTTCTTATTATTCTTATGTAATAGTCTTGGCTCCTTGAACACGTTGCAAGCGACATGAGCAGGTCTCACACCTGCCTCTCCAGAGATGAATGAAGTGCCACCTTAAATGTTCCCTGGGCTCACATCATCCTCTGCGGCCTCCCACAATCCCAGGTCCTAGCAGCTCCATAGTGAGGCTGCTAGAACATCAGTGAAGGCTTTGGCAGACCACCCTGTAAGCCAACTTCTAAATAATGTTAACAGAACCCTGGCTGACAGGAGTCAAACTTTATATATTAAGAGCGTATTAAAAACACAGCATTTCCAATAATTTATTATGCACATGCTTATAAACACATTACACTTGTCACAGAACATATACTTGTTGTAGACCTTCCAGAGGGGAATGAATAACACTTACCTAATGAGAAGGCAGATGTCAAGTGCACCAAGGTTCCATAATTGAAGCAATATCATGATTGACAATCTTTGCATAGGAAATCCCCTGACCATTGGCCATCTGGGGTGTGCAGGCCACTGTTTGGGAACCACTGAACTCAGCAAAGGAGCAGTGATCCCTATGGCCTTACTCAGACCCATCATTAAATTGTTCCCTGAAAGTGAGACTGGAAGTTTTCACAACTAGTGACCAATGTGAGACTTCAAAACGAACTGGAGTGCATGTTGAGGCCTCTTGTCAAGAAAAGCAGTCTGTCAGGGCGCCTGGGTGGCTCAGGGGTTAAAGCCTCTGCCTTGGGCTCAGGGCATGATCCCAGGATCCTGGGATCAAGTCCCGCATCAGGCTCTGCTCAGCAGGGAGCCTGCTTTCCCTCCCCCTTCTCCGCCCCCCCCTCCTCTGCCTGCTGCTCTGCCTACTTGTGATCTCTGACTGTCAAATAAATAAATACAATTTAAAAAAAAAAAAGAAAGAAAGAAAAGCAGTTTATCATAAGTGAAAAAAGCCATCAAAGTGCCAAATTTTTGACAGAAAATTACTAAACCCAAAGCATTGTGTCTGACTGTGGATACCACACTTGGGGAGGAATATAAGCCAAAAAATGTGATAAATCACAGGAGATACATTCAACCAGGCTGGTGAAGGGACACGAAACCATGCCACATTTGGAATAAACAAAGAAAGAGGATCCATGTGGATAGGAGAAGACTTAAGAGGACACGCTAACACAGATACTCAAATATTCCTCAAATACTCTGAGGGTTGTCAAGAAGAAGGTTCTCCCAGGGGCACGAGAGGTAGACACCAGTGATTAAGGGGAAAGGCCATGAAAACAGATTTGAGCTTAAAAAAATGGGAGATAAAAGGGGTGTACTTTCTGATAGAGACCTTCAAAAATGGACTGGATAATTTGGGAGATACGAAGTCCTCTACCATTTGAGACATTAACTGATTGAGCTATGTAGATGTCCTGGCCATGTTAAAGTAATAAAATAGAAAAATCGGGCTGCTTGGGTGGCTCAGTCATTAAAGGTCTACCCTCTGCTCAGGTCATGATCTCAGGGTCCTGGGATCGAGCCCCACATCGGGCTCTCTGCTCAGCAGGGTGACTGCTTCCCCCTCTCTGTCTCCCTGCCTCTCTGCCTACTATTGATCTCTTTCTCTCTGTCAAATAAATAAATAGAATCTTTATTTAAAAAAAGAGTTTTCTCATAGTTCAAAAGACTCAGGGGAGTGAGCCAATTCCTTATGTTTCTTTGTGGTTATAGGAAGAAATATATATATTACTTTTGGGTTGAGTTTGTCTCTGGTTTTCACGGAGAGACAAAATATTGTGTAACCATCCTTATGCATTAAAAACGTAACGAGGATACCTGGGTGGCTCAGTCATTAAGCATCTGCCTTTGGCTCAGGTCATGATCCTGGAATCCTGGGATGGAGTCTTGCATTAGACTCCCTTCTCAGTGGGGAGTCTGCTTCTCCCGCGCTCTCTCTCTCTCTCTCTCTGTCTCTCTCTCACACACACACACACACCTCTCTCTGGAAAAGAAATAAATAAAATCTTTAAAAAAAAAAAAGGCATAATGATCCTTGGGTCCTGACCTATACACAGTCTCCCCCTCTCTTCCCAGTTGAGGTGTCTGTCCTTCCAGTGGGGGCCAGCAAGCCTTGATATCTGTTACTCAATATTCTTTCAGTACTCCACCTTTAACCCAGGATTTATCTATGAGACCTTGCCATTCGCAGTATCATAGGCATATATGCATGCTCAAAAAATAATCCTCCTCTTGTAGTAGTTAAGGAGTGTTTGATTCACAGGTTCTGCTCATCCTGTTTTGCATCCACAGAGGAATGGCCGAACAAAATGTATGCACACACATTGGGACATTATTCAGTCTTAAAAAGGAGCAGAATTCAGATACATGCTACAACACAGGCAAACCCTGAAAACATGCTGAATGAAATATGCCAGAGGCAAAAGACAAATACTGTACAATACCATTTAGACGACGTACCGAAATATTGGAATTCGTAGAGACAGAAAGTTACCGGGGGCTGGAGAGAGAAGAGAATAGGCAGTTCTTGTTTAATGGGTAAAGAGCTTCAGTTTGGGAAGGAGAAAACATCCTGGAGAGGGATGGTGGTGGCCGTTGCACAGCAATGGGGACGTTCTTCATATCACTGAACTGCACACTCAACGACATGGAAACAGTGAAGATTATGCAATGTATGTTTTGCATAGTTTATATACATGGGGAGTGTGTGTATGTGTGTGTGTGTATACACAATGTACACAATGTCCTGACTTACTTTTTTGTGTGTGGGACAAATGGTCTGTCTTCCCATGTGGGAGTGGGAAAGGAGTGTCTTTCCCCAGGTCCCCCACCCCCCTCCCCAGGCCCGCAGACCCCTTTTGAACAGGGAGGAACGTTAGCAATAGGGGAAGCTTGTCACTAGCTTAGAGCCAGGCCCATTTCCCCTTTGTTTAAACCACATTTAAGGATGGAATGGCCAATCTGAAGTTAAGGAAGAAAAACAAAAAAACACCAAAAAACACAAAAAAACCAGGGTGGGAGAGACAGGCTAAAAAAAGAAGAGGAAGGAAAAGGAGAAGCATCTTTTGACACTTACATTGCGGTTGAATGGAACAAGTTTCTTTCTCCTTTGGTACTTACACTTGCGGTCGAATGGAACAAGTTTCTTTTTCCTTTGGTACATAAACTTGTCCTAAGCAAATGTACTCAAAGGGAAAAAAATTCCCAAGCAGCAGTGCTGGATTTGGAGTCATTTGTCAAGTTAATCATGATATATTTTCTTGCTTTGAATAGCGTCAGCAGGAATCTATTCCATTCCATCCTCGTACAGGAATCCAAGTGAGCTATTCCCAACAATTGTTCAGTCTACAGAGAGTGAAAACCTCATGAGTGTTGACCAGATTTTTTCCACGATCTTCCAGGTGGGGAGACACAGTCAAATGGGAAAATGAGGACTAAAACCTTACAGAGAGTTTTGGAACCAACACAGTGTTGGGGTTAGAAGAGATGAAGATTCCAATCAGAAGGCAGTGCTGGGTTTGGTACAAGATAGTCACTTAGGAAGAATGGAAAAACTAGTAATTCAGGGCAGAGGGAGTCCACAAATTTAGAGTCCAATTGCTTAATTCAGTCTCTTTTTCAAGTACTTGAAACTGGTGGATGGTCTAATATTGACGTTTTAGCATTCAGCCATTTAGCATTCGTTATTTGACGAAACAATGGAGTTAATATGCCAACTGCAAAAAATGTAGTTGATTATTCAGCTGAAATTAATTTGAAGACTCCAACTGATTTAAAATGTAAAACTCTATAATTCTGAGATGTTATGTTCATTTACTTCACTTGAAGAAAAATATGCCAATATTCCATTTGACTCAGAAAACTTGATACAGCCACCTTACCCGAGAATATCCATAGGAATAAAAAATAAGCTTGGCTGGAAGCTAGTTTCCCTAGTTTCTGAATGTTCAGCTATGAGTTCTTCTCTCCCTCCTCCAAATTTAGGCCTAATATTACTACAACAGGGGATGTGGTATCTAGATATGAAAAGTAGGAAGCTGGGGATTCTCCAAATCATTTGGGTTAAAAAAGCATTTCTCATGGAATATACGATGAATTAAAGCAATATTTTGAAAGAAAATGTATTTGGGGGGGCACCTGGGTGGCTCGGTCAGTTAACCTTCTGCCTTTGGCTCAGGTCATGATCCCAGGACTGTGGGATCATGCCCCACATCTTTGCCCTGCTCTGCAGGAAGCCTGTTTCTCCCCCTCCCAGCTGCTTGTTCTCTCTCTCTCTCAAATAAATAGATAAAATCTTTAAAAAAAAAAAAAAAAAAGAAAGAAAATGCATTTTTCTTAAGTACAATTTACCAAGTTAATTTCCTCTGTTCTCCCTTATTTGAATGTTAGTAAATACTGATGAAAGCTATTTTCCTATGGTACTAAAAAAATTTTTTTTAAATCTAGGTTTTGGGGGCACCTGGGTGGCTCAATTGTTAAGCGTCTGCCTTCAGCTCAGGTCATGATCCCAGGGTCCCAGGATCGAGTCCTGCACAGGCTCCTTGCTCAGCGGGGAACGTGCTTCTCCCTCTGCCCGCCGCTCGCCCTGCTTGTGCTCTCTTTCTGACAAACAAATAAAATCTTAAAAAATAAATAAATAAATAAAAACCTAGGGGTTTTTTTGGCATTGGTCTAGAATCTAGACATCTTCTATATTATGTAAACAGAATCACGAGAATTTAACCTAAGTGACTACTCCACGCTCTAGATTAAAGTGAATGAACCCACCCAAGAAATAAGCAAGCAAATGAGCAGAGCAGTCAACTCTTGACATATTGTTGCCATTTGAGTTCATGTGAATGTGGGGAGAGTGGAAAAGAGTGCATTTGTTGACAAAAATTGCTGGTCACCCAAGGCCAGATTTCTTTGCTTTGGATTGTTTTGGGAGAACTTTGCCAACAATTTGGGAAAGATGATAAGTTGGACATTTGTCTGTGACTCGTATAGCATCCCAGCTGGGGCTGACTATCAACATAAAAACACTCATGCTAAAAATGGTCCTCTGAGGTTTAGTATCTCCAGGATAACTTAATCTGCTTCCAATTCCAGTTCACCTGAATCCTGAAAGCTACATGTGTTCTTATATTCCACGGATATTGAGTCGTACTGGGTCAGCCAAACCAGCAAGCTTTGGGAGTTGGAGGAGGAAAACATTTTGAAAGAGTCTTAACAGAACATGCTTTTTAATTATAAAAGGGTGGGAAGTGAGGAGATTTTTCCCCAAAGTAATTGAACTCAAATGGAAACAAGGCTTTGCAAGAATGGAATTATTGAAAAATATCAGATACAGTGATATCTAGGTATTAAGTCAAACAATGGCTTCTTACATACTTTAGTTCACCTAGGTCCACAAAAACCACCCATTTATCCATCCACTGGTGAAAACTTTTACTGTCTGTTTACTGTGTTTGCCAGGGCCATGGCTGAGTCTTAGACAACACGTGATGTGTTGAGGGAAATGAGCAAAAAGCGCCCCCTGGTTCTGCAAGGAGCACCATTTTTAGGGATGACTGACTTATGGCATCTAGTCTCTCTACCTCAGACATTTTCTCCCAATGCAGAAGGAGGAGATGGCAATTCAGACGGTCTTTTGAGGCATTTCATTAATTACCTTTTGTAATTGACCAGCATCAGGATGCAGAGGCAAATCCATTAATGACACAAAGAATGGCTTGTAAGTGAACTCATCCACGTTTTGAAACCCAGTGAGAAAAAGAAACGTTTTGTCTTTACAGACACAGGGCACAATGACATCACAGTTCAAGAACCCATTCCAACAAAGACCATCCGTTCAGGACATGAGCCTGATTCACTTTTGTATTTTCAGTACTGTTTTGTTCGAGAAGGGGCTCAAAAAATCTTGTTCTATCTAAAGTGAAGTAGAAGCCTTCTGCCTGACAGCATGCATAGTAGAGACCCAAAAGTGTCCCCTGTGCAGTGATCCATGTAACTTAATTTTGCCACCGTGTATAAACAAAGACTGCCCTGAGGTATTTTCATTTCATTTATTTTGGAAGTCACTCAAGGCAGAGTTCAGAATTAAGAAATTGGATATTATCTTGGATACTGGTGATGGGCCATGAAAAATAAATTAGGTCCTTTAAATAGTAAGTATAACAAAACTCAGGAATTAGCCAGGAAAAAAAAAATGAGAAAGCAAATTTTTAAATAAAATTTTTTCTATAACCAATTGAATCTTTTTAGAATTCAGACAATATAATGGACTCAAACTTTGCCATAAAAATAAAATTGCCAAAATAATGATATGAAATAATGTAGAATACTTCATTTTTATGAATTTGTTTTTCAAAAGAAAACAGAGACTCTGCCAATTTATCCCTCAGTAACCTTCCAACTGTGTAAAGCATTAAAATAATATATGCTATTTAAAAAATTTTAGGGGTCCATTAAATTGGCAAGATCTCAGATTTCATGTATTGAGGGTTTTGCTTTGGTGGGAAGCAAATGCTATAAACTCCCTATTGGAATGAGATATTTTTGGATGTGAGTAGCAGTTTTCTTCTCGCTGGAGGGGAAAATGCTGTATAAATAAGAGTGAATAGTCCATTTTCAACTGCCGAATTCTTCCAGCATCAGACAACAATGAAAGAACCTGCAGGAAGGAAGAAGAAACCATCCACCCATCATGGATTCTTTCAGAGGATTTAGATATGCCAAGGGGAAGAACTGTTCTCCAGTGACTTCTAAGTTGATGGCTGCCTCCAGGGAGCCTTGTTACTGCTGGCTTTAGAGCCTACATGAGGCCACTGATTCTACTGGTGGCGCAGCGCATCTCATAGTGCTGTTCCGTAACTACCCAGGCTCTGCGCATGCGCACACATCTCTCCAGCCAAGGAATGAGTAATAGCCTTTCTGGGGTCTTACCTTCTGTTGGGAGGCTGAGCATCTGACCCAGCCAGATGCGGAACTCAGAGTCAGGAACAAGGATATAATTTGTATCAGTGATCTACCCCTTCCATATCCCTTTCTCGCCCCCCCTTCTCTCTCTCTCTCTCTCTCTCTCTCTCTCTCTCTCTCTCTGTTTTTCACTTATCATTGGTAAGCCCCACAATAGATGTCTACCGGGTGGTATAAACTATTATAGAAACAGAAGGTAGTAAGACTTTTCATTGGTGTGGAAACCTATATTGGGCATCTCATAAGCATTTACCAAGAAAGTCATAAAGGATAGAGGCAAGATGAACATGGCATAATCCCTCCCTCTTGGTGTTTACAGTCTAAATGACTGACATCAGCTCCCACTGACTTGGTGTTTCCCTTATACTGATTTGTCCCATAGTCTCTGGTTACTCAGAAGTGGTCACAAAGACAATGGGGGGGGGGTTCACCCTTCCACTGAAGCAAACTGGAATCCTTGACGTTTTCTGATTTAAAGGCACTTCATATGAACATTTGCTACTTAGATGAGCTTTTGTTTCATATACTATTAAAGAAGCCATATGACTTTTTTCCTTATTTCATTTTATTTTTTCCTCTTTATTTCTTTTTAATACAGTTCAATGAAGTTATCTGCATTCAATGTCTTGATTTGTTCTTTTAAGCATTGTGAGAACTCTCAGTAACAGTCATCCTAACTAAAAGCAGTTGAATATAAGTTTTATTTAATAGTTTTTAAAAGTTAGATATGTTCATAGTTTAGCACCCAAAGGTGAATAAAATGAAGAAATCTTATGAAATAATAGTGGGCTCTAGGAAATAAGACATTAAAAAAAAAATAACCTTTGTGAGCAATAGTCTTTAAATACATTTTCCCCAAAGGTCAAAGAGTAAGAATTAAGAAGAAATAAGGAAAGTCTTATCATTTTTAAACTTTGAAGGTTAAGTATTTATGAAGAAATAAAAACTGAAGTTGTTATTTATTTTTTGAACATTAGAAGAAGCATAGTGGGGCGCCTGGGTGGCTCAGTGGGTTAAAGCCTCTGCCTTCAGCTCAGGTAATGATCTCGGGGTCCTGGGATCGAACCTTGCATCGGGCTCTCCCCTCGGTGGGGAGCCTGCTTCCCCCTCTCTCTCTGCCTACTTGTGATCTCTGTCTGTGTCAAATAAATAAATAAATAAATAATATTTTTTAAAAAAAGAAGCATAGCAACTGGGTTATGTGATGAAATAATATTGGCTATGCACAAAGATTTTTTAAAGTCCATTAACCCTGGATACTGAGCTTAGAAATGCAGTACAGAGTTAGAAAAATGAAATCTCTTGGTAGATTGATGAGAATAAATGTCAAGTCTATTTGAAGGCAAAGAATTGAAGTCACCCTGTATAATGGCAAACACAAAGTAGGTTCCTGATAAATACTGAGTGCATTTGAGAGAAAACAGTGCATTTTTGGCTTGGAGGGTTAAGAAAGTCTTCTAGACTCTTTGTAGGTTCTTCATTGTGGTTAGCTTCCACAGGGCTTCACACATGAACTGCACTCTGGGTGAGAATCCCCCCATCCCTGGGGCAGCTCAGTATAGAAATTGGAATAGTCCAATAGTCCTCTTCTCAGGGGTCTACCAACACTTTGCCCAAAGCACACACACACACACACATGCATGCGCGCACACACATACACACACACTCTCTCTCTCTCTTTTAAACTCAAATGCATATTTAATTCAATTTAAAAAAATTAAAATTTTGAAACAACCATTTCCAAGTAAAAATCAAACCAACAAACTGGGCCAACCAGTTTTTGGAGTGGATTGCCTCATCAAAATCATGAAATGGTTACTCTGGTAGCCTTTTGTAGCCCCCAATCATGAAAGAGCACTAACTACTGAAGAAGGGGGGCAGGATGGGCAATGAGTTCTGAGAGTAAGCATCACACTGACCTCTTACCACCTCTGCTTCTTCCTTTTCTTACCCTGTTGCTCCCTTGATTGTGGCACAAAGCTTTCCACTGTCATTTTTACCATGGAAGCCTTTATTTCTTATGGGATAAACTTTCTTTTAAAAAAAGAAAACAAAGAAAAATAAAATTCAATGTTTAACATATGGCCATGGAGTAACTAATAATATGCAAGATGTGTTCACATATTTTACCTTCATCGCATACTATTTCCTTCACTGGTTGCATCTCCGGTACATTAACTTTAGAAGTATTATTTTTTATGGGAACCTTTATGATACTTCATGGTTGAACTTGACAAAATTAGATTTCCTTTTGCACTTTCATTTTATAGAAATAGGTATCTCATATACATAGAAAGAGATTTAGTATAACGAACTGGCTTACATGATTATGGAGGCTGAGAATTCACAAGATCTCCCATCAGCTAGCTGAAAACCGGGAAAACTGATGGTGTTGTTCCAGTTGGAATCGGAAGAGCTGAGAACCAGGAACATGGATAGTATATAGTTCTAGATTGAAAACCGCAGGCTTGAGACCCACGAAGAGCCACTGTTTCCATCTGAGTCCAAAGGAAGGAAACAATTGGTGTCTCAGTTCGAAGGCATCAGACAAGGAAGAGTTCCCTCTCACTCGTGGGATCAGCCTTTCTGTTCTATTGCTCATCAGTTGATTAGATGAAGCCACACACATGAAGGGGGCAATTTGCTTTACTCAGTCTGCTGAATTAAAATGTGACTGTCACCCATAACCCCCCTCAGAGACACACCCAGAATAACATTTGACCAAATGTCTGGGCTCCTTGTGGCCCAGTCCAGTTGACACAGAAAATTAACTACCACACCAAGTGAGATTCAATTATTTTACTAAAGATGGCTGATAGATTTACATGTATAAAATTATGCTTTATTTGTAAGTTCAAGAATTTGACTACAGAACATTTGAAGAAATTTAGGGTGCCTGGGTGGCTCAGTTAGTTGAGTGTCTGCCTTTGGCTTGGGCCAAGATCCCAGAGTCCTAGGATCGAATCCTGGGTCAGGCTTCCTGCTTCTCCTCTTCCCCTCCCTCCCATCCATGCTTTCTCTCTCAAATAAATAATAAAGATAAAATCTTTGGAAAAAAAAAAAAAAGGACATTGGAAGACTTGAGTAGACATTTTAAGGAGAAATTAGCCTTTACAGGATTATCTGCAAAGCTATTGTTTGAACAAAAACTCTTCTAAAACTATTAGGCACTATTTAATTTGCTCATTTATTCATCTGTCAATGATGTGGGTGTTGGACAAACTTCCTTCGAGTATCTACTACATGCCCCACATGGTGCCAGGCAAGGCATTCAGATGCCAAAGGAGAGAGACTTGTTTCCTGTCAGCCAGGAACTAACTAAATTAGGAAATAAAGAAGATTATTTCTTTGTTTTCTAAATTGAGATATAACTGACCTATAGCATTCGGTTTCAGATAGAAAACATAATGATTCAATACACATATGTATGAAGTGAAGTGTGAATGGTGGGATAAACCCACATTCTATCAGCCCAGAGCAGTCCCCCTTTACATCTGTTGTTGTGAAATACTACTTAAGAGCTCCCTGTTATTTACAGAAGTGTCCTAACTTGGGCGATAAATTATGCGGCCACCCAGCTATCAGAGAGGTGATAGAAGTTTCCACGAAATGGGTGATGCCCATGAGGGACAGGCTGAGCCACCTGGTGGAGTGCAGGGAAGGAAAGTTCTCAACGGATCCTGGGATTAATCCTGATAAATGAGGATGGGTGTTTATTGGACAGAGAGAGGAAGGGAAAGAAAGCTCTGGGCAGAACGGGCAAGAGGCAGGAATCAGTCGTCCGTGTAGGACCATTGTAAATATTTTGACAGATCTGGGGCAGTAGGAGTCGGGGATTGGGAGGAGGTAGCAAGGCTGCAGGAGTCCACAGTAGCTCAACCTTGAAATACCCTCCGGGTTGTGCTGAGGGGTCTGAACACATTCTCTTGCTGAGGAGGACACACTGGCAGGGTCACGACAGATAACAGTTTAAGCACGTTTGTGGTTTTGAAAAATAAACATGTCTGTTACAAGTTGACTTTCTGGAAAAAAAAAAAAAAAGGTTGGCTGAGTATTTACCACATTGAACCAACTTTTGAAAACTGAGGTATTGGAATTAATGACATCCTTGTCTTCACCATCACAATTTGGAACTTTTTCTCAGATGATTATCAAGTTCTAGGCATTCACTAAACGGGTGACATACACTGCCTCCATTAATCCCCACATCCTTACCTTTTGAGGTGAATGTTAGATTCCATTCCCCTTACCTGTGAATCCTCCCCAGGGAGAGTCGTGAAGAAGTGCTCACCCTTTCAGAATATATAAGCAGTCATTTCAGGTTTACAAGTTTGATAATTTCCAGAAACGTTTTTACTTTCTAATTGATCATTCAGAACCACGAGCAGGATCCAGAAGAACGAGAGCGAGACTTCTTAGTTTCACGTCAGACCCTTCTCGGACAGCTGTCCCCTGTGTGTGGTCGCCACGGTTATGATATTCTGAGTGCGCTCCATGAATTCCCATGCTTCTTGAGGGATCGTTTATTTTTCAATTTTAGATGAAACCATGAGGAGGAAATGTCATTTAGTAAACCAAGATCCCAGAGGAAAAAGAAGATGGGAAGAAAACTTTCCTGTTTCTGGTACAGTGACTATTTTTCTGACTATCTTTTCTGAGAAAGCTCTAAGTCACACCTCTATATAAAGAGCTCGACCTCCAGACCACACCTGTATTTCGGACAGTGATTTACTCAGCAGCTCACCACAGCTGGGTCCCCTCACCCTGGAAGCTGAAAGAGGTATGGATATAAGATAAGAGAGTAACAGGCATCGGACTGCAATCGTCATGGCTCTTGCTGAAGGGACCTCGGCCGGAAGAGCCAAAGGAGGCAGGGCCCCAAGCTTGCACCTTGTACCTCCTGTTCTTTTCAGTAAACTTACTTACCTGCGGTGATGCCCTCTCCCACTTCAAATTCTGACAGATGGGACGGCTGATTTCTTCCCTCCAGTCCAGGTAAAATAAAGAAACAAGAGACAAGGCATCACCCAAAGATGCGAACTGAAGTCGCTGATGATGGAAGTCTCACACAAGTGAACACGTAGTGTGGAAGTGGAATGTTATTGGGAAGGCCCCATGTGACCCCAAGTGGGTAGCCTTTAGAGGGCTGGAAGGAATGTAAGGATGGCTTTTCCTGTCAGGCTGGAGATTCAGTGTACAAGAAATGTAACTTCATGATGTGGCTACAAGTCTATTTCAAGCCATTGTTTGGTCAACTCAGGAACTGTCTTTGTCCCTAGTGTCATCTATGAATTCTGAGATGGTTAACAGAGCCAAGGCATTTGAGAAGCTCATCTAGTTACAGGGTCATATGGTAATTCTATTTAATTTTTGAGGAACTGCCATGTTGTTTCCACAGCGGCTGCATCATTTCACCTTTCCACCAGCCATACACCAGGGCTCCCGTTTCTCAGTATTCTTGTCCACTGCTGAGTTTTATAATGGTTGTTCCTGGTACTTGGGGTCAGATCTTCCTCCTGATGCAGGATTGCCTCACTCCTGGCAGAATGGTTGGCATCCCTGGCCCCATCCACTGTTCGCACATAATCAATAATGTTTCCCAGTTGTGTGACAAACACTTACACCATCCCTCACTACACTTTCAAATGTCCCCTAAGGGACCTAAGGGGTGGGAGGAAGATGCCCCCCTTGAAGCCCCTGGTCTATGCCTTGAATGTTTTTTTCTTTTCTTTCATTTTTTTTCCCATTTAAATTCAATTCTCCAACTTACAGTAGTACATCATTATTTTCAGATGTAGTGTTCAATAAATTGTCAGTTGCATATAACACCCAGCGCTCATCACATCATATGACTTGAATGTTTTCTGACGCCTTAAGGCCTTGTCTTTGGAAACTCAAAGTCCTGGAAGAGGCCCTTTTTTTCTTTGTCTTGCTGTCACATTACTTCCTTGATTCAATAATCAAAGAAAGGCCTAGTTTAATTAAATGGAGAGGGCAGTAAGGCAGGGGGAGGGGTGAGAGAGAGAGAAAGAGAGAGAAAGGTTAATATTTCAAAATATGAACTCACCACAGAAGGATTTCTCATCTCGTTCACATTCTTCTCTTGAGTAACTCTGAGTTACTCTGTCATTTTTATTTTCTTGTCAAATTTAGATTTTCTAAAAAGGCCTAGATTTGTGTACAACACATCGTTCAAAAAAACATATGAACTATATTAACAAAGTGAATGCAGTGACGAATATCACTCCAGTCCCCGAAGGAGAAACACCCCTGCGTGTCTCTCTCTGACTCTCACACTCCTCTACTCAGCTGCCTCACTGCTGACCCCCACACATCAAGCAATGCTGTGATTCCAGCCAGACGTCTTGCAAGTGAGCTCAACTCCGACACTCTCTACCCAGAGACAGCATCAAATTCCACAGGTTAAGGACTCAGTTCCACAACACTGCCCCTTGCCTCACCATTTCAGATGCCACTGAAAGTCCAGGTTGTCGCCTGTATTCCTGAACAATTGGCTATAAGTTGGTGGTGCCCGTGACCATCCCCTCTTTGGGTTTGATTAATGTGCTAGAGTGGCTCACAGAGCTCAGAGAAACTTTCTTTACCAGACCACCAGATCATACGTAACTCAGGGACTGCTAGATGGAAGATAAGCACACGGCAAGGTGTGGGGAAAGTCTGCGGAGCTTCCTTGCCCTCTCAGAGCCAACCACTCTCCCTACACCCCCATGCCTCCAACTCAAAGGCTCTCAAAACTCCTTCCTTTTTGTTATCATGGAGGCTCCACTACATACCCATGATTGATTCAATCATTGCTTAGCCACTGGGCCACTGGTAATTGATTCAACTTCCAGCCCCTCTCCCTTCCCCAGAGGCTGAGGGTTAAGACTGAAAGTTTCCCTGGGCATCAGGGAAAGATCATGAGGCAGAAAGAGCTGAAGGGATTGAATTTGTGACCATGAACAACCAGGCTGATGGGCAACTCAGTGTCCCTTAATGGCTGGATAACATGGAGAACTTGCTTTTGTTTTTCTGTAAAGGAATGATGCTAAACCCTAGTGACTGGATTTGGCTCCCCCAAACACTTGGATTTTAGTATCTGAAAATTGAAGCTAACTAGAAAAATAGAATTCCTACTTATTATAGCTTTCATCTGCTGCTATCCATTTAAGAGGATTATTCCCAGTGTTAATTTCAAGTTCTTAATATAGTTTCACATCAGAGGTGGCTCACATAGCATCTCATCTCTCCCTTTTACTAATTCTACTGCAGATAAGTATTCCCTGGGCTACTCAGGCAAATCCTTGTAATCCTGGGCATGTGGTCCTTAAGTAACTAACCTCTCGCTGGAGAAAATACTACTCCTGGTCTTCATCACATTTCTATACTCTACCGAGTCTAGGTTTGGGCAATTTCCAGTTTTCTTGTGTCTGGAGACTTCAGCTGCCTGTAAGACTTCTGATTTTTCTTGTTTTCCTCTCATGCCTGCTGGGGAGGTTCTCACAGTTTTAAGTCTCTCTCTGGCTTGCTCTTGCTCTCTCTTTCCCCTCTCACCCTGGGAATTGAAGGTATGTGCTTCGCAGGCTCAGGAACATTGGCTTTTAGTGAGACCACAGTACGAAATAATAAATGAGATTTGAAACAATGTTAGAAGTGGGTGCGAGCCATGTTGTACGTTTCAAGACTGATATTCTTGCAGAAGCCATTGAGGAAGATGACGAAAGGCAAATGACTCACAGATGAGGGTGAAACAAAACCAATGAAACAAGGAAAACGAACAGACACAGATTTTAGAAATTTTTTAAAAACTTTTTTATTTATTTTTTTAAATAAACATATAAGAAATTTTTTTTTTAATTCCTCATTAGGTTTGATACCACTATATTTGGTTACTGGTATGTTTTCACTCGTGTCTTCTGACCTAAAAATGGGAAACAAAGAAGTTACTCCAAGGGACCAAAATTTCAATTTTGATGTGAGGCAGTTAGCTCATGGTAAGAGTCTAGTAGCCATTATACCTTCAGTCAATGCTCAGCTTCTTGGTACAGTGGGTGCTGCTGGGATCTCATTGCCTTATTCATGGCAACATGACATTCACTTCTATAACACTACATAGTTCCATTTCTAACCTGGCATGTAATGATCGTAAAATAAAATGAGTGAATAGGAGAATGACAGTACATAGCCCTGGTAACCCACTAATGCCCAATTCACTAGCCCAGATGTGCATAACTCTTGTAAACCAAAATGATACCCAAGATGACAAAGATATGAACAGAGAATTTCATAATTCTAGGTTGAAAATACCCAGCTAAGTGAAAACTCTGAAAAAATGGGTAAAATTCTTTATAAAAACTAAAAGCACAAGGAGTTATGTTTTAAAAAACAGCACTGGGTGTGGTGCATAAGCAATGAATCTTAGAACACTGAAAAAAAATTAAATTAAAACAAACAAACAACAACAAGAACAACCTAACTTTAGGGAACTAAAGTTTTCATGGAGCCAAACTACCACCTCACAGGTACACTTGCTAACTTACAAAGCAAAAAATGCATCTTCCTAGTGAGAAGAACTGTGTTTGCCATCACATTAACTCAGTAATCAAAGTTGATGTCCCCAACAGTGGGGCAACCAGGCTTAATGTACTGCTGATGTCACGCCCTATGAAGCAGGCACCCTCACTTATGGAATATTCTTCAAAATGTATAACCTGAATCTCATCAAGACTTCAGATCTAAGGGATAGGCAGAAGATGGGAGAGCAAAAGAATCAAAAGTCCAGAACTGGGGCATTCGATAAGACAACTGACCTTCAAAAAGTCAACATTGGGGGTGCCTGGGTGGCTCAGTGGGTTAAGCCTCTGCCTTCAGCTCAGGTCATGATCTCAGGGTCCTGGGATTGAGCGGGCCCCGCATCTGGCTCTCTCCTCAGCAGGGAGTCTGCTTCCTGCCCAACCCCACTGCCACCTGCCTCTCTGTCTACTTGTGATCTCTGTCTGTCAAATAAATAAAATCTTAAAAAAAAAAAAAGTCGGGGTGCCTGGGTGACTCAGTGGGTTAAAGCCTCTGCCTTCGGCTCAGTTCATGATCCCAGAGTCCTCGGATCGAGCCCCGCATCGGGCTCTCTGCTTAGCAGGGAGCCTGCTTCTTCCTCTCTCTCTGCCTGCTTCTCTGCCTACTTGTGATCTCTGTCTGTCAAATAAATAAATAAAATCTTAAAAAAAAAAAAATGTCAACAACTCTGTGAAAAGGTTTGTGTGTGCTATTCTAGTTAAAAAGACCAAAGACATAATAATTGTTGTATGTCCAATTTAAATATGGACCAGGTATTACATGATCCTAGGGAATTAATATTAATTTATTAAATCAGATATATTAGAATTTGGTTATGTAAAAAGATGTGCTTGGGGTGTTTAAAATAGTCCAACAACAACAGCAGAACATACAAAGCAAAGATGCGAAATGATTATAACTATTGATTAAAGGTATTGGGTCGTGAGTACGCATTGTACTATTTTTTTCTATTTCTCTGCATATTTGAACAATTTTATGATAAAAAAAACCTTACTTTTATTAGTCTGAAAGTTGGACATTTATACTAGTTTCTGTCCATCTATGTGAACCAGATAAACTTGCCAATTTCACTAAAACAATTAAAGTAAATGAATATATAGATACTAATCGTTTTTCAAAAACGTATTGTGTGGAGCACTTGCTGTGGTGCATAAACAATGAATCTTGGAACACTGAAAAAATAAAATTAAATTAAAAAATAAAAAATAGATAAAAATTAAAAAAAATAATAAAAAATTTAATAATACCTGCAGCCCTCACATGAAAAGTCATCTACTGGGGCACCTGGGTGGCTCAGTGGGTTAAAGCCTTTGCCTTTGGCTCAGGTCATGATCCCAGGATTTTGGGATTGAGCCCCACATCGGGCTCTCTGCTCAGCAGGGAGCCTGTTTCCTCCTTTCTCTCTGCCTGCCTCTCTGCCTACTTGTGGTCTCTGTCTGTCAAATAAATAAATAAAATATTTTTAAAAAAAGTCATCTACTGGCAACAACAAACAAAAAGACAACCATTTATTTATTTATTTGCCAGAGAGAAAGATCACAAGTAGGCAGAGAGGCAGGCAGAGAGAAAGGAGGAAGCAGGCTCCCCGCCGAGCAGAAAGCCCTAGGCGGGGCTCAATCCCAGGATCCAGAGACCATGATCTGAGCCGAAGGCAGCCGCTTAACTCACTGAGCCACCCAGGCACCCCACAAAAGGCAGTAATTTAAACTAACCACATCACTTTTCCTTTAGTTAACTTTATCTTATAGGAAAAAACCCAAAAACTTGAAATGGCAACAGTGTCTGGTTTTTATATAAGTTAAAATCAGTGGAATTGATGATTTATTGTTCTTGTTAATGAATGACTTTTAAGTAGATGGTTTAAAAGTGAAAACAAGCTGAGGGTTTTGGAGGGGTTTGGGGGTTTGGCTGAGCCTGGTGGTGGGTAGTAAGGAGGGCATGTATTGCATGGAGCACTGGGTGTGATGCATAAACAATGAATTTTGGAACACTGAAAAGAAATTAAATTAAATTAAATTTTTTAAAAAGTGAAAACAAGCTTGCTCATCACAGAGCATCCATTGTAATCAACTTTTCAGTAAGAGTTAGTTGAAGCATAGAGAGTACCTGTCAGTAAAAAGAGAGCCAGACTTCAGGAAATGCCCGTAATTTAGAAATAACTGGAAGCTGTGCTTGTTTGCATATTAACTAAATAATTTAGTCCTCATATATATTTTAACTGGCCTACTTTTGTATCTGAATGTATGTACAGAATATGCAAATTAAATAAAACATTCATATTTCCCTGCATACATTTGACTTACATTATCCTGATTGTGTAGTCAAATGGCCATTTATAACATTGCTAAAATCCATTCCCTGTAATAATAAGGTGATCAGCGACTGGCATAATGAAAACGGCACAGGATTGGTATTATAACACATACGTAGTAGCACACTTACGGGCATGTATACTAATACTACAGAAATACCTGTTGGACTCAAGGCAAGTGTTTTTGGGCTTTCATTTCCTTATTTAAATATGCAATGGTTAGAACAGATTAAAGGCCCTTAACTTGGGTTGGAAGGATCGTGGATCCCCTGAAATTAAAATATTTATGTATAGAAGCATTTTTGTGAGGAGACATAGGATGGGGTAGATTGGGTATATGAATTACGGTACCTCTCGCCTAAAGGTATTTCCTGTTTCCCTGACCATTGATCTGAAGTGGCCTTGTGACTTGCTCAGACCCGTTAGAATGAGACAAAAGTGATGTTATATGGCTTCCAGCCTCGATCTTGCAGCTTCTGCTGTGGGGGGGGGGGCACTCCGAATACTGCCCTCACTATGTAAATTAGCATCTGCTCTTCCTAGGGAGACACGTGGCTCAGCTGACAGCCAGCAACAGCCACCAAACATGTGTCTAAGGCCATCTTGGGCCATCTAGCTCAAGTTAAGCTATACATGACAAAAGCCACCTGAGTGATCGCAGACAAAACCAGCAGGAGAACCACCCAGAGGGACACATCAAAACAGCTGAATTGTGAATGAGTTAACAGTAGTTATTTGGAGCCACTAAGTTTTGGAATAGTTTGTTTTACTATAATATCCAACTATTTCAAAAGTGTATTTAACTATTATCTAACTCTGAAGGGTTGCAAACTTCTGAATTCAAATTATTTAAAATTTTACCATGCCTTGTGTCTGGTCTTTTCATGAACTATGTGATAGGGAGGATTTTTAAAAATTTAAATTCAATTAGCCAACATATATATAGTACATCATTAGTTTCTGAGGTAGTGTTCAACGATTCATTAGTTGCGTATAATGCCCAGTGCTCATCACATCATGTGCCCTCCTTAATGCCCGTCACCCAGCTGCCCCACTCCTCCACCCATGTCTCCTTCTACAACCCTCAGTTTATTTCCCAGAGTCAAGAGTCTGTCATGGTTTGTCTCCCTTTCTGATTTCTTCCCATTCAGTTTTATGGGTAGGATTTAACTTGGCAAGTCTTACATTCAAACTGCCCGTAAAAGTAAATTCTAGGATTTTTGAACTAAAGAATCAACAGGACTTTGAATCTAATTTTTCTACTTTCCTCTTGAAAAAATGAGTGGTTCAGTGGTTTAAGCCTCTGCCTTCAGTTCCGAAAATGATCCCAGGGTACTGGGATGAAGCCCCACATGGGGCTCCCTGCTCTACGGGGAGATCCCCCTGCTTATGCATGCGCGCTCTCTCTCTCTCTTTCTCTCTGTTAAATAAATAAATAAAATCTTTTTAAAAAATGTGGGACAGCGTTCAGGTACTTCTTTCATTTTTCATATGTCTTTTCCTTTTCTTTTTTTTCTTTCTTTTTCTTTTTTTTCATTCTCCATATTTTTTTAAAGATGAAAGCCATTTCATTTGAAAATTCTGATAATATTCTGGTCTGTTATTTCCAGTGTTTGAATTTATTTAGGACAGCTGGCATTTGCTCCTAAGTGGTCTTATTTCTCAATTCCTGCTTCCCAAACTTTGTCCTGCCCTTCCTCATCTAAAGAGTAAAAATGGAGTCTGAGGGTGTAGCCACCTTGTCTTTTCACCATTGACATAACCTCCACCTAACATCAGCACAGCCCTGCGTGGATTCTATGCTTGCTAGCTTTTTTTCAAACAGCCCTCTTCATCATCCAGAATGTTATCCTGGATTTAATCTTTCTGACTTTTTCATATATTCCTGACCGAGTTTTTGCATCCATGCTTGTTTTTCTAACTCATCTTTCACATTTTACATATACCATTTAAAAATATATCTGCTCTCAGCAGACGGCTTCCTGCACGAAGACACTAAATCTTTTTGGCTACCTCCTTCCTTTTTCTCTTCGTCTCCCCACCCCCTCTCTGTCTAGGACCATTTACAATAGCAGCATCCAAATTTTATTTTGAGGACTCTCCCCTGCTTCTTTTTGGAATCTCAGATGGGGCAGTCAAAGTCAAGCTTTTATAATTTCCTGAGATATTTTAAAACTCCAACTAACCAAGTGTGTGTCTGGCAGTGACCACATCCCTCTGGAATTTTCTGATGGCCAGGTGGCTCTCTTCCAGGATTCCTGTCACTTCTGATTTTCCATGCAAGGCCTCCGAGTTGGCCAGAATTAGAAGCAGGGTGTTAATCCTCTTCATCACTTCCTCTCCCTTCTGAAAGATGAAATTATCATGTGGGTTAGTGATTCTCAACCTGGCTGCACGTTCAAATCACTTGGAAGCACTTAAAAAAGAAGTCTGGGGGCCTACCCTGAGAGAGTCTGCTTTAATTAGAAGGGTGGGGCCTGCTTATCTATCCATCTATCTACTTTTTTTTTTTTTTTAAATTCTGGGATTATTCTAATGTGCAGCCAGGACTGAGAACCCTAAGTGAGGCAAATTGTGGATTTATCAGATGTTCTGAGTTTAGAAATTGAGACATCTGGCAAATGCCTGGAGAGTGGAAGCTCCCATCATTAAGATTCTGGATGCTTTTCTTCTCTAGTCCATTAAGTTTTAACACAGGCAATCTAGTTCTAGCGTGTCTAAACAGGATAATGACAACCAGAACCATGATATTACTTTCTGATTGTTGATATTAATCTCAACACAGCTCTAACATCTTTAAACAAGATGAAGCTCCACAGCAAAAGGTCCTTTGAAAAGTTCAGAAGACAGTTTGGGCCATTAGCTTTTCTGAAATCGCAAATGAAGATGAACTAACTACGTTGCCCTTGATGGTTTCCCTAATTAATTAAGAGAGTCACTTGACAAAGAAAGTATACTTAAAATGACAAAATGAAACACAATTTCTTTTCTCCTTCTTTGGTCAGTTTTCAAGATGCCAATCCTCAGTTAGTCAAAAGACAATTGAGATGTCAAATACATTAGGTTTTTTGAAAAATCTCCCCTTACCACACATCACACACAGTGCGCATTTGGGCTTTTTTACGTCTTCAATTCTAATTGTTAATTAGGATTTCCGAGTGTGCAAGTGCAATTTTCCATGGAGCGGACTATTCTTTCACCACGGAAATAGCTTTGTTTCTGGTTAGTGGCAGAGCTGACTTTAGTGTCATTCTCAGGGGTAGGCTAAATGTCAGCCAAACTGGGACGTTTAAGAGTGAGCAACAAATCAGCCCCGAGGCTGCGTGACTTGAGCGAGCATCTCCTCAGAGGTCCTACCGATGGCACAGTTGCATCCTGGCAACGACCGCACACGCGGGGAGTGCACAAGCCTGATTGCGCAACTTGGTAGACTGGGCCTGGCACTCTGGGCATGCGCGGGAATTCAGCGTTTCCGGAATGAGAGGTGACCGTGGGAGAACATGAGGATGCGATTTTCCTTAATGCTTGCTCAAGAAATAAAAGCCATGGGGTGTCCTAAAACTCTAGCTCTAATCTGTTCTGAGTTAGCTGTGTAGAAACTGCTATCTGGGGACAGTGGAGGTCCAGAGGTATGTTCTATAGCAATCTAAAGACAGATAGACAACAGAAAGGGTAAGCCACATTCTCATGCTGAAACACCGCAACTGCTTTCAATTAAGCAGGCCCCTTTGGAATCACATGCATTTCGTCAATAATTCAGTTTTGCAAATGTTTGGCAATATAGTTTCATCTGACAAATTCTCAATAACGTATTTTTCCACTTTCTAAAGAAAGGCACATGTAGAAAAGGTGTCGAGTAACGTTAACGAGCGCGTTTCGAGACCGTGGATGCTAAGAAAACTAGTGTTGTTCCCTCTCCAATTCTAACTCATGCCATCTTGAGCCAGGATTATAGAAATCTAAGAACAATTCATGAGAAGATGGTGGAATGAAACAGAATGCCTGCCAAAAGGAGACAGAACTAACAGCGGAGTGAACGCAACTAAAGCAGGATATCCTAAGATTGGTGGGTTTAACTCCAAGAGTTACTTTCATGTCTCTTTCATTTTACTGAGATAGATGACACCTAACACGCACACACACATATTTCATCACCCATGCTGCAATATCGACGCTGAAAACAATGTATACCCTGCAAATTGCATATTCATGCACCAGTGTTTACAGAAGCTTAGAAAACAATCCAGTTACATTTCTGCTCCTACCAGAATTGTGCAATCTCTCTAAACAACTCTGTTGACTTTCCTGGAGGAAAGAGAAGAGTCCCAGTGCTTCAAATTAAGGTTCACATATTAGCAGAGGACTTACTGGTTATGACTGATGGAAAACAGATTGGGTATTCTTTCAATTAGAAGTAAGTACATTCATTTTATAAATGGTTTGCCTCAGGAAAGCAGGCACGTTCAGACCTCAGGTGTACATTGTTTACTCCTTCCACTCCTTCCATAGAAATGTAGTAAAAACCACACCTAGTACTTCGAATGTTTTGGTTTTGCAAGCAACACTATCTCCAGATTTCATCCTAAACTAATTGGCTGCTTTGGTACAGTTCAACGAGAACTGCATAAAGGACCAGGATCAAAAGAAGACAGTCTACCTCTTCACTTGAAGGGAGTCAGTGTGAATTAATTTAAGATGTCAGACTTGATTTCTTTAAAACAGGCTTGAAAAACAATACTGTTTGGTTAAGAAAGAGGTTAATGAGGAAAATGTAATCCCCACTTGAATGTCATTGGAATGCAAAGCCACATTTATTTGCATGTGTGGTATCTGTAAAAGGTCCAAGGAATTTTGTTTTTGGTGTTTTGAATTGTTTATAATGTATTCTTTTTTTATTCCATCTACTAACAATTCCCAGAAATGATGGAAATCAAAAGTTGGAAAAATATAAATGTATTTGGCTTCTAAGAAAATTACCAGTTGCAACATCAGCTCCAGCCACACTTCATAAAGCAGGTGATTATGGGGACAATAAAGAAAAATGTTATTAAATCAGTTAAAAAAAGAAAATCCTCGAATCTTGCCAATTCTGTGATAGCGCCTTAAAGTCTGACACTCCAAAACAGTCCATGCCAAAATTTGCAACAAAATTTCACTAATACTGATGCCCATTTGCAAGGATGTAGTTTAGACAGTTCAGGCTGCAGGGCACAAAACACACTGGCTAATTTCTTTGACCTTGTTGTGTTTTATTACAGCATTTACCAAAGTGTCAAATAAAACAAATCTATTATTTTAAAATCAACATTCGAAAGGTCACTGACTTTTCAATGGGCAGTTTTTCATCACACTTTCAGATTATTTTCTTGCACATTTCAGGGTCGGAATCTGCTTCATTAAGAACACTGTGTTTCAAAACAAGTCTTTTTCCCTCAGGCCCAGCAGCCAGAGCAGAGCACTGTGCTGGGAGCCACAGGCCATCAATTAACAATGAGCCAGTTCCTTGGAGCAAGGGATGTCTTGACAGAAAGTCAGTCTTACTAACCTTCAAGCCTTGGTTCTCATTTGCCATGGAGCTGCTTTCCTATCGCAGCTGTGTGCTACTAAATCACCTCTATTTAATGTAACCGTTAGGATTACCATTATCTAAACTTCTTTCAATGCCTTGATCTGTCACTTGGATGTTTCCCCTGGCTTTCAAATATGCAAGAATAAAAATGAGATAAAAATTAACATCTTTATGGCTCTCCTGGTATTTCTATTTCTGGCAAATTCTTTTAGATACGTGGAGTGATAAAATTCTACAGTAACAAAATCCCTTCAGAAACCTCTAGTTCCCTTGCCTAATGTTTTCCTTTGGAGCATCTCCTCCAGACCCTGTGGGGGAGGAAGGGCGATTTGATTGGTGTCCTGGCCTTTGGGACCAAACTCTGGCCAGGACAAGATCTGTGATCTATTAGGTTTCTAGAATGCCAATTACTTCACAGAAGTAAATTAACAAGTCCGGAATTCATATAAAAACATAAGTTTTAGCAACATGTCCACTCTGGATTCTGACAGCCCTGCTCCACTTTCTTTGCTCAGGGGCCTCAGGCTGAAATCATCTGTATATATCACCATCATTGCTGACATGCGGACCAAAGACAGTCATTTCTACTCAGACATCATTGGTTATGGCCAGTCTCACGTGACCACTGCTGCAAGCCGGAGTGGGGATGTGCGTGCCTCCTGCAGGGGGCAGTACCATGCGTTTGTGAACAAGGTCACAGTGACCAGAACAATCGGTTCCTTCTGGACAAAAATTAATTAAGTGACATATATTTGGTGTCGTCCCTGCTCCGGAAGAATTGATGAGTCAATGAATCAGCTCCTGCAAGTGCAAGGCCCTAAGCTAGGGTTTAGGCAACAAGGTGAGCAAAGGGGACAGCCCTACTCCCTAGGCTGTAGCAGAAATTTGCAACATCCACTCAAGTCCTAGATCACACGGAGTGAAGCTGATTTGCCCAAGTAACTCATCATTCATTCTCAGGCTGGAAATAGAAAAGTCACTATCTTCCGTTAAATCGGTGATAACCTCATCATGGAGTGAGTGCCCAGATATAGCACAGGACAGTAAAAATCAAATATCAAAATGGGCAGAGCAGACAGTCACTGAGCCTTAGTAAAAATGTTTGCCTGAATGCTCCAAAAATTGCTCTTTTTCCTGCTTTGCTGTGAAAATCAGAAGGGGGTGCCAGCAGAAGTGAGGCTTTCCTGCGAGAGGCAGAACAAGATGACAGCGATTCAGCATGCTCATCTCTTCGCCCTCCCCGATTTCTGGATGGCAGGCAGGCTCGATGGGATCTGGCTTGGTGCACCCAAGTTGCTACCAGCTGTGGACAGTCATCTCACCACCTGCAGGGTCTCTACTACCCTCTCTGCCCACACTAATCCTGACCTCGGATACAAAGCTCCCAAACAACCTCGTTCCTTGGATCAGTCAGGGCTTAATACAGGAAACAGAAGACAATCTAGATCTTCCGAGCTCAGAGGGATTTAATGCAAGTTATCGAGTGGAAGGGTTGGAGGAATAGAGTCGGGGGAAGCCGTCAGAGCCCCCACAACCACAAGGCTGGTGACTAGACAGTGGACCATGGAATGCAGCCACTGACCACACTCATGCCTTCCAGAGTCTTCTTGTGCATCCACAAGCTAAAGGAAGAGAGCGTGCTTGTCTTTTTGACCTTTTAATCCTATGTGATTGCATTTCATTTTCAGAACCTTGAATTCTAGCTGCAAAGGTGACTAGGAATTGGATTTTACGCTCCTAGGCCCCATATTACAAGGAGGTAGAGAAACTTCGGAGTGGCTACATAGTGCCTACGATCGCATAGGCAGTAACCAGCAGTCCTATGGGGACTCTACAGTGAATCACTTTACTTCGTGGTCTGTCCAAGAATAAGGTTCCCTGAACCCATACTCTCCTGAGTCCCCCACAAGATGTAGCATCCCCAAACTAACCACTGAGAGTGGCGTTGTTGCTGGACTCAGTCTCCTCTAGATCGGATCCCCTGGCAGCCTTGGGTGTTGGGGGATTGGCTTGTGGTAGGGTGTGGGGTTCATGGAATTAAGATGCCATTAGGGTCCAAAATTCAGGAGTGTTTTCCTCTTGCCCTGCTGGTCACCTTTCTACTCCACACCCTTCTCAGAATTTCATGGAGCAGTGGTTCTCAGGGTCTGGTCCTGGGGCAGCAGCAGCATCACTTGTGAACTTGCTAGAAAAGCAAATTCTCAAGCCCCACCCTAGACCTGGTAAATCAAAACTTGGTGTGGCACCCAGCCATGGGTGGTTTAACAAGCCTCTCAGGTGACTCTGATGCGTGCTAAGGTTTGAGAACAACTCCTATAGGGACATTCAGACATTTCTGAAACAACAACAAATGGAAAACAATGGCTGCTTGATTACTAGAGGCAAAAATGGCATATGTCTCAGCACAGAGCTCTAGTCAAGCTGCATGGAGCATGTGGTAGATCCATCTACTCTGAAGTCCAAACCAACATCTCCTTTCCCTCTGGCTGACCATGGATGCAGGAACCCAAAGCCATGACCAGCAGGTTTCCAGGTGAATAGAGAATAGGAAGGCCACACCCAAGCTGGATCTTGGCTCAGCTAACTAGCCCTGGTATTTGGAGTGAGAAAGGGATGTCAACCCTTAGAGGTCATCCCTTAGGGCAGGCTGAACCTAGTAGGTCCACTTACCAGGAACTGGAAGAAAGAGCCAAAGGGAGCCATTGCCTTTAAATACAACATGACCTGGCTTCTAGTCAATATGGCCCAATCTGCGCCCCAAACCAGGGAGAGTAAGTAATACCAGCTCCTCTTCAACACTAAGACTGGGAAGAAATGGAAGGATACTTAACCCCTTCCCTCCCCCCAGATCAATCATTGAGTTCCTAACTCGCTTCTCCTGGTTCAAGGTTATTCTACTTGCTCCTGTTAAGATCATGTGTCCCCTTACCAAAGCATGTGACTCCAGTCACCCCTCTGGTAGACGGACCATCCTCCCACAACCGCTTAGAATAAGGAGGCTAATGCTTTGTTTGGTCTTTGCTCCAGGGTTCCTGTAATAATCTTCCTTTCTGAGGCCAGGGCTCTCTGTCTTTCTTTCTTGCTGGTCTTTTCCCTGGGGCCCTAAGCCTGAGATCTCTTTTTTATCCAGTGTAACCTTCAAAATCAGAAAAGGACCCACCATGATGAGATTTTAAAACTGAATACCCTTGGTGGGGGGCAGGGGGAGGTGGCGGCAAGGTGATGGCTCAGTCAAGTACAGCATGTGACTCTTGATTGCCCAGTTGTGAGTTCAGCTCCACATTGGGTTTAGAGATTATTTTAAAAATAAAATAAAATAAATGTTTAATTAAAAACCACAGCTTTCAAACTCCTTTTCTTTTTATTTATTTATTTATTTGACAAGGGGAGAGAGAGAGAGAGAGAGAGCACAAGTAGGCAAAGAGGCAGGCAAAGAGAGAGGGGGAAGCAGGCTCCCTGCTGAACAGAAAGCCTGATGAGGGGCTGGATCCCAGGATCCTGAGATCATGAGCTCAGCCAAAGTCAAAGGCTTAACTCACTGAGTCACCCAGATGCCCTTCAGACTCCTTTTCAAATGTAAACCATGATAAGAAAGACATTTTACCCTGTGATCCAGGACAGATGTATACAAAAATGGGGAGGAAAAAAAAAAAAAAAGACGTGTGAAAGAGCATTTATTCTTAAATCCTTCTGATATTTTTCATTATTTTCTATTTCATTAAAAAAAAAAAAAATACTGCTCCAATCCCAGAGGGTCGATTTCATGGGTTACTAACGGTTGGCAACCTGCAGTTTAAGAAACACTGCCACGGAGCACATGCTGCAATAAACACACCACCAGCACCATATAAAAAGCAGCATTAATAGCACACTGTCATCATTACTGATGTTGCTGAGTGCTCTATGTGTCCGTATGGATGTTACTGTCATTTCAATTAAAATCTTAAAATTGCTATAGGCCATAATACCAACTCTACTCTCAGTGCTCCAGGGAATTAAACAACAACAACAACAACAACAACAACAAAACCCCTTTCTTTGACTGAATTCATCTTCAAATTCGATGATGATTTGCAACAGCAGCACATGCTATGGCTAAATTTTCAGTTACCAGATTAATAGGTATTTTGTAAGTTTCAACAAACATCTTTTATTCAGTGACGTTTGGTTTAGATCAAGTAAATCGATATGCTCATATAATGGAGTTTCTCCCTTCTTCCTGTTAAATAACAGTAGTTCAAAGACTGGAAACATTTCAAGGATAAAAAATGGGGTTTGAAAATTGAAACGTGTGCCTTCCATAATAGATTCAGACCCTCAGCTGTCACAGGAGGGAACCTCAAAGCCCTCTGTTCACAGCTGGGAGGATTTCTACTTTTTTTTTTTTTTTTTAAATAAACACGCACCTACTCTGTTATAGGAGTAGGTAGGCCATCACACACGACCCCTCGAGACCTGCTCCTGCACCCACGGCTCTGCGCACACCCAGGCGCGAGCGCCCTCCCGGCCCCACGCGTCATCTGCCGCACAGACAGATACAGGATGCCGGCAGATTGGAACCGGCCTTAACCTCTCCTCGCTCTCCTTCCCCAAATCAAAACCCACCGTTAACACCGCGAAGAGCCAGGAAACCTCTTGGCTTTAATTATTTCCGTTCCCCAAGCTCCATGTGGCACACAGGACACCTCGTTTCCCTTTGGGCTTGCCGTCATCCTGCGAGGCGCACGAAGAAGAGAAAAGCACATGTTCCTTTCTGCAGAGCGGAGGGCGCAGAGCGAAAGGCGCAGAGCGAAAGCGCCCGTCTGGGGCCGGGCTCTTCCTCCATCTCTCCTCCCCACTCGGCGCGGGCCGTAGGATCCGCCGGCTCTCGCAGGGGTTGAGAGTTGGCGCCACCTGGCTTTTTAAAGAAGAACCGGATCGGCAGGCGGCTGAGGTCGAAGAAGACGCGCCGCGCTCCTCAGCACCGCGGGCCTGGGCGGTGTTTAGCAAGCCCTGGGGCGCTCTGCACTTCAAAGCCCCCGGGGCAGCCGAGCAGCTGGCAAGTGCGCGCTGCGGAAGGAGAGGCAATTACCCTGCCCGAAACTGATGTGAGAATCGCGGATTCCACACTTAAGGCCGGTCCAATGTACAGAAATAACTGTGGCAACTCAAAGCATTAGACATAAGCACGGCTCAGTTTACACCTTGGTCAGCTCTGGCTCATTTGCAGCAAGCACTTACTCTTTGCAAACTTCCTACGGCGACCGTGGAAAAAGAAGACAGGAGAAAGGGCATCCGAGGGTTCTGATCTCCACCCGGTTGCGACACTGGAAAGAGGGCAGGTTGTTAAAGGAATCTTCCGTGTCCCCGTTTGTTCACATGCAAAACGAGGAAAACAACGCCATCCATCACTGCTCCAAGTGACCCATGTAAAAATAAAATGAAAAGCTAGCGGGAAAGTGTTTCAATGTTACCGTTGGAGTAGGAAGGTACAATAATAGCCGTAGTAAAAATAGTAATGGGCTGTAATTACCCGTTCAGTGCTCTATAAATTTGCACTGTTTGTGTATGTGTGTTTGGATATAATGATTCCACAGAATGGTTGCTAATTGGAGGACACTGGTACAAACTGCTTTATCCAGAACCTGGACTAGTTATCAAAAGTATTTATCCACCTATTGAACAAGTCTTTTAAAGGTTAGAATCTAGAGAAAGGTATGTTTGGAAAGTGTTTGTAAAGGTTCTGCAAAACTGTATGATTTTCCATGTAACCATGCAGGTAAACAAATACAGACATATGGATGCATACAATAGGTGCACATTAAGTGCACAAATGAAAACATATACATGCATCGGAAATGTGAATCTGTACTTATATAACAACGACTGAAGTACAGCACTACACAGTTTACAGAAGACTTGCATTCACTTTTCATTTAATCCTCACAATATTAGGGGGATATTCTTAGTCCCCATCTGAGGCTGAGGCTCAGAAAAATAACTTCCCCCAATTTTGATGATATGAAGCTACAGAACCAGTCATTTATTTTAATTCTGGGTCATTCTTATATTCAGCAAACATGTGATAAACACCTACTCTGGGCCAGGCATGAAAGCCTTGTGGCCACAAAGATTAAAGATTTATTCCACTGCCCTCAAGGAACTAACACCTAGTGGAGAAGAGAAAGCAATTATAATCCTATAAAACTCTGTAAAACTCAGGAGAAAAACTCTGTGATCAGCCTGAGGCTTGGTGAAGGCTTCCAAGAAGAGAACACACAGGCTGAATCTTGAAGGGCAAGCAGCAGGAGTCTGATGAAGGAGGGAGCTGGGTACCAGGCAAAAGACAACATGTGCAAAGCATGAAGGCAAAACAAAAAACAAAACAAAACAAAAAACCTACAAAGAAACTCAGTGTAGTTCAATAGAGCCAGGGCTTCGCAGGTGTGAAGGGGAAGTGGTGAGAAAGGAGGCTATAAAGAGCATTATACACTCAGCATTTGGGTTTTCCTGCTGTGTATGGGGAATGCATAAAAGATTTAAAGTAGAGCAATGACATGATCAAATTGCATTGCATAAAGATCACTCCCGCTGCTGTGAGGACAGACTGGAGAGTATAATGTAGGGGAAATGATGGAATGAGAACACGCAAAACTCGATGTTTGTCGTTACTAGGTAGGAGGTCCTGTGTGGATTTGAGCTATTCAGGAGCACCTGGTGACAGGTCCCAGGTCACTGGCCTGAGCTCCTGACTGGTGGTGGTGTGGTCACGGAGATTAGGAGAACAGACTCTGAGTGTGCAGCAGGAACTAGAAATCCAATCTGTTTTGAGCATAGTGGGTCTTACAAATCGATGCCCATCTACATGTAAATGACCTCCAGTATGGGGATGGATAGGTCTAGCAAGCCCAGAAAAGGTCTGAACTGTAGACAAATATGTCCTTACCACCAAATGAAATCATAAAATGGTTAATAATAATTGCTAAAATGCACTGAGTACTTGCTATATATCTGGCACCAGGGAAAGCACTTTTAGTAGATTTTCTCATTTAATCTCCATCATGACCTCAGGAAGTCAGTATTATAATTATAACTCAGGGAGAGGTTTTCATATAAGCAAAGGCCCAAAGCAGGATCCTGAGGATGATGTTAAGAGGATCTCTTTCTATAATACTGCACAGCTATAGCCATAAAGAACAATTTACATTACCAGCAAATTTATTTATTAATTAAATATTTTATTCATTTATTTTTTTATTTGTTAGAGGGAGAGAGGGCACAAGCAGGGAGTACAGCAGGCAGAAGGAGAAGCCGAGCAAGGAGTCCAATGTGAGACTCGATCCCAGAACCCTGGAATCACACACCCAGCTGAAGGCAGAGGCTTAACCATCAGAGCTACCCAGGTGTCCCTATCAGCCAGATTTAAACACAAGAGGCAACATGCCAACTTCCAGTTGGCTGAATTTTCAGCTCCATCCTTTCTCTGCATGCCTAGGACAACATCCTAGAGAGGCTGTCTGGGCTGGGCAAACCAATTCCACATGCCTAAGTCCCTGCTCAGGGAGAGCCCCTCAAACCTGGTGCTATGTGGGGTTCTTTTAGCCCTCAAGGCATCAAGATCCCAAGCAGGAAGGTGATGGAGAAAAAGTCAGTTTCAGTGCAGAGAAGCTTCCTGTCTCACTCCATACCCAGGGAAAACACATCACAACTGTTCCTTGAAACACACTGGATTCCAACCAGGCAGCATCAGGCTAGTCAAGGTCAACCAGGGCTAGGTGGACAGGAGGGAGAAAGTGCCCTAGACTTGATTTTTCAATGTGGCAGACAGTCCCCAAGTCATTTTATCATCAAGAAGGTGCTCTCCCCAAACAAGCAAGAACAGTTTCATCATCTTATTCTTAATGTTGGATAATTTGTTAGCTCCTCCTGCAACTCACCCCAGACACTGATAATTTGGGAGTTTGTTGTGTGAGGGAAAAGGATCAGTTGAATATAAATATGAACATTAGCCTTATTCTATTATTTTGCTTATTAAATTTGACTAGGGTTTATGTTGGAGCTGAGACTCTAAAAATAAGTTAAGACCAGCTCCTATACTCATTAGAGGAACCCTAACCTTTGTCTCAATGGGCCTTGAGAGCTCAAAGTCTCCTGCAACAGAGCTGATCAACTTAAAGAACCACTGCCCAAGTAAAATGGTACTGACTTCCAGTTCTGCTTTAAATTCACTGTCCTGAACCCAAAACTATTACGTTCTAGCTAAGTTATTCCTGGTTTGAATGAGAAAGTGGGGGCAAGGAATGTGGATAAATGCGTAGTAGAAGGAAGCATCCTAAAGAATTGACCCATGCTTGAAGGCGGCCAGCAGCAGAGCTGGATGGCACAGTCAGTAGAGCATGCAACTCTTGATCTCAGGGTTGTGAGTGTGAGGCCCACTTTGGGAGCAGGGATTGCATAAAAATAAGAAATTTTTAAAAAATCTTAAAAAAATTTTTTTTAAGAACCTAGTTGATCCATGCTCATTTAAACCTGTCATGGAGACTGGTGGACACCCCTCCCCCCCATTTGCAATAACTTTCTTCAGGAAGTAGGAACTCTCTTCCTGAGCAGGAAGCTAACTTGAGCTCTCCAGCTGTACAATATCAGCATGGGGAAATCAGCTCTCGGCTCCAGAATGAAGGGGCAGAAGCATCTCTAAAGCACTTTGCCAGTTTAATATTCACTCAGTACTAATACAAGAATAAGAAGGGTTCTAGTGTTGACTCTTGTTTTTCCATCTGGACTGGGGAAGGTGTTCACTGTATGTTGATACATCAGAGATACAAGAATTGGATTTATGAACAGATCACCTAGATTAAAAATTAATATATATGTGTATATATTATTGACACATAATACACACATACACGTGTGAGTGTGTATGTATATATACATATACATACACATACATGACAGAGAGAGAGAAATAGATCCAGCAAAATTGATTGGTCAAGATATGCAGCAGGTTGATGGTAAAGCCAAGTCTAAAGTCCAGATTTTTGAACTACTTGTCAAGTAATGTGCCCACTGCTCTCTCTGTATAAGTCGTATAAGGCATCAGAACGCTGGAAGATACAATAAGATTCATGTTTAATCAGCTCCATGTGCGATGTATTTCCTTCCCCCACCATCATTAATATTGCATTAGAAAAAGCTGAAGTTCTGGCGACAGCATGCTTCTTCTTTTAAATGGGAGCCCCAAGAATTTACCCCTGCTTTTAATACTTACCCTACATGTAAATATGCAGAAGGAGAATATCATTTTTCAGAGGTGATGATAGGAATCCATTTAATAGGAGAAGCTAAAAAGGAAGAAATTATCCAGCTTGTCCTTCCCTTGAGGGTAATGTGAGGTAGTGTGTGCCCTAAACTGTGTGCCCTAAACAAGTAACTACCTTTCTGGGTCTCAGTTCATCTTCAGAGAAATTCAGAAGTTGAACTAGATCAGATGAATAACCCTGACATTCTGAGATTTCTTCTCATCAGATGAATAACCCTGACATTCTGAGATTTCTTCTCGAGAAATTCCTGAAGAAAACTGCCTGATCTTTCAGCCAGCTGTTTCCTGCCTCTCTCTGCTAAATAAATAAGAAAAAACCTGGATTAGAGGTCTACGTAGTAGTAATAGCAGCAGCAGCAGCAGCAGCAGCAGCAGCAGCAGTAGTAATAGCAGCAAGTTAAAGAAGAAAAGGAACTTTGCAACTAACTCTTGCTTAGACTGAAGTTAAAAAAAAAAAAAAAAAAGCAGTTTGAAGGCTATTGCCTTCACTTAGTACATTTAACATTCGTTCAATAAATATTTAAGTGCCCCCTATTTGAGCAATGTACTAAGGCCTGGGGATTCAGCCAGTGTAACTTGACCGCATTAAGGGAGCACTAACAGGAAAACGTGCTTTTTCAGATATAATGCCAAAAGCGACCTACAGCCTCTGAATCTGATAAGGCCTCACTCTGCACGGCCAGCTCTGGGTCCTGGGCGAGTCAAGGCCTCCCCAGCCTGGCTCCTGCAGCCGGCCGGCCCATCTTCAAGGTTCCCGTCCTGGGCTACATTCAGTTCCTGAAAGGCTTCATTGATCGCCTCGGCAGAGCCGCCAACTGCCTCCTGTAAACGCTACACGTCCTAGGTAACCCGAGCCCGCGGCTCCCTCCCATTCGGGGAGAAAAAAAAAAAAAAAAAAAAATGATGGGGGTCGTGGGATCGAAAAAGGAAAGGAGAAAAATACTGAGAAACATGTTTTGGCAGGCAAGGCCTTCGGAGACTACCATATGTGCTCCATATTGAGCAGCCCCTGGTCTTTGATGTTTTTTCTGAAAGTAAAGACATTATTCTTTCTCAAACTGTGCCTAAGTACTACCGACATTAAAACAATGAGGCCAGAACGGGCGGACCGGGCCCTAAGTGTTTAATTCGTCCTTCACCCCAGTGCTCGCCACCGATTCGCTCCCCAGCGTGCACCCCGGCAGCTGGCAGGGCCGCCACCCCGACCTGGCCTCATCCCCCGTTCAGGCCCGCGTTTGTCTGGATCCTAGAACACCTTCGCGCCAAGTTCGGAAGTAAGTAGTTTCCCAAACGCCCGGCGCAAACTCCCCAGATGTTTCCTGCGTCACGGAAACGAGCCCAGGTTGGATCTGAAGCATTCTTACGACGGCGGGTCACGGGGCCCGCCCGGCGCCCGAGAGCCCGGCTCCCCCGCGAGCAGCGGGGCGCGCCCGGGGGCCTCCCGCCCTCCCCGCGTTCGCGCCCACTGCGGCTCGCTGGGGCGAGGCCAACAAAGCGGGACACTGGAAGGTTGGGCCTTTTATGACTTGCAGAATTGTGAATCACAACGGAAGATGCCCGGTCAATTTACACTCTGGAGCTTAGGAGTCACTCAGGCGCCGATTGGAAATTCCTCCTCCTCTGTGTGCCTCCCTCTACCCACGGCCGGACACAACGGCGACCTTAAACGAGGGACCTAAACCCACCCGGGGTTCCTCCGGGAACCGGGAGGCCCCGGGCGCGCCAACAGTGAGACACCCAGACGCGGGAAATTCCCCACCCCGTGGCAGGAGGGTGACGCGAACCAGGGACCCGCTAGCGCGCGACGCGAGGCTTTGCAAACTGGGGTCCCTCAAAGGTGGGCGGGACGAGGAGGGCTCCCACGCGGGCAGAGCGGCGCCCGAGCTCTCGCTGCTTCCGGGTCTCGGGAAGCGCTTCCGGGGTGCGCGCCACGCGGCAGCTTTCGGCGCTTACGGAGAATTACCGAAGGCAACGGGCAATTTAACGCAGAGAGGGAACAGCGACGACCGTGGCCTATGATGACGCTGGGTTGGATGACATCAGGGCTCCTCTGAAGAGTCGTAGTCAAGCCTCAGTGCTGGAGCACGTCCACATCAGGTCTCCGCCGACCAGAGAAGGGGATTCCTAGGGGCTCGGAATGTCCCAGGCTTGCGTGAAGCGGGGAACCAGAGCGCCCGCCTCGGCGTTTGCAGTCCCACCCGAGGTCGCAGGGACTCGGACACGGCCCGGGGCGCCACTTTACCCAGAGTAAATTCACTGGGTGCACGAGGAATCGCCTTTCTGTGCTCTGGCTTCCAGGAAGGTCTCTGCTCCTGGTCATCTGGATTGAGTCTGACTCAGTCATGTGGGCTCAGCTCACCTTGACCCCGGAGGGTGAGGAAAGGAGCACAGCCAGGCAGAGGACACAGAGATGCGTGTCTGCAAATGGGACCACTGGACGGGGCTCTCTCGATGGCAAGATTAGAGTTATCCAGGGGAAATCGGCTTGTGTTGGGGTGCCGGGGTGAGATGTAAGAGAAGATCCTCGAGGTAATCTTGTATGTGAGCCTGAAATTAATGGAATGGGCACAGGCGCGCTTTTACTTAGACTTGCTCTCTCGATTAATTGCCGCCTTCTAAACATCCGTTTTGTGAACCAGGATCTCTTGTCTGAGCTTCCACTGTGTGCTCAATACCTTTACCAGACCCTATGGGAGATACAAGGCTAAGGCTAGGTTCTTGCTCATGAACCTGGCTCAGAACTGGGAATTAGTGAAAGGGAGTTTCCCCATTAAAATTACTTCTTGTGCTGCACTTTTTTCCCCCCTGAAATGATTCAAAGGCACCAGGAGGAGAATATAATAATGTATGCTTGGACTTCAGGCTCAGCTTCCTTTTTCTGACCCTTTCTCAACCCAGCTTTCCCTCCTCAAAAGATTTGGAATTCCCCTTAAGGAGGGTGGGTGGGGAAACTGCCCCCCTAGGTAAGTATGGGAGCCACATGGCCTCCTGAATGCAAAAAAAGGAAATCATCTCCAAATGCATCCAGGCTGGTGGGGGTAGGTCGAATCTGAGATAGAATGGGAAATCTGAATAACCCTCAAGGCAGCAGACTCAGTACCCAATAGTGAGGTGTGAGAAACAGTCAACATTTGGAGCAGTGGAGTCAGAAGGCAGCTGTTAGATAACTTCCTGATCCACAATAAAGTTCATGCGACAGACCGAGAGGATGTTTTCCGCAATTCCGTTGCCTGGCTACCTTCCTCTCTCTCCAAGTCTGCAAATTTAAGAGATTTTTCTGGGTCCCAGTTGAATGGTGGTGCTGGCTGAATGCACGCCGTGGAGGGGGGTCCTGGCACACAGCATCTGCTCAGGTTGGACAGGTGCAGTCCAGGTCTCACTGATTTGTTGCCTCCCCAGCTCTCACCTGCAAGGTGACAGAGGCCCCTGTTTTGGAATGGGGAATCCATGTGACCCCCGCCTCCAGCCCTGTTTCCAGCCCTGGGATCTATTTGTTCCGGACCCTATTGTTTCCTAAGTAAAGAACTAAGTGCCTTACTCCACCCTAGGGTCCTCAGGCCACAACAGCCAAGTTTCTGCAAGGCCATCTTCTATAATTATTAGTGCCTGACCACTGTGGAAATAGACCCAAGACATTTACTTTCTTAAGTGAAGAGAAATGTGAAGGGAGCCTATGAGCTCTTCAAGACTCCATGGGAAGCATTGTGCATTGGGAGAGACCCAGACACATGGACCTTGAACCTTCCTCTTGCCTGGGCAAAGGCTGGGAGAAGGGGTAGTGGAATGGAGGCCCACAATACTTTCCACAGCCCAAATTCTCAGGTTCGTCCTAGCAAAGGATCCTGTACCACCAGTGGGGGTGTTGCCCCTGGGTCCCTGTGGCCAGCTAATCCTCACATCCTTCCCATTCCTAGAACACCTAGTCATACACGTGCGGACTGGCCCACCCAACCCCCAGGCAGGAGGGCAAGGGGCAGTGCTCTTCTGGCATCAAAAGGTCTGAATTTTTGCAGGGGGTTCTGGCCTGATTTGAGGGACCATCTTTTGGGTCTGTTGAATATGGGCTTTCCGGAAGTGTAGCTGGAGGTTATTAGAACGGAAGAGTGATAACAAGAACGTAAAAAATCAAGCCTTGCCACCAAAGTCAGAGAATGTAGACAGGGGCAAGACTAGAATGCACTGGTGAGATGCAGAGGGAAGGATTTGAAAATTTCCGAGTTGCTAGTAGCTGGTGCTGGGTGGGAGAAAGGGAACCTAGCAAGCCAAACCTCCTGTGGGAAAGGGAACTCTAAGTTTTGTTACATTTCTGGAGTTTCTATAAAGAAAATGCATCTCCCCCCCCCCCAACCCTGATGAATAAACATATGTACCACCTTGAGGACCGCCAGGGCTAGGAATGGCACTTTCAAACCCCTTATTGGGCAAATGTCCTGGTTTTGCAAACACAGAAACAAACTCTGTGAGATCAAGATACTAGCTGGAGATCACAGAACCAGTAAGTCCAGAAGCCAGGACCCAACCCAGCTGTACCTGGCCACAAAATGCACAAAGCACTTGCCTCTGACAGGGAGGTCAAGAGGGATCTTCGAGACTTAATTCTCCAGGAGTCCATGTTCTGTCCAAACTCCCGATGGACATTGGGGGTGGGGTTGGTCATCCTTAATGAAGGAGAAACTTACCTTAAACATACTGCTGAGGAGGAATTAGAGGTAGTAAGTCTTAAGTATGCCAGGAGGGCACCCCATTTTCTGCCAGCCGTAAGCAGGCATAGTCTAGTTGTTTCCTATAACTGCCTTCCACCCCCATACTACAAAGCCTGGAGCTCAGAGCCCACCTGCATGTACCTCATCGCCTGGCAGGGAGTGGATGCTGAAAAAGCAGCTAGGGACTTGGTCAGTGGTGCAATCCCCTGGCTCACGCCCATCATACCGAATCCAAGTTGCCCTGCTTTCTTCATTTGGATGCATTTCTTTTTGGTCTTGGCTTAAAAAATCAGTCTGGTCATTAACTGTAATAAGAGCACTCTGGCTCGAGTCACCTGGAGTGACCTGGAGCCCAGAGGCTCCCTGGGGGTGCTGGGTGGCAGCTGCTAGTGCCCTTCTGTAGGGATGGGGAGGGTCTCACCTGACATACCCCACTTCACAGGGCTTTTCTGACCTCACTCCCTGCTGCCACCTCCCGCTGTCCCTACCCACCACTGGTGGGTACAGCCCTGCTGGACACCAAACCTACTTGAATGTGCCCTTCCCAGGCAAAAGCCCCCAGAAATACTGAGCAAGGGAACTGGGTTTGAGAAGCCAGTGGAGAAACCCAAAGGAGACAAACAAGCTTTAGCTTCGGTCATTGAAAATTCAGGCAGAATTCCAAACACTCTCCCAATTTTGTGTACGAGTATTTTCCTTTTCCATTCCCTTTCTTCCTACAGTTCCCTGTTCTTTTAATATTGCTCTCGAGTTTATTGATTCTTTTCTTTCTTTCTTTCTTTCTTTTTTTTTTTTTTTAAGAGTTTCCAGACTGCCAGTGTCTCTGAGAGGAGAGATTTTACACCTGAGTCATGCCATTCTGGTCAAAGGAGGGAAAACCAAGTTCAGTTCAAACTGGCAACCTAGTCCTAGTCTCAAGGTCAGGCTCTTCCAGTTGGTGTTCCTAAAGTCCAGTGAGGTGCCACTAGCCATAAGCAGCAGCAGAAACTATGGCAGAGTATGCTAGAGGAGAAATATGTGTATGTGGTATAGCTTCCTTTTTTTTTTTTTTTTAGATTTGTTTAAAATTTATTTGACAGATAGAGATCATAAGTAGGCAGAAAGACAGGCAGAGAAGAGGAAGCAGGCTCCCTGCTGAGCAGAGAGCCCCATGTGGGGTCATGACCTGAGCTGAAGGCAGAGGCTTTAACCCACTGAGCCACCCAGGCACCCCAGCGGTATAGCTTTCTTAACTTGATTTGTACTAGTTTGCCATCTGCCTTGTTTGTCACCGCTGAGCTAGATAATCAATAGTTGTAAAATAAAACCATGGGGAGGAGGCAGAGAGACTTAACTAGTTGGCACTTAGGAAGTCACCATTATTTCTCCCTCTTTCACCACAACCACTCACAATAAAGTGAGTTAATATTCCCTGGTAGTTTTTTTTTTTTTTTAAATCCTATTCAATGACCACCCATTTAGCTGCTTCCAGGTTTGCAAGAGTGCTCCACGGGCAATTAGGTTCCAGAGGTCTTAGATTAACTAGAAATTCAGGAAATGCCCCTGATACCCCAGAAATTACCTTCCATGCTCAGTGGGAACCGAGGGCTCAACAGGATGGATATAGCTTTAGGGACTCTTTACAACAATTTGTCCTCAATACCTACCTGGAATCTGTGTCCCATGCAGCAACTAACCCAAAGAAGAAAATGTGGATATCTTGCTCTCTAATTCTCCTCAGCCAGGCCCAACATCAGGAGAGTAAGGAGAAGGAAAATGGGAAATTATGTAGACAGTGGAAAGGATCTAGACTAGGACTGTATCTGTGTAGAAGAAGAAACAGAAAAAGTTTCCCTAAGCAACTCCCAAACCACAATCGCCTGCCCACCCACCCCCAGGCCTATGCACTCTCCTTCCTTGCTTTTCGGGCTTTGCCTGTTCTGTCTCACCCCTCCTACCTTCCGTGAATGCCTCAGATCCAAAGTCCAGGGCGTTTTCTCGAGTGTGAGCAAACAGTCATCAGAAACTTCTCTGCAGATGGAAAGTCCATGACACCAAGAAGCAAATACTGAACCAGTGCTGAGAGGTGGGTGCGCCAATAAAAATGTCTGGGTGGTGGAGCTCCTAGGGTTTCACTGCCAAAAGTTGAACCATGGGTGTCTAGAGCCCACACTCAGCCCTCCCCCAGCTTGGGGCTAGGTGGTCTCTTTTGTTACCTGGACAAACTCTGTTCCTGACAAGTGGAGAAAGGTCTAAGGTGTCACTTGGAAGTTAGGAACCAAGGTAATTCCTTTGTTGGTCTCCCCAGGCTTCAAAGCCCCAGGCTGAAGGGGAGTGCTTTGGGACCAGTTTAATTGTTATTGGCAAGAACAGAAAATCAGATCCAGTGAATCTGAGTTTAAGTCTTCTCTAGCCTGGTGTGATGGAGCAAGAAAAGTGACAGTGAGGGATATGTGTATGACACACTCTGGACTCCTCTGGTTGCGTGTAAGAGATTCCTGCTAACTTGGACTTTGTCATGAACATTTTGGAGGAATAGGTATAAAGGTGTTACAGCTTGGAAAGGTGTTCAAAGCGTCAACTCCTTAGATCTGGATTTTTCCATCACTTAAATCACTCCCTGAGAATGTATATTAGAAGCTCACGGAAGGCAGCTCATCTCCCTCTTCAAGGGCAACAAGAGACCTGGCCCAGGCTGCAGGACCCCTCATGGTGTCATCAACTCTCAAGACATTGTTAGAAGCAAGAGCCTGGTAGTAAGAAAGCCTGGAGTTTGTTTGGATGCACAAATCTATGGCTTGGCGAGGTCCTCCCTCTCTGCACCTCAGTTTCCTGGCAGGCACACAAGGTGTGGAAATACTCCTCTTATGGTTTGTGAAGATTAAACATTATACAGCCTGTAAAATGCTTGACACTTAATAGGTTGTCATTAAAAGTAGTTCTTTCTCCCATGTTCTAGAGGTAGGAGCAGGCAGATTTTATTACTTCTCTTTATTTAAAAATTTTTTTGAGGATTTTGTATTTATTTGAGAGAGAGAGAGAGAGAGAGAGATCACAAGTGGGGGGGAGGGAGGAGCAGGGTCCCCCCTGAGCAGAGCACCCAATGCGGACTCCATTCCAGAACCCTGAGATCATGACCTGAGCTGAAAGCAAAGGCCCAACCCACTGAGCCACCCAGGCACCCCCCACCAAAATAAAAAAAAAATTTTTTTTTTTTAATTAAGTAAGCTCTATACCCAAGATGGGGCTTGAACTCACTACCCCAAGATCAAGAGTCACCTACTATATGGACTGAGCCAGCCAGTTACCCCTACCCCTCTTTTCTTGATGATAGAACTGAGGAGAGGTTCTGGAAGAATAGCAGAGAACCACCGTTAACTTCCCTGACTTCTCTGATTAAGCCTCACGGCCACCAGCCTCACTCCTGCCGTGGTGGCAGATTCTCAGTCCCACCCCGCAGGTGCCTTCTAGGAGCCCAGAACCAAGCCTAGGCAAGCCCCCAGCACTGCGGTCCCTAATGCACCAAATGGAGCACAGTCTGCTGTAACTGGTCTCTGAAAGCTGCGGGTGGAGGTCCCAGTGCGAGTGACTCCAATTCATTTGACAGCCAAAGGGCAAGCAACTCTTGGTGTGAAGGGTGGTGGCTTCCCCTGGCGAACCTTGCTGCTTTGTGCTCTCCTCCAGAACGTTCCTTACACGGACAGGCTGCAGGGGTCTAATTTAATTTCCCCCACCCTACCCCCGACCCCGGGCTCAGATTTATGGAGCAACCCCAGATTCTCAGAGCTGCTGCAACGCTGCCGGAGGGCGTGGGGGGTGGGGAGAGCATTGCGATTTGCTGTCTCAGAATCTCTTAATATCCAAATGCTACCCGTTGGGCCCGGAGCTCCAGAACCGAAGACGAGGAGGTGGTGCTTTTTATGCGGGACAGCACTTCTTCCTCGCTTAAGGCCAACAGGCAGGCCTTGGTCTTTAAAAAATCGCCAATCTAGGCTCATACAAGTACCAAAAGCCAAGAGTCCTCAAATCTCCAACTCCTCCCCCCGAAACGCCTCCGCCACACCTGAGGGCTTCCAAACAGGGGCCACCACCAGCACCACCTTACCAGGGTTTGGAGGTAGATGCCAGAGACACGAGAAGAGGCCGACTACTCTGCGCAAGATGAGAGAGCGAAATTCGTTCCCATTACTGGGGGACGGTGGATGATCTGGACCGGTCGCGGGAGGGCTGGCTTGGTGCATGGAAGTATTTAGTAGGTCCAGTGCTATTACTGCCTAACAGGGTGTGAAAAGTAATATGAATGTGAAATAGTGTGGGGAAATGGAGAGGTTCCAAAGCAGGAGGCGAGCCCCCTCCGCCGTCTGGCCTGGAAGGCTCGGTCGGAGTCCCTGCTCCCTCATGCGTGGCGCCTGGAGGCGCTGCTACCGGCCAGGGACCACGGAGGGAACTTGTGCGGGAAGCATTAAGGACCGAACAAGGGGGCGGGGCGCACAAAGACTACCACGGAAGGGGTGGGGGTGTTGGGGGCCAAGCTGGCAGCATAGAAGAGGAACCCCAGTAAGTAATGCCTTGAGGGCTCTCCGTTCGTGGCCGCCGAGGTTGACACTATGCGTCTTCTTGGAACTTCATCACCTCTCTACTATTTATGCTCCTATAAAGACTGACTTTTTACTTATTTTTTACTCATTTTATGAAACAACCTATCAATCAAGTAAAGCTGCCAAGAGGTATGTGAGAGCTTTCCGCAGGAGGTGGGAGCGGAGGTGAAGTAGCAAGTTCCTAGTTGATGGAAATTTCTCCAATCGATTCCAGATCGAGAACGCACAAACCCATCAAGCATCCCCACACACACCTTGTCCTGAAGACAAAGACTCCTCTTCATGGTCTGACAATAATCCCCCCACCCTGGCACACGGAGGGGTTCAGACTTCTTTCTCCGTCGCAGGCCTCAGCAACAAATCCCTAATTGCAGGATGCCCAAACCACAGACCGGCGACAGGGGGAGACAGACCACAGGCCGAGGCCCCGCATTAGGTTGGTGCCCAAGCGCTTCGTCCTGGGGCGATGGCTGCGCCCTCCAGGAAGGCACTAGAGAAGAGAAGGCCTGGGGCCAGGGTCTCCCCAGTACAGCGTCCAACTACCTCTCAAACCCCACTCCAACCCCCACCCCCGGGAGCCGGCTCTGGGCGGTCGCCAGGTGTCCTCCAGGCGCGAACCCTCTCTGCTACCATCAAGCAAGGACTGCATGCAGTCTGGCTGGAGTAGCACTCGCGGCCCGGGAGGCCGAGGGGCGAATGCTTCTCTTTGGGATAGGTGCCACTGCATTTACTAGGCGCACTGCATTTACTAGGCGCACTGTCAATTTGGAAACGCGTGTAGCTGCAGCCTCACATTTTCTGCATTCAGGGCCTGGTGCCAGAGATTGCCGGCCTCCCTGCTGTGGACGTTTCCCCAGACCAGACTGTATCGAGCAGCTCGGTGACGGTGTAGTTGGCTACATATGGAACTAGATTTGGAACAAACCCCCAGAATATCCCAATTCACTAGTACTAAGGCGCATTCAAGAATTGGTGGCCGCGGTCACCCGGCTTTTCTCACGCAAATCCCAGTCGACGTTCTAATTGTAAATCGGAGTTCCAGGACCTGGTTTTGAGAGGGGCGCTAATGAAAGAGAAGAGTAGGTAGGTGTGTGTGTATGTGTGTGTGTGTGTGTGTGTGTGTGTGTGTGTGACAGAGAGAGAGAGAGAGAGAGAGAGAGAGCGCACAGGGAAAGATGGAAGCAAACGCTCACACTGCGGGAGGGTGGGGACCGGGATGGGGTCCTCGTCCACTCGCATAAAGCCCTCGCAAGTCTCCAGCCTCAGGTTTCTATCCTCGAGGCCTGAACCTCCCGAGTCGGGCCCCGCGTCCCTCGTTCCCGGGAGCGGGAAGGACAGAATGCTCGGCTCCAGGTGGAGTCTTTGCTCGCGGCCCCAGCACTTGGAAAAGCCAGCCTCTACCCCGGGCCTCCTCCGAGGGCGCGGGTGGTAGGAACTGATCCCGCAGCTCCTCCCCCGGGCTCCGCGCGCCCCAGCCCTGCGCCTCGGGCCTGACAGCGGCCAGCCGAATCGCCTTTCTTTCCTGCCTTCCCCAGTGAGCTCACTTCCTCCCGGTGCGGCTCCCCTGCGTCAGCCGGAACCGGCTCCTGGGCCCGCCGCAGCCGCGGGGCGCGCGGACTCGGGGCGCACGGGACTCGGGCCGCCGCGCCTTCTACGCGCCCCTGGACTTTTCTTGGGGCGACGTCCGTGAGCGGAGAGGAGTCCTACAAGCAGGAAGGAGAGGTTGAAACCTCTGCGAAGACAGGAAGTGGCTTGATTCGTGGTCAAACTTAGAGCGCGGGCAGGAGCGCAGTGAGAGCGAGGCCGGGCGGGGAGATCCAGCAGGATAACCCCTTGACTCGGGCCCCGCAGCCTGTTTCTCTGCTTTCCTTTTTTCTCCGCCTCTCCCTGTCCCCTTGTTTCTCTTTTAGTTTTCACCTGTGTTAAAAAATTAATATGCCGGCACGTTTAAAAAGCAATTTCGCATTTTAAAGTCGGCGGGAGCAGAGGGAGAATTACAAATAGGATTGGATTTAATTAGCTGGTAATTCTCCTTTCATGCCCCCATAATTAAACAGAGATTCTAAAGCTGCTTCAGGGCTCACAAGTGATTATTACAAGCATATTTTACATTTACATTAAAGTACTGTCCCCGGGGTGTAATCCAAGATCTGGCTCTATTTATTCGGTTTTCGAACCTGAGCGCTGGAGCCAGAACGTTGCTCTCCAGCTATGTTGTGGGATGGCTTGTGGGGGCTGTTGTTTAGTTTCCTTGGCTGATTTTTAATTTTGTCCAGTTCTGTTTCCGGGGCGTAAGGAAAGATAGCCTAAAGTTGGGGGAGCCCTCAACCTCAGATCCCACGGAGAACTCACGCCAAAAGAATTAAACAACAACAACAACAACAACAACAACAACAAAACCTTTTAAAAGCGTGAAATTGTACAAAACTCAGAGCCACCTTGGCGACTCCCCACCACGCACAGAGAGGGCACACCCAACCCAAGTACGCGCGATCTTCAGCCCCAACAGCGGACCGGATCTGGTCACCCTATGTGGGTGGACTCTGTTTCCCCATAGAGATCCGGAAGCCCCGTTTCGTGACTATTCAGTGTCTCTACTCCCGCGATCTCTTCTCCCCCATTTCATCTTTTTCTGTCGGGGCCATGTACCAACCTTCCTTTCTCAGCGATTCCCTGTGAATCATCGTTAGTTCCCTAACTGAGCCACAGCTTCTGTCCAGGGATACAGCCCTTCCCGAAACTCCAAAAAGGCACTGGAGAAGGCCTGGGACCGCATTCTCCCTAATATGGCGTAGAACTACCACCCCTCCTCATCCCCCCTCCCCCCCGCCACCGCCAAACCCCAATGCAGCCCTCGCGCGCTCACCTTGGGACTCCGCGGTTCTAGCTGTCCCCCACCCCGCCTCCACCGCCTGACAGTTTCCAGGCTCCAAGCGAAGCGCGTGTCCGTGTTGTCACCAGATCCACGAAGGCTTTTGATGAGAACTGCTTCCCTTTTGAAAACACCATTCCCTTTCCCCAAGAGAGAAGAATCTATTCTCCTGGACTGCTTTAAACACACTCATACGAGAAGTATCTGTGTTGTGAAAACATCAGCCTTTAATAATTGTCTTGGAGTAGAGTAAAGACTTTCAGGAAATGATGGAGATAGGCCTGCTCATCTAACTCATCCCCCAGATTGTCATTTCTCTGGCTACCTCTTCTCTTGCCTGGTCCACTACATCATTTTTTCTTTTCTGAAAAACTGCTCTTAAGCGACCTCCTTCTTATTTATGCCTTTATTTTAAAAAAGAGATCCTTGGAAATAACAACCTAACCAGAGGAGAGGAGCTCACCACTCCCAGTGTCACTAATTAGTGGCACATGCTGGCTAGGTACAAGGAGCATCTTTGAGCCCAAATCTTCTCATCTGGAAAAAAAAAAAATGGCTAGAACAGATAAATTCTAAAGCTCTATTTCCAGTCTTAAACTCAATACTTTCAAGACAAAAACTTTTCTCCTTACTTCTGAACTGTGTGTGTGTGTGTGTGTGTGTGTGTGTGTGTGTGCCTGTATGTATATTTCCAGTAAGTGGTCTGTTCAAGATGCAGATGAAGAGGACATTTTAAACTTCTAATGTGCCCTCTTTGGCTGGTTCCTCCCAACCCAGCCTTTCTTGCTAGGCATGGAAAGAGAACAGGAGGGATAGATCTCCAGAACACAGTCCACTTATGGTCACATGATTCATTAAGAACCTTAATCCTCATCTGACCTGGCCAATTCAAGTACCGCCAGTGAAACCTCATAAACCCAGCCAAGAGGCTGGCCAACATATGCATGCTCTAATTAGAGTTATTGTGGGCCTTTGGCTTGCAGTCTGATGAACAGCTCCAGGGCTTCAGGGGGCAGAGGGTTGGAGGTCCTTTCCACCAACCAATGCCCTTTGGTCCTAGGAGGGCATCAGTTGAACTCAGTGGGTGATCTGAAGCTAGCCCCCTGAAAGCTAACCACAGCTACTACGACTGAAAGCTGGCAGTGGGTCCCTAAGAGAGACAGGCAAGAATCTGTCCAAAGGAGGTAAAAAGGGTATCAGCAGTGAGCTTTTCTTATTATTAGTGCATCTTAATTTTACCATGAGAGAGGGAGGAGAAGCCCAAAGTGAAAGAAGAGAAATTTTTAACATTTATACACTTAGCAACCCTCTCCATGAACACACACACACTCAAAGTAATGACTACAAGTTACTTAAAAAAAAAAAAAAAGAAAGAAATTGAAGATGCTTTCCAACCCTATTTACAAGGATAAGGGAAGGCGTGGTGAGGAGGCGCATGCAGGCTTGAGCCAATTTAGCAACCACAGTTCTGGCCAGGTACCAGGAAGTCACAGAGCACCGTAGATAGCAGAACTGGCTCCATTCCTGGTGGAGGACCCTGTGCACGGTACTTTTTCTACAAAGGGTGTCATGAAGGATGGTCAAGGTCAGTCATTGCCAGCCATCAAGACCTTTGAGCCTCTCTCAGAACCGCTCTGATATAACTGATATAACTGTTTTGTATAGGGAGCAATCAACTCTGGCTTTATCTTCATCTCTCCTTGAACTGTAAAGGACAAAATACCTAAGGTCTCTCAGGTCTACATATGCTTACTTATTACATTGCCAAACTTATCTGTTGTTTTGTAATACCTGTGTATATCCCAAACTCTTTACCCATTATTTATAACCTATTCAAGATATCTGCAGGCTAGATCATTGCACAACCTCCCTTACAGTAGGAGAGAATTTGTTACTTATTTGATGCATAACAATGTAGTACTTTCCAATGTGTCCCAATGTGTTTGCTTCAAAAGATGAAGAGCCATACCAAAAAGAGAGAGAGAAAGAGAGAAGTCACATCCCTACAACTCTAGAATGTTACAACCTCACTCTTTCTGCTTGCTTTCCTTCCTTCCCTTCTTCCCTGTTTCTTTATTCTTTGGACGCAGCCACAGAGAAAAAAAAAAAAAAAAAAAAAAAAAAACAAACCCAGTTTGGAACTTTAGAAATCGTGTGCTCTGCATGTGCCCCGTCTTCTCTTTCCCATATACTTTTAATTACAATCAGGAGGCATCTTACACCCTGGCCAGATTGTATTTGGTGAGAGCCTCTTTTAAAATTCTTCAAAGCTTCCAGGGATCTTCCCTCCTCACTGCCAAATCCTCTGGACCAGCAAAATGGATACAGAAGGAGTAATTTGAATCATTCTAGATTCATAGAAATTATGTTCCTATTTGCTTTTCTATGCTTAGGAAGCTTGGGAAGGATGTTCAAGAAATGAACAGTGGGAGAAGCACCTGGACAGATAATGAATGAGAGACTATTCATATGTACATTTTGTAGATTTTGAACCATGAGAATTACTGCCTATTCATTAGAATTAATTTGATCAGGATATATATGAAAGATGTTAGATGCTAACTATATTTAGAGATAATATCACCCATTAGGGAGGAGGATCTAAAAGATCTAGAAAAAACATGAAATAATCTTTGTTTGCTTGATTGGTCATAAGCTAGAACTATGATTAGAAAATAATACTTTATGTAGATATATGCAGAAGCATAAAACTTTAGGTGAGGCAAAATGCACACTACTCCTCTCTTCCGATATCTCTCTCCTATTCCCCGATGTGAATATATGTCAGTTTAAAGCTATTTGCTACTCAAGTTAAGTCAGGTTTTACAGGGAACACAGACTGGCTGAGCCCCCAGTCCTAAGTAGAAAGGTTAAGCTAGAACACACTGTAAAGGACTGACGTTTCCTAATAGACACTTGAAAATGGACAATTTTCCTCTTTGTATGAGGAGGACAAGATCCTTTCTTAGAAATGGCTGCCCCTCCACACATACCCTTTCACTCCTCTGAGGGTGGGCTAAACACTTTGCCCTAGGACGTCTGCCCCTTTCCCTAAATTTTAACCAGGTTTAAAAGTTTTTATTAGGCAAATTCTACTCAGGAAACAATGTTTTAAGCCTAAATAAAAAAAGGGGGGGTATAAATTCCTTTAGTGATGTTAACACAATCAACCCAATTCCCCAGCACCCCCGGGTCTTTAGATACCGTTGAATGCCAAAAAGACTTGGAAGTTCAAACTGCTGTGCCCTTTAAAAAATAAGCAAACAACTCCACCCGACCAGGGGACGCAGCTCTTCAGCTAACACTAGTGTTTACATCTCCTGCAGTTTTTCCTGTTGCACAGTCCCTGCTAGTAAACAACCTAAACTGATCTGGTGGCAAAGGTCAAATTGCAAAATTATAGGGACTTTCATATTTAAAGGTATGCTATATAGAAAACCACATGGGGAATAATCTCAGTTCTACCCACTTGTGTTAATTAACAAATCCTCCCCAAGCACAAAATGAGATCACCTTTTTCTGAAAACAGGTGGTTAACTACGTGATTTCCAAAGAGGTACTCTACAATGGAAATTAGGAGAGATTTCAGAGACGGACGGGAAAAGGGAACTGGTCAATGTTTGTGAAACCCCCAAAGGTGGCATTTGGGGAGAAAGGGAGGGCAGGAAGGAAAAGGAAGGGAGTTGAAAGAGCCCTTGGTTTCCCCAGCTGCTTGCAGAAGTTGGAACATATGGAGCCAGGGTTTTCCAAAGATGACAAGGGATAGAAGAAAAAAAATATTTTTTCCCCAAGGCATGCCTTTCCCCCAAGTAAAGATACATCTTCAGGCTGGAGACATTTTTTTCCTTCCAGAGGGAATGAACAGAGGTCACTTAGAACGAATTGTCATCATTTAGTGAAAATAACAGTGATTATTGGAAGCAACAGAAGGAGTCAAGGTGTTTGTGCTAAAAAACTTCAAGATCAGGCCTGGCCCAGAGTGGGAATATCCAAACAGGTTCTTCATATTTCACGTTTTATAGACAGAATTTTCCCTAAAGGATATACTTTCATTAGGTCATAAATGCACCAACAGAGAAGGGGGGAGAGAGAAAGGGGGAGAAAGGGTAGGAGGGGTGTGTGTATGTACATTCACACGCGTGCGACTGGCACAGGGGCGCCGGCCTTGGAGTACCTCCAGGGTGAGAGGTAGGTCTACGGACAGAGGTGTGTGCCACCCCGAGGGCAGAGTTCTGGGACGGTGACTTGAGACCAACCTCGTTGAAGCTTCCTAGGGCTTCTGCTTTGCCTTTTTATTTCTTACATTTCCTTTGGGTTTCACCTAAGTGCCTAATTGCCCCCTGTCCAAGTACTTATTGCCTGAAGGCCACAAGAAGGGGGTTGGGGGAGAGAAATGTGTTTTTTCAAAAGTTTGTTAACAATTTAACTCTGGGAAATTTTTTAGTTGGGGCCCTAGTACCTGAGCCTAGATGGCAATGAAAGGGGTTGTCTGAAGACTTTCGGGACCCCATTCCTGGAATGGAGAAGTTTACCTCTCTCAACACCCAAGGGATGTGACTTAGTACTCTCAGAGGCGAATGCTCACCGTGTCTGGGCTCCCGGTTGATGCCAGGAGAGAAGGCTGCAGACCCGGAATCGCCCTGCCCTAGCTAGATAAGCCGCGTTTGGCTTCCTTCAGCGCATTTCTTAAAAGTGAGTTGGAGTTGTGCAACCAGCATAGTTAGCCTCTACTGAGTCACGGAGAATATTTAAATCCACGGCGCTGATTTCACACCTAGCAGTCGGTAGCAGTTTCGAAATTATTGCAAAACACCGCCGGGATGATATATTGCTGTCTAGGCCAGGTTAGCAAGACACCGGCGCATACTCGACGTTTAGATCACACGCTGAAAATGCGGAGATGTTTCTATGGGGATTTACACGTGACACAGAAAAACTGAACAATTCACTATTTCTCTTTTTTGATTACCTATTTTTAAAGAAAGCATTGGCATCAAGGACGAGTTAGGTAATGTGAACTAAAAGGCACGCAGGTAGCCCAATCACAGTTCGTTGTAGTTCAAGGAAAACTGCTTTTAATTGACACCGTGTATATTCCTCTGCTCATCTCGAGCTGCCCCCAAGAGTATTTATTCCTAGGGCTGGAAACAAAACAACTAACCCGGTCTGCCGCGTAAGAGAGCGCTCCAAGATGGACTGCCGGAGAAAGGCATTTTGACCCCGATGGAAATTAGTCATATTGACAGACGCCCAGGGAAGGTAAATTACCCAGCGCGCTGACGCTATGCAGAAGCGTGCCCCGTTGCGACTCTGCTGCGGCGCCCAGGGGCCAGAGGCTCCCTGTTGGTTAACCCAGATTCCGACAAAGCCCATCTTTGCTTCTCTGGTCCTGGGATTTCAGCGTGAAGGCACGGAGCGAGCTGTGAAAAGGTGCTAGAGAAGAACAAGGCCAGAGAAAACCAGAAAAAGTAGTGGGAAAGAGAAGTGTTGCGCCATAGCGCAGGCGAGCTGAGGAACTCGGAAGAAAACAAGCAAAATACGCAGGGGAGGGAGGGAGGAGGCGGGGGTGGAATGGGGGGGGGTGGTGCTGAGAGGACCGTGCGGCTCTGGGCTCCCAGGTCCGCCACTTGGGAGGTCTCGGCCCCAACGCAGGCCGGGCCTTACGTCCCCCCGGGAGGCTCGCCGCTCGGGCGGGGTCACAATTACACCTCGGCTCCAGGCGAAGACTTAAAAACCGAGTGGTGGGGGCTGCAGTCTGGAAGCAAGGCCCTGCGGTCATCAGAGGGTGCCGGGCCAGCGCGCAGGAACTTTTTACAAGGCGTGTGGGTACAAGGCGGGGGGGGGGGGGGGGCGGTGGGAAATCAAAATAAACCACTTTCATCCAGCGTGGGCCATGAAAATAAAAGCTGCTTTATAAAGGGGGCGAGCGGGAGTTTTGAAATTTAGTGTGTGTTTTGCTTTTATATAAAGAGTTTTGTGATTTTACCTGATAACCAACGGGGAACTGTGGGGGAAATAACTGCTAGGTTTTTGTGGGGTTTTTGTTTGTTTGTTTTTTCCGGAAGAGAGCTGCAATAGAAATTCACAGGTTTCTCCCAAATAAGCTTGTGTCCCAGGACTGCAAACAACTGCGCACATCCATACAGATCATTACAAACTGGGGACAATACGTGCGTGACCTAGACGGAAAGTGGGATCCAGTGGTCCCACCTTCACTTTAAAAGTGAGTCCTTAAAACTGAGTCTGCAGAGGAGGAATGGACAGGGTCAAATAGTGTAACATCTCATTTTACCAGCGGCTGGACCGGAAGACTTCTCTAAGAGTAACCGGCTCAGGGCTCAAAGACTAGGCGAAATTCGCCCGGCCTCAGCAGTGAGGGCGTCCAGCCAAGCCGGTGCCCTTGTCTCAAAGGAAGGGACCCCACGGCCGGCCCCTCCAGGGTAGGGCAGGGCTGGGGGGGGGTGGTGGTGGCTACGGCCTCCTGGACTGGGGCCTCCTGTCTGCGGTATTTTTAGCTTTTCTCTCTGCTCCCTAGAGGCTCTTTTGTAAGCCGAATGGAGGCTCTCCAAACTGCCCTCACTGGGAGGGGGTGTGGGAGTAGGTGGAGGCGACTGCACGGGGATGTTGAAAGAAAAAAAAAAATTACTTGCATTTAAATTAAAAAAAAAAAAAAAACTCTAGGTTTTTGTCCTTACTGCCTTTGCTCTTTCGTTTCCCGACACTTGCCCCAGCCCAAGTCCGTGGGAACGCGCCAAGTTCCATAATTAAGTGGACCATGGGGGTAAGGGTGGGTGGGATCTAGATATAAGAGCAGAATAAGAGTGTCGTGTGCCTTCCTTTCTGCCTTTCATCCCCGCTCTCCCGGCCACTACTGCTCCCCTGGAGCCGGCCTAGGAACCCTCCGGCAGGGATGGGAGGAGGGGAGGAATCTCCGTTGCCTTCGAGGAAGCAGGAACAAGCGGAATTTGTTTATTTTTTTTAAATAGAGGCTTAAAATAAGTCCAGATGTTTTTGCAACGGGGTTTCGAACCCAGTATATGCCCAGGGAGGCGAAACTCGGAACCCGGACTCACAAATGAACAGAAGGTTCTTGCATAGAAAGCTGGGTCTCACTGCGCCCCCTCCCACCTGGGACATGCCCTAGTGTAGCTTCCCGGCTGAGGCCGCAGCCAGGACTTTCCCCATCCCGCTTCTCCCCATCCCGGACCGGGCTGGGCCCGCTGGCTCCCGTGGCTCGCCTTCACACCACTTCCCGATCCCCGAACGCAGCCCCCGAACACCCCCCCCACCCCCTTCTCAGGCCCGGCGCTGCCCCCTCGAAATTGCCCAGGCTGGGTGGATGGCGCGGCGCTGCGGAAAACCTGAGAGAAGCGGCAGCCCAGCGCCGGTGCTCTCTTCTTTCGCCTAAGGTTCAATCCTCCCCCCACCCCCCCGCCCACCAAACCCACCCCTCAGGGAGTGTTGGGCCTTGCGGTCCACCCCAGCTGCCTGGGGTGCTTCGCGTTGCCCCCGCATCCCGGACGCCGTGGCTCTACCCACCGGATTGCCTTCCCGACCCCTCGGTGCTCTGTCGACGTCGCGGCGCTTTGCGTCGCGCGAACTGGAACCGCCAGGCCCGCCAGGTCCGCGCTCTTAGCAGCCGGGTAGCCCAGCGAGTCGAAGATGCTCAGAGAGGAGGAAGTGCAGAGAAAAAAAATAAGAGGAAGGAAAGGGGGGTGGGGTGGGGACCTGACACACACGAGCACGCAAAACCAGCTTTGGTGATGGACTTTTTCAGTTTCACACGGAGCGACCTGTAGTATCTGGAGAAGGTTTTTGAAGACGTTTAGGAGGGAGGGTGAGTTTTCTGCTGAGAAACTCAATCTGCCATACAGTAGCGGCCCCATCTGGGATCTGTCACTGCTGACAGCACCACAGGGCACAGACGTGATCTTCTGCACAGCCTGCACTCCCCGAAATACCCTCCTTAATCAAAGGATGTCTGCGCGCCGGAGCTCAGCTGACCGCGCCGGGAGCAGAACGGCCAGAGAATTCCACCCCCCGCCCCCCGCTCGCCTCCTCCCCACGGACACGGCAGTGGCCCCTCTCCTCTAACCAGCACATTAATTAAAAGCGGAAAAGAGACAGAGGGTGATGTCATTGCTCTCGGAAGATCATAAACGTAAAAGAGTCATCCTGTGAGAATCCCTGAAAATGACTTTAATGAATAATTTCAGAGACAGTTATGGCTTTGGGTAATTACTGAGCGGGAATATGAAAACCAGATTTGCAAAGCGAAGGCGATGGTCAGGCGGCCTGGGGGCCACTTTCTCCCATTAAAACTGCACCAGCTTTTCTTCACCGCCAAATTCTAGTTACAGACTTTGGATGTATTTTTTCGCTTAAAAATAAAAGCAACAACCACACATTTTCTTTTCCGTGTGTTTTTGCCTTATCCTAAAGACAAAACTGTCAGCTCAAAGCATCGACAGCCCACTTTAACTAGAAGTCAACCATGCAGGAGCTTCAATGGCCATTGGCTTCTATCTTTTCAGGAAGGAGATATTAATGGCCACTTTGATTTAGAATGATGTCTTTTTTTGGCCTCTTCTTGAGGCAATGTACTTAATAAAGGTTGAAAACTCTTTCTGCCCCATAAGAAATTGTTTGTTTTAAATCCTTTCAGCTGGTGAAGAAGCAAACAAGTGAACAGTGAATGACCCCGCTTCTTATAGGAAAAAAATCTGCGGGTCTCCTTCACTCTAGATCTTGTTCCCCATGATGATTTGGTTCTACAATAAGGAAAGATATTTTGAAATACCCCATCTGGTCACGGGGAAGCATCAGGTTGGGTCTGGCTGTTCATAATTAGTGGTGCATTAAATATACTATTTGAGAAAACTGGATTACTGGAGAGGAGGTTGCTGAGTACCCCATCTTTTTATATGAATGGCTTAGCTGCTTGCAAGCCTACCTCCTTTGCTTGGAAATATTAACTGGGATTCTCAGATGTGTGGCCCGTGTGAATTCATTCCCTCTAATTCAAGTTAAAATTCATTTATGCTATATGCATGAAAGTATTGATAAAAAGTAATGTAGCAACGTGGGGTTTTGTTGTTGTGAGTTTTGAGTCTGTATTATTTGGAAAACTGCCTTTTTGCCTGAGTAGACTCCATTATTAGGGAAGATCAGGGAGAAGCCACTTAACCAGCACTGTGGGAAACTACATCCTGCAGCTATTACCTGCCCCTCCTCCCCCAAAGCAGAGTTAAGGCCCCTCCTTCTCCAGTCATCAGAGTCAGCTGTCTAAAGCCTTCTCTATTCCTAGCTCCCAAGCCCTCTCCTCCACCCCAGCTCATTTTTTCTTTCCCCTTCTGCTAGGGATAAAGCGTGGGTAAAAGAGAGAGAGTCAAGCTCTCTCAAATGTGACATTTTCACTGACTTGGGAGGAAATGGTCCTCATCCGTTCTAGATTACATGAAGACACTTCAGAATTTGGAGTTTTGAGTTGCCTCAAAAACTGGAGAGGTGAACATTTGGGAAATTTTCTCCACTGGATTTCCTGTTTATTTTTTATATCCCAGCCCCCCCCCCCATAGATCTTCTATTGCTACTTTCAAATCACAGGCCATGAATTCTCTTCCCTCTAGTTAAAGTCACTGTAAATGCTGGCTTGGGCTTTGCAACCTGTGTGGAAGTAAATAGCTTTTTCCGAGTTTGTTTTGAGTCCTTGCATTGCCCAATTAAATTGAGGTGTAGGACTGATTCGTGGGATGGTCACTTTTCTCCCTGTAGAGACTTTAAATAATGTAGGCCTTGCCCTACCTCTCCTCCTTGATAAAGCCATCCTCACCCCTAGGGTCCAGTGTTCCACAGCAGGGGTTGACAGAGTGCCAAGAATGTGGGATCAGCTGAGGTGGGTGTGTGTGGCCTCAGGCAGTGTTTCCTAAATCTTGGGGTGGGGGGGGCGAGCTTTTGAAAATTGAAGATTTCGTTTATCCTACCTGACCTGCTGAACCAGGATTTCTCATAAATGGGTCGAAATGAGGAGTGAATTTATAATTTTATCAAGTTCTTCAGAGATATTGCATAACTAATGTGGTAACCTCCAAACTAACGTATTCTGAAGTTGGATTCATCCCAGAGACCAGAACAGTGTCCCAAGACGCCAAAGGCGGAGGTCTAGAGTGTTCTCTTCCGGTCCAGGAATTACACAAATATACCTAGCCTCTGTTCTGGGCAACGAGATAGAGTAGGGGACAAGAGGATGCCAGTCATTCTTTTTTCAGCCAAAGAGCACTCCCACTGGGGAAAGGGGGGGGGGATAAACATAAGAGGGTCTAGCGCCTCCGTTCCTTAGGGCCATCGGGCTTTAATAGCAGGTGCAAGACAGAGCCTTCGAGAGAGGCCTGTTCTGTAATAAGCGTCTGCCTGGCCATCTCATTAGGCAGGGCTGTGGGAGCCAGGCAAGGTGTGTGCGGGAAGGGCAGCCCTAAGCGCCGCCTCTCTTCCCTCTCCGAGCACGGGCACCGCGGCAAGGGCCGCAGGTGTTGGTGTAGGAGAGCAGCACGCCGGCGCTGGGATAGAGGAGCGCCCGCAGGTCAGTCAGGGCCGGCTGTGGGAAGCTTTTCCAGGCTGAATGCACCAGGCGCAGCGAGTTGGAAAATTTAAAGTGAGGAGGGGGCCGACAGAAACTTTAACCGACCCCGCCTTACCTCAAACAAGAAAAACAAAAACGTCTTCTGGGCTAAAAATACATATTTAGAAAGTCCCTGTGCGCAAGCAGGCGGCGCGTTCCAGCTGCCGGCCTGGCCCGGGGAGGACTTGGCCGCACGGCCGCCGATTACACCCAACTCGGCTGGGATGGCTCCGAGCCGTCTGCCCTGACGTCAGCGAGGCTCCGAGCCCCGCCGCGGCGAGATAGGCAGAGCGGCCGGGCGCGGGCGCGGCGCTAATCACTCCCAGATGTCCCTAATAGCGGAGATAAAGACGGACGGAGCGGCCGGGAATAAATTTGTAATCAGGGCTCTACCATCTGATCATCAAAGCGGCCCAAATGCCGGGAGAATTTGAAGGGAATGTGTGTGTGTGTGTGTGGGGGGGGGTGGTCACGTTTAGGGGAGAGGCGGGGGACGCGATCCTCGAAGGAAACTGACTTGGGCAGGGTGGAGCGAGAACAGGGAGAGAAGTCTAACTTCTGTGCGCGTGTGAGTCAGATACGCAGTGCACTTTAACTTCCACTAGACTGGCCGAAGCCGCTGAGCTGTTAGCGGCCAGTTAGAGGCCGGCAGACGGTTGCTGTGCGGAGAGTACTCGCTGGGGTAGAAGCTGGATGGTAAAGCTGCGCGCGCGGAGCTGTCAGTCCCCTGGAAACGTCGGACTGATTCTTCTCCTTCTCTCGTCCTGCCCTTTCTAAACAGTTAAAAATACTTCGTTCTCCCACCTTCCCACTGCCTTAGGGCCACCCCGTAGACATGAACCCTACAGCACGGCTGAGCTTGGTCAAGAATGGGGATACTGGGGGCCTCGAGCAGGGGTCTTGGGCCCCAGTCTGAGGGCGGCTGCAAGGTCTTTCTCTCCGAGGGATCCGCGGGCTGCGACAGGCCAGGAATCCAGTGCGTCTCGGAGACTTGTCAGTGCTTCTTCTTCACGCAGGGGTCTGGACACTAGGATTTGGGCTGGGTGGAGGGAAGGTGTTCCCTAAGGACAACAGATCCAGAAAAGACAGAGCCCAGGGTCCAGGTTCAGCCCTTTACGAGGCGGACGCCACAAGCCTCCTCTGCAGATCATCTCGGCTTGGCACCTACCACCAGTTCCTTTTCCAAATCCAGGCGCGTGGGTGGGACTCGCGAGCAGAGAGAACGCAAGGCGGCTGTGGAAGAGAAAATTGTGAGCCGCACAGGCAGCGTTAGACACAGCATTTCTTTAAAGCTACAGGAGTAGCAAAGAGGTTTCCCGCGCTTTGTCAGACCCGCAGTACAAATGCAGTTCCGGCTGTTGTGGCATCCTTGGGCCAGTTTATTGTCCCCTGCACGCACAACTCAAGCGCTCACAACTGGCTGGGGTTCTCTCTGCAAAGTTAAAGCTCTGAAGTAGCTCACAAGCCTGCCTCCTGCCGCTCCCCGTGGCTTTGATTTTGAGCTCACTCTCCTCACCCTAGGCACCCCTTCCAGCGAAATCCGCGTGCACGGAACTCACCCTCCCGCTTCCTTAACAACTCGTGGGATACTAGCTCTGTGATCCTCACCAGGAGCAGGCAGCGGCCTGTAGAGGCACAGGCCAGGGGGAAGGGATCTCGCCACCCTCCACCCCCGACTCAGGCCCACTTGCTACCCTTCCTGGAGCCACCGCTGTCCCCACCTCATCGCAGGGACGACCAGGCCACCTGGTCCTGAGAAGGGCAGTCTAGGCCAGGAGGCCCACCCTTTGTAGGTGCCTGGAAGATTCGCTAGCCCACTGGGATGCTGGAGCTTCCCACCAAGCCTGCAGAGAGTGGGGCGGGGATTTAGAAGGCAGGAAGAAACCCTAGTGATCTTGCTCTATTCTTCTCCTAGTTTTGACCTGAAAAAATCTCTTAAAGCTGCCGTTAGTGTCCCAGCTGGGGGCGAAAATCCTAGAAAATTGTGATTGGGAGTAAGGAGTGTGCTTGGTCCCGCTCTCTTGAGCTTTCCAGGTTACTTCCCAAGAAGCTGAGAATGGGTATGTAGGAAGGAACACACACACACACACACACACACACACACACACACTCACACACACAGCGGCCAAGCCCTCTCCCCGCCAGTGCTTCGGGGTTATCAGGCCCTGGGCCTGTGCGGCGGTCTGGGGCCGGGGCCCTGACAGCCAGATCTACCATCAATTTACCTTCCGCCGCCCCAGCTTCCCATTTAGCTTTTAACGTCAAATCCTGCATTTTTGTCGGCTCCGGCCTGTCTAGAGAGCTTGTGATTTCGCTGCAGGAGTGATTGCTTTTAACAAAATGGCAGCAACCACATTATCCGAGCAATTAAAACAGAGGCCTTTTAGCTGGTCCCGCAAGGCAAGAGGTTGGAAACTTTTTTTTCTTTTTTTTTTAAGCAAAGAAGAAAGGGAGTTAAAAGAGAAATAAATGTGTAGAAGAGGTAAGCATGGAAGCTCAGAAGAAACGCCAGTCCAGCACACCACTCACTTCCTGGGAGCCGACAACTTGTGGCAGGGATGTTGGGTGGCTGGGAATGTTCGGAAGGTTGGGAAGTCCCCGTGACTATAGAGATGCATTATCTGGGGTGTCTTGCTCCTTAGGATGTGCATCCAGTTAGGAGTCCGGCCCCTGGAGTGTCAGGTCTGCTGGATGTCTGGCCAGTTGGGCTTTCACACAGGTAGGAACGATGAGATGGTTGAGGCCTCGGGCCTGGTGCTGCTGGGCCAGAGGAAGTAGCTTGGCAGACAGTCAGGAGAGAAGGCGGGCAGAGCCTGGCCCTGGCCAGACAAAGAGGACGAATTTCTGCAGCGTGGGTTTTAAAGCGTGTGTAGCCACAGGCTGCCCCATAGCGATGTTGCAGCCAGGCTCTTCGGGATCTCCTCTGCTGGTGTCTAATAAACCAAAAAAGGGTTAGACCAGCAAGAGTGTATTAAGGCCCGGACAGTAAAGAAGACCAGCTACGGAAGGCAAGCCCAGGCCCACACGCGTGATGTGGGTTACTCCTCTTCAGTTCCTGGCTGAAAAACCTCACCACTGCCCGCCCCACTCTCTCTACTATTTCAGTAAACTGTTTCCTTCTACCACAGGAATATGATGAAGTCTTTCTCCCGATGGAATTAAAGTAAAGATGTGAAAGGCTTTTGGAGGCAGGAAAGGGAGAGAGCCACTTGGTCCAACCGACAGGAATCCCAAGAGTAATAGAAAATCAGGGCGCCTCCCTATGCCCCCCAGTGCTATAAACAAAGGCAAGTGTCTGTAAACACAGCTCGGGCCCACCACGTCGGCCCAGCGCCGCCTGACCTGAGGGGAGAAAGTTCAGATCGCTTTGGCCTAGTTGTTCTAACCCCTCGCCCTCGCGTTGTCAGCCGCCCGCAGAAGAAACCCGCAGAGCCACTCGCCTGCCTCTCCCCCAGTGCCTGTGAATTTGCCCGCTGCAGGCGGCAGGCTCAGTGTGGGCACCCTCGAGCTGTGGGAACCCCTGGGGACCCCTGGGATATCAGGGGGAAGGTCTGTGCCTGCAGTCGAGGTGCGAACATCACCCCAAGGATGGGTTCCAAGATGGAAACCCTCTGGCAAGCCTCTCTAACACCAGATTTATATACGTGGCGTTTCATGAAACAAACCGCTTTTTAATACGTTTCACCTTTCTTCCCCCACCCCCTCTACTCCATCTCTCCCCCTCCTCTCCACCCCCTCCCCGGCAGGCCTGCCGAGTCCTTTATGGCACTTCAGCTTCTCTGGTTCCTAGAGCAGAGATGCGGGCTCTAGCCAAGACTACGGGCAAAGGAGGCCTCCGGGACTTCCTTTCGGGATGTGCTAGGACTCAAGGAGACCAAACCTCAGGCGGGGTGAAGTCCCCAGCGGCTAGTAGCCTGGGAGGGAGCCGCTTGCAGGCTGGCCTGGGGCCGGGAAGACTTCAGACATTGCACAGTTAATATTGAGTTCCCTGTAGCTCCTTGTAAATCTAGCCCACCCCCATCACCCCCCTTTAAATCCTTGGTTGTGGTCGCGATTTCTTACTTGACATAAAATTCCTTGTTACCTAATCATGGACTTTCCCCCAAAAGCTCTCCCCCCACTCCAAGGCTGGCACCGATGAGAATCCCCCTGATGGAGATTACAAACAAAAAAGTCCTCTTTTCCTCTTTTTTCTTTTTCCGGACAAAAGCCCTACATTTTGAATTAAGAACTATAGACTATTTCCTGTGGCTGCAATAACTCCTGGGATCCTCCTCATGTCTCCACCTAAAACACGTTCCCCAAACAAAAACCAAAGTCCCCCCACAGAATGACGTCCAGTTGATTTCTGGAAAACACCTTTCCACATTTCTAGTGAACTGCCAAGCCCTTTCTCTGGCCCAGGTCCTCCTAATACTGACTCCTGGGCCTACTGGAGGGGTGGGGGTAGGGACAGGAGAGGGGAGAAGACAGAACTCCGATAGAACCCAGGTCCTTTAGCAGAATTTTCACCAAGCTCACTTCCTTGCAGGGGCTGGAGCTCACGGTGAGGACTGATCCGAACTACTGACTCTTTCAAATAAAGTTAGAGGCAATCATGATAATTTAGTTTACTTCTAAATATTTTAAATATTATGAAAACAAGTATAACAGTTTGTTTTCAAAACTCTTTTGAGGTATCAACCATTAAAAGATTGTTTTTTTTTTGTAAAAAAAAAACACACAGTGGTTTATTGAATACTTACAACGTTTACACCTTCAATATTAATTAAATTCCACTTAGTTTTAGAGGACGGAAGTGCACAAAACAAGTAGCTGTTGGAAACATCTTCGAATAGGGAACGACCACAGATGATAAGACAGCACTAGATATCGACCCCAACGGAAATGTTAGCGGCCCCGTTTTCTGCTTTGAAATAAAACTTTATAATCCCCAGGAATATTTATATCCAAAGGCCAAGTATTAAAGATACACTTCACATACACACTATAGTCTGCTGTCTTTACCTGGAAGGGGTTGAGTAAGTGGGGAGGGGGCAACGCTGGTGCCTACACAGCCGTGAGGGAACATTCACACACACAGAATCTACGAGACGAAGGGATCCCTTACCACGTGGGAGTGTCCTCTTCATATTAAAATATGGAATGCTTTTCTTCAAATATCCACTTTTTTTTTTTTTTTTTTTGGAGGGGGAGGTGGGGAGCGGATGCCTCAAAGGGGGGCAAAGAGAGGGGAGGCAAATTGCACATAAATAAACCGGATGATTCCAAATGCAAGAAGTCCTCAGAGCGGAGCCTGGAGAGCTTGCCCGGAGTCCTGGGTCTGCTTCTGGCTCCTGGGCCCTGGCTCACTCGCACTCTCCTCCTCCTCCTCCTCCTCACTGCTTGAGCTCCAGGGCCCAGACGTGCTGCGGCCAGCCCGTCCGGCCTTTGGTTTTCTTGTCGTTGCTGCTCACTGTGCTTTTCAAGATTTCATTCTGGGCGGAGGAGAGGCGAAAGGGAGAAAAGTGCAAAGAGAAATTCAGAAGGGAGACCTGGTTCCACCTCACCCCCGCACTCTTCCAGCGAGAAAAGGAGACAGTGAGAGAAGGAGAGCAAGAGATTGGGGGGGACGTTTTCAAGTCCTAGCTTCTGTAGAAAAGCTATGAAGATGTGCGCAGTCCTAGCTACCAGCCGGCCAGGCCTCCCTGCGCTTGCAACGCTCAACTACCGGATAGGCAAGCTTATAAACAACCAGCTATTTCCAAGTCGTTTATGGAGGAGCTGGGGGCCTTTTTTTCTCTGACGCCAGATGTAGGGGCGCGAGTGGGGGTGGGCGCTAAATCTGGTCTCCCTGTTTTCAATGGCAGTCCCTGGTTCGCGCTCTGGGGAAAATGGGCATAAGTTCCCTCTGCTCTGGCCTGGGCTGGGGGCTATCGGCCCCCAATACAGCTGTGCCTCTCCTCCGAGGCCTCTGAGATCCCTAGTTATTCGGAAGGTCAGTAGATCATGCACAGACTAAAGGGACACAGGCCCCAAAGAAGAAAAAAAGAGACAAATGGTATTATTTTCCAGGCCCTCTATGGCAACAGCCCTGCTCGGACCACCACCAACCTATGGGCACTTGGTAGGAACTTGAGATATCTAATTTTCATTCCATGTTACTGTTAACAACAATAACAATGACCATATTAGCATTTACTGTTTGCTAAAATGCTCATGCAAATAAAACAAGAAATACCCAGAAAGTTCACTAATCTGGGAAGTTGCGGTTTAACCTCATCCCCAAAGAGAAACTGAAGGTGCATTCTGAACTTAAAAGTACTGATTTTATGTTTACCTTTATGTTTTCGGACCATTGTAGTAACAACCTTAAAACCCTCTTAGGATCAGTGGTGGCCTGGTTCTCCAGAGAGGGATAGGGATCAATAGTGAAATAATTGCTAACTACCGCTTCTGGGCGATTTATTTTAGAACCACCTGAGAGCAAGAGAGGACTGGAGGCCACATGAAGGCTCTAAAAGACATAGAACCCTTGGGCCAGGGCAATCGGAAGATCAGTGGGGACCCTGAAGTCCGAAAAGTTCGGCCAAAGTGCGGGTGGGAACAGCGATAACCCGGAGGGAAGATCAAGCGCGCGAAGCATCCCTCTTAACCTCCTCCTCCTGTAACTGCTGACATCCTCCCCCATCTCCTCAGCTTCTTGGGGACACCATCCTTTCCAGAACCTGGTTCAAACAACCGTGGCTTAGGATGCAGCCAAAGAACGAGGGATGTCATTGCTCAGCCCAACTGGAAAGAGTCCGATAGCACGGGTCCCACGAACCCCACACCCCTTCTGCCCCCTGCCCCTTGGTACTGACCAGCTCCTTCTTCCTTTTCTCTTCTTTCACATCTGTCTTCTTGATCTCCGCCTTGAAGGCCTCCGCTTCGCCATTCTGGTCGTCCTTGGCCAGCAGGTCCATGAGGTAGGCGATGTAGCTGGTGGCCAGGCGCAGCGTCTTGATCTTGGAGAGTTTGGTGTCGGCGGGCACGTTGGGGATACACTCGCGCAGTTCGGCGAAGGCGCTGTTGATGCTCTGAGTCCTGCGCCGCTCCTTGCGGTTAGCGGTGCCCCGGCGCTTCACCGGGCGCGGCCCCCCTAGGCCCGGGGGCCCGGCGCCCGGCGGCACCCCCCCGTAATGGGAGTGGTCCAGGCCGGCGGCGCCGCTGGCGTACTCGGGGCTGTAGGACAGGGCCATGCTATAGTCGGGGGGCGACATCTCGGGGTGGCCGATGAGCCAGCCATGGAAGTAGGGGTTCTCCTCGTGGCTGCAGCGGCTGGCGGCGGCGGCAGCGGCGGCGGCAGCGGCAGCGGCGAACGGATAGCCCTCATGGTGCACCACCGGGTGGTGGGGGAAGCCCCCCACCAGACTCATATCGCCCTCCGCGCCCCTCCACGCGCCCCAGCGTGCGCGTAGCCCCGCCGCGCCCTCGGCCGGGGCCCTTGCTTCGGCGCTGGCCGGCCTCCCCCACCCCCCACCCCCCAGCCCTCGGGCGCCCGGGCCGGCCCGGCAGCCGCAGAGGGGGCTGCTGCAGCCCGGGCCCGGATCCCCCGCCTGGCCCGCGGGGCCCGCCTCAGCAGCACTTCGGCCGCCGGCTCCCCATAGGGCGCGGCGAGCTGGTCCCGGCACCGTGCGCCCCTGGCCGCCGCCGCCGCCGGCTCCCGCCTTGCTCCTCGGCCCGCGCGCCGGCTCCTGCTTCCCGGGCAGCTGCAGGGAGGCAGAATCCTCTGGTGCTCATGCAAAGGTGCCGGGGCTCCCGCGAGGCTGATCTGCGGAGTCGCCGGGCTCCACCGCGGCCGCGATCCTGACACCGAAGCTAACTCGGGAGTCCCAGGACGAGTCCGAGCCGCGGTTGGGAGAGCCGGCCCGGCTCTGCAGGGAGGCGGCGGGGTCGACTGCTCACTGTGAAGCTACCTCCATGCGACCCTCCCCTTCCCGCCCCTTCCCCTCCCCCCCACCAGCCCGATCTGGGTTCTTGGGCGCTTATTGTTTTAATAAAATTTTTGGTTGTTGTTGTTTTGGTCCTTGAACGTGATTTTAGCAGCGAGTAACGTGTCCTCACTCCTCTCGGGCTCCCTCGGAGGGTTTTCAGAGAGGTCTCAGTGCATCCATTTTCTCAGATCCTTTCCTTCTTTCTGGGGAAGGATCTGGAGCCCTGCAGGCGCCTCGGAGCGCGAAGGCGGCGGCTCGGCTTCTTGGAGGGGTCTGCACGGTGGCCGAGGGAGCTCCCGGGTGGCAGCCGCGGCGGTTCTCCTGGGCTGGACGCCGTGAGGGGAGTAAGCGGATTTTCCCAGCAAGATCTCCATGTACAGCTACATCTTTAGGGCTGCTCGGGTTAATATATGTCGTCAGAGGCTCCTCACGCCAATCCCGGGGCGGCAGGGGCGGTGCCTCTCGCTCTCCGCAATAAAACTTTTTGATGTTCTCGTTGCTAATTGTCGAAGTCCTCTTCCAGGATTGGCTGCCCCTTCATAACCATGAGATAATTAAAACGGGGGGGGGGCAGGGTTAAAAAAAACTTTTTTTTTTTTTTTATCAGCCAGAGGTTAATGCAAGTGTTTAGCAGATGCTTTACTATTAAATTATTTTCCCCCCCAAGTCTCAAATCTTGAAGAATCCCAAACCAGGTATAGTATCACTGTTTTCTTTTCTCGTTAAAAAAAATAAAAGGTGGAGGGGACGCAGATATCTCTTTTCGAAGTGTTTTTATAGGTATCCGAGGCAAGAAAGTAAGCAGGCAGCCTCGTGCCGTTTTTTGTGCCGGGGCGGGAGGAGGGAGGGTGGGTACCAAAGGCAGAGCGCGGCGGGGCCCCCGCAAAGGGGCTGCTGGGAGCCAGAGCCGTCTCCTGGCTCCGGCGGGCGGCGGGCGCAGCGGGGGGAAGGCTGCTGCTTTGACCTGGGCACAGGCTGGCCATGCCCGTCTAGAAGTCTCTTTACTTACCCAGCACGTTATCCTGGCCGGGGCTGTCTGAGGTGGCTCCTGGTACCGTGGCCGCTTTTGAAGATCCTGGTTGAGACCCCCGGACGAACGGTCGAGCCGATTGTAAATACTCTTATTTCCATATTCTTCAGGGACAGCAGCCCCGCGACGACCTTGGGCGATTTCAAAGCACAGGCACCTCGATTCCCCGAATTTGTGGTGTGGCCGGTATCGGTGTTCTCCTGGTTTAACTAGACTGTTTGGTAAGTAACTGAATATTTTTTACAGCGTGTTCAGAGCTTATTTTCCAGTTTTTATGAACAAACATATAAATATATCTCTGCATTCCTGCCTCTCCCATAAAAGCGGGCATCTGTGGAAAGCAGGTTTAGTTATCGGAGGGGAACCATTAAACGGCAGTTTAAGAGGCAGACCCGGAGGACGGCTCGTGGATGTTTAGACTGCTGGCCTTAGTGATCTTGAACGCATTATAACGGAAAATGGATCTCCGTTTGTAAGTCACCGGGCCGCAGGGCACCCGGCCGTGGCGCCCAAGTGGCGTGAGCATTTTGAGAAAGCTGGAAGAGAGGTTGGGGCAGGGGGTGGACAGTAGCAGGAGCTGGAATTTCCCTGGGGCTCGGTTGGGAGTCGTGAAGGGAGACTGATGAGGAGTCGGCCAGACAGAGTCTGGTGTGGAAAAGAGTGTCAGCCAGGACCCTGCTAGCGGTGAATTAGAGGAAACCCAGGGCAGAGAGTACAGAAGATCGGGCGAGGTGTGCGGGTCTGGGTGTGCGGGTCTGGGATTCGTCCCTGGCCCTGGCTGGGCTCAACCAGAGGAGACCCTTGCCTTCACCTTGGGTATTGTCATTTTGAAGCAGGCAGGGTCAGGCCCCAGGTCTCAAAGGGAGTCCCACCCCGCAGAGGGAGACCCACCCCAAGGGCTCCATGAAGACAGTCCTTTCTCAGCCCGCTGGACGCTTTCTGCTGGGTCCAGAGTTGCGGTTGGAAGGCAAGGTCAGTGAGAATGGGGGGGGGGGTTGGTGGGGGCACCCAACTCCTCTGTAGCAGGGTTCTAGGGCTGGCTCCACATGCCACTACAGCCCTGAGCAGCAGCACCGAGAAATAGGTTTGAGGTGGCTGGGCGGTAGGAGAGGGGAAAGAACTGAGAGGGGCTTGAAGTAGGCTCGCAAACCCAGGGCGGGAGTCCATTCAGGGCCCATCTGTTCCCTAGGCAAGGGGTCAGTTTCCCTGCATGGCCGCAGCATAGCATCTTAAAGCAGAGAACAGGGTGTGGGGAGAAGCTGAAATTGTATTTGTTGGTAAAATGCCACTTGGGCATGGAACAAAATAGTGACCTAGAGCTTTCAACCCCCAACTTGGATGGGTCTGCGATTTTAGCACGAGTGGAATGTTTTAGAGCCCTCTTTCTTCAAGGAAAGAATATGGTAGTGTGGTGGGATTCTGTTTACGTTTTCACCAGGGAGGCAACCCCTGAATGTGTAAATACTGGTAGTTCAATCCTCTGTCATTTGATACTTAAAAAAAAAAAAAAAAAAAAAAGTCTGTTTATAAGAGCACATCTAGGCCTTGGAAGCAGGTAGACAAAGTTAAGCCGGTTGCACCCCAGCTGGAAACAGATAACAATTCAGGGGAAGTAGTTGGTAGGTTGCTTTCAGACCCAGAGGGGGTTTTGGGAATGGAAAGGAAGAAGACTCCAGGCAGAAGGCTGAGTGGGGGTCTGGGATGCTGTGTCCACCAGAGGCCAGTGGCCTCAGTGTTGAGGCCATCAGAGTTAGCCACTTTCCATCTTCCTCATGCTCTTTTAATTGAAACAAAAAATGGGCAAATCTCTTCATGGTTCCAGATTTCATGGCAAGTGATAAAGGAGATGGAGAACATGGAACAGAAAAAAGTCATAAAAGATTCTAATCTGAACATCAGTCCTCACTGACAGTGTCATTATCAGTTAATTACTGCTGTGTGAGGGTCTAGGGCTTCGTACAGCTCAGAAAGTCAAGCCGTGACTCTACAGCCTTAGAAAGGCAGCTCGGAGGCAGGGGACAAATGGGTGAACTCTCGTGTCTTCAGCTGTAGTTGGTGACTGGCAGAGACCAGACTGGCTAACCGCCACTCTGAACGCACAGCCAAAGAAGTCCCCCCCGCCCTTTTTTTTTTCTGTCAATGTCCTCTTTTGTACATTTTGCTGCTGCAGGTCTAGTGGGATGCTGGGTTAGTCTCTACTTTGGAAAGCTGGGAGGCAGAGGCGGTCTCCAGTTTGCCCCTGGTTTAGATGGCCTCTGCCTTCTGGGTGTGTGTGTGGAGGGTGGGGTGGATGGTGAATGAGGAAAAAGAAGAGGGGGCAGATGAGTTTTCCACCTTCCTTGTCAGCCCAGGGACTGTCCTAGTGTGGACTCTGGTGTGCTGTACCCTAAGGAGATTTGGTCTGAGTATTCCAAGGGCCCAAGCAGCTGAGATGATAAAGGCTGTAGGCCACCCTGCATGCCCGTAGGAGGGATCCTGGTGAGCGCATACTAACTTGCCTCCTTTTCCAATGCCCTGTGTTGTAGAAATGCTCTCATTCAATGTCTGGTCTTCACTGTAGTTGGTGGTATACCCACTGTAGGGTGCATGACCTCTGCCTCCAGCTAAAGAGACCTATCCGGGTTCAACAATTTATTTTGCACCCATGTCTCTTGGCTCTTTCTCTTCACTCCCACCCCTTCCTCTGGAAAAGACTCAAAGAGCCATGGGAGAGGCTGAGCACTCCCTAGCAAACATTTTGGTCTTGTGAGATATTCCTTTTAAAATCAATCTAGTTTAAACTAAATATATTTTTTTTTAAACTTCAGTCTGTTTTTTAGGGAAAATACAGATCTTTTTGAGGTATTTATTATTACAAAGGCAAGGGCAGTTTGTATCTCGTGTTTTGCTCACAAGAACTCAAAATAAACTGGACCTGAAAAGAACCAGGCCGGAGGGCCATAAACACACATTTTATGTTTACGGGAATTATGGCTCAATTCCCTTCATCGTTTTTCAAGTCTCATTTTACCTTATTTTCCTAACCAACTAAGTAGAAGTGACCGAGCATTCCTATAATGCTCTTACATAAGGTGAGCGTGAGAATGTTTGTTAAGAACTCCAGAAAGAACGTCAAACCCAGAAGGTGGCAGAAAAAGCAATGTGTTCCTGAAGGTGTAACCATAGCCCCTTACCTGCTCCAAGATAGGTGCTTCTTATGGCACCTTGATAGCTTTGCATTTTGTCTGTCCTGGGGTGGGTCTGAGTCATTTTATATGCTAGTCACTTGGTCCCAGAACTTTTAGGACATAGAGAACAAGGCACATTGACTGAGTGGTGGCAAGGATCTCCTTCAGACTCAGGGTCTGTAGTCCCTTCCTTTCTAGTTTGCCTTTTGGGGAACAGTTGTCCAGAGACAGGGCAAGTGACAGTGGTTCCAGAAATGTGGTGGTGCTCAAAGTACATACACTTCTACAAAGCAGACTCAAGTTTCGTTGAACATCTTATGTCTGTTTCAAAAATGAAGGACTGGAATAGTGGTCTTGGGCGCTGAGGAGGTTTTATTTGTTCTGAGCATTTTCCGTTTGCATTTTGTGGTGGGGGTGGGGTATTTGATGAGTGATCCCTCTTCCCCCCTCTTTCCCATCCGGAGCAGATCTGTGGAGATGGGGGCAGGGAGGGGCTGATTTAACTGCATTGACTCTAGAGGGGCTGATTGCTTATGACTCCATCAGTCCAGTTTTTTTTTCTTTTTCTTTTTCCCCAGTCCAGCTTTGATGAGGAAACACTTAAGTGGGAGAAAATTGGGACTTGCTGGATGCCTCCCTCCCCACCCCATTTAGCCTTTCTCTCCCCTTTCTTTTCTCCCTGACTTTCCTTTTTCCCTCTCCCCCTCCATCCCCCTCCCTTCTAATTTGCCTTTGAGCAATGCTTGGATTTCTGAGGTTTCTGATGTCATTGAACCTGAAACTGAAGAATAAGACTTAAGAAAGAATAAGAATAAGACTTAAGACTTAAGAAAGAATAAGAATAAGAAACTGAAGAATAAGATACTAGTTTATCTTTTAGTCTTTTAAGAAATTTTTTTTTTTTTTAGAAATTGAGGTATAATTAACATATCACATTGTGCAAGTTTAAGATGCACAAAGTATAAGAAAAATCTTAATATCCGATACTACAAGCAGCAGTGGAAATTTGCATTTTCTTCTAATAATCAATGACTGGATCTTCATATTAGCTGGCAGTGTTGGTCTGGAGGGTTTTCATTGATGAGGGAGAACGAAATACTCTGCCAAGTATCCAAGCCAGTCTGTAAAGCTAAAATACGTATCCAGACTAAAGAGAACAAAAGGTAATGTACACGAAGGGCCCCTCTAGAGATAGCAGGTTGTATACCTGGGAGATGTTATTAAGGTTGTTATAATGGTGTTTAGAAGTAAGGTAGATCTGATCATTCCTACTTTCTAGTAAAATATAGATAGAGCTTAGAGCAAAAGCGGCATGAGAAAATACATCTCGCAGGATTTCTATTAACTACTTTCTTTGAAGCAAATTACATACACACTGACAACATTTTCTTCCAAACCAGAAAGAAAGCATTCAGCATTCTGATGAGGAAGTAATTCTAATTTTGCATACATGGTGCATGAGAAAATAAGTAGTAGTTAACTTTGACTAGTCTGCAATACAGTCTGGGGTTCAGAATAAAATAAAAAAGCAAATGGCAACTTAAAATGTGAAACTTTGGTCAAGCCTCAAATTTAAGTGACTGTAGGTTTTGTTTGTGACCCGAGGCCCCTGTGAATTCCCAGTTCTAACTGCGGGGTTGCTCACATTCCTTGGAAGTCCTGTTCTGAAACCTCCTTTGCAAATTCGCATAGATTTTTTTCTTTTTTTTTTTAAAGCCCTGGCAATTTCTTCCAAACCTTTTCTACTTTATTCTAGGGCCTTTGCTTCTAGACACGGGACTTGAGGCAGGATGGTTAGGTTTCAGGTTAACAAAAAGAAACCCTTTTATTGTCAATATTAATGGCAAACCTCGATTTTTACAAGGCTTAGGTTTAGCAGCATGAGTAGATCAAAAGCAGCTTGGTTTGATTTCTCAATATTCTCTGGAGCTTAGACAATTAGCTGCAATTTTGCTTCTAACGAAACAACACAAAAATGTTAGTTACAAAAATGTTAAAATTGGCCTTTCAGCAAGAGTTTTACCTGTGTACAACATGTCAGATTCTAATAAATATGTCCACTGAACCTGAGTTGAGTTTTGGAGGAAACCTCCTTAAGAAAATGCGTGAGCAGAGTGTCTTCATTTGCAACGCCACAAGCCTGCTTTAGTGTGTGCATTCCACACTTGCCTTTCTGGCTGGGTAAGGATCCGGCAGACTGAGGTCCCCCCTGGTAATTTGGGTACACCGAGTCTCCAGTTAATGATAGATAATCAGCCTTTGGGTCATTCGGTCATTCTCTTATTACAAACCCCTCCTGCTCTCTCTGATCTCCTTTCAAACTAAATTTCACACAAACAAATAAAGCAAGACAGGGACAAGTTCTTTAAAAAAAAGAGGGAGAAATATTAGAAACTCCTGATACAGAACTCTAAACAAGGAAAGGCAAGCTAAAAGAGGATAGGAAAGAACATCTTATCAAAATGAACATGTTGTGTACAAAACATTAGAAGAAAAGGCTCTGGTTTCTGTTAAAGTGACAGAAAATTAAAATAAAAATAATTGCAGGCAAAGAAGTTATAATATAAACAGAGAAGGCAGGATGCTTGCTGGAAATGCGCAGCACAAGGAGGCTAATTTGTTGTTAGAGATTATATATCTGTACCGTGATAGGAGAGGCGCTACTTTGTTCTATTTTCCAGAAAAGAATGGCTTTCTTTTTAGTACTTGTATGAGTGCCCACTTAAGTTAACACAGGCCAAAACCTCTAGGAACAAAAAATGGAATTGCATTCTGCTTGTGAAGCATCCAACTTCAAAAGAAGGAATTGGTTGCATACGGGGCGGGGGTGGGGGTGGGGGAAGAAGGAGAATTCCACTCAGAACACAGTTAGAGGGTTCACTAAATCCGTATGACTGATGCTTTTTTGCTTTGCTGACAGAAGGTGCAGATCATTCTCGGGAAAGTACAACTGAAACCAGTCCTCCCTTGCCCTCTGGGGGTCTTCCTTTTCCCAGCCTGCATCTGCTCCTGACTCCAGAAAGACAGACTTCAGATTGGCCAAGGTACATCTCTGAGCAGATCCCTCTAAGCAAAGCTCAGCACTGTGTGGCTCTCATTGTTCAGAACTCTGGTGAGAACATCCCCAGTGCCATGTTTCCGCCTTGTCTTTGACAATCGCTTTTGGCTCAAGTCCAGGGCTCCGGAAGGGTCAAGGTCTAGCTGCTGGTGTCTGTCCCCAAGCCTTAAATTTTCAATCTTAAAAGAGATTGGAACTTTGGCTCAGGGCTTGATCAACCCATAGTTCTCCCAGTTAGAGGGGCAGTCAGGAGATGGCAGCAGGTGGTGAAAGTATGACTCCCAGATTATCGCCAGCTGTCTGTCATTCCTTGATTTGCCAGCAAAGCTGGCAAACAATCCATCTCTCTCTCTTCTCAAAGAATCCACACTTCTTTGTTTCTTCTAGGCCCAGTTTGACTGCCGCCTCCTCCAGGAAGCCTTTCCAGGTGTTGCTTTTCTTCTCTCTAATAGACCTTCTCTCTCCCCCAAATCAAGTCCTCTTTCTGGTGTACCCCCTCATATTCTCTCTGATAGAGGCAGCACATACCTTTGTGACTCTGGGTTCCTTGAGCCCCCAGTCAACCTACCCAGTAGGGAATTAAAGAGATTGTGTAAAAGGTGTGACTTAGAGAAAACGGGTGAATTTCGCACACCCCAATTGCAACTGGATTGGTTTTCTTTATTTTGAAAGCGACTAGACCTAGTAGAGGAGGTGGACCGCTCATTAGGGAACAGACCTTCATCTCCAAGCCCTCCGGAGAACCAGGGAAAACTTCCTCGGGATGGATCCCGCTGGCAGTGGGTCAGCGTCAGCCGGCCCTGGCTCGGAGAATGGAAAACCCAGCCCGGGCCAGGCCTCTCCGGGTGACAACCTAAGCTCCGGAGTCAGAGTTTGGCAGGGCGAACTCTCGGGCACCAAATAGGCGCTGCCTGATCTCGGACAAGATTGGCCACGTCTCTAAGCCTCAGTTTCTTCGTCTGAACAATGGGTTAATGACACCAACCTCGAGGGTGTGTAGGAGAGATTAAATGAGATCAAGATGCACGCGAGAGCAAGACGCCTGACAGGCTGCGTTCAATAAATATTTATGTATTTTCTCTTCCTGCCTCTTCCCGTTTCTTCTCCTCCCTTACAGCCTGCTAGAGACCCAGCCCGACGGCGATGGCCGGGGTGGCGGCGGAGGGCACGCACAGCTTGCCTCAGTGCTCTGAGCCAAGCGCAACCGGGGCTCCGCGGAAGATCGCAAGGGCCTGGGGCCTCGCAAGACCTTGGGCGCCGGAGAGTGAGATGTGAGACTGCAGCGGTTCCCTGGGATGGTTTGGGAGCAAGGGGCGCGGCCAGAGCCGCCACCCCGGATTTAGGCCGCCAGCCCTCCGGCCACTGCGTTGGCTGCTGGGCCGCCCCCTCCATCCTGGTTAAGTTATCCTTTTGATCCCCATCCCCCCTCTTGGCGTCCGCAACCAAGGAGGCCGGTTCTCCGCAGCTCAGGTCGGGGGAGGTCACCGCTCCGGGGCGGGATGGACCCCCAGCTTCCCCAGCTGGTGTCCGAGGACTTTTCGCCCGAGGCGGGCAGGAAGGGGTTAACCGCGCCCTTTCCCGCCCCTTCGCCACCCCCCCGCCCCCCACCCATTCCCGAGCCCTCTGCGGCGGGCGAAGGCCGCCGCTTCCCTCCTGAGGTCTCATTAGGGAAACCCTCACCGCTATTTTCAACATTTCCTCAATCAAGTGCCTTTAAATAGAGCTGCACAAACAAATTGGCGGCAAAAGCGTAGATCTTGTCACGATTGAGACCAATCCAATATTTCAGCCTTGTTTGCTTTGCAATTACTGGTTGGCTTGTGGCAGCGGTGCCACCGGGGCAAATCTGCAGCCGCCCGCTTTCTCCTCTGCACCCTCCGCGGGTGGAGGAAGCGACCCGCAGAGCCACTGGCGGGAGGGGGGGGGGCGGCGCTGGAGGAGGTGACGCGAGGGGGAGGAGGGCGGCGGAGCCCTTCCTAAACCCGCGTGCGAAGGGCGCGGGTGATGGTAAAGGAGAGGGATTTCTCAGGTTCCCTGGCGAGCCCCTGAGATGTGTGCAGCAATAAAAAATATGCAATGCACATGCAGACCTCGATGTCCTGTCCTTATCCAGCTCCTTTTCTCCTCTTTTCCTCTCACTTCTATCTCCATGACGTTTTTCTTTAGTATTTGTTAGCGGGGACCGGTCTCCCCTTCTTTCTCGCTGTTAAACTGCTAGCATGATTTGTTAACGTTTTCCGTAGCTTCTGCTTCTTGTTTGACTTTTTATACAAAGTCACTTTCAATCGGCCGCAGGAAGACTAAAGCTCCAAGCCCTTTGGATGGGCTCCCGTCGTCGAGTGCAGGCCCCCCTGCCCTCCCTCAGTTCTTGCGGGACGGCTCTTTTGTGTGAGCCTGCGGCTCGGTACGTGGGGCCACCGCGCGGGCCAGCCGCGTTTGTGTCGGCAGAACAGTAGTGAACTCAAATCAGGTCCTAAGCCTTGAATTTCACAGACAATTAAATCTTGGCTGCTGTTTAACAAAATTATAGTACGCTGCTCTGTACTGAGGAGCACTTTTAAAGTAAAAAACAAATACATTTCAAAAAGAAAATATGATAATAAATCTCTTTTTATGGATTTTCTCTGCATAAGTGGAAACAACATGATTTAAATCCCCACGCCCTCAGCCCTCCCCTCTCAGGCACAGCTGAGCAGATACAGTCTTTCAAAAGACATTCTTCATGCTTGGTTGGGGGTGGGGTGGGAGGAGGCACCTTCATTTGTTACGTTCAGTTTAGTTTCTAAGATTTCACACCACACTGAAAATCCCATGCGCAAAAAGCAGCAAGGATTTTGGAATAATTAGGTCTAGGACCTGAACGTTATTTTCACACTGATCCAAGAAAGGTGACGGCTTGGGTCATTTTACGATTTCATATTACCTTATAAATGACTACTCATTTTCCTCTCGTGTTGACTTCAAGTTGAGGCAGAGAAATATTTTTGTGAGAACCCCGGGGGGGCATATTAAAATATACTTCTTTATTATTTAAAAATGTGTAAGGTATGGATGGACATACATTTGTATGCTGGTGGTCATAAAATAAATGCATAGCTGTTCTAGTCAATTAGCAATCTCTTTCAAGCTTTAGGGTTTTTTTTTTTTTTTTTTTGGTTTATAATCCCACCTGGATTGTAGCTTCATTCTTCTGGATCGCATTCCTATTGTAACATTTTGGCGTTCAGTTTTATTTAAAGCAAACTTCAGAAATAATGGTTTCATAAAACTGTGCAACGTCAAAACCACAGCATAATATTTCAAGTTCATATGTCATGCACACTCATGTATATCTCTCAAGAAATAGGAAGCAGTAGCTAGAAAGGGTACCATTTCATGAGAATTCTCTCTTCACCAAAAAAATTGGTCTGGCATATTATTCAATGCACAAATTATAATATTACTTTCATGTGTGTTAATCTGTTTAGTATTAGAACTGCTAGTGTCTTAATCATTAACATGTTTTACCACACTGCTTTCAAATGGGTGATCTCAGATAATTATGAAGATTTTGATGTTAATCCCATGTTAAGTGAACAACTATGAAAATAACCTTAAAGCATTATTATTATTCTATAAATGCCAGCAAACACAATTGTAGAGGGAACATGGTTACTTTTTATCTGGCATTATCCTATAAGGATATGGCTACATTCATTTCTCTTAAAATCTGAGCAGTTTTCAACTACTTTTTTAACAGGATTTTTTTTCCACATGGCATTTTGCAGTATCTATAAACCACAATAACTTTGTACTGACAGATACATATTTTTTCAACATTGTTATTCATCAGCTTCTTTGCAAACTCACAAAAATAGAATAATATACAAAAATATCAAAATATAGAGAACAATTATTAGGTTCTACATATTTATTTAGGTAAGCCAATGTTATTAAAATTAAAAACATGTGCTTGGCATATAAATGTTTCTTTAAGAATTCTTTTTTGGATGCACAGTTATTATTTTTTAAACCAACTCAGATTCTCAAGTACTGATTTTTTTCACTCTAAACAGGCATTGCATTGTTTTAAACAGTAGCTCCTGGAACAATACTACTCTTAGTGTTTTAGACTTCCAAACAATTGGAATTGGATAAATGCTTTCAGCTGGGAGCACTTTCTTAATACCTTTGTAGGTAATAGGATTCCCTGTTTGTGTGGGGGTGACAAACGGACAGTGCGGTGGACAGACTGCTTACCCTTTACAGAATGTACCAGAAAATGAGGTTTTTCTATGAGATTGTTTGTGGTCCATCTAAAAGAAATTCTGGGGGTACCTGGGTGGCTCAGTGGGTTAAGCCTCTGCCTTTGGACCAGGTCATGATCTCAGGGTATGGAGCCCCGCTTTGGGCTCCCTGCTCAGCAGGGAGCTGCTTCCCCTTCCCTCTGCCTGACTCTCTGCCTACTTGTGATCTCTCTCTCTCTGTCAAATAAATAAATAAAATCTTTAAAAAAAATAAATAAAAGAAGTTCTGTTAATGTGAAATCAGGGAAAATGAGCAAGTGCTTTTCCTAACTGTAGTTATGAAGTGATGACTGGAAGAGAGGGATGAAAAATAGAAGACAGAAGGAATGTAGAAACAAAATCTGAAAAAGACAATTTCCTTAGGTAAGATCTGGCTTTTGGTTTACAAATGGGAGAGTGATGAATTGGATCCATATAATCAAAGATACTGCTTTTCTTTTCTTCAATTCAGTGATTTTTTAAAAATAGATTTTTCACTGGGGTGCAGAAGCCCAAACAAGGAAAAAAATGTAAATTCTTATATATGGGAAAATGCTGGCTTCCATGATATTTAAATATTGGTTTAAAATATAAGGACCTTTGATCCATTGTACCATGGTTCTTTCTAAATGAATACAGTTAAACACAATGTATATTAAATTAGTACACAATATATATTAATACAATGTATATTAAATTAATACAATCAAAAAAAGAACCTTGTGTTAAATGAATACATGGCAAAAAGCAAGGAACTTTTTCAAACTGGTGAAATATATCCATGAGATAATTTACATACACTCCAACATGCTGAGAAAAAATTGAAAAAGCAAATTTTTCAGGAATAAAACATGGAACTTTGTTATTATTCTGGGATAAATAAAGAAAGAAACTGCCTTCTTACATTCTTAGTAATTCTTTTCGTTTTTCCAAACATTGTTAAGCTCTATGCATCTTTTGCTATTCAAGTAAAGATGATGTCAGCAATAATATTACAGAATCTAATTAAGTGACTATTTTTGCTTTGTTACAAATAGAAGTTATATATGGGCTGTTAAGTGCTTAGCTGTTTGAATGCTGAATTTTTCTTTTTTCGGATAGACTGTATTTAATGAAGTGTTCATGAAGATAAATACGATGGCTCATCAAAGGTAAAAACAGTCATGGGAACAAAGCAGTATTTGAGTCTGTGAGGTGTGGGCTACACTTTGTAAGCTATAGTGCTTTTAAATCATGACCTAGGTATTTGTAATGAGGATATGTGGGAAGGAAACCTCAAGGGTCCTTAACATACACAAACAGGAGCATACAATCCTGTAGAGGAACTTGCCCTCAAAAGGACATTGCCCTTCCCACCCGACATTCCCAGCCCCTACCCCTGCCATATTTCCGCTTGCTATATTTTACTAGAAGTCACAGAGGGGCACCTGGATGGCTCAGTCAGTTAAGCACCTGCCTTGGGCTCAGGTCAAGATTCCAGGGTCCAGGTTCCAGCCCCTCCTCTGGCTCCCTGCTCAGAGGGGAGTCTGCTTCTTCCTCTCCCTCTCCCCTCCCCCACTGCTCCTGCTCCCTCTGGCTTGTCATGCTTGCTCTCTCTCTCAATCTCAAGTAAATAAATAAATAAAATCTTTAAAAAAGGTCACAGAATCAAGAGCACCTGCAACCCAATGGGTTTTTCTCTCCTTAAATACTAGAGCTACATTAACAATTGAAAAGTTCACTCAGCTAGTCCTCTGTTTGGTTTTCATTGTTAACTGTCTGAATATGAGAAACAACTGCATCAAGCATTGAATTTTTCGCATTGTTTCCAGTGCTAGTTCAGGTTACAATCTCAGATACATTTGACTAAATCGTGAGCCGTGTACATTTTATTGGGTTATTGTTTATGCTCTGCTTTGTGTCGGAAAGACTCTAACACCGTTTTTTTTCTTTTTTTCAATAACTGGTAAAATAAAATTTTAAAAATCTATAAAAATAATCCCTGTAAATCTAATTGTAATTTATTTTGACGCTTATTACCAGATCAATGATGTGTTCTGGCAAATCTTTGATCCCAAGATGAATCAAAGTCACATTTGAAATGAGACAAATTTTTAAAATTGATTTAGAATGTGTTCTGTTATTAAGAAATCGTCATCATAATACATGGAAATAAAGCTATGACTACGTATGTAAACTACCTTAACATCGATATTGAGAGCAAGTCTCTGGTGTCAGAGGCAGAGTTCTGGAGCACTTGCACAGACTACAGCCCATAGTAGCAAGTAATCTGGAAAAAATCGCTCTTCTCTGCCATCAGTTACCACGTCTATAGAAGGTGGATAGTAAGTGAAGACTTACAGTATCCTGAGGAACACTTTTTTTTTTTTTAAGATTTTATTTATTTATTTGACAGAGAGATCACCAGTAGGCAGAGAGGCAGGCAGGGGCGGGGGGGGGGGAGGGGAAGCAGGCTCCCTGCTGAGCAGAAGCCCCAAGCCATATGTGGCTCCATCCCAGGACCCTGAGATCAAGATCTGAGCCGGAGGCAGAGGCTTAATCCACTGAGACACCCAGGCACCCCATGAGCAACATTTTTTGAGACCATTCTCTCTTTTTTTTTTTTTTTAATTTTTTATTTTTTATAAACATATATTTTTATCCCCAGGGGTACAGGTCTGTGAATTACCAGGTTTACACACTTCACAGCACTCACCAAAGCACATACCCTCCCCAATGTCCATAATCCCACCCCGTTCTCCCAACCCCCCTCCCCCCAGCAACCCTCAGTTTGTTTTGTGAGATTAAGAGTCACTTATGGTTTGTCTCCCTCCCAATCCCATCTTGTTTCATTGATTCTTCTCCTACCCACTTAAGCCCCCATGTTGCATCACCACTTCCTCATATCAGGGAGATCATATGATAGTTGTCTTTCTCTGCTTGACTTATTTCGCTAAGCATGATACGCTCTAGTTCCATCCATGTTGTCGCAAATGGCAAGATTTCATTTCTTTTGATGGCTGCATAGTATTCCATTGTGTATATATACCACATCTTCTTGATCCATTCATCTGTTGATGGACATCTAGGTTCTTTCCATAGTTTGGCTATTGTGGACATTGCTGTTATAAACATTCGGGTGCATGTGTCCCTTTGGATCACTACGTTTGTATCTTTAGGGTAAATACCCAATAGTGCAATTGCTGGGTCATAGGGCAGTTCTATTTTCAACATTTTGAGGAACCTCCATGCTGTTTTCCAGAGTGGCTGCACCAGCTTGCATTCCCACCAACAGTGTAGGAGGGTTCCCCTTTCTCCGCATCCTCGCCAGCATCTGTCATTTCCTGTCTTGTTGATTTTAGCCATTCTGATTGGTGTGAGGTGATATCTCATTGTGGTTTTGATTTGTATTTCCCTGATGCCGAGTGATATGGAGCACTTTTTCATGTGTCTGTTGGCCATCTGGATGTCTTCTTTGCAGAAATGTCTGTTCATGTCCTCTGCCCATTTCTTGATTGGATTATTTGTTCTTTGGGTGTTGAGTTTGCTAAGTTCTTTATAGATTCTGGACACTAGTCCTTTATCTGATATGTCGTTTGCAAATATCTTCTCCCATTCTGTCAGTTGTCTTTTGATTTTGTTAACTGTTTCCTTTGCTGTGCAAAAGCTTTTGATCTTGATGAAATCCCAATAGTTCATTTTTTCCATTTCTTCCCTTGCCTTTTGCGTTGTTCCTAGGAAGATGTTGCTGCGGCAGAGGTCGAAGAGGTTGCTGCCCGTGTTCTCTGTGGAGAGCCATCCAGCAGATGCAAGGAGTCACGTAGACGGGAGTGCCTGAAGGTTGAGGAAATGAGAATGATTGGTTTAGGAGGATGTGGGCGCGCTCGTGGCCGGCGCGTGAACAGCACTAGGAGCCAAGAGATAAACGCATGATCACTGCTAGAGAACAATAGAATCCTGCACGGTTACATAAGAGCGCACGAGGACGCTGCATGCACAGCACTCTGATTGGGCGGAAAGGGGGGCGTACACACGTGAATATATACTGCTGTAAATGCTTGGTTCGGGGGGTCCCGGTGAAGAAATAATAAAAGAAGCTTGCCACTCACCTCGTCTGCGGGTCGTTCTTGTGGGCCGAGAGTGACAACTGGTGCCGAAACCCGGGACCTCCCACCTTTAAACGCAGAACGAGGATCGAGGTAAGAGCAATGATAAGGTAAAGTGTGCAAGTGCACTGCACCCATTTCTGTCAGTTGACAGGCCTGTCTAGCGGCAGGGACGCTCCCCGCAGCCGTCGAAAGTACGACCGGCGCGTAGGGACGATAGAAGTAAGTTTCTCCCGGAATGGGGAACGAGATCTCCAGATATAAGATGGAGAGTCCGCTGAAGGACGTTCTTAAGGCGAATGGTACCCCTTTAAAGACGAAAACGGCCCGTACCTTCTTAAGGGAAGTAGCTGAGATAGCTCCCTGGTTCATAGATGAAGGGCTTTTAAATATACCTCAATGGGAGCACTTAGGGGAAGACTTGAAACGCTGCCCATCGGTAACCTCGGGAACTCTTGCCGTTTGGTCATTGGTAAGGGTGTGCCTACAGTCCACTAGAGAGCCATTGAGGCAGGCGGTGCAGCAGGGAGGAGAGGTTCTGGAACAAGTAAGGGAGGAATCTCGTAAGGGGTCCTCCAAGGATTCTGACCCTGGGAGTGAGAGCTCGGAGGGACTTTCAGATAGTGAGTTGCAAGAGATAGGGGAGAAGGAGGCCGGTGAGAAGAAGAAATCTCACAGTTTTCAGGCCCTTCAGGATTTAGAAAATATACGGCAACAGTTTGAGAGCAAGGAAACGGAGTTGCAGAAGGTATTAGAGGAGTTAAAAATGCAGAGGGAGGTCATGGCGCAGCTGAAAGCCGAAGCGCAGGCTGAAGCGGTGGCGCAGCCAGAATTGAAAGCGGAAGTCACTGATGTGGCACAGCTGGAATTGAAGGCGGATGTTGTGCCGCTTTCAAACCCCTCAGCGCCGCCCTGTGAGTGGCCCCCCCCCCCATCGGCCTAGCTGCGCCAAGACGTGTCATTGTTCAGAGTGTAGGGCACAAAGTTGGAGAGAGGTCCTTGATCTGAGCAAAGGGTTCTTTCCTGTTTTAGAAGATCAGAACCAGCAAAGATATCATCAGCCGCTGGACTTTAAATTAGTAAAACAGCTTAAGGAGGCAGTCAGTGCCTATGGACCTCAGGCTGCCTTTACAGTTTCCTTGGTGGAGTCGCTGGGGGCATTATTCCTTACACCTGAAGATTGGGCCAATCTTACTAGAGCAGTCTTAAGTGGAGGGCAATATTTAGAGTGGAAGATTCAAAATCAAGACAATTGCCAGGATACAGCACGGAGAAATGCAGCTGCAGATAACCCGCAGTGGGACCTGGACATGCTCACGGGTGCAGGGCCATATCTTGGGGCCCAGGCTCAAAGTGTTTATCCTCCTGCAGTATACCAGCAGATAGCTACAGCGGCTCTTAGAGCATGGAAAACCCTGAGAGGAGCAGGGGATTTGCATGGCCAATTGTCCAAAGTGTTGCAAGGGCCTAATGAGCCTTATGCGGATTTTGTGGATAGATTAATGCAAACCGCAGGTAGGATGTTTGGGGATGCAGACACGGCAATGCCGCTGATTAAACAATTGGCCTTTGAAAATGCTAATAAATGGTGTAGAGAAGCCATTAGACCATGGAGATCGAAGGACCTTTCAGCCTATATTAAAGTTTGTAGGGATATAACTGGGCCTACCATCCAGGGACAAGTTATGGCGGCAGCATTTGCACAAGCTATGCAGGGTAAAGGAGGGGTTGGTGTCAAGGGCTGCTTTCATTGTGGTCGCGAAGGCCATCTAAAAAGGGACTGTCCACAGCGCGGAACTCAAATTGGAAGGGTACCCCCTTCCAAGTCGCCGGGGGGCCCTAAACCTCACCTTTGCCCACGATGTAGGAAAGGGAATCACTGGGCACATGAGTGTCGGTCTGTGGCTGATATCGAGGGAAATTCGTTGCCACCAAATAATTGGGGAAATTCAAAAAACGGGAGGCAGGGCCCCACCCCCCGGGGCCCGAATCAACTATACGGGGTGGCAATGTCTCTACCTACCAAGCCACGATGGACTTTCCCACCTTCCGATCAGGGGAGTCAATCCACGCAGGGCCCAGGAGAGCCACGACAGGTTCCGCTGGACTTGACGTCTGTGCCACCACCCGAATGGTCCTAACGCCTGAAATGGGAGTGCAGGCCGTGCCATCTGACCTGCATGGAGGGCCTCCGAAAGGAACGGTGGGGCTCCTCCTTGGTAGGAGCTCCTCCACTATGCGGGGACTTCAGGTTCACCCGGGAGTCATTGACCCCGATTTTGAAGGGGAGGTTAAGATTCTGGTTTCTTCCCCAAGGGGTATCAACATTATAAATCCAGGGGATAGGATCGCACAGCTCCTAATATTACCTAGCAATCATGACAAATATTCCTCCACAGGCCAGGCGAGGAAGGGTGGCCTAGGATCCACAGGATCTTCTCTCGCGTGCCTTACTTTGAACATGAAAGAGAGGCCTATGCTTAAATTGAAAATCAGAGGAAAACCTTTCTGGGGGCTCCTAGATACGGGAGCAGATAAAAGTATTATCAATCATCTAGATTGGCCTAAAGCTTGGGCCCTAGTTAAGGCTAATCAAACCCTCCGAGGATTAGGAATAGCTACCAGTCCAGATATTAGTGCCGCGTCCTTAGATTGGGAAGATGAGGAGGGACATAAAGGCATTTTCCAACCGTATGTTTGTGCCACCCCCGTTTCTCTGTGGGGACGCGATGTGCTGGAGCAAATGGATATTAGGCTTACTACTGAAAAACTGTATAGTGAGGCCTCCCAAACCATAATGAGAAACATGGGATATAAGCCTGGCCAGGGCCTTGGAGCCAAGGGCCAAGGAGATCCCGATCTCCCTTCCATGGGAAGTCAGGGTTTTTCCTAGCGGCCACTGAGGCAATTCGAATAACTTGGAAACAACAGGAGCCGCGCTGGGTGCCTCAGTGGCCTTTAACAAAAGATAAGCTACAAGCGGCAAGGGAATTAGTTCAAGAACAACTTAAAGCAGGACACATTCAAGAGTCCACGTCTCCGTGGAATACTCCGATATTTGTAATAAAAAAGAAATCAGGCAAATGGCGATTGTTACATGACCTGCGACAAATCAATGATCAAATGCAGGTCATGGGACCCCTTCAGTTGGGACTCCAAGTCGTGACAGCATTGCCCAAAAATTGGCCCTCTATCATAATAGATATCAAAGACTGCTTCTTCTCCATTCCTCTACACCCTGTGGATATGGAGCGCTTTGCTTTTACTCTGCCATCCATTAATCATGCTGAGCCAGATCAAAGATATGAATGGAAAGTGCTCCCTCAAGGGATGGCTAATAGCCCCACCTTATGTCAATTGTATGTGAGTCGAGCATTGGAACCTTTTCGAAAGGCATTTCCAAACTTACTTTGTTATCACTATATGGATGACATCCTGATCTGTGGGCCGGATGAGAGGTCTCTGCCCTTGGCTCTAACCTTCCTACAGAAGCAATTGGCAGAGTGGGGACTAACTATATCCCCTGAAAAGATTCAGGCAGAGAGTCTACAGAAGTATCTCGGTCTGCAACTCTCTAAAACGACAGTAAAGCCTCAATTGGTTCAAATCCGTAAAGATCGCCTACATACATTAAATGATTTCCAAAAGCTTTTAGGAGATATTAATTGGATCCGGCCATACATAAAAATCACTACAGCAGAATTAAAACCCTTATTTGATATCCTGCCTGGAGATCCTAGATTAGACTCCCCAAGAACTCTTACCCCAGCTGCCATTAGATCATTACAATTGGTTGAAAGTAGACTAGCCTTAACAGCAGCGGATAGATGCGACCCGGAAAAGCCTATACATGCCGTAGTTATCCCGTCCCCTGGATCACCCACAGGAGCACTATGGCAGGGAGGACCCCTGTTATGGATTTACCTGCCCCATAATCTTAGCCGTGTCATCACCCCGTATGCTACAGCTGTAGCTCTGATAGCAAGCAAAATATTCAAAGCTAGCATACAGGTCCTCGGGAGACTGCCCGATGCATGTATAGTCCCTTATGACAAAACCCAAGTGAACATTCTAATACATGAAAATGATGATTGGGCCATTTTGACGATTGCTTATCCTGTCGCATTTGATAATCATTATCCCTCACACCCCCTAATTGGATTTTACAAAAATACACCCCTCATATGGCCTAAATCCTGCCGATTAGAGCCATTGGTTGATGCCCTCACGGTGTTTACAGATGGTAGCAAATCTGGAACTGGTGCCTATGTGGTGGAAGGAGAGGTAGTTCCAGTTGTTGTGCCATCAACCTCAGCTCAAAGAACAGAATTATTGGTAATTATGTGTGTTTTACAAAGGTTTCAAAATCAGCCTATCAATATTATTTCAGATAGTAAATATGCAGTTGTAGCTACCAGATCTGTTGAGACTGCTATTATCTCAACCAGTCAATCAGAAATTTCCTCCCTGCTGATTGAATTGCAAGACCTCATTCTCGCTGGAGGTGCTCCTTTTTATATCGGACATCTTAGAGCACACTCAGACCTCCCAGGGCCTATAGCTGAAGGAAACCATATAGCTGACATGGCTGCACGCTTTCATGTCTGTAGCGCCTTGAAGGACGCGAAAACCTATCATCAAAGATGGCATGTCAATGCCCAGACTTTAAAGATGCGCTTTAACATCTCAAGAGCTGACGCACGAGACATCGTGAAATCTTGTGGTAATTGTGTAACACATTTGCCTATGCCCTCCCTAGGAGTGAATCCCAAAGGGCTCTTACCTAATCATCTATGGCAGATGGATGTAACACATGTCCCTTCCTTCGGACGACAAAGATACGTCCATTTAAGTGTAGACACTTGCTCGGGAATTGTTAGCGCGACCCCCTTACGAGGGGAAAATGTCAAAAATGTGATGTCCCATTGCCTGCGCAGCTTTGCCTGCTGGGGAGTACCAAAGCATTTAAAAACAGAGAATGCCCCTGCTTACACTTCTGCAAGCTTTCGCAGCTTCATGGCCTGCTACAATATCCAACATGTTACCGGCATACCTTATAATCCTCGAGGCCAGGGCATAGTGGAACGTGCACACCTGACCTTTAAAACTACTTTGCAAAAAATACAAAAAGGGGGAATTGGAGAGGAGTATTGTATACCCAATGACCTCACCAATTTGGTTACCTTTATTTTAAATTTTCTCACAATTGACAAGGATGGCACTTCGGCCGCGGAACGTCATTGGGGTCAACAGAAAATGCAGCAATCTATGGTGAAATGGAAAGATGTCCTTACTGGCTTATGGAAGGGACCTGACCCGGTGCTTAGGTGGCACCGAGGTTCCCTCTGTGTTTTCCCACAGGATGCGCCTGCTCCACTCTGGGTGCCGGAACGCCTCACCAGGCTGGTGGCCGTGGAACCTGTGGAGGATGCTGGTGATGATGATGATGGCGACGACGACTGTCCTGCAGCCTGTTCCCATGAAGGCGGAGCCGGTTCAACTGTGGCCGAGACAAGAGACTGCCCAGCTTCAGGCCCTTCTTCAGATGGCTCAACATAGAATGCATTCTTCTCACCCAAACTCATGTTTGCTACTGATGCTTATTTCTATGCAAGTGTTGGCAGCCCAGGGCTCATTATATTGGGCATACGTCCCCGATCCACCCCTGTTACAGCCCGTGGGTTGGGACGTGAGTTCTATTCCTGTATATGTTAATGATACTGTCTTGTTAGGCCCTCCCTCTTCTGTTCACCTTCGGCCACAGCAGGCTGCCATATCTTACAAGGGCTATTCTGATGTATACCCCATATGTTTTGCGATGAAGCGCACAATACCACGCTGTTTAAGTGTTTCCCCGCAATCTAATTATGGTAGTTATAGTGATGTAAGTATAGCTGGTCTTGACACCACTTACAGCACCATAGTGACTTCTGGTATAGCCCCACGGGATATTCCACTTTGTGCAGCTAACTTAAGTATAGCTAAGGGGATTGGAGTGCCCTGGAGGCTCTGCTTAGGACAAAACGCTACTAAGTACTCATTAGAAGATAGGTTTGAGCTTTGGGATTGGGGGCCTATAATAACTTCTGGATGTCCTGAATGCCGTCCGAAAATACCCCCAGTCCTCACTCCTCAACGTGGCTATCCGGTACAAACTGAGATTTGGAAACTTATTGCCGCCTTTGGAGGCGCCATCCTTTATGTCTCACAATCCAGTAATGCTAAGACTATATTTGGTTATGAGACTATTGGGCAATCATTCAGATACCCCCAAGCCTGCGTGCCCCATCCATTCATGCTGGTTGTAGGAAACCTTACAGTAAAAAAGGAAAAGGCCACCTATCATTTTTCTTGTTATAACTGTACCCTAACCAACTGTATTCGAGGAGTACCACCAGGCGATGGAGTATTAGTGGTAAAACAGCCTCCATTCATCATGATCCCAGTTAATATCTCCAAACCATGGTATTCTAACCCTGGTTTGGAGCTGTGGGAGCGTGTGCAGGCTGCCCTAAGCCGGCCTCGGCGAGAGATAGGGTTGTTGGTGCTTGGAATAGTCTCGTTAATAACCTTAATTGCGACAGCCGTAACGGCGTCGGTATCCCTTGCTCAAGCGGTGCACTCTGCGGATACGGTAGATCAGCTTGCACATAATACATCAATAGTGATGGGGACTCAAGAAAACATAGATAAGAGGATTGAAACCCGGTTAAATATACTATATGATACTGTTAGATTTCTAGGGGAAGAAATTCAAAGTTTAAAATTGCGCACCAAAATCCGGTGCCATAGTGATTACCACTGGATTTGTGTAACTCCTAAAGAGTATAATATCTCTGAGACCTCCTGGGATCGAGTACAGCGCCATCTTGAGGGGATATGGTCAAATTCTAATCTGTCCCTCGATCTCTTGCAACTGCATCAAGAAATTATGGAGATAGAAGAAGCTCCTCATGCCAAGCTAACTGTTGCTCAGCTTGCTGAAAACTTTGTAAGCTCTTTGTTTTCTCACTTCCCTTCCCTGACACACGCATGGTATGTTGTAGGAACAATTATAGGAGTGTTAGTGGTAATTGTTCTTTTCATGTGCCTCTTGCCTTGTGCGGTTAAAATCATACTCGCAGAAGTTTATAAGCTAAGAGCCATCATACGTAGCCATCAGCTAATCAACCGCGGTGAGCTCAGAATGTCACCTTGAATGCCACTCAGGTATCTCTTGGCTCCATCAGTGATTCATTTAGTATGTTATAACAATCAGTTTCATTCCTCAAAAACTAGGCAGGCATACGAGCCTTGATGATTCCGGCTCAAATACTCCTTCTAAAATGCATCTGCAAACTTGTATGACAACAATGACTACAGCAACGGGCTTTGGTCTAAGCCATGATGGCTCAGGAGGCTGGTACCTCCCTTTCTCCCCCAAGATATGGCTTAGTATGCTGGATCGGTAGTCAAAGACGGGTAAGACTGATCCCTCACCATAGCAACCTAAGACAGGGGCTCCTCGGCCCAGGGGAGTACCCGATGACGGGTAAGCATGTGTGCTGAGGATTGGCAACCTAAGACAGGCACGATCCCTGCCATATAAAAAAAATAAAAAGGGGGGAGCTGTGGAGAGCCATCCAGCAGATGCAAGGAGTCACGTAGACGGGAGTGCCTGAAGGTTGAGGAAATGAGAATGATTGGTTTAGGAGGATGTGGGCGCGCTCGTGGCCGGCGCGTGAACAGCACTAGGAGCCAAGAGATAAACGCATGATCACTGCTAGAGAACAATAGAATCCTGCACGGTTACATAAGAGCGCACGAGGACGCTGCATGCACAGCACTCTGATTGGGCGGAAAGGGGGGCGTACACACGTGAATATATACTGCTGTAAATGCTTGGTTCGGGGGGTCCCGGTGAAGAAATAATAAAAGAAGCTTGCCACTCACCTCGTCTGCGGGTCGTTCTTGCGGGCCGAGAGCGACAGTTCTCCTCAAGGATGTGGATGGATTCCTTTCTCACATTGAGGTCCTTCATCCATTTTGAGTCTATTTTTGCGTGTGGTGTAAGGAAATGGTCCAATTTCATTTTTCTGCATGTGGCTGTCCAATTTTCCCAGCACCATTTATTGAAGAGGCTGTCTTTTTTCCATTGGACATTCTTTCCTGCTTTGTCGAAGATTAGTTGACCATAGATTTGAGGGTCTATTTCTGGGCTCTCTATTCTGTTCCATTGATCTATGTGTCTGTTTTTGTGCCAGTACCATGCTGTCTTGATGATGACAGCTTTGTAATAGAGCTTGAAGTCCGGAATTGTGATGCCACCAACGTTGGCTTTCTTTTTCAATATCCCTTTGGCTATTCGAGGTCTTTTCTGGTTCCATATAAATTTTAGAATTATTTGTTCCATTTCTTTGAAAAAGATGGATGGTACTTTGATAGGAATTGCATTAAATGTGTAGATTGCTTTAGGTAGCATAGACATTTTCACAATATTTATTCTTCCAATCCAGGAGCATGGAACATTTTTCCATTTCTTTGTGTCTTCCTCAATTTCTTTCAACAGTACATTATTCACCACGACCAAGATTATTCACCACGACCAAGTGGGATTTATTCTAGGGCTGCAAGGTTGGTTCAACATCCGCAAATCAGTCAATGTGATACAACACATCAATAAAAGAAAGAACAAGAACCATATGATACTCTCAATAGATGCTGAAAAAGCATTTGACAAAGTACAGCATCCTTTCCTGATCAAAACTCTTCAAAGTGTAGGGATAGAGGGCACATACCTCAATATCATCAAAGCCATCTATGAAAAACCCACCGCAAATATCATTCTCAATGGAGAAAAACTGAAAGCTTTTCCGCTAAGGTCAGGAACACGGCAGGGATGTCCATTATCACCACTGCTATTCAACATAGTACTAGAGGTCCTAGCCTCAGCAATTAGACAACAAAAGGAAATTAAAGGCATCCAAATCGGCAAAGAAGAAGTCCAATTATCACTCTTCGCAGATGATATGATACTATATGTGGAAAACCCAAAAGACTCCACTCCAAAACTGCTAGAACTTATACAGGAATTCAGTAAAGTGTCAGGATATAAAATCAATGCACAGAAATCAGTTGCATTTCTCTACACCAACAGCAAGACAGAAGAAAGAGATATTAAGGAGTCAATCCCATTTACAATTGCATCCAAAACCATAAGATACCTAGGAATAAACCTAACCAAAGAGACACAGAATCTATACTCAGAAAACTATAAAGTACTCTTGAGACCACTCTCTTAAGGCTCTTGCTTGAGGGTCCGGCATACAGTAAAAATTTAATAGGAGCTCCACAGCATAAAAAGTGGCGTGCCGCAGTTACCGTCCTGACAGCCACTAAGTGTGGGGATGTTGACAGCCCACAGATTTCATGGAGTTGGGTATGAGAAGCCTACACTGGCTTCCAGACCTCAGTGTTGACAGGGTAAAGGCAATGGCTTCTGTCTGTCTTTAGAGGCTCCCGAAAGGAATATGGAGATGGTCCTAGTGATAGCAACCTTCCAGATGGTCAGTGGAAATCTAGTTTCATGCTGTTTTCCCCACGTGTAGTGTGGTTTGTTGTGCCTGATGCTACGGTCTAAATGGAGGAAAATGACACATTAAAGAAATGAAATACGTTATGGCAATGGTCCTTCCCAGCGTTTTAATTGTGCACTCCAACAGTAAGACATTTTAGGTATATATTTATTGGAAATTATAATCTGCACTACTTTCCTGATATGATATATGCATTATAACCCCATGCAAAAAATGAACTAAAAAAGGGCAAGGGAAGGAAGACTTAAGCAATAGGTCTAAATAGTTTCAGATGAGACAAATTCAGTTATCATCAGCAGTGTATGCAAAGCCTCCTTTTTAAATGGTCTTGGTCATTTAAAAATGTTTTTTAATTGGCTTACTGCCTGATTTGTGTTGTCACAGTTTCTGCCTTGTTTTGTGGCTGACTAAAGCTCTTTAGTAGGACAGTGTCCATTCTGCCATTTTTGTGACTGTTTATGCCCATATTTGAATGATCTTTTTTAAAAAAATATTTTATTTATTTATTTGACAGACACACACACACATGCACACACACACACACATACAGCGAGAGAGGGATCACAAGCAGGGGGAGTGGAAGAGGGAGAAGCAGGCTTCCTGCTGAAGTGGGGCTTGATCCCAGGACCCTGGAATCATGACCTGAGCCAAAGGCAGAGGCTTAACAACTGAGCCACCCAGGTGGCCCTTGAATGATCTTTAATCAAAAATTCACTGTAGGGCTTTTTGTAAAGCCCCCTGTCCCTTTGGTGAAGGTTAGTTTAGTTAAAACTCGATTACATCATCTGCTTCCACTGAACTGAGCCAGAGAATCCATAATGAATCTCAGTCCACGTGAGCTCATGCAAGGGCTACTGTCTTCCCTAAGGATACCATATTTGCCTTGGGCAACTTGACTAGGACCAAGCAAGGGTGTTGGTGAACTCATTTCTGGTTTTTTACATAAAAACAAATATAAAAAGAATTTCTGGGTCACCTGGGTGGCTCAGGCGGTTAAGCATCTATCTGGGGCTCGGGTGGTCTCTGGGTCCTGGGATCAAACCCTAGGTTGGGCTTCCTGCTCAGTGGGGGGCCTTCTTCTCCCTCTCTCTGTATCCCTCCCACCCTCGTTTTGTTCTCTCTCTCTAGCTCCCTCTATCTTAAATAAATAAGTAAATAAATATTATTAAAAAAAAAAAAAGAATTTCTAATGTGGTCTTCTTGGACCACATTGGTGCCACTGTCCCAGACTCAGACATCATTAGGGTTCCTGGCATTTCTCTTCCTTGAGATTCTATAGCAGAATGAATGAGACCTTTAGACGCACTGGACTTTGTTTTCTATATTTTGCCTTACTCTGTTCGTGTAGCTCTTCACTGTTTATGAATCACTTCCACATATTTCTGTCATTTGCATTTAGCATTTCTGTAGGAGTGGCAAAGCAGGTCTGATTCTGTTCACCCTATCGATGGAAGAGATGAACCATCAGCGGCATTGGCTGGAGAGGTGAAAGAGCTGTCCCAGTTCATACAGTTGGTAGGACTTATTTTCTGAAAGCAATATCCTGCTGTTTCTCATACATCATTTTTTAAAAAAGATTTTGTTTATTTATTTATTTGACAGACAGAGATCACAAGTAGGCAGAGAGGCAGGCAGAGAGAGAGGAGGAAGCAGGCTCTCTGCCTAGCAGAGAGCCCGATGTGGGGCTCGATCCCAGGACTCTGGGATCATGACCTGAGCCAAAGGCAGAGGCTTTATTTAACCCACTGAGCCACCTAGGCGCCCCATCTCATACATCATTTTTAAAAAAGATTTTACTCACTTATTTGAGAAAGAGAGTGAGGAGAGCATGAGCAGGGGGAAGAAGGGAGGGAGAGAGAGAAGCAGGGACTCTCTGCTGAGCAGGGAGCCCAACCTAGGGGCTGTTCCCAGGACCCTGAGATCATGATCTGAGCTGAAGTCAGATGCTTAACAGACTGAACCACCCAGGTGCCCATTGTTTCATCATCTTAACCAACTTTAAACTGTATTCATATTTGTCTGAACTGAGGTGAGAGGGAGCTATGCAACCAAACAGAAGAACTGGTTCTAGGTGGTGCTGGGAATGGATTAAGAGGAAGCAAGCATAGTAGGACACACATGTGGAGGAAAGCAATTAGCATTTATTGAGCACTTATTTTACTCTGTGCTCTTTACACACACCGTTCCTTTAATATGCTTCTTAAAAGGGGTAGGTTTTTACATGTAAGGACATCGAAGTTCAGAGGTGTTAAAGTAATTTGTCTCAAGTGCACAACTTTTAAGTTGTGGGGTTGAAACCAAAGGGAGCTGACATTAAAAATATATACATTTTCAGTATCTAGGTAATGTTAAAAGAACAAAACACATTAAACTTGAAAGCCCTGCAAGCAGTTTTTGTCCCAAATTGGATCTCTGGTTTGGGCTCAAAATCAAATATGACAACACCAAATGCTAGCAAGGGTGGAGAGAAACTGGATCACTAAGACACTGCTGGTGGGAACTAAAATAGTACAGCCAGTCTGGAACGCAGTTTGGCAATTCCCTAAAAAGTAAACGTGTAACTACCAAGTGACTAAGCAATTGCACTCCTGGGCATTTATCTCAGATAGATGATGATCTAAGTTTGCGTGGAAACCTGTACAAAAAGCAGCTTATTCATGATTGCCCTAAAATGAAAACAACTCATGGATTCTTCAATGGATAAACAACCTGTTGACATTCTGTTAACAAGTAAGCAAGTGTTGCTGATCATAGTATAGCCATACCATGGAATACTATTCAGCAACAAAAGAAAAAGGAATAAATTATCAATAAGCTCAAGAATCTGAACGCATCTCCAGAGAATTACACCGGGGATGGGAGGGAAGTACTAACCTAGGATGAGTTCTAGACTGTATGTTCCCACTTATGTAACATGCTTGAAATGCCAGAATCACAGAAGTGGAGAAGAGGTTAGTGGTTACTAGAAGTTAAGGAGTGGTGGAAGGGGCGTGCGTGCAGCTACAGAAGGACAGCAAAAGGGATGCCTGTGGTTATGGAAATGTTCTGTATCTTAACTGTATGCATGTCCATATCCTGGTTGTGATGTTTTACTCTAATTTTGCAGGATGTTTACTACAGGAAGAAACTGGGTAAAGGGTGCAAGAGATCCCTATTATTTGTTACAACTGCATGAGAATCTATAATTACATCAAAATAAGAACCTTAATAAGAAAGTTGATTGATCTTTACTGACTTCCAGAACTGACCTGAAAAGAGAGGAACATTGGGATTGAGAATAGGGGTTGTGAACTTTAAGAATTGTTTTCAGTGCACCACTCAAACTGGGTCTGAATTTTTTCCTTCTGATTTTTATTAGGGATTATAAAGCATTCGTACTGCTATTTTGGGGGAAGAATGCCACCTCTTCATTATAGGACTTCCATTTTGCAAACTAGAGTGATTTTTTTTTTTTTTTTTAGCTCATCAGGTGGCTAATTTACACATTAGAGGATGAAACTAGACTGGTGCCTGGCTGGCTCAGTCGGAAGAGTGTGTGACTCTTGATCTTGGGGTTGTGAGTTCGAGTCCAATGTTGGGTGTAGAAATTACTACAAAATAAATAAACTTAAAAAAAAAAAGAAGATGAAACTAGATTGCATTGGACTTGACTGTCACATCCGTCTTTTTTTAAGATTTTGTTTTTAAGATTTTGTTTGTAATCTGTATATCCAATATGAGGCTGGAAATCATAACCCAGAGATCAAGTTACAGACTCTACCAACTGAGTCAGCCAGGTGCCGCTCTCACATTTATTCTTAAAGTCAGAGAAGAGGTTTTTTTGTTTTGTTTTGTTTGCTTGTTTGTTTGTTTAAAGGTTTATTTATTTAGGGTACCTGGGTGGCTCAGTTAGTTGAGTGTCTGCCTTCAACTCAGGTCATGAACTTGGAGTCCCAGGATCTAGCCCCTCCTCAGGCTTCTTGAGCTTTGGGGAGTCTGCTTCTTTTTCTGTCCCTTACCCTACTCATGTTCTCTCTCTCTCATGCTCTCTGTGTTTCTCTCAAATAAATAAATAACATCTTTTAAAAAATGATTTATTTATTTGAGAGAGAGGGCACATGTTCAAGTGCGTGCCCGCGTCCAGGGAGGGGCAGAGGGAGAGAATCTTCAAGTGACTCCAGGCTGAATGCTGAGTCCTTTGAGGCGGTGGGGAGGGGAGGGGGGGCTCGATCTCAGGACCATGAGATCCTGACCTGAGTCACAACCAAGAGTCAGTTGCTAAACTGACTGAATCACCCAAGCGCCCCAAGAAAAGTGTTTTCATTACCCTTCTTTGTCCTTTTAAACTTATTTAAAAAAAAATTTTATTTATTTATTTGACAGAGAGGGAGACACAGCGAGAGAGTGACCACAAACAAGGGGAGTGGGAAAGGGAACAGCAGGGGAAGGAGTAGTCAGAGGGAGAGGGAGAAGTAGGCTTCCCACTGAGCAGGAAGCCTGATTCTGGGCTTAATCCCACCACCCTGGGATCATGACATGAGCCAAAGGCAGATGCTGAACACTTAAGGACTGAGCCACCAGACACCCCTATTTTTATTCTTTTCTCCATCATCCTATTTGAACTCATATTTTCCCATACTGTAGTATTTAATCTAAAAACCAATAAGTGTCCCTATTGTAGATGAAATTAGGAATGTCATTCTTAAAAATGCAAAATATAAAGATATACTGAAATGCATGCAGTATGCTTGGATATTCTTATTTTTGGAGAGATCTAGTGGAGATTATGAGTGTAATTTAAAAAATCTAGTGATGGTTTGTTGAGAAAATAAAGCGGCAGCAGGATTCCCGAGGGTTGGTCTTGCTCTTCCCAGCCACCGGCGTGGTCCCCCACCCCCATTCCAAGCACCTGACAAAGGCAGAGAGTGATTTAGTCATTGCCGAGGAGCTGCCGTCATGACAAATAGGGGTTAAATTGTGAGAATTTCAGGACATATTTTGGGGAAGGATTAAATAAATCAGGGGACTTGCTGACAGCAAATTGTATCTTTGAGTGGCTGATTTGAAACACAGCATCAGAGAATTGAGATGAATCCCAGGTGGTCTTTGGGAGCTTGAAAAAGTCCCAATGAGTTGGCCGACTTCCGCCTACGCTGCCTTTCAGCATCATTAAACAGTCTCTAAGTGATGGCTTATCAATTATCACCTTAAGAAAAGATTATGCTAAATACAGTGGTGGAATTAATCCAGTGAACATTATTTATAGTTCAATGAAATTATTTCCCTCATTGCAGGGGTAGAAGGCCCTTGAACGGCTTCTTTTGTGGAATTTTCAATTCTATCATGGTGTTACTACAACATAACTTTTTCAAGGAATTTGAAGTGCATTAAATGCTTTCTTAACTGTCAGACTGAAGAGGAATGCATGTAAGCTCTTACTCATAATAGTGAATGATGAAGTCTATTCAAGGATGCCAAGTTGGATGCTAAAATGAAGTCTTTCAATTCAACTAGCTCTCAGTGGAATGAGAGATGTCGAAAAGAGTGATTGCTACCACATAGGCTGAAAAAGAAATCCTGGCACACATGGGCATTTCCAGCTGCTTGCTGGGAGGAAGTGCCATGGGGGACAGGGGCTGTGAAACAGGTGAACGCCAGGCAACACGGAGTCCTCACTGCATGTCTGTATGAGAGAATTTAGCATGGGTGGCCCACTTCGGTTTAATGTTTTGTCAGACCAAATAGACAAAGAAAATACAAACAACAGAAACGATGAAAGTCCTGAAACCGACAATAACACAACAAAAACTTAAATTTTTTAATTAAACAAAAATTGGGGTTTTATGAGGTTGACTTGAGGTCAGGAAAAGAACGGTAAACTTTTGAGAGGAAGAAAGAAACCATCAAAGCCGGGGGAAGCTCGAAGTGGGGTTTAATAGCAGCTATCATATTGCTCCCAAGCCTTGGCCATTTCTGACGCAGCTGTTTTAGCTGTTTTGTTTTAAGATGTTCCCAGTCCTGTTCCACTAACACAGCCTTCCACAGTGACCTGAGTGCACAAACCTAGGGACTTGGGGCTTTCTAGATAACTGTATACCCCTCAGAGAATTACTGCAGGAGCCGTTAAATGAAAATGATGAAATCCAATATAGCATCTGGCATTTAACCTTGGTTGTCTTCTTCCTTCTGCTCTCCATCTGAGTGGGTAAGAAGGTCAGCTCACTTAAATGTGAACCCTCAAAGTCAGACACCTTCACTATATCCTGGTGTGTCTCTCAGGTCACAGGCTAGGTGGGAGGGTTCCCCAATGGGATATAGCTGTGCCAGTAATAGTGACAGTAGAGGTGGGACTTGAGTGCGGGGTAATCTGGGAATGCATTTCTGTTAAGTAGGCTCCACGCCCAGCATGGAGCCCAATGTGGGACTTGAACTCATGACCCTGAGACCAAGACCTGAGCTGAGATCAAGAGTCAGACACTTAACTGACTGAACCACCCAGGCACCCCCAATATATTGGTGTTAACCCATTTTTTATTTGTTTTGGTGGGTAGCCATATACGTCTGGAATATGACTCTGGGTTCACCAATTTCAGGATGGCCTCCAGAGGGGATTCAGGAGAAAACTCTGAGGTTCTCTTATTTCATACAAAGGAAGGTCCAAGCAACCTCTTCTAAAGATACAGTCACATCTATTAACTTTAAGTTCTGACTGACTAATTTTGTCTGGATCTTTTGGAAACCTTAAAATTATTTCTTCCTGGGATTCAAACTCAGAATTACATGGAATGAATTACGTGAAGTGGATCTGAGCCTTGTTTTTGAGACTTTTATCTTGAATTCCTTCTGGGATCTCTTCTAGGGTGCACCCTTCTGTGACTCTGGTTTGGGTCCCTAAGTTCATTAATTAATTAATGGGATTAATTAATTAATTCTTCTATAAGTGTTAATTGAATGCATACTGTATGCAAGACTTAAAATAAAGCAAGCTTGAGATCCTAGAGTTCATTGATTTCCTTACAAATTCTAAAGTCAAAAATGCTAACTCTACATTTATATGAGGATTTAGGATTAAAAGGAAATAAGTAAGTCACAGAGTGTTCAGGAAATAATGACTTACTTTGCTCAGGAGGAGAATATTCAATTCTAAAACATACTGATATATATAAACACATTTGGTAATAAAACAATGTAATTTTTACAGGAACATATCTAATCATGAACACTGAGATCCACGCTCTTCCAAATGCATAAAATAAGTTAGAGCTTTATTCATACTAATGATAATGGGAGTTACATATGTGCATACAGTGAGTTCATGGTTGAAGGCCAAGCTGATTAGGATCTGTGTTCTGTGGTTTTTGTCACTTGTGTGTGTTTAAACCCTATAGAATAGGATCTATCCCCATGTATTTGGTTTATGAAGAAAACTGGTAACATGATATTGAATTAATGATCCAGTTTCTCAAAAGGGGAGACTATTGGCCTAACACCTTCCTAAATTGTAGCTGTCAACATGTTTAGTTTGGTTCTAATGGGAGCTGGGCTGGAGAAAGGAAAAGTTTTATAGGAAAGGTTATGTGATATTAATAAGAACCACATTCTGTTTGATGTTCTCTCAAATTGTATGTCTTTATCTTACTAAAAATTGAACCATTCAAAAATAATAAATCTTCTTTTTCTACAGCCCACAAATGATCAACGTTTTGGATGATCAAAAAATTTTTGTCCTAAAGATATCCCCACTTCTAGCTCAGCTTTATTTTTTGAGGCTGATTTATAGCTAAGAGCACCACTTCATATTTTTTCAAGCATCAAAGTCATAATGTATTTTACAAATACTCAAAAGTGCTTAAAATCCAGGAACCTCTGCATTCCTATTTTTTATTCTTTTATATGTATTCAAATTGGTTAAACAGATGGCTTCCTATTTTTGGAAAAAAAAAAAAAAAACCTGCTAAGAATATTCACCTTAAGACGGAGAACTCGTAGGTTAAATTTCATTCTGGAGTGCACTTTTACAACCAAGTCATTAACCTTTGGAAACGAGAGTATTTGGGAAAAACATGGGAAATCTTAACAAGATGATCTCACAAACACTGACTTGGTAGACATCTCAGAAGCAGAGATGCTCCAGAAGGTTAATGATGAAAGACCTTAAAATGTTTTGCAGACATAGCTATTTAAATTTTCCAAATTTTCTTATTGTTTCTCTTTATTACAATAGCCTTAAGAAATAAATGCTTCATGGAATGTTTCATCATAACTATAGGAATTGGCACAAAAATTCTTGGTGGGAGGATGGAGATTTTGCCATTAGTCCCTTTTAGTCAGTCCTATTTGTTTGGTGCTTACCACACACGAGGTCTTTTCCATGCTTGTGGAGGGGTACAGCAAATTATAACATGTAGAATCGGCCTTTTGAGCTTATGGTTTCGTTAGGCTGAAAGGACTGGAGTCATGGAAAATGAAAAGGCTAAATAGAAGGACTAGTAAATGAGGGTGTTGAAGTGGTCTGCGATTGTTATCGGAGACCCTTTGTTAATGACACGATGTTGAATCAATCCACGATGGAGTGGACAGGTATGAATTCCTCTCCTTGCAGCTTTCACTAGAACTTGAGAGAGACACCAATTCTGGAAAGGCAGAATTTGGGTACCTTAAGGCAGACAAATATCCTAGATGGGAGAGGAGTTTCTTTTTGGAGTCCGACAGGGTTTAAATCTGGGTTCAAATCTTAGTTTGTTTTGTAGATGTGTAATCTTGGGAAGTTACTCAGTTTTTCTAAGCATCTTGAAAAAATGGATTTCTTTTAGGATTAAGTGAGATAAAATATATAAAATGATGCATAATAAGCACTGAATAAATGCTAATGCCCTTAGAGAGAAGATCCTCAACAAGAACAGAAGAAGGAGAGGGCCAACTATGTTTGGGGAGCAGTGGGGAGACTAGTATGAGTCTTGGAGGGAACGATTAAGTAAGAGAAGGGGAGTGAGATGATGTAGAAAGATAAATCAGGATCAGATTTAGTCATTCAATTGTTTCTTCATTTAATAATTTATTGACCTCATTTTATATGGGAAGTCCTCTGCTAGAGATGGGGATACAAAGACAAAGAAGACTTAGCCTTGAATTTCTGCTGGATGGCAGGATAAGGAATTGGAACTTAATGCTGAAATTATATCTTTCAAAAGGGGAGTTTTACAATGGCATTTTTTTAAACTTTTTTTTTTAAGATTTTATTTATTTATTTGACAGACAGAGCTCACAAGTAGGCAGGGAGGCAGGCAGAGAGAGAGAGGAAGGGAAGCAGGCTCCCGCTGAGCAGAGAGTCCGATGCAGGGCTCGATCCCAGGACCCTGGGATGATGACCTGAGCCAAAGGCAGAGGCTTTAACCCACTGAGCCACCCAGGTGCCCCTACAATGGCATTTTTGAGTGATATTTTTGGCATATATTTCTTGTGACCCAAGATATGACTTCGGTTGTTTTCTCTTAGTGGTTTGGGGTTCATGCTGTGCCTATGGTCTTGTTGACCAGGTTCCTGATGGAAGAGTCCATTCAAATGAATGAGGAGGAAGAACTTCTGAGTGGAACTTTATTTTATCCCTTAACATAAAACCTTGGTAATGAAATTGCTCCTGTTTTACCTGTGGTTAAATTTCTCATAAATCTGGGATTTTTTTTTTTATACTCAGAGAGGATTGCTTTGGGTCTACAGTCATGGCAACCCTTAGGACTTGGTACCAGTATAACAGTCTATTCAGGATTAAGGAGAAACTGGATAATCTAGACTTAGTGACTTTCTCCATGATTGTAGGTTCTATGAGTGGAAGTCTCCCCACTGTTAGTAGATTTCTGTAACCAGAGGCCCTGTGACACACAGAACACATGGACACTCAACCACAAGTTCTAGATTGGCTGAGTACAGATGTTTTCTTCATGAAGATTTGCCAGAATACACAGCTTCTGCGTCTTCTAATCACAGATTATTGGCTCATATTCTCACCTCTATCTCTACCAACTATTATTATTATTTACTTCCCCTTTTGGCCTGAGCCCCTTTTGGGCTCAGTGGAACCCAAATCAGATGAGTTGAGGAATCTCTTGCATTCTGGGATCTTCTAGCACATTCTGGGTAACTACTATTTCAATGGCCAATTTCTTTATTTCAGGGTTTGTACCATATTGACTTGTGGCACAGAACTGAGATAAAATTCTTTTTAAGGTGATTATATTTTGTTTCTCAGCTTGGAAGTTGCCACTGGGGCATGGATTCCAAGATATATAACTTATCAGAGGATGTAATACCCCCTTTAATAACTAAGCACCGGGTTTATGCCCATTGTTGTATGTTATTTTATACCTGACTTTGACATCCCCACACAGACATCTATCTACACAGTGTTCAAGCTTCACTTTTTTTTTTTTCGTGGCTGTTTAGCTCAGGTGACCAGGGCATTGAGCTAATGAGAACAAGGTCACAGGTTCAACCTTTGTGTGGGCCAGCAAGCTTTGCTTTGTGCAATGACCACAGACCTGGTCCAGCCAGCTGTCTAGCATATGTCTGCCCCAGGTCATAAGAGGACATGCAGGAGTGTGTGGATGGACAAGAGCAAATCCATCACCACCATTAGAGAAAGCCAAACCAAGCACATGTCCTACTAATGGGGGTCAATAATGTCTCATTTGAATAAGGTTGACATTTTAATATCTCTAGCTGTGAGGGCCTTTTGAACGCCAAATTTAAACATTGTTGCTTTTTTGGTGTGAATTCATTTTTAATAAATGGAAGGCTGTACAGGACCTCAGACAATTTCCAATATCTAAATAGCTGGGTATTAAAAAATTTCACTATGGCTATTCAGTTACCATCCTTTTTTCTTAAAACCTGTTTAAGCTAGTGACATAAATAAGTAGTTTTTCAGCATGTGTTTGATAATCATTATCTTTGTTTAAGAATGAAAACATTTCTATTCAACTTTCTGATAATTAGACCATTAAAATGTTAGCAAGATGCCACTACAATTTTGTATTATTCAACATGCTGGCCATTACTCAGACCACACATCTCTTCTTTCATTTCTAGGCAAATGTGTTCCCCAAATTATTTTATTATTAAGCATCATGTCTTGGATCAAAATCTACTCCATTCCAAAGTGCTCTGCCTCAGGTGTTTCCCCCAGCCAGGTCTTCCCCCCAGCCAGGTTTTTATGAACACTGAAAAACCATTTGATATGGAAGAGGGGAGGGTAGAGTACAGAAGGAAATTTGGTGAGAGAAGGATTGAGAATAATATATTGAAGATTCTCTGAAAATTCATCCATTCATTATTAGACAAGCACTAAAAGAATGATAATGGAAATGTACATTTAAAATTTTTTGAATAGGTAATGTAATTCACAAGGTTAAAAATAAAAAATATAAAATGGTATGTTGTGAGAAGTTTTGTTCCTTCCTCTGTCCCTCATGTACGGATTCTATCTCCCTTGTACAGCCATTTTTACTAGTTTTGAGTGTACTCTTCAGGAGTTATTTTATGCAACTGTATCTTAAACCCTCCCCTCTTTTGATGCAAAGGCTAACACACATCAGCATTGTTCTTAATCTTGCTTTTTTTCACTTAATGTGTCTTAGAGACCATTCTGTGTATGAAGAATAGCCTCATTTTACATAGTTGTATACTATTCTGCTGAATGGATATACTATAACTTATTTATCTAGTTACCTATTGATAGATTATGATGTAGTTTCTCATATTTTCTGTTACAGACGTCAATGGAATAAGTTGTTTTGGAATGTATTACATTGAAAACATTCTTATTCTTTTTTAACATTTGATTATTTTCCATTGAATGGATATATCATAACTTATTTATCTAGCCCCCTATTGGTAGACATTGAGATTCCAGTCTATTATTTTTTATAGACAGTGTGGTAATGAATAACTCTATACATGTATTATCTAATATATGTGCAAGTACCTATGTAGACTTAATCGACAGAAGTCAGATTTTAAAGTAAAGATGAAAATTTTAATGAAATCAAAGTAATAAAAAATTATCATATTATACAATTACTATTTTCATTTTCCAAATCACCTCTATACCCAAGTCATTTTTTTCCTAGTTGTAGAATATGTTATTTTGTCTTTACACTTGACATTATAATATAGACATTTGAAGGATATAGATTCTAGAGCTATAGCAAGAATTAAAGAATTGAGGGAAATCCAAAAAAGAAGAAACTTTCATAGATTGGTGGTTATAGTTGTCTTTTAGGCAGTGTCAGGGTCATACAACAAATTTAATTTAGAAAAGTCTATGTAGCCTACTTAAGATTATAGAAAATGATGTACATTAGAAGTATGAACCCATAAGTGCATGAATGAAATGTTTGGTTGTAAAAAATATTTTCGTTTAGGGATAATTTTTAGATACTATTAGCTTTGGGAATGGTGGGGAAAAACTCTTCTGTCATTGAGTTAGAAATTTTGTGAGAAAACAAGTTAGTTAGCTAATAATGATTGATATTGTCATGTACCATTTCAAGAATGTACCAGGTAATTCTATTTGATATCCAATTAAGTATGAAATGAAGAATTCTTGGGGCGCCTGGGTGGCTCAGTGGGTTAAAGCCTCTGCCTTTGGCTCAGGTCATGATCCCAGGGTCCTGGGATTGAGCCCCCGCATTGGACTCTCTGCTCAGCACGGAGCCTGCTTCCTTTTGCCTGCCTCTCTGCCTGCCTCTCTGCCTGCCAACTTGTGATCTCTATCTGTCAAATAAATAAACAAAATCTTAAAAAAATTTTAAAAAAAAGAAATGAAGAATTCTTTTTTTTTTTTTAAAGGTTATTTTTTGAGAGAGAGAGAGAGAGTAAGAGAGTACAGAGATTGGGTAAAGGGCAAAGGGAGAAGCAGATTCCCTGCTGAGCAAGGAGCCTGATGTGGGAATTGATCCCAGAACTCTGGGATTGTGACCAGAGCCCAAGGCAGATGCTTAACTCACTGAGCCACCTAGGTGCCCCTGAAATCAAGAATTCTAACATTTATTTTACATGAAGAAATAGGAAGGAGAAAAGAAGGTAAAATTCAGAGAATGTGGCCAAAGAACATTTTCCTAAGAACTTCTCAACCTGCTCTGTACATGAACAACACAGCGTTGTAGTTAGCATTTTGTTGGAGATCTCTTGTTAGGCGTGACCTTTAAGGGGAGAGAATTTAAGAAAGCCATTGGTGGAGACTCCTGGGTGGCTCAGTCAGTTAAGTGGCTGCCTTTAGCTCAGGTCATGATCCCAGGCTCCTGAGATCGAGTCCCACATCCGGCTCCTTGTTCAGCAGAGACCCTGCTTCTCCCTTTGCCTGCTGCTCCCCCTGCTTATGTGCTCTCTCTCTGTCTCTCTCTAACAAGTAAATAAAATCTTTAAACATAAATAAGTTTAATTAAGTCATTGATGAAAGACTGGGTTAAGGTAGGACAATGTATTTTTGGGTGATACCAGTAGGGTTCACTATGGGTTTTCATTCCTTCAGAAATCAGTTCACTTATTCATCTATCCCTTGTCACATTCCATATTTATTTGTGTATATTCATCATGCTAAAATTCTGGAAAATACCTTACCCTTGTAAGAGAATTAAGAAATGGACAAGATACAACGAAAGCATTTAAGTACCTCAAAAATGACATAAAATGCTATGGCAGCTCCAAAGAGGAAGACATCAATTTCTTTCCTTAAAAGATTTATTTATTTATTTATTTATCTGGGGAGAAGGGCAGGGAGAAGGGCAAGGGGCAGAGGGAGATTATCTTTCAAACAGACCACCTTGCCCCCAATGAGGGATGAGCCTGAGGCAGCCCTCTATCTCACAACCCATGAGATCAAGATCTGAGCTGAAACCAGGAGTCAAACACTTTCTGAGCCACCCAGGTACCCTGGAATACATTACTTTCAATAGTCAAGAGATAGTAGCGTTGTCTTGGAGAACAAGACAACTGGAGGAACAAAAAATGCAATATAAGATCTTACTGATGATGCTGTGATTTATTGAGAGTCTAGACTGACTGATTTATTGAGAGTCTAGACAGTGCCATGCCGGCACTGTGCCCCTGCCAGCTGCCCACCTTTCCTTAGTCCTGGGACTGATACTTAACTCATTTGCATAGCTTGGCTCCATGTTGTCCAGGGGGACGAATGGACCATTTTAGGTGTTTCTCCAGAGGCACACAGGAGTTGACTGCTGCAGGTATACCTCATGACCCAAAGATTCTGCTTTCATGGTTGATTCTATCCCTTCATTTTTAGCACGTGTTTTGGTGAGCTGAGCTAGCACCTTCTGAAGCTGTCCCAGTCTCAGCAGATTCTCCAGGGAATTAGTATATTTGACAGAGTTGAGGGATGGAGTAGTACCAGGCTGCTTCAGCATGGTCCTGATGTGGCCTCTTTAAACGAGCCAATCCCGGCCCCTCCTGCTAAGCTATCATGGCTGCATCTCAAACATTTTTTCTTTTGAGCTTTGCCAAAAATAACTCTGCAAAGGGTCTTGATGAATTTGGACCTAGGGAGGGGTGTGGTAAGGAAGAGAAATCATTCTCAGTGGAAGAAACATGACAAGCAAAGGTATGCACACAGGAAATTGCCAAGTGTGAGGGGTGGGGAAACAGTTCAGTGTAGCCAAATGAGGGAATTTAAATGGGAACCGTGGATCGTAGGCTCCCGTTTTTGAGCTTGGTGCTCTAAGGTGACATTTGTTGTTATGTTTTTTTCAAGAGAAAGGAGCATTAGTGATTGTCATTTAAGAAATGTACATGTTGCATTTGTAATGTATGAATTACGTTTGGGATTAAAGCTGGTGATGAGATGAGAGTAATAAAGTTAATTGGATTTGTTGGTAACCACTAGAAGGACAACTATGACAATTATTTTCACTCTAGATCAGATTCATTCAATCAAACTTTTGGCAGTGATGGAAATGTTCCCTATCTGTGCTAATACAGTAGGCACTAGTCACATATGGCTATTGAACTCTTGAATGGGGCTAAGGCAGATGAGCAACTGAATTATTCATTGCGTTTGGTTTTAGTTAATTTAAATTTAATTTGCGACATTTGAACGAGTGGCAGTTGTATAAGACAGTGGAGCTTTAAACTGTTCTTGGGTATTCTAAACACATAGAATCATAGCATTAAAAAAATATATATATTTATTTATTTATTTGAGAGAGAGAGAGGGAGACAGAAAGAGAGAAATCCAATTGGACTCCCGGCTGAGCGTGGAGCCTGATGCAAGACTTGAATCCGCAATCTGGCCATCACAAGCTGAGCCAAACTGAGAGCTGGAGGCTCAGCCGACTGGGCCACCCACGCACCCCAGAATCATAGCACTTAAGAGCGGGAATAAACCTTCTCATTTACCTAGTCTAGCACTTTGATGTTACAGATGAGGAAACTAAAGCCCAGAAAATGAAACATCTTGTCTAAGAGCTTGTCCTGGGGTTATGATGAGCAGCTGGAACCTGACCTGATTCCTCATCTCCCAGTTTATTGGATTCTGACCCCATCATTCTGCCTCCCCATTTATGAGAGTAGGACTGCGGCTGCATATAGCTAAAGATGGTCGATTGGTAGATGAGGAAGTGAAGTCAAGTGTAGTCCTTCAAATCAAGCAACTAAAAAATATGTGTGAACATGGCGCCAGGCACTGAGGTTATTAGGATAGGGAGCTGAAAAATGGCATAAGGAACTCACAATCAACTTGAGAAAACAGGAAATGTGTGTGTGTATCTGTCACTGTACAAGGTGACCTACATGAGCTAGCTGAACAAAACCCCAGGCAGGCCTATGAACTTTTAGGGAGAGCATCTTGGGTGGGTGTGTTTCAGGGACAAGACTTGATCTATATTAAAGTTTCTAGCACAGGTGGTAAAAGATAACATTAATGTCATTTAAACTTAACAGTGGTTGACATGAAACAAGTTTCTGAGTCATAGTTGTTTTTGTATTCTTGCATTCTGTATGAATTATACATGTTCCTTTGTGACTACAGCCAGAATGAAGAGCTTAAAATTGGTCCTGGAGGTTTAAAATGTAAAAGGAAAGGAGTTTGTTTCAAGATGATTTTCCTAGAGATTGGTAATTATATATAAGGGTTTAGTATTAAGGCATATTGTTAGATCACAGAAAAGCAAATAATCGTAAAAGACTGTATATCTGAATCAGGAGAAAGGCTTTGGCCGTTATTGTCTTGTAGGGATAGCTGGGAGAGCAAATCCTCACTTCGTTTATTAAAGTCTTTTTTTTTTTTTTTAAAGATTTTATTTATTTATTTGACAGAGAAAAATCACAAGTAGAGGGAGAGGCAGGCAGAGAGAGAGGGAGGGGGAAGCAGGCTCCCCGCTGAGCAGAGAGCCCAATGCGGGACTTGATCCCAGGACCCTGAGATCATGACCTGAGCCGAAGGCAGAGGCTTAACCCACTGAGCCACCCAGGCGCCCTCGTTTATTAAAGTCTTAAGGTAGAATGACATGGCAGCATTTCTAGATTTATTTTTCCCATTGGTAGGCAAAATAAATGAGACCTGAGTCCTCACAGAACATTCCAGAGAGTCAACCAAGAGAAATGGAAAGTGTTAGAAACATTATTGTGTTTGGAAGGCAGGCATAAACGTAAAATAGGGAATGAAAAATAATCTATTATCCAAAGTCAAAGTCCACATTATAGATATTTCTTAACATTTTTGTCTGTGGGGTGTCTGGGTGGCTCAGTGGGTTGGGCCTCTGCCTTCAGCTCAGGTCATGATCTCAGGATCCTGGGATTGAGCCCCGCATCAGGCTCTCTGCTCAGCAGGGAGCCCGCTTCCCTCCCCCCTCTCTCTGCCTGCCTCTCTGCCTACTTGTGATCTCTGTCAAATAAATCTTTAAAAAAACAAAACAAAACTTTTTGTCTGATTTTTATGAAGGTTACATGTGCTTCTTGTCCTTAGCTAGGAAAATAAAGAGAAGATAAAAATGCAAATAAACATCACTTTTAATCTTGCTCAGAGAGGGCCATTGTTAATCGCTGTTCTACTTTGCAAACACCTAGTTTCAATGTTGAGGCAGTTACCAATCATAGAAAGCTGTGAATTCTAATTTTTCACTTTGCCTTAACTGAGTTTTGGATGGAGAATATTTTGAGTGAGAAGTGTTTACTGGGGAAGCCCATACAAGATGGGAAATCTCTGCAGCATTTCTGTCCTGCAGGTCTTTAAGGATGTTAATAAATTATGTCTTGTAATCAGTTGTTAATGACTTCCAAAAGTTTTCTTTGTTGGCGTGCTTTGGTAAGTGGGTTAAATAATCTAGCTTGGTATCTCATTCATTGATCAGCTGATATAAACCATCCATCAATCTGCACCAAGTTTCTTGAATCACCATAGGCTAACAATGTAGAAAACATTGAATGTCTTCAATTGGCAGGACCTCAAAATCCCTGCCTTGTCTCCTTGGCTTATAGAGATCTGAGCTGATCTCTGGGGCTTCTGGAGTGGACTTCAAGAGCCATCTCTTTCCAGTGAAACAAATACATGTTATGATGTTGTATTTATGTTAGGTTGTTTCCCATTTCCATGTAAGTGGATGAAAATAACTTCACCTGCTCTTTTGTTCAGTCCCCAGAAGCGATCCCTGATTTGGCATTTGGGTAATTTTTTAGTTTTTTTTTTATTTTTCTTTCTTGCTGCAAATGGTCTACTAGAAATATTGCTAAAAATGTTTGATCCAACTTGGGTAACCCAAGATGATACTCCGTACTTACTAATCTTGAACTTTATACATCAGTTTCTCATCCTCAGAGGAATTTTTTAAAGATGCTGTTTCCTGCACAATTATTGCCTCCTTTGATCTCACACTACATTTGGTCTTTCAGATAAGAGAGACCAATAATTCCTCAGCTATAACATCAGCAGCATAGATAACTATCATGCATTGTGTGACATGCAATTCATTATTCAGTTGTGAATAACCACCATGGTTCTATATTCAATGTTTTACAGCTCATCTCTTCATGGCTCCCTGAGTTAATATAACACTTATGACTATTTTCAGGTCCAGGAGCAATAAAACAACTCTTTATAAAACGGCATATAATATTTAAATTAAAACATTTTAAGACCTCTAAGAGGAAGAAAATAGCATAGTGAAGTAAATCTCCATATGTAGCTTAGTTATTTTATTTTATTTTATCCAATAAAGGGGCCTCCTTCCTTTGATGTGTCTAGTAATTCTCATTACTGCCTTCTGGATAAACTAGATAAGTGTGTCGAAGCAAAATTTGGCCTTCAGAAATCTTATGATCAGTCTTTACTGATGTTCCATCAGCCTTCTTTATCCACTTAATAATGTACTGTTGGGTTATTTGGCCCACATAAAGACCTCTTTGGAATGTCACAGAAAACAAAAGATTGGTTCAAGATCTGATCCCATATTTACGGACAATCTTCCTACAGTTTTCCGTTCGCCAAATCAAGAGTTGGCAGTCTGGAGATGGCTGGAAGAGCAGTTTCCTAATTTTGAGTCTTTGGCAAGCTGGAATCCACCTGCTAAAACTGAACAGTGTAGAGATTGTTATCCAGTGGGGACATTTGCAACTTCTGTTTGGAGTGCCAAAGAGCAGACTGCATTACTGTGCTGGAAAAATGTAACTTGCTGTTCGTTTGAGTATTAATCTATCAAAATATTTCCTGGACTTATTTTACAGACCTACAAAAGAGCTATTATACATTTGCCATCAGAAAGTTCTTCGTTCATATTGATATTTTTAATTCCTTAATTGAATGGTTTTACTTCCTAGCTTAATGTAGACATTATTTTCAGATTATTAGTGAACTAAGAAAAAGTTAATTTGTAAGTTGAATTGGATTTTTGTTGCAAACTGAAAAGCCTTTTTGTAGCCCAAGAATGTTTTTTTCCTGGACTCTGATTCTCCCCACCACTGCTTAGCCTGTAACCCTCTGCTCTCAAACGAGGGTCTCTCATTTCTTCATTTCTACTTCTCTGCAGGGAAGTGGCTGGCTACTCTGTCAGATAGGATTTGCTCACTCTTTAGGAGACATTGGTTTCTAAACATCCTAGGAAGGGTGGAGATTTCCAAAAGTGATGGATCTAAAGTTTCTTACTCAAGTTTTCTGGTGTGTCAGGATAAAAGTCTAGTCACTGGACCATATAAATTTGAACCCACTCCAAAGGACTTACATTATTGTTTTCTGGAAAAAAAATCATTTGAGATGACAATATATAGTAAATCTTTTTCTAATTTAGCATATATTAGAAAAATTGCATTTTCTTTTCTAATTTAGCATATATTAGAAAAATATTACAATTTAATTCCAGAACAAGACCTTAATTTTGTTTTTTCCCCAGTGATTTCTGGGGCTGTATTTTTTTTCTTCTTTTTCGGTAAGTTCAAAGTTTGCTAAATTTAAAAACAAATTCAATTTGGTTTTTTGATTATTCAAGAAAGATAGACTTAAAAAATTAGTCTGGACTAATTCTTACCTTAAAAACACAAAATAAGAATTGTTTTGAATTTTGCTGTTCTTCCTTCCTTTTTCTCAAATCTAATTTGTCCGTGTGTGTGTATGTGTGTGCATTTAAAGTCTGTAGGTATGCGTGAACTATTAAAAACAAGAGGGGCGCCTGGGTGGCTCAGTGGGTTAAAGCCTCTGCCTTCGGCTCAGGTCATGATCTCAGGGTCCTGGGATCAAGCCCCGCATCGGGCTCTCTGCTCAGCAGGGAGCCTGCTTCCCTTCCTCTCTCTGCCTGCCTCTCTGCCTACTTATGATCTATCTGTCAAATAAAAAAAAAAATCTAAAAACAAGAGACTTCAATGGAAGGAATGACATAGTGAATAAGACACTGTCTACACAAACAAAATTGAGGGTCATTAATAATTATTAGGTGAATTTGGACTATATAGAATGACATGATGTTTGACTGATCTTGGTACCAAATTCCAATTCCTTCAATAAGAATTTTTAAATTATGAAGGTAAATCTTTCCTTCATCTATGTGAATCCCACTTAAAGTATCTAGACCCGGGGCGCTACCAACAGGAGTACACTGAGCTGACGTAAGCAAGGTTTTGTCAGAATAAAAATCTCTAGTTGATAATGACCTTTCACAACCCCCTTCTTTGCTCCTGCCCCCTGTGGACTGTGTGCTGAAATGGAAATGGCAAGAATTTTAGAATCAAAAGACCCCCGTTCAGAGTCTTATAGCTTTGGGACTTCGTTAAAGTCATACAGTTTCCCTGAGACACAAATTGTTTCTTATATAAGGGGTGTTAGGGTCTTCTGGGTGGCTCCTTTCGTTGAGCATCTGACTTCGGCTCAGGTCACCATCTCAGGGTCCTGCGATCGAATCCTACATCCAGTCCTGTGTTGGGCTCCACATTTAGTGAGAAGTCTGCTTCTCCCTCTCCCTTTGACCTTCTCCCCACTCATGCTCTCTCTCTTTCTCTCTCAAATGAACAAATGAAATCTTTAAAAACAAAAGAAGTCTGGGCACCTGGATGACTTAATTGGTTCAGCATCTGCCTTCAACTCAGGTCATGATCCCAGGGTCTCGGAATTGAGCTCTATGTTGGGCTTCCTGCTCAGCAGGGAGTCTGCTTGTCCCTGTCCCCCAGCTTGTGCTGACTCTGTCTCACTCTCAAATAAATAAATTAAATTAAAAAAATTAAAAAAGAGTTAATAACATCACCTACCTCACAGGTAGGTAAAAAAAAAAAAAATTGTAAGTAAAAAAAACTGAACATGTGAAAGTGCCTAATAATACCTGATACATAGGAAGTACTCAGTATACTTCATTTTCATAGAATATAAAGGATTAACTATTACTGATTAAATACTGAGTTGTTTTTTGCAACATGGCATCAATGTCGTGGTGTCTTGAGGTTATCTCATTAGTAGTCAATGTAGCCTCTAAACAGGTATCTAGGTTATTGTTTATGCATGTCATCTGATTGTATTTGAATGAAAAAAGGAATAGATGGTACATCTCTTTTCAAACTTAGTGGAGAGGAGTCTGGCTGCCCTCATATTTTTCTTTCTGGAGATCTTGATGTGTGTCTAATTCCTCGACTTACAGTGGCTATTTGAACATATTTTTTTGTTGACCCTCTGGGGCCTCATGCCGCCTTCCCATACCACCACACATCCATAATCCTGAACACTACCAGAAACTCATTTCTCTTTCAAAATTACAGTCAATCTTAAAGGCCAGGGAGATGGAAAGAGCTGGAGTAGAGAAATGGCTACTTCCCCTTTGGTCATCTGGCCAGCCAGTGTCTATAATTCCTCTCTGAGACCTTTGAGAGGCCCCCAGTATGGTCCTCATGATCTTCTCTGCCATCCCCTTGGTCCTTTTTGTGGTAGGAAAGGCTCTACCTTCTATTTGAAAATCACTCCTGTGGTACATCCAAAACTCTAAAGAGAAAAGGGCTATGTCAAGGTTAGACACCGTTCCTGTTTGGAGGTTGTTCAACATCTTGAATGGACACCCATTGGGCGTCCCAGGGGAGGCTGAGAACTCCCCTGCTAGAGCCGCTTGAGCCATATAACCCCATATCTCTGGTGGGCCATTCCTTAAGGGATAAAGCTCTGTGACCTTGAGATCTTTGGCCTTTTCCATCTCTGCTGGCCACTCCATTTATGGAGTGGAGTTGAGGGGGATGGGCCTGGAATCAAGTAACATTTGCCATGTTGTGTGACCTTTGGTCTTATTTCCCTTATTTAAGCAGGCATAATAAAAATAGCTAGCTCACACAGCTCTGTGAACATTCAGGAAGATGAGATGCTGTGGCACTGGGCACATGTAGGTGCCCAGATGCATGTACTTTACTACTAATAATAACAAGGATAAGTTCTAACACAGATGCCAAGAGTTTCAGAATCATGTGCCTTCTTGTGGTTGAGCAAAGACAAATGACGTGGGTGGACGGAGACACAGGGTGAGCTTCCCTGTCCTGGTTCTGCTAGTCTTTGCCTTTGGCATGACGGGTCCTACACTTATTCCAGGGGTTGCAACCACTGGGGATTCAGGCAAACGCAGGGAAACCTGGGTTGCGGGGAGGTGGTCAAGAGTGGCAGGATTTTCTTCATTGGCTTCTCAATGAGCCATAACTCTTTCAGATTCACTGCTCACATATGGCCTCCAAGCAGATCTGGCAGTTTCCATCCATGATGCAGGCTGGGAGAGGGAGGAGAGGGAGGGTCTGGAAAACTCATAAAAGCAGACTGAGTGGTAAAGGAAAATCAATCTTCTCCTGCTTTGGACCAAGTTGATGAGAATCATTCTCCCTGATTCTCCCTAAATTGGAACAAGGCTTAGGACACTAATCCTACTGTAATACCATTTGAAGACGAACACTGACATTTGTGACATTTAAATAACAGTTCAGGTCTGCTATTAAACCGGGGCCTCCAACTGTTTAACCTTTGCCCTTGTGTACTATTACCCTTCGTCTAGGGCATGCAAATGCATTTATTAATGCATTTCAGCTTTCTGATGACACATGCTTATTTAGTGTTGCTGGATACCTTGCATAATGTAAACTACACTGCACCAAACTCCAAATTCACCTGAAAACTTTTAAATATGCTGTATTCCAAAGTGCTCTTTCAGATTGCTTTCATACAGTTAAAGCTAAATAAAAATTTATCCAGAAATTTTCCTGGGGGTGGGGGAAAGTGGATTTCTTGAACTGAGATTATCTCGGGAAATCTGAAGTCATTCATTCGTTCAACAAAATGTCTTAAATACATTTGATGCATTACATGGAGTGTTAAATCCAAAATAAGAAAGACGTGACTTCTGTCCTTAAAGAACTGTAGCTGTGTGATTTTATGGACCTGCTCATGTAGTTCTACACCTTAATTTATATGTCTCTTACCTTAGTCTTTGTCTAATTACACAGACAAAATCTTTACTGGTTTCAGAATCTTCACTGGTTTCAAAAGAGCAGTTTCTCAGGGCATGTGGATGGCTCAGTCGGTTAAGTGTTGGACTCTTGATTTCAGCTCAGGTCATGATCTCAGGGTCATGAGATCGAACCCTGTGTCAGGCTCTGCACTCCACACAGAGTCTGCTTGAGACTCTCTCTGTCTCCCTCTGCCCCTCTACCTCCTCTCTCTAATAAACAAGTAAATCTTAAAAAAAAAAAAAAAAAAGAGCAGCTTTTTTTAGTTTAGTATACATGAGTATGAATAATACAAACTAAATTAGTATTTAGTTTGAATGAATTAGAGGCTGGGGGTATGGATCTTTCCCACTCAGATATGATGTTTTTATAAAGATAGTGTTGGTATTAAAGTCAGGAATAACCTTCTCATCTCTTGGATATTTTCCTAAACAGGAGAAAACACTTCCTGATATATTTCTTATCATCACATACCATTTTCTGAGTATCAGCAGACTGGCTCCGTAACTGACAGAGACGTGAATCAAGGTTACCTTATTATTAGGGTCATACTGATGGCTGAGATTCTAGTTTGGCTTGGTGGTAACTTAGCGCCAACCTGACAGACACATGACAGACCCGTGCTGGGTGACTGGTTCTGCCAGTTTCAAGACAGTGTGAAATTCAGCCAGATGTTGAACTTCACAAGCCTTGGTTTCCTCATCCATTAAATGGGTTAATAGTATTCACGTTGCTGAGTTCTTGGGAAGATCTGAGAAAATAATTCTGGGAAGATAGCCAACACAGAGCATGGCACCCTGCAGCCCTTGTTCTGGTCCCCGGGCTTTAGAGAACCCCTCCCCCCAACTTCATCCCAGCCCTTCTCCAGCTCTACCACTTGTCAAACACACAGCTTTCCTTTCTAGGTCAGTGGCTCTAAACCAGGAGCGATTTTGTCCCTAAGGAGATATTTGGCTATGTCAGGGAATTGTTTTGGTTGTTACGATCTGGGGGGCGGGATTGCTAATTGCATTCAGCAGGTAGAGGCCACAGATGCTGCTAAACATCCTGTCATGCCCAGGAAAACCTCTTCCCTACCTGCCACGAGGACGACTAATCCAGGGCCAAGTGCCGATAATCCCAAGCTTGAGAAACCTTGCTCTAGATTCCTAGAACCCTGAAATTCTCTCCCTAAACAACTCACTTCCAGGGTCTGTGCCTTACCTAGCTAAAAGAGGGAGCTATTTGAGAGGGATATGGGCAAAATATGGATGTGTGGGATGGGGTACCCACAGAGGCTTGTCCACACCACCCTGTTTCAGCGTGCAAGTTGGGGTCTCAGCATTCTGAACTGGAACCTGGGGGTGTCTGGGTGGCTCAGTCATTAAGCGTCTGCCTTCAGTTCAGGTCATGATCCCAGGGTACTCTGATGGAGCAACAGCATCTGGCTTCTGGCTCAGCGGGAGGCCTGCTTCTTTCTTTCTCATTCCCCCTGCTTGTGTTCCCTCTCTCACTGTGTCTTTGTCAAATAATAAACGATAATTTGAAAACAACAACAACAACAACAACAAATGGGAACCTGGCCTTCTAGGTCATTTCGAAGGTATTACTCTTCAAGGTCAGAGAAAAAAATCTCTTTTATTTAACAGTTTGTAAGCTTGGTCTATAACTTTAAATATTTACACATCTAATACAGGGGCCTTTGTTTGTGCTCTTGCTCTGGGCCCCACAGATTTTGGGATGGGTGTGCCAGTGAGACTTCCAAAGGGGCAACATTCCCACTCCATGCCTGGGGTCTCCCGGTCTCCACCCTTCAGGCTCCGTTTTAATAATTCACCTTGACGAAGGCAGATGCTGCCTGGATGGCTCTCCTTCCGTGTGCCCCATGTGCTGAGTCTCTGCACATTTCTTTCGATTGCCGGTTTGTTCCAGAGTTTGTGATCCTTTTTTTGTAGCTGAAATATTTATGGTGACCATCCTCCCCGTGACCTCTTTTCCTGAGAACTTCACTTGAGCGCAGGCATGGGCCTCTGGCAGACGTGTTAGTATCATCTGATCCAAGCAAAGGCCTTCGGGATCCTGTCCAGGGAATCGTTTTCTGCAAATGGCTGTAAGTCAGTGCTGTGAATGGACAGCCATTGCCCACCATGAAGAAAGGCCGCAGGCAGAGAAAGGAAGAGGCTGACAGAGACAGAGAGAGGACTGCCTGGGCTCTTGCTGCTTTTCCAGGCTGGGAAAGATGTCTGGAATGTCTGGAAAGATGCCTCAGTTTCTTCTATGAAATTATCTTATTTGCTTAAACTGGATTGCATGAGTTTCTGTAACGCGTAACCATGAGGGCCTCAACTAAGACCCCATCTTTCAAATCCATCTTTTGGTAGCTTGCCCCAAGTTTCGGTGTCTTACTTGCTCAAATCTGGCCTTGTTCTTGCCAGTCTCCTGACTGGCTGTGTGGAGGCTGGAGCCCATTGCTGGATGTCAAATTTTGCCTGTCTCTTTTTATCATTTATAGGTGGGGATTGACGCCCAGGAGCTGTCCAACATCAGTGGATTGATTTAGAGTCTCTCTCCTAGTTGCAAGAAACAAGTCCGTTAGGCCATGTCCCTCTCCTCTAGTTTTCAAGCCTAAAGCCGAGTCTACATGCTTCCAGGTAAAACTTCCTGAGCAAATGGGTAACACAATTGAAAAATTTATGAACGATAGATAAGGAAACAAATTTTCATCTGGACGTGTGCAGTTTATTGAATGTAATCTTGGATCATAGGAGAATATTCAAGTGAATATTAAGATAGCACTGGAGGGGCAAAGCTTGGAGAAGGGGGGGTGGCATTATGGTTGGAGCATGCGTGCTTGTGAGTGAGTCAAACTTCTCCTTTCCGAGGTCTTTATGTATGTTTTCTTACTTCTTCCTCATTATAACTACATGTTGTAGGTATTATTTAGTACCTCCATTTTTACAGAAAAGAAAACTGTTATGTTTTGTTAATGATAAAGGTGAAGTCTGAATTCAGGTCTCTCTGATTCCACAGGTATGAGGGTAGCAGTAAGGAACCCAAGTTGATAAATACAGAAACCAGTGGTTTTCTTGTAAAAGAGAAATTTTGGGAAGGACTCTTTCTTTCTTTTTAACTATTTGTGTTATACAGAAAATGGGTTCTGAGAAATCAAGTAGGAGTTCTGTTATGTTACATAACAGTCTGGGACACTTCTTATTTCTCTCTCTCTCTGTTCACCTGAGGATTTAGGTCAACTTCCGCAAGAAGCTCTTGGTTCATTAGTTCAGTCAAATTTTTGTTAAGGGCAAAAAAAAAAAAAAAAAAAAAAAAAAAAGGTCAGAATGGCTTTTAGATGTAGTATAGTTCAGACAATTAAGTGACTGGACTGCTCACTCCTTCTTCTGCTCTTTTTTTTTTTTTTTTTTAGATTTTATTTATTTATTTGAGAAAAAGAGAGAGAGCAGGTGAGAACACAGGAGCAGGGGGAGGGAGAAATAGACAGGGAACAGGAAGCCCAGGACCTGGGGATCATGACTTGAGCTGGAGGCAGCTGCTTAACTGACTGAGCCACCCAGTACTGCTTTCCCTTCTCTTCTTGCTGAGCTTCTTTTAGTTTCACCCCTGGAGTTTGCCATGTTTTTATTTTTATCCATGCCATTCAATCAATGTCTGCCAGTTTATTTGGATAGATTTCTCTGAAGTTTGCTTTTGTATAGACTCAGGATAGCTGTCTGGCTAATCTGATCATATATGCAAATATTATAAAGATGATTAACAACAACAAAAAACAAATTCCAAAAATCAAGTCCTTGACATTCTAAACATTCTATTTATATATTTCCAGGCTTAGCCTGGTGGTAATTTTAAATTCAAGAACTAAACCCAATTATAGATCTGCATATAAAAAAGATGTTTATCTTTTTTGTAAGTTTATCATGATCCAGAGAATTTGATGCCAACAGTTTTTCTGACTTTGGTCTAATGCAAATTTTATTTGTGAAATTCCTAGTCTAATGGACATATCCAGGTCCAGGATTATTCAAACAGGACAGTCTTACTATAACTGTTGAGTAATTAGATTTTTTTTTTTTCAAAATTACTTTGCTATGTATTTTAATCAATAGCCAGCAGAATTCTACAGGTTATAGGAGAAATTAAAGGACTAATTAAAGACCCATGTCCACAGTAGAAAAGAAAATGATGAATCTTTTCATCACTCAGCAGTCTGGGATACTCCAAATACATTGTTTTTTTTTCCCCCCTTGGAGTTATTTATTGGCCAGAGGGGAGGGTGGACAGAACTTCTTTGAAGTTAAACATCTTGCTTGGATGAGCAGACATGTTGCATCAAATCAAAGTAATAAAAAGACAAAATGCTTTATTAAATCTTCTTTATCACTATATTGTGCTCCAATAGGATGATCTAATTAAAGGCACCGTTAAGCCTCTTTTCATCTGAAGAGGAGTTCAGAAGCTTTCATTATTACAAGGCTTGCACAGAAACAAATACATTGTTGTATTTCTTCCAAGTTTCTCAGGGGTGCCTCCTTCCTGTTTTGCTTTAATTGTTATGGATGTCTTGGCTGCCACTTCATGGCTTGATGCTAATTAGTCCTTTTCATCTTCAAAGCACCTGTATGACATTAACGTGACTAACATTCATAATACCACTCTGAGATAGGCACTGGAAGCCCTATATTCTTTTTGGAGATATGGAAACAAAAGCAAATAATTAAAAGTGGTGTTTATTTGGATGTTGATGAGCACTTTGCTTTCTGGCTCTGAGCTCCCAAATGCCTCAGGGGGCTTCTTCCTTACCTTTGTGTCTCTCCCTGCCCAGCTCTGTCAGATGCTGTCAATTCATTCTGCATAACATGAAATTTCTTCAAGTAATCTATCTAACCACCATTATCAGCTTGAGAAAAATGTATACCAATCAGGGAGAACTCAATTAGTGGTGGCCCGTCAGTTGGAGTCTTTCTAGATCGCTTGATTTAACAAGTGTTCACGAGATACTGATTCATGTTTTAATTTAATCCTTCTATAATATACAATATCATTCTTGCATAAAAGTTCATTTAGGATGGATTAAACGGGATCCAAAACCAGCAGCTGATGCAGATCTTAACTGGCCAAATTGTTTCATAATTTTCATTTTTTAAAAATGATTTTATTTATTTATTTGACAGACAAAGATCACAAGTAGGCAGAGAGGCAGGCAGAAAAAGAGAGGGAAGCAGGCTCCCTGCTGAGCAGAGAGCCTGGTGGTGGACTGATCCCAGGATCTTAGGATCATGACCTGAGCAGAACGCAGAGGCTTAGCCCACTGAGCCACCCAGGCCTCCCCATAATTTTCCATTTTTGAATTTGCAAATTTTTGTGGTGAAGTTCATGCTTCCAAGATCATTATAGACCTCAATGCCCTCCATTGCTTTCCCCAGAGTTAAATCTGTGTGATTTCTCCTACTTGCCTAACTGGTGAAGACATTTGAGTTTACTGACTAAACAGAGAAGGGAGAGATTGTCTTTTTCCCCCAAATGAAGGCAAATTTGGGAAGTTGGCAAAATGGGTAAACTGCTGAATTTCTTGGCTATCACGTCACTCCTGCCCAAAGATGATCTCTCTCCTTTCCCTGTCGAATACTTATTCATTTATTTCATTTAGCATTCTCAGGGGAAAATAATCTAATAAAGGAATCCACATGGAGTTGTAAATGACTGACACCAGTTTGATGTTTTACCCCTTTAGAGCTACTGAGAGTTTTAAAGAAGATAGTAACCACACCTCCATCTCTGGTAATTGGCAAACCAAGAGAAGTGGTTTTTTTTGTTGTTGTTTTTTGTTTTGTTTTGTTTTTTAAGTAACAGCATGATAGAATCTCTCAAGTCACATTATATACTTGTGATTGTTGGCTTTTATGCTGTGTATATATAAGATATGTCCTACCCAAAAGTCTATAGTTTTTTTTTTTATATTCAGATTTTTGTGTCAGAATCTTAAACATTGGAAGAAATCAACAAGGAAATGTTGAAAAGTAAATCTAAGACATTGCTTATTATTTAGGCTTCTCCCTCTAGTAAAGCGAGAACAGGAAGAGAATGTTCTAGAGTAGAAGTTGCAATGAAAGACAGGCAGACTCTCTTATGTTATTTCCTTTCTGAATTTGATGCTGACCTGCCCGACTCTGAAAGTTTCAGATACAGATAGTAGGGATTTCCAGTGATGATGAATGATCTTAGAGGAGTCGGTTGGGTAATGGCCACTATTAGTGAGAAATAGGAAACATTCCAGTTGGGACCTATTCCAGAATGGACCTGCAGTCCTGGGAGGTAAAAGCCTAGAGCACAGCCTGACTGTATCACTCTCCCGTGTCTTCTGTAGCTTCACTTTGCACTCTATCTTGACCTTAATTGAATTAATTCAACCTATGCCCTTGCAGGACCAGGCAGTGCAGATGCAAATCACTTCCTGAGACATGTACATCCCAGTTCATTCCTTTGGCCTTCCACTTCTAATTTTTCCAGGTTCTCAGCTTTTGCTTAACAGTAACTCGTGACCAAATTTAAATTAAAAAAAATTTTTTTTAAATTTTTGGTGACATTTTCACAACTAATTTGAACTTAGGTCTCTTTGAGGAGAAATAGTTACAAAGAAATAACATCAAATTGCATGGTGTAAATGCCATGCCATTCTATTATGTAAATAGCAACTGAGATATTTCATTGAACATATAGCACTGGTAAAATGTAAACATCATTCTTATTCCAGTTGTTTCAGTGGCACGAATAAATTCACTAACTGATGGTGGAAGTTAAAATTTTTAATAGGGTCCCATAACTCCAATGTGCTGTTCGAGACCTACCACACTGGCATTTTAATGGGCAATTCAGTGTACTGTTGTGGGTTTTGTTTTTTTCTGTCACTTGTCTCAACTAACTTCTCTCATTGTCTCGAGCCACTAGAAATACACTGGGCATGCCAAAGCATCAAATGATTAGTGCTTTGAATTTGCTTATTTTTTTTTAAATGTAGCTGGAACTCTGTATTGTCCAGAGTACTCCAAGCAAAACTCTCACAGATCATATCTTGCCAAGCATATTATTGGAGGAAACATACATGCTTGGTTATAAGATAAGGAATGTACCTTGGAGAGAGCTGAGTATCACTACTTTTTGGAGATGGTCCTTTATTCCAGATTTATCGACTCTAATATGTGAAGATGAAATTGTAACACCTTTTGACCCAAAATTTGATGGAAGATCTTTTCAACGATCCCAACCAACTGCATATTTCATCTTTAAATTAGATTAGTGGGACTACATTAAAATAAAAAGCTTTTGCACAGTGGAGTAAATGATCAACAGAACAAAGAGGCAACTGACTAAATGGGAGAAACCCTGGTGCACTGTTGGTGGGAATGTATATTAGTGCAACCACTATAGAATATAGTATGAAGGGTCCTCAAGAAAATAAAAAATAGAAATATTATATGATCCAATAATTCCATTACTATTTACCTAAAGAAAAGAAACAAATTAATTCAAAAAGATATTGCAACCATATGTTTATTACCATATTATTTATGATAGCCAAGATATGAAAGCCACCCAAGAATCCACTGGTAGATGAATGGATAAAGAAGATGTGGTATATATACACACAATGAAATATTACTCAGCGATAAAACAGAATGAAATCTTGCCAGTTGCAGCAACGTGTATGGGTCTAGAGGATATTATGCTGAGTGAAATAAGTCAGATGGAGAAAAAGATTTCACTTATATGTGAAATCTTAGGGCCAAATGGACAAAGAAACAAAAAAATAGAAGTAGCCTTCTTAATGCAGAGAATAAAATGGTATTGGCCAGAGAGGAGGGGGTTGGGGCTTGGACAAAAGGGGATTAAGAAGTAGAAACTTCTAGTTATAAAATAAATCATAGGGATGAAAAGTACAGCATAAGGCATACAGTCAATAATATTGTAATAACATTGTATCATGGTGGATGGTGACTACACTTGTTCTGAGCACTGTGTAATGTATGAAATTGTTGAATCACTAATATAACTGAAACTGATATAACACTGTATGTCAACTATACTTTAATACTAAAAATTAAAAAAAATAAATTACATTAATGGAAGAATTTCCATTACCTTTCTCTAATAACTGTATTGAGAAAGAAATTACAACTTAACTATTAAGAATACAGTCTTTGGGGGTTATATATATATACTAAACCAGTATAACCTACTGGATTAGTTGTGAGACCTGGGCAAGTTACTTAACTGTTCTATCCTTCAGCTTTCTTATCTGTAAAATGGGTATAAAAATAATAACTGTTCATTAGACTGTTGTAAGGATTAAAAGAAGTAACATATGTAAAGTAGAACAGGGCTTAGCATAGTGCTATATGACTGTAGTTATTTTTCATTTAATTAGTAAACATTTATTAAGAGCTTTTATTATTTATTATCTATTAATACACATCAACTTTCTATATTGTTATTATCTTTTATGGAAAATAATTATTTTATTTTACTGATTTATTTTATTATTTTTTCCAGCTTTATTGAGGTGTGACTGACAAATACAAATTATATATATTTAGGTTGTACAGTGTGTTTTTTAAAAAAGTTGTGCGACATGATGATTTAATGTGCATATATATTGTGAAATGGTTACCATAGTCGAGTTAACATATTAATTATCTAACACAGTTACTATTTTTGTGTAAGATATGGTGAGAAAATTTTAAGATTTACTCTTCTAGTAGATTTTAAGTATACAATACAGCATCGTTAACTATAATCACCATGCTGTACACTGCATTCCCAGAACTTATTTATCCATCTTACCAATGAAAGTTTGTACCCTTTACCAACATTTCCCCATTTCCCCTGCCTCCCAGAGAAATGATTCTTTAAGGAAGTAAATCTGATTAGAGATTCTCTCGACTTTATTCCCCACAGTGAAGGTCAGACTTCGAAGAGTTAAAGCCTAATGAAAATGTGCTCGTATCTGGTAAAATTCTTGGTATGAACACTTCTTCTTTCATTTAAAGGGCAGCATCTGGACTTTAGTAAGCAAATATGCAATAAAATATTATTTTGACCTTTTAAAAAGTTGATCTTTATTTTATTCAAATGGTAAAAATATTCCAAAGAGTAAACTTCTACGTTGGATGGTGTTTTGCTCTTATTTAGTGAAATGTTTATGTACAAATCATGCTTTTACATTCCATATTTTGTACAAAGAAAAGGAGAGCATAAGCTAACAGAATTACCTAAGGTAAAAAAAAACAAAAACAAAAAACAAACATTAGAGATCTGACTTAGGCTCACCAAACGTGGGAATCCAATTTGAAAATACCCTTTTTAGTTGAGGAATGGCTGAATTTTGCTAGCGTAAGGGTCAAATATCTTAGGGTAGATTATTTTGCTCCGTGTTACAGCCAAGTCTCTCTCTCTGACCGGTGTCAAGCAAAACACGGAGATCATTTTATAAGCTCACTCACCACAGCAAAGACATTGTTTCTGACCTGAGACATTTAATTTCTAAAGCTCAAAATGGACTTTGTCAGAAATAGAAAATTATTTCCCGAATGCAAAAACTTTTAAAAAACAAATCAGGGATGCCTGGGAGGCTCAGTGGTTAAGCATCTGCCTTTGGCTTAGGTCATGGTTCCAGGGCTCCTTGCTCAGCAGGAAGCCTGCTTCTCCCTTGCCTGCTCTGCTCTGCCTGCTGCTTCCCCTGCTTGTACTCTCTCTCTCTCATTGACAAATAAATAAAATCTTAAAAAAAAAAAAAACCCAAAACAAATCAGACTAGTGCTTTCATAGGATATCTCTGGTGTGTGTGTGTGTGTTTGTGTGTTTGTGTCCTACTTTGCTTTTATTAGTCTCCAGTTGCCTTTTGGTGAAGCTTAACAGTGTGGCGTCCTTCAGAGCCGAACCACAGGGGAAAGGGGCCAGACCTTCTCTATTCTTCCTCTTCGGAGATTTGGGCAATCAGACATTGTCTTCTGGGGCTTTGGATATTGAGCAGGTGAGTAAGCAAGCAAGGACAGATGAAGACACATTCTGGCAGGGACGATGGGATTGGGGCTGCTTGCCCTGCCAGCCTGCTCCTTGGGTTCCGGCTGCCCAGCTCTGTTGTACCTCTGGGTTTCTGACCCTTCTCCCAGACTGGTCCTCCAGCCTTCTCTCAGTTTTGCAAGCCTCGATATACTTCCATTCACTCTTCTTCTCCACAGGTGTTTTTTTTTTTTTTTTTCCCCTTATGATAATCAGAGGTTTCTATTTCATGCAAACAAGAACTTTCATTGATGTAACAAGCTTCCAAGTCTGGTTGGAAATATATGCCGACCTTTTACACTGAATTATCAATCTAACCAATGGTAAGCAGCCTGAAGGTGACTTACTTTTAAACAACGTTTTCTGGAATCTGTTAGCTATTGTGAAACTGTATCAGTTATATGCATCTGCACGACTGCACGAATAATATTTTGCCCAAATGTATTTTGGTTTGGCGGTCATCCCTAATCAGCCGGCGATGGCTGATCTTATTTCAGTTGCTCTTTTGGAACTGGCAGTTTGACGTTATTGAAATGAGCTTTGCTACTGTCTTGGGGAGGTGGGTTAAGGCAAATCAACAGATGTGTAATTGGTTTCAAAACTGTGCTTTCCCAAAGTGAAATGTCTGGAGTGGTGTTATTAGCTGACATACTGTAGATAGTCCTACATGTCAGGAGCAAGTGACACGTGTCCTGTGGGTCTGATTACTAGCATTAAGGAAGTTCTGCTCTGCATAAACCCCAAAGCAAATCCTCCAGGAAAATTAAAGGTCCCTGTTCCACCATTAAAATGGAAAAGTAATGTGCCTTTTCTGGATTGACTATAAACGTTGACTCGCGGGACTTTGTTCTTAAAGGTGAAAACAAACATGAATAGGAGGCAAGTCGTTTTCCTTAAAAATTCTTAAAACTTTAGTTGAAGCCCTTTGTCAGAAACTTTCTCAAAATAAAACTAAATCAGTATTACCTTATGATCATCACAGAAAAAGAAAAAAAAAAAAAAGCTAAAAAGCCAAAGTAGACATTTTCCTTAAAATACAGCACAAAAGAAATTTTATATGTTGAGGCCATTTCGCAGAAGAGTGATAAATTTGATATTTGAAATGTGAAACGTTGTAGGGATAGCATAAGGAGTTGTATTTATAAAAGATTTTAGGAGTAATTAAATGATTGAAAGCAAATTTATGAGACATCCTGATTATTACATATGGTAGATCTTTGAAATCTAAAAGTAATTAGGTGAGATTCACATGCACACAGTAAATTAAAGGTATTACTAGTAATGCCCAGGAATATGCATATTCTCAATTACATGAAAGTAGAGAGATGGCATAGCCAAGTCATAAATCATGCCTTCTGACCCCAGCTTCTTCACTCTCCAAGTGACTAACTTGAGGCCAAGTTAGCTCAGCTGTAAACTGAAGAATGCCTGTTGTAGGAGTTCAAGCTACCTATCAGCCCTGAGATTTCATGATCCCAAAATCATGTTTAATGCTTATTTTTTTTTTCTTTTTGGTCATTGGATTATGTTTCTCTTCTCTCTGGATGAAGGAGAAAAAAAGCAGAAAGAAACATGATGTTAAAGTAGACCATATAATCCCAAATGCCTGGCCACGGGATGGGTTTGGGAATGAAGATCCCCCTAGTTCATATGCTCCCAGTCCAAGAGAGAGAGTTGGGGCCGGTGTTCGACTAGTGACCACCAGCCAAGACAAAGAATTAAGTCTTCCTGCCCAAGGGAAATCCTGGTGTCAAGGACCGAACTGAAGAAGCAGTTTCTGCCTCTGTCACAAACAACCCCGTGGCTTTGGATGAATGATGTAGCCTTTGCCCGCGTCTTATCTTCGAAAGAGGAGCTAGGATAGACCTTCCACATTTTTTTTCCAGCTTTCCTATTCTTTGATTCAAAGAAAGCCATGTTTTGGGTATCAAGTAATGAGGCTCTTTATCTTCTAATTTGAGGTTAAATGTTCCTTATTTTGCCTCAAACATTATCACTCCAAGCTGCAAAGCGGCAATAGCTCCAAAACTGAGGCTGGCTTTCCATCTTAAATTAGAGCAGGCGAATTTGGGACTTTTCCTTGAATGAAGGAAATAAAAGAACAAGGCACATGGTCAGGAAAACTGTAAAGCTGTGGGAAGATTGAGAGATTAGGCCTTTTTCTATCAAAGGCAAGAAAGCTGTAAGAGGAAAGTGGAAAAAAAAAAAAAAAAGAGTAAGAGCGAGAGAGCAAGCACAGGGGAAGAAGTGGGGGAGGGAGGAGGAAATAGAAGGAGCGCAGCCCCTCCCGCCGGCTGGGCTTTGAAGTGAGGCCAGAACTACAGCAAAGGATTGTGGGATAGGAGGTCAAGAGAAAAAGTAGATGGGGACCCTTTGTTCAGAGGTTAATAGTTATGTGTCAGAAGTGCTTTATCAGAGTAAAAGGCCCTGTGCATTTTTAGATACTTTTTTTTTAGAGGAAAACCAATTCTGTGCAAGTTTCCCAAGGTCCTTAAGAAAGAAGCCTTCCGTTGGTTTCTAACCTTAAAAAAAAATAATAAAAAAAAAGAAGTTCTGCCATCAGAAGCTCTGTTTTAATTAGAAATAACCAATTGTGGAAAAGGCCTGGTGTTTCATATTTAAAATTATCCAAAAGAAAGGATTTTGCTTTTATTTCGGCGCCCCTGAGCTGCTGAGAAGGAGCTGGAGAGCCTTTTAATTGCTCTCCGAGATCTGCACTGTTTCTGCAGGTTCAGTGCCATGCAGGTTATTATGAATGAGGGAGAGACTCCCAGTTCTTCTTAGGCATTCTGATTCCGAGGTGATTCCAGTCAAAGGTCAAAACTGAGTTAATTCAAGTTTTGCTTTGGCAAAGACTTACCTTCTTATTCAGACAGCCAAGCCCATGATTGTGTAAATTTAGCCAAGGCTACCCTGGGAGCATTAAGAAAGTTTTTTTGAAAGGGTTGGGGACAGCAGCACAGAGACGTTTCCTCGAATGAGTTACCCGAAGTGCTTTAAATTAGTAGTTTTAGGGAGTTACCTATATATATATTTGCTAAACAAGAAGGCCAACCAGTTTCCTTTATGTTTGGTAGGTTTCTTTGTGTGCAAGTGACATGGTCAAGCTTTTATCTGCAGAGCTCTTGTCAAACGTGCAGTCACGCAGCCCTCTCAGATGATGAAGGGGGCTCACGGGAAACCTCCACCTCTGACTGCTTAACTTACCAGGACTTTTAAAAGCAAGTCCGATAAAGTTCATAAATTTATCCCATCACTCGTGGCTGATGACACTCCCCAAGTCCGCTTCTGACACTCTTCAGTTCTGGGCATTCATGAAGCTGGGTCAGGGATGACAAATCTAATGCAGAACGGTCAAGTCGTAACTAACGTTTAAGTGTTTCCTTGAAGGTTAAGACCAGAGGATCGGAATAAAAAGTAGCAGGATCCTTGCTCTGATCTTTTTCTGACATTTCCCAAATCCGCAAGGCAGAGGGCACGGTGCAGGTTGGAGTGTAAACTGTTCCACACTCTGAACCCTCACCCAGGAGCGCAGGAGACTTGGTTTTTGCAGCAGGGAATGGGATAAATGCACACACGTTATGCAGCTAATATTTGATTTGTCTGTAGGTTAATTTTTAATAAACTTATTAAACACACTTACCTGCAAAGAAGACCTAAGAGCGCAGATATAATCGATTAGAATATAATCACAAAATACTGAGGTGCAAATTTCTTTTGTTTGATGTTGGGGGGTTTTGTTGTTGTTGTTCTCTCATTTTCTAGGCCCTTGGAGGACAGTTGTTATAAAACAACTGATTTAATACATCTCAGCATTTAAAAAAAAATTGTTTAATCCGTGGAAAAGGATTACATTTCCTCCTCCTTTAATTGTTAGTCAAAATTTCAAATAGAATGTAATGTTTTATATATATGATGACAGGTGAACTGCGTGTTTCTTGTAGGATGGATGGTTAGTTGTCCTTGTATAACCAATATCACTCTATGAAAAAGCTGGTCAAGTAATGCTAGACTCAGTAATAGCTGTGGGTACCTTGAGCACGTCTCAAATCAATAATGACAGAGGTAGCCTGATAGCAATTTATGAACCACAGTCCTCTTGGGAAGCATATTTCAAACCATAACTTCATCTAAACTGTTTATCGGCTAAGCTTGCTCAAATGTATGAAGTGTCAAAAAGTTTCTTTGACATTAGGCTTGTTATTGCCCTTTGATTTATGTACCCAAGCAAAACGTAGTAAATAAAAAGATTGTTTGGTGGTTTGGTATTTGAAGGAAATGATTAGAAACATTTGCCAATGCTATTCATTTTATATGTTTTTTTTTCTTTCAAATAAAAAAAAAAAAGGTATTTCCGTCCGGTGAGTGACTTCACAGTAATGGAAACTTGAATGATCGTTAAAGCAGAAAAGCCAATTGGAGTTGCCGTGAAATATTCAGAAAAGTCTGAACTAAATATGTGATATACATATAAACATCTATCCCTCTCCTTGAATTGTGCATGCCCGACAGTTCACAAAATGTCCCATCTGAGGCACACTTATGGTGGTAAATCTGACTTATTAAAAATGTGGTCGTCATACCTTAGTTAGTTTTTGTGGAAACTTCCACATGGAAAAGTCAAAGGATTATTCTTTTGAAAAGCATTCTTCAAGAAAATTCTTGGGTATACACAAAGCATTTTTATTTGCTTAGGAATGGAAATATTGACTTCTTAAGATTTTTTGATGGTGAAATATTATAAAAGTATAAAAGGCATCAAAAGACAAGCTATAAGACAAATCCTTTGAACAGCATTTCATTTAAATATTTTAGTCCAGGATTTGCATTTTATTTCAGTTTGAGGCTTTCTATTCTTACAATTCCTTAAGCAGATTTTCATACTAGGCAACTCTATGGGTACAGTGTATATAAAAAACCTAAACATAAGATTATAAAAGTTGGCCAAGAGTTACAAAGGGTTGCATTATGGGTTTTTAAAAGATGAAGTTTTAAAAAGTTTTTACATTGATATGAATGGAATTCACTCTCACCTTCAAGGGAAACAAGAAACCTAAGGGGGGATGGACACATTTTATTTTAACGGTTGCTTAAATGAGGACTATTTCTGTTTCTTTTTTTTGAGTGGTTAGCACTAAGTTGATGGGCACCACAAAAAGAAAAAAAAAAGTCCTAGACATGGGACAAATGAGGACACAGATATCCATACCAGCATGGTTAACTTGTTAGCGAATCTGTTTCCTTGAAAACAGGATACAGTGAATCTGTGTCTATTTAATGGAAAGTGGCCACATTTACTGGAGAATTAGGAGAAAACACTCCCCAAAGGAGTCAGAAGTTCTGATCTGCTATCCTTCAAAGAAAGACTGTTTCCTAGGCTGCCCAATATTCCAATGGAGCAACCTATGCCTATTGATAAGTTATCGGATTCCTCTCCGGAATCAGCTTGTCAGGAAGGATACAGAGGGTGGGAGAGGAAGGCAGAAGGGATTGTGATAGTGGCTTTGTCTGATCGCCAAGGTAGGAAGGGGGTGGTGGAGGACTGAGAAAGGAAGAATAAGAGAGGTGAAAGATAGGAAAGAGAACAGGAAAAGGAGGGAAAGAAATCAAACAGAAACAAAGTAAAGTACAGCAGGAAGATGATAGCTAGAAAGGGAAACAAACAATAAAAAAAGACATTTCTGCAAATGGAATCTTCTTTCAGACCTCCAGACTCTTTAGGGCAGAGATTCCTAAGGTGGATCTCACAGACTTTTCCAGGTCTGCGAACCCATTGTGAAATTTTATGCATGTTTTGTGAGGATGGGTATGTGCATTTTTCTTTTTTTTTTTTTTCTGGAGGATTGTTCTTTTCTTTAATCTGCTTCTCCAAGGGATTCCAAGATTTCATAAAACCTAAGAGCCACTACTTTAGTGGGATCTTGTGCACTCTGTAAAGATATTTGTCTTTAAGGAGTCTGAATGCTTGGGATGGACTATAGATTGTCCAGGAATGTTACTTTTTAATATTAAAAGTTGTGTAGTCTGAGGGTTTTCATATTTTCAAGACCTTTAGAAAGCTAGTATTTAAACACTACTGATGGACTTTTGCTTTAAATTAAGTCAATGTTCTTCAAATTGGGTGTCCTGGGAGAGTGGGCAAGCAGTGGTACTCAGGGAAAAGGGTACTAACTTGGAGGCAAATATTTCTGGGACGCAGATACTGTATGGAATGCTAACTGACAGTATGAATCTGGGCCGGTAACATCTGTTCCTCAACTCTCTATCCTCCTCTATAAATGAAGGTGAAGATGAAGGTGATGATATGATGATGGTGACTTAATAGGGCTGTGGTGGAGATGAACAGAAATGTAATACTGGCTAACATTTATTGGGTGCTTACTATCTTCCATGTGCTGTGATAAATATCTCTATACTTTCTACAACTTAATCTTTCCAACAGTTTTTATGAGATTGCTGTTATGTCTTCATTTTATAGGTGGGGAAATTGAGGCAGAGAAGGCAAAAATTTGCTCAAGATCATGAAAGAAATAAAAACAGGCCCAAATATTAACAACACAGGAACCAATAAGTGTTGGCAAGGATGTGGAGAAAGGGGAACCCTGTTCCACTGTTGGTGGGAATGCAAGTTGGAGCAGCTACTCTGGAGAACAGTATGGTGGTTCCTCAAAAAGCTAAAAATAGAACTACCCTATGATCCGGCAATTGTACTTCTAGGTATTTACCAAAAAGATACAAAAGTACACGTTTGAAGGAGTGCATGAACCCTGATGTTTATAGCAACATTATCAATAATAGCGAAATTATGGAAAGAACCCAAAATGCCCATTAATGAATAAAGAATATAGTCCATTATATATATATAAATATATATATTTATATAGAATATTTATATTCTATATAAATATATATGGAATATATATAATTATATATATTTATATATATAATGAAAAACTACTCAGCCATCAAAAAGAATGAAATCTTGCCGTTTGCAACGAAGTGGATGGAACTAGCATGTATAATGCTAAGTGAAATAAGTGAAATAAGTCAATCAGAGAAAGACAAATACCACATGACTTCACTCATGTGGAATTTAGGAAGCAAAATGGATGAACATCGGGACGGGAGGAAAGAGAGAGGGAAACAAATCATGAGAGACTCTTAATGATGGAGAACAAACTGAGGAGTGATGGAGGGAGGTGGGTAGAGTTGGGTTAGATGGGTGATGGGTATTAAGGAGTGTACTTGTTATGATGAACACTAGGTGTTATATGTAAATAATCAGCCATTGAACTCTACTCTTTTTTTAAAAAAGATTTTATTTATTTACTTGACAGAGATCACAAGTAGGCAGAGAGTCAGGCAGAGAGGGAGAGGGGAAAGCAGGCTCCCTGCTGAGCAGAGAGCCCGATGTGGGGCTCGATCCCAGGACCCTGAGATCATGACCTGAGCCGAAGGCAGAGGCTTAACCCACTGAGCCACCCAGATACCCCTGAACTCTACTCTTGAAACCAATATTGAACTATCTCAACTAACTAGAACTTAAATTAAAAAAAAAAAAAAAGGAAAAAAATACATGGTAGAGCCAGTAGGTGAACGTAGTATGGGCTATACAAGCCCATAGCTGATGCTCTTGGGCCATTAGACCAACTTTAGGGCAGTTGCTGAGCCGCAACTGCAGCTGCTGATGGGAGAGGACATTGTTCCTCCCGTGGTGTGGGTACCATGGTAACACGTGCACGGAGGCTGCTCCTATATCTGAAATATGTATTGTTATCTTATTTCCTTCCATGTTGAACATCATCCTCTTCTGTTAGGACTTGTTCTTCTCTTCTCCCCTTCCAAATGACTTCCTGGGTTCTTGTGGTTCTGTAGTTCTAGGGAAGAAAGCATTGCAAGAATTTGATATGAGTTTCAGAAGAAAGTTAAATTTCCATCATCTACCCAAAGTTGTTTCCTAGAAGCTCTGGGAGAAATTGCATCTCCCCAGATACCTGGTTTCCTACCAGAATGAGATCGAATGCTTGTAAAGCATTATCTCAGCAAGAGCCATATGCACCATTAAAACAAAACAAAACAAAATGAAACAAAATGAAACAAAACAAAGCTTTGGAGATGTAACACTTTTCTTTTTTTCAGCTAGCCAACTTCTTGTGGACAATTACATAATGTTAAGTGGGCATTATATAATTTAGTACTTTACATTCAAAGGAAGTTCAGTATTTTTCCTCCGGAGTATTTTACTTTTTTCCTGAGGGATCTGGGTACTCATCAATATGTTTCATATACTTAAATCCTAGAAAAGCATACATGTGAAAATGTAAGTTTCTTTTTCTTATAATCCAAATTTCCTTTCTTTTTTGTTCTTTCTTAGGCTGTGAATCAACAAAATGGCCAACATTGATCTTAAGAGAATTTTATTACCCAGATTTTCAGAAGATTTGGAAAGATATGTCCTGTTGAAAGAGTTTTTCCCCCCTCTCTTCTAGGAGGAAGGACACATATGGAAGGCCTTAGCTTATCTTTAGTGCCTCATACGCCCGTTCTGGACTCCACGGAGAGGCCACTGAATGGGATTAGGCCCAGGAGATAACATGTCAGTCATCATGAGGGATGAGCTAGAGCATGCTTTAATTTTTTCCTTTGGGTCACATGTGAAAAACAATTTACTAGCATTGATGAGTGTTATTAACAATGAGATAGGATATAGTCTCCCCACCCCCACTGGGTGTGCTTAAAAATAGAATAGTTATCTTTTCTCTTGAATGATTTTAATAAAGCTCTGGGGAGCAAAAGGTGGTTTGGCAGATATCTTAAAGGAATTTACTATGCTGTAGTGTAAGTTTTAATTCCTCAACTCCCTATATTATCCTAGTTTAATTGATGATCTGAGTCATTTTATTTTTCCTAAAGCCCCGATTGATTAAATAACAAATCAAATAAATCTTTGTTTTCCACTGAGTAGTTAAGTTGATGCATTCTTTGGTTCTCTACCCTCACAGCCTACATGATAGACATCCCTGGGATTTTGAAAATAAAGCCCCTTTGCATATTTCTTTCTCCAAATGAAATTTTCTTCATTTCCAAATATCACCTCTTAAAATCCGAGAAAATAATGGTAACTCAGTACCTTCCAGAGCTTTTTGGCCTTCATGTTGAAAATAAACAATTTTTAGGAAGGGAGTTTCCCTATCACTTTACTTAAAAATGAGCTCTCGATTTGTCAGAAGCAAGTTTTTCACTGTAGGTACACCAGGTCTTCCCAGTTTGAAACCGGGCATGGATAATTCTTCTCTGAGGCTCTGGAAAGGCGAGGAGTGAGGTTTCCTGACCTGTTATTCCCTCAATATCCTCTCTCCCTCACCTCCCTCCTTCTCAGAAGCAGTGGGCAGCAGTGGGCTACAACACTGGTCTTCTCTGGTGCCTGGTGGAACCTTAATTCCTTCCTGTCAGCACATGCCTAGGCCTCTCTCCTGGTTAGGATAAGGACTGGATAAGCAGTTGAACTTCTGGGGTGTTTTCCAAATGAAATTCAACCTCTAGACCTTGTGAGGCTTAGCCAGCCTTCCTCACTAGCCCAAGATGAGTTTGGAATGAATTTTCACTTAATGGATTCTATTTGTGGGTGGGAGAGGTAATGATTGCATTGCTCAGAGTCATGAGCGTAACTTCAAACCAGGGAAAAGAGCCAAGCAGGCATGTGAGAGTGGACGTGAACCTGAGGAAGTTGTGCTGAGGAGGTGCTGGGAAGATTCTGATCAGCTGTTGAATGGAAGCACCGAAGGTCACGTGACAGAGCTCACCTCCCAACGTCAGGGTCGTGTTGGTGTGGTGATTTAAAAAATGATGTTGCTCATGAAGAAATTGGAAAAGCACCATTTGCAATATATTGAAATGAAAATGCAGTATTGAGGATAAATGACTGAGTATTGATTAGCCAGGTGAGAGGCAATAAGACATGAAAAATGAAATTTGTAGTAGTAGTAGTACCCTGAGGAAGTGGGACTATGCCTCCTGCTGTTTGTTGTGAGGAATTTTCTACTGAGAAAATCCTGTTGAATTTCATGACATGTGAATCTGGTTCTAGGGACTATGAATCTTATTAAAAAAAAAAAAAAGAGAGAGAGAGAGGTTTTTTATTTTATTTTTATTTTTTTTAGAGCTTTTATTTATTTGAGAGAGAGAGAGAAAGAGGGAGAAAGGAGAGGGGGATGGGTAGAAAGAGAAAGAGAAGTAGACTTCTTGCAGATTGGGGAGCTTGGTGAGGGGCTCAATCTTAGGATCTTGAGATCGTGACCTGAGCCAAAGGCAGACACTTAACCAACAGAGCCACCCAGGTGCCCCAGAAGAGAGAAATATTTTAAAATACCAAGAGAACTTTAAAAATTCTCATTTTTAGCCCAGCTACCTTTTACTAAAAGAAATGGTCATGTGTCTATTTGTCTAAGCCACTGTTTTCAAACTGGGACTAAAATGAGGGTGAAGCCAGTGTGGCACCTGTCATGGCCCTATTTTGTACCTATTTTATATATCTTTTCCTTAAGTGCTTAGGCCTCAGATATGTGTGCAAATGGGCTGTCCATCTTTATACTGATTTTAGGAATGTTTTAAATAACGGAGAGAATACATTAAATTTTGACAACAATACTCCTTTGATCTAAGTCAATTCTTCTTTGAAGATGAAACTTGTTTCTCATAACAGAAAAATGTTATCACTAAGAACTTCAACAACAAGCAATTATATGGGAACATCCCTTCTACAATTGGTGAAATTATCAAGAGGTAGAAGATTTCATCTTATCATCATAAAGGTAATGGTCTAGTCAGGCACACAAGGCAGAGAGATGGAGGAGCGCCTGGCTGCCTCAGTCGTTAGGCGTCTGCCTTTGGCTCAGGTCATGATCCTGGGGTCCTGGGATCGAGACCCACATCCGATTCCCTGCTCAGCGGGAAACCTGCTTCTCTCCCTCTTCCACTCCCTGCTGCTTGTGTTCCCTCTCTCACTGTCTCTCTCTGTCAAATAGATAAATAAAATCTTAAAAAAAAAAAAAGACACAGATAGAATATGATAACTTGTTATTTGTGGTAGCATAAGCTAAACGCTAAGGGTGCTGTACTGATGAGCCGTGCTCCAGGAAGACCAAGCGCTCTTTAGATTAGACACGTGGATAAACATGGGACTTGAACCGAGGGGGGATCTGTTCACAGAGGAGGGAAGTGGATGATTCAGGAAGTAGGGTGTTTATTTTGCCATTATTAACTTCCCTTCTTTCCTGTAATAAGATTATACACTCCTGCTAATTGTGGTGTGATTTGTAATGTCCACTTAGAGGGGAAGTATATGTTCTTGGTCTATTAATGTTGGGCTTGCTGTTGTGACTTGCTTTGGTCATGAAGTATGAGTCAGTCCTGACATACGCCACATCAGAGCAGAAGCTTTATTTATTTATTTTAAATTTATTTTTTTAAAGAATTTATTTATTTATTTGACAGAGTGGGAAAAGAGTTAGCCTACAAGCAGGGGGAGCAGCAGAGGGAGAAGGAGAAACAGGCACTCCACTGAGCAGGGAGCCCAGTGGGGGGCTCGATCCCAGGACCCTGGGATCACAACCTGAACCAAAGGCAGATGCTTAAACCACTGAGCCCCCAGGTGCCCCAGAACAGAAGCTTTAAATATGACTGCGTTTTGCTTCTGTTTTCCGCCAGGACCACTGTCTGTCCCAGAGAGTGGCTTCTTCTCGGGTGTGGGTTCCAGAACGAGCTGACCTGTGGCCCACGGAAGGCTCACATGTAATATGAATGAGAAATAAACATTTGTTGTTGCAGTCCAGAGATCTGGGGGTTGTTTGTTCCTACAGCACAGCTGACCAATATAGCGAGGGATCACCACTCGAACAAATGTATGGAGACAGAACCACATGGATGAGGGACAGTAAAAGAAAATCTACTTTGGTCTAGTCAAGGGGTTTGTGTAGGAGAGAAATTAAAAAAAAAAAAAAAAGAGGTTGAGCCATATTACAGAAGCTTTGAATAACAGGTTAATGTCTTAATCTGACCTTGTTCTAAAGACAGTGAGAAAGCACTGAAAATTTTGAGTCCAGGAGTGAAGGAAAAAGGAAGAATCTGGGGAATATTTGTCCAACAGCAGTGTTAGGATAAAGTGGAAAGTGGGAAAGAAACATGTTCTTAAGCATGCGTTAAATGTTTCTGAATAGGGGTGCCTGGCTGGCTCAGTCAGTAGAACATGTGACTCTTGATCTCAGGGTCCCAAGTTCAAGCCCCATGGTGGCTGTAGAGCCTACATAAAAAGAAAAAAGAATTTTTTTTTTTTTCTGAAGAAAAGTGATTATTTTGTTAAAAGAGGATGGAGTTCATATTTCCACATAGAAAAATGCAAGGAAAACAAATCAAATGAGCAAAGCAACTTTAAGGTAAGAAAAAATTGATACTGCCAAGATAGCACAAATGTCTTCTTTGGCCAGGGAAGCAGGCCAATCTGCTGTTTGTCAATGTCTTTGTCAAGCTAAGGCTTTGTGTAACTACCTTAACCATCTGAGGCTGAAGACTTCTTCATAATTCAAGCCTTCTGTTTGTCCGTATATCCCAAGGGACATGCAATTTTTTCTTTGCAGATATGTTATTAGTGTTTTGCTCACTGTGGTATGTAACCTGTGAGATCATGAAGTGCAAGAGAAGTATCCAAGGCACAGAAAACCTGTAGGCTTGGGGCACCTGCGTGTCTCAGTCGTTAAGCATCTGCCTTGAGCTCAGGTAATGATCCCAGAGTTCTGGGATCGAGCCCTGCATAGGGCTCCCTGTTTAGCGGTAAGCCTGCCTCTCTCTCTCCCATTCCCTCTGCTCGTGTTCCTTCTTTCTCTGTCAAATAAATAAATAAAATATTTAAGGAAAAAAAAAAAAAGATTCTCTTTAAAAAAAAAAAAAACCACATACAAACCTGTAAGCTTGCTGGCGCAGAAACTACAAGATTTCAGTACAAATGATCTTTACCACACATATGAACTTACTCATAAGTATCTTTCATATTTAAGCAGGACAAATTTTTACATGGATTGGATGGACTATCCATGCATTTTCCTAGGTGATGTGTCATTTGATGAGTTGGTTTATAGAGGGCAGATAAGAAATTCATGTACGCAACAACACAGAGCGAAGGTCATCTAAACCTTGCAGTCCTCACCTGTGCCCAGATGTGAGTTTCTCCCAATCTGAATTCCTCAGTAGAGTTTTCTCTCTTGGTTGCCCTGATGCATTTTTACTCATCGAGCACAGTGTTTGCCTCAAATCTCACAGAGTCTTACTGCTGTTCTGCAAGTCTCCTGCTTTGTGAACGACAAGGTTTAATGAATTGGGAATATCCACACACACTGCATTCACTTAAAAAGGGAAAATTTTTTAAACAGCTATAGCCACAGAAATTCACAGTTTCATTTATTTAGGAGGAAATGAGAAACTTGGATTGTAGGTGTGCAGTCCTACAATTTCTCAGGCTGATAAAGCTTGGTTTAGGGGATGGTTGGAACAGCATGAGATCGCTTCAGCCGAAATAATTTTTGTGAGCACATTTCCAAACTTATGATCATGTTTTGATAAGAAAAATCCCCTTTCTCCACAAGTTCTCAGGTCCTACTCATTGGCCCCTCACCCTCAATTCTGGAACCTATGTCAGGCTGTTATGTGGCTCAGTTCTTGGTGATATGTTTTCAATTTGAGTCAACTTGATGAGAGAAAAATTACTAAAAAGTGGGAATGAGCTGTCAGGTGAATAGGGTTTTCCTATCAAAGTGGAGGTATTTTTAAAAGCATTTATTATTTCAAACTAAAACATTTATAGAAAGCCATGAGTGTGAAGTGTATGGTTACCAGTTGTGGCTTGCCGTATTGAAAACTTCAAGTTCATAGGAAATATTTACTGAGGCTCTGGCTAGCAAGGAGTTTGTTGGTGGGAATAATTTGGTCCAGAAGGCATGTCAGCTTAAAACAATAGTTTACTAACGTAGTAGTAACAGGCAATTAGGATTCATAAATGTTGCCATGATTGAGACGTAATTTGGGGGTCTTAGATGGAAGCAATTCTGTTCTTAACAGAACAGAACTTAAAGGCTGTATGGCCAGGTCTTCCACGTGACACAAATGTCAGAAGTGAGAAAATAAGCCCTCCATTTTCAATATTTTATGGGCTCTGATGTAATATGGTTTTTTCTTCTGTGTTGAAAATGATGAATATCGTTTTTGGCACATTTGTTCCATAGTAAAGAAGTATTTAGCTTACAAGTGAAAAAGTCTGGCTTTGACTGTGGATTAAAGAGATGTTGTAGAGTGAAGTTTACTTTCGCAGGAAAGGTCAGTTTTGTGTTCTCTGGAAATTTGGTTTTGGAACATATAAAATTCTCTTGTCATGTGAATTCTGGAGATCTGATGAGGGCAATATGTTGAATCAAATTGGGTGAGAACATTCCTTTTTGTGTACGTTCTTCGTAAGCTCACAGTGTTTTTTCTTTCTTTCTTTCTTTTTTTAAATAATTTTTTTTCTTTTTTAGATTTTATTTATTTATTTATTTGACAAGCCAGAGAAGGATGCAGTGAGAGAGGGAATGCAAGCAGAAGGAGTTGGAGAGGGACAAAAAGGCTTCCCGCCTAGCAGGGAGCCTGATGTAGGGCTCTATCCCAGGGCTCTGGCAGGCACTTAATGACTGAGCCACCCAGGCATTCCTCACAGTGTTTTTCTTAGTTTTTGTGATGGAGTTCATATGCATATCGTGTATTATTGAATAAAGAGCAGGCTGCAGGAGACCCGGGTGGCAGAGCTCATTAAGGATCTGAATCTTGGTTTTTTTTTTTTTTTTTTTTTTTTTAATATATTTATTTATTTGACAGAGATCACAAGTAGGCAGAGAGGCAGGCAGAGAGAGAGGAAGGGAGCAGAGAGCCCGATGCGGGGCTCAATCCCAGGACCCTGGAATCATGACCTGAGCCGAAGGCAGAGGCTTTAACCCGCTGAGCCACCCAGGTGCCCTTGAATCTTGGTTTCTGCTCAGGGTGTTATCTCAGGGTCATGAGATCAAGCCCTGAGTTGGGCTCCTTGCTCAGTGCCGAGCCGGGTTGGGATTCTCTCCCTCTCCCCCTGCCCCTCCCGCTCGTGCTCTCTCCATCTCTCTCTCTAAAATAAATAAGTAAATCTTAAAAAAAAAAAAGAGAAGACTGCAAACAGTATTGATGGCATATCACCTTACACATATACATAAAATTGTGCATATGTGTGTGTGTGTGCGTGTGTTATCAACAGAAAGATACCTGGAAGGTTGTTCATATTTGACTCTGGGTGGTGGGTTTTAGGTGATTATTATTTTCTTTATGTATAGTTTTTTAAAAGAGTGCTTGGTTTTCTTTTGTTATTATGAAATAAACCATACATTTGAATGAGGACATATGTACAGTTTAAAGAAGAAAAATACAATGAATACCTAGAGTCCAGCTAAAAAATAGGATGTTACTTTATTTTGGCCTTCCTTCTGCCCCTGCCTCTTTCATGGAGGCAATTATTTGCCTGAATTTTGAATTTTGAGCTCATCATTTCTTTGCTTTTCTGTATGGGTTAACCACCTATAAATGTATCCATAAACTATATATAGTTTCTTTTCATTGCTTTGAACTTTATATAAATGGAGCCATACTGGATATATTCCTCTATAACTTCTTTTTTCTTTTTCTTTTTTTTTTTTTTCGACTCATTATGGTTTGAGATTTATTGATGTTGACGTGTGCCATTGATTTTTTTCTTTGAGAGTGGATAATTTTGTTTCATCGCAAAAAATCAATTCAGTTAAAGTCATTTTGAAAAGAAAAATCTCCTCTTGATCTTTTAGAAATCTGTGTGCAGAGGAGTGCTGAATTATCATGCTCCTATGAACTGAAAATTGTTTTTTACTGTTCGTCTATGTCTCTATATAGATGGTGTCCACAGCTGCCCACAGGATGTGACTTCAGTGGTCCCCGGATGTACATCACAACAAATACCTCTCTTTCCTGCCCCAGTCACAGAGTCTGAAATTCAACCATCAGCTATTCTTTTCCTTAGCATGTTAGGAACTATCTCCCCAAAGGAAAATTGATGTTATTGACCGTCCAACATGAACGAGTATAGCCCAATAATTGCCTTTAGGATCTGGCAAGCAATGACCAGGTGTTGGGCAGAGGAAAGGAATAGTTCTAGACCTTGAGATGTTTGGAGGACTGGCTTCAGTGGGACATTTAAATGAAGCCCTCTGGCATCCCACCAGCAACTGAGAGGGAGAGGCAATACCAGGGATGTGAGCTACAGAGAACGGAGGTGGAAAGGCAAACTTTTATCCCCTTTCTAACATTGCTCATGTAGTGACAAGCAATTTTTGAGTAGTGTGTAAGGCTCTGCGTCAGACATTCTGAATTCAAAATATGGCTAAGACCCAGTCCTTGCTTTTTTTTTTCATTTTTAAAATTTAAATTCAATTACCAACATATAGTATGTCATTAGTTTCATTAATTAATTAAACAATTCATCAGTTGCGTATAACACCCAGTGCTCATTACATCACATGTCCTCCTTAATGCCCCCACCCAGTTACCCCATCCCCCCCACACCCTCCCCTCCAACAATCCTCAGTTTGTTTCCTGTAGTTAAGAGTCTCTCATGGTTTTTCTTCCTCTCTGATGACTTCCCCTTCAGTTTTCTCTCCTTCCTCTTGTGATTCTCTGTACTGTTTCTTATATTCCACATCTGACGGAAACTGTATGATAATTGTCTTTCTCTGACTGACTTATTTCACTCAGCATTCTACCCTCTAATTTCATCCATGTTGATGTAAATGGTAGGTATTCATCCTTTCTGATGGCTGAGTATTTAAAGACCTGCCTTTAAAACAGCAACAATCTTTGTAGCATTTTCCAGAGAATACAAAAGAAGAACCGACTGACTGCCCAGAGGACATCAATGAGGAAGCCATGCTGTGCTGAGACTTGAAGGAAGACATCTGGTGGCCAAGGAAGGGAGACCATTCTTAACTGAGTAAGACCATTTACAGAGGTTAGGGATGCAGGGGCATGAACTCCAGGAAACTGCTAGTACATAAGGCTAGAGTGTAGGGTCCATCCCCCACCACTAACGTGATTGATAGTTCTAGAATCTGGCCACATCGTCCGGCCATGTCGCCCAGCTATCAGAAATCACTCTCTGCTTCTCTAGCACTAAGCCTTCCATTGCACATGATATCATTTGCCCCTGGGCTCAGTCCTCCTCTCCCTCCTTTTTCCCTTTCTGCATCACACGTTCCTAATCTATAAAAACAGAGAAGTACATCAGTTTACCTAAACACTGCTCTGCTTCTGTCTACAGAAAGCCTGATAGCAACTACCACTTGCTAACTATGAAAGGGAAGATTTCTCTTCATCGCTGCAGTTGAGTGATAGAATTCCAGAAACTCCCAGGTTCCAGGGAATGTAGATGATTTGCTTATGAAAGTCCAAGGGCAGCGGTGTATGAGAACACCAAGTAATCACTTATCAAGTATTTGAGTACCTACTGTGAGTGAGACACTATATGGGCATTTTTCCATGTGCTCTGTTGAAGAATCACAGAATGGAGAAATTCCCCATCCCTCTACGACCGCCAACTTCCCAAATCATCCTTCCTATAATTTGACTCTGTTGCATAGGAAATCCATACAAGGCTCACCATCCCTGTAACTAATCAGAGCAGGTGGTGAAGAAATAAAGTTATCATGAGCACAGACAGATTGAACTAGGTGAACTAGATGTTGGTGTCTGCACTTCCCTCCAGAAACCAGTAGTTTCCTTTCCTCTCCACTGTTTCCTTTTATGGCCAGGTTTAATGTTATCAATCTAGAATTTCTGAAACTCCAGAGAAAACCCTATGAGATGTTGCATATGGCTCTCAGTCCCCATTCTCTTGAACACGACCCCTAAAGCCTCTCTTGGATCCCTCACAAAGGGAAGGCTGCTGAATTGCAGCAAGCTTTATGTTTAAGCTATTTCTCTGTTTCTTTTCAGGTCTCCTCTAGGATGTATACATTGAGGGGAACATCTCTACTGCTACCATCTTGGTCCAAGCCATCGTATATCTTACCTATTTACTCTAATATTTTCCGAACTGGTTTCTCCACTTCAGTCCTTGACTCTCCTTTGGCCCATTCTTAACACAGCAGGTAGAATGATCTACTAAAATGTCATTCCTCTGTTAAAACCCTTTAAGCTGGTCTGCCTACTTTCCCTCCCTGCCACTGTTTCCTCCTCCATTTGTCTTACTCAACCTCCTACTGCTCCCCTTGCTTACCATATATGGGACATCCCAGTCTCCTTTCTGGTTCTCCAACACAGCTGTTTCTCTAGGCACCCTCTCACCTCAGGGCGTTTGCACTTGCCGTTTGTTCCCTCTGCCTGGTCCACTCTTCCCCCTTATCTGGCTCATTTCCTCACCACCACTAGGTCCATACTCACATATTACATTCTAAATGAGGATTTTTCTGGCTGCCTGTTTTATATGAAATTGCAACTCTCAGACCCTGTACTTTCTACTTTCCTTCCCCTCTTTATTTTTCTTTATAGTACTCCTTGTCATCTAATACATTATATATCTTATCTTTTTCCTTTGCTTATTCGTTATTTCCCTCCACTAGAATATAAGCTCTGCAAACTTTTTCTATGTTTTTGCATTACTGTATTCCTTGTCACATAGGATGTTGTGTGTGTGTGTGTCTGTGTGTACGTGTAATAAATGAACAAGTATGAAAAAAGAAAGGATTATAACTACCTTCTATTACTTTTCTTAGAATACTTTAGATCCCATCTAGAATTTAGTTAGAACCGTACGTGTTTTTCACTTAAGCGAAAACATTTGTGCATCATGTTTTCTTCTTATGTCCCACCACATTCACTATTTGAATTTTGTCTTTTCTCAGCTGAAGAGAGCAATAGATTGAGGGCAAGGTTAGTCCTTTCTGATTGTTCTCACATTTTGGAAAAAAGTAATTTGTGTTAGAAAGTGAAAAAATTTTTAAGCTTTCAAGAAACATATATATTTTTAAAGATTTTATTGAATTATTTGAGAGAGAGACAAAGCTTCAGCATGAGAGGGGGAGCGACAGAGGGAGAGGGAGAAGCAGGCTCCCTGCTTGGGGTTTGATTCCAGGACCCCGAGACCATGACCTGAGCTGAAGGCAGATGCTTAACCAATTGAGCCACCCATGTGTCCCAAGAAATGTTCTCTTTGAGGAAATGTCTCAGAAATAGCACATTTATTTGTTTGTTTATTTGAAATAGCGTTTAAATATAGCTTTGTGTGATCTACACATTCAATGAAAAGACACCTTTGAGCAGTAATACTTACTGTCAGATTAAGGCAACTTTTATAGTTGAGATGGGTGATCACATTTCTATCCTGATTCATCATCTTGAACTTCAGACATTTGAGACAACATTTGGGTCAGGTGGTCAACAAGTGTATAGATTCCCTTTTTCTTCTTTAACTTAAGTCAGAGGGTAAGCAGAGAGTTTTCTTTGCAGAAGGAAGATGGAGGGGTGTGTTGACAGATCTTTCCTACCACTTGTTTTTACAAGGTTGTGCTGGGACACAGCCACACCGACTTGCCTATGTGCTGTGTCTGGGTATCTCCTCTGCTCTCTGGCCATGTACAGAAAAGCCACAGATCCTTCGTGGACCCCTGATGTTAGAGCATAACTTATTCAAGTTGGGGAGGCCAGCCAAAAGGCAGGGAGCCATATAGAGGAGGATTAGACAAAGGTGTTAGACAAGCCACAGAAGGGCTACTTGGTTCTTAACTAATTAATAGGTAATCACACATTGTCTCAATTTGTGCAATTGCTCAGTCCTGTTACATCATTTACAAATGTAAATTTTCTAAGTAAAACCACATATCCTCATTGATACATTGAAATTCAGAACTTTTTTTTTTTTTTTTTAAATTTTGATTGTTTTTCAAGTAGTAGTTACTCTAGGGGTCCCTGGGTGGCTTGGTGGGTTAAGCATCTGCCTTTGGCTCAAATCATGATCTCAGGGTCCTGGGATTGAGCCCTGTGTGGGGCTCTCTGCTCAGCAGAGAGTCTGCTTCTCCCTTTCTCTGTGTTCATGTGCCCTCTCTCTCTCTAAAATAAATAAAATTTTAAACAAAAAAAGTAATAATGACTCTTGTCCCTAATTTGCAATTGTTTTACAGTTTTTTTAAAGATCAAATGTCATTCTGTGAGCAACACAGCTTTTTATAACAGAAATTATAGTTTAATTTATCTGTTTTTTATTTTTTTAAAGATTTTATTTATTTATTTGTCAGAAAGAGAGAGATCACAAGCAGGCAGAGGCAAAAAGAGAAGCAGGCTCCTTGTTGAGCAAGGAGCCGGATGCGGGACTCGATTCCAGAACTCAACTGAGCCATCCAGGTTTCCCTAATTTATCTGTTTTATATGTGTCTGTTAACACATGATTGGCATCTGTTGTATGTAAGTTAACCCTATTGCAGTGATTAGTTTTTTTTTTTTTTAAAGATTTTATGTATTTATTTGACAGAGAGAAATCACAAGTAGTCGGAGAGGCAGGCAGAGAGAGAGAGAGGAGGAAGCAGGCTCCCTGCTGAGCAGAGAGCCCGATGCAGGACTCGATCCCAGGACCCTGAGACTATGACCTGAGCCGAAGGCAGCAGCTTAACCCACTGAGCCACCCAGTTGCCCCTGCAGTGATTAGTTTTAATGAAATTATCTCTCTCTCTCTCTAAAAGATTTTATTTGTTTATTGGACAGAGAGAGAGAGAGACAGGGAGAGAGGGAATACAAGAAAGGAGAGTGGCAGAGGGAGAGGGAGAAGCAGGCTTCCTTCAGAACAGGGAGTCTCATGTGGGGCTCGATCCCAGAACCCTGGGATCATGACCAGAACCGAAGGCAGAGGCTTAACGAGTGAGCCACCCAGGCGCCCCTGAAATTACCTCTGTAAACATCAACTACTTCACAATGGAATACTGGGTAGCATTAATACCACAGTTAATTTGGTAACTCAGTCAGGTTTTATTAAAAAACAAAAACAACAACAACAAAAACCCTTGCTTTTGGATTTTCTTGAAACACAGACAGCCACCTCTGCATTTAATATTGTATTTTACTTCTGACACATCAAGATAGATTGTATTGAAATGCCCATTGAGATGTGTGATAGATCTCAACTTAAGAACTGCATTTAACATTAGAGAAGCTTTCAGAATGTGCTATTTTCATTTGGGAATATCCAGGAAGGCTCTACTCGGAAGATCAATCATCTATTTAAAGGAATGAGGTTGGTGTAATAGAGACCAGGTGTCAAATCAAGCCTTCCACTGTTTGCTGATAAATAGAAGGCCATGTGACATTTTTTGCTTTAAATACAACTCCAGCGGTCTGAAAAAGTTAGGTGTCTCTGAAAACACAGTATAGTCAGATTAACTTAGGCACTGTGGCCAAGAGGAGACTTCTGTCTTAAATACATAGCCATTAAATCAGCGATAGAGAATGCCGCTGGCATAGTTGCAGTAAATTCTATCATTCAGTCTGAAAGCAATAATGAAAACAAATCTATTTATGCAGGCTTCTGTGTGCCAGACACTATTCTATGTGCCTCCCAGGAATTAAGTCACTTGTTCTCCATAGCATCCTTCCTATGTCCGTTTTGCTGATGAAGACATTGAGGTTTAAGTATCTTCGCAAGAACACAGAGAAGATATGATGGTGGTTGATAAGACCCAGATAATCTGTCTGATCCTGAAACTTGGCTCTTAACCTCTGCAGTGTGACGCTGCTCTAGAGAGACGTAATCTAGAGTATGGTTTATGGAGAAAGATTCAAATAGATCCTCTCTTCTCATCTGTTTTATGTCCTGTGACTTGGTTAAAAATACTGTTCTCTCCAGGGCGCCTGGGTGGCTCAGTCGGTTAGGCATCTTGACTTTGGCTCAGATCATGATCTTAGGGCCCTGGGATGGAGCCCCTCCAGTCAAGCCCTGCCTGGAGCCCCGAGCTCAGCAGGGAGTCTGCTGTCCCTCTCCCTCTGTCCCCTCCCCCTGCTCTTAATCTCTCTCAAGTGAATAAGATCTGAAAAAAACAAAAAACACTGTTCTTTCCTATCCTCTGTTATTTCTTGTACCCTTACATTTGCATACTTAATTGCCTTTTAGAGACGTTCCTCATAAGTGAAATTAAAAATCATGTCCTCTTAACATTATGGTTATCTTTCTCTTATTTATCCTTTCCCTACATTCTGAAATACGGTGTTGTAAATCTCACCTATCATCCATGCCTCAAAAGGTGCTTTCTCATTAAAAAAAGAAAAACAGAGACATTCCAGGGTTGTTCCAGACAGCTGTATTATGTTGAGATGACTTAGGTCTGGAAGGTGTTCATTTTACAGGACATTTCTGGAAACAAATATTTTAGCTTGATTTATGGTGCTGAAATAATTATTGTTATTTTACGGATTCCACATACTTCCACTGGAAGAACATTTGGAAAGCATCTTCCAATTGTCTAGGCACCGTTCCTTGCCCTGAATTATTTCAATTTAATTAAACCATGTGGTATTTTGTGTCAATAAATAATGCTTGTAAACAGACTTGAAGGTGAAAAGTACAATTTAGCGGGACATGTTACTGATATGAGGCCATCAGCCTGGATATGTCAAGTAATCTACAAGCACGTTCTTTGTACACTTTTATGTAGAGCCAATCATTATGGTATCCTAGACACCATCTGGATCACACCCTCTTTCTTCATGATCATGTGAAATTTGGGGAAGAACCTATGTTTTTTCATGCTAATTTTTTTTTTTATTTAAAAAATTTATTTATTTATTTGAGAGAGAGAGAGAAGAGAGAGAATGAGCTCACCCACACAGAGTGAGAGTGAGGGAGATATGGGGCTCCATCCCAGGACCCTGGGATCATGACTTGAGCTAAGGGCAGATGCTTAGCCAACAGAGCCATGCAGGCGCCCCTCATGCTGACTCCTTTTCTCCCTCTCCCAGCTCCTAGATTTGTCTGCTGAATGAGCAGACAATTAATTCGTAGCATCTAGGAGTTGAAGAGTGTAGTCACATTGTCTGCTCAATGTATGTCTGACTAAAATTTCCAACTTCTGCCTTTGGAGGGATAAGGAGCTAAGGAGGCAAAGTTTTGGGCAAGCAGTTAATAGATTCAGCAAATCTTGCCTAATTATTTCAATAATGAATTATTATTGACTAACAGTCTACCTCATTCCAGAGAAGATATAAGTAATATACATGTATATATAAAAAGATTAAAAGTATGCATGAAGAGAAAGTCAAGACCAGAGGAAATATAATGTGAAGGTCAAAGTTGGGGAGCATTAGAATAGAACCATTCACACCCATGTGTGTAAAGCCAAGTTCAATTTGGCTCTGAACTTCCTGTGACTAACATGGAAGGGGAAACATAATTGATAAAGTCTAAATTTAATTCACTGAAAAGAAACTATGCCAAAATTGCAGTGTTTTTTTCCCCCTTTATTTTGAGCATAAAAGTCACGTGGGACAGAGCTTTCATAAGTCCCATCCTGCTGTGTTGGTCACTCTTAGAGAAGTGGATTGATTCTTTTCTGTTACAGATCATAACTAAATGTATTATTCCATTACTTCAAATGTCACCTAGAAGAAAAATATTTCTCTCACATTGTATTTTTTTAAAAAATTTTTTCTTCTTCTTTTTTATTTTTATTTTTACTTTACAATGTAGTCAATTTAAGCCTCGGCTATAATTAAGTCCCATGGCAGAATCTGACTTGTTCCTTCTCAGTTCAGTTATAAGGACCTGCTCCGGTTGCTGTATAGAACTACCTAGAACTACTCAAATCTTTCTCTGTGTCTCTTCCTGCGTGTTCCTGTTTCTAGGCCTTTATTCAGTCTGTGGTCTGTGCCTCAAATATGCCTGTTAAAAATTGCAAAGTGTATGATATTTTACCCTGCTTGCAAGCTAGCAAGTGAACTGCCATAGCTTCACAATTCCCAGAAAAGAGAGTAGCCAGAGCATGAGCGTTTGTCTTGGTACCCGGAGCTCGACTTCCTGCAGGAACACCAAAAAAGGAGGTGATGTCTGCATGCTTGGTGGGTTGTATTATGAGACAAGCACACAGACCTTAAGGAACTGAATATTTTAATCTCTTCAATGGACAATAAGAATGCCTGCTCCTGGGGCATCTGGGTGGCTCAGTGGGTTAAGCATCTGCCTGAGGATCAAGTCATGAACCAAGGGTCTTGGGATCGAGTCTTCCATTGGGCTTCATTGGGCTTCTTGCTCAACAGGAGCTCTCTCTTGCTATCTCTGTCTCTCTCTCTTTCTCTCAAATAAAATCTTTAAAAAAAAAAAAAAAAAAAAGAACACCTACTCCTTTGTCCTGGAGAAAAACATTCTCTCTCCCTTCCAAGGTGGTGAGCTGTATAGACATCCTTGAGAAGACAGTTTGCAACGATATCAGTGTGACTACTTGCAAGAAATGCAGAAATGTGAAGGACCCATGGAGAATGGTTTCTCAATACTACTACCTTCACTCTTTCATATATTTTTAAGTACCGTCCATCCCTGAAAAATCAACATTTTAAGGCCTACCTTATTTCAGCCTTCCTGGTTCCTATATTTTAGTGAAATGTTGTCTCTCAGAATTCTCTGGGAACTTCCAGTATAATTACGATCCCTACCACGATTTTAAAATGAATCTTCTGACGTATGGTCTCCCGTTTCTAGTAGTTTCACGTAAGAGACATTTTTGTTTTTCCTAGGGAGGTTCTAAGGACTTTGAGGGCAGAAACTACCTTTTGGAGCTTATTTTGTACCCACTATAGTACTCAATATTATAGATGGAATTAGAGAATGTATAAGAATATGAGAAAAGGCCACAGTTAGAAAGGTTGTCCATGGTAACAAAATGATAAATAATTATGCATAATTTCCCATCTGTCATGATTTAGTGACCAAAGAAACAGAATTCCTAACTAAGAATCTTAAAGTTTTTATGATTTCATAGCTGTAGCATGTCAGGATCCTACAGCCAACTCTTGGCTTGATTTTACCACAGTATTAATCTTGGTGTGTTACTGAACAGTGTTGATTCCCTGATTCAACATGAGAGATGGCAGGGACTCTCAAGAGACAGTCTGGCTCTGTTTTTATCCGAAAGCTTCTTGGGTAAATAGGGCCATATCATATGAGAAGACGGGTGACAGGACGAAGGAGGGAAAATTCTGACATGGCATAATCCATATAGATACTAATTAACAAGGAGCAAGTCCATATTTATTGAAAACTAACTAGATATCTTCACTGAGCTTGGGAGCCCTGCTTCTGGCACAGAAGCAGAGACTGAGGCCAGCGTGTATATTTGAAATAATTTGGCAACCTAAGTAAATAGTTTTCTTTTTTTTCTGCATAGCTCTCTTCCAAAAACAAAACAAAACAAAACAAACCACCCCCCAAAAATGTTTTAAAATGGAAATTAAAGGCTCCTCGACAGAACAGGATTTTGTAGATGTGTGAGAAGAATTATAGTCCATGGTGAAGTGTAAGCTTTGAGGCTGGGTTAAAATAAAGATGATACTGCTCATTCACTAAGTGAGTCAGATTAAATTACCTGTGTTTGCTGAGTTATCTTATCAGTAAATGTGGAAAATAAAACCCACTTCTTAGCATATTTGAGAAGTAAAAGAGGTAATAGATGTCAAAAACCCGGTTCAGGGTCTGGCACCTACATTTGGGCCCCAGAGCGATCATTTTCATGATTACCAAATAATTGACTCATCACAATGACTCCAGGCTGGAAAAATAGGGACATGATTAAGGAAGAACTAAAAAGGCCAGGATTGGGCATGTGGGGGTGGGAGATGAATGAATAGACCACAGAGTATCTTTAGGACAATGAAATATTCTGCAAGGTAAATTTTGGTGGATACATGAAATCACACATTTATTCAAACCCATGGAATGTATACCACCAAGAGTGAATCTTAATGTAAACTATGGATTCTCTAGGCGTGAATCCTGATGGAAACTCTGGGTGATTATGATGAGTCCGTGTGGGTTCATCAGTTGTAACAAATGCTGCACGGTGTGTCGGGGGTGGGGATAAGAAATGTTGATAATGGAGACCTGCATGTGTGCGTGGTGGGGAGGGCAAAACGGAGATCTTTGTACCTTCTGTTCAGTTTTGCCATGAACCTAAAACTGCTCTGAAAACAGTCTATTGAAAAAAAGGAGGTCTCTTAGAGGCATCCCTGAGCAGCAAATAACCCAAGGGACCTGGGAAGGTTTTAACTGTGAGTGAGGGTACCCAACAGATCTCAGGAATGGAGGGAACGAAACTGACTGCTCTGTAGAGGGATTGTCCTGATCAGTGGTGGGTTAAATTGAGAATTTCAATCTCCAGAGCCATGGGCAAAATTTTTAAATTTTGGAACCCTATCAATTTTTGTAAATTTCCCATGCTAAAATAGACAACTTACCTAATTACCTGGGATGTACTTTGGAGGCTTTGTCTGAGATTCAGCTTGGCTTTCCATATTTTTTGCTTGTTTTTTTTAGATATTCCCATTATAAAGTTTAAAATAGAAATTATAATGTAGGGTGTAAGAGTTTCTTTGTCAAATTGAAATAAAGTAATTGGTAGCTTTCCAAGATAGTCTGAAGGGGGTAAATTACATTTATGTGATCTAAATCCATTGGTTAAATGCACCGAGATTAACATCTGTTAAAAGAATTGTGCTTGGCATGCAGGTGTTTCAATATTTGTGTTTAGTATGTGTTTCAGAAACAGCCTCTGAGAAAAACATTTATGTAACAATCTGGTGGTTTTATTGTTTAAATCTGTCAGGACAGTCATTTTGTTACTCAGACTTTGTGACCCTCTTGCAAGCTGTAAACTCTTTAACGAAGTGAATATATTGAGAAAGATGACAGACTTTCAAACTTCGGGGGGAAAGAGTATTATATGAGAAGAATCAGCTTTCCCCCTGGAGACTGTCCCTAATATGTGAACAGCGAAAACAATTACATTGGTGATTTCAGGAAGTCCAATAAATTCCATTGCACAGTCCTACTTTTGAAATATTACATCACTCAGCAAAAGCTTAGGCTCATATATTAGCTGAAATGAACTAATCATGAATTAATTACCATTAGTTCAGTTTTGTGAATGGAGCGCAGAGGAAAGGCTCTGGTTTCCCTGTGTCCAGCGCCTTGAGATTTAACGACACCTGCACTTTAGTCTCCCTGTGCTGGGGTGTATGTGGGGGGCACGCTGGAGCTACTCATTTCAGCAGTGCTGCTGATCACCTCTCATGGCGGTGATGGACTTAATCGTTCTGTAATCCACATTGTTAAAATAAGTTGCACTCTGGTCGTTTGTTTTGTAGGTGAAGTGGGGGAAATAAATGCAGCGTTTCTCCAGAGATTCGTGGCTTAAAATCAGAAAGAAAATAGAGGAATCAATTGCTCTCATACACTGCCAGATTATACCTCAAGCAAATTAAAACTGGGTAAAAGTTGAATTGCAAGTAATTTCAGCTTTATAGAATCCACACATGCTATGATAGCACATGATGACTCACTTTGGCTTAACTACGTTTTAAGTACCTTCAATGTCTTTAGGATTCATGAGTATCCAGTGGGACACAATGTTTTGTGTATAAATAGCAAATAGGTTTGAATGTTAATATCTGCCCTGTGGCTTGTTCTCACACAATTCCTTTGCTTTTTAACTTCTAGATCCTAGTTCAGGGTTATTTCAGACACTTCGGAAATTCACCCAGGAAGGGTGAATCTCCAGAGCCATGGGAAAATTTTTTAAATTTTGGAACCCTATCAATTTTTGTAAATTTCCCATGCTAAAATAGACAACTTACCAATTACCTGGGATGTACTTTGGAGTGTAGATTTCAGATACATTTTTGTTTCAGGTAATGGTCTCCAAGAGCCAGTGGGTAGGTAGGGTGTATGTGGAGTTGTCTTTAGAATTTTGTTTCATAGCTTCTGGAAGAGTCGGCGCTTCTCCAGGGCTAGAACAGCCATCTACTGTATTTTCTGCACTTAATAACAATACTTCTCCCAATTGCTGTAGCCAGTCCTATAAATTCTATCTTATTCATATCTCTTTGACAGTTTCCAGATTTGGGATTATACCAGCAAAATCTCCAGAAAATTCTGGGGGGAATCTGTGTTGATGGTCCTGGTTTGATTTTGTCAATTATGGACAAGAAAGACTTTCATCATTTAATAAATGAGAGTACATTTTAACACTAAAAGTTAAGAAAGGTCTAATGTATGAATAAAGAACAGTGGTTTAAATTTAGTCAGTTTAATTTATGAAGAAGTCAGTTCATTATCTTATTTTTCTCATTTGGATGACGACTTTGTCACGGATTGACATCCAGCAGGAGAATGTAGAGAATTACTGAGAAATTTAAAAATAACTTTGAAATGCCTGGCTGGCTTAGTCGGAAGAGCATGTAACTCTTGATCTAGCGGTCATGAGTTCGAGCCCCTATTGGGTGTAGAGATTAAATAAATGAATAAATAAAAACGTTTTAAGAAGTTAAGAAAAGGGGCACCTGGGTGGCATACTTGTTAAGCGTCTGCCTTCAGCTCAGGGCATGATCCCAGGGCCCTGGGAGCCCTGCATCGGGCTTCCTGCTTGGTGGGAAGCCTGCTTTTCTCTCTCCCACTCCCCCTGCTTGTGTTCCTGCTCTTGCTGGCTCTGCCTCTGTCAAATAAATACCCCTCCCCCTTTTAAAGTAAAAACAAGAAAAATGAAAATAAAAGTGACTTTGGCTTTGAATCAGGAGACGTGGGTTAGGGGTCAGATACCATTCCATGTTATCTACTGGATTCTCTCTGAGCTTCTCCAGTGGGACAAGAGGATAATAACCTTAGTCTGGTTTTTCTCGCAAGGTTAATTGTGAAATTCATGTAGAAAAATGAGTGCATAAGTGTGTTTGAGCCCTAAAGCATAATGTAAATTTATGCAAGATGACGATGAGCTTCTAGAATCCTACAATTGAGCTTAGCCTCAGGAATCGTTTGAGCAATCACGTTATAGCCTTTCCACTTGCGGTGGCAACACAAGTCATCTCTGGTCTCTCCTGGGGTAAAGTATATAGTTTTTTAATCAAGCTGGTTTAGATACTTTCCTGTAACGTCTACCTATTGGTACCTGTTTGCTGAAGAAAGAAATGCTGTTATTCCTTCTCTGGGATGGCACTTGAGAAAAGTAAAGGGATTTAATTCCAGAGATATTTATTTATTAAAATTTTTCAGGCCAAATATCTCTAATTTTTTTTCATCATTTCTTGTATGGAAAGATCCCGAGTCACGTTGTTATCCTGTGGGACTTCTCCCGTCTCTAAGTGGAACTACAGACGGACCACTGTATTGCTGGTGAGCTTTAGTGAGCATAGAGAGAATTAACACATTGCACTGGTGTGGTAACATATTAACACATTGCACTGCCGGCAATGCTGCTGAAGATCTTGAGTGAGACTGCCCCTGGGACATTGTCCCTGAATTTCTCTGGTGTTGTCTTCTCTGCTTCCCTCAGGTTCTACATGTTCCTGCCTTCACTCTTAGTATGTCCTATTTAATTATAAATATATATATGCATATATATATATTTTTGAGAATGGGATTTATTTAATTTCATTTTATTGAAAATCAACTAATTAACATAGAATATATTATCAGTTTCAGAGGTAGAATTTAGTGATTCAGCAGTTACATATAACACCCAGTGCTCATTACATCATGTGCCCTCCTTAAGGCCCATCACCCAGTTACCCATCGCCCATCTCCCCTCCAGCAGCCCTCAGTTTGTTTCTTAGAGGTAAGAGTGTCTTACGGTTTGTCTTCCTCTCTGGTTTTTCCTTATTTTATTTTTCCCTCCCTTCCCCTATGTCCACTGTTTTGGTTCTAAAATTCCACACATGAATGAAATTATATATTTGTCTTTCTCTGACTTACTTCGCTTAGCATAATATCCTCTAGTGCCATCTGTATGGTTGCAGATGGCAAGATGAACGGATAAAGAAGATGGGATAGATAGATAAAATGGAATGTTACTCAGCCATTAATTACATGTTAATATGCCTCTATCCTCTAGTATCCCCTTCTGAACAGGGTAGTTATCTTTTTCACTTTTGTGCTATCATTACACAGTAGATTTTTTTTTTTTTTTTAAAGATTTTATTTATTTATTTGACAGAGAGAGAGAGAGCACAAGTCAGGGGAGCAGCAGACAGGAAGAGGAAGAAACAGGCTTCTTGCCAAGCAGGGAGCTGGATGCAGGGCTTGATCCCAGCACCCTGGAATCATGACCCGAGCTGAATGAAGGCAGCCGCTTAACCAACTGAGCCACCCAAGTGTACCATATACAGTCAATTTTTAATAAATGTTGAACTCCACTGAACGTGGTCTTTTTCTTGGCAGCCACATGATTCTGTTTATACATATTAAACTGACAGCGCAAATCTTCACATCTTTTTTTTTTTTTTTTTCCAATTGGGGTTGCTGTTAAGTCATACAGTTCTTATCTTTTAGTGGCTTACTTTTTCTGGTGCCAAAAGGAAAATCTTATAAAAAGTTAATTTTATCTTGTTAATTTGGCCCTTTATTCAGTGGGTCTAGTAATTTAGTGCAAGTCTGATTTTTAATTTCTTAAATGATTTTAAATCCAGGTAATTCATGTATAAGGAATTCAGTTCAAAGGAAACAAAATGTGTGTGCAGTATAAATGAAGTCTCTTCTGTTTGTCACAAAGCCAGCTAGCCATTTCTCTCCTCTGGATGAAATTGTTACCTCTTTTCTTGTGCATTTCTTAGAAATAGTTTGCACACATACACACACATTTTTAAATATATTACATTATTTTATATGGGGCTTCTATCTTTTTTTTTTTTGTACAGCCTTATTAAGAGCTTACTCCCAAATGAAATTGTATATATTTAAAGTATATAATGTGATGATTTGCTATACATATGCATTGTGAAATAATTACCAACATCGAGATAGTTAACATATACATTGTCTCACATAATTAACTCTTTTCTTTTTTTTCTTTGTGGTGAAATCCCATAAAATCTACTCTCAGCAAATTTCATGTACACAATACTGTATTGTATTGTTAACTATAATCATCATGTTGTATGTTAAATTCTCTGAACTTATTCATCTTCTAACTGGAAGTTTGTATCCTTTGACGTACAGTTCTTACTTTTCCTCTCACCACAACCCCTGGTAACCACCACCCTGTTTCTATGAAATCAGCTTTTTTTTTTTTTAAGTTCCCTCATATAATTGATATCATACAGTATTTGTTTTTCTTTGTCTGGTTTATTTCACTTAGCATAATGCCCTCTAAGTTTATCCATGTTGTCTCAAATAGCAAGAACTCATTCTTTTCTTATGACTGAATAATACCCAATCTCATATATATATATATTATATATATAAATATATTAGATATATATATCTAATATATATTTAATATATGTACATATATTAGATATACCTTTGCAAAATAGTTTGAAATCAGGAAATGTGATACCTATAGCTTTGTCCTTTTTTAATATTGCTTTGGCTATTTGTGGTCTTTTGTGAGTCCATACAAATTTTAGATATATATCTAATATATGTACATATATTAGATATACCTATATATGTGTGTGTGTTTGTGTCTACCACATTATTTTATTTTATTTTTATTTTTTTTAAAGATTTTATTTATTTATTTGACAGACAGAGATCACAAGTAGGCAGAGAGGCAGGCAGAGAGAGAGAGAGAGGGAAGCAGGCTCCCTGCGGAGCAGAGAGCCCGATGAGGGGCTCGATCCCAGGACCTTGAGATCATGACCTGAGCCGAAGGCAGCAGCCCAAACCACTGAGCTACCCAGGCGCCCCTACCACATTTTTTTAATCCATTCATCTACTGAGGGACACTGTTGTTTCCATATTTTTAGTTACTGTGAATAATGCTGCCATGAACATGGGAATTCATATGTCTCTTCAGTATAGTGCTTCTATTTCCTTTGAGTATATTTTTGAGAGTGGGATTGCTAAATCATATGGTAAATCTATTTTTCAATTTTTTGAGGAAGCCTTTTCCATAATGGGAAATTTACATTCCGACCAACAGTGTACAATGGTTCCTTTTTTTCTGCTTTCTTGCCAACATTTGTTACTTCTTACCTTTTTGGTAAAAATAGTTACTCTAATAGGTGTGAGATGATATCTTATTGATGTTTTGATTTTCAATTTCCTGATAATTAATGATGCTGAACATCTTTTTCATGTACCTTTGGCCATTTATAGGTCTTCTTTGGAAAAAATATCTATTCAGCTCCTTTGACCATTTTTCATTGGATTGTTTGTTTATTTGTTTGTTATTGAGTTGTAGGAGTTTCATATGTATATCGGATATTCACCCCAGATATACGGTTTGTAAATAAATACTTTTCCCATTCCATTGGTTGCCTTTTAAATTTATTGATTGTTTCTTTTGTTATAAAGAAGCTTTTTAGTTTGATGTGGTTCTGTTTATTTAGCTTTTGATGCCTGTACTTTTGGCAACTTACCTAAAAAATCATTGCAAAACCAAAATCAAGGATTTTTTTCTCTGTGTTTTCTTCTAGGAGTTTTATAGTTTCCGATTTTCCATCTCACTCTTCAATCCATTTTAAGTTAACTTTTGGGAGTTGTATAAGATAAAGGTCCAGTTTCATCCTTTTGCGTGTGGGATATCCAGTTTTCTCCATACCTTTTATTAATGAGACTATTCTTTTCTTATTTTGTGTCCTCAGTGCCCTTGTCAGAGAGTAGTTGACTGTATATGTGTAGGTTTATTTTTGGGCTCTCTATTCTGTACCATTGGTCTGTCCACATGTTTTTATGACAGTGCCATGCTGTTTTGATTACCATAGCTTTGCAAAATAGTTTGAAATCAGGAAATGTGATACCTATAGCTTTGTCCTTTTTTAATATTGCTTTGGCTATTTGTGGTCTTTTGTGAGTCCATACAAATTTTAGTATAGTTTTTTTTTAAACTTCTGAGAAATATGACTTTAGAATTTTGATAGTGATTGCATTGAATCTATAGATGGCTTTGGGTAGCATGGACATTTTAACAATATTAATTCTTCTAATCCTGAGCTTGAGATATTTTCCATTTGTTTGTATTCTTCAATTTCTTTTTATCAATGTCTTATAAATATTTTCAGTGAACAGGTTTTTCACCACCTTGGTCAAATTTATTCCTAAATATTTTACTGTTATACTTCTATGAATGAGATTGCATTGTTAAAAATTCATTCTTAGTGTGCAGAAGCACAACTGATTTCCACATGTTGATTTTGTGTCCTGAAACTTTATTAAATTTGTTTATTATCTGTAACAGTTTTTTGGTGGAGTCTTTGGGTTTTCTATGTAAGATGATGCCATCTGCAAACAGATAATTTTGCTTCTTCCTTTCCATTTTGGCTGCCCCTTCCTTCCTTTCTTTCTCTTCCTTCCCTCCCTCCTTTCTTCCCTCTTTCCTTCCTACCTCCCTTCTGCCTTTCCTTCCTCCCTCCCTCCCTCTTCTCTCTCTCTTTCTTTCTTCCTTCCATTCTTTCTTTCTTTCTTTGTTGTTAGCTATGGGCTTTTCATGAATGGCCTTTACTATGTTGATGTACATTCCTTCTGTAACAAATTTCTTGAGGTTTTTTTTTTTTTTTTTTTTTTTTTTATCATGAAAGGATGTTGAATTTTGTCAAATGCTTTCCCTGTATCTATTGAGATGATTATATGATTTTATGTAATGAAATGAATTTTCCTAATGTGGTATATCAATTTACCAATTTATGTATGTTGAAATATTCCTGCATCTCAAGGATACATCCCACTTGATTTCAGTGTATGATCCTCTTAATTGGCTGTTGAATTCAGTTTGCTAGTATTTTGTTGAGGGTTTTTGCATCTATGTTCATCAGGACTATTGGCCCATAATTTTTTTTTTTTTCTTATAATGTCCTCTTCTGTTTTTGATATCAGGATAATGTTGGTCTCATAAAATGAGTTTGGATGTATTCTTTACTCTTCAATTTTTTGGAAGAGTTTGAAAAAGATTGTTATTAATTCTTCTTTAAATATTTGGTAGAATTCTTCAGTGAAGCCATCTTGTCCTGGTCTTTTATTTGTTGGGAAGTTCTCTGTTACCAATTCAATCTCCTTACTTGTTATTGGTCTGTTCAAATTTTCTATTTCTTCATATGCAGTCTTGGTAAGTTGTATGTCTCTAATAATTTATCCATTTCTTCTAAGTTGTCCAAATTCTTGGTATGTAGCTGTTCATGGTAGTCTTTCATGATCCGTTGTATTTTTGTGGTATTAGTTTTTATGTCTCGTCTTTCATTTATAATTAATTGCACTTATTTGATTCACCTTTTTCTTAGTCTAGTTAAAGGTTTGTCAATTATGTTTATCCTTTCACAAAACCAGCTCTTAGATTTGTTGTTATTTTCTTTTGTTTTTCTAGCCTCTATTTCATTTAGCTCTGCTCTAAACTTTATTATTTCCTTCTTTTTGCTATCATTGGGTTTCATTTTTTTTTTCTTAGTTCCTGGATATGTAATCTTAGATTGATTTTAGATTCCTTATTTGAGATCTTTTTTTAAATTGAAGTATAATTGACATGTAATACTGTATTAATCAGATGTTCAATGTAATGATACACTATTTGTATACACTGTGAATGACCATGATTGTAGGTCTGACTTCCTCATCCTCGTAAAAAGTACATAATATGCAATACAATATTGTTAAATATAGTGACCATGCTGTATATAGTATCCCCATGACTTATTTAACTTGTGACCTGAAGTTTGTACCTCTTGACTTCTTCTCCTATTTACCCACCCATGACCCTCATCCCCTCTTACAACTACCAATTTGTTCTGCCTCTGTGGGTTTTGTTTTGTTTATTTTGTTTTTTAGATTCCACATATAACTGAAATAATATGGTATTTGTCTCTTTGTGTCTGATTTATTTCACTTCGTGTAATACCCTCAAGGTTCACCCGTGTTTTTGCAAATAGCAATATTTTATTCTTTTTTATGGCTGTGTAGTATTCCATGGTACATATGCCCCACATATTCTCAACATATTCTCTATCAATGGATACTTTTGTTATTTCTATATCTTGATTATTGTAAATAATGCTGCAATGAACATGAACATGACAATGCATACATATCTCTTTGAATTAGTGTTTTTATTTTCTTTGGATAAATACCTAAGAGTAGAATTACTGGGTCATATGGCTTTACAACTGAGTTGAGTCTCTTGTAGACAGCTTGTAGATGGATCTTTTTGTTGTTGCCATGACTTTTGATTGGAGAATTTAGTCCACATACATTTAGAGTAGTTAAAGATTTGGTATATATAATGAGGTATATACTTATTGCCATTTATTAATTGTTCTTTTCTTATTTGTTGAGATATACCTGTAATGCTATGATCTTCCCTCTTAGAAACTGCTTTTGTTGCATCCCACTGATTTTGATGAGGTCTTGACCAAAGTTCTTTTTTTGTATTTTGTAAACTTTATTATTTTTAAAATTTCAATTTCTATAGTCATTGCTAATGTATACAAATAAAATATTGTAACCTGAAGCCTTGTTAAATCCACTTACTGGTTCTAGTAGTTATTTTTGTTTTTTGAAATTTCTGAAGAATTTTCTATTTAATCCTTTTGTTTGCAAATAGAGGCAACTTTTCTTTTCCAGTTTGGAGGTCTTTTATTTCTTTTACTTACTGTATTGAACTGGCTTAAATTTCCAGTATAATGCTGGAAGGGGGGCATCACTGCCTTTTTCCTTAGAAGGTTTTAGAAGGTTTTCAGTCTTTCTCCATTAAGTGTGATATTAGTTGTTTTCTGTAGAACTATAAATTTTCAAGTTGGGGAAATTCCCTTTGAGACACTCTCTGCTAAGAGTTTTTAGCAGATATGCTTATTTAATATGTTCTTTCTGAATTTGTTGAGATGGTCATATGATTTTTACTTTTTGGTCTGTTAATGTGGTGAATTACATTGATTGATATGTGAATGTCAAGTCACATAAAACATAAAAAATGTTTTCCTTGAATGAACCCTGTTTGGTCATGTTTTATTATCTTTTTGTATATTCCTGATTTAATTTACTAAAATTTTGTTTAGAATTTTTAAAAAAGATTTTATTTATTTATTTGAGAGAGAGAGAGCACAAGCAGGGCCAGGGGAGGGGCAGATGGAGAGGGAGAAACAGACTCTCTGTCGAGCAAAGAGCCTGACATGGGGCTCTATCCCAGGATGCTGGGACCCTGAGACCATTACCCAAGCCAAAGGCAGATGCTTAATGGACTGATACACCCAAGTTTCCCTTATTTTGAATTTTTGCATCTATGAGTATGTAGGATATTGGTTTATGGACTTTTTTTTTTTTATTACAATGTCAGTCTGGGTTTCATGCCAGAGAACTTCTGGACTCATGCAATAAATTAGAAAGTATTACTTTCCTATTCAGTTTTGCGAAAGAGTTTCTGTAGAGTTGATTTTATTTTTTCTTAAGTCCTTGGTTGAATTCTCCAGCAAAACCATCCGAACCTGAATCACTTGTTGATTTATTTGTGGAACACTTTTAATTAAAAATTCAATTTATTTAATAGGCTATTTAGGTTAGTATTTCTTCTTGAGTAAATTTGGGTAGTTAGTATCTTTAAAGAAATACGTTCAGTTCATCTAAATTGTCAAATGTTGGCATAATGTTCTTAATATATTCTTATTTTCCTTTAATGTCTATAGAATATATAGTGGTGTAATAATCTCTTCCATCCCTATAATTGGTAATTTGTGTATTCTTCCCTTCTTCTGCCTTGGGATCAGGTCATGATCCCAGGGTCCTGGGACTGAGCCCTGCATGGGGCTTCCTGCTTGGTGAGACTGATTCTCCTTCTTCTGTCTGCTGCTCTCCTGACCTGTGCTCTCTCTCTCTGTCCAAAAAATAAATAAAATATTTAACAAAAAAGAAAAGATGAGGAAAATAGTTTGATGCAATTTCTTTAATTACTTTCTTTTACTTTTTTCTTTATTTTATTTACTGTTTCATAAGTCAGTGGGGTACTTTTCTCCTGGCCTAAAAGAATGTAGGGATTTTTGAGAGGCAGAAGAATGATGACATCTCTAAATGCGTCTCAATGGGAACACTGATAGAGGGAACTCTCCCCTGTTTGACATGGTGCTGTCCTAACCATCTACTTTCACGCACTGAAATGCAGTTCCCAATGTTCTTTAACATTTCTTTTATAATCTGTTTCTGTTTTCTTCCTTCTTCCAGGGCTCCAAACACCACTGCCCTTTTGGTGCTCTTGGCTTCCTGGGCTGTAGTTTGGGTCAGGGTCCTCCCCTTTCCAGTCTCCATGTTTAGAGCCCCCAAGTGGAGACAGACAAATTATGCCTATTTCATCATGTGAATTCCTTTTCTCAGATCTATTTCAGGGAAGTTGCTAAGAAGGACCAGGTCTTTCACACATTTGTTCCTGAGAAAATGCCCTTCATGAAAACACTGTAGAGTCATAATTCCATTTGCTTGCTAATAATTTGTACATCGTGTGACCTACCACATGCTGTTTTTGCAGCTTTACACCTTCAGTAGAAACTTGCTGGATAAAGCCCTGAGGAAAGAGAGAGGGAAGGAGCAACAACGACCTGGGGAGGAGGGATGGAGGGAGGAAGGGAGGGTGGGAGTGAGGAAGGGAGAAAGGGTGGGGGAGAGAGAGAAAGAGAATATCAGAGAGGGGTTGGGGGGGACTTTATTTTTAGCTTGACTACTAAAACAGGGCAGACAGGAAACGACTGCAAATGTACCTGACATTGATGTCCAGGTGACGAGTCCTGTCAATGTGACTAAGTTGTTCAGGGTTTTCGTGGTGTTGCTTTTAAAATATAAACTACAGGTTGAATGTATTTATGAAAAATTCCAGGAAAAAAAGTTATTCCCAATGAGTTTTTTTTTTTTTGTTGTGGTGGTGATGAGGGGTGTGTGTTATTGATCTTATAATAGAAATAATGACTTTAAACCAGGTTTTCTGAGAAAATTAATGACTGCCCCAAGTTAATGGCCTTCAGCCAATCTCCCAGTCAGCCATTAATCCCCAGGAAATGCCCTGGGCCTTGATCATTATTGCGTAAATAATACAAAAGTGGGTAGAGTTCTTGTCACATGGGAAGCATACATTGCTCTTGTCTCTTGGACTCCTTTTATGGTAGTAAGAATAACCTATTAGGGAGGAAAACTGTAATAATTTTCTTACCAAGGCAAATAAATAGTCTTGTTTAAGCAAAATTATTAAATATAATGTTAAACAACTCCAGCTCTGTATATTTGAGGAAGAAGTAATGGAAGATTCCAAGTTCAGAATTCTTAGACTGCTGTAGTTAAAGCCACGAGTGACGTAGAGTATAGAGTCAAATATTGAATTGAGAATAATGCAATTATTGTCATATTAGATATTTCTAGTTAAAATCAGGGTTAAAGTAACATGTAATTGACTTCGTTAATGGTTGCAAACAAAAGATGGTACTGAAATTTACTTAAAAATTGAGATTTATATTCTAATAAAAATATCTTGAGGAACTACATTTTATAAGTTTTCAAATAAATATCATGATGGATGGGGATATTTTTCTTATCTTAAAGTATCAAAGGACATTCATAGTCTTTTTCGTGGCTTATTTTGCATTCCAGGATCTTCAAGAAGGCAAATAGTAAAATGAAAAACATGTGTGGGAAATTAGTAGAGCAGTTGTCCTTGACTGCCAAAGGAGATGCTACTGAGGTAAAAAGGCCTTCAAGGGAATTTTCCCATTTTGAACAGAGATGTTCATGCATATTGTTATCCCATGACCCAAATTTAGGTGGAGAACTTTACATGAAGTTTCTCAATAAACATTTTCAGATGAATAAATGTACCTTAAATGTCTTAAAATGTTGTCAGTTATATCTCAGCAATGCTGGAAAAAAACCCCAAATTAAAAAAATACACCTCTTTACCCTAGAGTTTTTTGTATACTTGGAAGGTTAACTCTTTTTATTTATTTATTTATTTTTTTAGTTTATCTATTTATTTATTTATTTTAGTAATCTCTACATCCAACATGGGGCTCGAACTCAGGACCCCGAGATCAAGAGTCATGTGGACTTCTGAGTGAGCAAGCTGGGCACCCCATATTAGCTCTTTATCTTTGATATATGTTGTGTGTGTTTTCTCCTACATTGGCATTTATCTTTTTTCTTTTTCCAAATGACTATCCATTTGTCACAACACTATGAAAAGTCCATCTTATCCTCACAGGTGTGAAATGTTATCTCAATTATATTCTAAATTTCCATATGTAGTTGTATCTATTTTTAAACTTTTTTTTTTTCTGTTCTAGTAGTCTGGCTATTTATTTAAATGTCTTGTTTTGATATGTAGGAGAGATAATGACTTCCCCCTTCTCTTTTCTCTTGTTTTATTGCACTAACTAATAAGTTCAATATTGTATTAAATAGTTAAAAAGAACAGCAGGCATTTTTGTCCGGTTCTGGATCTTAGTGGAAATGTTTCTAATGATTGCCTAATAAATAATATGCTGGCTTTAAGATTGAGGTAAATTTATCTTATCAATTTAAAGAAAAATCCATGGCTCTCTATTTTACAAAATATTTTATCAGAAATGAAGTTTGAATTTATTTATTTATTTTAATTAATTAATTAATTAATTAATTTGACAAAGAGAGACACAGAGAGAGGGAACACAAGCAGGGGGAGTGGGAGAGGGAGAAGCAGACTCCCTGCCGAGTGGGGAGCCTGATGGGGGGCTCAATCCCAGGACCCCGGATCATGACCTGAGCAGAAGGCAGATATTTAATGACTGAGCCACCAGGTGCCCCGTAATGGATTTCTTAATATCGAATCACTCTTGTGTTCATGTAATCAACTTGGTCATAAATATATTAGTTTTTTAAATATGCTGTTGGATTTTACTGCCTGTTATTTTGATTAAGATTTTTTTGCCTAAGTATTTCAAAGTGAGATTAGTTTCTGTTTTTCTTTACTATACTATTTTATCAACTTTCTTTATTGATACTTTTTTTGTAATAACATTTTTGGAAATGTCTATGTTTAGAAAAATTTGTGTAGTTTTGGATCATTTAGTCTTTAAAAGTTTGGCTGAACGTCCCTGTGAAACACTCTGTACATGGTAATGTTTGAGGGCAAGTTCTCCACTTCGTTGAAATTTAATACAAATTTTTTTTTTATATATAAAGAAATCTGTATTTGGATCTGAGTTGGAGAACAATGGCCGCCTAAATATCCATGCCCTGATGCCCAAAACCGGTGGTTATGTTGTGTTGCATGGGAGAAAGGACTCTGCAGGTGCGATTACAGATAGGGCCCTCTAGATGGGGAGAGTATCCTAAACTGCTTATTCTTTTTTTTTTCTATTTAAAAAAATTTTTTATTAACATATAATGTATTATTTGTTTTCAGGGGTACAGGTCTGTGAATCATCAGTCTTACACAATTCACAGCACTCACCTTAGCACATACCCTCCCTAGTGTCCATAACCCAGCCACCCTATACCTTCCCCCCAGCCCCCAGCAACCCTCAGTTTGTTTCCTGAAATTAAGAGTCTCTTAGGGTTTGTCTCTCTCCCGATCCCATTTGTTTCATTCTTTCCCTCCCTACTCCCCACAACCCTTCATCCTGCCTCTCAAATTCCTCATATCAGATAGATCACACGATAATTGTCTTTCTCTGACTGACTTATTTCACTTAGCATAATACCCTCCAGTTCTATCCATGTCATTGCAAATGGCAAGATTTCATTTTTTGATGGCTGTGTAGTATCCCATTGTGCTTGTATATATATACAGACACACACACACACACACACACACACACACACCACATCTTCTTTATCCATTCATCTGTTGATGGACATCTAGGCTCGGAGAAATGCAAACCAAAACCACAGTGAGATACCACCTTACACCAGTCAGAATGGCTAAAATTAACAAGTTAGGAAATGACAGACGTTGGAGAGGATGCGGAGAAAGGGGAATCCTCCTACACTGTTAGTGGGAATGCAAGCTGATACAGCTACTCTGGAAAACAGCATGGAGGATCCTCAAAAAGTTGAAAATAGAGCTATCTTGTGACCCAGCAATCACACTGCTCTATATTTATGCCCTAAAGATACAAATGTAGTGATCTGAAGGGGTACATGCACCTGAATGTTTAACTGCTTATTCTTTTCTTTTTTCTTTCTTTCTTTTTTTTTTCTTAAAGATTATATTCATTTAATTGACAGAGATCACAAGTAGGCAGAGAGGCAGGCAGAGAGAGGGGGGAAGCAGGCTCCCCACTGAGCAGAGAGCCTGATGTGGGACTCGATCCCAGGACCCTGGGATCATGACCTGAGCCACAGGCAGAGGATTTAACCCACTGGGCCACCCAGGCACCCCTAACTGCTTATTCTTTTGAAAACTTGAAAGTGAATAACTTTTTCTCATGGGTCAGAGAGACACAACGTGAGAGAAACTTGATCTGCATCACTGTTGCTGACTTTAAAGATGGAGGGAAGGGGCGATGAGCCCAGTAATATGGGTGGCTCTGGGAAGCAAAGAAAAAGCCTTCAACAGACAGCTAGTAAAAAAACAGGGACCCTTGGTCATACACTAAAACAATAACTATGTGGTGTTTTAAGCCACTAAGTTTATGGTAACTTTTTATGGCAGTGACAGAAAACCAACTGTCTGGAGAGAGAAAATCAAATTAGATAAATGTGTTTTATATAGAATTGACTATTTTCTCTAGGTTTTCACATTTGTTTTCATAGAATTACACACTATGGACTCATGATATTCAAAATTTTCTCAATTTATTTCTCCTTTCTTATTTGTTATTTTGTGTATTTGTACTTTCTTTTTCTTTGGGGAGGGTGTTGGCAGAGCCATCTGAGGTTTTACTTGGGAAAAGGCACTTTTAGTTGGGGGCATCGGCTAGAGAGGGTACCCAAGACAATAGGCTCTCTCCAAGAACAGGCTGAGGACTAGGGCTGAACCTTAGGGTTTCCTGTTCCCGACGCTCCCCTGCACAGCTCCTTCCCCCAGCGGCTCTACAGTAGTCACAGAGCTAGGAGGCTGGGAAGGACCAAAATGCCTCTTCACATGGGCAGGATATCAGATGGCTTGGAGACCAGCTTTGCATTGCTGACCTCGATCATCTTCACGGCCATGGCCTTGGAGGAGTTGACACAGCTAAAGGAACTGGAAACCCTGCTAGAGCTGAAGCTGGGGTAGAAGGAGCTCAGGCCTATTGTTGAGGTCAGGCTCATGAGAACCCTGTAGGCTGAGCTCAGCTCACCTGAGTTGCTGCCATTGATCTTAGTATGGATATTCAGATTCTGCATCCCAGACTCCAGCTGGCTCTCCTTGTCCTCCAGCAGCTTGTGGCAGGTGGCGATCTCAATGTCCGGGGCCAGCTTGATGTTCATGAGCTCCTGGTACTCATGCAGCTGCCATGGCATATCCTGGTTGGCTCCCTGCAGGGCAGCCTCTGGATCGGCCACCTTGGCATTGGCGTCCTTAACAGCCAGCTCCTGGCTCTGCTTATCATCAGCAGTGGTGACCTGCAGTGAAGCCCTCTGGCCTTTGAGGTCCTTGATCTCAGCCTGGAGGCGGCTGGTCTTCTGGTTCATCATGGAAATCTCCCTATTCATGCTACCGAGGTCATTCCCATGCTTCCCAGCTGTTGGGTTGGTGGCTCTGGGAATGCAGGAGGAACAATAAAAATGGCTGCCGGGCTGTCACCCTCATCCTTTACCCATGACAATCCCGCCGGAAGGATGTATGCTGAGGACACATCATCATAATTAAACCGATACCTATGCAGGAAACAGGAACATCAGGACTCCCCCTACCCTCCAATCACCAAATACCTTACCTTATGTGGCTGTGAACCTATGCCCTGTCTTAACCCGAATAAAAGACTCACTCGACCCCCTCCCAGGCGTAACTTCCCCGACTCTCCTCTCCTGAGTCGCAGAATCTCGCCAGAGGGTGCCTTTAATAAAACTTGCCTTGTGCTTATCTCTCCTGGTGTTGTGTGTATCTCGCCTGTAAAACCTTACACCAGCAAATGCCTGAGGCTCCTTGTACTTGATCTGGTATGTGGTCTCAGCTTCAGCCTAGCTGTGGTTGGTGATGTCCTTGACCTTGGCGATGATACTGTCCAGGTTCAAGGAGTGGCTGTTGTCCATGGACAGCACCATGGATGTGTCCAAGAGGTGGGACTACAGCTCACAGATTCCTTCATAAGCTGACTTAAAAAGCTGAACTCGTCTGTCAGCTCCTTCCCAGCAGGACTCCAGCTCTACCTTGTTCATGTAAACTTCGTCCACATCCTTCTTGATGAGGACAAATTCATTCTTCAGGTCTTCACTCTCTTTGATCTCCTCCTTGTACTTATTTTGAAATCCTCCACTAGCTCCTGCCTATTGCCAAGCTCCACCTCCAGCTTCCACTTTCCCTGACCCAATGTGTTGAGCTGCCACCAGAGATTGTTGATGGAGCTCTGGAATGTGTTGTCCATATTGCTCCCAGTGGTGTTTTCCTGCTGTAGGAGGCTCCACTTGGTCTCCAGAATTTTGTTCTGCTGCTCCAGGTGCCACAGCTTGTGGTTGGAGGCAAACTTGTTGAGGGTCTTGATCCGTTCCTTCACCTGGGTGTTGCACAGCCTGGATGTTGGGGTCTGCCTCCAGCTTGAGGGGGCTCAGCAGGCTCTGGTTCACTGAGACAGCTGTGATGCCCTACATTTGCCTGGCCCTGCTGTAGTCCCTAACCATACTCATGCTGGTGTCCAGACGACCCTGGAAGCTGTTGCTGCTGTCCGCCTGGGAGAAGGCTGGGGACTTGATGTGGGCTTCAGGTGCTCTGGAGTGTGAGTGGTTCCTGAAAACCTGGGGGTGGGAGGGAACACCTTGTAGAACTTCTGGGTTACCCTGATGGACATGGTGGAGGCTGGAGTGGTGAGGAAGTTGAACTTGACAAAGGTTTGAGAAGGAGACGAGAAGCTACTTCTAGATGGGAATCTCTTTTTCTTTGATTAAATCAGCTACATTTTTGGATTTGACTACTTTTAAGTCATCTGAAACAGCAGTCTTAGAGGAGAAGGCAAAAAGCCCTGTCTTGATCTGATCTTTGCCACTAGACTGGCCCCATTCTCAGTGATGTTTTCAAAGAGATAAGAGTCTTATCTTATCTCTTTGAAATCTTCTCTCCTGCTAAATCTGCCTTTACAGAATTCTCTTAATTCTCTTGAATTAGCCTCTCCCACTAGGCTGCTAAACTTGGCAAGGAAAAGCCAATTCTCACCAATATTTTGAAAATTTTTCCCAGGTGGTCTCTCTCATAGGCTCTATCTTCATGGGATTTATATTGTAAGATATGATAGTCTACAGCTAATCAAATAACACAGTTAATCACATAATCAACCATGGTGTAACAAGGATCACCAACTTTCCCACATGCTGTATCTATTTTCCTGCTGATCATCAACTAACCACAAAATTAGTCATTCATATCTTAAGTTGTATTAAGGTATCTCCATGTCTAGGTACCCAACTCTGTATTTGTATACTATCTGTTAATAGTATAACAAATAAGATAACAGGGACTTTGAAGACATTAAAGTGTATTTGTCTCTCCATAGTAAGTCAAGCAAAAACAGTCCAGGGTTGTGATATGATAACTTTATTATCTTTTCTTGCTCTGTAATAGTCCCTTGGACTTGCCCTCATCTGTGTGGCTGCATATGGCTGAGATTACTATTTCTAGGTTCCAAGCCTGAGGATTGCATGCTTTGCTTCTCTTATATTCAGTTGGCAGAGTTAGGCACATTCCTGCATTCCTACCTGTAAAGGAGAATGCAAAATGCAGTGTTTATTCTCAATACCAGTTTGTCCAGATAAAACACAAAGAGAATCTCATAAAGGGTAGAATGGAGAGTGAAGTCTATTGGTAGCATAAGTCATATCCTTTTTCTTATGATTTTTTTCCTCATTTTTTTCCTTTTAGAAGTGAGGATTTTTTCTTTTTAATTACAAGGCTTAAACATTTCCCCCATAGTAAGTATTTATATTGAGAGAAATTTAAACTAAGTGTGCTTCTTACTTAGTTTTTAGGTTTTTTTTTTCCCTCCAATGAAAATAGCCCTTTCATCATATATTTTATATAAAATAATAATCACTATTTTAAAAGAATCAGCCAGGGCACCTGGGTCGCTCAATGGGTTAAAGCCTCTGCCTTCGGCTCAGGTCATGTTCCCAGGGTCCCGGGATCGAGCCCTGCATTGGGCTCTCTGCTCCGCGGAAAGCCTGCTTCCTCCTCTCTCTCTGCCTGCCTCTCTGCCTACTTATGATCTCTGTCTGTCAAATAAATAAATAAAATCTTTTAAAAAAAGACCATCCAATGAAAGAGAAAGGAAATGTCATCCAAAATTTTTGTACATTGAGTAAAAGTACCACCAATGTTTTGATGACTACTCTTTCATGTACCATTTTTAGAAACCTACACAGACACTCCTTTTCCCAAAGTTGGTCATAAAATAATTTTAGTTTTACTTTATAAGCTTTTAAAAAATCCAACTTTGTCTTTTGTCCATTGCCTCTTCTTCTACCAACTGAATTGCCCTAGGTATCAGTATTACCAACTTGGTATGTATCTTGGCTTACTTTAATTTATGGTTGTATGATTATATGGATTTGCATATTTACATCTACTCACACACATTTATGCATACATATATATATTCAAATATTTTTGGCATTGTTTGGTTTAGAAAAGTAGGATAATATATATATTTCTCTGCCTCTTATCTTTCTCACTTAACAACATATTTGGACATTTTTAATTAACATTTTTAATCATTGATTATAGATTGACAAAATTCCTTGTAATTGCTGCATGTTATCTCATGGTGTGGTTTTGCCACAACTTATTAAAAATGTTTACCCATTAGTAGACATTCAACACCCCCCACCATTTTTTTGTTCCTGCTTTCAAAAAACTGCATTAACTATCCTTATACTCATATTTTATTTATGGTATAGATTACCAATAACAGATATGCTGATTTGAATGAAGGGTGTATGTATTTTCTATTTTAGCAGATATTACCAGACTGCTTTTCCAAAAGGTGGTAACAATTTATCCTTCCTCCAGTGTACTTTCCTATGTCTCCATCAGCAATAGATGCACTGCTGTTCTAAATCTTACCAATATCAAATGTTACCTATGGCTACCTTAAATTTTAATTTTGTAATCATTGAGATTGTGTGCATATATATATATATATATATATAATTTTTTATTGTGTATATTGTAATTTTATATTTATTTAATTAAAAAGGAGACATTGACTTATTTTAAATTGCCTGTGGAAATTCAAAGTGCATGACTGACTGCCGTAGCTATATGTAATTGATGAGCATATCATGGATGTCAAAATCAAGTACATACATTTGATTGTAATAGATAATTTTTCCTTAGCAGGATTATGTTTCTCTTAAATCTTTAGGAGTCTGTAGGCTGCTATATAAATGATCTGAGTGCTAGGTGAATGTTTTTTACCATAAAGATATACAAAATTGCGGCTACTTGTTTCTATGGGATAGAGACAGAAACTGAAATAAATTTGGTTGTTCCTATGGCATTTTAAACAAGCAAAAAAAAGTTAAACTGTCTATAAAGACACTGCATTTATAAGTTTTATTATTAAATCCACCACTGCTTTGCTGACTAATAAAATGGAAAATGTGTGCTTTTATAGGTTTATAAAAAGGCAAGCTATAGTTTCATGAAAAATATCTTGCACCGATTGAATACAGGTGGCTACTTGTTTAGACTTTGAAGACGAAAAGACTTAGTATAGATGTCTGAAAAAGGTAATATGGCACAATAAAAAAAAAAATCTTCCTTTCTTGGCTCATCAATCCTTTGGGTATTCCATGTCAAATAAACGCTACAACAATTTATAGTAAAAGTACACAGTGGAAGTGCCAACGTTAACACTCCTTAGGACTGGATACCTGCCAGATTTTTCACACCAATATTTAATGTGAACTAAAATGTCTTTCCATTGGAAGTGTGAGAAGGCACTTGCTTTCCTATATTTGGCAACATGCTTATGTGAAGTATGAAGTCAAATGCCCATGATGTTCTCTTTATTTCAACCATGATAAATCGCATTCATTTGTTTAAGTGCATGTGACAGCTTTAGTGTTCCAACTATAAATTTTGGTTAACTTCTATTGACATGCTGTATTAAACTTAAGAAAAACAAATTACACTTCACCCGTTTTAATTGACTAAATGTGTCAAAAACACAGTAAGTATAACACAAAAGGTCGGAGCCTTCGTCTACACTGTAATGGGTGTCATGGCAGGGATCCAACTTTTCTTGTACATTTCATTTTTCATGAAGTTTTAGGACAAGGCATACGTTTAACATTCACTTCCACTTCTCATTTGTACTTCAAAGTTTATCATAGGCTGTGTGACTACCAAGAACACTTTTCTCTCGTGCTATTTAAAGCTTTCTTCGAATTGACGTGTGTGCCCAGAGGATACTGATGTTCTCCTGTAAACAAGGCCTTGAGAATGGACTTTGGTGTCCTGAGGGACGCAGTGCTGATTTATAGCACACCTGTATATCACTGCAACACTTGCTGGAAGAGACTTGGTTTACATATCTAGTCCCTACTTCTATGACCCAGCAAGCAACCATGGGGTCAGGTGCCAGGTTAAACTTGGCATCCTGAATTCCCTTGGGATAGGATGAAAGTTACCAGCTTTAATTCTTTTGCTGGATGGCCAATCTTTTCTATCAATCTTTATTCCTTCAGTAATGTATTAGTCAGATGCCAGATGATTAAATAATGGTAATTAAACTCTCTTTTGCCCACTGCCACTGCCCTCTCTTTTTTTCTAGTTACCCCTTGGTGTGGTATCTTTTCAGCTCCTGTTGTAATATTAGCTGCTTTTCAGGGATTTAAACATTAGTTTCCAGAGTGAATTTATGTCTGGAAAAAACTCAAAATGGGGTAGGTGTTTGCCAAGTGTTAAGTTGTGTATTGGAGTAAACAGAGATTCTAAATCTTAATGTTTATGCCATTTCATCAGTATTTGTAAGCGTCTTGTACATGGGTTACCACGGAGAAACCACAATTTTATGTTGGCAACAATAGGGCATGGTCTACTTGTTCTGCTCTGATCAATTTAGAGGTAGAAAAAATACTGGTTGTTCTTATCCAAGAATCTGAGACTGCCCAATGGAGCCCAATAAAGGGTTTCATTTCTCCTTAAAAAAAAAAAAAAGAAAAAGAAAAAGAAAAAGAAAAAAGAAAAGACCCGTCCCAACTGCATTCCAGGGGATGGTTATTATCATGAAGATTCCCTGAGAGTGAGTCTGGTTCTAGAGTACAGTTGACAAACTTTGTGTGAAGGGCCAGAGTGGAGAACTTCTAAGCCACGAAGTCCAGGAGATCCCTGTCACAACTGCTCAGACTTGCCATTGACAGCATAGCCATCAATAGTCTGCAAATGAAATGAATGTGTCTATGTCCAAATAAATGTTTATGGACAATGTGATTTGAATATCATAAATTTCACGTGTCATGAAATAGCTTCTTCTCACTTTTTCCCAACCATTTTTAGCTTTGGGGCTGTGCAAAACCAGTTGGCAGATTGGATCTGGCTTGAGAGCACCAGCATGCCAATCCTTGTGCTAATCTAATATTAATTTCTCAGAGGCTCAAGAAATTTAAAGGATTTTATTTTTCCCTTTGAGAGAGAGTGAGAGAGAGTGCGCATGTGTGTGTGTATGAGCTAGGGGTAGGGTGAGGCAGAGAAAAAGAAAGGGTAGATCTCAAGTAGACCCCACTGAGCACCGAGCCAATGCAGGGCTGGATACCCACGGTCCTGAGATTTGCCCTGAGCCGAAATCAGGAGCTGGTGACTTAACTGACTGAGCCATCCAGATGACCCAGGAAGTGTTCTTTCCCATTATGTTGCTCTAGTCTTCTTGTACATGCAGCATTCTCTTTTGTATAAGGAGAGTTTCCCTCCCTTCCCTCTTTTTTTTTTTTTTTTTTTGTTCAGATGATAAATATATTGGCATTTTAGAGTCCAATCTAATGGGAATTAGGTATAGCAGATGCTGTTGATGCCTTGTCCCTATCTGTTTAGTACCCACCATTCCCCTGCCCATCCACTCTACTGCTTTGTGCAGCAGGCATGTGAGATTCCATAGATCTTCTCTGACCACTGGAGTGCCTTTGGCCTATAGGTACAGCATGCTGGGAGTGCTGAGGCATTAAGGCCCCTTGTCTTGTGCAATGTTTGATAAAATTGGAGGGAAAATACTCCTAGCTTGGGATATCTCTGAGGCATATTCTTACATTGTCTCCCTGGGTACTTCAATGGGATTGGAGCTCCAATTGCTAACATCTGTAACCTGCCTGAATATATACCCTTTATTGGTTTCCTTCCTTTCTCTATTTCAATTCCCTACTTCTTTCCTGGTGCTTCTCAGGATTATCTCCCAAATAAACCACTTGCTTGCTAGATTCTCAAGAAATTGCCCATACATAAATTCAAAACCAGCCTTTTGTAATGAAGGTCACTGACTTAGGTTATAAATGTTAAGTCCTTGCTTTCTTCTATTGGGTTAGACAGAGCTTTCCATCTGTCTTTTGAGTATGGCAAGGATTTTCCCTTCTCATCTTTTGCCTTTAGCCAAAGGGAAGATAACACAACTGTGTGCCATCTGCATGACAGCTAATCAAGTAGCATTCCAAGAAATAGTATGTTGTCTCCACCCAGGTCATAGTGATTGTTGTGCCCCATACAGTATGACACATGACCCAAGAAAATAGGTCAGAGGGATGTTGTGTATTCTCCACCTCCTCCGCACTATCCATCCTGTGAATATATCAAACAAAGACTATCTCCATTGACAGCTCACTTTCTATTTTCCATTATGAAATGCAGAATTGGAATGAATTAAAATAACGTGGTCTCTTTAAAATCCAAATCCTGGATAAATTTCACCCTGCATCTAATCTACAATAGCTTTCTTTGCTGCCTTCTGTATTCTGACCTGTCTGTTCACTTTTCTTCCACAGCACCTATGTTTTATGGTGCTGGGACCATTATTCCCAGTTATCCCTGCTACTATTCCTAGTTATTCCAAACAACAGTTGTTTGTTTGTTTTTAAAGATTTTTATTTATTTGACAGACAGATCACAAGTAGGCAGAGAGGCAGACAGAGAGAGGAGGAGGAGCAGAGAGCCCGATGTGAGGCTTGATCCCAGGACCCTGGGATCATGACCTGAGCTGAAGGCAGAGGCTTTAGCCACTGAGCTGCCCAGGTGCCCCCAACAGTTTTTTTTTTTTTTTTTAAGTTCTTAAAAGTAGTTAATTATTCCCCCGATAAGCCTCTATATATCTTTCATTAGCAGGAAGCATGGGTATGCTTTAGCAACATTCTTCCTACTGTTTTTGAGTGTGTCACTACTTGCAGAATAAGTAGAGAAGGAATAGGGATGACCAAAAGCCTTTTTAGGGTAAAATTTTTATGAAGAAAGAGGTACAAAGTGGATATATGCAAAGGGGAGATACTAGAATTCTTTTTATAGCAGCAGAGAGGGTGGTGGTAAAAGCATCAAGAATGTTAAAGACAGAGTTGATAAGATGGAAAAGCTATTTCAGACTGAAATAGCAAATTTATATATTAAACAAAATTTTGTACTTTTGAAAGAAGACTCTAATACTACTTCAATACCAGTTTTTTTTTAACGCATATTTCAATGGATAATTGTTGTCATTTTAACTCCTGATCCCCATGAATATTCAATCAATGTCTCCTGGGACCAAAAATATCTTAGGTAGTTTGGCATGGAGGATGATGTGAAAGTTTAAAATGAGAATAAGGAAGACCAGCGCTAGACCAGGAATTATACCTTTAATAGCATACCTACACACTTCAAAATGAAATAGGTGCATTCATATAGTTTAAGACTTGATTTTGAAACTGTGCTGAGTTAAGATAGATAGTTTGGTTCAGAAATTGATCAAAATGAAAAAAAAGAAGTTGATAAAAATGATTTATCATTTTTATGATTTAAAATGATTTAACAGGAAAGAAAAAGACAATTAAAATAGTCCTCTGATATTCACAAATTTCCTAACTAATAAAGGGTTATAATCCAAAATATATAAAGAACTTATAAAACTCAACACCCCAAAACCAAATAATCCAGTTAAAAAATGGGCAGAAGACATGAAGAGACATTTTCCCAAAGAAGACATAAGAGATGGCCAGCAGACACATGGAAAGATGCTTAACATCAGTCATCATCAGGGAAATACAAACCCAAACCACAATGAGATACCACCTCATACCTGTCAGAATGACTGAAATTCACAACACAGGAAACTACAGGTGTTGGCAAGAATGTGGAGAAAGGGGAACCCTCCTACACTGTTGGTGGGAATGCAAACTGGTGCAGCACTCTGGACAATAGTATAGAGGTTCTTCAAGAAGTTAAAAATAGAACTAACCTAAGACCCGCGAATTGCACCATTAAGTATTTACCCAAAGGGTACAAAAATGCTGATTTGAAAGGATACATGCACCCAAAGTTTATAGCAATATTATCAATAATAGCCAAATTAGGGGAAGAGCCCAAATATCCATCAACTGATGAATGGATAGTGATGCAACACATACACACACACACACACACACAGATACACACGCACGCATGCAGAGAGAGAGAGAGAGAGAGAGAGAGAGAGAGAAATATTACTCAGCCATCAAAAAGAATGAAATCTTGATACAAGCAACATGGATGGAGCTAGAGAGTATTATGCTAAGTTAAGTCAGTCAGAGAAAGGCAAATACCATATGATTTCACTCATATGGTGAACATAGGGGAAAAAAAGAGAGGCAAACCAGAAAATGGACTATAGAGAACAAACTGAGTATTACTGGAGAGGAGGTGGGTGTAGGGATGGGTTGAGTGGATGATGGGGATTAAGGAGAGCACTTGTGATGAGCACTGGGTATTTTATGTAGGTGATAAATTACCAAATTCTATGCTTATAACAAATATTACCCTGTATGTTAACTAACTGGAATGTCAGTGAAAAGTTGAAAAAAAGAAGAAAAATTGTCCCCTGTTTATGAAGAGCTCTGTATTAGATGAAATCTTCTCACTTAACATTAATGTAAATATGAATTTGGATGGGTCAATGAATTCTCTTAATCCTTCCTATGGATAGCCCCAGGGCTGGATGCTGATGGCACCATAGACACCATCTCTGGCTTAAGTAACCTTTAGTCTCTTGACTTGACGAGTGGGACCAAAGATGGCACAGGAAAACCCAGCAGGTGTCTTGTACTCTTTGATCTCTTTTGGCCTCCCACTGTAGTATGGAAAACCTATGGTATGGTTTTAGCTTTGCTTGACTGTGGATTCATCTTGACTTCATCCATTTATCCATGTATCTATTCATTCACTCAGTCAGTCAGTCAGTTAGTACTTTTTGATCACATGCTATATGCTAGATACTGTTTCAGATGTCTTTGTGGAGCTGACTATCTTGTCTTTAAAACCAACCAACGATGGATTTAGAAATAACATTAGTAATCCCTGGGATTCAGGATTTATTAGAGTTGAATTATGACACTGAGATTCAAAACAGTCCAAATAGGGAGGTTAAATTATGGTGGGTGCTAGTCTTTAAAGACTGCTTACTGACAGCATACCACCCCAGTGGTATGTACCCCATGTGAACCCAGTCACATGGAGACAGGAAATAATCTGAAGACAGGACATCTATACTATGCTTAAGGATTTAGTTGCTAAGTGTAAATCTTAATATTCTATAGAATATCCACTTATCAAAATTTAGCCCTATCAGTTTTCAAGTTTCTTTCTGGTCATTTGTATAATCCCTCGGGTACAGTTTTTTAAATATACAGATGGATATCCACCACCGCAAGATCACTGCCCATCTCACTTCATCTTTCCTTGGGATTTTCAGCTCCACTTCATCATACATCATCACGTGTGAGCCTGTGCGGGTCATCCCGCCTCACACCTCATCACTTCTTGCATTCTTTGTGAGTTCTTTGGTCTGTTACAGAATATGTCTCCATTGTTCCCTAATTCATTACCAAATATAAATTAATCCAACTTTAGTGGTGTTTATATTAGTTCTTTCTAACTTCTCAAAGCAAGACTAAGGCACATTATAAAAAGGAATGATTTTTATGATAAACTGTGGTCAAGAAAGTATTATGTATAATAAATATGTGTCCCAGGCTTTATTCCTCTTTACATTGGCTTTATAAACTTGAGCAGGCAACTTCTCACTAGGCACCTTGGTTACATTAAACTGAAGGTAATAGCGATATTTGCCACTGCCCCGTTGAGGTGTCAGCACTTTGAGTGGGGTGTATCATTTTTGGGGGATCTTCATTTAAGCAGATTTTTACTTTGAGTACATTTCACTGTAGTGAGTGTCATGGGAGGGTCATCTGCTTACCTTAAACAATTAAATAATTTCCTTCTTTCCGATTGACCAATCCAGGCTGAATGCTTGTGAACAAATTTGGATTGTCTGAAAGAAAATCTCTCTACAAAAATAAAAGTATTGGTGTTATATGTTTTACTGTTGATTTAAATATATTTTCCTGAGTGAATTATTCCTTCAAGCTTTCTGATGCAAAGTTGCCATAACATATTTCATTATATAATGGAATTGGTCATAGCAAATGTTATGTTTTTATTCATAGTTTTTACATTTTATCTATTCCAATTCTCATGTATTCTACACATAATTTCCAACTCCTTGCCAATAAAATGACCTCAAATTATCCAAGTAGATTTTTCCATTGCTCTGAGTGTCTTAGTCTGTTCAGGCTGTTAGAGCAAAATTATGTAGACTGTGTAGCTTATGAACAACAGAAATTCATTTCTCAAGATTCCAGAGGCTGGAAAATCCAAGGTCAAGGTGCCAGCATGGCTGTATTCTGGTGAGGGCTCTTTTCCTGGTTCATAACGGGCAGTTTTATCCTTGTGTCCTTACATGGTAGAAGGACTTGGGAGCTCTTTGGAGCTTTTTTATAAACCCTTTCATGAGGGTTTCACCTTCATGAGTTAAGCATCTCCCAAAGACCACACCTCCTAATAGTATTATCTGTGGGGGTTAGGATGTCAACATAGGAATTTTGGAGAAATACAATATTCAGATCCTTGCACTATGTTCACTAGAATCAAAGTTGTACATTTAGAAGTTCTCCATCCCTACAAGGAAAGGCAACATTTAGCTTGCCATTAAGGTTTTTTTTTTTTCTTTTGTGGTTTTGTTTTTTAAAGTAGATTCCAGTCCACAGAGAGCCCAACATGTGCTTTGAACTCACAACCTTGAGATTAAGACCTGAACTGAAACCAAGAGTCAGATGCTTAACCAGCTGAGCCAGTTAGCTGCTCTTACCATTGAGTTTTAATGTGGTTTAGTAGAGTCTAGGGGAGACCAGCCAGCAATTTCAAGATATAATATGAAAGGATTGTGATTTCTGATGATATTATTTTAATAATTCTAGAAGTTGTATTTATGGTTGTGTGGTATATCTCACTGATGTTTCTAACTCACTATTCAATTAGTCTTCAAGAATATTGAATTTATATTATTAAAGGAAGAAAAACATGCCTATATAAGATTTTTAAATTATTATTAAGAGAAGTATTTTTTATTTAGAACCATTTTAGCTTAAAAATCAAACTGCTACAAATTTAGGATTACTTACCTTTACCAAGTCTTCTTTGGGTGCCTTATTATTGCCTAGGTACTAAATTGTGACGATCACATCTGTTATAGCTAAGCAGGCAGGTGTGTGTGGTCAATTTTTAATTTTGTTTTTATTTTACTCCTGGTCTGTAGAATTTACGATTTTGTTTATTCAGGGGATGATGAGAAAACCCTGCCTTTAGAGTACTCCATAAAAATTTACAGAGACAATGCTTTTTTCTTTAGTCAAAATAATGCATTTCATTTACTTTAATGACCGCTTAAGTTTGTAATTGGTTTGCACTTTGAAGCACTTTGGTATTTGTTGGTGGTTTTTAACTTAAGGTATGCAGGTCAAAATTCAAATGGGTTGATAAGTCTGACTTTAGAAACTGGCCTTTTAAGTTTAATTTTAGTAACCCAAGAAAACAAATGTTGAAGTTTGCAGAATTAGAGGATATAATGTTATATAACCAAGTATATACAGAAAACATTTTAAGGTCTGGTGTGTCTCAGAATTAGAACTATGTGAATTTTTCAAACAGAGTCAGGCAGTGTGGCATTGATATTTCTAAGCAAGCAACTGAGGGAGCATTCTAGAAGAATTCTCTGTAATCTCTCACTGCATGCAGACATAAGACTTACTTTATGATTGGATTCAGATGGAAAGGATCAGATGACTTAACTGATGAATTTTAAAGACCCATAGCCAGTCTACAAAACCCCTGTGCAGACCAGGAGGATTCTAAAATATTATCTATACTATTTTTTGAGCAAATATTTCTTGAGTCCCTTTAATGTATTAGGCACAGGTGATGGAGATAAAAGCATAAATAAGACACTTTCCTTCCTTGAGGATGGGGCTATATGGAAATAATAAAAGCAGCAGTAGTAAAAATAGTAGTAGTTACATTTACTGAACACCTGAAGTATGTCCACTACTTAAATGCAGTTATCTATAACACAACAATTCTGCAAAGTATCATTTGCTCTGGCTTGCCGGCAAAGAAACAGCCCCAAAGTGGTTAATTAACTTGTCTGAGTCAACAGCGAGCAAATAGAGAATTTGGGTTTGAACCTTGTTCTGATCCCAAGGTCTAAGGTCACCATTTTGAAAATACATGGGTCAGATCATGTAGATCATTTAGGACATTCCAAGTAGTTTAGATTTTATTCTGAAGGCTATTGAGAGCTACTGATTTTAAACAGCATATGGCATGCTAGGATTTGGGTTCTAGAGAGAAACTTCTGACAATAGCATGGACAATGGAATGGAAGGGCTTGGGATTGGAGGCAAAAAGCCATTGTAAGAGCTAAAGTGGGAGAGACTGACATCCTTCCTTAGGACATAGCTGTGGGAAAAAATGTAAGCAAATTGACTTAAGACATACTAAAGAGGGAGTGGGTGCAAGAATAAATCAAGGACTACTCCCAAATTAGAAGCTGCTACCATTTGGTGCTATTTTGTGAATAGGAAATATAGAGGGAGGAGACGAGATTAGTTTAAAAAATTGTATTGATAAATTGTACAAACTCATTATTTAACTTAGAGCAGTACAAGGAGTCAGCAGTGAAAGTTAAATGTCTCCCCAAATCTTAGAGCTTAGAACTATTCATTATTAACTTTTGGTACACTTAATTCTGGACATACTTCTATGGGAAAAAATATGTATAAAGAAATAAAGATAAATTACAGGATTCATTCAGCTTTAGATGCATGATTCTTTACTGTAAGGGATATTAGTTCCTAAAAGTTTCCTCTAAAGTTAAGACAAAATGTTATAATAATACAGTTGAATAATGGGTTGGAACAGTGTGGCTCTATTTTTACATGGATTTTTTTTTAATACAGTAAGGTACTGTAATTGTATTTTCCTTATGATTTTCAAAATAACACTTTCTTCTGGATTGCTTTATTTTAAGAACATAGTGTATAATACATACACAAAATATGTGTTAATGGACTATTTATGTTATTGGTAAGACGTCTAGTCATCATTAGGTTATTAGTGAAGTTTTGGGGGAGTCAAAAATTATATGTGGATTTTTTTGGAAAATTTTGCATCTCACCTTTATTTATTTATTTATTTATATTATTAGTTTCAGAGGTAGAGTTTAATAATTCATGAGTTGCATACAACACCTAGTGCTCATCACATCATGTGCCCTCCTTAATGCTCATTATCCAGTTACCCCATCCCCCCTTCCCCTCCCTCCTCTTTTCCAGCAACCCTCAGTTCCTTTCCTATAGTTAAGAGTCTCTTATGGATTTTGTCTTAATTTTGTCTTAACTTTTTTCCCACTCTTCTCCTATGATTTTCTGTTTTGTTTCCTAAATTCCACATATGAGTGAAATCATGTGATAATTGTCTTTCTCTGATTGGCTTATTTTGCTTAGCATAATACCCTCTAGTTCCATCTAGGTCATTGTAAATGGTAAGATTTCATTTTTTGATGGCTGAGTAATATTCCATTTTATAAATATATATGTGGATATATACACATATATATGTGTATATATATTTATATATATAATATATAATATATAAAAATTATATATATAAGTATATATTTATTTTATAAATATATATGTGTATATACACATATATGTATATATTATATATAAATATATAATTTATAAATATATAAAATTATGTATTTATAAATAATATATATATTTATTTTATAAATTTTATAAATTTTAAAATTTATAAATGTCATATTTATTTTATAAATACATACACATATATGTGTATATATACACATATATGTGTATGTATGTGTATATATATTTATAAAATGGAATATTATGAAATATTACATATATAATGGAATATTACTCAGCCATCAAAAAATGAAATCTTACCATTTACAATGACCTAGATGGAACTAAAGGGTATTATGCTAAGCAAAATAAGCCTATATATATATAATACACACACACATACCACCTCTTCTTCATCCATTTATCTACTGATGGACATCTGGGCTCTTTCCATATTTTGGCTATTGTAAACACTGCTGCTATAGACATTGGGGTGCACGTGCCTCCTTTGAATCATTATGTTTGTATCTTTGGGTAAATACCCAGTAGTGCAATTGCAATTGCTCGGTTGTAGGGTAGCTCTATTTTTAATTTTGTGCCCCTAACTTTTGCTTGGTTCAAGAGCCAACCGGATTCTGGTTTTGTTTGCATACTACATCTCTTAACACTGTCATATGGATTCAGGTTTAATTTTTAATATGCTGAATTCAGGTGCTCATGAGAAAGCAATATGGAACTGTCTTTTAGTCAGATGCATTTCTGGTCTTGGATCCACAGTGAGATCAGGGCTAATGAGTCAGGAGATGTTATCATATAGGTGAAAGTTGGACCCCTAAGAGGTTCACTAACACTGTGTTAGCATGTAGAATTGATGGAGCCAGCGCATAGAGCATTTGAGGTACTCAAGTATTGAAGGAGTGGGAGAAATAAGAGATGACTCTCTAAAAGTGTGTATGTAGGTAGAAGAAAAACAAAGAGATAGGATGTTATAAAAGCGAAGAGAGAGGGGTGCCTGGGTGGCTCAGTGGGATAAGTCTCTGCCTTCAGCTCAGGTCTGGATCTCAGGGTCCTGGGATCAAGCTCCACATTGGGCTCTCTGCTGGGTGGGGAGCCTGCTTCCACTCTCTCTCTGCCTGTTTCTCTGCCTACTTGTGATCTCTCTGTCAAGTAAATAAATAAAATCTTTTAAAAGCAAGGAGAGAGTTTGAAAAAGTTATCCATAGTGCTGAATGTTATAGAATAATCAAGAAAGATAGAATAATTAATTATCTATTGGCTTCAGAAATGTGGGAGCAGCCTGAATAGCAATTTGGTCTCATCCAGAAGAATTTTTGTAGATTGGAGAAAGAAACCAAACTATGGTGAGTGAAAAAGTAAGTGGGAGGCAAAAACCACTTTTAAGGAACTTGGCTGTGAGCGCCAGCAGAAACTAGAGAGATAGCTTAAGAAAGACACAGGGTTGAGAGAGGGCTTTTTTTTTTTTTTCCTTTTTTTCCCACATGGGAGGGGTTTGGATATATCCAATGCAGGGAGTAAAACCTCAAAAGAGGAAGAGGCTGAATGGGGGAAGCAGAGCTGATTGGCAGAACAGGGGCCCGAGTGGGTGAAAGATATGGATTGAGGACTAGCTTTGGGCAGGAAGTGGGCATCTCATTCTCTGTGATAGAAGGGGCATAGATATGTAGATGTATTTACATAGGAAAATAGGGATTTGAGAAAGTTCTTCCTAAGTAAGTTGTGTTTTTTTATGTCAAGAAGAGGACACCACAATCTGCTGCAAATGAGAGTGACAGGGTTTGAAAAAGGAATTTGAAAATAGTAAATGTAAATAGTAAAGCTGTTTGTGGTAATGGGGAAAAGGGCAGATGAGGAATATTTAAAGATCATTGGCCCCAATGGCTTGATCAGAGTTGGAAACCATATTTCTTCCTGGCGCCAGATATTATGGGTGCATGATTTCCTTCACAGAACATAGCTGTAAAAGTAGAGTAGAGCAATATGCAGTGGAAGGGAGATTGACAAAGTCAAAGGCAAAGGATATTAATAGGAGAATATTAGATGGGATAGACCTTGAGACTTAGACCAGAAAGGGGAGAGAAAGGGAGAAAGATAAGGCAGGTTCTCTGAGGTTGACTGCAGGCATCAACGAAAGTAAGAGATTGAATACATGAAGCGAAAAACTTGCATCTGGTATGGGATGTTTTTAGATTTAAGAGATGGAATGCTTTCAGTGGAAATGAGAAATTTACAGTAGCCAAAAGCAACTTGCATATTTTATCATGAAGGGAACACGGTACCTGGGAATTCTCTGGTGGTGGACTTGAGATTGCAAACACAGTAACTGTGGTAGGCACACACCCAGAACAATACATCTGTACCGTGAAAGAATGACTTCTTTCTTTCAGCCTATCAGCTCTAGAGAACATCCTACTAGGGTTAGAGAGATTGAGTTCCAAGTGGAGAAATGGAGATGTAATGAAGTTCTATCACTCCAAAAGTACCGCAGCTCATGTAAAAATAAGCTCAGACTGAACTGGTTATGTGAACTGGTTGTGTTTGTATCTTAGCCGTCATCATCATACTGCTTTAGAGCTTAGCACATTAGATGGTAAGAACTATTATCTCCCTCCCATTAGACTGTAATTTCATCTGTGGTGGGGACTGCATCTCATTTGTTTTTATACCCCTGGCACGTAGTGTCTGGCACATCACAGGACTTCAGTAATGTTTATTTCCTCACATAGACAGATATAATCAGGAAGAATTCACAAGCTAAGTAGGCTTTGAGTAATTGTTCTTATTTTTTTCTTTTTGAGAGAGAGCACATGATTGAATGGGGGTGGAAGGAGGGCAGAGGAAGACAGAGAACCTTAAGCAGGATCCATGTCCAGCATGGAGCCTAACATGGAGCTTAATTTCACAACCCCGAGATCATGACCTGAGCTGAAGTCAGGAGAGGGACATTTAACTGATCAAGCCACCCAGGTGCTCCCTGTCTTTTCCATTACTGTTTTCTGTATTTGACTTATCCTCAAAGGACCAATGTGGCATAGAGTGGGTGCATAATAAATACTTGTAATCAATTGGTTACAAAATAGTATCCTTTCTTGATTGCAGAATTTTGGGCATTGCTTTGCTGTTATTTATGTAAATTTGTTCCTGTAGAACTGTATTTATACAGATTCATTTACTTTCATTAGTTCTGATAGTTTTTATTTCCTGAAAATACACGTTTGCATAAATTAGTTCTACACCTTATTGAAGATACTTATCACCCAATTCTGATAATGAGAAAATGATTTTAATAGGGAATCTCTGTACATTGTGTAGCTCCCATTAGAGATCCAAGATGTTTACTGAGAATTCTGAATATGTTATACCTATTGATTCAAAGGCTATGTCTACCTAATGAAAGTGGAAGGTTGGACCTCTAACTTATTTTTATCTTTTTTTTTTTGACTGTTTCTCTATCAATATAAATCATTGGCTAATGACTCAAACAGCTGAAGTGTGGTTTGGGTAAATCAACAAGTACAGATATCATTTGATTGACATAAGATGGAAAAAATTTTGCCTTTTCAAAACGGTGAAAAACTCATTTTAATTGCTGGACTATTTTTGTATGGGGATCTGGCATGACACTTCCTTTTTTTTTTTTTTTTTTTTTTAATTTCTTTTCAGTGTCCCAGAATTCATTGTTTATGCACCAAACCCAGTGCTCCATGCAATACGTGCCCTCCACAATACCCACCACCCACCAAGCTCCCAATCCCTCCCCTCCAAAATGCTCAGTTAGTTCCTCAGAGTCCACAGTCTCTCATGGTTCATCTCCCCCTCCAATTTCCCCCCAACTCCCTTCTCCTCTTTATCTTCCCATGTCCTCTGTGATATTCCTTATACTCCACAAATAAGTGAAACCATATGATAATTGACTCTCTCTGCTTGACTTATTTCACTCAGCATAATCTCTTCCAGTCCCATCCATGTTGGGTATTCATCCTTTCTGATGGAGGCCTAGTACTCCATAGTATATATGGGCCACATCTTCTTTATCCATTTGTACATTGAAGGACATCTTGGTTCTTTCCACAGTTTGGCGACTGTGACCATTGCTGCTATGAACATTGGGGTATGGATAACCCTTCTATTCACTACATCTCTGTCTTTGGGGTAAATACCCAATAGTGCAATTGCAGGATCATAGGGAAACTCTATTTTTAATTTCTTAAGGAATATCCACACTGTTTTCCAAAGTGGCTGCACCAACTTGCATTCCAACTAACAGTGTGAGAGGGTTCCCCTTTCTCCACATCCTCTCCAACACATGTTGTTTTCTGTCTTGTTAATTTTGGCCATTCTAACTGGTGTAAGCTGATATGTCAATGTGGTTTTGACTTGAATATCCCTGATGGCTAATGATGATGAACATTTTTTCATGTGTCTGTTAGTCATTTGTATGTCTTCTTTGGAGAAATATCTGTTCATGTCTTCTGCCCATTTTTTGACATGATTATCTGTTTTGTGTGTGTTGAGTTTGAGGAGTTCTTTATAGATCTTGGCTATCAGCCCTTTGTCTGTAGTTTCATTTGTGAATATCTTCTCCCATTCCATGGGTTGCCTCTTTGTTTTGTTGACTGTTTCCTTTGCTGTGCAGAAGCTTTTGATCTTGATGAAGTCCCCAAAGTTCTTTTTCGCTTCTGTTTCCTTTGCCTTTGGAGACATATCTTGAAAGAAGTTGTTGTGGCTGATATCAAAGAGGTTACTGCTTATGTTCTCCTCTAGGATTCTGATGGATTCCTGCCTCACATTGAGGTCTTTTATCCATTTCGAGTTTATCTTTGTGTATGGTGTAAGAGAATGGTTGCATTTCATTCTTCTACACAAAGCTGTCCAATTTTCCCAGCACCATTTATTGAAGAGACTGTCTTTTTTCCACTGGATATTTTTTCCTGCTTTGTTGATGATTAGTTGGCCATAAAGTTGAGGGTCCATATCTGAGCTCTCTATTCTGTTCCACTGGTCTTTGTGTCTGTTTTTGTGCCAGTACCATGCTGTCTTAGTGATCAGAGCTTTGTTGTAAAACTTGAAATCAGGCAACGTGATGCCCCCAGTTTTGTTTTTCTTTTTCAACATTTCCTTAGCAATTTGGGGTCTCTTCTGATTCTATACAAATTTTAGGATTATTTGCTCCAGCTCTTTGAAGAATGCCTGTGGAATTTTGATAGTCATGGCATTGAAAATATAGGTTGCTCTAGGCAGTTCTAGACATTTTAACAATGTTTATTCTTCTGATCTATGAACACGGAATTGTCATCCAACTTTTTGTGTAGATTGCTCTAGGCAACTCCGGACATTTTAACAATGTTTATTCTTCTGCTCTATGAACATGGAATTGTCTTCCATCTTTTTGTGTCTTCTCCAATCAATTTCTTTCATGAGTGCTCTGTAGTTCCTTGAGTACATATCCTTTACCTCTAATCCAAAAGAAAGCAGAGAAGACCCAAATTAATAAAATTATGAATGAAAAGGGAGAGATCATGACTAACACCAAGGAAATAGAAAGAATCATCAGAATTATTATCACCAGTTAGTTATATGCCAAATAAGTTAAGCAAACTAGATGAAATGGGTGTATTCCTGGAAACCTATAAACTTCCAAAATTGAATCAGGAAGAAATTGACAACCTGAATAGACCAATATCTAGTAATAAGATTGAAACAGTGATCAAAAACTTCCCCCAAAACAAGAGCCTGGGACCTGATGGATTCCCTGGGGAATTCTACCAAAATTTCAATGAAGAAATAATATCTATTCTCTTAAAGCTGTTTCAAAATATTGAAGCAGAAGGAAAACTTCCAGACTCTTTTTATGAAACCAGCATTACCTTGATCCCCAAACTAGGGAAAGACCCCACCAAAAAGGAGAATTTCAAACCAATATCCCTGATGAATATGGATGCTAAGATTCTCAACAAGATTCTAGCTAATAGACTCCAACAGTACATTAAAAACATTATCTACCATGACCAGGTGGGATTTACCCATGGGTTGCAAGCATGGTTCAACATTTGCAGATCAATCAATGTGGTAGAACAAATCAATAAGAGAAGAGAAAAGAACCACATGGTCCTCTCAATAGATGCAGGAAAAGCATTTGACATGATAGAGTATCTGTTCCTGATGAAAATGATCTAATATATAGAGATAGAGGGAACATTCCTCAACTTCATAAAATCTATCTACGAAAAACCTACCATGAATATTATCCTAAATGGGGAAAAGATGACAGCCTTCCCTTTGAGATCAGGAACATGACAAGGATGCCCACTCTCACCACTCTTGTTCAACATAGTATTAGAAGTCCTAGCAACAGCAGTCCTACAACAAAGAGAAATAAAAGGTATTCAAATTGACAATGAAATAGTCAAACTTTCTTTGGAGATGACATGATACTTTATATGGGAAACCCAAAGACTCCACCCCCAAACTACTAGAACTCATACAGCAATTCAGTAATGTGGCAGGGTACAAAATCAATGTACAGAAATCAGTTGCTTTCTTATATACTAACAGTGAAAATATAGAAAGGGAAATTAGAGAATCAATTCCATTTACTATAGCACCAAGAACCTTAAGATACCTGGCATAACACTTCTTGTCTGGTGCACAAGCAAATGTCAGACTTTGTTAGAATGTTTACTGGATCCTGTGTCATTGTCATCAAGATACTCTGTTCTGCTTTCAATTTTTTTTTTTTTAATTTTTTATTTTTTATAAACATATATTTTTTATATACATATATTTTTATCCCCAGGTCTGTGAATCACCAGGTTTACACACTTCACAGCACTCACCAAATCACATACCCTCCCCAATGTCCATAATCCCACCCCCTTCTCCCCAACCCCCTCCCCCCGGCAACCCTCAGTTTGTTTTGTGAGATTAAGAGTCATTTATGGTTTGTCTCCCTCCCAATCCCATCTTGTTTCATTTATTCTTCTACCCACTTAAGCCTCCATGTTGCATCACCACTTCCTCATATCAGGGAGATCATATGATAGTTGTCTTTCTCTGCTTGACTTATTTCGCTAAGCATGATACGCTCTAGTTCCATCCACGTTGTTGCAAATGGCAAGATTTCATTTCTTTTGATGGCTGCATAGTATTCCATTGTGTATATATACCACATCTTCTTGATCCATTCATCTGTTGATGGACATCTAGGTTCTTTCCATAGTTTGGCTATTGTGGACATTGCTGCTATAAACATTCGGGTGCATGTGTCCCTTTGGATCACTACATTTGTATCTTTAGGGTAAATACCCAATAGTGCAATTGCTGGGTCATAGGGCAGTTCTATTTTCAACATTTTGAGGAACCTCCATGCTGTTTTCCAGAGTGGCTGCACCAGCTTGCATTCCCACCAACAGTGTAGGAGGGTTCCCCTTTCTCCGCATATTCGCCAGCATCTGTCATTTCCTGACTTGTTGATTTTAGCCATTCTGACTGGTGTGAGGTGATATCTCATTGTGGTTTTGATTTGTATTTCCCTGATGCCAAGTGATATGGAGCACTTTTTCATGTGTCTGTTGGCCATCTGGATGTCTTCTTTGCAGAAATGTCTGTTCATGTCTTCTGCCCATTTCTTGATTGGATTATTTGTTCTTTGGGTGTTGAGTTTGCTAAGTTCTTTATAGATTCTGGACACTAGTCCTTTATCTGATATGTCGTTTGCAAATATCTTCTCCCATTCTGTCAGTTGTCTTTTGATTTTGTTAACTGTTTCCTTTGCTGTGAAAAAGCTTTTGATCTTGATGAAATCCCAGTAGTTCATTTTTTCCCTTGCTTCCCTTGCCTTTTGCGTTGTTCCTAGGAAGATGTTGCTGCGGCAGAGGTCGAAGAGGTTGCTGCCCGTGTTCTCCTCAAGGATTTTGATGGATTCCTTTCGTACATTGAGGTCCTTCAACCATTTTGAGTCTATTTTTGTGTGTGGTGTAAGGAAATGGTCCAATTTCATTTTTCTGCATGTGGCTGTCCAATTTTCCCAGCACCATTTATTGAAAAGGCTGTCTTTTTTCCATTGGACATTCCTTCCTGCTTTGTCGAAGATTAGTTGACCATAGATTTGAGGGTCTATTTCTGGGCTCTCTATTCTGTTCCATTGATCTATGTGTCTGTTTTTGTGCCAGTACCATGCTGTCTTGATGATGACAGCTTTGTAATAGAGCTTGAAGTCCGGAATTGTGATGCCACCAACGTTGGCTTTCTTTTTCAATATCCCTTTGGCTATTCGAGGTCTTTTCTGGTTCCATATAAATTTTAGAATTATTTGTTCCATTTCTTTGAAAAAGATGGATGGTACTTTGATAGGAATTGCATTAAATGTGTAGATTGCTTTAGGTAGCATAGACATTTTCACAATATTTATTCTTCCAATCCAGGAGCATGGAACATTTTTCCATTTCTTTGTGTCTTCCTCAATTTCTTTCATGAGTATTTTATAGTTTTCTGAGTATAGATTCTGTGTCTCTTTGGTTAGGTTTATTCCTAGGTATCTTATGGTTTTGGATGCAATTGTAAATGGGATTGACTCCTTAATATCTCTTTCTTCTGTCTTGCTGTTGGTGTAGAGAAATGCAACTGATTTCTGTGCATTGATTTTATATCCTGACACTTTACTGAATTCCTGTATAAGTTCTAGCATTTTTGGAGTGGAGTCTTTTGGGTTTTCCACATATAGTATCATATCATCTGCGAAGAGTGATAATTTGACTTCTTCTTTGCCGATTTGGATGCCTTTAATTTCCTTTTGTTGTCTGATTGCTGAGGCTAGGACCTCTAGTACGATGTTGAATAGCAGTGGTGATAATGGACATCCCTGCCGTGTTCCTGACCTTAGCGGAAAAGCTTTCAGTTTTTCTCCATTGAGAATGATATTTGCGGTGGGTTTTTCATAGATGGCTTTGATGATATTGAGGTATGTGCCCTCTATCCCTACACTTTGAAGAGTTTTGATCAGGAAGGGATGTTGTACTTTGTCAAATGCTTTTTCAGCATCTATTGAGAGTATCATATGGTTCTTGTTCTTTCTTTTATTGATGTGTTGTATCACATTGACTGATTTGCGGATGTTGAACCAACCTTGCAGCCCTGGAATAAATCCCACTTGGTCGTGGTGAATAATCTTTTTAATGTACTGTTGAATCCGATTGGCTAGTATTTTGTTGAGTATTTTCGCATCTGTGTTCATCAAGGATATCGGTCTATAGCTCTCTTTTTTGGTGGGATCCTTGTCTGGTTTTGGGATCAAGGTGATGCTGGCCTCATAAAATGAGTTTGGAAGTTTTCCTTCCATTTCTATTTTTTGGAACAGTTTCAGGAGAATAGGAATTAGTTCTTCTTTAAATGTTTGGTAGAATTCCCCCGGGAAGCCGTCTGGCCCTGGGCTTTTGTTTGTTTGGAGATTTTTAATGACTGTTTCAATCTCCTTACTGGTTATGGGTCTGTTCAGGCTTTCTATTTCTTCCTGGTTCAGTTGTGGTAGTTTATATGTTTCTAGGAATGCATCCATTTCTTCCAGATTGTCAAATTTATTGCCGTAGAGTTGCTCATAGTATGTTCTTATAATAGTTTGTATTTCCTTGGTGTTAGTTGTGATCTCTCCTCTTTCATTCATGATTTTATTTATTTGGGTCCTTTCTCTTTTCTTTTTGATAAGTCGGGCCAGGGGTTTATCAATTTTATTAATTCTTTCAAAGAACCAGCTCCTAGTTTCGTTGATTTGTTCTATTGTTTTTTTGGTTTCTATTTCATTGATTTCTGCTCTGATCTTTATGATTTCTCTTCTCCTGCTGGGCTTAGGGTTTCTTTCTTGTTCTTTCTCCAGCTCCTTTAGGTGTAGGGTTAGGTTGTGTACCTGAGACCTTTCTTGCTTCTTGAGAAAGGCTTGTACCGCTATATATTTTCCTCTCAGGACTGCCTTTGTTGTGTCCCACAGATTTTGAACCGTTGTATTTTCATTATCATTTGTTTCCATGATTTTTTTCAATTCTTCTTTAATTTCCCGGTTGACCCATTCATTCTTTAGAAGGATACTGTTTAGTCTCCATGTATTTGGGTTCTTTCCAAACTTCCTTTTGTGGTTGAGTTCTAGCTTTAGAGCATTGTGGTCTGAAAATATGCAGGGAATGATCCCAATCTTTTGATACCGGTTGAGTCCTGATTTAGGACCGAGGATGTGATCTATTCTGGAGAATGTTCCATGTGCACTAGAGAAGAATGTGTATTCTGTTGCTTTGGGATGAAATATTCTGAATATATCTGTGATGTCCATCTGGTCCAGTGTGTCATTTAAGGCCTTTATTTCCTTGCTGATCTTTTGCTTGGATGACCTGTCCATTTCAGTGAGGGGAGTGTTAAAGTCCCCTACTATTATTGTATTGTTGTTGATGTGTTTCTTTGATTTTGTTATTAATTGGTTTATATAGTTGGCTGCTCCCACGTTGGGGGCATAGATATTTAAAATTGTTAAATCTTCTTGTTGGACAGACCCTTTGAGTATGATATAGTGTCCTTCCTCATCTCTTATTACAGTCTTTGGCTTAAAATCTAATTGATCTGATATAAGGATTGCCACTCCTGCTTTCTTCTGATGTCCATTAGCATGGTAAATTCTTTTCCACCCCCTCACTTTAAATCTGGAGGTGTCTTCGGGCTTAAAATGTGTTTCTTGGAGGCAACATATAGATGGGTTTTGTTTTTTTATCCATTCTGATACCCTGTGTCTTTTGACAGGGGCATTTAGCCCATTCACATTCAGGGTAAGTATTGAGAGATATGAATTTAGTGCCATTGTATTGCCTGTAAGGTGACTGTTACTGTATATGGTCTCTGTTCCTTTCTGATCTACCACTTGTAGGCTCTCTCTTTGCTTAGAGGACCCCTTTCAATATTTCCTGTAGAGCTGGTTTGGTATTTGCAAATTCTTTCAGTTGTTGTTTGTCCTGGAAGCTTTTAATCTCTCCTTCTATTTTCAATGATAGCCTAGCTGGATATAGTATTCTTGGCTGCATGTTTTTCTCGTTTAGTGCTCTGAAAATATCATGCCAGCTCTTTCTGGCCTGCCAGGTCTCTGTGGATAAGTCAGCTGCCAATCTAATATTTTTACCATTGTATGTTACAGACTTCTTTTCCCGGGCTGCTTTCAGGATTTTCTCTTTGTCATTGAGACTTGTAAATTTTACTATTAGGTGACGGGGTGTGGGCCTATTCTTATTGATTTTGAGGGGCATTCTCTGAACCTCCTGAATTTTGATGCTCGTTCCCTTTGCCATATTGGGGAAATTCTCCCCAATAATTCTCTCCAGTATACCTTCTGCTCCCCTCTCACTTTCTTCTTCTTCTGGAATCCCAATTATTCTAATGTTGTTTCGTCTTATGGTGTCACTTATCTCTCGAATTCTCCCCTCGTGGTCCAGTAGCTGTTTGTCCCTCTTTTGATCAGCTTCTTTATTCTCTGTCATTTGGTCTTCTATATCACTAATTCTTTCTTCTGCCTCATTTATCCTAGCAGTGAGAGCCTCCATTTTTGATTGCACCTCATTAATAGCTTTTTTGATTTCAACTTGGTTAGATTTTAGTTCTTTTATTTCTCCAGAAAGGGCTTTTATATCTCTCGAGAGGGTTTCTCTAATATCTTCCATGCCTTTTTCGAGCCCGGCTAGAACCTTGAGAATTGTCATTCTGAACTCTAGATCTGACATATTACCGATGTCTGTATTGATTAGGTCCCTAGCCTTCGGTACTGCCTCTTGTTCTTTTTTTTGTGGTGAATTTTTACGTCTTGTCATTTTGTCCAGATAAGAGTAAATGAAGGGGCAAGTAAAATACTAAAAGGGTGGCAACAACCCCAGGAAAATATGCTTTAGCCAAATTAGAAGAGATCCAAAATCGTGAGTGGGGAGAAAGGGGATAAAAAGAGGTTCAAAAAGTAAGAAAGAAAAAAGAAAAAAAAAAAAAAGAAAAGAAAAGAATTTTTTTTAAAAAAGAAAACACCTAAGAAAAATGTAAAAATATATATATATATATTAGATAAACTAGTAAAAAATCGTTAAAAAAGAAAAAGGTAACAGTTAAAAAAAAAAAAATTTTACCCGAAGGCGAGAAAAAAAAAAAAAATGAAAAAGAAAAAATTAAATTAACTGCAAGACTAAAAAAAATCACAGGAAAAAAGCCATGAGTTCCGTGCTTGGCTTTCTCCTCCTCTGGAATTCTGCTGCTCTCCTTGGTATTGAAACCGCACTCCTTGGTAGGTGAACTTGGTCTCGGCTGGATTTCTTGTTGATCTTCTGGGGGAGGGGCCTGTTGTAGTGATTCTCAAGTGTCTTTGCCCCAGGCGGAATTACACCGCCCTTACCCGGGGCCGGGCTGAGTAATCCGCTCGGGTTTGCTTTCAGGAGCTTTTGTTCCCTGAGCGCTTTCCGTAGAGTTCCGGAGGACGGGAATACAAATGGCGGCCTCCTGGTCTCCGGCCCGGAGGAGCCGAGAGCCCAGGGCCCCACTCCTCAGGGCGCCCTCAGAGAACAGCGCCCAGTTACTCCCGTCTGCCTGACCTCCGGCCGCGCTCCGAGCTCACCGAGCCTGCGACCGGTTCAAGGTAACACGGAGCTGCGAGCTTACTGTCGGCTCTGTCTCTGTAGCCGGCTTTCCCGTTCCAATACCCGCAAGCTCTGCGACACTCAGACACCCCCGATCCTTCTGTGACCCTGCGGGACCTGAGGCCACGCTGACCCCGCGTGGGCTTCGCCACGGTTTAGCCTCTGGAGCGATGTCCCTCAGCGGAACAGACTTTTAAAAGTCCTGATTTTGTGCGCGGTTGCTCCGCCGCTTGCCGGGAGCCGGCCCCTCCCCCCGGGGTCTATCTTCCCGTCGCTTTGGATTCACTTTTAGATGGATACTGCTCTTCGATTATCTTTGACCAAAGTGGCCTTCTTTATTTTTATTACCAACTGAGAGCTCATTGTCTCTCATCTGTCATCTATCTATCTATCTATCATCTATCTATCATCTCTCATCTCTCTCTCTCTTTGTCTCTCCCTCTCTGTCTCTATCATCTCTCTGTCTTCTCTCTATCTGTATCTGCCAGGGAAGTTTGAGCTATCTAGTGTCTGGATATCCCTTAAAAATAATCATGACATTCAATTTAACACATAAAGGGGCCATGGGGATGCAAGCATTAACTGATCAGACTTTGAATCCAAGCAAAATCATTTCTCTATTCAGTGGCCATCACAGATAGCCACATCCTAATGTATATTTTGGCCATAAGTTAAAAACTTCTAGTGAGATCAGAGGCCAGGTATATTACTACTCTACAGCAATTTCCAGATTTTTGGCTCAGGCTTAGTGATGAGACAATGTGAATGTGAAATGTGACAAATCAATACAAATTATTTCTTTGACATCTGGGTTGGAACACCATTGTTGATTTTTTTGGGAAACTTTATCAAATATAGTTCAGATCACTTTGAACTTATAAGCAGTATACAGAAGGAATAGTCTCATGGAAAAGAAATGTAAGCTATACTTTCATTAGCTGTTTTCACCATTGACCTAAGAATCAACATTTACTTGGTGGGATATATTTTTATAAAATGTCAGAAAGTAAAAAAGAAAAAAAAAGTGTCAATTAGTGTTCTCAATTTCAAAGCAACTGAATGATTCTTTTTTTTGTTTTGTTTTGTTTTTTAAAGTTAAAGGCTTTTCCAGAAAGATTAAAATAAGTATGCAATCCCAACCAGATGTTACTGTAATCCTTCTGAAAGAGTAGTCAGTAATAATTTTTTCTTTCCAGATTGCTTGCCTTGCCAATGAGATTTTTCCAAATTCTCCTTGGATTCTATGGAACCAAAGTAGGCTTGCGAGGGGGGGCATAAATCGTGTTATTTCCTCCTATTAAGTTAGACAATTTGTTTTCACTTTTCCATATTGGGTACAGACACATTTCCCTAATGTGTCAGGAAAGCTGGGCTCACCTCATGACTCTTGTTTCACCTCTGAAGTATTTTTAGGTTGATTTTCCCCAAGTCTGGTCCTGGATTTTTTTTTTTTTTTTTTTTGGATCAAAACCAAACGTTGAGTTCCCTTTTGATATTGCCAACCACAGCTTCTAATAATCTACCTCTTCTCTAACTCTTTTCTTTTTCTTACACCCAAGACATCTATCAGTGGGATTCACAAAACAGTGTTTTTCCATCCTGTTCTCTTCTATTATGATGTGTTTTTATACCATTTTCAAAGACATAATCTTTGAAACATAATCTTTTTTAGTGACTTTTCTTCCAGTTGTAACTTGAAATTATATTAATGGACCTAGGCCATGGAGCCACAAACCAAATACAGTCTAGATATAGAATTCCTAAAGGAAGATGATGAATTGGAGAGGCTTGTCATCTTTTGTCTACCTAGGTATTAGGTGGTGAAGTAGAGAATGATGAAGAAAACTATTTGTTCAATTTGTTGGAGCAGGAAGTTATTCAAGTCAAGTATTTCATCCTTATAACAGTCCTATAATTAAGAGCACCCTTATTTTTCTTCTACCATAGTTAAGGAAACTGAAGTGTAAGGAGTTGTAAAGCCTTCCTTGGATCCCATAGTTAGGAACTAGAGGAGCAGGGATTTAATCTCAAGTCTGCGTCATTTTGAAGACTGTACTCTTTTTTTCTTTTAAAGCTTTTATTTATTTATTTGACACACAGAGAGAGCCAAAGCAGTGGGAGCAGCAGACAGAAAGAGAAGGAGAAGCGGAATCCCTGTGGAGCTGGGAGCCTGAAGCAAGTCTTGATCCCAGGATGTTGGGATCATGACCTGGCAGATGCTTAACTGACTGAGCCACCCAGGCACCCATGAAGACTGTGCTCTTCACTACCCTACTCCACCAACCCAGCCAGCTATTTGAAACATTTGCAATAGATCATAAAGAGAACTTTGTTATGGTGACAACTCAAAGCTCGGCTGATATGAATGTTGGGTTTGTGGTCCTGCCTTGCACAGTACTGTATAGTGATGCCCAGAATGCCTCCATTGAGTCTGGAGAGAAAAGTATAATCTTCCAGAGGGGCTTAAACTCCAGGAAACCAGTTCATATTCAAAAGACCCACAAGAGATTGATTTATAAAGTAGGAGTTCAGATTACTTCTGTAAAGAGATATATGTGCTTATAAGATGACAAATATTGACATTTGGAATGAGTTTTCTCTTTAGCTAGGTAGATTCACTTAGGAGATCCTCATGTATTAGAAAGCTTCTGTAATCAGAAAAAAAGCAAAACACTATTCATAGTGGGTTTCCTTTAAACTACTATAGCTGAGTGATTATGGTCTGAATTGTAACTTCACCAGATTTGAAGTTCTAACCCTCAGTCTCTCAGACTGAGTGTGTTGAACCTTTAAAGAGGTAATTAAGACAAAATGATGTCATAAGGATGGAGCCTTAATCCAATATAACTGGTGTACTTATAAGAAGAGATTCAGACAGGCACCGGTGATCACACAGGGGAAAAGACCAAGTGATAACATAGTGAGAGGGTGGCCATGGGTGAGCCCAAGAAGGAGGTCTCAGAAGAAAACAAACCGGTGTACAACTCGTTGGATTTCCTGAGCTGTGGGAAAGCAAGTTTCTGTTGTTTAGGCCACTCGGTCTGTGGTCTTTTGTTATGACAGCCCCGGTAACTCATTATGATAATTAATTTTTTTAATTGTAGAATTATTTCCATGTCATTAAATAATATTAGTCATTAAAAGTTGGAGTTTACTCTCTTTAAACAGTTCTGAAGATGTGCTGTTATTTTCATTTTAAAATTTCTGTTTATTTTATTTATTTTTTTTAAAGGTTTTATTTATTTGTCATAGAGATAGAGACAGAGAGACAGAAAAAGCACTAGCAGGGGGAGATGCAGGCAGAGAGAGAAGCAGGCTCCCTGGGGAGCCTGTTGTGGGACTCATCCCAGGACCCTGGGATCATGACCTGAGCCGAAGGAAGATGCTTAACTGACTGAGTCACCCAGGCATCCCAAATTATGTTATTTTTAAAATTACTTTGATCAGATTTGGTAAACACTCCAGATCAGCATTAAACAATTAAAATATAAGGTGAACTACTAAAGCTCACATTTATTAAAGTTTTTAATAACCACATTTAAACAATAGAAAGAAAAGGTAAGGTTAGTCTCAATAATATATGAATACGTATTAGTGTATATTATATCTTATGTATGTTAATATTACATATAATACATCCAAAATAGAATAATTTCAACATGTAGTCAATATAAATTATTAGTGTGAAATTTTCCATTTTTTGGGGAAATGAATGTCTTATTAAGACTCATACTAAGTCTTCAAAATCTAATGTTTATCGTTTTGAACCAATCATGATTTAAATGCTCAATAATCAATGCGGCTAGTGGGTGGGACAGCTCTAGACCTATTGTTGAATTTTTTTCCGTCAGCACTGTATTTGCCTATCTTTTTAAAAAAATTGTTTATTTGAGAGAGGGAGAGCATGTGCATGCATGGTAGAGTGTGTGAGTGGGAGAGGGGCAGAGAGAGAGAATCTTCCAGTGGACTCGTTGTGGACTGCTGAGCATGCCACTGGGATCCCATGACCCTTGAGATCATGACCTGATCCAAAACAAAGAGCCTGACACTCAACCGACTGAACCACCTGCTGTTCTCTATTTGCATATCTTTAAAATTTTTTTTAATAAACATATAATGTATTATTAGCCCCAGGGGTACAGGTCTGTGAATCACCAGGTTTACACACTTCACAGCACTCACCATATCACATACCCTCCCCAATGTTCATAACCCCACCACCCTCTCCCTACCCCCCTACCCCTGGCCACCCTCTGTTTTGTGACATTAAGAGTCTCTTATGGTTTGTCTCCCTCCTGATCCCATCTTGTTTCATTTATTCTTTTCCTACCCCCCAAGCCCCCCATGTTGCATCTCCACTTCCTTATATCAGGGAGATCATATGATAGTTGTCTTTCTCTGCTTGACTTATTTTGCTAAGCATAATACCCTCTAGTTCCATCCACATTGTCGCAAATGGCAAGATTTCATTTCTTTTGATGGCTGCATAGTATTCCATTGTATACATATAACACCTCTTTTTTATCCATTCATCTGTTGATGGACATCTAGGTTCTTTCCATAGTTTGACTATTGTGGACATTGCTGCTATAAACATTCAGGTGCACGTGCCCCTTTGGATCACTACGTTTGTATCTTTAGGGTAAATACCCAGTCGTGCAATTGCTGGGTCATAGGGCAGTTCTACTTTCAACTTTTTGAGAAACCTCCATGCTGTTTTCCAGAGTGGTTGCACCAGCTTGCATTCCCACCAACAGTGCAGGAATGTTCCCCTTTCTTCACATCCTCGCCAGCATCCATCCTTTCCTGACTTGTTAATTTTAGCCATTCTGACTGGTGTGAGGTGGTATCTCATTGTGGTTTTGATTTGTATTTCCCTGATGCCAAGTGATGTGGAGCACTTTTTCATGTGTCTGTTGGCCATCTGGATGTTTTCTTCACAGAAATGTCTGTTCATGTCCTCTGTCCATTTCTTGATTGGACTATTCTTTGGGTGTTGAGTTTGCTAAGCTCTTTATAGATTTTGGATACTAGCCCTTTATCTGATATGTCGTTTGCAAATATCTTCTCCCATTCTGTCAGTTGTCTTTTGATTTTGTTAACTGTTTCCTTTGCTGTGCAAAAGCTTTTGATCTTGATGAAATCCCAATAGTTCATTTTTGCCCTTGCTTCCCTTGCCTTTGGCGTTGTTCCTAGGAAGATGTTGCTGCGGCTGAGGTCGAAGAGGTTGCTGCCTGTGTTCTCTTCAAGGATTTTGATGGATTCCTTTCGCACATTGAGGTCCTTCATCCATTTTGAGTCTATTTTTGTGTGTGGTGTAAGGAAATCGTCCAATTTCATTTTTCTGCATGTGGCTGTCCAATTTTCCCAGCACCATTTATTGAAGAGGCTGTCTTTTTTCCATTGGACATTCCTTCCTGCTTTGTCGAAGATTAGTTGACTGTAGAGTTGAGGGTCTATTTCTGGGCTCTCTATTCTGTTCATTGATCTATGTGTCTGTTTTTGTGGCAGTACCATGCTGTCTTGATGATGACAGCTTTGTAATAGAGCTTGAAGTCCGGAATTGTGATGCCACCAACGTTGGCTTTCTTTTTCAATATCCCTTTGGCTATTCAAGGTCTTTTCCGGTTCCATATAAATTTTAGGATTATTTGTTCCATTTCTTTGAAAAAAATGGATGGTATTTTGATAGGAATTAGATTAAATATGTAGATTGCTTTAGGTAGCATAGACATTTTCACAATATTTGTTCTTCCAATCCAGGAGCATGGAACATTTTTCCATTTCTTTGTGTCTTCCTCAATTTCTTTCATGAGTACTTTATAGTTTTCTGAGTACAGATTCTTTGCCTCTTTAGTTAGGTTTATTCCTAGGTATCTTATGGTTTTGGGTGCAATTGTAAATGGGATTGACTCCTTAATTTCTCTTTCTTCTGTCTTGTTGTTAGTGTAAAGAAATGAAACTGACTTCTGTGCATTGATTTTATATCCTGACACTTTACTGAATTCCTGTATAAGTTCTAGCAGTTTTGGAGTGGAGTCTTTTGTGTTTTCCACATATAATATCATATCATCTGCAAAGAGTGATAATTTGACTTCTTCTTTGCCGATTTGGATGCCTTTGATTTCTTTTTGTTGTCTGATTGCCGAGGCTAGAACTTCTAGTACTATGTTGAATAGCAGTGGTGATAATGGACATCCCTGCCATGTTCCTGACCTTAGAGGAAAATATCACTGAGAATTATATTTGAGGTGGGTTTTTCATAGATGGCTTTGATAATATTGAGGTACGTGCCCTCTATCTCTACACTTTGAAGAGTTTTGATTAGGAAGGGATGTTGTACTTTGTCAAATGCTTTTTCAGCATCTATTGAGAGAATCATATGGTTCTTGTTCTTTCTTTTATTAATGTATGTATCACATTGATTGATTTGTGGATGTTGAACCAACCTTGCAGCCCTGGAATAAATCCCTCTTGGTTGTGGTGAATAATCCTTTTAATGTACTATTCAATTTTATTTGTTAGTATTTTGGTGAGAATTTTCACATCTGAGTTCATCAAGGATATTGGTCTGTAATTCTCTTTTGTGATGGGATCCTTGTCTGGTTTTGGGATCAAGGGATGGTCCCCAAACCGGATTGGGATGCTGGCCTCATAAAATGAGTTTGGAAGTTATCCTTTCATTTCTATTTTTGGAACAGTTTCAGGAGAATAGAAATTAATTATTCTTTAAGTGTTTAATAGCATTCCCTTAGGAAGCCATCTGGCCCTGGGCTTATGTTTGTTTGGAGATTTTTGATGACTCTTTCAATCTCCTTACTGGTTATGGGTCTGTTCAGGTTTTCTATTTCTTCCTGGTTCAGTTGTGGCAGTTTATATGTCTCTAGGAATGCATCCATTTCTTCCAGATTGTCAAATTTGTTGGTGTAGGGTTGCTCATAATACGTACTTACAATTGTTTGTATTTCTTTGTTGTTGGTTGTGATATCTCCTCTTTCATTCATGATTTTATTTGTTTGGGTCCTTTCTCTTTTCTTTTTGATAAGTCGGGCCAGGGGTTTATCAATCTTATCAATTCTTTCAAAGAACCAGGTCCTAGTTTTATTGATTTGTTCTATTGTTTTTTTGGTTTCTATTTCATTGATTTCTGCTCTGATCTTTATGATTTCTCTTCTCCTGCTGGGCTTAGGGTTTCTTTCTTGTTCTTTCTCCAGCTCCTTTAGGTGTAGGGTTAGGTTGTGTACCTGAGACCTTTCTTGTTTCTTGAGAAAGGCTTGTACTGCTATATATTTTCCTCTCAGGACTGCCTTTGTTGTGTCCCACAGATTTTGAACCGTTGTGTTTTCATTATCATTTGTTTCCATGATTTTTTTCAATTCTTCTTTAATTTCCCAGTTGACCCATTCATTCTTTAGAAGTATGCTATTTAGTCTCCATGTATTTGGGTTCTTTCCAAACTTCTTCTTGTGGTTGAGTTCTAGCTTCAGAGTATTGTGGTCTGGAAATATGCAGGGAATGATCCCAATCTTTTGATACTGGTTGAGTCCTGATTTAGGACCAAGGATGTGATCTATTCTGGAGAATGTTCCATGTGCACTAGAGAAGAATGTGTATTCTGTTGCTTTGGGATGGAATGTCAGATGTGTCCTGAATATATCTATGATGTCCATCTGGTCCAGTGTGTCATTTAAGACCTTTATTTCCTTGTTGATCTTTTGCTTGGATGATCTGTCCATTTCAGTGAAAGGAGTGTTAAAGTCCCTTACTATTATTGTATTTTTGTCGATGTGTTTCTTTGATTTTGTTTTTATTTGGTTTATATAGTTGGCTGCTGCCAGGTTAGGGGCATAGATATTTAAAATTGTTAGATCTTCTTATTGGGCAGACACTTTGAGTATGATATAGTGTCCTTCCTCATCTCTTATTATAATCTTTGTCTTAAAATCTAATTGATCTGATATAAGGATCGCCATCCCAGCTTTCTTTTGATGTCCATTAGCATGGTAAATTGTTTTCCACCCCTTTACTTTAAATCTGGAGGTGTCCTTGGGTTTAAAATGAGTTTCTTGTAGGCAGCGTATTGATGGGTTTTGTTTTTTTATCCATTCTGATACCCCGTGTCTTTTGATTGGGGCATTTAGCCCATTTATATTCAGGGTAGCTATTGAGAGGTATTGAGAGGAATTTAGTGCCATTGTATTGTCTGTAAGGTGACTGGTTGCTGTATATTGTCTCTGTTCCTTTCTGTTCTATGCTTTTAGGGTGTCTCTTTGCTTAGAGGACCCCTTTCAATATTTCCTGTAGAGCTGGTTTGGTGTTTGCAAATTCTTTCAGTTTTTGTTTGTCTTGGAAGCTTTTTCTCTCTCCTTCTGTTTTCAATGATATCCTAGTTGGATATAGTATTCTTGGCATGTTTTTCTCATTTAGTGCTCTGAATATATCATGCCAGTTCTTTCTGGCCTGCCAGGTCTCTGCCAGGTCACTGTGGATAAGTCCGCTGTTAATCTAATATTTTTACTGTTGTATATTACAGACTTCTTGTCCCGGGCTGCTTTCAGGCTTTTCTCTTTGTCGCTAAGACTTGTGAATTTTACTATTAGATGACAGGGTGTGGACTTATTCTTACTGATTTTGAGGGGGGGTCCTCTGCACCTCCTGGATTTTGATGCTTGTTCCCTTTGCCATATTAGGGAAATTCTCTACAATAATTCTCTCCAATATACCTTCTGCTCCCCTCTCTCTTTCTTCTTCTGGAATCCCAATTATTCTAATGTTCTTTCATCTTATGATATCACTTATCTCTTGAATTCTCTCCTCATGGTCCAGTAGTTGTTTGTCTCTCTTTTGCTCAGCTTCTTTATTCTTTGTCATTTGGTCTTCTATATCACTAATTCTCTCTTCTGCCTCATTTATCCTAGCAGTAAGAGCCTCCGTTTTTGATTACACCTCATTAATATCTTTTCTTGATTTCAACTTGGTTAGATTTTATTTCTTATATTTCTCCAGAAAGGACTTTTATTTTTTCCAGACAGCGTTTCTCTAATATCTTCCATGCCTTTTTTGAGCCTGGCTAGAACTTGAGAATCATCATTTTGAACTCTAGATCTGACATAATACCCACGTCTGTATTGATTAGGTCCCTAGCCTTTGGTACCACCTCTTGTTCTCTTTTTTTGTGGTGAGTTTTTCCATCTTGTAATTTTGTCCAGAAAAGAATATATGAAGGAGCAAATAAAATACAAAAAGGGTAGCAAATACTCCCAGGACAATGCACTTTAACCAAATCAGAAGAGACCCCAAATCATGGGGGGGGGGAAAAGGGGTTAAAAAGAAGTTCAGGAAAAAAAAAAAGAAAGAAAACAAATAAAGAAAAAATATAAAAAAGAAAATATATATATATATATATATTAAACTGGTGACTAGAAAAGGGTCACTGACTTAATTTTGGGGGTATTTTCGTCTCTTAGAAGAAATACCTCCCCAAATTTTAAAGAATGAAAAACATATATAAGGATAAACACAATGAAAGGATGAAATATGACTATAAAGATGAAAAAAAATTTTTTTTCAAATTTCTAAAAAAGGAGTTGATAAGGTAAGTTGGTTGGGAGAATTAAGAAAAAGAAGGTGGAGAGAATGCACTCAGGCTGGAGACTAGAGCAAGCCCAGTGCTAGATTTAGGGTGTATTTTGATCTATTAGAAGAATTTGTACCCCAAATTTTTTAGAAGAAAAAGCCCTATGTGTATACAAAAAATAAAGTTAGATACAATGAAGGATAAAATATGACTATAATAAAGAAGCTTCAAAAAAGATTATTATAATTTTTTAATGAAAGGTATTGTTAAGATAAAGTAGTTAAAAAACGTTAAAAGAGGAAAGGGTAAAAGTTAAAAAAATTTAGCAGAAGGAAAAAAATAAATAAAATTTGAAAAGATTAATTAAGTTTGCAAGATTAAAAAATCATGGGGAGAAAGCCATGAATTCCATGCTTTGCTTTCTCCTCCTCTGGAATTCCGCTGTTCTCCTTGGTAAGTGAAGTTGGTCTTGGCTGGATTCCTTATTAATTTTCTTGGGGAGGTTGTAGTGATTCTGAAGTGTCTTTGCCTGATGTGGAATTGCACTTCCCTTACCAGGGACCAGGCTAAGTAATCTGCTTGGGTTCACTCTTAGGAGCTTTTTTTTTTTTTTTTTTTAAGATTTTATTTATTTTGACAGAGAGAGAGAGAAATCACAAGTAGGGAGAGAGGCAGGCAGAGAGAGAGAGAGGAGAAAGCAGGCTCCCCTCAGAGCAGAGAGCCTGACGTGGGGCTCGATCCCAGGATCCTGGAATCATGACCTGAGCTGAAGGCAGAGGCCTTAACCCACTGAGCCACCCAGGCACCCCTCTTAGGAGCTTTTGATCCCTGAACGCTTTCCGTAGAGTTCTGGAGGATGGGATGAGAGTGGCGGCCTCCCAATCTCCTGCCCGGAGGAGCCAAGAGCTCAGGGTCCAACTCTTCAGTGCGCCCTTGGAGAAAAGTGCTCAATCAGTCCCGTCTCCCCTGCCTCTGGTCATGCTTGGAGAAAAGCGCTCAGTCACTCCTGTCTCCATGGCCTCCGGCTGCGCTCTGAGTTTACCCAGGCTGTGACCAACCATCTCTGTCTCTGGCACACAGCTCTGCTTGGGTCTCCAAACCCCGCAGATCCCTGAGCTCTTTTAGGGGGTGTCTCCCTGGAACTTGTGGGGACCCCACTCACAGAGCAGTGGCCTGTGCCACAGATTACGGTTCAAAGTAACCCCAAGCTGAGAGCTCACTCCTCAGCTCTTCTCTGTAGCCAGATTCTCTGCTCTAATACCTGTGAGCTCTGCAATACTCAGACACCCCCAATCCTTCTATGACCCCACAGGACCTGAGGCCATGCTGTCCCCGCATGGGCTTCACCCCGGTTTAGCCTCTGGAGCGATGTCCCTCAGCGGAACAGACTTTTAAAAGTCCTGATTTTGTGCTCTGTTGCTCTGCCACTTGCCGGGAGCCAGCCCCTCCTCCCGCGGTCTATCTTCCTGTCGTTTTGGATTCACTTCTCCGCAGGTCCTACCTTTCAGAAAGTGGTTGATTTTCTGTTTCTAGAATTGTTGGTCTTCTTATCTTCAATCTCCTGTTGGATTTGTAGGTGTTCAGAATGGTTTGATAAGCTATCTAGCTGATCTCCTGCTACCTGATGTCATCTCAGTCTGCTACTTCTCTGCCATCTTGACTCCTCCCTCCCTATTTGCATATCTTTTTAAGGCAGTGTTTATGCAGATGTCTGAGGTCACCTGTTGTATGGTTATTTGAAGTTTCAGTTTCTGAATAGGATATGGTTTTACATCATGTTTGAGTTTACTACCACTTTATGTAACAAATTCCTAATTGACAAAGTGTGATAGGAGGAAGTCATTACTAAAGTTCCCATCAGGTAATATTTTTCTGATGTTTTCAAGCTTTCTGGAAACATAATAGATATTTATGAGATGGCCTGCTACATGCAAGGTCCTAAGAGGGAAAATGTGTGTAAGGTTATTTTCAAATTGAGTTATCTTAAATATTGGAAATCTCTAAATGGATTAAAGGGGAAAATGCTTCCATTTGTTGGTCTTTTACTATGTACTGATCTTATTTATCTTTTTAAAAAAATACTTTATTTATTTATTTGAAAGAAAGCATGCATGCACACAAGTGGAAGGAAGGATAGAGGGAGAGGGAGAATCAGACACCCCGCTGAGCTGGGAGTCCAAATCAGGGCTCGATCCCAGGAGCTTGAGATCATGATCTGAGCTGAAGTCAGATGCTTAACCAACTGAACCACCCAGGCACCTCTTATTCATCTTTTAAAAATCTTGTGAGCTTTATATAAATGAGAAAACTGAAGCTTAGCGGTTTTAGGTAAATTTCCCAAGATCACCTTATTCACCATTGGTGGAGTTTCTCATTCATATTTGCTTGATTTTAAAGGATTTATGATATGGTTAAGTCTTGTTCCAAGGTGTGCTTTATATCTGAGAAATTGCAAAACAACATGAAGTGTGTGAATTTTGCAGAAAGCATTAAATCTAGAATTTGGAGTAGGCTAAGCATAAGTTCAAGGTTCCAGCTCTTCTACTTCCTAGGCTTTTTGTCTTTGTTTTACCTTATTTAAACTCCACAAGCCTGTTTCCTCATTTAGAAAATGGGCATCGTAATAGTTCCTATCTCTTGGGGTTGTGTAAGGACTGAGTGAGCTAATTCAGGGAAAGTACACTGTGTGAGGCATATATTAATGACTCACCAAACATTAGCTGCTTGGGTTTTTTTTTTTTTTTTTTTTTTTAATCATCAGCAGTGACAGGCCTGGTATATATTAACTCTTTCAATTTACAGGAATTTTCTTGACCGCTCAATATAGCAGAATACATTTTGTTATACTTTAAATATGATTAAGCCGAGAAGCCCGAAGTACTTTCTATAATTAACTGCTCAGACGGTGTTAGCACATGAGAACAGCTTTCAGAAGCAGATCTGATATTCACCAGCAGCTAGGGAGAGGACAGTGTTGATGTCTTTTCTACCTGTGAACTAACGGTTTTGTCTTTCAGAGGTGACGACCTTGATTCCTTTCTGAAAGATCCCTGACTTCTGGCCAATGTTGCTTTATGTGCCACCTGACCCATCTCAAAGGAGACAGAAGAATGAAGATTTTCAAAAGTCACATCTCAGTCACGTACAATGTTTATGTTGTTGTGGTGACTGAAGATTGTATTATGGCATTTGCAACAAAACAACAAAAGTGAAAATGAATCAATGAATACAACAAAAATAGAGAAAGAAAGGAAAAAAAAATGAGCTTCTGTCTAGGGTTCAAATGCTTCCACTCGTCAGTCTTAACCTTTTTGATAATTATATTATGTGCAGCAGCAAAGAAACAAAAGGGGATAAAGGTCTTAAGAGTTATATTGATAAACTATGTGTGGTGCTCAGAAATGGCATGGAATATCTTGTTTAAGCTGTAAAAATATATTAGCATGTCATGTTATCTTCATAAATTCTTCTCACACGTAGGGTGGGTGGAGTTCCCAAATCCCAAGGCACATTACCAATTCGGTTGGTTGCTGCAATTCATCAATTGTTTTGTCACATATTTGCAGTCTCACAGTTGGGACTGAGGTATTATGATTCTAGAGGGTTTGATAATAGGTGAATTATTAGCTGTTGGGGACAGATTTGTTTCTGAGCCTTTCTGTGGCAGTCTCTTATATAGCAAAGCAATCATTTTCACAGAGTTTGCTCTCTCAGACTTAAAGGGATTTTGAATATATCTTGTAATTTTTTTCCTAGTAAAATTTCATTAGTGGTTAATTAAGATTGGTAGACCTTACCGGAAGTTCACCAAGTGTGTTGAGAGTTCAAACATGTCCAATTTTAAGCAGTGTCATGATGGGATGGACAGCTCATGGTATTCTCTGTCACTATGTTTATACACATTGTCTATCAATCTTCTGTGTATTATCGCATGTTGAACTTGTGATTTTAACCTTTTTAGAAAACAAAAAGGACTTTTAGAACTGACTTCTTAGTCTGGGCAACTTTACGGTTTGGTTTTTGAGCATGTGCCTCGTACTGTATGATTTGAGGTAAGAAATAATTCAAGGAATGTTTAAACAGCATCTAACTTTGATAGGCTGAAAAAAGTTAAATATTTTATGTGGGTATTACGTTGCAAATCAGACCAGATGAACCCAAAGTGTGCTTAACTCTGGTCAGTCCTGTCTACAACTTTCTCAAAGAAGCCAGATCATATCTAAGGCAGATTTAGCCTTAGATATGAATTAATTTCTCTTCTACAAGTGCACATTTGTAAGAAACATGAAAATAAAACACAAAGGAATATAACAAACTTCTCCATAAATTTTTCTGAGTTTGAAGTTTCTATTTTAGAAGGGTATCCTCATACTTAGATAGGTACTTCAGTTCACACATTTGTCATCAACTCCAAAACTAGCTTGACTTTTAAAGTTATTAGTTGCTTATGCTTTTTTTTCTAGTAAAGGCAAGAGAAAAGTAAATAAAGGAGGAGTTCTAAAAAATCAATGCAGGGGTGCCTGGGTGGCTCAGTGGGCTCAGGTCATGATCCTAGCATCTTGGGATGGAGCCCGGGAACCACATCAGGCTGCCTGTTCAGTGGGGAGCCTGCTTCTCCCTCTTCAATTTCCCTGGCTTATGTTCCCTCTCCTGCTGTCTCTCTGTCAAATAAATAAATAAAATCTTAAAAAAAATAAAAAATCAATACAAAACATAGTTATTTTGAAGTAGTTAGATAATTAAATACAGGATTTAAATTATGCTGAATCAAAAGTTTTGCCAGGAATAAATGCTGTCATAGTTTTGTGCTGTCTTTCCTCTCTGTTTTACTGGAGACTGGGTTTATCTGAAAATTGCCTTTATAATCTCCTAACTGGAGAATATAGAAAGAGAAATGAAAAAACGTTATTAAAAATGGAGAAATGGTCATCTTGGCAGTACATCTCCCAAGTGGCAGCTGTATGTATAGCAAACATTCCAGAATACTTGGAATAGATTTAAAATATTGCTAATCTTCTGTTTATATTCATGTTGTGCTGGCATATAAACATTTTTTGATGAGAGCTATTTCTGTTTCAGCAAAGACTTATGTGGCTGAATTATCTGGAATAAGATTCAGGGCCTGAAAGATATTTGATTATATGCTATGGAGGGCTCATCACTGAAATGAATATGAGTGTTAAACATTATATATCCATTTAGCAGTTATGTAAATTATTTCCGGTAAGTTATTTTGAGCCCCTTTTTTCAGCCTTATATTTATCATGCTATTTTGGAGAGCCCTTGGCATACGGCAGGTTAAGTCCTAGGTTTTATTTAAAAATGTTTTATAGGGGATAAAAAATAAATCTAAGTAATAGAGTCTATATTCTAGAAGCTTCCTAGAATATTTTGGGAAAGCAGTACTCACTCATAGGAGGAAGAAGACCAACGAGGACCTAGGTGCTGTGGAAGGCTTGCACTTGGGCGGGCAATGAGCAGGAAGGATTAATCTCAACCTTTATTGGGGTAGGGCAAGGTGAATGGGTGTGGCATGAGGAATTACATGGCTCTCCTCCCTCCCACCTATTTTAACTCAGTCACTTTCTTAACACATATTTATTGTGCCTTCTGCCATAGTTTAGGTACCTTGGTATGGAACATAGACAATGAACATAGTTGATGCCTTCATGACTGCTAAGATCTGGTGGGCAGTAGACATGAAACATGAAAACAAACAAATGTATACATCAACAAACTGTACTAGGCAATAGTAAAGGAAAGCATGATGCTATGAAAAAGACTGTGGACTGGGAAATGCAGATCTGAAGAAGAGACATTTCAGCTGAGATTCAAAGGATATGCCTATTAAAATATAAAGACACACTTCTTACACAGGATTTGCTAAAATTAGAATTTATTTTTTAAAAGATTTTATTTATTTATTTGAAAAAGAGAGTAAGTGAGAGAACATGGGCAGAGGGGAGGGGAGAAGCAGACTCCCTTGCTAGGCAGGGAGTCTGATGTGGGGTTTGATCCCAGGACCCTAGGACTGTGACCTGAGCTGAAAGGAGTCACCTAACTGAGCCACTCAGGAGCCCTAAAATTAGAATTTCTACCGAGTTGTCATGTGTCTGACCAATGAAGTAAAGAAGCATTTAGGGCATGCTCATTGAATTTGCAAGTCAGTCAGAGGCTCACTAAGAAACAGATGCCACCTGCAAATAGAGAACTTGAGGAGGGTTGAATAAATTTTACAAAGGTGTAGGGAAGTGACAAGGGATAGAGCAGTATTTTCAGGGCCATTAATAGCAGAGCTGTCACATTCCCTAGACCCAAATGGACAAGATGGGGGGCATGAAGACCTGAATACTCGGAAGACATAATGCCTTGAGATGAATAGTGGCCTTGGTTGAGAGACACAGCAACCTGAGTGCCCTCAGTGTGAGAATGCAGCGTGTGTGGGGGGGGTGAGGGTGAATACAACCCGAGATCTCCCTCTCCTTTTCCTTTTGCTGTCCTGGTAATGAGCCCCTCTGGCCGAACCCAACTAGAAGTCATAAGATGATGAGTTTCACATGGGTTGGCCTCCCAGTTAGAGATCATGGTCCAGAAGGTAGAACATGGACTTTGGAGAGAACCAGAAGATACCTCAGAGAGCAAGTCTACACGAATCTCTCATTGTAGACAAAGCTCGGAGGTGGGGTGTGTCTGTGTGTGCAAAAGAACAGTAAACCTTGTGAAACGATTTGTGAAGATTCGCTCTGCTTTGAATTCATTGGTGGTGGGCATGGTTTGGTCTGTCAGAATAAAAAATATGGCTTCTTGGGACTATAATAATAGCTCCTTCTTCTAAGAATTTCTCCTATTGGCTATTCAGACTTCTTTTTCAGAGGCTGTGTTTTCTCTGTAATGTCTGTCATAACACCTGAATCACTGTGGGAAGTAGAGCGCCATTGAGGGTGGCGCCACCGGAAGTGGGACTGCCGGGAACAGCTCTCCGCTGAGCGCTGTGCTCCCAGAGTGCTCCTCGGCACTGTCATTCAGCGCACTCCTGCACATTCCTACCGTGCCACTTCTCCGTGGGACCATTGCTCTGCTCTTTCCTAGGGTTTTGCCTTTAAAAATTTTTTTTTTCTTTTTTCCTCAGCAAGGCTGGGTCTGTGGAAATGAAGAAAGGCAGAAGTTGAAACGTGCTGTAATACTAGCTGACATGTGAACGCTGAGATTCGTGTGTAAGAGGAAGGAATGGCTGTATTTACCAACCAGCGCCAATCCCCCTTTCCGCCTCAGTTTCAAATTCTGCAGGAAAGAGACAGCTCTGAAAATTTACGAGCCATAACTTGCTCTTCATTACTTGGTCCCAGGGTAAGCAGCGAGCACCCAAGCCTAAGGGTCACCTGCGGGTCTGGAAATCTTTATAATTTTATAGGGAAGTTCACTGGCTATGGGGGGAGTGATGAAGTGCTGAGAAGCCCCTCGTGGACCAGGGAACCGCTAAGTAGCTTTGTTATAAATAAGAATATACATAGGCACAGAGCTCGTTCTTTAGAACGGTTTCCCCAAATGTGAGAATCTCTCTCTCTCTTTTTAAAAGATTGTATTTATTTATTTGACAGAGAGAGACCACAAGTAGGCAGAGCAGCAGGCAGAGAGAGAGGGGGGAAGCAGGTTCCCTGCTGAGCAGAGAGCCCAAAGCACAGCTTGATCCCAGAACCGAGAGATCACAAGCTGAGCCTAAGGCAGAGGCTTAATCCACTGAGCCACCTAGGCACCCCCAAATGTGAGAATCTCTGTTAATTGTTGCAGTGGCAGACCTCACAAACTTCCCTTTTGGATGAGACATTGAGCCTCAGAGGGGCCAGCAGGACCTGCCAGCCTCCTGCGACTGGGACATGGCAGAGGTGCTGGAACTTAAAAAAAAAAAAAAAAAAAAAAAAAAGTCACAATAGTTTCCAATAGCAGGGAACGTCTAGGCCTTTTTCTGTTCTCAGAAAATTCGAAAGTGTTGGGAGAATCAGGAACTTGTACTGAGTTTGTTTATTTTTGTCCAATGAGAAGAGAACTGTGGTTGGAGGTAAACTTATACTCTGTCGGAATTGTTGTTCAAATACTCTTTTCTTGTTTTTTTTTTTTTTTTCCTCTTCAGAATACTAGTAGCAGAATACTAGTAGCAGGATGGGAAGTCTGCTTCTCTCTTCCTTGTCAGAAGTGCTTACTCTTAGTAAAACAAGGACTCCTTGCAGCTATGTCAACAGTGGAGTTACACAATCTGACTTCCGGTTTTACAAAGGTCCTCTGGTCACTGTGCCGAGAGCAGACATCGGGTAAGGGGGAAGCAGGAGGGTCCAACTAAAAGGCCATAGTCATCTGATATGCAAGCGGTGATGACGGGGTTTTGGACAGAAGTAGCAGAAGAGGTGGTAACAAGTATTCTGACCTGGATCTATTTTGAAAGCAGAGCCAGCAGGACTTTGTGACATTTCAGATGTGGTTTGTGAAAGAAAGAGGAGTCAAAGATTTATAATAAAACTGTTTGGCCTGAGCAACTGGAAGGAAGGTGGTACCATCCATGAAGATGGGGAAGAATGAGGTGAAGCCAATTTGGAGAAAGATCAAGAGGTCGGTTTTGGAAATGTTGAGCTTGGAGTGTCGGTTACACATTTGTATTTCCTTCCTTCCTCCCTCCTTCCTTCCTTTCTTTCTCTCTGTCTCACTCTCTCTCTCTTTCTATATTTTGCCCTGCCCTTTTCCTGTGTAACAAATTACCAGAAGTGGAGTGGATTCAAGTAACAGCCACTTATATTCTTGTGAGGCAGAAGTCAGGCAGTGCACGGCTGGATTCTCGGTTCAGGGTTTCACAAGGCTGCAATCAAGGGGTCGGTAAGGCTGAGTTCTTGTCTGAAAGCCTTGGCAAGCAATCCACTTCTGGGTTCATTTAAGTTCTTGGCAGAATTCAGTTTCTTGTGGCCGTAGTACTGAGATCCCTGCTCCCTCGCTCGCTGTCAGGTGTGAGCCACTCTCAGCAACTAAAAGCCACTCTGAAGTCTTTGCTCCACAGCCTTCTCATCCTTCCGCAATGGAAAATTTTCCTCGTGTTGAATTCTTCTCATGCTTCAACTTTCTGCCTGCTTTTTCTGAGGCCAGCTGGAGAAAGCTCTCTGTTTTTAAAAAGCTCATGTGATTAGGTCAGGCCCACCTGGATATCTCCCACCCTCCCATATTTATATATTCATTAAATAACTAAAAAAATTTGTTCATATTTATTTATTTATTCATAAATAAATATGTTGGTTAAGTTGGTTAAGTTGGTTGGTTAAGCTGGTTAAGCCTGAGCCTTCAGCTCAGGTCATGATCCTGGAGTCCTGGGATCAAGTCTTGTATCAGGCTCCCTGCTTGGCAGGGGAGTCTGCTTCTCCCTCTGACCACCACCCCCTTCTCATGCTGTCTCTCTCTCTCTCATTCTTTCTTTTTCTCAAATAAGTAAATAAAATCTTAAAACATACTATTCACAATTCGCCTGAATTTTATTCTAAGTATCAAGAAACCTGTAAAGGAGCTATGTATAACAAATTATTACAAAAACCATTAGTAACTGTTAAAAGAACAGACAATTTGATTCAAGTATAGGTAATAGCAAAAGCTTAACCATCCTATATTATTTCTGCCCTTTTCTGGAAATATTATTTTATTAAACTATAACTGACATATAACATCATATTAATTTAAGATATACAGCAGTCATTTGATATTGGTGTACACTGAGAAATGACTAAGACAATAAGACTGGTTATGACATCACCATAAAATCTTTTCTTTTTTAACCTTGGGATGAGAATTTTCAAGATCTACTCTCTTAGCAACTTTCAAATATGTAATACAATATTATTGGTTAGTTACCATTCTCTTTCTCTCTCTCTCTCTCTCTATATATATATATATATATATATATCCCCATGCCTTATGCATTTTACAACTGTGAGTTTGTAGCTTTTGATTCCCTTCACCCATTTCACCCACCTCCTTACTTTCCTCCCCTTTGGTCACCACCAGTCTGTTATCTGTTGTCTATGAGTTCTTGTTTTGTTTTTTTAGATTCCCCATATAAGTGAAATCATATGGTATTTGTCTTTGCCTGTCTTACTTAACTTCACTTAGCATAATACCTTCTAGGTCCATCTATGTTGTTGCAAATGACAAGATTTCATTCTTTTTGATGGCTGAGTAGTATTCCATGGCACATATGTACCACATCCTCTTTATCCATTCACCTATCAGTGAACACTTAGGTTGTTTCTATATCTTGGTTATTGTAAATAATGATGCACTTTGCAGAGTGGTGCATCTATCTTTTCAACCTAGTGGTTTTGTTTTCTTTGGAGAAATACTCAGAAGTGGAATTGCTGGATTATATGGTATTTCTATTTTTCTTTTTAAGATTTATTTATTTATTCTAGAAAGAGAGAGAAAGAAAGAAAGCATGAGTGGGACAGGCAGAGGGAGAGAGAGAGAGAATCTCAAGCAGACTCTGGGCTGAGTGTGGAGCCCGACACAGGGCTTGAGCTCATTATCTGAGCTAAAACCAAAAATAGGACACTCAATCAATTGTACTACCCAGGCGCCCTGGTAGTTCCATTTTTAATTTTTTGAGGAAACTCCATACTGTTTTCCATAGTGGTTACACCAATTTATATTCCCACCAATAGTAAATGAGGGTTCTCTTTTCTTTGAATTTTTGCCAATACTTATTTCAGGTTTTTTGGGCTTTTTTGATAACAGTTGTTCTAACAGGTGTGAGGTGATATCTCATTGTGGTTTTGATTTGCATTACCCTGAGGATGTTAGTGATGTCCATCTTTTCATGTGCCTGTTGCTCATCTGTATGTCTTCTTTGGAAAAATGTCTATTCAAGTCCTCGTCCCATATTTTAATTGAATTATTATTATTTTTTTGTTATTTAGTTGCAGGAGTTCTTTATATATTTTGGATATTAACCTCTTATCAGATATATGATTTTCAAATATATTTTCCCATTCAGTAGGTTGCCTTTTCACTTTCTTGAAAAGTGAAAAGGTTTGCTTTCCTGTGCAGGAACTTTGTAGTTAGATATAGTCCCATTTATTTATTTTTGCTTTTGTTGCCTTTGCTTTTGGAGTCAGGTCCAAAAAATCATCTCCAAGAACAATGTCAAGGACTTTGTTGCCAACATTTTTCTCTAGGAGTTCTATGGTTTCAGGTGTCACATTCAAATCTTTAATCCATTTTGAGTTAATATTTGTGTGTGGCGTGAGATGGTGGTCCAGTTTCATTATTTTACATGTAGCTGACCAGGTTTCCCATCACTTATTGAAGAGACTGTCTTACCCCACTGTATATTCTTGCTTCCTTTGTTGTAAATTAATTGGCCATGTATGTGTGGGTTTATGTCTGGGCTTTCTATTTTGTTCCATTGATCCATGTGTCTGTTTTTATCACAATACCATACTGTTTTAATTCCCACATGTTTGTAATATAGTTTGAAATCAGTGAGGGTGATCTAGCTTTGTGCTTCTTTCTCAAAATATCTTTGGCTATTTTGTGGTTCCAAATAAATTTCCGTGAAAAATGCCTTTGGAACTTTGATCGGGATTTCACTGAATTGGTAGATTGCTCTAAGCAGTAGGTACATTTTAACAATATTAATTCTTCTAATCTGTGAGCACAGGATATCTTACCATTTATTTATGTCATTCAACCTGTTTCATCACTGTCTTATTGTTTTCAGTGTATAGCTCTTTCACTTCCTTTGTTCAACTTATTCTTAGGTATTTTATTTGCTTGATGTAATTACAAAAGGGATTGTTTCTAACATTTCTTTTAATTTTATCATCCATCCCCATCTCTTCTCCTCACCACCTTGCCCCCCCCCCCTTTTAAAATTTAACTGTGTCATCTACCATAACATCAGTACAGGAGGAAGAGCCATCATATTTATAGTCCCAGGTATTTTGCAGTGCATGTATACCAAGGGCCAAGAATGTTGGGGGACCACCTTAGAATTCTGCTTACCTCAATATTCAAGAAAAATGTGGAATAGAGGTTTGGATATTCCATTTAGGAGAGAAAATTTGGGAGACATTGTGATACAGATAATACTTAAAGCTGCGAGACTGAGCTCACTCTGAGTGGATCTAGATATTAAAGAGAAGAGGCTCAAAGACTGGGCTCTGGGGAACGTCGATCTTAAGAGATCTGGGAGAAGAGAAGGAACCAGAAAAGGAAACTGAGAAGGGGTGACTAGTAAGGTGGAAAGAAATAGAAGAATGTGGTACTAGAATCTGAATTTTAAGAAAGATTATCAAATATCAATATCAAGTTAACAAATTGTGTCAAGTGTTGCTGCCAGATTAAGTAACATGAACAAAAAGAATTGATCTTCAGATTTAGCAAAATGGAGGTTTTCAGTGACTTTGATGAGAATGATTTCTTTTTTTTTAATAGAGAGGAGGGAAAGGAAATCTGTCAAAAGTGGAATAAGAAAAAATGCAAGAAGGCACATTTGAAATGGTCTCTCTAAACTCTTCTTTGAGAAGATTTGCCACAAAGGGAGCTGAGAAATGATGGTGGCTGGTACAAGGTAAAGTGGAGCCAAGAATGGGAATAAAAGTGTGGTTCAAGATGGGATAAATAGCAACAAGTTTTTATGTTGAAGGAAATCATCAGTTTGAGAGGAAAAAAAAAAATTATCATGTAGCATAGAGAAATGGGAATTGCTGGTGTGGCCTTGAAGAGGCAAAAACTGAAGATCAATCCAACAAGTGGATGAGTCAGTTTTAGATAGGATCATTGGGTACCCTTCTACAGTAACTGGTGGGAAGCAGAATATCTGGTTACCCACTGGGCCATAAACTATAGATGTGTAGGTTGTGCTCTGCTCAAGGATGTCTGCCTAAAGAGACTGGGGGAACTGAAATGCAGCCACACTGTGTGCCTTGATGTGGGACCAAATCTACTCAGCAGAAGAAACATAAAACATCATTTGGGATACATATACTCACAGATGGTGTTATAAGCTGAATCATGTGTCCCCCCCCCGGCCCCAAATTCATATGTTGAAGGCCTACTCCCCAGTTCCTCAGAATGAGAGTGTACTTGGAGATAGAGTCTTTAAAGAGGTAAGTAAGGTAAAATGAGGTCACATAGGTGAGGGATTAATCCAATATGATTGGTGTCCTTACAAGAAGAGGAGAAAAAAGAGACATCAGTGATGTGTAGGCAAAAAATGCAAAGAACATGTGAAGACACAGGGAGAAGGCACCCATCTGCAAGCCAAGGAGAAAGGTCTTGGAAGAAACCAAAACTGCATACACCTGATTGTGAACCTCTCACTTTAAGAAATGCAAGACAGTACATTTCTGTTGTTTAAACTGCTTAGTCATGGCATTCCCAGCAAACTAATTGAGGTGGGTAGATGTGGTGGTGGCAGTCTGTGGAAGTTCTTTAAGGATTGCTTCAATGTTTCTCAGTCTTAAAATGTAGGCACAGAGGTTCAGTCGCTACAATCAATACTATTTAAATTATTTTCTTCTTTTCATGTTTTTGTTGTTGTTTATTTGCTAAAATCTTATAGATATTTAGTTCATCAGTTTTGAGACTTTCAATGTTTTCTGCAGTTGATAGAGTAGTAAGATAAGGAAATTGGAGGCATAAAGAAGAATAAAACTGTCATTGTTTGTGGATCTTATTTATGTAATTACCAAACAATATAATCAAATTTTCACTAATGATTAAAAAAATACACAAACTAATCAGAATGTTTAAAGAAAAAAAAAGCAAGGGAATGATGAACATGGGATTTAGTGGGGAGTGAGGAGATGCAAAAAGGGACTATGTGGCTGGATGTTAGTTGTTACCATGTCACTAGCTTATGTTTTGAGTGGTGATTTCATGAATGTTTATTACATTATTAAAAATGCCAACTAAGTAATCAACCAACTAAATAAAGATGAGCTAAGCCTGGACTAATGGCGAATGTGTACTATGAATGAAGAATTACAACTATGGAAAGAACCTAGATGTCCATCAACAGATGAATGGATCAAGAAGATGTGGTATATATACACAATGGAATACTATGCAGCCATCAAAAGAAATGAAATCTTGCCATTTGCGATGACGTGGATGGAACTAGAGCGTATCATGCTTAGCAAAATAAGTCAAGCGGAGAAAGACAACTCTCATATGATCTCCCTGATATGAGGAAGTGTTGTAGCAATTTGAAATTTATGAACTGTTTTCACACCCGCTCCTTGTCTAATAATCATTTGAAATATCTCATTCGATTTTCAAGATGGTTCTGTAAGGTAGAAATTTATTGTCATTTTCCAGTAAGGACAGAGATCTAGGAATATTAAATAAATGTCACATTGCTAATGGGTGGTATTACTAGAGCTAAACATTATGCCAAATATCATGTCTAGCAATGTCTTCTAAATTGCTGAGTTGAAATCCTGAGTCTAAAATCATTCACCGTATTTGGATGTTGTTTGATTTGTCTTGTTATGATCATACACACTGCCTTTATCTTTCAGACAAATTCAGTGAATTCTTTTAACATTCATGTGTGTAAGAGCTGTCCATGTTTGAAAATTAAAATAAACAGATTGATGTAATTGAAATTTAGCTGTTCAGATAGTGAAAGTGTACAGTATTAAATTCTGATCCAAACTTTAGCCAATATTAGTTCCATTGTCTTACTATTCTACTAAAATCAGGAAATGAAAGTAACCTGAAAAATGCAGACACTCCTTCTTACCCAACAAGCTTGATAACAGACTGACTAGAAATCAACTAACATGCATGGGGATGTAAATAAGATTCGAAGTTTCTCTCTCAGTGAAGGAGGGTAGAGGGACCTTAAGATGACCATTTCATTAAGAAAGGTCTTCTCACCAATACTTTGGATTTGCCCTATTTATTCTTTTTATAATGTCAAGTTAAGGCCAGTGCTTTTATTAAATTCTATTTAATATAGCGTATTCACTTTTCTATCTTCAAAATATTCACCCAGAAGAGGCAGAAAGAAGTTAGAAACAAGTATTCCTTACTTTTTTTTTTTGATTGGGAGCATTATTTTACTAACTTATTCTTGCAGTTCGGTGAGACACTAATTTTTCAACTGTTTTAATTTTTCAGTTTTACAAGAATGTTGTGCACTTCAAACCTATTTCTTCTGTAACTTTTTTATTCAGAAGCTGTGGAGAGTCATAAACCTTGTTTGCAGCCGTTCTCTGCTCAGAGTGTGACTCAGTCCCCTGGAAGACAGTGTTGTGTTCTGCTAACAGAATGTTGGTTCTGACTTTGTAAATAATGTCAAACAGCATCAGAAGTTTAATCTGAAGATATACTATATGAAGCATGAATTCTTTTGCATTATATACTCTTGTGATCCATTCACCAAAGTTTAACCTATTGACATTTTGGAAACTATTCTAACTCTTTAATGACATTAGGTGTCATACTTTGATAAGAAACTTTCCTGCATTGAATATATAAGTAAGTAAGAATACCTTTAAAGCTACTTAACATTCAGGTACAGGATGAGACAGTGAGCATATCTGAGACAATGAGTATTTCTGGAAATATCTTCAATTTATTTCATAATCAGGAAAACTTGTGTTTTATGGATATGGTCATGTTAAGATGTTCTAATACCCTTCCTATATCTTTGAGACATTAAAAACCTTTCTTCTAAAATAACTTTAGTTTTTTAAATGGGTGTATTTTACTAGTACAGATACTAACTTGTGCTTGAATTACTTTAAGCCAGAATAATTGTACATATTAGCACATGAAACAAAGATGAGAATGATTATGATTAACTTCTACTTTTATTTCATAATTCTAAACTTCATGAGAATTTCAACATTGCAGGGATATATAATCTAGTATTCATTATATATAGTTGAAACTTGAACAACACAGGGGTTTGGGTGTCAACCCCCATGCAGTTGAAAATCTGCATATAACTTTTGACTCTCCTCAAATTTAACCATTAATAGCTTACTGTTGGCCAGAAGCCTTATCAATGGTGTAAACAGTTGGTTAATGCATATTTTGATGTTATATGAATTATATACTATATTTTTGCAATAAAGTAGGGTAGAGAAAGGAATATGTTAAGAAAATTAAAGGAAGAGAAAATACATTTACTGTATTCTACTGTATTTGTTAAAAACAAAAATATGTGTCTAATTGGATCTGTGCAGGTCAAACCTTTGTTGTTCAAGAATCAACTGTACTTAAATCAGAAAATTTTACTTGAAAAAATATATTATTAAGAAAATACAATTCCCAAACAAAAAAACAGAAAAACCTCATAAAAAACCCCAAAAAAGCAATGAAAAAAGAAAATATGATTTTATCATGGACTGGCTTTTTTCTTCCTACTGGTGATATTCCTGTCCCCCCACCTCCCGCCCCCACTCCACGTTCCACTTCTCCTCCTTACCCATCCAAAACTCAGAAGTCCTTTAGGATTTATCTCAAATTGTTACCCAGTGAAGCTTGACTTGCGAACTCCAGCTTTGGTCAAGCTCTGCTTCCTGAGCAGTCATATACTTTGTCGCTGGATCATTGATGCAGACAGAATTATTGTAGAACTGATGACATGCAGCCTCCTGCAGTATTACATACCATTTAAAAATTTTCAGTGCAGTAATTATTCTTTCTCCAGCAAGTTTCTAAGATGTCTGAAGACAGGTGGGTCATACCTTTTGTTCTGAGTGCAATATATATATATATATATATATATATATATATATATATATATATTTGGATAAAACATTTTAAAAGATTTTAAATATATATATATATATATATATATATAGAGAGAGAGAGAGAGAGAGAGAGAGAAGACAAACGGGTGAGTGGGAGAGGGAGAAGCAGGCTCCCCACCGAGCAGGGAGCCTGCTCGGTGGGGAGCCTGCTTCTGGGCTTGATCCCAGGACTCTGGGATCATGACCAGACCTGAAGGCAGATGCTTAACTGACTGAGCCACCCAGGTGTTTCTGGATAAAACATTTTATTCATTTATTGACTTGTCACTTATCCAGTGCTCACTATGAGCCTGGGACTTTGCTAAGTGCTGGTATACAGGATTTGCTATTTATTAATTCAACATGTTTTTGAGTGTCTAACATCTGCTGGAGTCTTGAGATAACAGGCATAAAGTAAATTCAATTTCTAATTTGTGTACCTTCCATCTTAGTAGGGGAGACAAACAATAAAGAAATGAATAACTTATCTGTGTTATCCAGTAGTTATAAGGGCAATGAAGAAAATGAAACAAGGTAAAGCGATAAGGAGTTGATAGAGTGTGAGTGTGGGGATACTCAAGCGGAGATGGTGAGGAAGGTTCTCTCTGAGAGGTGGCTTTGGAGCAGGGAGCTTTCTGACAGGAGAGAGTTCTTGGCCAAGAGAAGAGCAAGTTCAAGTGCCCGGGATGGAGGTGTTCTTGGCATGTAAGGCTCAGAGTGACAGGGAGGGCTTCCTGAAGGTGAAGTCAGAGGGGAGGCAGGAGCAGCTCAGAATGGGCTCTAAAGGATTTGATTCTATATGTGGTGGAAAGATGTTGGAGGTTTTAAGCAAGGCACTGATATTATCTGATTTATGATGAGTAAGACAAATTAAAAGATCTTGGAACTGTTCTAAAGAAACTGAAATCTATTATTCAAAGTTCTACTATACAAACATTCATAGGCATTCTTATTAAACTATGGAATTAAAAAAATAAATTTACTAAAAATTAAAATATTCCTGCTATGTGTATGGTCTATGTAGAGAGAGAGTGCGTGTGCGTGCGTGTGTGTGTGTGTGTATGTGTGTATGTGTAATTGTGGGAAGAAACACATCGCAAATTTAAGTGGAAAATTATAACCTCAAAAGTTCTAAAGATGCAGAATGCAGCATATTTTCACATTTCCATATTTTTCATATTTCGTATTTTCATATTTCCGTATTTTTGTATCTCCAATTGCCAAGGTATGACTTAATATTTTATGCAAGAATATAAATTACTGGGGCACCTGGGTGGCTTAGAGGGTTAAAGCCTCTGCCTTCAGCTCAGGTCATGATCCCAGGGTCCTGGGATCCAGCCCCGAGTAGGGCTCTCTGCTCGGCGGGGGGCCTTCTTCCCCCCCCCCCCATCTCTGCCTCTGCCAACTTGTGATCTCTCTCTCTGTCAAATAAATACATAAAATGTTTTAAAAAAAAAGAATATAAATTACTATTATTTGTTATTTTATTTATTTATTTTGCTTTTACTTCTTTATTTGAGACAGAGAGCAAGGTAGAGGGAGAGAGCATGAGCAGAGAGGGGAGGGAGAGGCAGAGGGTGAAGCTGATTCCCCGCTGAGCAGGGACCAGAATCCTGACCCCAGCCAAAAGCAGACACTTAATCGACTGAGCCTCCCAGGCGCCCCTAAATTACTGTTATTTGAATTGTAGGTCCCAAAGAATATTTGACAAATATTTACAGCAGTTGTTTGCTACAAGTAAGGACATAGTGATTGGTTATAAAGTGGATCTTGAAGAACTGTGAAATAGAAAGATAATTTTATGATCTTAAGGCATTAAATAATCAAAGATCCGTTCACGCTTCTGTCCATAATGAGATTTTAGCTCTGTAACTAAGGGATCTGGTTTGTAATATTCATTTTGATGATGTGATAGGTGACTTTGAGCAAGACTACAATGATGGAAACAGCTAATGCTAATTGAGCGCTTGTTCTGTGTCAGGCCCTCTGTGAACCGTTCCCTTCATGCTGGTGTTTTCTTGCCAGAGTTGGGAACCAAATGAGAGATACAAAAAACTGGGCAGATGGAGAACCAAGTACCAACTTTATGATGAATGAAGCTATTATCAGACAGTGTGGTAACAATAGGTTTCCAAATACTGAACCCAGGGATAAGATAGATTTCTGCATGCAATCTTGGGCCATGCTGGTGGAAGGGCATCCTGAGACATATAGAACAGAGCAAAACGGAGTCTTCAGTGGGTATTCAATCCTAGGATAAAGGAGAGCAAGGATCTGAGCTACACCATTCTACCCATTCTTCCAAAGCCATAGTTGGTTGTATTTAAGGAAATTCCCTCTTCATTGAAGTTATGCGAATGGAGAAGAACTTTTTCCTTGGTAATGAATCTCACTTAATTCTCACAGAAACCCTATAGAATAGGTATTATTATCACAGAAACAAAGGCCCGTAGAAGTGAAGTAAAGGTTGTTGGCGACATCCCACCGTGAAGCCATGGTGGAGACATCCTTGAACCCAGGCAGTCTGGTCCCAGACTTCACATTCTCACCTGCAGGCCCTCCTGCTTCTCTAATCTTTTTGCGCTGAACTTTCTTATCTGAAAAATGACAGGGTTAGACTAGTAAAATCTCTAAAAATTCCTTTCAGCTTTAAAATGCCTTATTTAATATGTCTTTTGGTTTATTGTAGAAATATCTGGATGTGTGAAATATTTGAAACTCTTCAGGCAAGGGATAATATGGTACAATATTACATACAACTTAAAATGTTATTTTGATGAAAAGCCACAGTAGGTAATTGTAACCCAATTCTCTTTTCAATGTGGAAAACTTAACAGTTTAAAAAGGAACAGACAGATGGAATTTTGCTAACACGTCCAAGAAGGAAATATGATTTCACATGCATATTATATGCAAGTTTATGAATGCAGTCATAGTGTCTGGAACCTAGGTAGGAAACTATGATGAAAATCAGTGAAGTAAAATATCAAAATAAAACATTGCATGACAACTCTTAATGGGTAGAGATGTTGGCGCCTTTAATAAAAGCACTTGGGAGTATTAACGTGAGACATAAGTGGCTGAAGGGTTCTGAATTTCCCTGGTGATAGTCATATATCAAAATGGATGTTAGCTGGCAATAATTCAAGCAGCAACATACTTAGCATGCCACACTGTTGAGATGCCCAAGTCGTGATCGTGGACGGTAAACGGTGACATTTTACTTTATGTCAAATTTAAGCAGACAACTTTGTTCATAATTTCCCAAGAGCTTGTTTGGAGCAAAGATTTAGGATTATAATCTCAATTAAGGATGGAAAGTGTGATTTAGGTAACGAAATCACCTCTGTATATTTGAAAGGATAGAGGGATTATCAGCCTGTTTCCAGGGAAGCTGCTTTCAGTGTCTTCCCAACAGCCGAGAATTTACTCCACCTTTGAAAACACTCTGGGCATTTTGGAACAATATTTTTAATTGAAGATTTTAAAAAATCACTTTAAAATAATATGCTTTCAAAAATGGCTTCAGGCCGAGGTGCCTGGGTGGCTCAGTTGGTTGAGCAACTGCCTTTGGCTCAGGTCGCGGTCCTGGAGTCCTGGGATCGAGTCCCGCATTGGGCTCCCAGCTCCATGGGGAGTCTGCTTCTCCCTCTGACCTTCTCGCTTCTCATGTTCTCTCTCACTGTCTCTCTCAAATAAATAAATAAAATCTTTAAAAAAAAATGGCTTCAGACCAATGTAAGTTCTTTTTTAAAATCAAGACTTTATTCATTTATTTAGAAAGAAAGAGCACATGCAGGAGCAAGGGGAGTGTCGGGGGCAGAGTAAAGAATCTCAAATAGACTCCTCGCTGAGTGGGGACCCTGCTGCTGGCAGGACCCTGAGATCATGACCTGAGCTGGAATCAACGATCAGATGCTTAACCTACTGAGCTACCCAGGTGCCCCAAACCGATATAAGTTCTAATCATATAATTAAGGTTCAAATAACTTCAGTTTTTCTGTCAAGTTAATTTGAAAGTTGGCCAGTGTTGAGTACCTTTATTTAATACAGTATGTTTAAATTCTAGCTGATGAGCTTTCTTCTACTTCTCCACCCAAACCAAAAAGTTTTAAAAATGGCATTGCCTTTACTAATTAAATAATATATCTTGGATAAACATGAGTTCTGGAAAAAGGTCATTTTCTTTTTTCAGGGGTTGCCTGGGTACCATGTATAACTACAGTTTTAATTCTCCACTTGTATCTGTCATTCTTTTCCAGACCGTATCTCAGGACTTCCTTCTGGAGAATACTTTTTCTGTTTGGTTAAAAAGAGATTTTCTTTGCTTGTTGGAACTTCATGTATATTTACTCTTTCCAAAGCACCTGTGTGTTTTGAAATTAAATCTTTGAAGATTATGACACAAGGGATGCCTGGGTGGCTCAGTGGTTAAGCATCTGCTTTTGGCTAAGGTCATGATCTCAGGATTCTGGGATCGAGTCCTGCATCAGGTTCCCTGTTCAGGGACCCTGCTTCTCCTTCTGCCTGCTGCTCCCTTGCTTGTGCTCTCTCTTTTTCTCTGAAAAATAAATAAATAAAATCTTAAAAAAAAAGATTATGACATGAGTGGGATGTTATGATTCTTGATTTTAAAAAAGCGACAAAGCAAAAGAATGATTTCTAATGGCACAATTTATACATATTATAAATTGTTTCCCTTAATATGTATATTTTACTGACTAATAATTCAGGATAGAGGACATGAATTAGTAAGGAACAGAGCTTGATCGTTCAAAAAGTAAATGACAAATGTCAAGTACTCTGGAGCAGGGTGGTTTAATGAAATAAAGAGTAAAAGGCCCAGGTTTTTTTTTTCCCTCATTGCAATATTATAAAGTATAATAAAGTTTCTAAACACATAACATAAACTAAAACTATATTATTTGACTTCTAACAAACTATGTTTTTTTTTTTTCTAACAAACTATGTTGATGGCTTGTTACAAACAAATGAATAATAAGTAGTAAAAATAAATGTATAAGCAAGTCGACATGTATTTTAAAATCTCTAATAATATCCAGGGTGTAATGATTATGGAGATTCCAGGAAAGGGGATGTCTGTCTGAATAGTGAGATTTCATTTGCTGCTTATTTTGAGAACAGTCACTTGGGCCTCTTGTGAAATAGTCTCTTGTGATTTCTCCACCTATTAATAGCTTGCTTTGGGCCTGATGGCTTCTAATCAGTGAATAATGGTTACTGACTGGGCCACAGTTATCAACAGCAACAACAGTAGCATTTATGGGCTTTTAGTACTCATAACAACCCAGTGAAGTAAGGCTTATAATTACCTTCATTTTTACCCATATGCAAACCAACACTCGGAGAACAGAGGTCATTGCCAGAGACCATCAAACAATGCAAGTGTAACAGATATGTATTGTGCTCCTGGTACGTTCTAGGCACTGTGCTGGTCTCAACAGAATGGAAGACAGCCTGTGTTCTCACTTGCTGTTTGAGGGGAAACATAATTTTCCAGGCAACTACCAATTAGACAGCTAAGACCTAGTGTAAGAAGTACAGCACTGGGGTGCTAGGAGATACAGAACACGTGCATAGGTGTGAACACTAGGGACACTTCTGCAGGCAGAAAGTAGTGGAGCTGGGTAGAAGCATTCTCTTTCTTGTGTGTACCTTGCTAGCAAACGTAGATCGTGTTCCTCCTTACTCTTTTAGTTCTACAAGGCTTTAGGTCTCTGCAAGCATATTATAGCTCACTCCAATACCACATGGGAAACGACTCCTCTTTTGCATATGTAATACCAGAATAGACCTTACATTTATTTTCAGGGCTGCGTTTAGGAGACTACTTAGCGAATTTGCCAAAGAAAATACATACTTGAGAAAAACACCGAAGAATTCTTGAGACACATGGTTTCCACAGCCAATTGTTTCTAAGATCTGGTTACTATTTATAAACTCTTAATTTTAATATAAGATGTTTTAGCTGCTGAAAAGTATTTTCTCTTTTCATTTTAGAAGTTCAGCTTTGCATGTACGTGGGATAATTTGTATGAATTTACAGCATCGGAGAGTCATCTGTAGATCTGACTAGGTTTAAAATGAACAAGACATACTTGGTTAGTCGTGGAAGCTTTGAGCAGTGGGAGTAGAGTGCCAGGAAATTGTCTGCCAAACATGTCTTTTTTAGGAACTGCCCCTCCTCTCTAAATTCACATGTTGCCGTAGATGTCACCAGGTTTTATAAATGTCACCCTTGATTAGTTCAGTGTGGGAAGAAACTCCAAGCTGGGCTGAGCATATTATCTCACTATTTTGACCCCATTAATTAGGCTTGGCTGGTCAGAGTCCATTGTTTCTATCCCAAATGGGTTGACGACAACTCAGTTCTAGCACTGCCTACCTGGAATTAGCACCAGACTCCACAGGTTAAGAGCTCAGGCCTCCACAAAACTGCCCTGAGCTTAGAAACCAGATGCAAGTGGGGTCCCCAGGTCAGCCACACTTCTGACTGACCTGCTTCAAATTTGGCGGTTTCTTTGGCTCTTTGGTAATTTAATAGAACTCACAGAACTCAGGAACATGTTATATTCATGATTAACAATTTTCTTATAGAGGACACGACTCAGAAGTAGTCAAATGAGAAAACTGCATAGGGCAAGGTCTGGGAGTGTCTCAGACAGAGCTTCCATGATTTCCCCATAGAGTCAGGGCCCCTCTTTCTCTCCTGGCACATCTCTGTGCCAACCTGAAAGAGCCTTGCTGTTGAATTTTTATTGGGGTTTCACTAAGAAGTATGATTGATGAAATCTTTGGCTGTGTGATTGATTCAGTTTCCAGCACCCATCCCTCTCCCTGGAAGTTCCAACTATCTAGTCAGGTGCCAGGTCTTTCTGGTGACCAGTCTTCAGGGTTCCAAAGCTATCTTCAATGCCCACCAGGGATCGCTTCATTAACATAAAAAAGACACTTATTTATCATTCAGGAAATTCCAATGGTTTTTAAAGCTCTGTGCCAGGAACCAGGGACAAAGCCCAGATAATATTCTTTATTATACCACAGAGTTCACGCTTGGAAGTTCTGTTATTGGAACGGAGTAAGAGAATCCAATCTCTTTAGATTCCTGTGCTGTGTTATGTAAACCTTAGGGCTGTTGGCTGCCATGTTTCCCCTCAGGAAAACAGAGGCCAAGGTGTAGAAAGGAAAAGAAATGAAGCAGATGCACAGAGAGAAGAGAGGAATGGGGAGAGAGTGCCCACAGAGATTTGAGTCTCTAATCCACCATTTTCCTATCCTTGATTTCTATGAGGCTTCACATCACCTTTACCAAATATTCTTTCCCTCTTCCGACTTCATCTAACTCTGGCTGAGTTTCCCAAAGTCCTAGCTGAGCGTCAACTGGTAGAATGAGCCAGTGAGGACGTGTATGGAAACGGAAGTGCGCGGACTTCAGTCATATGAAGCTATGGGCAGGGTTGGTATCTACTTATTCTGCATGGCACAGAAAGTCGTGTGCTGCCTTGTGCAAATGCTAATCTCGTTACTCTGCAGAATGGCCAACATGAGTATGTGGGGAATGCTGTCCACCCATTGTCAGGTGTTTCCTTCCACCCACAGGTGTCTGGAAGCAAGGACCTCTCTGTCTTTGTAAGATACTATTGTAGCAGCTGCAACAGAATTGGAACGAGTGGCTCAGCCTCAGGGTTTGCAGGGGCTTACCCGGAATCTGCTGCTGGGTGCAGATACACTTTAGTTATCATGGTGGTAGTGGCCTTACTCACCCCTGTTGGCCTCCCTCAGTGGCCTGGGATTTCTATGAGTTCCTTGAGGCCCCACAGTTGTGACTTGGGGAATTTAAGGGTGAACAAATGATAAAATTCTGAGGAATTCTAGATAACATATAATTTCATTCAGGGCTTTGCATCTTCTTCTGAGGGGGTCCATGAGTGTTATTACTGTGTATAGAACATTCTTGCCTCATCTCATGGCTTTGGGATGTGGTAGTCTCTCTGCCCTGGGGGCCTATCCCTGAGGCCTCCACCTAACTTATTTCCTTAGGACTTTGAGGCAGTATCCTGTGGATGGGTCAAGTGCAATCTCCTTAGGGATGTCTCCCCGACAACCCTGTCTGGATGGCTCCCACTTTTTCTTTGCCCCTCTATCCTGCTAATTTGACTTTTTTGCACTTGTTCAACGTCTGACACGTTGAACATTTATTTGTTTACTTGTTTATTGTCTGTCTGCTCTTCTAGAATGTAAAATCTTATGAAAGTGGGCCTTTCTCTATTTTGTGTACTGTTTCATTCCAGCACCCAGAAGAGTTCTGGGCACATCATTGGCACCCACAAAGATGTCTTGAATAAAAAGAGAAATGAAGCAATGGCTTTTGCTACCCAGTACCTTTGGAATACTCTGGGGGAGCTTTCTGCCTTGTCAGTCTTGCCTCTGCAAGAAGGCAAGTCAGGTACTTGATTTGACTTGCCTGAAAGCTGGGGCACAGATCAGATGTACCCCCCAATACTCTGGATCAGAAGACAACAACCTCTGGAAGTATGTACTAGGCGGAAGATGTGTGTGCGCATGCACATGTGTGTGTGTGTGTGTGTGGTGTGTAAAGGCACATCGATGGTGGATGTTCTAGTGGCCAAAGCCCAGTGCCCCTGGTGTGAGCTGCAGCTTCTATGGCTGATGGAGTTGACCATGGATTTTTCTGTGGAACAGTCTTGTGTGTTCAGGGCTTGTACCTGGCTGCTTCCAGGTTTTATTCCTTTTCCTTCCCACAGAATTTTTGAGCGATGTAACTTATTTTTGAAAATATTTTTTTTTCTACCTAAATTAGAGTTTAAGTGAGTTCTCTTGTCGGCAACTGGGAATCCTAACTGATTTACAGCTGGTTTGAATCCGAATAATAGATCTGAAAGTCTACAGTTTTTAAAAGCAATTTAGTGGTTTATAAGCTAGAACATTCTTTTGGTTAGACCTTAGTGTTCATCTGGTCAAGTAATTTTCAATCTTTTTTTTTTTTTTCATAGAATTATTTCTTCAAGTGAAATTTTACAAGAAGGTGGGCATTCAATATTAAAAACGGATAAAACTGAAGGCACTTGAGGGAAAAGGTGGGAGATGTAAGAATCCTTCACCTCCCATTTCCCTCACAGCGTCTAAGGCCTCTTCTTGAGTCCTGAAGGCACTCCAAAACATGAAAATTCACTGATGACTAACCTCATTTTCTAGAGAAGGAAATGGGCACACAGGAAATTGTAAAAGAAACATGTTCATGAGAGAACAGTCACTGGGACCCATTATCTCCACACTAGCCCAGAATTTTTGTATCACACTTTTTTCTTTTGTACACTCAAAATAAGAAAGGAAAGTAAGCATTCTCTTTTAAAGCTTTTTTTTTTTTGGGGGGGGCATAGTTTGAGTAGCAAAACCAATAGTCTGTTTAATTTGAGGAATAAAATGTCAGCTAAAAATGTTTAACAAATTTAATTTAAAAACTTACTTCCAATAGTGTATTTGAGAGCACTTTAAAAGTTAACACAATGTGTTAACTCAAAAAAAAATTTTTTTTTAAGTCAAAAATATGTCATCCAAGAAATATTTTCCTTAGGATAAAATCTTGTTTCAAGATTTCTTACCAGGATACGATACTCTAACTGCTATACATTATACTTTTAAAATGCAAATGCACTGAAAAAATGAATCAAAACAATATTAAAACATATGGTAAGCCCATCTAGATATATTTATTCTTTGACAAGTGTAGTAATATCAAATCGTTGAAACAGACAAATGTTTCCTTGTCTAACTTGTGCATATGTATTTTCTTTTTTCTTTTTTTTACCAAAGATTTTATTTATATATTTGACACAGAGAGTGCACAAGCAGTGAGAGTGGCAGGCAGAGAGAGAGAGGGAGAAGCAGGCTCACCTGCTGAGTAAGGAGCCTGATGTGGGGCTCGATCCCAGGACCTTGGGATCAAAAACTGAGGTGAAGACAGCGGCTTAATAGACTGAGCCACCCAGGCGCCCCAATGCATATGTGTTTTCTATGGCAATGCAGATATAGCAAAACAAATTCCTTCAATCAGTCAATGAAATGAGTCCCTTTATTGAAAAGGCAAATTCAGTTAGAATCAATAGAAAGTAGAGATCTATTTGAATTTTGACCTAAATTTTCTGAACCTAAATGACAAAACCTTATAAAGAAAATGTGATTAAAGTCCCAGTTCTCTCAATGACAATTTGAGACATTTGTAGTTTTAGTTGCTGTGATTACCTGTCTCGGTGTAAGCTCTTTTGGATGGAGAAAACAAGAGTCACAATGACTTATTGGCAACATCATTGATTCTTTCTTTTATTTTTCTTTTGCAAATGATAATAATTTGTGTCTGGTGATTTGGAAGTCTTTTTTTTATGACTCATCTCCCAAAGGGCTATAATTTTCCATTAAATTGCTGTCCATTCTAGTACCACAATAACAACTCCTCCCTTCTATCATGATTTTTTTCTCAACTATTCTCTTCATAAGCATTAAAAAAAAATTAAGCTATATCCTACTTGAAAGTCTTTACTCTTAAATTTTGGAGGTTCTGTATAAGTCAGTAAAGAAATTTCTCTTCAAATAAATTTATATTTTACTTAGATTAAAAAAAGAAAAGAGACATTCATCAGGAATTTAGGACAATTTCACGATTGATACATTGCTTTTTTTAAAAAACAATTCTCTTAAATTTGAGTATAGTTGACACACAACATTATATTAGTTTCAGGTGTACAACATAGTGATTCAACCTTTTTATGTTTCACTAGCTTTAGCACAATTGTAGCTACCATCTGTTACAATACAATGCGGTTACAATGCCATTGGCTATATTCCTTATATGTGCCTTTCATTGCCATGTCTTATTCCATAACTGAAAGCCTGTATCTCCCACTCCCCCTCATCCCTTTTATGAAGCTCTCACCACCCTTCCCCTCTGACAACCATCAGTTTGTTCTCTGTATGTATAGGTCTATTCTGCTTTCTGTTTGTTTATTCATTTGTTTTTTTAGAGTCTACCAAAGTCATTTGGTATTTGCCTTTCTCAATCTGACATTTCACTTAGTATAAAACCCTCTAGGTTCATCCATGTTGTTGCAAATGGCACAATCTCATCCTTTTCTAAGGCTGCATAATATTCCATTGTATGCCTATACATTATGTCTTCCTTATCGATTTGTCTATCAATAGTCACTTATATTGCTTCCATATCTTGACTATTATAAATAATGTGGTAATAAACACAAGGGTTCATATTGCTTTTTGTTTTTTTTTTAAAAGATTTTTATTTATTTATTTGACAGAGAGAAATCACAAGTAGATGGAGAGGCAGGCAGAGAGAGAGAGAGGGAAGCAGGCTCCCTGCTGAGCAGAGAGCCCGATGCGGGACTCGATCCCAGGACTCTGAGATCATGACCTGAGCCGAAGGCAGCGGCTTAATCCACTGAGCCACCCAGGCGCCCCTCATATTGCTTTTTGAATTAATGTTTTCATTTTCTTTGTGTAGATACCCAGTAGTAGAATTATTAGATCATGTGTAATTTCTTTATTTAATTTTTTGAGAACCCCCATACTGTTTTTCACAGTTGCTGTAACAATTTACATTCCCCATCATCAACTTCCTTGATGTTAATGATAGGAGAATCATATAAGTGACAAAATAGCCTCCATACGTGGCATCCAAAAATGTTTCTGGTGCTCACAGTTCAAGACACCTTCCATGGCACCTTCACTGCCTATACCTGGAGGCTGTCATGGTTGGGCATTAGGGCAGTGGAGGGCATCACATGTGTAAATTCTCAATACCAAAGCTATGCTGTGTTCCACAACTTTTCAAGTCTATTCAGAATTCTCCCTCTTATCTATAGGCCAAATTAAAAAAAAATAAAATTAGATCTGCTAAGAAATAATTGACAGAAGGAAGTCTTTCCTAGGAGGATTTTTAATCCCTCATGTTAAGAGACTGATCTTTCTTGGATTAATAATTTTTACCTCTAAAACAAAATAACCAAAGGCCATTATATTAAAACAGTCATTATGTGATATTTGTATTTAATCGATAGCTGTGAAGTCCTACTCTGGGTCAGAATTGACCTTTCTGGTCTTAGTTTATTCAACTTTTATAAAATGGCTGCTACTCTACAGTGTTTTCATATTTTTAAGTTTTAAGGGTATATAAAGATTAATTCATCCATTTTTTCAACAATGTGATTCAAACTTCTATCCTTGACCAATGTATTTAAAATTGATCTATGTAAAGAGTTGGTATCCTGCCATGAGTGATAAATGCAGTTTCGAAAATGTGATCTAGCTCTCGTCTTGACTTAGGCAGTTTTCAAAGTTAAACAAGTAGCTGATCTCTTTCCATTCACCTATGCAATGCTTGTAGAGATGACTGCCTTAGACAAGGCCAGTGCGGGAATTGATCCGAGCGACCCTTTAGAGGGTCCTGTGTATCATAAATACCATTCAGTTCAAGGAAATGCGTCTCTACTTTTTCTTGCCCTGTATCCATGAAGCAAATGCTCCAGGGTCCTAATACCACGAAGATTTGGGGAGTGCGTCACTGACAATGTCAGAGTCAGACTTACTCTGAAATGTGGGATACAAATAGGTAGTGCAAAAATAAACTAATCTGTCAAATGCTTTCTATCAAATAACAGTAACATAATATTTTCTTGAGCAGTAAGTAGTGCTGAGTGTCTATATTCCTGTTCTTCCTTGTTGCCAAGGACTGAATTGTTTCCCCAGATTCATATGTTGAAGCCTTACCCCCAGTATGACAGTGTTTAGGGATAGGCCTTTTAAGAGGTCATATGGGTGGGCCCTAATCGAATAGGATTAGTGTTCTTTTAAGAAGGGATTCCAGATCTATCTCCCTTTCCTTCTCTTTCTCCTTTTGCATGCGCTCAGAGGAAAGGCCAGGAGGACTGCAGGGAGAAAACATCTGTCTGCAAGCCAGGAAGAAACTCCTCACCAGAAACCAAACCTTGCTTGTTGTTGATCTGGGAAGTCTAGCTTCCAGAAATGGGAGCAATCCATTTCTATTGTTTCAGCCATCCAGCCTATGTTTCTTGTTATGGCAGCCCAAGACCAATATGCCTGTGTTCTAGTACCTGGAACTAGAGGTAGGCATAAATGCGTGCGGTATCCACAACAATTGTTCACAGGGTCTGAATAGCCTTTTACAATGTTAAATAACTCATAGTTCTTGAAAAAAAGTCTAGCTGAAACGTGTGAAGCATGACATTGATTCTTTTTTGCCACTTTTATTGAGGTGTAATTGAGACATAAAATTGTGTGTGTTTAAAGTGTACACTGTGATGATTTGATATAGGTATGCATTATGAAATGATTATCACAACCAAGTTAATTAACACATCCATTACCTCACATAGTTTTCCTATTTATTTGCTTACTTGTTGGGGATGCTTAAGATTTATTGTCTTAGCAAATTTCAAGTATATAGCGCAGTATTATTAACTGTAATCCCCCCATGTTCTATATTATATCCTCAGAACATAATCATCTTCTAACTGAAGGTTTGTACCTTTTAACCAGTGTCTGATCATTTTCCCGGCTTCCCAGCCCCTGGCAACCACCTTTCTACTCTCTGTTTCTATGCGTTCAACTTTTTGTTTTTTGATTCCACATATAAGTGATACCATGTAGTGTTTTTCTTTCTCATGGCATTGATTCTTTACATTGGCTGCCACATAGACATGGAGCAATCAATTATAAATAGTTTCCTTTTTATAAAAATATTTAATAAGATGTAATTCCTTTTTTTTGTAATTACATTTTTGAAAATTAAATTAAAATTTCAGTTTTTATTTATATCTTCTGGTTAAAATTTTATCACTGAGTATAAAAGTTTTATTTTGCCTTTTAATTTTAATATATCACTTTGATTGTTTTAGGGAAAAATAAGAAATATGATCAATTGTTTTACCTTATTTACCTTTAAAATTTTTTATACTTTGAAAACAGTATTTTATTTTTTAATTCTTTAGATTAGGGGTCAGCAAACTAAGACTTGTGAGTCAAATCTGGTTTGCATTTGTTTTTCTTAAAGTTTTATTGGGATACATGTATGCCCATATGTTTATATATTGTCTATGGTTATTTTCATGGCATAGCATCAGAGTTCAGTAATTGCTACAGATACTATATGACCTAAAAGCAAAAATAATTACTATCAGACCATTTACAGATAAAGTTTGCTATCTCTTGCTTTAGATTACTGAAAATGTGTACATCTGAATCATGACTAAAGTAGAAGTTAAAATAAGATGAAAACTAAAAAGCAATGAGAAACGTCTCAAAAAAATGCTCAAAATTTAAATACCCAGAAGCTAGGAAAATGAGTGGACTTCTGCACAGCATTGCTCACATAAAATTTGTAAGCAAGATGTTAATATATTTTTCAAAGAAAACTGAATGAAAATGAGCAAGGGATATTATTCACATGAAATCTGCACTGAAGCTGATCAGATAAAGCTTCTATAATGACAGAGTCTCATTAAATGAAACTTCTAGTCTCTGATCAAAACAGTGAAAATGAAAGACAAAATTACTCATATCAAATTCGTAATTCAGAGACAGCAAATGTAATTCTGGCACGCTTGTTAGAAGTTGAAGAAAAATACATTCATAAAATCTGCAAATTGGATAAAAAAGTTGAAAACTTTGGAACTTCACCCTGTTTATTGAATGATGATTCTGGAAAATGGCTGTCATAGTCTGACGGAAACGAGAATGTTTCTAGCAAAGCACAATCTGATTCAAATCAATAATTACGTTTTTCCATTGGATCAATGTAAAATTTGTATTTCATCTTTTCATAGATTTATTTTCTAGAGCAGCTGCAGGTTCACAGCAAAATTGAGTGGAAAGTGCAGAGACTTCCCATGGCCTCCCTGTCCCCACATGTGCACGGCCTCGTCCATTATCTAAATCCCCCACCACAGTGCTGCATTTGTTACACCTGATGAACCTCCACGGACACCTCATTCTCATTCACAGTCCATAGTTCACAGCTGGGTTCACTGTTGTACTTTCTACAGGTTTGGACAAGAGTATAATGACATGTATCCATCATTACTATTTCATACAGTGTAGTTTTGTAGTTTCACTGACCTAAAATTCCTCTGTGCTTCATCTATTTCATTTTCAACCCCAAAACTTTCAAATTGGGAAAGAAGTTGTAATATTCTAAGTTCAAAGACAAAATATCTGGTTATTATTCTTATAGATTTCTCAGCCAATATTCCTAAATAGTTTTGGGCGATAAAGATAATTGTGATTGGAAACATTCTTGATTAAAAGGAAATGAAATGATAAAGTGACAAATAAAATAACATGTAACCAGGATGAAGGCTAACCAGATGGAAAATGGTTAAAAAATTATGCACGGAATATTATGCAATATGAGCAACTATTATTAAAGAATAACTAAGCTAAAAAACTCATGAAGTGCCACAAGCACTTAAAATCAGCAGATACTAAAAAAATGAACAAAAGGACTAAATAAGTGACAAACAATTGATATTTTCAACAAAGACATGAATGTGGAACAGAATACACAGTTATAATGTTCTTAAAAGAATATTAAAGATGATATCACATATCTAATTTTTAGCAAAGCACAATGATGTTTATTGTAGCAATAAGTTTTTGTTCAGCTTTATTGAGGTAAAATTAATAAAATTGTAAGATATTTAAAGGGTCCATTGTGATTTGATAAATGTCTACATTGTTAAGGAATTCCTCTCATCTAGTTAATTAACACATACATCAACTCACATATTTACAAATATATGCTAAACATACATATATATTTTTGGTGAGAACAAATAAATTCTTCTCTCTTAGCAAATTCCAATGACATAACACAATTTTATCAATTATAGTCACCAGGTTATATATCAGAGCCTCAGGCCTTATTCATCTTATAACTAGAAGTTTTTATCAATTTCTGCCTACTTTTTATATAAACATGAAAAACTGTGGGGTTTGGTAGAAATGATCTCCAAATTTGTTAATAGGATGGCTAAAGATGTATAAAATATGAATAAAAATAATGAAAAGAATAAAAAATGTGACTCCCCTTTTGGATGGAGAATCCTAATTAGGTTGTTCTTTTATGATCTCAGGGTCCTGGGATGGAGCCTCGCCTCAGGCTCCCTGATCTGTGGGAAGCCTGCTTCTCCCTCTTCCACTCCCCTGCTTGTGTTTCCTCTCTCACTGTGTCTCTCTCTGTCAAAAAAAAAAAAAAAAAAAAAAAAAAAAATCTTAAAAAAAAAAGAAAGTGGGAGAAGAAAACACATAAAAGAGTAAATTACTCAGTTTAACTGGATTTCAAAGGTTGAGAAGCTCCTCAAAAAAAAAAAAAATCAAATTGTGATTTCTTTTTTGTAGAAAATGAATTTAATTTCAAGTGTCCATGTTACTTGCTATTAAAAATGTTAAGAAAATATAATGACCCCCCAACAACACAAAAACGATGTGCTTGGCTACTTCAATTTTAAAAGGCTTAAAAACTTAAAAAAAGCTCCAAACTCTGGAGAAAACTGGAGAAATTGCAGGAAACTACATGCTAAATATGCAATAAATATGACATTTCATTAAAACAGAAAAAATTGCAACTCGAAATAAAAATATTTCCTGCCTATGCAGAAAGAGATTCATGTACAAATATTTCCAGAACTGATTTCTATAAAGAATATTTTCTGGTTATTAAAAAGCAAGTTATGGTTTCAATTGAAGAGAGATTGGAATAAATTGAGCAGCCCGCTGCTCTTTTCAGATCTTTTTATAATATTCCAGCACTGACAATTTTAAAAGAAGGAGAAACTAGGAAATGTTGTATGGCTCTAGAAACTGCTTTAAAATACTTTGAAAATCTGATAAAAGCAATAGAGATTTATAACTTGGAATTAAATTATTTTGTAATGTTTTTGTGTTGATAGTTTATCATCGGTGTTCCTATTATAACGTTCAAACATGATTTGTTAATTTCATATTCCATTTTTGAATCTCAGGATTGCTTTACATTTTTCTTAACAGTTCTAGTTGCCACTGCCTCAGCAGAACAAAGTTTCTCCATAGTAACGTGAGTAAGAAACTATCTGAGAACCACCAGAACTCAAGAAAGGTTATCCTTTTTGGCTGCTGACAGAAACAGAGTATGGGGAAACTTGGGTTACACCAAATAATTAGCAAATTTGCAGAAATTTTATGAGGGAAATAGAGAATTTTAAAGTGAATTATGTCATTTTGGTGTTTTCATTATTCACCCAAACATTGTTGGCCCACTGACAGAACACCTAGATGGGCACAATAAAAATTAAGTTCCATTTTCTTTGACATTTTTCCAACTTTCAGTTTTATGCAATTTTATTAGGAAGATCTATTTGTTAAGTAAGGGGGCAATAGAAATATTAAGTTTTTAATTTAACAGCTTGTTGGCTTACTGTAAAACTTCAATATTTAGACATGTGGTATGTGGACCTCCATTTGTCCCCTGCTTTTATGACGAGGGGCCATTCCACTGGCCTCATCATCGTTATGGGCTAATCCAAGGACCACGGGATGAGGGAAGTGTGAAGGCATGTTGACAAGGGGACGAGGTCATGTGCTGGTATCTTTCTCTTCCGTTAAGCTTTCTCCCCGCTCTTGCTACATTTCAAATGGATCTTTGGTCGCTGTTCCTAAGAAGCCGGGATATTCCTGCACACTCCAAACCAGTCAGAATTTTCTTCCTGATTTGATGCTTTTCACTTTCTTGACCAAAAAAGATGTTTTGGTTTTGAATGAACCCAACTAATTAGCCTGGGTCTGTCAAAAAGCCAAAGAGATTTGCTTTTGGATTTTTCCTGCGTGCTTCCAGAGAGGATAAATGTCTTCCCATGTAGGAGAATCAGCAGTCTGTCACAACCCAGACCCATTAAATGTAATGATTTATTGTAACAAAGTCTACGCTATTATATTCAAGACGTTATTACATATCTTATACGCCAAAGCTGTTAAAAATAACAAAGAGCTATTATCTTGAGTGTGGGAAACAAAATCATTTTTAAAAATGTGATTAATTCTGTGAGCTTGGACCTTTTATGTACATGTGGTAAGCAGTATTCCATGGGAACTTTCTCAGCATGTGTCCAACGATGTAAACAAAAAGTTAAAGTACAGCTTACACTCTCCCTGGCATTCATTAGCATAGCCAAGAAAGCAGGAACTAACCACATTTTACATAAAAAGACTTTAGAAATCTGTGTCTACTTACATTAGCATTATTCAATCTGTGGGTGCCAACTAGATGCGTAGAAACGATTTATTTATAGGCCTATCACCAAAATGTGTTCTTCATTAATTCATATTTTTCCCAGCTCACATTACTTCTTGAACCCATCCAGGTGGTTTTTAAATGCTGAGGGTAATTTAAAGCTGAGCAAATTCATGCGCACCCTGTTTTTTAGTGCTTAAGAGCATTCGAATGGAAATGTCCTTACTGCTCATTTCATACTTGGTCAATTTGTTTGCCTTTAATTAACCTTAAGGATAACATAGATGTGAGCCTGGCTGGACTTTTAGAGTTCAGATCCACATTGGGAAGGAAATAAACCTTGAACGTCTTGCCAAAGATTTAGAAATACATTTCTTACAAGATTAAAGCTGAAAATCCAAAGTAACTGCAGTTTATGCCGACAATACAGTTCAGTGAAACTGTGTTATATTGAATATTTCCTTATATATGACATTCGTTAAAGTAGAAAAGGCCTCATGTAAAGGCTCGTAAAGTGACGTTTCCTCTATATAATATTTTCCTGTACGTAACATTCAAAAAGTGTAGTGCCTTGGAAAACATTACAAAGGACTTTCCTTGTAGATCTGTACTTGTTGTTAAATTTATTTTGGGCTGTCCTTCTGGTTAGCGTTTCATAGCTCTTCACAGATTCAGTCAATACGTAATAGAAAAAAAGCCCCCAGAGTCTGCCTTTTACTACTGTGAAAGAACAGGAGAAAGTTTGCGTTCCTGGAGGAAGGTCCCTGAGCACACACTACTTCCATTCTGATAAAGCCTCAGTCACGCCCTTCCATTCATTCCAGGGCCTGTGTCACCTGTCCTGTTCTCAGCAACGAATGGGACGCTCGGAAGTGACCTGATCATGAAAACATCTTGTTTGTAAATTGAACTGACTGTTCATCCTGGAGAGCAACTTTACCAATATGTTATATTTCTATATTGCGTTACATAACCAAAGACTCCATTCAGAGACAGGTGTCCCTAGGGTGTAATTTCTCCCTCTCCATGATTCTTCAGCCTAGCAGATGATTCTATTAGATGATGAAAACTTTCTATATCATACTCTGAACTTTCCAGTAACAAACTTCAGGTGTACAGTATGCAGATACATAGTACAATGGAATTTATGCAAATATATTTGTCCTCTGTTGCTGAATTATTTCGTGGTATATTTTAAGCAAATGTTAATCCAAAGGTGCCTTCTTGGGGTGCCTGGGTGGCTCAGTCGCTTAAATGTCTGCCTTCGGCTCAGGTCATGATCTCATGGTCCTGGGATCAAGTCCAGCATAGGACTCCTTGCTCAGCAGGGAGCCTGCTTCTCGCTATGCCTGCTGCTCCCCCTGCTTGTGCTCTCTCTCTGACAAATAAATAAAAAAAATCTTTAAACAAAACAAAAACAAAAACAAAAAGTGCCCCCTTGTGCATTCACTCACTCATTTACTCAGAAACATTTTGGAAATGAGTCACGTCCATGGTCTGATATGAGGATCCATTTGCCTCCACAGATCTTTACCACTGCCTGACGGTGTCTGAGATTGCAGCATTCATTCCTCTGAACGTCAGAGACTTTTTATTTTACAGAATTCTCTCTTAAATTTTAAATTCCCCTTTTGAAGGGTAAGTGTTAGTCCCTTGAAGTGATGTCAAATATATGTCACGGTATCCTGAAAATGTTTCCAGAGTATTTGGGGAAACATTAAGGGGAACAAGAGGAGTAAAGAAAAGTGGAGAAGAATTTTACTGAGAAGATATTAGTGAAAATTGCTTCCCGAGTCCCTGAATTCATGGGTGGCATCCTGAAGACACATTCTTATGAAGTTATGATCATTAATATGTGACTTCTTTTATAATACATGTTTTATATTTTTAGAATGTCGACTAGCTAGTTAAAAAAGGCTAATTATTTCAAAAATCATCACTAACCATTATTAGTATATTTGTACTTTTCTGAAACAGATCTATGTCCCAGATAATGGTGAAAAGAGAGATTATTTTAAAATTTATCTGAATAACACTATTGCATCACAATGGAGGAAAGAGCATAACACCATAAAATTAATTATGTATCTTTAAAACAATTAAACATCCCTTTAGATGTTGTTGTGATGATTGTATATCCATAGTGAAGGCTCTTAATGTTTGAGACTGAAGTTGCATTTTCAACAACATTCAATGGATCACTGAATTTATTATTTCCTTTTCCTGCTGTATCTATTACTCTATCAAGTTACAATTAAAACAAAATTAAGTTCCTACTTAATTTTTATTTATTTATTTATTTATTTGACAGAGGGAGATCACAAGTAGGCAGAGAGGCAGGCAGAGAGAGAGAGGAGGAAGCAGGCTCCCCGCTGAGCAGAGAGCCCGATGCGGGACTCGATCCCAGGACCCTGAGATCATGACCTGAGCCGAAGGCAGCGGCTTAACCCACTGAGCCACCCAGGCGCCCCCCTACTTAATTTTAATGTAAGTGTAAACTTGTAAGTATAAACACAAAACACCCAATGTGTTAGGAGCTTCTATTCTAGGACAATTGATTGAGATGTGCAAATAAAATGATTTATAAAAGAATCACGGCTTAATTAAAAATATTGCATAATAAAAAGGTAAGGCCAGAGTATTTGTGGATGCAAAAAAAGTCTGTGTTTTTGTCTTAGCTTGTGGGTTTTATAAGAGGTAGTGAGAAATCAGGGGTGTAATAACTGAGACCTTGAGTTTCCTCATCTGTAAAAAATGTAGGCTAGAAGGGTGCCTGAGTGGCTCAGTCGGTTAAGGTTTCAACTCTTGATTTCGGCTCAAGTAATGACGTCAGGCAGGGTCTTGCGACAGAGCGCTGGGTGTGGAGCCTGCTTAAGATTCTATCTCTCCCTGTGCCCCTTCTGACCCTCCCACCACCTCACCCCTGCTTGCACGTGCCCACAATCTCTCCCTAAAAAAAAAAATGTGAGCTAGTGATACCTCTTGTATACCTCTCAGGGTTGTTGTGAGAATCAGAACAGAGTGTGTGTTTGAAGGGCCTTCTGAGCTATCACGGGTGAGATATTGCAAAGTTTGTTCAGAAACATGGGGTCAGGGAGACAAAAGTTCAGCATATGGTCATGTCTGTTCATGTGCTGGGAGGCTCTGAGGTTACGTGGACAGCGTGTAGACTGCCTGGGGAGTCCACGAAGCCCTTGAAATGTGATTTCATCACAGTGTAGCTCTGTGGTTTTCTAAGTAGTGGGTCCATATCTTGATCCAGATTCTCAGTTCTCTGCAATGGTGACGTGTTAGGACCGCTGTCTGGGAGGAGGTATTTTGTATACTTTTTCAAATGAGTTGAAGAAACAGCCTCACAGACTATCTTGCTTTATGGAAATTTAATCAAATCTTAGTTTATGGAGCACAGCTGAACGACCGAAGCCTGTGGCTCTATTTGGAGTAGGGTTCCTCGTCAAAGTCTCGCCTGTCAAGGATGAATTTACTGATCCACTTTCGATTTGACTTGTAATTCCAAATTATGTGCTAATTCCGTGTCACGGCATGAAATATCACAAACATAATTTGTGTGGCATTTTAGGGGATGCTGCATGGAATTTGGGTGTGTCTATATTGATCTTGGTAAAAAAGATTATTTCATTATCTTTGCATAATTATGCTAAAGTAAAAAATGATGAATTAAAACGGTAAATACTGAATTTATAAGGCCTTTCCAAAAAAAAATCATCAAATAATCTTAATGAGAAACTTGAGCTTGCTTTTATTGGCTTTAATGCTTGATATGAGTGTATGAATCATTTGATCGAAACCTGTAAATGATGATCTTTTTAGTTTTTTAATATTTCTCATTTATGAGAAACTTAATTCAAAATAAGTTCTTAAATGTTTTACCAACCAATCAAAAATTCTGAAGAGTTGAAATAATATTTTAAAGTAATTAATAAACAAACAGAAGGCTTGGGGGGTGTTGGGTGAGCCTGGTGGTGAGTATTAAGGAAGGCACATATTACATGGAGCACTGGGTGTGATGCATAAACAATGAATCTTGGAACACTGAAAAAAAAAGTTAAAAAAATAAAACACACATCTGTATATATTTAAAAAATCATTTAAAAATGTAATTAATTAAAAAAAATAAAAGTACCTACTAGATTTTCCTTTTCTTTCACTGAAAATTTCTCAGGCTGATGTCAATGGATTCCAAATCCAGTGGAACATTTCCCTATCAAGTATTTCACCCTAACGAAGATCTAACTTTGGGAGTACATATGCATTGTGATGGACGTCATCTTGTAGCCAACATGGACAACGTTTAAAGGGAACCATCAGCTGCCAACGGGCAAAGGAACCCAACATGACTCAGAGTCAGGACTATCACCTGCTGTTGAACAGGCCTGGGGTCCCTGATCTGTTGTCCCGACCTGATTTCTCTAGTCTTCACCCCCTGATTGGCTCCCGAACTCTCTGCCCTGTGTCTTTCTACTTGGGAGCATAGGATATGAAATTCTTCAGCAGCTCCATGGCCCATGGTGTGCCCGTGGTTGCCAGTGTGGAAGTAGACAGGCAGATAGTAGTCCGGAAGAGGACTAGGAAGTGCTGAATGATGGACATCCCACTTGCTGCTTCTTGGGACAAGCTGGGAACACAGAAGGCATCCAACTCTGATTAAGTGGCTGGAGGCTAGAGACTGTGGCTTGGGGGCTTTGAACGCTCCAGGCAGTCTTGCCCCCCAAGGGCTGAGGAGATCAATATCTCTGCTTAGGGCAAACTAGTAGGAAAGTCCCCTATCAGGGTTTTTCAAACTTGGGGGCGCATCAGGATTACCAGAAAGGCTTGTTGAATACAGATGTTGGACTCAATGCTCACGTTCTGATTCAGTGGATCTGGGGTGCAGCTCCAGAACGTGCATTTCTAAGAAGTGTCCAGGGGATGTTAATGTTCCTGGTGGGGAAGGATAGGTTGAGAACTCCTGCTTTCAAGCATGCAGTTTCGAATGGGATTTAAGGTAGTTTTCCACGTTCCCTCAATAACTTTCTAAAAATCAATCTTTTAAGGTATCTCTGTACTTAACTTTAAGGGCTTTTATAGCACGCAAATTTATTGCCATTCACAGATGTAAGATACATGGTTCTAAATTATAAAGGCAACCCAAATAAAATCATTTTTAATTTTTCTGAAACACAAATGTGAATTTCCTGTTATATAGCGACTGTGTGTTGGGACTACAGTCAGCGGCTGGTCAGTGAATCTGCCCAAAGGCCAGTGTCAATGGTTCAATCTGCCTTTGTTTGCTAGTCATGGTTCCAGTGCATTTTAAGTGAATACTTACCTGTTCCTAGGCCAGGGTCACAAACTCAAATGCCTAACTGGTCCAAGGAAGCAATTGTAGATGAGTGGAAAGAACTGGAGGAGAGTATGGCAAACTGGTGGGCTTGTGTCCATCCAAGGGCAGACACCTTCCAGAACTCCAGCAGACTGATGCCAAGTAGGAATATGGGCTGTCTTGCTATGTTTCCCAATTTTCAAAAGAATCAGAAATCCAATTTTTGCATGCAATTCCTTTTTCTTCCTTTCTTTCTTTTTAAAATGTCAGCTCTCTGATGGCCCAACAAAACACATTTGCAAACCAATTCTAAATTTACATTCACCATCAAAAAATACCCCATAATTTGAACATTAGTGAAGATTTTGGAACCATAGCTTTTATGAATATCAAGAGCTCACTATTCAATATTTTGAAAGGGTTCAATTTAGTTCAAATATGTGACTGCCCTTTAACAGCAGTTTTATTATGATGAAGAAAAGGAAATAAGTGTGCTAGGGAGTTTTATTCTTGGGGTCAGAAGCTGGAGTAGGAGTTTCTTCACAGAATCACTAAGATGAACTTTATAAAGTAGGCATTCAATGCCACGGGTACCTAATTCCTGTGCCAAGCAGGAGTTGTATTTTCTATGCTGTGCTTTATCATTACTCACATTCTTTTACTAGCCTGAAAATCATTTTGGGAAACAGCCCTACAGTTGTTGAAAGTGGATACAATTTTCCTAAAGTGAAACAATTTGCCATGAAAATCTATTTATCCAAGGGCCAGAGTTGCCGTATGACAGCTGAGGTGTTTACCATCCCCTCCCAATGATCTAGAACCAGGCTGTTGGATTTTCGTATGAGTTCTCTTTTCCTTTGCATACTCTTTGACTATTTTATTGCTCCAACCCCTGCCATCATAAGTCTGGCAGATAGAATGATAGGATGTGGTTTTACAAGCAATTCTTTTAAGAGTCAAGTTGAGAGGTTCTTGGAATCTAAACCTTAATTTGAAGTTAGGGTTTTGGCATTTTCATTTATATGTTTTCTTGCCAATCCTGCTTTCAGTTTAGTAGCTGAGGATGACTAGAATTTGTGTTTCTTCTCTTTCCAAAACTCCCAACATTTTTGGTGTTTTGCCTTGAGAGGAAAAAAAAAAATGCCAATCTTTTTATAAGGGAAGCAACAAGATAAACCATGGATATCAAAAAGGCTTAACCAAAGGGTGGGTAGGTGGAGGAACCAGTGATGTCCTTGACAAATCACTTTGTATCTCTAGACCTTAGTTTCTTCCTGTAGAGAATGAATTAGATTGGCAAGATCAATGCTTTTCCCCACTGTGCGCTCTTCCAGACTCTCTGCTCGTGTGCTGTTAGTAGCTTCTTCTATGCATTATAAAGGATCGAGCAGTGCCTTTACCAGTCAAATCTTGCCCAAGTGAAATCGATCCTGTTTTAAATAACTCCCAGAGTTCAGGGCTCCACTAGGAGTTTTGGGTAGATATTGGTCATGAAGGGGAAAAAAGTTAAGAAAAGAGTAAAAGAAAAAACAAAAACAAAAACCAAACACTGATGAGCTGGTATATTATCCCTTTGAATTAACTGTAGCTGATGGAGCAAAATAATTAGTGTTTTCTCCCTCCATAGTCTGGAAAAACAAGGCATGGCCTAGGATCTTTCCATCATGTTACTGTCTTAAAGTGAAAACGAATGGTATTATACTCTTGGTAAAAACAACCACAAATAGATTTCCCAGCTCTTCTTTTTATTCCTGAATAATTGCAACCTGTGAGGTCAAACACAGTTTGACCCAAGCATTTGGGATTGTAGTGAATACTTTGCAAAAGGAGTTTAATAACTATTTCTCAACTGAAGCCAAGGGATTGGACGACATGATCATTCGTGACCCCCCCCCCCCCTTGTCAAATGCTATGATTAAGTCTTTTGGAAGAAACTTAAGAGACACATGGAATGTCATAGAAAATAACAAAACATTCTTACTATAGATCAGCATAATTCTAGTATTGATTGTGGGATTAATAGGAGGGAAGGGAAGAACAAATTTTTACTGCGTGTACTGTTCCATCAACTGGAAATATGGGTGAGCAAAAATATGGGTGAATAAAGACATCTCGCCTTTATGTATTCTATATTTCATACACACACACAATGATGCAAAGAGGAATAAATCAGAATAAAGGCATGGAGCAATGGCAGGAGTCCTGTTTCAGGTGTCAGAGGGCATTAAGGCAGAGACTTAAATGAAATGGAGGAAGAAATCATGCCAAGTTCTAGGAGAAGAACATTGCCAGCCAAAGAGCAGAGAGTATACAAATACCCTGAGAAAGAAAATGAGATTGATGTTCTGGAGGAGCAGCTAGAAGGCGCATGTGACTGGGGTGACAAGGGATGGGGGTGGCAGGACATCAGATTGAGAGGAAACAAGTGATTTGGGGCCTCCTGGTAAGCAGGTCTGGCATGTGGCATTTCATCCCAAAGGAAAACCTTTGGAAGGTCAAATAAAAGCCGGTGATATTTACATCTAAAAGGTTGCACTGCTGCTTGTGTAAAGAATAAAATCCGAGGAGGGCAAGAGGGGGAACAAGGAGATGAGCCAGGAGCTGCCCGCAGTAGCGGATGGTAGCTCGGGCTAGGACAGCCGGGCAAGGGGTAAGAAAGAGAGGATCAGATTTGTGGCACATTTCCAAGCTGGAATCAAGGGACCTTGTTGATGAATGGAAAGAGGGTGTGAGGGAAAGAGAGGTATATACCACGCTGACCTGCCTGTCTTTGGCCTGATCAAATGTATGGAAGCATGTACGGGGAGGGGAAAACTTGAAGAGGAATTGAGACCAGGGAATCCTGAGTTAAGTTTGAGTTCAGTTTGCTTGTGAGGCATCCAAGTGAAGACACTGAATAAACACTATGTCTAGTGTTTTGAGGGAAGGGTGAAGCTGGAGATAAAAATCGGGCACCATTAGTGTATAGATCATACTTGAAGCGTGTGGAGAGGAGACATGAGTGAGCCATCTGCCTGCTATCTTATCCTGTTTCTGGGGAGTATATTTATATAATCCAAAGGAAATAGGTGCAGTTTAATAAGATTAAATTCACTGTAATGAATTAGAAAATCTCAGAAGTCCAGGGTGCCTGGGTGGCTCAGTTGGTTGAGCATGGGACTCGATTTCAGCGCAGGTCAAGATTTCAGGGTGGTGAGATCCAGCCCCATATTAGCTCTGTTTTCAGCGAAGAGACTGCTTTAGCTTCTGTCTTTCCCTGTGCCCCTCCCTTGACTTGTGTGCTCTCTCTTTATCTCAAATAAATTAATTTAATTTAATTTTAATGTTATGTTAGTCACCATTCAGTACATCATTAGTTTTTGATGTAGTGTTCCATGATTCATTGTTTGCATATAACACCCAGTGCTCTATGCAAGTGCCCTCCTTAATACCAACTACCAGGCTTACCCATCCCCCACACTTTCCCCTCTAAAACCTTCAGTTTGTTTCCAGAGTCCATAGCCTCTCATGGTTCATCTTCCCCTCTGATCCCACCCACTACATTTTCCCCTTTCTTCTCCTAATGTCCTCCAGGTTATTCCTTATGTTTCACATATAAGTGAAACCATATGAAAATGGTCTTTCTCTGCTTGATTTATTTCACTTTTCATAATTCCCTTCAGTTCCATCCATGTTGATGCAAAAGTTAAGTATTCATTCTTTCTGATGGCTGAGTAATATTCTAGTGTATATATGGACCACATCTTCTTTATCCATTCATCTGTTGAAAGGCATCTTGGCTCCTTCTACAGTTTGGCTATTGTGGACATTGCTGCTGTGAATTTTGGGGTGCACGTGGCCCTTCTTTTCACTATCTCTGTATCTTTGGGGTAAATACCCAGTAGTGCAGTTGCTGGGTCATAGGTTAGCTCTATTTTTAACATTTTGAGGAAACTTTACATTGTTTTCCAAAGTGGTTGTACCAACTTGCATTCCCACCAATAGTGTAAGAGGGTTCCCCTTTCTCCACAGCTTCTTCAACATTTGTTGTTTCTTGCTTTGTCAGTTTTTGCCATTCTAACTGGTGTAAGGTGGTATCTCAATGTGGTTTTGGTTTGAATTTCCCTGATGGATATGTTGAACATTTTTTCATGTGCCTGTTAGCTACTTGTATGTCTTCTTTTGAGAAGTATCTGTTCATGTCTTCTGCCCATTTTTTGACTTATTTGTTTTTTGGGTGTTGAGTTTGAGAAGTTCTTTATAGATCTTTTATACCAGCCCTTTATCTGTAGTGTCATTTGCAGATATCTTCTCCCATTCTGTGGGTTGCCTCTTTGTTTTGTTGACTATTTCCCTTGCTGCACAGAAGATTTTTATCTTGATGAAGTCCCAGAAGTTCTTTTTTGCTTTCATTTCTCTTGCCTTTGGAGACATGTTTTGAAAGGGGTTGCTGTGGTTAATAGAGGTTACTGCCTATGTTCTCCTCTAGGACTTTGATGGATTCCAGTCTCACATGGAAGTCTTTCATCCATTTAGAGTTTATCTTTGTGTATGGTGAAAGAGAATGGTTGAGTTTCATTCTTCTGTATATATAGTTGTCCAGTTTTCCTAGCACCATTTATTGAAAAGACTGTATTTTTCCCATTGGATATATTTTTTCCTGCATTGTTTAAGATTAGTTGACCATAGAATTGAGAGTCCATATTTGGATTCTCTATTCTTTTCCATTGATCTATGTGTCTGTTTTTGTGCCAGCACCATGCTGTCTTGGTGATCACAGCTTTGTAGTGTAGTTTGAAATCAAGCAACCTGATGCTTTGTTTTTCTTTTTCAAAATTTCCTTGGTGATTCGGGGTCTTTTCTGGTTCCATATAAATTTTAGGATACTTAGTTCCAGCACTTTAAAAAAAGCCATTGGTATTTTGATCAGGATGGCTTTGAAAGTATAGATTGCTCTGGACAGCATAGACATTTTAACAATGTTTATTCTGGTCCATGAGCATGGAATGTTTTTCCATTTTTTTGTGTTTTCTTCAATTTCTTTCATAAGTATTCTGTAGTTTCTAGAGTATAGATCTTTACCTCTTTTATTTATTTATTTATTTTTAAATTTGTAATAAACATATATTTTTATCCCCAGGGGTACAGGTCTGTGAATCGCCAGGTTTACACACTTCACAGTACTCACCAAAGCACATACCCTCCCCAATGTCCATAACCCCACCCCTATTCTCCCAACCCCCCTCCCCCAGCAACCCTCAGTTTGTTTTGTGAGATTAAGAGTCACTTATGGTTTGGCTCCCTCCCAATCCCATCTTGTTTCATTTATTCTTCTCCTACCCACTTAAGCCCCCATGTTGCATCTCCACTTCCTCATATCAGGGAGATCATATGATAGTTGTCTTTCTCCACTTGACTTATTTCGCTAAGCATGATACTCTAGTTCCATCCATGTTGTCGCAAATGGCAAGATTTCATTTCTTTTGATGACTGCATAGTATTCCATTGTGTATATATACCATATCTTTTTTATCCATTCATCTGTTGATGGACATCTAGGTTCTTTCCATAGTTTGGCTATTGTGGACATTTCGGCTATAAACATTCAGGTGCACGTGCCCCTTTGGATCACTACGTTTGTATCTTTAGGGTAAATAGCCAGTAGTGCAATTGCTGGGTCATAGGGCAGTTCTATTTTCAACATTTTGGGGAACCTCAATGCTGTTTTCCAGAGAGATTGCACCAGCTTGCATTCCCACCAACAGTGTAGGAGGGTTCCCTTTTCTCCGCATCCTTGCCAGCATCTGTCATTTCCTGACTTGTAGATTTTAGCCACTCTGACTGGTGTGAGGTGATATCTCATTGTGGTTTTGATTTGTATTTCCCTGATGCCGAGTGATATGGAGCACTTTTTCATGTGTCTGTTGGCCATCTGGATGTCTTCTTTGCAGAAATGTCTGTTCATGTCCTCTGCCCATTTCTTGATTGGATTATTTGTTCTTTGGGTGTTGAGTTTGCTAAGTTCTTTATAGATTTTGGACACTAGTCCTTTATCTGATATGTCGTTTGCAAATATCTTCTCCCATTCTGTCAGTTGTCTTTTGATCTTGTTAACTGTTTCCTTTGCTGTGCAAAAGCTTTTGATCTTGATGAAATCCCAATAGTTCATTTTTGCCCTTGCTTCCCTTGCCTTTGGCGATGTTCCTAGGAAGATGTTGCTGCGGTTGAGGTCGAAGAGATTGCTGCCTGTGTTATCCTCAAGGATTTTGATGGATTCCTTTCGTACATTGAGGTCCTTCATCCATTTTGAGTCTATTTTTGTGTGTGGTGTAAGGAAATGGTCCAATTTCATTTTTCTGCATGTGGCTGTCCAATTTTCCCAACACCATTTGTTGAAGAGGCTGTCTTTTTTCCATTGGACATTCTTTCCTGCTTTGTCGAAGATTAGTTGACCATAGAGTTGAGGGTCTATTTCTGGGCTCTCTATTCTGTTCCATTGATCTATGTGTCTGTTTTTGTGGCAGTACCATGCTGTCTTGATGATGACAGCTTTGTAATAGAGCTTGAAGTCCGGAATTGTGATGCCACCAACGTTGGCTTTCTTTTTCAATATCCCTTTGGTTATTCGAGGTCTCTTTTGGTTCCATTTAAATTTTAGAATTATTTGTTCCATTTCTTTGAAAAAGATGGATGGTACTTTGATAGGAATTAGATTAAATGTGTAGATTGCTTTAGGTAGCATAGACATTTTCACAATATTTATTCTTCCAATCCAGGAGCATGGAACATTTTTCCATTTCTTTGTGTCTTCCTCAATTTCTTTCATGAGTACTTTATAGTTTTCTGAGTATAGATTCTGTGCCTCTTTGGTTAGGTTTATTCCTAGGTATCTTATGGTTTGGGGTGCAATTGTAAATGGGATTGTAAATGGGATTGACTCCTTAATTTCTCTTTCTTCTGTCTTGTTGTTGGTGTAAAGAAATGCAACTGATTTCTGTGCATTGACTTTATGTCCTGACACTTTACTGAATTCCTGTACAAGTTCTACCATTTTTGGAGTGGAGTCTTTTGGGTTTTCCACATATAGTATCATATCATCTGCGAAGAGTAATAATCTGACTACTTCTTTGCCGATTTGGATGCCTTTAATTTCCTTTTGATGTCTGATTGCTGAGGGTAGGACTTCTATGTTGATTAGCAGTGGTGATAATGGACATCCCTGCCGTGTTCCTGACCTTAGCGGAAAAGCTTTCTGTTTTTCTCCATTGACAATGATATTTGCGGTGGGTTTTTCATAAATGGCTTTGATAATATTGAGGTATGTGCCCTCTATCCCTACACTTTGAAGAGTTTTGATCAGGAAGGGATGCTGTACTTTGTCAAATGCTTTTTCAGCATCTATTGAGAGTATCATATGGTTCTTGTTCTTTCTTTTATTGATGTGTTGTATCACATTGACTGATTTGCGGTTGTTGAACCAACCTTGCAGCCCTGGAATAAATCCCACTTGGTCGTGGTGAATAATCCTTTTAATGTACTGTTGAATCCTATAGGCTAATATTTTGGTGAGAATTTTCGCATCTGTGTTCATCAAGGATATTGGTCTATAGCTCTCTTTTTTGATGGGATCCTTGTCTGGTTTTGGGATAAAGGTGATGCTGGCCTCATAAAATGAGTTTGGAAGTTTTCCTTCCATTTCTATTTTTTGGAACAGTTTCAGGAGAATAGGAATTAGTTCTTCTTTAAATGTTTGGTAGAATTCCCCCGGGAAGCTGTCTGGCCGTGGGCTTTTGTTTGTTTGGAGATTTTTAATGATTGTTTCAATCTCCTTACTGGTTATGGGTCTGTTCAGGCTTTCTATTTCTTCCTGGTTCAGTTGTGGTAGTTTATATGTTTCTAGGAATGCATCCATTTCTTCCAGATTGTGAAATTTGCTGGCGTAGAGTTGCTCATAGTATGTTCTTATAATAGTTTGTATTTCTTTGGTGTTAGTTGTGATCTCTCCTCTTTCATTCATGATTTTATTTGTTCGGGTCCTTTATCTTTTCTTTTTGGCAAGTCTGGCCAGGAGTTTATCAATTTTATTAATTCTTTCAAAGAACCAGCTCCTAGTTTCATTGATTTGTTCTATTGTTTTTTTGGTTTCTATTTCATTGATTTCTGTTCTGATCTTTATGATTTCTCTTCTCCTGCTGTGCTTAGGGTTTCTTTCTTGTTCTTTCTCCAGCTCCTTTAGGTGTAGGGTTAGGTTGTGTACCTGAAACCTTTCTTGTTTCTTGAGGAAGGCTTGTACCACTATATATTTTCCTCTCAGGACTGCCTTTGTTGTGTCCCACAGATTTTGAACCGTTGTATTTTCATTATCATTTGTTTCCATGATTTTTTTCAATTCTTCTTTAAATTCCCGGTTGACCCATTCATTCTTTAGAAGGATGTTGTTTAGTCTCCATGTATTTGGGTTCTTGCCAAACTTCCTCTTGTGGTTGAGTTCTAGCTTCAGAGCATTGTGGTCTGAAAATATGTAGGGAATGATCCCAATCTTTTGATACCAGTTGAGTCCTGATTTAGGACCGAGGATGTGATCTATTCTGGAGAATGTTCCATGTGCACTAGAGAAGAATGTGTATTCCGTTGCTTTGGGATGAAATGTTCTGAATATATCTGTGATGTCCATCTGGTCCAGTGTGTCATTTAAGGCCTTTATTTCCTTGCTGATCTTTTGCTTGGATGATCTGTCCATTTCAGTGAGGGGAGTGTTAAAATCCCCTACTATTATTGTATTATTGTTGATATGTTTCTTTGATTTTGTTATTAATTGGTTTATATAGTTGGCTGCTCCCACATTGGGGGCATAGATATTTAAAATTGTTAAATCTTCTTGTTGGACAGACCCTTTGAGTATGATATAGTGTCCTTCCTCATCTCTTATTATAGTCTTTGGCTTAAAATCTAATTGATCTGATATAAGGATTGCCACTCTTGCTTTCTTCTGATGTCCATTGCATGGTAAATTCTTTTCCACCCCCTCACTTTAAATCTGGAGGTGTCTTCAGGCTTATTTGTTTCTTGTAGTCAACATATAGATGGGTTTCGTTTCCTTAATCATTCTGATACCCTGTGTCTTTTGATTGGGGCATTTAGCCCATTAACATTCAGGGTGACTATTGAGAGATATGAATTTAGTGCCAATGTATTGCTTGTAAAGTGCTGTTACTGTATATTGTCTCTGTTCCTTTCTGATCTACCACTTATAGGCTCTCTCTTTGCTTAGAGGACCCCTTTCAATATTTCCTGTAGAGCTGGTTTGGTGCTTGCAAATTCTTTCAGTTTTTGTTTGTCCTGGAAGCTTTTAATCTCTCCTTCTATTTTCAATGATAGCCTAGCTGGATATAGTATTCTTGGCTGCATGTTTTTCTCGTTTAGTGCTCTGAATATATCATGCCAGCTCTTTCTGGCCTGTGGATAAGTCAGCTGCCAATCTAATATTTTTACCATTGTATGTTACAGACTTCTTTTCCTGGGCTGCTTTCAGGATTTTCTCTTTGTCACTAAGGCTTGTAAATTTTACTATTAGGTGATGGGGTGTGGGCCTATTCTTATTGATTTTGAGGGGCGTTCTCTGAACCTCCTGAATTTTGATGCTCGTTCCTTTGCCATATTGGGGAAATTCTCCCTAATAATTCTCTCCCGTATACGTTCTGCTCCCCTCTCTCTTTCTTCTTCTTCTGGAATCCCAATTATTCTAATGTTGTTTCTTCTTATGTTGTCACTTATCTCTTGAATTCTCCCCTCGTGGTCCAGTAGCTGTTTGTCCCTCTTTTGCTCAACTTCTTTATTCTCTGTCATTTGGTCTTCTATATCGCTAATTTTTTCTTCTGCCTCATTTATCCTAGCAGTGAGAGCCTCCATTTTTGATTGCACCTCATTAATAGCTTTTTTGATTTCAACTTGGTTAGATTTTAGTTCTTTTATTTCTTCAGAAAGGGCTTTTATATCTCCCGAGAGGGTTTCCTAATATCTTCCATGCCTTTTTCGAGCCCGGCTGGAACCTTGAGAATTGTCATTCTGAACTCTAGATCTGACATATTACCAATGTCTGTATTGATTGGGTCCCTAGACTTCGGTACTGCCTCTTGTTATTTTTTTTTTTTTTGTGGTGAATTTTTCTGCCTTGTCATTTTGTCCAGCTAAGAGTATATGAAGGAGCAAGTAAAATACTAAAAGGATGACAACAACCCCAGGAAAATATGCTTTAACCAAATCAGATGAGATCCTAAATCGTGAGGGGGGAGGAAGGGGATAAAAAGTGGTTGAAAAAGAAAAAAAAAAAAAGAAAAGAATTTAAAAAAGAAAGTGAATAAAGAATAGTCTAAAAAAGAATATATATATATATATATATATATATATTAGATAAACTAGTTAAAAAACGTTAAAAAAGAAAAGGGTAAAAGTTAAAAAAATTTTAGCAGAAGAAGAGAAAAAAAATGAAAAGGAAAAAAATTAAATTAACTGCAAGACTAAAAAATCACAGGGAGAAAGCCATGAATTCCGTGCTTTGCTTTCTCCTCCTCTGGAATTCTGCTGCTCTCCTTGGTATTGAAACCGCACTCCTTGGTAGGTGAACTTGGTCTTGGCTGGATTTCTTGTTGATCTTCTGGGGGAGGGGCCTGTTGTAGTGATTCTCAAGTGTCTTTGCCCCAGGCGGAATTCCACCGCCCTTACCATGGGCCGGGCTGAGTAATCCCCTTGGGTTTGCTTTCAGGAGCTTTTGTTCCCTGAGCGCTTTTTAGAGTTCTGGAGGACGGGAATACAAGTGGCGGCCTCCTGGTCTCCGTCCCGGAGGAGCGATAGCCCGAGGCCCCACTCCTCAGTGCGTCCTCAGAGAACAGCGCCAGTTACTCCCGTCTGCCTGACCTCCGGCCGCGCTCCGAGCTCACCGTGCCTGTGGCTGGTTCAAGGTAACCCCGAGCTGTGAGCTTACTGTCGGCTCTGTCTCTGTAGCCGGCTTTCCCGTTCCAATACCCGCAAACTCTGCGACACTCAGACACCCTCGATCCTTCTGTGACCCTGCGGGACCTGAGGCCACGCTGCCCCTGCGTGGGCTTCGCCCTGGTTTAGCCTCTGGAGCGATGTCCCTCAGCGGAACAGACTTTTAAAAGTCCTGATTTTGTGCTCTGTTGCTCCGCCGCTTGCCGGGAGCCAGCCCCTCCCCCCCGGGGTCTATCTTCCCAGTCGCTTTGGATTCACTTCTCCACCATTCCTACCTTTCAGAAAGTGGTAGTTTTTCTGTTTCTAGAATTGCTGTTCGTCTTCTCTTTGATCTGCCGATGGATTTGCAGGTGTTTGCAATCTTTAGATAAGCTATCTAGCTGATCTCCTGCTAGCTGAAGTAGTCTCAGCCTGCTACTTCTCCACCATCTTGACTCCTCCCCAGATCTTTACCCCTTTGGTTAGGCTTATTCCTAGGTATTTTATGGTTTTGGGTGCTATTGCAAATTGAATCAATTCCCTAATTTCTCTTTCTACAGTTACATTGATAGTGTTTGAGAAAGTGACAGATTCTGTGCATTGATTTTTGTATCCTGCCACATTACTGAATTGCTGTAGGAGTACTAGTAATTTGGGGGTGGAATCTTTTTGGTTTTCTATATCAAGTATCATGTCAACTGTGAAAAGAGAGAGTTTGACTTCTTTTTGCCAATTTGAATACATTTTATTTCTTTTTGTTGTCTGGTGGCTGTTGCTAGGACTTCTAGTACTATGTTGAACAATAGTGGCAAGAGTGGGAATCTTTGTCATGTTCCTGATCTTAAGCGAAAGGCTTTCAGCATTTTCCTATTGAGAGTGATATTTGCTGTGGGCTTTTCATAGCTGGTTTTTACGAAATTGAGGAATGCCCCTCTATCCTGACATTCTAATGAGTTTTAATCAGGAAAGGATGCTGTATTTTGTTGAAGGATTTTTCTGCATCAGTTGAGAGGATCATATTCTCCTCTCTTCTCTTATTAATGTGTTCTGTCACATCTATTGATTTGCAAATATTGAACCATCCTTGCATCCCAGGAATAAATCTCACCTGGTCGTGTTGGATAATCCTTAAAAAAATCTCAGAAGTTTTTAACAGGTCACTTTACAAATGTGTTGCTTAAATGATAGATAATCTTATTAAAAAATAAAATATAAATGGCCCATTGACCTAACATGATATGACATTCAGTTATCTTAGCAATAGAATGAATGTAGCAGTAGTCTATGGAGTTTCAAGGTACTTGGCTTGATAATCATTTAGAAAGTACTATTTATTTGAATATTCCAAGCTTAAGGTATAAATATAAGTAATACAGCTGGGACTGAAAATTTTCCTTATTACACAGATGAGGTAAGACCTTGAATTGTGTTTGGTCTCAAGGTTTTGGAGACTTAAATTAGAGAGCAATTTAAAAGAAACACAATTTAATAGCAAAAACCCAAATAATCCAATTAAAAAATGGGCAGAAGATCTGAATAGACATTTTCCCAAAGAAGACATACAGATGGCCAACACACACATAAAAAGATGCTCAATATCACTAATCCTCAGGGAAATGCAAGTCAAAAGCACAATGAAATATCATCTCATAAATGGTCACTATCAAAAAGTTAAGATATTCTTCCTCTCCCTCTGCCTGCCTCTCTGCCTACCTGTGATTTCTCTCTCTCTCTCTCAAGTAAATAAATAAAATCTTAAAAAAAAAAAAGTTAAGATATGACAAGGATTGGTAAGAATGTGGAGAAACTGGAACCCTGGTGCTCTCTTGGTGGGAATACCAACTGGCAAAGCCACTCAGGAAAACAGTACAGAATATCCCCCCAAAATTAAAAATAGGACTACTATCTGATCCCACAGTTTCACTTCTGGGTATTTATTTGAAGAAAATGAAAATGCTAACTTGAAAAGATATATGCACCCCCATGGTCACTGCAGCATTGTTTATAATAGCCAACATGTGGAAACTAAGTGTTTGTATAATTTTCAAAATGATGACCACAGCATATCTAATTAACATCCATCTCCATACATAGTTACAGAATTTTGGGATATGAATGGGCAAAGAAATGTGCTATTTATGTACATAATGGAATATTATTCAGCCATAAAAAGAATGAAATATTGTCATTTGCAAGAACATGGATGGACATTGAGAACATTATACTAAATGAAACAAGTCAGATGGAGAAAGACAAATACCATAATGCCATATGTTCCCATATGTGGAATCTAAAACAAAACAAAACAAAACAAAACAAAACGAAAAGCTCATAGATACAAAGAACAGATTGGTGATTGCCAAAAGGCAGGTGGTAGGTGAAATTGGAGAATGAGGTCAAAAGTTATAGACTTCGGGGCACCTGGGTGGCTCAGTGGGTTAAGCCTTTGCCTTCAGCTTGGACATGATTTTGGGGTTCTGGGATCGAGCCCCGCACTGGGCTCTCTGCTCAGCGGCGAGCCTCCTCCTCTCTGGGCTCTCTGCTCAGCGGCGAGCCTCCTCCTCTCTTTCTGCCTGCCTGCCTACTTGTGATCTCTATCTGTCAAATAAATAAATAAAATCTTAAAAAATACAGTTATAGACTTCCAGTCATAATTTAGATAAGTCATGGGACATAATATACAGTGGGTGACTGTAGTTAATAATCCTGTACTTCATATTTGAAAGTTGCTAAGAGAGTGCATCCTAAATGTTTTCATCACAAGAATAAAAATTCTGTAGCTATGTATGATGATGGATGTTAATTAGGTTTGTTTTGGAGATCATTTTGCAATATACACAAATACTGAGTCATTATATTGTATATCTGAACCTAATATAACATTGTATGTCAATTATACCTCAATTTTTAAAAAAGGAATTCACATTAAAAAGATATTATCCCAGTGGAAACATGGCAAAGGATTATACAGGCCAGTCAAAGGGAAGTACATTAGGATATATGCTGGCATTTGTAATCAAGTAAACACCAATTAAATGAAATACAAATTTTAATAATTTGAAGTAGCAATATTTTAAAAAATGAATGTTTGTGTACTGATATACATTATTGGTGGGAAAGTAGATTAGAAGAGTTTTTCTAGACTGAAATTTCACAATCTGTAAATAGCCTTAAAATATTTGGATTTTTTTTGAGAACAAATCTGCTTCTAGGAATTTATCTTAAGAAAACATCCTGGGGCACCTGGATGGTTCAGTCAGTTAAGTGTCCAACTCTTGATTTCAACTCAGTTCTTGATCTCAGGGTCATGAAACCATGCCCCACCTTGGGTGCATGCTAGGTCCCTCCCTCTCCCTCTGTGCTACTCACTCCCAACTCACACATGTGCTTGCACTACTCTCTTTCTGAAAAGTAAGGAAAAGAAAAGAAAAGAAAAGAAAAGAAAAGAAAAAACAAGACAGGAAAGGAATAGATTCTGTGTTAGGTGTTAAAATATTTATTGGAGCAATATTTGTAAAGGTGAAAAATCAAAAACAACTTAAGAATACAGTGGTGAGTTTTGGCTAAATATGATATGTGTATATGATGTGATTTCTCTACATGTTTTTTAAAAACTTTTAAATTTGTTTTTAAGATTTTATTTATTTATTTGACAGACAGAGATCACAAGTAGGCAGAGAGGCAGACAGAGAGAGAGAGAGAGGAAGAGAAGCAGGCCTCCTGCTGAGCAGAGAGCCCGATGTGGGGCTCGATCCCAGGACCCTAGAATCAAATTTTTAAATTTTTTCATTAACATATAACATATTATTAGCCCCAAAGGTACAGGTGTGTGAATTGCCAGGTTTACACATTTCACAGCACTCACCATAGCACACATGTTTCTGAAGACTTTCATGATATAGATACTTGTTCATTGTACACCGTATGAAAAAGCAGGTTAGGATATACTAAATGCATTGTGATAGTAATTATATATGCATGCACATGCCTATGTACACATAGAGAACAAAGAAAACACCTGAAAAGACTTCTCCCAAAGCATTTATAATGATTTTCTGTTGGTAGCCAATTGAGGTGATTTTTAAATTCTCCAAATATCTTTTACATTTTCTAAAATTTCTATAATATCCATGTCTTCTTTTTACATTTAGAATTTTAAAAATGTAGGGAGATTTAAAAGGGAGATTTAATACTCTCGGACACTTTTGTTTTCCTAATAATACTACATTATTATAAAATTTGTTCTCCTACTTACTAATATTGGGCTTTTGTGACTTAGAACCAAAGAACTTTTGTAAGTGAAAGAATTTTGTGACTCATATGCAAAGGGTTCTCCTTTCTTCTCTCAACTCGATAGTGTGACGGTGATGTCATCTGCTGCTTAAGGACAGCTGTCATTGTACTACACTATATTGCTGTCATACAATATATCATAAGGAGAGAGTGAAATGTGGAAATAACTGGTAGTTAGCAGAGCTGAATTAGGTAATTCTGAATTTTTGGCATGGTCCTAAATGCTAACTAGTAAAAGACCGAGTAAATATGTTGGCTCAATTCTTTTCTTTTTATTATGCAGGCTTTAATCTGACAGTGCCAAAAGATGCAATGCCAAAAGACTTCTTAGGCCAGAAATTTCAATTCTCTGAACTCTCAGGTTTAATCTGGAAGTTGTTGAGGTAGGGAGAGCTAGGAATTTAGATGGCGTGAATGTCCTTTTCTTTAATTAATTAATACAATCCACTTGGGGAAGTAATGTGAAAATATTGTAAAATTAGTTATAGATAATGATGAGGGTGAGGATCCACATAGAAAACGTTGAACTTCCATGGTAAGCATCTATCTGTGTATGTGTGTCTGCTTAAATATTTAGTTGGCTAAATTTCATTTTTTGAAGTTTACACATGGCACGGATGTGAAATGACATTAAATATGCTTTTCAAGACAAGATATTTCTGGCCTTAGGACAATTGTATAATGACTCAAGAAAATAATATGAATAAGTGGTAAAGTAATAGAGGCAACCCCATATGTGATTTAAGCAAAAGGAAAACTACTTTTGTCAGATCATCTCTCATTCGTGTTTCCCTGAATGACCCAAATAATCTCATGATACTTCATTTCATGTGGACTATGGAGACCTGATTTTTAGCTTTTGGTTCTACGGAGAATACAAGGAGGGAGAAAAAAACAAATTGTAAGCCCCTTCCTTTATGGAATTTCCCAGTGAAATTGAAAAGGGAGTAGGCTTGGGGCACTTGGGGGGCTCAGTTGGTTAAGTCTATGACTCTTGATTTTGGTTCAGGTCATGATCTCAGGGTTGTGAAATCGAGCCCCAATGCTAGCTCGATGCTGTGCAGGGAGTCTGCTTGAAGATTGTCTCCCTCCAGCCCTCCCCCAACTCACACTCTTTCTCGCTCTTTCCTTCTGTCTCTCTCTCAAATGAATAAATAAATCTCAAAAAAAAAAAAAAAAAAGAAAGAAAGAAAGAAAGAAAAGGAAGTAACTAAAAAGTTGTAGGGTAAACTGAAGATCTTAACTTCTGTCAGAAGTCCTCTGAAAGAGATATTTAAATACACTGAAGACAGCTTTTACGTTTTCCTTATTTAGCGCCAAACTGTTTCCATTAGTTTTGGTGTAAGTAACCTGATGAAGGCATTATTTCTAATTTTTAAAAAGGCAAAATGTCTTTACAAGATTATAAATTAGTTTTAACACCTATCTATTTTTAGAAGTTGCATTGCCAGATAATCCGGGTATTTTAGAATTTACTTCTCAAATGTAAAAACAGAATTTGAACCATACCATTGATATGATTTCAGAATGTTCTTAATGACTGAGGCTAAGAAAGAGTTAACAAAACTTACAAACTCTTTAAACAGAGCACGAACATTGATAGCATACGTCCTTGGAGATGGGCAGGGTGTGTGCACCTAATAATGTTTATTACTGGTGTGGATGGAGTCTTTTAGGAGACACATGAGACTTTGTTGGCTGTTGTCAGAATGAAATACTTGAATTACCCCTATCTAGTCTCTGATTGTTTACAATCTCCTCTCGAGGTGTCAGCGTGCTTGAATTGTATTTAAAACACATAAATCTCCCTTCAAAGGTAGCTTGAGAGTCTGAAGTGCAGCCAGGGAATTTTAAAAGGAAAGGGTAAGCCAGGCCTACTAGGTCCTCTCAAAAGTAGAGATTTCAGTTTGTTTAAATTACAGCACAATCTAGACCAAAGAATCAAATCTTTATGATACTTTAGCCAATGGAAAAAGGGTAGCCGCTGTCAAGTAAAAAAAGAAAAAAGCAATTGTAATCACTAAAGACTCTTATTTATTTATTATTTGAGATTACCTTGAGGATGTATTTGTGGGGAGTGGAGGTGGGGTCAGGGGTTTGCAATTCCACCACAGTTTCCAGAAACCAACCAACCAAGTCATTCAGACACCTTTAGTCATTAATCACACTGGCTTACTAGAATTTCTTATTGGCTCCAACTTGAAGAAAAGTAAAATTTGTGAGGTTCATAAAGACTACCTGCCTTGATTCATCCTTTAATTTCTTGAATTCTAACAAGTACCCTCAAGTATTCATTCATTCTCCCCTTATTTCCCCAGTGTATCATTTATATCACAAAAATGCACATTTTGCCTATTTTTTAAGTCACAAATTATAATTCTGTACTAAAAGCTGCAGTATGTCAAACTGAATTGAGTCCCATGTGTGTTTTGTTTGTCAAGAACTATTCTGGTGCTTAATGAAGGCTGCTTTGGCTGATGCCTCAGTGCCTTAATTTGCTTGGCCACAGTAGATGGTTTCTGTCTTCTCCAGAAAATGGTTCTATAGCCAGTGGTTTTTAAATTTTTTTTTTTAAATGTTTCTTCCTAGCCATTGCATACTTCATTTTAGTTGGAAGCCTATTCTCTTTTGGCTTTGCTTGCCCACAAATCATCCTCCACTTTCTGACTTTATTGTCTTTATTAGAACAGTCTGGAGGGGAGAAGTAAAAATCAGTGTGCTGTGGTCAAAACACTTCTTTTGACATTTAGGTGAATGCCAAGATTTTGATATCTGAAAATTAACTTAATATTTGAAAGAGTCTTTCACATAGTCGATACAAATGTTACCTTTCCCACGAGTGTTACACTGGATAATACAGTTTAATTAACATTTGCACATTCCGTCAAAAGCTTTCTCACTCACTGCTAATCTAAAGCCTTTCTTTAGTCATTATTTCCTGAGAATCAGTGACACCCTGGCACTCAGGGAATAATTGATGTTATTTCTGGCTTATTTTAAAAATTTTATTTATTTATTTGAGATCGAGAAAGAGAAGGGGGAGGAGCAGAGGGAGAAGGAGGGAGAATCTAAAGCAGACTTCACCATGCTGAGCACAGAGCTGGGGCTCAATCTCATGACCCCCAGATAGTAACCCGAGCCAAAATCAAGAGTTGGGCCTTTAATCAACTGAGTTACCTAGGCACTCCAATTCTGGTTTAGTTTTAGCTATGACTGTAGAATAGAGACTGTGCTAATGTTTCTATTCTCAGCTTGCTGGCTTATGTATTTGGTCAAAGGTTGTTTCTCTTCAAGAGAAATGTGAGAGGATGGCCACTAACTATTGAATTTAAGTGAGGATTAGAATACAAAAACAGAAAACTGATATACTGATTGTCTTCCCCCCTCCTATTATTATTAATATTATTATCATTTTGTCTCCTCACCATCTTGATTTATTGTTCCTGGAGAGTCCAGGATGGAAAGAAGCAGAGTCCATGAACAATTGTTTCCTCTCTAATCAATTTTAATTTCTTTATTTTGCTTTATATTGCTTTATTTTCTTCCCAATACTTGTTACTATCTGAAATTATTTCCTTGGTGCATTTGTTTGCTTGTTGAATCCCCTGCTCCATACAGAATGGAAGCTGCAGAGCCTGTCTTACTCACCATTGATATCATCAGTGCTTATAACAACCTGTAACAGTGCCTGGCCCATAAAGGGAATTACCCATGATCTGTTCAGTGCATGAGCAGTTGGCTATGTCACCAGAGTATGAGGGGTCTAACTGAGAAATTATAAGTTCTGTGGGTGGTGAAGAGAGACTTTCTTCCTAATTTTAAAAACACCTTATCTGATTTATTTGGAATATAATTTGACAATCAGAAGCTACAAGAATTACTAGAGAAATGCATGCTCAGGTAAGGGAAACCTGAAGAAGATATGTTCAAGAAAAATGTATGCGCGGAAGCGAGTTTTCTCATGCTGAGGTTTTCTTTCTTTCTTTCTTTCTTTCTTTTTTTTTTTTTTTTGTGGAGGGCACTCTGATAGCATAATTCTGGCTTCTCTCTGCCCCCACCTTCACTCTGCAATGGGGGAGCTGGAATCACCTCTCATTGATGAGGTGGGAAGAAGATCAGAGCTTTCCCTTTTCCCCTCTTATAAGTGGACTTCCCAGATAGAACCTTCTTCTTTGCATTTCCATGTCATAAATCTAATAGAGGCTGGTCCCCAGGCAGTACATATGTCTAGGACAGAGAAGTCTTTCTAATTTTGAGGTTCAGTAAAATGAAGTTCACTTGTCTACTTTTCTCTAACAACACCCTTATAAGGAATAAAGGTCATATTTTGGCAACTGTAAGGTAAAAATACCTCCATGGATGAAGGAGAGAAGTGGAATGGTATTATTTAAAGTTCTCATACTATACTTGAAGTGATATAATATTTTGAAGGTAGACTGTAATGAGTTAAAATGCATATTATAAACCCTACAGCAATTGCTAAAAGCAAAGATATGTTAGTTAATAAAGGAGATAAAATGGAACACAAGAAAATATTCTACTAAAATCAGTAAATCGAAAAAATAACCAAGAAAAATGAAAACAGATGAGAAAAATAGAAAACAAATAGCAAAATGATAAGCTCAAACTCAGCCGTATCAATAATAACATTAAATGTAAAATGTCCATAAACATTCCATTAACAGGGAAAGATTGTCAACATGAGTAAAAAAGATCAAGACCCAGATATATGTTACCTAGAACAAAAGCAATGTAAGTATAAGGAAAGATAAGTTGGAAGTAAAAGATATACCCTGCAAATAGTAATCAAGAGAGAGATGGACCACCTATTTTAGCATTACACAAAGAAGCCTATGGGACAAGGAATATCAGCAGAGATGATCATGAAAGAATCAATTCATCTAGAAGGCAAAATAAACCTAACATGTAGGGATACAGTATGCAATAAGTGGCAGAACTGAAAAGAGAAACAGACAAATTCAATAATTATTTTTGGAGATCTCAACACTTCTTGGTAATTGATAGAACACACCCAGATCAAATTAGTAAGGATGTGGAAGACTTGAACATTACCATCAGCGTACTTGACCTACTTCATATTCATAGAAGGCTACATCCAAAGATGACAGAGTATATATTCTTTTGGAATGTACATAGAATATTTGTAAAGTTGGGCAGATACTGGGTCATAAAACAAATGTCAATAAACTTTAAAATACACATCATACAGAACATATGATCCTAACAGAACTAAATTAGAAATCAATTACAGAAAAATATTTAGAAAATATAAAAACATATGGAAATTAAGCAGTGTAATTCTAAACAATCCATGGGTCAAAGAAGAAATCTCAAAGGAAATCAGGCAATTTTTTGAATTGAATGAAAATGAAAACATTATATATCAAAATTGGTGGGATGCAGCTAAAACTGTGATTAGAAGGAAATTTATAAAAATAAATTTTAGGATCAGAAAAAATAAAAATTTAATCAATAAATTTTACCTGAAGAAACTAGACAAAGAAGATAAAATTAAACCCATAACATTTGCATACAATTTCAGGTGATCCTGGAATCTTTTGAGACCTGTCATAAATTCAGGTTAAGAATCCCTGCTCCTTAAAGATTAATCCTAAATTCGTAATCCATACCAGATCTCTTTCTTGACCCCCAGAATGTCATATTTAAATAATTTCAGGATATCTACAATTAAGTATTTCACAGACACCTAAAAATCAAAACTTGTAAGAAGTAGTTCTTTAGCTGCCCCTTCCTCTTTTCTTCCCTCCCCCCTTCCTTTTCTAAATCTAAATCAAAGAATAGTGCCACCATTCACAAACCTGCAAAACCCTGGGCATCTTCCTCTCCTTCATTCAGTCCTCTAATCAATTACTACATCTTGCTTATCCTACCACCTAAAATCCCTCAGATCCACCCACTTTTTTTCCCCATTCCTATTGCCACTGTCCTGGAGTGGGTCACTAACATATCTTTAAGTAGCTCATATAATAGCTTCCTAATTTATTCATTGCCTCCTGCATAGTCTGTCCTCTGACATTTCACCTTTAATAGGTAGTCAGGGTGAGATTTCGAAAAAAGTAATGTGACCTTATCAATACCCCTGTTTATAACCTTTTTCTACCTTTGCTGTGTTCTTAGGGTTAATTCTTGTGCCTTGGCTTAGAAGACCTTTCATGGTTGGGATCCTGCTTATCGCATGGACCTTGCTCTCTCCTCCTGTTGTGCTGTTAACCATATAATGTTAACTCTGTAATGAACTTCTTCCTGTTTCCCTCAGTTTCAGGCTTTCTTTTTCTTCTAGGCCTTCCAGATGCTTTTCATTTTGTCTGGAATATTTTTCCCAACCATTTCCTTTGCCTTTCTCCCTCCACATTTTACTGGATAATTCCTACTCATCTTTTAGACCTAGCTGAGCTGTCATTTCTGTATCAGGACCTCCCAGATCTTCCTCCCGCCGCCTGCTTGTCTTCATCTCCAAAGGATCCAATGTCCCTGCTAAGAATCTCATTGCATTTTATCATTTTGAATTGTAATTTCTGACTTGTGAATCTTCCCTACGAGGCTGTAATATAATGATTGTTCTTGTGGATAAAAGAAGGTGTATTGTTTTTGACAATCTATGGTAATATATGAAGAATTCTGGAATTCTTAATCACCTTGGAAAATAAATGGTAAAAATAAGTAAGCATAAAGTCAGAGTGGTAGACATTCAGTGAACATTTGTATACTCAGTGTATGTTATCTGTGCTTTTATGTTGTCATACGTCATTACCATAACCTATGTTCTTATTTTTTTCCTGTTCCACTGACAAGGAAAATATAATTGTCTTGTTAATAAGTGTTTGTGGTGTGTTGGACAGATGATGAAGAGAAGTTAAATGTTATAGCTTTCCCTCAATATCCTGTGTATTTAATTATATTTTCTCTTCACTGAGCAGAATTCGGATCATAGGGTTATGGATATTTGGTTGAGAATCTATAGATATAAAGAATCTATGGGTTGCATCCCAACCAAATGCAAAATTGATGGGCTTTTGACTATGCTAAGTCATTTTGCCTGCCTTTCATTTTTGTATTAAGTTGTAATTGTCCATTCTCTTCTGCCCCTTTGCTAAGAACATTTAAATCGTTAGTACTAAAATTACACTATGCTATCACCAAATGTCCAACCCCAGATCCTTATTAGGCTAATAATAGATTCATTAGAGATTAGAAGGGGTCAGTATGCCCTTTTGGCATGGCTTTCGTACACTGCACTCTACTTTGGTGGAAAAACAAAAGCATTAAAATAACGTTATGCACGAATAGTCATTAAACCATGTTATAAACATTTGGCTGGGGTTGGGCGTATTTGTTCATCAAGTTATCCCGATAAAAGTGGCAAAGAATTTTGGGATATTTTAAAAATAACCTACAATCATGTGCTCATAATTTTTGTTTTCTTTATAACACTGTAGGAAGGAAATCAATAGTAAAGTAAATACGGTTAAGCATAGTCGAGCCATATTATTGTGTCATATATTTTTTTAAAGATTTTATTTATTTATTTGACAGACAGAGATCACAAGTAGGCAGAGAGGCAGGCAGAGAGAGTGGGGGAAGCCGGCTTCCCGCTGAGCAGAGAGCCTGATGCGGGGCTCGATCCCAGGACCCTGGGACCATGACCTGAGCTGAAGGCAGAGGCTTTAACCCACTGAGCCACCCAGGAACCCTTAGTGTGTCATTTCTAATCATAAATATAACACATTTAGAAGTGTTTTGCTCTTCCATAACCCTCGAGTTATAAGAAGGAAAAGAATTATCAGTCATACAGAAAACGAATTGGATCCAGATTTTATAGGCATTTATTGTCCCATAAATATATTATTCTAATAAAAGACTATTACCAACAGATTAAAGCTTTTTTTAAATACATCTGAGCATTTTAATCTGATGTTGACTTTTATTATTATTATTTTTTGGTCATTCCATTCAATGATTACTTTATTGATGTTATTTACTTATTCATTCATTCATCAAATTTTTATTCATTTGGTATATGTCAGGTACTATGCTGTTGAGGTCAGAGATGAATAACATACAACCTATAATGTCAAGGGGTAGAGCTATGGGTAGAATATCTGGGTACTCTATGCATCTTTGCGTATCTACTGGGCTTCCTTCTCTGAGAGGAACCTTGGGTCATTTGAAGGGAACCTTTGTCATGGTGCCTCTCTCTAGAACCCTGTGGGCCTGGTAGGAAAATGTCTAAGGCAACATCCTCTGAGTTGGATGCTGTCCCTTTAAAATATTCAGAGGACTCGATGTCTGGTGCTGCATCATCATTTTCCCTCAAATAAATACTTTAATCACATTTAAGTTTCTATTGATCTTTTACTTAATTTAGAAAGAAGTTTCACTGATGCATTACGTTTGTTGTTCTGAAATGTCAAAGAATACTATCATTATGATTGGTACCATTTGTAATAAACAAAGAGAAGCGTACAGCAGCGCTGAAGATTCATAGTTCCTCTCCCCCCTGACGTGGGCTGGTATTGGGACACCACCTGTAGATTGGTTCAACCCCCATACCAACAGGATAGATACGTTGTTTTGGGTTTTTAAAATTTCGTTACATTTTGTGACTTGAAGTTTTTTTTTTTTCTTTTTTCCTCTTGGGAATAGAAATATGTTTTCCCCCCATTTTTTACAGGCAAACCACTTCAATCGAACATGGCTGGCAGCCATATGGTGGCTTATGAATCCAACAACTAATTTAGCAAAGAAAACTGCTTGTAACAAGTTCTGTATATGCCATCCCAGGTATTACTTTGATGATAAATGAGGAGATGATTGCCAAGAAAATGATAGTGACATTTATAAAAAGGTATGTTCCCTTTAGTCATTTAATGATGGTCAAATTATGAGTTGCCATCTATTTGAAGTGAAGTCCATGGCACTTGTAGGAGTATTTAACACTTTTTATATATAATTTTATAGCAAAAATATGGTGTTAATTTTCAAGCAGCTTACAATCTAGTAAACTTTTGAATGAGCGCTTGTATTACCCTTATCTGGAAACTCTAGGTCTAGACTTTGGGCTGACATGGCTTCCAGAACTGGCTTTATGACTGTATTTCAAAGCCTGTTTTTCTAGCCAAAACTAATAAGCGTAGAGTGGCTCAAAGATGAAGAAACAAAACAAAACAAAAACTGAATTAAATCGACATATTAGAATCTTATAAAGAGTTATTAGGAATTTAGGGGAAATGGCTTATCTCAGTTTTTGTTTTATGTCACAGCCTATTGCTTTCCTGGATGGTTCCTTCTGCTCTGACACTTGGAGAATCAAAGCTTTAGCCACATGGCTATCATTCTTCACATGCAGGGAGCATGCATGGTGTGTAGTTAGAGTTCTTTTCCTTGGGAATTCCTTGGCATTAGGAATGGATAAAAGGGAAAACAAAAGTATTAGAGTATTTTGTGAATTTTATTTACACTTTACTGAAAAATGACTGTTTAACCTCTGTCTGCCGAAATTAAACATGCCATAGCCATTCATAGACATGAGAAGCACACATCTGTAGCTACATGAAGATGGTAAGGAATATTTCCTCTGAAGAAATCTATAGCAGTTTGTTTTTATCTAATTTTATCAGCTACTTTCGGTAATGTTACTAGTTACACACTTAGATAATTTATTGAATGCATTATAAAATAAACTCGGTTGAATTTCTGAATTGAACTTGTCATCAGGTGCCAAAATTATAATGCAACTCAAATGAGTAGGGCAGTAAAACTATGATGACAGCTGAAGAACTATCTAACTAAAATGCCAACAAGTCTGACTTCTGGAAGGAGACAGAAACAGTTCCCTAAAACATTTTACAAGTTGTTATTTGAACAACCATCGAATTGACAAATAAGGTTTCTAGAATATCACGAAAATGTCTGCCATTATATGTTCTGTATATGAAACATAGCAGCCATGTATGGTAAGGTCATACAATCACGAGGTCAGAGGTCAGAGAGAAATGAACTGAAATGTGTTCTGGTGCTGTTTTTTTTTTTTTTTTTTTAATATTTATTTATTTGACAGACAGAGATCACAAGTAGGCAGAGAGGCAGGCAGAGAGAGGAGGAAACAGGTTCCCTGTGAAGCGGAGAGCCCGATGTGGGGCGTGATCCTGGGATCATGACCTGAGCCAAAGGCAGAGGCCCAATCCACTGAGCAACCCAGGCGCCCCAAGGTGCTGTTTCTGTTTGAGAAAGCTTTTATATGCACTCCAGTGATGCCCAGGGGTACCAGTTTTGGAAAAGGGTTAAATAGTTAGACTACCATTCCTTCAGAGCTATTCTCTATGAATCTCTCGACTTTCAAAACTGTTTAGCATGGTGTGACTCTTTCAATATGTAGAAGTCATGGCATGATCCAGGAAGGTTACCAAAATGCTTGTACTTTTTATTTATTTTTATTTTTATTTTTATTTTTTTTTTTAGCCTGGCATCTAGTAATCCAGGGGCATTCACATAATACTATGAATTCCTTGGAGAATACCCAAAATGCAGCTACTTACATCAGAGGAGAGAAGCTTAGGAAAACTTTAGAAAAGTATTAGAGTGTGCAGTAAACATTAGTTTAATTTCTCTGTAAAAACCTGTTTCACACTGGTTATTTCATCTAACTTTGAATTTGAATTCAGACTTAGGGGCAGATGGTCAGATTGTATATTTCAAAATACAGTTACTTTTTGTGGCTACGGGAGAATCAGTGTTATAATGGGGAGAATTTCTAATATGGAAAAAATGACCCATTACTGCATAATCTTAGTTGAATTTAAGTGATACCCAAATTTAGGATTTGTTCTTGACTTGTATTTGGTTTAAGCTCTTTAATTCTTTTATGGTTATTTTTTAATGTATAAAATGGAAAAAAAATATTCACAACCTGCCTTTTGAGGCTCCTCTGAAAAGGAATAAAATGAATAGTAGAAAAATCAATCTTGGTCAATATTTCTTTTAAGAAGCTGGCAGAACAAAGGGTGATAACGACATTGATATGTGATAACGTGATAATGATAACGACATTGTGCCCAATTGCAGCCCCAATTCTTCAGAAGGCAGAAGGTAATTTTCAGTGAGTCTTCTGGACTTGTCACCTCTCAGTAGGAACTTATATTGAAATGGGTTAGAAGTTAAACTTTAAAGGAATGGAGAAACATCGTCCTTCACATGCCATCAGAGTGATCTGTTTAAAAAGCTGAATTTATTGTTTTACCTCAGTGTTAAAAATTCCTCAGTGATTTCTCCACCATATTGAAGAAACGCATTGTATACACCATATTGCATGATGCATTTTTGATTATCCTTTTCTTAGCTTTGGCTGCTGTCGTCCCAATATATATACTCCATACTTCACTTACACCACACTTCATGGAGTTTGCTGAATGTACCAAGTTCTCCCCAAGATTTCCTGCCTTTGTATACGTTGTTCCCTCTGCCTGTTGTGCCATATCCTCACCATCTTTCATCACCAACCTAGTGAATCTTTATTCAATCCTCAAAACTCAGCTTATATCACCTCCTTTATGTATCTCTTTCCTAACCTTCCAACTGACTAACAGAATGCTGTATTTGTTTTATGTATGACCCCCAAATACAGTGTCAGTTCCTGAAGTTTAGGTGCCCTGTTCTATACACCTTTCTATTTCCAGAGACTAGCTCAGTGTTGCTGACTGGACAAATAAATAAATAAATAAATAGATGAAACTCTGATAACGAATTAGTCAGTATCTGTCTGTATGTATCTGGAATTAGGTGCTAAAAATATATTGAAGAACTCCACCTTCCTAAGGTTTGAAAGTAACTGAGATGGAGCCAAGAATCAGGCACTTGTAAAGTGATGGCTTTGTTAATGACAAAGGCTGGGTTAGAGAATGTGGCTTATGTATGGGGTAGTGGTGGGTTTCCTGTTAGACCCCAAGAATTAGACATAATATTCTCTGAGTCAAGGCAGTTCTGAACAGCTGCAGACCTGGACAATGTAATTCCCAGTTTAGGTACAGAGACTTTACCACTAAGTTTATAACATGACCCAGAGTAGACCCCAAAATATGCATATGGTCAAATCCCAAAAAGAAAGAGCAAAGAGCTGATTTGTTTCAAACTTATCAGTCAGTTGAGTCAACATTTTTCCCTTAGCAAAAAATTAGTGTAAGGGTAGAGATGTGTTATTTACATGGATATCCTTCTACTTGAGAACATGAAATCAGGGCAAAAGAAGATCCCTGATTCTCCTTCTTCTGGTACTAAGAACAGTTGTCTTTCCATGTGTCCTTTCTCTGTTAATGGCACTACTCTTCTCCCTACTATCTAAGTGTGATTTGTGAAACAGTATCCTAGTTTATAGCTCATCTCCCATAAAAAGCAATTGGCAATGTTCCTTCAGCCTATGTCTAGTCCCAGAACTAATTGTTGGTATCTTATCTTTTAATTGTTTAATTTATAAAACTAGTAAGTGGTTACTTTGAAAATTACAAATTAGTCAGACATAAAAATAAACCTGCCTAAAAGTATCTTAGTCTTTGAGCATTTTCTCTGGTCTGAAGATAACTATTGGTCAGGCATTTATCTTCAGACTTTTTCTAGGCATTTACACATATTTAGACTTAAAGATTTTTGAACTGCAAAGAACTGAAAGACATTTTCCTATTTGTCATTTTATTTGCTTACCTCATGTTTTTTAGCATTCCATAGAATTTCTTTCAACATTTTAGCAATCCATAGAATTTCTTTCAATATTTCCCCATTGCTGGATATTTAGGTTGTTTCCAACTTTTTACTACTACAAAGAACAAAGATTCTATACAACTATGTCTCTCACTGTTTCTGTAAGAGAGATTCCTATAAACAAAACTGTGGAGTCAAGTTCCCTATATGTTACAATTTTGATAGGCATTTTCACATATGCTTTTTTAGACTATATTATATACATATGTTTATATACATACCCACATTATATATTTGTTTATACTAACAATACATCAAGTTTCCATTTTCTGAACTTACGGACTCTGGAAATTTAAATTGTTCCAGTTTTTACCAGTTGAGTGGATAAAACATATCTTTTTGTTTAATCCCATTTCCTTTAGTACTTATGATGTTTAACATGATTTTGCATGGTTATTATCTTTGATACTTCCTCTTTGGCCAGTTCATAATTTTTGCTCATTTTTCTTTGCTAGTTTAACATTTTCATACACTATAAATTTTAATTCTGTATGTGCTAAATATGTTGCAAATACTTCTTTACAGAGTGACTTCCTGTTCAGTTTGTTTAATAGTTAGCTTTTATTAACAGATTTTAATGCCAATCTTTTCTTTTCTTTTTTTAGGGAAATTTTTATTTATTTATTTACTTAAAGCATGCATGAGTGGGGGGAGGGGCAGAGGGAGACGGAGAGAGAGAATCTCAAGGAGACTCTGCTGAGTGTGGAGGTCAACATGGGGCTCAATCCCACAAGTCTGAGATCATGAGTTGAGTTGAAATCAAGAGTTGGTCACTTAAATGACTGAGTCACCCAGGTGCCCCAATACCAACATTTTCATAGAATGAATTCCCATATAAGCATTACTCTTTTTTTGTAATTTCAGTTCTGTTCCATTGATCTATTTATTTATTCTCCATATGGTTTGAATTCTATAAAAACAGAGTTTAATAACAATAATCTTTAATATTTATTGAACCTTTAACCTGGGCCATTCTTTTAATCTTCACAAATACCTTATGTAGTAATCAATATTATTATCACCATTTTACATGTTAGGAAACTGAAGCCCAGACTGCTTAAGTAACTTGCCCAGTGTTACTGAGCTAGCTAGTCAACAGCTGAGCTAGGATGAACCCCAAATTCCCGATCCAAGTTGAGAATGTTGGTAAACTCTGTACCATAAAAACTTTCCAGTGATTTATGGATGCTTTGACATGTGGGATAGCCAGTTGTCTGTCAATGTTCTATTTTACAATTTTCTTATGCATTTTACTCTTATGAGTTAATTTTATACTCATCCTGGTGGGTTTCATAGAAAGTTCTGTTGGGTTTTTAATAAAAATTATTTTGAAATTTTAGATTACTTTGAAAAAGGAATGTCATTGTCATTCTTTAGAATGTAACTATATTTGCAGATAGAGTCTTTAAAGAGCTAATTAGGTTAAAATGAAATTATTAGGGGGGCACTAATTCAATGTGACTGGTGTCATAAGAAGAAGAAATTTGGATCGGACAGATTCAGAGGGAAAATAGCCATCTACAAACCAAGGAGAGAGGCCTCAGGAGAAACTCACCCCATAGACACCTTGATCTTAGAGTTCTAGCTTCCATATTTTTTTTGTGAGAAAATAAATTTCAGTTGTTTAAACTGTCCAGTCTGCAATACTTTGCTATGAAAGCCCTTGCAAACAGATACAGTCATTGCAATATTTTACTGTCTTTTTGTTTAGTATAATTCTATGAATTTTAATTTATTTAGTCTTTTTCTACATTCTTCAGTTAAGTGTAAGTGTTTTCTTTGAGTATACATTAATATTTCTTGTTAGTTTTGTTTTTATTTATTTTACTGCTTTCTGTTACTCTTGTGAATAGGATATTTTTTTCCATTATATTTATAAATTTCCTATTGATTTTTGTATATTTATATTCTATCTGGCTACCTTACTGGACTCATTAGTTTTTTGTTTTTTCAGTTGTCTTTGAGTTTTTAGGCAGGCAAACCTATAACATGCAAATAAGGACAGTTTTACTTCTTTATTTCTTATACACACACACAGACATATACATATGCACACACACACATACATATTTCATGTTTCTTGTCTTATTTCATTGGTTGGGATGTTTCAAAATAAGCTTAAGTAATAGTAGTGACAGCATACATTCCTTGCCTAACATCTGACTTTATTTGGCTATACTTAATTATGGTATTTACATAGGCTTATTTTTTATTTTTATTTTTAAAAGATTTATTTATGTATCTGAAAGAGAGAGAGTGAGCATGGGTGGGGGCAGGGACAGAGGAGAGAGGGAAAGAATCTCAAGCAGACTTCCTACTGAGCACAGAGCCCAATGCAGGGTTTGATACCATGACACTGAGATCATAACCTGAGCCAAAATCAAGAGTGGGGCACTTAACTGACTAAGACACTCAGTGCCCCTACTCATCATAGGTTTTGATAGAATTTTCAATGTGTTACAAGTTCTATAGGAGTCTTTATTCTCTCTCCCTATTAGCAAAAGAAATTATAGGAAATACTTTACCAGAAATGTTCAAAATAATCTTATAGATTTCTCTTTTCATATGCTAATATAGTGAATTACCTAAATAGATCCCTAAATTTAAAAGATTTTTTGATGTTAAGAATAAGACTGATTGTTTATTGTCCATTCTTGTTATAATTCACTGCTGGACATGAATTATTAATATTTTATTCATGAACTCTTCAGAAAATATGTTGTGTGATAAACCTTCCAAGTCATTGTATGACTGAAGATTAATTTCACCTATAAATTTGAATAATAATTTAGTTTGGCATAGAATTCCAGATTCAAAATGACTTAGAATACATCAGTCTGTTATACTCTGGAATCCAGTATTGTAGATAAGGAATTAGAGGCCAGGCTAATCCACTTACATCAGAAATACTAAGAAAAAACTTGGGAAACGAAAACAAAAGAGGAAAATTGAGATTTCATCAGGATAAAAGCTTTTGCACAGCAAAGGAAAAAGCCAACAAAACTAAAAGGCAACCTACAGAATGGGAGAAGCTATTCACAAATGACATACCAGATAAAGGGCTAGTATCCAAAAGCTATAAAGAACTTACCAAACTGAACACCCAAAACCCATAAAGTCCAGTCAAGAAATAGGGCAGAAGAAATGAACAGACATTTCTCCAAAGAAGGCATACAAATGGCTAACAGACACATGAAAAAATGCTCAACTTCACTTGGCATATTTGAAAATACAAATCAAAACTGCAATGAGTTATCACCTCTTTCTGGTCAGAATGGCTACAATTAACAACTCAGGAAACAACAGATGTTGTCGAGGATGCAGAGAAAAGGAATCCTCATACTGTGGGTAATGTAAACAGGCATGGCCACTCTACAAAACAGTATGAAGATTCCTCCAAAAGTCAAAATAGAACAACCCTATGACCAGCAATTGCACTACTAGGTATTTATTCAAAGAATATCAGCACAGTGATTTGAAAGGGCTCATGCACCCCAATGTTTATAGCAGCAATGTATGGAAAGAACCCAGCTGTCTATTGATAGAGGAATGAATAAAGAAGAAGTGGTATAGCCCTCAGCCATCAAAATCAATGAAATCTTGGGGCGCCTGGGTGGTTCAGTCAGTTGAGCATCTGCCTTTGGCTCAGGTCACAATCCAGGGTCCTGGGTTTGAGCCCCACATCAGGCTCTGTGCTCAAGGGGAGCTTGTTTCTCCCTCTCTCTCTTCCCCCACTTGTGCTTTTGCTCAAATAAATAAATAAAATCTATAAAAAGAAAAGAATGAAATCTTGCCATTTGCAACAGCATGGATGAAACTTGAGGGTATTATACTATGCAAAATAAGTCAGTCAGAAAGACAAATACCATATGATTTCACTCATATGTGGAATTTAAGAAACGAAACAGATGAACATAGGGGAAGGGAGGGAAAAATAAAATAAGATAATAACCTAGAGGGAAGCAAATCATGAGACTCTTAACTATAGGAAACAAACTGAGGGTTGCTGGAGGGGAGGTGCGTGGAGTAACAGGGTTATGGGCATTAAAGGGGGCACATGATGTCATCAGCACTGGGCGCTATATGCAATTGATAAATCACTAAATTCTACCCCTGAAACTAATAATACACTATATGTTAACTAAATTAAATTTAAATAAAAATGCAAAAAAGGGGGAAAAACTCATGATTTTCTGTGAATCACAGCAAAAATGGATCAGAGTTGAAGTGCTTAGATTTTATATGAACTATTTTGTTCTGCCTTAATTTTATGTTTTTATTCTCTATAGTTTTCAGTAATGTATCCCTGCTAGGTAGAATGAGGTAAGAAAATTAACACATGTTATTTTTCCATTCCATCGGCATAATCTCATGAAAGAGCACTAAACTCAGAAAGAAGTTAAGAATAAGAGATTGTTACTACTGAAGAAGCAGCAGATTGAAGATTGTACCACTCTGCCAAGGCAGAAGTGAGACTGGAATCCAGGTCTCTTAATTAATTATGAAATGCGTGAGATTGCTGTTAGGAAAGGGTTTGCTGCAAAAAGGGAAAACTGGAAAGCTGGAACTTTGGTGCAAATGATAAAGGGGTTCTGGTGGTTGCTAACTGTCTCAGGGCAAAGACAACCTGAAATGCATAGGTACTTGGCATTTGCTTGTTGTGACTATTGCTCTGTTAGACTTGGAACTTTCAACTATTAAACATATTAACCCTCCCTTTAAGTAATTATGTGCATGTGTTAAAATAGTATTTGCATATATAGAACTCTGGAACATCTATTAGTTCCTAAGGATATTTAAAATACTGATTTATAGTAGAAACTCAATTTTTCCACATTTATTTAATCAGTCTGGGAGTTGTCTGTTGGATATGAGGTTACTAAATTTAAGACTGAGAGTACACCAAAACAAAACTTTTATTTATGAATTAATTGGCTCCTGGATTTGTCAAATAAAACCTGGGTCTCATGGTCATATCACAAATTGCCCTGTAGGTCTTCATGAAAAAGAAATGTGATGACTTAAAGAAATAATGCCTGTTTAATTAAATTGATTATTTCAAAAGCATATCCTCGTTTATCATCTTATATCAGTTCTTATCATTAAAAACAAAACAAAACCTTGCATATCCACTTGAGAGACTTGGGCAGCAAAAACAATCCCAATAAGGAATGTTCATCATCAATTTCTTAAGGAAGTTGAATAGATTAAATGATAGAAGTGCACAATTATAGAGGAAACAATCTTACTCTGAAATTTGAGTGTAATTATTAACAGAATGTAGAGCATCAGATAAAAATAGTAGAGACCCAAAAATGGCATATCAGTTTCATGATGTACTAAATGTACCTATTAAATCATCTTAGACCTATACTGCAGTAGACTCACATACACATTGAATGAGGTGATTTAAGAATAAGGTTAACTGTCCTCTTTGGTTTGGTTAAACCAGTTTCCATTGGGGGGGATATTTTTAGAATTCATTGAAGCGCATTGTAGTTCTGCTATTAGTGGGCCATCAAATGCAATTTGGCACAGCACAATGTTTCAACAGTTGCTTGACGTTAACAGTGCCTATAGAACCCTTTGTGATCAGTGAAGCTTATTTTTAAACTTAATTCTAGATAAGCCAGAGAAGTGCTGCTCTGTAGTCCACATGGTCATTGTGGCAACATTCGTCATCAAAGATGCTGTGTGCCTTCATGTGAGATTCCTCGTAAACCCCTCTCTCCCTTAAACCGTGGAAAACAGAACCACAAAGCAGAGCGAGAGTCATGCTATTTCAATTAGAAAGATCACACCTTATTCATTTAGGCATTTGCTGTTTGCCTGGTATAGTTTGTTTGCTTACTCGTCTGGGGAAGGAAACATCTTTGCCTACATGAGGCTTTTGTGTAATTAACCACCACCGCCATCTCGTGTGTTGGGGTCTGTCCTCAAGGAAACCACCCTATGTGTGAGTTTCTGGGACATTCTTGGGAGAACTCTGTGTTCATTTAACTTGATGACAAAACAGCAACATGCTAAATAATGTGATTAAAGTTGTTAAAAGCCAAAATAAACACTTATAATTATCTCAAGAAAAATGATGTCAGGCAAGTGCAGTCTCTATAAAGTGGGAGTCCGCATGCGTCTTTCTGGCCTCGCTGCACAATAGATCATAGTTAAAGGTCTGTTAACAGACCTCTGACGGCTGAGCTGGGTAGCTTGTGGTTTCCTTCGAAACCTATTGGCATAATGTGAATTTATGTGTGAGGTGCAAATTGGAAGTTGTCTGCTATTGGTGCCCTTGGCAGAACAGAAATCATACTGTAGGGCTAGCAGCAGGAAGTACATTGCTTTGAAATTACCCAGCAGGGTTTCTACTTGCTGCTCTTGTTGCTTCTGAGACAGGGGCCTTGTATTGTCTGGCCATGATTAAAATCAAAGTGTAGCCTTCTTTGCTGGGTGCCAGTAAACTTAGGTGAAAAACAGAAACAATCTGGAGTTTTAATTATTTTAAAATGCAATGTAGGCAAGAAACAAAGATGAAAGCATTTTTGACTAATCTATCCCAATTATTTCACATAAATGGATTTGCTAAAAAAGGAGCCCAGAGAGAGAGAGGGAGATTGCCTTTATAAGAGACTTCATAACCTATCTCACAGCCATAAACTATATCTGTGCCATGTAATCCATTCTCAGGAAACTCATAGAGAAAAAAGTGTCCAAACATTATACTTTGGGGTGAGTAGAGAAAACCAGATGTGTCTTTACCTTATTCCAAATACAAGATGCTATGCATATGTGAAATAAACTTTCAAAGCATGGGATAGAATTTATTGGTTAATTACTTACCAACCTAAAATAGTCCATCTGTAAGGGAGTATCTCCGTGCTATAATTAAGACTGGTCTAATGCCATAGTAGGCTGGAGAGATAATCCCCATTATGCCTTCAATTCCCAGAGCTGGAAGGCTCTGGATTTCTTCTTTTTATCTTCTTTTTCCATGAAGAGTATAAAAGCTCAAGTCATAGCTTCAGGGTTTACTGTTTCTACTAATCCGCTAGGAAAAAATCTCACTCCATGTTGAATAAAATACATAGAATATGGATTCGCTGTCACATTGGACCAGCCAGCTCTCAAATTAACAGTGGTGGAAATCAAGAGTTAGTGTGAAGGTTCTTTGGAGAACATCTCACTGCACCCATGCACAGAATACTGGGAGCTCATGAGTTAGCATTTATTGAGCACCTGCTATGGGGTAGGCATTTTGGTAAGGAGTGGGGATATGAAGATAAACCAGACTTACAAGTTACAAGAGGGTTAAATGATTATTTACATGTTACTCTGGAAATTGAGTGCCAAGCTACATAATGCAGTGTACCATGGTAGGACGTAGCAGGGACCGCGAAACCAACCACACGTGGTACTCTGCTTGAAAGAGAGATGCGGATAGCACATTTTCACCTAGATTGTCAGAAATTTTCAAACGATATATATGTTGAGGAAAAATATATTGTTTTGATCACAAGGTTAGAAACAACTTTAGGAAAATTGGGTATGCAAGTCCATCCCCTTTCTTTAAATGTTTCCTTCATCCAACCGCAGTGTACTCTATGATACTTGCAAGCATTCAGCCATAGCAAAAAGCAGGTGTGTAGAACTGTAGAAATCCAATGGCTCGAATGCTGAAGGGCTGCATTTCCCTGATAACACTGCTCACGGTTAAGGCTCTTGCACTATTGGACCTGCCCAGGCAGGGGAGAAATTTGGATTTTAGATCTTCCTCCACTCAAGTTTCAGTATAGGAAAGAGAGAAATTGTAATAACATGGATATGTGAAGGAGGATTGCTGGGTATCTTTTGCACCTACCTATATTTGGAACCTTCTGGTTATCACTTTGTTTTGTGTGACAGGTAGAATCACAGAAGGTTCAGGCTGCCCCAAACCTTAAGATGTTAATAGGGAATTTGCGGCCATTTTAAATAGTAAAATCTGCTTCTGAAAATGAGCTTCCACTGGTGGAAATAGCTTTCTTTCCAGTGCAAGAAGTTGTTTGAAGCTTTGGTCTCTCTTTAGTGCTCATCCTGATGAAAGTTTAATACTGCTCTCACAGCCGTGTTTAATTTCATATGCACAGTAATGTTGTTCAGGCAAGGCTTCCAGGACACGTGTTGAAGCAAGTGTCCATAGTCCGTCTCCCATCCCAGCAGCACCACCTATTGTCTGGCGGCTCTTGAACTAAACTTCCCAAGTATCAAATCTGTTTATTTCTTTGGGCATTTCTGTGAGGTAGCCAATATCCTCTATATTTTCCAGACTGTAAGGGTTAAGTATAAAGAGTGTGGTGACTCTTCTAACATTATAAGTCTGTTCTGTAAGTAAAGTGAATTTTTGTGGCTCTTCAGACTTTCATTTTAATTGGTGAAAAGAAACTGCGTGGAGAGGCTCTATGCTCATAAAAAACTATTTTTGGTCATAAAGTAATGTTGGGCAAATAAAAACCTAGTTGTATCTGTGTCTTTTGCAAGTCACTACTATCATATATTATTTGTCACATCTAAGTGCCGTTTCATCCCCCACCTCTCCCATGGGGTTTAAAAAACACTTGTTAAACACAAATATTATTACTTGCATTTACAGGTAGAAACTGAAACTCAAGAAGTATCAAATGGGGGCCACTATGGCGTTATTCCCAAAAGAAAGACAAGTAGGATTGGAGATTTTACATTGTCTTTACTTGAAATTTACATATACATAGATGAGTGTGAGTCATAAACTATGTTCTCTGTGAGGTATGTGTGTTTAAACCATGTAAACCGTAATAAGAATTTTAGGAAGAAAATAATAAGTAACATATGGGATATTTTCATTGTACCACTTAATCTTCCCTACAATTGTCTGGCAAAAGTATGTGGCTTCGAGTTCTAAACCACTGCTTTTCCAAATATATACACTCTTTTTGAGATGTCAACCACTCCTGTAGCTTTAATTATCATCTCTGCATTGATAATTTCTAACTTTGTATTTATATTCCTTATATCTTTCCCATCCTCAAAAAAAGTGTATACATTTGGAAGTTCCACAAGTATCTAAAACTCCACCCAAACTTATCATTTTTCTTGACAAAGCTACTCATCTTCCTGCATTCCTTATCACAGTTAATGCCCTACCATCTATCTCATTGCCTACACTGGAAACCTGGACTTATACTTCTTTTTGTTCATCCTCTTCACTCAATCAGTCATTGACAATTAAATTTCCTCAGTATCTCTGAATTCCACCTTATTTAGTACAAGCTCTTGTCATTTTCCATCTGGTTCATTACAATAATTCTACTGCTTCTAATTTGACTTTTCCTGTTACCAGAGAGATTGTTCTGAAATTCAGGACTCTTAATGAAAAGCTTCACAAAAGATTTCTTTTTGCTTTTAAGATGAAGTCCAAATTCTTTGCACAAATAACATGATGCCATTAAAAAATATGACCCAGTGGGTAATCAGATGTTTCTACACATGAGATGTTTAGTACCCACAATGGGCCAGGCCTAGTGGTGGGTTCCTCTTTGGAAACCCATTAATAGAATTCATCATATCATTAGAACTAAGGCTCAAGCTCATATGATCATCTACATAGGGGGTTAAATGATGTTTGAAAAATTCAGGATTAATGTTATTGATGATGCTATAATTTCCACTCCTCTATAGGAGAATCTGATTTAAAAAAGTTTATGAAGGCCAAGGTATTCACAAGATAGACTATGGAAAGATAATTAGCAGTTTTAGAAATAATTATTTGCTTTTTTTCCTAATTAAGCCAATTTTATTTTAATTTGGAAGTTAGATGAGCTGCAAGTTTTCAAAAAGTCACACATTTTTATTAGCTTTTCTATAATAACTGACACAGAATTTTGTGGATCCTTTCAAAAATCCAAATTAGATCTTCTATAGTGACATGTCTATGCGTTACACATTGGCTACATAAGGGCACTTAATTACTCAACTGTATAATTACAAGACTTATCATATTAATGTGTATTTCTAGTGCAATAATTTTTGCATTTATTCATTCATCAAGGATAACCATGACTAATGCAATTATGGTTTCATTTTCAACTCATTATTCATGGTCATCAATTTAGAGATAAGAATGGAATTATGTTGATAAGTTTATAAACTGATGGCAGGAGGCCAATCAGATTGTTTCACACTCTTATTTTATGGTGATGTTTCCTATGGTGAACATGTTGATTTGATGAGAAAGTTTTGGGATTTAAGTCATGATTAAAGTGCTGTAAGTCATTTTTCATTTTAGGTCTCTCATATAGATACAGGATTGGTACATGGAAACTATTTCATGAGTTTGATTAACATCATCATAAATATTACAAATAGTTGTATACAGAAGGAAGTAATCTGCAGTATAAACAACATAATTCTGGGGCACCTGGGTGGCTCAGTGGGTTAAGCCTCTGCCTTCAGCTTGGGTCATGGTCTCAGGGTCCTCAGGTCGAGTCCTGCATCGGGCTCTCTGCTCCGCGGGGGACCTGCTTCCTCCTCTCTCTCTCTCTCTCTGCTTGCCTCTCTGTCCACTTGTGATCTCTCTCTGTCAAATAAATAAAATCTTTAAAAATACCCATAATTCTGATGTTTTGTGTAAAAAATACAGCATAACTGAATTCAGCAAAGAAGTAAGTGATAATTGGTAAGTCAAACTATTAGAAAAATATTTTTGGAAACATGTATTTGGAGAACCAAAGAAACCTTTACTTATTTGAGGAACCAAAATAGTTATAACTGGACCAGATGATATACTTATAGCTTTCCATGAGAAACATAAACTTATCCTGAATAAAAAATTGCAAATAGTCAATAAAATAAAAAAAAGAGAAGTAGTAAAATCATCCAAGGATAAGGCAGAACTTGGTAGAGGAAAATAGTTTCTAATTCAGATATAAGTAGTATGCAAAGGAATAAATCCTTTTAAATTGAATACTACAAACAATTGAAAGTTGAAATAATTTTAATTGAAAACTCATCCTGTGTTTGTATCCTTGGTTTTTGACTTGTAGAATATGTCACAATCCACAATTTTTTTCAACTTAGTAAATATTTATTGAGCATCTATTTGATGGGCAAGACTGTGCTAAGCACCACAGTCAAAGTGAAGGTTTAGCAAGACATGGTCAAGGAGTTTGTCATTTGGCAATGTGGATGAGAGAAATGTACACTCACAAAACCAAAGCATAAAGTGTCAGGTGCCGAAGAACAATACAAACACAATGTTTTTGAAGATGGATGGAGGGAACGAGCACATCCAGTTGGAAAGATCAGGAAAAGCTTAACGAAGGAGACAATATGTGAGATGAACCATGAAGAATAAAAAGAATTTTCTCGCGCTGGAAAATAGAGATATAAATAAAAACAACGCAAGCTATATGTGTTTGGTGCTAGGCACTGTTTTTAAGGATTTTATATATATATTGTGTCATTTAATCCTCAAAGCGGTGACAGAAACAGTACTGTTATAGGCATACCACAAATGAGGAGAATGAAGAGGTTAATTTGCCCCAGATCTCATGGTTAAGTGGTGAACCCAGACTTTAGACTCAGATCTGTCTAGTTCCAGAGCCTAAACCTCAGTCACTACACCACACTGCCTTGTCAAGAGGAATCAATTGTGAAGGTGAAAGTTGAAAAACCTAGATTCCCAGAACATTTGTAATTTAGTAAACAGATGCTTAAAAAGTTAACTTTGGTAGGGATATGATAAAAATGTCTATTATCAGAGTCAGTTCAAAAAGCACAATACAAAATTGTGCATGTGCTTTATAATAATGAAGACTTGGTAAATGCTTGTTGAAGGAATTAATGAATAATGTAAAAAACATGTATGCATATGAGCAGGGATCAAGAGATCAATATGTAAAAATGATTAGTTATAATAGGATTGTGGCCTTTCCTCTTTCAATGTCATCTTTAATTTGTATATTGTCAGATCTTCCAGGTTTGAGTAGAAGCCAGCTGTTTATTTCCTTTTCATTAACAAAACTAATGACTTCAATCCTAAAGGATAAATGCATCAATCTGTGCTATCAATAATCAATAGAGAATTCTTTTTGCCAAATATTTGTTAACATATGCAATCTTTCTGAATAGTTCTTTTTTTGCTTTCTAATTTTTTTTCAGTAATGAGGAATATAAATCCAGATAAAATGATACATATATCATAACTTAGGCATGCACGATTGAGACCAGATGAGGCAATGATAGTTTGCATGCTGACTTATTTCTTTAATTTCCCCAAATTGAAGTCTTATTAATCATTTGCTAGTTTCATGCAATGGTACATTCTTCAAACAGTGCTTAATGATAGAAACAAGAGAAATGATAAATGAAAATGGTCAAGCTACTCAATCACATGTTGCTGATGTATTAAGATGTTAAAACAGAACTTAGCATATGATGAGGTTTTTGCCTTTATCTAGACTAAAATATATTTTGTTGACTCAGTTCAAAGAAACTATTAAATACCATATACAAATTGCTTTATACTTATTTGATTAGGAAACAGCAGTTCTATGCAAGCATGGGCCCATGCATATATATTTACCAGTGAAGTTGACTAACCCCTATGTCTGAAGGACCATTTTTCTCCTTATAAAAAAAGGAGAGGCTTCTGGTGACAACATAAACTACATTTGGATGTGCTGGGTTGACTGATGTACTGCAAAGCTGTCAGTTTTGAGCAGGGTCCAGAGCAAAAATAGGCTTTTCCCTCATCCACGCTCAAGTATAAGACACTGTGCTACTTGGGCTTGATGATCAGGCAGAGCCAAAGACACCCAAAATGTCTATGGCAAGTGGAAGTGTTTTATGCAGCACCTAGCTGCCCCTCCCCATAGAAGACACCAAGGATTTGGGGGGGAAAAAAATCCTCTCCCTATAGGAGAAACAGCTTTTGCTCCCAGCTTGCCAGTCTCTGGTGGGCCCTAAATGAGTGGTTAAGATACACCATGTGAACACTTGACTGGAATTGCCCCTCTCATCCAAGACACGATGAAGTTGGGTTTGCTTGGAAGCGCTCCATCAAATGGCAATGGTCTACAAGAGACAAGACTCAAGAAGTTACTCAAGGTATGCATACATCGTGTCTCCAGTTATCTTGTCATCTATTTCTGCTGTTCTAATCTCTTACCCTCAATCCACATCTTGTCTCATAGGGACTTCCCTTTGATCAGTCGACTGAAAAGGTAAAAAATTCAAGTGTGGCTTATTGGGGTTTTGCGCAATGTGCTGGTGCTGGCTGAATTGGACTGCTGAAGCATTACAATATAGCCCATGTTGGAGGTGGCCCAGAAGGGCTTTGAGGGAAGGAAATCCTTCCAATAGTAAAATTTACAAGCAGTGTATCTGATTATTTACTTTGCTTGGAAAGAGAAAGGGCCAGGGATATAAATCTAGAGGAATTAATAATAGTGGCTAAAGCTTGGCTGGACATTCAGGAAGAATATTGAAAGACTGATGAAATGAGAATCTGGGAAAGAATTTGTGGGTAGATTCCTTAGAACAGTCAAGGAGGTGAGGATCCCCTATCACAGAAGAAGATCTCAGTGATCAATGGTCAGGATGACTCAATGTCAGTCAGCTTCTCCTCACCAACTCCAGAGCTGGCTCACTGGGGTCATGAACAAAATGGCAACAATGAAATATCTGTGATTTTAGTAACATGGGCTTCCCTTCACCAAGGGTGATCTGATTACTGACAACTTAAGTATCCAACCTGGTCATCCTATTAAGATCAAATTAAGAGAGAAACAGGTATTGATGAAACTCTAGTGAGACAATGAGGCCTATACTAAGCATCTCTCCCCAGAGGGACTAACCAACCACCCATGAGGAAGTTTATTCTGGATGCCTTCTCTCATGGAAGGGGCAGTGATTTATTATCACAAGAGATGGCTTACTCTGTATGAGATTTGCCTTGCTTGCCCACAGTTCTTCTGCAAACACTGCCAGCACCATGCATAGACTTTCTATGTTTTATCATAAAATATCCTATACAACACTCTGGATGATCAAGAATTTTTTGACAAATGAAGGTAGCAATGAGCTTGAACCTATACTATTCACTGGCTTTACCCTGAATTCCCTCATCCGTGGCCTACTGAATGTCCTCCAAAAAATGACAGAGAGGTTTCTAGTGTCCTTATGCTTTTAGACTCACAGCTTTGTTGTCCAAGGGAGTAATGATATAGGTATAAAATTATTAATTTGATCTTTATTATTTAGTGATATGACTGGTTAGTAAGTAATTATTTCCTTTTCCATTTACTTTACTATTTTTCTCCTACAGTTGTGCCCTAGAGATGAAATATAAATATTCAACATTAACTTCATGTTTATTATTATTTTAAGGATTGTCTTACTGCAGTATTTGACGTGAGCATATTATATAAACTAGCATCAGGTGATTTTCACTGACATTTATGCGTGAGGTTAGTACTTTAATCAAATAGGGATAGTAAGAGCTGGACTTCAAATCCCCTTGAGATTCTGACTTTGTTTAGTATTTTTCAGGCCAAATAACTTCATGTGTTCTTAAGGATTTTGATTCAACAGCTAAATATTAAAGTCAGAAACTGATTCAAATGCCTTGTCAAAAGTCTTTGAGATTATTTATGGAAATATTTAGTGATGTGATTTTTAGGATCTTGGTAAATTTTATATTGCTTTGATTACATTTAAAAAAGACTTAGTGCTCCCCAAATAACTAAAAATTTAAGCTAACATATATTTTAAGAGAGATACCTTATATTATAGTAACTGTAATTTTTTATGAGATGTCGTTTATAAAAACACATAGATCACTTGAGGAAAATGTCAGCAAGATAAAGGCATACTATTAATATAAACAGTTAGATGTTCTGATCTAAATGTGGTACACTCAGGATAAAATTAGAACCAAAAGTTAAACAAAATATAGCAAGTAACTTAAAAAATATGTAACCTAGGGGTTAACATAAGCTATTCTGAAATGAGCATATGAAATGTACAGAATGCATAGAGCTAAAGGTGAGTGTTACAGGCATTTAAAAAATTTACTTTGCTTCTCTCAAAGGAAGAAAAAAATGTAGTTCAGTATAATCTTTTCCATAATAGGAAATAAAGCGTTACGGGCAGAAGTGTGTTGAGTCTAAGGCAGAAAACTTACACCTGCATCTTTTCAGCATCTGAGTTAACAATCTATAGCCCAGCAAAAAAACCAGGTTGAGCTTTGTCACTGACCAAATCAGGACAATTTTCCTGACATGAAAAGCATTCTAATGAATGCTAAGTGGAACTGGGAGCCAGGAGAGTTCAATTCAAGCCTCTGTTTTGCCAGGATGATGTGATTCGGTGTAAATAGTTCACCTTCCTGGGCCTTGCTTCCCCTGTGTGTGAAGTGGGGGTAACAACTTCTGCCTCGATGGACATGCTGAGTTCCAAGAACCAAGTGAAAAATCTGGCACACATCTGTGCAATGAATACATGAAGGTGTTTAAAGGCATTTTGTATATGATAAAGCCCTAACTGCAAGTCAATTATTACTCATTCTATCCCAAGCTCACAATCTGACCTGAGAACCATTTATTTTTTAAATTTAAAGGATAATGATTGATTAAAATATTTTGCTATTTTCTTTGGATGCCAGTTGTTTTATCTATAAAAGGATGCAATTAACAATGAATTAAGCTGGTTGTCCCCTACTGGATATCATTTGATGGATACACTACTTTCTGTTCCCTACAAAAAATATTGTCTTATGACTGAAGCTTCAAGACAGGGTAGGCATTGCTATAAGTTGAAAATTACCTATTTTAAATGGCACTTTGAAAAAAAGATGAGACTAGCTTTTTGGGAATCAGAAAAGAAAGTTTAAAGAGATCGTCAGGGTGGCATTAGAAGTTGGCCATCCATTGGGACATGGGCCCCACCATCAGGAGAGAAGCATGGAAAGTTACATTAGAGTTCTGGAGACACTGTGCTGTACTGAGCATCTTAATTGACACTAATTAATTGACCACTCCTTAATTGACAATAATGGGGAAACCTTGGAGGGTCCTGTCTGGAGGTAGAGCAACCAGAATGGCATTCAGGGGGCTTGGGATGGTTGAAGGCTATTACCTTTAAGAGCTACTTTTATCATACTTGTTTTTACTAGCTGAATATCAGTTATGGAGGTAGCAACTCCAAACCCTGTAAGAGTTGGGACATCTGTGTGTCTCAGTTAAGTGTCCAGCTGTGGTTTTGACTCAGGTCATGATCTCTGGGTCATGAGATCGAGCCACACATGGGGTTCCACAATGGGTCATGGAGCCTGCTTAGGAGTCTATCTCTCCCTCTCCCTCTGCCTGCCCCCTCTCCCAAAAGGCCTAAAGGAGTTAAGAGCTCAAGTACCTGAGAAGTAAACAGGTGAATTTTGTGGTAAACTGGAGATATATGCCATTTGGGGAGATCACTGCCAATCTTCTCCAGCCAAATGTCAGGAGGAAATGGAAGCTTGTGTTTTCAACATCAGGAGATTTTACTATGAAATTTCCTGAATTTGTTGGCAACACTTTCTGTTTTTTTATTTGTTTGTTTGTTTGTTTTTAACAGCTCCTGTATTGGTCAACCAATACATGAATGTGAGCTGTATTTAACAAAAAAAAGCAAATAGTTCTCTAAAAGGGAGGAAAACATGAGGTGGGCATCCAGAGACAAAATTTTCTAGATCCTGATTTGCCTTAGGCTGATCCCTGTACAATCACAATAAAAGGAGAAAAAAAAATATGGCTACTAAAGATCAAGAAAGTGATTTGAAATGGTGGCTATCACTTCTATCAGCAGAGATGGATTTGGAGACTACTGGGTAGAGGTCGGGCAGGTGCTGAGTGTCGTCAGGCATAGTGTTCTCTGTGCTGCAGTGATTATTGTCACGTAATTAATCACTCTAGTCAAATCTAGCAAGAAAAAGGTTTCTCTACAAATTCTCTTCACAAACACATAGAAATATTCCTGTAGAAATCCATCTTATGCCATCTGCAGTAAATATTTTCAGAGTGTGTCACGAAATCATTAGAAAATTGCTAAAGGGGAGAAAATTTAAAAAAAAATTAAAATTAAAAAAGCACATAAAATGTTTTGATAGCTCTTCATATTTAAGAAATTTGCATTTGATCTTTTGGTAGGAAATTATTGTATACTCTAATATGATGAGATGCTGTTTGGAATTTGATGGGTGCACTTCTGATGAAATCGAAATGAACTGTTATAGGATAGAAATCAGATCTGGCTCGGATTTGACTTCAAATACATGCTTAGCTGTGGACTAGTTTGCTGATCTAATTTAGAGTGGGGAACAAATGTCATTCTTCAGTATTGGATGTCATGCACAGATCCACATATCTTTGAGGAGGAAAAAGAAAAAGAAAAAATAAAACAAGCAAACCTTGCCTTTCACATTAAGTTTATCCAAAAGGGATTGCATATGTCTGGATGGAGCAGGAGCGTGAGGTTGACCCTGGAAAAGTCCAGGAGAACATGCTGGTAGCATGTGATGAGGCTGTTCTGTCTTAGTTTTGGACAGCTCTCTAAAATCTTCACTATTTCATTTCTCTATGTCCAATCTTAATGTGCGCCTCGCAAATTAACAGTGTTAACAGTGTTGCAGGATACAATTACTTAGACTTTAAACAATGTGGAATTGGATGGCATCTATTTGAGTTAATGTTATTTTTATTTTATTTTTTTTTTAATTTTAAAGACTTTATTTATTTAAATAGAGAGAGAGAGGGCGTGCATGGTGAGAGGGGTAGTGGTGGGGCAGAGGGAGAGGGACAGAAAGAATCTTCAGCAGATTCCCTCTTGAGCATGAAGCCCCACTAGAGGCTCAAACTGGGAACCCATGAGATCATAACCTGAACCAAAATCAAGAGTCAGACACTTAACTGACTAAGCCACCCAGGTACCCTTGGAGTTAATGTTATTTTTAATAAGCAGATATTTGAGAAAAAGTAACATTCTATCATGCATATTGGAAGATAATAAAATTGAATTTCTTTTAAAAAGTTTTTTTTGGGGGAGGGGTGTCGCTGGATCCAGGCCTCAACTCAGATTAAAGTGGTGAAGTGATAAAGTAGATAAAGATTCTGATTTTTTTGTATAGGCTTTTCTGCTGACTAGATATGTGGTCTTGAATGAGCCACTTCAATGCACTGGATTTTAGTTCCCTTCTTTGTAGAATAAGGGCGTAATGTAATACCTGTTCTTCCCATCTCAGAGCTCTCAAATATAGGGGGTTTGAGGAAAGAAAGGATCACACAGAGTTTGGGTAACATGGAGGTAGAATCTATACAGGCTCTACGATTTAGCAATGTGGGAATTTAAGATAATTTAAGAGCCCAGATATGTGGACAGGAAGTAACTCTGGGTCATCAGTGTATACGTTATAGTAAAGCATGGCCTTTATTGGAAACACTCAAGGTAGCAAATGTGAGGAGACAGCAAAGAGCAGAACTCTGAGGGAATGTAAAAACCAATATTTAGCTCATATTTTCGATATGTGGAATGAAGAGTCATTTTGGTTATCCCTTGCTGAATTATTCTGATGAAGCAAATCAGCTTCTTCCCCCGGGAAAGAAGTATTTCAGGAGTTCAGTAAAATTGGGTGAAAGTTGGGAAGAGTTAAGGAGGACCCATGCTCTTTTCTGGGCCCTAGTCCTGAGGGAGTCATCTCACAGTCCTGACATTTCAGTTCAAGTATAAATGGACTGCACAATGAGAGAAATCTCCCGAATCCAGGGGTGGAGAAAGGGAGGCAACTTTCCCCTATATTAGGGGAAGGTAATGAGGAGAGAAGGAGGAATTTCATAAGGCATTCAATTAGATACTAAAAGTGGGAGGGTTTGGTAGTCGGTTTCAGTAATGACTCCAATTATGCAAGGGTGGGTATATATTTTTAAGCTTCCCCTTTTAAAACTGGAAGGAGAGAGGATTTAACCCAAATATCAGGCAATATTCCTGTCAGCCAGCAAGCAAGCACTCAAGAGACTAAGATGAAAAAAACAAAACAAAACAAAACAAAACAATCCTTTGGGTTCTAGCTGAGCCTTGCAATCCACACACACCCAATGGGTCATGGGTATTTGGGTTTAGTTCCCTTTTCTGTTGGTTTCCAAGTCCTCAAGAAACTTGGGGCTTCTCAAGACCTCATGTGGTAACCCGTGATGGACTCTGTAAGGGAACCTATTCACGTTGGACCGTCCATCTCTTCATTCTCTTCTTCATTAATTGGTTTAGTTTCTTTAAATCTCTTCCCCACCCCTCTCAGTTCATGGATCCCATGGCTTTGCTCAGCTGGCTTCAAGTATTGGTTTTAGCCAGTAGATTCCATTTGGTATCACTACCAAAGCGATAGGGTGAGGTAGGTGACCTAGTGTCCTGGTTTTCCCAGCCTTGAAGAGCTCCTGGGCTGTGAGTGTTTCAGATTGAAAAACCAGGGGAGTCTCAGGCAAACCAGAACCAGTTCGTCATTCTAGGAGGGGGAGAAAGAGGAAATGAGGTATTCCAAACTCAGCATGGAATATTTACACAAAAACCAACCCTTTTACACTAAAGAGATTAACCTTCTCTTAGCATATTTCCTATGACCTTAAAAGAAACTCTGTCTCTTTGTTTGTCTCAAGAAATGTGTCTTAAAATCCTGTAATAAATCCCTTTCAGCTTAACCTAGCTGGAGCAGATTTTATTCTCTGCAACAGCACCCCTACTCTCCCCCACCCCCCCGCCCCCCCCCCCCCCGCCCCAACTTAGTGCCACATGTGATATTTACATTGAAGAGATTACACTAACAAAGCTAAAAAACTATTTTTAGAGAATTTGTGTCCGGGAGTTTTGTGGATCTCTTTCTGGCCAACAGTTTCTTCCTCTTCATCAATACCTTGATTTTTCCTTTGGAGAAGCACCCCTTCTCTGTTCTTAGTCTGGTTCGGGCTGACGCTACACTCAGGCCCGGAGACAAAGAACTTTCTTTTCCAGCCACAGTACGGTTCAGGCATTGGAGCATGACCCACTAGACTAATGAGGATTATCTCTTGGGAGTTTTGCCTGAGCTACTGAGAAAGGAGTTTGTTTGTGTTATGTATCCGACTGCAGGACAAATTAAACTTAAGAGCCGCCAGTGAACACAAATCTTGCTTGAGAATGCTAGCAAGGAGGCAGAGTTGCAAGGGAGAGAAAGGGGCTGCAGGCTTATCATCCTGTTGGAACTTCTGGGTCTGGTCATGCCTGAAGTGGCTTTGCAATTATAGACATCGCTATTACTCTTGACTTTGTTGAAATGGATAGGAGTTGTGTTTCTGTCATTAGACAACTAAAGTCTACAGAACAATTCAATGTGATACAATAAAATTTAAATTTATAGACATAAATTTAGGGAGTTATTGCCAAAAATCATTCATTGGATTACATAGCTAATTTGGCTGCATTTAATATACAATTTAATTTTAAAAATTTGATGGACATGTATACTTTTGGAAACACACATAATGCCTCCAGGGAAGGAAATTTGGTAGAGTTCATACTCTTAGCTTGAGTCTATTATTTACTTGCATGGTGTCTGGACAAGGTATTTGACCTCTCTGTAAATTATTTGCCTCATCTGATAAATGTAGCTAATAATAGTAACTACCTCATATAGTTAATGTATATAGAGAGTGAGGCAGCTAGAACAGAGATCTGTTACCTGAATGCATGTTAGCTCTTATTAGTAAGGAATGAATTGCTGTTAACTCCTTATTTTTCCCATCATATTTAAAATTAATTTAATGCAGTAGTTTAACCCACTGAGCCACCCAGGCACTCCATTTTTAGGCAGTTTAAATAAGAACGTGGAGCATTACAAATGCATAAGCAAGTATATAAAACATTTAAGTATAAAAATGTTAGGAACAGTTATGTAAATAATACATAGACATAGGAGAAATGTTGAAGAATTATAATATACAAAAGATCAAACTTTTTTTACATGTTCAGGTTATGGTTAATTTTTGGACATTCAAAAATTGTATTTATTGTATCAATTTTCTATAAAAAGACATGTAAATATACATAACACAGAAGTATGTTTCAGAGAGTTAATTTTTAAAAATCTTTGTTAGGGCAAATATGGTTATTTGATAATAATAAACAATCTCATAATAAAGTCTTAAACACAATGTAATACTTTACTGCCTTTGTTTTCTAAAAAAGAAACAAAAGGCTAGAATTGGGTCATATATCCAATGTGAAATATAGGGTATTTCAATTAAGATTCAAGTTGACTTTTTAAAGTGTTGTTCAAGTCAAATGCTACCCTATGTCAATTGCTTCCAGCTGCTGAATGAGTTTGTAAAGTTAGAGGGCATTACAACAGCATTGTCTGCAACACTTCTTAATTTCACTCTTAGAACATAGAAGATAAATCATACAGTGCATAAAGCATATCAAAATAATACTAAGTGATAAATAAATAAGGAATAACAATAATAAATAATATGTATTCAATCCCTCTTCTCTTGGAGGCATATATGAGGAACAAAGGCTAAAATGTGTGTGTAAACTTTTAAAGGCAAATTGCCAATTACTTCCAATGTTACTCTTATCTTACACCTTTCCATTTTCTCAGGAGACAATTTTGCAAATATTTAGTATGAGTGTTGACTGCATTTTTTTTTTTAACTATAGCTCATTTTTTTGGAAAGAGAATAGGGACATTGTTGTATTTCAAAGCCAAGGAAGGTTGTGACAATTTAATTCATGATATTGCCATTTTAGTGGAATCTCACCGAATCTAATGTTTATAAACAAGAAAAAAAATAGTAGAGACTTTCGGTGGTCCAACATGATCCACACTGTCTCACTCTGTAAATCCTTCAGATCATAATGAGAACTAACGGTATTTTGAAACAAGTGTGCACATTTGAAAGTATCTTCCAGAATCCAGTGGTCTCAGATTGAATTGGAAAGAGAAAAGGTTCATTGCTTGCCAGGGGCTTATTCTCCATTTTTCATTTCTGTTTGTAATTCCTGTCATCTTTGTTTCTTATGCTTTGGCTAAAAAGGGCTAGTCATATTTATTGGAACTGGGTTTCAATAAACATTATGCATTATGGTGAACCAAAGAGTGATTTATTGATAATTTGTCACTTATATTTATGAAAATGTAGACCCCAGAGCTTGAGGGCTGGTAAATCATATTCTCGAAAGTGTTGGTTCCCCCTCCCACCACCATTTACTTGCCAAAAGCACACCATACAAGCTTACAAGCTGCTGGCCCCTTACAACTCAGGTCCTGGTCATTGTGCGCTTGCTAATACCAAACAAGAAAAAAAGGAAAAACTGTTAGAGATTTCTTCTTTTCTTTTAATATGTTTTCAATTTCATTCTCACGTTGCAGAAATAATACATTGATAAAATGTAGTTAGATGTGAGGTTACAATTCAATGAGGCCAGAGAAGGGGCAGGAATGTAAATGGAGGGGTAGACCCTGCAGATTTTTTTTTTTTTTTAGTTTGTTTATTATGTTACAGCTGTAAAGAACTTTCACACACATTCCAGATGCAGGCAGCTGTTCGCCCTTCACTCTTAAGGAAACAAAGGTTCAGAGTTCACTTTGATCCACTTGTTCTAGACTAGCGATGTTGAAGATGACACTTGACTAAGTCATTGCCTTCGGTCATTCCAGGGCTGTCAAACTGGGCATCACTGGGTCATTGATCTCATCTGGCAACCTCTCCAAGGACAGGCTGCCCCAGTCTCCGTAATATGTTTATCTGCCATGGTGATGTCGGCAGAACTCACCAAATCTAATATTCATGCTCAAACAGATTTGCTGGTGCTCTTTCTTTATAAGAATGGGCCCTATATCACTCCTGCAGCTGCTTCCTCTAGATATGTGGCTGGGTCTTTGTGTTTCATGTCCCCTTCAGACAGGGCTTGGGCAGTGAACAAAGCACCTACCTATCTGACTGCAACCTGTGTTTCTGGGGTTTTTTTTTTTTTTTTGTTTGTTTGTTTTTTATCCACCAAAATAGAATTCCACTGTCCGCCCCCCCCCCGGCCCCCACAGATGTGACTTTACCCCCAACTTTTTCCATTTGGGCCAAATCTCTTGGACATCAAATATTTACAGCAATAAAATACTGCATATTTTTGCTTTTCCAGAGGAATAATTGGGAGAAATAGATAGGATTTTAAAACATAATGGAGGCAGAAAAATAATTCTTAAATGTAATGCTCTAGGTATAAAGAATTAAACTCAGGAGAATGTATATATATACCATATAGAGGTCATAAAAATCATGTCATTTGTGCTATTCTACAGTATCTCTAGTTTCTGTGATACAGTAACTGATCACTGTGTCTCAAGCTTAAAATGACTTCTATGATTCGGTGGCAACTATGTAATGAAAAGATGGGGAAACAAACATAATTATCTGTTGCAGGTTTCTTTTACACTGTTTTTAGTACCAATCTTTAATTTTAATGTAGATATATTGAGTTTAAAGTGTGCATCTACTTGAGCCAAGAAAAGTGGAAGTTTACTGAGTGAAAGATGGGAAGCTTATTTTTCATCATGAATTTAAGGCAGTTTATTCCCATGCTTGCTCATTTATATTTGAGCATGGACAGCTGAAATTGTTTCTAAGAGTCTCAAATACATTTACATTTAAGCGCAATAGCATTGTAGCATTATATATAATCAAGTTGTATATAATTTTATGTAACTTTCTTATTTTAAACAGTGAAAGACGATATACGTGTGCTATAATACAGGATTTTTTTTTTTCTTTTTCTTTTAGGAAACATTTGCTAAATATTGATATATAATGATTAAAGTGATACTTTTGGACCAAAACCACTCTATCTTTTTCAGTCATTCTCAACTATGCTTCTTTTACTAGATTTGCAGTCCAAGTATGGCCTTCAAGTGTCTTGTTATTGTTAAGGTTATTTAAAGATAAGTTCCTTAGAGTTTATATTAATAACTGATTTAAAAATATGGAATAAATGTCATAAACATTTGTTTTGTAGTAATTTAAATAAGAGCATAATTGTATACTCACCTTACATGTGAAGATTCTAAGGCATCAGTTCTATAACTTGACATTGGCCCTATAAAATTCTGTCTTCATTTTATAAATTTGTAAATTGATATTTGTAGATTTAATATAAACTACCCAAGTCACCTTGAAGCCACAGATATGAGTAGTTTTATGCCAATTATTATTGTTATTTCAAAAGATTTTATTTATATGAGAGAGAGAGGGAGGGAGAGGGTGTGTGCAGGGATGAGCAGACAGGGAGGGAGAAAGAATCTGAAGCCGACTCTGCACTGAGCGTGGAGCCTGTTGAGGGAGGGGGGGTGGGGGCTGGAGGAGGCAATCCCACGACCCTGAGATCATGACCTCAGCCGAAGCCAGGAGTTGGACACTTAACCAAGTGAGCCACCAAGACACCTCTACGAGTTATTTTTGGATATGAATTTATATGATATAAATAAAAAGCTTAAATTTGAAGACTACCCACTTTAAAAAATTCCATGTTATAGGTAATAATAAATGAAACTATATTTAAAAATCTTCTGATTTAAATTCTAATCACAGATTAGAATTTACTAAAATGTTAGTTAAAAAATAGAGCCTCGGGACGCCTGGGTGGCTCAGTTGGTTAAGCAGCTGCCTTCGGCTCAGGTCATGATCCCAGCGTCCTGGGATCGAGTCCCACATCGGGCTCCTTGCTCCACGGGGAGCCTGCTTCTCCCTCTGACTCTGCCTTCCACTCTGCCTGTGCTCGCTCTCACTCTCTCTCTGACAAATAAATAAATAAAATCTTTAAAAAAAAAAAATAGAGCCTCAACTACATACCTGTGGTTTCTTCTGATTCTGTATTTTATTTGCTTCTTTCGAATGTGTTAATTGTCAAAATCTGGTTAAGTTAACCTGAGCTGGTATCTCCTTTCCCTCGAAGAGGAGTTCTCTGTGCCATTATTTGCAGAGACTGTTAAAGTGGATACTTTTTTCCTCCTTGAGACAATATGAAATACATTTTATCTGTTTTGTAGTTACTATTTTCATTTTCTGAGTTCACATATTTTTAAGGGCTCTTATTTTTAAAAAATACTGCTGGTTTTCTTACCATTCTTTGGTACCTTTGGTACTTTTCTTTCTTATCTTTCTATGGTAAAGCAGATCTTCTTTAATTACTGAGGGCCAGTGAAATGAATTCAATAATAGTAGAACTAGATTATAGAAATCTAAAGATATAGGAGCTCTCATTTTCTTCCTTCCTTCCTAAACACTGAAGTCAGATGTGGGTGTATATTCACATTTATACATGCTGTATTTGTACTTTTTCTGAGTGCATGTAAGAGAGTTGAGTTCAGAGGCACCTGGGTGGCTCAGTCAATTAAGCCTCTGCCTTTCAGCTCAGGTCATGATCCCAGGATCTTGGGATCGAGCCCTGCATTGTGTTCTCTGTTCAACAGGGAGCCTGTTTCTCCCTCTCCCTCTGCCTACAGCTCCCCCTGTTTGTGAGCCCTCAGATAAATAAATAAAAAAAACTTCAAAAAAAAAAAAAAAAAGAATTGTGTTCATAACCATATTCTCTGATCAGTTATCCAAAAGGGGTACTGGATGCTCTTGGACTATGTAATTCATTCTCTGAGACCATTTTCGTATTATCCTTTGGTCCAAATTGTTATCTAGTGCAAATGTCCATCTAGGTAAGTGTTCTGATTGTTGTTGTTGTTTTCAGTACACCCTGAAAACCACGTACTTCCTTATGTTCCACGGAAGTTGCAGGCAGTCTCTCCAGACAAGGAGAAGATCACAGTAATTACACCTTGTGGAGAAGAAGTTTAGAGAATCGCAGGGCGGGTAACCCCTAAGGAAGGAGTCCCCAAAGCTCCTACTATTGCAAATGGAAAGTGGTATAAGATTAGGTTTAGACCCCAGGGTCCCAGCTGCTGAGAACACTTGAACACTTTTATGGTGGTCAGATGATAGCATCAGATTTGCGAGCCTTCCACCCCTACTCTGCAGAAAAGTCTTTCAGACTTTTCACTCAGCCCATGTCATCATGGGACCCTGTAATTGTGGGCCTTTATTATTTGTACCGTTAAAATAAGACAATTTTCCTTTTCAGGTCCAGTTAACGTTTTCCACTAAACAACAACAATAGTAATAACAACAGATATTTAGTGCGCTTATTTGATCCAAAGGTAGTGAACCGGGCAATGTATGTTTAATATTTCCAATAATCTTCTGATTGGGTGTTATTATTATCCCATTCTATAGATAAGGAAACAAGCAGTGAGAGGTTGAAAATCTTGTCGAAGTTTACATGGTTTTGTGGTAGGCAAATTTTTTTTTTTTTTAAAGATTTTATTTATTTGACACAGAGAGAGAGAGAGAGATCACAAGTAGGCAGAGAGGAAGGCAGAGAGAGGGGGCGGGGAAACAGGCTCCCCACTGAGTAGAGAGCCCGACATAGGGCTCAATCCCAGGACCCGGGATCACGACCCGAGCCGAAGGCAGAGGCTTTAACCTACTGAGCCACCCAGGCGCCCCTGTGGTAGGCAAATTCTAAGAAGGCCCCAAGATAGTCCCTTCCTGATATATACACCCTGAGTAAGGTTCTTCCTTTTAGTGTCAGCAGGTCTTGTGACTATGATGGGCTACCTCTTCCACAATGACGGAAAAGTGTATTGCAGAAGAGGTTTCATAGCTATATTAAGGTCCTTCTTCAGCTGACTGCAAGTGAGTCAGAGAAGGGGTGTCTTGTGTAGAGCTGACTTAGATGAGCCCTTAGAGGCAGCTGGACCCTTCCAGAGGGAAGGCAATAGAATTGTGGGACGCTGTAGAACAGGACTTGGTAATGCTGAACGTATTCCCAGTCAATAGCTAGCAAGAAAATGAGGACATCAGTCAAACATGCCACAAGGAACAGAATGCCATCAACAGGTGTATGAGCCTGGAAGAGGACCCTGGATGCAGCACCAGCTGACACCTTGACTTCGGTCTTTTGAGATCCTGAGCAGAGGACCCTGCCATAGCACATCCAGACCTCCAATCTACAGAACTGTGAGATAATTAGTTACTATTTCAAGCTGCTAGGTTTGTGTAATTCTTTATGCAGTAATAGAAAACTCATACAGCTATTAACTTGCAAAGCCACGATTCCAACACTAAATCCTTTGCTTTTTTCACTTGAGCACTTGATATATGACTCTATGGCACACTCATTCTCTGTACATCCTTGTTCTAAATCTTCTTCTTTGGCTCTGGGTTCAAGATGAACGATAGGCAAAATACTATGCAAAGCCAATTTGTTGGGCTTTGAGATCCTGGTAGCAACCTAAGGAAGTAAGAGCAGGAGCCAGAACTTAGCTAGTCTAGCCTGATAGGGTGAGGAAGAGCAGGACTGGAGAATTCATCCTTGGTGCCAACTAATGCATGACGTATGTATAATGCTAAGATCAATATTAACAAGTTATGCTACAGTCACTACATTTGTAGAATCATGTGCAAATCATAGCTGATATGAACATCAGCTTTGGTTTGTCATTGAAAAAAAATGTTCAACTTTGTCACCCAGTGTTTCTTTATAAAATAGGTGATTAGTCAGATTTAATTTTATCTCTTTCTTACCAAATAAAAATTCCATAGTAACATAAGAATTGGACTGTAAGCAAGAAGTTTGAGGTTCTGGAGTAATCCACCAAGACTCATTTGTGGGATGCCATGGGACAAAAATCCAGCATTGGTTTAAAGATTCTGAGAGCAGAGGGGACCTGTGCTTTATCTGGAAGGTAGTATAAGACAAGTGCTCTGGGCAACATGGCAGTGGGCAGAGAGCAGACATGGTTGAGTCAGGGTGTCTGGACAGAGGACTCTGATGCACTTTTCCACAATCCCCATTAAGATGGGAAAAGAACCCTGTGTACCTTAAATATCTGAGAAAAGCACAGACATCTCTGAGATAGACCTTGTGTGATATTCAGAGAAGGAGTGGTGATCTGTGTGAAATAGGAACTAGAAACCAAATGACTGTGAAGTGTCTCCGTACGTATATACAAGGATAAATGAAATACAAACATGAGATCCCCTGTACAGATACCTTGTACCCCAGTCCCCAACAAAATGACACACTCCCTGGCATTCTGGAGGCCCCTGAAATTTAAGACACAATTCTAGGAACTGGATGGCAGGAAAAGACCCTACAATAGTTATATGTACATATAGTTGTGATTATATATCCTATCTATATTATAGCTTTATAATAATAACTATATTTTTGGGTTGCATGTAATTACCTATTTTCACTCATCCAGTTGGACAGGAGCTCAAAATAGAAACTACATTTTGTGGTACAATAATAAAGAAAATTATACTCCCTGGAAACCAAGTTTTGGGGCCTATATATGTGAAAACACCCAATTTCATTTGTAACAATATGTTGGTATTGGCATTGTCATATTAATTACCATCAACACCACGTGTATTGGAAACAGACCCACAGAGACTGTGATCTATCCAAGGTCATATAATAAATTAGTGGCTAACACCTCTCTAGACTCTAGACTTTTAGCTAGCCTTCGGTCTACCTTGTGTTAGAATAATATTTACCTCTAATATCCCCAAGTTGAAGGATCAGCTTCATTTTAACTCAGGTTTGCAGAATAACATTCATGGTTTATACTTTTCCTGATGCCATTTAACCTAGGGAAACCCGTGGGTCAAGAGAAATGGATGAACAGTCGCAATCGCAAAGCCTTGAGTGGTGGTGTTCTGAGGATGTACGTCCAAGATATGATGATTTTGAAAACTGGTGACCTTAAGCAGCGTCTGGAAGAGTCTTAAACAAAGATGGCAGAAATACGTTTAGCTTTAAATGGTATAGCCAATCTGCAAAAATATACTAGTTTCTGAAGTCTTAAGCATTTCATGACTGGCTGGGAGCAGACGTTCCAGCATCCCTCTCCTAGAGCCTGGGATGTTAAAACGCCACTTCGATCCTTGAAGTAAGCTGATATTTTCACCTCATAAAAATAACTCTGCGTGTTCACCTGAGGAGGAAAAAAAAGTGACATTTTCTGGTGACTTTCATGAAGAATCCCAGGACTCTTTTTCAAAAGGGAGAAATGGAAAAGTCTTCATTTCCAGATGCTTGGAGATGGGAGGAGGTAGGAAATTAGTATCTGTAATTCTTACAGCAGTGCATTGTTTTCAGGAAAGTGTAAAATGCTCTGGGTCTACATAGGCACATATGCGCAGACATGTCAACATTTTTAAACAATAACTCTTAACATCTTACCCCCACCACCCTCTGATTCCTGTTCTGCCGGCGGGACATCCAAAGGCAAAGATTTCAGCAGGAGTCGGATTCTTTCTTGAATATCACTTAATGACCCCGAACCTAGTGCATGTCAGTTCTCTGATGTTCAGTCCAACTCAAGATGGCAGCTTTGAAGAGTGTGGATGGGGACAGCCTTCCTTTGTTACCGCTGGACTTACACAAGCCCTGAGCCTAATTTTCTGTTCTTTCTCCTCGGCTGAAATTCACATTTGAGACTCGAAAGCCAACACTAGCCCTGAATATTTTAAGCATTTTATAGCCCTTCAGCTGCTCCGTCCTGCCAGTTTGTTTTCCATTCCCCTTGACATCTCGGGATGCTAAGTGCCCAGTGACAGCCTGTAGAGGGTTCTCCATAATCCACCTTTATCCATTAACAGATACTCAATCACTAAAGTGCTTACTAGACTAAACATATTTATCCAACCAAATCACACTTTACAATGCAAATCTGCCAATCAGACGTCGGCTATTAACAAGAAACTGCTTTAAGGGGATTTTGGTGTTTGTGCTGTGAAGAGCCTGCTTACCTCCAACAAACCACTAAACCAAATTAACATAGCTGTATCCTCATAAAAGAAACCAGATATCCTGTTGTGAAAAGAGAGAGCTTGGTGGGACAGGCCTCCTTTGATGGCTAACTGTGTGGCAGACAGGGCTTCAGACTTCAAATCTGGCTACCACGAAGTCATTATGAACCTCCAGCATCAGGCTTTTGATAACTTTAAAAGCAAAATAAAAATGTAGCGTTGGAGTAACTTGGTAAGTTGTCAACGTACTCAGTTACTATTATAATTGCAATAAGTGCTGTAATTGCTGGATAAAGCTCCTTAATTCTAATTGCTCCTTCAACCAAGATCATGTTGTAAAAGTGCTGGCATTAGCCAAAAATAAAATCCAAGAGACACAAATGTGGTAGTAATAATAATTCTTTTTATTGGCCTGGCAGAGAGGAAGAGAACAAAGCTTTAAAAACTTCAAAGTTCTGACCAAAAATAAATAAATAAATAAATAAATAAATAAATAAATAAATTTAAAAAATTTTAAAAAACCATTCAGGATTGGAGAGGCTCAACTCATATACTCTTTGCCCCTTTATTAGACCAACACTTACTAAGTGCCATCACCACAAGTTTACTGTTTGACGGCCCTTTTTTTTTTTCCTAGTCTGAGGGAAAGTCACTCCATGTTACCATACTAATTTAAGATTTCTGTCACGAACTACATAGCACAGTCCTACATATCCTCACTCAGAACTCTTAATCGCCTCAGACTTATTGGTATTATACCTCCTTTAAATACCAATATTTTAAAGCAGCTTTGACACTTGGTAGGGTTTGAGGTAATTTTTTTCTCCCACTTAGTTAGCAAGGGAAGAAAGGTAAAATTTACTCAGAGTTAAACTACAGACACAAAGTAAATAGTAATTCATAAAATAATAGGCCATTATACTGCACAGAAAAAGAACGCTACTGTATCTCAACTCTACACTTCTGGTACTAAAATGAAATATGAATTTCCAGTCTTTACTGTTTATCAAAAATAATGAGCACTTTCTTATTTTAGTAGACTTTATAGGCACTTCTGGGGAAAATATTATGTGCAGCTAGAACAAGCTTCATTTTGGAGGTCACTCTTCACTCTGGAATAATTTCCAAAATGAATAAACCACAATGTATATTTTCCCAACGATTAGCTGGATAAAAACTTCCAACCACAGTAGAAATTAAATTGTTATGCAGAGAAATGTCAGGAGTTTGCTAGAAATATTTTAGAAGCATAGGTATATTCTTGAAATAGGGATAACAAATTAAAATTCTTGCTTATATATGTATTTAATCTTTGTCTACTATTCTCATCTCTCATGGTACAGGAATGAATCAAGAAAGAGTTGCTAGATGAAACATGACATATTTTTGGACCAGGGTTTTGCTGTAAAATGTGTGTAAAAATAATCTTGATGGTCTACTTAGTTAAGAAAAAATAAAATGAGAACAAATACCAATATTTTTGTACATGTGGTAAGAAGCGTAATTTTTTTGACATTTGAAGTAGTAATATGAACAGTCTATGATTAATGTAACTATCCCATTTATGTGAACGTGCACCAACTAATATTCTTCTAAGTTTGCCCACACCATGTTTATGAAAAAAAATCAGATTTAAATTTGAATATGATAACTATTATGTTTCAAGGTTAGCATGAAGTAGTGAAAACACTCAGAGAAATCATATTTAATAACAATATTGGAAAGTTTAACCTTTTGTCTTAAAACTTTTTTGTCTAACTAGACTATCATCGTTGCTATCATAGCATTTATAAACATAGTTATAATGTTGTTATTCATTCTTGTATGATGGCTTTTTTATAGGAGTACTAATTGTCTGCTATTTCATGTTGGATTTTGGAAACCACATTTTTCTAGCAACAGTATGTATCTCTCGTCCAATAAAAGTGTAGATAATGTAGTTTGTATTTATTGATATGTACACTATTGGAGATATAAATTAAGGAAACATGCTTCATATTAGAGGTACTTTTGATATAAAATTATGATGAATTTTGTAAAATATTTACAAGAAATATACAAACAGTATCTGCAGGATTACAGTAAAAGGAAGAGAGAGGAGATAAACAGAGAAGGTTTCCAGCATTGGATTATAAATTCTTCCTGAGATTACTGTCATTTTCATTTCTTAATATCATTAGGGCCAGAGACTCTACAAGTAGGAGATCAGTAAGTGTCTGTTGCTTAAGTGAATAAGAAATTCCCAGAAAAAAAGTTGACAGCAGATTTTGAGGGAAGAGGATTCGTGAAAGAAGAAGAGAGTTACTTTCTCCCCCAGGCCACTGGAAGGTTAAGGTCACAGGGAGAGCTGAGAACAGAAGGGACACATCCATGCATCCATGAGGTACACAGTTTGAATACTACCGGTCCTTCCAGGCTTTGCCCCAAGTAAAGGCAGACGTAGAACATATTTTTTAGAAAACCAAACCTTTAGAATGGGTCAATGTTTTGAAAACATCAAAGGTCTTCACTGGTGTCCCTTCGTAGTGTAGAAAGCAGGACTATCACTCATAATCAACCTTAGTATAGGTATGGTTTTCATTTAGTTCACCTCCCAATTGGCAGAGAAGTCTCTCCTGTAGCATTCGTTCTCAGAAAAAGTACTCATTATTGTTGAAGAATGTTCAGATGTCAGGTCTTATTTTATTTTCTCACAACCAGGAAAATGGGTACCTTAGAAGATCTGAGATGGAAATCCATTGGGCAAATGGCTCACCCCTGCAACCATTTGTATTTGGCCTTGTCAGTTCTGTGTCTAAATAGAACATTATCATTTGTTATCCCCCCCAACCCCCTGCTAATGGAAATATCTGTAGCATGTATATATATATATATATATATGTACACACACACACACACACACACACACACACACACACACACTGTTTTTTCTGTCTCTTAGTAGTTCAGAAGATTCTTTCCATCTCCACCTGTTCCCATTAGTACCACCTCCAACCTTAATTTAAAAAGCTAGATCATTTAGTTCTCATGGTCTCAGGGATGGGACAGAGCAAAAATATTTTTGACTTCAGTTTGCAAAAGCCTAAGCTTTAAGAAGAAGAGAGAAAGTTTGAGGTATAGTAAAAAAATGTCAAGATTTGAGGAATGAAGGATTTTATTTCCATTTCTCTGCAAGGAGATGTGTTGCAAGAAAGGGAAGTGTTGTGAGAGGAGATCATAGTGGGTCCTGGGGAGAGGAGCCCCATGTCCCAACCTAGCTAGATCCATAGATGGCTTTAAGCACAGAAGGAGGAGTAAGAGATATGTAGGCTGCTGAGTGGGTCTGGTAGAGACATACGAGCTTATAGACAACCTCACAGAGACTCCCAAGGGACAGGCTGACTAACATGGCAGCACCTGCTCAAGGAACCCCAGGGACACAGAGGCTAAATAGACAGGGATGAAGGCCAGTTCAGCACATGAGTAGATGGATAAATGAGAACCAGCTGGGACAATGGACTTTTAGGAGCATGCCTCCACGGATAATTAACATCAAAATTAAGAATGGCACCCCCTTCCCAGGCCTGGCACTGTGAACTCACCTAGACCTCAACCCCAGAAAATGATGGTTGGTTACCCCAATTGACGGAGATTTGGTTGCTGCCACTCAAACGGAGTGGGGAAATAAAATATAAATTGTGCTGAGTTATGGATGAAAAACATTCAAAATGCCTGTCACCTGTGAGTTTTTCCACTATAACTGGCACCATCTACATATCATTAGTGTTTCCAAAACTATGCAAGTGGTATATGCATCTGACAAAATAAAGAAAAAATACCCAGTGCTTCCCCTCCAAAGCCAAAGAAAACAAATCTGGAAATGCAAAAGTGAAGGAGGTATTAAGTCAATGTCCTCTGTTGCCTCTTACCCCACCAACTTACACATGAACACCAGTTCTGTTCCATGCAGATAAGAACTGTTGATGGAGTATTTTCCAACTTTTAGAGGCCAGTAGATAATGATAGGCATCCTGATTTGAGGTTGAAAAAACAGGGACAAAAAGGAAAATTCTACTTTCACCAGGTTAATTTTCATTTGAAGATTTTATCCTTATATTAAACAAACACTGTAACCTACCACGCACCCCATCACGGCCTACCTCAGCAGTAGGAAAACGTCTTTGCAGAACCCTGACAAAGAATGATGTGGGTTTTTTGTTTTAAGCAGCTCCAATGACGCATGAAGTTACGGAAATTTGGGAGGAGGGGGAGACCCTTCCTAATGCACAGGTTTAGTTCATTCAACAAGGGACCATTCAGTGTCGTTTGATGACGAGAAATTATGTGAAGGTCAAATAAACCCTGGGCTCTGGTTCAAAAGACAGTCGAAATCACCCTGTAACCACAGCTGTCTAGATTTTATCTTTTCTTGGAAGAACTTACTATACCTTTAATTCTTGGATTGTGATGAACTTTGCAAATGAGGAAGACAGAGCAGGAGACTATAAATTGATTCTGGTTTCAGTTAGAGCAAGTAAAAGATTTTCCGTTCATTTTCCCTTGAAGAAATAACACTTCTAACTGTGTAGACATCTCTTTCGAAGGAATTTTGCCAATACCATGCAGGTTAAGTTACTTGTGATATATTTCACAATTAATAATAAGGATGATAATATTGATGGTAATGATGGTGATGATAATGACTGTGATAATAATGATAATTTTGTAAGTTTATTAAGTATGCATTTTTAAAAAATGGTTAGATCACTGAAAATGGAGGGTTTCCTGCTTTTTTATAGGCTTTATTTTCTGCTATCACCCAAGGCACTAAAATGAAATAAAATTAAAAATTCAATTCTTTAGTTGCACTAGACTCATTTCAAGGGTTCAGTAACTATGCATGGCTAGAGGTTATTGCTTGCATAATGCAGAACAATGTACAACTTACCATCATTGCAGAGAGTACTCGTGGTCAGAGCTACTGTCCAGCCATAGTGATATACCAGAAGGGGAACATTTTTGAAATATTAGTGCCACAGTTTGATTCTTTATGTACTGTGCAGACATGAAATTTTTCTGTTAAAAGTATGTTTATAGCAACAGCATGGCTAACATCCTACTCATTTTCCAGTTCTCGCTGATAGCAGACTGACCAATTGATTGAATATTTTCCTGATTTTCATGCAGTATGAAAAGAAGGACTAAAATAAAATAGTGACTCAGTCTACTGATTTGAGGCTAATGAGTATCTTTTAAATAGATTAATCAGAAAATGAAAATACTGATTACATGATTATTCTTATTTCAATCTTAGCCTGGAGATCCAAATCATATTTCTTGTGTTTTTTTTAACTTATTTTTTATTTTAAATTTATTTATTTTTTATTGTGTTATGTTAGTCACCATAAAATACATCATTAGTTTTTGATGCAGTGTTTCAAGATTTTTTTTATTTTTTAAAAAAGATTGTGTTTATTTATTTGACAGAGATAGAGCACAAGCAGGTGAGGCAGCAAGGAGAGAGAGAGAGAAGCAGGCTCTTCGCTGAAGAGGACTCTATCCCAGGAAGCTGGGATTGTGACCGGAGCCAAAGGCAGACACTTAACTGACTGAGCCACCCAGGTGCCCCCCAAACTATATTTCTAAAGAAGAACTAATTCTTTAATTTTGCACCAAAATATTTTTTCTTTCTTTAGTATTTCCTTCCACTTTTTCACACATATCTTCCTTATGAAGACACTATCATAAATATTTATATATACTCAATGTGCTTACAGTGTCTTCTTGTGCATTTTGTAATTAATGGGTCTCAAATGTCCTAGTGTGCTCCCATACGGAGCTCTGAGGTCAAACTTATTTCGAGTTTTCACATTGAGTCAGATGAAGGAATCAGTTCATTTTAAAGACTAATCTTTATGTCTGTAATCTCTATCTTTTCCTGTGTTTATTTTTGAAATCCAGTTTTACTGAAAGCTGAGGAATGACAACTTACCCTGAGGAAGTGAGTCAGTGTCTCCAAGAAATATAAGGATTAGATTCTGAGCACAGTAATACTCATTAGGGTTCTAAGGGTAGAATCGTGTTGTGAGACCTAGAAACTACGAGGTTGTTTTAGAGGAAACTGGTGTGGTCCTGGAATTCGAAATACACTCTTAAATTGAAGAAGACCCCTTGAAGAGGAGTTAAAAAAAAAAAAAAAAGATGTATGTTCCCAGTGATGTAAAAATCCATACCTATTATGACACCAATGTATGTCTCTCTATGTAAGTAAAGGCATTCTTATTTATAGAGCTGTTAACTTTAGAATCTAAGATTAGAAAAATATATATTTATTTTAGAGAGAGATAGAGAGAGAGTGCATGAGGGAGAGGGCAGAGGAAAAGAATCTCAAGCAAACCCATTGTTGAGAATGGAGCCTGACATGGGGCTCAATCTCATGACCCTGAAGATCATGACCTGAGCTGACATCAAGAGTTGGATGGTTACCTGGCTGAGCCATCCAGGCACCACTTTCAGTCAGATATTTTTGAAAGGAATTGTTTTGTTGTTCCTTTGAATGAGTGATAAAGTTTTTTCTTTACTTTTTTGACTAAATGCACCTTCATCATTTTGGTTTTTTAAAACATATATTTAAAATAGCGTCAGCAGCATATACATTGGTATCATTATTCCATCAGTCGCTCTCTCCATACAAAGAAGGTCTAGCCACATTTTCCTCCAGTAACCTATTCTCTTTCAAAACATGCCTCTAGTGCCTGCTGTTTTCCCTTTTCTGGGGCCAAAAGGGTAAAATGAGGATTTGGCAAAAGTGAAATATATGGTCAAAGTTTCCTCTCAAACACAGAGTATTATGGTGATAAAATAAAAGTAGGAATCATTATATTTATGCATTTGGGCTCCTGATTTTATGAGTGAAATGATTTTTTTTAAACTTTTCAGTAGCAGTTCTCTTTTGCATTTAAACTGCTATATCTATATCTACCTATCTATCTAGTATCTATCTATCTATCTATCTATCATCTATCTAATCTATCTTGCCCTATTCAAAAGCAGTATGACAAAATTACTTACCTTATATTTCCTTTAGAAATACACATATATGTCTAGATTAAAAATAGAACCTCCTGGAGAGGGTTCAAGATGGAGGCAGGAAGACCTTGAGCTTATATTGTCATACAGACATCAAATCCACAGCTTCACAAGGATCTTTCCCTCTGAAAAAGAACTGAAAACTAGAGAAACTGCTTCTCTGCAAGAAAGGATGAAAGGACCACATTGACTCAGGTAGGAGAGGCAGAGATGTGGTCTTGGCAGAAACCCCCACCCTTGTCACAGTGACTCCTATGGAAGGATCTCACTAGTCCTGTGCTTCTCCAGGAGGAACAAAGTTTTGATGCCCCATATCAGGCACCCGAACCCTTGAGATCTGTACCAGAGAAAGGAGTTCCTTGAAATTTCTGGCTTAGGAAACCAACAGGACTGATATCCAAGGGACCCAGATGCTACAGGAAACTGAGAAGCTCCTTCTAAAGGGCTTGAGTTGGGTCTTACTTGCCACAGGATCTAGCGCAAAAGCACCAGTTTGAAAAGCACCTGGATTGTCTGTGAAGGAGATTCATTTGCTGGTTGGGACATCTGCTTGGGGTGTCAGGGGACAGTTGGAGCTCTCTCTACAGATGGAGGGGCCAGGAGATGCTACTTGTACAATCTTCACCTACCCTGCAGGACAGGCAGGCATGCTCCATGCAGCACCCTCCCTGTGCCCGGCTGGGGCTGGCTGGGGTAAGCTGTCCTGACAACATCCTACTGTCTTGTTGAGGCTGGAGAGTGTAGGCAGTCATAGCATCCCCTTGCTCTCTGGTGGGGGGAAATCAAGTGGGAACATTTCTGGCATTCTCCTACCCCAAATATAGGGTCAGCTCAGGAGTGCAGACAGGGCACTCTCCCAGAGCATTATTGAAGCCTCAGGGTACATGTAGTCAAGGTATTTTTCTGAAGCCACCCCCCACCCCCGCACTCTCTAGCAGCCTGTTAAAGCCAGCGAGCATGTGTAAACCAGCGAGCATGTGTCCCTTGTTTGCCTGGCCCTGATGGCCAAGGGGGCTGGCGTTCTTGAGCTCTAAGGGACAGTAGCAACCAGAAAGACATTTTTGGCAGAGCCCTACACCCAGGTCCTTGCATAGATGGCCAACTGAAACACACTCCCAGTCTTCTTGTGAAAAATACCTATTTACATATCCTGGACTTACAGCCTGAGGGACAAGCTTCACGTTTCCCACACATCCAGGAGCTATATGCTTCCCCCATGGTTTATAGACTCCCTTGGCTGCAGTTCTTTGAGACTTCCCCCCAAAAAAGGAGTTTACACACTTGCCTGAAGCCCTGGTTTTTGCCACTGTTGCCCAGGAAATACCTCACATCTCTCAATATGGAAACCAGTAGCATTTATGATTGCACTCCCATGACTGTATATATTTGCATACTTCAAAAATTGCTGATCTGGCTTCCAATCAGCCTGAAACTAGGTGCTAAAGGAGATTCCTTCCCTTGGAACACTGACAGATCTTAAAACACCCTCAACAATAGAGACATATCAAGAATAAATCAGGCTATTTAGACAATTACGGAGGTTTGAGAGACAAGCCCAAGAACTAGGGCAAGGGTAAATGAGAAAGGTCCTTACCTACTCAAAGCCACCCTTTCAAGATGAAAACATGTAGCTGTTTTACCTAATCCACAGAAAAATAACAAAACAAAACAAAACAAAACAAAACAAAACCTCCATTGTGAGCCAAGCAAAATGAGGAGCCAGAGAAATATGTTCCAAATGAGAGATAGGACAAAACCTCAGAAAAAGACTTAATGAAATGGAGATAAGTAATCTACCTGACAAAGAATACAAAGTAATGGTCATAAAAATGCTCACCATACTTGGGAGAAGAATGGATGGATGAACACAGTGAGAACTTCAATAAAGAGATAGAAAATGGAAGAAATCACCAAAGAGAAGTCAGAGAGCTAAAGAATACAGTCTCTGAATTAAATGTGAGGGTTCACCACTACACTGGATGAAACAGAAGAACAGACCAGCAAGCTGGAGGACAAAACATTAGAATTCACCCAGATAGAGCAGCAAAAAAGGAAAAAAGAATTTTAAAAATTAAGAGAGATAATATGAGACCCAAGAAATCACTATATCGTTCACATTATAGGGGGTCCCAGGGGCAGAAGAGAGAGAGAGAAGGGGGCAGAAATACTATTTCAAGAAATAATGGCTGACAATTTCCCTAACCTGGGGAAGAAATAGACATCCAGGTCTAGGAAGCCCAGAGAGTGCCAAATAAAATGAACTCAAGGACAGCTATACCAAGACTCTATCAGAAGTGAATAAGAATGGGAAGAAGACAGCGAAAGCTTTCCTGGAAGCCTGTGTTTGTATAAGTATACATAAGCCTGCCACACTGGCTTAGAAGTCAGTTTGTAACTATGGTGCCTTTCTTTATAGTCACACTAAGAAAGTTCTAGAAGCAAGCATAACTTATGTTCCTGTATAGGCTTATGCTCTCACTTAAGTAGGAAAATGATGGGGTCCAGAAGAACATTTGGGGCCCGTAATTACTGTTGTGACATTTGCAGGAATTTCCAGAGGGAGGCTTGGCCTGCTGGTATCCTCAGGGAGTTTGAGATGTCACTAAGGATGTCTGGGGTAAATTTATTTTTTTACTTTCTAATTTTTTTTAGATTTTATTTATTTATTTGATAGGGAGAGAGAGAGCACAACCAGGGAAGTGGCAGGCAGAGGGAGAGGGAGAAGCAGGCTATCTACTGAGCAAGGAGCCCGATGTGGGACTCGATTCCAGGACCCTGGGATCATGACCTGAGCAGAAGGCAGATGTTTAACTGACTGAGCCACCTAGTCCCCCACCCCTTGTAACTTTAACCAGGAGGCTGCTGCTTTGCAGGAAACACAAGCTTCTCAAAAGTGTGTGAGTGAAGAAAAACAGATTTTAAAATAAGATTATTCTTTCGATTGGAGAATATCTACCTGTGATTCTCCAATCTGCTGGGAATTTAAAGAAAACTACTTTAACTTCCAGACTAATTGTTCAGTTGTTGAAGATGAAAAGTGAAGAGTAACACATGTAGAGTTTTACAATAAATGATGATGTGGTTTCAGACAAAAATCAGGGCCTCAGATGAGTATACTTTGTAGATGAGAGTGATTTGTTGTGACCTTTTTACATGTTGCATATTGACTAATGATGTGGATCGCCAGCTAGCAGGTTTCACAACAATTTGGAGAGCTCATTCCATACTTTCCATTCTTGGGGGAGAAAAAGAAAGAATGCATAGTAGAGGCAGAGGAACAGTTCCTTGGAAGGTGAAAAGTATGTGGCAGTAGAAAGAGAAAAGGGCAGTTTTAAAGGGGATGAGAGATATAGACTTAATGCCAGGAGCCATGGAAAGAAGTTTTGTGTATCCCACAAGCCATACGTATCTGCTGGCTTTGCTAATTTTGATCACTCTTCAATAATAGAAACAGGGAAAAGAGCAATTTTTGAACATTCAACATGGAGATCTTTCTACTTGAAAACAAATGTGATTATTTTATGAATGCTTACATTTCACTGCTTGGAAGCTTTCTTAGGAGATTCTCACTTCACTAGGAATCAAGAAATATTTATTAAGCACCCACTTAATGAAGAGCGATATATTGATTCTTTTGGGTGACAGTAAAGAAATATGACATTATCTCTGCCATAAAGGGGTTTGCAAAGCAATGGTGAGGCAAGACTCTCAAATATGGACCAAGCGGAGAAAGAGTAATGCAAGATAATATTTTAATGGTACAGACATCAAATAAGAAGCCTAGAGGAAAGGGTAGGTTCCCTGGAGGAAAAGGAACTGAAGCTAGATCTTGATGGATGGATGAGATGTGGGGCAGATGAAGATGGACAAAGGACAGGTCTTACAGGTAGAGGAGTGATAGATGGCATCCTGAAGACCTGAAGGTGCATGCTATGATTTTAGGACAGCAGGAGTCTGGCTGCTAGCATGCTTGGGAGAAACAGTGGGGAGGGGAGAGCCTGAGGTTGTATACTGAGAGTGATGCCCACCTAGTGGTCCCTATCACAATAAAGGATATGTTTGTGTGCCTTTAGGGATCCTAGAACTACCAGTTTTACAGGCAGTGGTTAAGGAACGAAAGGAGGATCTCTTTTCTTTTAGGACACTCATCTAAGCAATTTTTTTTTTTTTTTAAATTATGAAAGAAGTGAGTAGTCAATCCTTCAACACTTCCTTTACCAAAGGTGATTGAATTTCCTTCTTTGGTCCTCGATCCATGTTTAAGTGAAACACATTATTTTGAAATTTTATGTATAGTTAAAAAGCTTCTCAGTTATTTGAAAACTTAGGTTAGATCCCAGATATCTTTCAGTTTTCCTCCTTATTAGTTTGTATAAATATTGATTCGCCCTAGAAATGAGTTATGGATAGGAAGGATTTTTTTTTTTTTTGTACTATACAACACAGCATTCCAGAAAACCCTCATTTCCGTTGATGAATGGCTATTGGCATACAGAAATCTGGCATGTGGTTGAAGAGAAGGGATACAGCTGACATGAGAAGAGCTTGAGAAGGAAACCATAATCCCCCTTCAAATTCACTGCTTATTAGAGGAGTTAAAATGATTAAGCAGCTGGAGGTTTTGATGTATGAGGAAAGATTAAAAGAATTATATGTGTGTAGGTTGGTTGAAGAGCTAAGGAGTGTATGTGCATGTGTGTGGGGTGGGGGCCTGATAGCCATTTGCAGATAATTGAAAGTATAAACCCCAAAGAAGGAGAGGGATTGTGGAGGTGGTCTTTAGGGGATTAGCTAAGGGTAATGAATGAACTGAAGAAAATAAAAAAAAAAATGCTTTCATCAGGAAGACTTTCATAATGGGTGAGACTTAAGAGGCCATAAAAGATTCTCCCAGGAGAGGTGGTGAAATTCCCATCCCTTGAGTCATTTGAAGGAGGCTTCCAAAGCTTTGGAAGTGCACAACTCTGCCCTGTGGGGGAGCAGATTTGGTAAGCAAGACCATCCTTTGTCCTAGTGTTTTATCGTTCCATTGCTAAGATGAACCGATTGGTAAACAATACATTTGGAAGGTCCCCAGGAACTGAGTCTGTCTCATCTCACTGATAACCTTCTTCGAATAATAGAGACATGTTCCACACCTCTTCCTCTTCTGATTCCCATGTGTTGTTCCTGACATATCATTTTTTAGGGGACATAAGGTCCAGTGGTGGACAGATTGCAAGATTGAAAGGATAAGCAGCACATAATTCAGCAAATGGCAATATTAATGAGCTTTCCTCCCCAACACTCTCTTTTCCAAACATGCTTGCTATCTTTTCCATTAGAAGGACTCTTTGTATTGTGTTCCTCGGGGTCCTTCAGGGTTAGTGTTTGGATCATGCTATCTTTAGAAATGAAATTGGAAAAGGCTAGCCTTTTTCTAGTATCATGACTAAGCAGAAATTCTTTCTGGTGACTTTTGATAAGGACAACAGTATGTCTATTTTTATAATTTGCAGAAACTCAAAGAGATGGGATCTGAGAGCACGTCATTTTAGTGCTAATGGCATTAAAAAATCCCATGACCTTGGAGGTTTATATCCTTTGACCTCATAGTTTCTCTCTTCCATTCTTCCCCTGTGGAAGGAATACTAAATGATTCTCACATGAAAATTTATATACTAGTTGTTCTTCCTGGTGTTATTTACACAATTACTAACCAGAAATAGCCTAAGTATCAACAGTAGATTAAAAAGTTTTGTTATGTTTTATACATATTGTCGCAGCCACAAATTAATGGTTTTGAAGAATACATAATGATATGAATAATGCACATGATAATGTTTGAAGAAATTAGTAGGGACATTCAAACACAGTAGTATCCTAATGTATTTAGGTAAGAAGAAAGATGGATAAAAAAAAACATTTATATTAGCTTTGTTATCTCTGAGTAGTGGGATTTTGTTTTGTTCTTTTTTTTTTTAAGACTTTTTATTTATTTATTTGAGAGAGAGAGAGAGAGAGCGCTAGCATGGGGTGGGGCAGAAAAAGCCCAACTTGGAGCTCCATCCCAGGACCACAAGATCATGACCTGAGCTGAAGGCAGGTGTTTAACTTACTGAGCCACGCAGGCACCCCTGAGCAGTGGATTTATGAATAATGTCAAGTTTCTTCATACTCTTTTATATGTTCTCAGTTAATATATATATTCATCAGATTGTTGTTGAAAAATTTTTTTACTTATTTTTTATTTATTTAGTTTCCAGTTTTATTTAAATTCAAGTTGGTTAACATAGAGTGTAATATTAGTTTTTGGTGTACACTATAGTGATTCAACACTTCCATACATCACCCAGTGCTCATCACAAATGTCCTCCTTGATACCCATGCTCACTTAACCCATTCCCATGCTCATGTCCCCTCCAGGAACCCTCAGTTTGTCATCTATAGTTACATTTAGGAATGTTGTTTTATGGTTTGTCTTTCTCTCCCCCCCCCCCCTTTGTTCATTTGTTTTGTTTCTTAAATTCCACACATGAGCAGAATCATATGGTATTTGTCTTTCTTTGAGTTATTTCACTTAGCATAACACTCTCTAGCTCCACTCATGTCATTGCATATGGCAAGATTCCATTCTTCTTAAGGCTGAGTAGTACTCATATATGTGTGTGTGTGTGTGTGTGTGTACATCTTCTTCTTCATTCATTCATCAATCAGTGGGTATTTGGGCTCTTTCCTTACTTTGGTTACTGTTGATAATGCTACTAAACATCAGGGTGCATGTGTGCCTATTTTGTAGCCTTTGCTAAGTACCTAGTAGTGCAATTGCTGGATTGTAGGGTAGTTCTGCTTTTAACTTTTTGAGGAAACTCCATGCTATTTTCCAGAGAAAATAGATCAGTTTGCTACATCAGTTTGCATTCCCACCAACAGTGTAAGAGTGTCCCCCTTTCTCCACATGCTTGCCAACATCTCTTGTTTCCTGAGTTGTTAATTTTAGCCATTCTGACTGGTGTAAGGTGATATCTCATTGTAGTTTTGATTTGTATTTCCCTGATGATGAGTGATGTAGAGATTTTTACCTTTAAAAAGTGAAAAATATATATATATTAAAAAACATAGGTATTTCGATATGAGTGTTTTGTATTAAGAAATGAATTACAAGTGTAGAGTTCAGAGTGGACTTTTCTGCATTAAAAATATATTAAATGGAAACAACTGTGGTACTTATGCACAATTCAGAAAGCAAAAAATAATCAGGGTTTTTTTTTTGCATTTTTTAATCCAAAATATTTTTATAAACTGAAGCTAAAAGAATGTTGAGGATTGGTTTATGTCAGCATTTCAGAAGCTTCTCCCAAGTACCCTAGTGTATCAAAATATTTTGTTATGTTTCTTTCCAAAAAGATTTCATTGGGCTATAATATGAGACATTTTAAATAGTACTAGCAAAGACAAACAAATTTTTATTCTTCTTAACTTATTAGAATTTTCAATATGGTGAGAAATATATATATATATATAACATATATATATATCAACTCTCTGAGAGAGGGATATTAAAACATCATGTTTGACAGTAAATCAATAAAGGAATTACTATGAATAAAGGATAAAGCAAAATGTTCTGTCATTACCTTTATTATTAAGTTTTTCTTATAACTTTTATTATTTAATGTTATAGATCAGAATTATTAAAAATTATAACAATCAGAAAAAGAAAAAAATCAAATCAAAACAATTACATCCATAGAAAATTTCATGAGGCCCTTATAAATATAAAATACAAAACTTTAATCTTTCATTCTACAAATATTTACTGTGTTCCTCTGATGGCCCTGGTGCTTCTCTAGAGTCTGAGGCTATATCAATGAAAAAAGGACTAAAATTCCTGTCATGGAGAAGCTTTTATTATGGCAAATTTTAAATCTTCTATAACATACTAAGCCTCTGTATGTACACACAAATATTATAGACATAATCTTTACATACATTTTTTGAATTTAATTTTATTTTTTCAGTATTCCAAGGTTCATTTTTTATGAACCACACCCAGTCCTCCATGTAATACGTGCCCTCCTTAATACCTACCACTAGGCTCACCTAACCCCTTCCCCTCCAAAACCTTCAGTTTGTTTCTGAGTCCACAGTCTCTAATGCTTTGTCTCCCCCTCCAATTTCCCCCAATTCACTTTTCCTTTCCTTCTCCTAATGTCTTCTGTGTTATTCCTTATGCTCCACAAGTAAGTGGAACCATATGATAATTTGACTCTTTCTGCTTGACTTATTTCACTCAGCATAATCTCATCCAGTCCTGTCCATGTTGATATAAAAGTTGGGTATTCATCCTTTCTGACAGAGACATAATACTCCATTGTATACATAGACCATATCTTTATCTATTCATCTGTTGAAGGGCATCTTGGCTCTTTCCACAGTTTGGCGATTGTGGGCATTGTTGCTATGAACATTAGGGTATATATGGCCCTTCTTTTCACTACATCTATATCTTTAGAGTAAAAACCCAGTAGTGTAATTGCAGGGTCATAGAGTAGCTCTATTTTTAATTTGTTAAGAAATCTCTGCACTTGTTTTCCAAAGCGGCTGCACCAACTTTGTTGCCCTTTCTCCACATGCTCTCCAACACTTGTTGTGTACTGTCTTGTTAATTTTGACCATTCTAACTGGTGTAATGTGGTATCTCAATGTGGTTTTGATTCGAATCTCCCTGCTAATAATGATGAACATTTTTTCATGTGTTTGTTAGCCATTTGTATGTCTTCTTTGGACAAGTGTCGGCTCATGTCTTCTGCTCACTTTTTGACATAAATATCTGCATTTTGAGTGTTGAGTTTGAGGAGTTCTTTATAGATCATGGATATCAGCTCTTTGTCTGTAGTGTCATTTGCGAATATCTTTTCCCATTCCGTGGGTTGCCTCTTTGTTTTGTTGACTGTTTCCCTTGCTATGCAGAAGCTTTTGATTTTGATGAAGTCCCAAAAGTTCATTTTCACTTTTGTCTCCTTTGCCTTTGGAGGCATTTCTTGGAAGAAGTTGCTGTGGTCAATGATGAAGAGGTTACTGCCAATGTTCTTCTCTAGGATTTTGATAGATTCCTGCCTCATGTTGAAGCCTTTTATCCTTTAAGAGTTTATCTTTGTGTACAGTGTAAGAGAATGGTCAAGTTTCATTCTTCTATACATAGCTGTCCAATTTTCCCAGCGCCATTAATTGAAGAGACTGTCTTTTTTCCACTGGATATTTTTTCCTGCTTTGTCAAAGATTAGTTGACCATAGAGTTGTGGGTCCATATCTGGGCTCTCTATGCTTTTCCACTGGTTTATGTGTCTGTTTTTGTGCCAGTACCATGCTGTCTACACTGTTGGTGGGAATCTTTACATAAATTTTTACATTTGTTTATTTTCCACCAGAAGTAGAAGCACTGAATTGAAAATTATATATATAGATACTTTACAGATTCCTGACAGGTACTGTTAAAATGATCTAAATTGATTTGATCTTTTTTTAAAAAATTATTTATTTATTTAACAGAGAGAGACACAATGAGAGAGGGAACATAAGCAGGGGGTAGTGGGAGAGGGAGAAGCAGGGTTCCTGCTGAGCAGGGAGCCCAATGCAAGGCTCAATCCCAAGACCCTAGGATCACTATCCAAGTTGAAGGCAGACACTTAATGACTGAGCCACCCAGGTGCCCCTTGACCTTTTACTCTACTAATGTAAATAATTGTCTTAGCATCTTTTGTTCATTTTTATTCAGTTTATTCAATCAATTTGATATGCTATTTTCAAAGACATATAAAATATATATACACATAAGTATATATATTCTATATTATGAATCTGCCTGTTCTGCTTTCTATGTAAACAAGCAGAGACAGACATATTAATTAACTTTCCCAATCATTAGAGAAAAATATGAGCTGTTTATATTATTTGAAGAAATGTATTCAAAATAAAATAAAAAGATTAAAGCAGACCATATAGTAAAAAAAGGAATCAATGAAATTTAAGACGTAGCAGAATATCTTAAATAAGACCAAAATAATGTATTGATAAAAAGGCGTGGCTAAGACCAAAATAATATATTGATAAAATGAGTGCTCAAAATGAACCCCTACACACAAAGATTCTGGTTGGATTACAAAACAAAACACAGCTAGTAATTCCTACATGGGATACATCTTTAAAAATACATTAGAAATGTTGAAACTAAAAGAATAGGAAAATGCAAAGCAAGAAAATGCAAACAAGGAGTGAAAGGTCATAGTCTTAACTTCAAACTACAAGGGAATCAGATTTTTAAAAAGGATCAAGTGAGATAAAACAGGACAATCCATAAGTATCTACGTACCCAGTTATTTTAACTTGTGAAAGTTAATATTCCTGACCCTTTGTTTCTTCATATGTAAATTAGAATAGGCAGATAATAAATGGGACAGCCAGGATTGAGACTAGTGAGTCTAGCTTCTGTACTATCCTTTACCTGTATCACATGAACTCAAGAATGTCTATAGAGCAGATTTTTCTGAAGGTTTATTGCCAGTGAAGGTAGTAATTGCAATCAAGGGCAGCAGAGCCAATCACTCACAATTGAAACATGGAGAAACTTGCTCTTAAAAACTCACAACCCTCTTCATAGGGAGCTAGCTCACTACTTTTCTTGTCTTCTTTCTTATTTCCTTCAGCCTGACCAGATACCTTGAAAATTATTCCCTTTGTATTGACAAGGTATTTGGTTCTCTTTTTCTCACTTCCAACCCATGCTGGCCAAGCTCTGAGGGCTCATATCCTATAACCAAAAAAAAAAAAAAAAAAAAAAACTGATCAAAGTTGCTTTTCTCAATAGAGGACATTCCCCCCCCCCCCCCCACAACAGAGATTCTAATGTCAGTTGTTAAGTTACTCTTTTTTTTTCTTCTTCCCATTGCACTTTGTGTGTGTGTGTGTGTGTGTGTGTGTGTGCATAGTTGAAGGCTTTTTCTCTTAGTTTTATTGAGGTATAATTGAAAAGTAAGATTATATATACTTAAAGTATACAAAGTGATGATTTGATATATATGTATACATGGTGAAATGATTACCACAAGCAAGCTAATGAACATATCACTTCATATAGTTACTATTTTTGAGTGTGATAGGGATGCTTTAGATTTACTCTCTTAGCAACAGGCTAGTATGATAACTATGGTCCCTATGCTTCACATTAGATCCCCAGAACTTATATATCTTAAATCTGAAAGTTTTATACTTTGACCAATTTTTCTCTAATTCCCCCATTCCTCAACCCCTGGCAATCACTTTTCTACTCTGTTTCTATGCGTCTGACTTTTTTTTTTTAATTCCCTTTATGAGGGACACCTGGGTGGCTCAGTTGGTTAAGTGGCTGCCTTCAGCTCAGGTCATGATCCTGGAGTCCTGGGATTGAATTCCTCCTCAGGTTCCCTGCTCATCGGGGAATCTGCTTCTATCCCTCTGTGCTGCTGGTGCTCTCTCAATATCTCTCTGTCTCTCAAATAAATAAGTGAAATCTTAAAAAAATAAAAAATATATCATTAAAAAAATTTCCCTTATGAGTGAGATCACACAGTATTTGTCCTTCTCTGATTTTTTTTTTTTTTTTTTTTTTACTTAGTATAATGTCCTCCAGTTTCCTCCATGTTGCTAAAAATGGAAGGATTTCTCTCTTTAGAAGATTGAATAATATTCCATGGTCAGTTGATCTGCCCTATCTATCTTTTTATCATCTATCTGTCATATACCTATCCCCCAGATCTTTTTTATCTATTTCTCTGTTGATGGACACTTCAGTGGTTTCCATGTCTTAGTGATTGTAATAATGCTGTAATGAACATGAGAATGCAGATATGTCTTTGAAATACTGACTTAGTTTCCTTTGTTAAACACCCAGAAGTGAGATTCCTGGGTAATATGGTAGTTCTACTTTTAATTTGTTGAGATTTTGATTTCTATAAATTATGCCAATTTCACTCTCCTTTTAGCTCATACTCATTAGCTGATTCTGCCTGTATTTAAGATTTTGATATTTTGTTCATCACAAATTTTCACATTAATTTTTATTTCTAAAAAATTTTTTATTTAAGTATTACTTATCTTATTTGTTGAGTCTTTGGCACTCTCTTAAATTCTGTGGCCAAGGCAAGTGCCTCACTTGCCTAATCCTAGCCCAGGCCCTGCCCATTTATCAGAATTAGCTATTAGGCAATCCCTGAAGAAGGCAGCATGAAGGCACAGTGTTTATCAAATCTTTTCTGATAGATATAATTTCATTCTTTTTTCATTTTTCCCTCATGAAGCTAAAATAGCTTGCCAGGTTTTTTTTTTTTTTATTATTATCTTCAGATCATTTTCAAGTTATCTTAGACAATAATTGGAATGCACTCCATTTCTTGATTTATTTGACCATTTGTTGGGAAACCAGAAACACTTGTTGATCAACTAAGTGAATTTCTGACAATTTTTTAAAGTCTTCATCTTTTACAGTATAATACTGCAACTGAGAAAGTTTCTGGAATTTGGGAAGACCGCATAGTTCTGAAAAAAATCTAAGTTAGTACAGAATCTATTTGTAAGTCCTCAAATAACAAAACCCTAAGACATTTTTGTTTTCAGAAGTTATCCTTCCCCAAAAAATGCTCTCCTACTTTATGTTAATGAGGAAATGATAGCTTTTGAGAGAATGTTACAGAAGGCTTTTTATGTCTGCAGATATTGAATGATTTACTGGAGGGAGACTAGAGGAGGGTAGTTTTGAATGGTTTTGGGGGACAGTCCTTTGGGTCTGTCATTTAAAAATTATAAATATTTACAGTTAATCTTCTGAAAGTGGAGAAAAACATTTTATAAAAATATTGTAATTAAGCTTTTGGAGGCATTAGGGTACCAGAATAGGAAGAATGTAGAGAGAACAGAAGACCAGTTTGAGATCCAAAATAAGGACATTTGGGGACTCTACTTTTGAGTTTTGAGTCATATCTTTAAAGGAAAGGAGGGAGGATTTTAGTACAAACAGGTCAAGACAAAATATTTGTGTGGACTCGCTACACCCAGTGACTGCAGCTTGTGAGATGACCAAGATGGCAGGCAGCCCAGCGTTACTCAAGCAGACCTTGGTTCATCTCCAAGTGACCATTGGTGAACAGGGTCTCCTCACTGTGTTATTAATTAACCCTGGCAGACTTTCAACATTTTCATTACCTTGGCAGAAAGTGGGCTTTTCCCTCAGTGTTCTGGCTAACCTTGGAGACTTTATTTATCTCCATGCCAGCACTGCACTGAAGTCATTAAAATCATCACATTTAACCATGCGGCTAATGGCTGATGTTGCAACAGTCTTGGAAATAGTGAAGCTCGTCCAGGTGTCATTTATTTTCTTAAAAAAATGCTACAGGATATCCAGTGTCCCCTTTCTATTCTGAAACCATAATCAAGAACCTCATTTTGGGGATGTCTGGGTGGCTCAGTGGGTTAAGCCTCTGCCTTCAGCTTAGGTCATGATCTCAGGGTCCTGGGATCAAGGCCTGTATCGGAGCTTGTCAGGGAGCCTGCTTGCCCCCTGTCCCTGCCTTCCTCTCTGCCTACTTGTGATCTCTCTCTCTGTCAAATAAATAAATTCTTAAAAAAAAAAAAAAAAAAAAAAAGAAAAGAACTTTGTTTTGGTTCATCAAATTTATTTGGGATTAGAAAAATTAGAGAATAATGTGCTATAACATCTGAGTGACCTGAAAATATCACCTGAAGATATCACCTGAAGAAATCATATTTGTGGTATATAATCAATGCAGGGTCAAAGAGTAAGAATCACAGTGTATTGGAACAGTACGGTCCAACCCCCATGTATACACATGATTTTCTTTATAACATCTCCAGACATTTTGTCATTTAAGCTCTGTCTGAATCCTTACATTAACAAAGCTCATATTTACTTTTTATTCCTTTTTTTTTTTTTTTTTTTTTTTTTTTTTAAGAAAGGGAGGGCGGTGCAGAAGTAGAGGGAGAAATAGGATCTTAAGAGTGCTCCATGCTCAGCATGCGGCCTGATATGGAGCTTGATCTCACAACCCTGGGATCATGACCTGAGCTGAATTCAAGAGTTCGAGGGTTGGGGTTCCTGGGTGGTGCAGTTGGTTAAATATCCAACTTTAGGTTTTTAGCTCAGGTCAAGATCTCCAGGTCATGAGATTGAGCTCCATCAGGCTCTGTGCTCAGTGCTGAATCTGCTTATCTCTTCCTCCCTCTCCTTCTGTCTCCCTCTCCAACACTCTTTCTTAAGTTAAACAAATCTTTAAAAAAAAGAAGAAGAAGAAAAAGTGTCAGACACTTAACTGGCTTAGCCTCCCAAGTGCCATGATCTTAATTACTTTTTAATATCTCATATTTGGGAAAGAAGTATGGTTCAAAGACAAAACAGAAGATTTAAGTCCTATAACTCAATCTAAAACTCGGAGTTTATACTTTGGAGTTATGTGGCATTTGGTTAAGAAATTTAGCTACTCCAAACCTCAGTTTCCCATGTAGGAAGAAACATTTAAATATCTACTTCGAGAGGTTACTGTGATAATTAACTACTGGAAGATATTGTACTTTATGTGTAATTCCTGTCTACTGAGAGTTATTAGACTGAGGTCACATTTCTTTTTTATGTACAACTTAAAATAGTTTGAGTTATACTTCCCCTTGACAGGAAGTGGTGTGTCTTTTTCCACATTATTAGTTGTATCATTGGTTCTCACCATGAACATTTGGGGGAATCATCTAGGTCTAGATCTTCTACAGAACCATTCTATATGTAGTCTTCTGGGGTTCTGCCCTACTCTTCCTTGAGCCGTTCCTGCTTCTTCAAGACATCGCATTGGTTTTCCTCTGGCTGCCTTGCTTACTGTTATGTAGCATCACCACCAGAATGGGGCACAGAGTCTGCTCTTGGTTCTCCACAGCAAAGGCAGAATGTAGCTTTTAATGGGACATTATTGGAGGCTTTGGGAAAGGGATGGAAATTCCAGCCATAAAAATATCTGAAAGTAACTACTATAAGGTTTCAAACACAAACAGGACTGAGACCCAGTACAGAGTCCTTTCCATTTTACTGAGCTCCCAGCTTGCCTCACTGTGGCAAACCTCCAGGCCCTGCCTATGTTTCTGGCCTTTTGCCAGGTCCTAGGGAACACCTTACCACTTCGAGCTGAGTAGCTATCAAGTAATCTCACCTGTTTGAATTCAGTCCTCCAACTCTTTGTGACCTGGAGATGGAAAAACATTTCTCTCTACTCTACCTCGTCTTCAATTCTCCTCCAGAATTTAACTATACCCAGCAAGATGGGCCATGAGAACTTCTACTACACCTGGGGAAAATTTTTTTTCTTTACCTTTTTAATGAAAATTTCTCTGTTTGCTATTATTTTTGAAGGATATGTTCACTGGTCACAGAATTCAGAGTTGACAATTTTTAAAAAGCACTTCAAAGATATTGTTCTAATGTCTTCTGATTACCATTGTTTCTTTTTTAAAATTTAAATTCAATTAGCCACCATAAAGTACAACATTGGATATTGATATTGATATAGTGTTCAATGATTCATTAGTTGCATATAATACCCAGTGCTCATCACATCACATGCTCTCCTTAAGGCCCATTAACCTGTTAACCCATTTGCCCACTCACCTCCCTTTCTACAACCTTCAGTTTGTTTCCCGGAGTCAAGAGTCTCTCATGGTTTGTCTACCTCTCTGATTTCTTCAGGGAAAAATTTCATATGTCTCCTCTACAATATGGAGTACAGTCTAACCATAAGATTTCTAAGAAAGCATAATAATCTAACATTGGTATTTTCCCCGAAGCTAGTCTTTTGCTTTCCATTCATTCAACATAAACACCAAATCTCTGTTTTTTCTTGCTAATTTTATTACATACGTGGACACACACACACACACACACACACACACACATTGCTATAGACTGAATGTGTATGTTTCCCTCTCAAATTCATATGTTGAAACCTAAACCCCAGTGTGATGATATTAGGAGTTGGGACCTCTGGGAGGTGATTAGATCATGAGGACAGAACCCCCATGAATGGGATTTAGTTCCCTTATAAAAGAGACCCCCTGAAATCTCCCTTGTCTTTTCCTACATGTCAGGATACAGTGAGAAGATGGCTGACTATGAACTAGGAAGTGGGCTCTCACCAGACACCACATCTGCTGCCACCTTGATCTTAAACTACCCAGATTCCAGAACTCTCAGAAATATATTTGTGTTGTTTATAAACCACCCAATCTATGGTATTCTGTTATAGAAGCCTAAACAGACTAAGAGAAACATACGCACATATTCAAATACATACATATATAAATGTATGTTCCAAGGTTGCCAATGGATGCCTGTGGATAGTACTGAACTCTATAAACTATGTTTTTTCCTGTACGTATATACATTTGATAAAGTTAAATTTATAAATTAGGCACATTAAAGAGTTTAACAATAGCTATTAACAAAATGTAACAATTATAACAAGATACTGTAATAAAGTTACATAAATGTGGTCTTATTCTCAAAATATCTTATTGTTCTATACTTACCCATCTTCTTGAGATGATGGGAGATGAAAAAATGCCTCCCTAACAAGTTAAAGTGAAGTAAATAAGGTAGGCACTTGTCATAGCAGTGGGTTACTACTGACCTTCTAATAATGTCAGAAGGAAGATTTCCAGCTTCCAGATCATGCTTGACCACAGGTAACTGAAACTGTGACAAGTGAGACACAGATGTAAGGGAATACCGTATATCAGTATGGGGAATTCTAGATTGATTCTAAGAAAATAAACATTTTATTTTAAAGACTTAGTGGTTTATTTGAGAGAGTGAGCATGAGCGGCGAGGAGGGGCAGAGGCACAGGGAGAAGAAGAAACCCCCACTGAGTAGGGAGCCTGACGTGGGACTAGATCCCAGGAATCATGACCTGAACCGAAGGCAAATGCTAACCAACTGAGCCACTCAGGCACCAGAAAATAAACATTTTAAAGTAATTATAATAATCTGTGTTTAAGGGGTAGATTATATTATGGCCATAGCCTTTTTCCCCCCTCTGCTCACAGAGGAATTAGCAACCACTGAGAAACTAACCACCTTTTCTCCATTACATAGAATAGTTTATCTTAGATAACATATTGTCCCAAATCTTTCTTTTTTAACCCTGAAGACATTTTTTCTTACTTTTTCTGCTTATAAAACTCACTGAGCTGGTTTATCTAGAAAGAGAAACAAGATTATCTTAACATTTAAAATAGAGTCTGTTCTCACAACAAAAAATGCTGCTTGAAACTTATAATTGAGTTTTTCTATTTTTTTTTTTCTCCATCAGCTGTTAAGAACCATTTAGTGGAACAAGAATCAACTTGTCATATATTTAAACTTATTGGCACACACCAGGTGTTCAAGAATATCAGTTTCCCTTTCTAATCTTTAAAAACTTTTCCTTCACTTGTGCCAAATACATTTCTCTGACATTTTCATTCATAGATCCTACTTCTGTGCCTTAGGAAGCTGCACTATTTCATACACTTGAAATTGCAGTTCTGCCCAAATTTGTTTTTTTTTTTTTCAGCTGCAAAGGGTTAGCACAGATTTAACTTTGTATCTTAGTGAGTGTTGAAGCACAACATATGCCTTAAGAAATCACACTCACGCACATGCACACATGCACACACACACACACACACACACCTACTTTCTGGTCATGAAATGAAGAACTGGGCTTTTTAATATGCCTGTTTTCTTTGGATTGGGAAGCAAAACAAAGAGTTTTGAAAGTCAAATCCTGTTCTTTTTTGGAAAGGGAAGTTCTATAATTCATGGTTAAAGCTTTATTTACTGCATAAAGTACTATACATTTTATCATTCAGAAAATTAGACCAATCTAAAGAATATAATTTTCATTATTTCTCTAGCTTTTTCCTTAGTAACTTCTTTCACTACCAACATTCGTCAGACAGAACGGGACCTTGTGCAGCAGTAGATTTCCCTAGGTGTCACATTTAGGCTAAGGATGGAATATTGTCTTTAGCATCTTATCACCTTCCTTAGCAAAATATCACTCCCTCAGAGTTTTACTAGCCATCCATCCATGTGTCCAGCCAGCCAACCAGCCATCATGCATTTGTTATTCATGATTTGGCCAACTCTTTCAATGTCTCTCTGAGAAAGAGAGAGGGAAGTGTAGACCTGAAATTTTATCTCTGCAAGGATTCTTCTTTACTGTATTTTACTATATAGTTGCCCTTTTCCCTTTCAAGTATTTCTTTGACTAAAGACACAGCCAATTGTCAAATTTTAGAAAAATTGCAAGGGATGAGAGATAGCCAATACAATAGTTATTATTTTTATTACTTGAAATAGTTTTCACAAGTTGGAATTAATAGATGAATACAGACAAGATCAAATTTAATATGAGCCTACTTGATATAATGTAGACATATATTTTATACAAGTACAAACTGGGGCAGCATGACTCAACAGCAGAACCTATAAAAGAGACTTCAGAATTTTTATTGACATGTGTCTCACTCTAAAACAAGGTTTAAAAAATTATGTCATTTTACTCTGCATAACTAGACACATTAATATTTGGAGAAAGGAGAGTTGTAGTATGCTTCTACATTCTACCTGGATAAGACTCAGAGTACTGTGCTCCCTTGGGTAGCTTACTTTGTTGGGATATTGACAAACTGGAGTTGCCCAGAGTAGAGTGGACGAGATAATATAATCATGGAAACACTAACATAGAAGACATCATGGAAGGAAGTGGGTGTATTCAGCTGGGGAAAGAAAGCCGACTTAGAGAGATATGATGATTATATTTAAATATTTAAATGTTGTTTTCTGAATACAGAAATATGAAAATCTCAATCTTTTCAAATCTGGGCTTAAAATATAGCTTTGCTATTTAGGAATATACTCTCAGGCAAGTTACTCCATTTTATCATCTAGAACATATGAGGAGAATGAAAGCTAATTACATCCTAGGGCAGTTGTTAGGATTAAATGGGAAGTCTTTATGAAATGCCTAATGTCATTCCTAGGACATAGAAGACCTCAATAGATGGTAATGATTGCTCTTGTTAATATTCTCAGATGACAGAAATTATATTGAAGGGAGGAAATTATAAGGAGATTGACCTTAATAAATACAAGAATACAAAAAAATTTAAGAAATAAATACAAGAAAGAAGTTTCTAAAAATATAAGCTGATAATAAGTAGTTATCTATTTTCTAGGAAATGGAATGTAGAAGACAAAATTTGATAAATAGTTATCTAATAATAAATGATAATTGGACTATATAAACTCCCTGACCCTTTTCATCTATGAATTCTATGAAATTCTTAGAAGCGGGATATTAAAAAGTGAAGGAAATTATGAGTTGTGCACAATAATAAGAACAAATTTTCTGGATGACACTATCTGACAAAGTTACCACTTAAGAAGTCTTTCACTCCAAGCCAATTTGGCTTGGCCATTTTTAGAACATACAACATCAGCAAAGTCTTATTTGGGTACGGATTTCTTTGTGGTTCTTTTTGATGATGTTCAACAAATGTATAGGATGCTTCAAAATTGGACTTTTGGTTGAGGAAAACCTATATTTGGAAAAATTACCCACTTTATTTTTCTAGAAAGAACAGACCAAAGTCTGCTTTGTTGATTTCAGGCTTCTGTTTGCATGAACACTAACCCAGTACAGACACACAGATGATGACTATGAAAGCAAATGAAAATTTTTAGTTTTTTTTTTTCTTTTCTTGGATCTTTTCTAATGATATAAGCAAAAGAGTTGCTAATTATTACAAAGAAACGTATAATAAAAATATGGCAACAATTCTGCTGTTTGCCTTGTCATAATTGTTCCGGTTATTGGATTTAAGGAAAAATTTTTAAATAAAATGTGCTACCTATGTAATAGGAAAATAAAAATAATTTGTGTATGCATCTCACAGTCTTTCCATTTACCTTAATAAGAAAAAAAATTGTTAATACTTGGTGATTGTATACCATCTTTTTTTTTTTTATTATTTTTATTTTTTTTAAAAGGTTTTTTTTTTTTTTTTTTTTTTTAAAGATTCTATTTATTTATCAGAGAGAGAGAGGGGGAGAGAGCAAGCACAGGCAGACAGAATGGCAAGCAGAGGCAGAGGGAGAAGCAGGCTCCCTGCTGAGCAAGGAGCCTGATGTGGGACTCGATCCCAGGGCGCTGGGATCATGACCTGAGCTGAAAGCAGCTGCTTAACCAACTGAGCCACCCAGGCGTCCCTATACCATCTTTTCATATCATGTGATAATAGAAACTATATATTATGCATGGGTGAAACAAGTTTAAGAATGCTACCCTTGCAGATATACCTTTAGGTAATTTTAAAGTATTTGCTATTCCTGGTTTGGTTTCTTTTTAAATTTGTTTTACATCTTTCAGGAAATATGTTTATGGTAGAAAATTCAATGAAATTATTCAAGGAAGGAATGAAATTTCCTTAATTGCTTTAATTACTAAATAGTGAACTATAACCTAGGCCAAATTTGCAAAGTCTTTTATAAGAAAACACTAAAATTATTAACAAAATGAAAAGTCAAATGTTAATATTGTTTCTTCTGAGTGTATGTGTCTTTAAACCCATCCTAAAGGAAACAAGAGTGTAGCCTTTGATTAGATGAGAAGAATTTTTCCTACTCTCAATGAGAAATGTTCACTAGAAACATTTTGGTTATTTCACACACACTCTACTTGGTCACAAACAAAAGAGCACAATAGAAGAAACCATTTGAGTTTTGAGTTTTGTGATTAGACAGCTTTTTTTTTTTTTTTCTGAACGCTTGTTTCTGAAAAAAAGTTGTAATGATTATGATAACTCATGGATAGTCTCAACTATACATTTCCTTCCATCAACCCTCAGCTCTAGAGATTTGCTTAATTTATAGTGGAACCTAAATGAATTTACAGATACATTGCAACTAGAAACTTTCACTCATACTCATATCATGTTCACCAAGAAAACATAAGAAACTAAAACTTTTCCTGCTTCTAAGTTATTACATTTAAAATGCACCTTGGACTTCGGTGCAAAGGGAGTGTTAAATTTTCATATATATGCATTCTAGAAGCATATTTGATACATATTTGATATATTACTGCTGCTTTTATATAAACATAAGATTCAGTTACACATATATTATACTGTGTGATATTTACTGACCTTGAGTTCTTCCTCTAATAATTTTAAACTAGTTGGGATACTTATACCCTAAGTCTATTAATATATTATTATGTCAGATGAACAATGATAAAAAGATAACCAGTGTCTATGTACTAAAACAAATTCCTTCCCCTAGCTTTCTTATTTAGCATCAAACTTAAAAGCACATGGTACATACTTTTAAGTTTACATAATTAACTTCTTTTTAAAAGTTGAACATAATGAACAACTGAAAACCTCAAAATAAATACCTGATCCAAAACACTCTTCCTAGAGCAGAGCAGTCACACACGCACACGCGCGCATGCGCATGCAACCACACACACATACACACTTAATTGCATTATTCTCCACCAAAATTTAGCAAGTAAAGTAGAAGTGTTCAAGTCAGACTTCCAGATACCTTGCTTACCTCAACCCAAATGACATTTTATTATTCTTAGAATTCAAGCTATGAGCTATGCACTAGGAATCATAGACTTACGGGGCATGACATTTAAACTAAGCCTATCCTGATCAAGCAACTTCATTTATGAAATTTTTACTCAAGAGAAATGAGTTTGTATATCTAGCAAAAGACATGGCGGTTTTAGTCATAATAGACAAAAACTGAAAGTGAACTAAGGCCCATTGATAGAATGGATAATAACTATAATACATTTAATAAGGAGAATATAAAAATCAATAAAAATAATGAACTGCTGCTACAAGTAGCCACATGAATGAATCTCACCAGACATAATGATGAGCAGAGAAACTAGAAACAAAAAAACACATACTGTAGGAAAAAATCACAAATGAAATTAGGGAATATTTTGAAATGAATAAAAACAAAACACAGCATACAAATGTTATAGGATGCAGCTAACGCAGTGTTTATAGGGACATTTATAACTAAACAGTTATATTAGAAAAGAAGTATCTCAAATCAATAACCAAACTTTCATCTAAGAAAGTAGAAGAAGAAGAGAAAATGAAACCCAATGCAAACAGAAAGAAGGAAATACTAAAGGTTAGAGTAGAAATTAATTAAATAGAGTTGAAAACAATAGATAAAAATCAATGACACCAAAAATTGATTCTTTGAAAAGTAAAAAATTTGGCAAGTTTTTAGGAAGATTGACCAAGAGGGAAAAAGAGAGAGAAAGATAGGGAGAGAGAGAAGACTCGAGTTGCTAAAATCAAGAGAAAAGAGAAAATATCACCACTGATCTTACAGAAATAAAAAAATATTGTAAGGAAATATTAAGGACAATTGTCTGCCAACAAATTATAAAACCCATACAGAATGGGAAATTTTCTAGAAAGACAAACTACTGTTTGTTTTGTTTGACAAACTACTGTAGTTTAAATTGAAGTTGAAATTAAAAAAAAATCTGAATAGATCTGCAACCTGTAAAGATTTTAAACTAGTGGTTTATAAACTACCCAAAAAAGGAAAGTTCAAGCCCAGGTGGCTTTACTGGTGAATTTCTACCAGAATATTTATGAAGAATTAGAAGCAATCCTTCAAAAGTGTTCCCCAAAAATAGAATACCCAACCAACTAATTCTGTGATACCAAAATCAGAAAAAGACATCACAAAGAAACTAGAGACCAATATACCTTATGAATATAAAAACAAAAGTCCTTAACAAAATACAAGTAAACGGAGTCTAGAAACATATAAAAACAAATACATAGCACAAACAAGTGGGATTACCCAGCAACATAAGGTTGGGTCAACATATGAATTTTTTTTTATTTTTTTGGCAGCAAAGCAAGGTTTATTGAGTGACAGTGAAGTGATAGTACAGACCTCCCAAGAAGAGAGGGGACCCAAAGGGGTTGCCCCAACATATGAAAATTAATGAATGTAGTACAACACATTAATAGCATAAAGATGCATGATAATTTCAGTGTGCAAAAAAAAAAAAATCCATTGAAAAAATCCAACATTGTTTTGTGATAAATACACTCAACAAACCAGGAATAGAAAGAAATTACCTCAATCTGACAAAGGCTATGAAAATCTCATAGCCAACACTATGTTAGTAGTGGGGTTACTACTAAGTAAAACATACTCTTTTTTTCCACTTAAAATCAGGATGTTTTCCTCTTAAAATCAGGACCCAGACAAGACTGTCTGCTTTTATCACTTTATTCAGCATTGTATTAAAAGGTCTATTCAGAAAATTTGGCGAGAAGAAGAAATAAAAGTCATTCAAATAAAAAAATATAAAACTATTTATTTTTTTAGATGATGTGATCTGTTCAGAAAATTCTAAGGAATCCACTAAAATTCCTATTTGAATAGGCCAGTTTAACAAAGCTAAAGGATATAAGATCAATATACAAAAATCAATTGTATTTCTATGTATAAAAGTAAAATTGAGAAATCAATTTCATCAAAAGGAATGATACTTTAAGAATAGCACTAACAAAAGAAGTAAAAGACTTATTACACTGCAACATGAAGCATCACTAAAAGAATTTTAAAAGACTGAAGTAAATAGAAAGGATTCACATTCGTAGACTGGAACATAATATTGTTAATATGGTAATACTCTCTAAATTGATCTATAGATTCAGTGCAACCCCTATTAAAATTCCAGCTGCCTCCTCCTTCTTTTTCCATAAATTGACAGGTTGATTTCGTATGGAAATACAAGGGACACCAAATTGGCAAAATCGATTCTTTTTTTTTTTTTTTTTAAGACTTTATTTGTTTATTGAAGAGAGGAAGACATCGAACACGAACAGGAGGAGGGGACAGAAGGTGAGGGAGAAGCTGACTCCCTGCTGAGCACAGAGCCAGCAGGTGGGGCTCAGAGGCTCCATCTCTTGACCCTGACCCTTGACCATGACCCTGGATCATGACCTGACCCCAAGTCAGATGTTTAACCAACTGAGTCACCTAGGCCCCCCCCAGCAAAGTCTATTCTGACAAAGAGGAAAAAATTTGGAGGATTTACACTTACTACAAAGTTACAGTAAGCAAAAGATTATGATATTGGCATGAGGATAAACATAGAGATCATTAAAATAGACTTGAGAGTTTAGAAATTTACTCTTATGCTTATGGCCAATGATTTTCAATGAGTTAGGTAAGACAAGGAGGGGATTGAATCTTTGCAACAAAAGATTCTGGGACAAAAATCCATTGCATCTGGGACAGCTGGATCTATACATGCAGAATAAAGAAGTTGGACATTTATTGAATACCATGTACAAGAATTAACTCAAAATGGATCAGAGACCAACCGTAAGAGCTAAAAGTATAAATCCTTAGAAGAAAACATGAGAGTAACTCCTCATGCCTTTGTGACAGGCAAATAAAAATAGACAAAGTATTTGAATAGAAATGTATGAATGGCTAATAAGTATATGAAAAAGTGTCCACTGTCAGGAGTAATTAAGAAAATGAAAATCAAAACCATAATGAAATAGCACTTTACACTCATTAGTTGGCTATAATAATAATAATAATAATAACAAATGTTAAGGAGGATGGGAAAAAACTGAAACCTCAGACATTGCTAGTGGGAATTTAAAATGGTGTGGCCACTTTGTTGAGTGTGTGTGTGTTTTTTTTAAAGTTTTTATTTAAATTCCAGTCAGTTAACATACAGTATAATATTAGCTTCAGATGTACCATGTGGTGATTCTACTTTGGAATAAAGCTGGGCAACTCTTCAAAAAGTAAACATTGACTTAACCATACAAATTGACAATTCTACTCTTCGGCATTCTACCAAAGAGAGAATTTGAAATATATGTCCACATGAAGATTTATAGCAGCATTATTTATAGTAATGTTCATAGCAGCATTATTTATAGTAATTAAAAAGCATAAAAAATCTAAATGTCCATCAACTGATGAGAAGTTAAACAAATGTAGTCTATCCATACAATAGCATACTATTTGGTCATAAAAAGGAATGAGGTCTTGATACATGCTGCAAAATGTATCAACCTTGAAAACTTAATGCAGAGTCAAAGAAGTCAGACAAGAAAGGCTACTTAATGTATGATATCATTCACATAGAATGTCCAGAATAGGCAAATGTGTGAGCACTTGCTAGTGGGCACAGGGCTCTTTTTGGGGTGATAAAAATGTTCTAGAATTAGATAGTGGTGTTGGTTGTACACATTTACAAATATATTAAAAAACATTGAATTGAGGTTATATTTTTAAAAAACTAAGATGAAAAGACTACATACTATATTATTTCATTTATATAAAGTATAATAATGAACAAAGCTAATCAGTCCTGATAAAAAATCAGAATAATCTCTTAGAGGGTTATTAATCTGGAGAGGTAGGAAAATAGTCTCTATCTAGTGGTAAAGATATGTATCTTTATATACTACTATTTATATGAGATGTTTATAGAAAAATCTTAATCTATGTGTAAAAATCATTGTGTTGTACACTTAAGATTTGTGTACTGTAGTATATGTATGTTATGACAAGGAAGTTTATAAAATGATTCAAATGTTTCATGGCAACAGATAAATATCATATCGGTTAAAAAGGCCAAGTTTTTAGGTCTTAGAAAAAAAATCCAAATGGATACAAAAGTAAAACTTTATTATGTGATTCATAATTTATCTTGCAAATAGGAAAATTTTGTCTTTGGCACATAGTGAATGCTTAATTCGAGACAATCTCCTCTTTTTTGCTGTTTTATATTTCTTTATTTTAATGCTGGAAAATAATTTGACACTGCAAGCCTGTTCTCATTATAAATAAATAATTCCCCTTTCCACCTCAGGATTCTCTCTACAAATGGCCACACACACACACACACACACACCCATCTAATCAATAATATCAATTTCTGATATACAAAGATCTGGAAAATTAAAAGAAAAAATACATGTGCTTGTATCAGATAAAAAACAACCTCATAAATAGGGAAATGTGTTGGTCTCTGTGTATTTAAAAACATTGAGAAAGTACAAACTGTTTCTGCTTCTTTTAAGAACTACTTATTAGATTTATAAAAAAGCAGTAGGCTGGCCAATCACTGTAAATATAAGTGATCTAAAGATTAAAGATTAAAATAGTCTTATAAAGTCAAAGTGTGTGAATTAGATTTTAATTACGGTTAAGTATTCTTTTAAATTAACATTTGTCTTCAGATTTTCAATGATTCATCTGAGACTATCAATATTAGTTAACTTTGATTAAAATGTGCCAAGATTAGAGGAGTTCTTTTTTTTTTTTAACTTTTTGAATTGGCTTAAAAAATCATTACATACCTGTGTTTTGTTCAAGAACAATTTCAAACTGAGGGTTTTGGAGAGGAGAGGGATGGGGGGTTGGGTGAGCCTGGTGGTGGGTATTATGGAGGGCAGGTATTTCATGGAGCATGGCGTGGTGCAGAAACAATGAATTCTGGAACACCAAAAAGAAATTAAAAAAAAAAAAAAGCATAAAGAAAGAATAATTTCAATACTAGAGCCAAAGCATAAAAAATTTCTATTTATTCTTGATAATTTTAAAAATTGTAAGATCCTAGAAATGGCATTTCTTGATAACTTATTTATAAACAACAAACATAATTATTCTACTTATAAAAAATCAAACCATATTATGATGTTACATATGCTAACATAGAATGCTAATTTGGTTCATACTCTTTTATTTAAATATACCAAACTTTATTCATTTTATGTTTTTTTAAATATACCAAACTTTATTTCTAAATTAAAAAATATTTGACTGGCATCGGGCTCTCTGCTCAGCAGGGAGCCTGCTTCCCCTCTCTCTCTCTGCCTCTCCATCTACTTGTGATTTCTCTCTATCAAATAAATAAATAAAATCTTTAAAAAATATATATTTGACTGTTTGCTGTGCAGAAGCTTTTGATTTTGATGAAGTCCAAAAAGTTTATTTTAGCTTTTGTTTGCTTTGCCTTTGGAGACATATCTTGAAAGAAGTTGCTGTGGCTGATATTGAAGAGATTACTGCCTATGTTCTCCTCTAGGATTCTGATGGATTCCTGTCTCACGTTGAGGTCTTTTATCGATTTTGAGTTTATCTTTGTGTACGGTGTAAGAGAATGGTCGAGTTTCAGTCAAAAAAACAAAGAGGCAACCCACAGAATGGGAGAAGATATTTGCAAATTACAGTACAGACAAAAGGTTGATATCCAGGATCTATAATGATCTATAATGAACTCCTCCACACGAAACAGGCAAACATATCAAAAAATGGGAAGAAGATATGAACAGACACTTCTCCAATGAAGGCATACAAATGGCTATCAGACACATGAAAAAATGTTCATCATCACTAGCCCTCAGGGAGATTCAAATAAACCACATTGAGATATCACCTTAAACCAGTTAGAATGGCCAAAATTAGCAAGACAGGAAACAACATGTGTTGGAGAGGATGTGGAGAAAGGGGAACCCTCTTCCACTGTTGGTGGGAATGCAAGTTGGTGCAGCCACTTTAGAGAACAGTGTGGAGATTTTTCAAGAAATTAAAAATAGAACTTCCCTATGACCCTGCCATTGCACTCCTGGGTATTTACCCCAAAGATACAGATGTAGTGAAAAGAAGGGCCATCTGTACCCAATGTTTATAGCAGCAATGGCCACGGTCACCAAACTATGGAAAGAACCAAGATGCCCTTCAACGGACGAATGGATAAGGAAGATGTGGTCCATATACACTATGGAATATTATGCCTCCATCAGAAAGGATGAATACCCAACTTTTGTAGCAACATGGACGGGACTGGAAGAGATTATGCTGAGTGAAATAAGTCAAGCAGAGAGAGTCAATTATCATATGGTTTCACTTATTTGTGGAGCATAACAAATATGGAGGACAAGGGGTGTTCGAGAGGAGAAGGGAGTTGGGGTAAATTGGAAGGGGAGGTGAATCATGAGAGACTATGGACTCTGAAAAACAATCTGAGGGATTTGAAGTGGCGGGGGGGGGGTGGGAGGTTGGGGTACCAGGTGGTGGGTATTATAGAGGGCACGGATTGCATGGAGCACTGGGTATGGTGAAAAAATAATGAATACTGTTTTTCTGAAAATAAATAAATTAATTAAAAAAAATTAAAAAATATTTGCCAGTCAAGTCTTTAATTAATAAGACTTCATAGGGCATTTAAACTTATAGAATTGACAAACCAAACTTAGAATTGACTTACTGGACTTTTTGGACTAAATTGTAAATTATGGTTTAAAATAGCAGACACCCAAAATGAAAAATCTTTTCAAGTTTCACTTTGAAGAGGTTTGGATTTTATAAGCATACTGCCTTTTCATTGCCCACATGCATAAATATTAGGAGAAATGGTTGCTGAATATATGTGTGCATATGTATATAATGACATCATTATAGCCTGTCGAGAGTACTTTTAAATATATAATAAAAGAATAGTCAAATAGGTGGAATTTTAACTAATCATATATAAATATAGAAAACTGTAAGTTTCTCTGCCTTTCTGAGGCAATGTCTATGTGGAGCCTATAAACATTTGAGAAATGGTTTTCTCTCTTTCTTTCTCTCTTTCTGTTTTCTCCTCTCCTCTCTTCTTTCTCTTTTTTCTTTTTTCCTTTTCTCTTTTCCCCACTCTCGCCACTCCACCACAGTTGCATCTTGTAATCTGTCCCGCGATGGACTACACCTAATTTATAAATGTAAATAATCCCAAACACGTTTAATTATTTTCAATTTAATTTTCCTCTATAGACAGACCCAAAGTTATTTTACTGTGTAGAAAGCAGGAATCAAATTTACAAGTACATCCTCATTGCCAGCTTTATTTATTTATTTATTTATTTATTTATTTATTTATTTTGTATTCCACCAGCCATTAGAAAAATTAGTTGACTCTAATCAAAGTCGTCGCGATCCGTGCGTGAAGTCTGTAATCTCAAATTGTTGGCTCTTGACCATTTAGGAGAATATTCTGGACTGTGATCTTGTTTTTAGAATGAAAATACAAAGTCAAAAATACCACACTGTAAAATTTAGAGTATGTTATCAATGTAGGGGGCTGTACTGAAGGCTTCAGAACAACAAAAAAAGGTGTCCATTTTGGCTACTGTAAGATCTTGATTGTCACTTTCCATACTGCTCAGGAGAGGAAGGCATGTGGATTTTAACAAATTTCTATCTTCCTCGGGAATTATTCAGACTTTTAATTTTAATAACACTTAAAAGCCACAATTTTATTTAGTTATTTAAGGACAGATCTCAGTCAAGACTTAATAATATTACTGAGAAAGATTTACTAATATTTTTAGATGATTGAAATAATTTTAATTGAAACCAAAATAATCTAGGGTAAAAGCAAGGAGCTTTTCCTTCATGAGGCAAGGTCACTGGAAATAACAAGACCTTGTAGGTCTTATTAAGCCCCTATTAAGCCGTTGTAAAGTTTTTCCTTGGCTTCAAATGTAAAATGCTATGTGGTCTACAAAAAAGTAGCAAGGGCTTCCTTAAGTTTCCTGCTCATTATGTGATCATACCCATAGTTTCAATGTACACAGTTCAAAGTGATATTCTGAATACCAAGTAATAAAATAAGTTTTGTGAAAGTTTTTTCAAAAATTTTGATGCTAAACTTGAAAAGAAAATCTATTTTGATATTAATTTTTCCTCTTTCACAAAAAGTGCATTTAATGGTAGCATATTTTCTAATTTCTGCAGTTTCAGGGAAATGACAAGGAGGGATTTCAGAAGTTCTGGGGATGTATTTTGATATTTTAACAAGTCTATTGCTAAATATGATTAGACGCTCAATAAATAATTGAATTGTTTGGGTATTTTCGCTGGGGAGAACGTAATTTCTATTTCTTTTCTTTTGTTTTCTTTAAAAAATTCCTGGAAAGTCTCCATTAAGTAGAAAACAAAACAAACCATAAGACCCAGAAGGAATAAATAACAAAATCAACTTCGGGGCTATGGAGTCTGACTTAGCAGCTTGTACTCTATCCTTTATAACAAAACTTCTCTGCTAATGTGAAGCAGCTGTGGCAATTTCACAAAATGGCCCAAACTGTTGAAAAGCCATTAAGAGTCTGATGTATGTAGAATAAAAAGGTTCATTCAGCTTTTTAAAAGGTTTCCCAATATGGAGTGTTATTTTATTTTATAACCACGTCTTAGTCATATTAAGTTTAAATGCCACAGAAAATTTTAATGACCATGTGCCTGACTTTTTTGGTGAAATAGCAAGAATTCTTCAACATGCCTAAAATTCTTGTACAAAAAAATTGGCTCAAATCTATTAGGGACACTGTAAAAGTCCCCACTATTAAATGCATGGGTAGAAAATTGAGCAACACGTATAGGATGATTTATCATTTATGTTTGTAGAAGAACCTAAATAAATTATAATCAATTTCTTTAATCCTAAGGCACATAGAAGCTTTTGGAAATAATGAAAACCACTTGCTTTCCCAGCCTTTTCTTTGGTTTGAGTCTCAGCTACTAACTGTACATTTTTGAATTCACTTTTTATAGATGTATGCTTCTTAAAAACAAGTTTTGTCTTTTTTCTTAAAGGTGTATGAAAGATTATATGTATGTTTTCCTTCCTGTTTTTCTTCTGAAGGTAATAGCTGTGTGATGTTTTTTATGCTTTACTTATCTTGGTTTTTACAAGGTCTGTCTTTGTGCCCTTCAAATTATTTCTTTTTCTTCATTTTTAAAAAGATTTTATTTATTTGTGTCAGAGAGAGAGAGCGCGCACATGTGTGCGAAGAATGGGGCAGTGGGGAGGGGCGCAGGAAGGAACAGAGGGAGAGGGAGAAGCAAATTCCCAGCTGAGGTTGGAGTCCCATGGGGGCTTGATCCCACGACCCTGAGATCTTGCTTAACCAGCTGAGCCACCCAGACACCCCAGTGCCCTTCAAATTATTTCTAAGAGAAAATGAGGCATTAGTTTATTACTGTAGTCAGTGTCCTACCTGATAGGAGGTAAATATTTTCAGCAGACTTATAACTGCACTGCTACGAGAGCTATAAATGTGTTCCTTAGCAATCCCTTGTATTGGTTAGTCTCATAAATGAGAATTATTATTTGCTAATAAGTAAGAAATAACTGGAAATCTGTTTTGGGGAAGAAACAGATTTAGAGAATTTGAATAAACTTGCACCTAACTTTAGGAGTTGAGACAGAATGTGGGGACGGTTTCACTTCAATGTTTTGTGATTTATTTTTTCCCCTCTCTGCCATATTCTTAACTGTCTTGAACTTTTAAAATCACATAATTCCCTGTTTTTTCCTTTTATTATTATTAATTTGGGCCCAGGAAATTTAAAGAAAAATATATAATGTAGGCTTCCAAAGTGCAGTCAATGCCATTCACAATTTTTCTCGCCATAGACAATCCTGTGGTCTGGAAGACAAGTGGGATTATCTTTATCTAGCCTTCACCATTTTATGCATAATTCTAATTACTTGATCTGGGATGCTACTTTCTAATTAATCTCTGGCTCATTTCAGCAAAAATTCATCCTTAATAATTACTTGGTTTTATCTTTAGGTGTTATAGTTGTGTTAAAAGTTTTATTTTTATCAGATTAAAGATTACTTTTTAAAAAAATGAAACATGATCACTGAATAAAGAGGAGGAGTTTAGACTGTAAATAAAGGAGGGGGGTTTCTTTTTAATAGAATCAAATTTTTTAGGAAATTTAATATGCCATTGTTTTATGAATGAGTTTATGAATGGACTGGAATAAGACTAGTCAATAGGGTAGGACAGAGGTGATATAATTTTGATTATAAGCAGTTGAAATGGGAATGAAATTGAGTGGGATATTTTGGGGAAAAAAGAATAATGGACTAGATAATTGAACCTGGGCCAAGATGGGGGAAGGAGTCCAGAATAATCCTAAGAAGACTCAAAAAATAATAGTAAATATGAGGTCAATGAACAACGACTACCGTGGAGAAACCAAGGCAAATATAACTGTGAGTCCTAAAAATTGGGAAGAATATGTCTTTTCAAGAAAGTACCACAAGATATCATAATTCAGAGGAATTGTTTTTGTGAAATGAAAATGTAGTACAAGTTGCACTGACAGGAAAACAGCAAAGATAAACACTTTATAATGAATGGCCACTTCAAGTTGGTCTTTTTTCTTGCCATATTTGGCTTTTTAAGGGAACTGTGGATTTAAAATACAGGAAAATTAACATGAGATATTTTGGGTTTGGGCCCCACTGTTTTTTTACTTGCCACAGTGCTATTTATTTTCTTTTTTCCAGATCATTTTCTCACATACACACCTACCCCCACATTTAGCCACTCCTCCATCCACACATACACACACAGATTGAAATTAGGAATTATTTTATAATCCTTTGCATTCCCCAGCATCCAGTGTTGCCTTGGGCAGAGGATTGGCAGTAAAATTACATTAATTAACTCAGCCATTCAATTGTTCATATTTCTGGGTGCTGCTGAAAATGACAAAGATGAATAAAGCTCTACACAGCTTTCATGTATTTCGTGATCTATTATTGTTTGATTGCCATTTGTGACAGGCAGGGAATAAATACCTATTTTTTGACAATGTTGAGGTATTTGTCTTCTTAAGATCAAGTGTGATTCTTTGAATAGACTAAGTGAGGTAATGCCTATGATATACTTAGCGTAGTGTTTGGCACATAGTAATCTCTCAATAATTTATAGTTGTTTTTTAAAAATCATTGTCATGATTAAAAAAGTAGAGATTACCTGAAGTTCTTTGGTAAATATTCACAATATGATTTTTATCACTCTCCAAAATGGCAAGTGAGGGGCCCTGAAGATTTAGCTTCATTGGATTCAGGATATGTGGCTTTTGTTCCAACAGTACTTAGAAGTGCTTTTAGAAATAAGACAATAAAAAATGTTTTGCTCTATCAAAATTTACCTTCATTTCAGGGCTACTCTCCTATGCCATCTATTCCATCATCTCTCTTTAAAAAAATTCTGTTGATAGAGTTAAACACCTATTTTCTTGACTGTCTTTCAAAGTGCATAGGTATAATACATTCCAAGTTAATTCTAAAATAGCTTCTGAGTATTACCATCATATTTTACATATGGTGGCAGTGGGGTCAAATAGGATATAAGTGGCTTGATCGTAGTCTTAAGAAAATTCCATGGATTTTAAAATACCAACAGCAGTGTGTAAACCTGGCGATTCACATACCTGTACCCCTGGGGATAAAAATATATTATATGTTTATATAAAAAAAAGAGATAGAAAATAAAAATCTGAATCACTAAAAAAATAAAATAAATGGCAAGATTTCATTTCTTTTGATGGCTGCATAGTATTCCATTGTGTATATATACCACATCTTCTTGATCCATTCATCTGTTGATGGACATCTAGGTTCTTGCCATTTGCGACAACATGGATGGAACTAAAGCGTATCATGCTTAGCGAAATAAGTCAAGCAGAGAAAGACAACTATCATATGATCTCCCTGATATGAGGAAGTGGTGATGCAACATGGGGGCTTAAGTGGGTAGGAGAAGAATAAATGAAACAAGATGGGATTGGGAGGGAGACAAACCATAAGTGACTCTTAATCTCACAAAACAAACTGAGGGTTGCTGGGGGGAGGGGGTTTGGGAGAAGGGGGTGGGATTATGGACATTGGGGAGGGTATGTGCTTTGGTGAGTGCTGTGAAGTGTGTAAACCTGGTGATTCACAGACCTGTACCCCTGGGGATACAAATATATGTCTATAAAAAAATAAAAAATTAATTTAAAAAAATAATAAAATAAAATAAAATAGCACCAGTTACATTGAAGAACTACTATATGTCGGTACTATGTCTTCCTGAATCAGTAATCTGTCAACTTTCATCCGTTCTTCTCCTACCTTCTATAACCTTCTCCACATCTTTTACTATCTTTCCTGCCCCCTTCTGTTTGTCTTTAACATGGCTCCCCATGGACTCCTCTGGTAGTATTAGCTTTTCTTCTATGATGCACTAGTTTCTAGGTGAGCATTATATTCTTAAGCATCTAGGCATAGCTGTAATTGATTTAACCACTTGACTTTAAGCCACAGTTCAATTTTCAACTGATACGATGACACCTTTTCTAAGGGAAGAAAATAAGAGACCTATAAGTCAAACAGGAGATAGGGTAAGTGCTCCTATCTGACATCTTGATTAATATGAATGAAATCAAGCTTAGTTTAGTAGTTCATAAGTTCATGTCAGCAATGATAACACTAGCCATTAGTGATGACATTGAAAATGTTGAGCCTTTAACTCGGATTTTCTTTGAAGTTCAAGGGACCTAGCTACCAAATTTCAGCTCTAAAACAGAATGGGAAATACAAAAGAGAAAATGCTGAAAATATCAAATGGATATAATTTACTTCTTCAACATCATGCTTCTTAATACTCTCAGGGAATTTTTATTAGTTATGGAATTATGATCAATGTGAATATTAAATAAAAGCCACCAATTTTATGTTAAGAAGAGAGATCATAGTACCTTTTGAGAAGCTAGCTTTCTGTAATGCAGAAAGAAAGAAGATAATCCATTTTTTTTCCTGGAACGGAGTATGTAATAATTTCCATGTGGCTACTTTGTTTCCCAATGACTGTTTCCCAATGACTGTGGAAGGATCACGTTGATGACATTAGGGTCTAATCATTAGTGTATCAGGGGTACATTTGTTTTTCCATTAGTCTGCAGTGTTTCCCATTCAGGGGTCGTGGATCATCTGTGGTAGGTTCACCTGAGAAAATTATTAAACATTGACATTTCCTGGATCTCACCCTAGGTCTACTGAATCAGAATCTCTGGAGATAGAGCCTGGGAGTCTGCATTTAATAGCTCTCGAGGTATTTGTTACACATACTAGAGTCTGAGTCTCAGGACCTTCTAAACTCATAGAGAGTTTTTTTTTTTTTTTTAAGATTTTATTTATTTATTTATTTTAGAGACAGAACTCGCGTGAGTTGGGGTGGGGGTCAGGGTAGAAAATCCTAAGTAGACTCTGAGACTCTGCACTAAACGTGACCTCCACTTGGGGCTTGATCTCATGGCGGGAGACCACAACCTGAGAGTGAGAGAGTGAGACGCTCAGACAACTGAGCCACCCAGGTGCCTCTAAGTTCATAGTTTTCAAATGGAGGATTATGAAACTTTGTCCCTCCTCTGAACCTAGGAAAGAATTGGAATTTTTATTTCTGAGCAAAGACTATATTAGGGAAGGTCAACCTTGGTAGTTTTACTCCTTCCGATGAAATGCTCAGCATGGTCATGGTGATATTAAATCATGAGAAAAGAGTTATAGAATTGTCCCTTCTCCAGCCCCCCCCCCTCAGTCAATTTTGAGAAGTTCTGGAAGATTGTTGTAGCATAATAATAATTGAGGTAACTAAAGATGGCCATCTGACATCTATAGTGCTCACAATGGGAACAGATTAGGCAGCAAATTGCCTGATTAGAAGTCTATTTAGAATATAATAACTTCTCATTGGACAGATAGTGGTGCTTAAATATGCCCAGGCACACCAAAGTATATTACTTGATATTCCAGTCAATGTTAAATGTAACTGGGATGCTTGTTCATAAGCCGGTCAAGAGATGCTCTATGAATCTTGATGTAGAAGGAGGCTGAGTGAGTCAATGTGCCTATTTTTGTTATTCTCATTTTTCATTTATACTCCTCAAGGTTGTGCTTAGGCATTCCATATGTCTGAGGAACTGTTTTCACCTCATATAAACTTAGAGGTCACTCTTTTGTGCTCCTCTCACGCCAGAGATTGATTTCATGCTCAGATGATTTATTAGTCCTGTTGCTTCCTCCCAGGCCCCGTCTTGGTGTTCCCCATGGAGGTAGCAGAGATCCCTGGTATAATTTTTACAGCATACAAGACTGATTTCTAGTCCTATCCCAGCATCTTGTCATTGGAGGAGGGCTGGGAGGTTCCTTGGTTGAAGTCAGAGCCTGAAACTAATTGATAGTACTGTTTCTTTACCTTTTCTCAGAAATGTTGGAGTTGGTAGAGTTTTGTATTGGGATCTGAAAGGTGTTTTATCCTTTCATTCACTTTGGTTGTTTTGAATATTTAAAGGAATGATTTTATGGATATTTGAGAACAAGAGAATAGGAATCAAGAGTGCCTCTATTCACTTAGTCTTCCTCTTGCAAGTCTTACTATTTTTTTAATTAAACTTTTAAAGTGCCAGTAATTCACCTTGTTGTCCTGGTATCCCTGGGTCTTTTATAGCTATTTTCTTGCAGGTCTGTAACATGTCAACATTTTCCACTCTTGTAATATTCATTTTTCATTATCTCCATACCAAAAAGGGAACTGTATTTGTAAGTGGAAAAATTACTATGTATTCACTTTTCACATATCATCTTCATATGTTGATGGAGTCTTTAAACTGCCAAATAAATAAGCCAAAAAACCCTTTTAAAATAACTTCTCCTTGAGTGCACTTGTCATGATGAGCACCAGGTTATGTATGAAAGTGTTAAATCACTATATTGTATACCAGAATCTAATACAACACTGCATGTTAACTAATTGGAATTAAAATAAAACTTAATACATATACATATAAATATGGACTTCTTCTCAAACATTATTCTCTTTCTCTTTTATTCAAGGTTCTCCTATAAAGGCAAAAATAAATCTCTCACTAGTGTATTATTTCTAACTAGCTTTGCATCAGTTTAACATTTATGGTGAATACCAAATCCTGCTTTCTATGACCTTCAAGGCATCCTCCAATTTCACTGAATGGAATATCCAAGGACATTAGGTCAAATTTAAGCAGCCATCTGAGTTCAGTTCTAAAGTTTCTTTGCCTTGTTATATAAACTCATTTGATGATACCAGGACAGTTGTTGTTTGAAGACCAAAGTTAGCTGTGGTTCTAGATGTGTGGGTCTGCTCTGTAGTGAACCTAGTTGAGGTTATCTTCTGAACTTTCTATTTGTACAGTAGAAGAAGGCTAGATCATGAAAGATTCTGGGAATTTCTTAAATTAATGATGAAGTATACAGAAGAGTCTTGGGCTGCCAATATGGACTCTTTGGGGGAAGTGACATAGACAGTGGTTGGGAGTTGGAAGTCTGGAGTCTGTTAGACCTTGTTTTAAAGGTCTAAAGATTTCACAGCTGGGTATTTGTGGCCAATTTACTTAACCTTCCTAAGTTTTCATTTTCCTGTTTTAAGAACACTGTTGTTTTTAAAATCAAATGAGATAATGTTAAGTGTTTAATACCAGGGCCCTACACATGGTAACTAATGGCAGATACATTAATGTCACTTTTACCTCATATAGTGACCTTTTCTGTATCCTTCTAATTTATAGATCTAAGCTTTTAGCTTATAAATGTAAGCTTGGTAATCTACCAAAATAATGAAAATATATTTATTTCATTCACAGATCTCTCTACCTCTGAGGTACTGATTCAGTGTTGATTGGTTACTATCAACCAATTTGAAGTTCCTATAATTAGTTTTTGATGATTATGAATAATAGGATACATCGGAGAGGTACCAGTTTTGAAATCAGAGTAGTTACAAATCTTGGATCTTACACTTCCTGATTATGTATTTAAGTTTCTCAGCCCTCTTTAGCTAAGCTCAGGTTACCATATCTAAAGTGGGGCATCAGTAACTACACTATAGGCTTGTCAGGAAAACTTACTTAAAGTGTGTAACCACCAGTCTACTATGCTGCCACTAACTGCTTGATAGACATCAGTTCCCTCCTCTCTTCTCCCACAAATAATTCAGAAGTATTTATTGCTTTGGGAAAATTTTTTTTGGACTGAAAGATCTTTTGTTCCATTATATCTTTTACTCTCCCCAAATCACCTTGGCTACTGCAGGTACCACCTGGCACACCAAAGATTTAGGCATATGTTATCCTTCCATTCTGTAAACCCACTAAAAGGAATAAGAAGGTATATATATATATAGTTGGTATATACCAAAAAAAGGGGGGGGGACAAGGTGAGACAAGTGGACACTAGAGGAACAGATTCCCAGGAATGTGAAGCCTCAGCCATAATGTGGGAAATGCAGACACTTCCTGATTTGTAACACAGAACCCTAACATGATTCAGGAATCTGGGACCAAATATTACTGATAATGGTATAAAGGTGAAGCGGAAAGAAGGATTTGTCAGGAATTTGTTAAATGGGGAATTAGAGCACTCTTTGTAGCTGGGAAATAGCTCCCACCACACACACACACAGACACACACACACAGACACACACACACACACACACACACACACACACACACACGTTTCATGACCTAACAGAAGCCTGGACATTTACTTTCTGGTGAGGGTTAACTGGAGGACTTGAGTTAGAAGGATCAGGAGACAATGCTGAAGGTAAGAACACCATATTGGAAGTAGGGAGCAAGGTGAGAGGGGGAATTTTGAACTAAGAATGCCTGTCTCATCCACTCCCAAGTCAAGAGAAATCAGGCCAAGACCTTTGAGGCAGAAGTTTAAAAGGTTTCTTACTGATAATCAGATTAGACCATGAGAAAAGATCCAATAAAGCCAAAGATTTCTTTATAACGGTAAAGATAGTTCTCCTCTTCCTGGTACCGCAGAGGGAGACACCTTTATAAATATAAATTTTATTTACAAAAGGAAAACTTATGCCTTTTTTAAAGAAGAATTTTTCCTATGTCTACTGTTTCTCGATGCCCTTTAACTCAAAATAACCCCCATATCTTGGAGTGGCACATTTTGCTACCCTTCAGGCCTTATACCCAGAATTATAATTTTCCTTTGGGCTAATAAGGAAACTGGGTTTACCCCAAAATGAAAGTTAGTTTATTGTAATTGAATATCATTCAAAATGGCAATTATCGATGTTACAGTCATCTCTGATTTATGATGAACAGAATAAGAAGAACTCTGTTAAGCTTTGAAAATTTTTTCTGATTACATGGTAAAAGGGCAGGAGAGCAAAATTAGCCTCTATTTGGTTAGGGGCTAGTTTCTTTTGTCAAACTTAATATTCATAATGGCTCCCATTGGCCTCAATTTGAATGTGGCCAGTAGGGTTATTTTGCATTTTGCCAACCCCCATGTAAATGGGCAAATTCTACAGGTAGACAATTATGTGGAGATCTAAGTGTGCATGTATGTGTGTGTGTGTGTGTGTGTGTGTTAACAAATGCTCTCTCCTTGACCAAACTTTATTCAGGCTCTTCTGAGTCTTCTTTTCAACTAGACCTCTGTCTTGACCCCATTCCTGTGAGTCTGCACAGCCCAGTTTTAGCACCAGTCTTGCCAAGTCAGCTTGGGGAAAATGTTCCACTTGTGGTATTTGATCGCCCTTGATCTACCAAATTCCTTCTCCCGACGATCTGTCAGGTGGTATCTGATCACCTTGACCCTGCTGGCAGCATGAATCCTGTTAGGTCAGTCCAGTGAAAATTCCCTCCTAACTTTGATGTCTCCTCTTAATAATTTTCCACCCATGAACTTGAGCTCCCATGCCAAGTTGCTCCCTGGCTTTATAAATCCCTGCTTACTCTCGTCTTTTTCAGAATTAGGCCAGTTCCATCCCGAGCTCTTCTCCCTATTATGGTAGTTTTTGAACAAGATCTGTTTTCACTGTTCTGTGTACTGTTTGGCCATGGTTTTCAGTGTGCATGTGTGCTTATTGAGAAGTCTCATTAATCCGTGCTAATCCTGTGCAAAGGAGTCAGTCTACCTTACTGAAAAAAATCTCACAAAATGCTTTGTTGGTGAAAGTCCTTGGAAGACTTATTTTATTTTATTTTAAAGATTTTATTTATTTATTTGCCAGACACAGAGAGAGAAAGTACAAGCAAGTGGAGAGGCAGACAGAGGGAGAAGCAGGCTTCCTGCTGAGCAGGGAGCCTGATGCAGGCTGGATCCCAGGACCCTGGGATCATGACCTGAGCCGAAAACAGACACTTAACCGACTGAGCCATCCAGAGATCCTTGTGAGACTTATTTTAATGACTAGATAGGGTTACATTTTGTCCGCTTTTGTAAAGTTTCCTTCTGAGACCGTTCTTCTCTACTATCTGGCAGAAGTTATGAAGCTCTAGCTAAGTAAGGGTAAACATTAGTTAAGTGCCTGTTGAAATTATTCTACAAATGTTAATATGATCAACATACATTTTGGGGGTGTGGTATTTTCTTTGTAAAGAAGTTACGGTATGCACCAAAACTTATATACTCAGTCAGCTCAGAGCTATCAATTTAGTGCAACATGATGGAGACATAGATTTCACTTTCAAGAATATGATTTTATGGGTGAAAAACTGAGAACACTTTTTTTGTTAATAATGTTTTAAATTCAAAGATAGCTTTTCTCTGTCTTCACTGCTTATGAGTATGATAGTAATCTTGCTTTTCATAAACTTGATTTTTAATTATGTTTTTAAAAATATAATTAAAAATATTTAATGTTATCATGAATAAGTTTTCTCCAATCCCTAAGACAAAAGGAGAAAATAAAGTTCTAGGTTCTAATTTTTGAGCAGATTTTTGTAAAATTTTCAACTGACTCATCTTAAATAATCATCTAGTGCTTGCTTCTGGAAAAAAATAAAAGCCGCTGAGGATAATTTAGACCATTTCTTTACTTTGTGGTCATTGGAGAAACCAACTTGACTTTCACATAATACCTAAACATTTTCTTGGTAGAGTTCTCTAAAGGAAAGCTCATTCAAATATTAACAAATCTAATTAATGTTTGTTATTTATAGCAAAAATAAAAATTGATGCATTTTATGTTTTCTTCAGATAAACTCGCTGAATTAGCAGAATAAAGTTGATTACAATTTTATTGGATGACTTTTATTATTAAAAGGAGTCCTCTAATCAATAATCATAGAATGATTCTTTTCATGAAGAAATTTTGTTTTTAAAGGGGACTTTTGTAGGGAAAAATCACACACTTCCTTGTGTTATATAGCAAGCATCCTGTATGTTATTTAGAGATCCTTTATCATGGAGGGTGGTCCAGTGGTAATTTACCAGGGAAAAGAAGGAGTGTACAAAAATTTAATTATTATTTGACCTCAAACAATTATATGCCACTAAACTAATTAAAGAGCAAATTAACAATGTCCCACTAATGGGCAGTCTGCTTCTTACATGACTCACTCATCTTTCACAAAGAATAAGTGATTTGTGTTAGAAGAGAGTTGTGAAGGATGTTTTTGGGGATAACTGTCGCTGTCATTGCTATGTTAAATCACAGGCCCAACCTCGGGATAAAAACAGACAGGCTTATCAGGAGCCAGGGAAATGGCCGCTCCGGCCTGATAGCTGTGAGTCAAGGCCTTGTTTAAAGCTATGACTCAGTGCGGGGCAGGCGGGCAGCCCAGTTTCCCTCAGTTCCTCCCAAACCGGCCATTCAGCCTCTAATATGCAGGTTGCGTGCCTCAAGCCGATTATTTCTGTGAAGTCTCTCAGAGTCAGCTCTTATTTTCTCACAGGCATTCATCTTCATTTCCAAGTGAATGAAGGGGGGGATTCAGTAGTGGTGCTGTCCACAGAGCAGAGCTAACAGTTTAATCATAATAACAGCTGAAGAAACTTCTGGAAGAATGTTACTTCAAACATGGAGGCTTTCAATGTATCCGTGTGGAGTGTCCAGTCTGTTGGCGGCCAGTGCACTTGTTTAGTCAGGCTGTTTTTTTTGTTTGTTTTTTAAGGAGACTCCAAGTACCCACAAGTGTAAATAGGGATCCTGAATCTACACGTGTTATTATTGAGAGGGTATTTTTATGTCCATTGTTTCCCTTCTTATGGCTTTTTATCATTTCTTTGATTTAGTCTGTTCTTTCTTGTGACTAAACGACAAAGGCTTATTTTTTATTGCTTCTTTATTAAACAATCTATAATTTCACTTGGCCATCAAGAAGCAGCAACCTAGGGACCAAGTATAATAATGATGTATTTCTGTCAAATCGCGGCATGAATGTGATAATAGGCAGCAATTACCAGTGTGCAGATGCAACAGGGGGTGTGGTTCAGTGGAGGAAACCATATTCCTTGCGGCAACCTTGATATTCCACGCGGATCTGTTACTATCACGCTTAGAGGCCAAGTTGGAAATCCAGATTTTTATGTGCGTTCAATGGACTTTTAAAAGTTGGCAACTAATTTAAAAAATTTTTAAACACTGTGCAGGCCAAGAGCCAGCTTGCAAGCTGTTTCTGGCTTCTGGACTGCCAACAGGCAACTTCTGCTTTCTTCTTGAAAGTTCTGATGGCGTTCTTTATTTCACTATAATTTACTGAGAAATGATCCTCATTTTCTGTTACTTCAGTGCCAATAGAAAGAATTGCAATAAAAAAATTTGAAAAAAAAATGGGTCAAGTGAGAACGAGTAATTTGACATCAACTATTTATTATCACTATTCTTTAGGGAAAAAAAGATATGTTTAGAGATGTTACATGATTTGCCCCAATTGCAGAAAGCTCATATAATGTGTGCCTTCTAAACATAATTCTTGTATTCTTTCTAGTCACTCTGTGTTATGAACTGAATTGTGTCCCCTAACCCCCAAGGTGACTGCATTTGGAGATAAAACCTTTAAAGAGATAATTGAGGTTATATGAGGTCATATGTGTGAGACCCCAATCCAAAAGTACTGGCCTCCTTCTAAGAGACATTAAGGGTATATGTTTGCAGAGAAAAGGCCGCACGAGGACCCAGAAGTGGATGTCTACAGGTCAAAGAGAGAGACATTTCAGGAGAAACAATCTGGAGGCCTTGGTCTTGGACTTCCAGCCTCTAGAACTTTGAGAAAATAAATTTCTCTTCTTAAAAAAAAAAAAAAAAAAGGCCACAATCACAGCCTTCTCCCTTTAAATGGTCAGATACTGCTTCATACTTCCTATAGTTCAGGGAAACTCCTATTATCTAGCATGTTAAGTTCAAAATACTTGAATGAAAGTAACTAATTCCATTATTACACGTTACATGAGATCAGGTGTCCAATATTAAATTTGGGTTTCTGATCTCCTGTAGCATGTAATGGGGATGCAATTATATTTGCTGAATGAATGAATGCTGATAAATACTTGAATGTTTGTGAAAGTCTGTATAATTAAAGTATTTCCCTTTTCTTTTGAATGACATCGATTTAGATATAAATATTGGTATCTCTAAAAAGTCATGAGAAAAAAATGCAACATTTTTCTTAAAATATAATTTGCTGACACAAACCTCCATTTTTACCTACATAAATTGTGACAAGGAAGGTTTTCATTTAGATTTAGTACTGTATTAAATTTCACTCCGAGATTATACTTTTTTCATTCCTATATGCATTATTTTATTATAAATGACCTGGAAAAATAAATAGCTAACATGCTCCCAGGTGTTAGAAATTAAATTTTAATAATAGATATCTTCCAAATTTTCCAGAATGAGGAAACTAAGTAATGCAGTTGAAAAATTATCCTATTTGAAAGAAATTTCAAGGTCTGGACCTGGGTGAAATGATTTTATTACTATCTAGATTAAGAAATTAAAATATGTCCTTAATATAATACTCTTAATCTATTTTCAAATATAAAAATAATTATTTAGAAGAGTCAAAATGTGTTTGCTATCTTAAAATAAAAATTCCTATGAAATTATATTTAATAGTGAATAAGGGGCATTGATTCCCGGGATACCCAAATAGAAACTATGCTTACTGTATGTATAAGAATGATACAGAGAAACTAGAGAGAGGGAAAAAAGGAAGAAAATGCTTTAATTTATAACAGATGTTTAAAGTACACCTTGGGATACATTCATTATGGACATACACAATTAATCCTTCAGAGACTGCTGCTCACATCATGCTTTCCTTACCTGTTCATTGGTTTACACCTGCGCATGAGGAGTGCACCTGGTTGAAATGTGAGTGACTCCCAAACTCAGCTTGTTAAATCTTTTTCTATAAATTTTCCTCTTTAAAATGTAGCAAAATAAATTCAGAAACAAAGAAACACACCTACATAAACAAGGAGATCCCTGAAAAGCATAAGCAGCCACTGGACTCAACCAGAAAGCACAGGTGGAAAGAGAGTTTAAAGGACCTTAGAGCACTATGAATGTTTTTCACAGTGTCACAATTACAGAAACACCTGGTTCTGCAAATGGGCTGATCTACTAGGAAAATTTTCCACAGTGTTCGATGGGCCTCAGAGCAGCTTTAATTCGTAGAATGTTACATAGAAGACTATGTAGGTTTTAGTTAGTTACATGCCAAAGCAAAATAGTTAGAAATATCTGAGATTCCCCGACTAAAGACCTCTTGGTTAACTCTTGTTCTGTCCACCATATAAGTCTTTACTGTGCATTTTTACTGTACCTATTAATAGCAAAATTTAAAACATGAGACTTGCCTGATTTGAAGGATATATAAGGATTTAAATTACAGTTCTAATTTTATGTGGGGACCTAAGACATCATTAGGCAAAGCAGTAAGATTGTTGTCTGGACAGGGAGTTGTAATTTCTCTATTTAAGACACCAACTTAGAGTAGCAACTCTATTGTGAAAGCAGAGTGGTGGAGATTAGATGTCACATACTACCCCGGTGATATGTCAGTTAGTTCCTGATCATCCTTGTTTCAATTTTTGTTACAAATTCAGGATAACGTAAATATCTACTATGCTTGATTGTATCTTTCGTAACTACAGTCACTGAAGAGTTTCTGTTGATTTTCTGGTAGAGTACTGGAAGTCTAGAAATTTATAAAACCAAAACAATGTTTTAATGCATAAGAATACATAAATAATAAAGATAGACAATTGTTATTTAGAAGCACAGCTTAGGGACACCTAGTGCCTCCGTTGGTTAAACATCTGACTCTTGATTTTGACTGAGGTCATGATCTCAGATTTGTGAGATCTAGCTCCACGCTGGGCTGTGTGCTCATTGGCAGAGTCGGCTTGAGATTCTCTCTTTCTCTCTCTCTCTCTGACCCTCCCCTTCTCTAAAATAAGTAAGTAAATCTTAATAAAAAAAAAATAAATAAAAGCACAGCTTAGTTGCCTACTTTTCACTAGTTGAGAAGTGATATCATCTAATCCTGGTGAGTGTAGCAAATTATTTATGTTCTATCTTTAGACCAGAGTTTTCACTGGATGACTCAATATTCAGTTTTGATATTGTGACCTCTCAGACTATCAGGAACAGACTTGTTCAGATGCAAGTGCGAAACCACAAAAACAGTTCTTAATACAACAATAATCAGTTCTAGGTTTGTCTCTGCCCTTTGTGGTTATGGAAAATAAGGAATGACTGAAAAGCCTCCCATCAATATTTTATGGGAATGAGAGAATAATTGGTACTTACTGATAAGAGCAAAGCGGCTTTACACAAGTAAATTATGTATCTGGGGAATGGAATTGGGAGGTGATGGGGTGTTTGTCTCCAGAGCTATCAAAAAGGTTGGATTGTGTCTGGCAGGTTTGATATGTCAGAAGAGTAATAGGGAACCCAAATTAGGAAGGCTCTTAAAAGTCATAGTAAGTCCTTCAGATATTACTTTCACTGAGAGGGGCAGACATGGACATTTGCAACAATGGGGTGACATGGTTTGCTTTAGGTTTTAACAAGATAACTCTGGCTGCTGTGTCAAGAGAAGGGGGAAAGGACAGAAACAAAAGACCAGTTAGGAGGCTCTTGGAATAGGCCAGGATGGACCAGCTGTGGCTCAGATTAGGATGGTGCTGAGGAAGTGGTAAAAAGCAGTCAGAACCACTGTATTTTGAAGCGACATCAGATTTGCAATAATAGGTCAGATTTTGAATCAGAAAGAGAGGTCAGGATGCCTCCAAGTTTTGTAGCCTGGAAAAGGAGAAGGATCAAGTTGATTTTAACTGTTAGGAGCCATGCCATGAAATAACATTAGATAATATTATTTTTTAAAATTTATTTATTTGCCAGAGAGAAAGAGAGAGAGAGAGAGAGAGAGAGAGAGCGCACAAGTAGGCAGAGGGGGAGAGGGAAGTAGGCTCCCTGCCGAGCAGAGAGCCCGATGTGGGACTCGATCCCAGGACCCTGAGATCATGACCTGAGCCGAAGGCAGAGGCTTTAACCCACTGAGCCACCCAGGCACCCCTAGATAATATTATTTTTATTAATTCTGTATTATTATATCATAATGTAATAATAGCTCAACTATGGAGCTTTGAGATTACTTCTATTTCTTCATTATTATAAATTAAACTGTGGTTAATATACTTGGAAACAAATAACTCTGCATATAACTCTTATTTCTTTGATGTATCCCATTGCCATGAACTTTTAAGGCTCTTGATACATATTGCCATACTGCTTTTCAGACATTTTGTAGACACAACCAGTATGTTAAAGTAAAACTATGCATCTATATATTTATCTATCTTTTTATTCTTAGTAGTAAATTTTATTCATTGAGTATTTAATAATATCAAGCACAGTGCTGATCATTTTACACACATCATCTTTTTTTCATTTTCATGGAAGGATATGGGGTAGATACTTTAATCTTATTTTACACACCAGGAAACAATCTTAGAGAAAGTAACCTGTCAAAAGTCATCTAACTGATAGTGTCAGAATTCAAGTAACTATCTAAGTTTAGTTTTTTGCTTTTAAGCACGATGACATGCTATCTCTTTACTGGAAAACTTCGGTGTGCTAATTTTTCAGCATATTTTATAAGATATGTCTAGTTAGATTTTAAAAATTATAGGTGACATCTTTATTTTCATTGGGATATTTAGTCCATGTATTTATTATAGTAACTGATGTTAGATTTTACTTCTGTTTCTTAATTTATTCCATTTGTTGTTTTGTTTTTGTGTTTTATGTACCTCTTTGGACCTATTTTATCTGCCTTTGTTTATTCCAAAGACTTGGAGGGTATATATTCCACCCTGAATATTATGAATGAGTAAATTCATTTTTTTAAAAAGATTTTATTTATTTATTTGTCAGAGAGAGAGCACAAGCAGGTAGAATAGCAGGCAGAGACAGAGAGAGAAGCAGGCTCCCCATTGAGCAGGAGTGCAATGTGGAACTTGATCCCAGAACCCTGGGATCATGACCTGAGCTAAAGGCAACTGCTTAACTGACTGAGACACACAGCCATCCTGAGTAACTTAATTTTTCAAAGATAAAGCTGGATTTATATTTTCTCAATTTTTAATTTAATAACTTTAATTTACTTAACCTTTCCATGCACCCTGAAAAATCATCGTATTTGTTGCAGATTAACATATTTGCTGCAAAATTAATGAGCTTGTATTTTTCAAAAATGGCCACAACAATACCTGCCATGCTACTTGTTCATCTAGAACAGGGATCAACAGACTTTTCTGCAAAGAGACAGCTATTAAATGCTTAAACTTGGTGGACCACGTGGTATGGGTTGCAGCTACTCAATCCTGCTGCTTGATGCACAAACTGCTGTAAACAATACAGAAATTTATGAGTGAAATGTGTTTGTGCTAAAAAAAAAAAAAAATCTTTATTTACATTATCAAGGAGAGGGCCAGATTTGGCCCACATGCTGTAGTGTTCCAATCCCTATTCAAGAATCTTTATATTCCTCCATCAAGAGGTGGAGATCAATTCTCTTACACCTAAATCTGGGAGGATCTCTGTTTCCGTTGTAACCTATAGAATGTGGCATGTGCGACTGCAAGGCTAGGTCAAAAAGGACAACGGAACTTCTTCCTTGCTTGCTAGAAGACTAATATTGGAACACTGAACAGCCATGTAAGGAGTGCTGAGGACCTGAGACTACCATGACGTGAGGAAGCTCAAACTACTTGGGAAAGTCCCAAGATTACATGAAGAGATGCCTGAGCTCCAACCGTATTGTCTCCCTCATGAAAGACACTGAGAGAGAACCATATAGATGAGCCTTTACCACATAAATTCTTGACACAGAGAACCTGGGAGAAAATACAATGATTGTTGCTGTTTTAGGCTACCGAGTTTTAGAATAGTGAGTTATGCAGTGATAATAACGGGGTGAACATATAACACCTGTAGGTGGGAGGGCTGCTGCAATGAAAACCAGAGATAAGTTGTATTGGTTTTGGTATTGGATAGAGGTGGTGGCTAAATCTCAGAATGAGTTTAGTGAAAATTAGAAGGCTGCTCAGAAGCGCATTAGCAGAAACCCAAAGTGCCTCAGGAGGCTGTCAGTGAGGGCTTAAGTGAAAGTGAAGGGACTGTTACTGGAGAAAATGAGATTCTTATTGAGAGGTGGAAAATTTAGCAGAGTTTTTCTTTGTAGAATTGTTCATGAAATGAACTAAATGACCTTGGTGATACAGCTAAGAAGATTTCCAGGCAGAGTGTTGATGGTTTCTTGAGAGAAGAAAAAGATGATCTAAAAAGCAAATGATTCAGTTTTTAAAGAGAGTTTAGAGGAGAGGTAAAGGGTGAAGAATGGTCTTTTTTGCTGGTGAAGTGTTCTCAGGGTAAGACATGGTCTCAGAACATAGAACAGATCAAATCTAGATTTTATTAAGATCTCTAAAAGATCTGACATGGTCCTTTGTATAACATTACAGACTGATAATAATAACTATCAGGCTCCTAGGGTATGTCTGTCAAACACCTTCTATGAGTACCAGAGCTTCTAAGAATCTAAGGTATTATCTCAAAGAGATGTTACTTCGGTGTGATAGAATGAATCCCAATAAGAGTTACAAAAAGCTCACAAATTTGGAGAGAAAAATTTTCTTTTCCATTAGTAATATATTTCCATACAAGTCTATTTTGTTGGACAGGAACATAGATACTCCAAATTTCTTAGAATTGTTTTTTGTTTTTTTTTTTTTTTTTGTGGTAAAATGTATATAACCTAAAATTTACCACATTAGCCATTTTAAGTGTATAGTTCTGTAGTGTTAAATACATTCACATCTCTGTGCAGCCATCATCATTATCCATCCCCATAACATTTCATCTTGTAAAACTGGAAATCTATACCAATTAAAACATAGTTATCCTATCCACAGCCCCAGGCAAACCACCATTATACTCTCTGTCTTTACGATTTTGAGTACTCAAAGTACCTCAGATAAGTAGAATCATACAGTATTTGTCTTTTTGTGATTAGCTTTTGCACTTAGCATAATGTCCTCAAGGTTCATTTATATTGCCATATATTGTAGAATTCCCTTCCCTTATATCAGATCAATTAGATTTTAAGCCAAAGACTATAATAAAAGATGAGGAAGGACACTATATATACTCAAAGGGTCTCTCCAACAAGAAGATCTAACAATTTTAAATATCTATTCCCCCAACGTGGGAGCAGCCAACTATATAAACCAATTAATAACAAAATCAAAGAAACACATCAACAATAATAGAATAATAGTAGGGGATTTTAACACTCCCCTCACTGAAATGGACAGATCATCCAAGCAAAAGATCAACAAGGAAATACAGGCCTTAAATGACACACTGGACCAGATGGACATCACAGATATATTCAGAACATTTCATCCCAAAGCAACAGAATACACATTCTTCTCTAGTGCACATGGAACATTCTCCAGAATAGATAACATCCTCGGTCCTAAATCAGGACTCAACCAGTATCAAAATATTGGGATCATTCCCTGCATATTTTCAGACCACAATGCTCTGAAGCTAGAACTCAACCACAAGAGGAAGTTTGGAAAGAACCCAAATACATGGAGACTAAACAGCATCCTTCTAAAGAATGAATGGGTCAACTGGGAAATTAAATAAGAATTGAAAAAAATCATGGAAACAAATGATAATGAAAATACAACAGTTCAAAATCTGTGGGACACAACAAAGGCAGTCCTGAGAGGAAAATATATAGTGGTACAAGCCTTCCTCAAGAAACAAGAAAGGTTTCAGGTACACAACCTAACCCTACACCTAAAGGAGCTGGAGAAAGAACAATAAAGAAACCCTAAGCACAGCAGGAGAAGAGAAATCATAAAGATCAGAACAGAAATCAATGAAATAGAAACCAAAAAAACAATAGAACAGATCAACGAAACTAGGAGCTGGTTCTTTGAAAGAATTAATAAAATTGATAAACCCCTGGCCAGACTTCTCAAGAAGAAAAGAGAAAGGACCCAAATAAATAAAATCATGAATGAAAGAGGAGAGATCACAACTAACACCAAAGAAATACAAACAATTATAAGAACATACTATGAGCAACTCTACGCCAGCAAATTTCACAATCTGGAAGAAATGGATGCATTCCTAGAAACATATAAACTACCACAACTGAACCAGGAAGAAATAGAAAGCCTGAACAGACCCATAACCAGTAAGGAGATTGAAACAATCATTAAAAATCTCCAAACAAACAGAAGCCCAGGGCCAGATGGCTTCCTAGGAGAATTCTACCAAACATTTAAAGAAGAACTAATTCCCATTCTCCTGTAACTGTTCCAAAAAATAGAAATGGAAGGAAAACTTCCAAACTCATTTTATGAGGCCAGCATCACCTTGATCCCAAAACCAGACAAGGATCCCACCAAAAGAGAGAGCTATAGACCAATATCCTTGATAAACACAGATGCGAAAATTCTCATCAAAATACTATCCAATAGGATTCAACATTACATTAAAAGGATTATTCACCACGACCAAGTGGGATTTATTCCAGGCCTGCAAGCTTGATTCAACATCGGCAAATCAATCAATGTGATACAACACATCAATAAAAGAAAGAACAAGAACCATATGATACTCTCAATAGATGCTGAAAAAGCATTTGAAAAAGTACAGCATCCCTTCCTGATCAAAACTCTTCAAAGTGTAGGGATAGAGGGCACATACCTCAATATTATCAAAGCCATCTATGAAAAACCCACCGCAAATATCATTCTCAATGGAGAAAAACTGAAAGCTTTTCCGCTAAGGTCAGGAACACGGCAGAGATGTCCATTATCATTATCACCACTGCTATTCAACATAGTACTAGAGGTCCTAGCCTCAGCAATCAGACACCAAAAAGAAATTAAAGGCATCCAAATCGGCAGAGAAGAAGGCAAACTATCACTTTTTGCAGATGATATGATACTATATGTGGAAAACCCAAAAGACTCACTCCAAAACTGCTAGAACTTATACAGGAATTCAGTAAAGTGTCAGGATATAAAATCAATGCACAGAAATCAGTTGCATTTCTCTACACCAACAACAAGACAGAAGAAAGAGAAATTAAAGAGTCAATCCCATGTACAATTGCACCCCAAAACTATAAGATACCTAGGAATAAACCTAACCAAAGAGGCACAGAATCTATACTCAGAAAACTATCAAGCCCTCATGAAAGAAATTGAGGAAGACACAAAGAAATGGAAAAATGTTCCATGCTCCTGGATTCGAAGAATAAATATTGTGAAAATGTCTATGCTACCTAAAGCAATCAACATATTTAATGCAATTCCTATCAAAGTACCATCCATCTTTTTCAAAGAAATGGAACAAATAATTCTAAAATTTATATAGAACCAGAAAAGACCTTGAATAGCCAAAGGAATATTGAAAAAGAAAGTCAAAGTTGGTGGCATCACAATTCCGGACTTCAAGTTCTATTACAAAGCGGTCATCATCAAGACAGCATGGTACTGGCACAAAAACAGACCCATAGATCAATGGAACAGAATAGAAAACCCAGAAATAGACCTTCAACTCTATGGTCAACTAATCTTCGACAAAGCAGGAAAGAATGTCCAATGGAAAAAAGACAGCCTCTTCAATAAATGGTGCTGGGAAAATTGGACAGCCACATGCAGAAAAATGAAATTGGACCATTTCCTTACACCACAAACAAAAATAGACTCAAAATGGATGAAGGACCTCAATGTGAGAAAGGAATCCATCAAAATCCTTGAGGAAAATACAGGCAGCAACCTCTTCGACCTCAACCACAACATCTTCCTAGGAACATCGCCAAAGGCAAGGGAAGCAAGGGAAAAAATGAACTATTGGGATTTTATCAAGATCATAAGGTTTTGCACAGCAAAGGAAACAGTTAACAAAACCAAAAGACAACTGACAGAATGGGAGAAGATATTTGCAAATGACATATCAGATAAAGGGCTAGTGTCCAAAATCTATAAAGAACTTAGCAAACTCAACACCCAAAGAACAAATAATCCAATCAAGAAATGGGCAGAGGACATGAACAGACATTTCTGCAAAGAAGACATCCAGATGGCCAACAGACACATGAAAAAGTGCTCCATATCACTCGGCATCAGGGAAATACAAATCAAAACCACAATGAGATATCATCTCACACCAGTCAGAATGGCTAAAATCAACAAGTCAGGAAATGACAGATGCTGGCGAGGATGTGGAGAAAGGGGAACCCTTCTACACTGTTGGTGGGAATGCAAGCTGGTGCAATCTCTCTGGAAAACAACATGGAGGTTCCTCAAAATGTTGAAAATAGAACTACCCTATGACCCAGCAATAGCACTACTGGGTATTTACCCTAAAGATACAAACGTAGTGATCCGAAGGGGCACGTGCACCCGAATGTTTATAGCAGTAATGTCCACAATAGCCAAACTATGGAAAGAACCTAGATGTCCATCAACAGATGAATGGATAAAGAAGAGGTGGTATATATACACAATGGAATACTATGCAGTCATCAAAAGAAATGAAATCTTGCCATTTGCGACAACGTGGATGGAACTAGAGCGTATCATGCTTAGTGAAATAAGTCAAGCAGAGAAAGACAACTATCATATGATCTCCCTGATATGAGGAAGTGGTGATGCAACATGGGGGCTTAAGGGGATAGGAGAAGAATAAGTGGAACAAGACGGGATTGGGAGGGAGACAAACCATAAGTGACTCTTAATCTCACAAAACAAACTGAGGGTTGCTGGGGGGAGGGGTGTTGGGAGAAGTGGGGTGGGATTATGGACATTGGGGACAGTATGTGCTTTGGTGAGTGCTGTGACGTATGTAAACCGGGCGATTCACAGACTTGTACCCCTGGGGATAAAAATATATGTTTATAAAAATTAAAAAAAAAAAGAAATCATTGCTAAATCCAATGTTGTGAAGATTTCTTCTTATGTTTTCTACCAAGAGTTTTGTTGTTTTAGGTATTATATTTAGGCTCTTGATTTTTGAACTAATTTTGGTGTATAGTATTAGGTAAGGTTTCAACTTCATTTCTTTCGCATGTGGATATGCAGTTTTCCCAGCACATTTGTTGAAAATACTGGCCTTTCCCCATTAAATGGTCTTGGCACATCTATGAAAAATCATTTGACCCTATATGTGTTCTCTGTTCTATTCTGTTGTTTTGTATGTCTTTCTTTATGCCAATACCACACTGTTTTGATTACTCTAACTTTGTATAAGTTTTGAAATCAGGAAGTGTGAGTCCTCCAGTTTTGTTCTTTTTAAAGAGTGTTTTGGCTATTCAGGATCCCTTGAGATTCCATATGATTTTTAATATGGGTGTTTCTATTTCTGCCAAAAATGACATTGGGATTTAATAGGGATTACATTGAATCCATTAGCTGTTTTGGGGACATTACTGACAATTTTAACAATATGAAGTTTTCCAACCCATAAACACAGGATGTATTTCCATTTATTTAGGTCTTCTTTAATTTCTTTCGGCAATGTTTTATAGTATTCATCGTAGTAGGCTTTTAGTTCCTTGGTTTAACTAATTCTTAAGTATCTTATTTTTGATGCTATTGTAAATGGAATTGTTTCTGTAATTTCCTTTTTATATTTTTCATTGTTTGTGTAAAGAAGTGCAGCTGATTTTGTGTATTGAATTTGTATTCAATTCTTTATACTTTGTTGAATTCATTAGTTCTAATTGCTTTTTTGTGGAGTCTTTAGGATTTTCTACATATAAAATCATATCATCTGCAAATGGATAATTTTACTTCTTCTTTTCCAATTTAGATTTTTTTAAATCTCTTTTTCTTGCCTAATTGTTCAGGCTAGAATGTCAAGTCCTATGTTGCATAGAAGTGGTGAAAGTAGACATTCTTGCCTTGTTCTTGGTCTTAGAGGAAAAGCTTTCAATAGTTCACTATTGAGTATGATGTTTGTTGTGTGTTCAGATTGCTTTTGTTAGAGATTGTGGTTTGTCCTTTTTATTTTTTTAATTTCAGCCATTTTGTTTCTATATGGTATGTGTTTTTTAAATCTCACATAACTAGGTTATTTTTTTAATACCTTACATGTTCAGCATGAATATTTGGTCTATAAAATTCTAAAACTAATTACTACTTTTTTTCATCTTTAATAATATGGAAGAACTTTCCAATGTTTAATTGTTATCACCTTCCACTATCTTATCTATTGCTGCTTTACAATACTTTAGTTTCATCCTATTTTATTAATGAGGAAATTAGTTATCATAATTATTATTTTATAAAGTCCATGCCTGATTTATCCATGTACTTAGCAATTTTTTTATGCATGTTTATTGTATTCCCTCTTATAAATTCAGTTGCCTTCTTCACCGAGTGTGAAGGGCTTTCTTCAATCAGTCCTCCATCAATGAAGGACAGTGAGTAATAAACTCAATTTGATAGAAAATGAGTTTATTTCACCTTTACTCTTGAGTATAGTTTAGTATGTAGTTTAAAATAGTTTTGTATATCCTTGAATACTAATTATTTTGTCAGAACTTTGAAGAATACTCCATTGTCATATGGCCTATTTTTACTGTTGAAATTGTTACAGATAATCTATCATTTCCTTTTGATTATATTTAATAATTTCTTCTTGTCTTAAGCATTCTATAGTTTTTCTCACATATATGGAGTACTGGTGTTTTGGTTGTTGTTTTGTAATTCTCTGGATTCATAGTGATTTCTAAATTTCTGCTCTAAAATATTCTCAGCCATTATCCCTTAAGTAGTACCATTCACTATTTCTTCTGTTCTCTTTTCTGGTACTCCAATAATCTGCTGTGCTATCTCTTCTATGTAACATATTATGTTATATTCTCTGTGTTTTCATGCTTTTATCTTCCTTCTGTGGTTTCTTCATGTTGATTGCCTGGATTGCCAATTCTTTCTCTAAATGTGTCTAATCTTCTATCGAATTTATTGTGTTGTTATTTGTATTGACCATATTTGGAAGTTCTGTGAGATTCCAAATCTATCTGCCCTTTTTAATTAGTGGTCTGTTTCTTTGTTTTCTATTCCCTCTTCTAGTTATTTTACTTTATTTATTTTTTATTTTGTTGTTTTTTTTAAGTAGTTTTTATTTTTCTTATTTTATAGCCTCCATTAACTTGTTCAATTACTTTAAGTTTTTGAAAATCCACCTTGGCTATTTGACCTTCTAGTGATTCTCATTCCTGGTGGGTTGTTTCTCATGAGTTTTAAATTTTGGTTTGTGAACTATTGAAAGCTTTTGTTTGTGCATCCTAGATTGAAGATGTGTCCTTTGATAGCCATTTTTAAAAGTTTCTGCTAAGTTACCTGTGGGGATCACTGGTCCAGGAACAATTTATAGATTAATTTGTCAGCTTGATTGTTCTAGGATTATGTGGAAAACCCAAATACGTAAGAGGTATAGACCATGGGTATCCATTTTCAATGGAAACATTTTTTTTTTTCCCTACTCCAAGCACAGGTGGAGATAGGTGATCTTTCTATTTCTCTCTGGGATTGTTTTATAGTCTCCCCCTTCATGGTGAGTGTAGTCTTCTGAACACCCCCAATTTAATGAAGGATGTAGTTCATGAGCTGTACCTCAACTACTTTATCTCCTTACTTCAGATTGTCATATTAGCATTAGTGCCTTTCTTTTTTTTTTTTCCCTATGACACATTTCCAGAGGATTCCTGGTTTTTAAACCCTCTGTATTTCTGACACTAAGATATTTTTAGAAAGTCACAAAATCCCTTAAAAATGTTTATTTTATTTTATTTAATTACTTTTACATGTTGGTATTGGAAGAGGTTCAGTTCTCCATACAGTTTGAACTAGGAATTGAAAACTGATTTTCGAACTTTCTTTTTGGTAGGAGAATTTTTTTTTAACATGAAGCTTTATTCAGAATTACATTTTTTTTTTTTAAACAGAAGAAAGAGGAAGTGATTAGATCAAAGTGGATATAAAGCAGGCCATCTTCCTTTTAACTCTCCCTTGGACTCCTGGGGTAGTTCAATGGAACATGAAGGCTTTAAGGCACACACTTTGCAAACCTCTTCAACAAGATACATTTATTCTCATAAGCTCTTGACTTAAGTCTTGTGTCATGAAAAATGCAATGGGATTTGAATCAGGTGGCCTTGATTAAAGTTCCACCTTTGCTGTTAAGTAGCAATATGACCTTGTGAAACCATTCAACATCTCTGGGACTCAGTTTCCTCATTTTTATTTTTATTTTTTTTATTTTTTTTTTTAAAGATTTTATTTATTTATTTGACAGAGAGAAATCACAAGTAGATGGAGAGGCAGGCAGAGAGAGAAATAGGGAAGCAGGCTCCCTGCTGAGCAGAGAGCCCGATGCGGGACTCGATCCCAGGACCCTGAGATCATGACCTGAGCCGAAGGCAGCGGCTTAACCCACTGAGCCACCCAGGCGCCCCAGTTTCCTCATTTTTAAAAGCAGAAACTGTTGCACTGCATGGTATCTAAGCTCCTTTTTTGCCAAAATATTCTAGGATTGTAATGTCCAATCCAAAATCTTCCTGGCATAAAATTTTAGACATACTAAAAGTAAGAATGGCATTATAGAATTAAATTAATTGAGCACAATTCTCTGGTTTTATGTTCTAAGGATTATTTAGCAATTCACATATTTTGTGTAGCTTGCCCACAGACATATTTTAAAATGTGAATTTTTAAATGTAGACATTGGCTAAACATTCAGAAATTAAATTCAACCCCAAGCTATATTTGAATGCTTATGACTCAAAGTCACTTAAATGATAAAAAAAATTCTGCACAGAGCCAACTTTAAGTCTAACGTATGTGTAAAGGGAATAATTAGTAAAGATGGGCTTTGAGAAGTTGTTTATAAAAGAATTTCCTCATCATTCTTACTCTTCTTTCAGCTACCACCGAACTGATCATAAGAAAAATTCTTCAAGACATAAATTTCTCTTAGTAACCATGACAACATTCAAAACAAAAAGGGTTCTAAGAGGGCTTCATTTCTCTCCCTTTTTACTTTTTTGGCAGTAATCATTTCTGCTTCTGAAACAAGTTCATCTAAATTTATTGCACTACTCCACATAGAGATTAGCACAGACCACAAATATAGCTCTGTTTTAGCTTATTTAGGATACAGCTAACAGCACAAGAAAGAGAATTGAAAGTGTTGGTGTGATAAGGTGTTAAATTATATTTTACAAGCTTTAACTTAAAGTGTCAGTTACATTATTATATAGTTTTCTTTCCATTACACTTTAAAGCTTTATTATTTTAATGATCAAATATGGGGTAAAACATATCCTTTGTAAAATAGTTCAGGCTCAGACTTGATGTTGATGACCTAATTGTATAAAAAATTGAAAGTTAAAACATTGTTAATATGTTGGGTTATACTAGGTAGGTACATGCTGTGAAAATACATTTTCACCCAAATTTTGGAAGGAATATTTTATCCCTTTCCTGTGATTTGATTTTTAAGTTGAATTTAAATTTATAAATTATAATTATATTGTATTCCTTGCTGAATTTTACTTAAAAGCAACTGTCTTAGGGTAGTGTTTGATGGCAAAAAGAAAATAAAAGAAACAGAAAAATGAAAATCGACAAAATGACAATAGAAACCATAGAATAGGAAAATACATTTGCAAACTATCTCTCTGATATCCAAAATATATAAGTAACTTATATAAATCAATAACAAAAAATCTAATTTGTAAATGGGAAGAGAAATACAAATGGCAGACAGGTACATGAAATGATGCTCAACATCACTGATCTTCAGGGAAATGCAAATCGAAAGCACAGTGAGATATGACCTGACACCTGTTAGAATGGCTATCATCAAAAAGACATGAGATAGCAAGTGTTGGCAGGGATATGGAGAAAAAAGAATGCCTTTGTGAAGTTGGTGGGGATGTGAATTGGTGCAGCCACCCTGGAAAACAGTATAGCAGTTCCTCAAAAAATTAAACTAGAACTATGCTTGAGCCAGCGATCCCAGTTCTGCATATATACCCATAGCAGCAGTATTGACAATAACCGAGATATGGAAGCAACTTAAGTATCTGTCTATGGCTGAAAGGAGAAAGAAGATGTGATATCCATCTCTACCTTTATCTATCTACCTACCATCTATTTGTATTTCAGCCATGAGAATGTAATCCTGCCATTTGCAGCAATGTGGAAAAAACTTGAGGGCATTATGTTATGTTCAATAAGTCAAACAGAAAGACAAATACTGTATGACATCATTTATTTTTTTAAGTTTTTATTTGTTTATTTGACAGAGAGGGACACAGCGAGAGGGGGAATACAAGCAGGGAGAGTGGGAGAGGGAGAAGCAGGCTTCCCTCATGGCAGTGAGTCCGATGTAGGTCTGGATCCCAGGACTCTGGGACTATGACCTGAACTGAAGGCAGACACTTAATGACTGTGCCACCAGGCGCCCCTGTGGTATCGTTTATATATAGAATCTAAAAAAGGTGAACTTTTTTTTTTTAAGATTTTATTTATTTATTTGACAGACAGAGGTCACAGGTAGGCAGAGAGGCAGGCAGAGAGATGGGGGAAGCAGAGTCCCTGCTGAGCAGAGAGCCCGATGTGGGTCTCGATTCCAGGACCCTGGGATCATGACCTGAACTGAAGGCAGAGGCTTTAACCCACTGAGCCACCCAGGCACCCCAAAGCTGAACTTTTGGAAACACAGAATAGAATGCTGGTTGCCAGAAACTGGAGTGGAGGGCAATAGGGCAGATGTTGGTCAAAGGCATGAACTTTCAGTTATAAGAAAAATAATTTCTGGGGATGTAATGTACATCATGGTGACTCTAGTTAACAATACTGTATTGGATACTTTAAAGTTGCTAAGAGAATAGATCTTAAATGTTCTCACTACACACACACACACACACACACACACACACGGTAATTATGTGAAGTGATGGAGGTATTAACTAACCCTATTATGGTAATTATTTTGCACTATGTAAGTATATGAAACCAACCCAATGTTTACTTATAACTTACATATCATATGTTGATTGCATCTCAGTACAGCTGGGAAAAATATTACTACTTAGCTGAGGGAAAAAAATACATTATTCAGAATCCAGTTAGGTAGCAATTAAGATTTAATATTTTTATATTTTATTAAATTGGAAGGGAGGGTGCCTAGGTGGCTCAGTCAGTTAAGCATCTTCCTTTGGCTCAGGTCATGATCTCAGGGTCCTGGGATTGAGCCCCATGTCAGATTCCCTTCTCAGTGTGGAGCCTGCTTTTCCCTCTGCCTCTGTCCCTACCCCCTGCTTGTGTGTGCATGCGTGCTCTCTCTCTGTCAAAAAAATAAATGAATAAATGAATAAATAAATAATATCTTTAAAAAAATAAATTGGAAGGGGGAAATGACCCTATTTTTAGATGTAAGCCTTTGAGATGGTGGGTAAGGTCTATTTTATAAAGCAGGAAATAACATTTGCTTATAGTCCTTTGGTTTCTAAGGGGCAATTAGAATAAATAGATCCCCTCTCTAGGTGTGAACACTTCTCAGGCAGAAAGAGGAAAAATTCTCAGATAGGGCAAAGTTTTAATTCCAGAGAATGTTTAGTACCTCTCTCCATTATTATTGACAATCTGTAGGGTAAAAACAATGATAACTAATAAAGCACTTTGAGGTTTTATTGATATTTGTTATAAAAATTATAAAAATAAAAATAAAAGAGATTGGATTAAAATTTTCATAACATTTCTTGCATACATTTATAAATAAGCAAATGACAGTCATTTTACATCATTCTTTGAAATACTGTAATTTTTAAATAGTTTTTTGAAGTGCAAACAACAGGAAGACCTATGTGGCAATCCTTCTAACAGGTTCTGAATCACAATGTAAAGACAATTTGCTTTTTTAAAATGGGATTTTCCAGTTTTGTTTTGTTTTTTTAAAGATTTTATTTATTGATTTGACAGAGAGAGTTCACAAGCAGGCAGAGAGGCAGACAGAGAGAGGAGGAAGCAGGCTCCCCACTGAGCAGAGAGCCCGATGCGGGACTTGATCCCAAGACCCCGAGATCATGACCTGAGCTGAAGGCAGCGACCCAACCCACTGAGCCACCCAGGCGCCCCAGGATTTTCCAGTTTTCAGTGGCAGATATTCCGTATTTGGTGCTAATAAGTCGTTACACTTAGATGCACTTCATGCCTCTGGTAGTCAATAAAAATTAGAATCTTTAAAAACATTAGACAATATAGAAAAATACTTGGTAGTTAAGACAATTAAATCTGTTACCAGTCAGAAATGTTTTGAGTTTCTTTGAAAGTTATCTCTTCAACAGACACCATTCGAATAGAAATGCCTGCCTGATGAAATTAAATCTTTCCCCTTATTGCAATGGTATAAGTCTGAAGAGAATCTCCTTAGTCAGCTTATCTTATATGCATTCTTTGTTATTGTTACAGGACATAACTTTCCTTTTAGGGACAGACTTTTATAAGAAATTCTCTGGGGTATTATTCATCATAAATAGGTTTCATGTGTGTGAATAATGTTTAGAATCTGTCAAACACTACCAAGAAATTTTTAAACCTAAATCTTCTGTAAGGCCAAAGCAAGGTGCTTAAGTAAAAATGCAGGTTAAATTCTTGGTCTGGAAAGTTGTATAGTTTCAAATATCCTTTTCACTGAGAGCAGTATGCAGAGGCCCATGACTTCAAAATATATGGCATTATGAATGCCCTGGCTAAGTTTCTAGGTTTCTTCTCTGGCTCGTGATTATTCAGAGTTCACTCCGTGAGGCTGCATCTTGCATAGTGAGTGACTACCCAGGTCGGGCCCAGTTTTCATCAGTGCTTCTACTTACCAACATTGGAACCTATGAAATTGCCATTTTTGGAGACTAAAAAATTGTGTCATGTCAGCGAACTCATAGTGCTCCACTGAATACTTGTGTGACTACGGGTAAGTAATTTCTTAAGAGCCGAATAGCTCTATTTAGAACATGAAGAGAATAAGGGTTGCTCCATAAAATCATTACAAGAATGATGTATCTAAATTAATTTGCATAGTGCTTAGCCCATAGAAATTCTTTCAATAAAAGGCAATTATGGTTATAGCAAATCATAGCAGTAATGCGGGCATTTAAGAAACGGTGTTACTACAAATAAAATCAGTGTTGATGAGGGTTCCTACCCTCATCAGGGAGGTTCCACTGAGGGAGGTTCCACCCTCACGAACACCTGAATGTACTCAATTTCCTTCAATGCAAGATACCTGAGTTTCTAGGTCAAGTTCATGCTTGCTACCTTAGGAGGATTGTTCCACACAATTCCATGCAGGGGTTTCTGCTGAGGTCACATTCACTCTCTTTTGTTCTATTTTGATAGTGTTCAAGATATCTCACCTGGGAGTGTTATTGTTATTTTTATTTCTTTAAATTCCTACTGCTCTTGTCCTCCCTTACTTCTGTTATTTGACAGTTTCCTCTTAGGACTTTAGATGCATTCCTACAGAAGATTCTCCATTGGGCAGAATCATTTGATTCCATATTTCTCATCCTTATATCCCGACTGTCCTCTTCAGGGCTGCCCCCTTCCTCCCTGCAAGAGTTTCCATCAGGAACCTCCCAGGTGGGTTCTTGGTCTTGCAGAATGGTGTCTTCTGACCGACCAACCACTCCTACCCTCGTTTCTCTGCAAGGAATGTAGGAGTATCAGCGTGTACCTCACAGAATCAGAAAATGTGATACAGATAACTCCACAGAAATAGCAGGTGTAAGCAGTACCCACAGAGAAACAGAAGTACTCAACACAGAATATATATTTGAGCTGCTTTTGTCATTTTTGTAACTTTTTTCTTTCTTACCAAAAGGAAACCAAAGTTTGGGGAATTGAAGTCACTTGCTTAATATATCACAGATAGATGCAAAACTGGTTTCAGAACCCAATTCTATTCTTATATCAAAGCCAAGCTTGGGTTACATTTCCCTCTTATGTTCTCCTACAAAACTTAGCATATTACTTTATATAAAATAATAATGATTGGTGTTCTTGTCTGCCTTTTTCCAAACAGAGGGAACACATTTTGTCATCTTTTTAAATCGAGTACCAGGAATGTTCTTGATGAATAAGTGAACAAGTAAACTTTCCCCATATTCTTGTCACTTGGTACTTTGAGAGAGCTTCAGTTTTCCCCATTTTTCTTCCTGACTACAGATGTGTCAACTCTTAATTAAAATCTCAGCATCTCCCAAAGATCTTGTATTACTGATCTCCATCTCTCAGTGGAGCCATTGCCTCTTAGATATAGGCTGGAACCTTCCCCTTGACTGGGGAACCACAAGTTTCCATGTGTTTGGCCTGGGTTGTGCCAGGAGTGAAAGAAGCAGAAAGTAGAAAGAAAACACAAATAATCTGTTAAAGCAGAGAAATATCAACAGGCCCAGAAAAAATACGGGGTTATTCCTGAAAAGGGGGAGTGCAACACTTCACACTTCCTTACCTGAGTGTTGAAAGCCTTCTTCCCAGAGCCTCTGCAACATTTTATCACCAAGGTGTGAGACAAAGTAAGGAATCAGAGTGGTGCAAGTTTGCTTATGATTCAATACTTAAAGGAGATATGTAGATTTATTACTGGTTCAAATTAATTCACCAAGTTTTAAAACAATTGTGTTCCGGTAGGCTTGAAATTTAGTAACTAATTGTAGCTCATTTTCTTTTTTATTTTATGTTTTTCTAGATGTCCTTGTTTACTAGTGCGTGATGGGCTATGGCCATTATAATACCACATGTTCAGATTCCTATCTTTCTTACTACTGCTCTATTGGAAATCCTGGAGGCCAAGCCATTGTCATTATCATCGTCATTCACTCAAGAGATGTTTATTGAGTGCTGGCTACTGGCCAGGTAACAGAGGAGAGACATAAAACAAACAAATGTGGCAATCGTCAGAAGTGTGATAAGTGTTATGAAGAAAAATAAAGCAGGGCAAGATGAGAAGGTGGTAGGTAATAGGAGGTTGGAACTCTTTTATATGGGGTCGTGAGATTTGGCTTCTTTTGCTGAGCTCATAGTTAGGAAGAGACCTGAAGAAAATAAGGAAGAAAAGCCATATGGTCATGTGGAGGTAGAGCCTTCCAGGCAGAGAGGATAGTAAGTGCAAAGGCCCTGGGGGAGAACACTCGATATTGAAGAGTAGCAATGCGACTGGAGGAAATTGAATAGTGGGAAAGTGGTAGAGGATGATGGGGGCTATATTGAGGTCTTTGACTTTTACCTTAGAATGGTGGAGGAATGTCATGACCTGCTGAAGAAAAGAAAGGAGAACAAAAGGGTGGAAGCTGGGAGATGACGTCAGAGGCTACTGCAAATAATCCAGATTTGGAGACTGTGGTGGCACTGGTCATAATGGAAGCAGCAAGAATAGTTAAAAAATAGTCAGACTGTGGATATATTCTGAAGGCAAACTCAACAATATTGACTGTTATGTTGGAGGTGGGGTCAAGGATAATTGGAATAATTGGAAGAACAGGGTTTCTATTGACTGAGATATCGTATGAGGAGGTGGTTTCATGGTGAGTGAAGGGGCAGCAACATAAAAAATGCAATGCATTTTTCACTTTAAAATTTAAACATTTCTACCTGGCTTTAATTTTGGCATAGAAGTCTTAGGTTAATCTGCTGCAAATTTCTTTTGGAAGACAGATCTTCTCTTTAAGGCAATGAGTAAGATTTTTATTCATCATCACTTAAAAGGACGGTAAACTAAAGTTGGTCAGGATAAAATAGAAAATCTCTACAGTCAGTCTGTGTATACAACTGTCTCATGGATTTCACCTCCTTGAATAACAGGGATGATTTTGTGGCTGAGAACCTCCCTCTTCAAGGGCCCAGGGATATTTAGTAAGCACAGATGCCTGCTTTTTTCTCTCTGCATGTGCAACTGAGAATTGTTGCCTCTGGATTTACTTTTCATCCACTGGCTTGAAATCCAGTTTCTTTAACAAATAATTTGTCTTTGTTATTCAATCCAAACAATCCTACCTTGTAGCTGTCATAACGTTTACTCAGAGTAGTAAGCAGTAAACCCCCACAATTAATATTCCTCCTGGGAGTCACCATAGTGGCCTCTTGTGTGAAAAGCTCCTGCCCCCTCGGTGCGAGCCGAACAAAGGCCGTTCATCAACCAAACACCACAAAGGCCTAAATTAGGAAACAGAGTCCTAGGAATAACAGACTTCTAGAAGGAGGTAAGACTCTCTGACGAGCAGCCTCAACAGAGCAATCTTGTTTCTAAATATAGAAGCAATTTTCGGGCCTCTTTTCAGGGCCGAGAGACAATTATTGCCAAAACAAATAAGGCAGTGTCTCTCTCCCTCGGGCGCTGAGTGAATGCCGTCTGGGCAAGGATGACAGTGGGACAACAGCACACCAGTTTTGCTGGCCCGTGCTAGGCTAACGACCTCCCTTAATTGTCTTCGAACGGTTTCAGCATGTCCCCTTAATGGATGGATTAGGTAACTAAGACAGAATGTGAGACACAAGACGATCACAATGCACTTCTTGCCCATTCGCCTAACACAACAAATGTGTCGTACTCACGAGAGACGGACGGCTGTGATCAAGAATGTTAAACCTCAGGATAAATGTTAAACCTCAGTGCGAAACCTCAGGATACAGTTGCCGGGTCATCTCAAAATTATGATTATGCCCTGAAATGAGCCCTTTGAATTTATCTGGGTGTCCGGGCAGGGATGTGATGAAATAATGTTCTCTGCTCCGATGAAGTTAGAGCTACGAACGGAATCCACACAGTATCTGCAAACAGCTCCATTGAGCTTTCAGGCCGTTGCTCATTAATGACCACTGTCCAGCATGCTTTCCGGCTCCCGGGCCATCTACCTGCCTCTGTGTGCTTTCTCTGGATTCCACCTTCATCCCTACTTCATGATTTTGCCTCAGGATCATGTTCCTTATCTCCGCACATGCCCAGCAACTTCCACACAGGAGTTTAAAGAAAACGTAAGGTCGTTCTAGTCTCAAAATTCTTTTATCTTCTTGACCCTTGCTCTTCTCCTGTTTTCGTCTTGACATCTTTCAACTCTGGATAGCCCCAGTTTTCTTTCTTCTCTGCTTTTGCTCCTGGGCCCCAGAGCAAGTCACAGTAACTTCAGACTCTTTTTGTGCGACCTCAAGGTCCTCGTTTCACTTCCCCTCACATTTCGTCACTGACTTCACTTCTGCTCTGATGAGAATGTGATCGTTTTATGGGAATTTGGTCCACCTCACATCCCCTGTACCCTTAGCCAACCTGTCCCCTTTTGTTCATTCCCTCGATCTCTCTGCCTGGCACCTAGTAGTAATTCAAGAAATAGTTGTTGAATGAATGAATAATTGTTTCCTGATATCAGTCCCTCAAACTAATGGTGGTACTTTGCCCTCCTCCCCTTTCCCTTCATTCTTTCCTTGTCTTTCTATTTTCTCTTTAAAGGAGACGTTCCTTTTTCAATGAAGCTTATCATACAAGGGGAAAATATGAGAAGCTCTAAAAAATTAAAATTACTTATATACAGAGAAAATTGCTGATGACATTGAGGAGTTTCTGTGCTTTTATTTATTCATTCAAACTAAATCACTCCTATGTTTATCTCAAAGTCTTCTGCTAAAGTCACCAATTTCTTCTACTTCCCACAACATTTTTTAACTGAGTCACTTGGAACAAGTCTATTTCTTTAAGCTTAAGTTTATGCATCTATGGAATCAATAGTAAGAATCACTCACATAATTATTGGTGGAAATTAAAGGCAATATGACATACAAGAATTTACTACACAACTTGGAGCACAGTGGCTGCTCAATAAACATTAACACTTGTCATCTCCCTTCTCCTTTCATCTTTAAGCTTCTTTAAAAATTTACCCGCTTTCAAGAGCCAACATGCCCTTCAATAGATGAATGGCTAAAGAAGATATGGTCCAAATATACAATGGAATATTATGCTTCCATCAGAAAGGATGTATCAACATGGATGGGACTGGAGGTGATTATTCTGAGTGAAATAAATCAAGCAGAGAGAGTCAATTATCATATGGTCACTTACTTGTGGAGCATAAGGAATAACATGGAGGACATTAGGAAAAGGAAAGGAGAAGTGAATCGGGGGGAATAGTAGGAGGAGACAAAGCACGAGAGACTGTGGACTCTGAGAAACAAACTGAGGGTTTTGGAGGGGAGGGGGGATATTAATACCCTGGTGGTGGGTATTAAGGAGGGCACATACTGCATGGAGCACTGGATGTGGTGCATAAACAATGAATCTGGAACACTGAAAGAATAGAATTAAATAAAAAAAAAATTATCCTCTTTCACTACCTCACTTTCACCAACCATTCCTTTATTTCTTATGTACTGTTTGTATATCTGAAAGAATATCTGTAACAGATTTGCTACAAACTGCAACAATAATATGGATACCTGTGAGTCCTATTATCTTAAGAACTACAACATTCTCAGTGCACATGGGTGGTGCAGTGGGTTAAGAGTTAGCTCTTTGTTTCAGGTCTGGTCATGATTTTTGGTTTGTGAGATTGAGCCCTGCATTCGGCATTGGGCTCCACACTCAGCAGGGTCTCTGTTTAAGATTCTCTCTCCTTCTCTCTCGCCCATACTGTCTCCCCACTCTCTCTCAAATAAATATATATTTTTAAAGAACTATAAAATTACCATATCTCCACCCATTTTTGTACTTGATGGGTTTGTGTGTATGATTATCTCTTGCTGGAGAGTCCTCCATTTCCACCGCAGAAATTCTTCCTGTTTTTTTGTATCCAGACTATGCACTACCTACTCGTGTGTGTGTGTGTGTGTGTGTGTGTGTGTGTGTGTGTTTTAAATTGCCAGAATGCATATTACCTCTTGGTTCTCTGAGCCTTTACCATGGTTTTTTCCTAAAATAATTTTTTGCTTTGTAATACAAATATTTGTATATAAATATACCCAACTAGATAGTATGAAGGTCTTGTTGACAGAAGTTGTGTCATTCATTTTTACTTCCTTGAACATAGTATATTCTCAACAAATATTTGTTGGTTGAAAAATTAGCCTCATCAAGAACCTCTTTGCTGTCTCTTGCCAAAGCTCCTGTTTCTGTCATCCCAACCTCCAAATTTCACAACCATCCTAGTCTTTAGAGGATATTCAAATTCAAACAATTAGAGCCATTCAAAGATCAATAATTAGCATAGAAAACCACCATAAAATGTGTTTGTGTTGAACTAGGATAGATATAATATCAATAAGCAATAATACAACTAGGAAATGCCTATCCCTCTAAGACAGGGTCCTTAGAGACAGGAGAGACAAAATGGTAATGTTATGAGAGAAAAAAAAATCATGAAAGAATTTAAATTGGTTTAGCTGAAAAGGAATCAGAATATGGACCCTACTTGGGAGAGGCTAACTCTGTGAAGACTCTGAGTTTCACCTTTGCTATGAACTAAGGATAGAAGAATAAGAAAACTACAAGTTAAATTATAATAGGGTTAAATCTTGGCCTACTTTACAGGGTCCTTTCTTAGCTTAGTTTTATAAAATCCATTACATTAGATTTTATCATCTTTATGTTCTAGAAAACTCAGATAAGGCCTTAAGGAATCGAAGAACTTAAGAAATACATTCAATACATAAATAATCAATAGCACCTAGTAAAAATGATATCTTGCATAATTTAGAATTTTATGGCCTACTTGCTATTTTTATTGCATCAAAAGTACTATTTAGGTCCATTCTGGCCAACCGTCCTCCTATAAACATCTGTTACAGTGGACAAAGTCTTTTCAGGCATTGGACAACAGGAAGTGATTCCTGAGAGAGTGGAAAGTCATGGGGTGAATGTCATGATCCTCAGATTCTTTCTAGGAACAGTTTCCAAATCATAGTACAGATCAGTGGAGTCTGAGCAGGTGCAGTGTGGTTTCTCTGAAGTGAGGAGGCTGATACTAAGTTTTGAAGTGGACATGTGGCTAGAATCTGTGGTGTGTTTCTTGCAGAGAAGGAAGCTAAGCAGAGAAGGGACCATATGGATGCATGCCAGGGTTTTCTGTAAGCTGTGGCTAAGGGCTAGGCTGTACATGAGCAAGGCAAGGTCATCTCAGGCCTCGTAGACAGTGGCTAGCATGGCATTGGGAAGAGAAGAGAGAAACAGATGCAGCAATTTTCCAGGAAGATCAGTGTCAAGGAACATTTGAGTTCTGGACTTACAAGCATGGGAATATCCTATTAATATTCCTCAACACCTTTGGCACGGAATACAAGGAAGAGCACATCTTAGAAGTAAGGATTATGACTTAGTGGAGGATCTATCTATCCTAAGCCTTCTCAAGCAAAACTTAGAACAAATTCCAACAACAACAACAACAACAACAAAAACACAGGGAGAGAGGGGCTGGAGGTTGAGTCCTGCGAAATTAGGAAGACTTGGGAAGCAGTGGAGTCTATTCACAGTTCTGTATTAATAAAACAACAAACCAAAGACAACACAAAATTCAAGGTTATAAGTGAGAAATTGGACTGCATGTTAAAACAAACATCTAAATTTGTCAGAGGAAGATAGCAGAATCTCTAACCTCTTTAATGTATTATCCATGACATGAGATCTAAAATACATAAGAGGGATGCCTGGGTGGCTCAGTGGGTTAAAGCCTCTGCCTTCGGCTCAGCTCATGATCCCAGGGTCCTGGAATCAAGCCCTGCATTGGGCTTTCTGCTCAGCAGGGAGCCTGCTTCCCTTCCTCTCTCTCTCTCTGCATGCCTCTCTGCCTACTTGGGATCTCTGTCTGTCAAATAAATAAATAAAAATCTTTAAAAAATACATAAGAAAATGTGATTCATAGGGAAACAATGAATAATATAGAACATTCAAGAAAAAAATTAGTATTAATCTATGCAAACATTTTCAAAAGATAAGACCAACTCATCATATAAGGCCAGAATAACCTTGATAACAAACTTCCCAAAGATGTTTTTAAAAAAGAATATTATAGACCAATATGATTTATAAACACACAACAAAAATCTGTGAAACATTTTCACTTTAATCAAGCAAATGGGTTTTTTCCTAAGAATATAAGGTTGGTTCAACTTTTAAATATCAATCAGAGTAATTCACCACAAAGAAAAAAATCATGTGATTATCTTAAAAATGCAGAGAATTCATTTGACATAACATTCATTTGTGATAAACATTCTATGAAAACTGTGAAAATGAGATAGCTTTCTCAATCTGACAAAATGGCATCTATGAAAATCTATAAGTAACATTAGTCCCAGTAGTTAAAGATTGACTGCTTTTTCCTAGGCTCAGGAATACACTTAATAAGTTCACACTCACATGTTCTATGTAATACTGTATTGGAGGATCCGAAGTTCAGAGAAGGCTGAAATGACATGAGAAATGACATACTTGAAGAGGACACTAACCTTACCATGAGGACCCCACTCCCATGACTTCCTATAAACACAGTTGCCTCTCAACTCTCCAAATCTCCAAACATTATTACCTTGGGGATTAATTTTTCAACATATGAATTTTGGGGGCGGGGAGCACAATTCAGTTCAAAACTGCTGCTGATACCCCACTGGCTTCTTCAGTGTGGATAGTGTATGATTTGGGGGGGGTCATTTATTTGTCACATTAGATATTCTTGGGGAATTTAGGTGCCCACCACTGTAGCACCTCACTCCCATGGCTTCTGTGGTAGATGATTCTATGGGGGCACAACAGCTTCCCCTCTAATGGGGGATCATTGGAGACATTAAATAGAGACAGAACTCTAAAGGTTGGTATTCTCTTTTCTTAGTCTCCTCTACTTTTTAAAAAATGATCTTCTTTATAACTTAATCTTTTATCATAATTTCTCTTGATACTTTATTTATTTATTTAAATTTATTTTTTATTTATTTTCAGCATAACAGTATTCATTATTTTTGTACCACACCCAGTGCTCCATGCAATCCGTGCCCTCTCTAATACCCACCACCTGGTTCCCCCAACCTCCCACCCCCCACCCCTTCAAACCCCTCAGATTGTTTTTCAGAGTCCATAGTCTCTCATGGTTCACCTCCCCTTCCATTTTCCCCCAACTCCCTTCTCCTCTCTAACTCCCCATGTCCTCTGTGCTATTTGTTATGCTCCACAAATAAGTGTGTTTTATTTCACATGAACTTCCTCATAGGGATAAGTTAAAATCAAAGACAAAACATCAGATTTATTTACACAAATTTAGGTATACATGCTGATTTTGATATGGGTATATGGGTTGGAAACATCAACAGATTTGTGTACTTGCAACCTAGTGTAGAGCTAGAATAAGGTTTTACTTAAGGAAGCTCCATCTGAAGATGATGAGAATCCTTTGGTTACGGAGCAGTGATTTTGGGAATTCAGCAATCACATGGGGACTGTGAGTGATATATATAATTTATTATTGACTATAGAATAAGAAGATCAAAGAAGCAAGCTTTATTGGTGTTTTTTCTTTGAATAATGCTTTATCTAAAGCTTGGAATTTTGAATACTGATAGGGAAATTAAAATAATCACTGACAATGTAACAAGAAACAAAGGACACCATAGAATCATTAAGAAGACAATCCAACAAGAAGACAACAATTTGCACCCAACATGAGAGCACCCACCCAAATACATAAAACATTTAATACCAAATGTAACAGAATTAATGGTAGTGATACTATAATAGTAGCGGAATTTAACACCCCACTTATATCAATGGACAGATCATCTAAACAGAAAATCATCAAGGAACTAGAAGCTTTGAATGACACACTGGACCAGATGGATTTAATAGATATATTCAGAGCATTCCATTCTAAAAACAGCAGAATACATATTTTTTTCAAGTGCACATAAAACAGTCTGCAGCATAGATTACATATTATAAGCCTCAACAATTTCAAAAAGATTCAAGTTATACCATGCATCGTTTCTGACCACAATACTGTGAAACGAGAAATCAACCACAAGAAAAAATCTGGAAAGAGCACAAATACATGGAGGTTAAATAATATGGTACTAAATAATGAATGAGTCAACCAAGAAATCAAAGAGAAAAATAAAAAAACACATGAAAACAAATGAAAATGAAAACCCAATGATCCAAAATCTTTGGGATGCAGCAAAAGTGGTTCTAAGAGAGAAACATATAACAATACAGGCTCACCTCAAGAAGCAGGAAAAATCTCAAATAAACAACCCAAACTTATACCTAAAGGAGTTAGAAAAAGAACAGCAAAAACCAAATCCAGCTGAGGGAAGAAAATAATAAAGATTGGAGCAGAAACAGAAAAATAAATAAAGATACAGAAATAGAAATAAATAAAGAAATAGAAAATAATAAAGATTGGAGCAGACATAGAAACTAAGAAAAACTATAGAACAGATCAATGAAACCATTGATTTCATTGGTTCCTTAAAAAGATCAGCAATATTGATAAACCTCTAGCCTGACTCACAAAAATAAAAATAAAAACATAGAGAGAAGACTCAAATAAACAAAAATCATAAATAAAAGTGGACAAATAACAACCAACACTACAGAAATGCAAAGGATTGTAAGAAAATATGAAAAGTTATATGCCAACAAGAAGAAGAAGAAATGGATAAATTCCTAGAAACATATAAACTACCAAAACTGAAACAGAAAAGAAAGAAAATTTGAGCAGACTTATCCTAGAATCTTAAGCAGCTTCCACATCTAGCACGGGGTCTGACTCTGGGCTCCATGTCAAAACCCTGAGCTCATGACCTGAACCAAGATCAAGAGTTGGTCATTTAATGTACTGAACTACCCAGGCACCACTACTGCCTTTTTAAAAATAGAAGCATTTATATTAGGTTCTAACTCGTATTCATTCAGAAATTTTTCTAGTTTTTATTTTTTATCTTTTTAAAAGATTTTATTTATTTATTTGAGAGAAAGAGAGAGGGAGCATAAGCAGGGTGGAAGAGCAGAGGGAGAGGGAGAAGCAGGCTCTGCACTGAGCAAGGAGCCCAATGTGGGGCTGATTCCAGGACCCACCGGATCATGACCTGAGCCAGAGGCAGACACTGAACCACCAAGGCATCCCCCAAATTTTCTAGTTTTGTGTAAAACCAATTTTTTTCTTGACATGGATTAGTCTATCTTAATTGAAATGAAGTGTAATCACTATGAACATCTGAATTATTCTGCATTTTTTTCCTGTGGCTAGACTTTGCCTAATCTTCAGTTCTGTAAATATATTTAATGACTTTGTAGAACATGGCAACAAATTCTTTCCTTTCCCTATTGATGATTATCCATAGTGGGTTCTATTTAACTTCAAAAACTGAATATTTTTTCTCTTTTAAAATGGGAAAAAATACTCATGATACTTGGAAACTGTATGTTGACTGCATAGGCTTAAGCTTAGCAAAGTTTCATGCAGTTTTCAGGCGTTTCATTTGGAGATTCCAAAAATCCAAATTTTACATGTAAAGAATTCTGAGGTACTGGTGTTGGACCGGTAAAGGGAATCAAATGTCATGTAGAAATTGCTGGGTGCCTGTGTGGCTCAATTGTTTAAGTATCTGCTCAGTCCTGGGATCGAGCCCCAGATCAAGCTCCCTACTCAGCATGGAGCCTGCTTCTCCCTCTCCCTCTGCCTGTAGCTCTGCCTGCTTGTGTTCTCTCTCCCTCCCTCTGTCAAATAAATAATAAAATCTTAAAAAGAAAAGAAATTGCTCTCCTACATTCCTGCAGCCAATACTGTTTACCGTGAATGACAATAGTGAAAATGAGGTAGAAAATATTACATAAAATTATGAATTAGCTATACCTACATTACTATATGTCATTTCAAACCACTTAATATCAAGAGAAAGCCCAATGAAGAAAAAACAAACTAATTAGAGGCTTGGGGTGGTATCTGTACCAGGAGAGTCTTCAAACACTAGGTACTAAAACCTGGAAAGGTAAAAATGGGTAGGAAACATGTATAATATAAAATTAATAATTAAAAAAACCGATTAAACACTTACAAAATGTTAGATGCTGTGCTAAGTGCTTTACATATACGAGCTTTATTGAATCCTCACCAAAACAAAACCAAGACAATACCAGAAACACTTTGTGGGTTAGGTATTTATTATTTTCATTTTAAAGAAAAAGAAAAACTGTGTTCAAAGCTGAAGACAGACTTATGTGGTAGATGGCAAATTAGAAGAGTAATCTGATAAATGACATTTGGGGGTAGAGATAAAGAAGTAGCACGCCAGTGGGAGTAGTAAGTTCATGGACTTACTACCTCCAGGAATGGTATTGGGATGGAATCTAAAAATACTTTAGAAGGCTCTAGAACAATTTACCAATGAACTGTGAAAAGCTACTGAGGGAGGCTGTGCGTGCTGAACTTCTAAGATTGATGTCTAACAACGTCCATCTGCTGCACCTTACTTGAGAGTGCCAGACAAAATATGAGTTCAATCTCAAAGGGTAATTTCTCTGTTTCATTTAGCAAAGTGTTTTATGGATTAAAAATAATCAACTATGGGGTGCCAGGGTGGCTCAGTTGGTTAAGCAACCAATTCTTGATTTTGGGTCTGGTCATGATCTCAGGGTCATGGAATCAAGCCTCAGGTCAGGCTTTGAGCTCAGTGCAGAGTCTGCTTGAGATTCTCTCTCCCTCCACCTTTTCCTCCCCCTGACCTTGCTTTCTCTCTTTCTCTCTCTCTCTCAAATAAATACATAAAATTAAAAAAAACAAAAATGAAAAGGCTAAATGAGTGAAATTTTCTTTTTTAAAAAATTTTATTTGTTTGAGAGAGAAAGAGAGAGAGAGAGAGAGGGAATGAGTGGGGGGGAGGGGCAAAGGGAGAAGCAGACTCCTCTCTGAGCAGGAGCCCGATGAAGGGCTCAATTCCAGGACCCTGGGATCATTATCTGAGCCAAAGGCAGTTGCTTAACCAACTGAGCCACCCAGGTGCCCAAGTGAAATTTCCTTAATCACATTAGTTCTTTAATTTAAGAAACAGTTAAAATTTATTAATAATAAGTTATAATAATTTATAAATATTATAATAACATACTGTAACTTCATAAAATGGCAATATAGAAGATAAATTATTTCCTATAATCATTACTCCAATATATTTTACTGTATTTTCTTCCCTGGTCATGTTTCTTCTTTAGCTATATTCATAATATACAGAATATATATGTGTGTGCCTATGTGTGTATTATACTCTACTTTTCAACTATAACCTTCAATAAACAGTTTTCCATGATATCTCATAGTTTAAAAACAATGGTTTTTAAAGACTGTATAATACTTCACTAAAAATGGAAATTTAACTCCCTGTTGGTGTTGAATATTCAGATAGTTTGACTTTGTCAGTAACTATAAATAATACCATAAATCTTATATACCTATTTATATATATTTGGTAATACTTACTTAGTATAGATCCTTAGAAGTAGAATTATTGGAGGATTTTGTACCAATTTATACCACCAACAAAATTGTTTCAGTACAATTTTACCTTTATTTTCTAATTGAACTCTAAGACTTTTAGGACTTACAGGTTTCTCATTCTTCATTAAGGTTTTTATGTACTCTTGATGTGTTTTATTTTATTTATTTATTTTTTATTTATTTTTATTATTAATTTTTAATTTTTTTGGCATTGATTTTATTTATTTATTTATTTATTTTTAAATTTTTTATAAGCATATATTTTTATCCCCAGGGGTACAGGTCTGTGAATCACCAGGTTTACACACTTCACAGCACTCACCAAAGCACATACCCTCCCCAATGTCCATAATCCCATCCCCTTCTCCCAAACCCCCTCCCCCCAGCAACCCTCAGTTTGTTTTGTGAGTTTAATAGTCACTTATGGTTTGTCTCCCTCCCAATCCCATCTTGTTTCATTTATTCTTCTCCTACCCACTTAAGCCCCCATGTTGCATCTCCACTTCCTCATATCAGGGAGATCATATGATAGTTGTCTTTCTCTGCTTGACTTATTTCGCTAAGCATGATACGCTCTAGTTCCATCCATGTTGTCGCAAATGGCAAGATTTCATTTCTTTTGATGGCTGCATAGTATTCCATTTTGTATATATACCACATCTTCTTGATCCATTCATCTGTTGATGGACATCTAGGTTCTTTCCATAGTTTGACTATTGTGGACATTGCTGCTATAAACATTCGGGTGCACATGCCCCTTTGGATCACTACGTTTGTATCTTTAGGGTAAATACCCAGTAGTGCAATTGCTGGGTCATAGGGCAGTTCTATTTTCAACATTTTGAGGAACCTCAATGCTGTTTTCCAGAGTGGCTGCACCAGCTTGCATTCCCACCAACAGTGTAGGAGGGTTCCCCTTTCTCCGCATCCTCACCAGCATCTGTCATTCCCTGACTTGTTGATTTTAGCCATTCTGACTGGTGTGAGGTGATATCTCATTGTGGTTTTGATTTGTATTTCCCTGATGCCGAGTGATATGGAGCACTTTTTCATGTGTCTGTTGGCCATCTGGATGTCTTCTTTGCAGAAATGTCTGTTCATGTCCTCTGCCTATTTCTTGATTGGATTATTTGTTCTTTGGGTGTTGAGTTTGCTAAGTTCTTTATAGATTCTGGACACTAGTCCTTTATCTGATATGTCGTTTGCAAATATCTTCTCCCATTCTGTCAGTTGTCTTTTGATTTTGTTAACTGTTTCCTTTGTTGTGCAAAAGCTTTTGATCTTGATGAAATCCCAATAGTTCATTTTTGCCCTTGCTTCCCTTGCCTTTTGCCTTGTTCCTAGGAAGATGTTGCTGCGGCTGAGGTCAAAGAGGTTGCTGCCTGTGTTCTCCTCAAGGATTTTGATGGATTCCTTTCGCACATTGAGGTCCTTCATCCATTTTGAGTCTATTTTTGTGTGTGGTGTAAGGAAATGGTCCAATTTCATTTTTCTGCATGTGGCTGTCCAATTTTCCCAACACCATTTATTGAAGAGGCTGTCTTTTTTCCATTGGACATTCCTTCCTGCTTTGTCGAATATTAGTTGACTGTAGAGTTGAGGGTCTATTTCTGGGCTCTCTATTCTGTTCCATTGATCTATGGGTCTGTTTTAGTGCCAGTTCCATGCTGTCTTGATGATGACAGCTTTGTAATAGAGCTTGAAGTCCGGAATTGTGATCCCACCAACTTTGACTTTCTTTTTCAATATTCCTTTGGCTATTCGAGGTCTTTTCTGGTTCCATATAAATTTTAGCATTATTTGTTCCATTTCTTTGAAAAAGATGGATGGTACTTTGATAGGAATTGCATTAAAAGTGTAGATTGCTTTAGGTAGCATAGACATTTTCACAATATTTATTCTTCCAATCCAGGGGCATGGAACATTTTTCCATTTCTTTGTGTCTTCCTCAATTTCTTTCATGAGTACTTTATAGTTTTCTGAGTATAGATTCTGTGCCTCTTTGGTTAGGTTTATTCCTAGGTATCTTATGGTTTTGGGTGCAATTGTAAATGGGATTGACTCCTTAATTTCTCTTTCTTCTGTCTTGCTGTTGGTGTAGAGAAATGCAACTGATTTCTGTGCATTGATTTTATATCCTGACACTTTACTGAATTCCTGTACAAGTTCTAGCAGTTTTGGAGTGAAGTCTTTTGGGTTTTCCACACATAGTATCATATCATCTGCGAAGAGTAATAATTTGACTTCTTCTTTGCCGATTTGGATGCCTTTAATTTCCTTTTGTTGTCTGATTGCTGAGGCTAGGACCTCTAGTACTATGTTGAATAGCAGTGGTGATAATGGACATCCCTGCCGTGTTCCTGACCTTAGCGGAAAAGCTTTCAGTTTTTCTCCATTGAGAATGATATTTGCGATGGGTTTTTCATAGATGGCTTTGATGATATTGAGGTATGTGCTCTCTATCCCTACACTTTGAAGAGTTTTGATCAGGAAGGGATGCTGTACTTTTTCAAATGCTTTTTCAGCATCTATTGAGAGTATCATATGGTTCTTGTTCTTTCTTTTATTGATGTGTTGTATCACATTGACTGATTTGTGGATGTTGAACCAACCTTGCAGCCCTGGAATAAATCCCACTTGGTCGTGGTGAATAATCCTTTTAATGTATTGTTGAATCCTATTGGCTAGCATTTTGTTGAGTATTTTCGCATCTGTGTTCTTCAAGGATATTGGTCTATAGCTCTCTTTTTTGATGGGATCCTTGTCTGGTTTTGGGATCAAGGTGATGCTGGCCTCATAAAATGAGTTTGGAAGTTTTCCTTCCATTTCTATTTTTTGGAACAGTTTCAGGAGAGTAGGAATTAGTTCTTCTTTAAATGTTTGGTAGAATTCCCCCGGGAAGCCGTCTGGCCCTGAGCTTTTGTTTGTTTGGAAATTTTTAATGACTGTTTCAATCTCCTTACTGGTTATGGGTCTGTTCAGGCTTTCTATTTCTTTCTGGTTCAGTTGTGGTAGTTTATATGTTTCTAGGAATGCATCCATTTCTTCAAGATTGTCAAATTTATTGGTGTAGAGTTGCTCATAGTATGTTCTTATAATAGTTTGTATTTCTTTGGTGTTAGTTGTGATCTCTCCTCTTTCATTCATGAATTTATTTATTTGGGTTCTTTCTCTTTTCTTTTTGATAAGATCGGCCGGGGGTTTACCAATTTTATTAATTCTTTCAAAGAACCAGCTCCTAGTTTCGTTGATTTGTTCTATTGTTTTTTTGGTTTCTATTTCATTGATTTCTGCTCTGATCTTTATGATTTCTCTTCTCCTGCTGGGCTTAGGGTTTCTTTCTTGTTCTTTCTCCAGCTCCTTTAGGTGTAGGGTTAGGTTGTGTACCTGAGACCTTTCTTGTTTCTTGAGAAAGGCTTGTACCGCTGTATATTTTCCTCTCAGGACTGCCTTTGTTGTGTCCCACAGATTTTGAACCGTTGTATTTTCATTATCATTTGTTTCCATGATGTTTTTCAATCCTTCTTTAATTTCCCGGTTGACCCCTTCATTCTTTAGAAGGATGCTATTTAGTCTCCATGTATTTGGGTTCTTTCCAAACTTCCTTTTGTGGTTGAGTTCTAGGTTTAGAGCATTGTGGTCTGAAAATATGCAGGGAATGATCCCAATCTTTTGATACTGGTTGAGTCCTGATTTAGGACCGAGGATGTGATCTATTCTGGAGAATGTTCCATGTGCACTAGAGAAGAATGTGTATTCTGTTGCTTTGGGATGAAATGTTCTGAATATATCTGTGATGTCCATCTGGTGCAGTGTGTCGTTTAAGGCCTTTATTTCCTTGCTGATCTTTTGCTTGGATGATCTGTCCATTTCAGTGAGGGGAGTGTTAAAGTCCCCTACTATTATTGTATTATTGTTGATGTGTTTCTTTGATTTTGTTATTAATTGGTTTATATAGCTGGCTGCTCCTACGTTGGGGGAATAGATATTTAAAATTGTTAAATCTTCTTGTTGGACAGACCCTTTGAGTATGATATAGTGTCCTTCCTCATCTCTTATTATAGTCTTTGGCTTAAAATCTAATTGATCTGATATAAGGATTGCCACTCCTGCTTTCTTCTGATGTCCATTAGCATGGTAAATTCTTTTCCACCCCCTCACTTTAAATCTGGAGGTGTCTTCAGGCTTAAGATGAGTTTCTTGGAGGCAACATATAGATGGGTTTTGTTTTTTTATCCATTCTGATCGCCTGTGTCTTTTGACAGGGGCATTTAGCCCATTAACATTCAGGGTAACTATTGAGAGATATGAATTTAGGGCCATTGTATTGCCTCTAAGGTGAATGTTACTGTATATGGTCTCTGTTCCTTCCTGATCTACCACTTGTAGGCTCTCTCTTTGCTTAGAGGACCCCTTTCAAGATTTCCTGTAGAGCTGGTTTGGTGTTTGCAAATTCTTTCAGTTTTTGTTTGTCCTGGAAATTTTTAATCTCTCCTTCTATTTTCAATGATAGCCTAGCTGGATATAGTATTCTTGGCTGCATGTTTTTCTCGTTTCGTGCTCTGAAAATATCATGCCAGCTCTTTCTGGCCTGCCAGGTCTCTGTGGATAAGTCAGCTGCCAATCTAATATTTTTACCATTGTTTGTTACCGACTTCTTTTCCCGGGCTGCTTTCAGGATTTTCTCTTTGTCACTGAGACTTGTAAATTTTACTATTAGGTGACAGGGTGTGGGCCTATTCTTAATGATTTTGAGGGGCGTTCTCTGAACCTCCTGAATTTTGATGCTTGTTCCCTTTGCCATATTGGGGAAATTCTCCCCAATAATTCTCTCCAGTATACCTTCTGCTCCCCTCTCTCTTTCTTCTTCTTCTGGAATCCCAATTATTCTAATGTTGTTTCTTCTTATGGTGTCACTTATCTCTCGAATTCTCCCCTTGTGGTCCAGTAGCTGTTTGTCCCTCTTTTGCTCAGCTTCTTTATTCTCTGTCATTTGGTCTTCTATATCACTAATTCTTTCTTCTGCCTCTTTTATCCTAGCAGTGAGAGCCTCCATTTTTGACTGCACCTCATTAATAGCTTTTTTGATTTCAACTTGGTTAGATTTTAGTTCTTTTATTTCTCCAGAAAGAGCTTTTATATCTCTCGAGAGGGTTTCTCTAATATCTTCCATGCCTTTTTCGAGCCCGGCTAGAACCTTGAGAATTGTCATTCTGAACTCTAGATCTGACATATTACCAATGTCTGTATTGATTAGGCTCCTAGACTTCGGTACTGCCTCTTGTTCTTTTTTTAGTGTTGAATTTTTCCGTCTTGTCATTTTGTCCAGATAAGAGTATATGAAGGAGCAAGTAAAATACTAGAAGGGTGGCAACAACCCCAGGAAAATATGCTTTAACCAAATTAGAAGAGATCCCAAATCGTGAGGGTGGAGAAAGGGGATAAAAAGAGGTTCAAAAAGGAAGAAAGGAAAAAAAAAGAGAAAAGAAAAAAAAAGAAAAGAAAAGAATTAAAAAAAGAAAACAAATAAGAAAAATATAAAAAAGAAAAAATATATATATTAGATAAACTAGTTAAAAACGTTAAAAAAGAAAAAGGTAAAAGTTAAAAAAATATTTAACCAGAAGGCGAGAAGAAAAACAAAAAATGAAAAAGAAAAAAATTAAATTAACTGCAGGACTAAAAAAAATCACAGGGAAAAAGCCATGAGTTCCGTGCTTTGCTTTTTCCTCCTCTGGAATTCGGCTGCTCTCCTTGGTATTGAAACCGCACTCCTTGGTAGGTGAACTTGGTCTCGGCTGGATTTCTTGTTGATCTTCTGGGGGAGGGGCCTGTTGTAGTGATTCACAAGTGTCTTTGCCCCAGGCGGAATTGTACTGCCCTTATCAGGGGCCGGGGTGAGTAATCCGCTCGGGTTTGCTTTCAGGAGCTTTTGTTCCCTGAGCGCTTTCCATAGAGTTCCGGAGGACGGGAATACAAATGGCGGCCTCCTGGTCTCAGGCCCGGAGGAGCGGAGAGCCCAGGGCTCCACTCCTCAGTGCGCCCTCAGAGAACAGCACCCAGTTACTCCTGTCTGCCTGACCTCCGGCCGCACTCCAAGCTCACCAAGCCTGCGACCGGTTCAAGGTAACCCCGAGCTGCGAGCTTACTGTCGGCTCTGTCTCTGTAGCCGGCTTTCCGATTCCAAATCCTGCAAGCTCTGCGACACTCAGACACCCCCAATCCTTCTGTGACCCTGCAGGACCTGAGGCCACGCTGACCCCGCGTGGGCTTTGCCCCGGTTTAGCCTCTGGAGCGATATCCCTCAGCGGAACAGACTTTTAAAAGTCCTGATTTTGTGCGCCGTTGCTCCACTGCTTTCCCCGAGCTGGCCCCTCCCCCCGGGGTCTATCTTCCCGTCGCTTTGGATTCACTTCTCTGCTGGTCCTACCTGTCAGAAAGTGGTTGTTTTTCTGTTTCCAGAATTGCTGTTGTTCTTCTCTTCGATCTGCCGATGGATTTTCAGGTGTTTGCAATCTTTAGATAAGCTATCTAGCTGATCTCCGGCTAGCTGAATTAGTCTCAGCCTGCTACTTCTCCGCCATCTTGACTCCTCTCCTCTCTTGATGTATTTTAAACTCTCTTCTTCATTAATCAGCTGTCAAAGCTTCACGAGGTATAGTGTGATTTATACTGTATGTTGTGGGCCTGCTCTTTTGGACCACAAACTTGGGTATACAAAAAATGAACTTTACTTTTCTACAACAGAATTTCACACTCTACTTATTCCACTTCATGGTGGAAACTAAATCTGGATCTATTCAAAGTAAATCCAATTAATTCTGCCCCCCCCCATTAAGTTCAGTTCAGAGTCTTAAGACCATCTAACCTGCTGTCCAAGGTTGCACATGTGGAGAGTGTTGTCTTCTTGTGAAAGCCTTGCATTTGCTCCATCGTAAGCACAGGCTTGGTAGTTTTGATAGCTTGAGCCTTACCCTCTCTAGGCTTCTCCTGGAAAGCACAGATCTCTACTCTCAGGGTCACTCAGCAGCATCTTATGGTTCTACTTGCAACTGAACTTTTCATTAGCCTCATGCATAGAATTTGTCTCTCCTGAGGCAAGCTCTCTTATCAATAATCTTCTAAATCCTCAGAGTTTCCTCAAAATCTAGAAACTTAGGCAACTGGGGCAAAATATCATCAAGGATATTCTCAATCTGCAAAAATATAATATCTATGTCTCTAGACATGTGAGAATCCTATATTATCAATGATAAGACCTCAACTTTTGAAGCTCAAAAGTAAGAAACCAACTTGCTTGATATTTATGTTCTTGTGTTCTACTGGGGTCTCTCCATTAAGCTTCCAAGGTGAAATGCTTTAGCTTTCTGGTTTGGGGTGGGATTGGACTTTTGGGACAACCACAGGTTAATACTTTCCACTGTTATTTTATTAACCACATTCATCTTTATCTCTATTCTTGAGAACTGACCAGTAAACCAATTTCAAAACTTTACTTTGCTACTGAACACGTAGGATAGAAGAAACTAATAAGTGTAAGGCATTAATAAGACATCTGCAGGTTATTTCTTCTAGTTTTTGCTTTAATTCTCTGGTCAGTCTATTTGAAATATGAGCACTGAGTGTGGTGCATAAACAATGTATCTTGGAACACTGAAAAAATAAAATAAAATTAAGATGTTGAAAAAAAATTTTAAAAAATGAAATACAACATGGGTGCTTTTGTTTCTTTGGTGGCTACAACAGTGCCTGCCACCTAATGCATATTCAATAAACATTCGATAAAAAAATAAATGGCAGAACTAAATGGCAGGAATACCATGGTGTGCAGTACTAAGCAAATTGGGTTCCCAGGCAGAGGCTCATCTAGAGTCCATTTGCAGATATGAGCTAGTTAAGTATGGTCATAATGCAGCTCAGATTTTATTCCAAAGAGCTGAGATGATGGTTTTGGAAACTGTGGCCATGGTCACACAGAATTGTAAGACAACAATAAAAATTTGAGACCAATGATAAGGAAGAATGCAACCAAACCTGTTTCAAAACTGGGTGTGAGTGGTAAGTTCGTACATATATCCTTTTTCGGGTGTGTTGGTGGGTGTTGATGACAGCTTAAAGGTGCCATGACAACCTGACCAATTCTATTCTGTTTTCTGCAACATTGTATGCTATTTTGGGATCCACTGTATAGCTATTCCCACAAATTTACATCCTCTGTCCGGTCCCTTCAGCTCATTTGATAATGAAGAATAATGAAGTGTCAATCAGGTGACTTTCCTATGATATTTCATAAATGCAGTAAAATCTGAAACAAATGGAAGGAAATTAAGCTGAAAAATGGAAAATACGTCATCTTTGAATTTGTTCAACCCTGTATTCTTTCCAGTTAAGTGGTAGTACGCTCAGTCTTCTCTTTTTTCACAAGTAAGTAAAATTTATTTTCATTTCACATGTCACTTGTGGCATAAATGGTTATTGGGAAGGTGATTTTTGAAGTTAGAAAAGTTTGTTTGCTTTAATGCTCATATTGGTTCAATATTTATTTCCCAGTTTTGTTCATTTTTTGTTTTGTTTTTATGATAATCACTTAGAAAACTTCACTTCTGTGGATTTCACAAGCTTTGGCTCAGGCTAGGAAAATGCATCCACTGACTTAGAAAGATACCGGTCCTTTTTTTAAGGCCCAGGAAAATTATGTAGGTTTCTAATTTAGACTAGGTCCCTAGTCTTACTGCTCTGTCAACTCTTCTCTACCTAAACATAAAGGTACTTTGACCTTAGCACATTAAAACTATTGTGGTCTAATCTGACATTTATTATTTCTAAATTATGAAATACTAAGACTTATTTTGTGAACAACGTCTTCCTTGAAACTGCTTTTGTAATAAACCTTTGTTTCTCTTGTTTCATATAGTAGAATGATTCTACATTAAAATACATATTAAATCTTAACAAAATAATAATTTTTGGAAGATTTAGTCACTGTATACTGTAAATCAGCAAATATATAAACTTAGCCTATTCCATTGTTTATCTCCCTTATCAAGAAATATACTAAATATAATGTTAAAGTTTTTCTATGTCAGCAAGAATATAGTCAGCTTTAAGGAAAATATAATCTTTCACCTTGCTAAGGGAATAATTTAAAAAAGCAAAAAGAAAGATACGTTGAGTGGTAGTCCTGGTGAATCACCAGGTACATATTTATTCTGAATTCAGAAATGATTTTGTTTTTATAATTAAAAAATTATTATTTCAAGTAAATTTTCTGATGAATATATTTAAATTAAAAACGCAATAAACAAACAAACTGGCCAAATGAGCTTAATAGTCATCTCCTGTACTCATTGATGTATACTATGGTTGGGAAAAAATTTTTTTTAAAGATTTTATTTATTTATTTGAGAGAGAGAGAGAGAGAGAGAGAAGGAGAGGGAAAGGGACAGAAGGAGAGGGAAAAGCAGACTTCCTGCTGAGCAGGAAGCCTGACTCGGGATCATGACTTGACCTAAAGGCAAATTCTCAACTGGCTGAGCTGACCAGGCGTCTCCCCGTACCACTGAATTTTGTTTTTAAGAAGACTATTGAATTTCATCAGTATAGACACTGCTTTAATGCTGTCACTATTCTGATATAATAACTGTCATGATTCTAATCAAATTACATACTTCTGTGTAATTCCATATAACCATACATTTGTGTACCTCAGCTAGGATGCAAAAATAAATATCTTTCTGGCACTATGTTTCTATGTTTTTTTTTTTTTTTTTTTTTTTTTTTTTTTTTTCACGAATGTTGATCTCCAAATACTGTAGGAACAGTATTTGAATTAAGGCAAAATTTGAAGGCATGACTTATGTTTTAGCTTTTGATTTCTTGATTGCAGTGATGAGTGGGAACCTGATTTCCTTACTTTGCGTTTGCTTTCTGGCTTAGAAGACTCACGTCTGTTTTTGGCATTGGCCGTTTATCATGCTAAGTTAATTTAATTTTAACAACATCTGTAATTCCTCGTCTATTGATAAGTAAACCATGTCATTTCTCAGTGAGCCTCTTGTTTGTTTCTAATTTTTGATATTGATGTAGTTGAAATATTTTCCATGGGATGTTTACTCATTTTTTCACTTTCTGCTTTTTTTAATGTCCCTATATCAGTTTCACTTTGACTAATGAATATTAATTTAATATTTTTCATTCCCCTTTGCACTAGATTTCTTACATATATTCTTAGCTATTTGTTTACTTCATTTAAAAATAAATTTTAAAAATATAAATATAGTAAAAAATGCATGTAACAAAATAAACATACTAATGGTTAATGCAGTTTTGATTTGGTTTTTATTTATTGTAAAAAGAATATAGAATATAAAACATAAGGATAGATTATGACCCTGAGTTGGGGGGTAAAGTTGGCAGCAGTATTAATATTTTATTGTAAAAAGAGAGATTTTCTTTGATATTCTTTCTCATCTTCTTCCAAGTTGGTTTTATTGATTGATTTAAAGATACTTATTTATATAAGAGAGAGAGCATGGGCAGGAAGTGGGGAGAGGGAGAGGGAGACAAACAGACTCCTTGATGAGCAGGGAGCCTGACACAGGGCTTGATCCCAGGACCCTGAGATCATGACCTGAGCTGAAATCAAGAGGACACTTAACCAACTGAGACACCCAGATGCCCCCAAATTTGTTTTATTTTTGAGAGAAGTAAAGCTGGAATAGTCAACAGTTAAGTGTTTGAAAACTCTAAAGGAATACATATCTAAAGAATGTGTGTCTCTCAGACATATACGCCTTATTTGTGGGATTCCCTGGTGACCAACTCTTAGAGTCTGTGGTCAGAGCAAAGGAAGAAACAAACTGTCAAGACAGACAGAAGGGATTGATGTCTCCATAGAGCTGAGCTGTGCTTAAGACAACCAGAGAAGAGATTACTTTTTGAAAGATTTTATTTACCTTAGAGAGAGAGAGAGAGTGAGCAGGGGGAGAAGCAGAGGGAGAGGGAGAGGGAAAAAATCTCAAGCAGACTCCCCAGTGAGCACAGAGCCTGACACTAGGCTCAATCTCATGATCTCATTATTTCATGATCATGACCTGAGCCAAAATCGAGAGTCAAATGCTTAGCAACTGAACCATCCATTGAGATTTTTTTTTTTTAAGATTTATGTATTATTTTATGGAGGGAGAGAGGGGCAGAGAGAGAGAGAAAGAGAGATTCCCAAGCAGATTCCCAATGAGCTCTGATCCCCACATGGTGGTGGGGGTGCGGGGTGGGAGGGCTTGATCTCACAACCCTGAGATTATGACCTGAGCCAAAAGCAAGAGTTGAACACTTAACCAATGCAGCTACCCAGACGCCCCGAGAGAAGAGATTTTCATCATCTCTCCTGGAGTCCCTTGTGGGGCCCATATTAGGAAGCAATGGAATTTTTTTTTTTTTTAATCTCAAGGCAGGAAAGAAAAAAAAATTATTTATCATTAAGAGATTAAACACCTTTAATAAAAATAAATTGACTCAAAAAATTTGGAAATTAATATTTTTAGGTGAGGTTCAAGTATCACCCTTGGAGCCTGTCAATTTATTCTTCAATCACACATTTTATTGAGTATATGTTGTTTGAGTATGAGTAGGAGTTTGCAAGGGTTTGTGCTACTGTAACAAACTAAGCAGGTGGATCCATGATAAGAATGAAACGAGGGAAGGAAGAATGGTGTTGCTTTCCTCCTTGAAACCACAGTTTCTCTGGAGACATCTAACATATATGCATAATACTTAAAGGTGATAAAGACATAATAATAATTATCATTTTTTATTTGGGTGCAGTTGAGACACACTGTTACATTAGTTTCAGGTGTACAATTTAGTGATCTGACAAGTTTATACATTATGCCATGTTCACTACAAGGGTAGCTATCATCTGTCCCATTATATCATGATTATAATATCGCTGAGTGTATTCCTTATGCTGTGCCTTTTATTCTCATGACTTAGTCACTCCATAACCGGAAGCCTGTACCTTCCACTCCCTTCACCCATTTTGCTCAAATCCCCACTCCCTTCCCTCTAGCAACCATCAATTTGTTCTCTGTATTTATAGGTCTGATTCTGCTTTTTTGTTTGTTTATTCATTTGTGGGTTTTTGTTTGTTTTTAGACTCTACTTATGTGTAGTATCACATGCTATTTGACTTTCTCAATTGGAGTTATTTTACTTAGCATAATATACTCCAGGTCTACTCATGTTGTCTCAAATGGTACAATCCCATTCTTTTTCATGGCTGCATAACATTCCAGTATATATATGTATGTGTGTATGTGTACCACATCTCCTTTTCATTCATCCATTGATGGACACTTTCATTGCTTCCATATCTTGGCTATTGTAAATAACGTTGCAATAAACATATCTTGCATTATTGTTTTCATTTTCCTCGGGGTAAATACCAAATAGTGGAATTATTGGATCACTTGGTATCTCTATTTTTAATTTTTGAGGAAACTTCATACAGATTTCCACAGTGGCTACGCCAATTTACATTCCAAAATGATAATAAATAGCATGTGCTGGCAAGGATGTGGAGAAAAACAAGCCTTTAAATGCTGTTGGTGGGAATGAAATAATTATTTATGAATAAATTGATACATACTTATAAACATGATTCAGAACATTTCTCTCTTTCTCCATCTCTCTCTCTCTCCCTGCCTCCCTATCTTCTTCACTCTCCTCTTTCTCTTTGGAAAGTTTAACAATGTTTCTAGTGCCTTTAAGTCTACAGGATTTTGGCTTTTATTGAGTAGTTCACCATGAACATGATTGGGATACTCAAAGGTCTTGATACAGAAGTATCTTCTCAGGTCAGTGTTTTCTACATCTTTAAGTTGAGGCTCTTTACTTTTATATTTTCATATTGTCTTAAATTATTTTCTAGAGTATGTAAGCTAATTTTAGATTTGATTCATTTTAAACTTATTCAGTAAATATTTATTAGATGCCTCCTGTGAGCCAGGCTTTATCCAAGAATCTTGGAACACAGCAGTGAGAATAGCACCATTTTATCCCCCAGTGACTCCAGGGAATTTACAGTCTAGTCAAAACGAAGATGTAAATCAAATGACACAGGAAATCTTGAAAGCAGAGGTATTCTTTGTTTATTTCCTTCTCTGTTGTATTCCTGGTGTGTAGAACAGTTTCAGACAGTTATGAATTGCTGTACAGTTGTTTGATGAACGAATTAAGGAAAAAAAAGAGAGAATAGAGTTATATTAGAGCGCATTAAAGAAAGAAGAGGGCGGCTCAGTGGGTTGAGCCACTGCCTTCAGCTTGGGTCATTGTCTCAGGGTCCTGGGGTCGAGTTCCGCATCGGGCTCTCTGCTGGGCGGGGAGCCTGCTTTCTCCTCTCTCTCTCTCTCTCTGCTGCCTCTCTACTTACTTATGATCTCTGTCTGTCAAATAAATAAATAAAATCTAAAAGAATAGCATAAAATAAAAAAAAGAAAGAAAGAAGAAAAGAGAAAGAAGAGAACAAGAATGAGGAAGAGGAAGATCAAAAAGGGGATGAAGAACACCACTTGTGGGAGACTGGGTCCCACAACTGGTTAGGAATCTGCCTTCAGCTCAAGTCATGATCCCAGAGTCCAAGGATTGAGCCCCATATTGGGCTCCCTGCTTGGCGGGGAGTCTGCTTCTCCCTTCACCCTTCCCCTTGTCCATGCTCATGCTCTCTCTCTCTCTATCAAATATAAATAAGTAAATACATAAACACATAATAAATAAATAAATAAATAAATAAATAAATTTTTTTAAAAACAACACCCTTGACTTAGGAGATTCTTTTACCTGAGGATTTGACCATGTGGCATTTGAACTGAGAGAGGCTCCTATGGTTGGAACACAAGGCATGAGGGGTGTCTGATATAGCTGTAGAGACTGGCAAGGGCCAGGCCATGGCAGACCTCACTGGCTGTGCACAGGAACTTTGTTTTCATCCTAAAAACAATGAGAATAAGACAAAAGCTCAATTTCCTTTAGAAACTCAACAATCTGGATTGTGTTATCAGAATATAGTACATTGTGTATTCATGTTTAGTAAAGAATGTGAAGACTGGTACACATTGTGAACACTAGCTTATATGAAATTTTCTCAACTGTCAAATTTTGTAAACAGAATATAAGAAAAGGAACTCATTTCCTCTACACTGGAATCTAAGTGCTTTTACTATGAATGTAGTTTGTCTTTCAGTTTACCTTAAATGATATTTATTAACATCTGATAGAAAAGTGTATGAAATTGGAAGTCTTCCACTATGGACTGAATATTTGTGTCTTCCCAAAGTTCGTATGTTCGAGCCCTAACTCCCATTGTGAAAGTATTCAGAGCGGGGGCTTTTGGGAGGAATGAGGGTTAGATGAAGTCATGAGGGTGGGGCCTTGTGGTGGGATTAGTGCCCTTATAAGAAGAAATAGGTGAGATCTTGCTTTTGTTCTCTGTGCTTCCTGTCACGCTTTCTGGCACATGAGGATACAATGATTAGTCATCTACTTACAAACCAGAAAGATGACTCGCCCCAGGAAGCAAATTGGCCAGCACCTTGACTTTGGACTTCCAGCCTCTAGAACTGTGAGAAATAAATTTCTGTTGTTTGAGTCCCCTATTATATGGTAATTTGTTACAGTGGCCTGAACTGGTGAAGATGACTCTTTCCACATATTTTTGAAGTCACTGTAGGTATTACACAAAGGGACTCATTTACAATGATAAGCATATCTTTATAATGATAGGTATAGATTTTTGGAATGCTGCGAATCTTGGAATGTGGAGAACTGGCTTTTTGGATTCCATTTTTGCTTCAAACATCCTCCCAATGGCTCTTACAAAAACATGGTCGTTCTTGGAGGTGACAGCTGCTTTCACAGTCACAGCTCCCAGATCTGTCACACAGCCTGTCATGTATGCCCCACCATGCCCACGTCATGCTTGGGACATGTCTTGGCCAATGCCATGTCTTCCTTCCATGCAGCCCCCTGTTGAATTGGAAGTTCTCCTCTTGCATTTTTCATCTGTGATCTATGTAATGTCCTTATTTCCCACTCCCAAAGCAGTTCAAGTGGTGCATTCCTATTTCTCTGTCTTGCTCTTCCTACTATCTGCAGACTCCTGTAGGACAGAAAAGCCCACACGTTGGTTCTGTCACTTAACTGTGATTTGGGGCACATTCTAAAACCTCTTCTACACTCTATTTCATTATCTGTAAAATAGCAACAATTACAAAAAAAATGCTTCTATCTGTAGGTAGGAGCCAACTGTTGTGTCTGTTTCTCACAGCGTCCTACCAGGTAGATGCTGATATCATTTCCATTTTCAAAACAGGAAAACTGGACGTACTGAGCTGAATTAATCCACCCAGCTAATAAGTGGTAGAGGTAAGAGAGGCAACCGGCAGTAAGATCTGACCTCCAGCAGCTCCACAGAACATGTATTACCTATTGTGTGATCATAAGAATCTTTTCTTATTGGTTCTTCTGAGTTAAACAAGATGATTTTTGTGAAAAGCTGAACATGGTGCCAGGCACACCACCAATTCTCAAAGACTATTATTTATATTTAGTTTTCAATTTAATTTATTTTCTCCTATGTTCAGATGAAGAAAATAGCGAATTTGTAAAAAGTTTTTTTGTGTGTGTGTCTGATCTGTGCTTTGTTCTTGTTTCATTATTTAAACCTTAGCACAGTGAAATAACTGGAATGTCATGTTGAGAATTATTGTGTTTTGTCTTGTTTCTCTGTGCAGCTCTGCACTATTTCTATGACTGAAAACTAAATTCTGTGTAAATCTAAGTTTCCCTTTGAATGGATTACAAGTGGAGCTGACTTTTCCAATTACCTACTCAATTGACCTGGTACAAAGAAGGTTAAAGTTCCCACCTAATATATGATCATTAAAGCTTTTCATGTAGCTTTTCAGACAAGGCAGTCTGGGAAAACCCTGACACAACATCATTTTTGGTGCCAGACTGATAAAGCATTTAACATTTATCAATTATAGGAGAAGACGATATATTAATTAGATGTACTACTTCTCTTGGACAATATGGAAAGAATTTTCTGTTTTTTATTTTATTTTATTTTTTGAATTTTCTGTTTTTTGAAAAAAAAGAAACATGTCAGATAATAAAAGGTAAATATAGGGTGGCTTAAATAATATAAAGAATCTCTTTTATAATACCAGGACTTTGAAATCTGTGTGCGTCTGTGTGTGTGTGTATGTGTGTGTGTGTGTGTATGCATATGTATATATATATATATATATGAAACATATATTGAGCAGTATTTTTCATCATCACTTTGTTAATTTTATGGCTGATAATTTCACCAAGGAAGATTTCCAATGCTTGGTACCATCTAAGGTAAATTAAGAAAAGACATTTTGGGGAAAAACATCACTTACCTAGAGAATCAACTTCTCAGCTGCCACACACCTCTTCAACTTTATAAACATTTTTTTTTTTTTTGCCAATTTCCGAAATGTTGCATAAACAAACAGTAAGTAAATCCAGTAATTGTCCTCTAAGGTTTTAGTCTTAGTTGAAATCAATCATGTAAGCCATTCATCTCCTCTTTTTTCTCCTCACCACCCCCAGCTCCCGACCAGACCAGTGTGGGCTGGTCGCTTGAATAGACTTCATCCACATGTGTTTCAGTTTGGGGATCCTTCACCATAATTGATGAAGGATTATTTTTCTTTTTCTTTAAGACAGCCACACAGTATGCTTTAGGACCTGGGTTCCACAAAAGCATTCTAAATTCCCTCTTTTAAATATTTTATAAGTTTTTTAAGCTTTGAATTCTGTACATCAGTTCAGAGAAAAAAAATGTCAGCATTGTATTTATCTGATTAGTATTTTATTCTAGGGCACCAATTCATTTTTCTCTTATTTAGAGAACTAGCTACTAAATTGTAAAAATCAGAGACTGTGGACTCTGAGAAACAAACTGAGAGTTTTGGAGGGGGAGAGTTGGGGGGTTGGGTGAGCCTAGTGGTAGGTATTAAGGAGGGCACCTATTGTATGGAACACTGGGTGTGGTGCATAAACAATGAATTTTGGAACACTGAAAAAAATTAAATTAAAAATAAATCATATTTGTATTATAATATATTATATTGAAAACCCTAGGAAGGTTTTAATTTTTTAAAAAGATTTTATTTATTTATTTGACAGAGAGAGAGAGCGGGAGGAGGGGCAAGGGGAGAAGTAGACTCCCCGCTGAGCAGGGGGCTTGATCAGGACCCCAGATCATGACCTGATGCTTAACCAGCTGAGCCCCCAGGTTCTCCCTTAGGAAAGTTTTATATTTTTGTTAACTTACACTACGGTGCAAATCAAACTGGATTTGGTTTCTCAATTTACTTCCTTTTATGGAAATTAAAAAAACAAAAAACAAAATCTTGTTTGTGAGTCTGGTTTTGCTGCAGAGTATCTAATTTAACTGTATATTGATGGTAGAAACTTAGATTCAGTTCCAATGATGCAAAATAGCTATTGCTAAACTTTATCTTTCCTCTTTCTCTCTCAAAGAATAAACCGAATCATGGTAGATTTAGGAAAACATCTAAGAAGACCATGTAGAGTAGAAGACCAGTTGTGATGATAAAAACCAGATTTTCTACCTTTGATAAGTGCTCTGCTTTAATTATATTCTAAGTCATATGAGCTTGTGAAGAAAATACAGATCATGGCATTTTCTTTGTATTTAAAAGTCTCCCTTGAAAACATTATTTTTGGCGCCTTTCTATTCCAGGAGGTAGTTGCATCTTCCTACATTAATTAGATGTAATATTTAATTTTTTCATTTTGAAGGGCAGAAGTCTTTCTGGACCTTAGAAATAGGGCTTGGACATGAGAGGTGAAATCTTAGAACACCATCTTCACCTTGTGTTAAATTTTGCAGATCTCAAGGTCTTGCATGACATACTGCTATGAAATATTTTATGGAAATCAGTGTCCTAATATGAATATGTTATTGTTGGCTCTGTATTCGTTTGTTAGCATTATCGAGTGCAAACCCTTGGAGGAACTGTGCTAAACTAATTGAGTCCTGAATCCTCTGGACTCTTTAAGGCATCCGGATTTAATTTATCATAATCCGGTGGGGAGCAGAGATTGTGAGGCTCCTCCCACATACATTTAGGTACACTGGGCTGCTCTCTTGGTGGGGCTAATGCCCAGGATAAGTGTTGAAGATGACTGCTTGTGACTGTCCTGTGCTTTCTGGGGGAAAACACTGTAATGCGTTACACCCAACATCTACTCCCAGTGATATCAAGATCTGCAGTTTGGGTTATCAGCTCATCATTACTCAGAGTTTAGAATTGTGCAAGAGACTTAATCACATTATGTCCTTATTCTAGGAGGAACATTTCAATTCTAAACATTCCTCCATTTAGGACTTTATCTTTAATGCCCCCATGTGTCAACCTTGCAATTTGTTTTAGTGTAAGGAGTAGATAGCCGGTCTCTGACTTTGGATGTCGTTACCCAGAAATGCGAAATTACTAGCTCTTTCTGAACTATGCTGAAAGAGAACTTTAGCTTTACTGTAAATGTTTACAATGTTTTTCTTTTGCCAATTGAAGGAGACACAAGAGCTTAGTATAGGCTCACACACAGGTTTTATAGGATGTCAGACAAAATGATTTTTTATTGAGGAAGGGTCAAACAAGTTGTGTTTTCTGTTGTGTCACACTATACAATATGAGGGCCATGTTATAAAAATTCAGGGCTCCCACAAGAAGGCAAAGGCTAAGAATGGTGATTTAAGACTACATTATCCTGTTTCTAATTCCTTCTCTTTCTTCCTGCGGAAATGTAATTGCAGAAGCTGGGAGAAGGGATTGGAGCGTGGGCTTCTATATCTGCCTTGAAGAGAGTCGTAAAGTCTGTTTTATGAGTCTCTCTCTAGCCTCGTTCTACTTTTCCAAATTAAAGGAGACAATATGACAATCTCACCAGGTTCTGATCTTACATCTTAATTTGCAAACTCAGCAGCAGTATCAGTATCTGGTTTAAGTAGCTCAGATAAAAGTGTTGAAATTAATGGCTTATCTCTAGAAATTCAGTAAAGTGTTCTATGTGGTGAAGCCAACGCCATTTTTAAAAAAAAAACAATATCCCTATTACAGAAATTATTATTTCTTAAAATTGATGTATTCCATGTCACTTTCTTAGTTTGGACAAACATACCATGGTAATATAAGATATTAGAAGTGGGAGGAACTGGACGAAAGGAATCTGAGTCCCGTTTTTACAACTTGTCCGTAAATCTAAAATTATTCTAAAGCAAATTGATAAATACATTGCAAAACCATTATACCTGTCCTAATACATTTGTGATGGGACCACCTAGAGACTGGGAAGTGAATTCGCAGTTCAGTTATTTCTGCATCAGATTAACGGAGGACGTTCTTGGTGTAGACTGTTGTGCATTTCCATGATTTTAAGACCTAGGAGCATATTGTTTCTTAGCAAATGCCACGTGAAAGGGCTATGTGAGCTGGTGTGAAGCCTGTTCATCATCTGTTGTGTTTCTAGTCCGGCCAAACAGAGCCTTCATGTATTACATGACGTCCCTCCACCTGCGCAGGCTTTGTCTGCGTTGAAAAAACCATGACCGACAGTGTCTCTTGACTACGGCTTTAAAGGACGACCCACTCCTGGGGGTGAGAAACTAATTCTGACTCTCCAACAGGCCCATTTTAAACCTGAGGAAAACGAGCATTTCATGTCAGCCTTCACAAACAGGATCGAGCTTGTTAGGAACTATGGCTCTTGCATTTGAACAGAGTCAAGATTAAACCTTTGTACTATTTAAACGGAAGAGAGATGAGGGTTTACTATTTATCTCATCAAAAACCAAAAAACAAAGGAAACAAACAAACAAAAAAACGTCAGTGAGGAAAAACAAATGTGTGTGTGAGCTTTAACTACAGGGACACTAGGTATAATGACATGCCCTTGATCGTCTGGAGAAAAAAGTTATATCGTTGGACATGCAAATCTGTATACAGTGCTCCTGAAATCTAAATGTATTCCTTTGTTGCAGTGAAACATTATAAATGGAAACCAAGAAATGCACTAACCTGCAGAAAGAAAATAAATGTATTGCCAAGACTTTATAAATCAGGATGAATTGAGTCACAGCAAAACTTCAAATAAAGGAAACAATGTGGTAATTGGGCCCCTTGTCCTATATAATACGCTTGTTGGCATACATTATGGGTTTGCTATCTTCTAAGAGTATTAAATCATTGTACAAGAACATTGCCAAAAAAACTCTTCATTTCCTTTTAGTGACTTCTTACTGCCCTCAGTGGAAGTTTAATAGAAAAGGAAGGACATGATGTAGTTTTAATGACAGGAAACCCATAGACTTCCAAATGAATAAATTCCATCACTGGCTGCCACAAAGTGTGCTAATTATTTCCTTTGATAAATTAAAAGCTGTAAAAGTCCAAAGTATATAAGCATGTGGTTTACAGTTATAATCAACCTGTCTGCATCACTGAAAGTTCATATTATCCTCATTATTTAATAAGCATTGCATTTATTTTTTTATTCCAGAAAATTGTATCAAAAACATGTGTTAAATTTTTACTGATTTGACAGATTACCAAATAAACTAATTAACCATCATGTTTCTGAACTAGAGGATGCTAAAATCAAGTATTAATCTATCCCTCCATACCAAACTTTGAGGATAAAAATTAACTATATTTATAAAGTAAATATAAACCATATTTATGAAAAGATGAAACAAAATCAAGCAAGAGCCACTCATTTTAAAATGTGTAAAAGAATTATATTTTATACTTGATTTCATTAGTTTATTTTAAATATCACCAAAATCAAACTTTTATTCAACAAAATTTATTATGTACCTCTGTATGTTCCACATGAACTTATTAACTCCACAAACATTTATTTAACATGTACTATGGGTTCTAGAGATACAACAGTAGCTCAGGTAGCCTCCTATTCCAGCCTTCATGGAGCTTGCCATGTAGTGGGAGAGCCATGAATGTGGTGACAGTATAATTGTAAACTTGGAAATGCCGTAAGGAGGTTTGCAGTTCAATGAAAGCCTACTGGCCATAAGGAGAGCTGTCCCTACCACAGAGTTTAGATTTTCTTCATAAAAGGGGAGTCAAACCGAAAAAGAGCAATGTGCTGAAGAGGACAGGGAGAACTTCAGACAGGGGTATAGCATATGCAAAGGCTTTGTGGTGGGACTAATAAAGGCCCTGGTGACACCAGGACAGGGAGGGAGGCTGGCCAGTGTCTAACTTGCCCACCTTTATGAATCCATTCTCTCTTTCTTTCCTTTGTTCTCTCCTTCTCTCTTTCTTTCTTTCAAGATTTTATGTATTTATTTGTAAGAGAGACAGAGAGCACAAGCTGGGGGAGTGGCAGGGAGAAGGAGGCTCCCTGCTGAGCAAGGAGCCAGATATGGGACTCTATCCCAGGACACTAGCATCCTGACCTGAGCCTAAGGCCGATACTTAACCAACTGAAACACCCAGGAGACGCTTCTCCTTCTTCTTTTAAAAAACAAAACAAAACTGTTAAAAGTTCATGTTAGGTCTACTTTTATTAGAATCTGCGAGAGAACGTAGAAGACTTAAGAAATAAGTCCTAGGACCTGCACTGAAGGAGGGCCTAGGACTGATTCCTATTGCGGACATCACCTAAACAGATAATTAAGAGACAGAGATTTATGGGCAATAAGACTCTGACAGAGTATCTTAAATCAGGGGTGAGGGGAGTCATTCTGTGCAGAAACTGTAAGGGTTTAGCCTGGCAAAGTATGGGGGAAGAGCTTTCCAGATGGAGAGGTCAGTGGGAACGAAAGCAAGGGACCAGGAAAGCATTTTGCTGGAGCGTAAGTGTGGGCAAGAGAGAAGCAAGAGCTGAGACAGGATGGTGGGAGGGGCCAGGTCAAGGGGAGGCATGAATGTTAAGAAGCTTGGACTTAACTTTTTGGAGATGGGGAACTACTGAAGAATCTTGCTGCGTCTCTTGGGATCTATGCAAGGAGTCCATACGTACCTGGGCTTAAGGCTTCAGATCAGGCACTGTTCGTTACCACTTTGCGATGGTCCTGCAGGTGTTTCACAAGTGTTTTTCAGAATGACATAATGAGGAATATGGTGGGAAGACAGTTTCATAACTAAGTTTAATAGCTCAGATTTGCATTTAGATATGTCACTGGATGTCTGGATGTAAGAACAGTTTGCGAGGGCCCCAGCTCTAAGCACAGATACCAATGAGGAAAGCGTTGCAATTGTCCAGGTGGGAGAACCTCAGAGAAGACTCTCGAGGTGTAAGGGAAGAGAAGACAAAAACTTGAGAGGAGTATAGGAGAGAAAAAACAATCGCCATGCTCACTGTTTAATTGAATGTTTGGAGTAAGGTAGGGGATAGAAATCAAGAATGACTCGGGCTTCCAACTTGGATAGCAGAATAGAATGTGGCAAATCAGAAAAGATAAAGACAAAAAAATCACTGAAGCATTCATACACCAACTTAGGAAAAAATTCGGTGCAGCAGGAAATTTCAGCAAATACAGACTTTGCTCTTACCCATATGCAACAGCATTTAGTAACAAGCAATTGTCCGCAATGCTACTGACAAGAAGTTTTTCTTTGGCAGGATGATGGTACTGTAAATGGGCAGCTTCTTGGCATTATCCAGGACAAACCCTTCCTGTGGCGGATCCAGTGCCTGTTCTTTTACTCTATCTATACATTCTTTCTTGTCATTTCAGATACTTATTAATCACACCTAACCTCTGCATATCTGCTTTCTCTTCTCAGTTCTAAATAAACCTCATCCTTTAACTTCCACTCAGAGACTTTGCAAACAACGAATCACTTTGCTTCTTCTCTTGGAATCCCATCCAGGGAGTTCATTCCTTAGTTTCAAGGCCTTAAATCAGACACATTTTTCCCGACATTTGTATGCCTTGCATCCAGTAGGTGTTTGATAAGTCTTTTCAAAATGATAAAATCCTGAGCATGATGGGAAGACTGTCTAGTAACTCCCACATGCTAGAATCCTATTTACTCCAGCTTTTTATCCACACATTTTTAATCATTAACATGGCATTGGTGACTTATATATGATCCTCTATAATCCTGTCTTTTGTTTATGTTGTATTTGCCTGTGACCAGGTCTTATCATCATTTCTGTACAGTTTGTTCTCCCCTTTTCACTTGTTCTGATTAAGCTTTTATTCTCATTATTTCTGTTTATTTTCAAGGTCATTTAAAATTATAATCATCTTCTCCAAGTTGCTAAGCTTCCCACTCAACTTGGTGCCACTAGTAATTTACTCAGCCCCTCCCAAATTCATCTGTGCCATTAAAGATGTTATAAAATATTTCTGGCTCAGGGTGATTCCTAAGAAAACACACGTTGGCCAGGCTGATATTGCATTGTGGATCGCTGTTTCTCGAATATTTTTCTAGCAGGTTCGTGCTCTCATCTAGTTGCAAAGGAATTTAAATAGTAGAGAGTAAAGTAACATACATCTGTATAGTATTATAGAATCCCCTCACCATAGATCTTTAATTTGATGTTTAAAAAACCCTATAAAACAGGAAGAAGATTTTTCTTAATCCCTATTTCAAAGTCATAGAGGCTGAGATTCAAGGTAAGTGACTGGAATAAGGTCACTCTGCTGGCAATTAGCAGAACAAGCTCTTAAATGCCTATTTACTGGCTTCAAAACCAATGTCCTTGCTACTCCACCATGGTGAACCACTCTGTTTATATATTAAGACATGGCTTAAGAGGAAATTAAGATCCCTTGTTAAAAAATCCTGACTACTCCATCCCAACATTGATTTTCCCATTCTTTTAATACCTAAGGCATACTTGGTCTGCACAACACAAGTCAATTCAGCATGTACCAATTGTTTAGGGAGTGCATAAGGCATTGACCTAAATGCTGAAGGGTATGTAAAATAATCGTGACACTTTTTGAAGGAGCTATCTTAATAGATACCAAGGGCATAGATAGTTGAATCTGATACCAAGAACCACAAGGGTAGAAAAAATAATAGGTTGTTATGTAGCACCATTTTTACATGAAGTTTTGAATTTTTATGTTTATTGTTCTAAGAAAAATGGCTCGCTCCTTGAGAACAGATTCTATGTAGTCTATATCTGCACCTTCTAATCATGCATGGCAAATTTTGGGCAAATAGTATAGATTTTTAAAATGCATGTTAACTTACTTTGCTGGGTGCACTCCAGTTTTACTGAATTTCTACTATGTGTCCAATGTTGTAGTAGCCATAATGTGGAATGTGTAACTGTGTCTCCAGCAAAGGGTACACTAATGAACAGGGTGAGTTTAGTAGACACTGAGGACACTCCTTGATCAGACTAGACTCTTGACTCTCAAGTAGAGTCCAGGTTTTGAGGTGAGGAGTTGGAGGAAATAAGCTTAGAAAGATCGAATTGGTCCATATTATAGAAGACCTTAAAAATCAAGCAAAAAGCTAGACCTGAGTGGTAAATAAGAAGTATAATTTCCATATCAAATAAATCCATTACCAAGGATGAGAAGAAATATTAAGATTATATCATTAATTGTTTCATGTGTGGTAATGTAAGTATTCCCACTATTTGAGAAATAATAAAATAAAAAAGAAGCTCTTCCTACCTCCCTGAAACAAGATATGTTTTCTTTATTGTTACTTTTGCCCACCTGTCTAGATATTCTTTATCTAGGAACGTATTCGTGGTGTCCTTCTTTTTCCAGAATCTCAGCCCTGTTTTGTTTTGTTTTGTTTTTCCTCCTTTTTTCCACACATGCGTTTCTTCTGGAACTAATGACCTGTTTCAGTCATCATTTGCGTTTGCAAATGATTATTAAAACCATCACAATTTTAGTCCAAATGATTTAAGTTCTAATAAGCTACTCATTTTGTCCTGTAATCAATCGAGCCATCCATTTATTAGACATGAATGGAGAAGGCAAATTACATGGAGGGAAGCTGGATTGCATGGGCAATGTAAAGAATAGAAAGAGACACCTGGGGGCCTGAGAAGCTTCCAAGCTAGTAATGCATTAGAGTGTAATATATTCCAAACTTCTTGTATATCCTCACGATTAAGAATACCATTATAGCATGTCATTTACTCCATAATGTAAAATATTATTTAAAATGTTTAAACATCTCATTAATATATTTCTGACACTGTGAGTGGGGTGGGGCAGGAAGGGGAGAGGGAGAGAATGCTCAAGTCGACTCCCTACTGAACACAAAGTCGGAACCAAGAGTTGGAGGCTCAACTGAGCGAACAACCCAGGTGCCCCGCTAATTGTAATTTTAAAAGATTACACTAGAAGTAGTTTAGAGTGGATATGGAGGAAATAATCAGCATTTCTAGACATAAGTAGACCGATGAGGAGAGAATAAACTTGGGTATTGTTTGGATTAAATAAATGTTACTACGTGAACAGCCTCTGCTAAGTAGTAAGCTCTTAATGAATGTAGCTTCCAGAATTACTACTATTGATATTATGTTACTCTTATTTGCATTGTCAAAATAGTCTTGGTGAGAAATGAGAAATGATTAGAACATATACTATAGTTTCAGGAGTAGGGATGGAGAAGAAAGCCCAAATTCTCAAAAATCAGCAGGTATAGTGGGGAGGGGAGGCTAGAACTAAGAAGGTTTTTGTTTGTTTGTTTGTTCCTTTGTTTGTTTTTTAGATGACAGGATAAGGTAGAGGGAGAAGTCTAGAATGTGCTTTGAAAGAAACTTTGAATCATGGCCCATTAGTATATTGTGGTATCAATTTAGAAGACTACGACTGGTCATTAAAAAACCCAAAAATAGAACAGAATTGAAAAGTTCACACAGAGTATCACAAGTAATTATTCTGCAATACTTTTATGTGCATGGTATATGTAAAGACATTTTTGGTAGGTCTATAGTGTATCGAGGCACTATGTTTAGCACAGGTCTGAGTGAGTCTGGATTAATTACAGAAGCTGAAAGAGAAGCCATGTTTATCTCTTTTTCAAATCTGCCTATTAGATAAGAGATCAGTCCTCTTCATGGATTAGATGCATGAGAGAAAGGACAGAAATGTTGTTTGTTTGTTTGTTTGTTTGTTTGTTTGTTTTTAAGAAGCTCATCCATTGGGAGCAAGAGGAATTCAGAGTATGTGTTCCCTTCTGATGGATGATATATTTTCCTCCAATTTTTGATGAGAGGGGCACCCAGGTGCCTCAGTCCATTAAGTGGCTGACTCTTGATTTTATCTTAGGTTACGATCTCAGGGTTCTGGGATTGAGCCCTGCATTGGGTTTTGCAGTCATCAGGGAGTCTGCTTGAGATTCACTTTCTCCTTCTCCCTTTGTCCCTCTCCCCCCTCACATGTGCCCACTCGCTCTCTCTTTCTAAAATAAGTAAGTCAATCTTAAAAACAAAACAAAAACTCCTTGATGAGACAATAGGTTTCCATACAAGAAAAAACAAAGGGAGGGACTCCAGTTCTATCTTACATGATGCACATAATTCCAAATAAAATTAAATCTAAATGTGAACAGTAAAACAAAAAAAATGGCTTAGAAGGTGATTCAGGAAAGGATCTTCATTAAATGGAGGGTTACCAAGAGTTCTTTAAACAAACACTAGAAGCACTAACAACAAAAGAGATAGATAGCTTGGACAAAAATTAAAATGAGAAAATAATGTTAATTAAGATGAAGTTTTATCCAAAGACCCCACATAAAAAATGAAAAGACAAGCGTCAGAATGGGAGAAGGTATTTGCAACACAACAAAACCCTAGCATCCAAAATATTTTCAAGAACTCCTACCAAACAATATGATAAAACAGACAACCCAACAGAAGAAAAAACAAGCAAAAGAACAGGTACTTTACAAGAGAAAAAACAGAAACAAACCAATTCCTTGTTGAGTGTTTATTGTCTACCATTCAAACTCCAAATCCTGCCTTCAAGATCTTTGCAAATTTGCTACCCCCCAAAGATTCACTTCCACCCACTTTTTCTAAGACTCCCAAATAGTCAAGTTTACTATTTCTCAAGTAAACATTATCTTTTCCTCTCTCTAGGCTTTTAAAAGACAATAAATGCCACAGCTTCTGGAATACCTCTCTATTGCAACCATGCATACATCATCCATCCCCCTCAAGGGTGAGGTTGTACCTTCATCCATTTGTTTTAAAATGCCTCATGATCCTTACATTCTTCATTTGTTTCAAATTTTTCCTTTCTCCAGTCATCTCCTTTCCTTCAACCAGACACTGAAGCTCATGGGGGTCAGAAAGCACATCTCCCTTTTTAAAGAAATCTGTGCATTTTTCTAGGATGTACTTTATGTAGAGTAGATACTTTTTCGATTGCTGACCATAAAAAGAGAACATCTTCTCTGGATATTTCCTTGGTGTAAATGAGGTAATCATAATAGCATCTATTACTCTGAAGCTTTGCCCTTCAGCTCATTGAGTTTGAAAAACATTTTCCTAAAATAAAAGTAATTTCTTTCTAACTTTTTTCTTAGTTCATGTCATCAACATCCATGTCCACTTTCTCTTCTCACATCAAAGGACTCCTACTATGTTGCTGATCCAATCTCTTAAGTATTTCTCGGATCTCCTGTAGATCTCAGAGCCCATCTCCTTTCCATCCTCATGGCTACTGCCTGGGTTTTGGTTCTCATCATTCCATCTGGAACTTCCATACACTCTATCTTGAGGCCGAGCTGTCCTCCACACTGCTACAGGACTGAGTTCTCACACTGCTGCCTTGATGGCTTTGCTGTCAGGCTAACATATAAACTTCTCCAAAGAGGCAGAAGCGCAATTGTTCTGTCTCGTACACAGACAACCCAGCCCCTGAATCCTGGCACAGCTACTTGTACTGGAGTGGGATAGGAGGAGGAGACAAAGAATTAATGCGAAGAGCTTCCAAAGAAATAACCGTTTATGGACAACAAGAGAGGAGGAATAATCAGCAATGACTTTGGGCTTTTGAGTTTGAAAATGGTATGTATGATAAGACAATAATAGGAAATTTTATAGCAGTGAGTGAATAGATAGTTCTTGTTTGGTGCTATGTTATCAGGGTACATTTGATCCTTAAAATATTCTCATTGAACTGATAATCACTTTCTAGAATTGTTTGTTGTTATTTTGGGCAAGTGGCTCAATCTGTGCCTCAGTTTCCTCACTTATAAAATGTGGATAATAGCACCTACCCCACAGGGGTGTAATAAGGATTGAATAAAATGAGAAGTTATAATTTTAAAATGGCAACTTGTAGATAGTTTGGCATGAGAAATTACCAGCTGTTGTAATGGTGGCATACAAAATGTTGACCTTTTGCCCCTCTTCGCCCAAGCCAAATTAATCACACTCCTTAAACATATCTCTTAGCCAGAGGTGTTCTCATCATCTCCTTTCTGCAAATAAGAAGTAAGTACACTTGTCATTCTTTGGAACCAATTCTAAATTCCCTGTAATATTTCCTTATTATTCTAGATACTGTGAGGGATTCTTATTTCCAGGGTCTCCAAAAGTTTAATATAATTTTTGAAGCATCTGTATTATTATGATATTATGGTGTGATTATATGTCATGGTATTTAGCACGTGGAATTTCTTTATTGCAGGGAAAATGCCTATTTGAAAATAGGGTTTATTGGTTTCTTTTCTCAGTATAAAAAAGTGCTCATTTGAAAAAAGTTGGAAAAAAGCTAAAGATTGAAAAAGAAAATCCATAATGTGATCACCTAAAGATAACCATCATTTAGAATTGATACATTTACCTAAAATATCTTAAGACATTTAAAATATTTCATTAGGTTTGTCCTATGGTTTTGGTTTCTGGTTTTTTTAAAAATTTGTTTTGGGGTTGAAGATCATACTGATGAGGGAGCAGGAGGCTGGCTGAGGACAAAGCAAAAGCTAGCGCCTTGCACCCCCTCTTCACCCGCTCCCCTCCATATGTGTAGCTTCCCTCAGGCAGCCCTGACTGCCATGAACAATAAGCAAATGGTTAACTTGCAGAGCTCACAATCCTGCTAGACCGGAGTCTCCCTTGGCTTACAATTGTCCTAAATCTCACTAACAAAGACGGTTGATAGCAGGATTGTGACACCCCACCAAAAAGTCTCCCAACTATCTTAATATTAATGGCTGGTCTAAAGACAACATTGATCCAGCCGCTAGGGCAAGGCCTCCGGCAGGCCTGGAACATCCTGGCACCTTGCAGGCCCTCTTTAGCATATGAAACTCCACTGAACCCTCCCTTCCCCTCACCTTCCCCCAACCGCAGGGTATATAACATGCCACCCCTCACAACCCCGGGCATCCGCAGCTCTTCCTGCCTATGGGTCCTGTCCCCGTGCTTTAATAAATCACCTTTTGCACCAACGACGTCTTAAGAATTCTTTCTTGAGTCGTCGGCTCCGAACCTCCTCACCCCACCGAACCTGACTTAGGTTCTGGGACTTCATCAATACCATTTAAGAGTATCTATCTCAATCAATTTGTGTTGATCGTATTGTCAAAAACTTTGTCAGTCATAAAATCTCATGTGCTCTGCTTTTCTCGTCCTCATTTCTCCTCTCATTTCAAAAGTGCCTAAGTATGCTACATTAAATGAATGTTTATTTCATGAATTAAAGTCTTTTATGGCATTAAGCACTCTACTTACTTTTCTTTTTTTTTCATTTTTTATTTTTTATAAACATATAATATATTTTTATCCCCAGGAGTACAGGTCTGTGAATCACCAGGTTTACACACTTCACAGGACTCACCACAGCACATACCCTCCCCAATGTCCATAACCCCACCACCCTCTACTTACTTTTCTAAGGGATGAAACAATTCATTGTCCTTATTAACTGATATTTGAAACTTCACCTTAATATATTCATAAGTTTTGCTCCAAAGGTTGGAAAACAGTTAAGATGTGAAAAATTAGGTTGGCAGGATGATGTCTACACATGCTGGCGTCCAATCCTCATTCTTTGTTTGGAAGACTAATTAGAATATTAAAGAGCTGGGAAAAAATGTAGCACATTTGTTCTTGGGCAAAGGAGTAATTTATATCTGGAAATAGCCCTTTAAAACAGCAATATTTAATACCAATTCTATCTTTGCAGAGTTGAATTCAAATAGAATCTCTTATTTTGTTATTTCTTTTAATGATTAGCTCTGCTTGGAAGGTTAAGCATTATCTCTGAGGTGTGCTTTGATAAACATTTCCTCATTCTTCTGGATGAGAAAGGCATCCAGAAATCTTCTTTTTTTAAGATGCATAAAAGTAAGACTAATATTCTTGTCTTCATATAGCAAGTTTGTTTCCAGGCTTCTGGTTAGTGAAAGAGAGATCTGGAGGACACAAGAAAAATCACGAGGGTAGGTTTTATAGAGAATCTTTTAGAGAGAAAAAAATTCCAATATTATTATTAATAAATTATGAGGGTTTTTTTTTTGTTGTTGTTCTATATGTGTTTTAGCAACTGATAGACATCGGTTGCATTTTTTAATTATCTGGGACTATTTTACTTTTGACTAGTTGAATGCTAGGAATGCTTTATACACTATTTCCTAATTTCCTACTGTCACAACTGAGGTTAAGGGCTGCTTCTGAAAGGATACCCCTGTGTAGGATCTGCTAGGTTAGAGAGAACTCCCTGGGAAAAAAACAATCATCCACACTTATCTGAAAGTTGGTACTATCATGAATGAGAGGCATAATAATATTATGGTAAGATACATTTCCTTTTTCAGTCAATGAGGGGACAAAGGAATGGGATAGAGATGAAACAGCTTCCCTGTGGCTCTGGAATTAACTAAAACAGAATTCCTTAAAATATTGTTTATTGCCAGTATGTTTGTGCTATTTGGTTAAAGAGCTCAACACCTTTACAGTCAAATTTCTCTTCAAAGGTTTGTGAGTTTCAGAAGAATTAACTCCCGTCTGAAAATTGACAAATAGTACCTCAGTGTAAGAACAGATCATTTCAGGAAGAGAAAGAAAAACCCAGACATGTATGAGTCTACAAAGGAATTCTCTTTTAAGAATTTTTCTTTGTTCAAGGAAGATTTCTTCATTAAAACAAAAACAAGGCAAGTGTTAGAATTTGACTTACATTTACTAATCATGAAGTCAACACCTCTTTGTTATGGATATCTTTCTAATGATTTTACTAACTGGCTCTTAATTCTTTGCAAAAAGCTTGTAATGACAGAAAATTGAAAGGATGAGAGAAGTATAAACAAGTGATAAATTCAGGGCAAGAACTTTGCTCTGGACACCTTGTTTTGTTGTGGCTGTGTTTCATTTCTTAGTACAGCATTTTTAAGAGAAGAGTGCTTGGCTGCTGGTTAGAGGGTTATACTCCCCCTCTTTTTCAGGGAGAACCAGGCAAAGAAATTATGATGTGTGCTGTATTGTAAAAAGAAACATTTGCTTAGAAGCTTGTAGCTGACGTTTTTATGCAAGATCTTATGCTTTCAAGGCAATGAAAAACTGGAAAATGTTTTCCTTTCAGAGTGTGAGGAGGATCTCACATTAAAATAAGCCCTATTTACTGGTTTCTGATTAAAAATGTCATGTCTTGGCTTATTTCTTCCACTAGGTGCTGGTTAACCACAAGTATGATCTGCTGAATGTTGCTACAGAGCTGGATTCATCCTGAACGTACTGCGGGGTTTGGACATATAGGTTTTCTTCACTTTCTAGAACATTTGCAAAATGTTTCTGATAGGGTTTTAGTAAAATATGAAGAAATGGTTAAGTTCTTAACCATTAGAGAACCATTAATTTACTTTCATTAGCTCATCACTAATCTGAAATTGACATATCTGGTCTTTAAATATTTTATATTTAAATATTTTATAAATATTCTAAAATTTTCTTATTTTCTTTCTCATTTGCTAAAGATTCATGCGAGGACCTTAATGGGCCTGTCCTCATGTGTTCCACTGTCCACTTTTGCCTCTGACAGCAAAGGGCTATACAAGTAAATTTTTTTTTAATTTTTTCAATTTATTTATTTTCAGAAAAACAGTATTCATTGTTTTTTCATCACACCCAGTGCTCCATGCAATCCGTGCCCTCTATAATACCCACCACCTGGTACCCCAACCTCCCACACCCCCGTCACTTCAAACCCCTCAGATTGTTTTTCAGAGTCCAGAGTCTCTCATGATTTACCTCCCATTCCAATTTACCCCAACTCCCTTCTCCTCTCTAACACCCCTTGTCCTCTATGATATTTGTTATGCTCTACAAATAAGTGAAACCATATGATAATTGACTCTCTCTGCTTGACTTATTTCACTCAGCATAATCTCTTCCAGTCCCATCCATGTTGCTACAAAAGTTAGGTATTCATCCTTTCTGATGGAGGCATAATACTCCATAGTGTATATGGACCACATCTTCCTTATCCATTCGTATACAAGTAAATTTAACTCTCTTTGCTTTTTCTCTTCACCTTGGCTTTTCAATGGGTGAGTGAGCAAAGGGCACGGAGCAGGGGGGCCCTCAGCTGGAGCTTGGTCTTGCTCATGTGAAGAATGTCTGTCTCTCTTTTTTGTTTTTTAAGATTTTATTTATTTGACAGAGAGAGACACAGGGTGAGAGGGAACATAAGCAGGGGGAGTGGGAGAGGGAGAAGCAGACTTCCTGCAGAGCAGGTAGCTCGATGTGGGTCTCCATCCCAGGACCCTGGGATCATGACCTGAGCTGAAGGCAGACGCTTGAAGAATGTCTCTTGATGTTGTGACCAATCATCTGTACAGAGCAATTGGGGATAAAATAACAAATCTCACCTTTTACACAAACTGTTTAAAATTTGTATGAATTTATAAGCTTGAATAGCACAGACCCTGACATAATCGGTAATAAGCATAAATAGAACAAACAAATGTATGTCATAAGTTTTCTTTTTCCCAAATCATCAAGTTAAGAGGTGATAACAGCTCTCTCACTGAATGTTACCTCCAGAAAAGAAAATTTTTTTCTATTTTGTTTTCTGTTGTGTCTTCAATATTTCACATTCATTCATTCAAAAAGCATTTACTGAGCATCTACTTTATATTAAACCTTTGAAGTACTGGAAGGAGAGTATTGAGTAAAGCATGAACGAATCCTGCTTTCATGGGTGTGTAGTTTAGTGGTCTAAACAGGTATTAAACAAATTACCAAAAAAGAAATAACAAACATAGAAATGCTAATAAGAAATAAAAAGTGTACAAGAGATTTTAAGAGATATATTAATTAATTAGTGGTATTAATAATAGTAATTAGTAATTACTACTACTATTAGTAGTGGTATTAGTGGTATTAGTAATATTAGTAGTATTAGTAATACTAATTAGTAATTACTACTACTAATAGTAGTACTAATTAGTAATACTAATAGCAAGTGGTAATAGTTTGGAGGTGGTGGTGGTCAGGAAAGGCTTCTTCCATGGCAATCACATTTAAGTGAGACCTGGATGGTTATTAGGATTGGCCACGAGTGCAGTGAGTAGAGGAGTAGCTCCAGGTGTAGCTGGAGAGGTAGGTGGAGTAACTCATGTTAAGATTGGGTAAGAATTGGGAATATATTCTAACTATGAAGACATCTCCTTAATGATTTTTAGAGCAAGGAGTGAGCCAGGTTATATTTTAAGAAGATCAACTGACTGCTGCCTGGAAATTGAATATGGGGGAGCAAGAGCAGGATGGGGGAGAAAATCAGGCGTGATCACAATACTGCACACAAGAAATTGTTGGCTTGTTTCCAGGAGGGTGGTAATGAAGATGTCAAAGTAAGAATGGATGGATTCAGTATGTTGTGGAGGTCTGATCCATGCATCTTGGTGATGGTTTGGTATGGAGTTAAGGATGAGAGAGGTGTTAGTAATTGCAACCAGATTTTTAGGTTGAACAACTAAGTGGGTTTCAGTGTGTTTTATAGAGAAAAGGGAGAAATAATAAGAGTAAATGTCAGGTAGATGATCAACAAATCAGTTTTAGATGTGTTAAATTTGGGATGTCTGTAAGACATCTAAGTGATGATATTAAAGAGGAAGATATATAAAAGATATCTGGATCAGATCTATAAATTTAGACCTCACCAATGTATACACGGATTTTAAAACCAGAGATGGGTAAGATGGCCTTTCCAAACTTGTTGGACCATAGAGATTCCTGAACAATTATTTAAAATATATACTCATAGGTTCTACCACAGATCTACTAAGTCAGAATTTCCAGGATTAGTTAAGAGGTAATCTGTGCTCTTAATAAGCACCCTGTTTTTTATAATCAGATACATTTGGAAAACAGCAAGCTAGACAGAGCGTATAGACCAAGCTCAGAAAAATTCCAGTATTTCAAGCTGTGGGGAGGAGGGATAGTGGGAGTATGGATATCAGGAAGAAGAATGGGAGAACAAAGGAAACACTAGAAATCATAGGGTCTGAATCAAACACTGACTCCCTCAATCCCTCTGCTACAGATTTAACAAATAGTCCCACTAAATAGCCTTATTTTATATGTTCACATTTCATGTTACTTTCAAAGAGGTCAGTATCTTTATTCAATATAGATTTATACACGCAAGCCTTTCCCATACATCTTACCATATTATAAGGCAGCAGGCAAGTAGAATTATTTTTGCTCCTTCTGTATTTAAAATATTGTCTCCCTAGAGTAAAGCAGTGCCTTCTGAGCCAAATAAGTATATTGTGACGAATTTGGAAGCTAGAGATAAAATTCCCGGCCTCATAAATGCAAGCAGCCCCAGAACTCTTTCTGTCAATATGGCGGTTCACCATTAGAATGTGATCATTTAAAATCATAAACAGCAAGTATAATGAGGCTATGAAGATTGCATATGAGGTGTGACATTCTTTTCTGTGAATTTCATAACTGCCATTTTGATTTTATTGTGGTTTACTTCATCCTCAGTGGCGCTGTTAGGAAAACCAAAAGAGTCTCTTGCTCTTAAAATTTAAAGCTCTTGCTTTCAGTTAAGCCCAGGCCCCTAAAAGGGAGGAGGAAATGCAATCCTACATTTGAGTGTCACAGCCTTACACCCTAAATTCAAGTCAAATTATATTTGTTAAGATCAAAAGGAATTTCTATGGTTATTTGTTTGCAGATTTAAAGTTTAAAGGAAAATGTTAAACAGTATGAACATATACATTGCACTTCCTATCTCTACAGGAGTCTTTGAAATTGATTGAGTTTATTCTATAAGGTTTGGTGGTTCTATTTTCTGCCTTTATTATCTAGTGTTTAAGTGAAGGTGAGCTTAGTCGGTCTGTTTTATGTCTATGTGACATGCATCCTCCTTCTTTTCTGGCTCTCTTCTCCCTTTTGGGTCTTGACTTCTATCGCTATTTTGGAAAGTCAGGAAGTCAGCCAGAATAAAATGAAGCCTAGCAGATTTTTTTAATAACATTTATTTAGGACAGTAATTCCAGTGGCAACAAGTCTACCATTAGCAAGGATATATTGGTTACTTTTATTATGTATGTCTGAATTCCTTGTCTGTCATGCCACACATAAACCCAGAAGAGAACAGTTAGCAGATTTGTGGTTTGCACTGTCTCCGAGATGTTACTTTAAATACCTGATTCATAATTCTCTGGAGGAAAAACCTCACCCTCCGGGACGGTGGGAGAGCAAGGGGCTGGATGCCTCTAGAAGAAGAGTTGGGCTTCTGTGTATTGCAAAACCCAGCTATTTTTCCAGCGAAGGCTGGAATTTTAAATATCAAAAATATATAGTTGGGGCGCCTGGGTGGCTCAGTGGGTTAAAGCCTCTGCCTTCAGCTCAGGTCATGATCCCCAGGTCCTGACCTGCTCGAGCTCTCTGATCTGCAGGGAGCCTGCTTCCCCCCTTCCTCTCTCTCTTCCTGCTTCTCTGCCTACTTGTGACCTCTGTCAAATAAAAAAAAAAATTAATATAGTTAAGAGACCTGTCTTCTTGGTTCTGACCCTTGCTAATTGTCAATCAAGGCAATGATTTAAAAAAAAAATTTAGATTCAACAATATATTAAAGGTATACTCCTTAAAAAACATTTTATTTATTTATTTATTTTGAGAGAAAGAGAGAGCACAAGCAAGTAGAGAGTCAGAGGGAGAAGGAGAAGCAGACTCCCCAGGGAGCCCAATGTGGGACTCCATCCCAGGACACTGGGACCATGACCTGAGCTGAAGGCAGACATTTAAGGAACTGAGCCATAGAGGTATCCCTCAAAGGTCTACTTCTAAGCAATTTATGGTATACATGTGGACTTTTTGATGCAGAAACATGTTGATGATGTTTATACTGACAGCATTTGAATATGATGAAATATTGAGTATATCATCATAAGCTCTGAGAAAGAGTGAGTTATCAGAAGGCATCTGGATGTCATAGCAATAGCTGTCCCTCTCGAACCTTCAGGGATAAGGACTAATACTCTCTTAGTGGTTTTTGTATTTTCACACATTTCATTTGTATATTCACCTTGAGAAAAGTGTATGTTCTAGAACTCAAATGACACTTTTTTTCATAGATGGTAAAACTAATGAGGTAGGGGAAAACACCAAGAGAACAGAAAAAGAGGCCTTGTATTTTAATATTGGCCTTTTTTGGATTCCTTTGCAATTTGTGTCCTCAGGATGTGATGGAATGGATGGACGGAAGTGATGATGGAATTAGGGAGATGCCCAAACCTGGGTCCTATTCATGCTACTTATCATCTTTGAGACTTAGTTTCTGCATCATAAACTGAGATAATAACACCTCTCCTGTATATTCCACTTTTTTTTTTTTTGATAGAGAACAAGTAAAAAAATTCCTATAAAACTCTAAGATTTTATACCAACTTAAAAATGTTTGTATTGAGATAGCTAAGTGAACATTCATTATAAAGAGATTAGGTTCAAGCAGCATTAGTAGTAGTATGTCAACTTAACTACAAATAAAATTGAAAAAAAATCAAATTAAGAAAGTAAAATTTTAAAACATGAAAAGACAGTTGCTAAAAGAATAGATTTAAAAACAAATGGTGGAAATAACAATAGTTGTGGAAATTATAGTAGCGGAAATAGTGGAGGTAGCCAGGATTTGCTGGGCGTCCAACATATGCTAAGAGCTGATCCGAGAGTCAGATTCCCTAGATACGTTGCCTTCATAATCACAGTAACTTTATAAAGTAGATTAAAAAAAAAACCTCAGCTGCATAAATGAAATTACACTTCAGAAAGAAGTGAAGCAATTTGCCCAAAGTCACTCAGAAGATTAGTACAGAACGGTGTCAGTAATCACCAGTGGACGAATGTCACACAGATCTGCAAGGAACAAAAAGACACAGATCACACCTCTTTCCAGCACTTTCCTTTTCTTCCTGTTTGGGGTTGTCATTAATATATTCCTAATTTCATGTTTTCATCTTTGGTATTAACATCCCAAAGAATACAGATCGACAGGGTGCTTGTTTTGATTTTTTGGAAACTAGCCTCACTGGAAGAGATTACCAGAGATTACCAAGACCTTTCTGTGCAACTCTGTATACAGAATAAGAATAGTAAGTGTACTGTCTATGTTTCCTTAAGTTTCAAAAATAACCTGATGGAGATTTTGAAAATATGTGTACCTAAGTAAATGTGTTAGTGAGATTAATGTCAGAGAAGAACAAGAAGGTAACTATAAAATAGGTTACTAACTGGATATCAGTGAAATTGCAAGATCTTTTTCTTCCAAGGAGTATGACTATAAGGTAAATCCGAAAATACTGCGCTTTGGAAAGATCAAGCTGGATAGTTACAAATGGCAAAATAAGTTAATACACACTCTTAAATAACGATGTGGCATCTTTCAGACCATCACAATTATGTTCTTTAAAACTATAAATACGTAATATGAGAAAGTGGCATATAATTAATTATGTCATCCATTGTAAGATATTACTAAGAGAAAAAAAATCTTGCAACTGAAAGTAAGTTTAAAGAAATTACTCATCTCAAAAAAATAAAACCCTAATAGAAAATTCATAGAAAACCTAACAGGCATCAAACATATGGAAAAAAAATGCAAACAAGCCAGAAAACCTTGCAACTTGTTATTAAAACATTCAAATTAAAAGGAGAAAAACTATTTAATTTATCAAAAGGCCAAAGGTTGAAACAATTTAAACCTAGTAAGACTTTCTGTGACTGGCAGGCTTACTGGTTGCTGGTGGAAGGGAAGGTGATATGATCATTATGAAAAGACATTTGGAAATGTTATCAAATAACTTCAAAAATTTCATGTTTTTCAATAGTTCTATGTCTAAGCAAATAGAGATGAAACAGATTAAGTATAAATATGTCATTTGAGTGTTGTCTTTCAGTCACAAGTTAGAAAAACACTATATTCAAAATAGAGAAGTATTTTAGTGAGTATACTTACATATGGAAGTGTACTATCTAGCCATTAAATATATTTTAGAATATTATCAAACACAGTGGCTTACAAGGAGGCGGGAAAAGCAATATAAAATGCAAAGTATACACATAATTTTGTTTAAAAACATGGAGCATGGGAAAAAAACACTTGTAAAAACATTTGCTGAGTTTGAGTGAAGGCATAAAATTTACTTTTTCCTTATAAAGTTCTACATTTCCAAGTTTTATACAACGAGCATATAATATAAAACTTACATGAAATTGTTCGTAAGTGTATTATATAATGTTTAAAGAAATTGAGTGATGCTGATCGACAGACTATTTTGACAGTTAATGAAGTAAGTAATTAACTCTAATAGGCCATCGTTTTATTTATAAGTATCAAATATTTATACTTTTCAAAAAGAGCTCTTCCTGGCGTTTTATTTGGCTTGGAGGGGACCCTGACGTGGTCAGAGAAGAGATCCTTCAATTGTTTAAAATGAATCCATCAATGCAACTGCTTTCTTTCCCTGCAAATGGAATTTGTACTTTTTCCTATTTCTATTGTTATATTTTCTTAGTTGTCCAAATAATCTACGCCCAGAGAGATAATGTTCTGGCAACCCATACCGGTTGTTCCTTTCTTCATAGTCACTAAAAAAGTAAATCCTTCAGGAGAACATTTCTTTAGCTTACTTTTTCATTATTTCCAGAGGCAAAAACTGGCAGGACAATTTATAATTCAATTTTTGCTAAATCCATGACACCCAATATATATGTCAGGCATTTCAACGGCAGGGTACTTTGGGGATAGGTGATAAATTGTACTGATTATAAGTGCAAGCTGTTCTTCTAAAACATCATATCAAAAAGAAGGTAGGTACTATTAGGAAAATGTAATGTATCTTTCGATTGTCCAGAAACATCAGGGCAAATCACTTCATGTGGATATATTCCTTTCGGTGTTATACAGCGGAATATTACGGTTCTTACCATGGTTTTGATAGCACTCATCTGGAGAAAGGGGGAAAAAGACCCTATCAGTTCACAAACCTAGTCTTTCAGCAGGCACACAGCTCTTAGAACTACAATAACTCAGACCTGCCAGAAATGACTCAGTCTGAAACCCGAAACATGGCCCTAATCATTTGAGGACCGTGTTGGTATATATGAGTAGTATAAATATTATTTTATAGTATAATCTCCTCTGATCTTTTTAAACATCCTTTCAGTGTTCTAGATATTGCCCTGTGTGATATGCAGGGCTTCAGCAAATCACAGGATGGCTGAGGTTATCTCTAAAAAATGCTTAAAAACAAAAGAGGACAATGGAAATATAAAATTCTGCTTTGGTGGTAGGCACGTACACACCCACACATGCTGCGGTTCAGTTCGGCATTCCATTAATGAGTGAAGTAATTAAGCAAGGCAAACTGGTAGGTTACTCCAGGCCTGAGCATAGGGAATGGGCTAGGGAGCCTTTCACCTCTAGGTCAATGGTTTCTGTTTAATCGGGCTGTTAATGACTAAAAGTCATTGTTTCCATCTGAGAGCTGTTTGGTCCCAATGTGAAGTAAGTTGGTGGTCTGCTCTCAGTTTCTCATGTGCAAATGCACAGATCGTGAAACCTGCTGCTGCTTTTGCTAAGCTGTTGGGCCACTCAGTAAAACTCATGCTGTTTGAAGGAAATGACAAAACAGCCCTCTCTCAGAGCATACCTCAATCAGGAAAGGTATTCCTACACAGAAAGTTATAGAGAAACAGTTGACGTAAAATTATAAAGGATTCACAAATGTGATTTTACTACTTTTTATATAATTGCTTTCACAAACCTTACCTGATTTGAACCTCAGAATTAATGTATATGATAGAGGCCTTGCGGATCATCATATTTCAAAGTTTCAGAAACCAAAGCTCAAAGAGGTCATGCAAGTAATACACTTTTACGTGAGTGCCCGAGTGATATGGTAGCTTCTCGGAAAAGGGGAGGGTGTGAAGAAAGCTTTCAAGGACTGGGAGAATTTGGGTAGAATAGAAAAGCAAATGATATTCCATGAAGGATGTCAGCATGAGGAAAATCAGAAAGGTAGAAATTAGGGGCTCCTGGATGGCTCAGTCAATTAAGCATCTGCCTTCAGCATGGGTCACGATCCCACGGTCCTGGGATCAAGTCCCGTGTGTTGGGCTTCCTGCTCAAGGAGAGTTTGCTTCTCCCTCTGTCTCTGCCTGCCGCTCTCCCTGCGTGTGCTTGCTCTCTCAAATAAATAAACCTAAATAAATATTTTCTTTAAAGGTAGAAATTAGCACCGTGTGTTCATAGAATACATTGCATACATTTTATGTTATGTGTTCCCACAGGAATGCATACCAATATAGTTTTCAAATAGTTTTAACATACACACACAAATATATTAATGAACACCTGCACGTTCATACAGACTAAGGTTATGTAAGCAATAACGAATTGTTAGTGGTGTTCTTTCAACAGAAAAGGTAGCAGTAAAGATCGATTCAGAACAAAAACATAACTATTTATGAGGCAGCAGATGTGAAGCTTTTGCTGAAAATAGACAAGAAACATATAAACCTCTTTGGTTTGCCATAGCGGTGAGCAGTGGTGGAAAGAGAAAGGCTGTTGCGATCCCAATAGTAAGCTAACAATATGTCTAGATTAGGGAAAAAAGGCTTCTGGTAACCCCACAGAATAAAGAGGTTGTTGTAGAACTTCTCAGTCAAAAAAATTCCCAAAGTCCACAGAACGTTCTGCTAGAGTTGTTAGAGAAAATCTAGCTTAGGTTTCTATGCTTCTCAACTGGGAGATGTACCCTCCCACCTGCAGGGGCTGGAAAATAGTAGGGATCATTTTGGTTTCCACTATGATAGGGGCTCTAATAGGCAGGGCCAGAGATGCTCAGCTTCAGTCCCACCCTGGGAACCCTCGATCTGTCCCAGTGTCAGTAGTTCCCTGACCAAGAAACACTGTTAGCATTTTTCTCACCAGGTTTTCTGTAGACCCAAGACTGTAACTCCAAGACTGACAAAGGAAAAAAAAAAAAATACTTGTATCTCAATAATTTTATCTTTTTTTTTAAGATTTATTTATTTATTTATTTGACAGACAGAGATCACAAGTAGGCAGAGAGGCAGGCAGAGGGAGAGGGAGAAGCAGGCTCCCTGCTGAGCAAAGAGTCCGATGTGGGGCTCGATCCCAGGACCCTGAGATCATGAAAGCCAAAGGCAGAGGCTTAACCCACTGAGCCACCCAGGTGCCCCTCAATAGTTTTATTTATCCTTTGCCTATTTCAATTTTAATTTTGCCTTTACCTATTTTCTTTTTTTTTTTTTTATTTAAGTAGGCTCCATGCCCACCATGGAGCTCAATGTGTGGCCTGGCACTCACAACACTGAGATCAAGACCTTATCAAGATCAAGAGTCAGAGACTTAACCAACTGAGCTACCCAGGCACCCCTTCCCCCCATTTTTAAAAAATGATAGTCCTACAAAGTTTATTCCACCAGCAGCATGCTGGCTTAAGGAGAGTAGTCTTGAGGATTCTCTCTCTCCTTCTCCCTCTGCTCCTCCCCCCATGCATGCTCATGCTCTTTCTCTAAAATAAATTAATAAATTTTTTAAAAATGATATTCCTACTAAGATTATCCCTAAACACAACACCTAATCTAATGGGGGTTATCATCTTTATTGGAAATCTCCTTTTTCTGGAAACTCTTTTCCATCTTGACTCCCTCAAGGTCATTCTTTCCAACCTTTCGGAGCACTCCTCAGACATCTTTGTAGGTTTCTCTGATTTCATCAATACCTTAATAACAATGTTCTCTAGGGTCTAATTCTTAGCTCCCTTTTCTTTTCTTGAGTTTTTATCCCCATGCCCATAACCTTGACCACCACCACTGATGATTCCCAAATCTCTCTCTCCAGTGCTAATCAGTTTTCTGAATATGAGGCCAATAGTATCTAAACGAAGTCAATTGTCTACTGCATATCTCCGCCTTCACATCACATAGATTTGGGTTTTCAGCAGCGTCAAAATTATGCCGTTCTAATCTTCTTTCTGTTTTCATTCAAGTGACATATTTTTATTAAGTGGTGCTAAAAATAAAAACATGAGTAGAGCCTTCTAGTTTGGCTAATTATAAAAAAAGGAGTGTTCACAGTTCCATGGGAGACAAAAAAGGGAGGGTTCAACTCTAAAGATAGAAGGGGTGAGTGGTTAGAGTCCAGCAAACATCTTACATGACCCCGTATGATCAGAGGCATTCTGAACAAACTAACAAGCAACAGGTCCATGTGGTTGAGAAAGATTAGGGCATGTTCTTGCACCTCTCTGTCATCTGGTGTGACTTTGAAATGCATGGGAGGAGGGCAGAGGTGCAGTGTAAGAGAGGCAGCAGTCGGATCACAAAGGTCTTCCATTTCTCTGCAGATTAATTTGGACCTTGTCCTACAGGTTACTGAACAATTGAATAACTTTAACTAGAGGTTGCATGACATTGTCAGCTTTGTGTTTCTGCTGATTAGTCTCAATGTGGCAAAGAGGATAAAGGTGAATACAGAGCAGTACCCGATGAAGACGACGACAGCCTAGGAGGATTTTTAGTAGCCAGTTTAGAAATCATGAGACCCAGACTTAGGATGTCGGAATGGGAAACACAGAGTAAGAAGTCAAGTCCGAATTTCCTCTGCGGAAGGAAAATTGGCAGGCCGTGGTGAGCAGCGAACTTGGGAAGTGAAGGAAAGGGTAGGGAACTGAGGGTGACCACCCGATGTCTGGGTTTGGTGATCTAGGTCGTGATGCCAAAGAAAGAAAGGGAGATAAAAGAGGAAAAGGAAATGAGAACATTTTTTATTTCACCATGGGCTTAAAATAACTCAGCCTTGAGAGTCAAAGCTGAACAATGACCTCTTTATTCTAGGTAGGATCTGTCCTATAACAATCCTTTCCTTCTTCGGACATTAAGCTTTGGACTTACCCTTCTGGTAGAATGGGTATAGTAAAGAGAGAGCATCGGAAAATATCTCAAAAATATCATCCTTGTTCTATTAAAAATGCAATGTGTGATCTTTAGCTCGTTACTTAAACATGTTCAATAGTCTTACCTGCTGAGAGAGCAGAACGATACCTATCTCACAGTGATGCTGTGTAAAATCAAAGGGTCCATTTTAAGGTACCGACACACATTCTTTACACTCAGAAGTCTCTCTCAAAATTGGGTGCATCTTTTCCTTCCCACAGTGTGGTTTTTGAATAGCTTCAAAAATATGCGAAATGCTCTCCAGATAGTCTTTTTCTTTTAAAAATAAAACCATGCTTGTTATTGAACTCCTGTATTTTAGCACCTTCTACAGAGAATAAATAGCTTATTGGCATTATTCTCAGCCTGTTTGATGTAGTTAGATCTTCAGCAGTCTAGACTCACCTCACTTGTGGCAACTATATTTTTTTTCCCTAAAAATAGTGCTTAGAAGAAACTAACCACATTTAAAGGCAAGTCCAAACAGTTTTTATAAAAGTTACCATACATAGAGACAAATGACTCTAGCAGTTGGAATCCTAAAATGAAATTTTCCTCACTGTGGGAGTGGAATGGTATGAGCAGAGATGAGAAAATTCTGACTTTAAATTTGGTCCGTCCAACTGATGAAGCACTTTAAAACTGATGGCTGAACGTGCAATTTGATGTAAGAGACTTCCAGAAAACCTGATAACAAAGAAATTATCCTTTATAACAGCAAGATGGAGGAAAAACTTAGCAGTTCAATTTCTACGGAATTATTCCAGCCACGGTGTTCCTTATTATAATCGATATAATTTAGCTTAGTTGATATAGTTGTGAGGCTGATTTTTGCTACTGATAACAGAAACTTATAATTTTCTTGAAGGGAAGTGTAGGCCTTTGTAGTGGACTACGTTTTAATTCACTTACACAACAAATTTCCACTATCAGCAACCAAAGTCTTCTATATAAATCAAAAGTCTATTCTTTCCAAAGGTCTACCCCTTCCAAGCCTTGTCTATACCCTGGTAGAGCCATTAAAAACATGTCAAGATGGAACATAATTGGCAGAACTTTGGATCGAATCCACTTTCTCCTGGTTAATGCTGTGTTCTGGCTCATAGATCCACACAGAAGATGCGTGAGGCATTTTCATTTATAGCAGTAGTTTTCAACTAAATATTTATAGTAACATGAAAAAGAGAGAAGGCCAAAAAGCACATGTTCATGTGAAATAAAATACAATAGAGAAGTAAATACTTGCAGACTGTATTTAGACCTACACTGTGTGAACTGATTGACAGAGGGTAGAAAGAAGGAGATAAGAACAAGTCCCAGGACTGAGCCTTGAGTGATTCCGTACATGGAGAAGCAGGATAGAGGAGGATGAGTTGGCAATGTTGACTGAGCGTGAGAAGCCGTCAAGGAAGGAAGACTACGGCATTTGATCTTACCTGGAAGCCAAGAGGGGAGAGAATGGGTTTGGTTTTGAAGGGAAGGTGAGAAGCAATAGGTAGAAGAAGTGGACCTAAGGGTATTTTTAGGACTTGAGCACATTTAAATGCTAATAGAAAGGATCCAGTAGACTTGATGTGAACAAAGAAGAAAGGAAAATGGAATCCCAAAGTGAACTTGTTTGTGTGGGTTATAACTAATAATATTTACTGTATGAGAAATTAAAGCAGAGAAATTAAATAGTCACTGACATTAACTCCTTCAAATTGCCATAACACACCAATTGCATATTAACATAAAGAGCATGTTTTTATTTAGAAAACTGTATTTTCTGAAAAGAAAATAATGATGAGAATGCCACCATTTTACACTTTCTCATTTCTTTCTCCTGTCATGTTCAATAAAATATAGCTGGGTTCTCTTGTCTGCCTCTGACTTCAGTTGGTTGCCTTATGTTGTTTTGGTTAGTGTATATTAAGAAAGTCTGGGGGCGTCTGGGTGGCTCAGTGGGTTAAAGCCTCTGCCTTCGGCTCAGGTCATGATCCCAGGGTCCTGGGATCGAGCCCCACACTGGGCTCTGTGCTCAGCAGGGAGCCTGTTTCCTCCTCTCTCTGACTGCCTCTCTGCCTACTATGATCTCTCTCTGTCAAATAAAAGAAATAAAATCTTAAAAAAAAAAAAAAAAAAAAGAAAGTCTAGCCTCACACAAATATATGGTTGATAATGGAGGAACTATCAGTATGTTTCTCTGAGGCTAAACTAGAATTCACTACATAGTAGGTTTTTTAAGATTAGCTGAAATGTAAAATCTGAAGCCTTACCATTAAATAAACTTTTTGTACTCTATAATCAATTTTTCTATCTCAGACTTTGAACTGAGCTATGCAGATGTTCTACATGCTGCTAGATTTTACCACATGATGTTAAAAAATCACATTATTTACTATTGTCACTAATCTCATCAGAAATGTCTTTGAGTATCAGTAAACTGTCCAGATTACAGTATTAATTACAAATTTCTCAAAATTCTAATATTCACTTGAAAGCTTAAATTTTATCTTTGGGAATCTTTTAAATAGTTTTCCTTAAAGTAGCAAGTTCACATAGTTCATTTCCAAGGAAATCTCTGCCAGACACCTAAGTCGGAATGACCCTTGTTTGTCTCAGAGTTGTTCTTTCAAGTAAAATGGTGTTTCAAGACACCATTTTACTTGAAAGAATGACTCTCAATTCAAGAATGCTCTCAATTCAAACAATTACACAAGTGTTTTTCCTCAAAACAGGTATCATTTTTCACTATGCAACAGAAGTGTTTTAGGTGTACTGTCTGGTATGTCACACAGAATATTGAAAGTATGAGTACTACAGATTTGAAATTTATTTTTAAAAATATTTATTCATTTATCTGACAGAGAGAGAGAGAGAGAGAGCATGTGCATGTGTCCACACACACACGTGCTCGGGGGAGAGGCAGAGGCAGAAAAGCAAACTCCCTAGTGTGCATGGAGCCCTAAGCAGGCTGGATCTCCTGACTCTCAGCCAAAATCAGGAGTAGGAAGCTTAACCAGCTGAGCCACCCAGGTGCCCCTCAAGGGTTCAAATTTAATAAAATTAACAATTTTTATGGCTTCATCAAAGTGTTTTTTAAGCAAGCTGGTTTTTGTTTTTGTTTTTTTTAAGTGGAAGTGTGTGGAGGTGAAGAATACAATGCTTACTAGCACATATGCATTGAACTGCCCTTAGTTGGTACTAAGGCATCCCAAAGTTCTACTTTCCATTGACCTTGTTTCATCAGAGTAAAAGTCAAGACAGTGAAATACTTATAATCTTGTGGAGACTGTGGCATTTTCTAAGAAACCCCTGCAATCCATGGGCCTCACTTTGAGAACTGCTACTCCAAGAATTTACTATATAAGTAAAAAATCTAAATCCATCTGAGAAAATACTATAAATAAGTATTTCTGGTGCATAAACAATGAATCTTGGAACACTGAAAAAATAAATAAAATAAAATAAAATAAAAAATAAATAAGTATTTCTGGGATCATTAGAAATGTATTTGGGGAAAAATGTGTATCCTTACCTTATATCATACAAATAAAATTTTAATAGATTTAATGGTTATATGTTAGTAGCTAAAACTATTAGAAAGTATAGGTGGATATGTATTTAACTTAGGGATGAAGAAGACTTTTCTCTTCATAATCACAAAAGAAGAAACCATACAAGGAAATACGGATAGATTAAAAAAAAAAAAATTGAAAGACTTTTTCAGGTCAAACAACTTCAGTGTCTAGAGAAGTATAAGCAAACTAGAAAACTGAGAAAACAATATTAGCAACACATAATGGTTAAAGAGTTGTACTTACCTTTTATACATAATGAGCTCTCATAAGGTAATAACGAAAAAGAAAAACATGATGATGGATCATTTTTAACAAAAGAATCATAAATGATCAATAAATGGAGGAAAGACAATGTTTAATCTTTCTATTAATACAGAAAATTGGTGAAGGTAGAAAAAAATGATTGTCTTAATTACAGTTATTGCTGTTGAACAACTCACCCTAAAACTTAGCAGCTGGAAATAACAGACTGTTTTTCCCAGTTTCTGTGAGTCAAGCATCTGGGGTAGCTTAGCTGGGTGGTTCTGGCTCAAGGTTCCTTAGGAAGTTGCATCTCAAGATTGAACTGATGCCAAAGGATTCTCTTTCAAACTCATATCACGTCTGCCTTTCCATTGGACTTTCAGCAACATGGCAGCTTGCTTTGCCCAGCACATGTGATGAGAAGGAGAGACAGACAGACAGAGACAGAGAGAGACAGAGAGAACCAGACAGAAGTATTCTTTTTACAAGCCAATCTTTGAAGTGATAGCCCCTTGTTTCTACTATGTTCTCTTCACAGAAGCAAGTCAATGGGTGTACCCTACTCTGAAGGGGAGAGAATCATTGGGCACCATCTTAGAAGATGCCTAACACAATGATAATCTACAACATGGCCAGACTATGAAGATACAAGTGGGAAAAGGTACAATTTCTGTCTCTCTGGAGGAATTAGGAAATATCTATCAAAAACACTAAACATGTTGGTCCTTGTGACATAGCAATTCTGTTTCTAAGAAATAATGAATATAAGGAGTATTTAAACGATATTCACAGTGATATAAATTATAATAGTGAAAAATTAGAAGAAACTTAAATGCCTAATAATATTTAAAAAATAGTTAAATAAATTATTATACATTCCAGAAGTGTAAAATTTGTAGCTTTTAAGAACATTTTTGTAAACTTTTACTAACAAGGACAATTTACTTGTGACTTACAGTTTATTGGGGATGTACTATAGGATGATCTTTTTTTAAACTTAATGAATGCTTATACACATTGAAACTATGTTTGAAAGTATACAATTCTAAATGTTAGTGATTTTTTTTCCTGCTTGTGATGGGGGAAACTTTTTGTTTTTATTAGTATTTTTTCTATTTCTCTGCTTTATCTCTATTGAGCTTTAGTAAAGGCTCAGAAAATATGACCTAATAAAGAAGTAATAAATTAATTCTTTTAAGGATTTTATTTATTTATCTGTTGGGGAGAGAGAGAGAGAGAGCGTGAGAGAGCGAGCACAAGCAGGGGGAGGGGCAAGCAGAGGGAAAAGCAGACTTCTTGCTGAGCAGGAAGCCTGATTCAGGAGTTCTATCCCAGGACCCTGGGATCATGACCTGACTTGAAGGCAAACAGTTAACCAACTGAGCCACCCAGGTGTCCAGAAATAATGAATTAATTTTTAAAAAATTAACGGAAAAAGAACTTTGATAGAAACGACTTTGAGACCAGCTGCTAAAACCATAACACAGAGTATAATAATTGTGTTTTAAGCTGCTATCCTGATGATTCTTTTTCCATACTCAGTATAATATTACATGAGCTGAATGGCAGCCTAGTTTTAAATATGCAGCTATCAGTAAAATTTGAGTGGATGTGGGTGGGTGTTTTAAAGTTTGTCATTGAAAAGTAAATGATCACTTCTTTCTAAATCCTTGAAAAAGCAGATTCCAGGTTCCTCATTAAATGACTGTCTTGTTCCCAAAGAACATGATTTGAGTGATTTAAGAGGTTGTTTCTAGTCTAAATACAGTGGTTTTGACTAATTTGATTGGAATTCCACCCCAAATTTTTGCTTTTAAAAAAGAATGTTACTTCATAACACATTGGCGTAACTTAGAATAAATTTCCCAAGCCACCCCGGGTGTCTTTCCTTGTGTCGGTGGTAGTGCTGTGTGCACTTGAGCTCAAGTGAAGATGCCTCTTGGTGATGCTTGTGACACTTTCTACCAGCTCTTGCTCTGTCGTATTTCTGAGTACATACCATTTATAAGTGAGACATTTTGCAACAGGATGTTTTTGAGACCAATCGATATCATGTAAGTTAATTCAGATTCACACTGAGTAGCTACACACAAGTACAATAAGAAGACAAAAGAAAAATGAGCATTAATGTGTTCTCTGGTAGGTATTGTGGAAATCCCCTTAAGAAGTTCCATTTTATAGTATGTTTCTTATACGACACATTCAAAGGTTAGGTTTCATTTGGGGTTTCACAATTGCCCTGTTATGATGGTTTTTAGTAGCTGGCCCATCGTAATATATCTTTGGAGAGTGTTTATTATGTTTCAAAATTTGGATCTGAATCCACAGCCCAACTTAATGCTGACATTCATAAAGGCTTGATAGGCTCTATCTCTGGCTGGAGAAAGCTCTTATTGTGGTCAATTTAACTGAGCCAACTATTAATAATGTCAGAATACCATTCTGCAAAGCAGAGCAATACTTAGTCAAAGTGATTCATATTAGCTAGCATGAGCAAAGAAATCTCAACAGGCTATTTCAGAGTTCTGGACTGCCATTGAATCCATTGCTCTTGTGAACACAGTGGAAAGAATCAGGGTTCATGCTCCTGGCTGTTCAGACTTCTTAGTAAATGTTTCACTGTGTCCCAAGGAGAAGACAGAGTGTTTTAATGTGGGAAATGGAACCTTCTGTGCTGTCTGTTCTGGAGAAAAGAATGCGGCTTCTAAAATATTACTTTTTGAACTTCCTGTACTGTATTTATACAATTCTGACTCTTTCAAAGACTAAACTGTGTTACGACTCAAGCAGTCACTGATAGACCTAATTTGCTCTGTGGGAGAAGTGTTCTTCGCCATCTCTGTGCAGTTCCCTTTGTGTGGTGCAAACTTTTCCCAGTCTGTATTACTCTACATGCGGCAAAAAAGGAAGCATGAGCCAGGGGACCTGTTTCTCCACTTACCATACTAGATAATTATATTCCGCCCGAGAATGTGTTATTCTTCAGTGATGAAAAGCAAGGGTGTGGAATGAGACCAGACGGGAATTTCATCTTGTCTTGGGGTTCACTTCACTGAGCCTCAGTTCCCTCATTGTAAAAAGGGGATACTTATACTTCATAAGGCAGTTTTGAAGATTAAATAAAAGTGGGCATCTCACAATTAGCAATTGCTCAATAAATTATAGGTTTTGGCCAGACGACCAGAATGTTTGATTTCCTTTGGCTGTGGTAAATAGATTCAGTTGATGAAAATGCATTAGTGAACTAGCATATGCTCAAGGTCATCTTTCTATATACTTTGTAAAGTCAAAAATCGAAGCTGATATCAGAATTGAGGGAACAGATTAAGTAAGCAATGTCTCCTTATTTTTTGAAAAAAAAAAAAAATGTGACCCACATTAAGAAATACATTTGACCTTGTGACCTAGTCTACAATACAGAGACATGCCATACTTGTAACTGAAATGACAGCTGAATGGAACAACACTCTTCTGTGTACGATATAATGTGATATTTTCTCTTTTTTTCTTTCGTCTTCTCTGCCTGTCTGATTAGAACCAACTAAGTTGATTTCATATGCACTGATGGTGTGTAAACAGTATGAAAGACACTAATTCAATGGAGAGTAAATTAATTTATTGCACAAATTTGTTTAGGACAGTATTGGTTATTGAGTGTCATTTCCTTGTACTTGCATTTCATAATTTTTAATTATATTAATGAATGTTTGCCCCTAGAAAGGGGAAGGAAATGGACAATCGCAACTATTTACTGGGCCAGATATCATCTGTATCATTTGGCACATTATCTTCTCTTTTGTTACAAGAATCTCACCATTCTCTCCATTTTATAGATAAGGAAGCCAAAATTATGCGACCTAAAATATCTTACCCAAGAATTCACAACCATCTATTTCCCACTGTCTCTAAATGCAAGAGGCCAAATAACTTACAGTGACATATTGATAAGCTTTTATCTCTTTAGTTGTACTCGATGTTCTTTCTTTAATTAAATTGTGTATCCTTGATCACTTAATAGAATTTGAATTCAAATTATAATACAGAAATTTGGCAAAAAAGATCACATATCCATTCTACTTTGTCTGATCTTAATAAAGAGTAGCCTTCAGCAGGAAATATTCCTGAAATGGCAGTATGATTAGGCTAATTTAGCATTTCTTGGTGAGACAGAATTTCCTGGCATGCAATTATTTTGTTCTATGATTCTCAATACCATAGTTTTAATTTTTTTCCTGTAAAAACTACTTTAGAAGAGACAATGCAAGAATCTTATTCTCTTTTAGTTAAAAATAAACCAACTTTGATAGTACCATCATAAAGCTAGAAGGATTTTAGTTTGATTCACTGTTTGAAAGAATGACCAAACTCTAAGTTTATTTTTTCATAGTTCTTTTTTTCTTCTACAGATTCTTCCCCACAATGGATTAACAACAGACATTTGAAGTTGTACTGTTTAAATATCTTTGAATTATTTTTGTTTAAAAATGTCAATGGGTACGATAGGAAAAGTACATTTTTTTCCCTGTAACTTTAAAACAACTGAACAGAACCTTTGGACTGAAACCAAGAATTGAATGCTTTAGCTTTAAGAAGATTTTCCTTTCTGAAAAATAATGAATGAGTCTCTTTGCAAGTTTAACTGTTTCAGGTTTCAATTCTCTGACTTCCAGCATTCTTCCATCTTTTTATAATGTAATGCTCCATGAGTAAACATTTTTTTCTTTTTCAGTTTTCTCTCAAGTCATGTAAACTTCAGATATATATAAAATTTCTATATAGATGAGTTGCATAATGTTTTTAGATATGTAAAAACTAGTGTTCCATTTCCTTAGTCGCTGCTTTGTCTCTTTCTCTCTCTTTTTTTTTTAAAGATTTTATTTATTTATTTGTCAGAGAGACAGAGAGCACAAGCAGGGGGAGTGGCAGGCAGAGGGAGAAGCAGGCCCAGCAGAGAGCTGGTTGCAGGACTCAACCCCAGGACTTTGGGATCATGACCTGAGCTGAAGGCAGATGCTTAACCAACTGAGCCACCCAAGCATCTCCTTAGTGGCTACTTACGAGTGTGTATTAGTGAGTGACAGTGCTTGAGGATAGCCTGCAAAGGCTAGTGGAATGAGAAGGTTATAGTTTTCTACTTGCTCTATATGAGAATAGAGGAGGGGTTCCTCGTTGTGATATTCCTGGGGGCGGGGGCGGGACACACAACAATGTTTAGTAATTTTGATTTTAGTAAATTACAGAAAACATGTGCAGGCTGTGGGACACTGTGGAGACTGATCAAGATCCACGGTTTCTGAAGACTTCATGTTGGGACAGTTAATTCCTGAGGTCTGCTTTCAGACACAGCCAGACCCGCAAAACAGACGGATCACCACGGGCTTTCCGTTTTAGGAATCAGAACACACAAGGGCATCTGGCGAGCTCTGCCCTGCCTTCCAAGATGCCAGAACTTTCAGAAACCATCAAAGCTTGCACCTGCTACCTACTTCAAGTGCACACATTCCTTGGCTCAGAGTGTCCCAGCTGAAGCCTTCTCAAATCATTTGTGGGGAAGACAAGCCAGCAGAGGATATGAACTTTGCAAAGACAGATTTTAAATACTAATGACTTTATAAAATTATTCTTGACATTCTTAAATATTATGCTGGCTCATTTTTCCCCCAAGAACACAATACATCCCCTTTGTATTTCCATTTAAAACTTGTATCTATAAGGCAAATACACTCCTCTGTGAAGGAAATTTGTAGAGATAAGATGAATGGTAACTATCACTGAGTTAAAATGGTGACTCAGTTGATAGGTGAAGGTTATCAGAAGGAAAATATGGAATGATAGATTAGCAAGCCTGTTGATGAACTCACTTAGCTTTCTTATTTTCTGAAGTGCTCTTTGTAAGTCTCTGATAAAAATAAATTTGGGACAAAGTGCTGTAACACAAAACAATATATATAATATTCACTTGGTGGGGAAGAAAATACATTCTACTGATTTATTTTATAGTCTCCAAAGTGATTCTACAAAGTATGTGTAATATACAAAGTGAGGTTAAAAAGAACATACTTGTTCACTGTAAGAATTTGTTACTTTTATTCACCACAGTTGAACATTTTATGATTACACAGAAATAAAGGAGCACTATGTTGAGAATTGTATTTCAGGATGATCATCTGACATTGTGTATGCTAGGAAGAGAAAGACTATGAGGAGGAAAAGCAATTTCATTTCTAACAATAAAGATTATGTTTTAAAAATCAGTATCCCATATTAAATTTATTGTAATAAGATAGCCATTTGGTAAAGAGACACTGGAAGATAAGAAGAGACACCAGGGTTCTAGTTAGAATTTGCTCTCTAATGCATGACCTTGGCAAGTCACTTTACCATGATGAAATTGAGCTTTCTAAACTAGAACATAGGCATTAAGTCACCTGTATCATCTTCTTAAGTTCTGGAACAAAAATTTGGAAAAAAAATAACACCATTTCACCAAAACCAAAGTGCCTGGAAACCTCACAGACGAAATTGCTTTTTATGCTTCTCAGCACAGGGCTCTCCCGTCTATAGCCTGGAAGAGTCTGAAGTACTGACTTTTATTTTATTTTTATTTAAAAAAATATTTTATTTATTGAAGAGATAGAAAATGAGCACGAGTCAGAAGCAGAGGCAAAGGCAGAGGGAGAGGGAAAAGCAGGCTTCCTGCTGAACAAGGAGCCTGATGCAGGACTCCATCCCAGGACCCTGGATCATGGTCAGAGCCAAAGGCAGAAGCTTAACCAACTGAACCACTCAGGCGCCCAGAAGCACCAGCTTTTAAGCAGGCCTTCCTACAAGGTGTGAACCTATCTGTCTCCTCTGCACTCTGTCTTTACTTCCTCTCCCTGGATTCCGTGCTTCAACCATTCCAGACTGCTGACTGTTCCATGAAAACATCATGCCCTCTTCCTTCTCTGGGTCATTTTCCCTCCCCACACGTCTTTTCTGTATTTCTGCCATAGCTACCATCCCCATTCTTAGGTAATTTTTTCTTGTTCAGTGTCAATGTAATCCTCTGACGGGGCTATAAGACACATGGCATCTGGCTACCAAGGTTCAAATTCCGAACTCGTTACTTTTAAAAACAGGTGACTTTGGGTAAGCGACCAAATCTTTTTCCCTCTGTAAATGTAAGGCCCCATCCTTTAAAGTTGTCATGAGGTTGAAATGAACTATTATGATTAAATGCTGGCTCCGTGCCCACCACACAACAAACCCTCTTGGAGCCTTTAACAATATTATGAACCCCAGCGCTGTTGGTGTTTACTGTCTGGTGGCATTTATCTCCTTGTTTTGGAATTGCCTATTTAGTCGGTTGTCTGCACACATCCACTACTACTTCCACATCCCGGTTAGACCCAATAGTCCCTGAGAACAGTCTGGTTTACTGTTGTGTCTTGAATGCCTACAAAGTAGCCGATCTCATGGTGGAAGCCAAATAAATATTGAATGAAAGCATGGTTATTCCATCTTACAACCTCATAGGGGAAGGATTCAGACAGCAATTCTTTTTTTTTTTTTTTTTTTTAAGATTTTATTTATTTGAGAGAGAGGGTGTGTGTGTGAGAAAGAGAGAGCACGAGCATGGGGGAGGGATAGTGGGAGAAGCAGAGTCCCTGCTTAGCAGGGAGTCTGATTCGGGGCTTGATCCCGGGACCCTGGGACCATGACCTGAGCAGAACGCAGAGGTTTAACTGACTGAGCCACCCAGGCGCCCCTCCCATTATTTTCTCTGTAATTTAAACTGTTGCCCGAACCTGGTTTCCTCTTTCATTGCCCACCAGGTTCATGTTATCACATCCTCTCAGTCTCGTGAGAATTTGGAGCCATTCTCACCCCCTTCATCTTCTCTCTCCTCTCCATTTTCTTCTGGACCCTTCTGTTGGTCACCAGGTGTTTTGTTCTCGAAGAATCTCCCTCTTCAACTCAAGTGCCACCACCAAACAGTAGCAACTCAGGGACCACTTATGGTGAGTGTTACTCTAGTTAGGACAAATCTCTAGTAAGTTCATTTCCCTTAAGTTGTCAATCTTAGAGGACAACACTCAACTGGACACATGTGGTCATGACTTTGTAACTAGACATGCTGGATACCAGAAACGTACTGTGAGGGCAAAGCTTTCTTAAAATATGAGACTTAGTACCAGGGAAAGGGAGGATAGAGAAGTATAGAATTCATTTCTTAAAATTATGATTATTCAAGTGTGTATTTTTTCAACTGAATCATTGGTGAGAAAATAATTATAAATCTATGAAATACACAAAGACCATTTTATAATTAAAAACTATGTTTATGTTTTCCAGCTATAAAGTAATTTAAAAGTAAAGGAGATCACCACCTGCCCTGATTCTTTAAATTAAGCATTCGCTTGCTTCAGTGATTGTGGCTTTGTGGATCATCTTGGAGCTCTTTCTATGATTTAGTCAGTGATATTGAACAGGCTTTGAAAAGAAGGGAAACTGTATAAAGTAAATAAACTTAACAAGGCAGAAGATACATGTACCCGGAGAGTTCAACAATTTAGAAGGTTTGAATTTTTTTTAATCCAAAAGTAATCTGTGTTGATTATAACAGGAAACTAGGCTTCCAAATTAGAGACTGTACATGTGTGTGGTCAAAACCCTCTTTTAAAAAAAAATGCATTGCATCACCATCTCACAAAACAAACTGAGGGTTGCTGGGGGGAGGGGGTTTGGGAGAAGGGGGTGGGATTACGGACATTGGGGAGGGTATGTGCTTTGGTGAGTGCTGTGAAGTGTGTAAACCTGGCGATTCACAGACCTGTACCCCTGGGGATAAAAATATATGTTTATAAAAAATAAAAAATTAAAAAAAATGCATTGAAAAATGTAAAAGACTGTTTAAGGAAATCACAACTTCCTATATTCTCTCTTCAGCAAGTCTCTGAGAATATTTTCATCAATTTAGACGTGTAAATGCACAGTTCTTTAAAAAGGGGGTGTGGGTGAAACTCATGCTGAGACCTAGCTACAACACTGTTTCATGCAGAGCAAAGTTGTGTACAAGTTCACCACAGATGAAATGTACTAGCAATTTTTACTTTGGATCTTGTCAATGAAGATCACATAAACTAGTAATAATCAGTTTTACATCTATCTGGTCAAGGTATCCAAGAAAATATTCTGTTGTCCCTTTTTAAAATATTAACAAAGTAAAAAAAAAAAAATTAAGAGACTTCAATAGAACAATACCATCATTCCTCTGGTCAACATTTTAGTGATGTCAAGGATCTTCTGACAACAGATGATCCCCAAATAATCTATATTATTGTGGGGTTCTGAGGTTCTAAGTTTATAGTAATCTTTAAATGAATGAAGCAAACTAAACTCTTTTGTGGGGGGGAACTGGGATGTAGTGTGGGAGGGGAGTTATGTTAAGAGAGGGAAAAGGGAGAAAAAGAAGGCAAACTGGGAAATAGTTAATTAAAATAATAATGATGTCAGTCTTTTTACATTGGAAATATGTGCTCCATCATGCTCCAATAATGGGGAGTGCAGATTTCCTGATAAGACTGGGGGACTGTAGTGGGGGTTGGATGAATGTTTACCATGTGTGACCAAGTGGGAGGAAAGGGGTGAGGCAGGGAAGGGGAGAAATAACTCACTTCATGTCTGGCATGGTGATGATGAAGCTCTTTAGCAATGGTCTGTGTGTTATGTACAGGTTATGGGAGTTTATTCTTGCTTTATGCCTGCTGCAAAGAAATGCCTCTTAGCTCAGATTAAATTGTGATCCCTTCTCTTTGGCACCCCTTCACTGGTGTCAGCATTTACAATTCATTCCCAGCCCAGGCTGTGGTAAGTCTTTGCATCTCAAAAGATGTTAAACCAGGGTAGAGAACTCAAACCCAGGTGGCATTGAGGGAAATTGCCCAACTCCATAGGGTAATGACGGCTAAGTCCTAGGGTGGCACTTGACTCTCTCCCCAACACCCAGGCTGTTCCACTGCCATTGGCAGCTCTTGCAAGCTAATCAGGTTCATTACAGCAGAAAGGGAACCAGGAAGAGAGACTCGGACAAAATACTTCCACAAAAATTTTATGTGGTATTTAAGCGAGAGGAAGGAGTTCTTGACTTTTTCCATGGACACTAGAGAAAGGAGACAGGCAGTTGAGGTAGAAAGTCTCATACACTATGCAGATTATTATGATTAAAGCCTCCTAAGTAAACTGTGCTGCTGGGTATCCTTTACATTTTGTCTTTTTGAAATCCCAAATGTTTTTGAAATTTGAAAACTCAAACTACTGGCCTACGAAACCCTAGAGAACCAGCAGACCAGAAAAGGAAACCTGGCAAAATAAGAATAAACAATGATTCTGCGTAAGGTGGATGTGAATCGTCAAAGGAAAGGTACAATGCAGACAAATTTCAATCTCTCCAGAACTTTTCCAATTCTGCTTTGCTTGTTTTCCCTCTGACAGCTCCCTAGAGTTTTCTGATGTCTTTCTTGAACAATGTGGGGGGCTAGGATTCCTTTATCAGTAGTTCTTAATGTCCTCCAATGTGTCTTGGCATTGTCTTTGCCTTCCCATGGGGTTTTCCTTATATCTTGATCCAATGTAAGAATAATTAGATTTTTAAAAATCTATAAAAGTCCTAACTATAGACCTTTAAATAATTTTTTTAACTTTGTTTTGTTTTTTTTCTTGTTTTTCAAGAAGGTGAGGTGCCACAATGCCCCATGGCTGTTTCCTGAGCACACTTCCAAAGGCAGTAGTAACTCAAACAAGGGCTTCGGACACAGGTGGGGCTGGTGTCATCAACTCTGCAAGCTGGGCTTCCATTTTGTCATTTGCAAGATGAGAATATTCTTATTACATGGTTGTATAATGATTGGATTGCATAGTGCCTAATACACATGAGTTATTCAATAAATGTCAAAATTTTTTTTTCTTATAAAGAAGGCAGCCACTGAGAGAAGTAACTTAAAAAAAAAAATCTATAAAATTCTCTACCCCCCAAGCTTTATTTGTCATCAGTATAACTTTAAGACCAGGTTAAAAAGAAAGATACATCTGAGTTAGATCTCTCCATCAGGCTATATCTGATAACTCAGAACTCCTCAGCCTTGACCATTCCCCAAGGCACACTGAGAATTCACATTGCAGTCCTATGCCTATCATTAAAAGATACCCACTCATACATATAAACAATCTCTTTATCATCCTTACTGCCTCTATTCACACTGGGGACTGTTTCTTTTGGTTTCTGTTGAGGAAATATCTCTCCAGCCAAACTGTGCCCCTTCTTTAAGACCCGGACCTGATCAATATTCTTTTTATGTGATTTTTTTCATTCAGTAAGTGCCTATTAATCCCTTCATTTACACCCTGCCACGTGTGGTTATTTACAGTACTGGATTATTTAATCTTTTATATTATTCTCTTAGCACTTTTGTTTTAAAGTCTGACCTGTGAATTCTAAGACTTGAACCAAGGGTTCTAATGAAAATTTTCCATAAAACTAAAGGTTTGCAATGATGGTAACTGGTTGTTTTCTAGGCCTAAGATGGAGCACATGAATGTATGTGTATGAAAGTATGAAAAGTATAAAAATTGCATTTTAAAAATTAACTAAACAAAACTACCATCATTATTCCTTGTTTTTTTTTTTTTTTAAGATTTTATTTATCTATTTGAGGATGGAAGAGAAAGAGAGTGCACAAGCAGGGAGAGGGATGGAAGGAGAGGGAGAAGCAGACTCCCCGCCGAGCAGGGGGCCCAACGTGGGACTCAATCCCAGGACCCTGTGGTTGTGACCTAAGCTGAATGTGGATGCTTAGCTTAATTGGTGCCCTAATTCTTTGGTTTTTGAAGCGGACATGGCTCAAACCTCTTGGAATTGTTACTTTTATCCCAACTGTCTACTACAGTGGTCTCCAAAGTGGGGTGCACAAAACAATCCACTGGGGGTGCAATAAAAGAAATTCTCCTCTTATTCTTTTGTTTTAAAAAAGAAAGAGCTGAGTTCTATTATACTTAATAAATTAATTGCTGAGGTTCCTCCCTCAGCCCACTCTTGGTTGTGTATGTCAGATGATTGGATGTCATGCCCTCTATGCAGAATAAGCGAAGGTTCGAGTGCTAGCTTAGTATGGGGGGTATTACTAGCAGGATCTTTATTAGACTGTTTGATCCAATTTAATCTCTACATATTCCAATATATAGTTTTTGTGTATTCTGGTTATGTGGTTTTTATGGCTAGCTAGCACTAAAACACCCCCCCCCCCAACACACACAATAAATGTGAACCTTAAAAATATTCCTTCTGGAAACTGTTGCTTAAAACAATATTATTAATGCAAACTCAAGGGACCGAAAAGAAAATAGTACAGTTGGTACATTTTTTTACTATTAATAAAGCTTCTTGTCAGCCACAAAACATGGTAAAAGCATTGACAGTCAGATATTATTTGTCACACAGTCAGCCAAAAGAAAAATACCAAAGGCACTGCATGAAATGGACTTACGTCTGCCACCTTTAACTTGAACCTTTCATTAAGTATGTATTGTGTGAAAAGATATTAACTAATGGTAATATGAAGCCATCACATTTAACCATTCACTTCAAAATGTGATTTCCTTTTTATTTTTCACTATCACAGATTTTGTATTTTTGTGTATTTTCTAAAGTACGCATGCATCTGTCCCTTCTAGATAAATGAGCAAAAATGAAGGTATGCACAAAAAAACGTCTTTACAGAGAGGTGTGGAAGAATCAAAATGTAGGCAACAAAGCTCCCCTAGAATGTAAATACGTTCCTAGACTGTAAGACTCTTGAGGGCAAGGGGTATAAACTGACTAGCCCGGAGTCTCTTCAAGGAGTGAATGAACAGAGGCGTGGATGAATGACTGGAGATTTCAGTGACACGTTTCTTGACTTTGGGGCACTTTGGCATCTTCGGTGTTTGAGGCAGCATTTACCATAAACAATAGAAATCCTGCGTGTACTCCATTCTGGAACTGTGGCAACAGCAGACTGACAAAAATAATGATGTCAGCTCTGACCTCATCAGATAACGAAAAGAATAGTGCCTTCTTTTTTGATAGAAATTAATCTCTTGCTTTTTTGTCTAACAGAAATGATATATCTATAAAAGTATACATTTTCTTTACTTTTGGAATTGCCTCTACATCTATGGTTACTTCTAGACTTCTGTATCTTGCCTATTTTCTAACACTTGTAGTTCTTCTTTGATTAACCACACTCTACAAAGAGACACACCTCAGTGAATTTATGACCAAATTTCATGACATTGAAATTACGTCTTCCATTAAGTTCATTTCCACGTTTATTCATTTCCACCTATTCTGAGTTCTTGACTATGATACTTGTGAGATATGCAAACAAGTCCTTGTCTTCAGAGACTCTATCTTATTTTTGTAAGCTTTTAATTATGTGGGTGTGTGTATATGTGCAAACACACACATATATTCAAATGCTTTTTATTTGGTATGAGGTTTCTTTTTGAAGCCAGATATAAAATACAATTAGAACCCAGGTTTATAACTCCAGAGGTACCCTTCCAAAACCCCAGACATACTTTTCTGTTGAGAGTATGATATAGATACAAGCAGAAGGAGGAAGACTCAGAGAAGTGTGATCCCACCACGTGCTTCCTCCAGAAGGAGAGCTCATTGTGTAAGAGCTGGAGCAAAGGCATGAGATGAGCATGTTGTCTGAAGATGAGGAGGAGACATAGCTGGTGGAGAGAAGCTGTGGAACCAAAGTCACTCCAAGGTTCCAGTGTTGGACATAGGTTTACAAACAACCACCTCTCCCCAGGTTGAGACATTGTCCTCTGAATTAATGAGCCAGGACACTTCCTGAGAGAGACTGCTGTTACGAATGACATCCCAGCATTCTCTGGCAGTTCAATTTTTTTTTTCTTTCACTTTTCCCTTTACCCGCTGTTCCACTTCTCACTGTGTGTGTGTGTGTGTGTGTGTTTGTATTTATATATATGTACATGTACACACACACACACACACACACACACACACACACTCCCCCACAGAAGCATCTGGCACATCTGCTCTTCAATTCCTTCAATTCACAAAAAGAACTAAGAGGTTAGTGAATCCTATATTAGACTGTGGCTTGCATAGAACATAGAGACATTCACTTTTTCATTTAAGTATTTGTTCATTAATTAAGCAATAAACATTAAGCACCTAGTGTGTCAGAAACTGCTTAGTTCCCCCATACTGCCTGCTATCTCTTTCCTCGTGTTACTAGACCCTTTGGACTTTCCACAGGACACAAGCCTCCCAGCTTGATCCTTTCTGTTGGCCAAGTGAGAAACATCTTGGTCACTTCCTTAGAAAAGAAGCTTCTTTCCCTCTATCCAGGTAAAGGAATGTAGATATGATTCTAGTGAACTAGCTTCAACCTTTTGGATGAGGGCAACATGGAGGCTAACAGGGCAGCAGGTAAAAGGAGCCTGGGTGCCTGTATGACCTGGTGGAGCACAAAGACCTACCTGCCTGCTCTGGACAACCCAATCACAGTTGAGCTTGCTCCACAAGGGAGAAAGAACCTTCCATCTTATTTGGATGGTTGTGCTCTAGGGAATACTTAGTCTATAGAGCAATGAGTAGGCCAACTTTGGAGATGAAAGCGTGGAGATCTGTGTAAATACTTGATAAAATATTATCTTAGATATAAAATAAATCTGCCTTATACCTTTACAGCATCAAGCTTTACTCATGCTTTTCGTCCCCATTCCTTATAATGCTTCTTATCCATGGGGAGAAATTCTACTTTTCAAAGTCTTTCTCAAATATTACCTCCCTAGTAGTTCTTGTCAGTTTTGCCCTTCCTCCTGAACCTACCCTGTGCCTTCTATACTGTTCCACATAAGATCAATCTTTTCTTTTGTTCTTCTCTCCCTATATCTAGTTTTTGCCTAATATAATGACTATGCGTATGTTTGTATACTCCACTAGAGGCTTCAGAACAAAGATTATCATCTTACTAACTTTTGTATTTCCCTGACATCTAGAACAATGTTTTCAATAATTGAATAAATATTTGTAGGATATTCATTGAATACAAGCTTCATTCCTTGTGTATTTATCAGACTAAAATAGTAGTTCTTTTTTCATAGTTAATCTGGAGAAAATGTTCCTGTTTGTTCCTTTTCTTTTTATCAAATGGAAAAGTAATTGTTATTTCAAAAATTGTGAGAGAAGTCTATCTTCTTTCTCTCCAATTAGAGAATACTAGCCTGCCTTGGAAACATATGGCAGAAAAACTAACTATCGTTAGGATAAGATAGTTATGATTGTAATAACCCATTTAAAAAATATATCAGCTGCTCCTGTTTTACTTTCCACATAATAGAGCTATGGACTGTTTCAGTATGATGTTTTCAGGACCTGGTTTATATTTTTATTTCCCTACATGAATCTTTCATCCTTTTACTGACATTTATTCTTGTTATGCAATTATCCTAAAAGGAAAGCTCTGGTCAGGCAAATGGGCTGTTGTCTGCCTCTGAAAAGACATTCATATCTTGTGGCTTAGCTTTCAAGTACTGTGATCGGGAACCTTCGGGCTGATTTTTTAAGGAGGTTGCAGGCTAGCGGAGCTTCACTGTCTCCCAAAATGTCCAAAATGAGATTACATGATGGGCAAGATCAATTTACTGGAAGGTACTCAAGCAATAAATCCGGAGCTTTTGGTCTCGTCACTGTTTCTTTCAAGCGTTGTGGCAGAAAATTAAGCCGCAAGAGCTTTGACAAATTGGATATTACTACATCTAATTGTGTATGTTTAAGCTTATCGCAGTGAATCGCTGCATTGTAACTGACTAGTGTGCCAACAAGGCCTTCGTTTAATCAGTGCAGTGCCATTTAATGGCGATTAATCACCCGACTAAAATGTCATATTAAGGTCACAGAAACTTGAAGGCTCAGAAGAGAGAACATTAAAGCCAGCTGATAAATAGAGGAAAAGAGCATGTTGTGCCAAGGGAAGTTGAGCACTTTGCTTTGTTAGAAGCTGGTAGAACATCTAACAAGAACTTGGGCTTCCCTTTCAACTCTGGTCAGAAACACTTAAATTTACTTTATTGGGAAGGATGTCATTCCGTCTCAGTTCTTCAGTGAGCTTCTGTCTGTACATAGGCAACTCCTGCCCACAGAACACTTGAAATTGGTGGTCCATTTTGTGGATGTTTGTATCTCTGTGGATACTACTTCATGATTTTTATTTAAATTAATGTTTGTTTATTTGTTTTTGCTTTTTTCCCCCTTGCTGTTTCTTTTAAGAAGAGAGAGGTCAGATAACATATGCAAGATACGATGTGCACACTTGCAAAATATTTCTGAAAAGGAAACATTGGAACAATTTGATTTTGTTTGCAAGGGAGTTCTTATTTCCTAGAAAACTTGCCACATTGAATGTTACAAGACAAAAGAAAAATGAATAAAGGTATTTTTTCATGTTTATTCTTAATGACTACAGGGGAGTTTTACAAATGGGTAATCTGACAAGTCCATTTAAGGCCCTTACAAGGCAAAACTTGTCATGGGGCGTCTGGGTGGCTCAGTGGGTTAAGCCTCTGCCTTTGGCCCAGGTCATGATCTCATCAGAGAGCCTGCTTCCCCTCCCGCCCCCACCCCGGCCTGTCTCTCTGTCTACTTGTGGTCTCTATCTGTTAAATAAATAAAATATTAAAAAAAAAAGACAAAACTTGTCAGAAGTGGAAATAATTTTACCTGAGTAGATCTAGAATAGAGACTCCTTGAATGCAGGGACTCAGTCCCTCAAGGTTTGTTTTAAGCACTTTATCCATGCCTGGCCCTGGTAAACAGTGCTTGACTGATTGACTGAAACAGAGCCATGGCAAATGATAAACAGAAAAAGAAAAAAAAAAAAGGCACACCTAATGCCTCTTTTGATTAAGGAGAATTAGGTAATTACCAGCAAGCTTATAGACTCCATGTAGAATTTTGGAATATTCTGTAATGTGATACAACTTCCTATAATGACTACTGTTTAGACTTGGAGTAAATAGCACAGTCTGAGAATAAGGGCCACCTCAAATAGGAAAATGGATTCAGTTTTCATATCCAAGTGAGTTTATCAGTAGGGAAGGTTTCCATAATTTGAGTGAGGTTCGCTGAAACTGCCATCCAGTTCTTTCTTTCTTTTCTGTTCAGTTAGCCACTGTATAGTACATAATTAGTCCTTGATACAGTATTCAATGATTCAGTAGTTAAGTATAACCCCCAGTGCTTATCACAGCATGTTTCTGTAGGCCTGTGTGGTCCAATACAGTCCCCACTAGACACATGTGGCTATTGATGACTTGAATGTGACCAGCCTAAAGAGTGATGAGCTACAAGTGTCAAATACATACCATATTTTAAGGAAAGCATAAATAATACTGTAAACTGTTTCATTAATAATTTTGTTTATTGATTACATGTTGGAATGACAATATATTGTCCTGAGTTAAATGAAAGATATTATTAAAATTAGTTTTTTCTTGGAACACTTGGGTGACTCAGCCAATTAGGTGGCCAACTCTTGATTTGGGGCTCAGGTCATGATCTCAGTGTTTGAGATCAAGTCCTGCATCAGGCTCTGCACTCAGTTTGGAGGCTGCCTGAGATTCTTTCTTTCTTCCTCTTCTCCTCCTCCTGTTCATGCTCTCTCTCTCTCTAAAATAAATAAGTAAATCTTAAAAAAAATTAGTTTTTCCTGTTTCTTCTCACTCCTTTCCATGTGGTTTCTAGGAATTTAAAACTACATATATAGCTCACCTTATATTTCTATTGCATAGTGCTGGTGTAGACCAATGAAGAGTCACCTATTTTGGTATCATCATTGACCTAGACCAGATGTGATCCAATAACCCAAGGGTGGAACCCTTCCTGACCCATTCTAGTCTATTAAACCAGGCTATCTCCCAGAGCTTTAAGCTCTTAATCAAATAGATAAAGTTGCTATAATATTGAGTGGAAAATAAACCTAACAACATCAAGAGTATACTTGACAATTTTAGGATTACTCCTGGAAAGACAGAAATTAGCATGATTGAGCTTGAAGGAGAGCATGACAGAACACAATTTAATGGACATCTTTTAGGGACATAATGAGACAAGCTAAGATGGCAGCATCAAGGTTGGAGGTTAACTGAAATGATTTCTTAAGGGTCAGAGTTGTTTAACACTTGAGACAGGTTGTGACTCTTCTTTTTCTGGAGGGCAATGATAATAAAGTAGGGTATCCTCTGAAGTCCTAGATAAGTATAAGATTGGAGAAGACAATTTAAGATAGTGACTCCAATATCAGTACTTATTCAGATACCTGGAGTGCTTCTGAAAGTTGGTGACAAGACAGGACAAGATTACTAGCCCTTACAAACACAGGGAGCCTCTAATTGGAGCCATCTTTAATTTCTGTTTAGATATTAATGAAATTCACTCTTAAAATTTTGTGATATCTGATCATTCTCAAAGTATTCACAGTTAAGATTTTTCAAGATATTTTATCTGGAATTGGATTGAAAGCTCCTTAAAATCTATAATAGTGTATTACCTTTCTATTATTATATACCTATAACATACATATAAGTATGTTATATTTATTATATAAAGGGGTACATACACTATAGGACACAGTACCCATTCAAGAATATTTGATGAATGAATAAGTAGATTTTTGAATAATACAAAAATCAAATATACACTTCCACAGCTTAAATACAGAAAGCAACTAAAGTGTGTCAGAAATCTCCATTTCCCTAATTATGGTCCAAAACATTAATACAGCAAAACCTTAGTAAGCAAATACTGCACTTAAATGTAATAGAGTCTGGATCATTTTGCCAGTGAGAGACAGTGTTAGATCAGTTCCATTTTAGGAAGTTAGCAAAAATTTCTCTAAAAATACTGATGTTTTAAAATACTTTGCAAGCTCAGTTTTTTTGGCAGTATGGCATTAAATTGTGAGATGAAGGAATGATCACTACATGTCTCAACATTAGAAAACAAAATGAAACTCCAAAGCTTTAAAAAAAAATGCATTCTACTTAAACAGAAGAGCCTGATCAAGTCAAAAGCAAAAGCATAGTTTATAACCTGTAAGGCATTACCTAAAATCTATGTTCAAAATAACTTCTTGAGTGGAAGTTTTTGTTTTTGTTTGTTTGTTTGTTTGTTTGTTTTTTAAGACAATGTTTCTGGCCTCCATTTGTATAGTGTTTGTAAACTCATATCCTGAAATCTTTGGTGGATCACAGGTTTACCTTTTTTTAATACACTTGTGTCCATGCATTGGGTTTTAAATGGAAACATCTGAGTTTTCAGTGGCTCTGAGCCAATCCTGATTGGGGAAGGAGTGTTCACACAACACATCATATAATATCCAGGTGTGGCCAAAATAATGCACATCCATATGCATCTAGAGTTTCTGCCACATAAGGAAACTGATAGCAGAGCTCATCACTTATGGGAACGCACTGCACTACTCTTAATACTCTTTACTGAGAGCAAGTAATTTTACTTGGTCCAAGACTCAAACAATAAAGAATGTATTGTTTCTTCTTAAACTACCAACATCACATCCAACATTCCTAACAATGCCGAAGTTAGTTAATTTTGAGCCTTCTACTCTACCTTCTGCTAGACAAATTCCTTTAATTTCAATGCTAGCACACAAATATTTGGCCTTTTATAAAGGTCACATATTTCCCTTCTAAGTAGAATTAGTTACTCTATGTCTGAAAACATGTGTATCCATTCTTCCAAATGGAAGACTCATATTCTTACTGGTGAGGATCCTGCTGTGAGCCCCTCAGATTGCTGTTACCTTTTTGGGAGGATGAGGGGGGAAGCTACAAGCCCCTCTATAAAAGATGACTTCACTTTATGCAGGTATCAATAATTTTTATTTGGCCAGTCAGAACAGCAACACAGGATTGGGTTGTGAAGTTTATACCAATACCTGGAAAACTATGTCGCTCTTACAGGCAAACCATATGAAAAAAGTGGGAAAAAAACAACATAAATTTTAACATCTTTCCAAGAGGTTTGTGGAATTATTCCTTTAAATATTAGGAAAACATACTTCAGCTAGTATTGTACTTAGTGAAAATTGAAACGCTTTTTTGGAGAAACACAGTGATTTTGCTAAAGGTGCTTAGGGGGGGAAAACCCTTCTCTGCCCCAGCCCCCACCTTCCTTTGAATGGGCCCAGCAATTTAATTCTTAGTACTTTTATCAACATGAGCGGTCCCAGCCTAAAACAGGGATCTTTTTTTTCTTTTCTTTTTATTTGTTTTCTTTTTGAGATATCGATGATATGCCCCTATCAAATGTACAGTTTAGTGAGATGGATGACACGTCACTAACTGGCAGTTCAAGGAAGACTTCCCCTGGCTTGTTTACATGAACACGTTTTAGAACAGTCATTTAGCTTCCAGCCGGCTCGGCCCCGCTGCCCTGCACTAAGGGGAAAAGCAGTCCACGGGCCTACAGGTTGCTGATAAACTAACCCCCCATTTGGCAAGCAAGGAAGCAGAGTGATAAGGGCTCTGATTTATGTTTTATCTGTCACTAAGTTTTCAGTCAAGTTGGGCAGCCAGCCTGAAATGACTCAGTTCTGTTATCACCTCAGATGCCACAGGTTTCTTAAGTGAGGCAGATTCTTTGGTGACTTTTAAAGAGAACTTCATTTCACCTCTTGAAGAAGGTTAGCTCTGCTGTGTTAAAACACCCATGTCCAGCTCAGGGAACTTTGGGGCTGGAAACTCATCTGTGGGGCTCCACTCCAGGGATAATTCTTAACTGCCTAGATCACTTGCATACAAAACTGTTGTAACTTTTCGGGGACCACAAGACTGGTCTTGATAATATTACTATGGGAAGGCTTGAAGTTAAAAAAAAAATTGGGGTATCTGAAAAATCTGAGATAATAATGAAGACTACATACACCTTTCAATTCAAATTTACCTGAAAAGAAAAGCTTTTATAGAGTTCATTCTGATTCAGAATAAAATACAGGTTGACTTCAGATAATGAAAAGTAACTTGGAGGAGAAGATAATCTATCTTCAAGAAGTCAGAAGAGTGTCAGTGGATACATTGAGAAAGCAAAAAACTCCTGTTTACTCTGTGATGGATGCCGTGGTGTGGCAATGGGGGTCAATGGGAGATTAGCCTACATAAAAGCGAGGGAGCATGTCCTTATCTAGTCAACTAACACAAGTCAGTAAGCGAAAGCCCTCCGTACCCTTCCCCAACCTGTTTCAAGTTGTTTCCCCCCACGTTTAAATTGGCTTGTTGTTTTACAAGGATGGATGGGTATTATTTTTAAGCTTTAATTTTGCAATGAAAGAATGCGAGGGTTTCACCAGGGAAATTTTCCCATGGAGAAGGGTGTAGCAATGAATCATAAACAGTGTAAACACTCCCGAGCTTCTTGCATACAGAAAGTTATATTCTAATATCTTCTCTCCCAGTCGTGTTTTCTTTCCAAACATCACACAAGGAGAAGTGGGGAGGGGGGTGGAGAAGGCCGTTGGAAGCTATCTTTTGAAAACAGTGGTAGTCTCTCTCCTGTATTCTCAGTTGTATAATCTTTTTGGTATCTGACACAGGTTCAGAGAAAATGGCTCTGTATTTCCCTGAGGAATATCTTTCATTGATGCCCCGGGATAAAACTGAAACTTCTTAGCATAAAAGCTTCAGATCTGCCACCCTATGCCTATCTGGTCTCACCCACTACCACTTTCCACACACGTTTTTCACACGAAGTAAAGGAAGTTCCCTGAATATTCCATGCATTTACCCTTGATTGATTTTATCCCTCTCTGTGAGGGATAAAGGATATCAGGTTTGATAGCAGGTTTGATCACTACCATTTCCCTCCCTATGTCTGAAACTATTCCTAGAATTGACTTCCTGTCCAATAATGAGTTGTGAACTGAATAACGTGTGTATGCTGGCCCCTTAACCTGGGAAAGCTTTCCCTGTCCTTCCTCTGACTGGATTTTAATTCCATTTCAAAATTTGGGCTCACTTCAGGGAAGTCTTGTATCTCCTATCTCCAGATCAAGAAAATACATCACAAGAGCACCTATGGAGTCCTTCCACATTTTCTACACTGCCGTTAATTGTTTGTATACCCTAGCAGGCAGAGAGCTCCTTGGAGGGCGGGAAACTCATTTTCCAGTTCTGCGTGCCTTGTGTCTGCTTGAGTATATGATGAGTTTAATTAGTGGCCAAGTCCCCTCCATGCCCAATGGCCAGAATGATGTGTTTCCTAATTAACCTTTCAAATTTCTTATATTTCTCCCCACTCTCCCTCACTTTAATCTACCAACATGGCTTTCTTGCTCTTCCTCCACAGACAACGCAAACCATAACCCTCTCACACTCTGTTCCTTCTGCCTGGATTGTACTTTCAGATACTGCTCTAAAATTCCCTTGCTAGCCTTACTCAAATGGTCACCTGTTCATGAAGTCTTCCCCGCTCTACTGCACCTAGAACTGCAATCCTTCCTTTCCCCATTCCTGACCCCCCCCACCCACCAACCCTTACTAACCTCTAACATGTAATAAGATATAGTGGTCCATGGGTTCATTGTCTCTTGCGTCTCCCACTTCAAAGTAAGTTTCAGAAATGCAAGGATCTTTGTCCATTTTATTCGTTGAAGTGTCTTGGGCACTTAGAACAATGCCCGAAACACAGCAGGCAATCAATAAATACTTGTTGAATAAACAAATGCTTATTGTACACATATATACATTTATATATACACATAAACCTATAATTACTGTTTTAACCTACATAAATATATTCAATTACAAAGTTGAATAGTGTTATTATCTACTTTAACACATGTCCTTTCTTTCCCTTAATGAAAGCTATAAGGAGGTTTTCACTACGTCTTTTGAAGGCCAATATACAACCTAATGGAAGTCTCAGTCCAGTTCTTAGCGTGACATTTAAATTTTCCTTTTAAACCAAATTACTTGCCTTTATAAAGAATACTTTCTTTGGCTTAAACTTTTCTCCAGTTGGAACCTTGCCTCATAAGCCGCACTTTTCAGCCCCTATTTAAAATCACAGTTGATTTTAAATTGGTCTTCTCCACTTTTGATGACTTCAATAAAAATCGTGTTGTGGGCTTTTAAATTCCTCCGTGTATTTACAGTACATGTTGGTCGACTGAGACGAAGATGCCGGAACCATACTGGTGTTCCTAAACCTTGGCTTCTGAAGCTTTCTCTTGCTGTGCAATTGACTATGAAAGAGTTTGTATTCCTTATAAAAATATTTCCACTTTATTTGCTTACCCACTTTTTACCACAAATATACACATATTTTTAACCACTAATGAGCACAACATGAAAATATTTATACTTGCTTTCTCATCGCCATGTTGGCATGTTCCCACTGGCACTGGGCATGGAAAAGAGATGTCACTGAAGACCCAAGTACATTTTGCCATACCATGCATAGTCCTGTCATTACAGAAGAGAGAGATCCAAATTTTGCTGAAATGTGGCAATTTGATACTTCTTTTGAGTTTATATATAGCTGGTTAAATGGTAGGTTTAGGAAATAAGATCATTTTGCTATTGTTTAGGAAATAAGATCATGTTGCTATTGTTGTCTTTTGATTTCCCTTTCTCTTTATGTCTTGCTCTGTTTTTTCTAATATATTTCTTCCTTTCTACTTTTTTTGCAGTTACTTTGGGGGGGGCAGTCAATGAGGGTATCTCATGTTAGCCTCTTCATTTTGTATTTACTTTGTTTATATGTATTTGTAATAGTATAATTGCAACAATCTTGTTATCACCCAGTTCCTTTTCCCTTGCTCACAAATGTCACACCCCCTTGGAACTGTCTTAGACATACATGGGATCTTCTGGATTTGTGTCAACTTAGTAACACATGAGTCAGTTGGTATGCAGTAAAACCATGTTATTTACATGCATGACAATCATGTATGAGGTCATACATAGTTGATCTATATGCTTAAATCACCATTTACAATTTATAATAAAAAATTTGCATGTACTCTGTTAAGGAGAGTTCTTCAACAGGTGTCTTAATTATTTTGAGGACACTGTCCTTGTCTTAAACACATTGTACCAGGAAACAGAATATCTGGGCTTTATATATAGTAGAACAATAGTTCACCTGAGTGGGACATGAACAAATGCAGGCTCAACCAAATGCTATCATTAATTTTAACATCAACAGAATATCTTTAGTGCATATTAGGAAAAGACTTGGTGTTGACTTTATGGCATTTGTAGTATCCTATACATTAAATTTAATCTCCACAATCCAGTAAAGTTAAGTATCTTTTTAAAAAATAACTCTTCGAAGCATCTTTACTGGAAGCCACACATCTTGTTGAATGAAAAAGTTATAACAAATTTACTCTACACTAATACATTCATGTTTATGAATTCTCTCATGAGTAAGTTTCTCCAGTGGATTATAGTAAGTTTCTGGACGCAAGACTGGTACATTTCTGGAGGGATTGAGGGTGGTAAGTTATTGAGAACTTTCAGGTTGGGGATATCCAAGATAGCCAAGCCCAATGGACTGGTGTAATTGAAAACTGAGAGTTGGGGTCTTGAGAGAACTGTGTGGAAATGGAAGAATAGAAAAAGGAATCTCTATTTCACAGGGTGTGGTTACAATAATTCCAAAACTTTACAGTGGGAAGCATTCTGTTTTTATAATAAAATGTATAGTGGCATAATATATTAAACTGTCCCTTGGCTTGATCTTCAATGCATATAGAACTTGAGGCCCTTTTCTCCACTTAGCTGGACTTACCATCACTCAATAACTCAATGGAAGACTATCAGAGACCAAGCCTTGGGCCATATACAAGAGATGAAGGATTTAGGAGAAATGAGTGAGGGTTTTTCATACTCCCAGACTCTTTGGCTTGGAAAGGGAATTGGAGGGATTCCAGATAGGGAGTGCTGACTGGACCTCAAAATTTAGCCTGAGCAGATAAATAGGCACTTTTGTCACCAACATCCAGAAGCCTATGCAATCCCAGAGACCATTCATGATCCTTTTAGGTGCACAGTGGCTATCACCTGTCTCTGTATGAGTGAGAACTCTTCCTCTCTACTTGCTACTTTTCTTTGAACTTTGAACAGATTATTACATTACAAGGCGAAAGTGACTCATTACACATACAAAGACTTTTGTTTCTCTTAAAAAACTGATTCTTGCTAACAGTTATTCCCAAGGTAAGCTTGTCAAAGGCACAAAGTGAACTAAAGGTTAAAAAATATCCTGTAAAAAAAAATCCTGTATCTTTAAGAAAGTGAGATAGCCCAGTAGATTAAAAAAAAAAAAAAATTGAAATACACATTCATTTCCACTTACTCTTGAATTGCCTTGGTTCCTCACAACAAAGCAGGAATTTTGCTTCAGTCATTTGAATAAACTTAAGCTGGATAATTCTAGTACAATTCCTAAATATAAATTATTAAAGTCCTTAAGAATAATCTATGAAATTAAAGAAAATAATGTTAAATGTACTACACAATATTCTCTGAGATTAAAGAAAATAATGTTAAAGGTACTACTCAATACACTGGGTACCGTCTGCCATTTATTTTGTTTGTCTCAGGTATATGTTAATAAGCCCCAGACTACTGCAGTGGAACCTTTATTCATTTTTAGGACCTAAGGCATGAGACAGTCTCCAAATAAAGATAACATCCTAATAGAAGTGTCAAATAATGAATATTATCAGTATGTAATATGTGCAAACAGCAAACATCACTAGTGTTGACAAGCCTGTGACTATTTCTCTAACAGACTGTGGCTCTCAGGGAACACAGTCTGATTCTCAAAGCTAGCCCTTCTTTGGATTACAGCTTTTCCAGCTGTCATCTGGGAGAGCCCCAGAGCATCAGACAGCTGCTGTTTTAGTAGAAAATGTAACCAACAATTCCTCCGACAGCATTTGTGAATCTGAAGTGAGAGACTGTGTTCTCTAATCCTCATTTCTAAGTTTTGCCTAACGAGGTCCCTGCTGCTGATCCTGGGTTTGGGAGAGAGATTTTTGAACATCTTGTTATATGTATTCATAGGTTGCCCCAGAAGGCCTCATCAAAAACTTAACAGTTTTTCCACTAACTTTATTTTTAAAGGAAATGGGTTAGAAATAGCCATGTGTTCACTCGTTGCCAAGGATATCGGTGAGAAAACACCCAAAATATGTACAGTTTATGTCACATCGCTGCCTAATAAATTAGTACCAAAAAAAGTGCAAAACCTCAAGAATACTTAATGATGACAGTATATTTTATCACACTGTACAATATGAAAACGGTCTGCAGAGCTTGCCAGAAATTTTAGGGACAAAATTCAGCACTCCATTTCACATGCTGTGTGATATTGTAAGTGTCCAGATGTGGAGAACCGACTTGGATATCCAGACTGGAGACACTCAGGATCATCACCGAAACCTCGTCTACCAATTTTTAAAATGATTTTCAGGTATAAACAACCCTACAATGTATCCTATCTGCCCCTCACTGAGTTTCAATAGTGATTAACAGTTTGCAACACTTTTTTTTTCTTTAGAAACCTCTCTCAACATTTTTAAAGGAACATTTGAAAAAAATCCCAGTCATCATGTTATTTCACCTGTAAATATTGTCAGCATGCAAATTTAAATTCTAAATTTAAATTTAGATTTAAATTTAAAATTTTAAATTAACCACCAAACCTACACACCAAAAGTATTAATAATTGCAAAATATCATTTTTATTCACATTTATAGTCTATACCTAATTATTTCAAAAATATTTTCCTATGGCTTCTTGTTTCTAATAGGGATCCAAACAAATCAAATCAATACAAAGACTGCTTGGTATCACTTATATGAGAACTCTTAAAAAAAACCCAAACCTCCTCAAACTCATAGAAGATTAGTAAAGGGGTACAAATTTTCAGCTACAGAATGAATAAGGTTTGAAAATCTAATGCATGTAACATGATAACTGTAGCTGACAACACTCTATTATATAATCCAATTTTGCTAAGATAATATAATTTATTTTTATTTGTTAAAGAATTTATGTATGTATGTATATATTTGTCAGAGAGAGGGAGGGAGAGAGCATAAGCAGGGAGAGCTGCAGGTAGAGGGAAAGAGAGAAGCAGGTTTCCAGCTGAGCAGGGAGCCCAATGCGGGACTCGATCCCAGGACTCTGGGATCATAACCCGAGCTGAAGGCAGACACTTAACTGGCTGAATATATATGTATATATATATATGTATGTATGTATATCTATATCTATATCTATATCTATATCTATATCTATATCTCTGGTAATGGCTGGTAATGGCTGTGTTTATTGACTATATGGGAGAAATCTTTCACAATGCATAAATATATCAAATCATCACATTATACACTTTAAGTATCTTATAGTTTTCCTTGTTGATTATACCTCAATAAAGCTGAAAAAAATTGGATAAATATATTGCACTTTTTTCATCTCCAAATCCTCTTCTATTCTGTAATAGTCCTTCTTCACCGCACTCTTTTTGCACCATTAATGTAATAGAGGGTTTAGAATATTCTGTCTTCTGGATTTGGACAGTTGTTTTCTCTTGGTAAGATCTCTTTGGGGTTTTCCTATAAATGAGTATTTAAGTCTAGAGGCTTGATGACACTCAGTTTTTATTATTCATGGGTGGTTCTGAATACTTACTGCGACCAGTCGGGAGACACATGTCTGCTCACTCTGCTCCTAGTATGGCTAATAGTGATCAGTGGTGTTAGATGGGGTCAGTCTGATTCTCTATTATAAGGATCCCCATCACTGCAATTTTTTTTAGCAGCAACTGATGACTATTGTATAGATCCATTATTTTGCTGTAGTTGGCGAAATAATAATTCTCTGATTTTGTCATTTCTGGAATTCCTTCCTAAAGGAATTAAGAATACGCTTATCTTGGTGGGTTCTGGGAAATGTATAGAATTTTTGAATCTTTATATTATACACCTGAAAATAATACAACAGTGTGTGTTAACTAAGTTGGATTTAAAATTTAAAAATTACAACTTAAATAAATAAAAGTTTAAATTGAGTCCCTTAAAAAAAAGAAATTCTATTCTATTAATTATTTAGTTATCCTGAATACAGGACAGTTTCGCCTTATTTATTGATGATCAAGAAAATGTGCTGTCATGCTAGCAACCTCATAGATATCTGAAGGTTATCTTTTTTCTGATGTCATTACGAATGCAGAGATTCACTGTAATCTATTGTAGTTATTATGCCAAAACTATCCCATCTTAGGCCAACAGAAGTCTCTTCAAGCTGTCTCTTATGCCCTTTTGACATGGTCCAATTCCTCTTTGATAGATTCCTTGCTTTCTGGCACACTGTGATATCCGAGGCTCATCTAATACATTTCTGGACCTAACACCAATTATTTCTCTAAGAAACCTTCCTTCTTGTTAGTGGGAAAACTAATGACTAAAATTTGACTTTTATTAAAAAAAATATGTCCTTGAATCATGGGTATAAATATTGCATGTAGTGCCTTTCATTTTTCCCCCAAAATTCCTGAAGTATTTGAAAAAGCTAGACATCAAACCTGAGAGTAGACCTTTCAAAGTCTGACCAGCTAAATGTTACTTCTCTAACAATTTAAAAATTTTATGGAAGCTTATAGGTATCCTGTGTAAGTCTTTTCATCTGTGTCTTTAAAATTTTTATTTAAAATAATTTCAGTTCATTTAGCAATCCTAAAATGTAAGCAAAATATAGTTTAATGGATGATATTATTTTTTATTTTTTTTAAAGATTTTATTTATTTATTTGACAGATAGAGATCACAAGCAGGCAGAGAGGCAGGCAGAGAGAGAGAGAAGAGGCAGCAGGCTCCCCGCGGAGCAGACAGCCTGATGTGGGGCTAGATCCCAGGACCCTGGGATCATGACCTGAGCCGAAGGCAGAGGCTTTAACCCACTGAGCCACCCAGGCGCCCCTGATATTCTTTTTTAGAGCAGATTTTATGTGTTTATTTTTGAGAGAGAGAGTACAAGCAGAGGGAGTAGCAGTAGAGGAAGCAGGCTTCCTGCTGAGCATGGAGTCTGATGTAGGACCTGATCCCACCACCCTAAGATCATGATCTGAGCCGAAGTCAGACATTTAACTAACTGAGCCACCCAGGCGTCCCAAGATGATATTCTTAGTCACACAATTACTGTTTCTTATTTCTAAATATTAAAAAAAAAAAAAAAAAATTCCTGAATCTGCTTTTCTGAAGCTAGTATGTTGTTCTTTGTTTGTTTGTTTGTTTGTTTGTTTGTTTTAAAGAAAGAGAGGGAGAGATTGGGAGTAGGGAGAGAGAGAGAGAGAGATTCTTAAGCAGGGTTCGATCTCAGGACCCTGAGATCATGACCTGAGTCAAAGAGTCAGACGTCTAACTGACTATGACACCCAGATACCCCTTAAAGCTAGTGTTTCTTTCTTTCTTGTTTTCTTCTTTTATTCTATTATGTTAGTCACCATACAGTATGTCATTAGTTTTTGATGCAGTGTTCCAAGATTCATTGTTTGCGTATAACACCCAGTGCTCCATGCAATACATACCCTCCTTAATACCCATCACTGGGCTAACACTTCTCCCCAACCCCTTCCCATCTAAAACCTTCAGTTTGTTTCTCAGAGTCCACAGTGGTTCTTCTTCCACTCCAACTGCCTTTCCTTCATTTTTCCCTTCTTTCTCCTAATGTCCTTCATGCTATGTTCTGCAAATAAGTGAAACCATGTGATAATTGACTTTCTCTGCTTGACTTATTTCACTCAGCATAATCTTCTCCAGTTCCACCCATGTTGATGCAAAAGTTGGGTATTCATCCTTTCTGATGGAGGCATAATACTCCATTGTATATATGGACCACATCTTCTTATCCATTTGTCTGTTGAAGGACATCTCTGCAGTTTCTACAGTTTGGCGACTGTGGACATCGCTGCTATGAACATTGGAGTGCATATGGCCCTTCTTTTCACTACATCTGTATCTTTGGGGTAAATACCCAGTAGTGCAATTGTTGGGTCATAGATTAGCTCTATTTTTAATTTTCTGAGGAACACCCACACTATTTTCGAAAGTGGCACAGACTCACAGACCGTAGCTACAGGGAAAGAAGTATATAGTCTTTCTGTAATGGAACATTCAGTGCTACAGTTGGAAGTATAGCTTTGAAGTAGGTTTTCAGCTGTAATTTAGATACACCAAGTCCATTTCTGTCAAAAGAAATTGAAATCCAGGTTTATTGTTGATAATTAGAAATATGGCATATGGGGTTCAGCTCCCACTTCTCTATTGCACTGGCAGGGTACAGAAAGGAGAAGGACTTAGAGGAAGGACTATTTCCTCTGTTGTCTGGACTTTTGTGCTGGTTTATCTTACTGCTCAGACCCAAGAGATAAGATTTTTGCATCAAGGAAAGAGTTTCTTAGCTCATTGTCTTCCTAAAATCCCTAGAGCCTGGAATGCAAAGAACTCTACTTTGTCCTGATGTCTTTCAAAGCAGTGCTATTCCTTAGTCAAGTAGTGCTGGAAATTTCAATGTGATTAGACTCTTCCTACATTTCCGGGTTCTAGTCACTGTCCATGGTGCAAAATTCTCCACATAACCCTAAGCCTTTCTTCTTCTTCTTCCCCTCTCCCTTCCCCTTCCTCTCTTTTTTCTTCCTCTTCCTCTTCTTCTCTTTTTTCTTGTTTTGATTCTTCTTCTTCCTCCTTCTCTTCTTTTTTTCATCTTTTTCTTTTGCATTGATTATTTTGGTTATTTGAGCCTTAATAGGTAGATCCCAAGAGTTAATGTTACCCAGTTCCCTAGGCACCTGAGGCCAGTGTAGTCCTAATCAATATTTTGAAATAATAGTGTCAAAGAATCTCATGAGCACACTCAGCATTAGGGAACACAGATGGGTGAAAATCAAAGTGGAAAGAAGAGGTAGTTGGTCTGTAGGGTACTGACTGGTCCAACAGAGCAGTCCCGAAATTGGCCTAAAAGGACTCTCTCCCCCTTCCCAACAACCTCCCTCTTCTGTCTCTCAGTAAAAACTTTCTTTTGACTCATAGGTCATTCATTTTTAGATTTTATCTGCAACACTTTTCATTATCAAATCATCTCTTGTGACCTTCTGGCCAAATTAGAGGAGGCTTGTTGTTTTCCTATTATGAAATAGCAAACCCTTATATAACACTTATACTGTGAGCCAGACACAGTCCTAAGAACTATACATAGACCAATTCACAACAACCCTGTGACAAGGCTACTGTTATCAGTCCCATTTTATAGATAAGAAAATTGAAATACCAAGAGAAGTTCAAGTGACCTGCCCAGCATCACACGAACAATTAAGGCAGGGCTGTGATTTGAGCCCAAAAAATGTGCCTACTAGTCTTAGAGCCACTCAAAGCTGGTTTAACATATAATTAGTTTCTATGAGCTGAAGACATGAGGTGTTATTAAAAACTGGGTCTTGGTCTTCAAATGGTTTCTAATTTAATCTTGGAACTGTGAAAATAGCACAATAGTATTCTCAGTTACCATAACACAGGGAATTTCTTTCTAAAGTAAGCAAAGCAACAACTATGCAGGACTCTGATAATAAAATTGATACCTTAGGTTGTCCTTGAAGATAAATAAAGTGAAAAATTATATATTTCCATTAAATATGCATTCTGCATCAAATTTCCTGGGATATAATTTGTGAGAATCCCAAAACAGACTGAAAGGTATCAGTCAAAGGAATGATGCTCTTATTAGAAGGTATAGATTAGAATCTGGACTAATCACAATGTATAAGGAAATAGTCTAAACCAAAATCATGAATTTGAGAGTATCATAACCTAAACACAAAAAGTTGATCTACTATGCCCATTAGCACCCAGCCTGCTACAAACTCTTTTCTACAAAACTGGAAGTTACTAAAGTCAAAACAGAAAGTGTACTAGACCTGAAACAATGGGGGACCAGGAAAATGATGCATAGCTCCCCATAATCCTATGCCCATACACTGGGCTGCTGATTCCTTCTTGAGATCAATATAATGTTGCTCCCAAATGCCGTATGGTCATGTAGCATTGAAAACTAGCTGGTGTTGACTAGGCAGAGACCACCAACCTCTAGACGGGCTTGGAACCCAGGTCTCTGAAGGTGAGAGGTTACAGCCTCACCTCACAACACCACTTTGGGTCTGTTTCTTATTACCAAATAATTTCCAGAAGGAGACCAGGCCATGGGCCTAATGTTCCAGGAGCAGTACAGAGGGAAACGAAGACTTCAAGGAGAAGTGATGTTCTTCATGCGATAGCTTTTCAGTGACTCATAGAGCAGCAATGGTGTTAGGAGAAGGCAGTTCTCGCCCAGCCCCGGCACAGGCTAAGTGTGATTTCTCCTCACAGCTTATTGTGAGGAGATAGGAGGGAATAAAGAATCTGTTAACAGAAGGTCTGGCTAACTCTCTCATTCGACAGAGCCTTTGGCAGGCGCCGTCCCAAAAGAGAGGAGGTGAAAACCACATTCATGTACCTGAGGTGAAAGACCACCACTAAAAATAAATAAGAAACTCCAAATGTGTAAATCCGATATAAGCCAAACCATATGGCATAAAATGAAAACATTTTCTTCTTATACCTTTGGTAAAATTGTTTCTTGCCAGGTTTTATATACAGGAAAGTATTAACACACCTTTTGCCATGTAGTTTCTCCCCTGATATATGGCATTGATAATATAAGTAGTTCAATGATACTTCCACTGTTTGGGTAGCGAGGTATATAAAAAGAATGTTGTGCATATAGGAAAAGTGCTAAAATCCCAGGGTAACACCTCATACATTAGTGGCCTTCCATGGTGAACAAAGTCATTTTTCAGGCAAGTCATAAAGCAGCCTCAAAACACAAGTATTTCAGTGTTTGCTCCAAATGAGGCGGTGGCCCAGGGACCGCTGTTCATCTGACATCACTTCTGACGCAGTGTGGGTTTGGTATCTGATTAGGGCTCCCCGCCACCATGGTGCCAGACTTACTCCTTCAGTGAGGGGGCTGAGGGAAATTAATGTGTCAGACTTACCAGAAGGTGAGAGTGTCTGCTTCAGGTTTCCTTTGGATCGCTTCAGCTGGAATGACCTTTGATTCTTTCCCAGAGAATCTTTTTGAAGCTATTTATGGAGTTCAGTAATAGGTAAAGATGAGCTTGCAACAGAAAATGTAGCCAGACTCAGAGGCAAAGGCGCCCTGGAGGCCACGGTGACATTTATATACAAATGTGTTTAAATCATTGACTTGTGTCAAGGATGCACTGGGGTCTCCTGGGAAGACAGAGCAGCCCTGTTACTTCACCCCCTAAAGGTTATATTTTCAACTTGGCTGGGCCACTGACCCACTGCCTGGTTCTGGAAAATCACATAACTTCTCAAAGTGTCAATTTATTTACCTTAAGTGAGACGGGAAATGCTATATGCATCACTGATGTATGAGAAAATTGGGTAGAAAATACTCAAATGTGCCTTGAAATTTTTTGATGAAAGGTGATATGTACATGAAAGTATTATTTCTGTAACGCATTTTTTCTCTCTCCCTTCTCCTCCGCCTGACCTGTCAGCTGCTACATACATAAAACTTATCACAACTCTCAACTGTTTTCATTTCCACTTTCTAGGCAAACTTTTGGATCTGTGAATGGAAGATTCCAGGGTGAACCTTTTCTTTATTCTATTGAAGCAATGCACATAAAAAATTTCTGCAGACCTTAACGTCAAACAGAAATATCAGTTACTATTTCCTTTTCTTATTGAGAAGGTATAGCATAAGCATGCATGCTTCGCACCAGACAAATCTGGATGTGAACTCTGGGTCCACCATCTGCTCAGTTATGTACAGCTCATTCTAACACATGTACATTCACATCCTCACACGTGAGCAAATACAGTCACAGACTACGCACACACATTTACACATGTACACAGACACTCTCACTCATGCATGTACACGCATGCACACACACAAGTGCAAACCACATTCGTGTCTTGATACACGCAGCTTCTGCACACTTAAGCTACTCTTTGCAGATGTTCTGGGATTAGAGAAGCAGTTACATGTGTTTGGCTATTCTTGAGCAAGTTACTATGCTTCCCAGGAAGGACATTTTATTTTGCATTTTTTAAAAAGACTTTATTTATTTATTTGACAGAGAGAGACACATCGAAAGAGGGAACACAAGCAGGGGGAGTGAGAGAACGGGCTTCCTGCTGAGCAGGGAGCCCAAGGAAGGGCTCCATCCCAGCATCCTGGAACCATGACCTGAGTTGAAGGCAGATGCTTAATGCTTGAACCATCCAGGCTCCTCTGCATCTTTTATATAGTACAGAAAGCCTTATCTCTTAGTGTAGAGGCCAATGACACCAATTTGGGGCCAGAAGACTGGGTTTGAATCCTGCCTCCACTATAGCTGTGTGACCTTGGATAAATTACTACATATTTATGCCTCTGTTTTCTCATTTGTAGATCAGAAATAATAATAGTACCTACCACACCACCTTATAAGGTTGTTTTAAGGATTAATTCATTAGCTACTCAGAACAATGCTTGGTATGTGGTAAATGCTACATACTTGTTTACTACTAATATTGGGGGACAGCCCAGCTAAAAAGGGAGATTTTTAAAAATTTTTATTTATTTATTTGATAGGCAGAGATCACAAGTAGGCAGAGAGAGGCAGGCAGAGAGAGAGAGGTGGAGGCAGGCTTACTTCTGAGCAGAGAACCCAATATGGGGCTTGATCCCAGGACCCTGGGATCATGACCTAAGCTAAAGGTAGAGGCTTTAACCCACTGAGCTATCCAGGCACCCCTTGTTGTTTTGTTGTTTTGTTTTGTTTTTTTTTAATGCCATGGTCTTTAATGCAATTTTCCATGTGTGAAGGGGTGAATAAAATGCACCATGTATGAATCACCCAGCATTTTAACAGACCAGGTCATCCTAATACTATGCATAGAAAGGATGTGTAGTTTTCATAGTAAATTCAGGTTTTTCTGGTTCACTCACAGGGAGAGTCAGATGTGTGTTCCAAGGACTTCCAGAACTGAGACCACAGCCTGGCTAACAGCCATCCATTCCTGGAAATTCATTTCAAGATTTTCTCCTAAAAGTTTAATGATAGGCGGATTATCTGCCTTCTCAGAAATCTGGCATGTTGGGTCTGGCCTCTAAATGCGAAAGAAAATAGGCCTCACTGCTTAATATTTATTTTCTTGAGTGATGTAATAAAATGATAAAGTAATAAAGTTGGCTATCATACTTGCTGGGTTCTACTTCTCCCATACCAAAAATCCTTACTGTATCATTTTGTGTTATAATACAAAATACTGTATCATTTTCTAATATGTTTAGCTGCTGTAGTTCATAAGAATGATTTAAAAGTGTTCATTGCTTCTCAGGTTCTGTCTATATAATTATGATGTACTTCAGACAGATAAATTGTACCTTGATGTTGGACTTCTGGGCTGAGTAATCAGCCTTATGGAGGTGCTAAAAGAAGACTGAGGATGTGTATTAAGCATGTAATTAATCAAGATTTGAAGAAATACTAATTCCCCGATTAATAATCTTAGTTATTAATTCCAAATTACCCTTCATCACAGTCCATCCTAGCCTTGATTTCCAACAGACTTGGAGATAGTCTGTCAACTCAGAGTGTAACTTCTATTTGTAAAATAAAATAAAATAAAATAAAATCCCCTTCAACGTATAGTTCTCTGGGTCTACGTGATAGTATAATATGTAAATCTTTGCAGGTTTGATTTCTAAACAGAAATTATTTCTGTATCTTCTCTCTTCTAGAACCTACTGTTGAAGGGTCCATACCCCTTCACTTTGACTCGTGGAGACATGGGGTTATTGCACCCAAGTTAGGTGACTGACTTTCCCTCAACTGTAAATTTTTAGTCACTTTATCAACTTATTTTCTGCCTCTCATTTGTATTAAGGGGTATGAGCTGCATGAAGTGTTTAGATAAATATAATTAATATTTACTTTTATTCAGCTAACCATTTCTTTCTCTGAGATTCCCCCTACATACCAAAAAAGTTTGATATAAATCACTTTCAGAGAAGGTTTGGAGTTAAGCTAGATTGTAACTTAAATATTTTTATTGAAACAAAATTTAACAAAATGTGTAAATGAGAATAAGTGATGGGAAGGCAATTAATTATTTTAAAAAGATTTTATTTATTTATTTGACAGAGAGAGAGATCACAAGTAGGCAGAGAGGCAGGCAGAGAGAGAGGGGGAAGCAGGCTCCCTGCTGAGCAGGAAGCCCAATGTGGGGCTCAATCCTAGGACCCTGAGACCATGACCTGAGCAGAAGGCAGAGGCTTAACCACTGAGCCACCCAAGTTCCCCAATCAATTTTTTGTTAACCTGATATTTTGTGATGTCTCAGGCACTAATCTTTTTTTTTCTTTCTTTCTTTTTGAACCTCTTTTTATCCCCTTTCTCCCCCCTCATGATTTGGGATCTCTTCTGATTTGGTTAAAGCATATTTTCCTGGGGTTGTTGCCACCCTTTTAGTATTTTACTTGCTCCTTCATATACTCTTATCAGGCACTAATCTTTATTTGAATTATTTCATTTAATCCCCACAACAGTCACGTGTAATATTAAGTTCTAAGGACAAGGAAACCAAGGAATTATTGAAAACAGGGAAACTGCACTCATAAATGCAAGAGATGAGATTTTTATCCTAGATATAAATTATATTTTCAATGTAGAAGTGCTTTATGAATATTTCAAGCTATTTATTTTTAGTGTAATCACTTTTCAATCAACGAAATTTATTAAGTACTTAGTATATGCAGTTTTTGATGAAAGACACTGGAAAAATTTTTTAAAAAATAATTCCCATATTCAAAGATGGGAATTTAGTTGGAGAGAGAAAACACACAATTCATACCCTCAAAAATCATGTCACTCTATAAAACAGAACTTGAGACAGACAAATAGGAATAAAGAAAACTAATTTATAGAAAATCTCCTGAACGAGCTGGCAATTAAACCAGGCCCTTAAAGATGGGCAAGAGTATATTGGGAGAAGATGGAATCTATCACCAACTTGGAGTTGGAGTTCATTATCCTGCATTCAAATGATAATAGTAAGGCTTCTCACACTATAGAAGTGCTCAAATCAAAAAGTAATGACAAGGTGGAGGGTATGACCAGTTGTCTAGGATTCGAACAATAGGTGGAAAGTCTGGACTTGGTGCTATAAGTAAAGAAGATAATATTAAAATTTTTTGAGCACTAAAAGTATCATATAGTGGACATATTTAAAAATATTGTGAGGATACAAGGGCCTACAAATAATGATATGATTTGGAGGATAATGAGGACAATTTAGGCTTGAAGTGATAAAATCTAGTTCAAAAAGATGATAGTACACATATAAAGGGGGAGGGAATAGAATCTGGTGACTCATCAAAACTATGAGATCTAGTGGAAAGTTTCAGTGCTAATTGTTTGATTTGGAAAATGGTTTTCAATTTATTCAATTTTACAGGGGGAATCCAGCTTATCTGATACAGTTGTCACTGGTGCTTTTTTGCATAACTGAGCCAACTGAAGAATGGAAATATTAGGAAAATAATATAGACAGTTTAAACATTTTAGTTACTGTGAAAAAAATAAATGCTCATGAACTTACCGATATTTGATGCAATTACTGGATTTGTTCATTGGAGTTTTACATCATATTTCTTGTGTCAATCATACCCTTGGGGCATTATTTATAATATCAGATTTTTTTCAAGGAAATTCAAAATAGTTAACAAAACAATATGATCAAAAAACTCATCTATGGTTTGATTCCCCCCGCCCAATCTCTCAGAGCAGTTTTACCTATACCACATTCAACTACATTCAATAGCAATTATTTCAGTGACTAGGTTTATTAAATCTTTCTAAACTCTTCCCTTTAGTTTTCATAAAAATACATCTTTCATTTTTTACCAGTATTTCATTGATTTATATAATATCTAACTAAATTACATACATAGTAAGTACAACTGATAAAAGTAGGCTTAGAAAACACAACTGAGGGGTGCCTGGGTGGCTCAGTCAGTTAAGCATCAGACTCCTAATTTTGGCTCAGTTCATGATCTCAGGGTTGGGAAATCCAGCCCCAAAGCCAGCCTCCACACCTATCATGGAATCTGCTGGAGATTCTCTCTCCCTTTCTTATCTGCTCCTCTTCCCATTCAGGCACACTCATTCTAAACAAACAAATAAACTCTTAAGGAAAGAAGAAGAAAAATGAAAGAAAGAAAGAAAATGAGAGAAAGAAATAAAGAAAATAGAGAAAGAAATAAAGAAAGCTGACTCTCAGTTTAAAATCGACTCACCTGGTGGCCACAAGAGTGGACGAAACCTTGGAGCAAAAGCTCCCAGGTAGGATAGGAGCTTTCCGTAGGCTCCAAGCTGCAGTCACTGTGTTTTGGGTTTTGTTTATTTTGTTTTCTTTTTCCATAGCATGGTGGCATTAGTTTACATAGCAAGTCAGTGAATAAGACATTGGTGAAGAGCTTGTATTGTTTTATATAAAATATATCCTTCTAAAAGCTAAATGATAGCATACATTTATCATAGTTATTGTGTGCATTAAAATGGATACTGGCATGGTGGTCCTCATTTTATAATAACAGTGTATCTTGAGTTTAAACATATAGATTTTCCAAATTTTCTTTTGAAGAAGTGTTACTTCAACAGAGAATAAAACATCAAGTCTAACAATTTTTAAATTTGTGATGAAATTGAAGCAGCAGATAAGAAATGAGATAGAACTTGACATTATAAAGTAAAAAAAAATTAAATGTATTTAAGCCATTTATTTTATTTTATTTTTTAGATTGTGTTTATTTATTTGAGAGAGGGAGAGCAAATGAATGATTAGGGAGAGAAAGGAAGGATGGGGTGGGGGAGACAGAGAAGCAGACACCCCACTGACCAGGGAACCTAATGAGGGGCTCAATACCAGGATCCTGAGATCCTAACATGAAGTGAAGGCAAATGCTTAACCAACTGAGCCACCCAGGTACCCCTAAGCCATCATTTCATTCATTTTTCACATATGGGTCAATCCAAATGAGCACCTATTTATTTTTTAAAGGCTTTATTTTTTCCAATATTAATGAAATTATGAAATACTTATCTGGAAGAACCACTTTAGGAATTTTTTTCAACTTTAGAAAACAAAATCAACAGATCATTCAAATTTCCTAAGTAAGTGAAGTGAAGCCAAAAAGTTATCATGTATTACTTATTTCCTTGATGTCACCTGAAAAGTCTATGAAAGCCGACTGTAACGAAACATAATACTTACTCCAAAGTTTATTCTTTGACATGATGTCCCTAAATATGTTATCCCATCTCATTTTTTTTTTAAATTTAAGACTTTCACGGACATATCTAAATGGCAGAGGTTTGGACACATGCCAGCTTTCTAGCATGGTTTAGATAGTACCTGGCTTCTACTTTGGTGTCTCAGGGCCATAAATTAGAAAGCACTCCAACAGAGGGTGTTAAAATTACAGATTACGACACTACACACTACAGCTGGTAATCAGATCATACCGTCACATGTCAAATGAATCCTTTGTAAGGGTAAAAAATATAAATGTGAATATCTCAACTCTTTATTTTAAAATATAATCAGATTTAGCACAGTGAATTATCTAAAAATAAAAATCAATAGAAGGAACCTCAGTGCATTAATCATTGAAGATTATTTACACCGTCTCATCTTTTAAACCTCTACATGTGATAACCATGTCACATCTAGTTTTTATAAATTGAGTGACTCTCAAAAATCCATTTTAGTGGGTATATTTTACTTAGTGAGCATTTGGATGGCCATTAGCCGCTTTTAGGTCTCTCAGAGGTTTTTAATAATGACAGGATGGGTAGGCATGCAATGTAACACCAAAAACCAGCAATAGATTACCCAGATGACACTGTACTTAAGAAGCAGGGGAGTTTGGAGCGGAGTACTTTAGCTGATAAAGCACTCATTTTTCACCTTTCAGACCTTGGTTCCAGTTGTCTCTGATTCCTTAAGCAGAATTAATTTTGTTAAGTCAACTATGCTACCATTAGTTGGTAATCCAGGAGGCAATAGATACCATGCATATTTCATCCTTTGTTAGATTCATGGCGTTTCTGAACATGGGCTGAATACAAAAAGTAAACATTTCCGATGTGCTTAGAGACCCACTTATTTTAGCTTTAGCTCAGAAATTGTAAAAGTTTGGTAAAAATAGTTCCAGTGAGATACTTGAGGTGATCATTCCAACTTTCTATAAAGGAAAAAATATTGGCAAATTTAACTAGTGTCCCATGTTTACTGGATTCAGAATTAATTTGTGTTTCTATTATTAATTTTGTGAGGATATGAGTTACTTTTGGAGTTCTTGTGTTCTACGTTTGCCTCCCAATCAGGCCTGTGGAATAACCTTGGGTGAAGGATGAAAGCCTAAATGCCTAGTGCAGTGCTCATCATATAATGTATGCTTAAAACACAGGCTGGGAGGTTAGAGGTACAGCTGAGCCCACTAGAAGCTTTATCAAGGAAGATTTAGGAATTAGTGATCAGATGTCAAGATACAAGAATTAAGACTCTGGAAAGATGATAGAAGAAACCTTCATGAAGTACCAGATAGATATGGAGAAATAAGAATTAAGCATATGTCTGAGCTTTGTTCGAGGCTACGGACCAAGTTGAAGGCAGAGGGTGCACTGAGGTGAGTGCTTTTAGGTTCTACTCAAACATCCTGCAACTCATCCTTGGGAAAATTTGTGACAAGTTCTTTGAGGGGGAGAAATAAGATAACTAAAAGAGTAAGATCACCCTTCCTGGAGTCTTGAAGACCTAGCTGTACCATAATCAGGGAGGGATAACACAACTGTGAAGCACTTAGGTACTTTAATAACAAACCATTAGGACAGAAGAAGGCCCATGATCCGCCACAGTTACACACTTGAACTACATGGCTGGCCTTGAGGGATGGTGTGGCATTCCCAACCACAGTTCCTACACTTGGGCTTGATAGGAAATAGTGTCACTCACCAAGAGGGTCTAGACTAGTTGATTGGTAACCTTAGCAATCCATCACGGACAACACGTGATGAATGAGAAGTTCTGTGGGCAACAGGATAATGGAGTTAATTATCTCCGCAGAGAATGTGTGAGCCACTGGGATTGTATCTGGGAATGGTGGCCTTTGGGAGCAGATCCAATGATGCTTCTGGCTTTACGTCTGAAGACTGGCTACATTACTGTCATAGCAGATTTATTAACACTACAATTTTACACAAATTTACCCACAGAACAGTTTAGACATACAGAAAAATAATGTAGTTAATTTATTTTGTCTGTAACTAGTCTCTCAAGAGTCCTTAATGAGAATTGAGATACAGAGAAAAGTTATTTTACTGTTTCTCTTTCAAATTTCTGGAGAAAGATTGCCCTTCAGACTGCCCTGAGCCACTCTGAAACATGACCACATCAAAACAGATTTGGAGGTTCCCTGTAGTCAGGCAGAGGAAAGCCTGGATGATCAGCTTTCTTAGGCTGCTCTAGATTCTACCTAAGAAATGGCTTGGATGGTACTCAGAAGTTTCCACAGGCTCCCAGGAAGATGATTTGCTAATCAAAGGATCTCTTTTTGAACTTGCTTTAGGAGAAAGTGACATGATTCCACAGAAGTCAGGAGCTAAGGAAGTCAGTAGTGGAGCACCTGGCAAGAGCTCAAAGAGGACTGTGGAATGTATCTGTCTTTTTAATAGCTGCCATAGATTTTCTTGGCCACATCCATCTTGTCATGGAAGGAACTCCCTGCTATCAGGTTGCCACCATAGCCCAACCTTAGATCTCATTAGAAAAGAGAAAAAATTGTCCTTCAGTGTGATTTGGCAACATTTAAACAATTTAATTATAACGATATGTAATGAACATTTTGAGGAGCCCCCCAAATAAGCTACTTGTTCAATAATTAAAATTTGACATAAAAAATTGCATTACACTGGAGCCATACATGGTCTTTTCTCCTTATCTTCTCTGCATCTACAAGAGGTCTCAGTCTACTCGTGATTCAAGGATTTGCGTTATGAAATTTGCTCTTTAAACATGATTTGAGGTGTAAAGAGCCATGGTAAGAATATGATGTGAGCTCTTTCACCTAAATTAATTTCCATAAAAATCTTGAGAGATAAGCTCTGCTCAAATGTTAAAGTCCATTCTCATCATTGTATCTAATTAAAAGGGGGGACATCATCTTTAGGAACAATATGAAAAATAGTGTTTTAGAATTTTAAAACCTCATAGTATTAGTAATTCTCATCATTTTGTGTCTCAAAATATGTATAGAATTACGCATGGGAACATAATCCACATGTGGCCATCAGCAGAGCAGAGAATAAGATGAACTTGGTTCTAGTCCCACTTACCATGAGATTAGGTAAATAAGACAAATGAGTAGGAGTCTCATCTCTCCCAAACTTTTTGGATAACTATTGTCAAATCTAGTTAACTGAAAAATTATAAAGACAGGAGATAAAGGTTTTGGAGAGAAGAGTGGTGCGTCCAAAATAGAGACATTATGTTTTGGATCGATTCTAAGAGGTAACTTCTGAGAAGTCAGAGAGAAGACATGAAAAAAAGATGCTTAATTCTTGGTAACTTTTCTCTGTCATATTTGAGACCATGGGTATTTTCTTACCAAAAGAAAAGGAAAAACTAGTAAAACCACTCTGCCAAAGAGTATAATTTCCCTAAATTATAGCACCTATATTTTTATCTCTTTTTAGTGTTCTGTTTGCAAAATAATTAATAACCTAGAACTATAACAGATTGTGGACTTGACAACAGAAAAGCCTACAATAAATTTTTGAGCATTTCTCTATAACTTACATGATGTTTTCCTATTTATCCAGTTCCCCCATTGGCTCAAATTAGGTGACAGAGGATATTTGATTGTTAGATTTCTGCCCTAAGGTTAATGAGTAATGTTTGTGATCTGAAAGAGGTATATTACATTGATAGTGTCAGGAATGTTGCCCGCTGTGCAAAAAAAGGTGTCAAAATGCCAATAACCAAGTGTGTGGTGAAGGTCATACGGACTATATCTGGCCACTTGGTGGGCAGATCATAAACCCTTAATAAGTGGCACTTGGGCTGGGAAAGCCTCATAATTTGTCCACACATGTCTTTTCTTCTGTACTACCACACCCCATCAATTCACAGCCCACAGCTTTAAACATTTTCACAAGAAAACCTCAAGGTGTATCTTTCTAACTCCACTGTAACTAAGTTTCAGAGAGACATCTCCTTTGCTTTCAGAAGTCTAAGACCTCCAAAGCAGATCAACCATTTTCATCTTTAAATAAATAAATTAAACCTTGAATTGCATACCTCTAAAATGACATGCCCTTTAGACCTCTAAATCATGAGGTAATATATAAACCTTCTGATTGCCACAGCATAAACCTCTGAATCATGATGGCCTTCAGAACTAGTTCATGGACATTTGGATCCAGCTATCCTGTTAGCAGCTAGAAAGACTATCCCATTTATCTAGTTATAGAGTGTCTTTTTCCAAATTAATATTTATGATTATTTATAAGAATATCTCTTTCTGAGATACATGGGTGGCTCACTTCATTAAACATCCAACTCTTGATTTTGGCTCAGGTCATGATCTCAGGGTTTTGAGACCCAGTCCCTCATCAGGCTCTGTGCTCTGTGTTGAGCCTGCTTAAGATTCTATCTCTGCCCCCTTCCCCAACCCCCCTTTCCCTCTCTAAGAAATAGAATAAAATAAAATAAAATGCAAAGGAGAACTTTTAAAAAAGAATATTTCTTCTCTCATTCAGTACTCATTGAGTTATTCTTTTTTAAAAATTATTTTTGTTTAAATTCCAGTTAAATAAACTGATGTTTGCCAAATGGGAGGTGGACAGGGGATGGGTGAAATGGGTGATGGGGATTAAAGAGGGTACTTGTGATGAGCATCAGGTACTGTATATAAATGTTGAATCACTGTATTCTACACCTGAAACTAATATTACCCTGTATGTCATTGCATTATTCTTATATAGCAGTTGTGCATAATGTTTCTTTACTCAGAAGTCAAAAGGAATAGTCTCCTTCTTTTCCTCCACTCTTATCACCTGCTAGTTAAATAACTAATCTGCCCACCATGTCTTAGATAACTGTGATTCAGAACTTCTGTGATCCATATCTGGTACAACGTTAAGGGGAAAAAATCACAACGGATCCTTGTAAAGTCCCAATGTTCTACTTTTTCTGTCTCTTTTTACTTCCATCAGTGCTGTCATTAGCCGTGTTTTTTAATTCTCAGGGAGAAAAATAAAAGAGATGGGAAAAGATCACATAGGTGTGTGGCATGTAGTAGTTGCATTTTTAGATGGAGATTTTTCCAGTTGCCCCATTGAGCTTATGTTATGAATGACTGGCCATGGACTGTGTTAGGTTTCCATGAGGGATACTTTGCATTTCTATTGATATTCCTCATTGTTGGAATTATGTTTGTCTTGTAATACATGAAAGAGTTGTATCAGAGTTTAGAAGACATTTATATTTATACTCAAGTCTTCTCCCTTTATGACTGAAGAATTCACTTGCTTTTAGATTTGTAAGGTTTTTTTTTTTAAGATTTTATTTATTTATTTGACAGAGAGAAATCACAAGTAGATGGAGAGGCAGGCAGAGAGAGAGAGAGAGAGAAGCAGGCTTTCTGCTGAGCAGAGAGCCCGATGCGGCACTCGATCCCAGGACCCTGAGCCCTGATCATGACCTGAGCCGAAGGCAATGGCTTAACCCACTGAGCCACCCAGGCGCCCTAGATTTGTAAGTTTTGATGAGTGTTCTTTGTTGATAATGTTCTTTCCCCAGAAATGTAATGCTATATTTTGGATTTAAATTCTCACACACATTGTATGAAAGAGTTTGAATCATATTCTTCCCCTCTCTCTTCAGAGCCTTTCTTTGCTTTTGGTTATGTGGGATGTCAAGGGAACTGTTAATCTTTTCATGTAAATCTATAGGAAATGTGGTTTCTTTAAAGGTAACCATGTTGTGAGAAAGGTAGTTTTACTTTTTACAGAAAATTAAAATAATTCAATCTTTAAATAATAATTATTCATCTCTGTAGGAAAAAGTTTCATTTTTCTTCAAAACAAAGATCATTTATAATAAAAGCTAATACATTATTAATTAGGGAAATACACTCTAAATAAGTGACTTAACTATCATCTCTTGACATAGTTTTGGTTAAAACATACTAGAAATAAAACAATTTCAATCTAGGTCATGAAGTTGCCTAAGGAACTAGAAGAAAGCTTAGGGAAAGAGTAATGCTTTTGTTGTATGCATGACTTAAAATCCAATAACAACAGTTACTAGAACCACATAATCATAGAGGTGTATTTGATGAGTGAATATCTTCTTTAGAGTTTTCTAGAGCTAAATCAAATTGATGTAGTAACTTTAATAACTTTTTCACATAAATATAAATCTGATAAAAACATGTTTAAATATTTTCTCATTATGCTCATGGAAGTAATTGCCACAGTTTGTCTTATTTCCTATTTCTGGTTTTTACTTTTCAGTTTTCACTTTGACTACAATTTCAAATTAGCTATCTCACTGGAAATGAAATCCTTATCAATTGAAATCTGTGAATTTTTAACATAGGAAACTGAGATACTAGTGCAGTAAAAATGGGTGACATCATTTTTTTTTTAATTGTGCCACATCATTTATCTCCCCATTGCAATTTCTGTCTCTTAAAGGAATGACTCAAAGTGTGGTTTAGTTAACTAAAACAGATTACTAAGTTAGTATAAACTCAATCACTGGGAAATCTGGCAGCCAGCATGGTTATTTATGATGTGTCAGATGCAAAATCACTTTCCTACTTTGAAGTTTTGCTAACAAGGCATATTGGAAATTCCAGAAAGAAAAAAAAATCCCTTCTAAAGTATTTGTATGTGTAAATATCCTTACAATTGTATTTATTTATTTATTTTTTTAAGATTTTATTTATTTGACAGAGAAAGAGAGAGCATAGTAAGTAGAGAGGCAGACAGAGAAAGAGTGGGAAGCAGGCTCCCTGCTGAGCACAGAGCCCAATGCAGGGCTCAATCCCAGGACCCTGAGATCATGACCTGAGCCAAAGGCAGAGGCTTAACCCACTGAGCCCCCCAGGCACCCCTACAATTGTATTTCTAAAAAGGTTTTGTGGCTTATATGTATATATTTATATAGGATTGCTTGATAAGCAATTCATAAAATTAAATAATTACATATTTTAACTAACATGCAATGCAACTGAGGAAGGGCAATCATTGCATTGTAAGAAACAGATTTTTAAATATTATTTTTAAGGCATATCAAAATGAATAGATTCTTATCTAACTTCTTTGACTTACCTATAGGTATCTTAAAATTGTCTTCCTTTTCTTTTTTACACTTTGTGCTTATTCAAATTATTTTTTTCATCACTGGATTATGGAAATATTTCTATAGCACTACGAAGTTAATGAGACCACCTGTTTTCTGTTTAAAAGCCAGTTGTGAAAGTCAATTTTTAAAATTAAATAATAATGTAAAAAATGGAAAATATAAATTCATGTTATCTTTGGGTGCACTTAAAGTAGGGGATAGACATTATTAACATGTTTGTGAGTCATAAAAAATTTTATCATATTGGGGACGCCTGGGTGGCTCAGTTGGTTAAGCAGCTGCCTTTGGCTCAGGTCATGATCCCAGCGTCCTGGGATCGAGTCCCACATCGGGCTCCTTGCTCGGCGGAGAGCCTGCTTCTCCCTCTACCTCTGCCTGCCATTCTGTCTGCCTGTGCTCGCTCTCTCCCCCTCTCTCTCTCTGATAAATAAATAAAATCTTTAAAAAAAAATTTTTTTTTATCATATTGTATTGTTCTGTTGAGATGTTATCTGTGCCTAAATGTCATTGTATTGGTAACATTTATTTTCATTGAAACAAAAGCTGATTGTAACTGTTATAACTGGGTACTTAAATTTCTAAACTAGAAACACTTTAAAATATTTCTATGAATATCATGTCTACTGTAGAGGTACTACTGCAGAGCTACTACAGCTGAGCATAAAAGAAGTAGCAAAGTAAAACAATACATTCAATTCAATTCAATAAGTACTTACTAAGTCTCTATGATGCATCAAAAACTATTCTAAATGGAGAATTCAAAAAAAAATATATAGGCAAGTGGTACCTGTTATCAAAGACCTTAGAATTTGTTAAATAGATAATGTATGCTCCCATGAATGATATTTATTTATGACAATTCAATGTTGAATACAGTTGAGAGGGTGTACTGAAACTTTAGAAAAGAGAATTAGTATTTCTATACTATTTGGGAAAGTCTTCATGGTTAAGGAAGGATTTAATCTGGATGAAGTTAGAACATTTCAGTTAGTAGAATGAACAAAGACACTATGACCAGACTAAGAAGAACCTCTTTAGTAAGTTGAGTAAGAGCTCCTTGCTTGAAGAAGAAAGAAGGGAAATAGGCATAAAAAGGAAATGAAGTTTCAATCAGATTTGAAGAACTTCAAATGCTTTTATTATATGATAATTTCTATATTCTAGACCTGGGTATTTGGTTCCTTGTCCTATAAACCTTGAGAGACACTAAAAGACCAGAGGATTGCAGAGGAATGCAGTGTGTTGGAGCAAGTAACCCAACAGTAACATTTAGGATATATTAGTGGGAAAGAAAATAGAAGCAGGAAGACTAACATAATGCAAACATGTAGTTATTACCAGGACATAAGGGGAAAATGCTAGAGGTGGTAAATAAAAAGATGGGTATTAAAGAGGTGTTCAAGGAATATTTATCTGCCAATTAAGTAAAATGACTTTTTTCTAGTCATCAATTTTTTTAAAAATTTTCTGCAGTTGTCATAGATTAAAGATGGTTGCACAATTTTTCCTGTGCCTCTCATTGAGAAGTGGAGTTTCATTCCTCTCCCTCTGATCTGGTCTGTGCAACACAGGTGAGACTTCTGGGATTATAGGTCTTAAAGGATTCATAGATTCTGCCCAGGCCTCTTGGAACATTTGCTCTAGGAATCTGGCTACTGTAGGAGGGGGCCAAGGTGGAGATGAGCTGAGGTCGCAGACAATAGCTCCAACTGAGCTTTCACATCAACCAGAGCCAGCTGATTAGTCATAGAAATTAACAGTTTGGAAGTGGATTCTCCAGCCCTGTTGAGCTGTACCAGTCCCTTGAAGAATAGAGATGAGCTACTCATAAAATTGTGAACAAAATAAAACTGTTTTAAGTGCCCAAGTTTGTGTGTCATTGTTATGAAGTAATAGACAATCAGGATAAGAGTAAATAAAAGTATTTAAGGTCAACATAGAATCAACCAAGCAAGATCAAATTACAGGTGATATTTTGCTTCCGGTTATTATTCTTATAGAAATATTAAACACTTCGTGAGTTAGGGAGTCGATGAAATACAAATAATGAGAAAAGTGATCACACAAAGGCCTTCAAGGAGAGGGAGCCCTCTAACATAAGGTTCCATAAACATGACATAAAAATATATTCAAAATTCAGGGACACTGAAATCCATGAGTGTTTTTCTTCTTTCTTTTCTCACTAAAATTGATTAAAAGATTATAATTTGTGTACTCTGTATTGATGCTATTTAAGAGCTACTTTTTCCTTTGATATATAGCATGAGATATTTAAAATTTGTATTTGTTCAATTCACTTGGTGACATCAAACCATTCTGAAACTCTCATTTAAAAAGCTTGCTTATAAGTTGTTAGAAATGGAAGTTAATTATTAAATCTGTGAGCTTTAAATTTTTTCCAGAATCTTCTTATAGATTATCAGTTTGTATAAAGTGAAAAGACTTTATTTTTACTTTTATCATATGCCTGATAATTGGGAATATGAATTCTATTCTTTCAACATGGAAATAAGATAAGGGGTAACACTTTTTGGAGAAGTCAACTATTAATTTAATAAAAACTTCATGGGAAATTCATAAATTTTAAGGACATTAATAAGGTATATTTTCCTCTTATTTATTTTGCTCCTTTTTTCATGGAAAATAAGAATAGAGAAATATTTGAGCAGAAAAATGCTGAAAGGCAAATCAACACCTTTTCTTTTATATGGTTCAAATACCAATTAGGAAAGAGGCAAAAGAAATAAGAATTAAAAAGTTTAACTCCCAGAAATGCTTCATAACATAAAAACCAAATATAAATATATTTTCAGGCTTAAGGCTGGGAGGGGAAAAATAAAACGCATACATTTATCTCTTTAAGTCATTGAAAAAGAAGGAAACAAATATAAACTTTCAGAGTTAATGAGAGGTACTAGCACATTTAAATAAATTATACTTTCTTTAAGTTCTTCTGTAGTCAGGTATTCATTAAATCACAAGGCTTCTATGTGTGTCTATTTGGATGGTTTGAAAAATACAGTAGGGTGCTGCTTTAACCTAGAACAAAACTGACTTTAGGAACCGGGTGGCTGGCAGTAGCTATAAGGGCATCAAGCAGACTGTTTCTAAAACCTCTAGGTCCTCAAGTGTTAGAGCTTCAAGCAGGCTATTGAGAGGGTATATAAAAAATATGAAAATCATAACACAAAGTTGGAGAAAAGTGAACCTAGTTTTGTATGTATGGAGAAAGTTTGGCAACACTATTACCTGTGGTAACTTGAACAATGGAAAATATACCTTATGAATTTGTAAATCTGTCCAAGAAATTCCCAGGCAGTGTGTGGAAGGTACCACCCAGCCTCCCTGCCTGTGATAAAATGTGAGGGGAGAAAGATAAGCAATACAAAAGACTGTTTCTAAAATTAGAGTAGGAAAAACTGGTCTCATAATGAAACAATCAACCCATGTGACATGGTTTCACACTGAGCTATACTCCCATAAGCATGATTTTGAACATATTTATCCAGAAAGTTAAATACCACAGGCATCCAGTAAGAGAATTGTTCTGAAAGAATATCAAACAACAACCCATTTTTCCAAGTGCACTACTGTGATGTATGATGGTGTATGTCTATGATGAAAGTCCATAAGTTGATGAATAATCAGTCAGGGGGTCCATGGGCCCAAAAATATGTGAACGTCTCATTTAGGATGACCACTGTGGCATTAGGAGCTCTGACTAGTCACATAGAAGTTGGGACATCTCTAGGTCCTTTAAGTGTATTGTTGTCTACAATTACTTTAAGCAGTATATTGAAGGAAATGTATATATGTAATAATTCTGATATTTTCCCTATTCAAGAGTTGGCATCGTTAGACAATAAAGCATTTAAACTTTAGAAAAACCATTTATCATGACACACATATTTCAAGTAATGAACATTGAACAAAATTTACCCAAAACATTTGCTGCCATGATTTTGCATTCTGACCTCTTGTTTAATTTCTAAATAAAACAAGAAGGAAAAGATAGTCCAAATATACTGAGCTTGAAATGCTCATGTAGCTTGCTTCCACAAGCAGTGAAAGTTAGGGAAAATGCTTGCTGTGATGTAAGAATGAAAGCAATTAATTCAAAAGTGGAGTCTTAAAATTTGGATGCTGTTGTTCTGTTCCCATGTCCAAGCTGACTTTAAAGATACTCGTGCTCCTGCCCCTAATCCTATGCCATAGAACCAAGTCTGGGAGAGGGAAGCCATCGTTGAGAGTGTTACACAGCTGCATGCCCAAGTGGAGATTTCTAAGAGCTGGAAGCTGGCAATGTCTTACGTAGAAAAAGATTCTGGGGTGCCTGGGTGGCTCAGTACGTTAAGCCCCTGCCTTCGGCTCGGGTCATGATCTCAGGGTTCTGGGATTGAGTCCTGCATCAGGCTCTCTGCTCAGCAGGGAGCCTGCTTGCCCCTCTCTCTGCTGTCTGCCTCTCTGCCTACTTGTGATCTCTCTCCATCAAATAAATAAATAAAATCTTTAAAAAAGAGAGAGAGAGAGATAAAGAAAAAAAAAAGTTTCTGTTGCCTGGAACTGTTCTAGGTAGCAATGGTAAGATGATAAAATTTGACCTGAATATTTAATTTGGTCAGAATCTACTAGGTGATAGTCACTGACAAAAACAAACTGTGGGTGAGCCTCGGGGTAGATAAGACTGTGTGGACCTCATGTGTAAACTTTGCTCAATTCTAATGCAATTCTGTGTGACAAGTATGATATTAAAAATATAAAACTATAAATACAACCCAAGAGCATGGAAACATAAACAATTTAACCTGGGAGTGTGTGGCATTTAGAGAAACACAGGAAACTGAAAGGAGAAGGTGATATTTGAGGTGGTTTTAAAAAGCAGGTAAAAAAATAAAAATTAAAAAAGCAGGTAGTATTTTTAGGAAAAAAGGTAGGGGACAGATACTCAGACTATGAAACAGCATAAGTAAAGAAATGGAGGCATGAAAATACATGACATATTCAAGAAATTATGAGCATTGTAGTAGGGTTACAGTAAGAAATAACTGTTACCTTTGGAGGCGATTGGTAAGTACCCTTAATGCCATGCTAATGAGTTTGGACTTGGACCTCATAGGCAATGAAATGTCATAGAAGTATTTTCAGCAAGAATATGGCATAATCAGAGCTATGTTTGAGAAAAAACAAACTGGATCCTCCAATATGGTAGTGACAAGCCACATACAAAAATTTAAACAAAATTAAAAATTCAATTCTTGAGTTGCCCTAGTCACATTTCAAGTGCTCAGCCACACAGTGGCAATGTAGACAGAGAACATTGCCATCATTATGGAAAGTTTTATTAGACAGTGCTGGTATAGAGAAGAAACCAATGATATCAAGCATCAGAAGAAGGTAAATCACTGAAAGGGCTATTTTCACAGTCACCCAAAGAGAAAATAGCAGCCTGATGTAAGAAGAGTGTGATTGGAAATACAAACTGAATGGATGGAGACAAAATCAAGATATGCCTTGAGGCACCTGGGTGACTCAGTCAGTTTAGCAGCTGGCTCTTGATTTCAGCTCAGGTCATGATCTCAGTGCTGGGGCTGCTTGATCGTGTAAGGAGTCTGACTAATGATTCTTTCTCTTCCTCTCCTTCTGCCTCTCCCCCTGCTTGCATATTCTCTGTCTACAATAAATAAATAAACCTTGAAAAAAAAAAAAGACATTCCTTAAGGGTGTTTAGAAGCCAATTATGAAATTGAACTCCTATGCCCACCCTTCTAAGAGAAACTATTTAAGGAACAGATACAAGATTCTGTACCAAAATACTAACTAACTTACTAGAATAGCAGATTGGAAACTGTGACTTGAATCAGAGGCTACAACCAAGTTTTTTTAATACTTTTACCCTAAATCTAGATTTTGGAGCCTTCACAGAGGAAAGAATTTGTCACACCAGAGGAGTGTGGTAACCAGCCTCCAAGATGATTCTCAGTGATTCTTAGATTCTGATATGGATAGTTGTCCTGCCCCTTCTACTTAAATAGAGCTGACCTGTGTAACCAGTAAAATATTCTGGAAATGACAGAGTAACTTCTACCTTGACATCACGGATATTGCAGCATTCACTTCCCTCTCTGTTGGATTGATCATTCTGGAAACCAGCCATACAAACAGGGCACTTAAATAGCCTTATTGAGAAGCTCACATGGAGAAGAACTGAAGTCTCCATCAACGACAAGTGCTCACTTGCCGGCATTGTTAAGCTTCCATGGAAACAGGTGCTCCAGCCCTACTCAAGCTTTCAGATACGGCAGCCCTAGCTGAGAGCTTGACTGCAGCCTCATGAGAAACCTAGAACAGAACACGAGCCAGCCACCTGTTGATTTGTCCTTGGAATTCTTATCCCACAGAAACTGTATATTATACGTTTGTTGTTTTAAACTGCTAAGTTTTGAGGTAACTTTCATGCACCAGTAAATGCAGGGAGTTGTTCTTTACAAAGCTGATCTTTCATTCAAGGATGTAAAGAAACAAGACACACACGTATATGACTCTTGAACATATTCATTCTATGCAGTCAAGACATATGAGGCAGATGAAAACCACAGTCTTATTGCTCACACCTCCTCTCATAAAGGTCTTGGGGGAGGAGTTTTGCAAATATTATTTTTTTTAAAGATTTTATTTGTTTATTTGTCAGAAAGAGATCACAAGTAGGCAGAGAGGCAGGCAGAGAGAGAGAGAGAGAGAGGAGGAGGAAGCAGGCTCCCCGCTGAGCAGAGAGCCCAATGCGAGGCTCGATCCCAGGATCCTGAGATCATGACCTGAGCCAAAGGCAGCGGCTTAACCCACTGAGCCACCCAGGCGCCCCTGCAAATATTATTTTAAAAGAAATCCCCTAGGGAAGAATGAGAACAGCTTCCCAAACACCAGTGACTGGTTGTGAACATAAAGTAGAGGAATGAGCTAAAATGACTTTGGACATAGCCTACACTGAGACACAAAATGTGCTTTTCTATAGAATTTCTATGGCATTTACCTTTTCTTTTCTTTTTTTTTTAATTAATTTTTTATTTTTTATAAACATATATTTTTATCCCCAGGGGTACAGGTCTGTGAATCACCAGGTTTACACACTTCACAGCACTTACCTTTTCTAATTCTAGGAAAGAATGTGGGAGAAGTATGGCAGATAATTTAGGAACTTGACAAGCTGACTCTACTTTCACTGGAGGGTGATTACTTCTGCTTGTGTGTTTGGTGACTAGTATTTTATATTTCAACCCACTGGACTTACTACAGAGATACTATCTTCATTGATTCGTTAAAAACATTCTAATTTAGTCTTCTAAATCTTTGAGAACCATTACAACATAACTTTGGTTCCTCTTACCATAACTCTTATTTTAGTAAGTTTTTATTTTGATCATATAAACTTAATGCCAAAAGCAGATTGGAAGTCAACATATATCATTAGAATAGAATAGAAGTAATAAAAAATGCATGTCATAAAAATCTCAAGTGGAGTATAATAAACCAAAGGCTTTTGATGGTCACCATTCATTAAGCACCTACATTTGATGTTTTCCTCAAAATAGCATCACTGAGTTGTTTAAAAGAAAATGTGATTTTCTTTTCTCTTTCTTTTTCTGTTATAAGGATAATATAAGAAATTACTCTATGCATATACTGGACTGTGTATAGGACTGTGTTATAGCTGAGTATGGCCATGTTTGTCCATGTGTTCAGTTTGTCCTTGTGTTTACAATCCCATTTATAATTATAGAAAAATTATTTACTTAATAATTGTAATCCTAGAGTTGACAGCAAAAATAACAAGTCAAACCCTAAAAAATAAGCAAAATCCCTATATTGCAATATTATGTGCCATTTCTAGGCTATGAATGGACATATTGGGCAGACCCTGTTTGCCCAATTTACAACAATTATTGGAAGTAAATATAGTGGTAAATGAAGAGTAAAAAATGTTTCTGTCTGTAATCCAGAAATAATTGGTTTAAATATCCACTTAATGTTGATTTCAATCACACTTAATTTTACCCTAACTTCAAGTAAACAATATACTTTTACAGAATTATCAAGAAGTACCTTGTTACTTTTCCATCTGTATGTTTCATTTTATGGTGGTTTTTGTAGGCAACAAATAGGATAGCTATCATTTTAAACATGAAATAATGTCCCTATAGAACTGGGCTTTTTGATTAAAAATTTTTAAAAAAAGAACTAGACTTTTTAATGGTAATGGTAATGGTAATAAAATGCTCAAATCAGTAGGAAAACATAAGAAAACACAACTTCTTTATTTATCAAATCTTATGTAAATTATTTGTTATATGTAAGTTTTTGGGATTAGCAATTTTTTTAATTTAGTCATTCTACTTTTCCCCTACTATTTTCGACTTGCCAATTCTTTTTTTCACTTAAGATCCTAATGGACTCAATTGTCTAAGCACAGGTTTTAAAAGCATGGGAAACTTCCACATATTACATAGAATGTTTGTTTATGGCACACATTGTCTCTTCAATCCTTTGTTTCTCCTCACGCCTATAGCAGTAGTAAAAGATGCAATAATCAGCAAATATACGGCTTCGTATCAACTAAAAGCACTTTACAGAAGAGGAGAGACTCCAAGGCAACAGATTTCCTATAGCAGGACTTTCCTAAGTGTACTAAGGTAATTAGCCTCAATAGGAGATAATTTTGGTTCACAGGGGTTGCTGTTGTTTTAAGTCTTTCTGGGAAATTTGGATTTTCCATTGATAGCAGTTTTAACATGTCACACTGGAGCCAGAGTGAATTAAAGTGAAGAGCTACACAGTCTAAACAAACATTCCTTCCCATTATCAGAAGCCTGACAACATAATAGCATAAACTATAGTCATGTGGTCACATTCACAAGTAATACAAGAACAATTAAAAATCAAAGAAATGCTACATTTTCTAAAGCAGGCTTGAGCTGGGGGGTAAGCATGTTTAAAGTTACCACTTTTCCTCCCTTCCCCCATAAGTCTTATAGAATGTTTTAAATTGAAAAAAAAAATGGTGATGTTCACTGGAATAATTCTCATGATTAGTCTACTTTGATGTTTTATAAAATTAAGGTAGACTGTGGTAATATGGCAATACAGTTTCAGGTACTTATATCTAGAAAATAATTTTGATATTTTTAATAATATTCCTTTATTTTATCAAAAGTGCACAACTATGCAAACAAATTTAGAACTCACTATATTTTACATTTTACCCAAGGATGTTAATAAAATTTGATTTTATTTACTATGAAGCCCCTTTATACATATAATGGGTAATGTAGTTTACACATTAAAAATGAAAAGTTTTTCCATGTAATTTTTGTTTTTATAAATAAGAGATCAAAAAAATAACTCCTAAAAATATACTTCAGTAGTCTCTCCAAAGTGAAAATATTTTCTCAATAATTTGTATTCTAATATTACTTTACTACTTTCGGATGAATGTTATGCAGGTAATACAAATTTGTTAGAACACTTTTGGCCACAGAATGTGTTATAAAACAAACAGACTTTTCGTTGTTGCTTAAGGGAGGTTGTATTCATTCTATTAAAAAAAAAATCTTTTAGACTGAGAGTCTGCAAGTGTGTGTATGATGGCGGATGAACTCACCTGCACGTGCTTGGAGCTTAATGACCATACATCCTGCACTTTCCAAGACCCTCATTTTCAAGTACTCTGTTTCCCTAAGTATAACCAGATTTGTCCAACCTAATTATTTTTATTCAGAAAAAAAAAATCAATTGCCATGATATTAAAACATCTTCACATGAGGCTTTGTTGTTTCTTCTGTAGCAATTCTCCAAGTAGTGGTTTGGCAAACAAGTCACTTTATACTCAACTTGCCTTGAAAAAAACAAATGACTATTGTTCTGAATTCAGGGATTGGGGGTCAAGTGATAAGTGAGCAGGAAATACCAAGATGCACCAAAATGAATGATGGTAAGAATTCAATTCCGCTTATTTTTAAAAATACCTACTGGTCACTAAAAATTGTGCTAAGTATTATGGGGGATACTATTATCAGAAATATACAGCTCTATCCTCGGTGAACATACAAGGAGTAGGGAGATAAACTGTAGGAAAATAATTACGACATAAGGCACATTGTGAAATGTTAAAAAAGAAGAAACGTGGTAGGGCAACAACAAAAAAGATACAAGTTCTGGAAAATATCCCCAGTTCAATGATTCCCAAGTCAGGTCATACATAGGAAGCACCTAGGAAGATTTAGATGAGTACTTTCCTTGACTTACTAAATAAGAATTTCTTGGGATTGGGGTGGGGGTGGGCAGGGGTAGAAACTGTAAATACATATTTTAAAAAATTTCTCCTAATGCTCTGGAAGCACAATCATAGTTAGACACATTAATCCACACTATCCAGGTATAGGAAAATGACGGAATTTTATGTAACTCTATCTTTCCTCTCCTAACTATTTTCTGTTTGGGGCTCATTCACAGGGAACTGACTCTTTCATACTAACTTCCACTTGCAAAATTCAAAACATCCCCCATGAAGTCCCACCCATCTCAAATCTCTTCATTTACTCAGACTACCTTTTATAATTTCATATAAAATTTGTTGACACATGCTTCCAATGCTTAGTGAATTCTTAGTGATTTGTTCATGATTTTATTTTGAAAGGACTATGATTTAAGGTCATTTTGAAAATTTGTTCTTATAGTTAAATACGTATACATAGTTATATATACAAACCTATATATAACACACATTCATATCTATATATAATACACATTCATATACAAATCCAGGTATGTATACTAAGATCATACATATCTACATGTTTATATATTTTCCCACATCACATAGTCTTGTATTTTGTCTGTGGTGGTAGTGGTGAGTGGCTTATTAACAAAACATTTTGGAAAACATTAGCAAAACGCTCTTTACAAGCATGAAGTTTATTTTCTTCCATTTCAGCATTTGTTAAAGTTCAAAGTTTCTTTTTTAATTGTTCAGAATATATTTCTGCTAAACTGAGAAAACTTGTCTAAGTATTAATAAAGCAAGGAAGCAAAGTTCCCAGGAAAATGTAAGTATGAAATACTTTTTCATTAATACATAAATATGGCCAAAACCCAATGCCAGTTCATGAAAAATGGCAATATTTCAAATCTGTAAGGTCATTTAACAAATAGGTATAAAAGGCTAAGAAATGTTTGTGCCAGCACAATTGAGTAGTTCAACCAGCTGGATTTGGAGTGAGATAGAGAAACTTTAACCAAGATCTCCCTGTGGGAAATAATAAATTTCCCTCCTTCTTGGGACAAAAACAACAGCATCAACAACAGAATTTCCATGAGGAAGACGAATGGGGGAAGGGAAGAACAGAGTGAAATTCTGGCATTGTGTTCTTTCCAGTGAGAGCCATGGTGCCAAGGCTATTAAATTCTTCCTGGCTAAAAAGACTCGAGCTTAATCATACCATGCTTCCAGACCATGCAGATTTCTGATCCAAAACAATTTTATTTCCAGCCCATAGCACAATGAAAAATACCTCTGGGTCAAGGCATAAGAAAAAAAGTGCCCAATATGTAATGGATATCACATTTGGTAAAAATTCCACAATAAAGGAAGATGTCAGGAGAAAGCTAGCACATTAAAATAGTTCAAATGGTGTCTGGAGTGTTGCTGAAATCTCTAATACAGCTTTCAGTTTCTGATAGTCACCCCTGGAGTAATGACATGAATGATGAAATAAACAATAGTCACAGGTTCATCTAATTTTATTGTAACCATAATTTTAGGTTTTAACCGAAATATTGTGTATATTGGAAACATTATGTTACTTTATGTATGGGCTGATTTTGTTTGTTAATTAATTAATTAATTAATTAATTTTAACCCAACATAAGAAATTTTCCCAGAAGAGATGACCATCCCAGGAAACATATTTACAGACTTAATAATTATGAACTGAGCTTTGGCTATAACGAACCTCAGGACAAGGTCTGCAGGATGAGGGGAGCAGGCCTGGGTGGTGGTCTTGGACTTTGAGAGAACCCTGTTTGGTGAAAGAAGGCAAAGAATGTAGCTGAAACAAGATCTACATCACTTCTTTGGATTAGACTGAAACTATTCCAAATTTTGATTAAAAAAAAAAAAAACCTTTATTCTCAGTTTTTTTTTTTTAAGGTTTATTTATTTATTGGACAGAGATCACAAGTAGGCAGAGAGGCAGATGGGGGTTGGGGGGAGAGCAGGCTCCCGCTGAGCAGAGAGCCCGATGCGAAGCTCGATCCCGGGACCCTGGGATCATGACCTGAGCCAAAGGCAGAGGCTTTAACCCATTGAGCCACCCAGGTGCCCCTTTATTCTCAGTTTTACATAAGATCATCTGGCATTTAAAATCAGCTTGTACATAAAAAGACAGAGCCAGTATGCTATTTGTATATGTTTGACAGATTCTTGTATTTTAAGACCACTACGATCATAAAGGAATTCTAACAGAATGAGTCATATGAAGTGGGTTAAGCAATAAAATCATTGCCACTAGAACTTGAATGAGTTTCTCTCTAGAAATTCCTAATGTAGGGAGTAATTTTGATCTGACACTCTGCCCATTAAATGATTTCCATTAAACTGTGAACCCCTTGAGAAAAAAAAAAGTATATCTCTTTAGTTTTGCACAATATTTAATGCACTTCAGAGAGTTTAGTTTTTAAAAAGCATTAGTTAGACTAATGAAAAATTGTTTTGAAAAGGTATGCTTAACAAACACCTTTGATGCACCATGCCTAAAATTATATTTTTGATATTGTCCAAACTGTTCTTCTTTCCCATAGTTACTTACATCTCAGTAAATGGCAATTTCTTGCTATCTGAGGTCGGGCCCAAATCTTTGTAGTTATTCTGGACTCCTTTCATTCTCCCACAATCGCATCTGATCCATCAACAAATCCTACGAACTCTATTAGGGCAGAAGCTAAGCTGCTCTCATAAGGAGACAACAAAATAGAGGCTTATGACCTCAGTAGTTAGTTCTTTGTTGGATAAGAGTTCAAGAAAGTAGCTACTCAAGTTTCGAGGGCACTGGCTGCTCTACCTGTCTCGACCCATTCTAAGGTGTTCCAGTCACTTTCATTTCCAGAAAGAATGGAGGAAAGAGAAGCACATGCAAGCAAGACAAGCATCTTTAGGAAGATAGCTAGGAGCTGACATACACCACTTCCACTTAACATCCCACTGATGAGAACCTAGACCCAAAGACACTCACTCTGCTATGAGCTTGGACACGTAGTTTCTAGCTGGGCATCCTTACACCCAGAAGGAGAAAAAAGATACAGGAGGACAGCCAGTGTTCTCCGCCACAAGTTTTATATTTGCAAAATATATTTGGTCTTTGGTTACTTAACCTCTCTACCACTAAACATGATGGCACTGAGGGAAGGCCCCATCATTCATCACCTGTAACTATCGTTACTGCTTCTGCTCTAATCTCACCATAACTTCCCAAGTCACTCTGAATAAAAGCACATGGGCTGGTTCTGCTATTTCTTGAGGTCAGCTCATACTCATATGCTGGACCACCTGGCTCCCAACACAGCCTGCGTGCTCCCACCTCAGTCTAGCACTTTCTTCCTCCAGCTCCACCTAAAGCTCACCTCCCACTACTTTATCTTGCTTCAAATGACCCCATCCTGGCAACATCTTGCCTGGCCACCCTGTTTGAAATTGCATCTCCTCTACCACCTTAATACCTTAACCTCCTTTCCTGTTTTATCTTTGTCCTCAGCACTTTCTAAAATATTATGTATTTTACTTAATGCTGTTGATTCCCCCAGTTCTGCCCTCTCCTCCACACCTCTAGAAGGTAAGCTCCAGGACAGTAGATGTTTTTGTCTGTTTTATTCTCTGTAACTTGTATAGTACCTGCACTATTGTAAATGCTCAATAAATACTTCTGAGTGAATTGTAGGGAAAAATAAATATATAACCTCCGGCATCTGAATTTCCATTTAAAACACCACCTTGTAAATATTTAAAGGGATATAAGGAATTAATCTTCTAATAATTAATGTTGTGAAGCTTTAAGACTAGGAACTGAATATTGAATGAGCTATGGAAGGAAACAGAGACCTGAGATTGGGAGATTTTATGTTTATTGCCATTCTAAAGCTAACCTATTTGTGAAATTAAAAAAAAAAAAAACTAATTTTCTACCTTGGTTTTCTTGCCTCAGTAAAATATAAATAACTGCTTCAGATTGATAGGGATTTAGAAACTTAAATATGTGAAAAAGTCAACACAATATTTCAAAAGTATTTGTGTATGATTATCTTTAAGTTTATAACATTTGTTAAAGTAAAAGCGTACCAAAGAATTTGGTAATTTCAAACAGTATATCTGAGTAATTTGTACAGATCAGTTGTTTTTTTTTTCTATTTTGTGTTTATCTCTCAGGTTGTAGTGAACCCCAAAGATGCCTTGAGTATGTTTAATAAAATAATCATAGTAATAGCAATTGAGAACTCCTGTATTTGACTTGATTATTTTTGTGTGTTCTATTAAATCTTTATAGAAGCCCTATGAGGTGGGTACTTATAGGGACATGCATGATATTATTATAGCTGACTTTAACAATTAAAATAATAATAAAGTAAGTATAATTTGATAACTTAAAAATACTTCAGTTTTGACACTAAAGCACAATTTTAAAAATGTAAATATAAAATAAGTTTATTTTTGAGATGAGTATTTACTTACATGAGATATTCCAGTTTTCTTCCACAATCTGTTATTTTCTTAAGGTCAACCAATAAAGAATGTCCAAATAGATGTGAAATGTGAAAAGCAAGAGCTGTTAAAATCGTTTCCCCTTTTAGGCTGTGATAAAGAAGCAATGTGTGGCAAAGGTCACTAGCTCAAAACTAAACAAATTTCCAACTAACTCAAACTGCTCTAGTTTTCTTTCCTAAATTAGATAGAAAGGAAAAAAAATAAAGAATGTGAGTTTATCTGCATATTAACTACACAAAGCCTCACAAAAAAGGGGGTTTTTTGGTATGTAATTTGTAAGAGTGACAGACTTAGGAAAAAAAAAAATCATGAATTAAATTGAGCATGTAGAATGATCAAGGAAACAACCCAGATTCCTGCTAACTTAGTTTCAGGAGATGATAATAATGTTTTTTATCTCCAACTTGGCTTAAGTTTGGGGCAAAAAAATTTTCCCCAGGAAATTTTAGTCCAGCTGCTCCAATTGATGTCTATTGACTGTACCCTCATTTCTCAAGTTTCGCTACTTTAATAAATGTTCGCTCATTCACATACATTCACATGCTAGTTCAGAACTGAATCAACAACTTCGATGGAGTTAATAATCTCTCTGCTGGCCTTACACAAAATGCCCTTGTTACTCCAGAAGATGGATAAGAACCAGAATAGATTTACCCAGTTTCCTAGCTACTGCAGTTGAGACAATCAAAAACACTGTTTCACTCTCCCCTTTTCTTAAGATACCACAGAGAGAGCACAAATTTCAAAAAGGACAAAATACAAGTCTTCAGGAAATAGAATTTATCATATTCTTAAAAAAGTATCTTTTAAAAATGACATCTTGAACCTCCTATTATTTTATGGACGAGCCTGGACACACTCACAAAACTTGGGATTGCTAAGAATTCTCAACGCTGGTGGCCATAATAAAATTCTTGACAGTAGTACTCTTAACACAAACAACAGATTAACTTCACATTCATTGAAATGAAAATGGAAAAGCTTTCTGGATGTTAAAAAAATAATTTAGTGGCTTTTTGCAAATCTTCTCAGATAAATTTTATATTGATTATAGAAGTTTTAATATGACCATTACTTTCATTAAATTTTATAATGGTAGCTAAGATAAGTATGGCTAAAAAAAATTCCAGAGTGTTCTTGGGTTTAAAGGGTCACTTCCTTAATAGATTGGAGCTGTGTCAAATCTACTTTAAAATGAGATGGTACATATAAAAACACTTTGAAAAGTTAAAAGCGTCATATAAATGCAAGACCTTTTAGATTGAGACCTTATTTTGGAAGCACTTAACTATAATTACAAACGCTGATAAATGAAGAACTAGGGCACCAAAAATGCTTTCATTGCTTTTTTCCCCCAGTGCAAGTGCATTCTCTGATGAGGAGAAATCGATGTCATACATTAACGTGGCAAGACCATTTAAATACTAAACATGTAACAGGTATTCAAATCTGAGGTCTCCTTTGAGCCAAGCCCCAAATGAATGCTCCCCACCACATGGACACTTTTTGGCCCTATATCAATAGAAGTTAGTTTCAATTTTTTTTTCCAGTTATGGTATTTTCAAATTATAAAAATTAGTTGCCTTTCAAAAATGATTCACTTTTCCAAAGCTACTTTGAATACCATAATCTTCTCCTGACTTACTGTTTTCCCAAAGGGCAGGGATCGTTTCTTTTACTTCTCTATTTCTATAGGAAAAAATAATGTTCAAGAATATACCATTCGTGGAGTATTAAGAATCAACATCATACCAAAAATTAGTATGTCCTTAGGTTGTGCCCTGTGAAGCTGTGAGATAGCGCTATCTCCCTCTACTGGCTAAATTAGCATCCAGTTTCTGAGTTCCAGTGACCTACAGACTGACACCCCTTCCCCCAAACAAGGAAGAAAACCAAAGAGAAAAAAATTTCTCTTTGTACAGATCAGGCTGTGTGCTAGGCTTCCAGAAGCAGCCCTGTGCCAAACAAGGCTGGGAATTTTCTTTCCATCAGAAGAAAGAGAAAGAAAGACAGACAGAAAGAAGAGAAAGAAAGGAAGGAAGGAAAGAAGGAAGGAGGAAGGAAAGAGAAAGAAAGAAAGAAAGAGGGAGGGAGGAGGGATGGACTAAAGAAAGAAAAAAAAAAAAGAAAAGAAAAAAGAAAGAAGAGTGATTACCATGATGAATAAGAACACCTTGATAAAAGGAAGTATTTTTCTTAAAAAAAAAAATTTTTTTTTTAAGTACCAAGACAATTTTTGAAGATTAAATACAAATGCAGTGCTCTGTGGGCAGAGTGTGACTTTTCACAAGATAAGTAAAAAGCCATTGGTAAAAATACAGTCACAGAAAATCTCACGGCTGAGAATGTGTGGACATTAAAAATATATATCCGATATTTACCTTCTTGATAAATGGCTCATTAGGGCACTACTCCTAGAAGTCGGGGAAGGCAGAACCTGGCTTTAGGTATTTTAAGTGGCATTTCATGTTTTCTTTAAGTTCAGAGGGTTAAACAGGTAAGTGGTTTCACATGTTGGTCCTTCCTAAAAACCGAGGACAAAAATGATGAGCTAGTCACTTTTTTAGAGGGGGAGAAAACCGGAGGTAGAATACGCATTCTCTGGAGACTCAGACCCGCCCGTAAGTGGAACCTTCTGAGCACGGGGCCGCGCAAGTCAGCAGCTGGGTTCTGTCACCCTGACTGGGGCGGCCTTGTTAGTGTAGTGTGACCCCTGGAGCGCTCGCACAGATAATACCGGCACCTCTCTCCACTCTAATCTCCTCCCCGTCTGAGCAATTCAGCAGGAGATAGGGGCAGTAAGGCCATATTATTCCAAACAACATTTAGCTGAATGGTAGCTGAAGATTGTGACAGCCAAAAGACAAATTCTCCCAGTCAAATACGTTCCTTCCCAGAAAAGTTTCCTGTTTTCCTACTTGGGAGACACAGAAATGTCATTAAAATGGAACCCAAATGGAAATCCCACACCACCCTTAGCTGAACCTAGGAAGGCTGAAAGTGCAGTCAGAATTTTCTGGGAGGGTCTTGGGCTACAGCGGGCTGTCAGAAACACCACCAAATGTCCAGATAAAGACCAATCCATCCATTCATGGGTTTGCATATTTTGTGGGTGGTGTCCTCTGTCTCCAGATGTGTGCAAATAGCCTGTTTGTGCATTGCACATTTAAATACTTGGTGGCCTGTGGTCATTCTTCCTGGGATGACACAATGTTAGGCACATAACCTGGGTCCAAACTCTACATGCCAATGGTAAAGTGCTGCTTTTCATGTGAGTGATACCACCTGACCTACACTGAGACACCAGGAGTGTGTTTCTCGCAGTCTGAGTTAGCCAAAGTCACAAACTCTCTTAAATTCTTATAGTTAATTCTCATGGCTGTCGTTTTACCCTAACGTTCTTTTGTATTTCTAAGTGGAAACCAAAACAAATCAGCATTTGATGTACAGAAGGCGAATTAGGAGACCTCCCTGTGGTTGCCTTTTCTATTTCTGTGGTTTTTTTCCTTTTGAAATATGCAGCAACAGGATTTCGCTATGCTATTCTAATAATCCAATTTGGGTTTCAAATTCTGGCAATAGGACTTATGGGAAAAAAATAAACTATCTCTCCGGTAATCTGAAATGTCTGGTGCTCTGAAATAAGATCAGATAGTGATCAGAGATGATTCTTTCCTGTGACAGGGCACTGTGTTTTGGGAAAGGCTGATGAGTGTTTCAGGTTCGTCTGCGCAAAACATGACCTGAGTCTTGTGTTAACATTTGTTCGGAGGCTACAGCCAGCGTCTCTCACACCTGTGAGGTTCACAATAGTGATTAATTATGAATGATGCTAATCATTTAAAAAATCTCCTTTCAGAAAAGTGTGCATGTTACACACTTCAGAAGAGGTTGATATATAAACAGCTGTTTTCTAGATTATTCCTTTAAACATCATTCTTTTAAACAGACTTTTTATAATAATGAGTAGATTTCCTTTACTGAATAGTATGTTATATAGCATTAGAAATCATGCTTTATCTGAGAAAGCTAGATTTCCCACATGTCCACTGAAATAGTTTTGTTTGTCCTGTTTGTCAAAGAAATTAAGTTCACTCGTGTGTGTGTGTGTGTGTGTGTGTGTGAAAAAGGGGACAGTAGAGACGGTCATTCACTCTTAAACACTAAAGTAAATCATTTGCTGAATCTGCACTATAAATCTTAGTAGATTATAAAACATGGTCAATTAACCCATTCTCATTAGAATGATTTGATCAGTCTATTAATAGCTATATCTTTATGTTGTTTTGTCACAGTAACGAAAGGGAGAATTTTTTTGATCATAAACATGCTCACTTTCATCCCAATTAGGATCATCTTACAACTGGAATTTGGTCGTTTTCAAGTCAATCCCTTTATTTTACTGAGTCAGATGTAGACTGAAAGAGGTGAGATCATTCCTTTGAGTTCACAAAACTGGTTATCATGGGAACTCAAGATCCATCCAGGTCTGCTGAATGAGTCTGTCTTTTCTACCTCGATCTCCTGTGCTTGACAGTTTTAAGCTATTTGTGGTAAGTTAGCAAATAAATGGATAAATAGAAATACAAACCTCTTTTTTAGTTCAGACATACCCAAATAAAATTATAGAAAGAGCCAGATTTTTAAAAACAGGAAAAAGAAGCAATGTCTGCAGGGCACTGAGCTGTAGAAACTACTGGAATAAATAAGAAATATGATGCCAGGAAACTAGGGTTTCTGCAGAACGCTTTGTACATAACTGATAAAGAGTAACTTGGTCCTGCTCTTGATGAAAATAACATTCTTTGCCCATGCCAACTTATCTGAGTATTTTATTTTGGCTATGATTCACAAGTTACCAGGAAGTGCCAGGGACACTTTGCTAAAATTCAGAAACAAGTAATACAGGGCTCTTCTGAAAACTGATTTATTATGTTATTAAAATAATCATTTAAATATTGAGTTGTTGAATGTATTTCCTGAGAAATTATCTATTTCAGAACATTAAAAATGCAAATTGAAGAATGAAAAATGGAGATGAATGAGAAGATTTTGCAGACCTAAAAGCCATCAGAAAATAAACATTATGTTATTTGGAACTTTATATATTTATATATATATAAAACTGTGCAATTATACAATACAGCTACTGCATAATTATATCTATTCCAGTAGTGAGTGATGAAGAAACTTAAATAAAAGATAATTTCCATAATTTTAAAATGTTATCTTTTTAATAGAGAGGAAAACTCTATGTATGTTATCAACAGCCACAGTAACAAAAACTGCTTAGAAAGAAATAACAAATATTCTAATCCTACATAGAGAAACCATAAAACATTACTGAAAGCAAAATATTCTTGAAGATATGAAAGACATGCCTTGTTCTAGGACCAAATATATCAAAATACTGAGATACCAGTTCTCTATTAGTTATCTTGTGAATTTGATATGATCCTAATAAAAATACCAATGCCCTTTTGTTTTTTAACAGAACTAGATAAGTTTGTATTTAAGTTCCTGTGAAATAAGAAATATGGAATGCTAGCTAGAAAAACTGAAAGGCAGAGGAAGGCCTATGAAATAGTAGAACACGCTACAGAGCATCTGTAATTGAAACGTGTTATTGGTGTATGACTGGATAGATAACCAGTAGAATAGAATAGAAAATCCAGAAACAATCCTACTATACACAGAAATCCAGTATATGATAAGTAGGTTGTTCTCTAATCACTGAGGCAAGGATTGTTTTGTTTTGTTTTTGTTTTTAATAAATATATCAGAACAACTGGATAAACATTTTGGGAAAAATAAAATTAGATCCAATTTTTCACATCATAAACAAGAATAAACCTCAAATCGATCAGAGAACTCCAAGTGAACATGACATGCATACAGACATTAGCCAAGAAAGTGGGTAAATTCTTCTCTAACCTGAGTAAAAGGAATTTCTAATTATAACTAAAAGTCCAGATGCAATAAAAAGGAATGTTAAGTTGTGCTATATACATTAAAAAATCACAAAGCCAAAAACAAAAAGCGAACCCCCCCAAAAGACCAAAACACAACAGAAAAGCGGACATAATGTAAGTTTAGCTCCACACAAAATGTAAATATCATTAAAAAATCTAAAAGGCAAATAATGAATGGGAAAAATATTTGCAAAATCAATACAGAGGGAGTTAATGTCCCTGATATTCAAAATTTTTTTTTAAATTGAAGAATCTTACAGAAGAAAAAATCCAACAACATGAACCGACTAGTTATGAGAGACATAAAAATTACACTTAAATGTAAGAAAAGACATCCACCTTCATTCAAGTTAGAGAAACAAACTAAATTACAGAGAAATACTATTTCTCACTCATCAGGTTGACAAAAGAAAAGAAAAATCAAAGCTTGACAATACACTCTTCTGATGATAATTTTGAGAAACTGACATTCTCATACATTGCTGTTGGAAATACAAAATGGCACAATCTTTCTAGAATAAAATTTGCCAATATCTGACAAAACTACTTAGTCATTTAACATTGTAGGAGTTCACCAAAAATATATACTCTAGCCATACGAAGAAGAAAAAATATATATACATGCAAGATTATTCACTAAGTGGGTGCTGGATGGCTCAGTCAGTTAAGCATCCGCCTTCAGCTCAGGTCATGATCTCAGAGTCCTGGGATCGAGCCCTGCGTCATTGTCATCAAGCTCCCTGCTAAGGCTCCCTTCTGCCTCTTCTCTGCCGTTCCCCTGCCTATGTTCTCTCCCTCTCACTCTCTCTCAAACAAACAAACAAACAAATAAATAAAATCTTTTTAAAAATTAAAAATTATTCACTATAACAATTATAATTATAAAAATATTGGAAATTATCTAAATGTCCAAGTATAGAGTTGGTTCAATTAATCATATTATAAATAATCTAGCACTACACAATTGTTTTTTTTTTATAAACATATATTTTTATCCCCAGGGGTACAGATCTGTGAATCACCAGGTTTACACACTTCACAGCACTCACCAAAGCACATACCCTCCCCAATGTCCATAATCCCACCCCCTTCTCCCAAACCCCCTCCCCCCAGCAACCCTCAGTTTGTTTTGTGAGATTAAGAGTCACTTATGGTTTGTCTCCCTCCCAATCCCATCTTGTTTCATTTATTCTTCTCGTACCCACTTAAGCCCCCATGTTGCATCACCACTTCCTCATATCAGGGAGATCATATGATAGTTGTCTTTCTCTGCTTGACTTATTTCGCTAAGCATGATACGCTCTAGTTCCATCCATGTTGTCGCAAATGGCAAGATTTCATTTCTTTTGATGGCTGCATAGTATTCCATTGTGTATATATACCACATCTTCTTGCCAAACTATGGAAAGAACCTAGATGTCCATCAACAGATGAATGGATCAAGAAGATGTGGTATATATACACAATTGTTTTTAAAAATGAATTTATATGTAGTGATTTCTAGGAGACACTGTGAAGCAAGAAATGCAAATGCAAAATAACATGCATGTATGCTACTTTTTGTGTAACAATGAAGAGAAAGTAAGAAAACACTCAACACACACACATATATATCTTATCTTTATATAAATAAAAAAACATGCACACACAGAAACTGTAAAACAGCAGAAAATGAAGTTGAATACCTACAATATGTGGGGGGAAAGGAGAGGGGCTACAGAAAGAAGTGACACTTCTCTGAAACCATGTTCATTTTGACTCTCTAAAAACATGTTAATGTCAGTCATCAAAAAATAAAATTAAATCAGCAAGAATGAGAAGGGAGTTCCTGATATTACAGCAAAAATAAGTAAATGAACTAGGCAGAGTGTATTTCAAATGAATCGTAATCACGCTGAAGGTAGGAAGAGAACTAATCTAAGGGAGGTCTCCTGCCTCAGGTGAATTATCGAGTGTTACCTGGTAACACTTACTGTGGAAGCAGTAAGAGTTGGAAAATCATCATTTTGCAGTCAACATGATATAAAGACTGGCTTAGGCAAAAATCACTCAGGGGACTAAATTAAAAGGAGATTTTGGTAAGGAGCAGATCATTTGCATGGACCTGGAAGTGTGTACCACAGATTGCTATTACTTTCAAGGAAAAAAATAATACCTATACAATGGAAAAAGCAGACAACACCCTGACAGAGTGATCAAAGCTGATCAAAGCTGATACCAGCACTGGGTATTCTGTAAGACTAATCAATCACCGACCTCTACCTCTGAAACCAATAATACATTATATGTTCATTGAATTTAAATAAAAAATAAAAAATAAAAACAAAGTTAATGACATCAATGAGAGGCAGATGGATATAGTACCCTGAGGCAGCAACAACTTTTTCTCTGTAATATTTCAATGGAGATCACATATATGTAACTTCAATCTGATCACAAGACACATTGGACAAATAAACAAGGAGGAGCACTGTATTTTTAAAAATTGGGGGATTGTTCTTCAAAAATGTTAGTGTCATCAAAAGACAAAGAAAAGCTGAGATCTCCCACATCAAAAGAAGTTGAACAAATGTGATGACTCAATGTCATACTCAATCCTGGGGTGGATCCTGTCCTGGAGGAAAAATGATGTTATATAGGACATTATTACGTCAATTGATAGACGTAGAATACAGCAAAGGGTTTTGACAAATCCAATGTGTTGAAGTTGATAAGTGTATATGGTTATACAAATAAATATTCAAATTCCTAAGAAATATATCCTGAGGCATTCTGTTTATGATTATTTTTCTTTCAATTCTTCTTCAATTTTATTATTATTTTTAAATGAAAAGTTTTTTTTAATAGCTTATAGACAACACATGTAATAATTCCTAATTTGGGTATAAAGATATGAAATATTAACTCACACAAAATCAATTTATTATCACCCCAAGCAAACATTGAACAGATATGCAGCAAATGTTAGTTTGAAGGATATGAAATGTTGGCCTGCCCAAAGTCCCTGGCTCAGTGTTGCCCTAGGAATTAGTGATCTTGTGAAGTAAGCTAAAGTTTCTCTTGATATTGTTTGTACCTCCTGAAAATTACAACTCAAAATGAACCAAGAGAAACAAAGTTCTGGACTACTTCTGACCTATAAGAAAACCCAGCTTGGATATCATAAAGAAAATGTTAAAATCCCTGAAAAAAAAAAACAATAAAGTTATCTTAGAGACCTTAACAGACAGTGAGTGAAAATATAGAGAGTTAGACCTGATAACCACAGTTTTAGGACAGCACAACTCAAAAAAGTTTAGAGAAAAAAAATATGTTTCAGCCCAAAGCATGAATTCCTGGAAGGGAGTGCAGGAATGTTCCCCCACCCCCATTCCCACTCCCCTAGCTTTAGAAATTTATTTATTTATTTATTTATTTATTTATTCATTCATTCATTCATGTTCAGTTAGCCAACATACAGTACATCATTAGTTTTTGATGTAGTGTTCAATGATTCATTAGTTACCTATAACACCCAGTGCTCATCAAAGCACCAGAATGTTTGAGAAGCTATGAAGACCTCATTAAGGCAATCCTCATCAATGAACAGTAAAAAGAGAGACACAAAGAGGATAAGATTGCAAGGTGTAATTATTTATGAACTCAAAAAAATTAAAATACGCATAAAGGTAAAGAAAAATAAAGATAAGTAGGTGCATAGGAAAAAAATGAGTGAAAAAGGATGGTGAGGACATATAAAACTAATGTCAGGAAAACTAATGTCCCCAGTGAAGGGAAGCTTGCTCACCCCTCCCTCAACAATGCCAAAGAAAATAAATTTTTCTTCCTGCAGCTTTATTGACGCAAAAAACAAAGGAATAGAGAATATTTCCCTTAGCTTGACTGGTCATGGATGAGACATTGCCTGAGCTGAATTTCATAAGAAAATTCAAGAAATAAGAGTAAAGAGGGTTTTCTTTACAGAGTGATTGCCACAAAGCATGCCACGAAGGTGCACAGTTGAGAAGGAGCTCTAAGGACCGTGATGGAAAGTGCAGAGGATGAGTCAGAACATCGCAGGTAGAAATCAGGTTATGCTTAGTGCACCACACCATAGATTTCAGATTTTTGTCCTACAATTGGGAGATGCGGACCACTGAAAGTTTCTATTATTGGCATTTACACTGTTGGGATTCATCCAAGCACAATTTTTTAGCCACATCCCACAAACTTTGATATGTCACATTTCTGCTATCATTTTGTTCAAAACGTTTTTGGATTTACTTTGTAATATTTTCATTGACTCATGAATCATTTAGAAGTGTGTCAGTTTATAAAATACCGTGGGCCTTTCTGGATACTGTCTTATTTTTCCTTTTTAATTTAATTCCTCTGAGGTTAGAGAACATTCTCTGCACATTTTACCTCTTAAAATAAATTTGAGAATTATTTCGTTGCCCAGGATATGATCTAACTTGGTGAACGTTCTGTGTTCATTTGAAAAAGTGATATAGTCTTTATTAGTTAAGTGTAATGTCCTCTCATTGTCATCTTGGTTAAGGTGGTTGACGGTCTTTTTGATCTCTAGTTCACTAATTTTTTTTAATTTTTTATTTTTTATAAACATATATTTTTATCCCCAGGGGTACAGGTCTGTGAATCGGCAGGTTTACACACTTCACAGCACTCACCAAAGTACATACCCTCCCCAATGTCCATAACCCCACCCCATTTTTAATAGCCTTTTTCTATCAACTAGTAAGAGAAGGACGTCGGAATTTACCATTTTAATTCTGGATTTGACTATTTCTCCATTTCTGTGAGTTTCTGTTTCATGTATTTTTGAACTCTTGTATAATTGTACTATCTTTGTAATATATTGACCCTTTAACAATCCTGAAGCTTCTTCCTTCATGACTGATGATGTCCTTGTCTTGAAGTCTGAGAGAACAGCAAACTCACAGATTACCTGGTGCAGTTTGCCCGTCCAAGCTCTAGTCCTCCCTGATCTCTGCCTGCTCTTTCCCAAGCCCCCCCGCACCCCCCCCCCTGCAGTGATCCCCACACATGTGCAGTTGCAGCCATCTGGGGATTTGGAGAGTTTATGTTTAGATTCTGTGAGCCAACCCTGCTGCAACTTTCTTAATGTCTAGGACTTCTCTTCTAAATCTCCGGCTGCTTTGCCAACCTTGAACTCAGTCTTTCTACCAGCTAGGTACTAGGATATGGCTCACAAGGCCATAAGTAAGACTTTAGCTATTGTTCTAAATGTGAGGAGAGGCATTGGAGCTTTTGAATGAGGGGGTGTGAGATGATGTGAATTTTATGGCAATGGTATTATTACTCTTTCTGCTGTAAGAAGAGTATGTCATAGAGCTGCAAGAAGGAACTTTGGGAGACTGGCAGGGCGTGACTGCAGTAGTCCAGACATGTATGCTAAGCTTCATTGTCTACTGGCTATCTGCAGAAATAAACACACACTCTGGGAAACTGAAAGTATCATTTTTCACAAAGAATCAATCTTCGTAACTGTCTATATTGCTGGGTGTGTTAGGGCCTGATTCACTATATGTTGGCTTGTGAATAGTAAGCAAATGAATAGTTCTTTTAAGGAAGAAAGAAACAGCTGACATCATCATAATTCACTGAACAAATACTAATTGAGGGACTGCCAAAGGAAGGCAGGCTCTAAAGCAGGGGACATATTAGCAAAGTCTCCAGCTTCAGAGAGGTAATAGTCTAAAAGGGGAGATGATAATAAAGAAAAAAGCTAATAGACATGGATATGGGCAGGTAGCAATACATGTTCAAAGGGTGACCTATGTGAAGGAAAAGAGGGAGCCATATCCAAATGTCAAGATGGGAGAGCACTTAGGTGTTCGAGGGCTATAAGGAGGTCGGTGTGCTGGAGTTTAGAAAGATAATGTCTGAGACACAGTCAGGGCCAGGTAATGTCAGGCCTCACGTGCCACAGTAAGATTCTTGGATTTTATTCTAAGCATGACCTGTAGTTATTGGAGCAGGGAACTGATTTATATTTTCAAAATATCACAAACTGTTCCAACAACCCTTCTTGAGTAAGTCCCTTTTGGAGAATCATTTCCATGACTGTCTTGCATTTCCCCACATCTTGCAAGCAGAAATACTGGCCTCCATGGTTATAGATTATCTTCCTAAGGATGTTTGAAAGAACAGCTTTGGATGATAGAGGCAGTGCCTTCCTCCAGAGCACATATTTCCTAAGCATGGATTCCTCCCTCTGACATAACCCAATGCCTGAATCACCTGGCCCTCTTCGAGTTACCCTGTGGGACTTGGGGCTTGGAAAATAAGAGTAAACATTGATTTTTCTGGCTACTGCTATTGCTGTGAGTAATAAAGTCTTTTGTCTCTGACTCAAGAGAATCGAGTATTTTTCTAGCATCCATGAAACTGGCAAACTGACTTATTAGCATGTGAGTAGCATAAACTCTCACATCCTTCACAATTTTCAACAGTTTGGGCAATGAGAATAGAACACTGACAGACATATCACTCTGTGGAAAACAAAGGATTAGAGCTTCTTAGGCCAATTAATAGGAATGGAGGGGATTCTGTGAATCAGTAGTGAACATAACAAATTGTATAGTGAACTTGGCAATAAATGGTGTCCTCATCATTGCTTGTTAATGAGGAGGAACTGAAGAGGCACCTGTGGGCCAAGTACAAGGAAGTAGTTTTCCAGACAGAATCTGAGTAGTTCCCTCATTGTTGTTAAGTCTTCTTCATGGGGGAATGACAGGAAGGGAGGATGGAGGACATACTCTCTGACCTGGCAGTCAGCCAAGGTCTGCCCTAGTGTAAAAACTAGTACTGAGATTCATTATCTCTCCACCCACCAGCAGACAACATTTACATTGACACTCACATTTAGTGTGAAAGGAAGAAAACCCTCAACCAGTATGGGCAGAAGCCAGGCAAATCTTAGAATGTTGGCCAGTTCACTTGGGAGACAAGGGTTTGTGTTACGTAACACCAGGGGAAGAATGGCAGCAGCTGGGCTCTCTTACATCTCAAACCCCTTTCGTGTTCTACCATGTCAACCTTACCTCCTTTCAGAAAGGACCGTAAAACATCTCAAAGGGTTTTATTTGTTTATCATTGAGTCCTAGCTGCTATAAGAGAGCTTTTGTCTCTTGATAATGAGGCATCAGCTCACATTTGGGTTCCCTGCAGCTATGATTTTTTTTTTTTTTTCAGTAAGACATCCATAGAATACCTATTAAAGCATGACTTTATGGTAAACCCTTCAAAATGAAGTAGTGGTCAAATATACCTCTAGATAGTTGAATGAATCTCTAAGTAACAGATTTTTATTAATCAGACCATGAGACACCCATTCTTTCTTTTCTCAAAAGCCATTTCTTTGTATTGACAAAGAAATGCATTACCAAAACCAAGACTTTGTGCTAAATCACTTCTTAGAGATTCTAGTGATAGGTCAGTTAAATGTCAGGGTGCATCTGATGAAAATTGTGAATCTGGTTTTTAAAGACTTGATTTTGCTAGCAGAGCAAAACTTTTTTAGGTTAGTCTTAGTTTATTATTACAAAACCATATTACCTTATTTTCTTAGTACCCTATGGTGGGATAAGAGGAAATCCAGTGTTTGTACTTGATTTCTTCTCCTTTTATTCATCCTCCCCAACTGAGATAATATATGTATTGGGGCAATTACTAATATAAGAGAAGACACCTGATCTGATGCTGGAGTCTGGAGACTTTTGGGGCCTGTGATACAAAACAGGTGAAAGTACTTCAGGTCCACTGCTGCTCATCGTTTGTAACATGGTCTCCAGAGAGGTGATGGTCTGCCACTTTGGTAAAGCTTGGGGTGAAGACCTCTAACCCAATACATTCCTGAGCAGGTCCAGCTATTTTAAGTAATTCTTAATAAATAATGCTTCTGATGTCTTGACCACTTGTTTTTTTTTTTAAATTTTTATTATATTTTTTGATTTTTTATTAACATATAATGTATTATTAGCCCCAGGGGTACAGGTCTATGAATCGCCAGGTTTACACACTTCATAGCATTCACCATAGCACATACCTTCCCCAATGTCTGTAACTGAACCACCCTCTCCCTACCCCCCTACCCACCACAACCCTCAGTTTGTTTTGTGAAATTAAGAGTCTCTTATGGTTTGTCTCTCTCCCGATCCCATCTTGTTTCATTTATTCTTTTCCTACCCCCAAATCCCCCATGTTGCATCTCCACTTCCTTATATCAGGGAGATCATATGATAATTGTCTTTCTCTGATTGACTTACTTCATAAGCATAATACTCTCTAGTTCCATCCATATCGTTGCAAATGGCAAGATTTCAATTCTTTTGATGGCTGCATAGTATTCCAGTGTGTATATATATATATATATATATATATATATATATATATATATATATATACATACACCACTCTTCTTTATCAATTCATCTAGTCGATGGACATCTCGGTTCTTTCCATAGTTTGGCTATTGTGGACATTGCTGCTTTAAACATTCGGATGCATGTGCCCCTTCAGATCACTACATTTGTATCTTTAGGGTAAATACCCAGTAGTGCAATTGCTGGGTTGTAGGGTAGCTCTATTTTCAACTTTTTGAGGAACCTCCATGCTGTTTTCCAGAGTAGCTGCACCAGCTTGCATTCCCACCAACAGGAGAGGAGGGTTCCCCTTTCTCCACATCCTCACCAGCATCTGTCATTCCCTGACTTGTTAATTTTAGCCATTCTGACTGGTGTGAGGTGGTATCTCTTTGTGGTTTTGATTTGTATTTCCTTTTTCATATGTCTGTTGGCCATCTGGATGTCTTCTTTGCAGAAATGTTTGTTCATATCCTCTGCGCATTTCTTGGTTGGATTATTTGTTCTTTGGGTGTTGAGTTTGATAAACTCTTTATAGATTTTGGATACTAGCCCTTTATCTGATATTTTGTCCCAATCTGTCAGTTGTCTTTTGGTTTTGTTGACTGTTTCTTTTGCTGTGCAAAAGTTTTGATCTTGGTCAAGTGCCAATAGTTCACTTTTGCCCTTGCTTCCCTTGCGTTTGGCGATGTTCCTAGGAAGAAGTTGCTGCAGCTGGGGTCCTTGTTCTCCTCAAGGATTTTGATGGATTTCTTTCTCACATTAAGGTCCTTCGTCCATTTTGAGTCTATTTTCGTGTGTGGTGTAAGGAAATGGTCCAGTTTCATTTTTCTGCATGTGGCTGTCCAATTTTCCCAACATCATTTGTTGAAGAGGCTCTCTTTTTTCCACTGGACATTCTTTCCTGCTTTGTCGAAGATTAGTTGACCATAGAGTTGAGGGTCCTTTTGTGGGCTCTCTATTCTGTTCCACTGATCTATGTGTCTGTTTTTGTGCCAGTATCATACTGTCTTAATGATGACAGCTTTGTAATAGAGCTTGAAGTCTGGAATTGTGATGCTACCAACGTTGGCTTTCTTTTTCAACTTTCCTCTGGCTATTCGAGGTCTTTTCTGGTTCCATATAAATTTTAAGATTATTTGCTCCATTTCTTTGAAAAAAAATGATGGTATTTTGATAGGGATTGCATTAACTGTAGATTACTTTAGGTAGCATAGATATTTTTCACAATATTTGTTCTTCCAATCCATGAGCATGTAATGTTTTTCCATTTCTTTGTGTCTCCTCAATTTCTTTCATGAGTACTTTATAATTTTCTGAGTACAGATTCTTTGCCTCTTTAGTTAGGTTTTTGCCCAGTTGTTTTACACAGTCAAAGGAAGAACTCTCTAATGCTACTGATACCAACTTCTTTTCTTCCATATTAACTGAACTGTTGTACTCTTGTAAAATCAGGGAAACAATCATCCCCTAAGATGGAAATTTCCTAAGAATTGCCATAGCTATTGGCTCCCTCTATGCTGTCCTTTTAGTAAGAAGCAGATTTATAATTTATAATCTTCCACTTGCTCACTCTTCACTATCAGCTGCCGTCCAGACAAAGCTAAGTGGTTTCAGGAGAAACAAAAGCTACAATGTTCCCAGTAGGCCTGGTGAATACCAGTGATAATCAGAAAATGAAAAAAATTAGTAAACATTTCAGAGTAATTCACAGTTTTACGGATAGAAATGAAGTTGAAATTACTAGAACAGATAGATACTATTGAAACAGGAAAAATACATAGCAGAAATGTAATGATGAAAACAGGAAAAATCTAAAAATAATTCATTGATATCTGAAGAAAAAATTATACAAAAGAAGAGAAATCTTGTAATAACAAAGAATTTTTTGCAAGTGAAAATTATGTGTTTAATTTAAAAATCCAATAAAACCAGTGAAAATGGAATAAGTACTGATAAAAAACCCATTAATATTACAGTAAATGAACTGGAAATTATTCTAAATTAGTGAGTTAAAAGACAAAGACTGGTAAATTGGAAATTAAGGGAAAAAAGTAAACTTAATAGAAGATCCAGAGTATCAAATGACCCACTAATAAAACTTTCAAAAACAGATAAAGAAACAGATGAAGAGAGAGAATCAAAGAAATAAGAAAATACATCTCTGAGCTGAGTTTTCAGATAAAGGGTCTTGATTGTCAGCTCAGATTTACAACAACAAAAACATTCTCCATAACATGGGAAATTCTCAGCCCTGAAAGGATAAAGAGCAAATCTCACAATGTTTCAAACAGAGAAAAGAATTTACCAATAACTTATCAGAATAGGAAGAGATTTTTCCTAGGAACTCAGGAAGCTGCAACAGAATAAAACAGTATATGGTTTTCTGAAACAAAAGACTGGGATCCTACAGGCAGCCAAGATATAATTCAGGGGTGAGGGAGAGAGTTTAAAACTTAACTCACAGAAATTGAGTGATTAAGTACACAAAGAATATATAAGCAAATACGGTATTTAAAGTATACAAATTGATGTATGAACTGGGTACAGAATAAAAACTGAGAATAGTCATTTTTTTTTTCGTATGTCCACAGAGTACTTTTAAAATTTTCTATGTGCTTCACCACGAAGAAAATCTCTGCAGGTTCCAACAGTATATATTTTATGGTAAATCTTAACAAAAATAAAAGACAGCAAAAAATTAGAATTTTTAGTTATTTAGAGATTAGTAAAAATAAGAATGTTGCATGTCAAAACCTATAGGGTCTAGCTGAAGGAGTATTCATTCACAGCTTTAAAAGATTTCACTATTAAGTAAAAAAGATTTAAAACAAATGGAATAGCCATTCAATTTAAGAAAGAGGAAAAATACAAGAGCTGCAAATTAATAAAGATAAAAGCAGAAATTACTAATTTAGGAAACAATAGTAATAGTTAACATTTATAGAGCATTTGCCATATACCAATTACCAAATAAGTGCTTTGTAAGCATTGTCTTATTGAATCTTCATAATAATTCTAAGAGATCATTTTCGTCATGAAAAATAACAGTTGTGGATCTTTATGGGGCAAATAATTCCATCAGACTCTAAAGAAAAAAGAATTACAATTGCCATGGATGTCTTTTAAAGAACTCATCCAGCCTTTGATGAGTTTAGAACTGCCCGCAAAACCAAACCAAACAAAAAACAAAGCCCAGAGAATGTGAACAGTAAGATGAAGTGGAATACACACATATTTATATTTTTCTTCTACAAACGTGGAACATGTTTGGAATTAATAAATACAACCCATCTAGACAAATTCCAGTGAAAATGAAATAGGAAAAGCAAAACTTTATACAGGTCACTATCTAGAATGCCACAGATCAAGGAATTAACACGTATTTCCAAATAGTAAAAACAGGGGAGTTAAAGATTATATCCTCATCTACGATTACATACATTGGGGCGTCTTGGTGACTCACTTGGTTAAGTGTCTGCTTTTGGCTCAGGTCATGATCCCAGGGTCCTGGGATAGAGCCTCACATTGGGCTCTCTGCTCAGTGAAGGGTCTGCTTCTCTCTCTTCCTTTGTGCTCTTTCTCACGCTTGCTCTCTCTCAAGTAAATAAATAAAACTTAAAAAATAAAATAACATATGTTAAGAAAATAGCAAATAAAAATCTTTTTTCACAATTTATGGGGTGAGGACCAATCTATAAATAGAAGCATATTAACAGTCTGCAACATTTTGAATATCAAACAAGAGAGAATGAAATAAATAAACTAATTATTCTTCTCAATAAGTTCTAATATGTAAAAACAAAGAAAAACTAGCAAGGAAGGATTTCTGAAACCAAAGTAAAACAATTATTTTAAAATTGACAAGAAAAGTTGTTAAGGCTTTTTGATGTTACTTTTTATTTCTTTTTTCTATTCTAACTCATTCTAAGTGAAATCAAGTTTTTATCATAACAGTATTTATTTCCCAGTGTTGACTCTGCTCTGAACTGCTTCTAAAATTGATTTTCATGATGGAATTTCTTCATGTTCTTTCCCAATCTCATTCAGGTACATTTCCAGGCATGCTTGTCTCCCATCTCAGTGTCCTGTCTTATCACCTGCAGTGGATGCTATTTTACGGTTGGCCCAGCCATCTTTTCGCATGAATTGCCTACCCCTTCATGAAGTTGCATTAGGACTTGGCTGGGTTTCACCAGACTCAAGGTAGGAAAAACCAGAGCTTTCTCCCTTGAGACAAGAGAAAGGTAAAGAAGGAAGCACAAGGCAGGCTCTCTCTGTGTATGTGGACCTGTAAAATGATGCTTCTGGTAGACTTCACGGTCACATGGCCTCGTCTGTAGAGAAAGAAGTAAGAATGCAGAATGTAGCAGGTGCACGGGACAGGGCAAAATTAAGAGAGAAAAGCAGCTCTGCAGTGTTCGTTTGGGTCCTTTTGGAAAAATCTCTTCCTATTCTGATAAGTTTTTGGTAAACTCTTTTCCCTGTTTGAAACCTTGTGAGATTTGGTTTCATCCTAGCCTGCAGTCAATGACCTTTTCCAGCATCTCTCTAGTAACTGTGTTCTTGGCTACTTGGATCCAAAAGAGTCCTTACTGGACACATTGCCTTATCTCACCTTGCTTATTTTATATTTCTAGTTATTATTTTTCACTGACAATTGAGAATACAGAGTAGATTCTTTAAATATCTCGTTCTGCTTTCTTTAGTCAATCTTTTCCACAAGTATGCTATTCCTGTACCCTGCCTCGAGTACTATGTGCTCCATCTTTATATTAATAATCTCCGTGGAGGTATTTTATTTTTCTTTTGTAGTAATTCATTCTTGAAGAAAAACAAGTCCATCCAGCTGTGGGTGGATTCTCTTTTATTCTTTTTGCTTTGGTGCTGTTTGATGTATGTATCCCTTAAGTCAATTATCTGAAGGGTTCTAGCCCTTTCTCCATGTGACTCTGCTCCTGGACATCTTACTGCAAGTAGGAGAGTTCAACCCTGGTTATTGTGAAGCAGCCTTACATCTCTCTTGCCAGAATCAGCAAATAAAGACCCATAATCCCTATATGAGCCACTTTCAGCTCGTCCAAGCTCAGCTTGTTCCTGCAACTGATTTCATATCTTGGAATGTCAAGTGCCACTCCCTATCCAGCCTGCCTTCTGCTCCAATGCATTGCTGGCAATCTTTTATCCTCCTTCTAGCCCTGGAGGATAAAGGTTCATGTCAGGCTGTGCTTGTTTGCAACACAATGATACACTTTGCCAGAACACTGGTCCTATGTGTCAGAGACCACAGATTATATATAGAAAAAAAAAGTTCCAAATATAAAGATATAAAGATTGCATAGTATAGAAAATATAGAGTGTTAGAAAAGTATAGAAAAGCATAAAGAGAATGAATGACCCTGTGGATCATTACTTTATAGGTCCCTCAGTATGTCAGGGTTCATATTTTTAAGAGATGTAATTTTAAGAGGGATTAGATTGATTGAAGTAACTGGCTAGAAGGCTGTAGGGAAAATGATGGAAAAGGCCCCCAACCTTCTGTTTGTGATTGTGGATACTACCTATTGCTGTCGTTCTCTCTAGTTATGCTTTTAGTAGGTCATCATAAGACCCAAACAAATTACAAAATTAGAGAAGCAAAAATGTAAATGTATTAAGGGATCATTAATTAAAAGTGGCATAAGAATAAGGTAGGACAATATTACATGATTTAACATTGCTTAAAGGAGTCATATTAAACATAGGAGAATTTAACAAGGCAGAACATCAAAAATTGTTACCATTTTTCGTAAGATTAAGTGTGAACATTGTTCCTTTTGCTACCTCAGCACCAGATAAATGACATTCTCAAAGGGTTTCCATCTACAGAGGAGTGAGGCGAGTTCAAGAACAAAAAGAATGGTGAGAAGTGGGAAACCAATGCATTTCTAGACTCAAAAGCAGCAGGATGTTTCCAAATGGTTTTGCCAAAGCCAGTGAGGGCCACTGCCAAGAGGAGGGTCCACTTAAAGCAAAGGAACCGTGTGGTTGGGTAAAGGGCATCTCTCCCTGGCCTCTCTCCTCCCACCAATCCAGTCCTTATCCTGGGCCTCTCAGGGCACAAAATGGGGCTGAGAAGAGCAAAGAATGAATCTGGAGAGAAAAACCAACCTGAAAGAAAAGGAAGCTAAGGCTAGAAAACATAACAAAAATAAAAACATGAAAGCACAATGGGGAAATGTTGATAAAATAAAAATGGTAAAGCCCAGGGTGTCTGGGTAGCTCTATCAGTTAAATGACCGGCTCTTGATTTTGGCTCAGGACAGGATCTCAGGGTTGTGAGACTGAGTCCTGTGTGGGCTCCTTGCTCAACAGGGAATCAACTTGAGATTCTCTCTTTCCCTCTGCCCCTTCGCTCCCCTCCACACTCTCTCTCTCCCTCTAAAATAAAAATAAATTCATCTTTTAAAAAAGTTGAAGCTCATTAAATGGAAATGAAAAGAGTATAGTCCTGGTGAAATCAGATTAAGAACAAGAATTAGGAACTAGAAGTATGAGTAAAAATATGAGACAGTAGTCCAGTAAGTCTGATATCAGGCAAAATTATTCATTTTATAAAATGAAACCAAGGAAGGAAGTTCAAATGTTAGAAAGAGGTGATGAAATCAGAATGCAACAATAAAAATGAAATCAGCAATAAAAGCGACAATATATGTGAAAAAGTAACCTAGCAGTATTAAAATTACTCTTATTATTTTTATTTTATATTTTATACAATTTCAGAGTTTTAAAATAATAAGTGTGCTTTATTTTTATAATCAAAGGTGAATATACATTTAGAAAGCAAAAAACACATACAAACCCAGCCCAGTCAGCCAAATATTCAGAAAGCTGGATCAATTAAAAGAATATATCATAGATAAAGAAGCTATTAATAATTAAACAATTTGCCTAAAACCATGTTAAAAGTTAGGGAGGAAATAAATTTCTTCTACCATGCTGTGACCTCTCTCTCTTGGCTGTGTTTTATTTTATTTATTTTTAAAGATTTATTTATTTATTTGAGAGGGAAAGAGAGCACACACATGAGGGGAAGGGGCAGAGGGAGAGAGAAAATCTTCAAGCAGACTCTTTGCTGAGCATGGAGCCCAATGCGGGGCTGGATCCCAGGACCCTGAGATCACGATCTGAGTTGAAATTGGGAGTCTGGTGCTTAACCTACTGAGCCACCCAAGTTTTCTTTGGTTGCATTTTAAAATCAATCACCATAGATCCATCCTCTCAAGGTTTTTTGCCACAATTATTTTATAGCTTCCCTTCTCAGGTAATACTTTCCCAAGGCAACCAATTGTGTGATACAAGCATGAAAAGGACAGTGTAAGACTAAAAGACATCATACATTGGCTGGCTTCACCACCAGTGTAGCCAGTGCCTACAGCAGTGTTCCTAGGCCCCATAGGTCCCCCAGTTCCCACTGTGTAGGGATCCTTATCCTTCTCCTTCCACCTCTGTCGTCCACCGTGGGAGATATGTCTGTTGAGAATCAGTGCATTCTTTTTTTCGACCCAAAACAAATTTTTCAAGTTTCACTTTCAAGCTACAAACTATAGGTTTGTATTATGAAATCAGGAGCTTTTTTCTTCCTTCCAATACAATAAACACATATTCAATATTTTTAGAAACTACACTGGTCCCACTGCAACAAGGATACTGAAAATTCCCTTTGATGTGTCCTCTCTTCCTAGCTTTTGCTTGCACAATCATATCTACCATTGCCACACTAAGACTGATCCACCCTAGAAAGTAACCGAAAGTGCTTGTGTGAATCTCAGAGTGGTTTGTGTCTTTAAAAGAAACTTCTTCTTAGCCCTCATGTCTTCTCCTTTGTATGATAAGGTTGTATTATCTCCAGGTGTGCATCTTTGTTACATGTTCTGGATTTTCAAGGAGTAAATCACCAAACGGTTTTGGGCATCGTACATTTGGGTCGGTAAGCCCATGTTCAGAAAAACTACTTCATGGTTAAGATGGAAAGCAGGACAAAAGGAAAGTCCTGCCCATCCTGGGCTTTCCCGTCCCTGTCATCTCCACCAAAGGACCTGGGAGAAACCACACCGACTATCTTTTTTGTGTTTGGAAGCAAATATGACTTCCATTGCCCTGAATTCCTGCTCCTGACATCTTACATTAAACGAAAGTCCAGACATCAAACAGAGATATAAAGAGAAGCTGAAACTGAAAATGGATAAAGTAAGCTCTGAATAATGGGAGTTGTTGATGGCACTATAATTGGTCCTTGCAACTTTATAGAACAGATGGGATTCCTAAAAGATCTTAAGAAAAGATAGCTGGAGGGTGGCATATATTCTTTAATTGTCATATTCTGAAATGAAGGAGAGTTCTGGGGAGAAATAACTAAATTAGGAGCATGTAAAACAAATGTGTTTATTGTTATCTATTATTTATGGCCCTGTGGATAGTGGATAGTTCATTTGACTATACTTCTGCCTAAACCAATTTAAATTAATCTAGCTGGTAAATTGAATAATGTTGTATCAACTGCTTTGCTGCAATCAAGATATATTGCATATACTCAACTCTCTTAATCTAGTAACCGTATTTTCCAATGTTGATGGATAATTGTCTTTAAGTGCATCCCTGCCCTCTCTGCTTTTAGGTCTGGTTGATAGGACCATTACTGGAAGTGGTATGTTCCCAGAGCCATTTTGAGAATGCAATTTGCCTTAACTGTCCCATCAGTAATATCTGTATAATCTGAGGGTTCTAAAGGCTATTAGCTTTCTCTAATGGTCTTTGACTCCCTTAAGTAATGATCAAAAAGAGTCTGAAAGACAAGAAAAGACAAACTTAAATTTTCAACTCCCAAATATTTCCTTTCCTTCAGTGTGAATGTCCACTGCAATTCATAAACATACACTCCTGAAGCAAAGAATACCTCTGTCAAGATTTGTGTGTTGTATCAATGAATGCAACCTAGTCAAACCTGTAATTTGCAAAATTGTAACTATAGTGAGCTTGTTTGTTTCCATTTATAACTTTCTTAGGACATTGCTATGGAATATCAAGAAGCTATGAAGAAACCATGTTAGTGAAAGCCTGGCTTTGTAGACCTTTGTTAACAACTAAACTAAAAAACATTTCAATAACACATGAAATGTCAAGTCTTTTTCACCAACGTGGGAGGATCAGAATTATGAGTTGTTTACACCTCCTGTGTCTTCTTAAACATTGGTAGATACTACGATTGGCTCTAAAAATCTGTTTGTATATGCCTCTATTCTGGCCAAGAAATTTTTTCTTTTTTTAAAAAAGATTTATTTATTTATTTGACAGAGAGACACAGCGAGAGAAGGAACACAAGCAGGGGGAGTGGTAGAGGGAGAAGCAGGTTCCCCACTGAGCAGGGAGCAGAAAGCAGGACTTGATCCCAGGACCCTGGGATCATGACCTCAGCCAAAGGCAGACACTTAATGACTGAGCCAGCCAGGCGCCCAAGAAATTTTTTCTATTAACGTTTGTCACAAACTGCCTATTCCCTTAATGTTCAACGTCAGAGGTGTGATTTTCTGAACTTAGCCTAGATGTCTTCTTCATTTTTTATCATTAGCTTTCTTAAAACTCCTCTGACCATGAGGATTGGTAACTATAATGGTAGACATGGAGATGTTCATGCTTCCCACTGGAGCATATACTGCAAGGGGTCTTTCAGGTGTAGTTATGACTACCTCTGGATCACCTTGCATCTCTGTCCTGTGATCAGTGAACACAAATGTTGCTGTAGCATTTAGCTCTGGCGGTGTTGTTCTAGATAAGAGAGGAAGGGCTGCCTTCCTCTCTTACACAGAGAGATCACAGAGAAAACCAGAAATTTCCAAGAATTGTAGTTCTTTTCAGCTGAAAAATAGAGACCCACAAAGTCTTTGGGGGTAAACACTGTGAAGATAATCTCTAAGTGATGGCACCTCAAACCTCTACTGCCAGGGGAAAGACAAAACATAAACCAATGAACAAAAAATAATATGCTTCTGTTTGTTATAGCTTGTCAGTTGAGACTTGATTTATGGCTCTGTTCCATCTTGAACTGACACGAATGTGTACCTCTAGTCCATGCATACATAATAGACTATATTTGTATGTGTTTGGACCAAAATCAAAATGAGATCAGCTATGGGAAAGTACTTTATGTTTTACAGTACATTTAAAATATAAGATTTATTATGTATAGATTTAGGTAGACCTAAGAAGCAAGATGTTTCTTCAGCACTATTACATTGAATTATCCATTTAGAAGTACCTTATCTGATTCTTCCCTGATATTTCCAAGCAGTCATTTGATCATCTATAGTTTCCCAACCCAAATCCTTCCATAAATGGAAAATATAAATCATAAAATATTTACCAGAGAATTTAAGATGAATGTCTCAAATCTCTGTTTTTCAGATACACATGCTACGCACTATTTCAAAAGGCATAAATAGATATAGCCCTCTATGAAAATCCATGCATACACACATATGTATCCATCCATCCATACACACACATATATATAAATTCAAAAGCCAAAATTAGGTACAGGCTTTGTACTGTGGCCAGTTTTTAGATCTTGCCAAAAAATCCATTGTTGTTTAAGAAACAAAGATGTTTTGCATTAACTTCAGAGTATTTTAACTCATAATCATATTTTAACATATAAAACTCATGACCATATTTTAAGATATGAAATACAAATAAATGAAACTGTAGGCTCTTTGAGGGCAGGGATTAGGCCCTTTGTTTCTTACCTAGTTTTAAAAACACAGATCATAGGATGCTGCTAAGTCCAAAGTGCATATTTAAAAACATTTGTACAGTTTGGTTGGATGAAAAATATGTCTCAAATATTCTTCAAAAGTAGGATTCTATATTTAACGTGGAAGTGTTTGGTTACCACTAAGTGTTTGGTTACCACTAAAATATATATAGTATGCAGGACATTGGCCCAGGGAAAGCTTGGTAAAAGGTCACATCAAGCCTTAAAACCAGCAAAAACCATCCAACCATCTATAGCATGAACAAATTGCAATGATGGAGAATTACCTTCTCTTTCTCAAAAGAGACTTAAGTTATAGAATGACACCTCTTCATCCAGGTCATGCTTGTTTTGTGTCAAACTCAGTGTGCAGGGATATTTACTTTTGTCTACTACTGCCAGGTGGTGAACAGTGTATGATAATAACCAATCAATTACACCAGGGTTGAAGAAACGAGACACTTTTGTTAAGTAGATGTTATGAGCTTGGAATGTTCCAAATACCAAGCCATGAAATAATCCAGTAAATGCTCTAGTTAGACTCAAGTCAGCAGATTTTTCTAAAGTGACTCTTATGTACTTAGCCTTTTGATAAAGACTCCTGAGAAATTTCCATCCTGGCGATTTGCTCTTGTTGGGGAGGACAGAATTTTATATATATTTTAAAAAGCCACAAGATAACAAAACAATCATATAACCAACCCAGTAATAAAATAGATGCTACAGATTATCAGTGTTGGAGGAATCCAGATAGTGTGATAGGCTGGGTTCACTGACGGGTTTATGAGGGGAGTTGGTCTTGGGAAATGAGCAGAATTTGGACTGGTAGGAAAGAAGGCAAAAACTTGAGAGAGGAGTGTGGCTCAGAAAGATGTGTAAAGATCAAGGACCTATAACTGAGTCTGTCCCTGTGTTGCCCAAATGGGTGTTATTGTTTGTTTGTTTGTTTTAAGATCTTATTTATTTGTCAGAGAGAGACAGAGACAGAGCACAATCAGGGGGAGCAGCAGAGGCAGAGGAAAAAGCAGGCTCCCTGGTCAGCAGGGAGCCCAATGCAGGACTTGATCCCAGAGCCCTAAGAGCATGGCCTGAGCCAAAGGCAGATACTTAACTGACTGAGCCACCTAGGCATCCTACCCAAATGAGCTTTATCTCAATTTTCTCATCTGTAAAATGGAGGAAGGAAGAGTGAGTGTGTGTGTGTGTGTGCGCGCGTGCGCACGTGGGTGTGTATAATTCAGATATAATTTTATTTCAGATATTATTTTATAATTTTATAGGTTCTGGATCTCTTATCTCTCTGAGAATTTTAATCAGCTATACTTTTTATTAATACTTTCTTCTTTCCCCTCCATGACAACTGTTTCCTCTAGGTTTCTTTTTATCAGTTTGTTTTGGTGATTCCTAGTTCTTTCTTTTTTGTGTTAGAGATTTTCCTCAAATATCTGGTAAATCTGGCTGCCTAGGTTTAGAATGAAGTACTAAAAACTAATTTAATAAATATTTATTGAATCCCTACTATGTGTCAGGCACTGTTCTAAGTCCTTGAAATTCAGAAGTCAAAAACTGCTTAGGAATTCTGTGTGCTTGGTTGAAGACTAGAGAATGACTGTCTCCTTAAATGCCAATATATCATTTTTTCTGGAACCAAGCAGTCTCTTCAGAGAAGAAGCTGCCTATCTTCTTCCCAGGTGAGGAATATTTGGTTGCCCCTAGTCCAGAAGTGAGGCAAGGGATTGGGATTGGGTAGTCTCACCTTTCAATAAGCAGACTTTCACCTAATCCTAGCAGGTACCTCCAAATCATCCTACGCATTGTTTCCAAATCCTAAACATCTCTGAGTTAATTTTTCCAGACATAGGACTTCCTGTTTCCTGCCAAAGAGCAGGTAGTTCCTGTCTGCATGCAGAAAAGGAGAGGGACTGAGGTGTCTTTGAAAACCTATGTAGGTTTTCAAAACAACCTCCACATCTCAAACTTTGCCTTAACCCCTCTTCCTTTCTAGTCCTTGAAATCCCCAAGTCCAGAGCCAAAGGAAGAAGGGTGTTGAGAAGTTAATTACATTTTTCTTATTGGTAGGTATTTGGTGAGTAGCTTCTTCTACTTTGTTATATCAATTAACAAAAAACACTGTTAAAATCTTTGCTCAGGTATTTTCTCTTTTTTATTTGTCCTTATATATTTATTTATTTATCTTTAATGGGGTTTCAGGAGGAAGAGGAAGATACACACATTTAGTTAAGCCACAGTCTTTAACTAAAAGGTTTGTTTCTTGATTTTAATACACTACTACTTTATGTAATTGTAGAGTACAGCAGTAAACATCCCAGATTTGTTCCCTCCTTCTTGTATGCATCCCTTGAGTAACAGCTCCCACACCAACACTGGGCATGGCCATGGGACTTGTTTGGCCAGTGGGCAATTGCAAATGAGAAAGTAGACATAGGAAACTTGTTTGGAACACTCTATCTTGTGAACAAGATTGAGCCAGTCTGCTGCCAGATGACCTACCACACGCAAAGACATTCAGTCACCACAACTCTCCTTAGTGGAGACCCATCGCAAGCCACCCAGCCTGACCCACCCAACTCACCGGCTGATTGCAGATCCGGGAGTGAACACAAATCAATTCAGCTTTGCTGGCCCAAGTGAGCCCAGCTTATACTGCCAACATGTAGAATCATTAACTAATTTGGGGAGCTGGTTATGCAGCTTTTAAATACTTCCTTTTACAGCAAATATTGCAGTGTCTCTCTGGAATCCCCGAGAAGTCCATTTTGTCTTTGACTCCAATCCCACCTCCTTCTTCCAGAAGTGGGAGAGATGGAAGGAAGGGGAGAGGGTAGGTGAGCGTGGAATGTCTTGTGGAGTTTCGTGTGTATAATCATTATTTCCAATGTGCAAGGCCTTCTGCTGTGTTCTGTGGGAGAAATAAAAAATACGAACAATTTTGGCCCCCAGAGGGCTGACAAATGTGTCTCACTAATGAGCAGGCTTTATTCCTTCAAGAATTCCAAGTCTCCCTTTAAAATCCGAATGACCTAAAGCTATGTAGAGGCTTCCTAAACTATTTCCAGCCACAGATGCTAACTGCTGAGCTGAGCAAAAATGGAATCAAGAATAAGAACTTCTAGAGGTTAAATGAGAATGAGAAAGGATGTTGTAAAGTAGAGTGAACGGGTACCAAGGATAACCTTAGTAATCTTGCTATGTCCCTGTTTTCCTTTTTTTTTTTTTTTAAGATTTTTATTCATTTATTTGACACAGAGAGAGAGATCACAAGTAGAGCAGCAGGCGGGGGGTGGGGGGAAGCAGGCACCTCACTGAGCAGAGAGCCTGACATGGGGCTGGATCCCAGGATGCTGAGATCATGATTTGAGCCAAAGGCAGAGGCTTAAACCACTGAGCCACCCAGGTGCCCCTACTTATCTGTTTTTCAAAGTGCCTGCAGCTAATAATGGTGCTTCCCTCACTAGAGGGAAGGCAAGTAAATTTCACCTTGGACTTTTTGGTCAAATTAAATAAATTAATTCTCCCTCATTGCTATTACTGTTCAGGCTTTTACTCACAAAGAAGAAAAGTCTACTCTTCTCTCATAATCCTAATAGACACCAATGACTAATACATGTTTATAACTAAAAATATTCCTTTTCCATCCCCCAGCATTACCATTTGGTCTCCTTGCACAGTATGTTGCTTCTTTCTATACAGTAAAATCTTTGCTGAGTAAATACAATGTCCAAGGCACCCATTTCAGCAACATGTGAAGTAGAAACAAATATTTTGTTTTTTTGTCAAGTTTTTAATCCAAATTTCAGTTACAAACAGTGTAATTTAGTTTCAGATTAGATTCATCACTTATACACAACACGCCGTGCTCATCACAGCAAGTACCCTTCTTTTTTTTTTTTTTTTTTTTTTTTTTTTTTTTTTTTTTTTTTTTTTATTTTTTATTTTTTTTTTTTTTATTTTTTATTTTTTATTTTTTATAAACATATATTTTTTATATACATATATTTTTATCCCCAGGTCTGTGAATCACCAGGTTTACACACTTCACAGCACTCACCAAATCACATACCCTCCCCAATGTCCGCAAGTACCCTTCTTAATACCCATCACCCACTTGACCCATTCCCCGCCCACATCCCTCCAGCAACCCTCAGTTAGAAACAAATATTTTAAAGTGATAATAAACACGACCCCTCTCCTGAAAAGAGGAGGAAACATTCTAGTTGGGGAAATGAAATACTTACCAGTAGAGGGGCACCTGGGTGGCTCAGTCGGTTAAGCCTCTAACTCTTGATTTTGGCTCAAGGTCAGGAACTCAGGATCCTGGGATTGTACCTGGTGATGGGCTCCATGCTCAGTGGGGAGTCTGCTTGAGATTCTCTCTCCCTCTCCTTCTGCCCCTCCTCCTCTGTGCTCTCTCTCATGCAGGTGCATGCTAAAATAAATAATACATCTGGGAAAAACAAAAAAGATTTACCAGTAGAGTATGACAGAAATAGAATGGAAATTATTATAAGGCAACAAATGAGAGGGAACACAAGGTGAGCAAACAATAAGGGTGTGGCAATTTTTAACCTATATAGCATGGTAATTAGATCTTCTGTCTGTGGAGTCAGAAAGAACTAGGTCTTGACTCTGCTTTTTATTAGCTGTACACCCTTGCTCCAAGTACCTCCAAGTACCAAGTGCCTCCAACTCAAACCATCTCCAAGTACCTCATTTATAAGATAAATTCAGCATATTACCTAGTTTGTTTAGTCGTATTTGAGGCACCAGACTCTGAGATACAATGATATTAAGACAGCTATATTCCCTGCTCTCATTAAACAAGAAGCAAGGAGTCAAAACTGGTAAATATTCTCAAAGGGAGATACAAGAATGCAACAAACCAACCTAGGACAAAAACTTTTCTATGGAAGTGGTCTTTTAAAGGAAACCTGAAGTGGGTCAAAAGAGTTGGAAGGCCTTCAGTGAAGGGGAGGGGCTGGAACAGAATCCTGGAACAGAATCCTGATGGCTGCAGAGGAGACAGCTGGGGTGGGGCAGAAGAGTGGGGGGGGGGGTCACCAGAGGAGTCACCAGAGGACTGACAATCCACATTAAGGAGATTAGACTCTAACCTAAGCATGATTAGACTCAATTGAAGGATTTTAAGAATATTTCATTTAGGAAGTGTTCCAAGAATTACATGAAAAATTGCATGTAAAATATCTAAACTTCCTTCTTTCTTTCTTCCCTCCCTGCTATAATTTCCTTTTTAGTTTTTTTTTTTTTTTTATTTCTTTTTTGGTTTTTTTTTTTTTTTTTTTCAAATCAAGGGCTCTGTCTGCTTCATGGACAGTGGTACTAAGTTACATCTCACTCAGGTATGGAAGTATGTGTTAAGAAACTTAAAATTACCAAGTAGTCTATTTGTGATTCCTTCTGTGATGCTTAGCAGGCCATATAGCAACATTTCCCAGTCACTTTGATGACCCACCCCTTTATTCAATTCCGATGGGAGTAAGTTTAAAACCTTATTTTGAAACAAACATGTAATTTTAAAGAAATCTATAATAGAGCCCCCCCCATTTCCACCCACCTTTGTTCTAGTATTCATTCTTCTCTAATAGAGGAAGGCCTTGGTGGAAGAGTTTCCCAAGCTCTGATGGTATAAGCTCTTCGCGAGTGGCAAAGTTATTATTCAAAGGAAAGACAGAGAGAAGATTGAGAATGGCCTTGAGGTCCAGGGGAGATTGAACCAGGCTTTTCAGGGAGGGTGGGATATATGAATGGAGAGAAGAGAAATGTGTTCTAGGCAGAGGACATAGTGAAAGAAAATGCACAGATCAGCAGAGGACAGGCTCAGGGGCTAAGATGCGTGGGGAATATAGTAAATCCAGAGAGAAAGGTAGAATTTTGTTACAAAGTGAGAAATAACTCCAGGGGGAGGTGTGGTATGATTTTGATTCAACAACCTTCTTCATTTTCTAAGGTACAAAACAAATGTTTACAAAATTTTGAGTATGAGAAAGTAGTCTCACAGATAACAAAAAAAAATCACTAATTAGTATACATACATTTTTCCTCATATATACTGATAAAGAAAAGGATTTATGGATACCAACAAATGCTACTGTATGCTAAACAAGCTTCCTTTTGACCAAAAGGATAAAACTGGGGTTCTATCTGGGGTCAGATCCCTTCAAATGAAAATGCATGACTCTGAGCTTCCATAAACCAGGAAAAGAAAGAATACACTAATTAATTAATATACTACATTGTATTGGATTATATAGTGCATTAATTCATATCATGTACAAAATAAATCAATTGGCTATATGTAGTTTATTCATTTACAGAGTATTAAGTCAGCCTGAAAAAAAACTCATATAATTATAAAACTAAAAGAATGATACTATGAAAAAATTCAAAATTTTTTAACACAAGCGTTAAAAGAAAATTAGTGGTGAACTATTAACAGAAAAGTAGCTTAATAAATTAGTTTGAAAGACTTAACAAAAACCAGTATTAAAGAAGTTCAGTATTGGAGTGTCATCTGCCCATTTTTTCCTGGCTTCAAATCTAAAATCAACCATGTTAATTTTTTTTAAAAACATTGGAAGAATTTTTTTGTAACTATATAAGTTGCCAGATAAAATGTTTACTGTATCACTGCTAAAGTACCAGAAAAAGAGAGGCTGTATCATAAATAATTTTTAATTCTCTTTGCTTATGTACATTCTGATTTAGATCTTCCCCTATTTGTGATAAATGTGCTGAATTTCTGTATGTGAAGTTTCAGGAGAAAGCGTTTGTCTTGTACTATTCTTAGTTTATACATCTTCAGGAAAAAAAGTAAAAAGAAAGACAGCAGAGCTATTTTTAGGAGGTTTTCCTACATTTTTATTGCCTTTTAATAAAAGAGATCCTTGGGTTTTGAGGAGGAGATGATAAATAGTAGGGAGTGTGAAATTTAAAAGAACATATATATCTTGATTATAAATTCCATAATATGGATACAATCCCCTTTGTTTAGATCTCTTATTTTTTCTCTGAGCAATGTATAGCCCATTTGGGAATCATTCACATGTTTAAGGAATATTTGCATAGAAAAATTATGTTTTGGTGGAAGAAGTGAAAAAGGTGTGAAAATCTTCTAGAATTTAAAGAGGAAAAATAACCAAATCATACTAAATCATACTAAAAAAACACATCAAGCTTTAAAAATGTCCACTCACATTCAGACTGAAACAGCACACAAAATGCTGAGCACAGCCATCCTGATGAAATTTTGTAATTTCAAAACTAAAGAAAATAATTCTGTAAGCTTTTTGAAAGAGAGAGGGCACATGTGCCTACAAAGAAGTAAGGATTTGTGTGCTTTGGATTTTAATGAGTCAAATGCTAGAAGACAATGGAACAATTTATTCAGATATTCAGATTTCCAGAAGAAAATTTTGAATCTAGAATTTTTTATATTCTGTACAGGGCATATATACATATACCTATACATATATATGTAATTTTATTTTTGAATAAGAAGTATGTTCAAATGGTTCAAATTCAAACAATATAAAATATATAATATACAAAGAAAAGTTTCCCACCTCTGTCCTCAACCTCTCCCTTATAGATGGCGATTGTATTCTTTTTTTGTGCATTCTTTTGTTACTTCTATATAAATAGATAAGCAAATATGAATATATGTATATCCCCTTTCTCACACTAAATAGAGCTTACTATAAATACTATTCTATTACCTTTTTATATCGCTTAACAGAAAATATTGAAGACCTCACCATTTCAGTACCAAAATCTTTGTCATGTCACTCTCTTACAACTTCCTAGGACTGTGTTATATGGAAACACCAGAGTTCATGTGACCAATTCATGAATGGTTAGCTGGTTGAACAGTTTCCAGTCTTGTAGTGTTATAAACAAATCCCCAATTAATGATATCATCTATATGTCCATTCTTAAATATTCATATGTATCTGTAGCACTATCTTCCAGTAGTTGGGTTATTAGAAAATGTTGAATATATTTGGGAAAATAAGCATATGGTCTTTTTGTGTACTATTTGCTCAATTTCATATAAAAGAAAAACTTCTGTAAAAAAAAAATTGTCTCTCAAATAAAAAAATTAATTTGTGTGTATACCAAGCTCCATTTTCTATGGAAACTGAGCTAAAACAGCAGTCATCACTTTCTGAATATCAGATGCCCATATTACCTACTGTCTATTTACCTGAGCCTTGGTCCATGCTCCTGGTGTTCTGCTCTGTTCAACAGAGCTCCTTCATTTCAATTATTGAAGGGGCTATCTTGCATATTATAGCTTGCAGTAATCTCATCCCTGCAACCCAGCTCTTAGGGTTTAACTCAATTGAGGGTCCTCCATCCAGTTCTGGTGGCCTAATAAGACAAAAACCAGCCCAGACCTTGGAAGGAACTCTATTGACTCACATCTAGAGCCTCCAACACTTACCAGTCTGTCTGGCCTATACCAATAATCATTTAGGAAAGGAAGCACTTGTTTCTCTTTTGTATGTCTCTTGCCCTTTGACTCTAACTAGCATCTCTGAAGCTAAACCATACACATTCTATCCTGGGAGTAAACACATCTATCTATTACTAGCATGCTACTCCTTGTGTGGATATTATCAAAAAATTCCTTCCACAGCTTTGGTGGTACACTGCATAAGTTTTGTCTATTTAGCATAACAGGCTGTTAGATAGGATTCTTTCTGTCTCTGTTTTGATGTAAAGCCCCAAATCTGAGAATAATAGGGCTCACATGCTAAAGCAAAGTCTAAGCCATATAAGCTACCCTTGAAATAATTACCCTAGTTCTTCCAGTTTTTGCCCCTTACTCAAATTCAGAGTATAGAATTTTGAGCCTGAAAATTCTGATAACATGATGTGACTTGGAGAAGTGTGTCAGTATTCTAAGCTCCCGAGGAGGGAATTCAAGGGACAGAGAGGGTTTTAAGACCATCATGCTGGTCTTGACTGGTGTAGGACTTACCGGGAGAAATGTGAAGATGAAATTCTGGCTGATGTAATGCCTCAGAGAAAGGATCATGCTGGGAAGTAACTGCTTTCTAACAGCAGTGGGATAAAGACATTTATGGAGCAGATGTAGATTCTGCAGCAATAAACTAGCCTGGGGATGCATTGTACAATTATTCCACTCAAGGAGATCTCTTTGGAAGACCCATTTGATCTAACAAATGAATGGCCCACAGGAAATCAAGTGGCAGAATTGAGTCTCCTAAAGCCAGAAAGGAGACATCAGGTACGAGGAGAGCTTCAGCGAGAGATCTCCATTGGGGAGAATCAGTTCTAGATATCCTTTTACAGGAGGGGGCACCTATGCCTGATCACATCTGTATGAAGAGCCATTAGCAAGTGGAGAAAGAAATGGGTGAGGAAGAGGACAAACTCTCTCACCTGCTGAAATCCTGAGTTTCCAGAAAGGAGAAATTTAAATTGGTTAAGAGTTTAGAGTTTTGATATTATCTTGTTCTGGACCAGTCTTCCTCTTTTCAAAGAGTGCCCAGAAGTTAAGAAATCATGCCTGAGAGTCATCACAGGTGTAGGGAAAAATAAGTTGTGAAACAGATTTGAAAGAACAATAGGAGAAAATGAAGCAGGTTATTGGTTATTCTTCCAAAATTCAATTTGTTCCATAAATCAATAAGAAATACACTTTTGGGGGGGTCTTTTATTTGTCTACATTTTAGCAAAACTGGAACAAGACTCTTCAGTGTTTAATGAAAACAAAATTGGTATTTTGTTTTCATTTACAGGATTGGCTCATATTATTACAGAACTTTTAGCGTTCTACATTTTTGCCCTTTAAGAATCAATCAAGCTCCCCAGTAATTTTGACTAATGTTTCTTAAGAGTGGTAGTTCTACAAATTGAGAGATACTGAGGGTAAACGAACTAATGTTGACAAACTGGGTATCTTCAAATGACATGGTAAATCCCCAATAAGGCATAGCAAAAGATCAACCTTGGATGGAAAAGTCTACATTCCCCTTTCAGTTAAGATCTTAAGTACTTAATAATTTATATCTCAGTAGCAATAAAAGAAGAATCCATTGAACCTGATCATTTCACTCAGGATGCACTGTAGCCCTTGAAATGGAACCTAAAATCCAACTGCAAATCTAGAAAAAATTTCATGTTAGAAAATACACGCAATAGAATCTAGAATAAATTCCATGCTGGAAAATTCATGGCTCTACCTCAGTGCCTACCCAAGCATAATACACTACAAAAGTTTATGATCCCAAAATGTTATCTGCAATAACATAGTAAAAATGAAATCCAAGATAGTTGTAAACTGTGCACACCAACAAGTTCTGCTTTATGAAAGACATAATTGCTGCAGATATCACAAAAGAATTTTGAACCTATAAATAGGAGATAATGTCTAAAACAAAGTTCTGTATGACATTAAGAATAGGATAAGCTGTCTGGCAAGTGAAACGTGCAAGACAGCATGGTCAAAAAATGGGATTAACATATAAGAAATAAGAAAATGAAAATAAAATACCCCACGCTGTTGTCAAGAATGTAGATGTTTCAACAAGCCAAAACATACCTGCATAACTAAAGAAAGAGAGCATAAAGGAGGAAGAATGGATGAAGAAAAAGAAAGAGAAGAAGGATGAGAAGGAGGGGGGAGGATTAGATGAATGGGGGGGCAGGGGGGGCGGGGAGGGAGAACCCGTAACTATACATCAAAGAATTAGTTACCTCTCAACCAAGGACTTGAGAGATGACCCGCCATCAGTCATCAAGTGATGAGAATCCGAAAATAAAGAGGAAGATCAGCACTGGATATATGGAAAATTAAAATAGAGACAGCCTGAAGGGAATAAAACCACAGATATAAGTATTCCATGCAAAAAGTTCTTGAACCAAATCACTTAAAGGTAAATAGACTTTCAAAGGCAGACATTGTAAAGTACACATTATTAGCCTCCAACATTCCCTCAAAACAGCAGGTTTATGATGGTTACTAGAATAAATAAATAGATACAACAGCTACTATAAAATAAATGGACCAAGGGGAAGAGTCTTGTAAATTGCAGCTTTGTCTATAATAAACACACTCTGGTTGAATGTATAGAAACTTACTTTACAAAGTAGAGAGGTGAATTAATTACACTGAATGCAACATTTAAACTACTATTACACAAAAAATATAGGAAAAAAATCTTAACTAGAATGTTCCTTTAAAAGTTCCCATAGTTATGACCCAGCAATTGCACTACTGGGTATTTACCCTAAAGATACAAACGTAGTGATCCAAAGGGGCACGTGCACTCGAATGTTTATAGCAGCAATGTCCACAATAGCCAAACTATGGAAAGAACGTAAATGTCCATCAACAGATGAATGGATAAAGAAGAGGTGGTATATATACACAATGGAATACTATGCAGCCATCAAAAGAAATGAAATCTTGCCATTTGCAACGATATGGATGGAACTAGAGCGTATCATGCTTAGTGAAATAAGTCAAGCAAAGAAAGACAAGTATCATATGATCTCCCTGATATGAGGAAGTGGTGATGCAAAATGGGGGCTTAAGTGGGTAGAAGAAGAATCAATGAAACAAGATGGAATTGGGAGGGAGACAAACCATAAGTGACTCTTAATCTCACAAAACAAACTGAGGGTTGCTGGGGTGAGGGGATTTGGGAGAAGGGGGTGTGATTATGGACATTGGGGAGGGTATGTGCTTTGGTGAGTGCTGTGAAGTGTGTAAACCTGGTGATTCACAGACCTGTACCCCTGGGGATAAAAATATATGTTTATAAAAAATAAAAAATTAAAAAAAAAAGTTAGTCTGTGAGGCAGGGAAGGTTTCCCCTTTCTGTAAGGGGCGGCCCCCACTGGTCTGTTTGATGATTGGTTTGATTCTCAATGCTTGGTGCAAAATAAAGCTTTGATTGACCTTCAAAAAAAAAAAAAAAGTTTCCATAGTTTATTACTTGGTAGAGGAACATAAAGAAACAGCCTTCACTATACTTAGTTTAATCTTGTCCCATTACAAAAAACAACTCTGAAAAAATAACTATGAAAACATGATTTTACATTGAAATTTAAAAAATGAAACGGGCCACCAGTTTCATTCCAAAACTGAAGGTGTATGAACATAGCAGTCTAATGGAACCAAAAATGAAGAAGAGGTGTAAATATTAGTAAGTTGTTGCTTCTTGCTTTTCCCTGTTGACTTCTTACGTGTGGCCACTGGATTCTTCTCTTTTGGCCTATAATAATGATCATAACAGTGTGCTAAATCTCACTGAGACATCTCTGAGCAGGCTAATCACTCCTAAGAATTGTTAATGATACTGTATCTTGGCTATTATAAATAATGTTATAATAAACATAGGGGTGCATATATCTTTTCATATTAGTGTACTCATTTGGGGGAGGTTACTTTTTATGATATATGATATGATATTATATTTATGAATTACTGGATCATATGGCAATTCTATTTTTAATATTTTTCAAAACCTACATACTACTTCAATAAATTGTTTAAATGTTAACAATGAAAAAGGCTTGCTAATGCTAATTAAGCATTTACATTCAGCAGAATTCTAAGCACCTCACATGCATTAATTTATTTAATTCTCAAATGATTCCTATGAGAGTTATACTATTAGCCACACTTGACAAATGAAAGTTGAGAAAGCTGAGCTACCAAGAGATTAAAATAACTCATCCAAGGGTACGAACCTAGAAGTAGGAGAGAGAGTCAACTTTTAAACCCATGAGACTCTCCACTCCCAAGGAAAACAACTCACTAGTAATGTGCTTGTGTGTCTAGTCAAATGAGGCCTACATTTAATAAATGTCTCTTTAATACATAAGAAGGAGCTTAGAAAGTCGGCTCGGGAACAATCATTAGGGAATGAAGACCCTCAGAAGATGAAGAGTGTTGGCTTGGAGAAGAGAGGATAAGTGGAAGGCTCCTAGTTGTGTGGGAGGATGTGGTAATGTCTCTTCTTATCAGATATGTATGGTCTGACACTTCCTTGGCCCTGGCCAGAAGATACAACAGAGAGAGAAAGAGTATTGAAAATGGAAAACACATTTTGGGAAGATAGAATGATCATTTGGAAGCACAATATTCTATGGATTAATTAAGACCAATAAATCTGGGCCAGCTAAAGAAATCAAAATGAAAAACCATTCCAATATTTCTTATTAGAAATACAATTTTTGAGAACAAGAAGCCCATTCTAAACATTACCTCTGTGCTATGCTTTTATGCAGTTGTGGTACATACAAGTCCTTTGATGGCCTCCAGTTTTTGTTTTTGTTTTTGTTTTTGTTTATCTCTGATAACTTTGGAAAACACTAAAGAAGGTAGCAATCTTTTCTCATTTTAAAATTCTGTAAATTTCCCCCAATTCATCTTATGAAATTGTACTGATAAAAAAAAAAATCCATCAGCAATCCTATTAAGTTAAAACCTTTGAAATCTTTTTCTATTGACTCATCAGTTTTCAAATTTACCAAATGTAACACTTGTTTATATTAGAAGCCTTAGATATAGATATTAGTTTTCCTATTAATATTTTAAAGATACACTAGAGAAGAAATCTATACAATCCAAAGTTCTTTACCACCAGAAAAAAATAAATAGGTAAAACACAAGGTAGAGCAACTAGTATTTTGTTGACCATTTACTAAATGAACAATTTTATAACTAGTTAATGAACATTTTCTATGTTGATATAGAGTGGAATATAAGATACATAGAAGGCACAGTGGCTAATGCTGGGCTGGAGAGGTCTACAATAAGCACACAGTCATCATAGCAGGAGGAAGATGGCAAATACCACAGGGGTGGTATAAAACAAGTCAGAAAACAAGGGAGGAAGTCTTTGTGCTGGTAGACAAAACTGAATGAAGGCAATCTGGGGGAAACAAAATAAAACTAAGAAATGGAAGAAGGAGAAGAGTAAATTTTCCAGATTTGCTGAACTACAGATTGTTATTTGGAGAAAAAGGAAGCATGAAGAAAAATGTAAGCCTGATCAAGGTGAGGAAGGGGCTCGAAGGCCAGTCTAGAGCTATTTGTCTTTACATAGATAAAACATCTGTTTGACTGACCTTTCCATCCAGATACTTGGCATTATCCCAGCATTTGACTTGGAATTTTAAGATTAAGGAAAAAAAAAATCAAGAAAACTTACCCCTTGGGTGAAAGTCAAAGAATATCGGAATTTGATGCTAGAATTTTTCCTCCCCAGGGGACAAGTCTTATTACTATTCCTTGAGGCTTAAAAAGAGGCCAAGGTTAAGAAAACAAATTATTTTTTAAAAGTCAAAAAATCAGAAGGCCAAAAACATAAAATGGGTCCACTCCAATTCTAATTTATATAACTTTATGAACATTAATATTTTAATGGCCTGTAAAGTGCTATAGTACCCTCACGGACACACAGCCAAGAAGCAATGCCATTGGATTGGCTATTCCTAAATCAGTATTTTAAATGCTAACTGCACCTTGATGTCCATTGAACTTCCTTTGAGATTCAAGAATCTTTATTTATTAGTGCATGCACTTAAATCTGTTAGCTGGAAAGTCGTGGGTTCGATCATAAATTTGGGAGTCATGAATTTGTAGGCCATCTAAGAGTTCAATCATAAATTTGGGAGTCATGTATTTGGCATTGGTTTCAGTTTTACCAAAATGTATCTTCCTAACTCTAATCCAGTGACATCACTGTGGCCTTCAAATCTTAATCCCTAGCAGGCACAACTCCAACTATAAACACAGGGAGTTTTTCACATTTTAAACTTGTAAACCCCACATAACCAAGAGTCTGGTTGGGACTTTAAATGTATGTAATACTCAGATTTTAATATCTACAAAGCAAAAATAAAAATTCTTCAAACATATTTTAGCAAAAAAATTTATTTTTAAATACTTTAGTATTTTTCTCTTTCTTGAGTGGGTCATGAGTTAAGGACAATCTGTCACCATAATTTTAAACTACTTGATCTTGGTATGCTTTTTTGGTTTAGTTTTAATGTTTCTCAAACCCAATTTCTCTTGTCTTCTTTAAAATGGACTAATCTCCAATCATCATGGAAATAAGTCAAGTAAATGAAAAATCATAAATTACATGGGGACTCACTAATTCAGTCAGTTTATTTGAAAACAAATGCCTGGGGCTTCAAAGAGAGGCAACTGCCTCAGCTCCAATTCATCGTATACATGGCCAATTTAACTTGCCAAGGAAATGATAGATGATTTAACAAAGTGAGTGGTCATTGTGACATTCTGTCCATCCACAGACGTGTTGGGGGTGGAAACGAGGTGGGGGTCAGGGAAGGATAGAAAAAGTCTGGAGCATTAATTCTAAATCATGGTTTTTATGAAACACTCAAGTTAGTTACATTTTGCCCCCTAAGGAAGTATCATAAAACAACCCCAACATTTTCAAAGTTGAAAGCTTTTGATTCAATTCTCTTTTAATTATCCATACTACAAAGCACCTTAAGGAAGTTGCAAATCCCCAAGGGCTATGAAATATAAGATTAGATATGTGTCAATCAGAAAATAATTGAAATTCCCTTATAGTTTGTTACACTATTAAAAACAAAAACCGTAAGTTATCAAGAAGAAGAAGAACAACAAATGAATTCAAGATGTAAGTGACATTTATCTTACAGGCAGATTGTGGTTTCTAGGTGTAAATTACATTCATTGTATCTATATTTTGACTAGTTATGTGAGATGTGATAACTAGACACTATTTTTCCATTTATCAAAAAAAGAGAAACTGAAGATTAGAAGGATTTAACGATATATTCAAGGCCAGAGAGCCGATAAATAGAAGAAAGCAGATAACCATAATTAATCCAACTTTCCACTTCATTCACCAATTATTAAAACGGAAGTGAGAAAAAGTATAGAAGAAAAGAGGTTAAAATATGTTGCAGACTCTTAGATAATACTGATTCATTTACTCATTTAAAAATAATTTCATATATCAATCCTCCTTACACTTTCTTATGAACTAGTGAATAAGGTGGGATAAAAAATAAAATATAGTTTTAATAAGAAACAGGTTGTCAAATATAAAATTTTTAGAATGGCAACTACTTAGATGAAATGCATTTTCTCATGATTTTGCCTCCATACCTCTTATGGAGTTGCTGAATTCTTCCTTCCTTATCACCTTTTCCCAGTTTTTCTGAAGATATCTGTGAGGAGAACTCCAAAACAAAATTCTATCTTGATGAAGTTCACTATAAGCGAATTTTCCACCAATTGGTACCTCAACATTAAGTGGTTTATTTTAAACAGGATAAGGTATTACCAGGCAAAATTACTTTAAAAAATTAACAAATGCATTACAGTGAATTGATAATAGTGGAATCAAGATGGGCTTTTAACTTTTTTTTTTAAGTTTCAAATTTTGGGTGGATAAAGTATAGATTGGTAAGTGTAGACTTAGCCTAAGAGGTAATTTGGAAAAAGATTCCTGAATTCTTGTATTGATGTACAGGAAGTAGAAAGCAAATGTCAAATATAAATGTAAAACAGGACAGAATAAACTATTACAGCAGGCCATGAAAGTGGCTCAGTTCAAACGGGCTTGTCTGGGAATTTTGTGCTATCCAGATGGGTCAATTTGATACATGCACTTATATACATCCTACAAGAGTTAACCGAAGTCTCTTAACTGGAATGTATCACAAGCTGACAGCTTATGAAATACCAAAGTATTGAAATACAAGCACAGTGTGATGAAAATTAGAATAACATACAAAAATCAACTTTAATTAGTTGTGCATTAATGGAATCCAAATTAGTTGTATACTCACAAGTAGAAGCCTTTGGACAGATGATGAGGACGTTTGTTTGAGTGTGAGCAAAGGCAGAAAGATAATTTCATTTTCAGTTGCTTTAGGAAGGAAACAGAAAATACGGCAAATATGATAGGCTAATTAAATAAATTAGATATTTGTAATTACTGTACAAAGAATTGCCATGTTATTTTGAGCAAAATCATTAGAAAACAAAGCAAAATTAAAAAAAAAAAGGAAGACATTGGATTTTCTAAATAAATACATAAATCAGAGGCTTGGAAATGAAGATGAGAACAATGAAGGGGAGTAAATATAGAATAATGGAAGATTAAGCTTTATAAAATATTTTCAAACAGGACCTCCTTATCTGCTGGTGGCAGTTGACACGTTAGCTCACATAAAACCCAAAAGATCACTGAGGGGCCACCTTCAGCTCAACTTCAGACAATCAGGTAAATTAGCAGGAAAACCTGCTACTCCTTTGCCTCATCACTCCCTTCCCTCCTGCTATCTTCAGAAAACAAACAAACAAAAAAATGTACAATTGTCACAGCACATGCACAAGATGTTTGTTCTATTGGTACGACTTTTGTGTTCTTCTGTTTCTGGTCATTGTACATTGACTTTACACCCTGACCTATAGAGCTGGATAAAATCCATTTTGTTAAGTCCCTTCATGTTTAGGGATCCTAAATAAACTACCTTCAACAGACTATTCCTGTGCCTGTGTCCAGATTTAAAGCCATGAAACACCTGGACTTTGTGAGCTTAACCTGCTGTGACAAATAAAAATAAATAAGAAACTTTCCCGTAGTTGACAACCCAGGTGGAAGTTTTACTACAATTTCCATCAGTCATGGGGGCAAGCTTCGAGTGAAATAAACTGTATTTACACACAAGGTTGCTCAGCGAGGTGACTGTATTATAGCTTTGTACAACCTCTGAAACTTGCAAGGAGATCTACAGATATACATAAGCTGAAAATAAATCCCCCTGTCCACTTGAAATTTTTATTTATCTGTTTACATCCATCTCTTCTCTATCTAAGTAACTTGGACCAGTGAGTTTTACCCTAATTGAGGGGAAAAAAATACAGGGACTCTATATTGAATGACATAAATGCTTTGGGGAAAAAAAGCCAAGTATTACACATACTTTCTCAGCTCTATATATTACATTGATTCTGTTAGTTAAGTTTTCCTTTTATTCTGATTTGCTGACTGATGGAGTAGGGGAAATGTGATGACATTTTTGAAAATATTGTATAAAGACAAAAATAAACAAATCCCCATGCCACAACAATCTAAGAAAGAACTCAAGTCTAGGATTTGAATCAAAATCTCAAAAGTATTTTTTTCACGAAGGAAAATTTTCCTAAATATATGGTATGAAAATCCAAGATAGGTGAAAAATAAGATTTATGAGCAAAGACTTGCAGTAAGATACAAAAATGCATTCTAAAGCTACTATAAAAATGGGGTGGGATTATGGACATTGGGGAGGGTATGTGCTTTGGTGAGTGCTGTGAAGTGTGTAAACCTGGTGATTCACAGACCTGTATCCCTGGGGATAAAAATATATGTTTATAAAAAAAATAAAAAATTAAAAAAAAATTTAGAGGTGGGTTCCCAGGAATAGATAACCGTGTTGAAGAGGCAAGACCAGGACTAGAATAAACCCCAAATGAGAAGATATCCAGGGGGCACCTGGGTGGCTCAGTGGGTTAAAGCCTCTGCCTTCAGCTCAGGTCATGATCCCAGGGTCCTGGGATCCAGCCCCGCATCGCGCTCTCTGCTCGGCAGGGAACCTGCTTCCTCCTCTCTCTCTGCCTGCCTCTCTGCCTACTTGTGATCTCTGTCTGTCAAATAAATAAATAAAATCTTAAAAAAAAATAATAAAGCTACCATACTTAACAAAGTGTGGTGATATAGACACAAAAATAAAGCCAGACTACAATTCCAAAAAACAGAAAATGCTGCAGGAAATAAAAAATGTTGTATATAATAAGGAGGCACTTGAAAGCAATTGGAAAAGAATGAGTTAGTCATTAAAATCATGAATTGAGATTTTCAGGAAAAAATGAGGTCCTAATTCTACTTCCACCACACAACAACAGGGGTTAAGCCATGTGGATGGTTTAACAATCTTTATATTTAAGAAGGAAAAAAAAAACTGTAAAAGACCAAGAAGAAAATATAAATGACTGTTTTTCTGACCTTGAAGTGTAGAAGAACTTAAGCATAGAAGCTTAAAAAAATGTCAAAAAGGCAAAAGCAGAATGTTTTCACAACAAAAAGCAGGAACATCTGAAGCAGAAAAGCACAAACAAGAAGAATATGAAAAGAAAATGACAAACCCAACACACATGGAGATTCGTGGACACAGTCCTAATAAAGAACTAAGAGTAAACAAAAAGACAAACACACTAATGAGGTTATACACAAAAGACAGGAACAGACAACTTAAAAATAGAAATAGAAGTCTCATTCAACCTACAAAGTAAGGTTCCATTTTACTTCTAAGCTGAGAAATATAGATTTCTCACTTTCTCTTTAGAGAATCCAAAATATAAATAATACCTAGTGTTTGGGTAAAGCAGACACTCTCATATACTGCAGTTGGGAGTGTAAGATAAGGCATTTTGAAAAAATAAGTTGCCAGATTGAATCAAGATCCTTAAAAATGTCTATGCATCTTGGTTCAGCAATTCCATAGCTGGGAACTAATCATATGGAATTAATTTGGAGACACACACTAAGATTTATGTATAAGGATAGTCATAAGCACTTTATTTATAATAGGAAAAATAACTTAAAAACAATAAAAAGTAAGTTGAATAAATTATAATACACACATTAAATATAGTAGCCTATAACCATTATAAATTATATCTTCAAAGAGTATTTAGTGACTTGCAAATTTTCATAAGAAAATCAGGATACAATATGCTATATATATATTTTGATTCAAATTGTGTTGTACCCAGACACAAATACTGAAAAACACAGAAAAATACTATACTGAACTGTAAGAAAATATTAACACGGGTTAAGTATCAATGCTGGATTTCAGCTGATTCTTCTCCTTTCTGCATTTTTATAAAATATCTACAATAAGTACATATTGCTTTCCTAATTGAAAGACAAAAATAGTATAAAATCCCATGTTTGACCACAGCTTTGTCCACTGTGTGAACTCAGCTAGGTCCTCTTACCTTCTTTTTTGATTTTCATTTGCAACCCACCATCCAGCTATACTTTTCAGAGTTGGTGTATTTAACAGCTTAGAATTAATAATAAAGAGATTACACACATTTAACGTTGTTCATCATTTCACAAAATAAGACGACATTTATTACTCATCTCTGATGCCTTCCTGAAAATTAGGAACAAACACTCAAAAAATGGCTTGGGTTTTATAGTCAACAAAATTATTCTGGAAGGTATATCTAGTGACAGTTCCACACTGTGGTTGCTGATGGCAAAACACTTACCTCATCTGCCAATTAATAAACTAAAACCCAGCAAAAAGACCATTATAGTGTTGTCATAAAAAAAAAAAAAAAGAAATCTTTCTACTGCGTTCTAAATATTTTTGTTGATGTGGACTGCAAGCCTTTTCTTAAGGAAAAGTTCAAATCGATTTTGGCTTTGCTTACATCGATGCGTTGTTCTGAAATGTTGGCTCGCGACTGATTCTGGTTTTTCAGTCAGGAGGCAAGACATATTAACGTCTAACAGAGGTAGCTGAGGTGGGTCTTGATTTGCAGCAGTCTCATTGTTCTTTGCCAATTTCTAGCCAACGTGAAAGTTAAAATTATTGTGTTGGTCATAAGAAAGGGGCCAAATAGATGGCTGGATGCATGAGATACATGAAGCATATGGAAACAGAAAGAGCAAGAAAAGGACCACTGAGTTTCAGAAGATGCACACTTGAGTTTCATTGGAAGAAGAATCCTATCACCAGCAAAAACAGCAAGTACCATATTTTATGCAAGTGAATTTCAGTCACCTTGACAAAGAGTCATATGCTGAAAATTATAAAATGTACCCTTTCATTATCCTGTCCCGCTGTGGTTTCTTTTTATTAATCCTGAGGGAAAAATAGTCATCTCGGTGGTCATGTTTTTAATCTACCAAGAATCCTCTTACATTAGAGATCAGAGGGTCTACTCTGGGATAGAAAAAAAAAAAAAAATCAAAGGCAGAGAAATTTCTGATATTTACATTTTTTCAGTATTGAATTATAGAAACTAAGTTTCTGAGGTTTTGAAGATTCACCAAGCTTCGATTTCACAGAGGCTTTAGAAATATTTAAGGCTTACCTTTGTTGAATCTCAAAGCTATATTCTATCTTTACTAAAAATTGGTGAGGTGTTTGGCATGGAAGACGAAAGAATAAGCCACTTCACCTTCCTCATCCTTTGTGATTAGCCTGCTATTCAACCAGTAACCGACAACAGCAAGGATTTCTAACAGAAGTAACTTGGGGTGGTAGTCAACAGCCTTAATCCTACTCTGATGATCTGGTCTGAACTGGTCATCTTTGTTTCTAGAAAGATTAAGTAAGCCATGCTTTGTTATTATGACATCAACCTCAAAACACGTTCTCGGATGGAGAAATGGGAAAGAACAGGGAATAAGTGTCACGTTCTATGGTTCCAGGTAATCCTCTTCTCTCCCTTGACATCACCATTATCTCTGTGTCTTCTGGAGGGTGAGTGAGACGATGCTTCCCTAGGGAGCAGCCCAGGCAATCAGAGCACCTAGCGCACTTGCAACAAAAGCAACAGAAAGGCCACTGAGTTCTTTTTCAGAAGCTCTTCTCTGGTGGCCTCTCCAGGGTTACCCACATGCCGCTTCTCACAGCCCCAACTTGAATACTTAAGAACATACCTATTTACCCAGAGTTATATACATTATGTGTAAAATTTTAGGTTACTACATACTCGGCTTTCTCCAAGAGTGTATGCACATTTATTCTGGAGACATCTGTGTCTTTTCTTATATGCAGGGGAAGGTGGCAGAGGCTTGTACAAGAGCCCACCATTTTGTATTTGGATGTACCTAGAGAGTCTTGGTGTCAGGCAGTGGTAAATTCAGTGCTAATATATGAAGCACTTTAATGAGCACATTCAGTAATAATGAAAAGGTTGTGTATGTTTGTGTGTTTGTTTGTTTTTCTTACCATTTATCATAGTAAAATAAGTTTGTTGAGAAATAATCAGTCATGTTGGAAAGAGCACGGATCTTGAAGCCAAGGATAACCTTAATTTAATCTCAGCTCTGATTTACCGGCTCTGTGATGAGATACATATTACTTAATCATTCTGATCCTCAAGTGTCTTCATCAGTAAATAGCCACATTTTGGGGCCAAGAATTAAATGTGATAAAGTTTGATAGAGTGATGCATGTATACTATACTCAGTAATCGGGGATAAGGTTTTAAATACTTGGTTAAAATATACCAGAAAATATAGAACAGACTATACTTCCTCCCATCGAAAAATTGTTCCTTTCTTATCCAAACCTTTAGAGCACGCAGTGATTTTTACAAAAAGTTGCTTGAATGGTCAAATTTTAAGTAATAATTGAAATAAAGAACAGGCACTTTTCCCCCTCATTTTTCTTATTTGAAGGCTGACATTTGATTATTTTGTTTTTATTCCTTTAGCATCTCTCTTTGCCTCTAGCCTGCAAGTTTCAGGAGGTTGGGGATCAGATCTGTTTCCTCTTCATTGCTTTCCTGGTGCCCAACACACAGTTGGTGTTTCTTCTCACAGTTGGTGATGCTTCTCACAGCCCCAACTTGAACACTGAAGAATAATACCTATTTGTATTGTATCAATTATATCTGTACCAGAAAATACACAAAAATAATGTGACAATACAAATAGCAATTGTATCTGTACCAGATAATACACAATAATAATTATTGTGACAATACAAATGACAGTTGTATCTGTACCAGATAATACACAGTAGGTATTCAACAGGTACATGTTGATGGCATGAATGAAAACTAATGAACCTTCTTTAAGAGAGTGAGCAATGAATGCTATGAACACACCTCCAGCTTCATGGACCTTCCCGATTCACTTAGAGCTCAATAGAAGACATTGGACCTACAGATAGGAGATAGTCCCCCAGACCATCTGACCTCTGCTCAGTCCACTAAATCCTTATTATCACTGGTACAAAATAACATCTCAAATTCATTGTATTTTGCACTTACAAATGACTTTGTTACCTTATTCCAGAGTTGGGAAAAAAATAAGCAAATGGTCTTGTCTATGGAAGTCATGGAAGATGCCCAGTATCTACCTACCCCCTTCTTGTCTGTCTGCCCAGGAGATCTCTGTAATGAGCCTACACAACATATCAGTGAGCTCACAGAAAAGAACAGGTCAGCTCTCGCTGCTCTACCAAAACGTTAGGAGGCCAGCAAGTGGGAAACTGGGGCAGGGGCAGTTTAGCTTTATATTTTACTATCTGCCACTTTTTTTGAACAGCATGGGTGGTGCCGGGGCCTCTGGCCCTGTTCCCAGAAGCACTGCCCCTGCCAAGCAGAATTTGCACCTTCACAAGTGCTGATTGGCTGTGATAGAAAGGTATGGTCCTCTTTCGGGAGCAGCTTTCTTGGAAAGATATTATACTTTCCGTCCAGAGAGGACCTAAAGACAGTGGAATATTTGTCTGGTACTCGTAGTCAGCCCATCATCTGATTCTTTTCTCATTACATCTGTTTGTTCTACCATTTTTATTTCGATGACTTATGTTCCCTGGACACAGATTGTAGAATAATTAGAAAATATGAAAGAAATACGGTTTCTTTCTTTTCTCTCTCTCTCTCTTTCTCTCTCTCTCTCTTTTTTTTTTTACAGAGTATTATAAAAAGTTTGTTTTCCTGGCTAACAGCAGCAAATGTACAAAGCTTTCTTCGTTAGGGCTTGCTATTTAAACCGTCAGCTCATTCTGCAAGAACATCAAACATATGTCTACCAGATGCTGAGGAACAGCGCGGTCCTCAGGATCTGACTCAAGTGAACAATCATCTGTGGACAGCGGGTGTGAACCTGAGCTGGGCCAACACCTCATCAGACCGAATGGCTAATTGATTTCAAAATTAGACTTGGTATTTCTGAACAATAATCTTAAAAGGCAGCAATAAAATACATCAGGATCCTTTGAGCTAGCCAAGCTTTCATCCAAATGGCTTATTACAAAGAGCTGGCACACCTGAACTTTGGCACAGTCAAATAAATCCAAAAACAGCAAATGGAAACCACATTTGGCACTGGGGGTTTGTCAGGAGAAGTTTGTATTCAGGAGGAAACATGATTTTTTATTTTGAAAATGATTTTTGGGTTAGTGGCAGGAAGCAATTCATTGAATGGGTTTTACTTTGACACCTGTGATTTATGCAATAAAATATGCATAATAGGTATCTGAAGGCTTTGGGGGTGTCACGTAATCTTTGGAACACCAGCAGCAGCCAGGGTGCAGCAAGGGTTACAGTAGTTCCATTAGTGATAACTTAATCGCATGTGTAGGCCTACCCCTTTGAACTCTGAATAGCTGTTTTGTGGTATCAGGGTCCAAAAGGGTTTAAATCTGACCGCACTACAGTGACAATAAATTATACCAACTATTTTAGAAATGCCTGGAATCTTATCTTGCCTTCGCAGTGAGCAAACTAAGATTACAATCCCTGGTGGAAAGTATGGCATAAATTCTGAGAACAAACATCTAAGATTTACACAACGGCAATGGTGTGTTCCAGTCCTCTTCTCCTGTGACATTTTAGCAGAAATCCTACAGACATATATCAAAAGCCCTGTTAGAAAGAAAGAAAGAAAGAAAGAAAGAAAGAAAGAGGAAACATGACAAACAATAGAGGACATCTGACTGGTTAAAGTGCATTAAAACATTGACCAATTGCATAATCCCTGTAAAAATGGAATTCTGATTTTAACTTTCTGGCTATTTTAGGAGAAACACTTTTGGCATTTTCTTTACATGTATTATCCAAATAATTGTCTCAATTTTTAAAATTAAATTTTATGTAAAAGTTCCACTCCACTGGATGTTTTTGTTGAGTCTTTTCACTTCCTTGCTAGACTCTGTCCAAAGATAACAAAATATTTCATAGAGGGAAGAGGGAGAAGAAAAAAAAAAGTTAAGGAAAGGAAATGGATTCACAAGCATGGGTCTAACCCAGAACTCATGCAGCAAAGAATTTTCTGGAGAATGAGGAGGGCAGGGAGTGACCCTGGAGAATTTATCTGCAATTGAATGCATTTTTCTTTCTTTGGGTTCTCCCTTTTTTAGGGCAATAGCTCTTTGGTCCTTCAAAACGCTGACAACCTAAGAGTAATTGTGATTATGATTTTTTTTTTTTTCACCAAGAAGTGACTCCTAGGCCACAGCGCGTCCTGAGCTCATTAGGAGGTGACTGGCCCTTGGGAATTCATGGTTAGAGATCTGAAGAAAGAAATTCAGATGTGAGTCCTATCCTCTGCTCCTCCATTAATTCTCTTGATGATCTTGGACATGTCTTCCTTTCTGCCCTTCTGTACACTCATTTTTAAATGATGAGAATCAAACCAGATGATGTCTCAGGACTATTTCAGTTCTAAAATATTATAAAGCTATAAAATAATTCCCTCAAAGTTGATATAAACAAGTTGGTGCATGCACTTCTTGAAAGAAAACATTAGAAAGAAATATTTAGGCTGTGATATTTAATCAACTGGATTGGGACACATGCAATGTCTTTAGAAACTTGGTTTATAACATTTTTCAGCATAATGAGATAGAGAACTAATCGACAAAAACTGTAATGAGAAAGGGCATTTGATGTGGAAATGATTTTTTTTTTTAGCTAGAACTAAGTAAATGGAAAAATCACTCATTACCTCTTCTAGCACAGCGTTATAGCAAAATTTTCCAAAATACAATTAGTTTCTGAGAGGTCTCTCAACTCACATTCTTCATTTATCTAGTTAGCCAGCATACTCTGAGTGATTCTTTTATAAAGACAAATGAATACTCAAGATACATAAATACTCTAGAGAATTACTAATGCAGATTGTTGAATTCTGGAGAGTTTTAGATATTATGAAGATTAACTACTTGGTATTCTGTTTATGTATTTTGTCAGTATACAGTAAAAGAGTAAAGCATGTAATTAGTTTCAAATGTTATTGACTCTCAAAAGTTGGAATCCAAAATCGTGCTTAAATTACAAAAAACACTTTTATGGTCAATGTGCAATCCAAAATTCTTAGTGTTTTCCATTTTTATGCATATTTAGCAATGAAAACTTTTGTTAATATGTCATTGTGTGATCTATGCCTTTAGATATTTTTATCTGGAATATTTTTTAAAATTTTTTTGAGAGCGAGAGAGAGAGCATGTGTGAATGTGTGTAGGAAAGGGGGGAAAGGCAGAGAGAGAGTAAGAGGGAGAGAGAATATTAAGTAGGCTCTATCTCACCCTGAGATCGTAACCTGAGCCAAAAGCAAGAGTCACCCAGGTGCCCCTATCTGGAATCTTAAGTGATACATTTTAAAGGATACCTATTTTTATTCTGTTCAAAATGCCTTTGGTCTCACTTAAGTAATTTTTTAACTTTTGTAAAAGGACAATAATAATGACAATAATATTTAACAAATAGTCTAGTATCTGTATTCTAGTCTGCCAATTGTTTCAAATGCAGTGACTCATTTAAAATTCAGAATTAACTTGCAAAGTGGGTACTATTATATCTGTTTTACTTATGAAGAAAACAATCGTAAAAAGGCTAAGTAACTTGCCTGGTTAACATGGTAACTGTTAACCGGCCATTGCTCACCGGTTCTGATTTTCTACAATAAGCACCATTACGACTTCAATGAATGTAACCAATTCATTTATTCATTTGTTCCAAAATTACTCATTGACAACCTGCCAGATGGGAATCACTACCATAGGCATAGAAGACAGCAGTAAATTTACATTTTAAGGTGGGGGAATCAACAAATAAATGAGTAAATATATAAATAAACAAGATTATTTCAGTTAGAGGATTAAGTGCCAAGGGCCACCATGTCTAGCCACACAAGTTGTGACTCTAAGTATTGTGAAGAAAGTAAAGCAGGATGGTGCAAGGGGGAGTGACCAGGAGTGATTTTATTTTGTTTTTTTTTAAGAGTTTATTTATTTATTTGAGAAAGAGACAGAGGTAGTGACAGAGGCAGTGAGAGAGAAAGAGAGAAAGAGAGAGAGAGAGAGAGAATTTAGTGGGGAGGAGAGGGAGGAGAAGGCTCCCTGCTGAGCAAGGAGCCCAATGCGGGGCTCCACCTGGGGACCCTGGTCAGAACTTTTCTGACTCTTGGGGATTTGGGGGAAATAAAAGAAAGAAAGAAAAGATATGGACCATCTCCCTGGAAACACACACACATACACAGATATGTGCACACTATTTCAGGGGCTATCTGGATTCATGCTCCCCTAGGAGATTATATATGGGGCCATGGACTTCATGTTCAGAAAAATCACAAAAACTCTTTAACAGTGAGCTAAATGAAATGTGCCATTAAATAATAAGTTTAATCCACACTTAAGTTAAACAGGCCCCCCCCAAAAATTATATAGTCCAGCATAGACTATAAGGCACACTACCATGTACAATGCTAAGTTTCCGGTTTTAAGCTCTGAGGTAGATGTTTGTGGGGTTTTTTGTTTGTTTGTTTGTTTGTTTTCATGTATTTTTAACAGACCCACAATCTCCCTTTTGCAATTCTTCCATGCAAAAGTCAAATTCTAAAAGCCAAAAACAGTAATTTCATAAATCAATTATCAGAAAAATTTGACCTAACTGATGTGAGGTTATTAACGATTTGTATTTGTACGACTCCTTTGTTTTGTGGCAGAGATAATAATGTGTTGGATTATAGAGCGATGCCTTAATCTTCACTGGTTATGATGACAGTTGAGAGATAGATGATACAGAGCGGTAGGTAGGTAGATAGATATGTACATACCTAGGTACATAGATACTTAGATAGATATGTATATCCTTACATCCCCTCAAAAAAAAAAAAAAAATCAGAATTCTGCAACAGAGTAGGCCTTGGGATTTGGGGATAAGGGAAAATGGACCCATGTAGGGTTTCTTGCATCTGAAATGTCTCCTGAGTATTTTCTGCATCTTCTCGTTAAGTTTGAGATCCCACACGTAAGTTAGCATTCAGGGCTCTAACCACTTACATCCAGCTGGTGTTCTGATGGGTTTTAGATGACAGCCTAGTACCTCCTTGAGCAGACCACCTTGGGAATAGGAACACTGTAGGACACTGTGATCGTTCTCCCTCAGCGTATAAAAAAACACCTGTACCAAATTAACTTGTGCTTATCCAGTGTGAAGTTCACAGGGTCCCTCAGCCTTTCTTACCTATGAAGGGTGGTCTATTGGCTTAGCTGTTGTGCAAAGCAAGCCCAAGCAGGGAGCCCCGGCCTCTCCCGGGGCTTTTCCAGGAATTATTCCTAACATATTCCCAAGCTTGTTTTCTTCTTTTGTTTTCTCCATTCTTACTTAACATTTATTTATATAGTGTAGCTTTGTATTTTCAGGGCATTTTGACCACCATTTAATTGCTAATCCATCCCACATTGTTGTAAAGTTGGCATTATTCTCCCAGTGTTGGAGAGAGACCCAGAAATGGGTTAAGTAATTTTTTCAAGGAATCCGAATGTGACTCAGTGATTAGGCTTCAATTAGAACTCAGTTTCATATGCGCAATGTTCTTTTCTCAGGTCTCTGGGGCACCATGTTATTATCTGGGAAACGTTCCCAAAGACCAAACTAATTATCCCTGGCTATGATGCTTCTGCCTAAGAAATAAACACTTCTGGGGGCAGAAGAGGAGGGAAGAACTGTAAAGAAATAAATTTCCTAATTTTCCCACAATGTATTAATGTATTGAATGTAATGAATGCATTACCTCTTCTTCAGACTTTGCAAAATCACTTCCTCAGTATTTTAATATACTCTAACATGACAACTGAAAACCGAAAACAATTATACTTTCAGAAATAAAACAGTGAAATAATACTATTAGAGCTGAATTTCTGTTGAATACATTCACTTACTTATTTACTCTTTGTGCTCCATTGAAACATTAAGGTTAATTTTTTCTGGTAGCAGAAAACCAGAAAAGAAAGCATATTTGATAGAAGTCTCTAGTGGAGATCTGTCAAAGTTTTAAAAAAAAAAAAAAAAAAAAGCTTTCAAATATTATTTATTTATTTATTTGACAGAGAGAGCAGAAACAGGAGGAACAGCAGAGGGAGGGGGAGAAGCAGCACCTCACCCCACCCCCCACCCAGCAGGGGCCTGACCCTGGATTCCAAAACCCTGGGATCATCACCTGAGCCAAAGGTAGACGCTTAACTGACTCTGCCATCCAGACGCACTAAAATATTTCTTTTAGTTCAATCCATAGTTTTTTGAATGTGAAAATCTGATGGACGGTTCAATAAGGAAAGGAAGGCACATTTGGAGAGATTATTCTTGCCTACCTTTCTCCAATTCTTTCTCTCCCCTACATCTGTCTTATGGATACACCTTAATTCCATTTTTTTTCTTTTCCTGCTCCTTTGGGAATCCCTGTAACTGACCTCTTCCATTTATATGCAAGTCACATCCAGGTTTTTCTTAACCTGTACCTCAACCCCTTAGGTCACTGGAGGATCTGTTATTGTATACTTATATTTCCATCTGTATCTATTTCAGGTCTCCAGAAGCCCAACTGGACAGCTCAGTGTTGTATTTTATTTTTACACTACCTCACTTCCCATTGACATCAGTAATAATTCCCTTGAGTCTTTGGACCATCTCCTCTTTTATATGTGTTTTAAAGTAACACATTTCTGCTTATTATTGTGTTGTAGTTGTTCCCATTCCCTAGCCCCTTAGAAGCCCAATGGCTCCATCTCTCAGTGGGATTCCTCATGGCACCACCAACATAATTGCCCTGTGTTCATCATTCCGATCACATCAGAGCCGTCCTGAAAAACCTTTCAGTGGTTCTTAGGATTATAACTCTCAAAAATGAGCTATGTAAACCATTCTGTTTGTTCTTCAAATACCACACTTATATGTTCCCTGAAACAATTTGGGGTGTTCCTTTTTCTCCAGTCATGGCCCAATTTGTTGGTCTCTAAGGGCTTGGAAGAATTCTTTCTGAACATTCCCTAGATTTCCACTTACCCATGTAATAGCCTCTTCTGTTCCATCCCACACATTGTAATTTTCTTCCTTTAATCTTAAACTCTTCTCCTTTCACCGAGAAGGCTTTCCTTATTGACATTACATGCCCCAAATCTCTCCACTTACCAATTGTTTATTACTTCTGTTTTCATACTTTGGTTTATTAAAATTCCTATTTGGTAAATTTTTCTTGTTATTCTTACATCTGTCTTGCCTTTGTCTCAAAGGACATAGTCTTTATAGCTAGTGAATCAAAAACACACAATACCAATGTTATGCCATGCCCTTAATTATCAGTTGTCTATTTAAAGAAGAGAGAGAGAGAGATTGAAAGATTTAGTGTACCTTTTTCTACCAGAAAAAAAAAAAATCTCTGAAGTTTTGTTTTGTTTCTGTTTATTTGTGTCACCCACATTTTTTGTAATGGAAATGATGATGTAATAGAAATGATGATTATAGGGTGATGCCTCATTCTCCATTGGTTATATTACTATATATAGTGTTATTATGTAGAGGAGAGAGCGAGAGAGTTCTATGTATCTATCAGAAGTGAGTAGAGTATAAAGTCAGTAGACATGAGAGCCAGATGGCCTTGGATTATATTTTAGTTGAAAACTTAATTATTAATGCTGTGCACCCAATCAAGTTAACTTCTCTGTGCCTCAGTTCCCTCATTGATTACACAGAAATAGTCATAGTATTTACTTCTTAAGATGAATGTGAGGCTTTAACTTTTTTTAAAAAAAAGATTTTAATTATTTATGTGAGAGAGAGAGAGTGAGAGAGAGCACAAGTCAGGGGGAGAGGCAGAGAGAGAGGGAAAAGCAGACACCCTGCTAAGCAGGGAGCCTAATGCAGGGATCAGTCCCAGGACCCTGAGATCATTACTGGAGTAGAAAGCAGATGCTTAACAATCTGAGCCACCCAAACATCCCCATACTTAAAAAACTTAATAGCGTCTGGCACAAAGTAAATACTCAGTGATATATAACTTCCTCTTCTCTAAAATTAGATTGCGTTTCTTATGTGACTTTCACCATGCTGGCTCAGGGGAGAAAGTGTAGAGAGCAGAGTGTAAAAGAACATACCACCAGCGTCAGAATAGTTAGTAATATAAACTATTCAATGCAGTTAGTGATTAAAGTTACAAATTTAATTATAGTGTATCCTACTGAGAAATTTCATGTTTTAATCATTCAGATAGTAAAATATGCATTTATTTACAGAAAACATATACATGCAAATAGAGGAATTTCTGTGTGTTCTTAATATTGAATAAATGTAAATGTAAACATACATGTTCTTCCTGAACAGTGAAAAACCATTGAAATCTTGGTGGTGAACAATTAAGAGGCTTGTAACCCCATGAGAGAAACAAGCTAAATAGTAGATGAACCAAAAGTTTAAAAGGAAGAATCAGAGAGAAACAGTATAAAAGAGAACCCCTAGAGGAGAACCAAATCTCAAAGATTTTTTTCAAAGGCACCCGCCTCTTTACCAACCATATAGCAAATCCTATAGAGTATTCTCATCCCACTAGATTTTTAGCCCTAAAAACTCATTCACAGCAGTTTCTCTATCTGTCCTCCAACAGCCATTTATATGTCCAAAATTTTCCCAAATCTATAATCAGTAAAATGATAAATGACCCCACTAATATATAACTCCTTCATACCATTCTTATACATAGAAATTCATCAAGTAATATTCAGTAAATTTAATCAACTAATGTTTTACCTAACCTAAGTATAAGGTGAAAACTAACATAACCTGGTTCAAATTTGTGAAAATAGTATAGCAACTATGCAGGTATTTACATGATTTAATAAAATAAGCCCTATAAACATCTAATAAATTTAGGAGTAATTTTGCTAGTTTCGGAGGTGAAATACAAGTTATTCTCTAAACAAAGTCAGGAAAGTTTACCAGTCAAAATGGCATGGGGGCTCGACACTTGGAAATAGCTCCTGTTCACTGGACACACGGCAACAATAGAAATATAGAAACTTTAAAACTTAAAAGGATAAAGTAGATCTTAAAAGCAAGATAATCGTTTATAATGGATTAAAAACAGAGCCAAAGCACAAAGCTCTGAGCATGCTAAGGTCTGACCTAGCCGTGGGCAGTAAGTAGTAGCTCGGAGGAGACAGGGTCGAAAATGCGCTTGGATTTGGGGGTAGCTTTCTTATTCTTGAGTAGAGGCCCAAATAAGCCACTCAGGGGCCAAGACTCATCGGAAGATGTACAACTAGGGAGGCACGTTTTTAAGCCCTGTCCTCAGCCCCCAGCTCAATGGTAGGCAGGCAGGGACACTAGAACCTGTCTCCTTTCCTGAAATAATTCCCAGTCATAGAAAAGAAGCTCTAATCCAGGGGCAGTAGGCTGAGGATACTGAGACTCAAGGACTTCAACCCAGGCTCACTTATAGGGCAAATATTCCATGCCAGGAGGAGCTAACTAAGAAGACTAGGGTGTAGCATCTCTGCTCAGAGCTGTACTCGTAGACCAGGAATATCCCTCTGGCAGAAGTAGGCTACTGTCTTGCTAAGACTGCAATGCAGCATAATAGTTTTGCTTAGGGGGAGAGAAGGATTTAAAGAACAAAGAGCAGTATGACTCAAGATTAACAGATTGCATTTGGAACAGAGTTTGGGGAAGTTCATGGCTAAGGGATTGTGGAAAACAATTGAGATCTTGGTGGTGAGCAGTTAAGAGGAGGGTTGTAATGAGAGAAACAAGCTAAATGGTGGATTAACCAGAAGTTTAAAAGGAAGAACCAGAAAAAGAGACCGTAAAAAGGAGAACTCCTAGGGTGGAAACAAATCTCAAAGTTTCTCTTCAAAGATCACCCCTGAAGGGCACCTGCATGGCTCAGTTGGTTAACTGTCTGCCTCTGGCTCAGGTCATGATCCCAGGGTCCTGGAATCGAGCCCAGAACCCCACACAGGGCTTCCTGCTCAGCAGGGAGTCTACTTTTCCCTGTCCCTTTGCAGCTCCCCTTGTTTGTCCTTTCTCTTTCTCTCTTTCTCTCTCTGTCAAATAAATAACTAAAATCTTAAAAAAAAAAAAAGGGGGGTGGGGGTCATCCCTGCAAAGGGGGACCCAATTTAATGAGTCAGACTGTGGAGAAATTTATGCCCCAGGCTTGTCAGAAACAATAAAGCAATCCACCAGCAATGAGTGGAAGCCAGCAGCAATTTGTGATACCAACAGAGGCAGTAAGCTAACAGAGAAATCAGGGGAAAAGAGCACTGCAAAATCTTTTCTCTACTAAAGGTGATTTTACACATGTCAAGGCTGCATCCACTGCAAAATGACGTCAGAGGCTGCTCCCAGGAGGAGAACTAGTCTTTACTAAAATAGTCCACCCAAAGCACAAAACAACCAACATGGACACAATAAGCTTTAGTGTGTGGAGGGGCGGGGGTAGAACTGGTACCCATAGTGACTTTACTATATTATGGAAAATGTCCATATTTTAATCAAAAACCATGAGACATGCAAAGAACCCAGTAAGCATTATTGACAGGGAAAAAAACAAAACAAAACAGGTAATAAAAGCTACTCTGTATGATGCTATAATGACAGCTATGTATTAATATTCACTTTTCCAAAAGCTTAGAATGTGCAACACCAAGAGTAAAGCCTAAGGTAATCTATGGGCTTTAGGTGATTATGATGTGTCTATGCAGGTTCATCAGTTAGAACAAGGGTACCACACTGGTTGGGGCTTGAAATATATGGTACTCTCTGTCCTTTACTTTCAATTTTGCTGTGAATTTAAAAATTACTTTAAAAAATTATGGTCTTTAATTATGAAAAAAAAAAAAAGAAAAAAAAACCAGAATACCTAACTTTAAAAGGGATATAAAGACTGGCAGTATTGATCAGCCAGATGCCAAGTTTTAGAATAAAGCTACTGTAATTAAGACATCATGGAAACTGTACAAGTATAGACACAGATTTCCAAATGGAGACCTCATCTACAGAAACATGTTACAGAATAATGGTAATACAACAAAACAGGCTAGAAAAAACTGAAAGGAAAAATGTTTGATAATTTCTTATCTGTATGGTAAAATAAAACCAAATTAGATCCTTACCTTATACTTTATATGAAAACAAGTTCCAGATGGACTAAAGGCCTAAATATTAGAAAAACAAAGCAATGGTATCTTGCAAGAAAAAATATTAGATAACATCATCATGATGAGGTAGCAAAGAATTTATTTAAAATATACAAGGGAAAAATCATGAAGCAGAAGAGTGATAAACTTGACTTAATTACACTATAAAAGTCTTTTTATAAACACACTAGAAATGAAGATATAGGATTATATCTTTACGATTTTGGAACAGGAGTACTATGTTGTCATATAAGAAGTACATATTTTGGTCTTTGTTCCCAGCTCCAGGTCAGAGCTTTCTAAAACCTTTGTAATTTCCTGAGAAGGACTATAGGAGCACCTCTTGTTATAATATTTGGGATTTGTTGCCAGTTCCTGAAATGGCTAAAGGATGATAAAGGTGAAGGACTGTCTTCTGTTATGTATCAAGCCCTGCTAAACCACACCTGAGCTTATGCTAATGAGGTGGCTTTTTGTGGCCTTTTAGGGGTGGGGAGCTGGGTTACTAGGGGAACCAACTGCATGATTAGAAAGTTGGAACTTTTAGTCTGACTCTCAATCTCTGGGGAAGAAGGGCTGGAAATGTATAGAATCACTAATGGCCAATGATATAATTCATCATACTTATGTAATGAAGTCTCCATGACCCTAACCTAAGGAGTTCAGGGAGCTTCTGGGTTGGCGAACTCATTGAGGTACCTGGAGGTTTGGAGGCACAGAGTTTTATGTGGCTGTGGAATGGTGTAGGAAGCTGAACCTCTTCTATCTTTCTCTCCAGCCTCCTGGGGCATGTGGCTTTATTTCTCATACCCCTCCCTTCCAGTCTCAAGATGGCCACTCCACCTCTAGCATTATATTTCCTGTCTACATACGAAAAAGTGAGCAAAGTCAGTCAACTGTTTTGAAATAATTTTCCAAGAAGCTGCACTCAAAGTTTCGATTTGATCCTCATTGACTAGAGCTGTGTTATGTGGCCTCTGTATCAGCAGGAGAGACCTGGGAAGGTAATCTTGTACCTGTGTATACTCCCTTGAACAAAAGCAGAGCTGTGTTAGGAAGATGAGGGCAATGAATAGAATTCAACTGGGAGCTGGCAGGGCTACTGCAGAGATCATTGTTTTAGGCATTCTAAGAGGACCTTTATTTTGAGTCTTGTTGGCTTGACTAGAAATAATTTGAGGGTGACAATCTGGCTGGAAATTAACTTATTTGATTTTATTTAAGCCTCTGTTCATAGCAAGTGCTCTGCTCTTGTTTAAATGGCATGTATATTTGAGGTGTGGATGGAGGAGGAGAGAAGTAGTAGATGGAGCTGGTGGGTGTGGAGATTCTGGAGCCCCTTAGAGTCCTCAGGTGAACCATGGCGTCTGATAATTTTGCTTTGAACATCCCTGGGCACAAATGCTTCAAATCAAGTTTTCTTTGCTTGTGGATTAAATCAGCAAAGTGCAAAGATCACAACTCTTGTTAATAATGTGTTTTCATGAGGGGGATTAACTGGATTTTGGCAGAATTCTGTTTTCCTCCTTCTAACTTTTTTCCTTCTCTTCTCGTGGTCTTATAGGAAGAAACTATTAGAACTAATATTTTTTAAAGAGAAAACAATATTCCTCCCATGAGAGATCTTGCCTGAAGCAACCTCGTTTATATGGTGCTTCCTAAGGCAGTAAGTCCAGACTTTTATAGACAGAGTACAACACAGGTGTGCTAGAGCTGCACTAATGAGCAGCATACGCTTTACATTACATTCTCATTTGTGGTGTCATCAGGGTCCAAGAAAGCAAAAATATTACAAATTTAAGGGGGAAAAAAGGGAAGATTCTAAGTCTCTTTTAAAAGTAAAGTATGCTGGGAATCATAAATAAAATAAAAACTTTGACTTATTACAGTGCACTCTACTTACAGCAAATCATTCACCAGTGAAAATTACATGGAGAAAGAATGTTAAAGTCTACAAGAAAAGGGGGAATAAAACTGGTTTTCCTATAATGTCATTTTGGGCCAACCTTGACCAATCTCCATTCTAGAATCAAAGTTTGGCCCAGTACCTTGATCTTCATAGAAGTTCTGCTAACAATGGCTTTTATTTTTTTTTTTTAAGATTTTATTTGTTTATTTGACAGACAGAGATCACAAGTAGGCAGAGAGGCAGGCAGAGAGAGAGGAGGAAGCAGGCTCCCTGCTGAGCAGAGAGCCCAATGTGGGGCTCGATCCCAGGACCCTGAGATCATGACCTGAGCCGAAGGCAGCAGCTTAACCCACTGAGCCACCCAGGCGCCCCTAACAATGGCTTTTAAACGGGGTAAAAAAACTGAGACCAGATTAATGACTTAACCTCAAGTCTTAACTTCTCTGGACACTGTGCACCATGCCTCAGACTCTTAAAAAACTCTAATTGGCTCATCTACAAAAGTCAACTTCAAATTTGATCTTGGTGTCATATGGAAGGATCCTTCCTATTACAGTCAAAGGTGGTTACGATGGGGCTCCTGTGGGACTCAGTTGGTTAAGCATGTACCTACTGCTCAGGTTATGATTCCAGAGTCTTGGGATAGAGGCCAGAGCCAGGCTCCCTGCTCAGTGGGAAGCCTGCTTCTCCCTCTGCCCCTTACCCTGTTCCTGCGCTCTCTCACTTTCTCTCTTTCTCTCTCTTGAATAAATAAAGTCTTTAAAAAAAAAAAAAAAAAAAGATGGTTGTGAATCTTCAGAATCTCTCTGCAGCTACAAACAATATCTGGATTACTAAGAACCATCTTGGAAAAGGACATTTGCTTGAGCTCCTTATTGTATTCATAAGAAATAATGAAGACAGCAATTCACAATCATACCCTCTTCCATTGCACATAAGTTTAAAATTGTTCTGGATGTTAAGATGTGCAAAAAATTTGAAGGACACTTCCACTTTGATTTTTAGCCCCAACCATCAGGTGGTGAGGAGGAAGATAGTAAAAGCAGAATGCTGAGCAAAAGTATCAGCCTTTTATGACTAATGTTGAAGTGCGTGCGTATGAAAGATGTGGGAGAAAGTAGAAGATTATATTTATACATTCTGGACAGTTGAGTCCCTTCTAATAGTGACTGATGACTCAGGAGATACGAAGCCGATCACTAGAGGGTGGGATGAAGTCAGACAGTGGACTACCCAAAGCCTAGTACTTTAAGAAAAAGTAGAGAGGGAGACAGGCCAATCACATACCAGTCACCTGGCAGATGACACCAGATCCAAGCAGGGCAGGTGCAACAACCAGGGTCCTGGAGCACAGTTAAGATTAGAGCTGACTGGAGTTGATGAGGACAGAAGGAAACTGAGAAATACCTCTCCATTTGGGAGAGAGAGTTCTTCGGGTGGCTTCTTATGAAGGTATGTGCCCTTCCCTGCCCCCAAATATCATGCTACCTCTGGTATTTGAGGGGTAGCATTTGATAATATTTCATCAGGTTGTCATCTCCCCCACACACACCTTTCTAGTTTTGACACATTTCACACAGTTGTCATACCCACTGTCCTCAGACAAGTCTGTGTGCTTCGGACAAATGGAGCTGTGCTAAATACAAATGTCTATAACTGATAAGGAAAGGAATGAGGCATCTGGAAGGTTTACTGTAGCTAAGACTAGAAAAGGACTCTGTTCCTTCTCCTTCTCTCCTTGGAAACTGATGCCCTTTCATCTTTCCATCTAAACACTTGTTCTTCCATATTTTCTGTTTTTTTGTTTTGTTTTGTTTTGTTTTTCTTGCCAAAGCCAAGATAATTCTTCCAGGTGTCAAATCTGTCCTCTTCTTCTATGTGGAATCTCATCATGCCTGCCAATCTCTGCTTTTGAATTTATATTTTCCTTTTCTCTATCACCACCTAGACCAGACCCTGATCACGCCAAACCCGGATCATTTTAATAGTTTCCTGATTTGTTGGGCTGCTCCCAGCCTTTCCTCTCCCCTATCTGTTTTCGCTGTGGGACCCTTGCACAGTCTCCTCACCTTTAATAATGGGTCTAAATCCCCTCTATAACACTTGGGATCTGGTCCACCTTCTCCATCCAGCCACATTTCCTGCCTACCCCTTATCACTCATCTTCCTATCTCTATTTTGGCCATGTTTTCCCCCCACTTCATCGAATCAATTCTGTGCTTACAATGACTTCTCCTTCCTCTCCAGCTATCCAAATGCTACTTATCCTTCCAAGTTCATGTCAAATTATCTCCATTAAGTCTTCTCTGAAAAATTTGGTCCCTTTAAATTCCATAGTCCTAACTGTCAGTGCCATTATTTAGGAACCTAGGATATTATGTTCTGAGTGGTGTGATTTAATTCTTGTTTTATAAGTTCAAGGTTGTCTCCTTAAACTGCTTTTTAGGATGATGACTTCGTGATACATTTCTCCTAAATTAAATTGTTGCTCCTCAGTGAACATGCACGTGGTACACTCTGCATACAAGGGTTGTTTAATATACATTTATAAAATTTGTCTGACAACATGAAAAAAATTACGGTAAGAAGGGCTTTTGGAAAGTCAGCTTGAGATTTGGAGAGGTTTAAACATTTTATACACAAGAATTAGTTTGAAGACACACACAAAGAATGAAATATTCTGCTCCCTCTGACCTTTGCACCAGCAATGATGCTGGCAAATTCTACTCTATTTTCTTGGCCCTTTTACCACCATTTCTGGGCTGCTTAATTGGCCTGCATTCCAAGTTCATCACTGGAATGTGAGACATCACCTACACATTTAAATAAATAGTGAACTCTGACCTCTTACTTTTCCAAGTGAAACAGGGGTTCCAAAAATGGGACCCCACAGCTCTGCCATGTCCTTTGAAACTTGAGGAAGGTTCTGCATAATCTCCTCACACCTCTATGTTAAATTCACCTTCTCATCCCCCAGAAATGATGCTAAAGCAAGACAGGGGTTAAAATCATATGGAAGGATAGAGAAGGATTAAGTAAATTTGATTTTAACTGAGAAACAATTTTCATTCTAAATAACTTGCATACAACGGTACATTCAGTTAAACAAAATAATATAATTTTTATTAAGTATCAAAGAAGCAGAGAGCCTGGGTGAAGTTGTATCTGGCTGGGGATCTGCTCCTCATTGGATGATCTGATTAGTAAACACTATAACAAAGGTAGAGAATATACCCAGAATGTGAAAATTGATTAAATAACAAAGAATGAAAATTCTCTTCTATTATATCTTCCCTATTCCATCTTCAGGGACTATAGCAAAATTATTTAAAGTATGGAAACCGTGTAAAATTTATAAAATCATAAAGGAAAGGAAAGGAAAGTTGATTTTAGACTATTAAAATCACAGCAGGACTTGGATCAGGGAAAACTGAACTGACATGCATTATCTACACACAGAAGTAGAATCTGGAAGTCATCAATTAATTTTGATTAAAAGCATCTCATTTTTATTCTTTTTTAACACACATGGTTTAGAATTTCAATAATCAAACCATAATGGGTCGAAAATACCAAGTTGGCTCACCAAATCTTTGTGTAGACGAGATTAGCATTCAATAACATGCTGCCTAATCTCACTCGCCCTAAACACATTATTTTCAGATTTGACTTAAATAGCTAAGTTACCACTTTATCTCTCTCTTTGTCCAAGCCAATCCCTTCCCTCGCTTGCTTTTACAATGCCATCTTTTCTTCTTACTCAATATTATCAAACCAAACCACAAATCTAATTAAGCTGTCTTGATGCCAAAATCTCTGCTCCTGGAAAAATGCATCATGCAGCACATCTAGGTAAGTGAATTAAAAAAGCATCCAGGCAGGTATCTGGTGAATGTCTCAGTTCATCCTTGCATAATAAACTATCTTCTCCTGCTCATTCATTTGTCAGTCACAGTAACTAAGGATTATTATTTGCTGAATGTACGTGACACCAGCAATTTGCAAAGTCTGTTGGCAAGAAAATCAGGTTAGAATGACAGAGTGAGAAATTAAGCAGAAGCCTGATGTAATTAGCTACAACAATCAGTGCTCTAATTTCTGATTTATTGTTTCCTGTTTTCCTGCTGCACTCCACTCTGTGTATACTGTATGTGCTTCATATAGGTCAAACAATTGCCTTATCAGTCCTGGCAAAGCAAGGGGTCAGAGTTAACAATATTTATTTAAACATGCAGGATGCTTCCAACTGCAATTAGGAAATAACTATTACTAATAGGTCTTTGGCACTACTTCCTCATTTATGCAGTTTTTTGGAAAAAAAAAAAAGAAAAGAAACAGAAACAAGAAGGAATTGGGATTCATTTCTTACATATGCACCAGAGTTGTTTTCATTCTCCTTGTAAAATAATTTTCCTCACTTGCAAAAAGGTCTGATTCTAAATGAGCCAAACAAAACTTTAACACTACAGCTGAGTATTCATAAAAATATGGAAAAAGTATCCTTCTTGATAATTAATGCAGTTTTATTTTCAAATCTCTGCTAAAGTGTTATTATTGACCTCCCCCTCATAAACACCATGAAGAATTTCTTTGCTTTCTGTCATTCAGTCACAAACATACATGGAATTAGTCGTTCTTTCCATATTTAAGAAGCAGTCTTTAAAATTGCATGTAAGATCTACTTTGAAAAGGAAAATCATGAGCATTTTTAAATTCAAGAATTTTTAAAAAGAGACCTTTAAAATAAAACAACAAACTCCTATGAGATTAAAAAAAAAAAAACACTCTGCTTAACTCAAATTAATGTTCACGTTTCTGAAAAGATGAATATAACTCAAGTCCATGTAAATTCAAATGAAATTTTTATCACTGGCCATGTAAAGAACAATTTTATAGGTCATTTTGAAAAACAGACAAACTGGATATGATAAAATAAATATTTTTGGTTTTATTCCTTTTATAAAAAATTTAAGTTTTTATTTTAATTCGTTAGTTAATACACAGTGTTATTTTAGTTTCAGGTGAACGGTATAGCTATTCAACAATTCCATATGTTTGTATTCTTTCAATTTCAAAATTTTACATATCCAGCGCTCCCAGAGCATTATATACCTACAATAAAATGAAGCAGAATTTTTACAAGGCCTTCAGGGAGGTCCCAGCTGACTGCACAGCAACATGGGAATTAGAAGGACAACACTGAGTGTTCAGGAGACCTGGATTTTTATCTAGGCCATTTCTTTCATTAACTAATGGTCTTGAACAAGTCATTTGCCCTCTCTATAGTTCATTTTCCTTAGAGATAAAATGAGTTTTGACTTTATCTTTAAATCCTTTTTTTTTTTTTTTAAAGACTTATTTATTTATTTTAGAGAGAGAATCTCAAGAAGACTCCCCATTGAGCCAGAGCCTGACCGGGGAAGGACGGGGGACTTAATCACATGACCCTAAGATCATGAACTGAGCCAAAATCAAGAATTTAACTGACTGAGCCACCCTGGCGCTCTATTCTTTAAATCCCTTTTATAACAAAAATTAGTATAAATCAAGCATTTATGCTTTGTGTCGGCATTATGCTAAGTATTTTTAAAGCTCTGTCCTTTATTTTTTTTCTATTAATACAACTAAATTAAAATATAATCAAATTCAAATTAAATTAAAACCTAAAACATTATAATGGATAAAGAGGGGAATTATATACTTGTAAGACACATGAGGAGAAAGATTTTCTATTATATTTTCCCATATTTCTGTTCTTACTATTGTTCTGTCCTTCCTGATGCTCCATGATTCCTTCATTTGTCATTTCCTTTTCATTTGAAGAACTTCCTTTAGCTGTTCTTGAAGGGTAGGTCTGCCAGTGACAAATTCTTTTAGTTTCCTTTCATAAGAGAATGTCTGGGTTTCCTCTTTATTTCTAAAGGATAGTTTCCCTGGATATACAATTCACTGTTGACAGTTCTTTTCTTACAAGTTGACAGACATTCCATGTTTTTTTTTAATTCTCTGAATAGTCTATGAAATAAGAACTCATTCTCTCTGCTTTACAGATGAGAAAACTGAGACTGAAATTTGGGGACTTGCCTGAGGTTATTCAGCTGGAATGATACCCAAGGATCTTTCCAAACCAGGTTAATTAGTGCTCAAGTGCTTAAACTTTTTGCTCTACAGCCTTAAATCTTAAGCTCTTAACATATTAAGATTCTAATCAAACATACATACAGATCCATAGAAATCAACACTATACTATACTATATCTTAAACCAAAATGTAGAAATCTACAAAGTTCTGCTCATATAATATTGAATACCTTAATGTGTAAGCTTCCAATTGTATTTGTATCTAAGAATAGTTCTATGAAAATGCCAATAAAGAGTTCCAAACAAATAGCATGAAATCAATCACTGAATAGTTGCTGAGCACCTACTATGTTCTTAATTCAGAATTCTATCCTATAGAAAGTTAGAGACATCTAACATGCCTCTTCTTCTCCCAAGAGATTAATGATTCAGTTGGAGTTATAATCCATGTTATACATTTGTTTATGGTAAAATCTGAGGTGCACACAAAAAGTGCTGAAGGATTTCAGCTGAAAGATTTCAACTCTCAGAGTAAGAACAGTCAGAGGCAAAGAACCCAAGAGGTAAATGAATAGAATAATCCAAATTAATGGCAGTGGGAAAGAAGAGCTTTACTGGGGGAAAAAATGGCAGGGAGATGTTGGTTAAGGGATTAAATAGAGACTGGAGTGTTTAAGAAAGTCTATAGTATTCAGGCCTGAGTGGTGAGGTCTAAGTAGACAGAGTCCAGTTATTGTTAGGGAAACACTTATGAGGATCTCCTGATCAAAGCTGACCTTCAAAGACATGTCCTGAAGGGGACACCTGAGCTAACTAAGCTTTGAGGGATAAATGGGTCATATCTAAATGAAGAACCAAAAGAAGAAGATTCTGAGGCACAAGATAAACATGCTTGAAGGTGAAATACTGCATGTTTGTGGTTCCGAAAGAAGTTCAGAACAGTTGAAGTATGGGGTGCTAGAGTATGTGATGGGAAAAAAAAAAACAAAAACAAAACACTGGAAAAAGGTACTGGGCAAAGTCTTAAAAAGCCTGTTATATCTTCATCTGAAGATAATAGGGAACAACAAATGAAGCCTTGGGTTGCTTCCAATATCTTGGCTATTATAAATAATGCTGTAATAAACATAAGGGTGCATATATATTTTCAAATCAGTGTTTTCAATTGGGTAAATGCCCAGTAGTGGAATTATTGGATCATATAATAATTCTATTTTTAAGTTCTTGAGGAATCTTCTTATTGTTTTCCATGGTGGCCGCACCGATTTGCATTCTCATCAACAGTGCACAAGTGTTCTTTTTTCTCCACATCCTCTCCAGAGAAACAAAAATACCACATGATTTCACTCATATGTGGAATTTCAGAAACAAAACAAATGAATAAACAAAAAAGGAGATAAAAAGACAAAACAAACAAACAAACAAAAACCCCAGATTCTTAAATACAAAGAACAACCTGACAGTTGCCAAAGAGAGGTCTGTGGGAGGATGAGTGAAATAAAGGAGATTAAGCGTACACTTATCCTGATGAGCACTGAGTAATGTATAGAATTGTTGAATTATCATATTGTATATCTGAAACTAATATAACACTATATATTAATTATATGGAAAGAGAAAGAAGAAAAAATAATAGGGAACAATGAAAAAATAACATGATTGGACTTGAATCTGGAAAAGCCAGATATTCAGCATATGTGATTATGTCATCTGCAAAGTAGTTTTATTTATGACTTCCCAATCTGTGTACCTTTTATTTTCCTTTCTTGTTTTATTGAATTAGCTACAACTTCCAATATGATAGTTGAAAAGAAGTAGTGAGAGGAGATATCCTTGCCTTGTTCCTGATAATAGTGGGAATGTTTCAAGTTTCTCATCATTAAGTATGTTAGCTGTAGGGGGTTTTTTGTTTGTTTGTTTCTGGGGGGAGTTTGTTTGTTGTAGCTACTCCTTATCAAGTTGAGGAAATTCTCATGTATTCCTAGCTTGTTGAGAGTATTTATCAGCAATGAGTTTTGGATTTTGTCAAGTGCTTTTTCTGTACCTATTGATAAAACTCATGTGATTTTTTTAGCTTATTAATGGGATGGATTACATTAATTGATTTTTGAATGTTGAACCAGCTTTGTATACCTGAGATAAATCTCATTTGGTATGGTGTATAATTCTTTTTATACATTTTTGGATTTTATTTGCTAATATATTGTCAAGGATTTTTGTGTCTATGCTCAAAGAGAAATTAATCTGTAATTTTTTTTCTTAATGTCTTTGCCTGCTTTTGGTAGTAGAGTAATGCTAGCATCACAGGATGAGTTAGGAAGTATTCCCTCTGCTTCTGTCCTCTGAAAGAGATTTAAATAACTGGTATGTTTCCTTCCTTAAATGTTAGGTGGAATTCAAAAGTGAATCCTTCCGGCCCCTAGCTTTTTGTTTGGAGAAGTTAGCAATATCTACTCAAATTCTTTAATAAATATAGGCTTATTCAGTTTTTTTTGTTGTTGTTGTTTTTTCTTGTGTGAATTTTGGCATTGCATGTGAAACACATTGGCCCATTTCTCTAGATTACCAGTTTAAGGGCATAGAGTTAATTATAGTATTCCTTGATTATTCATTTAATGGCCAAGGGATCTGTGGAGATGTCCCTCCTTCAATTTCTCATTTTAGCAATTTGTATTTCCTCTTTTTTTTCTTACCTGCTTAAGGCTTTTCAATTTTATGTATCTTTTCAAAGAACAAGTGTTGGTTTTGTTAATTTAGTTCCTACTTTCAGTTTCTATTTATTGTTTCTTTTCTTCTACTTGCTCTGGATTTAATTTGTTCATCTTTTTTTTTTTTTAATTTCCTAAATTGGAGACTTTGATTACTGATTTTAGATCTTCCTTCTTTTCTAATATATTCATTTAATGTTATAAATTTCCCTCTATGGACTGTTTTTGCTACATCCCACAAACTTGTTTGTTTCCATTTTTATGTAGTACAAAATATTTTTAAATTTCTTTTCAGATTTCTTCTTTGATCCTTAATTTATTTGGAAGTGTTCTGTTCAATCTCCATGTATTTTGAGATTTTTCACTTATCTTTCTGTTACTGACTACTAATTAATTCCATTGTGGTCTGAGAACAGACATTGTATGATTTCTATTTTTTTTTTTTCAGATTTGGTAAGGTGTATTTATCTTCTAGAATGTGGTTTATCTTGGTTGAATGTTTCATGTGAGTTTAACAGGAATGTCTGTTCTGTTATTTGATGAAGTAGTCTGTATGTGTCCACTGTAGCCAGCTGATTGACAGTGGTGTTGAGTTCAGCTATATCCTTATAGAATTTCTAACTACTGTATCTACCCATTTCTAATAGAGGGGTATTAAAGTCTTCAGCTCTAATGTGGACTCATCTATTTCTCCTTACAGTTCTTCCTCATGTAGTTTGATGCTCCATCATTAGGCACATACATGTTAAAAATCATTATGTTGCCTTGGAAAATTGATCTCCTTACCATTTTGTAATGACCTTCTTTATTGCTAATAATTTTCCCTGCTTTGAAATTTTGCTTTGTGTGCAATTAATATAGCTACTGCTTTTTTAAAAATTAGAGTTACCATGGTATGTTTCTTTATTCACTTACGTGTAGTCTAGATGTGTCTTCATATTTAAAGTGGGCTTCTTATATATAACATATATTTGGATCTTGTTTTTTGATCCACTCTGACAGTCCCTGTCTTAGTTGTCCAATTTAAACCATTAATATCGAAGATGACTATTGATATAGTTGGATTAATATTTATCATATTTATTACTGTTTTCTATTTGTTGTCTCTGTTCTTTATTGCTTTTTGTCTTCTGTTTTTTCTGTATTTTAATTGAACATTTTATATAATTCTGTTTTTTTCTCCTTTCTTAGAGCATCAGTTATACGATTTTTTAAAACATTTTTTAGTGTTTGTTCTAGAGTTTCCAATGTATATTTATGATGAATCTAAGTATACCTTCTAATAACACTATCCACTTCATGGACAGTGTGAGTACCTTGTAATGACAAATAATCCTAATTCTTCTCCCACTATTGTCATTCATTTACCTTATTATAGCACATGGAAGCATATATGTAAATATATACATATATATGGCACATACATAAGCACATATAATCAAATACATTGTTTCTGAAAGAAAAGGATCATATGATCATCTCAATAGACAAAGTATTTAACAAAATTCAAAATCCATTTATGATAAAAACATTTAACAAGTTAGGCATAGAAGGAATATATTTCAACATAATAACATAATAATAGGCCACATGGTACATAATAAAGGCCATACTTAATGGTAAAAGGTTAAAGGTTTTTCCTCTAATATCAGGAACAAGAGAAGAATTCTCACTCTCAGCACTCCTACTCAACATAATGCTGGAGGTCTAACTAGAGAAATCAGGCAAAAAAAAAAATTAATAAAAGACATCAGAAATAGAAGAGAAGAAATACAACTGTCCTGTTTGCAGATGACAAGGTTTTATGTATAAAAAATCCCAAAGACTCAACTAAAAAATTATTAAGACTGATCAATGAATTCAGTAAATTTTCACTATACAAAATTAACACACAAAACAAGCAGCATTTCTGTGCACTAACAGTTCATTATCTGAAAAAGAAACAAAAACAATTGTTTTCATTTACAATAACATCAAAACAATAAAATAATTAGGAATGAATTTGGCCAAGAAGGTTAAAGATCTCTAATCTGGAAACTATAAACCATTGATGAAAGAAATTGAAGGAGACACAAATAAATAGAAAGGTATCCCATACTCATCCATTGGAAAAAGTAATATTGACTATTGCTAAAATGTCCATAGATTCAGTGCAATCCCTATCAAGATTCCAATGACATTTCTTACAGAAATTTAAAAAAAAAAAAAAAACACTCTTAAATTAACATGGAACCACAGAAGATGCTGAATAACAAAAGAAATCCCAAGGAAGAACAATGCGGGAGGCATCATACTTCCTGACTTAAAGCTATAATATAAAACTATAGTAATTAAAACAGTATGGTACTGGGATAAAAACAGACTAATAGAACAATATGACAGAATCAAAAGTCCAGAAACAAATCCAAGCATATATACTTTCACTAATATTTGATAAGAGAGCCAAGAATACTCAATGGAGAAACAACAGTGTCTTTAATAAATGGAGATGGGAAAATTGGATAGTCACATGTAAGAAAATGAAAGTTGAACCCCATCTTACATCACTCACAAAAATTTTCTTAATTAGATTATTAAATGTTTAAATGTAAGACTTGAAACCATAAAACTCCTCGAAGAAACCAAGAAAAAAAAAATCTCTTTGACATGGATCTTGGTAATGTTTTTTTTGGCAATCACACATAAAGCACATGCACCAAAATCAAAATAAACAAGTAAGATCACATCAAACCAAAAAGCTTCTGCACAGCAAACAAAACCACCACCAACAGAGTGAAAAGACAACCAATGGAATTGGAAAAACATATTTGTAAATCATATATCTGATAGGGGGTTAACATCCCAAATATACAAAGAACTCATACAACTCTACAGTAAAATTAATAACAGTAACAACAGTAATGATTCAATTTAAAAAGGGCAAAGGACCTGAATAGATATTTTCCAAAGAAGATATGTGAGTAGCCAACAGGTACATGAAAAGATATTCAACAGCACTAGTCATTATGGAAATATAAAGTAAAGCCACAAGGAGATATCACTACATGTCTGTTAGAAGGGTCATCATCCAAAAGACAAGAAAGAACAAATGCTATTGTGGTTGTGGAGAAAAGGAAACCCCTTTACTTTGTTGATGGGATTGTAAATTGATACAGTCATGGTGGAAAAACAGTATGGAGGATACTCAAAAAATTAAAAATAGAACTACCATAGAATCCACCAATTCCACTTCTAGGGATGTAAAGGAAACCAAAACGTAAATTTGAAAAGATATCTGAACCCCCGTGTTCATAGCAGCATTATTTACAATAGCCAAAACATGGTACTAACTTAAGTGTCCCTCAATTGATCAATGGATATATATACATATACATACCCACACACATATACAATGGGGTATTACTCAGCCGTAACAAATGAGAAAAATCCTACCATCTGCAACAACATGGATAGGCTTAAAGGCATGCTAAATGAAGTAGGCCAAGGAAAGACGAATACTGTATGATCTCACTTACATGTGGAATCTAAAAACAAAACAAAATACAACAAAGTAAAAAACACCAACTCATAAAAAAAAGTCATCAGATTTGTGGTTACCAGAAACAGGGGGTAGAGGGTGGAGAATTTGGAGAAATGTAGTTGAAACATACAAACTTCCAGTGATAAGACAAATAAATACTAGGAATGTAAAGTACAACATGATTACTAATACAGCTGTATAATATGTAAGAGAGTTGTTAACACAGTAGATTCTAAGGGTTCTCATCACAAGGAAAATTTCATTTCTTTTTATTATATCTATACAAAATGATGGATATTAACTAACCCTACTGTGTTAATAATTTCACAATATATATAAATCAAACCATCATGCTGTATTCCTCAAACATATACAGTGGTATTTGTCAAATTGTTTCTCAATTAAACTGTTAAAAATGCAATTACTATTATTCTTTTGAAAAAACTATTTTGTTATATCAATTAAGAATAAGAAGATCAAAAGTTTTAAACTTTATCTTTACTATTTCTTCTTCAGTATTCTTATTTTCTTTATGTGGATCTGAGTTTTTTTTTTTTTTTTTAAGATTTTATTTATTTATTTGAGAGAGAGAGAATGAGAGGAGAGAAGTCAGCGAGAGAGAAGCAGACTCCCTGCTGAGCAGGCAGCCCGATGTAGGATTCTATCCCAGGACTCCAGGATCATGACCTGAACCGAAGGCAGTTGCTTCACCAACTGAGCCACCCAGGCACCTGGATCCGAGTTTCTGACCTATGTTATTTCCCTCCTCTGTAAAGAACTTCTTTTAACATTTCTTGCAAAGCAATTCTACTCTAACAAATTCCCTCAATTTTTGTTTGTGTGAGAAAGTATTTCGTTTTCCCCCCTTTTAAATAATAATTTTTCAGTGTACAAAACTCTACTTGGTGGTTTTCTCTCTTGACACTAAATATTCCACTCCACTCTCTTACTTGAATATTTTTTTAAGAAGTCAGATGTAATTCTTGTCTTTGTTCTTCTATAGGTAGGGTGTGTCTTTGGCTTCTTTTAGAATTTTTTTTTCTTTATCTTTGATTTTTCTGTAGTTTAAAAAATTATATGTCTGGTGGAGGGTTTTTTGACATTTATCCTGCATGATGTTCTCTAAACTTCCTGGCTCTATGGTTTGCTGTCTGACATTAACTTGGGGGAATTCTCAGTCATTACTGTTTCAAATATATATTTGTTCCTTTCTGTTTTTCTTACCATTTTGGAATCCCCATTACACATATGTCACACCTTTTATAGTTGTCTCTTAGTCTTTGATATTCTGTTCTCTTCCCTCTAGTCTTTCTCTCATTACTTTTCAGTTTTCAAGGTTTCTAGACATATCCTCAAGCTGAGAGATTCTTTCCTTTCTTTTCAAGTCTATGAATAATCTCATTAAAAGTATTCTTCATTTCTGTTACTGTGGTTTTTTTTTTTCTTTTTTGTTTTTGTTTTTTATCTCTAGCATTTCTCTTTGGTTCTTTTTAGGGTTTCCATCTTTCTAATTATGATTGCCAGTTGTTCTTTTTGCTGCCTAGTTCACCCATTAGAGCCCTCAGCATATGAGTAATTGTTGCTTTAAATTCCTGGTATAATAAACCCAACATCCCTGCCATGTCTTGTTCTGACACTTGCTCCATTTTTTCATCTTGTGGGGTGGGATGTGTTCCTTTTTGCATGCCATGTAATTTTTTTCTTAATAGCTGCACATGATGTACTTGGGTAAAAGGAACTGCTACAAATAGGTTATTACTAATGTGGTGGTGAGATATGGGGAAGTAAAGGTATTCTATAGGTGTATGATTAGGTCTCAGTCTTTCACTAAGCCCATGCCTCTGGACTATGAAGTTCACAAGTGTTTCTAGTTTTTTCCTTTCTTTGGTGACAAAGGACAGCTAGAGTGGGATGAAGTTGGATATTTCCCTTCATCCACATGAAAGTCTAGAGCAACTAGAGTCTGGTTGTCCTTCCCCTAAGGCAGTTAGGCTCCGATAATATGTGGTTCTCATGACAATTTCCACACATGAGGTCTCTACTCTAGTAAGCTGAGACTGTCTATAGTCACCTGTCTCTCCAATCTTATGCTCTCATTTCTCCTTTGGATCCTAGAAAAGTTATTGATTTTTCTGTCTGTTCACCATTTTACTTGTTATTAGGATTAAGTGGCAACTTCCAAGTTCTTTATGTGTGGAACCAGAAACAGGAAGTCCCTGTTTTGTTTTGTTTTGTTTTTAAATGTGAGTGATAGGGTAAACATTGGTGTCATTTATAGAAACAATATTTATCATTAGTGAGGTAATGTTGATGTTTATACAGACACAGCTGTGACATAAACCTATACATGGTCTATACCAAGCTGTACTATGAAAGGCATATATTCCTTAATTCTTTCATTTATTCCACAAATATTTACTAAGTGCAAATGGATCCTATGTTGTACTGAGAAAACAGTGGGGACAAGTTAGACAAATCTTTATTCTCATAGCAGAAACTCTGGAGTTCAAGGTATCTATCAGAAGGTGAAAGGCCCCATGAATGAAAACTGGCTGAAGTTGAGCCACCTTGGGTACAATCTTTAAGAACACCAAGGCAGACAAAATGGACAACATCCAGACTGGAGAGCTAATGGAAGTCATCTAACGCCGTGTAGTTTTGGATCACAGACTTAAATTTCTCACAAAGAACAGACACATCTACAAGTATGACGGCTTATGAGAATCCAGATTTAAGAAACTTTGATTCCTTCAAAACTCACTATTGCCTTGAGCTAATAGAGAAGATCTTATGTATGAAGGGCTAAAATTGAGGGACAATAAAATTTTGGGGACTGCTGTTTTCCTTTGACATTGGTAACCAGCTGCTGTTTGAAATACCCTTCAGCAACACAGGGCACCACAGGCAAGAATGAAGTGACACTGGGATTCCACCAGAATGTTGATTCCAAAGTCTCTCTCTTGAGGTGCACTTCTTTCTGTTTCCCACCCTAGTGGATGATGTGGACCTGGTTGAGGTCTTTACCCAGTACATACTAAGATGTCCAAAACCCTGGAGGCCTGGAGATGCGTTTTCCAGAAGCTGCAATGTCTGACTTCTTGTCGTTGTGAGACCATTTCGATATACCCCAACTTTCTGCAGCTGCACAACAAGACCTTTGACTATAAGATCCCTTATACCAACATATTTAATCTCTTTTTGCTGCCCTACAAAGATTGGCACCACGTGTTCTTTGTGATCAGCCTGGATCTGCCCCGCACAAAGGATCAAACCTATTGGCACTTCCTGATCCTCCTTTTCTCCAAGAACAAGGGTATTTTCTCCAAGAACAAGGGCATTTTATTTATTTATTTATTTATTTATTTATTTATTTATTTATTTTTAGAGAGAAAGGGTGAAAGAGTGCAAGTGTGGGAGGGGCAGAAAGAAGGAGAAAGAATCCTTAAACACACTCCCCACTGAGTGGAGAGGCTGATGTGAGGCTTGATCTCACAACTATGAGATCATGACCTGAGCTGAAATCAAGAGTCCGATGATTAACAGACTGAACCACCCAGGGACCCCAAGGAAATTTTTTTGACTTCCATAATGAATGAGGAAGAGATGGTAAAGTACTTTGATAAATATCAAGAACGTGTCATGATCCCTCCAAGAGATGGTTAATTGGTTATGAAAACACTAACAAACAACAAGTTTATAGTTCCTAGCAACTTCCAAAGGCACTCGGGGCTTGGTGAACTGCCTGCTCCTATAAGGCAAGCTCAAGACTACTGCATCTGCTGAAGTGGGGTTTTTTTTGTTTTGTTTTTAAGATTCTATTTATCTATTTGACAGACGGAGATCACAAGTAGGCAGAGAGGCAGGCGGAGAGAGAAAGAGAGAGAGAGAGAGAGAAGGAAGCAGCCTCCCTGCTAAGCAGAGAGCCTGATGTGGGGCTCGATCCCAGAACCCTGGGATCATGACATGAGCTGAAGGCAGAGGCTTTAACCCACTGAGCCACTCAGGTGCCCCTGGAGTGAGGTTTTATATAGGCTCACAAGCCACCTATGCACATCTGCTCTGAGAAGATCTGCTTTGTCAACTTTGTCTGTGGCCTTACTACCTCTTGCTCATTTGACTTTGATATTGAGACTAAGCAAGACACCCAGTACACCATCAGAAGCATCAAGAGGCAGGAGTATGGGAAACTGATTCTGTTAATGCAACAGATTCAACATTAAAAATGAAATATTGAAAGATAGGATAAATCAGAACTACAATAAATATATCTCTAACTGTGATGAACATGACCATGATGTCCACTTGGAGCTGATAAAGTCTACCTACTTAGAGAATGCCATCAACAACAGAAATGACTCAGGAGAAAGAACCAATAAGGCATTCAGCTCAGATGGAGGAGGAAGAATTGGCACAGACATTTGACAGCAATGCCTCTGCCTGTTCCTCCACGAATGAGGTTAACAGTGACTGAAATGAAAAGAAGAGGAAATACTTCAAAAAGGCCAAGGTTCATGGGTTGCAAGAAGTCTGTAAAGACAGAGAAGTGCAAAGACCTCTATGTCCCTAAGGGGCATATTTATGCACAGATGCCATGGCTCAATGCTGGCTGAGAAGGAGACTACATCAGAGTACCTTAGCCTCAGTATTATGGATCTTTCCAGGAAGGCAAATAAGATCTGGAAAGGAATGTTTAAAGAGAAGAAAGAGGAATAACATCGCAAGGCTGAGAATACCAGGAAGTTATATGAATAAACCATGAAAGAATATAAAGGAGTCCACGGTGAATCTTCTAAGACAGACAAGTCAAAGAAAAGGAAAAGTAAAGATGGAAAAGAAATCAATGCCTTCCAGGGGCTCATTATCTAAGTCTTTCCCAAGATAGCTAAGTGAGGAATGAGGGTTTCAGGGAAATAGTCTGTGTCCTGTGGTGACAACTTTTTAGGAAAGAACAAGAGAAAAAAAGAAAAAAAGAAGGAAGAGAAAGGAGGATAAGGACTCTAAAGAAGAGGAACTAGTCAATACTTCCCCAGCTCAGAGGACTGCATGACAGGATCCTGTAAGCAGAGAAAGGAAAATATTTCCTCCTTGCTTTTGTTCTGCCACACCTTAGTCTCCCCATCCATGTTTTGGTACCAGTTTCTCCTCATGTGAAATGTCATCCTTGGGTTATGTGCCATCCAAACAAATTCCCCTAATGATATGCTCTTTACTGGGGCAACAAGAGAGGTACCTTATCTGCTCCTTCACATGGATGACTCTTTATGACTTGGGGAGAGATTGGGTGGGAGGCAGGTTAATGCAGGTTCAAAATCCTCCTAATTCCCCAGCCTTGAGAATATATTCAAGGTGCTGCAGCAAGATTCATGTGAGGTCAGGCCAGTAGCTTTTAACTGGGGCCTATTTCTACTTTTATTTTGTCAACATTTAATAAAGGGAAGTGACCTTTGGGGGGAAGGAGAAGGAAGCAGTGAAAAATTTTGCCAAATACTACTGATTGGTAGAGAAAGGTGGATAATGCCAAATGAAGGTTAACTAATGATGACCTTAACAAAAGCAGATTCATGAGCCTTGAGACAACACATCTAGGGATTTAACATCAGGCTCCACCACTTAATATTTAAGACTTTAGGCAAGAAATTGATATTTTCTAAGCCTTACCATTCTCATCTTGGCAATCTGGTTAGACTGCCTGCAGTCAAACTGGTCTGGTGACTAACAAAGTAACATAGGAAAGCTCTCATGACTCAAGAAATAATCTTTCTTTTATTTCTCTTTTCCCAAGTCAAAAATTGAAAATATTGTTAATTAGCTGGTTTTGTTAAAGCTAAATCAGGTCCATGCATTGGAATTCAGAGAATAGATGGCTACATTTCTGAAGCTACTCTTCCACTCACAAATTTAAGACAGCAAAGTTTAAAAAACAAAGTTTAAATTTTGTAATGGGAATGATCATAAATTACTAAGTGGTCACATAATAGCTAATAATTCTAATAAATGCTTTAAAATTCTATCATAAAGAAAATAAGTAAAACATGTTTATTAGACAAAGAACTAATTTTTTTCTGAAATAAAAGCAAAATGAAAGAAGGAATCCTGACAATGGGAGTATTAATAAAATTAAAGGCATATTAACTTACATTAAAATGGTAATGATGTCCCAGTAGGACTGAAATAAATTCTTTTCAGACTGAGGAAACAATTTCATGCTTAATTTGTGGCAAAAGAAATGTTATCCATGTAATGGAATCTATCATTTTGCAATTAATTAAGCATTTTGTCTGGGTTAAGCCTTAATTATTGCACTAATATTCTTAAAGCAGCATGAATTTCTGCGAAGACTTTAAAAGAGTTCAAACATTTTAGAAATGTTTGGAAAATACCTGGGACTTTCTGTAATACTTTCTTAATTGCAAGCATGAAATTGAAAATGGTGAGATTCTCTACAATTCTCTAATTTTAATGTAGTCTGATGTGTTGATCTTTTTCTGAACAGTTAATGCCTTTTGTGTCCTATTAAAACTTTTAACGGGTTTTAAAGTTCATTTATTTGGTCATTTATTCAACAACATTACCTTTGAGCCCTTCTGGGTCAAACATAGGACACAAAAATGAACAAGGTAATTCACAGTTCCTAAAGAGTTCTTGTACGATTATGGAAGGGTGAGAGGCATGGAAAAGACCCTTAGCACAGATAAATAAATAAATTAGATAAATAAATAAAATAAATAAATAAATAAACATTAAAAACTAGTGTGATAAATGTTATAGCACAAACATATGAAGTGCCAGGAGAGCAAAACAGGAGATTAATTCACACTGCTAGGGGATAGGGCTGATTTCAGAATCAAAAATCTACGTACATCCAATATACTTAAAGGCTGTGGACATAGTGTGTTCATTCTTATTCCTGAATAGACCCAAGTTTCTGTCTGGTCTTATTAGCTATATAAATTCTAGTAATTATTAACCAATCCAACTTTCAGTTTACCCATCAATAAAATAAGCTGTAGTGGTTGAGAAAATATTAGTGTCTCAGAGAATTCTGTGGTTCCCCACTTAAATTGCTATCAGCTTCCTCCTCAGTAATTAAAAAATACTACAAATAAAAAGCTGGGCATAGAGCCAGTGAGGTAGAGAATTAAATCTCAATCTTCCTTACAGTCTATAGATGTAGTCACCTGCTAAATTTCTGATCAGTGGTGGATGAACAAAAGGGTTGTGGGCTACTCTCCAACCCTCTTTAATACCTTGTATTCTTACCAATTGTCCCGTATATGTACTTGATTCCATTCCCCTTACCTTCATTCATTTTTTTTTTTTTTTTTTAAAGAATCGTCTCAGGCTCCTAACTGGCTCAGTTGGTTAAGTGTCTGCCTTCAGCTCAGGTCATGATCCCAGGGTCCTAGAATCAAGTTCTGCATGGGGCTCTCTGCTCAGTGGGGAGTCTGCTTCTCCTTCTGCCCCTCTGCTCTGCTTGTGCTCTCTCAAATAAATCAATAAAATCTTTAGAATAAAAAAGTCTTTTCTTACCTCTCTTACCTTGTGAGCTAGCATTTCATTTCTTTCCTCTCCTTTGCTAAAAAGTTTTCAGAAAACATGTAAAAACTCACTCGTCCAATATTTTTCTACTTTGTCAAAATGTTTCTCCTCAACTACTCCAACGATTGCCAGGTTGCTCATTCAAGTTGTCATTTCTTGGTCCTTATCTAGAGTAGTCAGAAGTATTTGACTCAATTCATGCCTCCCTCTTCTTTGACGTTTTTTCCTTACTTGTTCTCTTGATTTTCTTTCTTCCTCATATAGAATTCTCTTTCAATATCCTTTGTCCTTTCCTCTTTTCCAAGATGCTTTAATGTTGGAGTTCTCCAGGACTCATCTCTTAGTCTCTTTTCCTCCATTTACATTCTTTTGCTGATCTCATCAAGCACCATGCCTTTGTCTTTTTGGTTTTTGTTTGTTTGTTTGCTGTTTTTGTTTTTGTTTTGTTTTGTTTTGTTTTAAGAGAGATAGAAAGGGCATGAAAGGGATGGGGGGCAGGAGCCAAGGGAGAGGGAAAGAAAGAAATCTCAAGCACACTCCATATTCAGCGTAGAACCTGACATGCGGCCTGATCTCAAGACCCTGAGATCATGACCTGAGCTGAAACAGGGTAGAATGCTTAACTGACTGAGCCACTCAAGCATCCCAAGCAGAATGTCTTAGAATACCACTTATATATTCACATTTCTTTTGTTTCTGATTTCAGAAAGTGTTCACTACTTCACCATTTAGAATATTTACTACCTGTTTTCTGTAACTACCGCTGATGAGATTAAAGAAGTTTCCATCTCACTTCTAGTTTTCTTTCTTTTTTTTTTTAATAGACTCTTTTTTTTTTTTAAGATTTTTATTTATTTATTTGACAGAGAGAGATCACAAGCAGGCAGAGAGGCAGGCAGAGAGAGAGGAAGGGAAGCAGGCCCCCTGCTGAGCAGAGAGCCCCATGCGGGACTTGATCCCAGGACCCTGAGATCATGACCTGAGCCGAAGGCAGTGGCTTAACCCACTGAGCCACCCAGGCGCCCCTCACTTCTAGTTTTCTAAGATCTCTTTTTATGAATGGATGTCAAATTGTGACAAATGTTTTTCTGCATCTGCCATTATAAAGATATTATTTTTTCTTTATTCTGTTAATGTGTTAATAAATATTGCTCTATCAAAATTAAGCTAGCTTTATGAAATAAATTGGAAAATATTCCTTCTCTGTTTTTATTTTTGGAAGAATATGTTAATATTGATTGGTGTTATGTCTTTCTTAAATGGTTGGTATAACTCACTATTCACAACTAGTCCTGGAAACTTTTTTGCAAGGAAGTTTTCAATTATGGACTCAATCTCCATAACTGATATGGAACTCTTCATATTTTTTAATTCTTTTTTTAGTTTTGATAGGTTATGTTCTTCTAGGAAGAAGTCTATTTCACCCAAATTTTAGAATTTATTACAGTAGAAACATTTGTCTTCTTATGACCATCATAATGTTTATAGACTATGTGGTGATCATTCCAACATTAGTGATTCTTTTTTCCTTTATCAATATTTCCATATGTTTATCCATTTTATTTTATTTTCAAAAAGAAATTATTTCATGAATTGATGTTCTTTTGATTATTTTATATCTTTCTGTTTAGATTGTTTTTATTCTTTACACAACCTCTTGAGACAGACACTTGATCATTTTTTTCAATATATAGAGAGCTATAAATTTTTGTCTCATTTCCCCACAAGGTGTTCATATATCATATCTTTGTTACTATTCAGTTTAAAATATTTTCTACATTCCATTAGTTTTGCTTTTGATTCATTTATTTTTTAGAATTATATTGGAGATTGTTAGAAATTTTCTAGTGAATCTGCATTTTTATGATCAATTTTGATAAATGTTATAGTTACATTTGAAAATAGAGATGTTTAATAGTTGTTGTGTGAAGTATTCTATATATTTAATTAAATCCAGTAAGTTAATTGTTTTTATATTCTTACTGATTTTTTCCTGCCTATTTTATCAGTGTCTGAGAGATGTGTGTTGAAATTTCCTCAAATGATTGTAGATATTCAGTTTAACCTTTTAGTTATTTCAACTTTTGCTTTATGTGTTGTCAAGCTGTGTATTAAGTTCATGTAGATTTAAAATTCTTAAATCATCTTGCTGGATTGAACTTTTATCACTACACAATGTCCTTCTCTCCCTCTAGGTATGTTTCTTGCCTGAAAGTAAGGTTGGTATTAGTGTAGATACCCCAGCTGTGACTCTGCCTCCTTTTGCTTTCAACCCTTTGCCATTTTTATATTCAAGGTATGTCTCTTGTCAGTAGCACATTGGTGGCTTTTTAAGAGAATTTGACATATTTGTATTTTAATGAGAGTTTTTATAATGTTATATTCACTGTAAATCCTGATATATTGAAATTTCAATCAACTGTCTCACCATTTGCTTTCTTCTCCTCCTCCCTGCCAACCTGACATTCCATTTCCTCCTCTCTTTCTTTCTAGATGATTAATCAAATGCTTTATATCCTTTTAGGTCTCATTTTGTTTCTTCTCAATGATAAATAACTCATTTTAATGATTAGTTTGGAGATTATAGCATGCTTTTTGACTTATTAATATCTGATATACTTTATTATATTTATGAATAATTTTATGATATTACAAACACCTTAGAATAGTATAACTCCAATTACCCATCTTTCTTATGTAATTATTAATATATATTTTAATTTTATATGTACCTTAAATCCAAAAGACAATCCCTGCAATTTTCATTTAGAGATACTAAGGTCTGTACCCTTCTCCGTATTTTTTTCCCCTTCATGCAGCTGCATGCATCATTTCACTTCTGTCTCAAGAAACCATCAGAAATCATTGCTGCTGTGGTAGCTTACCAGTACCTACAAACAATTATTTTCACACTCTCTCCAAATTTTCTAATTATTCTTGGTAAGTGTATTGGCCTGAAGTTTAGTAGTTTGTTATTGCCAGAAGCAAAGAGTCTCCCTGGATATCTCCATCTCAGACCTCTCTTCCAGATTCTCTCCCAGATTCACATATTTAAATGCCTGCTTGACATCTCGACATAGGTGTGTAACATCTCAAACATTGGCCTTCCCCTGACACTCCCACCCCATGCCAACAAACCCTCACTTAATCTACAGTATTCTTGTCTTTCTTGATAATATTATCAGTCTTTTATTTGGTCAACTTCAAGTCTTTGGAATCATTTTTCATTCCTCTTTTTCCCTCATACCTCACAGTCAATCTTCCAAAACTTATGTTGGCTCTATCTTCAAGATGTAACTAGAAACCAACTATTTCCATTTGTACTGTTACAACTCTAATGGGAACCATTTTTATGTCTCACCTGGATTATTACAAAAATCTCCTAATAGGTATCTCTGTGCCTACCCCTGACCCCCAATAGTCTGTCCTCAACAGTGCAGCTGTAATGATCCTTTGGATAGTTAAATCAGATCATGTCACTTCTCAGCTCATATCTTCCATTTAAATAATTAAAGATCTTACTATAATTTTCAAGGTCCTATTTGATTGTCCTCTCCTTGCCTATCTGACCTCATCTACCATTTTCACTATACACGGTCACTGGCCTCTTTGCTGTTTCCAAAACATAAAAGGCATTCTCATACCTCAAATTTCCCACTCTAACCCTTTCTTCTTCCTATAGAGCTCTTCCCTGACATATTCTATTGGCTAATGTTCACCCTTTCACGTCATTTCTCAAATCCCACCTTTTTAATGAAATAGAGCCTACCATGACCAACTTATTTAAAACTATAACTTGCCTGACTTCTGAATGGCCCCCTTATTTTGCTCTATAGTTTTTTTTTTCCATTGAATTTTTCAATCTTTTAACATAATATATGGATTTCCTTATTTTGTGGTTTGTCTTTATCTTCAACTGCTAGCATAAATGTTCCAAAAAGATAAGAGTCTGTGTTTTTCATTGGTGTATTCCAAACAGAACAATGCCCGGCGTATAACAGGCTTTCTATACATATTGGTTGAATAATAAGTGAGTAAATGATATCTTCCTCTGTCTACACATGCTCATTCAGAAAATAGGTGAGATATTTGTCTATCTCAAACCATGACAATATATACAATATCCTCGTCTGTTAGTGTCCTGTGCCAGCTACAACAAATTACACAACCTTAGTAATTAAAGCAGGATAAATTGATTCTCTCACAGTTCTGGATGTCAGAAGTCCAAACTCAGTATCACTGGGCCCAAGTCAGAGTGTCTGAAGCCATGCTCCTTCCAGAGGCTCTAGGGGAGGATCTGTTCATTGAATTCAAATTTGAGAGTGGAATTCCCAGGCTTAGGCATACAATACTCTAATTTCTAAGACCAGAATCTTCAGATCTCTCTCTGCTCTGTTTTTGCATCACCTTTGCCTATATATCTGTGTCAAATCTCCCTCTACCACCACTTATAAGGACACATGTGATGGTATTTAGGAGCCACATGAATTCCCAAACATGTCTGTCTCAAAATCCTTAGCTTATTCACATTTGTAAAGATTCTTTTCCCATATAAGGTAACATTTAAGGTTTCAGGTATTAAGATGTGATATTTTGGGGGTCATTATCAGCCTACTACTCTTAGGGATCGTGGTGTAGTGAGGATATGTTCCTTAGAACTTCGTGGAGCAGAGTTGTCATATTAGCCCCAGAATCCTTACTTTGGGATATTAGGTTAAAGTGAAATAAACCTATTTTAAGCCACTGCTTTTTGGGGCCATGTTAAGTCAACCAAAACAAATCCTAATTGATAAAAGCTGGTGAATTTTGTTAATATTTTTTAATTGAAACACTACATTTACCTAAGATAAAGTAGCACAGATTAATCATAAGGTCATGTTTCTTTAATTTAGATTAGAATTGTATTGACTCTGGACAATTATTTCATATAGCTCAGAAACTCTGATATGAAATTAAGAAAATATTGCACCTCAATAAGGTAGTATAGTATAATTTAAAAAACTTGCAATGCCTAGAACATATAAAAAGTAATATAAAGAAGTCTTATTTTAAAGATTTTATTTATTAATTTGACAGATAGAGATCACAAGTAGACAGAGGCAGGCAGAGAGAGAGACCAGAGGAAGCAGGCTCCCTGCCGAGCAGAGAGCCTGATATGGGACTGGATCCCAACACCCTGGGATCATGACCCAAGCCAAAGGCAGAGGCTTTAACCCACTGAGCCACCCAGCTGCCCAAGAAGTCTTTTTTTTTTTTTTTTTTAATTTTCAGCAATAAGTCTTATTTGAGAACTGTTCAGAGCTACTGCTCTATATGAAAGCACATTAAACAGATGGACAGTTATCTTCTTTACCCACTACATTTTCTCAAGAAGCCTAATAAGGAGCAAATTACAAAAATCTGAACTAGTCAAGAAGGCAGGAATGTTCAGAGAAAAGTATGTTCTAAGAAATACCATAATAGGTAAGATCCAATAAATGGTGTCTAAAAAGCTGAGTTTTTAAATGAAAAACTACCTCTTTAGCTTATTTGTAAAAGATGATTTTTATTTTGACATGTTTGCCAACAATACATTAAGAAAATATTGGGCAATTCTAATTCTATAAAAATAATCCCCAATAATCTCTCACCAGATATCCTCCAGGGAAAGTTATTATAGAGGATATAAACCAAAAATGCTTTAAGAGATTAGCCTTATGAAAGACAATTCAGTAGGCTGTGGAATTCTAGTAGGCATTGGCATCTGTGTTTGGTCATGTTTGGTCATTGCCCACATGTCTTATTAGTAAGTAACACTGTTGGTGAAAATATTTCAGGCCAAAATAAAACTCATTACTTGAAAAAGTTATGTACTAAATGCTATCATCTTATAATTAAACTATGTTGGTTCCCAACTGCTGTCCAAATAATCATATTGACCATATATTTCATCAAGATACCTCAAATTGTATGTTGTGGATTTTTCTATAAATTATTATGAGTTGGTTTATTCAGTAATTGATAAATTACTTAATTCAGTGATTAACTACTATCCACTCAGCTGCCCAAGCCCAAGTCCATTTTTCCTGTTTTCCTTTCCACATCCAGTGAGAAAGTAAATCCCACCTATATAATATCTTCATCCCTATATCTTCCCATTACATCCTCCCCACTCAGATCAACTCTAGAACTATTATTTCCCATCCAACTTGCATTAAGCTCCACATAGAGCTTGCACAACTTGTATAGACCTCCACAAAACCTGTCTAACACATTCTCCTCCAGAAGGACCTCTAAAAAGTTAAATACACCCTTTTGCTGAAGACCATTTGGTGACCACCAGATTCTCTAAGATAGAGCAGTGGAGCCATTAAGAACTTGGGCCCTGGATCCAAACAATGTGAATTTGAATCCTGGCTCTACCATAACCTAGCTCTGTGATTCTAGGAAGTTACTTCAAGTCTCCTGTTCTCAATTTCACATCCTGCAAAATAATGAATGTAATAGTACTGTCACATTGTCACATTTGTGGGGATTAAAAGAAATGATGCTGATAAAGTCCTTAGTCCAATGGCTGGTACACAGTACACACTCCATAAAAATAAGCTGCTATGTCTCTAGTCTTGTGTTTTCTACAGTTAAAAGAAAGTGCTGGTAATTCTCTGAAGGTACCATTTTGTCTCTGGTTCTGTCTTTATATGTGCTGCTTCCTTTTGTTGGAATCGAGAGTCCTTTCCCCACAACCTCAATACAACGTTCCCTAATGGATTTCCACTTTTATCCTTAAAAATTAGTGAGACCAGGGGCACTGCATGGGCCAGTGGGTTAAAGCATTGGCCCATGCAGTGCCCCAGGTCTTGGCTAAGGTCATGATCTTAGGGTCTTAGAATGGAGCCCTGCATCAGTCTCCATGCTCAGCAGGGAGCCTTCTTGTCCCTCTGTCCCTCTCCCAATTCATGCTCATATGTGGGCTCTTTCTCTCTCTCTCTCTTAAATAAATAAATAAATAAAATCTTTAAAAAAAATAGTGAGATTGAACATTCTTCTGGAACCTTTTCCTCACCCACACCCACTCTGGTCTAGGTTGAGTCTGTCTATGTACTCACAGAATAACTCATACTGTGGGACCTGATACTTCATATCACAGTTGCTTGTCTAATTGTCTATATCCCCACATCGATTATAAGAACTACAGCTATTCCTCTCTGTATTCCAGTTACTTAATATGGGACCTGCATAATCAAGTCTTATGGCATTGTGACCAACAAAATATACTAAGTGGAGACAAGTGGCAGAAATAAGGGTCCCACAAAGTTGGATGAACCTGAGGGTGAAGGACTCAACAAAAGGATCCCCATTGTTCAGTGGATAATCATATACAAATACTTAAGAATGGATTTTTTTTCACAGAATAAATTCCAAACTAATCAGGTCCAAATGTGGGATATGAAACCATACAAGTAATAGGGGAAAAAAAAAAAAGGGTAAATTCCTTTATAGCCTAAGAAACAACAAAAGGGAAAGAATGATTATTTTAAGCACACACATATGTCACATGACAAAAATAAAAACATTAACAAATTAAAAACCATAATATGTTTTAAAAATCCTACTTATATAATAGGAAAGATTTATTATCCTTAAGATGTGTTTTAAAAATTGATAAGTAAATGAGACACCTGGATGGCTCAGTCAGTTAATTGTCTGCCTTTGGCTCAAGTCATGATCCCAGGGTCCTAGGATCAAGCCCTCTCTTCTTCTCCACCTGCTTACCACTCTGCCTACTTGTGCTCTTTCTGTCAAATAAATAAATAAATAAATAAAATAAAGTAACTGATAAGTAAAATGAAAGAACAGAGCATTTTTCCTGTCTGAAGAATTTTCAGATGAAAGATATGATGTTTAAGGCTTGATTTTTAAAAATTAAAAAAAAAATTCCCACAAAAATTGGGGGATAAATAAGATTGACAATGGTAACTATTGAAGCTATATAATGGGTATATGAGGTTCATTCTACTGTTCTCCCTATTTTTGTATGTGTAAAAATTTCCATAGTAAAAAAGCTTTTTGAAGTTCTTGGGAGAAAGAAGATTTAAACATTTGAAAGTTTAGGCTAATTGAATGCCAATATTTGTTTATCAGTATTATAATTTCTAAGAAAAGTCTTCATCAATGTTCTAATCTTCACTTTGGATTGAAATTACTATATTCTAGGTTCTATAAAAGGCTAGGAATTTTATCTAGTATGTTTTGTTTCATGGAGACTTAGCTGTATTTGGGCAGAGTCTTCTGAATTACACACTGAGCTTCCTAAATTACAGCTTTTGTTAGTTGTATCGGAATGGTTCTCAACCATTTCACACACATCAGGCTTGCTTTCTAGCAGTCACCTAAACCAAGACCTTGTAGACCTTGGCAGACCAGGCCCACACCTTTGAGTTTCCTTAGAGCCAATGCTTTTTCCTGGATGGGGCTCAGTGGTAGGTTTCCAATTTTTTGCTAGAATGGCAATAAAATATCTTCAAAAGCTTAGAGGTTTCTTTAAAACCTCTAATTGGAAAAAAAAAAAAAAGTAAATTGCCAAAAAGAAATAGAAAACAATTAATGAATGAGGAGAGGGAGAAGCAAGATGGTGGAGGAGGAGATGTGAATTGTGTCAGATCCCAGGAATTCAGCTAGATAGTTATTGAACAATTCTGAACACCTACAAAGTCAACAGGAGATTGAAGAGAAGAATAGCAGCAATTCTATGAGTAGAAAAGCGGTCACTTTCTGGAAGGTAGGATGTGTGGAGAAGTAAATCTGAGAAGGTATATGGAAAGAGAGACCTCAGGGGGAGGGGCCAGCTATCAGCAAGTGGTAGAGCAGCAGAGCCCAAAATTGGAACTTTTAGAAGTTGGCTCCACTGAGGGATGTGACTTGAGCCTAAGTGGGGGGTGGAGCCTTTGTGGGGACATGTGGTCTCAGGTTCCTTGGGGTCACAGTAAGACTGGGGGTGTCTGAGTGTGGCAGAACTCCCAGGTGTTGGAATGGGGAAGCAGGCTATAGAGACAGAGCTAAGGTGTGGGCTCTCAGCTCATGGTTACCATAGGCTGTGATCCCCAGGAGGGTTGGGTCACTGCTCTTCAAGCAGGGATCCCACAAGTAGCAGATCTGGGGAGACTTACCTTCTTCCTGCAGGGGTAGCAGGCCAGAGCATGCTGCGGGAATCTACTGGGTTTGAGACTCCAAACGGGACTGTGTGCCACAGATAGAAATGCTCAGTCACAGGCCAGGTGAGCATAAGTGCAGCCAGAGACCAGGGAGACAGGAGTGATTAACTGCTTTTCTCTGAAAGTGAATTGAAGAGTGGGGACCAGAGCTCTCCGCTCCTCCAGGGCAGGGGATTGAGAAGCTGTCATTTTCATTCTCATCCTCCAAAGCTGTACAGAAAGCATTTAGGGAACAAAAGATACCGAGAGCAAATCCAAGCAGATTACTTAGTCTGGCACCTGGCAAGGGCAATGCAATTCCATCTCAGGCAAAGAAATTTATGAATCACTGCAACAGGCCCCTCCCCCAGGAGATCAACAAGAACATCCAATCAAGACCAAGTTCACCAATCAATAAGAACTACAAAACTTCAGAGGTCAGGGAATACAGCACATAGAATTCATGGCTTTTCCCCCATGATCCTTTTCTTTCAAAGTTACATTTATTTTATTTTATTTTCTTCTTATTCTATTTTTTTAGTTTTTCCTCTTTCCTCTTTTAACCTTTTTAAACTATTTTATCTTATCAATACCTTTTAAAAAATCTTTTTAAATTTTTCATCTTTTTATTCATGTTCCATCCCTCCATCACATTTACCCTTATTTTTGTATACATGTTTTTCTTCCTTCAAAATTTTGAGAGGCAGTTTCTTCTAACAGACCAAAATACACCCAAAATGAAGTGTGTGGCTCTTTTCTACTCATCAGTCTAAATATATATATATATATATATATATATATATATATATAAATATAAAATATTTATAATATGATTTGTAATATTATTTATATATTTTATAATATAACAATATTATATTATATATATTTATTAATATACTAATTAATTATTGTTGAGTAATATTATTTTGTTATAATAGATATTAATTAAAATATTAATTAATATTATATTATATATAATATATATTATATAATATCATGATATAATAATATAAAAATTATATGAATTTAAAATATAATTTAAATATAAAAATATAATATAATATATAAATAAATACTATATAATTAAATATTAAATAAATATGAAATATAGAATATTAAAATAAATATAAAATTATATAAATATATAAATATTATAAATATTATATATAAATATACAATATATATTATATATATGTTATATATGGTTGTGTGTGTGTGTGTGTTGTGTGGCTCTGTTTTATTCACCAGTCTAAATATATAATATATAATATACATATATTTATTTTTATTTTTATTTTTATATTATTATATTATAAAACTATATATAATATTATATAAAATGTACAATGTTTAATATACAGTGTTCAATAATATTATATATAATAGTATTATAAATATTATAATATTATATATAATATATGTTAATAATATAATATAATTATAATTATATTAGAATATATAAATATAAATATATATATTATATATTTAGACTGGTTAATAGAACAGAGCCACACACTTCATTTTGGATATATATATATACACACACACACAAATGCACACACACACACACACACACACACATATATATATTTTTCCTTTCTTCTAACCCTGGTTTTAGGTCTCTTCTGATTTGGTTAGTGTATATTTTTCTGGGGTCTTTGCTACCCTTTTACTATTCTGTTTCTCAGTCATCTATTCTACTCTGGATAAAATGACAAGGCAAAAAAAACTCACTTCAAAAAAAAAAAAAGAAAGAACAAGAGAACGAGAAGCAGTACTGATGGCTAGGGACTTAATCAATATGGACATTATTAAGATGTCAGAACTAGAGTTCAGGTTGATGATTATCAAGGTGCTAGCTGGGCTTTAAAAAAAGCATGGAAAATACTAGAGAATACCTTTCAGGAGAGATAAAACCCCTTTCTGGAGAAATAAAAGAACTAAAATCTGGGCATCTGGGTGGCTCAGTTGGTTAAGCCTTTGGCTCAGGTCATGATCCTGGAGACCCAGGATCGAGTCCCACATCGGGCTCCCGCTCCAGTGGGAGTCTGCTTCTCCCTCTGACCTTCTCCCCTCTCTTGCTCTCTCTCTCTCAAATAAATAAATAAAATCTTTTTTTAAAAAAGCATTAAAATTTAACCACATTGAAATAAAAAAAGCTATTAATGAGATGCAATAAAAAATGGAGGCAGTTACTGCTAGGATAAATGAGGCAGTAGAGAGAATTAGTGATATAGAAGACAAAATGATGGAGAATAAAGAAGCTGAGAAAAAAGAGAGACAAAGAACTACTTGGCCACAAGGGGAGAATTTAAGAGATAAGAAATACCATAAGATGAAACAATATTAGAATAATTGGGATCACAGAAGAAGAAGAAATAGAGAAGGGGGGGCAGAAGGTATATTGGAGCAAGTTATAGCAGAGGACTTCCTTAATTTGGGGAAGGGAACAAATATCAAAACCCAAGAGGCATAGAGAAACCCCATCAAAATCAATAGAAAGAGTTCAACACCCCGTCATCTTCTAGTAAAACTTACAAGTCTCAGTGATAAAGAGAAAGTTCTAAAAGTGACTCAGGACAAGAGGTTTGTAACATACAATGGTAGAAATACTAGATTGGTAGCAGACTTATCCACAGAGACCTGGCAGGCCAGAAAGTGCTGGCATGATATAATCACAGCACTAAATGAGGAAAATATGCCGCCAAGAATACTATATCCAGCTAGGCTGTCACTGAAAATAGAAGGAGAGATAAAAAGCTTCCAGGACAAACACAAACTAAAAGAATTTGCAAACACCAAGCCAGCCCTACAGGAAATATTAAAAGGGGTCCTCTAAGCAAAGAGAGATTCTAAAAGTAACAGACCAGAAGGGAACAGAGACAAGATAGAGTAACACTCACCATACAGGCAATACAATGGCACTAAATTCATATCTTTCAATAGTTACCCTGAATGTAAATGTGCTAAATTCCCCAATCAAAAGACACAGGGTATCAGAATGGATAAAAAAAAACAAGACCCATCGATATGCTGTTTACTAGAAACTCATTTTAGACCGCAAAACACCTCTAGATTTAAAGTGAGGGGTGAAAATAATTTATCATGATAATGGACATCAAAACAAAGCAGGGATAGTGATCCTTGTATCAGATATATTAAATTTTAAGCCAAAGATTGTAATAAGAAATGAGGAAGGACACTATATCATACTTAAAGTGTTATTCAATAAGAAGATCTAAAAATTTTAAATATTTATGTCCCTAATATGGGAGCAGCCAATTATATAAACCAATTAATAACAAAATAAAAGAAACACATCAACAATAATAAATAATAGTAAGGGACTTTAACTGAGCAAAAGATCTAAGCAAAAGCAAAAGATCTAAGCAAAAGATCAACAAGGAAATAAAGACTTTCAAATGACACACTGGACCAGATGGACATAACAGATATATTCAGAACATTCCATTGCAAAGCAACAGAATACACATTCTTCTCTAGTGCATGGAACATTCTCCAGAAGAGATCACATCCTGGGTCACAAATTAGGTCTCAAATACCAAAAAAATGGGATCATTCCTTGCATATTTTCAGACCACAATGCTTTGAAACTAGAACTCAGCCACGTGAAGAAAGTGGGAAAGAACCCAAATACATGGAGGCTAAAGAACACCATAAGAATGAATGGGTTAGCCAGGAAATTAAAGAAGAATTTAAAAAACTCATAGGAGCAAATGAAAATAAAAACACAACTGCTCAAAATCTTTGGGATACAGCAAAAGCAGTCCTGAGAGGAAAGTAAGAAACAAGAAAGTTCTCAAATATATAATCTAACCCTACACCTAAAAGAGCTGGAGATAGAACAGCAAATAAAGCCTAAAACCAGAAGGAGAAGAGAAATAATAAAGATCAGAGCAGATATCAATGAACTAGAAACCAAAAGAACAGCAGAACAGTTCAATGAAACTAGGTTTTTTGAAAGAATTAAGATGATTGATAAACCCCTGGCCAGACTTATCAAAAGAAAAGAGAAAGGACCCAAATTAATAAAATCATGGATGAAGGAGGAGAGATCACAACCAACACCAAAGAAATACAAACAATTATAAGAACATATTACAGGGGCGCCTGGGTGGCTCAGTGAATTAAGCCTCTGTCTTCAGCTCAGGTCAGGATCTCAGGGTCCTGGGATTGAGCCCTGCATCAGGCTCTTTGCTCGGCAGAGAGCCTGCTTCCCTTTCTCTTTCTCTGCCTATCTCTCTGCCTACTTGTGATCTTTGTCTGTCAAATAAATAAATAAAATCTTTTTTTAAAAAGTCTAAAATTTTTTTAAAAAAACATATTATGAACAACAATATGCCAACAAATTTGACAATCTGGAAGAAATGGATGCTCTCCTAAAGACATATAAACTACCAAAACTGAACCAGGAAGACAAAGAAAACCTAAACAGACCCATAACCAGTAAGGAGATTGAAGCAGTCATCAAAAATCTCCCAAAAAACAAAAGCCCAGAGCCACATGGCTTCCCAGGAGAATTCTAACAAACATATAAGGAAGAATTAATACCTACTCTCCTGAAACTGTTCCAAAAAATAGAAATAGAAAGAAAACCTCCAAACTCATTTTATGAGGCCAGCATCACCTTGATCCCCAAACCAGACAAAGACCCCAAAGGAGAATTACAGACCAATATCCCTGATGAAGATGGATGCAAAAATTCTCACCAAAATACTAGCCAACAGGATCCAACAATACATTAAAAGGATTATCTACCACAATCAAGTGGAATTTATTCCTGGGCTGCACAGTTGGTTCAACATCCACAAATCCATCAATGTGATACAATATATTAATAAAAGAAAGAACAAGAACCATATGATATTCTCAATAGATACTGAAAAGCATTTGACAAAATACAGAATACTTTCTTGATCAAAACTCTTCACAGTGTAGGCATGGAAGGTACATACCTCAATATCATCAAAACCATCTATGAAAAACCCACAGTGAATATCATTCTCAATAGGGAGCCTGAGACCTCTTCCCCTAAGGTCAGAAATACAGCAGGGCTGTCCACTTTCACCACTGGTATTCAACATAGTACTAGAAGTCCTAGCCTCAGCAATCAGGCAAAGAAAAAAAAAAAAAAAAAGAAAGAAAAGAAAATAAATAAATAAAATGCATCCAGATCAGCAAAGAAGTCATCAAACTCTCATTCTTTCCAGATGATATGAAACTTTATGTGGAAAACCCAAAAGACTCCACTCCAAAACTGCTAGAACTCATAAAGGAATTCAGTAAAGTGTCAGGATATAAAATCAATGCACAGAAATCAGTTGCATTTCTATATACCAACAAGACAGAAGAAAAAGAAATTGAGGAGTCGATCCCATTGACAATGGCACCTAAACCACAAGATACATAGGAATAAATCTAACCAAAGAGGCAAAGAATCTGTACTCAGAAAACTATAAAGTACTTATGAAGGAAATTGAGGAAGACAAAGAAATTGAAAAAAGTTCCATGTTCCTGGAGCAGAAGAACAAATATTGTGAAAATGTCTATGCTACCCAGAGCAATCTACACATTAAATGCAATCCCATCAAGTTTTTTTCAATGAAATGGAACAAATAATCCTGAAATTTATATGGACCCAGAAAAGACTCTGAATAGCCAGAGGAATGTTGAAAAAGAAAACCAAAGTTTGTGGCATCACAATTCCAGACTTAAGCTCTATTACAAAGCTGTAATCATCAAAACAGCATGGTACTGGCACAAAAACAGGCACATAGATCAAGGGAACAGAATAGAGAGCCTAGAAATAGATTCTCAACTCTATGGTCAACTAATCTTTGACAAAGCAGGAAAGAATGTCCAAAGGAAAAAAAAGCCTCTTCAACAAATGCTGTTGGGAAAATTGGACAGCCACATGCATAAGAATTAAACCGGACCATTTCTTTACACCACACATGAAAATAGACTCCAAATGGATGAAAGACCTCAATGTGAGACAAGAATCCATCAAAATTTAAGGAAAACACAGGCAGCAACCTCTTCGACCTCAGCTGCATCAGGCTCCCTGCTCAATGGGAAGGGAGCTTCTTCCTAGAAACATCGCCAAAGGTGAGGGAAGCAAGGGCAAAAATGGACTATTAGGACTTCATCAAGATCAAAAGCTTTTGCACAGCAAAATAAACAGTCAACAAAACCAAAGACAACCAACAGAATGAGAGGAGATATTTGCAAACATGTCAGATGAAGGGCTAGTATCCAAGATCTATAAAGAATTTATCAAACTCAACACCCAAAGAGCAAATAATCCAATCAAGAAATGGGCAGAAGACATGAACAGACATTTTGGCAAGAAGACATCCAAATGGCCAACAGGCACATAAAAAAGTGTTCAACATTACTCAACATCAGGAAGATACAAATCACAACCACAGTGAGATATCACCTAATACCAGTCAGAATGGTCAAAATTAATCCATCAGAATAGGATAGGTGTTGGCAAGGATGCAGAGAAAAGGGAACCCTCCTACAGTGTTGGTGGGAATACAAACTGGTGCAGCTGCTCTGGAAAACAGTATGGAGGTTATTCAAAAAGTTGAAAATAGAGCTACCCTACAACCCAGCAATAGCACTACTGGGTATCTATCCTAAAGATACAAAGGTATGGGTCCAAAGGAGGACAGGCACCCGAATGTTTATAGCAGCAATGTCCACAATAACCAAACTATGTAAAGAGCCTAAATGTCCATCAACTGATGGACTAAAGAAGATGTGATACACACACACACACACACACACACGCACGCACGCACACACACTGGAACACTATGCAGCATCAAACAACCAAAATCTTGCCAATTGCAATGACATGGATGGAACTGGAGGGTATTATGCTAAGTGAAATAAGTCAATCAGAGAAAGAGAACTATCATATGATCTCTCTGATATGAGGGATTTAAGAGGCAGGGCAGGGGGTCATGGGGGGAAAGGAGGGAAAAATGAAACAATATGGGACCAGGGAGGGAGACAAACCGTAAAAGGCTCTTAATCTCAGAAAACAAACTAAAGTTTGCTGGAGGAAGGGGGCTAGGAGGGATGGGGTGGCTTGACGATGGGCATTGGGGAGGGTATGTGTTATGATGAGTGCTGTGAATTGTAAGGATTCACAGACCTGTACACCTAAAGCAAACAATACATTATATGTTCATTAATAATAAAAAAACAACAAATGACCCTACATTTTGTGTAGATATATATAAATATATAATTAAATATATATCTTTCTATATATATATCTTTTCATCTCCTTTCTTCACAACTGTCATTAAAGCTTTCTGACCATTTCTCTACCTCCTATTGTTGCTCAATAAAATCTGCTCTGCACTTGACAATAAAATTAATTTCTAAAAAATTTATCACTGCACTCCCTTTTTGAAAAACTTTTAGAGGCACGGGGGTGACTCAGTCGTTAAGTGTCTGCCCTCAACTCAGGTCATGATCCCAGGATCCTGGGATTGAGCCCTGCATCAGGATCCCTGCTCAGTGGGAAGCCTGCTTCTCCCTCTCCCACTCGCCTGCTTGTGTTTCCTCTCTCACTGTGTCTCTCTATGTCAAATAAATAAATAAATAAAATCTTAAAAAAAAAAAAGAAAAGAAAAACTTTTAATAGCTTATCAATGTCTGTAGATTAAAATTCACACTCAGAAATTCATGGGTCTTTTCTTTTTTTTTTTTTTTTTAAAGATTTTATTTATTTATTTGACAGAGAGAAATCACAAGTAGATGGAGAGGCAGGCAGAGAGAGAGAGGAAAGCAGGCTCCCTGCTGAGCAGAGAGCCCGATGCAGGACTCGATCCCAGGACTCTGAGATCATGACCTGAGCCGAAGGCAGCGGCTTAACCCACTGAGCCACCCAGGCGCCCCTCTGGGTCTTTTCTTACCTAAGTTTTCATCCAACAACCCTTGTGGCACATATTAGATTGTTACATTCTTGTTTATTTTTATGGTTTTATTCTTTCTATTCTCACCTGGACACTGAACTTCTTAAACAGTAGAAACCACATTTTTTTTCTTTTTTTTTGAGATTTTTTTTCTTTTTCTTTTTCTTTTTTTTTTTTTTTTTTTTAGAGAGATAGAAAGCCAAGCAGAGGGGGACACAGAAGGAAAGAAAGAATCCTAAGGAGGCTCCTGGCTGAGAGCAGAGCCTGAGGCAGGGTTCGATGCCAGGACCCTGAGATCATAACCTGAGGCGAAATCAAGGTCAGACGCTCAACCGACTGAGCCACCAGGCACCCCCAGAAACCATATCTTAAAGTTATTTTTCTCGCTACAGTTCTTAGCACAGTGTTATAAAATGTAGTAAACAATTAGATTTTAAAAAGTCTTGCTCATTTGATTGAGCTTAGCACTTTACTTTATTCAGGTGCCAAAGATAAGGAAACTAAAGGGAACATGTTAGGTTTCTTCTTCTGCATTTCTATGTTCAGTCTCCCACATGTCTCAGACGAAAGACGAAACAAAGGAGCCCGTATGTTTGTAAATACATTTTAAAATCTCTTCGACTGCCACTGAGCACACTGGATGACTCATTTTCAGAAAAGTTACATTTTCATATTTATGTAATTTTTTTGAGAAATTTTAAAAGTTATTTTCATTGATTTTATAAATAAACAAGTCTAACAATTGTTTTTCAGATGAGTCATAAATTCTCAATGGTGCACAATGCCTTGGAATTCACGGATATGTGAAAGAAAATGTTTCCATGAAGTTGTAATAGCTTATTTCTCTTGTGACATCAAAGGTGATCTTTGCTAGAAAGGTATAATCAAATTTCGGAAGTTAAGCTTTCACTCAAAATAGCAAGACCCCTGCATTTTTCTCTTAAAATTTTGAGAAGCCTCTCATAATAATGATTATACCCTAAAAACTGCACTTAAAAAAATATGCTTAGGATATGTATCTGAATCTACCAGTCTGGGTCTCTATCTGTGCATCTACCTCTCTCTTTCCCTACCAACCCACCTCTTACCTAGGCTCACCTTAGGAAAATATAACGCTGTGAATAAAATGTTGCTCAATGTGAACTGCAAAGCAAAATTAAGGGTGAGGATACTCTGATGCTTTTCATCTAATATCTGCACTCAGTCAAACAAACAACAATAAAAACTAAAACTAAAACCCCTTCAGTGGGTTAAGCATCTTTCCATTCAAGTCATGATCTCAGGGTCAGGAGGTGCGGCCCCACCTCAGCTCCTTGCTCAGTGCTCAGTGTGATCTGCTTAAGAGTCTCTCTCCCTGCCCTCCCCACTTCCCACTCTCTCTCTCTGCCAAATAAATAAATATGTATTTTTAAAAATCCTAAATACTATCTCATAAACAAACAGACTTGCTCTAAGCATGATCTGTTAATATGGGGAGGGGGGAGTGTTATTTTCTTAAACATTAAACTATATCCCATTAATGACTGTATTTATGGAAAGAAATAGAAGTGAAAGATACCATTTTGCTTCTGTTGCCCAAATGGAATTTGCTGATTCCCACACCCTCCCCCCCGGGGGGTTATTTAGAACCCCAGAGTCACTGCAAGACAAAATCCCTAATTTGCTGCTGGTGAATGTGTGGTACAAACCAGAATTTTAGTTTGACCCTTGATTTTATAATTCAATACCAATATTACTTCCATTATTACTTTTAATGGTAAATCAGGAGCAAGTGGTTGGAGTCCAGCTGTGACCCCGGGGCAAGAACTTTTTGCCTGCTGTCGCCTTCTGACAGTTTGGGCTGTTAATTACCTCAATCAACTAGCACACAAGCACCTCTCTGTCTGCCAGCTGGCGGACTCAACGTCAGAAACTGGCAGCTTGCGAAGATTTAAAACCTGTAAAAAGGGCTGCTATGTAAACAGTTTATTGTATAATATTTGATGACCACAGTAGACTCGCATCAGTAATCAAAAGTACGGTCTGCTCTTGCGCTTTCCTTGGTTAGCAAAGAAGAAAGTTAAAAAGCAGCTCTCCTTTTGGTCTTTATCCAACAGAAAAAAACTAGGGATTTCGCCTCTGGGGACATATCAGGGCTGTGGAGGAGAGTCGGTCACTGAGCTCTCCTGACACAAATGTGGCCCGAAGAAAAAGAAAGGCGAACAAGCAGTGGTGTCTCCTTTGCAGAAATTACCATAAGGTGAGAGAGCTGAATGCTCTCTTCTGGGTAAGGATGCTGTCTGCACCTCCACCGGGAAACACAATCAGTGTCTATGACGCACGTGTGGAAGATGTGTGCGTGCCGCTTGACGTACCCGAGGGCGACTGCTACTCTATTCTGACCCAATCGACCTTCCTTACATTCAGAGACATTTAAAATACATTTTTTCAGAACCATACTCCAACTCCTGAGCTTGCATCTCACATTTTGCTAACTCCTTTCCAAACCCCCTAGAAAAATGCTTAGATATTAATTTGATTAGACTATCAAATCATATGTCAAAAAATGCTACATACGCTTTAATTCTAAGGATTCTATTTGAACATTAAAATTCAGAGACATCTGGCTTTTGTTGATTTACCGGCTCATTTTATAAGCCAGGAGACTCAAGTACAAATCATGATCAAAGGCCAAATTTTTTTTTTTTTTAAGATTTTATTTATTTGACAGAGAGAGAGAAATCACAAGTAGGCAGAGAGGCAGGCAGAGAGGCAGGCAGAGAAAGGGGAGAAAGCAGGCTCCCCGCGGAGCAGAGAGCCGGACGTGGGGCTCGATCCCAGGACCCTGGGATCATGACCCGAGCTGAAGGCAGAGGCCTTAACCCACTGAGCCACCCAGGTGCCCCCAAAGGCCAAATTTTTTATTTGCTTTAAAGGAATAAGGGTGTCTGGGTGGCTCAGTGGGTTAAGCCTCTGCCTTTGGCCCAGGTCATGATCCCGGGGTCCGGGGATCGACCCCCACATCGGGCTCTCTGCTCAGCAGGGAGCCTGCTTCCCCCTTTATCTCTGCCTGCCTCTCTGCTTATTTGTGATCTCTCTGTCAAATAAATAAATAAAATCTTTTTTAAAAAGAAAAATAAAGGAATAAGAAAAGGGGTATACCTGAGTGGCTCAGTTGGTTACGCCTCCCACTCTTGATCTCAGCTCAGATTTTGATTTCTGAGTGATGAGTTCAATCGCCACGTTTGGCTCCATGGCCAGCATGGAGCCTAATACATACAATACATACATACATACATACATACATACATACATATATAAATACATAAAGAAATAAGAAGGACAATATGCTGTGATAAAATAACAAATTTTCAGAAAAGAAATAAAGCCAAATTAGAGTTATTTGCCTTTGATTCATTTCTTTGAGGCATTTCTTCATATATCTTTCCAGAAGAAAATAAAGAAATGGTAACCTTCTTGATATCTTCCTTGGAACCTCTTTTCATATTAACTTTCAGACATTTTTAGAATTAACAAGTTTTATTCAGATGGGTACACACACGCGCGCACATACACACATACACACACACACACTCTTTCTCTTTCTCTCTCTCTTTCTCCAAACATCCTGAGGGTAAAAATTATAAAGATATCTGTATTACGAAAAGACTTGAAAATCCCATGGCTGAGTAAGTGTAGTTTCTACAGGTTTGTAACCAGTCTTGCCTTCCAGAGGAGGAAAACTTTCATTGGCTTCTCTCCCTCATTCTTTTCAACCTCTCTGCAGCATCTTCTGTTGTTGATAACTGTCGATAATACTGATTCTTATCTACATGGCACATGAAGTAAGAAACACTTAAAGGGTATTATTTCACATTTATACTTTGCAAGAGCCTTATGAGATAAGTCGTAAGATTGCCTTCACTGTCCAGATATAGGTAGTGTAACTTGCTCACAGTCTTGCAATGGACAAAGGTTAAAGCAGAGATTCAGTAGGAGATCTTTCTGACTCCTGGCTAGAGCCTCTTCCAGGTTCTGCTACACTGTCTCCCAGTCAACAGCATTTTTGGGAAATGCTTTCTTGAAAGATGATCACATCTCTGGGCTTTCTTCTCTTTCCTCCTTTTTTTGCCAGAACTTCACCAGCTTTCTCTTTTCTTCTCTGCACATGTTGAGTATTTCCTCCATTCCTTGGGCTTCTTCTCATCCACTGTTCTCATTTATTTCAGGAGTTTGGCTTCTGCTACTATCCGTGTGATTCCATCATCTTCATCAATTTTCTTGAGTTCCAGAACCTTTGGTGGTGGATCATGCTCCTCTGTGCAGCCAAAGTGTCCTTTCACTTGCAGTTGTGTCTTAGTTAATGACGTTTCTGTCCACCTAAACTCAGGATTACCCATCTTCTCTTCATTTACCACTCATCCAAGTGAAAAATATCTTAAAAATTCTACTTTTGTTTTTTTTTACTTACGCTTGCAGCAAGGCCAAGTTTGAGTTCCCATTATTACTTGCTGAAGCAGTATTTCAGCAGCCTCCTAACTGCTTTCATTGCCTCTCGTCTCCATATTCTCTAATCAGTCCCACATTGTGCCACCAGAAACATCTTTTTAATCACAGAATAGTTCTTAGAACTCCCCTTTTCAAAAACGTTCAATAGCTTCTCAGTGTACACAGACTAATATCCAAGCTCCTCTGTTCAGTAAACCCTTTGGCTTAGTTCCGGCTTATCTTAATCCAGCTTAACTTCTACTTCAATACCCCAAGATGTATACACTTTGCCATTCCCTGCCCTTGTCTCCTCCTGATTTTGTTCGTGCTGGCCTTTCTTTGTGGGCTGCTGCTTCTTTCATCTTAACCCCTCCTGATCTACCTCTGGTTTTCCCCTATGAAACTCCTCATGGTCCCCCTATGATCCCTACTCAATGACTCATCTACCTCTTTGTTTATTGAAAAGGTATTTATTGAATATTGATCCTGTGCCTGACTCTATGCTCAGATCTGGAATCTTACAGATAAGAGGCAGTTTCTCTTTTCTCAAGGAGTCTTTAACAGTCTAATGGGGAAGACAAGTAAATAAGCAATTGAAATGATGTACAGTTTTCATGATAGGCACAAACTACCAAATCTCACTCAACTAAAGAATAAACTTAAAAGTGCCATGGTTATTTAAAGAAGGAGGCGGAGGAAGAGGGAAGAGGGAGGAAGAAGAATATGAAGAGGAAGAGGAAGAAGGAGACAAAGAAGCAGCAGGGAGGAGGGGGAAGAGGATAAGGATTCACTAGTAATTCTACTGAGCATTTAAGGAAGAGATGATACTCATTATCACAAACTCTTCCTGGAAATAAAGTGTCCGCCATTACATTAGGGCTGTGCAAACTAACCACCTAGTAGCTTAATACAGCAGAAGGTAAATCATTTGCAGTTTAAGGGAGACATTTGCTAATATTAAAACCAGCAAAAACCCTGTTGAGGGGGAACTAGAGACCAATGTCGTTAATATACATTGCCTTTGATTTCTGCCACCTTTATAAGTCCTCATGTTACTCCACCGTATTTGCTGCATCGAGCTTCAAGACAAGGAGAAATAGAGAGTATAGGGATCGCAAGATCCCTCAAAGTGTATTGACCAAATCGATCAAATCTCAGTATCCTGGCCCCATGTAAAGACAGGGGAGGCTGGGAGATATATTTGCACTGTGCCGTCAGGAAGAAAAAGAAGCAAATGAACTCATGCAATCATCTCTGACACAATGGCCCTGAACATAACATATTCTTCATCATTTTCCTTTGGTATTCACATGGATTTCAGTTGCCTCGAAGTTTTTGGAGCAAGGTGAAGTATAAATTAATTGATCATACTTTTCTTATCAATAAATCATAACTAATTTAGTAACAGAGATGTTTCCTATGACAAAAACTTTCCATTGTACCTATTAACATTATGGAAGGAGCACATTAAACTTCAACTGTGATAATTGAAAAATACTTAAGAAATGGCTCAGCAGATTAAATGAAACTCAGGATCTTCCCATGCCTGCATCCATGTGTATAAATGAAATGAAATTATAGATATCTGCATCCATGTTTCTAAATAAATTCAAACAAAAATGTCTTCAGTGAGGTACAGACTATCATTTTTTTTTTTTTAATTTCTACTTCTTACCTAGGACAGAAGAAGTGCAGCTATTTCTTGGCTTATGATAGGTTTATATTCTGATAAACCCATCAGAAGTTGAAAGTGATCATTAGTTGAAAATACATTCAAGACACCTAACCTATCAAACATCCTGAACGTGGCTTAGCCTACTTTAGATGTGCTCAGAACAGTGACCTTAGCCCACAGTTGGGCAAAACCATCTAACAAAGCCTATTTAATATTAAAGTACTGGGTATACCATGTAACTGATTGAATACTGTACTGAAAGTGAACAACAGAATGATTGTATGGATACAGAATGGCTGAGAATGGATTTGCTGTTGACCCTAATGACTGGGAGTTTGGCTTACTACCACTTCCCCACATCACACAAGAAGATGGCACTGCATATCACTAATCCAGGGAGAGATCAAAACTCAAATTCCAAGTACTTTTTAACTGAATGCTATCACTTTCTCACATTGTAAACTTGAAAAATCATAAACCAAATGGTAAGTCAGAGACAATCTGTGCATATTAACTATCTCATTATATCACAGAGTGGTGGAAAGAGAAGTGGGTTATTAAGTAGGAATCCCGGGTTTTAGTGCTGGCTCCATCAATATCTGTGGTCTTAATAAACCAGCTCTACTCTCTGGATCTTGTCAGCAAAGTGAAAGATTTGGATGAGATTATCTCCAAAGTACTTTCCATTTCTAGTGTTTTGAGAGTCTTGACAAAGCCATAAACTCAAGCTCGCTTGCTCCCTTTGGAGTCAAAGGGGCTTATCATTCGAGGATGGAATGTTTTGGTGGCAGAACCTCAACTGGAATGAAAAGATAGAGAGGAAAGGAGACAGAGGAAAACCAAATTGAACCAAATGCCTCTTTACCTTACGAACTTGTAATGTACAGTTAATTATATCTAGGGATAGTTATAATTATTTGTATTCTTTTCATAAGAGGTTGGCTAATTGGGGCTCATTAAGTCAAAGTAGTTGTTGCCAGAGATGATAACTTCGTCCACCTGCACCTATGGATTGTGGAACAGGTTCTAACAATCCAATAGCTAAGACCATCAAATGAATATAAAAATAGTGAAATTTCCTGGTTTGCATTTAATTAATTTCTAAGGAGGAACCACAAATAAAATGATTTAGGCCCCGGAAGAGACCACACGAAATAGAAATAACACAGAAACAGAAGCTTGAAAATCTGTATTCTATTTTCTCTGTGCTCCAATTTATTTTCATGAAGTTGGCAAGTACCTTAAGCTCTTTAGACACCAGTTTCTTTATTAAAGAAAGAAATGTTGGGTTTGTAGGATGTTAGGATGCCTGGCAATCATGCAATTCCTTTAATATGTGAAAAATAAGATCCAAATTGAGAAACACAAATAGTCACATAATACTATCCTAGCTCAGATAAATCCAGTACAAAGACTCATAAGCAACATTTCCCTCAAGAACTGGCATTCTAGCTTACCTTAGACCTACCATCATTGTTACGAGAGAAGCAAAAGTTCAAGTTTCTTATTCTGTTTAGAGGTTAAAAGAATAAGTTAAGTTCCTATGTCACAGGTCTCAAAACCAGCGAAGTCTAAAGGTAGAATAAGTAAAAAATAAGCAAATATGAAACTTTGATCAATGGAAAGGTAAAAAACTTTTAACATTTTTCTTTTCACGATATCAGTGAAGTGAGAAACAAATGCTTCAGTGGAGAAATCAATTTCAGTTTCAAGCCTCAACCTAAAATCTGTCAACCTTCATTTAATATGTTTCTTCTAAGGAAAGTATGAAGAGAATATATACACTGAAGAATGAATCAAAATAAACTGAAATGTATTTTCTAGCAAAAATTAATACTGCTTCTAGAACTTAAGATGCAAGAAAATTTTTAAAAAGAGCTATTTTTTTCTCAGAAATATTCTTAGCAGGAAATTTTTCTGGAACTACATTAAAATATCTTCTGAATATTATAGTAGTTAATTAATTTCTCTTTAACTGCATTTTGTCTTTGGATCTCACATACCAAACATCTTACTAGTCAAGGTGGTTCAATTGCTTAATTACACTATCTTTCATTCTTTTGATGATTATTTTAGACTATCTCTTTAGAACTGTGGGATTACTTAGATTTTATCCTTGAGAAGACAATTCTGCTGTTAGGAAAACAAAAACTGTTGTTTAGCTACTCAGATCTTAGGACAATCATAAGAATTTAAATTCATAAAACCAAATAAACAAATGTGGTTTTTGCCTTATTGGCCACATGATGAGCACCAAGCTGCTTTTGTTTTAAACAAATATGGACTGTCGTTTTAAATTTCTTTCCATTGTGTAATGTAACAAAACATTTCACAAATAGCCAGGAAGGAAATCAGACTCATGAGGATTCTTAAGATAGTCATTATAAGTCCTTGTGCACATACACACTTACACACACACAGACACACACAGAGCTGTCTTAGAAATGAAAAACATGGCCTAATAGTTTCTGCAAAAAAATACCTTATTAACCCTTGGGCAAATCATCATGGGAATGTTTAAGAGCTGAAATCTTGAACAGGATGGACCCTTTAAACCATCTATCATTCTCCTATTAGAAACAACTCCTCCTTTTTCATAGGTTGCCCAGAATGTTTAAAATGATAGAAGTTCTGAGTACATAAACAAGTTAGAAAGATATCAAAAATAATTACTCAGATGTCATTTTACAATTCCCTTCACAGTAAATATCTAAAATAAATTATGTCTTTTTAAAATTATGTCTTGCTTTCTGTTTTTTGTACATTTCCATGAATTCTTATATTTCTCTGAATCATTAATACCTCTGTTCTCAATTAAATGAATGAAAATTTTAAATACAAAAAAAAAAGAAGCTAGATTAGAGAGAAGAAATGAAAGAAAAATATAGAAATTTAACATTTTGGAAATAATGAGAAAACATCTCTTCTAGATTCTACCACTCAAGACTTTCAAAATTGACAGGAGACTAAAGCTTCTAAGGATTGAGTAGTAGTTTGAAAACTGCACATACTTACTATTTGTTTATTTATTTGTTTGAGAGAGTGAGAGAGAGGAGAGTAAACATGGGAAGAGAGAAGGCAGAGGGAGAGGGAAAGAGAGAATCTTAAGGAGTCTCCATGTCCAGCACAGAGGCAGAAAGGAATTCAATCTTGGGACTCTGAGATCATGATGTGAGTCGGAATCAAGAGCTGGACACTTAACCGATTGAACCGCCCAGGTGCCCCCTTCACCTACTAATTAACTCACTAACTATGCGCAGAGGGAAACAAAATTCAACAGGAATTTTACAGCTCTCTTGGATATCATAGACACCCCACATGCTGTGCATATTTCCGGGAGGACGTTTGCCAAAAATTTGCAGGATGAGGTGTTTGTCCATTCTGGGCAAATCATTTGTTGAAATTTAGACAGACTTTTAAATATGCCATGATAGCCTTTGTAGGACTTGCTTTTCTTCAACTACCTGTACTAATACTCTAATTGGCAGTGGCAAAAGACAATCCTCAGCCCTGTAGAGGCAGACAATAACCTTACAATGGAGAGAAAATAAGCTGGAATCTGAATAAGGCTTGCATGTGCCTCTTGTCAGTAGTGTTCTGGTACAGGTTTAACAACAAGCTCTCTAGAAGAAAAAAGGTGCACGTTTATTGTTTATGATCAATTTTATTGGTATAAAGCCTCTGTAGTATACAAATAACAAATAACAATACCATTTCAAAAACTTTTTTTTTTTCAAATTTCATATAGCCGATTGATGCTTACAGTAGGCTTTTGTCAATTTTTACCAAAGCCTTAAATCCACAACTGATCTCTGGTTACAATCGACGAATGATTATAGTTCTGACATGATCATTGGTTAATATTTTTTATTTACCTTGACAAAAAAGAAAAAGGTAAAAACCCTAGAGAAATAATTTGGAAGCTCACCCATTACCAATAACGTGGATATTTCCTTTGCTACATCTCATAATCGTTTGCAAATACCAGAAGAATGTGTCATCAAATTTTGCACTACTCTCTATATAACAACTACAGATATAACGCACTTTTCACTGGGGTCTGCGTTATCAACACTTCCTCTATCATTTTTGGAAGTCTAGGCCATCAAAAACAACAACAATAACAACAACAAACCACACACACACAATCAATAAAGCCACGATTCATAGTGTTTGCCAATTTCTGTGGTTTAAGTACCTTCACAATAGTGGAATTCAAGCTACTAACATGCATCCCCCAGGCAGCGTTGGGAAGACATCTACAGGAACACTCCATTATATGGCTTTTCCACCCTACAGATACAATAGACATAAATTATGTCAAGAGAAATGGTAATAGTACAATAGAGCAAACTAATTAGGAAGTAATAAATTTTGAGTATTTACTGTCTTTGTTTTTAACAGAATTTATTTAATTGTAAGATTCTATATCCCAATTTTTAATAATGGCTATGTTTAACAACAACCTCACAAAATTCTTTGCTAACAATCCTCTCTTGGGAACCAGTGTGAGCAGACTCCCACACACCACTACCCCCTGTTCAAAATGACCAGGAGATTGAGAACTAGCATTTTGTCAGTTTCATGAATATAAATTCTTGCCTAGGTACAAGATTGCTGGAAGTACCAGAAGAGAGCTTCTTCTAATTTCATCTGAGAATATACCACTTAGTAAATAAGTCTTAAATTTGGCAAGGGCTTTGAAAGCTAATTTGTGAACGTTATAAACTTCATATACCTATGTATATTTACACACCACGGAAGAACGATAGAGGGTTCATGCTGGTTTGCATCATATATAGGTTTAAAGGTTTTCTGTTTCTTTGTTTCCATAACAATTACAGTGGTCAGAACAGAAATAGCAAGGAAATAGTCTGCTTAGTCTCATTGAAAACACTCAGAACAAAATTTATTTATGGTATAAAACCCCAGAGCCTATAAAATGACCAATGCCCCATCTTTAAGAATGTAAGCAAGATACTTGGATTTGTAGATCAGAGTTTGGCCGAAATTCCATTAAGTGATCTTGAACGCTGTCTGAAAGTTAAGTTAAAGATACTTAAAAATAAAGCCATATAATTAGTCGTGGATCTAGCTGTACACCTGAAAAACAATGAGACATCGCAACAGAGGGGAGAAAGAGCAGGAGGGGAAAGGGTTAAAGTGAGTGGGCTGAGTTAGAGTGGGCTTGGGTCTCAATTCCAGTCAAGCCACTGAACTAACCACGTAACTTCAGAAAATTACTTAACTAGTCTAAGCTTCCGTTTCCTCAAAAGTAAACTAGAGATGACAATACTTAGTTTATAATGCTATCAGGATTATGTAAGAGTATATTCATTACCTGGCACATAATAGCGGATCAGTCAGGGACAGGATTATGAAAACATATTCCTTTCTGTCTAACCAAACTATTGAAGACAAAGGTAGGAACCCAACAGAGGAAAAATATTTGTAATGCACTCAATATTCTTCTTCTGGGCAGACTCTATTCAAAACAAAGTAGACGGTGATTTGTATTAGCCCCAGAGCCTACCTCAGTCCCCAAATATCTAAAAAAGCATCATTGAACTTCTCCTTTGGGTTCAAGCCAGGCAAAAAAAAAAAAAAAAAAAAAAAAATCTGAGCCTCTGAAGATCTATTTGCTCACCACCAAGTGCAGGCTCTTCAGAAGTACTGAAAATCATCCGTGGTCTGTTCCAGCACAACATTTAATAAAGAAAAGAGAGATAGCAAATATCTGTTATTTTGTTACGGTCATATTCAAAGGTACAGTCTAGGAATTAGGACATCAGAAAATCCTAGTTCAAATGCCTACTCTATTGAAAATTGATTTCCTTAGCCTCAGGACCTACTAACTCATTAGAATGAATTAGCTTTTCATTTAGTGTTCCTGAGAGAAGAGAGGGCCAGGAACAGGTAACTGATGGCGGGTGTGGGGAAAGAGCTATTCTTGTCTGGACAGCTACTACCTGGGAGAGCCATTCCAGCAGCAAGAGGCAGTGATGCACTTGGGCCCAATGCAGCCATGGGCTAGTGGTGTAGGGAAAGAATAAAAGGGAGCTGTGTAAACAAAAATATTTTATTTTGCAGTTTTGTATGAAAACAGTACTGGATACAATTATAAAAACGCTATTTTTTGAGCTATAAAGAATATTTTCTTGGATATTCTCCTTAATATAGAAATTTCAGGGAGCCTGGGTGGCTCAGTGGGTTAAGCCGCTGCCTTCTGCTCAGGCCATGATCTCAGGGTCCTGGGATCGAGTCCCGCATCGGGCTCTCTGCTCAGCAGGGAGCCTGCTTCCTTCTCTCTCTCTCTGCCTGCCTCTCAGTGTACTTGTGATTTCTCTCTGTCAAATAAACAAATAAAATCTTAAAAAAAAAAATAAAAAGAAATTTCAACAACTTGGTAAATGTTTTTACTTGGCCTCTTCTTTCATGGCAGGAAGCCATCTTCTGAGGTAGCTAGCTACCAGGAAGAAGTACATGAATTGAGTTAAAAGTAGCTCTTCTATGTATTTGTAGGTCTCTAGGGGAAAAAAAAAAATGTATAAACCAGAATCCCTGAAATAGCAGGTAAAGGATATTTCCTTTATCTAATTAAAGTCTGAAAGCAAAAGCTATAGCAACTCCAGAATGTCTACAGAGGAGAGGCTTGGGGCAGTCATCAGGTTGGGAGGAAAATTAGAGGACTTTCCTTAATATAGTGTTCACTTAGCAAGCACACAGCTTTTACTTAAAGAATACATTTTTTTAGGGCAACTTAACACCAGGAATGGGAGGGAGCCCTAATGGAGATCATGAGAGAACTACATCCTTGGGAAAGAAAGAAAGAAAGAAAGAAACTGGAGATGTGGTGGAAACAGCAAGAGAACTAGAATGAGAAGTGGAACCTGAGAAGCGGCTAGATTGCTGCAATTCCATGATAAAACTTGTGCAGGTGAGGAGGGTTTTTTTCTTAGAGATGAGCAAAGACAGTGGTTTCTTGAGATCAAATCTACTCCTGGTGAAGATGATGTGAAGATCGTTGAAATGACAGCCATCAATCTAGAATGTTGCATAACTGTAGTGGATAAAGCTGTGGCAGGTTTGAGCAAATGGACTCCACTTCTGAAAGAAGTTCTCTGGGAAAAATGCTATCAGACAGCATCACACACTCTGCAGAAATCATTCTTGAGAGGTGGAGTCAATCGATGAGGCCAACTTCATTATTGTCTTATTTTAAGAAATTGTCACAGCCACCCAGCCTTCAGCAACCAACACTCGGATCAGTCAGCAACTATCAGAGGTTTTTTGTTTGTTTGTTTGTTTGTTTTTAAGATTTTATTTACTTATTTTGAGAGAGTGAGAGAAAGAGCATGACCCAGGGTTAAGGGGGTAGAGGCAAAGGGATAAGCAGGCTCCCTGCTGAACAGAGAGCCGGATGTGGGGCTCAATCCCAGGACCCCGGGATCATGACCTGAGCCAAAGGCAGAGGCTTAACCGACTGCACCACCCAGATGCCCCAGCAACTATAAGTGTTAAGGCAAGACCCTCTACCAGCAAAAGATTATGACTCCCTGAAAGCTCAAATGATGGTTAGAAATTTTTAGTAATAAACTACTTTTTAAATTAAGGTATGTACCTTGTTTTTTAGACATAATGCACATTCAATAGACTACAGCAGAGCGTAAACATAAATTTGATATGTACTGGGAAACCCAAAATTTCACGTGATTCTCTTTATTGTGCTATTCACTTTATTGAGGTGGCATCAGCCAGGGTCCAGAAAGAAAATAGAAACCAAACTGGTTATTCTAACAAAAAGAACTGGAACTGCTTCACAAGCATTGAACAAGGAGAGATAGCAACTGTAGAGAGCAAGGACCCCTAAGTTTGGGAGGACAAAAGGAAGAGAGTGAGGTAACTGGAACCCAGAAGCTCTGAGGAGAGGTCAGAGCTAGAATCCAGGTCTCAGAGGAAGGGACTGGCCAGCAGATCCTGATTATAGCAGAGAAGACATATGGAGACTGGTTCTGGGGTTATAGGGAAAAGGCAAGAGGCTGAAACCCACTGCTTCAAAAGTGAAGAGCTATTGGTGCATAATAGAGAAAAAAACAAAAACAAAAACAAAAACAAAAAGGAACAGGTCTTTTTTTTCTCTTCTCCAATTTCTCTCTAGAACCTCCTATTGGTCAAAGTCAAATATCCTTCTACCTTTCCCATAAGAAGGTCTCTGTGTTTGTATCCAACTGAATTTTGATAAGGAATTGGTCCCCTTTTTATATTAATACTTGATTAACATCCATACTTTCATAGTCACAAAGTACTATTGCATTAAAATATTATAAAATGGGTGAGAGGATGGATGAAATAGATAAAAGGGATTAAAGGGTTACAAACTTCCAACTGCAAAATAAATGAGTCACAGAAATGAAAAGTACAATGCAGGGAATATAGTCAATAAGATCATATAGTCAGTAAGATGATTAAAACAGTGTTTGGTGACAGTGGGTGACTATACATCATGGTGGGCACTGAGTATTTTAGAGAATTGTTGAATCATTATGTCGTATACCTGAAACGAATGTAACACCGTATGCTCATTATACTTCAGCAATATGTGTGTATATATACACAAGTTATTTTATTCTCTATTATTTTACTTCTCATTTAACCCCTTCAGTTCCCATCCTGAGTCTGAGATATTTCACTTTGACCAAAGCCTGTTGAAAATTTGTATTGCTTTACTAAGGCTACTCTTTTTTCTCCACCATATTGGCAAAGGAGCCCCCACTCACGGTATATGATTCTCCACAACTGCTTTGGGGAGAAAAGTAGAGGTTCTTCCTTCAGTGAAAGCAAGGAAAGCAAACAATGAAGCTGAGAGTTTTGCTCTTCTGCTAGTGTAAAATGAGGATGCTAAGAACAGCTTCTCTTTGATCTCAAAAGCAATGGAAATTGGAAAAGCAAAGTGGGATTTACCCCATTCTCTTAATCTCGGTTACCTGAGGTTTCTTTTTTTTTTTTTTTTTAAGATTTTATTTATTTATTTGACAGAGAGAAATCACAAGTAATCAGAGAAGCAGGCAGAGAGAGAGAGAGGGAAGCAGGCACCTCACTGAGCAGAGAGCCCGATGCGGGACTCGATCCCAGGACCCTGAGATCGTGACCTGAGCCGAAGGCAGCGGCTTAACCCACTGAGCCACCCAGGCGCCCCTTACCTGAGGTTTCTAACTAGTCCTGAAGGAGGATGAGAAGGTCAGATTTCTGCAAATGTTGTACATGGCCGAGATAAGAAATATAGTTTTAAAACATTTTTAAGTATTGAAAGCTTCATGCTACAATAAAATTACAAACTTCAGGTAATTTGCAAGAAGTTTTGCTTGACATTTTTATTTTTCTCCCCAAATCACCTTACAAAATGTGAACTCCAATAATTTGTCAAACAGTGACAACCTCCAGAATCTCTCCTTTGATTTTTCTTGGACTCCTAAGTCTCTCTCATAGATACTACAGCCAATAGTTGGAAAAAACAGGGGGAGGAAAAAAAAAAAAAAAAAAAAGCAAGGCTTGCTTCATCATTTTAAAACATCAGAGCTAAAATATATTATGTACATAAATACAAACCCAGAGTTTCCAAAATGGATATAATTTGCACGGCTCAATGTTTGATATCTAGATATATTTGTAACATCTCAAAAGCACTCTGTGCTGATTTTTTTAGACAGATTTTACAGAACCCAGCTTAAGTTAACAGAAGTTGTAAATTATGTCTAAGTGGACTTTATAAACAAAAGTTAAAGTTGAGCATGCAAGGGAATATTGAAAAGTTTGCATAATGCTGTCAACATCTACAGTGCCAATGTTCATCCTTTCTTTTATTATTAGCTGAACTTTTTTCTATATACATGGATATATGTCTAACTAAGTATGTGTGTACAGATTTATGTTTTCAAATGAAACAAAGCTGTGCAGTTACTATTGTAGGGGTTGACTGGTCTCTGCAAGCACGTGCTTCCTCGAGCCTATTAAAGTACAGTACCGACATTTCCCTCTTGTAGCTTTGTGAGTGTGATCCGACCTGAGCTTGTGTTTCTGGGAAAGCGCCTGGAGAATACCAATTTAATTTAGAAACTGCTCAGCTTAAGTGTTTGGTAGGCTTTGACAGCCTTGCATCAGGTGATCAGATATATTTTCAGAGATACCACAAAGAAAGTTGGAAATGTCACCAAAAAGTTTACGTTAAATGTATTTTTCCTGCGGAGGAATTGATTTTAAACATCATTTAAATTTATAACACGTGCCAGATTCCAGGGTTTTGTTACATGACAGCCTTTAGTTGCTGGTTCTCTGCTTTCAAATTATTTTAGTGCTGGTATGGGCTTTTGCTTGAATTGCACATGTTGTTACGCTGTTGTGTACTCTTAAGCTAAAGGCCAAACTGGAAATTCTTATGTAATAAAGATGAACAGCTATTTCTCTTGCTGGCTGAAATACAGTCATGTTGTACAAACAATATCTCTGGATGTGTTCTTTTCTCTTCTTCATAGGCTTTTTCATTCCTATTACATGGAGTTTAAAAAAAAAAAAAAGGGGGACAAAACTTTGTAGTTGGATTTGCCCTGTCATGTGCTTAAAAAAAAAATTATTAAGAAAGTGTATCCTTCCCCACTCACCACTCCCATCCCAAAACCATGTGTTCACCTCAAATTTAACTGAACACGCCCAATGTATCTTAAATAGTATTATATATTGTCCCTGAAATTAAGCGGGGTGGGGGGCGGTGGGGAGAATATTCCAGTCTAGGTGAAATCTATTCATCAGTAACACATACAAAGATAGTGCATTTTTCAAGGATAATCAACTTTTTTTTGGACGATCCTCTGGGGAGAGGAAAAATAATTTAAAAATTGAACTGTTCCTCCTGAACTACCAGCTTTCTTCTCTGCCTGCCTTTTTATTGAATCCATACTTTGAATTTCAATGGCCCGTTAAATTCTTCCTGCTTTTTAGAGTTTCTTTGAAAATATCTTGTGAAGACTAAAGGAGAAAAATTTTCACCAACAGTCTCGAAAATCTCTTGGATTCTCTAAACAAGAACAGAGCTGTCTTTGGGTTTTATTTTGTTTTGTTTGTTTTGTTTTTGAAGGAAGGGTAGAACATTAACACATGACAACAGTGAGATTCCACAGATCAATCTCTGAGTTCTTTTATCTAGTAAACATTCTAATGATCAACTTCAAAGACAAGACGGGAAGAAGCTTCCTTGTCTTTCAGTACCAGAATGAGAGGCAAAGCTGTTTGCCACTCATATGGGAGATATGAGGAACCTTTGAATGGATCATTGCTTTTTATGAGTAGTAATGAGGTGAGAAGTATTCTGGTGTGTGGCACAGGCCTTCATTAAAAAGCGTGAAACAGAATGGCTTACGGTTAAAGGGGGTAATTTGTTCTAACATACTTGCTAAATTGTGCTGTAACCATGCCAGTTAACAGCACTATATTTTCCATAGGATTCCTGAATGCATTTGTGTGCAATTATTCTGTCCATGCAAAGTTCAGGGATTTTTCCAATAGCTTATGTTAACTACTTGACAATGCTCACTCCTTCAGTGGAAAGTATATTGAGTCCCATAGTTAAAGAGGGGCGAAAGAATCCAGAGATGTTCTCATTCTCCTTCCGAAGCCAAAGGGTTCTTGTAAAATCAAAAACTCAAGGAACCTAATTTAAATGAATACCATTTGCCTGAAAGGTAATGTCAGAAGTAATGGCCAGGTTAATAATGACAAAGCTTAAAGCTTTAAAATATGCATTATAATAAAAATAGTCCATAAGAAAGGAAATCAGATCTGATAGTTTCAAGTCCACCATTTAAAAAGAAAAAACCCTGAAAATTAGAAGCAGTCATTTTGCTACATTTGTGAGGAAATTCTGTCCATAGAAGATCTTGAAGTTCTGCAACATACCAGGAAGATTACTTGTTCAGGCCCTGAACTGGGAACATTGGACTAAGTTTTAGTCATTGGAAAAATCATTCTGCTTAGAGAAACATAAAATTCTTTTTTTTTTTTTTTTCCACATGACCAGCTATCAAAAGAGAAAAATATAGGAGGCAAATACAAAGTTTTGGACGGGACCTAGAATTGGGGTATATTGTATGGGAAAATGGTTTTATAAGTGACAACTTTTTGAGACAGGCTTACTTAAAATGCTGTAATATTAGACTTAAAGGGGAAGAAAAACTCTTTTGAATTTTCTAGAATTTTCTTAAAAGGTAATAATACAAATATTAATTGTTTCATAAAATATGCCCCAATTTTATAACTGATGACACAATTTTATTGGAACAGCAATATATTAACTAAATGTAATTGATATGCCACTATAGACTAAAAATGGAGACAATTTTTATTTTTTTTAAACAGGTTAAGAAGTAGAGTTTTTATTCAGGATAAAATTTAGGGCGATATATAATGGAGAAATATTTTCAACATCTGTTTTCAAAATGCTCAATGGAGACTTAAATTTAAGCACCAAAAGACTTTACAGTGAGACAGGAAGTATCAGTGTCTGTCCACTCAGTGGAATTTCTGAGACTGAACAGCAGGGAGAAGAATTTCAGCTTTGTCACTTTCCACAATTTTCATTATTATTATTTAGGTTTTGAGAATTTGATATTTGATATTTGGGGAAAAGTATTTACCACCACTGTTTTGCACATTATTCTAGCTTTAAAAATAAATACTGTGCAACTTAATAGAAAGCAGGCAGTGGGCCTACAATAAATGTAATAGGCTCAGCCTCGCCTTTCTATTTCTTTTTATTGGGTTTTCGGGAAAGTCTATGAAGGAAATTCTAATTGCAACTGCCCCTCAGAAATGCTCAGGCAGGTTCTTTTAGCCTGAGGGAAGGAAATGCTAGCTCTGGGCTATGTGGTAGGAGCAATGGCATTTTTTCAAGCTAAATTAAATATGTAGCAGAGTAAGGAATGAAAATTACATTTCACATGGCTTAATCCTCATCACTGTACCACAAGAAGTCAAATCAGGTGAGGGCTGTGACTGCATACAAAACAACATCTTATTCTGTGCTGTATTCATTATCCTAGAACATGGCAGTGAGAAAAGAACCAATCTTTTTATCACTGTCTCTGTAATTACTCTCAGTAATCAGAACTTTGCTTTTCCTCATTTTAATACAAATGTAGATGCTCTGAGTTACTCAGGAACAACTAGGATGGAAAACCTGGGAAACAACATAGGAGAAAATGTGCATTAAAGGGACGGACACTTACCATGCCTTAAGCTTTCTTTTGCATTTTCTGCCATTTATATCTAACTGGAAAAACTAAAGCCCTTTAGTCCAGTACAAAGAAGCAATACAAGGGCTAGGTGCATACAGTGTGAAATGAATAGAGCTCACTGAGTGCATTCTGAGTAAGGCTTGTCTAACTCTTATGGCATCATGGGTCCCCATGACTAGGTATTCCAAGGGGCTTCATGATGTCAAATACTTGAGAAAAACAGGATAAGGAGACTAAAATAGACAGAAATTGGACAGAATCAACTAAATTGGACAGAAAATACTTACACAAATATATTAAGACTACATGTTACATTACATAAGATACATATACATTATATACATTATGAAAACGTTCTCTTTCTGGGGAGAAAAAAAGAGTTAAAATATTTCAAATGAAATATATAGCTGCACTTGAGAAAAGTTTTCATTGGGAGACCACCGTGTGCTTTCCTAAGAAGGCTGGAGCCATTTAACAAAATGGCCAAGTGCTCCAAACCTCTGGCAGGTGTGTAGAGACCAACAGGTGTAAAGAAATAGCACAAAGCTCTGGTCTGTAAGAACTACCTGGGCAGCTGAAAAGATTTACAATTCCATTCTGCTTGTGGACCTCTCTACTCAGGATCTCAATGCAGGAGAATGAATTGGGAAATTAAGAAAAACATCTAATTTCATTTTGTTTCACCAGATAGTGCCTGAATCTCAGGAAGTGGAAAGGAGGAGGGAATAAATATATTTGGAATCCTAGAATAAGCCAAATGTTTTTAAGTAGTCGGTGCTGATCTTTTGTTTCTCTTTCTTTGGTTATATTCACACACCCTTCCAAAGCCCCCACGTGTGTCTTTGATGGACACTAAATAAATTTAGAAATGTCTTCCATTCAGCACATTCAATGTGATACTCTGGCTTCCCCCAAATTTATCTCCACCTTATCAGTGGTTTCCATACTTGGAATTTCTCCTCCAGTACATCCAGTCAGTGATCATCTCTGAACTCCCACTCTTTCTTTATGTAATAATCCAAGGTCCAACTTAAGTTACTTCCACACATCAAGTGGACTCATTGGCTCCCACCCTTGTTCTGGCTATTTTCTGTATCATACAGATTTGCAATAATTACATTTAATTTCTCAATTTGTTCTTTGTTTTCTTGAATTGTTCATAGATTGTTGCAGGTGTATTTATTGTTTCATAATAAACTCCATGAGGATACAAATCATGTATCTTATAGTATTTTTGTTTCACCACAAACAATATACAAATGAAATATAATATAAAAGTGGAAAGACTGAAGAAACACACCAGACTCAATACCTTCTTTCTCATTGCACTCTTTTTATCTTTTAAGATAGTTCTCCTGTCCTATTGTCTACTTTCTAATGAACCTAGTAGTGGACATTATTACCTCTATAAGAAGAAAAGAGACCAAAACTGGCAAACAGTGGGAGGAGTCTTTGTGGTATTCCTTGTTTGTTTGGGATTATGCAGAAAAGGATAGAACAAACAAACAAACAAAAAAAGTAAAAATGACTCAGAAGTGTAGGATATTTAAAATATTAGGAAAAGAATGGGACACTAGTTTGAAGCAACAAAGGAGGGCAAAACATGCTTGCATTTTTGAAAGCCATTTTCTACAAGTTCTTCAAATGCTGGGTATGGTAACTTGGTGGATTGAACCAGTGATTTGGTTTATCCCGTTCTGGATTTCTGTAATATAAAGAAATTATGACTATAGCGAGTGCCTAAAAACAGCAATGTACAACCAATCCACGTTTCTTGCTAATTGGGAAACATTAAATGAACATTTCAGTTTGTCCTATTCATGATAATGAAATGGGTGAAAGTATAATGATTTTATACCTCACTGAACAGGAAGGCTTTTGTTCTTTTAATCAGAGCAGCACTTTTTAAAATCATCTTACAAGTCATGGAATTATCTCTTAGGTATGGTTTGCCGTATTTTAAGTTACTGGTCAAAATCTCCTTTGAGTTAATAGTCATATATATGCACCAGAATTATTTGCAATTAGGACCTCTGTGGTAAGAGTAAACCATTTAGTTTTCTTATTTATGCTACCCATAACTGGAGGAATTTAAAGAAACTCGTAAGTATTGCTTCAATATTCTCTTTGCTCAATTTCTATGGAGAAATGATTCAGGTTTCATTCCAGTTTACTGAGAAGTGCCATATTTCGGGACATTTAGCAAGACATTCTCAAGCCGTAAATAAAATTCCAACTTAATTCCAAACACCGTTTTTACCTCAATAACTAGACTCATAGAAAATAGCTGGCTCTCTTCCAAAAATTAAGAAGTAGGCTAGAAAGCCTTTCTCATATCCTAGTAAGTGAAATGAGAAAATTAAAATGAATGTTCCTTATGGTGTGGAGAAATCTCCATCATCTTTAGGCTAGCTCAAATCAGTCCAGTTCTCAAGTTAATATTTCTAATTAAAATAAATAACTGTGAAATGGCTAACATTTTTTGTCTAAATGCTTTCTGGCAGTGGGGATAGGGTCATGCTAATGAGTTTCCTACTCTGTGCTCCCCGCAGCTTAGAAGAGATTGAAAGCATTCATTTCCCTTGCAATTTTTCTTTCCCAATAACAACATGCTAAAATCCAAGCATTAATATTATATTATTACAATTTTTTAAAATTGCTGATCTGAAAAACCTTTCTTTAATTAGTGTCTTTGCAAAACTGAATACAGATTTTAATCCTTCATTTACTGATTTTATTTTAATGCTATTACTCAGCATATGTTGGCTACATTAAACCATTACAGTAAAAATTAAAATGAAAGTCAATGATTTATCCCCCTTTAAAAGTGCTCAATCGGTCTAATAAAAGTCGAGTGCCAAATACCAGATGTCTGATTTAAAAGAAATTCTGAACAAAAAGAAGAAACCCTCCCATTATTCTCTTAAGATATTTCATTGAGATTAATGCTATCCAAGGAAAAACAACATTTATATATAAATAAGTGGTATGAATATATTTAATGCAAGTTAGAAGATGCAGGTAATAAAAATACATTAATACTGATCTGATTGTTTTAAACCTCTGTCGTGATCAATAAATTTGTACTACTTGTGTACATAATCATCAAATTAACTTGAGATTTTAAGAAGAAAACAAGGGTGGTTTTTTTTCAGTTTGGTTTAGAATGCAGAAGGCCAGAAATGGAATACAAGATATAATCAAGATATAATCGAGTTTTGCCCATTATTTTTCCTTCAAATTTTCATTCCTCCTCACTATTTAATTATCAGCATAACTTCTAGCCAAAAAAACATTGTCTGGGAAAATAAATTGGTGTTCTCAGTTCTATAGAAACATGTTTCCAAAAGGAAGAGCTAAATAAAGGCATTTACCTTTTTGGGTTTTATTACCCTTCAAGTCAATAACTCCATATTCACCACTCCCCAACCCCAGACTTTGCCCATATACTTTTGTTTCCAAAACAACTTTGTTTCCCAGACAGTTCAGATCTATGCCTCAAAGATGAGTTCCCATAGCAATCCTTTCATACATCTTTTTCTGACAACTTCTCCCTCTCACTGCCCTGACTACAGTATTGTTATGGTAGTCACTGGCTCTAAGTTCCCCAAATGTATTGGCTTTTTCTCTGGAACATAACAAGATGACATTCTCCAGCCTCCTTTTCCGAGAGTTATGGCCACGTGATGGTAGACTGGCCAATGGGCTGTCAGCAGAAGTTATAATACCCTGCTGTGTGAACCACTATGGTCCCTTCTGCTGGCTGGATTTATTTGCAGAATTTAGATTATGGCAGAAGCCACATAGTGGAAGTAACAGAGCTGGAGTGTCGGAAGACTCTGTGCAGTAGAGCCTACTCCTTCCCATCCCCCATCTCCCAACCCACCCCTGCCCAGACTGAATTTTTGTGTTTCTCCACTGAGATTTCTGGGCAGCTGATATTATCTTAACCAACACAATGAAAATGATGATCTCTCCTTTGACTGAATATCCATAATATTCTGTGTTGTTCTTGCCACGTTCTATATTCTCCTTGAATATTAATGATACCTCTTCTCGCCTTTCTTCTTAAGGTCAGAAACAACCTTCTTTTTCAGTTTTTATTCCTTGCATTATTAAGCACAGCCTCTGGTTCAAAGTAGATCCTTAATTAATGGTCCTGCAGCCACTAATCTGAGTTTATTAGACTACCCCAAACTAACATAGTCTCTTGGTTCTTTCATATTTTTTTTATTAATTTATGGGTTCTAAATACCTCTTGCATCCCTACCACATGTTGGTGCAGCTTTGGGTTATCTGCCCAGCTTCCCCTTTTTTGAGAATTTATGAAGCTCCAGAAGGGGTGCATTTCTAGCAGCAATAAATACCCCACATGAACTTGTGGCCCACTTTACTGGAGTTTATTTTGCCACTTAACCTGGGCCAACTAGACTCTGTCCCTAAGAAGGTGGCTGGGAAATAGCCAGTTAATCCTTTATCATGACTAAAATTATATCATATATACTGGGAGCAGAGAGCAGGTATATAATCCCATATTGGCCTGAGAAGCCTAAAAAGCTAGTCTAGGAGGGAAAGAAGAGGAACAAAATATGCACTGAGAAAGAAGCATTGAATTCTGTAGACTTTCTAAGGCCTGTTTATAATTTTTTCCTAAGGCCAGGCTCAATTCAACCACCGAGCTCTATAGTCTTCTACCTCATCTGTTTTGTATAAGTTATCTCAAGATGATTCCCACTACTTATAACTAATATAGTTTTAGTTAATAAAACTAGACATCGTGCTTCCCTGCAGTGATACAATGGTGAACAAGAGATAGCTAGCTCTTACTATTTTGGGAAGGTCAGTAGGTGATAATTCAGCAATGTTGCTAGGGGAAGAAAGGAACTTATCCTTGTGATGCTCTTGGATGCATGGATTTTCTTTTCTCTTGATGAATGAAATTTGGAGGTGCTTTTCTTTTCTGTTACACATTGGACAAGAGTTTTTTATTCCCCATAAGAATATTAGTTTCTCCCATCCTGATTTTTTTCCTCTCATTATTTTGCCATTTGGGAGTGCTGCAAAAGGTGTAAAATCAAACATCAACAAAAGAAGCTAAACACATCAACGTTGGAAAAAGAATTGTAGGTAGCTTTGGATTGGGATGACGGTGTTTATGAGACAATGTGGAAAGGTATAAGACATTAGTGAAATGAAAGATGTGGAGTTTTAGGGACTAATTACACATATAATATATGTAATATATAATATATGATATAGCAGAGGGAAGGTAAGGAGAGCTGAGTTTTGACCAGGAGTCACAGGAAATTGTGCAAGACCAAGATAGTGGTTTAAGGGAAGGATGATATGTGACACATTGCGACATTTTGGAGTCTCAACCTTCAATATGTATCAAGATATTCTGGAGAGCTTCAAAGGGGTACCAATGTCCCACCTCCAGGCCTAGAAATTAAGAAGTAATTGGTCATCAGAGATTTCTGCCATTACTGTTGTGTAAAAACCTCATGCAACCCCAGTGATTTTCATGTTTTGATGGGGTTGAAAACAAACTTTTCCATGTCTGAGCCTTCCATAAAAATGCTTGTTTACTTATTTCTAAAAATGATTCAATTTAAAATAATAAAACATTGTGCTGAAAACTGGAAAGCTATGGCATTTAGTAAATGAAGTAGAAAATTAAAGCAGAGGAAAAGGGGAGAATAAAAAACGGGATGACGCAAAAAAAATCTATAAAGTAATACACATGGTGTAAAGATAAATTTGAAAAGGATTTATTTTGTAAGTCCTGTTCTCACAGTTTCTTCTCTTTACCTCACATACTGAAGCTTCTAGTGACTCGGAAAGCCAGGGGATGGCAAGTCTGACCTGTGAAGTAACTGAAATTTCACTGCAATCCCTTCTTCCTGCTCAATCCTCAATCTTTCCAGGGCCTCTCAGATCATCTCGGGATTGCCAATTCCTTCCACTTAAACAGATAGCCGGTCCTCAGGACTCTAACCTCAACCTGGCAATGTTCTCTGGGATGGGAAATAAGAATATCATAATTAGGTAATGAGCCAAAACATTGTTAATAGATTATTCCCTATTCAATAATTAGCTCCTAATAGACATTGAATGAACATGTGGCCACTTAAGAATCAACTAGAACTTTGTTTCTCTTCTTCCCCTCCAAGGGCAAAAAGAGAGAGAGTGAGAAGAGACTTTTGTCCACCATTTATTAAACTGAGTGTAAACAGGAACTGAAACCAAACCTAATTTCTCCTCCCATACAGAGTAGACAAACAGACGTGTATCCGAGAAGCAAAACCATGTAATGAAAAAAGTGGAAGGTAATAGGTTTGATTTTGATGTTAAGTATTTTATAGATACTCCAAGTCAAATTTCATAACAGTAAAAATGACAGAAGTCCTCAAAGAATGGTTGAGGGGGTGTGGGTGGGTGTGTGGGTGTGTGTGTGTGTGTAGGGAGAGGGATGAATTTCTTTTTCAAAGTAGTGTCAGAAAAAAAAAACATATCATGCCACCTAGTGGTAGAAAACAAGCCGATTCCTTTTAATGGCAAAGCAACTTGGCCTTTTCATCAGAAAAAAAACAAATGAATTCATTAATATAGTACAATCTTGCTCTTGCAAATTACACAGTGGTTAACATTTAAATGTCATGTCTGTGTTTTAATTTTTCATCCACCGATGGCATTAAAAAATGTGGTGATGTTTAAAGAGTCCTGGAATGAGTTAGGATAACTCCCATTTCCCTTTCTAACCAGGTCACTGAACCATCCTGGAGATCCTTTCTCCCATGAACGAGCAGGGTAGTTGAACCTAAACTGTTATCAGGCTCTTAAATTCCATGTTTCAAAGTAAGCAATAGGTCCTATAATAAGGTACCCTTATCTAATGAAGTTTCTTGTGACAAAGTCAGGTCACCACATTTATTGACCAAATACTTAATTACGTGGCATGGTTTCCACACCCTCAATTGGATTCCACATTTTATAGACTCTGCTCTTAATTCCAAGCCCTTCTTTACTGCTGCTTCTCATTATTGGTATGTATAGTTCCTTGTTACAATCTTTAGCATCTCTGAATATCAGTGGTACATATTTGTAATATATTTTTCTAACTTACATAAATGTTCACACGTTCCCCCCTTTCCCTTGGAAATCAGATAAACTATTCCTCAAAGAGGAAATGTGGAGCTTTGTAGTGAAATTTCTCACACATTATGAGTATAATTTCCTCTTCCTCCCACTCTCACTAATAATATATTCCAAAGGCGACCCTGTTAATCAGAATTCGGAAAGGCATTAAAAGCCAACACTTAATCTGACCTCTTTGGAATATTTCATCTCCTAAGAAACAGTCTGTTCTTGGAACCAAGAAACATGAAGCCTAAGATTTTTTTTTTAATTTTTTTTATTTTTTATAAACATATATTTTTATCCCCAGGGGTACAGGTCTGTGAATCACCAGGTTTACACACTTCACAGCACTCACCAAAGCACATACCCTCCCCAATGTCCATAATCCCACCCCCTTTTTTTTTAATTTCCAAAAAAAAAGGAATAATTTCTTAAAATATACCGTTTCAATTGTTCCAAATTTTAATATAACATTTTATTTTGTTCCAAATTGTTTGGGACATTTTAAATGTTCTAAATTTCTCCAAAACAATGGCTTAAAAAGTGTCCGAGTTGTCTGCAGAAAGTCTTTTCATTTGGGAATTTGACTTCCGGTACACCAGAGCCTCACCTCTCACCCCAGCCCCATCTGTTAGCAGGAATGGCAAATAGCTGTCTAAAGAGCATAACTGGGGGCACCTGGGTGGCGCAATAGTTCAGTGTCAGCCCTGGGCTCAGGTCATGATCCCAGGGTCCTGGGATCGAGTCCTGCATTGGGCTCCCTGCTCAGCGAGGTGCCCACTTCTCCCTGTGCCTGCCACTCCCCCTGCTTGTTCTCTTTCTCTCTCTGATAAATCAATAAAATCTTTTTTGAAAAAATAAATTAAAATAAAGGGACTAAGTGGTTGATGCAAGAACATGCTTATATGACCTAAAATCTGGTCCTAGGATGACACTTTACTGTGTCTCTCACTACTGACAACACAGAGCGTCCCGGGCGGAATTACGCAGGGAAGGAGAAGTGTTGCTTCTCCAAACTGGAGAATAGAAAACAAAAGGGACAGACATACAAAGGGGACAGGATATACATGAGCCCTCTAAGCACTGGAAAGGGACTGGAAAGTGGATTTATGGTGAACATTCCCCTGATGCAAAGTCATGAGATAGAAATAATTTTATCAAACATGCTTATCACTGTATTCATTTATTTAGTTGCTCAACTCCCTTTCTTGACTTACTCTGACATCCTTCAAGGCTCCAACCCCTTTCGCAGACGTTCATCCAAGCACTTTACATTTCCCCCTAGCATTTTATATCTTTATTCAAGCCTTCAGCCCCTTATAGTGTATGTTTACTTGATGGTCTATCTCACTAGATTGTCGATTATAGGAGGCAGGGATCTTATCTTTGTTAAACTGAAGACCTACCACTATTATGGGTGTGTAAAAGGCATTTTTAAAACCTTTATTGAATTGAACAGACGCTGTTAAATTCAACAGTATGTTATTAACACTGGGACCAGCCAATTCTATCTTACTCCCTGTTTTTCATTGCTAAAGGGGATGTGCATTCCCAATAACAGAGTTTCATAAATAAAGCAGTCTTCTATTCCATTTGGAGCTTTTGGAAAATACTACTTGCTTTGGTGTTCTTTTCAGAGTGTCATCAGCAAAGATCTCTACTGACTTAAACATTTCTAGTAACTGGGAACAACAAGGAAGTCTCTTCAGTGAGGTCAGAGGCAAGAATCAGAGGAATTTGTTGCCTCCATTTTCTGAATACTATGGGGTAGAGCAAAATTTTTATTTTTCTCCACTTTATTTCTTCCTCTCCTCACCCATAGTAAAATCTTTGAGCATAACACGTTAGACACGGTAAAATTTAGCCTGAGAAAAATGTTGTTTTATTATTGATGATGTTTGCTGCGCAAATAGTTCACTCTGGAAAAATCGCAAAGAACAACCTAAGCTTTTTCCTCGGAAGTATCTAACATTCCTATAAATAGTGTCAAGAATAAAAGCCACAGAGGCTTTGATCTTGGCATGTTACTAAACAGAAGCCAGGAACTCAGAGCAAGGGCTGGGGTGAAGACAGATAGGTAGAAAAGACAGGAGAGATATCCCGGTAGACTTCAATTTGAAGCCAACCCTATCTGAACCAAAAGGTATCATGGTGGGGAAATGCTGGGTAGAACCCTCCAGATTACACACATCTTTATAGAAGGCTAATGTTAGGATGATTTTCCAGCAAAATCATCTTCCTGGGATTGGTGTGTACCCACATCCTTCCAGATTTGGGGGAAAGTAATGGAGTGGCCACTGTCACAATGTTCTTGGGTTTCTAGATATGAATGAAGAAACAGTAATCACTGTGCTTATTAAGGCATAAACAAGCTTATTTCAAAGGCAGGTGGGACTAGGACTACCCAAGAGGCAGCTTGTTTGTCTGATACTGGTTTTCAATTATGGATGCACTGCTTTGGGAAATCTTAGTTGTTTAGGAGTAAGAGCACTTTCTGACTCCTATGCTGGACTGCCAACACCTAGAAAGCAAAGCTGTTTGCTGGTTTCTCCTATCACATCCTTCCTATTGTTGCCCCCGCCCAATAGTGATTTCTCCCCCAAATTCTCCATGTGAGAAAATCTTGAGTTGGTTGTGCATGAAATACTTCTAATACTAGTAGGAGGCAAGGCAGGAGAAAAAGTAGATGTCATGTTGAAATGTGGAAGAAATTAAAGAAGGAGTAAAGAATTAAATGTTTGTGCCTGATGATTTTAAATAATTATAATAGTCACTATTTTTTGAGCTTTGATTAGGTGCAGATTATGATAACAGATTATTTTCACTTCTCAGCTAATTTCATTCTTACCAATGCCCTCCAATATTGGATATAACTCTCCCAGTTTTTCAGATGAAAAAACAGGAGATCAAAGAGATCGACTTGCTCAAGATCACACTGCAAGTCAGTGATAGTGCTCAAACTCAGATTGGTCAGACCTCATCTTCCTGATTTCAACTCCTGCACCAGAAAGCATTTCTCACATGTCCCCAGAAGTTGCTTTGCTTGTTTGTTTATGGAAAAGCCATTGTAGTTTTACTCAAGATAATTTAAGAAATGTTAAAAGAAAGTTGCAGCATTCCAGATAACATAAAGAAAGTTATGATAAGGTTCCAGCCAAATATTTTGAAGTCAAGTTTATATTTTGCCATATTTTTCACTTACAAGTTGAGATTCTTTTCCCCTGTGGATCCAAATATTCAATGGCTCACTATATAGCTCAACCTGGATGTCTCACAAACCTCAAATTCAACTGGTCCAAAACAGAGCACTCATTTCTCCATCCCAATCCAATTTCTTCTTTCTCCCCACCCTGGTCCACACTGTGGTTGAAGGACCCAATGTGCAAACTTCCACGTTAGAAGCTTGAGAGACATTTTCAACATCTTCTGATTGTATTAAGCAACTCACAAATCTGATTCTTTTTTTCCCCTTTCTTTCTCTGGCACCTGCTCTGCTCCATTTCCTGCTTCTCCTTCTGTAATCATCCTTTCAATGTCAGGTTCCTTAGTTCTGAGGTCCTCTGCTCTCTTTTCCATCCCTTACGTACTCTTCTTAATGTGATCCCATTGATGTTTCATGCTTTATATACCGTCTGAAGATGGTAATAAATTCTAAATCTGTGTCCTTTACTCAGAACACACATGTTCTCTGTCATTGTCCCTGACAGACACCCAACAAATCCCTAAAACAGAGTTTTGTCTTCCACCCTGGTTTTTAAATGTTTAAATGCCCTTTCTCCAACATTTAAATGGCCCTACCATCTGGGGCGCCTGGGTGGCTTAGTTGGTTAAGCATCTGACTCTTGATTTTGGCTTAGGTCATGATCTCAGGCTCATAGGATACACCAATGTGGGGCTCTGCACTGGGCTATGAAGCCTGTTGAAGGTTCTCTCTCCCCCTGTGCCCCTCCTTCTTCCCTCTATCCTGCCTAAATGTCAAGTCCTATTTTCTCCGTATCCTCAGCACTTCCTGAGTCCATCCACTTAGCCCCATCCCCTCTGCCACTTCCCTAGTTCACCCTCCTCATCACCTTTCACTCCTGCAAGGGCTTAGCACCATATATGTTCTTCTGGCAGGTTGTCGGTCTTTCAATATCTTCTCCATGCTGTCCTTAGAGCACTTTTTCAGGGACAAAAATCCAAGCCTTATTAACTTGAACTATTTCCATGTTTTCCATCTTGCCATTTGCAACCACATGGATAAAACTAGAGGGTATTATGCTAAACGAAATAAGTCAGTCAGAGAAAGACAAACGCCATATGATTTCACTCATATGTGAAATTTAAGAAACAAACAAGCAAAGGGAAAAAGAGAGAGAGAAATCAAGAAACAGACTCTCAAAACTATAGAGAACACACTGATGGTTACCAGAGGGGAGGTGGGTGGGGATGGGTGAAATAGATGCTGGGGATTGAGGTGGGCACTCGCTGTGATGAGCACTGGGTGTGGTGTGGAAGTGTTGAATCACTATACTGGACACCTAATATTGTACTGTATGTTAGCTAACTAGAATTTAAATAAAAACTGGAAAAAATTTTTCCATGTTACCTCTGTTCTCTGGATGAAGACCAAACTGTAACATGGCTTTAAGACTCTTTGTGATTTTCTGGCCTGCCAGGTCTCTGTGGATAAGTCAGCTGCCAATCTAATATTTTTACCATTGTATGTTACAGACTTCTTTTCCCGGGCTGCTTTCAGGATTTTCTCTTTGTCATTGAGACTTGTAAATTTTACTATTATGTGACGGGGTGTGGGCCTATTCTTATTTATTTTGAGGGGCATTCTCTGAACCTCCTGAATTTTGATGCTCGTTCCCTTTGCCATATTGGGGAAATTCTCCCCAATAATTCTCTCCAGTATACCTTCTGCTCCCCTCTCACTTTCTTCTTCTTCTGGAATCCCAATTTTGATTTTATATATCTTTCCAACCTCATTTCTAGACACTCCCTCCTTGAACTCTAAACTTCAGCTGTCTAGTGTTTGGAAAACCCCATGTTCCTTCTCACCTCTGGGCCCATCTATGTGTTCTATCAGGGACAGCATTTCCCTGTCAGCCGCACTCTTTACCTTGAGAACTTTGCTTCCTCTTTAAATTTAACTGCTACTGCTTCTAAGAAGCCTTTTGAGAATCCTCTTCACCATGTCCAAGGTAACTGTCATTTTCGTGCATTCCCTTGTCCCCAGGACTATTCCTAAAACAACTGAATTTTATCATACACCATTGTACTCTTCAAAAATATATGCTCAGCTCCTAACAAAGTGTTAGGCATATAGAGGATTACCAGTAAATATGTGCTGGAAAAATGAGTAAGCATGAACAAATGGATGAAAACCCACACTAGATTGTGTTCACAGCTACTTCACTCATGGTGAGGGGTGGGTCATAGAGGGTGTGTTAAGGAAGAGAAAGGGCTGATGACTAATTATATTACCCCATCCTGTGGATTCATGGCACACTTGAGGCTAATTTGTGACCTGGAATATGGTTGTGAATTTAAACTGATCACCAGCAGTTGTAACACTTAGGATTCATGGCTCATAGAAAGTGCTGACCTTACACCTGAACTCGCTATTAAGGAAATAACGTTCCGGGAGGGGCCACTGCAAAGGGGCTTTTGGAGTTCCAGTGGGAGCGGACAGATCAGAAGACTCTGGAACAACCAATTCACACCAACAACCCCCAAAGCTCCACACCCAATTGTCAGAGAAATCTCCCCCTGCTGGCAGCCCATATGCTCTATGAGATTGCTCAGCTGCCTATGTCTCTGAGAAGCTGCGAGACTTGGCTCTGGAGACCCCAACTACTGAAGTGTTCCTGTGCTGCTTTGTACCCAGAAAGAGAGAGATCTCAGTACCCAGTGTCACTGGCCTGTCCCATTAAAATCTCTGCCTTTGAGCCAGACGGAATTGAAAAACCTTTATTCTGAAGGGCCCCAGCCTCATTGGGCCTGGAATCCCTTCCACTGAGCATCACATTAAGAACATTAAGGTCAAGGGGCATTCAGCGGTTCAGTCTGTTAAGTGTCTGCCTTCAGCTCAGGTCATTATCCCAGGGTCCTGGGATCAAGTCCCACATCAGGCTCCCTACAGGGAGCCTGCTTCTCTGTCTCTATCTACCTGCTGCTCCCTCTGCTTGTGCTCTCCCCCATCCCCAGTCAAATAAATAAATAAAATCTTAAAAAAAAAAAAAAAAAAGTAAGTCCAAGTATTCAGATCTTAAAGATTAGTTCATATAAGGAGCAACACATCTCCAGGAATGTTGTCACTTGGCAACTACACCAAGCTTTCATACAAGTCACAATGCCCTCCACTGCCATCAACAATCTGAGGTAGTATCAACAACCTGAAGTAAGATTGAACTCTCAGTAGAACAGAAAAGATTTCAAAACTAGGATGGGTTTTGACTGGATGTCTGACCTCCTGTTACCTCTAGAAAGTAAAGGCCTCATGCATTTGCAAGACTGGAGATGGATTAAAATCAGTGAATTATACCTTTCAAGGTGTGGGATGCCAGGCATTTTAGCTTAATTTTGCTTCATGTTGTTCTATTCATCTATTTATCAAACAATTATCTAAAATGGACATTAGACTATCAAGTTTGGCAGAAAGGAGGAGACATGAAGGACCTTCTAAAGTTAATGTAGATACGGAAACTGTCCATTGGGGAAAATGAACTGAATGCCAAATATTGTAGGAAATTTATTTCACAAAGCTTAAAATTGTCAAATGTAGCAATATCCAAGAGTATTCTAAATTGGTTATTTTATAGGCTCAAATTATTTCATTTTCAGTAAAAATTTTAACAAAGTTTGGAAGTTCAGATGATGATTACACAATATTGTGGACCATGCATTCACAAGTTATTGTTTCCTCTTTAACTGAGTTTTATAATAGTTGTATAAAAGACCATCTATTTTATATTCATGAAATGTATCTTGTCTAAGGGGAAATAATCATGCAAAATTTTTAAATTATGAACAGACACTTCTCCAATGAAGACATACAAATGGCTATCAGACACATGAAAAAATGTTCATCATCACTAGCCATCAGGGAGATTCAAATTAAAACCACATTGAGATATCACCTTACACCAGTTAGGATGGCCAAAATTAGCAAGACAGGAAACAACATGTATTGGAGGGGATGTGGAGAAAGGGGAACCCTCTTCCACTGTTGGTGGGAATGCAAGTTGGTGCAGCCACTTTGGAGAACAGTGTGGAGATTCCTCAAGAAATTAAAAATAGAGCTTCCCTATGACCCTGCCATTGTACTACTGGGTATTTACCCCAAAGATACAGAGGTAGTGAAAAAAAGAGCCATCTGTACCCCAATGTTTATAGCAGCAATGACCACAGTCACCAAACTGTGTAAAGAACCAAGATGCCCTTCAACAGACGAATGGATAAGGAAGATGAGGTCCATATACACTATGGAGTATTATGCCTCCATCAGAAAGAATGAATACCCACTTTTGTAGCAACATGGATGGGACTGGAAGAGATTATGCTGAGTGAAATAAGTCAAGCAGAGAGAGTCAATTATCATATGGTTTCACTTATTTGTGGAGCATAACAAATAGCATGGAGAACAAGGGAGGAGAAGGGAGTTGGGGGAAATTGGAAGGGGAGGTGAACCATGAGAGACTGTGGACTCTGAAAAATAATCTGAGGGTTTTGAAGCGGTGAGGGGTGGGAGATTGGGGGAACCAGGTGGTGGGTATTAGAGAGGGCACGGATTGCATGGAGCACTGGGTGTGGTACAAAAACAATGAATACTGTTATGCTGAAAATCAATCAATTAATTAATTAATTAATTTTTAAAAAAAGAAAAAATATTGTTTCCATTGGCCATAGTTGGGACAATTTGGACCAAAATAAAAAGAAGAAGAAGAAGAAGAAGAAGAAGAAGAAGAAGAAGAAGTGAAATAAATTAATATACCCCAAATAGATATTTCAAGAAATAAGTTTGTTGTGGGTACCTTTGGAAGTAACTAGTTAAAGAAAACACTGTTAAAAGAAAACAGTTGAACAATTATGTTAACATTCTCATATGAATTGTATTTTTTACACAGGGAAATTGGTTATGGATAATGTATTAGGTGATGTATATGTTACTGTTAATTTTATTTGGTGTGATTGTGCTTATGTGCATATGTTTTGGTATGTAGGGGTAAAATGAGATAATGTCTAAAACTGAAAAAACACTGCAGTAAGAAAAATAATAAACCATTGTAGCAAAATCTTGACAGTTGTTGAATCTAGGAGATGCATTCTGTGTGATTACTGCACTATCCTCCTTTTATCTTCATCTGAAATATTTCAAAACAAAACTTTTATAAAAGAACTATTGGCCTTCTGAAGGCCAGTTACTATACCAGCGTAATGGGACTAAAATGTCCCATGTCAGGTAAATACCACTTCCCACACGCAGATGCTCTCAAATCTGTTCTGTCTATTTCCATAGTGGATTTGCCTTATGCCTTGCCTCGGTGAATGAATTACCTTTCAAATTGCCCTTCCTAACTCAAATCTCATAGTCCATGTGGTATGCCATGGTCTCCAGGCAGGCACTAAGCAAAGGTTCTGAAGCAGCAATCAGGAAACATTCATGTCAGATAGGTCACAGAGTTACAGGAGTAAAGGCCAAATCAGTGAGAAAATACGTAGAAAAGATGAGAATCTAATGGTGGCTCCAGTGTAGGGCTTCTTGGGTTCACTAGAGGGCAAGTCCAGGTGAGTATGTGCTACCCTCAGGTATCATGACCTCTTTTCTGATGCATTCTCTTCCCACTGATCAAATACAAAGTATGCTTAGGAGTCTACCATCTACCTCTGGTTTTCGTTGTTTTAGTCTGTTTGGGGTAATACAATAGAATACCACAGACTGAAAGGATTATAAACAACAGAAATTTATTTCTTACAGCTCTGGAGGCTGGGAAGTCCAAGATCAAAGCCCAGCAAATTCGGTGCTTGGTGGGACATTCTTCCTACTTCATAGACAATCATCTTTTCACTGTGTGGTCATGTGGTGGAAGGGGCTGGGAGCTCCTTGGAGCTAAGGGCACTGATCCCCTAAGGGCACTGAGGACTCCACCCTTTTGCCCTAGTCAACTCTCCCAGGGTCTACCTTCAAATACCATCACACTGGGGATTAATTTTAAGGAGACATAAACATTCAGTATATAACACCTATCATGAATGTCAAGCGACATGGAAGAGATCTCCATTCTGTGCACTGTTGGTAGAAGTGGAGAGGAGAGTGCATCTGTATAGATGGATCAACTGAAGCCGTCGTCTGATGGGCCAGCAGTGTCATGATCCACCACCTCAAATGGCCATTAGAATGAATTGTCCTGCTTTCCTGTGATTCTCAGCCGAGGACAATTTTTTCAATTACTAAGCTTTATTTTCTGATTTTCCTCAAATAAAAGATGTCTTCATGGAGAATGTAAACTTTGAGGTGGTTCTGGAAGGAATGAGTAAGATGGTGTTTAGGGGTTCATGTAGCAGGGAAAAGTGCTTTCTCCCAAGCAGGGAGCTGAGAGGTGAAAGAGTATGGCATCCCAAAAGAACTACAGAGAGTTCTGTGGCTCTGACATGTGGGGGAATATTGATTACTTAGTATGAGCCATTATGTGCATTAACTTTCTTTTAGGAGGTACAAAGATGATCCAGTTAAATCATTCACACATTATTTCACACATAGAAGACAGGTATATATTGAATGTGTACTATGTGCCAGACATTATCATAGAGCATGAGTAAGACATGGTCCTGATTCTCTTACATACTGCTGGGAAGTTCAAGTGCACCATTAGGCTGCTGCTTGGGAGCAGGAGGATTCAAGCTAAGTGTTTTGACCTCATATCATGATGGACTAGAGATTTACTTTTGTATCTTTTGCCACATCTTTTTTATTATGGAGAAAATTGAATATAGGGGCCCTCCAAAAATGTTGCCTCAACTAAAAAAAAAAAATTAACTGTATATTTAATGGAAAAGTACATTTTTAATTCATATGAACTTTGTATGAGAGGTAATTGGCATTCAAAAAAGAGTATAGCAAATGGGAACAGGAATTAACTCAAAATATATTTCCTAAATCTATTTTGACAAAATTAAGTGTATAGACTATGGTAACTTACATCAAAAGATTGGCCAGAATTAAAGCCTCATAAGATGCTAAAGTGTAGGTCATTTCTAAATTTGCATTTTGAAGCCAGAATGCAGGTAACTTGTGAATAATTTACTATAGAATTCTGCCCATTTCAACTGAACTGAACTTTATTTGCAGTGCATTGGATAGAGGAATCATAGTTATCAGAATTTTCTCTTTTTTTCCTATTATTTCTCAAATCATAAAGACTGCTACCTCAGGACCTAGGGTCAGGAACTAGATGATTGAAGAAGTATTATAGTGAACACAAACAACATGCTTGATTTTAATGTCATTAAATTTGTTTCTTGTATGTTTCTTGTAAATGAATGTAGGCAGTCATCTCTTTAAATATCAGAAGGAAATGTTTAGATGGGCTATTAGCAAATATGCTATTATAGCAAGATTCCAAAGAAATAATGGGTGAGAAGTGAGTTGTTAGTTTAAAAGCTAACTACTAGGTACTCTGTAGCCTCAGGTACTGGAATACTGCCTTTTGTTGATACTGCGCAAAGACCAAAGAAATTATCCAAAACTTTTTAAAATACTTCTGAGAACATGACAGCTAAAATGTGTGGACAATACTTCCGCACATTCTTCCACACAAATCTTTCTCTCAAAGACTTCTACATCACTCAGGTTTTAACTCAATCTGTTGGAAACCATTTTCCCAATACCCTAGATGCAAACCAAATAGAAAATGGATTCTCATTTTGAATATTTGCTTTACAACCACTTTTCCTAAAACATTTGTCTTGTTTGAAGCAGACTATCCCACTTCTTACAAATTGTGATTACAATCAAATGTTTGCAAGATAACTCTAAACAATTAAGTTATTTCTTAAATTATGAAAGAAAGTAGTGCAAATCCTCTAATTATATGATCCCCTATGGTTGAAATGTCTCAAGTTTTAAAATTGAGAGTTAGAATACTACATTTATTTGGTGGATACAATGAAAATGCACTACTTGAAGCCTATTGTGGATGCCCCCCCGACCCCCCCGGACATACAGGTGTAGCTGTAGTTCAACAACGGGAAAAAAAGTACTCCAAATATATGCAAATTATGCCAATTATTCTTTATTTTCCTCTTTTGGATAAAGTTCTTACACAAATATGTAACATATCATTTATTTTCTTACTTATAGAATTTTCCTACCAGGACAAAAACTAAGAAAACAAACATAAAATAAGAGAAAAATACATTTATAATATCTAATAATAAAGAAGCAAGCAAAGTCCAAGTTATTTCAGCTCTTTAGTCAACATGATGAAGTTTTATTTAGTTAAATAGCATGCATTATATTATATGACAAGTAAAATAACCAGATTAAATCTAGAAGTTGAAGGTACAGAGATACTCTTTTGTGCATATACTAATGGCAATTTTAAAAGCATAAATTGCATAAGATTTTGTGGTTCTTTAATGCCCAGTAAAAAGTCTTTCTTCATTCCTTCAATTATTGAGTCTCAAGATTGCAAATGATCTAAATAATTATTTTTAAAACATTCCATTGAGATGTTCCCCAAGCGTTTCAGCTGTGAATGAGAAAATAAATAAATAAATATAATAAGGGAGTTTTATATATACAATAAAAGATGGATATATTCTTTATTAGTGTTTATTAAAGACCGAAGGTTATAAAGAAAATGTAAAAAAAAAAAAAAGTATGTATTTTCAAATCCTATGCGTGTGTACTTGTTTTTTAACATTCAAATCCCAGTATGACTTTAACTCCAGTATTATGCTTTTGGAATCTTTTTTGTTATTTAGTTTAAGAAACAGCTCATATCTTTAAAGCTCTGGAATGGTGTAAATCATTACAGTGGTTTCACATTTTCATGGGATCAAGGAAACAACAGTAAGCTCATAAAACAGATACCACTAATTATGCAGAGGAGAAGTCATAAAGTTACTAGGAGAAGCATGTTTTATATTCATGGACACATCATTAAAAGTTTAAGACATGCTATCAAATTCTACATTTTAATACTATACCCAACAGCATTAAACCCTCCCAACAAGAAAATCAGATTGTTTAATGATCCTTTTTTGTCACACTGGTTTTATATGTCTGCAGTTGAAGCAGATGTGGGGTTCACATTGCTCAACTTTTATTTTTTAAAGGCCCGAACGATTAAAGAATCATTTTATCCTTTATATCTAGTATTTGTAAAAAGATCTGCATCATCTCCTGACATATTTTTCTTAAATAAAGTGTATTTACTAAGGTAATAAGCTTTAATTCCAGAGAGCATGTGTGGATTTTTTAAATGATGACTTGAGTTTTCTCCTGATCATAGAATACCATAAGGCGGTTTCATAATGATAAAAATATCTTCCATTTTATACTAATTTCTAAAATTTAAGCTAAAACTAAGAAAATAAAATTAAATTATAGGGGTTTATCTGTCACTAAGAGAAATCACAGAGAAATCCAAGAATCATACAAAACACTAACATTACAGACAGATTTAAATAGATGTTTGGAACTAGAAATCACAAACATTTACCGACACAGGCACACATATGTAAGCTACAACCTATTTTTCACTTGTCCACAAAGAGAGTGAAAATATTTTGATCTAATATAATAAGTTGTTCACAATTCTAAAATGCTTCCCTAAGTACACAAATAAATGTTTTTCATTCCACAATTCAAGCACATCTGATAACTCTAGAATCTACCTTTTCTTGAGTATTTTAATAGGAATTTTACATGTTGATGGCTTCAAGCTTAATCTCAAAGTGAAAGTAAAATATAGCCAAGGCAATTCAAAGATGAGACCCAAAAGGCTGTAAATGGGGGCGAGGGGGGGGAAGAGTGATTAGTTGTTGGGGATAAGAAATAAACCACTGGAAAAGCAAAGTGGTTGAAATACTTAAAAACGGAGAGAGATTTATGCAGCAGATCAGAGCCTGAACTCAAGGACCCAATCACTTCAAGGAATTTAGTGAGGGTTTATTACTGGAACGTGGTGAAGTCAGCTCTGCCGATGGATGTCCATGGGAAGAAGACAGGGAGCCTGGCGCTGCTCTCCTGCTGTGTCGTCTGACTTTGCTGTGACTTCACCATCATTCAATAATTTCCTCTTGAGTTTTTCATGCATCATAGTGAACTTCAAATGGTAAGAAGGTATAGACAAAATACTTTTAAAAAATACCCTCTTTCTTTGATTTTTGGATTTCCCCCCACCAGGACACACACTGGTTAACAGTTTAAAAGTTCCAATATGTCCCTGAAAATGCCTAGAAGCATGTTGCATAAACTCAAACGGATCAGCATCATGCACCACGATGTGACAACAATCTTTCAAAACAATTTGTCTTAAACTGAAACTTATAAGAGGCAGATAGATATATAGATAGATCATGAGAGAGACAAGGATCTTTATTAAAGACCGAAGGTTATAAAGAAAATGTAAAAAAAAAAAAAAAAAGTATGTATTTTCAAATCCTATGCCAGTTTACCTTTGAATAATACACCTCACCCGCCCCCCCCCACACACACACCAGCAACTATTAAACATCCAGCATCATTCTAAGCCCTCTCTATATACAAATTTATTTAATCCTCTGGACAACTTTAAGAAGTAAGTACTATTCCTATCCCCGTTGGATGGTGAGGAGACCGAAGTAAAGTTTGCCCAAGGTCCCAGAGCTTGAAATTTTGGGAACTGGGATGAAAAACGAGGCAATTGGGGCATCTGGGTGGCTCAGTGGGTTAAAGACTCTGCCTTCGGCTCAGGTCATGATCCCAGGGTCCTGAGATAGAGCCCCACATCAGGCTCTCTACTCAACAGGGAGCTAGCTTTCCCCCCCTCTCTGCCTACTTGTGATCTCTGTCTCTCAAATAAATAAATGAAATCGATGAAAATGAAAAAAAAAAAAGCGAGGCAATTTTTTGAACTTTCTCAGAATATAATTAATCTTGGTCATTTCACAAATCATGTAATATATACAAAAATTACAAAGGCTTTTAATTATCTATAGATCTTCTTAGGCTACATGCACTTATTAACACCTAGAGCTTGTATGCTTTATGCCATCAGAATCTCTACTTGTGAGCAAGTCTTGAGCAGGACGCATCAAGAACATGTCCACTTTGACACTAAATCCATTTAACCTGTAATCATAAGAACCGCAGACTTAGTTCTTTGAGGTTAGCAGATAAGTAGCTATTTTTAGTGAAGCTACCGACAGACCAACTTTTAGGAATCTAGGGTTTTAGGAGTCAGCTTTTACAAATTTGGGGCTGGTTTTAATTTAAGCACTGTCAGTGAAAAACAACAAACTCAGAAGAAAATATGGTTACGCATTTGCATCTCCAATTTAATAAGGCCCATAATTGTTTAGATACCAACATTAGACCCAAACGCTTCTCGACCAAATGCAGCTGCTCGACAAACGAACACTGATTTGATTTTTCAGCAGGGTCCATGTTCACTCGCTGTTCTCATGGTGAATAAATAATGCCACGAGGCCGTGGAGTTGTGGACCTTGCCCTTCTTGTGAAAAGGGCTGCATCTGCTTATTCTCAGACATTCACGATCCTAAAGGAATAAGACACCAGAGGCCTGTGAATGAGAAGGCCTTTTCAGACGTACAAAGCCTTCGCTCCTGAATCCACCTTAACCAGTTTGGAGGAAAGAGCTTTTGGCACCAAGGCATCCTTTACAAAAGACTGATAATGATCACTAGAGACATACTGGGGGCTGCTGCCTCACTCACTTCAAAGGATTTCTCTCTTAATCAACATTAAATCATCATTTTGCCAGGGATATAAGGACAGCTGTACACAATCTATTTGTTTTAAAACAGATTATAGCCAGGTCCCTCTGCCAAAGTATAAACTTCTTAATGTTGCATGTGCTTTAATATTTTTTAACTTGGAACTTTTATTTCCAATTCTGTGTCCCAAATTAGCATTTCTCTCTTACTTTATGGATTGCGTCTTCCCATAAAAGCTGAGCTAATAGTTTTATCAATTGCCCAGATGATTTATACAACCAAACAAAATAGACTGAAACAAAACTTTCTAATATAAATCACCCAAGTCTTTTAGGTTGAAACATCCAAAGTTTCAGCTCGTGGTGTCACTTTGTGTGGTGTGTACACATAACACACCGGTGTGATTGTCTTATGATTTGGTATTAACCATCTGACACATTTGGTTGTACCTCTTGTTTATTTCTTCTCTAAAATATAGATGCACGTGCCCTACATCTTTTACCTTTGTTTTGATCCCATGACATTAGCAACCTTAATCCTCCCTTTCCCTTGGTGGTCCTGATAAGTCAAGGATAACTACAAAGACATTTTATTGCCCAATTAAAGAAAAGAATTTTTTTTAAAAAAGATAATGACCCAAGGCCCTAAATTTCAGTCCCAGTTGATCCCGCCAATTTTATGCAAAAGGACATTCGGCTACGATACCTAAAATCAATCAATGATTATTTCTTCAAAATTATATATAGTAAGTAGAGACAATATAAATTAAGTAGACACAATTTCTGCTACATTGACTTACAGTCAACTAATACAAAGTTCTTATTTAGTTAAATTTGGTTCAAAACACTATCATTAGTGATATGAATGATTATAGAATTAGATCGTATTCATGGTAGATAATATTTCTATTGATTTTTGAGTAGTTTACGCTTATTGATAATTCATTCTGAGTCATTATCTCCATTGTGCTGATTACTGAATGGAACAACAGAGATTTTTACTAAATTACATTGCTACAGTATTAGATGGGAATCAATGCATATTTCTTTCAGTGTTATAATTCTAGCATCTCTTGCTAGCAACATATTTTTACATCTTTTACATTTCTGCTAGCAATATAAAAAGAAGAAGAAATGTGGGTTAGGATTTTCTTTAACACATATACTAGAAGATAACTAGATGACTACAGAGAATCTTAAGTTAACAAAACAATACTTTTTCAATTGTAATTTATATTGCACAGACACGAGTGGAGGCTTTGAATATCTTAAAGGTCCATTTAATTTCTATTGATTTCCATTCCCAAGAGGAGTTTTATAAATCTTCATCTGCTGTCTTCTACAGCAGACACTCAAGACCTCGGATGGATGAGCATCTCTTTTTCTTCTGTTTACATTTAAAAAAGTGCCAATTGCCAGTAAAGGGAGTGAGCATCCCTCTAAGAGTGGTATCACACAGAGCTCTAGCATCCTTTCAACCACATGTCCTAAGCACGGAGAGATCCAGGAATGGAAACCTTTAATCATAGCTCTGCTACCTTCACACCTTCCAAGGCTGGAGGAAACTTTGGTCTCTGTCCATATTTTGAATGCTGACACATTTCATAAATGATTTAGGGAAAGTCCAAAAGGACTCCTGCATCAAGACTCTTCTAGGACAGCTCAGCCGTGGATGAACAGAAGTCTCTAATATAGTTCAGAAGATGTGGAAGTTACCTCTTGTTTTCTCTTCTGCATTATCTCCTCTCATTCTCCCCAAGCCTGCAGCCCTTCTGACAAAATTCCTGGCCCTTCTCACTGAATTCTTGGGTCCTCAAATGGCCAAAAATGTAACAGTGACAAGGCAGTATAACTTGGTGATTGAAAGCACAGGTGCTTGGGACTCCTGGGGGCTCAGTCAGTTAACTGCCTGCCTTTGGCTCAGGTCATGATCCCAGGGTCCTGGGATCAGGCACCGAACTGGGATCCCTGCTCCACTTCTCCCTCTCCTTCTGCATGCTGCTCTGCCTCCTTCTGTTCTGTCTCTATCTCTCTGTCAAATAAATAAATAAATAAAATCTTAAAAAAAAAAAAAAAAGGAAGCATGGGTCCTAGGGCCTCATGCAGTAATAAGTTCTGCTGTCTAATAGTGAGATGTTACTTAAATTCTTATTGAGATTTTACTTAAATCTCAAGATTGAGATGTTACTTAAATTCTCTGATATATAATGGTTCCTACAAGATTAATTTGAGAATTAAATGAGAAAACATATATATAGTGCTCATCATGGTACTTGATATATAGTAAGTGCTCAATAAATATTAAATACTATTATTATCTTATCACAAAAAGCATTCCAGTATGTGAGGACAGAGCATAAAACTCCAATGTGAACATCTTGATTAATTACAGGATGAAATTATCATTCCAACATCATGAATTGACATAACACCACAAAGATTCCAAGCACAGTTTTCTTTGCTTTCTTAATCAAAAATGATTATGACTCCAAAACAGATAATTATTAACAGCCATAATTAGAAGAGGGGAGGAATTTACTTTTTAGGTTGATTTATATGATGGCTGTGAGCAGCTGTCTTCAGAATTCCTGAGAGGATACCCAACTCCCAAGTGAGGCAGTGGAAAGCCTTTGATTGCTGCATTCCACAAACCATCATCAAAGTATTTATTTAGTCTGAACGCCTAACTGGTTCATCATCTCTAGAGGTTTGATAGTTAACAGTTTATCCTTAAGCTCAAGAATTCACATCACCAGTGGAATTTTTTCCATCAGAGTGACATATCTAGATTTCAACACTGAGGAAACACATCCAAGCATTTTATGATTGGAGGACTTCTTAGAACTTCTCAAGTCTTAAGCAAGAATTTTACTTTACGTGTTCGGTGATGCAAACATTTATTCTTTATCTTTTATCTTTTCTTCAAGTTCTTAATCAAAGCATTTCTTGTAGTCTATTTGTCTTTGTAATAATCTTTTGTGAGCATCTCGTAATTTTCGTTTTTAGAAATAAAGTTCTGTCATTTTGTATATTTTCATGGCCAAAGTTGCACAAAGTCGAACACCTTTGTCCTGAAATGTTGAATTATCAGAATCTTGAATATTGAATGGGAGAAATTATAGATAGTTGAAATATTGACATAGGATTACTTAGAGCCCCTGAAACTCAAAAACTTCATATATACTGTCCTCACATACTGGAATGCTTTTTGTGATAAGATGATAATAGTATTTAATATTTATTGAGCACTTACTATATATATTGTCAAATAAATAATTGACAAACCAAAAATAGTATTTAAAAGAAAACCAATGAAATTTGCATAATACAGAAAGTCCCTGAAAAATAACATTTTAGAGCTGATGTGAAGAAATTAAATATAAAATGCAAATTGTATTTCATGTATTTTAAAGGACAGTATTGGTTACAGGTACTGTGAAAGGTTATATCCCACTCAAAAATTATCTAGGTAGCAACAAACTGCGGGTCATTGGAGGGTAGGTGGGTGGGCAATGGGCTAGATGGGTGATGGGTATTAAGAAGGGCCCTTGTTGGGGTGCCTGGGTGGCTCAGTGGGTTAAGCCGCTGCCTTCAGCTCAGGTCAGGATCTGAGGGTCCTGGGATCGAGTCCCGCATCGGGCTCTCTGCTCAGCAGGGAGCCTGCTTCCTCCTCTCTCTCTGCCTGCCTCTCCGTCTACTTGTGATTTCTCTCTGTCAAATAAATAAATAAAATCTTAAAAAAAAAAAAAAAAGAAGGGCCCTTGTTGTGATGAGAACTGGGTGTTATATGTTAGTGACAAATCACTAAATCCCACACCTGAAACTAATCTTGCACTGTATGTTAACTAGCTGGAATTTAAATAAAAACTTGGACAAAATTATCCAGGTAGCATAATATACAGGTAGCATAATACAGGTGTATATATATATACACACACAACATTGAATTATATAAAAGATGCCTTATCTTACTTATCTATGTAAAAGAGGCATTATTACTGGGACAATTTTATTTTCAATGATTGAACTTTTTTTTAAGATTTTATTTATTTGTCAGACAGAGAGAGACAGCACAAGAAGGGGGAGCAGTAGAGAAAGAGAGAGAAGGAGATTCCCCGCTGAGCAGGGAGCCCAATGTGGGCTCAATCACAGGACGCTGGGATCATGACTTGAGCCTAAGGCAGATGCTTAGCCAACTGAGCCACCCAGGTGCCACTGACTGAGCTTCTTAAAAAAGGCTGGGTTTTAGGGGCACCTGGCTCAGTCGTAAATCATCTGCCTTTGGCTCAGGTCATGATCCCAGAGTTAGGGTTAGGGCAGGAAGTCTGCTTCTCCTTCTCTCACTCCTCCTGCTTGTGTTCCCTCTCCTGCTGTGTTTCTCTTTGTCAAATAAATAAAATCTTAAAAAAAAAAAAAAAAAAAAAAAGGCTGGGTTTTCATTCTTTGTGGCAGAGCCAGCGAAGAAGTTGGCAAACCTGGCACCCGCCACTTTCTTTAATCCTTGCTGCCCTCTTTATTTTAGTTTCTGCTTCCTGATGTTAGCACCCATATTGCTCCAGCCACTCTGCAGTGCAGTGCCCACCCCTGTTCCAAGCCTGCCTTCCCAGAGGAGACTTCCCATTATACTTCCCATTACAGTGTATCCCACTGAATCGTTTACTGTAAGCTGTGCACAACCACCAGGGAAAAGATGGTCTTGTCCCATTCATGATTAATGTTACTAGCAGCTAAAGTGGCTTTAGCAATATCTAATTGAATTATTTTGTGTTTTAATAAGCATAAATGTCTATGTTTTCATGTGTTTTCTTTTCCACGAGTTGGGAAGTGATTCCTTAATAATGAATAATTCCAAATGAACGATAAATCCTGAAATTTCTTGTAGGTGAGAACTTTCTGGAACTTCATGTAGGAAATCACCTACTTCACCCTCACATATGGCTATACACTTGACCACCTGAGACACAGCATTTGCTCTATTGCATCATTTTTTAAGATTTATTTATTTATTTGAGAGAGAGAGAGTGAGCAGGGGGAGGGGCACAGGGAGAGAGAGAATCCTCAAGCAGATCCCTCCCTGAATGTAGAGTCCCATGTGGGGCTCGATTCCAGGACCCTGAGATCATGACCTGAGCCAAAATCAAGAGTCAGATGCTTACCCGAATGAGCCATCCAGGTGTCCCTCTACTACATCATTTTATTCAAAGCAGCATATAGATAATTTCTTTTTTTTTTTTGAAATGTAAAATTTTTATTTACAATAACATAAAAATATAAAACACTCAGGAATAAACTTGACAGAAGGTGAGTGCAACTTGTATACCGAAAACTATAAACCATTGCAGAGAAATTAAAGAATACCTAAATAAATGGAGACATACACTATGTTCAAGAACTGTTAGAATCAACATTACTAATATATAAATTCTTTTTTTAAATTATATTTTAAAATCATTTTTATTTTTTAATAAACATATCATGTATTATTAGCCCCAGGGGTACAGGTCTGTGAATTGCTAGATTTACACACTTCACAGCACTCACCATAGCACATACTCTCTCCAATGTCCATAACCCCACCACCCACTCCCAACCCTCCTCCCCCAGCAAGCCTCAGTTTGTTTTTTTAGATTAAGAGTCTTTTATGGTTTGTCTCCCTCCCTTCCTACCCCCCAAACCCCTCACATTGCATCTCCACTTTCTCATATCAGGGATATCATATGATAGTTGTCTTTCTCTGATTAACTTATTTTGCTAAGCATAATACCCTCTAGTTCCATCCACATCATCTCAAATGGCAAGATTTCATTTCTTTTGATGACTGCATAGTATTCCATTGTATATATATATACCACTTCTTCTTTATCCATTCATCTGTTGATGGACATCTAGGTTCTTTCCATAGTTTGGCTATTGTGGACATTGCTGCTATAAACATTCAGGTGCACGTGCCCCTTCAGATCACTACGTTTGTATCTTTAGGGTAAATACCCAGTAGTGCGATTGCTGGGTCATAAGGTAGTTCTATTTTCAACTTTTTGATGAACCTCCATGCTGTTTTCCAGAGTGGTTGCACCAGCTTGCATTCCCACCAACAGTGTAGGAGGGTTCCCCTTTCTCAGCATCCTCGCCAGCATCTGTCATTTTCTGACTTGTTAATTTTAGTCATTCTGACTGGTGTGAGGTGATATCTCATTGTGGTTTTGATTTGTATTTCCCTGATGCTGAGTGATGTGGAGCACTTTTTCATGTGTCTGTTGGCCATCTGGATGTCTTCTTTGCAGAAATGTCTGTTCATGTCATATAGATAATTTCTTAGATTGTTATTACTTCATATAAAAGAAGCTATATGAAATCATTCCACCTAACAGAAAGAAACAAATTAAAACATTTCTGACCTTCTCGAAATTAAAGATAAGATCTGACATTTTAAATGCTATGTGAGGGAGGGTTGTAGTTACACAGAAAAAAATGGCTAATTACTCAAGTTTTTCTAAGCTTTCTGTTTTTCATATTTTTAGTCCATATATGGAAAAATATAATGAAAACTGTATTAAATAATTTGATTGGCAACACTGATTTTATCTCTGCAAAGTGAAGAAATAGAGCAATCATCAAAAGAAGGCTCCTCCCCAAACGCTCAGTTTTGTGAAATATCTGTAACATTGAAACAAAATAACTATGAACTATGTGAGTAATTGGCTCAATTCTCCAATTTATTTTGCAAATGTAGTCAGCATCAGAATGATAAAATTATATCTATTATAGAGAGACCTCAAAAGGCTGAGCCATTTAGGTCAGAAAATTGAGAACAACGCCAAATGTTTACTCAAAATCAAACCCAGAACTTCTTTTGAAATTCGCCGAAAGAGCCATCATTTCCAATGTCTTTTCACCTTCTGGTATGAGATGGAAGTCAAACTGGAAATACTGAAACACTTTAAGAAAGGCAGTAAAACAAAAACAAGCCTTCTTGTAAGACTTCCAGATGAAAGAGTTTTGACTAAGCATTTAATCATGTGGATCCTGGTTCAAGCCAAGCTGAACCTCAAAGGTTTACCTGTGCTCATTATTTAGATTTCACAAAGAAATGGAAATGCATTGCATCTACTGGGAGCTTGGAGGATGAAATGATTTTTGTGAGGAAACTGAGTGTTTACATTAAGCCCAAGGTTGTGATCCATCTGGCAGGGAGAGACAGTTGGGAGGTAGTTTTGTTCTCAAATTTTGGGCTTTCACAATCTAAATCTTTTTTTTTTTTTTTAATTGCACAGAATGTTAAGTTTCAACCAATGTGTCAACTGATTTTTCTAGCCTATTTTGCATTTCTGTGGATTTGTATAATAAAAGAGTATTTTTATTTAAAAAAAAAAAAAGTATGCCTGGAAAGATAGTTGTTTAGAATAGGACAAAGAACATTACTAAAACCAAATGTTATTAGCTACCTATCAACTGTTCACATGTCCACATTTGATGAATTATAATTTAAATTTAATTAGCATAGTGAGTCAATTAAGAATGTCCATCTCCAGAGATGGTTTTGAACTTGTAGTATTCTGCCACACTGGCAAATCAACATTGGAAGACTTCATTGTTTTTAAATATTTTATTTGTTTATTTGAGATGGAGATAGTGAGAGAGAGCATGAGAGGGAAGAAGGTCAAAGGGAGAAGCCAACTAGCCATAGAGCTGAGAGCCCCATGTGGGCCTTGATCCTGGGACTCTATGATCATGACCTGAGCTGAAGGCAGCTGCTTAACCAACTGAGCCACCCAGGCGCCCCTAAGAACACTTTATATTTTGTCCTGTGCCATAAAGATGAAACCAATAATGAAAGAGAAAAAAGAAAAATCAGAATTTTTCTGTAAGCAGAATTACCTTTCAGAATACCAGGGTCAACTTTCTTGACATCTTGTCTCAAGAATTACTAAGCTTGTAAACTAAATAAATTGGCACTACCAAGAGGTGGCCCTAACATAATTTGGCCCAATTCCAGAGCTGATTTTATTTTTCCTTCCTTTTAGAAGGTGACAGCACCTCTTCCCTGAGACAGGATATCCAAGCACACTGTATATACACTCTGAAAAATCATGCTTACAACTGTCACATGAAAGAATTCACAAAGTTACATTTCCACACTGTTTGGGCTTCCTCCACATCCTGACAATAACCAGACTATATGTTTCACTTGTTCTGAAGCCGTATATAAATAATAGAATGATATAAAGAATAAAACAAACCACTTTTCCAAAACGGACTCTGTAAGTCACTGAGTGTGGCAAGTTTTGCTTCTAAAACATCTAAACTCTTCCTGGGTGCCAGTAATATCTGCCACAAGAGTCACTGAATTACTTTTGGTAAGGACTGGCTACTCTTATAAAAGGTAATTACTGGGGGAAAAAAAAAGAGAGAGAGAGAGAGAGAGAGAGAAACCCTGGGAATATTACTTCAAGGAATTTATCATAGATGAAGTTAATAGCACCACTGAAGAGGAGGGGAGGTGTATCTTAAGCAAGAAATAGAAAAAGTACTATCTTATTAAGAACTTAAAGGCACCTGGATGGCTCAGCCATTAAGAATCTGCCTTCGAGTCAGGTCATGATCCCAGGGTCTTGGGATCAAGTTCCATATTCGGCTGCTGGTTCAGTGGGGAGTCTGCTTCTCCATCTCCTTCTGCCCCTCTACCTGTTCATTCTCTCTCTCTCTCTCTCAAATAAACAAATAGGTAAAATCTTTAAAAAAAAAAAAAAAAAAAAAAAAAAAGAACCTAAACAATGAGTGGCTTGAAATCAATGTTCATATTTGATTGACAACTGTGCCCTAAGTCATCACCAGTGATTGCCTGGCTGAATTTGAAGTTTGTTAGTGACTAGGTGTATAGATTAGGTTAGTGACTTTTATGTGTTTTTCTTATTAATATTGAACTCTTTTCTGGAAATATTTCATATATAAGGAGTGTAAATAGTAAGCATGCAGCTCACTGAATTTTTACAAAATAAATATTCCTAAATTATTGCACCAAATCAAGAAATAGATTATTACCTTAAACGTTAAAAGACCCTCTTATGGCCCCTCCACCTCCCTACTCCACTCTCTTCAAACACCATCAATTGCCTGTTTAGGGAACTTATATAAATGAAATCATGAAGTATATAGTCCTTTGTGTCTGTCTTCTTTTGCTTACCATCACTTTTCTGAGATTTATATGGGTTGGTGCATATTGATGATCCTCATTCTTTTTCATTGCTGTATAGTATTCAATTTTGTGACTATACTGCAGCATATTTATCCATTCTAGTGCTGCTGGACATTTGGGTCATTTTCAGCTTTGTATTATTATGAATAGTGCTGTTCTAAATATGATTGTGCTCACCTTCTGGTGCACACTTTTGTGTGTTTCTGTTACAGGTGTGCCTAGAAGTGGAATTTCTGGGTCACAAGGACATACATCTTCAACTTTAGTAGATAACACTGAACAGTTTTCAACGCAGTTGTGCCAAATGACATTCCCACTCGTGGTTTATGAGCGCTCCATTTGCCCTACACCTTCACTAACTCGAAGCTGCCTTTTTCATTTTAGCCATTTTAATTGGCATATAGTGGTACAACATACTTTTTTTCTGATGACTAATGAAGGTATACAACTCGTCATGTGAATGCTATCCATTGGGATGTCTTCCTCTGTGAAGTATCTGCTGAAGTCCTCATGGTTTAGTTTTGCTTAAATGATTTTATTTTTTTCTCCTTTCAGGTGGAGAGTTTTGTGTGTGTATGGAAGATCAACCCAGAACAGTCCTGTGACAGATCACACACTGCTCCCTCAGTCCTCACACTTCTATCAGGGAAGTCTCACTTAAATCTCTACAGGTTTTGTGTTTTTTTGTTTTGTTTTTTGGTTTTTTGGGTGTTTTGTTTTGTTTTGTTTTGTTTTGTTTTAACAATAAGAACACTGGGTCCAGGAACACCTGGGTGGCTCAGCTGGTTGAGCATCTGCTTCATCTCAGGACATGATCCCAGGGTCCTGGGACTGAGCTCCACACCCAGCTCCACGCCCAGGAGGAAGCCGGCTTCTCCCTCTGCCTCTGCCACTCCCCCTGCTTGTACTCTCTGTGACAAATAAATGAATAAAATCTTAAAAACAAACAAACAAACAAAAAGAATACTGGGTCTGAGAAAGGGAAACTAAGTGATCAAGGCAACACAACTCGTAATTACTAGAGGTAGGATTTAAATCCAGGGTCTTTAAGTTTCTGATCTTTTCACTTGAAGTCTTGAATCTAGGCAGAGTTGTCATAACAAAGACATACAATCTAGTACATAATGAGGAATACTCAAAGGAAAATATTTGAAATGTATATTTGCATTTATTCTCACATGTCTCTGGAATAATTAATACTCCATTGAAGAGAGGACTAATTCATGACAGTAAAGTCCCAGTCAAGCAATTTTTGCAGAACCACAGAATAGATTTCCAGACTATCAGAAATAAGGGGTTTATGATGTCACTCATCCATCCCAAAGACTGGACTGAGTGATTACTACATTTGACATTTCTACAAATCACTGAGTCAAGGTCAGAAACAGACATTCAACTTTACATTTTACCTATAAAATTCTCCTGGTAAAAACATATTTTTACTAAAGCATTCAAAATTGAATAGTTACCTTACTCATCTAGGTTTCCTGGGCCTTTAAGTGGATTTCAAACACAGAAGACATTCTTTCAATTTAGATAATGTTTAAATTGAGAAAGAAAGAAAAGGCAGAAAGGAAATCTGTCATGCCATATGAGTGGAAACAGCTGACAGGCCAAATATATGATGGTTTATTAAGAGATTACCTAATTATAGAACTTTTATTATGCACATTATTGTTATCATCATGCTATCTGTCTACTTCAAACATGGCTCAAACTGGTCCCCCAGCTTACTGTCAAGACTAATCAAAACACTTCCATTTGTTGAGCCATCAGAGAATTCTGAATTCTGCAAGACATGAAGTGACACAATCTGTACTCGACAGACAAATTATAAAAATGGAAATCCAGAACTTTAAGTAACTTAATGCCTTTCTTGGCTCTTAAAAATATACATACACTTAAATAATGAACATTCGATGAGATTTCCATTATGCAATTGGAACATATTACTATTTATTTTCATATATATTAATCCAAAGCTCACAGCAGTGCAGGATGAACCTGGAAAGGAGAAATGGCTTCCAGTCCTTCTAGTGGACTAGAAATGGTTTCTAGTCTTTCTAGTGAGATTTTCCTTCTTGGTTTCTATGTCCTTCCCCATAAGTGAGGAGGACAGACTTCTTATCTCTAGTGTTCTTCCAGTTGAAAGCCCAGAACCTTTATATAATATCGTTGCTTTCAATTGTAGGCAAGCTTAGGTATTTGGGGAGAAAAAGACCCCTAGAGAAATATATCAAGTGTAATGGAGGGAAGAATGATTTGTTTGTTTGGTTTCTTAATCATATGTATCCGGGTATAAAATCCTAGCTCTGCACCTTGCTAGCTGGGTGATGGCAGGCAATTAACTCAACTACCAAAGGATCTTAATCAATTAAAGAATGATCCTTGGAGAGTTGGAGGAAATTCTGGGGAGCGAAATAAGAAAGATTCAAATGGAAAGGGAAAGCCTTCACTCGTATACCTCTTTCCCAAATTCCCCAAGTTAACATCTTTTGGAAAACCAGGTCAAAGATCATGAGACAATATTGAACACTCTGTATGGACAACTTACCATGTGCTATTTTTTTACATATTGAAAAATTTGGCACATATGTGCCTATACAAACAGACAGAAGTAGGTAGTATGCCTCCTGGTCTCCTCAGTTCCTCCTCTCTGTAGACATATTTAAAGCTCAAGCTTCTTCACAGTTGGATACTCATATCAGATTTCAGTTAGTATTTCTGCACTACCGCATGTGAGGTTTACTATGCTGTAGGTTTAATAATGATTTCTGAGGAGCATCTTTTGATGTCTTGCATGGTCTCCTGCCAGTGATAGTCATCATTTTCCTCATCTCTAAAATAGTAACAACAGTACCTTTTTCATAGAGTTGTTACAAGAATTAAATAAGCTAATTTTTTTGAAAAACTACTTAGAACATAATAAGAACAAGGTAAATCTTTGTTAAATAAAATAAACCTCTTTTGTTGTATTTAACTTTTCTTATTTTGATTTCCTTTCTCACTCAGTTTTCCTTAGGTGAAAAGATCTGTGTTCTGGTGTTTGTGTTTCCTGCAGGAGGGCAGAAAACCGGGCCTAGAGAAAGAAAAGAAAGAAAATGATCTCTTATTGAATAGTTCCAAAAAACCAAGCATAGAACTAGATGTTTTTTGAAAAAATGTTCCCATTCAATTTTCCAAAGAACGCGATGAATTTGGTAAGATTCTTCCTGTTTAAAAAATGAGAAAACAGGATCAAAGAAGATCGGTTTCTTGCCAACTAGGCATAGTAGTGGCCCAAACAATAACTTTGAAAGATTTTGCCTTTCATATGCTTTTGTTCATTTCTAAATCTTTTTAGACTTTCCAGGCTGAAAGGTATTGAAACTTGGGGTCGCAATGACAACAGTCACATCCCCTAGCGCCTATCATCCACTCACCCCCTTACTTACTTTCTATGTACCTACTTCTTCCTAACTAATTGTCCTACTCTGTGGTATAAGCTTAGAGTGAACCCGCTGGCATTTGTTAAGCATAGAAAGTGGCATTTCTGAAACAGAATATCCAACAAGATACTAAGAGATGTCTTCCGAAAAATCAGTTCTGTGATAACAATGTTGGAGAAGTACCAGATGAAACAAATTTACACTAGTTGCTTTGTTGCATAACTTCTCAGAAGTTGGAATATCTCAATATTGCCATTATATCCTAGGAAGTTATAGGGTGTGTAACCTTGCCAAAATGTATTTTACTATAGGACTTTTTCTTATTTTACCCATTAATATCTCACAAGCTATTAGTGTTCAACAGACCATGGTTTAGAAAATTCTGGCGCTTTTTTTTTTTTTTTTTTTTTTATTAAAAGAGCAGACACAATGAGGATGCAAATAAAAGTTGAGAACAAGTTAACACAAATATCAAACTATCAAGAGAAACCTACAAGCCAAAAAACAGCATTTTAATAGGACACTTATAAAAGTAGTTTTTACAGGCCAGTGGCTAGAACCATGCCCAGTTCCTTGTGAAAACACAGCAATATATGTTTAATAATAAATGGATGAATATGAGCCACTTATTCCATTAAAATAAAATGCATCACTATTTCTTTTCCTTATCCTATGTAGATTCAAAGTTACAGTTACAGAAAGGAAATGGGCAGAAATAATGAAATACTTCAAAATGTTAGTGTCCCTATTGAAATTAAGCTACTTAGGCAAAAACTTTTAAAAGGTTGTCTATCCATTTATTTAATAAATATTTGGTGAAGGAATAAATAAAGAGAAACTCAAAGAAAGAAGAGGGAAACTGTATAAGGGACATGAGTACTGAGCCAAGGAACAGACCTTTGAGAATAAAGACCACACGTGAATGTATGCGCGTGCACACACACACACACACACACACATACCCCAATTTCAAGCATTCTCTAGAAACACTTCCTTACTATTCTGAGGCAAACATTTGAATCTTTACTATCTTGCTAAAACAGACATTGCTGAAGACAGAAGAAATATGTCACGTGGGAGATTTTGACATGGTTTTGAATTATTCGACCACAAATACGCTAGATTTATTTTGGACAACAAGGTTGACGGAAGAGAAAAGGAATGAGAAAACACAAATGGCCATTCGGTTTGGGAAGTATATTGTTTTCTAACATGGCTTTCTTTCTTCATTCCTCTACAAACTTCTTTTTTTCCCTCCTTTTGCTTCCTATTCGTTTTTTTTCCAAGACCTATTTTGGTTACTTGGTTACTTCTGAACTTGGCCTTCCATGTTTTACGAAGAAAATATGGTCTTTGGAGATGAAGGAAGGAAGGAAGAGAAATAAAGAAAGAAAATAAAAGAGAGAAAGAAAATGGAAGAGAGCAAAGAAAGAAAGAGGGAGGGAAGGGAGGAGGGAGGAAGAAACGAGAAATTAATAGAAAAATGAGGAAATGAATCAAAGATATTTCTGGTGAAGAGATTCCAGATGAAGTTTGGAGGCGAGAACTCCGTGGAGCATCACGTGATGTCCAGCAGGATTCTTAAACTGTGCAGCGTTACAAACGAATAGCAGTGCTTGTTGTTCCCTCCTCATTTCATGGAGTCCTACGTCTAGATATGGCTTCTTGGTGAAAGAGAAAAACTAAAACCAATTCATTTGTTCAACTTCCTTGTGCACGTGTTCCCTTTTTGCTTTGTATACAGCAAGGACCCATTATTCCAGCACTTTCTTTTTTGAACCACAACTCACTGTGCGTTTTCGAGGAGGGTGCTGGCCCTGGTTACGACCATTATGGAGAGAAAAGAGGTTAAGAGGGAGTAAGAATGTGAGTGTAAATGCATGGGCAAAATATGAAAGACTTTCCCGACTGCCTTGAGTTGCTCCATATGTTCCCGTTGTTTTAATGGCAGCCCTCAATAGAAACACCGTATCTTTTAGTCCCATATATAAATTTGCTCTGTAAATTAAAATGCTGGCTTGTGCTCTCCTGGTGTTTAAGAAGGTGAGTGATGACCTTCGTGGGAGTATGTTTGTGTAGAAATGTGTCATAAAAGATGATGTCTTGGCCCCAGAAATGCAGGGTCCAGGTTTAGTCATTTGTTAAAAAAAAAAAAAAAAAATACCAGAGTTAAACATAACTAACACATCATGAGAGGAAGTCTCTTGCCAAATGTGACTTTCCTTTTGAAACTGAAATGTCAGCTTTTACCCTGTGTTTCTAAAGGAATATTTTTAGCATTTTGCTTTAAAGAGTTTCCCTGCTGATTCTGATCACTTTTTAAGTTGCGAAACAAACCAGTAAGTGGTGTACATTTTTCACTAAGCCATTAAAATGCGATCGATTGATTATTCTCCTCTTGTACATTCATTGGATAATTTTGGATGAAATTCAGGGTGGCATTTATTTTCTGACATGATTAGGACTTGGCAGGTCTCGTGCATCCATTTATACTCTCACTGGGAGGCTTGAACATTGAAAGTTTGGTAATAGATTTGAGCAAGGAATTGTTTTGTTAACTTTCTTCTCCCTAATATTTGTGTTCCTAGTTCCCATTTTACATGTGAAATAAAATAAGCAAGTATATGCCACCCACCCATAGAATTCTTTGGCCAGTCACATTTTAAGGGAAGCCCCAACAACAAATATCAAGAGCAGACTGGCTTCTTCCATCTACATTGCTTCCCAGAAAGCTGTTCCCATAATGTTCTGCTGTTCTTACACTAGTTAATCGATTTTTTTAAGGCAGAAATAAAATCCATATTTCAGGTTGACAATAGTGCCATGTAGGGTGATTAATTTAACATCTACTGGGATGTCACATATGTCCATCATGTGCTCTTACAGAGGCAGCCATATTACCAAAGCATGCCACAGTTGCAGACTTCATATACCCTAAAAGAAAATATACAAAGGGTAATTGAGAAAATGACTAAAAAGAGCATTTGATGCACCTGAAGTCTTCAACTCGAGTTTTCCACACATTCACCCAAAGTCTTATCAGTGGTTTACTATCTCCAAGAAATGCCTAGCTCAATACAGATCTCTCAGGGAAGATGAAATATTATTGTTATCTATTGGAACAGTGCGAAATAACTACTAAATTATCTGCTAAGTGCCACACAACCTGTGCCTGGAAAGGTTCAGTGAAAAACCTCATGACTGGAACTCTGCATATTAACCTTATAACATTTTGTGTTAGCTTAGTCTACTGGAACATAAACTCTAGTGCAAAACTCAGTGAGTATGTTCTGCGGAGATCAAAGTTCATGGTGATGGGTTCAAAGTGATAGCCAGAGGTTCACTGGATTAAAGCTCAGCAAGCTTATTTCTAACTTCGGTGACCATGTAAACAGTGCCTTCCTCCTCTGGGCCATTCTTTAACTATTAAGTGGGGATGATTTTAAGTTAACATTTGAATAATACATTTTTAATTTACCTTGTTGATTGCCTCTGATAATAAACTGAGGCAGCCGTAAAGCACAGCCATGAAGCCAAGTCATAATCTGAATTATGTCATGCTTTCTTGACAAAGAAGTTTCTTTAATTTTTTTTATTTTATAGGAAACTTACCTCCACATAAATCTGAGTCATCATTTCTGTTAAGAGTCTCTTCTTGGAGCAACCGTTTAATTTCTCTTCCACCGTTGTTGTTGTGGTTGTTTTCAAGGATGTCAACCTTTTGTAGAACTTGCTTGTCTTCATATTCTTGATGCTCCTTCCAATGGTAAAATTTTAAATCTTAGAGGTGAAAATGACCATAGGAGTAGGCCTAGTCCTCAAACACTACAGCAGACAGACACACAACTGTTACAAATATCCCCGTGCCCACACAAGAATAAATACCCAATCATTCACTGCAATTATTTTTCAAAAGCATCTCTCAAGTTGCACATTATGGAAATGAGCTCCATCCGTATGCCCATGCTTGTTACTTGGGTCTGGTAAAGATAACACAGTTACTTCTGGCAGTCTCTGGACCCAAAACATATGGGACATGCTCAGTTACAGGGAAGAAAATTCTCTTGAAAGGATACCAAGATGAACAGAACAGTTGCTTTTCTTTACGATAGAGAAAAACAAATTAGCATTCTGCTAATGAGTATAGCTTTTTGTTTGTTTGTTTTTAAGTACAAAATTAAAATGAAAGGCTATGAAAGTCATCTTATAACAGCTGATTTTAGTTGAAATGTTTGCAGTTTGTTACAGGATAAACTGGAGAGGTGGGCTCGAAGAGTCTTCATCAAGCCAAAGGCACTACAGAAAAAAGAAAGTAAGTGCCCCCGCCAAAAAATGATAGGATGGAAAGCATGTGAAAAATAAATCCTCATTCAACCATAATACATATTAGATTCTACTCTCTTAATCCCATTGTTGCTTAAAATTACATGTTGGAATTTTTTTTTTTTTCAATTGTGAATGCTTCCAAAGTAGAACCGCAGATGGTTCCTAGTGAAATTTAAAAGGGGAAATATGGGAAAAACCCGAGTGATAGCTTTCTCTCACTTCCAAATACTGATAGAGTGATTACGAAAGTAAGGCAACGCATAAAGGCACACAAGTTGAAATATTTTTTTTCGTTGGCCATTTCCTCCTTCACCCTGCAGCCTCCATCGATCCCACTTTTATTGTCTTTTAAAGTAAAGCTCATTTTTGGAACCTTCTCGAATCCTTTTTGATCAGGGGCTCGTTACACTGGCCACAACTACTTCTCTCAGTAGAACTTCAGCAAACAGGCACGGGGGAGCTTTCACATTTCGTTTGAAGCCTGACCCGGTCCCTGAACACACTACCATTTCCTGAGGAAAGGCTGAAAACTAGAAACTGAGCTCAGCCATTCATTGGAAAAGTCAGGGTTTTTGTTTTGTTTTGTTTTGGGGGGTTTGTTTTTTGTTTGGTTGGTTTTGTTTTTTTTTAGTTTTACTAAAACATTCAGTTTTCTCCTCATAAAAAGATAAAATTGACCCCTGGTTTTGAGACACAAGAATGGGAGCCTCATGTTGGATCATTAGACAATTCAATGTTCTGCACTGCAATATTTTTAATGGGACTTGTTTGTGATACCTGCGAACATTTGAGCAGAGGTGGAAGGACTCCGGGGGTGATATTGGGAAAAGAACAAGCATACAAAAATAAATATAAAAGAAATACATAGAAGAATAAAGATTAGAATTGAAAACAATTTTAAAAAATAAACGATCTGGGGCACCTTGCTGTTCATTTTAATTCATTTTTCCATCTTTTGAAAATGTGATTTCTACTTCTTCAGCATGAGACAATAGTCCGTTAAACAAACAAGTAGGTAACAGCTAAAACAAAATTTAGCAGACGTGAAGTAATAAAAAAGATAATAAGAAATGTGACAGGAAAGAGGATTACTGCTTTCTTTCAATGCAAAAAAAAATCTTCAAAATAATTAATGTTAAGAAAACCAAGAATCAAGATACATTCAGAAACAGCCTCTGTCATACTCACGTCTGTTTCTTTTCCACGTTCCGACTACCAGCCAGGTGAGTAGTTTTCATGAAAGCCACTGCAGGACACTTGCATACCAAGTGTGACAGGTTTCCTACTGATAAAATACCAGCAGCTTTTTTTTTTTTTTTTTTTCATTTCTCAAGAAAGACATATTTCACAAAGGTATGTTTTCAGTTTCAAATTTTATTCACATAAATTTTTCTTAAACTTTTAAAATGTACAACTGTGTATCTGCTAGCAACTGCTCCCAAAGGACAAAATAAATAACCAGCACAAAAACAGTAACTTAAAAACCACACATAAGAAGGGCACCTGGGTGGCTCCATGGGTTGAGTGTCTTACTTCTGATTTCAGCTCAGGTCTTGATCTGAAAGTTGTGAGTTCCTGTCACACATTGGGCTCCACATTGGGCACAGAACCTACTTAAAAAAACAAAACAAAACAAAACAAAAACCTAGCATAAGAATATTTGTTTCCATGGACTCGTGAGTTGAGGCTATAATTGTATGTTTCATATACATCAGATTTTTTTGCAAGAAAAAAAGTTTCCACTTTGTATGATGTCATATTTTCTGGTGTTCTATGAAGACCATCACAACTTTGGGGGAGCTCTTCACTTCAGAGTTGGAGATCCTCTAGCATGAGAATAGTATTCATTTAAAGACATGTTCTAACTTATCTTACTGTCCAAGTACTAACAATGATAGAAGAGAGTTCTCTGATTAAGGAATAATTAAGCATTTAGAGCAAAGACTCAATCTTTCAGTAATTAATGATTTGTATTCTCCTGGGTCACAGTTGAAAGGTGGGAGGAACTTGTTATGTTTTCTATCAAGTACTTCGTATTTTGACAGAAAAGACTAGAATTTAGACTTGGCTAAAAATAATGATCACTTCTGATATGATGTCTTAGGTTTCTTCTTTTTGGATCAATCCAGATATTTTTGTCCTGGGGGAGGGGTCCACAGTAGGCACTTATCTTAGCCGTCTAGAGGAAGAAAAGGTCAGATGGATTGCTGCTTGACAAAATATGTACCCAGAGTGTTGTATAAATGTGCACATAGTAAACACACAGTAAAAGTTAGCTGGCAGAAGGAATAGGGTTAACAACCAGGTGCGTGTCAAAATGAGAAAATGAAATGCTAAAGTGGGTATAGCCCTACCCCAGAGCACACTCCTCAAAAATGGTACCTCAGGTAACAACTGCCCCAAGACCCATTTCAATTCTCTCATCCACAGTCGGTCTTTCAGCCTGAGGAGCAATTCAAAGTAACAGTCTGAAAAGAGCTCAGGCTTTTTTTTTTTTTTTTTCAATTTTATTTATTTATTTGACACACAGAGATCACAAGTAGGCAGAGAGGCAGGCAGAGAGAGAGGGGGAAGCAGGCTCCGTGCTGAGCAGAGAGCCCAATGTGTGGCTCGATCCCAGGACCCTGGGATCATGACCTGAGCCGAAGGCAGAGGCTTTAACCCGCTGAGCCACCCAGGCGCCCCAAGAGTTCAGGCTTTTAAGAAGCAAGTCAGCTCTTTTTCCAAAGTCTTCTTTTTCTTTCATTTTCACTCTGAAAGTAGGAGGTCTTGCTTTTGATCTGTGAATAGGAAACCCAGTGCACATGGTGAGCAACCCTGTGGACTGGACGGAGATCCCTAGGCTAGAGCTACACAAAGAAAAAACAAATGGAAGGGGTGCCTTGGTGGCTCAGTGGGTTAAAGCCTCTGCCTTCAGGGTCCTGGGATCCGGCCCCACATAGGGTTCTCTGCTCAGCGGGGAGCGTGCTTCTTCCTCTCCCTCTGCCTGCTTCTCTGCCTACCTGTGATCTCTGTCAAAATAAAATAAATAAAATTTTAAAAAAAGAAAGAAAGAAAGAAAAGAACAAATAAATGGCTTTATCAGGAGCATCCAGCCTTTACTTCCATAGCTCCATGCTCCCTACTGAACTGGGCTTTGGGATTCAGAAAATAGATTCTCTGTGATCAAAACAGAGGTCAGGGCACCTGGGTGGCTCAATCCGTTAAGCATCTGCCTTCAATTCAGGTCATGATCCCAGGGTCCTGATCCCAGGACCTGCTTCTCCCTCTGCCTGCTGTTCTCCCTGTTGGTGCTCTCTCTTTCTGACAAATGATTAAATGAAATATTTTTTTAAAAATTAAAAAACAAACAAACAAACCAAAACCAACCAGAGGGTAGAGCTAAGTCCAGGTCTCCTAACAATTAAAAGAGACCATCTTCTGCAACAAAGTCTCACACTGAGGAGCACCCAGAGGATTCCAAGGTGCTTTCTGTCCCGTACACATGCCTCGGGTAAGGAGCAACACTTGCTCCCACCCCTGGTTTCGTAGTGAGCCTGCCCGGAAGCAGGGATCGGACCACGGGGATGATGGGGGAGGGGGTGCCCTTTAGACCACCACAGAGAGCACAGACAGCCTAAAATTGGCACAAAGCAAACATCGCACATCCTCTAACGTAGTTTCAAGATCCAAGAGTTAATTCAAAGTTAGAAGAATCCAAAAAATCTAGCTGTTCGTCCTTGGATTTTTGTCTTTTCATTACAGCCTCCTCTATTTGCTTAACAGACAGTGAACTATAAAATAGAGTTGTTAGGTTTTTTTCCTCCGAAGAGTAATAAGGTATTTCCCCCCGTCCCTTCTCTCCCCTTCTTTATGTATAATGGATTTTGCTTAAAGAATAAGCATTATGATGCAAGCTGTGTGTTGTGGTTTGTTAAATGTTGCGGGTTTTTGGTTTTTTTTTTTTTTACTCCCTTCCTTTTATGCCAGCTTATAAATATGATTGAAAGCATGGTCTTAAAATTATTAAAATTTTATCCTAAAGTTTTGTTCTCCTTTTTAACTTATCACTTATGTCCTATGTAACTATGATAATCTCTCTGATCTGTAAAATAGATATATATGTTTAGCTCCTAAGAATGTTTTCTTCAAACAGATCCAAATGCTGGTAAGTAGACACACCCTGTCCACATTCAGAAATTGATTTAGAGCCCCAGGAAATCCAGGGACATGGTAAAACTTTGAAAAAGGGGTTATTTTAAATTTTTATAAAACCAATTATAAAAAGCCATGAAAAGAATACATGCAAAAATACCAGAGTATGGGAAAGCAGCTTAATAAGTTTATTATGGAAAAATGGTAATTTATCTGTGATAAAGTTATATGTTTTTTAAATGGCTGTAACGGTAGATATGTTTACAAGCCAAATTAATTTACAAATTATTAGATTTGTGGCTGTATACTAAGCAAATGTATAATGAAAATAAATACCTCAATTATTTTTAATTTTATGCTTCAAACCCTACTGTTTCAATAAGCAAAATTACTTAAAATAGAGATATGTATTTTTTTATTTCTATTAGTCCATTCAGAAGACCTGTAATAGATACCGAAACTGAATGTTTAGTTATTTCTTAAAAGCCTAACCATGGGCTTACATTTCTTTTTATGCCCCAACATGTGCTAATGTAACAAATGGATATAACTTCCTTTTTCAAACTCTGCATATCTTAAACATTCTCCTTTATTCGATTTGTCTCAAGTTATGTCTTGAACAAAGTGGAGTACATATAAACAAACAGCATTTGATGATTGTTTTGCCGACTAAAATTGTAACACAGTTAACAGCTTTCCTCATGTACCTAATCTGCCAGAAGCCAGTATAAATTTTCAATAGTAAAATCGTTATCAAAATTATAGATTCCACATTTCCAAATTCTGTGTTTTTTTTTCCAAATTGTTTATTGACATTGAGATCATTATAAACATACACTCTGTAAGGAAAAGTTTTAGACTAATAACATTGTAAAAACTGCATCACTAAGGAGGCTGAAGCTCTGGTTTGGATTAGAAATCTCATTTTTAGAATCATAGTTTCGATTTGCAGAGGGAATGACTCAGCCTCTGATGGTAATATTGTGTACTGAATGCGTAGTGATTCAGCCTGGGGCGGTCGTAGGCATAGTCAAGAGGGTAGATTTTCTTATAAAAATGTCAGGTGTTTTTTTTTTTTTTTTTTTTCCGTGTGCATCCCTACAGTCTGTTCAGGAAAGAAGTACCATTCCTATCATAGCCATAAGACAAAATTTTCTGTCAGATGCAGAAGTCAAGCAAATATTAACCTGAAAATGTCTGGATTACAGATTGTCCAGAGAAAATGGCATATTCTTTCTGGTCAAGCAGGAAAAAAAAAAGTAATATTATTTATTTTCTATTGTATATTTCCAGAGGTGAAGTGGATTTTTTCCAACTTTTTGTTCTGAAAAATATCAAACCTGCAGACATAGTTAATAGAACAGAACGAAGACCAACATATGTTAGATTCACCCTTTTTTTTAATTTTTAATTTTTTATAAACATATATTTTTATCCCCAGGGGTACAGGTCTGTGAATCACCAGGTTTACACACTTCACAGCACTCACCAACATGGGGGCTTAAGTGGGTAGGAGAAGAATAAATTCACCCTTTTTAAAATAGTTTGCTTCATTTGCTTTTCCTTTCCTCCTCTCTCCGCATTTTATATTTCTTCATGCTTATCCAATTGAAAGTTAGTTGCCTTCAAAGTTACACTCCAACCCGAGACACTTCAGCACATAGCCACATAAGACGAAAAACTTCTACAAAACTGTGTATCTTAATACAGCCAAGCAATTTATTATCTAAGATACAGTCCTGAGGACTTCATTGTTTTGATCTAGGATCTAAATCCAGATTAGCATATTGTATTTAGTTGCCATATCCCATTGGAATGGATTTGAAGTTTGATAAAGGGAAAATGCATAGTTTCAAAATCCATCAATCTCTGGGGTATCGTCAATTAATGCCGACAGCAAATAATCGTGAAAATCCACCTTAAAAGCCTGGCCTTGTACCTAATGCTTAAAAAATTCTATAATCACTTCACTGGAAAAATTTCTTCCAAATTCAACTCATCTCAGCTGCTGTGAGGTAAAAAATACAAGAAGCAGATTTGAAAGTAATCGGGTGCTTAAACCACACGGACCCCATGCATTAAGTTCAGCATGTTGAATTGAATTCCAGATTGAATTGGTAGTCAGCCCAGTTTGTACAGGGCAAGGTAAATGTGCTGGCGAAGATGTTCTAGAGCTAGCTAATAAAATAAATATTGATTTTAAATGGGACCTCACTCTTCAAACACATTGTCCTTTCTTGTTACCAAAATCCTCAATATCCTATTACACAAGAATTTGAACATATTCTCATAGCAGGCTTATTAATGTTACTGACTACTATTAAACTAAATTTACTTTGCTTATCAGAATAATTTTCTTCCTCACAGTTAATATATTTTAAGTAACATATTGGCACATCTTTATTGGCAACAAGTTTAGTACTTGTTATTCCCTTTGAAAGAAAATATTCACTTTATTAGAAATGCAGTGGTAGAAATATATCCGAGTGATTAATAGGAAAATATTTTATAAATGAATTTTATGTCTTATACACAGTTTTGTGCATAAAAGTGCTTATCTTATCTTTGTACAATAAGATATTAATAAATATCTAGCATTGTACCATATTCAGTGCTTTTAATAGGTAAAAATATACCGGACAAGTAAATGAATAAATGTACTCAAGTTATTTTCCAAATCCTGTGTCATATGCACATGAAATATTTTGGTTCATCTGAAATAGAATTCTTCATCAAAAGGAAAGAAACATAGGGTGAAATATATGAAAATATTGCTGTTTTTCTGTTTCTAATTTTTATGTAAGACTCAAAATCAATCAGAGACTGGATTTCCAACTTAAGGTTAATAAACAAAGTCAAGTGTGTCGTTAGCGGGGTTTGTATTGCCACCTAGTGTCCAACTCTGTAATGGACCTGGGGTTGAACATGACAACAGTTATGCCATCTGGAACAGTCTCTTTGAAAGGGAGAAAGTAACTACAACACTTTGGATCAAAGCATTTCTTAGTCTATCTTTCATTTTTAAAGTCAATCCATTGTCATTAGCTAGTGTATATATGAAAACATTAAGAAAGTCACTCATTAAAACGTAATATAAAGACAATGATGTTTGTATATATAATGACATGCATTTGCATTCGAAATTGATTTCATTATTATTTTTGGACTAACATAAGTATTTAAAAGGTATAAACCCTGATAAGGTAAAAATTATTAATAGCTATCCAGCTTATTCCATTGGTATTGTTTTGACATAGTACTTCTGACTTTCTTCATTTCTTAATTTAACTTCGTATAAAGAATCTAATTTGAAGAACACAGTTTATGGGCTCAAGGTTTTTTTCCACTTGATAATTAGGTTCTAATTTTAGAAAATGAGTCATGTGTTATATTACTGGGGAAACTACTTAAGTTCCCCACCTAAACGTCCAGCAGTTCACTGAAATAAGAAACCAATGGAACAGATTTAACTACCTTCAGCAGTGCAATGAAAACATTCTAGTGAAAAGTTCCTAGAGATATGGCCCAGCATAACTATAACCTAATGAGCCAACCCAACACACAGCTGAATAGTCACATAGCTCCATCCCTTTCATGTCATGAGCCTAAGGTAGTAATGAAGATTACATTGTCTGAGGAGTGGTTTAAATTGGCATTTTATTGGTTTGCAATATGACTGTCAAAGTGCAACTCCCTTCTTTTATGAATAGATAGCGGCATTTGGCATAGAGATGTGATTTTCTGTTATAATGGCCTGATAAAAATCAGGTTTCAGCCTTTCAGGTTTTGTTTTAAAGGCAAGTTGAATATTTTAGCCATTAATTTTATCTGGTATGAGGCGAGCCTGAGTGGTGTATGCAAGTGATAACCACTCCTTCTTTGAACATAAAATGCACAGTTTCGCTTTGGCAAGGTTTCAACAGTGAAAGACTTAGTGCTTGTAAAGTTCTCCCTCACATTCATGGTTACTCCATTTATATGTTTTTTTTTTTTTTCTTAGTGTGGAGAGTACTACAGAATGTGAAAAAAAAAAAAAGCAATAGTGAAGTTTAGTGTGTGTGTGGATATATATTCACACACATACTTCTGCATTATTTTCAAATAAAAATTTTACTCTCTAAATTATACCACATTAGAATATGAGTCTTTGAAAATTTAAAATGTGGTGATGGTTTATTTTCTTGAGACACCTGCAATAATATAAGTTGTATATTTTGTCATTTCATATTTTTACAAGGAAGGCATGGTCTCAAGGGCTTATGATCTTCCTAAATTATCAGTTACTCACAAAATCAGGTCTGAGTCCTTACTCTTTTGGCCACAATTACCTGCACCTGTATTACCAATGCACTGATTAAAATAAGACAGAGTGGATGATATTTTCATAAAGGTGTACATGTGAAAATAGAGCAGAGAAATGAAAGAGAAGTTTGACTAAAAGATAAAGAGGGATAAAATTGAACCAATGCTAATGCTTCATGTAAAAAGAAAATTACAAACCAGTATACTTCTAGAGGCCTGAATAAGATACTGCAGCTAGGATTTCCTGGTAATAATTAAGGTTCATAATTATATCTAAAAATCAGATTTTCTTAGTTTTGTTTAGTAACAAAACAGTGTTTTCCAAGTTTTCTTAACCTTTTGCTAAGCTTCTCTACACCCAAACCCATGCAAACGCTGACTTATAAATGTCACCTCTATGCCCCCAGTCTCCCAGACCCTATAGAAGATACTTCTCTTTCAACATTTCTTTCAAAGTTAGTATTTTCCATCTTGAAAACCCATAAGGGAATGAGCTCCTAGAAGGAGACCGAGGCCAAATCAAAATTAAGGATGAAGGTGACCCAGAAGTTTGCCTATTCCTTTAAAATCTTCGTTATCCTACTGCTGGACAGGGATAGAGGCACAGAGCACATTTAGAACCAGGTGGGGAAGCTTCATGGTGTTCAACCCTGTGTCGTCATAGAAATAAATCATCCACGTTTCTGGAAGGGACTTAGTTCTGGAAAAGTAGTGAGACTGGAGCCCTGGCAATGGTAATTCATGTTGTTTTCTCCCATTAGACAGCAGTTTTAGCTCCCAGTGCCTCATATGTAGGGATTCAATAACTGAATTTGAAAATGAAATGAAATTACAAATGCTTTATTATTACTACTACTATTATTATAGTATTTATTTATTTGAGAGAGAATCACAGAGGGAGAAACAGACTCACAGCTGAGCAGGGAGCCAGATGCAGGGTTCAATCCCAGGACCCTGGCATCACGACCTGAGCCAAAGGCAGACCCTTCACTGACTGAGCCACCCAAGTGCCCCACAAGTGTTTTATGCACAAAGAGAAGCCAAGTAGCTTTGGAGAGCTTTAATAACTATTTTAGGACACCAGCAAGTTACCTCAAATAATAAATTTTACCCTTGTAGGCTCAAAGGCATTATTAAAATAGTCTAAATTAACTAATTTTGACTAATTCTATATATGAAAATGTATTGAGAAGTACAAGAAGAAGAAGACAGGTTTCATGGCCTAAATCTATGGAGACGAGATGAAAATTTTGAAAACTTTCTAGAAGCAGAAGCAAAGCAAGAGTAAATGTTGATCCAGTAAAAGAGACCATATTTGCAGGCAGAGTTCAGGGGAAGGGAAGATGGAAGTGGGTAGAGTTACACGGCTGCAAGGAGTCAGGGTCTATGCTGATCTTGAAGAACCATTTGGACGGGGACCCATGGGAGTGAGTAGGGAAGTCAGGGCAGGACCGAGGAGGAGCAGGCATAGGGACTGGAGGCTAGAAGTGTGCTTGCTTCTATCCGTGGTTTAACTGACTATCCCCATCCATTGAAAAACAAAACCAGGGATGTCTGGTTAACTGTCAGCGTCTGTATTCTGCTCAGGTCCTGATCTCAGGGTCCTCAGATCGAGTCCTACCTCGGGATCCTTGCTCAGCAAGGAGCCTGCTTCTCCCTCTGCCTTCCACTCCCCCTGCTTGTGTGTGCTCTCTCTCTCCCACTTTCTTTCTCTCTCTCTCTGATAAATAAATAAATAAAATTTTAAAAAAAAAAAAAAAAAAAGCAAAAGCTACTGTGTTGCGGCGCCTGGGTGACTCAGTGGATTGAGGCCTCTGCCTTCAGCTCAGGTCATGATCCCAGGGTCCTGGGATCCCAGGATCTCTCTCTGTCAAATAAATAAATAAAATCTTTAAAAAAAAAAAAAAAAGCTACTGTGTTCTTTCCGTCTGAGAGATGGGAAGAAGCGTGTGGGAAAGTGTGTGAGGAGGAGAAAACATATTTACTGATTCTCCTGAAAGTACCAGGCCTTATGCTAATTGCTTTACCCTTATCACCATTCCCAATATGTTTGCACTCTGGAGAAAACAAACAAGAAAGCACACCAATAACTACGGCACAAGGTAAAGATGAGAGTTGTAATATGAAAAGTAAGATGTTAAGAGAATTCCCAGGCATGAGGACACCGCCACTCTAAGTGGCAGAAATCAAGAATGGCTTCATAGAGGGGCACTGGGTGGCTCAGTTAAGTGCCTAATTCTTGATTCCAGTCCAGGTCATGATCACAGGGTCCTGGGATCAAGTCCTGCATCAGACTCTGTGCTCAGTGAGGAGTCTCTCTGTCCCTCTCCATGGGCTCCTATTCTTTCTCTCTCTGAAATAAATAAATAAAATCATAACAAAAAAAGGAATGGTTTCATAGAAAAGGAAGAATATTAGTTGGGTCTTGAAGGTTGTGCATGATAGAAGCTGAAAAAGGAGAGATACCCCAACAGAGAAAGACAGAGCCACTTCATGTGGGCTTTAAGTATATTTAAGCTGTACTGTGTGGGAGGTGAGGGGTGTTAGTGGTATAAAGCCATTGAGTAGAGTGTAAAGTTAGATTTTGAGGAAGGGATTTTGGTGTTGAGAGTCTGAATAAAGTTGTGTGAGAACCTGATGTTTAATTAATAAGGTTGAGGAAAAAGTATGGCACAGATGTAATCGAATCAGTCAAATTAATAAACTTTTTATAATAGCTTGATAATTGGAGTGGGTCCATCACAAAAATTTCAAGTTCAAAAAATTTGAAGGATCATCTGGTTCAATCCCAGTTTACGGATTCGTATATTAAAACCCTCAGAGGTTCAAGGTCACATAGTGACAAAAGTGGAACTCTACTTGCAGTATCTGGATTGCCGAACTAGTGTACTTTGCTTTGGCCATGCGGCCTCTCCAGAATATAATCTTTCTAAAAATATATAAAATGGATGCCTGCTATAAAACTGGGCAAAGATTCTTGACTTGGCTCTATCATTTGAATAAAGCTAAATTTATGTTACCCTGGGGAGGAAACAGAGTATACTGTGATTTGGAAATCCAGATGGTTGGATTAGTATTCTGGCCCTGCCACATCAAAACTTCAGCAAGTTACTGAACCTCCATTGAATTCAATGTATTCCTTGATTAAATGGTGACAATAATAACAACCTCCCTATAGCCAGTAGGAGCAAAAGAGAAAATGTAGGTAAGATGCCTAGTATAGTGTCTGGGTGTTTATAGATAGGATTTCTTCCTTCTGCCTTTCTTCCTTTCCTTCTATTTCTTAAGGAAGCCTCATATTCATTTGGTTCTCCAAATGTGACATCCTGAAATTTTTGACAAAGTGTATGGCGTATAATGACTGCCATTATTAAATGAATGACTTTCCCTAAATATGTAATGCTCTATTGCAGTGCTTTTCAAAGGGGTATTATTCATTTAACTTGCAGGATGGATGGATGGATGGATGGATGGATGGATGGATGGATGAAAAGAGCAAGTGAAGAGTTAGACCAGAACTGTGTAATTTCCTGGGGCTGTGAAGTTCTCAGAGACTTTCTCCAAAGTATGCTGCTAAATCCTAGATTGGCTCAAGCCTTCCCAAATCTAAGGACTCTTCAGAGCATTCGGTGAATAGCTCTATGAGGTCCCAAATCCTAAGCAAATACTTGCAAAGTTGTGAGACTGTGGATCTCTCTAAGATGGACTTGTAGTTTTCATAGATTCTCAAAAGGTTCTATGATCCTCCAAATATTAAGAACCACTTGTGGTAGGCACCATACTTCCTAAGATGCAGCCTTCCCAGCAAATAGCACCATAGCTCTTACATTTCAATTCAGGCCATGTTTTATTTGCCAATACCACCACACAGGGAAATGGCTTCCAATCAGGATCTCTTTGGGAAATGCTATTTTAAAATATCTAAAAGTTGTAGTAGATCCGTCAAATATACATAATAGAGAAAATGGTCTCAGCAAAAGATTAGAGAAGCTAGAAAGTAAATTCAAGGCATTATATTGAAATGCAATGTGAGTATGCAGTTGAAATTCCATTAAATAAGATACATCATTCCATGTATATGGGATACGTGGAAAGCAAGCTAAATGTAGGAGTGCAATTTATACAGAGATAGTAATTATCCTGTGAACTGATGAATGGATGAAGTAATGGTACTTTACAGAAAGGAACAACAGAGTCAACAAATATTTATCAAACTTCCACTGTGATTGAAGCTCTCTATATAAAATATTTTGCATTCAATTAACTTTGTAGGTTTTTTTTTTTTCTCCATTTTATTTTTTATTTTTTATAAACATATATTTTTTATATACATATATTTTTATCCCCAGGTCTGTGAATCACCAGTAGGTTTTTTTTTTTTAATTTTATTTATTTATTTATTTATTTATTTATTTATTTGACAGAGATCACAAGTAGGCAGAGAGGTAGGCAGAGAGAAAGGAAGAAGCAGGCTGCCTGCTGAGCAGAAAGCCCGATGCAGGGCTTAATCCCAGGACCCTGGGACCACGACCTGAGCCGAAGGCAGAGGCTTTAACCCACTGAGTCTTCCAGGTGCCCCTAACTTTATTTTTTAAAAAAAAGATTTTACCTACCTATTTGTCAGAGAGCAAGAGCACAAACGGGAAGAGCGTCCGGCAGGCTGAGGGAGAAGCAGGCTTCCAGCTGACCAAGGAACACGATGCAAGGCTGGACCCCAGGACCCTGTATCATGACCTGAGCAGAGGGCAGACGCTTAACTGGCTGAGCCACCCAGGCGTCCCTTCAATTAACTTTCTGACTCACAAACTGGGACAGATATTTTATTGAAGAAATAAATTTCCATTTTCACAATGATTTTTCATTAATTTGAAGTTGCATCTTTTCATATAAAGTGTACTTCAAATTCACTGTTAGCAACTCTTAATGTACCAATTATTTCAATATATTTATTCAGTTGATGAAAAGGTTTTTTTGTACCCTGAAAAATTTCCATATCGGTTTTTCACTAAATAAAACATCATTAATGTGGCAAGTGGTTTTGTCAGATCTGAATGCAGTCTTACACTGTTTCACAAGGTAAGGAAGACTATTTGGGGCCATGGAGATATTTTGCTGTTGATGCCACTACTGTGGACATAAAGGACTCTCCATGAGCTGGGAGGTCCTTGGTAGAGCTCCCATCCCTTTTATTTTTTTTTTCCCAATAAAATCATTCCAATTCTCCTTGGAAATGTATTGATCTTCTAATCCTAATCAATGAAGAGATCGCTCTTCTAAATCTCAGTCTGGTAGAGCTGATTCGACCCGCTACTCCATGAGTGAATACTTGACCAGTTCTGCTGAGTCAGAGCTGCACAGAGTCGCTGAGTCAGAGGTCTGTTACTTGCAACCAAAAGCAAGCCTGAAACATTGGCCTAAATTCATTTTCCTTCCGGGATTGTGTTGCCACTTGTATCCCGATATTACCAGTACTCTATTACCTGTGGTGGCACCACACTTCACCATGCACCTTCTAGAGGGGCTATTACTGTTATCTTAGGGTAAGAAAACCTAAATGTGTTCTCATGATGAGCATAATATTTACATAGTGCTTTATGGTTTGCAAAGCACTTTTACATGTATTGTCTTGAACATTTTGCCTATGTTATATACCAAACTTTTCTCATAGCCAGCTCACAATTATTGGAAACAGTGCAAGAAGCCACAACTAACTTAGAGAAACATAGTCATTGTGTATTAAAACAAACCACAAATCATTATATTTAATATTATCGAGTGCTTGGCAACCCTCTTGGGTCCCTTCCCTCCTTGGGAGCTTTGTGTTATCACTTTTCTATCACTCAATAAACCTTGTCTTGTTGTTCAAAAAATAAAAAATAAAAAATTCTTACTGAGTGTTAATTAACCACCAAATTCTTTTTCTTTTTTAATCCTTCCAGTTTTATTAAGATACAATTGCCATATATCACTGTATAAATTCAAGATGTACAGCATAGTAATGTGACTCACATATATTGTGAAATGATTACTGTACTAAGTTTAGTAATTATCCATCGCCTAATATAGATACAATGGAAAGAAAGAGGAAAAAAAATATTTTTTTTCTTGTGATGAGAACTCTTAGGATCTACTCTCTTAATGAATTTGATATATATTATGCAGCAGTGGTAACTAGAGTCATCACATTAGACAGGACATCCCTACTTACCACTGGAAGATTGCAATTTTTTACTACCTTTCTCCACTTTTACCTCTCTGCAACTTCCATCTCTGGTAACCACAAATCTGATCTCTGTTTCTGTAAATTTGGGGGTTTGTTTTTGTTTCTTTTGGGGGATGGTTTTTTTCTTTTTTTAAAAGATTCTATATATGTGAGATTATACATTGTTTGTCTTTCTCTGACTTATTTCACTGAGCATCATGCCCTCAAGATTCATTTACATTGCTGCAAAGAGCAGGATTTCCCCATTTTTGATGGCTGAGTTATATTTTATTGTATCTATCTACCACAACTTCTTTGTTCGTTTTTTTTTTTTTTTTTTTTTTGATGGACACCTCATTGTCTCCGTATCTTGGCTGTTGTAAATAATGCATTATAAACATGAAGGCACAGATGTTTTTGGGTTAGTCTTTTAGCTTCCTTTGGATACATTCCCAGAGGGGGACTTGCTGGATCATATGGTAGTTCTACTTTTAATTTTTGAGGAACCTCCATACTATTTTCCATAGTTGCTGTGTCAGTTTACAATGCCACCAACAGTGCATAAGGGTTCCATTTTCTCCACACCTTCGCCAGTATTGGTTTTCTACTGTCATTTTGACGATGGCCGTTCTAACAGGAAACACCAAATTCTTTAGCTTTATTACTCTCATTTACATTTCAAGCATTTCTGTAACTCAGTGTTATTAATCCTCTTCCATAGGTGTAGTTTAGAGATATTAAGTATTTCAACCAAGACCACGCAATGGTAGAGGAAAGATGAAAACCTAGTTCTGCCCAAGTTCAGAGTCAAATTGTCTAACCACTGTGTTAAACTTCTGTCCCACTCACAAAAAGAAACACCTGTATTTCATGGAGCTCCTGGAGGAAACAGCAAGGGCACTAATTTCCAAAGGAGATGAATATATGTGTTATCACTGAAGATATGTTTAATTAAAACTGACTTTATCCCCTTCAGCTTCTGTAGCAAAATCCAGAATTTGGGGTCCTAAGAACTGAAAATGAGAAAAGCATTGTTCCCTGGTCTCAATCTTAAAAAAAAGAGAAAGAAGAAGGTAGGAAAGAAAAGAAAAGAAAAGGAAAGGAAAGGAAAGGAAAAAAAAAAAAGAAAGAAAAGAACCTCTCAGCTGGAGACAATGTCCATGTAGGGAAATGTAATCTCTGCTCAAGTGGATAAAGGCATTAGAGTGAAAAATGAAATTGTTAAGCTGAAATGATGGGAACTGAAAAGGGTCACAGACAGATGGAAATGGAAATAAACTAGATCTATCCACTGGCTGCGATTTTGTTCACTAGGGGCTGCTGGTGCAGATTTTGAAGTCAAAGGTGAACTATGAATTCCATACAGGCTACTCAGTCTCACATGTGGAAATAAAATTCCAAGAAGGAGGACATAAAAAAATTGCTTTGATAGATTCAAAGAGATATTAGCCAGTCATCCCAACTATAGAGAATAAAAGACTGCTTAAGAATTGCATATCTGGCATGCTCTTCAGGATTCTTCCCTGGAGATCAGTAGGTCACACTGGTGGGAGGAAGAAACCAAAGAGGATCATCTTCCCAACGAGATCCGGTTGCTCTTTTGCTGTAAACAGTTTATTCCTTGACCTACAAAAGACCCACAAGTATCCTTAACTTTAAAAGCATGAACTTGGAATAAAAGAAAAAAAAGAAATATGTGTAAATTATTTTCTAATAATCAAATTCAAATTTTACAACTACAAAGATGTCTCTCCTAATTGTCCACTGAAGAGAGCGGTCATCAATTCACTCTCTTCTCAAGGAGATAGTCACTGTCGACTCCATTAAGTTATCATCCTACAGCAGGAAATTTATCATAATTTATTCTAGGATATTCTAAATTTACCCTGTTGATTACCACTGTGTAAACAATGTCTGCTGTGAGCTGGGGTTGGATGATTGAGGGTTGCAACAGGCGCTGGTTTGGAGTCGCCATTTGCTGAAGAGCTTCATGGTTGTTCTATCAGTACAAACTCCAGGGATGTCTAACAAGAGCTTCAGTGGTGATGGGAAAAAAAATGAGGCTCTTCCTCTATGTAATGGTAATGAGCCACTTACTGCAATATCTCTCTTTGGAGAGGCAAGTCCAAATGGCAGAAGGTTAAAGAACATTAGAAAGTGGTTTGTGCATGGACAACATGTTTTTTGTTTTTGTTTTTGTTTTTGTTTTCATTAAAAAGAGAGAAAGAGAGAGAGAGAGAGAGAAGAAAAAACTGCTAAAGGGCATTTGTAGAGGTCAGCACTGAAAACTCTTCAGAAAACTGTCTTCAGTGACCATATATAAAATTTAAGTTATGATAAGTTTCCTCATAATTGTAGTAAAAGTTGTCCAAACTGGCAAGGAAAGACTTGTGTTTTAATTTGTATGTTTCTATTCACCAAAAAAATATTAGGAATTTATTTGATGTGGATTGAAGACACTGAACATTTATTAAAATTAATGACATCTGGGTTTCTCTTTCCTTCAGACATTGCTAGTAACTCTTCCACGCCTCTTCTCCCCCATCTTTCTCTTGCTTCATTTCCAGCCATATGTTTGTGGTAACTTAGCTATTCTCAGCTCCTCAGCCTGTGGCAGTAAGCACTCCATTTTCATCATTCAACCCTACCTTGAAGCTTGTCCGTCCCTATCTTTCTAAGTAGAAAAAGTGGATGTAGAATCTTATTTGACTGTTTGCCGCCCAATTTCACCTTTAAATTTATTCCTTCCTGTTGAAGTTTCTCCTCCAAATTTTGCTTTTTCAGAAGAGTAAAAATAATGTGAAGTCTTTTTTTTCTAAAGACTATATTTATTTACTTGACAGAGACACATAGCAAGAGAGGGAACACAAGAAGGGTGGGTGGGAGAGGGAGAAACGGGCTTCCCTCTGAGCAGTGGCCCGATGTGGGGCTTGATCTCAGGACTCAGGGATCATGACCTGACAGGAAGGCAGATGCTTAACGACTGAGCCATCCAGGTGCCCCCAAAATAATATAAAGTCTTACTGGAATGTTCTGGCCTCTGCCACATAAATTGCTTCTCTTTGTTCTCTACTCTTTCTCTTTGGAAGTCCCTCATTATGCGGAGTATAAATGTAAGATCCACACAAAGGCTGAAAGGACAGTAGGAGAAAGTGACAGCGCCCTCTTCAGCAAGGAAGACGAAATGACCAAGTCCTGAGAACTGCTATTGAATACCAAATTAGGATGATCCCAATTTTATAAGGCCTGTGGTCTAGAATCACTCTACCTCTTCTGACATGTTTCCATACTCCTATGCTTCCTAAGTATTTTTACCAAAAAAATCATGTTTCTTTGAAACTTTAAAGAAATTCTCGATCCCCTTCTAGTCTCACTGAAACATGAGTCCCTGAGTAAATATATCTTCTTCCTTTCTTCTACCTTTCTTCTGATCCTAACCCATTGTACCCCATTACAAGATGATACTACATGAGTCCTACTTCAGAAGAGAAGGTATCCATTTTATTGCATAAAGTGAACTCCTTGAAAAAGTCTGATACTTGTTTTCTGCAAGATAGGCAAGCATTGTTGCAGCTATAAAATACTAAAAATGAGTGAGGGTTAATAGCAAATTTCTCTCCTTAATTAGTATTTAATACATTATGTCCTTACAGGATATTTTTCAGAAATTAAATTAATATATTCTATGGGATACGATTGTACTCAATTCACTAAATGAGCTGAAGTTAGGAAGAAACAAACAGAACATTATTCTCTCTCCAAACTTCCCCCTTTCGAACCCAAACTATTCTTACTTATTGTGTGAAGTTTTTCCATCAACTTCAGTTAATAAAAGTCTAACCATTCCATGAGCAATTTGCTCTCTTTAAAAAGTCAACTTCAATGATTAATAATTCAAATTATGTACTGGGTAGATAAATAGGATCAACAGATATTGGATTTTAAAGTTTAATAATTTAAACTATCAAGAGGTACCTATGACACTTATAAGTATTTCTTATTAAATAAGCACCTAGTGCAAGTATATAAGAATAAAATATGCAAATGTTTTCAATCCTAATATTTGTAACAAAATGGAAAACTATACTATTACTACTACTATACTTTCCATTTTTAACCATTACTTATATGGCAAATCTGATACTGCTCCATTCCTTACAAAATACCATATTCAATCCTCATAGGGACCCTGCAAAGTCACTACCGTTACCATTTTAGAGACAAGGAAACTGATATCCAGAAGAAGTTAAGTAACCATCCCCAAACAACACAGAATAAGTCATTACCTCAAGCTCTTAATCAGGTTAGCAAATGAATCAAAGGGAGCCAAAAACTATTATTAGGATAATGTCTTAATCTATCCCAATGTCCAAATGTCCAAGAACCAATGTTAGGATAATGTCTTAATTATAAGATAATATCTTAATCTTATAATTAAGATAATTATATATCTTATTTCCTGACATTTTTTCTATATATTGGAGTATATCTGTGGATACTGGCAAGTATATTCAGCAAATGGGCCACGTCAGACAAGAAAATAATTTTTTATTGTATAATCTTTGGAAGTATACAGATACTGCACACTTTGAAAGAAGTATGCAGATACAAAATTCATGAAACTTTAAACTTTAAACCACAAATATTAGAAGACTCATTACTCTGAAGAAGTAATGAAACAGAAATATATCTCAGTTGTGTAGATTTTTTTTCTTTTTGGCCTGAAGGGACAGAGAGTTCTGTTTTAATGAGAGTGTTATTTGTTTTCACTGGTATAAATATGTATTTGTACAATTTGCAGTTGGCAAACTAAAAATGAGAGATGTAGTCTCAGCTATTAGCTCTGACAGGTAAGAGTATAGCAAATTCATTCTGGCCCCCCAAAGGAAGAGAAACTGTATAAGGACAGAAACAAACAATCCATAGTCAAGATATTAAAAATAATAACAGCTAGAAGAGACATTCAGGGAACAAGCAGGGAAATTTGAGTATAATCATGGGGAAGAAGATGCTAGAAGTGTACAGCATCTTTGTAACTGTGGTGACAGAATGGGCAGAGCATACTGGGAGATTTTCCTTTCAGAGCTGAAGTACTTTGCTATGCCTCAGTGGTTAATGCCAAATGCCTGAATGGATTCTCAAAGGATGCATCTATTTTTCTTTTTTTTTTCCTTTTTCCTTTCTCTCTCTCTCTCTCTCTCTTTTTTTTTTTTTTTCTTATTTGTCAGAGAGAGAGAGCACAAGCAGGGGGAGTGGCAGGCAGTGGGAGAAGCAGGCTCTCTGTCGAGTAGGGAGTCCAATACAGGACTCAATCCCAAGACCCTGGGATTATGACCCGAGCTGAAGGAGACGCTTAACTGACTGAGCCACCCAGGCATCTCTGGGATGCATCTTTTCTTTAGTGGACAGGAAGCATCAAATTAGCCCTGTTTGATTCCAGCAGCAGCACATCATCTATGAAGACCATACCCAAGAATCTAGTCGTGATTTTCTCCACTGAGGGACCCATGAAAGCTACTGCAAGCCAGCTGACCACATTGCTAGGAAGTGCTGTTGCTGAAATGTGAATTCTGGTTAGCTACCTGCAGAGATATAAGTAACAACCTGGAGGGCTCAGAAATAGAGCCCTGTGTTCACAGGGGCATTGCTTATGACAGGTATGTTATGCTTTGGCATAACAAATCACTGGAGCAGTGATGCTGATGAGACCATTTCCTTTCTGGCTGAAGAAAGTAAAATAAAAGAATCACACACCACAGACAAAAAGCAAATTCTAGATTATGAATATACGCATGTGAAAAAGCAGAGCTGAAAATTTTAAGATAATATAAGAATATTTTTATGACACCTTTAGATAGGGAAGAATTTCTTAAGGCAGAAGAAAGAGAAATGTTGATAATTTTTTAAGCTTCTATGTTAAATCCATTGTCCGTTGTCTTCAGAAAATCTTAGCCTAAACAACTGCCTACAATTAAGATTTTTAAATTTTCCAGGGACATTCCTGATAGTACGAGTATCATTTCACAGCAATACCTATTAAAATTTTGATGCTTTAGATTCTGATAAAGTTCAGCGATTTCATAAAACCAAATGTCTGTCCAGTGAATTTGCACTAATATCTTTCATAGAGCATGCATTTACTGTGAAATATTGACGATCAAAACAGAGGAGCAGGGAAGGAAGAAGGGAGATGGTTGGAATAAAAACCACCAATTACTATTTTTGCCTTTTTTTCTTTTTCTTTTTCTTTTTTTTTCCCCATGTCTGTGTTGTCTCCTTGAGAAGCCCGGGATGAGATCACTCCTCACATACGTTCCTACTTACTGGTTGGCTCTTGGTGGGTTTATCTGTTTCTTAGTAATTAGTTGGAATGCTGTGGGAATATGAGGGATGTCAGACCTGTCAGTCAAGGGAGCCATGTGGGAGGTCTTAAAGGAACACTACAATTTGGTGGAGCCTTTCCTTTCTTTTTATACTTAAGAATTTTTTACTGATTTTTAGAAATCAACCGAAGTGTGGTCTGACTGCATAGTTCTGGTCAGGTCTGTAACTGCTGTACAGGGAGAGGGATTTCTCCCTATGAATAATCTTGATGTTTGCAAGGTCTTATAATAAGGGGCCAACATAGGTCAAACATTGTGGTACATACACACACACACATACCTGGAGAAGCATGCCTCTAACTATAGTATTCTTCTGTACCTTTTTGTTTTAAAAGGTGTTTGTGGTGTTTTCCTAAGCTACACAGATAGAAACTGCCTGACTGGTGCCTGTCCTGTGAATGCCTTTCAGTGAATTACTTTCATCTCACTGATCCCAAGGGGGTATTTCAGCTGTAGATATGTATCATGTCATCTTCCATCTGTCTTAACAGCTCTATTTCCCACATTCAGTGGCAGCATCTAACAAGGGCGTCAAGCAGCAGAACACTTCGCTGACACTTGCAGAGTACAGTGTTTCATTTGCCATCGGTTTTTGGCCAAATAAGACAAATAGTAAATGCATGCCTTGGATCTTTTGGGGGAGTCTTAAAACGAGGGGGGGTGAAAAGAAAGGAGCTAATAAGAGTGAACATTCTTTTTGTCATTAATTCCAATTTAATATATGAAAATTAGAGAAAGAACATTTGTTCTAAAGACCTGAGTTTTGAAGAATCACAGAGACAGAAAAGTGGTTTTGTGAAGAAGGGGTTTGGGGAAAGGAAAGAGTATTGGGAGAAATTTGGCAAGTGGACTGAAGCCAGGCCAGGGCAGTGAGACTCCAGTAATAGTTCCAGCCGTGGAGTACCAAAGAAGCAGAAGTGAACAAATTAAGACAAGAGCAAAGCTAGGGGAAGGCATCAAAGGACAAGCTGTCCTAATTTAGTGTGCTTAATGCTCAAAGCCCTGCTGGGACATCACATTGACTCCGGGTGACCACACACAGGTGGGTTCCCTGCAGTGGACGTCAGTGTGTCCTCTCTTGCCACCCTGATCCCCAGGAAGAAGAGGCAGAAAAAAGGTGGGGAACCAAGCTCTCTCAAATAGAGAGGAGTATATACTCTACTTCTAAAGGTGCCTAATGGAAAGATTTAAAACTAAAATTGCCTTACATACATAAAATAAGGGATGCCTGGGTGGTTAAGCATTGGTTAAGCATCTGCCTTCAGTCCAGGTCACGATCCAGGGGTCCTGGGATGGAGTCTGGAACTTGGCTCCATGCTCAGCAGGGAGCCTGCTTCTCCCTCTGCCTGGCCTTCCCCCTGCTTGTGCTCTCTCTCTGTGACAAATGGATAAAAAAAATCTTTTTTAAAAAAGATTAAAAAGCGATTTAAATAATTTGCCTCTCAAAAGCATTTATGGCCTTAAGCTTTTAGAGGAAAATGCATTTATTCGTTCAACGAAAGTTCTAAGCAACAACAACAAAAAAAATGCCTCAGCCTCAATCAATGCCAAACACACAGTTTTGTGGGGAAGAAGTATCCTTGATGTCACTGCAACTAATGGTTATTGAGATTGAGTGGTGTGTGTATAATTTCCCAGCATTTATATGAATCAAAATTCAGCAAGTCAAACCATGTATAAAGAATGAAAGACAGAACAGTAGCTAAAGAATGCAACAAATATTCTCAAAACTGGTTTAATGTCTTTTCTATACACTATAGCACAATTAGATAAATACCAAAAAAGACTCAACATTTTTAAGTTACAATGTGTCTTTAAACCCAAACTCTATATGCTCCCTTTATTTCCTAAAAGTATGGTTACACTTTATCATCTTTATAAGTTTTCTACAAAGAAACAAAAACATCTATACAAAACAAGTTGAGCTTTGACAAAGAGTGTATATGAGAAATCACAATACTATGCCGACCACTTAAGCAGCTAAATGTAATCACAGACAATAATTTTTAACAGCAAATTAACATTGATAGTCTTCTGCATCATTTCGTCAAGAAGGTAAATCATACAAATTACTCATATGAACAACATAATCAGTCTCAACATTATTAAAATAAGAATTATCATATAACATATATATCTTATACATATCACATATAAGATATATATTTTATCTTATATATGATAATATTATCTTATCTTGTTATTATATTTATATAATATAATTATATTATATTATTATGATATTTTATATTATATTATTATATTATATATATCTTACATATAACATATATATATATAGAGAGAGAGAGTTATCATTATAACTCTAGAGTTTGGTACATTATCAAAACTTGAGATCTTGCCTTCTCACTACACTTCCGACAACCACTGTGTGAACAAAAATTAGTATTCGCTGGACACTGTTGTCACCTCAAATAAATGTATTCATTATAAATTCGATACAAATATGTTGTTAAGCTAAAAGATATTGATGTATATTGAGGTAGGGGAAACTTCTCTTATAAAAAGCTACTAATTGTGTTTTCTGAATGTGTGTAAAGTAATGTCGGGTCAAGTAAAATGTGTGTGTGTATGTCCTGATAAGAAATGTTATTTTCTTCAATTTTGATCAACCAAAAAGTGATATGTTCATTTTAAAACACAATCTATGTATAATTTTTTGGAAACACTACAATTTCTATTCATCACATTAATATAACAGATTTTTTTCAGTGTGTATGAGTATCAAAATATGAACAATAAATAGCTTATTGACTGCCTAATGTTGGCTTTGTTTTTTTTTTTTTAATTCTATTCAGTTTTTTGACCAAGATTCTACTGCATAGTAAAATAATCATTAAATGAAGCACATTTTCGTGGAATAAGATTTAGTAGAAAAAATTTCTTAAAAAATTTCTTAATACAAGATGTATCAACATAAAATTTAGACAATCACTTAGTAACTCAGGCAAAAACATCCAATGGAAGCCTCTTTAAATCTATAATTTGGGTGGCTTGTTTTTTTGTTTTTTTGTTTTTAGGGGAGATGGACCATGATAGGAAGCGGAAAATAATCCTCAAAGTCCCCGATTTACATTTGGTGGGAAAATTATTTGTGCTTTAATAAAAATTTTCAAAGAAAGCAATTATTTGAACTGAAAGTATTATTTTCCTTCTTAAATTGTTTTCACTTAAAATGTTAAGATTTCCCTCTTCTAAGAAGTCAAATGAAGAGCGAGTACAGCTGTTTTTTTCTTTGAACATGGGAACTGCTTTTACAGTAGTTATAAGTTTGATCATATCCAGAGACAGACTCTCCCAAGGGAAGATTTATCAACCAAGTCAGCATCCAGTACAAATATTCACAAACAGTTGTTGAAACAGTTGTTTATCAATAATATCAAATGACATCTGGTCTGTCCCTTATAGTAGGAGGAGGGGGAGAGGGAGATCTTAAGTCTCCTTTCTTTCCTCACATACTTTGCATATTTGGTTCCTAGGCTCACTTATGCTAATCAAGAGAAAAAAGGAAAGATAGAGAGAACATATTGATTATATTGGAAATGGCTGGTGGATACTAGAGGAAAAAATAGGACAACAGAATTAGTCAGGGATGTGAAAAAAACAGACAAAAACCATATAGATACTGTTGGGGTGGAGGCTGGGAAAATTTTCTTTCAAAGAGGAGAGAGAATATAGAGGGAAATGATCTTGCATACAGGAGGTTAAGGACGGAAAAGAAGAGTTTAAAACATGTTGGTAGATCTCATACCTGTAACCCATTCTGGCAAGTTCTTGAGATGCTTAGCTTTTCACTTATTTTGCCTGCTGAGATAACCTGCAGAGACTCTCCCCAGGCTGGGTTGTCTGACCACTTTTCATTAAGGGCTTTGACCTCTTCCAGAGTGGCCTCCCCCCATTTTATGCCCCTTGTTCTGGACTGAACTGTATCCTCCCAAAATTCATATGTATCTCTGAATGTGACTGTATTTGAAGATAGAATCTTTAAAGAGTTAATTAAGGTTACATGAGGTCATATTGGTTGGCCCTAATCCAGTATGACTGGTGTCCTTTTAAGAAGAGGAATTAGGGGCGCCAGGGTGGCTCAGTCGTTAAGCGTATACCTTCGCCTCAGGTCATGATCCCAGGGTCCTGGGATCGAGCCCCGCATTGGGCTCCCTCCTCAGCAGGAAGCCTGCTTCTCCCTCTCCCACTCCCCCTGCTATGTTCCCTCTCTCCCTGTGTCTCCGTCAAATAAGTAAATATTTAAAAAAAAAAAAAAACTTTTAAAAAAGAAGAGGAAGTTAATACACAAACTAGAAGGAAGACCATGTGAAGACACAAGAAAAAGACAGCTATCCACAAGCCATGAAAAGAGGCCTCAAACTCTGCCAAACCTTGCTCTTGTTCTTCTAGCCTCCAGGACTGTGAGGAAATTAATTCCTGTTATTTAAGACCCCCATTCTGTGGTGCTTTGCCATGGCAACCTGAGAAAGCTCATATACACTCACTCCATTAAAATCGATTCTCCCCCCGCCCGTCTTTCAGTATTGTCCTCTTCTTTCTCTCCTGCATTGCCCAAAATATTCAAAGTTCTCCGGACAGAGGCTCCTTAGTAGGTTCACAAAGATGACCCAGACATTTGAACTCATGTGGGAGCCGGTTACTAAGATAAAGCAGAAAGTGAGGTAGGTCTGTGAGTCTGGCAGGAAGAGAAAGGCTGCTGTAAGGGCAGGAGAAAGTGCTAGACAGGTGAGTTCACTCTGGAGACTCGCCTCTGAGCCAGGGTATGAGGGTGGGTAGAAGGTACTCACAAGACAGGGAAGACAGTTTCAGCTCTGAGGTGAGAAAAAGTGAGAAGCAGTGTCATTAACTGAGCCATCCTTTGGGTCAGACTGCTAAATTAAATGCTATGTATGCTTTGGGGCATTTAACCAGCCTTAGGGGCCCTAGGGGATGGCTATTAGTATTGTCTTGGATTTACTGATGACAGGTTGAGAGAGTTTAAGCATCTTGCCCAAGGTCTTCACAGAAAAGGGGTAGGTAAGCCATGCATCAGTCCTGATCTGCCTTCCTCTGGATTCTGGGCCATTATCATTATACTCCACCCAAACATTCCAAGGCCAGTGACATTCCTGAGACATGGTGAGCCAAGGCCAGGTGCTGTGTGGCTCCTCATCCAGGACCGAGAATGGAAACCGCTGAAAGGTGCAAAAGGAAAGGGAAGCATACAAAATGACACAGAAGACCAGGATTTGGTAGAGCTGACTTCCATGAAGCCACTCTGTTCACCTACCTTTCTCCTGTTCTCCATGGGAATTATAGGACTTCATTCTGATTCCCCGTATGTGCAAATATACTTATTTGATTTCTTAGCCACTAAATGACTCTCTGTCTTACAACCCTGGATGCCCCATCCCCACCCAACTTTATATTTAACATGTCCCAGGAATATCCCCACTAAGCAGCCACCAGCTGAACACAGGGGTGACCTCATCCACCGGCCAACTTTTAACGTGCATAGATGGGTGTTGTCACTTGCTGACTCATAATACCTGCAGACACCTCGACATGTCTGAGGCATTTATCTGTCTGAAGGCAATAGTACTTTCCACGGGCAAAAATGTGCCTTCGTAAAACACAGTGATCCTGGTGAATTAAGTTCCAGAATTTGCTTAATAGTTATCAAGGGCCATGAGATTTCCTATTCCAAAAAGCAATTCAGCCAAATTAAATGTTTGACTAGAACTTCAGGTAAATTCAAACAAAAGAAAGTTCAGATGAGAAAATACTCAGAATAGATCACAACTTCACAACGTTGCTCAATTCTGAGTATTTGAACCCTAATTATTCAATAATGCTTTTGCTCTACCCCACTTCCTGCAAACCCATGTTGATTAAATAACTTTTGCAAGATGTTTATGAAGTCAAGGACTTTACTGTGGACTAAAAGCCCCTGTCTCAGACACTCCACTTGTGGAGTTCATAAATCAAATTGCTGCAGCTTTCCTACCTCTTCCTGATGCAGCTACAAGTATTTTCAGTTGGCACAATAGTAATAATGAGAAACTCACATTCAGGATTTTCATGCCATCCCTAAATTTCTTGCGCATAGGAGTTCGAAATATGTTTAAAAATTAGAATTTTAACTTTTCCCATTCTAACTTCCCTCTTCTATGACATCACTTGAAGCATAATGGTTTCAGGTCAAACAAACAAGGAAAAAGTAGCTTCATTGTAAGTTTTTGCACATTTAGGATTAAGTTACAAGATTTATTTTTCATCATTACTTAACTACATATAGGTGAGATACATGACTTTCAATCATATTATTTCATATTTTAAAAGAATATTATCTTGGACACTACTCAGCAAGACTCTTAGTACACTATTCTCTGCAAAGTACCACTGAAATTATGCTTTTCTATTCTGATGATTAAAACTTTGATGCCTAAAGAAATTCATATTTGTCATACTGATTAGAGTTATTAATTAATTTCAGGACCTTAACATCCAGTTTTAACTTTATTGAAAATCTACCACTAGCATGCTAAATAACTACCATTATCAATATAATATGACATATATATTACATGCAAGTATTAGTATACACTTGCATATAAGTATATACACACATATATACTAACACTAATATATAATGCAAATCTAACATATATTATACATGTAATATAACTCCTTTAGCTCTAGAATAGCTTATTTCTGTTTTTGGCATTCTTAGTGACAGGTTTTACATCCAAATGGGTTTTATGCCTTTATAGAATGATGTCTAGCCATTAGTTATAGCGACTCTAGCAATTCATAGATTAACCAGGGTAATGAGGAACATGATCTTTATTGAAAAATTAAATTATTAATTTTATCTCAACTTTTTACTTATGAGAGTACCCATTTAAACCATTTTGTATAAGATCATTCTAGTACCTCTATTGAAAAGAGGTATCATTTCATCCTGATTCTATAAAAAAAACTTTTCAATGTTTGGAGGAATTTCCAAATTGATGATGATGATGATAATAATAATAAATTCATAAATAAATAAATATGTAAATTCAAATATGTAAATTCAAAGCCACATGGGTGGCTCAGGTAATTTAGCCTCTGATTCCAGAGTCATGATCATGATCTGAAGTCAATTTCAGATTTCAGGTCATGATCCCAGGATTCAGGGATGAAGCCAAGCAGAGGCAGACTCTTCACTCAGCAGGGAGTCCGTTTCTCCCTTTCTCTCTCCCTCTCCCTCTGGCCCTCCATGAAGCGCCCCTTGTGCTCTTTCTCACTCTCTCTCAAATAAATAAATAAAATCTTTTAAGGCAATTAAAAAATAAAAATAAACTTAAAGAAAAAGACCTATTTGCAACTTGAAACTTCTATGGAACAACACTAGCTTTGTACATCAAGTTAAAAATGAAATATATATATTTTAAAAAAGATTTTGGTCTATTGGCTTCAGTGGTTTTCCATTATTCTTTTATTTTCTGTGAGTGAGCTAATACCATATTTCTCTTTCATCCATCTTTTCAAAAACTAAAAGATGATTCGATGCATACATTTAAAGTATAGATTTGGGGCTGATATAAAGCTCAGCCACAACATGAAAAGTGCAAAAATGTAACTATCCTAGTAATCAAGGCCCCACGGGACCACCAGGCAGGTTCCCCCTTGATCCCCGCACCGGCTTCCAGAGAACTCTGACTCAGCCAGTTCCCAGTAAGGCAACCACGCTTAGTCCACTGACCCTCCATCTACAGAGCTCACTTGCTACGGGGCCGTGTCTCCCTCATTCTTCTCCCCTTCCTTCTGGGTCCTAATCTAGAGTGGGCAGAAAGCCATCTAGGCAGATACCCAGATCACTCGGAGCTGTGGGAAACTGAAGGGTAGCTCTGCCCTCTTAGGTTTAAATCATGAAGTCACAGAAGTGCTCCGGGTCCTCTTCAGTGAGGCGCTCTGTCCCTGTTACCCTGAAGAGGGAGAGACAAGGCCTTTCTGCTCTCAACCCCTTAAATCTCCAAGGAAGTTCTCTCATGTTCTGCCGGCCCTGGGCTCATTGCCACCAGCCACGGGGGGGTGGGGGTGGGGTGGGTCCAGAAGGTTCAGGGCTGCCCTGCGTCTAACTCGCCAAGCTCCTCTCCACGCTCCCCTCCCTGACTCCCAGCCCCAGCGCTAAGACGCAGACAAACCTGCTCAGATTGAACTTCCTCAAAGCTTCTAGTTTTTTGTTTTTGTTTTTGTTTTTTTTTGGATTTTTTTTTAATTTTTTATTTTTTATAAACATTCATTTTTATCCCCAGGGGTACAGGTCTGTGAATCACCAGGTTTACACACTTCACAGCACTCACCAAAAAGCTTCTAGTTTTAATGCCCAAACCTACATTTCCAAATGTTCGAAAAGAGATGTATGCTACTGTCAAGAATCTCTTTCAAAACTCACAGAAGCAGTGAAGGTGGGACTCTTTACTTGGGAGAATGGAGGAAGCCAAGACATATAAATTTAGTAATGTAAAGGAAAAAAAAAACTCTCTAATATCTCAGAATTATTATCCTGCTACAACTGTGATCTGAGATTCATAAATATTAAAAAAATTAATCTTCAATCAAGTTTAACTTAAATATGTTTAAAGCATTAAAAGATGTGAACATTTTCCTAAGGGGCTTTTTGATTTTGCTTACTTTCCTAATTGTGACTTATGACCTTTAATGCAGCTAAGCTTTTATATCTTTGTATAAGACAATATATGTCTTGTTAGGTATTTACTCAGAAAGAAATAAAATTATTTCAGAATGTCCAAAGTAATATAAAATTATTAGGATAATTTTATTACTACAGCAAGACTAAAACCTCTGAAAAACTAAATTTACATCATATAATATATAGTCATTTCAGAATAGAAAATGCAGATATATTTTAATCATATAGAATGTCTTTCAGTGTCCCCCATTTTATCATAATTACCAGTGTTGGGTCTACAGATTTCCTATTGATGCATTAAGTTGCTTTAAAAGTTAATTTAAAAATCCAGTCAAACCAATTGTAGGTCAAAATCATCTCTCATCTCCATTGACATTAGTTCACTGAATCTCCAAATATATAAAAGCACCTAAGTATTTTTGCTTTGAAGCAGAATCTCATATCTTTTTTTCAATGAGGCACATTGGTTTGATAACAGTGAGTAGAATACAATTTTAGAAATGTGCTCTATAACATGCCAAGTCCTAAGTCTTACTCGGCAATCTCGTCCTTACATATTACTCCTCAGGTCTTTCACTAGTCACACTGTTTTACATTTTAAAAATGGGAAGAGTATGCAAAGATAGCAGAAGGGAACAAGGAAGGGGAAAGAAAAAAAAAGGAAAGGAATTAGAAAGAAAAAATTTTTATTTGGTCCCTGATACATCAGATCAAAAAAATTAACCATTTCTACATCTTTCAGTTATTCCTCTCTTCTACACCTACCCAGAGGGTTGCTTCTTCATCTTTGAAAGAAGGGGTGGCAGAGAGGATTTAGGATTCCAGAAAGAGGTCTTCCAAACTGCTGACAAACCACAGGCCAAAGAAAACAGTCAGTATCATAATAAAAAATCAAAACATTTACCAAAAATGTAATCATTTACTTGTAAGATATGTTAAATGTCTCAATGCTAAGAAATATTCCAGAGCAGATACAACTTATTATCCAATAAAGAAACATCCATAGAAAGTCTGGCTTACTTCTCATTTAAACTTGCTCAATATAGATAAAGATTAATCCTATACTTAAGTGCTTCCCCAACCGGTTTTAAATTCCCACAATCATTTAGTGATTATTTGTCATGGATTACGGATACTGCTATTAACTTTTTGACAACAATAGCAGAGACATGGTTGGTCTTTCCATTAGTTCTTGGAAAGACGTTAGCCGTGATCTCTCTCCTATATCTAGGCAACACATTCAAATACGTGTTGATCACCTACTAAAGTGACGTATTGTGTAGGAGGATATCAAAATATAGAGTCCTCAGAAAACAGGTAACAAGAATAAGATATACATGATCATTATAAAGGAGAAACTGAATAGAGGTCAGAAAGGACAAAACTTTACATGAGCTCAAAGGAAGGACACATAAATGTTGCCAAAGGGCATCGAGATGATGTCAAAATGCAATTGCCAGCTCACTGGGCTCTCGTGACGGTCGGTATGTGAGTCAGTGGAGCGAAGCAGGCCATTTCCAGCACAGAGAACTGAAGAGGAAGGAGAGTGAATGTGAAGCTATTAGTCTAGAACACGAAAAATGCCCTAAGTCACAAAATCCTCAAATGCTGACAAATCCTGCAAAAACTGTGGCAGGAGAGATCCTTCCTAAAGTGCAAATTAAATATGTAAGCACCCAGACTCAATCATTTAAAATATAAGCCAATAAAACATAAACCTTTGCTACGTTTCTGAGAAATAATCCATGTTCATCTTAACAGGAAACCAATTAAATGGACTAAGGTCGGTAGACTCTAGTTCTGATTTGAATTCCGCCATCCATTTTTTGAGTGACTCAGGGAAAATTCCTTGACTCTCAGGGTCTCACCTGGCCAGGAGAGATCATGAAGCCTGCTCCCACAGCTTGGTCTCCCAACAAAATGAAGCTGTGTCCTCCCTCCATCAAACACGTGAAGGCCCATCGTAACCGGGGTTCTGGATTGGCATTTTAGTTAAAGTTTTGTTGCCCCGCCAGACCCCCAAACCACAGAAGGAGAACTCTGTGTGTTTCCTACTTCTTTGTAGACTTGAGAAAACAAAGGATTCATTTCATTTCATTTCGGCCATCAATGAATTATGAATTAGTGTGCAGGATTGATGTGTGTTATGTGACACAAGGGGCACATCTGGAACACTTCCTTACTCTGTATCACATTTCAAAAAGTGTTTTTTAAATCATCTAGTAATATAGTGGGCATAAAATTCTTTGCATAATGCAAAGCTCTATCTAGCTAGATGGTATTACTAACTAGTAGAATCTTCCAAAGAAGAAAAACCTCTCTCTTTAAAGACTAAAAATACAAGTATAAAAATACTGCATCATTGGTTCAATAATTAAAATCATCTGATAATGAGAAATTAAGGTGCCCAGGATGGCCACATACTACTCTTAATTAAACGAGTGGCATGATTGTTTCTTACTGAATAATTACTTTCTGTGTCATGATGGATATTAACAAAGAAACTTCTCTAACACTCACTTTTGTCTCTTTTGCTTTATTTCATCTCCATGCTTTAATTAGGTAAATTTTTGAAGAAAAAAAAAATAGGCCCACATCGTTTGGACACATGGATCCGAGGTTTCTCTACCAGATCCTGTGGTAACAGGGTTGTTAATTTTCCTCTCCAAACAACCAACTCTCCTAACATCTCCAAACACCACCATTGCAGGCTAGCTCTTCATCAGCTGGACCTCTGTGACAGAAGACAATGTGCAGCATCATCTGTTCTGCCACATCTGCTTGGTCTCTCACATATTTAACTAAGCTTTCATCTCTGAAGTGCAAAGATAATTATTTCCAGAAGTCACCGAAAAGAGCAGGACCACTGGAGGACACGAGTGCCGGGGATTTGCTTGACTTTCAACAGTAAGAATAGGTGAAAATCTCTGAAGAGAAGGATTTGTGAGATTCTCCAGGAAGGATGCATTTTACAGCTTAGTTTTTGTTCCAGAAGGAGAAATCTACCACATGTCATTGTACAGGGCTGCAGAGAGCCCCATACACAGCCAGAGAGGGAGGGCAAGGCCAGCCTCAGGACTGAAAAGATGGGAGCGGTCGGGTTGTGGCTTGGGCAGAGAGCTGCCCCTAAGTCCCATAGGAAGAAGAAAAGGTGATTTTAACAAAGAAACGTTAATTGAAACATTTCCATAAGCAATATGGAATTATTCTGCTAAAACGTATCATGTGATTATTGAATTTATTTTTTTATTACTTAAGCAAATAACTATAGTTCTTGATAGCCTTAGCGTTTTGCAGGTGCTGTTAATTTTGTTTCTATCATATTGTAACATTCAGAAATTACCTATTTTCTTCTTTTTACCAATTCTAGGTCACCTAGTGGTGAATGGATGAAAAAAAAAAAAAAACCCAGCTGTGAGTAAGTTCTTCATTTGTGACAAATCATGAGAGTTATATCCAACTCAATCAAAACAGGGGGGAGAAAAAGATACACATGTAGTGAAAAGAAGGGCCACATGCACCCCAAAGTTCATAGCAGCAATGTCCACAATAGCCAAACTGTGGAAGGACCCAAGATGCCCTTCAACAGATGAATGGATAAAGAAGATGTGGTCCATATATACAATGGAATATTACTCAGCCATAAGAAAGGATGAATACCCATTTAACTCATCCCCCACCTCCCCTCAGCAGCCCTCAGTTTGTTTTCTACCATTAAGTCTTTCTTATGGTTTGCTTCTTCCCCTCCTCCACCAATGTTAATCAGTTTTGTTTCTTAAGTTCCACATATGACTGAAATTGTGTATTTGTCTTTCTCTGACTGACCAATTTTGCTTTGCATTATACATTCTAGTCCCATCCACATCACTGCAAATTGCCAGATTTTATTCTTTTTGATGGCTGAGTAATATTCCATTGGATGGATGGATATATATATATCACTTCTTACTTATCCAGTTTATCAGTTGATGGAGATTTGGGCTCTTTGCACAATTTGTCTATTGTACACAATGCTGCTATAAACATTGGGGTGCTTGTGCCCCTTCAAATCAGCGTTTTTGCATCCTTTGGGTAAACACCTAGTAATGCAATTGCTGGGTAAGGGGGTAGCTCTATTTCTAACTTTTTGAGGACCCTCCATACTGTTTTCCAGAGTGGCGGCACCAACTTGCGTTCCCACCAAGAGTGTAGGAGGGTTCCTTTTTCTCCACATCCTCACCAACTTGTTGTTTCCTGTGTTGCTAATTTTAGCCATTCTGACTGGTGCAAGGTGGTATCTCATTATGACTTTGATTTGTATTTCCCTGATGGTGAGGGATGTTGAGCATCTTCTTATGTGTCTGTTAACCATCTGGATGTCTTCTTTAGAGAAAAGTCTGTTCATGTCTTCTGTTTTGTAACTGGGTTATTTGTTTTTGGGGTGTTGAGTTTGATAATAGAACAGTGATTTTGAAGATGATATACTTACATCAATATTTCACCATCTTCATGATGTTAATCATTACTCTGTGAAGATTACATTACAGTAACTTATTTAATGCATACTATATGCTAAACATTGTGCTAAGAGTTTTACTCACATTATCTTTTATCTTCTTAAACTTTTTGTTTTGGAAGATTTCAATATAAATAAAAATAAAACAATATAATGAACCCCATGCACCTCACAACCCACCCTCTCATGGCCAGTCTACTTATTTCCATGCCCTTATCATCTGAATCCTCATAGCTTTGTTATTTTGAAATGAATCCAAAACTTTATATTATTTCATTCATAAATACTTCACTATACATTGTCTAAAAGATAAAGATTTTTTTAAAGCAGCATCATTTTATATTATACTCCAAATAACCTTATGAAGGTTGTCCCATCAATACCCCCATTTCCTAGATGAGAACACCAGAGTTTTGAGAAGTAGAGCATCTTGTCCAAAGTGCCCTGATGGTGTGTGGCCTCCTACGGATTCCGATACAGCTGTGTCTAAACGCAAACTTTACATCGGCTCTCTAATGTAAGATAATTTCTTGTTCTAGAATTTTTTTTTTAATATCTCCATACTGACTGGTACTTTATGGTGACAACAGCAAGGACATAGACTGCTCTTCAACACTTCAGGAACTGAAAATTTTGCTCAGGGCACGAGGTAACATGACATTCTAAAAACCGAGGTGGTCATAGAAATCACTTTATGCCTCTTTCTCCATTATCCAAAGTTCATCAAAACTTGTTACTTAGAGATACAGACTCCTGAGAATCTGCCTATAACTTGAGAAAAGTGTCTGGCCATTGGTGCTCTGAGGTGCTAAAGGCAGAAAGAAATACAGCCAGCCCTGACACACAGCCAGGCCTACCAGGGAGAAGGCTGACCACAACGTAAGTCCCAGGAGGTAACACTTACTACAACTTAACATTTCTCCACAGCACTGTGCACAGTCTAGTGAGGGGCAGATGACACGTAGGTGCCTAGGGCTGGTGACGGTTTTAAGGGTGTTTGCTTGTTTGTTTGTTTGTTTGTTTTTTAATTTCCAGAGAGAGAGTAAGAGAGAGCAAGAATACAAGCAGGGGAAGCAGCAGACAGCTGGAGAAGCAGGCTCCCCGCTTAACTGACTCAGCCACCCAGGTGTCCCTAGTGGTTGTTTGTTTTCCATGTTGTCATTCCACACAGTTCCTTATTCCAATAGAATATATCTTTTAAAATAATTTTCATGCCTAAATATTTTTCTCTAAGGTGAATTGCTTTGTCACGGTACTACTTGTAAAGCCAGGGCAGAAAAACTTTCAGGTTCAGCTACTATGAATAATAGCAACTATTGCATGATATGGAATTTCTCAGTTGAAATAGAGCTATATAATCACAGGAATTTCCATGCAAATTACCTAAGATGTTATGCTACCCTAGAGAAACCTAACCTGCAATTTACAATTGCCATTTCACAAAGCAGTAGTTGTCACGTAGGCAGGTCCTTGGAAAAGTCAAGGATTCAGCAAAAAGAGTGGTTTGCTTGGGGATGTGATGATGTCTGAGGAGGCTGAACTGAAAGGAAAAAAAAAAGTGAAACATCTTTCCTCGGTATTTCTAACAGTAAATTTACATCCTTTCCACATTACACAGAATTTCTTCCCTTTCAGCACATTTGGACCTTACACAAGCAAGTCAAAAACACATGGTAATTTTCCATTTTCCATTTAGTTCATTAGCCTACTTCTTTGTAGGATTTGATTCCATAAAAGAGCATAAACATTTGATTCCATAAGCATATGGGTACACAGTAGATACGAATATTGGTAAGTCAGACTTGCCATTATAGTCTGGTATACTGATTACTATGATACATTGTAGTATAAGATGTCTCTTCTATGAGAGGGAAGAAAATGTAAGTAAAGTGCTACTGGTTTGGGGATGAGGGTCCAAAGGCAGGACTGATATTATTCAACTGGGATGGAATAAAAAAAATCACGATGTCTGGGCGTTAGACCTTAGGAATCCTCCTATCCCCTTGCTTCATTCCTAATATTGCTAAGTCTCAAACAAGGTGTCACCTTTTCCAGGAATCTTTCCATGACTTCCTCCCCAAGACTGAATTTTTAGTATTCCCATAATCCTATTAATGACTTTCTTGGTGATTCTAAAATGATGCTGCTATATCATGGTATCTTCTACTACAGAGTTTCTTTGAATTCAGGAATATTGATTCATTCATCTTTGCATCACTTTTACAATCCTGGCATGCAGTAGGTGCTTAAAACTTGGTTAAATCAATGAATAATGCTAAGTAAGACTTAAATGGGACTACACCTCAAAGGAGAGGTAATATTAGAGGTATAGACTGGGAAATCACCAGCATAAAGGAACTGGTTATAGAATTTAAAGTGGAAGAATGCCCCAGTGGATGTGGTGCTGAGGAAAAAGAGATGAGCTTTTGGTGGACTATCTTCCCATCTTTATTGCTATTACCCACTTCCTGCTTTTAGTCTTCTGTGCCCCCACTTACCCTCAGGATACCCCTTATCCTGATTGAATTTTCTTTCTTTTGATTTTTAAGCTATTAAAATTATTTATTTTTATTAATTATTATTTAATAATTATAATATATATAATGTATGGTATAATATGTAATATAATTATAATTATTGTTTGATTATTTAAATTAATTATTAAAACTTATTTTTAAACTTATAGATTATATTTATTGTTGCCCAACTCCCCTTGTTAGAATGTAAGTTCATGAAGGTTGGGATCTTTGACCATTCTGTTCACTAATGCAGCCTAAACACTTAGACCACAGTAAGCACTCAGTAAATTTTTGTTGAATTAATGAATACCTGTGTATATTTAGGACAGTAAATAGTGAAGAAGAGAACTGCCAGAAAGAGCAATCATAACATGGGAAGATAAACCTAAGATCACTTTATATGGTAGAAACAAAAGAAGAAAATAAGTAATAAGTAGATAGGAATTGATATAGCCATTAAGTGTTTTAAGAAGGCGTCTGCAAAGAGATTTTTGGATTGAGTAAATCCAGATCATTGATCATGACAGAACAATTTCAGTGGTGATGAGTGAGGAAATCAGATAGCAAAAGGTTAAAAATGAAGCCAATGTTGAGAGAAGGAAGAACATCTAGCATAGACCACACTTTTAAGAAATTTAGCAGTGACTAGCAAGAGCAGTAAAAAAGAAGTTTGAGGTAGTAACAGGAATTTAAAAATGTACATAGTTTTGCGGTGCCTGGGCGGCTCAGTAGATTGGGTCTCTGTCTTCGGCTCAGGTCATATCTCAGGTCCTGGGATGGAGCCCCACATCGGGCTCTCTGCTCAGCAGGGAGTCTGCTTCCCCTCTCTCTGCCTGCCTCTCTGCCTACTTGTGATCTCTGTCTGTCAAATAAATAAATAAAATCTTTTAAAAAATTGTACATAGTTTTAAAACAAGGGACAAATGACCATTTGGTAGAAAGCAGGGGAAAATGCTCAAAATTAAGAGATAGAAGGTGTGAAATAATATTGGCGAAACACCCCAGAGGAAGCAGGTAGTAATGATAATAAAAGCTTTGGTAAATTTAACCTTTCCAAGTGTCCTCTTCTCCAAGGATGAGCAAAGTTCTCTACTGACAGATTATTTAAGGGCAGTAAAGAGAATACAAAGGAGTTCATGTTGTATGCTGCAGTTTTCTGTGCCGAAATGAAACTGTATTACTCATGTCCGTACATACTGATTCTGTCCACATATGAGTATCATCAACAACATCGATCATAAGCCTGGACCACAGCATAATCCATTTAGGTACTTTCTATTTGTATGGATGACGAAGATGCAATGCGGTGAATTCATTTGCTCAAAAATATTTGTGAGTTATCTACCTTGGACCCATCCCTGTTCCTGGCAATGGGCTTACATCGGTGTACAAAATAGAAAAAACAATAGACACGGTAAATAAATTATATATATGATAACTTAGATAATGATGCATGCTTAGAAGAAAAACACAGAAGGAGGAAAAGGAGGAAGACGGGGAGAGGGAGGGGGAGGAGGAAGAGGAGGGGGAGGAGACCAGGAAGATGAGGAGGAAGAAGAAGAAGGGGAGGAAGAGGGGGAGGAGGAGGAGAGGGAGGAGGAAAAGAAAGACAAACAGGAAAGTGATAGGAAGGGTAATGTCAAGAGCAAAGGCTCTGAGCATTTACCCTATTTGCAAGCCTGCAATTAACCCGCAATGGTTTCCTGGGTGTTAGCCGAAGACACAAGACTCCTGGGTCAGAGACAAAGAATTTTATTACTCAGAGTAAGCAGTAGCCAGAGTATAAACTTGCACATTTCCTGACAGCTGAATTTCCACAGGGAGATAAGAAGGATGACAGATAATGCCTGCACACATAGTGTGTTACATTATAGGAAAGGGACTCTGAGCTTAGAGAGGCCAATTTTTTTTTTTTAAGATTTTATTTATTTATTTGACAGAGATCACAAGTAGGCAGAGAGGCAGACAGAGAGAGTGAGAGGGAAGCAGGCTCCTCGCTGAGCAGAGAGCCCGATGCGGGACTCGATCCCAGGATCCCGAGATCATGACCCGAGCCAAAGGCAGCGTCTTTACCCATTGAGCCACCCAGGGGCCCGGGAGGCCAAATTTTTTAAAACAGCAGTGAGCCTGCCTGATCTTTTCTCCAGAGGGAAAATTACCTTTTTTTGTATTAGAATCAATTATACCTTTATTTGTTTGTTTGTTTTACAAGCCAAAACTCTTTCTGTATTCCAGAGATATTAGCCATACAAACATTCTTAAAAAGATAGTCCAGATTAAACAGCTCTTGTATTTGTGAGAGATACATGGAGGGTGGTCTCCCAGCAATATCAGCCCCTCATTTATACAAAATATGCTCAGTCAGTTTCATACAGTATTTTCATTAAGGCCAACAGAATGCCAAGAAGCAAGATGAGGCCAATCTTGATCTCAGTCGTGCCACACAGGGTCCAAGACCCAACCATACGAACAAGTCCCATAAACCATCAGGGTCTACCAAGAAAGTCAGGTGATTCTCTCCTAAAGTTTTTTTGGCCTCTCACCTTTGCTGAAGAAATCAATCCAGATACAAAAAGAAGTCTAAGGGCATTCCTACCTTGACAACCACCTTGATCGATGATATGAGACTAGCCTGCATGACTTTCAGGACCAAGGCTCTGTTGTTAATCACTTTTGCTAAAGTTAAGCACCAACTTTCATACCATTTTTTCTAAATGGGTGATTCACATGGTAGGGATAACCTCGGTTATAATAAGTCCATTATCTCTCCAGGATCTCTTTCCAAGAAAGAGAAGTGTCATGTGAAAAGATCCTTCTCTGAGGGCTTCCTTCTACCGTGGAAGGTCATTTACGATCATCCTGGTGATGCAACTTACCATTTTATGGAAAAAGAAGCAAGTTAATGCCTGGCTTCTATACAATGAATATAGTTCTGAGGGGTCCATGTGGTTTCCCTGGAAAGGAAGTGTCGCTTGCAATTGTTAAAGGTCTCCAAGTGGGATCTACATGCATGGCACAGGATGAGAGTGCCTCCAGGTCAGCCTTGCACCATGGAGGGCATGTAGATAAAGTGACAGGGAAAGACAGAAGTTGGAATGAAGACCTGAAAAATGTGATGTTGGAAGAAGCTTTGTGGCTCTCTGGAGTTGAATCGTTCTCTTTTATTCATAAAAAACATAGTGAATAAGACATTACTAAAGAATACCTGACCAAGTAGTAGGAAATTTGAATTAGAAGGCTAGCCTTCCTCCTGACCCTTGTGTAAATAGAGTAAAATCAGCTGGAATTTTCTGTTCTCAATCTTGTCTACAACATCAAGGGTTTAGACCAAGACCTTTCTGCCTTTGTGATTCCCTGTTGATCTATACCTCCTGCATGGCGGAGTAAATCTTTAGATCTTTATCATCAATAACATTTTGTACTTGAGAATCTAGACTCTAAAATCACTCTCTAGGAAAAATGGCAATTCCCACAGCTGCCACCCCATCAAGGGCTATCATCCCACACTGATTTGTTATTTCTCATACTACTTACATCAATCTGAAAAAATATTTTATTTTTTTATTATTTCCCTCAGTAGAAGATAGACTTCATGAGGGCAGAAATTTTGTGTCTTTTTCCCTTGCACCTTTCTAGCACTGACAATAGTACCACACAGATAGTAGGCTCAAATATGTTGAATATTAGTTTGATTATGAAAATACTTGATATGTCCGCTTTCCTCCTGTGATGCATGCCTACCTACTTAGAATCCATTTTCAAGTCAAGTAGTTTCTAAGAACATTTCTTACTTGTGACTTAAATATCATCCATATCCTGATTTAGAGGCATTTTGCTAAGACAATGCCATTTTAATCACATTTCTCACGAGAGGAAAAAAAATAAAATAAATTAGTTATATTATTTTACTGCTCTCATTACTTCAAACTATTTTTAAAGCCTCTTTTTTAAAAAAAAGATGTATTTACTTGCAGGAAAGAGAGGAGCAGAGGGAGAGACTCTCAAGCAGACTCCCTGCTGAGCGTGAAGCCCAACTCAGGACACAATCTCACCACCCTGAGATCATAACCTGAGCAGAAATCAAGAGTCTGATGCTTAACCTACTGAGTTACCCAGGGGACCCTTGAACTTTTTTTTTTTTTTTTAATTTGCTATCTTAAAAAAAAATGTATCTGTTTAAAATGAGTTGACATGAGGTGGAAAACCAGGTTGAATATCCTTGGTAATCTAGTGAAATAATATATTATTTCTTGGGATGATTAAGATAGTGAATAAAGAATTGTTTTAACCATCTATTTATATTTTTTTTTCCCCTCAGGGAAATACCAGTTTATTTTGATAATTAATCTGAATTAACAGATGTCTTCCTCATTAGTTGTAACAACATTACTCATTTTTTTTACATTTTCTTTTTTTTTTAATTTTTTATTTTTTATAAACATGTATTTTTATCCCCAGGGGGGAACATTACTCATTTTTTAAAATATTTCCTCCGCTGTTTAACATGGTAAATGGACTAGATTTTTAATTTTTTTTAAAGATTTTATTTATTTATTTGACAGAGGGAGATCATAGTAGACAGAGAGGCAGGCAGAGAGAGAGAGAGAGAGGGAAGCAGGTTCCCTGCTGAGCAGAGAGGCCGATGCGGGACTTGATCCCAGGACCCTGAGATCATGATCTGAGCTGAAGGCAGCGGCTTAACCCACTGAGCCACCTAGGCACCCCTGGACTAGATTTTTTAAAACTGTCCAATATCATGGCCAACAAAACTAAATAGAAGTATACAAACAAAAATAAAAATTGGGGTAGACAATAGAGTTTGTAGTCAAGCATGTAAGTTCTGAATGTACTATTTGAATCCCGTTCGGACACTCACTCATGATCTTAGATGAGTTATTTAACTGCTAGGAACTTTACTTTTACATTATGTAAAAACTGGGTTAATAGTAGTACCAACCAGTTGGACTGTTAAAAGCTAAAAGAGATAACAGTTGGAAAGAATTTATCACAGTATCTGGCAGGCAGTAAATTTTCACTAAATCTTTGCTATTATTACCATTTTAAACCTCATTGGCTAAACATCTTTATCAAAGTATCTTCTTAAGTCTTTAATTAATATCCCACATGGGTCTACCAAGAATCTACTAAGCTAGCAATATCAGCATCATAAATATTCACTATGTTACTGATATAGCCTATCTTAGGGTCATTCCCTGAAACAGAGCCCAGGCAAAAGCAGATGTGCTAACGCTTTATTGAGGAATGTTATCCAGAAACATAGGCATGAGGGAAGAAGGGTGAGAGATCAAATACAAGTAAGGCTGGACCGAGTTTCCTGATGAGCTGGTTGCTCATTTTCACAAGATATCTTTAGTGTGCATTTATGAAGCTACTTAATCTCTTTCATTGTTCGAAACTTGCCCCAAGGGCATTATTAACACTTGGAGCTTGCACATGCATGGGCTCCTCGTGGAAACCTTAGTATCTTGCTTCTCAGATAGGGAAGCCACAGAGCTAGAGCAAGAGGTGTTCAGTGAGGAGGATGAACTGATGTTTTAGGGGCGTGCCCCTCAAGAACATGAGGAAACAGGGAACAGCTAAGCCTATAGGAACAGTAAGCCTATAGAAGCAGGGATGTCTTTCATCAGACCTCAAGGCAAGTGCATGGAATTGGAATGGTGCATAAACTGACTCTGATTCACGCTCTAGCTAAAGGAGCTCAGAGTTAAGGGAAATAGGACAGAATTACTAGACAAATCAAATCATATCTCTTTCTCTTCTAAATTAGCTGCACCTGGGGTATATCAAGTGTCTCTGAATATCTAAAACACTCACAAACAAACTGTATATGAGCATCTCATTAGATTCCAAGAAATCTGGTACCATAATTGATCTTCAGTTTTTTCAAATGCAATTTCATTCTCTGGCAAGTAAATGAGCAAAAACCTCAAACATGAACCAAAAATAAATAAATAAATAAATAACCAAAACAATAACAGTGCAGTTAAAAAACATGCTACACATGAAAAAAGAACCTCATCAATTGTTCAAAAGCTATGCTAAACATTGCTTATACTAAATAATTCATAGACAAAAATTTATTTAAGGTTCCTGTACAAATTAATATTGGACATATAGTTTATTGAGATGCTATGACCTCAAGATAAAAACCAGAACTATTTGGGGGTACATGACATAACTAAAAATTATTTCCTTTATCTCAAAGAAAATATAAAATAATGGGAAAGCTTTTGAAAAGTATTCTGGTTAACTTTGAATGGAAAAATAATTTGGGGTGAAAAATATGAAGATTTTTAGAAGATGATGGTTAGTCCGGAGGGATTCTGCCTTAATCTGTTAAATCAGCTTCAGCCAAAAGTAGGTAAGGTGTCACTATAGTAAGGTAAGTTTGATATAAAATGGACAAAAATCACATCAGTTTTAGAAACAAGAAAGACTTGGAGCACCTGGATGGCTCAGTTGTTAAGCATCTACCTTAGGCTCAGGTCATGGTCCCAGGGTCCTGGGATCCAGCCCCGCATTGGGGTCCCTGCTGAGTGGGAAGCTTGCTTCTCCCTCTTCCTCTCCCCCTGCTTCTCTTCCCTCTCACACTGTGTCTCTCTCTGTTAAATAAATAAAGAAAATCTTTAAAAGGAAAAACTTTTTTAAATTAAAAATAAAAGGACATTCAAAAGACTTAAAGGGACAGTGGTAGGCTAGGTCGTTTAGGGTAGTTCTCTCTTATGTATTAGCAAAACTGGACTAAAACATCATCTTTAAGGCATTGGGAGATAACATGTTAGTAAGAATTTGCTAGTTTGAGATTTTGAGGTACAAAAGAGAACCAGAAAAGTGTGCCCAGCTTTGTAACCACTTTTCACTTTTTTTTTTTTTTTTTCTTAATTTGAAAGAGGAAGAATGGGAGAGTGAGTGGTGCCTTTATAGAAAGAACAGAAATAGTCCAGAGTTTTCCAATAGGAGTTCCGAGTTCAGTCCCTTATCTTCTGTTAGAACTCTGGATATCACACATTTAGATGACAACGGTGAAGGACAAGGATAAGAATGAAATGTAGGGCGCCTGGGTGGCTCAGTGGGTTGGGCCTCTCCCTTCAGCTCGGATCATGGTCTCGAGGTCCTGGGATCGAGACCAGCTTCGGGCTCTCTGCTTGGTGAGGGGAGCCTGCTTCCCCCTCTCTGTCTGCCTCTCTGCCTACTCGTGATCTCTCTCTGTCAAATAAATAAATAGAATCTTTAAAAAAAAAAAAAAAAAAAAAGAATGAAGTGTAGTACACAGCCCTCACCAGAACTATAGTTCAGCTTAAAATCATCTCAATACATGAAGCTGGATTAAGATGATCCCCAATCTAGCTAATGCTCCCACGTGCACACACAGAAAAGTAATGCTACTGAAAAATAGCAAAAACAAAAAATAGAGGGGTGCCTGGGTGGCTCAGTGGGTTAAGCCTCTGCCTTTCGGCTCGGGTCATGATCCTGATGTCCTGGGATTGAGCCCCATATCAGGCTCCCTGCTCGGTGGGAAGCCTGCTTCTCCCTCTCCCACTCCCCCTGCTTATATATTCCCTCTCTGGCTATGTCTCTCTCTGTCAAATAAATAAAATCTTTAAAAACAAAACAAAAAATACAAACAGACAAACAGGAACTCCAATTTGGAGTTAACACTGTTCAAGGACATAAAAGATAAAAGTTTAAACTTTAGCAAAGAACTGAAATCTATTTCTTAAAATAAAAATTTCAGAACAATCAAAAAAACTAATTATCAAAATTAAAATCTCAATGAACAGGTCTTGCAATGAATTAAAAACAAGTGAAAAGAGAACTAGCGAACAGATAAGGTCAGAAGAAAAGTCTCAAAATGAAGCATGTTGAGACCAAAGAATGCAAAATACAGGAAAGAAAACAAGAATTATACAAAGATATAATATAAAGCCTAATATCAGGATGCTTGGGTGGTCCAGTCAGTGAGCGTCTGACTTGATTTCTACTCAGGTCATGATCTCAGGGTTGTGAGACTGAGCCCTACCTCTGGGCTCTGCACTGAGCATGGAGCCTGCATAAGATTCTGTCTCTCCCTCGCCATCTGTCCCTTTCCCCTTCCCCCACACTGCTCACACATGCACACCTTCTCTCTCTCTCAAAAAAAAAAAAAAAATTAAAAAAAAAAAAAGGAAAGAAAAAGCCTAACGTAAATATAATGGAGATCTCAAAAGAACAGAAAGAGAATGGACTAGCAGTTATGTTTAAAGAGAAAATGAATAAGAAAAATGAATAAGGGCCTAAGGGTGACTGGTCAGAACAGTCGGTTAAGTGTCCAACTCCTAGTTTCAGCTCAAGTTGTGATCTCAGGTTCCTAAGATCAAGTCCCATGCCAAGTTCCACTTAGGGAATCTGCTTAAGAGTCTCCTCTTCTGCCCCTCCTCCACCAGCAGTGCATGCTCGCTCTCTCTCTCTCTCTCTCTCTCTAAAATAAATAAATAAATCTTAAAAAAAAAAAATAGAGAAAATGGTTGAGAATGAAACCAAATTGATGGGAAAAAAATAAATTCAAGCCACGTACCCAAGAAGACATACAAAGCTCAAGTAGAAAAGGCTAAAAAGATAAAAAAAAAAAAAAAAGAAAAGGCTAAAAAGAATCCACACCTGCTCACATTATGACTACACTGATAATGTTGAAGAACCATGCTGAAAACCAATTCAAAGAGAAAATCAACAACAATTAACAGAAGAAAGAACATAATACCTTCGTACAGACGTTAGACTGACATCTGTCTCCTCAAAACAAACAACATAAAGAAAAATTAAAACAAAACCCAAAAAAGATCCAGAAAGCTATTTTTAAAGCTCCTCTGGAAGTATTTGAATAAAATAATGATTTAAGTTGGAATTTTATGCATAGCAAAAATATCCTCCAAGAACAAAGATGAAATTAAGATATTTTTTCAGAGCAACAAAAACAGAAAATTCACCTCCAGCAGACCTGAATCTAAAATATTTTGGGGGCTGAATAAAATTGATCCCTAAGGGAACTCAGAAATTTAAGAAATAATAAAAAGTAAAGATAAATATGTGGGTGAATCTGAATAAATAAACTGATAAAAAACTTCAACAGTGAAGGTCTTTATGATGTTGCTATCCAAGGACTTAAACGTAAAGGTATAAATCAATTTCAAATGCGCCTCCAGGCTAGCAAGCCACAATTATGAGTTCAGCTTTCGCACTTCAGAGCTCTGCTGTATAACATGGTAGCCACTAGCCACGTGTGGCTATTGAGCACCGGAAATGGCTAGTCTAAATTGAGGAACGTTGTAAATATGAAGGACACATTGGATTTAAGAAACTTAATTTTTATAAAAATATATAAATATTTTAGTACTTTCTATTGATTAAGTACTAGAACAATATTATGGATGTATTGGGTGAAGTAATATTTTGTTAAAATTAATTTCATCTTTTTTATACTTGTTCTAATGTAGCTATTAAACTACTACAAATTTAAAAATTACATATAGGGATCTCATTCTGTTTTTACGGGACAGTGCGCCCTTAGAGCATGAATTCCATTACCTCAAAATGGACAGTTCCATGTTTGATATCCCCTCTGAAATCACTGAATCACTGACATCATATATTTTATTAACAGCAGAAACAATAGTAATTCACCAACACTATGTCTTCTTCTCTTTAAGATTGTTTCTTAAATGTATCGCTTTGAGAGTTATATCTATCCTTCAGACAAAAGTCCTTTAAAAACTAGATTTTTTTTTAAACTAGATTTTTTAAGGACTTTTTTAAAGGACTTTTTTTTTTAAGGACTTTTACTTTTTAAGGATATAGCTGGACATTAAAATGCAGATTTTCAATGGTAGGAGCAGCCTCTCACTCCACAGGTTTTCACCATGGAATCACCTTCCTGGAAAAAGCTCATCGGATCTACACAAGTGGAAGCTCAAGTACCTTTGGAATTATAAAACATTCAGTTACTTAACAAGGAAAGCAGTTACTTTGTAGAGATGAGTTCATGTTTGTTATTTATTACTGTATCTCAGTAAATACTTCAAGGTTTTGACCATGCAAACAGCACTGCAAATAGCACACGGGAAATGAAATGACCCACGAAGACCAGCCCATAAATTGTGATTGTGAATGTCCACCCACAGACATGCACGATGATACCCCAGAGCACAGAGAGACACCAGGCAGAAAGCATGACGTGCATGTACGTGGGTGTATATACTATGCATATGCCGAATTCTCCCCTCTTGAGCTCAAAGGGAAATTTACTGTGCTCTTCCTCCAGAATATTCCGTAACCAGATATTTGGAAGATAAAATTTGTTCTGTTACATTACCTTTTATCTTTATTCCAGTTCCTGTTACCTTGGGGGTCAGTGTGCCTGAGATAGGGAAATGATGCTGTAGAAAATTTACCAGGTCTTTGTGAGAACAAAGTCATGCCAGACTTCTTTCTCCTACCAAACAAGAAGCCAAGAATAGAACCCAGCTGGCACATCACCACCTAAACCTGGCACAGGAAGACGTTGAGCGGGGCATAAACACTTGAGAAAGTGTTTTTAATGTGTCCACAAATTAACCCTTTGAAGGATTCCAGTGTCATTTCTTCACACTATCAGCCTTAGTATTTATGCTTCTATTCTGTGTTTTAAGGTCATTCACAACCTCACTCACGCCAGCCAGCCCAGCTTCATCTCATGTAACTCTCACGCGTGCCCTTTGCACTCCAGAAAGACCAACTTTCTTATATTTTCCTGAGCATGCCGTTTTCTTTCACACTTACACTTCTTCCCACATGCTTTCATTTCTATCTTGAGTGTTCTTCCTCACGTCCTCTAGTGGCTTAAATCTATTTATTCTTTATAACTAAGCTCAGTGAATCTTCACCTCATAAAAAATGATTTTTGAAATCCATTTTAAAACATTTTTAGACCAGTCTGTGAAAAACATGGGAAAATAATGTAACTTAATCTAGAGCAATTTCAAGGATTTCATTAACAATTACTCACATGTAATGGTTTGTGTAAAAACTTAGACTATACACACACCCATGTCTGTGAAGAGATATAGACTTTTGTAACTGCCGTCTGAAGAGGATATGAAGAATTCTATATTTTTGGTACACATGAATATATGCACATAGAGTATTTATGTTAACCAAAAAGAAAATGTTGCCACTATATTTGCAATGTTTTGGAAGCAAAATCATCTTTTAATAGTATGGAGATACGTGTACTGGCATTTTGTTGTTAGAATCTTTCCTCACCAAAATGACTAAAAAATGTTAGCTTATGATGAAAAAATAAGCTACACGATATGCAAAGGGATATCAAATTAAAATTTCAACTTTAGTCAAGACAACAAAAACATGTTTCTCTTCAAATTTAATTTCCATGAGAAACTATTCTAAATTAAAACCTTCCAGTGCAGTGTCCTTCCATTTTTTTGCATTTTTACTACCTAGAGATCAAACAGTTTGACACAGCAAAAATTCTGGTAAGTTAGGAAGAAATGCTGATTGGTTTGTTGGCTGGTGGCCGGGGGAATGTTATGACCGAGTAATTATGTGTTCTGGACAGATGCATTAACCAGGCTTGGGGCTGGAGCCACTGGATATTATTTTAGTCATAAGGCTAGAGGAACTGAATCATTTTCAAAGCATTGGCTGGCTGACATTGCCTTACTGATGCCTGTTCCAATGACTCTTTGGCAGTAACTTCCAACGCTGCACTTATGACATGGTAAACAAAAACTACATTAAAGGTTTGCTTTTTAATCATGAAGGAGTTCAACATTTCCACTAAGCTCTCTTGCTATTCATCAAGTCACATCGAAGGCTATTGCAGATTTTCATAGTCCTGTCTTCTGATGGGTGAATGTAGCAACGTAGCAGGCAGAGAGAAAGGCTTGATTTTTTTTTTACAGCGATGAAAAGACACATGATCAAAACTCACAATGATAATACATTTTTATAATTCCTCTTAACTAATAAATAAACTGAAAGTGGACAGTGCCTCTTCCCTTTTACCAAGGACTTATTTCAACTCACAAAATTCCATGCGTTGTAAAGTATGCCTGTTTAATGATCAGATAAAATACACATAATAATAAAATAATAGTCAACACGGTGGTTTTGGCTTCCAGGAAGACAGTGAGTCCCATAATAATCAACTAGTTATCTTCAGGTAACTTTTCCTTTTGTGCCATTTGGACCTGAAGTTTTACTTTGACATCCGGTACTAATCATAATTTAATAATAATTTAATTGGAAACATGCTTTGTTATTGCAAATATTTTTATAGTGGTTATTAAAAAACTTAAATAATCACTTTAATATGGCTTAAAATAAAAGCATCTTTATTCTTGTAATGCTTCTGAATTATGAGACATTATGAGTGTATAGTGCCATTTCTCTCAAATATAGCACTTTAAAGTTAAATGCAAATAATAAAGTCAAGCTTCAGGACATTTGGAAGACTTGAATAGCTTTTTCATAATAGCAAAGGATTGATTTTGATGACTACCAAAGTAGGTGATGGAAAGCTATGAAATTTCTAAGAAAAATAGTTAACGAGATGATTATAAATTAGTAACAAAATACATGAATATGATCATTAAAATCATTACAACTGCCTTACTATTTTTATTAATAAAGCTCACTATTTTAAAAAAAATTTTTTAAAGAATTTTTAATGAGCTCTAAATGCTATTTGCTTGTAGTAAACAGTTATGAAAAGTCTGAAAGGTTCAGCTAATTGGAAGGCACTTAATGAACTTGTTAGGAAAAATGTGGAAAAACTACCTCCTAGACCATCAAGCAGCTCCTAAAACAATAGAAACTGACACTTCATGCAATGTCAAAGAAGTCATTTACTGAGAGAAAACCTTAAAATACATCTGAAAAGCAAAAGCCTAATAAATGAGACCACAATGATATAAATGATGGGAAATGTCCTTCCCAGACAATGGGAAATGGAGAAACAGGAAAACATCAGGGAAAAGGATGCAGAGCAAAAATACCAGTTTAATCGTCTTCAGTCAAACTTGTATCATGTTTTAAGAAATAGTTGTTTAGGATCACACAATACAGGCTATATTGAAATTTAATATGTTAAGAATCTAAATAGATCAAAATATTGAAATACATAATAAAATATTATAATACTATATTATAATTATACTGTAATGATATATATTATCCCATTAGCATTTAATGCATAAACTATAATTAACAGAAAGCTTTGACAGGGAAAGAATGTGCTGTATTTCAGCACTGAAGACACACTGTAAAAACCTCTCATTTTAAATTTCTCTTTTTTCCTTTGCACTTGGGACTCAGATATTTTCACAAAATAATTTTTTTTTACTTTAATCATTTTAATAAACTTACTTTGCTCTAGATCGTTACAAATTCCTAGTAGTGTTCCCTAGTGGAACGAATTTATTGCCATTTACACCAATGGTTAAATGGCTGGAATACAAATTAGTGCTAGTTCATCCTATGTGGTGTATTTAATTTCGTTCTGAAAAGAAGTTACAATAGTTGATAGTGGTGTTGAGGTTGTAAAATTAAAATATCTAATGCAACATCTGCCAATAACATATTTACAAAATATCAGAAATAATTTTTGCCTAAATAAATGGATTTGTTTTTGTTTGCAAATGCTAGCATTCAGTATCCATTTCACTCATTTATCTACCCTCATGTGCTGTTTTCATTCAGCATTTATTTGAAGATATGTCAGTTACATTAATTCCCTGTTTAAATGTAAGAAACTCTAGGACTCATTTTCCCCAAATGTTTTCATAAGATGCTTTTTCACTTTTGAAAACTCTATTCAATCAGATGTTCCTCTTGCTGAAGTACCAAAAAAAAAAAAAAAAAAAAAAAAGGTGGAAGGGAAAAGACAAAAGACTGAAAAAAAAATCTTTGAATGAGCAAAGAGTAATATCGAAAGGTATTTTGTTCCTATAAGGTGTAACATTAAAAACAGATAAGTGTACAATATTTTCCCTGATGGACCTAATGAAAATACACTTCAAGCAAGCTTAAAAACAAGAGTACAAACAAAAGAATGCATGTTAATGTGAAATGATCCTCCACTAATGATTTTCTTTAAAAAAAAAAAAAAAAACTTTCTATAAAGCCTAAACAAGGCAGAAAAGACACACAGACACACATCTGTCATATGTTTGCTGCTTTATAGTTACTGCTTTAAGAAAGGATGTGAGTTATGAAGTGAGTCCTTTTGTAAACATTCTAATAAAGTCTGGGTAAGATATACAAGACATCAGAGCCCTTTAAGCTGCTGCTCTCTAAATAATACTAAAGAATTATGAGAGTCTCCAAGTTCCTTGTATAAATTGCTACGCTAGCTCAAAACGCTAGGCTGCTTTACCATTTTGTAAGTCCTTTTCGGAAAATCTCTTGTTACTCTTCCACTTTGCAGAGAGGTGAGAACACAGCAGTGAGGAATCTATATTCTGTAAGATGCCTTTTGGTGGAAGGAGCCAGTACATTCAATGGACGAGTCCTGATTTTGTTTTTCCTCCTCAAACTTCAAATCATCAGCTCCATGAGGGTACCAAGAATGGCATGAATATGAGCACATTCTAAGCACATATTCCTAAGAAAGACATAGGTGAAGGGGACGCAGGAAAGGCAATTCACCTCTAATCACTTTGTCAACTGTTATCTTAAAAAGTAAAATGAAGACGGTAGATTCTAAAAGCGTAGAACAAGGAGTAGAATGTCTCCTCTTGTTCTCCCCTGTCTTTTCTCCTAAATATGTTTTAATCCAATCATTTAAATATTTTGTGATTAATTTCCACAAAGACTGTTTAAATAACTTAAATTCCTTACTGTCTTCAGACTAGCATTGTTCGACCCTACTTTTAGTGATCTCCTGACTTTTAATAGATTATTTTCATTATTCCATTCTAAACTGAAAGCAACTCCTGAAAAGGGAAATGCTAAAAATCGTAGAAATCTATGCCACTGGTTAAAAAATATATATTTTTTTACTTGGTTCCTAAAGATACTTAAATATAAGGAAAGTGTTACTATCCTGAGAAAGTCTGCAGCTAAAGTAAAAAAATAAACCTAACTCAGATTAACAAATTGCTGTCAGAATACTGATTGTTACCAAGCTTTAACTGTTTAATGACTATTTGTAGTGTTACCAGTTGGAAGCAACAAAGAAATACAAACAAAATGACAGAAAAAAATAAATTAAAATCCAAAAACTAACAGTATAGATTATGTGTATTGGCTCATGTAGAATGTGGAACTATTACCAACTTCTTAAGACTCTCTGACTAGTGTTTACTATTATCTCCTAAGGATTTATGTCCCTTAAATTTATGGTTAAATTTAGTCTGTGAATCTAACATCAAGAATTTATTTTATTTTCTACAGTACGAATCACCTAAGGACAATAGTGGCAGCTGCAAAATCAGATGTGAAAAGAAGAAAAATAGAGCAAAGTGTTTGAGATAATAGAAGTTAAAAAGATATTTTAATTCTTCCTTGCCTCTCTGCTAACGACACCCAGCAACCCTGGAACTCTCACCGTCTTTAACTGATGCTCTGCAATATTTATGCATGCATGACAACAAAATATGTTTCAATAAAAATATATTTGAACTAGCGGAGCGAAATTGCTTGAAGCTTTTGATCTGTCTCATAGCTCACATCTCTGAAAGTCTTTTCCTTTCAACAGTTACATTCAAAAAGTCAAAGATATACAGCTGACGATTCAAGCTGAATGACACCACGATAAACTATGGTTTCTCCTGAAGATAAAATACATCATAAATCGGCGCAACACTTACCTCATTTTAAATATTACTGTCTCCTTTTATCAGGTAACACTAGATGACCTCCCCTTACCTCCCTTCTTCCCATATTTTACATGGGATTTTAATTCTATACAATGATCACAACCAGAATTTTTTTTAATTAAAATAGGATATATGGCTTTAAAGGCTTAGGTTATCTGATAGATTTGATTTAAGAAAAATAATGAGGACAGACTGACTTCTGATGCCCTGTAAAACGTGGCAATAGTGGAATTATATTTATTTTTAAGTTGCAATAACTTTTGATATTTAGCTGCAGTTTATCACATGATATAAAATGATAGGCAACATGGTTTTATAAAAATGGAAAGGCATTCATAACCAAATGGCAGAGAGATATTTTCCAGGGAGTGTATGACAACATAATATGTAGCTTTTACTCATTAAAATATCTATGCACGAACTAGGGCGGCCCCATCAACACTGTATTTCCAGTAAACTGCTTGATTTACATCGCCCGGTCTCTAGCCAGAAGTTATCCTTTCTCTGGATACTTAAATCTGGATTACACTCCCCAAACCATTAAATGCGTTAAATGTGCTAGTATAAATCCTGATTACCATCTGCACAGCTTTGGAGGCTTAGCCTTCATCTTCCCTGGCCTGTTGAGAGGCAGGCTTTCTTCTTTGGCTGAAGTAAAGAGGAAGAAGGGGTGCGCTGGTCAGGGGAGAAGATGTGAGGGAAGTGTCCCAGGGCAGCAGGCGGCTGGTCACCTGGCCTCCTGTCTGTCCTTTTCCTTTGAGGGCTGCCCCAGAGTTGACGCTAGTGAGGCCCCTCCAGAGACATCCGTCTTGTCTATCACTGGGGAGCATCCGTCACCAAGGCTTTTTCCCATTTCACAGTTGCCTTTCTCAGAAACTGGGGCTGGAAATAGAAACCTGTGGACTCAGCCCCCTGACTCTGGCCCCCAAATTACTCCGAATTCTGAGTTCTCACCCTTCCAAGGGTGAGACAGTTACATCGTGAAAATTTGGGGAGGTTCCCAAGCCAGCCGAAAATCTCTTTATGGGCTCAATTCATCTTTTTCAAAAATTACTCCTTTTTACTATAACTGGGCTGCCTACTATGTGAGAAGTTAACAGGTATAAATAAATAATAGAACCTTTTTCAGATAATATGAGACAAATAAAAGGCCTTTTATACAATTGTATTGGTTTTAAAAGTCCCCACTTAGGATATGTTCTGTGAGGGTTTTCAATTAGTGGTAAAAAAAGATTTGGGCGGACGAATATCAAACCATTTCACCACCCCGGACTCTGTGGAAGTACGCCTTCCATTCGCCAGACCACTGCCTTGAGTTGCCATGGGGTTAACAGCGCAGCCTAGAACCTTGAAACAGAATGAACCCAGCTCATCTCAGCATACTCCCACAATGGTGATTCCAAACCCATATTCTTGAAGCTCCGGCTATACTCGAAGGGTGAAGTAACCAAGCTTAAATACTGCCTTTCTTCCTCCCAACCTCTAAACAGCATTCCCTCTATATTACAGTTTTCTTTTCTTTTTTCTTGCTGAAAAAAAAAAAAATGTCCTCTTTCACAGGTAAACTTCTCCACCTGGGGTTCATTCTCTCTTCTCTCAACTCCCTAAGGACTTTGCCTCATCAATTACCTGCTCCTGTCCTCATCATGGACTCTTTCCAATATCTGCCTTCAAAGACACCTGGATCCAGTTGGGAAAAAAAAAAAAAACACTTCATGTGTCTCTACCACCTTCTCCCAGCTATTTTCCCATTTCTATCCTTCTTTTCATGCTGTAAACTTCCACAGCACTCAGTCCTCTCCTTCTGTGGCACATAAGCCACTCACCTTAATTCCCTGTTTCATGTCTATATTCACAAGGGATTTATAAAATCCATAAAGACAGAGATTAAGTCATCTTGCTCCACACTGTATCCTCACTGCCTAATACTTTTGCTAGCACGTAGTAAATATTCAAACAATATTGATTATACTGGATTATTTAATTTTAATAAATGCCTCCTTTTTTTTCTTACCACTTTCACCATTACTCCTACCCCTCTACTCTCATGAAAATGTACACTCATCAAAGATATATAGTCTATACTTTCTCAATAACTACTTACAAATCAGTAAATAAAATAACTTTTCCTCAGTCCTCATTCTTTTTTTTTTTTTAAAGATTTTATTTATTTATTTGACAGACAGAGATTACAAGTAGGCAAAGAGGTAGGCAAAGAGGCAGGCAGAGAGAGAGAGGGAAGCAGGCTCCCTGCCGAGCAGAGAGCCCCATGCGGGGCTGGATCCCAGGTCCCTGGGATCATGACTTGCGCGGAAGGCAGAGGCTTAAATCCACTGAGCCACCCAGGCGCCCCCCTCAGTCCTCATTCTTAAGAATCAGATGCTGATGAGGATAAGTTCTTTGGGGACCCTCTCTTTCTCTCCTATCTCTTCACACTCCAATCATTGTGACCTTTTCCCAGTCTCTTTGCTCTGACCTTTACAAACTAACCCCAACGTCTACACCCCAGCCTCCTTGCCTGGAAGATTATATTAGATTCTGATATCTTCCATCTCAATTAATATGAAACATTAATCAGAGACCAATTTATCCTGTTCAAAAATGTCCAAAGCTTCTTGCTGTTTATTAAGTCTAAGCTCCTTATCTTGGCATTCAAGGACCTTCATAATCTTCCCCTTAATCTCTTGCCATAGTCTTCCTGATCTACTTACTAAGACCACAAGAGTCTTGTATCTTCTTCCTGAGGGCTTCTGCCTAATGGAATCCTTCCTCCTCATTTCAGTCTATTCAAATATTATCACCTATTAATACGCGGGCCAGATTACTATGTCTTCATTAAGGCGCAACAAAAATTTCCAAGTATAGTGGTGTCCACTTGAACCCTTATTTCAGAAACTGACCGTGAGATTATTTATTTTCTTTTATTTTGTTAGTTTTGGTACAGTTTTATGATACATTCTTGGTGTTCAAAAAGCAAGGGGTGCAAAAAGCACATTAAAAAAAAAATACGTCTCTCTCTCAACCCTTTCCTTCAACCAGCTAGGTTCCCTCTTGGAAGCAACCACTGTTATCAGCTTCTCATGTATCCTTCTAGAGATATTTTATTAGAAGCAAATAAAATTTACTGCCTTTTAATTTGTTTAGCGTTTTGTACCAAGTAAATATGTAGCTATTTATCTCCTTTATAGTTATTTAACATCTTAAATACTTACATATCTTCCCACTTATGGAGACTGTGTGCCTTGGCTCCCTTATAGAATTGTCTGTCACACAAACATTCCTTGATTGATTGTGCAATTCTTTCTTTCAAGTTGGGGATAGACTATTCAATGGTAAAACTGAATCTCCACTACCTTCCTCCTCAATTAAAAAGGATAAAAAAGTAAGAAGTGGGTCTTTTCAAACACTTCCTCCCCATACACAGCCATTAAAAGAAAATTAAAGCATGACTAATCACGTATGCAGATGTGCATTGTTATACTGCAATAGTTTAATGTGTTCCAGACACAAGCACATATTACCATATTTCCTTTGGTTCTGATACATCTGCTGATACAAGATTAACAGAATCACTGATTTGTAATGGATGATTCTGTTTCTTTTTTGAAATCTCCCATTCCTGCAGCTTTCCAAGTTCACTGAAGGCACGTTTGCACTCATATTTTTGTTTCATCATTGTATCCACCCCATTTCATGTTGCTCATATTAGAAACGACAAGAGAGCCCACCCACTTTGTTACTGCTTTCTAAATGCCCTACAGCTCCTATTCTTTTCAACACATACGCCAAACTGTGAAAAAATAAAGCCCCCAAATACTTTTTATTAGTAAAAAGCTATAAAATGATACCTAGGGGTCAAGCCCTGGAATCAGAGTAAGTTTCATTCATAACTAAACACTACACCCAGCACTACTAATTTAAAGCATTACCCAGTACATAATAAAATACATATTTCTTTTTTCTTTTTCTTTTCTTTTCTTTTCTTTTTTTTTTGACAGAGAGAGATTACAAGTAGGCAGAGAGGCAGGCAGAGAGGCAGGCAGAGAGAGAGAGGAGGAAGCAGGCTCCCTGCTGAGCAGAGAGCCTGATGCGGGACTCGATCCCAGGACCCTGAGATCATGACCTGAGCTGAAGGCAGCGGCTTAACCCACTGAGCCACCCAGGCACCCAATAAAATACATATTTCTAATCGAATGGATGACTGGGTCAATAGAGAACCAGAACAGATAAGCCAGAACCCTTTGAAATCCATTAAAGGGTCTTAACTGTCAAACTGGCTGGATTAAAGTAACTAGCAGGTGCCAAATGTCTCCTGTAGTTCACACTCTACAAAAAAGAACCTTAATGTGTGCTCCACACATATTCCTTCAATTGGCATATTTCTGAATAATCTTGTACTTAAATCAATGCTCAAGGTTTAAATATTAATTATAAAGGTCCAATTTTTCTCAGGAAATAGTATCTGGAACCAATAAGTAAAATTCTAGTTTTAAAAAGTTTATCTAAATTATTTTATCCATAAGAGCAGTGAAGTTTTTTAAAAATTTGCATTGCTGTCCTCAGATATCTATGGAAAATACTAGTATTTTAGGCTTAAGAATTTTAGTAACTCATTAAATCATCAGAATTGCAATAGAATTCTGGTGTATGCTACTTTTCTCAATGACATATTTCCTTCCCCACAAAACATACACATACAAAGTTATCATAAGCTCACTTTTGTTTCTATGGCCCTCTCACCTAGAAGAGTCTCGTTAAGTATAAAATTTGTAGCAAGTTACAAAATCTTCAAGAGTGAGTGAGATTAAGTGGGATTCAATAATTCCGATTCATCACAAAGAGGGATTTTATTCTTTATTCTTAATATTGAAAAATTTTGTTTCGGGTTTTATTTCAGACTGTGGGTATATATCATCATCAATGGCTTGAAAATTTACCAGCTAAAAAATTAAATAAAATTTAACAGTTAAGCCTACTGCTCAAGTAAAATAGGAAGACACTGTTAAGGTAGGTTGAAAGCACTTAGTTTTGATAGGCATGATATATAGCTAGGGAAGTAGGTGTACCCAAATAATTACGCTGCCTTTCAAAAAGTGGCCTATTTATAGGTGGGCTAGCCAATGAGACTGAGGTAGGAGTTGTCACATTTCCTGGAAGTAATTAAAGAAGCAGAGATTCTTTCCTTTTACTGACTGTTTCTGGATTACATAGAGATTATGAGGAAAGACAAGAAAAGTGACAGAGCAGCCTGAACAGCCCGTCAAACTCTTTTTTTTTTTTTTTAAAGATTTTATTTATTTATTTGACAGAGAGAAATCACAAGTAGTCGGAGAGGCAGGCAGAGAGAGAGAGACGGAAGCAGGCTCCCTGCTGAGCAGAGAGCCCGATGCGGGACTCGATCCCAGGACCCTGAGATCATGACCTGAGCCGAAGGCAGCGGCTTAACCCACTGAGCCACCCAGGCGCCCCGTCAAACTCTTTACTACAAAAATTGTTTTTCTCCATGAATAAACTTCCTTATTAACAAACACTTATTGTTTTCATTTTGTGCTGTGTGATGGCACTTTTGCACACAGAAATATTTGATTTCTACATTTTAGCCAAAACCCAAGGATGTGTATTCCCCAACGGAGTTGTTCCCTGTTTCACTAGCATTTTGTAATCCTCTCCAACCCCAACTCCTCTGGTTGGTTGCCATCTGGCATTGTGCCTTTGATTTTATGAATAAGGTCCCCAATTGTTTCTGCAGCTGTTATCAGTACAGTCTGACCTGTTGCGAATGGGGATAACAGAGAAAAATATCTCCACAACTTTCACAGCGTTTCACTCCTGTGGCTCTCTTCCCAGACCTTGCCTTGTGATTTTCTCATGTATGTTCCTCAACCCAGATGGTGACATTATGAGACCCTTGGTTCAAGGAGATATAAAGTGGACCCTTTCCAGTAATCATTGCTTATAAATACACTTATGAATCTATGTATGAATATGGGATCTATTAATTCTGCACACAATACATACATGTATGTGATGGTCCTCACTCATGGTCACTGATACTTCTTCTGATACAATCGCTCTCCACTTCCAACTGGCTATTTCTTCTGTCTACAGTGATGTCTACATCTTCCATATTGGCCTCATGCAAAACAATGATTTTCAAACTTGACTTCCAAGAAGTGAAAGAGATAGAGGTGCTGGCTCCCTACTAGCCTAATTTTTAGGTTACAAGTTCGTCACCATCCTAGCCACTAAGGCAGTTCTTTTTAAATTTCTTTTTTTTTTTTTTTAAGATTTTATTTATTTATTTATTTGACAGAGAGAGAGAGAGAACACAAGTAGGCAGAGAGGTAGGCAGAGAAAGAGGGGGAAGCAGGCTCCCTGCTGAGCAGACAGCCCAATGCGGGGCTCGATCCCAGGACCCTGAGATCATGACCTGAGCCGAAGGCAGAGGCCCAACCCACTGAGCCCCCCAGGTGCCCCTCTTTTTAAATTTCTTTCACGTATTGGACTACCAAGTAAAATTCGTTTTGGAAAAGGGGGTTTGCTATGAATTTAGAGAGTAACAATTCACTCACTACTAGACCTGACTCCAGGCCAGCAGAACCAAAGATAGATAAGAGACTATTATAGTTGAAAGGGCGTTTATTAGCAACCTCCTCCAAATATCTCTCCTTATGACAAAGCCCACTAGACTGTCCACTTCTGGTCCCACCAGAATTGAAAACATCAATTTTAGAAGAACTGTAGTAGACTGGACAGGAGAGAACATTAAGCCATCCATTAGCACTTCCATATGAATAAGTTTATCTACCAGCTCTTGGGACCTAATGGGGCCTGGAGAAAACCAGTTTTGGTGGGGGAGGGGACAGAAGAATGTTACCTAAGTCACCACTTAGGGAACTGTAAGTTACCCTGTGGCTGGAGAGTGGAGAGGACAAGAAGTAAAGGAATGGAATCCTGAGCAACAGAGGTCAGGGAACCCAGGATCTCAGAGTTGAGGCTCTTGAGTCAAGAGTGTGGAGGGCCTAATGTCTAGTAAAAAGTGGGGGGCAGTTCTCACTTGAACCTCCCCTTGGTCAGCAGAGCTCCTACCTTCAGATCAGCAGAAATTTTCTTTTCTTTTCTATTTTAAAGATTTTATTTATTTGAGAAAGAGCAAGGGAGAGAAAAGGGGCAGAGTGAAGGGCAGAGGGAGAAGCAGACTCCCTGCTGAGCAGGGAGACTGAGAGGGGGGCTTGATCCTGGACTCCCAGAGCATGAACTGAGCTGAAGGCAGATGCTTAACCGAATGAACCTCCCAGGCACCCTGAAATTTTCTTTTCTGATATGAGTGCTTTACTCTTCTGATCATGTCAACGATAAGTATTTTTCTTTTAACTGAATTTTACTCTAGAAGGCTTCTGTCATCACTGATACAGATAATAATACCTAACATATATTCATCCTGAGTTATGTTTCTTTCACAAAACGTGTCCATTCTTCCCCAAATTCAGGTAAGAAAGCCATCAAATCTGCTCACAAAATTCTTTATACACATTAACATTTTGTGCCCCTATTTTTGCATTGGAAGTTGCTGATAAAGACTCTTCTAGGGTACAAAAGTAAAATGTAATGGCATAAGGTCTCTGACTGTATTCTCCCTTCCTGTGGCAAGGTATAGGCAGAATATTTATTTATTTTCCACAATTTGTAAAGCTAAGGGAGAAAAAAAGCCTACCGGGTCTAGTTTTTTACATTACATTAAAGTGATAAGTAAAATGGAATTATAGCTATGACTCACTTGGTGCAAATTATTATTCCACATCTTCAGGCCTGCACTGGAGTAAATTGCCTTAAAACATACCTGTATACACACAGCAACTTTGCGCTTCTGAATAGAGGGTGATTCTTGGTTAACTCTAAAGCCAAGTTTGCAGGCAGCTTAACTTTACAAAGGGAGAAGGCAACAAGACTGTCTATGAGGAATACTGTGTAAGGTTTCCGTACCTGTCAATTTCAGGAGCAAAAGGATGGGTGGCAGAGAACATGAATGAAACGAAACCGGAACTCTGGCAAGGGTTTTCTTACCGATCGTCCTCACATTTGTACATGAAAATTTCAGAGGCACACAGTGACAATGCAACCTAATCCCTTTACAGTTAAAGGGGGGCTTTCACAGGCATTTTCCCCTCTGCAGGCTGTGATGCTTGAACAGGCTCGCGGACCCACCCAAAAGCCGTCTAGGATTCTATCTGATTCTATCTGATTCTATCTGAGGCTGAAGAATAAGGCTCCCTCCGGACCCCACGGTCTTCAGGCGCCACCTCTCTGGGAAAGGCCCCCTGGACGGGAGGTCCGAAGTCTGTAGGAAGTTCGCGCACTGTGTCTTTACGGTACCCGGCATGGTCCAGACACGAGGAACAGCTGTGCCTTCCCGCAGGTAAGAGCCTTTGTTTTGCACAGTCTACTGTCTGTCAGAAAAAGTCCCACGGAAATGCAAACACCTTTGTAAAGGTCTCAGCGCTACCTAGCATGCAGACATCAATGCCTTGCTGATTTATCCATTCCTTTGATGATCAAATAAAATTAAGCCCGGCTCCCCCGCCCTTTGATGTGCGGCTCCATCCAGGCTCTCAGGGCTATCCGAGCCTAGTGGAGGGGGTGGGGTGGGGGGCGTCCGCGATGACTCGCTCACTCGCCGCTTCCTAGTCCCCGCGCCTCTGCGAAGGTACGATGGTCGCTGGTCGCGGCAGGCTTTTCCTGCGCGTTCTGTTCCTTGATCTAAAGCTCTATTTACGCAAATTACCTCTTCCTTTCATGAAGTAACCAGGCTTTATTTTCTTTTCTCTATATCAACATGCACACATTCAGTGCTAGAGAACCAGTCAACGTTTTGTGTTATTTATTTTTTATCTCTGATGAGGCAGATTCAAATCAAACAGCAAAGTCAGAGAAAATAATCAAGCAGGTCGCGGTGCGCTTTTTGACTTTTCTTTTTTTCTTTTTTTTTTTTTTTTTGTATTCGAGTTTTTCTTCGAGGAGAGTTTTTTAATTCTCTGCTTCATCGGTGGGGTAATTAAATCAATATTCTTGCGCGCAGTGCGAGGGCAGGAGGCCAAGCCAAACCTGTCAGGCCCTGAAAGCTTCCTTGTCCTGGCATTAAAAGGGCAACTTTCCTCCCCACGGAAAAGGAGGTTTTTAGCTAAGAAAGAGCAAGGGGCTAAAAGACCTTCCAGCAAAATCGGTTGCTGTCTGCAGAAACCTGGCCAGTTCTGGCGGCCAATGAGAAGCTGCTAATTCTTCCCGGGGCAACACCTCTGTGCCCTGAGGGCAGGAAGAGAATGAGATCCCAGGTGGGTAGAGGATCCAAACTCGGAGGCTGATGAAGGAAGAAAATCCCCTCTCTCACTGAGGAACCTGGTCTGCTTTTGTTTTGAAGTTGGCCTGGGGTCACTGAAGATTCATGGGACCAAGATTCCTTAGGGGACACTAAAATTATTGAATTGTTGACTTCATGTCTTGAATAATGGCCAACACGAGTTGAGAGTGGCCTGGAGTACCCCTCTCGCCAACACATTGCACAGGGAAATGGCTCTGTTGAGGGGAAAGAGGTGGAAAGTGTTATCTGCTATCCAGTGGGTCAGGTACATTGTAGAAAGACTGGAAAGGCAGTGTGACTAAAACACACATAAAACAAACAAACAAACAAAAAAACCTTTAGGTGACAAAAAGAGGGGTTTCAATGGCTGGGACTGTGCCTCATGCTTTTATTTAAAACCACATTCTCTTGGGTCCAGCCCAAAGTGAGTTCTAACGTAAACCTAATCTTCCCTGCTTGAGTGGCAGCTCCAGGAAAGGTTTTTGTTGTTGTTGTTTTTTTTTTTTTTTAATTGCTGTGTCCCCATTGCCTAGAACAGTAGGCATTCAGTAATTACTTGTTAATTGAATGATAGACTATTAGAAGTCCACCCCGCCTGCACACGCCTACACACACCACTACCACCACCACCACCAGGGAACAAAGGGATTTGTAAACCAAGACTAGTGAAAGAACTGCCCACCCAGGAGAATAAATCCTGACTCAACAACATCTCCACCTTCTCTTTATAATAAAGAGAAGCAAAATCACACGTGGGATGCGGAGGACAGTGAGTGGCTCTAAGGCTCCTTCCTTGGGTTCTTAGAAGAGATCCTGCGAAGGGAGGGGGCGCTCAGACGGAAGGCGACATAAACATTAGCTTTGTAAAATTGGATTTATAAACGCAGAACTGCAGAACTTTCAAACTACTAAGTAAAAGAAATCTATTCATTCAAAATACAGCTGATAAATGGGTTTTGGAAACGGCTCTCGCGCAGGAATTGTTGAACTTGGACCTTCCGGTTGAGACCCTTTGGGCTTCTCTCCTCGGGATGCTTAGGGAAAGGGAGTGCCCCTGGCGAACATCAGCGTTCTCTGGGTCACTCACAGACCAAACTCGACAGTTGGCTCTCTCCCCGCAACCCAGCAGGAGATGCCCGAGTTTGGTGCTGGGACCCCGCCCCCCCATCGTCATCACACCCCCTGCCCTGGCTACTGACGGAGACCATGTGCAGCTGCCATACTGTGTATAAAAGATTCTCTGCCAGACGTTGGTTTCCTCTGTTCTTGGAATGCTTTCGGCAGATCCTCCACGTTTTCCAGGTCTCTTGGGAGGATAAACATGCATTTTCTTTATTTCAGACTAGATTCCGAAGTGTTAACTAGACTGTGAACTTCCTACTACCTATGGTCCTCCCAGCCGCGAGCTCGTCCTTTTCAGCCGTCGGGGAGCAGGAGCGTGCGCTCTGGCAAACGTCCGCCTTTCCCGCGGTCCGCGGGCCCATCTTCCTTCAGAACCAGGGCGGTTCAAACTCCCGCCAGGCTGTGTGCTGCCTGACACTGGAGGCTGAGCTGGACACATGAAGCGCCGCCACGGACACCAGCTCTGGGAGGGCCGGGTCCTTGGGGGCGCGCTGATGTCGCGGGGCGTCCAGGTTTCCAGACCCCGGTCTCGCTTTTTTAGAGCCAACAAAAGCGACCAAAGCATCCCTTCATTGGATTTCATCCCTTGCACCGGTGGGGAGAAGAGAGGGGGAAGTAGGGCCCGAGCAGAGGGTGGGGAGATTGGGGGAGAGGAGTTGGAAAATGAGAAAACGCGGTCTGCTGACTTTGGGATATTCGCCTTCGATATGAATCTGGAGAGAAGTTGGGTGGTTTCGGTCCCGCAACTCACAACTCACTGGATCAAATTGATCCTGGAGCTAGTTACGGGTGTTAAACTGGTACGCGGGTGGTGCACTTCATTAGGCAAGAAATGGATTAGTTGTTTATTATCTATAAACATTCCAACCACAGCAACCAATCATAAAACCGCGGAAGGGCCTATAAAGTCAAGCGGCGGCGAAGCCTCCATGTGGGCAGTGAGGGTTTAGCAATTGTTCTCGGTGGTAAAGGGTCGGTTAGAGAAGGAGAGAAAGAAGAAGAGGGTGAGAGTCAACCATAAAGCGATTTGTCGAGGAAATAATTTCCCAGATTGAGAATCAGGCTCTCTCCAAGTTTAACGGGGGTGGGGGGACACTGGGCTGCCTTGGAAGTGATGATGAGAGAAAGGAAGAAATGAGGAGTAGAGGGGGCAAGAGTGGGCCATTAGTGAGGTTGATGCCAGCAATAAAAGCTATTGATTAAGTGGGGACAGCAATTTAGTCTTTGGTTCTTGGTGAAATACTTAATCACCAAAGTAGCCTAATAATATTTTATGGAGGGAAAACAAGTTAAAACTGACATATTTCTAGCAAGAATTCACTTTTGAGTATGGGTGAAGAGCTTTTTAAATTCTTGTTTGGGATAAAACATTTTCTAACAGGACTTAGTCTCAAACAGTTAAATACTATTTTAAAACACGATGTCTGGTTGTCGTTGTTAACCAAATAGCTATTGTATTTCTTTAGGTATTTCTTAAAACAAGGCCTAAACTCTCATTGTTTCTTTGATATTTTAATAATCCAATATTTATACTGGCTGCCAAATAGCCAATTAAATACTGTTGTCAATTTGATTCAGAACCTATTGTGTTTAGAAATCAAATTTTTGGTTAATATATTCCTTTGAAAACTTTTTAGGAATAAGTTTTAGAAGAATAAGTTTCATTCCTAAAACTTATTTTAGGAATAAATTTTAGAGTTTTAAGGACACACACACACATCAAAGGTTTCCTATTTCTCAGATTATAAAAACATTTTTATGGAAGTATAACAATCCCCAAAGGGACACAAGTCGTAAGTAACAAGCTTGGAAAATATACATATTTTTAAATACTTTTCATGTAACTACCTAAATAAAAAGTGGGGAGGGGAATTACCAGTACCTCAGAGGTCCCCTTCATTTAAAAATAAATTTATCAGATTTTTATTTGGGGTATGTTGTTTTTAAATTGTTGCTTATCAAATGGTCAGATTTCTTTTCAGTTCCAGTATTGTGGATTTTTTTTTTCTGGGGATTATCTTCTGGAAAATAAAAATAAAATTCTTCAAGCTTTCCTGTATTGAGGAGAGAACAAAAACAGGCTCTAAATTCATTTTCCCCCTTCTGGCAACAGGCACCCCTTCCCCCAGCTTTTCTTATTCCACGCTGAGAGACATAACAAACAAACGATTACATGTTGAAAAACACATCTGAAAACAGAAAGGTCACGTTACTACTGAGTCCTGGGGAACATTAATCTGGTGTTTGGAAAACAGTTGACAGTTGAAGGCTGAGGTTTCTCTCTTTCTACTCTTGCACTGGGAGGCAGAGAGGCAGGGAAGAGAGAATTTGAATGAAAAGAACAAGGAAGAGACCACTACCTTCGTGGCCTCTTCATAAATAATGCTTTGGGTACTCTCAACATTCTAACAGAGATTTTAAAAAATAAACAAATAAAGGAAACTTGACAAAGAATTCGAAATGACTCGTGTTCTCCATTACTCAAAGCGTGGAGGGGTGTGTGTGTGTGTGTGTGTGTGTGTGTGTGTGTGTGTTTTCCTAAAATAATTAATGTGAATAGTGAGAAATAATCACGATAAAGTCAGGCCCTGAACGCCTGAGGGTACCGTTGGCTGGACGAAAACCAGTCCCTTTTCAAATTGCTAGGAGAAGGTGAAAGTTGATTGCCTACCCACTTGCCTCACTACAGGATTTCTCTAAGCCCAAGCCCACCCTCCTCGACCCTCCTCGCCCCTAGTCCTCTGGCTGTGCGCGGAATTCCTTCCCAGACAGAGATGGGTGCCGGTAACACTTTGCCCAGAGGCCCAAGAGACGGGGAGGTGCCCTGGGTGTCTAACACCCAGATATCTGTCTGAGTTGCCTGACAGTCCATTTGTCTGTATTTGTGAGTAGAGTAAGAAAAGATCTCAAGTACATTCCTGGGACAAGAACTGGACACATCGCACTGAAAATAAGGCTGATAATTTGCCATGACAGTAAATAGTGAATCCTTCTTTAAGAGCATCCTTAGATCTGTCATCTCTAAAACAATGAATTGGAGAGGCGGAACGGTGGAGGGGGTCAGGCAGGAGAGCGGGAATCAAGAGATTTTGGATCAAGCCGCAGTTTTATGACAGCTTCGTGTGTCTTTGAGACCGTGACTTTAACCTCGCCCAAAATGAGACCTGACGATGTGCTCTTGCGTGCTCTGATTGTGGAACGAAAATCAGGCCATCGCGAGCAGACGCGATCTATTGCTAGAACCTTCTCCCCCAGCGTCTTTGGCGTGTCTGTGTGAAGAGCCTATTTGGAGCCAAGGCGACAAGGTTGGAAAGATTTGGGGTAAATACTCCGGGTCCGGAAATTTCGTGCGGAGCCCCCTGCAGTTAACCTGCCTCGGGCCAGAGTAGCCAGGGCATGCGGGAACGCTCTGCACCCTCTATCCGGGCTGACAGTGATTTATGCGCTGGTGACACAAGTCGGCCGTAAACCTGAATCGTTAGACTGTATTAGGGAGCTGCGGCAGAGTTAACACAGGACTGCTCTGCCCAGGGGAAGGATCCTTCAACCTACACACCTTTCCCTAACCTCTCCACCCGGTGCTCTACAGCTCCGGGGCGAAGAGATTACAGTTTTTCCTGCTGGTAGGATTCAATTTCAAACCCCTCGGTTAACTCAAAGTATATGCATTCTTTGACCTGTCTGGCCCGCGGGCCTCTAGGGACTCTAGGCCGGAGGCTGGTAGGGGGTCCTGGAGGCCGCGCGCCCGCAGAACTCCTGCGCAGGCGGCTGAGAAGCCACCACGCGTCCAAGTCCAAGTCCCGCACGCGGTCGGTGGGAACAGAACGCCCTAGAGTCCAACGCGCATTTTTTGATAGCGGGGTTGGGAGACGGGCCGCTTGCCTTGGGAAAGAGTTATCCTTGGTCATTTATTTTAAGATGTGAACTTCTCCAGAACCCACCAGCGACTGCGCCTAAAGCCCCCAGCGCCAGGCAAGCGGCCAAATTGCGCTCTCGAAGAAGGAGAGAAACTGGTCCCATCCGGTTACAAATAACTTTTTTTTTTTTTTTTTTTTTTTTTTAAGCAATCAGATCCCAAAGCCCTTCTCTCGCCCTTCAGTTTTCCGCAGGCCGCCTCCCCGAAGCTTGAGCCACTCAAACAGACGCCTCCGCTGGGCAGGCCTCCGGAAAGGCCAAGAGAACACTAACATGGACAGTGACCGCTGACTTGATCTTTCCAGGTTCCTTCCCCTTTGTTTCTCAGTTCAAAAATTCATTTCATAACTCTTTCCAAACAAAAACAACTAAGGAAGATGCTAAAGAATTAAACTGGCACCAGTGTTCTGGATTTTCCTTTGGAGACGGACACGGGGGTACTCTCCCTCCCCCACTGCAGTTCGCGCTACTCCTTCCACCTTTCTGATTGTCTTGGTTCCGGAAGGCTACACTGACCTGGCCTTGAAACGGATTGGGACGTAACAGGTTTCTGTCATTCCCTTTAGTGTTAAGGGCCCGAACCCCATCTCCACCCCCACACCCACCATGGGAGCAGCACGGGAAAAGCTGCCAGACTCTGGGCACCAGGCCCTGCAGTAGGAAGACCGTGAGATAAGGGAGGCTGTAAGTGCTCCTCGGAGATAAGGTCCCAGAATCCTGGAAGAATTTAGCCCCGCTTCCCCTCCCTACTTGCCTCTTGTTTCTACCGCCCGGTTCCCGCCCACTTCTCCTACCCCCACCCCCCCTGCAGGTAGAACCAGGGGCCGGGAGAGGTAGTTGCCCAAGACATGCATCTCCCCAACTCCCACCACCAAAATCTTCTAAGGCCACACAATCCACTTAGGTCTGGTGGAAGTCAATTAAGAGGCTAAGAAAATCTATCAACGGTTCAGCGAAAAAAAAAAAAAGATCTAAAGGCGACAACCCTCCCTTATTCACACATATTAGTTCAATTGTGTCAAAGACTTTAACCGATTTTTTATTCCATTTGGAATCTCCGGTGGTACATGTAAGATGCAGGAAAAGATTGGGTATGGTTTGTGCTAGTCACACGCCAACACACCGTTAAAGGGAAAGGAAAAAGGAACTGAAAGTTTTTAGAAGGACACATATAATATTTAAGATAACTATGTACAAAACGCTCACATAATTTTTATGGGTTATATGAATATTTACAATGAAATTAAATTTGCAATTTAATAAAATTTATTTCAGTCGTTTGCACAGATTTCCTACATCGACGACGCTTGGTTATAAAACTTTATTTTGCAGGAAAATTGCTTCCCTATCAAATTATAACACCATGAGAGCAAATAGTATATTGGACTTTTAAATATATCCGGCTATTTTGAAATGAAATGTTTTAACTGCCTGGCACATACACAAATCACTAAAAACTTGGTTATATTTTAGAAATTATTATAATACATTCTCCTCAATGAAATCAGAATTTACCCCACATAAACCAAGAAATAACAACTAACTCTTCAGGTTAAGCAAACTCCTCTTCTTATTCCTAGAGATAGATTGGCAAGTAACAAAGGAGTATTTGTCAGAAAACACTAAAAATCAAGATTAAAATGCTATATAATCTTCCTTGTAAAACATAATTTTCATACATTCCATATACGGCCATATGAAACTGTCACTTGTAAATTTTACACTTTTATGAAATATAATTTACTTGTGTTATATTTATTTTGCAGCAGAAAGGAAGCCTTATTTTTTAGTCTAAGCTAATATTGTAATATCACTTCTGTTGGTTTACTTTTACTTTTAAAAGCTTCCCTCCCAAAAGAGGAATGCTTTTGTTGAAAGAGCAAATTTTATGAAAACATAAAATCTAAAGATCGATTATTTGAAAGTACTTTAAAAACTCCAGAGATTATATTTGTCGGGTTATCTCTTCTCTCTGTCTCTCTCTTTCATAATTTACAAGTGTGAATAATTGACCTTCACTATCTTTTCCCTTAACCTTTCTGGGTTCCTCCTTATTTGTTTCTCAACCCAGCAGGTCAAAAATTCATTTTATAACTATCTCCAAACAAAAAACACACAACTAAGAAATGTTACATTTAGTTGGGAATCCTGCACATTAGGCAAGAAAATTAATTCTGAAACCCCTACTTATTTTAAAAATGTTACACATCATCCCTGTGAGTAAACTAAATGTAAAATTTCATTTCAGTCACAATGACAGAGCAAATATACATGGTACTATATTGTTGATGTTAAAAGGCAAAACCTCTCAGCCTGTGAAAATCACCTACCTGCCTTCTCTTGATGTTTACAAAAATGTCCATTGAATTCTTTGAACAGGCTGTCTGTACAATCTGTGTTTGCACTAGCTTTTATTATAAATGTTAATATTGAAATCCTAGAGGTAGCTTTATTCCAATTAAGGAGAGCTTGTGAGCAGCACAAGCCTAAAAAGAAAAGACATCTTTCCTATATACTCACACCCTAAACCTCCTATCCCCAGTGTAGCAGGAATAATCCTTTTATTCCATTAAAATGGTCACTAACCTTATAACGATGAAAGAATGTTTTAGTCTTTTACCTGCAGGAGTCTTTTCAATGTAACAGGAACTGAAATAGGGCCCTGGCCATGTTGTCTGTTACAGTCCCGGGCTCTGTACTGTTTTGCCTTGGTGAAGGCTGAAGTAACGATGTCTGACTATTGCCTCCTGAGACTCCTATGAAAATAAGATAGATAGCTGGTTCAAATACATGCTATAGATCTTGACCTGGGATATAGCTGAGAAAAAGCAAACGATTTCACATACACTAAAAAAATTAAAATGTTATTCTAAACTTTTTCTTGTGTGTGTTATTTTGTATGTGCATATGAATGTTATACTCAGTTATACAGATATGTAAAAAATGATTATACTTATAAAAATGTTACTTAAGCCTTTTTTTTTTTCCTCAGAAGAGCAAAAATACCTTAGGAAGCAATTGCATTGTAACTTCCATTTTCAAAGTCTTTGAAACTTGAGTATTTTAATTCATAAGTTCTATTTTATCATTTCAAAAAAATTGTGCTTTATCAGAGCTGTTATTCTAACATGTCTTCTGTACTAGGCTATGTATGTGAGGTTACATTTCCTATTGACTGGGTCAAAGTAAAGTTATTGCTTTGGAATAATATTTATTTGAATGTGTGTGCATATTTGTTTAAAACTATAAGCCCTTGAGAGAGTTTTAATTCTATGCAATATAAATGAGTTTTACATAAGGAATATAGAATTTCAGCCAAAAAAAAGATTTGTAACCTATTATTGTGTTAGGATATTATCAATCTAAGATTAGCTTGATTTGAAAAAAAAATGATTAAGGTCTTTTAATGAACTACTAACATACTGCCATATGTTATGTGTATACATATTTTGCTGTTTTAGAATGGAATATAATCCTTCTGAGAAAAAAATATGAGGTAGATTACTTAATGAATTTTTTCCTGCCCAAATTTTAAGATGCTAAAACATAGGGGTATGTTTTACTCTTTAAAATATTTCCAAAAGAGGGGTGCCTGGGTGGCTCAGTGAGTTAAGCCTCTGCCTTTGGCTCAGGTCATGATCCCAGGATCCTGGGATCAAGCTCAGGCTCTCTGCTGGGTGGGGGGCCTGCTTCTCCCTCTCTCTCTGCCTGCCTATGTACTCTTTTTGAGTAGACATCTAGAAGGGCTTCATAATTTGGGGCAGCAGAAAAATGGAATAGCAAACATCACAGCCCAAAGCAAGAAGAAAGCCAGCCATGGTTTTTAGACAAATAAGAAAGGGCATTTTCCAGCTAGATTTAATTTTATCTGGAGCTGCTGGAGTGAAAGAGAAGTAGGTTCTCAGCATCTAAATTAAACTATCTGGATTCAGTGATGACACCTCCTGTTCCTAATGAGCTATGTAGATATATCTCTAACCCAGCAACATAGAACCCACCATTTACTTTGGAAATTTGGAACTTTCCATTTAGTTAGGAAACACTTTTAGCCAATATCATACTGTAAATGTACGTTCAATTACATTCTCCATAAGGATAGTCTTTAATGAAATTACCTCCAATTATTTATTGACCATCCATCAAGTACCAGGCACTATTCTTGGAGCACCAATGAACAAAACAAGCAAAATCCTAGCCCAAGGTATTTGGGCAATTCTTTCTGAAGAGTTTGGGTATCAATAGTTGGGGCGGGGGCGGGGACGGAGGAGCGGGGGGGGGGGGGTGGTAAATCCTGTAGTTTTCACGTTGTCCACTAGATGGCAAAGTGTGCAAAACTGACCACTAGGACTAAAATTCGGTACAAAGAAGAGCCTATTTCTATGAAACTTTCCACCATATTTTTGAGCATTACAGCTAACAGCTAATGGTAAGAATACATTTTGTTTTCAGTTTACATAGCATTCCAATGCCGGCTACATTCCACAGAAGTCTGTCTACAAGATCCCCTAGCTTATTTTAAGAAATTTTGCTTTTCTCTTTTGCATATTTCTCTTATTCTCGGATGCGTGGATTATAGGAAGATACCCAAGGGTCTGAAAAACTTGGTTTGCATAAGGTCACACAATGCCTAGGATCAATTTTATTCAAATTGTACAGAGATAAATTTAGGTATCACACAGTGATTTCAAATTTAGGGAGTTATCGTCCAAAACATTAACATATTGGAATAACATCCATGTTAATAAGTAGTCAAACACATATGCCAATATATACATACATGCAATCATGCATGTTTTGTTTTCAGAGACCCCTTAAATGAGACTCACACTTACCATGAAGAAACAAAATAATTTCATTTAATCAAATCTCTTCTTTAGGATAAATTAAGATATTATTCCCAAGTGAAATTGGAATTATATTCATCTTTATATCTCCTAAGGAGATAAAAATAATTTTCTTATTAGAAAAAATGGTTTATACACCATGAAAAATACTTCTAATGTTGTTTAAACATAAAGTTGGAGGTTTTCCTCTGCTTTTTTACTATATGAAGTCAGGGTCTTTGTTTCCAGATGAATGTTCTTTAAATATGAAAGTGAGATGTTAAAGTATTTGTCTATATGAAGATGCTCTCTCCAACACACAAGGAAAGTCTCTGTGTTCTTTTCCCTTTTAAATTTTATTTATTTATTTATTTATTTATTTATTTGACAGAGAGAGAGATCACAAGTAGGCAGAGAGAAGGGAAGCTCAGCAGGGAGCCTGATGCAGGACTCGATCCCAGGACCAGATCTAAGCAGACGCTTAACAGATTGAGACATCCACGGCCCCACAATGTATTTTTAATATAATTTTAATTGTAAGAGAATTTCTCTGTATGAACATAGAAGGGGACACTTCCGAGTGGTTCAGGTATGTAAAGTGCTCCAAACTGAAGATGGCAGCTAGTTGTTATCCCTACTGACAGTGACACAAGAAAAAGCCTCAAAGTTAAGCACAGAGAGACTTGAACTTACGTTAGAAAAAGGTGGAAAATTTTTACAGAAATTAGAGTTATGAGTAATGGACTGGATTATAATGGGAGCTCATGGAATCTCCTTCTCTTCAAGTCTTTACCAGTAGAATTTTCTATCAATAATCTGAGTTCGATTTTATTTTTTAAATTTTTTTTATTTATTGGTCTCTACCTCTATTCCTTCTCCTTTGACCCCTCATTACTTCTGGTCTGGATTTCCAGACCTGGGAATACAGCTTTTAGTGGTTTTAAAGTAATCCCATTATAAAATTCTTTAATGAATTTATTATAATGAAATTATATTCTGGGCGGCATTCATATTAGGTTCTTCTTATGGACTTACTGTTTGTTTTTTTCTTCTTAACCAGAATTTTACTTTCCTAATATTATAATAAGCAGAGTAAAACTTTAAACTAAAATTTTTAAAAACCACAAAGTCCTCAACAAATCAAAGCTTTCATTCAATCGTATTTTCTACTCATTTTTTCAGTACACGAACATATTTTTTCAGAGTTGTAATTACTGTATACAATTAGTATGGGTTTCTTTTACTCAACATTTATAATAAAGTTTCCTAATTCTTAGCTAGTTTTTATATTTTCCTAATGGATAAATTCCCCTAGATCTTCTCTAAACATAGTCCTTCCCAATGTTCCTCAACTCAAGTGAGTGGCACCATCACCTACCTAGTTTTTAAAGCCAAAACCCTAGCAGCATCCAGTTCTTGGGATCCCTCCAGGGGTTTCCTGGGTTAAGCATCTGCCGTTGGCTCAGGTCATGATTCCAGGGTCTTGGGATCGAGTCCCGTATCTGGCTCCCTGCACCATGGGAAGCCTGCTTCTCCCTCTCCCACTCCCCCTGCTTGTGTTCCCTCTCTCGCTGTCTCTCTCTGTGTCAAACAAATAAATAAAAATTTTTAAAAATAAATAAATAAATAAATAAATAAAAAAGATCCCTCTGGCCACCATCCTTTTCCAAGTCTTCCAGGCTTTCATCTGTCCAACCTCAGAAGCCTGAAGACAACTGCTCCCCTTACTTTCATTCTTGCTCCAGCCGATGATCCATCCCTCACACAGCAGTCACAGTATCATTTCAAAAACATAAATCGCACCATCACTCCTCTATTTAAATCCTTTTGTAACTATTCATGGTACTTGGATAAGATCCAAATGCCTTACTACCCACCTACCAGGCCAGGCAAGATGGGGCTTCTGCCTTCTTCTCAAAACCTGCCTTCCTTCCTGAATGAATTTATCCCTTCATTCATTCGTTCCTGTATTCTCCAAATATTTAGTGATGTATTTTTATGTTTCAGTGATTTTTTAAGGTGCTTGGAATCAAGACATGAATGAAACAGCATCTTGTTTCCTGACGCTTACATTCGATTGCACGTGAATGTTTCTGTCTCACAGCTTTGGCATTTGTTGCTCCCTCTGCTTTGGAATATTCTTCCCCCGATCTTCTCAGGGATGGTTGTCTTTAGATAGATAAAGGGAGGCACGTACATCTATGTCACTATAGCCAATATATGGTGACCTCTAAAGTCACGTGTATCTTCTTAGTGTACTTGTGAAAGCAAATAACTTAATACAAAGCCATTAGCAGAGTAGTCATGATAGGGCAGTAAGATAAAAGTTCTCTGTAATTTTGATTTTATCATCACTATTGTCAATTAAATATTTGCTCAGTCATCCCAGAGATTTCTCAGACTCCATTCCTTAGAGTGCTGACCAAACTACAAAATGAGCTCTTTTCAACAAGAATCCTAAGTCACAAAATACATTTCCAAGATGCTGAAAGGTGATTTCCTCCCAGAGCTGGAGCTCTGCTGGGAAGCATGGCACAAGCCCAATGGTATGGTTTTTATCGTGGATGCCAACTGGGAAATAATTTAGGGATGTTCTTGATTGGAAACAAATTTTGACCCTTTGGCGCATTACATTCACAATATTTCCACTGAAAAGCGTTTAAAGTTTTATTATTGTATTTATCACATTGTATTATAGTCATGGGTAGGGTGACCATACTTCCTAGTTTATGCCTGTTGTCTTGAAGTACCATCTGGTTTAGCATTTTAGCACTCTCCAAAGTGTCCTGGCTTAGACAATAAACTCTGTAGTCCCCCAAGTTATGAGGCAGGTGCCTGGCTGGAGAGGCTGAGGAACACTGGGGTGGTCCTGAGCCGAGTGTGGGCCAGCTGGAGAAATTGGTGAGGCTGGTGACTCAGAGATGTCTGGCTGATCTGCACGCTGAGAAGGACTTTGGGAGGAAAAGTTAGCCACTGGTGGCTGAAGGGAGAAGCAGCGGAGGAGTTGGGAGGGCCTCAAAGACTGTGGCTAAGCCCTGTGAGGAGGGGACTCCTCTTCCTCCCCCACTCCCTCTTTCTGCTAAGAAGACCCCTATTCTAAGACAGTGAGGTGAGGACTGCAGAGAACAGAACCATTTTGGCTCTGTGACAGCTTGTATAAATGTATTAGCGGGCAGTATCCTGATGAAGAAATGAAAGCAATGAGCCGTAACCTAGGAGAAGCTTTGTAACCCTTAGCCCCAGCGAGGTGTGAAAACAATTAATCAGAGTTTCTAGGCCTTCTGAGAAATACTCAGGTGGGGGGTAGGGGCAGATTTGCATGGGTCTTACTCACCAGGGCAAGATTTAATTTTGCTCTAGGATAATTTTAATTTTGAGTATTCCAATTATAGGTTCAATGACAGTCTATCAATGTACAATGAATTGTTGAATAGTGGAACACATCATGTCCAAGAGGAATATTTTCTGAGCAGACAGTACCTTGGTTATTTAGTTTTAAAATTGTACTGGGAAAGATTTTTACATTGAAACAGGTTGAATGTTTTATGTCTAAGGCATGGTATTGAAGTGCTTAGAGATTTTTAGATATGTGGTTTGAGAACATTTATCAGTATCGTGTTCATTCAACAACTGCTTCTTTAGACCCTGCAATGTTTTTTAAGATTGTATTTATTTGACAGAGGGAGAGGCAAAGAAGAAAGGGAACACAAGCAGGGGAGTGGGAGAGGGAGAAGCAGGCTTCCCGTGGAGCAGGGAGCCTGATGCAGGGCTGAATCCCAGAAGCCTGGGATCATGACCCGAGCCGAAGTCAGACACTTAACCGACTAAGCCATCCAGGTGCCTGCAGCCCCTACAATTCTTCACACACTGTGCTAACTGATCATGACAATATATGTGCCTCCTCTGCTACTTCTTCTACATTTTTATGCTAAGTACTCTCCCAAAATGTTATCTCAGCATTCATCTCTAACCTTTGCACTAAACTAAATTGCTGAAAAATAATTCACATAATTGTACTATTCGTACTTTACATCTGACTGAGAAAAGAGAGATCATTCTCTCCTAATTACCACCTTACTTACACTCAAGCCAAGCAAACTTGCCCTTCAACTTTGCCCCTCTATCTGTAATGGCAACACCCCCTTAAGACCATTTGGAGTACTTTTTAATTTCTTCCTCTTTTTATCCAACAGCCCCTAGTAGCCAAGATGGTTTACTTCCAAAATGTCTCCCAAAACTTTCCCCCATTTCCATGTCCAGTATCGATGCTGAAGGTCAGCTTTCCATATTTCACTCGTTTAAGTAAAAGGACCTCTTCACTGATTTCCTTGAATGCTCTACATTCTGCTGCATTTCAACTTCATGTTTTAAACTGGCTTTGGAAGAATCCTCCTAAATCACAGATCGGACATGACACCATTCTTCAGGAAACTTTCCAATTGCCTACAAAACTAAAGTACTAACTCTCTATTTCAGCTTACTCTCTTCAGTGTGTATTTTCTGGTCATCTCTTCCACTAACTTATTGCTCACACCTTATCCTCCAGTTCCAGCAGATTACTGGCCATTCCACACTCCTCCTCGGCAGTGTTGCCATGGCTTGGATCAGGCCTTTTCCCCGGAACCAGTAACACACCTATTGAAGTAACATTCCTTCTTCACACTCAATTAGTTGAGTGGTTTTTTCTTTTCTTTTCTTTTTTTTTTTTTTAAAGATTTTATGTATTTATTTGTCAGAGACAGAGAGAGAAAGAGAGTGAGCACAAGTAGGATGAGCAGGAGACAAGAGGGAGAAGCAGGCTCCCCACTGAGCAAGGAGCACGATGCAGGACTCGATCCCAGGACCCTGGGATCATGACCTTAGCTGAAGGCAGATGCTTAACCCACTGAGCCACCCTGACATCTCTGAGCTAGTGAGTGTTAATTATTCACTCTTTCTAAAGTGCTGGTTGTCTTTTACTCTTCTACGATATTTTAGCACATTTTTCTCCTACTGTTCGTTAAGGTTAATAATGTACAAAATGTACTTGGGAGTTGGCCTCTCTTGATCCCTGTAAATGTTCATGTGAACCTCCAAAAGTCACATAACTTCTTCAGACCACTGCAGAACTGTGGCGTTATATATAAAATATTATAGAACTGTATGAATTAAGATTGCCTTCGCCCCACTGAAGCCTTTGATGGTAAGGGACAGTGTTCTTCATTTTTGTCTCTTTCATAGCACCTGGCTAATACCTTCCTCACAAAAAATGAGCTATCTATAAATGCTTATTTGGACATTTAAATTAAAACATCACTATAATGTAAAACAATGTCCTAAATTTATACCACGTTATAGGTACTTGGGGGGAGGTATAGTGAACTTGAATACGTGAGGAATGAGATTTCCCTTAAAGAGTGAGAAAAGCACAAAATGAATGAGAATGGCTTTTAGGAAGTAGGCCATGCCTGTAATAAGGTTTTAAAGAAATTAATGTAATAACAATTCACAGTCTTAGAAACTAAATTCTACACCTGAAACTAATATATACACTGTGTTAACTAACTGAAATTTAAATAAAAACTTGGGAAAAAAAAGTATTAGAAACACTTTGAGTCAATGAAAATGGAAACCGGTGAAGAGGGAAAAGTTAAAGCATTATTACACTTAATGGTTTAAAATAAAAGAAATATGGGGAGCCTGGGTGGCTCAGTTGGTTAAAAGTCTGCCTTCGGCTCTGGTCATGATCCCAGGGTCCCGGGATCAACCTCTTGCTGGGCTCCCTGCTCAGCAGGGAGTCTGCTTCTCCTTCTGCCCTTCCCCTGCTCATGAGCTTGCTCATGCTCTCTCTCTCTCTCTCTCTCTCAAAAAAAAAAAATAAATAAATAAATATTAAAAAAAAAAAAAAAGAAAGATGGCATTATCTAGTGCAAAGTCACTTCAGCTGTCAAACTCTAAATGTGCAAAAGTCATCTCTATTGAGAGTGTGATACATTCAGAGTGTTTTTGTTACAAAACATGCAGTGTTTGATTCTGGTAACTTTCCTTGCTCTGACTCCGTGATCCTCAACCAACTTTCTGGAGGCTGGTAAAGAGAAAAAATGTACTGATCACGCTCAGTAAGTTGTCTTTGTAACATTTCCTTCAGTTCTAGATTTAAAAGTCAATGCTATGAAAAATACACTGCTTGAGGTCTGTTGATAAAATCAGATTTTGAGGCTGAGAACCCAGAACCAACCAACTCATCATGATGATAAATGCTACTCAGGGAACGCTGTTACAAGAGCACTGATTTCTCCTCATCTAATCTGAGCTTGGCCTCACTCAAGGGTTTTTCATTTCTCTGGCTTATTATTGACAAGGCCCATAATGTTTTTTGGGTGGCATTTCGGAAAATACTATGCATTATTTTCTTTGTCCCAAGATTAACTAAGGGAAGGAGAAAATATGTATATTTGAGTTATGCAATAAAAACAAGTATCTCCAAAGTAAAATAAAATAACTGAATCCCTTCATAAACATGATTACCTACATTGGATACTGCAATCCACTTATGGGGGGAAAACACACACAATGAAGCAGCTAGATTGCAACACTAAAATTGATACTTATTAAAAACAGTGCATATAATTTTTGAGTGTTTTAGAGATACAATAAACGATCCGATGGCTTCAGAATTGAAAATGACATTTGCCCTAACAGCCACTCACTATGAGGCAATGTGATGGGTGACAATGTGCTGGTATATAGCCAGAGCTACTCTGTTTTGGTCCTTTTATTGTCTTCTCAGTAAGAGCAGTGGCCTTGATCAACATTTCTAGAAGTTTCCACCCCTCTGTGCTTTTCTCAGGCTGCCTCCAGCAGAAGTGCAAGCAGATTCCTTGGCAGTCTGGCGCTGATAGAGGGTCTGTCTCCTCTGGTTGCATACATTCATCGTTAGAAGACAGGACTCGTGGGACGCCTGGGTGGCTCAGTTGGTTAAGCAGCTGCCTTTGGCTCAGGTCATGATCCCAGCGTCCTGGGATTGAGTCCCACACCGGGCTCCGTGCTCCGCAGGGAGCCTGCTTCTCCCTCTGACTCTGCCTTCCACTGTGTCTGCCTATGCTCGCTCTTACTCGCTCTCTCTCTGACAAATAAATAAATCTTTAAAAAAAAAAAAGAAGACAGGACTCCTCTGAAACTTTTAACATGAAAGCATTATTTGTTCATGTTTTGTTTGGATAAAAATGGGCAAATATTCATTATGTTAAACTTCTACAAAGGTAAACTTCAAATGTCTATCAGATCCTCAAACCTTCACTACGATTTTGTTGGAAGAAATTCCTTTTGCCTGAACTCTTTCAGACAGGCTTTTAGAGAAGATCATCAACACTGGTATTGCTTTCTTTTGCAGTTTAACACCAAATCAAAAATATGTATTGCTTTAACCATCCATAACTAACCACATGCAGTAATTTGGCTTTAGCTAAACATATTGATTAGTTTTAAACTTAAGTACACAAATAAGCATAAAAGGGAGTGTTAAGTCAGATCACAACCTTTCAGGTTAATTTAAAAACTTGATAATAAAACTGGGTCATGCTGAAGGCTAAGACGTGTTTTCAAAAGTGAAAAATGATTTCGCTTTCTAAGAATGCTTCACCATAATTCTTAAAAAAAAAAAAAAAGAAAGAAAGAAAAGCAGAAAATATCCTGAGATCATTGAATCCTCGTTTATTTTAATTTTTCAAATAAATTGGGGAGGAGAGACATTAGTGAAGAGCTGGGCTTTACAGTTTCCTTTGGAAAGCATCAACAACTTAAATTTTTTTTTCCCCTACTGAAATATTTATGAGTGAAAACATTATTTTAGGTATGTGTATCTCCAAAACTTACATATTTCTGATTCAGACTTTTAAACTGTCGATACCCAGGAGACAAGGCCATTGACGTGTACCTGGCACTACTTCTGCCAGTTAATTTTCTCCCTGGAGAGTGGTTTTGGGCGACAGAGTGGCGTCCGGGCTCCCCGGGTTGTTGCACTGACGAACTGCAGTGGTGGTAAAGTCAAGGAGCCTGACAAAATCTCATTAATCATTTTAAATTAAATCCAACCTTCCTGTCCAACCGCACCAAGAAGAAAGCCATTTTTTTTTTTTTTAAACAAATGAAAATTTCCTCAGTAAAGATTTGGTATCTTTCTCTTGTTGGCCTTTAATTCGATGAGACAAAAATAATATAAAACAATCCACTTTTTGAAGCTTGAAAACAAAACATTTGTCCAGAAATCATTTAACAGATCAACCAAGTGTCTTTTAAAAATAAAACACATTTTGAATAAAAATACAGGGAAACATTCTGGGGGAAACTATATTGGTTAATTTGGGGACACCATTTATCTTTATTTTCTGAATAGTTCAGGGAATTTATTTAGTTCTATTGAAAATATATGATCCTTAATAATATTTGAAAGAGGAAATGAGATCATTATCCATATCTTGGTATATTTTACTCTAGTGTCTGTTTTCCAATCAAATTTTTGTGGCATTTTACATAGTAATTGTAATGTGAGGTGTGCACACATACACATACATACATATATGCATAATTTCATATTCTTTTGGTATTCATCATGATTTGTAACTGCTTTCTACATTATTTATAAACATCATAGCTTCAGGATTATATATGATGAGGATGTATTTTGGTCTACTTGACCAGTGCCTAGCATAGTGTCTCATACATAGCATGTTCTCAAATATCTGCTAGTTATTTCCTTGAACAGCCCCAAGTTTTGGGCATTCCAGTTGTTGTTGTTGTTTCTTTTTCCCTTAAATTAAAAACAATTGCAGAACTAATGATGTAAGTCTTGCCTTTTGCCTTTTGCTTATTTTGAATTATTTCCTTAGGATGGCTTCTCACAATAGACATATTCAGTTATGAATACTTAAAAAAGAACTAGGAAGTTAACAGTATGACATGTAAGGAGTTCACTTTAAACAGAGGAAAACAGACTCAAATTACAATAAACAAGTTGTTATCTTAAATGTTAAGACTTCTGAATACGCTTACTGTCATCAAGCACCATATTAATCATACTGTAAAAAATGTAAAAGATCAATTTAGAGAAGTAAAAAGATCAATGGCTTAAACTCTTGAAATTAAAAAAAAGACAGTCCTAAAGTAGTGATTCATCCAAATATTTAAGATCAGAAGTTCTCTAGAGATGAATTTATATCAAGAATAAAATAGAGGTTGAATGAGTTTTTAAATATTTTTAAGAAGTTAACTCTAATATGTTCCAATTTATAAGTTGTGTACAACTGAAAGCTCCAAATATATTTTTAAAAAGTGGACATAGTAAAACCATCTCCCTATGTGCTTATGTACAAACTAAACCAGATCTAAAATAATTCAGTTGTCCAAGGTCTATGCTAGGTACTGAGGCAGATAAAAGAATAAAATTTCCACCTGAAAGAACTGGAACAGTTACCCTGGAGAGTAAAGAATCTAAGAGGACTTTGAAGGGCAAATAACATTTTAACAGGTAAATGTGAGGGAGCGGTTACAATTATTAAAAAAAAAAAAAAAGCAAATATAATGGAAGAATGAAAATGCAGGGTTCATTGAGATTAGAGAGTATTAGTTTTAAAAAATGTACTTGGGAAAAACCCTAATGATAAATCTGGAGAACTCAAAAGTTTTTGAGCACTTTTTTCTTTGCCTTCTTTTCTTAAAAAAAACAAAACCAAAAACAAACAAACAACAAAACCCAAAAAAACCCCACAAATTAACCTGTATATTAGAAAACAGAACTGGTAATCATGCATAGGAAAAATGCACTAGCAGCAGTTGGTATGGTATGTTCTGGCCTTGAAACAGCACAGCCCTTAGTGGGGAGGGAAGGTGTAGACAGGCCTGAGTTGCGGAGGACCATAAGTATTCTTGTGGGTTTCAGCAGAGCTCAGATTACGTGTTGGGTAAGAGAATATTTGGTCAGAGACAATATAAAAGCCATTAGCACTACTGTAATGAAAGAACTCAGCCTTAAGTGGAAAAGGTAGACAAAAGAAGCTTGAGTGTAGATGGGAAAAAAAACTACTTGGTTGAGCAGCACCAAATGCAAACTCAGCATCCTTCTTGAAACTCGGCTTCCCTAGCTCTCAGGCCACCATTCTTCTCTGGTCCTTCTATAGTCTTCACAAACCCTCATTTTCTCTACCAAAACCTAAAATGTTGTGTTTCCCAAACATTTCTTTTTACTCAACAAACCTTCTAGAGGAGCTTTCTCCAGTGCTTCACTTAACAAAATACCTTTTAAATACCAGTAAGACCTCCAAACTTACATTATCCAGCCCTGATTTTTTTCCTAGCCTTATTCTCTAGCTGCAACCAAAATTCCATTGTTACTTTCAAATTCAAAATAACTGGGGATCACATCTGCTCCATATCACTCCACTGGTTGCTTCTCTTAGTAGCTACCTTTGATAGTAGGAAAACTAGACCCTTTTATCAAACTTGGTTCCTTCAAAATCACTAAACACCATCAATTTTCAGTTTTTATTTTTTATTCATTCCTCCTAAGTCCTCTGCCACTTACCTAATTTAGCCCTTATAATAGAAAGCCAGTCTTTGAAAGCTTTGCTGAATAAGCTATATTTGAGGTGGATCTTGGATGATGAGTAGGGGAACTTTAGATACAGAAGGGAGAGCAAGACATCACAGAAAGACCAGCTTGTAAAAGACAAAGATCAGATCGCATCACATTTGAGGACGTTGGAGACAAGGCTTGAAAGAAAGATAAGCCGAGGCCAGATTGTATAGCCTTTTTTGTTTGTTTTTAAAGATTTATTTATTTCAGAGAGAGAGTGTGTGTGTGTGGATGGGTAGGGAGGGGCAGAGGGACAGGAGAAGCAAGCTCCCTGCTGAGCAGGGAGCCTGACTCTTGGCTCAATTCCAGGACTCTGAGATCACAACCTGAGCCAAAATCAAGAGTCAGATGCTCAACCAACTGAGCCACCTTCGTGCCCCCAGATCATACAACCCTTTATGCCATGCTGAGGAGGCTTAATTTTGTAGAAAGGAGTACTTGAAATTTTGTAGAAATTGAGTACTTGAAACAGAGGTGTCAAAAGGAGCTTGTGTTTTAGAAAGATAAGTTTGTTATATCAGAAGGAAGGTCCACTAGTTCCAAACTTTAGGCACTTGGAAACATGTGGGGACATTATTTGTATGTCACAATAACTGAGGGATGCTACTGGCATCTAGCAGGCAAAATCCAGGCATGTTGATGTTCTCTGCTGTAGGGAGCGGTCTCCCATAATGAACATCCTTCTCCAAAAGCCAGTGGGACCTCACCGGAAAATACTGAACTAAGTTAAGCATTCAGTAAATGTTTATTATGATGGGGTTTTTAAAAATAAACATGTAAACTTATACTCACCTAGTTTTTAAGATGCCAGGAATAAATCCCTATTCAGTAAGTATAGAAAGTAGTAAAAAGAATACTGCCCAATTCAGGAGGGGTCTACTTCAACCGATGGCTCTTTCAGACAAGCCCTTGAAGAGATAAAACCACAAACTCTGGACAAAGTATAGAAATGGAAAGCAACCCAATAAAGGCTGATCAGTAATATTTTTTTTTTTTCAGGCTGACACTGAAGAGAGTACTTGGAAGAAGAAGATAGGAGATGAATTTCCCATTTTATAGTTTTTGCCTGAAGGCAGCCCTCCGGCTGAATCATTGGAGCCTTTAGTTTTACAGACTTGAAGAACCCTGGGGCAGAGTTTGGGGCAACAGTAGCTGCAAGAAAAGGAAGATATAGAAATAGAAATAATGGAAAGAAAAGAAGAGTGAGCTCCCTAATTTCTGTGTATGAACTGTGCCACACACTCTGGCTTCTCTCTAAACTGTGGACACACACAAAAGATTCCAGGTTAAAGAAGGGAACGGACATTTGAAGTACTTCAGGGGAGCAAGAGCTTGCAACTGAGTTCTGCCAGTTAACTTCCAGCTTTAAAAAAAGAGTCTTTGGAGAAATGTATTATAACATAGATTTCTACATATTTTATTAGCCGTGTCTAGGACAAAGTCTAAATTACTAACATATGAAGAAACAGGAAAATATAGTCTATTCTCAAAAGAAGAGGCAATTGAAGAAGATGAAATGAGCAGATAAAGATTTAAAGCAGCTATTTAACTATGTTCAAGGTTGTAAGGGAAAATGTGCTTGCAGTAAATGAAGATAGGAAATCGAAGCAGCACAGACATATAAATTATAAAAACGTGAAGGAATTTCTAGAATTAAGAAGTATAGTAGTTAAAAAAAGTTCACTGAATGAGCTTAAAAGGGATTACAGAAAAGTCAGTGACCTAGAACAGTGATCAACAGATATAATCCAACTGAAGAGGAAAAAAAGATGAAAAAAAAATCTATGAGATGATATCAAAAGTTCTAGCACATATGTAAAAGGGGAGGAAAGAAAAATGAGATTGAGAAATATATGACAAAATTTTCACTTTCAGAGGGAAGTAGTTTTTTTTTTTTTTATACACAAAGGGAGAAAACAATTTCAATATACTGACTTCTTACCGGAAACAATGGAGGCCAGAAGACAGTGGAGGACTATCTTTAAAGTATGAAAGGGGGGTGGGAATAAACTGTCAATTCAGAATTACATATGCAGCAAAGCACTCTTCATAAAGGAAAACAAAGTAAAGACATTTTCATGTATAAGGAAACTAGGATAATTCATTGCCAGCATACCTGAACAGTCATATAGGTGGTGATATTTTTCAGGAGGACATGAATGATGTTACAAGGAAACTTGGATTTTCAAAAGGAAAAAAGTGTTGGAAATGACAATGTGGGTCAATATAAATGAGGTTTTTTTCCCCTTGTTTAAAGTGTACACGACTACTCAAAGTAAATTATTATGGTGTGGAGTCTGTACTGTACGCTATCTGCAATTCATAGAACAACTGTAAGATAACAAATGGAAGAAGTGGGTAAACACCCTGTACGATTACGAGGTTTCTATATTTTATGTGAAGTGGTACAAATATTAACTGTAAATAGGTTGTGTCAAGTTGTATATCTTGATACGGGCTTGGTTTATTCAAGTGTCTGCATTTATTAAGATTCATGGATTAGTACACTTCACATTTATGTATTTCATGGAATGCAAATTTTACCTATAAAAAACTTTTTTTAAAAAAGTAGATCTTTAGCTAACAATATACAAGTTGAATTCTATAGGAAGAAAGAGTACTGTGATGTCCGAAACTTGTATTACCTGTATTTAAACAGTAAGATAGGTGGATTGGTGGATAGAGGGATGGATAAATACGTGCTAAAGTGAATGCAGTAATATTTTAACTGTAGAACCTACATAGTGGTTATATATACATTCTCTGTAAAATATATCTTAACTTTTATATGTTTGAAAATTTTCGTGAGAAAATGTTAAAAAAAGAATACTGCCCATCTACGTTTGTAATCAAGTCAGGGTGGAGAAAATAAAACACGACAAAGGGGAAAACTGTGAAATGGAGGATACAAAAAACTATAAAGAAGGAAAGAAAAGAGAGTAAAATTAAAACAGAGGTAGAAAGAACCAAATGGTAAGGGAGAGATAGGGATGGGGCGGGGGAGAGAGAAAGAAAAGGAGATTAATGGGAAAATGGAAATGATAAAATGTTATTATTATTGTTGGTCTTCTGAAACTTTCCAATAAATTAATTTTGAAGTTAAAAATTACAAAGAAGTATCTTGTTATGGAATTCAATATTATGCACATGTGAAAATTTAGGTATTTTCCTCAAGATCTGAAAACTTGTTTACTTCCGTTCTAAAAGTCCCCTTGACGTCCAGAATTGTTTGACTACCTTATGTCTTGCCATTGAAAATTCTATAGGACATCACTTGCAGTTGTAATAATATCAACCACTATTTACTTAGGACCAGATATGGAAAGAAGCTTGGACTGTACATATTCAGTAAAAAGTTTCTAATCTTCCAAGTTCCACCCCCTAAACTAGCAGCTCTACTCATCATCACATAGTGTCTCATTTCAAAGCTGATGCTTTTCACTTAGCAATATTTCCAGGAAACTTTTGACTTACCATATAAATATATTCTTCTTTATCATTTCAATGCTAAGTGTTTCATAATTAAATAATTGTTAATTAAGCTATGCTTCATACATATGCTCTCCAAGAAGCAGTATTTTTCCTTATCAATCATGTAACATCGATGAAGGCAAGGCCCATGTCTAGGTATTGCTGCTACCTAGCACAGAGTTTAGTACACAGAAGGTCCTTGGTAAATATTATTGGATGACTGACTCACAATACCCCTTTCTCAAGTGATTGTAAACAGAAATTATCAAGTTAAGAGAATGGCAAATTTTGAATAATTACAAGAGATATAAGTTTTAATAGCATTCTGTTCCTATGTATGGGAATCCTATATTTCAACATATTTTGCTATCTCAAATAGTTTAAAGGACTTACTGAGAAATGACTAACTCAGAACTTTTAAAAATGGAAAGTCGAGTGACGAATTTATATTATAAAAATAAGTGCCTGTTTTGCTTATTACTAGTAATAAATCTATATTCTTATAAAGTTCAAAGGAAAGAGAAACTGGTATTTGTCTTTATCCAACTCAGATTCAACTTTTATGAAGACAGTAATAAGCTCATATCAGAATCAAATAAATTTCAGAACTCAGTTTGAGAGAAAAAGGAAGGGCTTTAGTTAAAATCTTTACAATAAAATAATTATGATTATAAATCTCTTCAGTTAAATATGTACACATTACATGGTATTTTAAAAAAGAATGAAAATGAGTAGTTTTTCAAGCAATCTAATGCACAAATATACCATCTTTTAGAGTATAATGTCAGTTGAACATTCTTAAACAGCTGTGTCAGGCAATGGCTCTGCTTTGTGCAAAACATGATAAGCAAAATTAAGAAAAATTCTGCAAAATTCTTTAGTTCCCCAAGGAAATTACTAAAAAAGAAAATAGTAAAAGGGAAAAAAAAAAGATGTACTCTCGAGCTTGATTGTATACAGAGGCTAGAATGACCAGCACTAATGTAACCCCCATATCTGCTAAATAAGTCCTTGGGTAACTTTAGTTTGAAGTTAATAGTTGAAGTCCTAGCAATTGTGCTTTTATGCAGCCACATGGCCAATAAGGTAGATGTTGTCATAAAGGTGCCCTACAAAATCTTCACTAATGTTTTGAGCAGCACGACGGGTATTTCGAATAAATTCTCTTTTTGACATTTTATTCTTCACATGAGGGCTAGTGAGGTCAATGGAAAGTAGAATCAAAGAGTAGCACAGTACATAGACAGCATCTGGAATTAAAAAGAAACACCTCAAATTATTAGGTGGTTTGAAAAATGTGGTCCCAAAGGAATTACCTAATGCAAAATTTTTCATAATACAAATAAATTGAGATTGGCTCATAACTAAACATAGAATGGCTAACTCATCTCAGTTTGTCTGGGCCTTTTCCAATTGTAGCGTTGAAAATCCTGTGTCATGGGAAATTCTTCAATTCCAGACAAACAGGGATAGTTGATCATCCTAACTGACCACCAATTAATGACTATTTCCTTCAACTCCCAAAGCATTTTAGAATAGTTTGGGAATTTATAATAAAAGCTCATTCCAAATTTTAAAATTTCAGAATTGGCTTTATTTTCATCTTTGCTTTCAAATGTGATACTCCCATTCAATGACCCATAAAATACATTTGTACTTTTTTACTGTTACAAGTATAGTAGTTAAAAAAGTACTTCCTATTAAAAAAAAAACCCACATATTTATTTACATAGAATGTTTTTATAAAAATCTAACTGGAAAATATTTAATGACAAAGACATGCATTAACAGTCCTTCAAAATAAAATGTAAACAATTTATAAGATTGTTAAATTAATATCCACCTTTGAGATATGTATTTTTAAGGTCCATGGAATTTATGTATTAATTTCAAAAGTAAATTTTTAGGGACAAGATTGTTAAACCTGAGCAGTATGCAACAACAACAACAAAATGTCTTTATATCTACACAAGGCAGTATCTGATGTTTACTATCAAAATAGTAACAAACCTCAAGATACTTGTATTATTATTTCTGACAACTACTTGCTAGTATTATGGGGTTTTTATTTCAGAATCCTACAGTCTTAATAAAGCAAAGTTAAATATTATGTTTTATAAAAACATTTTCAACCAATTTCATATGATGGGTAAATGTTTTTGTAATCTCCACTTAATAAGCACAATAAAATTTTTGAGATGAAGAGAAAAGTGAAGCTCTATCAAATGAAAAAAATACACAGGGTACTCAGGTTATATTGCACATACGTAGATATATACTCATTCACACATTATGAAAATTAGTTGTATTAAAAATAAATTTTAGTAGAAAAATTATAGGTGTTAACCTATGTAATATATAAACTATGAAAAGCTTTAAAAATAATTTCTCAAGTTTTTACTTAAATTAGTAATACCCAATTCTCAATCAAGAATAATATTAATGCATCTATAGCTAAATCTTTCTTCCTAAAACAGTGTGTTTACTACATATAAATGACAGCCATGACAAACTATTCTAAACTCACATAAATGTTGTAGTCTATAGAATTACTCATTGCTACAAGTAGTAAAAGAAATACTTGTAATGACTGAAAGCATGTTTCCCCATGGTGAGAAAAAAAAAGTCTCATATACTACTATTTTTACCTACAGGTGGGAAGGGGAATGGAAGGAATTCACTATACATATTCTTACCAGGACTAAGGCCAAGTTCTCGCATTAAATCGGGGTTACAAGCACAGAATCTATGTGAGAACTTTGTTATGAGAGTTTCAAGATACTCCCCACGCTCTTCAGGGGCATGGATATGACGAAAAAATTCTCTCAGTGCATTAGGCAAAAACTGATTTCTAAAATTATGCAACGTTACAAGGTCATCCAAGACATCTCTCCTAGTGGAAAAAGAAAAAGATATAGCTTTAGTCAACAGTTCTCTACTAAAAAAATGATAAGGACTCATAAGTTATATTTTTGGATGAAAATACTTTATTATTGATTCTCAGATCAGCTAATCCTACAAAGTATATATAATCCTTAAAATTAAAAAATCTAACTCTGATTATTTGAGACATTAAATAATTTTTAAATTTTCTGTGAATAGGTTATAACAAAGTAAGGTGAAACTAGTAATTCTAATTACAAAATGAAGAAAAAATTTTTGCAATATTAAAAGGGGCGGCTTCTTTTCGTGTGTGTGTGTGTGTGTGTGTGTGTGTGTGTGTGTATTTTGGCTAAATTCAAACAGCAACAGAATTCTTTATATTTTTTAACTATGAAAATAATAACAGTTTTCACTTTTCACAGCAATCCACACCACCAGAGTTAACAACTATTTATGTAGACTTTAAAAAATGTCAACATATAGTATATATTTTTCTAGTATTTGCTTTTCTCATTTCATCCGGTATATTATGAACAGCTTTCTATATCTTTACACACAGATCTAAGTCATTCTTTTTAATGATTCATCAGTACCTCATCTTATGGAGGTAACAATTCTACTTATATACATTTGGGTTATTTACAATTATATAAATATTTTTGTAAGTGTATGTGTGTACATGTGTGTATAAATATTTGTATATGTGTACACTTTTTTTTATCAATGACAATCTAATATATAGTCATCCTTTGTTTACGCTTCAATTCTTGCTGAGCTCAACCATGATTATATGATCATAATCTTTAATTTCTACCAATTGTTTATGGCAGGGATAGACAAATTATAGCTAGTGAGCCAAATATGGCCCACTACCTATTTTTGTAAATAAAATTTTATTAGAACACAGCCATACTTTGTTTACATACTGTTTGTCTGCTTTCAGACTACAATGGCAGTTATAAATAGCTGTGAGAAAAATTTTTCAACTAGATGACCGCTATATGGTATAGTTTTAAAAGTAAAGCTTAACTCATTAAAAGCATTATCTAATTCATTTCTGATGAAAACTCAAAATTTTTTTTTCTTTTTACCTTTCATCAAGATAGATTCTCAGTTTTTTCCAATTTAGTGTTCTTGTACAGAAGATAAACTTTGCTATTTCCTTTGGTGAATCATCTAGGATACCCTTGGACATAAAGTAGTTCACTCCCTAAGGCAGAAAGACAAGTCTACATAAATAAAGTCAGTCTTTATTTATAAATTTTATCAATTAGGTGATAGCGGAACAATAGCCATAAATTCTTTCCAGCATAAATAGACTTTTTATAGCTTTAACATGCAAAATACAAGCTAGAACTTGAGCTGAAAATATTACATGTGGTTGAGAGTTTACATGCAATGAAAAGTAGGAAATTCAAAGTTAAGACTCCTAAAGTCACCCTAATTCAATTTTCTGGCTCATGTCAGTTAAAACTAAGTATACAGAAATATGGCTTATATGGTGATGGTGGTTGGGGGCCAAGGGAAACTACTATGCAGACTTTAAAATAAGCCTTGAAACAAACACTTCCACTGCCTAATAGAAAACAAGATTTCTTAGACATATTCTAATACACTATTCAAGGAAAAAGCTTGAGAAAAAATGATTCTCCTAATCAAAGATCAACAATTTTATTCTGTAAAGAAAGATAATTAAATTATTTGGCTTAAAGTAGGCACAGTTCCAGGTGGGTTTATTGTCTGTACACACTTTGGCTTTAACGTGTAGCATTGCTACGTTACACAAGAATTTAGCTTCAACATATAGTGAGGCAAAATATAAGACAAAACAATTGCAATGTTTTATAATAGGATTTATCTTTGAATTTCCTTTTCCCTGCATGCAAAGTTTTCCAGAGAAGCATTATCCACAGTTTGTACCTATTTCCAGATTTAAATCAACAACAACAAAACATCAACAAAAAAATTGAACAATGAAACCAATGTTTTCTCATGTATATGGAGGTCACATTCAAATAAATACCTTATGTGGATTTGAATGTGCAGTTATTGAAATAAAAGGCAGGTGTGTTTATTTCAACTCGTAGTTATCCAGATACATGCGTTCCCATGAATACTTATGTCTGGATAATAGCACACTGTGTGCAGTTAATTAGTAGAGAAAATGATGTATTATATACACGCAACGTAGTGTTTTCACACATAAATTCCTTCAGCATTTCTTCCCTTTTACAAACACATATAGTATTCAGAAATATTGCAACCATTAAGAATTTAAAAAGTTGGGAGAATTTTTATGACACACTCTTCAGATAAAAAAGTGTCATAAAATTTTTGTATTAAAAAATTAAAAAGCAGTTTGGTACCATGAGGTAATGCCTTTGAAAGGTTATAATTATCGGTAAATTGTAATTCAAAGATAAGATTTTTTAATATAAAACTAATTTTATGAGCCATGAGGAAAATATCCTAATGACAATGTTATCAGTTTCTCATGTGAATTTTAATAGCACAAAAGCAGTGCTAAAGCACTGGATTAAAAAATGTGTCTAAGAAGAACAGAATGTGAAAACATGAAACTTTCTGGTCAACTCAAATGTAAGCAGTATTTCAGACTGCATCCTGGATACAAGGCTAGGAAATACAACATGGTCAAGATGGAAAGCCAAAGAATTTGTCTGGAATAAGGCTCTCAGCAATTGTCTGAGGGGGTAGGAACTAAAGAAAGAGTAATGCTTGTTCCATCCTTTCCTCCATTAGTTTGAATAATCGAGAGTTGACTGTATGTTTTAATTCATCTACTTAGTAAAAACTGTCTTTTGATTTTTTCCAAAATTCCTCCATTTGAGAGAATAACAAAATTTCAGAAGTATTTGCAGTGCTTAATTTGAATCTAAGCTAGTCAAACCACAAGGAATGTCAACTAATTATTTAATAAGTTCTTTATTTATGCTTACCTATAGGTCAATACTTAAGAGATGCAAAACTAATTATAATCAATTTTTAGAATTATACAAAATATTAAAAAACCTAAATGATCCATTAAATAGTACATAATTCCCTAATCATGATATATGTCTTTTAATATCATTTGATGCTCCTTAGTTACAAAATAGCATTGGTATTTGCCTCATGTAAGCATCCTAAAAATATGTTGTTGATAATTTTCATTTTTAAGGAATACAAGTTTTAAAAATTTAATCTCTCACCTAACTCGAAGTCTCCAAAATCAATCATATACAGAGGTGTAAGCAAGAACACAAACAGCTTTAAACCCAATCCTGAAAATGAGGGACATAGCTTGAAATAAGCCAACTCTGTTGGCTTTATGAGAAAAGGAGGTATCAGTTTTCAAGCCTGGGATTTCTCTGGAAAGGAAGATTACTTCAGAAGGGCTATCAAAGTGACGGGTCAAGGGGTATGAAATAGGAAAAGGCATGAGATCAGATTATAATTTTCTTCAATAACCAAGCTGCAACCATCCAAATTCTTATCTTGTTATGTAACTGATGAACTACAAAAGAAAACACAATATGAGATTGACTAAATAACTACATTTGTTTACTATATGGTATACATATTTTTACAAAATTTTAATATAGTGGTTTTTTTTAAGATTTTATTTGACAGAGAGACACAGCGAGAGAGGGAACATAAGCAGAGGGAGTGAGAGAGAGAGAGAAACAGGCTTCCCACCGAGCAGAGAGCTGGATGCAGGGCTTGATCCCAGGACCCCAGGATCATGACCCAAGGCGAAGGCAGACTCTTAATGATTGAGCCACCCAGGTGCCCCAAATATAATTTTAAAAGAATGGTACAGAGAGATCGCTACATCACAAAGCATGTTACTAATCAGGACTAGAGCTCTCAGCAGAGTGAGAGTATGCATGTGGTGTCTCATAGACAAAGGAAATCATGAACATTAGTATTAGTCTATACTAACATAGTTTCCAGAAAAAAAACAGAAGGCAGTAGCTCACTATTGGTCACATAATTCACTACAAAAGTGTCAGATTATGGATGTCACATTTTGTGGGGTATATTGACAAACTAGAATTTATCTGGATAAAGGAAATCAGGACCTCATAAAATTGTTGAAGGGTATAGAATCCCTGTTAGATAAAGAAGAGTTGAAGGATGTACTGATATTAGGCCTAAAGAAGATACTTAAGAAGTTTAAGATTTTGAGACATCTGAAAGCTTTTATCATAAGGAAAAAGAACATTGTATGTGGTTTTAGTGAAGATCTTAAGCTGATGAAAAGTAAAGAACTTCTTTCCAGAATAATGCACATACACATTTTTTAAATATACATTAAATGCCTGAAGCCCATCTAAGGACTCCAAGTTGGGAATCCCTATTCTAGATGCAGGAGTATGGCTACTGAGTGTCCGTAATACAAAGGGAGGTTAGTGCTATATAAGGAAGACCACACTTGGAATTATAGCTGAGCTGTTCAGGGCCAGTGGTTTGTCATTTGCTTGATTCAATTTTTTTTTTTTTTTTTTTTTTTACATTCCAAAATAAGCTTAAGCTTCAAATTATTACTACTTAGTTTAGTTTGATTGCTTAATCTGTATACATTTTAACTCCATTATGCAAACTCTACACTGTTCAACTTGTAGAATTATCTGGATTCTTAGTTATGGTGTAGTTCCTCCTCTTTCACATGGCAATAATTCTATGACATTTTTGTCATATAACTTATAAACTTATATAACATATAAATCATGATGGTGCCAGTCCTATAATGAATTGGCTCCATAGCATAAAGGGAAGCTTTGTCATCTGGAAGAAGACAATTGACCAAAATGGATTTTATTTAAAAAAAAAGTTTTATTTATTTATTTAAGATTTTATTTATTTATCTAGAGAGAGAGAGAGGGAGCACAAGCAGGGGGAGTGGCAGATGGAGGAAGGAGCAGGCGTCCCACTGAGCAAGGAGCCCCACTGAGCAAGGAGCCCCGGGTGGACTTGATCCTACTGGGATCATGACCCGAGTCAAAGGCAGACACCTAATCAACTAAGCCACCAAGGCATTCCTATAAAAAAAGTTTTATTTTTATTTTTAATTTTTTTCAATAGTTTTAAAGGAAAGTTACAGTGGGATAAATGAAAGTCATATCATGAAAATAGATTGGCTATAAACATTAAGATTCATATTTCTCTGGAAAATCATAAAAGTAAATAATATTCATATTAAAAATTCAAAATTCCTTACTAATGTGAGAGAGAGAGTGAGAGAGCATTTGCCTGAGCAGGGGTGGGGCAGAGAGAAAATCTTAAGCAAGCTCTATGCTCAGTGCATACTAGGGGCTTGATCTCACAATCCTGAGATCATGACCTGAGCCAAAATCAAGAGTCAGATGCTTAACCAACTGAGTCAGAGAACAGAGAAAAGAGATATTCTTATAACCATAAATATTAATTTGGAAAAAAATCCAAAAATTTAAAATCTACTCTATAACTTGACAAATGTGTCAATCTTTCTTGCTGCTAACAGGATTGGTGCTCCAGTAATGTAATTTTTTTTCAGATATATTTTTTTGCTATTAATTATTTTTATTAACATGTAATGTATTATTTGCCCCAGAGATACAGGTCTGTGAATTGTCAGGCTTACACATTTCACAGCACTCACCATATCACATTACCTCCCCAATGTCCATAACCCAACCACTCTCTCAAAACCCCTTCTCCCCCGAGCAACCCTCAGTTTGTTTTGTGAGATCAAGAGCCTCTTATGGTTTTTCTCCCTCTCGATCCCATCTTGTTTCATTTTTTCCTTCTTTACCCTCCAACCCCCACACCCTGCCTCTCAAATTCCTCATATCAGGGAGATCATATGATAATTGTCTTTCTCTGATTCACTTATTTTGCTAGGAGCTGGTTCTTTGAAAGAATTAATAAGGTTGATAAATCCCTGGCCAGACTTCTCAAAAAGAAAACAGAAAGGACCCAAATAAACAAAATCATGAATGAAAGAGGAGAGATGACAACCAACACCAAAGAAATACAAATTAAGAACACATTATGAGCAACTATACACCAGCAAATCTGACAATCTGGAAGAAATGGATGGATTCCTCAAGATATATAAACAAACCGAACCAGGAAGAAATAGAAAACCTGAACAGACCCATAACCAGTAAGGAGATTGAAGCAGTCACCAAAAATCAAGAGCCCAGGACCAGACAGCTGCCCAGGGGAATTCTACCAAATATTTAAAGAAGAATTAATACCTATTCTCCTGAAACTGTTCCAAAAAATAGAAACGGAAGGAAAACTTCCAAACTCATTTTATAAGGTCAGCATTACCTTGGTGCCCAAACCAGACAAAGACCCCACCAAAAAGGAGAATTACAGACCAATATCCCTGATGAACACAGATGCAAAAATTCTCACCAAAATACTAGCCAATAGGATCCAACAATACATTAAAAGGATTATTCACCATGACCAAGTGGGATTTATTCCTGGGCTGCACGGTCAGTTCAATATCCACAAATCAGTCAATGTTAAACAATACATTAATAAAAGAAAGAACAAGAACCATATGATACTCTCAATAGATGCTGAAAAAGCATTTGACAAAGTACAGCATCCTTTCCTGATCAAAACTCTTCGAAGTGTAGGGATAGAGGGTATATACCTCAATATCATCAAAGCCATCTATGAAAAACCCACAACGAATATCATTCTCAATGGTAAAAAACTGAGAGTTTTTCCCCTAAGATCAGGAACATGGTAAGGATGTCCACTATCATTACTGCTACTCAACACAGTACTAGAAGTCCTAGCTTTAGCAATCAGACAAAAAGAAATTAAAGACATCCAGATTGGCAAAGAAGAAGTCAAACTATCACTCTTTGCAGATGATATGATACTATATGTGGAAAACCCAAAAGACTCCACTTCAAGTCTTCTAGAACTTGTACAGGAATTCAGTAAAGTGTCAGGATATGAAATCAATGCACACAAATCAGTTGCATTTCAAGTATTTCAGTAGTTCATTGGAAGGAAAAAATCACTGTGGGACAGGGCATTTAGATAAGTTTTCCTGGAATACCTACTTTAATGGAGTGGTTTAAATAGCTCAAAATGAGGGGAACACTGGAGATGAAAATTTTAGTCAATGTTATATTATATGAGCAAAAGCATTATAAGATAAAAAAATCAGGCCATTTTCAGGAAAATAGGGGAACTATCTTGGGTTTGAGAGCCAAGTCTGGAAGTAGACTGTAGCAGAAATAGCACTGAATTTTAAGGTAAGGAGTTTATCTTCTCCCTCATATGTAACTGAAAGCCTTATATGATGAAGCAATGGCCTGCAATATAAATTTGACAGTATTATAAAGAGAAATAATAAAAGGGAAACTAGACAGTAAGCTACTACAGATGTTCGGGCTTAAAGCAACACAAATGCAAAGGAAATAATCTATCCTAAAAACATATGAAAAAACCCACATATGCTATGTATGTATATGAAAATATGATGTGAGAGCATATATTATTATCATGGTGGTTATCAAGTCAAGGAATAATGAAAAGTGAAAGATAAGGTTAACTGATGTTTCTGGCTTAGACAAAAAGGGAAATGACTGATGGGGGAAAACTCAGGTTAAGAGGGTGTTGATTTAAACAAAACAGTAATGAGTTTGGACTTCAAAATGTTACCTTCGGATGATGACAGGTAAAACTACAAAGGCGAAATAGGCATCTGATAGTGTAATAAGACATAAAGAAAAAAGTGAGAGTTGAAAGTACAAACTAAGGATACTGAATAATAAGAATCAGTAAAGGAGGAGGCAGAGATGGAAGAAAGCAGAGACAGAATAATGTTCCAGAGGCTAAAAGTCTTTGAAATGTAAAGAAAAGGGTATACAATGCAATTCCTAGTATAATTGAAAGTATAATTACCTAGTATAATTAGAAGAGGGACCAAATCATGGTTCTGTGATTTTGTGAACATAATTTACTCAAACTTTCCAAACCTTATTAGTTTCTTAATCAGTAAAAATCTTATTTAAGTGGCTACTGTGAAGATATGAGAGTGTCTAGCATAGAACATGGCTAATATCCTTTTTCCTTTAGGTAGCTCAAGGAGATGAAAATGAGAAATAAGGCAGTAGATTTGGTGACTGGGAGAAAAGAAAATAGTGCCTTTCAAGGGGTCTCTTTCCATAGAGTGATGGGGGCTCAAGGCTAAGAAGAAAGCTAAGGAATGAGCTCATGGTAAGGAAACTGATAGCCCAGTTACTTGAAAAATTTATTAGTACAAAGGAGGAAAAAAAATATTAAAGAACACTGAAGGTCAAAGAGAGAAACAACTGTTTTTTCAAGACAATTCTGACCCATGCATATCAGAAGATGCAAAAAAGAGAATCAACAGGGAGAGGAAAAGATTGGCAAAGAAACAATAAGAGATAATGAAAGCGGCAAGGTAGAGAAAAGGGGAGCAGGAGAAAGACTGAAAATACAAGTGGAACCAAAACTCACCATGCTCTGGCCTAGGTCCAAACACTTCCCACTGTAGGCAAGGAGAGAGCCTGCAGAGGACTGACCTGAGGGACAGAGCAGCCCATAAGCAGAGTACACTAGTACTCACCAAAGATATTTCCCGAAGCACCAGATCCTGGAGAGTATTTGACTTCCTTTTCATAGTCATTACTCTCAGGAGCAAGAAACATAAATGGCCTTCCAAACACAAAGACAGAGACCTAGACAAAATGCTAAGATGGAGAAATTCATCCCAAAAGAAAGAACAAGAAAAAGTCATGGCCAGAGATCTAAGTGAATAAGACAAGTAATATGCCTGATCCAGACTTTAAAGCAATAATCATAAGGATACTAGCTGGGCTTGAGAAACACATAGAAGACACCAAGGGAGTCTCTTGATGCAGGGATAAAAGAGCTTAAAACCAATCAGACCAAAATGAAAAATGCAATAACCGAGATTTGAAACTGATTGGATGCAATGGCCATAAGGATGGAAGAAGCAGAGTAACCAATTAAGTGATAGAGAAGATAGAATTATTAGAAAGTAATGAAACCAATAAAGAGAGGGAAGGAAAAATCTTGGATCATGAATGTAGACTTAAGGAGTTGGTAATGCTTTCTGAGACCGGAGGAGAGGACATTAGAGCTGGTTCAGAGACAGGCATATTAAGAAACTGATAAAGGCAGAAAACAGAACATATTGGTTTTCTTCTTAGGGTGCATAAACCATCTAGAAATAGTTGGAAAAGAGCTGAATTGGATCCCACGTGAAGTGGTAAAGATTTCTATCAACAATGGGAATCTACTAGGAATAAATTCCTCTTCCCTGTTCTTTAATTTCACATATGATACACTGGGAATCTACTAGGAATAAACTCCTACTAGAAGGAGTGCCAAGCAAGTAGGGGGATGTTAATGTAATTCATCCCATCTCATTTTTTTTGTTTGATTTGATAGAACAGATGTTTACAATAATTAAAAAAATTAAGAAATTTTGTACAGTAGACTCCATAGAGTGTGTTATTAAAAACTTAGGCAAATGACAGCCTCAAGACTTACAGAATCAAATTACAGTGGTGAACTGTTTTGATGTAATTTGTTTAGGAGGCAAATAAATAATTCAAGAAATCATGAACAGATAGTTTACACCAATATTAAGAAGGAATTTAGAATCAAGAAAAAAAATGTGTTGGATAAAGAAGATGTGGTGTGTATATACACAATGGAATATTATTCAGCCATCAAAAAATGGAATCTTACCATCTGCAAGGACATGGATGGACCTAGAGGGTATTATGCTAAGCGAAGTAAGTAATTTGGAGGAAGACAATTATCATATGATTTCACTCATATGTAGAATTCAAGAAACAGAATAGAGGATCATAAGGGAAGGGTGGAAAAAATAAAGTAAGAAGAAATCAGAGAGGGAGACAAACCGTAAGAGATACTTAACTACAGGAAACAAATTGAGGGCTTCTGGAGGTGAGGGGATATTGGGTGATGGACATTAAGGAGGGCACGTGACATAATGAAAATTGGGTGTTATATACAACTTATGAATCATTAAATTACCTCTGAAACTAATAATACACTGTATGATACTTAATTGAACTTAAAAAATAAAAAGAAAAATATGTTAGGTATTAGTCATCTTTTTTTTTATTATTTTAAGAACAGCTCTTTGCACACAATTCATGTTTTAAGATCCTTCTATGTTTCATTCCTTCTATTACATCAATACCCACATTTTCTCTCCCCTTTTAATAAAGTCTTGTTTTTTTTTAATTCAAATCATTATTATCCATTATTATCTGGTGTGGTTCAGAAGCAAAAGTCTACCATACATATATTCAGGATCAGAAATTGTACAGGTAACGGAGTGAATTCTACAAAAACAGCTATGCAAAACCAAATAAAAAAGAACCAGCTGTTGTTGCAAACCTAAAACTGACTTTAAAAATACACATTCTTTTTTTTTTTTTAATTAAAAAACAAAACAAAACAAACACTGACCACTTGTACTGAAAGTATTGGCTACTGGCACAGAGAGTTGGTAGAAACATTATGTAGCAGTCTGTATCAATAACAGAAATCACTCCAAAAACAAAACTGGTGATATCTTTGTTTTCCTAGAGAACAGCATAATATAGATATTTAGAAAAAAACTCACTTTAACTAAATTTGTTCCAATTTGCTTTTGTATACAATGTAAAATCCAGAACCACGATCACTATTTTTCAGGTAACAAACAGATCATTAGAGCATTACATAATAGAAAGCAAACTGGACACCACATTTTTAAAGGACATTTGAAGACTTTTAAAATAACAATCTTTAAATTTTAACAATAAATATTTGTAAAATAAAATATATATAAAATAACTATGTTATTTTATATATAAATACATAGTTCAATCTAGATTTCTTTTCTTTCAATGAGAAGAGATATAATAATATTCAAATATGTATTGCAGCCACAGTGAAATGAACAATTGAAATGTCATCTTTTCACATTAAAAATAATGTAAAAATTAAGAGACACAAAAAATATTATGGATATTTATTTTAGTAAAAAATAGCACAATAGAGAGAAGTCAGCCTTTTATAGGTTAAATGGAGTAATCCTATTGTCTTGTTTGAAAATAGTACTGATAGTGATATTATTTCTTCTTTTTTATAGTGCTTTCAGCATCACTTAAGCAAGATGCAAAATCTATTAATTTTTGTTCAGTTGGCAGTTCTCACTCTCCCTATTTAATCAGAGAATATGTATTCTATAGTTAAGGGAAAAAAACACATAGAACTTGAACAGGTGAAATCCATATGGGGGGATATATATATATATATATATATATATATAGTGCAAAATTAAATTAAATTAAATTAACACCTTGCTTTTTAGTTGCAGCAAAGTAAATGCAGAAGATTACTTAACAAGCAAGTTAAGACTAAGCATGGAAGTTTTTGTTCTGTCATTCCATTTCGTTCTACCCACAAACTTTTGCAGGGTTTTCATCTGTAAGTTTTCATACCACTTTCCTCTGCTGTAACAATGACCTTCAGCATAAACTTTAGAAATAACACATATTGCTTTTTTCATGTTAATTTAAGCTGTTCATGCATAGTGCAACTGTTATTCCTAACCTAGTCACTAGAGTCCAAGACTAAAGTAAAAACTATGCCAAGGTTTTTAAAGTTGTTCTATATAGAGAGACTACACAATTGACAAGAAAAGTGTTCCTCTTATTGAGGTGCCTACAGGTAGGCTATTTATTCAGTGGAAGCCTCTGTGTGACTTAGTTATAATTAAGGGAAAGGACATCATGACAATTGGGACAGAAATGTTAAGATGATTTTGATGTCAGTTTGAAATATGAACAGCAGATTCCAGTCTTGTCTGTTCCCTAGGAAGAACAGAGAGCACACACCGTCCATCCATGCTTATGTGGGAGAAGTGACAGTTGAGACAAGACAGTGCTGATATACTGCAGTCAATTCCTTTTTCTTCTTTTTTTTTTTTGTGTGAAATTAATAGATTATATTTGTTAGAGCAGTTTCAGTTTTGCAATGTGAACAAAAGTATAGACAGTTCCCATCTTGGCTCCACCCCTCAATTTGCCCACCCCATCCAGTTTCCCTAGTATAAGCATCTTGCATTGGTGCATTGGTCACCCAATTCCTTCTTATACCATTACTGAAAGTGGTCAGAATGAGACATTCTCGAGGATAATGAAGAATCATATTGTTCAGTTTTAAGTATGAAATATGGAATAAAATCAACTTATTTACAGACCCTGTTTGAAGTGGCAAGGATTTCAGCTTTCCAAAACAATTTATGGGTGTTTTTTTTTTCCCATACATCAGAGTGTACAATGTTGATGAACTGCTAAGAATAATCATACATACACCCTAAATTATTTCTAGCCAGAAGATGTTAATGGGAAATCTCACACAAAGGAGGGATAGTTCAAAAATCTAAAGAAAAATGAAAATTCTTCAAATGGAATCCAGGGGAAATGGAGAAATGTAAGACAGATTATTGTGCTTCTTTTTTCATAGGCAAGAAAGCAATGACATCAGACAAAAAATCACATGAAAGTCATATCTAGGTTTTAAATAACAAATAAAAGTTAGTTCCTATTAATTAGTTTTAATAGACTCAATCAGAAAAAGCATCACACTTTGAGTTCTAATAGTCCCCAAAAGTGTCACTCTGCTGACTAGGATAGATCAATAAGATGAAGAACATGATGTTAATTTTTAATGATAAATTACTACTATTAATATTATTGATAAGTTGCTGGTAGCTAAAGTAAGTTACTTGGAAAGGCCCCTACTTCTCTAAACTGTCTATAATTTGGAAAAAGAAAGCATTCTAGTCAAAATCTGGAAATAAAACTCTATTAGGTGGAGGTACAATTAATAATTCAAACTAATGAGAAAATGACATATTTGAATACAATACTGGCTAATTTAGAATTCCTGCTTAATAAAAATCACATGCAAATAGATTTAAGTGACCAACTTCACTTTGATAAATAAAAATTTTCTCATATTACCTAGATTCTAACATGTACATTTATAAATATAGTTTGACATCCCTGAAACAATTTTGAAATAAACAACATTAAGAAAAAACTCCAAGTCTTCAAGGAAGACAAACAGAGAAGCAAGCTGGAATTTAAACAGTAGTTTAAATAACTGCCAGCACATGTGTACACTTCTTCATGTAATTACAGTATCTGTTCATCCTACCTATATTCAGACACGACGCAGGTTTTAATCTGAACGTAATTTTGGACGCCTAATTACTGTTTAAAATGTCCTTAAAAAGATTAAACTAAGCATCACCACTAACACAAAAAGTTACTGTATATGCAAAACAGTGTTCATCACATGCTAGAAAATGAAATTAAAGGTAAAGGGTATCATCATTCAAAGCTAGCAGATGTTGGTGTGACTGATACATACATTATGAAGGAACATTACTCAGGTGTCAAATATATTTATCTACTAGGACCCAAAAGTTAAGGGAGGATGAACCCCAAGGCCTACAGCAATGTTTGGCTCTTCATAGTTTAAGTTGTCATAGTTGTACCTCTAGTATAAATATAAAACTACATTTTGGGAAGCACTTAGAGGCACTAACCATTTAGCATACACTATTTAATATTCACAGTAACATACTGTATATCATAAATATTATTGTCTTCATTTTATCGATGGGGAAACTGAAGCCCAGAGGTTAAATAATTTACATGGTCTAAGTCATATAATTAGTAAGTGGAGAGATACTTAATAAATATTTGCTGAATGAATGTTTGAATCTGTATAAAGCCTCCAGGTGGCTTTCAAGAGAAGCTATCGACTTTTAAGAATTTATAATTAAACTAAGGGGTTAAAAAAGAACAGAACATAACCACAACAAAAACTTGTGAGTTGGGTCAAAACCAGCATACTTTGAAATGCCTCAAATTATAAACTGTCAAAACTTGGGAGTCCCTAGTACAAATAATAAAAAGCAAGAGGTCATGATATCTTTACTTGCTAAAGGCCAAAGTGGTTCACAAAGATCTTAACATTTTTATTATAAAGAAGGCATCTTCAAAATATTTATGACATGAAAGAAAATGTTATATAATATTAGGAATAAATGTATACTACAGTTAATTGGTAATACATTTGCATTAATGCAGTTTTTCCTTTAGATTTTCATATTTCAAAGGCTGCAGTTAGGAGCACCTGGATGGCTCAGTCATTAAGCATCTGCCTTTGGCTCAGGTCATGATCCCAGAGTCTTTGGATCTAGCCCTGAAGACCCTGGGATTGAGTCCCACATTGGGCTCCCTGCTCAGCGGGAAGCCTGCTTCTCCCTCGCTCACTCCCCCTTGGTTGTGTACTCTCTCTCAATGTCTCTCTCTGTCAAATTAATAAATAAAGTATTTTTTAAAAAGTTGCAATTAATTTGATGGATGCAGTACAAACGATGACATCCAAGAACTGAGGAAATATTATTTTTTAGATTTCTGATAAAGAATTCATCTTTTAGAGTGAGATTCACTGTGGTATCGGTATTCACAATTGCTACATTCAGACAAGATGTGTAGGACAAGATGTGTTCTACACAAAATGACTGGACACAAGATGGGTCCAATTTTGGACATTAAAATTGAGAACTTAGGTCTAGAAAGTGTCAAGTTTCACTGAAACTGGTCACAGCAGGTAACAAAGAATATGGATGTATTAAGATGGTCAGGATACTGCAAGGAAATAAAAGGTAAACAAATTTTTATTTGAACTGTACTTAAAATATTAATACAATATTGTAAATTCACCAGGTACAGGCATCTAAATTTGCAACAAAAGAAAAATTCAAGCAAAAAAAATTTTTTTGCTCATTCCAGCACTGCACATTTTAAAATTTGTAGCATGGTTGCTGTGGTGCTAAATATTTTACCTTTATTCTTTCTTCTAGTTGAAAGTCCTAGATTAATACATTGTCTACTAATTTCTGTTTATATTTACCCTAGATAATTCACACTAAATGAGGTAACAGTATCTCCTATGACGTACTAGGGGAAAAACAAAAGCAAAATGCATCAGCTGGTTTGACTGATGAATAAGCTATAGAATATTCTAGGTCTGAATCTCTTGTTCAATTATATTAAGATGAAAGAGGGCCTGGGAAATTTGCTTCCCTTTGAAGCTTCTAAAGGGTTTACCCTAAGTCCACATACTTCTGTGGACTCATCGTATACCACATACTGGAATGATTCAGTGACAAGCAAAGGGGAGGGTAGTCAAGATCTATTATGGTCAGGGCAGTGTGTAAAATAAAGTTGACCTGAAAGACACAGGATAAAGTTACCTACTTAAATGTAAAATTAACACATGATGGATCAGATTAAAAAGAGATAAGATATATCCATCTATACATACCATATACATGCATGTTGCCCTCAAAAAAAGTGAATGGCCTCCAGTTTAGTATGACCTGACTCATCATAACAAGACTGAAAATATTAAATTATGTAGCCAGAGGGTAATATTCAGTGTTTGAGAGGCACAGTTTTCCACTTTGACTCTAACACAAATCAAGAGAAAGGGTTTTGCCAATTAACTTGAATATTTTAGCTTTCTTGGGTAAATAATTCCAATAGAGAAAGCTTTTCAAGCTATATACAGTGACGGACTCCTCTCCGTGTCAACTAGTTCCCTTGCTCTGACTAGATTCTCATCAGCAAATTGGGGATAAAATTAATTTGCTAATAAAAATTAGCACTGTTTATTCTTATAAAAATAATTTGTGTTCAGGATTACGTATCAAATTCTTAATGAGTCCATGTAATGATGATGATGATGATGCATTAGGATGCTCTTGATTGCAAACAACAGGAACCCCTATTCAAAAGAGTAAAGGGATTTACTTTCCTATACAATAAGAAATTTCAAAGTATTTTGGCTCCAAGGTTGTTAGGCTCATGGACCCAATTCTTTCTTCCTATTTGCCTATGTTAATAGCGCTCATGGCTGCAAAATGGATGCATCTGTTCCTATCATTATACACTCATACATTAGTCCCAGAAGTATACACATGTATACACATGTACAGGTATGTACACATATACACAGATATGGTATTACCTTCTTCTGTCTCTTTTTTGAAACTTAAAATTTTCTTTGCACATGTTTCTTCCAATCTTACAGGTCAGAATTAGACAGCATGGACGCCAAGCCAAGAGGAATAATATTATCATGATTACCCTGGAATAATCTGTGTACAACTCCTGAGGCTGGGAATGGAGCTATCCTTTCAGCTGCCTGAAGTTCTTTACCTAGTAGTAGTCTACGTGAGTATCTGAGTATCTGAGTAGTCTAAGTGACATGATTTAAACCCTGTCCATACAGGTCTATGTGATTTTTTTTTAATTCCTTTTATGATAGGATATAGTGATATTAGAAAGACCTTGAAGACATCTCCTGAGTTCCACTTCTATCCTTCTGTTTTCCCCACTTTGTGGGAAAACTATTTTCCGCTGATAATTAGGCTTCATTACTTCAACCACAGCTTAATTACCGACCCTTATCCTTTTTTTTTTTTTTTTTGTCAGTTTTGATCAGTGGCAGGAGGACCTATAACCGCAAGTAGGTAGTCTCAGCAACCAATTTGAATTTTTGTGCCACTTATCAATAGTCCTCCTTTGGGTACTAAGGCTTCGAAGCCAGTAGAGCCCAGAAATAAAAGCAGAAAAACAAATTCAGTAAGTGGCCCACTAGTGAAACTCATGCTGCAGATGCTTGGGCCTGCCTCAAAGCCATTTCACTCCTTTCACTGCTTTAGCATCTTAGCCACAGTTGCTAAATCATGGTAACTCTAAACCAATTAGTAATTCCATCTATTCTGTTCTCAATAGGTCTAGGAATGTTCATGTGATTCAGTATGTCCATTAGAAATCAGGAGAAGTACATGAAAGGCTCCTGATTTTTCTTCCTAATAAGCATAAGAAATTCGAGGAGAGTTTCTTTGTTTTGCCCCCATCTTTGTGATGAGGATACTTTCATACAAGATGTGATATTTTGAGTGGTGGTGGCCAACTTACTATCAAAAGAAAGCAGAAGTCAACAACACACCTTGAGAGTCTGTGAGGAGATCTGTCTATCACTGAAATAACTCTCGGATACCCACATATGGGTCTCTTTGGAGGTAAATATACGTGGTTAAGCCATTATTAAACTGTCTTGGTTTGTTCCAGCCAAAACACCCTATGTGATACATACTGGAGAAAGTGGGCAGTATATGTGCCAAACTTAAAAGCATCCTAGTGGCCTATCAGCCTTTGCTGAAAAATGTGTTGCAAGAGCTAGAGTTAGTATAGAGAATGAGATATCAAGGGTGTAATGATAAATTATCTGTGTAAATTATTTGATATAAATGCCTGTATCAATGTCTAAAAGTAATTATTTGAATTCAATATTCCTATCAGGTTTGTTGTCTTACCCTTATTTTACAAAGTAACATTTTCTGTAACATATTAGATGACAATCAAAATACAGAACATAGATAAATCTCTCAGTCTTTCAAGGCACAACTCTTAGTTTTAATTTTTTTGTTTTATAATACTATCAGACAAAAGGATAGAGAACAAATACAAATTCATAGACTTTCAAAAGAAAAAAGATTACCCGTAAAATAGGCATCAGATAACTGTCAGTGAACAAGAGGGTATTCAAGCTAGGTGTCTATCCATTTAGGTACATATACTTATTTACACATAGTAAGATGCAGATAATCTACAGTAGCATATAGCAGAATGTGTCCCCTGGAATGTTACTTTACTAAAGGGAAAAAACAAGAAAAAGATACTGTCAAATAAATTTAACAATATGTCAAATAAATTTGGATACTACTACATATAACACATACTCACAATGTGCAACGATGTATTAAAGACTTGGAAAAGTCATTCATTAAATAAGCCCACTAATCATAACCTATCATGGTCAAATTTATTAGACTTGGGAACTCCTTTGACTATGTTATTTAACCTGTGGAATAATTATTCAAAAGAATACATTTGGAAAATGCTTATCTGTATTCTGATTACACCAATCAGGGCTTTCTATGTCTAGGAATAAAAATAAAAGTTATTTTTCATTACTGTTGCTGTTCTATGAGGTAATGGTAATAAACATTTTGCTGTTGTATACTGGAGCAAAAAGTCAGTAAGATTTAATATCTGAGTATAAACTCCTGAGTTCCTTTTAAAAATGGAAAACTACAAATTTCTCATTTATATTTTAGCTGGTCCAACAACAAAAAGAATACATTATTATGAAAATAAATTGCATATGCATTTCCACCTAAAATATATACACAGGTTCAATTTAAAATGTTTCTTGTAACAGATTCTAACCCACATCAATCTAATAATTATGCAGAAAATTATATGCATGCATGTGGGTCTTCCTCTATGAAGGCAAGAAAACTGTGTTTATATAATAGTTAAGACTGTTTTTAACTGATCCCAATGGGAATATTATTATTATTATTTTTAAAGATTTATTTATTTATTTGAGAGAAACAGAGTACGTGAGTGTGGTTGGTGGTAGGGCAGAGGAAGATTCTCCAGAAGACTCCCGTTGAGGGGCTCGATCCCACAGAGCCTGAGATCGTGACCTGAGCTAAAACCAAGAGTCCAATGCTCAACTGACTTAGCCACCCAGGTCTCCTGAGAATATTATTTAAAAAAAAATTTTAAACATATTTACATAAACAAAAGTACAACCTATAATGTATTGAAATTAAACCATGTTTGCTCCTCAATTTTTCGGACTCGAAATTTAAAAATAACTAGATCAAGAAAAATGTTTCATACCAAATGGAGCTCAAGGAATATAGCTAATTGGTTGAGAGCATAAATTATTTTATTATAATACTGCTAGCAAAATAAAATCAACACACGTAACTTGTACATGCAGGGGAAATACAGCCTAATGTAAACAGATGGTTTTTAGCACATTCCTCTACTAGAATGTGGTCACCTGCCACAAAGTACACAAGCTCATGCACAAGATCAAGACTTTACATACAGCTGAGATCACAGGTCATGCAGATAACAACAGCGTGCTAGATAATCGTACCACAAACTGGGCGGATGTTCTCCCCCACCCCATGAGCCACTGCCAGCAGTTGCTGTGGAGTTTGGTTACCCATATCCGTGACATGAACGATGTCCTTTGGAGAATCTTGTTCCCTGTGGCTGTAAGTATTCTTATTTTTATAATACTTTAATGATGCTTGCTATCAAAATGATAAGTACAGAACTAGAGATTATGGAAAAGTAGACTTTTTATAATACTGAACAATTAAACACATCTTATATCAGGTGCTTACAATAAACACTTATATTTACACATATCATCAAAACTAATTTACTTCTCAGGCTTAAATGAACCCAAAACAACACATCTGACGATACTGCTCCAATTAGAGGGGAAAAATATTAACCTCCAAATAAAAAGTACTTCCTGATTTCTAGCACTCAAAAAACTTAACAAGAGTCATTCTAAGACCTGGCTAAAGTATGACTCATACAGATTTAGTTTTATATAAAAACATCTATTAGGATAACTCTTTTAATTACATGATTTTAATTCTGAAGGCTTGACTTGGATAAACAACCAAGTGACACTATTTATGTTAGTCAACAAAATATAGAATATAGTCGTTGAAAGTACTTTCCCTCATTTCTCTGCATCTACAAGTGTATTTATCTCAATGTCCTTCTTTGCCTATTTATAACCTAGGTGCATTCTGCTAAAGATAGGATTCTATTTTGTTATCAGGTAATACCTGCTAAGCTACTGATGTTCATAAAAGGATAGAATCAGAATTCTGGAACCACAAGTCAAAGGTTCAGCTCTATGCCTCTTGAGAGCTCCTTTCAGAGACTGAATTCAACTTTCTGGAATGCTCCAGAATATCTTTAAGTCAAGCAAGGGAGTGAAGAAAAAGAAAATACAGCCAACTCTCAATAACAATGGAAGGTAGGATGGTTAAGTAAAATCTGAAGATCTAAAAATCTTATTTTAGTTAATAACTTCAATCCCCTCTCTTAGCAAACATTTGACTTAAAAAAACTTTAAAAAGTATTGTTAGATAAAAAGAGGTCTTTTAATTTTACCTTTCTTCTCTGTCCACTCCTCCAAACACAGTAGAGGAGGTGTAACAAGAATTCTATAATCTGATATGTGTAGCTGCAAAGATGGAAACACATTTTGACATCTAGCTTTTTCAACTTAGAGATTTAAAACTATCCATATCATATTCTAGTAAATGAGGGTCTATCTATGGTTTCATCTTTGCATAAAAATGATGGCTTTATAATCTGTTTTAAAAATTGGTACTGCTTTAGCAAGGAATGACTACTTACCATAATTAATACCAGCAGTTACATCCAACTTTTCTGACTTTATAAATATACCAGTACTTACCAAGTTATACTTTCCTTAGAATGTACCAAGTTATTACTTTCCTTAGAATGTAACATTGCAAGTGATATGAATTAAAGATGACAGTTCTACTCATTATCAGTAGAATTCATGACAGGAACCAGAATGCCTTAATAAATTGGGCATAATAAGACTGAAGCTTGCAACAGCTGCCTTTCCTTACATATCGAAAGTAAAATACTGTACTATTCTGCCAAGATTCTCCAGTAAGCATCATTTCACTAACTTAAGAGAGTGATACGATATATGTATCTTACTATAAAGTTTGTCATATGAACTGTTTTAACTAGCTGCAAGTAATGTCAAATGCTAGCAAAGAGAATAACGAAGTCTTTGAAATCATGTCATTCTTCAAATATGTTAAGTAGAAGAATATCTTGTACAGAGTAGCTATGCCATAGTGCAAAATCAAAAAGTGACATGCTCACTGTTGCTACATATTTAGAAGGAACAGAACTTGGATTTGACAAAAAATAAAGTAAAAACAAGTGTCTTTTATGATAAAATGCAGCAGAAAAAAATTTACAATCAAGGGATAAGTTATAAAACCTAAATTTATGACAGTTTATCTATTCATCTGCCTTCCAAATTAACTATCAGTACTCTATTCAATCTGAATGTCAAAACTCTTATTAAACAGTAGAGAGATAACAGATTTCTTAATTTAAATATGTATATTAGGCTCTATAAAATATAGATTTTGTTATATTTGTGGTGCTAAGACTTAATTGATAATGGATGGTGTTTCAGTAAAGCTTTGCAATGGTGTTATATTTTTTATTTGTATACAAGGAGAAGTTAAGAAATCGTATTTAATAAGTAAAAATCAATTTTTAAAATGTCATTTGTATTATATGCATATTTATAAAATCAGTATTTGTACAATATTCAAATATTTTACATGGGAGAAACAGGTTTTTTTATTATAATATAGCTAAAGTTAAGATACTCTAAAGAACTTGATATATTTTGCAGATATATGCATACATTTGTATATACATGCATATATTTGATATATTTGCATAATTTACATAGTCCTTTAATACCTCTACAACAAATAAAAAAAAGTTGGTTTTTGAAAATTAAATCAAAATAATTGCCAGTTAAATTTTTCCACAGAAAAATATTCAACTATAAGTAGTAGTTCTGAGGGCTGTATAAGTTGTTAGATTTCTAAAAATAAGCCTAGTAGACATTTATACATTTCTGAGGAAAAAAGAAAAAAACAGCATTTCTGAGAATCTGTACTTTCCAGGATATATATTAAAGCAAGAATGGGGGGAAAATCAGTGAAAGCATGGTCTTCATATTTTGATATTTTGATAAAATTATTCAATTTTATGCCAATCTATAAGCAGTTTCTATGGCAACAGGGACTGTTAAAGGCATTAAGAAGACAACATTTTGATGTGTCACAAATGAACAATGTCCTTTGTGATTGTCTCTGATAAAAATAGCCTTGCTACTAAATAGAAAAATAAAACAGGAAGAAAATGCTGCAGATAAAATCTGATATACATTCTGTGCTCTCCACATATAATGCAGTCATATTGTAATCAGGTCCAGCAGAGGACTGCATATATGTCACGGAAGCTGCCACACAACATGAGCAGGTAGAAAGATTTAAAATGTGAGTTGATAAGGTAAAGAGAAATGACTATGTTACATAGCATTAACTTTACTTAGTGGACTTCTCAGTCATTTCCTCATTGAACAGGAATATTCAATGACCTGTTACTTTACTTGCAAGTTTATTATATGGGAAAGCTGCAGTAAGATCATAATAAAGTTCAACTCTTCCAAATACGCAAGTTCTTCACTTACCTCCTCTGGGTTAGCATTAAAGGTAAGGCTGCCTTCATCCAGCTGCATATACAATTTTCTGAAAGAAAATCCTAGAGGTGGGTTCTTATTATAAATGGAACAGTGACCCCAAGTGGATTTACACAACCTGTAAAAGATAAAATCAAACAAGAAGACATTACTATATTTAATTTCCTAAGTTAAATATGTATACTCATGATAAAATAGTAACATGAAATTTATAGCTCAAAAGCTGAAAATGTTTAATGCTGTACTTGTTTTTTATTTGTTTACTAGAGTATGATTGACAAATGCCTTCAAATTAGCAATTCTGATAGTACTTAATAAACATGAGTTAAAGATTAATAATACTCATGAGCACTATTTGAAATTAAATAGAAACTACTACTAATAATAGCAATGATAGTTATTTATTTAAAACATTTACCCAGTGCTTATTAGATGTCAGGCACTATTTAAAACATTATACGAGTATTAACTTGCTTAATTTTTACAGCAATGTTATGTTGGTGCTAAAGATAAAGAAACACAGACACAACAAAAGATAAAAAAGTTGACTTGAACCCAAGAAGTCTTACTCCAGAGCTAGAAATCTTAATCAAGAAGCTAAATAGGATTAAGTTACTATGATCTATTGCAAAGTAAAGTTGAATGAGGGTAAAGATTGTTAGGTTGGGGGGAGAACTTTGTTGTTGTTGTTTTTTTTTAACAATATATATATTGATAACAGGCAAAATAAACATAGAAAGTACAATGCTATTAACTTTAGTACATACATCAAAAGCTGGGTATGACATTAAGCGTACCTGCTTTTAAGATGCTGCTTCAGAACACTTTTTTGTTTGTTTATTTTAACATCACAGTGATACATGATTGTTTAAAAATTCTAGGAAACCTAAAATGCTAATAGTTTATAGCAAAACATACTATTTTTGCAGTTTGGGATAGTCATGTCCAACTCTTGTACAAAGGCATTAGCTACTGGTTATTATTTGAATGCTTAAGTTTTATCTTATTTTATCTTATTGCAATGCCTAGAAATTCTGGGTCATTAGACTATAGATTATTAAATCTTAAAAGTACATTACTCTAGAGATATAGAATACTGTAATTATATTTTAGTGCACTTTTAATGACACTATCTCAAAATTTTCTGATTTTTGTGTGTTCAAAACACCTACTTACAGTGATAGATATTAAAATAGTTATCATTTTCTGATAGTCATTCTTGATTTTGACTCAAATTTCATGTTACACACATACAATGTGTAGGGCAACAAGAAAAAGTTACTGTCTCAGCCTGTAACATCAAAAACTGTGAGCACAGTGAGTAAAATATGTAATTTAATGACAATATCTTAATAGTTATTTATGTCCTTGCATTATTTTTACCAACCAAATGAAATCCATGATTTCGAGTTTAGTGAGTTTTAGTGAGTTTAGGAGCTTGTTTAGAAAATTGTCAATATTTTAGCAGAAGCTTTAGTCCTATAGGTTTTGACTTTTATTACTGAGTGATGTGAAAATAGAACCTGTCAACATTAATAAATGTTTCACACATCTAAAGCTAAAATAAAAACTAAGCTGGCCTTAAATTTCAAATAGAAACACTTTACCACTAAGAAAAAAAAAAAAAACAAGTGTCATAAAAATAGGCATAATTATGTGGTAAAAATAAAGGAAGCATTTCTTTCAGAAATGAACATCCAGATTTAAATCTCAGGTAAAGAGGACATTCTGATTGGGTTCAGATAAGCTTAGAAATAAACTTTCTTAAGAGTTCAAATATAGGATTACAAATTAAGTTTACTGGAAATACTAAAACGCAGAAATTTTAAATAATTAATGAGCCAGTTTTAAAGTTTTAAAGTATTTTTATTTCTTCTTTTACTGAGTACGAAATTAGTAACCATAAACACTACTAATAGTAGTACTTTCACAGTACCTTCACTATAACAAGACAATGAGAGTAACAGGATGACATTTATGATTTTTATCTATTTAGAGGTTGAGAAATTAACTATATAATTAATACTGTAATTCTGTAGCATCAGAAAGCCCAGAGTTAGAGATGTCATTATCGGTAATACATTTTTACTAAAGTTTGGTTATTTGGATAATTTACTAATTCTTTCAATGAGATTTTCATTTGGAAATTATTTAAAGTCACAAAAAGACCTTTGTTTTTAGACATGTTTTAAATAACTAGAAATAATGAGATATCAATAAACCTTAGACACCAGAAGTTGAAGATCCCAACGATTCTTCTAAGTTTGGTAACATATTTATGACTCAAGTATATGACGCTATTTAAGGAGTAATTGGAGACTGAAGTTATACATAAAACAGATTCTATTTCAAACATTCTTAAATTTATAGATTAAATTTAAACTGATATAATCGCTGCTATAATTTCTATAGTCCACTTTCACTTCAGCAAGCAGAGTATCTCCTTGCATTCTACTACTTTCCTACTTCATTGATGAAATGTTGGTTAGAAAAAATAAAAACTAGATGAAATAGTTACCACGGTTTATATTAACAAGCACCTCTGTGACAGAAAGAAGTATATAAATTAGTCAACACACAATCTTCATATGGGAAGCACAAACTCTATCAGGGGTGTGAACACTAAATTTTGGATTACAAATTCTCACTGAATTTGTATTCTTTTTTAGATATTTTATTATTTTTTTAAGTAATCTCTACATCCAGTGTGGGGCTAGAACTTACAGCCCTGAGATCAAGAGTTAGTTGCATGCTCTACTGACTGAGGCAGGCAGGCACCCCAACAACTTGTATTTTTAGAATAAACTGACATCTCTTCACTTGTAACTTCTAACTGTAGAGTCATTTACCTTTATACTGTCTTTCTTTTACCAATATCAAATTTGACTGTGATGATGCCTCATTATCTTTCTGGGTTTTAATGAAAAGAAAGTTAAAATACAAACCAAGATCAAAAAGAAATAGATCATAATACACGTGTGTGTGTGTGTGTGTGTGTGTGTGTGTGTGTGTGTGTAATAGTAATAAAAACATTTAAGCATGATTGTGTTTAGAGATATCTGAATCAAACATGTTAGGCTGAACTTACCCTTGCCAGAGAAGTTCATCATTCGCAAGGTCCTGCCAAACACATGAAGCTAAGCAGAGGTCAGTTGCGTTCAGGTAGGACAAGATGGTAAAGCTTAGCTCAGGGGGCAACATTTCCAAATTAATGAATCCTTCCTGTTCTTTAGATTTCCGTGCTTTCAAAAGATGATATATATCAATGCCTCCTTGGACTTGTTTACGATGACTGGTGTTAGAAATGTTGCTGGCAGCCATCCTCCTGCTCTGCTCTCTGCTGAGGTAGCCTTGCTCACTATAACCTTCTTGCTGTAGCTGCTGGTTTCTGGCCACTCTCCACAGCCCCTGACCCATCTGCAAGCCTGGGAGAAAGCCAGAATGTAGTACGGTTAACTGTGACACGAAGCATTAATTTACCAGAATTAACATTCCTCATTAAAGCACCTTAAAAGGAGCGATATGTTACAAAGTATAGCTGGAACATCGTTAAGTATGAAACTTGGACAGAGAAAGTTGCAGAAATATTTGATTTGATCATCACTTTTATCCCAGTTTGCTAACTACTTTTAAAGTCCACAGGTGACATAATCATTTTTCACATGGTAAGATTTAAAAGTTACTGATGTCCTAAAGACTCTTACAAATTATAATTATGTGGACTTATGGGCCCATATTAAATACAGCTCTGATCCGAGCACAGGACTTTAGTTAAAAGGCCTCTAGACCCTGCTTTTTATCACAACTCAGGCTAAGCTAAGCTAGACCCTTTTAAACAAACTCCCAGATGCATAACAGCTGTGAAACAGGCTTTTCCTTTAATTCTTGCCAGTCTACACTTAAGTTGTAGACTGTAATAAAATGTAACATAGGCCCTGAAGTCTAATTCAGAAACCTTATAAATTAGACACCTAGAACTCCATGATAAATAGCTTAGTAATGACTATTTGGTTTTGTTGTTACTTTAAATAAAAATCATAATTTAGTCTAATTTTCCAGTTCTTCTCCATATAGCCCTGTAGATTCCTTAGAGGTACCTGGGAAAAGGTTGAAGAGAGTGTACTCCAGCCTCCTCTACCTTCATTTGACCTCCAACCAGAGCGGCTCTACATTTATCTGTTAAGAAATACTGGACTAGCTAGTTTACAAATGTTAGGAAACTAGTGGCCTAGACTTTCTATTTGATCTTGGCTTTAAAATAAGTTAATTTTCCCTAGGCAAATAAACTAATAGAGAAACATAAAACCAGGAAGAGATTTTAACTAATATAGGTACTTCCATGATCCCTTTTCCAAACAAAATATTCTTGTTTTATAAATCTGAGTTGGCTACTAATATGTGTGTGTGTAATTTAAAAATTGGGAGGGGGACTGATTTTCATAGAAAATCATAAAATAAATTTCATAGCTGTTTATAATGAGAACTAACAAAAAAAGAAAGAAAATAAAAAACACCCAGGGTGACTAGAAATTTTAAAAATTAGGAATTTCAGAGATTGTCAAAGATATTATTTTTTCAGTATTTAAAAAGCCATGCTTCACATGTATGTTTACTGAGTTATTGGCTATTATTCGGATAATGACTACTGTAATGGGTTACTTGTTGATCAGAACAGAAGACAGTCCAGGATAATTTTTCACTCTTCTTCACAGTGAACTGCTTGGAATCCCAAGAATTTAAGGTATAAAGGGATAGGGGGTTCAAAGAAAAGGAACATAGTTCCATAGTAGTTTTTAAATGTGGGGAAATTTATTTTTACAAGAAATCATAAAAAATAATCTTTTATCCCTAACATACATACTACAATAATGGTAGCAGTTCTTAAATTAGTGATTAGGCTATAATAATTAAATTTGCATTTTAATATAGGATATTAAAAGACTGAAAAGACAAGACACAGAGCCAGAGAAAATATCTGCAAAACACTTATCTGACAAAGGACTGGTATCTAAAATATACAAAGAACTCTTAAAATTCAACAATAAGAGAACAACCTACTTAAAAATTTGGAAAAGATCAACAGATGTCTCACCAAAAAAGATATATAGGTAGTAAATAAGCTTATAAAAACACACTCTACATCATGTGTTACTCTACAACCTCAAATCAAAACAATGAGATAATCAATGCTATACATATATTTGAATGCTTGAAATCCAAAACACTGATAATACCAAATACAGGCAAAGGTATGGGAATGCAAAATGGTACACTCATTTTGGAAAACAGTTTGGCAGTTTCTTTACCATATGACCCGACATTTGTGATCCTTAGTATTTACCCGAATAAGTTGAAAACTTTTGTCCACATAAAAATTTGTAAACAAATGTCTGTAACATCTTTAATCTAACTACCAAAACTTGTAAGCAACCAAGATTTTTTTCAATAGGCCAATTGATAAACCTTGGTACATCCATACAAGGAAATATTTAGAACTAAAAGAAATGAGCTTAGGAAGTCCTGAAAAGACATGGAGGAAACAAATGGATATTACTGAGAGAAAGAAAATGATCTGGAAAGGCTACATAATGTATGAATCCAATTATTTGACATTCTGGATGGAAAAGGCAAATTACAGAGAGAGTAAAAATGATTAACAAAAAATAAAGAATATCAACAAAAATTTGTAAGGAATTTTAAGTTTGCTAAGTGTTTAAACAATGCCATGTCATATTACAACATAAGTATAATTTAATGGACACAAATGTAACTTTTAATATTCAAAATCATAAAGAAAGGTATGTTATTTCTATCATGGCTATTTCCCTGTTTATCATAGCAAGAAAATATCTAGAATCACCTTGCTTGCTAAGGTCATTCAGCATATCTTGTCCTTTTTTTTGATGATCACATTTAGTTTTCTCTTTTGTTTTTTTATCACTAAAGGTAAATAATACAACATGGTAACTATAATGTTTGAAGTCTCAAGATTTAAAGCATTTAATATCAATTTCTGTATATTTCCCCTGCAGCATCTTTCTGGTTAAGCAGCTGTTGTTATTCTCAGAGATGTTGCTAGGGAACACAGAATCAGGGTGATATCCCTAGGCTCTGGACTTTAATGGGGATCACTTAAGTTGAGCACTGGATAATGTGATTCAGAAAGCATCCGGCAGGTAGAAAGAGGTAAAGCTAGCAGCTGGCTCTTGGTGGGTGGGGGGGACAACAAAACCTTGATGGGGAGGGTGGAAGTTTGAGGTTCATATACACATAATTTAGACAAAGGAAACTGCATTTTCTATTTTCCTACTGATGAATAACACCACAAATTGCCTTTTTGGAATATCCTTTTCCCTTTAAAGCAGTTCTTCATACTGGGCAAAAACAAAGTATGATAAACCACTTGAGGAAGATTAATATTAAAAAATTATGCTCTGGGGAAAGGAAAGGGTGTATAAAGAGTTCCATCCCCATTCTCCTTACAGTAACAGGAATGTGGAATGTGGGTGGAACTGTCAGAAAAGTGATAAAATTCTTAAAATGACATGCCATCCACTGCAGAAGCTGTATAGGAAGTCATGGAAAGAGAACAATGTTGTGGACTCTGAAATCAAACAGACTTGAGTTTAAATCCTGACTCCAGTGGTTATTATTTACAGGATCTTGGGGAATTCGACTTTTCTAAGATTTAGTTTCTTCATATGTAATGGGATCATTTGCATATTACATAATAATAATACCTACAGTTCAAAAGGTTGTTGAATTGAATGAAATAATGCATATAAAGTTCATCTCACAGCTATGACAATATTGGCTATTTGTTGTGACAAGATCATATTTTCATAAAATGAAAATGAGAAGAACTTTGGTAAAGTTTAATGATACTTCAGTTATCTAGATGTTATGCCTGCTGAATAAATTCATTTGTTCATATTGATACTTGATCAGCCATGGTTATTCTTTCACTCATAAATCCCATTCTTTCGTACTGATGACCAAACCAACCAATCAACCAGATAAACCCAAACCTGAAAAACCAAAAAGCCTGTATTATGTTCCACAGAATTTTAAAACTGCAGCATGTCTTATGCCAATAAGAATGGCATGAAACAGATCCTTATGTTATTATTAGTAATGAGTCAGCATCTGTCTCTAAGAGATATAAAATATGATAGAGTTTCATGCTGGGGTCTTACATGATTTCAAAATTCTTGAAAATAGGTTTTTGAACTGAATCAATAAAAATCTGACTTCAAAGTATAAAATCTTCAGATTTCTATTAAAGTTTTAATAAAAATCTTAGTATAAAGATTTTCAGCATTAAAACATAACATCATAAAACATACAGTACTCTCTGTCATTTGTGCCAGGAATTCAGTCCAATAAATATCAAGCTGCATAGTGGAATCATTGAATATACAGAGTTTCAAACTGAAAAAAAATACTAAACTCAAAAGAATTTTTTTTTGTATTTGAAATAAATACTTTGTTGTAAGTACGGATTTTTGTGATAAAATCAATGCCGATAATCTGTTCACTCAAAACAAATTGAGGAATATAGATACTTCTAGGAAACTGTACTCTTTAGAGCATAGTTAGTCTGTTTAGTGTACAAATAAAAGAAATATGGTTAATCCTTGTAATTCCTGGTAGTTATGTTCTATAAAGTCACTACAGTGAATTAGCCAATACTGAACCATTATTCCCAGGAGATACATGGGGTTAGGTTCCTGCAAGGTTCTGGCCACATTTTTGCCAACTCATTAATACATAATTTTGTTTTATGCATATTTCTGTTTAAAGATATCTTGTTTAATATACATTGTAGATTCATTATCACTGAACTCAGCAAACCTGATCAGAGCTCATCTGACACAGGTATTTTCTCTCTAAAGAACCATCACAGCCTTCTTGCACTTAGGACGCTAGACAGCACTTCAGCAGTAAGCGTGGGGCCATTTAAAACGGTGAAATCATCAACAAAAAATGCACAAAAATGTAAAAAATGTGCCACTAAATAGATTACAAAAAGGACACTTGTTCACTATATGAGATCTAAGACAAGAGAGCAGAGCCATCGCCTTATTTGACCTTATGCAAGAACAGCACATCAGAGACACAAATTTTCTGCAGGTCTGTCTGTGTATGTCAGAGAATGACTGTGAAAGTGCTAAAAGTATTGATTTGGGGTATAAAAACATAAATTTTAGTGAGTACAAGACTTCACAAATACAAAATCTGCAAATAAGGAAGATCGACTGTAATGAATACAATTTAAAATATCTGATGCCTTTTCCTCCAAATTTGAATTTATTTTATTTAAAGTTTATCGTGTTCGGAGGATTTATAAAATGCTAAGGACCTTCAAAATGAAACCAAAGATATTTTCTCTTGGTCTCCAAAGTTAGAAACCGTGCTTCATTATTTCTCAGCTGATGGAAATAAATTAAAATTTCATAATTATGTAGATTACAGAGAAGAAATTATTCTAACAAAAATTCCACACAAGATTTTAAAGTTGAAATTCTTCCTTCCAGAGAAAAGAAAAAATTATCAGAAAAAGAAACAAGGCAATTAGGATGCTATATTTTCTTATTTTGCAGAATGATAAACGAAGATTTAGATACTATTTAGTAAGTTTAAATTTCTGTTTTTCCAGAGAATGAGTAATGCAAATAAATAAATAAATAAATAAATAAATATCTCAGAACGCCTTTTTAAATTGGATGAAGAATCTCAAATAAAACAGTGGCCAAACATGGAAATGAATGTTATGCAAGAATGTCTATTTTCCTGGAATTATGTGAACATGTCTTTCAATTTAATTAATTTTCATTTTCAATGGTAATCAAGTAATGCTCCCTATGTCTCAGAGCTACTACATTCTGTTTTTGTGCAAGGGCCAAATATTTATATTCAATTCTGTACTACTTGCACAACTACTCATGTATATAAGTATATGTATATGCAAATGTCTCACATGGATAGAAGACTCAAAAGACTTGGAACTACTGGTTATGGGATGGGTAATGTGACTGAACAGCTTTGAAAACTCAGCGGCAGTGTGTATAAATATGTCATATTAGCTGAAAGAGACAGCTACTTTATTAATTTGATCCCATGCATAAGGAATTTATTATTTTTGTTTATTATCTTACATTTCAAATTTAACTTTGTGTTCCTAAACTCTTATGCTACCATGGCACAGTAGCTGGGATAACATAAATGGAAATTAACATGACGTTAGGAGGATTCCAGCATTTTTCAAAAATAAACAGTCTTTGAAAAATATTATCAATAAAAGTGAATAAATCTTCTTGCTTAGCTAAAGGTCCATTTATGGAGCAAACAGGCACTATCACTTCTAATGATGTGCCTCACCTCTACCTGACAATATTTTAGGCATGTTACTTCCAGGTTATGATGTATATATGGTGCTTTTCCTTTTGAGAAAGCTCCTTCAGTATTACATAGCTTGATTTTAATAGTCTTAAGCCATAAAATTATTTTGATCCATGCTAATGTGATTTCAGGAATAAGTCTTAAGCCAGGACCAGGATAAAAATAAATGGTAGCATACCATCTCATTAACATGATTTATGAGCTACCTATTAGACAATAGTAGATAAAAAAATATATTCTAACTCGGTTTTAGAAAAATCTTTTACAGTCAATTCTTAGCTTCTTGTTAAAATTTTAAGATTGAGCACATATATTTAATCACTTTTTCTTCCTATTAAGATGAGAGAAAAGAAATTTTTAAAAAGGGAAAATTTAAGCCTAAAAGAGAGGGGAAAATAGGCTGCTGAGTGGACAAAACATTCCATTAGATTTCTGTCATATGAAAGTGGAAGGAGTAGTGGTTACTAAAGAAGCCTTGAAGAAAAAGCAGAAAGAGTATGGAATAGTGCAGAAAGTTAAGCAGAAGCTTATGTACCTTAGAGGATCCTCAAAAGGCTTTTAGGGGTCCAAAGAGTATAAGTATGGAAATAAATGAGACTAAAATGAGAAACAAAAATCAAGGGATTACTGGGTCACTATTTCCATCTTTACAATCTTTATGAAAATTAAATGAAATAATATGGGATGACAAAACAAAAGAATAAAGTGTCTAAAATTATTAGACATATCCTCTAACCCCTTTCCCTTATCCAGGTTGAATGAAAAAGGGTTTCCTCTAAAGAAATTGAACCCTAGAGAAAAGACTCCCCTTCTTTTCTAACATTTATAGTGGCCCAGCATAATGGCTATCAAACCAATCATCCTAAAGCAAGGGCTACCAGCTCTATACAGGTGTACCTACAATTCAACATGTTACTGTCTTAAAGATGCAAAGTTCAATCATTAAAGTGTGCCTGAAGCATTTGCACAAGGATTGCTTGGCTTATTTTTTGCTGATTTCATCCAGTGATTCTTTGACAAAAGCTAACAAGTTAATTTTAATCTTAATCTAACAAACAAAATCATAAACTCTACATATTACATTTTTTTTAAAGATTTTATTTATGTATTTGACACAGAGAGAGAGAGAGATTACAAGTAGGCAGGCGGAGAGAGAGGGGGAAGGAGGCTCCCTGATGAGCAGAGAGCCTGATGTGGGGCTTGATCCCAGGTCCCTGAGATCATGACCTGAGCCGAAGGAAGAGGATTAACCCATTGAGCCATCCAGGCACCCCAATATTATACATTTTTGAGAGTTTGCTTAGACAAGGAACCAACTGAAGCTCTCTAACATATAAATATGGCAAAAAGATACTTCTTTCTCCCAACGTTAACCTTTCTAGTCTACTTGGGACCCCCTCAAGGGATACCAAAAAATCCTAAAGGCAGTGTTTCTTAAGTGCAGATTAAGAATGTCCAGTGAAGAGGTAAAAGATCTGTACTCAAGGAACTACAGAACACTCATGAAAGAAGTTGAAGAAGACACAAAAAGATGGAAGACCATTCCATGCTCTTGGATGGGAAGAATAAATATTGTTAAAATGTCTATACTGCCTAGAGCAATCTATACTTTTAATGCCAGTCCAATCAAAATTCCACCGGTATTCTTCAAAGAGCTGGAGCAAATAATCCAAAAATTTGTTTGAAACCAGAAGAGACCCCGAATCACTAAGGAAATGTTGAAAAACAAAAATAAAACTGGGGGCATCATGTTACCTGATTTCAAGCTTTCCTACAAAGCTATGATCACCAAGACAGCATGGTATTGGCATAAAAACAGAAACATAGACCAGTGGAACAGAGTAAAGAGCCCAGATATGGACCCTCAACTCCATGGGCAAATAATCTTCGACAAAACAGGAAAAAATATACAGTGGAAAAAAGACAGTCTCTTCAATAAATGGTGCTGGGAAAACTGGGCAGCTATATGTAGAAGAATGAAACGCGACCATTCTCTTACACCGTACACAAAGATAAACTCAAAATGGATAAAAGACCTCAACGTGAGATAGGAATCCATCAGAATCCTAGAGGAGAACATAGGTAGTAATCTCTTCGATATCAGCCACAGCAAATTCTTTCAAGATAGCTTTCAAGACAGCAACTTCTTTCAACTTCTTTCCTTGGCAAAGGAAACAAAAGCCAAAATAAACTTTTGGGACTTCATCAAAATCAAAAGCTTCTGCACAGCAAAGGAAACAGTCAAGAAAACAAAGAGGCCACCCACAGAATGGGAGAAGATATTTGCAAATGACAGTACAGACAAAAGTTTGATATCCAGGATCTATAAAGAACTCCTCAAACTCAACACACACAAAACAGATAATCATATCAAAAAATGGGCAGAAGATATGAACAGACACTTCTCCAATGAAGACATACAAATGGCTATCAGACACATGAAAAAATGTTCATCATCACTAGCCATCAGGGAGATTCAAATTAAAACCACATTGAGATATCACCTTACACCAATTAGAACGGCCAAAATTAGCAAGACAGGAAACAACATGTGTTGGAGGGGATGTGGAGAAAGGGGAACCGTCTTCCACTGTTGGTGGGAATGCAGCCTCTTTGGAGAACAGTGTGGAGATTCCTCAAGAAATTAAAAACAGAACTTCCCTATGACCCTGCCATTGCACTCCTGGGTATTTACCCCAAAGATACAGAGGTAGTGAAAAGAAGGGCCATCTGTACCCCAATGTTTATAGCAGCAATGGCCATGGTCGCCAAACTGTGGAAAGAACCGAGATGCCCTTCAATGGACGAATGGATAAGGAAAATGTGGTCCATATACACTGTGGAGTATTACGCCTCCATCAGAAAGGATGAATACCCAACTTTTGTAGCAACATGGACGGGACTGGAAGAGATTATGTTGAGTGCAAGAAGTCAAGCAGAGAGAGTCAATTATCATATGGTTTCACTTATTTGTGGAGTATAACAAGTAGCATGGAGGACATGGGGAGTTAGGAGAAGGGAGTTGGGGGAAATTGGAAGGGGAGGTGAACCATGAGAGACTATGGACTCTGAAAAACAATCTGAGGGGTTTGAAGTGGTGGGGGGTGGGAGGAAGGGGGAACCAGGTGGTGGGTATTCGAGAGGGCTCGGATTGCATGGAGCACTGGGTGTGGTACAAAAACAATGAATACTGTTATGCTGAAAATAAATTTAAAAAATTTTTAAAAATAATAATAAAATAAATAAAATTAAGAAAAAAAGAAAAGAATGTCCAGTGAAAACAACCTGAGGGTTTTGAAGGGGAGGGGGTGGGTGAGTGGGTGGGAGGTTTAGGGAACCAGGTGGTAGGTATTAGGGAGGGCATGTATTGCATGGAGCACTGGGTGTGGTGCAAAAACAATGAATACTGTTACGCTGAAAAGAAATTTAAAAAAAAAAAAAAAAGAAAAGAAAACATAAAAAAAAAGAATGTCCAGTGAGCTAAAAAAAGTCAAATCAAAACAAAACCAAAACAGAACAAAACAAAACAAAAGCAATTAGAGAATGTCAAAGGGGATGTTAGGCGCTATTATGAAAAAGCTTCTATTGGTCAAACCCAGGACAATTTGAGCATCAAAATAAAATAAGGACAGTAATAGGTTAAAATCCATCATATAAAAGAAAAGGATCCAAGAGTTTACACTGATGATCAATAAATACATAAATAGGGGCGCCTGGGTGGCTCAGTGGGTTAAGCCGCTGCCTTCGGCTCAGGTCATGATCTCAGCGTCCTGGGATCGAGTCCCGCATCGGGCTCTCTGCTCAGCAGGGAGCCTGCTTCCCTTCCTCTCTCTCTACCTGCCTCTCCATCTACTTGTGATTTCTCTCTGTCAAATAAATAAATAAAATCTTTAAAAAAACAAACAAATAAATAAATAAATAAATACATAAATAAAGGAGAAAAGAAAGGTCTCCTTTACAGGAAAATGTCAACTAATAAAGATAAAAGGAATAATGGGTTGGAAGAATCATTTTCTAATCATTGTGGGAAAAATAATTCTGGCAAAAATTATGAGTGGATGCTGGATCTGGAATCTGGTCAAGAATGGAATACTTAGGGCACCTCAGTGGCTCAGTGGATTAAGCCGCTGCCTTCGGCTCGGGTTGTGATCTCGGGGTCCTGGGATCAAGTCCCACGTCGGGCTCTCTGCTCAGCAGGGAGCCTGCTTCCCTCTATCTCCCTCTCTGCCTGCCTCTCCATCTTCATGTGATCTCTCTGTCAAATAAATAAATAAAATCTTTAAAAAATATATTTAAAAAATAAAGAATGGAATACTTACAGCATCTCCAAGTATCAAGTATCTTCTCACATATTACTCATTAATTACCAGAATTATGAAGATAGTTTTTAACCAAACAATCAAAATGAATATTTATCAGTAAGAGACAAATGGACTACATGTGCTTCTGGCCATAATACCCTGAGAAGGGCAAATCATCCATTATGCAGTATTCCAGCCAAACATGGGTATGTAAGCTGACTCTAAACATGAGGCATATCAGAGGAATGAACTCAAATGGATTTTTAATCTTCAATTTTTTATCTTCAAAAATGCTGTGAAGCCAAAGAAAAGCTGAGGAATAGTTCAAGGACATTTTCGGGATAACTGAAAAACTAGGCATATGGGCTGAAGACTGGATAAAATATTGTATCAATGTTAAATTTCCTGAATTTGGTAACTGTACAGTGGCTGTATCACAGTATATTCTCGTTCTTAGGAAACACACTGAAGTATTAAGGCATAATATATGCAGCCTAGTCTCAAATGGTGCAAAACAGTAATATCTATCTCTACACAGAGAGAGTGATAGAATAATTTTGGAAAAATTTTCAAATTGATGAATATCAGTAAAGAGTATATACTAGTTATTTTTTTTATTCTTACAACTTTTCTGTAAACAAAAATTTGGTGTGGAATCCAGGCATGTGAATTTGAAAAAAGTTCTTGTTAGGTGTACATGCAGTTTAAAAATTACCGCTGGAGGGTTTAGTGTAATACACACTGAAAATCATCACCAAGAAATAAATGCCTGGCATTATGGCTTAAGAGAAGTAGGAGACTCTATCAAAGAAAATACCAAAATAGCAAGAATTATTTTTGCCATTTTTGGTCAAAAATTTTAAAGGATGGAGGACATTTTTTTAAATAAAGTTGGAAAAAATACCCTTTTTAACTTTTTTGGTTCATATTTAAGGCTTGGAATTCCTGGCTATGTTCCCTCCTTCTGTACATATTATGTATATAATACCTAATAAAAATATTAAACAATAATAATGTTTTTGTACTAAAAAACACCATTTAATACTTTCTCTATGCTAAGCACTCTGTTAAAGCTTTTATATATGATCTCATTTTAATCCTCACAATAATCCTAATAGGTAGAAATTATTATTCTAATTTTATACCTGAGGAAACTGTGACCCAGAGAGGTTAAGCAACTTTACCTGAGATCTTCTAGCTGACAAATGTAAAATTTAGTATTCAAACTTAGGTCTGTCTGAGTCCAAAGACTTTAATCTTAACCACCAAACCTTATGCCCAGAACTGTTTGAGCCCACAGATGGCAAAGGCAATCTACCATCTGTTTCTTCATCACTGGCTCTCATCTCTTTTTTCTCTGTCACTGCTTATTACCTCCATTGTTGTTCCCAGCTGCAGCTCTCTTCTCATAGGCTTTGATGTGAAAAAAGATCTGGCTCAAACTCCGACACAGAATCTGATTTACCTATAGTCTGTGGTCTTCATTTTCCTCATCAGTAAAATAATGGATAATTTTTTTTAAAGATTTATTTATGGGGGATGGGAGACAAAGGGAGAGAGAGAATCTCATGCCTAGCACAGAGCCCATATGGGGCTGGACTCACAACCCATGAGATCATGACCTGAGCCAAAATCAAGACGGACGCTTAACCTACTGAGCTACCCACGTGTCCCAATAACAGATAATTCTTACCCCATGGGATTTAGAGGGGATAACGTTTAGAAAACCTAGCCCACAGCAGGTAATTTACAATAACAGGTAGTTTTGTATTCATCTCTCAACCCTCTTTAAATAATAATCTCATGTTGCTTTTTTCATTTCTGAGTACATCCAATTATTTTGGATTTAATTACCTGAGTCGTTATAGTCTGGCTTCTAATTTTCATTAATTTAGGATCTGTGAAATTTGGAGAGATGACATTTACCTTTGCTAGGAGAAAAAAACTAGTAAATACATTAAGTAAGAAGCATTGACTAACTTGGCCTCAATATATATATATATATATATATATATATATATATATATATATACACGAAGTTTGGCAAATAAGGCAAATACTTAGTCATCAATCAGTTATATTATAAGAGAGATAACTTTTTGGCACTTAAGTACTACTACCATCTTTAATCATGACCAATGTTTCTAGAAATGAAAACTTTAAGACTTCACGGAAAGATTCAACATGTCAAAGTTCCTTTGGCAGTATCACAAAATAAATCTGTCAATTAATAAGGGGAAATTTCTACTACAGATATTTAGAAGACCAGTAATTAAAATTTTAAAGTAGTTTGTGAATAGTATGTTAATTTTTTAGATCTTTTAAATCAATGCTGCAATTGTTGAGATTCATATTTTAAGCATATTAATTACAGAATACTAATATATATATATTTTAAAGATTTTATTTATTTATTTGACAGAGAGAAATGACAAGCAGACAGAGAGGCAGGCAGAGAGAGAGGAGGAAGCAGGCTCCCTGCTGAGCAGAGAGCCTGATTTGGGGCTCGATCCCAGGACCCTGGAATCATGACCTGAGCCGAAGACAGTGGCTTAACCCACTGAGCCACCCAGGCGTCCCCAGAATACTAATATTTACTCAAATATGTTCACTAAGACAATACTTTAAAACTCACCTATCTATTGTGCTTTTTAAAGTTTATTATTTATTTATTTATTTATTTTTAAGAATTTATTTATTTATTTGTCAGCAAGATAGAATACAGGCAGGCAGAGTGGCAGGCAGAGGCAGAGGGAGAAGCAGGCTCCTTGTAGAGCAAGGAGCCCAATGTGGGACTCGATCCCAGGACGCTGCGATCATGACCTGAGCCGAAGGCAGCCCCTTAACTGAATGAGCCACCCAGGAATCCCTAAAGTTTATTATTTAGTTTATTAAAAGAAATACAAATTTTAAAAAATGTATATACACACAGACCTTGTTTTACTGTGTTTTGCTTTACTACACTTCACAGATAGTGAGTTTAAGAAATTGAAGGTTTCAGGCAACCCTGCAACAAGCAAGTGTATCAGTACCATTTTCCCAACAGTGTTTGTTCACTTTGAGTCTATGTCACATTTTGGTAATTCTCTCAATATAAACGTTTCCATTATTGTATTTGTGATGGTGGTCTGTGATCAGTGATCATGACTCACCAAAAGCTCAGATGATGGTTAGTATCTTTTAGCCATAAAATATTTTCTAATTAAGGTATGTATGTGTTTTAGATATAATACTATTGCACACTTAATATATTACAGTATAGAGTAAACAACTTTTATATGCATTGGGAAACCAAAAAATTCATCTGATTTGCTTTATTATGATGTTCAATTTATTGTGATGGTCTGGAAGCAAACAATATCTCCTAGGTATGCCTGTATAGAGGCAGTCCTTGCTTTGTACAGTATTGGGGTAGTGATTAATAGTAACCATGGGACCGTGTGAAGTGAGGCCACATCTCTAATATGCTCATTTCAATTAACATGGTACCATGCAAAGTAAGAACTGACTGTAAGTACTAAGATGAGGAATTGATTCCACACAATAGGCTACATGGATAAATCCAGTACTTAGATCTATAAAGTGCTCAGTAAATATTTGTTGAACAAATGGATGAATGGTAAGCAATGATAAAAATAAAAACCAATTTAGATGAACCTTGACCTAAATTTCACCTAAAATTCATAGAAGAAAATCTTAAGGATCCAGGACTGGGCAAGAAGTTCTCATACTTGACATGAAAAGCATGATCCATAAAAGTAAAAACAGACAAGGTGCACCTCTATAGCCAAAACCTCGCTCTTTGAAAGACCATGTGAAGATTAAAAAAAGCTATGTACAGGGCGCCTGGGTGGTTCAGTGGGTTAAGCCGCTGCCTTCAGCTCAGGTTATGATCTCAGGATCCTGGGATCGCGTCCCGCATCGGGCTCTATGCTCAGCTGGGAGCCTGCTTCCTCCTCTCTCTCTCTACCTGCCTCTCTGCCTGCTTGTAATCTCTCTCTGTCAAATAAATAAATAAAATCTTTAAAAAAAAAAAAAGCTATGTACAGACTGATAAAAAATATTTGAAAACCTCATATCTGAAAAAGGACTAGTATCTAGAATACATAAACAACCCTCAAAACTCAACAGTAAAGAAATAAAAAATTCCAATTAAAAAGGGGAAAAAAGACATGAACAGATATTTCACCAAAGAAGATATAACAAATGGCACATAAGCATATGGTGACATGCTCATCATCATTACCCAGGAGGAAAGTGGTTATAATCATAAAGGGGTAGTATGAGGGATCCCTGTGGTATCTAAGCTGTTCAGTACCTTGACTGTGATGCCAGATACGTGAACCTGTGCAGAATTTCATATACTCATTTACACATGGGAGTAAAAATACAACTGGGGATGGGGCGCCTGGGTGGCTCAGTGGGTTGAGCCACTACCTTTGGCTCGGGTCATGATCTCTGAGTCCTGAGATCAAGCCCCGTTGGACTCTCTGCTCAGCGGGGAGCCTGCTTCTTCCTCTCTCTCTGCCTGCCTCTCTGCCTGCTTGTGATCTCTCTCTGTCAAATAAATAAATTAAATATTTAAAAAAAATACAACTGGGGGAATATAAATAAAAAAGATAGACTATTAATATTAATGTCTAAGTTGTGATATTATATTATAGTTTTGTACATTGTTAGCATCCATGGTAATTAGGTAAAGAGTACAAGAAATCTACCTGTGTATTTCTTGAAACTGCAGGTGCATCCACAATTACCTCAAAAAAGGAGAGGAAAAAATTGTATACTTAAAATGGTTGAATTTTATGGTATGTGACTCATACCTCAATAAACGGCTTTAAAAAAAGAATCAGGGGTGCCTGGTGGCTCAGTTGGTTGAGCACTGATTCTCAATTTTGGCTCAGGTCATGATCTCAGGGTCCTGAGAGCCGCTAGGGCTCTGCGGCTCAGCAGGGAGTTTACTTGAAGTTCTCTCTCCCTTTGCCCCTCCCCTAGCCTGTGTACTCTCTCTCTCTAATAAATAAATCTTTAAAAAAATTTTTAAAAATTAAAAAAAATAAAGACACCCTAGGAATCCTCTCTGATTTCATGGAATTTACCATATAGGTCAAAAGAAGACTTGATCAAGGATACAAATCCTTAAAGATACGAACACTATGTTTTAACTATTTACATAGGCTGTATCATAATTGGGTAAATGTATAAATGCTAAAGGATTGATGTTTGTGTGCCTCCTCCTTGATCTAATAAACATGTAAATGCAAAATACATTAAAGAGAAAACTTTGATTTTTATTGAGGTAATTATACATCAAAGTACATAAACTAATATAAATTTGGATTGCTTCAACTGATATCATTTCTAAGGTATAGACATAATTTTATCAAAACTTTTAAAAATCAGAGTAAGTTTTGTTTAAACCTCCTAAATTCTTACATATCCTGGTTTCCATTAAAATAACAGCAACATTAATAATAATACTTTCATTGTGCATTGATGTAATAATTATTTGGAAGAGCTTATTTTTAATTATTTGGAAGAGCTTATTATCAGGCCTTTTTGACTTTTTGAAGTTTATTTCTAGTTTTATTATGCTGAGTTTAGAGAATGCAGGCTATATGATGTCTGCTTGAGAAAAATGTGTAAGATTTCTTGACACTGCTACTCTTGGAGGGTGAATTTAAAGTTACAGCTCCAATTATACCATATTCTGTGTGATCTTAGATATTTCAAACAAGGTTTGTGAGCATCTGTTTCCTATAAAATGGGGGAAATCACTCCTGCCTATTTTACAGGATTGTTGTGTGTCTCAATTGAGATAACATATAAAGACATCTTTTATCGATTTATTTTTTAAAGGTTTTATTTATTTATTTGACAGACAGAGATCATAAGTAGGCAGAGAGGCAGGTGGAGAGAGAGGAGGAAGCAGGCTCCCTGCTGAGCAGAGAGCCTGAAGTGGGGCTCAATCCCAGGACCCTGAGATCATGACCTGAGCCGAAAGAAGAGGCTTTAACCCACTGAGCTACCCAGGCGCCCCTAAAGACATCTTTTAATTGGTAAAACAGTATGTAGGTCCTGACTCACTTTTTTTTCTAATGCAAAAATCCAAGAAAGAATAATACTTTTCTGACATGATTTTAGAGGTAGTTTTCTCATTTTTAAAAAGTGAAACACAGTTTTAGACAACATGAATCTGGTATAACATTACACAATGACACTTCTATCTAAAGGCAGTGTAAATTAATCACCAATGTATATTAGCCACCAATTTATTAAAGTTTCTAAGAACCATAACACTTTTCTATGCAGTGGATGGTTATGTTTCTAAAATAGATAGTATTTTTTACTGTATTTGTAATGTCTTGCTACTTTTTTCAAGAGTAGAGTATTTTCAAAAAAGCATAATATAGGATTTATTAATAGCCCTTAAATATCTAATACAAAGCTTATCTACAAAATGGTATGCAACTTTCATCAAAATGTGTCTAGGTAACAAATTAAACATCAAATAAAATGCTATTCTATAAGAAAAGGGTAATTGCACTAGTGCTTTTAGTAATTCCATAGCACCAAGCATTCAAATAGCACATGCTGTGGAGATGACTCTATGTAATAAAGAATGGCTTACCCACCATTGAAGTAGAAAATACATGTGGAAGATGGGAAGAATAGAAATGAGTCTGGGGGATCAAAAAAGCAATCCTGTTTAAATACTTTTGTTTGAAGCAAACCAATTTCATCAGTCTCTTCCTGAGCAAACACTGTTAAAACATGATGTGGGAGGATTGACATACAAATAAACTAATTAAAATAATTCATTATCAAAGTTAGTTTTATTCAGTAATTCTTAAACATCTGAACAGTGGAATTTGGAAATAAGACATTTCTTATCTTAGATAAAGATCTAAAATGTGTGCCAGAAATGTTATCTCTAAAATGTTAATTTTATAAAGACTTAAAGACAAGGAGATTCACTTACTTCTATCTTTTTAGAGATTTTCAATTAGAAAGTAACAATCAGATTTTGATTACTTTAGGTTTTAAAAATCTTTGTGATGTGATATTATTCTACAGAATAAGAATATGAGAAATGCTCTGATGAACTATTCTCTACAATACATTTAGAATCAAGTGGGCAGCCCAGTATTTATTTCTCTATTTCCAAAAGAACAGACCACCAAAGTAGTTTAGAACACAATAGGTGGAGAAATTAAAAAAAGAAGAAGAAGAAGAAGAAAAAAAAAAAAAACATGATAACAAATCACACCCCTAAAACTGAATGGCAACCACTGTAGAGAAAGAAGAAAGGGTAAGCCCACAAGGAGGTCTGCCTAAGGAGAAAAAGGGAAATAGCTAAGTACTAAGAGGTCACAAGGTATGTTAAACACATAAAAAAAAAAAAAAAAAACCCACTCATTAAATTTAAAGATCTGGTTCTGCAAGAGCAGTCTGTGTTACTAAAAGGCATACCATTTGTAGGATTTTTTTTTTTTAATTCAAAAAGATTTATAACATTACTTTCTGATGCTTTTTTCCAGTTTCTGTAATTCGATTCTAAAATGAGTGTTTACCAAATGGCATTTAAACAAATGCAAAAATTAAAATGTGTCATTTAAATGTAATCCAAAAGCTGAGAATTTTAGCCTTATTTAAATTTTTTTGGCAAGTTCACCCCACTGTTTTAATCTTTAAATAAAATAAATTTATCATACTTCTCACTTGTTTTAACTTTTAAAGCAAAATCAATTATTCTTCTCACCAGCATTACTGGTTCTTACTTAACTGCACTATTTACTCAAACTCCTTGTAATCAGCAACTGCCACAGCACCATATCCCAACCCACCTCCCTGGGGCACAGCACACTCCATGCTCACTAATCAAAATGGTCATTTCTATGGAGGTTGAGGAATTAAAAAAACAAAGCAAAACAAAAACCGTAATTCTCACGGAACAGCTTTTAGACAAATAAAACAAGATACTAAAATACTGAGGACAGCCTAAGTATAATGAAAGTCAGAAATGAGATGAGAAAATATCTAGTAATGAAGAGACAAAAAACCTAGATTTGATTCAGGCTCCTCCTCTTTACCAACTGTATCGGGAAAGTCACTTAAATTTCTATGTCTCAGTTTCCTCACCTGTAAAACAAAGGTTTTGAACCTGATGATCAATCCCTAAGGTCTCTTTCAGCTATAAAATTCTATGATTTTATAAAAATTAAGTGAAAAAAAATCCTAAAAATAAAATGAAGAGGTGATGGAAGGGTGAATGTGTGTGTGTAAGCATCTGTTCTTTTCATCTCTTTTCCCCTATGTTCATGACTAAACCCAATGCCTAACATTGAAACCACAGTTATGTTTTATCATCTCTATGTCACTAAAGTTATTTGTCCCAAATACAATGTAAAATTTAATCAAGTCAGGGTGCTTTAGTTTTATTATAGAATTTACATCAATAAACTTGTCAGAAAAACACTTGTCAGAAAAACAAAATAAGAAAATAAAAGAGAAATAAAAAATAAAAATAAGAAAATAAAAGAGAAAATAAAAGGGAATACAAATTCCTAGAAGTGGATATATTTAATTAAAGTTGTTTTAAAATAGTAAAATAATTCAATGAGAAATCAACGAGTTAGATGTGTATTTCACAGACAATGATTTTGATGCATTAATCACAGGCCAGCCAAAGGATTAGCCTCAGTTTCCAAATTTGAATAAAAATGTAGAATAGCTGAACATAGCACTTGGATAAAGTAGTCAACCATAAAATCATTAAGGTTGCATGACTAACTTCAATGCGCTGTGATCAAAAAAGATAATCTCTTGGTAAATCAATGGTTTTATATTATGAAAAGAGGAAAATGACTCAATCTACACAAAAGCACAGTAAACACACAAACATTCCCTATTAATTTGATCACATAATAAATTACAATGTATGTTTTCACTTATTTAGCCATTAGTACCATAAGGTATTTCGTGGCTGGAAGCATCTCAACTGTGTTATTTTCTCAAGCAAATGTTGAAAATTTTGCAAATATATAAGGGCCCCAAATCACATTCATTAATTGGCTGTAACCTACTATAAATAAAATACGTAAACCTGACAGGGAATCTCAACTTAAAAGTCAAACTTATACTTTGAGAATTGACACATTTAGGCTGGTGTTAAGCACTTAAGTTATAAAAGATAAACCTAATACTTTACTAACCGGTAAGGCTTTACATCATCTTTCAAACCTGTAAGAAGTGTATGCGGTTTTACCATAGATCATCCTCCAGTGTCACAACAAGCCCTGAAAGCCTATACGTACGAATAATTTGTAAGAAGGTTATGTGATTCACTGACAGAAGCTGTGCTGGTGATGGACAGCCAGGTAATGCTGATAGAAGGTGGTACCTGCCACCAAATAATAATGCTGAAAACAGACATCAAAAACACACTTCTGTTCTAAGATACACCTTTCCCATCCTTATTTGATCTCACACCAACAAAAAGACAATGACTTGCATTCTTTCTATACTAGAAAAGCATTACCTCTAGCTTTTCTAACCTCTCTCCTCAAGACCTACCTATGGTCATGTTTATTTTGGTACAGTGTCAACCATATAAAATGACAACGAGTAAGAAATACACAATCTCCAGTTGTGATATGCTTTGCTCATGTAGACCCTAAAAATACAAACATTCCTCTCACGCAAATCATCCCTCATGGCATAATTTCCCAAGAAAAATAGTAAATGCTTCTTCGATAATCAGTAGGGGAAAAAAAGACAAAAAACAAAAACAACTTTTTTTCCAAGAGAGATAATGCTTGCACAAATTTGTTTTTTTACAAATTGACGTTGCTCCTTGTCTGACTACACTTCTCTTGGATGCATTTTTGCTCAGTTATCCCTATCTAGTAACTCCTAAATGTTATCAGCCAGGCTGGGTTAGGCAGTCTAGAGGATAGCCCCCAAAACTTCTGGTTGGAATTACTACTCACTTCTAATACAATGGCAGTAGTGGTGAGATACCACTGCTGAGATTAGGTCATAGGAGAGTATGGGCAGTCTTGTGCACTCTTTATTGCTCACCCTAGGGGAGCAATTCATTGTGTGAAAAGCCCATGTGGTGGAGAACCTAGGCCTACCAACACCCATGTGCATGCATTTGGAAGTAGATCCTCCTACCCCTCAGTAAGCCTTCAGATGGGATCATAGTCTCCACTTGCAGCTAAACAACAAATTCATGAAAGACCTTGGGTCGGAGGCTCTTTGCTAAGCTGTAACCAAATCTCCACCCCACAGAAACTATGAGATAATAAACATTTGTTGTTTTAAGCTGCTAAATTTTGGAGTAATTTTTTACCCTCAATAGATAACTAATACAGATTCTCAGACAAATTATCAAATTAACTGGCTAAAAATGGGAAGTTTCCTACTCAACTTGAAAAACAGAATAAAATTTTCCTTCATTCTCAGATCTGGTCAATTTTGTAAGCCATTAGGGAAGTAAAAACCCTCCTATGCCATAAATATGGTCACCATACTCCAAATATTAAAAGGAGAAAGCAAGCAGAAATGAAAAACATAAATTAGCTTCACTTTGCAGTAGCAAAGATCATGATATATCGATTTGGAGAGAAACATCTAGGATCCTTGAAAATAAAAGTTCAATTTGTTAAAATAAGTAGCCTCAGTCATTAAACCACTAATTACATACAGAACCTAAAAATAAAAACAAAAAACTTGAATGGTGATTGGAATTTATGTATAATACTTAACTGGAAAACCCGACATAGAAGAGAGTAGAGACCAGTTACAAAGAAACAAACAAGAGATAAATTAATAATCTGTCAAATTTGTAACTCAAGTTTGATGGCTGAAGTACCCGGCGAAGCCATCATGATCTTAAGTAAAAGTGTCTGCATTCACATAACTGAAAAGTAAGTATAGAACCGAAAACTGCCTATGCATCAAGAAAACAATCTACTTGAAAAGGAACACTTGGGCTAGAAAAGAGTAATCTTTACTATTGTCGGCTTTACTTCCTAAAGAGGCCGGGACACCACCTTGGGTCCCAAGTTAACCTATACTCCAGTGGCCTAGAAACACAAGGAACACACCTACTCCCGCCTCCTGATACAGAGTCTACATTTTAACACGCCACTACAGCTGTCACTCAAAGTGCTCTGCACTGCCATTGGTCCCAAAGTCTTGCTGGTTGGCAAGTTTCTGCCAACTGGCAAACACCGGTTGTCTTTATTTCCAAGAAGAAAAGCAAGGGTATGTAGAGAAAAGACGCAAGAGTTCTGAAATATCTTGTACCTGAGCGACCTGCGATCCCCACCGCCGCCGCGACGAATCGGCCTCTGGGCGGGGGCTTTTAGTCAATAAGAAAATGGCTCAGCCGGGAACTGGTGCCCAGGCCATGGAGATGCCGGTTCAAACTTTACTTGTCCACGCCGGTGGAGGTATCAGCAGCGAGAATAGCAGAAGAAGCACAGGATCCCTCTGAACTCAGCGCACCTCAAGCTGCAACATCCAGAGCGACCGACGGTCCGACTTTTGACGTTTCCTATTGTTGCCGGAAGTGACGTTAGGGTTCTGAGCCTTAGAGAAGAAGCATTTTTATTCCCGGTCTTTACGATTCGCTATAGATTCTCCGTTTCTCACATCGCATCCCGAGCCACTTTAAGCATCAACACTAGATAAACTTTTAATATGAAATTTGCGGTCGGACTGGCTGTTGAAAATCCTCTCCGCAGAGTCAAGTTTCCTCAGCGGTCTGGACAAAGGTGGTGTGGAATCTGCAGCGAGGAATCGTGAAGCACCGAGGAGCTGGCTGCTTTGAAGGTCTTCCCGCGGCGCGTGGCGGGCTTTGACCCACTGTTTAAATACCAACGGTCGACTCGAGGGGTGCGCGGAGGTGCAGGTGTCCGGCTGCAGCGAGTAGCTGCTGGAGGCTGGGCTCGGGTGGCTATCTGGTCGCATATGCTACCTCCCTCTCTCCCGGCTGTGAGGGGCCAGAGGCCTTCGGGGCCCTCTTTGCTTGGCGGCTGCTGGGGAAGCTGGCGAGAGTGCGCCCCAGGTTAAGCAGGGGAAGAAGCCTGTCTCTGTAGCCCTTACCGAAACCATGGAAGGGAGCAAATGACCAGGTCTGCCTTTTCATCCTTTTAAATCAAATGGAGGGAGGGGAGCCCTAGATATGCCTTGCCTATAAACCCAACTGGTATAGCGTAATGATAAACAGCGAAATAGGAAGAATCATGGCATCTAATTTTCTTAGTTTAGGGTAGGGTTGGGAAATTACTGACCGATTCCTTCAGTTGGAACCTATGAGCTGAGGAAAGGATCCTACTCCTCCGAAACGCTGAGTAGAAGAGGTCGAAGTAGTGAGTTTTTCTTGCCTGCATTTCTTTGAGTTTCCTTATATCTCTGCCTTCTAGACAACTTAACAGTTTTTCCCTCTCGCTGCGAAGAAAATGCATCTTGGCATTTTGATTCCGAAATTATGGGTACACAAGACTATTTTTCTAAAATTATCCACAAATATTTTGTATTTTGAGCAGTTTTATATGTGAACACAGCAATACTATTGAGCTATATTCTTGTCCCGGGCCCCCATTGTTTTTCGCCCAATCTTTTGTGTTTTTCCTTTTCCAGACCTTTCTACGTAACTCTTAGAACAGTATTTCCCCTACTGCATTTTGAGCAAATTTCATAAACTGAACTTTACCCCTATCTACTCTATTTTTGATACACGGTTTTTAGATAATACGTAGTGTTGTAAGATACGTCACAAACTCTTAGCCATGGACTATAATAATTAAAGTCAGTGTACTTGCTTTGTTCTGAAGAAAAAAATCACTCTGAGTTCAATGGCATTCCATTGGGAGGAATCATTTAAGACTTACAATCACAATGAGATTGAGCTAGATTAAAAATCGTAAACTGCTATTGTATACCCTTTTCACTATATCTCCCCAATAAGTATAGTTGAGCAGGTCTGACCTGCAGAGAAAATTCTCTGGAGGATGCTGGGAAGCAATATTGAATCCATCTTAATGGCTGAAACTATGCTACAAGCAGAGTAATGGCTCTTTCCCCTTAACTTCTTTTAATAAGGGCTATAAAGTGAAAATATTAATCCTTTTTAAAAAAGTAAGTTATTTTTCATTTCTGAAAGTACTGTGCTAAAATGTGCATGACTTGTAGATTGTCTTAATATCTTGGTTTTAGTGTTTTTCAGTTTCATAGTAGATTTAGCAAAGTCTCATGAAAATGTAGAATAGTGGCTATCATTTTTTTGTATAATACTCACTTCTTTTTAATCCCTTTATTTTTTCTATCCTGTTCTATTATTTACCTCCTTCACCTACAGATCCAACCTGTACTTGTATCTTACTCTTCTTCAAAAATATTTATTCTGCTGATACTGAAGAGGATGTGTTCCAAGGACATACTTTGTTGTCAGAAAGTCCATTCTCAGAGGTAGAAATAATATGAGACATTGATCTATGTTCCAGGACTTCAGAGAAGGGAAAGACACCATAAAGTGCTAAGTAAAACAAAATTACATGTACTAAAAACATGGAATATATATTTGGAAGAATTAAAGTCTACAGAGGGAGATACAATTTATATTAAAGTTACAGAATGTCTTAGGAAAAGGTACCCCTAGAAGAGTCATATTAAGATAGGTGGGTCTGGAACTTAATACAATAATTACTATATTGGCCAGTGGCAGTACCTAAGAATACATATATTTTGCAGTTACAACCAGATTAATTCCCATTTCATCTTTCCCAGGAAAGTAAAGGCTGGTCTCGGGAATTTCTTTCTTACTGCTTTCTTATGTCCATCTATCCCCTAGTCATCTTAAAAGATATTTAATAAGGCTTATTTTCTTGGCTAATGTTTTGTATAATGTGATTTCAGGATCACTTCTTTTTCCTGTTATCTCCCATTTGGCAGACATTACCTCTACCTAAAAATGTGAATATTTAGTAGTAATTGATTAACTGAAAAATACTGACTAGAATCCGTGCATGAACATATAAATTATACTCAATAACCTGTTCTTTACTATGTTGGTAAAGGAGAGGAGTCTTGGAACAGGAAGGTACTGTGTTCCTAAAGAGGTGGGGAAGCAGAATTTGGTGGCCATGGGCTTAAAATAGAAAGCCTACTAAATTTGGGATTTGCAAATTCCTGACCTTATTACCTCTAGTTATACATAAATACAGAGAAAGTGTGTAAGGGAATATTTTGTATCCTGTGCAACTGCTAGAATGTTGACTGGGGAAAAAGATTATACTAACTCTACCTGATTTATGAATTGTTCTGTTTGTTTTTAATGTCAATGACTTCATTGTAAAGGAGCTTCATTCCCAGAGGATTCATTATTCAAGGTATTGTTATATATTTTCCTGCTATGGAGTGTCCATGGACAGTTACAAATAGATCTTTTTAAGTGTGTTATTGGGCACTGCCTTACTGATTGACTAAACTTAGTTTAGAAGCCTTTTGGCTCTTTCTAGCAGATTCTTAACCATTTAATTACCTATCAATATTTATTTATTATATGAACCTCTTTTGAGAATAATCTTCGAGAATCTAATGAAAGCCCTACGCCATGCAATGAGTCATTTAAAAATATAATTTTATGGTGTTTTCTTTGGAATTTAAAAAACTATTGTATTTAAAATCTCAAATATTGTTTCTGTCTTTTGGTGCATATATACATACCATACTGTTTCATACATATGTTCTCTGGAGTTGTATTCCTGTTTCATAGGCCCTTTATATGTCAGCTTTAGTATATAGAACCATAAAGTTTTCTAAAGTAATTATACTAATTTACCCTTCCAGAGCATTGTATGAGTTTCATATGTTCTGTAGTTTCACATTTTGGATTTAGTTTGGAATTTCCTAATGATAAATAAGATTGCATATCTTTTCACATATTTACTCTTGTGAAGTTCTTGTTCGGGTCTCTTTCCCGTTTTCTATTATTGTCTTTCCTTTTCTTATTGCTTTGAAGGGAATTCTTTACATATTCTAGATATGAATTTCTTTTGTTGGTTTTATAGTTCTATAGAAACATTTTCTCTCAGTGGTTTATCTTTCTACTCTCTTGAAGGGGTCTTTTGATGAACAGTGTTGCTAATTTTAATGTGATTCATCTTAACAGTTTTAAGATAAGAAATCTTTCTCTACCTAAAGATCAAAGATAGTCTTCTCTATGATCTCCAGCAAGCCTGGTTGTCTTACATTTTATATTTAGATCTTCAACAAACCTGGAATTAATTTGGTAAAAGATATGAGGTGCCATTTACATCAAGGGGTCAAGATTTATTTATTCTATCTGGGTATTAAGTTGATCCAGTACCATTTATTGAAAAAGACCATCTTTTCTCCAGGGCTACTCAGCATCAACTTTGTTAGAAATCTAGTGTCAATATAAGCATTGTCTTTTTCTGGACTCTTCTGTTCCATTGTTTTATTAGTACATTTTCACTAATTCCAAATGTAACTTTATAATGAGTCTTGATATCCAGTGGTTAAGTCCTCCAATTTTGATTTTTATCAAGATTGATAGTTATCCTTTATCTTTTGCATTTCTGGATACATTTTCAAATCAGCTTGTCAATTTCCATTAAAAAAAAGAAAACCTTGAGAGTTTTGGGGGAAATTCATTGAATCTGTGGATCAATTTTTTGAGTCTTCCAATCCTTAAAGAGGTTGTATATTTTTTCTATTTACTCATTCTTTAATTCATCTCAGTAAAGTTAGGGTTTTTTGTTTTGAGGTCTTATACATCTTTTCTAGGTTTATTCACATGTTTGTGATACTTTTGAGGATACTTGATTTATACATAGAAAATCTGTTTTTAAAATTATACAATTAACTTGAGGGATACAGAGAAGTACAACTAGTTTTTATGTATTGGCCTTCTACCCAACAGTCTTGCTAAATTCACTTATTTCTTTTGGACTCTGATTATATACAGTTATGTCATCTGTGAATTAGGGCAATATTATTTCTTCCTTTTTAGCATTTATTCCTTTTATATATTCTTCTTGCATTTTTGTACTATCTGTAACCTCTAGTACAAGGTTAAAGAGAAATGATGAGAGGGAACAAAATTCATTCTCAGTCTCGGGAAGAAAGTTTCCTTTATTTCACCATAAAGCATGATGTTTGCAGTAGGTGTTTGTTTGTTTGTTTGTTTTTTGGTAGATATCCTTTATCAAATGCACACAATTCCTTCTTTTCTAATGTCCTAAGAATTATATTATGCGTGAATGTTGAATTTTATGAAATGTATTGGTAGGATAACACTTTCTCTTTTACTTGTTAATGCACTGACATTATAGTAATTCATTTTTTGTTTTGCTTATACTTTGGATTATAGTCCAATAGTATTCAATTCATTTTGTCCTTCAGATAGTTTTACTTTTGACCATTGGGAACTGTTTCATTTGTCTCCTGTGTCCTGTTGACATACCCCCATCACATTGGGATTGGTTTATTTTGTGTATACTTTCTCACTTTCTGGAACTATGTATTACTTTAGACTCATCTTATATATGTTCTGTCCCAGCCTTAGAATTTACCATTTCTACAGGGAGTCCTGGTTCCTTTTATTGGAGAACATTATACACACTAAGATTTGAATGTGAGGTGTGTGTTCTTTACTGCTGGGGTGTTGTTGCTTTTAATCACTTTCAGCTGGAAGAGGAAGGCAATACGTATATATACTAGCTGTCTATATACACTTATGGAGAAATACAGTATATAACTGTTTGTATCTATATTAAGCTGAACATGAGTTCATACTGGAATTTTCTAACTAATGCATTAGGCAGGCATGGCTCATTCTAGTCTCTTCTGATCTATAAATTCCTACTCTAGCAATAAGAAACGTTACTTCTGTTCTGCCTTGTTTTACTTAATTTTTCAGTTCCCAGTGTGTGTTACTGGGATTGTAGTAACTCATGCACAGATGTATCAGAATTAATGCATAAGTAAATGGGAAACAACTTTCTAAACTTAGATATAGTTTATAAACCAGCATACAGCGTTTATATGCAAGTGGTTTTGTCTTTAGCCTTGCACTCATTTCCAAAGTTACTTAGTTAACATCTTTTCCATGCATCCTCTTCTATGAGGTTTTCTCCCAGCTTCTAAATGGTTTTTTAAAGGTTGCATACATTAGGGTTCTCTTTGTGCTATCCTGTTTTATAGGTTTTGACAAATGCATACTGTTGTGTATATACCACTGCAGTATCAGACAGAATACTTTCACTACTCTAAAAATTTTTCCTACGTTTACTTATTCAGCCCTCTCTTCTCCTTCCCTCTGAGTCCTTGGGGGGGGTGTATTGTTTTCACTTTCACTACAGTTTTGCCTTTTCCAGAATGTCATATAATTAAGATCGTACAGTATATAATCTTTTCAGACTGGTTTCTTTCACTTAGGAAGATGCACTAAGGTCCATCCATGTCTTTTTGTCGCTGCTCATTTCCTCATTGCTGACTTAATATCCTCTTGTATGGATGTACCATGATTCTTTTCATCGATTCACCAATTGGAGGACATTTTGGTTGCTTTCACTTTTTGGTGATTATGAATAGAGCTGCTATAAACATTCGTGTGCAGGATGTTATAGGTACATACTTTTTAAGTTTGATTTGGTTAATACCTTGTTTACCTGATTGCTGATTGTATTGGTTAGACTATTTAGCTTTGTATCTGCTAAACTGCCCTCCAAAATGACTATACCATTTACATTTATTCCAGCAATAAGTGAGAGTTTCTGTTGTTCCATATCCCATATGCATTTGGTATCATCAGTTTTTTGGATTCTAGCCATTATAATAGGTCTCTCTCTTTCTTTTTTTAAATTTGCAATCACCTGATGATATATAAGACTGAGCATCTTATATTATTATTGTTATCTGTATGTCTTCTTTGGTGAGATGAATGTTCAGATGTTTTGCCTATTTCTTAATTGGTTGGGTTTGTTTGTTTTTTTTTTCCTTGCTCCTATAGGAGTTATTTGTATATTTTGGGAACAAGTCTTTTATTCAATATGTATTTTTGTAAATATTCTCTCCCAGTCTGTGAACTATCTTTTCATTCTCTTGACAATGTCTTTTTTAGGAAAGAATTTTTAAAATTTAGTGAAATACAACTTATTTTTAAAAAATTTGATAATGATCTGATATTATCTAAAAGCTCATTGGTAATCCCGGGGAAGCAGAGAGATAGTTGCCTAGCTGAACCACGTATGTGGGATGGGGTATGGGGGGAGAGAAAATAAAAATCTAGGGTTTCGCAGCTCCTACCTGGACTTTCAAGTAATCATCCTTATTTCAACCCCCTTGGCCTTACCCCTTAGCCTTTCATAAGCATTAGAGGCCCTTCATTTCTGGACTTATCTTGCGGCTGTTTGTTTCCTCTTAAATGGACAGATAAAATTAGCCTGTCTCTACTTTGCTAGGTTGGTTTTCACTTAATCATCTGCTTTCCATCTTCCAAAACTTTGTTGATACTTTCTGTCATGTGGAATCCCCTCTAATTCATTTTGCCCTGTTGAGTGTATATGGTTTTTAATCATTTACTTTCATTTTAGTGATGTTAAACAAAAGAAATAAAGATAACATGCATTTAATCTGCCATATTTTACAAGCATTTCTAATTTTTTTTTTTTTTTACTAATCTATTTTTATTTTTTAAACAAAACATCTTATTGGCAACTATATGAGATCAAAGCCCTGGGAATAATGACTAAATCTGTAATAAATTCCTTTGTCTTCATTTTTTACTGATCTTATTATGTAACGATTATAAGCATCTAAGATAGTCATTGATGGAGATTATTTTAGGTTGATTTCTCTCCCCAAATGGTACTTTGTTAAAAATAAACTATTAGGGAGACTATCATGAGACACATTGTAAGAATATGAACATAAGGCAAACTTTCTTTTTTTGTAAGGAAAAAGTATTTGGGGAAAATGCATTATCTTACATTTGGGAATATACTGTAGATAGACGATAGCACTGGACCAGTAGGGAAGATGTTAGTGGAGAAATAGCTAAGATAAGTATAGTAAGTGCATGTAAGAGATGTGAACAAAATATAAAAGATTCAGAAATAGACTTAACCAGTGTTTTATGGATTTTTATTTTTAGGTGAAATATTAGAGTATTTCAAAAGCTGGAGCCGAATGTAATGTTAAATAATGGCAACAGGTGACTTAAAAAGAAGCTTACGGAACCTAGAACAAGTTCTTCGTTCACTAAATTATCCTCAAGAGGTGGATTGTGTTGGGTGAGCTATATATCAAACTTAATTTGTGTTCTTTTTGATAATGATTTGAATTAAGATTGAACATTGAGGGTGTATCTAAGTGGAGACAGGTTTTACTGGGTTGTTTAAAACATTTTCCTTGAAATGATTAAAATGTTTTAGAAGGCAGGGAATTATAGGATTTTTTTGCTAAGTATGAGTCAGTGAAAAATTATAACTCAAGAGGTTTAAAACACCTTTTAGAAGTAGAACCACGAAATACAGCTGTACAAGGTATGGTTTCTGTACAACTTGTAAACTCATTAAAGTATAATGGATCTCAATAATTAAATAATTTTCTATCCTCTCACATTCAGTTAGATGGTATTTTTGATTTGGAAGATTCTAGTTGATGGGTTTCTTATGACAACTTACACCACATGCTAAGACTGTTATTAAGCTAACTCATTTAATAGACCCCACTTGAACCTTTTGCTGTAGTTTTCACTTTCCAAATATGACTTACTTGCTTTTATAGTATGTAGCAACTTGCATTTCTTCTATGTTCATGCTGATCTAAATATGGTACTCTCATCATCTACCCCTTCATATTTCTTTTCTCTTCTTACCTGGGATTATTGATTAAAAGTATTCCCCACTATGGGGCGCCTGGGTGGCTCACTCGTTAAGCATCTGCCTTTGGCTCAGGTCATGATCCCAGGGTCCTGGAATTAAGCCCCACGTCTGTCCAGCTCCCTGCTGAGCGGGAAGCCTTCTTCTCCCTCTCCCAATCCCCCTCCTCGTGTTCCCTCGCTTGTTGTGTCTCCCTCTGTCAAATAAAGTATTCCCCACTAGAGTATAAGCTGAAGACTGGGACTTTGTTTTGTTCACTGCAGTATCCCCACATTTAGAATTGTGCCTTTAGAGCTAACTAGACATTCAATGAATAAGTGTCAAGTGACAAGTCCAGATTAACTATATGTTCAAGTAGTAGAGTAAAATTAGTTAAAACAGTAAAAAAAGAGAATCTTAGAATAATGTGCTTTACATGTAAGGGTGGATGTTCTAGGGGTGTGCTTTACGTATACATGTGGATGGACCATAGGGAGAGCTAACCCCAAGAGATGGCAAAATGAAAGGATAATGAAGACCATGGGAGAAAGTTGAGCTCTAAAGACCGATTCCAGGCCTTCTGTGTGAGAATCAGAAGTTGCTCCACAGCATGTACTGATCAGATCCTGCTTCCTTAACACAGGGACATGCTATGTTGTTGTCTCGCTGAGACTTAACCAGTTTGAATAGCCACATTTTCTTCTTCCTATTTGAAGCATCATTTTAAGATACATTCTGGATAGGAATACTTGGAAAATGAACCAATTATTCCCCTATCTTTTGAGTTTGGAATTTAATATTTGATTTATATTATATAAATATCAGTATATTATATACTGACTCAGGAGTATCATTAAGAATAATATTTTTTAGACTGTTTCACAACATAGTACTCTGCAGGGTCTTTTGAAATAAGTCACACTACTTGCAGCTGCTTATTCAGGGTGCCCCCCCTCACCCACATACACACTCCACCACACGTGTTTTGATTCTTATATTTCTTACTCATTTTTAACCTTTTTCTCAGCATCTCCTGTTTGTTAGTCTACTAGTTTATAATAACTGTTTATTACTATTTCTAATCAAATTCCCTAGAAACTAGATAATCAAGATTTTTGAATTAAAACAAGTGGTATTAAATGTAGACCCTGGCTGTCTTCTAGTCATAATGTGCATAAAATGGACAGATTTTGCTGTTCAAAAGTATTATTTTCATTTCCTATTTTCCAAGGTTGCTAGAATAGTTTTCTCATTGGGTAGAGTATTATCATATGCATAAGTGTAAAAGAAACAATTATATTTGTCCTGAAAAATAAAATGTTATTTTATCATTGTATACTTGTTCTCTGCCTTTTAAAAAAGTTTCAGGTGAGGATGGGGAAATTTATGTATGTCTTGAATTTTGTGGAAAACGAATGTTTTTTATAAGTGCATTTTTACTTCAGTCGAACACATATAACTGGCTAATTGAAGAAATACCTCCTTGCTTTGTTGTGGGAGAATCAGTGAAGGTACTTCACATTGAGAAAATAAGGTCCACATGTAGACAAGTAGAAAAGAGTACAAGACAGAGCATAAGGCATCAGACACTGAATGCCCTGGGACTCATTCTGTGAGATATCAGTGTGGATCAGAAAATTGAGGGTGGCTCTCTGGGAGGCTTGAGATCTGCCAAATAGTTCATAAGAGGGAATAACAGGCCAAGAAGGATGGGATACCTTTCTAGGCTGGAGAAATTAGCATACTCTACCAAGGCACAGATTTCTGCTGAGCTTGATACAAGTGGAGGATTGCAAACTAATCGGCCGAGTTACAGTAGATGCTTTTTCCAGCCCTGTTTCCCCTCTGTAACGTAGAATTCATAATATTTTACCCTTGCAGGTTTATTATAAAGAGCAAATGAGGTAATATAACAAGTGTTTGCAAGTATATTCAAGTGGTATATTTGTTTAATTAGAGAAAATGGACTGATCAAGTAAGGCTAAGCTTTGGAAACTCAAATACTGTGGTATATAGACTATACTATTACTAAAGAGTTAACTGTTTAAGTAAATGAACTTATTTCATAGTAACTTGGCTATAGTGAGTTAGAGTAGGAGATGGAATCTAAAGGGTTTTGTGTATCTCCTAATTATTTGGCTGTAGTGTTAATTTACAAATTATTGACACCATATTTTATATTCCCTTTCTTATCTGAGTTTGTGGTATTATGCTCATTAAATATCTTTCCCTTTTCTCCTGAACAGTTTGGTAAAGGGAGATACTGCAGCTTCTTTGCCCATCATCAGCTATTCCCTTACCTCATATTCACCTTATGTAGCAGAACTTCTGATGGAATCCAATATAGAGCTCATAGCGAAGAATGACTTGCGCTTTATAGATACCGTCTATAAGGTATTTTTTAGTTTATGAAATAATTCTTTCAGAAGTCATTGAATGATTTTTTTTTAAGAGTAATGTTTTATAACCCCTTAATTATATGTGAACCACATCTATTTGACAGTATTTTGATATGAATTTCTCATTTAGACGCAGTCCCTATTATAATCAAGATAATTTAAGTTCCCATTATGTTTTATAATCTAATAAGTGGCAGTTGGTAAAAACTTGTCATTGGTTACCATTTGCTCTTTTTATATCAGAATTTTAGTAAAATTTGGCATATCGGCAGAATTTAGAAATGTGACTTTATTGAGTAAAATTTGTAGTTTATAGAATTGTAATTACCATAATTAGTAAGAGGAAACTACAGCTTTGAGATTTTATGTTCACTGATGTCTGGGAGTATGTCTTATACCTAGTCCAGTATCTATATTTATACTGTATGTACACTGAACTTAATCTCACGATTAAAAAATACCTCCATATTATCATTAATTTTTACTCAAGCACTGGTTTTCTCACTTCTGTTAAAATAATAAAACCCATTTATCAAATCTAATTTTTTATAAATAATGAATTGCATTTGATGAAATGGTACCTTTTATATGTAGAGTCTCTTTTTAGTCTTCCCTTTCTTTGACTCTAACCCCAGCAAGCTTCCATGGAAACCTAAGAGGCACTTCTAAGAAATCCTAGCGTTCTACAATGTAGGCTTTGAAAAATGTTGGTCTAGTCTATTTCTTTTACTTTACAAACGAGACATTGAAACACAGAGACCCACTGACCATGTTGTGGAGGAATTAAATTATGATTTTTGTGACATCCGTATGGTATTATTCTTTATTATCTAGTAAGTTAAGGAGTTTTCTAGTACCAATGAGGCTATTTGAACTTTTTGATCATTGTCTATATTTTTTCATCTGCCTAGACAGTCATCTATTCTCTGCTAATTCCTAACTAGCTGTTTCCTATGTAAATACCTATCTCCTACCTATGACTCATATCACCCCTATGAATCTCTTTAATACCCTTAATCTAATGGCTTGGTCCTTCTTTTCCTCTCAAAGGTGTTATTACATTCCTGACTGGGTGGCCATTTATGATTTTTGGATTTTGGTCTATTCCCTCTTTACAGCTTCTTCGTGATCAATTTAATTATAAACCAATCTTGACAAAAAAGCAGTTTCTCCAGTGTGGATTTGCAGAATGGAAAATTCAGATTGTTTGTGATATTTTGAATTGCGTGATGAAAAAGCACAAGGAATTGAGTAGTCTTGAGAAGGTAATTTTGTTAATTGATTTTAACTTACTCCAAGTAGCCCAGTATTTTAATGTATGAAGTCAGTACCCTAGATAGCAAACTAACACAGATGTACAGTTACTGGATAACCGTACACCTGAATGTTTGCTTTAAATACTGGTTACCTGTTTTTACATATTTGTGACTTTGAGCTACTAGTCCTAAGCTAACTGTTCTGACAACACATTTTCTTCACATCTTAGTTTTCAAAAGACATGTATGTCTCATTAGTTTCTTATCATTTGGCAGCTGTATTTCATATATGAAAATTTAAATAATATAATTTAAATATATGTCAGCTTTCACATAAAGTCTTTAATATTTTATTTTTTTTTTAAGATTCCCTCACAACAGAGAAAGAAAGTCAGTTCTGTTAAGTCAGAACCTTCTTCAAGCACTGAGAAGACATCTACAGAACCTGTTGGCATTGACATCACTGGCAGGTTTATGACTTCAGGAAAGGTAAGAAAATGTGTCAGTGCTAAGAATTATCTACCTAATTAATCAGTGTACGAGTTTCACTTTTCTGACTAGTAGCTAGCCTAGTAAAACATTTTAGTCAGGGGCGCCTGGGTGGCTCTGTGGGTTAAGCCTTTGCCTTCAGCTTAGGTCATGGTCTCAGGGTCCTGGGATCAAGCCCCTCACTGGGCTCTCTGCTCGGTGGGGGCCTGGTTCTCCCTCTCTCTCTCTGCCTGCCTCTCTGCCTACTTGTGATCTCTCTCTCTGTCAAACAGATAAATAAAATCTTTAAAAAATAATCAGATATAGTAAAAGATTTTTAACAATGTATACCATATTATCCAGAGGACAGTCCTCACATTTTAAGAGATTAGAGTTGTAAAATTGACGAATGTTTCTCTTTATGTTTCGAATGCTTACTTCTGTCTCATTGCCCAGGTAGAATAACAGTGATTTGGGAAGGCTATGTTATGTGGTCTTGACATGTACTCTTAATTATTATCTAGTTTTTTGAAAACATGGGAATGTTTGAAGAGCATACCATTACTTATAGTGATAGGTTATGATGATTAATTTGCATATGTTCATATTTTTATACCAGGGGTATATATTATCCAGTGATTGATAGTCCCTACACATATAATCTGGTTTTGGGTTAGGTTTTTGAACATTTTTTGTTGTTGTTGTTAATAAATAACCTACTCTTGTCTCCTTCGAGCACTAGTGGATGAATGAATCTAATGCCTTTAGAGATAGCTTTTCTATCTCCAAGAGACATTGAGGCCAAAATATTACTTTATAACAATTAGTATATTTTCAGCTGTCTTTCACTTTGGGCAAACCATTTCTGAAATTGAAGGATAGAATATCAAATAATCAAGGTGTAATTAGGTCAAAGAAATGAATAGCTTCTGGCTGAGATAAAATATAACCATTTTGCAACATGTAAAAGAGCAATAAGAAAAGGAATTAAAAGACACATTGTTTCTGAATAAGTGCCCATACTTCTTGTAAACTTGAATCTCTAACTTATATAACTCTTGTTAGTTTTATATGATTTTATTTTCTAATTTCTAAATGGTTTATATACATAGTGTCCCTCCCCAACTAGAATTTATATGAACAGGAATTTTATTATACAGCTTTTTTTGTAACCTTCCTGTGCTTAGCACAGACATTGTAAGCACTTACTAAGTATGAGCTGATCAAACTAAATATATTTTTCAATCTTCTATTTCAGTTTTGGGGCTGAGTAATGATCTAAATTGCCCCAATAAGGTGCAAAACGTAAAGGCATTAAGTTTATTTTAGTTTTCTTAGAACAAAGTATTTTTTGTCATTAATAAAAATTATTTATTTATTTAATTATTTAGAAAGATTATTTATTTATTTATTTGTCAGAGGTGGGGGATGCACAAGAAGGCAGAGTGGCAGGCAGAGGCAGAGGGAGAAGCAGGCTCCCTGACGAGCAGGGAACCCGATGCAGGGCTCGATCCCAGCACCCTGGGATCATGACCTGAGCTAAAGGCAGCCGCTTAACCAAGCCACCCAGGTCTCCCTAAAAGTATTCCAACTTAGAAAAGTTGGAAATAAATAATCTTTCCAACTTAGAAAAGTTTGAGTCACTACCTTATGGGTAGAGATTGAGTCAGTACTAAAGCAAATGGTTTCTTTTCCCAGTATCTTCTCTGTAGAGTATGATTTGTGAATTCTATCGTACATTATATGACATCTTTGTGGTGCATATGCAGTCTGTCTGTAGTAGAGGAAGTAGGCAGAAAAGGCTTGTGTGAGTGCGTAGTTTGACCTCATGCCTTATTCTTAGGACTTTCTCTTTGTCATTATTAAGTTTGAATTATTAGATGAAGGTCTAATATTTTCTGGCTTGTTTATTAGAAAAAAAATTGCAATGGTCCCCTTCACGGAGCCAGTTCTTGATTATTTATATGTAAATTATGTGGCAACCTATTATGGGATGTTCCAAACATTCATAAAAGTACTCATTCCCAGGGAGCCTAGGTAGGTCAGTTGGTTAAGCATCTGCCTTGGGCTTGGGTCATGATCCCAAGTCCTGGGATTGAGCCCCACATCGGGCTTCCTGCTTAGCAGAAAGCCTGCTTCTCTTTCTCCCTCTGCTTGCTACTCACCCTGCTTGCTCTCTTTCTCTCTCTGTCAAATAAATGAATAAATAATCTTTTAAAAATTACCTATTCCCACTATTAGAAGTTGATCAACCCCTCCTTAATTTTTTTTTTTTTTTTAAAGATTTTATTTATTTGTTAGAGAGCAGGAACAGGGGGAGTAGCAGGCAGAGGGGGAAATAGACTCCCTGCTGAGCAAGGAGCCTGTTGTGAGACTTGATCCCAGGACCCTGGGATCATGACCCGAGCTGAAGGCAGACTCTATTTTTTTTTTTTAAAGATTTTATTTATTTATTTGACAGAGATCACAAGTAGGCAGAAAGGCAGGCAGAGTGAGAGAGAGGAGGAAGCAGACTTCCTGCTAAGCTGAGAACCCCATGTGGGGCTTAATCCCAGGACCCTAGGATCATAACCTGAGCCGAAGGCAGAGGTTTTAACCCACTGAGCCACCCAGGTGCCCCAAAAGGCAGACTCTTAACTACCTGAACTACTGAGGGGTCCCAGCCCGTCCTTAATCTTGTTTCATCTTTATTGTAACCACTTTTCTAGCATCTTTCCCCCCAAATCTGAAACAATATGAGTCAAATCCCAGGCATCATTGAATAGGTATTTCAGTTTTTCTGGTCTGTAAGAATGCTTTAAAAATCAGGACCACAATTTCATCACACAAAATATTAGTAATAGTAATAACAGTTTAATCAATAGTGTTTGATATATACCTTAATATGTTATTTAAACTTTGGTAAATCTTAAAGGGAAGAAAGATATTTCTTCTGAAAAGTTATTATGTCTATGTTTAAAATAACTTTATGAGGAAACCATTGAAGCAGCTCTGACGTATTTTCCTTTATGCAGAAAAAAGCTGTGGTGATCCGTCACCTGTATAACGAAGATGGTGTTAACATTCCTGAAGATACGATAAGTACAGTAACAGATGTTAGTGAAACATTTGATGTGTGTAACTTAAAGACTACTGAAATAGAGATTCCTGAAGTAAAGTTCCCTGAAATCAAGTCTGAACAACAAGTAAGAATTTTGTTCTTCTTTAACAGATGCAAGGATTTCTTACTTTGATGTACATGATAACTTCAGCATCTAAACTTTGGAATGCCTCTAACCTTTTGAGTCACGAATCATAATATAACACCTTTTACCATTATTTAAGAATAAATAAGTGTACTGTATAGGATCAACAGATACTATTTGCTGCTTATGTTTAGGGTACTGGACCAGGTGTTACGGGTAAGAATTTACTGATTCAGGGAATTTACAGTCTGGTGAGAGACTGTAATACACTACTTTGTACAGTGAGGGTTCTCTGTTTATCTATGCCTGTCCTTAATGAATGGAGAAACATTTTCCTTTTTGGGCCCTCACCATCCCTCTCTCACTCTAAGAATACCTTTCCTATTACTTTATTGTCACAGACTCTATTATAGTGTCTGTGTGTGTGTCTATTATAGTGTCTAATCTGCACTGCTCCTGCTTAAACTTTTCTTTCTTCTCTTTCTTATAACTTCCCTACATCACAGTAGACACTTGTCCCTTATAAAAATTAACACAGGGTCATGAAGCTTAATTCCTTTTTGTAGCAAACTAAATAGTCTTAATACACTGTCATTTCTTTGTCACACCCTCTTAGCTTTGTGCTAGGGGCTATTACAAAAAAGTTTGTGACAGTTTTCTCATACCACCAGGTATTGTTCTAAGAGCTTCATGCAAATTAATTTAATCCTCACAGGAACCGCATAAAGTAGGTACTGGGTTGTTTTTTGTTTGTTTGTTTGTTTGTTTCAACATATATAAGGAAATTGAGACCCCAAGGTCATACACCTCAGATGAGGTAGTTTCAGTGTCCGAGCATTCTGTCTCTCCAGATAGCACTCAATTCTCACACTATACTGCCTGTTAACTACTGAGATAACACAGTGCACTGAAAAATGGGATACATTGAATTTTAAGGGAATTTTAGTTGGTGTAGTATAATTTTTAACCTCTATTCATTTTAGGATGTTCAAATCAATCCTGAGATTACTGCACTACAGACTATGCTTGTTGAATGCCAAGAAAAGCTTCAGAAACTGACTTTGGTAGAGAGTAGATTAGACTCTTTAGAAGAAAAAATGAAAGGAAAAGTGATGGTAAATGAAAAAACATGGACTAATCTTCTAAGTCGTATCACTCTTCTTGAAACAGAAATGCTTCTGTCTAAAAAGGTATTTTCTTTCCTTAACATTTCTAGGATCTCAGATACAATTAAGTTTTCATTCATTGTAAAGTGTGTATTCTTTTTAGAAAAGCTAATTATGATAATATTAAGGTAGTGGATACTTAGTTGAAATGAGGCTCTGTTTAGATACAGCCTATTTTGTTGCTGTTGTGGTTATTGTTTTTCTCTTTATCAACTAAGATAACCTAGCAAGACTCTCTAGCTTCTGCTTTCAGAGCTATTAATATTTGAACAGCTCTAAGCATTTAAAATAAGGTAGGATAATGTTTGATTTTCTTTTTAAAGATTTTATTTATTTATTTATTTGACACACAGAGAGAGAAATTACAAGTAGGCAGAGAAGCAGGCAGAGAGAGAGCGGGGAAGCAGGCTCTCCTCCGAGCAGAGAGCCGGATATGGGACTCGATCCCAGGACCCTGAGACCATGACCTGAGCCGAAGGCAGAGCCTTAACCCATTGAGCCATCCAGGCGCCCTAATGTTTGATTTTTATGAGAAGCTTGAGATTATATTCTTTAATAGCCTAAATGGCCTATTTTTATGGGGAAAAGAAAAAATGGACAGGAAAAATTAAAATCATGACTTCCTGTTTTTATTCATTTACTCTGATCAAATTATAAATTTCATAGAAATGGTTAACCAAATTTGCCATGGTCTTATCAAATCTAAGAAATTTGTTTTTTTATTTACTTAGGATTTCAATTTCTGGTTCAGTTAAAAATGTTTAAACATTCATCATGTCATCTTTATATCTATGCTTAACAGCAAGAATATAAAACGAGTACATTTTTCTCTCCATTTTATTCTAAATACTAATCTTTATTATTCTAGAATAATGAATATATAGACTTCAGTGAAATGAATGAAGACTACGAATCTAGTAACGACATGGATATTCTGAGTCCTGGTAAGTTCTAATGTTATGACAGTGGTATTGGTGGTATGGCAAGGAGTTTTCAGGAGGATGATTTACATAGGTGTTTGATAATTTTTATATTCCCAAGCCTTATTTTTTAGAAACTGTGGCACCCCTAGAACAAAAACAGTATTGAACTTACAGACTACTGAAGCCAAGCACTGCTAAAAAACGCCAGCTTACATATCTTATATGACATAGTGGTTTGGGCACTAAATTTATTAGACTACACATTTCAGATTTGGTAAAATATTTCCTCTTTGCATTTGTCATTCATTTATTCAAAAAATTCCAAAGCTGGGCGCCTGGGTGGCTCAGTGGGTTAAGCCACTGCCTTCGGCTCAGGTCATGATCTCAAGATCCTGGGATCGAGTCCCGCATCGGGCTCTCTGCTCAGCAGGGAGCCTGCTTCCCTCTCTCTCTCTCTCCCTGCCTGCCTCTCTGCCTACTGTGATCTTGCTCCGTCAAATAAATAAATAAAATCTTTAAAAAAAAAAAAAAAATCCAAAGCTTAACTGTGAGGTCCTTGAAATGAAGATCTTAACCTTGTATTCTGTCTAGCAGGCAGAAAATAGGCCCGTATTTCTATCTCCAATATCTGTATATAATAGAGCTCAATTTTTTATATAGTGAAAGAATCCTGAATGCCTGCTATTTGCAAAACCTTGCCTTTTCCTGGCATGGTAACTTAGTTGGTTAAGCGGCTCAGGTTGTGATCCCAGGTTGCTGGGATCAAATCCTGCATGGGTCTCTTTGCTCAGCGAGGAAGGAACCTGCTTCTCCCTCTATCTGCTGCTGCTCCTGCTTGTACTTTCTGACAAATAAATAAAATCTTTAAAAAAGACAAACCTTGCCTTTTCTGATTTTGCTTTTGCATTTTCATGTTATAATTTTATTAATGTTATTACAGAACATAGCTTTAGCCCATTTAGTTAAAATATATACAAGTTTAAGCCACTGTGCTGTGACTTAGACTGATGGGCAGACAGGCCACATCTGAAATGGGTTATAGATTATGAACAAGGTAAATGTGTGGTCTCAAAGCTTATAATCCAAATGTGATCAATTAAAATAGTCAAACTTATATATAAATTCTTATACTTTGCGCCTTACATATATATGCTACATGGAAGCATATCTCAGAAGTTGAGAGCAATAATTCACTAAGCTGATTTTAGTATTAGGTTGGGAATGGTTTTGTGAAATTCCTGATTTGTTTCCCTTTTATCAGAAATAGTGTGTCCATGGCTGTAGGCATCTCTCTGTCTTGGTAAAAATCAGTGAGAAGAGGTTTTTATTATGGATTGGGCTTATGTGGGGGTGATTTTGGAGACAGTTTAAAGAAGCCAAGGGTTCTTCTAGTTTGGGTGTTGTCAGGAAACAGGAACAGTTTGATGACTGATAATGAATGAAAAAAAGAGCTGAAATTTTCAGTGGGAGAGCACTATAGCTGGTCATTTGTGTGTTTACTTACATTCTGTCCTTGTCTATATTCATACGTGACAGCAGTCTTATTTTGTTTCATCACGGTAATGAAGTAACCTCAGATGATGTTCATTTTCTGTGAAATTTTTTATGTTCAGGAGGGGATGCAGTGATCTAGTTGTTAATTACTAGATAGGCCATGACACTGAGGCTCTTTCTGTTTTTCCTTTGGGTTTTTGTGTGTGTGTGTGTGTGCCTTTTTCCTCCCAAGAAAATAAAGTTATGATATCACAAGAGTGTGGTTCCAGTATGACTAGAAGGAAGGGTATATGTGGGTATATGAAGGAAACTGAAGCAGAAGAGTAGAAAGACAAAATCATGTTTATGTGTAGATTTTTAACAAAGCTAATAATGATCAGATTTGTTTCAGGGAAAAAATCATCTTAAAACAGAATAGTGATTCATTACAGGAAAGTAACACTGGGAAGGAGAGTAATTTGAAGGGTCTTTCATTTATCTTTATTTCAGAATAATGGGGGTGTCTACCAAGGCTATGATAGAATAAAGAGGAAGTAATTTATTTAGCTGTTAGAATTGATAGGCCTTGATTGCTGATTGAAGTAGAAGTCGTGAAGGAGGAGGAAAAAGTCAAGACTGATCACTTATGTTTGACTTGTATGGCTGGTTATACAAGTAACTATCAAAGTAACTAATTGTTACTTTAATAAAGTAGAACATTATTAATAATAAAATAATAAAAATCAATTTATAATACAATTTTTTGAATTAATGATTAATATTAAATAATATTTAATATAATTTATTAAATTAATAATAAAATCCTTAATAAAATAGAGAATTAAAGAGAAGGCTTGGGAAAAAATAATGAGTTCACTTTTGAAAATATTAAATTGTGTATGATATACTTAAGACAAAATATCCAGAAATCAGTTGGACATAATTTTTTCCGTGATTGGGAAGTACTAGTTTATAAATTACAGGTTTCCCTGCTATCAGAAGAGCATTACTGTGAAAACTTTCATAAGCCTAAATGGCATAAAACAAAGAAACAGTTACCACTAATTTATATAAAAATTCTTTAACCATTCCCAGACCCCAAAATGACTTCTCTTAGACTTTTCTGATACCTAAGGACACATCTTGCTAACGGAAAGCACAGTTAAATTGTGATAAAGCACAGTTTCTCACAGGAGCAGTTCAGAGCTGTGGAGGCCTGGTGCTGAGCCGCTGAGTGTAGCTCCCAGGGAAGCCGCTTGGCGGGGCCACTCTCGCTGCTCAGGGTGTGAGGCCACTGTAATGACTTGCTGCAAAACAAATGCTGAACACTATTTTCATTTTTCACCTTTATTCATAAAAGTCAACATCCTCCTTGATTTCTTTTGGTTAGCAAATAGATACTAATATGGGTCTTTTGTTAAAAGCAAAGTGCATAATTTGAAAACTGACAAAGTGGGAGATACCTGTATAGTTAAATGGCAAAGGACCTAACTAGTTCTCTTAATGCAGTCAGGTCATAATTCTCCAAAGTTGGCAGTGAAAGCTTAATGGTCATGTGGCGAGAGTTGGCTAGAAAATCTAGATCTTAGAGTTCAGCTTTCTTCACGGAAGTCTATTAGTGGTGACTGTGAAACTCCCCTTTGGGGCCACTACTCTCCCCTTTGCTTTCTAGCCTGAGCTTAGTTACCAGTCTTTTCTCAAATCTCCCATAGCACAGCTAAGAAACCATTACCTTTGTACAAGGAAGACTCTACTAGAGGCTCAGGAACGCAATAGGAAAAATCGTCACAGAAAGTAATACACACTTAGCTGATCTGGCTATCACATATGGCTGGTGTTCAGTATATGCCCTTGTAATCTCTGGAGTGCTGTATATGGCTCTCTGAATAGCCCCCTAGCCTGCCTAATACCATGTTTCTCTCATCATGAGGTACACCCTTGAAGGCTAGATAGATACCTGCAAGGCTAGGCCCCAGAAAATAGAGCAGACAGAGCCATTCCTTCACCTTCTACTCTGTCTTCCCACTCTTTATTTCCTGTCCTTGGACTCAAACCCACCTATTTTTGAACAGCTTAATTCAGAAGTGCCCTTTCAAGGACACTTCTCTCTATTCATAGAAAATAACCCAAGAGTAGGGAGTGGTAGATAGAGTTCCTGCCTAGTGTCAAGTTATTACTTGAAATTACCTATTGCCAGCAGCCCCTGCTAAAAGACCTGGGAGTAGCTAATCTACCATGTGATTTCGACCCAACTGGATCAAAAGTAGACACCCAACCCAGGGAATACTAATCCAAAAGGTGTTGAGCCAGATCATTTTCTCTCCCTTGGGGATTTAGAATTAGGATACTAAGTCAGTCAAATGATGTTGAGCCTGGAATGGGGTGGCCATTTTGTTCAAATTCATGTTGATAAACAAGCAGAGGAATGGAGTAAGTAAGTAATAGAAGTAGACAAAAGAGCCTTTCTCCCTTTGAGATGAAAGTAAAAGTCTAGTTGTTTCTGTCCTCAGGTGGTAAAACTTTTTCCTAAGTGAGGTTGTCTGTGTAGGCTTATAGTAAACTGTCCTATGTATACTAGCTTAAATGGGTGTCTTTTTTTTTTTTTTTTTGCCTTGATTTTGGAGCCATATGTATCTTGACTAAAACATAGGGCTGGATTTAATATTAATAGCAGCCTGTCTTATTTATGATGTTTTATAATTGATTGAGTTGTAGGAAAACTTTACCATCGTTTATTGAATGAATGGTATCGGCATACTGGAACTGGAAAGTTGTTCAGTTCTTTAGGAAAAAAAAAATCTGTAAACCCCCCCTTTTTTTTCCATGCATATTTAGGATACAATGTTTCTTGATTTTCAAAAAGTACAGTCAGTGTTAGTAATAGTTACCACCACTTAAAGAAAACTATGTACCTGAGTCAGTAGCTTATACTTAAAAATTGTGAACTTGCCTATTTATTCAATTGATTGCTGTGATAAAGGTAATAGTACCTTTTGGTCATTTTTATTGGCCTGTTTTGAACATCTAGATCTCTATGTCTAAGTCATTATCTTAAAAGAATAATAGAAATTTATCTGGGTCTACACCAATAGTCATTTCATATTAAAATGTCTGTTTTTCTTCAATATATACATGAAATTTTTAGATATGACTCCACGGTGAAAGGAAAAGGTAACCTAAAAATAAATTTCTCCACAGATGGAAAAAGCAAAAAGGAGAGGCAAACAAGTATTCCTTTATCCTCTGGCTATAATACAGTGTCATCAGATTCAACTCCCAGAACCTCAGCTGGTAGTTACTGTGGTTTGAAAGAGAATTCAGAGGTAAGAAAACTGGCAACTGCTTAGATGATTTCCTTTCTAAGGTCAGAACAAGCAAGCATTAGATTTAGTTGTAGATGCCATTGGCAAGAAAAAATAGTGGAACTGTAAATCTTAATCTCTCGTAAAAATTCTTTATGATAAGTAAATAGTACTTAATGCAATGTTTTAGGATGTGTTTTATATGTTCATGGTCCATCTTTGATGATGGTTTACTTTGAGAAATTGCCTAAATTTGTTGCTTTTTAAATTAAAGGAAACAACAATCCAGAAAATGGAAAGGATGAAAAAAATGTAAGTAACAGAAAGGGGCAACAGAAATTCATTTCTCTATAGGGAATTGTATAGGATTACAGTATATATGGAAAGTGCATGTGTGTTTCAAACCTTAAAGGTCTCTCAATCAGGTGTGGGATTCCCTTCAGGACTCCAGTGGGTAATAAATCCACCTACAGTTACGTGTTTGTGAGATGAGTCACTGTTTTGGTTTCCAACAAGTGATGTAAAACATTGTTAATGGAATTAATTGTGGGATTAAGCAGTGCAAAGATATTTGTGGTTGAAAGTTAATCAAGGGTATTATGTACTTTTGATAACTAATGTAGCAAAATATTTAATATATGTCGGTGGTTGGTTTGGAGACATTTTATTTTTTTTTATTTTTTTTATTTTTTTTTTTTTTTAAAGATTTTATTTATTTATTCGACAGAGAGAGATCACAAGTAGGCAGAGAGGCAGGCAGAGAGAGAGAGAGAGAGGAGGAAGCAGGCTCCCTGCTGAGCAGAGAGCCCGATGCGGGACTCGATCCCAGGACCCTGAGATCATGACCTGAGCCGAAGGCAGCGGCTTAACCCACTGAGCCACCCAGGCGCCCCGGTTTGGAGACATTTTAAATATTATTAGAGTATTGCCAGTCTTTCAGACAGTTATTGGTAAAACAATACTAAAAATGATACTTGTTTCTTGTACAAATGTGAAACTACCAATGGGTATTAAAGAGCAATTAAAAGGAAATATGAAGATATTGTGTAAGATTATTATGAAGTCTACTACTTTAATGAACTATATCATTTTTGAAATTTGATAAGTATTAAAATAACTTGGGCTTAAGAATTAAAGACTCATAATTCACTTTGGTTGCTATTTCTCCCCTCTGGCCATAGTATATACTTAATTACTGTTTATACCTTTAAATAAGAAAAATACTGAAATTTATTTTAGGTTAAAAGCCTAATTTCAGCCACTTAAACCTATGCCTCATTATGAATTTTTTTTTTACTTAGTATGATTTATTTGTTGTATTGCAGGTTTGAAGAAACCGCAGAGTTACTGAAATGTCCAAATCACTAATTATAGAATTTTCTGCATCAACTTCTCTAGGACTTTGGCTACTGTACATATTGTATATTTTAAGAATTCGCTATAAATTTTAATATGCTACAATGTTTTTATGAAGAATTTGAATTTCATTTGGTATATGAGTTTTTTCAATATTGAATAAATACTTTTTATGCTATGATTACACTTCTTTACTCGGTTTTACTTTTTTAAGAAAAACTTATGTGCCAGTACATTTCTTTTAGAGAGTGAAGTCATTACACCACTGTGTTTTTGTGTTGACATTTGTTGGCAGTGTGCTAAGTAATATGTTTTTTAAAGTACAGCCTTGTGGACCATGGTTTACATCCTGTTGGAAACATTCCAACTGGGATTTGCGTATTGTACCCAGGAGGCTCTCATGCATACCATCTTGCTATCTGTACTGACTAATATGTTGTAATGAAAAGTTAAAAATGCTCATTGACAATGAAATGAAAATACAATTTTAGGCTAATCAAAAAGCAGTAATACATTTTTAGTTAACATTGAAAAAGTGAGAGTCTGATGCTCTTTTTGTATTTGGCAACAGGTCAGAAAGTTCACCACGAAAAGTGTGTTGAGTATTTTAGTGCTCTATTCCATAACACATTTTAAGACCAGCAGTACAGACACAGATGGTGGCCATCCAATATTACAAGATACACAGTATGGTTTTTTGTTTTCTTTTAAGCGACGGGAAGTTACATATTTTTCTAGAGAGAATAAAAGTCTTAGATGAAGTTAAATCAAGAGAAAAATGAAATTCACTTTAAATTACTAGCTACATTACTAGACAAATGATCTTTTTAAAAATGATATACGTAAAAAATGTAATAACGGCCCTGAGAAATTTTTAAGAAAATTGATTCCATTATTTGGAAGGAAAAAAGGAGGGTTTTTTCCCCCTTTTTTATTATTATTTAGATCATCTGATTGCATTTTACTTATTTATTATCTGTTCATATTCTGTGTGTAATTTGATATTGTCACATGAGACTAACATTAAAAGTTAATATTAACATTAAATTCACTGTAGAAATAAAGCATTTTTAGTATTCTAATGTGTTTAGTCATTAAAATTTATGTATTTTAAAAGTTAACATACACACTTAAATTTAGTAGAATTTCAGCAAATATTTCTAGGATTAATGAACCCATTTAGATTTTTCCATTATAAAAAAAATTACAGAAATCAAGATTAAAAGATTTTCTTGTAAAAGAAAAATCTATTAACTTCTAAACTATCAGTACCAGCATGGAATTATAGCTCCACCTTGTGGTTCATGTGTCAATATTTTACCTTCTATTAAAACAGCTGGTTTCCCGTAAAAACTTATTTTATATTTTCTCTTTTGAAAAACTCAATTTAGGAAAGAAATATTTTAAGTTTTCTTGTGCAACACAGAAGAAGAAGTTTTCTTTTCTCTTTGTCTTTTTCTTGCCTCCCTGTCCGTTTTATATAGCATACATACACAGTTGTCCCTTCTACAACACAGGTGTGAGTGGCCCAGAATTGCACAGGTCCACTTGTACATGGATTGTTTTTGCAACACAGTACTGTAAATGTATTTTCTCGTCTGTATGATTCTTTTTCTTTCTTTCTTTTTTAAAAAGATTTTATTTATTTGAGAGAGAGAGAGAGAGAAAGCTCTGAGAGGGTGAGAGGGAGAAGCAGACTTCCTGCTAAGTGGGGAGCCCGATGAAAGACTCAATCCCAGGACCCTGGGACCATGACCAAAGCCAAAGGGTTTGGTTCTTAATAATGTTGTTGTTGTTTTCTCTAGCTTACTTCATTGTAATAATACCATGTATGGGGTGCCTTGGTGACTCAGTCGGTTGCCTACAGTTTAGGTCATAATCCTGGGATCCTGGGTTGGAGGCCCACATGGGGCTCCCTGTTCAGTGGAGGATCTGCTTCTCCCTCTCTCTCTGCCTCCTTCCCCTGCTCATGTTCAGTGCCTCTATCTCTGTCTTTCAAATAAATAAATAAATCTTTAAAAAAAAAAGTGCAGTATGTGGTACATATAACAAAAACAGTGTGTTACATCAACATTATGTCATTGGAAAAGATTCTGGTCAACAGTAGGCTATTAGTAGTTAGGTTTTTGGGGAGTCCAGAGTTAAATGCAGATTTGACTGCATGGACAGTAGGCTCCCCAGCACCTGTGTTGTTCAAGGGTCAACTGTATATACAATTAGATTATTTGAAACTTCTTTAATTTGAACTTACATACAGTATGCAAAATATAAATAGCTATTGAAAATATAGTGAAAGATGTCTTATATTATCAAGTGGAAATTTGGAATCCAATTAAAAAATATTTTTATGTAACAACTCGAAACAAAAAGGAATAAATCAACTCATATTAACACTATACATCTACACTTACAAAGAATCTCAGTACTACCCTGACAACATAATCTTTGCAGAAAACAAAGCTATTTTAACTTTGTTGAAGTTATTGAAGAGTCAAATAATTTCTTAGCTCTTCTGGAAATAGTAGAAAAGTTTTTTCTCATAATTTGGTAAGTGGCTTGTAACCTTAAACCCTTTTTGATTAACTTGAGGGCCTTGAGAAAGTGAGAGAAGAGAATCCTGGAGAGATTATTTGGAGCTACGTTATTAAAGTCTTAATTGGAATTTTCACTAACTCCATTCCCTTAATTCTCCCATAACCTGGGTAAAATGTATTTATTATACTACCAACAAAAACATCTGCAGCGTGTGCTGCTCTATGTGTACTATACTTTGTGAATAGGTCTGGATAAAGATTATATAGGAACAGTTACATAAAGAATATGTTGAGGTAAAATACTAGTTAGAACAGATTAAAGAAAAGTAACATCAACAATGTGAAAATCCTGGGGGCGCCTGGGTGGCTCAGTGAGTTAAGCCTCTACATTTGGCTCAGGACATGGTCTCAGGGTCCTGGGATCAAGCCCCACTCTCTGCTCAGCAGAGAGCCTGCTTCCCCCTCTTTCCCTGCCTGCCTCTCTGCCTACTTGTGATCTCTGTCTGTCAAATATATAAAACCTTAAAAAAAATTTTAAACAGTGTGAAAATCCTAGACAAAGATAAGGATTCAAACGTTGGAAAAAGTAGCTCTCTCTCTCTTTTTTTTTTTTTTTTTAATTCTAGTATTATTAACATAATGTATGTGGACTAAATATATTCACTGAAAAATAAAACTTAAAGACTTTGGAACAGTATTTTATAACATTCATTATATACAGCTTTATATAATTGACAGGCACTTAGGGAAGCATTAAAAATTAAAGGACCTTGTCAATTTTACAAACTACAACACTTTTGGAACTTAAGTAACAACATTATAAATTTAATTTTTACTTTTTAACAATCCCCAAGTTCATCTGTCCTTTCTTTCAAGCTAAAAGTTGTAGAAAGGGTGAAGAGGTGGAGTAGTGTAAAACTTTAAAGTTAAACTACAAAATTAAATTTTTAATTGCTGTGTCACTTGAGTTTTAATGTTTCTAGTGAAAACTGCAAGTTTCTTATACTATTCACAGAGAGGAGGAAGCTGGAAAACTGGTACTGACAACAGTAGCACACTGAGAACCTGCAAATTTATTTGGGATGATGGTGGTGAAAGTTTATATTAATTTTATAATGGTTTTCATTATAGCTAATAGTTGTAGGAATGGAGACTCTATATCATATATGCCTTATTTTTCTCTCTGAAGCCAACTAAATCAACTAATAGAAAATTTTAATTTGATTTTTGTGAAAAGGGTTTTAGATGCAAAATGCTCAACTCAACATTTCAAATTAAGGAACAGTTACATAAAGAATATGTAACTGACTTAAGTATCCCAAACGTGTACATTATTTGAATTTTATATTAAGGATAGGTGGTAAGAAAAAGCAGAGAATCAGTACTAATTACCCAAGAAAGTTGAACTGTGGGACTAGAGACATGGGAAAGCTGAATGTCGTGGCCTAAGTCCTAATTTGTAAACCCAATCATTCAGTTTCCTAAAGTTGATTTGTTTGGACAGCAATCAATTTATGAAATTATTGGGTATAGCTCTCCAGTTTCTTTGGTGTTGAAATCCTGAAAGACATGCGCTAGAATTATAAAGACATGCACATGGATATGCACTAGAATTATTCTATACCTGTTATTTAAATGTCTTTTGATCATCCCAATGGATGGAACCATAGGGCTCTCCATCTACGACCGCTTTTCACTTTTGTGGTGTATGAGTAAAATTTACCCGCCCAAGTTCCTTCTTTCTGGGTCCTCACTAGACAGTGCTTCTACTTCTTTAGTTATTTTTCTTGCCTTTGAAACTAACTTCTGAGATTCTTTAAGAATGTATCCTTGTTAGGATATTTATGAAAAAGTTTTAAAATAAAATATTGACTGGTTAGTGATTATTATAAAAGTGTAAAACTCATTCAAATTAAAATGGTGCCATGATTGATAATTTTTAGGCACATTACTTCTGACTCACTTTCTATTTCTCTCATCCCCCACTTTGGTAAAGAAATATGTATTAGTAAAAAAAAAAGCAATATGTATGAGCTTCTCTAAATCCTAATTCAGGTGGTTTGTCTTTTGCTTGCTTTACAAAGTGACAGTTGCTATCAACACAATACAGAATCTTACTCAGCCAGATGACTACTCCTAATCCCACTGCAAATCCTACCCTTTATACTATTTTACCCCTCAAACTCCTTTCCCATTGCCACTGCATTCCCACTTCTATTCTTTGTTTGCACTGTTCACTTATCTCTCTGCTTATAGTCTTGCCTCCTTTTAATGTAGCCACACTGCTAGGAAAGTGTGTTTTTTGAAGTTTTTCTTTGATTATGCTACGCTGCTCCTTAACATGTTCTTTAAATTTCTCTTATTCCTGCTAAGCAAATCCCAAACTTCTTACCCTGGACAGTGTCTTCACTTTCTTTAAAGTCTTATCTACATTTCTAGAGTCATCATCTACACATCTACTGTCTGTATACTTAGGACTCTTTAGCTGTGCTTTTGCACACTATTTCTTTTTGTTTGTTTTGTTTTTTAATCTTTTTTTTTTTAAGACTTTATTTATTTATTTGGCAGACAGAGATTACAAGTAGGCAGAGAGGCAGGCAGGGAGAGGGGGTGGGGGAAGCAGGCTCCCTGCTGAGCAGAGAACCCGATTAGGGGGTGGTGGTGTCCCAGGACCTGGAGGTCATGACCTGAGCTGAAGGCAGAGGCTCTAACCCACTGAGCCATGAGGCGCCCCTTTGGCACACTATTTCTTTTGCAGAGAATGATTTTCCCTCCATTTGGCTTATCTTCTAAGACACTGTACCTTCCTTAAAAGGCTTTTTTCTCTGTACCTTCCTTTAAAAGCTTTTCTCAACTACAGAAGCCAAATTATATGCTCCTATCTCTTTATGGTTTTAGTGTCATGTTTATACTTTTGATTTTTATTCCAATTCCATAGTTATTGTTTGTTTGTGACTACTCTCTATTGGCTCTGTCAGTTTTCAGGTTTTTTCCACGAAGTTTATTTCCCCCTAGTGCCTAGCATTTGAGTATTTGTTTGTTTATTCATTACAAACTAAGTAGTACTTAGTCATTATTTGTTGACTGAATGAATATCAAATTATAATGCAATTATAATCAAGGTTTGCAGATAAGTAAGATTTTATTAAGTTGAAAGTTGCCTGGCCCCTTGTGCTATATCCTTTCAATGGTAGGAGGGTATTGAGGGAGGAAAGATCTAATCAGCATATGTTCTAGAAAAGGGTCTTCATACTTTGCTGATATGTTAATGAATGACATAGACTCAGAGTTGATAGAAGTGTTTACTGGGTCTCAATCGGTGAGCCTAGGCACTGGCCCCAGGCAGAGAACAAGATAAACATGGTTCCTGTTCTCACAGAGCTAAAAACTGAGCAGGAAATGACAGTTAAGTAAGTAATAATGTCTAATAAGTACTTAAAAGGAAGTATGATACATCTGACTAATCTGGGGGGTGGGGTGGGGGGGTGGGGGACAGGGAGAAGGTTTCTAAGAAGTGCTGTTAATCTGTGCTGTTACTGTAAATCCTAACAGGCGAATGAGGGATAGCCAGGGAAGGTTTAAGCAAAAGGGCTAATGTAAACCAGGTCCTTGAGAGGAAAGTCATTTGAAGGAAATTCACTGAGACTAGCCTGCATCCTGTGGAGGTGGGAGGAGAGTGGTGAGCGGTCCCTTCATACAGGCCCCAGGGCAGTTTGAATTTAGTGGAAAAATTAAGGAGCAAAATATCTAACCAGATTGAGTTTTTGAAGCATTTATTCTAGTGCTATATTCTGAAGAATGAGTAAGAGGTGGCAAAGCTAAAGGGGGAGAAACTGTTTAGAAGGCCATTACAGTCATCTACCAAAGAGATAGTAAGGCTGACTCAGTTTATCCTAACAGTGGAGATGGAGGGAAATAATGGGATTGAGAATGTACAGTTCTTCTCATTTAAGACTCTTAAATTGGATTTAAATTGATCTTGTTTAAGGACTATCTTCAAGGGGCGCCTGGGTGGCTCAGTGGGTTAAGCCTCTGCCTTCGGCTCAGGTCATGGTCTCAGGGTCCTGGGATCGAGCCCCGCATCGGCTCTCTGCTCAGCGGGGAGCCTGCTTCTCCGTCTCTCTCTGCCTGCCTCTCTGCCTACTTGTGATCTCTGTCTGTCAAATTAATAAATAAAATGTTAAAAAAAAGGACTATCTTCAATTAATATCTGCATGGGGGGTGATACTACATTAATAATTCGTCTGCTATTTTACTAATTGATCTTGAACTGGAATCTTAATGAAATACACAAAGTCTTCAGCCATTCAACACCATCTATGAATCAGATTTGCACTGCACCAAGACCCCAAAATAATTTGTAGGTAACTTGAATTTGAGGAGCACCAGTTTCCCCTTACATACCTCTTGTTTTGTTATCATAATCATCATTTGAATCTAAGCTTTCAAATTCTGATTCTTTTGAATTGCTTTCATCTAAATGCAACTTTTTATAACCCATGTTTAATACCTTGGGTTCTTTCCCCTTTCAAATGGATAGTTTAGGGTTTTGAATGCACTTTTCTTTTTCTTTATTCAGTTGAATTATGTGTGAGTATTAAAACCTTCTTTTTCCAAAATTAGGCGTAAACTGTACAAATTAGTGTTTGGTGTCTCGTCAGAAATGATTCTTCACTAAACATGCATAGGTCTTACCAGTATCTTCTGTCTTTAAAATACCTGTGTTTCTGCTGAGAAGTTTCCCAATTTTTTAACCTTAATTATATTGCCCAAAGTGTAATGATCAATCCTCCTCTGCATAACATATTAACTTTTCAGTATTATGTCCCAGAGTCATCTTTTTGAATATATGGAAAGTAACTTTGGGAGTTCATATTTTACATTTAAATTAAAATTTAGTAATAAATGGTCTTACTAACTTTCAAAAAAAATAAAAACATCTGTTTTGTACAATCCAATTTGAGAAGGGTTAAAATGAGAGAGGAAAAAAAATGCACCTTATATGTAAGAAAATATATTTAAGAAGCAGTATCGATAGACTGGGTTTGAGTAGAGAGGAAAGGAAGGCAGAAGCCATTAAGCATTCATCAACTTACCCACTCAGTATGTCATCTTCTCAGTAAGCGATTAATACTAGTTTAGAATCACTTGTGTTTTCAATTTCTGATTATTGTTAATCTGTTGACATTCAAACTAGAAAACTAACAATGCCACAGTTGAAGACTTGAATGAAGGTTAAGAAAAAAAATAATAAAGGGTTAAAATTTAAAAGCATTTCAGTATTCCATTTATCTGTTTTTCAATTTTGCAACATTTTCTTGAATCATTATGTCCTATTCCTTTTTCCCTTACCCTTTGGGTTAGGATTCATTTTTGCCCTTTATATACTCTGCTTTTTCAGTTTTTGGATGTGCTGGACTTTCCATGACCTTACACTATTTCATCTACCTGAAATGCTCCTTAATCCCCAGTCTGTCTCTCTGTCTTCCTTCCTTCCTTTTTTCTCTTTTTTTCTTTAAGATTTTATTTGAGAGAGAGAAGGAGGGAAGGAAAGCACAAGTGGGAAGGGGGACAGAGAGAGGCAGAGGGACAGGCACTCCCCCTGCTGAGAAGGGAGCCTGATGAGGGACTCAGTCCCAGGATCCTGAGATCATGACCTGAGCTGAAGTCAGAAGCTGAACTGACCCGAGCCACCCAGGCATCACAACCCAAGTCTTTGTTTCCTATTCTCTCTACCTTGTCAAGGGAACTTCTACTTACCCCGTGGTTTCAGATGAAACATAAATTCCTCTAGGTAACATTCCCTAAGTCCCTAGCATGCTTTAATCTTCCCATTACATACTATTAAAGCACCCTGTGATTTTTCTTCATTTTAGTTTGTACATTATTAAAGCCATTATTCACAATTGTTTCATAAGGTCTGCCCTCCCTGCTATACTGTAAGCTCTGTGTGAGAAACATCCTGAGTTTTGTTTACTGATGTATCCACCACACTTAGCACATGCCTGCTTGGTAGGGCATTTTCAGTTCATTTTGTGGTTTGATAAATGAACACTTAGACCCCCTCTAACCCCCATGTTACTATATGGTTCAAATTTTGTAGACAACTTTTACTGATTTCTAAATTCAACATCTTAAAATAATTTCAATTTAAAATCAACCTTTTATTTAGCTATTAAATTTCTATATCTGGTAATGTATTTAAATGTGAGATACAGTATGTAGCATTAATTTCTAAGTTGGCAACTTTTAAAAACATTCTCCATATTTTAAGTATTAATTTTCTTATTTTTTTTTAGCCCTAGTTGGAATTTCTCCCATTAAAAAAGGTGAGGAAATTTTGCACAAAAGTACATAGGTCTCATTTAAAGCACTAAAAGCCAATGAATTTGAGAAAATGAGATTTCTGCTTGCAGCAATATAGTAGACAAGATATTTTAGAAATTTTAAAAACTCCTGCAACCCATCATCAAATATTCAACAGAAAAGATCACAATAAATATCACAGGAAATAAGAAGAAATTCCATGAGACAAGAGAAAAAAATTTAGAGTCTCAAATTTGACTAAAACAGCACCCGCCCTGAGGAAATTTGCTGATTAGAATCCTAAGGCCTTGAGGGTTTTTTCTCCCATGTGTTATCCTCAGTCTTACCATGGAATAATTTAAATACAATCACATTCACCAGTTTAGGCCTTGAGAAATGTGTACATTCTTGTAGCCATCACCCTAATCAACATGTGTCTTTGTAATTACTCCTCTCCCTCCGTCCTTGGTCCCTAGCAACCACTAATTTGCATTTTGTCATTTTAATTTTGCCATTACTAGAATTTCATGTAAATGCAACCCTATAGTGTTTGGCTTTTGAGAATCATCCATATTATGTGTATTAGCAGTTCATTCCTTTAATATTGCTGATAGTTATTTTACTATGTGGAAATACCCCAATTTCTGTGTTGTGCCATTAGTTGATGGTTATTTCCAGTTTGGGGATATTATGAATAAGGCTATTTGAACATTTGAATACAAATCTTTGAATACACATTTCATTTCTCTTGGATAAATACCGAAGAATGAGAGCTGAGTTCCATGATAACGTTATGTTTAACTTTCTGAGAAACTGCTAAACTCTTTTCCAAAATGACTCTATCATTTTACTTTCCCCACCAGCAATTTAGGAGTTGCATTTCTCCGCATCCTCACCAACACTCAGTTTCATCAACCTTTTAGTGGGTGCATGTGATGAAAGACTGAATGCAAGGCTGTAATCATGTGCGGTCCTGACATCTGGTAAAATGCGGAGGGCCTCACATGGCCTTGTCATTAGTTGCCCTCCCCACTTTGCTGCCCTGGCTGAGGTTCCCCCGCCAAACCACCCTCCTTCCCAGGGGGACCAGGCACAGTTCCTGCTTGTCCCTGAGTAGCAGGTTCCAGTTTCGTGCCAGACAGTTATTCAGAGAAGCCAGTCGTACCCTTAGGCGGTAACCAGGGGGCACCTCATAATGCTAAGCTTACCTCCCACAGCCCCTAATTTTTCCGTTTTCAGGAGTTACTCATGTGTGGCCCTGCCAGTGGCACGCAGTGTCCAGGCTGTGTGTACATGTAACTTACACTGATGTTGATCTCATCTATCCTGTACTAGGTGTCCTATGCTGGGCCATCCCCATGATGTTAGGGTGGTAATCTTTCCCTCAACAGCGCAGTGAAAAGGACCCGATTAAAGCTGTGCATAATGGTGTCTCGGGGTAATTCTAGTTTACATTTCTCTAAGATGTTGATCTTCATATACTTATTTGCTATCTATATATCTTCTTTGGTGAAGTTTGGTTCAGAGCTATTCCCTTTATTTATTTATTTTTAAAGATTCATTTATTTTAGAGAGAGAACCCGGAAGAAGGGTCCGTGGGGGCAGAGAGAGAATCTAAACCCAGCTCTGGGCTGAGCATGGAGCCCCACACAAGGCTGGATCTCCCAACCCTGAAATCCCCCACATGAGCCAAAACCAAGAGCTGGACACAATCTGCTGCACCACCCAGGTGCCCCATGTTCCCTATATATATATACGTTTTATTTATATATATATATATATATATATATATATATATATACATACATACACACACACACACACTCACACATACATGTGTGTGTATATATATATATATTTTAAAGATTTTATTTATTTATTTGACAGAGATCACAAGTAGGCAGAGAGGCAGGCAGAGAGAGGAGGGAAGCAGGCTCCCTGGGGAGCAGAAAGCCAGATGCGGGGGCTTGATCCCAGGACCCTGAGATCATGACCTGAGTGGAAGGCAGAGGCTTAACCCATTGAGCCCCCCAGGTGCCCCCCATGTTCCCTATAGTTTAATTAGTGTCATCTTCCTAGTGAGATTTAAGAGTCCTTTGTCAGGTACATGTTTTGTAAAGATTTCTCCCAATCCTTCTCATTCATTTCCTTAACAATGTATTTTAAAAAGCATTAGTTCTAAATTTTAATAACATCCTGTTGATTTATGTATAAGTTATTGAGAGAAGCATGGTTGAAATCTCCAACTGTAATTATAGTTGGAGGCTACAAAAATTTTTTTAGTTCTCTTATTTATTGGGAATGTGTTATTAGATATATAAACATTTTGACTATTTCCTCATGACAAATTGACTATCATTATGAAATGGCCCTGCTTATCTAGTAATATCCCTCTCTTCTGAAATCAACTTTGACATTAATATAGCCACTCCAGCCTTCTTTTAGAAAGTATTATTACAGTAATTATTTCCCATCTTTTCAAGTATCTGGGATGTATTTAAAGTGAACTTCCTGAAGGTAATAGGCAATTTGGTCTTGCTCTTTCATCTAATGTAAAAATCTCTGGAGTGTTTGGGTCATTTACATTTAATTTGATTATGGATATGGTTGGCTTTAAAATCTACCACCTTATTTGTTTTCTGTTTCCCATTTGGTTTTAGTTCCTTTTTTGTTGTTCTGGCTGCTTTTCCTGAACTTTTTGCACTAATTGAATTTTTTAAAGTTTCTATTTTACCTCTTTCATTGGCTTTTTTTCTTTCTTTCTTTCTTTTTTTTTTTTTTTTTTTTTTTTTTTGCTTTGGTGTTGCCCTAAGGTTTGCAGTATAAATCTTTGACTTGTTACAGGCTACCTTCAAATAATAATGCACTAATTCAAGTAATACAACATGAATATTATAACATACTTCCATTTTCTCTCAAGCTTTTTGTTATGTATTTTACCTCTACATATGTATAAACTCCATAGAACATTGTTATTAATTTTGTTTTAATCCATCCTCCTTTTTTAAAGAGGGTTAGGGGCATCTGGGTGGCTCAGTCAGTTAAGTGTCTACCTTTGGCTCAGGTCATGATCTCAGAGTCCTGGGACGGAGACCCAGGTCGGGCTCCTTGCTTAGCAGGGATCCTGCTTCTAACTCTCTGTCTGCTGCTTCCCCTGCTTATGTGCTCTGTCTCTCTCTCAAATAAATAAGTAAAATCTTTTTTAAAAAAATAAAATAAAGAGGTTTAATTTTTTTTTTTTTAATCATGTATATCCATGTATTTGCCCTTGCTGGTATTTATTCCTTTATGGAGAGCCACATTTTCTCCTGGTATTGTTTTCCTTCTGCCTGAAGGGATTTCTTTAACTTCTCACTAGTTTGCTAGTGATGAATTCTGAAAAGGTCACTTTCATTTTTAAAAAAGATGTAAAAAAAAGAAAAGGATGTTTTTGCCGGGTATATAATTTTAGGTGAACAGGTTTGTTATTCTTCCTTTCATCAATTTAAAGATGCCTCTCTACTGTTGTTCGGTTTTGCATTATTTCTGATGAGAAGTCTGACATTTTTATCTTTGTTCCTTTATGGAATCTTCTTACTCTGCTTCTTTACTTAAGATTTCTCCTGATCACTGATTTTTAGCAATGAGAAAGGCTGTGTAGAAAAACTAAAATCAATTAGACAAAGTTTTATAATTAATAGAATTTGGTGGATTTGGGGTATTATATCTATATACAAAAAATCACTTTTATTTCTATAGAAGAGCCATGAATGGATAGGTATATATTTATATACCTATGAATGTACATAGGTACAAATGTAATAAAAAGATGCATGAACTTCATGTAGAAAATTATAAAACTTAAGTAAAATAAAAACAAATCCTAAATTAATGGAGAGATCTACCATCTTCATGCTAGGAATATTCAATAAAGATTGTCCATTCTCACCCAGTTTATAATTTCTGCACAGTTAATTCCAATCAAAACCTTTGGTACTTTCCTCCAGAATTTAAGATAATAGAGTTTAAGAATGAAAAGCTACCAAAGATAACTAAGACAATTTTGAGGAAAAATGGGGTGTGGCTTTTATAAAACTGTAGTAATTATAACAGTGATTAGAATTCTTAAACAATTGTACTGCAGGGCAGTCAGATTGTTAGAGTGGAGAACCCCCAAATAGACTGTATGTAGAATAAGATATAGAACAACTATTACATTACTGATCAGTGGGGAAAGGATGGATTATTCAGTAAATAGTTGTAGGAATACATGGCTATCAATATAGGCGATAATGCAGGGAAAGCCTCTTTTTATACCATTCACAATCATTTTCAGGTAGATCAAAGATATAAATATAAAAACAGGAAAGAAAGATCTGTAATCAGTATCGACATCACCTTTGAGCTACATCTGCAATTTTTAAAATATGCCTATTAGAGTTGGAGAAGCACTGATATAAAAAATTACATTTATGACATTGGGATAAGGGAATGGTTTTTGAAATGCGAAAATGCACAAGCCATAACAGACAGAAAATAAATTTGACATTAATACTAAGTACTTGAATTACTGTCTGGAAAGATGGGGGCTTCCTGAAGGATTGGCAGTTCACACAGAAGGTAACCCTGCAAATATGTCAGACTGGAAGCTACTTGACCTTATTTTCAGCATCCTGGATCTATTGCACAAATAGCTTAACTTATAATGGCTTAAATATAAAAGGGAATTTATTACCTCACTGACTTGATGCATAAAGGAAATCATAGATGAGCAGAGGCCCAGAAATCTCACCAAGGAAGGGAAAACAGTTAAGTTGTAGCCAAGTGGGAATTCCAATCCTGAAGACTGTGAACTGGGCATAGGAGCTAAGGCCAGTGTGTGTGAAGAAGACGCAGCTTGTGACTGTCCCTCCCCAACCCCCACCAAACCAAAGTCCAGGTGTGTATCTGAGGGCCAACTCTCTGGACCCGTGCTGAGAAAATGCCAATGTTAAAGGGGTTTAACCGCTCTAAAACCAACACCTTTGTATCTCTCACATAATTTAGATGTTCCTAAGGACAAAACGTAGGGTTAACAAGAGGCATGTGCTAGAGGTTATGGCGAAGCTGTCCAGCCTGACCAACTCCAGAGAGCTGTTCAGCTGCTTCATAAGAAGCAGGAGGGGGTCTCTTTTTCCACATGCCACCTGGAAAGACTTTCAGCCTCAACTGGCAAAAGATTTCAAACTGCCAGTCAGGGAGACGGGCCAGATCATTCCACATCCAAGTTTTCTACACCACTCTTATCCACCCTTTCTGCTTTGCCGGCAGTGGTTTTCCCTAATAGAGTCACTTAGAAAGTGATGCCAGTCCTCAAATTCCTTCTTCGATGTTATTCATATCCACAGAGAAGCCAGTGAGATTGAGAAGGGGAGCTGGCAGTCTAGATGCCAAGGGTACAAGGTCAGGTGTGATGTCACACTGGCTGAAGACCTCAATTTGCATACCCGTGGGGCCAAACTATTGCAGTGGCCTTGTTGGAGGTGGACAAAGCCTGAGATCAAGGCCACCATCTAAGCACCCAACCCACTCCAGCATATTTCCCCATAGTTTCCTTCCTGATGGCATTGGTCAAGGGTTCCTGAAGCAAGTAGTTTTAAACCTCTGAGCCTTGGTTTCTTCCCCCAGACAGAGAAATTTACCTCAGCCCTAGTTCCCAAACTGGGCACCATGGAACTTCAGGAGATTCCAGAAGTGACTGCAGGGATTTGATAGAAAACAAAAAGGTTCCAAGAGGAGCCCCAGGGGCTCTGAGCACTGACCCCCATGACTCTCAGCAAATACGTACAGTATTCATAGTAACATTGCATAAAACTGTTTTTGTTTTTGTTTTTAAAGATTTTATTTGTCAGAAAGCAAGCAAGCAAGCACAAGCAGGGAGAGCAACTGGCAGAGATAGAAGTGGGCTCCCAGCTGAGCAAGGAGCCTGATATGGGACTCGATCCCAGGACTCTGGGATCATGACCTGAGCCGAAGTCAAGTGCTTAACCAACTGAGCCACCCAGGAGTTCCACATTGCATGAAATTGTTTAAAAAAAAAAGAAAAAGAAAAATGGTAGTAATTACTGGTGAGAAGTGAGACTGGAGAGATAGAATTTTGTATATAAACCTAAGGAGTTTTACCTTGCGAAACAACGGAAAGCCATAGGGACTAGAATTTCATTTTACAAAGATTCCCCGAGGTGAGTTTTAGAAGGGAAATGAGATGACAAAGGTAGAGGTACAAGGCCTGGTTAGGGAGCAGTTACACTCTTCAGGAGAGACATGGACCTACAGCAGAGAAATAGTATTGGAGACAAAAGGGAGACAGAAAAGAGAAATAGTGAGGAAATAGAATCAAAGAATGGTTGACTAGCCGGCTTTGGAAAAGAGGAAGTTTCTGTCTTGGATGGATGATATGCACCAAAGAATGTTAATATTAGGCTTCTGGAAAGTCCCTTTTAAAGAGCTATGTCTATAAATGGGTCCAATAGGATAAATAACCTCCCAGCTATAATTCCAGATAATTAAATAAACATATTGATTTGTTGGTCTTGTTTATATAACTGATCTCAATTTAGTGCCATGTCTACCCCAAAGAATGACTCAGTTTCTGCATAAATCCCATTTTCTGGGATTAGTTTCATAAAGTTCTCCTAAGAGATGCAAATACAATGCATTTTCTTAGTACTACCTAAGATGGTTTCTGATATGCCGTTGGACTACCCCTGTCTTCTCTGCTCTTCTAGGCATAGGAAAACACAGGTTTTGTGGATTTGTCCATCTGGGACTTATTTTCAAGTCAAAAACATGGTACATTGTTCATTTTGGTCATGGAGTTAAAGACCATAGAATAAGTTTGTTTTTTTTGTTGTTGTTGTTTTCTCTGAAAAGTGAGGAAATATAACAATTATTAATATAAAATAATCTATGTAATTTTGATAGATACAGTAGACACTTCGTTGTGTGCTCTCATGCTTCTCTTCCTTTGGGGACTTCACCCATATTTCTTAATGGGCAACAATGCCTTCCCTTTCTGAGGTATGTTGTTTAGGTGACATGTATTCAGGTGCGGGTCCTCTTACATTATAACTCATTCTACTTATTCTCAGATACTTATTGATAGGTGAGCAAGTAACCCAACTGTGGACAAGGGATTTGATTTTTTGGCTTGGTTTTGTTTTGTTTTAAGGATTTTGGTCTTTCTGAGAAAGAGAAACCTCTTTCCTTGTCCATATTAGTTACCAAGAGAGATTCTCCCTTATTCTATTCAATGCAGTATGCGGATTAGAGTCTGGAGCTGATAGTTATTTGTGCCTGAGTGAAAAGCTGCCATGTGAACCCAAAGAAAAAGCCAGTATCTTAAAGGGCACAATGATAAAAGTAATATTTGAATTGTTAGAGGAAGCTTCCTCCAAAGCCTGATCTACCTTCAGACTTTCCATTTACATGAACCAAAATACCATTATTATTGTTAGAGACTGGATGGGTATCATGATGTATCCAGAAAATTGTGTCTAATTTCTAGGAAAAATCACCTTTCTTTCTTTCTTTCTTTCTTTCTTTCTTTCTTTTTTTTTTTTGATTTTATTTATTTGAGAGAGAGAGAATGAGCACAAGCAGGACAGAGAGAGAGGCAGAGGGAGTGGGAGAAGCAGACTGCTGAGCAGGAAGCCCAAGTCGGGACTTGATCCCAGGACCCAGAGATTATGACCTGAGCTGAAGGCAGACACTTAACTAACTGAGCTATCTAGGTGCCCCAGCACTTCCTGCTTTCTTTTTTCATGGCAAAGAAGAACTATTCAATAACTATGACTTTTAACCATAACACTTTGAAACATGCAAAACTATTGTACTGTGTTATTATTCTACAACTCAAGCCAGTTGAGTTTTATATAGATGGTTATCAATTGCTCCTGACTTCCTTGGACCAAAGTATTATTTAACAGCATATGAAAGTGGCTTTTTAAATCTGAAGTTATGTAGAAAAAGTTATAACAAACCACTATGATTTAAGACTGGAATGTAAAGAGTAATGGCTATTATATACTTTCTGATTTCATTAGGAAGGTGAATCAGATTCAGTAGGAAAATACCCAGGAAAGCACTTGGCTCAAACACACAAAAATTACACATTTTTACAAGAGTTAATCACAAGAATTTTCAAAAAAGTTGTTAAGTTGTTAGCCTTTTCCCTCATGGTACAGTTTTAGTGGATTGTTTAAGTTGTAAAAGCTAAAGTTGAAGGAGACCTATTTTTTAATTGTTTTGGTATATCTTCAAAGTTATGAAATGATCAATGTTGAAATATATTTGGTGACTTAACAATAACATTTTGCTTCCAGGATAATGTTCTCATACTTTATAGCTTTCAGAATGTACTTTACTCATGGGAACTGAAAACGTAATGCTGTGAGAAACTGAAGGGGAAAAGTTCAAAAGGTATTACGTGAAGGTTAGTTGTTGTTGTTGTTTTGCGTTTTTTTTGTTTGTTTTCAGTTCAAAAAAGGGTAAGACTTTGGATTATGTTGTTCTGGGTTTTTTTTTTTTTTTTTTTAAAAAGCTTATGAATATATGTTAACCTTCAGGTTATCAACATTCTTGCTTAAGATAGACTTATAGTAAAAACAGACTACTGAACTGTCCTGTTAAATTTTTAAAGATGAGTTTGGAGGAATTACAAATAACATCCTCTAACCTTAGGTCAAAAAGAATATGTAAACTTGAATTTTTTAGATAAGAGTACTTATTTTAGCTTCAACTTTCATATTTTCTATAAAATGGCTACATAAGAATATATAATCTTTTCTGTTCTTGTTCTGAATATATGCCACATGTTCATTTTTCAACATGTCAAGAAGACCATTTTCATTTTGATAATTTTTAGAAGTACAAAGCAAATTTGTACTAAATTCATAACAAAGAAATAACTGTTGTTAATGTTTTGGTGTATCTACTTTTAAACTTTTTTTCTATCTATGTGTATTTATGTGATTGTATGGGTTATTAAGAATAAATGTTATAATTTAGATGTCATTTTTATTTTCATAAAATACAAAGGACTAGAATCAGAGTGTGCCTTAGTTTAAAAAGAAAATTATTCAGTTTGAACATATCCATAAATTCTGGCTCAAGCACTCTATTTTTGGAGGAATAAATGCCATTTTGTTTCTAACTGGAGGGAAATAATGCTTAGGATTGAACTACTGCCTTCTTGGAATTGAGATCTAGAACACATGGAGACATTCCTCTCTAAATAATGCATTTGCTAATAGAAACAATCCACCAGGATGTTGAGCCAACACTTCTTGTGGAGGGTAGAGTTCTTGGGAATTTACTGAAAATGGAAAATTGATTACATTGGGCACAGAGGACATTTTTATTTATAGAAACACTTTTTAGATAAGACTTTTAAAAGCCAGGAAAGACATCGCATTTAGGAGTGTTTCAGAAAACACTGTAATCTATTTTCTTATTTTTAATAGGCATAAAAAATGATTGCTATATTGATATTGACAGAAATTAGGTGGTTAATTGAAGATTTAACATAAAAGGATGAATTGCTTTAACATTGGTTAAGAATTTTTCTTGGCGACATACAGTTTAACTTTGTGGTCTGGCAAATGCCCAATAGCCATTTATCTCGTATGCATACCTTTCCACAGCTGGATTTTCAAATATGCTTATAAAGTTCATATGACAGAACTATCCTAAAAATAAATATGTCAGCAGGCTTTGCTTTATTGTATGCATTTCTTCTGGATGTAGCATAGCGAGATACAAACAGAAGACACTCTTAAGACATTCTGCCAGAGCTATTAAGTATAGCATCGTTTAGATTCTGGAAGGTGATTTAGAAACACCTGGGTTGAATATTTATATCTATGCCTTAAATCCTAAAAACCTTGCGGTTTTATAGTCCTTTCGGGAAAAGACAGGAACTACATTAACACTTGTTAGTATAACAGTTAATGCACTTGCTCCTGAGAAAGACTTTGTAAAAATTTTAAAATTATGCAAAAAAAGAAGACAAAAAAGGATTAGTGTTTGATCAGCACTTACAGTTTTTAAGAATATACTTAAGAAATATATTTCATAGTTTGGGCTTGGAGGCATGAAAAAATGCATTGGAATAAAATTCTAAATATTATATTCTGATGACTTGATTGTTTTAGATAACATTTAATGGAATGCAGCTGAAAGTCCCAACTAATGTTAAAACAACAATCAAGGTATTCTGCTCAAGCTTGTTCCATGTAGTCCTCTTGGAAACTATCTTTTTAACCATATTAAATTCACGTTTTTCTTCCCCCCCCCTCCTTCCCATACATCTGTTTGATTCAACTTGATGCCACATGAGACAAAAGCTTAATTTGATAGAAGAATATGAGCTGTTAGATCAGTAGGGAGAAGAACCATAAAGTTTCTTCCTCTCTGCACCAACAATGTATTTACATTAAACAGCCATCATCTAGAAGAGCATCTCTACCTCTCATCAGCAGGAGTCATTTGCAGCCTATACAGCTCATAGTGTATTTTTTCAAAATGGAAACTTAAAGGTTATCAGATTATACAGTAGCACTGTGAAGTGCCAGCCTTTTGAAAAAGCCTCCTCTCCCACAAAGCAATCTTTGTCAAAAGTTGCAATAGCAATAATCATTGCTATTGTACCTACTGCAGTATTTACTTAGTCAGACTACATATCTCATTAAAATCTCAACAATCCAATTTGGTAGATACTTGTGTTATCCCATCTTACTGATGAGATGTCTGTATCAGTTACTTATTGTGATTAACAACCTATCCCCCAAGTTAATGGCTTCTAACCACAACCCTAATTAATTAATTAATTAATTAATTTTTAAGGTTTTATTTATCTATTTGACAGAGACACAGTGAGAGAGAGAACATGAGCAGGGAGAGTGAAGAGGGAGAAGCAGGCTTCCCACAGAGCTTGGAGCCCGACGTAGGGCTAGATCCCAGCTCCCTGGGATCATGACCTGAGCAGAGGGCAGAAGCTCAACGACTGAGCCACCCAGGTGCCCCACAACCCTGAATTGAACTCATGCTTCTGTGGATAGCAATTTGGGCGGGGCTTTGCTAGCTGGTCCTTGTGAGTCAAAGCCTGACTAGTCTGCAAAGGCCTTAGCTTAGACACCAGAGCCTCTCTACAGCGTTTCTCATTTTCCAGCCTATAAGCTGGGACTTGTTCTGGGTACTCTCAGGCTTCCAAAATGTCCAGAGTGGAAGCTGTATGATCTCTTGAGGCCCAGGCTTGGAACTAGCACAATCTCATTTCTAGTGTATTTTTTTTTTTTTTTTTGAAGACCTTATTTATTTATTTGACAGACAGAGATCACAAGTAGGCAGAGAGGCAGGCAGAGAGAGAAGAGGAAGCAGGCTCCCTTCTGAGCAGAGAGCCTGATGCAGGGCTCGATCCCAGGACCCTGGGATCATGACCTGAGCCGAAGGCAGAGGCTTTAACCCACTGAGCCACCCAGGTGCCCCTCTAGTGTATTCTGTTGGCCAAAGCAAGTTCTACCAGGTTTCAAGCATGGTGGTGGGAGGAGGTGGACTCCACTTGGAAAGAGATTCTGACGATTTTTGTGTTCTACCATTGTTTCTGAGACAGAGTTATCATTATGTGCCAGAGATCACACTCATAATCTGCTGGCAGGTTTTCTATAACCATCTTGGCAGACAGTTTGACTTTTTTTTTTTTTTTTTTTTTTTTTAGTTACTTGTCATATTATTAAATTGTAAGAATTCTTTATATATTCTGGATACAAGTCTTTCATCTGACATATGGTGTTGTGAATATTTTCTCCCAGTTTTTGGCTTGCCTTTCCATTTCTTGATAGTATTTTTTAAAGAACAAATGTTTTTCATTTTAATGAAGTCCAATTTACCAATGATTTTCTTTTATGTCTTGTGCTTTTGGTGTCTTTGACACCAAAAACAAGTGAATGAAATGTGGCCAGAAGTGAATGAAATGTGGCCAGAAGAGTCAAACTGTAGTCATAGAGGTGGAAGGGTGTAGAGCCTGATGTGATCCAAGTGTTCTGTTTCGAAACAAATTTTGAATTCCATTTAATGAAATAGCCTTACTTGCCTTAACAAAAAATAATGCCTTACTTATGAGTGAGTCTATCTGATGCTCCAGGATAAAGGCCCACGTTCATTCCACAGCACAGGCCTGGACACTTATCGAACACAGGAGCTCTAGCCTGTGAATCATAGAACTCAATGGTCCACTTGCCTCAGAACCACAACATTATTCATAATGTGCTCCAGTGCAAACAAAAATGATAAGACCACAATGAAAAGAATTGCTAATGTAGTGTGTGTGTGTGTGTGTGTGTGTGTGTGTGTATACATACATATATATATATATATATATATATATATATATATGATGAATTCTGCCTTAATCTTCTCTGACCATTATCTGTATTTTAGTTTTCTATGTAGAGTCAACTAGTCAACTGCTTAAATATGTCCAAGCTACTAATAAGCCTTCCTGAATGAATAGCAGATGAACAACTGAATATAAATGAAAACAGATGCCTCAAAAAAGAAGATCCCAAATTGTCATCAACTCTTCACGATCACTACATGTGTTCTCTAACAAGCTCATATGCCCACAGCACATTGCCAAAGTTTATTGACTTCTTCCAAAGTTTCTGTATGAAATTATGATGATGATCTCATAGAGTTCAGAGTTGCTGACTAAAGAGCACATCTCTCCAAGATATTTTTTCAAAGAGGCTGGTGCCCCCAGTAGTGCTGGGGGAGGGAGGTACACAGATACCTCTGAGGACATCAGTAGCCCCAGCCCTGCTGCAGGATCTCAAAATATTCCAAAGTTTGACTCCTTTCAATTCTGAATATCTGGAGTCATTGCATGATCTGGAGACACAAGGCAAGCAAAAAGAAAAAGATACCCACTCACCCCGTATTTGGAATCCACATTTTCATGTCATATATATGTCACACACACACACACACACACACACACACACACACATACATGCATATATGCATATGTATATGTATATACACACACATACATATAGTATATGATTTTAAATATAAAAATACATATATAATTTTATATTTAACCAATTGAAATATCAATATTCTTATTATAAACATATATGTGTACAATAAATCTGTTCGTGATATATAGAATGGGTACTTACACAACATGAAACACATAAAATAACATAAAACAATGGGTTCTGCTCTAGAGGTATCTGCTTTAGATTTCATGTCTGTTTGAATGTATGCATAAAACATGCTTAAGAAGTGATAATAGATTAGATGGTAAATGACTGAATATGGCAGGTAGGACTAAGGTAAGTGACTGAGTTTTTAATCCTCATTGGACAAATCCTAGAACATGGGAAATTCATTTTATACCTTGTTCCTACACATAACACATTAGATGGACTTATCTACTTAACTAATCTTGTGGCTTTGTTGCTCTGATCCCCCCTCTGTCTCTTTGTCCCATTTCCCCACAGTTTTTCTGACAAAAAGTGTGGATTTTTTTTAAACTGTTGATTTTCAGAGTCAGCTTTTGAGAGGGAAACATATTGACATACACATGCAGGGAGCGGCTGGAACCCACACAGATGGGAATGTGACCAGAACTGGTAATATTTATGCACAGAAACCAACGTGTTAGAATCTAGGCCTATTATAACAACTGCTAAAATTTTGGCTCGTTTTGATGGAAACATGTCCAGCTCAAAATCTAATTTCAGGTACCTCTTCACTAAGCAGAATCATAATAACAATCTTATCTCTACTGTTGTGTACTTATTTTTCTAATTGATCAAGACACAAGACTTCTTTGAAAAATCACCAGGGACTTTAAAAAAGTAGTTTTAAAATTATGTATACTTGGAAATGTCCTTAATTCTGAAGGAATGTGCAGCTTTATATAAATGGCCAGTTTTTTAAAAGATTAGTATTTACTTTTCCCAGTTTAAAATATTAAAATATTATAAATACTTCCACTTCCCAAAGACAACTTCTAATACAAGTCTTCTTCTAAGTTTTGGGTGTTTTTTGATACATTTTTACATAACCATGACCATCCTCCATATAATTTATATCCTGTACATCAAACATTTTTTTCTATATTACCAAAATTTCATGTATAGAACTTAAAAACCTATCCAGTGACTGTACCATAATTACTTTAATCTCATAATACTGCACACTTAAATTTGCCATTATGAAAATGCTCCAGTGAGCATCTTATTTAATTTCAGATTATTTCTCTTACTTAAGAGTTTTCAGTCAGGGTTCAACCAGAGAAGCAGAACCGGGAGCAGAAGTACATTCAGAGACTTATTCTAAGAAACTGGCTCATGTGTTTGTGGAGGGCGGCTAGGCAAGTGGGGAATCTGTAGGGCAGGCTGTCGGGAAGGGTAGGCTGGAACTTTCTAGAATGGGCTGAAACTGCCATCCAAAGCAAGCAAAATTTCGCCTTCTGGGAAGCCTCAGTTGTTTCTGGGTCCCTTTAACTGAATAAGGCTTGCTCAGGTGGTCTTATAATCTCCTTTTCTTACAGTCAGTTGATCAGGGGCTTTAACCACATCAAAAAAATAACCTTCATAGCAACACCTAGGTAAGTGATTCTGGGTAACTGGGAACCATAGCTCAGCCAAGCTGACACATTAAAGGCCATCAGATTCAGTTTTCAAAATTGAGTTACTGAGTAAAAGGGGATTAAAATTTAGAAGAAGAAGAAGAAGAAGAAGAAGAAGAAGAAGAAGAAGAAGACGCATATAGTCATATATGTTTTTTTCCCTAAGTCATTTTCATGATTTTTCTATGCTTTCCAACTCTATCCCTGCCTTTCAGAGGTAGGTATCAGATAGCCGACCCCACCACACAATGAATGGGTAACACCGTTGGTAGTGCTCCTAAAATAAAAAAGTGCTAGTGTCTCAAGATAAGCACATCATTTCCTGGCAGCAATAATGAAGGACGCTGCTTTCCCAGGACATTTAGTCTGCCTTCTCTATGTCAAAATGCAGCCTCCTAGCATGGAGTGTGTCTTCCTGAGTATTGGTCCAGCTATATTTATAGGTGGGAATATAAATTACTAAATATCATTTACTCTTTTTAGGAAATGTCTTAGGCATTTGGGGTGGTGGGAAATAGAAGTATTAATCCTGTCATCAAAAAGCCTAAAGACAGGGATGGCTGGGTGGCTCAGTCAGTTAAGCATCTGCCTTCAGCTCAGGTTACGATCCCAGAGTCCTGGCATCGAGTCCTGCATTGGGCTCCTTACTCAGCAGGGAGCTTGCTTCTCCCTCTGCCTGCTGTTCTCCCTGCTTGGGCTCACTCTCTCTCTCTGACAAATAAATAAAATCTCAAATAAAAATAAAACTTTTAAAAGAAGCCTAAAGACAGTGATTTTCAAATAAATATATTATATTCAGTTTCATTTTTATTTGTTTCTTTGGGAAATAAGGTTAACTCATGTCTTTAAAATCCACATAACCATTAGTAAAAGGCAGACTGTATGAGGTCTTCGCTGTTTCAGTAGATGTGTGTGAAGGTCCACATTATTTTGTCTTTATAAAATAAAGGCAGAGGTTGAGTGGAGTGGTTAATTGGAGGGATTTGGGGATAAGAACTTATTTAGCTGAATTCTTAGTTCTACCATGCACTACTTTTTAAACGCTGGACAAAAAATCTCCCTAAGACCCAATTTTCTCCTTTATAAAAGGGAAATCATCTTGTCTTTCTTGTGTGGTTGTGTGAGTATTAAAAGAGCCAATAAAGGTAAAACTTGTGGTAGACATGTTGGCACGGGATGTGTATGTGTGTGTATGAGTATCTCGTCCACCCCAATCCCGGCCCCATACTTTGCTATCTTTCTGTCCTCCAAGCTTCTTCTCAATGTCTCCAGTAGTTTAGGGGCAGGACAGAAATCGAAATTGGTTTGCAAATCATTTTGTCTTTTGGTTCTTCAAAGCCTCAAACTTTCAGAGAACTTACGTTTTGCAGGAAGCAGGAAAAAGGTGGAGTGTCATTTGAAGACAGAGATAGAGTGCCTCGAAAAGACCATAAAGGAACTCCTCCAGAGTACACAGAGGGTCCCCCAAGCTGAGGGAGGGGGCCTGTGGACCCAGAGAGCACAGGGGTCGGCATCCTTCTTCATGCCAGTGCCTGGAAAGCTGGCAAGACTCCCCAAGGGTTTGGGCATTGTAGGGCTTCTGGAAGGGGGTGGAGGGTGAAGGTCAGGAGGCTCCCTGATGTTCTCCAGCGCCCCCCCACCCTCGCAATTGAGAAGAGCCATATGACTAGATGTCCTCAGGGACTATGGATGTAAGAGGGCTTTAGCTCTTCTGGGTCAATGTATATAAGACAGGGAGAAGGTAAGGAGGCTCATGGTAAGTTTTTATGGTGTAAGAGGAGCTAAAATCTGCCAAAGCTGAAGGAGCCACAATGATAGGTCAAGAGGTAACTCTGGTAATTGTAAGGATCTTTGCAGATGACCAGAAGCCCTGATGTCATTTCATGTGACCCCAGAAGCAGAGCACAGCTCGGGGCTGAACAGAGACAGATTCTCAGAAGGACTAAGGTTCACAGCAGCACAATGGGATAGGACCGAGAAAATGACATAAGATTGATTTCGAAAAAGTAAAGAGATCAGGTGCAACTTAACGTTAAAGCCAGATTCACATCCAATACTTACTCAAAGAGTGTCAGTAATGACAACTGTTTAGTTATTCCTGTTGGGGAAGAGAGTAGAAAAAGGAACATTCTTCGGCAGACATTCTTATTACTTCCTGCCTACTTATGGGCTTTGCTGGATCAGTTATATCTAATTTAAAGATTTTGGATGTTTTCTTTCCACTGGCACTTGCCTCTATATACGCTAAAATCCCTTTCCTACCCTCAAATGACAACCAACAGTTTCTCTTGATCTGATCTTTCCACCAAGTTCCTCTATCCTCCCTTTTCCTTGATGTGAGAGCTCTTAAGAGTGCAGTCACGGGGCCTGGGTGGCTCAGTGGGTTGAGCCTCTGCCTTCAGCTCGGGTCGTGGTCTTAGGGTCCTGTAATCGAGTCCCGCATCAGCGTCTCTGCTCAGCGGGGAGCCTGCTTCCCCCTCTCTCTCTGCCTGCCTCTCTGCCTACTTGTGATCTCTCTGTGAAATAAATAAATAAATAAAATCTTTAAAAAAAAAAGAATGCAGTCACATTTTATGTACCCATTTTCTTAACTCCTATACACTCCCCAATTGATTATAGTTTAGCTTATCTTCTCTTCATTGAGGAAAACTATTTTTTTTTTCCTGGAAAACAATGACCTCTGACCAAATCCAAAGGTATTTTTTTTTTTTGTCCCATGTCCTATTTAAGCTCTGTATAGCATTTGAAATGTATGTCACTACCTTATGTCACAAATTTTTGATTTTTTTTAAAGATTTTATTTATTTATTTGACAGAGATCACAAGTAGGCAGAGAGGCAGGCAGAGAAAGAGAAGAGGAAGCAGGCTCCCTGCAGAGCAGAGAGCCCGATGTGGGGCTCGATCCCAGGACCCCGGGATCAAATTTTTGATTTTTTTAACGACTTTTTAAAAGCAGTTTTAGGTTTACAACAAAACTGAGAGGGAAATACAGAGATTTCCCACATATTCCCCGCCCATTCTCTGCTATCTGTCCTCCCCCCCTACCCCATAATGCACAGCTTCCTCCAGTATCAGCATCACTCACTGGAATGGTACATCTTTTACTAAGGATGAATGTACATTGACTCATCATAACCACCCAAAGTCCATAGTTTACCTTAGGACTCATTTTTGGTGGTGTATGTTCACTGGGTCAGACAAAAGCATAATGACACATAAACCACCATTTATAATATCATCAAGTTTTTGCTGCACTAAAGAGGATTTGTATTTTAATCCAGCACTGTAGGGGATGTTTTTTAAGAGTATCCATCCATAAAGCAATATTTCTAGAAATAGAAGTCATGCTAACCTTCCTTTTTGAGATCTGCTCCAGTGTTTTATAACGGATCCTTCAGTTGAAATCCCATTAAGTTCCTATTCTCCTAATCATAGACTTCCTTTGTCATTCCTCATTTCTTTCTTTTTCTCAACTCTCAAATCCAAGAGGATGCCAAAACCTGTTCCTTCTACCTAAGACATATTTCTTAGCTATTTTTCTTCCTTCCAGTTTCTACCAGGTAGAAAGCTCTTACTTATCTCTCAATTAGAATATTTAATAATACTTAGTTTATTTTCCTGTTACGACTTCCATACACTAGTGACATCTCACACTATAAACAAAAGCCAGTGATTTCCATGTCTTTCTCATAAAGTTCTCCATCGTTTCTCATTACTGCCTCTCAACTGCTCTCAGGATGAAATCAGATTCTCTCACTCTGTCCCACAGGGTGGTCCCTGGATCTGCAGAATTAACTCTCCAGGGAAATTGTTAGTAAGGCAAAGTGTTGGGCTCCACCCTAGACCTCGGGAAGACACAACCCTTGAGTCCAGTGATTGTGATTTAGCAAGCCCTCCTAACGGGTGGTTCTGATTCTGAACCGCTGCCTCAGATGGCAAGGAGAACCTTTTAGTGCTGGTTGCTACCGGGCTTTGAAGCCTGTCCCGAATTTGTGTTTCTCATGAACTCCATGCTCTTCTCTCATTGACCTTCTTGCTCATCCTGCAAACGCCATACTTCAGGACGGTTCTTCATGACTGGAATCCACACTTGCATTTTCTTTCCTTCTTCCATCCTTCCTTCCTTCCTCTCTCTCTCTTTCTTTTTTCTTCCTTTTAAGATTTTATTTTATTTATTTGAAAGAATGAGCAGTGACAGCAAGAGCATGAGCATGGCGATGGGTGGAGGGAGAGAGAGAGAAGCAGGCTTCCCACAGAGCAGGGAGCCTGATGCTGGGCTCAAACCCAGCACCCTGGGATCATGACCTGAGCCAAAGGCAGATGTTTAATGGACTGAGTCACCCAGCTGCCCCTTCTGTCCCCCGTGACTCGAATTTTCTCCCCCACCTTCCTGGGCAAATTGCTGTTATTTCTTCAATCTCCATCTCAAATACTGTGAGAACCCTGACTTCCCTCAAGAAAAAGTACTTGCCCTGCCCTCCATGAGCATTCTCTTCCCAGCTCTGTGATAGCATTTACCAGGCTACATTGTAATTGATCTGTCCATCTCCCTATCTATAATACTTTCCTTCAAAGGCTGAATTCCTCATGCATGCAGACCGAGTTCTGTACATCTTTGTACCTCTAGTGGCTTAGCTTGCTGTTCTCTGTTTTCTCCTCCACTTCCCCCTCCCCTTCCTCTTTCTTCTTCCTTTTCCCACAGAGGATTTAAAACATTTGAAAAAAATATTTTTGAAATGAAATATTTATACTCAGCACCATAGAGGTAATTGAGAAGCTTGGCAACTGTTACAACTGTGTAAAGGTCTTCGTCGTGTATTAGACTAACTGGTTGCCTGTTGCTCTTTTGTCCACCTGCGTGCATAAAATGACAGTAATTATTTGAGAGGCAGACAGATTCCTCTCACGCTCTTACCATATGTTATTTCTATCCCTACTTTATCTATGGGTCCCGGTAGGCCTCTTTATTCAACTTCCTCTGTGACCCCAAGATTCTGACAACAAGGCTATAATATTTCCCAGGCGATTTCTCTCCACTGTCCAAAATCCTATTGCTTTAGGCTCAGTAATTTCAATTCCCTCTCCTGTTTTGTTCATAAAATCTGACCGCCCTTTTTAGGTAAAAGAACGCTGTGTGGGTGAAGGGAAGGAATTGAGCAAATGAGACCTCCATGCTTCCACCTCAGGAGCTAGACCTGGTTTGATGGCCTCTTTCGCTAAAATAGAGCCTTCTGGTCTCATATTTATTTCATGAAGATGTACATTTAAAAACAAACAAACAAACAAACAAACAAAAAAGGCAACGTTACTCCAGGTGTGAAAATATTTTTGTTTACAAAAAGCAAGAGCTATTTGCTATTTGCAGACGAGCTGAGGTAGTTTTGCCATTGCTACAGACCCACTAAGAGTGTCTTTATGTTCCCATAGCTTGACGTTAAACTGTTTAGTAAACGACTGTGTCAAAGCACCAAATTCAATTCAGCAGCTTAAAAATCTAATACAGTTTCGACTGGTAATTGTGCTTTCACAGAAAGAGTCATGTGCATTGTTTCTGAGAAATGAAATTAAAAAGTGACTACAAAACAAAAAGAAATCAACTAGCAATTCTATTTTTTTTTTAAATTAAGATTCTATTTATTTATTTGAAAGAGAGAGAGATCATGAGTGGAGAAAAGTCAGTGGGAGAAGCAGACTCCCTGCCGAGCAGAGAGCCCCATGCGGGACTCAATTCCAGGACTCCAGGATCATGATCAGAGCCGAAGGCAGTCGCTTAACCAACTGACCCACCAGGTGCCCTCAACTTGTAATTCTTAAGTAACCTTCCGATTTCGTCAGTGGGTATTTGACATTCCCTGATTACTTCCCCAGATTCATTTTATATGAGACAGAGGAAACCACATCTTGCAAAGCCAGAAACAGCTCTCTTCCTTAAATGTAATTTTCATTGTCATTGAAAGTGACAGATTTTTGACAAAACTCAGTGTTCACTCTGAACTATTATAGCAGTTCATTTTCCAACAGCAAGTAATTCCAACTCAACACAGTGCTTAATGTAGATGTTCGGTTCATGTGCTAAATCTCGTAAACCCCTAACTGTTCAATTTACTTCATATAGGGAAACTCGGGGTCAACCTGAAGCAGTTCCTTACAGAAAAGAAACAGAGCTGCTACAATACTTTGAACTCCAGGTGAGTGAAAGACATAAAGTTGATGAGTTTCTGATGTTCCATTTCAAGATAATCACAATGGATCTCTTCTTAAAGAAGTATATAAAATGAAAGCTGTTCCAATCGGAACATCTATGAAAAGGCTACATTTGGAGACCAGTCGCTTGAGGGGCAATATGTCACCCATGTGTCTCGCTCTGCCATAACTGGGCACTCGAGGCCATATCATACGATGCTTTTCTTCCTCCAGGCTCTGAAGGATCCCCTTCATTCCTGTGTCAAAGGCACAAAAGCCTCATCCTACAACTCATCCCTTCACTTGAACTCCTCAGCTTCTCCCAAGGACCAGAAGTTGTCAGCCAGTTGCCACAGATTTACCTTCGCCGAGCATATCCAAATGTTTATCCTAAATTTTGCCTATCATGTTGGTGTATCTATTAGGGTTATTCAGGGGCAGAGATTGATCAGCCTTTCCACACTTAAAAAAAAAAAAAATAGAGGTTGGGATTAGGCTGACTGTAAAATTGTCTCTGTGGAAGGAAAAAGTGTAGCAGAGAAATCCTAGGAAGGAGAATTTAGCCTTCTATTGTGTTGTCTTTTCCAGCATTGGAAAGAGGCAATCAAACTCAATGAAACACAAATTCAACATTAGAATCTCATTCTGATTTTTCCCAGTTGTACTCTTTGAGGGGTTCCCTGAACACCAGGGGCTGTGCCGGCTGATTCTCCTGGGAAGGAGGTGATGTTTGGAGGGCGAGCTCTCCTTGTGATGTGAGATGCTGTGTGTGCAAGTTCTAACCAACAGACTTCCTGTTTTCATCACCTCTCTGCAACTGTTAGGATATAACTCAGAAGACTCGGTAGATAAGAGGGCTTTGTTTGGTTCTTGTTTGCAGGGAATGTCACAATGCATCCAAATAGCCCAGGTATTGCCAGGTGCCCTGTGGAATGAGGGAGAAAGTACCCTGCCTTCTTTGAAGGGACTCAATACCCACACTCTCCCTCATGGAACCAACTACTTTGGATATTAGGATAAACTACAGAGGAAAACTGAGGAATTTCCTTCAATTTGGTAATTATTCATCCATTATTTCACAAATATTTTTGAAAAAATTATCAATTGTGCTAAAGATTAGAGTCTGGCAGAGGAAGATGTCTAAACCCATTAAAAGCACTAAAAAGTATAAATTCTGAAATAGAAGATTTTAAGTCTGCTTGGAGGAAGGAGGCATAAAAGACATAATAAAAGCCAAAGAATGTTCTAGTTAACTGTGTTATATTATTTCTAACATTCTCTTATTAACCACTCCCTCTTTTCCCCTTCCCTTTTCCCAGATAAAGAGAGAGAGAGAATATAAATAAAAGAAACAGCATAAGATACATCATGAGTGGTTAAATATTCATAGCTGTTATCTTCAACCTATTTTCTTTTTTCTCTCCCTCTCTCTCTTTCCTCCCTGCTTCCTTCCTGCCTGCCTTCCTTTCTTCCTTTTTCCTTCCTTCCTTCTTTCCCCCTTCCTTCCTTTCTCCCTCCCACTTTCTCTCTCTCTCTTTCTTTCTTTCTTTCTTAATACCATTCAACTAAATAGTTTTATTTGACTAATAACTCAGAAGGATAAGTGGGGGGAGGGGCCATAATATGCCCCTGGGCTCCTGACGGAAGGACCACTGTAGGTATCCTTGGGGAAAGAACTCCTCAGAATGTTCCAAAATGACAAAAAGGGGAAAATGGGATTTTCTGACTTATGTATGTGAAACTGCATTTCATAGAATTTTTTTTTAAATTAATTAATTTATTTTCAGAAAAACAGTGCTCCATGCAATCTGTGCCCTCTATAATACCCACCACCTGGTACCCCAACCTCCCACACCCCCGCCACTTCAAACCCCTCAGCTGTTTTTCAGAGTCCATAGTCTCTCATGATTCACCTCCCCTTCCAATTTCCCCCAACTCCCTTCTCCTCTCTAAGACCCCTTGTCCTCCATGATATTTGTTATGCTCCACAAATAAGTGAAACCATATGATAATTGACTCTCTCTGCCTGACTTACTTCATTCAGCATAATCTCTTCCAGTCCCGTCCATGATGCTACAAATGTTGGGTATTCATCCTTTCTGATGGAGGCATAATACTCCATAGTGTATATGGACCACATCTTCCTTATCCATTCGTCCGTGAAGGGCATCTTGGTTCTTTCCATAGTTTGGCGACCATGGCCATTGCTGCTATAAACATTGGGGTACAGATGGCCCTTCTTTTCACGACATCTGTATATTTGGGGTAAATACCCAGGAGTGCAATTGCAGGGTAATAGGGAAGTTCTATTTTTTATTTCTTTCTTTTTTTTTTTTTTAAATTTTTTATTTTTTATAAACATATATTTTTATCCCCAGGGGTACAGGTCTGTGAATCACCAGGTTTACACACTTCACAGCACTCACCAAATCACATACCCTCCCCAATGTCCATAATCCCACCCCCTTCTCCCAAACCCCCTCCCCCCGGCAACCCTCAGTTTGTTTTGTGAGATTAAGAGTCACTTATGGTTTGTCTCCCTCCCAATCCCAGCTTGTTTCATTTATTCTTCTTCTACCCACTTAAGCCTCCATGTTGCATCACCACTTCCTCATATCAGGGAGATCATATGATAGTTGTCTTTCTCTGCTTGACTTATTTCGCTAAGCATGATACGCTCTAGTTCCATCCATGTTGTTGCAAATGGCAAGATTTCATTTCTTTTGATGGCTGCATAGTATTCCATTGTGTATATATACCACATCTTCTTGATCCATTCATCTGTTGATGGACATCTAGGTTCTTTCCATAGTTTGGCTATTGTGGACATTGCTGCTATAAACATTCGGGTGCATGTGTCCCTTTGGATCACTACATTTGTATCTTTAGGGTAAATACCCAGTAGTGCAATTGCTGGGTCATAGGGCAGTTCTATTTTCAACATTTTGAGGAACCTCCATGCTGTTTTCCAGAGTGGCTGCACCAGCTTGCATTCCCACCAACAGTGTAGGAGGGTTCCCCTTTCTCCGCATCCTCGCCAGCATCTGTCATTTCCTGACTTGTTGATTTTAGCCATTCTGACTGGTGTGAGGTGATATCTCATTGTGGTTTTGATTTGTATTTCCCTGATGCCGAGTGATATGGAGCACTTTTTCATGTGTCTGTTCGCCATCTGGATGTCTTCTTTGCAGAAATGTCTGTTCATGTCTTCTGCCCATTTCTTGATTGGATTATTTGTTCTTTGGGTGTTGAGTTTGCTAAGTTCTTTATAGATTCTGGACACTAGTCCTTTATCTGATATGTCGTTTGCAAATATCTTCTCCCATTCTCCAGAATAGATCACATCCTCGGTCCTAAATCAGGACTCAACCGGTATCAAAAGATTGGGATCATTCCCTGCATATTCTCAGACCACAATGCTCTAAAGCTAGAACTGAACCACAAAAGGAAGTTTGGAAAGAACCCAAATACATGGAGACTAAACAGTATCCTTCTAAAGAATGAATGGGTCAACCGGGAAATTAAAGAAGAATTGAAAAAAATCATGGAAACAAATGATAATGAAAATACAACGGTTCAAAATCTGTGGGACACAACAAAGGCAGTCCTGAGAGGAAAATATATAGCGGTACAAGCCTTTCTCAAGAAACAAGAAAGGTCTCAGGTACACAACCTAACCCTACACCTAAAGGAGCTGGAGAAAGAACAAGAAAGAAACCCTAAGCCCAGCAGGAGAAGAGAAATCATAAAGATCAGAGCCGAAATCAATGAAATAGAAACCAAAAAAACAATAGAACAAATCAACGAAACTAGGAGCTGGTTCTTTGAAAGAATTAATAAAATTGATAAACCCCTGGCCCGACTTATCAAAAAGAAAAGAGAAAGGACCCAAATAAATAAAATCATGAATGAAAGAGGAGAGATCACAACTAACACCAAAGAAATACAAACTATTATAAGAACATACTATGAGCAACTCTACGGCAATAAATTTGACAATCTGGAAGAAATGGATGCATTCCTAGAAACATATAAACTACCACAACTGAACCAGGAAGAAATAGAAAGCCTGAACAGACCCATAACCAGTAAGGAGATTGAAACAGTCATTAAAAATCTCCAAACAAACAAAAGCCCAGGGCCAGACGGCTTCCCGGGGGAATTCTACCAAACATTTAAAGAAGAACTAATTCCTATTCTCCTGAAACTGTTCCAAAAAATAGAAATGGGAGGAAAACTTCCAAACTCATTTTATGAGGCCAGCATCACCTTGATCCCAAAACCAGACAAGGATCCCACCAAAAAAGAGAGCTATAGACCGATATCCTTGATGAACACAGATGCGAAAATACTCAACAAAATACTAGCCAATCGGATTCAACAGTACATTAAAAAGATTATTCACCACGACCAAGTGGGATTTATTCCAGGGCTGCAAGGTTGGTTCAACATCCGCAAATCAGTCAATGTGATACAACACATCAATAAAAGAAAGAACAAGAACCATATGATACTCTCAATAGATGCTGAAAAAGCATTTGACAAAGTACAACATCCCTTCCTGATCAAAACTCTTCAAAGTGTAGGGATAGAGGGCACATACCTCAATATCATCAAAGCCATCTATGAAAAACCCACCGCAAATATCATTCTCAATGGAGAAAAACTGAAAGCTTTTCCGCTAAGGTCAGGAACACGGCAAGGATGTCCATTATCACCACTGCTATTCAACATCGTACTAGAGGTCCTAGCCTCAGCAATCAGACAACAAAAGGAAATTAAAGGCATCCAAATCGGCAAAGAAGAAGTCAAATTATCACTCTTCGCAGATGATATTTTTTATTTCTTGAGGAATCGCCACACTGTTCTCCAAAGAGGCTGCACCAACTTGCATTCCCACCAACAGAGAAAGAGTGTTCCCCTTTCTCCACATCCTCTCCAACACATGTTGTTTCCTGTTTTGTTAATTTTGGCCATTCTAACTGGTGTAAGGTGATATCTCAATGTGGTTTTAATTTGAATCTCCCTGAGGGCTAGTGATGATGAACATTTTTTCATGTGTCTGATAGCCATTTGTATGTCTTCAATGGAGAAGTGTCTGTTCATATCTTCTGCCCATTTTTTGATATGTTTGCCTATTTCATGTGTGTTGAGTTTGAGGAGTTCCTTATAGATCCTGGATATGAACCTTTTTGTCTGTACTGTAATTTGCAAATATCACATTCTGTGGATTGTCTCTTTGTTTTTTCGACTGTTTCCTTTGCTGTGCAGAAGCTTTTGATTTTGATGAAGTCCCAAAAGTTTATTTTGCCTTTTGTTTCCTTTGCCTTTGGAGACATATCTTGAAAGAATTTTTGCTAAAAGTTAATCCTGAGTGATGATGCTTCCAAATAATTTGCTCAAATGTGTATTCCTCTTGTTTTAATCCTGTTCCTAGTAGTTTAAAGATACCAATAAAGCCATATGTATTCTAAAATCTGTACAAGATTTTTTTAAAGATTTTATTTATTTATTTCAGAGAGAGAGAGAGAGAGAGACCACAAGTAGGCAGGCAGAGAGAGGGGGGAAGCAGGTTCTCTGCCAAGCAGAGAGCCCGATGTGATGTGGGACTTGATCCCAGGACTCTGAGACCATGACCTGAGCTGAAGGCAAAGGCTTAACACACTGAGCCACCCAGGTGCCCCTGTACAAGATGGTTTTATCCTATTATTCACAGAAGGGTAAAACTAGCTTAAAGAAATTTAAAAATGCTTCTTAAATATGGTGACTGGTTCTTAATCTTGGGTATAGAGGAGGAGAAGTTCACTAATTAGTGCTGGTCCTGGAAGATCTTACTCTCTTGTTGGGAGAAAAGGCTCCTGAGAAATACTACAAAATGATATATAGTCAAATTTCAAAATGCATATTATAGATGTTCAGAGAATTGTGTTGACTCTTGGCTGCCATATAAGAAAACATTGTGAAATGTATGAGTAGGAGCCACCAGAACTGAGTATTTTTATGGGCCTCCTCACTTAATCCAGAGTCACGTGGCAGAGGTTTCCTAGCATTGTTTTAGAATCCTCATCTGTAAAGCAGGGAGAAAGATGCCTCACTTGTTTGTGAAAGAGATCAGGATATCTTTGCTACTTCCAAATAAGCCATCATGGCATATTGATTATTTTGAGCTGAAGGCAATTGAGAAAAAGGGAATGTAAGAAGAGCCCTCTTCCTTCCTGAAAAGCAGGCCATAGATTTTCCCTCTCCTGTGCCATAATGAGAAGAGCAACTCTTACCTAGCCAGAGATAGAGAGCCACACCAAGATCAGACTATATACACAAACCTTACTAAGTCAACAAAATGGAAAAGTGGAGAAAAAAAGCCAGGAGAGAAACTTCTGGTAAGTAGTTAAAAATGGACTTAGGGGAGAGGACAGTACCATAACTGATGTGTTTTTGTTCAGTAAAATCACATATGCTCATAATGCTCTGATTTGACACACTAGAGGAGCTGTTCTACACCCCGGGTGAGATTAGGCAGAACTCGGTCCGTGTGTGTGGAACAAGAACCCAAGAAGCAGAGGAAGTCATGAGGTAGTAAGCTGTCCAGAAAGTAGCCAGCAATCATGGTGTGCTTTTGGACCTCTGTAGCAAATGGAAATATGGGCTTCAATCCAGTTTTATCTAAACCACTAAGGGTCATATGACTTCTGGTAAGGCACAGGAATTAACACCAACTTGTAAAGACACAAGAAAAAGTTCACATTGTTTCAAAGTTCACTCAATTAGTGTGCTGTTATTTTTAATCTGTAATAAAATTCTTCAGTTCAATCCTTCAATTTAAACTAATAATATCCCAGATCATCTTTGTTTATCTGTACTCAGTCTTGACTTTTCCTAAATCAAATACATCCCTGTGCCTCCATACTCAATGACTCTCATCTACGAGAGATAATGATGATGTAAGTTTCTTTCTTTAAATGGAGGTGCCTTATAAAACTATTTTTAAACCATTCTTCTCACACAGGTATTTTTAAAGCAGTTGAGTTTCTTGCAAATTTGACTACAAAGTCAAGTGTCATTTTTAAAAATTTCATTCAGAGAAAAAGTTTCTTCCTGCATCCAGTGACATTATGTCCTTCATTTTGACCGCTTCATCCTTTCTTCTCTGAGATCCCCCAACTAAATTATGCTCCAGGTTCCTGATTCCTTCTTTGGTAGTCTCTGTAACTTGAACCGGAAGTGAGGGAGAAGCTCACATTCAGAGCAAATCCAGACCAAGCCAGCTGCAATCATGTCAGCCTTATTGATGGAAGCAAATTTTACCTGTGCGTAGTCATGCACTGACATTGCAGTGAAATGTCCTACACCCTCAGTGTCACCTGAAGGCTCCTCGCCACTCCCAGAAGATGTTTAATGGAGACAGACACATATCCTGGTTGACTCATGCCCATATTAGATGGGTTTGGGGCAGGGAGGAGTCATTATAGAGCAAATATTTGAGCAGCTGATGTTAAACTCTGATATTGCAGCCTGTACAACATATCCTCATATGTTGGTAAGATTTTATCATGGATTTCCAGTCAGCATCAAATCTGTCTGAGGTTCTAGTTTAATTTTTGATGTATCTAGTATCAGGTCAGTAAAGTTTTGAATGTGGTATAGAGGAAAAGTCCACGTTTTTCCATTTGGTAACACCAATGATACATTCACAAATCAAGTTATAGATGGGAAAATGGTTTTGTGCTCATGTTCCTCAGGAATCTCTCCTACTGTATCCTAATTTAAACTGTCAATCAATTTGATAACTAGATCGAGTTAGCTGTGAGAGTGTTACTGGGAGTATATCTGTTCTTTGTTTAAAAATAAGTCTACTTTACATTGTACATGCAACTCCCAAGAAACATTAAAAAAAAAAAACAAAACTGTCAGACCTCCAAGAGTCCCTCAATATCATTAATTTCTTCTTTTACAATGTGTCAGTCAAATAAAAGTTAGTTTATTTCATCATCTTTCTGTGAACCAGGCAGTAGGGTGGTATTCTTAAATAGAGCAAACTTTTTTTGTGTGTGATTTTATTTATTTATTTGAGAGAGAAAGAGAGAGTGAGAAAGAGAGAGCACGAGGCAGAGGGGGGAAGCAGGCACCATGCTGAGCAGGAAGCACGATGCGGGACTCAATCCCAGGACTCCAACATCATAACTTGAGCCAAAGGCAGCCACTTAACCGAGCTACTCAGGCACCCCTAGAGCAGACTTTATTCCAAAGTTATCAAAATGATCAAGCTTTTAAATTTTTTTAATCTGCAAGAATTATTTGAAATATACATTATTTTTATCAGAGCATTTATTTTGTAAGTAAACCTTTACAGAAACTGTTCTATCTCATAATTTAGGGATCTTGCAAACCACAAGTAAATGTGAACTGATTACTGGAGACAGAATTTTCCTTCTTTTTATTATAGGCACACTTCTTTGCAACCAGTTTGCTCATTCCAGTTTTATAGAAACTTCATTTAGCCCTTCAATTAATTCCATTCATTAATTTTAACAGTTTCTGCTATATGATAAATATTGTAATTTTCTGTGGCTAGAAATTCATAGTTCCATGAAACTGTGTGGGTAACATGAGTTTGCTAGCTCTTTTCTATTTCATTTCTATCCTCTCCCTGTGGTGAGAATAATCCATTGTTATTGAACTCTTTTCTTTAGCACAATTAGAACTCAAATTGCCTATACAATTGAGTATTTAAAGGCAGATATATAAAATGAGTGGTTTAAGCTTTAATGGGGAAAGAAAGACACATACATTGTTTTCACCCTTACATCTTGAAGAATCCAGCATTGTGCAATGTCTTCATGACTAACGAGATGAGCATCATTGATTTTAACAGAGGCCTGGGCCCCTTGATGATAATGAAAGTCAGGAAAATGATCCTGTTGATATATGGAGTGAAAAATAGTAAGCTATTTCTTTCAGATAATGATAAATCAAATGTTTGATGAGGAACTCTCAGGAGACATTTCAATATTCAGAAGTGCTTATAGCAAAATAAGCATAAAATAGTAGAGATAGTTCATTATTATCAGCCACACTCTTTTTTCTTTTTCTCTAAGTAAAAATAAATGATCTCTAGATAGCATGAGTTGGTGGTGTGTACTGGAAATAATCTAGGGCTTAATTGACAAAATGGTAATTTTGTTTAGATCATTATAACAAACCAGCTTGACCTTGGATAAGTTGCTTGCATTCCCAAGGCTTCATTTTCTTATTAGTAAAAGAGGCATGAGATAGATGCCTGTGTACATAGAAGGTGAATGATGAGAACCAAGGTCTGAGGTCTGAGTACAGAAATGTAAGGCCATCTAGAAATTTCAGTGGATTTCTTCTTTCAATATATTTATAATAAAATGTTTACTATGATTTTTTTTTTAAATTTCTAAGAAATACTTCTTTGAGTAATTCAGAAAAGGGACCTGCCTCAACAGGTGTATGGGTAGTCTAGTTATCACGGAATTTTGAGTTCTGTCTGGAGTTTGCTCACAGGCCAGGCTAAATCTCCTGGTGATAAAAGAAAACGTATTTCTTTCCTCCTTGATCTTTCTTCAAGCTTCTCTGGTAGAGGTAATTGTACAGAGGGTGTATTTAATGTGACACACCTATCAAATACTTGGTACATTGACCTTGGGCAGTTTGTTTCGTGTTCACCTCACAGGGCAGTTTAAGAGGATCAAATGAAACTCAGACAGTGGCGGCGCATTGTAAACGCTGGGTGCCAGTCCCAATCCGCAATCAGCCTCCTGCCTTCTTACTCCCATTCCCTGTGCTAAGGTCAGACCTTGACCTCTAAGGGGACACTTGCTGTAACCTCCTAACTAGTCCTCCAGCCTCTGGTTTCACCCTTCCCTCATTCAGACTGCATACCAGTATGAGGTTAATTTTCCCAAACAATGCCTTTAATGATGTCATTTTCCTATTAAAATCCATCAATAACTTTCCCTTTTTTTTTTTTTAAGGATTTTATGTATTTATTTGACAGAGAAAGAGACACAGCGAGAAAAGAAACAGAAGCAGGGGTGGGGCAGAGAGAGATGCAGGCTTCCTATGGAGCGGGGAGCTCCATATGGGGCTCCATCCCAGGACTCTGGGATCATGACCTGAGCCAAAGGAAGACGGTTAATGACTGAGCCACCCAGGTGTCTCAACTTCCCCATTTTCAAAAGAATAAATAAAATTTTAACTTCACCTTTGTCTAGGACCTTGTGGTTCCTTCTGGCTTGTCCAGGCTTAGGTAACTTTATGTCTGTTTGTCCATAATGTGATCATTCCACATCATGCAAGTTGGTTTACTAGTCGTGTCCCAGACATGCTTTTCCCTTTACTTGGAACATCTTGTTTGTTCCTCTGTTTTATTATCTAAATTTTACCCATTTCTCAATACAGAGTTTAAGTACCACATTCCCCTGAACACTTTTTAGAAATTAATTAACTAATTAATTAATTTCAATTCCACTATAATTGGGATGCCTGGGTGACCCAGTCCATTAAGCTATCTGCCTTCTGCTCAGGTCATGATCCCAGACTCCTGGGATCACGCCCTGCATTGGGCTCCCTGCTCGGTGGGGAGCCTGCCTCTCCTTCTGCCTGCTGCTCCCCCTGCTTGTGCTCACTCTCTCTGACAAATAAGTGAATAAATAAATAAAATGTTAAAAAATAAATTCCACTATAATTAGCATATAGTGCTAGTTTTAGGAGTACAATATAGTGATTCCACAATTCTCTGTGTTACTCAGTGCTCATCAGCGTAAGTGCACTTGTAATCCTCTTCCTTCGCTGAGTTCACCCATCCCTCCACCCACCTCTCCTGAACCTTCTCGACATTTGCCAATTCTCCTTGTTCTTTTTCTCTTCTGAAGATTTCTCATTCTCGGGGCACCTGGGTGGCTCAGTGGGTTAAGCCTCTGCCTTCGGCTCAGGTCATGATCTCAGGGTCCTGGGATCGAGCCCCACATCGGGCTCTCTGCTCAGCAGGGAGCCTGTCTCCCTCCTTTCTTCCCTACTTGTGATCTCTGTCAAATAAATAAATAAAATCTTAAAAAAAATTAAAAAAAAAAGATTTCTCATACTCTTTTTCTCACTAACTGGACTTGACTCTACTTTTTACTTTATGACAGAGATATGTGGTGGTGGTCTTTACCTAGAGGAAAGGGTTAATGAGAGCTGAATTCTTCAGGCAATGTAACCTTTCCTTTTCCTTCAGGAAAGTAGAACTATTTAATTTAAGAGATCAAGAATACAGGTTTGTATATCATTTGCCTGACATTTTAGTGCTGGCTATGAGTCGTAAGATTTGCCAGTGAAGTTTACTTTGTTCTGCTGATTGCTGTTTGCATATAAGTGGATCTGTTTGGTTAACTCTAATATAATTTTCCACTCTTTTTTATTTCTTTGCATGCATACAATCATTTCTTGTGTTATCCAAGAGAACAGCAATTCTGTTTCAAAGATTATTCAGAGCTTCCTAGAAAGCAAAATGGAACCCAAAGTTCTGCTATGCATTTAATTTTACTGATTCAATTTTGTCTTTGCTATTTACATCAAGGTTGTGAAAGTTAAATAATATATGTGAGAATACTTTGATCGATATAAAGCTTTGTACAGATAGTCTTGTCTTACGAGTTATTTTCAAAATGCCAAAAATGAACAATACCCCTTCATTTCCACAGGGTAACAGCAATCTTGGACTCAATCCCTATGTCCGCTCTCCCTCCAGACTGGTTATGATTACACTTCCTCCGGTTTGTGAACCTTATTTACATGGGAGGAAAAAGAGAGACAGTTTGTCACTGGTTAAAAGAAACATGCCTGAGTGTTTTGGCTCACTCCCAGCAAACTTGAGAATGTTCTGAGTTTGCACTCCAGTGAGCAAGTTCTCTTTCCTGCTCCCATGCCAGAGATGGTTCAGCTTCAGCAAACCATTCAGCTCCTTGCTATGCTGTTAAGACTCTTTCTTTTGAAAAAAATGTGGTCATAATCCTGAAAAGAAATGCATATACATTTCCCAGCTCTAAGATCTACCGTCTTCAAACTATTAAATACAAAACAAAGTAATACACAGGAAAAAGAGAATAATGCTACTTTTTTTTTTTTTTTTTAAGGTTAAGAGTAGGATGAAAGGGGCGCCTGGGTGGCTCAGTGGGTTAAGCCGCTGCCTTCGGCTCAGGTCATGATCTCAGGGTCCTGGGATCGAGTCCCGCATCCGGCTCTCTGCTAAGCAGGGAGCCTGCTTCCTCCTCTCTCTCTGCCTGCCTCTCTGCCTACTTGTGATCTCTCTGTCAAATAAATAAACAAAATCTTTAAAAAAAAAAAGAGTAGGATGAAAAAAGTGATGAAGTCAAGAGGACACTTTTTTTTTTCCATTTTTTAAATTTAAATTCAATTAATTAACATATAATGTGTTACTGGTTTCAGAGGTAGAGGTCAGTGATCCATCAGTCTCAGAACACTCCGTGCTCGTTGCATCACGTGCCCTCCACGTCCGTCACCCAGTTTACCCATCCCTCTACCCCCCACCTGCAGCAACCCTCAGTTTGTTTCCTCTGATTAAAAGAGACTTTGAGTTTCAAGCATGAATATGAACAGCTTTCTTTTTTTTTAAATCTTAAACTTACTATAATATGTTTGTTTTGTTTTATTTTTTTCTTTCCTAGAAACTCCTTCCTGGGCAGCCTTTGGCTTTGCCTGTAACAGATTCAGTTGGCTTCTCTGAGTCATCTTGCTTCTCTGCTTCTACCTGACAAAGGGGGTATTTGCTGTCAGTGAAGTGCGCTGAATCAACGAGGTGTCACTCTTTATATGCCACAAACTGGTGAGTCGACAGCAGGTAGCAGTGGTGTGGGGCAGTGATTTGGCTCACCCTAGGATGTTGATAGGAGACGCCAGAAACTCAGTAGACAAGTAGTCTACTCTACTTTGGCCTCAAAATAATGATCTATTTTTAAAAATCCTATCAATATTCATCAGCAAATATCAGTAATTATCAATAAATTATGAATTAGATTATTATCTTTATAACAGATAAGCAGTCACAGTGCTTTAAAGACCCACATGGCATTTTCTTTGTTGGAAATCAATTCTTGTGTATGCTAATTCAGTTGATCAAACTGCTGTTCTCCTGCAGCAGATTTCCTTAATCTGTGTTTCTTTCTATTAGGATATCAGAGAAACTTTATTTTCATGAGTGTGCTAAATGTTGATCCTGTTTTTATTTTCTTATTTTATTTTATTTTTTAAAATTTTATTTATTTACTTGACAGAGAGAGAGAGAGAGAGAGAGAGCACACAAGCAGGAGGAGTAGCAGGCAGAGGGAGAGGGAGAAGCAGGCTCCCTGATGGGTAAGGAGCCTGACACAGGGCTCGATCCCAGGACCCTGGGATCATGACCTGAGCCGAAGGCATTTGCTTAACCAACAGAGCCACCCAGGTGCCCCATAAATGTTGGCCCTGTCTTTAAAAACTGGGTCAGTAGATGGGGTGCCTGGGTGCCTCAGTGGGTTAAGTGTCTGCTTTGAGGCTCAGGTCATGATCCCTGAGTCCTAGGATGGGGCCCTGAATCAATTGCATCAGGGCTCCCTGCTTAGTGGGGAGTCTGCTTCTCCCTCTGCTCCTCCCCAACTCATGCTCTTACTCTCTCTCTCTCTCCAATAAATAAATAAAATCTTTAAAAAAAATAAAATAAAAACTGGGTCAATAGAGTTGCTGGTGTTGGAATTCTCCAGCACTCTAACTACATTTGAGCTTTATGGGTATTGAACCTGCTTAGTCTCATTAAGCCATGGGGAGCAATAGCTTCCCTCCTTTTTCTATTTTGTTTGCTCCTATTTTGCCTGTAGCCTAGAAGATGTGATCTAGCACAAGGACCATCTTTATTCCTTTTAAATCCTTGTAGCTAACATAATACTTTATATATACATTACGGCTTCAGAAACATTTGATCTTATTGATCTTAATAAAATATGACAAGTAGTATTTTACATTTTAGAAAGGTAGTCTTTGCTAAAGGATTTTATACTTTGTAACTGAGCATGGTGATACACTCTCCTAATGCTTGAGCTCATTTGTTCCTCATAATAATCTTTTGGAGTGAGGAAATGGACTTGGAAACTTGTTTAAGATTTACGATGAATGTATTTTATGCTAAAAGATAGGTTTGACTCAAGTTGTCCCTGGAATTATCAGATGTGTTTTATCAGATTTGATTAATGATAGCTGGCATTTACCACGTTCTTAATATGTCAAGCACTGTCCTAAATAAGTGTTTTACATCTATTAGCAGCAACACAAGGAGATAGGTGGATTATTATTTATGTTTTGGAAATGCAAAATCACATATTAAAAGTTTTTGTAGCTAGGACCCCAAGGTCCTGTAGCTGATAAAAGGCCTAACTGGGATTTAAACCCTGGAAGTCATTGCAGAGACCCTGCTCTCTCTGCTGATTTGTTTTATAGCTTTTCTTTTAAAATTAGGCTGTAACTGGGGCACCTGGGTAGCTCAGCCAGTTAAGCATCCGCCTTCAGCTCTGGTCATGATTCCGGAGTCCTGGGACTAAGCCCCGCATTTTGCTCCCAGCTCAGCAAGAGACTTGCTTCTCCCTCTGCCTGTTGCTCCCCCTATTTGTGCATTGCCCCTCTCTGTCAAATAAATAAATAAAATCTTTAAAAAAATAATAAAATAAAATAAAATAAAATAAAATTTAGCTGTAACCTAGTAGGTGATTATTACATAAGATTCAATTTCTCATTTGGAATAATTTTCTATATTTTCATACTAAGTCATTCAATTTTATTGAGTTTTCCTTTTCATTTTTATAAAATCATCTCTGATTGATGTTTCTATATTAGCTTCATCAAAAGATTGTTGTTGCGATTCGTCATGCAATGCGTTCAATATATAGCCAGATAAAAATCATATATTGTACACAAATGATTTTTGACAGAGGTATGGAAATAATTCAATGGAAGGATTCTCCACAGATGGTGCTGCAGTAATGGGCTGGAAAATACTCTTAAACCTAAACCTCATACTTTTTCAAAAATTAAAATAGAGTATAGCTTTAAATGCAAAATGTAAGACCATAAATAAATTAGGAAAAAAGCAAAGGAGAATATCTTCAGGACTTAGGACTTGTACATGACATCAAAAGCATCATCCATCAAAAATGTTTTTGATAAATTTATTAAGAGAATCAAAAACACAAGTTACACACTAGGGGACAATATTTTCAAACTCCGTATCTGACAAAGGAGTTATACCTAAAGTATATAAAGAATTCTCAGAAGTCAACAATAAAGAACAATTGGAAAATGGACAAAAGACATAAATAAACATTTCCCAAGGAGAAGATTCTTAAGACCAATAAGCCCAAGAAGGGATACTCAGGCTCATTCATTAATGTGTATTGAGAAAATGCACATCAAAACCACAATGAGATATCACTCTCCTCCTATAAGAATAACTAAAATTAAAAATACTGGCAACTTCTGGGGTGCTTGGGTGGCTCAGTTGGTTAAGCTTCGAACTCTTGATTTCAGCTTAGGTCATGCTCTTCAGGTCCTGGGTTCCCACTCAGGGAGAAGTCTGCTTGCCTCCCTCTCCCTCCGTCCCTCCTCTGCGCTCTTTCTCCCTCTCTAAAATAAATAATTAAATCTTGGAAAAAAAAAAAAATCAACAACTGGAAACTCCAAATGCTGGTGAGAATGCTAACAAACAATTTCTTATCCATGCTGGTGGGTTTGGCAGTCACTGCATGGGAATATATCTATATACTATTTTTACATCTGAGTTTTGAATTGTATCATAATAAGAGGTTAAAAAAATCACATATGAAACATAGATGGAAATGGGCTATTACTTACTGTATGTATCCTTTAGTTCCAATGGTAAAAGTAATATTATTGATAATAATATACATATAATAGACATGTATGGTTTATTTTTAAAAGTGTTTGATTTTAGTTGCTTCTGATTAAAATACCTAAAACATTCCAGCAATTTAAGGGGACAAATTCCTTTTAAAATGCTAATCATGGGTTGCTGCAGTAAGGAAATCATTTTATTTGATAAAATTCAGAGAGACCACTGGATGGCAGTAGAGGTTTGGGGTTTTGTTCATTTGGCGTTTGTTTTAGAGAAAGCTGCGAAGATTAAGGGCTGAATTTGGTTTGCCCTTAGCAAACAAAAATCTGTAATGATAGACATTATTGATGATCAGCAAGGTTTAAGATCCAAATCTATTCATTAAAAAAAATTAGCGCTGGTGTAAGTTAAAACATCTAATAAACAACATTGCAAGACACTACACGCAGAATAAAACTGAAAAATAAATCTTGGGCTAACTGTCTGGGATGAAAATGAACATTTCAGAGAAAAAATAAGTTTGGCATTAAGTTCTGGATGGCATTTACAATTTTCTGCTTCAAAATCTTAACTTTCAGAAATATTAAGCAACTCCTTTATTTTTGCCTCTTCCTACTAATAATTACACAAAATTCAACTGCACTTTATTTCTTATCTGGGAAAAAGTCTTCTTTTAGATTTATAGATTAAAGCAATCCAGTTTATGAGGTAGAGGAACAGAATTCTGCTGTTTTTATGATCTCATATTTCAAAATACTCCTTATCTTTTATTTTGATAAAGCTGAGGAGGAAATCTTTGTATTACTTGTTGGGTTTCCAGTAAAATTTATTTGCTGGGGCAAATTGAACAATTGACTTAATATTAAGTTTCAAGGGATCCTATGTTTTTCTTCATTAATGAGGTTAACTTATTCATACATCTCATTCTAAATATATATTGTCATCAAGGACATTTTTGAGGTACTTTTGAGGTATTTATTTGAATAGGTTACTTTTTTGGTATCATTCTAATGATTCTGTTATTTTAAAGATTTTATTTATTTATTTGATAGATACAGATCACAGGTAGGCAGAGAGGTGGGCAGAGAGACAGAGAGGAGGAAGCAGGCTCCCTGCTGAGCCGAAGGCAGAGGCTTAGCCCACTGAGCCACCCAGGCGCCCCCATTTTAATGATTCTATAATCATTTTATATGCTACAAAATATGATATGTAGAATATGAAATGTATATGATACATTTTAATAATACAAAAAATGATGGATATCCAGATACAGGACTGTGTATGTAGAAGAGACACATTAAAAATCTTACTTGAGGGGCGCCTGGGTGGCTCCCTCTGTTAAGCATCTGCCTTCTGCAGGGTCCTGGGATTGAGCCCCACATCATGCTCCCCAGGCAGCAGGAAGCCTGGTTCTCCCTCTCCCACATCCTGTTGCTTGTGTTCCCTCTCTCACTGTGTCTCTCTCTGTCAAATAAATAAATAAAATCTTGAAAAAATAAATCTCACTTGAACATTCATGGTGGAGTTAAAGCAAAATTTCCACATCAGTCAGGTATTGTAATGATTTTTTTGAAAGATTTTATTTATTTATTTGTCAGAGAGAAATCACAGAGGGAGAAGCAGGCTCCCTGCTGAGCAAGGAGCCTGACATGGGACTCCATCCCAGGACCTGAGCCAAAGGCAGACACCTAACCAACTGAGCCACCTAGGTGTCCCACAGCATTGTAATGATTCTTACAAACAAATGATTTAATTTTGAGTCTGCTTCTACAATGTCATCCAAACGTTATGAACATTAGACAAGGAGAGAGAAGTGGATTATCTGTAATGAGACGTCCCCAGTGAGGCTGAGATGATAATACAGTGTAACATTGTTGTGGGGATTGAGTGTGATAGTGCTTCAGAAGAGTTTAGCATTGTGCTTGTCCCGGGGCAGATGCCCATTGAATCCCATTTGCTGTGAGTGCCTGGTTGGGATCAGTCATGGAAAAGAGCATTGTCCTCAAGCATGCCCACAGAATTGACCTGACTGGGATCAGAAGATCATAAAGCATAATCAATGATAACATGTCATAACAGACTTTCAGCATGGTAGAGTGTTTTAAAATAAAGAGCTAATATTGTTGCCTTAGTAGAGGAGAGAATCTAATATTTTAGATTTAGCATCTACCTTCTCATGTGACAGTTGCCCCAAGTTTTGCCCTAAAAAACCCTCACTTGCAGGGAGTTTGGGACTTTTGAGCATCAGCTCCCAACATTCACCTGGGAGACGGCATGCCAATAAATTGCCTGTCTTCACTGCAAAGTCTCCGTGTCAGTTTTTATTGACTTGCTGCGCACTGGGCAGATGAACTCTGCTTTGGTTCGGTTACGTAGGTCACTAGAAGAATAAAATTGTTTATTTTCTCTGTAGTTCTGTAAGTTAATAATAAAAGTTAACTCATGAATAGTATGAGTTAGTAGCTACAGTTGTTTCGTAATGAGAAAAAGCAATTAAAATGTCCTGACCTGTTCAATGTTTATCAATAAATCAATAAATATGATCTTGGATTTTGAAATTAAAAAATTTTCTAAAGAAAATTCTCTGGGGTCAACGAGGCTAATGAAGAGAGGTAGCTGACCAATCCATAGTGTTTCTTAAGAATCCACTGGGGCATATAATTTTTTTCACGTTTATTTTTCTTAAAAACTTGGCACATGTTCAGGTGCTCAATAATTTCACATAAAATGTATTTTTCACTCCTCTTTGTTCTACTATCTCCAACCCCTACTCTTTCAAACCCCACTTTTTTCTGTTTTTCCTCTTTGCTTGTGATTTTTCCACTTAAAAATATCCTGGATTGAAGCAAATTTTTCGGAGGGTATATATGTATTACAGATAGCTACCGACAGTCAGAAGATATAGGCCTGGGACTCAGAATCTAGGTGTTACTTTCCATGAAGATGAATATATAGAAAACCTTAGAGGGGAACATATCACCATAATTTTAAAAAGACTTGATCTTGCCCAGATGATCGTAAGTTGCATTTTGTTTTTTTGCAGTTGGTCTCTCGAGTTTCCTAGCAACAATACTTAAGTGACTTCTTTTTAATACTTTTGGGAAAAGCACCAGGGGAATAAATTAATGTTTCACTATAAGAGTTAATTTGATTCATGTGCTCAGCATCTGTACTCCAAAGCAGCACATTCCTGAGAAATTGCTTGAATCTTTTCACAAAAGAAATCGTCCACTGCATTACAAAGAAGAGGCTCCTTGGAACTAATCTCACTGCAAATTTCAATGCTTTACACTTTAAAATAGTAATGGGAAAGTTAGAGCATTCTCCTGCCAGCATGTCCGCAGAGGTGACCTGAGGACCATGACTTACTGTTTACATGGAACCCATTTTTGAGTGCTCAGATGGCGTCTTTAACAGCATCTGATTCATCCTCATCTCAGTTCTCTCCGCAAAGTAGCAAGAGGTAATTGCTCAGTTTTCATGAATGCCGCCATTGAAACAGGGTGTTAGAATACGCTGGAGTAGATTGTTTCCAAACCCTTTTAGAAGAGCATGACTATACAGACCAAATGAGTACATTTCTTTTTGTGAGCCGACAGCTGTGCTACCAATTTCACAACTGAGTAGAATGGGGCAAGGGAGCAGGGAAAAAAAAAAGATGCAAAATTGTTTTAGTAACTAGTATGTGACTGGCATTGTGCTAGGTGCTATAAAATGGTTTTATCATTAGATCTTCAGCACCCTATGATGAAATATTTCCTTTTACACTCAAGGAAACAGGAACTCAGCAAGGTGAGGTGACCTTGATCACTCAGCTTGAAGCAGGTCGAACATATTTGTAAGTCCTGGTTTGTCTGTCTCAAGATCTGATCCGTTTTGGAACCCTTATGCATGGTTGATGGGAATCTAAAGTAGTACAGCCATGTGGGGAACCCGTAGGAAGGATCCAGCAAGACCTCTTCTGGATATATATGCAAAGGAAATTAAATCAGTATCTTGAAGAGACACCTGCCCTCCCATGTTCATTGTGGCATTATTCATAATAGCTAAGATACGGAAACAAGATATAAGTAGTGTGTGTGTGTGTGTATATATACATGTATATATATATATGCATATATATAAATATATTTAAATAACATATCTATCTATATATAGATGGAGAATATAATATATATCTATTATTGTTATAGATTACTATATATTATATATTATTATAATACATAATATGTACATACTATATACATTAGGAGGAATTGAAATATAAATATAAATTGAAATGGCCTCTAGGTAGGAAAATCAGGATTTTGCTCCTTAAAAGGGTTTTCATGAGTTGATTTAGAACATGCTATAGGGATCATAGCTTTTTCCCTCTAGGCTGAACTTCTCTAATCAGAATATTAATTATTCAAGGGGCAGAGCCATATTTTACTCTTTTGTGTCCTCAGAACATAACAGAAAATGTTGGAGTCTATTACAGTTTGGTTGAATTAATGAGAAATTAAGATATTCTTTCTTGGTAACTGTCCTGGAATCCCAACTTGGTCAAACACCCACTCTTCCAGACATCCACGTTAGAGCGGATCCCTGACTTCAGCAAGTCAACCACAAGCTGACAGTGGTGGGAGAGTCTTGATGTAACTTGTAACTAGGAGTGCCTGGAAGAGGCAGATGTTGATAGCACAGAGGTTTCCAGAAAACTTACCATCAACTTCGGCATCCTCCAGTTAAATACTTCTGCAGTAGGTTTTGAAAATGTGGTAATGGCTTCAGTATCCTTCCTTTTAGATCATGAGATCTAAACACATGATCAAAATATCTCAAGCAAAAGAATTTTCTTTGAAAAGATGATTTATGGCAATGCCTGGAATTTCGAACACTTTTGTCTGATGAGTATAACAGTTTTTTTTTTTTTTTAAGAGATTTCTAGGAAAATTCAATATCTCAAAAAAATGTATTTAGCAAATGCTTATTGAACAGTCAGGAAAATAAAAGAATCTTTGGTCGATATTCAAACCATTTTCTGGAAGTTGCAGATACATACGTTTTAAAATATTACCACTGGTTTTGAAATATCTGTTGATATCTAGGTTTCTTATGGAGGCACTGTCCTTAGCATATGAGTGTTTAAAGAGTTGTAGGTATCATCATCATTATTACTGATATTAACATCTTTCATAGCTTCCATTCCTCACTCTCTCCAAATCCCATTGTCATCCACTTCTTTCTTCATCTAACTCAATCTTCTCCAGCTTGGCCCAAGACTGGCTTATGAACTTGTGCTATTTCAACTCCCCTAAGTCCAGAAAGAGTCATTAGATAGGAGTTTCTCACCAGAAACTGAGCCTTACATCTCCCACATCTCTTCATTGACTTGCTAGAGATGCCGCAGCTAAAATGAGCATCAAAACTGTCCCCACAGCCCCTTCTGCATACACTTTACCTCCAGTGAACTTAATGGCATTTATGTCTGCAGCACAGGACAAGATTACTTAAATGTATAAGAGAGAATGGGAGCAAGGCAAAGGGAGTATAAGAAAGGAGTATAAGAAAGGAGGGAGACAAACCATAAGTGACTCTTAATCTCACAAAACAAACTGAGGGTTGCTGGGGGGAGGGAGGTTGGGAGAAGGGGGTGGGATTATGGACATTGGGGAGGGTATGTCCTTTGGTGAGTGCTGTGAAGTGTGTAAACCTGGTGATTCACAGACCTGTACCCCTGGGGATAAAAATATATGTTTATAAAAAATTAAAAAAATAAAAAAAAGAAAGGAGTTTGCACAGGCTTACCTCGGGGATATGGCAGGATTGGTTGCAGACCACCTCAATAAAGTGAATAGCACAAGAAAGAGAGTCACATGAAATTTTGGGTTTCCCAGTGCATATCAAGTTTATGTTTACACTCTGCTGTAGTCTACTGAGTGTGCATCATGTCTAAAAAGCAATGTATATACCTTTATTTAAAATGTAGTTTATTACTAAAAATTTCTAACCATCATCCGAGCTTTTAGGGAGTCATAATCTTTCGCTGGTGAAGGGTCTCGCCTTAAGACTGATGGTTGATGGAGTATCTGGGTGGTGCAGTCGGTTAAGCCTCTGCCTTCCACTCCTAAGATCGAGTCCCTGGGTCCTGGGTTCAGTCCCACATCCAGCTCCCTGCTCAGCAGGGAGCCTGCTTTTTCCTCTGCCTCTGCCCCCCCCATACCCTTCACTCATGCTCTTTCTCTCTCTCTCTCAAAATAAATAAATAAATTCTTAAAAACAAACAAAGAAACAAACAAAAAGCTCTGATGGTTGCTGACTGATCAGAGTGCTGGTTGCTGAAGGCTGGTGGCTGTGGCAGCTTCTTAAAATAAGACAATAATGAAGTTGGCCTCATCGATTGACTCTACCTCTCAAGAATGATTTCTGCAGAGTGTGTGATGCTGTCTGATAGCATTTTGCCCAGAGAACTTCTTTCAGAAGTGGAGTCCATTTGCTCAAACCTGCCACAGCTTTATCAACTACATTTATGCAACATTCTAGATTGATGGCTATCATTTCAACGATCTTCACATCATCTTCACCAGGAGTAGATTTGATCTCAAGAAACCACTTTCTTTGTTCATTCCTAAGAAAAAAAACCTCCTCATCTGCACAAGTTTTATCATGAAATTGCAGCAATCTAGCCCCTTCTCAGGCTCCACTTCTCATTCTAGTTCTCTTGCTGTTTCTACCACATCTCCAGTTACTGCCTCCTCTGAGGTCTTGAACAGCTCAAAGTCATACATGAGGGCTGGAATCAACTTCTTCCAAATTCTTGTTCATTTTGACCTCTTTCCATGAATCTCAAGTGTTCTTCATGGCATCTAGAGCGATGAATTCTGTCAGGAAGGTTCTCAATTTGCCCAGGTGCCAATTTACCAATTTGCCCAGGTGCATCACAGGAATCACTATTGATGGAAGCTGTGGACTTACAAAATGTATTTCTTAAATAATAAGACCTGAAAGTAAAAATTACTCCTTGATCCATGGGCTGCAGAATGGATGTTGTGTTTGTAGGCATGGAAGCAACATAAATCTTATTTCACATCTCCATCAGGGCCCTTGGCTGACCAGGTGCTCTGTCAATGGGCAGTCATATTTTGAAAGGATTTTTTTTTTTTTTTTCCTGAGCAGTGGATCTCAAAGTAGGCTTAAAATACTCAGTAAATCATGTTGTAAACAGAGGTATTCTCATCTAGATTTGTTGTTCCATTTATAAAGCACAGGTAGAGTACCTTTAGCACAGTTCTGAAGGTCCCTAGGCTTTTGGAGTGGTCAATGAGCATTGATTTCAACTAAAAGTCACCAGCTGCATTAGCACCTAACAAAGTAGTCAGCCTGTCCTTTGAAGCTCTGAAGCCAGGCATTGACTTCTCTCTAGCTGCGAAAGTGCTAGATGGCATCCTCTTCCAACAGAAGGCTGTTTCATCTGCACTGAAAATCTGTCGTTTCATGTAGCCACCTTCATGGGTTATCTGAGCTAGATCTCCTGGAAAGCTCCCTGAAGCTTCTCCATTAGCACTTTGTGGCTTCGCTTTGCTCTTTTCTGTTAGGGAGACGACTTCTTTCCTTAAACCTCATGGAGCAAACTCTGCAACTTCAGACTTTCCTTCTGCAGCTCCCTCGTCTCTCTCAGCCTTCATCGACCTGAAGAGATTTGGGGCCTGGCTCTGTGTTAGGCTTTGGCTTATAGGAATGCTCTGCTTGGTTTGGTCTTCTATCCAGACCACACATACTTTCTCCATATCCGCAATAAGGTTGTTTCACCTTAACATTTTATGTGCTCAGTGGAGTAGCACTTTTAATTTCCTTCAAGAGCCTTTCCTTTGCAGTCACAACTTGGTCAACAATTTGATACAAGAGGCGTATTCGATAAATATTTGGTCTATCTTGGCTTTTGACAGGCTTTCCTCACTAAGCTTAAATTGTTTCTAGATTTTGATTTAAAGTGGGAGATGTAGACTCTTCTCTTCACTTGAGCCACTTAGGGTTTGTTATACAATAATGTTGTAGGGTTGTTAATTGGCCTAATTTCAATATTGTGTGTCTCAAAGAATAGGAAATTCCGAGAGGGAGAGAGAGATACAGCTCTCAAGTAGAGTAGTCAGAACACAGACCACATCTATTAAGTTCACTGAAACTCTTAAAAGATTTTTAATGTGTTTCAGTTTATCTCTCAGCAGTACCATCAAGGCACTATTCTTCTTTTATTAAACCTAACCTCTTTTTTCCATGACACCACAAGAAAATGATTCAAGAGGGGCAAATGAGCTTTCACACAATCACACACACACACACACACACACGCACGCACACACACAATTGCTGGCATTTCTCTTCTCAAGTGTCACATCCTTAAAGAGTGAGATAAGGACTGTACTAGACATAATGGTGCTCTTATTTCTCAGCATTAATTCAGTTATGCAGAACCTTGTGACTATCTTTTGTCAGTGGTTGTGGGTAGAAAGGATGTGTAATGTTTGTTACCTTAGCATAAGTAATACAGATTTGGCACAAGATACATCACAGCACACTTTACTTTTACAGGTAGCAGCAATTTTATTTTCCTGTTTTGAGAAAATTCTAGTAAGGCAAATTGTGACAGTTAAAGTGTCGCAGTCCTGCATTTTATTTCTAGCTTGGGAAGAAGAGGAGGGTCCCATTTTTCTAGCTGGGGTGGTCTGTAACTTTTCAGGTGACAGATAAATCAAAGTGACTGTCCCATCCTATGAAGACCAGGTGACTGCCTACATAGAATTTTCGAGCGCTAATGGATGCTTTTTCGCTTAGGGGACAAACAGGGATATGCAGGACATTAATCATCTTTGCATAATTTGAGCATATTTTTAGCTTCCAATTCAAATGTTTAAATGCTTCGTGTTAAGTGTTTAAACATTTGAATCCTGTTAATCACACATTTTAAGTAGGAGAGTCAACACTGGCAGTCATTACAGTATCTTGAAAGAAAATGCACCTTAAAACCAATTAAGCTTACTATTTGAATATTCAACAAATGATAATACAAAATTTAAATATTCTCTCAAAAACCAATTTTTGACAATAATCAGGGACTTAAATTACCTTTCAAGAAAGCAGTCATCTAGAGAAGCAATGTTACAGAAAAACTGTCCATATCACATATGGCCCCAGTACAACCAGTGATCTTCTTTCCACCTGATATTCTGAGATGGTAGCCTCTATAATATGCAATAAGAAGAGTTGGTCCAATTTTCCAACTTTATTGCTTCTAACAGTACCTTTCGCAGTCTCCATCAGATTTCTCCTTTACTGTCTGAGATCCCAGTTAGAAACAAAGCAGCAAGAGAAGATCTCGTAATTGGTAAGTATCCCATTGATGTTGTTACAACATAACTTTTGACTCCCCCCAAAACTTCATTACAAATAGCCTCCTGTTGACCAGAAGCCTTACCGAGAACATCAATAGTAGATTAACACATATTTTATAGGTTTTCTGCAGTCTTATAATAAGGTAAACTAGAGAAAAGAAAACGTTATTAAGAAAATCATAAGAAGAGACAATACATTTATTTATTGGAGAAAAGCCACATATAGGTGGACCTGTGCAGTTCAAACTTGTGTTGTTCCAGGTTCAATTGTATTATAAAGTTAAAGATTAAGGATATCTGTGTCAGAACCAGAAATCTACTTCTGTGTATCTCTTGGGAACCATAGCTAAAGAAGTAACAACATTTTTGGGGTTTTCTTAAAAAGATTTGTACATTAATTGAGATTTGTATAATTGAGCTGTCAAATTTAAACTGTCCGCCATTTTGGATTTACTTTATGACATATATAATGCTTCTGGGTTGAAACACTTCTGAAGATAAGAGAGACAAAAAAAAAAAAGATGTAGAGAGACTTTCTCCTTTTCCTTGGTGATTTCCGCACCTTCCCCCACAACCATCCTCCCTCTTTCCACAAGTGTCAAATCTTTTTTACATGTCAAATACTAGGTGAGGTACTGGAAATGATAGTGAACAAAACCAAACATACTTCATGTCAGCTTGGTGTTTGTGACAGTAATGGAGGCAGGGATTAAACACACAATTACCTAAATAATATTTAATGTAATCTCCTAAAGTATGTCTGTGATAAAGACAGTAAATTGGTCATGTATAGATTTATATCATCATGTAGCCTAGGGGTGTGACCTAGTTTGGAGATTGACAGATTTTCCTTGAGGAAGTGATAATAGAGATGGAATCCGAGTAACAATACATTTTAGCAAATGAAATGAGAGAGGAAGAGTATGCCAGGCAGAGGTAACAGAATGTATTAAGGGTTGGTGTTCAAAAGATACTCAGACATTGTGTTTTGTTTGTTTGTTTGTTTGTTTAATCTCTCGTGGTTTGAGTCTTTTAAAAATAATCTTCTATGTCTCTACATGCTCAATGTTTTTTAAACATGCAGCACATAATTATACTAACTATTTGATATTCTTGTCTACTAAAATCTGTATAGTTTCTGGGTCTGTTTCTATTGGTTTATTTTTCTCTTCATCGTGAATGTATTTTTCTGCTTTTCAGATGTCTAGTCTTTTTGTTAAAATTTTTTTAAAAAGATTTCTTATTTATTTGACAGAGAGAGAAAGAGCACAAGCAGGCCAGGGAAAGGGAAAGGGATCCCTGTTGAGCAGAAAGCCCAATGCAGGTCTTGATCCCAGGACTCTGGGATCATGATCTGAGCCAAAGGTAGATGCTTAATCAACTGAGTCACCCAGGATCCCCTGGATGTCTGGTAAGCCTAGATTGTATGCAGAGAATGTAAATTTTACCTTAATGGGTGTTAGATATTTTTGTATTTTTATCTATTCTTAAATTTCATTCTAGGAGGCTACTAAATTACTTGTAAAGAGTATAAAGTTTTGCTTTCATTTTAAGTTTTGTCTGGTGGAATCTGAACAATCTTTAGAGCTAATTAATAAGTTGATAATCTTTTGAGTATTCAATCCAATGGCCCTTATATGATGAGATTTTCTGTTCTCCCTGGTGGGCACTTGAGCTATTCCCAGCTTTGGGTGAACGACAGGGCTTGTGTCCTCTGTACCTTCTGAGAAGTTTCTTTCTCTAGTTACTGGTAGTTTCATCACATACAAGGACTCATCAGTACTCAGCTGAGGACTCAAGGATGACCCTCTGTAGATCTCTGGAGCTCCATTTTTGTGTAAGCCATTCCTCTCCACTACTCTCTCCTGTGAGCTACAGCTGCCTTGGCAGCCTGGACTTCTGGGCTCTTTCTCCTGTGCTACATCCTATAAAGTCTCTGGGCAGTAAGCTAGGGCAAATATAGGGCTCACCTTGCTTGTTTCCCTTCCTTCAGCGATGAGAAAGTCCCGTGTTGGTGACTGTCCAATGTCTGTAAATCTTTGTTTGATATCTTGTCTATTTTCATGGTTGTTTCAGGTGAGAGGGTAAATCTGGTCCATGTTTTTACTGTTATTTTTATTATTTATTATATATATATATATATATATATATATATATATATATAAAAGATTTTATTTATTTATTTATTTGACAGACAGAGATCACAAGTAGTCAAAGAGGCAGTCAGAGAGAGGAGGAAGCAGGCTCCCTGCCAAGCAGAGAGCCCGATTCGGGGCTCGATCCCAGTACCCTGGGAACATGACCTGAGCTGAAGGCAGAGGCTTTAACCCACTGAGCCACCCAGACACCCCTTTACTGTTATTTTTTAAAAATATTTTATTTACTTATTTGTCAGACAGACTTAACATGAGTGCAAGCAGTGGGGAGCTACAGGCAGAGGGAGAGGCAAGCTCCCCTCTGAGCAAGAAGCCCCATGCGGGACTCGATCCCAAGATCCTGGGATCATAACCTGCACCAAAGGCAGATGCTTAATTGACTGAGCCACTCCAGCTCCCCTGGTCCATGCTTTATTCCACTGTGGCAGGCAGTGGAAATTTGAAAGGCCATGACAAAATGTCTCTATGGCCAGAATTACATGCTGCCAGATGACACCAGAGTAGTAGATTGGGAATAGGCCATATATTGATCTGAAATATTAATACAACTTTCTCTTCTTGCCCTTTCATGTACACTCTGTATACATATTAGCTTTAGGCACCCATCTACCTGGGGGTGGGATGTGACATGCTAGGGACACCGAAGCATCTCTATGCTATGTTAAAAGTATAATACAATGCTAAGTGAGCTGAAGGTCCTGGAGAACCTAGCACGGAGTAAAAAGGATACAGTGTATGGGGACCGAGTAAGGTTGAGGCTAGCAAAAATCCTGTCCAAGAGGTTGATGAGATCAGTAGCACTTCATTTCCAATGCTGGGCGCTGGGAGGCAGGAGTACGGGGAGGGGGGTGGATTCCAGAAGAGCCATTTCATGGCTCAGACCAGCCAGGATCCAAAGAATGTCCTGAGAAATCTCCAAAGAGGAGTTTCAAATAACCTTTGTCCCATCCCTCATTACCTTCAACCCCATCCAGTATATATAGGGGTCACCTCTACTTCCCTATAAGCTTGAATGTTGCCTAGGAGGAAAGTGAAGAGAGGAGATAGAACTTATGTTTGCTCAATTGTTTGTTTGTTTTTTAAGATTTTATTTATTTATTTAACAGAGAGAGAGAGAGCATAAACAGGGGAGCAGAAGAGGGAGAAGCAGACTCCCCACTGAGCAGGGAGCCCAATGTGCGATTTGATCCCAGGACCCTGAGATCATGACCTGATTCGAAGTCAGAAGCTTAACCAACTAAGCAACCCAGAAGCCCTAGGTTTAGCATTTAGTCAACTCATCTAAACAACCTGAAACTGAATAAACGGGCATGCACCAAAATTTCCTCTCATCTGACCTTTCTGATTCCTTTAGCTACCCTTCAGGATGAGACCTTTTGAGTAATAGCAGATCGGTTAAGAGGAAACAAAGGGGCTTTTCTTTTCTTTATGAAAAATATGTCTACATGTAGTGTGAGTAAATCTGCAACCTCACTGCAAAGTTAAGAATCTCTGACCTGGGGTGTCCAAGAAGTTTTTTATTTTTTATTTTTATTATTATTTTTTTTAGATTTTATTCATATTGACAGAGAGAGATCACAAGCAGGCAGAGCAGCAGGCAGAGAAAGAGTAGAAACAGGCTCCCTGCTGAGCAGAGAGCCCCTTGCAGGACTCGATCCCGGACCCTGAGACCATGACCTGAGCTAAAGGCAGAGGCTTTAACCCACTGAGCCACCCGGGGACCCCCCAAGAAGTTTTTTAAAAAAAGAAAAAAAAAGAAAAGTTTTTTTTTTTTTTAAAGTTAAGAGGTGTTTTTGTTTGTTTGTTTGTTTGTTTTTTTAACTCTGACTTAACATTAGGAAGCCAATTAAATCTTTTAAAAGCACACTTGGTAGGAGGGACAGTGTTTTGTATTTTGTGTTTCAAAAATTTAGTGACTGGAAGCTTAGAGGTCTTTCAGAGACTTTTATTCTTTTTTAATATTTTTATTTATTAATTTGACTGAGAAGCAGACTCCCCACAGAGCAGGGAGCCTGATATGGGGATCAGTCCCAGGACCCCGGGATCATGACCTGAGCTAAAGTCAGCCACTTAACGACTGAGCCCAGGTGCCCCCCCCTCTTTCAGAGAATTTTATATAGTTAACTGCAAAAATTAATTGAAAAAAAATCAGATTAAAAAATAGTTTAAGAATAAATTTAGTGGTACTTTGATATACAAAGGTTTTACCACTATCCCAAGGTTCTTAAATGTCTATACTAATAAAAAATGCTAGAAGAAAGGCAAGCCTCATTTTTCATAAACATTAAGCCCTTTTGACACCAAACGTCCAACTCTTGGTTTCAGGGTCATCATCTCAGGGTCATGAGATTGACCCCTGCATTAGGCTTTGTGCCGGGTGCAGAGCCTGCTTTGAGACTCTCTCTCTCTGCCCCTTCCCCTCCCTTCCTTCCCTCCCCACCCCCTGGTGCTCTCTCTCTACAACAAAATAAATCTTTTAAAAAAATTAGCTACAAAGGGGCATCTGGGTGGCTCAGTTGGTTAAGCATCTGCCTTTGGCTCAGGTCATGATCTCAAGGTCCTGGGATGGAGCCCCATGGCATGCCGCTTTGTCTACTTGTTCTCTCTCTCTCTCTCTCTCTCTCTCTGTCAAATTAAAAAAATCTTTAAAAAATTATCTTCATAAAAAAGCACTCATTTAAAAAAATAATAATTCCGGATGCCTGGGTAGCTCAGTCTATTGGGTCATTGCCTTCGGCCTCAGGTCATAACCCTGCCGTCCTAGGATCGAGTCCTTCCTTGGCCTCCTTGCTCCATGGGGAGCCTGCTTCTCTCTCCATCTCTGCCTGCCACTCTGCCTGCTTGTGAGCCCTCTATCTGACAAATAAATAAGTAAAATAAAATCTTTTAAAAAACAATAATAATAATTCCATACCAAGGGATAGATCACCATTCTTTCTCAGGCCTGTGAAATTCTTTGGATTCATCTTTTCGGGATGGTTGATAACTTTCATTGATAAGGAGTTTTGCTTCTTGAATTAATTAGTAGCTCTTGATATGATTAATTTCTCTAGTCCTTCCTTTATTACTTGTACAAAAGACTGACATAAAATGTTCCTGTAATTTTGCTTTTGGTTATCAGTAATAATATTTTCATGTATTCAATGCAGACAGAAATTCTAGGTTTCACATTTTTGAAGTGTTTTTCTGTCTTTAAAAACCAAAAATTGGTTTCTGCTTAAATCTGCCATTTCACATTTTAACTTAAGTGGATTAAAATCCAGAGGATTTCTTTTTCTTCATTTTATTACATAGATAATATATAATTATTATGACATGATTGAAAGATACAGATCAGGAGAAGTTCAAAGAAAAATCGTTTGTAATCACAACAGCATAAGGGTAATCACTGTTACCTTCATCTGTTACATATCTTTTGACTTCATATACTTGGTTTATTTATTTAATTTTTTAAAGATTTATTTATTTATTCATTTACTTGACAGAGAGATCACAAGTAGGCAGAAAGGCAGGCAGAAAGAGAGAGGAACGGAAGCAGGCTCCCCGCTGTGCAGAGACCCTGATGCAGGGCTAAATCCCAGGACCCTGAGATCATGACCTGAGCTGAAGGCAGAGGCTCAAACCACCAAGCCACCCAGGCGCCCCTCTTGTTATTTTTAAATATAAAAGAGATTACAATACATATGTGTGTGTGTATATATTGCTTTGATATTGACTTCTTTCACTTAACAGTATTTAGGTTTCCATACTAGTATATATTATTTTGAAACATAATCCTAAACAGATGCCTAATATTCCATTCTATAAATGTGCCATACTCTTTTTCAAAGGTTGCAAACACAGCCACATGGTGGTACAGACATGATCACAATCACAGCTAAATGTTTGCGCGGATTGTGAACTCTTTCCTGCAGGTTGATTGGGAAATTTGTAATAGATTCAGAGGGCTTCACAGAATTGGCTCATTGCCATTTTCTGGATCATGAAAAAGAACAAGCTACACGAGTTACTTCCCCACCTCCAGCATGGAAATCCTACAACCTAATAACACTACAGCGAGACAGCGGCGAGAGCCAGGATGCGTCTGCAAATTCCCAGCTGTACTAATTAGGTTTGTGTGGCCTGTTGCACCATGCAGTCCAGTTCAGAAAATATGACTGCTAGTGACCAAATGATTCATGGAAACATAATATGTTTGAATCTGTTAGGAAAAACAAAAAAAAAAAAGAAACCCCCACTTCTACAACTTTATTGGAAGAAGAGATTATCATTTATAGGACATCTCACAGGAAAAATAACAGCTTAAATGCCCGTGTACATTTCAGTGCTTCATGATGAATTTTCCTGGCTAGGTCCTCACTAGAACAGCCAGCAAGCATCCAGGAATCAGCTTGCTCCTAGAGACCTAACAGTAAAATATAAGGCAGATGAGCTAATGACTGAAATTGTGGAGAGGGACCACGTGGAGACTGGGATTACATGGTTCTTGTTAAGAGAGATAAGAGAAAGATGGGAAGGATTGGCTCAGAGCCAGAAGTATTCACAGACAATTCCTGGTTATCTCAATTTTTTAAACAAATTTTTTTTAAGATTTTATTTATTTATTTGACAGAGAGAAATCTCAAGTAGATGGAGAGGCAGGCAGAGAGAGAGGAAGGGAAGCAGGCTCCCTGCTGAGCAGAGAGCCCGATGCGGGACTCGAGATCACGACCTGAGCCAAAGACAGCGGCTTAACCCACTGAGCCACCCAGGCGCCCTCTCTTTTTTTTAGAAGTGCGTGTCCTTAACTCCTTGAGGATCAGTCGGAAAAATTTAGAAAGCAAGCTACTAAGTCATGAGCTTTAGGCAATGCATTTTGAGCCCATCGGAGAGTATAACTGGTTTGAGAATAATTATAAGTGCGCAGTGGAAAACTAAGACTCACGTGTCCAGATTTGTCTCTGACTGCAAGTTTGGAAGCTAGGAAAATGAGCAGTATCATTTAAAGGCAAGGGGCTTTTGATTTCAACATTCAACTGCTAGAAAGCTTCTCTGGTTTCCAAATGTACTAATACCAACAATAAATCAGAATATTGACATTTTAAATTTTCACTTATTGGAAAGATAAATTGTGAAAATATGCAAATATGTATCTATATTTTAGATATATCATCACTTAAAATGTAGAGAAAATTAATAATATGAAATAAAACATACCGAATGGTATAGAACATGATACAATGATTACTCCAGTCCAGATCATCCAGCTTGGGAAACAATATCTTACCCATACTGCCAAGGTGTTTGTGTTTCCTCCCCAGTTGCATTGTGACATATGTAAGCATTGCTAAAAAGGTGTAACAATTTCGGACACCTTTAAATTCTATTTGCATTAAATTGTACGGTGTTTTCTCTGTACTGTGTTCATAAGAATCCACCACATTGATACCCTAAGGACAAGGCCACTTGCTTTATTCTTGAATAGAGTCACATATACCGAAGTGAAATATATTCATCCATTCCATTGTTAGATATTTAGCTTGTTTCCAGTTTCTTGCTATTGTATCTGCTGCTGGTGTAAGCTTTTTCCCTGTGGTTCCTGTGCATAGCTTTGAGTAGGCCTGTGGGAGATATTTCCAGCATGGAATTCCTGAGTTATAGGGTGCATACACTTCTAACCCAACAAGATTTCGACAAACTGGACTTAAAACGTTTTTACCCAGGTGTACTTCAACCAGCAGTGGATAATATAATTAATTCCACATAATTCCACATTTTTGATAACACTCTGCTTTGTCAGGGTTTTCAACAATTGCCATTCTGATCAGCGTGAAATGATAGAGTGGTTGTAACTTGTACCTTTATTTCTGGGTAAAAAAAAAAATGTATATATATATATATATATATATACACAGATATATATTTTTAAGACTATTTTTTAGAGGGGTGCGGGGTGCTCAGGCAGCTGAGTGACTGACCAGTGATTTCAGCTCAGGTCCTGATGTCATAGGTCAAGAGAACCAGCCCAGTGTGAGGCTCTGAGCTCAGCAGAAAGTCTTCTTGAGATTCTTTCACTTGGCTCCTCCCACTACGCACATGCGTGTGCATCCTCTCTCTTTCTCTCTCTAAATAAATAAGTCTTTAAAAAAAGACTATATATATATATATTTTTAAAGATTTTATTTATTTATTTGACAGACAGAGATCACAAGTAGGCAGAGAGACAGGCAGAGAGAGAGAGAGAGAGAGAGAGAGAGAGGGAAGCAGGCTTCCTGCGGAGCGGAGCAGAGAGCCCGATGCGGGGCTCTATCCCAGGACCCTGAGATCATGACCTGAGCCGAAGGCAGCAGCCCAAACCACTGAGCCACCCAGGCGCCCCAAAAAAGACTATATTTTAAAGCAGTTTTAGGTTCCCCAAAATTTGTGCAGAGGGTACAGAGATTTCTTCTATGTCTCCTACCCCATCATGTATAGACTCCCCCATTGTCAATATCATCTCCTAGAGCGGTACTTTTGTTGTGACTGATGAACCTATGCTGATGCATCATAATCACCCAAAGTCCATAGTTTACATTAGAATTTACTTGTGATATCAGACATTCGGTAGCTTTGGACAAATGTCTCATGACGTGCAACCATCATTACAGCATCATACGGTGGAATTCCACTGCCCTAAAAAATCTTTTGCCTATTTAGACTCTCACTCCCAATCACTAGCAACTACTGATTTTTTTACTATCTCTCCCTGGATCTACCTTTCCTAGACTGTCATATAGTCGGAATCATATAATGGATAGCATTTTCGGATTGGCTTTTTTCACTTAGTAATTTGCCTTGAAGGTACTTTCAAGTCATTTTATGGTTTGATAGCTCATGTCTTTGCAGAGCATCCTGGTTGTTTCCAAACTTTAGCAACTACGAATAAATCTGCTATAACCATCTGTGTGCAAGTTTTTGTGTGGACACAAATTTACAGCTCCTTTGGGTCAATACCAAAAAGCCCAATTGCTAAATAGTACACTAAAAGTATGTTTAGTTGAATACTTTTTTCATATGTTTATTGGTCAGTCGGGCTTCAGGTTTCTAGTTTCTGAATTTCAGACAAAAATCTTTTATGTATTTTCTCATTGAATTATTTATTTTTGCTTATTGAGTTCTCTATATTTCAGCATACTAAACTTTCACTGTTCACAAATATCTTGACCCGGACTTTGGCTTTTCTTTTAATTTTGTAATGGGATAATTTTGGAAATGAATTTTTTTTAATGAATCATTTTTTAACTGACTGTTTTCTTTGTTTAAAGAATTCTTCTTGATATGGAGTTTTCAAAGATAATCTATATTTTTTTCAAAAAGTCCCTAAGATTTGCTTTTTATGTGAATATCATGTATCTTTTATATGACATTTTACCCTCTTAAAGCATTTTGTCTTAGTATCTGTTTTGTTTGACATCATTATGACTATTTTAGCTTTTTTTAGTTAGTTCATTTTTTTCCTGTGTGTGTCATACATACCTTGTTCTATGTTTTTGTTTAGCTGTTTATCTTTTTCTATGATTTACTTTTAATTTTTCTGATTTTCTTTGTTTACATGTATCTTTTAGGAATAGCATGTAGTTGGCTTTTAAAAAAAGTTCTAGCCTGAAAATCTTTTTTCCTTTAATTAGCAGATTTAGTCCATTGATTTTTATTATGATGATGCATATGTATTGAATTTTCTTCTTTAAATGTGTACTTTAAAAATATGCCTTTTTTCTTCTTTCCTTACTGCTTATTGGAATAATGAGCTTTTTTAAGTTCAATTTTTCTGGTTAAAAGATACATACTTTATTTTAGCTCTTCAGAGGTTACCTTTAAAATTTCAACACAGGTAGCTGACTGAACCCAAAGATAATCCTTAAACAATACAAGAAATATTTGAACACTAAGGACAACCAGCCCAATTCATTTATAATTTTAGTTTCCTTTTTCCTCCTTGTTTTTACTTCCTGGTGATTTCTCTTCCTTTTTTCATAGTTAAGATCTGTATTTTAAAGATTTTTATTTATTTAGTTGACAGACAGAGATCACAAGTAGGCAAAGAGGCAGGCAGAGAGAGAGGAAGGGAAGCAGGCTTCCCGCTGAGCAGAAAGCCTGATGGATGCAGGGCTCAATCCTGGGACCCTGAGATCATGACCTGAGCCGAAGGCAGAGGCTTTAACCCACTGAGCCACCCAGGTGTCCCCTCAGATCTGTATTTTAAAGAATGTTTGTTAATTTTTTTTTCGGCACTTTTAGGTATTTTTAGCATTCATTTCCCCCCACCCCACCGCCCCAGGATGGATTAAGTACAATATATCAGAGACAAAATCAAGTTTGACTTTTGGGTCCCTGTTGCCCAGCAATGGCTATTCTTTCCATAGGGCTGACAGTTCTTTGTAGACTGGAGAAGAGCATGAAGTAGTCAGCTTCAGAAGAATAGGGTTGCCCAAAGGGACGAAAGAAGCCCAAAGCAGAGCCTGGGACAATGCGGATGATATTTCTACTTCACAGTTCTACCTAAACCTGAGCTTGCCCATAGTTTTAATTAAGTGATGTCTATTTCTCCTAAGGATTTACTGTGCCTTTGTCAGAAGCAAACTCACTGCTGACTTAGAAAATAATGGGTTATTTTTTTCCTTTGGAGTTCAGAGTTTTCTCCAGGGAGAGTGAGGGAGGAAAAGTTTATCTTCTGTGACTGATGGAAAGCTCTATGCTCCTTCACAGCAAGGAAAAGTTTTATGATACTTCAAAAGTAAAGTCCTCGGGCCCCTGCTGGGGACAAGCGCAGAAGCTGCTAAGAGAACAAAACTATAATAGATGCCTTGCTCAGAAAATCTAGCAAGTTGAGTCTGCTGGAGCTAGGTCTTTACCCTTTACATGTTTCAGCTCAGGGAATGACTGCAAGGGGAGGCTTATTAGAACTGTCACAAAGGTTTGCCTACCTTGAAATGAGTTGAATCTGTCAAACCCACCCTCTACTTGCATAAAGATGCAATTTCAGGTAATAGTCCCTGGCTAGTGCTATTTCTTTATGTGGTGTCTTACCACCTGCTCTGTGTTCTTTCCTTTTAGAGTGTTATTTTGGTGCTTAGGTAGATACGGGAAGTGTGTGCTAAGTAATTAGGTTAAAATTAGTCCTGGGTCTCCTGGGGTCTTTTCCAGCTGAGTCTTCCTTTTTAAGGATGTGGGCTTTGGGAATTCATGAGAGATTCGTAAGATGTAGGAGACACAGGTAAAGAATTCATAGTGCACTGGAAAAACTCTGAACAAATAGGGGTTAGGACTTGGGGGGACCAGAGAAGGGAGGAGAAATAGAGATACTTGGAGCAGTCAGCCACCTTGATTCCTATTGGCATGACTGCAAGAAGGTGTAGCCTACCTTCTACATAGATTTTGAGCAACTTAAAGAGGACTGATGCCTTATTCACCTCTGTATCTGCAGTAAGTATAGCTGTCTAACCAAACAGGTGTTCAATCAGATCTGAATTGGAAAAAACATTTACAGCTCACACTTTAGAAGGTCAAAGAATAAACAGAGATGAGAAATTAGACAGATTTTACTTTCATTTTTTCCACTTGTGACAGACACTGGTAAAAAAAAAAGTACATAAAATAGCAGCTTCTAACAGTATCAGAATTTTCTTGAGATTGCTATTTTGCATTCTATGTAGAAGTTTTTTACACTAAAAATATATTTGCAAATGATTAACCCATTTGAGAACTTATAAGTACTAATATGTTAATGTTAACACTGCTACATCTCCATTCATATTTTTCTCTCATCTCTCACGCACTGCAAATGATTAGGATTCACTAAAGCAGTGACTTTTTGGGGAGGAGGGGTTGGTTAGAGCCAGAAAATGCACCCGTAGGATGATTCTTTAGAATGCTGCCTCCGAAAGAGCAGGCTACATGCATGCAAGTCCAAATCTCGGACTTTCAGGCCTAGAAAGTGATTTCTTGATTTTATGATCTGTCACCCCAGAAAGTAAGTATCTGGGCCTCATCTAAGGGGTTATGCATACTCCAAACATAGAGGGGCTTAGAATGATTTGGAATTGCTGATGCATGATGAATTAGAGTTAGTTGAGTTATATCACAGAGAATAATTTTCAAATGTTTTACAAAACATCCCTGTTTTTTAATGTCTTTGGAGCTAGGAATTGTTTTTATATTTTAAAATGGTTAAAAATCAAAACAGGAAGAATATTTCATGAGGTCTGAAAATTATTGAAAAGTCAAGTTCCGTGTTCATTAATAAAGTTTTATTGGAACATTAATAAACTCGTTCATTCATTTAGTATCGATGGTTGCTTTCATACTACATCAGCAGAGTTCAGTAGTTTTGGGAGAGACAATATTGGCTTGCAAAGCCCAGAATATTTACTTTCTGGACCTTTACAGAAAAAAATGGATGCTCCCTACTTTATGTCATTGTCAGAGAGAATCCCGTGCCAGGGTCAGAGAGAGATGGGTTAACTTTTTTTCTTTTATTTGTATATCAGTGCCTATAAGATGGTCTTCACTCTGGTTTCTATATAGTCAGGAGCATAGTTTGAGTAACCATTCATAATTTTTTTTTGATTTTTTAAAAAGATTTTATTTATTTATGAGAGAGAGAGAGAACATGAAGAGGGTGGGGCAGAGGGAGAGAGAGAGAGAAGCACTTTCTGCTGAAACCTGACATGGGACCTGATCCCAGGATCCTAGAATCATGACCCTAGCCAAAGGCAGACGCTTAACTGACTGAGCCATCCAGGTGCCCATGTTCTGATATTTTAGATAAGAGGTCACAGGAAGATCCCAAATGTAGTCCAGTTTGGTTATATATGAACACGTGGACATAGATGGAGTGAAGGACAAAGAAGTCTGTTTCCTGCAGGTCCCAAAAGAATCATAAAATTTTAACTTGACTATTGCCATGTACAGGATACTAGCTCTGTGGCTTTCTATTTGGTATCTCTCTCTATATATTTTTTTCTTTTAGTTTTTATGTTCTTTAAATACCACACCATATTTTGGAATGTTTAAAAGCCACATAGATAATAGTTTTGTTTTCACAATCGAGGATGAAATTTGTATGCCTTTAAGATTATTTAAAGGGGTTTCATTGGGTTACGGGGACATTCAAAGTTAAATAAAACTGCTGGCCCCATGACATACACTGTTCTCTGGAGTTATATGTTAGGAGACTGAAATTCTACCTTCCTATTCCCAGCGCTCTGCTTCACAGCTGCAGAGACGATGATTAATATTCTGTGAGTAACATTCCACTGGTGTGAGAGTAAGGGGGACAGAGTTCAGTCCCATTTCTGCCTGCAACTAATTTTGCAGCTTGAAGCTCCTCATTTAAATTTTGTTGTTTTCAGTTTTTGAAAATTACAAACTAATGTAGTTTGACTAGATGACCTTCATGCTTCCAAAGCATGATGCTCTTGTTTTAACTTATATATTTTTTAAGATTTATTTATTTGTCAGAGAGAGAGGAGGAGAGAGAGAGAGTGGCAGAGGTAGAGGGAGAAACAGGCTCCTCACTGAGCAAGGAACTTGATGTGGGACTTGATCCTGGGACCCTGGGATCATGACCTGAGCCGAAGGCAGATGCTTAACCAATTGAGTCTTCCAGGCGTTCGTATTTTAACTTATTGTGAGCATTGCCTCTTTCCCTACTTAACTGACTCCAAATACCTTGATTTTTTTCTAAAGTAATGTATTTGCTGCCTATTTGAAATGGGGTGGAGTTTGTTTTGTTTTTCACATAATTAAACTATTGCAATGAATATCATGATTAATATATTGTAATGAAATATTATTCACTACATTTAAAAGAGAAGTCATCATCTGTCTTAGGAGCCAGTCAATGTAATGGAATAAAGCAATAATCATAAAATAAGCTATATAAAAAATAAATAAAATAAGCCACATAAGACAACTAGCCCTATCTACATCAAGTAAGAACATCCTGATGGTGCAGATGTGGAGGAATGGGGAAAAAAACTCAGAGCATTTTATTAAAAACTAAACCCAAACTAATCTTATTTCATCCAGCAAAACAAACAACTTCTCAAACATCCATCTTCTTCCCATGTATCCATGTTTCAGGGTCAAAGTAGTAGTATTTGTTGACTATTACAGGCACAACATTTGGCAGTTCAACCCTCTTCAGACTTTGAGAGTAATGAAAAAGGGAGAAGGGTGAAAAGAGGAGAGGCAGAAATAGCCAATAGAGCACAGAAGAGATCAAAGAAGATGAGAGAGAGGAGAAAAATGTGTTTAAATTTCAAGTTGATGATAACATTCTAAGACCACAGCACATTTTTATTTTGTTTTCTTGAAAAAGAATCTTTGACCTCATGAAACACTGTGAAAATGTCTCATTCTTCCTGACCCCATTAAAGAACATTGAGTTCGAGACTGACTACAAATAATCCAAATAAGAAAGTTCTATTTGGTATTTACTATGACAGGACACACTTCATCTCAAAGACATTTTTTTGATGGTAAGTTTGGACAGTCTGTTGTCTTTTCATGTAGTTCACTGATGAGCAACCAGGTAGTTGAAGATAATTTCTGCTTTTCTACAGCTTGAAGACTGAATCATAAAAAGTCGCATAATAGTTTAGTTTTGAAAGGAAACATGTTTTAAACCAAATCACCTAGAGGATGATTAATTATATCTAATCAATATACATATATCTATCTACATATAGATATATAGATATATCTAATCTATATCTCTCTATATTATATATATATGTATATGTGTGTATATATATATATATATATATATATATATATATATATATATATTTTACTCCTTTATATAAATACTTAGTCTAGGCAAATGACACTTAGCCATTTCACATTCATAAGATTGCCTCTCTGCCCAAACCCCCAAACAATTTGCTCCTTTTTGATGAAATGGTTGTGCTTTTATTAATATTCATTAGGTCACTTTGATAATTTACTGTCAGGATATGAAATACTGTTAGTGTGCCTCCCTTGCCGATCAAGACAAGTGTGAATGCATAGAATCAGCATTTCGTTTTGAGAAGAAGACTGATTTCAAGATCTAATGCAGGCCTCACCAACAATGGACAGAAAAAGTCACCAATCCACGCCTTGGTACCCTCATCTAAAATGAGGGCAGTGGACACAATTTAGCTTCTCCTTCTCTACAATACTATGAGTAGAGTAAAATAGGAAAAAGGAATGAGATAATGCTTGCAATGAAATATTACAATATTACAATGAAATTCTCCTGTCCAGAATCTCAAGTACCACAAGGGTGGAGCTCTCCATGACTATCAGCTAACTGATGGCACATCATTGCCATGTGAGGAAAGCAAAAGACCAACAACTTACTTCACTTCTTGGAACCAGCATTTGCAGTAAAAGTCAAAGACAAAAAAAATCAAAGAAATCATGGTCCCTGTCCCTAAGCAAGTGTAGAGATGTTTGCAGATGAATATGTAAACTGAATTCAAATAGTATGTAGGAGTAAATAAAATAGGTATTCAAACAAAAGGATTCCGAAATGTAAACTATTTGCTGACAGTATTAGTTTCTTATTGCTGTTGTAACAAATTGCCACAAACACAGTGGTTTAAAACACTGCTGATTTGTTATCTTAACATTCCAAAGATTGGAGTCAAAATGAGTCTGTAAAATCAATGGGTTTGTAGGGCTGTGTTCCTTTTCTGGGGACTTTAGGAGGGACTTCATTTTCTTGTCCTTTCCTCCTGCATTCCTTGGCTCGTGGCCCTCTTCCTCCTTCAAAGCCAGCCATGGTCAGTGGAGTTTGTCTTGTATCATATCACTCCAACATTCATATTCTGATGCTCTCATCCACTCATAAGGACCATTCTGACCACCTTGGGTCCACCCTGATAATGTGGAATAGTCTCCCATTAGCAATCTTAATTCCATCTTTAATTTTAATTCCCCCTTGCCATATAAATTATATATCACGGGATCTGGGGATTAGTATACAGATATCTTTGGATTAGTATATGGACATCTTTCACCCATCACACTGATAGATGGTAAAGTATTGGCTTCCTAATGGCTCTGATGAGCAATTCCAGTTAATCTTGCTCATGCTACACTTAAGAACATGCATTCTGTTCCATAACTTTGAGATTCTTCACGAGTCTGATATGAGTCTTTGAGAATTCATTTGGGATGCAGAGGAGGGCTGGGTTAGAACATCTCTGGCATTGTTCCTATGGGAACTCTGAACCCCTTTGCCCATGCTTAATCCTGGTTCATTCTGATCATGTGTTGTTTCAGTTTGTGTATCTCCAAGGGAATGATGTTTTATAAATAACATCTGTTTCTTATAGACCATGAATCATCAATTGGTCCCCAGGACCCTAAGGCCTTAGATACTTTAATACTAATTCGTAGGTCTTTGATGGTATCATTTCCAAGAACACTGAAATTTTTTTTTTTTTAACCAAGACAGAACTGCAGTTAAAACTCATTAATGCCCTTCAATATTAATATTATTCTTGCTTCCAAATATGATGATGCAGAGAAATGATGACAACTAATTATTCTGTATTGCTGTAGGAAGTTGACTCAATTCCTTCTCACAAAATTTCTAAATTTTCCTTCCAGATTCTTACTTTCCAAATCAAACCCAGTATTTTAGAACTAAAACAGGAAGTAAAATAGTAGGAACTGAGGTTAAAGAATACAGTCATAGTAGGCATTGTGGGCCTTTCCACCTCATCCTAAAGAAGAAAAATAAAATTGAATTGTTAGGGTGCTGGGTATGAGATTACTCAGGGTTTTTTTGTTTTGTTTTTTTCAACTAAGAAAAGAGCATGGTCTCCACCTATTTCCTTTAGCCAGAGCGATGCTGCAACCAGAAGCCAAGAAATGCTGATTCCTTGATTCTTCTATAGCTTTAAGGTAGATCTGCAAAGGAGCTTCTATCTTAAAGCCTTAGGATTGAAAATACATAGTAGAAACCTGTTTAAATATTTCTTTTGAAATTAATGTTTCATACCTTTTTGACTATAAAGGAAATACTTGTTAAATTGTAAACACATCAAAAACGATTATAGAATTTAAAGAATTAAAAATCACCCATAACTTCCTTGCCAGCTTATGATTACAGTTTTTGTTATATTTCTCTCTATTTGGTAATAATCTTTCCTGGATGATATGAAAGGAATCAGCATTTATTAGCAGCTTCTTATTTTGTTTCCATCCTTCATAATTCAACCAGCCCTATTTTACTGATTTACTTACAAATCTTACACATAGAGTTCTGCAGAGTCTAAAAGAAAAATAAACCAAATAAACCAATAATAAACTAAAAAAATAATAAACCATGTAATAAATAAAATTTGCCCTTATGGAAGTTCAGAAATGGAATTTATGTAAGTATCATCTCTTCACTATTCCTACCTCTAGGGTTACTAAATGGCATTGCTAAGAAAGAAGAAAAAGAAGCAAGGAAGGAAGGAAGGAAGGAAGGAAGGAAGGAAGGAAGGAAGGAAGAAAGAAAGAAAGAAAGAAAGAAAAAGGGAGGGAGGAAAGAAAGGGGGAGGGAAGGAGGGAGGAAGAAAAGAAAAAAGAAAAATGTCTGAATATTTTGTGCATTCTGTTAACTCTGGGAAAACAGAGATAAAGAACACGCACACAAGTTCTTCAAAGAGCTTATAGTGTGATGGCATAGCAAGACCTATACTTCCCCAAATGATTTCAATATAAGGAAGCAACTCATTAAGGATGAAATGAGGGCTACACACAAAACTGCCAGATGAATTTAGGAGAGCTCTTTTTGGTGTACAGTAAAGAGGCTCTTAGGGATGTTTCTGTGAAGGAGTTAAGATTTGAATTACTCCTTCGGATTACATGAGGGCATTGGTCATTCACCTTCCCCCCTTCATTTAATAAATATTTATTGGTTACTTATTGGAAATATTGCAGAGCACATAGTTTGGTGTATGTTTGAAGACTGGTGAGAAGGACTAATTAGGCCTATTTTAGATTGGCTTTGCTGCAAGTTGCTATCCTATCAGCAGACAAGCAGGGTAAATGTTGGCATGAGACCACAAATAGAAGCGAGTGGTTGAGGCTTTCTCACATCTCTTAGTTCCTCCAGAGACAGGACTCTAATTTTCAGCATTCAGGGAAGAAGAACTTCAAGGCAGATGAGCACTTTTTTGCAATGTTGTGGGTCATTTAGAGCCATACCAGCATTCCATGGTCCAACCCATTACAGCGTGAGGAAATCACTGCTATGGCCCAGTTACATTTTTCCATGTGTTATATCCTTCTGCTTTGGGCCCACACAAGGTTTCAAGGCAGAGGGTCATTATCCAACACGCTATTAATCCTTAACACTGTATAAGGGAGGCGCTAGACAGAGAAGGTCCCTGCCCTTAGAGAGTATACATTCTGAAGGAAAATAAATAAAATAGAAAGTGGGAAGGAACATGGAGAAGAAAGGACAATGTGTACAATGATATGGAGGTGTAATCTGTTCGTGAGATAAGAAGGATTATCCAGTGAGTATCTTTGGAACAGAGAACAAACCTACAGGGATGATAGGGGATAGGTTGTTTCAAATGGGTAAGAGAAATAAAATGAAGAATCTTTTATTCTAGAGAAAGACATTTGAATGCTATACTAAAAATAATAAGGAGCTGTTAAAGTCTATTGCAAATATGGTGAGGATTTTTATGAGAAGACTGAACTAGCTATAGTGTGCAGTAGATTTGGAGGATCAGAGACCAATGGGGATAGTTATTTTGTGTGTTAACTTGACCAGACCACAAGATGCCCAGACATTTGGTCAAACATTATTTTGGTGTGTCTGTGAGGATGTTTCTGGATGAGATTAACGTTTAAGTTGGCAGACAGACTGAAGAAGATGCTTTCTCTAATGTGAGTGGGCCTCATCTAATCCGTTGAAGTCCAGAATAGAAGAAAAAAAAAAAAAAAAAAGAATTTCCTCTCCGATTGCTTTCAGCTGAGACATTGGTTTTTCCTGACTTTATATTCCACCTGAAATTTCTACTATTCCTGAGTCTTGAGTCTGAGATTTATATGTAATATAACAGAACCAACATATCTTATTGGTTGTTTTTCTGGAGAACTCTCACTGATTCAGCTAGTTAAGAGACTTTTTGTTGTATTTCAGGTGAAAGGTAATAAGGGCAGGGAGTAAGAGAGTGACTCTGAGGGGACAAAGGAAGGAAGAATTGAGGATGACATTTATAGGAAAGTAACTAGAACGTAATGAGTGAGTAACTGACTGACTGGGTAAGGATGCCTGAAGCTTATTGGATACCTGAATCAACCTGATTTTCCTAGAAAGTAGAGGCATGCAGCAAAACTTTCTTAGTAACACTTTATTTGGGTATGAATTCTTAGAGAAAGAAAAATGTGGGAAAATCAAAAGAAAGATAAGGAGAGAGGAAAAGCCACAGCTTTGTAAGAAACACATACGGTCAGTCACATGTAACTTCTCTGGAGAGGCTGTATGGAATTGCTTTAACTTGCAAGTATCTGATGGGGGAAAGAAGGAATGAAGTCATTTCTATCTGCCAGCCCCACATCCTCTTCCATCTCTTAGTGGTCCAAATTCTTCCCACAAGGCATTAATTCCCTTGCATTTGTATAAGCATAAGGGAAGCCGAGACAGCCAAGATAGCCTAGAGCTGGGGAGTGGGGGGGAGCCTGCCAGCCGGTGTTAGAGAATTGTCTCCTTGCCTGCTTGTCTGTCTTGGGGCTTGGCTGGGTGACCCAGTTCAGGTCCTTCATGAGGTCCCATATCTTCTCATGCTTGAACAGCAAGAAGAGAGTCCAGGTGGGAGGCCGGTGGGGCAAGAGGAGACATCAAATGTACCTACCTCCCACGCGACCTGGCGTGGCCCAAAGGAAGGTGCTCTAAGGACTGGCCTCTGCTAGGAAGGAAATATGGCTCAGTGAGTCTCTTTCTAGGGAAGACCAGAGACTCCATTATGGTTACATATCATGCTGGTGCCAGGTGCTCATCCTGAAGGGACATCAGAATCTTTGGGCCAGTGAATCTGAAGAAGAGCAAAACTGGGTTTGGAAGTGTGAGTTCCAGAGAGAATGATGTTACCACTGACCAGGACCAGACAATCCTCAGGAGAAATTGACATTTCCCAGAAAAGGAAAATGAATCATTTGGCTTTATACAGTTGACTGTGATACTGAGGGGACGGCTTGCAGTGGGTATCAAAAAATCATGAATCAATGAAAAGTTAATGTTTGATGGGACTTTAGAGGCCATGGCATTACCATTTCTTATTTGACAGATAGTAGAAGACATGATTCAGAGTAGCTGCATAATTTTACAAATGTTATAATGTGTTAGTTATCGACGGGGGAAAGAAAATAAACTCCTTTCCCTCAGACTGTTACTTTTGACCAGTTGCATGGGAGGCACAGGGGATCCTGAGTTCTCATCCCTGATTTTCTGGTGACAGTGGATTTTGCCTTTTCACCTCTCAGATGAGAATGCTGGCCAATGTAATCCTAAAAATCCCTTCCAGCTCTGATATTCTAGTATTCTCTGATGGATGAAGGAGAGTAATGTAGGAAAAGACATAGATCTATAAGCTTTGGTGACATTTGAAATCCCTAAGATTAAGACCTCCCCTCTATGTGTATAAGAACATGCAGGTGCCAGGTACTCATCCTAAAGGGACACCGGAAAACTCTGGCTGGTGAACCTGGGAAAGTGCCAAACTGGGTTTAAAAGAGTCAGTTCCTCACAGAATGACAGTGCCATTGAGAAGACAAACAACAACAACCAACCCCCCCCCCCTCAAAAAAAACCTTACATAGAAGGAAAACTGACAGAGAACAGGAGGTTAGTGATTATGTTTCACGGCATATCTTGATTTACGGTGTGGGAGGAAGAGGAGAAACCATGAAGGAAACCCACAGAGAAGAAGTGGGTAGTGAAATAGCAGAACAGGAAAGTCCCCAGGGCTGAAGAAAGAGGAAGGGCTGAAAAGGACTGATTAGAAATGGTAAATGCCACCAACATCTAGATAGGGATTGAGGAACGATCACGAGGTATGGCAATAGAATCTTTATATTGAAAGATTCAAAGTTTAATAGGCCAAAGCTAAGGAGTTAATTATTTATGAGAAAATGGGTACAAGAGGGGAGAACATGTTGAGTATAGGCAATTCAAAGACATACTAGAGTAAGAAGTAAGATCTGTAGGATCAGGGTAGGGGAAATAGGTTTGCAGGTAGAGGAGAAGAGGAAGAACTCGAAGATTTGGAAGAAAATTTATCTGAAAGAATGAAGTTCCAGAAGAGGTGGGAGAGGTGAAATACCCCAATGCAAATGGAAAGAATGGTTTTGGCAAGAAGAAAGGCACCTCTTCCTCTAGAAAAGGAGTGGGAGAAGAGTAGAAACATGAAATACAGAGAAATTTAGAGGTGGAGCTTGATAGACTTAGAGATGGTTTGAGATGGAGGGAAAAGTAGAGGAGGGATTTTTGTGATAAAGGATTTATCTTCTCAGTCACTCTGGAGGCAACACCCAGATTGGGTGTATGGACTGAGAGGCTGAGAAATAAGAAAAATGATCCCAGCAGATGTTGGAAAGAGAGCCAATTAAAGAATTGTGAGGGGTGCTAGGTGGCTTATTCAGTGAAGGGTCTGACTCTTGATTTGAACTCAGGTCATGATCTTGGTGTCCTGAGATGGGGCCCTTCCTCTGGCTCTGCGTTCAACACGGAGTCTGATGGGACTTTCCTTCTGCCTCTCCCCCCACATGCACACTCTCTTTTTCCTTCTCTCTCAAAATAAATAAATGACATCTTTTTAAAAAATTTTTTATAAACATATAATGTATTTTTATCCCCAGGGGTACAGGTCTGTGAATTGCCAGGTTTACACACTTCACAGCACTCACCATAGCACATACCCTCCCCAATGTCCATAACCCTACCCCCCTCTCCCAACCCCCCTCCCCCCAGCAACCATCAGTTTGTTTTATGAGATTAAGAGTCACTTATGGTTTGTCTCCCTCCCAATCCCGTCTTGTTTCATTTATTCTTCTCCTACTCCCTTAACCCCCCATGTTGCATCTCCACTTCCTCATATCATGGAGATCATATGATAGTTGTCTTTCTCTATTGACTTATTTCGCTAAGCATGATACCCTCTAGTTCCATCAACATTGTCGCAAATGGCAAGATTTCATTTCTTTTGATGGCTGCATAGTGTTCCATTGTGTATATATACCACATCTTCTTTATCCATTCATCTGTTGATGGACATCTAGGTTCTTTCCATAGTTTGGCTATTGTGGACATTGCTGCTATAAACATTCGGGTGCATGTGCCCCTTCGGATCACTACGTTTGTATCTATAGGGTAAATACCCAGTAGTGCAATTGCTGGGTCATAGGGTAGTTCTATTTTCAACATTTTGAGGAACCTCCATGTTGTTTTTCAGAGTGGTCGCACCAGCTTGCATTCCCACCAACAGTGTAGCAGGGTTCTCCTTTCTCCACATCCTTGCCAGCATCTGTAAATGACGTCTTTTTAAAAAAATATATATTTTATTTATTTATTTAGAGAGAGAGTATGAGAGAGAACATGAGAGGGGAGAGGGTCAGAGGGCAAAGCTCACACCTTGCTGAGCTGGGAGCCTGACACAGGTCTTGATTCTAGTACTCCAGGATCATGAACTGAGCCAAAGACAGTCTCTTAACCAACTGAGTCACCCAGGCACCCCTAAATAAATGACATCTTTTTAAAAAAAGAAAGGATTTCCAGCTGCTATGAGGTACAGGTAAATAAAATGCAAATGTTTCAGTGGTTCTCACACACACGATTTTACGCCTTTTAGTTTTATGTTGGGGGACTAAGAGTAGAATTGTACAAAGTAGACTTCCCAGGGCTGGGGATAGGCAGAACTGAAAATTAAAGGACAGAAGGTGCCTGGGACTCTAATTAAGGCAGCTTAAAGTTGCTGATCCGTGTTTCAGGCTGAATGGTTAAGGCAGTGGAGTCATGAATGTACCTACCGGGTGAACTAGATACAGCAGAGGGACTAAGAGACTGGCCAAGATCAGCAATATGAGAACGTGGGGAATGCTGGGTCAGAAGGTCATGCTTAGAGAGGGAAACACTCAAGTGGAAAGCAGAAGCAGGGACAACAACATATGTGAATAAAAGATGCCTGTCCTCGGAGAGCTCCTGTATTCTCGGGCAGGCCATCCCTAAGTCAGAACCAGAGTGAATTAGTAGACTCCTCGGTGTCATGACAGAAGAAGGGATGAAAGCAGGGGTGGGGGGGGAGAGTGGGACTGCGAGAGGAGGGTGGGGTGGGAGATAAGTTTTCACAGTGGGTGAGGGTGGTTCTCGTTGGGAAGGTGGGAAGGTGCGATTTGTGTAAACATCGATGGAGGGGGGAGGTTGAGCCATGGAGAGATCCAGGGGAAGAATATTCTGGGAAAAGGAGACTGCAAAAGCAAAGGTGGGAGCATGTATGGGGAACAGCGGGGAGGCTGTCCACTGCTTTTTGCTCTATTGTGCAGCTGGACCTCTTTCTCTTCTGAGCTGTGGAGGTTTGAAGCTCAGTTTTTGTGTCATCACCAGAGACAAGGATGGCGTACGCTCTGCTTTGAATTCCTTCCTTCTATGTAGTAAGTAGCAGTACCTACTTTGTCATTTCGCTGCCTTACTTTTAAGGTGGAGGAATTTATTTTGTAGGCATGAATTGTACACATTTCTGGCTGTGGAAAAATTAATTCTGACCCGATCTGATCCTAAGCTAGAGGAATGAATTCAGAAATGGAGCAAATAAAACTTCACTTCAGGGTGCTAGGGCGGCTCAGTTGGATAAGCGTCTGCCTTCGGCTCAGGTCATGACCCCAGGGTCCTTGGACGGAGCCCCACATCAGGCTCCCTGCTTGCTCAGTGGGGAACCTGCTTCTCTCTTTGCCTGCTCCTCCCCCACTTATATGTTCTCTCTCTCTCTCTGTATCTCTGACAAATAAATAAATAAAATCTTTAAGAAAAATAAAAGAAACTTCACTTCATCACTTTGGGACTTAAATACTCAGGAAGATGAGTTCCGTCTATATAAACTGTTTCACTAGAATTTTAAGACTTTGTGGGCTAGTCAAAGTGTCACATAGGGACCTATGATTAATAGAGTCATTCAAAAGAGCTCAGTAACACAATGTGTTCTCACATCAGCATGTGAGAATTCTTCAAAGGCAGAAATCCAGATTTCTTGCAAACATAACTGGCTGGATAAGCCCTTGAGAATTCATAGGTTTTAGCTCGGACTTTTGCCTATGAAGCTATGGCATTGAGAGTTTGAGTCAAGGTTGTTTATTTTTTCAGAAGTCAGGGTGACCCTAGCTTGGATATTGGTTATACAGGAATATGGGTGGAGTGAAAGGCATAAAGGATATAGTTAACACTGGCTTCTTATTAGTTATAAGATAGCACACATCCAGCTGAGCATTGTGACATGTTCAAATGTGGCATGGAGTTATTCTTAAAGCACAAGAACTCCTTGGTAATTCTTTCCTGTGTATTTATAATCACAGAACAAAAAAAAAAAAAAAAAAAAAAAAAAAAAAAAAAAAAAAAAAAAGACCTACAAAGATCACAGTAAGTTTTAAAATCAACAATTAATCCTAGGAACAGGTTGTAAAGTTGCATTCCTTACATGAAAACTCCATTTATTTTATCATTTGAACAAATAAATAATTTGAAATAGTTTGAGGAGATTTATAAGAGATGAGGACAAAAGTCAGATGCCAGGGTATGAGTGACAATGTCATTTGATAAATCTCCCTGATATTTTGGTTGTTTACATCTTTGTTTATTGGAGCTCAACTGAGAATGTTGAATTTATCAAAACAAGGTTATCTTTCCAAGCTGTTCTTTAAACAACATAAAGACCACACTATCTCTGGTGAGCTCCTACTTAAACATAATTAGGAAGTGACACTTGAATTTTCTGAGCAATAGTGCTAGTGAAGTTGGAGTCTGATAATTTCTACTAACTGGTGATTCTGCCAGGAGGTTATAGAGAATGGTCAGCAAGACGAGGTAATAAGAGTGCTCTCAACTCTTTCAGGAAAGTCTGTAATTCTCACTCATCAGCTATATCAGTTAGAATGACAGCTTAAAAGTCTGATGTGTCTTTTGCCTCCCTATGAGCGAAAAGAGAAGCAGAAGAGGAGGGGCCCCTGTATGGCTCAGTTGTTAATTATCCGACTCTTGGTTTCAGCTCCGGTCATGATCTCAGGTCTTGGGATGGAGCCCGCATGGGGCTCTGCCCTCAGCATGAAGTCGGTCGGCTTGAGGATTCTCTCTCTCTGTTTCCCCTCTGCCCCTCCCCCCACACATGTACAAGCTTACCTGCTCTTGCTCTCTTTCTCATAAACAAACAAACAAACAAATAAATAATAAAATCTGTAAAGGAAGAAAAAGAAGAGAAGTAGAAGAGGAGAGAAAAGGGAAAAACAACCTCATTAAAGGGAGAAAACAAAGACCAAACCACAGCCATCTTGGACGCTGGATATTCAGGATAGAAAACCTGTCAACAGAGACAAAATAAATGGAAAAGAGACATCAACAGTCATTAAATTAGAATAGGAGGAATTTGTTTATAATATCACCTCCGTCTAGAAATTGGATGGTGTTAGTGCTGCTGAGCGGAGGGTCAGTAGAGTGACCCGGGGTGGGGGAAGGGGTGCTCGCGGGTTGTGGGGAGCATTTCTCCACTCAATTATCTTGAGGATTTCAGGGGACAAATGAGAAAGATTCCATGTAGGCAAACTTAAACTTCCAGGGAGGCCCAAGGAGGATGTCTAGAGTACTTTAATTAGAAATGGGCTCTGATGTTGGGAGTTAATTTCCTAGGGAAATACCATCTTTAAATGATCTGGTCAGTTAGTCATCTGTAGCTACACCCAAGCGACAACTCTGGGCCACCACTGGTAAAAGGATTGTGCAATCCTTGGTTTGCCTTAAGTGACTATTGAAGACAAAGACAGTTAATTTTCCAAATTTTCAAGTGTTTTTACCCATACTATAATTCTGGGTTATGGGAGTGACTTTAGTCACTTTAGTCACTTTAGCCACATAGCCAGGAAGAAAATGTGTATCAGGAAAATATTTTTTAGGGGGAGTCACTGACCTCAACATTGTGTCAGTTAATTAGAAATTGACCATTTGTATATTACATGACTAAAATGGTTAAGATGGTGGGTCATGTAATAACAGGCAAGATTTTCTTTAGTATAGCTTTTTCTGTGCGCAGGAATAGCTTTTGCTTTATTCTATTACATAAAGATATTGAAAAATGTGGTTGTAGATGCCTAATATTATAATGCATTATGTGAAAACTTTAAGTGTATATCCTCCCAGCATTTGTGTGTCAGGACCTTTCTGTCATTCTTTTTTTGATGGCAAGCAGACACAGTGCATGGCACACATAAAAACAACATATTTACTTTCTCTCTTTTTTTCTGCTCCCTCTCCATGCCCTCCTCCCAAGGAGGAGCTTTGACAATCACAGACCTTCTCAGGTCTCTTTCCCTTTCAATTCTTAATGAATATTTGTGACAAGGATAGCCCAAATGACAATTGTCTATTGCAAGACAGTTTTTTTTTTTTTTTCCGGAGAGTCATCAGGTATCATGCTCAGCCCCTGGGCTGCTGTGCTTTCGTGGTCTAGCTGGTCAGCTGGAGGGGGCTAGTCCCTCAGAGGCTTTACAGAAGAACTATAGCATCAACATTTTGACCTTCTCTGAGAGAAAATGGAAAATAAGCAGCAATAAATTTGTATTTTTGTGCCTAGATTTAGAACGAGAAACCTTGGAGTGGATCTAACTACTCTAAAATTGACCTTGTCAAGTATTCAAAGATTTCTCAAAAGTTATACATTCCTTTTTATTTTAAGCTATATATCAGAATCCTTATCTTGTTTTAACCTGAGTTTGTCCTATTCCAAATAATAAAAGATGAAATATTAGGTAATTATCTTTCTATTTTCATTGCTCGCATCTGGAGTAGTGCCACAGTCTTTTATTTGGTGATTTCATTTTTACTGTTGCTTCCCTTTGTTTAGGTGCCATGTTATGCCACACCCCTAAGTAAACCCTTCAGTGGTTCTAGGTATCTATTTTTAAAATATTCAATTTTGTTTGAAAGAACTTTTCTCAATCAAATATTATTATTTATTTGATATACTTGTTTACTTGCTTACTGTTTATTTCTTCTATTAAATCATTTTCTTTATGAGGACATCAGTTTATCCATCCCTTTTTTTATTCATACAGCATGAACAGGATAAAAATGTTTTCTGACAACATGGGCTTGCAGTTTAATCGGCAGAAAAATCAAACAGGTTATAACTTTAAATGTGATATTCAATTTTAGAGAAAATAACACCAGAGGAGTACATTGCAGGAATAATTAGACAGTCTGAGGGATGGGATTGGGTCAGAGAAATATGTGTAGTATATATAAGCTGATCCTCAAAAGACAAACAGAAGCTAACCTGGCAATGCCGATAGCTAGGAATGTACCTGGCAGAGGAGGGGAAGCTAAAAGAATTACGCTATAATGCTTGTAGTATGGTTCAATGTGCATGGTTCTTGGCATATGAGGTGAGTGGCAAAGAAGGATGCTAGACAGATAAAGAATGTATGAATCATCCCTGAGCTCAAAACATCAGAAAGCCACAGAGGTGATATACACAAGGATTCAGGGGACCTTAGGGACATAGTCAAGCTCTTGTGCTTCATTGTAGAGAATGACCTGGGGGAAGGGAGGGAAGTAAGCAAGTTAGAGGACAGTTTCAATAACCCAGGTGAGTAACTAGAGTGACTTAGAATGGGACCACCATCCAGTTATTGGGAAAAGAGAGAAGTTTGAGAAATTATTAGACATTAGCTTAAACAAGATTTGATTTGGACCACATGTGGACACGAAGGAGAGGAAAGAGTCAGGGAAAGCTCTGATTCTAGATTGCGCAGTGGGAAATACCTAGGGAGAAGTTAGTTGGAGGAGAGGTGAAGATTCAGCTATCCTGAGCTGAAGATGCCCAGAAGCCATCCAAGTAACAGTGTCTAACAGGCAGGTGTCCACACCATCTGAAGCTTCACAGAGAAATTTGGCACAAAGATTTCAGATTTAGAACCATGGAAGTTGATAAAAAACCGCCAGTGGTGTGTGGGTAGAGCAAGAAGGGAAGGTGGCTTTGTCCTAGACTTTGAGGATCTAGCTCATATTGAAAGGTCAAATAGCAGAAGAGAACCTTTACAAAATATCTGAGAGGCAAAAGGTTAGAATTATAGAAGTCAGTGGAAGAAAATGTTTCAAGGGGGGAGTAGTCAAATAGTGAAAAGTCCCCAGTAGAGCAATAAAGATAAATTTATCAGTCTACCGAAACCACTATCATTAGTGGTTTCAGTAGCATGGTAGGGGAGGAAACTGGATTGCAGTGGGATAAAGGGAATGAGAATTAAAATAGCTAACATTTACAGGTGCTTAAAGAGGAAGAGATGTAGAGAGATACTTGAAAGTGTCTATGCAGTTAGTGAATTTATTTTTAATATAGCAGATGCTCAAACATACTTCATACTTTTGTAAAACCAATAGTAGGGAGTGAGTGATGGAAGCCATCAAAATAATTGAAGAAAATGTTCCAATCTTTGTATTCTAGAACTTACGCGATTTTTTAATATGGAGGTAAAGTAAAAGATTGAAAAATTATATTAATTATACTACTAAAAATGACAACAGGATTCTATTTTCCTGCAATTTCCATTGGTCTGTCAAACATTATAAAAAATGTGTCAGGCATGGAGTTGATTTTGACTCATTATTTCCTTAATATAAACTTAGTTAGGATTTTATTATTTACAAGATGTTTTAAGTTGAACTTTTGGGAGCATATCCAACCATTTGTTACATGGTTCAAGTAAAAAGTCCTCAAACTTTCTGAGTAACAGTATCGAGCATTATGTTAAACAGCCACAGGGTACAAAGCAAAGCAAATGTCTTGTTCAGTGTAAAGTACGAAAGTTTGTTGTATAAACTAGTCAGCTATGTTACAGCAATGGGAACAAAATTAGTCCTGACACATTTCTGGCAAGTCTAGAAAAATATGAGATGTGTTTTCTACCACACACGATGAGTTGCATCAGAGCAACAAAGGCTATCATTGTTGAGCCTAGAAAAAGCCAGGAAGATGCTCTACTTGAACAGACCCTTCCCTCCCAGGGGGACCAGAGTAGAAACCTCCATGACTCTCCAGGTTGAACCAATTCAGAGATTTTGAAACTATCTAGAAGTTCTGACTGGAAAGTTAGGGGCCACCATTGAAGAACTCAAGAGCTGACAAATTCTGCAAGGATCAGCATTTGGTGAAGACTTCCCATGTGAGTAAACATTAATCAGCTCCTCTACAAGGTGAATGGAAACTGCAGAGAAATCATGGGGATTATTAGAAAGAAAAAAAAAAAGAGTTAGATGTTGCCTTTGTTTGATCCACACTTTCTTTTTTTCTTTCTATGGATATAGTTGTGGGAATCATTCCAGAAGATAAAGTGGAAAATACACATGTTGGTTATTAGTGCAATAACAGAAACTGCTGGGATTTAAGTTTTTGGAAGGTTTGAAATGGAAAGGGAGTTCAATGCAGATAGGGTAAACTGTAGCCCGTGGGCTAAATCAAGCCTCCACCTGTTTTTTGTTAGTGAAGTTTTATTAGAACACAGCTTCACACTTGTTTATGTCTCGTCGATGGCTGAGGCAGAGTTTAGTCACCGTTACAGACACCTTATGACTACAAAGCTGCAAATACTTACTATTTGGTCCTTTAGAGAAAAAGTTTGCCAGTCCCTTAGTCCAGTGAGTAAGTTTAATTAAAATTTTTTTTTTCTTTCCATAGGCTTCTTGTTTTTATCTCACCTAAGAAAATAAGCTGATGCAAATAGTAAGTGCAAATGATTTAATTTGTAAATTTGTATCTATGTAACTAAAGTCTTAATTACCTCTCACTCAGTCTTCTCTGAGTGGAAACTAATGAGAGGGAGTAGAAGAAAGGTCAGTGTGTAGAGGTAAACAGTGTTGGTAAAAACAGCTAAGGAAACCTCAATTTGTAAAGTCAAATGTGCTTCCAAAGAAATTATTTCCAGTTTTAATAGCATTTCAATATCTTGTAGGATAACACACAGACTCAGTTTTTCAAAGGCTAAAAAATAAAATAATTTGGATTTCATTCTTCTTTGTTCTCGTGTCCTTATGGACTGTTAATTTCTTCATAAGGAAGGAAACAAAAGAGGAAGAAAATGTGGTATCTCTTGCAATGCCTTTTCTTTACTTAGTGGTAGTGAAATTAAGTCAAATAAAAATTAAAATGCTATTCTTATAATTTGCTCTGTCAAACTGGGGCTTCATTTCCACATTTCTCAAAAACCTTTTCTGTGGTAGGTTATCATAGAATTTGATAGGTGAAGGACTCCAGGGTGACTCAGTCAGTTAAGTTTCTGCCTTCAGCTCAGGTCATGATCCTAGGGTTCTGGGATTTAGTCTCCCATTGGACTCCTTGCTCAGCAGGGAGTCTAGTTTTCCCTCTGCTGCTGCTCCCCCTGCTTATACTCTCTCTCTCTGACAAATAAATAAAATGAAAAAAAAAAGAATATGATAAGTGAAGTTTGAATAATTTCTATTACCTCTTCTTGGGCAAAAATAGATATCAAATGCTTAAAAAATACATATCCTTTGACCAAACAATTTCTTTACTTCAATATCATCCTAAATACATTAAGGATAGAGCTAAATATTTAGTTATAGAATGTATAACACAAAATTCTTTATCATAGATAAACATGACAAACCTCCAAATGACCAGTAATACAAGATTTAGTTAAACAAATAATGGTATATACATTGAATTGTCTACTTAAAATCATTGAATGATAGCAGAGGTAAAATTTCTTAATGAAAAATGCTCATAATCTCATCTACATGAAGGAAACAGGGTATAAGATAGTATGTGCATTTTGGTCCACTTTTTATTTAAAGCTATATGTTTATCCTTATATCCCAGTTCTTAATCTTAAAGTTTATTAGTTTTATGTGGTTTAATTTAGAAATATACACATCAAGTTTTGAATTGTGATTGTTTTAACAATGGAATTTTAGATATTTTAAATGTTAAAACTACATATTCTTATATTTTCTAAACAAATGAATTTTCTTAGTATATAACCATATTATTTTAGATTTTATTAAAGTCTCTTATCTAATAGTTAAATGTGAAAAAATTACAGTATAGTTTTTGTTCATCAGTTAAATTTCCACTTAAAATATTTATGGAGTTACTCTGAAAAGTTTCTGAAATGGTAGTGATACTGTGTTTGAATTAGTAAAGTAAATGAGTAAAAAGCTGAGAAATAGACTTCTCTTGATCTTAAGAGTTCTGACTGAGAAATGACCAAGGCCATTTAACTAGATGAACTTTGAAGTACATTTCTAGTCTAATAATTATTAAAGATGCCCAAAGATGTGGACCTCGGGTCTTAATTCACTTCACATCAGAGACTCTGCTTTTAGAAGTCAATAGATTATGGTATGAGTGAAATATGGTGGTTAAAGACATTCAATCTTACAAATCAAGAATCAGGTTTAGAGGTGATCATTTGTCAAAAAATAGGTTAGATAAGCTTTTTTCTTTTTAAAATGATTTATTTATTTATTAGAAAGAGAAGGAGAGAATGAGCAGGAGGGACAGAGAGAGAGAGAATCGTAAGTAGACTCCATGCTCAGCAGAGTCCAACATGGGGCTTAAACTCAGGACACTGAGTTTGATCAGTGTCCAGGACACTGAGATCAAGATCTGAGTCAAAACCAAGAGTTGGGGGCTTAACTGTGCCACCAGATGTCTCTAGATTAGCCTAATAGAGGCTGTCCTCTGCTTCTTTAGTTCACAGTGTTAAAGTATGATGAGGTTAAATATCATGCCATAGTCAGGGTCATGGTGATGATTCTAGGGCTTCCCTTTGAAAGGATCAAATCCATGTTTATGTAATTGGGAGTTTTCTATTATATCTGACCATTTTTTGTTAGGATAAATAGCCAAGATTTAAATTTTAATGTGTTTGTAATGAACAACTTGGAAAGCCACTTGAATTTGTTTTCTAATCACACAGTCTCATTAGGTAGTCCTTCTGACTGATTGGACATTGGATGAGAGGGATGTGGGCTTTACTATTTTTGGTGCACATTAGGGATATAGTACTTGTAAAATGTGGTGGGGGAACAGATCTCAATCTTATCCTTTCCACTGAAACCCAATCTTAAAATTGTCTTATTTTCGTTAGCATCACATACAGCAATTTACTTTGGTAATTTTTGTAATGAAATATTTTAGTTATTCTGGGAATATAATTACTTGCAATGAGTATTTGCATATTTTAAGAAATTAGTATTTGCCAAAGGACAGTGGGTATCCTGAGCTACCATCTGAGTCTTGTGTGCTTTGGAACATGTTTTCATGCTACTATTTCTGGTGAAGCTGATCTGACTCAGAATACATTGTCAATAAAAAGAACATTGGCTTAGAAGGGGTTTAATTTTATGTATTCCTATATATTGAATGCACTTTACTTTTTTAACAAAAAGCAAGTCAAATGTCTGACATGCTAGTTACACTTGAAGAACTTGGGAAGAAGAAATAAGAGAGTGAAATTGTAATGTAGAAGAAAACATGAAGCAAAAACTGATAGAACTGAAATAAAGTTAGACAAATCCACAATTTATGGTTGGAGAATACAGTATTCTTGTCTCAGTATCTGATAGAGCAGGTAGATAGAAAATCAGAAAGGATATGGAAATCTTAAAAAAACATAATCAACCAACATAACCTAACTGACATTTATAGACAATTTGCCCACACAGAGCAGAATACACCATCTTCTCCATTGTATGTGAAAGGATCATCAACATCCACTATATTCTGGGCCATAATATAAATGCTACCAAATTTAGAAAAATCACATCTACTTACAAGACCTGTAGACACAAATCACTCAATAAAAACAGACAAGGTAAAATTTGAGATCAAGCACATGTTGGGAGCAAAGGGGGATGCTATCTACTAGTACTAAGAATAAATAAAAAAGTGAGGGCCCGTGGGTGGCTCAGTTGGTTAAGTGACTGCCTTCAGCTCAGGTCATGATCCTGGGACATCAGGCTCTCTGTTCAGCAGGGAGTCTGCTTCTCTCTCTGGCCCTCTCCCTTCTTGTGCTCTCTCTCTTTCTCTCTCCGATAAATAAATAAAAAAATCTTTTTAAAAAGAAGGTGAAATAATCACAAATGTTATGACTTCACTTGCAGACATTCCAAAAAATATATAAAACAGGAGGTGGCAGAATTATTGGAAAATGCATTTTTTTAGTAATTACATTTGAATATCTCACATAACATAATGAACAGCAGATATTCTTTTTTTAAGACATGCTCTGTAAGATCTTTGTTTGTTTATTATGTTAGTCACCATACAGTACATCATTAGTTTTTGATGTAGTGTTCCATGATTCATTGTTTGTGTATAACACCCAGCACTCCAGGCTATCTGTGCCCTCCAAAATACCCCCATCAGGCTCACCCACTCCCCACGCCCATCCCCTCTAAAACCCTCGGTTTGTTTCTTGGGGTCCACAGTCTCTCATGGTTTGCTGAAATTCTAAATGGAGGTTTCCTTTTCAGACCATGAGGAAAGACAAAGCTGCCTGTTATCACTACTCCTATTTGACATATTACTCAATATTTTGCCCAGTGCAAAAAGACCAAAAAAAGGGGCACCTGGGTGGCTCAGTGTTTAAGCCTCTGCCTTCGGCTCAGGTCATGATCTCAGTGTCCTGGGATCGAGCCCTGCATCGGGCTTTCTGCTTGATGGGAGCCTGCTTCCCCCCTTCTCTCTCTGCCTGCCTCTCTGCCTACTTGTGAACTCTGTCTGTCAAATAAATAAATAATATCTAAAAAAAAAAAACAGAAAAAGAAATAAGTCTTATAAGTAGAAGACAAGAAGAGACAGATAATGGCAATGCCGTGATGATTACACAGTAAATCTGAAAAATCAGCTACAGGAAATCAAAGCTACAGTGAAGTTACATATTCTGGAATGGGTTGCTGACAGAAAATACATTGAACATGTACTGAAAGTTAGACAAGTGCTGATGTGATCTTAAATTTTATTACTTTTTGAAAAGAGTTTATGTCAAAATAAGAACAAAAACAAAGATGTGAACATATGAAGTGAAATTTTGAAAAATGAAAATTAGTAAAATATTTGACAAGACACTATTAGGTTGTTATTAATTCATTCTTCACAAAGATACTGTTATTTTTAAATTACTGCACTCTGATGACTAAGATTTCATTAACTTATTTCTGTGATTTTCATGCTGATTTCAAAGGCATAAAAACAGTCCACAAACTTTTGCCACTACTGTTATTTTCCTTCTGTTAAGAGTTGTGATGACCACTGGTTGCTATTGGTAAGTGATGAATCACTAATTCTACCCAGGAAACCTATTTTACCATCCATGTTAACCAACTAGAATTTAAACAAAAATTTGAAATAAAGAAAATTGCTAACCAATAATAAAATAAAAGTTGATTTGCAAATGTTCTGTGTACTTCAAGCCATATTTGAGTAAATGTATTTAGGCATGATAATATATCATAAAAGAAGATAGTAAGAGTGAGAAAAAGCTAAATTGTATCATAAATCACAAACTGTACACTCTATAAACTATTAAGTAGGAATCTTGGTCTAAGAAAACAAGAGGCTACAGATTTTGGGTAAGAAAATTTACCATATTGTCATTCCTTTCATGGGAATCACAGACTCATTTAAAAACATGTAAAAATCTCTAACACACATTGTTTCATCAGTCATGACCTTTCTGCCAAAATCTATGAATGAACTGAGTTAATCAAAATATTGCTTTTGGCTAGAGAAGACAAATGGCCAAATTCTGACTTGTCATGTTTAAACAGAGCCTATGTTTCGTTTTCTTCCAAACATAGCAATGTCCAGTTATATATTTTAAAATCTCACTTCTTCAAGAATATTCACTCAGTTTACATATTGTAAACATCTGTCTTTTATGAGGTACTATTCTCTGCCTTCTTTCTCTGATTCTTTTCTCCTCTGTTCTCCCCTGGACAGTGTTGTTCTTGGCATAGTGTGCAGATTACATATTATCTTTCTTTAAGTCAGTTTCCTTTATTAAGGGAGAAAAACCAGATTAGTAATTGTACACTATATTCCTATAACCATATAATATATTCGATATGTTAAATTTGCAAACAAGATTTGCCTTACTTTATGACTTTAGATTTATTGGGGAGCCAAGATATCTTAATGATTACCAAAATTTTAAATGTATGATTCAGGGCACCTAGGTAGCTCAGTCTGTTAAGCATCTGTCTCTTGATTTTGGTTCAGGTGGTGATCTCAGGATGATGAAATCAAGTTCTGCTTGGGGCTCTGTGCTGAGTGTGGAGACTTAAGATTTTCTCTCTCCCTCTCTCTTAGTCTGTCCCGCACCCCTGACACTCTCATGCTTTCTCTTTCTCTCTCTCTAAAATAAATAAATAAATAAATCTTTAAATAAATTTAGTGCTATCCTTTTTTAAATTTTTATTTTATTTTTAAGATTTTATTTATTTATTTGACAGACAGAGATCACAAGCAGGCAGAGAGGCAGGCAGAGAGAGGAGGAAGCAGGCTCCCTGCTGATCAGAGAACCCGATGTGGGGGCTTGATCCCAGGACTCTGGGATCATGACCTGAGCCGAAGGTAGAGGCTTTAACCCACTGAGACACCCAGGTGCCCCAAGATCTTATTTTTTTTTTAAATAATCTCTACACCCAGAGTGAGTCTCGAATTTACAATCCTAAAATCAAGAGTCATGTGCTCCACCGACTTGACTCAGTGGGTTCCCCTCAACTCTCTCTTTTAAATTCCCAATCTGCATTTCCCTATTTCTACTTAAGTTTGTAATTGTATGTCTTAGTGACATGACTATTTTTTAATCTTTCTTTCCACATTTATACCCTTTATACTCTTTTCCTCAATCTGATTAACGAAATCATCACCAGTGTTAAAATAATCAAAGAGAGCAATTCAGTTGACCTAAACAAATATTATTTCACATTTCACAATGTAGACAATCTCTATTCTCAAGAGTCCAGAGAACCACAAAGTAAGGTAAAAGGGTGAGAAGCTGTTATAGAAAAAAATACAAGTAGGAAACAAGGAAGAAATACTCCATTTTAAGTTGACTGGCTGGGATTATACATCCGGTCTTCCTTAGAATGATCAAGGAACAAGAAAGTAAGTGTAGAGCCAGAGTTATCTTGGTTTTTGGAGATTGCCTGGAGAGAGCATGTTTCTGGTTAAACGAAGAATTTATAGGAATAAGAATTATCTAGGTTTTGGTTTGCTGAAGAGTACCCTTATCAGGAATAGTTCCATCTTAAACCTATAAATGTATTCAATACCAAGATGCTCAAATTAGAAAAGCACGCATCATTTCAGGAACTAGTTTAATAAAACGTGATGGGGGTAAGTGTAGCACACTTGGGTGTGAGACAGGAATGGGTAGAATCCCTACCATGCAACTTGCTAAAGGTGTGTGTTTTAACTTATTTTACAAATCTGAAAATCACAGGACTAAAACCCATTTTATGAATTTGTTGTGAAATTTATATGAGTTAATGTGTGTAGGATGTTTTTGATAAACAGCAGTAATTTCCAATATTACTTTTCATCTCTTGTTTGGCAACAACATATTCTTGATTACAATATTTGTACTTTCTTACATTCTCTCAAATATTTTTCTTTGTCTCTTCTTCCTGACTTCCTTGATTAATCATCTAGATCACAACACTCGTCAGCCCGTCTCCCAGAATACAGCTGCCCCACACGTTTGTACCTTGTCCCACCCTCTGCACTGAGCGAAGAGGGATCGTAATGAAGGGCCATCCTGATTTTATTGCCTGACTCTTTTTTAAAAAAGGTATCTGTTTATTTATTTATTTGAGATAGAGGGAGACAGTAAGTGAGAGAGAAAGAGCATGAGCAGGGGGGAGAGGGAGAAGCAGACTCCCTGCTGAGCAGGGAGCCCCAAGTGGGGCTCGATTCCATGACCCTGACATCATGACCTGAGTTGAAAGTCAATGCTTAACTGACTGAGCCACCCAAGTGCCCCTGCCTGGCTCTTTAAAATCCCTCAACTATTTTCAGAGATAAAAGAGAACACCTCGCGTTAGTAGGCATGTCAGCAAATAGCATCTTATAGTTACTAATGGGAATGAAAATTGGTATTTTTCCAGAAACCAGTTTGCCTTTTGTATCAAAAAACCTTTTAACAGTTCATTCTGTTCCAGCCGTGCCACTTACCTGTGCTTATTCTGAGCTTGAACAAGAAAACAGGCTCTGGATTTCCAGTAAAACTTCTTTGATTACCAAACTCCTACAACGCTTCCCAAAGGCTGATCAATGTGTTTGAAGAGAAACAAGAATAAGAAATATTAATAATGAAAAAGAAAACTACATTTATTCATGCCCAGAGTAGAACAATACATCACAAAACTAAAGAGATGTGGGCCAAGTCCAGGGAAAATTTAGTCAAGAGGAAGGAATCAAGACTGATGGAGGAAATCCTGGTTGTAGAAAATTAAGTGGAGAAAATTGTAGTGAGAAGTGGGACATATGGTTGATTTCAGCAGAATTGTGGACAGTATTTATGGCCAAATGTCTCTAGTCAGTAGCATTGCAGACCTATTAGAAGTAGGACTGTGGCATAAAACTTGTAGTTAAGCCACATGATTATTTGCTGATAGGATTTAAAGTAGGTTTAGTTTTTTTCTTTATATTTTCCCCATTTGAAAATTTCCATTGATGAATAGGAATTAATTTTTTTTAAAGATTTCATTTATTTATTTGTCAGAGAGAGAGATCTATCACAAGCAGCGAGGAGGGGTAGAGGGAGAAGCAGACTCCCCACTAGGCAGGGATCCTAATGCAGGAGTCAATCCCAAGACCCTGAGATCATGAGCTGAGCCAAAGGCAGATGCTTAACTGACCGAGCCACCCAGGTGTCCCATGATGAATATAAATTAATTTAATTAACCACCACAACAAAAATCAATAGAAATCTTTCAGTGGCTTCTGAATATGTTCACTATAATGAGCAAATCATTGTCTTTCCCCTGGTTTCTACTGTAGATCTGCTGCAATATTTAGTTTTCTCAAAATATGATATGCTCTTTTTCTCTTCAACATCTTTGCAACTGCTTCCCCCTGCCATTATCTGGGAAATTCCTTGTAATCATTCATCATTCAGGTCAAATCTGCCTCCTTCATGGAATATTTGGTGACATCTCTAGGCATCATGTGTATTTCCACTTGTGGGGTCCATTGCACTCTGCCACTATCTCCATTGTGGTGTACTCGCTGCTGTATTGGTGTGTACATCTCTCCCTCCAATACCCTGAGAGCTCTAGGACTGCACGCCTTGTGTCACTTTAAACTTTATGTGGAACTAACTACATGTTTGTTGACACAGGAAGTGGGGCATTAATATTTCACATTTTGTAGTCTCTTCATTGAGCTGAGTGGGCAAATTTTTCACAATGTTGCCTGGAGGACATTTCTGAGGAAAGAAACATTTTTCTCCATATTGGTTTTTTTTTTTTTTTTTTAATGTATCATTCTATATTCATTTCAAAATAGTAAGTATCTACCTGTGTTTTCATTCATTCAATGTTTATTTATATTCAATTTATTCTTACAGAATAGAGAAATCAGGTTTCTTGGTTTTGACCTGCTTCATATACACGGTGAATTATATGTGTAGGAATTCACTTATATTATTTCACAGTGAGATGGCCCTATTTTCATTCCATCACAATGAAAAGTTATTACAATTACTAAGTGTATTCATTTCTCAGATGTGAATGTTAAAGGCTTTGCAATGCACCGGGCAGAGGTGGCCTACTCACAAAGGCTTAAGAAAACAAACTGATTGCTTTCAGTTTTCTCTGTGCTTACCTGACAAGAAATAGTCTGAACTGAATTTTACACTTTAGTAGATTTAGATTTATGGAAATTAGAAATATGTTCCTAAGCACAATGTTTTGTTAAAAGATTTTGTGCTCATATTTAATGAATTTTAACCTTCTTTAAAGTAAACCACTAAGTTCTTTCCAGAACCTCAACTAAACCCAATCTTTGGAGAAAGAAGTAAGCAAAATACATGTTTAATTTTAAGAAAGAGGTTAATTTAAAAAATAAATGGTTAAGGATTTTGACTTTATTATGACGATTATTTTTTTTAAATAAAACCATTAAATCGGTCCTTTGCATAGACAAATGTGTTTCCTGGTCCTCCATCTTTTTGACAAATTAGAAAAGTCTAGATTTTTATAAAGTCATGAGTCCTGTCAAAACAATCCTAAGTTTGCATATTTTTCCAGATGAGAGTAACAATACCCATAAATCATACTAAAGTTCAGATTCTTATCTGAAATTACCTTGAAATAAGTGGAAATATGGCAGAAGTTTTTCTTAAGGTATGCAACATTTTATTCTCAAAGGCTGGCTGAAATCTGACAACAGTATGTGATTGACAGAAATGAAAGAGGAGAATAAAGGAGAGGAGACAAGAAAAGAGGAAAGGAGGAAGATGAAGAAGAAAATGCACATTAAGTGGAGACCAAAAACACTTTGCTAAAATGTGATTTTGCACTTTATTAAATCACATTTTATCAAAACCCAGTTTTCACTGTGATTCCTGGTGTTATCTGTGAATCACTGGAATAACCACATGAGCACATAATAAGGATTACGACACAAATAATACAAATTGCATTTCCAGCTTTCCTACTGACTAAATGGGCATTTAGCCAGCTTTTTTTCAGGCTAGGAGTGAGGAGAAAACAAATTTCCACGTAAGTATTGTTTCTTTCAAAAACATGATCCAAACTTGCATAGAACCATTGGATTTGCCATTCACACAACTTAAGAAATGCAACTTTATTATATAAAATTGTGGATTGGTGCTAAAATGATCTGTGTGTAAAGAGTGTATTTTTCCTTATGTGTGTCTGAAGTAATAAGTTAAATACTATAATATGCTGTGGGCATGTCACAAGCGGACTCAATGACTCATGCTGGCAGCAGCCAAGTAAATAGAGCTACTGTAGCTGAAGGTAATGGGTAGCTAGCTACTTTTGACACTTTGACATGAAAGTTAACTTTAAAGAGTTTCAAAACAGAGAATATTTGTGAAGATTTGATTTCTGGATCTTTGCATCTTGTCATGAAAATTTTGCATTAAAATAGAATAAAACTTTAAATTTCAAAGTCAAGATATGCAGTATAGGGGAGTTCTATTCACCTTCCCCAATGCATCCTTTTAATTGTTCCAAGTTAATTACTTTGATCTATTTCTGGGTTTTCTATATTGTAGATTATTCTAGGATACTGAAAGTATATTAAAAAAAAAATTACAGGGTGCCCAAGTGACTCAGTCTGTTTAAGGGTCTTACTCTTGATTTTGGCTCAGGTCATGATCTCAGAGTTGTGAAATCAAGTCCCATGTCAAGCTCTGCACTGAGCATGGATTCTGTTTGAGATTCTTCCTCTCCCTCTCCCTATGCCCTTCCCCTATTCCTCTCAAATAAATAAGTAAACAAATAACTTTATTTTTTTTAACAGAGGGCCATCTTTTTGCCAGAATATATTCCAACACAAGATAATGTAGCTGCATATTAAGCAGACTACCTTCACCATTTCAAGAATTCAGTCTAGGAAGATTTATTTAACAATTAATGATTATGAGTAATTTCTCTCAATGAATTTGCAAAAATTTAAGTCATCAAAGTAGTTAATTATACTAGAAATCCCAGGTGTTACCTTGGGCATACTAGAAAATATACTGGCCTTTCTCAAGTCACACAATACAAAATCAATGTACAGAAATATTTCTGTGCACCAATAAAGAAGCAACAGAAAGAGAAATCAAGGAATCAGTCCCATGTATATTTTCACCAAATACCATAAGATAAAGGGCACTTGGGTGGCTCAGATGGTTAGGCATCCGGTTCTTGATCTCAGCAGGTCTTGATCTCAGGCTTGTGAGTTCAAGCCCCAGGTTGGGCTCCACGCTAAAAAATAAATAAATAAACAACAAACAAACAAACAAACAAACAACAACAATGATATAAGAAACCTAGGAATAAACCTAACCAAAGAGGTAAAAGATCCATACTCTGTAAACTATAAAGCATTCATGAAAAAAATTGAAGATGACACAAAAAAATATGTATATATGCACATATATGTATTTTTAAAAGTTTATTTATTTTAGAAAGAGAGAGAGAGAGAAGGAGAGCTGGGGGTTAGGAGCTGAGGGAGAGGGAGAGTCTCAAATAGATTCCTCACTGAACGGGGAACCCAACATGGGGCTTGATCTCGCAACACTGAGATCACGACCTGAGCTGATATCGAGTCAGATGCTTAACCGAATGATCCACCCAAGAGCCCCTGGGAGAAAAAATATTGATATAATGTCTATACTACCCAAAGCAATCTATACATTTAATGTAATCCCTATCAAAATAGCACTTTTCATGGACCTAGGACAAACAATCCCAAAATTTGTATGGAACCAGAAATGACCAAAATAAACAAAGCAATCTTGAAAATGAAAAGCAAAGTTGGAGGCATCATGATTCTGGACTTCAAGTTATGGTACAAAATTATATTCCTCAAGACAGTATGATAGTGACATAAAAACCGAGACAGAAATCAATCAAGCAGCATAGAAAACCCAGAAATGAACCCACAACTGTATGCTCAACTAATCTTTGACAAAGTGGTAAAGAATACCCAATGGAAAAAAGATAGTCTCTTCACCAAATGGTGTTGGGAAAACTGGACAGCCACATGCAGAAGTTGGCCTTCCATATATTCTTTACTCACACTCGCTAATTGTTAATGTTTTTATTCTAGTTGCTTTATCATTTTTTATAAGCCTATTTTTTTTAAAGATTTTATTTATTTATTTGACAGAGAGAGATCACAAGTAGGCATAGAGGCAGGCAGAGAGAGAGAGAGAGAGAGAGAGAGAGAAGCAGGCTTCCTGTAGAGCAGAGAGCCCGATGCGGGGCTCGATCCCAGGACCCTGAGATCATGACCCGAGCCGAAGGCAGCAGTTTAACCCACTGAGCCACCCAGGTGCCCTTTATAAGCCTATTTTTATCTTTTGAAAGTAGTTATAGACATCATACCTCCTTAACCCCTAAATATTTATGTGTATTTCTTTTTATTTTCAAGATTTTATTTATTTGTTTGACAGTGAGAGACAGAGAGGGGGAGACACATGCAGGAGGAAGAGAGAGTGGAAGAGGGAGAAGCAGGATCCCCTTTGAAAAGAGAACCCTTGAGTGTGTATTTTTTAAGAACAAAAATACTCTCCTTACATAGCCAGTGCAATAACCAAAATCAGAAAATATAACACTGATAGAATAGTACCACTGTCCAGAGCCCATGTTCAAATTTTATGCATTACTACAATAATGCCGTATATAGAAAACTGTTATTTTTCTGGCCCATGGTTTCCAGAATTATGAATTATACTTAGTTATCATGTGTCTTCAGTGTTCTTTAATCTAGAATAATGCCTCAGTCTTTTTATTTCCTTTCATAACTAACGTAAGCAGTTTCAAACAATACCTATTTTTTTGTAGGTATTTGAGCTTACCCTGTGTCTCTAGGATTATATCTGGGTTATGCATGTCAGTTAGGAGAGCAGAGGTGGTATTATGTTCTCAGCACATCACAACAGAAGGCACATGGTGTTGGCTTGTCCCATTATTGGTGATGTTAACTATAACCCCATGACTACCATGATTCTGCTAGGGTTCTCCACTGTAAAGTCAGTTTCCCCTTGGTCATTAATAAGTAGTTTATGGAGAGATATTTTGAGGCTATTCTTCAAACGTTCCCTTTCTCCAAGAATTTGTTGATAGTTTTTACTTGAATCAATTTTTATTATAATGATTGCAAGTGGTGATTTTCCCAACTCTTCCACATGTGTTAGCTGATATTCCACTACAAGGTGATAACATTTCCTCTCCCATACCTTCATTTATTAAGTTTTAATTTATTTACTTATATTTGTATGACTCCATAGATTCCTAGTGTGGTCACAGATTCTTCTTGAACTCAAAGTATTTATTAAATCTTACTATTGTGATTATCATGATTCTTTTTTCAGTATCTCCACACTTAAGATAAATGTTCTTTTTCAGAGAGGGGGGTGTATTTTATCTCAATCTTCTTTTGTCTTTTTTGTGCATTTTTCCAGAACCACTTTGCTCTCTGTGAATGATTGCAGAAAGACTTCAAAAATTGACTGTGCTGGGGCACCTGGGTGGCTCAGTCATTAAGCTTCTGCCTTCAGCTCAGGTCATGATCCCAGGGACTTGGGATCAAGCCCTGCATTGGGCTTGTTGCTCAGCAGGATTCTGCCTCTCTTCTTTTTTGAACCCATGTAAATAAATTTTTTCTGTCATCCCAAATCACAAGTTAACATATGACATACAAATACTGTGGGCAGGCAGATTGTAGGGCTATTCAAAGGAAAGATGTTGTCTTTCGTGTCTCAGTTTGATATAGGACAGGGGGCATGAAAATACTAATAGGGGCTCTGATGCCAATGACTTCAGCATTCCAGGGAGACAGGATGGCAGAGCCACAGTAACCATAGAGATATTAACACCAGGAAATTCTCAGAAATCTTGGGGAGAGCAGTGGATTTCTCATAGAACATGGGACAGTGTGCTTAAATCAATATTGTTTGACTTTCAAAGATTGGGATGTGCTTAGTCTGTATATAGTGCTTGAACATATGACCAAAATTCATACTATTTAAGTTTTAGTTTATAAGCATACTTTTGGCCTTATCATTCGCCAAAAATATTTGTTCTCACCCATGTGAATATTTTGGTGTGTTAAATTTGTATTCCTTAAGTAAGATAGTCTAATTGTGTAGTAAGTACTTGAATCCTACTGCTCTCACAAGAGCTCAGAAAAATAATTAGATAGAAGCTGGAAAGTGGGCTGAGTCAGCAACAGGCATGTGTGAGGGACTGAAATTCTATTAGGAAGAGGACACAAGGACATGTATAAGTGTAGGTTACAAATTGGCCAGTTGGGTTAATGTTACTATATTCATCCTGTTGTAATGACCCCATAATGTTTATCCAACTCAGAACAGGAAAGAAACAGGGACCAGCAAGGTGCGATCTAGTCCAGGAATCATTCACCCATAGTCAGTGTACCTCAGAGAGTGTGCCTTCGAACAGTCAGGAGACAAGAATAAAAAGGATGGGTTATTGGTTCCAGTTCTATCTTTTCTATTATTTTATGTCTATGGTAGCCAATAATTAGTTCTCTTTTCTTTTGTTGGTGATGAAAGATTCATAGTACATAGAGAGATTTATTTTAGTTTCGTTTTTAAAGATTTTATTTGTTTATTTGAGAGAGCGAGAAAGAGAGCATGAATTCAGGGAGAGGCAGGTGAGCAGGAAGCTTGATGTGGGGGCTCGATCCCGGGACCCCAGGATCATGACCCGAATGGAAGGCAGATGCTTTACTGACAGAACCACCTAGGTGCTCCTTCAGAGAGAGCTTTTCAATAGGACACGTGCAAATTAGTCAGAAGATATCTTTCAATAGGCAAAGAATATTTGTAAAGGAACATATGCTTATAGTGTGGCAACCATTAAAACCATCATTTATTTATTAGAATTAGGCAAATATATAAATGGCTCGTGTGGTGTGGCATTTGTTAAGGGTGATCACACCCCACTGAGAGTGTCATGAACCGCCTCTGTTCGCTCTCATCTCCTGCCATGCTCGTAGCTCATCTCGTGGAAATAATACAGTTAAGTTCCAGTCTTCCCTTGATTTTTAAAAATTTTTTTAAAGATTTTATTTATTTATTTGATAGACAGAGATCACAAGTAGGCAGAGAGGCAGGCAGAGAGAGAGAGAGGAAGGGAAGCAGACTCCTTGCCGAGCAGACAGCCCGATGCAGGGCTCGATCCCAGCACCCTGGGATCATGACCTGAGCCGAAGGGAGAGGCTTTCACCCACTGAGCCACCCAGGTGCCCCCTTCCCTTGATTTTTTTTTTTTTTTATAAACTTGATAAAGTTTTGCAGTTTCCCCATCTATAAATTCAAGTGGATGAAGTACATAATACCAGTGATTACCTCCAGCCTCAGGTCAGGGTTGTAAGTCCCTTCAGTCAACTGGATTATAAGAGCAAGACATGACCTCTAAGGAGAACCATACGGGTGTTCTTTAGGAGAGTCAAATAGAAAAAGTGATATCCCAGCTTTTCTATTAGTTAGCTAAGCAAACGCAGACAATCACATAACCTCTGTACATCTTAGTTTCCTTATCTGTAAAATGGTGAGAAGGCCAGCTAACAGTGTATTCTCAAGGGCTTGGTGAGAAGATAAGATGAAAGGGGTGCCTGGGTGGCTCAGTTGGTTAAAGCCACTGCCTTCAGCTCAGGTCAGGATCCTGGGATGGAGCCCCACCTTGGGCTCTCTGCTCAGCAGGAAGCCTGCTTCCTTTCCTCTCTCTCTCTGCCTGCCTCTCTGCCTGCTTGTGATCTCTGTCAAATAAATAAGTAAAATCTTAAAAAAAAAAAAAAAAAGATAAGACGAGGTAAATCCTTTAAATGTACATAGTTGTTATTCAATGATTATTTTCTTCTTTACTTTAAGGATGTTCTCAGGATTCAAGGAGGAGCTCTAATCACCAGGCCTGCAAATCAAGTAGGATGTCGGTGTAGGTACCCCACTTATTTTATCTTTACAGATTTCATAGTCATTTAAACAAACACTTCTACTCTCATCCCTGCTGATGACTTCCCTAACCCTGATTCTGCATGTGGTAATTATGCACATTTTGTTTTTGCCAGTCAAATTGCTACCAACTGATCTCTGCCACTCTAAGATTATTCCTTCTCTGTTGAAATAATGGCTTTAATTTCAATTGTGAGCTCTTCCATCAGCATCTCTGGCATTTGTAAATTAGACACAGAAAATCCCTTTCTTCAAAAAATAGAGGTGTTCCACTCACCAGTGTTTGCCTGGAGCCCTTTGGGGAAGGGAGTGTCTTTTTAGCTTTCTTGGAAATGATAGGTGGGTAGATGGGGAATAGACATCCTAAATCTTCCCCGGAATTTTATTTCACCAAGTCTTTCACTATGTTCCTTTGATACGTATCAAAGAATTTATTGCGTCACAACTTGGTTTATATAGGTTTAATTTTTCCAGCCAAACCAACCATTAGAGCCACTCTCTTGTGCTACAACTAGGACATTGAATCCAGAATCGCTGTGAAGGTGCACACATAGATGCATTTAAATCAACATCTAATTTCCTCCTTTGGTCAGCGTTCTCAGCATCGGCTTTTTTACCCATTTCCAATATTCATGAAAACAAAATTAAACAAAGTCCTATGATATTTTTGGCATATAATTCTTTCTTTGCAGGTTTGGTTCTATAGTTGACATTCTGGTATATACCTTTATATATTCCATACATATCTGTGAGGTGTTAACCCCATGCCAGGTACTATTCTGTTCTCAGAACTGGAAATCTGTTAAGGAACAGAATCCAATTCCCTGTCTTCAGGGAACTTCCACTGTAGGGGGGAGACATGAAATAAACAAGATAAAAATATATATATCACGTTATATTTGGTGGCTCTAAAAGCTAAGGAGAGAAATAATGCATGGAAAAATAGGTGAGGAGTTTATGCATGACATTTTAAATAGGATGGCTACCAGGAATGCTTACACTGACAGAATGTAAATTTTGAATAATAAAAAAGAAGGATGTGAGTTAGTTAGTCATACATACCTCTGAGAAGGAATGTCAAGTGCAAGCAGCCTGGGGTGGGATTGTAACTGATAAATTAGGGGGATACTAAATAGGCCAATAGGCTTTAAGCAGAAAGGATGAGAAGAAAATATTAGAACATGGAATCAGAAAGGTAACGGGGACTAGGTCATGCAGGGCCTGTGGGTACTAACAAGGGCTTCAGCTTATGTCTAACAGGATGGGAAACTACAGAGTAGATTTTGAGCAGAAAAGTGACATGATTTGATTTACCTGTATCAGAACCATTCTAGTTGCTCTTGTGAGACTAATGTATGTTTTGGGGCCAGAAGGTGGGGGGTAAAGTTGACCAAGTGATAGACTATGGTGGCCATTGGGAAGTTACTGCAGTAATTCAGAGGAGATTATGGTGGTCTGGACCAGTGTGATACCAGTGTCGTGGTTAGAGGTGTCAGATTCTAGAAACACACTGAAAATAGAGCAAAGAGGATTCCCGTATGGGATGTAGTAGAAAGAGAGGAATGGAGGATGACTTCAACAGTTTTGGCTGAGCAGCTGAAAAAAATGATGAATCCTTCAAAGAAATAGGAGAGACTGTATGCGAATCTAGTTTGGTAGGGATTAACAGGAACTCAGATTTGCACATGCTGGCTTTGCTGGACTTTTTTTTTTTTTTAAAGATTTTATTTATTTTAGAGAGAGAGCAGGAGAAGGAGCAAGGGGGAGTGAGAAGGAGGAGGGGAAAGAATCTCAAGCAGACTCCACGCTGAGTGTGGAGCCCAGTGCAGGGTTCAGGCTCAGGATCTTGAGATCATGACCTGAGCAGAAACCAAGAATTCAGTGCTTAACTGAATGAGCCACCCAGGTGCCCTGCTTGCTGGACATTTTAAAAGAAATATCAGTAGGACTTTAGGTTTGGGTTTGGCTATAAGGGTTTGCAATTCAGCATAGAGAAGGTATTTAAAGGCAGGGAACTGGATAGGATCACTTAGGCAGTGGAGGTTGAATAAGAAAAGAGGAGAATGAACTAAACAAAAGCGCTTATTTAAGATCTCATAATTGCAGTTTGGGGAGCACGGATCTGTGTAGAGCCAAATTATGTCCCTCTAGGGAACAAAAGCCAGGGTTTTTTAAAGACAAAAGGGAATGTTTGTATGTATTGTTTACAAAGCATTTTGATGGGTATCTGTGGCAGAAAACTAATCTTGGCTAAGCATAATTGGTTGCTAAGGCTACACTAAGCCCAAGTCAATTACAGTAGCAAGTTGCAGATGCTTGTGAGGAGTCCTTAGAATATTTGCTGTTTGGTGCAGTTAAAAACTCATAGTACTAGCTGCGGAGGACATACACCTCAATGGCCTCCTAGCTTTGTTTTAAAACCCCTTGGCATAACTGAGTCCATTTTATTTCACCCTTCTCTAAAGAAAAGGGGAAAGAATTAAACAGAGCCATGACACACTCTAATATTTAAAGGTTAAGGAGATGAGAAGGAACCAAAATGGTACGGTATGCTGAAAGTCAAGAGAAATTTGTTTTAGCTAACTTTAGTTGCACAATTTAGTGGGAACACAGTGAGATTCATCATGAGAACTGGCTCTTTCTTGCAGGGTGATTCCTTCAGATTAAGATGCAGGAAGGTTTTCATGCAAGGGAAGAACATCTTTACAATACGAGAGTCTAAAGTCTGATTCCATAGTCAAGGGAGTTTCATTGGGTGTTCAGAGTTTTAGGGAATGCACAGAACTTCAAATCCTCCCATATATCTCCATTCCAATTCTCTATCATTTAATTTTGATCAATAAAGTGTTTATTTATTATGTACAGTTAAGAATACAGGTTGTGGAATCAGACAGATTGTTTTAATCCTGGTTCCACTACTACCAGCAATTTGGCCTATGGTGATTTACTTAAGCTCTCTGTGCCTTCATTTCCTGATCTGTAGAATAGAGAAGACAATAATGCTTACTTAAAAAGAGCCTTATGAACAATAAATATACAAAAATGTAACATTTAGTACCTTGATCATAGCACTTCCTAAGCGTTAGCTATGGCTATTCTTATGAGACTTTGTAAGGCAGAGAATTCAATTGATACTACCATTTGACAACAGAAGAAATCTCTGACCAATTCAGTCCTGCAGTGGCCTGAGCTAAAGAATCATTTTAAGTGGTTTTCAACAGTCTTTGGGTTTCTAAATGTCTTTCAGGTGAGCCAATAATCTGGGTTTTTAAACTTTTTAATGAGTTAGTTTTTTTCTGTTTAAATTCTATTTCATGATGAAATAAGATCATGATTTTTTTATCAAGCAGGTAATATAATTTGTCAAATTGTCAAGAAAAATTACAATGTTTATTCTTCTGATCCATGAGCGTGGAATGGTCTTCCATCTTTTTGTGTCTTCAAGCAGAGGGAGTCAAGTATCATAGGGTTTCACTTACTTGTGGAGCACAAGGAATAACACAGAGGACACTGGGAGATGAAGAGGAGAAGTGAGTTGGGGGAAACTGGAGGGGAGACAAACCATGAGACACTGTGGACTCTGAGAAACAAACTGAGGGTTTTGGAGGAAAGGGGTGTGGGGAATTGGGTGAGCCCAGTGGTGGGTATTAAGGAGGGCACATATTGCATGGAGCACTGGGTTTGGTGCATAAACAATGAATACTGGAACACTGAAAAGAAATAAAATAAAATAAAATGGTAAAAAAATTCACCACCAAGCTACACATAAGTAAGGATAAAATAAAAGCTCCTTACTCTGAGGTAACATTAACATTTTGGTGCATATTCCTTTATGAATCTCCATATAAATCCATAAATTTCTGTGAGCCTACTTCTCTCCAGGAGCCCCAAGAACTCTATGCTCCAGGGCTCTCAGCCTCAAGTCTCAAAGTTTCCTCTGGCTTAAAAGGAGCTAAGTCATATGCTTATTTTCTCCATCCAGATCTTCAAAGAACAGAGGCTATATTTGTAACCTGTGGCTCCTTAACCTGCTCTTCCTAGATAAGGAAAATTGTAGTTGACTTAGATTTGAGACAGGTTGCATACTCTTTCAGAATCCCTATTCTCTTTCATAAAGTATCTAGTGACAATAGATTAACACTTCTCACACCACTGTCTTTGTATTCCTCATGTTTTCATGCATTCTGTGGCTGGGCAATATGGCTTCCCCAGGCCTTATTACAGAAGGTATTTCATTCTAGGAGACCTTCAGGAATACACATTTTTCTCCTTATAAGCTCTGTTCATAACTTATGGTCATACTATCTGTTGAAAAATTTACCTCTTGTGAATGACTTCTTTTTTAATATAATAGTACCCCCCAAACATACTGAAAATATATACTATAAGAAGTGATATTTCTGCATTATAGTTTCAGGCAAAGATACTTGTCGATAGACTTGACACAAAAACTTACAGCCTGAGAATGTTATATAGAACAATGTCTGGATGAATTCAATATTATTCTTTGTGTATACTTGTCAAGTGAAAGAGGATGACTTGTCCGTTTTGTGCTTGCACCATTTTTGTATTTTAAAGTACTCTCCTCTAACTTTTTTTTTTTGTTCTAAACATGGTTTCTGTGTTATAGCATTATTCATTAAGTAGTTTGAGGTTGAAAACTGGTGAATAAAAATGGTGCCCAAAAAAGAGTGTACCTTCCAAAGAATGCCCTGCACTTTTCCTCCACTAACTGCCACCTGCATTTTAGCCTCTTCTTCCTTTTTTGGTGAGGACATAAAATCTTCACTGCACTAAACTTTATCAGTTGTTTATTTTCAATTGTTGTTATTAATTACATAAACTTGTTTTCATTGTTCAATTGATGTTTTTCATTGTTCAATTTGGTATAGTGGTTAAGAATGAAATAAATCATAATTTGTTGCATTAAAATTAATGGAATTAAAAACATTGTAATGGCTTTTCATCTATATCAAGGTTTTCAGGGATGAATTAAAATTACCAAGAAAGAGAAGTGTATTTATTTGGTTGTTTCACCACTGTTGCCCATGGGCTGTCAGATTTCCATCGTGAATTTAAAGGAGACTGCCTATCCACAGTATCTTCTTTTTTTTTTTTTTTAAAGATTTTATTTATTTGACACAGAGAGAGAAATCACAAGTAGGCAGAGAGGCAGGCAGAGAGAGAGAAGGGGGCAGAATCAGGATCCCTGTGGAGCAGAGAGCCGGATGTGGGGCTTGATCCCAGGACCCTGGGATCATGACCTGAGCCAAAGGCAGAGGCTTTAACCCACTGAGCCACCCAAGTGCCCTGATCCACAATATCTTCTAAACTAGATAATAAACCCTAGATTTCCCATATTTTCATGTCTTGCAAACTTCTTCCTATTATTATGTGTAGGAGTCAGGCATTTTGTTCACAAGAAGAGTAATCAAATCTTGTGGTCATAGCAAAATTGTGATTTTCTGGACTGATATAAGGGCTTCAGAGAATTGAATAGAACCAGAAGCAGGAATCAAAGCTGCAGGGTGAGTCTGTCCTGGTATTACAGCCCAAAGTTACTGGGCACAATTACCATCACTTGATCTTTGACAGCATCATTAATTCTAATCACCCCTTAGTCATTGTCTCATTTGGTGCTAATTAAAAATGGTGGGGAAAGGGTGCCTGGGTGGTTCAGGTCAGTTAAGTGTCCAACTCTTGATTCCTGCTCATGTCATGATCTTGGGTTTGTGAGATTAGGGCTCTGCAGCGGGTGTGGAACCTGCTTGGGATTCTCTCTCTCCCTCTCCTTCTGTCATTACTCCCTCTTTTCTTGTCTTAAAAAAAAAAAAAAAAAAAGTAGTGGGTTAGACTCCAGTTGGCTGAATTTGGATCTTGTGCCTATGTCCTGACTATCAGTGTTTGAAGAGAAGTGTTTCCTTCCTTTGGATTCTGTAGCAGGAGGTTGGGCACTGCATTTATTCCATATTGTACCCATGGGAAATTTTTCTGAAAAAGAAAGGGAAAATTCATGTTGGAAATCCAAAAGAAAACACACAGCCTCTCTAGCTGTCTTTATCTTAGAAGTCATGATAAATGTAGTTAAGGAAGTGAATATCAGGGGTGATCATTTTCAATGGAGAAAGAGAAATGTAAAGTAGCACCATATTAATAAACAAAAGGAGGCAGCTTCATAAGAGATGTTTTGTGCAGGGATATTTGGTAAGCTTCTTTAGCAGGGATCCTATTGCAAAAGAAGTAATTTTCATTGTCAAAATCTGGTAAGAAAACAAAAGAAAGGATTTAATATCCAAATAGTGAAGTCATCATGCCCTGAGAAAGCCAAATGACATGCTGATTCCTTGTGTGAACAAATTTTGGATTATCAGTATAATAGTCACATTGTCTGTGGTCATCTTCCTTCAGGAAAATGCTGGCATCTGCCAAATAAATCAATTGATTAATTTAATTATTAATTAATGTTAATACATTTTAAATTTTAATAAATGTTCAATTTATACTAAATTAATGTTGTTAATGAATTTTTTGGTGTGTTTTTTTTTACAAATTTTTTTGGTGTCACAGTTACATGAAAGCCATAAGAATATAGGTTTTATATCTGTTTTTATGTTTGTGCATAGCTAATTCTAAGGGGTAATACATCACCCATTTTAGAGAAACACTACTCTCTCTTAGCTTTGATTAATATACACTCATGTTTATCTTTACTCCAAATGCCATTAATTGACCCACTGGAATACTTTCTTGATATCCTCTTATCCTTATTATCATGAAAATAGCAAAAAAAAACAAAAAACAAAAAAAAAAACCTGTCATTTTGTTATTTTGTTTTGCTGCTTCTTTTTTTTAAAATTAAATTTATTTATTTTCAGCATAACAGTATTCATTATTTTTTCACCACACCCAGTGCTCCATGCAATCCGTGCCCTCTATAATACCCACCACCTGGTACCCCAACCTCCCACCACCCTCGCCACTTCAAACCCCTCAGATTGTTTTTCTTTTGAGAAACTCCCATGTAGAAGGCAATTCAGTTAAATGGTTAAGAATTCAAGTTTTGGATTCAGACAACTTTATGATTTGGGGAAAGAAACTGGGCCTTCGATTTCATCATTTAGAATCTAGGTCTAGTAAATAATACATCACTGCACTGCATAGCAACCTGACAAATAGAACCTAGGACATAATGGGTATTTGATCAATCATAGATATTACTGTGAACTTTGGAATTATATATTGAGAAGACTTCAGTATTGTTTGAGGAGATATTTTCTGGGATGCTTGTACTTATTTATTAGGAGAAAATGGTGTTTAAATTCTCAGAAATCAGAATAGCCGTTCAAAGAAAGCAGCTGATCATTCAGGGGAGATTATTAAAGGAAAGGACATGAAACAGACAAGCTTTGCGTTCAGTCAAAATCGTTTTAGAGTCACGTAATGATCTACAGCGGGGAAACCTGGTTCATGAATATTTATCCCCTGCACCAGCTTGTTTCCCTTCCATTTCTGTCTCATCTTATTTTCTCCCCCTCTCTCCCTCTCTTAAACACAAGCACTGTTACCAGGCCGAAGTGGGTCTGCTCCTTGGTGAGTTACAGAAAGAGACTATGCCCAGGGGAGTTGCCTCACAAGGTCATCTGTATTTGTACATAAAAGGAGATCCCTGGGAATAATTTCCAAAGGTGTGCCTCCCCAAACAAGAGGAAGCAGCCTCTTTTTATTAGGGCTTGGAATGAATGTTCAGACAGGAATTTGAACATTATAATGAGGCTGAGGCACTTTCTGATTCCTCTGTGCTTGTATCTTCCTCATATGTTTCTTGTTCTGTTCTAGCAGCTTGCCGGTCTCTAAAAGGTGAGGTTGATAGGCAGAAGCTTCTAGGGATTCTCTGGGTTCAGGAGGTCAGAGGGTCAGTCTTGAGTTCAGGAAATCAGGTGGGTGACAGCTCCCACTCTACATACTTCTCTTTCTTCTGTTTCCTTCTCAAATTTCATATCACTGTTTTAAATAATGAATTTAATTAAATCTATTAAAATTCAGGGTGCCTGGGTGGCTCAGTTGGTAAAGGGTCTGCCTTCGCCTCAGGTCATGATCTCAGGGTTCTGGGATCGATCCAGCGTCAGGCTCCCTGCTCAGCATGGAGTCTGCTTTTCCCTTCCCCTGGCTCATGCTGTCTCCCTCTCAAATAAATTAATAAAATCTTAAATAAAATAAAATAATTTTGCTAGACCAAAGTTGTCTTTGCTGTTTGCCCTTACTGCCCCCACCGACGTACCTGACACATTTTGCTTTGGCTGCTACACATAGGAAAAGAGACTCAAAAGCCTTTAAACACATGGATTCACAATTCAGTCCTCTACTAGGGAACACAGAGTCTACATACATCCTTTGAACTCTATGATGGGTGCACTCTGGGTCAGCCCTCAAAATCCTATCAAACATAACATGACTTGGGCTGCAAGTGAGAATAAGATGAGAGATGAAAAAAAAAAAAAAAAAAGAAAGGAAGGAAGGACTAAAACCTGCCTTTTAATCTGCTGAGATTCTGACTTAATTTATTTGGAGTGGGACTGGGCTTCTATCTTTTTAAAGTTCCTCCGGGTGTTTCTAAGGTTCAGCTTTGGGGGCGTCTGGGTGGCTCAGTCATTGGCTCAGGTCATGATCCCAGGGTCCTGGGATCAAGCCCTGCATTGGGCTCCCTGCTCTGCAGGAAGCCTGCTTCTCCCTCTCCCACTCCCACTGCTTGTGTTCCCTCTCTCGCTGTGTCTCTCTCTGTCAAATAAATAAATAAAACCTAAAAAAAAATAAAGCTCATCTTTAGAAACCTCTGCCTAATTGGTATCTCTTTGCCCAATACACCATATAATTAAGCCATCACAGAACACTTCCGCCCGAGAGCTGACTGTCTCACTGGTCCTTGATAGATGATTATCCCTTACTTGGCATTAGACATCCAGCCAGGAAAGAGCAGGAACATCAGCTAGCAGGGCAATGGTGCTATGCCTAAAGCAATACCTCACTGACTGAAGAGAAAAAGAAAAAAATAGAGTTATTGGACAGTTATGCGACACACAAGATTCCTGGAGTAGGGAGGTGAGGTCCAAAGAAAGCCTTTGATGGTTAGTTTCTTCATTTCTGTGATCCTGTGATTCTAAATGTCTGGGCCTGGAAGAACAGCAGTTCGGTTAGGAGAAGGACTCAAACCACAGAGAGAGAGAGAGTTTTGAAAGGAGAGCATGGGTTCTGATTTCTCTCTTGTGTTTCACTGGGGGCCTTTGGCAAATATCAGAATGGATTTCTCCTGAAATTCTCTCTTCCCTTTCCTGGCAGACAAACCTTAGGTGAAAATATCTAAAGGGATTTTCCCCATTCTCCCTAACGTATTCAGATTCCTACTAAGACTGTAGTCTGCTAACAGATCTCAATGGATTCAACTTTTCCAAAATACTATTTGCCATAAGGAAGGCGCAACATCCGCATCTACTTACTTGTCTCTGGTCATGGTGGAGAAAAGTGGGAAAGGGAAGTTAGCAGGCATCTGCATCTGGCATGTAAATCAAGAGGTTCAACCCCTTTTTTACCTAAATATCCCCTTCCCTGACTGACAGCATTTGGAGATTTGCTTAAATTCCAATTCATATTTGTAATTTTTTTTCCAGCTTCTTGCTGCCCATCTCCATCTGGAAGCCGCACAATAGAAACATAATAGGACGCTTTGCATTTTCTCTACTTTCCCAGGACTTAAAGCCAGAAAGCTATGTAGTGTCTACATTTATTTTTTTTAAACCATTGACATCTAATCCTTCACCTGTATACCTCCTAAGTGTCTTAGGATCTGCACACATCCCACTTCTCTCTACCCCTGCATGGAGGCCTTTACAGCTGCCACCACTGTCTCTCTGAATTACTGGGATAGCTTCCTTACTGATCTCCTTGCCCTTAGCTTGTCTCTCTGCATTGCTCATGGAGACATTTTTCGGGCTGTGGTCAGAATATTTAAAAACGCAAATCTGATAATACCACTACTCTCGTGCTAACCTTTCAATATCTCCCTGTTTTTCTGGTTAGAATTAAACTTCTTTACCAAGGACCTTGACACCCTTCTTAATTGGTCCTCTGCAGCTGCATTTCTAGTCGGCATCCCTCCTCACATTCTGCATCTCAGGCAGATTGAACTGATTCTACTTCTCCAACCATTCAGTCTCCATTCTGGGTCTTGGTATGCACACTATTGTTTCTACTTTAAACATCCTCTTCCTTTGCCTAATGTCTATGTCTTTCCGTCTTAGTTGGCACTTCCTCCTAGAAGGCACTGTCCTAGCATTTGTCATCAGGTAACTGCCTCTTTGTCAACATTTCCCATGTGACTGGAAATTGCTTGAAAGTGATTCTTGTATTGCTTGTCCTGCACTATGTTCTCTGTTTCCAGCAGTGTGTAACACACAGTACCGCTGGTCTTTGTCACATGAGTGAGTAAAACTTTTAATGGGGTGCCTGGCAGGCTCAGTTGGAAAAGCATGCGATTCTTGCCCAGTGAGCATAGAGTTTACTTAGGAAAAAAAAATGAAAAATGAAAAACAAGGACTCTGGGGAAGTAAATTAGAGTAGTAATAAGTTCCAGTTCCTTCTTTCTGCATCAGATGTATTTACCTCAATCATGAAACTTGTAAGGGAAGGAAACCTTCAATGGATATATTGTATTTAAATCCTTTTGCAAAGACTATCCCCTTCTCTTTCTTCAGCTCACCACTGATTTTCAAGTTTGAAATATCTATGGTATTTTCCAATATAAAGTCTTTTGATCCAAGAGATCCACAATACAAAGTAGAAAACAGTATCTATTACTGTATTTACTAGCATGAAGTCAATCCTATAATTCAAATAATTGCATGTGTTTAATTAACTATCAGAAATTGAAATTTAAGGGAGGAGAACTACTTTTACAAGCTGACACATTTAATTATCATTTTAGATAAGCCTACTTTGAAATATGTGATATGCTTTTCTTGGAGGGGAGGGGCAGAAGGAAAGAGAGAATCTTAAGCAGGCTCCACACCCAGTGCAGAACCCAATATGGGGCTCGATCTCATGACCCTAAGCTGAAATCAAGAGCCAGGTGCATAATGAATTGAGCTACCCAGGCGCCCCTGAATCTGTGATATTCTTGAATTTATTTACCAGTATGACCAAGACTCATTGTGTTTACTGGCAACACAGTCAAGGGATTATATTAACACGTTGAAATAATAATAATACTACACAAATTTGATGTTCTTCATTACACATTTCCATCAGCATTTTTTTTTTTTTTTGTTATCAAGTATGCACCAGATGCTAGAAATAGAAAAATCTCTGTGGGACATTAGGAATGCAAAGTAAGTAACATTGCTTTGGGACACATACAGCAGAGTGCAGTCTGCTTTTTAAGGAGGTAAATCGAGAGTTGGGTGACATGACACTGGGCCACCTTGTTGGGTATCAACAAAAATCATGCAAATCCCACTTCTCCAGGCAGCTACACCAGCATGGGACTTTAGTGGCCACTTTGGTGGGGAGATGGTGTGACTATAAAGCAGAACCACTAGCAACAGCCATGATGAGGCAGTTGACAAGCTTCAGAGACTTCTCCATAAAAGGCTGGAGCCAAAGGAGGAAGAGAAAGTAGATGTCATAAAGCGGCTGACATGGCTTTCATATGAGGACATATGGGACACACCTTGAGACTTTAAGTAATAACCAGTATAATGTCCTACTCATTTTTCCAGTGAACCTTAGAATCAAGCCAAACATATTTGTACCAGAGTTGTTACTTCACAGTGATTTCTAGGTTGTAATTCTCTGGAAAATCCAAGTTATTATTATTCTGTTTTCTTAGGAGATTTTTTTCCCTGAAGTTAAATACCTTTGATATTATACGCTGTAGATAATATCTCAGTTATTCTTACCGTAGTCCGTAGTGGTTGGAATTGGCCAGAAGTACTTGTTTTTATCTCACAGTTGGAGAGAATGAGGCAAAGTCTTTACGTGCAGTCATATAATACCCTCACCAGTCATCAATGTGGAATAAAACCAGACTTCTCCAACCTCTGACCATACTATCTCTTGACTATGGCTAGACAGTCTGGGGACAGGGATGGTAGACAATCAATCAAGATCCAAGTGGTTGTTGAAATTCCCAGTAGCTAGTAGAAACGTACAGAACCATGAGTTAGGAAGAAAGTTCAATTTCCACTTGTGACCCAGCTACTCTGTTTTGTGACTTTTGTCCCACAGCACCCCTGGGTTCCATTTCTTCCTTTGTAGATAAGGTGTTTGGGCCAAATCAGAAATGGTTGACCTGATGTCCGTGGCCCCCTGCCCTCCATACCCCCACAGTCATATCATCCCTGACTAGGTTTCAGGGAGTTGATAACTCTAAGCTGCTATGCAACATCTGGAAAACCTGCAGGGTTCTAAGTTGAAAAGCAGAGATCAGATCAGATTTTTCAGAAAGGCTGTGATAAAAAATCATAGACAACAAATTCACAAAATATGAATATATAATTTCAAAGACCCTAATTGACTTAAGTACCTATGATTCCATGTACTGAAGGACTAAATGTAATAATGTAATAAGGTAAGCCCTTTCCAAGTACAAATTCTAATACCAATGGTTATAGAATTTCAAAACAAATAAACCAAAGCCAATTTTCAGATGGATGGGAATAAATATGAGATGACAGTTCATGACATTATTACAACTGTATGTATCTGGAATTGTAGTACTTTTCAGTCTCTTCATTTGCTCTTATTTCAGATTATGTGTCTACATTTCCTCTGTGAGAACGCCTGAGGAATTGTTGAATCATCAGCAGACATGTGGGTGCTCTAAGTTCTCACAATATGTTAATGTTTTAATTTTTTAAAAAAATGTTCTTAAGAAGACAGATTTGGTTCTGATCCCAATATGTAAAGTTCGTGTTTTTGGTGGCAAACTCAATAATGTGCATCATGTTGAAATCATGAAATTATTCCAGAAGTTGTAATGGCTTTGGGGTAAAAATATTTTGGCAGCAAATAAGGGAGTTTCCTCAAATTTTCTGAATGCTTATATTATTCTTAGTGGGAGATTGCTACCAGGGCACTTGGAACTTGTCCTGTTTTTCCCGAGGAAAGCTAGGGAATTCTTACCATTGTGCACATGGGAAAATATCGCGTTTTGTTATTCAGAGAATACAGGGACATTAATGGTAGTCCATCTGGTGGTCCGGGACAGCTTGCTTGATCCCCAAGTTAATTTTTTCTTTTCAGCCCTAGAATGTCTTACATGTACATTCCAGCGAAAATGCCTTCAAACCTCTCTTTCTAGGCAACAACAGCAATACCCAAGACTGTACCAGTGTCAAGACTGAAACCACCATTCTAAGTCCTGATATTCTAGCTGTCAGTGGTCACTCTGTCTCCTTTATTGCTATTCTTAATATCTGCCTTTTCACTATGTTCAACTCCTTCTCTGAACAGGTGTTTTCTGGTTTTATCTTTTTCTTTTCATTCCCATAATCTAGTCTTTGTTTCATTTCATCTCTACTATGGTTAGCTCTCTAAATGCCCTAACATTTCTTTCTATAATCCTTTCTCTTGGGATTTAACTTAAGCTGAGAAGTAAGAATTCTTTTTCTCACCTATTCAGATCTGAATATACATACTATCATTATAATATATAATATTTTATGTGTATATTTACTTATTTATTTCAGGATCCTTTGGCACTTATAATAAATGCAATATATAAGCAAATCTTTTATTTTTTAACCCTATATGTAATCTTTTCTTGCTCAATAAATTTGTCCATCATATATATTTCATAAGGTGCTTGACATTGAAAAGAAGAAGATGGGACAAGATGGGATTGGGAGGGAGACAAACCATAAGTGACTCTTAATCTCACAAAACAAACTGAGGGTTGCTGGGGGGAGGGGGTTTAGGAGAAGGGGGGGTGGGGTTATGGACATTGGGGAGGGTATGTGCTTTGGTGAGTGCTGTGAAGTGTGTAAACCTGGTGATTCACAGACCTGTACCCCTGGGGATAAAAATATATGTTTATAAAAAATTAAAAAATTTAAAAAAAAAGAAAGAAAAGAAGAAGATGATAGAAAAGAGCCTTTGATATTGAAGGGAATCACAACTTTGATGATTAAGCAATATGTAGATAATAATACTTTTTTCTTGACATTTGCAAAAATGAAAATTGATTTATTTAATTTTATCTCCCTCACCAGGGAAAAGACCATGGCTGCCAATTTAATGTTATTCCCAACACCTAATTCAATTTTTGGCACAAAATAGGGGCAGAATGCATATTTGTAGAATTAATTACTGAATTATAGCTAAGAAAATAATATTCTAATTGTGACACATCCAAGCTTCAGTGGGCGCAACCAGGATCTATTTACTTTTGCATAGAAAGATCAGAGGTTTCACAAAAAGACCATGGCTGAGCTGGGGCTTTTTAAAAAAATTATTTTTATTAACATATAATTATAATTTGCCCCAGGGGTACAGGTCTGTGAATCATCAGGTTTACACATTTCCCGGCCTTCACCATAGCACATGCCCTCCCCGAAGTCCATCACCCAGCCACCCTATCCCAACGCCCCCCAACCCTAAGTTTGTTTTGTGAGATTAAGAGTCTCATATGGTTTATCTCCCTCCTGATCCCATCTAGTTTCATTTTTTCCTTCCCTACCCCACAACGCCCCTGCCCTGCCACGCAAATTCCTCATATCAGAGAGATCATATAATTGTCTTTCTCTGATTGACTTATTTCCTGAGCTGAGACTTAAGAATCAGTACGAGTTGAGGAAAACAAGGTTAAGTTGGATACTGCTGTAGCAAAGGATAAATACAGGAGGTGTTAGGAGATAGAGCTGGAAAGAACTTTTTTCTGGCAGTCAGCATTTCCAAAAGTGTATTCTGAGGACACTTGTCCTGCCTGTTGTTCAGAGAAAATCATTCTCCTTGGGCAGTAGTGTGCTAGTAAATGTTCAACAACTGGATTTCCTGAAAAAATTTTCAAAAGTCCTGAACTGTAATATTTGTTGGGAAGAGATGAGAAGCAGTGCACCCTTCTGTAGTATTTCTACCATACAGATTCAACAGATCCAAATAACTTCAAGAACATAGAGGGGAGTAGCATGTAGTAACTGTAGGGGAGGAAAAATAATTTTGCCCTCTACCTTCCAAGTGATAAAACAGAAATAGTAGCATTTGCTGTTTTCTATTCTTTTCCTTTATTCTTTATTCCTTATATTTATTTATAAGACAGAGGGAGAGAGTGCGAGTGAGCATGCACAAGTTGGGGGAGGGACAGAAGGAGAGGGAGAAGCAGGCTCCTGGCAGAGCCCGGAGCCTTACATGGAGCTCAATCCCAGGATTCTGGGATCATGACATGAGCCGAAGGCAGACACTTAACCAACTAACCCACCCAGGTGCCCCTTCTTTTTTCCTTATAAAAGCAGCTTATCCCCAAGGGAATGCCTGCTCCAAATCATATTCTACTTTTTCAAATTTCTGCTTGAGCCATACATTTTTCCAAGGAGTTTTTTTTGTTTATTTTCAGATAACTCTCAACTGGCTGTATTTATGTATATTACCTAATTTTCTATTTTAGTCTTCCCTATTTTTTACTCTCTAGTCTCTAGTTTGTCTCTTTTCCCTATCACACCATTTTTATTGAAGAACTGTAGTTATAAACACAATGTAGTTTAACATGGATTTGTGTTCATGCTTTTCTCACCTCTGCTATAGATTATAGTTTCATAGAGTAGACTCTCTGCCTTCCATATTTTTACACTTCTAATAATGCCTGGACAGAATTCCATAAAGAGTGTTTGCCCATGAAAATACAAAATTTCTAGTCTAAGAAACTGATAATTGCAGAGAAGAGGTGCTAAAGGTATACACACTGGGATGCCTGGGTAGCTCAGTCCGTTAACTATTTGTCTTTGGCTCAGGTCATGATCCCAGAGTGCTGAGATCCAATCCCATATGGCAGGGAGCCTGCTTCTCCCTCTGCTTGCTCTGCCTGCCACTTCCCCTGCTGTGCTCTCCCCCAACCCCCCTCTAACAAATAAATAAATAATCTTTAAAAAATAAATAAATGTACACACACCTTTAGATACTCAGGTGTCATTTCGGGGTGACAAGCTTGTTAACCAGAACTAGAAGCTGATATATGAAAATATTTTGACAATTCCTTGGAAATAATTCTGAATCTATATCAAGGTTAGCTACAGCAGAGTGCTGTTACCTAATTTATCAACTGAACCTAGGACTCTCAGGAAGTGTGCCAGAAGAACAAATAAAGAAACTTTACCCTCTTATTTACTCTTTAATCTCCTCCTCTCCCCTCCCTTTTCTCCTCCTCCTCCTTTTTCCTCTTCCTCTTTTCTTCTCCTTCCCCCCTCTATCCCTCCTTTCCCGTCCTCTTTTTCTTCACCAACGTCAGTGTTGTGCTAAATAATTTTGTACTTCTTATCATACTCTAGGAATTACAGAAATAAAATTTTAGAAAGGCAAAACGGAAAGAATTACAAAATAAAACTGAATTGCCACATTGTTTGCCATGGCCACTGAATTTCTTACCACTGGACTTCTTGATTTATTTCCTTAGAAATTTGAGAAACATGGCTGGTAGCTCTACAGCTTGTATTCTTACCTAACCTCTTAGAAGAACAGGCAATCTATAATGTGACTGTGCTTAATAAGAGAGAAACGATCCAGCCTGTTCATGCTCGTATGCTTTCATGTTGAATTACGTCTGTTCTATGTAGAATACCTTTAAGACATTTTCCTCCCAATATTATAGTATAAAATTAGGTAAGAGGTAGAAAGCAGTTACATAATCTTCTGAGAGCTATGGTATTTTTGGATGACATAATTTAGTGCTTTTGGGGCACCTGAGTGGCTCAGTCAATTAAAATCTGTCTGCAGCTCAGATTATGATCCCAGGGTCCTAGGATCAAGACCCACATCATGCTCCTTGCTCAGCAGGGAGACTGCTTCTCCCTATCCCTCTGCTTGCTTCTACCCCCACTCAAATAAATAAGTTAAAAAAATCTTTAAAAATTTTTTAAAAAATAATATAGTGCTTTTAAGGAATATTCTTTCTGTACTCCCTAAGAAATTCCTGTGATTTGTGATTTCTTTGCTTGACCTTTGGAACCCTATTTCCTCACTTTGCTCTCTTTCCTTAAAAAAAAAAAAAAATCCCACAAAGGAGAGGAATCCCCCTACCCCCGCCAGCCCTGCATGGCTTACTACAAGATGAGAGGTTGAGGTGACCTCAGGGGTGGATGGGGAAGAACGGGAAGCTGGCATGTTCCACAGAAAGAAAAAATACATGAGCAAATCACTTAGGGTTAGGTTCTTCTCAATCCTGCCCTCCCTCTTCTGTCATCTTTTCCTTAATGCCTAGTGTTCTTAAAGCCATTTGGCAGACCTCTCCCATGAGGAAGGGTTAAGGAATGTATCACTACTCCTGGAGAATCAACCATTCTAGAAGGTGGCACCTTGACATCCCGTTCCATGAGTGTCAGGCAAGAGCGGGAGACTGGTCAAAAATAAGCACCAAAATTGTCATTGCTCTTTGAAAATTGCTTTGAACACTTGATGGTTGAGAAAGAATGCTAACTGAGTCTCATTCAAAATACCTTTTTTTTTTTCCTTTTAAGGCAATCTGTTAATACAGGAGGCCCAGAAAACAATTGTAGCTAGATGCTAGATTCTCACAACAGAAGACATGAACATAGCAGCAAAGCTGGGCAAGAAGGTCTCAAGTGAAAGAATGAGAACATCCAAAACACACCGCAAGTTAGAAGAATTCTGATTGCCCTCATTGAGTGATTGGCCCTGATTTTGCCCTCTAGCTGGCAAAACTTATTAAACAACTGTTTTGACACATTGGAAATGGCAGTACAGGAAACCAATCTTTGAGAAAGAGAGTGAATGAGGTGAGTCCTGCCATCATTTTTATCTTTTTGCCTTTCTGGACTGCTTTAGCAGAAAGGAATACAAGCAGAAGCAGTAATTTCAGATTCCATGAAAGAGACAAACTTAGAATTCATATAGGGTGAGGGCTTCAATTTATGTGTGCAAGGCACTAATGAAGAAACAGAAAAAGGGCTACAGAATCTCGAATGTCAGTCCCCTTGAGCTTGTTGCTGAATCCTAAGCTATGCATAAATAGGGTAAAACTCCCAAGAGGCCAGGCAAAGGACTATCAGGGAGCTGATACATTTCTACAACTGACAGAGCAGAGTAGAAAGAGTAAAGTGGAGTAGGAAGATTTCATTAAGAAGATCAAGAGAGAAGAAGCACGAATTGCTAATATCAAGAATTAAAAAGAAGTTATCACTCTAAATCTTATTAACATTTTATTTATTTATTTATTTATTTATTTATTTATTTATGAGAGAGAGTGCAAATGCACAGGGGTAGGAGCAGAGGGAGAGGGAGAGAGAATCTTAAGCAGGCTATAGTCCTAGTGTGGAGTAGCCCAATGAGGGATTCAATCTTACAATTCTGAGATCATGACCTGAGTCAAAATCAAGTCAGACACCCAATAAACTGAGCCATGCAGACACCTTTAAATCCTAGGAACAATGTGATATCAATACATATAGTAACTTTAATTCAATGGACAAATTCCTTGAATTACACAAACTACTGTCAACCAAGAAAGAAGGTAAAGTGGAAAAAGAATAAGGATCTTTACTTGTGGTCTCAGAATTATAATTCCTGCTATATTTCCTGCTATAATTCTGCTATAATTTCCTAGCAGAAATCATAAAAGTGTTTTGCCTGTGGGGTGAAAGCAAGGGATTTTTATGAGAAAGATGGTGGGGCGGGGCAATTATATAACATGGATTAAAAAATAAAAATAATTGTCAATTGGAATTAAGAGGCTGAACTGCTTTTGGTCACACATTGATTGACTATTCTATTGGTGTTAATAAATGAAAACTGTTCCTGGTATGCATTAGTAAACTATTCTGTCTTCAGGAAGTCCACAACTGATAGTCTTATGTAAATTAGGATACCTGCTTTCCTGTTGACTTTTTACAGATAATTGCTTATAAAACAGTTGTCACTTCAGGCCCAGCCAAGGATTTTTTGCCCAGTTCAAGTTTATTAGCTCTTTGCTTTAGAAAGGAAAAGTGGAGCTTTTTTCAAAATGGAGTCTCTCAGGTCCACAAGGTTTATACAACTTTACATGACTAAAACTGACACACGAGGAAGTAGAAAATCTGAATAGCTACAAAGCTACCCCATCTTGAAATGGCACTTCAGGATTTCTATTCTTCCTGGTGTGGGATGTTTTGACCTAAGGTAGGGTGGCTCTCCTTAACAAAGCTCAGTGTAAAGACCATAGCAATTTATTGAGAAGTATATAAAACTGAGTGTCTAGACATTAAGACACCCAGGTAGAAAATATGGAGGGATATTAATGCAAATAAAATCCCCTCAGAAATCTGTCAGTGAAGAGTCAAAATGGTAAAGTAAATCTTGTGGGGGAGACTGAGGAATAACATTCAGAGAGGCTAAAACTGGTGAAGTCATAGCTTAGAATCAAGTCATTGGGAGGAATTCGCTTGAAATTCAGGAAATGTTTCATCAAATAAAATGGAGAAGAGTCAGGTGAAAATGAGATTCTCAGGACAGGTAAAATGGTTAGTTTTGAAAATAAGAGCAGGGTATTCCTTTTGACAACAGTGAAGTGGATAGGAGGAAATAAGTTAAATTCATCAGATAAGAAAATAAGGAAGTCAATAAAATTTACTGTTAACACCTTATATCTTTTCACTGAAATATCCTCTGGGTTTGAGTGTAGGGTGTAGGATTCCACAAGAAGAATGTGGAGATTATTTAATCTAGCTTCTGGAGTAAATAGAAGAAAAAAGTTGCTAATTAGTTCAAACCTAGTTGGATTTACTTAGCATGCCCTTTGAATGAGAACAATCAGCTGTAGGTGGTATGAGAATAATGGAAACCATAGTATTAACCCAGGATAAGGCACTTCCCTTGCTTGTTTCACAAAATGTTAGGGGAACAAAGGATTCTAAGTTGATCTGTGGACATCACTGAAATGACTTACCATAAAGTTTAGGCTGGCACAATAAGAATGGCACTGATATACAGAAGGACTTAAGAGCTTGGAAAGGATGTTCTCTGAGATATACTACCTTCTCTCCATGAGGGAAGATGTTCTGGTTTATCTTCTTGTGCTATCATTTAATGTATGTAACAGACATATAATCTTGTTGTTTTTAACTAAAAATGAACATTTGTTACTTTAGAATATTCTGTTGCCACACAAAAATATTTAGTCATGCTTAATACCTTCGAGAAAGTTAGCCAATTAAAATAATTAAGATCCCTCACTCTCAGAGAGATACTCATTACTGTAAATGTAAGTTTTACAGGTACTTTATCTTAAAGGCTGAGCCCAAGTTTTTATTTAATGTTCTCAATGGACAGTTTGTGTAGAAGAGACCAATATTTCTCCTTCAATGCATGTAGGCCTTAACTGTGATAGATAGTAGAGAAACATGTAGTATAATAAAAAGGCTTACCAGTTGTTCAATCACTACTCAGCTTTCACTTTACCAAGATTAGTTATGTGGCTACAGCCAGATAAAGGTTTTTAATACTCTCCTAGCAATCTATTAAGTTGAATCATATGAAACTGTCATTTTTATAGGTCATAAATAGTTATGCATTCACAGTTGCATCTGCTTCAACCTAGTACTTCAAATTTTATTTCTTTAACTTTGAAAATACTAGAAATCAATAGGATCTGGATATTAGTGAGTGAAGAATTACAGTTTGCATGTGCCATAAACTATTTCTGATATGAATTTTTTTCAATATTAAACTTTTAATTGTAGTATAATACTAGCATTACTGACTTTATTTTTATTTTATTTATATATTAGTTAACTTATTTAACAGGGAGATAGAACCAGAGAGCACAAGCAGGGGGAATGCAGAGGTAGAAGGAGAGGTGGACTCCCCGCTGAGCAGGGAGCCCGATGCAGGGCTCCATCCCAGGATCCTGGGATTATGACCTAAGCCAAAGGCAGATGCTTATCTGACTGAGCCACCCAGGCACTCCTGTGCATCAACTTTAAGATCAACTTTTCAAATCCTTTAAAAAATAATTAGTGTTTTCTTCCTTTTTCATCATGTAACATGTTTCTCTGATATCTTTCACAATAAATCTGAGGTGCATTACAGAAGAAATATTCTTTTCTCTTTTATATTGACTTTGTATTTATAACTCATGATCTCAAGCATCATTTATGCCAGTTAAGTCAAAGACCATTTGGATTTCTTTTTGTTTATTTCCTATCTAATGTTAACTTATGAATGTGCAGTTATAATTCCCTATTTGGGTTGTTAATTTTTTACCTGTTTTTTTCTTTTCAGACCAATTTTTTTTTTATGTTGAATAAAAATGCCAGGTGAGCTCAGCTAAATCTTACTGATAACCTTCTGAGTACTTAATAACTTATACTATCCCTTTCTATAATAAATATGCCATTTAAAACATCAATTATAAAATTAATAAGGTTTCCCAGTTTAACAGCATTTTATATCACTTGCTTTTGCATAGGTGGATAAAACAGAAAAGACGTTAATTTTCCACTTTTTTGTAGAAAAGGGATGAGTTTCTAATTTTTAATTTAGAATGTCCCATCATTAAATACCTTTAAGAATTTAATTTGTACAACTGATGTTTGTCACTTTGATTTGCCATGTATATAATTCAATCATCTGGATATTGTGCAAACATCTCAAAAACTTGGCAAGAAAGCACTACTTTCCATATCCAATATGTTAGCCAAGTCCCTGAATTAGTGTTGTTTAGAAATATCTGTCTTCCCGAGACAACTTTAAAATAAAGTGTTTTGTGGTGAACAATTTTCCAAGCTTTAAGGAATCTGTGCACCCTGTTTGGTTCATCAAAAACAGTCACTCCAAGGATTTGGTGTGAGGGAAATGATTGTAAAACATCTAAATCATGCACTAAAACTTTTTTTTTTTTTTGAAGCAGTCACAGAAATGGCAATACCTGTGAGTGAACACCGAGTTTATTCCACCTGCCAAAGATATAAATATTTAACTTCTTTGAAAATGGAAGAATGTGTAGGTTAAATAAATTTTAAATTATTCTTTATCTTGTAAGGTCACTCACATAGCCCTGGGGAGTGTCTTCTCTTAAAGATGTTCGTGGGTTGTCTCTCACTATTTCTCTTGCTAGGTGACGAATCTCTCTCTGGTGTTTCCTGGATTTTTGTCCTTCTGTGCCTCTACCTGGATGTTTAGATCCTGTCTCAGTCTTAAGGATGTGAGATGTATGTGTGTGTTGGGGAGTGGGGGTGTGTGTTGGGGAGTGTGTGTTGGGGAGTGGGGGCAGTAATCTTGTTTTGCAAATTGTATTTGGCTATTGTATTTGGCTAAATATCTCTGAAACGTTATGATGACAAGTTACAGTTTCCTAAGAAACAAATTGATTTTATTCCACTAATTTTCTTAGGGAGCAATTAAATCTCTGCTGCTCAAGTTTTATATTATCATTCCATGGAAAATTTGGCTTGTATTTTCCTGTTGAAAATAAGAAATACTATGCTCCACTTAATTAAATCAGGTCATAATGGGAGAAGTGGAGATGTCCACCCTCAGCAAGGAATGGGGTGACCAGAAGTTGAGCAGATAGAGAGCTAAAATGACTTTTCCAGCTTTCTGACTCAGATCTCTATGGTATACTTTTATTACTTTGAAATTCAAATTCTCAGAATGCCAGACACACCCATATTCCAATGAAAGTACAAAAACAAAATTAGGAGCCTACCACAGTTGAGTTTTTCATTGTCTATCATTTTGATTGGTCTTGTTCCTTCCACCGCTCTTTCCACCCCAACCAACCTGAATAATCAAAATTTGTCCCTGGTAAATAGGAAAAATTCCTGTCCTAAGAGAGTAATTCACACAAAGAACTTTCTTCTGTAAACAGATACTCAATTGACCATATGTAAGCCCCTTCCTCTTGTTGATGGCTCTGAAAACTACCAGACATTATTGATGTGCTGTTGCTTGGTGGTATTGCTGAACTTTACTGGGAAAAGTAATACAGAGAAGGACTTTCATATCCAGCCCCTATTGCTGTTGGGCCTGTTTTCTCTTCTCACACAAGATTAAGGGTAGGCTTACTTGAGAGTCTATGTTCTGGCAAGCCTTGTTGCTGAACTTGGCAGGAGCATTAAAATATCTTTATTAGAAACCATGAATCAAGTTCCATCACAGAATTCATAACCTTCCAGATTTGGCTGCCTTCTTTTGTCAAACCTCACTGAAAGGTGTGGCTTAAAATAAAGTTTATTTTAAGGTGCAAAGATCCAATGATAATGGTAAATTTTCCTCTATTGCAAATATAGGAAATCTTCATTTAAAGTAAAACACATCAACTTGTGATTTTAAAATGTGCCACAGAGTTTTCAAATATAATCCAGAGAATTTTGCCAATAGAGAGGTCAGCTATAAAGAAACAATGATGAGTTTTGAAAAGCACCAGTATTTTCTTTGAGCCCGATGAAAATCCATTGGCTTTGATACTTTAAAGATGTATATTGAAATCATTTATAATGGGAAATTGTTAGTACTTTCTTAAAGCAAAATTATGAAACTGCTCTCTTAAAATTGCTTCCAAGTTCTGGAGTCCAGTTTGAAGGAGTCTACACTCTCAGAAATCTACAAGACTTAACCTGCCTGTCAGGCATTAGCCCATGATCAGGAAAAGCTATACACAATGAGAATAGTTTTAAAATATTGGTAAGAAAAGAAAGGTTAGCCTGTGTATAGGCTCTCATAAATCTGAGTCTTTTTTTCCAGTATGAACTGCAGCCTGGAGGTCCCTCACCAGTGACAGGTGACATCCAATAGACATCCAATTTGCAGAATGGGCCATAGGGAATCCTAAACACATCTTCAATCCAAGAAATAGTTGTTGGGGAAGGGCAAAGAAGAAGCCAGTCTCTTTACCAAAATATAACTTTGTATCTTTAAGAATTGCTTTGGTGTGCCTGAAACTAATAATACCCTATTTAACTAACTTAAATTCAAATTAAAGAAAACAGAATTGCTTTGATGGGTACTATCATTCCGTATGAATGACAGGGGATACCCTAAAATAAACTATTTTTAAAGGTTTATTTATTTGAGAAAGAGAGACAGCATAAGTGGGAGGGGCAGAGGGAGAGGGAAAGAGAATTTCAAGCAGACCCCAAGCTGAGAATGGAACCCAACACAGGGTTTGATCCCAGAACTTGAGCTGAAACCAAAAGTTGGATGCTTAACTGGCTGAGCCACCCGCATAACCCTAGAATAAAAATTCTGAGTCAACTGTGTGAATAATAGAATTGTCCAGATAAATAGTGTTTAATGGCAGTTTAGGACTATTAAGTAGCTAAATCATTCTCTATGTATGCTACAGGTGTGGATGTGAATGCTTTTTTGACCTAGTGCTTTGGATAAAGTAAAACTATGCTGATTATAATTTTTAAAATGTTGGGAGTTGGAGGCATTAGCTTTGTATCAAAAATGCCATTTTTAAAAAATTTTTATGTGATGATTTCATAGACAATAATTCTGTGTTAGAATAGAGAAGGAAAGGTGCTTCCTGTTTTAGTTCCTATTACTAATTCCTTGATACTTTGATAATTGAGCTGTGGATTTAGTGGACTAAACAATTTATGTATATTATGTCCCTTTAAGTCTCAGATTATCCAAGAATGCATTTTTTTTTCAGCTGTGTAATAGCAGCTGACTGAAGCTGTTTAAATCCTATTGTCTTCCCAGTGTCTATCCTACTGCTCTTAATTGTTCAGAAGCATTATACCAGGGTGGGCCTCTGTTATTTTGAGAGGTTAAATTAGGAAATGGAATACCTTAGCTCTACTTGAATGCACTTTTCCTGCTCCCTGGCCCATCTCACAGTCACTGTATGTTGTAAGAACTCCTTGTTTGTGAAACCTTACAATAATTGACTGAATGGCTTTGGAAAGAACACACCACTGTTTTCCCTCTCAGTTGCCATCTGTGAAGAACATTTTGGCTTGGAAGCTTATGCTTCACTTCCTATGTATCTGGAGGCTCTGTCGAAAATTAAATGGAGTTTGAGCAAATTTGATGAAACTCTGGTTGTTTTGTTTTGCTTGTTTTCTTTTGTTGTTTTTTTGTTTTTTGAGGTAATTGCTATGCCCTTCCTCCCTGGTACAGGTTGTCCTTTACAGAACTCCCCATAAATTAAACTTCTTTCCATGAGTTAGAGAGATGGGGAAAGAATGCCTCTGTTTTACTTTCTTCCATAGAATAACGTATATTTGCTTTATATCATGAGAAGTTGACAGGTTTAGAATTTGCTTCCAGATGTCCAGATGGTTTAATAACGAAAAGGATAATAATACATGACATATTTTCTTTTTCTGATCCAGAAAAAAATAGCTTCATGTCAAATTAACTTGGAAGTTTTAAGTTGAAGGAAACTGCTATGTAAATAAAGAAGACTGATAAAACAGAAGAAAACAGGGCAAGTAAAGACACCCTGCCCAGGAAAAAACCAAGAAGGCATATAATAAAAATTACTTTTTTAAACAAAGACTGAAATGTTTATCTGATTTATCCCAGTCTGAATTATATGTAGCTCTAGCTCCTGAGGTAATCTTAAGTCCACTATATTTGTAAACAGCCATGTCCTAGAGTCTTTGCTGTACAATATAATAAAACCATGTTTCAAGTTAAAACTAAAATAAAAAAAAGAAAATATGAATAAGCAAGTTAAGACTATGAAAGCTTACCTAAGGCAGACATTCGTCAACATCCAAACATGTGACTATTTGGAATAAACTTGATTTATATGTATAAATATAAAACTCTACAACCCTTAAAAATTAAAACTTCTCTTTCCTATATGAAGTTTAGTATTTTTAAAGCCTCTTGACTTTATCTTTTCACAGAAGTATGGTTATGTAATTCATAGAGTTGCTTTTTTGTTTTACAGTATTTACTTTAAGCAAGGTAGATTGAAAGAATTCTTAGTTAAAGATTTTGCAATTCCCTCTTGGCTGTATCAACAACTTAAAAATAACAAACCAATATTTTGAGAAAAAAATGGAATGGAAAACTATTAAAGATATGGATTGTGGGGACACCTGGGTGGCTCAGTGGGTTAAAGCCTCTGCCTTCAGCTCAGGTCATGATCCCGGGATCCTGGGATCGAGCCCGCATCGGGCTCTCACCTCAGTGGGAGCCTGCTTCCCCCTCTTTCTCTGCCAGCTGCTCTGCCTACTTGTGATCTCTCTATCTGTGTCAAGTAAATAAATAAAATCTTAAAATAAAAAAGATATGGATTGTGGAAGGAGGACTAAAAGTTTATTATCATACACTGTACACAGGTACAGTGTGTGAAGCCATATTTAGAACTGAAATACTGAAAGGAAATCCAGTTAACCCTTGGGAAAATGTCTCTTTCCTTTTATGATCCTCTTCTGAGTGCAGTAATTTAAACACATTCTTTATATATTAGTACTGAACATTCTTAAAACTTGATAATTTAATACATGAAGCTGCATTCCACATTTTTCACTGAATGTATGTCCATATATATTATATACACATATTATTGATACATATATAATACATATAACCATACATATGAATATATACATATATTCACATAATGTTTAAACATCAGGAAATACTCTGAAAATCCTGAACTGAATATTTTATAAGTGAGTTTTACAAGGTTTATATACACTTAAGGTTAAGGAATGACCCGGCTATTCGAATATTTTCAGCTTTGAGTAAACGTACTAAGATGATCAAAATAATTCTGCTAAATATTCCTAATCATTTTTTGGGAAGTTTGGGATAGAAGTGAGACTAGAGGCCTATCCAGGCTGGCCTAGGGACTTGCCAGGTGTTTATAGCTGGTTGATGTTTCTGAGCTCAACATCAGATGTGTTGGGACAATTGCTAATAGAGTATAGATAAAAATAAAATGCTACAAATTGAAAAAAAAAAGAATAGAGTATTTATGAAATACACACTTTGTTCTATATGCAATGCAAATACAGTTATGGGTATATACAGTTATTGTGTATATATATTATACACAATATTATATATTATATATAATTATTATATATATTATATTATGCACATGTGTAAGTTCTCTTTAAAACTCACAGCAATCTGTGAGGTAGTTGTTCTTTTATTTTCCCAATTTATTAATTTATTAATGTATTGCCCCCGTTAAGAAGTACATTACTTATTGTCCCTGGAAATCCATCTACTCACCGTTGTCCAGATCTGGCTTCCTGACTGCGATTTTGATAAGGTTCTCTCAAGTGGCAGGCTCAAAGGCCATGAAGGCAAATGACTGGACCTAAATTTAAACTCAAAGGCAGCTTAGACAGTTCCTTCCTTAGGTAATAATTCTGCTGGAAAAAGCTAGGAGCTGATTTTAAAAATCAAAATTAGCTCTATCACAAAACAACAGAGTTCACACTCACTGGAAAAGTAACTTTGATTGTGTGACCCTCTGCTGTTATTCAGAGACCTTTGGGCTCTGTTATTTAGATGGGTACTTCATGAATTGGTCAAAACATAGCCTAGTGGAATGAACTTTAGACGTGTGCGTGGAAGGCTTAGGTATTAGTCTGAGATCTACCTATGAGTCAAGTGGTTTTAAGTATGTCAAGGGAACACTGGAAAATGTATTAACAATAAAAACAAAAGCAACATGTCCAAATGGTTTAAGGGAAAGACATTTTAAATTCAAAATATTATTATTTTCACTACAATAAGAAAATAAAATCTATCACTATAGTCCTAAGATATTTCTTCTAGAGCTTAATTTTTCCAATGTTCAATGTTTTGGTTCCTTTCCCTGAAAATGTGTCAGAGAGGCAGAGGAGAAACAGAAAGAGGTAGGACCATGGGTCATCAAAGAAGTGCTCTCAGGGGCACCTGGGTGGCTCAGTGGGTTAAAGCCTCTGCCTTCGGCTCGGGTCATGATCCCGGTGTATTGGGATCGAGCCCCGCATCGGGCTCTCTGCTCAGCAGGAGCCTGCTTCCCTTCCTCTCTCCCTTCCTGCCTTTCTGCCTACTTCTGATCTCTGTCAAATAAATAAATAAAATCTTAAAAAAAAAAAAAAAGAACTGCTTTGATGCAAAGCAGGAAAAGAAAAGATCATGTGTCTACTTCATTTCTCTTATACCTTATATTCAAAACCTAAAATTTGAGGTCATGCTATGTATATTCTTCATAAAAGTTACTTAATTTTAGAAGTTGTTTACTGGTGTCTGGACAGCTAGAAAGATACAAATAAAAAACTATGATGGATCCTTTCATGTTGAAAATTTTGACATTAAAAATATAAGTATATTCAGTATTTTTTTTTCTGTATAGCATCTTGTGGTTTCTGTTTTGTTTTTTTTTTTTTTTTTTCTTCTTGGAAATACTCCAGAATACTGAAGGTTAGGAGTCATACTGAGGAATCTACTTTAAGGGTTTAGGAAACACCGTATTCTAATGCCATCATCTAGATAACCACAGTTGTCTTTGAGGTAGAGATTTTCAGAGGGAGATAAGAAATAAGACTCTTTCTGACAGCTATTTCACATGTTTCCTAGATGTTGGATTCAGATTCTTTGATTATAAGAATGAAGTATAATTATCAACTGATCACAGGGGTCATTGTGGAAATGGTGTGCAAGTAAACTTTCTCAGTTTTCATTTTTTGGCATCATACTCACAGATGTTTTATTAGCAATTTATAAACAAATTTAAATTGATCTTTCTTCTGAATCTAGGATTCTCAACATATTCAATTTAGTAACTCCCATGTTTCTTTCTGGATTGTATTACTAATTTCTAGGGTGGAACTGGGTGTGTGGGATCCAGAGTAATAAGAAAAATTAAGACTTTGTAGATCCTGTGGCTTGATAAACTTTGATATTCTACCAGGCTTCTCTACTTCTGCCAGAACCCCTATGGAGGAGGCTAAGCTGCGGGCAAATGAGTTGATGTGAAACCTAGATGCCTAAACAGTATAATTTTAAATATTTCCCGATTAAACAAAATAAAAGGTCAGAATCTTAAAAATAGCAGAATTTGGCATTAATCTACTGGCAAATCGGTACCAGGGTTCAAATCAGGCTTGAATGATGTTTTTTTCTTAAAAACAAACCATAATCTAGATGTATAGAGCAGGATTTTTTTACTTAGAAAAAATTGTACAGTGCATTGGTTTTTCTTAACATTTTGATTTTACACACCAAAGAGTTTTCTTAATAATTTTTTTTATAAAATATTAGCTCACTACCAAGCGGTCAAGTGGTAGTTTTACATCTTAATACCTCTCTCTTTCTTTCTCTCTCTCTTAGTTAGAAAGAAATCAAAACATATTTTTAAGATATTTTCTTCTGTAGGAAGAACAAAAATATTTTTTTCCCGAAGTGGTTTTATAAAGATTTTTTTTTTTCAAGCCATTCCGTAAATATTTAGAAACCTCCCTCAAAACAAACATCTTAAATTTAATGTGTTAGGGGAAAAAATGGCAGTTAAATATATAGTCGATAGCAGAATGGGAGGAAGAAGGACCCCATTTCTTTTGGAAAAGCAGAGCATATGAACTAAGAGCTGAACCAGCTTCCGTTATGTCTGGATGCCGTTCTGGGCGTTAATCATTGCTTTTTTCCAGTGAGACAAGTAGAAGTTTTTCACAAAATTGATTTCATTCCAAGTTGGATAGAAAGTGGAGTGAAGTTATGCAAATATCTTATAAGCACAGATTGCCAGGAAAGTCATTGATTGGCACGATCTGGAAGAGCGAAGGGGGCTGGGGGAGGGAGTACCAGGGCAAATTATAAAGTCTGAAATGTGGCATCCATTCGGTTTGTTTTTGTTTTTTTTTTTTTTTGCAGGCTTCTGGCTTGAACCAATTCTAGTTCTAGGGCATGTTCTTACAACGTTGCCAATTGTTGGTGTCAGGGTTCATACTCATATAAATAAGTAGCCCAAACATTAAGATATAATTTATCAGCCTTCTCTACCTAAACTGGCTCTGGAGGAAATTAAAGTGACGTTAGTTTTTAGAATAATATTTGTCACATTACTACTCCTTCCTAAACCCCACCTGTCCTTCATCTGTAGGTAGAACTCTCTTCTTTCATGCCTTTTCTCTGCCTAATGAAATGTGTATTCCATATCCTGAGGGTTCTTATTTCTTCTGGAGCTAATCTGATAAACTAATGCCTGGAGAGTTATTTAATAAAAAAGGATTGTTCCTATCCTGCCCATCTAAGATTATGACTTTGAATGTTAAGATCTTTCAAAGTCTTCTCTTGTAAAAATGACCAACTTGGGGTATTTTCTATAATTAGTAGAGAAAATTTTTAGACCAAGAAAACCCCAGATGGCCCACTCTCCTTTTGGGGCATATTTTTCTAATAGGACTGAATCAGCTACTATCTATCTATCTATCTATCTATCTATCATCTATCTATTGTCTCTCTTTATTAAAAGAGTGCTTGGTATTGATTACCTTACAATTTTTTTTCATCTGATATTCTTTTTTTAAATTTTATTTTTATTTTATTTTATTTATTTGACAGAGATCACAAGTAGGCAGAGAGGCCGGCAGAGAGAGAGGGAGAAGCCTGCTCTCTGCTGAGCAGAAAGCCCAAAATGAGGCTCGATCCCAGGACCCTGGCACCATGACTTGAGTCGAAGGCAGAGGTTTTAACCCACTGAGCCACCCAGGCGCCCCCATCTGATATTCTTGAGCCCATGAAATGCCACAGTGAATAAGAATAAATAGTGATGAATTTAACCTTCATTATGTCCTAGTATTCATTTTCTAGATAACTCCACCTTCCCAGATGCTTTAAAGATTAGTTGAGATGTTTTTAGTTATGAGTAACAGAACTCCAACTCAAATTAGCATAAATGATAAACCAGATTTATTGGCTCACGTATCTGAAAAGTCCAGGCATGTTTTGATTAATGCAGTCTCAGTTTTCTATGATTCTCTTGGCTGTGTCCTTGTCTGTATTCTGGCTCCATCCTCAGATTGGCTTCCATTAGGCCACAAAATGGCTGCCAATAGCAACCAGGGCAACATGTTATTTGATTCATATCCAAGGGGAGAGAGACTGTCACATTTTATAACCATTTAACAAAAGTCTCGAGATTCACTCTGAGTCAATCACTGGGCCTAGGAAGAAACCAAATGTTGGTTTATCTGGGCTTTGGTGATAGCCCCTGCTGAAACAATCTTTTTTTTTTTTTTTAAGATTTTATTTATTTTACAGAAATCACAAGTAGGTGGAGAGGCAGGCAGAGAGAGAGGGAGAGACAGAAAGGAGAAAGCAGACTCCCCGCTGAGCAGGGATCCCGATGCAGGGCTTAGTCCCAGGACCCTAGGATCATGACTTGAGCTGAAGGCAGAGGCTATAATCCACTAAGCCACCCAGGTGCTCCTGAAACAATCTTTAAATGGGATAAAATAATATAGCTTGGCGCTGGGTTGGAGTCAATCCATCCAGAGTTCATGGCTCTAGCACAATGAGGGAAGGACATTTCCAAAGAAAAATCTGAGTGTGGTTAGTAAAGGTGGAATAAATTCCAAGTATGTAACTAAATATCATCCACCAAGCTCCTTCAAGTGGAGTCTCTGCTTTCAACCTTTGAAAAATATACAGAAAACCAGAGGAAAAGACTTCATTGCCAAACAGAAAAAATTGTATGTGACTCATATCTATCTTGGGAGTTTCTTTTTACTCTAGAGTAACCAAGACTTTACTCATTTTTTAGAACTGGGCATACACACTTAGCCATGTGAAAGATTTTAAGCACTGTATGATTAAATAGCACTTGTCACCTCTAGCCACGTAGGGAAGTTCTGAGATGACACATATAATTAATTTAAGAGGAAAATGACCAAGATGATACCTAGCTAAAGTGATGAACTTCATGTAGTTTGATATAAGGTTTTCAGAGCTCACCCTGAGACTGAGAAGGCATGTGTGAATACCCAACTTAAAAAAAAAAATGGAATTCTGAGAAAAGAACCCATTCAGTACTTGAAGAATTATCTAGGGATTGGTTTCCTCTAGTTTCATCTCTATTCTTGATTCTGTTGCTACTATGTCTTCCAATAATCAATAATTAAGTGTTTTATTCTGATGTTCTTGTTTAAGCTCCTGCTTCATTACAGTTTTTTCTTTAGGTTTTTTCCCTAGGTTTTCTTTAGGTGTTTTCCACTTTTTCCCTCTCGGTTCATTACTTTTAAATACTTAGAGACACCCCAAGTGGCAGAAAGCTACAAATAACTCCTTTTCTGCTTGGTATTGACATATGGGCCTATAACCACCATGCTCCAATTCCAACTGGATTACTATCAGAGTTGCTATATCCGAAAATATCTCTTTACCTCCCTCTGATGCCTAGAATTCTTATCTATAGGATTATACCCGAATTGCATTTAGACATCATTCTGGAAAGTTATTTTTTAGAATGCTTAAAATGGCTTACATATAAGAACATACTGCTAATACACAAATTAAATCATTGTGTGAAGTTTAGAATGTGTAATAATTGGCCCTTGCTATTCTGGCCCTGGCTGTGTGTCTTTTTTCATCTACATGTTGCAAAATTCTAGTTTTGAAAAAGGAGAAACCATGTGAAGCTCTACTTGCTGCCTCCAAAGGGCAGGTGTGTGTGAGACATTGTGAGGATATGGACCTGAGAATATGAGTGGCTCTTTTTTTTTTTTTTTAATTTAATTATTCTTGTGTATGTGTGTTCCAAAGTTCATTGTTTATGCACCACACCCAATGCCCCATGCAATGTGCCCTCCTTAATACCCACCACCAGCCTCACCTATCCCCCCACATCCCTCCCCTCCAAAACCTTCAGTTTGTTTCCCAGAGTCCACAGTCTCTCATGCTTTGTCTCCCTTTCTGATTTCCCTCAACTCTTTTCTCCTCTCCATCTCCCAATATTCTCCTTGTTATTCCTTATGCTCCAAGTAAGTGAAACCATATGATAATTGACTCTCTCTGCCTAACTTATTTCACTCAGCATAATCTTCTCCAGTCCCAACCATGTTGATACAAAGGTTGGGTATTCATCCTTTCTGATGGAGGTATAATACTCCATTGTATATATGGACCATATCTTCTTTATCCATTTGTCTGTTGAAGGGCATCTTGGTTCTTTCCACAGTTTGGTGATTGTGACCATTGCTGCTATGAACATTGGGGTACAGATGGCCATTCTTTTCACCACATCTGTATCTTTAGGGTAAATATCCAGTAGTGCAATTGCAGGGTCAAATAGTAGCTCTATTTTTAATTTCTTAAGGAATCTCCAAACTGTTTTCCAAAGTGGTTGCACCGACTGGCATCCCCACCAGCAGTGTAAGAGGTTTCCCCTTTCTCTACATCCTCTCCAGCTCTTGTTGTTTACTGTCTTCTTGATTTTGGCCATTCTAACTGGTGTAAGATGGTATCTCAATGTGGTCTTGATTTGAATCTCCCTGATAGCTAATGATAATGAACATTTTTTTATGAGTCTGTTAGCCATTTGTGTGTCTTTGGAGAAGTGTCTGTTCATATCTTCTGCCCATTTTTCGTTGTGATTATTTGTTTTGTGTGTGTTGAGTTTGAGGAGTTCTTTATAGATCTTGGATATCAGCCCTTTGTCTGTAGTGTCATTTGTGAGTATCTTCTATTCCGTGGGTTACCTCTTCGTTTTGTTGACTGCTTCCTTTGCTGTGCAGAAACTTTTGATCTTGGATTCCCTGGAGAATTCTATCAAACATTCAAAGCAGAACTAATACCTATTCTCCTGAAGCTATCTCAAAAAATAGAAACAAGGAAAACTTCCAGACTCTTTTTATGAAGCCAGCATTACCCTGATCCCCAAACCAGGCAAAGACCCCACCAAAAAGGAGAATTTCAGACCAATATCCCTGATGAATAGGATGCCAAGATTCTCAACAAGATCCTAGCTTAATAGGATCCAACAGTACATTAAAAAGATTATCCGCAGTGACCAGATGGGATTTATCCAGGGAATGTAAGTGGGGTTCAACATTTGCAAATCAATCAATATAATAGAACAAATCAATAAGAGAAGAGAGAAGAACCACATGGTCCTCTCAATTGATGCAGAAAAAGCATTCGACAAGATACAGCATTTGTTCCTGATTAAAATGATTCACTGTATAGGGATAGAGGGAACACTCCTCAACTTCATAAAATCTATCTATGAAAAACCCACAGAGAGGGCACCTGGGTGGCTTAGTGGGTTAAGTCTCTGACTTTGGCTCAGGTCATGGTCTCAGGGTCCTGAGTTTGAGTTCTGCATCGGGCTCTCTGCTCAGCAGGGAGCCTGCTTCCCCTCTTCTTCTGCCTGACTCTCTGCCTACTTGCGATCTCTCTCTCTTTGTCAAATAAGTAAATAAATAAAAATCTTTTAAAAAGATAAAAAAAGAAAAACCCACTGCGAATATCATCCTCAATGGGAAAAAGCTGACAGCCTTCCCTTTGAGAACAGGAACACGACAAGGATGTTCACTCTCACCACTGTTATTCAACATAGTACTGGAAGTTCTAGCAACAGCAATCAAACAACAAAAAGAAATAAAAGAAGATAGTCAAACTCTCTCTCATCACAGATGACATGATACTTTATATGGAAAACCCAAAAGACTCCACACCCAAACTTCTAGAATTCATATAGCCATTCAGTAATGTGGCAGGATACAAAATCAATGTACAGAAATCAGTTGCTTTCTTATACACTAACAATGAAAATATAGAAAGGGAAATTATAAAATCAATTCCTTTTGGGCGCCTGGGTGGCTCAGTTGGTTGGACGACTGCCTTCGGCTCAGGTCATGATCCTGGAGTCCCAGGATCGAGTCCCACATCAGGCTCCCAGCTCCATGGGAAGTCTGCTTCTCCCTCTGACCTTCTCCTCACTCATGTTCTCTCTCACTGTCTCTCTTTCAAATAAATAAATAAAATCTTTAAAAAAAAAAAGAAAATCAATTCCTTTTACTATAGCACCAAGAACCATAAGATACCTGGGAGTAAACCTAGCCAAAGAGGTAAATGATCTGTACTCGAGGAACTATGGAACTCCTGATAGAAACTGAAGAAGACCCAAAAAGATGGAAGACCATTTTATGCTCATGGATCAAAAGAGTAAACATTGTTAAAATATCTATACTGCCTAGAGCAATCTATACTTTCAATGCCATCCCAATCAAAATTGCACCAGTGTTTTTCAAAGAGCTGGAACAAACAATCCTAAAATTTGTATGGAATCAGAAGAGAACCCGAATTGCTAAGGAAATATTGAAAAAGAAAAACAAAACTGGGGGCATCACGTTGCCTGATTTCAATCTTTACTATAAATCTGTGATCACCAAGACAGCATGGTACTGGCACAAAAGCAGACACATAGACCAGTAGAACAGAGTAGAGAGCCCAGATATGGACTCACAACTCTACGGTCAAATAATCTTTGAAAAAGCAGGAAAAAAAATATACATTGGGGAAAAAAAAGCCTCTTCAATAAATGATGCTGGGAAAATTGGACAGCTATGTATAGACGAATAAAACTCGACCATTCTCTTACACCATACTCAAAGAGAAACTTGAAATGGATAAAAGACCTCAAAGTGAGGCAGGAATCCGTCAGAATCATAGAGGAGAACATAGGCAGTAACCTCCTTGAAATCAGCCACAGCAACATCTTTCAAGACATGTCCCAAGGCAAAAGAAACAAAAGCGAAAAAGAGTAGCTCATGAGAAGTCCAGCAGGTAAGGAACTGGGAAGAGTGCTACTATGAAATCTCTCCTTTTTAGAGCTGAGCATGCAAATTTTTTGCTTATCAACTTAAAGCAATATACATCTAATATCATGAGTCTTAATGCCTATGCACTGGAAATGGAGGGGATTGTCTGCCTAGCACCCCTCATTCTCATGGGTGCTATAGGGCCTTCTCTATAATCCCTCTCTTAAGACTGTCCGGTCTAGAGACAGACACCGTATGTGAACTGAACCAACTGGAATCTTTATAGGAGTTTTAGATATGGAAACCAAGAAATTGAAGTCAATATCTTTTAGTATGCGAGGTACAAAGGTGGGAGTGTGGGAGTAATTAGTAGCCATGTTGTCTACTCTGCGGATAGGAAAAGGCAGGATGCACCCACTAGTGTGATATTTGAGTTAAACAAAGTTATGAAAAATATGCAAGCTCCAATATGCTATTTAAATCTAAAAGGAAACATAAAAAAAGAAAGAATAATTGATTTAAAAAAACGTTAGCTGAAGTGCTAGGTGACAGAATTCCATTTATTTGACTGAGGTGGAAATATTCGATAAAAGAATGTTTTGAACCCAGTTGTCAGTGGCAGGATTGATGTCAGTCTGTCTGTCTACTGTTCCAGGTCTTTCATTCTGTCCCCAAATGACAGGTCAATAACAATTTTAACACACTACAACGGTGGTACCAATTCTTCTTTGAAGAGTAAAATTGTCTCCTTGAGGAGGTTTAAAATTAAATCAGAGAATGTTCAGTACATCAAATTAATGTTTTAGTAATAGGATAAGAATTATATGCCCATATTTGGTGTTAAGTATTTATGATGTTTAATAAATATATTAATTATCTATTGATACTATGATGATTGATTTATGTGTCAGCTTGGCTAGGCCATGGTGCCCAGTTTAGTCAAATACCAGTCCAGTTATGGCTATAAAGGTAAGTTTTAGATGAGATTACTATTTACCGGTATATTTTGAACAAAGCAGATTACCTTCTATAAAGTGGATGGCCCTGATCTAAGCAGTTGAAAACCTTAAGAGACAAGATCGAGGTTCCTAAAAGAGGAGCGAGTTCTGCCACTCCCCTCCCCCGCCCCCACACCCACAGATTGCCTTTGGACTCCAGGTTGCAACAACAACTCTTGCTGGAACTGACGGCTTGTCAGCCTACTCAGCAGATTTTGGACTTGCCAACTCTCCATTCTCTCTCCTTCTGTACACATACAACCACACCCCCACACCCACACACATTGGTTTGTTTTTCTAGAGAATCCTGACTATACATACTTATGACAAATACTCAAAAAATTATTGACTTAAGGCAACAAACATTTATTATCTCACAGTGTCTATAGATCAGGAATCAAGGTGCAGCTTTGCTGAATGCTTCTGCCTTAACGTCTCTTCAAGGCTGTAATCAAGGTGTTGGAGATGCAGTCTCATCTGAAGGCCCAGGTGGGGGGTGGATCTGCTTCTACATTCACTCACCTGGTGGTTGGTAGGATGTTTTCTCATGGCTTGTTGAACTGAATGTCCCAGTTCCTCACTGGTTGTTTCCTAAAGGCTTCTCTCATTTCCTTGCCTTGTGGGTCCTCTGTAGGAAAGCTCTCGATGTGGAAGGTGGCTACGTTAGAGCAAGCAACCAAGGGAGGAAGAGAGATCACCACAGACAGAAGTCAGGTTTTTTACAATCTAATCTTAGAAATAAGAGAGTGTCATTTCTCATGGAAATTCACTGGAAGTCACAAAACACCAGCCCTCCAAGAGGAGGGTATTAGATAAGAATGTGACTACCAGCGGCATCTGGGTGGCTCAGTCGGTTAAGCATCTGCCTTCTGCTCAGGTCATGATCTCAAAGTCCTGGGATTGAGCCAGGTATTGGGCTTCCTGCTCAGCAGGGAGTCTGCTTTTCCCTTACTCCTGTGTGCACTCCTGTGTGCATGCTCTTTCTCCTGCTCTCTCTCAAATAAAATTTTAAAAATAGATATAATTGAATGATTGATTTGAACTTGTAATTTAATTGAATTTAGAATTTTTCTAAGTTTGCAAACATTGCTAAATGCATGAGAGAACTTCATATTTGGCATATTTATGAATTTAGTTTAGGAGATTTACTAGAGCAATTTAAATAGCTGAGAAAGTACCTGAGAAAATTTTGCTTCTTATGTCAAGCCAGATCAGGCAACAAATACGTTAATTATAAATGCGGTCTGTTAAAAGCAATTAAATTAACTAATTTGTAAGAAGGCTGATTGTTCAGTGAGTTCTGCAACCTGAGCTATTCAGACAGCAGCGACCAATCTGAAAGTGATAGTTAGATTTTACTAATTTGAAAATGGAATTACATGATATATATAAGATAAAGTTAAAAGCTTAAGGAAAACTAAATTCTAGAATTTTTTCACTTTACAAAACTGAATATTAATTTTAAAAAAATCCCAGTAACTAAGATATGTCCTCTCTGTGCAAAAAAAAGAAAAAAGAAAAAACCTGAGAAAAAAAATAAAATCTTACATTGACAAAAGCCAGTCTGTGGAGAGAGAAAAAAAAAATTCAAATAGGTGAGAAGAAAAGGGCAGTGATGATACTTTGGTGATCTTTTCAGCAGTCCCTTCATACCTGTCCTTCTGTTCTTGGTGTGCTAAGAATTACTTTCACTGGAAACTAGGGGTGTCAACTCAGATACATTTTTTCCCAGAATCCCTTTTGCAGAAATGTCATTCGTGAAATACAAACTGGACATAGTATCTTCCCCAGTAGTAGTAATTTTCTGAGAGCCAGAAATGCTCTCCAGTGTGGAAACCCTGAGACCCAGAGCTCACTCCTGAGCTGCCATTCTTCCTTTCCAGGTCAATTTCCTGTTTATTAAAATAATGTGAATTTAATACTGGACAGCTGCCTCATATAACTATCGAGAAAATAAATAATAAACTTTGACATGTGTTGAAAAGAATATTTAAAGTTGCTGGCACTCCAGTTCCATGTCCGTGGTCTCCCCAAGGTAGTTTAAATTTCATGTGTTTTGTAATATTGGGATAATAATGGCATCTGTCTTAGAAGATTGTTACCAGGTTGGAAGTGAAGAGCTTGACACGATGTCTGGAACAGCGCAAGCCCTCAATAAATGCCACTGATGATGTTGATACTGCTTTTTTAAACTTTGCACACGGCAACACAGAAAATCTGTCAGTGGCTCTCCCTCCTTTCCACTGCTCATTCCCCATACAGTGCGGCCGATTCTGATCTGTGATGGTGCTCCTGTCTGTGCCTACCTCTTCATCTCCATTATTATTACATTTATTAAGGCCTCATCATCTCTCCTATAGGATTTTGCAAATCTTTTCCCATTTAGTTATCTGCACATCCAGGACAGCTTTTGTCTATTCCATTCTGAACACATCCCAAGAATATCTTTTCAAACACAACCTTTTTCATACTTTTCCTTATGAACATCCATGAAAGGTTCTTTATTGCCAACACAAAGCACAGAGCTCTTAGAATGACACATGGGATGCTTTACACTAGCTTCCAGTACTCAATTTTATGCTGAACTCACAGAGAACTGATTATAGTTTGCTAAACTAATTATGCAGTACGCCTCTCCGTAGGACATCTTCCACACAAATTCTTAAAACTCTTTTGAGGCTGGGCTCAAAATTTTCCTTTTTTATGACGCTTCCTCTTCCCTGACTCACTCAGAGCAAAGTTTCCATTATAATTTTCCCATCAGCCTTCTGCATAAAGCCATTACAATCTTTATGTTTGTTTCCCAAACACAATTGAAGGCAAGCATGTGACTCACGTACTCAACCGTGGCTCCTTGATGTCTAGTACTATTCTTGAAGCAAAGGATTATTCAGTAAATGTATGTAAAATGGAAAGGTAGATCTATTGCTATTCTTGAAATGTACAATATTAAATGTAATTTAAATTGAAAATTAAATTTAAAACTTCAGTCAGTAAATATCCTACTTAAGATATCTAAGAAAATTGTTTTTTTTTTTAAGTTATTTGTTCTTTTAATTTAGTGATTCATCACTTAACATATAACACCCAGGCCTCATAACAAGTCCTCTCCTTAATGCCTGTCACCTTTCTAGCCCGTCCCCCACCCCACCTCCCTCTGTCGCCCCTCAGTTTGTTCTCTATAGTTAAGAGTCTTTTATGGTTTGCTTCCCTCTCTCTCTCTGTCTCTTTTTCTTCCCATAGGTTCACCTGTTTTGTTTCTTAAATTCCGCACAAGTAAGATAAGAAAATTATTTAACTTTCCCTCCTATTGGGGAAGACTGTTTAGACTATAATACAGAACTAAATTAGTAAAGCAAGTTTATGGGACGCCTGGGTAGCTCAGTAGATTAAGCGTCTGCCTTCAGCTCCTCATGATCACATGTCATGGTCCTGGAATTGAGTCCCGCGTCTGGCTCCTTTCTCAGCGGGGAGCCTGCTTCTCCTTCTACCTGCTGCTCTCCTTGCTTGTGCTCTCTTTCTCTCTGGCAAATAAATAAATAAATAAAATCTTTTTTTAAAAAATAAAGTAAATCAAGTTTGTCCCTTTAGGTAGTGGAAAAGGGAAGAACAGAAAAGTGTTTCGTTCTTTGTTTTTCCGTGCAGCTTAAGACACAGTTAGAGTAATATTTTCTTTTTCATGGTATGTTCTTTTTTTGTTGTTGTGTAATTTTATTTTATTTTATTTTTTCAGTGTTCCAAGATTCATGAATGTACCACACCTAGTGCTCCATGCAATATATGCCCTCCTTAATACCTACCACCAGGCTCAGGAATCTCCCCACCTCCCGCCCCTCCAAAACCCTCAGTTTGTTTCTCAGTTAAAGTAAGATTTGTCACAAACTGCAATACAACAGAGTTGATGGACTGTATTTAAGTGAAACAAAAGGGAGCTTTAAGAATGGCTTACTATTTATTTATTTTTTTGTTGTCCTGTTAACAAGGAGAACAGCAGAAGAGATGAATTCAGGGAAGCTTGTGACTGAGAATTCCTATGGGGATTCAGCTCTTCTCTCTACTTTAAAATGCTTGAGAAGCCAAGAAGAGGTGAATGAAAAAAGACACTAGCATTTGCCTTAGAAACCTTTAAAAATGAGCAGTTTTTTAAAAGAGAAAGTTTTATTGGAGATTGCCAGCCTTTCTGGCTTTCTAGACATCAAGTTGTGTTGTGTTTTGTGTGTTTTGTGTGTGTCGTGTGGTGTGTGTGTGTATGTGTGTGTGTGTGTGTGTGTGTGTGTAAGAAGATCTCCAAAAAGTGTTTATCTGCTGATTTATTTATTTATGTCTCTTTAAGTTTTGAATGTCTTATAGCAATGATGGAAAACAGGATTGTTTGGAGTTGGCAATTCCTCATTACGTACTCACCATAACTTGTAATAAGATGAACAAAGATGATGGGAAGAAGAGATCAATGCCTGCTCCCTTGCATTGTGCCTGAAGTGATACTGAGAGGCAGCATCCCAGCAACCCTGGTGACTGACTTGTGGTGTGTTAGAACACATGAAAAAAGAATTGTCCGGGATGGAGTCCTGTGATGGACGAGGAGGTTTGGGATCCTTTCTCATACACGCCCTGCCCCCTCCAACCCACTAAACAGTTCAAGTCAACTGGCTAGTAAAAAGCACTTAACTTGAACCAGTGGGGTTTGGGGAGCCACGGAAAGGCCCGCTTTTCTGTCTTAGGTGCTACTATTACAATATGAAAAGCTTATTTATTGTTCAACTGAATCTGAATCAACGCTGATTACAAACATCTGTACGTAGGCAATTAAATTCAGAAATCTATGCCTTATGCTTTTAAACCAGGCTAAATCTGAAAAACATTTTTCTCTCTAGTTTAGCTAAATCTCCTTCTAGTATCTTTAGCCTAAAATTCGCTTCACCCCCATCACCCACCCCCTCAATTTTAATTCTCTTCGCTTTGCAGGAATCCTATCCTCACCATCCCCCTTGCACAGAGTCCTACGCCTGGCCTTATGGGATAGATTCAGAGAGAGGATAAAAGAGAAACAGGATAAGCAAAAGCCAGAGGCGGGGCTTGGGGAAGCCTGTAATTTGATAAGGATTAGCTCAGATAAGGCAGGATTGGCAAATTGTGGTCTGATTGTGAAAAGTCTGAAATGTCTGGCTGGAGCTCCAGATTTCATGCCTTTGGAAGTAGGAGGCAGGAAGTTTTGAGTTGCGGAGTGACCTGGTTAGATGATACAAACACAATATTGAGGGTTAATTGACTAGGACAGACATGGGAAGCTTGAGAGTAATTATGAGAAAATTAAAATATATTAGCACATGTAAGATGTTATGAGAATCTGATCTTAGGCAGTAGAAGTGGGTCAGAGAAAAAAGGATAGGGAAAACAAAAAGACCTCAGGCTAGAAAGATTGAATTCTCTGTCTCAGTTTTATAACAGCATCATGTTCACCATCATGAAACCCTAGGTGTCTACTTGGGTAATCTCATAAATATATAACACCCCTTAACTGATAAGATATGTGAAGAGGATACAACAACAACAAAAAAATCATTTTATCATATCATCTTAGTGACCACCAGAAAAGAGTGATAAAATTCATTTAAGAAAACTGATGTTGGGGCTCCTGGGTGGCTCAGTGGGTTAAGCCACTGCCACATTTTCTACTTTCAGGGCAAATGTATTTCACTTGGAGTATTCTCATTCCAATGGTATATTATACCACATCCCTTACACTTCTTCTTAGTCACAGCCTTGTTCCCTGGAGAAAACTGGGTCTATTCTACCTTACTCCAAACAACTCCAAGTATGTGAAGCTCTGTGCGTTTCTCCTGTTGCACTTAAGACAAAAATCCAAACTCCAGATCTCCAAAGTCCTCCTAAAATGTGATACTTTGACTCCAACCCAGTATCCTAAAAGTCATCTGATCAAGACAAAGAAGAGTGGAAATGTTAACTTCTGGTGTTTGGGAAACTTACGTTTTTAAAGACAGTCTAGAATGCTTTAACCACTTAATAGACATTTCATTCCGCAATTCAATAATCTCTATTTGATGCACATCATATTCCATGTACTGGGTGTTTTTTTGTTGTTGTTGTTTTGGTTTTTTGGGTTTTATTTTTTTAAAGATTTTATTTATTATTTATTCAGAGAGAGAGAGAGAGAGAGCACGAAAGCATGAGTGGGAGGGGCAAAGGTGGAGGGAGAGAGAAAATCCAAAGCAGAATCTTCTCTAAGTGCAGAGCCCGTTGTGGGGGTCCATCTCACAACTCTGAGATCATGACCTGAGCCAAAGTCAAGAGTCAGATACTGAACTGACTGCACCACTCAGGTGCCCCCCCCATGTACTCTTTTCTATGCTGGGATTAGATGGAGAACAGAAACCGGATAAAGTTAGAGCAGAAAAGCCATAGCGCTGCAAAAAAAATAAATGACCAAGACAAACTCATTGACAATCAATGCTATGAAGGTAAAAACTAAAACAAGTGTGATGGGATGGCCTAGGGTAGGAGAGCTGAACGGGCTGACTCTTAAACTGGGGCTGACTCTTAAACTGTGTTCTTCCCCACATGTGATGCTGGTGCGAACAATGTTCCATTCTCTTAGCAGCCACTTTATATTAGCTTGTCTGCCTCTGAAACCAATATGCTTATGGGTTTTTGAATGGCATGTGCTGAAACTGGCTCCCAGCTTTGGGCTTTTCTTTCTGTACTTCCTTTTTCTCTATAATTCTGCTCTCTCAAATCCTTGCCACTTTGTTGTTGTCCTAAGCTCCAATACTTGTCCTGCCATCATGTACCATTTTTTTAAAAGATGTATTTATTTACTTTACAGAGAAAGTGACTGAGTGAGAGTAAGAGGAGCAGCAGAGGGAGAGGGGGTGAGAATCTCAAGCAGATTCCCCACCAAGTGTGGATCCTGATGTGCTCAATCTCATGACCCTGAGAATTGTTACCTGAGTTGAAATCACAACTGGACAGACACCCTTGCTTAATTGACTAAGTTACCCAGCCACTCCTGTGCAACATTTTACCTCCGTTCTATTTCACTTCTTTGCAACTTAGTAGCTGTGATCTACTGTTTTTCAGCACTCTTGAGGGTTTAAAAATTATCCAGTGTCTCCAAGGAGAAGTAGTAAAAACACCACACTTATTTCAGTGAGTTTCTATTCTCTCCCGCATCTTGGGCCCTCAAAATTCTGATTGCTTGGATGGATAGCTTTCCTTTGCCATCAGTGAGATGTGTTTTATTATTATTATTCAATCAACCTTTTTGGTTTTCATTTTTTTTTTTTAAGAATTTATTTATTTGAGAGAGAGAGACAGAGAGAGAGAAAGGATGAGATGGGGAGGGCTGGAGGAAGAAGCCGACTTGCCACTGAGTGGGTACCCCCAAGTGGGACTTGATTCTAAGACTCAGCATCTTGCCCTGAGCTGAAGGCAGACACTTAACCAATTGAGTCACACAGGAGCCCCATTAGTTTTCTTTTTCTTTCTATCTCCCTTTCCTTCCTCCTTCTCTTCTCCCCTCGTCCTCCCCTCTTTTTTTCTTTCTCTTTCTTTGTCTCTCCCTCCCTTGATTCTTTCCTTCTTTCCTTCCTTTCTTCCTTGAAGCCCATCAAGACCAGAGGCTACTTGGTAATTTTTGTTATCGAGCATACTGTATTTTAAGTATTTTTTTTCTGTTTTTAGATTTTCACATATTTTTCTATACAATCTTTGCTTTCAGAGACTTCTTATACCAGTTAGCATTTTCCCCATAACAAAGAACTCATACATTTGTGGATTAAAACAGCAATTTATTTATCTCACAATTCTATGGGTTGGCGATTTGGGCTGGGCTCAGTTGAGTAGCTCTGCTACATGAGTTAGGGTTGGCTAATCTTGGATGGTTCACTCACACATCTGTGGCAAGCTACTGAAGTCTCTGGGAACTGGCCAGTTAGCGGGGTTGGTTCTCCTCCATGTGGTCTCTCATGCATCAACTGGTTAATATCAGGCTTGTTCATGAGGAGGGGGGATTCCATGCACAAAAGTAGAAGCAAGCAAAACCCTCATCAGATATCACACAATACTCATTCTCCTGCACTGTTTTGACAGAGGAGGTTACAAGATCAGCCTATGCTGAGGTGCAGAAACAGCTGTTGTTGAAAGAGACTGCAAAGAATTGTGGCCATTTTTTTTTTTTTTTTTTACAGTCTACATGCTTGATAAATCATTAATTCTAATAATAGAAGTTTCTTGGACTTTTGTACATTGATAGTCACATTCACAGAAAATAATGATAGTTTATTTTTTCCTTTCCAATTTTTATACTGCCTTTTCATTGCCTGATTGTAGTGGATAGATCATTCAGTCTCAAATGAAACCTGAGATAGTGAACATTCTTGATTTGTTCCCAATTATAGAGGGAAAGACTTTTTAAAACATTTCACTGCTAACATCCTTTACTTTTTTGGTGGATACTTTTCATGAGACTAAGAAATCACTCTTCTATTATTAGTTTTTTATACACATTGTTGTCATAATTAAGAAAAGATGTTGAATTTCATTTTTTCTGCATCTATTAAGATAATCATGTGATTTTCCTTTTTATTATGTTAATATGTTCATTTTCACTGAATATATTTGAAAGTTGAACTAAATTCAGTTACTATAACAGCCCAACTTGTTTTCTGTTATTTTTTGATGTGGAAGAATTTTTGTGTTTTAACTTTTAGGATTTTTATACTTTTATTCATTATGGGAAAAGTGTGATTGGTCTATTTTTTTTTTTAATAGTGTCTTTGGCAGGTCTCAAAGTCAAGATTATAAATTGTGAATTGTCCACTTTTTCTGTACTCTGGAGGAGTGGATATAAAGTTGGAATCACTTCTTCAAATATTCGGGAGGATTAACCAGTGAAGAAATCCAGGCAAAAAAAACCTCTTCTTGGCCTATTGTCTTCTATTTTGTGGGGGAGGGGATTGATGGTACCAAATCTCCTGGGAAGTGGTGTTATTTTTACACATTCTGTCCTGTCAATCCAAGTTTCATAACCCAAAGTTTATTTTAAGTCTTAAACACATAAAAGGTTTTTTCATTCTGATTTGTAATTTCTTTAGCTGAGCAATTCTCTAAAAAATTAGTAGATTTTTGATCTATTTACTCTAGTCAATTTTGTTTACCTGAAAAAAATCTCAAATATCTTTAATTGTGATAGTAGTCATAATTCTCAAGCCTGATGTTTCTTTGTACCTCCTCCCCACATTCTTCTCTTCTTTCAGCACAAAAGCAGCTGTGTTGAGATAAGGAGGTCTAGCAATTGTGCAGACTTATACTTTTTTTTAAGTTTTATTTTAATGCCAGTTAGTGTAATATTAGTAATATTTTAGTGTAAAATTAGTAATATTAGTTTCAGGTGTACAATATAGTGGTTCAAGTTACACACAACACCTGGTGCTCAACACAGCTAGTGCCTTCTTAATTCCCATCTCCTATTTTGTCAGTCCCCCCTCACCTCCCCGCTGGTGGCTGGTGACCATCAGTGTGTTATCTATAGTTAAGAGTCTGTTTCTTGGTTTGCCTCTCTTTTTATCTCTTTGCTCATTTGCTTTGTTTCTTAAATTCTACATATGAATGAAATCATGTGGCATGTCTTTCTCCGACTGACTGACTTTGCCTAGCATAATACTCTTTACTTCCATCAATGTAGTTGCAAATGTCAAGATTTCATTCTTTTTTATAGCTGAGCAATATTCTTTTGTGTACAGATACCACATCTTTATTCACTCGTAGTCGATAGACACTTAGGCTCTTTCCACAATTTGGGTGTTATAGATAATGCTGCTATAAACATGGGGGACTTTATACTTTAATGCATTTTTAATACATCTTTAATGTAGAAAATACTTCTTAGTCTTACCTTTTTGTATTTGAAATCTAAAGCCAGTTAAATTTTCCAACCCAAAGGCTCCAAATTTCTGGATTCTTTACTCTCCTCTCCCTGCCATTTTTATCACAAACTAGCCAGTTCCAGCCTGAGCGCACCTCTGGTTTCTCTGCCTTGCAAATGTATCCAGAAAATACTCAAACACATTACTAGCATTCTGTCTTCCAACCTCTTCACCTAGAAATCATCCTCAGAAGGCACAGAAGCAATATCATTAGCAAACGTTTTATTTTTGCTTTACATCGTCCTCCATTTTTCTAGCCTCACTGCCCACTATCACCTACTAAGCCAATGCCACATAGGTAGGATTTGGTTGTTGTTTGGCAGCATTCCATTTCTATAACAACTGTATAGCTAAGGTATAGTGCTATAGGAGATGCATCCCCAAATTGCAGAAACTTAACCAAATAGAATTTATTCCTGTCAGACACAGAATTCAATGTAGGTGTATAGTGGGCAGCATTCCAAGACGGTGAGTTAAGGATTCAGGCTCCTTCTGTCTTGCAGCTCCACCATACTTCAAATCCCCAGAGTTTACTCAGAGAGTGGACAAGGAAATTCCTCACTTCCAGGAGAGAGACCTCACAATGCTTACTTGTAGGATTGCTACCACTGCTATTGATCAGTGACCCTGGTCTCCCCTTTTCCAAGAGAGATTTTATTGTAGATTTTCTACCACTGGTCATCATTACAAAGGGTGTGTGTGAACAAGTTAGATAAATTTTCTTTTGAGTTCACAGGTCACTGCTCATGAGAAGCCACATGTCTTGATGGAGAGGACTGTGCATCTACTGGAGATCTGGATTTGAGTTGCATGTGGTAACTGCATGGGATATTAGGTTGTTTCCCTCGAGCAGGAATGTGTGTATTCAGTGTGAGGAGCAAGGGCTTTATAGAGATTGCTAGGTGTGGCAAAAAATACACAAAGAATGCATTTGCTTGTCAAAAATGTATGCTCCCTTTCTATTGCATAGAGTTGTTTTGGGAAGCCTGTGTCTACAGATTCTACATTTCCCAGCATTGCTTGCATTTGGATAGGGTCATAGGACTAGATCTCACCAATGGGCTATGAGTAAAAATAATTTATGTTACCTGCAGGCTGAAATGTTTAAGAAGCAGTTTTCTTTCCCAGTCTACTGCTGAAAGTAAACTACCCCAAAGCCCTAGACAGTGGAGCTATAAGGCAGAGGATCCTGAACCACTTCTGGAAAGTTGCACTCTGAATACTAGCATTGGATTGCTGTGGAAGCCAAGAAAAAAGTTTGATTATGTTAAGCCACGAATTTCCAGGTATGTCTGAATCTTCTGCTACTCTTACTCAATGATTACAAAGTATACATAGTTCTAAAAATTCATTTGTGATTACAGGAGCAAAACATTTGGAAGCCAGAGATCTATTCTAGTTCTTCCATTCTATCTATCTATCATCTATCATCTATTTATCTATTTACCTATATCATCTATCTCTTCGTGTATATGAAACTTATGTATATATATGCACATATATGAATTTAAGGGCAGATAAATAAAAGTTTATTTACACTTACACACTTAAATTTTAGATAATGGTGTCTGATTAGCGTGCAGTTGCTTTAGGGCAAACTAAATCTGGGAATTTACCACCTCATTCTCTTACAATTTAAACTCAACCAGTTGAGCCCAAGCATGATAGGATTTACTATGATGATCAACATGTTTTAGTATCACCGAATCCTTTTTTAGCTTCTATGCAGTAATGGTGAGACAGTATTTCTTTTTTTATTTTTGCAACAGTATTTCTTAAGTACGTAGCTAAAGTCACAGCATAAAACAAACAAGACAAATGATCTTAAGGATGAGTGATAGGAATTAGTAATAAATTAGTAATAAATCTGAGTGCATAAGTGCATGGGCTGTTAGTTATCTGCAAGTTATCTACAGGGTCATTAGCTACTGTGCAACCAAACCCCAGACCACTGCACTATTTTATTATGGAGTTAGAGTGCTATCTTTACTCATGGCTCTTAAAAAATAAGCTCTAGTGGGTGCTAAGTAGCAAGCTCAAATCTATGGTTGCAGCAGGATAAATATCAAATGTATGTTGTGTCTGTCACTTGTCTATTTATTCTCAAATCCATTCCCTTCCATTATATTGCTCAGCCCTGTATCACAATGGACAGATCCTGCAAACTCCATTTTCCTTCCTCAAGAACAGAACACTGAAGGACAGGCAGATAGGAGATTTCAGGATCATTTCCATCCTCTCCTCTCTCCTAAGGGGACATGTCTGGCAGTGGCTGCCTCCTGCAGGGTTCCAGCTCCCACCAGGCAGCTCCAACCCTGTAATCCTAGCCTTGCTTGGTAACCTTCCCAGTTGCTTCCGGGTTCTGACACCATCCTGAATCCCACCAAGATATGGAGGTGATCGGGCCTTCCTGCTGGTTGCTTTGTCATCCCATCCATTTCCTTTGGTTCTTCAGTTCCTCTAAAACCTTTGCATCTATTTCCCCATATTAGATTCCTCAGACTTGAATGCTCTGCCAGATCAGATCTTAATCAATGCATTAATATTTGTACTAATATCCACATAGAACACAATTTATTGAAACATGTACATATAAATGTATCAACAAAGTAACTGGGAATTTTTTGTTGAATGAGAGAATTTATGTGTGAAAGTGTCATTTGAAATCTGGGTCAAAAATATATTTTAATGGTTTAAAATTAAACATAAAAATTTCTTTTAAAGGGGCAACTGGGTGGCTCAGCCGGTAGAAGATCTGACTTTGGCTCAGGTCATGATCTCAGAGTCCTGGGATCCAGCCCTGCATCCGTCTCTGTACTCAGCAAGGAGTCTGATTCTCCTTCTCCCTCTGCCCCTCTGCCTGCTTGTGCTCTCTCTCTCTGTCTTTAAAAAAAAAAAAAAAAAAAAATCTGTTAAAATTTAGTGTAACTATATGTTGATAATGAAATTTTAGTAAGAAACAGAAGTTGTGCTAAAACGTTTGAATGGAACCATTGGATTAAAATGGTAGTATAATTAGAAATTCAAAAATAAAATTAGAGGCAATGCTTGCAGTCAATATTAAAACAAGTAGCTTTTGAACCTTTTTGAAACTGACTGTGATTCACAATAATAAAGATCTTAGATAGAGAATGTATATATTACATATCATGAGACAACTGCTGTGTTTTCTACTCATTTTCTTCCATTCTCTTTCACCATATCCTAGTCAATGTGACCCACAGAGTTTTGAAAACATGGTTCTAGGTGTGCTATAGGAACCATAACAGTCTTCACAGATTTATCCAAGAGATTAAGTTATTACTAATCCTTGTTCACTCTGTCTTCCTCTACTGCTTTTGTTAGCTCAGCATATTTTCCCACATTTTGGTAATGGCAGCATAATTTTCCACTTGGAATTATTCCTGCCCACCTCTCCTGTCCCGCAATGCTCTTTTTTCACTACCTCTGGGAGAGGCATGTCATCTGGTTCTGGTCAAGCAGAATGATCTCTGACCACACAGACTGTCTCAGTACCCAGTACATAATCTACACAAGGCCAATGAGATCTGCTGTCAGAAACAAGTACTTCTGCCAGACTGAAAGCTGGTGAAACTCTGGCTATCGATCCTGAAGCCATCATATGGACAGAGCTGCCTAGGAGGGAAGCTAACAAAAGGGAGGAGATGAAAGACTGAAGCCAGCATTTGTGACCCAGTAGACAGTCACCCCCCACCCCCTACCCCGCCAGTGCATGAGTAAATTCACCTTTAGAAATTCAAATGTGAGAAAGAAGCTCCCCTTCAGATGATATTTAGTATGCGAAATCACTGAATTTTATTAAAAATTTACATCCTCAGACCTCTTCAGTAGCCTCAACTTGTGAACAGATAGAAGAAAAATAGAAATCATCATAGTCACTTAAACTTTAAATGGCACAGTAAGTATCTGAAATTATTTGGATACAAAAATTAAGTTTGTTGGACATTTCAATGCCATTATCAAGTCTTAATCTTATTTCATTGTCCACATATTTTTAGTTAGGCTGTTCTGGGAACTCCCCATTTATTAAGAAAAGTACATTTGAAAAAAAAATACATATTATTTACATTAGGATTTTCACTGAAAAAATACAGTTAAAGAAATTAAGGCTTCCCCTCCCCCAAATTTAATTTTTTTTTTCCCAACCAGTATGCCGAGATATTGTATAGCGGTATATATTTATTTAAAAAGCTATTTATAGCAGATACATTTTAATGTAAAATAAACTTTTACAACATAGCTCCCTTTTTTTCAGTTCTACTCCGTATTTGATTTTAAATGTCTGCAGAGTTCACTGATTTGGAACAAATTCCATTCAAAGCACAGAGTATACTAAAGGGTGCCCATACAAGAAAATCATCTATAAATGAGAAGTTTTTAGCTACAGCGGTTAACACTACAGTAGGAAAATATGTAAGGTAAGTGACATTGCCACATGCCTGTATTATTCCCTGATGAGTTGCCACCACAATGTATAATCCTTCTCTATCAGACATTCACAGATGCTCATTGTTGCTTTTCAAATACATTATGTGAAACTCTGGACAGGAGTTATTCTTATTAAAATTACTCCTAAAAAGTGAATACAGTAGGCAGTATTTCCCTATGGCAGAATTAAAGCAGAGCAAGTGATGGTAACACTCCGGTGTCTCTAGAAAATCCTCATGAGTCTCTCACATGGAGGCCATTTGCTCCAAGATGGGACCTTTGGACTTAACAGGCAGAGTGAATCACTTATACAATTTTCTATGAAAAAATGATTGGTTTGGAAATCTTGTGCTTTCACTATTTGTGGCATTAATTGCTTGCAAATAATGTTACCCAAAGCAGTTGCATTTACTGATCCTTTCTGAAAATACTTGACTGGGAAAATAGCAAAACTTCACAGGCTATCTTTATTTACCTCTTGTTATTATGACTTGGAGCACATAAAAACATTTACAACTGAGGCTGTGGAAAAATTGATTTCTTCTCCTCAATAGCTATATATAGAATACTAATTAAATTCTGGAGATTAGAAAAAGAAGAGAGTTCTATTAAAAATTAGGCACTATGGAACTTGGTACAAATGAAGTAACCTGAAAAATGTTACATTTGAATTTTTTTTCTTTAATGAGGTGATCTTAAATATAATATCTTAAGAGCACTACCGTTTTTGCTATAACTGTTAAATATTTCATTCCTGAGATTTCTGGAGGAAATTAAATTTCTTAAAGTAAGCAAACAGGAAAGAAATTGTTTTCCTAGATGGGAGGCTGAACTGTGGATCAATATCTCAGCCAGTTACTTTTCATTTTCCCATACATCAGATTCCTCATTTGGGATATATTCACACTGTAGTTTATTCTTTAACTACTGGTCCCAAAATATGCCACATCTGTAAAGAGCTGAAATGTTCAGCTGAAAGATGGAATATAAGTAAAAGTTATTGTTACTAAAAATTTGCCATTTTAGGTAGCTTCTCTTTTTTCAAGTGAAAACATAAAAACAAAATGAGATTTTTACATCTGGATTGATTAAATAACAATTCAAGTATCTCCTTTAAAATGATATTCTGAAAAACATTAATGTTTATGTACCACAAATTTAAATACGTTTTCTGAAATGCAGAATATTCCTTGGATATTCTTTGTTTCAATCATTACATGGACTATAAAGATCAAGTTAGCTTTGGTTCACATCCTTATTTTTGATAGTTCCTGATTTTTATCCAAATACCTAACTAATCATTTAGAAATAAAGTTAATATCAAATGCATGGAAGAAAGCTTCAGAGAATAACATAATTACATTTCATTTAAAAAGCTATATTCTAATGAAGTTATAGTCTAATAGAAGTCATTTGTTCTTGTTATGGCAGATATGTAAGATGTTCACTGAGTTTTTGCATGAAATGGAGTCGTTTCATAGTCTTGAAAATGAATTCCCTTAGAAGTTGTGATCTTCATAATAGCGCCATTCAAACCATCATCTTCAATAAGTGTTATTAATCCACTTGCAATCATTGATGGGCTAAAAATAAAGGGAACATTGGTTTTTAAAAACCCAACATAAGGCATAATTATCACTACACTTTGAATTGTTTTTGAAAAAAATCTACCTTTAACATGTAATAGGGAACTGGATATCATGAAGCTATGGTTACCTCCATATTTTAGTCAGTTAGATAGATATCAACTAAATCAGATGATAAACTGAGTGGTAGATTTCCATGCCATTCTGACAGGAAGAGTTTATGAACTTATATTTATTGTTCAGAAAATGATTATTTTCTTTTTTTTTTTTTTTTTTTTTTTTTTTTTAGAAAATGATTATTTTCTCATCTTTATCTTATAGTAGATCTTAGGCTTACCAGATAAAAATGGTATCAAAATAGAAATGTGAGGAATTATAGAAAACATTAACTGAACATCTATTATCTACTTGTTGCTCTTTTAAAAACCTTCCACATATCAATGTATTCGCGGACTTTCCAAAAATGCTATTTTAGCATTATTTCTATTCTATAAGTGAGAAAATTGAGGTATCCATGGGTTGACAGATAAGTTTATGGTCAGGGTAGAGGCATGGTTTGCTCCCAGGTGATGGTCTAATTCCTTTGTCATGACAGTTATGACTCTGTGTTGTGAAACCAATTGCTTGAGCTCAGACACTGTTCGCCAAATACGTGTGTTGAGAAACCATTTCTTAGGAAAACGGTTGAATCTAGGGGGCCATATGAAATTTCACAAAAAGTAAATGTGAATATTGCTTGGAATTTAGTCAAATTAGGTATCATAACTTCCACAGGCAACTAAACACCATGTTTGTTTGTTTGTTTGTTTGTTTTTTAATATCTCATTATGGCCAACGGCATTATGATGCTCTGTTTCTTGGAATTCATAATGTGTAAACATTCTATTCAGACACCAAAAAAATATTTTTTTAGTGTGTCTGCCAAACCAGCACTTTGAAGCACCCTTAGTTTCTCAGATTTAAAGGGTTATTTTTTCCCATTTTATTGCTTATGTCCAGATAGTACTTTGCTCCATCATAAAAAGGAAGATTGGTATAGTTTTACTTACTCCAAAATTCCATAGAACTTCATCATATCCTTAATATGATCCTTATATTCTATATATTGTCCCATATTTTCTTCTTTCTCAATGGATTCGAGAATGGGTGTATTAACAAAGCCTGGGCAAATGGCATTCAGTCTAACACCACTGTTCATGAGATTAGCTGCCATCTGTGGATCAGAAGTAGAAAGTTGCAGGTTTCAGTTGCTTTGTAAATGTATACCATGGGACACACTGATAATTAAAACCATTTCAAAGACTCTGATGTGAAAAATACTAGTCAGATATCCTTCTAGCAATCTAACAAAGACAATGTTAAGTTGACTGGTAGCAGGAAATAAAAGAATACATACTTAAAGCATTAAATTAATTCCTGAAAGCCTCAGATAATTAAATTCTTTAAAAATCAATATTTCTGGGAAACTCCTGAAAATACTTGATTATCTAAGCTGCTCTTATCTACTGAACTTTGCAGGAAGCGAAACGTAAAAAGCCAAGGCTCAGAAATTAGTATCTCAGGTTTGCCTTCAAAGATTGTATAACAATCTTTGAAGAGAATATTTCCTTAAAAAATACTGTTAGGGGTAAGTCTGGGACTCTGATTCTAAAGACACTCCTGATAATAGGCACTATGCAGAGGACAATTTAAGCATCTTCAGACTAGCGTTTCTTGGCTCACATTCAACCTATTGATTTTATTTGAACTATTTATAAAACAAAATGTAGTCAATTATTTTTGGATTCCATTTACTTACTTGCTAAAGTTTCTTTGTAACCCTTAAAATCAACAGTCATGGAGTGCTTGGGGTCGTTTATGGATGAGCACAGAGCAAATGTTCCAACCACGATCAAAAAAATGCCCTTGCTTCAGCTCTTACATTATAAACACACGTCCTCTTTGTGATATATTCAGTCTATGTTTTTCCCATTTTCGTGCTTTCTGTTGGTGACTTTGCTACTTAAAACGCCTCCCAAGCATAGTGGTCCCAAGCGAGGGAAGGCTGTCATGTGCCGTACAGAGGAAATTCATGTGTTAGATAAGGTTCCTTCAGGCATGAGGTATAAATACTGTTGCTCATGTTCATATATTACATAGTGAACACCATGCATATTAAATAACATGTCTTCACATAGAAATATATGTAAGACTAGGCTATGTATGGACTGATTGGTCAAGATGCTGTGAGCATAGGCTTGAAGGAACCCCACATTTCCCTGAGGAACAACAGTTCAGTATTCTCTGATGCAGTGTTCGTAAGTGATTTTATAGAGCTAACTACCAAAAATAATGAGAATTGATGGTACAGATTTACATTCTTGTCATTGTAAATAGGAAATTTCTGGTATTTAAAAATTGTTTTATTTTTTTAATTTAAATTCAATTAGCCAACATATGGTACATCATTAGTTTTTGGTGTAGAGTTCAGTGATTCACTAGTTGCATATAATACCCAGTGCTCATCAGGATTATTTTGTTTTGTAATACTTTTATGTGTTCATTAAAAGTTGAATTAAAGATTAAATCTATGCAAGTAAATAAAAATTTCCAATAAATTTGAATTAAGAGCATGAGAGCTGCTTATCTTTCCTTTTGACTGAACACTTACCATTCATGCATCTTAGTTTCTCTATCCCCATCTCTTCTCCAATTCTGTCTGGCCCTTCTCTTGTCTCACCTAGATTAATCATGGCAGAGATTCCCCAAACTGTTCTATCCTCTTCTACACCTGTCCTAATACATTCTCTCAACAATAGCCAGAACGGTCTTCTGAAAATGGAAACCTGATCTTGTCACTCCTTAGCATCAAAGATTTGCTGATGGCTGCAGTCAGAATCCATCTAAGCTCATTCCTGTGGTCCATAAGCTGCTTTTTGTCTAGCTTCTGCTTCTGACTCTCTCCTTGCTCCTCAGGTTCCATTCAAAAATGCCCCCTTTTCAGTTAATAAAAAGGCAAGCATTCTTACTTCATGCCACCATTGCATGTAGTCAATCAGGCCTACACTATTTTTCTTAGCTCTGTACACCTGTCACCCTAGGCCCCAGGGAGACGTCATCCTTGACTACTCTCTCTGGTAAATTCCCGTCCCATCTCTCTGTGCTAGCCTTTTTATCTCCGACAATAAGTAATATCTAGAGCACAATACATGTTCTACTCAAGAAGGCCTCAAGTTAACAATTTTTACATTTGGGGTCAATTTTAAAAATAAAGAGTTCCTTCCTTTTTTTTTTTTTTGACCCTGAGGAAAATTTCAATAACATATCTGTGTTTAGAGATTTCATTCTTAAAAGATCTCTTCTTCATTTGCTCCTTGATGGGATCTGAAAACCATTTTTATAATCACGATTATAGGATAATTTATTTTTCGTTCTTTAAACCAGATGCACTGAATTCTGAATTTATTCCTTCTGCTTTCTAGAACCCATGTTTCACATATGCACAGAAAGAGAACAAGAGATAGTTCGGTTGTTAGATCCTCACCGCTGCTGAGCGTGTGAATCCAATTATGCCGTGCTTGGAAGCACAATAAACAGGCTGTTGTGCTACAGGCATGAGCCCTGAAACAAACAAAACATTTACAGAATTTAACTAAAAAATAAGCAGACAAAAATCCAATAATTGCTACACGATTGAGTAATTTGTGCCTGTTCCATTTGAAACTTATTCTACAAAATACACGAAAATAATTATGAGACATTTTTCCTTCCATGATCTCTACTATATTGGCCAGAATTGATGGCGTGTAAGTTACAGCCTAGGAATGAAGCCAAGAGTGATATGGAAGTCTGTTTCCATGACCCTCGGTCGAGACAAGTACATGTTATCTAAAACATAAGCAGAATCACCTTTAAACCCAGTAAGTTACCACCAATTTTCAGTTTTGAAGACTTGATTTTTAAAAAGGATCTATTCTACATTTTGTAAAACTCCCACATGGCTGAAGTGTAAATTTCAGAAAAGAGACGTGGAGAGGACTTCTCTTTGCTATGAATTAGTAGGCATTTCCCCCATCACTGACTGTACTGATGATCCCTCTAAAGTATTTAAGAAAATTCGAAGTAACTGCTTTTGATTCTGATCTGTAAAAGATACCTAGTTCTTCTTGTCCATGACTCAGGTAAAGAAAGCCAGAAATTAAATTAAAAAAAAAAAAAAAAAGAAAAAAAGAAAGAAAGAAAACCAGAAATAAAGATGTATGATGCTATTTTGTTTCATTTCATAATCATGTGCTCTAACAGAATTCAAGCAATTTCAGAATTGGTTTAATTTTCCACACATACACAATAGTAACTATTGGAATGTATGATTAAATTCCAGGCCTGCAGAAACAGTAATATTGTAACACACGTAGCTTCTCTTCCCCCCTACCTCCTCGCCCAACCCTCAAAAATACACAAAACAATAGGCAAGACCTTTTACTGAAATGTTACTATCTAGTTTATTTCTCATCATTGTCAATTCCATGATGAACAGCAAGGTTTTAAATTAGAGCCATCTGTACATTTCAGTTTTTAACAAATTTCCCCCATTAACTCATTTTAACATTTTTCTAGTTGGTGATTTCTGAGTCAAGAAACAGTGATCTCTGATTACTATAATGTTATTAATATCAAATGTCACGCTAATAAGACTAAATTATTCTGCTGAAACATGTTTATCTCCACCCAGCTAACCAGTCCCAGAGCACCACCAATCAGTTGTTGAGTGTGTTATGCCAAAGTTCAGCAATAAATGCAGACCTTAACCACTCTCTGGGTGCCTGCCAGGTCTCAATTTATAAAGTATGTTTGCTCAACAGCACTTTAAATCACTGAGGACGGTAGATCACACATAGCGCGTCCACCCAGTGATCTCAAAGGACTGTACTGTGTGGCTCTCTCTTGTTGTTGTTGTTTCTTAGGTTAAGTAAAATGTGTGAGTTAATTAAGTTCATCGATGTCAGTCAGCAAGAATTTATGATGCCTGCACAGGGTACACAGGTGTGTTCGGGGTTGGGGACAAAGGGAATAAAGTAGGTGCAGCCAGGCATTGGGGCTGCGTGCTCTTCTAAGTTCCTTGCTGTTTGCCTCTCTGTAAAACTTTACAAGACAAAGGCAGTTGGTTGAAGAATGGTGTTCACGGATGGCAGGAAATGCAGAATGACCCTTCATCAGAGATATGCTGGCGCAGCCACCGAAACAAAAAGCATAAGGACTCCATTCATAAATGTTGTCAAAGATGAATTTAGGATGAATTTTTGTTACTTGTGTGAAGGCACTGAACTTCTGAACCCATGCTAGTTCAAAGTGTCACAGAAGTGAAATAAATCAAATAAGGTGGTTCCATTTAAGAAGCAAGCACAAAACATAGACATTCCTCTAAAGGTACAATTGGAGAGGTGACCAGAATGTGAAAAGTTTGTTTGCATTTTTAAAGTGGCACTTGCCTTTATGAATCTTATTAACATTATAATGACATTTTCACTGACATCCTGAAAAATGTCTACTTGTGCATTGCTTTCCCTTTCTGATATTAGCTCAAAGGCTGTATAAGTCAGTATCAAACATTCAGAAATCGTGTCCATTTTAATTTTTTTACAGCTTTACTGGGGTATAATGGACACACAATAAACTCCATATATTTAAAGCATTGGGTCTGATAAATTCTGACATATGTATACACTCATGAAACCATGATAATGGTTTCATGGAAATCAAGATAATGAACATCTCCATCACCAAAAAGTCTCCTCTTCCCCCTTTGTCGTCTCTTCCTTCTGCTTTCCCCCTCCCTCTAGGCAAACACGGTTCTGCTTTGTGTCACTGTAGTTTATTATACAAACATAATCATATATTATAAAATCTTTTGGTCTGACTTCTTTCACTCAGAATAATTATTAGAAGCTTTATCTATGCTGTAGTGTATATTAATAACTTCATTTTTTCTGAAAAGTATTCCACTGTAAGGATATACCCATCAATTGCATATACATTCATCTGTTGATAGATATCTGGATTGTTTTTACTTTTAGGGTATTATAAGTTAAGAGAATTCTTTTTTTCAATTACTTAAGCAAGTCATAGTTAACTTAGCTAAATAGAGGTTTTTTTTTTTCTTTATCTTCCTATACATATAGATTTTCACTGCTGCTTCTTATGTTTCAAACAGGTAGGGTGGGTTAGTGATCTGCAGTATTTTCCCCCCAGCTTGCCAATGGACAGTCCAGGTGGAGACTTACCATCTGTACCTCAGTTTGCTATTGTGAAAAGAAGACAAAATGGGTCGAGAAAGTTTTTTTAAGGTTTTTTTTTTAATTTTTCACTATGATTTTTTCTGAATATTTCAGACATCCAACATTTTCTATTAGACCTCAAGAGCCACTTCTCTTTTACACACAATATTATTGCTATCGTGGTTTAGTTTCAGTATTGGTCAACTGTACTTCTGTTACTTACCTTCGCCCTACAATACTAATATATGTTGTTTCTATGTGCTTCAAATAAAAATATATTCTGAGGCTGGGAATCAGGGTCAGCACATAGAATTGTGCAGGGTGTGCATGCTATCACTCTGGAAACACCATTAACTTGGTCGTGTAAATTGTGCCGTGCCCTAGCCCTCCCACCCCCTACGCCCCCACCCCCACCAAATTTCTGCGGTTTACAACCTGCACAACTATACGTGACAGCCATCTCTGGTAGAGGAGGATGACTGAACAAAAGAGACTGTGAAGAAAGAACCAGTGGAGGAAGAAAACAAGTTAGGCACCCTGTCATAGAAATTAAAGATAGTATTCTAAGAAGCCTAGAGCGGTCACTGTTATCAAGAGAAAATCAAACAAGAGTCATACCCCTTGAGATATGAACATGTCTCAAGATCACTTATCTATAAGTAACACCCATAGTCTCACATTTTCCTCCAGCTACAATTCTGTATCTCTTGACAACACGAAGTATTGAAAAGAGTTTCTCTACTCCTTGTTTCTACTCTCCTTGCTTCCCATTTGCTGCCCAACTCACTCTACTCGAATTTTCATTTCACAGCTCCCATCAAACAGATCTCATGACCAACATTTTCTTATGCTATTTAACCACTCAAAAATATCCTTTTAATCAAAGTTGTCGAGAGGGACTATAGCACAGTGGTTTGGACTTTGGGTGCTAGGCTGGCTGAGTTAAGAAAAAAAAAATTTTTTTTTCAGTGAGAACATTTTATTTTTAAGATTATTTTTTAAATTTTATTTGAGAGAAAGAATGCATGCAAGCACAAGCAGGGGGAGTGACAGAAGGAGAGGGAGAAGCAGATTCCCCGCTGAGCAGGGCAGCCAGACGTAGGATTGGATCTTAGGACTCTGGGATCATGACCTGAGATGAAGGCAGACACTTAACTGACTGAGCCACCCAGGTGTCCCCAAATACAAATTGTGAATCCATTACAATGAGCTATGTGACCTTTGAAGAAGTGAGGGCTACCAAGGTGTTTCTGTTCTGTAAACTAGAGCCATCATGGTAGCTGCTGAGTCCCAAATGAGCTAATTTACATAAAATACTTTAAGCAGTGCCTGGCACATAATAAGCTGTACAATTTGCTATTATTTTGTCCCAAATGAGCTAATTTACATAAAATACTTTAAGCAGTTCCTGGCACATAATAAGCTGTACAATTTGCTATTATTTTATATAAATATTTGTCCTTAGGATGAAACATCTCCAAATCTTGTTTTATAGACTTATTTATCCACATTATATCTTTTTGTCAGAATGTATATTTTGACATTTGAATTAAAATGCCACAAATCTGGTCCATGTCCTAACTTGTTTTGGTTTCTGGACCCTGGCAAACCGTGGACTCTTGTTAATACTAAGTCAAGAGGATTTACAGAAGTATATTCATTTAAGATCTGTGTGTTTAGTAGCTTTCAAGTACAAGGCATAGAGAAGTAGTCTTTAAAATATATTGAAGGGTGCCTGGTTGGCTCAGTTGGTTGAGCACCTGCCTTCAGCCCAAGTCATGATCTCTGGATCCTGGGATTGAGTCCTGCATTGGGCTCCCTGCTCAGTGGGGAGTCTGCTTCTCTTTCTGCCTCTGCCCCTACTCCTGTGCTCGCTATCTCTCACTCTCTTTTTCTCTCTTTCAAATAAATAAAAAATTAAATACTCTATTGAAATGTGTCATATTAATGGAAAGACCCCTGGTGCAGGGCAGAGAGTAGACCTTCATTGGCTGAACTGCTAGATCGGTGCCTGTCATCTGACTTCAAGGGACTTTTGCCAGTATTAGAACTCCATGACCAGCTGCTGGAATTAATTTGGGTTTCTAACATCTTGCAAACTGATACCTTCATGTTAAAGGACTTAACAACAACAAAACAAGGGATTGTGGCAACAAGACGGCAGTCTCCAAGGAAATGACATTTTAAAAAAAATATTGTAAGACATTTTTATTTATATTTAAAAGGTCGAGAATAGAGTATTTATCTCTAAAACTCTCTGAAGCTTTTATCTTTAAAACTCTAGACCCAGAATGGTACAAAGTTCACTCTAGACCCAGAACGGTGCAAAGTTCACCTACAGAATCCCAAACCGACTCTCACCAAAATATAACATGTCTAATTAGTTACAGGATTGTTTATCATGACAATAGGTTTAGGAAAAAAAAAATCAAAAGAAGGAGAAATTCTACCCACAAAATAGAGAAATCGTTTCTACAACCACTCAGGATAATAGCACCAAATAGTCACTGACTGATGAGATAATTATGAAGAAAAATTTAAATACCTGAAAATTACATATGCAATTACAGAACATACAAGGAAGTCATTTAGAAAAATATAATTTCCATTTCCACATTAGTTCTTCCATCTTTAATATCCTTCCTGCCCATATTTACAACAGATAGCTTTAATCCCTATGTCTCATAGAAGTTAAAAACTCAAAAAGATCTTGTGTAAAAAACTGAAATCTGTTTGGACAGGGCAATTGTACTGGACCTCCAAACAGATTTTCTTTTAAATGGGTAGAAGCCATGTGAAACAGATTACAGAAGTGCTAAAGAAATTCAGTTTAGGAAAATAAATTGAGAGTCTAAGGATACCAGTCTTTGCATGATAAATGGTAGCTTAGCAGCTATGACAAAAAGCAGGAACCCGAGCCCTTCATGTTTTCTTCACAATCCAAAAGGAAACCGTGTACCCACCTTTCTGTTTTTAACTATCACTTCTCTAAGATGAGAGAAAAGGGAGAACTGGTGAGAATCTGTGTATGTTCATGCAGAAAGCTGACCAAAGTAATGGGGACACCTCCCCATTATGTGATGTGCCACATAACAGAACACATTATCTGCTGCTGCTTTTTTTCCTCTCAGTATCATGTCTGCCATTAACAAATCATGTTTTATGTATTTATTTGAGAGAGAGAGTGAGCGCACAAGCAAACAGTGGGAGGAGCAGAGGGGGAGGGAGAAGGAGGGGAAAGAATCCCACGCAGATTCCTGGCTGAGCATGGAGCCCTCCGAGGGGCTCGATCTCACAACTTGGAGATCATGACCTGAGCTGAAATCAGGAATCAGATGCTTAACTGACTGAGACACCTAGGTGCCCCTAAATCATGTTTTAAAGTGTGACAGGATAAAAAAAGTGGTCTAAACCTTCCTAAAACCACTACATCTTCTACAATAAAAATCTTTCCAGAAAGGTAATTTTGTTTGTTAATAATTAACTTTATTAATTCTTAGAAAGTGGCTTCTAATGTTCCACCAAAAGTCTCCTTCCTAGAAGTTCAGGCATTGCCTGTGCTGTGATCATAGGAAATGGAGATGAACTTCGTAGCCATTCCATGAATCTCCGTAAACTGGAGGCTAGTTGCTCAAAGTGTGGTCCAAGGACTATCACCAGAATCTCATGGCCTCTCCCAGACCTCCTGAGTCAGAATTTACATCTGAACCAAATCCCTAGGTATCTAATCATCTAGGTAATCATCTATACATGTTAGTTCCAGAAGACTATTCATTACCTAATCTGGCTAGGAAACTCTAAACATTTTTATCCATTCCTCAAAAGACCAATTCATATATATTTCATCTTTCTTATTGATTCCTTCTAGTCTGTCCCTTCTTAATCATTTTAAGCCATAAGACAGCACAATAGACACCATGAAGCATGTCGACAGTACTAAACAAGAAAGGTGGCTCGCAGGTTCTTAACAGTTGGCATTTGGCCAGTAAAGATCCAGATAATGTAGGATCACCTACTCTATGGCATACACTTAAAATAATGGCAAAATAAAAACTGCTGTTATTACTACTGCTAATTCTCATCACATTTTCCAAGTTATATACAGTTGTTTGGAATAAGTTGTAGGGAGTTGGTCAAAGGTAAAACTCATATAACCAAGATTTTATCACAATGCCTGTAACGTGGCATTTCCTAAGAATGTTAGATCTTCTTTTTACTTTTGGCCTGGAGATGATAGAAGGTGATGAGTATTTTAGCTCACCTGAAATTTCTGCTCTGTTGTGACATTCCAGGCCCACTACTGCTCTTCAGGCCATGGGAGACCCAGGGCTTTGAAATTCAGTATCCTGTTTCTGTCTAAAAAGTCTGTGCCACTCTATCCATTTGGTTCTGCCATGCTCATAAGAGATACCGGTATATAGCTCTTCATGTAGAATATTTGCCTAATTACTCTCACATCCCCCTTCTCTTTTCTGTACTTGCTCAATGTAGGTTTAAGTGGAAGCTGCCCCTTGGAGAAGTATCTTTAGCACATTCACCTCAACATTAACTTCAAGCTAATTATATCAGTTTAGATGAAACATAGCCAAGTAAGTAAGATACTGGGCTGGTATTTTAAAAATCAATGATTTTTCAAGTATTTTCTTAAGACTCTAAATGTTTTTAAGTTTTCTTACTTACTGTTTTCCATCTCAGGAAATGAGACCCTAACAGGATCTCTCACAAAATGCCCCTGAGTGGTTGTCTTAGAGGCACAGAGGATGCCCCCAGGGCTCACTAGGACCTCCGCAGCTAAGTACATAGGCAGGTGGGAGAAGGATTAGCAGGCAAATTGCTTTTCCTGTGACAACTACTTCTTCCTTCCCACTGTCAGAAGCAATGAACTGTGTAAGAAGCACACTTGACTCTCATGGGATGTCTTGTGCCAGGTGATGGGCATCAAACCCGACTTCAGGCTGATCTTTTGTTGTTCCTTTCAACTTTTTTTTTCTTTTTTTTTTAATAGTTAAGAATGACTATGTCAACATGAGCGCAGCTTTACAGACTGTGTTTATAGACAGAAACTCATAGAGAGGAATCTAGTGGTCAACAGTGCTCAGAACATCTTCTGGAGCTCCCGGCTGGCGCACACCCTTCCCTCAATACACGGTGGAATCACTCTCCATTTGACTCCTGTTTGTTAAACTTATTAATTGCATTTGATACTTGGTCTGCGTCAGTGGTCATTACTCATTAACCTCTCTGCCCAAACCAGTGTTTCAACTTAAGGTTTTACTGACAGCGTAAGAGACTGTGAGGAAAGACTGGTAGAGTTGAACAGCACTCACAGCTATTCCATTAGTGAACTGACCAGTGGGAGGGAAGTAGGAACAAATCTGAGGAAGGAAAGTTCAGAAAGCACTTTTGGAAAACACAGAGGAAGTAAGCACTAGAAATTTGGTCATTTATACCTCAGTAAAGCTGAGGGGAAAAAATACTTTGACTCTGGCAACTCCTCAGACATTTTGGTCATCTGACCTCTCCCAACAGGCTATGACTTCAAGGGTATAAAACTGTTGGTAACATTTCTGAGGAAAATGTGAAGCCAAAGAGGTTCTCACTGATATTTTTCTACTATTACAAAACCCTGAGTGTTTATCAAACCCATCTCACTGTGGGAAGAAGAGATGTTCTTGCTGATAGGATAGACTACAGGGCAATGCATCTTCATCCTCTTTGTGAGATTAAAGGACATTAATGCCAAAGCCCAGGTGGGAAGAAAGGTGGCAAAGCCTGTCCAGGTTATCCAGAGACAAAAAAGAAACTGTATAAAGGCATCAGGTATGGAGGTCGGGCGTTATGGAGGGAGGGTACGTCCCTACATAAGGATGAAGGTACCAAATTAAACACAGTGGACAAAGATAAGCTATGCAACTATTATAAGCAGAGACACCCTGCTGGCTGGGAGGCATAGTAGGTGGAGAAGAAGTCTGGAATGCTATGATATTCATTAAATTGTAAGAGTGCCAGAAAGGTAATTTGAAACCAAAATGATCTTATTGTTGAATTTGTATTTATTCAGTTTCATCTGCATGACTAGAGAAAGATCCACACATGGTTCCCAATGTTGACTCTGAAACAGGTAGAAGCCAATGAACACCCAGAGGTGGGTAGTGTGATAAAGCAAGCTCTTTGCCAAGAGAGCAAAGTGGACGTCTAATTGTAATCCTTAAATTGCGCTTGCCAAAGACGTGTTTTGACTTGTGCCTTTGGTAAGCTCCTCAGATGTTTTCAGAGCTTAACTCTGCGTGTCAAATGGGGCAAAAGCTTAAGATATCACTGAGAGTTAGTCATGTGGTCTTGAAATTAAAGCAGTGCCCAGAAGGCTTGAAGATAACTAGCACATTTCCCTGGTTTAATGGAGTTAGAGGAATTCAGTTTCTTTTACCTCACAGTTGGGCTAAACTCATCACGGATGGAGAGCCAAATTAACCATCTCATGGACAGAAGAGTTAGATAACCCGGTGGTTAAGACAGAAGAGGTCCTAAATCAGGTTGCTCATGTGGGAATACCAGCTTTACTGCTTCCTTGCTCTGTAAGCTTGTGGAAGATACTCAAATTCTCCTACCTGGATTTCCTTCCCTACAAAAGGGAGATTACAGAATCCACTTTGTGGGGTGGTTGTATTAAATGAGGTAAGGCACACACAATGTTTAAAATAGTAGCATGCAAACAGTAAGTGTTCAATGTGTTAAGTGTGATGACACCTTTAAATATTTTTATTGGCTAAAACGCAGTACTGCATTGCACATCTTTATTCATGCTCTGAGGCAAATAAACCTCCTTTTTTTTTTTTTTTTTTTTTTTTTTAAGCCTCCTCTTATTGTACAGAATGTCTTGAACAGAGTTCTAAATTGATTCAACCTGGAGGCTTCCAGACTTCCTGGGAATGAAAGAAGTGCTTCCAGTGACAGAAGGGCACGGGGCTCCCTGAACAGGATTCAAGCTTCTCCAATCCTTGTTAGCCCTCTAGCTTTAAGACACAGCCCGTAGGATTATCTCTTGTTCACCACCCCAGATTTTTTTACATTTCTATTTTTATGAAGATATCGAATACTTCTTATTAAATCTCTAATTGCTTATGTATTTTTCTTTATAATTTTATTTCAAAATAGTGCAGATATAGCCATGGCTATTTGACTCTAGGGTTTCAGATTCCCAGAATTTAAATGTGGCTCTCTCTTAGGCCAAATATCTAAGTCTTGCCCATGCTCTCACCTTTTACCACATCCTCAGAATTGAAATCTTATCATTTATAAGTAGATATTACATTAGGAAAAATAACCAATTTACCCTGAAGAACTTGTAGAATTGGTTCTATAATAACTTCAGGGATGTTATTTTGTCTTTAAGCAACCCCGAAACGGAAATGCTCATTTGTTTTTTGAGAACTTCCCAAGAAGGAAATTTCTAAGCCTCCCTTGGTGGCAGTTTAAAGAGACTTAAGGACCATCTGACAATGACACCCAGAGGAAGGAGAAAGAACAATGCTGAGAAGCAGATCTCTGGTGTTGTCACAGGTGTCTCCACACCTGACCCCTGAAATACAACTGGAGCTGGGAGGTGGGGCACAGTGGGAGAGGCGGGGAACACCTGTTTTGAGCACCTGTTTTGAAATTACCACATGACTGAAACCAGATAATGTAAGGAAGTGTCTGTACTTTGGGACAAGCAGAGTTTAGACCACTCGCTGTCAATACTGGTCAGACTTCTGAAACTTTAAATGAAATTATCTTGCTGATTCCTGAGTTGATAATAAACGTACTTTGAATATCTACTTCTGTGATCCAAATTATCAGTAGGAAGTTATTATTAATGAAGATTTATTTTTGTGGCCCAAATTACCAATAGGAAATTGTTATGAATGTCATACTTGTCCTTACCTGCTAAAGAGGACATATTGATAATGATGCCGCCTTCACCTCCATTTTGCTTACTCATGTAATCCAAGCCAAGGTACGTTCCGCTGATAACAGAAACCTAATCCAGAGACATAAACGGGAAAAGTAACATAGCCATTATACTTTATTATATATCACAGACTGAAGTTTTTAGGGTGATTGTAGACATTCAGGGAGATTTCTGCAAATACTATCTCTGAAAGGCTTTCAAGCGGCTATTTGCTTTTTTTTTTTAAAGCGAGTCATTGTGTAGCTTTTCTTTGGTTTGCCTACAGTTGCCGAGCTTCTCACATCTCCCCAAAAGTTCACTTAGTTGCCCAATCTGAGACTTTATGAAAAAAATTGTATTTCCTTAGTGCTTTGTCACTTGACCTCAAATCTCAAAGCCTTAGAGAACTGTATATGCAATATTCTTTTTCTTCTCTAAATATTGGGCACAAAATTTATTTACCCTACTTAGCATATCATTCCCAGATCCAGGTCTTTCACACACATACATCTACTCTGTTTAATTCTCTTGGATTTGGGGATACATAATAGTGGAAACCCTTGATTTCCTACACCATTTTCATGCCATTTAAAAAAAATTTTTCTAATAAAAAGTCTATTTGGCATTTGTATCTACTTCTTCCCCATGTAACACAGAGGAAGGTGATCTCCCCAGGTTTAGGGTGGGCACTGATTAATTTCATTCAGTTGCAGAAATTCCATTCTCTTTGCTAGTGACTGGCTTAAGGCCCACAGGTGACCCATTTCTAGCCAGTGAGACCTGAGGTGCAGTCAGCAGGAGGAGGTCCTGGTCAAGAAAAGGCAGTGCGAGAGAATGTTGCTGAAAAGTCCGTTGCTTTTAAGAAAACCAGAAAGATATGATTAGTCCTTTCCCACCCCTCTGTATGGGTATAATGGCTGGAATATGTAGTTACATTGCTAACATCCTTAAAATGAAAGCTCTGGGAAGAGAGGCAGACCAGAGAGATGAAAAGACATTGCATTCTGGGATCACTGCATGGCAATATTAAGCACTCCTGACTTCTGTGTTGTGTGAGATCACATAACTCTTTCACTCTGTTTCAAGACCTTGACTTGGTCAGTTGGACAAGGAATCTTCTGTAATGTCCGCCTCTTAAACTTGTTCATCACTCTTGCACTGGCTTTTTGAGAGTTTACTCTGATTGGTGACTCTCCTCCCCATGTAGGCAACCTTTCTGGTTTTTTGTTTTGTTTTGTTTTGTTTTTAAGGTTTTGCTTATTTGTCAGAGAGAGAGAGAGTGTGCACAAGCAGCGGGTAGTGGCAGGCAGAGGGAGGAGCTGAGCAAGGAGCCCTACGTGGGACTCATCCCAGGACTCTGGGATCATGAGTTGAGCCTAAGGCAGCAGCTTAACTGATGGAGCTCCCCAGGCTTCCCTTTGTATTCTAACGTCAGAGAATTTACCACTACAAAAACAACTTGCGGTCCAAAACTTCTACTTGAAGCTCATTTTCCATTTTAGATTTAAGAACTCTTCCTTCCAACTTGACTTTGAGAAGGTGAACATTTTCCTTTGACATCTTAATTCCTACTTTTTGTATTCTTTACAATACCACAAAGAAAATGACATGACAGTAATGAGTCTGGAACAGAGGGCATACAGTGGTGGTTACCTTCTTTTTATTTTAAAAAGTCCCTTTGGAGTTTTCCTGACACACATTCAATGTTGCCACTCTCCCTAATACTAGTTCTAGAACAAAAAAGTAAATTGAAGATTCTATTCACTTAAACCATGTGTCAGTATGATATTAAGTAGGCTTAGGGAGAATGAGTAAAATTTCCATGAGTCCCTTTACAAAGAAAAAATACAAAACATTAAATGGTTTATATAAGAAGGAAAAAATGTCCATGGCTGAAATAACTGAAGTCAGTTAGATTCTGGTTGTTTCTGCCTAAGTCTCTAGCATGTCCGGACAGAATTTCTGTTTACGCATATTGGCGCTATGCTTTATTCTCAGGTATTTACGGCTTTGCTGACACCCTGCTTTTGTGTTTTCTAGATCTACTAGATGCAGCCAGATAAAAAATTTGGGAATACTTCAGCTTTAATTTTTTTTAAAAAAAGGAAGATTTATTTCCAGGTTTTTGGTGGAGGAGGATAAAGGATTATTTTCCCATCTATTATCAAGTTAAGAACTGGGTAACTTTTCAAATGAGAGTGCTCCTCTGAATACATCTACAAAACAGGGTAATGCTTTGGCTGGGGCATATGTGATATTTTTACCTCCTCTCCTACAACAATCTCTTCCTTATTATCCCAGGCAATATAATCAGGAAAATGTTAGGAAGCCACAGAATAAAATGTTTTTGTTAATATTCTAATAATTCTAAATATTTTGTTAATATTCTAAATATTCTAAATAAATGTTTTGTTAATATTCTAAATATTCTTATTCCTTGGCAATATTTATATAGCACATAGATTGGGTCATTAAAATATCAAGCATCTAGGGGAAAAAAAAATGAAAATTACAGGCTTGTTCTAGCTACAAACACAAAATAGCGGGGATCTATATAGTATTATTTTAGTCTATCATAAAGGTACTCTCAAATTTGTATTTGACCTCCAAAAAATTGGGATTTGACTCTCAAAAAGAGAAAAAGAAAATTTTATGGTTAATTTCACATAGTGTGAATAAAAATTCACTTACTGACAAAATGATCTAATTAACACATGCTTACTCAAGTTTTGATTATGAATAATTTCTAAATATAATACCAAAATTATAACTGTGCTCTATTCCAAATCTTAAATTAGTTTTTCCCACAGATTTAAGTACCCTATAAATTAAAACCGCTCATGAATTTCCCTGTACTGGGAATAATTATTAAGTAACAAAGACAAATGGATAGATGGTAATAGCATATTTGTTTAACTCTTACCAGGTGTCATGTCTTCTTAATATATATTAATATATATTAAATATATTCATGTTAATACACTATATTCATATATTCACATTAATATATTAATTATAGCATATTAATTATATTTTAATATTAACTAACCACAATTAATTAATATCAATTAATTAAATCATATGTAAATTATATGTACAATACAGTATATATTGTTTATATAATATGTAATGTGCTATATATTATATATATATTTCCATAACCTATATACAAAAAACACATGTGCATGTATTCACTACTGAAATTTCCTAATATATCATTTTCCTTATCTTAGCTCCCTCCCTTCTGAGGTTCCTTTTAGTTTATTTCCGGTTCTTGTGCTATGCTCTTAACTCTCATTTTAAAAATTCTGTCATCTAAATCATGAAATATTGCCTTTCAGGTTTCTTATCTTTCCTTCAGCCCAATTCTTGAGGAGTACTAATACAGGTGACCACTCTTTTTTTTTTTTCTTTGAAATCCTTCTTCAGCTTTTGTTTCTCTGTGTTCAGTCTTTTTTCATTTTTTTAATGTGAGAAATATTATTGTATTCCCCTTTGCAGAGCTACTTAAAATTTAGCAAGTTCTGCCTAATCATAATAGTTCGACTAGATCTTTAAACATTATGGAGTAGGAGTAACAAAACAGAGAGCAGTTACTAATTTAATTTGTAATCAGCATCCTTGGGAGCCAAGAAACAGAAGTACATTTGACCACATTTCTTCCCATCTCCTCAACTCATCCTTAGAGGCAGAGTAGGACAGAGGAACCCACTTTGTATATAAATGAAGTATATAAATTGTATATAAATTCATTGTGACAATGAAGAAAATGTAAGGAGGAGAAATATAATTTATTGAGTGATGTTATGTAGTAGCCCTGTGCTGGATACTTCATGTAAATTAGGGCTTACTTAAGCTTAACCATCCTTCCGGATAAGGAAATTATCTTCATCCTTTTACAACTGGGAAATTGAAGACCAGAGACATGAAATAAAAGTCCATGAATTCTAAATTCAGAACTTTCATCTAGTTTTGATGGAATCTAAATGCATACTCTTATTAGTACAAATCTTTTGTCAACCCTTGCATTTCTGAAAAAAATAATCAACCACAATAAGCCATCTATTTTGTTTCGTTTTTATTTGAGTACACTAAGAGATTCAATAAATTAGTTACATACCCAAATTAGATTATAAATCCCATATGAATGGGAATGAATTTATTTAGGCTTATTAAAGATCAGAAAGTAAAGAAGTATATTACAGAATGGGCTTATCAATATTCAAAGTTAAATCTACCTCTACCCACCCAATTGCCAGAGTAACCTTTGACAGTCAAAGATTCAGTCTTCCCTGAACATTCCTAATGAGCTCTGGGTAGCTATAAATAAAGCTACTGCAGTTGGCTTCAGATTAAGGAGGAAGCACCGAATAGCCTCATGAAAACAAAAGAATGGGAAGAGGTTTAATGTATCACTTGTGTTACATTAAAGTAACACAAGTGATAACATTGTGTTCTGCTAAGTTAAGGATAAGGAAGTGGTAAGTTTGGTAAGTAGTAAAAGTAGAAGGACAAAAGGTACAGCTTGGCAACACTGATGTATTAGGAAATAATCTAAACATTGTATTAAAATATGAAAATGAATATCCATGTATGTAAAATATCATAGAATGTTAGCTTATGTCTCCAGTAAATATAAATTGAACACCTACTCTGTACACAGAACAAAAATTTTATGCCTTGAAAGAGCTTATAGCCTACTGGCATAAATTGCACAGGTATAAAAGTAATTCTAATACAATTTTAAAATTTGTAAGCCCTATAAGCATGGTATCATTAGGGAATACAAGATTCCAGAAGAGGAAGAGATACATAGTAAAGTCCTTTAACTAAGTGGTTACTCTGACAGAGATGGGAACATAGAGGAACATGCAACAGAACATGCCTGGTCTCGTGGAAGGAGGCAAGTTACATCCAGAGTCTAAAAAATATACAAACCAAACACAAATATTTGCATTATATAACACAATAATCAAGTCAGAAGGATAATGATAGGTCAGACTCCAATCTAGTCTTGAACTGGGTGTTGCAGGTAGGAGAGGAAGTAACATGTTTTCAAGTTATATATAGGTAACAAAGGTTATATCCCGCTCTTTAGATGTAAGTTAAATAAATGTCCTTAGTTCCTGGAGTTAAGCTAAGGAGTGCCTTATGTCAGCAGAGTCCAAAGAAAAATAAAGGCCAGATAATTTCAATGAGGAAGAATCCAAGACAGTGAGTTGTAATCAAAGGAGTCAAATAAAATTCTCCTGGTCTTCTAGAATTTTCTATTTGCAGATATTGTAAGAATTTCTAGCCTGCAGGAAGTTTTTATTCACCCAGGACATGTTAGAGCAAACACGCCCTCTCAGCCAGATGAAGATTGATAATTCTAATCCCATTTTCTTTGTGATAATGTCTTCATTATTTTCATGTTCTTTATATTAACTCAAATCATTGCACTTTTCTGAGAGCTGATTTCTGTCTTTTTTTTTTTTTTAAGATTTTATTTGTTTATTTCAAAGAACAGAGATAGCACAAGTGGGGAGGGGGGAGTGGGAGAGGGAGAAGCAAGACTCCCCATTGAGCAGGGAGCCTAATGAGGGACTCCATCCCAGGACCCCGGGGATCAGGACCTAAGCCTAAGGCAGATGCTTAGTCTTTTAACTGACAGAGCCACATAGACACCCTGACAACTGATTTCTTAAGGAAAAGACATAGTAGGTGTCCATTATGAATGCAACGAATTTAGGAACTTCATAGTGTAGTGATCTTTGTCTATGAAATATCTATAGATATTACAGATGAAACTATTAAAAATACCAGTAGGGAGAAAATTGTTGTGTGATTCGTGCCTTTTCACTAGTAGAGCTTGATGCAAAGAAATTATTGTCACTTTATGTGGTTGTGGAAAGTGCCATTAAGTTTATAAAAATATATTCTTAAATATTCCTGAAGTTTTCAATTCATTTTTTTTCCATCTGGCAACCACAGGATGCAATGAAATATGGTTCATAATAAGTCAGGGACAACCACCAAAGATTAATAAAATGTGTAATTTCCAGGGCGCTTGGGTGTGTCAATCAGTTAAGCATCTGCCTTTGGTTCAGGTCATGATTCCAGGGTTCTGCGATCCAGCTCTGAGTCGGGCTCCCTGCTCTGTGGGGAATTTGCTTCTCCTTCTCTGTCTGTACCTCCCCCCTGAACTCGTTTGCATGCATGCTCTCGCTCTCTCTCAAATAAATAAAATCTTAAAAAAAAAATAAAATGTTCAATTTTCTTATTAGTAGAGAAGAAGTAGAGGTATCCAGTGGAGTTTAAGAAAAAAATGGAAAAAGATCGAGAGCAAAAAAAAGAGAACTTAGTAAATTCAAAATATGAACTGAAGGGACGCTTGGGTGGCTCAGTCGGTTAAGTATTCGACTCCTGATTTCAGCTCAGGTTATGATTTCACAGGTCTTGGGATTGAGCCCTACATCGCGCTCTGTACTCAACAGGAAGTCTGCTTCTCTTTCTCTCTCCCTCTCTTGCTGCCCTTCCCCCTTCTCATTCTCTTCTCTCTAAAATAAAGTCTTTAAAAGATTAATTTAAAAATAAAACATGAACAAAAGCGTAAGACATAAATCCCAATAAAGGGTGATGATGAGTATAAGTGGCTTAAATCCACAAATATAAAATGTAGATATGCTCAGATGTGACTTAAAAAATAAGAGCTCATGCTGTACTGTCAGCAAGAGACAAATTTAACATGAATATTGACAGGTCAGGTCTCTAAACACACACACATCTCCCAGAAAGACTTTGGGAGAAATCTAACACATAAATTTTAACGTTATTCTGAAAACTGATGATATCTAAGAACACTGGAGACAAATTTTAAAAAGAGCTAGAAGGAGTACCTTTCAATCCCAATTAAAGAACTTCAGGTATCTGTCAAGTATGGGGAGAAACTTTGTACCCTTATCAAAGTGGTTCAGCTCTTTTGTGAGGTACTGTAATTCTCACTACTCCCATCAAGTTATTAGAGTTAAGAAATTATTCATGGGAATGTAGATTCAAGGCAAATATTTATTGATTAAGCACTATCTTCAAGATATTGTGTTGATTACTGAGAAAGAAAGAAAGAAAAAAAAACATAACACATCCTGTTTTAAGGAGCTTATCATGAAGTAGGGGGCCACTCCCTGTATGTTGATACACACACAGTGGTTCTTCTGTACTTGACACATGCCTGCTTTGCAAGACTTGTAGAATGACCTTAGCAAGGGCAGGGTGACCCCGACACACAGCCTAGCCCTTACAGCTTTCTTTGGCTAAGGCTTAAGTTTTACTGAACCCCAACATCTTATGTCAAGTGTGTTTATAAAATGGGATAACCAATCAACTTGTGATACAGAGGATAAAACAGAAATTTTATTTTCTAATTCTACAGTTCTGTAATTTAAGAGCTAACTGATCATCAAACATTGTAGAAATTATACATAAACACATACACACACACACAAATACCGACTTTCGGATAAAAATCCCAATAATTACAAAGTAACAGTCACTTTAATCTTGCTTTCCGTTACATTTCTGGAATTAAATTAAGACTTAGTTTTTAAACAAGTTAAGTCAGGATTGGCAAACATTTTTTTGTAAGGGGCCAGATGGTAGTTTAGTTAGTGCACATCATGGGGTCATTGTCACAACTATTCAACTCAGCTGTTGCAGCACAAAGTAGCCATAGACAATACATAGATGGATGACCAGAGCTGTGCTCCAAGAAAACTACAGACACTGAAATTTGAGTTCCATATATTCATGTATTTCATATGACTTTTACATTTTTTCAACAATTCAAAAATATAAGACTCATTCTTAGCTTTAAGTTGTACAAAAATAGGTGGCAGGCTAGTTTCACCTATGGACCACAGTTTGCTCACTTCTAAGTTATGCAGTAAACTACAGGTTTTTTTTTCATATTTCCTTTTAATATTTTTAAGACAGATTTATTTGCATAATTAGAAGCCTCAAATGCCTTCCCATTTGTAAAAGGAAATGCTTCTTTTCCAGCTTTCTGCAACTTCCCTTTTTCTATGTTGTAAGTCATTGTATTGATTCCATGAACGTAAGAACCTTTTCTTCTTTAGAAGCATTGTTTTATTATACAAATTTAGACAATAAACATGGCGAAGATAGCTTACCAAATTAATCTGCACAGTTTTTTCCCAGTTTTTCTCATTATTCACACCAGCATTATTGACCAAAATGTCCAATCTCCCAAAGTGGTCTACAACTTTTCTAAAGGTATCTAAGAAAAAAAAAAAAAAGAAGACATTACAGATATAGTCTTGTGTTCCATATGTACATTTCAATCCCACCCTGTGTCTTGAAATTAATTTTCATTTATCTACTTTTGTAATAAAAAATATGCTCTTAGACTGAGACTTAATGCCTTGCTTCCCAAAGCATGGTTTGTGAGCCAACAGTATTCACAGCATTACCTAGACACCTGTTAGAAATGCATCATCTGGAGTGCCTGGGTGGCTTGGGTGGTTGAAAATCTGACCTGGGATCAGGTCAAGTGAGGTTGAGCTCCGCTGGGGGCTCTGTGCTCAGTTGGAACGCTGTTTGAAGATTCTTTCCCTCCCCCCTACACTGACTCGTGTGCACTCACAGACTCTAAAATTCTTTCCTGAAGAAATTTCCGAAGTTCTGTGGCTTAGACTATGACAAAAAAATCCTTTTTAAAATATGTGTTATATTAAACACAAGTCGTCTCATGTATTCAGATCCCTTATGATCATTTCAGAGAATCTGATATCCCAACTAGTAAAAGTGTACTTTTCATCCAGTTGATTTGGATACTGTAACTTCAATATTGACTATTCATTCTTTTCTCTTTCTCACTATTATTGCTACTTTGTATTACTCATTTGTGTAAAAACTCCACTGGACCTGACAAAGTCTTCATAGATCCTCAGGCCAGAAGTTCATCCATTACGTTGTCCAAAATCCACATACCCAGTCCAGTCCTTGTAAATCTTCCTCAGCCATTCATACTTGGCTTTACCACTTTTGTATCAGGAAACACATTATTTCTCAAAGCAGCATTTGACAAGAGTTCTATAGATTTAAATTCTTTTGTTGGGCCTTTTACAATTGGTTCTAGCTCTACTACCTGAGACTTTAGATAACAATCATGGCTGTTCTTCCAAATACCAGAAAAGTATTCTCTGGTCTTAGGGCCCATCTATGAGTTCCTTGAAAACAGCAAATCCACACAAACTTTATTTTGATTGAACAAAATCTAGAATGATTAACAACTACCACGCATACTGAAGAGGGCATGGACTCATCAGTTCCCAAATGGATAAATTACTAGGCAAGTTAATTGCCAAAAATATTACAAAGGCCATTATATATAATATTGTACCATACTGGAATAGAAAACAACAAAATAAAAACTGTTTACTTTTTCATGGAATTTTTAAACTGCTTGAAATCTCAAATTGATTCCAGAAAGGCCCTCTAGCAGAAAGCATCTAAGGAACACCTTTTTTTTTTTTTTTTTTTTTTTTTTTTTTTTTTTTTTTTTTTTTTTGGCATTCCACCTGAAGTATGTTCTACTCTTCAAAAATCACATCCATCTTATAGGAAATTGGGTTGTTAAGTTCATAAGTCTAATTGCTTCTTTAATTTTCTTTTTCATTCTGGTCTCTATTGCATTCCTTATACTCTGCCCTTATCAATATCTAATTCATCATCTTCTCTCTGGCATACCACAGAATTTTAGGCTCAGACAGTTTACAATTCAGCTCTTGTTGACATTTAGAAGCTTGGGAGACTCTATAATTTACTTACACTCTCGACATTGTATTATTTTCTTTTCTTTTCTTTTTTTTATTTAAGATTTTATTTATTTATTTGCCAGAGAGAGAGGAGCAAGAGTAAGCACAGGCAGACAGAGTGGCAGGCAGAGGCAGAGGGAGAAGCAGGCTCCCTGCCAAGCAAGGAGCCCAATGTGGGACTCGATCTCAGGATGCTGGGATCATGACCTGAGCTGAAGGCAGCTGCTTAACCAACTGAGCCACCCAGGCGTCCCAACGACATTGTATTATTTTCATTTGTAATATGAACTATATCCAGATCATCTCCAAGAAACTTTCACTTCTGTATTTATGTGATTTCAAAGAAGTCTCCCTTGGCCACAGCCTAAACAGTTTCAAAAGCTATAGATAGCATTAAATCCTAAAATTGTTGGATTCAAGGCCATGTCTTCCTTAAATGCAAATAAATGCTGATGTTCAGACAACATGTGGATTTCTCATGACCAACATGCCTTCTCCTGGTCACTCATGATGTGTCTGAGTTTCCTCCTCCACAATCACTTACCTTAAGGAATGTGTTTACAGCCAGGATACTAATTTTAAATACTGGGAAGAAAAACAATTAGGGTTAAATGTCACATGTGAAACTACATAAATTCAGGCAGAAATAGCTTTCAGATGAGCTATACTGTTTTCTACTTCATCAGCATGGATGTTGGAATTTGGCGTGACTTTATCCTTGATCCAAAATATCATGCACAATCAACAAAACTTTATCCTCTGGCAAATTATATTCCACTAGCACTGTGGTTCAAGATCTCTTCTAGTTGTGCTTGTAATTCACGTTATAGGTCTTTATTAGTGTTTTCAGATCTAATTACATAATATCCTTTAAAGCAATTATCTTTAGCTAGAGGGGAACATTCCCTTCTAAGGTACCTCTTCATTTTCATCCTCATACAGAATATCCCAACGTTTCAAAGAAATTCACATTTCAGTGTTTATTTAAGGATGGGGTGCTAGAATGACTTTTATGGAAGATTTTTGGCCCCTTGATTAATGAAGTGCCTAACAATTTAATATTTCTTTTTTTTTCAAAGATTTTATTTATTTATTTGACAGACAGAGATCACAAATAGAGAGGCAGGCAGAGAGAGAGAGAGAGAGAGGAAGGGAAGCAGGCTCCCCGCTAAGCAGAGAGCCCGATGTGGGGCTCGATCCCAGAACCCTGGGATCATGACCTGAGCCAAAGGCAGAGACTTTAACTCACTGAGCCACCCAGGTGCCCCCAATTTAGTCTTTCAAATAAACTTTGTGAAATACATATATATTACTTTTCTACTTATTTTTCCAGAAATTTTTTTTTCATACAAATCTATCAGGGCTCCATTTGACCAAATCTCTTTATCGTGCACACCAATATTGTCCTTGATATCTCACAAGCAGATGGTTCTATTTTAAAGGAGGAGACCAGAAACAGGAAAGCATTGAGGAAAGTCTGATAGAAACTTTTCTTCTGCAATTCTAACACTGCAGTACGGCTATTATTATTCTTAAAGTACCATATCAGAGAGAACATTTGGTTGGAAATATCTAGCATGTCTGTGATTATGGTCCTTGAACTTGCATTCTAGTATGTTTAAAAGGAAACATTGCCACATTTGGTTGTCATTGAACTTTGCATCTTCCAGCTTTCTGGGAGTTGTTTGCCACAGTTCCTTAGCCTATTTCAACTTTCCAAGTTCCATCTGCAAGTTCAATCTTTCAGTAATCACTGCAGCAGCACGGCCTTTGACTATATAAAGGAATTTTGATTACATCATGTGCTGCCAAATGACTAAAATAAAAGATTTCTCAAGCAGTCTTGGTTTTCCCCCCTTAGTTTTTAATGGCTATCGGGATGTCAGTAGGAAACCTAACAGTCCAGGCTATCTATTGGAGTTCAGAAGTGGCTGCTCTCCAGGAGGCAGCCGATCTGCCTGCACCGAGGCTGGCTCTCTGGCCAGGGCTGCCTTCAGGTCGTTGCTTGTTCAAGGCGTGTTCGGTGTTGATGGATTGATTCCCCTCTCTTACCTCTCAGTTGTTCCTGGTCAGCCACATCGCACTGAATGAAGAGAGTCTTCTGAGGTTCAAACTGCTCATCCAAGGCAGCTTTACATTTAACACCTGCTTCAAGGTTCCAATCGACCAGCGCTACCTATGGACGAGAGGAGAGGGAGGCATCGAGGTCATCGCAGCTAGTGAAACAGAAGAACAGTAAATAAACACCAGACGCTCCCCCTCTTGGACCTCAGATTCTGCAGTTAAAGTTCGGGGTCTCTCCCTAGGCACTTTGGAGGTCTGCTCGAGACCGTCAGCCTTGGCAGCTTTTGAAAGCGGCACGGTGGGCAGCCCGGGGCGCGGCCCCCTGTCTCCTGCGGGAGTCCTTTGGTTGGTGCTGGAGTCTCGGGGTGGGAGGACAAGTTTCCGCGGCCGGGCGCCACGCTTGCTTACCTTAGCGCCCTTGTGCAGGAGCGCCTCCGCAAAGGCTCTGCCGATGCCCTGCGCCGCGCCGGTCACCAGCGCCACTTTGCCGTTCACGTGCATGGTGCGGCCGGGGCTCCGGGGCGGTGGGCAAACTCCCCGTCTCCGCGCGGCTGCAGCTTTTATGGTCCCCTGCGCGCGCGCGTGCAGCCCTGCCGGGCGCTCTCCTGCGAGTGGGCGGGGATGAAACTGTCAAGCCCGCGCCGGGGAACCCAGGGCTGTGTCACCTGGCCCTGAGCGCTCCCAGAAGCCAAGCTTGGCGATCTTTGCCTTCCTGACTGGCAGCTCGGGTCAGAGCCTCCCCTTGGCCTCTGGCTGAGTGGCTGGCAGGACGCTGACAGGAAAAACAGAAAGGTTATTTCTTTAAAAAAAAAAAAAAGCAAACAAAACAAAACAAAAACCTTCAGTGCGCAAAGACCACCCTGAGAAGAGGAGGGAGAGGAGGGAGAGGAGGGGCTCGGGAGCTTGGTTTCCTCCTACCCTAACGTCTTCCCCTCTCTCACGCCCCCTTCCTCAAAATAAACAATAAAATAAAATAAAATAAAATAAAATAAAATAAAAAAACAAGCAAACAGAGCAAAATCTTAGGGGTGTTGCTTTTTGTCTCAATTTAAGTTTATGTCTGAACTCCCAGGTCTTGGAGACTGGAGTGTCAATTGTGTGTCATCTTGAGAGGGCTCCCCAAGGGTGGTAATCATTTACTTGCACAGGACTTCCAGAGTCGCTGTTAGCCTGGTAAACTGTTGGCTCAATGGAATGCTTATTGAATCTTACTAGCTTTGAAGGCTCAGAGTCGCCAGAATGGAAAGAGGTTCTCAGTCCTCCAGGAACTTGAGTACAAGTTGTGTATCCAAGATGGGCTGTTCTTCTGACCTAACCACTCCTTTTCTTGTTATCACCTGCAGGCTTCAATTTTAATTCCATAAGCTTAATACCTGGTTGGCATGTATTATGAACAAAGAAACCTAAGCATTCGGGGACATGAAAGTCAGGCAAAAGGCTTAACTAACAGCAGAATGAAGCCTTTGTGTAAGTCTTTGCTGTTTACTGCAGATATGGTTGAAGGTGACTGGGTCAGCCGTGAAGGCGTTGCAGAGGACTGTGTGATATACGTGTTGTCAGTAAGCTGCAGAAGAAAGACTTCCAAGTTGATCTGAAACTGGGTCTTCAAAAAATGTTGAGAAGTTAAGACAGGAAAAGAGATTTACATTCTATCATGATACTGCATAGTCACAATGTGAAGAGCACATTGAAGGATCATATTGAAAGGGAACAGCAGAGGACAAAAAAAAAAAAAAAAAGGAAACAAGCAAAAACCCAATACCTCTAGTGGCATGCACAGAACAGAGAAGAAAAGGGACGAGCTCCTCAGCAGAAAGAAACGAATCACAGAAGAAACCACTAGAAGAGCATTGGACCATGCTGAGGGAGCAACCTGTTGCAGTACATATGGGGAAAAATAGCTTCAAGAAGAAAGGAGTGGTTAATTATTCAGACTAAGGAGCAAAAGCGAAAAACAGATGGAGGAGTGCTTTGAATTTTTCAAGAAAAGAATCAGTGTGAATAAATTTACAAAGCACAGAAACCAAATGGCTGAAATTTAAAGAGAAAATGGCTGGAGAGAAGATGGGTATCGCAGGAGTTCAAGACATTAAGTGGAAAGAAATAGATTGGATGGTAGTTGGAAAGATGAGAGAAGGCAGAAGGACTGATTCAGCTTAAAAGGCAAGCAGTCTGTGAGGGGCGGAGGAACCCGAAGCCACGCAGGTGCAGGAGAGCGCAGGCTTCAGACTCACACAGGGTGGATTTGGCTCTTACCTCTGCTTCTGACCAGCAGTGTGACCTTGGGCAAGTGTCTCCAACTCTCTGTGCCTCAGACTCCTTCGTAGTAGAGTAGCAGTTTCTGTAAGGATTTGGTGAAAATTAAGTTAGGTAATACCTATAAAGCACTCTTCCAGTTTCTGGCACAAAGTCATGCAATAAATACCTGTTCTAAATAATTACTTCTGGATCAATCGTAAATAATACATGTGAGATAGAAAAGGAAACATGAGAATGAGTTTGTTGGTTGGTTGGGGTATTTATTCATTTATTTATTTATGTATTTATAGTACATGGGAAGAATTGGGATCTAGGGCAGCAAGAACCTTTCAGTCCCTTTTCTCTCAGCTTCCATTGTCACCATCTTTGTTCAGACCCTTAACTTTCTCTGTGGTAGCCATAGCAGTTAACATCCTGAATTACTTTGCCCACAAATTTCCTAAATCCAATTCAGCTTCCACACTGCTCCCAGGAAACATTGTAATTGATTGATCTAGTAACGTCTAGACATTCTCATTTTCAAAATCTGTGAAATATCCAAACTCTAGGGCACTGCATAGGAGGGGGAACAGCCTAGCCTTCTGTGCCCTGTGTCCTTCCTACAGCCCCTCTTTAGAGTCTAGGAAGCAAAATCAGTTAAAACGTACCCCACTCTCCCAACCTCAGACCCCTGCCATTTTCTGTCTTCTCACTTGAGGATGATTCCCTTCCTAGTTTCTTCGCTTGTCTTCCAACTCAGCTATGAAAATTCTGCAGTGGAAACACCAATCTCTTTATTCTAATGATCTGACTATCTCTGTCTCTCCAGCTTCCCTTAAAGGGAGAACTGAGTTTTTTTTCTGGATATCTCTACCATCCAGCATAGGGCCACCTGTAGTGTGTGTTTGTACATGTTGAATGAAGAAAAGTACAGATAAATAGAGATATGTGTTTGAGAGAAGATGGAAAATTTGAACTAGATGGTGAGATTCCCCCCTCTATTGTGATTACCTTTTTACAAAATTTACAAGTTAAGACTGGAAAAAATATATTGGCATGGCATTTTTTGAAGCAGAGTGTCTTGATAGTTTTTCATATTTTGTATTAAATGTATGTTTTGACTTAAAAATACTTACAGGACACTATATATGTATATTCTAAAACCAAACTAAGTCCTCCTTGCCCAGTAAACACATACCCCCTGTGGTTTCTGATGTACATTTTTCAGCTTATGTGCTGATAACATTATTCAGTTTCATTGACACTAACTATACAGTTTTATCATCAATGTAATTTGTGTAAGTAAAAAAAATAATTCTTTGGTGAGACTAAGTTAAATCTGGGACAAACCATCATTCATGTAATTTTGTGAAGCATTCCTATTTACTGTTATACTTTATTAAGTAATTAAACACAATTCTCTTTAAAAATTAAATAACAGATTAAAAGGGATGGTTCTTCTCTCAATACAATTCCAAGTATTGGGTACGGAACATTTACTCATCTCATAAAAACTAAAATCATAGCCTCAGGAATCAAACTGCCTGGCTCTGAATTCAGCTCTGCAGCCTTCTAGCTGTGTGACCATGAGTAAATTACTCAACTTCTCTGAATCTCAGCTTTTACATCAGTTAAATGAGGATGAAATAATATTTATTTCACAAAGTTTTTGTAAAGACTATATTGAGATAAATAAAATCAAGTGAAGTGCTTGGTCCAGTGACTGGTACATAGCAAATGCTCTGAAAATGTTACTGTCACTAAACACTGCACATATATAATTGCATTTATTATTTACAACCAAACAGTGACGCAATTATTGTGGTCATTTCACAGATGAGGAAAATAGGGTTAAGTATGCTAGGGAATTTGGCCAAGGTCACTGATTTAGAAAATGGAAGGAGGCGGTTTTGAATCAAGGTGTGATATTGAGTGGTACTTCTTCTTCTTTATAATTAAACTTTATAATTAAACTTTTGAGATAATTATAGTTTTAGCCATGATTGAATAGTGATTTCCTTAAGAAAGGCAAGGTAAAAATAGACTTAAATTCAAGTCAGAATTCCTAATCAAATACATGTTTTCAAACACACTTGTCTCTGTTGGCTCAGTTCTGACCCGCTAAAACAAACCACTCTTAACTTGATTCTCCTTCAGCCCATGCGTGGGGTGTGCATAGACATTCCAAGATGCAACTCATGATGGGCCAAGTTAAAGATAGAGACAAATCAGTTACCTGCTAGTGATCAGCTTGTTTAATTTTGAAATGACTGCATATAAATAAATATAGCAGACTTTTTTTTTTTTTTTAAATAAAACCAAATAAGGCAGTTTCTACAAATGTTGGGATCTAGGATTCTTGTTCTGGATTTGCCTGCATGAACTAGAACAAAGGACTTCTCTATGCTTGAATCTATACTATGTTCTTAGTCTTTCGGGTGTTACCACATTTAGTCCTACAAGATACATAGTATTATCCTCATTTTACAGTTGAAGACACTGAGACTCATGGAAGGCAAGTGACCTGCCCAAAGTCACACTCTGCCATTTAGCTTCAAACCCAAGTCAAGTAACTCCCAGAGCCTTTGCTGTTTCTGTTCTACTCAGCTGTCTTAGGTGTATGCTCAATGCAGTCTCTTCTTCTTTGCTAATCTTATGATCTTGGGCCAATTACGATTACTCAACCTCTGTAGTCCTGAGTTCCCTGAGCTGTGAGATGGAGAAAATTTTGACAGACCACAGAGCTCCTGACAGTGTCTCGCACATATTTGGTGACCCATGAATTATTACTATTAGAGTCTTCTTCCTTAATGTTCATATTTCTTTCTGGACTTAGATATAAAGACTTCATTCAAAATGGGAAAACAGTGGTGTTAAGGGTAGAATTTCAGCTCCAGGATACAGGTACAAAGTGTTAAACTTTCATAGGGTATTAGTCTACAGGGGTTCCCATAACAAAATACCACAGTCTCTGCAACTTAAATGAGAGAAATTTGTTTTCTCACAGGTCTGGAGGCTAAAAGTCCAAGATCAAGGTGTCGGCAGGTTTGGTTCCCCCTGAAGTCTCTCTCTGGGGCTTGCAGATGGCTGCCTTCTCCCTGCGACTTCCCCTGGTCTTCCTTCTGTGCACGAGCACCTGGTGTCTCCCTGCCTATTCAGATTCCTCTTCAGACAAGGATACAAGTCAGATTGTATTAGGGACACCCCTAAAGGCCTCCTTTAATGTAAGCACATATTTAAAGGCCCTATCTCCAAACCCCGTCATGTTTGGAGGTACTGGGGGCTTCAACAGATGCCTTTAGGAGGCAGGTGGTGACACAATTCAGCCCACAACAGACGGGGTTTCTGGTTTGGAAATGGAAGTCTACTTATTGACTAAACTCTGTTAGTGGGGCGGGGCTGGGGGCGCTCCTGGGTGGCTCCGTTGTAAAGCATCTGCCTTCGGCTCAGGTTATGATCTCAGGGTCCTGAGATCGAGTACCACATCAGGCTCCCAGTTCAGTGGGAAGCCTGCTTCTCCCTCTCCCACTCCCCTTGCTGTGTTCCCTCTCTCTCTCTCTCTCTCTCTCTCTCTGTTAAAGAAATAAATAAACTCTATTGGAGAGCCCAATAGATGTAGTAAGGATTGAGCCTGTTTTGTAGCTTGTGATCACCAAAGCATCCCACATTCCTGTGACTGGAAAGAACTAGGAGGCCAGAGACCTGGGAGTCTCTGGGAGGAGATTGGTCAAGATGACACCCGTGTCGGTAAACTGGGCCAAGGAGGGAGAGAGAAAGAAATTCCTCTCAGTGATCTGAGGATTGAGAGAAATGACTCTGAATAATTGCTGTACCCAGTACCAGCTGGAATCAGTTGTAAACCACAGCTCAGAGTTAACTTCCACTTACTATGCTATGCTTAGACAAATGTGTCCTAGGCACCAAAGATATGTCCTGCACTAGGACACAAGGACATGCCGTCAATAAAACACATGTTCCTACCCTCCACGGAGCTTGTAACCTAACCTGGCTGGGGAGGCAGACACTCATCGGGACACAGGCAGGTGTGTGGGAGGAGGGGGTCAGAGAAGCTTAACCTACAAGGTGCGACTGGGGAGAGGCGAGTCTTCCAGAGAAAGTGCTAGTTCTCCTGAAACCACTCCTTCTCCGAGAGCAGGAGAAAGTGTAGATCTGAAGATTCTAGGACCTCGAAGGAAGGGGAGGTCTAGGTATTCAAACAGTCAGGAGAAAGATAAGAGTTTGGGATGATGGTGGGTGTGTGAAAGATGCGGCTGAAGAAAAACGCAAGAGTCAGACCATGGAGAACCTTTGAAGCCATGCCCACTTAAGCCCCCATGTTGCATCACCACTTCCTCATATCAGGGAGATCATATAATAGTTGTCTTTCTTCGCTTGACTTATTTCGCTAATGAAATCAGCTTCAGATTTCACTCTCAGATGATAGCAAGTCACTGGATGGCTTTAAAAACCCGAGAGACCTCTCAGATTTGGGTGTTTGAAAGATTATCTTAGGCTGTGCTTGGAGAAGGAGCTGTAGTCAGGAGCAAGAGGAGCAGATCAACCGTATTGATCCTGCTTTACTGTTAACAGAATTTAGGGGTTTGGGAAGAACAGTGGAATTAGCGCACCGTTAAGACTCCAATACGATGCCGACCACAAAAATCAACCTGACAGGACAGAATCAAGTGGAAGAATGTCAGTGAAACCTCTGGGGACAGTCACCCATTCACATTTCCATTGGACTGTTTTCTATTTTGAGTTGGCTGTAGTCTGTATAACAATGAAAAAAATGTTGTATATAATTCTGGATGTCAGGGCTTGTACATTTGGATCTTAAATTTGTGGAAGGAAATTTTTTTGTATTTGGATGAGCTGTGCCCCATGTTGGAGGGTATTTATTCTTGCTGAATTTTGGGGTAGTATTCTAGAAAATCTTTTAGGACTGGCCCTTTGGCAGTTTAACAATCTTGGTCAGAGAAGAGTAATCACATTTCACAGTACGATAAGGAGAATGAAATTCAAGTTTCCCACATGTAAGGGATTCCTTATCATTTTTAGATATTCCTAAACAGAGGGGAGAGAACAACTTCTATTTTTGTGGTTGTATAATAGGAGGTCTTATTAGACATGGAGACTTCTGAAAAGTACCAGCACAACTGACCTAAGTCTCAAATACACAGCCAGAGTCCTCTGTGGAGGAATGATTTGGAGTCTAGAATATGTGCATGTTGCGATGTGCCCTTAGCCATGAGAATTTTTTCAGGAGATGCCACCACAGGTCCTGGTCTTCAGTATCTGGTAACAATATGGGGTACATTTCAGAAGCTCATTGCTTAAACATTTTTTAATAAGTGATTTCCTATGTTTTGTAAATTCTTAGAGATTTTAAGTAGTAAACCTAAGAGACTTCATAGAGTAAGGTGAACACACAATCAGTGAATCCATTTTGGGTACCGAGGGATAGATATATCATAGAAATCTAGTCTTGGAAACTTGTAGGATTTGTGACTTGGAAGTCAAACAAATTTGACCTCGTGTGAGCTGATGTGAATAAGCTGCGTACACATTTGCAGATCAAATGCTCAGTGTTCTCATCTGTAACATCATGGCTTGGGTAAAGTGGAGACCATAGGCTGCAGCGGTTCACATCTGCCCATCCCACTTACCACATGCTCTCTGCTCTTAAACTATTGCTAAAGAGTAGTATTACTTTATAACAACTTAATTAAAATCACTAGAAAGAAAACAATATGGAGGCTAGATATAACACTTACTGGTACTATGAAATTTACAATATAGGTCTCTGCTATACTGGATCTAATAACACAAACTGCAACAAATCATATATGTTAGGTTGTAGAATTCAAACTGGCCATCTTTATGTCAGAAGCCTACAAATATCTATCTATTTATTTATTTATTTATTTATCTATTTGCTTCAACTCTCCCTTTCATTTTCATTTGAGATTGGAAGCAACATAGTGCAGAACTTGTCAGACAACAAGGGATTTTTGAATAATAAATAGGAGACACATTTGTTTCAAATGGGGACAAATACATTAACTTTTAGGTTGAAAAAATATTATACTCAAGTTATGTAACTCAGTAACTCAAGTTATTGTCATATCCTGGGGCTGTCTTATGTTTATGAACTGACCTCATCAAGATAATCTAAAATGAACAAGTAGCAATAGTGAAGTGCCTTTACAATTTACTGAGTACATTTCATGAACATTTTCTAGGTGATCAGGGAACATGCTAGAACTTCTGGAGCTATAGCTGATTAAAGAAGCCTTTCACATTTCATCTGCTCCATGTCTCACAAAAGACCACAATTAATAAAGGAAGTCAGGACAAGTGTATATTCTTCCAGATACTCCTTTTAAAAAATGTTATAGTTTGTTTCATTTTGGTTTAAAATGTATTTGGATATATCTAGAGAACTCAAACTCTCAGGCTTTTTAATTGAATCCTGACACTGAAGTTGTCTTTTCAAGATTTTTACTTCTGTATCGATATGCCAGCTTGTTTGCACTCTGCTTTGGAATTTAGTTTTTCTAATTGCTGTCAACCTTTGAACCTACAAGGTGAGATCTCATATTACACTGTGTAAACGACAGTACAAGCTAACTACAGAAAAATTTCCTACTGATAGGCCCTGTGGGTTTCAACTATAACTATGCAGTACCCTAAATATCCTGTGAAATTAGGGTAAGAGTCTGGCTTAGAAAGAAGAGTATGGACGTGAGGACAGAGACAGAGACAAAGACTGAGGAAGGGAGGAAGAAAGGAAGGAAGGAAGGAAGAAAAGAAGGAAGGAAGGAAGGAAGGAAGAAAAGAAGGAAGGAAGGAAGGAATGAGGAAGGAAGGGAGGGAAACATTAGCACAGAGCTGCCTGAATGGGTGTCTAAGCTTCTTGCTTGGGAAGCAAGTCCTCTCTGCTCTAAAGCACCGTGACTGTCTGGGAAGGCAGCTCTCAGTAACAGGAGCAATACGAATGACTGGTTTAACAGTCAGATAAGACCAGATGTCTTCCCAGTGACTCACTGTGAAGAAAAATTCAGTTTTTGTGCAGTTTCACTGTGTGAAGACAATAGCACTATTAGTAAACTTCTTTGAGAAGATTGGACACTTTGGAAACTTGCCTGATCTGGGTTTTGGGGGCAGTCCAGACTTGAAGAAAGGAAGGGAAATGATCTGTCCTTTCCCTATATTTCTCATCTGTTTAGCTCACTATCTCTCATCTTCCTTAGGTATACTGGAATCGTAGCTCACAAATTCAGTTTCTCCTTCTAGATTTCTACTCAATGTTCTGGGAAAATTTAGGCAAAATATGTATTTCCTCACTTTACATACAGGTGGCTTTTATTTTTCTCCTTCTAAGACAAAAAAAAAAATGCTTCTGCAACATGCTACTTGAGTAATTTATAGGGATTTTGTATGAGTTAATAAGGTAATAGATCATAGCAGGTGAGTATACTTATTCCAAAGAATGCACCACTATGTCTAGTTGACATTGCATTGATTTTGGGGGAGTAAATACTTTATTAATTTCTACTAGAGAGAAAGGTCTTTGTGTCTTGTTATTTTTGTAGTTAAAATGATGTAATAATTCTCTCTGAGAGCTAGGAATCAATTTAGTGAACTGGGACTGGAGAATAATTTATTCTTTGCTACCACAGATGTTAATTATTTATCATAAAAAGGAGCGGGCCAAGAGATAATCTTGGACCTTTGCTTTGGAAGAAGTCTTTGCTGTATATTATATGTTCCAATTCTTTTATGTTCTATATGAATAGATTAAAGCAGTAAGGTAAGTGTCTTTTCTTCGGTGGCACAGCTTTCACTGGTTGGGTCATATCTGAAAGCCTGATCAACTGTTACAGCAAGTACATTTTGTATTACATAGGTATCTTGCTGAAGAAGACAATTATAGGATTTACAGGTACTGAACATTACCGAAAACCTTACAGTAGAATAAAAGGAGTCTGTTACAGTGTTTAGGGTTACAGTGGCTTGTTTTGGTTAAATAGATGTGCATTGTTTTCCTGGAGTGTGTTTCCAAAATAGTGATGATGATGATGATGATGATGATAGTTAACATGCATTAAGTTAATAAATTAATTAACTTTTCTCACTAATGGCATTATATTTAGACATTGACGCACATTATTTCATTTATTCCTTAAAGTGTTGTGGTGAGCTTGGAGCCTGTTATTTTTTTCTGATTTACAGAAGAGGAAAGTGAGACTTAGAGATGTTTAGTAAATTGTATGAGTTGACACCATTAGAAATGGCATAGCTGGGGCACCTGGATGGCTCAGATGGATGGCGGTCTGCCTTTGACTCAGGGATCAAGCCCCACTTTGGGTTTCCAGCCTAGTGGGGAGTCTGCTTTTCCCTCTCTCTGCACCCCCCCCCCACTTGTGCTCTCTCTGTCTCTCTCTCTCAAATGAATAAATAAAATCTTTAAAAAAAATGTTGTAGCTAACCCATGTGACACCACCCTGTGACTTGGCACTTAGTGTTCTGATATACATTTGAAAGTCTGCCAAATTTCATGATCATTTATATACTACCATTTTTTTTTCTGACTTGTGTTGAAATGAATGACATTTCTAGAAGACAGTGTTGACAATATTTTAGGCAAATTTTAGAATTGTAGAGCAGGACTAAGGTACTGGACATTGAGTTATATATATATATATATATATATATATATATATATATATATATATATGGTGCTGAGTAGCAAGATCCTTCTGGACTGAATTCTAGAAAGAAGAGTGGTAAGGGAAGTCTTCCCAAGTGGAAAGAGCGGTAAACACGTACCCCCCCTTACCACTTACCAGCTGTTCAACCAGAGGCAAAGTTACTTAATCTTTCTCACGTCAGTGAAATAAAATCTGAGATGAGGATATAGTCTTTCTAACGATATCAATAGGAAAGTCAAGTGATAAGATATATCTTAGCACAGCACAAGGAAGATCATTAAATGTTAATTGATCCCAGGGAGTTCCTGGCAAAGTTCGAACACATTTCAAGGGACTGTATTTTAGCAAAACATTTAGAGGAAGGGGGAAGTGATTAGATAAAATGAAAACCCAGATACTTTGTAATGGCTTCCTGGTAATTCTTAAATGAAAACAGGAGGAGAAAGAATTAAGAAATGTAGGGGAGTTGTGAATAATGAGTAAAATGAAATTTAAATTTAACCATAAATAGGTGAACATGTTCTTAATTGTTACTATGAACCAGTGAGATGGCAGAAATAGGTTGAGAGCAGGGACAGGGGAGTACAAAGCATATGCGCCATCACAATTCCAAGAATCTAAAAGAGAAATTATTTGAGCCAAGAAAGAAGGAAAAAGAGAGGTATGACATTACTTATATGGTGCATACTGAATCCAGTTTGTATGAATAAAAGGGTATATTCAAGTCCATTTAACTTAAAGTTACTGCTGCCACTTCCAGTCAAAGTCTGGTGCTGAATTTCGAAGGGATTTTTAAAAATGAAAAAATGAGTCTTGACTTTAAACAGTTTATTACCCAGTGGATGTGAGTTGAGCAGGTGGACAGCACTTGGCACGCAGGGAAGGCTCCAGAGTGACGAGGCTGGTATATTTTGTCTCTTTTCAGCAGAAAGAGCAAAGCGTGTCAGTTTGGAGTTTCTGAAGGTAGATGAAATGCAAAGAGGGAAGTATAACTGTGCTAAATTCTAATCCAAAAGGAAGAACCGATTTGTATCCTGAGATTTGATAATAAATTCAGCATCTTGGTGTTCATATTGGCCAAAGGAAGAAATGCTGGAATTGGTCTTTCAAAAGCCAGATTATGGAAAATGGAGAAAACATGAGAGAGATACCATGACTAGGGTTCAATATAAAGAAATATTGTTTGAAATGTTCATGAGGCTTGCAATAATCAAGTTCTGATTTACAACCCACAGTGATCGCTGTTAGAGGTATGGATTTGGAAGATGTTCTAAGACAGGTGACGGGGAAAGTGTTAGCTCTGTATTCAACAGCTTATTTAATATTGACTCTGTGCATGGGTCCGTGATAAGCCCTTGGGTGACAGTTTACTCCTTTCTTCATGGAGCTCACCTTTCATTTGAAGGAGACGGAAAAAAATTATTACAAGTAGTGATGAGGGGTACAAAAAACAATAAAACATTACTGGGATAAAGTGACATGGGGGATTGGGGGAGGGGAGCTGAAGGATCCCTTGGGGTCTAATGGTGATCAGAGGCCTCTGAGGAGTCAGTGACCTGGGAGCTGAGAGGAGAACAAGAAAGGTCAGCTCTATGATGATTGGTCGAAGAATGAAAAGAAAGCATAAGATTTGAAGAAGAAAATTAAGATCAAAGCTTTCTTTTTTTTTTTTTTTAAAGATTCTATTTATTTATTTGACAGACAGAGATCACAAGTAGGCACAGAAGCAGGCAGAGAGAGAGGTAGAAGCAGGCTCCCCGCTGAGCAAGAGAGCTGGATGCGGGGCTCGATCCCAGGACCCTGGGATCATGACCTGAGCCGAAGGCAGCGGCTTAACCCACTGAGCCACCCAGGCGCCCCAAGATCAAAGCTTTCTAATGGACTGAGATTTTAAAATCACGGTTGAAGTAATAAAAATGCTTTATAAAATATGTGAAACAAGGGGTACTCGTGTGGCTTGGTCGGTTTAAGCGTCCTATTCTTGATTTGAGCTCAGGGAATGATCTCAGGGTTGTGAGATCAAACCCGTTGTTGGGCTCTGTTTAGGGCTCTGCACTGAGCATGGAGGCTACTTGAGATTCTCTCTCTCCCTCTCTCTCTGCCCTTTCTCTCTCTCAAGTACATGATCCAGGGTCCTGGGATGGAGCCTCAAGTCGGGCTCCCACCTCAGTGGAGAGCCTGCTTCTCCCTCTCCCTATGCAGTTTTGTTGTATTCTTCTTTACCTGGGAGAACACTATTTGAATTAGAAAGAACAAAGCAAACATGGTCTGTAGATCACAAGAGACTTCGCAGATTGAAAACTATCACCTGAGTACTTTTAACATGAGTCAATGATTTATCCAAATACTGACGTTCTTCAGTGTCTAAGCATTTTTTTTTCATGATTGAAGACCAGCCATGAACAAATGAGGAGGAGTACGTGACAGATGCCAGAAGACCAGAAATGCACAAATGGCTATATTTCCAGTGAAGGTGAGAATTGGGGGAGTGCAACTGGGGAAGAAGGGGTTAGTCTAGATAAATTCCGGAAGTTGTGCTGGGATGACTCTGACATCTATCTGCAGCATAATTTTATGTTTGAATATGGACCAATTATTTGAGGGCTCTTAATGAGGCAAGATGATTACTACTAGGAGCCAGCCCAGGTTCAGTTAGGATTTCTCATGCCAGACTAACCTATGGATTTCCCAGGCTAAAAAGGCAAGTAGTAAAATAATTCTAGATTTGAGAAAGGCATATGAGGAAGAAGTCTGGTTTAATAACTTGCTTTCTCAAGTTAACATTTTACAAATTCCATTCCATTTCAAAAAGCACACAACTACCTTAGAAGGGGCAAATGTATTTGTTGATAATTAAATGCCATTTTTCATTATTAATAATTCTCTCTCAATCCCCCCCCTTTAAAGAAATTTACATTCCAAGTAAAATGCATAAGATAAATGACAAGGTGTTTTTAGTAAACAAAATATCCATCTTTGTTTTTTAATAAACTAACTAATTCTAAATTTGCCTTTGGATACTATAAGGTAGGATAAATCTATTCATAATGAATATATGGTTATATTTACATCTGGTAAAACAGTATGTGACCTAAACCCTGAGTTTATTCATTCTTTGAAGGTGGAGTTAAATATTATACTTCAGCCTTCAGTCTATTATAAATAAAACTATGTACAGAGGTGTAATCTTCCAATTCTGTTAGTGAGCTATAATATTATATGTGTGATTTATGAGTGAGTTCACTTGGTAAGATTTTAAAATTATTTTTTAGTTTGAAGTAACTTCAAATTTGGAGAAATGTCCAAAAAAAAAAGTACGAGGATCTTTTTTTTCATAGACCCATTTGAGAGTTGTCAATGTGATGCCCTGTCAGCCCATATTTCTCGCCAGTAAACATTCTCCTACCTAAGTACAGTATAACCATCATGTTTGAAATCTAACAGGACTAAGGGATATTGGATCAGTTTCAGAATAATTCCAGCAAATGCTTCCTGTTGTTCCATGTTATAAATGCTGTATTGTCCTTATTGTTGTTATTCTTATCAATTTAGTTTTATACATGTTTTGGTACATGTAAATTGGTAATTTATTTTTTGATGTTTTCATAAACATGTATTTCAGATGTCTTTCTGTTCTATTAAATTCGTGTGGTCTCCAAAAAGGATATAATAACTGAATATTGATTGAATTATACTGTCATTGACAAAATGGCACCTGTTCATGACTTTGCTAACAATATGAAACAAATCATTCACACTTAAACATGTAAATAAATCAGTCTCAATTATATTTACATAATGATGTGATCCATAATAAAATATTCATATATTATTCATTTTATCATTTTTGTCTGTAGCAAGTAGAGTTATTTATAAGATTTGTACAACTTGGCACATGAACTAGAATGCATTTGCTATCCTATCAGCAACATTATTTTGAAAGACAAAATATTTAAAAAACAAAAAAACAAAAAAACAGCAACATTTATTTTTATTTGCTAATATCTTATTGTCAGACATTTAGATTACTTGAATTTTTACTCTGTTTTTACTTCTTAAGTTATTTCCTTAGGTTAAATTCCTAAAAGTAAAATTTCTACATTAAGAGGATACGCCAGATTAATGTCCCAAAAATGTAGTACTGATGGATACTCCCACCAACCAGTATGAGACGGACCATTTTCCTGCTAACTAACACTGTTATACTTTTAAACCTTTGCCAATGTGGACAAAAAAAAATTAAACCATTGTTTTTATTTGAATTTGTAGATCTTTATTGCTAATGAGATTAAATATTTTTCATTTTTTTAAAAATAATTTTTAGTTTTTTTTTTTTTTTTAGTCTGTGAATTGTTTACTCATTCACATTATCCAATTTTTATGGTATGTTATTTTTTAAGATTTATTTATATGAGAGAGAAGGAGGGAGCACATGAGCAGGGGGAGGGAGAGAAAATCTCAAGCAGACTCCTCACTGAGTGTGGAGCCAAAGCTGTGTGACCCAAAGCTGAAATCAAGAATTGGACACTGAACCTACCATGCCACCAAGGTGCACCCAATTTTTGGTCATATTTTAAATAGTTTCTTTTGTGTGATAGTTACTAATGTTACGAAATTACATTTTAGAAATACAATCTGAAGAGGTTATGCATTAATTAATATGGTATCTGGGATTCTAGGTAGAATAATCCAGTAATGTGGTGGGGACAGATACAATGAGAGTGGTCATGAGCTGACAGAGAATGTGGGAAAACTGAGGAAGACTTCAGGGATTTTCGCAGGGCATCCCTCTCCATTCATAAGTACATACAGAATATCCATTCCAGAAAGTGGATATGTTCGTATATCAATGATTTTGTATGTCACAAGGAATGGATTTAAAAGGATAAAAAGAAACTTTTGGTTTTAGGGCTTAAGCATGTATCAAAACATCAAACTGTATGCTTTAAATATGTAGCTTTAGGGGTGTCTGGGTGGCTCAGTGGGTTAAGCATCTGCTTTCAGCTCAGGTCATGATCCTGGGTCTTGGGATCAAGTCCCACATCAGGCTCCCTGCTCAGTGAGAAGTCTGCTTCTTCCTCTTCCTCTTCTGCTCCCATGCTTGTGTTCTCTCTCTCTCTGTGTCTGTTTCAAATAAATAAATAAAATCTTAAAAATAAAAAAAAAATTAAATATGCAGTTTCATTTGTTATAGCCCCAAAGTGGAAAGAGTCCAAATGTCCATTAATTACAAATAAATGGATAAACAGATATTATATCCACCCCTACAATGGATCACTATTCAGCAATAAAAATAATGAACTGTGACATTTAGGAATCTGAAAGTAATTATGTAGCATGAAGGAAACCAGAATAAAACAAAAATCAAACACTTTGTGGCTCTCATCATACAAAATTCTAGAAAATATAAACTAATTTATTGTCAAGGAAAGTAAATCAGTCATTGTCCAAAGGGCTGGTAAGGGCAGGGTGAGGTGATAAGAAAATACTTGGTAAATATAAGGGTGTTGGGTATGTTCATTAACATGATTATGATGGTTTCATGGGTTCATATGTATGTCACAGGTAATCCAATTGCACACATATGTGAGTTTATGGCATGTGTGGTATACCTCAACAAAACTTAAAAAAAAACTTTCCGTGAAGGTTTAGATCTCTTATATTTCACATATGAGTGAAACCACATGATAATTGTCTTGCTCTAAGGGGAAGGGAGGGAAAACTCAATGGGAAGAGGTCAGAGAGGGAAAGGAGCCATGAGAGACTCTTGACTCTGGGAAACAGAGAGTTACAGAGGGGAGGTGAGTGAGGGGACAGGGTAATTGGGTGACGAATATTAAGGAGGGCATATGATGTGATGAGCACTGGATGTTATAGGCAACTAATGAATCACTGAACGCTACATCAAAAACTCATGATGTACTCTGTATGTTGGCTAACTGCATTAAAAAAAAAAAAAGTTCTCTCTCTTTTTTTTCCTCCCATCAACTCTATTTAATCATCTTTCTCTTCATGCTTTGGGAAGGACAGCCCTCTTTTTGTGGCAAGTAATATTGGCAAGGAATAAAAATTGTTTCTATAAGTCAACAAAAATTCTAGATGAGTGAGAAAAGTCACATTTCTGGACTATGGGATTCCCCTTTTTTCTATTTTCCTTTGCTTTCCTGACTGGACAATGACCTTGAAGTGAACAATCCAGAGGTCACAGGAGCAAACAAACCCTTATTTATTTGGACAACTCCCTCAACTCCAGGAAACACACCAGAATGAAGTGGACACACTCATCTCATATAGCTGTAGTCACTAGAACTAGGCATTCCAGAACCATATTATTTCTAGTGTGGTACAGTCTTCTCCAGACCCTATTAGTTACACACACTATTTCAGTATGGTCCCTGTAGTCTTATGGCAAGTGCCACCAGCAAATGGAATTCTGGACATCAGGGGACATGCTTCCTTTGAAGTACTTGGGGAAGAGCTGGGTGTTATGTGATGTGATGTGAAGGGAACAGATTTTTCTTTTTCACAACCTCCCCTTCCTCCAGGTGATCTCCGGACCTGCCCCCACCCCCCCCAAAAAAAATTCCCTGGATCCAGGCCACAAAAGAGGACCACAAACTCTTTCTAGCTGGCCTTTGTCAGCTATGCAAATTAAGTCAAAACTGAAAGAACTAAGAGGTTTTGCAAGTTGCCAGTATTATCCATACTGAGTCTTCTTGCCCAAAATTGTGTCAAGACTATGCCTTAACCAGTCAAAGAGAAGAGAAGGAGGCCCCCTAAAGGCTCAGACAATTCATGGTTTTCTCCAGGCATGGGAGAGAGAGAGAAGAAACATCTGCCTTCCCTTACTACACTGGGGTGACTAAAATACACGGTGGGGACCTGCTAGGTAGTAGATGTTGAATGACATTTGCCATAGAAACTGTGACATTAATCTGGCATTTGCCCTGGCCTGGGCAGGTTAGAAAGTATGGTGCAGCTCATTAGATCTTCCCCCATTCCTAGAATTTACGGGGACTCTCCCATGTGTATGTGCAGATATATGGGATTCAATTCAGGAAGATGGCTCTCTCACAGAGGCTCTCTTCCTGTGTTTTTACAATAAACGTGAAAGCTCTTCTCCAGTGTGAACTCAGATGTCAAATGACATCAAATTTATGGTTAAAGAATTTCCCATATTCAGTGCAGGTATAAAGTCTTTCTCAAATATGATCTCTGCAGCATCAAATGAGGCCACAGTTTGCCCAGAGGATTTCATATTTTTTTTAAAGATTTTATTTATTTATTTGACAGACAGAGATCACAAGTAGGCACAGAAGCAGGCAGAGAGAGAGGAGGAAGCAGGCTCCCCGCTGAGCAGAGAGCCTGATGTGGGGCTCGATCCCAGGACCCTGAGATCATGACCTGAGCTGAAGGCAGAGGCTTTAACCCACAGAGCCACCCAGGCGCCCCAGGATTTCATATTTTTAACACATTCATCAGGCCTCGCTCCAAGGGACTCTCTGTTGATTGCCCGGGATGGAGCCGAAGCTAAAAGATTCCCTGCATTCACTGTAGTAAGAAGCCCTGGCTCAGGGGGATGCATAATGTTGGAGCTTTAGCTAAAGAATTTCCTACACTCATGAGGACTTCTCTGTTGTGAATTCATGGATGTTAAACAAGCCTGTAGTTGTAGCCAAAAACTTTCCCCAGTTTACTGCACTTGTCATGACTTTTTCCATCATGGAAAGCCTCCTCATACTTGGGGCTTCTGAGTGGCATCTTTCCAGTTGGGAGCAGCTGGCACTACAGAAAGCTGGTGTTGTCAAGAAGGCCTTCCCACAGGTGAACGGCAGCCCTTCCCAAGGGAAGACCTGTCCACATCCCGTCTTCACTGTGCTCCTTCTGGTGCTGGTGAAGCTGTGGGTTGAGCCAGAATTGTTTTCCACAGCTTCACAAGTGCTCAGCCATGGCACAAAATGTGTCTCACCACCTGGACCCACATCTCACAGAGATGAGCCTTCGGGAAGGATGGACCTAGCTGTGTCATTCTGCCCTGTGACATTATTCTTCTGAAACACTCTATACTGAAGGTGTCCCCTTATCCTCTGGTCCACACCAGCCATCTAGGGAGGCTCTGTGTGCAAAATTCTCTGGGATCACATGGTACTTCCATCTCAGATCCTTCTCAAGGAAACCCTATTCCTCTTGGGAGATGTCACTCAAGGTCAGCCACACTCTTAAGACAGTCACACAGAGGCAGTTTCTGCTATGGGATTCCATGGATACAGCAGGCTGGTAGCCGTGCTAACCAAGGAGGAGACCCTGGAATGAGAACCTCTGTCCCCAGCTGGCCCAAGTGTGGTCACCACAGAGGGAAGAGGCAAAAGACCCAGAACAGCGAACACAGTTTTGAAGAACAAAGCTGGAGGACTGACATTATCCAACTTCAAAGTTTACTATAAAGCTAGGCTAGTCAAGACAGGGTAGTATTAAATGAAAGAAAGACAGATGAAATCAATAGAACAGGGGAGGGACCTGAAATAGATCCACATAAATGTAGTTAATTGGTATTTGACAAAGGAGCAAAGAAAAGACAAAAAAGCAAACAAAATAATTTGAACAAATTGTGCTAGAACAATAGACCACTACACGCCCCTCCCCGCAAAAAAAATCTAGACACAGACCTTTACAGTATCTTTCATAACAAAATCAACTCAAAATGGGTCACTTACCCAAATGTAAGATGAAAAATTATAAAATTCCTGGATAATAACATAAGAGAAAAACTTGGGTTTGGCAAGGACTCTGTAGATCCAACACCAAAGGTACAATCCATGAAAGAAAGAACTGGTATATTGGATTTGATTAAAATCAGAAATTACGTCTCCAAACAAGACTCTTTCAAGAAAATGAGAATACAAGCCACAAACTAGGAGAAAAAATTCACAGAAATTGCTTGTTAAAGTGTTGTTATTGGTTGAAAGAACTCTTAAAATTCAACAATAAGAAAACAAATGACCTGAATTAAAAATGGGCCAAAGGCCTTACTGGACACCTCACCACAAAAGATACAGGGATGAAAAAGAAACATATAGTGCTCTATATCACATATCATTAGAGATATGTAAATTCAAACAACAATGAGATAATCACTGTGATTAGGTTGGCCAAAATCCAGAATGCTGACACCACCAAATGCTTGTAAAAATGTGGTGCAACAGACATTGGAATGCAAAATGGTACAGCCACTTTAGGAGACAGTTTGATGCTTTCTTGCAAAACTAAACATACTCTTACCAAAGGATCCGTCAATGGTGCTTCTTGATATTTACACAAAGGAGTTGAAAACACGTTCACACAAAAACCTGCACACAAATGTTTACAGTAGTTTTATTCATAATTGTTGAAACTTGAAAGCAACTGAGGTGTCCTTTGGTAGGTGAATGGATAGATAATCTCTTGGAATCTAGGCAATTGGATATCACCAGTGCTGAAAAGAAAGAAGCTATCCAGCCAGGAAAAGACCGGGAGGAACCTTGAATACATGTTACTAAGTTAAAGTAGCCAATCTGAAAAGGCCACATACTGCATAATTCCAACTACAGGACATTCCAGAAAAGGCAAACTTTGGAAATAGAAAAAACGTTAGTGGTTGCTGGGGGCTTAAGTGGGGAGAGAGGGATGAAGAAGGCAGTAGGAAGCACTTTTCAGGGTGGTGAAACTATTCCGTATGGTATTATAATGATGATGTGTCATCATGTATGTCTTCAAAGACACAGAGTGTACAAACCCAGGAGTGAATCCTAGTGTGAACCATGGCTTTGGTTTATAATAATGTGTCCATGTAGTTTCATCAGTTCTAACAAATGTACCACGTTAGTGGGCACTGTGATCAACAGGGAGGGAGGCTGTGTGTCTGTAGGTGTGTAGGGTATGTGGGAAATCACTGCTTGCTTTTTGTTTGTTTTGGTCTGACCTGAAAATTTCTCTAAAAAACAAAGCCCACTTTTTTAAAGGATCCTTTCCTTATCTCCCTTTATCTCTCTGAGAATTACTGATCACTCTGAAACCGATGTCTCCCTAGCACATGTCCACACTGCATTTGCCTTTGCTTCTGAAGATCTGCTTTTATGTCCCTTCCCTGACAAATAAGTAAGTCCATACCACTACCACATCCAGTTATCTTCGTGGCTTTTCCTATAAAACTTCCCTTACACCAGAAGATCAAAAAATCATCTAAATCTTTTCTATCTTCAGCACGTCCAAATAAGCCCACCATTTGCTTTTTGCATACCTAAATTTCTGGGCAAATTAAATTCAAAAACCTAATAAAATGTTGGAAATTATTTGTGATATGATAGAAGAGAGGTAAATCAGTATTTGCCCAAAAGGGTCTGCTATACAACTACTTTTTCAAGTAAATATTCAGTTTATATCTTTGAAATGTTCCCGTCATTTAAGCATTCGCTATTCAAAATGTATTATTATCATCCTTTGAGGCTTTCAGACATTGGACTTCCAGATCTTTGGCCATTCTATTTTTTGCCTCATAGGCTTCTCTTGCTTTTTCTCTATTTGTCATCTCTTCTAGAGTCCACAACCCATTATTTGTCTTGCTTGCCCATTCTCTGGTGCCATTGTCCACCCATTGACTCTATACTAACTATCTACTCTATACTAATACTCTTATTATAGAGTAATACTCTATACTAATAGATCCCACTTCTTCATTGTCAAATCCAGGCTGCTCAGGCACCATGAGTGCAGATCACAAACTGTAATGGTGAGTGGCCCTCTCTGCGGCTCTCCCTCTCATGCCCTAGCATGGCTAACGTCAGCGTTCGAACTACATTCTAACCCCTTCATCTCTATACTCTTCTCTCCTTACTAGCAACATACTTGTGACTATATGTCCTCTCTCCTTGCTTCCAGATCACGCCAGCAGTGGCACTTTGGCATAATCCTGATCTCTCTCTTTTCACTGTGAAAGCACACCCTTTCCCTCTTCCCAAAAGTACTATTTCACCATTTATCTGTTTTCCTTTCCCCTTACTTTTGGTTCCTCTTTTTCTAACAGCATCAGTCCCATGGCATGTAAACATTTTCAACTTGCTTTTTTGTTGAATTAAAAAAAAAAAATCCCTTCCTATCATGTTGAGCTAATTTATTTTAATACAATTTCGCATTTTCTAATTCATCTGACATTTATTTGGATATTTTCTATATTCATTATCTCAAATGCATCATTCATAGTCATTCTTCAGTCTGCTGAAATTCGGCTTCCCTTCACTTACTCTTTATTGTCTGTTTTTCTGACATTGGACTGACTGCCCCACAACGGCAGAGGTTTTGATCTGTTCTGTTTTTTTATGTACCCCAAGCACCTAAAAGAGTTCTCTTTGTCTTTCTAAAGAACTCCATTTCCTGAGACAGTCTGGGCCCTCAATAACTATTTTTCGAATGAGTCAGTGGATGTTGGACATGTTAACGTTCTCTTAAGATGATGACAATATCCAATATCCATTCTGCCATGTCCAAGTACACATGGACATTTTGGTCTTTATCATCTTTTACTTCTCTTCTCCACCTGACCTTCTTTATCTCTTACTTTTTTTTTTTTAAGATTATATTTATTTATTTGACAGAGACAGTGAGAAAGGAAACTCAAGCAGAGGGAGCTGGAGAGGGAGAAGCAGGCTTCTTGCTGGGCTAGGAGCCTGAGGGGAGCCTGGATTCCAGAACTCTGGCATCATGACCTGAGCTAAAGGCAGACACTTCATGACTGAGCCACACAGGCACCCTTTCTTTTACTTCTTGAAACATTTTCTTGCCTTGAGTTTCATGACCTTGTACTCTTTTGACCTCTAATTTTTTAGTCTTTTTAGGATTCTTTGCAAGGTCCTCTTCTGTTAATCTGTGGGTGTCAGCTTCTAAGTGTCAATGTCTTCTCTTCTCTTCAGGCATTATAACGACCCTTGAATACGCACATTCACTTCCTGGGGCGTCAACTTTTTCTAAATGCAGAGCATTCTTAAATCTAGAGCACAGTTCTTGGGACAATTGGGTGACTCAGTGGGTTAAACTTCTGCCTTCAGCTCAGGTCATGGTCTCAGGGTTCTGGGATCGAGCCCCACATCGGGCTCTCTGCTCGGCGGGGAGCCTGCTTCCTCCTCTCTCTCTGCCTGCCTCTCTGCCTACTTGTGATCTCTCTCTCTGTCAAATAAATAAAATCTTAAAATATATATACAAAAGTCCAGTTCTTGAACCTAAAGTCTATCCATACTTGTCAATCTCTCTTTCTGTCCTCCAGCTGCCCACAGAATCATGTCCTTATTCTGTGCTCTGCAAATTGTGGCACTAGTCCTTCACTTTCCCAAGTCAGAGACCATACTGATAGTCTCAGTCTTCCTTCATCTTGTGTTTCCTTTTCTAATCATTTTCCCCTCCCAGTTTATTTTAACTCCACAATATCTTCAGACTGACAATAAAAAGCAATTGATTTGTGAACAATACTAGTCAACCAATAATCTTAAACTTACCCATTACTGTGAAAAAAATTGCACTGTATTATAATTCTCTGTTCCTTTGTCCCTTTCACTCCAGAGTGTTTAAATCCCTTAATGATAGGAATATTCTGTTACATTCCCAGCTCCTCACACATGACTTGATGGTCAAGGTGTAGATTAAAAGCATTTGTTGGTCAGTTGGCAACAGACCACTCAGCTTAGAATGTAGGGCAATAAAAGGGGGAGGACAGAATACAACAATAATAAATGTAAAAACCTGTTTTAAAAAAAGTTTGTTGGAAGGATAGGTTATTCTATATAAATTCTAATCTTTAATGATTTACTTGTGTCAGCATGTCTGGTTTCATAGTATGGAGTACATAACTGCGAGTGCATATCGGGGCAATATTTCAAAGCGTTGTTTTGATAGAGGAGATAAGCTAGGTTTACAGATTTGAATTTAAGTACATTATTTGATGGGTACCTAGGTGGCTCAGTCGGTTAAGCAGGGGACTCCCTTGATTTTGGCTCAGGTCATGATCTTATGATCCATGTGAGATGGAGGGCTGTGACAGTCTCCATGCTGGGCATGAAGCCTACTTAAGAAAGAATCTCTTCTTCCTTTCCCCTCCCCATCCTCTCCCCCTCCAAAATAAAATAAAACAAAATAAAGTAAAATCAAAAAACAAAGTATATTATTTGAATATAATTTATTAGTGTACGAATTTATATTAGTGTAAGATAAAATTAGTGTAAGATAAAATTCCACGTAGAATTCTCAAATAATTTCTACTTCTCTTACTACACATGAAACCTGCCCATTGTATGCACATAGACTCTAAACATCAGTGGATAGAGGATATATGGCTGCTGACAACTAGCATAGCATGTTTGGATCCAGGGAAGATTCCCTAAGGAGATACTTGCCTTGCCAAGTAATAATTATTGGCAGTGCGTCAGCAATGTAAAGAATCTGAGAAATTCAAACTACAGCTTGGCCAAATTAATCTTAATATGCTGACATTAGAGTTTTTGAAAACTCTAACGCAGGTGAGAAAAAAATTTACCTGGAGACAAAATTATGACCCTTAAACATTTTATTTTTTGACACATTGTTCAGAGGATAGACCTTAATTTTAGGATAGTTTTAGTTTCATAGAAGAATTGAGCAGAAAGTACCATGTTCCTATGTACCCTCCCCTCTCCCCACACTTGCACCCTCCCCCTCATCTCGCTTGCACATTTCTCTTTTTATTATCTTGCATTTGTGTGGTACATTTGTAACAATTGGTGATCTAGTATTGATATATTATTATTCACTAAGGGTCATGGTTTCCACTGGGCTCATCCTTTGTGTGGAGTAGTTCTACATGTTTTGACAAATGCATGTCATATACCCACCATTATAATGTCATAGAGAATAGTCCATTTGCCCTAAAAATCTCTGTGTTCTACTTGTTTATTCCTCCCCTGACTCCGCCCAAATGCCTAGCAACCATTGATCTTTTTAGTATCTCTAGAGTTTTGCCTTTTCCAGAATGTCATGTATTTGGGATCACACAATATGTAGACTTAGAAACTGGCTTCTTTCACATGGGGATAGGTGTTAACACATTTTCAGTGAATGCTTTCAATGTACAAAGCATTAACCTAGAAGCTGAAGAAATAAGAATTTCTCCATATGATGAGCTCATGATTGAGTAGGGTATGCGTATATGTAAATAAATAAAGTACAATAGATAGGGATAAAGTATCAGATTCTTATTAAAAACACAGGTAGGGGGGCACCTGGGTGGCTCAGTGGGTTAAGTGGTTGCCTTCAGCTCCAGTCATGATTCAGGGGTCCTGGGATCAAACTCGGCATAAGGTTCCCTGCTCAGTGGAGAGTCTGCTTCTCCCTCTCTCTCTCTGCAGCACCCCCACCTTCCTGCTTGCACTCTCTTTCTCTCAAATAAATAAATAAAATCTTTAAAAACACAAACACACACATAAAGGTAGGGGTGCCTGGAGGTCTCGATCAGTTATGTGTCTGACTCTTAATTTCTGCTCAGGTCTTGATCTCAGGGTCTTGAGTACAAGCCCCACATAAAATATATATAAAGCATAATAGAAAAAAAAAAAAAAGGAAATTATCTACAGGTGGGGGCAAATGGAAGACAATTTAGTTAAGCTTCCCAGAGCAAGTGATTTCTTAGTTGTGTTCTGAGAGATAAGTAAGGTTTTGCCAGAACAAAAAAGTCATCTTTCTGCAGTTTCTTTGTTTTTCTAATTTCAGAATTACTAAATACATTTCATATATAACCACTTAAAAGCCACCCCCTTCCCTATATTTTTTTACATGACACAGGATTATATTGGTAATGTAATCTGGGTACACAACAAATAGATATGTGAGCACATTTTAAAAGAGCTTCTATTCATGCGGGAAAAATGATGTTACTGGCCCAATCTGCTCATACTTTGTTTTTCTGTCAGCAATAATAACTTTGTGACCAATATGGCTGGAATTAAGGGTGTTGTCAAGGACTATAAAAGAAGGTCATCTGTCACACACTGAAACTAAACATATGACCTTCAGTTCTAGGCCAGAATAAATTATCAGGATGCTTTTCTTGTTCAAACGTAAATATGCAGACACATATATACAATATTTGTCTGAATACTTGTTGATTTTTCCTTTAGGCAAATGTCTATTCTGATAAAATGAGTACATTAAAATGATTCTGGTTTATTTGAGGTTTTTTGTTTTTTTGTTTTTTTTTTTTTAATTCCCATGCCCTTTTAGAATTTTGAGGTATTTATAAATGTGAATTGGGTAAAAAATACTCAACAAATATTTTTGGATGAGAGCTTAATTTATAACCCAGAGAATGAAATATGTGAAACTAAGTATTGCATTGAGATATTTAAATTTGTTTTTTATATTTTCCCTAATTGCTTATTCATACCCTATAAATTAGACCATAGAGTCTGGATCACTGTAAATAACTTTGAAAGCATGAGGGGGTCGTATCATCAACCTATTACTTTGGGTAACTGAAGTAATAACTCTTCAGGTTATTGGGCATAGTAATCTCAGAGAGAAATTTGCAGATGATGGGCTGAGCTTTAATTGGCTATTTGCCTCAGATATTCTGAAAGACTCAACCTTTAGTCATGCCTTAAATAAAAAGAAATACAGAGTAGCTCAAGTCATTTCCTGTACTTAAAACATTTGGCAAAAATGAGTTCCAGGGTTGTTAAAACTGATGTGTTCAATTTTGGCAGCTTCTTTTGTCCTCAGGGTACTTTGTAACATCTGCTGTTTCATAGTACGTATGCTAATCAGGAGATGTCTTGTTTTATTATTGTTTTTTTTTTTCAATCCTTAAATACATATGAAAAAGAAAACTCATACAAACCTCTTAGATGAATGATATATTAAAATTATTTTTGTGGCCAAGTTTGCGGGGGGAGAAAAACCCACATTTCTCTCTGCACTTAAATCCAAAACATACGAATTGAATGCTTACAGAATAAAATGCCTTTTTTAATCCATTCAAGAACCTAAATAAAATAAAGAAATATATTTCCTTAATTGCAGAATGGAAGAAGCCTTGAAGGATAGCAGACTATGCCATCCCAAAATATGCCCCTTTGACACATGGATTATTTGGAGCTGAAGGCAATTGAGAACAAGTGGACATAAGACAAACTCTGTGTCCTTTACTTGCCTAAAAACAGGACATAAATTTGCAAAGGTGTCCCCTCTTCCCTCTTTACCGGGAGAAATAGAAGTTAACCACTGAACACAACTCTAGACCCTTTTCAGCCCAGAGGCAACACCAGAGGCATATATACAACAAACCTGGTGAACACTGGACCTTTTCTGTTATTATTTTCCCACATATTTTCTTTCCCACAATTTGCTACCCCTAGAAGTCCAAAGTCTTTTTCTTTTGTCTTACCACTTCTCTAACAAAATGACTCCTCTTTTATTAAGTTGCTATATCAACCCCATTCTAACTACCCCTGGAATTTACTCTAATCACTGGGGGCTCTCGAGTGTCTGTACAGCGCACGTGACTGCAAACTTCTTGTTCTTTTGTTAATTTGTCCTTGTCAGACTACAGGGCCCCAGATAATTAACCTAAAATGGATAGAGGGAAAAGAAAATTTTTTCTTCTTCTCTCCCTAACTCCCACTGACACGCATGGGGAAACAGTTGTTGTGAAATCTCTCCCCAGTCCTGGGCATTTCATGGTATCTCTTGCTTGGAAAGAGAGGTCTCGCAAAGCACAGATGGAGTGAGTTTTTGTGCAACTTTCTTCTGTAATTATGAAACAACAGCTCCTCCAGACTCAGTGAGCTATATGTTGAAGAGAAATTACAAGCCATTCTCTTGCTAAAAGAGTCTGAGGGTTTAAAAAGCAACTTCTCTCATACCCTAGGAAACGAGTAGGCTTTCTGTAACCCAAGCATCCCAGTCATGGTATGTGCACGCATGTGTGCACGTGTGTATGTGTGTGTGTGTGTGTGTTATATGAATTGGACTTCACATAAGTTAGATTTTGGATGCATAGTTTGTTATAGTGTCATATAGACATACTTAATAGTTGCACTATTTTTGAAATAAATTTCATTTTTTCAAACAGTTTTAGATTTATAGGAAGATTGTACAGAGAGTTTCCCTATACCCTGCACCCAGTTTCCCTTACTACTAACACCCTACATTAGTATGGTACATTTCCTATCGCCATTGTGCTGATACTGTCATAGTTATTCATAAAATCTCTACGTTATGCAGGTTGTCTTAGCTTTTAACCTAATGCCCTTTTTCTCTTCCAGGATCCCATCTCAGATTTTACACTACATTTAATTGTATGTCAGTTTAGGCTTCTCTTGGCTGTGACAGTATCTTAAAATTTCCTTGTTTTTGATGACTGTGAGAGTTTTGAGGAGTACAGGTCAGGTGTTTTGCATATTTTTGTCATTGATCACTCTCTTAAAAAATTACTTAGGCTGCAGCCAACAGGAAAATTTCCTTTTGTCTATGTTTAGGGATGCAAAGTGGTGATACTAATTTCCTTAAAGTGAACTCAATGTCTCCATTGCCAGATCTCATTATCAAAAAGCTTCCTTGGAATAAAAGACTAGATATTTTCCCAAGATTCCTGCTGTATAAAACAATATTCTCACATTTGAGGGGTCCTTTCTTTAAAATATATTTAGTGTAGGTGTCTCTTTAAACTGTGAAGGCACTTCTGTGATGATCTAAGTGACTATTGAGACGAGTATTTCAGTTGCTAATGTTCAGGTGTTATGAAGTGCCATTCTGAAAGGAAAGCATGGCTCTTCTGGGGTTCTCTCATCTGATTGAAACACTGCATTATAACCAGTCCTAGGAAACGCAGTGTGTGTGTGTGTGTGTGTGTGTGTGTGTGTGTGTGTGTGTGTGTGTGTATTTCCAGCAGAGTACTTATACTCATTCAACAAATAGTTACTGACCCCTAATAGTATGTCAGGCATGGGTTTATTTGCACTGATGACTTAGTTCATGAGCCACTGACCTGTCTTACTCTGGTGAGTAACCAGTCTCTCCGTTCTCTATTCCGTGACTGAATCTCCCCATAAATCCTTGAAGATCAAATCGTAAAGAAACCAAATTCAATTGACTTTACATTATAAAAGAGCTAGATCAGAAGTAAATATTTTAAAACTGTGAAAGAAGTAAATCCTATAGAAAGCTAGCTTTGTACCAGACAGTGGCTTAACATGTGCGAAGGCACTATCTTGTGTACCTGTGATCACAAAGGTAAATCATTAAATTGGGAAGAAAGATTGCATATTAGGTGGGATTACCTCATTTATTTTCTTATTTCCAAGTCATTTGTTTTTCAAATATTTTGTAAACCAAGAATTTATTTTAATTTTGTAAGTCAGCCAATATTTTTAGTTCCATAGTTTTGGCAAGTAGATCACCCTCATACTGATATCCCGTGTAATCAATGAACACGGTATACTAATAAAAAGGACAAAATTGAAGGATTCATTTCTGCATACAATTTTTTCTTAAAAATTTTATTCTTACTATGACATTTAGTTTGTTATTTTGAAAATTCTGAAAGTTAATTCATTCACTTTTTATCATGCCCTTAGATAGATATAAAAATCAGTTATTGAAGTATAGCTTTATAAAACCTCATATACAATAAAAGATAATCCATATCTTGAGTGTATGGAAAGAAAACAGGAAAATTTGCTGTTTTCTTGGGGTTCTTTGTTTCTTATATTTAAAAAAAAATGTATCATGTGCTCCAAGGCCAATTATTTGCAGGAGTCTTGGAAAAATATAATTTAAATACACAGTGTTGACATAAAATACAGAAAACATTAGCTTTTGATTTTGGAAGTATTTTAAAATTAAATAATTTCTGCAGAGGCCCAACAGTTTTGTTTTTCATTTTTCTGAATTGGAAATGTGGCATCTTGTGTAGCATGAATCTTAAAATAGATCCAACTCATTTTGAAGTTTGTTCTAAGATATAAAATCATCACTAATAGGTCAGAAACTTAAATAGAAGGAAATAAATGAAGTGTTCTATGGAATTGGGTGTATGGAAAGGGAAAGCTCCAATCCTTCTTGGCATACCATTCATGTGATATTTTTCTTTCTTATGGGAAAAGGGAATTTTTAAAAATTTATATATATATGTACATACATATATGTATATATATACATACATATATATACATATATATATACATACATATATATACACATATATATATACATATATTATAGGTAATTGACATGCAATGTTACATTAGTTTCAGGTGCTCTGCTCACCACAAGGGCAGCTAGCATCTGTCACCATGCAACCCTATTACAAATACCATTGAGTATATTCCCTCTGCTGTAACTTTCATCCCTGCGTGGAATAAGGAATATTGACACATGTATGTGCTCAGTGTTTAAGTATGCTATGCCAAACTTTTCATCTTTTGTCATAAAATACCTGCATACTTGTATTTGCAGATTCCTGTGATTGGTTCTTTTGCTCAGGGATTATGCCAGCTCATTCTAATCCTCCCTGATATATTTACGGAGAAATTTGTACCTTTTTTTCATGATTCACCTAAGACTTTATCCCATACAAGAGCTGATAGTATTAAGCCCTAAGGAGACTGAGTAATTTCCTTTTCATCAAGTATACAGTTGCCACTGCCTCCTAAGAAAGTAGTAAAAGTTCAAAATATTCATTTTTCCTGGAGTAGAGAGTCTAGAAATTCTCCAAAGTTCTTTCAGTGCAGGATATCTCACCAGAGTCCTCAGAGTTATTCACTCTCCAACCAAGAAATGCCATTTTAGGATATAAGACTCTCCAGACACATTTCCCACTTCAAACCAAAGGCTGGAAACATTGTGGATAAAATATCAGTAGTCCTAGTGGACTGCACTTATAAATGTGTAATAAGAAGTGAATGAGCATGTAAAACCCTTTGACCAGTTTCTTTCCATACCAGGAAAGTACTCTCTCACGAAGAGTATGCGAATAAAAGTATTGTATAACTCAGAGATCGGGCCTTTCCCTCATATTGGGCAACTCCCAGTTAAAAATGACTATGTTTTCTGAGCTCAAACAGCCATGGAAGGAAGGAAGGAAGGAAGGAAGGAAGGAAGGAAGGAAGGAAGGAGAAAAATATTATCTAATAGATTTCTTTCTTTATTCTGGTGCCAGCAAATCAAGGAAAGTATGTGAATTTTGATCTTGGCCCTAAATGATTAGGCAGAGTGTTTAATAATGACAGCTTATTGTATGAGTTTGCTAAGGTTGCCATAGCAAAGTGCCACAAACTATGTGGTTTAAAACACCCTATATTTGTTGTCTCACAGTTCTGGAGGCTTGAAGTCTGAAATTGAGTGGTGGGTAGGCCATGCTCCTTCTGGAACCTGGAAGTCAATCTTTCCTTGTCTCTTCCTAGCTTCGGGTCGTAAAAGCTGGTAACCTTTGGTGTTCCTTGATTTATACCTGTATAACTCCAATCTCTGCTTCTGTACCCACATGGCATTCTCCCTGTGTGTCTCTGCCTTCTCATGGCCATCTTTTTATAAGGACAGCAGACACATTGGACTAGGAGCCCACCTGGATCTAGTATGACTTCATGGGAACTTAACTAATTAAAGCTGCAGGGACCCTATTACTAAATAAGGTCACATTTGAAGGTCAAGGCAGAACCTCAGCATTTTGTTTGTTTGTTTTTGGTGGAGCGGGCACAGAAACCCAATTCAACCCATAACACTTAATCTCTTATTTTTTGTCAATGGTACATGACATGGCCATGATTTGCTCTGAAAAGTGGAGTCACATATACAATGGTGATATTCATTTAGAAAATCTGAGCAGGCAATGTCTGGTGATACCAACAAGAGAGGCTTCCTATCCTCAAGATTAGAATCTAGTCAAGGAAATGGACCATTTACAGCTGTGATAATTCCTATAATAGCAATGGAGACAAAGTTCTGTGAGAGCAATGGATGAAGTGACACATTTTTCTTGGCTAGAAATGATTTTTATCTTTTTTATGCTTTAACATTTTCCAAGGATTTTACGATGAACATTTGTAAGTTCAGGAAGGCATTATAGCAAAGAGAGAGATAAAGAAGTATGGTTCAAGGCATGCCCATATATGCCCAAATCAAGTTATCCATCACTCTGGAGGGGGATTATACAGGGATTCCATTTTGTACAAGAACATTCATCCATCCATTCATTAATTCATTCATTCAACAAATACCTAATGAATATAGTAGTCCCCCCTCATCCTAGGCGAATATGGCCCAAGACCCCCCAGTGGACATCTAAAACTGAAGAAAATACCAAACCCTATATATGCTATTTTGTTTTCCCTATACATACATGCCTGTTATAAATCCTAATTTATAAATTAGGCACAGTAAGAGATTAACAACAATTAATAGTAAAATGGAACAATTATGTATAATAAAAATTACTATAGATTTTAGCAACCCCAGCATAGTCTTTTTCTTTCCTAATCAAGAACTTTCATCTTTTCATTTCTTTTTTTTAAAAAGCACCTCATAGCTTTTCCCTGGTATATCCTAATTGCCAGTGTCATTACTTTTGTGCTTTGAGACCATTATGAAATAAAACAAGCGTTACTTGAACACAAGCCCTGCAATAGCACAATGCCCAGTCTCATGACCAAGATGGCTACTAAGGGACTAAGACGCAGGTGGCATTTATATTGTGGATGCACAGGACAGAGGGATGATTCACACCCTGTGTTGGATGGTGTGGGTGGGCACGAGATCTCAGAATGATGTGCAAATTAAAACTTATGAATTGTTTATTTCTGGGATTTTTCATTTAATATTTTCAGACCACAGTTAATCACAGGTAATCTAAACTGTGAAAAGTGAAACAGAGGATAAGGGAGTGAGGGGGACTACGGGACCTGCCAGGCACTACTCCAGGCACTGAAGATACAATGTTGAATGAGATTATATTCTTGCTTTCAAGAAGTGTATGGTTTAGTGGAGAAGTAGATAAAAAAAAAATCATGAAATACAAATAAATGAAAATCATTACACTTTGTAAAAGATGAAGATGACAAACGAGGGGTAGGAAAGCAGGAAAAAATCTCCATTAGGAGGAGATACTTAAGCTCTGAGTTCTGAAGGATGAGGTGTTGACTGTGCAAAGAGAAGGAGAGTTTTGAATGGGACTTTTGTTAGACTCAATAGAAAATTAGAGGGTAAGTCTAGGTGCTTGCACAAGTTTCAGAGAAGTGATCTATATTTATAAGTTATCTAGGAAAAGGGAAAATGGAGTGGATAGTGAAGGTCAAGTATAACAACTTGTAAAACCCTTTAGCCAAGTGTCAGGTATAGTCAGAGAAAAGAAAAAGGGAAATTTAGAAAAGCAAACAGATGGAAGAGATAGAGGAAAGGTGAAAAGAGAGGACAGTGTGTTGTCAATAATGTTTAGTTACAGAGAGTTCTTGAAAGGATGCAGACAGTGGTGCGAGGAAAACATCAAGTTTTGTCTATGTTTACATATAAACGTATATAAACTTCCAAGCGTATACTCTTCAGTAACTCTAGTATTCATGCATCTTAAAATAATCAGAAATGTGTGCAAAGGTGTCTGTACTAAGAACTCATTTTCACTGAGCTTTATAATGAAAAATAGAAGCAATTGAAAAATCCAATGATAGAAAATTGGTTTAAGTGTCATGTGTCTATACAATGGAATAGTATGCAAATGTTAAAAAGTATATTATAAAGTGTTAAAAAGTATATTATAAAGCAAGTATCAAAGCTTGGGTCTCAAGACTCTATTACCATCTTAAACTTGATTGAGCACTCTGAGGGGCTTCTATTTTTGTGGGTTATACCTATCTATTCAATCAATCTTACTATGCAAATGGTATAGTTCAACTCTAGTTCCTCTTTACTACGCACTGGGACCAAAGCCTCCAGGCACAAAGCAATGGCTTCTTGCACATGCAGACCAGCACAGATAACATACTAACGTATGCTTCCTAGAATGAGAAGGAAGAAAATGAATACAGAAGTTAAAAACATTTCCTACATGACTTACCACCCAAAGTTGACTCGAGAATTCCAAGCAGACTGTGTGATAGTTTGGCTGCCTCTAAACTTAAAAATCACAATCTAAAACAACATCCTGTCTTTTCTTCTAGAAGCCATCGAGATGGTTCTGAGGAATGTGTAAGTTTCTATGTGAGAACCTATTTTGGAATAAGGACAAATTGTAGTGAACCTCGAGTGTTTCCTATTTATTATGGTATCCCTGTTCCTTGTTTAGCAACAGCTTAAACTGGCTCAGCAGGACGCTCAGAAAATGGTTTCATGGGTGTAGCTACAGGCTAAACAGGAATGCAGAAGAAAGAATTAACAGGCCCTGCTGGTTTCTCAGAAGCAGCACAGTATATTACAAGAGGCCTTCATTAGGAGAAATGCACCTCCAAGCCAATCAGCTACCTGCTTCCAGCTCACCCCTCTACTTGCTAAGATGTCATCAAATAGTCCCAGGGCTGTAGGGAATCTTCCTGCAATAACCTCTCATCATTCTAATGCAATCATCTTGAAAGACTCCTCATCCACTGCTTGAATCCTTGGGCAACATCCCTCATTATTATTGACCGACTCCGACTCCGTTTAACATCTTCAGTATTGTCAAACTAGCTACCCGAGGCAACCAATAACAGCTCAAAGTGTCCTAAAGCTGTTGTGTTGAGCAGCAAAGTATTTTCGGAAATGGAAAAAGACCTCTTGTTCTGATTATACCCCTGGGATGGCACAGACAAACCCTGCTCCCTCTTTGCCTTATTCTTGCAAATCCTTGGAAGCCACAATCACACATTGCCTAAATATTCTTGTTCTCATCACAGATACTTAGGGTTTGTTCATCACAAGGTTTCCAGGCTCTTTGCAATCCTAGCCATTTTTCTCTGCCCATATTTTGAATTTAACAATTTCCCAGATGCCAACACATTTTAGCAACATGTGCTATGTGTTATAACGCTCTGTGCATTCCTGTGGTGCTTAAAGCTACATAAAGAGTTTCAAGTGCTTTACAGTTACACTGTTATCTTACCTCCTTCTTGGTATCCTACAGCTGAAAAATACTTTTTAACTCAATATTTGAATTTTATTCCTAGTCTTGTGAAATCTAACAGTTGATGCAATATAACAATCCAAAGATCCTTTTGGATCTCAAATTTTTCACACAAAAACACATCTGTGTTGATCAGCTCATGGGAAATGTGTTTTTCCTTTGTATTTGAAATTGGTGGCACTGAAGGAATGCTCCATCCATTTTGCACAGGAAAAGCTAGATTGTAGCCTAAGAGCTGGTGCTGGATCAGATTTCTTGTTGCCTTTGCCTTACCGGTACCCAGATACTTTGAATGTTATCCACTCCTACTTTTAGATATGTGTCAAAGAGATTTAAACATAGACTGAGGGATAGATTCGATATAAAATGTCACAATGATACCCATAGACACTTGTGTCTAAAATGCTGAAGAAAATAAACTTAAAAATATGCTACATTTGTGGAAAAATTCTTCTAATTAGCCAATTTGTCTCTGTTTGAGGTGATGATAGCTACAAAAGTTAAATGTCAATCCAACCTTCAGGAGTACCTCTGTTCAATTTTTTTTGTTTTGTTTAAGTTAATCTCTTTTAAGCAAACTGTATTGTTTGTAGTGTCCAGTTCTTTCCATGCGGCTTGGTCAAAACGTAAAATAATGCATTGTTCTCAGCTAAAAATGTTCTCTGTGACTATCTTCTTTCAATCTTTGCCCTTCACACAGTTTTGAATCCGGATACATAATTTTCCTGCCAGAAGTTCGTGCTTACTTCTCATTGGTTTTCATTTCCTGTTGCCTTCTGAGCTCCACAGAGAGAAGGTGCTCTATCTGGCCTCTCTAAGACGTGCCGCGTTCCCCGGGCAGATTGTTTATTTAATGAAAAAGATAGAGGAGTGGTCCACTCTTTTTGTTTGGAGTTATATAAATATTTTTAAAAGGGAAGATTTCCTCATTTATTCCACTTTAGGCTTCCTGCTCAGGGAGAGTTTTAAATGCACGTTTAATCACCCTAGAAATGACAACCCAAGTTACAATTCTGTAATTATACCAAATATATTCAAGACATTGGAAATGAGGAAGGTAAAATGGAATAGCAATTCTGAACTTCTCTCCACATATACTGTAATGGTAGGATTATCGCATATGTACATATTCAAAACCAGTTTATCATTGTAAACCCAATGATAAAAACAGCAGACATAGTGTTATAATAACAGCTGAATTTAGATGAAAATTATCAAATAAAAAACTCATAGTTCATTGTTTTATATAGAGAGTATTATAGTCTTACTCACCTTTATTTCAGTCTTCCTTGTATGGGGTTTGCTTACCAAGTGGTATTTGAAATTGAAAAATCCTTAAAAAGATAATAGAAGAATATTTTCAATCAGAAATAATTTATTTTATATTCCCCAGACATTCTATTGTGATTTAAGTTTAATGAATATAAAACTCACACAGTACTAGTAATGAACCTTGAAACATCTTATGTGACTGCAAACACAATTAGTGCTTGATAGGTAGGGCAGGACACATGGTACTACAGAGAGAAAAGAAACAGCAATGATTAAAATAACATTAAGAATGACATTTCATAATACATATTTAATATCATAAATATAGGACATACATTTCTATAAACATATTGCCTATTATATATAGCATACAATACATATAGTGTTTATAATACATATAATTATAAATTTAATACATAATTTTTATAGTGTATAACACATAACATCTTAATACAGATATATTTAAGATAATAAAATCACATGATAGTATTTTGTATTTGGTGTGTTCCAGGACCCATTTTAGAGGATTTATATATCATCTCTTTAATGTTTGTGCCTCTCAATGAGGTAGGTCCTACTTTACCTCCATTTTATACATGAGGAGACAAGAGAAAAGATGTTAAGTGATGTGATTACGGCAACAGAGATAATAAATGGCATGGGTGAAGCAGAGCCTTGCTTTTACTGGATCCCCATGTTTGTCTATAACTCCGTTAACGTTAAAAAAAACAGAAAGCTAAGAGAAGTATTATCCTGACTTCACCTTTTGCCACACAATTTTAATTTTTGTATTAGATTTACCTTAAAAACTATATTAAGCCTAGTACAATATTGGAATGATTTTGTCATTCCTGAGCTCAGAACCTGCTGAGTCACCAGCACTAAATGGACTGGGATTTTTTTATTTGCTGGGGCTAACCTATAAAGCAAATAATTTTGTAGATAGAGGCAGCAATTCATGTTAAAAACTGGGACAAAGGATATTTTGAAAGATTGTTTTGACAGGACTTCCTTGGTCCCTCTTAAACAGTTAATATGTGATTTTATTAAAAATGACTTAACAGTAACAAAAACTTGTTCTAAATTATATTTGTCGAGAGACTCTGGACTCTGGGAAACAAACTGACAGTTGCAGAGGGAGAGGTGGCTGGGGGGGATGGGGTAACTGGGTGATGCGCATTGAGGAGGGCACATGTTGTGATGAGCACTGGGTGTTATACGCAACTGATGAATCATTGAACAATATGTATGAAACTAATAATGTACTATATGTTGGCTAATTGAATTTAAATTTAAAAAATAAATAAATTATATTTATTTTAATGTCTATTGCTATTACTAGCCAAGAGAAGAAAAACATCCAGAAGAAAATAATAATCAAGCAGAATTTATAAAATGAGATGAGTGTTAGTACAATAGCTATCAACAGATACTATGATTTTCTTAATTGGAAATCCCTACAAGCTCTGAGGCCACAATCCTTTGGTAATAAACTTATATGAAAGAACAGATATTAAACCACTATGCAGGATGCCTGGATGGCTCAGTGGGATAAGCCTCTCCCTTCGGCTCAGATCATGATCTCAGGGTCCTGGGATCCAGCCCTACAGCAGGCTCTCTGCTCAGCAGGGAGCCTGCTTCCCCCTCTCTACCTGCCTCTCTGCCTGCTTGTGATCTCTCGTGCGCGCTCTCTCTCTGTCAAATAAACACATAAAATCTTAAAAGAAAAAAAAACTATGCAAAATCCCCAACACTTAATTACCAAACTACATTTACAAAGCTAGCAACAAGGAACTTTGAGGCACCAATGAAGGGGAGAGGAGTAAACACGGACACTGACTGATGAGATGTGATTCAGTTCTCAGAAAATTAAATGTAGTTCCTAAGCTTAATATGGTTATTATACTAGATGCCTAAATGGTAGTAACAGTATAAATACCACTTAGACAATATTTTTATTACCTGATGAAACTTTAACTTATACTTTCATCTCTGATGAATTAAATGTAATTTAATTTAATTTGTAATTTTCTCAACATTGGAATTTTTAAGAGAATAAAGACATGTATCCTTTTCTACCAGTTTCACCTTTTAGGTGTAAAAGTTTGATAGTAGCCTAGATTGTGTGTTGGTTGTGCAATTTTATGCTACTGGGGTCTAAATTACATTAATGTTTTTTTTTCATTTTATAGGGAAAATAGTTACAGATTGGTTACTGATTTTTTTTTCTCAGACCATTTTTGTAGTACATTAAACATTCTAGAATAAAAATTAGTGAAATAAAACCACCAAAATGACTATACTAGTTCAACGTAACTACTTAAAGAAGGTAAAATTAGCATATAATTCTTACTTAAATCATGATACCCATAAATACAGATGACTTTGTTTAAGGAGAAAAGAAACATATTCAAATCACAGTGACACAGCAGAGAAAAATGCCACAAATTTGATATGTTTGGGACACACATGTTTCCTTTAAATAATAATCAGAGCATGTCAAGTATTTTATCACAGGTTCTTGAAGTTGACACATGGATTTTCAATTTCTCGGGCACGGTACATGATTTTTTGTTTGGAGTTGCACTGGTTTTGTTCTGCAATGAAGTACATTAATTATTCTGTTACTCTTTTTATTTAGAGTTTTGGACATTATTTCTAGAAGAGTCACAGTTTGAAATACCTCAAAATCTCTTAACCCAGAAAGGTAAAGGAAGTTGCTCTAGTTTAATTAAAATGCAAGGTACAGAATGAGGATAGTCATTGAAGTTCATGGTTAAATAAATGTAACTATGGTGAAATTTGTCACAGTGAGAAATAATTACATCTGGTTTTCAATGCTTTAACACTTACATTCTGTTTATTGAATAATAAGTTTCAGACTCAGACTTTATAGGAAGTTAAAATGTCATCAAAATTGAGGGACTATGTATATTTTATTACTGCTTAAATATTTTTTTTTAAAGATTTTATTTATTTATTTGACAGAGAGAGATCACAAGTAGGCAGAGAGGCAGGCAGAGAGAGAGAGAGAGAGAGGAGGAAGCAGGCTCCCCACTGAGCAGAGAGCCTGATGCGGGACTCGATCCCAGGACCCTGAGATCATGACCTGAGCCGAAGGCAGCGGCTTAACCCACTGAGCCACCCAGGCGCCCTACTGCTTAAATATTTCACTTCTCTTTTCACCTGGTTGTTTTGGCACAGATATTAGCTATGATTTTTAGTTGTGAACAGCTGCTATTGATTTGAAATCATGGAATCTGTTTTTTCTACTTGTTTTAATCTTATCAAGGAATTCAATCAGCTAGGAACCTGGTACAGAATACCACCAGAAAACTGAGTTCATGGCTCAGTTGGTTAAGCTGCTGCCTTTGGCTCCGGTTGTGATCCCAGCGTTCTGGGATCGAGTTCAGCATTGAGCTCTTTGCTGGGCGGCAGCCTGTTTCTCCGTCTGCCTCTGCCTGCCACTCTGTTAGCCTGTGCTCATTCTGACAAATAAATAAATAAAATTAATAAAAAAAAGAAATTATAAAAACTGAGTTCATGGTTATTGTCAATGGTGAGAGATTATCTTCTGACTATATGTTTATAAGCAAAGAATCGACTTCCATTTTATTTTTTCAGTTGCTTTAAAAGATAAATTCAAATGTATTTACTGGAGGTTTTGCTTGTTTTAAAAAACAAGTTTCAAACTTTAGTTACCTGAATTTAGTTACTTCCCAATCTTCCCTCTAAGGAAAAATTCACTTGAATTGAAGCCAAATCCATCACCTGAGTATAGCAATTGTGTGCACTCAGGCAAATCCATCAGGTATAACTTATTAACATTAATCATTTTAGGAGCAATGGCTCAGAAGACCTGGTTCTACACAGAATTTGTTTTATTTTTTTTTTTTTTTTTTTTTTTTTAAATTATTTTATTTATTTATTTGACATAGAGAGATCACAAGCAGGCAGAGAGGCAGGCAGAGAGAGAGGAGGAAGCAGGCTCCCTACTGAGCAGAGAGCCCGATGCGGGGCTCGATCCCAGGACTCCGAGATCATGACCTGAGCCGAAGGCAGAGGCTTAACCCTCTGAGCCACCCAGGTGCCCCCAGAATTTGTTTTAGATCAGAGAAAATGAAGTAGAAAGATTAAATGAACTAAAATAAACTTAACTTCTCAGTGGTATTTTCTTTTATAAAATATTTATATATCAAGAGTAAACACAGGTGGAGAAACAGTTGAAAGAGGGAACAGTGTCCTGCGAATCTGGTCATGAAGGAACGCCACTAATGGGTAAAGGGAATGTGCTTATGTATCTTCAAGACTGTCACCATGCTTTTACAACAGACTTGACTATTTTTTGGTAATTGTGATCTATCAAAAAACAGTACCACTCAATTCTGCTTTATAATTTAACTTGGGAAGACAAAGCCCCAAATAAATGACTATATTTGTTTCAATTCCAATTAAAAGTTAAACTTAAAAGGCCAAACCTAAAAGACTGTATGTATCCACTGAGGGGGGGTGGGGGGGAATACTAAAAATAAAAATCTTCTGCAACGCAGAAAACCCCTCCAAAAAGGGAGTAGAGAAAAAAGCCAATTTTATTGTTGACTAAGTATTAAACCAGAATGTGATCTGCACCAGGGTATCTGCAAAGGGACTGGAAAGACAGAAAGGAAGCCCACCGCCTACACAGCCAAGCAGATCCAACCCATTATGTATGTTTTCAATGTAAACAAGCGTGAGTCCTTAAGAAAGAGGACTTGCTAACACCCTTTGCTACACACACAGTTCATCTGAACTTTATCTTGGTACCTGGGGAAAAGTCCTCGGTTGGCTTTATCTGAAAGAGAAACACACTGGCCATAAATTTGAATGAGGCTCCAAAGGTGGAAGGACAGAAGGGTGCTATCTCCCTTCATACATGCATTGCATAAAGATGGCTCTGAGGCCCTAGTCAAAGGTTTATACACATCTGAAGAAGGCAGAGAAAGAAATTCTGGATAAAAGAGAGCACGGAGAGAAGTGTCTTCCTTTTTTTCAACAGGGAGCATTAAGTTTCTTATTTTTAATTTATGTTTGCCCTTATGTCACCCACAGGGATAAAGAAATAATACGGTTTCATTATGGTTTTCCTTCCTTTTTTTTCTAATCATCTGAAGAGTTTTCCATAGGTACTACCTATTTTTGAAATAGCTTCATTAAGTTATAACTGACATATAATCACTGCACATATTTAAAGTGTGCAATCTGAATTTTGACATATGCACACACCTGTCAAATTATAGCCACAATCAAAATGGTGAACTTTTCCATCATCCACACACACTTTCTCCTGTCTCTTTGTAATTCCTGCCTTCTATCACTTCTGCCCTTCCCCTCCTCAGGCACATATTGTTCTACTTTCTGTCGCCACAGATTAATATCATTTTCTACAGTTATTCAGTATGTATTCTCTTATGCCTGGCTTTTCACTCAGCATAGCTATTTCAAGACTCATCAGAGTTAAGGTAAGAACAAGTCTTTCCTTTCCTTGCTGGGTAGCATTCTTTTCTGTGTATACTACAATTTGCTATTGCGTTCAGCTATTCATGGACACTTGGCTCGCTTCCACTTTTGGGCTATTACAAATGAAACTGCAGTGAATAGTATATGTGTACCAGTCTTTCGATAAACATGTATTTCCTTTTCCCAGGGCAAATACCTGGGCAAATACAAATACAATATACAAATACAATACAAATACAAATGAGTAGTGTGACTGAATTATACGGTATTGAAGAGTAGCAGAATATCCCCACTAAAATATGCAGCCTTGGCATAAAGATTATTCTGAGCTCCTTTCTTTGAGAAAGAGCAGACATAGCAGAAGCTCTAAAAACAGAGTAGAGTCACCTTTCTATAAGGGCAATATATATTTATAAAGGAAACCTCCATTTGGAAGGATATCCTCTTGTCTGCCAGAAAGAGGAGAATGACTAAATCACAGGAAATTTTTGTAATGAATAGAGAAAGAACTGACTTAAACCTACTTAACAAACTTCCCCTTGTTTACCATGTTTCTCTCAGGAACCTCTTCATAACTGGTCCTACCAGCCTCTGCCCCTTTCTTTTGTTCTTAGCTGAATATAGTATCTGAGCGTGACTTTTAAGGCATCGTGATGGGTAACTCATTTTTCCACGGGTATCTCCCATGTGTATGTGAGATATACATGTTTGTTTTTCTCATGTTCATCTGTCTTTCATTATAGGAGTTTCAGCCAAGAACTCAGAAGAGTAGAAGGAAAATTATTACTTCCCTACAGTAAATACATGCTATTTTTAAAGATTTTATTTTTTAAGTAATCTCTATAGCCAAGGTGGGGCTTGAACTCACAACTCCGAGATCCAAAGTCACATGCTCTACTGACTGAGTCAGCCAGGAGTCCCCTTGTTTTCTTTTGTTATTGTTACTGTTTTTCTTATGTTCAGTTACTAACTCCCTTATACACTTAGTAACTTCTGTATGTACTCCTCATTAATGCTTGCCCATACTCAACACTGCTACCAAAGATGTCATTCTCACGATGTCCTGTCACATAATTAGTTATGATGGTTTTCTATTACATTATCTCTTGTAATTAAACTCTTCATGTAACTAATTCAGTTGCTTTTCTTCTTTTCACTTTAGGGAGGCACAGGCAATATTCATTTGCTCTTTGACCTACTTCCTCCTCTACTATAATCTAAGTAGGTGTGGAAGGCTTGGCCTCTTAATGTTTCCTTGAATTCCTGTGTACTTCTTTAAAAAAATTACCACACTATCAACATATATTTTGTTCAGTCTCATAAAGAATGTTGACAAGTAGATAACACATGTATTGAGGTAAACAATTGAGTCAGGGAGTAGAGATGGTAAAATCTAGCCTTCTAAATTTCCAATTGCATTTTTCACTCTTAGGTTTCAAAATTAATTTCTACTATTCAAAAAAAAACCTATTTTTTCCTATTTAAATAGGATTCCTTACTATTTTTCCTCCCCTTATATAATTTATTTTGGTTATTGACTATCTTTCCAACTTTGAACATCTGGTCTTCTTGGCCAAGTAGGTTCCTCATTCACCTTAAAACAACCAATCCTCTTCCCTATTTTTTTAGCTTAGTTTGTATACCCTGAAGAAGATGAAAGGGTATTTTGGTTCGAATTTAACTCCTGTCTACCCCGGTACTTTCAAATACAACACTTCTTAAGTGTCACCATGGGAGCTTAGAACACTAGTCCCTGGGCTAGGCAGTGGGGGTCCAAATTCCTCATCTTCCCAGTAAACACTGCTTATCCTCTTTAATCTTCTAAACACTGCTGATTCTGGTGTTTGACTGGCTGTATCTTCATCCCCAGAATACAATATGCCTGCTTTATCTTAAGTATTTCTCAATTTTTTTTTTTTTAAGATTTATTTGACAGATTGAGAATGAGCAAATACACAAGTGAGGGGAGCAGCAAGCAGAGGGAGAAGCAGTCTCCTGGATGGGCAGGGGAACCTGATGCAAGGCTCTATTCCAGGATCCTGGGATCATGATCTGAGCTGAAGGCAGATTTTTGGTTTTTTGTTTTGTTTTTGTTTTTGTTTTTGTTAAGCTTTGTTAAGCAGATGCTTAACCAACTGAGCCACCCAGGCACCCCTGTTTCTTTCAAGTATAAAAACTTGGATTGGGGCACCTGGGTGGCTCAGTAGGTTAAGCCTCTGCCTTCGCCTCAGGTCATGATCCTGGGATCCGGGGATCGAGCCCCACATCGGGCTCCCTACTCCACGGGGAGCCTGCTTCTCCCTTTCCCACTCCCCCTGCTTGTGTTCCCTCTCTCCCGGTCTCTGTCTCTGTGAAATAAATAAATAAAAATCTAAAAATCAAAAAACAAACAAACAAAAAAAAAACTTGGATTTACGTCCTGTATTACTTAACAGAATGTTTTATTATAATTTATTAACTTGCCTACCTACCTATATTTAAGATACTGTTTATTTAAGCATTAAGTATTGTTCTGTACTTCGCAAAAGTTCCAGTCTTTTGAAACTAACTTTCTAATAGGACTTCTTGAATGACTTGGGTCTAAAGTATTCTTTTGCTTTCTCCAAGACTGAGAAATATGGAGATTTGTATAAAGGTGGTGATTAGTTAAGGGTTCTTTTCCTCAGGGTATTTTGGATAAAAGCTGAGCTGGGTTGCTTAGTTTAGTCTGGGTTCATAATGAGGGTAATGTATTTGTTGAAAATTGACTAAATGAGACAGACTAGAATACAGAATCAAAAATAGTTCTACTTGAGACTAAAACCACCATTGTAAATAATCAGCCTTTTTTTTCCCCCTTTTGATTACGTGCTTCTTAACATTGACCTTTCTCACATTACATTTAAACAGATGCGTAATTCTTAGGGTGGCAGTCTGAAAATAGTAATGTAAGTTTCAGAATCTTTTCAAGTACGCAAAACTTTTGAATCGAATGCTTAAAAGATAAACCATGACAATTTTTACTATGAATCCAAAACCAGTTTAAGCACATTGACATTTTATGAATCATAGCAGTATCCTCCTGCCTTAAATATAAAAATACAAGTCTGTGTGAAATACACTTTTTATTCATCTGCAGACAATGTTTGGACCAAATGTGGGTTCCCAGACATTTTGGATTAAAAACTGATCAGCGTGTGGACTATAAATGGAACAGTAGGCATAGCTCCGGGGAAAGAAAAGAAGGGGATCATAGCAAAAAAAAAAAAAAAAAAAAGGTCCAAGTGAGGTAGAGATGGTCAAATTCCTTTGTAATAAGAGATGCCAACTTTTGTTTAGACGTCCATCCGTTTGGCATTTCCAAAAGTAAGAATGCAATGGGCCTTTTGAAACAAAGGGATGTCATGTCAAATGTTGAGGTGTGTCAGGCAGGAAATGCTCTGTACAGTTCATGTGTAGCTCCCTGTTCTAACTTCTTTTTTGCAGATTTTCTGTCTCTGAATAGAACCGGGGATTGTAAATACTTCTTGAGACTTGTTACAGATTTGATCGTATCTCAATGTTTTCTCTTCTGGTGGAGTTTTCACTAGCCTTAGCTCCACTGAATTGTAGCTAACCAAACTGACCACAGATGACATTTTGCTACAGAGTTCATGGGTATGGCTCAATTAATGGAAATAGATTTGTGGCGCCTTCACATAAATCCAAGAAATTCTAGAAACTGAGCCAAGTCAACCAATAGGCCTTTGAGCCAATGATAAGTGAAAATAACTCCTTAGGCCACTGAGTACTACTTGGCATTGAATAGCAACCATTTGATTTATATTGCCTTTACGTTTTTACAAGATCAAAACTCCTTTTTAAAGTTGTTGTTGTTGTATTTGTTTTTTTTTTCCCCCCCAAATGTATTTTGAAGAACAATTAACAATCTCTTGAAAGTAACTGAGGAAATGTTGGGAAAGTGGTTGTGTCAAACTATTCAAGGCAAAGGGTGTAAGCTCTTTTCTGCCTTTGTTTCATGCTTTGATCTCAATAAGCCATTATTCCCTTCTAGGCATTTAGTTTAAGACATTTAACTATTTCATAATAAATAACATCCCAGTCCTCCTGAAATTTTCAGAGACTATTACTTTTCAGCTGCTTGCTCTTACAAGGGATATATTGACTTTGATTTACACACGTCACTATGCATTTAGAACAAGATGAAGGATAGAGGAGAGCAGCTGAGATCAGGATCATCTCTCTTCCCCCCCACTCTTGGTCTCTTCTCACATGCATTTTGAGGGTAGGTATTATTTTTTCAATTTAGGAACATAGGGAATCGTACTCCCAAAATATTTAATTTAAAACCTAGGAAACAGGGCGACTGGGTGGCTCAGTGGGTTAAGCCGCTGCCTTCGGCTCACGTCATGATCTCAGGGTCCTGGGATTGAGTCCCGCATTGGACTCTCTGCTCAGCAGGGAGCCTGCTTCTCTCTCTCTCTCTCTCTCTCTCTCTCTCTCTCTGCCTCTCTATCTACTTGTGATCTCTCTCTGTCAAATAAATAAATAAAATATTTTATAAATAAATAAATAAATAAAACCTAGGAAACAGGTGGGCTTCTTTGCTTTTGTTTTTGTTTGTTTTTTAACTAAAATAAACAAGATAAAATGCAGTGCAGGAGGTACTAAGGAAAAGGCAAAGGTAACATTTAGCTTTGATTTCTTTGCATGAAATGCAATACAAATTTAAAGAACAATTGAGATTTTTTTAATATTAATCTGTTTTAGTTAAATTGACATGTGCACAAATAAAAAATTCAGTACTGAATAATAGAAAACAGTTTCTTGCCCTAATATTCTCCTCACCCAAGTTTATTTCTCAGAGGAACACACTGGCAAATCTTCCAAGGTTTTTTTTTTTTTTTTTTTTTTAAGAATTTGTCAGAGAGAGCAAGCACAAGTGGGGAGCGGGGTGCAGCAAGCAGAGGAAAAGGGAGAAGCAGATTTCTCACTGAGCAAGTAGCCGGATGTGGGGCTTGATTTCAGGACCCTGGGATCATGATCTGAGCTAAAGGGAGACACTTAACTGAGCCACCCAGGCATCTTACTTTCAGGTATTTTAAAGGCGTTTTCTTCTATAGTCATACATATTATATTACCATATTACTTGACTTATCATATATGTACACATATATATGATATATATATTATTTATGATATATGTATATATACATATATGATAAATCAAGTAATTAGAGTACTAGTATAATACATAAAGTGGTAGATGTATGTGTGTATGTATATCTATCTATATATATATAGTTGTATATAAATGTATGATCCATACATTTCATATATATAGAAATGTGCTTTCATATATATAGAAGAGAGAAAGAGAAGGAATCCCTCTTATAACATGAGGGATTTAGAGCTATCATACAACTCTTCATGTTGATTCTCCAATCTCACACATTTTTTTCTGCCTTAGACTTAATAACTGCCTAGCTGTATCTTCTGGTTCGTTGTCAATGTAACAATCTCTAATATTTTTCCAAATGTTCTGCCGGATATGTCAAATGTCTATCAGTAGATTTACCAGAAGTTCAAACACATCAAATTATCTCTTAGTCACATATGTCCCCTTGGACTTCCCCAACCACTTGTTTCTAGGACTGATACACAGCTGTCATTACAAGACTTGCCTTGTATTTTCCTGTTTTGAATGTTTTATTTTTTTTAATCTCATCGCATGATTTTCCTTATTTCTAATTTACTCACTTACTTTACTAAAAAATATTGTCTCAGAGTTTCTAATTTTTCAGGCATTATCTATGTAAAATTCTCTTTATTATATCCACACATTGATTTATAGGTTTGCTTTGTATACAATTATAGTAAAAAGGTAATCATTATCCCCTGGAAAGTTGAAGACTCTGCCTCTCTGTCTTCTAGCATCCAGTGTTTCTGGTAGAAAAAAAATCAGTTGATACGGTTAGAGGATTTCTTTTCATCTGGTGGTGCTGTGGGTCTTGGTCACGCTGCTTTGAGGAATGGAGGAGGTAGAGGTGGGCAGCAAAGCAAGGCTTAGCAAGGTTTATTGGGTCAGAATAAAGTTTATTGAATGATAGAGTACAAAGCTCCTGAGGAGGGAGGAGCCAAGAGGGTTGCCACTGGAGTTTCTAAGTCTAGGGGTTTTCATGGGCTTGTTAGTAGGCTGTTTAATCCAATTTATCCTCCCTGCGATGTCATCCAATAAGGTTTTTGAGGGCTCTTTCCAGGGTGATGTAAAATCCTTTTAAGGGTGGTTTCCCCTTAGGGCGAATGCCCCTTGTCCCTGCCTGCCTTCCAATTATCCTTCCTCAATATTTGAATACTCTTACTTTTGAATGGTCACTCACTCTGTACTTTCCTCAAGCGACTAGAATTCTCTTTTGTTCCCTGGGGTTTTAAACTTCCTCAGTGAAAAGTCTTAGAGTGAATGTCTTGGGGAGGGTGGGTTTCAGTCTGGAGACTCATAGTGCTGGGAATAGCCAGAAATCCCTCTACCAACAAAGGAAAGATGACTCCAAAGTTTGCGGTGAAAGAGAGAAGGCGAGTGGGTCAACGCTCAGAAATGTCTATCTTAATTAAATTGACAAAGATAACTTAGTTGAAATACCCAATTATGTTCCACATGGATCCTTCTCCTTGTCAATTTTCACCTGAGACACTGGTGGGGAAATCTAGAGTGGATGGTGTTAGGTCCAGTGCATGCTCTTCTTTGGTCCTTGATGTGAAGAGAGAGGGGAGCCATGGGGCTTGAGGCACCGAGGATGGTCTAGAAGCCAGTTATGCAGGCTGCATCCAAGGTGGTGTCGAAAACAGGAGAAGGGATGGGGAGACAGAAGAGGCCAAGTGCTGCCAGAAGGCAGAGAAAGTGTTGCTGGTTCTAGAGCTCATCAGCTCCAACAGGAGGAGAAAACACCATGTTTTCCCACCAACAAGGGGAAATAGGTAGTCCATGCTGGGCCAGAGAAGACAAAACAGGACAAGACAGAGAGGACAGAGAGGACAGGCATTTCCCTGAAACAAAGGGAGTTTTGGCAAAACTGCCTGAGTATATTCCTTAAAGTCCCTGCCCCGAGGTAAACCTAACCACAGTTAGCTTCAGTTATAGCTGTTACCTCAGGAAATGAAGGTCATGCCTTATTTTACCTTACCTTGAGAACCTGCTGTTTTTAACCCATGGAAAATACTAGAAGTTTTACAAGGGAAAATTATCCAATTTTGTAGCTTCTGTAGTTAGTAGAGAACATCGATAGAAAATAGTAAAGGTTTTAGAAATCCATCATGGTCTAAGCATTCCATAAAATTCCATAACTTTCCAACACATGTAGTCTTTACAGCCAACTTCCCTAGGAAACGATCCCTTGTACAAATTGCTTCCCAGATGTAGCAGCCACTAAGAACTGACTAAAAAGAGTGTGAGGAGGGAAGGCAGTGGAATTTCCCAGTGTGGGGAGGAGGGAGCTCTTCCTCTTTGTCGGGTCTATCTTGAGAAATTAAAGGATTAATTTGGGGAGCCAAAGGAGTCATAGGTTCCCCCTCTTTTTCTTTAGAGCTGTTTGAGGATGTCCTCAGTATGTAAAGGGGCCAGGGCAGGCCTAACTAGACCCCATATAGTAAGGGAAGCAAGAGATACCCTTTTACCTTGTCTATGGCAACATTTCCAATTCTTTCCAATTCTCTCCCATACTTCTAAATCTAAAGTTCACTGGTCAAGGAACCATGGGTTCTGTTCAACCTCTAACAAACCCTGAAGTTGGTCCTGTGTTACAGAAGCCCCGCTCACCTTAAGGAGCTGTTTCTCATTTTTAATAGCATTGTTAGCCTTTAAAGTTGCTTTAAAACCTTAATATATTGTCTCTGTTCAAAAAGAGGTTTTTCCCCATATACAGAGTTCTTAGAGAACTTTTAATTCCATACAAATACCCAAGCCTGAAACTTCTCCGAACTTGACCATGAGCCGAGAACAACCTACTGCGTCTAGACTTTTCATTTTTTGGCGGTCGGTAGGGTGTCCTTTCCAAGAGGCACATTTGGTCACCACTTGCCGGGAATGGCCAGCAGTCCCTGTACCTACAGATGAAAGATTACCCCAGACTTTGCTGTGAAAGAGAGAAGTCAAAGGGATCCACATTCAGAGACGAAGACCCTTTGCCCTTCTTTGTTTCCACCATTATTGGTCTTTGAGGTTAGTCACAAATCCTAGTCACAGTTTCTCAAGTTCCTGAGTGTGACAAGGGGTCTTACTGGAAGTAGGAGGATCTGTTTATGGGGAAGGATACGCTATACCAATCTGCTATGCTAATCTGTGTGTTCTACGGAGTTCTGCTGAACATAGCCCAGGGGACAATGCGGACATCTCTTAGATCACAGAGTGACTGTTTGGGCTAAGAAAGCTTTGGGGAAGGCAACTCCCGGCGGCATTCCTAGGGCTGAGTAGTCATGCAGGCCTCGGCATTCCAAAGGCCCACACTCTTCTCTGAAATCTTCTTTGCCCTCAGCAACCTCTGTGTCACATTTGAGCAAGCCAAGTATTAGAGCTGATTTCATGCTCTACATTAGCCCCAACATCACAGGATGGGGATGTTCTGGTGTTAATCATTTGATCATTTCCCCCGCTAGCTTGTCTGCTCTGTTTCTGGAGCTCCCTTTGGGTAGTTGTTGTACCTCCTCAATTGATCCTCTAATTTGACTTTCTTTCCTATTTTTCTTCCATTTGTCTACTTTTATGCTCTTATGAGATTTCCCAAAATTTACCTCCATTCGTCTATCACTTTTACTTCTATTTATTTTTAATCCCAAGTGTCCTTTCTTATTCTCCTATTTTTCTTGTTAATGGATATGTGTTTTTGGGTTTTGTTTTTTTTTCCTCTGCCTTTAGAGTCATGCCACACTCTGATACCTCCTGCCATGAATTCTAGTCTTCAGCATGTCTGTGGAGCAAATTCATGAGTTCAGATATCATAACTTCCTCATTTTCTCCATGTCAGTGACCAGCCCTCTATCTACTTTTAATTTTGTAAATATTTATTATTTTTTGTAAATATTTTTTGTAAATAATTTTGTAAATATTTATCTACTTCTAATTTTGTCAATATTTACATTTGTAAATAATTTTGTAAATATTTATCCTTTATTATCTCTTTTTCCATTTGTCTTTCACCCCGTGGATAATGCCTTCTTTCATACTTTACTGCCTTTTTCTTTTTATCTTTGGAATACAAGGCGCTCAGTACACCATTTTTAACTGTATACAGTGCCGTGATTGTCTATCTTGAAGCAACTCCTGAATGTAATTTCTAGAATGGAGAGTCATCTCTAAACATTTTAGAATTTCAGGTAAAAATATTTTTTTTCTAGTTTTTTCAGAATTTATTGAACTAAAGATGAGTTAGACATAAAAAGTCCTTGTGGTGACTAATTTGAAAGGAAATATGAGAGAAATTTTCCAGTACTTTGAAACAGTTTTTTGGTATTTATGTGCTTTTTAAATCCCTTTTGTCTCAACATATGATTAATAAAACAGTCATATACAGAATATTCCACTGGGCAAATCTACACTTATTTGTAATACCCCACAATAGCAGCAACTTCACCCCTTTCTCTCTCATCCAAAAAAGAATATTTAAATATAAATGTGCATAACATTTTAAACACATTTACTCTATTAAAGTGTGTGTCTTGGGTACTGGGTGGTTCAGTTGCTTAAGCATCTGCCTTTAGCTCAGGTCATGATCCCAGGTTCATGGGATCCGAGTCCCATGTTAAGCCCCTTGCTCAGTGGGGAGCTTGCTTCTCCCTTTGCCCCTCTCCTCTCTCATGCTCTCTCTCTCATTCTATCTCTCTCAAATAAATAAATAAAATCTTTTAAAAAATGTGTTGTAATGTTGTAAATGTTGTAAGACTACAAAAATGACCTGTTTGGGAAAAAAAAATTAATCACCTGCCTCATTTTAAGGACAAAACCAATTCAGATGGATTGTTGACCTAAATATGAAATGTAACACAACAAAGATTCTGGAAAAAAACTTAAATAATTTTCTTATGTACTTGAGAGATGGAAAGATTTCCTAAATAGTACATAAAAGCCACTATCTGAGAAGAAAAATATTTTGAGGAAATCGGACTATACTGAAACCAAAATCTTTGTTTATCAAAAGATAGCATTATGAGACTGGATAGTCAACAGACAGAGTGGGAAAAAATACTTGCAATTTACTTATTTTATAAGGAATATGAATAGAGAATACTGATAGAAACTTAATAAGAAAAGCTGAGCCCCCCAATAGAAAAATGGACAGGAGTCAACAGGGATATCACAAGAGAGGCTATCTAAATGGCCAAAATACTTAGGAAAAAATATTCAACCTATTAATCAACAGAAAAATGCAGATTAACACCAGTGAGATATCACTATACATGCATCAGGATAGATTTGCCAAATTCAGCAAAGAAAAACACAGAATTCCTAGATATATCCAAATTTCAGATAATGAATAATCTTTTAGTGTAAGTATGTTCCAAATATTTCAAATAAATGGAAGTTCTGTATTTTATCTGGCAACACTAAACAGGAAGGCTAAAATGGAAATGATTAGCAATATCAAGCATTTCTGGTAATGTGGAACAACAGGAGGTTTTTTTTTAAAGATTTTATTTATTTATTTATTTAAGAAAGACAAAGTGGGAACGAGAGTGTGAGCCCAGGAACAGGGGAGGGGGCAAAGGGAGAGGAAGAAGCGGGTTCTCCGTGGAGCAGGGAACCCAATGTGGGGTTCGATCCTGGGATCACGACCTGAGCTGAAGGCATATGCCCAGTGACTGAGCCACCCAGACACGCCTGCAAATGGAATTTTCAAGCACCGCAGTGTGGAGCAGCAATCAGTCCAAAACCACTTTAGGAGAGCTCTCCGGGACTATTAATTAAAGTCAAACTCAGTAAATCTTGGGACTCAGCAACTCCCCTCTAAAGAATACACCAAAAGACAAGTATACCCACAGCACTCTTGGTATTAAAACTATTAAAAAATATATCTCTTTTTTTAAATTTTTTTTTTAAAGATTTTATTTATTTATCAGAGAGGGGGGGTGGAGAGAGCAAGCACAGGCAGACAGAGAGGCAGGCAGAGGCAGAAGGAGAAGCAGGTTCCCTGCTGAGCAAGGAGCCCAATGTGGGACTCGATCCCAGGACGCTGGGATCATGACCTGAGCCGAAGGCAGCTGCTTAACCAACTGAGCCACCCAGGCGTCCCGTTAAAAAATATATCTCTTAATAATGTCACAAATAAACTAGTGTATACTCATACAATGAAATATAAAAAAAAAAACAATAAGAATGAACTATTGCTACACTCAGCACATTGATAATATTCTAAAACAATGTTGAATGAAAAATGGGAAACACAAATTAATCATTTTAGATGGTTCCATTTGTGTAAAGTTCAAGGACAAAGCAGAAATAATCACAGCATTAGAAAACAACACGGGGGTGCACCTAGGTGACTCAGCTGGTTAAGCTTGGGACTCTGGATTTCAGCTCAGGTCATGATCTCTGGTTTGTGAGATCGAGCCCTGTCTGGGGCTCTGTGCTGGGCATGGAGCCTACTTAAGATTCTCTCTCCCTCTCCCTCTGCCACTGGTTCCTGTGCACACACTCTCTCTCTAACAAGAAAAAAAAAAAAAGGAAAGAAATCAACATAGTGGTTACCAGGAGGAAGGCAATGACTGGGAGGAGGCACAAGTGGGAGATTTGATAGCCTTTCTTTCTTTCTTTCTTTCTTTGGAAAGATTTTATTTATTTATTTTTTAAGATTTTATTTATTTATTTGACACAGAGAGAGAGATCAGAAGTAGGCAGAGAGGCAGGCAGAGAGAGAGGGGGAAGCAGGCTCCCTGCTGAACATCCAGCCCGACGGGTCTTGATCCCAGGACCCTGAGATCATGACCTGAGCTAAAGGCAGAGGCTTAACCCACTGAGCCAACCAGATGCCCCAGCATTTATTTCTTGATTTGGAGCATTATTTTCTTGATTGGTTACTTGGGTTACTTGGGTCTGTTTGTTTTGGAAGCCATCCTGTTGTATAGCCTTTTGATTTGCATACATTTCTTTGTGCAGGTTCTATGTCAGTAAAAAGTCTTCTCTAGAAAAAATAAAATTGTTCAAACCTTTAGTAATTCATTTTTAGTCATAAAAAATTTACTTGTGAACACATGACAACTGATTCCAACTGGTGAGTCGTGAGGACGCATTCAAGGGGAGGTGCTGTCAATCGCGCGTCTGCCTATGCTTAGGAGCATTCAAATGGCATTACTTCTGTGTCACAGGGTGGGGGGTGGTGGGGGGGGCAAAGATGGTTCCAACAAACACCATCAGTAGCATGTTTCACCCTTGTTGAAAACAACTCTTCCACGGGCTCAGTTCAGTGTACTGGAATCTGTGTCCTTCACTCTGTTTTAAACACTCCCTCTCTGCTATGCTCTGTCTAGTTTGTGTTCTTTGTTCGTCTTTCTAGCAGTGGGCTGGGATTTGACTTTGCTTTCAAGTTTCAGTGTTTCCTCTTTGTACGCCTCACCTTCATGCTTTATGCTTGTTCACAGTTAGGATGATCTGAATCGATATCTATGTCCTCCTTCCCTCCTGGGCCCTGGGATTCTATTCATCGAGGATGCAGATAAAATGAAAAGTGTTGTAGTATAAAAAAGGGGAATTACTATCTAGTTATAGAACTATGGGGTCCCTTTATCTTAGAACAGGAAAGCAAGAAGTGATCCTTGTGACTCAAGCACTTATCATTATCACAAACTCAAAAAATTAATAATGATAGTAATAATGAGAAGAAAAAGGAGAAGAAGGAGGAAATGCTTTGTGCCATTGTTCCTTGTACATGTTCCTGGCCCCTTACTTAGCTGGAGACAGATTCCTAGTCTCCTATTTACTCTTCCTAAAACTCTCCAGATTTTATTATTATGTTTCAAATTAGAAACAACTCTGAGCTTCATAGGTTCTCCACGACGCTTTCCTGACCTTCTGTATAGTTGAGTACAGATCTTTGGAATATACCTCATGTAGTGGAAAGAATGATCTGGAGTCAGGCTTGGTTTTGTACCTGGTCCTCACCTTACTAGTTCTGCGAATTTTAGCAAGATTCTCTCAGAGACTCCATTTACTCTGATGTTAAAGATGATATTGATATTAAGAGCAAGAGTTATGGTTTGGGGGCACCTGGGTGGCTCAGTGGGTTAGGCTTCTGCCTTCAGCTCAGGTCATGATCCCAGGGTCCTGGGATCGAGCCCTACATCAGGCTCCCTGATCAGCGGGGAGCCTGCTTTCTCCTCTCTCTCTCTCTGCCTGCCTCTTCCTACTTGTGATCTCTGTCTGTCAAATAAATAAATAAAATCTTTTAAAAAAAGGGTTATGGTTTGATGAAATGAAGTATAAAGCACTTATCACATTGTTTAGAGCACAACAGATTTAAAAAAAAATTATTTATTTACATTTAAGAGAGAACATGTGCACAATTGGGGGAGGGGTAGAGGGAGAGGGACAGCAGATACTACCCCCCTACACACCTGCTGCTGAGCATGGAGCCCACCCAGGGGCTCAATCCCAGGACCCTGAGATCATGACCTGAGCTGAAAGCCAAAGTCAGACACTTCACGGACTGAGCCATCCCAGCAACCCACAACATTTTTTTTTTTTTTTAAAAGTCTTAGTTCCTGCTCTTTATCCTTTCCCTTCCCTTCCTATACTTGTGCTTGTTGCTTAGCTGGTCTTTCCTACATTAGTTGGTCAAAGTCACAAAAGTTTGTTAACTGTATGATTAAAACAACATCATGTACATAGCTGCTCAAACATTCCTTTCCTACAGGAATGTCTTCAAATGATAATCTTAGAACATATTTATTGAGCCTCATGCATGTAACATAAGAAAATTGCAGGTGTATAAAGTGATGAGAGGTGTTGTAGAAAGATAGGTCACTTGACAGATGAGAACACGTTAGGGAGGGGAAGAGAAGGGAGAGCAACCCCAACCATAAGCAGGGTAATAGTGAAAGGGTAAAGTAGGCCCCACTGTGGTGTGTTGTGTTGTGGGGAAGAGTGAGGTTCTGCCTACTAGAGGCCACTGCTGTGGGGAGACGCTGGGTGAAGCCACTGTCACCATGTTTGAGCAGGAGAAAAAAACCTTCAACTTGGGGGATAAGAAAGCAGGAGAATACATTAAACTCAAAGTCATTGGACAGTGAGATTTGCTTCAAAGTGAAAATGACAACCTATCTCAAGAAACTCAAGGAAGGGGTGGGCGCCTGGGTGGCTCAGTCAGTTAAGCATCTGCCTTCAGCTCAGGTCATGGTCCCAGGGTCCTGGGATCAAGTACCATGTCGGGCTCTCTGCTTGGTGGGGAGCCTGCTTCTCCTTCTCCCTCTCCCTCTGCCTGTGCTCCCCTGCTTGTGCTCACTCATATGCTCTCTCTCTCTTTCTGTCATATAAATAAAACAAAAGAAGAAGAAATTCAAAGAATTGTGCTGTCAAAGACAGGGAGTTCCATTGAATTCACTTTGAAGGTCAGAGAATTGTTGATAATCACATCGCAGAACAACTGGGAACACAGGAAGATGTGATCGAAGTTTACAGCGGGTCATTCAATGATTTAGATATTTTTTATTTCTTTACTCTCAATCCTCTTTTATTTTTAAAAATTGTTTTTTGTAATGTGGTGTTCAAAATGGAATTGAAAACTGGCACCCCATCTCTTTATAATGTCTGGTAAAAAAAAAAAAAAAGAAAGAAAAGAAAAGAACGTCTGCTAATTTGAATTCTCGTGCCGATTACTCAATATCATTTGTTTTCATTGTATTGATTTTGGGTGCTCAAACTTCAGCCCTCTTCATATTGCCCTCTTCTTTTTATCTATTTTTTAATTTTTTTATTATTTTTCTTCTTTCTTTAAGATTTTATTTATTTATGTGCCAGAGAGATAGAGAGAGAGCACAAGTAGGCTGATTGGCAGGCAGAGTGCAAGGGAAAAGCAGGCTCTCTGCTGAGCAGGGAGCCTGATGTGGGGCTCGATCCCAGGACCCTGGGATCATGATCTGATCCTAAGGCAGCCACTAAACCAACTGAGCCACCCAGGCACGCCGCCCTCATCTTTTCCTGGACTGTGCATTTTCAAGCTTCTGATAAATAAGATCGACCAGTGTGAGTGTACGTGATGACTTTCCCATTGGCCCCGAAGTTCTAGTATGTGATTGCTTCACTCCTGGACTTTGACTTCCAGTGGAAGATGGAAGTTTTTCAGAGAACCAAACCATGGAAAAACGACCTTTCGTTAACCTGAAGATACTTTTACAATTTGAGGGTCTGGACCAAAAGAAGAGAAATACTAGGCTGGAGTCAGGATGACAGCAAAGGTGAGAGTAATGACTAAGTCCAAAGATGGCTTCACTGAGGGGTAACCATTTTAAGAGATAAAAGTCTTATCATAAGGTCCCAGAAAAGTTCTAATTTTCATTAGCTTAATAAAGTAATTCGTGCAGAAGTGTGTACAACAACAACAAAGATAAAGCAGGACATTCCTTTTTAAGTCTTCTTGTAAATCTTTCTAATACAGTATCAACCAAAATTCCTAAACTATAATTTCGCTTTCCCCAAATATTCTGCTGTTTCTCCCTCTTCGTGACAAATGAAAAGTTTAGAGATATGTAATAAATACTTCTTTGTTGAATGAGTTGCATAAATGAATGTAATAATGACCAGTACAATGTATAAAGGGTACAAATTTTGGTACAAGAAAAAATAATCCTAAATCAATGATTCACTACTCATTAGCCTCGTGTTATTAGAAAATTTAATTCATTTATGTTGTCCAAGATTCACTTACCTAACTGCCAAATGGAGAGAATAATATCTATTTTGTATGATGATGGAGAGGATTAAAATGATGTTTATAAGGTTCGTGGTACATTACTCAGTAATGCTTATTACTAATCTTACCACCACTATTATCAGCACTTCTGTTATGTGTCTTGCCCATTTCATGTCTCAGTGTCAAATACAGATTCTTTCTTCTATTTAAAGGCATCAGAGATTCCCGGCTTGAATTCCAGCATGATATTAGGTTGCTCTTCAGAGACACATGCTCCCTCACTGCCTTCAAGGGTCTTGCTTTGCTGGCTTTTTCCAAGATGAGAGCGCTTGGAATCATGGCTGCCGTCCTTCTAAGTCTCCAGGAATTATATGATCACCTCAGTTTTTTTCTCTCGAGAACTGGGGGGGGGGAGAAAGAAAGAAAAAACAAACAAACAAAAAGCCCCAAAACTTTAGTTCTTCTCTATTCAACATTTGTACCCATGGCTTAATGAATTTTACTGAATTTAAATAATCCACATACTCTTCAAACTCCAGATGAAAATCAGATACACTGGTCTATTCACTCATCCAACCGAAAATTTCCCTGGTCTGTTTATTTATTTATTTATTTATTTATTTATTTATTTATTAAAGATTTTTATTTATTTGACAGACAGATCACAAGTAGGCAGAGAAGCAGACAGAGAGAGAGAGGAGGAGGAGGCAGGCTCCCAGCTGAGCAGAGAGCCCGATGCGGGGCTCGATCCCCGGACCCTGAGATCATGACCAGAGCCGAAGGCAGAGGCTTAACCCACTAAGCCACCCAGGTGCCCCTCTCTGGGCTATTTAAATCAGATGTATATGCGGTTCATTTTGTGTGAATAGGTAATAGCTTGTTTCTGTAACTTAGCTTTGTTTATGGCTAAGCTTCGCCTCCCATCACATTTTTACAGGCATAAATTCAATAATAGCTATGATATTATAAACAAGTATTTCTGAAAGCAAAAAGCTACATTTTCTTAAAATAGGTCTCCCTGATGAAATTTCCTGTTGTGTTTGACACAAAAAGTTTCTGAGATCAACTCTAAGTATTTGTAGTAGAAGTTTCTTTTCCCTTTAAAAGAATCATTTCCATAACTTTTATTTATTATTTTTTAAAGATTTTATTTATTTATTGGACAGAGAGAGATCGCAAGTAGGCAGAGAGGCAGGCAGAGAGAGGAGGAAGCAGGCTCCCCGCTGAGCAGAGAGCCCGATGCGGGGCTCGATCCCAGGACCCTGGGATCATGACCTGAGCCGAAAGCAGAGGCTTTAACCCACTGAGCCACCCAGGCGGCCCTCCATAACTTTTACACGTTTTGTTGATAATGCTTATGTACCCAGTTCGTGACATGAGCAGGATGGGAAGAGGCACGAACACAGGAACCTTGTTTCTTCTTCCTAAACGCTCCTTTTGACGTCCTCTCTCAGATTGTTCACTTCGATTCTTGAATGGAAATTACACAGTTTTCCCAGCAACACTCAGGAACTAAGGAACGGTGTCATTTTTCACTGAGTAGACAGTGTAATCCAATGCAATATATGATCGCCAATCTCTTATCAGACTTAAACCTTCTCTTCTTCCCCAGCTCAGTCCTGCCTCCGGAAAACCTGTAGCAGGAAGGAAGGTGCTGTTACTCTGTGCACTGGTCCTACCCCTCCCTCCCCTCTTTCCTCCCTTCCTCCTGGCCTCTGTCTGTCCCTCCCTTCCTTCCTCCCTCACTCTCTCCCTCCCCACTCCCTTCCTTCCTTTCTTTGTCTGTCTCTTTTCCTATTTCCCCTACATTCACCAAGCCACCTGGGCTCAAAGTTTGGGTGGTCAGGAGGTTAAAGGGCATTCTACTGGACTGATACAGTTATAATCTTGTAACGGAGTCCCTGGGTGTGGCAGATTCCAAATGCTGATTATTTTGCCCGTGGGCAAACCCTGGTGGGTTCTTTGAAGTTCACCTATTGGAAGCCCCATCCCTAGATTCCTGAGGGGGTCGTATATCTCAGCTGGCCCCTTTTGATGCTTGCCTCAGCCCCTGGCTTCTGACAGCCACTCCACACTAACTCCATCTGTTGGGTCACTTAATTCTACACAGTGCTCTTGGAAAACTTCTTTTCAAGGTGAAACAGGCTCAGTTTCTTTAAATATAGCTCTCCTCTGGTTTATGGAAAACAGGACTTGGGGCTCTGGAAGAAACGACCATGCTCCAAGCCCCCCCTCTTAGCTTGTTGCCTCGTTGCCACAGATGGCTCAGTAAGCCTCTTCCCTCTAGATTTCTCAAGCAGGTATTGGGTACCAGACACTACATCTGTGGATCCCCCAAGATTACCAGATCCTCCCCAATTCATTTTTCTCACTTAGCATGGTGCTTTGGGGCTGGGGGTGGGAACAGGAGCAGCTATGAGGTGCTCTCATGCTGTAAACACCTTCTCTCAAGAAAACCATGCTCCGCTGTCTCAATTTTCAAGTCTCTTTTTATATGTACTTGAGATAACAATAACAATGTATGAGGGGTCATAGGACTTTTTTTTTAGATTTTTTTTTTTTAAGATTTTATACATTTATTTGAGAAAGAGAGAACACAAGCAGGGGGAAGGGCAGAGGGAAAAGCGGACTCCCCTGCTGAACAGGGAGCCCAACATGGGGCTCAGTCCCAGGACCCTGAGATCATGACCTGAGCCAAAGGCAGAAGCTTAACTGACTGAGACACCCAAGCATCCCTTTTTTAGCTATCATATTAGTAAGATCCATATAAATGATAGAACTTCTCTTTAGACTGTGCTCTTTGAAATCCTTGATTTTCTGTTGTGGAGACTCAACTGAGATTAAGACAAGAAAAATAAGGGCGCCTGGGTGAGTCAGTCAGTTAAGCATCTGCCTTGGACTCAGGTCATGATCCCGGGGTCCTGGGATCCAGCCCCACATCTGGCTCCCTTCTCGGCAGAGGAGTTTGCTTCTCCCTCTCCCATTGCCCCTCCCCCCTTCTCCTGTGCACTCTCTCTCTCTCTCTCTCAAATAAATAAATAAAATCTTAATAAAAGAGACAAGAAAAATATGTTGTATACATACAACAAAATTATATGGCAGGCATGGTAGAAACTTCTTATGACAAATTTCTGATAAATAAAACATTAATCATGATATAGTCAAAATTTAATGAGAGGGGCGCCTGGGTGGCTCAGTGGGTTAAGGCACTGCCTTCGGCTCAGGTCATGATCTTGGGATCCTGGGATCGAGCCCCACATCGGGCTCTCTGCTCAGTGGGGAGCCTGCTTCCCTCTCTCTCTCTCTCTCTCTGCCTGCCTCTCTGCCTACTTGTGATCTCTACCTGTCAAATAAATAAATAAATAAATAGATAGATAGATAAATAAATGAATAAATTTAATGAGAGTATAGTTTGAACACTTGAGATTCTGAAAAAAATATATATAATTTACTTTTTAGATTCCATCAGCAAATTATGAGTACTGATATTAGGTAACCCTACTAGATTGAGCATTGCTCTTTTAGTTTCAATACTTTCACACATGAAAATGGTATTTTATTAGCAGTACTTTCACTTCTCTGGTAATCCTGCCTTTTAAGTGGCATCCATTTACAGCACATAAAAAACTGAGTCATTGGGAATGCTCAGTCTGAAACTGCCCTAGTCAAAATGAAGCATTTAATGAGAATATTTTTCTAGTAGTTTTTTTTTTTTTCTTAAACAATTTTATTGACCCTTGGGGTGGATTGGTAACTCTGGAAATCTGGGCCCAAATCATGCCACATTTGGCTTATGTTCTAAAACTCTGGGCCTTGACTTTTTCTGTATTCTGTGTGCAAGGGAGCACTAAACTCCCTTCTCAATTCAGTTCTGGCTCCAGTGTGAGCACAGCCTGTGTCAGTTCCATGTCAGGTCCAACTCTTTCTGTTCTGTGAGTATCACTGAACAGAGTCCCCTCACCCTGGTGGCCCCAAGGCTTCCTCTTGCCCAAGGGCTGCAATTCATTTGCAGCTTCTCCCAAACTTACAGAACCAGCTCCATCACCTCATACCTCAGCATTGGGCACCAACCATTCAGAAGGCCACTCTGTAGACATCGAGGAATCAGGTCTAAGACATCACCCTCAGTTGATTACCCCATGGAAAAGGTGAACAAATGTGCCACTAGAGCTTCTTTAGCATTGTACCCTACCTGGCCCAAATATTTTAACCTTCATTTAGTGTATTTTGGTACCCACATTTCTTGGGGCAGACACTTGCCACCCTGGGAAGGAATTTCAAGTCACAGAGCATTGAGAGGCGGGTTAAAATGCCTTTTTATTCTGGCAGTTGGTATAAAACTGTCAGTTGATCCCCAAGTTCCTCTTCCTCAGAAGTTTCATCTTCATAGGGTTCTTCCTCCAAGTTTCTAAGTTTTAATAATCTCAACCTTTCTTCTTTGTTTCCACAGCCTAAGGATATTAGCTGTTGCCTGCCATTGTACCTTTGTGGTACCTTCCAATTCTCTTTTTAATCTTTTGTTAACTAGTTAACAACTTTCTATCTAGTTAGCCATTCTGTGTGTTAAATTATTTTTCCTTTAAATAACTGGTAAGATTGTCTTTGGCCTGGACTCTGACAGAGACATTCAGAAAAAAAGACAGTAGCAAAAATATGGACATATTATCTTGGTTGAAAATAAAGAGACAGGGATGCCTGGGAGGCTCCGTGGGTTAAGCTTCTGCCTTCAGTTCAGGTCATGATTCCAGGGTCCTGTCATGAAAGACCTTGTCTGGTTCCCTGCTCAGTGGGGAACCTGCTTCTCCCTCTGCTTGCTGCTCCTCCTGCTTGTGTTCTCTCTCTCTCTCTGACAAATAAATAAATAAAACCTTTAAAAAATAAAATAAAGAAAGGTCCAGATAGTTGACATTTACTCATGTATAAGAACTTTTGAGTTAGATTTGGATTTTGTATTATAATATTATAGAATAACATCTTATAAAGTTGAGAAGATGAAGATGGCATAAGTCAAAATTATGGTTTTTGATAGGTGCTAAGGACTGAAGACTCTCCTCCCCAAATGCACATATTAAGGCCTTAATCCCCACTACGATGGCATTTGGAGATGGGGCTTTGGGAAGTAGTTAGGCTTAGATGAGGTCACAAGGGTGGGATGCTTGATGAGATTAGTGACTTTTTAAAAATTTATTTATTTATTTATTTATTTATTTAAAAGATTTTATATATTTATTTGACAGAGAGAGATCACAAGGAGGCAGAGAGGGAGGCAGAGAGAAAGGAGGAAGCAGGCTCCCCACTGAGCAGAGAGCCTATGCAGGCCTCGATCCTGGACCCCGGGATCATGACCTGAGCTAAAAGCAAAGGCTTTAACCCACTGAGCCACCCAGGTGCCCAACTTTTTTTTTTTTTTTTTAAATAGGCTTCTTGATCAACATGCGGTTTGAACTCATAATCTTAAGATTGAGAGCCATGTGCTTTACCACTGAGTCAGCCATGTGCCAGAGATTAGCGCCTTTTTAAGAAGAGATACCAAATCATTTCATCTTTCTCCCTGACACGTGAGGACACATTGAAAAGGCAGCTGTCTGTAAACCAAGAAGAGAGCTCTCACCAGAAACCAACCATGCTGGTACTCGACCTTGAACTTCCCAGCTTCTAGAACTCTGAGAGAATAAATATTGATGGTACCTCACCCACTGTATTTTGTTAAGGCAGCCTAAACAGTTCGTTACAAATCTGTTCTCATCCCATGCAGCAGTTTCTATTCCATTTGAAGTAACAGTTGACTTATTTCACTCAGCACAATACCCTCTAGTTCCATCCATGTCAGAGAAAGACAATTATATGATCTCCCTGATATGAGGAGGAATTTGAGAGGCAGGGTGGGGAGTTTGGGGGGTAGGGAAGGAAAAAAATGAAACAAGATGGGATCGGGAGGGAGATAAACCATAAGAGACTCTTAATCTCACAAAACAAACTGAGGGTTGTTGGGGGGTGTGGTGGTAGGGATAGGGTGGCTGGGTGATGGACACTGGGGAGGGTATGTGCTACGGTGAGTGCTGTGAAGTGTGTTAGCCTGATGATTCACAGACCTGTACCCTGGGGCAAATAATACATTGTATGTTAATAAAAATAATTTTGAAAAAAAGAAAATCATAAGGAAAAGGAAAAAAAAATGTAATGGTTGGTGAATTAAGTAATGAATGAAAACATTTTTAAGGAGAAATCCAAAGGAGAAGAAATGTTTGCCCTGCTCATTGGATAAGAGAAATTCTATGGTCTGGAATGCCAAAAACCAAAGTGACTCTTATGACTCATTAATTTAAAACACCATGATATTTCATTCACGTATAAAACCATTAACCTTGTGATATAGTCTTCCAGAGTAGTGTGAAACTTTCCCAGATCATCCTACTTTCTCATATGAACCACTTCAGTGACCAAGATGCTATAAGAACTTACTGAAAAACAAATGGAAAAGGTGAACTAATGTGCCACTAGAGCTTCTTTAGCATTGTACCCTACCTGGCCTAAATATTTTAGCCATAATTTACTGTATTTTTTGGTACCCACATTTCTTGGGTCAGACACTTGCTACCCTGGGAAGGAATTTCAAGTCACAGAGCATTGAGAGGCAAGTTAAAATGCCTTTTTATTCTGGCAGTTGGTATAAAACACTATTCCATTAAAGGAGATATCAGGAAATAGAACACTCTGAAAGCCAAAAGAAGTACTTCTAGAGTTACTATTATCCAGAAACTTTATTACCGACTCAACTAAACAGGAATAAGTTTTCCAAACCCCTGCAAACCCCCTGAGAGGAGAAACATGACAAAGCAGGTCTTGAAGTATGAACAGGAACGTACAGGATAAAATGCTTGATTAAAGGAAAATAACATGTAAATGAGAGATACACCATAACAAATGAGCAAACACTTATGAGTACACATTTAGATTTGTAACATATCCAGCTACTGAAGAAGAGTTGATGTAGCATGAGGTCTTCCGAGAAGTCTTTGGTTTTGCTGTTGCTGGTTTGGGGAGATAGCAGAGCAAAGAGAATGTGATTTTGCAGTTGTGATTATCTCACTTGGATTTTAATTTTTATATTTAAATCTATGTTTGGGGTCATACTAAGGTATAGTCTGTAATACTATAAGTTTTTTTTCTTACATCTGAGCTAAATCAGGTAGTTTCCTACTTTTTTTCATTTCTAAGAGAGCTCCATCTAGAGCTATGACTTCACAAATATGGAGATGGAGAAATACAGAAAAAATAAAATGCAGAAATGAAGAAGCTATTTCTATAGTAATGCCATTGCTTCCCAAGATCTTAAAATTATTTTTGGAATTTTATAAGACAATCTTTTCCTTATTAAATCATTCTCACTTCTCCCTGATCTGGGATCTTGTCAGTTGGAAATTGGCACCCTTGATATAAATATTTCCATAGCTATTGTATAGCAGTTGTTTGGCAGGGTGAATTATTAATAATTTTATTTTAAATGACTAACAGATTCAAAAGTATGGATATTACCTGCTCCTTAGTACCACACACAAAAATAAGGGGCCTTATTCTACTTAAGATTTAGATTGTGCCTAGCATCTTCCATGACTAGGCAATGTGTCACTCTGCCAAAACTAGATTGTGGGAAAGAGCAATCCTAGGGTCAAAAGAGAATTTTAATCTCACAAAACAAACTGAGGGTTGCCGAGGGGAGGGGTTTGGGAGAAGGGGTTGGGATTATGGACATTGGGGAGGGCATGTGATTTGGTGAGTGCTGTGAAGTGTGTAAACCTGGTGATTCACAGACCTGTACCCCTGGGGATAAAAATATATGTTTATAAAAAATAAAAAAATTATTTAAAAAAAAAAAAAAAAAAAAAAAAGAGAATGTGTAACAAAGAAGGATCTGAGCCTTCTTTGTACATTTGTATATTCCAGTTGCTAAACGGTCAATAATTCAAAAGTTTGTTTCCAGATATAAATTATCAAGAAATTACCCAGGTTTTAGAGATCCTCAGGATCACATTAGCCTGAAGTAGGAGGGCAGGATTACCTAAATCATGGAATGTATGAATAAATACAAAAATATAAATGTCAGGCCTGACCACCAGTTGCTTATCTGAGGCAAGTAAGGAAAATGCAATCTACTTACTGAAAACTTTTGTGACTTACTATTCCTCTTAAATGATATTAACTGTTATTTATTATATATATATATGTATATGTATATGTATATGTATATATATATTGATGTGTATGTGTATATATATATGTATGTATGTGGTGCTTCTCCTTATTTCTTTATTTGCTTATTTATAGTAAAATAACACAAAAGGATGCTTAAAATTGAGGGAAAAAGTCACCTGCAATTCCAGAAAGTAACCTATTATTATTTTGTTTATTTCATTCAGGTTACTTTTGTGTGTATATATATATATATATATAGTACATATAGTACATAATTTTAATCTTAGCGAAATACATCTTTTAATTTTAATATCAAAATTTATTGAATGAAATTTATTGAATAAAATCCCATGTGAATATAACATATCCCATAATGATATATTTTGCATACTATAACTTAAACACGTTGTTAGAAAACAAGTCTTCACCTGGGTGGCTCAGTCATTGTCTGCCTTTGGCTCAGGTCATGATCCCAGGGTCCTGGGATGGAGCCCCATATCGGTCTCCCTGCTCAGCATGAAGCCTGATTCTCCCATTCACACTCCCCCTGCTTGTGTTCCCTCTCTCGCTGTGTCTCTCTCTGTCAAATAAATAAATACAATCTTAAAAAAAGAAAACAAGTCTTCTGATTTATTTTTTTATTAGAAACAATGATTCTATGAATACCTTTATTCACACACCTGTTGGAATTGCAGTTTTTAAGTCCTACCAAACACAGCAAAGATAAAAGCCTATAATGAGAGTCAAGTCGATAGCTTGAAACTCATTAATACAGTAATGGTTAGCCATGGTAAATTAGCCAGACTTGCTAATGTATTCTTCATTGGTTAAGTTGGTGTTTTTTTTGTTTGTTTTTAATATGACCTTCAAAAAATTATAAGAAAAGAGCAGGAGGCACTTTAGGGTGGTTCTACCTCCCAACTTAAATTTTTGATTCTAGATGGTTTCTCCTTTGCCTAAATGAGGGGTCTCTCAGGAGACCTCTGAGTAAATATGGTGACTGACCATTGTGGAAAACAAAACCGGGCAGCGGTAAGCTCTGAAATAAATGGACTTTCGAGGCAGGTTATTAGTGGGGCCATTGGATGATCTCAATGTGAATGGGAAAGGAAAACATAAACCAACAAGAATCAAGAAATCCACTGAAGAGAGTGAGGGCCTGAGGTAAGAAAAACAAATTCTATGAAGTTTTTCCTTCAGAGACTCTTCGATTCCATGACTAAAATGCTGCAAAAGGAAGTCAAAGGAAGAAAAGAAGACCTTGGTTACATTTTAGAATCTCCAACTGCTGTTCAAGTATTCAGAGTGAGGAGAGGAAGTGTATTTTGTCTGAGTGTAAGAAAAATCAATTTTGATTCACTTGGGACTATTTAAAACAGACATTTGGCTACTTCGCAGTGACTTGAGACCAACAAAATCTGTTTTTGCCAGTTTATCATTAGCTCAATTTGAAGCAAGCTGCCAAAATATTACTTTAATGGATTTTTATTGGTCAGTTTCAACTCCAGGTTAAATACAGATATATAAATTCATTTAACCTCAATTTGTTCTTATTTGTAGTATACATATGGCCCATATAAATTTTTTAAAATCTTCCAGGCCCTGAACATATTTTTAAGATAAGTTGAACTTGTTGACTAATTTTTTCCAAGAAGGGTTACCATGGATTTTTGAAAATAAATTTAAATGTGCCCACAAAAATAGGACATTATTCAGATACTCTTCCTGGTCCTCTCTTGACTCTTTCCAAAACAAAAATTGAAACTTAGCTTGACCTCTTGTACCATGGTGTTTACTATGTATTCCAAAACTAAATTATATTATCACAAATAAAACATTCAATAAAACAGCTGCCATGGAAAACTGGTTTTGAATGGGGCATTCCAGAGTTTAGCTGTATCTTTAGCACCAGCATCAGATAAAGCTTAAGCTATTATAGGGTGCTTGGTGCTCTGATGGACAATTTTTATGTTTCTCCTCCTCCATCCCTTACCCCTCCTCCCTCTCCTTCTCCTCCATTACTTCCTCCTCCTCATTCATCTTTTACAATTTTTATTCTGACTAAGTTGGTCTTATTTAATATAATACTAAGTAATATCATTTGTTACCTAAATGGAGCTTCTACTGGAATTGAGAAAAATCTAACAGGAATTTTTTTATTAAACTAATGGTGTAGAAAGGGCAATTTAAGCTAACTCAATGGACTCCTACAAATTTTGACTCATACAAGAAGCCCCTTGACTGTTACTCATTTTGAGTTGGTTTTAATTTGTTCCCCCATCTCTCCTGCAACTGCAAGAGGCAGATTGCCATTATGCCACATGAAACCTCTTTGTCCAACCTCTGGCACTTGGGGAGCTCGCATGAGTTGACTGGGGTATCCAGGCTTTTGGGGTGCCCTCAGAAGTGGACTGGGGACTTCAGGCACTTGGGATGCTCACAGGAGGGGACGGTTCAGTGACTGGGACACTCACCCTTCATGCTGTTTTACTGATGGCACGTCAAAAGCCAGGATGGGGTCATTCACTGAAGTAGGGTTACATGCTTTTGTTTTTTTCTTCCTTCAGTGACGGGATAAAATTATTCTTTTTTTTTTTTTTTTTTTTTAAAGATTTTGTCTATTTATCTGACAGACTGAGATCAGAAGCAGGCAGAGAGGCAGGCAGAGAGAGAGAGAGATTGGGGAGGAAGCAGGCTTCCCGCCGAGCAGAGAGCCCGATGCGGGGCTCAATCCCAGGACCCTGAGATCATGACCCAAGCCAAAGGCAGAGGCTTTAACCCACTGAGCTACCCAGGCGCCCCAAGAGTGTGTCTTTTAAAGGACAGTGGGAAAGGCATTGACAGGGAATATATTTTATGTGTATGGTATTTTCCCAGATATAATCAGGTCACCATCTCAGACACTGGATAATGTTACAGTAGACACTCATCTAACCTATAAGTATCAGATTTTGATGGTAACAGGACCTGTTGTAAGTAGCTAACAATTATGCAACAACATTTATTGCGTATCAAACATTATCAAAAAAGTACATCACCTGAACCTTGATGTGGTGCATTATTACCTGACTTTGTAGATGAGACATCTGGAGTTCAGATTAAAGAAGTTTAAGTAACTTGCTCAAGAACACAGAAGATAAAGATCAGGGTGGAGATACAACCCCAAGCTGTGAGGCTCTATCCTAACATGCTGTGATGAGCCTTGGTAATCTGTCTCTCTGTCACATCAAATAAAAATTTTTTAAAAATTATTTATTTATTTATTTTTAAGATTTTATTTATTTATTTGACAGAGGGTAGAGGGAGAACACAAGCAGGGGGAGTGGCATGGAGAGGGAAAAGCAGATTCCCTGCATAACAGAAGCCCAATGTGGGACTCGATCCCAGCACCACGGGATCATGACCCGATGCAAGGCAGTTACTTAACCAACTGAGTCACAAACAGAAATTTTAAAATAACCTTGATTTTTCTATTTGTGGTTTTTAAGAATATAAAACTCAAGAATTTGTTTATAAGGATGGGTTCAATCTCTTAAGCAGAAAGCATGATGTTATCTGAGAATTTCTGAGAGCAGTACATTCCTCAAAAAATTATTATGCCTGAGTTAACCTAAGGAGCTATAGTTAAGAAAAGCAAATGAAAAGACAAATGTGGTATCTGATCTGTGACCCCGCCCTGTAGTCAAAGGAACATCTTCCCTGGTTCTTAGTTGAATGGTGATTAATTATCAGTAATTGCTAAGTGCTAAATGCTTTGATTGTAAGGTATCATTTAATCAGTACTTTTTGCAATTTATAGATGAGACAGCAGAGGTGCAGGGAATTATGCAATTCACCAACTCTCGCACAGCTAACAGGTGGCAAAGTATTATCTACCTTGCAGTTATAAGGATTAAATATAGGGTACATAAAATTCCTGACACATAGTAGGCAAATAATAAATGCTATCTGTTATTACTGTAAATTGTAACATTTTACAAGTTCTAGTCTCCTTGTCAAAGCAAAACAGAGCCAAATACATTATGAAAATTAATGAAGGGACACCTCACCAAAATAGAGTGGGGAGGCTAGAAAGGGGAACCCTACCACTCCAGATCAATTACAGGAAGAATTGTCAATTACAGGCTCCAACAGAGATGTCAGCTACAATCCCCCAAAGAAGAATCCTCAACAGGAAATAATCATCAATCTTAAGCATCCAAAGAAAAAGGTGTACATTGTATTCCCTACATGGAATTGACTACCCCTGCAACTCAGCCATGGAGAAACCATCATCACCCTAAACTCTTCAATGGGCTTTCCTTCAAAACAAACCCTCATCCTTCTTCTCTATGAAATAACAGTCCTCTTCTTTGTTTGTTGTATCTGAACCCCAGGCTGTCTCGAGTCTGGAGCTTATGCTTCTGGTACAAAGTAATGGTACCAAACTTTTCCAAGATAAATCTGGCACAAGAAAGACTGAATGTAATGGATGTAAATAACTCCAGAAGAGCGATATTTCCCACAAGAATGCTGATAACATTGGCAAGAAGCCATCACCCATTTGTGGCTTTGTGGTAGCAAATGCCAGTATGTTGGAGGGAGGAGGAGAACACGTAGGACACTCTCCTGGAGACTCCCCATCAAATGTGGGAGGACTGAGACTGAAATCTCATAGTAAATGGCTACAAATACTTAGTCAAATTTCAGTATGAATGTTACTGTGGCCCAGTTGGTATCTACATGCTTAAGTAGTCTAAGGACATTTGAGTTCTTAGAGACCCTTTTATAATATAAGTCAGCAGAAATATGTTGTGCTCAGATTAAATGAATATCCAAGCACAGTAACAACTCCTAAGGTATATGAAACTTGTATCATTAGAGAAAGAAATCATTTTAAATTTAGAAATGATCTATAAAGTCCATCTTTTTACATATAGAGTATAGAATACTGAGGTCCTCCGTTTTTTTTTTTTTAAAGATTTTATTTATTTATTTGACAGAGAGAGATCACAAGCAGGCAGAGAGAGAAGGAGAAGCAGGCTCCCCGCTGAGCAGAGAGCCTGATATGGGGCTCGATCCCAGAACCCTGGGATCATGACCTGAGCAGAAGGCAGAGGCGTTAACCCACTGAGCCACCCAGGTGCCCAGTCCTCCATTTTTTGAGATGATTCTCCTTTCTTCATTAGAAAACTGCAAACATTCCTGACCAGTTGGAAAGGGAATTCTTTGAGTGACTCCCCACTTCCCCCCAGATTTCCTAGCTAAGTGTACTTGACTACCCTTCTTTGTCTATCTTCATCATTTCCTGGGACTGTGACCTTCCCTTGATCTGAGCCAACTTCTCAAGCCTCCTCTTTTAAGACTTATGTCTGTGATAATGTATCTAAAGCATTTACTGCCATGCCTCTGCCGCTGTGTGGCCCAATTCTAGACTTTCTATGTAACAGAGGCTGTGAGCAGCAATCTTGTGTGAAGGCAAGGACCAGGTGGTTTATCTTGGTATGATGTTTGCGTAGAAAGCACATTGTTTTTATTTACATGTTCTGTTGATTGGAGGTGGCTTTGGGAAGGCTGTTGGAGAGTGCCAAGGGACTAAAGGCCTTGACCATTTTTCCCAATTTAGTGCGAGTAGCAAATATTTCAAAGTTTGTTGAAATTTATCTTATCCATTTATCGTGATACAGGAGACTTAAATTTAAAAATTTCACAGGGAGCATGAAAGGAATGATAGAAAATATACTGGTCAGCTTTCAGCTAATAGAATTTCACTGATTTTTTTTTTTTTTTTAATCTGAATAGAAGAGTGGAGCATGAACAGGAGTGTCACTGTTACTTAATCTCTCATCTGTTGATTCCAGTGGAGGTTTTATGCTTAACTACTGCATTTACTCAGGTGACTTATGTGAACTGATGGCTATAACTGAGTTACAGGGCAGACTTGCTGTGTCAATATCTGCCCAGTCCTTCCTTTATCATGTAGCTGCAGTGGGATTTGAGTTGTGTCATCCTCTTCTCCAGCTCTAGTGGTGAGCCCTCATTGTTCTGAGGCAATCAGAACAATCCCTTATCTCTTGGTCACAGTATGCTTTTTGGATGGCTAAGGAATCCAGGCAGAAACCAGTCCACACATGCCCCAGGGGACTGAATCAGAAGCAAGCATGCCACAAGAAGAAACCAGTTGGAATGGAACTCAGACCTTTCTTTTTGATGCCTTCTTTCACCCTGCATGTGAACAAGGTAGAAGGTACCCAGGAGTTCTAGAATCTTCCACGTAGCAGGGGAGGCTGAAGATAAAGCTGGCACGTGGAGGACAGAAGCTAGAGAATCAATCACAAACAAGCAGGGTGTGAATCCTGACCAAATCAAGCCTGAAGTTTATCCTTCTGGGCCTTCAGCTGCATGAATAATAATAAACAACCTGAGTTGACTAGACCTGATACTTTTCTATTATGTGCATCGAAAAACACAATAACTATTACATGAGCATACAACCAATGCCATTTTAGTGTGCTTTCAGAAGAATAATATGCTATCTTATCTTGGGTGAGGAACTTTGGGATTTGTTTTCAAGAATTTGCATATATCGCTTCGTTAATATTTATAATGGTTAGTGCAGCAGGAGTACCTAGTTTTAGGATTATCTTTGCTTCAAAAGGAGATTGTGATACAGAGAAATTGAACATTTTGTTGCAATCCACTCCCTAATTATGTAAAGTTAAATTAGAGAAGAGGGTGTGCAGGAAAACAGAGGGGGAAAGTTGAATAACACACAGCCATTTAAACGGGGGGGGGGGAATCATAAATGGAAAAAAACATTTTATTTCACTTCTCATGTTACCAAGTTAAAGAAAAAACATATGGGTTAGATTTCATAGAGAGAAAACATTTATGGCTTTAGTCTCATTTCAATACTTCAAACTCCACCGTAATTAAACTCTTTCAAAGCTTATTACACTGACGTGAGAAGGAGCATACAGACCTAGCCGAAAGTTGGATGCAAAGGAGGATTACCAGTAAGATGATAAGATGATGAACTCATTAATATCTTCTTTATTATTCCCATTTTGGGGATTTGTCAAGTTCCCATATCATTAGGAATAAGAATGAAGAGGTTTTTGTTTCGTTTGTTTTGGTTTTTGTTTTTTGTAATCCATTAACTAACTATGAGCTAGTTAAAGGAATCCTGGCAGACAGTGGCATTCCTCCCCAGTCTGGGAGAATAATCCAGGGTCGTTCTCCATCATGAACAAGATAAGCCTGGATCAGGGGCTGTGGCTAACACCATGTCAGCTTCCAGTTTTTAGTTTCAGCACTGACTGGAGCCACAGAGCTATGCTGTAAGCCTGGGTGAGTCATGGTTCTTTAGTGGATAGTTGTTTCATTGCTGGAACTTTCCATCTTTCAAATGTCAAAATTAGAGTGCACAAAGGTCCCAAGAGTTAAAGGAATGCGCTCTCACTTAAAGCTTAGCATTTATGCGGATTAACAAGAGAAGGAGTATTCTCCAGAGTACTAACATGCTCTCATCTGATAAAGCATGGGCAATTTGAGACAAGCAGACATGTGGCATTCTCAGTCTTTTTCTTAGTTGCAAAATATTGAGCCTTGGTTTGTGGTCAATATCTAGATTGCTCTCTTGCTGTCTAAGTTTGCCATGGTAAATTATTTTCTCATTTATATTAAGTGGCATTGTATCTTTTGGAAGGCTCTTCCGATTTCCTTCATAAGAAAAACTGTTACTTAAGACAATTTCCTCACTCTAGTGCCTCTAAAATGGAAGCACTGATTTTTAAAAGACATTAAGATCTTTTATGTTTGGCCACATGTAATTTTTTTTTAAGATTTTATTTACTTATTTGTCAGAGAGAAAGAGAGAGAGAGAGACAGCACACAAGCAGGGGGAACAGCAGGGAAAGGGAGACACAGGCTCCCGCTGAGCAGAAAACCTGATGTGGGATTCAATCCCAGATCCCTGGGATTATGACCTGAGCTGAAGCAGACTGTTAAACAAATGAGCCACCCCAGTGTCCCTGGCCATATGTGATTTTGAATCATCATATTAATACTGATTATGAATAACTTCCAGATTGATTAAGTTACCTACTACTACATTCAATGACATTTGTCCTCTGTATACCTTAAGCCCCTGAAAGACACTGTCATTTATGTATAAAAAGCTTGTAATAAAATGCCTGTATTATTCTGTAAATAATCAGACATTATTTTTTAAAATTTATATATTTATTTGAGGGGTTTAAAGGGGTGGAGGTAAGAGGTAGAGAGAATCCAAGCATAGGGCCAACTCAGGGGTCTGTCTCATGACCCTGAGATCACAACCTGAGTGGAAACAAAGAGTAGGACACTTGACTCTACCACCCAGGCACCCCATAGACACTGTATTTCTTGTCCCTGACCTTGACCAAAAAGATTTCATTACTTTATAGCTCATTTCTGGGTTTCCTTAACACATTATTTTTTTAGTGTTTCATTTGGGCAGGAACAATACCCTCAACACTTTGAAAATACTTTCTTAAGGTCCCACCACATGAAAAGCTAGTCATGTGCATATTGTCAAATCAGATTTCATAAACTCACAAGTATGAGGTTCATATTTTAGAGGGCTTTGTTGAAACCATTAGGAGCAATATGGAAAGCTCACAGTTTCTTCTAGGCTTTTATGAAGATCTCCATATTTGTCTAAGTTGACTCATTGTCAGCAAATCAGAGAAAGGAACAACAGGTTGTACACACTCTGTCTATTGACAAAAGGTTTTGATGTGGGTGGGGGATTACCTTTTTTTTTTTCCCAGTGTGTGTGTTATGGTATAAAAGAGGGGCACAGAGATAATCTAGTAAGACGTCAGGCACTCTTTGTGACTTACATTTGGCAGGTGAAGAGATTATAATTTTTCCTTCCTGTGTTTTCAGGCTTTACTCCATTTGTAGTATCTGGCCATGTGTACACATGTAGTTCCTTCATGGCAATGTCAAAATTGAGATTCTTTTCCTCATGCCCTCACCAATTACATAAGAGAAGGAGACTGAAAATTTTGAAACTAACGCATAAAAATAGAAATTAAAAGGATATCAATTCTCGTTTATCTCTAAAAAAATGTAAAACAGCAAAATAGTTTTATTTAAAAATAATTTCATCCATAAATCAAAGTATCCTAACTCAATTTTTATTTTCATCATTTATTGATGAATATTCACAAATGTTTATGCATAAATATGACAAAATTGTGAGCAAGCAATGCATGTTTCCTTCCCCTATAAATTTTTTTTAAAGATATTTTTTATTTATTTGACAGAGAGAGAGAAGTCACAAGTAGGCAGAGAGAGAGGGGGAAGCAGGCTCCCTGCTGAGCAGAGAGCCAGATGCGGGGCTCCATCCCAGGACCCTGAGATCATGACCTGAGCCGAAGGCAGAGGCTTTAACCCACTGAGCCACCCTGGAGCCCCCCCCCCCATAAAATTTTTAAGGATTTTTTCTGCCTATGTAATATTTTGCCTAATTGATGAGCCATAATTTATGACTCCTGCGAAGTCAGACATGTAAGTTTTTATAAGATTTTGCTCTAATGGGTACTGTTAGGATTAGCAGCTACATTCATAAATCTTTTGCTTTTTCAAAAATAAATTTCCAGGAGAAAAGTTACTAGATCATAGTGAAGATAATTTTTTCTTTTTTGATTATGCATGTTCACTTTTATTAGATAATGCCAAATAGTTTTCCAAAGTGGTTATGAAATTTTACTAACTCAACAGCAGCATATGAGTTCCTATTTCTTCATATCTTTAATGGCACTTAGTATCGTCACTCTTACATTTTAACCCTTTTGGTGGAAGTATTTCATTGTATTTATAGTTTGCATTTTCCTTATGATTAATAGAGTTGAGCATCCTTGTACATATTTATTGGTCTTTGGTTTTATTCTTTTGTGATTTGCCTGTTGAAATCTCTTTTCCATTTTTAAAAATTGAATTGATTTCCCTCTTATTAATAATTTGTAAGTATTATTAGCAATTTGTAAGCATTTATGCATTTGAAAATGGCATCTTTGAAGTTTATATGTTTTATATATATCTTCTCCCATTCTGTGACTTTTCTTTTCGATTTATATGATCTATTTGGATCCACAGAAGTTATAATTTTAAGTGAAGATAGTTTTCATCTTTCCTAATACAATTTCTAAGAAAATTGCTTTAATTAATTAATTTATTTATTTTATTTATTGAGAGAGTGTGAGCAAGGGGAAGTGGCAGAGGGAAAGGCAGAAGCAAACTCCCTGCTAAGCAGGGAGCCAGATGTGGGACTCGATCCCGGGACCTTGGGTTAATGACCTGAGCCAAAGGCTGATGCTTAACCCACTGAGCCACCCAGGCGCCGCAATGTCATCTCAGTTTATTATGTTCTGATCCAAAATTGTACTTGAAGATTTCTGGTAATGCCTTCCAGGTAGTCACCACTTCCAGGGAAAAAAAAACAAAAGAAAAAAAAAAGGTCCCAAGGCAATGTAAAAGGAAAGATCTGTAGCCACAGCTATCAATCACCCAGGAGAACCCACCACATCATTCCCTGTTGTGTCAGTTGGTGGAACATACCAAAACATTTGGAGTGGATTAAATAGGTGATGTAGGTAGACTTCGCAGCTCAAAAATATCCATTTCTGCCACATTTCTTGCTACCCTTTTACTAGAGTTAGTTGTCATATTAGAGGAGCTCAAGCATTCTCTCCAGTGAGTCACAGGGCAGTTTGGGTGTGCCTTCTAGGGAAAAGGTCACTGCCTGAAAAGCTTGTAATCAGGAACTGCATTGACAGAGTATAGCCCAGTTCCTTGTCAGATGCTTTGCCTCAGCTGATTTGACTATGAGCACTCAAAGGAGACGAATAAGCTCCCAGGGCATAGAGTTTAAACATGAGCACATTTTGTGCCATCATTCCAATAAACAAAACAAAAAAAGGAAATTCCTCTAGGGAACAATTTTCAATTTAGGGTGGATGATTTTGCCCAACATTTTTTTAAAGATTTTTAAAATTTATTAATTTGAGAGAGACTGGGAGAGAGAGAGCACAAGCAGGGGGAAAGATAGAGAGAGAAGCCGACTCCCTGCTGAGCAGAAAGCCTGATGTAGGACTCAATCCCAGGACCCTGGGATTATGACCTGAGCCAAAGGCAGACACTTAAACAACTGAGTCACCTAGGTGCCCCTTGCCTAACATTTCTCTCAGTTTTAAGCATCCCTAGGCTCACATGTATTTTATGGAATTGCAAGTCCATGAAAAATGCTCTATGGTCTCTGTAATCCATTTCTTACATAAATGTGGGGACCATACACGTGGTGAATCTTGCAGAGACAAAACACCAATATTTAGACATCTGAATCTTACTCCTCAGTAGATTTTGAGAGCTGTATTTACACTGGGTGAATGATCTGGTGCTATCCAGAGGAAGGAAAAAACACCATTACAGGCGGAAGAGGCAAAGGCCCAGAAAACAAGGGAAAGACAGAATCATGAGTAACTGGGACATGGAACAAGGTGGAAAATGTGAAATTACAGGGCTGGACAAAGACATTACCAAATTTTTATTTTGTGAAAAGATCATATTTTGCCAATTGAAAACCAAACAACCACGAACAATGTTCAGCTCACAAGCATGACTTCCCCTTGGAAAGCCTACTTTTTCTTCTCCCCCTGCCATCTTTGTTGAAATATAATTGACATATAACATTGTGTAAGTTTGCATCATGATCATTTGATGCAAGTATATATTATAAAATGATTACCACAATCAGGTTAATTACTCTCTTTATCAGTTCATGTAGTTTCATTGTGTGTGGGTGTTGAGGACTTCCAAGATTTACTCCCTTAGGGACTTTCAAGTATAGAATACAGTATTATTAAGTATAGTCACCATTTTATATATTAGATCCCCAGAACTTACTCATCTTATAACTGGAAATTTGTACCTTTGGCTAATAGCTCCCCCTTTACCCCGAGCCCCTGTTAACCACCAATGTACTCTGCCTATGGGTTTGACTTTTTGAGATTCCCCATATAAATGAGCTTTTACAGGATTTGTCTTTCTGTTTGTCTGATCTACTTTTCTTAGTATAATGCTTTCATGATTTATCCATGTTATCACAAAAAGCAGGAGTTCCTTCTCTCTTTTTTTCTTCCTCTTCTTTTTATGGTTGAATAATACTCCATTGTGTGCGTGTGTGTGTGTGTTTACTGTATTTTCTTTACCCATTCATCCACTGATGGACACTTACGTTATTTTTATGTCTTGTGTATTGTGAAAAAAACTGCAATAAATCTGGGGTGAAAATACCTCTTTGATATAGTGATTTTATTTCTTTCCGATTTGTACCTGAAGTGGAATTATTAGATCATATGGTAGTTCTTTTTTAAATTTTTTGAGGCATCTTCACATTGTTTTTCATAGTGGCGACACTAATTTACATCCTTACATCCCTCCTTGCTCTGTCCCCCTAAGCTAACTGCCTTCATAGTATTGTGTGTAGGATTAATTATACCACACTATATTTTAATATTTAATTCCCTATTTGTTTCCTTCATTACACTGAAAAACTTGAAGGAAGAAACTATTCTATTATGTTCCCAGTAGTGCTTGGCATATAGTAGGTTCTTAATAAAAATAAACTGAAGGTGGGGTGCCTGGGTGGCTCAGTGGGTTAAAGCCTCCGCCTTCGGCTCAGACGATAATCCCAGGGTCCTAGGATCGATCCCCGCATCAGGCTTTCTGCTCAGTGGGGAGCCTGCTTCCCTCTCTCTCTCTGTCTGCCTCTCTGTCTACTTGTGATCTCTGTTCAAATAAATAAATAAAATCTTCAAAAAACATGAATTTAAGGAATAAATTACAGAAAAAAAAAAGAAGTTAGAGCTTTCAGATAAAAAGGCCATGTTCACAATAGTAAGAGAAGGGGCATGTGCACAAGAAGAGAACAGAGTGAGATGATTGAGAGTTGTGTCCTACAACTTTAATGAATTTATCAGTTCTATTAGTCTTTTGGTTGATTCTTAAGGTTTTTTTTTTTATACAAACTATCATATCATCTGCAAATAGTAAGTTATACTTGTTCCTCACTGGACACATGAAAAGATAGCCAACATCACTAATTATCAGGGAAATGAAAATTAAAACCACAATGAAGTATCACTTTACACCTGTCAGAATGACTAAAATAAGAGACACGTGAGATAACAAGTATTGTTGAAGATGCAAAGTAAAAGGAACCCTTGTGCACTGTAGTAGGAATGCAAATTGGTGCAGTCACTATGGAAAACAGTATGGAGGTTTCTCAAAAAATTACAGATGTAATTTTCATATGACCCAGTAATTCATGGCTGGGTATTTATCTAAAGAAAATGAAAACACTAATTCAAACAGGTATATACAACCCTACATTTATTGCAGTATTATTTACAATAGCCAAGATATGTAAGCAATCCAAGTGTCTGTCCATAGATGAATGGTTCAAGAAGGTGTGCAATACATATATGATGGAATATTACTCAGCCATAAAAGTAGCGAAATATTGTCATATGCAACAACATGCTAGACCTAGAAGGTATAGTGTTAAGTGAAATAAGTCAGTCACAGTCACATACCATATGATTTCACTCATATGTGGAATTTAAGAAATAAAATAAATGAACAAAAAACACACAAAAGATAGATTCTTAAATACAGAGAACTGGAGGCTAACAGGGAGGTGGGTAGGGGGTCGGGGAAATAGGTGAAGGGGATTAACACTTACCGTGATGAGAACTAAGTAATGTATAGAGTTGTTGAATCACAATATTGTATACCTAAAACTTAATATAACACTGAATGTTAATTATTCTTCAATAAAGAAAGAAAATATCTTATTCTGAAATGCAAATCAAAGGATTATATATCTGTACATATTTAACAAGAAATGGGCATGGCTATGAATAAAACTTTAAAACTCCACGAGAGTTATAAAATTGAAAAACTTTAGTAAATGCAGAGACACAGTTCTCCTCAAAAGGAAAATTTGGTATGTTAAACATGACAATTATTCATAAATTAACCTATGATTAAAAATATAATTAAATGGGGATACGCTTGCATAGATAAATTCTCAAAATAATACCAAGTTTTTCTGTAGAAACATAAACATATGAAAATATCCAGAAAATTTTTGAAGCAGTTAAGTATTGAATAGCTATCAGAAATTAAAAATGTATTATGAAATTTCAGAGATTAGAGTGGTTTATTTCTAGAGGATACAGAAGAGTTGAGCAAAATAAAAGTCTAGAAATAGGCACTAATCAATGAGAGATTGAAAACTAATAGAAAGTGATCAAAGGATATGATGAAACATTTCAGAGGAAAAGAAAGAAAATGGCTGATAAACATATAGAAAAATATTCAATTATTCCATTAATAAATGTAAATTAATATAATACTGTATCTTTTTAAAAAAATTCAGAAAACAAAAATTATAGAGATTGAAGATCTAATCAGTAATCTTGGTGAGGATATTGGTCAATGGGTTTTCTTACACATTGTTGATGGGATGCTAAAGTGTTTGTAGTATTTCTGGTGGACATTTTGGCAATAGTTTCAAAAATGAAAATATATGCTCCTTTTCATTCAGCAATCTCATTATTAACAGTTTTTTTTTCATTGCTTATTTGCATCTCTATTTAATCATTAATATTTAACAATAAAAATGGACATATTTCTTTTTTCATTGTCATAAACAATGTCAGTATGAACAGTCTGGTAAGTAAGTCTTTGCATACTTAATGCTTATTTCCTTAGAAAAAAATTACTGTAAGTGAAATTGCTGAGTCAAATACTGATCAAGAGGCATACACATTTTACGGGACACCTGGGTGGCTCAGTTGGTTAAGCACTTGCTTTCAGCTCAGGTCATGATCCCAGGGTCGTGGGATGGAACCCCGCATCAGGCTCCTTCGCTCAGTGGGGAGCCTGCTTCTCTTTCTACCCCTTCTCCCCGCTTGTGCTCTCTCTGTCTCTCTCATTCTCAAATGCATTAAAAAAAAAAAAAAAAAAAAAAAAAAAAACTTAACCAAAAAAAAAAAAAAGAAGCATACATATTCTAAAAGCTTTTGATACACCCTGGAGCAAGAACATTTGTATTCAAGTTTCATATGTTTGTAAAAAATAAATTAGCAACTAACATGGCGACATACTCTATCTATAAAAATTCAAATAAAGGACTGATTATATCTGAAGGCAGGCTGCCTTCCATAACTGTCAGCCTGTGCCTGACAGAGGTGGAGAGACTTACTTCTCTGGGTCCAAATCAGACTTGGTGCTGAGTGCTTTGGGCTTACCCGTGTCTACTGTACTTTACGTCTTTTTAAACACTATGAAATTAGAAGCATGGAAAGATTGAGAGATGAAAATTTAATCGAGAGGCCCACTTTTAGTTATTCTAGGATGATCGTGCTAACGATACTGTCATTCAAAGACATTTTCAAACACACAAAGACCTTTAATTTAATCTCTAATGTTGCAAATAAAAGTTTGCAAATAGTCATTATTAGCAATTTTTCCTGTGTAGACATTTTTGAATGTACATGTAAAAGATATTTGTGGAACATAGTTTATTTTTAAAAAGTAATTAAAATGATAAATAGAAATGTCTATTGGTGGTGGATGAGAAAATAAATTTAATCAATACATGTAATAGAATGTTTTCCAGTCATTATTAAAAAAAGATTTTATTTATTTGAGAGAAAGTGCACAGGCCGGGGTATCAGCAGAGGGTAAGGGAAAGACAGACTCCCCCCTGAGCAGAGAGCCCAATGCGGGGCTCCATCCCAGACCCTGGGATCATGACCTGAGCCGAAAGCAGATGCTTAACTGACTGAGCCACCCAGGCATCCCTTTACAATCATTAAAAAGAAAAAATAAGTAGATCTAGATGTACTTATATATATACACCTGTGCATATATAAAATATATTCTTCTTTTCTGTGTGCTAAGTGCTGGAACTACTCCTTAAGAATAAAAGAAGTCGCACATTGATGAGCATTTAACATTTAATCACTACTTTTCCTTATCAATTTTTGTAGAAAATATCCTGGATTTCATGGGCAATGTTGACGATCTTCCAGACTCGCTGGATACCCTTTGGTGTTTTCTCTGAGGCATGGCAACGTGCCTTGAGATGCGCCTTCAGTGGCTGTGGCTGCCCTTCTGGAACTGCCCTGGGCCCACTGGGGCTGTGGTGCCCTTAGAGGTCAAGAGCTGAAGTCGCCTGGAAGTTTGCTACTCTGGTCCCTGCCTGCTGTCTGACAATGACTGTTGGGTGAGAGTGTGAATGCCGGGCTTCCTCACCTCTTCCTTACCTCAGGGGTTGGAATATCTCTGAGGTGTAACTGACATCACAGTTTGTCAATGGGAGCAGGCTGAAGTTTATTCAGCTGTGGGACTCATGCCTGTGGTCACATCTTTGCTTGGCTTCCCTTTTATTCTCTGACCTTCTTCCTCCATTTTCTTACCCTCTCCCATAGGAATCTTGACTTATGGAAATCATTTGTAAGTGAATCCTGATCTCAGCATCTGCTTCTGGGGAACCAGACTTAAGACACTGATCCAACCACATGTTGTTGTTTTTCGAGAGCTGCTGTGTTTTTTTTTTTTTTTTTTTTCCTGTATTACCCTCCGTTAAATATGGCAGGACCTTGGGCAATCCCAGATTTCTCTCTTAAATTATGTTATATGAGAAAACAGAAGTAGTCAATTCATAGGAGACAGAGCAATTCTATCTTTAAAAACACATGAACGTTATTACCTACTAAAACAAGTTACAACTTCAGACACTGGCTTTTTCAAAATGTAATGCCAAGTTCTCATGAAATGATGATATGATAGGGCCGTTCAAACCAGGATACTGGCTTCATTCCTTCCTTTCCGAATTGCTTAGGCAGTGTAGCGAAAACATAAATGCCTTAGGCTCTTTCTGTTGGGTTTTCTTCTTTTTCTTTTTCTTTTTTTTTTCTTTTAGGCTTTCTTGCTTTTCTCTGCCAATTATGGTTGGGTTTTGTGCTATGCACCATTGTTCATCAGAAACAAGCTTAGAGCATTTAGTACCAAGCAAGTGCCAACCAAACCAAAGTGGATAATGGAATTCTAGGCTCTGTCCCAGCTCCTCCCATTCTCTCCCCGTGGATGAGAGATGTGTGTAAGTAATAAGAATCAGTTTTGTGAGTAACTTCGAAGCTCCATCTGATAACTTCAGCAGTCACAACTTGAAAGCATGAAATGAGATGAGATTTTAGGGAAATCGCTTTTTGTTGTAGCAAGTTTGGTGGTCTCGGCTGACATTCCTTTCACGATTCCAACCAGCTTTATTGTAATCATTTGATAGAATGCATGCTAGCACAAGAGCTTGCTGTGTATAAAACATGCTTGAGACTAGGCCAAATACATAAAACATTTTTGGGTTTTATGGTCACCCCACAAACTATAATGCATACAAATTGTACTCCCAACACTTACTGTCAGTTCCCATCTATCACTTCAGGAGAAGAAATTCCCCGAACATAAAAGCATGCAATGTCATGGGTTTTGACGAATGTTTACACCCATGCAACGACAGCCCTATAAAGCAACCCCAGCAAATTATTGCTGGAAAATTCTCTCATACCGGTTCTCAGAGAGTTACCACTCCTCCTCACAAGCAGAGGCAACCAATGTTATGTTTTTGTTGTTGTTGTTGCTGCTGTTTACCACAGATAAATGTTGCTTATTCTAGAGCTGCAAATCAATGGACTCATACAGTATGTACTTTTTTTTTTTTTGTCTACCTTTCAGTTAACGTAATGTTTGGGAGAATTTTCTATGCTGTTGACACCACAGTAGTTCATTTCTTTTTATTGTTGACAAATATTCCATTGAATGAGCACATCAAAATGTGTGCATTGTCTCACTGATGGAGTATGGGGTTGTTTACAGTTTTTGGACAGAATGAATAAAGCTGCTATGAACAACCCTGTACAAGTTATTGTGGTCATATGTTTTCTTCTCTCTTGGGTAAATGTGAAAGGGCTCGGTAGCTGGGTCATATTGTAAATGAATATTTAATTATAGAAGAAACTGCTATACATTTTCCAAAGTTATCTGTGCTGTTTTACATTCCTACCAGCAATGTAGGAGTGTTTTGGTTGTTCCTCAACATAGCACAAGGTAGTACTGGTGTCTTATTTTTAGCAATTCTCATGTATGTCTTATAGTATTTCATTGTGATTTCAATTTGTATTTCCCTGATAACTAATGATGTTGAGTGCTTCTTAAAGTGCCTTTCAGACATTCATATATTTGTTTTGAAATATCTGTTAGTCTGTTTTAAAAAATGGTACTGCCCTTTTAATGACTGGGTTTGGGGTTTTTCTTTATCTAGTCTAGATACAATTTTCCCCCCAGTTTGAGATATTATGAATATGTTTACACATTCTGTGGCATGCTTTATCACTTTTATCAATTGAATCTTTTGTGAGAAGCTTTTAATTTTGATGAAACCCTAATTTTTTTCTGTTATAGTTCTCATTTTCTATGCTATACTTAAACAATCTTTACCCACAGATCAAGAAGATATCCTAAGGTTTCTTCCAGAAGATTCATAGACTTGGGCTTTATGTTTAGGTCTATGATCCACCTGAATTAATTTTTTTACTCATGGTATGAGGGAGGAGTTAAGTTCATTTCTTTTCCTAGAGGATATCCTATTGTTTCAACACTGTAGATAAGAATTTCCTGGGATTTCAGAATAGTTGAAGATAACAGTGGTTGCTTAGGTTCCTGTCTCCCAATACTTCCTCCCCAAATACTACAGAATAACAAAGAGGTTAAAAACAAAACAAAACCAAAAAACCTATCCCAAAATGATGCCGACATTAAACTCAAAGATAGAGAATGCTCCTTTCTCAAAATAGCTAGAAAATTTAAAAGCAAAAGCATAAAATGTTAGTGAACAATCTGTGAGTCTTCTGTCTTGCTGCCAGTCTTTGGGGCAAAAAAAAGGAGGTTGATAAATCCTGAGGAGAGAAGGGAGAATGTGGTGGCCTTAAAATCGATCTGACCTGCCCCGAAAGGAGTAAGTCCACCCTGTGTCTAAACACAGCAACAAACCAAAACCAACATAAAACAAAAATGAGTATTCTGGTAGACCAGAACGATGTGGCATGTGGCAATTCAGTGGTGAAGAAGAAAAGAAGCAAAGGGAGCAATAACTCTGCAAGAAAAAGACATGAAAGGGGCGCCTGGGTGGCTCAGTGGGTTAAAGCCTCTGCCTTCAGCTAGGGTCATGATCCCAGGGTCCTGGAATCGAGCCCTGCATCAGGCTCTCTGCTCAGCAGGGAGCCTGCTCCCTCTTCTCTCTCTGCCTGCTTGTGGTCTCTCTCTGTCAAATAAATAAATAAAATCTTTAAAAAAATAGATTAAAAAAAAAAAAAGAAAAAGACATGAAATATCAGGAAACAAACAATCCCTTCTCCCCCCCCACCAGAAAAAAATTAAAAAGAAACCCTCTGAAAAATCTAGATTTTGCTATATTGAATGAAGTTAGTGCCATTGAAGTAAGAATCTTATAAAGCTCCCCAATACCAAAAACATGGACAGAAAAAAGAAATATATCCATACAGAGTTTTTCTAATTCTTATGAAAAATTAGAAAATGAATTCCAACATGCTTTGACCAGTGAGAAATCCTCCCCTCAGAAAATAATCCCTCCCCTCAAAAAACCCCATGAAACAGAATCATATGATAAGCCCTCAAATAGTTTATAATTTGAAGATTGAAAGGGTTTACTATTTAGTTCTACTATGATCTGAATGTTTGTGTCTCTCTCTCCCAACATTGTATGTTGAAATCCTAACTCACAAAGATAATGGTATCAGTAGACGAGGACTTTGGGAGAAACCCTTCCCACTATGAGAGGCTACAAGATGTCTGTGAATCGGCAGAGTGTCCTCATTGCAACGGTGCTGATCTTGGACTTCTATCCTCCAGAACTATGCGAAACAAATTTCTGTTGTTTATAAGCTGCCCAGACTGTGGTGTTTTATTATAGCAGCCTGGATAGACTAGAAAAGGTCTTTTCGGCTAGGACCAGCCTACAGTGATGCCAGCAGCCTCTGAGGACCTACAATCCCACATGATGGCTAAACTGTGGTATATTCTGGTAACTAACACTGGGTCAGACTGGACCACTAACAAACACTGGTGATCCAAGCTAACTAGTCCCTGGGTGGGGATAAGTTGAGGCATGAGGCAAATACCTGGGTTTGGAGAGGGATAGATTTGGCCCAGTCCACTATTACCGCATCCCAAACTGGGAAGCCTTCCTCTTGAAGGACGGAGGTATGTTTTAGATGGAAGCCAAATGGCTTGGAATGGGACATAGCCCATGCCTTCTTCCAGGTGTTTTTCCTTCCTCGCATGCTGTGAGGAGCTATCCAGGTTCTTTAGAGAGTGCTGGGCCCAAAGCAGCCACAGTCGAGTCAAGGGCTCCTACTCCACTGGCCTGGTTATATGGACTTAATTGCGGGGAGGGGATCCATACTCCACCTTCTTTTTCATCCTTTTGGGTTTGTAACTATTTTGTATTTTTAACAACTCCCCATAAAGTTTGCCCATACTGGAAAGGTTTTTTTTGTTGTTGTTTGTTTGTTTTAATACTGCCCGTAGTACTTATTCTTTTAAGTACTTTTTACACAACTTATTTCCTAATTTTCCATTGGCTATTATGTCAAGCTAATATAATATTTGTTATGTTCTATTTTCTGGGGAAATAATTGTGTTTGACTATGTTGGGCTTTAGAACCAGGTGGGAAGAACGTATGTCATTACAACTAAGCACTAAATAGTAAATATTCTCTAACAGTCATGTCATTTTTCTCCACTGAAAATCTGGTCAAAAGATTAAATAAATGGCTGGAAAAGATTTTGATACTGGACCAAAGTCAGGAACTATAGGGAAATATGACACAACTGAACATAGGGTTTTATATAAAATAGGAGTATTTCTAAGAGAATCTAAAAAATTGTGCTACTACTAAAATTTGAAAGATACTCATATTTATTTATTTTTTTGTTTTTTAATACTTTTTCTTTCTTATTATTAACATATGATGTATTATTTGTTTCAGGGTTACAGGTCTGAAAGATAATCGTGTATCAGGAGGAAAATAAAAATCTAAGTTGAAAAAAATAAGTGACGGTGGATGTAATATTGGAAATTTCAACATGATATTTCCGAAGGTAGTCAAAGAGTCATTTTCATATGGTCTGTGAATACATAAATGTTTACCAAAAAATTTTCAGCATTATGTAATACTGACTCAACAACAATCTTCCTATATTTGGAGGACAGAAATTCTCAAATCACTAAACAATGTACTCTTTAAGGAATAAGGGCTATTTAAGTCAAAACTGTCATATTACCTAATTGTTACTCTTGCCTAAAAATTACATACTGCATAAGAACACTCATCTTTCTGTGCTGATTGAACACACATTAAGAAAACAAGACTGGGAACTACTAGAATGCAAACACTTGAGAGCTGGGTTTCTCTTATTTACACTGTAACATCAGTGCCAGAACAATATCTAGGGAACTAGGAGGCACATAATAAAATTAGTTGGGAAAAAAACCCAAAAAACAAAGAAGACTTACATTTAAGAGCTATAGTTTACATCTTTGTAGCTCCATTATCTAGCACATACTAGGAAGTTAATGAAAGCTTATTGAATTAAGCTTCTGACCTGCTTTCCTTGAGATGGTGAACCAGAGACTATAAATTAAAAATAGAACGGTACTATCAAATGTCAGGGGTTGCTGGTCAAGGAAGTCATGTTTTTATGGAAGCCCTGGAATCTGACTTTATTTTAAATATTACTCTAAACACATCCTGTTGACTTTTAAAAATAATTATTGAATTTTTTTAAAATTTTTTTAATAAACATATATTTTTATCCCCATTGGGGAGGGTATGTGCTTTGATAATTATTGAATTTAATCTTTGTTTGTAAAAGCATACTTATCAGTATTCCGGAATTATTTTAGAGATGATTTCCCACACATAATTGTACACTGCTAAAAAAACAATATGTATATACTTGATTTGTAAGATTATTATAATGAGAAAAGAGATGTGGATTTAGAGGGATCTGTTTCTCTCTTGTGGCTTCACAGACCATCTATGAGCTGATTGTTCTTCAAGCTGTATCTCCCATTTCCATTTCTCTCAAGCTCTAGACTGGTAAATCCTACAGGAAAAAAATAGATACATTCAGTTCCATCTTTGGGAAACATACCAGATATGCCCAATATGGAATTAGCTACCTTCCTGAAATCTGCTCTCCAGCGTCTAGTGTTTCCGTGCTAATTCATGGTTTCAAAAGTTTCCGCAAGCCAGCAATATTCAGTGTTTTCTCAATGTTTTCCTCTGGATTCCCCTTCACTGAGCCTAGAATAAAATATACTAACAAAGAGTAACATGGTATGAAGAAAGCAAGGAGACCCCACTCCATCAGTCACCGTCTGCATAGCCTAGCACATGTACCCGTCAGATGCTCCTCAATTTATTTATCTGAAAACGTCAGGTGTTAGAATGAATTATTGCTAGGACTTGTTCCCATTTAACATTGATTACTTAACATCTCTCTGGGATAGAATCAATATCTGACTTCATGTTTTTGCCAAATGTAGTTGACTGTGAAGGCCCATGTTTAACAGAAATTTTGAGATAGTTAACTTTTTAATGAAGAGGACAGTCTCAGAATTCTCTTCTGATCTGTGCCTGGTGGGCCTTTTTTGCAATTTCCTCTGATTTGATGAAAGGTGCTATCATTTTTGATGAGCACAGCTTCTTTTCTCTAAGGGTTGAAATCTGACCATTTCTTCAAAGCTTACTCAGCCTCTGTCACAAAGCCTTACTGGATTATTCCATTCTTCCCTGGGACTTCTATGCCACAAGGCATCTCTCTCATTTTAAAGGCATTTATCGTAAACCACTTTATAGTAAAGTTACTTGTAAACATTCTTGGAAGTTGGGCTTTTGAGTGCAGGGGTTATGAACTATGGGTCTCTAGATGTTCCACAGTAGCAGAAGAATAACTTACACGAAATGAGAATGTGTTCAATAAAAACATGACTGATTCAGTGGTTCTTGGGTTGTTTTGTTTTTTTGTTTTTTCTTTTTTTGTTTGTTTGTTTTTTTTTTTTCCAGGCATGGCTGGATGGTGTTGTTTTGTTGTGGTTATAGCCCTTTGTCCTTGCTTATTCCTTTCTGTAAATTATGGCTGGGCTTGTTGGGGAACTTGCTAAGCTGACTGGTCTGTCACTTTGACACTGAATGCAGCGAAGCCAGCTGATGAACGTATGACCTAAAACTGGACCTCAACTAATCGGTCTGTCTCCAAAGAGACGGACTACCATGTCATAAGTCAGAGAACTGTGACAAAGACTCTCTCCTTGACCAAACTCTAACATGGCTCCTAGAAGTCTTAGCCTCTGTCTCTGTGATGACCCAGCCCCCCTTGAGTTCCTGTCCGGAAAAGTTCAAAGCTGTCCAAAGAACTTACCATTTGTTCCAGCTAACACCTGAAGATAGATAGGCCCCCCGACCTCCCTGTCTTAGTGCACTTATTAATAAAAACAAACAAGTTTATTATTATAAATTCTTCCTCTGTCCCTTTGAGATGTGTGTGTATCTCCTACAACCAAGTGGTCTCGCTTTCAAGGACTTGAAAGCCATTCTTTGGAAATGTAATCATCAGGAAGGATGGGGCCCTGTCTCCAAGTCTCTGTGGGAGGATAGAGCTTAACTTCAGTAAGTGCTAGTTAGCAGGCACAGATGGTCTAACAGCATTGACATTGACCTCTTATCCCGCTATTTATAACTCTTCACTTTCCTGACTCTGCAGGGCTCTGCTTACTGCCCCTCTCTACTCTCTAATTCTCCCTTTAAAATACCCATTCACCTCTACACAAATCCAAGGAGAGCTCAGTTCATGCTGGACTCTTCTCTACTGCAGTGTTTATCACTAAATAAAATTGATCTGTACAGCCTTTCAGCACTATCCACCTTTATCTTTGGCAGTTGTTATGTACCTCGTGGAAGGCAACTTGCTCTATTGTTATTTAAGATAAACTACAAGATTTATTGAGAGATTATTTTCTATTCTGTGGTCTAGACATTGTTAGCTAAATGGATTTGCAGAACTTTGAAATATTGGAAGTAAAAAATATTTTATCTCCCAATTAGGGGGTTAGAGATAATCAGGATCTCCATCTGACATTATTTAGCAAGTTGTTCTGTACTTGGTTTTAGAGTCAGTAAATTTTTCCTACCTTTGAAGCTATTTGCTTTAGTGTTCACAAATGCAGATCATTTGTTACAGTTATAGATAGGGTATGTAGGATAACTATTACATTTGTAAACTCCTAAAAAAGATATTTCTAAATCTAATAAACTTAGACTTGTTTTGTCAACATAAATACGTGCACTTGCAATTTTTAGCAGTATGATTCAAGCAGAAAAAACATGTAAATTATGTGTGTGTGTGTGCATGTGTGTGTGTGTGTGTGTGTGTGTAGTATGCATGTAGATGCACACTGTTCACCTTAAAAGTAAAACTGTCAGTTACTTTACCAGCAAAAATTAGTTTATTCGGGAATAGCAGAGAATTATAGTTCAGGACAAGCAAGTTTCAGCAAAACCATAAGCAAGTCCAACAAAGGAGAGGAATGTTATTTTATGGAGAAGAAGGAGGAAGTTGGGAGGGTTTGTTTTAACAAAAGTCCATTAGAGAAAAACAAACTTTCAGGTGATACTGGTTTCTCATTGACTGAGTTGCAGACGGTCCTGATTTTTTACATGAGATCCAATATACATTTTCCTCTCGTGATTGATGGATGATTCCTTCCTGTTGAAGATTCTTCTGCCGGGGTCTGTGCTAGCCTCTTCTGTTGGAGTCTGTAACTGACATTGAATGGTAAGCCCTTTCTAACCTACACACACTACTGATTCAACTTTAATAAGGTTTTCCTTTATTCATCTTCCTCTTTTTTTTTTTTTAAGATTTTATTCATTTATTTGAGAGAGAGAGTGTGTGTGCCCATAAGTTGGGGGAAGGGCAGAGGGAGAGGGAGAAGCAGACTCCCTGCTAAGCAGGGAGCCCAATTCAACTCAGGGCTCTATCCTGGAACTGTAGGATCGTGACTCGTGAAGAAAGCAGACCCTTAACTGACTAAGACACCCAGGTATCCCTCATTTGCAACAATATATTTGAATCACTTTTGTCTTGGCAAGGAGGAAACAGAATAGAACACAAGTGTAAGAATGACAACAAATACTATTTATTATTTACCTATTGTGTGTCAGGGAACTTTATGTACATTTTATTTAATCCTTCCAACAAAACTGCAAGGTCGACAATAATTTTCCAATTTCAAAAGCAAGGAAATGAGACTCAGAAAGACTTTGTAATATGGAATTTCAACTCGTCTGTCATTCCTAAATCTGTCAATCTTCCCAGACGCCAGCTACATGCATCATTTGGAAAAGAAAAAATGTTTTCGCTAAACTATTCTCACAAATCTGTGAACAGAATCAACAAATGTAAAGGAAACAATGTAAAGGAAAATCTCTGGTTCAAACTTAGAGATGAGAAAGAGAGAGAGTGATTGATTGATTTAAGTTTGTTCCTTAACAAATACAGCCAAAATAATTTCGGAAACAACTAAATACTGTGATGACTTTGTTTACTCAAAACAGAGTTTTTGGGACTGTAGAGAAACATGGAAACTTGGATGTTTTGCATATAGAATGAATACATTGTTTATTTATTTTTTTCATTGTCTACTATTTTTTAATGTTGCAAAGAACTTTCCTAGGAGGTACCTTAACATGATATAAACAAAGGAAAAGACAGGAAATTGTCAAGAAAATATAACAAAAGCCAAAAATACCCCCCATAGACGCCATAGAAAGAAGTTAACTATTCGGCTTGTTAACTTGTACCTTTTTTATGGTTTGTAATTTGTTTTTATTTATCTTCTTTTCAGATTTACTGCTGGGGTAGAAATAATTGCCTTTCCTTTTTTTTTTTTTTTTTTTTACCCTTCTCTGTGTTATTACTCATTTTGGCCTCTGCTATGGCTTCCAGCTATCTGTAGTTAAACTGCACTACTCTATTGGGGGAAATCATGAATGTTCCACACTTAATGAAACTATTTTGCCTATTTGATAAAGTAATTTATCTCCATCCAGAGAATTTCTAGTCTTACAAATCAAAGAAGTATTGCATCAGGGTTTACTATGTAGTCTAAAGACTGTGACGTAAGCATTTTTTCAAATCAGAAACAGGATTTTATATTTTTGAAGGCTTCAGAAGTGTTTAATTTTGTGGATCAGATTACATTCAGAATCCTTTGTAAGAACTCTTTTCAATTTAGGAATTAAGGCTAATTTTCTGTACAATTCTGAAACCTTCATTTTGGTCTTGTAGGGGAGGGGAGGAAAAAATTTTTTTTTCCCACTACCCATCTTAGGATCGTTGGCTGGGGCCCTATAAATTAGACTGGCAAAGGACAGATTACCAAGAGAAAAACAAACAGAATTTTATTAACATGTGCACTACACATGTACACATGGGAACACTCAGTGATGAGTGTGGTGAGAACTTAGGTTTTTCTACCATTTTCAGCCAAACAAAGGGAAGTGCGGGTGGGGGTTCCAGGTAGAGGATACAAGTTATGGGAAGGTGATCTAGGATATTTGTGGTAAACAAGGGTAGTTTAGTAATGTTTATTATGCAAATTTCAGTCAGTGCCTACTTCAGGGATAAGAGTTACTGAACCCAAGTTAGTCTGCGTGATGCTGCAGAGAGGAGTTTTTGATTGGAAAGGAATTTGAGCTTAATTCAGGGGGACAACAACCTGGGAAGAAGGCAGACTCTTGTCTAAAAGCCAACTCTGAGGTTTCTGCCTGGCTCTGGATTTTTTTTTTAAGGGTTTAGGGTAGTTAATCTGCAAAGGGAGTGCAGTGGCCAGCAACATTTCTTGATTACAGGCAGACTTCCAGATGCCAGCTATAGAAGCTATCTCAGGATGGGGGCAGGGGAGGGGACACAGGGACCTATGGGGATGGATGACACCCTCCCCCGCCCCTCTCCATCTCCTCACAAGGAGGTCAGGTTCTTGTCTCCTGATGTGCAGGAGTACTCTGTTCCTTCTGCAAAGGAGGGCAAGGTCTACAGATGCACAAAGAAAGGTCAGTAAAATCACCACCGTGTAAACCTAAGAAAGGAAAAACATTTTGCTAAAAAATTGTTAGACTAATCAGAAAGCAGAGGCCGCTTCAGACTTGCTGGCTTCAGTGGTCTGGAAAAGTTCTGGTCCTTCACTCCTCAAGGCCCTCTGTCTGCAAATCTCAAAGAAAGTAAATTAGTTCCATTACAGATCAAGGGACTTAGGTCAGCAAGGAAGGAGTGTGTTGAAGGAAGTTAACCCTTAAGACCAGCTGGAGTGTTGTGACATCAAGAGTCCTCTACGGGGTACTGGAGAGGGAGACATTTTTACAAATAGAAATTGCCTTCATAAATATAAATTTCTTTTACTAAAGGAAAATCTGGGCCCCATTTTTAGAGTTTATCCCAGGTTTGTTGGTCTCACTGGCTTTTAGCTCAAAATAACCTATATAGCAAAGAGGTATATTTTGAAGTAGCATACTCTGGTAAATTTCAGTGTCTATTCTTCAGGATAATTTAAAAAATTTATACCTTTTGTCTTCCAACATTTGGTCCACAGAATGGTTTTAGTATCCTCAACTATTTAAGAATAAAACCCTAAATAGTTAATTACTGTTTTTTTTTCATTTTCACACACAGTAGAATTTTATACCCTCAAAAACAAACAAAAAATTGTTAGCAATAATCTTTTTAAATAATTCAGAAAATACGAATCAATTGTTGTATTGTCTTTATGTGTATAGGTCCTAATGATGGGCTTTTGTGTCAGTGCTTTTTATTACAGTACTCATGGGACTTTTTGCAGCTCAGACTTGGACAGGTAGCTTTGATTTCAGACAAAAATACAACTCCATTCTTTTTTTTTTTTATTTAAATGATAGTTTTAAAATCTTGTTAAAAAGAGCTTCTGTTTGGTTTCAGAGTTCTCCATCTAATGTTTTTCAATGCTTCTTATGCTTTTAATTTTTAAAATTTTAAATCTTTTTTATTTTTAATTGAAGCTTAGTTGACATAGAATATTATATTTGTTTCAGGTGTATAGCACAGTGATTCAACAGTTCTATACATTATACAATGCTCACCACAGTAAGTGAATTTATGGTCAGTCATCATGCAAAGTTACTATAATATTTTTGACTATATTCTTTATGCTGTACTTTTCATCTCCATGATTTATTGATTTTATAACTGGAAGTTTGTATATCTTAATCCCCTTCATCTATTTTATGCATCTATTTTATGCATGCAGTTTGTTCTTTATTAATGAGTCTGTTTTTTTAATTCTTTAGTTCGTTTTTTTTTTTTTTTTTTTTAAAGATTTTATTTATTCATTTGAAAGGCAGAGATTACAAGTAGGCAGAGAGGCAGGCAGAGAGAGAGAGGAGGAAGCAGGCTCCCCGCTGAGTAGAGAGCCCGATGCGGGGCTCGATCCCAGAACTCTGAGACCATGACCTGAGCCGAAGGCAGAGGCTTTAACCCACTGAGCCACCCAGGCGCCCCTGTTCGTTTGTTTTTTGATTCCACATATCTGATGTATGCCACTTAATATAATACCCTCCAGGTCCAACCATGGTTGTGAGTGGCAAGATTTTATAATTTTTCATAGCTGAGTGATATCCTATTGTGTGTGTACACACACACATACACACACATGCATGCTCACATGTGTGCGTGGTACAGCTTCTTTATTCATTCATCTATCAATGGACACTTGGGTTGCTTCCATATCTTGGCTCTTGTGAATAGTGCTGCACTAAACATAAGGTTGCATATATCTTTTTGAATTAGTGTTTTTGTTTTTGGCGGGTAAATACACAGCAGTGGAATTATTGGATCATCTGATATTTCTGTTCTTAATTTTCTGAGGAAACTCTATATCGTTTCCCATAGATGCTGCGCCAGTTTGCATTCTAATCAACAGTGCATGAGGATTCCCTTTTCTCCACATCTTCGCCAACACTTGCTATTTCTTTTTTTTTTTTTTTAATAGTAGTCACTCTTACTGATGCGAGATGATATTTCATTGTGGTTTTGATTTGCATTTTCCTGACTGATAATATTGAACATCTTTTCATGTGTGTGTTGGCTATCTGTAAGTCTTCTTTGGAAAAATGTCTATTCCAGTCCTTATGCCTATTTTTTAATCAAATTACATGTTGTGTGTGTGGTTGTTTTTATTTGTTTATTTTTGGTGTTGAGTTGTATGATTTCTTTATATATTTTGGATATTAATCATTTTGGGTGTTTTTAACCTTCTGGTTAATATTTAAAATCTATAAACTCAAAATTCAACATTATCAGGTACGTCTTTTGCAAATATCTTGTCCCATTTATTAGATTATCTTTGTATTTTGTTGATGGTTTCCTAGCCCGTACAAAAGCTTTTTAGTTTGATGTACTCCCAATTGCTTATTTTTGTTTTTGTTTCCTTTGCTGGGGAGACAGATCCAGAAAACTATTGCTAAAAGCCAAAGTCTGAGAGATTACTGCCTATGTTTTCTTTTAGAAATTTTATGATTTCAGGTCTTATATTTAGGACTTTAATCCTTTTTGATTTTGTGTGTGGTGCAAGAAAGTAGTCCAGTTTCATTCTTTTGCATGTAGCTGACCAGTTTTCCCAACCCCACTTGTTGGAAAAAACCTATCTTTTCCTCATTGTATAGTCTTGCTTTCTTTGTTGTAGATTAATAGGTCATATAAATATAAGTTCATTTCTGGGGTATCTATTCTGTTCCATTGATCTATGTGTCTTTTATTTTTCTCTAGAAATATTGTTTTGAATACTAGTTTTTAGTATGGTTTAAAATATGGGATTGTAGTGCCTTCAGTTTTGTTCTTTCCCAAGATTCCTTTTGTTTTTGAGGGTCGTCTGTGGGTCCATACAAATTTTAAGATAATTTGTTCTAGTACTATGAAAATCACTACTGGTGTTTTGATAAGGATTACATTAAATCTGTCAATTGCTTTGGATATTTGGATAGTATGGATTATATTTTCTTATTAATGTCTTAAGTGAAATAAAATGGTTAATGTTTGAAAACCCTAAAAAGTCTAAATAATTTTCATTGACAAGAAAATTAATTTTCCTAGTGTTGTTTCTGCCCTCCTTCCTTCTTTCACTCTCTCTCTATCCCACTTTTTCTTCTTTCCTTCCTTCTGTGCTGCATTCTTTTCTACACTTTTTTGAATAAATTCCAGATACATTGACTACTAACATTTCTGGGCTTTTGATGTCCCCTAAGGAATCTAGTGTCCTCCTGAAGACTTCTCCCATTAATTCTATTTCTTATAGCTCTTTTTTTATTAAGCACACATTATAACTAAAAGAAATAAGAATTGGAATAGGAAGACAATGGAAACTGGCTCTTAGCTACTTTGATATATGTAAAAAGCCCAACTGATTAACATTAATATGATAAGAAATGTTTGGCCCTCTAATTTGACTACTCATAAATATTCTCATTTATTTCTGCCTTGAAAAATGTTTTCTCCTGACTTTTACCATATTCTACGTTTCTTGCCCTATGATGTTGGATATAAACATATTTAAATAATACAACTAGGTGTTACTGAAATCCAAATTATGAAACACAATTATTTTAATGACCTTCCTCATTAGTGTGGATTTTCAAGCATGAACACAAGTCCTGGTCCAAATGCCCAAGTTCAACAGTATGCACGCAGCAGATACCTGGAGCTCTGGGGATACATGGAGGCGGAAAATTTGACGGAGTCTGAAGAATCATATTTCTTTTGTTTTTTTAAAAATTTCTGTAGAATGTGTCCTAATTAACTTCTACTCTGTCCATTTCAGATTGTGATGTTTACACCTAATAGAACAGCAAAAACTAATTAGAGCTGAGAGGGAGAGGGAAAGGAGAGCATCAGTAAGAGTTATTAGGGTTCAATTAAGTATTGAGGGGAAGACATGTGAAGCTCAATAGATTGAATACCGTTTACCTAAATTCCAGTCATTTTGACATTTTCTAGCTTACTTATTTATTCTTTCTCAGACTGTGATGAGTGATGTAATTTGTTTCTATTATGTCATATGAGGCTTCTTCAGATATATATTTTATTTAATTTTCCATTATTTAGGCTTGGATTTCATTCAGTGGGCCATATTTGGATTTGTACATTTTTATCTTTCATAGAAGTATGGTTTTATAATCCATAAGGGAAAAAAATTTCATCAAATCAAGTTACTATGCAGGAGGCAAATTCCTAGACACCTAACTGAGGACTTAAAATCTATTCAATACTAACTTGGTCATCTTTTTACCAATGTACTTACAAAGAAAGTTACTGTCTGTTTAAAGAGATAGATACAAAAACAAGCAGAAGGTATAAATTAATTTTACTCAGACTGACTACAAGAAAGAAGTGATATTTGAATTGAGCTTTAAAGGATGGCTAAAATTTCAATAAATCTTGGTAGGTAAATAATATCCCAGGAACTATCCTATCAGTTTTGTTTTTGTTTTTGTTTTTACGAGAGCTAATAACACACTACCTCATGTACAATAGATGTTCATATTTGTTGTGAGTTTGCCTGCGTTGCACTACTTTGTTTTTAATCTTCCCCACATTTTATTCTTTCAATATTATTTACTGAGAATCTAGTAGGTCCAGGCACTGGGGATCAAGCTAAGTAGAGAGAACATATTTTCTTTCCCTCATGAAATTTCCAAAATTATAGAATAAGGTTTCTTTGTGTAACAATTTACTCCTACCACTAATGTAATCACTTTGTACTATATTAAAAGAAGAAAAAATGGGTGCCTGGGTAGCTCAGTTGGTTAAGGGACTGCCTTCAGCTCAGGTCATGATCCTGGAGTCCCAGGATTAAGTCCCACATTGGGCTCTCTGTTCAAAAGAAAGCCTGCTTCTCCCTCTGACCCTCCCCCATCTCATGCTCTCTCTATCTCAAATAAATAAATAAAATTAAATTAAAAAATCTGGTCTGCATGCCATGAAATTCCAAAAAACTTGCTGGGTTTTTATCTGAAGAACAATATAAGAGAGTTGTATTGTGCTATTATCATTTTTTTAAACATGTATTTGCTGCCTTCATTTTATAGATTTCAGAACTTTTGGGGTCCTATACAAGGGCAAGTATTTTAACAGGTTATAATACATACAGAACTGTGCTTTGAAAAAAAAATCAATATATATTTCTACTAATGTCTCAGGTTTCCCCAGTTACCTCTATGTGAATCCAAATCAGAGCAATATTTGGACACTTAAATTGTATTTTTAATACAAGTACAATAAAAATCTCCAATAAACTTTAGTTGTTTTTAATGACAACAGTGTATGTACATCTTCTGACACTTGGTCAATTATTCTGTAAGGAAGTTAACCTACCACTATATTTGAAAACTTTTAAAATACCTGTTTAAATACTTAGGAAAAAAGGGCATAGTGTCTTTAAAAAGGAATCTTTTTAATTGATTTCTCAAAATTATATATAAATGTCATAAATATATATATATTTATATATATATATAAATATATATATATATATTTCTTTTGTGATCTGGTCTATGATTTTCACTAGATCCTGAAATAAATTCTAGAACCTTTGCTTTAAGAGAATTTGCAAAAGATTAAGAAATTTTCAAAACTAGTATTTAATATTTGTGATAAGGAGATTGAAATGGTTAATTGAAAAAAAAATTAACTGACCAGCAAGGAAGATGAAAGTAGATCAGGGGCACCTGGGTGGCTCAGCTGGTTAAGCTCCAACTCTTGGTTTCAGCTCAGGTCATGGTCTCAAGATTGTGAAATCAAGCCCTGTGTTGGGCTCCACACTCCGTGGGAAGTCTGCTTGAGATACTCTCTCTCCCTCTTCCTCTCCCCTCCCCAACTTCCATGCTGGTGCTCACTCTCTGTCTTTCTCTCTCTCTCTAAAACAAATAAATCTTTAAGCAAAATAGACAAATATTTTGAACATTTTTCTATTTTGCTTGGAAAGGAAAGAAAAGAAGCACAAAATTATAGGAAAGAAAAGCAATGTGAAACAAAAATCTCTAAACTTACATGAAAAAGCCCTTCTTACCAAATGGATTTCTGTAAATACAGCTGCAGTTGAGAGGCTTAAGGTGGCAAAATGTATTTTCAACAGTGGAAATGGATAAAATTTATCAAACTTTTTTTGTAATGAAAAGAAACTGAAGGGCACCTGGGTGGCTCAGTGGGTTAAAGCCTCTGTCTTCAGTACAAGTCGTGATCCCAGGGATCAAGCCCTGAGTTAGGCTCTCTGCTCAGTGGGGACCCTGCTTCCCACCCCTCTCTCTGCCTACTTGTGATCTCTGCCTGTCAAATAAATAAATAAAATCTTAAAAAAAGAGAGAAGAAAAGAAATTGAAGCCCCCCTCCTTTTTTCCCCAGCGAGTAAGGCAGATACCTGAATTACACTAAACATATCTGTAGCCATTTCTGAGAAGAAACTCACTTATTCTTGGACGTTTATGTAGCTATCAACTGAACCATAAGTTATATAACATAGTTTCAAACAAAAATGGATATTTAGGAACTTTTAATTTGATGCTACTAAAAAGTATTAAAAGTCAAAAATTAAGAACTTTAAGACTTATCTTCCACCTCCGCCTCCCAAGAAACTCTGATTTTCCAGACAGTAACATTTAAGTGGGCCTGCTTACTGCCTTATGCGTCTTCTTTTATTCTTCCTTGAAGAAGTCATTATTGAGTGTTAACTGAGTGCCAGGCAGGATATTAGATGCTAATGCTTAGCGATAAAAGAGAGCTTCTGCCTTTCAGGGAAATCAGTCCAGGGCAGACAGACAAGAAAACATGCAATTAAAGCACACCTATGTAAACTGTAGAAGAGAATACTGAGGATATGTGCAAGGATTTGGGAAAGCCGGATGAGAGATATGTAGTCCTCTGGTTGAGAATGCAGACTGGGTGTGGGCATGTCATGGCAGACATCCGTAGGAGGTGGCGCAAGAGCAGAGTTTGAAGAATTTGGAATACCTGGCTGGATGAGAAAGAGTATGAATTTCTAGGAAATGGGGAGACATACAAATATAAGGTGGTGTGAAGAATATGACAAATTCAAAAATTGTTAAGAATGACTAGAGCAGGGACACCTGGGTTGCTCTGTAGGGTATGCATCTGGTTTTGGTTCAGTCATGATCCCCAAGTCCTGGGATCAAGCTCTGCCTGGAGCTCCCTGTGGAGCAGAGAGTCTGCTTCTCCCTCTGCTCCTCACCCTGCTCATTCTCTCTCTCTCTCTCTCTCTCTCTCTCTCTCTCTCTCTTGCTCACTCTTTCTCTCTCAAATAAATAAACCTTAAAAAAAAAAAAATGACAAGAGCACAAGATGTGGATGGCCCAGTGTCAAAATGGAGTTGGAAAACCAGATCAAATATAGCTATGTTATGCTGAAAAATTATTTAGTGGCTTCCCATGTGCTCACAATATTACCCACATTCCTTTGTGTGGCAGCTAGACCTCACAGACTGTCTTGCAGGATCACTTCACCGTTCACCCCTCTGAGTCTTCTCATCCCCCGGTGGTGCCTCTTGGCTCTCAAACGGTCTTCTTCCTCCTATAGAGGACCTGGATCTCTTTTTAAAAAAAGAAAAAAGAAAAAAAAGAGAGAGATTTTATTTATTTGAGAGAAAAAGTACGCAGGGAGAAGGACAGATGGAAAGGGATAAGCAGGTTCCCTGTGGAGCAGGAAGCCGGAGGCAGGACTCTATCCCAGGACCTGAGATCATGACCTGTGCAGAAGGCAAATGCTTAACCAACTAAGCCACCCAGGTGCCCTGTGGATTACTTTTATACAACATAGAAATCAGGGCCACATAGATGCTGACCTTTTTTTCTCCTTGGTTTTTCCATGCCATGACTTCAGATTTACTCCTTCGCAGAAGCCCTAGGCAAGTGCTGGGTCACTTCACACAACAGAGGACTGTACCCCACTCAGAGTTTTACACGGAGAATAGGATCCAAACCCTTCTAATTACAGGTCTCTCTCCAACCTGTAAATGCTCTCTGAGAGTTCATTCCAGAGGGAACATGAATTTTTCACCCTGTGCCTTTCCATATCTCTCTGCCTCCTGAAAACTTCCATGCTTCCCTGAGAGAGGAAGTTTTTCCCTTTTCCCTTTCAGCAAAGATTTCTCTTCTGTCATATCTTGGCTTTCATAGATCCCTGGCTTATTGGAATCTCAACACTCAGTTTGACCAGATACTGGGCCTTGTCGTATTATTTAGAAAATCATTCTGGTAAAGCTTTTTATTTAAGTTTATAAGGTTATTATAGTCTCAAGAACCTTATTTTATATCTCAAACTCTGAATATCGACTTTTTACATTTACATTCTTTATTAGCAGTTCTAGAACATCTTGAGGCAAAGCATGGCTTTGGTAGAATAGAGATGAGGTAGTTAAAAGGAAATGCAAAGGAGAAGAAGTACATTTATACCATTCTACAAGTAATGCCATGCTGTGTTGTTGATACTCAGATGCTGGAAGGAGCAAGGCAGTATCTCGGGATCTTGACCTTTTGGTAATGGAGACTGGTGTCCACAGGGAACAGCAAGGTGGAATCTGAGCGGGGAAAACTTCAAAACCAGTTGAGTGTTTGGTGCAACTACCATTAATTGGAATAAGAAAACCAACCACAGAAATGGAAACACTAAATAGAGCAAAGAAGGAAAGGAATGATGTTATAACGGAAGTATTGGCGGGCATCCACAACTTCCCAGAATATTATCGCTTCCATTTGAAACTGACATTATTCATTTGTTTCTCTTGATTTCATCTGAGAAGTGACTTATGGGAAAGATTAATTAGAAAATATGGTATTCCTTCAGTATGATAGAATGCAAGGCATACATTGCTAATTTGGATGATATTTCATGTGTGTGTGTATGTGTGTGTGCGTGCGCTTTTTATAAAGAAGGCATATCTAGAAGATTTAAATTAGATCTTTTCTATATTAAACAAATGATATAGAATGAAAGCAAAACAAGTTATATAACTCATGCATCAATTTATAACCCAGAATTGGGGGTTATAAATTTATATAAATATAAATCTCAGTGTATAATCCAAAAGTTTAGACCTATGGGGAGAAGGTTCAGTGATGATTGCTTTGAAAACGTTAATTGAATACAAATCACCTGAGGATTTTGTTAAAATGTAGATTCTGGTTTGGTAGGTCTGAGAGAGGGAATGAGATTCTGCATTATCCAAATTCCCCCCCCCCCAAAAAAAAAAAAAAAAAAAACAAAGTCCCTCTGAGACCCCAATGCCCCTAATCATAAATCCCTCTTTGAACAAGACACTAGAAAAGAACTCTCTTGACTTGACTGTCTTGCCTAGGTTCCATAATTATCATGGGTGTTTTTTGGTTTGTATTTTTCCAAATGAATTTTATAATTAATTTATGTCACAAAAGATGGGAGAATATGCCATCCCCAAACATACATTTAGCATAAACACTATTTTTATCCAAAGTCACTTGACAAACAGCAGACACAAAAGAAATATTGTGATCTCCTCTTTTCTTCCTAAGAGCAGGAAATAAAACTTCCATATGAAAGATGTCTCTCTATGTTCAGGGAAAAAAAAACCAACAACAACAACAACAAAAAAAACATTTTATCACCAGAGACATTGAATTGAGGCCAGAAAAATGTATACAAATAGATTTTGTTAAAATAAATCTGATCTTCCTTTAACCTCCCTATACACTTTAGTTACTTTTTTACAATTGCCACTTGGTTCAATCTAGCATGTGGGTCTTGCTAATTCTTTGGGTCTTCATTTTCCTACATAAGCTCCCATGTATGAGTAAATATCTGTATGCCTTTCTTCTGTTAATCCGCTTCATATCATTAATTCTCAGGCCTAGTCATAGAACCTGAGTAGATAGAGGTAAAGTTTTGTTTTCCTTAGAGTAGCTTGCTTTAAAAATAGGAATTCACAAAATCCACTGGATATTTTGATTGCAATTGTATTAGACTTATAGCTAAATTTGAGGAGAGATTTAAATATTTTAATGCTGAACTTACAATTATTTGAATTTTATTTTATGTCCATCTATAATATTTTGCATTTTTTCTGTAGAGCAGTTTCGCTGATCTTTTATTAATTTTGTTCATAGAAACACAATGTTTATGTTGTTATCACAAATAGAATATTTTTATATTATTACAGTTTCTGATAGGTTATTGCTGGTGTATAGAACACCACTCACTTCTTCATATTGATCCTCTCCCTGCAATTCCTGCAGAACTCTCTTATTTGTTCTAACAGAGTGTGTGTGGGTGTATACGTGTGTGTATATTTTTATATTTTCAATAAAGACATATATTTACAAACATCTCCTCCCTTCCTACCCTTCAATGCCTTATTTCTTTTTTTTTTTTTTTTTTTTACTGCCAAATCCCTTTTTATTTTATTTTTTTTTTAATTTTTTTATTTTTTTTTAAATTTTTTATAAACATATATTTTTATCCCCAGGGGTACAGGTCTGTGAATCACCAGGTTTACACACTTCACAGCACTCACCAAATCACATACCCTCCCCAATGTCCATAATCCCAACCCCTTCTCCCAAACCCCCTCCCCCCGGCAACCCTCAGTTTGTTTTGTGAGATTAAGAGTCACTTATGGATTGTCTCCCTCCCAATCCCATCTTGTTTCATTTATTCTTCTTCTACCCACTTAAGCCTCCATGTTGTATCACCACTTCCTCATATCAGGGAGATCATATGATAGTTGTCTTTCTCTGCTTGACTTATTTCGCTAAGCATGATACGCTCTAGTTCCATCCATGTTGTTGCAAATGGCAAGATTTCATTTCTTTTGATGGCTGCATAGTATTCCATTGTGTATATATACCACATCTTCTTGATCCATTCATCTGTTGATGGACATCTAGGTTCTTTCCATAGTTTGGCTATTGTGGACATTGCTGCTATAAACATTCGGGTGCACGTGCCCCTTTGGATCACTACATTTGTATCTTTAGGGTAAATACCCAATAGTGCAATTGCTGGGTCATAGGGAAGTTCTATTTTCAACATTTTGAGGAACCTCCATGCTGTTTTCCAGAGTGGCTGCACCAGCTTGCATTCCCACCAACAGTGTAGGAGGGTTCCCCTTTCTCCGCATCCTCGCCAGCATCTGTCATTTCCTGACTTGTTGATTTTAGCCATTCTGACTGGTGTGAGGTGATATCTCATTGTGGTTTTGATTTGTATTTCCCTGATGCCGAGTGATATGGAGCACTTTTTCATGTGTCTGTTCGCCATCTGGATGTCTTCTTTGCAGAAATGTCTGTTCATGTCCTCTGCCCATTTCTTGATTGGATTATTTGTTCTTTGGGTGTTGAGTTTGCTAAGTTCTTTATAGATTCTGGACACTAGTCCTTTATCTGATATGTCGTTGGCAAATATCTTCTCCCATTCTGTCAGTTGTCTTTTGATTTTGTTAACTGTTTCCTTTGCTGTACAAAAGCTTTTGATCTTGATGAAATCCCAGTAGTTCATTTTTTCCCTTGCTTCCCTTGCCTTTTGCGTTGTTCCTAGGAAGATGTTGCTGCGGCAGAGGTCGAAGAGGTTGCTGCCCGTGTTCTCCTCAAGGATTTTGATGGATTCCTTTCGTACATTGAGGTCCTTCATCCATTTTGAGTCTATTTTTGTGTGTGGTGTAAGGAAATGGTCCAATTTCATTTTTCTGCATGTGGCTGTCCAATTTTCCCAGCACCATTTATTGAAAAGGCTGTCTTTTTTCCATTGGACATTCTTTCCTGCTTTGTCGAAGATTAGTTGACCATAGATTTGAGGGTCTATTTCTGGGCTCTCTATTCTGTTCCATTGATCTATGTGTCTGTTTTTGTGCCAGTACCATGCTGTCTTGATGATGACAGCTTTGTAATAGAGCTTGAAGTCCGGAATTGTGATGCCACCAACGTTGGCTTTCTTTTTCAATATCCCTTTGGCTATTCGAGGTCTTTTCTGGTTCCATATAAATTTTAGCATTATTTGTTCCATTTCTTTGAAAAAGATGGATGGTACTTTGATAGGAATTGCATTAAATGTGTAGATTGCTTTAGGTAGCATAGACATTTTCACAATATTTATTCTTCCAATCCAGGAGCATGGAACATTTTTCCATTTCTTTGTGTCTTCCTCAATTTCTTTCATGAGTACTTTATAGTTTTCTGAGTATAAATTCTGTGTCTCTTTGGTTAGGTTTATTCCTAGGTATCTTATGGTTTTGGATGCAATTGTAAATGGGATTGACTCCTTAATATCTCTTTCTTCTGTCTTGCTGTTGGTGTAGAGAAATGCAACTGATTTCTGTGCATTGATTTTATATCCTGACACTTTACTGAATTCCTGTATAAGTTCTAGCATTTTTGGAGTGGAGTCTTTTGGGTTTTCCACATATAGTATCATATCATCTGCGAAGAGTGATAATTTGACTTCTTCTTTGCCGATTTGGATGCCTTTAATTTCCTTTTGTTGTCTGATTGCTGAGGCTAGGACCTCTAGTACGATGTTGAATAGCAGTGGTGATAATGGACATCCCTGCCGTGTTCCTGACCTTAGCGGAAAAGCTTTCAGTTTTTCTCCATTGAGAATGATATTTGCGGTGGGTTTTTCATAGATGGCTTTGATGATATTGAGGTATGTGCCCTCTATCCCTACACTTTGAAGAGTTTTGATCAGGAAGGGATGTTGTACTTTGTCAAATGCTTTTTCAGCATCTATTGAGAGTATCATATGGTTCTTGTTCTTTCTTTTATTGATGTGTTGTATCACATTGACTGATTTGCGGATGTTGAACCAACCTTGCAGCCCTGGAATAAATCCCACTTGGTCGTGGTGAATAATCTTTTTAATGTACTGTTGAATCCTATTGGCTAGTATTTTGTTGAGTATTTTCGCATCTGTGTTCATCAAGGATATCGGTCTATAGCTCTCTTTTTTGGTGGGATCCTTGTCTGGTTTTGGGATCAAGGTGATGCTGGCTTCATAAAATGAGTTTGGAAGTTTTCCTTCCATTTCTATTTTTTGGAACAGTTTCAGGAGAATAGGAATTAGTTCTTCTTTAAATGTTTGGTAGAATTCCCCCGGGAAGCCGTCTGGCCCTGGGCTTTTGTTTGTTTGGAGATTTTTAATGACTGTTTCAATCTCCTTACTGGTTATGGGTCTGTTCAGGCTTTCTATTTCTTCCTGGTTCAGTTGTGGTAGTTTATATGTTTCTAGGAATGCATCCATTTCTTCCAGATTGTCAAATTTATTGCCGTAGAGTTGCTCATAGTATGTTCTTATAATAGTTTGTATTTCTTTGGTGTTAGTTGTGATCTCTCCTCTTTCATTCATGATTTTATTTATTTGGGTCCTTTCTCTTTTCTTTTTGATAAGTCGGGCCAGGGGTTTATCAATTTTATTAATTCTTTCAAAGAACCAGCTCCTAGTTTCGTTGATTTGTTCTATTGTTTTTTTGGTTTCTATTTCATTGATTTCTGCTCTGATCTTTATGATTTCTCTTCTCCTGCTGGGCTTAGGGTTTCTTTCTTGTTCTTTCTCCAGCTCCTTTAGGTGTAGGGTTAGGTTGTGTACCTGAGACCTTTCTTGTTTCTTGAGAAAGGCTTGTACCGCTATATATTTTCCTCTCAGGACTGCCTTTGTTGTGTCCCACAGATTTTGAACCGTTGTATTTTCATTATCATTTGTTTCCATGATTTTTTTCAATTCTTCTTTAATTTCCCGGTTGACCCATTCATTCTTTAGAAGGATACTGTTTAGTCTCCATGTATTTGGGTTCTTTCCAAACTTCCTTTTGTGGTTGAGTTCTAGCTTTAGAGCATTGTGGTCTGAAAATATGCAGGGAATGATCCCAATCTTTTGATACCGGTTGAGTCCTGATTTAGGACCGAGGATGTGATCTATTCTGGAGAATGTTCCATGTGCACTAGAGAAGAATGTGTATTCTGTTGCTTTGGGATGAAATGCTCTGAATATATCTGTGATGTCCATCTGGTCCAGTGTGTCGTTTAAGGCCTTTATTTGCTTGCTGATCTTTTGCTTGGATGACCTGTCTATTTCAGTGAGGGAAGTGTTAAAGTCCCCTACTATTATTGTATTATTGTTGATGTGTTTCTTTGATTTTGTTATTAATTGGTTTATATAGTTGGCTGCTCCCACATTAGGGGCATAGATATTTAAAATTGTTAAATCTTCTTGTTGGACAGACCCTTTGAGTATGATATAGTGTCCTTCCTCATCTCTTATTACAGAGAATAAAGAAGCTGAGCAAAAGAGGGACAAACAGCTATTGGACCACGAGGGGAGAATTCGAGAGATAAGTGACACCATAAGATGAAACAACATTAGAATAATTGGGATTCCAGAAGAAGAAGAAAGTGAGAGGGGAGCAGAAGGTATACTGGAGAGAATTATTGGGGAGAATTTCCCCAATATGGCAAAGGGAACGAGCATCAAAATTCAGGAGGTTCAGAGAATGCCCCTCAAAATCAATAAGAATAGGCCCACACCCCGTCACCTTATAGTAAAATTTACAAGTCTCAATGACAAAGAGAAAATCCTGAAAGCAGCCCGGGAAAAGAAGTCTGTAACATACAATGGTAAAAATATTAGATTGGCAGCTGACTTATCCACAGAGACCTGGCAGGCCAGAAAGAGCTGGCATGATATTTTCAGAGCACTAAACGAGAAAAACATGCAGCCAAGAATACTATATCCAGCTAGGCTATCATTGAAAATAGAAGGAGAGATTAAAAGCTTCCAGGACAAACAACAACTGAAAGAATTTGCAAATACCAAACCAGCTCTACAGGAAATATTGAAAGGGGTCCTCTAAGCAAAGAGAGAGCCTACAAGTGGTAGATAAGAAAGGAACAGAGACCATATACAGTAACAGTCACCTTACAGGCAATACAATGGCACTAAATTCATATCTCTCAATACTTACCCTGAATGTGAATGGGCTAAATGCCCCTGTCAAAAGACACAGGGTATCAGAATGGATAAAAAAACAAAACCCATCTATATGTTGCCTCCAAGAAACACATTTTAAGCCCGAAGACACCTCCAGATTTAAAGTGAGGGGGTGGAAAAGAATTTACCATGCTAATGGACATCAGAAGAAAGCAGGAGTGGCAATCCTTATATCAGATCAATTAGATTTTAAGTCAATGCCTTATTTCTATTACTTCCTTCTATTGGCAAGGCACTTCAGTAAAATGTTGGCTTTTATCAATGACAGTTGGTCGGCATTGTCATGTTATCTTCTCTTACGAGGTGATAAAACTATTAGTTTCTAGAACATGCTACAGAATTATTTCTTATCTTGGGAAATTTTCATGTACCATGTTCCCTGCCTGTGATGCTGTTTTCTCCATATTCTTCACAACTGCTTCATTTATATAATTTATGCTAATGCTTAAATCTCACCTGTGAATAATCATGACTTTCATGAACAAAATAGTACAGGAACCAATAACAAACTAAAGGAAGCAACTTAGGGGTAGCTTTTTGGCCCCTGACTGAAATGTGCAGAGGCAGGTTGTGGCTTTGGTCATAGCTGCCTTTGTTAAGCTCTCCCTCTCTTTTTCTCTTTTGTTTCCTAGAAAACACCTAAGTTGTCGATATGACACAGCCCACTTCTTATAAGCTTAGCGGCTATACTGGAATGGAAACTTCTTCCTTGTTAAAGTAGCAGATTTGGGGGGCACCTGGGTGGCTCAGTGGGTTAAAGCCTCTGCCTTTGGCTCAGGTCATGATCTCGGGGTCCTGGGATCGAACCCCGCATCGGGCTCTCTGCTCGGCAGAGAGCCTGCTTCCTCCTCTCTCTCTCTCTGCCTGGCTCTCTGCCTACTTGTGATCTCTGTCTGTCAAATAAATAAATAAAATCTTAAAAAAAAAAAAAAGTAGCAGATTCTGATTGTCCTCACTTGCGTTATGCGCTCATCCCCAAACAAATCACTGTTAAGAGGGAAAGGAACCCCGAGCCTACCTCTATGGCAGATGCAGTGGGCGCCTTGGCCAACAGTCTGTTTGCAATTTCTCAGTGCTGAGAACAAACAGTTCACTGACCAAAACATCTGAAGTCCAGATAAAAGATTGTCTGAGATAATCTTTTTTGACATTCCCCTACTCATCCTTTTATTGTCTAAGTTAGCCCTCTGTAACTTTTATATCACTGATCCAGATTGGGAATTATTTCGTTTATATGTATTTCCTGAACTAGAATGTCAGCTCTATGACAGAAGGAACTCGGGCTTCCTTGTTTACTGTTCCACCTCCAGGATATAGGAAGATGTGTATCACGTGAAAGGAATTCAATATTTTGTTAAAAAGAATAAATAACCTTAACTGTAAATATCAGAAATCCATAACTATAAAAGTTAACATTCTAATATTTACGAAGAGATGATATTCAATACTGTCGTCCTCTTAACTTCTTTGAGAAAAGTTGGCAAGAGGAAGCTGAACATTGGCTTTTTGCTTCTCTTTTTTTTAAGAAAGTCTGTTGTGAGATTCCTACTCGTAGCAGATCTAGTAATCTCACCATGAATTTGAATGAATGAAATATTTATGCTGATATGTATGCATAATTTTAAAATTATCTCCTTTTCATAATGAATTTGCTTTCTACATTTACGGTTATTAATATATTTTCATATATGTCCTTGCTATGTTATCTTAGGCATTTTACTTTTCTAAAAGTCTTTGTTTCCCTCTCTGTAAAACTAGAATTATAATATTTGCCTCACAGTTTATCATGAAGATTAAATAAGATAATGTATTTTTAAAAGCAAGCACAAAACTGGGACGCCTGGGTGACTCAGTTGGTTAAGCATCTGACTCTTGGTTTCAGCTCAGGTCATGATCTCAGGGTTGTGAGATTGAGCCCTGGGTTGAGCTCCAGTCTCAGTGGTTCATCTGCTTGTCACCTCATTCTGTCCCTTCCCACATTTATGTACACAATCTCTCTCTAACAAATAATATATCTTTTTTTAAAAAGCTAGCACAATACTTTGCAATTATAGAATTAAAAACCATAATTATTATTTCAATTGTTTCTTGCCTTTTGGTGTAGGATATCTTTTTTGGGCAGAATTCTTGTCAACCATAACAGAGATATCTGAATCCATTCATAAACCATCCCCCATACAAAACTATGTTTGACAAGTAGAGTATATATGTATGACAACTTCCTCTGTCTTTCGGTTAATAATTTTTTTTCAGATCTCTAAAAATCATATTGCAGAAGTCATAGTGAGTAAAAAGAAAGGAAAAAAAAAAATTGGGGCCATTTTCTCTTAAGACGTCAGTGCCCATGGCAGGCATCCAAGTCTCAGGAACTCACTGATGTTCACATTGTTGGTAGAGTGGTAGAAGCAAGGAACACTGAGAACAGAACTTCAATCATATTTTTCACCATCCTCAAGTCATTACTTTCAACTGGCTTAGGAAATATTTTCTAGGATTATTATAGACCAATATATTCAATGGGTTTACCATTAAAGATAGTGGTTTACATGTAAAGTAGCCTAAAATATTCCAAATAAAAAAGAAATGGAAACAAGTTCACATTATCCTGGGCAGCAGGGATAACTGAGCTGTCTAGATCTGTTTGATGGAAGCTTTTCTTTTGGCAAATAGACTCCTTCATCTGAGCCAGGTGCCCTCACAATCTTTCTCCCCGATTCATGACTTAGGTTTGCCTTTCTGTAACTTTCCAAGTGAAGATATGAGAAGCAAAATAGAAGGCAGAACTCAGCCAGTGGGAGGTTGTGGGATCTCCCTTTTGCTGAGAGAACTTCTGGGAAGTGAAAGATCAGTAAGTTGAAAGATAGCTGGAGCCAAAGAGCCAGGAGAAGCAAATATTAAAAGCCTGGGTCAAAGCCAAGAATTGCAGGACAAAGGAAACAATGAGAGAGGCAAGTTAAGGTGTTCCAGTCTATTTCTTGGAACAGGTTTTGTTGTTTTACTACTTCCTTTTATGTGTAAGCCATCGTAGGGTGTGTGTATGTATGGAGGGGGTGTTTCAGTGCAGGTATGTGCATAAGAACCATGGAGGAGATAGACAGTGATTCCAGCACAAATCAAATAGGGTAAGTGAGACCAAAGTAGAGAGCCATCTCAGTCATTAAGATCTCAGTACTGGTGCTATGTGCTTGTGTGCTTTTCCAAAATTTGTGGATTTCCTATTTTTCTTTTCATTTATTTACTTATTCCTTTATTTCTCTCTAGCTGCTTAAATACTTCACTACTGCATGACTGTGTGTTTGCCGTATCTTCCAGGGTCCAGCTTCCCTTCACATTTTCTCCTGGTCTATTTTTATTCATTTATACCTTTGCCTGTTTTTCTGTTTAGTTGGTCTTCTTATTTTATTTTGTTCTCCTGTTTATCCAGGTGTTGATTTTCTGTTCATCCTGACCTTTGATGCTGGTTTCAGCCTGTAGGTTTTGCCTGAGCGATGACTCACTTCCTGGATCATGGGACAGGGTTGGGTGGATTTTTCAAGCCCTGAAGTGGGCAGCCCAAAGTCAAGAAGTAGTATGCTTAGTCCCTGAGTTGGAAGAAGGGAGAAAGTGCCAAAGGGAGTAATTGCCTCCATAGATCTTTGGTTCTTATATGGTTATATCCAAATCCAGCCCAGTGGATCATAATTTGTTTTAATTTGTGCAATTCCTTCTTAAGTGCCCTTTGTGTCACTACTCTTTCTAGTTCATCCATGTCACAAATAAGTACTGGTTTCCTTTCTTCAAATAAAGCAAGTTATGGTGCTCCTCTAATAACAAGTTCTTCAAGATTCCCATTACCTAAAAGACAACCTTCTTAATACCAAGCCCGATTACAAGGCTCTTCAGAATTCTGCAGCGGCACCGTCTTTCAGGCCTGACCTCCCACCACCCATCACTCTTCCCTCTACACTGTGAACCTACACTCCATTCCAATATTACTTCCTCAAATTGTTGGTGTTATCTTAGGATTTGTCAACATTATATACATTCCTTCCCCTGCAACTATTTTCTTCTATTTCTTCCCCTCATTTTTTTGAAACTCACTTTCAAATATCATCTCTTCTTCCCAGGCTGGCTATGAAAAGTTTATTCATTTTTAATGCATTTTCTTTATCTGTTCTATGAGTTGTTCTCCTCACTTTCCTGTCTCATGTCTTTCCTCCTTGTCTTCTTTTCCCTTCCTTCTTTCAACAGATATTTTTGGTGTTTGTAGTCTGCGCCAGATAATGTGTTAAATCAAAATGTATGGTCCCTGTCCTCAAGGACCTTACATTTTTAGCGCCATCTAATTGTTCATGGCCTATGTCCCTCATTAGTCATAAACTACTTGGGGGCAGGAACTATCTCATCCTCATCAAATTTTCAGTAATACTTAACACAGGAGAGGGCACAGAATAGGCTTCAAGAAACATTTTTAGAAAGAATAAACAAATATATATATATATTTTAATAAATATCTTTCTGTGTTATGTATATTTAGTGTGTCTTTATAGCTGCCACACAAACAAAACCATAAACAACACTACCATTTGGGTCCTGGACTAAGCTCAGTATGTGTGGGATCTCATTTATGCTTCACAACTCCTTGAAAAATTGCCTCTTACTATCCCTATTATGGAGCCAAGGAAACTAAGGCGTGGAATAGATACTCACAGTGCTACTGCATAAGAGGTATGGCTCAGACCTGCACCAATCTTGATGAACTTTAACACCTGAGCTCTTAATCATTTAAGAACTTACTCATTCTCTCAGCTGTCTCTAGTACCAACCTTCTGGTCTCTCTTTGTTAATCATTGGAAATGTAATAAAAGGTGTGTTGTCATTTTTTTAAAATCATGTATATACTTTAAAACTCAAATGGCTTAATGTTTTTTCAGTATATCCTGATTTTTATGAAAGAGAAGGTGTCTTATCTCAAACACAAAAACAAAAAAGTAACATGGAATGCTATAGTATTGCACATTCACATTTAATTTTAAATACTGAAAATAAGAGCATGTCATAAGTCCCCGTAAAGGATATACCAAAGTTATTGTTTGCTTAAGACTTTCTCAACTTGGTACAAAATGTTTCTACTTTAAATTCCAAGCAGGATCATATGTAATTTCACAATCATTTGTGAGTATGCTTAAAGTAATGAGCTTCTGGTTTTTTTTTTTTTTTTAATTTTTTTTTTAATTTTTAATTTTTTATAAACATATATTTTTTATAAACATATATTTTTATCCCCAGGTCTGTGAATCACCAGGTTTACACACTTCACAGCACTCACCAAATCACATACCCTCCCCAATGTCCATAATCCCACCCCCTTCTCCCCAACCCCCTCCCCCCGGCAACCCTCAGTTTGTTTTGTGAGATTAAGAGTCACTTATGGTTTGTCTCCCTCCCAATCCCATCTTGTTTCATTTATTCTTCTACCCACTTAAGCCTGCCCTACGGAGTAAAAACCAGAAGCTCCCTAGTACTTGGATGGGAGCTTCTGGTTTTTACTCCGTAGGGCAGGTCCTGATGACAACAAAATGCCTAATGAAAGTAAAAAAGGGGGCGCCTGGATGGCTCAGTAAGTTAAGCCTCTGCCTTCAGCTCAGGTCATGATCTCAGGATCCTGGGATCGAGTCCCGCATCAGGGAGCCTGCTTCCCCCTCTCCCTCTGCTGCTCCCCCCACTTGTGCTTTCTCTCCTTCTCTCACTCTCTGTCAAATAAGTAAATTCTTAAAGAAAAAAAAAAAAGTAAAATAGAATTCTACCAACAGAGGTTGGTTGTTGTGGAGATACCGTGACTGAAAGATTGATTTTATTATTATTATTATTTTTTAAAGATTTTATTTATTTATTTGACAGAGAGAAATTACAAGTACACTGAGAGGCAGGCAGAGAGAGAGAGAGAAGGAAGCAGGCTCCCTGCCGAGCAGAGAGCCCGATGTGGGACTCGATCCCAGGACCCTGAGATCATGACCTGAGCCGAAGGCAGCAGCTTAACCCACTGAGCCACCCAGGCGCCCGAAAGATTGATTTTAAAATTCATTTTGCTATTATATTCTCTTTAAATTTGGTCTCCATTTTGCTAGAAAGGCAAATAAAGGCCGTTTACATACTTATAGACTGATTAATATTTTTAAATGCTAAATCAAATCAAAGAAGTAATTACAGATATAGACTTAAGTATAAATCCTGTAACATTGTTCATAAGGTTAAGACTGGCACTTTGTATTACACTTTTGCCACTCCTGAGGGCCTACTGTGCTTCTGTCTAATATGTTCACTATTTTATTTATTCAAAAGTTATTTATTGAGTATTACTAATCATCAGCTGATGTGTTAGTCATAGGTGTATAGAAATTTAAAAAAATAAAAATTGTTATCAAGGAACTCAATAAATCGGAGGAGACAATCAAGAAAATTAATTGTAGAATAAGAAAGAGCTATTCAAACTGATGTATATGTAGAATATTTTGGAAGTCAGAAAATAGCCCAGAGGAAAAGCCTGAGTTTACTATATTTGATATGTTTCTGTAATTTATTTGATAATATTTTCCAAGGGGAATTGAGTATTAAACACATGATAATACAGTGTTAACCATGGGTATTAGAGAGAGTGCCATGTATAAACCTCCCTCTGAAATATGGTAATATTTAGAAATTTGTAACTAATTTAATATATTTGGAGCAAAAGATATTTGTAGGTTCTACATGAGACACAGGGCTGGAATAAGAATTCCAGGCTATGAAAGGCTGTCTTAGTATTTTATCAATAATAGAGTTCCACTAGAGAATTTTCAGCAGTGATGGGGTCTGATTAAAGCCTGTCTTTTTTTCTTCTTAGAACTAACTTTTTGAACTGATTGGGGAGTGACTAAAACCTGCAACATGGAAAGAATTGGGAATTCATATGAGAAAAGATTATCTGAACTTCAGCAATGACAAAGGGAACAGATATAAGATATCAGAACACATAGTGGCCAACTAAATGAAAGGGCAGATGATGAGACAAAGAAGTTTCAGGTAATTTGAAAACATATTGATCCACATTCTTTCTTTCTATACTGTCAGTGTCATCTTCTATTGACAATTCTATTAACCATTTCCAGCAAAAATTACAAAAGACAAATAGAGTCTCCAAGTAAAGTTTACAAGAGACAAAAGTCATAAAAAGCCATGGGCAGAAATACTCTAAATTTTTATAGCCCCTTCAATGTATCTCATGCTAAAGCATCAAAAATCTTCATATATAGCCTATTCTCTTCTGTTGTACAAATGTTTTACCATCACTAAAAGTTATTTCTTAATATCCTAAAAGTACTAATGTATTGTGGAGAAAAAAATTGTATCTTGCTAGAATGTTTAAATCTAAACACACACCTGAAATAAATGCCATTAGAAGCTATGTGATTAATGATATAAATTAACTTTAAATCAGAAAGGACTTCTGATAGACTGCGTATTACACTCTTAACAATATAACATTCTAGTGTGTTTGGCTGTTCTATTATATTTTTCAAATGTTTCATTTGTTAAGTTTTGGCTTTTAAATAGTTTTACAACCCAGTAGAACTAGAGTATGGAAATTATATGTATTTTTAAAATAAAGAGAAAGAAAAATAGATTACAGATATCTCTAATATAACACATTTTAAAATTTTATTAAATGCTTTCACCATTATCTCATGATTACCACTAATCGTACTCTTTTTTTTCTTCATTAAAAGTCTGCCACCTTAAAAACAAAAAAATAAAGAGAGAGAGAGAGAGAACATGGCACACTCTAGTGATACTTCGGAGAGTGAGAGAATACAAGAAAGTTATGCTAAGTCTGGCATTAGAAATGAGTTTTATGTGTCTATGGGGCATACAGGTGGAAAGATGGGAATTTAGAACCCAGGACAGTGAAATGGGTTTTTGATGTTGATTTGAGAATAGTCACACATAAGTGATAGTGGAAACTTTTTGTTTAGATGGAATTGCCTGAGAATAACCGGTTGTTAATATTGTTAATTTAGGTTAATGTATTTATAAACTTTATAATTTAATACCTTTAGATTGGTTCTTTCAGTTTGTTTTCAAAATCCTTGCCTTTTCTTGCCATGTTACTCATAATATAGCAACTAGAAAGATTTTTTTTCTGTGAACTATATGTTTTATATAACTGCTCAAGAATAATGTCCAAAATCAGAAAAGGCAGAATAAAAAAATGATGGTGTGAGATGAAAAGAGAGCTAAAATTGAACATAACTGCCAGAGGGGTCCCTAAGAATCAAGGCACAGAAGTGTCCACTAGTTTTGGCAGTTATAAGGTTGCCTTTGGGAGATCAGATGGAATGAGTGAGGTTAAGACCAGATATAAATATGATATGTATAATAATGTATTGATTTATAACAAATATGCTAAAATATTTTATTTTAAGAGGATCTGATGCCATTGCAATAAATGGGTAAGTCACATGAGATAAATATGACAATGATATTATGTTATGTCCTGGAGAGCACCAAATTACTCTCAATATAAATAATCCAGTGAATCTCAAAAAAGGTATTATTCTTATGGAGTCAAGAAGCTTTCCAAACTTAAATCAAAATATGACTGGTGAATTCAAGTTGGCTAGTTTGGAGTGTTCAATTATGCTATTTTCTTCAAAATTCAAGGGTTCTCATAAGAATTTAGGTGGAATAAATCTCTGAACAACAACAACAACAAAAATGGTAGTTTTCCCCTATAGAACAGCATGTTTTATCTGCTTCCCCATTTAGTGAAAAAATTATTAGGCTTTCAACTGGACAAAGCTTTTTTCCCCCAAACACAGAATAGGATTAAAGTTGTTGGCTGTTTTTCTCATTGAGTTCAGCTCTTGTTTCTCTTCATAAAACATTAACCTGAAAGCAGTATTAATTTATGTTTTCATTTTTTTTTCTGATTTTATACTTTTAGTGTCAAGCATGTATTAATTGCCTTTATCTTGCTGTATTCATTCCAACTCTACTGTCTCATTCAATGTCCAATACACTCACACTCTTCCATGATTTATTTATTTTGCCTTTTGATTTTGGACATTATTCCTGAGCAGTTACATAAAACATATAGCTCACAGGAAAAAAAAATCTTTCTAGTTGCCATATTATGAGTAGCATGGCAAGAAAAGACAAGGAATTTGAAAACAAAACTGAAAGATCCACTCCAAAAAAACTTAAATTATAAAGGTCATAAATACATTAACTTAAATTAACAATATTAACATAATACAAAACACAAATTAACTGGTACCCAAGATAAGAAGGCTTAATGAATGGGGTATACATGGATATACTTGCTTGATTTAATATTCAAGAGGAAACATAAATTAAGCATGTGTGTTTGCTATGTACTTCTGCATCTCTATTTCCATACAACAAAAATTGTATATAGAATGATTGTCTTTTGGCATTTACATTTTCATCTTTCCAGCAACATAATTTTGTACTCTTATTGCATTATATTTATTATAACAAAAAAGTGAAGTACCAAGTCTTTGAAAAGTTTTCTGTAGCAGTACCCAAATTAAGTATGTTCTTATATTAATATCAATTTTAAAAAGAACACCCATTCTCCAAGCATATATGTTGACTGCAAGTTAACTACATCATATTTATAGAGTACTTGCTTAGCAAATTATGTAATAGTTCTAATACATGGCAATCATATGTCACTGCCTTAGAATGGTCATATCAAGTAGGAGTGAATATATTTACATTTTTGGGCAATGTTTAGGACATTCCCAGTATACAAAAAATATGTTTTAAAATAGTTGACTATATTATGACCTTGCAATTTTACTAACAATTCAGATATGACTCAATCCAAAAGAATCTGAAGAGTATGGTGCCTGGATTGTTTCCATATTACAGTTGGAACAATGTGTGACCTACAATATTTTACCTTGTTTTCTTATCAACTGAGACTCTGTTTAATAAGGAAAACAAAATAGGATATAATTCACAAAAATAGGAGAAGATGAAAAATCAGCTGTTTTTTTTTTTGTATTTGAACACTTTATACTCATGCTGAAAGTTTTTCTGAGATAAGTGTTCGGCTAAATCAAATTTTGAGTTGCTACTTTTAGAGACTTGTAAACTGAATTGAATGATCATTTAAGCCCAAACAGTTAAATTATATTTGCCTGTAGATGGCATTTTACCTATCTATTCTTGCCTAGAAGAGTGCTCTGCACAATGTGGTCTCAGCAATTCTGTTTATTGAATTTCTAAATGCTATAACAAAACCTGACATCTGTTAAATTCATACAATGGGATATTATTCTGCTATGAATAAGGAGTAAAATATTGATTCATGCTACAACATGGATGAACCTTGAAAATAGTATGTTAAGTGAAAAAAGCCAGACACAAAAAGCCACATACTATAGAATTTAATTTATGTGAAGTGTTCAGAAAGGGCAGATTCCATAGAGACAGTAGTTGCCAATGGATGGGAGAGAGATAGGAGGAAATGGGAGAGTAAATTGTAAAGGGTAGGGAGTTTCTTTTCAAGGTGATAGAATGTTCCAGAGTCAGTGATGGTGGTTACATAACTGATTATACTAAAAACCACTGAGGTGTACATTTTATTTTATTTCTTTATTTTTAAAAGATTTTATTTATTTATTTTGAGAGCGTGAGAGAAAGCATGGGCCAAGGGGAGGGGCAGAGGGAGAGGGAACAGCAGACTCCCCACTAATCAGGGAGCTGACCCTAAGATCATGACCTAAGCCAAAGGCAGACACTTAACCAACTGAGCCACCCAGGCACCCAGTTGTTCATTTTAATTACAATATGTGAATGACATCTCAAAGACGTTATAAAATGTAGTTAGATGTAGTGAAAAGAAGGGCCATTTGTACCCCAATGTTTATAGCAACAATGGCCACGGTCGCCAAACTGTGGAAAGAACCAAGATGTCCTTCAACGGACGAATGGATAAGGAAGATGTGGTCCATATACACTATGGAGTATTATGCCTCCATCAGAAAGGACGAATACCCAACTTTTGTAGCAACATGGACGGGACTGGAAGAGATTATGCTGAGTGAAATAAGTCAAGCAGAGAGAGTCAATTATCATATGGTTTCACTTATTTGTGGAGCATAACAAGTAGCATGGAGGACATAGGGAGATGGAGAGGAGAAGGGAGTTGAGGGAAATTGGAAGGGGAGGTGAACCATCAAAGACTACGGACTCTGAAAAACAATCTGAGGGTTTGAAGGGAAGGGGGGTGGGAGATTGGGGGAGCCAGGTGATGGGTATTGTGGAGGGCACATATGGCATGGAGCACTGGGTGTGATGCATAAACAGTGAATTCTGTAACGCTGAAAAGAAATTAATAACATTTTTAAAAAAGGAATATAAAAAAGAATTTAGTTAGAGTTTTAAGTCTTCAATTTTTATTAAGCACTGATTAAAACAATGTGTATCTTTTGCCTTTTTTGCAATTTATTCTTAAGAATGTGTTTTTCTTAGAGAAAAATATATGATGTGATAGATGGGTTAATTGACTTGATTGTGGTAGTCGTTTAACAATGTATACTTTATATCAAATCGGCACATTGTACACACACATTTTTCATTTTTTTTCCTGCCTTCTGGGGATTTTATTCACATTAGATACTTTAAATATATTACATTGTTAAATACCTAGGAAAAGAAAAGAAAACGAAAGGCTTAGAAAACTGCAGTTGAAGAAGAGAGGACTGGCAAAGTACAGGTAAATGATGAGGAAACAGCTTAGTGAGAAGGAATATGAAGGCAGGAGGAAGATTTTGTGGGAATTCTTTTATACATCTACATTCCATCTTAGCTTTTGGAACATAGACATCTTTTCTTATATTAGAACTTCTGTGCTCAAACAAGAAACATCCAAAGCACAATAAAAAAAAAAAATGAATGAATGTGTTCTTCTTGTGCTGATCATTGTACTAGAGATATGAACTGAAAAATCCTTTAATCAGGCTATGATCAGGGCGCCTGGGTGGCTCAGTTGGTTAAGCGACTGCCTTCAGCTCAGGTCAAGATCCCGGAGTTCTGGGATTGAGTTCCACATCAGGCTCCCAGCTCCGCGGGAGTCTGCTTCTCCCTCTGATCTTCTCCCCTCTCATGCTCTCTCTCACTCTTTCTCTCTCTCAAATAAATAAATAAAACCTTAAAAAAAAATTAGGCTATGACTGAAGTAGTTGGAGAAGAACTGAACTTCAGATACACCCTAGCAATGATACTGGTGGTAGTTTTGAGTTATAATGAACTGTTTTAATAAATTAAAGATGTGATGCATTGTTCTATAATTTAATTTATGTGCATGTGCAAAATAAAACAGAAGTACTATATTTAAATGGCCATTGGGGAAGATTGTAATAGACTAATATATGCCATAGTAGGACCTACTTTGTGTTCCCTGTCTATGGAAATACAATTCCACATTCTGTAATTGACTCTTTCAAGGATCTTCACATATACAAAATGGGGTGGCAAAGGGATAAGCGACCCCTGACATCTAATGATCTTTCCATGAATTTTTACTAGTCCCATTTTATTTTGGTGGCATGACTGGTGAGTAATGGGATACCTCTTAAACGGATGTTTAATCAATTTTTCAATTACTCCTGCTGGTTGAGCTATTTATAAACTATCTCTTTACATGTAAGTGGTTGCATCTCACCAATGGCATTATTATTTAGTATGCCTGAGGGTTTTCCCCCATCCTAAACGAAACCATAATATTTCATGAATTTGTTTGGATAGGACAAGTAAACTTTTTTGCTGTTTGTATGGTCCCTTAAGCCTCCAAATGAGTGCCATTCTTACAGTCTTCTTGATATTTTCTCACGCTCAGATCGCATGATATACTAGCTCTGCTCTAGACTATTCTCTTGTCTTACCACAGCTGATAAAACCAGTATTGGTTGCCTAACCCCAATCAGGACCACTCATAAAGTAGCTAACAGATTAAGAGGTAACCTAAATGCAAAACTCTGCCCAATAGAAGCAGACTATATGGCAATATGACTGGCTGAACTGATTAAATTCTTTCTTTGGGGGTTGGCCAGGGGACTGATGGGGAGGTTAATGGTTGGTAATGAGAGCAAAGCTGAGAGTTGGTTATAGAGAAATGAAAAGTCCAGAGAAGCCATTATACTGAGAGGAACATCTAGGAAGGACTCAGTGATTATTCACAGGAACAGATGGAAGTAAAGACACAGTATGCTTGAAGCCCACAGCCGTGAAATCATGAGCGACGGAGGGGAGGAAGCAGTATATATCTGATGTGCTGATATGACCAAGTAGTTATTCATTGCTAGTGTTTTGGCATATATTTTGAGTAACTTTCCAATGTCTCAAAATATTGGCTTTGCAGTGTTACTCATTCCACAAATACTTATCAAGTGCCTATGTGCCAAGTGCTTATTCTAAGTGGGGGACTCCTTAGTGAACAGGAAAGCTCTCATCCCTGTGGTGTTGATATTCTGGTGGTGAAGATTATTTTCATAACTTTTTCCATATCTTTATAATAAACTTTTATGGCCTGAATTAATACAAGTGTGCCTTTGTTCCTTTCAGGCTTGAAAATGTCTAGTAAAAATGGTGTTCCAGGGGCACCTGGGTGGTTCAGTAGGTTAATCAGCTGCCTTCGGCTCAGGTCATGATCCGGGGGTTCTGGGGTGGATTCTGATGTCAGGCTGTCAGTCAGGGGGGAGTCTGTCTGCCTGCCGCTCTGCCTGCTTATGCTCTCTCTATCTCTGTCAAATAAAGAAAAAAAAAAAAACAACTTAAAAAAAATGGTGCTAAAATAAAAGGTGCTCCTATATCAATTTGAAGGCATTATTTTAAAGTTTTCTGTTGTTCTCTTTCTTGTTTGTTTGTTTGCTTTTACAAATACCAATTCATTAAATTTTCACAACAATTCTGGAAGAATCTAAATTTTACAGCAAAAAAAAAAAAAAAAAGACAGAAAACGATTTGCCTAATTAGATGGTGATGATCATACCATCTACTACTAACAGGTGGTGCAAGAGGGTTTTAATTAAGGTAGTCTGGTGTCAGTGTTCATGTTCTCCATCACTTTTAGACACTGTCTTTTAAAATGCTTGTGGCAGAATTCCCTTTGTGTTTAGAGTAACTACATTTGTATGGTTATGGTTCTTCTAATCTAGTTATCATGTTGAATTTCCTAATTAATTGCATTTTTCTTGAGGACAGGGTTTCAATTCATTGTAGGCATTTATGGCTAAGGGACTACAAATATTATGGGATGGTGGAGTGATAATGCTACTGGTTATGTTGGTTACCACTTGTATTAGAAGACAATCGTTGTTATTCCTTGACATCTTCCCAGAACCATCAGTCATGAATGAAGCACATATTATCATATACAGTAACATCATGGTGAATCACGGTACTTCTCAGAGGGATGTGCATATTAATATATCTTTTATATGCCGTATGTTCTGAGTCACAGAGTGAACTGACATAACCCAATTAGCCTTCAGGTACTATAGTAATTCTTCTGAAAGATGAGTTATGTTATTTGTTATATAATATCATTGAAACAGTTTTCCATATTATTCTTACATTTGTTACATGGTAAATCTGTATTGGTTTAGGTACCTTTTTTTATTTTTATTTTTTGCTTTTGTTTTTGTTTTGTGTTTGCATTTTCTTTGGGTTATTTGTTACCTGGAATTGTGTGATATAGTTGAAAACCATTGATACTTATAATCCATACACAATATCCATTTGATCTTACTCTTCTTCCTCAATTTATTAGCAGTGGTGGGTACCATACACCAAGTATATAGTCACGATAAACTATTTACACACATATATTGAATACAATCTATCTTCTCATTTTTTGTTTCAACATATTGAATTTGGATATAACTTATCAGGAGCCCCAAATCTACCAGAGATGTTTTTCATATTTATCCAATAGCACCACCAAAGCAATTTGTTAAATTCACAGTTGAACATATTTCACTGAAATTCCCTGGTGCAAAAGGATCAAAGTGTTTGAGATGCTACAGGTGGCTTTCAAATTTATTCCCTGAAGTATAAGTCTGTTACCAAGGAAACATTTTGCAAATGGTAGGAAAGTGCTCACCTACTTGCTTTGTCACACGTCCCTGTGGTTTGTGTGTGTGCTGAGCCCATTTCACAGAGTGCTGCTGGCAGCTTCCATCCTCACTATAAATATATTATAGCCCCACAAAGAACTAAGCAGAATTGTCAGGGAGAAAATTCTTCTGGATTTCTTTTCAATGAGAAAATGGAAAGTAGAGGATAACACTAATTAGAGATGGTTTACCAATTCAAAAAACTCTTAGTGATAGGGTTGAAGAGAATTTGGAGAAAACTAAAAAAAATAATAATAAGCAAGAGCAATGGTAACAATATTACAATATTTAAACCAATTCATACTGAATAATCTGGATAATTATAAATTTAAATATTGATAATGCTGGGAACAATGTGCTGAACAGAATAGATATTGTTTGGCCTATAATAATATTTTCTGGGGCAAATAAAGTACCATTTTATATATATATTTTTTAAAGATTTTATTTATTTATTTGACAGAGAGAAATCACAAGTAGATGGAGAGACAGGCAGAGAGAGAGAGAGGGAAGCAGGCTCTCCGCTCGGCAGAGAGCCCAACATGGGACCCGATCCCAGGACCCTGAGATCATGACCTGAGCCGAAGGCAGTGGCTTAAACCACTGAGCCACCCAGGTGCCCCCATTTTATATTTTTAAATGATCTTCTTTTAAATGATTTAGTATCCACTACAAAAATTTACTAATTACTTTGTGATCCAGATTCTTTTCTACTTCCAAATTCTCAACTTCATGTGAATGTGAGAGGTATCTGGTACCCTAAAATGCATTGTTTTGTGTATTTTGAAAAGGTAATTTAACTCTATCTAATATAATCTTATAAAATAAATTTTTAAGGAAGCTAGGCTTTTGACATTAAGTGTCATTGACAGTGACACTGACATTGACGTAAAGACAACTCATTGTATGCCTCAACTTCTAAAATACCCAACATTTGGTAATTTGCTATGATTCAATAATTTACAAAACAGCCTTGCATTAATTGATCCCTTACCACATAAGTGCTTGATGTTGAGGTTTCAAAATTAACACATGGCTCCTACTGTGAAGAATGCAGTTAGTTCTGATATGAACATGTAAACAGATGAATGATAGTCCTGTGGTATTAGAGATGAATTAGGGAGAACCTGTGGGTTTTCTATTGATCCTGAACTATTACTAAAGTTTTAATTCCACCTATAAGGAGATTGTATAAAATATTAGTCCTGTATATGAAGAACAGGTTATTCATGGTCTCATGCCTGGAGTGACATTTACATGTTTTAGGGAAAGTTCTAGGTGATTGAACAGGTCTACTACTAGGTAGAAAGCTATGACTTTCATCATTTATAACAAAGGAGAATGCACATAATTTTGGCCTAGTGCCTTCTTTTTTTCACTTCGGATTTTTTCCCCATGGAGGACCAGAGAAAATTAGTCTGCTGCAGAGGTTGTTGAACTACTGCTAGGTCATCCTCAAGTTTTAGATTGCTTTTATATGGATTAATTGTCTCATTTAGTGTTGTACACATTGAGTACAGACCCTGAACTAAATTAATCTCCGCTAAATTCTAAACTCTGAGGATGACATAGGGCAAGTATGAATTTAAAAAGGGGACCAGACGGGCACATATTTATCTTGGAACTTTTCAATAAAACTCTACTTGACATTGTTTTAATAATTCCTACATTATCAGAGTCATATAAGAATTATTTTACTCATTGGAAAACCCTGGGGATTTATTTCAACCATGACTATCATTTGATTTATGTGCCTGCTTCTCAGAGTTTGAAAATGGCCACTAAGCAGAGTTTATAAACTACAGAAACATCTTAAGGAAATTTTGTATTAGTAAATAAACAGAAACTGAATGTAAACTCAGTTTCAACATTTATACTCTACATCAAACAAGAAATAAAAATGCGAATGTCTTGAAGAATAAATACGTACATAAGGAAAGATATAAGGGTGAATAATGAAGAGCACAGAGGCATTCAAAGAACCTTTAAACACTAGTTCAATTAAAAAAATTTCATGTCCACTTCATCTAATACATGTTTCTCTATGTTACAATTTTCACAGACTCAGCATGCTTTTCTGGGCTGATGCCAACTCCTGTGTTTTTCAATTATTCTGATAGGAAAGGTGGATTGTTGATAATTTTTCTTCCTAAATTATGATTTTACCATGTACAAAAAATGTTGATTTATAATGTATTTTATTTTTCTTTGAATGACAGAACAGAGATGAATGAAAGAATTTTTTTCCAAATGCTTTTCAAAATTGGACATTCATGCATGAGATAAAAGTTTGTAATGTCTAATTAAAATATTTCTATTTTGGGGCACCTGGGTGGCTCAGTTAAGCCTCTGCCTTCGGCTCAGGTTATGATCTCAGGGTCCTGGGATCAAACCCCGCATCAGGCTCTCTGCTCCGCAAGCAAGGAGCCTGCTTCTCCATCTCTCTCTGTCTGCCTCACTGCCTACAGATCTCTCTCTGTCAAGTAAATAAATAACATCTTTAAAAATAAATAAAATAAAATATTTCTATTTTATCTATGTCGTCAAAATATATTTATATTTTATCTATATCGTCAATGGGATATTAGTCATAAAGAAGAATAAAATTCTGTCATTCGCAGCAACATGGATAGAGCTAAAGGGTATTAGGCTAAGTGAAATAAGTCAGGCAGAGAAAGACAAATACCATATGATTTCACCCATATGTGGAGTTTAAGAAACAAGACAAAGGAGCAATGAAAAAAACGAGAGAGAGAGGTACAAAGCAAGAAACAGACTCTTAACTAGAGAGAACAACTGATGCTTACCAGAAGGAAGTGAGGTGGGGTTGGACAAAATAGGTAATGGGGATTAAGGAAGGAACTTGGGATGAGGCCTGGGTGGTGTGACGCAGTGTTGGATCACTGTACTGTACATGTGGAACTAATATTACTCTGTATGTTAACTAACTGGAGTTTTTAAAAATGAGCAAAAAGAAAATTTTTATTTCTTTGGCTTCAATATTATTCAATTTTTACTTGGGAATTTGTGAATTTATGCAAATGATATCACTGAGGTGAATTTATTCAAATGACTAAAAAAGCTAGAAAATGATGATGTTGAGAAATAGCTGAAAGTAGCAATCTGAATTCTCTTACCACACTATAGTTGAGTGATTATGACATTTTGGCTGTAAATAAATACTATAAATACTATACTATAATATCACATTATTCAGTTTATGTGAAATACACATAATTACTTAAATTTGATGAAAAACATGGTACTAATTTGAAGCAATTATTTTTCTGAATGGACACTATGAAGTTTTTAAAATTTAAATTAATTGGAAATTTCATGGCTTTCTAATGAGATAAGGCACTAATTAGAGCCCTACATTTAACTTGGAAACATAGATGTATTTTGACTTTGGAGAAGAGAGAAGAGAAAGGAAGTAACAGACAAGTAATATGGAAAGAAAAAGAGAGAGAAGAGGAATGGAGAGAGAGAGAGAGAGAGAAAGCACTGATAATATTCCTTATTTTTAAATTTTTTTTAGCCTTTTATTGTGATTGTATACTTGTACTTTGCCTGAAGAAAACATTCATCATAAACAAGGTTTACGATGTGATCTGTTTCCATTCCTGACATTTTGTGTACCGATTTTTTTTTCTATTAAAGATTTTGAGGAACACTTTAAAAAAAATAGAAATTGAAATTAAAATTAAATGGCCATATACTGAATGACAGAAAGAAAGAATAAAAGGAAACATCTAAAGTAACAAAGCTTTGTTTTTGTGGTTTAAATAACACAATTAACACTTGATACTTTGAAGGTAGAGATTTTAATTCATATATTGAATATTGAAATAGGAAAACTACAGGATACAGTTGAACTAAAACTTGGTCATCTTGATGACTAGTTTACTTTCCCATGGATTATTTTCTCTTAAATATTTGTCATGCTGAGACCATGTCTCTAGAGTATTAGTGACCAGTTAATTCAGTCAAGAAATTAAGCCAGTTAGGTCAGTGTTTTAAGATGGAGGATTTTCACACGCTCGATGGATGGTGGAGACACTAAGAATGTCTCTTATCTCTTCATTCCTTTCATGTAAATTGTCTTTACATCTAGCCTTCCCAGCCTTTTGGCATCCAGTCAGGTGAATAACTTAGTAAGTTGATATAAAATGAAGCACAGAGAAGATGAACATGAACTTAATGTTAAGAGGTAAATTGTGATGAGAATGCACATGTTTTCTTGACTTCAGAATTAATACCTATCCTCAGCCATGGACCATATTTAGGCTTCTTAAATTAACCCAAAGACCTAATTGTTCCCAAAGAGCTAATGGTTCCCAGCACTTGTTAAACATTTCCATCAAGAAACCTTACTGAAATTGGAATGGAATTAGAAAACAAAATGGTACCTGCAGCAGATTTTCTTCTATAACACCAAAATTCCTTTTCTATTTCTGTTACATATTTTATAATCATTTTAACTTTACATTTGTTTCATGACACGGGTTTCTCAAACTTTATAGTAAAGTTGTCAATCTAGGAAGATGCTAGTATTTATCTTGTAGCTTCTGATCCCAGTCATCCAAGGTCCTCTGACCTTAGCTTGAAGACTGAGAACAAGGATAACCTGAGAGGGCAGTAGTAGCTCTGGCTTCAATTGTTACTAGGGTCAGTAACATTGAGTAAGATTGTCTTGTATCTTTAGGCTGCATTTTATCACTTGTAAATAACGGTTTTCAGTAGGTTATCCCTCAACTCCCTCTTTAATGAAGGTGTTAAACAGCAGAGTTATGCTGACTTGTATAATTTCTCAAAACTGTAATATACTCCTTATGTCAAAATATCACCCTCAATCATTAGTGAAATTAGCCTTATTATCTTAAATGACATTTATAACTCCCAAAACAATGAGAGGGAGCCATCTTGTGGTTTAGGCCCAGAGTGACTTACATTTATTAGCAAAGAATGTATATAATCTGCAAAAATATAATAGCCTTAGATACCTTATGAATGTGATCTAAATTTTTAATCTTTAGGTAGTTTTTAAAAACTCCAATTATGAGTATGAATAACGGTGTTTTAGACAATTTGGGGACTTGCTCAAAGCTAAGGTTATGCAGCAAAGAGGATGTTAGTGCTTGTAATTTATTTTGTGAAAACCTTTTGGTAGTTTGTAATGCTTATTGAGGATACCAAAGGGGTTTGGGCTATGTCACTTAGAAATAAAAGAATAATGATATGAAGATAGATAATGCATATCACCTATTCTATTTTGTAATTATATTTCTGAGTCATAAGAATCAATCTTTTTGATTTGTTAGGGGTTTGAATATGCTATATGGCAAGTGAGGGCGTCAGATTTTATTGCTTAGGAATATTATATATAACACATTTTTTTAAATTAAAGATTTTTATTTATTTATTTATTTGACAGAGAGAGATCACAAGTAAGCAGAGAGGCAGGCAGAGAGAGAGGGGAAGAAGCAGGCTCCCCGCTGAGCAGAGAACCCCATGCGGAGCTTGATCCCAGGACCCTGAGATCATGGCTTTAGCAGAAGGAAGAGGCTTTAACCCACTGAGCCCCCCAATTGCCCCTATATATAACACATATTAAAAGGTATGCATGTTTAGCATAGAAAAAACAATTTAAGAGTTATTAAAAATATGCTCACAATTAAATACTATCACATTAATATGACTTTTTAAAGTTTCCTTTTAGAAACTAAATTATATTGTCCATTAAGGTAAATAAATCATATGAACATAGTGTCTCCAGATCTATTTCTCTATGCTATAAAATAACATTATTCTTCTTTAGTTAACTTTCATAAACTATATGAACACAACATCTCAAATATAACCAATTCAACCACTAAATGGGTTCTGATTTTATAGATTCAGAGTAAATTACAAAGAATATAAATCTATATTTCTCATTCGTTTTTATTCGAAAAGGGAAAAAAACCCGAATAGCTGGAACTGGAAAAATATTTTAATTTGCTATATGCAACATATGAGTAGTCACAATTTCAGAAAAAAACGGAGTCTTATTTTAGAGATTATTGATTACCTAAGAATAATATAAACTCTACATAAAATAAGCTTCTTATTTTATGGTTCCTGCAGATGTTATTTCCTTCCTTGCTTTGCTCTTGAACGTGGAAGAAGCTTTCCTGTTTGCCATCCCTTGAGGTTTTCTCCCGCTAATGAGTAAAGACTCAAAAAGATCTGTTGATAATGATTAGGAGAACAAAAGAAGCAGCCAGAGATAACAATATTATTAGCAGGTAGACTTGCAGTCCATCCTAGTATTTATTAAATAATAATATGTAAGATTAAAGGTGTATTTATTTCAAGGGATTTAATAATCTATTAGCAACCACATTCTGGCAATTAAAAAAAAAAATCTATGCTTTTGGTTTTCCACTCTGTTTTAAAGATTTCAGAAATTTAAATATATTCACTTTGTTTCCTATTTATATTTCATATCATATTTAGTTTTTGATTAGCTACGTAGCAAATACAATATTACGCTCGTAAGAGCAATCTTTCATAGAGTAAATATTTCAAACAATGTCAATTGGCATGAAATTACTTTTGGGGGGAGAAGTAATTCTTTTAAGAAAGACCCTATAAATCTATAAATGCAGTTATTTCTGCAACCAATCCTTTAGAAAAGCTTCCTCCCCCCACTCCCCAGAAGAAAATGGAATCTGACATCTACTCAAAAACTGAAAGAATGAATGTTATGGATGACTTAAAAAGAGACCTGTTTGTGGGCACCTGGGTGGCTCAGATGGTTGAGTGTCTGCCTTGGTCTCAGGTCACAATCTCAGGGTCCTGGGATCTAGTCCCATGTCAAGCTCCTAGCTCATCAGAAAGTCTGCTTCTCTCACTCTCCCTCTGCTTGTGCATTCTCTCTCTCTCTCTCTCAAATGAATAAATACAATTTAAACAAACAAACAAACAGCCCCCAGAGACCTGTTTGGAAGACCAAGAGCTATTAGGTTACACAAGTAAACATTGTCATTTGATTTCTCTCTGGTATTCCTTGTTTGGAGAACATGTTTTCAGACAGGTCATTTTTCATGTCACAGAATGGACTGTGAGTGAGCCTTCTTCCCCAGCCCGGCTTCCAGTCAGTCATGTGCTGAAGTGAATTTTTTAGAGCAGGCTACTGTGGCGTAAAGAACATCCACTGAAGGAGACCCTGAGTTTCTCAGTGGGTAAAGTGTCTGCCTTCAGCTCAGGTGCTGATGTCCTGGGATCCAGCCCTGCATTGTGCTCTCTGCTCCACAGGGAGCCTGCTTTTCCTTCTCCCTTTGCCTCTCTCTTTTTCTCTCTGTGCCTCTCATGAAAAATAAATAAAATCTTAAAAAAAGAAATCGACTGAGGTAACTTAATTTTTGAATAAGGAAGCAGGAAAACAAAATACCTACAATCTAGTATCATGTAGTTCAGTAATGATGGCTTCCTTTTAATTTAAGATTTCTAAGGATGGGTAATTAAAAATGTAAACTGTGCAAAGTTACAAAAAATACACTTAGAAAATAGGAAAGCAACTGTTAGCAAGAATAAATTGTGATAAAATACCTGAAGAAAAATAATCAATTTAGTGGTATTTGAAATGGTGGATATAAATGAGAATAATACAAATATTCTAAATCGTGGTAATACACATTGATTTTTAAAAATCAGAGTTTACCAATAAGCTGTACTCACATTATGCTTATTCGTGTACATTTTTTTTTTTAAGTATCTATCACATACAGATATCTCCAGCACTTGTACTTACAGATGACCTTGCCCAATTCTATGGAAGCATTCAGTCAAGAATCTGGTGACACTATATGACTATTCAAGCACAACTCAAGTGGTTAGTGAAGCCCAGCTCATCAGGGAAGATAATAATGTCAACTTTGCAAGGAATTTTCAATCTATCAATTTTCCTCAACCTTGGGCAGCCAATAAATATCTGAAATTCTGTAAAATATTGTTACATATAAATGATAGGTGCTCCAAAAAATGAGAGACAAGTTTTCACATACCATACTGCAGTATTTTCTTGGTTATTTTTTATACATGAATTTTCCTCTTTTTTCTTAACCACTAAACTCTAGTCTTCTCGTGTAGAAGGAAAAAATTCCAGATGAAAAACAAAACAAAACAACAGAACACCAATATTCCATTCTGAAATGGTCCTTATGGGTGAGTGAGATAAAAGTGGTTTAATAAATAAATTGATTTTAAGGAAAAGGTTTTCAAATAAAATTTATAAATATGATAATGTCAAATCACTGTTCTATAAAAAATTTAAAAAAAAAATTAAAAAAAAAATTCGACATAAATATAACTTTAGGAAATTTTTGGTTTTAATTTTGTTCCCTAATTCTGCCATCACCAATGTGGTTAAATGCAGCGAATGGAGTTTTTTTCAAAAAAAAAAAAAAAAAAAAAAAAGGCTGGTCCGAAGGTAGTGAGTTATCTCAATTGATTGTTCACAGTCACTGTTCTAAATAATAACACATCTCTCATTTTATTTTGAGAAGAAAAGCTCCATTCACCATTTCCTTAGCATATTTTATTTTAATGGAATGCATACATTAAAGGTTCTTTGCATGGTATATGACTGGGTTTGTGACCAGATGTGATAGTTTCCGTCAGAACAAAAATCTAGTATGACTTTTATCAGGAAAACAGCACGACCCTTTGGTAAAATTTGATCTTTATAAAAATGGGACAAAAGAGGTATCCACATTCTTGAAAAGTGTTAATTTTTATTGGTTTTGATCAAATTATCTATAGTTACATGATAAATACCACATATCGTACATGAGTTAATGACTCTTATTAGAGTTTGCTAGTTAGAGAATTGAACTAAAGACAATATCATGAGAAACAAGTTGATAAAATCATGCATACATTTTTAAATATATTTTCAGCATAATGTCCTGAAAAAATATGACATCATCTTGACAGGAAGACAGACAGACATCAGACCCAGGAAGACATGTTTTAAATCTACAGAAAAATAGTTAACACCATAAAATAGCAATACTTTTTTTTTTGGTAGTCTTTTAAACATTTTGGTTCACTAATAATAAAGTCACTGTATGCGATATTAAGATGGCACATAGAAAATATATGGCACATTTTCTTTTTCGTTTCTCTCCACAGCATATTCTATAATATTCATAAAATGGTGGGCTACTTCACTCTATTTTACCCCCCCAGTATTATCATCTGAAATACACTAAAATATAAATTTAAGGAATTACAGAATGGCTATTGCACAATTCATAGAGATGAAAGTGAAAGAGTGCAAAATTATTCAAGCATGTTTAAACACAGCCTTACATCCAAATCCTTTCCCGGCCTTTAACCCACAGCTCCTTTCTCTTGGTTCACATTAACAAGCCAGGCAGGTTAATGTGCACACTAGTGGGGCTGCCTGAAGGCACCTTTGCTAAATGTCCCTCAAGAAAAAAATCACTTATTAAAATAAAACAACTTAACTTATTATATTTTTATTCTAGCTTTACTCTAAAAATATGATTTACATTTGGCTGATAGTTTTTGTAATGCAGACTATTTTGCAGGGCTTTATATAATACCTTCATATGATGAAATATATTTTGAGGGACTTAATTGAAAATTACTGCTATGTTATAGAAAGACATTTAAAGTTACTGTAAATAACTTCCATAGAAATCTATATAGACAATTAATTTTATATTTCATTATTTTATGAACCTTACAACATCTTATCATTGTTTAACACATAAAGTGCATTTTTAAATGACTTAAATAAGAATAAAGCTAGTTAATAAGGGGTTGAGAAAATGGCACTGACTCAGCCTAAACATAGACAAAAGATATGAAAAAATAAATGAAGCCCTGTCTCTAGGGAATGAAGTAGACTTATTTGCAATTTATGAAGTAAAAGCCATTTCTTAACAAAGATTAGCTTTCTTTTATCATTTAGACCTATGTCACGATGGAACAGGCTGCCTTCAGAGTAATGAGCTATATGTTACTGAAGAAATTTTGAAGAATGTGGATAATTTTCTATCAGGAACGTAATGATGAAGATTCTAACATTGGGAGGGAAGTTGATATGAAACACCTCAAAGGTTTATATTTTGATTTTAAGAATGTACATGAGAGCTAAAATGAATTTGAAGAAAGAAAAAATTATTTAAAAATCAGGTTTAAGTAGAATATTTTGGAAAAATAGGTTTATGTACATTCACATCAATTGTTCTCAATTGTGGAACTTTGCCAATAATACAGAATTTCATGTCTTACTCCAAACATACTGCATTCAGCACTTAGAACAATGGCAGATTCATATAAAGTGTTTGACAAATATTTGTTTAGTCAGTGATTGGATTATAACCTTCTGTGTTGAAACTCAGCCTGGATATATTTTTAAAGATGCATAAGGGATTCTGATGTACAGCTCGTGATTAGAATCATTATTTTTTAAAACAGTATTCTATCACCTCTAAAATTTTCCTTTTATGTTGCTTACGAGTGAACCATAAAAAATACTAAGAAAAATACCTGCTAAGACATGAGATCATCTGGCATTTCTGGTGATTACTAGATGTCTTTTAGGAGAATTATCTGACAAATATTTAGTCATTCTTCAAAGACAGTCTAGGAAGTGTTTTAGAATTGCATTGTTAATAGTTGGTGAGAATTTTGACTCCTATAGCTTGTCCAGGCGTTGTTGAGCCAAAATAGGATGTTTCCATCCTTAAGAGATGGCCAAATGAGATGACCACAGTGTTCATATTTCCCACCAAGAATGATTTATATTGAAAACATATCACAACATTATTAACCTTTGTCCAGAAAAGTTGACTTCCTTTGCATTTCCAGTTTGAAGGAATTTATTCCATTAACAACCTATGAGTGTACGCATGCACGCGCATATGCGAATGCATGTGTGCATAAGAGATGCGAAGGGGAAGAGATGAAGGCAGCGTTAACATGGGAAGGGTAGAAGAAAAAGAATGAATAAAAGGATCTTTGCTCTTAGCTTAGGATTTCTCTTTCTATTGGTCTGATTTCTGGGAAGAGCTTCTCTGGAATATTTTCCCTGCCCTTGCTATTTTCAAACCCTTTGTAGTTTTATTTTATGCATAGGCTCTAAGATCTTTGTAAAGGAAAAATAAGCATCATCCTACCTCTTTTTTAAGTAATTAGAATAGCAGCAGCCTCCCTATGGACGTTCACTGCTTAATATCAATATGTTTCTGAAGAGAAATGGGGCCGGGATAAAAGTTTAAGTTTAAAGTAATTTACCTTAATCCAACTCATAGTGTACATTGATTGTTTACTCATCAAGAGTTTATATAGCAATGAGATTATGAGACTGCTCTATTTTACCACTCTTTGTAGTACTCAACAAGAAAATAAAAGCCAATGTATCTGCTGAGGAAGACACCTCTTAGAAAGGAATAAAACTGCAATCGGTATAATGGCGATTTCAGTCAATCAATATAATACAATACAACCGATACAATCAATATAATACAATCAATACAATATACATTGTATTTTTGAAAATATTGTGTTAAAAGTCACCGGACTGTCTTATAGCCACAAGCAGTAATTCTTGTTTTAGTATCCCTTTGAAATGTCAAAGTGAATGAATTGATACACTTCAAGACCTACAATATATATGTCATGGAATCTGGAGTTAACTGTGTGCTTAAAGACTAGTTGGTGATTACTGAGATGGACATGGTTATTTTACACTGTCACAAACGTCCTTGTGCCCGAAATAGAGAATGCAGTAAGGAATTATGAAGACATTGTGGAGAACAAGACATGGTTGTCATTATATTCAAAATTTCAGTCTTTTAGAGAATTCTCATCTTCAATTCATACCTTTCCATTGCCCATTATTCAGATAAGTTCAGTTAAAGAAAGGGGTCTTGTCAAAATTACTTGAAAAACTGTACCAGAGTCCTTTATTTTTGCTTGAGCAGATACAGTAATTTAAAGAGATAATAAAATTTGTCACTTTAAAGATTTTACAGTCCTTGTGGCTAAATTTTTCTCTGAAATGCAAATGAAACCAACAAGTGATGATGCACATTTATGCTTGTCAGAACCCATTGTGCTGTTTCAGTACCTTTATAATAGCAAGTAACAGTCCAGGATCCAGGCCAAGGCAACAAAATTGTCTGGTTCCCAAACCGAATACCCAAAATAACTAGAAAAGGTGTTTATCATAACTGTGCTTAATAGGTGATTGTAATTCAAAAGACAAAGTTGCTCTTATAAAGATACAAAAAAAAATATATATATATACATACTCTGAGTCACCAGACAATTCTTGACCAATCTTAGTGAACTAAGATTACTATTAATATATATGCTATTTTCTATTGATTATATTTGTTTTGGCTAGATTGTTAAAATTCAAATCCCTGTGGTAGAAACCATTCTTTTTCTTTTAATATGTTTAAACTCATCTCATTATTTTATAGTCTTCGCCTTGTCAGCATCAATGAATACTAATAGACTAAATGTAAGTTTATGTTGTATACATGGAAAGGCTTGCTTTCTTTACCAGTTCAGCATCAACTAGGTGAGAAACACAGATGGTATGGGCTGACAAATTTTGAAAGATTTTGCTATTACCTCTGTTACAAAGTATAAGAAATCTGTCTTGGAGTAAGAGACATGACTTCAAAGATTGTTAATGATTGATTATTCTAAGGACTGTGGTACATTTTCAATTTAAGAGTTGCATTTTTAGAGTGCTCTAGTTGTTGTCTGGGACATCTACAAATATTGGTATTGCCAATTTCCTACTTTTTAATGTGAGAGTGTTTTCTACTTTTAATATTGGCAATTCCCATATTCCCTGGAGTTGATTTCATGGATGTGTACTTTATAGATGAAAAGAAAACATAACTACCAATGTAATGTTCAATCCTCTGAAATGACTAGCAGGTCGAATTATATCATGCTGAGAATAGACAAGTATATTTTTAAAAAATAGGATGTATAGTATGGAAGACAAACATGTATTTCTCTTAAAATCACAACAACTTCAACTACACAGAACGCTAAAGTAGCTCACAACTTTCTTCTGTTAAACATGTTGGCTTACTTTTTCACATTTTCTTGCTAAAATTTCCATGATCTTCCATAAGATCCTGGGAATTTGTAAACCTAATATATCCATATTTTAGGGATAAATAGCTTTTAAAGCATTTATAGTTCAAAATTAGGGTAAATGTTACCAGACTATACCTATAGAATAAGAATTAATTGTACAATAAGATAAGTAGTCATAGAATCTTTTAAACACAGCAGCTGGGAATTGACTAGGCTCTGCGCGTGAGTAACTGCCTTGGAGAAACACGTGGGAAGGTTAGAGAAATTTTAAAGATCCTTGGCTTTCTTGCTTCTACAGTTTCATTCTGGAATCTATTTTAAGCAGTAAAGAAAGTTCTAGATCCCCACTATAGCTGACCTTCAATTCTAATGTTTGGGGAAGAAAATAATATGGCATCTAAATGCTAAGATACAAGGTTTTATAAAAATTCATATACTATGGAACCATAAATTTCAATGGTTGAGATACATAATACTAAGAAAAATTATACTAAACTGCCTGTACAAAAGTTACAAACTTTCTAACATGGCTTCTTCAAAACAATCAGATTATCCGTATTAGAATTTTAACTTGCATGTGGGTAATTAGTGTATAAGAACACATTTGAATTTTCTCACCATTAATAGTTTTCTGTTGGGTTAATTGAAAAATTAGGGTTTGACATAGGGCTTACTAACTACTGCCTTGAGATGCTAACTGCGATATAGTTTTCCAGTTTTAAACAATCTGTAAACATTCATTCGAGGGGACACATTTCTTTAAACAGTTTGGAGTCAGCCATACAAATAATGTTATTGTTGCCATATGAGTCAGGACCATCAGAGTATTTTCTTAGTATAGTAAGACAATGATAAACATATACACCCAAGCAAAGTAAGTATAATACTTTTAAGATAAGAGATTTCTACCATACCAATTCTTCTGCTGACAAGTTGTCTTGTGGCTAGTATTTTTTCCATTCAAGTTTCAGGGATAAAAGAGACATTTTTTAATATTCTTAGATATTAAACAAGCAGTGTCTGTGAGTTTCTTTTGGGGAATAAGTTCGTTATGTTTCTATTTGCTTCTGACAGAATTCACTTAATTGAAACAGTGATGGAGAACTTTTGAAATAAGATGTGTAAAGTACAGAAAAATATATTCAAGTATTTCAGAGACATATTGAGACAATATAGTTTATCCTAACTCTACAATACCCAGTTTATCCCCAGGGAACACAAACAGCATGTCTGGCTCTAATCTGTCTTTAGTACAAGAATATATTCCCATGGTTTTGATTCACACACAGCAAATGAAGAAGACTGTGTTCAACTTTCAGGCACACAGTCCTCAAAGTAAGTAAAGAGTCAAAATTTCTTCCAGTTGTGGCATTTGCATTTAATGACAAACATGTTTTGTTTTTATTGTTGTTGTTGTTTTCCCCTCATAGTGTTTTATTTATAAAGGAGGGCAGTTTGGTCCTTCACTAGCAAAAATTGCTGAGTAAATGTTATTTTTTCATAAGTTATTTTTAAAAACTACTATTGGATAGACTAGAGCTCCATAACATTGAAAAATATTTAACTTTAAATGGCAGTTCTTGCTTTTAGTTTTAGTGTGGTTAAAGTTCAGAAAACAATACCATTTGATTCAAAGACTGGATTATTTTTTCCTCTTGAATCTGAGTTACTTATTTTCTTAATGTTTTAGATCTTTTTCTGTCAATCATTTGGCACCTTGAGTTTCCATGTAGCAAATCTGACCAACAATTAAATGTATCTAAAAAGCATTCTAGAACTTTTAAAAAATACAACAGTACTGATAAAAAATAATGCAAAAAATTGCCAAACTGAAAAGAATCATAGTCAGGTATAATTTCACCAATAACTCTATCATATATTTGTACTTAATTACACTGCGTGAAATGAGTTAATGCCCCATTGCAGTTAAAATAATTCCATGGGGTTGCTGATAAATTTTAAGTAAAAATTTTATTTAAAATTATTCACATCTAGTGCATGGCATATATATTGAAATCATTAATTCAGAAATACAAAACAACCAATCCTTATTTTATATAAATGACTTATCTATATAATTTAAAATTAAAATCTTCCCTCCTTACATTGGGAACTAAGAGTTTGAACCCATATAACTTTGATGGGAAACTGTTCTTGTTAAAAAAACTTTCATAAATCCATTTTTGTTTTAATTAAATTCATTTTTATCAAAATGTAAATACTACAATCCCATTGAATTTTAAAGTCTCATTCTAAGATAAAATATAAAAATCTTACTGAACTTTGTTCAATTATATCAAAACATTAAACATAATTACGTACAGATAATTAAGCAACTGTTAAAAATCCAACAAAACAAGGGTGCTGGCTTGCATTTTGCAGTGTTTGGCAATAATTCCAAATACACAGTTATAACACTTATTTAAAAACAATTCTCTTGTTTTCAGTATTTCCATCTTCATTCATAGAGATCTAAAGTTAAGAAAAGTAGATTTTATATATAATATGATCTCTTAAGCCATCTGTTTTAAATTTACAAAGAGGGACATTTTGTTTTCTAAACAATCAAATTTAATTTTAATTTTATAATTTGAATTTTTTTGGTAGTACATAAGTTGATCCCATAACATTTATATGTACAATCCTCTGTTACTGAGTTTTCTGCTGAATTAATTGATTACTCTTCTGTTTTGCAGCTACACTATGAGAAAATATTTTAAAGCCTCAAGCTACTGACTTTTAAATCTTCAACATTTCTGCTTTTTCCAGTTACAAAGTTAATTGTGTAAATTTTACTTTTGTAAGATTTAACGTCATTGCACTGAAAACCAAGAATTTCCAAAGCAGTTTTCACATGTACTATTATGTGATATTATATAACAATACAAACACATTGGCAGTAATACTTCCACTTACATGATATACAGTGAAAGGACAAATAATCTTAAATTAATATGAAATAAAATCCTCATAATATATATTTTTGTATCCATCAAAAGACTCTTAATCTGCCTTGTGACTTTGCATAGCATATCATAAAAATACCCACCCATATGCCATTTTAATATGATGGTCATCGTTTGTACGCCAACAAACCACACACGTATACACACACCTATGGCAAAGAAACTTTCTTTTGAATTGATCGTTTGCACTTGCATTCCCCCAGAGGCTTAATCTTGTTGCTGATGAATATCCTCATGCCTAAGAATTTTATAGATAACCCAGTAGAAAATATTAAAAATCAAAAAGGCTAATGGGAAACAGGCTCGAGAGATGGTGTCAATCTTCTTGGCTCTGTCGATAAAAACCTTCCTCATTTCATCAGGGCTTTTCGGCATTACCTGGACAGGATGGTTTGGACCCTTTGGGGTCACACCATCTTTTGCTTGCAGACAGGGTCCCATTCCATAGGCTGTGAAGCTGAATCGACTTTCCCTTACCTCATCATCCTGTCATAAGAAAAACAAAAGAAAACATTTTAGTCATGGAATAGAACCTGTATTTCAGAATCATGACTAAAACTTTATCATGATAAATGTTACCATTATTGTAACAGAAAGATAACTGAAGCATATAAAGATTGAGTTGCTTTTTTCCCCATTCAAGTTTTATTGATTTATCCTGTTGCATCATTTAAATGTGTCCACTAAGAAATATGAAACTCTTAACTAACGTGTTTATTGGGAAAACTACAAATTCTGGTATTGTCTCCATATTGCTAGAATAATTAAATAGAGAAAGAAAAAGAACCTAGTGGGATATTATGTGTTATATATTCATATACCAGGTTTGCTTTACGTTATGTGTTTAAATGGGTAAATATACGATGTCAAAGGGCGAAATATCAAATCATTGACTGGATTTTTCTTTTTCATAGAGGTAAACTTTAATGTTTATTTCCTATGATTTTTAGATTACTTCACTGGAAAATACAGTCTAGCTTAAGAACACTGCTTGGTTTTTGTTATCCTCACTTAATGTTACTTCTCTCTTTTACACTAACCCATTTAGAAGACTAAAGATAGTCACATGTTCTAGTTTATATGAGATTACTTTTCAGGTAAATTGAGTTGAAATTATAAATGAAATTTGGCAGATGTTTATCTCATGTTAAGGAAAAGTGTTTATTATGCTCCAAAACCTATTATTTAAGTTACTATGTTACCTTTCTTTCTCTTGAATGTTGCAAATTAAATAGTTCTCCATATATGTGTGTGAAAAGAAAACCAAAATTTAAAAGAAAAATTGTTTCATGAAAATGTGATAAGTGAAGTGTGCTCATGATAGGAAAATATGGTATTTAGGAGTTTATAATTAAAATCATTAATGAGCAATTTACTTTAATGCACTTATTTAGAATGTAACAGTAGATGATTGCCAATTAATTGGATTTTTGCCACTAAAACTGAAAGTTAAAAAGATATTTTATGAAGTTGCTATAGCCCTCTCTTTTAACAGTAATATAGGAGACAAAAGTAATTGCTTCAAACACTTGAAAAATTATTTTGGGTCTATGAAAATAGAGGCTCAATGAACAGTATATTACAAAATATGAACATGAAAAATGGAAATTAAAATGGATTCTAAACATGAGAAGTTGAGCAAAGTTGATGTAATAATGTATAAAATGGTTTTTTGGGAATTATGGAGTGAGGCAAGTTCACATGACAAAAACATATAATTATTGGAAAATAGTTAAACCATAAGATTTATGAGCAGTTGAATTTTGAGGAAACAAATCTGAGATAAAAGCTGATGATCCTAATTACACATAACTACTGTTGTCATCTTATAAAAATAAGAAATTGATTTTTCAATACTCTTTAGTAAGGATGTTCATTTATACTGACAATTTTTTTTTTTAGCCTCCATGGGAATTTTAAAGCTAAATTATTATTTGCCTTGAATTTCTCTGTTTTAGAAAAAAATGAATATACAAGAAATTAAACAGTAAGTGCTAAATTAACATCCTCATAGTTTAGGAAATCATGCTGGTGTTTGCATTCCAGAAAAAAGGTATAGTTTGTTTGAATAATTTATATAACTTTGTGTGCACATCAGCTGACTGCTGAAGTATAAAACAGCCTCTTAACCTTCGTCAGCCCATGTGTTGAAAAAAAAATCCATCTCAAAATAGGGCAAGAGTCATTTTTCAATGAACATTTACAGCGAGTTATTGACATATTCGTTGAACCAGTTAAGAGATAAATTACAAAAATACTAAAGTTTTAGGATTCTAGCTGCTGTGTTTTGTAAAGTAGGGTTCCTTTACTTTCAGTCTCCCCTGGTTTTACTAAGAAACAACTGACATATACCTCTGTATCAATTTAAGCTGTACAGCGTGATGGTTTGATTTACATATATCGTGAAATGATGATCCCAATGGGTTTAGTTAATACCCATCATCTCCTAGAGATACAATAAAAGGAAAAGGAAAATGTTTCTTCTTGTGGTGAGAACTCTTAGGACCTACTCCCTTTCCTGTAGGTCATACAGAAGCATTAGTTAGCTCATCATGTTGTAGGTAAGATAGAGTCCTAGTACTTATTTATCTTGTAACTGGAAGTTTATATCTCTAACCACTACTCCCACTTACTCCCTTTCTAACCATCTATTTGGAAGAACTTATTTTCAGACCTTAGAGAAACCTACCCCATTACTCATCTTGAAATTTTTTTTTTTTTTTTTTTTACGATTTAAGCTATTCATGGATCGGGCGGTTATTTTCAACGGTATCCTTCCACATAACTGTGAGTAGAGGGTTAACGTCAGACCTGGGCTGATGAATGACTGCTGCTTCTTTGCACATTTCCTTGAAAACAATAGAGTTAAGCTAAATGGGGAACATGGAATTGGGTACATTTACTGCACAGAGGTTGTTGTGTGGGGCCCGAAGGCCTTTGGCCTACGTGACCAGAATGTATACAGGCTTGGTCGGAAATCAAGGCTGTGGCTTCTCTGTGCCCAGGGGATAATACAGGCCTTGACGTTTGCCCGTGGCGTGCATCTCCATGCACCTGTGGATGAGGACAAGAGCAGCTGTGCTCTTGAGCGACTCCCTTGTCTCCCAGTGAGATGAAGATGCTCGGTCTGATGGGTTAGCTGCTTCCCATGCTCCCATAGGACCAAGTAAACTTCATAATAGGTTATAAAGCCTGTTGTGTCTGGGGGATTTGATTGGCAACTTTCATCTCGAATTTCAGCGGTGGCAACGGAAGTTGAACTGGCTTTCAGATTGTTTCACACTCACTATGGCTCAAAGTTCTGGGAGGGAGTTTGGTGAGAATGAGATCCTGATCCACCCTGGGTTTGAGGTTGCCAAATTCCTGCAGAAAGTGACTGGGATAACTCTTGCTATTGGAATGTGGCTGACACAGAATTCTCCCTTGATGAACTGACAGATGGCTAATTAATGACATAGAACTGAAACAGACCAGGGTGAGGGAACTGAGAGGAAAGTGACTCAAAATGCAAGGAGTTTCTTCTCTTCTATTTCATTGATTATCTGTGAAACTGAAACCACTTGGCAGAAAGAGGAGTTAGAGCAAGGAGAGCAAGCAGCCTGGGCTCAGGATGAACGTGAAAGTCCATTCAAGACTTGGAAAGACTTGCATTTTATCCTGATAGGACTTCTTGGCAAACCCAGGGAAGCAACACTAGAAAGTTGTGAGTATCCAACAGCCCTGTCCAATGGGAATCTAATGGGAGCCACAGACAAAAATCACGTGTATAATTTTCCATTTAAATTTCACATTGGTTAATTTTAATGAGATAAAAGAAAGAGGTGAAATTAATTTTAGTATTGTATTTTCTTTAATTCGGTAGGCCCTAAATGTGATTTAAACATTCCTTTGAAGTAAAAATTAAGGAGATAGTTTACACTCTTTGTTTCATACTAAGTCTTGAAACAGTGTATATTTATTTGTAATACACCTCAGATCAGACTCTACATTTCCAGGACTCGATAGCCACTTGTGGCTTAAATATACCATTTTGGATAAAGCAATAATAACGTAAAGAAGCTGGGTCTCTTTACTGTGAAATAGCAGCCAGTATCTGGGGAATCAATCTGGGCTTTTTGGATCTTTAGGTTACTTGCCACAGGGATGAAAAAACATGAAAAATAATGTTGGCTGTGAATTCTAACTTTTAACTTGCAGCAGCTACTGGCAGTGGAATCAGTGACCCTTTTGACTAAAGCCTGGGGTGGTATGAGGCTGTGCTGAGAACCAGCACCCTGGTTCCCTCAACTCTGGTAGATGCTATGATTAGCGGCTCCAACAGGTATGGGTTCTCCATGTTCTCCTTTTGGAAAGGCAGGAGGGTGTATATGACTCATGGGGATGCTTGCTCTGACAGCTGCCATGCTGGTTTCACTGATGGGAAAACTATCTGGGCTATTCAGAAGAAAGATCACGGCCGGAGATAAATCTATTAGCTCTCTTTGGGTGACTTTTAAGACACAGAATGAAAAATGACAGGAGTCCTATGAAAGATTTCCTGGCACATGATTGCCAGCTGGGAGGAAGGAAATCTGTTGCAGTTCAAGCAGCTGCTTCCCTTAAGGAACCCCGTTAAATCTGCTTTCATCTCAAAAGTTAAATCAATGATGCCGATGGGGAATGGAAACAGAAGGCCCTGAAATGGGCTGCTGAGGTTCCTTCATCCTTTCAGGCAGTTGAAACAAAGAAGAGTGGCTTTGAAGGTCACGCTCTCCTTGCCCAGTCCCGAGTGGGATAATCAGTGGATGTCATCACCTTTGGCTAAATGCGTAATTGGAAAGGCCGCGACATGTGAATGAACAATCTTGCCGTTTCTGGCTTGAACTTAATCTTGGGCTGTTGTTTGTTAGCCCAGCTGTAGTTGGATGGATGTCCTAACATGGGAAGCCCTAAGAACTGTCTCAAACTTCCCCTGTGGGAACCATTAAACAGCACAAGATTCCGGGAAGGTAAACGAAATTCTTAGCTCTGATTAAGGAAATACTGGAAGCAGGGGAGGGAGCTAGTCCTTCATTTCTCCAGAAGATCTAGGTCGATCTGGCTTATGATAAAGCTAAACGAGGCCTGCACTCTGACTGCTGACCACTTGGGGTCACTAAAAAGTCGCCCAACAGCTTCTACCGTGGTAAATGGTAAAAACTGAAGAGTTTCAGGACAAAGGAGGCTGGCATGACTTTTTTTTTTTTTTTTTCTAGATTTTATTTTTAAGCTATCTCTACACTCAATGTGTGGCTCAAATTTACAACTCCAACAACTCCAAGATGAAGAAAGAGTTGCATGTTCCACCAACTGAACCTTCCAGGTGCCCCAAGTCGGGTCTGCTTGGGCAGACTTGAACAGGGCTTTCCTTCCCCCTTCGTCCCCCACCCAGGGCTTTCCTTTCAAGGTCGATATAAAGGAAAAAATCTGATGCTGTGTGTCTTCAGGTGGGGTAGACCCAATTAAGGAAACCTGAATTCTCCTGCATATTATCACAGCCTGGTTGGAAACAGTTTGGTCCAGGTCACTTTCAAAAGGAAGTTAGTTAATGATAAATGGTAGTTTCCCTTTCTGAGGAGAAAGTCAAGGGCGGGTTTAGAAACTAGTGACTAGGGAGAGGAGCCTAACTAATCCAGCTGAAATTCAGGGCCCAGCCTGTCCCATTTCTGGAAATAATCTGGGTAAACCAACTAGACACAATTAACACACAATAAAGGACAAACTGTTATCTCTTCTGCATCCCACAATGAGAAAACCAGTTGTAGCACTATTTGAAATTTGGCAGATACATTTTTATTTCTATGGGCCTCTTGTATAAAGTGACTAGAAGACAGTCTGAATTGGAAAGGGGAACAGGGGCAAACAGAGAGGTCTGAGGCAGGCAATAGCCCAAGTAACCTCTCTGAGACCTGAACATTCATCCCTGCTAGGGGCATCTGCTACTAACACACCTAGATTGGCATTTCTGGAAAAGGCTCAACAGTGGTGCCCTAAAATGGCTGCCAAAATTCAAGACTAGAAAGCTCTCCATGCTGTGAGTAGGTTTAATCTATTTGAATGACAACTACTGACATTCTCCTGTGCTTTGGCAGAAACAGTCCCCAAACCGAAGGAACCTGAAAGGCATCAGCCTATACTTAGGTTTAAAATACCTATCACGCTGGGGCACCTGGGTGGCTTAGTTGGTTGAACTACTGTCTTCGGCTTGGGTGGTGATGCGGGGTCCTGAGTTTGAGTCCTGCATCAGGCGCTCTTCTCAGCAGGAAGCCTTCTTCTCCCTCTGCCCCCCAACCCCACCCCACCACCCTGTCTCTGTCTCTCTCTAAAGTAAATCAATAAAATCTTTAAAAAAATAAAATAAAATACCCATCATGTTATGATAGGTAATGTCAGAAAGGTATTTCAATGTTAGTGACCTAAAAAAAAATGAAAATGATATTATTTAGGAACAAGCTAAGGGGATTTACTCAAACAAAGTAAATCATGGCCTGTTTGACAATGGACCAGAGATGGAATCTCTAGTTGAGCTTCCTGGAGTAAGTGATATGAACCTCATGATTCTCTTCCCACCGAAACAAAACAGGTCACCTGGTTGACCAATGGAAACTTTTACAGAGAAGATCAGGGCTCAAACCATAGCTGAAGTCAAATTGAAAAAAGTGTAGTTGAAGAAAGAAAGGTAAGTCTACAAAATGGGCTGACTTGAGAACCAGCATGTGTGGCAGCATCAGGAGAACTGGTTCTTCCTCTCAGAGTCAAAGACTCCTGACCTTAGCCAGTGGTTTTGCCTCAAGCTCAGGCAAATGGGTTGGTCAGGTGGACATTTAAGAACATCCCAGGGTGGCTGATGAAACTCCTTATGAATATTCCAGAGCAGAATTAAATTAGGTCAGGTAATCCCTGCCTAGTTGCTGTCTCAGAAGGGGACTAGAAAGCCAAAGCAGATGTCTTGGACTGGCCATGGAAGTGGTCGTGGTGGTGTCCAAACCACGCAGCAATGGACAAAACCGTGACAGTCCTCTATTGTGCAATAGAGCCACTGATGTAGTGGGATCTTGACCTGAATATTAATGAAAGAAAATATTGCTTGAACATTGCCTTTGAGCTAAATCTCCTGAGAGTAAGTGCTAACACAGAGCTGGCAGATGGAATAGTAAGGTCTTTGATTATGGTTCCTGGAGGATTCAGTGGATTTTGGCAGAAATAGACAGTGAGTCCATCTTGGTCTTTGTTTACACTGTTAACAAGCCACAGCTGAAAATACTATTAATGGCTTGGAACAAAGTGTTTTTATATCAGTCTGTGCTCCTGAAACAGATCTCATTGGAGAAAGGAATACATTTAAGCATGACCATGGTATAAAATGGCCCAAGAGAACAACATAAAAAAGACACTTAAATAGAAGTTGGAATGAGCAATTAAAACACTTGTTACTGAAGATAGGGTGACAAGGACGTGAGCAGGCTAGTTCACTGGATGAGTGTGTCGGTCATGTAGCTATGAATGACCATAACGAGGAATGCCTTTAATAAGTTTCTAGTGTCTGATGATGGAAGTGTGAGGGTCAGGAGCAATGCTGGGACACAATTCTGTCCTTCCCGCCTCACGGGTACTTCTTTTGTGTTATAACAGTTCTGATGGAAAATATGAGTATATATTGTATACTTGATATAATGCTTCTAGGACCACGATTGCATTTTCTAGCTAAAGGGATCATTGCTGCTTATGACACATATCTTTTTCTTTTTAAACTAGGAAGATATCCATACTCTCTGTTTGTGAGGGGACAAAAATATCTGATGTGTTTGAGTCCCATGAAACTTCTCCATTAGAGGAAGATACTTTCTTTGCTCTTTCTCCCGCCTTTTGACCATCTATAAAGTTAAGTAAATGACATATGAAATCAAAGCTTATTTCTATCTCGTAAGCATGGTTGCTTCCTAAAACCGGTAATCAGGGTTTTGGTGTGGTAATGAACAAAGCTACTTGATATTTAGATTTTTTTTTTAATAGAAAAATTGACACACTGGAACAATTTAAACTTAATCATCTTTAGGTAGCGTGGGTCCCTTATAAAATTTGACAACAACTTATAAGATTACCATCATTCTACATGCATGCAATAATGATAGTCTTGGGGAAGGCAATGTTTCTCATACAAGGCTAACACCTGTCTTGGCGTCACTGGGAGGAGTTGCTGAGATCCAGTTTTCTAGATAGGCAATTGTGGAAGTTCAAACTTAATAGCCTTTAGGTTGTCCCACCACCAAACTCTCTAGGTGACCAGAACACACAGCCAAGTTGTGGAAACAAGCATTTCCAAGAGGCACAAAGTATCTATCTAGTAGTTTTGAATTTTTAGTGATGCAACAATCTTTGGATTCTTCTAATACTGTAATTTAGATTTTAAGTGGCACTTTATGAAAACATAGTCTGGGATAACTTTTGTGTTAGTATTTAACTATTATTTTATTATTTAATAATTTCTGCTTTTAAGGAAAGCTGTTTCTTTTTCTTTTTCTTTTTTTAAGATTTTATTTATTTATTTGACAGGGAGAAATCACAAGTAGATGGAGAGGCAGGCAGAGAGAGAGAGAGAGGGAAGCAGGCTCCCTGCTGAGCAGAGAGCCCGATGTGGGACTCGATCCCAGGACCCTGAGATCATGACCTGAGCCGAAGGCAGCGGCTTAACCCACTGAGCCACCCAGGCGCCCCAGGAAAGCTGTTTCTAAGTAGGACTATACACAAGGCAATCTATATGATCCGTGTCTTTATCCGTTTTTAAATCAATAGCATCAATGGGTATCCTGGACAATTGGCTTCAGGTAATTATGCGTTACAGTGTGATTTGGTGCATTATTGTTCTCAAAAGCACCTGGAAGATGATTTCACTAATGTATCATATTTCCAATTAATTGTGGAGTTGAAAAAATAGAAATTTTTGGAATTTCAGTAAAAACACTTCAAATACTTATTCCCTGGTAATGGCAATGACACCAAGATATTGAGGAGAACTTAGGTCCTAAAAATTTGAAAATAGGTTGGGTATTTGCAATTATGAAACATATGTGCTAAGAGAAGCAATTTTCAATTATTTCCTATGTCGCAAAAACATTAGATGATCCAAATTTAAAATCTGACTCAAGACTGACACTCAAAATGCAAATGTATAATTAAGCATTCATCACCTGTTGCCTGGAGCATGGATCACCTTCAAATTTAACTCTCAAATTCTTGGTTTCTTATCCCAGGGAAAGAGTATAGCACTATCTAGCAAGGTTTTTTAGGGTGAGGGAAAGAATATAAAATGCTTAATAAAGTACTCAAATTAAGGTTATTGTATTTTTCAATATTTTGTTTATTATAATTGTGTTATTATGCATAATACACAACCTGAAAGGAAACTACAAATAACAACTGGAATCATTGTCCTCTTAGGTATTTTAAATACCAAACTCTCAACAAAGTACTATGTAAAATAGGCCGGCCCAGTTGCTGACTCTGTAAATGGCCTTGCACTTGGGTACTGTTGCACTAAAAATTAACCAAGGGCATAAAACTGAAGAGATAATGTTTCTGCCATAACCTTCACTGTCATACTGTTATAATAGATGGGTTTTGCTATCTGACTGCTAAGATTCTTTGCAAATCTAGTTTCTGCAATCAAGGAGTCATCAGTGTTTTGAACATGTTCTATGAAACAGCACAAGTATTTTGGATGTGCCCGTGAGATAAGGCACATGGATACATCTTGCTTCTTCAGAAACAGGATATCAGTTCTGTTGGGTCAGCTTGCAATCTGGCCCAACAGTCCAGATGGCCAGAGAATGAAGGAGAGAACAAGGACCCTCGGACTGCGAGGGTGATTTTTTTTGTCGTTGTGCTGTTAAATCACTGGGCTATAGCAGTTCCCCCCCTCCAAAGGCTACACTTAAAATAATAATTTTAAGAATGGATGAAACATTTCCAATAGATTACTATTAATATTAGATTATTAGAAGGAGCATCAAACTATTTTATAATTAAAGTAATTTCTTTGTTTTGTAAAACTCAGTCTTAAAATTACCCTGTGTTTATGTATGTTTAGCTGTACAGTGATATTCTTTATTCCAATTAGTACTCAAATATTTCTTGGGCATAATTCAGTTTTCTGCAGTCATCTTCAGCTTGATTTTCTAATAGACTAAAGGCCAAATGAGCAAAGGGTTTAGACAAACACCTAAAACTTTTGTATCCAACACTATGTGTTAGCCAATATTTGATATTCATAAAGTTAAGCACTTTCCAACTCAAAATATAGGCAATGATTAAAAGATTAAATAGAATGAACTAAAAATGAGCAAAAGAACATGGCTGATTAAAAAGGTAAAAGTGAAGAAATGGCTTAATTTATTCACAGATAAAACCTTCCTAATATGCTTTAAGCAAGTTAGAAGGGTAGGCAATGAAAAATGTAAAAATCCATTTAGTTAGTATATAATTCTTTCAATAAGAGGACCCGTTTTCACTAAGCTTGAAAGTGAGAAAAATGTTTCAGTAATTAAGCATCGATACCACACTGGGAAACATTCCATATGCTTTTTCATTTTCTTAGAGGATTAGGCCAAAGACTGACTCATACTAACATGTATATTATAACTAGAAATATTAAAAATAGAAAATCCAAGCGTAGACTTTGTCATTCAGTTGAATTGTTTCATTTCCATCACAAAAAGATATATATTAACATACACGTGAGATAAGAATTAATTTCCTATCCTCTTCTTAGTCCTCAAAAATGACCAAAGAAATAAAATCTCATTTTTGGGTGTGGAAATGGTGAAGACATGAGGCTTACTAATGAGTGGTAATAAAACATACATCCTCTAAGATAGCATGAGTGATGATTTATTGTGTGAACTGCTGTGAGATACAACACCATTAAATACATTATTTTCATCCTAATGTTTCTTCCCTGGTAGGTGCCTTTGTCTGTTCTATATACATTCAAGATGTTCAGTAATTATGCCAGAGGTCTTTCTGTTGAAATCATTTTGTGTAACTTCTAATTGCCAGATAGGAAAGTGACAAAGGAAGGAAAAGTGAATTGCTATTAATTTCCACTTACATGATTTCAATGTGTGGATTTTGAAAAAAAATTACTAAGGAACATAACAATGGCTTATTTTTGCTGAGAAAAATCACCATCGCTTAGAAAATGCTGAGGTAAGATGAACTATGTAAATAAACTAAAAATTCTTTTTCCAAAATAAACACGAGTTGAAAATAAAGCATTCAGTTTAATACATTTATATACATTTCTATATTATTTTGAAATTTGGAAAGCTTAAAAAATATAATTATAGATGATGTTAAAGATACTTCATAGTTACAAGTCAACTGTCAATATAAAACTCTTTGAAATCTAATTTCCAGGAGAATTTTGCATTTATTGTTGATGACACATGAATTAGCTATGAATTAGTCAAGTTCATGTTTGGTGTATTGAATTTAGATTCAGAAATGGTCTGGAAGTTGTTAAATGGCAAAATGTAAGCTTAAAAAGATGAACACTTAAAACAATATAAAAATGGAATACATACATTTTAGGAGATTGATGAGAAATCAGTAAAATACTTTTTAAACACCCATATATCTAGCCCTAGCACAGTATGTTAGATTCATTTAGTGTGAATTCAGAATTATGGACTAGCATAAAATAATACATTATAAATAGACAATTTGTTGTAAAGGCAGTATGTACACTTTAATTTGAGATGAAATTCACTATAATGCATGTAAAATTAGATTAAGTAGAGATTGTATTAGTTTGTTGAATACTATTTTCCTAATCAGATATTTCACAGGGACATAACTAAGAATTAGGTGTATTTAACACAAACTCCAGAAATTTGTTTGCAGGAAATCATTAAATTCTTACAATATCTGCTTTACCTGAGAGGATAAAATTTCAAACCCCTGTAAATCAGAGTCATTGAGATTCACATTAGTAAAAACAATCATTTGTTATCCTTAGAAATTACCCTGAGTTATTTTTGAAGTAAGACAGCATGTAAACACGTAAGTCAATAAAATAATGACAAGTTTTGTACAGATAGTCAAAATGCAGTCAGTGATATCTTAATCGTAAAAAGATAGCCATCGTGGCTCGCAGAATCTAAACTTGGTGGTTCTTTCTCAAATCTAGAACTAACGGTCCATCTTTATTTCATCTGAGCATGTACATAATAACGACTACACAATAACAAGCAGGAAGCTAGAGGCGCTAGAATACCGTGGGTCATGTCTTCTCTCCGCAAACCATTGCATCTGTACACCGTGATGCAGGAGAAGCTACGTGAAATGCAATGCAACCCCGTATCAGCCATTTCTTTTAAAAAAGAACATAGATTCAGAAACATTTTGGCGCATCTTTATACCCTTGCGGGATTAAAGTGATGATATCACACGTGGGAGGAGCAAACTTCTGACCAAAGTATTTTCATATCATGCATACACCCATACATATACAGCACTGGGGAGAAGCGTCTAGGACATGGTGCAGTGGGTAATCAGCACACAGCAGGCTATGGCAGTGTGGGGTGGGGAACTTTGGATGCAAGAGCAAACTTGTAGTCTTTCATCAAAGACCGCTTATACCTTAATAGGGAAAGGGTCAGATACAAGAGATTCCGTATAATGCTAAGCCAATGCTGAACCAAGTTAAAACTTTCCTAGGAATAGTGTAAGGTCCCCTGCTGTAACAAACTTTTTTTTTTTTTTTTATAAACATATATTTTTTATAAACATATATTTTTATCCCCAGGTCTGTGAATCACCAGGTGTAACAAACTTTTTATATTGAAACTATTTTATTTACTTTGCCTATTGTGCCAACTTAGAGTGCTTGGGGAAACTATGTTAAGTCTGTACTCCTGAAGATAAAGGACTTGGGACCAACATTTAGCTCATTTAGACTCATTTAGATTATGTCGATTTAAAGATTTACATTGCTCTGTTTCTAAGCAAAATACATATTTTTTTAAAAATGATCAATTTGGTCAGCCCAGAGGGTCATTAGGTTGAGAAAAACAGTTTTCAAAAAGTCAAAATGGTCACCCCCAAATTTGCATTATTACAAAATAAATGGAATGCATAAATTTCTAATGAATGTCTTTGCATTACCATACTGTTTCTTTTAAAAAAATAAGTATTGATTGATTGCTGCTGAAGTAAACCTAAGTTTTCATCAGACTTCTTTGTGCATTGTTCTTGTAAAGCAATACTTAATTAAATGTATTTTTTATACTAAGGCTCCTATAGGCATTAACTGCTTAGTTACTAGAAATTTAAATATATTTTCTCCCAAAGAAGCTATTTGTGTTATGCAAACACAAAGCAATTAAAATTTGTCAAAATTATAGTTAAGATAATTAAGTAAAAGTAATTGGATCAAGTGAATTTTTTCCCTCAGGGCTGAAAAAATAAAGGTGAAGTGGGAAGTGCCTAGCTATGTTGGGAACAAATATACAATATTAGTAGAAAAAATAATTGAATGATTACATGTTATAATATAAGAAAACTTAGTAAGTGCTTTAAAATAATACTGGCTCTAGATACATTGTATGAAATTGAGAAACTTTCAATTAGATGAATGTAACATGTTTCTGGTCCGTGCATCTAATGTTACAGCCATTCTTAACCAAGGTGTGCAGCAGAATCATCCGGGGAGGTATGTTTAAATGCACTTTATTTCAGAAATTTAGTTTTTGGGTTTTTTTTAAGATTTTATTTATTTATTTGTCAGAGAGAGTGAGCACAGGCAGACAGAGTGGCAGGCAGAGGCAGAGGGAGAAGCAGACTCCCTGCTGTGCAAGGAGCCCAATGTGGGACTGGATCCCAGGATGTTGGGATCATGACCTGAAGGCAGCCGCGTAACCAGCTGAGCCACACAGGTGTCCCTAGAAATTTAGTTTTAATAGACTGGACTGTTTATTATTTCCCAGCCCAAATTCTTGGCTTGAGTATGTTTAAATGCAATCATCGAATGCTATATTATAGTGGTCCATTCCAAAACTAATCTGCTCTAGCATAGACTACCTTTCTAACTATTCAGCTATTATATTAGACATGTGACCTTGTGATCTCTTTTTAATCAAACATCTCAAAGGATGCTGTTATCAAATACCAAAATTGCCCCTTTATTATAAAGAATCTCAACTTTTCTTAATATTAAGAAGGGATTCTAGAGATACATAGGTTGGAGAAAGTATTTTATTTTTGCCTTATTTATAGTTCTCTACTTTCTGACAAGAAACGGTGCATTTAGAACTTATTTGTACAAATAAATTTTCATGAATTTTTGGAACTAATTTTGTCAAGACAAATGACTATTTCTTCCATGTAGACTATTATAAGATTATATGTGTTATTTTTGTTTAATGTATATTTAAAGATCATTTTGACGAATCAAATAACTCAGTTGGTTAGATGAAGGATAATATTTAAATATTTTTACTGAGTGAGGGAAGACAAATGGAGGTTGAAAAAGAGAATATATCCTTAGCTGAAGGGTCATGATGATTATTTAACTTTAACTGTGCAAGGGGCTGTGTTTCCCCACCAAACACTGCATGGGTGCAGAATACGCTCTCTGCTTTTTTCACTGATGACCACATTCCTCTACTTAGAGTTAAGAAAGTGAATTTACCGTGTCTGAGAAACGGTAAAACTTCTCCAATGCAAAAGCTTCTGTCTGTGGGAAGGTAAAGTGGACCAAGAGGGATTGAGAAACCAGAAAATCAAGTCATATATGAGTAAATATAATTGCACAACTGTTTTTAATTGCATATATCATTTACACATACATATGTATCAAATTAATCAATATTCACATATGCAAGGTATCCAACCCCCCAAGTATGAAATGAACTAAAAACAAAACACTAAATTTTCTTGCACTAAATCTCCACTACAATATTCACTCCCTGAATATTTCGACTGGTCATTAGAAAATAATAAGATATTACTCTTTTTGCATTTCTATATTTTCCTAGAGAGCCACTCCTTAGAAAATTTAATCTTGTCTTTCTTTGAGCAAAAAGTTATGGGCTTAACTATATATCCTGATAATCTTACAGGGAGTGAAACTCAAGAGCTACTTTGGTAGGATAATTTGTTTGTTTGTTTGTTTGTTTGTTTTTAAAGGAGAACCAAAACTGAGCATCTACAGTTACAGTCTATTCTGTTACCCATTGGACACTGTGGCTGTTGGATGTGTGGTGGGTGTGGAATGTGAACTCTCAGTCGCCCTTTGGACATTACATCCCTAATATTTTCCAGCACCTGGTTGATACATTCTACATTGTATAGGAAGGAGGAGAAAGGCAGAGAAATGGAAAAATAAAAGTGAAAATGCAAACCAAAATGAGAAAGGGAAATAAATATTACTTTACTTCAGATTAATGACATTAGAAGGAAAAATCATCTGTATCAGTCTTTTAAGGGAAAGGAAAACAGGAACTTCACTGTTGTGATACAGCATTTTTTTGTCCTGTGATAGTGTTTCATCCAGTGCCAAGTGTCATTAGAGGAAAGAGGAGCAAGTAGGCAGTAGGGAGGGAGAAAAAAGGGGAGGAAAGAGAGAGAAAAAGATGGAGAAAAGTATAAGGAAAACTGTAGATGGGGGTGTGGTGGGGAGAAAGAGATAGAGAAAAGTGAACCTCTCTATTAAAATATGTTTCAGTATACCAGTGATATGCTTTTATTTTCATACCAACTTGATCAAATAAAAGCTCAGACACTATTTTCATCCCACCCATGAGTTACTCAGAGGATCACAGTCCTTGATGTTCCTTCCATGATACTGAGATTTGGGTACTTATCATGATGAGGGAGTCAGACATGACTGAATTCATTATTACTTTAGAATATGTTTAATGCTCCGTACTGAGAGATCATGAGCTTAGGGCTTTAAAAAATTTTATGAACATGCAAATTGCAGTGAATAATTCAGAAACCACAAGAAAACCTCAAAAAAAATTAAATCCTTTCAAAGTCCTTAAAAACGCATCTTATAGGAACCAGAGTATTATTTCTAAGGTTTGAGTATGTTTTGACTTAAATATTCCAATACATCAGATTCTGGCCATAATTTCTCCTATTGCATAAACTTTGATATTTCTCTATTGCGTATGTGTCCATTTGCTTTTAAATGTCAGTTGGCACATTCACATGAAAAGAAGTAAACTCATAGATATGCCGGTCAATAGAAACTCTCCCTTCCAGAGGAAGAAAGGGGGTTGATCGGGCTCATGTGCACATAAAGAAAACATTGCAAGTCTTAATAGAGGGGAACAACTCCATTCTGTACATCCAAATTCAATTATGAGATTACTTCTGCAACTTCCTGTGGTCTTCTAATGATATTCTCAATACAATTTCTTCTGGGTTTCATTTAACAGGTATGACAAGGCAATAATAACACCTTCTTGTGTTTCAGTATAAATATCTTATATTCAGTATAAATATCTTAATTCAGTATAAATATCTTTAGAGATTCAGTATAAATCAGTATAAATATCTTAAAAACATGAAAGTATGCATGAGCAAGAGACCACATGGTTCTACATGAATGTCATAGCATTAACAAATAGGTGGTATTTTATGGAAACAATGAAAGGAAATTGTTTGATAAAAGGAACAACTTAATAGCCATAGCCAGTGACATGTCAAGTAAGACCATCAGGAACACTTTCACGTTTGCAAGTAAGAAATGACATATTTTGATAATTGAAGCAAAAAATGGTGTTGTTCCAAGAAGTACATTAGGAAGAGGTTGATAAATCTCTCATGCCAGTAGATATGCTGTGTAAAGGAGAACTGCATGTCACCATTTTATTCCTGAAGGTATTTTTGACAATTTCAGTTTTGATTGAACAAAACCAAAGAAATATTTGTATCTTTTGGTTCTCAGACTTCACTTCCTCTCTGCACCATTCTATTTCATATAACAAATTTACTTTTCAGTGAAAACTGGTATCCTGCCAAACCCAATGCTTTTAATTGCCTACCTTATTCTTTCTCTTTCGTCGAAATCTCAGAAGTTCTTTGTGTTGTCTTGATACAAAATTTACAGCTGCATATTCCAGAAGTGCTGAAAACACAAAAAGGAGGCATACTGCCATCCAAATGTCAATAGCTTTGACATAAGAAACCTGGCAAAGAGAGAAAGGGTGAGCAAATTGAGTTGTATTGTTGTGTCTTTCAGGAACAAAGCTGAATGTCTGAGTGTTCCATTTATATCAGCTGGAAAAAGAAAGCAATAAGATCAAGACTGTTTTTTTTAACTTAATAAGCTTTTTAAAATTTCTTAATAATTAAATTATTTTTGCAAGTTTGTATATTAGTCATACTTTACAACCTGTGTATGTTTTGTTAAAAACTGTTGTTCATTGAGGCAGAAGACCAAACCTAAGATAAAGAAAAAATAAATTGAAGTGTAATTTTACCTTCAATGTAGTATAGGATAATGCTTGAAAAAGTATGAAGTAACATTGAAATATAGATAATGCCACTTACCTTTTGGTTCCATATTTGCTTCACTATTTTTTTTTAAATTTTGAAATAATTTAAACATTAACAAATGTGTTGCAAGAACAGTAGAAAAATAAAATAAAATAAAATAAAAAACCAAAAAAATGCTCCCAAGTTCCTCATTTATTAACATTTGTCCAAATGTTATATTTATCTCTATCTCTATCATTTATGTTTTCCTCTTGAACTATTTGAGTATAATTTGCAGACATGATGGCCTATTACCCTGAAATACCCATGTGTATTTTCTAAAAGAAAATAACAATCTCCTCCTACATAACTCTAGTTCATCCAACAAAATCAGATTGATGTTAAAAAAAATTACCATCTAATCCTAGAAACCCATTCTTATTTGAGCAATTGTCCCAAAAATGGCCTTTGTAGCAGAAAAACATTTTTCCAACCAGTCCAGGATTTAATCGAGAATTGTGTTACATTTTGGCATCCTATCTCTTTAGTCTTCAGTGTGGAATATTTCGGTCAGTCTTTTCTCACCTTTTGGGATCTTGATATTTTGGATCCGTGTAGACCTGATATTTTGAATGTCTTCCACTTTCGGCTTATCTGATGTTTCCTCATTTTAAACTCAGATTATGGTATTTTAATAGGAACAGTAGTGCCCTGTTCTTTACAGTGTACCATATCAGAAGGCACTGAACGTTGATCAGTTGGTTAAGGCATTGACTACCATCTTTCTCGACCATAAAGTAACAAATTTCCCTTGCGTGGAGATATTTGAAACTACATATTATCTTCTTACTCTTTAAACTTTCATCCTTTAGACTCTGATGGCTTTTGTCTGAATCAATTATTACAATGATGATTTCCAAATGTGGGTTTTCTAATTCCATCTACATGTATTAGTTTGCGTTCTATAGTAAGGAAAGTTTTTATCTTGCACATTCATTTATTTATATCAGTAGAGATGAATAAATAATGATTTTGTTTGATGGGTTAAAATGCATCAACATCACTATTTTGGTACTCGCATTAGAGAGATTGGGTCAGTAGGAGCCCCTAAGAAGTTAGGCCATGCCTTCCTTTGTTAAGTCTTCATCATGATTTGGGTATTTTCTTACTTTTCTGTAATTTTTAGTATCCTTTAGTATTGTATATGAGCACATTACACATGGTGTTACATCATGAAAGTAACACTGGTAAAATCATCACCTTTTGTACTATGAGCATTAGATAATTCATTTTGTTGGGTACCTTAGACACGTCAGTTAGATGTGGGCAGAAAATTCTCTCATTTGCCAGGAAGGAGATTAAAAATGAAAGGTATTTATGTGAAGTAATTTTTTTTTTTTAGTTTTTCCTGGGAAATGGACAGTTCCCTAGAACTTTCCTTCCCCGCTGATAGAAACAAACGTCCCTTCCCCAAGATGATGTGGATTGAGGAGAGCAGAACTCAAGGCTAGATGTAAGCAAAGATGCACTAACTACTAACTACTTCTTTGGACTCAATGTATAGTTACCTTAAAGTTCAAAACCTTACGCTGAAAATTTGACTATTTCTATGCTGTTTGTATATTCTAAATTTTTTTCTCTTCATTCTTAGTATTTAGTGGTGTTTTTGTCAATATCAACATGTGGAAATCTTGAGCAGATTTGGGCTGTGGTTTAAAAGGGGGAACGTGGCTCACTCTTCAGGGGAAATTCTGTTGGGGGGAGAAATAAAAAAGGTAAGGTTAAACCACTCTCCTCCCTTCTCATCTAGGCTTTTTGGTCTCAGGCTCAACTTTGCCCAAGTCTGGTTCAGAATCCCATGGAACTTGGGGGGTTACATGAACACAGTGCTTTGTCATTGCTGATGCCTTTTCTTTTCCTGTTTAGACTGTGAACTCTTTGAGGGCAAATGTCATCTCTGAGCTATTCACCAGCATAATGATGTTTGGTATGTGTGTACATATTTGCTAAATAAATGGACAGATAAATGAAGGTGTACAATGTTAAAATACAGGGGAGGAATGAATCACAGATGATGATTCATGTGGAGATTCACTTTTGAAGTGATGCTGTGTTCATACTTTGGGTTGGATTAATTTTCATTTAGAAAGAGGCCGTTTCTTGGGGCACCTGGGTGACTCAAGTCAGTTGAGCAGTTGCCTTTGGCTCCAGTCATGATAGCAGGGTCCTGGGATAGAGCCCTGCATTGGGCTCCCTGCTAGCAGAGAGCCCGTTTCTCCCTCTCCCTCTGTTTGCTGCTCTGCTTACTTGAGATTTCTCTCTATCTCTCTGTCAAATAAATAATAAAATCTTTAACAAAAAGAGAAAGAAGGAGGCCATTTCTCAATACTTCCAGGGTGTCAACTTACATATGAAATATGCCAACAATGGTGCCCTCTGCATCTCCTCTACTTTTTTTTAAGTGTGATTACTGTTGATCAGAATGACCTCTACTGAGGAAAGACAGGTATGTCCTCTTTTTATTCCAGTGCTGTGCTAAGTGTCCAATTGTTTATAAAATATAGATTTAAACTTCATAAGTTCTGAAGTTATGCCAGTAATCTTTGGCTTCCCTCAAATACATACTGTCCTGAAAGATATAATGCAGATTTCAAAGGTGCTGTCTCAAGCTACACCATTCCTGGAAGAAAATGACTCAGAAAGTATGCACTCATTCTTTAACAATTTGAATCTATAATGGCATGAACCAGAGATAAATCAGAAATTCAATTTCCATATTAATTCAATGACTATCTCCAATGACAGCAGAGATATGCAAACATCATTTATGCCTGCCAGGGCTCTGCTAGTTGTGAACAACTCTCGAGTGTTGAGCCTAAAGGCAATCTTTCCTCCTCCTCTTCTCTGACTTCTTTCACCAATTTCAACTCTTTTCTCTTCCTCCACCCTCACTGTCCATCCAAATGCAGCAAGCTTGGGACTTGGGAGGTTTGGAACTCTAGGACTAATAACTAAAATATGGACAACAGTTCTTACTTGAGCCCATGCCCAATATACTCATGACATACAACACACCCCAGTGTGATTCAGAATTACAGCCTTCTTTCCATCCCTACTGGTTGCTATTCTTTGGGGCATTCTCACTCCAATCTGGCTCATTCCTCTGGACCATCATGTCAACAGTCCCATCTTCCAGTGTCCTGTTGGAACCCTGATTCAATTTTAAGCAACAATCTTTCCTCAATATTACTCCTCAATTACAGAAGTATGAGAAAATAAAATCTAAATATTTATTAATTAGATGCACTAGTCAGGAGGGCTTTTGTCCTAGAGATGTGTTTAGAACCACTATATTGAAGACGGCTTCTTTCTTGGAGCTCACTCTCACCATGGCTCCCATGACCCAGGTTCTTTAGGTTTCCCTCCCTCAGGTCTACCACACTTTGCTTTGTGGGCCCTTTCTCCTTGTCCTGAGTTCCTCAGGGATACATTCCAGACATTCTTCTATTCTAACTCTGAAGTTTCTCATGAGTTAATGTCATCTATTACCATGGATTCAATTCCTCCTTTGTGCTTATGGCCTCCAGATCTCTCTTTGCTGATTAGACACTTCTCTAGCTAGTTCTTACTTGACCACCTTTGGATGATTCACACACCTCATATTTACTCATATTTATGAAAGTTAATGAATCTCTACGAGATTCCATCAGACAAGCAGCAAATGAACACAACTACATCCTCCTCCTCATTGAAATGTTACACTGTGTTGGCAGTTGTTCACATCACACTAAGTCTTCTCATTCTCTCATATCAACGACCCAGCCCTGTTAATTATACTTTCTTACTAATTCTCAAATTTATTATTTTCCATTTTCCATCCTTCCTACTACCATTCCAGTGATCTCAACCACAATGATCCTCTTCTTCAGTCTCTCAAATCTATCCTTGACACAACAATAAATGATTATTTTAAAAGACAAATCCTGGGGCGCCTGGGTGGTTCAGTGGGTTAAGCCTGTGCCTTTGGCTCAGGTCATGATCTCAGGGTCCTGGGATGGAGACCAGCATCAGGCTCTCTGCTCAGCAGGGAGCCTGCTTCCTCCTCCTCTCTCTCTCTCTCTGCCTACCTCTTTGCCTACTTGTAATCTCTGTCAAATAAATAAATAAAATCTTAAAAAAATAAATAAAAATAAAAGACAAATCTTTCTACTTAAAACTCTTCATTTTTTTTTCAATTAATTGAAAGTCTCAAATCTGTTTTCTGGTGTATAAAACCTTTCATGATTGGCCTCCAGCTTACTTCTCTTACTACCAGCATTGAATCCTTTTTCTTTTCATTCACTGAGCACCATTGACTTACGCAAGTTTGGTTCTTAATGTTGTAGTTATGGAGATGAGTATGAAAAATAAGATCCATCTTAAATGGAACTCACATTCCATTTAAGGAAAACATACAATAAAAACACAAAGATAATTTTTTAAAAAGTACAGCAATGTGGTGAAAGGGAAGAGAAGGACAGGGTGAAGGGAGCTATGTTATATGGGGAGGGTCAGTGAAGGGCTCTGAGGATATGATAATTATCACTTATGCGACTTTTTCACTTCCTTATTATACTAACTATTCTTCCCTTCTTTTATTTTTTGGAACCTGAAAGCAACTGACAAACAATTGACAGCAGCTTTTATTCCCTGTTATTTTTGTCTGGAAAATACCTTCTTTTGGGTAACTGCCATTTGTCCTTCAGCTCTCAGCTTAGACAAGACGTTATTAGGGAACCTTCTCCAAATGCCAGGACAGGCTTTCTCACCTTCCTACCATCCCTTTCCTCCACTTTTCCCAGGTCACTCATTACAGTTGTAATTATATTTATTTGTAAGCTTGTCTTACAAAATGACTGCTGGATAGCATCATTTGAACGTCCCACCTTTAGTTAACTATTCTATTCCACAGTCCCTAAGTGCTTTCTCGTTTTCAAAAACTTTGGTTGAGGGGATAAAAAAAATGAGTATGTTCTTGAAGATTTCAAAGTGAAATGTCTATACTTATTGTGTATAGACAAATTGTGTCTAAGCAAACACCAAATAATTCATCTTATTATTGACTTTGCTCTACTGTTCTGACATGATCTGTTTATGTATCTTTCTCTTTTTAGGCTAATACAGCCCATGAGCTAAAACAAAGGCCAAGTCTAATTCTTCTTGGTATTTCTAAGATCTAGACTGTTCGTCATGCTATGTGCTCTCAGGTCATGTTGAATTGACTGAGTCACATGGAATGACTTCAAATCACTGGCCATTTATTTTTAGAGAAATAATTATAATAATTAACATGTCAGGAAATGCTCTTGGTAGTGTTCATGGAACTACTGAGTCTTCTTAGTAGTTGTCTAAAAATAACACTTTTAATCCTCATAATCACTGAGGAAATTATCCCCATTTTAAAGATGAAATTTAGGCACAATAAAATAACTTGCTAAGTGAAATAACTTGTCATATAGCTACTGTTATAGACTGAATATATTCTTCCAAAATTCAGATGTTGAAACCTAACCCCCAAGGGGATGGTATTAAGAGGTGGGGCCCTTGAGAGATGATCAGGTTGCGAGGGTAGAGTTCTCATGAATGAAGTTTGTACCCTTGGAAAAAGGGTCCCAGAGGACTCCTTTGCCACTCTACCATGAGGGAACATGGCTAGAGGATCACCATCTGTGAGCCAGGAAGAAGGCTTTCATCAGACTGTGAATCTGCCAGTCTTGATCTTGGACTTCTCAAGTCCCAGAACTGTGGGAATAAATGTCTGTGGTTTTTAAGTCACCTGTTCTATGGTCTTCTGTTGTAGGAGCCTGAATCAATTAATACAGCTACCAAGTTGCAAAGCTAGAATTGAATACAAGTGATCTGACTCCAAAGCCCATAAACTTAACTATTACTTTTTGTTCTCTGCATTTTAATATTCCAGCCTCTTTAACTTTTATCTAATAGTTAAGATTAAAGTCAGCATGCAGAATACGTATTGTAAGGTCTTTTTTATTTGCTGGTTCTGATCCTAAAATCTGGCAAACAACTTTCTAGAAGGCAGTGTAGAAAAGGAGACATGAGCATTGTATTTACCACATAAAAACAAACTAGTTGTTCTGAGGGAGCAAAACTAATCAGGAAAACATTTTATCTTCTGAAATGCAATGGAAGTCCCCTCGACAACACTCTTACATTAATTATAATGAAGTGTTTTCTTCGTGAGCCGGGAAAACCACTGCATACTTGCCATGTCATAATCTAAGAAGACATCGCTTGAATTATCATTTGAGTATGCAGAGCTAGCTTAATGCAAGGCCTTGTCTTTTTCATTCTAAAAATGTTTCATAATGTAGGGAAAGGAATATAAGCTTCATTATGTTCGATAGACTTCTTACGTCATTTTTTCCAGAAAAATTATGCATTCATTCTACTTTAAGTGTCATCATTAGAAAATAGAGACAGTCAGGTTTTTGTGTCTCAATTATATACATATATATACAAATATATAAATATATATATACACAAATATATATATTTATATATACAGATATTCCAAATGTAGATACGTGTGTGTGTGTGTGTATATCTTAAGAGATGTAAGCTGGAGGCCAATCATGAAGGGCTTTATACACCAGAAAACAGACTTGAGACTTTCAATTAATTGAAAACAAATGAAGAGTTTTAAGTAGAAGAATTTGTTTATTTATTTATATATACACATGTGTGTATCTATATATGTGTGTATATATGTGTGTGTATATATATACACATATTTGTGTATATATATATATATATTCCAAATATGGATATATGTATATATATTGTCCAAATATATGATAATGATGGATTTTTATCATTATCAGTCATCCTGATTATAAAGACCAGAATCAAATTATCTCAACTCTAGGAAATAATCATGTTCTGAGAGCTCATCTAAGCCTGAATTTCTCTATATCTACTTTTCCAATGATACAAGGAAGTGGGCACAAGGAGGATTCAAGCTCATATAGGATACAGGAACCAATCGTCCTGAAATTTCACTGACTTGAAATAAAGAACAATAAAGGATACTGCATGTCCACTTTGAGTGGTAATTCTTGTCACTGTGTTTCTCACTGACCTCAGCTAACAGGGCGATCACTCTCTGGAACATTAGCAGCAGCAACAGTCGAAGAAAACTGGGTCCTGATGGGACTCATGTTGGTTAACAAATTACTCCAGACCAGAAGTGGAACTGACCACTGTGCTCAAAACCCATGAGCCAGCACTACTCCCAGACCATCCCTACCATGGAACAAAGAGGTACAACTCTACCCTGTTCCTGGGAGGAAGACAAAGCCAGCATGAGTAGCAGAGGGAGTAGGGGCGGGAAGGTTTCCACTATTTTTATTTTTGAACCAGGAACAAGGATTCCTAGAGGCGTAGAATTGAGGACAGTGTGGATTATGATCTGATCACTATTTATGATATATTCTCAGAGAACTACAGCAGCTTTATTAAACTCGCTGCTTTATAAGAAACAAACAAACAAAAATGCCTAGTTAATTAAAATATAGCATAGAGCACAAACCTGCCTTGATCTTCAGCCAAAAATGTCTTCAAACCTTAGTGACGGGTCAAATTTCAGTACAATCAATTGTAACAGGGTGTAAAAAATAGAGTTCAGGTAGCATTCTGAAGCACACATTTAATCTAAGAGTGATAATAGGTTGACCAGCTGGTAGAGAGTAAACATAGGCAGGCTGCAAACCAAAGATAGGCATGGGAATGAGTTTGCTTGTGCTGCATCGTATGGAATCCACCCAACAGATAACCATAATGCTCATCTCCATCTCTTAATATCCACACCACAACACTTTGTGGTGTAACTTATATGTGCCTATGCTCTCTGAAGCCATTTGATTTTTGTGTTCTCTAATTCAGAAGAACAGACGAGTTGCATTTATCTCAGACAATCCTTCATAAATACATTTACTTTTATGCTAACTTTTGGTCAGATTATCGAGTAGCAACAATTTCAGAATACATTCCTTTACAAGTACCTTGGGTGAATTGTATTACAAACATGGCACCAGTTGGTATAACCAAGAAGCCTAGCAAGATTCATGTCTTTACCTTACCCTGCATCAATGTGGTTAAATGGATTGTCTCCTGAGACCGGTAATGCATCAGACTACAGCTCACAGATGACAATGCATTAGTGGGTAAATATTTATTAGATTATAACCCAGACTATTTACTTATAGTAAATTATACTTATTAAATTATAAATTATAACCCAGACTACTGTGAGTCAAGAGCTTATAGAAAGAATTTTAAAATGCATTTACAAGGAGCACAACTTAAATTTAAGACTAAGTCATCGATTCAACCAGAAACAGGAGTTGGCCTCACAAAATCGCATATAAACTTACATGTTGGCTCTCCAGACCTGTAAAGGAAGGTACACTTTCCAGGAACTACTTCCAGGTAAATATTTTGTCAATTATCTTCTCAATCTAAATTTGCTTTTTATTTGAGAAAGAGGCATAGCAAAACATCACAGATTATTGCTTTTTATTAGCTAAAATAGCCCTTCACCAGGATGATCTTTCTCCCTTTAATGACAATCAATCCTGATGGAGGCTCCCAGGTCCTTAGAATTGTCAAGGAAACTGTGAGGAGCAGTTCTGGCTGAGGGATGGACAAGTGACTCAAGCATTTAACCAGATGCTTCTTTTGTGAGATATGCTGGAAGATTTCCTGCTTGGGTGCTATTTTTTTCTGGGGATTTTATTTCACATCACAAAGACGATTCCTTAATCTTGGTTTTGTAAAATCCAGAATGTAGTACGTTTAATCTCCCATTTCTCCCTAGTGTAAAGCCTGTATGAGAACTCTGTGTTCTGTCATTTTTCTAGGAAAAAATATTAGTTGCAAAATCATTTTGAGCTTCCTTCCAGACCTAAAGCGAGAGAGAGGCAAGGGACAGAATAAACAATGTTTTAGAAACAGGTGTTAAAGGAGAGTGAAGTGGCTGTTGAAAAAGTGAGAGAAACTGTCTGGAGGACTGCCTTCTTGAAACATTAGGCAGTGAGTCACACACACAAGGTTTTGTGAGTTTGGACATTTATGGTCCCAGAGGGCTGTTCACAACAGCAGAGTCCTTCCAATGTCAGGTTCATACTGATTACGATCTTCATAACCCTTCGTGAATGAAAGATGCTTCGCAAGCAATATTTATTTTCCATATATAAAAGTTTTTATTTTAAAAGATGAAATTGTCAGAGAGAAGAGCTGCAGCTTTCCTAAATAATGGACTTGGCCAATCCCCCGAGTCACCAGATAGAAAAGTTCGGCCAAAAAAGCTATGGGATTTGGAAAGGTCATCTTGTTATCTCTGACTTCTGCTTCAGTTCTGAGAGTTTTGCCATCCTCTCTTCTACAGGACAAGGCTCTGATGTTTACCATTTATATGAAATTATGAAATCTAGATATCACTGCCAAGGCTTCTGAGGTGCATACTATCAGTTACTGAGATTTCTTAATATATTATCTTTTTTAACTGCTCCATTAAGGTTGAATTCTGTGACTTCTCTCTCCTCTGCATTTTTGTCCTGGAGGCTTTGTATTTCTATAACATCAACTTTATTTTAACCATGTTCGCTTCATCTCTGAGGTCAAGACCTTCACTGACAACTTCACACGAATTACAAAGACAGAGAAAGCTTGTTAGTTGCTTAACAAAAATGATGTTGGGAGCGTGTTTGTTATTCCATTGGTGAAGGGGAGGTTTCCATCTGTTTCTGCCTAGAGGGTTCTTGGTATGAATCTAGGATATGCGTGAATGCAGTAAAGGGAGTTTCTGACATTATTTAAGTAAAATTGTCTCTAAGTGGCATATAGTTGTTTTGTTTTTAAATACAGTTTGATGCCAAAACCATTGTATTATATCATATTTTTAAAAATTAAAATTTGTGATTTGATTATATATTTTTTCCTAATGTGACATCAGATTGAAGAATTTAGGCAGTGGCTCTGCGTCTGTGTCACCTACAAAGGACATGCTTGGTAACTGTTAATTTTCAGCTTAGTGAAATCTAGTAAGCCTAATAAATGTAGGTTCCAACATTAAATGTAGGACCAGAGATATCTATCAATTTCTACCCTTCTTATTATAGGACCTACCTTATGTTTAGGAATTCTCTGTTTACAGATAATAGATAAAATGCTAATAAATTTGGATGACATTCACATGCATTATAGTCTGTGATTTTTAACAAAAAGGGAATGAATAAATAATTCTTTAATTTTCTATACTTTTTTCTTTTTTCCCTCTTTTCCCTAAGTGAATTTAATGTGAAACTAAATTATTAGTATATTCAATGCATTTTTAAAAAATTAAATCTATTGCTCACATCAAATATGATATTATAAGTTACATATGATTATTAAAATTCTGTCACATTAAGAAATTAAAAATGAACCAACTTGTACCATATTTGTACTGAACTTAACTGAAATAATTTTAGTTAACTATATTTAGAATAAATATTAGAATGTTGCACTTAAATGGTGAGGACCAAAACATTACTGACAGTAATAGTTATTGTTGTATTAATAAGATTATTATGTAGCCTCTCCCCCCTCATTTCCTCATTTATATCACTGCCAACATTTACAGCTTACTCTCCTTTAAAAGTGCAGGGGTTCTTTGTTTGTTTATTTGTTTTTTGAGAATGAGTATTAACTAGATAAGAACATAATAGTTAGTATAGGTCTTCCAGTTTTCTTCATATCCCTGTCTTTTCAGTGTAATCTCACATAGAGATCTTTGTGTGCCCACACAGTGATGGTATCTAAATAAAAATATAATAGTTCAACTGATATTTTCTAACATTTATAATCACTTCTATAATTGGTGTCTTTAGGAAGAGTAAAACAATATAAAATCTATTGTTGTTGTGTCCTATAAAACCAATGTTTTCATTATACTATAAGGTAAATACATACAACATTTAATTTTTTTCATTAATCTGGTGATTTTCAGGGGAAAAATATGGTTCTACACAAAAGTAACTCAATTGAGTTTTTATATTCTTTTAGAAAGATATGAAAAAAATGACAGATGACTAAGTAAATGTTTAAAAGTTCTTATCTTTAAATATATGCATGATATTTACTCAGTAGACACATACAGATTTAGGTTCTGAGGATAGAAACATGTAGAAGACCTTTTGTTCTCTCAAAAATCTACTCCTGATGGGTTTCACAGACAAACTGAATGGGGAAAAAAGTTAAAAGAAATTGTTTGATTCACAGACCTGTACCCCTGGGGATAAAAATATATGTTTATAAAAAATAAAAAAAGTATAAAAAAAAAAAAAAAAAGAAATTGTTTGAGATAAATAGCTTTTGGTGCAGAATTTGAGATTTTCATAGGCTACAGGCTTCTGGGTGTCTGTGAAGTATTTAACTGATTATCCACATTTGAAATTTCAAGTGTTTCTTATTTTCTAACATTTAGAAATGAGGTGGCCATGTTGGTGGGGGCAGAGTCGGAGAAATTCATGTAGAACTTTCCAGGAATCCTTCTCTCGTTCCTCTCTCCATCCCTTTTTATCTCTTCTTGTTTCCTTGAGTATTTACTAATATGGCAAAGTCTTATTTACCTGAAGGCCACCATGGACTCCTGCCTTTCCCTTACTCCTCCAGGTCCAGTTCATGAGCAAATTCTGTTTCACTTCCAAATATTTTCTTTAAAATACCCACCTCTTTCTACATTTATCTCCTATTTTCCACCTCTATTGTTACCAATGTAGCCAGACCATCGTCTGCTCTAGACTCTGATAGCTTACTTGGCAGTTTCTCTGCTTCCATGTTCACCCTTCTATCTGATCTTCAAATAAAAGTCAGAATGATTACTTCTCTCTTTAAAATCTCCTGAAGTCCAATCAAAATAAACCTGATCTTTAGAAAACCCTCCATTGACATGGCTCTATGATCACCATTTTTTCTCACTCGTTCTGCTCTAAGCACAGTGTTAAGGGGGGTCCCTAGCTTTATACAACTATGTAAAATTGCTGGCAATAGAAGTATTGTTACCCCCTCCTGGTCACCTAATGCAGGCACCACAGGAATGACAAAGAGCTCCATATTCCAAGAATTGAATCACAGGAATCTTCTTGGTTTGGGCCATAACATGTTTGATTTATTATGACACTGTAGAGGACAATGCAAGAGGAAATATCAGAGAGGAATCTGAGCTCTATAGTTCTCAAGGTGCTGGCTAAGGTATATCCTTTGAGATTTTCTACCCTGAATTTTACTTAACTGATTTCCAAACTTCTTTGTATCCTGCAGGAGACGTATTGGCATACAGCCTGGACAAAATACTAAGCAGTTATATAAACTAATGATTTATTGTTTCGTCCTCCTCTGTCTGATCATCTTCCATTAGTTTCCTGAATTTCATTTTGTTTTCCTACTTCCTAGATTTTGTCAGTAAGAGGATGATGGATATTTCAGTGGCAAGACTTTTAGGTATCTGAGGGTTCTTTTGTGAGGTTGAGAATAGAGCGGATCATAAGGTATATGATTTAGCCATCTGTTCCTAAGGCAAGTGTGGCCCCTCACCTCTTGCCTTTCTAGCCCCGCCAAATCACAGAATCAGAATTGCATTTTTTAGATTTTTCTATCTTTTGGAATTATCCTTTCCAATAGATTAATTCTTCTTGTTTATCCTGGGTCTTCAGTGTCTTCCTGAATATTCCTGAATTCTAATGTACATAGCTGAATATGCTCAATCTCTCATTCCCTAACTATCACAAAACCTAAAATGAGGGCGCTTGGGTGGCTCGGGTGGCTCTGGTGGTTAGACATCTGCCTCTGGCTCAGGTCACGATCTCCAGGTCTTGGGATCAAGCCCCACATCGGTCTCCCAGCTCAATGCGGAGTCTGCTTCTCCCTCTCCCTCTGCTTATGCTCTCTCTCTCTTTCTCTTAAGCAAATAAATAAAAAATCTTAAAAAAAAAAACCACAAGAAATCTAAAATGATATGGTCACTCTCTCTTAAGATATCATTTTGTTAATGAATTATTTTTGTGTGTCAGACATAAATCTGTTATCACATTTCCAGTGGTCATTGTCTCTATGATCTGAGAAATATAGAGTCTTTGTGTACATTTAGGTATATAATTGAGCTCATAGTTGAAAATTTATTCCTTCCCTGAAATCAGAGTGAAATTAATGATTTTTAAAAATCTTTCCTATGTCTTAAGAAAATGAAGCCATTCCAAGATTTTCTTTCCTTTAAAAAACAAAAACAAAAAACTTATGTCTTCATCCTGTTTGTTTGTTTGTTTTTTTAATGTGTTGCTTTCTTTATTTCTGCCTCCTCCACTCTGATCTCCATGCTCTCCTAATTCTGCCTTAATGTTTGTATTCAAATGTCTTTATACTCTGCCTCATAGAAGCTGTAGCTTTCTGAAAGGGAGCATTTTGTTTTCTTCTCTGGTTGACAACTTATTGAATGAATGAGCTTTCATTTCTCTTTAGCATTTGGGGGAAAATCACTGAGTAAACTGGCAATTTCCTTTACAAATTGACTATGGAACTTCAACTATTATTGAGAATCCTTGAGATATTCATATATATATATATATATATATATAAGTAAGCATTGGGACTTATTAATCTTATAAATAGATTTGTAATTTTCACCTGAACAATATTTTATAAAGCACTAGTTGAAGTGGAAATTAAGTATTAAGTTGAAAATTCAATTAATTATTAATAAATGTAGATTTTATTTTGCAAGACAGCCATTAAATTTTATCTAGGCAGTGTGAACATTGTTAAATATCAAGTTCTTCCTATTTGAAGTAACTTTTTAGTGATAAAATGTCCTGCCATCAACTTTTGTTTATTTAGGTACTTTATCCTCATAAATCGAATCATGCAATGCAATTCAATGTGGGAGTTAAGGAAACCATGACAATAGAGTTATAATTCACTTGGCATTACAAGTAGATAGCATCAAATGCAGAAGGAAAGTTAATATAATTTTACTATATCTACATCATTGTAATGAAAATAATAGTGAAGCTTATTGGAAGCTAGACAGGATTACTTAATTTAGATAGCAGAAATTTTTCTTAGAAGTCATCCCGTGAGGAAAATAATTCTATTGCTATTTGCTAAATGGATTAAAAGAGCTTCCTATGTTTTATTTCAGCATACGTTGTAAAATGGAGTACTGGGTTTTTTTACAAACCTCATAGAGAGAACAGTTTTTTTTTAAATTCTGGCAGCTCCACATGGACTAAAATCATGATATTAGATAAGCTTTCCTTTTCGTTGACCTGTGGCAACTTAAAAACCAAAAGGGGGAAAAAAACCCATAAAAATAATAAGTGCTGGGGCACCTGGATGGCTCAGTGGGTTAAAGCCTCTGCCTTTCGCTCCGGTCATGACCCCCAGGGTCCTGGGACTGAGCCCCACATCGGGCTCTCTGCTCAGCGGGAAGCCTGCTTCCTCCTCTCTCTCTGCCTGCCTCTCTGCCTACTTGTGATCTCTTTCTGTCAAACAAACAAAAAAAACTTTTAAAAAAAGTGCTATACACAGCATTATGGACACCCTTATACAATACATGTGGGAGTGTAACTGCTGTAAATTTTTTTGGAGAGATATTTGGCAATACGTATCTATACGTACGGTCATCAGTGTAGTGATTCCAGTTGTAAGAATTTATACTAAGGAAAAAATGCAAAATATATATAAAGCTATACACACACATATATATTCATGAATAGAACATTCATCATGTAAATATTTATTATTGTATCAGTCTTAATAGTAAGCATATTACTATAACACATCCATGCAGTAAGACAAAGGTTGATGATTGCATATATGTGAATTTTCTATGTAAAAATATTAAATATCTATAAATAATTGTGCAAATATGAGTGTGTGTCCATTTAGTACACTTACCTTTGGTAAGGAAGCTCGCGATCCTGAGCTCTGGGTGGTCATGGTCAGCACAGTAGTTATTCCCAAGGCTACCCTGGCTGGCGCAGCATCCATATTGATCCAGAATGAAACCCAGGAGAGGATAACGATCAGGAGACTGGGAATGTACATCTGGATCAGGTAGTATCCCATTTGTCGTTCAAGATGGAATCGCACTTCTATACATGTAAATTTTCCTAATTGGTTATAAAATAAATGCAGTAGTTGGTAAAAATAGGTCTTCATGATGACATCAAAGGTCACATTTTCCCCCCACATTGTGTCCTATAATTTTCCACTACAATGTAAAGGGGTCTTAAATCATATATGCAAATTGGTTTCTGAAAAAATAGTTTTCTTATTTTCTGCTAGCATATGGAAGCAACATGAGAGTACACTTTCCAGAAAATAGTGTGTCATTTTATGACTTCACATTTGGTTAGCATTTCAAACTTTGAAAATACTTAATGCTATATTATTTTACTTGATTCCAGCAATCATTTCTGAGATAGGAGAAATGCGTATCTAATATCTGAAAACTGTCCTTACTCATTCATTCTGTCTGGTACTTCTTAGTACTTATTGGGAGCCAGGTGCTATTTGTTCCAGAGGCCTTTACATTTACTTTAGAGTATGTGCTAAAGGATAAATTCAATTAAAGATGAATAATTCCTTAAATGCTATTCATGTAAGTTAATTTATGCATTAATAATTTGGAAACTATTAATGCAAAAAAGGGCAAAACATGTTGTTCTCCATCAATAAATCTGAATATAATTTAAAAACACACCTACTAAAAAACCCTGAGATATACATGTTCTATATATTCATGCCCTATGACTCTATTATGGTAAGTATTTAATAGAGGAATAAATCATGTCTTAATTAATCATTTTGTTGATATCCCTGTTTATTCTCTGGTTATACTCCCTACTACCATGACAATGTTATCTCTCCTTAAAATAATTGTTTATCTGAATAACCCAAATCTTGGTTTTTATTCTCTCCTTATTCTAACTATGTTAAGAGGGATAAGGTCAGTGAATTAACATGCTGATCATTTTAGGTGACATCCTTTGATCCAGTTGTGAAAGAGAAGCAAAGAGCACATCCAAGAAGCTTGCTGGGTATTTTTAGATCGATTTCAGTGCACAACTTCCAGGAGTATGGCTTGAGCCACGTGCTGCTGTGATTCAGAGGCACAAACAATGGATCAAGGGATGGATGAGAGTCCAGGGCTTAAAATTCCTAATAAAGTTTCAGAAACTGGGAAAGTTGGATTCCACTCTTAGGTGTTTAGGGATCAGAAGGATACAAGTAAGCTATCTATGATCCTTTTATCAATTTATCAACTACATACAGAATGCCTAAAAATTCTTGAAATATATGAATTACTTTAGGTTTTTAAGATTCTATTGAAATACAAAAATTTTTAAATAATGAAATAGGGCAAGAATAACAACTATTTTCATGATACCATCATTAGATTATCCAAGTAACCTCAGGGTGCCTGTGTTGGGGTTAATGTAGAGCATGAAAGCATGAAATAATAGCTGGCTTGCTAAAAGGTAACATGAAGGTGAATATAAAAAGGCCACCGAGGGTGAGGGAAGGTTTGGGAGAAGGGCGTGGGCCTTTGGAATGTGGACACCTGCGTGACCACTCTGCCCTGAGAATGCTGTGAGAGTTGCCTTCCCAAAGCTTCCTTAGCCCAAACAGACACCCTGTGATCTATGATGCATGCATTGCTCCTTAGTCTATGTTTAGCAGAACTCCTTGAACATGCAGATTAGCATATCGTATCTTTCCAGCAAACAGATCCTCCTTGTTACAGTAAGACTGCTTGTCACACATTACTTGCTTGAGAAACAGTGATATTTACGATTACCCCAAAGGACCAATAAAGGTGGGAACAAAGAAGAGCAAAGGGTCTTTGTCTCTGAGCATTGACCCCCTCTGCAACGCCCTCCCCCCCCCCCCCGTCATCTCTCTTTTTTCACAACAAAGTGTAGAGTAATGTTTCATCTTCTGGTACAGGGATTGCTGGCCATTCCCGGCATGCCTGGGTGGCACAGTCGTTTTAGTGTCCAAGTCCTGGTTTCGGCTTAGGTCATGCTCTCAGGGTCATGGGATCAAGCCCCCTATCAGGCTCTGCACTCAGATTCTCACTGCCTCTCCTTCTGCTCCTTAACCCGTTCCAACCTTCCACTCTAGCCAGCTCATGGGCATGTGTGTTTGCTCTCTCTCTCTCAAATAAATAAATACGTAAATCTTTAAAAAAAAAAAAAAGAGAGAAAAATAAATTAACCAAGTAATACCATGATGAGATTAGTAATAATTACTGACGGTTTGGGTACTTTGAATACATTCTGTAAGGTTCATGTAATCCTCAAAAAAAATATAGATATATATAAATATATATTTATATATATATTCTCATCGTACCTTATAAAGAGTGTTTTCATAGCTATCACTGAGAGGAAAAATAATGGTATAGTGTATATATACAAATAAATATATACCATGTGTGTATTTGTGGCTCTAGAGAGAAAAATGAATAAGTGACAAAAGTTCTGATATACTAACACTGGCACAACAGGACTGGAGCTTCTTCAAGCACATTTATATTTTTACTGTGATTTTACTATATTTTAATTTATTTAATTATTTATTATACTTTTCAGACTTAAAGTTTATTTTCTTCAGGTGATTCAAAATTTATTTTGATTAATTGATTCATTTTCTTGTCAAAAACAAAAAAAGTACAAAAAACCCCCCTGCATTCTAGTCTCAATGCTCCTTCCAAAAACAAAAAAAACAACAACAAAAAAAACCTAGAGACAATAAAAAGAATATTACAGTTCATCGATAAAAGGACACATAATCCAATATAAAAGTGGGCAAAAAATTAACAATTTTATATCATTTGAGATATTTATATTTGGTTGTCTGTGATTTATAATGAAAAGTATACTGGCTGTGGGACACCTGGGTGGCTCAGTTGGTCAAGCTTTGGACTCTAGATTTTGGCTCATGTCATGATCTCATCATCATGAGATCCAGCCCCAAGTCCAGTCCTGGCTTAGCACCGAGTCTGCTTGAGATTCTCTCCTTCTCTTTCTCTCTGCCACGTCCCCCACCCCCACAGCAATACTGCCTGGCTTGTGTGCTCTCTTTTTCTGTCTTTCTCTCTCTCTCTTTGTCTCTTTCTAAGATAAATAAATAAATAAAGAAAGAAAGAAAGAAAGAAAGAAGTATCTTGGCTCCGAAGGATGAAACAAAAAAGGAGAATCAAATTATTAAAATAAGGTATGGAAGAGGGGACATTACTACTGAGAGAAATTAAAGGATAATAAGGAAGTATTATGAATACATTCCAAAAAGTGGAATGTCTTAGATGAAATGGACAAATATATAGAATGACATATATTACTTAATCTTATTCAAGAAGAAATAGAAAATCTGAACAGACCTACAAAAAGTAAAGAGGTTAACTTAGTAGTTTTAAAACTTTACAAGGGAAAACTCAAGACCACAAAACTTCTGTTAAATATCTAAAGAAGATGGATACCTGGGTGGCTTAGTTGGTTAGGCATCTGCCTTTGGCTTAGGCCATGATCCCAGGGTTCTGGAATCGAGTCCTGCATTGGGCTCCTTGCTCAGTAGGAAACCTGCTTCTCCCTCTCCCCCTGCCTGCCACTCCCTGCTTGTGCTCTCTCAATCTCTGACAGATAAATAAAATCTTTAAGACATAAAAATCTAAAGAAGAATTAATAATAATCATTTATAAAATCATCCAGGAACTAGACAGCATGGAATAATTCCTAACTCATTCAGTGAGCTCAGTATTACCCTGATAGTAAAACCAGACAAAGATATCACAGGAAAAAAAGGTATATAGACAATCTCTTGTGAATATAAATATACAAACCCCAGAGAAATATTAACAAACTAAATCCAGCAACATATGGGAAGAGTTATACATCATAACCAGTCAGAACTTATGGAATGTAAGCAAGTTTGGCTTAATGTAATACAAGTCAGTGTAATATACTATATAAAAAGAACAAAAACAAAAACATATGATCATCTCAATAGAATTAAAATTGTCAAAAATCCAATAGTCTTCCATAACAAACACACTCAACAAACTAGAAACAGAGGATAATTTCCTCAGTCTGAGGAAATTAAGTATGGTGAAATAGTTAATGGTGAAAAGCTTGCTTAACACTTAATGGTGAAAAGCTGAATGCTTTTCTACTAAATTCTGGAACAAGGCAAGAATGTCTTCTCTTCCCACATCTATTAAACATTGTATTGAGAGGTTCCAGCCAGGATAATTGGGCAACAATTAAGGAAAAGTTATTTAAATTGAGAAGGAAGTAGTAAAACTATCTCTATAAGCAGAAGATATTACCTTGTACAAAGGAAATCCTGGAGAATTCACTAAAAATCTAGTTGAACTGCTGGGTTCAGCAAGGCTATAGGATACACTATCAGTATACAAAAAATAATCATGTTTCTATACACTAGCAATAAACAATCAAAAAATTAAATTGAGCAAACAATACCATTTACAATAAAACCAATAAAATAAAAGACTTATAAAAAATTTAACAAAAGAAGTTCAGGGCTTCTATACTAAGAAACACAAAACATAGTTGAACAAAATTAAAAAATTGGAACAAATAGAAAATCATTCTGTAGTCATTAATTAGAAGACGAAATATGGCTAGATCAGAATACTTCCAATATTGCTCTATAAATTCATTGCAATCTCTACCAAAATTTCAACTGGCTTTTATGCAGAAATGTATGAGCTGATCCTAAAATTATTATGGCAATGCAAGAGACCTAGAATAAAAAATATAGCCCTTAGGGTAAAAAGAACAAATTTGTTGGACTCAGATTTCCCCATTTCAAGACCTGCTACAAAGCTATAACAACCAAATAGGATAATTTCATAAGCATAAATATGCAGATCAATGGAATAGAATCGGAAGTCCGGAAATAGTCATTCATGGTCAACTGATTTTTAACAAAGAACTAAAGCTATTCTATAGGGAAATTATGGTCTCCTCAGCAGATGGTACAGGGAGAACTTTGTATTCACATGCAAAAGAATGAACTTCCACTCTATCCCATACTATTCCAAATGGATCATAGATCTATACATAAATTCTAAGCTACAAAATTCTTAGAAGGCATAGGAGTTAATCTTTATGATCTTAGGTTAGGCAACAATTTTTTTTTTTAATATGATACCAAAATCACAAGTAACAAAAGAAAAAAAAAGTGATAAATTTGGCTACCTCAAAATTAAAAGTTTTTGGCCTCAAATGACATCATTAAGAAAGAGAAAAGACAGGGTGCCTGGGTGGCTCAGTGGGTTAAAGCCTCTGCCTTCGGCTTAGGTCATGATCCCAGGGTCCTGGGATCAAGGCCTGCATCAGGCTCTAGCTCAGTGGGGAGCCTGCTTCCTCCTCTCCCTGCCCGCCTCTTTGCCTACTTGTGATCTCTGTCTGTTGAATAAATAAAATCTTAAAAAAAAAAAAAAAAAAGAAGGAAAGAGAAAAGACAACATACCAGCTGGGGAAAAGTATCTGTAAATCAATAATAAAAAGAGAAATAACTGACTTAGAAAATGGGCAAGGGAATCTAGTAAACAACTTTTTCCAAAGAAGATATGCAAATACCAATAAGCAAACGAAAAGATGCTCATCCTTACTCATTAGGGAAAATGCAAATCAAAACCACAATGAGATGGTACTTCACTCACTAAAATGGCTGTAATAAAGAAGATAGACAATGACAAGAGTTGGTTAAGATGTGGAGAACAGGAATACTGATTCATTGGTGAAAGGATTGCAAAAGGATGTGAATACTTTGAAAAAGTTTGGTGGCATATATTTACCATATGATCCAGCTTTCCACTCCTAATTCCAAATGCAAGAAATATGACATACATCCACCCCAAAACTTGTATGTGAGTGTTCGTAAATAGTCCAAAGTTGGAAATACCCCAAATGTCTAGCAACTGGTGAATGAATAAACAAAATGAGGTATATCTATACAATAGAGTACTATTTGGCAATAAAAGGAATGAAGTATTAAAATATGCCACCAGGGGGATGAATCTCAAAACATTCTTCTAATTTAAAGAAGACTATCACAAAGACCACATATGATGCCATTTATATAAAACATCCCCAAATTATAAAGCTATAGAGACAGAAAGTTAATTAGTGATTGCCTGGAGCTGCTGGATGGGGAAGACTGCTAATTGATATAAAGTTTTTTTTTTTCAGGTGATAAAATATTCTAAGATTAGGTTGGAGATTGCACACTTCTGTAAATATACTAGAAATCATTGAGCTGTATTCCTTACACAGTGAATTTAAAGGACCTAAATTAAATCTCAATAGAGTTGTTTTAAAAAATTCTTTAGTTACAAGATGAACAAAGTCTGAGGATCTATTATAACATGGTCGCTATAGCTGATAACACTGTCCTGTATAACTGAGATTTGCTAAGAGAGTAGAACATAATTATTCTCTCACACACAGAAGGGTAAATGGGCGAGGTGATGGATGTGTTAACTAACCTGAAGGGGGAATCATTTCACAGGGTATACATGTGCTAAACCATCCCATTGTACACTCATTATCCTATTATGTCAATTATATACCTCAGTAAAACTGGTGGACAAAAAGCCTTCTTGCCCATACAGATCAAAAAGATCCTGTTTCCTGTTTAGGGTAAATCTGCTCCCAGGGGCAGGTTGTAAGTACAGACACATTTTCCAGGTTCAAATCTACTTTTTCTTTATTTTTTTACTCAACAAATAGGTATTGGGTGTCTCTGTACTTAAGCAGAGCCCAGAAAACTTGGAGTTAGAAAGAATAGCAGTAATTATTGGCTTTTTTTTTTTTTAGATTTTTTTATTTATTTGACAGAGAGAGAGAAATCACAAGTAGGCAGAGAGGCAGGCAGAGAAAGGAGGAAGAAGGCTCCCCACGGAGCAGAGAGCCCAACATTGGGCTCGATCCCAGGACCCTGGGATCATGCCCTGAGCTGAAGGCAGAGGCTTTAACCCACTGAGCCACCCAGGTGCCCCAATAATCATTGGCTTTAAAAAACATTTGGTCATAAGGGAAACCACCATAGATAAGTAAACATATAAATTAAAGATAAAATTTTAGACAGTGAAAGCAGTAAGTTGAAGGTGGTATGTGGGTGTTTAACATATACTTGTCAGGGAGATGTATATTTGAGCAGTCCTGAAGAATGTGAGAATATTTGGTTTGGGATAATTTTGGAAAATTGTATGTATGTATAGAAATATGTATGTGGGGTGGGGTGTGGGGTAGCCAGTTGATGGGTATCAAGGAGGGCACATATTGAGATGAGTACTGGGTGTTAGATGTAACTAATGAATCACTGAATACTACATCAAAAATCAATGATTTACTGTATGGTGGCTAACTGAACATAATAAAAAAATAATAAAATAAAATTTAAATAGCAAAAGAAGAAACCTTTGATCTTGATGGAAGTCCCAAAAGTTCATTTTTGCTTTTGTTTCCTTTGCCTTTGGGGACATGTCTTGAAAGAAGTTGCTGTGACCAATGTCAAAGAGATTTTGCCTATGTTCTCCTGTAGTATTTTGGTAGATTCTTGCCTCATACTGAGGTCTTTTATCCATTTTGAGTTTATTTTTGTGTATGGTATAAGAGAATGGTCAAGTTTCATTCTTCTATAATAGCTGCCCAATTTTCCCAGCATCATTTATTGAAGAGACTGTCTTTTTCCCACTGTATATTTTTTCCTGCTTTGTCAAAGATTATTTGACCATAGAGTTGAGGGTCCATATCTGGACTCTCTACTCTGTTCTGCTGGTCTGTGTGTCTGTTTTGTGCCAGTACCATGCTGTCTTGGTGATCACAGCTTTGTAGTAAAGTTGAAATCAGGCAACGTGATGCCTCCAGTTTTGTTTTACTTTTTCAACATTTTCTTAGCAATTCCATGTCTCTTCTGGTCCCATACAAATATTAGGATTGTTTGTTCTACCTCTTTAAAAAATGTCAGTGGAATTTTTATCAGGATGGCATTGAAAGTATAGATTGCTCTGGGCAGTATAGACATTTTAACAGTGTTTATTCTTCTGATCCATGAGTATGGAATGCTCTTCCATCTTTTTGTGTCTTCTTCAATTTCCCTTTTTAAATTTTTTTTAATTTTTATTAACATATAATGTATTATTAGCTCCAGGGGTACAGGTCTGTGAATCACCAGGTTTACACACTTCACAGAACTCACCATAGCACACACCTTCCCTAATGTCCATAATCCAACCACACTCTCCCAACCCTCCTTCCCCAGGCAATCCTCAGTTTGTTTGTCTTCTTCAATTTCTTTCATGAGTGTTCTGTAGTTCCTCGAGTACAGATCCATTAGCCCTTTGGTTAGGTTTATTCCCAGGTCTCTTTTGGGTCTTGGTGTTATAATAAATGGAATCAATACTCTAGTTTCCCTTTCTATATTTTCATTGTTAGTGAAGAAGAAAACAACTGATTTCTGTACAATGATTTTGTAATCTATCACGGTACTGAATTGCTGTATGAGTTCTAGTAGTTTGGGGGTGGAGTCTTTTGGGTTTTCTGTATAAAGTATTATGTCTGTGAAGGGAGAGAGTTTGACTTCTTCTTTGCCAATTTGAATACATTTTATTTATTTTTGTAGTCTGATTGCTGTTGCTAGGACTTCCAGTAATATGTTGGACAACAGTGGTGAGAGTGGACGTCCTTGTCATGTCCCTGATCTCAAAGGGAAAAGGAGAAGACATTTGCAAATGACACTACAGATGAAGGGCTGATATCCAAGATCTATAAAGAACTCTTCAAACTCAACACACACAAAACAGAACCACATCAAAAAAATGGGCAGAAGACATGAACAGACACTTCTCCAAAGAAGACATACAAATAGTTAACAGACATGAAAAAATGTTCATCATCATTAGCTGTTAGGAAGATTCAAATCAAAACCACACTGAGATGCCACCTTACACCAGTCAGAATGGCCAAAATTAACAAGAAAATAAACAACATGTGTTCGAGAGGATGTGGAGAGAGGGGAACCCTCTTACACTGTTGGTAGGAATGCAAGTTGGTGCAGCCACTTCTTTGGAAAACAGCGTGGAGATTCCTTACGAAATTAAAAATAGAGCTACTGTATGACCCTGCAATTGCACTACTGGGTATTTACCTCAAAGATACAGATGTAGTGAATAAAAGGGCCATATGTACCCCAATGTTCATAGCAGCAGTGGCCACGGTCGCCAAACTGTGGAAAAAGCCAAGATGTCCTTCAACAGACGAATGGAAAAAGAAGATATGGTCCATATATACAATGGAATATTATGCCTCCATCGGAAAGGATGAATACCCAACTTTTGTATCAACATGGATGGGACTGGAGGAGTGAAATAAGTCAAGCAGAGAGAGTCAATTATCATATGGTTTCACTTGTGGAGAATAAGGAATAACAAGGAGAACATCAGGAGAAAGAAAGGAAAAGTGAAGTGGGGGAAATTGCAGGGGGAAACAAAGCAAGAGAGACTGTGGACTAAGAAACAAACTGAGGGGTTTTGGGAGGTGTTGGGAGGGGTGAGCCTGGTGGTAGGTATTAAGGAGGGCACGTATTGCTTGAAGCACTGGGTGTGGTGCGTAATCAATGAATTTTGGAATACTGAAAAAAATTTAAATTAAATTAAAAAATAAATAAGTAGCAAAAGAAGAAGACAAAGAGCAATTACTAAGCCCTGGAGCAGGAATCAGTGTGGCATATGTAAGAAAACAAGCCCCTGTGGCCAAATTACAGAGTAAGGGGAAAACAGAGAAGAGGTTTTCGGGGAGATAGGTAAGGGATACCACCACGTTTGTCATTCTGTGTTACAGCAGCCCTAGGAAACCAATCCACCAACTTAAACTACCTCTAGAGGCCTCTTAGCATCTTTCTAAAATTTGCTTGTCATTGTAATTGCCCCTATAGAGTTGAACAAGGACACTGGTATGGACCCACTTGCCTTTGTCTTTGTGTTGAGATGAACCTTGAACTCTCCACTAAATTAAATATCACTCTCACTGCTGGGTTAAGAAAATGGCAGTGACTTTTTCACCAGATAATGTGACTTGATTAAAGAGATTAAAGAGATTAAAGACCTTGTAAAGTGAAAGGTCAAGTCACAGTCCTGGAAAAGGATGAGCTAAAGAGGAATCATATTTGCCGTAAGGAAATAATAAGAGCAGCAGCTGACGCTAATGAGATGTTCTGGACTAACCACACTGAAGTGATTACTGATTTGTGGGTGGTTTAACAGGTTTTGTAGGAATAGGTTAGGCAGTGAGAATAGATATTGTGAGAATAGCCAGCGCTGGTTAAGAGAAGTAAACAGACCTCATGAATGTGCAAATATCCCATTAAGTCTATAAGTCCTTAACAGCAATATCTTTTCTCTGTCCTCAAAGGTAAAATGCTACTGTGTCAGTGTGAGTAGTAGGAACTTAAGGAAAATAACTTGAAATGCATGAAACTGTAGCCAAGAAGGTTTAAGCAAATGCAGCCTTGAAAGAAAACAAAAACAAAAACAAAACAATTTCTTTTATTTTGTTATCAAACACAGTGTATAATGCCCAAGAAGAGCTAAAAAGTACATTTTATTGTTTACATAGAAATTAAAGGAACTTTTTGGGAAACATCATTAGTATGTAAGTATGAGCTTTTGGCAAAAAGAAAAATAAATATAATTGAATACCAAGTACTTCTTTGGTAATATACAAATCAACTATATAACAATATGCACTGAGTCCAAACATCTGTAAATTCCATATGCATTCATTTTCTGCTCTATGACTATGAAATACACTGAGCTATAAATACTTAAAATAATTAACCAACCGCTATAATTAAGAAACACTGAATATCATAAAACCAGAAGTCATAAGTGTAATAAAGAAAGCTTGACACCTACCTGTGTTGTAATGTTTAGTGCAGTATCGTAAATCTTTCTCTTCTTTCAGCAGAAACTGGGGCAAAGTGAGTCCTTCAGCCACTTGCACAGGTGCCTCATCTTGCCATTCAAAAATGAGATCATTCATTGTGTACCCAACTAGGCAAAACATAATAAAAATATTTATAACGTAAAAAGGCATTCAAAGAAATCCTTTTTTTTTTTTTTAATCTGGTACATTTCACATAGGGCAGGGTGACCAGCATCATCTTAACTCAAAAGATTGAGTTATGCATTGCACAATTCCATCTCACCAAAGTCTACTGAAGTCTAGTCACATGGAATACTCATCAAATAATGTAAGAAAATGTAGTAGGTTAATAAAAAGCATAACACGGCATACAGAAACTTCAAAGGACAGGCATATAAATTCTTTCCTCGGAATGGGCAGCTCCTGAATTAGTTCAACAATTCATTTTGGTTCCACTCCATCAGATATCCCCTTACCTCCTCTCAAATCGTTCAGGGCTCTTTCAACAAAAAGTGAAATTGTCACTGGTCAGGAAAAGACCTAAACTACAATATCTGTGGGGGAAAGTACCAAGGCTTTTATCTTTCTTTCATCATTAACTATTTTAGTTTATGGCATCTGCTTCAATGTTCCAAGTCCTAAAATTAACAATGATATTTTAAATAGAAATGTCAGCTATTCAGAGGAAATCAGAGTACAAAGAAAAATCCATGTGGAGCCATTTGTGGAGGAGGAAACTCTTGCACATACTATTAGTGAATTCAGGATAGAACTAGCTAACACATTTTGTAATAAGGAATCAGTATCTTTTGGTAAATGGAAAATTTATATTTATACAGGAGAGGTACCTAAGAAAAGCAGGATTTCGTCTTTTTTTTTTTTTTCCTCTGAATGAGAAGCTATTGAAATGTACACCCAAAGGCTGCCAGAGGGGGAGACAAAAGCGAATGGTACTTGAGGGGGAGATCATTGTTACAATGTACAACTACCCTGGAGGTAGAGAGAGAGGACACAGGACTGGCTTTTGATTTAAGTCAAATGGACCGATTAAGGAAGCAGAAGCTCTAGACTCATGAAGAAACAAACGAGGGAAATTGTCCCAAACATGTTATCCTGGAGGCAATTTGGTATAGTAGGAAAGCCGCTGTTTAGTGTCTAAAACAGCTGGCATAGAGCAGATTGGGCTGGACAGAGCTATGTGTAGGGAAGGCATGATATGTGAATTTTCATCCCAATTTAGACAGACCAATAGAGAAACTTCATTTTGTTTTTATATTCTAAGGTTTTCTTAGTGTCTTCTGTGAAATGAAATGAGCTCTCTGATATTCCCTCAAAGACAAGCTCTAGTCTCTAATGCTAAGTTATAGGCGGTATATTTAGGTCCTTGCACTAAATAATCAACCACAGTAAATGATTTAGGTATGGGAAACTCTTAATCACACTAGGCTATTTCCTTATGGTCCCTAAAATAGTTGTTTGAAACCAGAAAGAAGATACTGAGTTGGTAGGGGGTCATTCTTTTGTTCTGAATCATTTACATGGATGGTCAACAAAAATAACTAAATGGTAATTTTGTCTCAGTCATCCTTCAAAAGTAACTTAAAAAAATCAATACTCTTACACAGTTCAAAGTGTTTTAACATCTTAATGCTTTCTGTTGGCAGATCTTATACAAGTCTGAGGATGTGAAGAACAGATTGACTAATGAGATCAAGGTGGTGAGTTGAACCGTCTTGTGAGTTGAACCGTCTTGTACCATAATCAACTTCACAACAAGAAATAATTTATTCAGGGAACAAAGAATCCTAATTTCAGCCAACAATCTCATATGGTAACTGCAGGGAAACATGTAAACAAATGACTCAATGCAACCAAACATTTGTTTCTTCAAGGATTTATTTGGTACCAACTGTATGCAAATCATCCTGCTAGGCACAGCCAAAGAGATGTTATTACAGGACAGAAAATTAGTAACGTGGGAAGGGTCCAAAGTACTATGCACATTCAGAAGAACGACATATGATATCCACTTAGGCCTTGTTTGAACTAGACCTTATATAGCAAGACAGTGGCTTCAAATAAAGAATGTAAGAAAAGATAGGTACTCAGGCAAAGAGAAGAGTGTAATTAGTTGAAAGAAACTGCAAACTCCTCTGGTTTATAATAATAGAAATAGCTTCATTTGTCTGGAGCCAGTGTGCCTGAAGGAACAGAGGGAATGAAAAGACACATTAAGGTAAGAGTGTGTGAATTTCAAATTCAGGTTGAAAACCTTGATTTTTCAAAATTCCCTGTGGGCAATGATGAATAATTGGAATCTTTCAAGCAGGGGAGTGATATGACAAAGATTCTGCTTTAGAGACAGTAGCATCAAGATCCACTCATGAGATTTGCAAGGTGCAAACAACTTTCATAATCCTAATAAGACATTTGCCTTTTTCTTCGTGTTGGCATTCGCCCTGATAGTGAAAAAACAATGGGATGGTAAAACTTCAAACGTTTTAGCATAATTACAGACAGTGACCACAAACTGTGTTGAGGGTTATTGTATTTGTTACCACCATATCTTGTAGTACAAGAATAAAAAAGCCAATTTTAAAGAATGTCCATGATCCTTGGGGCACCTGGGTGGCTCAGTGGGTTAAAGCCGCTGCCTTCGGGTTAAGTCATGATCTCAGGGTCCTGGGATCGAGCCCCGCGTCAGGCTCTCTGCTCAGCAGGGAGCCTGCTTCTCCCTCTCTCTGCTGCTTGCCTCTCTGCCTACTGTGATCTCTCTCTCTCTGTCAATAAGTAAATAAAATCTTAAAAAACAAAAAAGAATGTCAATGATCCTTGATGAAACAGTAATAAGTTATTTTAATATATTGTTACACCTGTTTTGGCCAATTCCCACTCTTATTCTTTTTTTTTTTTTTCCACATCCTGATTTTAATTCTTCTGGAAAAATAACTAGGAGTAGGATTACTGGATCATTTGATAGCCCTCTTTTTAAATTTTGCTGCAACATGAATAAACCTTGAGGACATTATGTTACGTGAAATAAGCTCGTCACAGAATAACAAATATTGCATGAGTCTACTTATTTAAGGTATATAAAATAATCAAATCAATAGACTCAAAGTGTAGAATAGCAGTTCTCAGGACCCGGGAGAAGGGAAAATGAGAATTACTAATCCGCAGGCATAAATTTTTAGTCAAACAAGATGACTAAATTCTAGAGATCTGCCGTACAGCATTGTACCTACATCAACAATAATGTGTTATATACTGAAAGGGCACCTGGGTGGCTCAGTTCGTTAAGTGTCTGACTCTTGGTTTCTGTTCAGGTCGTGGTCTCGGGGTGGTTAAGACTGAGTCCCAAGTAGGCTCAATAGGGAGTCTGCTTGAGGTTTTTTTTCCCTCTGCCCCTCTCTAAGCTCCCGTATACTCTTTCTCTAAAATAAATAAATAAATAAATAAATCTTTAGAAAAATTTAAGATGGCAGCTGTTATGCTAAGTATTCTTATCACAATACAGTACATTTAGATTTTTTTAAAAGGTCACTTGCATTCTTGAGATGGCAAAGAAAAAAAGCTCTCATTCTTTCCCAATGGTCCATGAGGAATGTTAAGTCAGAGGCAATATTTATTTCTTTATCTCTTTTTGTCAAAATTAAGGATTAATTAAATATATATTTAAGGAAAAAATAAGAAGTTGAAGCAACATCAAAGTTTCAAGTCTAAGTCACTGATAAGTAGTTGTGCCGCAGTCTTTAACTTACATCTCATGTCTTTAGAGTAGCCTTCTCTGACTGTCTTATAAAAAGGTTTTTGTCCAATCAGTCAGCATTAGTTTTTTTAATTCACTTTTCCCATAAAATTTATCTTTATTTGAAATTGTATATTTTCAACAGTTTAGGGGGCATTTTTCTACCTAGCTTCCTACGACTGAAACTTCATAAAAGCTGAGATGATTCCATTTTAGTCACTGACATATTTTTCAGTACCTAAAATATTACATGGCATATAGCAGGTTGTTTGAATATTTGAATTAGAAATGGAGAAGGAGGCAGGGGAGGTGTGTGTGTGCATCTGTGTGCGTGTGTGTGTGTGTGTGTGTGTGTGCTCTCACATATGATGATCTTATTGGGGACTACCTTGAGCTTAAGATATCAGCCAGAGATGCAGGCGTTGTCATAATCTGACACTGACTTGTGTGTCAAAAATACTTGAAATCACACCTATATATTGAAAGTGAGGTCAAGATTGAAGATAAAGTTTTGAGAGTCACCTATATATAGATGACATTAAAATTACATACCTTGATTTGCCAAGACAACCCCACATTACTTTATTTCCCTCAGATCCTCTCTTAGCATGTGTTCTAAGTTTTTTCTTTTTTAAAATATTTTATTTACTTATTGGAGAGAGAGACAGAGACCCAGATAGTGAGAGAGGGCTATCACCTAGATAGTTCTCTATCACCTAGATAGTGAACAAGGATGACAGGGAGAAGCAAGGCTCCCCACTAAGCCAGGAGCCTGATAGGGGACTGGAACCCAGGACTCCGGGATCATGACCTGAGCCGAAGGCAGACACTTAACCTACTGAACCACCCCTAGATTTCTCATTTTTAGATTAGGTATTATTAAGCACTGTTCTAAAATACATCATTGTTGGTTCAATAGATCCTTCAATTTTACTTCTAGACTCTCCCATGGTGTAAGAGTATGAGACTATTTTACTATCTTAAATTAATATTATGTTAAATCTGTACAACAGCAAATATCAGGAATGGTCCATCTTTACCAGACCCTTTCAGTAGCAAAAAACTAGTGTGTCCTTTTCAGAGGCAGCTGACTCCTGATCTGAGTAGTGGCGGAAGTGTTCAACTTTTCCCCCCTGCTGCCCACGTGGTGTACAAACCTGTGACATCTGTGAAGTGTCAGTGAAAGTATCCAAGTGTCATGGAAAATTACAAGATCCTTGTCAGTGAAAGCAGAGTAGTGCTGCTATGGGCCATACAGAAAGCAATCTGAACGCTCTGAAACCTACACCTATTTTATTATTTGGCAACACTCTTAAATCTTGCAATAAATCCTTCTGTCAGCAATGGGCTAAAAGAAGAGAAAGTTCAATATTTATTGAAAAATTAAGCACCAAATTCCATTTTACAACAAGGTTGATGATGAATGTGCAACTTAAACAAGACATTGTTTATAGTTAACATTCACAAAAGCTCCGTCTACATAAAAAAACATGAGACACACAGAGCTAAAAACACATCAACATCGATTTCAAATGTTATAGTCCTTTTAAGGATGCTGCCCCAAGACAGTTATCTGACACGTGCATTTGTAGGGGCAGGATTTACACATTACTCTATAAAAAAATCAGTTTTTATGTAGATAAAATCATTGTTTTTCTGAATTAATTTCATTCTTTTTTAAATTCATTTTTTCTTGGAAAATGGTGTAACAGGAAATTTGCAAGCAATTAAATGACGTTAGGCTTGTTTCAGTATCATTTCCTGCTTTAAAGAGAAAATTGGCTAAATTAATTTTAAATTAGTTTTTAAATCTAATTCTATAATCAAAGTAAATCTTTTGGAATCACACTGGTTGAAGATGAACTATGTAATTCTATTGTGAAGTCTTTCTTACATTTACTTAAAAAGTTCAACACTGAGAATAAATGTAATTTGCTTGTGATAGATCTGAATAAAATATTTGTTGGAATTCATCATTGTTGTAAAAGAGCCCAGTAAGTCACAGAGACAAAAGTAGAGCATAGAGAATAGAGTCAATGGTATTGTAATAGTGTTGTATGATGACAGATGGTAGTTACACTTGTGGTGAGCATAGCACAACTTAAAAAAGTGGGGGGGAATCTGTGGAGCTGAAGTGTTCTTGGAATTATTTACAATGCATTTATAATTTATTTCATTTTATTTTTTTTATTTTGATCTCAAGATCCTGAGATCATGACCTGAGCTGAAATGAAGAGTTGAACACTTAAGTCACTGAGCCACCCAGGCATCCCACATATGATTTATTTTACACACATAAACTGTGACACTCTATCAGTGAAAGAGAAGCTATAGTTGTTAACATTTATAACGTTTTTATTGGAACAGAGTACCTGAAATATAATTTTTTTGTGTGGGACAAAGCTGATGTCGAATTAAAAATTATATTTCATTATGGCACAACATGCTTTTTCTATTTATTGCTTGTTATCAGCTATTTTTTTAAATTTAAACATTTGAAGAACTATTTCATGAATCAACTTGTATGTCCTACAAAGATATTGAACTTTTGGTAAATAGCTTCTCTAAATTTGGTTGCATGTATTCAAAGTCAGTTGGAAATATTTAATGAATTTATTTTATGAATGGAACACTAAAATTTTGGATTCTGAAGATTTTAGTAAATAGCAATTATAAAAATGAAGCTTCTAAACAGAGATCCCTACAATATAAAGGAAGAAAGGTCTCAAATGATACAATATTTATTGTAATTTGATAACTGTGGAAATGGAAAGATTGTATTGACTGCTTGTTTTTAATTGGTTAACTAATATTGAAATGGAAATGGAATTAAGAAGACATATTTCCCAGCATCTTAATTAGGTGAAGAATTAAAAATGTTTCTTAAGTAGAAACAACTACTATGGCTGAGTTTTGTCCTAAGAGCCTATTTTTGATAAAAGGTACTCTTATTCAAGACAAAGACAATATCTGTAAAATTACATGGGCCGAAATGGTTACTTACATCAATATAAAATACATAAACTCAAGTTACGAAATTATCAAGTATAGACAATTGAGTTGAGCTACCTCAACTATAGAGAACAATTTCTTACTAAGAAAATTATAATCTAGGGTCTATAAGGTCAAGTGATTTTTAACAATTTCAAATTTAGTATCAAAATTACAATGTTTAACATGATTCCAATTATTTTGATTTGCTTTAATATACATGCATATATTTCTTTATAAAGGATATATTTTGTTTACTTATCTGTTTGCTTATTTATTTATTTGTTTTTTTATTAATTTTAAGAGACAAGAGAGAGACAGATGGAGAGAGAGCATACTGCCCTCCTGGTGCTTGATCATGTTCCATGTTTGGGATAAGGAGAGGGGCTCTGCAAGGTAGAAAGGATATTTTGAAAAGAAACAGTTCAGAACTATTTAATTCACCTGCTAATTTAAAAGAAAACAAACAAACAAAAACAACAACAATAACAACAAAAACCACTATCAAGAGCACCTGGGTGGTGCAGTCGGAGAAGTGCCTGACTCTTGGTTTCAGCTCAGGTTGTGATCTTGAGGCTGTGGGATCGAGCCCCGTGTCAGACTCTGTGCTCAGTGCAGAGTTTGCTTCATATTCCCTCTCCTTCTCTCTCTCTCTCACTCACTCTCTCTCAAATAAATAAACAAATAAATAAAATCTTTAGAGTCTAAAAGAAAGGCACCACAGATACTAAAATTACTATATCTTATAAGTGATAGGGTTTTTATTTTTTTTAAATATTTTAAGTGTCCCCATTTTAATGATAAGTTACATGGTTACTCTAATGGTAAGGTGGAGCTTCAGTGCCCCCATGACAATGAAGAGAAATGAGTGCAAGGTCACTTTAAGCTGTGTTATTTCACTGGCGCTTTCTGCCCTCCATTTCAAGATGTTTCATCATGGGTCTGGGGCTGGACCCTCACATCCAACAAGATCTGAGGATGGTAAAATATATGGTCTGTTCTCTTGGCATCATTGTACTTTGATAGTTCCCTTTGTTGCCAGGATACAGAATTTCAGCCATACCTTCCAACCAGATCTTATCTTCATTTACATAGACTTCAGGCTTTGTTTCTTTTATTTATTTTCTATTTTTTTATTCCCTGAAATAATAGGATATGGAAACTACTTTATTGTGAGCCCTATGATAGATCACTTAGAAGTTGAGCTTCCCAACTACGTTATATGTTTGTGGAATTTGGGGGATTTCTAGATCTCTTCCAAGTAATTAAACAGCTATAAAAAACAGAGGAACTACTAGTTTAGCTTACCACTGAGCTACCTACCAATCTTCTATCATTTATCTCCTTATGTTTTTACATATGCTGCACTGATATATTTTTGGTTGTTAGGACGGCCTATGTGGCTGTGGCCACCCTACAAGGTGGTCCCCTTTCAAAGGGACACAGGACATCTCCCTTTTTCAAATATCTCTAACCCCTCAGAAGTGTTTATCATTTAACTACTCTGTCCTCCCACTTGACTGAATCCCAGATGGGTTGGGGAAAGTGTCCTCAAGGCACCTAGAGAGACTCTGTCACCTCTTTCTCCTGTGAACATGGTTCATTCATGTGGGAAGAACTTCCATTTCCCAATATTGTCACTGGGAATTCCCCCTTTAATTCTCTTTGCTGTCTTCCTCACCCTATGATTTTATTTGCTCTAGAAGTTCAGCTGCTCACCTCTGGGTAACTAAGATCCAAGTCTTTTCTTCATAAAATTAGAATATGGATTTAAATGCTATTGTATCATTTAAGATGAATATGAACAAAATTTTTATTCTCAGTTTCAGCAAAAATATATAATGTGTATAGCAATGAGTTAACAAAGAAATGTGAAAATCAAATAATTAAATTTCTTTGAAAGATGGAGAAGAAGATGGAAATAAAGACAGAAATATGTTGTTGTCTTGTGACACATTATTGTGACCATAATTAATAATTATTCTATAATATCAATTCCACGTAAATAAAAATCCTAATGTAATTATGAACTAACCTGAAGTACAAATGTATATACATAGCAAAGGCAGTTTTGAAAAGTAAAAGTAAAGAAGCAGATCTGTTTGACAGAGGACAAAATGTACAAATAAAGCTGTAGTATTCAAATGGTTTCAGAAGCTTTGTACCAATTAGATGGAATGGTGTAGAACAGAGGCCAGAACCAGACCTATGTATAGAAATTTAAGGGAGGGGTGCCTGGGTGGCTCAGTGGGTTAAAGCCTCTGCCTTCAGCTCGGGTCATGATCCCAGGGTCCTGGGATCGAGCCCCACATCGGGCTTTCTGCTCCACGGGGAGCCTGCTTCCTCCTCTCTCTCTCTGCCTGCCTCTCTGCCTACTTGTGATCTCTGTCAAATAAATGAATAAAATCTTTAAAAAAAAAAAAAAGAAATTTAAGGGGAAATTTTCATTTTGCATCTACCCTAGAAAAAAATTTTGATAAATAATAATGGGAGAATTTTCTATACATTTCGAAAAAGGGTTATACAGAAATAAAATCCACTCATATTGAAAACGTAAACACAAGGTACGCTACACAATTTCTGAGTTAAAATGCCTAACACTGGGGGGTCTGGGTGGCTCAGTTGGTTAAGCATCTGCTTTCATCACAGTTCATGATCTCAGGGTCCTGGAATCGAGCCCCACATTGAACTTCTTGCTCAGCGGGGAGCCTGCTTCTCCCCTGTCTGCCATTCCTCCTGCTTCTGCTCACTCTCTGTCTCTCTCTGACAAATAAATAAATAAAATATTTTTAAAAAAAGGACATTATAAAGATGCATAATGTTTTTGTATTTTGGCATATAGAAGGTATACTTTATTAAGAAAAGGGGAGATTTAATTATGTGTATGTATTTATAACCCTTTGAACTATGAAATATAAAGTTAGACTGTCATTAACACCTATAAAATAACACATAAATAAATACAAAGAGAGAATTCCATAGAAACATCAGGAAAAGCTTAAACAGGCCACAGACAGAAGAAAGAGTCATGATTGGAAAAGAGGATGGTCCATGTAAGGGAGATGAAGATATAATAAGATATAGTTCTATACCAATCACATTAGAAAAATTACTTAAATCTGAAATAAAATTGCAATGTTAATATGCAAAACACTTTTTAATTTTCTGCAGTTTAATGTTTGAAATGCCTTTTATATTTGTGTCTTTTATACTTTTTATATCTGTGACCATAGACAGAGCACGTGAGACAAACAAAATTGGTTAACATTAGTACAGAAGATCGGAAACCAAGGCTAAAGCATGTCTTTGTTTTATCATCTTGATGGTACAAATTTCCCTGTATAAACATGATCATTTTTTAAATTATTTTTTAAAAGATTTTATTCATTTATTTACTTGAGAGAGAGTGTAAGCCGGGGAGTAGGGATGTAGGAGCAGAAGGAGAGGGAGAGAGAAAAATCTCAAACAGACTCCACACATAATATGAACACATAACCTAAAGTGAGGCTCGATCTCATAACCCTGAGATCATGACCTGAGCCAAAATTAAGAGTCAGTAGTTTAACTGAATGAGCCACCTCGGTGTCCCTAAACATGTTTATTTTGAAGACATGATTTCAAATGTATTATATTGTCACTAAAAGAAATCAAATGACCTTTGGTCATTTAAAAAACAGCTTAAAAGTCCACAAGAGGGAAAAAAAGGTTATTTAATACTTTCCACCATGAGTAGTATGTAAAAGAAATACTTATTCAAAGGGAGAATATGACTGAGAATATATTTTAAGTTGAAAACAGTTTGAGAATTATAAAACAACTATAGTTTAACATTCAATTTTAAGTGACCTAGAAGCCTGTTTGGCCCAGCTTTCTCAATCAATAGAAAAAAAAGAGAAAGGCTGAGATTTCTAGGTTTGACACAGCTTGCAAATGCTGATGTACTTAACTAGCAGCTGGAATTTAAAAAGAAAAAGAAAGAAAAAAAACCCGAAAGGAAGAAAATGCTTACACTTGGCACATGCTTGCTGATTATTGCCAGGAGGAATATTACTCAAGTAAATTTTATTGACCTGACAAGGAACAACTGCTATGTCAAAATCTATTTAACTGAAACATTTTTTATGTACAATTTGTGCGTTTAGTTTGAATAATCCTACCATCAACCAGGTTGTTCGATGTGGTTTCCTTTAAGTTATAGGCCTGCTCAATTATCTTCTTAGTAATTACACTTTCTCTAGAACTCTCTGGTATAACTAACCTATAAACCATTAATCCATACTCGTGGTTCTCATTTTGGTTACTAGAGATAGATTTTGAAATGACTGATGCTTGTTTTAAGTTTGTGAGCTATTAATTCACAGAAGTTTGCTTGGTCCACATCTTCATTGTGTGACTTTGGGAAAGTCACTCAACCTTTCTCAACCTTAATTTGCTGATATTTACAATGGAAATAAAGCCCATCTCATCAAGTTGTGCTTAGGAAATAGGTGTAAAAGATCATAAAAGTACTGTGGCATCACCTTTTTGTAAGACTTGTAACTACACTATTTTTATGATAACACCTTATGTTTAGGATATCTGACAATCCGCAAAAGTGAATTTACCAAGATGAGGACACACCAGAAGAGAATAGTCACGGGGTTAAGCAGGCTGAAATGTTTAAGTGGGAAGTAATCTTAGAAGTAGCTTGTTCATTAGTGAATATTTGTGTCTTGGGAAAACTTGCTTTCTAACTAACATTGCAACCACAGAGGTTTCAGTAATACTTAGCAAAATAAGAATCGTTCATATCTCTGACTCGCCGGGCAAAAGGCATAGTACTATTTTGAATAATACTTTGCTAAATTATGAAAGAGCTTGAAAACAGTAGAGATTATTAGGAAATAAAAGTCAAAAATCTTCACCAAATTCCTTAAATAGTCTTGGCATAAATTCCAGAGAAACTGGTTTGAGATGTGGTTTTGAAATGAATCTGAAAATTAAATAGCAAATACCTCCCATCTATCTTTAGATATTTCTATCCAAAAACCCCATTGAAGCATGTTTTGGAAGCGTCTTACAATTTTTGTCAGTATTTTTTTTAAGTTGACCTTAAAAAGTTCTCTTCCTATAATTTTAGGGATTTAGGCTGCTCTTTGTGGAAAAGATTCCTCTCTCTCCTGAGTTACTTTCCTTGCATTTTCTTTTCTAACCTGAAATTAAAATTTCTTTAACTTTCTCACATTGGTGAGTTTTTCCTGTGCCTTACCTACATTCCTCTTTAGATATGAAATAAGGAATTACAGTGATAGTTCATATACCCTATGTCATCTTTGTCTTTTTATGAATAACAATAGTTTATGATGATGTTAGGAAATTATTATTCAATGTTCTTCCAAGATTAAAAAAAATCTGCACGTCTTTTTTCACTTGGGGAAAATTTGTCAATTTAGAAATTTTTGTTATGGTATAAATTAAAGGCTAAACGTTACAATTTTTAGTTTTTTCCCTCACCTTATTCCTGCACATCAGTTTGCACTGTCAGTCCCTTAGGGGCATAGTCTAAGTCATAACATAGCTGTTTCCTTCCCTCAGAGACTAGTAACTTGTGAAGCAAAGAAAATACATTTATAAACAAAACTGTGATATCAATGAAAATTTGTTCTTTGAAAAGATAGCTTTATGTTTTACTTCATACAGCCAGTTTTTTTTTTTAAAAGGTCATATAATAGATTCTGAACTTTAGTAGTAATATAATCTAATTCTGAGAAGGAACACTAGTGGTCACTTTAATATTTAGTTTATCTTTAGTAGAAATGTCACTCAATCTTACACATTACCAGCAATAACACACAGAAATTGGGGCACAAATCACACACTATTTTTTAAATTAAATAAAACATGTAATGAAAAGTAAGGCTTTATTGCAGAATTCTCTCTGTAGCATATATGGCTTAATATTTTTTATTGATATTTAATAAATTTCTACTGCTGTGAATTTTGGAGATGAAAATTGACATGGTAAATCGCTGATACTTTCTAACTGAACTTGACACTAAAAAAAAAAAAGGTATTAGAAAGATAAATGAAACTGATACAATTTCTTTACACCCAACAGCAAGCAAGCATTTACAGTATTTCTTCTAGAATTCTCTCGTGAGGGTGAATGAGGATGTTATAGACTGGAGGCATAATAGTATATTAAACTTCTGGCTTTTATAAAAGCAACTGGGTAAAAATCTGTTGAGATTTGACAAACACTCCATGGGGCAGGCCTTTAGATTTGATAAAGGAAATGTTTGAACTTCAAACCTACAGGCATCCCTAGAGATACCTTGCAGGTTTAGGTCTAGATCAGTGCAATAAAGTGAATATTGCAATAAAAGGAGTCAAATAATTTTTTGGCTTCCCAGTGCATGTAAAAGTTATGTTTATACTCTAGTCTAGTAAGTGGGCAATAGCATTAAGTCCAGAGGAAAAAAAATGTACATAACTTAATTTAAAAAGATTTTATTGCTAAAAAATGCTAACCATCATCTGAGCTCTCAGTGAGTCACAGCTTTTTTTGCTGGTGGAGGGTTTTGCCTTGATGTGGTGGCTGCTAACAGTTGAGGTGGCAGTGGCAATTTCTTAAAACAAGACAATAATGAAGTCTGCCACATCAGCTGACTCTTCATTTCACCTATGATTTCTCTGCAGCACGTGATGCTGTTGGATAGCATTTTCCCCACAGAAGAACTTTTTTCAAAACTAGAGTCCAGGGGCACCTGGGTGGCTCAGTGGGTTAAAGCCTCTGCCTTCGGCTCAGGTCATGATCCCAGGGTCCTGGGATCGAGCCCCGCATTGGGCTCTCTGCTCAGCTGGGAGCCTGTTTCCCCCTCTCTCTCTGCCTGCCTCTCTGCCTACTTGTGATATCTGTCTGTCAAATAAGTAAATAAAATCTTAAAAAAAAAAAAAAAAAAAAAAGAACTAGAGTCCACTCCCACAAACACTTGGTGCTGCTCTATTGACTAAATTTATGTAATGTTCTAAATCCTTTGTTGTCATTTCAACAATGACAACAACATTTCAATCTTCATAGCTTCTTCACCAGGAGCAGATTCCATCTCCAAAAAACACTCCATAAGAAAGAGTTCATCCATTCCAGTTCTATCATGAGATTGAAGCAATTCAGTCCCATTTTCAGGCTCCACTTCTAATTCTAGTTCTCTCGCTATTTCCACCACATCTCCAGTTACTGCCTCCAATGAAGTCTACAAGTATTCCATGAAGGAATGGAATCAACTTCTTCCGGATTCTTCTGCACGTTGATATTTTGATCTCTTCCCATGAATCATTAGTGTTCTTAATGGCACCTAGAATGGTGAGTCCTTTCTAGAAGGTTTTCAATCTCTAGTGCCCAGACCCATCAGAGGAATCACTATGTGTAGCAGCTAGAGTCTTACAAAATGTATTTCTCAGATAATAAGACTTGAAAGTCAGAATTACTCCTTCAGAATGGATATTGTGTTTGCAGGCTTGAAACCAACATTAATGTCATTGTCCATCTCCATCAGGGTTCTTGGGTGACCAAGTACATGGTCAAGGAGCGGTCATATTTTGAAAGGGATCTTTTTTTCTGAGCAGTAAGTCTCATGGTGCTCTTAAAATATTCAGTAAACTATGCTGTAGACAGATGTGTTGGCATCCAGGCTTTGTTTTTCAAATTAGAGCACAGGCAGAATAAATTTAGCATTAGTTCTTAAGGGTTCTAGGATTTTTGGCATTGGCTTCAACTTAAAGTCACCAGCTGTTTTAGCCCCTAACAAGACAGTCAGCCTGTTCTTTAAGCTTCGAAGCCAGGTATTGACTTCTCCTTTCTAGTTATAAAAATCCTAGATGGCATCTTCTTCCAATGACATGTTGTTTCATCCACATTGAAAATCTGTTATTTAGTGTAGCCACCTTCATTAATGAACTGAGCTGGATCTTCTGGAAAACTTTCTGCAGCTTCTACATCAGCACTTACCACTTAACTTTACATTTTTATGTTATGGAGACCAGGCCTTTCTTTAAACCTTATGAACCAACCTCTGCTAGCTTCCAACTTTTCTGTTTTAGCTTCCTCACCTTTCCTGGGCTTCACAGAATTGAAGACCATTACGGCCCTGATGTGCATCAGGCTTTGGCTGAAGGGAATGTGATGGCCGGTTTGATCTTCTGTCCAGACCACTCAAATTTTCTCCATATAAGCAATAAGGCTATTTTGCCTTCTTATCATTTGTATTCTCTGGAGTAGCACTTTTAAGTTCCTTCAAAATTTTTTCCTTGATATTCACAACTTAATTGACCAGCATAAGAGACCCAAGCTTTCGCTTATCTCAGCTTTCAACATGGATTCCTCACTAAGCTGAATCGTTTCTGGCTTTGATTTAAAGTGAGAGGTGTGTGAGTCTTCTTTTCACTTGAACATTTAGAGGCCACTGTAGGGTTACTAATTGGCCTAATTTCAATATTATGTCTCAGAGACTAGGGAGGCCCAAGGAGAGGGAAAGAGACGAGGCAATGGCTGGTCAGTGGTGCAGTCAGAACACCTACAATTATCCATTGAGTTCGCCATCTTATATGGGTGCAATCATGGAGCCCTCAAACAATGACAGCAGTAACATCAAAGATCAGTAATCACAGATCACTGTAACAAATATCATGATAATGAAAAAGTTTGAAATATTATGAGACTTATCAAAATGAAACATAGAGACACAAAGTGAGAAAATGCTGTTGCAAAATGGTGCCTACAGACTAGCTTGATGCAGAGTTGACACCAACTGTCAATCTGTAAAAGACCCCATGATATCTGTGAGCACAAAAAAGCAAAATGCAGTAAAATGAGGTGTGTCTGTATATATGGGGACTCATTTTCTTCTTCGGCTGCAAAGGCATTATCAGTGATGAGATTTAGCTTTTTTAGGTTAATCTAAGGGTAAAGTTTCAGTCTTACTGTGGCTATTTCATTTTGATTTTAAATGGCAGCTACTGAATCACTATGATAAACATATTTGGATTACAGCTAATACATTTCTATTTATAATTAAATATTTTAAAAAAGTAACCTTGGTTTCCCGTTTTTTTTCCAAATTCAGTGAAAGTGCTATATGAATGCTATACTCCCCAAGTAAAGTAGGTTAATAATATTTGAAAAACAGTCTCCAGGAAACATATGTTAAAATGCCACAAAGAACTTTTCATTGTCTTTCTCTGTTTTATTCTTCCCATTTGTCCCTCAATTTTCCTTAAAATGATGTCATCTTCTTTGTCCTCTCTTCTGTTCTTTATTTTTGAGACTATCTTCAGAAATCTTTTATCTTAATGCCTCTAAGCAACCCTGCTAACCTTATTTCTCTATATTTCCACAACCATTCCTTATTCTAGCTGTATTGTAAAACCCCAGTAATCTAAAAGAAATTTCTAGTGAAATCCAGTTTTACAAGAAACATAGCATATTTAAACAGAAGTCAGCTTCTGCATGACTTTCTCCATTAATCACCTACATTTTTCTAATTCATGTAACTGAAGCAACATTTAATCATTGGTATTAAGAGAAAAATTGAGAGAATCATCTTAATGCTTAATTTTTAGGCAAGTCATTGAAAAAGCCTTCAAAATGTTCTCTGTTTTCCCCATTACTGTCTCAGCTCTTTGAATTTCTCATTAATTTATGATGAAATTAGCTATCGGCAGTGTGGATTTCTCTTTATTCTCTTTTTCAAATAAAGCTTTTGCCTGAGGTTCTTTTCTAATGTCAGGTCAGTAGATAGAACTGGAAAAGATGGAGTGCTCAGGATTTTCCTTTATTGTTTTCAGTTTAGTATATTTATTGTCATTTCCTTCCCTTCACTTCCTCCTCTTCACTCTGTATCTCTTATATGCAACATAATTTCTTTCTTCCTTGACGAGTTTTTTCAGAGGTGTCTCTAGGTTCTTGGACTTCCCAAAGTACCAATTTGGAGTTTTTATGTGATTTTTTAAATACTCTGTTTTTCCTTGTTGGTCTTCGTGAATCAAAGGCCTATCTCAGTAGTCTTTTTTTTTTTTTCCTCAAGATTTTATTTATTTATTTGATAAAGAGAGAGAGAGATCACAAATAGGCAGAGAGCCAGGCACAGAGAGAGGGGGAAGCAGGCTCCCTGCTGAGCAAAGAGCCCGATGCCGGGCCTCAATCCCAGGACTCAGAGATCATGACCTGAGCTGAAGGCAGAGGTTTAACCCATTGAGACACCCAGGTGTCTCTCAGTAGTTTTTAGTACAGAACACTGCTTTCTCTGGGTCTCAAGATTTTGAGAGTTAATGCCTTCAATGTCATTTAGTAAGCAGTTTTCCTTTATTTCTTCTTTAAACAAGAAGTCACTTATTATATGCTATTGGTTTCCTGATCTATCTTTGTCTAGGAGTATGTTATAATTTATGTTAACACATAGTAATTTATAGTAATTTTGTGTTTTTATTAGTCATATTTCATTTTAGTGAGAGATCTCATCCCATCAGATGTTGATTTTTAGGAATTTATTAAAGCTTCCTTTGTGGCTTACTAACATACTTTTTGTAATTGTTCTTGTATCCTGAAAACAAATCATGAGTTTTTTCTTTATCCATAAATTACTTTTGTTCTAGTATCTGTACCTGTACTATCAAGTAAATTAATGATTTATCTATTTTTTTAAATTGTAATTCTGCCTGATTTTTTGCTTTTATATACTTGGAAGTTATATGAAAGATATTTTTATAATTGTTATAGCTTATTTATATATTGTTTCTTTGTCAGCATTTTACTCAAACATTTGTGTCTCATAATTTTTTCTATAATTTCTTTCCTGATATGAAATTATCATCCTTGATTTTTTTAGACACATTTCTCTAATATGCATTTTTCTGTCTTTTTCTCCCAAATATTTTTGCAAATTTATTTTATTTTATTTTATTTTTAATTTATATATTGGACAGAGAGAGAGAGAAAGAGTGAGAGGGGGAACACAGGCAGGAGGAGTGGGAGAGGGAGAAAGCAGGCTTCCTTGCCACACTGCTGGACTTCTCTTCCCCTGGATCGAGTGCCTGATGTGGCACTCGATCCCTAGATCCTGGGATCATGATCTGAGCCAAAGGCAGAAACCTAACCAACTGAACACCCAGATGCCCCTACAAAATTTTTTTAAAAAGTGTTTAGCTAACAACATATTGTTGAGTCTTAATATTTGTTAACATCTAGTTGGAAATCTCCTTATTTTGCAATGTGAATTTAACCTTTGCTTTTATTTTGTTTTTGTTTTTGTTAAGTTGTTTGTTTTGTTTTGTTTTAACATAGGGCTTGAACTCATGATCATAAGATTAAGCTCTAAGCTGAGATCAGCAGTTGACATTTAACCGACTCAACCAACCAGGCACCCCCCATTTATTGTAATTATGGTACTATTGAAAGCTGTTTTTGCTCTTTCTGTGCTTCCTATATACTATATTTTCATTTCTTTTATTTATCTTCTTTCCCGTGTTCTACTTGATGAATCAATATTGTTTAATTCTGGCTTGAAAGTTGTTACTCCATTTTTGTTCCTTGATGCTATCCTTAGCTCATACATGGTTTTGTTTTTGCATCCATTTCCATCACGACTTCTCTTCTCCTGGACTTTCCCTGCCCACTTTTTCCCAGTGACTTACTTCTTCCTACACTAGGAATTGTGTATCACCCAGGGTTTTAAGTCCAAGTCATGGATAGACACTTAGAGGTATGGGGTCATGGCTAGTTTAGACAAAATATACTTTTCTAAGTAATTTATTCACTCTTGGCATTGTTCTTGCCTTAATCATTCTTCTCTTTGTACCAATAATATTCATTAACATCTACTTATAATTTTTAATGCAAATCTTCATGACGAACTCATCAACTGGTCCTCCAACTTCTTCTTCTTCTTCTTCTTCTTTTTTTTTTTTTTAAAGATTTTATTTATTTATTTTACAGAGAGAGAGAGAGAGAGGAAGAGAGAGCAAAAGCAAGGAGAGTGGCAGGCACAGGGAGAGGGAGAAACAGGCTCAGCACTGAGCAGAGAGTCTTACCTAGAACTGGATTTTAGGACCCTGGTATCATGACCTGAGCCAAAGGTAGAGGCTTAACCAACAGAGCCACCCACGTGCCCCTCAAGTCCTTAAAACCAGGGACTTTTGTGCTTTAAGTATTGTGTGTCACCCAAGATATCAAGTGATATTAGATACTTGAGAGATATTTTTCAGTTGATTCTTAGATGAATAAAGATCCATCAGGTCACTTGAATAGTCCTGACCATTGACAGACATCATGGAACATTCATTGAACTTAAGAAAGTTAGATCTTGGGCACCTGGGTGGCTCAGCCTCTGCCTTTGGCTCAGGTCATGATCTCAGGGTCCTGGAATCGAGTCCTGCATCCGGCTCTCTGCTCGGCGGGGAGCCTGCTTCCTCCTCTTTCTGCCTGCCTCTCTGCCTACTTGTGATCTCTGTCAAATAAATAAATAAATTCCTAAAAAAAAAAAGAAAAGAAAGTTGGATACTGACAGGCCTTTGCCTTTAAATTATGTGCCTTTATTGCTTGTTTTCTGCACCTCTCAAACCAATTTGTTTCCTTTTTTCCTTTTGCAGTCAGCTCTCAATCAAGGCACAAGCTTACAGCTCTTGCTTTCTAGCAAGTTAACTTGTTTTCCAGCAGGTTAACTTTCATTTTAAGCCATTATAGAAAGAAAGAAAGACAGAAAGACAGAGAGGGAGGGAGGGAAGGAAAGAAAGAAGCACGAGAGAGAGGAAGGAAGGGAGGAAGGGAGAGAGAAAGGTGATCTAAAAGAGTTTACAAAAAAATACCTGGAAAATTTTGACTTCAGCAGCTTCTACAGCAACAAGATTTTCTTAGCATCTGCTGAAGATGTTTGATAAACAGTATCTCTATCGTGAGCTCAATTAATTTTTCATAAGAGAGCAGAAAGTGTATAATGATGGAAATATATGAAAGGGATGGGTGAGGCAATCTAGTCATTCCTTACATAAGAAAATAAGAAAGAAGACTGAGGAGGCAAGAGGCCCTGCTTTTCCATGTTGAGTTTTTGATTAATTGGGAAATGTTCTGGGAAAGGCAGAAACAGTGAAAGGTCTTGTTATGTCAGCCTTTCGTTCTGTAAAATAACGCAGTATGCTTTCCTTATTCTAGAAAGGAAGCCCAGTGACCCAGTTACCCCCAGGCACTCTACTCTTTCTCATCTTTCTTTAGTAACTAACATTCGTGGAGTAATAGATTTTACTCACTGTCCCACTCTCTCATCATGCACTTAAAATTTTTGTTGGAGGACTTCAGATTTGACCCTCATTGTTCTAATCACATTTGTCTTTGCCATCAATAACAATGGCTCTTTATTCAATTACCTTTAAAAAAAATTGTTTTTGGTAGCATTTGATACTGTTAAACAGACCACAGCACTTTCTTTTGAGGTTGAGTGATACTGATTTTAATTTGCTATCTATGACCATCCCTTGACTGGAAATCCTTCCAACAATCTCTAAATGAAGGCATTTCTAAAGGGTCTGTTCTTTGTTTCCCTCTATATTCTCTCCTTCAGAAATGTTATCTTATTATTTGAACCACTTTCTTTATGGCTTTTAAGAGTGTATCCCCAGGTCTAAACCTTCCTTTTGTTTTTTACCTAAATTCCCCAAAATGTGAATATATTAAGATAAGATTTATCAATATTCCCTTCCACGTTTACTTCTCATCCTATGTTTTCTTCCTCTGTTAATGTTTCCAGTATGATTCAATTTACCTAAGCTCTGAACTCATCTGCTCCCAGAGACTTCACATCCATTTTGTATTTAGCAAATAAAGTACGGTAGACTTTGCCACCTTAAAGTATGTCCCTTTAGCATAAGGATTATTTTGAACTAAAGGTACTTGAAAAAACAGTAGATATTAGAAGGGCATTTTAACCTCCTTTTTTTTTTCTTCCTGAAAACAGGAGTGTTCCCTGTACTAGGACAAGAGAAACATCTTCAATGGGGAATTGAAGGCAAAGAATTTGGTACAGACCACATTAAGATAATTCTTGATCTGCCTTTAGCTTCTCTGCCTAGTTTAGCTACCTTTTCGTAATTGCCTCTCCTTGTTCAACCTGGTATAAGAACATTTAGGTTTTGCCAATTCTCAGAATCTTCATTTCATTATGAGGGATCCCATGTAACATAAATCTTCCATTAAATACATTTGTATCCTTTTCTCCCATTAATCTGTTTTATGCCTGTTTAATTCCCAAGCCCCGCTGAAAAAGGGTAAGAGGGTGAAGATAAAATTTTGCCTCCCCTATGGTATCAACCTCTACTGTTTCTACCCTCTACATCATTCCCCTTTGTCCCTAATCCTATTCTTTGTTTTGTAATATTATGAAACCTTCTTAAATAATCTTTGTTCATTTGACTGAAAGAATCTTTAAAGATTCATTTTCTTGCTCCTAAATCTTGAACAACTCCTTCCTGCCTATTAGATAATATCCACCATGCCTGGTTTAGTAATGAGGGCAATAGTTTGTCTTCAACTATTTTGTACATGATTTTCTTTCTTGACACCCTTCTATGTTATGTACTCAATTTTGCAACCAAGATACAGAACCAGCCCATCCTCAAAATGCTTTCATGGTAGGGCTCAAAACAAAACAAAACAAAACAAAAATCTCCGCAGCTGGGAATCTTCTTTTTGCTCCTCTCCACTTATATTTCTAAATAGTTCCCCTAACTAAAACGACATTATTTTATTTTCTTTTTATTTGCTCAGTACTTTATTCATGTGTTTGCTTCACACTTAAGAACTACTCATAAAAGTCATGCAGTTAAGTTTAACAAGAAGGAGTTACTATCAGAGTAAGAGAATTTCCACTTCTTACTTGAAGAGAAACCAAATGGAGAGGCGTGCCGCATTCCCCCATGAAGTAGGCTCGCCATCTAGCGACAGCTCCTCCACACTACAAACCTTGCCTGGAGACCTGAGACTCTGAAGACTTCACCTTCCAGTTTTCCTCAAGGAATATGATAAACAGACGCTTTTTCCTCCGATATAACACAGAACCACAAGAAAAAGACTGCATAATGCTTACATTTTTATGTTGTTAAACGTTGAAAACCAGTTAAGTTTGGGTCGATTCTACAGATAATTTCAAAGAAACAGAAAGACATGAAATGTTTGTGTTAACCTTAATCAGTGATGCGGATAGATCCACTCTGAAAGACGAGGAGTTTAAAGGAATGCTTGTAAGCTTGGATAAATCTCTGATAAAGTGTAAGAAATTTCTCTTCTCCTGAGATAACGCGTATAACATACCCAGCAGAGTACGCTCTGAATAAACTTTAGCAAAATGGCTCAAAGGAGGCATAAGCTTCGGAACCAGAGGATTTGTTGTCCCCACCTCCATAAATTGGAGCACAACACTCTAGCACTCAAAATGACCATTTTGACATGTGGAAACATGGGGACAGCCATATCTTTTCTGTGAATATTAAACATAGCATATACAAAATGCTTAGTCTCTAACAGGTACCCTATTTTTAAAATGGCGGTTTGTTTTTAATGATTATTTTCTTTTTTATCTCTGACAATTTGTATAGAGATATATAGCTGTCTGTCAAGCCTAAAAACTGTTATTCCTAGGCCCTCAATTTATTTATCATAGTATAGACAGCATGTACTGAAAGAGATTACTTTCATTATGTGGTGACAGAGAACATGCCTGCTTAGTAAATATCTGACAAAAACAGTTACAAAATTCTGAATTATCGATATAATCCATTAAAATTTGTATTGACTACTTCTTTCAAAGTATTCAGAAAAAGCAAGTTGTCTGTACTTACAACTTTCCAGTTGCATTATACATGTTTGTACATCCATTGGAAAATTCTTGAGATCCATTGGACAAGAAAGCGTTAATGTCAGCCTGAAAAAGTTCAAAGTAATTATTTTTAAAAGTAATTTATGATGTCATATTAATAATCTGTTGTTCAGGGTACAACTGGGAAACAAGCTTTGGTTAGTGACTAAGAACTTTTCAAATAAAATTTGCTCCAGCTCGGGTATGTTATTTACTATGAAAAAGCTGTACCTTTATATATAAATCCGTTTTTCAGGGATGAGAAAAGCTGTATATTTAAGCATCCCTTCATATTTATTTGTTTTGCTCAATCATTCACTCCTTTATAGAGGACTGTAAGTGTCTACAAAGGGTCTGTATTTCCAGAAAAGACCCTCACAAAGAAATCTGAGAGTGGGTTCCATAAAATTAATACCAAATGCCAAAGGGCAGAGTTCCCCAAGATCACATGTACAGCACATTGGAGGAGGCAAGTATATCCAGGGGATTGAAAAAGTGGGGTACAAGAAACAATCCTATGTAACAACTTTCAGTCATTTTTGAAACAGTTACGAAGTTGTCAGTGAATAACCAGCAGTAATAGCAGAGGAAAAAAAAAAAACTTAAGTCTCAAGGACTTGAAAATTCTAGCTGTTAGACTGGGATCCTCTGCTCTAGGACTAGAACATTTCACCAGATTTTACCAGGGTCGAGCCCTCTAGAATCTGTGTGGCATACTCCTGAGCTCACCAAACAAACTCTAATTCGGCTCCCACAAAGTGGGATGACCTAGATGGTGTAGTATTATATGTTGACATTCCAGATAATTCATAACTCGTGAAAATACACATTTTTTATTGGGAAAGATGATCTTGAAAGATTAGCAAGAACCTTTAGGTTTTGGATCTGAGAAAAAGAGGCCCAGTTCCAAACAAACCCAGGTTTATTCAAATAACATTCTTATGGGAGAACTCTCTAGCCATCCCCTCTGTTTAAAGTATTCCCACTGGGGGCGCTGGGGTGGCTCAGTGAGTTAAAACCTCTGCCTTCAGCTCGGGTAGTGATTCCAGGGTCCTGGGATCGAGCCCTGCTGCTCGGTGGGGAGTCTGCTTCTTCCCGCCTCTCTGCCTACTTGTAATCTCTGTCAAATAAATAAGTAAAATCTTGAAAAAAAAAAAAAAAGTTTAAAGTATTCCCATTGAAATTCAGCATATCAGTGGGCACCTGAAGTGGTTTTTTTCTAACCTAAATTAAAATGTGACCATAGATAAATTACTTCACTTCACTATATTTCAGGGTTCTCATCTCCAAAATGAAAGTAATTGTAGTACTTGCTCTGAAGAAACATTGTGAGCAGTACATGAGTTAATACACATAAAATGTTTAGGCAAGTATCTGACACGTAGTAAACACTCAATAAATATTAGCCATTAAGGATTACTAGTATTCTGCCACTCCCAGACTCCTCCATCTTCCTCATCCCTGAATTACATAGGAAGAGCACAAAGATGACTCAATTAAATCACATATAAAGTCGGGGCGCCCGGGGGCTCAATTGGTTAAGCACTAGACTCTTGGCTTTTGTTCATGTCATGGTCTCATGGATAGTGGGATCCAGCCCGCTGAAGATTTTCTCTCCCTTGCACCTGCCCCCACTCATGCTCTCTCTCTCCCTCTCTCTCTAAAATGAATAAATAAATGTTTATTTTTTTAAAATCACATATAAAACCCCCTTAATCTTTAACAAAAAATAATCATCAGCACTATCAAATGTAACCACATTCTCCAAAATGGCATTTTTCATGTAGACCATAGACAAAGTTATAATAATGCATGTTCTATGGTGAATGCTCTTGGTGAGGCCTAATTCACATGATTTGAGATATATAAACAGACAGACATGTGAAGCTGCTGAATTTTTTAGAGTCCCAGGAGGATCATTTGACAATTCCTTCAAGTCAGAGTCCATAACACACTAAAATAATTCATATGGTTCATTCTTAAAGAGCAATTTCTTGTGATTCAGCTAGGTTAAGTGATCCTGTGAGTACAATCCTGTAGATTTACAAAGTTCTCCTCTGGAAAAAGGCAACTGTAAAATGAGGTGGACACAATGTTCTCTGTCTTGTGAAAGGGTTCATTAGAAGTGTATGCACAAGTATATTTTGAACATAGGCACATTAATTTTCCAAACATCCAAGGCTCTCAGGACAGCCAGTTTCAAATGTTGGCTTGGAGAATTAACTCTGTGACCTTTTGTATGGAAGCGAATAGCATTCTCAGAATCTTTTCCAAGCTCTCACCATGCATGTGATGTCAAATTCATATCCTGACTATTTTTTTGGCACAAAATGAGAGACATTACATAATTCTTTAAAAGAGAAAGGCTTGAAAGGAATTATTTGGCAAAGAAAATCCTGTTTGTAGAACTTCTGTCATAAATCATATCCTAAAAAACATCTGTTTATTGACATTCTTTCTTTTGTTTAAAGTGTTGTACAATTACCTCTTCAACAACATATGGGTGAAAAAATACTTGTCAACCTGATGGGTGTGAACTAAATTTCTTCATCAAAACATTATATATAAATTAAAGATATGCTCTGACCACATCAAAAGAAAACGAAATCAAAAGGCAATTAATCACATTCTACTGTTTTGGAAATGAATATCTTCTTGTGTAAGCAAGGACACTACGTTCTCTTTCTGAGACAAGACACATAAACAGGATATGGTGTTCTTTATTTTCTCTTAAAAAGTCTTGGCTTGGCTTAGTGAAGTAGTAATGTTAAAATAGATGACTATAATCTATGACAAACAGTTGACCTGATTAAAATGGAGGTATTGTCCATTTTTTAAAAGATTTTGTTTATTTATTTGAGAGAGAGAGAGAGCACTAGCAGGGGGAGAAGGAGGCAGAGGAAGAAAGAGAAGCTGAGGTGGTAGAGATATGGTGCTGGATCCCAGGACCCTGGGATCGTGAACTGAGTGGAAGGCAGACACTTAAATGAGTGAGCCACGCAGGTTCCCCAGTATTGCCCATTTTTAAACAAGCAACGCCTAGAGTATGGTGTCTATCTCAATCATTAAGTATAGATATTTAAATAAAAAAAAACTTTCTGACTATTTTTGCCTCTTTATGAAACTGAAAAATATCTTTATTAGTTCCTAATATTTCTAAGTTTAATGCAATAAGAAAAATTACCTCTCTCCTCTTTTTTTAAAGATTCATTTATTTATCTGAGAGAGAGAGAGAGAAAGCACGAGGGAGAGGGGCAGAGAGAATCTCCATCAGACCCTGTGCTCACTGCAGAGCCCAACATAGGGCTCTATCCCATGGCCCTGAGATCATGACCTGGGTCAAAACCAGAATTGTTCAGTCAACCAACTCTGCCACCCAGGACCCTGAACAATAACCTCTTGATTAATTTTCAGCTTTGCAATATTATCAGTAATATCATAATAGGGGTAATACATCTACTGAATTTACTATGTAGTAGACACTATTTAAATACTTTACAATTTCTCCACTTACTCCCTACAACAAATTTACAAGACAAGTAAACAGTACTACCTTATTTTCTAAATGAGGAAACTAAAAGATCAACTTCAGTGGCATTACAAAAAAGAGATTAATAGGGCTGAATTTGCAAATCTGGGAGCCCAACTCTAAATTCTACACCCTTAACCATTAAGTATACTGTCTTTCAAAGGCATTGAAAGATTTTTCATGAGAATGGGCTTTTTAATGAAATGATTCTTCCAATTTTATATTTATATAACACAAGAAATGACATATTTCATTCAGTAGTATTACATTTAAACCAAAAGTTGCATAAATGATTCTTCCTTCAAAATCAGTGAAATGGAGTTAAACTTTAGAAAATATAAGGAGATTCCCCATGGATTTTATAGATTTACTTGAGTGATTTGGTATTTCATTATGATTCTATAAAGATCAAAAAACTCTCAGGAGAGATTAGATTGCTGGAGCACGAGAAGGGAGATTGTAACTAAAGTTCTAATCTGGAATTTTGTTGAAATCTGATTTTAGAGATGATTTTAAAGCTTGTCAACCCATCACCACTGGAAACTTTGTGTGTCGATGGATGGTTCCTTCAGGAAGCTTCTGTAAGCTAAGGACCTCTTCAGAAAATATGCATAATCACAGACATGCAAAATTCTCCTCACAACATCTATTTTGTGGTATTATAAATTGATTGCCCTTGAATAAACAACACCTTAAAAAGCATCTGTTGATAAGTTTGCTTTATCTATTAAAAATTTATGTTCCAAAAATAAATACACATTATATAAGTAAGTCTAAATTCTTTTCACAACTGAATTTCAAAGAAAGAGTGATTATATTTACTTTAAATAAAAATTGAAATTGTGTTATGATCTTTGACAAGTTGCTGTGCATAGCATTTTTGATCTAAAATTTCTTCCTGTTATTTGATTTTTAATATGATAATCCTACCATTATATAAGCAGTAAAGTTGGATGTGTGTTAGTATGTATTAGTAGTATTAGAAAGTAAGAAGTAGATAATACTTTTTAAAATATTTTATTTATGTATTTGACAGACAGAGATCACAAGTAGGCAGAGAGGCAGGCAGAGAGAGAGGAGGAAGCAGGCTCCCTGCCGAACAGAAAGCCTGATGCGATGCAGGGCTCAATCCCAGGACCCTGATATCATGACATGAGCCGAAGGCAGAGGCCTAACCTACTGAGTCACCCAGGAGCACCAATAGTAGATAATATTTAACTGCTTCCATTATCTCATGATGAGGATTTTGCCATCTCCCTTTTATAAGTGACAAAACAGAAACTTACATTAATAACTTACAAGTGTCCATACAGTGCTACTTTATAGATTCTGGAAAATACCAGCACTTACACTTTTGGGGGTTTTTTTGTTTTGCTTTGCTTTATTTTGTTTTAAGGGAAGACACAAATAACAACTTTACTCTCTGTTGTATGCCTGGCACTATGCTACATGCTTTACATACATTATTTCAGGCTCAAGGTAATTATTACCATCCATATAAAAAAATGAGCCTTTCCCCCACAAACGTGCCCCAAATAACAGCTGGTAAGTCATAGAGCCTGGATATGGTTTGGGAGAGACAGTCATCTATGGGTCTCTGTGCGTTTTGGTACTCCTACCTCTTGCTGGGTGTACCAAGACTGTAAAGCCCAGACTATTCTTTTACCTGAGCCATTTTTCCAGGTTGTTTATATAGCTGCTAATTTTGAGAGGTGAGATAATGTTGTCCTTCTGGACAGAGAGGAGGCTTGCTTATTGCTTATAATAAAGGCAGTGGATTCCCCAAACTCAGTGTTCCACAGCTGGGACACAGACACACAGTGTGTGTTACGCTGATCCAGTGCTCCAGTGAAACTTGAGGGCAAAGGAGAAATTAGGTCAATTCACTGATGCTCATGTTGCTTGTGGTAAATAATATATTCCTTTATCTCTGACCCAGAGTCCTGTGTCTTCTTATGAGAAGCTCATAAACAATTAGCTTGTTTAAAAGTAACAAGCTGATTTTATAAGTAAGGTAAAACCAAATCCCAACTCAGAACATCTAGAAGGTATGTGTCTAGCTCCAGAGCCCTCCCTCGAAAAGGACTTTATTAAAAAATTTATCAGTACAATTCATGGATATCATTTAGAAGTTCAAACACACACACACACACACACACACACAAAGTTCAAACACAAAAATACTGAGAATAAACTCTGGAAGCAAACAAAACAAAACAAAACAAAACAAAAACTGAGACTAGAAGTTAAAACTCTATAGAAAGCATTAAAAAACAAACAAAAAACCCACAGTGTATTTTTGCCCTCTCCATCCTGCCCTCAGTTCAGTTTTAGCTCCCTGATGGCAGCCTCTCTTTAGACACTTGTCAATGATTTATAGTCCTACATCTCAATTGCTATTCTATTATGCTTGATTTTTTAAGTTTGTGAAATTGTCTATTATTTCTAACAAGGAAAAAATGTCTTTTATACCATACTTTGTGTACTTAATTCTCCCATGATACTCAAAATTTAGTTACACAAATATTTACGGTTAAATTAATAGTCAGTGTTTACATGTTATGAATAATTAATTACTATTCACTGTTAAGCATAGTTGTTTGCTATAATTATAACTCTCATGTAACATTTTGTTTTCCCTAGTACTAATAATTATCTCATTTCAATAATCAACAAATTCCCTATCAGAGCTACAAATTCAACAAACCCTCTATCAGAGCTACAGTGTCGCTTTCAATAGCCATTGCAGCAGGCAAACTATCAATTCCTTGTTTTTCATGGAAATCTCTGTTTTTCCTCTTTTTTCTTACTAATCAGATATTAAACCTCTGTGTTGATGTGCTGATTTTCACATTCTTTCTCCTTGTAGTGAGTACGAACCTTTAATAAATAAAGTGTAATAAATAAATGAATAAATAAATAAATGATATGTAGTAAGTGCAAACCCCTACTGAATGAAAAACAGGAACAAATTGCAAACTAACCACATAGCAAGTAAGCCTAGACCATATGCGTGTAGTGATAAGATTAGCGCGGAGTAACAAGTTGTAAATATTTTTTTGTGCGAAATATCGTAGACCAAAACATGTTTACGACGTGTGTATGTTTTTGGTGTGTAAGCATAAGAAAAATAAGTGATGTAATATGTTTATGAAGGAGACTTAGCACAGTATATAAAGAGGCATCGGGTTGCACTGAGGCGAAGCGAGTTTCCTGTCGGGAGAACATCATCCCCGGTGCTACCGACGCCCCAACAGTTTCATTGCCGACCACTCGCTGGTTCTCAGTCTCAACTTCTGTGGTGACCTCTCTGTCTAGATTGTGAGGCGACATCTCCTTCTCCGTGACAACGTCAGCGGACCCTGACCAGACCACGATAGTGGTGCGGACCTCGTCCCAATAAAGATCAAGTGAGTTACATCATATCCATCTCTCTATCTCTTCTTTACACATTGCGACCTCCTGGCGGGACCCAGGGATTTTGCTCGCGACACTCCTCTATTTCTTTGTATCTTGATTCTACTTTTTGGGAGATGTCTTCACTTCAGCTTCCAAATATTCTACTGATTCTTTTTCTCACTTTGCTTTATTCTTTGCTCCTGTTATGCTCTGAATGATTTCTTTTATTCCTTTCTTATTTCATGCATGTAGCTATCTCATCTGTCCAGGGTTTGTTTTTTTTTTTTTTTTTTTAATGGTCTCTTCTGCTCTCTGTATTTTCTCGAGTCAATCCTTTTCTCTTTCTTTAATTTTCTCCTCTTTTCTCTTTATTTCTTCTGTGTGTTTCTTTTGGCCTCTGCTTTTTTATTTCTTTTTTAAGATTTTATGTACTCACTTGAGAAAGAAAGAGTGACAGAGAGGGGGCAAGCAGGGGGAGAGGCAGAGGGAGAGAGAGAAGCGGAATCCCTGTTGAGCTGGGAACCTAACATGAGGCTCAATCTCAAGACCCTGGGATCATGATCTGAGCAGAAGGCAGATGCTTAGCTATCTGAGCCACCCAGGCATTCCATGGCCTCTGCTTCTTTTTTGATCATTACTATTATAGAATGTTCTCAAATGTCTGTTTTTATTTAAAAATAAGGTAAGAAAAACCATTTGGAACTCAGTTAGTAGCAGATGGTTCACTGAGTAATGGGCTTAACAGTAGAATAATAACATGACCGTGCAGATTTTTTCTTGGTGGTTCCCCAATGGTCATATCTGTAGATATTTTCCCAGAGGTACATTCTTCTGACTACTACTGCTCAATAGAAGAGGTTTAGGACTGGCTTTCAACATTTTACGGAGAACAAACATTTCACCATACAGTGTGAAAACATCATGTAATCTCCATTTTCTTAGTATAATGCCCCATGACAGATGTCAGCTGTACCTGGAGTCTACTCTTGAAGCTCATGGTAGAACCTCCCCCAGGTTTTCCATCCTCTTTCTGCTCATTCCAGATGGCAAAAAGAAAAAAAAAATGTAGTTCCTAGTCTGAAGGACATGGACAAGAAACTCAGGAATAGAAAGCTCGGTCTTCTTTCTGCAGATTTTAAATCAATTCTTGTCCTTTTCTTTCTTATCTAGCTTCCACTTTCTGAAGTTTTAGATACCTTAAATTTCTAAAAGTTTGAGGATATTATTTTCTTCCTTTTGGGGTCCCTCTCTGTAGCTCAGATTTCAGTTGTGCCTGTTAAGTTAGTATTCACAATGCATTCATTTTCCAGTGTTCTAAAATATGTCATAATCGCTCATCTGTCACTGTCGTTTTTCCACTTTCATCCTCCTGTGTGTTAATGCCTTTTTTACTCCTTACTCAGTTTATTTCTTTGTTTTAGGAGGTGTAAGAAGGAAATAGGAATAAATGGATAAGTTCGATCGATCAGGATTTCCAGGACAGTCTTTAAACAAGCAAGAAAGCCAGGTCTCTCATGAAACATCACAGATGTTCCATTTGTAAATTGAGTGAGATTTTTTTTTTCTAGCACAATTTTTGTTAACAAAGAAACTGCCATTTGGAGATTTTAAAATCCTATGAGATTTCTAAAAACAACTCACAAAAATGAATTTATTCTGATTAAGTGAGCATGGTTGTAACAAACAAAAACAAGGAGCTAAGAGACATCTGTTTTATCTGAACTCATACTGAAAGACAAAAGAGACAATTCAGAATCATTTCATAACTTTTCTCAAAAACGTTGCCAAGATACGTAAGCAATTCTTAATGCATGGCCCATTTTTCAATCCAATAGGACTTGATATAAACAATGAAATATCTATAACCTCCTATAAACTAAATAAAGAAAATAAATTATGGAAGTTTTAAGATAATAATTTTATTTTAGAATATTTCTCAGGTGTGGCACAAATCATCAAATACATCCTTTCAACTATTGTTTATTGATTTACACCTGTTTAATATTTAATAAACAGACAAGGTTGAATAAGCTCTCAAGTTCAACAGTCAAGAAATTTTAATATCAGTGTTTATATTTTGGTATGAATTAATTATGTTTTTGTATTATTAAAAGCTATATAGTCTTAACTGAAATGTAAATAAGGTCTTTACTAAAGAATGACCAGAGAACCCCAAGGAGATCAAAAAAATATAAATATCTGAAAAATAATTTATGGAAAATGAATTCCAGACAAGTAAATCCAAATATTTCTTCACCAACAAATATTTTAAGAAGTATGCATCTGTAAAAATATAATTACAGTGTATGAATCAGCTATCATTCAATTTGCCTTTAAACTGTCCACCAATTTCGCTGATATTAAGAGGCTGAGCCATTTATTTTCTAAAAACTGGATTTTGGGGCACCTGGGTGGCTCAGTCAGTAAGCCTCTGCCTTTGGCTCTAGTCATGATCCCAGGGTCCTGGGATCAAGCACCACATCAGGCTCCTTGATCACTGGGAAGCCTGCTTCTCCCTCTCCCATTCCCCCTGCTTGTGTTCTCTCTCTTGCTGTGTCTCTTTCTCTGTCAAAAAAATAAATAAAATCTTTAAAAAATAAAAAATAAAAAAATTTAAAAAGTGGATTTTCAAGAATTACTCATACAGTTTCTAGATCTGGAACTTGGGTCTATTATTGGTGATTGGACATATTTGGGAAATGGTATATTAGAGGAACTCAAGAAGAACAATGATAGCACTTACTCAAAAATCTCAAAACATTTATTAAAAAAAAAAAACACAGTATTTCACTGGAATCAGGGATTTGTCTATGACTCACCTTATTGAGTAAAGAACATTTCCATTCTTGAAAATTCGTAATAATTTATTGTCTGTAGTAACTTCATGAAAGTTGGCACCCTTTTCATTGGCAAAGAACAAGTCAGGTTTCCAAATGGAGTCTAGCATAGAAGGGTCTAGGTCTAAAGAGTCATCAGGATATTCACTATACGCAAGGCGGGGATCATTCCATTTCTGACGAAGAAAGATATTCACTCTGTAATCCTACGATAAAATAAAGAAAGAAAGAAAAAAAACTGCTTTAAAAGTTCAGAATCTTATGTGCTATTCCTTGGGCACCTCTGAATTTTAGCAAAAGCCACTGACATGCTTGTGAGCTTTCCAGACCCCACAATCCTCACTACTAACAAGAGTCATTTTAGTTACAAGGCTTTGCCCATGTTTTCAGTGATCTAAATGTCTCCAAAGAAGAGGTCACAGAAGAGTACAATTTTATTATGCTTATATTTTGCCATTCCATTCAAATTTTGCTTTCCTAATTTGTCAGAATAAAATGTTGGATTGCTATGAGACATTTGAAGTAAAATATTTTCATCTTTGCATTTATTTTCTAGAACCATTTTTTTCAGTAGATACCCAATAGCATCCAGAATGCATTTAGTGAAATTTTCTTGAAAGCTGTTTTATAAAAATGATTATATATTCTTCTTTACAATGAAGATACATTTCCTCATGTTTAATATAGTAAGTTCCATGAAACAGGTGATTTGGAAAAAATAAAAGGTGATTTTGAAATAATGAAATAATAATAAAGGGACATTATTGCCAGTAATCCTTTAAGAAGATTTGACTAAAGAGTTTTCCTGATTAGACTACTCATAGTTGACTTAAAAAGGGGAAGAGTCAAAGATTTCAGTCAAATTCTTGCTCACAATTTCTGGGCTAATGTAAAGAATGACATAGATTTATAGCCAGGTGTGTGCGTGGGTTTTGTATGTATATGAACATAAGCACTAACTTTGAATTTATAAATACAATTTTCCCATTATATTTTTGAAATGATTGAAAAAATTAAACATTCAGACTTTGTTATAAGTGTGAATGAAGTGAACATTTGAGGAAGATTTCATTTCCATGGAAAATAGCCAAGGCTGGAGATATTCAGAGAAACTGAACACCAGTTTTCATCTTTTTTTATTCCTTGAAAAGCAAATTGCCAGTTAACAGAATATAATAACCAAGCAATCACAAAGAATGTTTCTATAATATCAGACCTGGTAGACTGCTTCTCTTGTAGGGAGGTCAAATTTCAGTAGCAAATGTTACAAATCTGTATGTTCTCTTGATTATGATTTGTGCACAAAGACCCTTATCTTCTAACTGCAACTGAGTTTACATACCAGATAATGTTTTCTTTCTTTTTTTTTTTTGCTTGCTAGGTGCCCCATGTATCTTCCAAAGTGACAATGAACAGAGTTCACTTCAGCTTTGTACCACAAAGTTCATGATAATATGGAAATCCCACCAACCACAAGGATCTGCAGAACCTGTAAATGGGGATATATGAACAAGCTTCTACCAGCCAGGTCACCCTCCCTTAGTCTAGAGTTCAGTTGACCAAGAAGCATAGCTCTCTGGTTGGTGACCAGTTCTTGCATTGCTTACTGCTCTGTAGTCTGTGTCTCATTCCTAATTTACTGCCAAAGGAATAGGTGATTGGACTAAAGTAGGTTTCTCTCTGTCTTAACCAGAGGAGAAGATGAAAGCAACTCCAGTTATAATGATGCCTGCTAGGAACAATAACTGACAAGTGAGGAATTTCCTTACAGTCTGCAACTGTTCCCCACTGTGAGGCTAAAATAAAAGTACTTTTAAGCTACAGTATATATAATAAAATTTAGTTGAATCTCCTTATCCTATACTATTAGTTTAGTGATAAATTTTATAGACAGATCTTCCAGGAACTTTTCCTACAAGAATGCGCTAAAAGACAAAGCAAAACAGAAACACAACAACAACAAAAACACAAAAACAAAAACCACCCAGGGATCCTTCAGTTTCTGTTTCTAAATCACACAAGGCAGAAATCAACTGTCACCTATCATCAAGGCCAAATGTTATCCTATATCCACTGTGTTCTTTCTGTGAATAACCAGAAATATCTTTGTTTACTAACATACTTAGGCCTTTGGTTTAGGACCAGGGTCCAAAACAAAACTGACAAAACAAAAATGACCATCTCCTGAAAACCTAGAAACTAAGGTTTTAACTGTTCTTGAAGTTTGGGTTTTCAATAGTCTGCAAATGACCATTGTTCTGGGAAACTACCCTATTAAACAACCAAATTCAGCATTTTGAAAATAAATTTTTCAAACTTAATCCTCATAGCTGGTGTATCCCATTTATACTGGGCAACCAACATAATTTGTGAGTCCTGATCATTTGTGTAAATAGAGTAAATTAAATGGTAGTCAAATAATGCCACCTAAAAGAAATCCTTGTAACTTGAAATAACTTGCCTAAACTAAAAGACCAGGAACTAAAGCAGGAAACAATTTTGCAAAATAGAGATAATGGATGTATATGCAGTACATGCAAAACATTCTAAAACAGACTTACTAAAGTTGGTTTAAAATGTAATTATCCTTAAAATGCAAAACATACATAAAGTCTAATCATTTCATTGATGGAATTTTCCCTGTTCACCTGAGTTATGCCCTATAAGGGTGAAAATATAGAAAGGTTATAAGTGAGTAAAAAAAAGACAATAATAAATATGATATAACATATATGAAAATGAAATAAATATTTATATTTCCATTTCTGAAATTTAGACAGGTATTGAACTCATTCATAAGTCTTATAAGGCAACTGAATTGAATTTTATATGGAATCATAAAACTTTAGGACAGAGACATTTAATGATTCTCTTCTCTACAAACTCCTTTTGCAGTAAGACCTTCAGAAGTTAATCTTACTTTTTCATCATTTTTTCATCCTTCATAATAAATAATATTTGTTATATGTTATACTGTATTAATACCATTCCTATCCACTGCCAAAGAAATAGGTGGTTGGACTGAAGTCAGTTTCTCTCTGCCTTAATTATGGGAGAATATGCTTTAATCAAAACCAGTTATAATGATGCCTGCTAAGAAAAGTAACTGGTAAGTTACATGTTAACTATATGTTATATACTTAATGTATATGTTATATTATATTAGTATATTATCAATATAGTAAAGTAACAATGATGAAATATAGTTATTATTTCATACTATAGAAAGACTAATTTTGACATTTCAGAAGTCTAAAATTATTATTATAATAGAATGATATATTATTATAATAGAATGATAATTAGTTTAAATTAATGTTTTAAGAAAATATTTTATTGGCAATGTAAAGTTATATATCATGTTTGGTTTTGAAAGTAAGTATCCATTAAAATCTAGTTCAAATTCCATCTATACATGACATAGTAAGTAATAGACCTTATATTTGAAATTTTACATTGTGAGGTACAAAAAATAATAATTCAATTAGGCAAATTTTATAATGGTTCATATACTAGACTCAGTCTTTTGGGGATCGAATCTCAGCTCTTGCAGTGAGATAGCTTTCTAATCTTGCTGTATCTTGTTTTTTCTTCCTTAAAATAGGGATAGTTATAATAGTGCTTCCTTTTGTGGGGTGGCTGCAAGCATTGGATTTGATCCACATGAGGTACTTAGAACCACACTCATTAAATATTAGCTTTTAGATCCTCAAAATCAAAATTCATATTAAATACAAATTTGGTTGTATTTTCCTTTTATAAATTAGTTTTTGAAATAATAGGGGCATTTTGATATGCCACATAAGAATTTGGGTTAGATAATTGTAATTTTGAACCTGGTGAATAATATGGAAAATTTTCAAACCCGTATGATAAGCTTATCATTAACTTTTTGTATTAAATTTTGCATTTCAAAATTTATGTATTTCTGTATTTCCTGTTTTTATTCAATGCCCGTCCCCCCCATCTCTCTATGTAATAGGTTTGTGTTCCAGGGCCCTCTTCTATAATGGTACATATTGTTGCTTACCTATCACTTTGTGCCGCATGTTATACTAATTGCTTTGTGGATTCCTCCTGCCATCCTCATAGCAAATCTATGAAGTATTATTAATGCAGTTTTACAGATGTGGACTGTGGGACCAAGATAAGCCAAGTAACTTCAACATGATTACAAAGCTAATAGGAGGCATAGTTGTAATCCAGACCCATAAATTCTGGTTTCAGAGCTTTAAAGGATACATTGCCAGCATTATATACTGACAGTTATGATTGTCTTGCATGCAAAACAACTGTTTTGTAAACTAATGCAAATATCCTGGGTTTATGTGGTGTATGTTTGTGGGTTTTTTTGGTTGGTGTTATTTTTGATGTTGTTGTTTATTTGGTTTTTTTTTTTTTTAAGGTGTTTGGGGTTACTGATTAACATCCATACTGATGGGAAATTGCAGACACCTTATACCTAAATGTTATCCAATTAAATCTAGTAGATACCAAGTTGTCATTTCTCCATAATGAGTACCCTGGGGAAAGACCAAAGTTAGTAAAAAGCACAGCTAGATGTAGCACCTAAAATAACAGAATACAATATTCATCTTTGGCTCTCTAGGGGAGTATAGGATTGCTAGAAACTAACTAAAATGACCAATTAGGGAAAAAGTAAGGAAAATCATCATTAAATGTTAATAAAATTTGTTAAGTGCTTCTCTTCCCTCTGGTCTCTAACTGTGAATTTCCCTAGTGTTTTCAGGTAATTTCCAGTCCGCAGACTCCTCCCACTTCTCCTTCCTTTTCTCCCTGCCTTCTTACTTACTTCTGCCCTGTCCTTTCCTTGTTTTTTGTTTCTTTCTGTCTCTGTGCAGGTTCCCCTTCTCTCCTCCTCCACCACTTCCCCATACATGAACACGCACACACTGCCTCTGTAGGACTAGTGGCCACATTTCTGTACTGGTGATGTATGCAAGTGGTTTTCAACTGTGTCCTTACAGAGTAAAGGAAACAGGTCTCTACAGTACAATCATTATTGATACCTTGATGTCTTTTTTTTTTCTTTTCTTTATCCTACACTTTTTCATGTAGTTGAAATTATATTGGGCATGTGGTTTTTCATCTTGCATCTTCACTGAATGAATTTCATGCCTTTTCTAGTATTCTTCTTAATCATCATTCTTTCTTTTCTTTTCTTTTTTAGGTTGTTATTTAAATTCCAGTCTAGTTAACATAGAGTGTAATATTAATTTCAGGTGTGTAATACAGGGATTCAATACATCCATACAACACCTGATGCTCATCACAAGTGCCATTGTTAATTCCCATCACCTATGTCACCCATTCCCCCTTCCATCTCTCCCATGTTTATTCTCTACAGTTAAGAGTCTGTTTCTTTTTTTTTTTTTTTTAAGATTTTATTTATTTATTTATTTGACAGAGAGAGAGAGAGAGATTGAGAGCACAAGTGGGCAGAGAGCAGTAGGCAACAGGAGAGGGAGAGCAGGCTCTCCACAAGCAGGGAACCAGATGCAGGGCTCCATCCCAGGACCCTGGGATCATGACCTGAGCCGAAGGCAGCCCCTTAACAGAATGAGCCACACAGGTGCCCCAAGAGTCTATTTCTTGGTTTGTCCCTCTCTCTCTTTTTTCTTCCCTTTGCTCCTTTGTTTTGATGATGCATTTTTCTTACACAAATAATTTTTCATGTGATCACTTAGAGTCTAGAACCTACGGAATCATGCAAGTGGCAAAAGACTTAAATGTGTTGATTTATTTAGTATAATTAAACTTTTTTTTCATTATGTCTCAATAGTTTGAGCAAAAATTAGCGGTATAAAGTATTCTTAAGAATGAATGTGCTAGGAATATTTTCAGAAGATAATATTTTTAAAAAATATTTTTATTATTAAAATATCATATGGAGGCTTAAGTGGGTAGAAGAATAAATGAAACAAGATGGGATTGGGAGGGAGACAAACCATAAATGACTCTTAATCTCACAAAACAAACTGAGGGTTGCCGGGGGGAGGGGGTTGGGGAGAAGGGGGTGGGATTATGGACATTGGGGAGGGTATGTGATTTGGTGAGTGCTGTGAAGTGTGTAAACCTGGTGATTCACAGACCTGGGGATAAAAATATATGTATATAAAAAATATATGTTTATAAAAAATAAAAAATTTAAAAAAAAAAAATATCATAAGATAGAACAAAAATAAATAATATCACTAACTAGAATATTTTTTCTAAACATCTTGAATGCTTTCCAATGACTGTAAACATTTTAATCTAAAATGATGAGTATAGTGGAAACTATCACTGCCTTTCTTATTTATAATGTTATTTAATAAAATGGTTTTACAAATTCAACAATTAGGATACTAATTAATCTTTTGAAAAGATACATTCAGGTTAAAAAATTCAGTTTCTTTTACTGTTTTTAAAATTGTTGATGCTATTGGTGCTGTTATTAGAGAATGGTTTTTAGCCTTATTAAATTATTAGAAATTTATTTGAAAATTATGCAATTCTTAACTTGACACATATTTTGTCATGCTACATTATTATTCAATTATTTTCTGTGAAAATAAAGTGTGTATGCTCAATGACACGTGCATATATTTGAGCATGAGATAGATCATTTATTTTCACTATAAGTTCAATAGAATTTATTCGCATTAAAAATATAAAAAGACCAATGTTAGTCTCAAATTTATTGGATTCATTCAACAACTGTTTATCACATATTGCCAATCTGGAATTTAGTTCAGTGCTGATGATACAATATTGAAAAATGGTCTCTGCTGTGAAATTGTTCATTACGTTGTAGAAGATAGACCATAAACAGACAATTATCTTTCCACATTATAAGTGCTATATTGGAAGCACACACAGCATGCTATGGAAACATAAGGAAATAATAGCTAATAGGGACTAAGGTAGAAGGATCAGGGAAGATTTCCTGAGGAAAATCTAATTGAGCTTGGTTTTTAAAATGAAAAAAAAAAAAAAAAAGAAAGAAAAAAGTTAACTAGGCAAACATTGGGAACATAATAAAACGGGTCCTGTATTTTGACACAAAATCCAGTAATCACTGTATTTTTGTATGATTAATACAGGAATTAGGTCGACTTTAAGCATTATAATTTACTTTTTTATTTGATATCTATTGAACACCTTCTGTGTGACAGGCAATGTGCTGAGGGTTATAAAGTTGAATTATGCATAGTGCCTGTCACCTCCAGGCAAACAATCTGCAGGAAAGGGAATGAAACACAACAAGAATGAAAACAGGGGATATGGAAGGAGTATATTATGAAAATAAGAACTTTACTGATTTTTACTTGGTGTTAGTCTTCTTTCAAAAAATAAAATAGAATAAAGAGTGTGAGAAAAAAGGACTTGATATGCAGGAAATACAGACATAGATGCAGATATAGATGAAAAATGTATTTATAAAGGACATATGCTTCCAACATAATGGTAAACAGACACATAGATGGGCCTTTCTCCTAGACATTATTTTATGGATAATGGAAAAAATATTCACTTTAAAAAAGTTTGCTGTCTTATAATAATATAAAGGTATTCTTCAAAGACAAAAATAGTAACAAAAGTAAGAGTGAGCCAATGCCAAAGTAAAAGCAGTGGTGGTAAGCAAATACAATGTCTAGACTGGGAAACCAAGTCTTGCACCACCACAAGATGGAAAAACTGAACCTGTGACTAAGGATTCATTAATTAGTCCTTCAAGAATATCATGGATAAAGTTCAACCAAATATATGTTTATAACCAATAATAATTTACTACAGACAAAAGAAAGTAGACATGAGGAGATGCAGACTTGGAAACTCCACATCAAAAATATGAGATAAACAGGTAAAATGTATTTAAAGAAATAAAGATAAATCCTGCAATAGAAGCCAATAATGACAAGAATATTTGAAAAATAATAAAATAATAATAAAATGAAAATCCAAGTGTTGAAATTAAAGACTTAATGGATATGTTAAAGCATATAAGAAACTTTTGAACAAAGAACTTGAGGAGACTGTAGAGCTGGGAAATGTCCCAGATGCAAAGTGGGAGAAAAGGAGAGAGAAAATGACTTTCAAGATAGAAAGAGGAAGTCTAAAGTAATCTACATCTAATTGAGATCCCAGAGGGATGAAAAGGAATAGCAAAAGCCAACAGAGAAAACGACAAGAATTTTGCAGAATAAACCAAAGAAACTAATGCAAAGATATAAGAAACTCAAAAATACAAGTAAAGGTAAATAAAAATAAATCCATATGAAGACATTATATTAAAACTGTAGAATATCAAAGGCAAAGAAAATATGTTTGAAAGAATAACCCTTCTATTGCCAAACAATATCCCATCATATGGAACACCACATTCTATTTATTCATTCATCAAAATGGAGTATTGATACAAGCTGCAACATGGATGAATCTTATAAATATTATGCTAAAAAAAAACAGTCATAGGGCGCTTGGGTGGCTCAGTTGTTAAGCACCTGCCTTAGGCTCAGGTCGTGATCCCATGGTCCTGGGATCGAGTCCTGTATCGGTTCCCTGCTCGGCAGGAAGCCTGCTTCTCCCTCGTCTTCTCCTGCTTCCCTGCTTGTGTTCCCTCTCTCGCTAGGTCTCTTTTTGTCAAATAAATAAATTACATATATATATATATATATATATATATATGTATATATATATATTTTTTTTTAAGTCACAAAAGATTCTGTATTGTATGATTCCAGGTATATAAAATGTCCACAGCAGACAAACCTATGGTGACAGAAAGCAGATTAGTAGTTGGGGAGAGGTGAGGAAGGACTGCTAAAGTGTACATGGTTTCCTTGTTAACAATAAATAAATGTTCAAAAATGGTTATAGTGATGGTTTCACAATTTTGTGAGTTCAGTAAAGGTCATTTAATTATAAACTTAAAAGGATGAATTGTATGACATGTGTATGGTATGTATATAATTACATTTTTTTAAAAAAATTGTTTATTTACTTAAGAGAGAGAGAGGGGGGAGAGAAAGCAGAGAGAGGAGCAAAGGGAGAGAGAGAGACTCCCCAAACAGATTCTCCACTGAGTGTAGAGCCTGACCAGGGCTCAATTCCAGGACCCATGATCACCTGAGCCAAAACCAAGAGTTAGATGTTTAACCGACTGAGCCACCCAGGTGACCTGTAATTACCTTTATTGGAAAATACCGAGACTGGTGGTAGACTTTGCATCAATAATGAAACCCAGGATATAGTGGGTTAACATCATCAAAATATTAAGACAATATTAGAGTTAATTTGATTAGTGTACTCGCTAATTCTTCCAAATTGAAAGAAAGACATTAAAGAAAAAGTTTTTTCTTGAACATTTATAAAATGGACTTTTAATTAATGCATTTCAGAGGGAAGAATTTAAAAAAAAAACACAGAATGCTATTCTGCAGTGCAAATAGAAATGACGAGCAAGAAACCGGTGAACTGCGATACAAATTTGATTAGACTTCTCTATAAAAAATTGCTATGAATGCATAATTTATGGGGTTGAAATGAACTGAAATATTGAAAAAACAGTATCACATGCTATGACTGATCACATAAGATATGTAGAAATAAATCTTTAAAACTGTGAGATTTTACCTAGAACATTTCCTAATTTCTTGAAAACTTAAGTAGATCAATACATAGGGGGAGATGCCATGATTATGCAAAGAAAGAGGAAATGTTGTATAGGTAACAATTGTGTAAAAACTAGTAGCCAGAGTCAATGTCATTTTTGTCAGAACAAAACAATTTTTGAGAAAACTAATGAGCTAATTTTATAGTTTATATAGAATACCACTGAAGGTCTCGGATAGCCAAGGTATTCTTACAGAAGAAGAAAGAAGTAGAGGGACTTCCTGTAGTAGGTAACTGAAATGATTATAAAGCTGTAAAACATTATGGTTGGTGCAGACAAACTGGCCAATGGGACAAAATGAATAGTCTAAACAATCTTTATTTGATATATAAAGGAAGTAGAGTTGGATTAGTGGTGCACACATGGATTAGTTAATAAATTGTTTTGCTTACAACAAAAATGTTCAGTTCTATCCCAATAATAACAGTCAAAAAAAAAAAAAAAAAAAGGTTTGGATGAGTTGAAAGCTCAAATAAGATGGGTCTAAAAAAACAGAAAGAAAACATAACAGAGTATTATAGCTTTGAGGTAATTCTTTAAAAAGCACAATAGTAATGATCATAAAATAAAGATTAATAAATTCTATGAGATCAAATGTTAGGAAATTCTATTCATGAGAAGGTTCCTTAAGGATAATGAAAAGCCAAACCATACTGGAAGATGATATTTGCCACACAGGTATAACTGACAGCTGGCTGGTGCCAAGCTATAAAAGATCTCATGTTAATCGTTGAGAAAAAGACAAAAAAAAAAAAACTGAGTAGAAAAGTAGTCAAAAGAAGACATTTCACTGGACAAAGATCACAAATATCCAAGAATTATGTGAAAAAAAAGTTGAAGCCCACTGATAGCAAAGAAGTGCAAAGTTTAGACTTTAATAAGATACCGTATTTGTACCAAAAGTCTTGTTAAGAATAAAAAGTTTGATGTCAGAGGTTGGCATGAATAGAGAGGAAAATGATACCACATACATTACTGTTGAAAGCAGAAAAAGGTGAGAAAGATTAACTTGTACTATAAATTAGATATATACAAGTACTCAAGAGACCAATATTTCAGTTCTAAGTATAAATCTTAAAGGAACTCTTGTACATGTGTGCCAGAAGACATAACACAAAAATATTTATAGTAGCACTGTTAGCTGTAATAAAAACAAAAACCATTTCAAACATTCATTGACAGGAAAATGATTAATAAATTATGATTTATCAACAAAATTAGATGTTACATAGCAGTGAAGTGGATTGATACTGCTATTTAAAATAATGAGGAAAGGGGTCCCTGGGTGGCTCAGTGGGTTAAAGCCTCTGCCTTCGGCTCAGGTCATGTTCCCAGGGTCCTGGGATCAAGCCCCACATCAGGCTTTCTGTAGAGGGAGCCTGCTTTTTCCCCTCTTTCTCTCTGCCTGCCTCTCTACCTTCTTGTGATCTCTATCTGTCAAATAAATAAAATCTTTTAAAAAATAAAAAAAAATGAGGATAAATCTTAGTTAAATGTACTGAAAACAAAGTGTCAAAAATATGCTATGGCACTATTTTTTAAAAGCTCAAAACCAGGCAATCTTTCTCTCTTTCTCTATTATCTATCTATCTATCAATCATCTACCTATTATCTACCTATCATCTATGATCTATCTATTATCTATCTATCTACCTATTAACTATCTATCATCTATCTATCTATCAAAATTTTAAGGGCAAACAAGCGAATCAGAAACACAAAATTCAGAGTCCATAGTCTCTCATGGTTCACCTTCCCTTCCAATTTCCCCCAACTCCCTTCTCTCTATCTCCTCCATGCTATTTGTTATGCTCCACAAATAAGTGAAACCATATGATAATTGACTCTCTCTGCTTGACTTATTTCACTCAGCATAATCTCTTCCAGTCCCGTCCATGTTGAGGGTTTTGAAGGGGCTGGGGGTGGGGGGTCAGGGTACCAGGTGGTGGGTATTACAGAGGGCACGGATTGCATGGAGCACTGGGTGTGGTGCAAAAATAATGAATACTGTTATGCTGAAAATAAAAAACAAACAAACAAACAAATAAATAAATAAAATGGGAAAAAAAGGAAATAAATAAAGACAAGAAAAAAAAAGAAACACAAAATTCTTTTTTTTTAAAGATTTTATTTATTTATTTGACAGAGATCACAAGTAGGCAGAGAGGCAGGCAGAGAAGCAGGCTGGCTCTCTGCTGAGCAGAGAGGGCTCGAACCCAGGACCCTGGGATCATGACCTGAGCTGAAGGCAGAGGCTTTAACCCACTGAGCCACCCAGGCACCCAGAAACACAAAATTCTTGATTATGGTTACTTAGGGAGATACTAGGGAAATAGGGTTGGGGTGGATTATACACGTATCTTTAATATTGGTAATGCTCTTATTCTGAGGTTAGGCGGTGGTGTCAATAGTTTCTGTTTTATTAAATTATACCTTGTCACTTACATATATTATTTATGTAATTATATACAAAAGTATTGATATCAGAATATGAAATGAATAATTGGAAATACTCATCAGAACTGTCTATTCATTTATGGGAAATATGCTACACATTGCAGTGTTTTGTCATTGATACACTTTTTGTAATATATAACTCTTACCACTTATTATTAGCATCTTTTTATTGCACATCTTATGTGTTGTGGTGGGTGGAGTGATGGCCCAAGCATAGGTACATCATAATCCCCAGAACCCATGAGTGTGCATCCTAATTTAGCAAAAGAGATTTTGTAGATGTGATTATGAACCTAGAAATTGGGTTATCCAGGTGGGCCCAATGTAGTTACAATTATCCTTATAAGTGAAAGCAGAGTCACCATCAGAGTAATGTGATGTGGGATTGACTTGGGTTTTGATAAAGGAAAGGGGCCATGAACCAAAGAATAAAGGCAGCTTCTAGAAGCTGTATAAAGCAAGGGAATGAATTCACTCCTTGAGCTCCCCCAAGGAACATAGCTCTGCAGGCAACTTGGTTCTTGCTTTGTAAAACCAATTTTGGACTTCTAACTTCCAGAATTGTAAAAGAATGCATTGGTGTTGCTAATCCACTAATTTGGTAAAACTTTCTTAGGATAGCAATACAAAAAAACTGATATATATATATATATATATATACACACACATACACACACAATGTATATAATATATTAATATATAATGTTATGTATTAATATATACTGTTATATATTATGTAATATACATTATATATTATATAATAAATATCTATATTTCAGAAAAAATAAAATTAAATAATAAAATATGAGAATGATAATGTATACAAATCAATCCAAATATATATTATATATTATATATATTATATATTACTTACAAATATATATGTATATATTATATACAAATCAATCTAAATATATATATTATAATATATAGTATTATATATTATAATATATTTATATATATTATACAAATAAATCTAAATATATTTATATTAATATTATATTATTAATATATATTAATATTAATATATATTCATATTATATATTATAATATATATTATAATATATAATATTATATATTATAATATATATATATTTAGATTGATTTGATTTCTTCTGGTTTAGGAAATCAATCCAAATATATATATTATATATATATAATGTATATATTATATATTTGGATTGATTTGTATACATTATCATTATAATATTCTCATATCATTCTCATATTTTATTTTATTTTTTAGAGATCTTATTTATTTATTTGCCAGAGAGAGAGGGAGAGGAGAGCACAAACAGGGGGACCAACAAGCAGAGGGAGAAGCAGGCTCCCCACTGCGCCAGGAACCCGATTTGAGACTCTATCCTAGGACCCTGGGATCATGACCTGAGCCAAAGGCAGCTGCTTAACCAACTGATCTACCCTGGAATCCCTATCATATTTTAAAGAAGTTTCTAGAACAGTAGAGTTTTTTGCCAGCCACTTGAGAAAAGAGAACATTTACAGCAAAAATCACTGAATTCATAGCCAAATGGAAAAATAACTCAGAATTCTTTCTCTTTTTAGGAGTTCTAATAAAAGATCTTGGATCATTTCAAAATGATTGAAAAATAATTTTCCTTTCTCAAAAAATGAGGGCAAAGTGCAAACTCTCTAACAAATGTCTTGCCGGTTTCGTTTTATAAGATTTTCTAATTCTGAGGTACTGCACATAGAGGTTTCCATGCATGACAAAATGTAGAATACTAATACTCAGTGGTGGAATAATTGCTGCTAATGTCATCTCCATAATGTTCCCCACGTTGCCTGCACCATCTGCTCCATAAACCCCACCACAAGGAGGGTAGTCATCTGGGGCCACTGATTCTGAAAATAACAGCCCATTGGGAAGTGCCTTTCCATTGTCAGTAAACCAACAGGGGGAAAAAGCCACTTCGTAAGAACTATTTGACTCTTAGAAAGGTTATTTAAAATCTCCCCTTGACTTCTTCATTATCCATATGTGTAATTATCCTCTAGAAAAGGGTAGAATTGTTGTAGAATTATGAAAACATGTTTTAAGTAAGCCTAATTATGTACCGATTCAGGAAACATAAAAGTTAAGCATTCCCAAGAATTAAAGAATTAAAGTAGACTCAAAAATATGTAGATGATAAAATAGAAACAAAACCAATCTCTATTTTTTCAGAATTTATGAGGTTTTTCCTTATAATGATAGTATTTAAAGGAAATATTAGTTATTTTAATTTAACAGAATTGGTCAGAACATAAGTGTGTTGAATCCATGAAATAACACTGTCTAGTACCGTGAACTCCAATTTGTCTTAGTCTATTCAAACTGCTAAAACAAAATACCATCGACTGGGTGGCTTACAAACAGCAAACATTTATCTTTTATGGTTTGGGGGCTGGGAGTGTGGGATCAAAATGTCAGCATGAGGATAAGGCCCTCTTCCAGGTGGTGGACTTTTCATTGTATCTTCACATGGTGGGGCTGTTGAGCTCTGTAGCATCTCTGTATAAGACCGCTCATCCCATTCAAGAAGGTTCCCTCATGATTTATGCACCTCTCCGAGACCCACCTACTACCTTTGACAGGGTTAGGATTTCAATATATGAATTTTGGAAAGACACAAACGTTCAGACAACAGCAAGACTGAAAACTAAACCACCAGCGAAACCAAGAAAGAACTGTATTCCACGGCTCAGTGTTCACACTCCAAGATTAACAATCATTGGGGAGGTAAACTTAGTCCATGAGAACATACCCTGAGAAGGTGATAGACATTTACTCCAATTAATATGGTTCATTCAGTTTGGACATGACTGGTTTTAGAATAAAGATGTGGACAGAATCAGTACTTCCAGTGGCAGTTTCCTTTCAGTGAGAACTAATAATTAATGTTCCTCTCTGGTTGTAACAAGTTGTTCTCTGTCTTAATGTGCACACACAAGTATCATTTCACTAGTGACACCCTTCTGCTTCCTGTGCTCACTTACATTCCTATTCAATTCCCCTTTGTCTGTAAACTGTCTGCCCGGTGGTTCTCAACCTTCTCATAGCCAGGTAGAATGCATTTTCTCCTACAGAGTAGTCTATGCCAACAAATCTAAAAAAAACCAAAAACCAAAACAAACGAAGCCAAAAAACTCAAACTGGCACAAACTTCCTGACTCCTATTTCTGCCTAAATCAGTGTCTAAACCTCTGTTGACCCCATTTAGTATTACACCAAGTAGGAAGGAGTTTATATGTTTCTCCTGGTTTAGGCAACAAAGGCATGGAAATTCTTTGACTACTACTTCCATTCATGACCAAGAATTTATACCAAAATTTACATACAAAATAGAATATGCCCCTTGGTTTTAGTTCTACTTAATGTTATTCCCATAATTTGTATGTTCAAATGAACATAACCATTTACACATAGCATTTACTAATTTGGAATTTGTATATTTAATGACATGTAGGCAGTGATCTGCTTATGATTATTTGTTTTTGGAACTTTTGTTAAATATTTGTTGTTCCAGGGGGCTCTTCGTGGCTCAATAGGTTAAGCATCTGACTCTTGGTTTGGGGTCAGGTCAGGGTTGTGGGATTAAGTCTCTCATCAGTTGGCTTGGGATTCTCCTCCCTTTGCCTCTAACCCTGCTCCCACTTGCTCTCAAATAAATAAATAAATAAGTAAATAAGTAAATAAAATCTAATATTTATAAATAAATAAATAAACAATTGTTCCATCACTGTACTACATGAATTGGATCATAAAAAGAGAAAAATCTTTTGGAAAATAAACTTATTTGGTCTTCAGAATATCCTATTGTCAGTCAACAATACAAAAGCTCTTTAAATCAAGCAACAAATTTTAAGAACTCACTAACAGGAAGAAAACTTTACTGAGGGGAGCTGAGAGATACTCCACACTAAAAGGTGGATAGTAGTGCCTTAAAATAATACCTTTTTGAAGTTCCTTTAACTAAAGTGTTTCCGTGAATGTCTGATGTAAACTCTGTTTACAAAACTATATGCTTTTTTTTTCTTTAAATTGTTGTCAAATGCAAACATATAACATTTACCATTAGTGACATTTAGTACATTCACAATATTATATAACCATCTCTACTTTCTACTTTCCAGATGATTTTCATCACTTTAAATGAAAACTTTGTATCCATTAAGCAGTCACTTGTTTCCAGTTTAAATATATTTAGATTTTTAGTTATACACCTACATAGTTCTAAAATTTAATCTATTATTTTGGGATCATGGTCACACTCCCCTTCATAATTATAATGAATTATTAATACTTAGCAATATGACTTTGGGGAAGAGACATGATTTAGTGAAAGAAAAACAAAAATAGGTATTGTCAAAAGATTTTTGTTTGTTTGTTTGTTTTTACATTTGTCCTCAGTCATAAAACTCGTCATGTAAATCAATTATTTCAAAAAATATTTTCAATATTTCCAAATTGTTCTCAACATTGAGGCTTGTTATCACAATTTTACACTTCAATTGATATTTAAAAATTCAATGTTTTTCCTGAAATATCTCTGAGTCTTCTGGGAATCTTTCAGTTCATGAGGGAGGACTTATATTGCATATAAGTTTTTATGAAACAAGAGGATAAATATTAACAGAAGTTAACTTTAGGAAAGATTTAGTGAGTTATATATTATATGTTCCAGATAAAACTAGATTTTATTTGGGTTGATTCCCTTCTGAGCAATCCAGATACTTCTTACCTAACTCTTTGTTGATCTGAGGATAGGCCAAAAAGCCTTGTGGAGGTTATTAACTGCACTTAAGAGCTACTGGGGAATTAATTTTTTAGAAACAATTATTACATATTGCAATGAAGTTCCCTCTGCCCCTCAGGCCAACCTAGTAGTCTTTAAACTTTAGCAATAAATTTTAGCCTGTGTTATTGATTCACTAACTTTTCTTTGTATATCTGTAGATCATACCTTCTTTCTGAAAGAACATAGCACTTCTGCACATCATGAAAGAGGAATCAATCCTCTTTGGATTAACCCTTAGCTCAAGCTCCAAGCACCAAGATAAGGTCTGTAGCTGGCACCATTGAGTCTACAAGTTATCAAGAAATGTTGATGAACCACTATACTCCCTCTACTTATTAACTGCCCTAACTCCTTTAAAAACCCCTGGGCCAGACAGAAACCTTGGAGTTGGCCTTTAGACAAGAGTTCACCTTCTCCCCAGATGATCAGTCTCCTGAATAAAGCTATTATTCCTTTCCATTCAAAACTCATCTCTTGAGTATTGACTTGTTGAGTGATAGGCAGCCAAACTTGGGTATCAGTAACAAATTTTGGTGAGCCAACCAGGAGGCAATGCTACTGTGGCATTCAGTTCCCCCGAGAATCTCAAGAAGGCCCAAGCTAGGAACTTGGATGGCCACAGGAAGTTAGCTGCCAGGGATTTGTTGGTGTCAGGGAGGAAATCTGGAGGATCTGTCCCTATAGCAGCCAAGACTATTTTTGTCCCAGAGAAACTCCTTGCTGATTTTCTACTGATGCTAGCTGCCAGTTTTGCTTTTTGGTTTGATTGAAAAGGAAAGGAGCATTTGGGGAAGGTGACTAGCTTCTGGACTAGGTAAACCCTTCAGAATGTATACCTATACAAGCAAGTTTCTCATTTAGGAAGCAACAGTATATGTTCTTCTTTTGTTATCCATGTTCTTCCCATTAGAAAGGTGTGGCTTTGGGGAGAAACTAAAAGGGACTGAATAACCGTTCTGCATTTGGAATTTGAAACAGCTCCATTTTGGCATGTGTGGGGGTTGTATTGCCTTGTGTTAAATAAGTGTCTAATGGTAAGATCCACCTCTGTGCTACCAAGTAGCCCACTGGGCTGAATCTTGAATAGGTGGAAGGTAAGTAGCCCAGAACCTATATTTAAGAAGAAAGATCATTTTTATTGTAACACTTCCTTGTTATGTAGACTAAGCTGGGAAGAAAGATGGCCACAAAATAGCTTTTTAGGAAGTCTTCCTTCCTTTGGGTTGCCTCAAAACATGGGGTTTTAGTCTGGCTCTCTTGGCTTGTCTAGAGAGCCATTTGGTTTAGTCAGTGGAACTTTGATATCTTTGGGAGGAACCAGAAACTAAGAAACCATTTGGTTCAGTCAGTAAAACCCCCAACATCTGGGGGAAAGTGGTTGTCAACAGAGGTACTCTGGGCTCCATGTAGTTACAGTTTTGTTTCTTCCGTGTTCTTTCTGAACTTTTGCTCAGGAAGATGAGCAGTACTCCTTCTGTTCCCAAAGAAATTCCATTAGGACATATTTTCAATAAATGTTTCAGAGGATGGAAAAACAAAACAAAACAACCCCCAAACACAAAAGCTGTTTTGCAAGAGGGACAGATGGAGACAGAGTTGGCAGCACCCTTGCACCTCTGCCTTTTCCTCCTCTTCTTCATGTTTCTGCACCACCATGGGCAAGGCTCACATACCAGACTCCTATACCCTCCTCAGCACCTCAGGTGCCATTGGCTTCTGCTCCTCCTACCCTATCAGGGAATGAAACACACCTCAAGCCATGAGGCTGCCTTCTAGTGAAGTTCAAACTGAAGCACCTGCCAAATCAATAAGAAGGGGAGTCCAGAGGATCCCCTGGACTTAAACCCTCACTTTAGATCTCCCCACAGGAGTCTCAGGTAAAAATTTCACAGTGAGAAATAAACTGATTGAATTTTAGTGGACTCAGATGCACATATTCAGTTTTGAAGTTGTTTTAAGGGTGTTGGTTTAATTAAAATAGACAATTTTTTAGAGTTATCTACATTAAATATTATCTCAGTGCTTGGAGTTTGTGCAAAGGGGTTGTCTGAAGGGGTCTGGTTCCCGTTTCATGATGTACAGATGTGTTCTGTTCTTTCTGGTAAAGAAGGTAGGATCTACAGATACACAAAGAGAGTATAGTAGTTAATCAATCACATGGGCTAAGGGTGGATTTCTAAAGCTTTAAATCACTAGGTTGGCTAGAGGGGGCAGAGGTGATTTTGATACCCCACTGTCAATTTCATCATTCTATATCTATGGGACAAAAGACTAGGGGCAAAAGTCTGTTTTCTGTAACTACCTCCTGCTGATCAGGGGTGATGTAAGGGATAATAAAGTGGAGAAGTTTAAGAGAGTGAGAGAATCTGGTTTCTGGCACAAAAGTCATAATTGTCTTCCTACATTCATTCAGACCCATGGTACTAATTCTTGTACATTTTAAGGCAGCTTTTTCGTTATTTCCAGAAATTCTTACTCAGATTAGTTTTATGGTCTTAAAGATCAGGAACCTGTATTGGTCAAAAAGTGCTTTTCAGTAGTCTCTTTGAAGACCTAACATATTTTGCAAGAGTATCAGAACAATAATCATAAATGACAAATAATCATAAATGGGCGTGACTAAAAATCTGATGAGACTTCATTATAGTGTAGCTGGCAAGAAAACCTGATTACTTCAGTGACACAAAACATTTCAATAATTAGAATGTAGAATGTCAAGTGATGGCCTTATATTGGGGCCTCCTAAAACTTCAGGAATTTATAAATTTTCTAGAACCTTTAGAGCATTTAACTGTATAATACAACCTAAGATGGTTTATCATTATTTGTTTTACAATGCTTCCCAAGGAACTGGACAGACCAAATAAACAAGCTTAACTAGTCAAAAAGACTTCATTGATTCCAATCTTGAAAAGTTTGTTAAAAACCTCAGCAAGTTTTAAAGTGCATGCTGATTTAAGATTATAGATTCTTAGAAAACAATACTTATCTATTTAACCAAAGCGGCAGTAAAAGATTTTCCTGGCAAAATCTCAAAAATGTTACTTCACTTGTTATGGGATTGTAAAGATCCTCTCAAGGAGTAAGGCTGTGAAACCCTTATTTTTATTCTTGGAGTTTGAAAAGTCTCATCAATTTTCTGAGCTATATTAAAAGGTTTCTAAGAATCTTAAAAGCATTCTCCCATAGAATCTTGATTCCTGGTCCAAAGTAGGGAAACCTTAGTATCCCCAAAAAATGGCAAGAGAATCAAAGGAGCAGAAGTACCATTACCTTCTATTAAAATGGATAAGTACAGTTCAAAATGAAGACAGCTTGAAAAATTCTCAAATTTCTATGGGCAGGATATGCATTGAAAGTATACTCTGCAGCAAACATGGTCCATTTTTTATAGAAAAGTAAAGATGACTCAGAAGGCAAAACCAGAACCCAAATGCTGAAGTCAAAATCCACAAAGAATAATTTTCAGGGAGTAGGGCTGGGCTCCAGCCATGTTAAGTGGAAGGAGATGTTTGCTTAGACTTTAGAACTGTTATGAACCAGTGACTGTAAGGAGAGTGGCACTCCCCAGTCCTCCCCATCATTGAACAAGAGTCTCTATTTCAGTTACCCTATTCTCCTGGTATCTTTGAGTATTGACTAGTTATCCATTCCAATAGGTGGAATGGATAACTTCTTAAGTCCTCTTGATCTTTTGATGAAGAGGAAACAGTATTAATATTGGTCCTTGGGGAGCCTAATTTACCCTTGGACCTTATTTAGATGGCAAGAACCCCAACTTTAAAACACTGTCATAATGAGACAAAGAAGCTGGGGTTTTTAGGAAGGGGGTGTGTATATTTTGCATGTTGAAAGAATGTGAGTAATTGTCACTAGAAAGGAGATTGCATCAGGTTAAAGATGGCTAAACCACCTTGCAGTTTATACCCAGTCTCCTGAAACTATTGGGCAAACTGTCTACCCCTGAAATACCTGATACCCCTGACACCCCCAAAAAGCTATGTGAGAGGAGCCACATGAAGGTCCTTTTTAACTTTTTTTTTTTAATTCAGAGAAATCTTACAAATACAGTTCTAACAACTGTGCATATTATTGAAATAAAGAACAGATCATTACCCACAAATATTCTCTTGTGCTGCTCTTTATAATTAAGCCATTTCTGCACCTATTCCTTTAACTTTAAAACCAGTGATATACTCTTCATCCTTGTCATTTTGCCTTTCTTAGAATGTTACATAAGTGGAATTGTACAATATTTAACCTTTTAAGTCTGGCTCTTTTACTTAGCTTATTTTGTGTATCAATTTATTCCTTTGACTCGCTGAGTAGAATTCCACTTATTGGACAGTGGAATAAAATTCCATTGTATGGACAAGCCACAGTGTTTATTTGCCCACTGACGGACTTCTGTTGTTTTCCCAGTATTTTATGATTTTAGAAAATTCTTCCATATGCATTTGTATACAGGTTTTTAAGTGAGCACAAGTTCTTGTGTCTCTTAAATCCCACCTAGGAGTAGGATTACTGGTTCATATGAGAAGTTATATGCTTAAAGGTAGAAGAAAATAAACTGTTTTCTAGATTGGCTGTACAGTTTGCACTCCCATTAACAATATATGAGACTGAGAGTTGTTCCTTTATCCTTACCAGTATTTGGTATTCTCAGATTTTTTTTTTTTTTAATTTAATTTTAGGGGCACCTGGGTGGATCATTGGTTAAAATTTAATTTTAACTTTTCTAATATGTGTGTAGTGGTAACTCATTGTGGTTTTAATTTGAATTTTGTTAATGACTAGTAATGTTGAACAATTGTTTGTGAACATATTTGTTTTCTATATATATATTTTTTTCTTAATTGGGGAATGACTAAATAAATTTTAAATATGGACGATATATTTGACAAGTTATGTTGTGAAACTATTTCTCAAATAAAGGTATTAAATGAATATAAGTACTTCACTGAGTATATTTGGGCTGAAATATTTATTCATTTTAATTTAAAGAAATTACAATTGGGAATATCGTTCATTTAGTAGGATTTTTTCTCACTTTACTAAGTACTGTGGGGCAAATATTTTATCAATGAAAAATATTGTTCTATTATGAGTCATTTGAAGGTTTCAATGCCTTCTAGTACAATAATCATAAAATTCAACTTTAAAAACCATTTCAGGTAATTTTATGGAAAAAAAAAAAGCACCTTACATCCAGAAGTAACAAGACCATATAGGAGAAATTACTCATTTTCGAGAAAAACATCAGTGACACAGTATTAGAAGCACACAAATCTAAGGCACTAAGAAATATGACCGTTTGCCAACATAGTTTTTCTGCCTCTGTTATATTTTAATTGTCAGATAATTTACATTAAAAAGTTTTTTTTATTTGAAAATATACACCTACATACAGGCATATGTTGTTTTTATTGTTTCATAATGAATTTTTTATTTTCTTTTTTGGGATAAGTTTAAACAAATATTTTGTAAATTCTCAATATAGTAAAACTAATTTGTTAGGCAACAAATAATTTTCAAAAATAAATCTACATTATTTTAGATTCTTCTTTTATTCTCAAATCTTTTCCTAATCAGAAGATAGATTATATGGTTACCTTAACCTGAAACATAATAGTGAACTGATTATATTATAAAGACCCTTATAAAGCCAATTGTCCAAACAACTAAATACCCATAAGATCAGCTGTAATTTATAGGTACAATAGGCTCTATTCTGAATGTAAAAGTAGTGTGAATATCTGCACTCAGAGTTCAAATACTGAATCAATTTTCGTTTGCTATGTAACAAACCACCCAAAACTTAGTAGTTCTATTGGCTCACAATTGTGTAGATCTGCAAAATGAGCTAGGATCAGTTGGGAATCCTGTTGGGTCTTTCCTGTGATCACTCTTACAACTCTAATCATTTGGTTGCTTGGTTGGGGCACAATGACCTAAAATGCCTCAATCCTAGGTCTAATCTTTACTTGCTGACTGTTAATGGAGGCACCTTAGTTCTGCTTCACATAGTTTCTTTGTATCTATTGGGCTAGGAAAGTCTTTACACATCAGTCTTGGGGTTCTAAGATGTGAAAAGCAGAAAGCTGTAATGTCTCTCCAGGTTTAGGCTCAGCTCAGCAGATTGTAGAGTGTCACTTTTGCCACACTGTTTTTGATTAAACCAAGTAGTAAGACGAGTCCAGGTTCAAAGAGAGGAGAAATAAAATTAATTCCACTTTCTGATGAAAGGAAGAGAAAAGTCACATTTCAAAAAGGTGTGGAAAGAGGTATGGGAGGAGATCCTTGCAAATAAATTACCATTAGACATTAGGGCAATGGATGGAAAAGATGGCAAAAGGTCAGGTGTTGGTGCATGAGAAAAACTGACCTGTATTTTTCTTCAATATGCATATCTCCTGGAGATATTACCACTTTAAATCTTAGCATTATCTTTGTAGTAAAATAATTTAAAAATATTATTTAAGAAAATTTATGCATCAGTCAGAAAACAAGACTTTAGAAGACAATAGCTTGACAACTTTTCTTTCTTCTGACTAGACACCTTTTTCACAAGAAGAAGGATCACAAAATATTTTAAAAAAAGAGAAAGATTTCTTGTTTCCATTTATAGTCTCAAAATCACAAATACTTTATTATTAAGGAATATGTAGAAAAAAATTAAAGGAGGACAACATAACAAAGGTATTCTATATTTTGAATCAGGGGACTATTACTTTAAAATTATAAGAATGATATCATTTTATGGTGCAGACTATGAAGAACAGATCTAAAAATGTATAAAGTAAGAGATTATTTGTTCAACTCTGAGTTTTGTTTGGCTTTGAATCCAAATGAGCAAAACTCCTTTTCTCAGCATACAGCATAATTGGCATTAGCTAAAAATTTCCTAGCATAGCTTTTGTAAGAGTAAGATTTAAAATAAAATATGACAAAACATAACTCAAAAATTGTTTTTAAATAAGAGAAATGGGAAGAAAATACCTTCAAGTTCTTACAAATGTTCTTCATTAGGAAGCTGAAAAGCCCAAAATTGAATCAGTGTTTCAATATTTGCAGACATGGTAACCAGGAGCATATCTAAATCATTTGGGACTAAGAGGATCTATTGTCCAATGTTTTAAATATGAGCTATTTTGAGAAATATGATTTGAAGAATAAGAACACTAAAGCTTGCTTCAAGTACTGAACTGGTCAGAATGAATTAAGTTTTATAACATATTCCACAGTAACCACAGTACTAAAAATTGTCGAGGGCAAACAATTTAGCCCTAGTAAGTAATAAGAAGTAGAAGCCTCAGCAAAGAAAGAGGATTACAAAAACATATTGCATTCTGAATCTAATAGCCACTAGGCTTTTATAGGGCAAGATACTGCTAACCTCATACAGCAATTTAAGAAGGTAAAATAATCTCCTCTTCCGTTTGAAATATTTGCTTTTTCCTTTCTGCTCAAGAGTAAAAAGAAGGTAGACAGAAACTCAGATTTGTGATGTAAGTCATTTGCAATTGTAAAGTCTCCATGATCACAGCAGACAAATGACAGCTCTTAAAGCCTGTCTGCTGGCATTTCATCACTTTTCCCAGGACAAAAACTACTAGGAGAGAATTTCTATGAATATATCACTCCTTTTCTTAAGTTATCCTGATCCTTGTGAAACACAGTTTGCATCCTAAGGAGCAGAGTCAAGGGGAAGCGGTGATGCCGTAGAAGAGAGATGTCAGATTATTGGAGGTGCATTCTGTTGGCTCTTTTGTTTTTCCTTAAACTTCCTATTTCACAGCAGCAAGAAAGAACAACCAATTCAATTGTATGAAGCTCCGTACAGGTTGTGAACCTAAAACATTTCTTTGAGAAATCCATAAATAAGGTATTTCCTCCATTCTGACTTTAGATTTACAGAAAAGTTGACCAAATAGTACCTGTTGTTTCTGTAAACCTTTCCACCCGCCTTCCTCTAAGTTGATATGGTCTATAATAATAGCGTAGTTTTTGAAACCAGAAAACTAACATGGATACAGTACTATTAACCTGTCTACAGACTTACTGTGAATTCATGAGTTTTCTCTTTAATGTCCTTTGTTTTTTCGTTTTTCTGGCCTAGGATCCAATCCAAGATCTCACATTGCATTTAGCTGTCCCATAGTTTCTTCCAATCTGTGACAGTCCCTCAGCCTTTCTTGTTTTTCTTTTCTTTTTTTTTTTTTTTTTTTTTTTTTTGGTCTTTCATGTCCTTCATGCTTTTGAAGCCAGTCATTTTAAAGAATGCCCCCCAGTTTGTTTATTCCATGTTTCCTCACAATTAGATTGGTATTATTTATTTTTAACAAGAATATCAAAGAAAGGATACTCTTCTCATTGCATCGTATCAGTGACATTCAATGTTGACATGTGTCATTATTGGTGATGTTAAGCTTGATTACTTCCATAAGATGGTATCTCCCAGATTTATTCACAGTAAAGTCATAGTGAAGTTTATTTGTTACTCTGCATTATATCTTGGGTCTCCCAACCCAAATCCTGACTGATTTCAAATATTTATTTGTTTCTGGTGAGGTGAAACATTACCTTGTTTCTATAAGTCAGGGGCATACAAAATTATTCTCATAGAAGCCAATGGCATTTACAAAACATTTTGTCATTTCTGAAACTTGGGTTTCATCTACGTAAAATAGACGTAAGTCAGGGTTGCTATAATTTTCACTCAAAAACTATTGTTAGAACAATGGTGTGTCTTAAAAGTGATAGCACCTTAGAATGACATGTAGACTCACAGAAAGAATGAAGCCTTAAAGTTGAAGAATTAAACTCTATCTGGGTTACATTCAGAATTTATATTTTACATAATTATAACCAAACTATATGGACACTTCTGGGATATTTTGTATTATTAGTCATTAAATATTCTGGTTTTTCCCTACATTGTTCTTTCTTTGAAGATGAACTATATATTGTATGTTTTTAATGTATACAAAAAGATGACTTGAAATACATATACATAGAGAAATTATCATTAGAGTTGAGCAAATTAGCATGACTCCTCACTTAGTCACGTTTTTGTGTGTGCAATGAGAACACCTAAAATCTACTCTCTTAACACATATCTACTGTTCAGTACAGTATTACCAGCTATATTCATCATGATGTACAAGAGATCTTTAGACTTATTCATCTTATATTATTGCAACCTTATGCCCTTTGACCAACATCTTCACACTCCTGGGGTTATGGTAGCATTGAGTTTTTCTGCAGCAGAGTTCTGAGTTCCCATTTCCTATCACTACTTTCATGCTTGTCGCAGGAACAAATATAGACTATTTAGTAAATAGTGCATATCTAGTACTTCACGGTGGCCCAGTTGCTGTGATTGTTTCTTGATTCCTACATTTCAGCAGTGTGTTTTTCTGGAGCCTACTGTTTTCCCATATTCCTGAATCAGGCAGGGGACAGCTTTGCTGACAAGCCAAATCTGTAGTATAATTCTTCTTTAGTTTTCCAGTAAATTTATGCACATCTAACTCCCAGTGTTAATTCCTTTTTTTGTGTGTGAAGTGGTTTCTGTTAGAACCACTTATCATCAACTGGATTAATATTTGTCACCAGGGATAAGGTGCAGGAATAAGAACCATGGACTGTTCAGGTGGTCTTTTTTATTTGAAAGCCATGCATATTTCAATTCCTGTATGGAAAGAACACTAGTAGCACATAGAAATCAGTGGGGAAATGAACTGAAATTTTTACCTAACACCATCCAAAATGAAGTGTACAATTATGCAGACAAAGTGTTAAACACTATAGCAAAATATAATGCCATAAGCATGAAGGACTCCATAAATGAGAAGTAGGCTATTTGCTTCTAATTAGGAGTTTAAAGAAAAACTATCTAGTTCATAAATTTAAATTCTTGGGTTCTTAGGCATGGCTGGAGAATCAGGGATTTTTTTCATGATTTTCCTCAGAGTATCTAATCTTCTGGACCTTTATGGACGAGGATTCTATGCTGAAAACCAGATGCAAAGGATGAATCTGTGGGTTACTAAGCCAGAAAGCACATTATATTCTTTCTCTTACAAGGCATATAAATGTTAGGGCTTTGATCGGAAAGTGAAACTTCAACTGCTATAATGGTTAAAAAACGAAAAAAAAAAAAAAAGGAGGATTTAGAAAGCTCTGAGTATGCTGAATAACAAAACTCCACTGCCCCTCTGTTTGCAGAAGCAGCTCCTCCTCCCCAGTGTGATGAGAGATATGCCTATTCTCATTGTACTCCACCTCTAGCAACTATCATTGTCCCCACACCTCTACCTGGGATTAGATCTCTGACAACAGCCAAGAAACCAGTTATAGTCAATCCCAAGAAGAGAAGTTCTACACCCCAAAGAATTGCTAGGTGTTTCTAATTTATATGTGCATAAACACTTAGATGGGATAATAGATTCTGAGAGTACTAGACCATGGAGTGTTGAAATAAACTTTTAGGGTGGATTAAATTTATTGATATGGGTGTGTCAGGAGATTCTGGATTCAGTGTGTTAGAGAGCTAAGAATGGTTCCAACTGCTTGCTCATTTGGTTAACAGAAAGTTGGAAACAGTAGTGACCTGTGCTGATAAAGTTGATATACTATACATTTGTTAGTCAATCATAGGACAACATATCCAAAGATGTAGGAAATAAGGGACATAGAAACAGATTTTAAATGTGTGACTAATTCATTCATTCCCCACAACTATGTATTCCAAGAAGACTCATGTATCAGGACTTTGAAAAATACACAAGTGAGTGAAGGAACAACGTTTTATTTATTTATTTTTTAAAGATTTTATTTATTTATTTGACAGAGAGAGATCACAAGTAGGCAGAGAGGCAGGCAGAGTGAGAGGGGGAAGCAGGCTCCCTGCTGAGCAGAGAGCCCGATGCGGGACTCGATCCCAGGACCCTGAGATCATGACCTGAGCTGAAGGCAGCAGCTTAACCCACTGAGCCACCCAGGTGCCCAGGAACAACATTTTAAAACAGCACTGTGATGGCTATCCTCTTAAACTAGAGATATTGCCACTGAAATGTGTCCCCAGATTTCAATAGTGATGAAAGTTGTCAAAGTGTATCACTTGCATTATTTACTTAAACCCAGAGGCAAAATAGACATGATTACATAACTGGAGCAGAGTTGGAGTGGGTGTTCAGAACATGTGAATCATAGTGATCTCTGAATGTAGATGGTTGATTCATAGCCTTGAAATATAAAGGTAGTTCATTAAGGAAGATTCTACTTGTTCTGAACAATCAAAACAGCCATAAGGCTGACAAACAGGATTTATCTGAGTTACCAAGAGAGACACAAAAGCTCACTTAATTGAGTGAGTTCACAGTTTCAAGCTCTTCTGGAGTAGGACATCGCAAATGCCTCCCATCATTCTTCCTACAGAGACCCACAGCAATTTATTTTGACTGCATGTTGAGGAACAGGAAAGATGAAGAACAATGTTTCTGAGGACAATAGACCACCATTCTGAGTTAATTCCAGTTCCTAGATATACAAAATACTATTATTGTCAACTGGTCAGAGTAACAGGTTATGGGAGTCAGATAATAATGAAATTTTGGGGAGAATTTATCTCACATTGGCTCCAATGGTTCTGTGAATCCATTTTGTTGTATTTTCTAATTTCCCAAGTGAATGGATGGATATGTATAAAGCCACCAATTGTAGAATTCCCATATAATATCTTTGACCTGTGGAGCAAGAATTATGAGGGTGTGAAGACTCATATGAAATTCTCTAAAGCCTTTTTCTTGCCAATATTCTTAGTGATGAGCAGTGTTGGGTCCTGAGAGAGCCAAAGGGATTACTCATTCAAATGTATGTATGATGGTGGAGAATGATTCTTTTAACACCCCCATTTAACTTTCCTTTTTTGGTTTACACAGAAGACACCTGAATCTTGGGAAAGTACAATGGATTTTCTTAATTTAATTCAGCTTATTACTTCAATTATAGCTGTTATTTCCCCATATGTACTCTCTTTGTTGGAGCAAACCAACAGAGCCATTGGCACCTGCTTTATGACAGATATATTAAATATATTTCTTCTAAATTTTTAAGCAGAGAATATCAGGAGCATTTGCTTTTATCCAGTAGAAATATCTTTGTTGTTTTACAATCTCTGCAGCCGAGTTGATCATCTAACATCACAAGAATCCCAGTAGTCTGCTATATTGAAAATATCATGCTGCTAGAATAAATAGGTGAGTAAAAAATAGCAGATATTCTTATAAGAGCCAGAGAATAGGAGATAAACCCTAAGAAACTTCGACAATGTTTTAGGGCATCAATATATTAGAACCTATTTGGATATCTCTTTTAAAATGAGGAGCAACTTGCTTCCCTGCCACCAAGAAGAACAATACAGACTAGATGACTTTGAGTTATGGCAGCAACATATACCACATTTGAATGATGATAATTTGGCCCATTCATCAAGTAACCATGAAACTGCTAATTTTGCATAACAATCAACCTAGAGCTGCCTCTACCTAACCTGCCCACATTTTTTAAGTATTTTAATCTTTGCATTGTATCTATTTCTACATAAAATAACTAGTGTGTGTTTTGCTGTTATGTAATTCAACACTCAAAGATGGGAGAGAGATAGATTTGGAATTAACATCAGAGGTTGAAATGGTTGAGATGTTTGAATTTGTTCGAACTCTGGAGCAGATTCCATGTTTTGGCCAAGTCCCAGGTATATCCATGGAGGCAGGTGATTGAACGCAAGTGAAAAAGATGTTTATTAAAGGTGAAGGTGTTGGATGTTGTGACCACTTAGAATTAAGGCAAGGGGCGAAGACTCTAGCTAGAGTCACTGATGGACAGAGTAACCACAACACTGGCATTTGACCAATCTAAGCAGGGAAGGAGTGTGGATAGTCAAGGATAGTAGCTTCAAAACAGGATGGAAGAAGTGTCTGGGAGTGGGATGAAGGAGTGAGGGAAACGTCTGACCTAAAGTTCATGGGTTATGGGAGATGTTTTCAAGGACTGAAGTAGTGAAGAGAGTCCTCCTTCAGGGATACCAAGAAAATGGAGATACTCTTTATCATATAGTTTGTGAATGTAGGGGTGAGGGGGGTGAGGAAAGGAGTAGGTAGGTGTGGAAAAAATTAAGTTGTCAAATAAGAAACAGTGATTCCAGAGGGGACAGTGGACAAATTAAGGAGGGAAAGAGGAAGTAAGAGATGGATCATAGGTGAGGAAAGCACACACCAGAATGATTTAAGTCAAGTGCTGTGGAAAATACATGGAATGTGAAACATGACATCGGTAACCAGCAACAAGTTTCTGAAAAAATAACCCCAAGACACATCCTTGTTAATGAGAGTGGGAGGAAGAGCAGAATAAAGGCCTGGTATATGGGTTCTGGGCATCTCTCTCTGTTGGAAGCTTAACAAATAAAGGGTTGATCTTGGGGATATTTTCAGGCAATTCTAAAAAAATTTCTCATGAAGAACTTTACCTCAGAGGTCTAAAACACCGTTTCTTCTATTTTTGAGTAAATTATACCTTTATAAAACCTTCTTCTTGTGTAGCCATGACAGCAATGTCATATGTACTATGGGTATCTCACAAAGATTTGTTGCCACTGGAACAGGGCTTGAGGAATAAACTACATGGGAAATATTTTGAGATCAATTTTATTAAACAGTGAAAGATGTGATACAACAGTGGTTATATGACTAAAAACAAAACATAAAACATAAATATTATCACAAAAGTAAAAAAGGAAGCAAATCTGGCCCTGTGTCAGACATGGAAAAAAAACATCTGAAACAAATCTGAATATAATAACTATTAGTCCAAGGGGGTGTATGTATATATGTGTGTGTGTGTGTGTGTGTGCAGGCACACATATAAAGTTTGAAAAATAACATCTAAAAAAAAAGAAGTTAAAATTAGTAAGACAGAAAATGTAGCATGGCTTCCAGTCCATATGCATTACTAGCTTAGCAAATAGCTAGGAGCATAGAATGTATCTCTTCCCCCTCAGAATGCACAGTGCTTTTGTCCCATTTTCTCCTGCTGTTCTGTATGCTACCAAACAATGAGGATAAAATACTAGCCTTGGGCAATTGGACTCATGAGTACCCCTATAAATATGCACTTTGGAGTATACATTCTCAACAACAACAATATTCTTCCCAAGGGAGTAAAACTTGGTTCTTGGTAAATGAGAAAGAATGTTACTCCTTTTACATATAATTCAGAAATAAACACAGAGCATATAAACAGATAAATGGTATATCAGAAGTATTAAAATTTCATAGGGAGGGCAATTAGGGAAAACGATGTCTAAAAAGGCTCATTAGGGAGGCATAATGGGGAAACAAATGTCTGAGAAACACTGCCTTACAGAGAACTAAAGAAAAAGAAAAGTGAAGCAGAGCTTATTCAATTCTTTTTGGATCAGCTGTCAAATTTTGATTAATCATATTTAATTTTATAGCACACGGCTGAGGAATAGCAATTATCTTTACAGCGAGTTAAAATATGATAAAGAGTAAAATATACTTCGAATCAGAATTTTTAACCATTTCTTGGGATATTTCTGGGAATGTATACACAATACACATGCGTATTATGGAATGTGTTTCTTGGGATGTGTACATAATACACATATAATACAGGATATATTAGAATTAAATGGTTTGTCAAAAGACTGAGTGAGCAGAAACCATAGGAAGTCCTGGTATGGATAAGAAATGATTTTAGAAAAGAGAAAATTGGTGAAAGAATAACCTAAAGCAAACAAAATTACTTCCACCAAAGAAGGGGGTTAAATTTCATCCCATTAGCTCAGAGAGCAATCACAGCTCTCTTACTACCTCTGGGGGGAGTCATGTACCAGGCCAGCGGCTTCCTGGAAGTCTGGAATTGACACATCACCTTCACCTCCCAGCACCATTAAGGGATGGAGGCAACACCAGGGGAGAGAGAGAGGGAGTTGAGAGTTCAGAAAGGGAAAAGTAGAGAGGAATTCTTCACTAATTCCAAAAAAATCTATGGAAAGAAGTGTGCTGGTAGGGCTGGAAGACTTAATGGAGGACAAAGCACTTCCAAATTGACCCTAAGGGGAAAAATAAGCTTCACGATCATCTACAAATGAATTGAATGAGTTTCAGAGAAAGGGTTGCCCAGGACTCATCGGCGAATTTTTGCATTTTGTCTACTTCATGTTGATAAATGTTATAAACTCATTTTTGTTAATTATAAACATCTTAATATAACCTTATGAAAGGATTACTTGTCTTACGCTTTAACTAGTCTCTGGAGTGTTGGTCATATTCCAAGAAACTACTATGGAGAATTTTTAAAAGATGGTGCAGATCATAGTTTATATATATATATTTTTCATAATAAATATATATAACCTTTATGCTCCCCCATAGGATAAATAGTTTGTGATCAAGTCTTGATGAGATTGAGAACAAAATTACTTTCCTTACATTTTAAAAGCCAAATCTTGAAGTCTAAACTCATTTGATACACAAACATACACACACACATGTCGTTGTTATGTAGGAATTTCCCATTTTCTAACTGACTCCCTAAACATCATGAACAGCTTAACTCTATGCCTGCATCTGTTCTATTTGACAGGGCACATGTGGCACACCCCCAAGTCCCTGTTGTCTGGCTTTTTTGAGCCCATGTGAAGCATAGTTAGTTGGCTTGTTTTGTAGATAGGCTGCTAGTTTCATCACCACCATGGAAATGTATCATCTAACTGGTCTAGAGAGTGTCAGTGCTAACTTTAACTCATTCATCTGTCAGAGATTCAGCATCACAGCTGAAGAGCTATTTGCAATTTAAATTGATTGCCAAGTACTTAACATTAATTGACATGCTAAATTCATGACTAAGTAACAAATTATGACTAGTGCCAATCATCTTAGAGAACACAATTCCCTATCTTGCTGCCCATTTTATCTTGAGAGGTTGAAATGACATTTTGGAGAGTATTCTTTTAGAAAATCAAATTCTCTTAGAAAAAGGTGCCTGATAATAAATACCTTGAAGATGAATACCATTGCTATGAGCTGTTCATGAGAATCAGGTCTTTTCTATGCCATGTTAGGTGGCCAACAAGGGCATAATTGATCTGGTAACAGTGAATTCTATACATCTTCCTCTAGAGAGGACCATGTGCAGATAATAGTCACTTTCCATTATAAATTAGCTTTAGTAAGCAGAGATGAGAGTTAAATTGACACTACATTTACCCCTATAATCTTCCTCATTTTTTCTTAACCCAAATATTTTAAATGTATAAACAAAATACAATTAACCTTTCAATCTGCATAGCCAGAGTAACAGGAAATTCTACAAAAGTCTATAAAAATACGTGGGTCCAATAAAAAAGAGAAATTGCAAAATTGTGTACTTGGCAATTCCCTTCACCACATAAAGCTTTCTTTCCTGTTGTTATTCATTTGTCTTTGGCAATTTCCCCTCTTAGAATTGGAAATATGCTTTTAAATATCATATTCATTTTAACAATGTTGCAGCATAATTAGGCAATTGTATTCTTTGTGGGATTCTTTATAAGAAACTTTACCTGTGTGAGCAGGATCTGCAAACTCTCTTTCTGAGACACAATGAATATAAGAATGCTCCTGTGAATGACTGCACAAGGCGGAGATTTTTATTTGTATTTCTGATGGGGTCACCAGGATGTGTAACCTTCATGCATACCTATCTTTCTGCAATCTTTCCCATAAATATGCTCTATTTCTTATTCATGCTTATAAATGATAGTTCGGAACACATTCATGCTGCCACTCACTGGTTACTCATGCTTGAAATTAAAAATCTTTCAGACCAATGCCATTGCTGTATTTGGTTAGGCTTTACCCATTATTCAAAGTAAGAAAAATAAGACAGTGAGGATAAGATGTTAACAGACATAACCTTAATGTTAAATGAGTAGCAGGGTTTCCTAAAAGGAAATGAAATAGCATCCATCTAATCATATCTTACCTTAATATTATTAAATCTAAAAATATGAATTATATAGGAATAGTCATTGAATACTAATAAGACACTCATTAAATGAACCTTTACAAGTACTTAGGTCATTGACAATAGATTACAAAGGACCAATGACTCATTTTTGGCAGTTTACAAAAAGACGGAAAAAAATGGACTTTCCTTCAAATTACACACATTTCTTTCTAATTGTCAGTTTAAAAATACGGTTAAACCTAGTTAATATCTGAAATTTTTGCTACTTGCTATCTTAGATTTGTAAACATAATTCTTAATTACATAAGCACTATAAAATAGGAGCTCTAATTTCTTACCATAAAGAACTCTCCATACAACTTTTTTTTTTAAAGAGAGCCAAAAAAAGAGCACATGTCCACACATGTGTGTGGGCTAGTTGGGTAGGGGTAAGGGCAGAGGGAAAGGAAGAGATTCAGGTTCAGCACAGAGCCCATTGTGGCAATCGATCTCACAACCCTGAGATTAGGACTCAAGCCAAAATCAAGAGTCAGATGCTTAATTGCTTAAGCCACCCAGGTTCCCCCATATAAAATTTTAACATTTTAATGAACCTATCTCTCTATTAATACAGCTGAAGAAGCAAATGCTTTCTGAGGAAAGATAAAATTGCAAGGAAATTTTTTTTTTTTTGCAAGGAAATTTTTGTATAATAAAAGCCATGTTTATTTGAGCAAAGTTAAAAAACAATAACTTGATTATATAATTAGAGATTGTGGCACCAATTTAAAACAGTGACCAGAACACAGAACTGCAAAAATAGGTCATATGAGGGGTGCCTGGGTGGCTGAGATCTATTAAGTGTCTCACTTTGGCTCAGGTCATGATCTCAGGATCCTGGGATCAAACCCCACTTTGGGATCCTTGCTCAGCAGAATCTGTTTCTCTCTCTCCCTCTGCCCCTCCCCCCACTTGTGCGTTCATGCTCTCTCTCTCTCTCAAATACATAAGTAAAAAAATTTTTTAGATCATATTGCAAAACAATACAAATAACAAAAAGTTTTTACACTGTGACAACAACACAGTAGCAAAGTTTTCTTTCTGGAAAAAATACTCTTTGTTAGCCAGAATACATGTATACATATATTCAACAATATATATTTAAGAGCTACTTTGTGCTAAGGATTATCCCAGTTGTTAATGGTATAATAATGAATATTGCTGACTGGATTGCTGTTCTATGGAGCCTATAATAAAAAAATTCGAAATAAATGTCGATGGATTTAAACAGAATATTAAAAAGATGAAGAACACTTAAGACTAAACTGGATAAAAAAATAAATGTCAATGAAGCTTCTTTGTTAAATCAATATAAGGAGTTAAATATCATCTTTAAAAGCCAAATAAAGTAGTATAAGAAAAACTTACCATCATCATAGTGTGTGAATGAATTGCCTTTATGTAAGTCATTGAGGTATTTGCTGTGAAGTAATCTAAAATGGATTGATATGAAATTTCAGCTTTTGGGGGATTTTTACGGATTTCCAATAATTTATCAGTCACAATCCTTAAGTTGAGGGAATGTGCAGCACAGAAATATAAAGAGATCGAAATTCTGATTGAGAAAATGAAGTACTGAATATTTAGTGTAATAGGTTTTACAGAAAGAACAAATGCTGAGATAAAAATTGAGTATTATTATTCTTAAAAGATTAATATCAATCATAGATTTAGAAAGCAGCAAAAATTCCTAGCGAATAAAAGAAATCCATATGTAAGCTAAGAAAAAGAGGAGCTAAAGCAGAAAGAATAATGAAAGGAATGAAAATGGTGCCATTAGCAAGATCCCCTCAGATGAAATGATAGGGAATTGTAAATAGGTTTATGTCAATAATTTGAAATTTTTAAAGAAATGGAAAAACTTCTTAATAAACAAAACCTTTACAAAGTGTACACAGTAGAAAAAGTGAATAGTCCTCTATCTGTTCAAGAATAGAATCTATAATTTTAATCTTTTCCCAAGTTGAATGACTGGCACAGATGGCATTACTAGTAAATTTTACCAAATACTTAAGGAATGAATATTTCCCAACTAATTTTTTGAAGCTAGTGTAATACTGATACCACATACTGCTCTTGACAATGCAAGAAAATTATAGTTCAATATCCAAAATGAATATAGCATCAAAAATCCTAAACCAAATGCCAGAAAATCAAATCCAGTAATAAATAAAAAGATGAATCAATTATGATCAAATGGGATTTATTCAAGAACTACAAAGATGATTTTCTACTTGAAAATCAATATATATTTGATTGATTTAAATATAACTCATAATACTAACAGAATGAAAGAGAAAAGCCAGCAATTTCCATGAATGCTGAGATAGCACTGGATAAAGTTTAATGCCTGTTTGTGACTAAAAAAACAAAAACAAAACCAACCAACCAAACAAACAAAAAAACCAACTCAGTATACAAGTAATGGAAGAAACCTTCCTCTGTTTGATAAAGAGAACTTAGGAGAAATCTATACCTAATACCAGTTTTTTTAAAAGATTTTATTTACTTCAGAGAGAGAGCACAAGCATGGGCAGTGTGAGAGTAGAGAGAGAAGCAGGCTCCCCACTGAACAGGGACCCCAACATGGGATTAAATCCCAGGACCCTGGGATCATGACCTGAGCTAATGGCAGACACTCAATTAACTAAGCCACAGAGGCACTCCAATTAATACCATTCTTTATTTTTTTTTTTAAATAAGATTTTATTTATTTATTTTACAGAGAGAGAGAGAGAAAACAAGCAGGGGGAGCAGCAGAGGGAGAGAGAAAGGCAGACTCCCCACTAAGCAGGGAACCTGATGCAGGGCCGGATCCCAGGAACCTGGGGTCATGACCTGAGCCGAAGGCAGATGCCTAACCAAATGAGCCACCCAGTCACCCCAATACCATTCTTTTTTTTTTTAAAGATTTTATTTATTTATTTGACAGAGAGAGATTACAAGTAGTCAGAGAGGCAGGCAGAGGGAGAGAGAAGGAAGCAGGCTCCCTGCTGAGCAGAGAGCCCAATGCGGGACTTGATCCCAGGACCCTGAGATCATGACCTGAGCCGAAGGCAGCGGCTTAACCCACTGAGCCACCCAGGCGCCCACCCCGATACCATTCTTAATTGCAAAATATTGTATCCTCTTCACTGACATCAGAAAGAAAAAAAAAAAAAGTGGTCATTCTCTATCCATTTTATTTATCATTGTACAGGACTTGTGTACCAGTGCAATGAGATAGGAGGGAAAGAGGAAGAGAAGGAGAGAGGGAGGAAGAGAGATTTAAATCCTAAAGACTAGAAAGGAAGATGTATAAATGTCTTGTCAGTCTGTTGAACATATTCATAGAAAATACAAAGAAATTGGCAGACTACTACTGAAACTACCTAGATTATCAAATTCTCAGGATATATGTCCATATTCCAAGATCTAATTGTCTACAAATTCATAGAAACAATTGAAAAATAAAATTTAAATTATAACATTTGCACACACATACCTCCACACATTTCTAAGCTCTGTATGCTGGGAGAGCCTAGAAACAATGACACTTGTGTAGCAATGACTATACCTAGTAACCAGATCTGGGTTTCTAATACTGTTCTTCAATAAAAGGAACCAGGGATCCTTGGAGAAACTGCTGATTCCAGGGCTGGAGCAGGGCATATACAAGATGAGTCTGGAACATCATGTGGTGGCAGGATGCATGAAACTACACACAACCAAAATGATGGGGATACGTGAAAAGGACACAGAATTCTGTCAACTGAATGAGCACCCAATGTCCAAAACTGGAATGATTTGAACATCGTAGATAATGTATTATTGAACTATAACCCAAAGTGTAAAATTAATATCCATGAACCCATACTGGTATAAATAAATCACTGGTCTCCAGAAAATAAACTGAGGGTTACCAAAGGGAGAGAGATGGGGTACCGGGATGATGGGTATAAAGGAAGGCATGTGTTGTGATGAGCACTGGGTATTATATGCAATTAATGAACTGCTGAACACCTACATCAAAAACTAATGATGTACTGTATGTTGGCTAACTGAACATAATAAAAAAGTCACTGGACAAATAAATGCAGAAGGATAGATAAATGTCTTACATAGACAAATGCCTAATAATATGCAGATATGATCCCCCAAGGGGGTGGAAAATAATTCTCCCTTATCCTTAAGTATAGTCTGTGCACTGCTTTCCCAAAGAATACTGTATGGAGAAGGTGAACAGTAGTGAAGTCAGACAAGTCCTTGCTAATGAGAGTATACACGGTCCTACGTCATAGCACACACCCTGGATATAAAGTAAGGACAGCAGCACTTTACTTCTGTGGTCCTCCTTCCCAAATCTCATGATTCCAGCCTAGTCATAAGAAAAACATCAACCGAGAGACACTCCACAAAGCACCTGACCCATACTCGAAATTGTTAAGGCCATAAAATACAAGGAAAGTGTAAGGAAACATGAGACCGAAATTTAACATAGTATCCCAGATTGGTTCTGGGACAGAAAATAGACATTAGAACTAATAAGGAAATACTAAAAAATGTATATATTTCAGTTAATAATAATGTATCAAATGTGTGTTCATTTGTTGTGACAAATGTATCATACTAAAGAAAAATGCTAATAAGAGAGGACAGTGGGAAGGAGGTATGGAGGCCCTCTAAACAATCTTTGTAACTTTTCTGTAGATCTGAAACTATTCTAGAGTAAAACATTATTTTTAAAAATTAAAAAAATAACATTTATAACCACACATCAATACTTAGGAAAAAATAAAGTATCTGACAAACTCTAAAAAAATGTAGCTGACAATAACTGAAGACAAATAATTTGATACACTGGTTCATGGATTGGAAGATTAATGCCCATTTGGGGGGTTGTTTTGTAGTTAATGATTTCTGTGTTCTCCTGAAAAAGAATTCCTTTTCCTTTTTCTGGTAAAGGATATCTATACCAAACTCAAACAAACATCTATGTATTTTGGAAATGCTAGAAATATCCCCTTTAATGCCAGGGAACAATATAAATTTCACTCAATATTGTTTTTGCTAAAACAGCAAGACAAGTAAAAGATGGAAAGCATATACAGACCAAGAGGACCAAATTAACATATTATTGTGAGACAAAACGATTGCATGAGGGAACTGGAAAGTCTTAGGGCTAACAAGAAAGCATATTAAAACAATATACAAAACAATCATATTCCTATATACTAGCAATAATTTGAAAATATAACTAAAATTTTGCTATTTTAAAATACATGTTTTAAAAATAAAGGAGAATTTATTAATATTAAAACATATGCAAGGAATTTATGAGAAATTATATGTTTTGTTGAATAATACTAATATTTAAGTAAAAAGAGAGATACATTATATTCATGGATGGGGTTAAGTGTCTGATTTGATTTTAGCTCAGGTAATGATCTCAGGGTCGTGAGATCAAGCTCTGCGAGCTCTCTGTTGGGCCCAGTGCTCAGTGGGGACTCAATATTTTAAGGTTAGAGTTCTCTCAAAACAATTTCACATAGTTAATGCAAGTTTATTTTGTGGAACTTGACAAGATAATTCTAAAATGTATATGAAAAAACAAACTTCCAAGAAGAGTCAAGAATACTTTGAAAAAGAATAAACTGTATGTTTGGAAAGTTGTCCTACTAAATATCAACTCCAGTTTAAAGCTATATTAAAGAAGACTACAATTTTGGTGCATTGACCATTGGGACAAAATTAAGAATTCTGAAACAGACTCATTCAATACATATGGATATGTATGAATATATGTGAATATATATGACAGAGGTACAATTGTAAATTAGTAGAAGTCATTATTCAATTGTGAAATAAAAAATAAATATCTACTGCATATCATATATATATGTATACAACTGCACAAAATTCCAGGTGGACTGAAACCTAAATAGGAAAAGCAAAATGCTTTTAGGAGAAAATATAGAAAATGTTTTTATGTACTTGGATGAGGGAAGGATTTCTTCAGACAAAGCACAAACCAGTGAGTAAAAACTAGGTTAGATTTTGTAAATTAAAATTGAAATAATTTATACATCAAAAGACATCATGAACACACTGGAAAAAAAGAAAAATTGCTATTTAAAATGCATGTAACAGAGCATTCTTCAGAATAATATATCTGTGTGTGAGTAGTGTAGGTTAGTGTGTACATTATAAAAGCAAACAAGTATAAATGTAGAAAAGACAAAAAGGCATTCTGCACAAAGGACATAAAAATGGCAAGGAAAAAAAAATTTTCAAGAAAAACATGTAACCACACTATTAATTAAAGAAGTACATAATAATGGCAATTATATCCAGAGGGAGTAAATATTAATTATGGGAGATGTAAAACAATAGAAAATCTAATAAAATTAATAGTAGGTGTTTAAGACAGAATGCCCACTTTGGAGCACAAGTTAGTAATATTTGAGTCAAATAGTTTCACTTCTGAGAATATAACCTTGGACCAAATAATTCCATTCCTGGGTGTATACCCTATAGAATATTTGCATATGCATGTTAGAAGAAAATGTACAATAATTTTTCAATCCAGAGTTTTGTAGGAGTAAAAATGTTAAAAACATCAAAATGTCCAGCAAATGTAGAATGAATAAGTACAATATAAATACAATACGGAATACTCCCTGAAATGAAAATGAAAGGAAGAGTCAAAGGCTTATGTCAAAAACCATAAATTTGAACCAGAATATCAAATTACAAGTGGATACTACAGTATGGTCGTTTTGTTCATGTTTTCATAATTGTAGAATGGAATTTTATCTCTTGATATCAAGTTCAGGAACAAAGCTTCTTTGGAAAGGTAGGGAGGCAGTGTTTGGGGCAAGAGGACATGGTCAGCTTTAAATTATTTTTAATGTTTAATTTCTTAAAATGATAGACACATGAATGTAACTTATATTCCCTTTTGCACAGGTAATAACTCTATTTGATAAAAGCAATATTATTTGATAAAAATATACTTATAAAAAAGAATGTGAAGGATTTTCCATTAAGAATATGAAAATGGGAAAACCCAAAAGACTCCACTCCAAAACTGCTAGAACTTATACAGGAATTCAGTAAAGTGTCAGGATATAAAATCAACGCACAGAAATCAGTTGCATTTCTCTACACCAACAGCAAGACAGAAGAAAGAGAAATTAAGGAGTCAATCCCATTTACACCCAAAACCATAAGATACCTAGGAATAAACCTAACCAAAGAGGCACAGACTCTATACTCAGAAAACTATAAAGTACTCATGAAAGAAATTGAGGAAGACACAAAGAAATGGAAAAATGTTCCATGCTCCTGGATTGGAAGAATAAATATTGTGAAAATGTCTATGCTACCTAAAGCAATCTACACATTTAATGCAATTCCTATCAAAGTACCATCCATCTTTTTCAAAGAAATGGAACAAATAATTCTAAAATTTATATGGAACCAGAAAAGACCTCGAATAGCCAAAGGGATATTGAAAAAGAAAGCCAACGTTGGTGGCATCACAATTCCGGACTTCAAGCTCTATTACAAAGCTGTCATCATCAAGACAGCATGGTACTGGCACAAAAACAGACACATAGATCAATGGAACAGAATAGAGGGCCCAGAAATAGACCCTCAACTCTACAGTCAACTAATCTTCGACAAAGCAGGAAAGAATGTCCAATGGAAAAAAGACAGCCTCTTCAATAAATGGTGCTGGGAAAATTGAACAGCCACATGCAGAAAAATAAAATTGGACCATTTCCTTACACCACACACAAAAATAGACTCAAAATGGATGAAGGACCTCAATGTGCGAAAGGAATCCATCAAAATCCTTGAAGAGAACACAGGCAGCAACCTCTTCGACCTCAGCCGCAGCAACATCTTCCTAGGAACAATGCCAAAAGGAAGGGAAGCAAGGGCAAAAATGAACTATTGCGATTTCATCAAGATCAAAAGCTTTTGCACAGCAAAGGAAACAGTTAACAAAATCAAAAGAAAACCGACAGAATGGAAGAAGATATTTGCAAACGACATATCAGATAAAGGACTAGTGTCCAGAATCTATAAAGAACTTAGCAAACTCAACACCCAAAGAACAAATAATCCAATCAAGAAATGGGCAGAGGACATGAACAGACATTTCTGCAAAGAAGACATCCAGATGGCCAACAGACACATGAAAAAGTGCTCCATATCACTCGGCATCAGGGAAATACAAATCAAAACCACAATGCGATATCACCTCACACCAGTCAGATTGGCTAAAATCAACAAGTCAGGAAATGACAGATGCTGGCGAGGATGCAGAGAAAGGGGAACCCTCCTACACTGTTGGTGGGAATACAAGCTGGTGCAGCCACTCTGGAAAACAGCATGGAGGTTCCTCAAAATGTTGAAAATAGAACTGCCCTATGACCCAGCAATTGCACTATTGGGTATTTACCCTAGAGATACAAACATAGTGATCCAAAGGGGCACGTGCACCCGAATGTTTATAGCAGCAATGTCCACAATAGCCAAACTATGGAAAGAACCTAGATGTCCATCAACAGATGAATGGATCAAGAAGATGTGGTATATATACACAATGGCATACTATGCAGCCATCAAAAGAAATGAAATCTTGCCATTTGCGACAACATGGATGGAACTAGAGCGTATCATGCTTAGCGAAATAAGTCAAGCAGAGAAAGACAACTATCATATGATCTCCCTGATATGAGGAAGTAGCAACATGGGGGCTTAAGGGGGTAGGAGAAGAATAAATGAAACAAGATGGGATTGGGAGGGAGACAAACCATAAGTGACTCTTAATCTCACAAAACAAACTGAGGGTTGCTGGGGGGAGGGGGTTTGGGAGAAGGGGGTAGGATTGTGGACATTGGGGAGGGTATGTGCTTTGGTGAGTGCTGTGAAGTGTGTAAACCTGGTGATTCACAGACCTGTACCCCTGGGGATAAAAATATATGTTTATAAAAAATAAAAAATTTTTAAAAAAAAGAATCTGAAAATGGACACTATAAATTTTGTATGCCATACTGGCTTAGATTTCTTTGGAGATTATAATGATCTAACCATTCAAAGTAGCATCTACCTATGTATGATTATTATTGCAACTAAAGTATGAATGCATAACTTATGTGAAAAACTGAGAAAATGTATAGTTTGAGATCACAGTAGACCTTCAGATACTCTTACCCAACCCCACCATATATCTGTCTACAGACACCTGAAAAATGATTACATCAAAACATTTAATCTATTTTGTTTTATTTTGTAAAAATCAGTATTTCTATCGGCACTAGTGACAAGTAATGGTTCAATGAGTAAATATTGACTTAAGGCACATAGCCGAGCAGTTCTCAAACTCTCTAACATATGTGTAACAAGATGGAGAGCCATCTGTTTTCTGAAGATAGGAGGGTAAGCCTGAATATATATGCAGTTTGAGACACTGCTATCTACACACACCCAAATTACTACATTCATAAATAAGTTTGTTTGTTTGTTTTTTTAAAAAACCCAAATTACAAATGCTTTCATCCTGGCATTTTAGCCTTCTCCACAACTCCTAACAGGTTTGCAGGAGTCACATTAATGGGGAGAGCTTAAGCTCCCCTCTAGAAGCAATAAAAACAATCATGAATGAGCTCCTTTTGTTACCACAAGTTTAGATGGCAGGACAGACTCATGTCCCTTATCAAGGCCATGTTACAAAAGGGGAACAGGAATGACTCTGATGGTGGTAAACCAGTTTCATCTTGAATTTATTTATTTATTTTTTTCAAGAACTTTGCTTTCTAATTGTTGTGAAATCAAGAATGTGAACTTGAGGGCACCTGGGTGGCTCAGTGGGTCAAGCCTCTGTTTTCAGCTCAGGTCATGATCTCAGTGTCCTGGGATTGAGTCCCACATGGGGCTCTCTGCTCAGCAGGGAGTCTATGCTCTCTGCCTGCCTCTCTGCCTACTTGTGATCTCTGTCTGTCAAATAAATAAATAAAATCTTTTAAAAAAAAAAAAAAAGAAGAATGTGAACCTGGAATAATGGAGGCTGAATATGTCCTTAGAGAATCTCATTATATATGACAAATGACACAGATATAAGATAAATAAGGAAGTTTAAAATTTATAGATTATCTAAAGAAAAAATTTGATAATTATATGTCAAGAATAATAAGACTGTGCTCAAGTGAGAAGGGTTGGTACTATAATAAGTTAATTGGACAAATAAATTGGGAAATGGTGGGAAATGGTGAGTTTCATAGACAAAAATAAATTAGAATTTATGTTCTTGGAAAGATATACATAATTTTTTTTTTAAGATTTATTATTTATTTGAGGGGAAGTGGAGAGGGGCAGAGGGAGAGACAGAATCCCGAGCAGACTTCCTGCTGAACAGGGAGCCAGGTGATGCCTGGGGTTTGATCTCAGAGCCCTGAGATCATGACCTGAGCTGAAATCAAGAATAGGACTTTATTGACTGAGCCACCCAGTCACCCCAAGCACACAAAAATATTTTAAAAAATAAGTTTGGTACAAGAATAAAATGCAAAATACTTTAAAATTTTGAATTAATTTTCAAAACAAATGGGTAAGCATGTAGAATATCTACTAGAGAAATCTTCTCAAGAATCAAATAATTACCTCAAATGGAACAAAATGAATTTTAAGATGGGGAGAGATAAAATTGTGAGAAAGTAGACCAGCAGAGGGGAGCTTAATATTTTTGACAATTAAGGTCTTTGTTAAGTGGAGATCTATATATTGGGAGATTTATTCAGATTCATTTTAAATATGAGATCTCAGGTACAAAGATAGCCATAAATGAACATAGGTAATTTGAAATACCATCCTCACAATTTTAATATATTGTCTTAGTTAAGTTACACTATTTGTATTATAAAAACAAAAATAGGGGCACCTGGGGAGTTCAGTGGGTTAAACCTCTGCCTTAGGCTCAGATCATGATCTCAGGATCCTGGGATCGAGCCCTGCATTTGGGCTGTCTGCTCAGCAGGGAGCCTGGTTTCCCCTCTCTCTCTCTCTCTGCCTGCCTCTCTGCCTACTTGTGTGATCTCTCTCTCAAATAAGTAAATAAATAATCTTTTTTTTAAATAAACTATATAAGATATGTAAATATTTTGGGGGACACCTGGGTGGCTCAGTGGGTTAAAACCTCTGCCTTCAGCTCAGGTCATGATCTCAGGGTCCTGGGATCAAGTCCCACATGGGGCTCTCCGCTCAGCAGGGAGCCTGCTTCTCCCTCTCTCTCTGCCTGCCTCTCTGCCTACTTGTGATCTTTGTCTGTCAAAATAAATAACTTAAAAAAAAGATATGTAAATATTTTTAAGAATCTATAAATACTTTTATAAAAACAAAATAATATTACAGCAAATAAACTAATGGACAAAGTTTAGCTACAGAGCTACAAAGTTTTCTACAGATGGTAGAAACTGAATAAAATTCATCAAGTTAATCAAGTGGTAGGAAAGTATTCTATGAATCTTAAGGTAGAAATATAATAATAAGTTTTAATTTTCTCCATTTCTATGTGTATGGACACCATGTTGCAGCTTTTCTATCTGATACCATTAAAAATTCTACAGATATTGAATTTGATTGAATTGAATCTGCTTATAATAATAGAAGTAATATCACCTGTTAAAAAGTTTAGAAGACTAAAAAGAAAGATACCAAGATGAACATAGTAAATTTTATAATACTTAACCTCCGAGATGTTTGATTAATGTTCATTGATGTTGCTTGTGATTCTGAAGAGGAAAGTGATACATGCTAAAAATGACTTAAAAAAAAAAAACACATTATGATAGAATATGTAGGAATGAAAAGGATTTCTATGTTAGAGAAAGGAAATAAAACCGAGTAAGAGTCACTGAGAAACTGTATTTGCAATATTCTGCAAGATTTTTGTGTAATATTATTTTATAAAGGGAGTCTAAAATTATTACAGGTAAGAAATTTAGCAGGTGCAGTCATCCTCTAGATCATGTGCTACAACCATTTAGTAATAGACTGATGAATTGTATTATAAAAAGAAAATATCCTCAAAGAACCTGACAATCTTTCTGGTTTTAGAGAAGGAAATCTGGCCATGTCTTCCCTTTTCTCCCAAGTCTTTTCCTCCATCCCGCAAAGACAAGTAAGGCTGTAAATTTTTCCCACTATTGCTGTTGGCAGCATTTTGTGGAAACAGTTTTGCAAAAGAGAAAAGTATAAACATATTTTTAGGGTTTTGAGATTATACAATTTGTGTAGCAGCTATTAAAATGAACAAGTTGCCAGGGCTCAAAATACAATCTGGAAAGTCTAAGTAAAAAAAAAGCAGAGATTCCTTCATCTTTAAATATGATTTGAACTAAGAATGTACAGTAGAGGAGCAGAATTTTACACCCCAAAATGTGTCTCTTTGGTATATGAATTATTTTCGTCTCAAGACGTTTTTCTTTTTGCTAACTGGCTAAAAGAATTTAGATAGAGGACCTGTTCCAAGAAGGAAGCTAGCACCGTAGATAACCATAGGTATAATATGAACTAGGCCTGGTAAATAGGTAGGAACCTGGCAAGGCCAAAGTCCTCTCAATGGTCAATTGTTTCTGAATGGTCCAGCAAACAATTATTCAAAAAACATTTATTCTTTTTCACCTTCCTGTGAATGGCTTTCCTTCCATTTGCAGTCCCAGACTCCTATCTCTTTCTCCCTAGTTCAGAATGGCATATATACCACATTTTGCCTGTCTTTGGAATCTCTTGTGTTTATGTATGCTATTAAATTGGATTCCCCTCTGTTAGCTGTCTCATGTCAATTTAATTCTTAAACCAGCCAAAAGAATCTTGAAGGGTAGATGAAAATTTTTCTCTCCAATAATAGAAATGCAGGATATAAATCAAACCAAATACTCAGTGAGAGTCCAGAATATGTCAAAGCCTTAAGCAAGATTATAGTCATTTCAGAGTCAGAATTGCATTGGAACACCACTGTGGTTAAGCAAGCAAATGGTATGCATTTTCTCTGTTTACACAAACAAACACACATTCATGTTAATGTATACACTGTAGTTAAGATAATTCTATATAATGCCCAAAAATGTAAATTCAGTTCTTCTTCACTGATACTTTTATTGTAGTTATATTATATTGTTTGATAAAACCACAGAGATGCCTCTAAATGACTAAATATTGCACACATGAGGAAAAGAGAAATTTTTAAAAAAGACACTTCAGTAAATTCTCTTCCTGTTAAGATATATTCTTTACACAGACACATGCATGCACTTGTATACATACACACACCTTTATGTCCACCCATAATAATTTACATATTAGATTATTTTTCCTTAGAAAATTTGCTATCAAGTCATTCTGAGATATGCACAATGAGCATAAATTGATGCTTAATAATGGTTTTGGAAGCTAATAAATCTTTAAGTATTTCACATTCTATTTTAGATAAAATCAACTTTGAAAATTAATGCAAATTATACTTGCTAAATTTAGGAGTGGAGTATAATTCTAGGTAACTTAAAAACCACCATACATAGTTTCAATTAAAAAAACTTGCCTGCTAGACAATTTTACAGATATTGGGAGAATCATGAGTCTATCTCTGCATTTTATTTCAGCTGAAAAGCACAAGAAAAGCTGCAGTGCAAAGCATGATCTTTAGAGAATGTTATAAAATCCAAATCAGAATAAATTTGGTCTGTAATGATGATTTTTTGGCTTTAATAACTTCATTATATAAAATGTTCTTGATTACATACTAATGAAGTCTCTGTTAATGAGTTTCAATAAAGTAAATGTACCACACTATTCACAAAATATTTATGTTATTTCAGCAAATACTATATTTATTTGGAAAAGTAATCAAATAAAACACTTAAAATAATACTGTAAATACATTATAAGCATACAGAATAATTGAACATGAAACTATTTGCTCCTATGTTTCTGTTTGGTTATTAAAGAGCATTGAAAAGAAAGAATTTAAATAGTAAAACTTTAGTTTTAATTTGAGACTTAAGATTTAATTACCAAAATGGGAAAAATCAATCTTGTTTTCACTTACATTTATTCTCTAATATACAGTCTCCAAATGAAACGTTATTACCTGCAGTTGATTGCAACTTAATTATACCAGTAATTTTATTTTTAAAAATCTCATTATATTAATTTTGGCTTTAAATTACATAACACTAACAGAAAATTTGTCATTAACATAATCACAAATCACTCCAGTGTGAAACTTGTTACAAAGTAAACATGCCTACCATGGTTGTCTCAGCGATAGAACCAAAGCTGTTTATGAATATGTTGCATGTGACATTAACAGGAGGGCCTGTTAAAAGAAAGAGAGATTAAAAAATAAGGACTATTTAAAATATTTTCAAATAATTCCATGTGTTTCATTATTAGTTTTTTTAAAAAGGAACATATATATTTTTATATTTGTATACACACAGATGCTTAAAATTGAACGCAATCATTCTGCAAAATAGTCCGAGTTAAAATCCAAATTCATAGTCTCCTTTGAACACTGATGTTGGCCATTATGTAAGTCATTAATCTCATTAAGTCTCAGATTCCTTGATCTAGATTATCTCTAATGATTTTGTAAATATCTGATTTGGTAAGTCCAACATCTGAATCCTTCAGGCTGTTTCTGTTGAATTTTTCCTCCATGTACTGGCCGTGTTTTCCTGCATGTCACATATTTTTTGTTGTTGTGAAAAACATTAGATATATTAGATGATACAATGTGGCAACTCTGGAAACCAGACCTCCCACCTATCTCTCAAAGTTGGTTGTTGCTGGTGTTTCTTACTGTTGTTGTTTATTATTTAGTGACTTACCTGAACTAATAAATTTCTCCATAGTGTGCAGCCACGGAGGTGTCCATTCAGTGATCTTAGTGGTCAACTAGTGAACTAGTTATTGGTCAGATTTCCTTAATGCTTTGAACCAATAAGTCTTCCCCCCCTTTGCCAGGGACTTCATGTTTTGGGGGCATGTCTTTAACATTCACACCTTTACCTTCACTTCTTTGCTTGCACAGGGTTTGCAGTCTGCCAGAGGTGAGAAGTTGGGGTCCTCCCAGGTCTTTCCTGGATATCATACAGCCTTACACTTGTGTGTATTCTCTAGATCTACAAGAGGATATCAGAGCATTTGAAAGCTGCCTCCGAGCTTCTCATTCCTCAGATCTTCTTTTAAGATTTTTGCTCAAGATCTTGTTTGCCCAATTGGTATCATAGCCTTAAGCAGCTGGAGTGTTCAACAGTTTCTTGTGATCATTTTCAACAAATGCCCTCGGGTAGGATTTCCCCGCTAAGGGAGTTTCCAATCAAAGTCTGATGATGACAGACTTCCCCTCTGAGTGGGGTTCCTGTAGGGAGCAGCCCAGGTAAAAGTAACAGCTTTGGAGATGGACTTTCTGAGAAGCCGGCCTTTGATACCTGCTAGGCTGCTGGATTGCAGGGCTTCTGTGGTTGAGAGGCTATTGGTTTTTAAGGCTACCAAAAGCTCAAGAGTGGAGCCATATTTAAATGTCCTCTGTTTTTAGAGAAACCTATCAGTTTCACTTAAATACACATTTCTCAGTGTGTTGCAAGCTTTTCAGAGTCTCTGAAGGTTCATTTTGACCATTTTCCCAGTATATTTTCTGCTTTTTTTTTTTTTGGAGCTGTGAATTTGTAGAGAATATCGCTCCCCCATTCCAGAAGTCCCCTGTAAATGCCTAATTTAGCATTCATCATAATACCAATATTTTTTGTTTATATAAGATCTATTTTTTTCATTCCTTTACTAGGTATTTAAAACTGTGTGTACAGCAATATGAAGAAGACATATCAAGATTATCACCTAGCAGAGCAGAAGAAATAAGGTCTTATAAATTGATGGGTACTTCTTGTTACCAGATATGGTACAGATTCATAGATACCATTTAATCCATATATCATTGAAAGTGGGTAATAGTTCATCATTTGCAAAATAGGGAATTAAAGCTCATAGAGGGTTACATAAGGTGCTATAATATAGCACATTTAGAATTTGAACCACTGGTCCAATTCTAGGAATCATTTTTCCCATCCTATCAAGTTGTCTCATGATCTTCACGTGACATTACATCTAAAGCATTCCATTATCTGGCTACAGATTTTGTTACTAGGCTGACAGGTATGTAAATTAACACCACTGAAATATTACATGATAGGGATTAAAAGAACTCTGAGTTAAACTCTACCTAGTAGATAATGTCACACACAAAAACTAATATATGAGCCTGACCTAACAGCAGCACCTTGCCCTAAACATCTATAGGAATAAAAAAAAAAAAAAAAAAATGGATGTCACAAGAAATAATCACTTCAACTGATTTAGCGGATTCTTTGGGGATTTACCAGCCAGGCATATTTCATTAGCTTTATCTTGGAGCATAGCAGTGATCTTATGATCTTCCATAATCATTATATTGAGGATTGCTGCCACCTCTCTTCTGTGGGATCTCCTTTCATGGACTCCCTACATTTTTCTTTCTTAGCTTCTTTTTTTTTGTTTTTAAATTTATTGTATATTTGCCCTGTTTCCTTGATATTTGCTTTTATATTTATAACCCAATTGCCCTTTTAAAAATTTAATTTAATTTAATTTGTGTGTGTGTGTGTGTGTGTGTGTGTACCAAAATCCATTGGTGTGGTTTATGCACCACACCCAGTGCTCCATGCAATATGTGCCCTCCTTAATATCCACCACAAACTTAGGGTTTTTTTTTGGGGGGGGGGTGGGTTAGCAACCCAACCCCCCTCCCCCCCCAAACCCTCAGTTTGTTTCTCAGAGTCCACAGTCTCTCATGGTTTGTCTCCCCCTCTAATTTCTCCCAAGTTATTTCTACTCTTCTTCACCCAATGTCCTCTGTGTTATTCCTTATACTCCACAAGTAAGTGAAACCATATGATAATTGACTCTCTCTGCTTGACTTATTTCACTCTTAGCTTATTTCTTTACTTTACTGGAACATATACTTTAGTAATTTCTTGAGAAATGGTGCATAAAGATAAGAAGCTTTTGACAGTTTGCTTGTTCACATATTTTTTAAAATATCCTCTCACTTAATTAACATCTACATTTGGTACAAAGTTTTAGCTGGAATTTTTCCCCCAAATTTTAAAGACATTTCTTTATTATTTTTTATTTTCTTGTATTTCTCTTAAAAAGTACAAAGGCATTCTGATTCTTGGTCCTCTGTAAAGATAAAAAGGATATTCTTTTTTGCCAATATTAAAAAATAAATAAACACAATACCTCATTGTTTAGGATAGTGTAAAATCATTTGTGGTTTCAATATACATTTTCTTGATTACTTGTGCACAATTTTCATCTTTGTTTTTCTACTCATTTTCCCATAGACATTTATCTTACTTGAATAAGATAGAAAAAAGAAACCAAAACTATTCAAAAATGAAGTCCATGATCCATAAGCCAATGAATGAATCCTATGCACATTAAAATCATCTTTAAAAAAGAAATTCATACCTGATTTTAACCTAGATAATAGGGCATGCAACAAAGCACCAATATTTATAAAAGCTCCTCAGATAATTCAGATGTGCAGCAATGCTGGAAGCCACTGGCCTAAGGAATCCCAGACTGGGAAACATCTCTTCCCATTATATCATAGAGCTAAAAATGAACTGAGATTTTCTTATGGTGAAGAAATAGAGAGGAGTCAGAACTTAGAGCTGGGCCTTGAAAATGAAAGGCATTTAATTTTGATCAGGTAGTGTAATTTTGAGTAAAAGTTCGATCAACAGTGCTAATAAAACAAGTAGAGCTGGTTTCTAGGGAGAAGATGGCAGAGAAGTAGCAGGCTGAGACTACATCAGGTAGCAGGAGACCAGCTAGATAGCTTATCAAACCATTGCAAATGCCTAGAAAATCGATGGGAGATTGAATAGAAGAACAGCAATTCTAGAAACAGAAAATCGACCACTTTCTGAAAGGTAGGACCAGTGGAGAAGTGAATCCAAAGCGACAGGAAGATAAATTGCAGGGGGAGGGGCCGGCTCCCAGCAAAAGGTGGAGCAACAGAGCACTAAATCAGGACTTTTAAAAGTCTGTTCTGCTGAGGGACATCGCTCCAGAGGCTAAACCGGGGCGAAGCCCACGCGGGGCCAGCATGGCCCTAAGTCCCATAGGGTCACAAAAGTATCGGGGATGTCTGAGTGTCACAGAGCTCACAGGTATTAGACAGGGGAAGCCGGCTACAGAGACAGAGCCGAGAAGTTAGCTCTCAGCTCAGGGTTACCTCGAACTGGTCGCAGGCTGGGTGAGTTCCGAGCACGGCTGGAGACCATGGAGACGGGAGTAATTAGATGCTGTTCTCTAAGGGTGCACTGAGGAGTGGGGCCCCAGGGTCTCAGCTCCTCCGCGCCAGAGATTGGGAGGCTGCCATTTTCATTCCCATCCTCCAGAACTCTACAGAAAGCTTTCAGGGGACAAAATCTTCCCAAAACCAATCTGAGCAGATTACTTAGCTTGGCCCCTGATAAGGGTGGTGCAATTCCACATCAGGCAAAGACAGTTGAGAATCACTACAACAGGCCCCTCCCCCAGAAGATCAACAAGAAATCCAGCCAAGACAAAGTTCACCTACCAAGGAGAGCAGCAGAATTCCAGTGGAGGAGAAAGCAAAGCATGAAACTCATGGCTTTCTCCCCATGATTCTTTAGTCTTGCCGTTAATTTAATTTTTTTTAATTTTATTTTTTTTCTACTGCTAAATTTTTTTAACTTTTACCCTTTTCTCTTTTAACGTTTTCTTACTAGTTTACTATGTATATAAATAATTTATTTGTTTTCTTTTTTTAATTTTTTTTTCTGAACTTCTTTTTATCCCTTTTCTCCCTCCCACAATTTGGGGTCTCTTTTGATTTGGTTAAAGAGCATTTTCTTGGGGTCTTTGCCACCCTTTCAGTATTTTATTTGCTCCTTCATATGCTCTTATCTGGACAAAATGACAAGGCAGAAAAATGCACCACAAAATAAAGAACAAGTGGCAGTACCAAAGGCTAGGGACCTAATCAATACAGAAATTGGTAATATGTCAGATCTAGAGTTCAGAATGACGATTCTCAATGTTCTTGCTGGGCTCGAAAAAGGCATGGAAAATATTAGAAAAACCCTCTATGGAGAGATAAAATCCCTTTCTGGAGAAATAAAGGAACTAAAATCTAACCAAGTTGAAATAAAAAAAGCTATTAATGAGGTGCAATAAAAAATGGAGGCTCTTACTGCTAGGATAAATGAGGCAGAAAAAGAATTAGTGATATAGAAGACCAAATGACAGAGAATAAAGAAGCTGATCAAAAGAGGAACAGCTACTGAACCATGAGGGGAGAATTCGAGAGGTAAATGACATTAAGATGTAACAACATTAGAGTAATTGGGATTCCAGAAGAAGAAGAGAGAGGGAAGCAGAAGGTATATTGGAGAGAAATACTGTAAAGAATTTCCCTAATATGACAAAGGGAACAAGCATCAAAATCCAGGAGATGCAGAGGACTCCCCTCAAAATCAATAAGAATAGGTCCACACCCCGTCACCTAATAGTAAAATTTACAAGTCTTAGCGACAAAGAGAAATTCCTGAAAGAAGCCCGGGAAAAGAAGTATGTAACACACAATGGCAAAAATATTAGATTGGCAGCTGACTTATCCACAGAGACCTGGCAGGACAGAAAGAACTGGCATGATATATTCAGAGCACTAAATGAGAAAAACATGCAGCCAAGAATACTATATCCAGCTAAGCTATCATTGAAAATAGAAGGAGAAATAAAAAGCTTCCAGGACAAACAAAAACTGAAAGAATTTGCAAACACCAAACCAACTCTACAGGAAATATTGAAAGGGGTCCTCTAAGCAAAGAGAGACCCTAAAAGTAGTAGATCAGAAAGGAACAGAGACAATATACAGTAACAGTCACCTTACAGGCAATACAATGGCACTAAATTCATATCTCTCAATAGTTACCCTGAATGTTAATGGGCTAAATGCCTCTGTCAAAAGACACAGGGTATCAGAATGGATAAAAAAACAAAACCCATCAATATGTGGCCTACAAGAAACTCATTTTAGAACCAAAGACACCTCCAGATTTAAAGTGAGGGGGTGGAAAACAATTTACCATGCTAATGGACATCAGAAGAAAGCTGGGGTGGCAATCCTTATATCAGATCAATTAGATTTTAAGCCAAAGACTATCATAAGAGATGAGGAAGGACACTATATCATACTCAAAGGGTCTGTCCAACAAGAAGATCTAACAAATTTAAATATCTATGCCCCTAACGTGGGAGCAGCCAACTATATAAACCAATTAAGAACAATATCAAAGAAACACATAAACAATAATACAATAATAGTAGGGGACTTTAACACTCCCCTCACTGAAATGGACAGATGATCCAAGCAAAAGATTAACAAGGAAATAAAAGCCTTAAATGACACACTGGACCAGATGGACATCACAGATATATTCAGAACATTTTATCCCAAAGCAACAGAATACACATTCTTCTCTAGTCCACATGGGACATTCTCCAGAATAGATGACATCCTGGGTCACAAATCAGGTCTCAACCAGTATTAAAAGATTGGGATCATTCCCTGCATATTTTCAGACCACAATGTTCTGAAGCTAGAACTCATTCACAAGAGGAAATTTGGAGAGCACAAATACATGGAGATTAAACAGCATCATTCTAAAGAATGAATGGGTCAACCAGGAAATTAAAGAAGAATTGAAAAAATTCATAGAAAAAAATGATAATGAAAACACAAAGATTCAAAATCTGTGGGACACAGCAAAGGCAGTCCTGAGAGGAAAATACATAGCGATACAAGCCTTTTTCAAGAAACAAGAAAGGTCTCAAATACACAACCTAACCATACACCTAAAGGAGCTGGAGAAAGAACAAGAAAGAAACCCTAAACCCAGCAGGAGAAGGGAAATAATAAATATCAGAGTAGAAATCAATGAAATAGGAACCAAAAAAAAAAAAAAAAAAAAAAAAGAAAAAGAAAAAGAAAAAAAAAAACCAATAGAACAAATCAACGAAACTAGGAGCTGGTTCTTTGAAAGAATGAATAAGATTGATAAACCCCTGGCCACACCTGTCAAAAAGAAATGAGAAAGGACCCAAAAAAATAAAATCATGAATGAAAGAGGAGAGAACACAAATAACACCAAAGAAATACAATTATAAGAACATACTATGAGGAACTCTACACAAAAAATTTGACAATCTGGAAGAAATGGATGCATTTCTAGAGACATATAAACTACTGCAACTGAAACAGGAAGAAATAGAAAACTGGAACTGGCCCATAACCAGTAAGGAGATTGAAACAGTCATCGAAAATCTCCAAACAAACAAAAGCCCAGGGCCAGACGGCTTCCCAGGGAAAGTCTACCAAACATTTAAAGAAGAACTAATTCCTATTCTCCTGAAACTGTTCCAAAAATTAGAAATGGAAGGAAAACTTCCAAACTCATTTTATAAGGCCAGCATCACCTTGATCCCAAAACCAGACAAGGATCCCATCAAAAAAGAGAGCTATAGACCAATATCCTTGATGAACACAGATGTGAAAATTCTCAACAAAATACCAGCCAATAGGATTCAACAGTACATTAAAAGAATTAATCACCACGACCAAGTGGGATTTATTCCAGGGCTGCAAGGTTGGTTCAACATCCTCAAATCAGTCAATGTAATACAACACATTAATAAAAGAAAGAACAAGAACCATATGATACTCTCAATAGATGCTGAAAAAGCATTTGACAAAGTACAGCATCCTTTCCTGATCAAAACTCTTCAAAGTGTAGGGATAGAGGGCACATACCTCAATATCATCAAAGCCATCTACGAAAAACCCACTGCAAATAACATTCTCAATGGAGAAAAACTGAAAGCTTTTCGCTAAAGTCAGGAACACGGCAGGGATGTCCATTATCACCACTGCTATTCAACATAGTACTAGAGGTCCTAGCCTCAGCAATCAGACAACAAAAGGAAATTAAAGGCATCCAAATCGGCAGAGAAGAAGTCAAACTATCACTCTTCGCAGATGATATGATACTATATGTGGAAAACCCAAAAGACTCCACTCCAAAACTGTTAGAACTTATACAGGAATTCAGTAAAGTGTCAGGATATAAAATCAATGCACAGAAATCAGTCACATTTCTCTATACCAACAACAAGACAGAAGAAAGAGAAATTAAGGAGTCAATCCCATTTACAATTGCACCCCAAACCATAAGATACCTAGGGATAAACCTCACCAAAGAGGCTAAGAATCTATACTCACAAAACTATAAAGTACTCATGAAAGAAATTGAGGAAGACACAGAGAAATGGAAAATGTTCCATGCTCCTGGATTGGAAGACTAAATATTGTGAAAATTTCTATGCTACCTAAAGCAATCTACGCATTTAATGCAAACCCTCTCAAAATCCAACCCATTTTTTTCAAAGAAATGGAACAAGTAATCCTAAAATTTATATGGAACCAGAAAAGACCTCGAATAGCCAAAGGAATATTGAAAAAGAAAGCCAAAGTGGGTGGCATCACAATTCTGGACTTCAAGCTCTATTACAAAGCTGTCATCATCAAGACAGCATGGTACTGGCACAAAAACAGACACATAGATCAATGGAACAGAATAGAGAGCCCAGAAATAGACCCTCAACTCTATGGTCAACTAATCTTTGACAAAGCAGGAAAGAATGTCCAATGGAAAAATGACAGTCGCTTCAATAAGTGGTGTTGGGAAAATTGGAAAGCCACATGCAGAAAAATGAAATTGGACCATTTCCTTACACCACACACGAAAATAGACTCAAAATGGATGAAGGACCTCAATGTGAGAAAGGAACCCATCAAAATCCTTGAGGAGAACACAGGCAGCAACCTCTTCGACCTCAGCCGCAGCAACATCTTCCTAGGAACATCGCCAAAGGCAAGGGAAGCAAGGGCAAAAATGAACTATTGGGATTTCACCAAGATCAAAAGCTTTTGCACAGCAAAGGAAACTGTTAACAAAACCAAAAGACAACTGACAGAATGGGAGAAGATATTTGCAAATGACATAAGAGATAAAGGGCTAGTGTCCAAAATCTATAAAGAACTTAGCAAACTCAACACCCAAAGAACAAATAATCCAATCAAGAAATGCGCAGAGGACATGAACGGACATTTCTGCAAAATAGACATCCAGATGGCCAACAGACACATGAAAAAGTGCTCCACATCACTCGGCATCAGGGAAATACAAATCAAAATCACAATGAAATATCACCTCACACCAGTCAGAATGGCTAAAATTAACAAGTCAGGAAATGACAGATGCTGGCGAGGATGTAGAGAAAGGGGAACCCTCCTACACTGTTGGGAATGCAAGCTGGTGCAACCACTCTGGAAAACAACATGGAGGTTCCTCAAAATGTTGAAAATAGAACTACCCTATGGCCCAGCAATAGCACTACTGGGTATTTACCCTAAAGATACAAACGTAGTGATCCAAAGGGGCATGTGCACTGGAATATTTATAGCAGAAATGTCCACAATAGCCAAACTATGGAAAGAACCTAGATGTCCATCAACAGATGAATGGATAAAGAAGAAATGGTATATACATATATAATGGAATACTATGCAGCATCAAAAGAAATGAAATCTTGCCATTTGTGATGACATGGATGGAACTAGAGGATATCACGCCTAGTTAAATAAGTCAATCAGAGAAAGACAACTATCATATGATCTCCCTGATATGAGGAAGTGGAGATGCAACTAGGGAGGTTAGGGCTGTAGGAGAAGAATCAATGAAACAAGATGGGATTGGGAGGGAGACAAACCATAAGTGACTCTTAATCTGAGGGTTGTTGGGGGAGCGTGGTCCAGCTGGGGGGTTGGGGTCATGGACATTGGGGAGGGTATGTGCTATGGTGAGTGCTGTGAAGTGTGTAAACCTGGTGATTCACAGACCTGTACCCCTGGGGATAAAAATACATTTTATGTTTATAAAAAAATAAAGATTAAAAAAAACAAGTGGAGCCTGTGCAGTTAGGAAAAGCCCAAAATCTATTGACCATCAAGATGCATAGCACATAAAATTAAACAGATATAAAAAGGAAATTGTTTTAAATATGAAGGATAGATTTTTAAGAACAAAAAAGTTCTTGAAAGTCCTGAATCCCAGAGGTGTTATAATTATTTGATTACTAGTAGAAAATTTTTTTCAGTATTTCTTCTTTTAATTTTATTTTTCATTTTTTTAAAGATTTAATTTATTTATTTGACAGAGATCACAAGCAGGCAGAGTGAGAGAAGGAAGCAAGCTCCCTGGTGAGCAGAGAGCCCCATGTCGACCTCGATCCCAGGACCTGAAGATCATGACCTGAGCGGAAGGCACAGGCTTTAACCCACTGAGCCACCCAGGCGCCCCTCTTTTTTAAAAAAATAGATCTTTTTGTAATATTTACTTATTGGAGAGAGAGAGAGCAAGAGAGCACAAGCAAGGGGAGCTGCAGAGCGCGAGGGAGCCTGATGTGGGGCTCAATTCCAGGACCCTGGGATCCTAACCTGAGCCAAAGGCAGCTGTTTAACTGACTGAGCCACCCAGGCATCCTTTTTTAAAAAAAGATTTCTTTGTTATTTCTAAATATTTACAAATGTTTAAATTTTTGAGACAATAAGTGTCTTATGTGTCATTATGCAAGAAAGGAGAAAGCATGAATCTTTTACCTCATGATTATGTTACCTCAAGAGAAGTATAAAGTCATAATTAACTGTTAGATTTCTTTTGGCTTAATATAAATCTAAGGTATTGAACTCTAAAATATGTACACAGAGTATCTGGGAATCTGGAAAAGCTAAAACAAATCATTCATATTTTCTAGGTTATTCTCTGTTTCCTAGAGAACATGAAAACTGCTTTTTCTTTTGCTGCTCACAGTAATATGAATCTAGGGAATATTGTTTAGCTTGAGATAAACTCTCTGCTCCATTGACTCACAGCCTTTGGAAGAGAGAAACACAAGAGCACTAGTATCGGGTTAATTCATCTTCCAATAAAATGTTGATGGAAGTGTATTCATATTGTGGGGACATGGTCCCGTGTTCAGCTGCCACTATGAGACTGCCTTCTCCATCTGACTTTGAATTCTTTGGCTGAAACTGGAATAAATACAACAGTGAGGGGAGTGGGTAGTGATTTTTCTTATTTTAATTTAGCAAGAGTCAGGGCCTTTATTTTTGGGACTTTAATTTCTCTGTGGACGTTGCCTAAAAAGGGAAGCATTTTTTTACTATCTCTTTTGAGCTCATCCTTTAAATTTAAGTATTACATAATTAATTATATATAATTATATTTTTATATTTAATTTATATTATATATTATATTAATTTTATATAAACTTATATATAATTTTAGAAAATGGTGGTGAAAAATAGAATGAAGGTAAAAATTCAGCATAGGCTTTAGGATGTATTAGAGATATCTGTTCGAATGCATTTCAGTGTCCTCTGGGCTTCATGGCACTTCTTAATGATTCCAGGAAGGTTCTGAAAGCAGAAGTACTGAGTCCTATGCTAGGAGGAGGACTCCTCTGAAGTATTTGTCTCTCCCTAAAATGTGGCACTGGCATCCCAAGTTGACCAGAGGCTTGCATAGTAAAAGTCAATAAGGAAAATAACATGTTTCCACAGAAGAGTAATTGTCAAGGGAGTAACTAATTGAGGCTTTGACTTATAGTTGGGAACATGGTATTTTATATTCTATAAAACAGACTTCAACCCTTGCCTCTTCAACATGCCTGCAATCACATGCAGAAAGCTCCTCCTAAAGGCAGAAAGCCAGACTGGTTTCAAAGTCTAAATTTCATGTGGTAATAAAGTAAATCACAGTGTTCTGAGATATGTTATTATTTATTCTAGTGGTTATCACATGTGCTCTTTGCCTGATAATGAAACATGCAAGAGTTCTATGTAGTTCCGATTTGACTACTTAGGTATGTGTTCTTTTCTTCAGCAGAAAGAAAGTGAATGAATTCAGGACACTAAACCTTAATTCCAAATTTCAAAACTAGAGCAGACACTGACTTGAAATATGTGTGTATGTGTGTGTTATATATAGGTATATTATATATATATATATATATATATATATATATATATATAGTGCGTGTGTGTGTTATATATAATTTTAAGAAAATTAATCAAAATAAATTAAATAGATTAAATTAAATTAATTTTATCTTTAGAAAGTTTAAAAACATACTAAAAGTATAAAGCAACTTGAAAATAAAAAGCATTGTTTTTAAAGTAGTCTTGGATTAGATCATGGAATCTCTTTGATGTGATACAAAGTATTTGGAATTTACTTTATGAAGCTGAGGGAACCATTACAGATTTCTGATCATGGTTGTGTAACAAACAAACACAACATGGTGAGTTGTGGAATGGATGGCAAAAGCTTAGAGAGAGAGAAAACAAGAATTTATTGTTACAGTCCAGAGGGGAGATAGAATGGCCCTGACTAAGGCAGAGACAGTGGAGATGGATATAAAGAATGAAGTGGACACAGGACCATAAAGTTTATAAAGCACTGTCTATACTCTAAGCTTCTGGTCTGGCAGATCAGAGCAGCAATCTTAATCTTTCTATCTTAACTATTGATATGTATATTCAAAAACTTTGTAGAGAATGAAGCTCAGAGAAGATTGCAGATATTCTATTGCCATTACAGAGGGCACCTGTTTAGCCCTCCTTGGCCAATCTGCTACTTCTCAGTGCCAGGGCAAAAGCTGTTAAATCCATCTAATACACTGCTATGTTTAGCAATGGAGAAAATAATTGCTATAGCATCCATATGGCAAATTGTGCCTTTAAATTGTTCATTACATTAGCCATCGTTGGTCCTGAAAAGCTAACAACAGTACTTGCAGATGTTTTCAGCAGCATGTTTTTTTTCTTTTAGATGTCCTTTAAAGAAACACAACATGCCTTTTAAATTCAGAGATGCATAAAGGCAAAATAGCAAAGTGCATTGCAAAGACTTGGCAATTATATTATTGCACTTCATACTAGGAAAAAATTATTCACAAGGCAAAGCTCAAGCAAACAAAGAAACAAGCAAAAAACAGCTCAAGTGTTCATGAAAATGATTCTAAGAAATGTTTAGCATAATGTTGTATTAAAACCTCACTCTTTTAAAAGACACAGAATGCCATTGAAAGACTAAATCTCAAATAATGTTGTATTTACATTTATATACATGTACATCTCTATGTACGTGTCACATATATATGTAGTTATGTTACAAGGAGAGATATTAATTGTATTTACTTACTTATTTTTACATTAAAGATTTTATTTATTTATTTATTTGAGAGAGAAGGAGAGTGGGCAGGGGCAAACGGAGAATGGGAAAGATAATTGCAGCCTCCCTGTTGAGCATGGGGCCCTGTGCAGGGCTCCATCTCAGGACCCCGATATCAGGACCTGAGCCAAAATCAAGAGCTGGCTGCTTGACAGAATGAAACACCCAGGTGCTCCTTATTTTATTTTTTAATTGAGAAAAATAAACTTGATGACTTTATATCCACATTTTAAATTACTTATTCATATTTGAAGAGAGTTTGAAAACTATGACATAAAAATAGGATTTAGTTTCTTCCTTCTATTCTCTTTCCTTCAGGAAAGAAAACGCAGTCTTAAAGCCATTCAGTCAGGCAACAAAAGGTGGATGTCCATGTTGAGATGACTATGGGGAATGTGGTAAACTAGACAGGATGAGAAGGACATCCGAGGGGAAGGGATATATAGACACACACAGAATGCTGGAGCCAAAGTGAGTGAGGAGGATATTCCTCAAGTGGGGCAGCTGATGTGGAGTATTAGAGACGGGTTAAGAGAGTGTCCACATGGGGGCATCCTGGAATGGTCAGTCAGAGTCTGATCATGACACTAGGGCATTTGTGTGGGAGAGGATGTGGCAGCAGGCAAGGGAGATTTATTACATGTTGATCAAATACATCATTATTTTAAGGATAAAGGGAGCCAGGTTTCTTATTGTCAGATAAGGAAGTTAAAATATGGTAACTCAGCAGCTAGAATAAACTTATGGTATCAGAAATAACAGTGTGAACCATGATTTTTAGTAGACAAGTAAAGATAGTGATGTAGATTAATATATATATATATATATATGAATATACACAAGTGTGTATGTATATATGTATATGTATTTATACAAATACATGAATGTGTATAGATATATCCTGGAATACACCAACTTAATCAATAATCAAAGTGAACATTAACAGTGATGGCAAAGATTAATGTGGTCCACCATCTGATTAAATGCAAAATCAGAACAAAGCATCACTTCTGTGATATTTCTATTAGGATGCATTATTTAAATTGAATCATGAAGAAAATTACTAATGCAAACTGAAACATGTTCTGTTAAGTAAAGGAATAATAATATAATTTTTAAAGTCATGAGCATGACAGTCATAGAAAGCATGAGGTTTTCGTTCAGACTGAAGGAATCAAGGAGAAATGACAAATAAAATACAAGACGCGATTTTAAAATGGATCCTTCTGCTACGAAGCTGTTATTCAGATTATGGATAAAATTTGAATGGGTGTCCACTATTTATAATGTAACAATATATTCATGTTAATTTTCTTGTTTCAATGGTTAAGTTGTGCTTGTCTAAGAGAATATTATTTGTCTAATAGACTCAAGTATTGGGGCATCAGGTCAACAACTTTCAAGTGGCTCAGGAAAAAAAAATGTTTTGTGTTGTAGTTGCAAATCTTCTGTTAATCTGAGGTTGTTTTAAAATAAAAAAGGGAAATTACCACAGAAAAATACATTAAAAACTAAAATCAAAGAAAACATAAAATGTAGGGGCCACCAATCTAAATTAGTGAGCATTTCAGGTGAACATTTATAATTTTAGGAAGACTTATTGAAGACATTCTTCCTATTAAAATGACCTGTATTATGTAAAAATGCAAGTAGAAAATCACCTTTTTCAAAAAATAATTGTGCACTTTATTTAAGAACAATAATGTCTGCCTGAGTATAAATAGTTAAAATGGAGAAAATGAGTTGCTTATACTTTTCCCTGAAAAAAGAAACCAGGTAGGAAATAAGTATTAGGTACACATGCCATTCTGGAGTTAGAATGTGCTATAGAAGAATAGAATATTTGAAAACTGGATTTGTGATGTGGGAGAAAGGGACTAATACAGACAAATATTACAGATAAAAAGACAGCAACTACAAAGACATTGTGAAGACAGCCAGTGCTATTTCTAGATAAAGAAAGTAACCATTAGAGATAGAATGAAAACAAAAGTAACAAAAATGCAATAAAAGTTTGGAAAGAACATGTATTCGTGGGATTGCTAAGAGAATATTTTCTGCCTGGATCCAAATTATACTTAAGGGTTATCAAACAATAAGATCAAAAGAAAGAAGTAACATCCAGAAACAGTTGGTAAAATGGCCTAGTAAAATAATATTTTATTGTCTATGGATGTACATTTATTTGCTCTCTTATTTCTTTTCATCTGTTAAACTGGCTTCTAGTTTCAAATGACTCCTAGGGGCTTCTATTTCAAGATAGAAAGATGAACATAGTTTCCTTTCTCTCTGAGAGCATCAAATGATGTTAGCAAATAAAAATGAAACTAAACACATCACACCAAAGAGAATGGAAGGAAAGTCATAATTAGTTCAATGACATAGAATATAGAAGGCAGAAAAAAATGGTTGATCGATGGAACAGGCTAAGCTTAAATAAAATAAATGCAGGTTAGGACTGCCTGGAGAAGAGAGCTAATGAGCTAAGAACAACGCAGGGAGGCACAAAGCTTAGGGTCATCCTCTGCAGGAAAAGAGATAGGAAGTTAAAAGGGGTCTGCAGGGAGAGGCCATGGGTACTAGTCTCAGAAGTTCCCTGCTTCCCGCCCATATTCCCACAGAGTAGGAATGGCTTGGGGTGTAACCCTCAGGAATTTTTCTTTTAGATACTTTATCTATCTATCTATCTATCTATCTATCTATTTTTATTAACATATAATGTATTATTTGTTTCAGGGGTACACGTCTGTGAATCATGAGTCTTACACAATTCACAGGGCTCACCATAGCACATACCTTCCCCAATGTCCATCACCCAGTCACCTTACCCCTCTCACACCCCTCCTCTCCAGCAACACTCAGCTTGTTTCCTGAGATTAAGTCTCTTGTGATCTCTCTCCCTCTTTGGTTTCATCTTGTTTCATTTTTCTGTCTTTCCCCCTATGATGTTCTGTCTTGTTTCTCAAATTCCTCATTGCACTGGGGTCATGTGATATTTGTCTCTCTGATTAACTTATTTTGCTTAGGATAATACCCTCCAGTTCCATCCACATCACTGCAAGTGACACGATTCTGTTTGTTTGGTTTTTTTAATTAGCTCTCAGAAGTTTTTGAAGGTATAAAATAACTTTATTTATTTATTATATACTTTTTGCAAAGATAGGTTTATTAAAGTGATTAGAGATAATATGGTTCTGTGAATCAATGCTGACTTTCAAAATGAGTTATTTTCCAGCTTTACTGAGATATCATTGACATACAACATATCATTGTTTAAGTTTATGGTGCACACTGTGTTAATTTGATACATATAGATACTGCAGTAGGAAAATCACCTTAGCATTTAGCTTACATTTCCATCATGTCACATAATTACTGTTTCTTTTCTGTGGTGAGAACATAGGTGATCTACCCACTCAGCAGATTTTAAATAGCAGTTTGGTAATTTTTAATAATACAGTATTAACTGTAAACACAATGCCCTGTATTAAATTCCCAGAATCTACTCAACTTCAAGCTCTTTGCAAAAAGTTAAAAAAAATATATATGATTGGAGGAAACAGAGTTCTTGACAGTACCTTAAAACTAAAGCCATCTACAGTTTGGCATCTGAAGGATACCGACCAAAGCCTAGACAACACTAAGCATTCATCTACAGCAAAGTTCTGTTCAGGGCAGGAATGTCTCAGATTTCCCTTTCCAGTGAGTTAAATAGCAGCAAACCACCTCCTTACACAAATACTCACACACACACACACACACACACACACACACACAACCAGACAAAGCCTATATCAGTGCCCAGATCGACTCAGTCTTTCCAAAACTACAGAGTATTTCCATCACATATAAGAAAATTAGCAACTTAAAGAGAGTAAGGATGATGAATAAACATAATTGTTCCTGCAGGAAGAAAAGAGAAATCATGGGGGAGAAAAGGAAAACAGAAGAGGTAGAATAAGAGAATTGAGGCATTAAATTAGAAGTCTAGTTAGTGCAAAGGAATCTTATACTACATCCTTTGCAAAAGGCCTAGGGACCATCAGACAGACTAGAACAGATTCTCACCAGAACTAACCAATTTTACTTTTGGAGTTTGCCTCAAAGAAGCACAACTCTGCAGAAGGGCTGTTGAGACAAGGAAGTGCTGCTTTTCATCACTAATAGTTTTAGACAACTGAATTTCTACCAAGCTCAGGTGCCTGTTTTTTGCTGCTGTTGTAAACAAAACAAACAGCTAAACATATAAAATAGCACCTGCCTAACAACATGTAATACAGACTCCGTGATGTCACGTTCAAGGAAAATGGTCAGGATAAAGAGGACTGTGAAGATACCAAAACAAAATCAAACAAAACAAAATCTTCCTAAATATTCCAAATGACACCAGGTAAAATATCAAAGAGTCATTTACAGAACAAATCTGAACAATCCTCCCTAAATATAGAGAAAAAGGACAAAAGGGTAAAGGGTATGAGTGGGAGTGTATCAGACACAGATGATGAAAGATCAGAATTTTTTTTTTTTTTTTTAGGGAAAGAGCTGTTTTGGGGAATAACACAAAGCAATGCTACCATAAGCCATACTTTTTCTTAAAAAAAGGAAAAACATGCATAGTTAGAAAAAATCTAGGCTACATATAAGGGAGAAAAAATCACAGTAAAATTTTGATTTTTGTTATAATGCTAAATGTCAGTAGACAATGGAGCATCTACAAACTTTTCAGCTAGAATTCTGTTGTTCCCTCATTGTATACATTTATTTTCATGTCAAATGGTTAAACAAGAGATTAATGTGTAATACTATTCCGTGATAAAAAGAAATAAGCTATCCAACCACAAAAGGACATGGAGGATTCTTAAAAGCATATTGCAAATCTGAAAAGTCTTCACACTGTAGGATTCTACCTGTGTGACATTCTAGAAAAGACAAAACTCGCACAGTAAAAGATAAGTGGTTGGTAGAGATTTGGGTGGAGAGGGAGAGTGACATTCGTAGCTGCAGTACAGGGGAATTTTTAGGGCAGTGAAACTTCTGTATGATACAGTAATGATACTTATATATGGGTAATTCACTTGTCAAAACCCATAAAATGTACAATGCAAAGAGTGAACCTTAAGGTAAACAATGGACTTAAGCTCATAATAATAACACCATCATTATTAACTGTTGATGAAGAGACATTTGATAGTTAATCAATATTAATTCATCAATTCTTTTTTTAAATATTGGTATTGAGAACCACCAGAATTCATTTATTTATTTTTTAAGATTTTATTTATTCATTTGAGAGAGAAAGAGAGAGGCAGAGCACAAGCAGAGGGAGAGGCAGAGGGAGAAGCAGGCTCCCCATTGGACTGGAAGCCCAATGTGGGACTCAAGCCCAAGACCGTGGGATCATGACCTGAGCTGAAGGCAAACACTTAACCCACTTAGCCACCCAAGTGCCCTAATTCATCAATTCTAACTAATATACTGCAATAATGTAAGATGTAAACAATAGAAAAAAACTGTGGCGGATTCGAGGGGAGATATGGGAACTCTTGGTAATTTCCAGTCAATTTTTCTGTAAACCTAAATCATTCTTTAGAAAGTCTAGAAATTAGAAACAAACAAACAAACAAATAAATAAATAAATAAATAACCAGGGCTCAGAAAATGTGTCTATCAACTCACTCTTGTTCTGAAAATGAGAAAGTGTTTTCTTTCTTTCTTTTTTTTTTTTAAGATTTTATTTATTTATTTGACAGAGAGAAAGATCACAAGTAGGCAGAGAGGCAGGCAGAGAAGAGGGGGAAGCAGCTCCTTGCTGAGCAAAGAGCCTGATGTGGGGCTTGATCCCAGGACCCTGAGATCATGACCTGAGCCGAAGGCAGCGGCTTAACCCACTGAGCCACCCAGGCGCCCTGAGAAAGTGTTTTCTTCTATCTCTGTGTGTGTAGAGAGATAGAAATAAAACTTGACCAAAAAAGACAGTGAACTTGAAAACTAAATGAACAGCCAGATGTAAATATAAATTCAAGAAACTGCTGGTTACACGATTTGGGTTCTTCCCTTCAATCATCTGGAACTCCAAGTGCATAACATGGTTGGGTTGTGTGTTGAGCACTGCCTCTCCAGACTGTGTGTTCAGGCTGTTGTGTGGTGCTTTCTGTCAGGTTGCCCTTCCATTTCTGCTTTCTGCTAGATAGGAAGAGTTTGGAAGAGAAAGGATTTCAAACTGCAGGGAAGAAATAGTGTTGCCTGCCTATTATTTTTGTCTTTCAAAGTGAAGATAATGGTTCCTATATATACCATTTCTGCTAAGACCAAATTTTATGCAATAATGATTTGTGCAAAACTCTATCCTCTGTTGAAGGATTAACAAGTTTAGTGACAGGTGGAGATTTACTTGCTAACTCTTTTAGTAGACTCTCAGATTGTTTGTTTGTTTGTTTGTTTGTTTATTGAGGGGGGTGGGAACAGGGAGAAGGAGAGAGAACCTTAAGCAAACTTCATTCTCAGTGAGGAGCCCAATGGAGGGCTCAATGCCATGACCCTGAGATGATAACCTGAGAGGAAATCAAGACTAGGACCCTTAATCCACCGAGCCACCCAGGCGCCCTCTCAGATAATTTCTAAACCCAGTTGTTGTTATTAAGTGTATTCTTTTTTTTTTTTTTTTTTTAGATTTTATTTATTTATTTGTCAGAGAGAGAGAGAGAGTGAGCACAGGCAGACAGAGTGGCAGAGGGAGAAGCAGGCTCCCTGCGGAGCAAGGAGCCCGATGCGGAACTCGATCCCAGGACGCTGGGATCATGACCTGAGTCAAAGGCATCCGCTTAACCAACTAAGCCACTCAGGCATCCCATTATTAAGTGTATTCTTTATATTAGTTCAAGAAATCATTATAGATAACAGAACTAAGATATAACAGAGATTTGGAGTTGTTCTCATACTCAAATTATCCTCAAGACACAGAGGTTCTTTTGGGGAAAATTGATTATCATAAAAGTTTAAGATAAGTTGCAAGCATTCTGGAGGGAAAGAGAACAGTTGATTAATTAGTTAAGAAGAAATAAAATGTTGGTGAGGATGGATATTTAAATGTTTTAATTTCTTTCAATATTTATTTTTATAAGTAGCTAATAGTTATATTTAATTTAATTACTAAGATAATTTTTGATGAAGAGATTGTCCTATCTGGGCTTGGTACCAATTTAAAGTGTTTTAAGAGAATCACTTATTTCTACTTTTGTGTGGTATATTTTAATAACCTATTTAGAACATTTAATCTTGAGTGCCTGGGTTGCCCAGTGGGTTAAACATCTGTTTCCAGCTCAGATCATGACCCCAAAGTCCTGGGATCGAGTTCTGCATTGGGCTTCCTGCTCAGCGGGGAGTCTGCTTCTCCCCCTGCCCTTCACCCCACTTGTGCTCTCTCTTTTTCTCAAATAAGTAAATAAAATCTTAAAAAAAAAAAAAAAACTTAAACAGGTCAGATTTTTTTTAAAAGAGTACGTTGTTTTAGAGAAATGTGACAAAAAATACAAACAAGTATCATAATTTATGTTACAGAAAAATGTCTACATCTAGATTTGTTAAGTTAGCAGTATATGAAAGAACAAAATCAAAATAACATTTTAACAAAGCCAATTGATATTTTTTAATAGTTGTTCTCCACTATGCCCTGCAATATATTTTCCTTTTTGATGTATATATATATTTGTGAAAACAATCAGAAATTTAAAATCAGTATTACAGAAATAATTACATAATAATGTATTTGAGCTAAAATAATTAATATTACTTGTAAATTTTGATGTTTTGAAAGGTGAAAATACTATCACATTATTATTATAATTTGTACTTCACTGATTGCTAATGAGATTGAGTGTTCTTACTTATTCTCTGTAAATTGTCTGAGAAGGTCAATACTGAGATTTTATGTTTTTTCTCTTACAAAATTTGTAAATCCCTGAGAGTTTAAACATCCAAGAGGTTTTTCCCAATATTTTTATATTTTGAAAACACTTGCCTATTGCCTAAGAAATTATCCAGGTAAATTTTGTTTATTATTAGTTTTTATTAACATTTTAATCTGCGAAGATGTGAGGACTAAATCTAGTAAGCTATTGTAATATATTGTTACACCTGTTTTGGCCAATTCCCACTCCTATTCTTTTTTTTTTTTTTAAGATTTTATTTATTTATTTGACAGAGAGACAGAGATCACAAGTAGGCAGAGAGGCAGGCAGAGAGAGAGGAGGAAGCAGGCTCCCCACTGAGCAGAGAGCCAGATGCAGGGCTCTATCCCAGGACCCTGAGATCATGGCCTGAGCAGAAGGCAGAGGCTTAACCCACTGAGCCATGCAGGTGTCCTCCCATTCCTAGTCTTTTAAAAAAATTACTTAATTTTGCTTATTAAAAAAAAAAAAAAACAACCTAGTAGAATATCAGACATTACCAGAACACTTTCATCATACTTCTGCCCAATTAACTTTTTTTTTTTTTAAAGAGTCATGGTGGGTCCCTAGGTACCTGACAATAGAAAGGCTAATCTTCCTCTCTGTCCCATCATCTTCTGATATGTCTTAGATTTAGTTTATTAATGCCTCTGTACCTCAAAAATACTTAAATTTATTTATATTTCAATATTAAGCAATGAAATGATCGTCAAAGGATTATGATGTTATTTTATTCAATAAAATGAAACTGTGTTGAATATGCTTAATTTGGGGAGGAAGTTGTGAGCTTCCCTGGAGACAACAACAGTTCACTCTTAGCAAGAGGTCATAAAAACAAGAGTGTTAGCTAAGAACTAATCCATTAAGGTATTGGTTTTTTAAAAATGACATTATATGTGGTAATCAAATGAGCATCCACTTGCTTTTCTCATATTCAGAGTATAAGATATATTGAAAAACCATAAAAAAGAGAGAAAATCCTCTCCCCTTTCTCTTTGTTCCTTTAAGGACACTGGGAGGTAAATATGGATTTTCCTATTCCCAATTAAAAAAAAAATCTACTAACTTCTAAACTGGCTTTGGTTAGCAGCTAGTTTTTCAAAATGTATGTTTATTTAAAGAAAATCTGTACTTATTTTAATCAAGAACAGATATTTTCAGTTTTTTTCTGGGTCTCACACATAAATAGTAATATTAATCACAATTCAGATGGCTCAAAATTTCCTTTGTCCTTTAAATGATTGAAATGATAAAATAAAAGTAAACTTTCCAAGAGAGCAGCAAAGGCACTGGGACAGCTGTTGTGTGGTTAACAACTTATCTGTATTTTTATTAAGATATCCATTGAGTCTGTTTATGTGATTTTTTTAAAGTGCTCACAGATATTTAAAAATAGGATGCATTTTCCCCTTTAGTTTTCAGTGAAAACCAAGCAGTACTTCTGAATCATCAAATAGAATCATCATAATGAATCCACTAATGACTGACTATGTTTACTAATATGACAACTGAATATTTTTCAAGATCCTTTCAAAGTTAGTTTTAAACTAAAGTTAGGGATACTGCTCTTCCTCAATTTGTAGAAGATCTTCATAATGCTGAAATCTCATTTCATTTGTGTATGATAACCCTTAAGCTGTACTAATTTCTCACAGCTTACATTTAGTGTTTTCCTCTTGTGCAGTTAAAAATATTTATGGTCAGGGCACCTGGGTGGCTCAGTCGGTTAACCATCTGACTCTTGATTTCGGCTCAGGGTTATGACATGGAGCCCCACCTTGAGTGAGTCCTGCACTGAGTGTGGAGCCTGCTTAGGATTCTCTCTCTCCTCCTCTCCCTCTGCCCACCCCCCACTCATGCTCTCTCTCTTTTTCTAAAATAAATAAATTAATAAATCTTTAAAAATATATTTATAGCCAAAAAATATAAAAATAAAATAAAAATATGGTCAAAACTCTTAAAAAAAATTAAGAAAAGCAATCTACATGTCAGAATCATTTTGAAATTAAGGCAATTTATAATTTTTTACTTATAAATTATCAACAAATTTTACTCTTAATTTTTTTCTCCTACTACCCATTCTTAGTATTTATCAATCCTTCTCTAAATAATTCTTAAACTACTGCTAAGCAATTCTTTTTTCTTTTTTTCTCCCATAAGAACAAATTCAAGAAAAAAATAATTATTGTAACTACATTGTATTTCCTTTCACCCTAAAGAGTGAAAATAGCTTAACTGAATCTCATGGAAGAGGTCAGCATTCTTATCATTTGGATTATTTTCTTTATTGAAATAGAATAATAATCAAGATATATTAAATAAATATTGGCATGGAAGTAGCTTTCTCATCTTTAACCTAGGACATATTGTGGGACATAAGCTACATATATCCTGTATAAATGTTCTGCTTATCACTACATTAAACAGTAGAATTAAAAAAAAAATCCTGAATTGACAATTATACTTTTTCCTATAAATTTAGGCAAAATATTTGGTAGATGGAATAATGTTTTAAGTGTTATCTATAGCTTTTAGTTTTCAGACTCTTTTCCCTGTTCATAAATTCAGTAACTGATTCTCCACAATATAGAGAGTCTTGCTATGGGGAATTAAAATATGGTTTATTGCCATCTCTAAAGACGCTTCCATTCCAGTGAGTAGAAATACATTTTAGGAATATATTATAGGAAAACATATTAATTGTCAAAAATATAAAAATAAAACATTTATATATTCATATATGTAGCGAATATATATTCATTTTAGGAAACTGTATAAATTTTTTCTAAAGTGAGTCATCATGAAATAAGTATAACAAATAAAGACAAGGAAATAGTATTGGTCCAAAAAAGACAAATTCTAAGAGTTATTAACATGAGACTAGCTTTTTTTTTTCCTTTTAAGACATATCATTGAGTTGTACAGTACTTGAAAGATTACTGGAAATAAGCATTAGAATTTTCAGTGGAATCAATCTGAAAATTTATCTTGCTTAGGCATATTCAAAACACATTTCACACAAAATAATAAGTCGAACAATTACCTTTAAAGTTAGGTCTGATTCTTGCATCATATCCTGACGTCCTCCCCATTAATTTGTCCAGAAAGTCAGAAGGTGACATTGGAGCACTTCGAGACCGTGCGCTGTCTGTTTCCTTTGTTGCAACCAAGCTACAAAGGAGAGGAACATTCAGATTTTACAAAAAACAACAGCAGGAAGTCTTCCTAATAATTGTCACTACAAATAGAGAATAAAAATGGCAAGCAAATTACCTTTTAAAACAAAAAGGAAAACTTTCTATACTAAGCAGTGAATGTTATCTAATGACAGGTAGGTCTTTATAGATCTACAGTCAGTATTTATAAGGTTTTGTATGTATTCGGCAAAAGGTCAGAGGTCACACTATTTTGTGTTAAGTCTAGAAACAAAGCCATTTCCAAATTAGTAGGCTTTCAAATTTTGTATTTATCCAAACTTGACTTCTAATTGCAAATTTTAGTTAGAAGTGTTATTAGTGATTCAGGCATTAGAAAAGTGAAGTTCAGTTGTGAAATAACGCCTATTGGTTTTATCGAGGGAAAAGCATCACCTTTCAAGTTTTGTGAATTCTTTTCAATGGTAATAAAACTTTTATCCTACAGATTAAACAGTAATGTTCTTTTTTTCAATTAGATGCTTCCTAGATTAGTAACGTATCTCGTTAAATTCATTCTGCTTTCACCTTATGTCATTCATCTATAGTACCTTTTGTTCAGATCTAAAATTTTGTGCATTAAGATTGAGAAATTACCATCAATGTCGTTACTGCACCAGGCGATTATACAATGAGAATGTGTGTCCAGGAAAAGTAAGGAGTTACTGCACTTTTCTTTTTTTCATTCAAATGTTTTCTGTTTTATGCAGCGCTCATCCTAGAAACCCACAAATGTCACAACACCCCATCCAGCTCCTCCTTCACCTAGGCTGTCCACAGAATGCCAGGGCCTGCTTGCTAAGATCAAATAATTCTTTTCATCTATAGAGCTTTGCTCAGGCAAGTACAACAGACTTCCTGAGCACACATGCTGGAAACTGATATATTCAAGCTGATGTTATTTCCTGGAGATTGTCAGTCATCAGAAGCTCCCAGGTCTGTCACTCAACTCAGAGCATTGCCAGGCCCTGAATCTTTGTGGTCACAGTTTGATGTCAGCAGTATCAAATTCCTCCTGCCAGAATTTTTAATAAGTAGTGAAAATGGGTCTTAACAGCTCTCACTGTTGAATTATCTACCACACACAGAGGCACAATTTTAAAATCCAATATCAATCATAATGTGAGAGTGATGTTTCTTAAAGTGGAGGATCTCAGCTAACACCATTCATTAACTGCTGTGCAGTTCCGAAGTCCTATCTAGTTCTGGACATTCTTAGTCACTTCTCAGGCCAGTGGCTCTCTCTCTGTCTTTCATGCTTTCTACCTGACTAGAAGTTTCTCCTCTCTCTATTCTTTTGGTTTTATATTACTTTGTGACATTTTCCCTCTTATTATTACTGGTCAGTTGAACTCCATGCCACCATGATCTCTGGAAAGTTTATTCTAATGTAATGATCATGATAATAATAACAATAACAATATCCGTAATAAACCACTATGTTCTCAATAACCCTAGAACTTTCTCTACCATCTGGTTTTACGTAAAATTCACCTGTCCTCTTAAGCAGCATTTGCTCATTTTCCATAGCCCAAGAACACAGGGCAGAAAGGACTGTCAAAACCCTCATAACTACAGATTGCTGCTTCTAAACTGTTCCCTGTATTTCTTTTACAAAACCTTCCTTTCAGTTATCAGAAAATAAACTTCTACACGCTCCTAACCACAAATAAACCAACTTACCTGGATCTGACCCAGTAACACCCTGTCCTTCATCTCTTAAAAAACAATAGATTATTATGTATGCTAAACTGACAATCACTCACATTTTGCACTGCATGAGGGTGATTATTCCAGGTTATCCAAGTCTGCCCGACATGCAGTGACATGTCTCCTTACGAGAGAGGGAGACGTCTATTTGATACAGACAGAGGGGGAAGGCACTGTGACCAGAGAGGCAGAAATTAGAGGGATGTGCTCAGCCAACAGACACCAGCAGTCAGGAGAGGCAGGAAAGGAAATTCTCCCCTAGAAGAAATTCTCCCCTAGAGACTCTGGGGAGAGAGTGTGTCTTACTCACACCTTGTCTGGGGCCCCGTGAATTGACGTCAGACTTCTGTCCTCTGGAACTGTGGCAGAATAAATCACTGCTGTTGATGGTAATTTGCTGTAGTAGTCACAGGAAACTAGCACTGGCCTTCCAGTGCATTTTTCATTGAGTGATTCCACTTTTCAACTCCAGAACTGCTCTTTTGTTCTTTTTTATAATTTCTATCTCTTTATTTGTATTTTGTATTTGAGGAGATATCATTGCGACATTTAGTTTGTTTTGTGTTTTGTTTTGTTTTCAATGTATTTAAAATAATTGGCTTAGGAGCACCTAGGTGACTCACTCGGTTAAGCGTGTGCCTTCAGCTCAGGTCATGATCCCAGGCTCTTAGGATCAAGCCCCATGACGGGCTCTGTGGGAGGTCTGCTTGTCTTTCTCCCTCTTTCCCTTACCCCTGTTCATGCTCTCTCAAATAAATAAATAAATCTTTTTAAAAAATGAAATAAAATAACTAGATTAAAGTTTGGGGCACCTGGGTGACTCTGTGAGCAAAGAATTTGATTCTTGATTTTGGCTCAGGTCATGATCTCAGGATCATGGGATTGAGCCCTGTGTTCCGCTACATGCTCAGCTTAGAATCTGCTTGTCTCTTTCCCTCTGCTCGTTCCTTAGCTCTCTTTCTATCTCTAAAATAAATGAATAAAATCTTAAAAAAATATAACTGGTTTAAGTCTTTGTCCAGTGATTCCACTATCTTTGCTTTCTCAGGGAGGTTTCTATTGATTGTCCTTTTTTCCCTGTGTATGAATCAGACCTTTTTTCCTTTGAATGTCCTATAATATTTTACTGGAAATGGGACATTTTATATAATACTGTCAATTCTGTAAATAATATTCTCCCTCCTTCCTAAGGTTTGTTGTTTCTTTAACTGGCTTTTCTGAGCTAATTCTGTAAAGTCTACATTCTTTATTGTGTATGACCATGGAACTATCTGTCTGGGTGACTTAGAAATCACCTAATAATTGGACAGGGATTTTCTTAAATTTCTAAAACCAATAAGTCTCCCAGAATTTTCTAGAGGCTCTGTGTTAATGAGGTCACACCTTCAATGCTGAGTCAGACAATTGATAATTCTGCCTTTGCCTTTATTTGCCATTTGCACAGGGCTTCAAGGCCGGCCAGTGTTCAGAGCTTAAGATCCTTTCAGGTCTTTCCTGCGCATGCACACAACTCTGTTAGTTTGGTAGGGCTGTCTTAACAGTATCATGGATTAAATGGCTTAAACAACAGAAATTAATTTTCTCACAATTCTAGAGGTCCAAGATCAAATTGTTGGCACAGCTTATCTCCTCTAATGGCCTCCCCTATGGCTTGCCGATGGTCATTTCCTCTCTGTTTCTCTCCACCTGTCTGTGTCCTGATCTCCTCTTCCAGTCATAGGTTAGAACCAGCCCATATGACCTCATTTTATATTAATTATCTCCAAAGAAAGTCACTTTCTTAGGTATTGGGAGTTAGGATTTCAACATATGAATTTTGAAAGGATGCAACTAGGCCTATAATTCTGGGCATGCTTATAGCCCCATACATATGTGCACTCTTCTAGATACCCAGAAATATGTGCACTTTTCCAAACCTCTATGGGCATACCCGTTCCATTGATTTTCCTTTAAAGCTTTTTAATTAGTCTGCTCCTTGTCCCCACTGTTACTCACTGCATCAGGCACCCAGGAAGTTAAAACATTGTTTCTAAGTGTTTTTGACAAACATTGCCAGGAAAAAGACTTTTCATACTGAGTAAGCTCCAAGTTAGGTCTGAAGCAGTCTTGCAAGTGGAACCTTCCAGAAAACCTCCAGACAGGTCAAATAATGACCTCCAACAATGAGGCTTCAAAGGAATTCAAACTCCTTTCCGCCCACTCCAATAACTTCCAGGTTATTGATTTTTCCTGTAACTGGAAGCCATTGGTTTATGACGCTACCATGCCACCAAGGAAGGAGGACAAGAATAGGACAGTTACAGCCACAAATTCCATTGTTCTTAATGTCTTTCTTGATTTAATGACTTCATGTATTACTGCAAATCTCTGATTTTTGCCAGAGTTCTGAAAAAGTTGGTTGTCACATTTTTTGGATAGTTTTCTCACTGTTTTTGTGAAGGAGAGGATTTACAGAGGTTTGTAAAACTGAGAGAATTTCACTAACTATAAAATTATAGTGCATTTTTATTATATAAAAATATCCTTTCTAATGTCAAAAGGCAGTTAAAAATCTGTTAAATGTTGAAACAATGAATTTGAGTTCTCACAATTTATTAGGTACAAAGTACCGTACTAAGAAGCTGAAGTATGTAGAACACAAATTTGGATCTTTAAAGTATTCACAGTTCAGTAGATTACTCTGTCTCCGTCCTTTTGAAGTCTACAGAGAATCCCTGGGAAGTATCTGTGAGCAGGAACTGGAAAGTGAGGCTACAGTGAAGAGCATGATTGGCTGGCTGGCTCCCTTCTTTGTACCACTTTAAGCAAAATCTTCATGTTTCGTAACAGAGATTCACAACCAAGCTTTGCAGAATGATGCCTATAAAAAATGAGAAAATTTGAGCCAAGAAATATTCTCTTTACTAGTTATGTTCCTTTCCATGACACAGAATCATCCAACCACTTAGAGACGGTTGATTTTATTTCTAAAGATTCACAATGTTGAATCAGAAGGAATTATTGCCAACAAAACGACATGGAGTAATTGGCTAAAAAAATATCTACATCATTTATCCCTTCCTTTTCTGAAAATGTTAAAGGCGATACATAAGGGAAGACTTCCTATCACCTACGATTCCTGCTCTGGCATATTTTTAAAAAGGATTTATTCATTTATTTATTGAGAGAGACAGCATAGCGGGGAGAAGAGAAGAGGAAGAGGGAGACAGAGAATCTTCAAACAGACTCCCCACTGAGCGTGGTATGCAAGGTGGGGCTCCACCTCAAGACCCTGAGATCATGACATGGGCAGAAATCAAGAGTCAGCCTCTTAACCAGCTGAGCCATCCAGGCACCCCTCTGCTCTGGCATATTAATCCTAGAACTTTCTTCCTAATACAATAATATCTGAGGCTTGCACAATGTGAACATTAGTAGGTTATCTTATGAGACGTATTGAAGAGAGTCACTGAAGAGAGCTTTTGGTAATAAAGCATATAAAGCTTTCTAATCTGGAATCTTTCTCTCATTTTTAAATATTCAACATCATCATCTGTACCAACATATTGAGGATCAATAAAACTATCATGTTTATAGCAAGTTACTAAGGTCCTTAGCAAATTACTCATGATCACTATTTTTGAAACAAATAGCTTTGAATTTTTTAGAAGTTTTTATTTATGAATATCTCAAATCTGTTAATTCGTCTGCCTCCCATACTTGGCTCTTCTTTTCTTTACTGCATCAAGTACTTTATTTATTAGTTATACTCTTTACTATTTACCCTTACCTATTCCTAACTACTCTTAACTATTTAGAATTAACTCTTCTTGGAAACTGTGTGCGGACTCATATGCTTTCTCATTAATGGACATTTGTCTCTGTTAAGTAATTTAAATATTCTTATTTGTAGAAAGACATACTACTTGAAAGTTCAGAGACTTCAATTTCTGAAGAAATTCTGGCAGAAACATTTTTCTTTCTTTTTTTTTCTTAAGAATTAAAATAAACATCACAATGTGGGGCTCTTGGGAGGCTCAGTGAGTTAAGCATCAACTCTTGGTTTTGGTTTAAGTTATGCTCTTGACTCCATTCTCAGCACAGAGTCTGCTTAGGATTCACTCTCTCCTCTCCCTCTGCCCCCTCCTCACCCTGCTCATACCCTCTCTCCTTCTCTCTCTAAAAATAAATCAAAATTCATCGAAAAGATTTCCTTTTCCTTCCTCTTTTCTCCCCTTTGTCTCTTTCTCACTGAGACAGGAAAATAAAATACATCCACTTTTAAAGGATAGAAATAACCACTAAATATGGGTGCTTCTAAGATAAATTTAGAATATTTTTCAATAGCTATTTACCTCTGCTAAATTCATCTTAAAATTGAGAGAATATATGAAAGATTTAGCTGGGCAACATAAACAGGGTTTGAGACAAGTCTTGGCACATGGGACCACAAATCTCGATGCATCTATTTTCTTGAATTGATTTGCACAGAAGGAAAGGTGACTTGTAGAGAATAAATTGGTGCCTAGATTCCTGAGGCAGAGAAGGTTTAGGGTATGATGGAGAAAAACAGTTTACTTTGTAGTTTATACCTCCACGACCAGTCTTATAGGACTATAATGCTTTGTGAAGAAAGTGTTCACAGTTATTATTTGGAACTTCATGAGTTTTAGAAATATAAGTAATTGATATTTGTTCAAAAGGCAAAACACAGAATTGAAGAGATGTGCATTCTTCCCATTTCTTTATGGCTTTGGTCTCATTAAGAGAACTAAAGAAAAACTGGGACATCTAGGAATATGTGAAGTTTTTGAGTATTTCACATGAAAGCATTCTGCCTTGGAAAAGGAATCATTTTTTGCCATGAAGACACATGCAGTGAAACGGGCTTTAAGTTGATAGTTTGATGACACTAATTATTGAAAAAGAGAGACCATAGTAGAGGAATATAAAAGAACTATTCTAGAATACCTCTGGAGACTCAGAAAAATAACTAAAAGTTAACAAGGCACTAGGATCTTGATTCTTGCTACTGTGAGCAATACGACAGTCAAATATCATTATCTTTTTAAAGTGATCTCATTTCTGAACTCATATCTGCAGTTTGATGGAGCCTAGACTACTTTAATTTATAATAAATATATATCATATAATAAATATGATAAATATGATAGCTGCTTCCTGATCTCTTAGGCACCTATACGTGATATCATTTAATTCTCATAATGATGTTGGTAGTTAGGTATTATAACCTATGTATTGCAGGTGGAGAAATTAACATATGGAGAGGTTTATTGCTAAGCCACTTAACATCAAATGTATAAACCAGCATTTTATTTATTTATTTTTATCTTTTTTAAAGATTTTATTTATTATTTATTTGACAGACAGAGATACAAGTAGGCAGAGAGGCAGGCAGAGAGAGAGGGAGAAGCAGGGTCCCTCCTGAGCAGAGAGCCTGATACGGGACTGGATCCCAGGACCCAAGGATCACGACCTGAGCCAAAGGCAGAGGCTTTAACCCACTGAGCCACCCAGGTGCCCCCTAAACCAGCATTTTAAACAAATGGAACTTTATACTGAAAACTTTATAGTGAAAAAATACTAGACAAGTTCAAAACAAATCTGTGCATTGAAGAGCTAAAAACACAATGGAAAATAACATGGCTGTGACTGACGTAAGATAAAGGAAATTCTTAGGAGGGAGCCAAGTATTTAGAGCTGCATTTCTCTTGGGGATGGGGTGGGGTGGGGAATTAACTTGAGTCATAGCCGAGTGTTTTACAATTTGTGTACAAGTTTTGAAAGCTTTATGGACTTAGTGGGACAAAAACTGTATTCGAGGACTCATCCAAAGGGTGAACTCCTCCTACTAGTGGCTTTAAGATCTCAAAGACTTTTGTGTAAGAATGAACCAGAAATGTAGAGGCCTGCAAGAGAATAGGCATAACTTAGAATCATCTCAATTTCTGAAACTGGAATAAAAGAATCACAGATTCCTGGCCACCCAGCTTTCTAATAAGAGCGCACCTAAATCAAACTCCTGTTCCCACACACACACTTGTTCTTTTTCATTCTTTTCAAACTTGGCTAGTGGAAACTCCATCTTTCCATTTCTTGGGATGAAAATCTTTTATAATCCTGACTCCTCTTTTTATTTCACATATCATGTCAATCCGCTTGGCCCTACCTTCTAATTTAGATCTGTAATCCAATGACTTCTCACCATGTTCTCCTCAGCACCTCTGATACAACCTACAACTATATGTTACCTTTGTCTGGAATGCTCATTGGCCCTATTTTTATCTAATTAATTTCTACTTATCTTTATGATCAAGGTTTAAGTATCATTTTCTAAAGAAATCTTAACACTTCTCTCTGATTTTATAAAATCCTGTTAAATATTTCCCACATTTGTGCTCCTCATTAGTAGCACTTCTCACAATTGCAAGTGTCATTTTAGTAGAATTAATCAATCAATGTCTATCTTCTACTTTGTAAGATCTACTATGTAAACAAACATGATTGTTCCAATTGTTTTAATAGACCCAGAAGAAATCCAGAGCATCCAGAGTAACAACTGAATAAATATTTTTGAAACAAATTAACTAAATATAATGATGGAGATTTCAAACATCAGACTATGACCCTCCAACTCTAGCAGTAATCATGCTTAGAGTATATGTTTAACACAAAAGAAGATCCAACTTTCTCTCCTTCTATCCTTCTATATAGTTTAGAAGTGATGTTAGTAAATAACCAAGGACAATCTTAGAACAAGTATTCAGAAATAGGAACAAATCAAGATACAGAAATCTGCAAGAGGAACTTAAATCATCAAATCATTAAAACTGTCATTTGATAGTAGAACTGGAAAGTTGTTAATTTAAATGTCATGGGGATATTACAATGGTGTCCACTTTCAGTGCTTACATAAATTAGTACTTTTTAGGGTCTATGGTGTCTATGTTCAATGCTTGCTAGTTGTTAGTGATAATAATTTATTGTTTGTGTTTGTATATGAAGGGTTAATACAGGGTTATAGGAAAGGGATAGGATGAAGAAGGAAGACCTCATTTAATAGTAAAAATAGAAACAGGATTAGATAGTGCAGTCATTTGAAATTTCTTTAATCTTTATACAATCTTTTTTATCTACAATATTCATTTTTTATCATAAAATCACTCATTTTACTCAATACTGGTAGAATATTGTGCTCAAAATTTATGATAATTGTTATAACTTCTATGAAAACTTCTGTTATAACTTCTATATAAACTGTCTATCCTCATGAGTAGTGCCGTATTTCTTCATAGTTTTGGCTTTAGCTTATTTCAACTGAAAGAACTAAAAGGGCATAACACAGCTAATTAACTCACTGATTTGTAGCTTCTTAATGACTTATTTATTTTAAAGAAAACTAATTAAGTGTTTCAGATACATTGGAAATTACTTAGAATAGACCTAATGATTTCTGTTATGTGTTCAGTGCACAAGATAATTAAATGGAAGTCATCATGGTACAATGGTTGAATTTCCAGATGGAAAACAAGGAGGCTTATATTTTTTTCCAGTTTTGTCATTAACTAGTTGTTTTGCATTAGCAAGACAGATATTCTTTTACCAGTATTAAAATGGATACTTAAAGTGGCACACATTTTTCATAGATAAGTTTACTAAAAGAAATGATAAGATATATATATATACACACACACACACATATACATATATGTGTGTGTGTGTGTGTGTGTATAAATTTTTTTGAGAAATGCCAAATCCTTATGCTAATGTTTACATTTGATACTGCGACTCCTTTGGTCAGGGATATTTTTAAGTGAAATAAAGAGAAATTCACTAATTCACTAAACATAATTTATATAAAAGGGCTCCGGATGGTTGTAATTGTATTCCATGATACTCAAGTATAGAAAACTTCAGGCAAGCTTCAGGAAAGACTGAGCAGCATAGAAGAAAAAAACTGATTGATCCATCCCAGTTCATGGATTCAACTTATGGTTGAAACCACTTTAGCTAAAGAGGTTCCAAGTCAACATTGTCAATGTATAGTTGTAAGTGACTTAACTGACACACTAGTTTGCTGCTTAAATAATAACTTTTCATTCAGAACATTAAGTCTTTCAGAATGTAACTACTGAGTAAATATTTGAAGCAAATTTGAGTTTATATCATTTCCTGTTCAGTAATTTGGTTTCGGTTTTGACATTCCAGCCAAATTCTAAGTAATTCAAAAGAAATCTATCAATTTATATAAAATTTAGTGAAAATTTCTAAGAGGAGGGACTGATAAAATAGTAGTCCAGAATTTCTCACAGGAAAAGACTGAATGGATAGATACAAGAGAAAATACTTCTGAACTTGTGGTGTCATGGAATGTTACAGAGACTAAAAGAATATTAGTGTGTCCGGAATAGAGCTAGAGAGTTAATATTAATATCAAATGAGGCTGGGGACCTGTAGGTACCAGATCATGCACTGCTTTATAGATAATACATGGACTTTTGTCCAAAGCCCCATTTGGAAACAATTCCAGTGGTCAAGGTGAGAGCTGAGGATAATTTCAGTAATTAAATAGCCATGGAGTTGGAGAAGAGTAGAAGAATCTAAGAGATATCCACAAAATCCACAAAATTTAGTGATGATTTGGAACTGAATGTAAATAAGGGGAACATCTCAAGCATAACTATGATGATTTTAAAAATACTAATTCAACTTTTTTTTTTACATTCCTCACTTCGAAGAGTAGAGCCCAGTTTTTCTCCTGTTGAAAGTGACTTGATGATGGTGCATGAATTCTGTATTTAGATCATAAAAGACATTGCAATTCCTATCTAGCTCTCTTTTGGATCACTCACTTCTCCCAGCCACTCAAATAGCTACATGGAAGAAATTGAGGGCTTCCATCAAGAGAATTCACCAAATTGTCAAATATTTGACTGAGCCACCTTGAAATCAGATTCTCTACCCCAGTCAAGCCTTCATACCACTGCAGCCTTGGCTTACATCTTGACAGTAACCCAATGAAAGATCCAACTTAAGTTATTCCTAAATTTCTGACCCACAGAAACTTTGAGGTTAATAAATATTTATTGTCATTTTAAGTTACTAAATTTTAAGATAATGTGGTATGCAGTAATAGGTAAGTCATATATTGATTCAGCTTTCTGACTTGAGCAACTATATGTAAGAACATACCATTTCCTGATACAGGACAAAGTGAAAGGAGAACTAGGTTTGACAGTTATAATAATGTGCTCAATTTTGGAGCTGTTGGATTAAAGGATGTTTTGAAATATCTAGGAGAGACTTATCTACTATGAAATGTTCTCTGTATTGAGAAACAAAAATTTGCAATGATATTTTACTGGATGATTTCTTTGAAAAACTTTAATAAGCATGCTGGCTCCTACAGGCTTTAATGCTGGCTATTCTTTCTGCCTAGAACAATATTCTCTGAATAGCTGCATTAATTGTTCCCTCACCATCTCCATGCCCTCACCCAAATGACACTTTCTCAAAAGGTCTAATTGAATTACTTAGCTAAAGATGGGTCACATTTTCTCTGTGTTGCATTTTCTCTCTTTTCTTTCTGTTTTACTTTTCTCCATAAAACTTATTATTATCTGAAATATTATTTATTTTACTTTATTTTGATATTTTTCTATTTATTTGATATTTTTCTAAGAGATAACTTCATAAGAGCAGGAATTTTGGTGTTTACTGCTGCATTCCTGATACTTGGAACATTGATTGGCAAATAGGACATTAAGTAAACATTTTGGAATAAATGAATAAATAGTACTTGAAATATGTCACTAGAGGGATAAGTAATATATATTTTTAAACCAAGAAAATCCTATGTGATAATTAAAATATGTTGATATGGAACTCAACAAACTTATAATAAATCATATAATAATTATTATTATTATTTTATTTTCACAGAAGTTAGATCTTCAAGAGAGTAGTTCAAGTAAGGATATGCTTTCCCAATGATGCTATCTGACAAATTCAGTGTTCAATTTTTTCAACTTTAGTGTAGCTCCAGAGAGTAGTAAAACTATCTTTTATTTGATTTAGAGTATCACTGTCTTTTTGGAAAGCAGAGCACATAGACTCTTTGTCTGGATGAAACTTCATATTTCCTCTTGGACTAAAAATGTCTTCCTTAAAGATTATGTGAAAACTATAGCAAAGACTTTTCCTGAAGTTTATAGTTCAAGTTCTTATCCCATATAAATATCTTTGATAAAATCGGTTTTTTAATCTGAGAAATTTAATGTTGTTATTTAGGCATTTACAATAATTAAGTTTAAAATTATAAACTTTAATCTGTAGCTGTATGCAAATATGTCATTAGACCAGTAGCTGCATGCATAAGCCTTTCAGCAAAACTATGTTTCATTCCCCCAAACAACAATAAAAGCAAGTTTTTAAGATCTAAGAATAAACTAAGCAAAAAAATTCAAAATTTTGATGGATGAATAAAATAAACAGATTGTCAAGACAAGTCAAAAAAAAATTTGTTCTCCAAGATTTTATTTCATATATACAACATATGAATGTATGTATGTATTAAGTATATATGCATATATATGTAAGTATATATACACATTTATATAGACATATATTTATTTATATAGACACACATATCCTTGTATTCATTTAGGTGTGTATACGCAGTAAAAAACAGTTACCTAAAACTCTGAATGCAGTAAAAGAAAATACCAACAAAGTCTCTATAACCAAGGAGTTTAAGTTATGATAGAAGAAACACACAATAAATAACAAAAAAAGTAAGTAATAAAGATAATTAGATATTGTTCTATATTCTCAGAAGAAAATAGCCAAGATGATGAAGCAGAAAATAATGAGAGAAGCCATGCAGAATGGATGGTCACTTAAGACTTGCTAAGGAATTGAGATGCAAGCTGAGTGTGGAGCAGAGGGAGGAGTGTTCAGATAGAGGGAATAGCTACTTCAGACTAGTGGTCAATAATCAGTCAATAATCTTTTGGCAAATGACATAAACTTGATCTCTTATTTCACAACATAAATATAAACAAATTTCAAATGAATTAAAGTTCTAAAATGTAAATATATAAATATTTTAAAAATAGTTTAACAGCATTCCTTCCCTTTCCCTTTAATGGACTTTGCAAAGTCCATTAAACTAATACCAAAGGACAAAGGAAGTATAAACTGTAACTAAAAAACAGAAAAGGAGATATCAGCAAATTAGAAATTCTTATAAGTTCTGGAAGATAAAAAGAGGAAATAATAGAGGTATGTGAAGGGGATTGGAGAATTCTTAGGAATGGATAAAAACAAGTGTTTACAAAGTGAATGAGCTGACCAAATTCAACAGAGACTGAACTAATAGAGAACTATGTCTAGGCCATTGTTGTAAAACTGCTTAATATTAAGAATTAAGAGAAGATCCTGAAAGGTTTTGAAAGAAATAGGAAAATAGAAAATTAGTTCAGACTGGCTTTTGGGATTTAAATGGACATTTGTACATGTTACAAAACATCAAGAAAAAGCCTTCAAGGTTCTGGGTAAAAATTATTTTTATTTCATATTTTCAATTCAGCGTTATGTGAGTCAAGTGGGCAGTAATAAAGCAGCCACAAAATACAAGGAATTGAATAGCTTACCTGCTATTAATAGCTTAATAGCTTAATGCTCTCCTGGGAAAATCATTCAGAACATCCTGCAGCAAAATGAGGGAGCAAACCAAGAAACAAAGTCCTAGAAGGACCTGATACAACTTAGAAAGTAGTAAGTAATTTTCTCAGATGAGGTCTATGCAGAAGGCCTCAACAAATAAACAATAGAACTTTGCTCAGAAGAAGGAATTCAAAGAAGACCATTTTGGTATGGGGTGTAGGGAGGTTTGGAATAAGCACATAGACAAAACCATAGGATTAAGAGGGGGAGAAAAAAATTAGTTTTTAAAAAACATTTTATGTAAGTACAAAAAAAAGAAAAAAATAGAAAATTAAGGAATAACAAAATATAAAACAGTGATGACATAGGATGTTATTCAGATGTATGGAAATGATCATCAGAATAGGAAAGACACATTAACATTTAAAAATGGTTGCTCTTTAGAAAGACAACTAAGTGTGAAGAAGATGGGATTGAGAAATGCTTGTGAACAATATCAGAGCTCTCTATACCATAAAATTTTAAAAATTTATATGAAAATTCTACTTTGAAAATAATGTAAAGGATTAGAAATATATTAACAGGCAGAGGCAGAAGGAGAAGTAGGCTCCTGCTGAGTAAGGACCTCATTCAGGATTCGATCCCAGGACCCTGGGATCATTACCTAAGCTGAAGTCAGATACTTAATGGACTGAGCCATCCAGACATCCCATCCCTTTTTCTCTTTATTAAATGTTTCTTGAAAATGCACAACATGTCAATCATTGTTATGAGCGTTTTGGATTCAGCAGGAAAAAAAAAAAAAAAACTAAACTAAAATCCCTGATCTAAGTGAGTTTACTTTCTAGCAGAAGGGAATATAATAAACAAGAAATGTAACAGATTAGTAAGTTACATACTATTTTAAAAATAAAGAAAAATTTAAAGCACAGAAAAGGATGATCCAGAATGATAGGATATTGGGGAGACACTGTTAAGGTTTTAAATAAACTATTCATTAAGAAGGTAATACTTTATCAAGACATTAAAGAAAGCCAGGGAGTTGACTACCTCAGTATCTAAGGGAAGAGTATTTACTCCAAGAAGACAGAACAGTAAGGGCAAAGGCTCTAAGTCAGGAGCATGATTGATGTATTCACAGAACAAAAAGAACTAGAGCAGAGTTAGCAGGCAGGATAATAATGAGAAATTAGATCAATGCCTTAGATGGAACACCAAATCATGTAGGGATATAAAAGCCTTTATATGAAATTTGGCTTTTACTCTTGAGTGAAGAGAACAATTTTAAGACATTGAGTAGAAACATGGCATGGTCCGCCTTTCTTTTATAAAAAATCACGAGCCATGACTAATCTGTTTGATAGGTACTAGACTGGGGCTGGGATAGTTGAAAAAGACTAGTCAGATTATTGTTAGAGCCCAGGTAGTGGTGGCTCAGACCAAGCTGTCACATTGGAAGTGATAAGATGTGATCATATTTTGGATGCATTTTGAAGCTTGAGACAAGATGATTTTCTGACTGATTAGATGGAAAAAGAGAGTGATCAAGGATCAGTCTATGTTTTTTGGCCTAAGTAACAGAAGGATAAATTCACTATTAACCAAAAAGGGGGAATTGTGAGTAGATTAGATTTAGGGAGATGGGTTTGGGGCATGTGCAATTTGAGATGTCTATTTGACATCCAAGATGCTGAGTAGGTATGCAGTTAGTTCTATGGGTGTAGAGTTTGAGGAAGGAAATCTTTTTATTGGTTAAGGCATAAGTTTGGAAAACCTTATAGATAAGTAGATGACATTTGAGGTCTTGAGACTAGAGCATATCACCAAGGACATACATACAGATAGAAAGAGAGGAGAGAAGAAAACAGCAAAGCCAGGTGGGGAGAACTGCCAGGGGAGTCACAAGAAAACTGGTGGAATGTGGCTCCAGAAGCCAGTTAGAGTAACTATATCAAGGAAGAAGGAATGATCAAACATTAAACGTCACTAATTGATCAAGTAAGTTGAGGACTAAGAATCAGCCATTTTATTTTGCTAGGTGGATGTCAACAGTGACTTTGACAAGTGCAGTTTTAAGGAATTGGTAGAGGTGAAAACCTGGTTGGATGGGTTCAAGAGAGAAGTACAGAGAAATTGTAACAGTAAGTATGGCACTAATGGACAGATCATTGAAGTAATGTGTCAGTATTAAATACTAATGAATGAATATTTGTGCACAGTTGGTGGAAGTACAAATTGCGATAGCCAAAATTCCTTGAAATTTTAAAAATGGAATTACCATATGATCCAGTAATTCCACTAATGAGTCCCTGGCTCCCAAAAAGAAAAACACTAATTCAAGAAGATATTTGCATCCCTGTGTTTGTTGCAGCATTATTTACAACAGCCAAAATATGAAAGTAATCCCAATGTCCATTAATAGATGAATAAAGAAGATATTGTATATGTATATACAATGGATTTTTTTATGGACTCAGCCATAAAAAAGAATGAGATTTTGCCATTTGCTACAATATGGATGGACCTAGAAGTTATAATGCTATGTGAAAAAAATATCAGATAGAAAAGACAAATATCATTTGACTTCACTCGTATGTTGAATTTAAGAAACAAAACAAAAAAGAGAAACCAGAGTCAGACTCTTAACTATAGAGAACAAACTGATGGTTACCAGAGGGTACCTAGGACAGGGGATGGGTATAATAGGTGAAGGACATTAAAAGTACACTTACAGTGATGAACACTGAATAATATAGAGAAATGTTGAATGATTATATTATACTCCTGAAACATAGAACACGGTATGTTAACTACAATTCAGTAAATAAATAAATAAACTGATGCAGAAAATTATGCATGACAAGGAGCACTATAACAACTTCAAGCAGATACCTAACCAAGCATTAATATCTTCATTATAGAAGAGACTCCAAAAAATCATTTAGAAAAAGGTAACCCAATGGAAGAATGAGCAAAGCATTTAAATATGTAATTTCTAGAAAAAGAAATAGAAGGGCACATATAATATAAAAGAGGATGCGCAAACTGAGAAATAATCAGGCAATGTCTATTTATTTATTTATTTGTCTATTTATTTATTTAGAGAGGGAGAGAGATGGGTGAAGCAGGACAGAAGGAGAGGGAGAGAGAGAATCTCAAGTAGGCTCCACACCCAACACATAGGCCAGCTTGGGGCAAAATCTCATTACCCTATGAGATCATGACCGGAGTCTAAATCAAGAATGGACATTTAACTGTTTGAGTTCCCAGGCACTCTACGAGTTCATTTAAGAGACTAAATACCATTATAATTGACCAAATTTAAAAGTTTAGCAATATCAAAAATTATGAGTTTATTTTTGAGCAATATCAAAAATTAAAGTTACTTTATAAATTATAAGCAATTTATAAAATGAAGAATAGCATATATAGCCATTTTAAAGGGGAATTTCATGGTCTATATTTATTTTTATTTTTTTTAAAGATTTTATTTATCTATTTGAGAGAGATACAGTGAGAAAGCATGAGAGGGGAGAAGGTCAGAGAGAAAAGCAGACTCCCCATGGAGCAGGGAACCCAAAGTGAGACTCGATCCCAGGACTCTGAGATCATGACCTGAACTGGAGGCAGTTATACAACCAACCGAGTCACTCAGGCACCCTCATGGTCTATATTTAAATTATTAAGACATCTTCCTTATGATGCAGCATTATGTAATGTAAAATTGGTTATATTAACAAAATTAGAAAATGAGAGACTAAAGCAAGTTGGCAGAGGAGTAGCAGACTGAAACAGCATTAGGTCCGGGAGTTCAGCTAAATAGTTATCAAATCATTCCAAACACCTACAAACTCAACAGGAGATAGAAGAGAAGAGTAGTAGCAATTCTCAGAAGAGAAAATCAACCATTTTCTGGAAGGTAGGATGCTGGAAGTGAATCCAAAGTGATGAGAAAATAGACTGTGGTGGGGGAGGGGCCAGCTCCTGGCAAGTGGTAGAGCAGTGGAGCACAAAATCAGAACTTTTAGATGTCTGTTCCTCTGAGGGATGTCACTCCAGAGGCCAAGAATGGGTGGAGCCCTCATGAGGACAGTGTAGTCTGAGGACCCACAGGGTCACAGAAAGCCTGGGAATGTCTGAGTGTGGCAGAGCTGCCAGGTATCAGAGCAGGGAAGCCAGCTACAAAAATGGAACCAGGAAGTGAGCTCTCAGTTCAGGGTTACCTTAAGCCATGATCCAAGGCTCAGTCGGGCCACCGCTCTTCAAGCAGGACCCCCACAAGAGGCAGCTCTGGGGAGACCCCCTCCTTTCTCCTCTGGGTGCAGGAGCATGTGGCAGGAATCTGCTGGGTTTGGAGATTCCAAATGGGGCCATACACCAGAGATAGAAATGCTCGGGTCACAGGCTGGGTGAGCTCAGAGTGCAGCTGGAGACCAGGGAGATGGGAAAGATTGACTGCTTTTCTCTGAGGGTGCACTGAGGAGTGGGACCCCAAGATCTCAGCTTCTCTGGGTTAAAGACTGGGAGGCTGCCATTTTCATTCCCATCCTCCAAAGTGGTATGGAAAGCTTCAGGGAACAAAGCTCCCAAGAGCAAACCAGAGCAGATTATTTAGACTGGCCCCTGGCAAGGGTGGTAAAATTCTGTCTAGGGCAAAGACATTAAAGAATCACAGCAACAGGGACACCTGGGTGGCTCAGTTGGTTAAGCAGCTGCCTTCAGCTCAGGTCATGATCCCAGCATCCTGGGATTGAGTCCCATATCGGGCTCCTTGCCCAGCAGGGAGCCTGCCTCTCCCTCTGCCTCTGCCTGGCATTCTGTCTGCCTGTGCTCACTCTCTCTCCCTCTCTCTCTCTCTGATAAATAAATAAAATCTTTAAAAAAAAAAAATCACAGCAACAGGTCTCACCCCGAAGATCAGCAAAACAGTCGGCAAAGACTAAGTTCTCCGATTAATGAGAACTGTGGAACTCCAGAGCTAGGGGAAAACAATGCATAGAATTCATGGCATTTTTCCCATGATCCTTTAGTATTGCAAAACTAATTTTTTTATTATTCTATTTTTTTAATATTTTCCTCTTTCCTCTTTAAGTGTATTTAAACTATTTTATCTTAACAATACCTTTTTTAAAAAAAAATCTTTTAAAATTTTCATTTTATAGTCATATTTTATCCCTTCATCATATTTAACCTTATTTTTTTTGTAGACATATGTTTTCTTTTTTCTTTAAAATTTTGGGATACAATTTCTTCTAATAGATCAAAATATACCCTAAATTTAGCACATGGCTTTGTTCTAGTCTTCAGTCTGATCACATTCTCTCCTCTTTTTTTTTTTTTCTTTCCTTTTTCCAACCAACTTATCTTATCAATTCCTTTTTTAGAATCTTTTTTTAATTTTAATCTTTGTAGTCATGTTCCATCCCTTCATCGTGTTTATCCTTATTTGTGTGTGTGTATGTATGTGTGTGTTTTTCTTTCTTTAAAATTTTGGGAGGCAGTATCTTCTGAGAGAATAGAATACACCCAAAATTAAGTGGGTGGCTCTGTTCTGTTCAGCAGTCTGTTCTATCTATCTATCTTTATTTATTTTTTTAAAAATTTTTCTCCCTTTTTTTCCCCCCTGGTTTGGGTCTCTTCTGATTTGGTTAGTGTATATTTTTCTGGGGTCTTTGCCACCTTTTTTTAGTATTTTATTCTCTTATTCACATATCCATATCTGGATAAAATGACAAGGTGGAAAAACCCAACAAAAAAAAGAACAAGAGGCAGTACTGACAGCTAGGGACCTGATTAATATGGACATTGCCAATATGTCAGAATTAGAGTTCAGAATGACAATTATGAAGGTGTTAGCTGGGCTTGAAAAAGGCAGGGAAGATATTAGAGAATCCCTTTTTAGAGAAATAAAAGAACTAAAGTCTAACCAAGTTGAAATCAAAAAAGCTATTATTGAGGTACAATAAAAAATGGAGGCTCTTACTTCTAGGATAAATGAGGCAGAAGACAGAATTAGTGACATAGAACACCAAGCGATGGAAAATAAAGAAGGTGAGCAAAAAAGAGACAAACAACTACTGGACCACAAGAAGAGTATTTGAGAGATAAGTGATACCATAAGATGAAACAATATTAGAATAATTGGGATCCCAGGGGCGCCTGGGTGGCTCAGTGGGTTAAGCCGCTGCCTTCGGCTCAGGTCATGATCTCAGGGTCCTGGGATCGAGTCCCGCATCGGGCTCTCTGCTTAGTGGGGAGCCTGCTTCCTTCTCTCTCTCTCTCTGCCTGCCTCTCTGCCTACTTGTGATCTCTCTCTCTGTCAAATAAATAAAATCTTTAAAAAAAAAAAAAGAATAATTGGGATCCCAGAAGAAGAAGAGAGAGGGGGGCAGAAGGTATATTGGAACAAATTGTAGTAGGGAGTTTCCCTAACATGCCAAAGGAAACAAGCATCAAAATCCAGAAGGCACAGAGAACCCCTCTCAAAATCAATAAAAATAGGTCTATTATCTAATAGAAAAACTTACAAGTCTTAGTGACAAAGAGAAAAATCCTGAAAGCAGCTCAGGACAAGAAGGCTATAACATACAATAATAGAAACTTTAGATTGGTAGTCGTCTTATCCACAGAGACCCAGCAGGCCAGAAAGAACTGGTTTTGATATTTCAGAGCACTAAACAAGAAAAACATGCAGCCAAGGATATTATATCCAGCTAGACCATCATTGATAATAGGAGAGATAAAAAGCTTCCAGGAAAAACAAAAATTAAAAAAGAATTTTCAAACACCAAACCAGCCCTACAGGAAATATTGAAAGGGGTCCTCTAAGCAAAGAGAGAACCTAAAAGTAGCAGACCAGAAAGAAACAAAAACAATATACAGTAACAGTCATCTTACAGGCAATATAATGGTACCAAATTCATATCTTTCAATAATTACTCTGAATATAAATGGTCTAAATGCACCAATCAAAAGACACGGGTTATCAGAATGGATTAAAAAATAAATAAATAAGACCCATCATATGCTGTTTGTAAGAAACTCATTTTAGACCCAAAGACACCTCTAGATTTAAAGTGAGAAGGTGGTTTCAAAAGAAGCCTGGGGTGGCAATCCTTATATCAGATAAATTAGATTTTAAGCCAAAGAAAATATTATAAGAAATGAGGAAGGACACTATATCATACTTAAAGGGTCTGTCCAACAAGAAGATTTAACAATTTTAAATATCTATGCCCCTAACATGGAAGCAGCAAACTATATAAATCAATTAAGAACAAAATCAAAGAAACACATCAACAATAATACAATAATAGTAGGGGACTTTAGCACCCCCATCACTGAAATGGACAGATCATCCAAGCAAAAGATCAACAATGAAATAAAGGCCTTAAACGACACACTGGACCAGATGGACTTCACAGATATATTCAGAACATTTCATCCCAAGCAACAGAATACACATTCTTCTCTAGTGCACATGGAACATTCTCCAGAATAGATCACATCCTTGGTCACAAATCAGGTGTCAACCAGTATCAAACGATCGGGATCATTCCCTGCATATTTTCAGACCACAATGCTCTAAAGCTAGAACTCAATCTAAGAGGAAAGCTTGAAAGAACTCAAATACATGGAGGCTAAAGAGCATTCTACTAAAGAATGAATGAGTCAACCAAAAAATTAAAGAAAAATTATAAAAACTAATAGAAACAAATGAAAATGAAAGCACAACTGTTCAAAATCTTTGTGATGCAGCAAAGGCATCCTGAAAGGAAAGTGTATAGTGATACGAGCCTTTCTCAAGAAACAAGAAAGGTCTCAAACACACAGCCTAACCCTACACGTAAAGGAGCTGGAGAAAGAACAGCAAAGAAAGCCTTAACCCAGCAGGAGAAGAGAAATCATAAAAATCATAGCAGAAATCAGTGAAATAGAAACCAAAAGAACAGTTGAGTAAATCAACAAAACTAGGAACTGGTTCTTTGAAAGAGTTAATAAGATTGATAAACCCCTGACCAGACTCATCAAAAAGAAAAGAGAAAAGACCCAAATTAATAAAATCATGAATTAAAGAGGAGATATTACAACCAACATCAAAGAAATACAAACAATTATAAGAACATATTATGAGCAACTATACGTGGCAAATTTGACAATCTGGAAGAAATGGGTACATTCCTAAAGACATACAAACTACCAAAACTGAATGATGAAAAAACAGAAAACCTGAACAAACCCATAACCAGTAAGGAGATTGAAGCAGTCATCAAAAATCTCCCAGCAAACAAGAGCCCATGGCCAGATGGCTTCCCAGGGGAATTTTACCAAACATTTAAAGAAGAATTAAAACCTATTCTCCTGAAACTGTTCCAAAAAATAGAAATGGAAGGAAAATTTTCAAACTCATTTTATGAGGCCAACATTACCTTGATCCCCAAACCAGACAAAGACCCCTTCAAAAGGGAGAATTACAGACAAATATCTTTGATGAACACTGATGAAAAAATTCTCACCAGAATACTAGCCAATAGGATCCAATAGTACATTAAAAGGACTATTCACTCTGACCAAGTGGGACTTATTCCTGGGCTGGAAGGTTGGTTCAACATGCACAAATCAATCAATGTGATAGAATACATTAATAAACGAAAGAACATGAACCATATGATACTCTCAATAGATGCCAAAATAGTGTTCGACAAAGTACAATATCTTTTCTGATCAAAATTCTTCAAAGTGTAGAGATAAAGCATACTTACTTCAATATCTTCAAAGCCATGTATGAAAAACCCACAGCAAATATCATTCTCAATGGGGAAAAACTGAGAGCTTTTCACCTAAAGTCAGGAACACGGCAAGGATGTCCACTATCACCAGTGCTAGTCAACATAGTACTAGAAGTCCTTGCCTCAGAAATCAGACAACAAAAAGAAATTAAAGGCATCTGAATCAGCAAAGAAGAAGTCAAACTCTCACTCTTTGCAGATGATATGATACTTTATGTGGAAAACCCAAAAAAACTACACTCCAAAATTGCTAGAACTAATATGGGAATTCAGTAAAGTGTCAGGATATAAAATCAGTTGCATTTCCATACACCAACAGCAAGACAGAAGAAAGGGAAATTAAAGAATTTATCTCATTTACAATTGCTTCCAAAACCATAAGATATCTTGGAATAAACCTAACCAAAGAGGCAAAGGATCTGTACTCAGAAAATTATAACATACTCATGAAAGAAATTGAGAAAAACACAAAGAAATGGATTGGAAGAACAAACATTGTGAAAATATCTATGCTACTTAAAGCAATCTACACATTTAATGCAATCTCTATCAAAATACCATCAATTTTTTCCCAAAGAAATGGAACAAATAATTCTAAAATTAATATGGAACCAGAAAAGACCCCAAATAACCAGAGGAATGGTGAAAAAGGAAGCCAAAGTCAGTGGCATCATAGTTCCAGACTTCCAGCTCTATTACAAAGCTATCATCATCAAGACAGTATGGTACTAAAACAAAACAGACACATAGATCAATGGAACAGAATAGAGAACCCAGAAATAAACCCTCAACTCTATGGTCAACTGACCTTCAACAAAGCAGGAAAGAATGTCCAATGAAAAACAAACAAACAAATAAAAAACAGTCTCTTCAACAAATGGTGTTGAGAAAATTGGACAACCACATGCAGAAGAATGAAACTGGACCATTTCCTTACACCACACACGAAAATAGACTCCAAATGGAAGAAAGACCTCAATGTGAGACAGGAATCCATCAAAATCCTTGAGGAGAACATAGGCAGCCACCTCTTTGACCTCAGCCTCAGCAACTTCTTCCTAGAAAAGCCGCCAAAGGCAAGGGAAGCAAGGGCAAAAATGAACTATTGGCACTTCATCAAGATCAAAAGCTTCTACACAACAAAGGAAATAGTCAACAAAACCAAAGACAAGTGACAGAATGGGAGAAGATATTTGCAAATGACATATCAGATAAAGGGCTAGTATCCAAAATCTATAAAAAAAAGTATCAAGCTCAACACCCAAAGGTGTTGCTGAGCGAAACAAGGCAATCAGAGAAAGACAATTATTACATGATCTCTCTGATATGAGGCATTTGAGAGGCAGGGAGCGGGGTTTGAGGGATAGGGAAGAACAAAATGAAACAAGATGGAATCAGGAGCAAGACAAACAATAAGAGACTTTTAATCTTCTAAAACAAACTAAGGTTTGCTGGGCATTGGTGGGGGGTGGGGATAGGGAGGTTGGGTTATGGACATTGGGAAGGGTATGTGCTATGGTGAATGTGGTGAAAGGTATACGCCTGATGATTCAAAGATCTGTTGTCCTGGGGCAAATAATACAGTATATGTTAATAAAAATAATTTAAAAAATAGAAAATGACCTAGATTGCTATAAATGTACTTTTAAAATCTCTAATATAATCTTAGTTTAGATTTATATATATTTATATATATTTTAGATTTATTTATATTTTGTTTACAGCCATAAACAAAATAAGGTATTCTTTGTATTTAAAGAATTACTATTAAATGAAAGAAATAGTAGGTGCAAAATAACATTTTTAATATAATCTTGGGATTCAAGGTGATCCAAAATAGCATCCTTCCTTCCCCATCCAGATGTAGAATAACTTGAGAAATTTTTTGAAATGGGTAAAGGATTTGGGATCATAACATGATCTTATAATCATTAAAACTGATACTATCTGAGGACACATTGGTTTCCCAATGGGAATTGAGAGTGATGTCTATATAACCACACCTAACTTAAGGTCCCAAGGCTTTGGGCTATGCTTGCCTAGCTTTTCCTTCCAAACCCCTCAAACAGAAGACCTACTTCTCTCTTTTAAGGTAGAATGAGTGAGAGAATGGAGAGAAGCCAGAACAAGGCAGTGGTTATGACCAAGGGGGAGTTTGGTCATCTGAAATATTTGGATTTATACAGAAAACATAATCATGTATTACTTAAGTAATTATAAATAAGTAAAATTAAATTTTACTTATTTTGACATTGATTTTAATTATGTGCCTATAGTGATTAAACTCAAAATATGAGTATAGACTTGTGGTTATCATACCTCAATTATTACAGCACTTGCATATGAAAGCTCTTCAAAAAATGCTAGTTACATTTTTTTTTCTTATTAACATATAAGGTATTATTAGCCCTAGGGGTACAGGTCTGTGAATTGCCAGGTTTACATACTTCACAGCACTCACCATAGCACATATCTTCCCCAATGTCCATAACCCAACCACTCTTGCCCTACCTTCCTTCCACCAGCAGCCCTCAGTTTGTTTTGTGAGTCTCTTATGGGGGGCACCTGGGTGGCTCAGTGGGTTAAGCCTCTGCCTTCGGCTCAGGTCATGATCTCAGGGTCCTGGGATCGAGTCCCATATTGGGCTCTCTGCTCAGCAGGAAGCCTGCTTCCCTCTCTCTCTGCCTGCCTCCCTGCCTACTTGTGATCTCTCTCTGTCAAATAAATAAATAAAATCTTTAACAACAACAACAACAATAAAAAGAGTCTCTTATGGTTTGTCTCCCTCCCGATCCCATCTTGTTTCATTTATTCCTTTCCTATCCCCAAACCCTCCACGTTGCCTCTCAACTTCCTCATATCAGGGAGTTTAAATAATAATTGTCTTTCTCTGACTGACTTATTTCACTAAGCATAATACCCTCTAGTTCCATCCATGTCATCTCAAATGGCAAGATTTCATTTCTTTTGATGGCTGCATAGCACCATTCTTCTTTATCCATTCATCTGCTGATGGACATCGAGGTTCTTTCCATAGTTTGGCTATTGTGGACATTGCTGCTATTAACATTTGGGTGCACGTGCCCCTTCGGATCACTACATTCATGTCTTTAGGGTAAATACCCAGTAGTCCAATTGCTGGGTCATAGGTAGCTCTATTTTCAACTTTTTGAGGAACCTCCATGCTGTTTTCCAGAGTGATCGCACCAGCTTGCATTCCCACCAACAGTGTAGGAGGGTTCCCCCTTCTCCACATCCTCACCAGCATCTGTCATTTCCTGACTTGTTAATTTTAGCCATTCTGACTATTGTGAGGTAGTATCTCATTGTGGTTTTGATTTGTATTTCCCTGATGCCAAGTGATATGGAGCACTTTTTCATGTGTCTTTTAGCCATCTGGATGTCTTCTTTGCAGAAATGTCTGTTCATGTCCTTTGCCCATTTCTTGATTGGATTATTTGTTCTTTGGTGCTGAGTTTGCTAAGTTCTTCATAGATTTTGGATACTAGCCCTTTATTTGATATGTCGTTTGTAAATATCTTCTCCTGTTCTGTCAGTTGTCTTTTGGTTTTGGTAAATATTTCCTTTGCTGTGTAGAAGCTTTTGATCTTGATGAAGTGCCAATAATTCATTTTTTCCCTTGCTTCCCTTGCCCTTGGTGGCTTTTCTAGGAAGAAGTTGTTGCTGCTGAGGTCAAAGAGGTTGCTGCCTGTGTTCTCCTCAAGAATTTTGATGGATTCCTTTCTCACATTGAGGTCTTTTTTCCATTTGAAGTCTACTTTCATTTGTGGTATAAGGAAATGGTCCAGTTTCATTTTTCTGCATGTGGTTGTCCAATTTTCCCAATACCATTTGTTGAAGACACTGTCTTTTTTCCATTGGACATTCTTTCCTGCTTTGTTGAAGGTCAGTTGACCATAGAGTTGAGGGTCTATTTCTGGGCTTTCTATTCTGTTCCACTGATCTATGTGTCTGTTTTGTTTTAGTACCATACTGTCTTGATGATGATAGCTTTGTAATAGAGCTTGAAGTCTGGTGCTAGTTACATTCTTAATCTCTATAGTAACATACAGCAGGAAACATGTTGTCAATATTACCTTTTCTTTTTTTCTTTTTTTTATGTTTATCTGAGAGAGAGAGAGAGAGAGAGAGAGATGGAGGGACGATGGGGGAGGGGAAGAGGGAGAAAGAAACTCAAGCAGAGCCCTCACTGAGCAGGGAAACCAATGTGAGATTTAGTCTCACGATCCTGAGATTACAACCTGAGCCAAAACCAAAAGTAGTTTGTTTAACTAACTGAGCCACCCAGGTGCCCCCAATATCACCTTTTCTTTCACAAATCAGAGAACTAGTTTAGGTTCTCAAAAGAAATCACCAACAATAAAATGTTTCTCATAAATATTGTTGTCCTTTTCTTCCTTCCGAGAGGGATATTGCTTAATTTTTTTTTCTGACTTATTCAAAAAGACTTTCTCCCTTAACTTCCCTCTAGACCACAATCTCTATGGAGTGTCTTTTGAAATTCTCTTATTCTCGTTGTGTTCACACACCAACACCCCCACCCTCATACCTAGTATGCACAAAGTTCACTACCTCTATTTTTTTTTTTTTTCAGTTTAAAAATGATAGAGTTATTTTCCTCTGTCTCTGGAGTATAGTGTCTTCTTGGATAATAAACTTAATAAAAACACTGAGATTTCAACAAAATCAAAATTAGAAAGGTAAAATCTTAGAATATCCTTTACATTTCTTTTAGTCAGAAAATGGTCAGGGGACTCTAGAAGTCATAATAGTAATCATTCAAAATCCAAAATGTTCCTAATCACATGTTTGCCTGCCTTATGGAATTTTATCAATCCTTTTGCTTAAATGGTGTGTTCTCTACATTGCTTTTCTTTGCTTACCTGACCTGGAAATGATCCTTCCTCCACCAAATTCTTACAGATCATTTGATTCTATCAGTCACTGGTTTCTATTGATAAGTGATGCTCACCTGTCAAGGTCCCTCTCCACTAGCTAGTGTCTGCCTGTGTCTTATAACTCATATCATTGGAACTCATCTCTTAGCACTAATATACTACTTCACTATAATTTCTAGAGTTCTTCTAGAGTTCAGTTTGACAGAATTCAACCTGATAAATTTGTTTCTTATATTCCAAATATAAGAAACCAGTTTAACTTATCAAAAGATCACCAGTTTCCTTTAAAAAAAATTTATGTATTTGACAGAGAGAGACACAGTGAGAGAGGGAACACAAGCAGGGGCAGTGGAAGAGGGAGAAGCACGCTTCCTGCTTAACAGGGAGCCTGATGCGGGGCTCGATCCCAGGACCCTGGGATCACGACCTGAGCCAAAGTCAGAGGCTTAACGACTGAGCCACCCAGGTGTGTCAAGATAGGAGCCATTTTTCCAGTCATAATTTGAAAGTGATTATATCAAATTGATGGAGGAAGTCTTTTTTTTTTTTTTTTTTGATGGAGAAAGTCTTAAAAATTGCTCTTCTTCTATAGGGTGCCTATGTGGCTTAGTCAGTTGAGTATTTGACTCATGGTTTCAGCTTAGGTCATGATCTCAGAGTCATGAGTCATGAGATTGAGCCTCCCAAGTTCAAGCCTGCTGTTGGGCTCCCTGCTCAGCACAGAGTCAGCTTATGATTCTTTCCCCCTCCCTCTCCCTCACCCTCTGCTCCTTCCCCTACTTATACTGTCTCTCTAAAATAAAAAATAAAATAAAAAGAATTGCTTCTCTTCTGAATCTTATTTGTCAAAATACTTCTTTGACTTTTAAAATATACAGAAATCTTGTTTAAAAAAAACCTATAAATTTAATTTAATTTAATATATGTTCACTATACAAAAAAAAATCATAAGAAAATATCAAAATAAGAAAAAGGTATCTTAGGAACACCTGGGTGGCTGAGTTGGTTAAATCCGACTCTTGATTTCTGCTCAGGCCACAGTCTCAGGATAATAAGGTGAAGCCTGGCATAGGGCTCCACGCTGGGCATGAAGCATGCTTAAGATCATCCTTCCTTCTCCCTCTGCTCCTCTGTCCCATCCCCACCCCAGTTGCATGCACACATATGCACACATGTTCACTCTCTCTGAAAAAAAAAAGAGAAAAAAATGGAAAAAGAGAAAGCATCTTAATCCTACCACCCAGGGATGAGTGATACAGAAATCATCCTCTTATCTGAGATTTTAACTGAGTTACAGATTATTTATGAAGGAAACAATATAGCAGAAGTAGTACTGCTTTATTTTGAGCTCTCTTCTTTCTATTTTCAACTAATTGTGCTTGCATCCGTGCCTCCTAGTGAGACACATTTTTGTAAATCCGCAAATCAATAACATTCAGGACATAAAAGCATATATTTTAAAGCAACAATCTCTGGAGTCTCTGACTCTCAGAGATATACAGAGACTATTAATGTGGAATCATACGAAATTTCTTTTCCTGAATAATACTGAATCAGCAGAGCATGGAGTTATTCAGGTTTTGGTAGGTATTCCCATTTGTGTGACTGCAAACATTTATGTTAATGTCACCTTTCAGTGGATGATGTTCTGACTTAAGCATATTGAAGGCAGATTGGACATTTTTCTTCCTGCAGTACAGGGAGCCTCTTATTTGCCTGACAACTACATCCCCATAAGGAGAAAGAAATGGCACAGAACGAAGGAGGGACTCAAACAGCAAGGCAAAAAAGAATTTATAATTGGAAGTGGTAAGGCAAGGTAAACATAGCAATGACTATGGCGCTATTCAGTTTCCCTCAGAAAATTTGACTTCCATCAAGGTTTGTTGTTGCTTTCACTGAGGTTTTTATTGGACTATATTCTTTTTAAAAATTGAAAGAAGAGATGAGGAAGATAAAATCACTGGTGTTAACATGAAACTTAAAGTTAATGTACAGCTGAGGTTAGTCGCTCTCTGACTCTCTTGTCTGCTCTTCCTGCCTCACCTCTGTCTCCCCCTCCCCCTCCACTTCCTCCCTTCTTTGTATATGCTTAAGCTATTTTGGGAAATGTGTTTATGGTTTCCAAGGAAACAAAAGGATTTTAAAACCCTCTAGATTATAGAACTTATTTCCTGTGGCAGTAAGAGCATATGTTTTCTTTAATCAAGCGTAAGACAATCCCGAGAGACAACGCTTTATAGGAAAATAGCTAGCCACGTTGGAGATATAAAAGAAACAGTTCAGAGTTGTGAGCGCAAAATGTAAGCCAACGTTGCCAGACTTGGTGTTCATGTGTAGAACTATGAGAACAAAGACTACAGTTTTGAAAGTGGGTTTCATTCTTGTATTTTTTGATGAAAATATCAACAAATAAGTCTTCCTATGACTCTGTCTGAATGAGTTGCATTTCAGGAGTGATGTGATCATTTCTTTTTCTACTTTAGAATAGCCTCAACTGCAGAGCTCACTTGGAGAAATAAGCAGTTAATTTGAATTAGGTGAGGTAGGTTCTACCTCTGGCTTTGCCACATCAATCCATGCAGTCTGAATAATGACCATGTCTCTAGACTTCCTCCCCCTAGGGCATCTGCTGCGAAGGGCTGGGTGGAATGCTCTGACACAACGGGAACACAGCCCTGCCAGGGTACCAGAAGGGATGGAGACTCGGCTCTATTCTCTTTGGTAACTGGAGAGTCAGCCTAAACTTGTTCACTTCATTGTTTATCTTTATCTCAGTGGATGACCTTGCCTCTTACTTCAAAGAGATAATTGAGCATTAAGCTGCTGAATTATGAAATCACAATTCCCATATCGACAGCTTGCTGTATGCTGCATCTATTTTAACCTTCTATCTAGTCACAGAGAGAGACCTGGTATTCCTCTGGTTCAAAAGCTATCCTCAACTATAGCACTTCCTTTTCATTTTCTCAGTGACTGCCCCTTCTGTTTTGTACTCCTCCTGTCTCTTTCTAAAGCAATTCCTAACTCTTTCCTTCCAGACCAAAACAAGCTGAAAGTTCCTGCCATTTAAAAAACAAAAAGGAACAAATCAACATGTGGGTATCTCAACTGTGTCCACTCTGACTTCTCCTTCCAGTAGCCTCTTAGAAAAAAATAATCTGTATTTATCTTTTTCTTTAGGTCATCAATCAATGTTATGCGATCATATTTGTACACATATATTAGTACTCAAAATTCACTTGAAAAGGCTACCAGTAATCTTCCATATTTCTTTTTGTCTTTATGACATTTGATGTTATTGATCATTCTTTTCTTTCTAAAACTCTTCCATTAGGTTCTGTGACGTGCTCACTGTTAATTCTCCTTTTCTCTTACCTGCCTTTTTTTTTTTTTTTTTTTTTTTGCCAGTACTTCTCCTTCTGCCCATCCTTTAGATGATGTTCTTAAAATAGTGCTTTTCAAACCTAAATGTCCTTATGAATCATCTGGTGGGTATAATAAAATGCAGATTCAGATTCAGTAAGTCTGTGGTAGAATTCAGACCCTGCAGTTCTAACAATCTCTCAGGTGACATCGTGCTGGTTAAAGGACCGCATTTTGAGTAGTGATGCCCTAGGCAGGGAAGCACTTTTCCACATCTGCATGTTCCTGTGATTACAGTGTGCTGTGCTGTTCACAGCTCAGCCTGAAGTATGTAAGATGGGATCTGGGGCAATAGAAGTGGATGACAGTCACCAGGCTTGTTTGCTTACTCCAAAGGGATGAAACATCTGTGTGTGTTCACCTATCATAAGCCTGTTCCAGAAAGCTAATCATCCAAGCTGATCTATGCCCAGGTCCTACACTCCCTGCACTGTGCTACAGTGTTTCATTAGCTGGATATCTTAGAGGTATCACGTTCACTATACCTATCTGGAACTTCTATTAGGATACTTTTCTACATGGCTGTTCCTCTTTTCTTATGTTGTATTTGTGTCATGGCAGTATTGTTCACCTGTGATGATGAGAATTATCCTAGACACTTTTCTCTTTTTCCTCACTCCCAATTACTAGACACTTTTTTTTCCTTTCTTTTTCTTTTTGTCACTTCTTATATCTGCTCTTTTCTCTCCATTTTTAGGATATTCTATTGCATTGACTAGGAACTACTTTCCTTGATGCTAGTTTTGCCCCTCTCCACCATCAACATCCTTTCTTCTGAGTTCTCCACCTTACTCCATTAGTGATATTTCTGAAACACAATTTGATTGTGCTCCTTTCCTACTTAGAATATTCCCTTTTGCTTCAGTTAAAGAACGGGTTCCAGAGGCAGAATGCAAAATGTAATCTGCAGCTTCTGGATCGTCCTCAAATGGTCCTTCATAGAAGTTAAACTTGCCATTTCTATTTACAACTTAGTAGCCAGAACACAGGACACACACACCTGCCAGGGAAACGGGGAAATCTGTAACTTATCAGAAGTGTCTTTAAACAGAAGACTCTTTCTATTTTCTGATAACTGGAAAATAATGATGACTGGATCAGAGCATCTAGCTCAGATGTCAAGGAAGAAACCTCATTTTAGGGGTGACAAAACAACAAGGTAAACTCCCATTCTAGACCTGGCTTGCTCACTTCTGTAGTTGTTCTTTTTCTTTTTCTTTTTTTTATTTTGGAAGGAAAAATAAAATATCTCTTAAGCCAGTATTATTGCGCACTTCTGTCACTCACAAATGTGAGGCTACTTTGAACTAACAAGAGCAATAAAGGACTGATCTGTTCATCCCTTGTTGATTTTCCTGCCACTCAACACCTCTCACATCTACCACTACAGTGGATTCTAAGGGGAAAAATAGGCCACTAATATTAAATGAAGTGAGAAATTATAGCTGTAATGTTTGGTACATATTTTCTGTTTCAGGAAACTATCACTTTTCTATGTTAGTTAAAAAAAATTGTGCTGTGTAGATGGATACAGCTCTACACATTACATTTTTTTTAAAGTAGAATATTAAAAACACTTAGTCCATAGGAAGGTCACTCAGCCCTTCAAAGACAGGACTGTGACCTCACCCTGAGTCCTCTTTCTCCAACTTTCTTCTTATTTTCACATGTGTGCACAAATGCATGCATAGAGAAGATAGAATGCAAGAAAAGCTAATTTAGAAAACATCTAAAATAGAGTAGGTATTTCCTATAGAGGTATACATATTATCTTCTTTTTATATTTTTTGGGTTTGAATTTTTATTTACTCTAGGATTTTGCATTGTTTTTTCATATCAACATGTCTGTTCCTTTTCCAATGTAATCTTTGCTGTTTGTTGATATATATGATAACTATGCACATACACACAGAGAATGGTACACACTTTGGCTTTTTGAAGTAGAGCAAAATTTTAAGTCCACATGTTATTATTTAGAAGGACATATTTAGGCTACATATAAAACCTAATTCTCTACTATAGTCTCAGGAGGAACAAGCTAAGGTTTGCAGCAGAGTCAGTGTCTTTGATGGTTCTCATCTAAGTCAGTGTCTTTGATGGTTCTCATCTAAGATTCACCTGAAGAAAGAGATAAAATAATTTCAGGGATTTAAAAGAAAAAAAAAAGGATTTCACATTTTTTTTTTTAAGTGGTTTAAGGCTGTTACAAAGAAACCACATAAAGTAGACGGCAGAAAACTAATAATTTTATCTACTTAATGCTTTCCTATCTGTATTCTTCCCAATAAATAAACTAAGAAACTAGTTTAGGAAACAGGAGATTTTTTATTCTTACCATGAGGTGGGATATACTGTACAAAGTTGAGTCAGTGTTTTAATAAAGATAAGTCTCTTCCTAAAAAGGAATAATGTAAGAACTGGTGGAAAATATATAATACAAATTAGAAAGTTTTATAATTTTTTGATAGAAAGAAATGTGTAGAGATAGATTGTTTTTAAGTATTGAAGGTCAATATTTGATGCTATATGCCATTCTTCCTTCCCTTGTCAGGAATGCAGCCATTTGTTTATAGAACTGTGAAGTCATAAATCTCTTCTTTTTTAGATTTTTGTTTATTGGATTTTTAGTTAACCTGCTAGTAATTAAGTGTCAGTCTTTAGACTTCTGATACACAAAATAAACACATTTAAATAATATAAATCAACAAAAGTAGAGTATACTGACGTTGACAGAACAAGCAGATATAAAATACCTCACTCAAATATTTTGTTCCCTCAATCAAATGATGACAGTGAAAATTTTTGTTTAAAAAAAGAGAAACATTATTTGGATAAACATTTGCCGATGTTTTCTAACATCCTACAATAGTCATATAGATTTTTCCCTACAAAGTTAGTCCTAAAACAACTTTAGCATAGATTTATTAGAAAAGAAAGCTTTGGGTTCCCCTGGTCGAATTATTACTTTGAAGTTTGCAATATCCTCCGTTTCACATGGAAGTTGGCCTGTTGCCTCTGCTAACGATTACTTTTCCTGTCTCAAATGATCGCTCTTTTCTGACTGTTCAAATTCTGTCAACTTCTTAGGATCCATTTAAATTCCTTTCATTTTCATAAAGAATTTCTACTCCTTTCCATTCCCCCCCCACCAAAAAAAAAAAAAAGAAGAAGAAGAAGAAGAAAAAGATGTTTTCTCGCTATTTACAATTGTTACTATTTGGGTAGTTGTTCAAGACTACCTTTTCTACAATTGTCTGCAAAAAAGGAATCATTGTTGAACCACCCTTTATAGAGTCTCTTGGGCCTAAAATATGAAAATAATGTGAATAAGCAGATTAAAAAGCAAAAACAATGATTTTTTGTTATCAGTAGTCTCAATTTATCTAGAGAACTGGAATATTGTCAGTTTGATACCAGAACAATGATAGATATAATAATAGAAATGTAAACACAAAACCTTGCGAACATGCATTGTTCATTTGATTACTATGTAGCATGTTCATTTAATTATGTTTTCTCTTTTCAGTGCAGAGATATTATAAAACGTAAATAATTGAAAGTTACATATTGGAGCACTGGGTGGCTCAGTCAGTTAAGTGTCTGCCTTGGGCTCGGGTCATGATCTCAGGGTCTTGGGATGGAGATCTGCATTGGGCATCCTGCTCAGCGGAGTGCCTGTCTCTCCCTCTCCCTCTCCCTCTGCCTACCACTCTGCCTACTTGTGCTCTCTCTCTATCTCTCTGTCAAATAAATAAAAAAAATCTTTCTTAAAAAATTTTTAAAAAGTTATATATTGATATAAAGATACATGTATTATATATATATATATATACACACATATACATGAACATTTCTATATACATTAAATAGTTATTTTAATAACTATTATTATATTACCATTATATACAACCATTATTATATAAAGTGTTATTTCCATTTCTCCAATGTTTAAAAAAGAAGCTATCACAACATGAACATTCAGTACTTCTTTATTTAATAGAAATAGGGACAGATCCCAAATAGGAATAACTGAGGCATAAATGAATAGTTGAGAAAATGAAAAAATATAGACGATTTTTTCCCTAAAACTTTTTCTGTAAAACAGAGATAAGAGGTGAGTGTGTAAATATATTACCACAGAAAAATAAAGTTAGGAATAAAGAAACAACAAAGCATCACATCACTCACCGAATTTTCTCCTGAGTGCTAGAAGCAAAGAAAGTTAACATATTATTTTTAGTTGTGCCAAGAAAGAGTTACTTTTTTGGAATTGTCAATCCACTTATAGAAATAAAAACCATGCCTCATTCCAGAAATGAGTGAGCACTTTCATTTGCTAGACACTCTTTCAAAACCTGGAGCTAGAACTAGACATCCATTACTGTCCTGCCCTGAAGGATTTTGCAGCTCAAACTGGAGGTGGTATTCTGGTGATTACCACCACCACCAGGCCATCAACATCTGTGCAACAAAGGCACTAAGTGCTTGGAAGCACAGAGGAGGTAGCTTCGTCTAGACCTGGAGAAGATCAGAGATGGAGTCTTCGAGAAGGTGAAGTGAGTTGAGGAGAAATTAGCCAAACAGATGGAACTCACATTTTTTTCCCAGTCATTTGATGGAGGGCCTTTGAGTGGTCATTTTGTTGAGGTTCATTTCATTTATCTTCTCCCAGGGCCCCACCTTATTGTATGGACAGTCTGAATGCCCAAACAACAAAAATGATGCCAACAACAATAACAATAGGACAAACTGTTTTCTGATTTGCTCACACTCACGAACCATTAAGAACAACTTACTTTCTTTTCTTTTAGTAGCATTTTACTTATTACTACAGCTTTCTGACAATTAGTATTTATTTTTAATAGTAATACATTCTCAGCTTTTTATACATATCCCTAACTCCTGTATTGGAGAATATCCAGAGCTAACATAGGTATTAACATTTGATATCCTGTTTTAGAACAATTAGAAATTTAACTTCAGCAAGAAATGGGAACTTTTTCATTTACCTAACATCAATAACAAAAGAAAGTCAACAGAGTCTAAATTATAGAAAAGTAAACTTTAAATGATAATAACATCTAGATTAACTATCTTAAAATGTTCCCATCTATATCATACAACAGTATTAGCTATAGTCATCATGTTGTATATTATATCCCTAATGGTTATCTTTTTAGTGGGGGGAGGGTTGAAAAAATTTTTTTTTTAAATGCTTGATTTGGGACACCTGGGTGGCTCAGTGGGTTAAGCCTCTGCCTTTGGCTCAGGTCATGATCTCCAGGTCCTGGGATCAAGCCCGACATTGGGCTCTCTGCTCAGCAGGGAGCCTGCTTCCCTCCTCTCTCTTTGCCTGCCTCTCTGACTACTCGTGATCTCTTTCTGTCAAATAAATAAATAATATCTTTTAAAAAAATGCTTGATTTTTTAAAAAAATTTTTAACACAGCTACCTAGGTGTCCTTACTTATTTTTAATTGAAGTATAGACCATACACAATGTTACATTAGTTTCAGGTGTAAAACATAGTGATTTGACATATGTTATACTATGTTTACCACAAGCCTCATTACTATTTATCACCCCTAATGCTTTATAGTACTATAGACTGTATTCCCTCTGCTCTACCTTTTATCCCTGTGACTTTTTCATCCCATAACTGGAAGCCTGTATCTCCCACTCTTCTTCACCCATTTTGCCCATCCCCCTATCTTGATACACAAAATAATTTTAAATGAACTAAGATATCCACTATCCAAGGGAACTCAAGTTGAATCATTGCATAATATGACGAATCATTTTATAATATGAACGACTATTTTTAAGGAGCTTTTTAGCTTACAGATGTATTTTTTGCTTTTCTTAAAAGTGGGATTCATTATATATATTTTTTCAGTGATTCATCAGTCTTATATAATACCCAGGGTTCATTACATGACATGTGCTCCTTAATGTCCATTTTCCAGTTACCCCATAATCCAAGGGAGATGAACCGTAAGAGACTCTTAATCATAGGAAACAAAGTGAGCATTGCTGCAGGGCAGGGGTTCCAAGATTATTTTTGTAAGAGTTGTATGAAATTATGAAAGCTATCTAACCATGGTGTTAGTAGGAGCAGTAGTGATTTGAAATTTATTGCTGAAATCCTTGTGGTTTGGGGGATCCATATGTATTTGTGGAAAGAGATATTGCTAAAGTACTCTAATGACTTAAGGATTAATTTATGTTACAGTGTGTCAGCAGAGAAATGACATTAACTATGTGTTCATTTTACAAAGTTGAAAAGTCCTAAGTAGGTCCAAACAAGTAAATATTTCCTCTATTGCTTTATTTCTAGGTCATGATCCAAAATAGTAGAACTATACAACTCTAGTCTAAGCAGCATCATGAAAAAGTAGCAACCATTACACGATGCATTCTCAGTAGGGGTGAGTGGAGTGGGTGGAAGTTTTATATTGGGGGTAAAAACTCATATTCTTTCATGTATAAAGCCACTACATATAATTTTATATGTCTATAAAATTATGGTACACACATACCCCATATACCATATATCACACATGCTGTACATGAGCAAATATATAGCATACTGTGGTATTACATTTCCATGAAGACAATTAGAAAAAAAGTCTAAAAATATTCTTGAAAGTTTCCTTAGAAGGCAAAAATGGAAAAAGAAAAGTTGAGAAATAATGTATTATACAATACAAATTTTAGTTTCTCATGGTGATAATGAGAAGCAAATATATTACTTTTCCACTAAATTCTGTTAGAGTAATAACTGAGATTAGCTTGATCTCATATATTTTATGAGATCTTGAACACAGACTCCCTTTTTGCTCCAAGTAATAACACAGAATTCAGCAGACTTCAAATCTAAGGTCACGGGTAGGTAGACAGATGTGACAGGCAGATATTACCTTAGTGCTTACTTGATGCTTACTGAGCATCAACTTCAAGCATGTAAGACATTGAATTAAGTATTATACAGGTAAAATAAACATCAGAAACAATTCTATCATCAGAGGACTTACAATTAAGAGGGAGAGAGAAGACTTCTATGAAAATCTAAAACATACACATGCCCTCCTTAGTGGTACATTGTTAAAAGCTGAAGTTCTGTTTCCCAGCACTTCACACATTGCCTGGAAAGAAATCATTGCTCTGTAAATTTTTGCAAAGTTATAGAGAAATTCAGGTAGAATGCCACAGTCACTCTGAAACTGGAGAATTCAAGCTTTATCCATGGATTAACTACACAGAAAAGGTTATCAATTCAAACCATGCCCAAATAAAACACACTTTCCATGAGCAATAGGGTCATTGTCAGTGGAGAAAAAAAGTATAAAAGACAAGTAGAAAATACGGAGACAAGTATTTTTGGTGGCATGTATAGGGGGAAAATTTTTACTTTGACCAGGAGAAAATAGAATGACATTTTTAGTAAAACTAATCAATAAAATTCTACTAAAATCATTTGATAAACATTTTTCTTCTGGGAGTAAAGGCATCCTTATTGTTAGAAATTTTAAAGTTTATAGGATGACTACCTGTTAGAGATTTTTTTTTAATTTATTTATTTTTCAGAGAGAGAGAGAGAGCACACAGGCAGGGAGAGTGGCAGGCAGAGACAGAGGGAGAAGCAGCCTCCTTGCCTAGCAAGGAGCCCGATGCGGGACTCAATCCCAGGACGGTGGGATCATGACCTGAGCCTAAGGCAGCTGCTTAACCAATTGAGCCACCCAGGCATCCCTGTTAGAGATATTTTTGAGAGATTTTCAAATTTAGTTAAGATACTGGGCGAACCAGTTACCTTTAATGTAAGTCCAATCATCCTACAGTGGTAATGGTTGTGTAGCAGAAATACTTGTGTTTAGTGGCAATTTTTTAAAAGATTTTCTTTATTTGAGAAAAAGAAAGAGAGATAAAGAGTGAGAGAGCACAGGTGGTCGAGAGGGAGAAGCAGGCTCTCTGATGAGCATGGATCCCCATGTGGGACTCAATCCTAGGACCCTGGGACCATGACATGAGCCAAAAGCAACCACTTAACTGACTGAGGTACTCAGGTGCCCCATTTAGCAATAACTTCTAATTGGTTATGGCAAATGTTTGATGCACTCATAAAGAATTCTTCATCACTTGCCTTGAAAGTTATTCCATTTAATAAATTGTTTCCAGAGGATATTAATAACCTTTATATTTTATGCTCTTCTTACTTGTACCATTGAAGTTACTGCTTTTGTGGATCAAGTTGTCCTAGAGGTACTGGTAATACTTCCTCCTAAAAGTATTTCTAGTATGGAGATTTGGAAAGAATTTCAGAAATGGGCTATAATGAGACTTTCTTTTTTAACTATTGTTTACTTTTCTGACATCTGAGAATTTCAAACTTAGTTTCCTTAAAATGCCTTAAAATGTGAGGCGCTTGGGTGGCTCAGTGGGTTAAGCCTCTGCCTTCTGCTCAGGTCCTGGTCTCAGGGTCCTGGGATCAAGCCCTGCATCCAGCTTTCTGCTCAGCGGGGAGTCTGCTTAACCCTTTCTCTCTACCTGCCTCTTTGCCTACTTGTGATCTCTCTCTCTCTCTCTGTCAAATAAGTAAATAAATAATCTTTTAAAAAATGCCTTAAAATGTGTTTGCCTGCAGTTAGAATAGCTCTGTCTTCTGCAACTGAATAGGTCGTCCTATTCACATGCCTCCGTTTGTTGCAAACAGCTGATCCTGTGTTGGTACTCCTGCCTTCACTCCAGAACCAGTTCTCTGAAGGTGATTCATATGTCTCTTCCCCTGACCCACTTCCCCAAGCAAAACAAAGCTACAACAATACCATTCTCCTAGTGGAAAAACAAACAATCCACATTTCCATATAGACATCTACCTATAGATAAATTTATTTTCAATAAATACTGTTAACCACTATGAAGATAATCATATGCAGAAGAGTAAGAGACATGTTTGTTGAGAGAACGAAGAAGGGTCTATTATATATCATTCATGAAGTAAGGAAAAGTAAAAGATGTGCTTTCTCAAAATGATTCCCTAAAAGTCTCCCGAGAAAACTAAGTGGGTATAATGTATCATCTGTGATTGTAAAATTATGAGATTAGTTGAAATTAGAGCATTGGAAGGTTCTATAGAAAAAGTTTTAGAAAGATACATACTGTTGTATGAGCAGGTGTCTAGGATCAACTGTATAAAACTATGATAAATGTGTGACTTTGTCACTTAGTTAAAATCAGTTTTCATCTCTGGCTTAACTCAGCAGTCTCTGTGTATGTCTCTGTGCCCTACTTTATAATGTTTTTCTCTATTGCATATACATATTTATTCTTTCCTCTTTGCAAACAATATTATCATCTTCATAACATTTTGATTGTTAAATCTATTGTCCATGCATCAACTCTGCATCCCCAGCTGATGGTAGGATACCAAGATCTACAGTTAGCATCTCAAACCCAAATATCCTAAACCATATTCAGTGTTTTCTTTTTTTCCAACAATCAAAATCCTCTATTTGGTTTTCTTTCTTTAAGCGGATAATATAGTGATGAAAATTTCACACATGGTTTTCAAATTCTAAAACAAAGAGATATCCTTTTCTTGCAGTTAAGCCATTATTTTTTGTTTATATAGTTCTTACTATTACTAATTATGTTTTATTACTTATTGTTATTAGCAATCTTATTGAGATATTTTGAGCCAAGTTTAAAAACCATTCCTATGACAGCTATACAGTTATAAGTAAATTATTTGCTTCTAAGTTTTATTCATATTCTGTTGTGAAAGGAAGCTGCTATTTCTCTATATTTCTGCAGGTTTTTTATTATAGCCAGCTTAGTAGTTGTTGCTAGTAGACTATGAATGTAAATCATAAATCAGAATTTCTTCACTGAATTTGACTATCACCACTCCTCAAAGCATACTATATACCCATTATCATTTCCTTGGTGTCTTATTTCTGTCTAGTGAACAAGTATCTTAACGAGATACAGCACAAGTACCAAGCCTTCTACATAGCTCCCCTACCTCACCTTTCTAAAACATTGCTGTTTGTGTTTTTCTTTTGTTGTTTGGTCTTTGTATTTTCTTCCCTTTTGTGCTTTAAGTTCCATGATGGGAAAGGTCGGAGTTCCCAATCAGCAGATTGTACCTAGCACAAAAATTTGTGCACAGAATTTGGTAATCTGGTTGAATTGTTTAACATTACACATTAAATACATATTTGTTAATTGACTTGCCTCAGTACATGACTGTAGTTAAGGGAGGAAAACATATGTAGCATAGGAAATATTTTGCAAGCTGTTTTCTGAATCTGCAGGGCAAATTGCCTGAGGCACTAACCAAAGAACTGGGCCATGATCCTTCTACACTTGGGAAATGCATGATTATTTATAGACATAAAGGTAAGGAGCATATATTATGTGTAGCATAATTTTAAAAAGTTATATAGAATCTTATTACTGTACCTGCATATAAGAAATTTTTGTGGTAAAAGTTTGCTCTTTGAAGTACATATTTCTTTAATATCTTACATAAGAAAATAAAGCCAACATTAAAAAGGATTTTTTCCCATGTTCCAAAACATACCAAAAGCAAAACCAAAAAATTCTATGTCAAAATGTTTTTCTTAGGCTTCAAAGTAAACCAAGAAAGCATTTTATTTGTGATTATCATGAAGTCAAATATTCACACACTTAATTTTTGACAGACTGTACCATAATTTATTCAAATAAAAAGTCTGTGTTGGTATCAAATCATAAAGATGAAAAATAAAATTGTATTTTTTGAAAATAATCAATTTAAATGAAATATTTTTGGCAGTTCTCCTGTTTTTAGAATTTGCTCTGCAAGCTCCTTATAATAATCACTTATCTGCATTGTAAAGAAGGCTGGACACTGGTGTTTTGTTCTTTATTTTATTAGTATGAGGACTAGAACCCAAAAGCCTAGAAAGATTGTTTCAGAAAACAGCAATATTTGAACAAAGTGTGAAACTTTTTAAAAAATTTACTACTAGGAAATTCAGATTTTTTTTCTTCTGTTTACGCCATTTTCTCACTTGTATGTTTTAAATAATTATCTTTTTTAAAAAATAATTCCTCTCTCTTAATCTCACAAAACAAACTGAGGGTTGCCGAGGGGAGGGGGTTTGGGAGAAGGGGTTGGGATTATGGACATTGGGGAGGGCATGTGATTTGGTGAGTGCTGTGAAGTGTGTAAACCTGGTGATTCACAGACCTGTACCCCTGGGGATAAAAATATATGTTTATAAAAAATAAAAAAAGTATAAAAAAAAAATAATTCCTCTTCAAAAAATGTATTTTTTTATAATTTTTTATTTTTTATAAACATATATTTTTATCCCCAGGGGTACAGGTCTGTGAATCACCAGGTTTACACACTTCACAGCACTCACCAAAGCACATACCCTCCCCAATGTCCATAATCCCAAACCCCCTCCCCCCGGCAACCCTCAGTTTGTTTTGTGAGATTAAGAGTCACTTATGGTTTGTCTCCCTCCCAATCCCATCTTGTTTCATTTATTCTTCTCCTACCCACTTAAGCCCCCATGTTGTGTATTTTTTAAACACTTGATATAATCTGGTAATGAATACTCCTAATTGTATTATAGAAGTATTTTTGTTCTGCTTTTTTGCCTTAGTAAAACTTATTTACTAAAAAGTAGAAATTATGCCAAGATAAAAAATTTAAAATAACACCTGTGGGCCTGCGATAATAGTATAAGACAATGCTAGAAATGCTTATATTAATTATCACTTAATAAACTTTGTACTAGTAATAACAATGGAAACCCTCAGACATTGCTGAGAGAAGTATCAATAGATACAACTACTGGAAAATTTGCAATATCTCATAAAACTAAACATATTCATGCCCATCCTATGATCCAGAAATTCCTCTCCCAGAGAAAGTCTCAAGCCCAACCCAGACTATCCCCAAAATGCATGTATTCACATTTATTCATACATACTCACAAAAAAGATTTGTTTAAAGATGTTCATGGCCACAGTAATCAATATCTTAAAGTATACTTCATAGGACACTGGATAAATAGTAATATCTTCATGTAATGGAATACTATACAGCAACAAGAATAAGCAAACTATTGCTATATGCACTAATAAGAACAAATCACATAAATTTAATGGTCAGAAAGATAATGCAGACACAAATAACTATTTTATATAAAGTTCAAAAGCAGAAAAACATATTCATTATTGTATAAGTCAAGATGGTGATTATCTTTGGGCAAAGTTGTACCTGGGAAAGGTATGGCAGTAGGATGGTGAGTGTGTTTGTGATATTGACAATTCTACTTATTTTATTTTTTCCAACAGAGTACTTATATTTATGTGTCTGGCTTATTTCACTAAGGATAATGTCCTAAAAATCCCATCCATGCTGTGGCAAACTGCAGAATTTCCTTCTTCTTAAACGTTGAATTGTATTCCCTTGTATTTATATACCACATTTTTTTATCCATTCACCTGTCAGTGGATATTTGATGTTTCCACAACTTAGCTATTGTGAATAGTGCTGAAATAAACATGGAATTACTAATATCAAGATCCTGACTTTAATTCATTTAGATAAATAACCAGAATTGGGACTACCAAATCATATGATAGTTCTTTCTGAGTTTCTCTTCACATGAGTGTGTTATCTTTGTGAAACTTTACATGAGAGCTTATTATTTTTGTACTTTTCTGTGTGTATATCTCACTAAGGTTTTTATAAATCTTTAAAACCTATCAAAAGAACCTTGTACTAATAAATTATTTAATTAAAATATTTGAGGTTTCCAGTTGAGTTCTTGTTTCCAAATTGCCCTAAAAGAATATTTTTAAACTAAAAAAATATATTTATAAATTAATATCAAAATTTTTGTCTTTATTTTTACTTTATGTTTCCTTTTTCCTCAATAAATAAATAAATTTAAAAATAGATTTAATGAATAGAGAATAGTTTTCATAATGACATTTATTTTACAAAATATTTCCAGTAGAGGGAGCATCATTTTTTTTAACTATAAGAAATTTTATTTTAAGAGCCATCAAATATATTTAAATTTTTAAATATAATTAAATTTCTTCATTGAGAGATGAGTTACTCTCATCTAAGACCAGTCTAAGAGAAAAATTTTATTCAATTTATCAAAGAAGAAAAACCTGATGATAAAGAATATATATACCATACAAACTTCTATAATGGGTTTGTGTTGTTTTCAGAGGATTACATCTTTGGATTACTTACAGAAAGCATTTTTTATAATTATTAATATTAATGAAGATAAATTCTTATAATTATGATCATCAATTTGAAATAAAATATTTGTGAATTTCAATAAAACTAGACAAATATCAAAGGATGTACTGATGAAGATTATATATCTGAGAATATATTATAACAAATATGGTGAATTATCATTATACAAATTTGATTTTATTGACCAAAATGGCTTAGTTACTGATATGAAACTTCCAAAATCTGTCAACTAAGTTACTTCAATTTCCTTGAAAAAAAAAAATCCATATCATCATCTAAAATACTAAAAAATAATTATAGTAAAATGATTCATTTCACTTATAACATGAATTTTGTGCTCCTTTTCATGAAAATTTGTAAATATAAAAGCTTTACTCTCTTTGTTTTAATCACCATATATAAAATTTGTGACAATTGCAGTTTAAAAAGTTTGCAGTCATATTAAGATATTTTTCACTGAAAATATCCTAGTTTACAGTGGTTCAACCCTGTACTTCAGAAAAAAAAATTCAAAATTATAGTAACCTTCACAATTAGTTCCTGTTCCTACAGGTATATCAAAATAAAATAACTTTCTGTAAGGCAGTTTTTATGACATACACTATATTTTCTAAGGTGTCCAAAGATGAAAAATTGACATTGCAACCCAGAAGACAATATTTACATACTTAAAATAGAAATTAATGTACAGTAACTTACTCTAATATTTGATTTCAATCTTTTTGAAAAGCTTGTGGGTCATAAAATTGGAAATCTTAGGATAATTTTAATGGTAAAGTAAAATTTACATTGGTGATTCAAAAGTCTATATAAGCATAATCTTGCATATATATTGTTTGATTAAGAATAAGGGTTAAATTATCTGATCTTTTGACTAGTCTCTATTTTTAAAAAATTAACAAAAAAGGAAAGCCCACCAAATATGTCAAATATGATTGGACCTGATAAGAAATTTATATGTCATAGAACAATTTTGTTCTTCAATAAGTTTCTTATAATATCACTTTTTCCAAAAAGATTATTCTTGACATAGAACACATCTAATGTTTATTTATGATTTTGTTCTAATGTGTTACCTGAACTAAGCTCTTTAGACATGGTACTTACAAGACCTTAAGTGTTATTTATTTAACTTAACCTCGAGATATACCAACAATGTTCAAAATTTCTCTAATCAGTATATGCTTATGTTCCAGATATTTTCTTATTTAAAAATATTATTTCGAATTACTAAATGTTTTGTAACTTTCAGAAAAAAAGAAACACTCAGAATTTTTATTTCACGTAGAAAAAAGAAACTCTAAAAGCAATTTGAGGAAGAAAAGCTAGGTTTGAGATATAATTTTTCTAGGGTAATCTCAGCTGCAAATAATACGAGGCCAGTTACTAAAAAGCTCTAATTAGCGAAAATAGAACAACGTAACATGTTTTTAGAGGTCTTGATAGACTGCTGGACAGTTTTAGATAGAAAACAATGCAATTTATGGAATACTTTCAACAAGTCAATTTCTAATTGCATTCCTGACTTCACCAATAATAAGTGGTTGCAACCTAGTGCATAAGCTTAAGCAGTTCTTCTACTGGTAAATACAAGAGAACTCACCTGAGTAACAGTGTTGCTTCCCAAAAGTAAAATCCTGAAACTAATGTCCGAAAGTGTCTCACGTGGGCCATGATACGGAGAGATTTTCACGATCCTGAAATTAGTCTTATCCAAGGCATGGGGGATGAGAAAGCCAGGAACGAAAATGTGCAATCTAACTCCGTGTCGTGTTGCAGACGAACGCCTGGGAAGCTTCAGCACCGTAGACAGCTCCCCGCAGTCAGTAAAAAACCTTTTCTTTCAAACACTTGAAATTCCCTTTCTACCCCTGCTCCGACCATGGAGCAGAAGGAAAAATTCTCGGGGTACAAATGTGCAGGTGACTTATACACTGAACGCGGAATAAGGGGTGAGATGAAATGTCTGAAGTGCCTAGGTTCTGGGCAACAGTTCATTGAAGCATTAGCGGCAAAGAAAGATTGCTTGTCCTTCGCTGACTCAGACACTGGAGAAAGATTAGCAGCAACAGCGGGGACAAGGATGCTTCTGCACCTGCTCCAAGCGCCACTCGCCGAATCCCACTCTCCACCTTTGAGTAAAAACCGTCACAGCTAGCGCGGCAAAGGGAAGCGGGGGCGGAGCCAGACGACAGTGTTCTGTCTGCCAATCACGACCGCACAGCGGGACAGAGTGGCAGGCCACTCACGACCGTAGGCGGTGCTTAATACTTTACCCTTTAAAAAAAGCGGTGAATAACTGGTGCAGAGCCTTAACTGTGACTGGAGGGAGTTGGGGGAAGAAAGCCTCAGGACTCAGCACTGGGAGAGCCAGCAGCTTTTGTGAATTAGGTAGCAAAATAGCGCTGGAGAGACACTTTACTGTTCCCTTTCAGGATAAGGCACAATTTAGGAACAAAAGGTCCCTTCAGATGTGACTCCATGGCTTTGACCTTAAATGCAGAAGTCAACAGTAAACCCAGACCTTTAGAAAGGGCTAGGGAGGAGCAGAAAAAATGTATACGAACATCAATGAAATAGGAGAATCAGCTGCTTCTAGAATTCTCATAACTCTGGCTAGCTTCCTTCTGGCCAGGAAGCATTGTTGACTAGAGTAAGTTGAGTTTCTAAAAGAATGAAGGTGGGAAATCTTAAGAGATGAGTATTAGAGACACAATGGTACCCACCATTTTTTTTTTCTTACCAGTTTTCTGTATCTTAACAGTAAGTTCAAGTGAAGAGGACAAATACATCTTCTATCATTCATCTCTCTCCCCTTTCTCGCCCTCCCTCTCTCCCAGCAACACCCCCCCCCACCATGTACACTGGAATTTGGATTTAAGACTAGAAATGACAAGTGTGTGTATGTTGTATGCATGCTTATCCATGTATCTCCAAATGGAATTTAAAAAGATTAAAATCTATGCTATTAGATCTTTATAGTAGCTTTTATTTACTATCAACCAAGATTAAAACTTTCACTACTAGAATTTTAGCTTCTCCCTAAAACTCCCTTACCTATTTATTCTGAAAGCCTACTTTAATCAGTTAAATTTCTCAATGACTAAACTATATGCCAAAAATGTCTTCTTAGTCTTTCACACAAACGTTTTCTTGTTAATTAAATTCCAGCACCAATTGACATATTGACCACCTTGTAATTCTTTATTTAACTGGGAAAGTGTAAGTTATTACCTTCTCACCCTCTTAAATGAGGGCACTGAAAAAAAATCTCTTTTTATTCCTTAGTAGACAAGGTTATTTGTCTACTAATAAAAGTAAGTATTTGTTATTAGTAGATACATAACAAATTTGTTATTTTGTTATAACAAAGAAAGAAGTAAGAAGAAAGAATTTTTAGATTTATTTTTATGTATTATTACTATATGTCTCTTTTTGCACTTAGTTTTCTTATTTAAATTACAAACTTCCAGAAGTCTCATAAGAATTACCACTAGTTCTAGCCATGAATATTTGCACCCCGGGAAGGTTCATACAGTTTTATTCAACTCAATTTCTACCTTTTGAAAACTCAGTAAGAACAAATACTTTTTAGTTGGTCATTCTCTGAATGGCAAGAATTCTTTTAAAAACACAATGTAATCAATGAAACAAAACTTGTTATATTTCAGGAAGGCTTGGATTCCTTGCCTTGCTTCACTACTACTTAACTGGTAGTATCTTTGGAAAAGTAATCTACTTTTAAGAATATCTTTATTTAACATATTTTTTAAAATATATTTATTAAGGGAATTGAGTTAAATTACCTCTGAGATTCATTCTCTCACCCAAAGGAAACAAACAATGGATGTTTACTTAAGTGAACAAATTAATGCATAATATTTAAAAGTCTGAATTTACATTTATCTGTATAGTTACGTTACATGACAGGATAAGTTTAGCTATTTCATCTCATTAATAACATGAAAACATATAAATATTACAATTAATCAAATTAATAGATAGACTCAATCAGTTTTGGGATATAAATGTCATGTAAGAGAATGGTAATATGGAATCCCCATATTACTGGTTTTTCATAGTACCATTATTATTTCCTTCAAATTATATATGAAAAGCTATGATCCTCATTTATTTGTTTGACTTTTCCAAGGCAGTGAGGGTGATGGCCATTATTTAGCACAGAACCTTACATATAGTAGATACTCAATAGTCATTGAATGCATTAATAATCATATTAGAAATGCAATATATATATTGAATTAGATTTGTGAATTTGTTACAAAGCATTGGGTATTAGGTTAATTTTGATTAAATAAATTAGAAATTAATCAAAGAGTGGGTGGTAGTGCTTTCTTTCTTAATTTAACATTTAATGATTAATTTTCCAGGGCTTCCTGTCTAGGAATTTTTATGTTGTTTGCTTTTAATTTCTATAAGATCAAAATGAATATCATGCATTAACATATTTGTGACAACTATTCTTATAAAATTTATCCTTTTAAGAATAATAGTCCTGATTGGCTGAATAGGTGAATGAAAGTGTTTTTGAGAAAAAGGCCACTCTATGGCTGATGACTAACTGACCAGCCCGTTTATATAAAATTAAGCTGTATTCTGACTTCATCAAATCTCTTCTCTTCTCCTCATTGCCTTTATTACTTCTTGAACTAATGGATTATATTTTATATTATATAAGATATGAGATTTCAGAACTGAATATGATATTAATCTTCATCAGACTTTATACTTTCCTTTCACAAAGGAGGTAATTGTAACCGGAAGTGGTTAGGTGATGGTTATAAAACCTCATATTCAACACGTTGAAAATATCAAACCCACTGGATGGCTCAGTGGGTAAAGCCTCTGCCTTCAGCTCAGGTCATAGTCTCAGGGTCCTGGGATGGAGCCCTGCATCAGGCTCTCTGCTCAGTGGGGATCCTGCTTCCTACCCCCCTCTACCTACTTGCGATCTCTGTCAAATAAATAAATCTATCTTAAAAAAAAAAAAAGAAAATATCAAACTTGAATTTGGTGTCACTAGCTCAATGTCTAGCATTTTGTGTTTTCTCCCTCCACTGTCTTTAGTATTTCTACTAGTGTCTCAAACTATATGCATATTGACTAACCTACAGATAAGTAAATCAATTTCAGTCCAGTGATAAAGCTTTCTCTATATGTTCAGTTATTAATACCTATGATCTAAAACATACTGTTTTATACATAAAACAATATGATTTACAATTTAGTAAAAGACTTATTGAAGTCAATGTAGTATGTGGTTAAAAATAGTTTATTGAGGGGGTACCTGGGTGGCTTAGTGGTCTAGGCCTCTGCCTTTGGCTCAGGTCATGATCTTGAGGTCCTGGGATCAAGCCCCTCATCAGACTCCCTGCTCAGTGGAGAGTCTGCTTCCCCCTCTCTCTCTGCCTGTCTCTTTTCCTACTTGTGATCTCTCTCTATATATATCAAATAAATAAATGAAATGATTTTTTAAAAATTTACAAAAAGTAATGTCATTTTCAGAATAATTAGAATATTCATATTTTTGAATTAATACTCTGGGAAAGTTGAAAGTCTTAATTTGTTTTGGTCTTTTTTTTACCTTTATTTAGAGAAAATTGACAAATAAAATAATACTGTATTTAAAGGATAAAATATAATGATTTCATATACATGTATACACTCTGAAAAGATTTTCCTAACTGAATTAAATAGCACATATTTACCTTTATAATTTTCCCTTTTTGTTCAAATTAATCAACATATAGTGTATTATTTGTTTCAGAAGTACAAGTCTGTGATTCATCAGTCTTGTATAATACCTAGTGCTCATTACATCACATACCCTCCCCAATGTCCATCACACAGTTACCCTATCTCTCCAGTACCTTCCCCTCAGTTTGTTTCCTATGATTGAGAGTCTCTTATGGTTTGTCTCCCTCTCTGGTTTCATCTTATTTCATTTTTTCCTCTCTTCCCCTATGATCTCTGCCTTGCTTCCTAAATGCCATATATCAATGAGACCATATGATAATTATCTCTCTCTGATTGAAAAAGGTCCTAATTTAGGTGTCAAGCAGAAAGTTGCTTATTCAATATATATCAGATAGAGGAGAATTAATCTTATTGCAGATGTAGGTAATGTGACCAAGTATGTGAACCTTGTGAATTTATCTTTTGTATAGGGATCTGCCTAATATGAAACAAACTACAATAATCATGACATGTTAGCTGATCATTATTTTGGAATAGTGGTAGAAGTATCTAATAATTTATCTCCTTTTTCTTGTCCAGGATTCAGAATTTCTCACATGAATCTCAGCAACAGCCTCCTAATTGTTTCTCCTGCTTGCTCTGTTATTCCCGTTCATTAATCCTCCCTTGTGAATATTAAGGAGTTTTTGTTTGTTTTGTTGTTTTAGTAAGTCAGAAAGTGCCACTTGTATTCCTAAAACTGTTTAATGCTTTTCCATTGCAGTAGATTAAAATCTATAGTTTTCTTTACAGATGACAAGGCTCTGAATGATTTTCTATTGGAAAATCAGAAAGCTCAACTTCATTTTTTCCTAGTCTCCCATTTCCCTGACTATGCACCAATAACATAAGCTGTTTCTTATCTCAGGATTTCTCTACATCACTTTTCCTTTTAAATTTCTTACATCTAATCTTTTTCTAGCCATTAATTCATAATATAAATCTTTCCTTCAAAATATTTTCCTTTTACCTTCAAATCAGGATTCATGTCTTTCATGGATTAAATTATAATTTAATGTTTGCGTTTGGTTGAATACTCTCGAAAAGCAGAGGCAATATGCATCTTTTTGCTAATACAGTATCTGGTACATTGTAGGTGACCAGGAAATATCTGTCGAGTGAATGAATGAATGCATAAACATTCTCTGCTCTTGGTTCTCCCTTTTCTAGGTCTATTCTCATTAATCTCTTTTAACCCCATTCTTTCTTCAAAATTGTTTTAAAATATCTATGTCATAGTGTTCTTTCCAGGCCAAATATATTCCTTTGCCATCTAAACCTAACCTTCAAGTTTATATGCGTGCCCTCAGTTCACTCTAAGAGTTCCTTCTTTATAAGTAAGATTAATATTATATAGTATATTGTAATTTTTTATATTTTAGCATTCAGACTGTCATCTTTTTCTCAGAATTGTAGTGGTAATTTGCCATAATTCCCTAGATGATTTTAAATAGTGAGCTATTTAAAGCAGTTATTTTACTGAATATTTCATTCTTTCCCTGAATATTTGGTATTAAGTAGGCATAACTTGAAAATGTACCTCCAAGTCATTTCTTCAACCAATTTATTTATCAACAAATAGAGTTTATAATATGCATCATCTTAGGTGCTTACTGGATATACATGTGAATGACAAACAAATCTTGTTCTAGAGGAACCGCAATCTATATAATATGTAAGATATACATGAAAATTCATTGTATCTCATAGAATGTAAGTATTTGTGAGGAGAAATGCTATGGGAATTCAAATGAATTACTTTAAAATAGAAAGCAGGAGAACATTAGAAAATTTTCATAAAGTAGAGGATATTTAACAAAGTTTTGAAACCAATTCACATTTCATTTTTAGAACTTGTGTGAAAATTATAATGAAAAAAACTTTGTAAGAGGAGAGCAAAAAAATCTTCAAAAACAGAGAAGCAGAAAAAAGTGGGTGAATAGGATTTGAGTGACAACATTTCTGTAGTTACCTGTTGGATACTTTGCCTATTTTCTTAATTTCTGCTCTCAAGACCTTAAAGTATACATAATCTGATCCATGTTTTAATGATGAAGAAACTGAGATCCAAAATCACAATTTACATTATTGGTATTTAAAAAAAAAAAAAAAAGGAGCGACTAAAGGAAAATAGTGAAAAAGAAGTTTGAGACATATTATAGAGATTCATAGATACTGGGTCAAATAATGCACAAAGTGAAAAATAGTTGCTGAATTTTCTGGATGGTTAATAATATGTAAATATGGTTGTAGTGTCAGGAGATACCTTTATATACTTGTTAATGAACCAATCAATAAAACCCTATTTCATAAAAAAAAAAAAAAAAAAATTCACATTTATACTCCTGAGGAGATTTTCTCATTGTGTAGATGAAGTCTCTTACGTATTGAAATATGTAAGGTCTTTTACATATTTACCGGTCTCTTACATATTGAAATATAAAAAAGCTTTTAAACAAATAAAACACAAAACATCACAACTTTAACTGGTATCCTTTTCATTTTTGATCTGAGGTGATTTATGAGCATGATTCTCTTTTTCAGTGTCAAATACATGTCATCACACATTAAATTGCTTGTGGCAGTGAACCACAGATTGGAGTATATATCAATACCTTATTTTTCAAAATGGGTAACAATACAACTTTACAAGATATTCAATAAAAGATCTTCTTCAAATGTCTGACTTAATTTGAAAATGATGAATACTGACATATATTGTTGAATTTCTGGGCTAGAAAAAAAAACCTGAAAAGTTTTGCAATCCTGTTACATACTCATATTGATTTATTTCTAAAATAATATTATTTACTTCATTAACAAAAAGGTCAAGCACAAGATGTCAACTGCTACTAAACTTTAATTATTAGGCAATAGCTAACCACTTGTGATCTGAAAGCTGAATATTACAATTTTATTACTTCATAGGATAATAAATTAATGATGCATATATTAATCTCTACAGCTTTGTCAGGAATATTAAGAACTTACCTGTTATTACATATTAACTGAATAACAATTAGCCTGTGTAAGCAGTAATCAGAATATGTAATGATATGCTATAATTAATAATTTACCTCTATAGAAAGAATTATAATCTATAAATTTTATAGCTAATAAATATTCTATAATTTTGACTATAATTTCTAATTTTATGAAAATAATGAAAATTAATTTGTATTTTATAGAAAAATTATTGCTCCCAACTTTCTTTCAAATTTATTTAAGGTTTCCTTAACAATTTATTTCTGGTATTTTTGATTAATAGATATCCCAAAAAAACCATTTTGTGCTTAGCTGAGATCACACAGAAAGCGCCCAAACCAATGAAAAAGCAGAAAGCAAAAAAACAAAAGCAAAAACAAAAACAAAAACAAAAAACAAAAAACAAAAAAAAATATCCAGGGAGGACTAAAGCTGTAAGGATTCTAACAGTAACCAATTGATCCCTCTGGACTATAGCTTCAGTTTTTACCTTACATATACTCAACTGACTTGGCAGCAAGAACTATAGCTCAAACAAGGCCTAAAAGACATGTTTGTTTGTTTGTTTTTAATTTTATTCATTCATTTGAGAGAGTGAGAGACATAGAGAGAGAGAGAGTGTGAGAGCACGAGTAAGGGGAGAGGCAGAGGAGGAAGCAAACTCATTACCCAGCCTAGAGCCTGACAGGAACCTATATGTGGGTCTTGATCCCAGAATCCGGATATCATGACCTGAGCCAAAGACAGACGCTTAACCATCTGAGCCACTCCAGGGTCCTGGAGTCATGTCTTTTAAAAGAAAAATCCCAAGAATTAATAACTGTAGGAAGCAACTGGGAAAGCTATCTACATTCCAAAGGATTCTGAGAAGGAAACTTGTCTGTCTCAGCTTTAGCTCTTAACAGAAACAGAGAAATCTCACTGAGACTTATTTGCCAAAACAAACTAACACAGTTTTTGAGCCAGAATTAACACCACCTAAGGGCACATAGATGCCAGGTTACAAATATGTATTTAACTGGTGTTGCGATTGTTATGTCCTAGAAACGTGGCAGAAACAACTGTAGATACTCCCTGGAGGAATATATTTTAAGACTGAGTTTGAAGGAATTTCCACAGATAAAGTTCCAAAAAACACAGGGTCAATAACAACAAAACAAAACAAGAACAAAAAACAAAAACAAACAAAAAACAGATGAATAAACAGGCCACCATGAATCCATGAATTAGAGTCAGCAAAGCAGTTAAAAAAGAATTAGAAGAGCAAAGACTATAGATGTTGAGCAAAGACTATACCCTAGAAAATACAAAATAAATGTGCTTATTATGTGAAAAGAATAAAAATATGACAAGCACTATAACCTGTCCAGATGGATCTGAAAAATAACCAAGGGAATATCTAGAATAAAACTTATGAAAGCTGAAATGAAAAATCATTGGATAGTTAAAGCAGCAGGTAAAATATGCTGAAACAGAATTAGTGGGTTAGAAGATAGATCTAAAAAATATTATAATGTGAGCCAGCAGAGTTAGAGGTATTCAGAACAATTTCAAAGACATGGAGAAAAGATTCATAATTTCCAGCAAACATTGGATTTGTGTTTCTCCTCTTCCCCTCAAAAAAGGAATAAATTAAATGGGGGTACCTAAGTGAGATTTTTATCAAAATGATTAAAGACATAGTTTTTACATTTTTAGAAGTGAGAAGTGTCCCAGGAGGACAAGTAGACAGAAAACTACAACTAGACTGGTCTTTCTTTTTTTTTTTTAATTTTTTATTTTTTATAAACATATATTTTTATCCCCAGGGGAACAGGTCTGTGAATCACCAGGTTTACACACTTCACAGCACTCACCAAAGCACATACCCTCCCCAATGTCCATAATCCCACCCCCTTCTCCCAAACCCCCTCCCCCCAGCAACCCTCAGTTTGTTTTGTAAGATTAAGAGTCACTTATGGTTTGTCTCCCTTCCAATCCCATCTTGTTTCATTTATTCTTCTCCTATCCACTTAAGCCCCCATGTTGCATCACTACTTCCTCATATCAGGGAGATCATATGATAGTTGTCTTTCTCTGCTTGACTTATTTCGCTAAGCATGATACGCTCTAGTTCCATCCATGTTGTCGCAAATGGCAAGATTTCATTTCTTTTGATGGCTGCATAGTATGCCATTGTGTATATATACCACATCTTCTTGATCCATTCATCTGTTGATGGACATCTAGGTTCTTTCCATAGTTTGGCTATTGTGGACATTGCTGCTATAAACATTCGGGTGCACGTGCCCCTTTGGATCACTACGTTTGAATCTTTAGGGTAAATACCCAATAGTGCAATTGCTGGGTCATAGGACAGTTCTATTTTCAACATTTTGAGGAACCTCCATGCTGTTTTCCAGAGTGGCTGCACCAGCTTGCATTCCCACCAACAGTGGAGGAGGGTTCCCCTTTCTCCGCATCCTCGCCAGCATCTGTCATTTCCTGACTTGTTGATTTTAGCCATTCTGACTGGTGTGAGGTGGTATCTCATTGTGGTTTTGATTTGTATTTCCCTGATGCCGAGTGATATGGAGCACTTTTTCATGTGTCTATTGGCCATCTGGATGTCTTCTTTGCAGAAATGTCTGTTCATGTCCTCTGCCCATTTCTTGATTGGATTATTTGTTCTTTGGGTGTTGAGTTTGCTAAGTTCTTTATAGATTCTGGACACTAGTCCTTTATCTGATATGTCGTTTGCAAAAATTTTCTCCCAGTCTGTCAGTTGTATTTTGATTTTGTTAACTGTTTCCTTTGCTGTGCAAAAGCTTTTGATCTTGATGAAATCCCAATAGTTCATTTTGCCCTTGCTTCCCTTGCCTTTGGCGTTGTTCCTAGGAAGATGTTGCTGCGGCTGAGGTCGAAGAGGTTGCTGCCTGTGTTCTCCTCAAGGATTTTGATGGATTCCTTTCGCACATTGAGGTCCTTCATCCATTTTGAGTCTATTTTTGTGTGTGGTGTAAGGAAATGGTCCAATTTCATTTTTCTGCATGAGTCTGTCCAATTTTCCCAGCACCATTTATTGAAGAGGCTGTCTTTTTTCCATTGGACATTCTTTCCTGCTTTGTCGAAGATTAGTTGACCATAGAGTTGAGGGTCTATTTCTGGGCCCTCTATTCTGTTCCATTGATCTATGTGTCTGTTTTTGTGCCAGTACCATGCTGTCTTGATGATGACAGCTTTGTAATAGAGCTTGAAGTCCGGAATTGTGATTCCACCAACGTTGGCTTTCTTTTTCAATATCCCTTTGGCTATTCGAGGTCTTTTCTGGTTCCATATAAATTTTAGAATTATTTGTTCCATTTCTTTGAAAAAGATCGATGGTACTTTGATAGGAATTGCATTAAATAAAAGGTAACATAGACATTTTCACAATATTTATTCTTCCAATCCAGGAGCATGGAACATTTTTCCATTTCTTTGTGTCTTCCTCAATTTCTTTCATGAGTACTTTATAGTTTTCTGAGTATAGATTCTGTGCCTCTTTGGTTAGGTTTATTCCTAGGTATCTTATGGTTTGGGGTGCAATTGTAAATGGGATTGACTCCTTAATTTCTCTTTCTTCTGTCTTGCTGTTGGTGTAGAAAAATGCAACTGATTTCTGTGAATTGATTTTATATCCTGACACTTTACTGAATTCCTGTATACGTTCTAACAGTTTTGGAGTGGAGTCTTTTGGGTTTTCCACATATAGTATCATATCATCTGCGAAGAGTGATAATTTGACTTCTTCTTTGCTGATTTGGATGCCTTTAATTTCCTTTTGTTGTCTGATTGCTGAGGCTAGGACCTCTAGTACTATGTTGAATAGCAGTGGTGATAATGGACATCCCTGCCGTGTTCCTGACCTTAGCGGAAAAGCTTTCAGTTTTTCTCCATTGAGAATGATATTTGCGGTGGGTTTTTCATAGATGGCTTTGATGATATTGAGGTATGTGCCCTCTATCCCTACACTTTGAAGAGTTTTGATCAGGAAAGGATGCTGTACTTTGTCAAATGCTTTTTCAGCATCTATTGAGAGTATCATATGGTTCTTGTTCTTTCTTTGATTGATGTGTTGTATCACATTGACTGATTTGCGGATGTTGAACCAACCTTGCAACCCTGGAATAAATCCCACTTGGTCGTGGTGAATAATCCTTTTAATGTATTGTTGAATCCTATTGGCTAGTATTTTGTTGAGTATTTTCGCATCTGTGTTCATCAAGGATATTGGTCTATAGCTCTCTTTTTTGGTGGGATCCTTGTCTGGTTTTGGGATCAAGGTGATGCTGGCCTCATAAAATGAGTTTGGAAGTTTTCCTTCCATTTCTATTTTTTGGAACAGTTTCAGGAGAATAGGAATTAGTTCTTCTTTAAATGTTTGGTAGAATTCCCCCGGAAAGCCGTCTGGCCCTGGGCTTTTGTTTGTTTGGAGATTTTTAATGACTGCTTCAATCTCCCTACTGGTTATGGGTCTGTTCAGGCTTTCTATTTCTTCCTGGTTCAGTTGTGGTAGTTTATATGTTTCTAGGAATGCATCCATTTCTTCCAGATTGTCAAATTTGTTGGCGTAGAGTTGCTCATAGTATGTTCTTATAGTAGTTTGTATTTCTTTGGTGTTAGTTGTTATCTCTCCTCTTTCATTCATGATTTTATTTATTTGGGTCCTTTCTCTTTTCTTTTTGATAAGTCGGGCCAGGGGTTTATCAATTTTATTAATTCTTTCAAAGAACCAGCTCCTAGTTTCGTTGATTTGTTCTATTGTTTTTTTGGTTTCTATTTCATTGATTTCTGCTCTGATCTTTATGATTTCTCTTCTCCTGCTGGGCTTAGGGTTTCTTTCTTGTTCTTTCTCCAGCTCCTTTAGGTGTAGGGTTAGGTTGTGTACCTGAGACCTTTCTTGTTTCTTGAGAAAGGCCTGTACCGCTACATATTTTCCTCTCAGGACTGCCTTTGTTGTGTCCCACAGATTTTGAATCATTGTATTTTCATTATCATTTGTTTCCATGATTTTTTTCAATTCTTCTTTAATTTCCCGGTTGACCCATTCATTCTTTAGAAGGATGCTGTTTAGTTTCCATGTATTTGGGTTCTTTCCAAACTTCCTTTTGTGGTTGAGTTCTAGCTTTAGAGCATTGTGGTCTGAAAATATGCAGGGAATGATCACAATCTTTTGATACCGGTTGAGTCCTGATTTAGGACCAAGGATGTGATCTATTCTGGAGAATGTTCCACGTGCACTAGAGAAGAATGTGTATTCTGTTGCTTTGGGATGAAATGTTCTGAATATATCTGTGCTGTCCATCTGGTCCAGTGTGTCGTTTAAGGCCTTTATTTCCTTGCTGATCTTTTGCTTGGATGATCTGTCCATTTCAGTGAGGGGAGTGTTAATGTCCCCTACTATTATTGTACTATTGTTGATGTGTTTCTTTGATTTTGTTATTAATTGGTTTATATAGTTGGCTGCTCCCACGTTGGGGGCATAGATATTTAAAATTGTTAAATCTTCTTGTTGGACAGACCCTTGAGTGTGATATAGTGTCCTTCCTCATCTCTTATTATAGTCTTTGGCTTAAAATCTAATTGATCTGATATAAGGATTGCCACTCCTGCTTTCTTCTGATGTCCATTAGCATGGTAAATTCTTTTCCACCCCCTCACTTTAAATCTGGAGGTGTCTTCGGGCTTAAAATGAGTTTCTTGGAGGCAACATATAGATGGGTTTTGGTTTTTTATCCATTCTGATAGCCTATGTCTTTTGACAGGGGCATTTATCCCATTAACATTCAGGGTAACTATTGAGAGATATGAATTTAGTGCCATTGTATTGCCTGTAAGGTGACTGTTACTGTATATGGTCTCTGTTCCTTACTGATCTACCACTTGTAGGCTCTCTCTTTGCTTAGAGGACCCCTTTCAATATTTCCTGTAGAGCTGGTTTGGTATTTGCAAATTCTTTCAGTTTTTGTTTGTCCTGGAGGCTTTTAATCTCTCCTTCTATTTTCAATGATAGCCTGCTGGATATAGTATTCTTGGCTGCATGTTTTTCTCGTTTAATGCTCTGAAAATATCATGCCAGCTCTTTCTGGCCTGCCAGGTCTCTGTGGATAAGTCAGCTGCCAATCTAATATTTTTACCATTGTATGTTACAGACTTCTTTTCCCGGGCTGCTTTCAGGATTTTCTCTTTGTCACTGAGACTTGTGAATTTTACTATTAGGTGTAGGGGTGTGGGCCTATTCTTATTGATTTTGAGGGGCATTCTCTGAACCTCCTGAATTTTGATGCTCGTTCCCTTTGCCATATTGGGGAAATTCTCCCCAATAATTCTCTCCAGTATACCTTCTGCTCCCCTCTCTCTTTCTTCTTCTTCTGGAATCCCAATTATTCTAATGTTGTTTCGTCTTATGGTGTCACTTATCTCTCGAATTCTCCCCTCGTGGTCCAGTAGCTGTTTGTCCCTCTTGCTCAGCTTCTTTATTCTCTGTCATTTGGTCTTCTATATCACTAATTCTTTCTTCTGCCTCATTTATCCTAGCAGTGAGAGCCTCCATTTTTGATTGCACCTCATTAATAGCTTTTTTGATTTCAACTTGGTTATATTTTAGTTCTTTTATTTCTCCAGAAAGGGCTTTTATATCTCTCGAGAGGTTTTCTCTAATATCTTCCATGCCTTTTTCGAGCCCGGCTTGAACCTTGAGAATTGTCATTCTGAACTCTAGATCTGACATATTACCAATGTCTGTATTGATTAGGTCCCTAGCCTTCGGTACTGCCTCTTGTTCTTTTTTTTGTGTTGAAATTTTCCGTCTTGTCATTTTGTCCAGATAAGAGTATATGAAGGAGCAAGTAAAATACTAAAAGGGTGGCAACAAGCCCAGGAACATGTGCTTTAACCAAATTAGAAGAGATCCAAAATCGTGAGGGGGGAGAAAGGGGATAAAACGAGGTTCAAAAAGGAAGAAAGAAAAAAAAAAGAAAAAAGAGAAAAAAAAAAAGAAAAGAATTAAAAAAAAGAAAACACCTAAGAAAAATGTAAAAAAGAAAAAATATATATATTAGATAAACTAGTAAAAAATCATTAAAAAAGAAAAAGGTAACAGTTAAAAAAAAATTTTATCCAAAGGTGAGAAAAAAAAACAAAAAATGAAAAAGAAAAAAATTAAATTAACTGCAAGACTAAAAAAAATCACAGGGAAAAAGCCATGAGTTCCGTGCTTGGCTTTCTCCTCCTCTGGAATTCTGCTGCTCTCCTTGGTATTGAAACCGCACTCCTTGGTAGGTGAACTTGGTCTTGGCTGGATTTCTTGTTGATCTTCTGGGGGAGGGGCCTGTTGTAGTGATTCTCAAGTGTCTTTGCCCTAGGCGGAATTGCACCGCCCTTACCCGGGGCCGGGGTGAGTAATCCGCTCGGGTTTGCTTTCAGGAGCTTTTGTTCCCTGAGCGCTTTCCGTAGAGTTCCGGAGGACGGGAATACAAATGGCGGCCTCCTGGTCTCCGGCCCGGAGGAGCCGAGAGCCCACCGCCGCACTCCTCAGTGCGCCCTCAGAGAACAGCGCCAGTTACTCCCGTCTGCCTGACCTCCGGCCGCGCTCCGAGCTCACCGAGCCTGTGACCGGTTCAAGGTAACACGGAGCTGCGAGCTTACTGTCTGTTCTGTCTCTGTAGCCGGCTTTCCCGTTCCAATACCCGCAAGCTCTGCAACACTCAGACACCCCCGATCCTTCTGTGACCCTGCGTGACCTGAGGCCATGCTGACCCCGCGTGGGCTTCGCCCCAGTTTAGCCTCTGGAGCGATGTCCCTCAGCGGAACAGACTTTTAAAAGTCCTGATTTTGTGCGTGGTTGCTCCGCAGCTTGCCGGGAGCCGGCCCCTCCCCCCTGGGTCTAGCTTCCCGTCACTTTGGATTCACTTCTCCGCTGGTCCTACCTTTCAGAAAGTGGTTGTTTTTCTGTTTCCAGAATTGCTGTTCTTCTTCTCTTCGATCTGCCGATGGATTTTCAGGTGTTTGCAATCTTTAGATAAGCTATCTAGCTGATCTCCAGCTAGCTGAAGTAGTCTCATCCTGGTACTTCTCCGCCATCATGACTCCTCCCCCCACAACTAGACTGGTCTTAATTGGTCCCATTAAAGAAAAAAGCATTCAATGACAACACATGAAAAATGTTTTATTCAAGGGGATAGGAGACTATTACGATAGGTACATCACAAATGAGATGGAATTTTGGAATGGTGGAGAGATACTCAACTCCAATATAGCTTGGGCAAATAGAAATTTATAGCCAAGGAGCAGAGTGCAGGTCGGTCAATAAAAGTTACTAAGAGAAGAGCACCTAGGTAGCTCAGCTGGTTAAGCAACTGACTTCAGCTCAGGTCAGGATCTCAGGGTCCTGGATTCGAGTTTCACATCGGGTTCCTTACTCAGCAGGGAGTCTGCTCCTCCCTCTCCTTCTGTGGTTCTCTCTGCTTGTGCTCTCTTGCTCTCTCTTCCTCTGTAAAATAAATAAATAAATCTTTAAAAAAAAAAAAAAGTTACTAAGAGAAACAGTGGCTAAGAGGGATTCTGGATAAACTGACCTAACAGAATTCTTGCTGTAGGTTAGCTAGCTGACCTGGGGAATGGTGGAGGATGAGGAACAGGATCAGATACTAATGGCTATCAGGTATTGAGAATGTGGGGTTCTGATGGAAAGGAATTAGCAGAATTCTTGGAAAACTTGGACAATGCTGAGGTGAACTCAGAAGTCCAAAAGTCAAGCTTAGTTGGAGTAAAGTTTAGGGGAGGCTGAGTAGAGTTTGGTCAATGAGAAAACTTGTGTCAATACAACAATCTCATACTAAAGTCAAAGGAAACTTCTCAATCTCCACAACAGAAAAAAGAGATTATTTTTAAAAATGAAAAGAAAGACAAACAGCTATATGCAATTTCTAAGAATCAGAAGTGAACTAAAGGATATTTGAAAAAATGAAAGTAAAAGGAAGGGAATATTCATCAGGTTACTGTTAACCAATACATAAATAAAACCAGCGTAGCCACACTAATATTAAACAAAACTGAAGAGAATTGCATATTTACACAAAAAAGAGTCTTTATATAATAAAAAAAGTTTCACCAGAAATATATGAAACTTCTAAATGTGTATGCATTTAATAATAAAGCTTTAAAACGTGTAATGCAAAAAAAAAAAGAAATTTTAATATACTATTCAATAGCTGTTAGATCAAGCTACAAAAAAGTCAGGATATGAATTTTGAAAAAATATATATATTTGGTATTATGTTGTATATACATTACGTGATGTGTGCATATATGCACAAATGCAGTCAATAATTTATCTATTTTGTCTATTCAAAGTTATATCTCCAAATTTTGTCGGAAGCATTCTTTTTAGGCATGTGTTAAACATCTGTTAAAATCGAACATAAAAATGTGTGTTGTACATTTCAACTCTCTTAAAGAAGTGCTATCATTTCAGAGAATTGATTAATGACTGAACCTTAAGCTAAAATGACTGCATTAAGAAACTTGTTGGATGAGGGGGCAAGAGAGGGATGGGAATGGTGTGTGGGTGGCTCAGTCTCTTAAGACCTGGACTTGATTTGCTCTCAGGTCTTGATTTCAGGGTCATGGAATTGAGCCCTATGTAGGGTTCTACACTGAGTGGAGACCCTGCTTGAGAATTTCCCTGTCCTTCTCCCTCTGTCCCCACCCTATACTCTCTCTCTCCCTAAAATAAATAAGTAGTTCTTAAAAAAAAAAAAAAGAAAGAAAGAAAAGAAACCTGTTGGTGCATGAATATATAAATATTTATCAGTATATAGGGCAAATGAAAAAATAAAGATAATAAAAATGTAAATTAAAGCAGTTACACTGGTGACTAATTAAAAATGTGTAATCTTAAATGGTCATAAAATAAAGACTGAGAATTAGTAATATATGATACCTCTTTGGCATGTTGGAATGAATAACTGAATGTTCATAAATATAATGAGAAGAAATAAATGAAGAGCAAAAATACAGTGTAAAACAAACAATATAGATGACCACAAAAGCCAAATATTTTTGAATTTTAGAGTTGATAAATTTAATAATAATATAACATTATTATAATATAATAATCAAAGTATTTGTAGGCAGGATATTTCCTAATAAATAATATAATAATATAATAGTTTAAGTATTGGTAGGCAGAGTATATCTTAAAAAAATCAAGAAGAATAAAGACTGACAACTCAATAGAAAACAATCATGGAAAGATTTCAAGGACAGAAATTAGAAAAAAGAAAGAAATAGGTCGTATATGCAACTTAAGATGTTACACTTTATTTGTAGGTAAGGAATTTAAATTAAATTATGAGGCAAAATGTTAAAGCTAACAGATCAACAAAGTTGTTTAATCAATAATACCAAGTGTTCCAAGAATGTGGGATCAATATAGTATTTATGTAGAGCTAATGAAAATATACATGGTATAAGACCTATTAACAATTGTTGTGCATTTGACTGTAATAGAAAATTGCCTATCCTCCCCTTTTAAATTAGAAAACTCACTAAAAATTCTTTTGAGTGGCATATTTTAGAATATTTTTAAAGTCTAGTTAAATAGTTATTAACTATTTATTCTATTTAATAAAAGATGGCGTATAACATGATTTGTTAATTCTTTCACTTTTGCATTTTCAAACTAAACCTTTTCTTCTCTCTGCAATCCACCTCCCTCCCCATGTTTCACTAAGCTTAAATGAAATGCAGACTGAGTTGTTTTACTAGGGAGTTCCCACTTGACACTTGGAAAGTGATTAAACTTAAATGATGACTACTTTTATTTTTTTTAAAGATTTTATTTATTATTTATTTGACAGACAGAGATCACAAGTAGGCAGAGAGGCAGGCAAAGAGAGAGGAAGGGAAGCAGGATCCCTGCTGAGCAGAGAGCCCGATGTGGGGCTCAATCCCAGGACCCTGAGATCATGACCTGAGCCGAAGGCAGAGGCTTTAACCCACTGAGCCACCCAGGTGCCCTGATGACTACTTTTAAACCAGGCAGTTCTTTCTCTTTTTTTTTTTCCCAAATGTATTGGAAAGGCAATATTTCATGCTTTATCTTTCACTCAGGTGAAAATGCAAATAAATAACCAAAGGATTGTATAGATAAAATTAAAAACTTTCATAGCAGCCATAATAACTTTGAGTATTTTAAAAAATTCTCATTCATTTTCAGCTGGTAATGTGTAGAACGTACACGTGATATTCTAGGTTGCTTATGATAATATCTTCTTGGTTTTCATGACCTTCTTGGGTCCTCTGGACAAGAGTCCTTTGATTATTCTAGCTACATCCAGATTTGGTATTGCAGTTTGCCTTCATTTATGGCATGTGGGCTCAAGACAAATCCAAGCTTAATTAGTAAATTCAGTGAAGTATTACGGGTAGACAGTTGATCTAAATATGACTGTTGTGAGTTGAATCATATATCCTGAATGGAGGTATTTTTGGAGTCCTAACCTTCTATACCTCAGAACGTGACCTTATTTGGAGATAAAGTCTTTACATAGATGATGAATTTAAAATAATTCATTAGGAGGTGTCCTAGTGCAGTATGACTAATATCCATCCTCAATAAAAGGGAAAATTTGGACACAGAGGTAGATACTCACTGAAAAAAAGATGAAAGGTGAACAGGAAGAAGATGGCCATCTACTGAGCTAAGAAGAGGGGCCTGAAATAGATCCTTCTCTCAAGGTCCTCAGAAGGAACCAACCACTAACACTTTGATTTTGGACTCCTAGCCTCCATATCTGTAAAACAATATATTTCTGTTGTTTTACCCGATTTGTGGTACTTTTTAAATGGCAGCCCTATCAAACTAATACTTGGGGTTCTCTACATATTTTCTCCAAATTCTTATCAGTTCTCCTTCCCAAGTCAATTTGCTGTTGAAATCAATCCACTGATAGGTAGAGGAGAATCTTTAGGCTTAAAAGAGATCTTGGCAGAGAAAACTGATGAGGACTCTTTCTTCCCTGGGCTAGAATAGAATCACCATGTGCTTGGCAAAAACTTGGCACATAGAGATTCCTAGAGGAAAATTTGACTTGGTGAAAGTTTTTCCAATATGCGTGATCTTAGAAACTAGTGAAGAGATGGACTACATCTTCTCTTGACATTGGGAATATGCCTGGAGACCTGGGATCTGCAAAGTCTTCATCCTGCTACTCAGCGGGGACTAGTAGCCCTTCTGCTCCTCTACCATTGGCTCAGAGTTGTAAAAACTAGCCAGACTGTCCCATCTGTTTACTCCTATCACCATATCTAAAGGCTAATAGAGAAAATAACAAATCATCTAAAGGATTTGAATGGCCAAAGAGAGGAAAATCCAGTAGGCACAAACACATTTCATGCCAGCAAAAGAGAGTTGCTGCAAGAGACAGAAAGCTGCTTGAACAAATAACAAAAACCCTTAAGAAAACTCAAGTGAAATCCCAATCACAAATGCTTTCTGGATCTAAAACAACAGGATTTCCCAACTAAATACTTCAGTAGGTAAACTGAAAGATAATATGCTCAAATCATGAACCCACTTACAGATACAGAAGATCTAGTAGAAGAACTGTCTCAAAGCAGAGTGAAAATATAAAACAATACAAGTTATGGTGGGGGAAAAAAAAACCTTCAAGCAACATGCCATTTAGAGAATATATACAATAAAAATAACAAAAAATTTGGAATTCCATAAGAAAAAAATTATAAAACTTAAGAGATAGTAAGAAAAAAGTATATAAAGAAATCTTTTAATGGGTTGAATAAAGAACTAAATTATCCAATTGATGAGAGTCACTGAAATTTAGGCAGGTTCAAAAAAAAAAAGCTAGGTATACTTTGTCAATGAGTAACTAATAAATTTAAAATCAAGAAAATTATTACAAGCTTTCAGATCGATTCTAGTGTAAAAATTTAAGTAAACAATCAGAGAAGAAAAAGAATCCAGCAATTTATCTAAGGGGTAAAAAAGTGTAACTAAGTGGAATTTATAGCAAGAAAACAAGAGTCTTTTGATATAAGAAAATAGGCTATCATAATCAAATATCAACAAATTTAAGAAATAAAACATGATTACTAATATAGTTTGTCAAGATTTGATAAAATTTCTAAATTTCAAAAATTAAAAGGTACATATGTATAATAACTAAATGCAATAAATATTGTCACACATGCTGCAGAAAATATTATGGTGAAAGTTAAAGCATTATAGTATTTTAATAATATTTGTAAATTAAACCATTATTATTCTACAATGATTTGAAGGTTTCCAATAGCCAAACTGTGGAAGGATCTGAGATGCCCTTCAACAGATGAATGGGTAAAGAAGATGGGGTACATATACACAATGGAATATTATTCAGCCATCAAAAATGATGAATACCCACCATTTGCATTGACATGGATGGAACTGGAGGGGATTATGTTAAGTGAAGTGTAAGTCAAACGGAGAAAGACAATTGTCATATGGTTTTCACTCATATGTGGAAGATAAGCAATAGCATGGAGGACCGTAAGTGAAAGGGGAAATCAGAGAGGGAGATGAACCTGAGAAACCATGGACCTTGAGAAAAAATCTGGGGGTTTCAGAGGGGAAGAAGGTGGGGGAAGTGGGTAACAGGGTGATGTGTATTAAGGAGGGCATGTGCTGTAATGCGCACTGGGTGTTACATACAACTAATAAATCATTGAACACTGCATCGAGGATTAATTATGTACTATACAGTGGCTAACTATTATTAATAAAAACATAAATAAAATAAAATAAAACATTTGGAACATTGAAATGACTCATTTAAAACTCAAAACTAGAAAGCTTACAGAAGTAAGAATATTTAGTACGGTCTATTTATATAATTGTCAGAGAGCAAGAATTCCTGTCCCCTTCAAGGTCCTTCTAGCTGGACTAAGACTCAAAGTAACAGGAGACATATTAACAGGAGAAAATAAAATTTAATAGCATGTGGGAATCCACATAGACATGGAAATTCTAAAGACAGGCAGAATGAAGTATATATGTCCTTCTGAATTAAAGAGAAGGAGGTAAGGGTCTGGGTCTTCAAAAGACGGAAACGCAATTCTCAGAAAGAATGAAACAGTATAAATATTTGGTATCCAAATGTTTGCTGGGCCACCCAGAAGACATGAGACAGAAAGGACTTGGATCAAAATGGCCTTGCTAGGTTCCTGCTCTATCTAGATCATATCTGCTTGCTACATCTAGATCATATCCTAACGTAGCTATCTATGTATGGTGTTAGCTCTCTTCCTGGAGAAGGATCTCTGTCTAAATCCTTTAAGGCAGTTGTGGGATGGCAAAGAGCTTTCCCTGAATCTTCTGAGTGGGTCTCAATTGCTTTAAACTCAAAATAATCATTACACCAAAGCAGCATATTCTTGCTCTCACAATTATATAAATAGACTGTACTAAATATTCTTACTACTGTAAGCTTTCTAGTTTTGAGTTTTAAATGAGTCATTTCAATGTTCCAAATGTTATATTTTATTTTATTTATTTTTTTATTAATAAAAAAATATTTTGTGCCCCTTCAATAGGATAAGTATATTTATATTTAAGTGAAGAGAGGGAAATGGAGACATACATACAAATGGAAAAAAAAAGACACTTAATGCTTCCTTAATTTGTGTATTTTTATGAAATTATTTTGATGTGCACACATGTAGAGAAAAAGTTTGGCAAGTTTTTCCATAATAACTAGGGCTTAGAAATCTTAGCACATACTGTTTGAGAGACAGTCTTGGAAAATTATAACTGAATTAAAGGTTTTTAGACCAGATTTTCCTGTGGGCTATCAACACAGTTTTTCTTATGTTCTTCAAATTATATAAAAAGTGCTGACATCAGCCAATCAACATAGTTTTTTACTATATGTACAGTTTTATCAGAATTTTATTCCCTCATATTTATTGGTATCTAAAAATTTAAGACATTTATGATAATATTTATGAGATTAATTCTATAGCTAATAAACAATAAATTTTATTTGTTTTATGAGTTAACCATAAAAATTTTGATTTGTGAATATTGACAGCATCATTCTGTTTAATGTTTAGGGAAATAAAAAATATTTATAAAAATAAAATTTGTGATTCCTGTGATATGTTCATTCATTTTTAAATTTTTTTAAATTTTTTTACTAATATATAATGTATTATTAGCCCCAGGAGTACAGGTCTGTGAATCACCAGGTTTACACACTTCATAGCACTCAGGACAGCACATACTTTCCTCAATGTCCGTAATTATTCATTTTTGAAATTAAAAGACATCTATTACTTATTTAACCTTTTAGCCCCCAATGTTGGAATTATCTTCAGAATATCATGTTTTTTGTCTGTGTAATACTAACTTAAAACACGGAAGCATTTTACCTAAGATACTGTTAAATGTTCCTCTAAATAAATTATGTACATTGTATATTTTCTTTTGAATTGATTTTGTCTATGAATTACATAAATTTGCTTCCAGGCAAAGTATTTAATCATATTTTCAATACAAAAGATTTTTCCCAGTCAGATTAGTATAATTGTTTTCCGATTAGTAATTTACTGTTCTCTTCTCTTCTCTTTTTTTTTCTTTTTCTCTTTTCTTTTCAGAGAGAGAGAGAGATTACATGCAGAGTGAGGGGTGGGGTAGGGGAGAGGGAGAGAGAGAATCTTAAGCAGGTTCTACACCCTGTGTTGAGCTAAACGTCAAGCTGGATCCCATGACCCTGATATCATGACCTGAGCCGAAATCAAGAGCTAGACACTTAATGGACTGAGCCATCCAAGCACCCCTATTTATCTTTTTTTTTTTTTTTTTTGGTCTTATAATAGAAAGTTCATATATGCTTAACTTCCTCAAAAATATTAATCAGTATATAAATTGAAAAGTACTATAATATAAATCCTCAAATGAATCCCAAACTCTTAAATGCCATGTTTTGCATATGCTACATGATCTGTTTGGGGGATAATGAGATTCACTAAATTTATGTATAATTTTGTGCTCTTATTTGTCTGAAACTACACTGATTTCTTTTTTGGTAAGCACAGAAGTTAGGTGGTAGCTGGTATCGCTGATTTTTTTTTTTCTTTTAGTCACCATACTGTACAATACATCCACAGGACTTACTTGTAAGTGGAAGTTTATACCTTTTGACCACATTTATACATTTTGCCCATCCTCCAACATGAACTCCCCGCAACAACAAATCTGTTCTTGGTATCTGAGTTCTGTTTTGTTTGTTTGTTTTTAGTTTCCTAAAGGGGTCATACAGTATTTGTCTTTCTCTGTCTGACTTATTTCACTTAGTATAATGCCCTCAAAATCCATTCATGTTAGAACTGGCACGATTTCCTTCTATTTTTATGATATTCCTGTATTTCTAATTCTATTATATGTATTTCTATTTATAAACATTTCTTATTTCTTTACATGTACATCCATCAGTGGACATTTAGGTAGTTTCCATAACTTGGATATTGTAAATAGTCCTGCTATGAACATGGCAGGGGTGGAGATATCTTTTTGACAGTGTTTTCATTTCCTTTGGATAAGTATCCAGAAGTGAAATTGCTGGGTCATATGATAGTACTATTTTTTTATTTTTTAAGGAACTTCCACACTGTTTTCCATAGTGGCAGCACCAGTTTGCTTTCCCATCAATAGTGCAACACAAGTATTCCCTCTCTTCCACATTCTTGCCAACACTTGTTATTTCTTGTCTTTTTAAAGGTAGTCATTCAACAGGTGTGACTTAATATCTCATTTGGTTCTGATTTGCATTTCCCTAATGAGGAGTCGTGGTGAGCAACTTTTCATGTACTGGGGATTACTTTTTACTTGAAAGCAAGAAGAGTTACAGCTTTAATAATTGTCACACATTTTTTATTTTGAAAAAATAAAAAATTCTTGACTTTTTAAATGAAAAATTTAATTGCAATGCTGCCACTCATCTACCCACTCAATAGATTTAGGTGTCCCTCCTCTATACTGTATGCTTATATCAACTTTAAAATTATTATAAGTATTTCAAAGTTTCATTTACATGCTTGTTTCTTTAACTATACCAGGAAGACCTTTAAATATATCTTACATCACAATCTTAAAACTCACTAAATTATCTGACACAGAATATAAGTTAGAGGTCCATTTAGAATGAATGAATAAATCAAACAAGTCAGATCTATATATTTTAATAAAAATTGATGAAACTTTTTTTTGGTAAGTTGGAATTTTTTTATCCAGGGAGATTGGCTTGCCTTCATTTAATAGTGACAGACCTGATGAATGGCCTATTTTCATACCAAAAGTTATTTTTCATATTAAATAGACACCAACAAAAGAGATGTTTCTGAATTAGGTACCCCAAAATAAATGAAACAGCTTTAATGCCATGTACATAAACAAATGTTTCATAGGAGCAGTTTCAAATCTTTGGTGACAAAGGTTAGAATACTATTTGTTTTTTATTTTCATTAGTCCTTTTTTGGATGTTTTTGAAATTTTGACTGTCTGGTGTATTTAATATGCATTTTCCCTTTCTTCTGCCCTGAAGGAAAAATGTTAGAAGTGTAAATATTTTAAAAGTATGAATTCTTTAACACCGTATAGGTATTTTTTTTGTCCCAGATATATCATTTAATATGCAGAAGAAATTTATTTGCTAAGACCCAAGAATTTTAAGAAAACTTCAAGAGCAAAACAATATTTTTGACATTGGCTATAACTGGCCTGAATTCAGGTACCAGCATTGGCACTCACTCTCCTTGTTACCTTGGAGAAAGTCCTTGTTTTTTACTTATTTTTTATTATTTATCTATAAAGTAAACATTATAATGAGTTTCATACATTCTCCTTTTCTCTTTAATTCTTCTAAAAATCCGACTTCTTTTGAGTGACTTTTGAAAATTCCATTATATTATCTGAAAAGTTTGTAACTCTATTACTATTTGATTTTATGCACTTGTAAAACAACATTTTAATGTTTGGAGATATTTATATTTTATTAATTTTTTAAAATAACAAGTTTATTGAGATATAATTTACATTTGCACCATAAAAATTCATCCTTTAAAGATGTACATTTCAGGGCACCCAGGTGGCTCAGTGGGTTAAAGCCTCTGCCTTTGGCTCAGGTCATGATCCCTGAGTCCTGGGATCGAGCCCCCACAGGCTCTCTGCTCAGCAGGGAGCTTGCTTCCCCTGCTCTCTCTGCCTGCCTCTCTGCCTACTAGTGATTTCTGTCAAATAAATAAATAAAATCTTTAAAAAAAATAAAAATGTACATTTCAGTATTTTTATTAGTATAACTATGCAACCATTATCTGTATCTGATTTTAGATACATAAACAGTATCTGATTTTAGAAAATGTTAATTATGAAAGAAAGATCCATTAACAGTCATGTCTTGCTTCCCCCTGTGACCAGTCCCTGGGAACTACTAATTTACTCTCTGTCTCCATCAACTACCTAATTCTAAATATTTCATATAAATGGGATCATATAACATGTGGGTTTGTGTGACTATTGTCTGTGACGATTGTGTGACTCCATTAATATGTTTTTCAGGTTTGTTGTCATACATTGATCTTGATACCTTAAATTAGTTTAATGTTTAGTAAACATAAGTGCTTACAGTCCTTTTTTTTTTTTTACCTTAATTCAATAGACTTTATTTTTTAGAGTCGCTTTTAGGTTCACAGCAAAATGGAGCAGAGGTACAAAGATCTCCCATATGCCCCAGCCCTATACATGCACTGCCTCCCCCATCATCGACATCTTCAGTTCTTAACATTTGTTAAAATTGATGAGCCTACATTTGAACACTGCTATCACCTGAAATCCATAGTTCACATTAGGGTTCACCCTTGGTGTTTACCTTCTATGGTTTAGACAAATGTAAAGGGCATGTATCCCCTATTACAGGATCATACAGGATACTTGTGCTGCCCTAAAAATATTCTGCTCTCTACTCATTCAACCCTATCTCCCAACTAACCCATGTCAACTGCTGTTCTTTTTACTGCCTCCAGAGTCTTGCCTTTTCTAGAATATCAACTGGTTAGAATCATGCAGTCTGTAGCCTTTTCAGATTGGTCTTTTTCACTTAGTAATACACATTTAAGATTCCTTCATGGCTTTACAGCACATTTCTTTTCTGAAAAACATTCCATTCCCTGGATGTACATAGTTTATTTACCCCTGTACCTGCTATTTCAGTTTCACTGATCTCTGCTCCAATTTTTATTATTGCTTTTGTTTTGCATGCTTCGGGTTTAATTTATACTTCCTTCACAAAGTGAAAGCTTAGGTAATTAATTTTAGATCTTGCTTCTTTTCTAATAAATTCACTCAATGCTGTAATTTTACTTATAATCTTCCATTTTTGCTGGATCCCACAAATTTTGATAAATTGTGTAACTAAGTTCAAAATATTTTAATTCTTTCTTGAGATTTCTTCTCTGACACATATGCTAAATTTAGGAGCATATTGTTTTTCTCTAAGCATTTTGGAAATTGATGGCTTTTTGTTACTGGTTTCTTGTTTAATTCCCTTGAGATATGAGAGCAGACATTGCATAATTTCTATAGTTTTAAATTTATTAAGATGTGTTTTATGGCCCAGAGTGTGTTCTATCTTGGGGATTGCTTCCTGTGAACTTGAGAAGAATGTGTATTCTGCTGGTGTTGGATCAACTTGTCTATAGATGTCCATTATACCCAGTTGATTCATGATGGTGTTGAGTTCAGTTATGCCTTACTGACTTTCTTCCTGCTGAATCTATCCATTTCTGTTAGAGGTGTGTTGAAGTCTTCAATTCAGTAATATTGGACTGTGCTGCAATAACGGAACAACAGTAAATAGGCCTTTAATAAGGTGGTGGTAGGGTGTTGATGGGGGAGTCTATGATTAAGTCTCAGTCTTTTAATGAGAGTGTGCTTCTGGACTTTGAGCTTCACAAGTGCTTCCTGTTTTTTGGTTTTGCTTTTGCTTTTTGTTTTGTTTCTTAACCCTTTAGATGGTGTAGGATGACTGGAATGGACCAGAACTGGGGATTTCTCTTCCCTCAGGTCATTTTTAAAATATATTTATTTATTTAAGTAATCTCTACACACAACGTGAGGCTTGAACTCACCACCCTGAGATCAAGAGTCACAGACTCTTCTGACTGAGCCAACCAGACACACCTTCCTTCAGGTCATTGAAACTCTAATAGAAAACAGCAGCTTAGGCTTTGCTTAAATAGTTTCTCCTGGGGAAGACATTATTAAGAAGAGAATGCTGTAGTATATTCCACAGTGGTTCCTTTCCCCCTCCCCTGGCAGTGAGCAGGCAGGTATTTTTCTCTGATATTCACCCAGCTAACCTGGTAGAGCTCCAGGAGGTGAAACTTGAAAAAGTATAGGTCTCCTCCTACGACTCTTGAGTCCCCTAAAGTCTTACCCCTCAGACTTACTCACCCAGAGCCTTAAGTAATTCATCATTTATTCAAGATTCCCTTCCCTGTGACTTCTGCTCATGGGTTTCTGCTCTAGTAAGATGTGATTCTTTGTATTTGCCTCTTGGTTTCTCCAATTTGGGGGCATTGACTTGCTTTGTGACATCACTTCTCTCTTACATATCTAAGACAGTTTATGAATTTTTCAGTTTGTTCAGATTTTTACTTATTGTTAGAATAAATTGGCAACTTCCAAACTTCTTACCTGCTGGACCAGAAACTTCAAGTTTCTTATAGTTTTATTTAAAAAGCCTAACCTGATATTCAATTTTTAGGGTTTTCACAGCTTTGGGGATTTCTTGGCCTTTTTAACCATTTTGTATTTTGACCTACAGAGAGGACTTCACTTGAGCCCTTTAATATAGGCCTATTTAAGGCATTTAAGAAAACGGTAGGGTCTATGTTCATATATAAGTGAATACCAAGAAAAAAGTAATTAAAAGTAGAGTCTAGTCATATAAATTAAATGCTAAATTAGCTTCATTTCAGTTCCTTAATATACTTAGCTCTCTCTTGCCTAAAGAATATAAATTTGGTCTTGCCTCTAAATGGAATATTCAGTGCTCTGCATGGTTAACTTTTCTTATTCTTTACATTTCAGGTTAAATACCCTCAAAAAAGGCTTTCCTGACATATGTAGAGCAGTCACCACATCGATTATTTTCTATTGCATTACCCACTTTTTTCATTTATTAGATAATGATTATTTATCTACTTACTTATTTTCTACCTTTCCTACCTTAAATTAAGATCCAAGAGGTAAATACCACTTTTGACTTCCAACTTGCATTTCTCTGTGTCCTAAGACACTAAAGCAAAACAGTGAAAAATATAGGAAGAAAAACTGTTACAGAGGGGTCATGGTGAGGAAGAAGAGCAGCAGAGGAAGCTCCAGGGATACTCAGCAGCCAAGGGAAAACAGAAGTGCTAAAACACAAAGCCTTATCTAAAATCCAAGAGTAGTTATCTGAATCCTTCACCCTCTTTGTTTGTTTGTTTGTTTTTGAAAGATTTACTTATTTAGTGTGGAGGGAAAGAGAGTGTGCTGGGGGAAGAGCAGAGGGAGAAGGAAAGAGAGAATCCTAAGCAAACTCCCTGCTTGAGTGTGGGCTCCAATGCAGGGCTCGATTCCATGACCATGATATCATGACCCAAGCTGAAATCAGCTGTTGGACACCTGATAACTGACAGAGCTTCCCAGATCTCTCAATCCTCCACCTTCTAAGTCTGCTGTTATACCCATAGGATATTACCAATCGTGTTTCTTTGCCTGTCAAAGCTATAAGAACCATCAGCATTAAACTCCAGCCCAGACCTGCCTGTGTCAGGATCCCAGAAGCCAGTGTTGGAACCACCAAAACTTCTGGGCAAAAGACTGACTTCGGGGTGGACACATCCTTCTTAATCAAACTGTAAGCCTTCTAGCATGAAGGTGGATCCATCCACTACTGGAGAACTGTGTAGAAAAACCATGGGGTTACTTAATATACAGGAATTGAAAACTACAAAGCAGCAGTAGTAGATCAAGGAAATGCTAAATGTGCAGACTCTGTGGACAATAACCATGTTGAAAATGAATCTTTTGATAGCTTTCTAAAAAAGATGAACAAAGAGAACTTGCTCCAAACCTTACCAGACTCTGAATGGGAACCAAATCCTGAAAAATAGAGAAGAGGTAGCCAAAGACTAGCTCCTATCATTAAATCAAGACCAGTTTGTCTCCTATACAGGCCATGAGCAAAAAAAGTTCAGGGAATAGTGCTTTTCTGAAAGACAAAGCTAGTAAACAATTATTTGTTGGAGAGACACAAATTTGGATTCCACCAGTAGAGTCATAGCAACTCTCCAGAGGAACAAATCTTGCAAGACCAGGAGAAAAACTCCCAAAGATAATTCCCTCTCACTATCTTCAGATCCTTAGTAGGATTCAAGCATCAAAGAAACCTGTGGTCAAAGACATAAAAGATATGAAGGTTAATGGAGATAAATATGAAAGACCAAATAAAACTAAGTTTCAGTTGTACACTGTTACTGAGCAGAAAGTAGAACAAACCCTGGTGTGTTTCTGGGAAGCCATAACAACAGACATCCAAACATTGAGCAAGATCAGAAATCCACTCAAACTTGTTTTAGACTTTGAACATTATGTACACTGCAAGAATCAAAAGCCATAAGCCAAAGGCCTAATTTGACAGTTAGCAGTTCTAATTCAATCATTCCAAACACCCCTAACACAACAGCAAATGGAACCAATGGGAATAAATGCAGCAATGGCTATCAACAAAAAGCAAACTCTGGATGCCAAGTTGAAAAACTCTCTTCCCCAGAACCATGTTCTCAATGAGACAGCTCCCAAAACCAAACTGATAAGAAAACCATAAATAGAGGTAAAGTCCCAAATGGGACCGAAACTCATCCAAATATTAAGAAGAAGATCACAGCAGAAGATTGAAGGAAACAACTGGAAGACTGGCAAAAATCTGAGGGGGGAAATCTATAAATGGCCTCCTATGGAACTTAAAAAAAAAGAAGAAAAATAATAAAGGAAATAAATATTTTGTTCTGGAAAAGTATGGAAAAAGAAGATGAAGAAAAGAAAGCAAAACCTAACCTGTCCAATAAAATTAAGAACATTCTCATAGAATGTCTGCAGCCCATTGAAGAGGGTGTACTTTCTAATGAAATAGTGACCACATTGTCCAGTATTCCTGAGGTGAAAAATTTGCTACATTTTGGATCTGCAAATCAAAGTTGTTGGCAAATAAAAGTACTTCTGCTGTTATTGGGCTGTACAAAGAAACCATTAGAAATGAGGCAACACTGGCACAAAAGCTGTGAGAAGTTGTTCTTAATATTCTGCAAGACCCAAACAGAATCACTGAAGGAGTTACTTCTGACTCTTTAGCTGCTGAAACAGATACGGTAACAATAGAAGAGCTGGACAATAAGACAGAATTTGAAGTCTTATCTTTAAAAGAGACAGCAACAACCCAAATAACCAAGGCAGAACAGGATGACCATCCTGGTATCAAGTTAGAGCCCCCTCTCCCATCTCTAGAGTAAGTGGAATGCCAGAAGTGTAAGACATGAAACTCATCATTCTTGTACAGCCTTGGACAAAGACTGAGCGAGTTGTGTCCCATAATCCAGAAATGTTGCGGGTACATGATTTAGTATGGTTTCTCTTAATAAGCTATTAGAAGTGGGAGAAACAGAGTGTTTTATACTCCGTAAAAATGAGGCTTTGCCTGTAATGTTAGGGTTTAAGATCCTTCAATCATAATTTCTCACTGCCTTTTTTTTTTAAAGGTGTTTCAGAGTGTCCATGAAAGAAGGAATACCCTTGTCCAGGTGACCTGGAGAAAACTATAGAATGGACAGACAGATTATGGGCTCTCGGAATTTAGTAATTCACTGGACTTACTCAAATTTAATATCCCCATGAGACTGTCTTTGGTTTATTTAAGACTATAGTTTGCCACAATTCTCTAGCATACATACATTTTAAAATATTGAATATTATTAATTTACCCCACAGGTATGGTAAAAATTTTGACTTTATTGATCTACTTTACTCTCAATATAGTTCTTATTTGTATCAGAAGTTTGGTGCCACAGTATGGTAGACTTTCCTTCCGGCAAACACCTTAGCAGAGAGGGCAAGTTCTTCTAGCCAGAAGGAGCTTGCTTAGAAGCCAGCCTTTCTGACTAGATGCCACATGACAGACCATCTGGTCAAATCCCCTCATTTTACAGTCAATGCTAGCTGTGCCTTTGCTCAGAGATTGCAAATGACTTTTATATGCAACTTTGACTTCTGTCACAGTGTCCCTGTAGATGAAGGGCAATTCATGTCCTGCCTGGGCCAGGGCTCCTCCAATGAAACACAATTCTGAATTGGGGTAGTCATCTAGCTTTTTATATATGAATCTAATTTTATATTTATTATCCAGAAATGCTTCAAGTAAAAACAAAAGGAAACAAGGGAGAGGGGAGGGGAGGGGACACTTATTCTTTACTTCAATTCTTTGCTCTGCTATAGGACACATGGCCTGACAAGAGTACAAGCCCCACAGACTAAGACAGGTTGCCTTTCCTTCCTTTTGGCAATTGCTCTTGGAAAGGTAAAATCAGAATCATTATGTAAATGTAAAGTGTAGAAAGCCTAGCCAAAATATTTTGAATTTTAAAATTTTAGCTTTCTTATTATTGAAGTATTATCTAAAACAAACAAACAAAAAGTTTAAAAAAAAAAGACAAGAAAAACAGAGAGAGGGAGAGGATGAGAGAGAGACAGACAGAAAAGGGACATAGATATTTTTCTATGATTTGAGGTCTTAAAAATTTGAGAACACAGATCAGAGACGACATTTGTGCTGATGGATGGAGACAAGGATGGCATATTTGGCAGCATTCCTGTCCTAGTCAGTGGGGTCCTCAACATTAGCAGTCAGTAATAATTGGTGTAGACCTTAGTACCAAGGTCAGCCCCAGGGCAGATGTTTGAATCTGTGGCAGTAACAGATGGAGTTGTGTCTCTAGTGGGTACTGATAGCATAGTTGACATTTTAAGGATAGCAATAAATGGGATATTCAGGAAGCAAAAGAAGAAAGACAAAATGCTAAAAATCATGCAGTAGTCATGGAGACAACAAAGTTCTTGGAGCATTGACACTTCCAGGAACCTCTCAAAATTGTTTAGGAGGAAACTGAGGAAGACTGGATTTCCTGAAGAGTAAATTGGAACATGAAGTGCCAGAGAAATTTTACTTTGTGGACTTGTTTTTTATCTTTTCTTGTTGCTAGACTAAGATGCCTAAGAAACAAATATTTCCTTTTTCTTGTGTCTTACAGTAATCTAGAGCACAATGAATTTAATATAGTTAGCATGATCTTCCCTTTCTCTCTACAGATAATTACTTCATCACTTGGCATTCATGCTTTACCTTTGAGGCTTAGGATCCTGTGATATTGAACCATATGTCTCATCTGAGTTGTATACCTTGCACCTAGGTTGTGTTAAAATTGTGTATCTTCTTAGAACACTTAGAGGCTGGCAAAACCTTAGGACAATATCAGATAAAATTACATTTTATCTTTATAAATGAACATTAAAAATCAAAAGCATTGTTAAATCTTGACATTTATCCAAAAGGAAATTCAATTTGGAAATTGCAGGGCATTTCTGAAATGAAAGTTACAGGGCATTTCTGAAATGAAAGATGAGATTTGGGAGTCAAAACCAAAGACTATGTCTTTTATTTTTTCAGTCATCTTCTTTTTCCCAATGCTGCTCTAGGTAAAACAGGTGCTTATTACAGTCGTTATTGAATTCTTTCCAATTTATGACATTATGTTTTTCTTATTCTCGTAAAACTGTCTGCAAGAATAGGTTTTTCTATATCTAGAAAGTAAGAAATTTATAAATCTACAATCAGGACCTATAAAGTAATATCTCTTGCTCAAAAAGATCTCATAAATTGTATATGTAATAGATACTTAAATATTTATTCTCTTTCCTCTCAGGTACACTCTCAGTAAATATGAATCTTTCAACTTTTTCCTTTAAAGCCTTTTGTATGATATTAAAATATATATGATATCAAATTTTAGAGAAAATATAGTAGCATAATATTGTGAATGAGAGGAGGCAATATAAATATGAAAAGAAATAAGTAAATGGCAGATGTATATAACCACATATTTTTAGGACAATAGACATAGCCACAATAGAAGTTAAATAAACAATCATACACTTTTTCAGAGTCGGTTCAGTCTGAGGGTGGTGATATACTGCCATTTACAGTACCAGCTGCTTCCCCAAAGAAGTATTTGAGTAAAACTCAAGGAAGTATGATACGTGTTTTCTTCTCAGTCAAAAGAAAGTGATGGATCTGAAGAGAAATACGGAGCACAAACTAGAAAACATGACCTGTGTGCCTTGCTCCTGGAGCTGGAAGTTAGGAAAATCACATTCTCACAGTAAAAGTACTCTCTGCCTGAGATGACTTATTTCAAGTGGAGATTTCAACATATCCAATCCTGAAACTAGTTGGGACACTGCATGTCCAGGGTCTCCTATCTCCTAATGGTCCACTGCTGGTAAAAGTCTACCACTTCCATGACCTGTGTTTGGGATAAATTTAGCCTAAAAATGTGTTCACATAAATCCTGGGCTTTGTTTGTTGTATTTAAGCTACTCCAGTTTTCTACCTGTTTGATAATTTTTTTGCCTGAACCCCTTGATCTTTGTTCCCAATGCTGTACTTTTGAAAGCAACTTGATCATAAACTTCAAACCAGTCAAATTACCTCAAACCATTTGAAATGCAGCCCTAACTTCTAAACCAAATTTGACTACATACCTCCAGATTTTTATGCTCCTCCTTGAATAAAGACTTTTTCCAGAGTTTTTTTTCCCGGTTTTCAAAGAATATTTATTGATAAGAAAAAATGTTCCTGACAATTTGTTAAATAGAAACTAGAAGTTATAAGGGTATATGCTTGAACTGAATGTTTGTATACCCCACCTCCTAACCAAAATTCATTTGCTGAAACCCTAACCCACAATGTGGGAGTTTTGGAGGTGGGGTTCTGGGAAGGCAATTAGATTTAGATGAAGTCATGAGGGTGGGCCCCCGTAACAGGATTAGTGCCCTTATAAGAAGAGAGACACCATAGCTCTCTTTCTTTTCTTTTCTTTTTTTAAAAGAATTTATTTATTTATTTGACAGAGAGAGATCACAAGAAGGCAGAGAGGCAGGCAGAGACAGAAAGAGGAGGAAGCAGGCTCCCTGCTGAGCAGAGAGCCCAATGCGGGACTCGATCCCAGGATCCCAGGATCATGACCTGAACCAACTGCAGAGACCCAACCCACTGAGCCATCTAGGTACCCCATTGATCTCTTTCTAACATGTAAAGATAAAACAAGAAGGTGGCCATCTATAAGCCAGGAAGTAGGTCCTCACCAGGAACTGAATTTGCCAGCACCTTGATCTTGGACTTCCCAGCCTTTAGAATTTGAGAAATAAGTGTTATTTCAGTTACCTTATCTATGTTATTTTGTTACAGCAGTATAAGCTAACTTATATAGAATGCATAGTGAGTTCCCATGTTCTTCCAGTGTTTTTTGTTTTGTTTTGTTTGTTTACATGAATCTTCATTTAGGATGCCTAGATTAGAATTGCCTTTAGGGGCGCCTGGGTGGCTCAGTGGGCCTTCGGCTCAGGTCGTGATCTCAGGGTCCTGGGATTGAACCCTGCATCGGACTCTCTGCTCGGCGGGGAGCCTGCTTCCTCCTCTCTCTCTCTGCCTGCCTCTCTGCCTACTTGTAATCTTTGTCTGTCAAATAAATAAATAAAATCTTTAAAAAAAAATTGCCTTTAAATTCCAAGAGTTTAGTCCACTGAAGTCCTGCATGACTGACTAAATTTTTTTCTCTAAGATCTCTTCAAGAACTAAGAAATTTATATTTTTGTAAGGCTTATATCAAAGATATATGCACCTACCTAATATAAAATTTGGACATTTTTATCATGGTCAGAACCATCTTAATCTTAGCATGTACTGGATAAGCTATAAAAATATGAACAGACACTGACTATGTATATACTATGTTTTAGGCACTGAGTTAAAATTCACATTCCTTATATAATTCTATTAAGAACCCACAAAGGAGTCACCAATCTTATTTCCTATAATATAAAGAAGAAACTGCAACTTGGAGAAGTTAAAAGTAGAACAAGAGACCCTAAATGGAGTTGTTTATACTAAGCCCTCAGTCACTAAACTAATATTTAGTCACACTTTTGGTTGTAAGGGAATCTTAAACCAGTCAGTCAGGTATTGTCTGATCAGCACTAGTTAGATAATCTGCCTGGTAGACACCTGCCATCCTCTAAGGAAAAGTGACCTTACCGTAACCAACCACTGGCCTAATATAACTTCCTTATTTCTGCTTGCTTTTGCCTATAAAAGTTTTTTGTGCGTGTGTGTGGATCCTTAGAGCTTCTTTCTATCTGCTAGATTGGACACTGCCTGATTTGTGTATCATTAAATAAAATCAATAAGATCTTTCAAATTTAACAAAGTTAAATTTTGGCTTGTAGGAAAGGTTATGTAACTTATTTATGGTCAAACAGAGAGAACAGATCTGACTCGGTTCCATGCCTATCCAACTCCAAAGGCAATAGTCCGACCTACATCACACTGACTTTTGTGTATGGAATGTCAATTATTAATCTTACCCACCTCTGAATGGTGGGGTGAAGAAGATGACCTCTTTTCTTATTGCTTTGGACATGGTATACTCCCTTACATTTGAGTATATTTTAGAGTCATATAGGTTTAATTTTTCTTTTTGTTTTAAAATTATATTCAGTGTTTATGACAGCCTAGAGCATATTAGTCTGGCTATAAGAACTCTGGTACAAATGAGTTTCAATTTTAGGTAGGTGTTTTGCTAGCCTTTGCTAGCCATTCACAGACACATTTAATTGGCTTTAAGGAGCTCTGAGAGTTAGTTTGAGTTTGCCAACAAAAATAGCAAAAACCAAAACAAAATAAAAACAAAAACTAGTGTTCTAGAGTATGGATGGTAATTCACATGACTTCATGAATCAACTTTAATTTTACTTTAATCAATACTTGAATTGCAATCATATGTAGTAAGTTAATTTTATTTATCATCATGAGATTTTAAAACAAATAGTAGTACCTCAAAATAATCTATATATGACATGATATCATGAAATATTAATAATAAATTGGGAATATAAACACAAGAATATTACCATAACTTGGCAAGTGATTTTTCAAACTGAAAAAGCTGAATGTTAATTGGTTAGGTGTAGAATGTACCATTTTACCTGCCAAGTGCCTTGAGAAAATTTCTACACATTGGAAAAATGATTTGAAAGCCCAAATCTGCTTACTAAATTTTATTGATTTTTATTTTCTTTTATATAAAATGTTACAATCCGGGATGCCTGGGTGGCTCAGTTGGTTAAGCCGCTGCCTTCGGCTCAGGTTATGATCCCAGGGTCCTGGGATCGAGTCCCACAGTGTGCTCCTTGCTCAGCGGGGAGCCTGCTTCTCTCTCTGCCTCTGCCTGCCTCTCTGCCTGCTTGTGTTCTCCCTCCCTCTCTCTCTCTCTCTCTGACAAATAAATAAATAAAATCTTTTAAAAAAAATGTTACAATCCATAGATCTCATCTATAAGACTTAAAGACCAAAGGCTACCTGTTCAAGAGAGTTCATAGTTGTAATCCTTAGATTATAAATGGGAGGAAGCTATAAAAGGATGTGTGTGTGTGTGTGTGTGTGTGTGTGTGTGTATCCTTAGAGCTTCTTTCTATCTGCTAGATTGGATAGGTCTACTCCCAGGTCTACTCTGATCTAAGTGAGGTCTTGGAACCACTATTTGTCAATAAAATGTGAATAAAAATGTGTTAGGAGAGAGTTCTTCATGTTTCTCTTGCATATCTGTGAGTCTTGTGAGCAGAGGCATTTACTACATTCTGTTTAAGGCTCTATTTTCAAGGATACTTGAAAATAGAAATAGTGTCCCCTCCTGGAGAAAATGGCAAGCTTGCTTACAGCCATGGAAGATAAAGACAGGGTCTACCTGTCGAGCATAGGGCCATAGGACAAGCATACTTATTGCCTAGTCCTAAAATTATAATGAAAATAATCATAATATTTCCTCAGAAGCAGAGTATAGGTATCATTATGCCTATTACCAAAAATTCTAGTTCTGTAAACTCAGAGATTCTCTCTTGTAAAGTAACCCACTGTGTGTTCAGGTACCTGGCCTTCTTTGTGTTGCCCTGTAGGGTTCAAAGCTTGGGAACTGTCAAAACTAAAAAGAAGTTGACACTCTGGCTGTTCCTATTGGTGTAACTAATAAATTGTCTTTTGCCTCTCATTTCAGAGTCTTGTGTCTTTTGAAAGCATTCATGAAGTTGTGGTAGAGGCAGGGGAGGGAAAAAAGAAAAACCCCTCAAATCCTCTTCAGCTATCCTCCTAGGTTCAAAGGATGGGGCCCTTGGATCAAACTGATAACAGACAGATAAACAAGAGGAAAGAAAAAAACAGATTTAATAATGTATGTGTACATGGGAATTTACAAAGAAATATTACTCAAGTAGGTGGCCTGAATTTGGTGGCTTATATACTACCCCAAAGAGTGAAGAAGTGTGGGGAAGAGGCTAGACAAAGCAAAAGAGGGTTGAAGCCTCTTGGGGAGGGAGTAAAATGCGGAAAGGTGACTAGGAGCATATGGTAAACAAGAGTTGTTCAGTAAGGTTTGCTATGCAGAATCTGGGCTAATAGGAGTCCAGTCATCTCAGATGATTAAGTGTCCCCCTGGTAAGAGTTGTTCTCTTCCTGGTATAGGAGAAGACACATTTACAAATGTAAATTTACTTTATATATGCAAATTTCCTTTACCAAAAAAAAAAAAAAAAAAAAAAAAAAAAGCTCTGTTTTTAGAGCTTTTCCTGTGTCTGTTCTTCAATTGCCTTCAGCTCAAAATAAGCCTCATGTGAAAGTGGCATATTTTAGGGTTGCATATTCTGGTCCCCTTCACAGGTTAGCTGGCAAGTAGGGTAAAATCTCAAACTCTTCACAGTTCTTGATGGTTTTGGCTCTGAAGATGTGACGATGACAGAGACATGGATTTTTGGAAGAGGAAGGACAAAAGCCCTGCATTCTGGGATCAGTGATATGAGAAAACTACCTAGGGAGGATTATCACTCAAGTGTTGAATGGGGAGAAGGAATAATGGGTAGCACTTGCCCTGCCTGCTAATGAAAGTTTAGAGGCCGAGCTGCAAGAAGTATGTTTGAAACAAATGGCACATGGTGACTTGGTCATACCCACTCTTGTCTGGGCATGCAGAGGAAGAGGTATTATCAGGAAGATGGGGTGGGCATCTCCACAGCCTCATCTGAATGGCAATGTAATTGTGGCTACTGAGCCAAACAGTTTCTGAGCTAAAATAATGTTGGCAATGAGTACCTTGCAGTGCAATTTGGAACTTGACGTGTATTGAAAGCTTTAACATTTATTTGGTTGAACCATAGGTGACTGATAGCTGAAACTGGAAACAAATGTGTCTTTCTCACTAATGAGGAGCCACTCTCTCCGTCACTGAGTCCTCACTGGACTACTGGACTCACTCTTCTACTATTCCAACTTCATCTGCTTTTAAGGTAAAGCAGTAGAGCAAAGGTCTTTCTGATCCCAAGGAGGACCAAAGGTCATATACACTTTGAACTTTGGGATAAGGAGGGCTTCAAACTTCTATTCCTCTGTTGGATTGGGTAGCCAAACAGATAATGAACTCACTTCCATGGTGAGAGGAGTGCCCAAATACAGCTAAGGCAGTTTGGCTAGTGTTCATAATAAGTGAGAGATGTTAATGTGACCTTGTAGGGATACCCTTTAGACCAATTCAATGTACTTTTGGGGACTGCCTCTACATCTGGTAGGGCAGGAAGTGATACGTTATATGATTTACTTCTCATGCCAGTTGTGTCAGGGAGATGCATATAGGAGTCAGTGTAGAGAAATGCTTTTGCCTTTGCTGTACTGTAACCCCACCAGCCTCCTTGAATTTCAGTGACTAATAATTTTGATAACTGGAACCTATTGTGGATTGAATTGTATCCTCCCAAAAGATGTGTTAAAGTTCTAACTACCAGTACTTGTAAATGTTAGCTTATTTGGAAATAAGTTCTTTGTAGGTAAAATAAAGTTAAGATGAGATCATAGAGAACTAAGGTGGTTTTAATCCAATGACTGATGTCCTTCTTGGAAGTACATTTGGTCACAGACACACAGACAGGAAAACACCACATGAAGGCCCAAGGCCCATAGAGTGGAGGCTGAGACTGGAGTGACACAGCAGCAAACCAAGGAATGCCAAGTCCTTCTGATAACCACCAGAAGGAAGGAAGAGGCAAGGAAGGTGTTTTCTCTGGGGCCTTCAGGGAAAATATAACCTTGCCGACATCCTGATTTCAGACCACCAGCCTCCAGAGCTGAACGAGAGGTAATTTCTATTGTTCTAAACCACCCAGTTTGTGGTACTTTGTTATGGCAGGTACTAATATATAGGGAACTAATAGATGCCTCTGGTTTCTACCTAGAATTGCTACCAGTTTTGATTCATTACCTCCCTGACATGACACTCAGGTACAGACCCTCTGAAAAGGAGCTATTAGTTGCTACTGACCTTTTATCAAAACTAAGAGTCTGATTTATGGAGTCATTGTGAGTCTCCTGTCTGATATTCTCGTTTTGGGGTGGTTCAACTCAGACGTGGTGACCAAAAAAGATAGGAAGGCCTAAAAAGCCTTGTTAAATAGAAATGGCAGGTTCTAGGTTCTAGAATACAGCCAGCCTTTTTTCACTGGAATCTATTTTCTATTTAAAAAGTGGCAGCTGTTCCTTTGGGGAAACATAATATCCCCCTCCACAGCCTAAAGTAAAATTGCTAGCTCAATGGGACCCACAGTTCTCAGAGATTTCCCTAAATGCCTGACCTTGGATCACTAATGGTACCCACTAATCTGAGTTACTTGACTATTCAGTCTCAGCCCTAACTATGCAGAAATAAAAGCACCGGTATTCACTCTACTCAGTAGGTAAAAGTAAAAACTCTTATCCTATCTCTGGCCAATACCCTCTTCAGTACATTTTTTTAAAATACATAATTTTTCTGAAACATAAGCTATGGCAAATGACCTAGCTGCTTGGTATGCCATTTTAAACTTTGTAACCTGGCAGATTAAAGACCTCCTTCCTTGAAATTATGAATGGTAGAAACAAACTGCAGTTGCTGTTTGGACTCCCTAGTTCACCCATGTAAATATTCATGATAAGGGCCTGTTTTCTGATAATACCAACTAGATCAACAATGGGCTCATAGATGAGGTGTTTAATGAATCTACTATCCACAGCATTTGGTATTACCAAACATTAGAATAACCTTTTCAAAAATTGACTGAGAACATTTTCTGACTCTACATCCTATACCTCTTTTTCTTTTTCTTTTTTTTTTAAAGATTTTATTTATTTATTTGACAGAGAGAAATCACAAGTAGTCGGAGAGGCAGGCAGAGAGAGAGAGGGAAGCAGGCTCCCTGCTGAGCAGAGAGCCCAATGCGGAACTCGATCCCAGGACCCTGAGATCATGACCTGAGCCGAAGGCAGCGGCTTAACCCACTGAGCAACCCAGGCGCCCCCGTACCTCTTTCTAATCCACATACCCTAGAAATGCAAATCAGTTAATGAATGCAACTATCTCTAGAAAGGTATCACATCCTCTTGGGTGCTGCTTGGGTAATGATCAGGATGAAAATGATGGAGGTTAATGGACTTATTTTGAAAATTCAAGAATATGCGTTCACCATTTCTGGGTATGATACTTCTTTCTTTCCTCCAGCAATAACTCTGGTCTGGCCTGATCGGTGTGCCCTCTTGGTGGCAGTCTACTATTTACCAAGTCCCCTAGAATGACCTGTACATGACCTTTTTGGGGATGTGTTGGGTTTCTTTAAGTTTTATAAAAAAATCCCTTCTATTTCTTGTATATGAATTTGACAGACAAAAGGGTTGTGTGTGAGTAGAAGATAATTGAGAGGGAAAAAAATGTAGATAGAGCTAACTGGAAAGGAATTTATGGGTGGCAGATGTAGGGTAGCTCCCCAGGATTCCCGTCTTCTAATGTATATGGTGGCAGAAAGCTTAGCAAAACTGTCTCCTGATGTCAAAGGAAAGTAGAATTATAAATGAAGAACTTGTTTGTTTAGCTAAAAGGATATCTAAGCAAAGTAAGGAAGGTAGTACCTCTACTTATGGTAAAATGGTTTCTCTCCTCTGCTTGTAGTAAAAGGGAGGAGAAAGAAATTTAAGATAAAACTGTTAAACAAAAATGAATCAGAACTTGATGAATTTGGAAATTCTTACCATAAAATGGCAAAAGATGCAAAAATTCAGACATCATTTCTGAAAACTTGGCTTAGGGAAACTGCCAAGGATGTGGCTGTATAAACTTTTGCTAAAACTTCTGAAAAAAAACACAAAGAGCATTCCTTCACACAAAGGGCCCTTTGAGGAGATTAAGGGTTTGCCTCATTGATCCTCTTAATCAAACCGCAGGGCCTCCAGGAGGCTTAAGGGCATTTGACCCTCATCTATCACAGCAGGAAGCTAAAACAGAGAAAGGATTAATTTGGAAAAATCTGTGGAGGTGATTTTTGTCAAATGGAGTTAACCCCATCGAAATCAAAGGGAGACCTAGAAAGTTTTGAGAAGTTTATCTTAAAAAAAAAAAAAAAAAAAAAAAAAAAGGAAAGAAAGAAAAGAAAAAGAAAAAATACCCAAACCACAGTGCACTGGACTGAAAGTGACAAAAACAGTGTAAAGAAAAGGGAATTGTCAGATCTCCAAAATTCTACTGGCAGGAAGTAGACGGATAAAATTATTCAGCTTCAGAAGTGTGCTACCTCCATTAAAAAAAGGAGGAATCCAGAGAATGAAGCTGAATGACATGGAGAATTATCCTCAGATCTTAAAAATGAATCAAGAAATGCCAAACATTTGTCCAGCTATATTTCAGATCTGCCAATGACCCCTCTGTATCCACCCCCAGCCCTCCTTTCTGACTGGGTCTGTAATAGGGTAGCAGAATATTTATTCCATCACCCCAAAATAATGCCTTTTGGCATAAGAATTAGTTTGAGCTGATTATTTTGAGAAACTGCAGACACAGAAGCTCTGAAAGCAGAGTAGAAGTTATCCTTTTGTAAAGAACAGCTCTATTTATATGGACAATTTACATTAAAAAGGGGACCTGTACCACGGAGAGAGTTATGATCCACAATAACTTGTTGTCTGAGAGACTGATCTGCAGGGCAGGACAACTTTTGTTTACCAAACATTTCCTCCACTGGCTTTCCCTTGAATTTCCTCCCCTTCCCTCAACACCTTTCTTTTGTCTTTAGCTGCAGATGATATTCAAGGTGATTGGTTGGGCCATTTTAGAGGGTTATTCAGGTTTCCTGGGTATCTCCCATGTGCACATGAGGTATCCATACTAATAAAACTTTTCTTTTTCCTCCTTGTTAATCTTTTATTACATAGGTCTTATCAAAGGTCTAAGAAGGTTAGAGGAAATTTTATTTTAGCTTATAATTATCTATAATTCTTATTCTATGTTAGTCTCACTACTTAATATTGGTGTTCTGGTTGTTGAAGTTGTCTTTAGTTTTGCAGGTGCACCGATGAAGAAGTGTGCCCAAGGAACTTTTAACACATTATAAGCGGGAGCCACATCTGCATCTGAAGGTTATTTAAATGATGAGATTTTGGACTTTGGACTTGATGAATGAATGACACCCTTGAGAACCTTGGGAGGCAATGAATGTATATTGTTTATAGTAAGGGCATGAAATCCTGGGGGTCAGAGGACAGATTGGGTATAGACTCTAGGGTGGCTCCTTATAATTCTTTCCTCCTTATGTAATCCCTTTCCACTGATTATGGGTATGACCAATTGTTGCGGGATTTCTTTTCCTTTAGTGCCTGCAGCTCTTGGTCACGCCCGATTCAAAGACTGAAGAGGTAGACCAGATGAAGAGTGGTGGACAGCAAAGCAAAATTTATTGAATGAGAGTAGAAAGCTCCTGAAGAGGCAGGGGACCCAAGAAGGTTGCCAGGGAGGTTTCTAAGTCTCGGAGTTTTATAGGCTTTGTTGGCATTGGGCTGTTTTAATCTGGTTAACCCTTCACGTGCCTGTCACCCAACTAGGTTTTTGTCATCTATAAAATGGGAAAGGGTGGAAGGCTCCTTCCAGGGTGGTGTAAAATCCTTTAAAGGGTGGTTTCTTCTTGTGGGGGGGGGGGAGGGCGGTTGTCCCTCACTGCCTTTCTTCCAACTATCTTTCATTACCATGACAATAAAGCTGATGTTGCTCCTATGATTGGCCTTACATGTCCAAGGTGATGTCATGCCCCTGCTGTGATTACATTATGGTATCTGTGTACTGCTGGTTCTGAAGTAGCACGCTACTACATAGCAAGGAACAACGGTTTAAAGAATTGTGGATGGCCTCTAGTTGCCAAGGCAGTCTCCAATAAGAAATTAAAGTTTAGTTCTATAGCCACAAAGAAATAAATTCTGCCAGTAACTTGAGAATTTTCAATAACTTAGATTAAGCGATGTCCAGACTCTTGACCTACAGAAATTTGAAATGATAAATGGCAGTTGTGTTAAGATGCTAAGTGTCTAATAATTTGATACATAGCATGGGAACGTAATACAGGGGCAATAGAGAGAGAAAAGCCTTAGTACTTTGGAAAGAAACACCTTAGCTTCCCAGATGTAGGGAGAAGAAAGGACATTGAAATTTTTTTTTTTTTTTTTTTTTTGGTCTTTCTGACTACATAAGGATTCTTCCTTTTGGGGGAAAAATGACCCATTATATGTGATGGTTAATTTTATGTGTCAACCTGACTGGCAAAAGGATGATCAGAGAGCTGGTAAAACACTATTTCTGTGTGTGTGTGTATCAGGGTGTCTGTAAAAAAATATCATTTGAATCAGTAAGCTGAGTAAAGAAGATTTCCCTCACCATTGCAAGTGGACATCATCCAATCCATTGAGGACCATTAGAACAAAAGGTAGGTAAAGGGCAAGTTCACTCTCTCCACTTGAACTGCAACATTGACTGTCTCTGCCTTCAGACATTAGTACTCTTGATTCTCAGGCCCCATATGAGACTGGAACTGACATGATTGCCTTCCCTGGTTCTTAGGCTTTTGGGCTTGAAGTGGAACTACATCCCCAGCTTTCCAGAGCTTCCAATTTGCAGATTGTAGATCATGGGACCTCCAACATCACAGAAGCCATTCTCTCATAATAAATACCTGTTTCTGTTTTGGATCTGTCTCTTTGGAGAATCTGGTCTAAGACATTCTCTCACAGACAATTTCAAGCATCTTTAACTTTATTACTGCTGGGTCTATGGTTTATCACTAAGTAGCTCAAACATAATTTGATCATCAGTCTCATTGATAACTCTATGACAGCAGAGGGTGTCTCTAGCTTCTCTGTACCTTCCATGCAAAGCAATTGTCACCACCTCCAGATAATTTTTCCACCCCCATTGTCATAGCTGTAACTCAATCATTCCCTGAGATGGATGATTGCATGTGGATAGTGACATGGATAATGAGACAGTTTTCACTGACAGCTTTCAGGTAGTCCTTCCAAAACCAATGACTGGACTAAATTATTCAAGATGAATAGTAAATCCCAAGGCTTATTAGCAAAACAGGAACCCATGTTGGAGGTCATGGGGCCCCCAGAAAGATGTAGGAGAGGGGTTCCAACAGTCCCAAACAACTCTCTTATTCTCAAGTCATAATTTGTGCCCTAGGACTACATTTTTTATATAGAAATTACTTATTAACTTGCCTTTCACCCAAACATATATTTACTTATACTTTAATGGTAATTATTAGCAAAATTCAAAATGTTTTTGAGAACATTGCCTTTAGATCAGGTAGTCATTAGATAACTATTGAGACTTTCCCCAAATGTGGCTACCACTGTCTACTTGGGAGAACTTCCTGGAAAAAAAACTGTCTCATGAATTAGGTCAATTTCCCTGCAATGGAAATTAGCCATTTAGAAAAGGTGATACAAGATATGTGCTCACTTCGGTTGGCATGATGCCATTTGGGCCTTGGAAACATTCCAGTCAGTCTCAACTCACAGGCTAGGATTGCCTTAGACGTTATAGTGAAGAGTCAAAGAGTAGTCCGTATGATTACACAACCTGCTGGATTAATGCTATGGGCCAATTTCAATGGAGAAACTTGAAAAAGCCACCTAGTTTTCTAAGGTAGACCTTATTGGTTCATTAGACTTGCTCTGCTGGGACATTGATGGGCATGTTTGAGATTAATATTGTAGGTAGACTACATCTGGCTTTTTGGGATCCTACTGATACAGACTTAAATGCTATACAAGAAAAATGAAGGAATTTTATCATATTTTTCAGAGTAGCTGATCAGAGTAGCTGATTTAGTGTAACCTAATGGGGAACTTTATCAAAAACCAAGAGGATGCCAAAAGGATGGATAGACATTTTGGTGAAAAAATTCTCTGTAGAATCTCTTATGTCTCCATATTTTACAAGCAGAGACACCGAATGTCATTGTCCTGAACTGTCTTCAGGAATGTATACATAGATCATATCTTCCTCTGAGACAAAGAGTATGGATACTTACTGCCTAGTATAATAAACATAATATTTTCCTCAGAGCAAACAACAGACATGCATCTTGCCTGTTACTAAAGATTCATATTCCCTAAACTTGGGGTTCCTTTCCAGTGGAATATAATCCACTACATGCAAGTACCATCTGGCCCTCTAGGTGTCACCATATGAAAATGAGGACTCAGAGCATAGGAGCAAAATATATATTGATACTCTGGCTACTGCTGTTGTAATAAACTCTCCTTTGTTTCTGAGTGAAGGATCTCATGTCTTCGGCAGCATCCATGAAATTGTGGCATTCTTGTTAATTTGTTAACTTGTTAACTTGCAAATAAGGTAAATTCTGACCTAAGATAAATTCTTGATAAAGTCAGAAGTGTCACTTTTGGGTCAACACAAACAAGAATATTATATGCATGTTCTATGCCCACCTCCCCCCCTCTTTTTTTTTTTTTTTTTTTTTTTTTTTTACTTCTATTGACCAGCACCATACACTGAAAGGAACTGTTCCTTTGAATTGCTTCATGGAAGATAGCTCTCTACAGAATAGAAAAAAACTGGTAGTTCTGTTAAATAAGAGAGAAACAAGTTTTTTAATGAACTAACTCACTGAAATGTTGTGGTTTATTTGTTATAGTTATGGGAAGTGTGCATTAATTTGATCAAGAATGACAGATTAACAGTGTGACTGGCCAGACAGCACACATATAAGGTCTCCTGAAAATGGTTGTAAAAACCAGCTAGAGATGAGTGCCTAAGACAGTTCATCTTAGTAGGCAGCAGAAAGGTTGATTCTGTTTATTCATCTGCCAAGTTATATAAATGGCAATTTCAAGGCCTAAAAATCCCATACCCCCCTAATTTCTCTTGAAGTTTGGCATCTTGTCCTTGCTAGATCCCTGAACATTATTCTAGAACCTGTTGAGCAATAAAGGACTTGCCTATCTGTTATTGATTGTGTGTTTCCCCTAGAAAATGCTGTTTCTGCAGGGCAAGTTTTTGTGCTATTTAGGTATTCTTTGTTGATTTATAATTTCACACATCTTTATGATTACTCTATTTAATATAGAAATAGTACTGGATAAGGGTGCTACTGCAACTAATCATAGACATATGTGGCAATTTATCGATGGCTGAGCAACAGACTAACAATATTTTAGGATAGAATTCTTAGATAACTGTTATGTTACAAATATTTAGTAAAAATCACTGCTTACCACAATATGGAAAGTGGACCAAGATTTCACTAGACCTGTAGCTCTTGGGAAAATTAACTCTAAAAACAACAACAACAACAACAACAAAAAACATTATTATAGGTGGCATTGTTACAAAACCTGGACTGGATCCTGGCAGAAGAACCAAGCCACACTTGGAGACTTTGGAGGATCAGAGGTTTAACCCTGGTGGGCTCAGAGGAGGTTGTTCTCCAAAGGTCTGAGCCCCGAGCAAAAGCAGGGAGAGGAATTTATACCATTCTACTTCTGCATACTTGGTACTTTTGGTGCAGGCAGGAAATGGGGTATGAAAGAAGAACCCAGAAGGGCTTTGAGACAGGGACTGGAATTCTCTTGCTCATTTGGTTGGCCATCTTAGAGCACAGCTTTTCCCTATCAGCATTATTATTATTATTATACCTTTAGAATAGGATTCTAAGAAATAAGTTAGTTCATGCAAGAATTATCTGTTTTGAGAGCTAAAATGAGACGGAATAAAGAAATTAGTAGTGTAGCAAGATAGGGAGACTCTAATATCCAGAAGGGTAAATAAGACTAAAAACAGATTTAAGGCAGCAAAGTCCTAGTAGGATTTTTCTGTTAATACAAATGACTCAATCCTGAAGCATAGGTAAGGTATGGATTTAACTTGCCCTTTTAATTCTATTATTTTGGGTGGCCACAAGATAGCCACCATTAAAAGAGAGTAGAAGGTGTGGGAGACAAAAACCAAGAGATAAGACATATATGAAGAGTGTTTTCTTTTTAATGTGACTATTTACTTATTTATTTATTTTTGAGAGAGATAGTCTCAGCAGGGTGGGGCAGGGGAGAGGGAGGGAGAGAGAATCCCAAGCAGGCTCCATGCCCAGTACAGAGCCTGACACAGGGTTCGATCTCATGACCCTGAGATCTCACAACTCTGAGATCATGACCTGAGCAAAAACCAAGAGTCCAAAACTTAACTGACTCTGACACGCAGGTGCTCCTGAAGAGTACTTCTAAGAAAAGACTCTGGTATGGTTCCTGGTACCTACAACTGGTTAGAAGGAAAACCTGCCCAAGTTGTAGGCAATTTTATTGCCAAAAAAAAACCCAAATTCCTGACACAGAAAGCCTTTGGCATTTGTCAAAATATCATTCCTTAAACTATCATCAGCTCCCCAAACTTGCCTAAGCAGAAAGCCAACTACCAAAACTCTACACCCATCACAGATTATGTAACATTAACCCCCACCTCACCTGTGTCTAGGCAGGAAGGCAAGAAAGGAAAAGCCATGCAGACTGCAGTCCAAGTTCATAAAGAACAATGTTCTGAGTTGTTAGTTTCAGAGAACAGAGTCGGGTTCTAATTACATAGCTTCCACTGCTGCCAGAGCAGGTCTTCACGGTGTCCTCCCACAGGATTATATCCTTGGTGTGTTCTCCCATTCTTCTGTTCTCTGGATCTTGAGGCGGTTTTTCATTTTTTGTTTTTGTTTTTGTTTTTTTGTTTGTTTGTTTGTTTGCACACGCGTGTGTGTGTTTAAGATTTTATTTATTTATTTTTGAAAGATAGAGGGAGAGTGAGTGTGTGAGTGGGCAGCAGAAGAAAAAGGAGAAGCAAACTCTGTGTTGAGTGTGGAGCTGGGGTGGAGGGAGGCGGCGGGGGTGGTGGTGGGCGGGGTTGGTATGACAACCCAGAGACCATTACCTGAACTGAAGTCAAGAGTCACACGCCTAGCCAACTGAGCCACCCCAGGCGCCCCTGTTCAGGTGTTTTTATTATGAATGTCTTGTCCCTGCTCCTCAGCTGTAAAATGGATGGACATATATTGTCTTCTAGTTAATAGGACATAAGACCATAAGCGTATCCGACATGAAGATCTTGGATTTTGAGCAGAGGTCTCTGAGGCCTTGGGGACTATCTGAGTCAAAATTTAGAAGCAGTCTGATTGAAGGAAAGCAAGCTCCACATGGATACATTAGTGAGAAAAAGAATTTTATTGTGTTAAGTCACCAAAATTGGAGATTTCTTACAGTTTTACCCTAAATTGGTGATTCTCAAACTTATGTTCATTTTCAGTTCCTAAAAAAGCCTTTTTATACATTTTTTTACTTGTCACTCCTTCTGTTAAATTTTAACACCATAGATATACTCTGTATCTCTTTGTGTACCTCTACCCGCCAAGAACCAGCTTTTGTCCCCTTGGGGGCGCCATTGCCCCAGTGGAGAACGCACTGCTCTTCAAACTCCCCACCTATCCCTGCATACTAATAGTTTCAACTTTGTTTCAAGTCCTTGAACTTACCAAACTCTTCTTAAGTTTACGAACTTTCTGGCTTATCATTTTTTCCGTGAACACTCTCAATTTCAATCTTTGCATTATTGATTTTCTCTAATTTTTCAAAATATTTCTTAACATTTCCTTAAATGTTAGTTTCACAGAAAGAAACCTGATTTTAAAGTGGTTCCGCCACTATAATTCTTTGTACTCTTCTTTCATGGTATGTATGACAATTTGTAATGATATATTTGCCTGTTTTTATTCTTAATGTTTATTTCATTCACTATTGTTGGGATAGGGAAACTGAAGGGATCCAAAAAAAGACCACCTTTCTTGCCCTTTTTCCTTCTTCTATTCTTGCTAAGATCTGTACCCCCTGGCTTTCCACACCCGTTAGAGTACTGATAATGCATGTTCTCCTTATAAAGTTCAAGGAGTTCATGATTTTGGGGGGGCTTCCAGTATAGTCTAAAGAGTGACTGGGCAAAGTCATCATGAATGTTTTCTAAGAATATTGACTCAAGAGACCTTGATGCCTAGATCGTTGGCTACAGGGCATAACTGACTTATGGAAGACAGGTGAACACTCGCCCTTGTTTTGACCCTTTCACATACACCAGACCATAATCCTCCATAAAAACCCCAGGCTCCAAGCGAATATGCCACTCTCTCTCATTTCCTTTCTGAGTTCTCCAGACACTCCAACTACTATACTCCAGCACTTATGTTACTCAAGCAACTCTGCTCTAACTCCTCTCTGTTCACATTTGATTTCCATCCTGCACAGAGCCAAGGGCTTTTTTGACTGATCTCGTGGGATCTTGAGTGATCCCTGGGTCCTCTGACCCAGCCAGACTGCATCAATAGGACACTCCATACATTCTTAGAACTTAATGTTGAAATAAAACTTCTAGACCCAAGACAGAGCCACTGCAGCCCAGGATGCCCTGTCTGCAAAATGAAACTTAGGTAACTTTTGTTACCATTTGTTGTTTGTGACCATTTGTTGCCATTGTGAATGTTCCACATTACCAGATATACAATATATACAGCCAACCACTTCCCAACTGCCAAATATCTATAATGGTTTCCTTGTTCTAAATAAGGTCAGATATGCAAGCTAGACAAACAATTTAAGCCAAATACTCTTTGTTTAATCCCTGATTGACTTGCTGGGCTTAAAGGAAATCTCTGATCCCCTAGCCAGTCATACTTTTTCTGCATTGCTACTTCCAGCAATCTACAAAACTTCTGTTTGCCCAACATTCCTTGAGAAGAGTGCCCCCCTGCTTGTAAGGAGCGATATTCTCCAATCCATGGATTGTATTCTCTTGAATAAAGGACATCAAATTCACTACTCAATTCCTTACTTTTGTCATTTGATATTACCCAATTAATATTGAAGAGTATTATAAAAAAGTAAATGTGAAAAAGGAAAGGAAGGAAGGATAGAAGGAAGGAAAGAATCTATAGTAGGTCAATTCCACTCTTCTTTTTTAATCTTCTTTTCCTCTCCACTTCCTCTTTTGATTTCTAGAGTTCAAAGTTATACCCAGTATAGAGGAAGAAAAATAATTTTCCCTCCACCCTTCTGAGTTCAAGGCTGAGAGCTCTTGTAATAAAAGATTAGTTAACAAGAGAAAAAAAAAATAGAAGTTTATAAACAAATATACCTCATGCATACAAAGGAGATACCCAGGGTATATGAGTAACTAACTCTCCAGTCTGGACTGAGCCACCACCTTAAATACCATTTTCAACTAAAAACAAAAGAAAGAAAGTATGTATTTTGGGGCAGCTCTGGGAGTTTACCAGGAAAAGCAGACCAAACAAGGGTAAGATCTGTTATATCATTAAGTCAGTGTTTTCTCCATTGATAGAGTTTTAGGTCATACAGACTCATCTTTCTCTTTATGGTACAGACAGGGAGATACTCTTAAAAATGGAGATTTCCTTTATAAATATAATTTTCCTTAATCAAAGAGCAACTTCTTTCTTTTTTTTAAATTTTATTTTTTGTCAGAGAGAAAGAGAGAGCACAAGCAGACAGAGTGGCAGGCAGAAGCTGAAAGAGAAGCAGGCTTCCTGCTGAGCAAGGAGCCAGGGACTCCATCCTGGGACCCCAGGATCATGACCTGAAGCAAAGGCAGTGGCTTAGCCAACTGAGCCACCCAAGCACCTCTAAAAAAGCAACTTATACTATTCTTTTCAGAGCTTCTCTTATGTCTGTAGTTTCTCAAAAATAATCAGTTCAAGATTATTGTGCCAAAATGACATATTTGGGGAGGCATATTGTGCTACCTTTCACAACTTATGTGCTTTGTTGCTCTGTGGCATCAACTTATGGCATAATTGACCTAACAATAATCAATATTACTGGATAGTTTTAATCATATAGTCATTTGATGCTTCACAATCAGACTAAGGCCCCAAATCCAGAAGCTGTACTGAAAGTGGTATACAGTTCCCTAGTGAAGATGTGGAGGTCTCATACCAAAACCTCAGCTGTCTGTGCTGTGAATCTCTTATTGGAGTAGTCCAAGGACTCTACATAATGTTTTCTGTTGTTGTTGGTTAGCTTGTTCTTCTATAACAGGGCTCAGAACACTATGGCATATGGGCCAAATCTAAGTCAGGGCCTGTTTTTGTAATTAAAGTTTTATGGGAACACAGCCAAACTCATTTGCTTCTGTGTTGTCTGTGGCTGCGTTTGCACTACAAGTGTGGAGTTAAGTAGTTGTATTATAAGAGTAGGGTTGAATAGTTGCCCTATATCAGCAGAGTTTAATAGTTGCAGTACAGACCCAATGGTTCTCAAAGCCTAAAACATTTGCCCTCTGGCCATTTGCACGAACAGTTTGCTGACTGCTGCTCATAACATTATTGGATCTGCTAGATTATACACCCCAAGTGGCAAAGCTGTTTGTACTGCAGCCTACATCTGCTGCTGAACCTTTTTTGCTCTGGACCCCACTTGAGACTGGCAGCCTTATAAGTCACCTGATAAGTGAATCAGAGCAAGCAGTGGAACTCCTTCTTAGTGACAGAAATATCCAATATCCTGGCATGTTCTAGATCATTGGAAATGAAAAACTTTGAAAGTTTCATAAATGTGGCAGGCCTTTTGTTTCAGCAAGCCCTTGACTTAACAAGGCCTATGCAGTATTTGCTACTTCTGCTTACCAAGTCCTTAACAAAGAGTCAGAGGGATGTTCTGTAGAATAACCAGATAATCATGATCCCTTCAGACTACAATGTGACAGAGTAGAGCAGAATTAACGCAGTCCTTGGCCAAGTTCATGTACTATTTACTGTCCATTTCAACGAAATGTGTTTGATTTTGTTTTTTGGTTTTATTTGATTTTCCCTCCTGAGAAAATTCCTGCATTTAGAAATGAAATGCATTTACTAAATTAACATTTATTATATTAGCTTTCTATTGCTGCTATAACTAATACCACAAATTTAGTGGCATAAAATGACACAAGTTTATCATCTTGCAGTTCTGTAGATCGTAAATCCAGCACAGATCTTACTGGACTAAGATTAATGGCGGGGGCGGAGAGGAGTCCTTTCTGGAAACACTAGAGAAGTTTCCTTAACTTTGCCTTTTCCAGTCTCTAGATTTTCCCTACTTTTTTTGGCCTCCTCCTTCCCTGTTTAGAGCCAGCAATGTTGAGCTAAATCCTCTCACACTGCTATCTCTGTGGTTCTCTTCTTCGTTACTCTTCTGCTTTTAAGCACCCTTTGGGCCCACCTGAATAATCTAGAATAATACTCCCATTTTAAGGTCTTCTGCTTAATTCCATCTGCAACATTAATTCTCCTTTGCTATGTAACCTAACATATTCACAAGTTCTGGGGATCAGGATGTATACATCTTTGTGGGGACTTTATTGTGCCTACTACAACATATACCAAGTGTAGACTCTGTCTGGTTTTGTTCTAGAAAACACACCAGATCTGGCACAATAGCTGTGAGAATGGGTCTGTCACATAGTTAAATACATGAAGCTTCATTGTCATTTACAATGACGTATCTGAATTTTCTTTCAGGTTACTATTTGGGAATTCAATAAGTATATAAATAAGGATGACAAAACTTAATTTTTTTTTAGTCTTTGAGTTTGGCATCACTCTTTACCATTTGACTTGAAATACAGTTTTTCTGATTTATTCTCCCAGCAGGGAAGAAGAAGCATTATGAGAGATTTCTGCTTATACTTTTCTACCAAAATCATTCTCATTCTCATAGCAGGAAGTCGGTGTAAGGGTTCTGTGAGCTTCTATGTATAATCATGTTAACATACTTAGGAACTGGGAAATGACCACAGAGGGGGTGGATGGATCTGTTGGATCTGCTGTAGATTGAGGTGGCCCAGGAATCTATCATATAGCTCTACGCCCTCAACCCACTCTAAACCATAGATTATGATGATGTTTTGTTTTTTATTTTGCCAAATTTAGCTCAGACTCCTTCCCAACAGCTCTAGTAAGATCTGTAAATTACTTGTTCTACAATATGTGTGACTTTGGATATTGGATATAGGTCATTTGGGGGAAGAACGGAGGAATCACTCCTGTATACCCTTACTGTTGTACCAGAATCCTTCAAAATAAGGACCTGATTTGCCTTTTAACCTGCATTCATAAGATTTCCAAAAAGGAGGCATATCTTTTGCCAACAGAGATATTTCTCTGCATAGACATTAGTGATACAGAATATATTATTAACAATATACACTATGGTAGGGCAAAATTCCAAGTTGGGCCCCAAGATTTCTGCCCTCTAGTATATACATCTTTGTGTAATTCCCTCACCTTGAGTAGGTAATCTAATAGACTTTTGATTAATCTAAAGGGGGATCATCTGAGCGGGTGTGATCTATTTTGATGAACCCTAAAAGGGGACTGAGACCTTCCTGAGGTTGGAGAGACAGGAAGTATTGGAAGATTCCTGACAGCCTCTATGAACTAAGAACAATGCCTGGCCAACAGCAAGCAAGAAAAGTGGATCTCAACCGACAACCACAGGCAACTAAATTCTGCCAATACCTAAATAGTTTGGGCAAAGACACTAGATGCAATGACATCTTGACAAACACCTTGATTCAATTTGTTGAGACCCTCAACAGAGGACCCAGATAATCTGTGCCTAGACTCCTAACACAGAGAAATTGGGAGAAAATAAAATTGTGTTAAGAAACTAAGTTTGTCACAACCTGCTACGAAGAAATAGAAAACTAATGCACATTTCATACATTTAGCATGTTTTAATAATTATCCTGCTAATGAACTAAGCAAAGTGTTATAAAAATGTTTCTGGTGAAATTAAACAAAATCGGTCTGGTACTCCATGTATTATTAAGAATGTGTGTGTGTGTGTGTGTGTGTGTATGATTTTAGTTACTTTTCTATTAATCTTTTTAATTAATATAATTGCTATAGTCTGAATGTTTGTATCCCCTGCTCAAATACATGTGTTGAAATCCTAACCCCCAAAGATCATTAGAAGGTAAGATCTTTGGGAGTTGCCTAAGTCATGAGGATAGAACACTCATGAAGGGGACTAGTGCCTCATAAAAGAGGCTCCTAAGGGATCCCTAGATCACTCTGTCCTCATGTAAGGACACAGTGGTTATGAACAAACAACACCCCCATCAGACTGTGACCATGTTGGGTGCTTGATCTTGAACTTCTGGCCTCTAGAACTGTGAGAAATAACATTTTTCTTGCTTATGAACTACCTAGTCTGTGGTATCTTGTGATAGCAACCTAAGCAGACTAAATTATCATAATCAACACAACTGTGACATTTCTTTGTGGTGTTTTTATGAGCATATGAAATACTTGGCTTCTATTTTCATACACTTACATTTATTCAGATATATCAGAAGTAAGAATGTTTCAGGGTCTATTTTATATTTTAATTACCAGCATTTTCTTGCATAATGAACACAATTGTATTTTGTCCTCTTTTTTTTTTTTTTACTACTATGCTTAAATGTGAGTCAAATAAATTTGTCTACTTGTTTTAAGGAAATTATTTTGCCTTCATATTTGTTACAGTTATAGTTTGAAGAAAACCAGATATTATTTTATTTTTTCTCTTTTTAGAAGTAGGTATATGATATTCTCCTTACATCAATTTAAATATATAATATTCCATTCTACACTCTATTTAAATGCTCTTTTTCTTTTACTCTGCCTGATTTTACATACAACTTTACTTCTAGACTATCTTTTATTTTTATTTATTTTTTTTTTAGACTTTAATTTTTTTTATTTTTTATAAACATATATTTTTATCCCCAGGGGTACTTTTATTTTTAAAAATTAAGGGGCACCTGAGTGCTTCAGTTGTTAAACGTCTGCCTTCAGCTCAGGTCGTAATCCCAGGATCCTGGGATTGAGTATGCTTCTCCTTCTCCTGCTTACCCTGCTTGTGTTTTCTCTCTTACTGTCCCTCACTGTCTAATAAATTTAAAAAATTATTTAAAAAAATAAAAATCCCTATAGCCAGCTAACAACTAATATGAAAGAAACATCTAAGCATCTACTGTTCATTGACTTTACTGCCGAAGTCTTCTGCCTGGTGATTATAAGACTAATAACTGTTTCAGGTTACTTACCATGGTAACACAAGTCAGTGGGAGAACTAGGTGGACTTAAACATAATTCATTACTTTTGGACCATATCAATGATATTTCATGTGTGTGTGTGTGTGTGTGTGTGTGTGTGTGTGTATGAGTAGGAATGAACAAAATGACAGAAAAATTCAATTATCTGTCCCTGAAAGTGAGAGTGCTATATAAAAGAAAATTACCCTTAGATATTGCAATGCTGATGCAAATCATAGCAAAATAAAGCACAAAAAGGATTTTGAGTTTCCAAGTAAGGCCAATCAATCAGACATCATCATACAAAATGCCTGAGGTGTCATGAAAACTCAGAAATATTAAATTTGTTTATATGGAGTATTCCTTACAGCTTCTAATTCATTATCCTACACATTTACTGTATGCAGATATTTCTTACTTTATCGAGAATAGAGTAGAATGCATTGGTGCTTTCTCTCTCCAAAATACAACTAGACAGAAATACAGATTTAAGCAAGAATGTTTACATATACAAATTTGTTTTTCTTTGTCTCAGGAAAAAACTCCCCTGATTGAGATTTCATATATGCCATGACAGCCAGGTCAGAATTGAACTAGAAATGATTGAAGGAGAAGACCTTCGTAGTGAAAAATACATAATTTATGAAGGCATAGTTGAGTTTATAAAGTTCAGAGAAAATGAAGAGCTTTGTTAACTCCCGTGAGAAATGAGGAAAAATTGGGGTCTATCAAGAGATGAAATTGTTTAATTAATAGTATAACTGGAGTATGTGTTTGAAAAAGGGCTTGGGTAATTAGGTCATTTAAAATAATCCTCCTGAATACAATATAGATTATTACTCTAATTATCAGATGAAAAGCTAAAAACTGTAATGTAAGAATGGAATTTAAAAACTTACTTAAAAAAACTTTCAAGAAAAAAAAAAAAACTTTCAAGAGGAAAAAAGTTTTCCTCATTATTTATTCCAGTTTCCTGTCTCAGTGCTTTTTTTTCTTTTCCTTTTCCTGGTGATGACTCAAACTTAGATAAGGTAAACACATCATGGATAGTGGGAGTGGGTTTTTCAGGCTGTGTGTGGTTTCCACATTACAGTCTGAGAGGCAACACGGCAAACTATTTGAGAGCATGGTCTCTAGAACCAATCTCCCTGATTTCTAATTCCAGTTTAAACACTTATTAGTGTCTGATCTTGGAAGGTTAATTAATCTATGATTCCTCACCCATGAAATATAGATTGTGGGATCTATATCATAAGGTTATTATAAAGGTCAAATGAGGTAATACCTTCAATGCATGTAAAAACAGTGCTGTGTGTTTATTAAGATCCATATTTAAAAAGAAAAGGAAAGAATCAGCAGACTCCAAATATGATCACTTGTGCTAAGCCCACTAAGACTTAATACCCATCCTACATGTAGTTACAACTTCCCCTCAGGAATGTAATCCTAACCGGTTGGTGTGGAATCTTCTGGTCAACAGCAGTGAGGTAATGGACCACTAACCTCCTTCTTTATATTTGCACTAGATAGGTTACCTAAGTCTGAAATATACTTTCATTTGTTTGTTCATGATTTCATTGTTCAGGCATTAAAACCTATCCCTTTCTGTAACTCTTTGGGACTCCTTTCTATCTGCTAATTAGAATGCTGCCCAATTCATGAATCATTCAATAATGCCAATTAGATCTCCAAAATTACTAGCCTGAATTTTTGTTAATTAAAAGATTTGGTGGCAGTGGTGGGATTTGAGGTGAACTTCTGACATTATGGGACAATGAAAAATACAAGCATAGTTTCCACAAACTCCTTTTTGAGAGAAATCAAAACTCTCTCACCATTGCTGAGGGCTGTTAGCTAAGTTCTTAATTCTGAGCTTGCTTTCTTTGGATTAAGCTCCTGATCCAATTGACTTTGTAGCCAGTTCTATATTTGTGTGGAATCACTAGTTCCACATTGGGAACTTCTGATAGTTTGGACCACAATTCCCAATTTGATTGGTTACCCTAGTCCTCAGTTTTCTCCCCAGATTTCACACTGGGAACTACTTACTGTGGTTCTCCATTTTTTTTGGAATCAGTCTGCAGTTCTCATTTGTTTAGGACTGCTAGTTCAGTCTGTCCTTCAGTTCCAATTTCCACATTTGGAATTGTTGGAGGTGAAGAATTTAGAGGTATGGTTAGAACCAAAATCTGTGGACTGCTTCTAATACAGAGTAAAAATACAGAGTAAAAACTTTAGAGTCTATAAAGTTTCAGATAAATATAACTAAATCTCATCTTAAATTGCCTCAATCTCTATTAAAGCCTGAGGCTGCATAAAGCCTCACTCTAATAGCAGAAGATCTATTTGCCCAGGGGCTAATCATTCCTTGCACCACCTCCCAATATAGACCCTTCTTGCCAGTTCAGAAAGGGATGGTAATTTCTCTAGCACTTGAGTTCCTAACAACATAGTTATTCTCCACTTCTCAATTGATCTAAACCCAAAACTCCTTTGTTCAAGTCCCACTAGACTCACAACAGTTCATTGTTATGAACTTTAGTCTTTCTCCATCCCTGTAGACCTCCACAGGCAATATCTATCTACCTTTACTTGGAACAATCAATGATAGAGCTGGGTAACTACACCTCAGTGGTTCATTGAAGCCCCTTTTTATTTCTTCCAAGTACTCCACCTCGATTTAAGCACCCTTCATTTCCCTGGGAAATAGAACTTATTGCAATATTTAAACAACCTCCTACATCCTTCAACATGATGACAGTCTGCTCCTGGATTATATAAATTAAGATGGACAAGCAATGATTGTAAATTAAACAGTTGGGGCTATGGGAAACCCAGGAAGGCCACTTTTTTCCTCCTAGCTTTCTTTCTTGCTTTCTTTCTTTCTTTTTTTTTTCTTTTTAAGATTTTATTCATTCATTTGACAGACAGAGATCACAAGTAGGCAGAGAGAGAGAGGAAAGCAAGGCTCCCCACTGAGCAGAGAGCCTAATGTGGGGCTTGATCCTAGGACCCTGGGATCATGACCTGAGCTGAAGGCAGAGGCTTTAACCCACTGAGCCACCCAGGTGCCCCTCTTCCTAGCTTTCTTGAAAGCCTATCTTTTGGTTTTTACATTCCTTCACCCACTATGGTGCATTTATGAATAGGCAATTATGAAGAGATTTCTATAAAACTGCTAAGACATCTTATTGTTAATATCTGACCAGTTGGCCCACAATCTTACAAAAACTATTTTTGTCCATGGAGACCTCAGACCTCCTCCCTCAAGGCTGTTTAAACACCTAAAGTTAGACTTCATTCATCTGCCACTTAGTATGGGTTATCAATATATTCTTTTTTTTTTTTTTTTTTTGTCAGAGAGAGTGAGCACAGGCAGACAGAGTGGCAGGCAGAGGCAGAGGGAGAAGCAGGCTTCCTGCTGAGCAAGGAGCTTGATGTGGGACTCGATCCCAGGACAGTGAGATCATGACCTGAGCCGAAGGCAGCCGCTTAACCAACTGAGCCACCCAGGGGGCTCAGGTTAACAATATATTCTTGTTAGGTATGTTTTCCAGATGGTTTTAAGCCTTCCTTTGCCACAAGGCTGATGCCCTTATAGTGGCAAAGAAACTGTTTGAAAATGTGTGTCTCATTTGGGGTATACCTTCTACAATCTCTGGTGCCCGAGGTACCCACTTCACTGGGTAAACCATAGGAACCTTAACAAAACCCTTGGAAACTTCTTGGAATTAACACTGTTCCTATCACCCTCAATCATCAGGCAATGTCAGGAGAACTAATGGGGTCCTCAAACTCAAAACTTTCTAAACTTGCTGAAATTACTGGATTCCTTTGGCCTAAGGATCTGCCTCTGGTTTTTATGATTATTTGAAGTGTGCACTTTGGAAAACTTGAACTCCTTCCACATGACATACTCCCTGGTAGAATAGTGTCTATTGATACATAACCTTCTTCCAATCTTTGGTGTCTCATGCTAGTATAACCAGATACCTTTGCTAAAGCCTATCATCAACAGGTTTGATAGTTTCCCTGGACCCCAATTCCAAGGGTCCTTTTGGTTACAGACTAGAGCCTGGTAATTAGGTATTCTGGAAACAGTCCTTCAGCCCCAGTGGAAAGAACCTTACCAAGTGCTCCACCACTGACACTCGTGCAAAATTAAATGATATTAAGCCTTGGGCACACATATCACAACTAAAGAAGTCTCTATCTGTCATCTGGCCTTATAAAGATGCTAGAGACCTCTGAATCAAATTCATCCAGAAGAAAAGTAGCTGACATCAAGGTAGACTGTTTCCACACAAGACATCATACTTTAACTAAATGTGAAAATTTTACTCTCTTTCCCTCTTTACTCTAGCATTGGCTTAGAAAGATAATGTCTATCTGTATCTCCCAGTCCATTGCTCAAGCAGATTACCTTTCAGATTGTTGGACTTGTAAAAAATTCTGATCTATCTATAGTGCAACAGATCCCCTGGTCCTCCCTGTGAAGGAGAATATTTCTTCTGTACCCAATGTCACTGTAAACTATAATTGGCCCTCCCCCCTGCGCCTTAGAACTTTCTTACTGAGTTTCACTTTTACAACCAGAATATCCAAAACTTTGTTTTTACTTTCTGATTATAACTATACATCCCTAATTAGATGCAATTACTATATAAATCTTAGTACATTTGTACCCCCTGTTCCTATGATTATCTAGATCAGATCTGCCCCTATTCACTGAGATATAATACCAGCACCACTCATCTTCACAAGGTATTTAGAATGACTCTATTTGAGGCTAGAAGATTTTCTTCCCATATGTGCTAAAAGCCTGCCTGATCCCTGGCTAGAAAGGGCAAATACAGCAATCCTTGTGAATGAATCTATTAACAGTACCTCCTTAAAAAGAATGATTTATGTTCCAATAGGGTTTGTCTTTGTCTTTGGTGGTTATCTTTCTCCTTGGACCTATGGATGTCTAGGTGACTAGTACAAAGCCACACAATGCCTCTTAGGGTATCTAACTGTGCCCCTAATTTTTCACAAGTAAACTAAGATACCTCATTGGTCAAATGCCTGGGTTTACCTTTTTTTAGTTAGAAGGACCTATCAGACAGAAGGACTCAGGATTTGTTTCCTTTGGCAGAGTCATAGTTCCCTGATTCGGAGTAAATGCAAATGAGAATGTACTCAAAAAAACCTCTTTGGGCACCTGGGTGCCTCAAGTATTAAGCACCTCCCTTCAGCTCAGGTCGTGGTCCTAGAGTCCTGGATGGATTCCCGCTTCAGGTTCCCTTCTCGGTGGGGAGTTTGCTTCTCCCACTTCCTCTGCCTGCTGCTCTGCCTGCTTGTAATTCCTCTCTCTCTCTCTCTCTCTGCCTCTGTCAAATAAATACATAACAATCTTAAAAAAAGAAAAGAAACCCCTTAATTATTGAAAAGATGGCAGATTCTATTGCTAAGAATAGCTGCCCAACAAAGATCCTTAGACTCTGGCCAAAGTTGTCCTTGATAATACAATAGAATAGCCCTTGATTATTTTTTAGCCAAATAAAGAGGACTCTGTTGTGGTCAGCATCACCTGCTGATTAACACTTGCGGGGAACTTTAACTCAATTATAAAAGATCACTAAGCAAGCCATTTGGCTTAGAGAAGTGATACCTTCAGAGGGGGTCTTTTATTTGATTTTGGTTGATTTGGGTCTTAAGGACCATGGCTCCAAAGTGCACCAAACACTGGGAATTATCCTGCTTATTACAATCATAATGATGTCCTGGGGCATTGTTTACTCTCAAAAGCTTCAAACTCATGTATGCAGCCACTAACCACGAAGCAAATGGTATTCCTAGGACTGGAACATTAGAGAAATGAAGAGAATGACCAAATCAAAGATTGTGAACCTGAAGCTATGACCTTGTTAACATCACAGGGGTTAAGTAAAAACACCCTAACTTACAGATGCCACACAAAGGAACAACAGAACTGTGACAACAGCAGAACAGTAGTTGAGAGTGGTGCTAATGCCTTTAATTTTGATTACACTCTTTCAATTAAGCTGAGAGTCTGATCAAAAGGGGGGGATTGTTAAAAAAAGAAATAACACATGATGTGATGAGTACTGAGTGTTATATGCAACTAATGAATCAATGAACACAACATCAAAAACTAATGATGTACTGTTTGTTGGCTAATTAAATTTAAATTAAAAAAAAAGAAAAAGAATAGACAGGCCCCAAATGGAGTCACTTGTGCTAAACCCATGATGACTTAATACCTAACTTAACTGCAGTTACACTCTTCTCCAGGAATATAGTCTTAACTGGTCAGTTTGGAACTTTCTGATTAACATTAATGATGTAATCTGCCCACACAGTCTCCTACCATAGGTAGGTTGCCTGGACCTGAATTTTTTTTTTTTTTTTTATAATTTCCATTTCCAGACTTTAAAAACGTTTCCTTTTCATTTCTATTTCTTAGATGGGATGCTGCCTGATTCATTAATCATTTGATAAAGCCAATTAGATTTTCAAATTTACTCAGTTAAATTTTTGCTTTTTAACACATAGTAAGATGTAGTAAATAAAAATAAATAAATTTACTTCTTTTATATTTAGTATACCACATAATGTAACAATCACCATATCAACTTCAAAGAAAGATATTGATATGAAATTTGGTATGATATATGATTTTAGAAAAAGTCATCACATTTGAAATAACTCAGCATGAAATAAGCCAAATTTGTGAAATGTATCATAGTAATTATACAGACAATAGTAAGTTTTCATTAAGATACTATAAAGAAAGGAAACATACTTATACCAAAGCTCATGGTACTGATCAGGTTTACCATTATTTCACCCTTGCTCAAAGGTACCTCGAATATGCATAGAGACAGTGACCTCAGTCACTTTAGCAGAACAATTTATAATCACTATATTTAAGTGATATAAAATATTAGGAAAAAACAAATACCAAAACCAAAGATGCTTACATAGTTTTTTAATCTTCTTTATATCAAACATACGAATGCTTTTAATATCTTTGTGTATATCCATATTTGAAAGTTATCTCACATTTTTGATAAACAATAAAGACAAACATTGAGGGCTCTGCAAGTTTACAGACACTTGTAAGTTAAGATAATTTCTGAAAAGTGTTTCTATTATGTAACAGTGTTTTGGTAGTAACACTAAACTCTGCTTAGTACAAAACAAGGATTTAATCATAGCCTAAGCCTACTCTCTTCATTAAAGTCTCACTAATGAGCAACTGTGAAGGCAATATTTCATTCTGAAACAGGAAGTTTGTACTTTCAAATTTAAATACATTTAAATTAGCATTTAAATGTATCCTATAAACATATATCAGGCAGGGTTATTATTCAAATAGTATTGATGAAGTTCTAGAACCTAGGTGAGGTTTGGTGGGCTGAGGTCCGGAGCCGATAACCAAGAAAGAATTCTTGAGACATCTTTGGTGCAAAATGGTGGTTTATTAAAGCATGGGGACAGGACCCATGGGCAGGAAGAGCTGCTGCCCCAGGTTGAGAGGGATGGCAGGTTATATACCTTGCGGTTGGGGGAAGGTGAGGAGAAGGCATGGGAGGTTTCAACAGAGTTTTCACATGTTAAGGAGGGCCTACAAGGTGCTGGGGCGGGGGGGGGGGGGCTTATGGCTTGATCAATGTCATCTTTAGTTTAGGCATTAACATCAAGATGGTTGGGAGATTCTTGGTGGGGGATTATGATCCTGCTATCATTTACATTCCCTTCTACCTCAGCCTCCTCCAGTTTATGGTGGGGAGGGAGACATTAGGGTTTCAGGAACTGAGAGTTATTTGCCTCTGGAAATTTGTGTTATTGATAAGTTAACCTCCCTGTTTAGGTCTCTAGGACATCTGTAGAGCAAGGGAGATTCCTGTTCTGCAGGACTGCGATCCCTGCAAGTTAACTATTTATTGTTTTATGGCAGTCAGGGGTGCCTGAGGAATACTACACCTATTACGGAGGGGTGTGGGTGAAGAGGGGGTGCAAGGCGCCAGCTTTTGCTTTGTCCTCAGCCAGCCTCCTGCTCCCTCATCAGTATGATCATTATTGTTGTAATTATTATGTACCATTTAATGAACATTTACTGTGTATTTGGAGTCTTGCTAAATACAGTGTGTTTAATTCCATGGATTTCTGATGACTGTTTTCCTGTAAAAACACAGAATATATTATACATCTCACTTCAAGCATAGCAATCTGATGTATTTTTAATTGTTACTTTTTAACAGTTTTATATATTCTTTAGAATTTAAGAACTCAGGAGAAGTTAGTTTTTAAAATTATAAGCCATTCATTGGTTGGTTTTCTATTCTTCTGTGAATTTTGTGGGTTTTATTCTGAAATGTCTTTTTCAAAAAAATGAAACATGTTTAATATTTTTATATTTTTTCTAATTATTTGATTAATGTTCTTTTTATACTGTAAGGACCTATTTAGAAACTGTCCCTGCTCCCCTTCCCCCAGGGGATTTACTTGGAGACAAGTCCCGGAAACCAGCTTCAGGTAACAAAGCCCAGATACAAAGGTGGGTCAGGCCAGGTGGAGACATTGGATCAGTGGGGGTGATGCATACTGTCTCCCTGGTTACCAAGGAGTATGGGCCCCGCCTTTTGGGCGCCAATCCCAATCAAGGTGTAATAGGCTGGTTCAAATATCTACTAGTTGGTCACCTAACATCACTGTGCAGCTTTCTCTGTGTGTTACAATCTCATTGGCCACCTGTGCGTGGCCAGTCCCAACCACATGGCTTTTGCCCTTAAAAGCTAGTCTGTGAAACAGAGAAGGGTCGCCCTCTCTTATAAGAGGTGCAGCCCTGAACGTTCGGTTAGATTCTTGATGCTTGGCCCGAAATAAAGCTTTGCTTGACCTTCACTTTGTATCAGTCTCGCTCCTTTAATCACGGACCCATTATTGGGGCATAACAATACAATGCAATTTTCTATTTTTGTCTATTATTTATATTTTATAACTTTAATTCAAATATATTCTTATTAATTTGGAAAAAACACCACAGTTGCTATTATTACATAATGGATCCCTACAAAATAATATTGAATATCATAAGTGAAACATTGTTTTTTATATCCAAAATTGCTTTTTATTTTGGTTAGATTATCAAATATTTTGCTTGGTAATCTTTCAGTGCTTTCCTTTAGTTGCATGACTTTGATATCAATGCATTTGTTGAGACAAAACCTCATTGAAGAGCTGAAACAGCCACATTCAACCACTTCCCTTGTTCCCATGAAAGTCTATAAAAAAACAAATAAACGAAAAGTCATCATGGAATTAATGTCACTGAACACCAAACACTGTCAGTATTAAATATTATAGTTGGAAGTGTGTTAACTTGGACATTTCTTTAAAATGAAGAAATTTGCTAATCTTGTAAGGATTTATTTAGCCAGAGCACTTCCATCCGGTTAAACAATAACTTTGTTGTTTAAAACTTAAACTGTCCCTGCTCCCCTTCCCCCAGGAGACTTACTTAAAAACAAGTCCCGGAAACCAGTCCTAGGTAACAAAGCCCAACAAGGGTGGGTAAGGCCAGGTGGAGACATCCGATCAGTGGGGGGGCGCATACTGTCTCCCTAGTTACCAAGGAGTATGGGCCCCACCCTTTGGGCACCTTTTGGGCACCAATTCTGACCAAGGTGATAGGTTGGTTCAAATATCTACTAGGGTAAATTGTAATTCAATTGGTCACTTATGTGTGACCTAGCATGACTGTGCAGCTTTCTCTGTGTGTTACAATTTCATTGGCCACCTGTGTGTGGCCAGACCCAACCACATGGCCTTTGCCCTTAAAAGCTAGTTTGTGAAGCAGAGAGAGGTCACCCTCTCTGTAAGAGGCGCAGCCCTGAACGTGCGGTTTGATTCTTGATGCTTGGCGCGATATAAAGCTTTGCTTGACCTTCTCTTTGTATCAGTCTTGCTCCTTTAATCACGTACCCATTATTGGGGGACCTAACAATGTCAAATCATTTAATTGGATTTATCTTTCAAAGACTTTGGTTTAAAAATAAAGAAATCTTTCTAAATCTTGCTGTTTTAAATCATCTCAGTGAAACAGTGATCACATTGCTTATGAATAAAATATTTTGTGGTACAAGATGTTAGGCTAAAACCCCACAAGTTTAACAGATAACAACTCAATAAGATACTGAATTATGTTAACATTATTGGTCATCTTATAGCTAAAAATAATTTATCACTGCATTAAGGTACATTTCACTTTTGTGTATGTATATGTGTGTGTGTTTATATATACATACATGTACACATATGTATACACATACAGGCACATACACATTACATATACACGTATGTATGTGCATATAAAGAATAACATGTGTTTACATGTATATCATATAACAGATAACATATATGTACATGTATATAGATGAATAAAAATAAACAATATAAAAGCACAGGTAATGGACACTAAATTTTTCTATTAATAGCTATTTTGCACTTTGATATTTGAATGATTTCCTATTATAAATTCATATTGAAGTCCATTTCCAGAACATTTACTAATAGTTAAATTGTGTTTGCTAAAAGCTTATGGTAACTTTAAACATAAATAAATATTCAATTAAATGCTGAATAAACTTCGGAAATGTGAATGCTACAGTTTATAAAAAAAATTTTTGGAGGTTATTTCTATTTTATTAACAAGTAATTAGTTTTGTAAATGTTAAATAACAGATGTTTTTCTATTATTTATTTAGTCCTCCTCACCACCCCCTTACGGTGGTAACAGTTTGCTGAACTGCAATATTACATCACGACCACAATATTAACATTGATACAATCCAACCATTTTACTCAAATTTCTAATTTTGCTTATACCCATTTATGTGTGTGTGCCTGTGCGTGTGGGTGCATTTAGTTTGCCACAAGTTTATCACATGTGTAGGCTCATGTGTCTACTAACCCAGTCAAGATACTTAACAGCTCCAGCCTCACAAGTTCTTTCATGTTGCTCTTTTGTAAGCACACCTACCCACTTCCCCTCCACCCTCTCCCATTGTTCCCCAACCCAAAAATGTTAAATAAATGGTGTCACACAGTATGCACATTTTGTAGATTAGCTTTTTTACTTAGCATAATTCTCTGAAGAGTCACTGAAATTGTTGTGTTTACTCTTTTTATTGATGAGTAGGATTCTCTAAAATGTATGGACCAGGACTATTTTTAACCATTCTGCTGTTGAAGGGCATCTGGACTGATTCCAGCTTATGGCTATTACATATAAAGCGGCATTAAAAGATAAGGTGAGGCACATTAAAAATTTGAAGAGTTTATTTGAGCAAAAATAAATTCTTCTTGGGCAGTCCCAAACCAGGAGTAGTTAAGAGTGTTTCACCAACAAGACAAAGAAGAATGATCCATACAGAAGAGATAAAAAGCAAAAAATTATCTGATTATCTGACAACTTAATGCATAGTTAGTTGTTTGTGATCCTTAGGTTTTGATTTCTTTAACTTTGAGTTGTTTGCCAGCTTAGACTTAATTTTCTGCCACCATAGCATTTGAGAAACTTCAGTCTAATGGCTTCCTTGTTTAATTAATTTAATAATGATATTAGCACTACTCTTGTTCACTATCAGGTTTCAATTATTCTTGTTTCATCATAAAACTTATAGGTATTATGTTCATCATACCATCTTGTTCGTCTTGTTTCTGTTTCTCCAAGCACAATGAGACCACCTGGGGTACTGCTGATTCTGTAAATGTGCATTTAACATGCTTATGAATGTAAACATCTTGAGTCTTAAGAATACACAACACACCAGAAAGACTACACTAATGACTAGAAGGAGGATCATACTGAGACTTTAGTATTCTCCTTTGCCAGTGCCCCCATGAACCAAACCGGTTGTTATCAAATAAATCAGAGAATGACTCTGAAGGAGCACCAGCCTGTTTGAGCCAAGTGACTTCTTTGTTAATTTCTTTTATTCGTTGCAGTACTAGTGTTGAGTCAGGCACGAGAGGTGGTATTTGCTATGGCACAGACTCCTCATTTAGCCAATAAGTTATCTAGAGCAATTCTGTTATCTAAAACTACCAAAGCAAGGAAGGCCAGGAACTTTTGTTGTAAAGTTACAGCCTTAGCAGTGCATGCAATGGTAGTTGCCAGGGTTAAGGAACATTGTCTTCCCATACATGAACAGAGAGAAAAGCCATGTTGTGAAAAAGCAAAAGGAATAAAGATTTTATATTGGAGATGAAGATTTCGATCCATGATCCTGGGATAGCAATTCACCTCAAGACGCCATCTACTTCTAGGAAAAAGACTGGGATCAATTTTAATTTTAGGTATCTAAGCGGCAGGCAGTTCCAAGAGTCTGGAAGAACCCTTTTAAATTGAGAGATGTAGATCCTAGCTTCAAGTCCCTGAAATTTGACAGCTATCTGGGAGTGAGAAAGGCCTGGAAAAGCCCCTTCCCAGAAAGTCCAAAGAGTTTTTGTACATGAAGATTCCAAATCAGAAAGGTGGGAAAAAATTAGGAGTATTGTTTAGAGTTCATAACCAGATATTTGAGAAAACCAGTAGAATTTAGCATCCAGATCTCATTTCTAGCAAATATAATTACAGTAAAACTAATTTCTTGGCAAAAAAAAGTCTAGTCTCATTGAATTTGGTCTGATGATTTATATAAATGCAGCAAAAATAGTGATTGACTATATACGCTATTTTAAAATCTGCTTTGCTGGAACTTTTCAAAAACAATGTTAGATTGGACTTATAAAGCCTCTCCGAACTGAGGAGTCATGTCAAAGACCATCAGACTTCACCCATAATGCCTAGAGTTTTGGGTTAATTCCTTTCATCTTGAGGTCTTCAAGGTATCTCGAGTTTTCTGGACCTGCCAGGAAGTAATTTTCCTTATTTACTTGGTGAGGCTGCCAGGCACTCTATAAACAAGGTACCAGTTTTTTTATTTTTAATTTTTATTCTTTATTTTTATTTTTAACAAGAGCCTTCATTGACTCTGTAAAGTCATCTTTTTTTTGTTAACTGTGTTGTTATATTTGATTTTATGCATATTCCCAAATACAACATTCCATTTAGAGCCTTGGTTTCCAATTGTGTCCTGTTATCAGGAGAATAAATTGTTATTGAACTTATGCAAATAATAATATTTCTAAAAAAAAAAAAAAAAACAAAAAAACAAGGCAACTCAGTAAGTTTCCAAATTCTAGAGGGATCATGTAGAAATAAAAATTAAATGTTTCAATTCTATTTACAAAGTTATACTTACCAAATTGCTGCAAGTCATAGATAGCTTAAGAAAAATGAAAATGTTTCCATAAATCTGGGAAAACAACACAGTAAGGCACTAGGAATGTTTCAAAGAAAAAGTTAAGAAAATTTATAATCATGCTTATCAGTTTATTCAGTCCCATATTATTAATTCTTACTCTGCTTAAATTCAGTTTTTCCACTTGTTCTCAAGATTCCTACCTATTTCAGCAATATATCTTATAGTTATCAGAAACCTGTTTTCTAGAGTACTTGTCAGAGTTCTTTCCATAAATCTCTCTAAAGATGAACACCTTTGCAAAAGTATCTGAGTAAAACAATAACTGTCCGTAAATGACAAGAAGGCTAAAAAACAGCTATGACTAAGGATCTGATGACATTTTATTCAGTAAGGAAATGCCACTATTTCTGTAGCATATTTGTAACAATTGGGTCATGAGAGTATTGGCAAATTTCTATGAACTTCAAACAATTTCTGAAATAATTGTGAACAAAACTTAACTCTTTTAATATTGAGAAAATTCATTTTTTTCAAGTAATCAAAGACCTGATAAAGACAACATGAAGCATAAGAAATTATTATGATGACTTAAAGTCTTTTTTTTTTTTTTTCTGGAAAGATTACCTGAAAGATAAAGAAAAGCTTTTTACATCTCTTATAAAAAGCACATCAAAATAGTTCAAGAAAACTTTGTCCTTTGAAGAGGGAGAAACCAAATTTTTACACCAGTGTACTTTCAATATTGCCTCATTATTTAAAAACTTTAATAAATCCATTTCAATCTAGTCAACTTGAGCATCCATGAAATTCCTTTCCTGAAATTCCTTTTCCCTAAACCTAAACTTTTAAAAATAATTACTCAGGTTTTTTCTTGTATTTTTCCTCTTTCACATTCTGAAAAACAAATAAACAACAGTCATTCTATATTAAGACAGAAGTAGTCTTTTTCCCTTAATAAAAACATGTCCTTCATACTTGTCTTTAACCAAAAAACACGTTTTACTTTCCTTACCTACTTCCATATACAGATTTCTTTTGGCTTTATTATTTCAAGTTATTTATTTATTTATCAATATTTATCAATATTATTTATTACAAGTTTTAATTACATATATTGATTAGGATTAGTAACCCTTAAAAAACTTAATTTCTACTGAAAACTAAGAAGTAAGAAATTTTGAACTGCCTGTTACACTAGAATTCAGTGGACTTGCAGATTTATGAATGCATTTCATAACTTGTAAAAATACATCTTCCCTCTTAGTAAATTTATCCATGTGGCACAAGACATGTTTAATGATAGACCCGAAATATCTTTAGTTTCTTTGTAATAAGAAGCCAAAGCTAGATAAACTTGAATTCATTGTTTCAACATTTTATTTTATTTGAAAATGACTGATATTTAATAAATACTCACTATTTAACTTAATTTATTATAACTTTACATTTTCAGGTTGCAAAAGGATTTTTTTAAAGTAGACATATCATAAGCCATAATTATTGCTGAAAATTTGATTTATAAACTTTTACTTAGATCACTTAACAGTTTAGAGCTTTATCTTACTGGATCTTATCTGAGTTATAAAAATTAGAGCTAAAACTAGATTAGGTAACCATGCTGCTTTAGTAAAATTTTGTCATAAAGTATTTGTTATGTTTGAACCAAGTAATGACATAACTTTGCATATTCTCTGTAATGCTCCGTGTATATTACAGAAGGCTATTGGGCAGCATCAAACACCATCATGAGACAATTTGAGATAGCTAGTATGTTTTAGCTTTTGAAGAGAGTTTGCTGTTTTAATAGATATTTTGCAAACAGAATTCAAAATGAACAACTTCCTTTATATATTAATTGCATTTTAACTACTGAAGCCTGTTTATTTTGTTCAATAGTCAGCTAGGATATTGTTCTTAATATAGATTTTAAGCTAAAATAACTGTGTTTTTTTTTTTTTTTTGATATTACTCTATATCCCATAAGTAATTACTTATTCTTTTTTAAAGTTACTGATTCTCTCTCTCTTTTTTTGGGGGGGTGTTAAAGATTACTTATTTATTTATTTGACAGACAGAGATCACAAGTAGGCAGAGAGGCAGGCAGAGAGAGAGGGAGGGAAGCAGGTTCACCACTGAGCAGAGAGCCTGATGCGGGGCTTGATCCCAGGATCCTGAGATGATGACCTGAACTGAAAGCACAGGCTTAACCCACTGAGCCACCCAGGCACCCCTAAGTTACTTTTTCTTAAATGTGTTGAGATATCTAAAAAAATTTCGAAAACTTTTCTTATATTGTGTGCTGAAATTAGGAAGAACTTCAAAACTCATCTAACTGCTCTTAGTAAAGATATTAATTCATAAAACTCTTGTAAGGTGGCAAACATATCAGAGCTGAGTAGAATCTGTCGCTCTCGCCAGCAAGAACGACCAGGAGACCTCAGCGAAGCAAGCTTTATTTCTGCGTAGCTGTTGGGATCTTTCTCTCCCCCGCCAGTGCATGTCTATATATACCAAGGTTGCACAACCAATCACTCGCAGCCACATAGATAGAAAATCCGAAGTTCCGCCTACTGGCTCGCATCCAGCCGCCATCTTAATGGCGTGTTTACTTTAAAAACCGAAAAAGTCGTGCAGCGCCCCGGGCCCTCCCGCGGGCCCAGCCGGAGCAGCTCCACACTGTTGCCCACCAGCGGTGGCCGCCAAGGCAACGAGCGGGCACAGCGGAGCCCAGAAGCATTACCGCGCATGCGCTACAAGCTGCTGGGGCACCGACAAGAATCAACTGTAATTAACACAGTATTTTTATAACACAAAACAATTGGTACTAACCAGGAAAAACACATTATGACTTTTTGATTAAAGTCCGACCCCCTCACCCAGTTGTTAGCCCAATAGGAGGAAATAGCTTCTCCAAGTCTATCTTCACCATTTGACAGCATTCTTTTTTTTTAAGATTTATTTATTTGACAGAGGAGACACAGCGAGAGAGGGAAGACAAAGCAGGGGGAGTGGGAAAGAAAGAAGTAGGCTTCCCACAGAGCAGGGAGCCCAATGTGGAGCTCTATCCCAAGACCTTAGGATCATGACCTGAGCAGAAGGCAGATGCTTAATGACTGAGTCAACAAGGCTCCCCACTTGACAGCCTTTTGGACACATAATAGATGCTCAATTAATACTTGTTAATGAATTCAATGTGTACCAAACATGGTCTAGTTACCCTTCAGTGGATGAGTAACTACATTTCAGAGAAACAAATGACTTTTTATTTATTAATCTAATTTTGTAATTTTTTTAAGTTATAAAATATTTGGGAGTCTTTTAGAAAAATTAAGAAGTAGCTAAAAATGTCACACAGCCATGTTAAGAGTATCACACTAGTCTTTCTTCTAAGTAACCAAGATGTGACAAAGAAACGAAGCAAAAGGAGAGCCCCTCAGAGAAGAGACAAAAAGAAGTTAACAGGCAGCAGTGAAAGCTCTTAGAGATTAAACAACAACAACAAAGCAATTGTTAAGGATTGTTTCTTAAGAATTATAAAATAAAATCATAATTGATGTTTAAAAAAGCACACTGATATTGCAAACCATAAGTTCATTTTTTTTCCCACTGTGTAAACTGGAACAAATGACACAGTTTAAATATTTCCATAACTCTCTTTCTTTACCTTTGTCAGATAATTCAGGATTTAGCAGAACTTTTTTGGTGAGTTAGAAAGACAAATACACCCTTGCTACACATCAACAGATGAATAGGCACAAGTGTCTACAACACTGTGCTAGTACACAGTGCTCTCTAAAAGTTTTCACCCAGCATTAAGCCTACTTCCATAGCAAAATGTCAATCAATGGGAAAGATCACAGAAAGAGAGTGTTAGTGGACAACAAAGTGACAGATGAGTTTTAGTAACTTCAAAAAACTGCATTTAGATAAAAAATTTTTTTTTAAATATTCTATACTGTTGAAGAGAGTCTTTGAGCAATGTGACCCAACAGGAGATATGTGATTGTAGATCATGGGCCAGAGATTCTGGCCAGAGTGTCATTCAACCAAAACTGGCATGAAAATTGCTTCTGTATTAAAGGAAATTAATCACATTGTGGTGGTAAAAAACACCAAGCCCCAACCTGGAATTGTATGTGGAACTCTGATAACAGATCCTAAGCCCATTTAGTGACACTGAAAAAAGAAAAATTCAAAATTTAAATTTTAAAATTTAAAATTAAAAAAGGATAAAAATTTAAAAAATTTAAAAATTTTTAAAAATAAAATTCAAATTTTAATTTTTAAATAAATAAATAAATTTATTTAGATAAATAAGTCTATTTAAATAAATAAATAAATTCAAATAAATAAATTTGTTTGAATGACTACAAATAAATGAATAAATAGAATTTTTTTGAATAAATTTTTTATTCTAAAAAATTTTAAAAAGGATAGAGAAAAGTAGTTGTGGTTTAAGAATACACAAACATCTTATTTATTTATTAACTTGAGAGAGAAAGCACAGGGGGATGTAAGAGGGAGAGAATCTCAAGCAAACTACACCTGAATACAGAGCCCAACAGGAGGCTCAATCTCAGGAACCCTGAGATCATGACCTGAGCCAAAACCAAGAGTCAGATGCTTAACCGACTGAGTCACCCAGGCATCCCTCATCTGGAATTTAAATTAGATTTTTTTTTAATTAAGTTGGTAATACAACATACACATTTAAATAAATTGTACTTCTCACTATACTGTGTTACTCTGGGCCATGTATTATAACAAAGAAGGAATTTTGTATATTCCATATTATTTAATATCATAACATTATTAAACAAAATGATATTTGGCCTCATAAACATTCCCTGGCCTCACAATACAAACATTGGACATAATGGACATGATTTGATAATTTAGGAAAGGTGATCACACACACGTCTGTGCACACATACACACCCATATCCCACTTTTGTTTTCTTTTGACTTTTCGTATAATCTTCTGGGTGGGTCAAGTTTGAGAAGTAAAATGAAAGAATTTAGTTTCTTTGAGAACTGCTTCTTACATGTTGGACTTTGTTGTTGTTGTTCTTTTAAGTTGTAGGGGCTCGAACTCACCACTGTGAGATCAAGACCTGAACTGAGTTCAAGAGTCACTTTACCATCTGAGCCACCCAGGTGCCCCTACACTTCAAACTATATAAGAAAAAGGAAATATAAATCTATTTGGATTACTATCTGTTTAACCTGAGAATAATCTCCCTCCAAAAATAAACTAGAGATTGACTTATAGGTCTGTAGCTATTTATATGTGGATACAGATATATATAAATATAATTCACTGTGGGATCAGTGGGAATATCTTTCAGGGTCTTGCCAATGATTTTAATCTGAAATGACATTTCCTCTCTGATATTAATATATATTACTGAGATCGGGATTTCAGTCAAACTCTTAGTTTCACAGCACTATTAATTATAAAAGTTAATTTATTATATGGCCTGATATTCTGATAAATGGGACTGCTGTTGAAAAATTACCCACACCAATTATGGAATACATAACTAAAACATAAAATTATTATTGCTAGTTCCATCTAAACAAATTCATTGCTTTTGAAATTAGTGTTGAATCATATAGTAAAAAAAACACATGAGTTATTGTTTTGACTTATAAGCATACTGTTCATAAAAATTGATTACAACAATCATGCAAAAGTGGAAATAGGAAATTAGCATTTAAAATTATTTTCTAATTTACTCTATGATTTATTATAATCTCCCAACTATTCTATGCAGCTAATGGTCAACTGACTTTCGAGAGAAAGTGGCTGTGTTTCAGACATAGTATTGGAAGACTCTTTAAATTTACTTCAGCTAAAATAGTTGGAAAACTGCATTAAAAAAAATAGCTACTGGAGCATCTGGGTGGCTCAGTGGGTTAAAGCCTTTGCCTTTGGCTCAGGTCATGACCTCAGGATCCTGGGATCAAGTCTTCTCTCTCTCTGCCTGCCTATCTGCCTACTTGTGATCTCTGTCTGGCAAATAAATAAAATCTTAAAAAAAAAAAAATAGCTACTGGGTTCTGATGTTATTTCAGAGATGTGGAGAATTAGATAGTACCCCTGCCTTTACAATAAGAAAAAAACTTAAAAAGCTGCAAGTTCATGATTCTCCAATTAAATCATGAAAGCTGCAATGGGAAAATATTAAAGTAAAATCAGGAATGTCAGAAGCACTCTCAGGGAGAAACAAGACCCAAGAATTTGCTTACTTGAGACAGAAAATATTGAATGGTGCATAAGCTGGTGAGAAGAATCAACCAGATTTTGGCTGATTGCTGAACTCTGAGTATGGGAGAGTATGAAAGCTGGAAGCCATAAGAGACAACTATGTTCACACTCCTTTACAAGCTTTTCTTTCATGAACCCCACCAGGTATTTACAGAGAAGATTAGAGATACATATTTGATTCTTTTTTCTTAAGAAAACTTGTCCAATGGTGCAATCTGGAGAGTGAAACAACATCCACTGGCTAATTTTCCACCCAGTGTCATCAACTATATATGGAAACAGAGCCCTAATAAGCAAGGCCTGAGGGTACAGATAGATGAGAACCCAGTGTAGTTGTGAGAGAACAAAACTTTAACTCCATCCCCCACCCCCTTGTTTCAAAGAAGGGCAGACTGCATACTCAGCCCAACATTACCTCTAGAGGAGGGGAAGGGATATTTGCAAAGACATGTTCCAAGTACCTAACTAGGACTGCAGCTTAACCAGAACTTCAGAGAGTGACCCTACCTCTCTAGCTCCTGACCACTATACTGACATGATCTGAGTAAAAATAAAAGTAGAATTTACTGGAGAAAGATGTAAGGGAGAGACCCATTCTGGTGAGCAGCACCGAGTGGAGAATAAATGTGAAATTTCATATAGAAAAAGGATATAGCTAGAACTGACAGTGAAACTATTAAATCCTGCTTAATAAAGGCAAAAGACCATCCCTACAAAATATTTCTTATAGACTCTTCTTAATTCCCCAATTTTATATACTCTGAACAGAAAAGTTATTAGATAAATAATTGTATTCTCTTAACTAAGAAACAATAGGGAAAAGAATAAAGTGCGCAATGAATGAAGTTTCTCCAAGGGGGAAGCAAGTGACCAATACCCTGCTATATCATAAAGTCTAATTTCTCTAAATATTAAAGGAAAAATCTTGCAAGTTTTTGATTGATATGCCCTTATGATGTCTGCCATATATCCTGACACATTTATTAAACCTCTCCCTGGGAGTCAATGACTATCATGGGCCAGGGACCTTCAGCAGTCATCAAACACTTTCTATGTCCCAGTCCAACTGTTACCATCAGACCTTTAATTGAGCAACATTCTTTCCTCCTTTGTGACATCACATCCACTAAATAAATGGGGTGGTGTGGGGGATTTACTGTAAAACAGATGCTCTTCTGATGGCCTACTCGACATTCCTGAGGACTCTCAAAATCAGGTCATAGATAATTTAAACAATGATTTATCTGTATTCTTAGTAGACATTGAAGGTCTAAGAAGTAATCACACTTCTGGGCACAAATGGTGTTACTTTTCTAATATTATTTGGACTGAATCTATCAATTTCAGATTGAACCCTCCAAACGGCCACCAAGATTTGCATCATAGTCTGAAACCATAACCAAAAGGGTACCAAAATCAAAATGATAAAAATCTAATAGATAAATGAGTCACTAATCCCTGTGCTTTTCCTTATAATGATTTTATTCTTTAGGCTAAAAAAATCCAAAGAGCCAAGATATAGATTTGTTCAGAATATCAGCAACATAAATATAATAATCATTTCCTATTTATCTGTAGTACCAAATCCAAGTGTAACACAAAGCTGTGTATTTCACAGCTGTAAATCTATTTTCTGTTTTTTTTACCCTAAGAGCCATTTCTTTGCTTCCTCCTGGGAAAATTTAAGTCCTCAATCAGAACTTCAAGAGTCTTATACTTTCCCATATTTTGTTTTTTATCTCATATATTGGTCATCTTTTGTTGTACTCTAAAATACAATCAGACTCTGGAACTGATTCTATCTACTTAATGTTTTATCTCTAATAGGCTATACACTTTCTGAAGAGAAGTAAAAATTTTGTTAAAGATTATTTTTTGGAACATGATTTATTCCAAGGAAGGGTATGTTTCACTCCTGAAAAAATTGTAACACTTCAGAAATTTCCCAGGTTACTAACTAAGAGATCACAAAAATGATTCCTAAGGCTCACTAGAAGGTTATGGGTTCCAAATGTATTAATTTCCTATTGCTGCACAACAAACTAGCACAAACTTAGGTACTTAAAACAGCATACACCTATTATATCACCATGTCTGCGGGTCTGGAGTCCAGAAGAGGCTTAGATGGGCCCTTTGCTAAGGGCATTGAAAACTGAAATCAAGGCATTAGCCACATTGTAGTTCTGTTCCAGAGTTTGAGGTCCTTCTCCAGGCTTATTAGGTTATTGATAGAATTTAGTTCCTTGTGGTTATAGCATTAAGGTACTCAGCTTTTAAAAGCTGGGGCTATCCACTGGCAGCTTTAAATTCTACTTTTCAAAAGTTGGGAGATTATGCTGAGTGAAATAAGCAGAGTAAGTCAATTATCATATGGTTTCACTTACTTGAGAAGCTTAAGGAATAACATGGAAGGCATTAGGAAAAGGAAAGGGAAAGTGAAGTGGGGGAAGTCAGAGGGGAAGATGAACCATGAGAGACTGTGGACTCAGAAACAAACTGAGGGTTTTAGAGGGAAGTGGGTAGGGAATGGGTAAGCTTGATAGGTGGTATTAGGGAGGGCACGTATTGCTTGGAGCACTGGGTGTTATACACAAACAATGAATCTTGGAACACTACATCAAAAACTAATGGTGTATTGTATGGTGGCTAATATAACACAATAAAAATTAAAATAAAATTTAAAGAAATCAGTCTACAAAAAATAAACTTAAAAAAATAAATCCTACTTTTCTTCTCCCATTGAATGGAAACCCATGACTCTAAACACTGTTTCTTAAATGTCTAATAGATTTATTAAAAGACCCCTTAATAAGTTTATTACAACATTCCTAGAAATCTTGGTTTAATCATGTTGGTTTGTTGATTATATTTTAAGAATAAAATCAGAAAAACATCAGGCAGGATACATTGTAACAGATCTCAACTCACCCTAGAATATGACTCCTTCCTAGAGGGCAAAAGTATGTCCAGATAATTGAATTTGTTGTGGTCCCAAAAACTTCCTGTTTAAGTGAAAAGAAGGGGTATATATATATATATACATATATATATATATATAATCCTTTTGGGATAGTCTATTATTTCAGAAAACTTTTTAAAATATAGAAATGCTTAACCTAAGAAGAAACCCTAATTTAGAATGGTTGGCAGATGGGCATTTAATAGCTCTAATGTTGGTTTTTATTTTAAAAAAGATTGTATTTATTTATTTGACAGACAGAGATCACAAGTAGGCAGAGAGGCAGGCAGAGAGAGAGGAGGAAGCAGGCTCCCTGCTGAGCAGAGAGCCTGATGCGGAACTGGATCCCAGGACCCCAGGATCACGACCTGAGCCAACGGCAGAGGCTTTAACCCACTGAGCCACCCAGGTGCTCCTTTAATGGTTTTTAACAAGTTGGCTATTTTCAAGATAGAACAAGGAATTCAAAAATATATCAAAGCAAAAGGAAATGCCCTGGTTGATCAATATGTCAAACATTATACCTAAACAAAATACCACTTCTCACAAAAACAAAACAAAACAAAACAAAACAAAAAACAAAACAAAACAAAACAAAACAAAAAAACAAAACAAAACACCATGTCTTTGCAGAAATTCAAGGAGAATATTATGAAATATTATACAATGCCATCCTTTTGTTCCAGAGTTAGAAAACGGCATTTATTACATGGCAATAATCCCTTTCACACTTAAAAGTGGCTGCCTGTGACCTCAAATGAAATCTTAAAAAGACTTTATATGTCATTACCTGCACATTTAGGACAAATTGGACAGTGTACTCAACATTAGTGAAGAAACAACTTCATTATCTTTTAATGATGGTGCCAAAAATGTATAATATTACTTGATAAAACTATGCAGAAATTTGGACCCAAACCAGATCATTGGGTGGTCCCTAATAACTGCTATTCAACTGGCAATACAAAGGCTTGCTGGCTATTATCCAAAACCTGGACTGGTATGTGCTTTCTTGTTAAGTGGATTTCTACATTAAGGTTAGTAGCTGGGGACATCTCTTGTTATCCATTTTGGCCCATCACTTTTAATTCTCAGAAGAAGAGTTAAGTGAATGCAAGAATGGGATAAACTAGGGCAGCTGGTTGACTAAATTGTTTAAGCATTGGACTCTTGGATTTGGCTTAGGTCATGATCTCAAGATCGTGAGAGCCCCTGGTCAGGCTCCTCATTTGGTGTACAGTCTGCTTGAGATTCTCTCTCTCTCTCTCTCAAATAAATAAACAAATCTTAATGAATGAGATAAACTAGACCTTAATCTTAGGACCTAAATCTTAACCATCCAAAGGGAATTGTGGATTTTTTTGCTCTCAGCTCAAGCCTCTTCATTTTTTAATAAAAAAGTCTGAAATAGGGTGGATTCTACATATCATAATTCAAAGACTATTCAGGGGGAACAAGACAATGTCAACAACTCTTGGCTAAAAATATCGCTTAATTGAACCGGAAGCAATTAATTCAGAATAGAGTCATTTTAGATATAATGTTCATTTTTTGAGGGTGAATGTATGTGGTTTTAAGAAAAGACTATTGTGCTTGCATTCCCTACAAGTTTCTCTGTAACTTTATATATTACTATTAATATTACCATTTACTGTATTTACTATTACTATTACTGGGGAACAAGGAATCATTAAATTGAATATTTTGGCTAAAACTCCCATATTGGTTCTGCAGACTCTGGATTAGGAAAAAAAAGTGCTTAGTTGCATACTGATGATGACACAATTGTTTGCTCATAAGCAAGAAATTCAGCAATACCTTAGATCCTGCTCCAAGAATGTATTTGCCAAAGTGCTCTTGTAACCACTCAAGAGTAATAGTAGATCAGTATTTAAAGAACCATTGTTGAAAAAGCTAACATTTCCTGTGGTAGTGCCAATCATTTTGTGTGTTTAAACAAGTTTAACAGGGGACTGTTAGCCCTAGTAATGTGAGAGTCACTGCTTTACAAAGGATAACAATTTTTTTTTCCACAGAAGACAATCATTATTGCCCTTACACTCCAACAAAATCAACAACAACACAGTGTTTTATCATGTATTAAGTTAAAAGTGAGGAGGGCAATAGATAACTTTGTCAGCTTGGACAAGTCTGACATAAGCAATTACAAATAACACAGTAATCCATGTCTATATTCTTAGAGCCTAACAGTAAGCCTAAAAAGAAATGTTCTAAAAAGTGTAAACCATGCTGCTAGTTTTCACAAAAATAACTTCTGGGGTATACAGTATATATACTTAACATGGTCCTTTGGAAATAAAATAGAGTATCCAAAAGTGTTATTGAGTTAAGCAAAGATGTTTTAATGGGCCATTAAATGAGAGGTATGGAACAGAGGTTCCATAATAAGAGCAGTATATAATTATGTATATATAGAATGCATATCTATAGATTGCTCTCAGAAAATAGACAAAAATATCCATACAGATTAATATGTAACATTCTCTTCAATTATAAAAAGACGTTGAGACCTAAACTTTGTGTTTACATTACAGATACGTATAGGAGAACATTCATTCTCACATTAAAATGAATGTTACTCCCAGGATATGAGAATAAAATAAAGATATGTATCACTGCATAATTGGTGAAATACAAATTCTATGTTTGAGTGTTACATATTCTAACTGTATACTCCTTGTTAACTTAAGATCAATATTTAATCTTTGAAAGGTATGAGAACACACAAAATAAGTACTCTACAAATATAAATCTATGAGACAATAACTGAAAAGATACACACCTACCTGTTAATAGTTGTTACTTTTGGAAAGAAGCATGAGATTAAGGATAAAAAAGGAGTTTTCATTTCTTATTCTATAGAAGTCTGAATTGTTTAAAAATGAGCATGTATCCTTGAGTTACTTTTTTTTTTACTTTAAAGATAATTAAAATATAATTATGATTTAGATATCCAAATATATTTGCAGAGATACTTGATAATGTTTCAAGAAAATATTTAGTCATGTGCTTGGGTGGGTCAGTTGGTTAAGCAGCTGACTTTGGCTGGGGTCATGATCCTAGTGTTCTGGGATTGAGTTCTACAACCAGCTCTCTGCTGTGCAGAAAGCCTTCTTTTCCCTCTGCGTCTGTCTCCGTCTCTCTCTCTCTCTCTCTCTGTCTTTCATGAATAAATAAATAAAATTTTTTAAAAAAGAAAAAATAGTTGTCAATTTTAAAAGATACATGTAAATTACATAAAAATCAAAGCAATCTCTGTCTTTCCACATATACATGTGAAATAAAATGCTTTTCCTTCATCTTCAAAAAGTATACAAAATAATTATATTATAAAAATTTTGTTTGATAACCAATTTAATAAATTGGTCTTAATATTTGGATAACTTCCAATAGTATAAGTGAATAAAATGCAGAAATTAAGTATTTTCTATGAACATAAACTTTATGCATGAGAGTGCTTTGGAAGGAAACATCTTTTTCACAATAGGGATGATTATAAAGTTTAAAGTATAGCATTGTTTAAAATGGAAATGTGAAGATGAAGGTCAAAATATGAGTAAAAAATGCATATTTGATAATGAGATCATTTCACACAGGATTTTTAGCACCCAGAAGCCACTGTAAAGAGAAATGATTAATAGTTCTTAAAATTCACTTTACATAGTGTTATAAGATAATACACTTAACTATAATATATCTTTTTCAGATTTCATATAACAAAAGATAAAAATGTTAAGTAGTGCTTTTCCACGGAATGCTAAAAGATACATACTGAATGACATCAAAAAGGAGAGTTATAGAAATTTCTATTTATATAATAATTACATGCATTTTCTTGCAGGAGTAGCTGTGTTTTATTTATTTATTTATTTATTTATTTATTTATTTATTAGCTGTAGTGCTTTTAATATTTATTTATTAGCAACTAATGTGGGCCATAGAACAACCAGGGCCATTCCTAAGTGTATCTTTGCCTCATTCACCAGTACCAACTCTCTTTATTCTCAGCACACACATTTTGTTATTGCCATACTCAAATATTTCCAATTTCTTATTCTTATGTTTTCAAATGTGGCAAAATTTCTTCATTTTTAAAAATTGGGGTATAATGGCATATAACTTTATGTTAGTTTCAGGTGTACTACATAATGATTTGTTATTACAAAAGAATAACCACAATAAATCTAGTTAACATCTGTTGCCATACATAGTTTTAAATGTGTGTGTGTGTGTGATGAGAATTTTTAAGATCTACTTTCTTAGCAACTTTCAAATATGTAGTACAGTATTATAAAGTATAATGATCATGCTGTACATTACATCCTCATGACTTACTGATTTGTAACTGAAGGTTTGCATCTTTTGACCCACTTCATTTCACCCACCCTTCAACTATGGCAACTACCATTTGTTGTGTGTAACTATGAGCTTGGTTTTTGATTTTTAAACTTTTATTCTTGCCATTTTTTTATATTCCATATACAAGTGAGATAATACAGTCTTTATTTCTGTCTGACTCATTTTACTCAGCGTAATGCTGTCAAGGTCTATCCATATTGTTGAAAATAATTTTATATATATATATATTTTTTCTTTATCCATTCATCCATTGATGGACACTTAGGTTTTTCCATATCTTGGTTATTGTAAATAATGCTACAATGAGCATAAAAGTGAACACATCTTTTTAAGTTAGTGTTTTGCTCTTTTTAGATAAAAACCCAGAAGTGGAATTGCTAGATCATAAGGAAATTCTATTTTCAATTTTTTTTTTTTAGGAAATTCACATTTTTTTCCTATAGTGGTTTCCCCAGTTTACATTTCTACCCACAGTGCCTACCGGTTCCCTTTTCTCCACGTCCTTGCCAATAACTTTTTATTTCTTGTAATTTTGATAATAGCCACTATAATAGGCATGAGGTAATATATCATTGTGAGTTTGATTTGCATTGCCCTCATAATTAGTGATGTTGAGCACCTCTTCATGTACATGTTGGCCATGCATCCATATGTCTTCTTTGAAATATTTTTTGATCTGATTGTTTTTTGTGATTGAGTTCTAGGAATTCTTTATATATTTTACATATTAACTCCTTATCAAATATATGATTTATACATAGATTTTTCCTATTTCACAGGTTTCCTTTTCATTTTATTGATGTTTTCTTTCTCTGTGCAGAACATTTTTAGTTTTATTTAGTCCCATTTATTTTTGCTTTTGTTGCCTTTACTTTTGGAGTTAGATCCAAAAAAATCACAACCAATACTGATGTCAGTGCCAATGTTTTTCTCTAGGAGTTTTATGATTTTGAAACATACATCCAAATCATTAACCCATCTTGAATTAATTATTTGTGTATGTTTAAGATAGAGGTATAGTTTCATTCTTTTTCATGCGACTGCCCAGTTCTCCTGACATCATTTGTTGAAGAAACTGCCCCTTTCTCGTTGTATATTCTTGACTATTTTGTTATAAATTAATTGCCCATATATTCATGGATTTATTTCTCAATTCTGTTCTGTTCAATTGATACATGTGCCTATTTTGTTTAAGATTTTATTTATTTATCTGAGAGAGAGAGAGATAGAGATATGCAGGGCTCAATCCCAAGGCCTGGAAATGAACACATGAGCTGAAGGCAGATGCTGAACCAACTGAGCCACCCACAGGCCCCTTTATGTGTCTATTTTTATGCCAGTTCCATTCTGTTTTGATTCTGTGGATTTGTGGTATAGTTTGAAATCAAGGAGTGTGATGCCTCTAGCTTTAGTCTTCTTTTTCAAGATTGTTTTGACTGTTTGGGGTCTTTTGTGGGCATACGGATTTTAATATGGTTTGTTCTATTTTTGTGAAAAATGCCATGGGAATTTTGATATGGATTGTATTAAATCTGTAGATTGCTTTGGGTAGTATGGACATTTTAATGACATTAGTACTTCCAATCCATGACAATGGTGTATCTTTCTATTCATTTGTCTTCAAATTCTTTTATCAAATGTCTTACAGTTTTCAATGTACAGGTCTTTCTCCTCCTTGGTTACATTTATTGCTAAGTATTTTAACTTTTTGATAAAATTGTGAAAGGAAGTATTTTCTTAATATGCCTTTCTGATAGTTATTAGTGTATAGAGACAACACATTTATGTATATGGATTTTGTGTTATGCAACAATACTGAATTTATTCATTATAACAGTTTTTTGGTGGAGCCTTTAGAATTTTCTATATATAGTGCCATGTCATCTGCAAATAGTGACAGTTTTACTTTTTTCTCTCCAATTTGGTTACATTTATTTCCTTTTTTTAATTAATTGTGCTGGCTATGAATTCCAATACCATGTTAAATAAAAGTGGCAAAAATGGGCACTCTCATTCCTGATCTTAGAAAAAAAGCTTTCATCTTTCACTATTGAGTATAATATTAGATGATGGCTTGTGATATATAGACTTTATGCTTTGAGATACACTTGATATATAGTTTTTTAAGAGTTTTTATCATGAATAGATGTTGAGTTTTGTTGTGTTTTTTTCTGCATCTATTAAGAAAATCATAACTTTTATTCTTCATTTTATTAATATGGCATTCACGTTATTTCATTATTTATTGTTCTGCATCCCTGGAATAAAGTCCACTTAATCATTGTATATGATCCTTTTAATGTATTATAGAATTGGATTTGTTAATATTTTGTTGAACATTATTATATATGTATTCATCAGGGATATTGGCCTATAATTTTTTGTGTGTGCCATTCTTCTCTGATTATGGCCTCATAAGTAAGTGGGTTTGCAATTCTTTCCTCCTCCTCTTCTTCTTTTTCATTATTTTATTTTTTTCTTAAAGAGCTGAGAAGGATTAGTACTAATCTTTCTGTAAATGTTTGGTAGAATTTACTGGTATAAATTGGTAGTAAAGTCATCTAGTCCTGGTCCTTTGTTTCTAGGGAGGTTTTTGATTACTGCTTCAATCTCCTTACTAATAACTGGTATGTTCAGATTTTATGTTTCTTCGTGACTCAGTCTTGGTAGATTGTATGTTTCTAAAAATTTATGTTTTTCTTCCAGGTACTCATATATGTTGACAAATAGTTATTATATTGTTTCTTATAATCCTCTGCATTGCTGTGGTATCACTTATAGAGGCAACTCTCTGATTCTTGAGTTTATTTATTTAAATCTCCTCTCTCTTTCCTGGTGAGTCTAGCTCTTTAAACTCTCTGACTCTGTCAGTATTGTTTATACACTTAAAAAAAAAAAACAGCTTTTAGTTGGATTATTTGCTTCTGGGGTGTTAAATTGTACAAATTCTTTACATATTTTGGATATTAACCTTTATCAGATATGTCATTTACAAACATCTTTTCTCATTCATTCAGTAGGTTGCCTTTTAATTTTGCTGCTTCCTTCATTGTGCAGAAGTTTTTTATTTTGATGTAGTCCCAATAGTTTATTTTTGCTTTTATTTCCCTTGCCTCAGGGGACATATCTAGAAAAAATGTTGCTATGGCCAATGTCAGAGAAATTACTGCCTGTGCTCTTTTCTAGGATTTTTATGGTTCCAGACCTCACATTTATATCTTTAATCCATTTTTAATTTATTTCTGTGTATGATGTAAGAAAGTGGTTCAGTTTCATTCTCTTGTATGTAGCTGCTCAGTTTTCTCAGTGCCATTTTGAAGAGACTGTCTTTTGGATATGTCAAAGATTAACTGAGTACATAATTGTGGGTTTATTTCTGGATTTTCTATTTTATTGATATACTTGTTTGTGTACTAGTACCATATAGTTTTGATTACTATAGCTTCATAATATGACTTAAGTCTGGAATTGTGATACCTCCAGTTTTGCCTTTCTTCTTCAAAATCACTTGGCTATTTGAGCTCTTTGTGGTTCCACGTACATTTTAAGATTTTTGTTGTTGTTGTTGTTCTAGTTCTGTGAAAAATGCTCTTGGTATTTTGATAAGGATTGCATTAAATCTATAGATTGCTTTGGTAGTATAGATATTTTAACAATGTTTGTTCTCTCTATGCATGAGCATGGGATGTCTTTTCATTTCTTTGTATCATCTTCAATTTCTTAAAACCTGTGCAGAAGAAATGATCAGACATTTCTTCAGTAAAGACATCCTGTTGGCCAACAGACATATAAAAAGATGCTCAGCATCACTCATTATCATGGAAATGTAAATTAAAACTATAATGAACCATAAAACTCACATCTGTCAGAATGGCTAAAATCAAAAACATGAAAAACAACAAGTGTTGGCAAGAGTGTGGAGAAAAATAAATTCTCTTACACTGTTGGTGGGAATTTAAACTGGTGCAGCCACTGTGGAAAACAGTATATAAGTTCCTCAAAAATTTAAGAATAGAGTTACCCTATGATTCAGCAATTGCACTAATTTACCTTAAAATACAGAACCACTGATTCAAGGGATAATGCCTTCCTGTTTATTGAAACATTATTTACGATAGCAAAATTATGGATGCAACCCAAGTGTTCTATAGATAAATGGATAAATAAGATATTGTATATATACATAATGAACTATTATTCAACCATAAAAAAGAATGAAACCTTGCCCTTTGCGATGACATGATTGGAGATAGAGGGCATAATGCTAAGCAAAACAAATGAAGGAAAGACAAATGCCATATAATTTCACTCATATGTGAAATTTAAGAAACAAACAAAAATAGGCAAAGGGAAAAAGAAAGAGACATAGAGAGACAAACTATGAAACAGAAGTATATCTCCTAGCTATAGAGATCAAACTGATGATTACCAGAGAGGAGGTGGGTGGGGGTAATGTATAATAGGCAATGGGGATTAAGGAGTACACTTGTCATGGTGAGCACAGAGATATATATTGAGTTGCTAAATCACTATATTGTACACCTGAAATTAATCTAACACTGTATGTTATCTACACTGGAATTTAAATAAAAATTTTAGAAAACCAATTTTTAGTTTAATTAATCTCATCTATTGTATTTTTAGTCTCTATTTTATATATTTATGCTCTAATCTTTTTTAATCCCTTCCTTCTACTAACTTTTAACTTCATTTGTTCTTTTCCTAGTTCATTTAGATGTAAAGTTAAATTGTTAATTTGTGACTTTTTTTCTTGTTTCTTGATGTAGGCATTTACCACTATGAACATACCTTTTAGAACTGCTTTTGATGCATTTTATAAGTTTTGGTGTGTTTTCATTTTCATTTATCTCAAGGTATTTTTCTATTTCTCTTTTGATTTGATTTTTAGGTATTTTTGGATTTTAAAGCTTTCTTTTAACTGATTTCTAGTATCATTCCCTTATGGTCAGAAATGGTACTTAATATAATTTCAGTATTCTTAAATTTATTATTAAGACTTGTTCTGTGACCTAACCTATGATGTATCCTGGAGAATGTTACATGTCTACTTGAGAAGAATGTGTATTTAGTTGCTTTTGGATGGAATGCTCTATAAATATCTGTTAAGTCCATCTGGTCCAACATGTTATTAAGGGTAATGTTTCCTTATTGCATATCTGTCTGGAAGATCTTTCCATTGATATAAGTGGAGTATTAAAGTTCCATTCTACCATTGTATTGCTATCTTTTACCTTTTTTAGTCCTGTTAATATTCACATATTTAGATGCTTATATGTTGAAGGAAAGCGTAAATATTTACAAATGTTATGACCTTTTGTTGGATTGACTGCTGTATGAGTATGTAATGTCCTTCTTCATCTCTTTGTACAGATTATTTTTTAAAGTTCATTTTATCTAACTATAGCTTTGTCAGATTTTTTTGTTGTTGTTTCATTTGGATAGAATATATTTTTCCATCCCTTCATTTTCAGTCCATGTGTTTCCTTACAACTGAAGTAAGTTTTCTGTAGGATATCTATCTATATCTATATAATCTATATATCTATATCTACCTGTATATAGATATGCTTGCTTTTTTCTTCCAGCCATTCATCTGCTCTTTGTCTTTTTATTGGAGAATTTAGTCCATATACATTAAAGTAATTGTTGCCTTTTAGTTCATTGTTTTTTGGCTATATTGTAGTTCTTTATTTCTTCTTCTTCTCTTGTTCTCTTCCTTTGTGTTTTAATGGCCATAGTGGTATGCTTACAGTTTACCTTTTGTGTAACTACTATACGTTTTGCTTCATCACTATCATGAGGATTATATATAACATTTATTATAGTCCATTTAAAATTGATAATTTAAGTTTGAATGAATTCTAAAGCTCTACATTTTTACACTCTCTAACATTTTTTGGTTTTCGGCATCATGTTTTATACTTTCTATCTTGTGTATCCCTTAATTAACCATTGTAGTTATAGTTATTTGTACTAGTTTAGTCTTTTAACCTCAATACTAGCTTTTTAAGTGATTAATTTTTACCTTACTATATATTTACCTTTATCAGTGAGATTTATACTTTCAAATGTTTTCCTGTTACTAGTTAACACCTTTTATTTTTTAGCCTAAAGAATTTTGTTTAACATCAATGGTGATGAACTCTTTTAACTTTGTCTGAAAAGTTCTTTATCTTCCCTTCAATTCTAAATGATAGCTTTTCCAGGTAGAATATCTTGGCTGGAAGTTTTTTCCTCTCAGTACTTTGGATATATTGTGCTACTCCTTCTGACCTATAAAATTTTTGCTGAAGTAAGCCTTACAGGGTTTCCCGTGCACATAAAAAGGTGTTTTTCCCCAACTGGTTTAAGATTATCTCCCTGTCTTTAACTTTTGACATTTTAAATAAAATATGTCTTGGTGTATATCTCTTTGGGTTCATCTTATTTGGGGTAATTTGGGCTTTCTTGGTGGATGTCTGTTTCCTTCTCCAGCTTAGGGAATTTTTCAGCCATTATTTCTTCAAATAAGGTTTTTCCCCTTTTTCTTTCTTTTCTTTGGACACCCCTATAATGCAAATCATCTAACTTCACTTTTTTTCTCTTCTCTTCTTTTCTTTTCTTTCTTTCTTTCTTTCTTTTTCTTTCTTTATTTTGCTTTTCTTTCTCTTTCTATTTCTTCTGTGATTGGATGAATTTCACTGAAATGGCTCTGGGTTCATGGATCCTTTCTTCTGTTTCATCCAGTGTGTTGTTGAACCCCTCTAGTTTTTCAACTCAGTTTTTCAACTCAGTTATTGTATTCTTCAGATCTGTGACTCTATTTGATACTTTAAAAAAATATTTTAGAGGCACCTAGATAGCTCAGTTGGTTAATATCCAACCTTTGGTTTTAACTCAGATCATGATCTCAGGGTTCTGAGATCAAGACTCCATGCTTAACATGGAGTCTACTTAAGATTCTCTCTCTCCCTCTGACCCTCCCTCTATTCAGGTGTCCTCTCTTTCTTTCAAATAAATAAATGAATCTTTAAAAAATTATTCTTTGGGGATTCAAGTTGGCTTAGAACTTGTAGAGTTTTGGGGATCCTGGATGGCTCAATTGGAAGAACATCTGACTCTTGTTTTTGGCTCAGGTTGTGATCTCCAGGTTGGGAGACTGAGTCCTATATTAGGCTCTGCACTCAGTGGAGAGTCTTCTTCCCTCCCCCTCTGCCTCTCCCACCCTCCTATGAAATAAATAAATCTTAAAAAAAAAAAAGAAGTTGTAGAGCTTTGTTATTTTTTGTTAAGTGCTTTAAGCACTCTTTCTCCTTATAAAAGTGGTGAATTTAAGTCAGCATGAAGTAGGCATTTAGGACATTATTTTCTGGCATTAAAGAGAAAATTCTGAATTTTAGAAATGAAGTGTTTTACTAATTGGAGAGAACAAGTTAGCCCATAAATATCCTGATATATTTTCATAGTAGCCTTAGTTAGAAGGCATAAAAATTAGTTGATGTGATAGAAATAAAGAAGTATTCACAGGTATCAGAGATACATGTATAAACTTTTCTCTAAATAGTCATATATTATAAACCTGCACTGACTAAATAATCACCTTCTATCTTGAAAGCTACAGAAAGCACAACTCTTATGAAGATCATTATCAGAATAGACAAAATTCAAACATAAATATAGACATGTGCATTAATAAAAACATAATTTACAATAATGAAAAATTAAGAAAATTAGAATAATACTAAGTATACAACAATGGGAAATTGGAAGTTATGACACCCTCATACAATGGACTATTAGGAAGCCATGAACGTATTTGTTTCCCAAGAGTATTTAATGCTGTAGGACATGCTTATGTTGTATGGAAAAAGTAAAAAGAAATGGAAAATTAAAAAAAAAAACTATTTTGCCACATGTCATGAAATATTGTTTCAAGAAGGGCTATTAATAAGTCCAAAAACTATTAAAAGAATTATTTGTGATAAACCAAACTTTCGTTTGGTTCTAAGACCCTTTCACAAAGACTACTTTTTTTTTTTTTTTAAAGATTTTATTTATTTATTTGACAGAGAGAAATCACAAGTAGATGGAGAGGCAGGCAGAGAGAGAGAGAGGGAAGCAGGCTCCCTGCCGAGCAGAGAGCCCGATGCGGGCCTCGATCCCAGGACCTTGAGATCATGACCTGAGCCAAAGGCAGCGGCTTAACCCATTGAGCCACCCAGGCGCCCACAAAGACTACTTTTGATAGACTGTTTCGACAAACTTGTTCTAAAGAACATTTGAACACAAGTGGGAATTTAAATATGCACTAGATATTAGATGGTGTTAAAAACAATAATTGATTTTGTTAGATTTAATGCTATTTTGACTATGTAGGAAAATACTTTTTTTAAGATTTTTATTTATTTACTTGACAGAGAGGGGTTTTTTTGTTTGTTTTGTTTTGTTTTTAGGAAAATACTTCTTTAGAGAATATTATCCAAGATGGAAAGAAGTTGAAAGGAATATCTGTGTTTTTCCAGTAAAGATGTTGTGCTATGGGGGCACCTAGGTTGCTCAGTCATTAAAGCCTCCCACACTTGATTTCAGCTCAGGTCAGATCTTGGGGTTATGAGATTGCGCCCCCCTATGGGGTTCCCTGCTCAGTGAGGTCTTTTTGAGAACCTTTCCTCTGATCCTTCCCCCTGACTTATGCTCTTTTTCTCAAATAAATAAAATAAATCTTAAAAATAAAAAAGGAAATCTCTGTGTTTTTCAAATAATGAAAAATGCATACATAAAGGCAGTAGATAAGAAAAAAACAATAAAGGTATGAGACTGAAAATAATAGATAAAAGGTACTAATGAGGAATTAAGGTAAAAGATTAGGTAAAGGTAGTAGATAGTTTCTATAGAGTAAGAAGAGGAATAGTCTTTGAAAGCAGATCATCTGTATCTGATCTTCTGAAATGTAGAGCAGAGGATTTTGAGGTGCAGTATACAAAATATTATTTGTTTCACACCACTGTGATATGTGTATATGTGGCTAATGCTCTGAGCAAAAGCACAGAAATTGTGAAATTACTCTTTCTCTTAAATGTTATTTTTGTAAAACTCATTTCTTTTTTTTTAAAGATTTATTTATTTATTTGACAGAGAGAGAAAGAGATAGAGAGAACAAGTAGGCAGAGAGGCAGGCAGAGAGAGAGAGAGAAGCAGGCTCCCCGCTGAGCAGAGAGCCCAATGCAGGGCTCGAGCCCAGGACCCTGAGATCATGACCTGAGCTGAAGGCAGTGGCTTAATCCACTGAGCCATTCAGGCGCCCCTATAAAACTCATTTCTATGGAAATAAATTACATAATAGTATTTCTTTCACAAAACCTTCACATGTATCTGCCAGCCTGGTAAGGTATATATTTTCCTTTATAGACAGCATATATTCCTATTCTCTTTTTGTATATGCTGGATTTGGGAGAAAAAATATCACATAATGGTTACCTCAAAACATGTCAATTGTTTACATACTATACATATCTCATTTCATACCAAATGTTATTTGTTGCTCATAGAGTGGGGAAATCTTCCTCATCTCTCCTCCCATTCTTCTCTATGACATCTGTTTGAACTGTCTTGATAAACTTTCAAGAAAAGAAGTTATCAACATAACCATGAGGTAACATTTTATTAAATATCTTCCAAATTTTTCTTCCCCACTTTTGTTTTTCTAGTCCTCCAACTAATTACCAATATAAATCATGGGAGTTACTTAGAAAGTGCTGTGCTTTACATCCATTGTTTATATCTAGGCTTCAGCCAATTTTATTTTCCAACTTAGCACAATTTTGGTAGAATCTAATCTACTCTCAGGTCAACCAATATATTTTTTCCCATATCTTATAAAACTACTATTAATGAAAGATCTGTTTTTAATAGCGACACAATTTCTCTATGTAAGTTTTAGAACATGAAATCATTTATATACTTCAGATAAAAATGAAGTTTATTATATAATTTAATGCAATATTGTAAATGTCTTTTCTATATATTGAAAATCATACTCTCAGTTGGATTTTTTTTTTTTTTTTTTGGTTTTGTTGGTCACATTCTAAAGTTCTCAAGCATTCTGTATTTAAAGAAATAAAATGATAAAGCACATTGGTCATTTCTACAAACTAAAAATCTATACTGTGATTTATTTCTTATAGGGCAAATTTTAGTCAAATTATACAGAAAAACAATGTGAAAATTTCAATATTGTATTTTTCTGCTGATATGTTGAATATATTAAAATACTGACAACTATAGTAGTTTTCAAATAAGCTGATGAATGGAGAGGTTTTTGAAAAAATAATTGAAGAAATATGTTTCTCTGTTACAACATTTATGTAGAGTCTATGATCTAAACTGAAATGGTGAATGATGAAATTAAGACATCTAAAGGAAAAAATTTCTTTTATAACAACAAATTTATATATTTTAAAATTAGTTGATTGTTTATATTCCTCCCTCAAACTCTTACCAAGGATAATAATTTTTTTCTTAAAATATATGTATTGGATGGAACTAGAGGGTATCATGCTTAGCGAAATAAGTCAATCAGAGAAAGACAACTACCATATGATCTCCCTGATGTGAGGAAGTGGAAATGCAACATGGGGGGTTAAGGGGGTAGTAGAGGAATAAATGAAACAAGATGGGAATGGGAGGGAGACAAACCATAAGTGACTCTCAATTTCACAAAACAAACTGAGGGTTGCTGGGGGGAAGGGGTTTGGGAGAGGGAAGTGGGGTTATGGACATTGGGGAGGGTATGTGCTATGGTGAGCGCTGTGAAGTGTGTAAACCTAGTGATTCACAGACCTGTACCCCTGGGGATAAAAATATATTATATGTTTATAAAAAGTTTTTAAAAAATTAAAAATAGAACTACCATATGATCCAGAAAAAAAATATATATGTAAAACTTGAATATTATAATTAGAGATTATATAAAAAATATTTATCAATTTTCTTAATTATACTTAATTTTCAAATAGAAAATATAAGTTCTGTAGAGAGTGCATGTAAAATTGTAGACAATTTTATACCTGGCAGAGATAGAATGACATTTTGTATGTAGCTGTATAAATAACATTCACATCATATTTTGTACTTCATTTTATGAATGTAATAATCAGAACCATTTATCAGATATACATGGCTGATATCTAAATAACCTTAGTTATGGACACCTGGGTAGCTCACTCAGTTAAGTGTTTGCCTTTGGCTCAGGTCATGATCCGAGGATCCTGGGATCCAGCCCACTCAGGATCCCTGCTCAGTGGGGAGTCTGCTTCTACCTGCCACTCTCCCTGCTTGAGCTCTCTCTCTCTGGCAAATAAATAAAATATTAAAAATAAAAAATAAAATAACTTTAGTTATAATTTTAAGGTAAACAAAGCAAATATTTAAATATAATGGAGCTTTAAATTTAGATTTACATCTGATTTGGACATGCACAGAGCTTGATTCTGTTATTTGACAAAAAAATAGTACATGGTATTGTATATTATAAATTATGTGATACTAATATATTTTTGTGGATATTTTATATGTGTCGAGCATTTTAAAAACCTTTATTAAATAGTGGAACACATATTATTAACTGTTACAGTAGAAAATATGGAAATAATTCCTATGTGTATTTTTTGCATTCATGCTCACCGGTGGTCAAATTTTACAATAGCTTCTAAGCTACAAGAGTATAGAAGTCAAGGGACGTTTTCAATAAAAAGATTTCAATTTTCACATGGAGTTCTAAATACACAACAAAAATAAAAATAAATAAGTCCATAGATAGCCAGACTCAAACAGTTATGGTAATGATTAATTTGAATATCAGATCAAAATGGAGTCATTCTATTAATTTTCCAACTGTTAAATTAGTCCATGATTATTCTTTTTAACCACTAGGGTCTTGGTTTGGTAGAAGTGAATATGTTTCAAAATTCCTTAAGTATTTCAAAATATGAAGAAAAATTCAAATCATATTTAAACTTCAAATAAAAACTGAAATGTAACTGTCACCAGGAAATATTAATAATCACAATGTAAATAAAACACAGTGTTTCCTTTTAAGTCTGTTGACAGTTTTAACTAATTAGTTGAAATATCCCTACAGATACAATCATGATTAGCCAAAGTCCTAAAAATATCATGGTTGACTTCTGATTTTACCTTTAACATTTTAAGAACCTAAAAGTTGTCACATACAATTTTCAACAAGAAAAATTTTAAAAAGGTAAACTGAAATCAGTGACTTATATGGGACCCATCAGAGAGTTGAAGCCACAGAACAAATTATTATCTGATATCTAGAGACAGGAAAATATAGAGAGTCACACTTGGGGTCTGTTTACTTGGAGCAGAAGTTAATGAAGCAATAAACTGGTAGGAACATTTTAAGAGTAATTTTGAGTGTAGGCTAGCATTAGAGCAAAAAACTCCTTGGAATAGATGTTACCTAATGAAGCCCTTTACCCTTTTGTGGGTTTTACTTCCAGGAACCCTACCAAGTTCAAATGGTGAAGCCAAGAGAGACATCCTCATAAGTCCAGAATGGGGTAGGGCAAAGACAGCATTTTAAAATAGTCCCAGAACATTCTTCAAAACAAATGTTTACTTTTGAAAAAAAACTATTTGGTCAGAGCTTTATTTCACTTCGGAGTAGGGCACTTATCCAATTGTACCACCTGTAGCTTTCCTGTCTCATTTAAGGAGAACTGCAAAACACTTGTGAAGACCACAGACCGTGGACAAAAAATCCACTAAAAAGTTAAAATTTAACCAAAAGGTTATAGAATGCTCCCTTTCTCTCATATCATAATACCACATTAATAGGGTTCCAGTGTATTAGCAGTAGATTATAGCTATAAGAGCTAAAAGGTCCAGACTCTTTCTAATAGTCATTAAGAAAGCCTAAGGCAAGAGGGGAGGCCAAAAAATAAAAAAATAAAAATAAATAAAGCTAAAAAATTTGACATCTCTGATACCTACAGCTAAAGCAAACATTAGACATAGCCCAATTCTAAGGCAAAGTAACAAAACCTTAAACCAAAGACTTATTTAGCCTTTTTCCTCTTATCTGATACATCATGTCCAACTTTCAAGAAAAAAGTTACAACTAGAGCTGAAGGCAGAAAAAAAAAAATAGTGTAAAGAGACAAAGCACACATCACAACCAGATTCAGAGATGACATACATTTTGGAATGATCAAACAGAGAATTTAAGTATAAATAATATGTTAAGGTCTTCATTAGAAAAGCAGATGACATGGGGAGCCTGGGTGGCTCAGTGGGTTAGGCCGCTGCCTTCAGCTCAGGTCATGATCTCAGGGTCCTGGGATTGAGCCCCGCATCAGGCTCTCTGCTCAGTGGGGAGTCTGCTTCCTCCCTCTCTCTCTGCCTGCCTCTCTGCCTGCTTGTGATCTCTGTCAAGTAAATAAATAAAATCTTAAAAAAAAAAAAAAAGAAAAAAGAAAAGCAGATGACCTGCAAAAACAGGTGGGCAATGTAAACAAAGAGATAAAAACTCTAAGAAAGTAGGCATGCCCGGATGGCTCAGTTGGTTAAGTGTCTGTTTTTGGCTCAAGTCATAACCCCACAATTCAGGGATGCAGTCTCATATTGGGTCCCCTGCTCAATGGGAAGCCTGTTTCTCCCTCTCCCTCTGCCTGTCACTGCCCCTGCCTGTGCTCTCTCTGTCAAAGAAATGAAATCTTGGGAAAAAAAAAAAAAACCCTCCAATAAAGTAGTCTTAGGATGTTAGTAACAATAAACACAACAAACACAACAAAATACTTTAAAAAATGAAGAATTCCTTTGATGGACCCATCAACAGACTGGTCGTAGCCAAGGAAATAAGCAGTGAGATGAAAGATGTGCCACTAGAATTTTCCCAAGCTGAAAAAACTAAGAGAAAAGAGAAAAGAAGAATTAAAAATAATTAACTGTGGAACAATTACAAAAATCATAACATACATATGATAAGAATACCAGAAAAAGAAACAAGAAAAAGGTACGTGAGAAATATTTAAAGTAATAATGGCTGAGAATTGTCAAAAATCAGTGAAAGCATAAAAACACAGAGCCAACTAACACCATCCAAGATAAATACCAAAAGCCGACACCTAGGCTTGTCATATTAAAACTATGGAAAATCAAGAATGAGAGAAAAACTTGAAAGAAGCCCAGGAAAAACACCTTACCTTTTGAGAAACAGGGATCAGAATAGCAGTGGACTTCTTAAAAACTGGAGTCCATGAAAGCAATAATAAAGTGGAGTGAAATATTTAAACTGTTGGAAAGAAAAATTCACCAAGCAAGAATTCTATATCCAGAGAAATTACTCTTCAAACACAAAGTTTCCCATGAGGAAATTTATCATCAGCAAACCTGCAGTGCAATAAATGTTAAAAAAAAAAAAAAGTTTAGGGAGGAGAAAAAAAACTATACAGATCAGAAGCTCAGATATACAAAATCAAAGAAGAGTGTTGGAAAAGGATTAAGGTAAAGTAAAATACCTTAGCTTTCTTATTTGTAAGTAATCGAGATATTAACCATTTAGTAGTTAAAACAATAACAATATATTGGGTAGTTATACCACATATATATGTGAGATAAATGGCGGCATAGTCACAGGGAAGAGAAATTTGAGAAAACTACTATACCTGCACTGTATATAAAATGGTCTGTTTAGGTAGGTTAGTTATAAATGTATAGTGTAAATTATAAAGCAAAACCTAAAAAACATTATCAAAGAAGTATAAGTGATATGCTAAAAGAGAACAAAAATGAAGTCATAAAATACTTAAAACCAGAGAAGTCAGAAAAATAGGAGTAGAAAAGAAAGACAACAAAGGACAAATGCAATGAGTACAAAAGTCACAAATATTAAAGATATTAATCCAACTATATCAATTATATATTAAACACATCAACTAAAAGATAAAATTGTCAGAGTATTGACTAAGCAGAATTCAGGGAAAGGAAATTTATCAGGGATAAAAATAGTTAATGACAAAAACTCTTAGGAGACCGAACAGTGTTTTATATGCATGTATCTCACAATAGAGTGTCAAAATATAGAAAACAAGAACTAAGAGAAATGAAAGGGGAAACAGACAATCTACTACTATAATTGGAGAGTTTAACTCCTTTTTTTAGTAACTGATAGATCCAGTAGGCACAATATCAGAAAGGATATAGCTGACTTGAACAGTACTCTCAATATACTGCATCTAGCTGAAATTTTTAGAATACTCCAACCAACAGGAGCAAAATACACATTCATTCAACCTCATATGGAATGTTCTGGGTCATAAACAATCTAATAAATTTAAAAGAATATAAAACATACAAAATATTCTTAGGTCATTATAGAATTACATAGGAAATTAAGAAAAAATTTTTAAAAAGTTGAGAAATTCTCAAATATTTGGAGGGTTTAAAAAAAAACTTCCCATTAGCTCCAAAAAAATTAGGTTTAAATATAATAAAACATGTACAGAATCTATATGCAGAAGAATACAAACTCTGAAGAAAAAAACAAGGATATCTTAATAAAAAGAAGAGAGTCCATGTTTATGAATTGGAAAACAATACCTTTAAAATGTCATTTCTTCCCAAATTGGCCTATAGATTTAGCACAATTCCAATAAAATCCAGGAAACTTTTTTTGTAGATATTGGAAATGAATTTTAAAGTTTTAAGGAAAAGTCAAAAACTTAACCTAAAAATTTTTGAAAAATGACAAAGATTGAAGACTCATGATATCTGATTCATCATAATGTATAGTAATAAAAACAGCATAATATTGGTGAAAAAATAAACACTTTAGTAAAACAAAATAGAGACCTAGACACAGACCCACATAAATGCAGTCTCCTGATTTTCACCAAGGTAATAAATGTAATTCAATGTAGAAAAGATCATCTTCTTGACATGGTACTGGGAATATTAAACATGAAAAGATATAAACTTTACAAGATCCACAAATATTCACTAAAATGAACTCTAGACATAAATATGAAACATGAAACTGTAACACTTTCTGAAGAAAACACAGAAAAATGTCTAGGTGCTTTGGCAACAATTTTTTGGATAAAACACCAGTAGCATGATCCATAAAAGAAAAAAAAATGATACATTGGATTTTATCAGTATTAAAGATATATGTTCTGTTGAAGATACCATATAGAGAATGAAAAAGTGTTATGGTCCTAACGAAATTATATGCAAAACACATATATGATAGTAGACTTAATCTAAAATATATAACTCACATTTAAATCTCAACAATAATACAAAAGCCAAATTTTAAAAAGGGGAAAAGATTTGAACAGATTGTCCCATCAAAGAACATGTACAAAAAATAGCAGACAGCAAGCAGCATCATTTGTTATTAGGAAGTTGTAGATCAAAACAAGATACTGCCACATACCCCTAAGAATAGGTAAAATCCAAAAACTGACACGATCAGAATGCAGACTACAGGTAACTCTCATTTCTTTTTTTAAAAAATTTTAAATATAATTTTACCATAAAATCCATCATAGTCATCAGCATTTATGCAAACACTTTGAAACTTTTTCAGTATAAATGCCATCAGATGAATGTTTACAACAGATCTATTCTTAATCACCAAAAACTAGTAGTCACCAAAATGACCTTCAATATGTAATGGAATAAACAAACTGTGGTATATCAATATGAAGGATACCATTTAGTAATTAAAAAAAAGAAACTATTAACCAATAAAAAGACATAGATGAAACTTAAGTACACACTGTTAAGTGAAAGAAGCCAATGTATATGATTTCATTTAAATGAGACTGTAAATGATTTCATTTAAATGAGATTCTGGAAAAGGCAGTAGTAAGACAATACAAGGATTAGTGGGTGTTAGGAATTTGGGGGAAAGTACATAGTTCCCCGTTCCTTATATATGGGCTGTGCAAAATGTCATACTGCCAAAGAGTACAATATAAAAGGGGCAGGAAGGAGTAACTTTACAGTGGAGAAACTGGACAGATACTACCAAACCATTTGATCAAGGTCAACATTAATTATGATAAATCATGTTATAGTAGGTACCCCTTTATAAAATCCATCTATGAAAAACCCACAGCAAATACATTCTCAAAGGGCAAAGCCTGAAAACCTTTCCCTTAAGATCAGGAACATGATAAGGATGCTCGCTCCCACCATTATTGTTCAACATAGTAATAGAAATCCTAGCAACAGCAGACAGCAAAAAGAAATAAAAGCTATTCAAATTGGCAAAGAAGTAGTCAAACTCTCTCCTTATAGATGACATGATATTTAATGTGGAAAACTCAAAAGACTCCACTCTTAAATTACTAGAACTCTTAAGCAATTCAGTAATGTAGCAGGATACAAAATCAATGCAAAGAAATCAGTTGCTTTCTTATACACTAACAATGTAACTGTAGAAAGAGAAATTAGAGAATTAATTCCATTTACAATAGCACCAAAAGCTTCAAGATGCCTTGGAATAAACTTAACAGAAGAGGTAAAGGATCTATAGTCTAGTAACTATGGAACACTCGTGAGAAAAATCAAAGACACAAAAAAATGGAAAAATAGTCCATGCTCATGAATTGGAAAAATATACGTTGTTAAAATGTCTATGCTATCCAGAGCAATTATACTTTCAACACCACTACAATCAAAATAACAATGGCATTTTTCAAAGTGCTGGAACAAACAATCCTAAAATTTGTATGGAACCAGAAAAGACTTGCCAAGGAAATGTTGAAAAAGAAAAACAAAGCTGGGGGAATCACATTACCTGATTTCAAGCTATATTACAAAACTGTGATCACCAAGACAGCATGGTACTGGCACAAAAACTGACACATAGACCAATGGAACAGAATGAAGAGCCCAGATATGGACCCTCAACTCAATGATCAAATAATCTTCAACAAAGCAGGAAAAAATATCTGGTGGAAAAAAATCTTCAATAATCAAGGCAAAAATGGGCAGAAGATATGAACAGACACTTCTCAAAAGAAGACTACAAATGGCTAACAGACACACAAAAAAGTGTTCATTATCATTAGCCATCAGGGAAATTCAAACCAAAACCACACTGAGATACCTCCTTAGACCAGTTAGAATGGCAAAAATTGACAAGGCAAGAAACAAGTGTTAAAGAGGTTGTGGAGAAAGGGGAACCTTCTTACACTATTAGTGGGAATGCAAGTTGGTACAGCCACTTTGGAAAACAGTGTAGAGGTCCCCCCAAAAATTAAAAATGGAGCTACCCTATGACCCAGCAATTGCACTACTGGGTATTTACCCCAAAGATACAGATATAGTGAAAGGAATGGCCATATGCACCCCAATGTTCATAACAGCAACGTCCACAATAGCCAAACTGTGGAAAGAGACAAGAAGCTCTACAACAGATGAATGGATAAAGAAGATGTGGTCCTTATACACAAGGGAATATTACTCAGCCATCAGAAAGGATGAATACCCAACTTTTGCATCAACATGGCTGGTACTGGAGGAGATTATGCTAAGTGAAATAAGTCAAACATATTAAGTCAATTATCATATGGTTTCACTTATTTGTGGAACATAATGAATACCCTCCAGGGCATTAGGAGAAAGAAGGGAAAAATGAAGGAGGAGAAATGAGAGGGGGAGATGAACCATGAGAGACTATGGATTCTGGGAAACAAACAGGGTTTTAGAGGGGAGAGGACTGGGGAGATGGTTTAGCCCAGTGATGGATATTAAGAAGGGCATGGATTGCATGGAGCACTGGATATTATATGCAAACAATGAATCATGGAACCATTACATCAAAAACTAATGATTTACTGAATGTTGACTAATGTAGCATAAGAGAAAATAAATTTCTGTTGTTTAAGCCAAAAAAAAAAAAAAAAAGTCGATACCCTTGATATGATGTCATGAGAAATATTATATCTTTCCTTACAAAAATGTATAGTTTCAGTCTAATTATGAAAAAAAATCAGATAAACTTCAATTCAGGGATACTCTACAAAACACCTGCCAGAACTCCACAAGAGAATTTTTGTCATCAAAAACAATGCCACAGACAAAAAAGCCTAAGAAAGCATGGTGGCTTATTATAATATGGTATCTTGGGTGGAATCTTGGAACTAAAAATAGACATTAGATAGAAATTTGTAAATTCATATAAAATATAAGCTTCAGCTAATATGTGTCAATATTGGTTCATTAATTGTGAAAATGCACCATATAAGATGTTATTTATAGGGGGAAAAATGGGCATGGGAGTATATGGGAACTCTTTGCAATGTATTTGCAATTTTTTTCTGTAAATCTAAAACTGTTTCAAGAAACAGTTGATATATTTTTTAAAAAGTATTGAACTATCATGGCAACCTTGCCCTTTTCATATATTCATGCCTTGAATGCTAACAAATATAGAATTAATTAAATGACTCTTTTGATAAAAATAGGATGAAAGGAGACATCTTACAATGTGCTAGGGGAATGCAGTTTTCCCTTTTACGCTATTTAATACAAACGTTCTCTGACAGAATTTGTTTTACATTATTAATCCTGAAAGAGTTTTCATACTTCTTATACTAATGCCAAAATTAAGGATTCAGGAAATGTATCCATATCAAAGTAAAAAGGAAGTGGTTATCCAATTTCCTATGTAAAACCTTGTGCTCTTAAAAAACTGAGAATTGAACCAGACGGAAGATAAAATATTAGATAAAAATTGATGACAAAAATTACTTTAAAAGACTTTGGAAAAAAATCTAAAAATCCATGATGTGTATTTTCTTTTTTTCTTGCTTGCTGAAAGATAAGTGAGAGCAAAGTTACCATCCATATGTTTCTACAGATATGGAATCACACAAAGAAACACTGTTTCAAACAAACACTCCATTCAACTTCTCTCCAGATCCATTTATTTAGAAAATTTTTTTCCTGTTCAGTGTAAAGAAAGCATATTTTGTTGTTGAAGAATAACCTGGGGATATGAGAAATCATTTGTTTTATTTAAAAATAATAATAACCATTATTTATTAAATACATAGAGTATGGTAGGCATTGCCCTAAGTATTTAAACTGAGTTATCTTACTTTAACCATAAAAACCTTAGTAGGGAGTATGTATTATTATTTTATTTCATTTCCATTTTACAAAAAAAAAGAAAGAAACCAAATGTATGATCATTTAATCACATATCTAGTAAGCATAAGTGCTAGAATTTGATCTCAGGAATAGTGCTTCAGACTCATGTCCACTTTGCTCCCTAGTCATAAATGAACAAGACTACTTAGCCTACAGAGAAACTTTTCCTCAATCCAGGAGAGTATAATATTTGTAAATATTTATGCATCCACCTAAATGTATAAAGAAAATTTTAACAGACCTATAGATAGAAAAAGACAGCAAAGAATGAGTTGGAATTATTAAAAGGTAATATTGAGAAGTCTTTAGTAGACTAAGAAAAAGGAGAAGATATAAATAAAATCAGAAATGAGACAGGCAACGCTACAGTTGATACCACAGAAACACAAAACATCGTGAGACTACACTAGCAATTATACACTAGCAAGATGGGCAACTTAGAACTGGAAAAATTTTTAGACACATGCAATATACCAAGACTGAATCATAAAGAAACAGGAAATCTGAATATAAGGATAGTCACTGGAAATGCTTGTGTACTCATACAGAGCTGTCTCTTTAATATGTATAGTCCTAGGAGACATAAATGTCAACCTTCATTAGCTCCCAGAGCTAGGTGATTCAGGAACCAGGTTCTTGTTTGGCAGCCCTAACAGTTGGGGTGCTAAATGTTTTTTAAAAAGCTTCTTCTAGAGAGGAGCTGGAGACTTGGTTTGGATAAGGCCATCAGCTCTTCCATATTCCTAAGAGGATTCCAGTAAGCTCTCACATGTAACCTGATTAGAAGCCAAAACCTCAGGCATAGATGAAAAGTATGCATCATATTTCTTCCAGAAAGAGAAACCAAAACTAGGCCAGGACACTATAGGAAAGGAAGAAGAAGAGGAGGAAGAAGCAGAAGGAGGAGAAAGGAGGAAGAGAGGGAGGAGAGGGAGGAGGAGGAGAAGAAAGAAGAAGAAGGAGAGAAGAAGGAGGAGGAGGAAGGAAAAAGAAAAGAAAAAGGAAGGAAGGAGAAAGGAAGGAAGGAAGAAACTAGGAGATGTGCATTTTTGTCTCCTTCCTCTTCTCTGAGCTCAGTGCTTGGGAATATACATCCACCAGCTTAAAAACTGCTTCTTTGTTTGTTATAGTCCTGTGTGGATTCAAGACCTATTGGCTATAAGAGCTACTTGATCCTTCTAATCTTTACCCACTTCCAAAGTTGTTTCCACAATTGTAGATATTTGTCACAGAAGCAGCTCCCATTTCTCGGTAACAATTCTGTCTTAGTTCATTTAGGTTGTTATAACAGAATATCACAGACTGGTTGGCTTAAACAAAAATATTTATCGCAGTTTTGTTTTTTGAGAAGTGCAAGATCAAACATGTTAGAGGAGTTAGTATTTGGTGGGACCCACTTTCTGGTTCATAAGAAGGTTCATTCTTTTACTGTGACTTCACATAGTGGGAAAGAAAAAAGAGAAAGAGAAAAAGTGCTCTGGGACCTTTTATAATGGCAATAATCCCGTTTATAAGGGCTTCACCAAGGCCCAACCTACTCATACCATCACATTAGAAGTTAGAATTTCAACACGTGAATTTTGGGAGACACAAACATTCACTGCACAACAATACTATAAACAGAATTCATAAATTATCAAGTGTCCTCCTAGATTTATATATCACACACACGTATATTTTGCAGTATGTGCTTTTTGAGTTTGTTAAATTTGTTAAAAATGCATGCTACCCCAAAATGTTTACATATAGCTGCCATAGATGTCTTTATGGTGGTTATTTTGCTTGAATAGATAGCTTTTCACAACTCCTACCTCTATCACAGACTGCATCTCCTACCATTCTCTGCCTCAAAATGTGTTGATGCAAAATAACATCCTTCTCCACACATACTTCTTATTTTACATCTCTTGCCTTTTGTTTTTTTAAGATTTCATTTATTTATTTGAGAGAGAGTAAAAGAACCCACAGAGGGAGAGTGAGAGGGAGAAGCAGCCTCCCTGACGAGCAGAGAGCCTGAAGTAGGGATTGATCCCAGGGTCCTGAGATCATGACCTGAGCAGAAGGCAGACACTTAACTGACTGAGCCACTCAGGTGCTCACATCTCTCGCCTTTTGAGCATTTTGTTACTTCTCCCTTAGGAATTATCTTTTCTGATTACTTAACAGAAATTCCATGTAACTTTCCAAAGTGTGAATACCTTCTCTCCCAGAAAAGACTCTGTGTAATAGCTTATTTGTTTAAATTTATATTTCACAAGTTGATGTGAGGAGTTATATATCATTTGTATTTATGTATTCAATAGCATGTGCTATTATCATTTGCTTTGTATAGCACACCTGGGACTGCTAGATGGCCATAGCAGGACAAATAGATGAATAACTGAGAGAATTCTGGAAAAAAAAAAAAAAAAACTATGATACCGATGAGGTGGCTTTATCCTATTGTCACTTCTACAGCAGTGCTCTCACTCTCTGGGAAGCCTGATACCTGTTGTGGATTCCCAGAATCCTCAGAATAACAATTTTTCTTCATTTCATTTCATCACTCTTCCATTTAGACCAAGAGAATAGTGTTCCTGCCGGTATAACATTTTAAAAATCTTACTGGCTTTTTTGGTGAATGTTAAGGGAATCCACACCACTAGACACAAAGGCTCTCCACAGATCTTCCTGGATAGCTTTCTATCTATTCCTGGTTTCTGCTGAAATGACTGATTGAATCTAAAGCCCCATGCTTATTTCTTCCCTACTTTTAAGAAGTTCAAAATTTGGTGTGGTCATCAGAATACACATACACACACATATATACATGAACAACCTAAATATGGTAATTCAAAGGGGGAAACTGAAACCTTCCCAAATGCAAATAAAATGCCAGTAAATACAGACATGTGAGACTGTTTAAAACAGCAGTAGTGGGGAGGACCAAAAGAGTTTGCAGGTATCAAAAGAATGAAACTGTACCACTTTCTTTTACCATACAGAAAAATAATTAAAAATAGATCAAAAACCAAAATGTGAGATGGGAAATCATTAAAATCCTAGAAAAGAAGATAAGCAATAACTTCTTTGACATAGGCCATACCAACTTCTTACTAGATAGGTTTCCTGCAGCAAGGAAAACAAAGACCAAAACAGATGACTGGGACTTCAACAAAATACAGATCTTCTGCACAGCAAAGAAAATAATCAACAAAACTAAAAGGCAACCTTTGGAATGGAAGAAATTATTTACAAATGACATATCCGATAAAGGGTTAGTATCTAAAATATGTAAAGAATTTATAAAATTCAACATCCCCAAACAAGTAATCCAATAAAAAAATGGGCAGAAGGCAAGAATAGACATTTCCCCAAAAAAGAAATCAAGATGGCCAACAGACACATGAGATGTTCAACAATGATCATCCAGGAAATACAAATCAAAATTACAATGAGATATCACCTCACACCTGTCAAATGGTTAAAATTAACAACACAAGAAACAACAGGTGTTGGTGAGGTGAGGTTGTAGAGAAAGGGGAACCCTCTTACACCATTGGCGGAAGTGCAAACTGGTACAGCTATTCTTGAAACAGTGTTAAAAATAGAACTACCCTATGACTCAGCCATCTTACTACTAAGTATTTAACCCTAAAATACAAATACAAAAATACCAATTTGAAGAAGTACATGCATGCCAATGTTTATAGCAGTATTATCTATGATAGCCAAGTTAAGGAAAGCCCAAATGCTCATTGTCTATGAAAGGATAAAGATGTAGTATAAATTCAGGAATAAAAGAAAACTTTTCAATTTTTTATTTTTTATAAACATATATTTTTATCCCCAGGGGTACAGGTCTGTGAATCACCAGGTTTACACACTTCACAGCACTCACCAAAGCACATACCCTCCCCAATGTCCATATCCCACCCCCTTCTCCCAAACCCCCTCCCCCCAGCAGCCCTCAGTTTGTTTTGTGAGGTTAAGAGTCACTTATGGTTTGTCTCCCTCCCAATCCCATCTTGTTTCATTGATTCTTCTCCTACCCACTTAAGCCCCCATGTTGCATCACCACTTCCTCATATCAGGGAGATCATATGATAGTTGTCTTTCTCTGCTTGACTTATTTCGCTAAGGATAATACGCTCTAGTTCCATCCATGTTGTCACAAATGGCAAAATTTCATTTCTTTTGGTGGCTGCATAGTATTCCATTATGTATATATACCACATCTTCTTGATCCATTCATCAGTTGATGGACATCTAGGTTCTTTCCATAGTTTGGCTATTGTGGACATTGCTGCTATAAACATTCGGGTGCACGTGCCCCTTTGGATCACTACGTTTGTATCTCTAGGGTAAATACCCAATAGTGCAATTGCTGGGTCATAGGACAGTTCTATTTTCAACATTTTGAGGAACCTCCATGCTGTTTTCCAGAGTGGCTGCACCAGCTTGCATTCCCACCAACAGTGTAGGAGGGTTTCTCTTTTTCCGCATCCTCGCCAGCATCTGTCATTTCCTGACTTGTTCATTTTAGCCATTCTGACTGGTGTGAGGTGATATCTCATTGTGGTTTTGATTTGTATTTCCCTGATGCCAAGTGATATGGAGCACTTATTTTCATGTGTCTGTTGGCCATCTGGATGTCTTCTTTGCAGAAATGCCTGTTCATGTCCTCTGCCCATTTCTTGATTGGATTACTTGTTCTTTGGGTGTTGAGTTTGCTAAGTTCTTTATAGATTCTGGACACTAGTCCTTTATCTGATATGTCATTTGCAAATATCTTCTCCCATTCTGTCAGTTGTCTTTTGATTTTGTTAACTGTTTCCTTTGCTGTGCAAAAGCTTTTGATCTTGATGAAATCCCAATAGTTCATTTTTGCCCTTGCTTCCCTTGCCTTTCGCGTTGTTCCTAGGAAGATGATGCTGCGGCTGAGGTCGAAGAGGTTGCTGTCTGTGTTCTCCTCAAGGATTTTGATGGATTCCTTTCGCACATTGAGGTCCTTCATCAATTTTGAGTTTATTTTTGTGTGTGGTGTAAGGAAATGGTCCAATTTCATTTTTCTGCATGTGGCTGTCCAATTTTCCCAGCACCATTTATTGAAGAGGCTGTCTTTTTTCCATTGGACATTCTTTCCTGCTTTGTCGAAGATTAGTTGACTGTAGAGTTGAGGGTCGATTTCTGGGCTCTCTATTCTGTTCCATTGATCTACGTGACTGTTTTTGTGCCAGTACCATGCTGTCTTGATAATGACAGCTTTGTAATAGAGCTTGAAGTCCGGAATTGTGATGCCACCAACGTTGGCTTTCTTTTTCAATATCCCTTTGGCTATTCGAGGTCTTTTCTGGTTCCATATAAATTTTAGCATTATTTGTTCCATTTCTTTGAAAAAGATGGATGGTACTTTGATAGGAATTGCATTAAATGTGTAGATTGCTTTAGGTAGCAGAGACATTTTCACAATATTTATTCTTCCAATCCAGGAGCATGGAACATTTTTCCATTTCTTTGTGTCTTCCTCAATTTCTTTCATGAGTACTTTATAGGTTTCTGAGTATAGATTCTGTGCCTCTTTGGTTAGGTTTATTCCTAGGTATCTTATGGTTTGGGGTGCAGTTGTAAATGGGATTGACTCCTTAATTTCTCTTTCTTCTGTCTTGCTGTTGGTGTAGAGAAATGCAACTGATTTCTGTGCATTGATTTTATATCCTGACACTTTACTGAATTCCTGTATAAGTTCTAGCAGTTTTGGAGTGGAGTCTTTTGGGTTTTCCACATATAGTATCATATCATCTGCGAAGAGTGATAATTTGACTTCTTCTTTGCCGATTTGGATGCCTTTAATTTCCATTTGTTGTCTGATTGCTGAGGCTAGGACCTCTAGTACTATGTTGAATAGCAGTGGTGATAATGGACAACCTGCCGTGTTCCTGACCTTAGCGGAAAAGCTTTCAGTTTTTCTCCATTGAGAATGATATTTGCAGTGGGTTTTTCATAGATGGCTTTGATGATATTGAGGTATGTGCCCTCTATCCCTACACTTTGAAGAGTTTTGATCAGGAAGGGATGCTGCACTTTGTCAAATGCTTTTTCAGCATCTATTGAGAGTATCATATGGTTCTTGTTCTTTCTTTGATTGATGTGTTGTATCACATTGACTGATTTGCGGATCTTGAAACAACCTTGCAGCCCTGGAATAAATCCCACTTGGTCGTGGTGAATAATCTTTTTAATGTACTGTTGAATCCTATTGGCTAGTATTTTGTTGAGTATTTTCGCATCTGTGTACATCAAGAATATCGGTCTATAGCTCTCTTTTTTGGTGGGATCCTTGTCTGGTTTCGGGATCAAGGTGATGCTGGCCTCATAAAATGAGTTTGGAAGTTTTCCTTCCATTTCTATTTTTTGGAACAGTTTCAGGAGAATAGGAATTAGTTCTTCTTTAAATGTTTGGTAGAATTCCCCCGGGAAGTCGTCTGGCCCTGGGCTTTTGTTTGTTTGGAGATTTTAAATAACTGTTTCAATCTCCTTACTGGTTATGGGTCTGTTCAGGCTTTCTATTTCTTCCTGGTTCAGTTGTGGTAGTTTATATGTTTCTAAGAATGCATCCATTTCTTCCAGATTGTCAAATTTATTGGTGTAGAGCTGCTCATAGTATGTTCTTATAATAGTTTGTATTTCTTTGGTGTTAGTTGTGATCTCTCCTCTTTCATTCATGATTTTATTTATTTGGGTCCTTTCTCTTTTCTTTTTGATAAGTCGGGCCAGGGGTTTATCAATTTTATTAATTCTTTCAAAGAACCAGCTCCTAGTTTCGTTGATTTGTTCTATTGTTTTTTTTGGTTTCTAATTCATTGATTTCTGCTCTGATCTTTATGATTTCTCTTCTCCTGCTGGGCTTAGGGTTTCTTTCTTGTTCTATCTCCAGCTCCTTTAGGTGTAGGGTTAGGTTGTGTACCTGAGACCTTTCTTGTTTCTTGAGAAAGGCTTGTACCGCTATATATTTTCCTCTCAGGACTGCCTTTGTTGTGTCCCACAGATTTTGAATCGTTGTATTTTCATTATCATTTGTTTCCATGATTTTTTTCAATTCTTCTTTAATTTCCCGGTTGACCCATTCATTCTTTAGAAGGATGCTGTTTAGTCTCCATGTATTTGGGTTCTTTCCAAACTTCCTTTTGTGGTTGAGTTCTAGCTTTAGAGCATTGTGGTCTGAAAATATGCAGGGAATGATCCCAATCTTTTGATACCGGTTGAGTCCTGATTTAGGACCGAGGATGTGATCTATTCTGGAGAATGTTCCATGTGCACTAGAGAAGAATGTGTATTCTGTTGCTTTGGGATGAAATGTTCTGAATATATCTGTGATGTCCATCTGGTCCAGTGTATCATTTAAGGCCTTTATTTCCTTGCTGATCTTTTGCTTGGATGACCTGTCCATTTCAGTGAGGGGAGTGTTAAAGTCCTCTATTATTATTGTATTATTGTTGATGTGTTTCTTTGATTTTGTTATTAATTGGTTTATATAGATGGCTGCTCCCACGTTGGGGGCATAGATATTTAAAATTGTTAAATCTTCTTGTTGGACAGACCCTTTGAGTATGATATAGTGTCCTTCCTCATCTCTTATTATAGTCTTTGGCTTAAAATCTAATTGATCTGATATAAGGATTGCCACTCCTGCTTTCTTCTGATGACCATTAGCATGGTAAATTCTTTTCCACCCCCTCACTTTAAATCTGGAGGTGTCTTCGGGCTTAAAATGAGTTTCTCGGAGGCAACATATAGATGGGTTTTGTTTTTTTTATCCATTCATGATACCCTGTGTCTTTTGACAGGGCTATTTAGCCCATTAACATTCAGGGTAACTATTGAGAGATATGAATCTAGTGCCATTGTATTGCCTGTAAGGTGACTGTTACTGTATATGGTCTCTGTTCCTTTCTGATCTACCACTTGTAGGCTCTCTCTTTGCTTAGAGGACCCCTTTCAATATTTCCTGTAGAGCTGGTTTGGTATTTGCAAATTCTTTCAGTTTTTGTTTGTCCTTGAAGCTTTTAATCTCTCCTTCTATTTTCAATGATAGCCTAGCTGGATATACTATTCTTAGCTGCCTGTTTTTCTCATTTAGTGCTCTGAAAATATCATGCCAGCTCTTTCTGCCCTGCCAGGTCTCTGTCGATAAGTCAGCTGCCAATCTAATATTTTTACCATTGTATGTTACAGACTTCTTTTCCCGGGCTGCTTTCAGGATTTTCTCTTTGTCACTGAGACTTGTAAATTTTACTATTAGGTGACTGGGTGTGGGCCTATTCTTATTGATTTTGAGGGGCGTCCTCTGAACCTCCTGAATTTTGATGCTCGTTCCCTTTGCCATATTGGGGAAATTCTCCCCAATAATTCTCTCCAGTATACCTTCTGCTCCCCTCTCTCTTTCTTCTTCTTCTGGAATCCCAATTATTCTAATGTTGTTTCATCTTATGGTGTTACTTATCTCTTGAATTCTCCCCTCGTGGTCCAGTAGCTGTTTGTCCCACTTTTGCTCAGCTTCTTTATTCTCTGTCATTTGGTCTTCTATATCACTAATTCTTTCTTCTGCCTCATTTATCCTAGCAGTGAGAGCCTCCATTTTTGATTGCACCTCATTAATAGCTTTTTTGATTTCAACTTGTTTAGATTTTAGTTCTTTTATTTCTCCAGAAAGGGCTTTTATATCTCTCGAGAGGGTTTCTCTAATATCTTCCATGCCTTTTTCAAGCCCGGCTAGAACCTTGAGAATTGTCATTCTGAACTCTAGATCTGACATATTACCGATGTCTGTATTGATTAGGTCCCTAGCCTTTGGTACTGCCTCTTGTTCTTTTTTTTTGTGTTGAATTTTTCCATCTTGTCATTTTGTCCAGATAAGAGTAAATGAAGGGGCAAGTAAAATACTAAAAGGGTGGCAACAACCCTAGGAAAATATGCTTTAACCAAATTAGAAGAGATCCAAAATCGTGAGTGGGGAGAAAGGGGATCAACAGAGGTTCTAAAAGGAAGAAAGAAAAAAAAAAAGAAAAAAGAAAAAAAAAAAGAAAAGAATTAAAAAAAGAAAACACCTAAGAAAAAAATGTAAAAAAGAAAAATTATATATATTAGATAAACTAGTAAAAAATCGTTAATAAATAAAAAGATAACAGTTTAAAAAAAAATTTTACCCGAAGGCGAGAAGAAAAAAAAAAAAAAAAAAAGGAAAAAGAAAAAAATTAAATTAACTGCAAGACTAAAAAAAATCACAGGGAAAAAGCCATGAGTTCCGTGCTTGGCTTTCTCCTCCTCTGGAATTCTGCTGCTCTCCTTGGTATTGAAACCGCACTCCTTGGTAGGTGAACTTGGTCTCGGCTGGATTTCTTGTTGATCTTCTGGGGGAGGGGCCTGGTGTAGTGCTTCTCAAGTGTCTTTGCCCCAGGCGGAATTACACCGCCCTTACCCAGGGCCAGGGTGAGTAATCCGCTGGGGTTTGCTTTCAGGAGCTTTTGTTCCCTGAGCGCTTTCCGTAGATTTCTGGAGGACGTGAATACAAATGGCGGCCTCCTGGTCTCCGGCCGGAGGAGCCGAGAGCCCAGGGCCCCACTCCTCAGTGCGCCCTCAGAGAACAGCGCCCAGTTACTCCCATCTGCCTGACCTCCGGCCGCGCTCCGAGCTCACCGAGCCTGCGACCGGTTCAAGGTCACCCCAAGCTGCAAGCTTACTGTCAGCTCTGTCTCTGTAGCCGGCTTTCCCGTTCCAATACCCACAAGCTCTGCGACACTCAGACACCCCCGATCCTTCTATGACCCTGCGGGACCTGAGGCCACGCTGACCCCGCGTGGGCTTCGCCCTGGTTTAGCCTCTGGAGCGATGTCCCTCAGCGGAACAGACTTTTAAAAGTCCTGATTTTGTGGGCGGTTGCTCCGCCCCTTGCCGGGAGCTGGCCCCTCCCCCCGGGGTCTATCTTCCCGTCGCTTTGGATTCACTTCTCCGCCGGTCCTACCTTTCAGAAAGTGGTTGTTTTTCTGTTTCCAGAATTGCTGTTCTTCTCTTCGATCTGCCGATGGATTTTCAGGTGTTTGCAATCTTTAGATAAGCTATCTAGCTGATCTCCGGCTAGCTGAATCAGTCTCAGCCTGCTACTTCTCCGCCATCTTGACTCCTCCCTCAAGAGACTGTCTTCTTTACACTGTGTATTTTTCCTGCTTTGTTGAGGATTAGTTGACCATAAAGTTGAGGCCCATATCTGGGTTCTTTACTCTGTTCCACTGGTCTATGTGTCTGTTTTTGTGCTAGTACCATGCTGTCTTGGTGATTAGTTTGTAAAGGTCTTTAGGTTTGAAGGTTCCTGCAGACATCAAGGGTTTTGATTTATATCCACTCAGCCACTCTATGTCCTTTCATTGCAGAATACAGCCCATTTTCTTGTGTGTCTTTTTCTTTCAATGAAATGTTGATTCCTTTCTCATTTTCTTTCGTGTGTTTACTATCAAATTTTTTTCTCTGTGGTTTACTATGAGTTTTTTGTTTTGTTTTGTTTTTATTTTTCTGGAAGCCTTCCAGTTTCCTAGTGTAGCTTTCTCCCCCCCCCCCCCACTTCATTTGTGTAACAATTTAATTAGAATTTTAAGCAGCTGTACTTTCTCTTTGAGCTTGCCCCTCACATTTAGATAAACTTAAGGGCTTTTTTTTTTCCTTCTAATTTTAATACTTCATTATTAATTAAACAAAATTTTGGAGAATATAATTCAGTCCAGGCATAAATAACATCAATCTCTGCCAGACATTTTTTAATTTTGTGGCTATCAGGCTGATTGTAGCAAGATATGGTTGCTGCTTTTCTTTAGGCTAATAATCTAGATAATTAATTAGGTGGCTAGTGGCATGTAAATATTAACACTATTCATATAATTCTATAGAAAGAACTGTATAGGAGGAAAAATGAGTTTTGAAAGGAACAGGGAAACTAATTATTATCATTATTTTGCAATTGATAATACAGGCTTTCAAATGACAACAGAAGATATTGCTGGAAATATTGTTTTCAGAGTCTATGAAATAGAGGTTTTTTAAATGAAAATAGTTGATGTTTTTTAGAGAATAACTTTATAAAAATTGTTATTTATTAAATGGAGTGGCTGTTATGTCTTTCACTCATACATTCAAAGGTAATATAGTAATCAGGGATATTCAAATTCATATTTGGCAATAACTACTAGAAAATACATAGTTTTGAAGAGAAAAAAGTTTTGTTGATTATAAAGCTTTAAAAACTAAGGGTTTTGATTAATAATTAATTATTTCTAGATAAAAGAGTCACCTTAATGTATTAAACATGAAAGTGTACTTTATTAAGGTTTATTTTTATTTACAAAAATAATTGTTACTTTCTATTTTATTTATATATCCATCTATCATTTGCACATTCTGTGTTTATAGACAACATTGACTTAATAGCTTTGAAAGGGAAAATCTACAGGATTGCAAGGTTTTAAAGTCCAAATTTTTAAAAGGATGTTTGTATTATACATCAGGGTCATTGAGATAAAACCTGATCCATTTTGAATTAATTTTCAATCTTATGTCATCATAGGTCATTGGGATTTCCCTTCCTCTAGAGTGAGACTCACTCAAGTACTTGAGACTCACTCAAGTACGTTGAATCATGATAATAACCATTCATAAGGCTGTTCCTCTGAACTGAATTTTGACCTTCCAATTCATATGTTGAAACCCTAATGCCAAATGTGATGATACATGGAGATAAGGCCTTGGGAGGTAATTAGGTTTGGATGAGTTCTTGAGGGTGGGACCTGTAAACATACAGTGAGAACATGGTCCTCTGCAAACCAGGAAGAAAGTTCTGACCATGTTGATCATGTAGGCACTTTGATCCTGGACTTCCTAGTCTCTGAATTGTAAGAAATTGTTTCTCCTATTTGACTTACCCAGGCTATGGTATTTTGCTATAACAGCCTGAGCTAAGACAGATTTTGGTACTGAGGAGTTAGGGGTGATTAAAATCTACCCAAAAATGTGGAAGTAGCTTTGGTGCTGGGTAATGATTAAAAGTCTGGAAGAATTTTGAAATCCCTGCTAGAAATATGGACATTAAGAGAGATACTGGTGAGAACTCAAAATAAGTAAGTAAATAAATAAATAGCATTAAAGAAAAAGTTTACAACCCCTTTGAGAATTTATAAATAATCATGTGCAGTGTGTTGATTAGAAATATAGTTGTAAATGTTAAAGGCCCTTCTGGTGAGGTCTCAGAAAGAAGTAGAAACATGTTATTAAAAACTGTAGGAATGGCAATTTTGTTATAAAGTAGCGAAGAACTCAGCTGGATTATCTGTGTGCTTTGGTGTTTTGTGGAAGGTGAAATTTGCAAGGGATGAAATTAGATATTCTAGAGTTTAAGCATTTCTAAGCATTGAAGTAGTGACTTGGTTTCTCTTGAAGGCCTATAGTAAAATAAGAGAAAATAGATTATTAAGGAAAGAAGAGATTGTTGAGCAAAAAGAAACTGGAATTGAAATATTTCAAAACTCCTCAGTCTGTACATATTGCAAAAATTTTGAGATAGCATTTTCAGAAAACACTAAGAACGTGGCTGGGTTATCACTTGATAAACAGATTAGGAGATTATAGAAGCAGAAAAATTACGAGTTGAACTGAAGGGAATTGAGAAAAGAAAAAAATAAAGGAAGGCTGCAGGATGTTCTAGATTCTGCAGGACCAAACGATAGACCTATTTGACTGTGAACATTTTTCTTCCTTTCTTTGAACATATGCTTTCTTCTCCACTTGCTGATGGCTGCCTTTTGACTGTGTCCTCACATGGAATTTTATGTGTGTACATTCCTGCTTTTCTGTATGCCTTATTTTGTTTTCTTTTTATAAGCACAGCAGTCATATTTTATTAGGACTCACACTAAGGGCCTAATTTTAACTTAATTAACTCTTTCAAAGTTTTTTTAAAAATTTAATTCCATTATAGGTAACATATAGCGTTATATTAGTTTCAGGTTACAATATAGTGATTTAATAATTCCATATATTACCCAGTGCTCATCAAGATAAGTGTAATCTCAATCCCTTTCTGTTTCATTCATCTTCCCACCCACCTCCCCTCTAGAGTCAGGGAAAGACAAATACCATTTGATTTTACTCATATGCGGAATTTAGAAGCCAAACAATTGAACAAAGGAAAAAAAAAAGAGAGAGAGAGAGAGAGACAATCCAAAATACAGACTCTTAATTAACTCTTTAAAAGATAAATTTTTAAATATAGTCACATTCTAAGTTACCAAGGGTTAGAATATCGGCATCTTAATTTTGAAAAGCCAAATTTCAATTTATAACATATTCCTTTAATTTCCTTTAATTTTTAAACAGAAATAGTTTATGGGAAAAATAGTATCTGGTATTTAATCAATAAATAACATATTGCATCCCAATTCCATCTGATGGTCTGTTAATTAAATCCCAAAAAATAGTTGAAGAGGAAAAAAAAATAAGGTCAAATCATGTTAAACTGGTATTTGTTATTTTTCTCCAAACAAGTTTTTCATTTTGTTTCTGTCTTGAAAATATCATACCTAACAAGATTATTATAGTTTTCAAAATATATTTGAAACAATGATATAAGTACAATGTATGTATTTCCCAAATTATCATGATTTTGTTATATGTGATTTATATACACATTTGTTTGCTATAAAGCATCTAAAAAAACTCCACATATCATTTTACAACTGAGTCTCTGAAAAAGTATATATTCTTATACAACAGCAAAACCGGTATTATTTCAAAGAAAATTATCAAGTGTTTCCTTGATATGAACTAACATTCAAGATTTTCTGATGTCACAAAAAAATAAACCATCTGTTTATGTGAATCAGAATCCATGAAGGTCCATGTATTACATTTGTATTAGATTGTATCTCTTAAGTTTCTTGTATTTTAGTTCTGTCTCCCATCCCCATTTCTAGTGCTGCTGTTGTTAATGCCATTAATTTATTGAGAAACCAATATAGTTGTCCCAGGGAATATACCACATTCTGCATGTATTGTTCATACTTTCAGGTACATTTGAAATTTTTCCTGTTCATCTGTTTTTCCATGTAAAATGAAATTTACTCCAAAGGTTTGATTACAGCCAGGCCCAGTCTTTTAGCAAAAGTACTTCATAGATAGTCCTGTGTACTTCATATTATATCATGAAACATACACACACACACACACACACAGACTGGTTGTCTCACTTTTTTGAGATACTAAAATGTATCAATGGATTCAGGTGGCAACAGCTCCTGCTTTTCCAGCTGTAGAATGTTCCAATAATTTTTCATGTCATGTTACCAATGATTGATGACTGACTTAATTATTAACACTAACTTGTTTTGTACTGTATGTATTTCTATTTTACAACACCATATCCAGAGACAGCAAAAGCTGATAACTTCAAATAGAAACTTTACATATGAAATTAAGTAATCAGTATGTATGAAAAAATGTTTACACTTCTTACTGAATTTTTAATTCTGTTATTTTAAAGTTTATTTTTCCACCCTTTCATCTACCATACAGAGGATTTGCCTATAAAATTTTCTACTAAAAATATAATCTAAAATGCAATAACCAATTTATATAGAGGAAAACATATTGAGCACTATATCGTTCTTTTTGTTTTAAAGATTTTACTTATTTATTTGAGAGAGAAACAGAAAACATAAGGAGGGGGAGGGTCAGAGGGAAAGGGATAAGCAGATCTCCCACTGAATCAGGAGCCAGACTTGGGGCTCCATCCCCAGACCCCGAGATCAAGATCTGAGCTGAACTCAGACTCTTAATTAACCACCAAAGCACCCCATATCATTTTTCCCCCAAAGATTTATTTATTTGAGAGAGAGAGAGAGAAAGCATGAACAGGAAAGGCAGAGGGAGAGAGAATCCCAAGCAGACCCCGTGCTGAACAGGCAGGCCCACTCAGAGCTGGATCTCAGGACCAGAGGTGAAACCAAGAGTCAGATGCTAAAGTCAGACTGTATCAACCAGGCATCTAAAATATATATATATATATATATATATATATATATATATATATATATATATATATCCCACATCGGGCTCTCTGCTCAGTGGGGAGCCTGCTTCCTCCTCTCTCTCTGCCTGCCTCTCTGTCTACTTGTGATCTCTGTCTGTCAAATAAATAAATAAAATCCTTTAAAAAAAAAGACTGATGATTCACAGACCTATACAGACCTGTACCCCTGAAGGAAATAATACATTAATAACACAGAATATATATATATATATATATATATATATATATATATATATATGTGTGTGTCTGTGTGTGTATACATATATATATATATATATATTTCCCAGTGTCCGTGGGGGAAATAACCCCCAGTGTCTGTGGGGGTGACAGAGGGGAGAATGGAGAAAAAGGGAGAGTAGAAAGGGGCAGTAAGCTGAAGTATAAACTGATTCTAAGTGCGAAGTTATAGAACCTAAAACCTTGTTCCCCATCTTGCCCAGCTGCCAGGAAGCTCAAAGCCACTTTTTACATTCAGCAGCAATGGACTTGTTCAGCCTAGTTTTGAGGTTTCATCCAGGTAGTGCCAGGGTAGATGTCAGGAGCTAAGCTGCCCCAAGCACCCCCTAAGAGCATCAGATAGAACAGTGGGCATGAATCAGGGTCTCTCGGTAGACCAGACACCAGCATTGAGTGGCAGGTGGTAGGGCTGAGCAGATGCCCACAAAAAAAAAAAAAAAAAAAAAAAAAAAAAATTGATCCCAGGATCCTGGAACCATGACCCAAGCCAAAGGCAGAGGCTTTAACCCGCTGAGCCACCCAGGCCCCCCTGTAAATCATCAGTCTTACATAATTCATAGCACTCACCATAGCACATACCCTCCCCAAAGTCCATAACCCAGTCAACTTATTCCTCTCCCCCTACCCCCTAGCAAACCTCTGTTTCCTGAGATTGAGTCTGTTATGATTTGCATATATTTTTAAAGGTTCTACTTATTTATTTGAGAGAGAGCAGGAGCAAGTTTGGGAGAAGGACAGAAGGAGAAGCTGACCCATGCTGAGCAGGGAGCCTGGGCCCATCCCAGTACCCTGAGATCATGACCTGAGCTGAAGGCAGGCACTTAACCCACTGAGCCACCCAGGTGCCCTCTATCATTCTTAATAGAAGAATGTCACAATGACACTTGGAGGGAGAAATGTTCTAGTGAAAGATGAATCTAGTGATGTCTTTATAGAATGGACAAGATTTTTTTTAAATGTGATTTGACTTTTCAGGGGTGTCATAATACTTTGAATCAAAATACTTCATGATAAGTGAATCAAAACAAAACTGGTTGGGGCATATAATTTATTTGAAACCCAGTGATAATTGTTTCTCTAATTATTGTTTTATTTCTTATTCTAAAATAGTTTAGGTCGGGCGCCTGGGTGGCTCAGTGGGTTAAGCCGCTGCCTTCGGCTCGGGTCGTGATCTCAGGGTCCTGGGATCGAGTCCCGCATCGGGCTCTCTGCTCAGCAGGGAGCCTGCTTCCTCCTCTCTCTCTCTCTCTCTGCTTGAGTCTCTGCCTACTTGTGATCTCTCTCTGTCAAATAAATAAATAAAATCTTTAAAAAAAAATAAAATAGTTTAGGTATTTTTTTCCTTTGGCATGTCTGCTTTAAATATAGAATATATTTAATGTAATGATAATAAATAGGAATAATTTAAATATTTCTGTACAAGTCAAATTAGTTTTTAAAATTCTAGATTGTTATAGAATTCTTCTCATTTTCAGTAATGAGCATGAAATGTTCCCAAGTGCATTAGAGTCATAAGATAAGCAATAGAACTAATGTGAGTTGTTATTATACTTTAGATTTGCTTTATTTACACTGATTACCTATGTTTAGTTTTTTTTTTTTTTTTAAGATTTTATTTATTTATTTGACAGAGAGAGATCACAAGTAGGCAGAGAGGCAGGCAGAGAGAGAGAGAGGAGGAAGCAGACTTCCTGCCGAGCAGAGAGCCCGATGCGGAACTCGATCCCAGGACCCTGAGATCACGACCCGAGCCGAAGGCAGCGGCTTAACCCACCGAGCCACCCAGGCGCCCCTGTATGTGTAGTTTTATATCAGTTTAAGTCATGAGTCCATACAAGAAGGAAACTTAAAGCAGAATATATAAATAGCTTTGAAAAAAATAAAATACAAAAACTTTCAAAATTGACCTTTGTAGTGATAAAAAGAAATATATTAGCAGCAGTAGACCCACTATGACATTGTGATCACTTCCTTGTAATGAATCATTAAATAAATGTGCATTATAAATTTCTCATGCCTCGGGGGGAAATATGTGAGACTTCTTATACCTTATAATTACAAATAACTTACTAGTTCCTTGAATTTTATGAAACTCATTTCCTAATTTGAAGCTCAAAGGTCCTTCTCCCTCACTGTTGCTATTGGTATTTTGGGATACAAGGGATAATTCTAGGGAAAAAAGGAGGGGCGCGGAAAGTAGCTGCACCCTGGAAAATTCAATGGCCACAAAGACTTTCCCATCACGTGAAAAGACTTGTCACTGGAAAAATTACCCTCCTTATTTTCTAGCACTTAACTTACAAAAATTATCATTAGCATCTTTATCTCTTTCAACATCATCATCATTGTCTTTTTTACTATCATTGTATATTTTATTATTTTTTTAAAATTCGTTTAAAGATTTTATTTATCTGAAAGAGAGAGAAAATGAGCAGGGGTAGGGGCAGGAGGAGAGAGAGAGCCAGACTCCTGGTTGAGCAGGGAGCCCGGCTTCACCCCAGGACCCGACATCATAACCGGAGGGGAAGGCAGATGCTCAACTGACTGACCCACTCAGATGCCCCACTACCATTGTATTATATTTTAAAGAAAACCACACAACTAAAAGCAAAATAAAAAAAACAACTTCCATATAGGATGTCAAAATTCTACTTCTCAACTGAATTCAAATTAAACATTAATTGAGAATGATTTCCATCTTAATAATAATGAATCTTCCAGCCCCTGAATATAGAATGTCTATTTCTTTAAGTCTTCTTCCATTTCCCTCAGGAAAGCTTTGTATTTTTCAGTGTACAAATCTTGCACTTTATTTTGTTTTGCTGTTTTTGTTAAATTTCTTTCTAAGTATTATGATTTTTAGGCTACTATTGCTTGAAGCATGTTCTTAATATAAATTTTTGACTGTTCATTGATTGTACATAGAAATGTATTTGATTTTCTTTACTATTGATCTTGTATCCCATGGCCTTTCTGTACTTATTTTAAGTTTTTAATATGTTTCTTAGTACTTTTGATGTGCAGGATCACACCATTTGTACAGTTTTACTTAATCCTTTTCAAACTAGATGCCTTTAATTTCCCTTTTTTGCTTGACTGTACTATGTTGCATTATGTTAAATTGCTTCTATATATTAAGTACACTTTTTTCCCTGAAAGTAACATGGGGAGAAGTTCTAAGTTTGTGCTTTTTCATTTTTCTCTATATTTCTCAAGTTTTCATTGCATAATCAATGAATTATAATTTTTTACAAAATTTACTTTAATCCACATTTTTTAAAGAAACTTTTTATTTATTTATTTGAGAGAGAGAGAGATTGAGTGAGCAAGAGACAAAGAGGACCAGCAGGGAGCAGGAAAGGGCAGAGGGAGAGGGGAAGCAGACTCCTTGATGAGCAGGGAGCCTCAGTAGGACTCTATCCCAAGACCCTGGGATCATGACCTGCGCCAAAGGCAGATGCTTAACTGACTGAACCACCCATGTGCCCCACTTTTATCTATACTCTTGATAATTTTTCAATTATTTCATTTGAAATTACTCCAGATCTGTATACCAGAAAGAAAATAACAATGTTGTTGAAAAAAAGAAGTGCTTTATATGGTATAAATCAATTTATGCTATATGTATACAAGTAAAAAAGTTTATATATATATATATATATATATATGCATATAAACACACATATATAACTAAATGATAACAAATAACTTGTTATTTTGCATATATAAATTCAATCCATTTATTCTCTCTTTTGTTTCAGAATTTACATTCTTGTTCTTAGCATAATTATGTACACAATTAAAGGAAGAATTGCACCATTAAAAAAAAAAAATCACATGTTGAGGTCCAAACCCCAAGTACCTTACAATGTGACTGCATTTGGAAATCCTTTAAAGAGATAATTAAGTTAAAAAGAGATCATTAAGGTGTACTTTAATCCAGTATGAGTGGTATTCTTCTAAGAAGGGGAAATTTAGGGACACCTTGGTGATTCAGTCAGTTAAGCATCTGCCTTCAGCTCCAGTCATGATATCAGGGTTCTGAGATTGAGTCCCATGCTGGGCTTCCTGTTCAACATGGAGTCTGCTTCTTCCTCTGCACTTCCCTCCTGCTCATGATCTCTCTCTTTCTCTCAAATAAATAAATAAATAAACAATCTTATTTAAAAAAAAAAAAAAAAAAAAAGCCGGGGGGAAATTTGACACAGACGTTTACAGAGTGAACATAATCTGAAGATTTAGGGAAAAGAAAGCTTAACAGTGGCTTGGGAAAGAAATGGTCCAGAACCTTCTCTCATGTCCCTTAGCAGAATCAATTCTGCCAACACCTTGATCTCAGAATTTTAGCCTCCAGAACTGTGAGAAAATAAATTTCAGTGGTTTAAGCTATCCAGTGTGTAGCTCTTTAACATGGCAGACCTGGCAGAATCATACATACTTGAATCCCAACAAAGTATTATACACCTTTTTGAAAAGAATTATATTTTTGTTGTATTTATGTATTTAGTAACTAGGACAGTGATAGTCATTTGGTCTTTAGTTGAAAATCATCAAGTGTCAGAGAAGATATCTTCTGCTCCCCTAATTCTGGGTGCTCCAATTGATGCATAGAAACTATTGTCATAGGGGCAACTGGGTGGCTCAGTCAGCCGAGCATTTGCTTTCAGCTCAGGTCATGGTCCCAGGTTCCAGGTTCTGGCGTGGGGCTCCCTGCTTGGCAGGGAGCCTGCTTCTCCTCCCTCACTTGTGCTCTCTAGCTCTCTCTCTCTCTCTGTCAAATGAATAAATAAAATCTTTAAAGAAAAGAAATTTAGAAACTATTGCCCTATCTCTAAGAAAAGTTCTATAATTGTACCAGTTTTCTTATATATTAGACCTATATGTTCTTATACTTATCTATATAGTATACATTATATATACTACACAGGTACTATATACATATACTGACTCCCTCAGATCAGAATTAAAGAACCACAGAGTATCAAGGCAACCTCTCCATCTTTTATTCTTCCTTTGAGATAAGCCTTTAGGCTTTATACTATGATTTTCTTGGGAAGATAGGCAGTTTTCAGACTTTTTGACAGTCATTTCTTGTCCAGGACATAGAATCTATTAATCAATTATAATAAAACTGTGCTTTATAACTTGAACTTCTTAATTCATTACAATTAATTAAGTAATTAACAAGATAAATAGACATGTAAATGTTAGGTATGACTCAGTCCAGCTCAGAACATTCATATCTACAGGCAGTTGTTTTTGTAAGATATTTTGCGCGGGATAATAGTTCTGGGAAAAGGATACATGAATCAAAATAAATAAAAATCATGGTCTTTTACTTCAAGTAATATGTTAGTTTGAGAGATAAGGTTATAACTCTAAATAAGCTTACACTTAATTACTTAAATGAGATTTATGCAAATCTTGCTATATAAGAGAGGTTATGGTGTAAGAGACAATCACCAATGTGGTATCTAATAAAAGTTTCATAGCTTCTTTGAACTTACCACATTCTTTCCATTGTTCTCTCTTACCTGACAACCTTGCTTCAGAGCTTACTGAGAAATAGAATCCAACAACAACAACAAATTCCTCTTAGTACCACAGATAAATCAACAAATACAAAATTTGAGGGTTTCTTTACCCTAGCAAAAACTATTTTATTTCATTTGGTTTGATATTTCATTTTAAAACTCCATTTTAGAGGTGCCTGGGTGGCTTAGTCATTAAGCATCTGCCTTTGGCTCAGGTAATGATCCCAGGGTCCTGGGATGGAGCCCTTCATTGGGCTCCCTGCTCCGTAGGAAACCTGCTTCTCCTCCTCCCACTCCCCCTGCTTGGGTTCTCTCTCTCTCTCTCTCTCTGTGTGTGTGTGTGTGTGTGTGTCATATAAATAAATATTTTCTTTAAAAATAATTAAAACACCATTCTTTTGGTTTTGTTTCATATTGGTTAAATATGGACCCAATATATAAAATTCAATTGGTATGTACAAATATTTTCAAAGTTCCTAAATTAAAATACATAATACATATTTTCTCTTCAAATAGGTAAAACAACTTAAAATTTAGATATCCAATAGATAAGTAGAAACTTATCTATTGGATAAGTTTAAACCAACACTAAACAATAGAACTGTTCTAAACTATTTGCTGTTCAATAAAAACAAAATTAACACAAAGACTCATGTATTCTACCTGGGTAAAGGCTTAGAAAAATTAATATTAAAATGCATTAGAAAAAAAAAAAAACAAGGCCATTTGTTTAATAACATTGACTAAACTGATCATTATACTCTTTAATCTGACCTAGAATAAAAAACAGATCCAATTTTTTTTTCTCATAATAGTTGTGAGTGTTTTGTTACTTTAGTCTTCTGTCTAATATTCTGGTAACAAAATATTATCACACAGTCATTTATTTAAGTTAAAGAAAATTAAATGCTCATGTTCAAATTTGTTCCACTTGGGCGGTTTGACTGAAGTCAGAGAAGTAGAAAAAGATCAGTGAGCTGAATACTGCTGACCTAGACTACTAGAATAGAAGGTTTAATGGAAAGACACCAAGAAGGTGTGATACATACCCAGAGAAAACCTCTCTTCTGCTCCACATCTAGCTTCCAAGATTAGAGGAGTCATAAATAACTACTGTTCCTGTGGATAACCTCAGCCAGCTCTTCTTACTATCTTTTTCCAGCCTGAATTCTAAGGAATAAACTTAATGAAGATTTACATGGCTTAGGTTCTTTATTAATAATGAAATATCTTCCAGAATTTTTCTTTCATGAAAATTATATTCCATAGCGTGTAGTGAATATATATGTATATATACATATATGTATATATACATGTATCTCAAGCAAATTAAATAAAGGAAAGACACAGAAAACAAATAAAAATATTAGGGTTTTACTCATGCAAACATGTTTATCTCAGAAATCTCATCTAGTGATGTCCCTTTCTCCAGGCATTTTGTGAAATAAGCTATCTTCATATTAGAACTATAAATGCTTTCAGGTGATTCCAGCTCTCTTGAAATCTCAATGACCAAGAAAATGTTCAGCCTGGAAGTACCTTTCCCCATTAATATGAATCCATATAGGAAATATAAACATGAATATCAAATTCTTTTTTTTAAAGATTTTATTTATTTATTTGACAGAGATCACAAGTAGGTAGAGAGGCAAGCAGAGAGAGAAGAAGGGAAACAGGCTCCCTGCTGAGCAGAGAGACTGATGCGGGGCTTGATCCCAGGACTCTGGGATCACAACCTAAGCCGAAGGCAGAGGCTTAACCCACTGATAACCCACTTAACCCAGGCACCCCATCAAATTCTTTATTAAACAGGAGTAAAATCAAGAACCCTTGTTTTAGTGATATAAACTAATTTGAAAGTCAACCATAGTAAACAGAATGTAGGTCTTCAATCACAGACACCATGAGGAAGTGTTGGAAGTCAGGGAGTTATGAAGGCACTGTACAACAGAACTACATACATGCATTGAAATAACAGAAGGTTTGAAATATGTCATGAGTTTATCTGTTAGTCTGGAAACTCAGACACTCCAGTTCTCAGTTTGTCTGACACTTTTAAGCTTCACCTAGATGTCATGTTCTCTGTGTTATTGTCGTTGTTTCTTTGGATCCATCAGTAGTAGCTAGTTTGTTGTAAGGCAAAGCAGGTGTGAGCATCAGTTGAGTTCAGGTTGAGGATTTTGGCCAATTCAGTCGGTTGAATTGATGAAGTCTGGAATGAGGCTACTTAGGGAGAGGAGTAAAAGCCAGTAACTTACTGAAAAAATTACAGTATGAAATTTTAAAAAAGGTATTCAGTTAAAGTTTTTATGGTTTTGAGAAATAAGTTTAGATGAGAAAACAAATTGAGATTTGTGTAGGATTGGTTTGGAAGGTTTACTGAAGAGCAAGAAATAAAAGTCAAAAGCAATTAGTCAAATCATTCCTGAATTAGGGGTTTGGAATTATCATCAACAACGCAAGCAATAATGCTCTAACCTCTGAACCATATTGTGTATGGGGATTTAAAAATGGGAAGCTTCTAGATAGCTTCAAACTGTTGAGAGCCAAGTTTTAATAAAAGCATTATGTACCAGGAATTCTCCAGGAAAAAAGTGTGACTAGAAATAATATTATTGTTGGTTTTTGTGAAAGAGGGATCTAGAAATCACAGAATAGTCCAGATGAATTTCTTATGTTAGCCATTCTAATAGGTGTATAATGATAGCTCATGTAGGTTTGAATTAATATTTTTCTTCCAGCTAATTATGTTGGTGATATTTTTATGTTCTTATTATACATCTGTATATCCTCTTTGAAAAAATGTTTATTTATGCCTTTTAATCATTTTGTAATCAGATTGCTTATTTTACAATATTGACTTTAAGAATTCTTTATATATTATAAATACAATTTCTTTTTCAGATATGTAATTTAAAAATATTTTCTTCTAGTGTGTAATGTCTCTTTTCATCCTTAACTGAATTTTTGGCCTAGAATTGTATTTATTATTTATTTATTTACTTACTTACTTACTACTTCCTTATTTGATCCCAAGATCATGACCTAAGCCAAAATTAAGAGTCAGATGCTTAACTGACTGAGCCACCCAGGCAGGCACCCTGAAGAATTTGGCTTACATTTTGTTCTTAAAGTTTTATAGTTTTTCATTTAACATTTAAGTGTTTGATTAATTTTGAGATCTTTGTTTGTTTAAGATATGTTTTAGTTGAGGTTTATTTTATTTACTTATGGATGTTCAGTTGTTCTTTTTTTATTATTGTGACTTCTCTGCTGAGATTTTTCAATGTTTTTGTTTGTTTCCAGATATTTGTAACTGTTTATTGAAGCTCTTTTTATAATGACTGCTTTAAAATTCTGGTCAGATAATTTTAGCATATGATTTATCTCAATATTGGCATCGTTTGTCATTTCTCTTTCAAATCATGATTTACTATTGGTACGTATATTTTATAGTTTTCAGTGTACAAGTCTTTCATCTGTTGAAATTTATCCCTAAGTATTTTATTCCTTTTGTGCAACTATAAATGAGATTGTTTCCCTAATTTCCTTTCAGATTATTTATTGTCAGTGCATGGTAATGCAACTGATTTTCATGTTAACTTTGTGTTCTACACCTTTAATGAATTCCTATATTATTTTTAACAGCTTTTTTCTTAGAATTTTTAGGGTTTTCTGTATATAGGATCATGTTGGCTGCAAAGAGAAGACAATTTTATCCCTTCCTTCACAATTTGGATGCCTTTTATTTATTTATTTATTTTTCCTAGCCTAATTACTCTGGCTGGGACTTCCAATAGTATGTTGAACAGGGATAGTGAGAATGGGCATCCTTGCTTTTCTCCCAATCTTAGAGGAAAATCTTTCCTTTTTTCCAAATTGCATATAATGTTGGCTCTGGGACTTTCTTTATAGCCTTTATTATGCTGAGGTAATTACCCTCTATTCCTAGTTTTTTGAGAGTTTTTATCATGAAAGTATGGTGAATTTTGTCAAATATCTATTCTGGGTCTTTTTAGATGATCGTGACTTTATCCTTAATTATTTAAATTTGGTGTATCACTGTAATTGATTTTTATATGCTAACAACCCTTGTATCCCAGGGATGAATCCCTCTTGATCATGGTGCATAATTGTTTATAGTAGTCCCTATGATCCTTCATATTTCTGTAGTATCAGTTGTAACATCTTTTTCATTTTTTATTTTATTTATTTGAACCCTGTTTCTTTTTTTCTTGTTGGGTCAAACTTAAGGATTATCAACTTTGCCTATTTTTTTCAGAGAACAATCTCTTAGTTCAGTGATCTTTTCTATAGTCTTTTAAGTCTATAATTAATTCATTTATTTCTGCTCTGACTTTTGTTATTTCCCTCCTTCTATAAGCTTTCAGTTTTGTCTGTTCTTTTCCTAGTTCCTTGAGGTACATAATTAAGTTATTTGAGGTTTTCCTTATTTCTTGAGGTATCTATCACTATGAACTTTACTTCTATTGCAACTTTTCCTGCATCCCATAATATTTAGTATGTGTGTTTTCATTTTTATTTGTCTCAAGGTATTTTCTAGTTTATTTTCTTATTTCATTATTGACCCATGCTGTTTCAGAATATGTTTTAATTTTTCAACCCACTTGTGAATTTTCTGCTTTTCCTTCTGCTATTGATGTCTAGTTTTATTCCATTGTGATTACAAAATATACCTTAGTGTAATTTCAAAATTTTAAATTTGTTAAGGTTTTTTTTTGGTGACCAAATGTGTAATCTATTTCGGAGAAGTATCCATGGATACTTGAGAATAATGTGTATCCTGCTGCTATTGGGTAGAATATTCTGTATATGTCTCTTAGATAGATTTGGTTAGTGGTGCTATTTAAGTCCTTTATGTCCTTGTTGATATGTAGTCTAGAGGTTCTGTAAGTATTGAAAGTGGGGTATTGAAGTGTCCTACTATTATTATAACACTATTTTCCCCTTCTGTTCTGTGAATATTTACTTTAGATGCATATATATATATATATGTGTGTGTGTGTGTGTGTGTGTGTGTGTGTGTGTATGCATTTCTTATGTCAGTTTTGACTTAGATTCTCTTCTATCAGATACAAGTGTAGTCATTTTCTCTCTCTTTTGGTGACCATTTACATAGAATATCTTTATCCATGTTTACTTTTAGTTTGTGTTTTATTTTTTTAATTTAAAATGAGATTTTTTTCTACTCAGCATATATTGAGCCTTATATTTTTATTAACATATAATTTATTATTTGTTTCAGAGGTACATGTCTGTGATTCATCAGTCTTACACAATTCACAGAACTCAATATAGCACATACCCTCCCTAATGTCCATCACCCTGCCACCCTATCCTTCCCCTCTAGCAACCCTCATTTTATTTCCTGAGATTAAGAGTTTGGTTTGTCTCCCTCTGTGGTTTCATTCATTTTTCCCTCCCTTCCCCTTTGATCCTCTGTCTCATTTCTCAAGTTCATCATATCAGTGAGATCATGTGATAATTGTCTTTCTTTCACTTATTTCACTTAGCATAATACCCTCTAGCTCCATCCACATCATTGCAAATGGCAAGATTTTGGGGTTTTTCAATGGTTGCCTAATATTCGATTGTATAAATATACCACATCTTCTTTAACCATTCTTCTGTTGATGGACATTTAGGCTCCTTCCATAGTGTGGCTGTTATAGACATTGCTGCTATAAATATTGGAGTGCACGCGCCCCTTCGGATCACTACATTTGTATCTTTAGGGTAAATACCCAGTAGTGCAATTGCTGGATTATGGGTAGCTGTATTTTCAATTTTCAAGAAACTCCATAGTGTTTTACAGAGTGGCTGCACCAGCTTGCATTCCCACCAACAGTGTAGGAGGGCTCCCCATTCTCCACATTCTCACCAACACCTGTCATTTCCTTACTTGTTAATTTTAGCCATTTTGACTGGTGTAAGGTGGTATCTCACTGCGGTTTTGATTTGTATTTCCCTGATGCTGGCTGATGTTGAGCAATTTTTCATGTGTCTGTTGGTCATTTGGATGTCTTCTTTGTGGAAATGTCTGTTCATGTCTTCTGCCCATTTCTTGATTAGATTATTTGTTCTTTGGGTGTTGAGTTTGCTAAGTTCTTTGTAGAATTTGGATACTAGCCCTTTATCTGTTATGTCATTTGTATATATCTTTTCCTATTCTGTCGGTTGTCTTTTGGTTTTGTTAACTGTTTCCTCTGCTAAGCAAAGCTTTTGATCATGATGAAGTCCCAATAGTTCATTTTTGCCCTTGCTTCCCCTGCCTTTGGTGATGTTTCTAAGAAGTTGCTGCAGCTGAGGTCAATGAGATTGCCATTGAGCCTTATTTTTTAAATCCATTCAGTCATGAATAAATAAATAAATCCATTCAGTCACTTTGTGTCTTCTGATGAGGAGTTTAATTTTAAGTTATCAATAAGAACCAATTTAATATTGATATTTTGTTACTTTTCTATTAATCTTTCTTTTCTTTTCTTTTCTTTTTTTTTTGGTCTTTTCCTCTCATCTTCCATTGTGTTTTGTTGATTTTCTGTTTGCATATTTATGGTCATTGGTTCCTTTCTCTTTATTTGTCTGTAATTTCTATAATGTGTATGTTGAGGGGGGTTACCCTGGGGCTTATATAACATATCTTATAGTTAAGGTGGCCTATGTTAAGCTGATAATAACTTAAGCTCAATCACATACCAAAATTCTATACTTTATCTTTCCTTCAGCTTGCATTTTATCTTATTGCCACAGTTTACATCTATTCCTATGGTGTATCTTTTGACATGGTTTAGAGTTATAATTATTTTGAATACTTTTATCTCTTTTATACTAGAGTTAAAAGTGTTTTACTCACTACAGAGTAATATCATATTCATATATATGTATATTTATGAATATATGTATATATATTCATATATATATTATATATGGATATGAATGCATATATATTTTTGTCTTTCACTTCTTTACCCTCTCATGTTGCTATTTAGCATCCTTTTCTTTCCAACATGAAAAAGTCATTTTAGCATCTCTCATAAGGCAGTTTTAATAGTGATAAACTCCCTTAACTTTTGTTTGTCTGGGTGTATCTTTATGTCTCCTTTATTTTAAAAGACTATTCTCTCAAGTATAGTATTCTTCGCTGACAGGTTTTTTTTTTTTCCTTTAAACATTTTGACTACATCATTTCACTGCCTCCAGACCTGCAAAACTTCTGTTCAAAATTTCATGCATAGTCCTATGGTGATTCTTTTGAACGTGGCATATTGCTCTCTCTTGCCACTTTCAAAATTTTTTGTGTTGACCTTTTGTAATTTAATTATAGTAAGTCTTGGGATGGATTCCTTTGGTTCTTCTTATTTGAGATATTTTGGGCTTTGTGCATCTGGATGCCCATTTCATTCCTTAGCTTTGGGAGAGTTTTAGCCATTATTTCTTTGAATGAGTTTTCTGGTCCTTTCTCTTCTTATTTGGGTACTTCCACCACATATATCTTGGTCTTCTTGCTGGTGTTCTACAAGTTGTTTATTTTCTTCATTCTTTTCCAGTCTTTGTCTCTCTTTTGACTAAATAATTAGCCATGACCTGTAGGAGTACAGTGATCCTTTTTTTCTGCTTGATCTAGTCTGATGCCTTTTGTGGACTACCTGGTGTCATTGAGCCATGCTTAGACCTGGAGACAGGAGGAACAGAAGCCAGGATTTCTGTCTCTTTATGTCTCTTGGTGGAGAGGTGGGAGATACCAAGCTTTATAATGGAGACTCCTATTTCCTGCTTTCATTTCTGAGCTGAAATTGGGTCAGATTCTTGGGATTTTGTTGCTGCCTCTGAAGGCAGATCAGTTAACTAGTTACCTGGATATTGATGAGGATTAGGCTTGCCTTTCAGGGCTATTATACTCTCAAAGTAGGGGGATTAAACAGTCCACCAGTGCACTGACTATGGACTATGTTTTGCGTTGACCTATAAGTCTTTGAAGTTGCCACTCTGAATCACACATGTGTCTTGGCTCAAGAGCAGGTGCTGAAACACCTTTTGGACTTTTTATTGTGTGTGTGTGTGTGTGCGTGTTTCATTCTCTGTCATTCATTCAGAAAGAGCAAGCTGTTCTTGATTTTTTTGGTCTATGCTTGGGGTTCTATGTTAAAGACCTCCTCAGTACCCAGTTTGGTCTATATATGAGGAATTAAAGGAAAACTCAGTGAATTCACTTGGCTATCATTCCTCAAGCCTTGAGGTCTCTAGCCAATCTGCCCTTTGATTTTTAGCTTTCAGAGGTTGTTTATTTTTTATCATTGAATTATTTTGGGGGTACTTAGTTGAATTTAGAGGCAATATGCAAGGAAACTGAGTTTTTAGGATCTTGTTTGAGAAACTTAATTGGCCACAATTTTCAAACAATGTTCTGCATTGAAAATGTAATAAACACTTTTGAGTAACACTCCAAGGAACAATAAAAGTCAAGTTAATCATTTTTGTTATATAAAGAATTAAGATAGATATTATAGAAGATATTAACATTTGTGAAAGACACAATAATGCTCTTGAGTATTTCCAGTCTGAAAATCCAAGTAATGAGAATAAGGTAAGGAAGAAAAAAAGAAATTGAGATAAACATTTTTGCTCTTGGGTGGTGTATGGTAAGCACCATAAAGGAGATGACAGAATAACATCAGAGTGCTTAAAAAAAAAAAAGTATCTTATGTAATAAGTAATTTATCACTTGAGTTTGAAAAAAAGAAGAGGTATTATTACTTATGCTAACTTAACATGTGTAAATTGAAACAATCTCAGCAATATATGATCATTTTACCTTCAAGACCCTTTTGTTTTAACAACTTATTTTGGAAATGTTCATGATATGCATATTTATAGAGTAACACAATAAATCCTTATTTTCCCATCATTATTCCCAACCTTATTTTCCTTTCACAGTGTGTTCACACACTGAATTATTGTTATTATCAAGACAGTGTGTGTTCTGGTCAAAAGCACTAGGTTTACTAACTATAAATCTATGGCCAGTTTTCATTCTTTTACATACCCTCAGCCTCTCTCTGCTCTGTCAATATGCAAGAACAAATCTAGGAAGTTTCCTGAGTCATTCCTTGATCAAAACACTAACTACTTTTATTTTGTGCCTCTCTCTTTTTCTCCACCAGGCATAACCACTTTCATCTACATGCTTTACTTACAAGGCTGATATTATAATGGTTCAACTCTGCCAGAAGATAGATCCTCAATAATTAGCCCTGCACACTGACCAGCTCAGGCTAAGAAGCCAGAGCATCTATGACTATCAGTTTTGCCTGCCTTCTTCTCTGGACTAGTGTTTACATAGTGGTGATTTTATAATGACTATGATTAAAGCTCTGCTGGACATGAGGATCATGCTTCTGCTGTACTGGCTTGGGGTGTTTCTGTCCTTTTGTGGACACACTGAGGCTGACCACTCCCAATACAATAGTCGCCCAGAAGTGGTGATTCCTTTGAAGATACTTGGCACAGGCAGAGGCGTGAAGCCTTCAGACTGGCTCTCTTATAGCCTGCATTTTGGGGGCAGGAAACACATTGTCCACATAAAGGTCAAGAAGTATTTGCTGTCCAGGCACCTCCCAGTGTTCACCTACACAGATCAAGGTGCTCTCCTTGAGGACCAACCCTTTGTTCACCATGACTGCTACTATCACGGTTATGTGGAAGGGGACCCAGAATCCCTGGTTGCCCTCAGTTCCTGTTTTGGTGGCTTCCGAGGATTGTTACAGATAAATGACAGTGCTTATGAAATTAAGCCCATGACTTTTTCTACTAAATTTGAACATTTGATATATAAAATGGAGAGTGAGGAGTCTGAGTTTTCAGAAATGAACTCTGACTTTGTGCTAGAGGAAATTGTACCCCAACTGGAGTCTCAAGAGATTAATAATTTCACTCAGAAGCAAAGTGGTTATGGGAGCTGGTGGCGCCATTTTTTTATTGTTGAACTAGTAGTGGTGGTGGACCATACTCTATATCTTCATATAAAAAAGAATATTTCAAAGTATACTGAAGATCTATATACTATCATAAATATAGCAGATTCTATTTATGAGATATTGGGTATTAGATTGTTATTGTTTGGTATGGAGTTCTGGACTGAAAAAAACTACATTGACGTTAATGATACAAGTAGATCTCTGAGATATTTTTGCACTTGGAAAAATGGTAACCTTGCTCCCCGCCTGCCACATGATACTGCACATCTTTTTATGCATAAACCAGTAGGAGGAATGAGTGGTTTAGGTTATGTTAGAGGGATGTGTCAACCACTCCAGAGTTGTGCAATTGTTACTATGTTAAACAGATCCGTGAGCTTGGTTGGAATTGCAGTAGCTCATCATATTGGCCATAATTTGGGTATGTTTCATGATGGTCATTTTTGTACATGTGGACACTTTAGATGTATAATGCATACTTCAAACCCACCAATAACAACATTTAGCAATTGTAGTCTTTCTTATTTTTGGTTATATACTATACATGAAGCAAAATGTATGCTCTACGAGATATACACAAAGGATATATTTTCAAAGAAGCGTTGTGGGGATGGTATTGTTGAAGAAGAAGAGGAGTGTGACTGTGGACCTTTACAGAATTGTGCAAAAGATGCCTGTTGTCTATCAAACTGCACTATGACTTATGGGTCTGCTTGTGCTCACGGACTTTGTTGCAAAGATTGCCAGTTATTACCATCTGGAGAAATGTGTAGAAGAGAGGCCAATGAATGTGACCTTCCAGAGTGGTGTGATGGATCATCCCCTCAGTGCCCAGATGATGTGTATGTGAAGGATGGAATTCCTTGTAATAAAAGTGCCTATTGCTATGAGAGGAGATGTAATGACCGCAATGAACTGTGTAAGCAGATTTTTGGCCCGGAGGCAAAGAGTGCAAGTCAAAATTGCTACAAAAATATAAATACTCTTGGTGACCGCTTTGGTAACTGTGGTACCCACCAGTCTTCATATGTAAAATGTAATATCTCAGACATCCTGTGTGGGAGACTTCAGTGTACGAATGTGAGAGAAATTCCCCTTTTGAGGGATCATTCTACTGTGCATCAGTATCGCTTTAATGAGGTCACCTGCTGGGGTCTCGACTACCACTTTGGGATGCCCAAACCTGATATTGGTGAAGTACAAGATGGCACAAGGTGTGGTGAAGAACACCTCTGCATTGACAGGCAGTGTGTCCATATATCTCACTTGGATAGTAATTGCTCACCTGAGTTCTGCAACATGAGGGGCATTTGCAACAACAGACATCACTGCCACTGCAACTATATGTGGGACCCACCCAACTGCCTAGTAAGGGGCAATGGAGGTAGCGTTGATAGTGGCCCACCCCCTAAGAGAGAAAAGTTTAACAAAAGTTATGTGGTATGGTTCTCGCTTTTTTGGTTGTTTCTCTTATTATGTTGTCTTCTTTACTTTTGTCTGAAAAGAAAAAAGAAAGAGGAAAAAGTTCCAACTCAACCTGCAAAGCCAGAGCAAAAGGTGCCGAGTGCGGCTGCAAAGCCAGCGCAAAAGGCTCCGAGTGGGGCTGCAAAGCCAGCGCAAAAGGCGCCGAGTGGGGCTGCAAAGCCAGCGCAAAAGGCTCCGAGTGGGGGTGCAACGCCAGTGCAAAAGGCTCCGAGGGGGGGTGCAAAGCCACCTCAAAAGGCTCCAAGTGGGGCTGCAAAGCCAGCGCAAAAGGCTCCGAGTGGGGGTGCAACGCCAGTGCAAAAGTCTCCGAGTGGGGCTGCAAAGCCACCTCAAAAGGCGCCGAGTGGGGCTGCAAAGCCAGCGCAAAAGGCTCCAAGTGGGACTGAAAAGACACCTCAAAAGGCTCCAAAGTCTCCGAGTCAGACTGCAAAACCACAGCAAAATGTTCAGAGTCAATCCAGCATATCAGTTCGCCAGAGTCAAAGTGGGAAACAAAAGTCATCAAGCATGAAAAGTGCACCTAAATAATCATGCATTAAAAAAAGGGAATCCCTGGAATATTTCTTACTCTTCATTATATTAAGAAATTAGAAGACTAATTTTTCCTAAAATTTGGGTTTTTAAAAAATATTTTCTGGGAGAAAACATGGCACATGGATTGTGTACAGTTTTTTAAGTTATTGCTTCTCAGCTTCAAATCCCCTTCCTATTTTATACACTGCATTGCTTGGGCCACATTCCTGCTGTACCAGGCCACTTCCCATAGAGATCTGCAACAGGGAGAATGAGTGAGAGTTTGGAAATCTGGGAATCTTATTTGTTTTCCATGTGTCAATATCACCTCAATAAGGTTTTACACCAGCAGCTATACTTAGTTCATATATATATATGTATACTATTGTATATAATATATTATTATATGTAATATGTATTATATATATATTTTTTACTAAAACATTTGTTTGTGTATATATATTTAAATATATTTTAATTTTCTCCAGTTCAACTTCATTGTCAGCCTGAGAGATACCAGCATAGCTGTCTGGTGTGTCATCCTCAGAGTATATACTAATATCCAAAATCTTTACCAGCTCAGCAGAACCTACCCTCAGAGTTCTGAGTGTCAGATCCATGCAGTTAGCTCTACAGTATTTTAGATTTAAATAACCTCTAAGCTTTTCCCTTTGCTCCTCAATTCTTTGAATGAAATTAGTTAATATTTCATGGCCACTTGTCAGTTAGTAGGACAATGTCTCCCTTAACTTGTTCTGTTCTTCCATATATGTTTACCCAATTCTGTCCCTCTAAAATCATTGATGCGGTTTTACTTTTTCTGACCAATTCTTGACTGTGACGGTACTAATCTTGGTATAATGAGGGAAATGAAAGTGAGGAAGTGTCAGAAAATTTTGTTTGAGATTTTCTTTACCACTGACCTTTACCACCTTGATTAAATTATTTAAATTGTTTATTGCAATTTTCCAACCAAAAAAAGACAGGATAAGATGATAATAACAGTTGTCTCTCAAATTTGGGGGTTTCTTAGGTTATGAAATGAGATAAAGAGAATGCTTTCAATTCTAGGTAGGTATTGGGAGATAAGAGGTTTTTTTTTTGCCCCCACCCCGAAAACAACTATAAAAACAATTGTATAATACCAAACACATTTTTTAATTTTTAAAGTATTAGAGAACTGTGAAGGAAATGAAGGTTAAAAGACTTAAAAACTACAAAGAAAGGAAAACAATGAGAAATGTCAATACTTTTTCTCCTCAAACAAGTGTCTGTTCCCAGTAATGTGATTAGTCTGAATAAAAAGTAAAGATCAATTGGCCATTCCTGTTAGAAGACCTCTTTGAAGAGAAATCTGAAAACTCTAGTGTGTAAAAGAGAACAGGTTGATAGATTTTACATTTAACAGACATCAAATTCAAAATCAGTTTCTCTACATCACATCTGCTGATTTTAAGTCCTCTGTGGGAGGCTAGGGAGACAGGTTGAAGCCTTTAAAGGAAGTATCTATAATCTGTTGCACTTATGAAGTCAAAGTTAACTCTATCCTGTACTCCTATGGTTCTTTATATATAACATGTAGTAGACAGTAAAAATTATCACACTGGGGCACATAGGTGGCCCAGTTGGTTAAGTGACTGCCCTTGGCTCAGGTCATGATCCTGGAGTCTCAAGGATCCAGTCTTGAATCAGGGTCCCTGTCCAGCAGGGAGTCTGCTTCTCCCTCTGACCCTCTCCCCTCTCATGCTCTCACTCTCTCAAGTAAATAAATAAATTTTTTTAAAAAAAATCACATATATGAAGAGAAAGTCATTATGGCCAATAATAAAGGGAAAACAACAACAAAAGCAATAAAAGAGAAGCTAGAAGTCATCTAACTAAAAGATGATCCAGAGGGTGGAAAAGATGATAATGACCAAAAACCCACCATGATTACTATTTTAAAGAAACTGAAAGAAAAACAAATTAACTATGTGAAAGAAGATAGATTCATCTCACCAGAAAATTAGAATCTATTCAAGGTTATCAAATACATAGTCTAGAGTTGGAAAAATAAAATATCTAAATTTAGGAATTTGTTGAGCACTTCGAATTATAGATTTCATTGTTCAATTAACTATCAGTTAACTGGAAGAATAGTCATTGAAAAAAATCAGTTACACACATGGCAAAAATATTAAAGATTAAGATAACTAACATGTAAAACATATCAATAAACCTAAAATCATTAGAATCTCCAGTTGAGGAGGAGAAAGATAATAGAATAGAAATAATATAAGTCAGAGAATTCCTCAGAAACATGGAAACACATCATCTCATTACTTTGAGTAACTCAGTGAATTTCAACCAGTATAAAAACACAAACACACACCTAAAAATATCATAGTCAAATTTGAAAATGAGACACTGAAAAATCTTAAAAGCAGCCAGATATATAATACCATATCTTAAAAGGAATAACAATTAAGTAGTTGGCTGACCTCAACAAAAAGTCTGAATGCAGAAGATAATCAAATAAGATATTTATTCTATAAATATAATTGCCAAATTAGAATTCTTTAGATTTTAAAAACAACCTTCAGGAATAAAGAAGAACAAAACTTTCTTTTGGTAAACAAATCATTGCCAGCAGTTACCACACAAAGAAATATGTTTCTTTTCAGTCAATAAAAACATGATACCAGGAAGAAGCATGAATGTGCAGGGGAGTATAAAATACACAAAAAACCACTATGTGGATAAAATAAATTAATATATGAAACAATACTATCTCATGGATTATAAATATCTACAGAACAAAATGCAAGCATATTTATCACAAAAGCTGGGAGGCATGCAAATTAAGTTAACAGGTCTAAGCAGCTAGCAGTACTGGGAAGAGGTAAATTAATGATATGGATTGTGCTACGTGACATTGAATGTGCATACCACCACTTTGAAGGTAACTATGAAAATGATAAGATTATGAAATAAAAGAAATTGAAGAAAAAAGCATAATAAATGGTATTTGATTACTGTAGATATAGGCATGTGAGGGAAACAATGCAGATATGTGAAAATGGGAAAAATAACTATGGTAAATATAAGACCTATTTAAAATAAATCACATTAAATAAGTAAAAGACTGACATATTTCATGATGTAAAAATCTAGAAGTATAAAATCTAGTAGAATACTCTTTTTTAAAAACAATTTAAAAATAAAGACCTAGAAGATGTAAAAATTTGAGAAATAATTTTATGCAATATTAACAAAATTAATTTAGTGTTAATTCCTATTGTCCAATAATGAAGACTCTGAGGTCCAAAGTGTTGCTAGAAATAGGAGGAATATTTTGTAATGATAAAAAAAAAATCTTTGGGAGATAGGACATCCTAAATATGTAAGCATCCACTAATATAACTTCAAATATATAAGGAATATTATGGAGATAGACAATCCACAATCACCAAGGGGGAGAATTTAATCCAATTCTCCCTCTATCCCTATAGTGATAGTAAACACAGACAGTAAATCTGCAGGATAACATTTTCAATACATAAATAATAAACTAGATCCCTTATATATATAAAGAAAAGGAGGGATGCCTGGGTGGCTCAGTGGGTTAAGCCACTGTCTTTGGCTCAGGTCATGATCCCAGGGTCCTGGGATTGAGCCCCAAATCAGGCTCTCTGCTCAGCAGGGAGCCTGCTTCCTCGTCTCTCTCTGCCTGCCTCTCTGCCTGCTTGTCATCTCTCTCTGTCAAATAAATAAATAAAATCTTTAAAAAAAAAAAAAGAATACTAAACTCAAAAGTGGCTAAATTTGATTCATCTGCATATAGACTATTATAGAGGGTCCAGAAGGAAAGCCCCAACAAGTTTCGTATTGTTTTAATCAAGAAGAGCAGTTTCTCTAAACCTTATATATTTAACATAGAAGTCAATCTCATTAAAGATAACTAGAAAAACTCCAGTTGCCTGGTACAATCCTGGCACTGGTCTACATCTGATTACCAACTAAGATTTTGCAACCAATTCTCCTGTACAGTGGTGGTACTCTACATCACAACCAATTCTCTTATACCAGCTAGCTATTCTACAGCTCCACTCAATTCTAACACTGTCTACTGGGAGATAGCACCAGATCACACAGATTAAGGGCTCGGGCCTATAAGACTGTTTGTTCCCCAATTTGTTATCTGTACTTCTGACAGACCAGCTATAGTTTGGAGGTTCTAATGAGCACCTCCTTGGGCTTGATTAATTTGTTAGAGTAGCTTACAAAGAAACATTTTACTTACTAGATTTTGGTTTTATTATAAAATGATATAATACAGGAAAAGCTAGATGGAGGAGATGCAAAGGGCAAAGTATGTGGGAAGGGGAAAGGGGCTTTAATGTCCTCTTCAGGCACACAACTCTCTGTGCTTCACCATGTATTCACCAACCCAGAAGCAATCCAAACCTTGTCCTGGAGTTTTATGGAGCCTTCATTACCTACATAATTAAATCATTGGCCATTGACAACTGAATTCAATCTCCAGCTTTTCTTTCCTCCACAGAAATGGTGGTGGGGGACAGGGTGAGACCGAAAGTTCTAACTCTCTAATCACATTGTTGGCTACATTGGCAGCCAGCCACCATCCTCATGTGATTTCCAAAAGTAGCCTCATTAACATAGCCAAAAGACAAAGTTATTTGGGACTGGATAGAGAAACTTGATTATATTTTTATATAATGGTCTCCTCACATAGGAAATTTTAAGGGTTTAGGAGCTCTGCCAAAAATAATGAAGGCCAAATATTTATTTTTATTATAAATCATAATATATCACAGCCAGAAATAAAAGAATATATATATATAAGAATATATTTTTAATAATCTATATGCCAAGGAGGAATAAAAATAAAAAGAAATTTTTTGAACTGAAATACTAATAACTACAATATATTAAGTTACATAGTATTCAACTAAGGCAGTGTCTTAAAGAAAATGTAGTCTTATATGCCTATGTCAAAAAAAAAAAAAAAAAAGGAAAAGACTGAAGATGCACTGAATTAACTTTCCATGTCAGACAGCTAGAAAAATAGCATCACTTTATATCTAAGGTAGTTATAAAGTTATAATAAAACTAGGAGAAAAAAAGCCAATTAAAACAGATGCACAATGGAAAAAATTAGCAAAGATAAAATTTGATTCATAGAATTAAAATATTGTGAAACCTTCATTTGACTAATGAAGAAAATAGAGAAAATACAGGTTACCATGAGCAGGAATGAAAAGGGGATTTCACAAAAGAGCATATATAATGAAAGCTTAGGAAATATTTTGCCAATATACTTGATGAATTGGATAAATAAATAAATTTACTGAACAATCTTAATTACCAAGTCAACATTAGAAATAAATATGTAAAAGATTGAACTGGTGTTCAAAGAATTGGCCAGTCCCAGATAACTTTTCAGTCAATTACAAAAACATAAGAAACATATGCCATTAATGTTATAAGGACTTTAAAGCGAAAAAAAGAATAGCTCAAAATTCTATGAGTCTTCGGGTATCTTAATTCTCAAACATGACTGGGCAAAATTGGCAAAGCAATTTATTTTCTAAGAGTTGATCTAATGTATTTTTTAAGATTTTATTTGTTTATTAGAGAAAGGTCAAGTGGGTGCTGGGGCAAAGGGAGAGGGAGAAGCAGGTTCCAAGGGGGTTTTTCTAAATACAAAATTATATAAATTATATAAAAATATAATCAAGTTTCTCTAAAAAAAAAATACCAAAAAATACCTATAGGAAACATCATATGTAATGGAATTAGGTAAGACTTTCTAATGACACTGATGAGGAAACAGAAATGGCACCTCCTTGTCATTTCTTTTTTTTTTTTTTTTTTTTAAAGATTTTATTTATTTATTTGACAGAGAGAAATCACAAGTAGGTAGAGAGGCAGGCAGAGAGAGAGAGGAGGAAGCAGGCTCCTTGCCGAGCAGAGAGCCCGATGCGGGACTCGATCCCAGGACCCTGAGATCATGACCTGAGCCGAAGGCAGCGGCTTAACCACTGAGCCACCCAGGCGCCCCTCCTTGTCATTTCTTATTGGATGTGCTAGACAGAATAATATGAAAAATATAAGTAAAATGATAAAATGATGTGAATGGAAGAAATTATACCTAGAAATTATATTCTAATACAAAGTATTAGAATTATTAAATTAATAGAGGAAGGTTGTTAATTAAAAGGTCAGTTTCCATGCTCAATTTCTAGCTATCAGCAACAAAGGATAAAGAAATGAAATTAAAAAAATAGTTTTATTTATATCAGTATCAAACAACATTTTGCAATATATACATATCAAATCATTATGTTGTACATCTTATACTAATGTTATATGTCAATGATATCTAAAAAAAAAAAAAAAAAAAAAAAAAAAAAAGGAAAGAAACCAATTGAGACTTTGCCAGTGCTACAAGCTAGGGGAACAGATTCGGGTTTACAAGGACTCCAGTTACAGAAATATGTGTGACTTAGACCTACATCCTACTTCCAAAATTGCTAAGAAATCAGCAGCCGAAAAATACTTTTGATAAGTGGAGAGAGTTCACATTCCCACAGTGCTTGAATTCCTAGGCTCTGCTGAAGTTGAATGCAAAGTAAACAAGAAAGTTTTAAAACCAGAACCCATCCGCCTCTAAATCAAACACCAATGAGATCAGTTGATAAATTCAGTCCTTTGCAAGAGATTAGTAGTTGAGCTAACTGCATGTGAACTCAATCTAATTAAAGCTATAGCCCAGCACACAACTCATTTTGTGAAGGAATCTGAATTAAAAAAAAAAAAAAAGTTTGCATCTATTGAGATGATTATAAGATTTTTTCCGTTATTTTTTTAGTGTGGTATATCATATTTAAGGACATCACATACACATACAAAAAAGCAAATTACAGGCTAGTATCTCTGATGAACATAAATATAAAAATTCTCAACAAAATACCACCAAACTGAATTCAATAGCACATTAAAAGGCATTGCCATGATCAAATGAGATTATCGTGGAATGCAAGGATGGTTCAATATATGCAAATTATTAAACCTGATAAAATTCAACATCCATTCATGATGAAAGCTCTCAAAAAGTGGATTTAAAAGGAACATAACAGTATGGCAAGCCCACGGCTAATATCCTAGTCAATGGGGAAAAGCGGAAAGTTCTTCCTCAATCATGAGGAATAGACAAGAATGCCCACTCTCACTATTTCTCTTCAACAAAGTACTGGAAATACTAGTCAGAACAATTTACCAAGAAAAAGAAATAAAGGCATTCAAATTTTAAAAAGGACAAGTAAAATTGTCTCTATTTGCATATATCATAACATTATCTGCAGAAAATTTTAAGAAATTTATTAAAAAACTATTAAAACTAATAAGCTAGTAAAATTACAGAACACAAAATCAACATGCAAAAATAGCTTTTCTTCAATGAAATAATAGCTATCTGAAGAAACATTTTATTTTATTTTTTTATTTTTAATTTTTTTAAAGATTTTATTTATTTATTTGACAGAGAAAAATCACAAGTAGACGGAGAGGCAGGCAGAGAGAGAGAGAGAGAGGGAAGCAGGCTCCCTGATGAGCAGAGAGCCCGATGCGGGACTCGATCCCAGGACCCTGAGATCATGACCTGAGCCGAAGGCAGCGGCTTAACCCACTGAGCCACCCAGGTGCCCCTGAAGAAACATTTTAAATGAGCCATATAAAAATAACTTTACTTAGAAATAAATTTAACCAAGAAGGTGAAAGACCTGTATATGGAAAACTATGGAATACCAATGAAAGAAATTGAAGAAGACACAAATAAATTGAAAGATATTTTGTACTCATAGATTGGAAGAATATTGTTAAAATTAACAAATTATCGGGGCACCTGGGTGGGTCAATGGGTTAAAGCCTCTGCGTTTGGCTCAGGTCATGATCCAGGGTCCTGGGATCAAGTCCCGCATCAGTCTCTCTGCTCAGTGGGGAGCCTGCTTCCTTCTCTCTCTCTCTATCTGCCTCTCTGCCTACTTGTTATCTCTGTCTGTCAAATAAATAAATAAAATCTTTAAAAAAATTAACATACTATCCAAAGCAATCCACAGAGTCAACACAACATTTATCAAAATTTGAATGACACTTTTCACAGAAACAAACATTCCTAAAATTTGTATAGAACTACAAAGGACTACAAATATCCAAAACAATCTTGAAAAAGAACAAATGTGGAGGCATCACATTTCCTGATTTCCAAAATATTATTACAAAACTATAGTAAGAAAGACAGTATGATATTATCATTAAAACATACACAGATCAATAGGACAAAATAACACAGAAGTAAATCCATAGATAAATGGTCAATTAATCTATGACAAATAGCCAAGAATATACAATGGAGAAAGGATAATCTTGTCAATGAATGATGCTGGAAAAAGTGGGATAGTCACATGCAAAAGAATGAAACTGGATAACTATTTTATGCCATACATAAAAATAAACTCAAAATAGATTGAAGACTGGAATGTAAGACTTGTAACCATAAAATTTTTAGAAAAAAACATGAAGGTAGGCTTTTTGACATTGATCTTGGCAGTGATTTTTGGGGGGGGGGGGGGGGTGGACCACAAAAGCAAAGGCAACAAAAGCAAATTAAACAAATGGGATAAAATTAACTAAGAAACTTCCTTGCAGTAAAATAAAAAAAAAGAAAGGTATCAAAAGAGAGAATATATTTGTAAATCATGTATTTGATAAGGAGTAAAATCCAAAATATATAAAGAACTCAAACAATTACAAAAATTAATAATCATTTAAAAATTAAGCAGAGCGAGTATTTTTCCAAATAAAACATACAGATGGCTAACAGGCACATGAAAATATGCTCAATATCACTAATCATCAGGGAAATGCAAATCAAAACCATAATGAGTATCAAATTCTATCTGTTAGAATGACTATTATCAGAAAGAAAAGAAATTGTTGGCAAGAATGTGTATGAAGGGCAACCCTCCTGACTATTAGTGGGAATGTAAATAGATGCAGTTACCATAGAAAACAGCATAAAGTTCTTTAAAAAATTAATATAGAACTACTATTTCATCTAGCAATTCCACTTCTGAGTATAGGTATGACTTGTTTTGGTGCACATTGCTTTATTGCACTTTGTAGATATTGTGTGTTTTACAAATTCAAAGCTGTGACAACCCTGAGTCAAGCAAGAATATAGGCACCAATTTTCCAACAGAATATGTTCACTTCATGTCTCTATGTCACATTTGTGGAAAAGTTCACAATATTTCAAACTTTTTCATTACTGTAATATTCAAATTTCTGTAATCTCATGATAAAACATTAAGAGATGAGGAGTGGCTTCTTATGGATGAGCAAAGAAATTGGTTTGTTAAGATGGAATCTAATTCTGGTGAATAACAAAGGACTTAGAATATTACATTAAACATGCTTGCCAACAAAAAAAATTTCTGCTTACTGAAAGATCATATGATGCTTAGTGTTTTTTAGCAATATAGTATTTTCAAAGTAAGGTATATACATTATTTTCTTTAGACATGATGCTACTGCAGACCTTAAATAGGTTATAGGATATTGTAGACATAGGTACCAGGAAATCAAAAAATTCATTTGACTTAATTTACTGTGATATATTCTTTACAGTGATGGTTTGAAACTGAACCCAGAATATCTCTAAGGCACACTTATATTTATCTAAAGGAAACAAAAACACTATGTCAAAGAGATATTTGCATTCCCATATTCATTGCAGCATTAATTACAATAAGTTAAACATGTAAACAACTTAAGTGTCCATCAGTGGATGGATGGATGGATGGATAAAGAAGAGGTGGTAGATATATATATATCTCCCTAAAATTATCTGATGACTAATAATTTCCATGGTCTTCAAAGAAACCCGAAGACATCAGACTATAAATGGACAAGAAATTAATTATGGAAATTAGAGCCCAAATTTTTTTTTAGGAAACCATAAAAAATGATTACATGATTTATTCAACTTCCTCCAGATTGATTTTTTTCCTCCATAATCAGACCTATTAAATATAGGTAATTATTCTTACTGTGGCCATAAGCAAACATTTTTATCTCCTCCTCAGTATAAAACTCCTCCAATATACTCCTTAATTAGTCAAAAGGGCTTCTTGTGTTTATCACATAAAAATGTGTCCTGTATATGGACATGTGGTCATTTTAAGTACTTACATAACTCTTTCATTAACTCACATTTTATTAAGAGCCAAACATAATTACTTAACAAGAATGACCCAAGACACTAGATTTTATCTCTCTGAATTGAGGTTTTACTCTGGTCCAAAGTTCCTAGATCAAAATATATGATACATGATTTCTGTGACTGTCCCCCACCAAAATGAAACAAATTATAAAGACTTAAGAGACACATATTAAATCAATGGTTAAATAGGCTTGGGGTACCAGGGTGGCTCAGTTGGTTGAGCATCCACCTCTTGGTGTTGGCTAAGGTCATGATCTCAGGGTTGTGAGTTCCAGCCCCACCATGGCTCCATGCTCAGTGTTGAGTCTGCTTGGGATTCCCTTCTTCTCTCTCCCTTTTTGTCCCTTCCCCTGCTCACACACACTCCCTAAAATAAAATATTTTTTAAAAATCTTAAATAAGTGAACATTTCTCAATTATTTATTGGTCACCAAAACAAAAAATAACTAATACTTCTCTTATACTTGGTTACAGGTTTGCGAACAAGATGAAATAAACAATCAATTATAAAAAGAAAACCATGATATTAAATAAAGTTAGTCAAATTAACCCTTAGTCTTACCCATCTGATTAAGTATAGATTATATAAAAAATTGGATAGAGCCAAATTTTTTGCACAATGTATATTGATATTCTCATGCATGTATCACTCCTACTCACCGAATATCTAGGAAATTGTATGTTCCTATAGAGCCATTAAATTAAGCCAAAGAGATTAAAACCTTCATGGTCCAATTTTGTCCTCTGTGAATGGGCTGTGACCAAAGCTATGGAAAAATGAGAAAGTCCAAGTAGGGAAAAGGAACAGATCTATACTTATTGAGATGGAAGTGTAAAGGAAAGACACTGTCTGATCATACTGGCAAACAATATCAGAGAAAATCCCCCCACTTTCCCTAAAGCTGAACTCTCAAATATTATAGCTAAGTTTGTTTCTGTGATTTATCCCAACCAAACTGCTAAACACAGACTTCCAAGATTAGCATTTTAAACTGCTAGCTAGTCCATTTACTGATTAAATTTACTCCTGCATTACTTTTTTTGTTCATCTCTCTTTTCATCTGATTTTTTTGTTTTTTCTTGCTGACAATTCAACAGTTCTCCCTTAGAAGTGAAGCATATTTGTGTGTATAGATACTTAAAGTCTCTGAGATATTGGATATTAAAGAGATGTAGAGATGATTATTGATGTCTGTTTTCTTTACAGAGGTTTTGACACTGGGGGCAAACTTTCTTTCTAAACCCTAAAGTGTTCTATAATATGATTCATTGTTAAGGAAACAATCTGGGAATAGGAGAACAGTATGAGTGAAAATACTGAAACTGAAATGCTTAAATAAGCATATTAGTAAGATGAAGGTAAGAAAGCTAGTTAGATTTATTCGTATTGCATAGAAGTAAAGCTTGGATGAGGGTGGTGAAGCCACAGCTGGGAGGGACTTTAGGCAGCTGCCATGGTGTGTGAAACTGAGAAAGTCTTGTTGCTAGGAAGCTAAATCTTGATCTTAATCAAATGAGAGGTACAAGATAAGATATTTATATTTCCCTTTGTCATGTGAGATCTCTAATAAAATTTTGTGTACATAGCAGTGGTGATAGAAACTGTAAGCTAAGAGCTATACTTAGAAAGGATCATGAAAACCTCACTAATTTTTCTATCAGTAACTCATTTAAGAAGTTTAGCTGTAAAGGAGAGAAGCACCCACTGTTTGTGCATGCATGACTATATGCACAAACCACACGCACATGCACATATACACATATAATCGGGTTCTTTCTAGCGGAGTGTTTGTATCTTGTTTAGGATTCATTGTTTCATATCATTGTTTCATTAATATAGCCTGTTGTACTTTATTTCATTGAGATCCACAAAAATGTGTTTTAGGAAGTTGTTTTGGTTTAGAAAACAGTGATTTAGGCTATGAATGAGAATAAGAGGGAGGTTGTAATGAGGGTACAGATATTGATGAATTTGAAGAAACTAGGAAGGAAAAGCCATTCATACAAATTGCATAGGAAGTTTGACTGTGTAATCTGAAGTCAATAAACTATTAGTTGAAAATATTACACTTATAAAGGAAAACACACTATCAGAAACTTTGGCTTCTGGAATCATCAAATACAATAATTAATGAGGACAGAGTCTGACTCAAAGGTTCTTTGACATCTATTCTCCTCTTGTTATCTGATCCCAAATTGAGGTGTAAGGAATAAATTCTGACAAAGTTTTATATAGGTTTCATTTCTTTTCAACAATACCATATTATTTGTTAGTAATCCTTTTCTATCACAATGATATTGAGGACTCTTTAGCAAGTATGGAACAAATGCATATCATAAAAACATAAAGAACAAATTGGATTTTACTTACAATTTAGAGATGTGTATCCTCAGAGGCTTCATATTGTGATCTTGAGTTATTTTCTATTTTTCTTGATATTTTGTGTCATGCCTATCCACATTAGTGATAACAGTTTGTTGTAATAGTGGAGGAATCCATTTGTTTTAGATTGAGAAGCAAGACATAATGGTTGGATTAATGGAGTTCAGAACAAGGCTACATGAGAATAGAAGAGAAAAGAATGTGTTATTGAAAAAATGGAATAAAATAGAAAGAATAGTTATTTGAGTCCTCTATGAATTTGAGGAATCATTTTAGATTAAAAATAAAAATTGTGGGATGCCTGGGTGGCTCAGTTGGTTAAGTACCTGGACAGTACTTACATAAACTATGTGTTCTTTTCACCTTAATAGTGAGGATAATATTTAGCTTGAAACAAGTCCTTTCTTCCTATCTGCAACCTGATAGCAAAGTTTAATATAAATATTTAATTCTGTATTAAATAAGGGTAATGAGGAATCCTTGGTTTAAACATTTAAACAACCATGATTGAAAGTCAACACTAACACCTTGTGAAAATAAGAATAGCGTAGAATTTCAGTGAAGTGCTCTGTGCATTAATGAAGAAATTCAGAAAGTTAAACTTGTGGACAACAAAAGACATAATACTAAATAAGAATGTTTGAAATCAACATCTATTCATAATGTCAATCTTTTGACTGGAAGTCAGGGTATCTCCTTCTGATTCTGATTGTGTTTCTTTCTTTTAAGCATCCTCCTAAACAGAGTATGACATTTTCCACATTAGTGATAACAGTTTGTTGTAATAGTGGAGGAATCCATTCGTTTTAGATTGAGAAGCAAGACAAATAATGGTTGGATTAATGGAGTTCAGAACAAGGCTACATGAGAATGGAAGAGAAAAGAATGTGTTATTGAAAAAATGGAATAAAATAGAAAGAAAAGTTATTTGAGTCCTCTATGAATTTGAGGAATCATTTTAGATTAAAAATAAAAATTGTGGGATGCCTGGGTGGCTCAGTTGGTTAAGCAGCTGCCTTCGGCTCAGGTTATGATCCTAGCGTCCTGGGATCGAGTCCCACATCGGGCTCCTTGCTCGGCAGGGAACCAGCTTCTCCCTCTGACTCTGCCTGCCACTCTGTCTGCCTGTGCTCACTCTCGCTCTCGCTCTCTCTCTCTCTGACAAATAAATAAATAAAATCTTTAATAAAAATAGGAATTGTGGTCTGTTAAGATGGAAGAGCCAAGACGGTTAAGAATGATAATGCAATACAGGTCATGGCCGCAGGTTGAAGGTGCGTTGTAAAAGTAAAAACAAAACAAAACAAAACAACAACAACAACAAAAAAACCCACACCCTGAATGTTATATAGGTTGTCCACTTGCTTGCTAAACATAGAATATGGATAAGATTGTGGAAAAGAAATTTATAAATCAGAGATGAAATTCTTAGGGGCGTAAAAGTATATTAAAAAGGGAAATAGTGATTTAATGAGATGGCTACCAAGTTTAGACTTTTGGAAGCAAATTTGGTAATCAAAGAAAACTATGACCAAGTATTTAGTCTGTTTGGCACATGGGGATTCTGACAATGAGAATCTTCCCCTCTGCACGTCTTCAAAATTGTTGAGATATAAGTTTTAGTAGAATTAAGTAGAATTAAGAACAAGTAGTTCTTCATTAAGAAGTGTGAGTAGAAAGGCAGTTGGTGGTGCTTTTTATGAAAGAGACAGAAAAATTATTCCAGAGAGAAAAGAGGTCAAGGCATACTGAATCAAGGTAGAAAAAGTAAGCAGACATTAATAAAGCATTCAGGAGGTTATAGGGTCTGAATCAGACATTTTCATTTTTATATTACCTTCTATGAGAAGGGATATTTGATCAGTGTGTTTTAGATCTCTCATAACAGACTTCTCTTTCCTCTGTTTCCTTTTTTTTAACTGTACCAGAGGTGCTTACTGTCATTACCTTAAATAATCTCATATTTTTATAACCTAATAGAGATTGGATCCTCTCTACAAAAATAAAACAGGCACATTATATGTAAAATATGGAATGCAATTTTATAAGCCCTTCAGGTCTATTCATAACCCAACTACTCTACCCAAATTTGGCTGTTGGCCATTAACTTATTTAGGCCTACATAATTCATTTACTTTTACCAAGTGTTTAGTACTGTCTGCACCATTATGTGGTTTTATTAATTCTTTAATGAAGAAAGCATGTAACAAAAGAGTATTCTAGCTAATATGCTAGTTACTACAGGTATTTCATTTTCACAAATCTGAGGTAAATATATTTGAAGGTTGATCTCTTTAAAAATGTAGAGAGTTTAATGCTTTTGTCTCACAAAAATAATCTCACCTTTCCCAGTTTTTCTCTTTCCTTTTTGGATTTATTAATTTCCTCCTAAGTACTAAAGCCACGTCTTTTTGTCCCTCAATCTTCAACTATTTCCTAATACATTTAATTTATTTTATATTTTATATGACCACAGGACTTCATACTTTATTTTTCTTAAGAATGAAATCAATTGTAAACACAGTTTGGTAATATCTCTCACCTCAAAATATTTCCCATTCAGACTCTATCATTGTTTATTGTTAATTGAACTAACTAAGCATTACAGTGGATACTAATAATTGAGACCTTGCAATTAATGCTTTGCAGTTTGACAGAATTAGAGAGAAAAACATGGGGGAAAAAAACAGTAAAGAAATAATTGTGCTGCGGGGTAGTATATGTGACCTACCATAAAAGAGTTTGTGATATAATTTATGACTGTTTCTCATATATACATCTCTTGAGGAGTGGGACCAAATAACTTATCACTTGAAATCCAATGGAAAATTATGAATATTTATGTCAAGTCAACATACAAATTTAAATACCCCCCCCAGAAAACCAACATTTATGTTCATTTTTTCCCCAAGATCTTTTTGTTATAAATATTGGTTGTGGAAATGTTCACAGATATTTATATATTTAGAGAGCAGTATAGCAGTATAATGAAACCATATATGTCCATTCTCTAGGTTTAATAATTATCAACCTATAGTTAATTACCATTCTCTTTGTAATGAGGATTGTTACCTCAGTTTTTGTATGTGTGTGTGTGTGTGTGTGTGTGTGTGCGTCCATTCCCATGGTAAATGGATTTCTTACACCTCAGTTTGAATCTGGAGGTGTTTTGAGTATAAAATGAGTCTCTTGCAGGCAGTGTATGGATAGGTCTTGCTCTTTTTAGCCGATTTGATACTCTGTGTCTTTGGATTGGAGCATTCAGCCCATTTACTTTCTGAGTAACTACTGAAAGATAAGAATTTAGTGCCATTGTATTACTTGTGAAGTCAGTGTTTCTGTATATTGTCTCTATTCCTCTCTGGTCTATGTTACTTTGGGGCTCTCTCTTCACTTAACGGATTGCCTTTAATATTTCTTACAAGGCTAGTTTGTGATCACAAATTCTTTTAGTTCTGTTTGTCTTGGAAGCATTTTATCTTTGAATGACAGCCTTGCTTGATAAAGTATTCTTGGCCACATACTTCTCTCTTGTTGCACCCTGAATACATCATTCTAGTCCTTTCTGGCCTTCCAGGTCTCTGTGGGTAGGTGTGCTGCCAGTCTAATATCCCCTTTCTTGTGTATCATGGACCTCTTTTCCCAAGCTGCTTTCAGAATTTTCTCTTTCTCTTTAAGATTTGCAAGCTTCACTATTATATGTCAAGGTATTGACCTGTTTTTATTGATTTTGAGTGGGGTTCTCTGTGTATGCTGGATTTTAATGCTTCTTTCCTTTCCCAGATAGGGAACTTCTCTGCTATAATTTTCTCCACTATACCTTCTGCTCCCCTCTCTTCTTTTGTTCTGGGATCTCAGGTATTCTAGTGTTGTTTGGCTTTATAGTATCACTTATCTCTCTAATTCTCTCCACATGATCCAATAGCTGTTTATCTTTTCTTCAGCTTCTTTATACTCTATCATTTTGTCTTCTATATCATTAATTCTCTCTTCTACCTCATTTACCCTAGAAGTTAGAGCCTCCATTTTTTATTGCATCTCATTAATGGCCTTTTAAATTTTGACTTGATTAGAGTTTAGCTCTTTTATTTCTCCAGAAAGGGAGAAGTATCTTTATAATCATTATCCTGAACTCTAGCTCCAGCATCTTACTTATATCCATACTGATTAGGGCCCTGGCAGTCAGTACTGGCTCTTCTTTTTGAGGAGTTTTTCCATCTTTCATTCTGTTCACAGAAGAATAAATGAACAAGAGAACAAAATGTTAAAATGACAACAACAACCCCAAAGAAATATACACTAAGCAAACCGGAAGAGACCTAAAACCAAAATAAATAAGTAAAAATTCTTAAAAAGAGAGAGAGAGACTATAGTCAGACACATGAACAGAACAGAGCAATACAGTGGATCCTGTGTTATTTTGGTCTACTTGCTAGAAAACTGGATCCAAATTGTAAAGAAAGAAAAACTTAGAAATGTACAAAACTAAGATCAAATACAATGAAAGGATAGAATATAACTGTAAAAATGAAAATTTAAAAAGTCTTAAAAAAGAATTGATAAAATAATAAATTGGTTGAAAAATTAAAAAAATTAAAATTGAAAGACTATAGATTCATGAGAAAAACAAATACGAATTCTATATAAATTTTTGCATAGCACTGGAAATTATGGTTCTGTGTAAACTTGTTCTTAGCAAGATGTTCTTGCTGATCTTCAGGGGAGGGGCCTGTTGTGTTGTTTTAAGTGTCTTTACCCCAAGTAGAACTACACCATTTTTGACAGGGTCTAGGCTCCAGATTGCTCTATGTGGCTTTTGTTCCGTGAAGACTTTCCATTCTGCTTTTGAGGAGGAGAATGAAAATCTCCAGCCCCAGAATCAAAGGTTCATGTCCCCCACTCCTCAGTGGGCCCTCAGGGTAAAGCAGTCTATCACTCCTCTCTGGCTGATCTCTGTCCACACTCCGTGCTCACCCAGCCTATGACAGAGTATTTCTATCTCAGAAACATGACCCCATTTCAAGTCTTCAAGTCGTACAGACTCAGACTCCTGCAGTGTGCACTCACACACTCCCCCAGGGTATGGAGGAAGGGGAGTCTCACTATGGTTCTGCCAATTGCTGGGCCTGTGCTTGGTGAGCATTTGCCTGACCATGCCACGGTTTATGGTTTATAGCAACACCAAGCTAAGAGCCCACTCCTGGTCTTGCTGATTGCAGTCAGCTTCCCCACTCTGATGCCTGGGAATTATGCTGCCCTCAGACACCCCTGTTTTTTCCATGACTGCAGGGATCCTGAGACTACACTGTCCCACCTAGGATTCCACCCTGTTTCACCACCTGAATACCGTTTAGGCAGAGATGTCCCTCATGAGAGCAGAATTCTCAAAGTTCCAATTTTATGCTCTGCTACTACATCACTTTCTGGTAGCTGGCTTATGGAGGCTTCCTCCCTCCCACAGTTTATCTTCCAGTATATTGCCTCAGATTCACTTCTTCACACTTCCTACCTTTCTGAAAGTGGTAACTTTCAGTGAAACTTTCCTCTTTTTTCTACTTGTAGAATTGCATCAATTATTTTCTTAGATCTCTGGTTGAGTTCACAGGTGTTCAGAATGACTTGGTATCTATCCAGGGGTCAGACAGAACTAAGTTCTAAGTTGTCCTCCTCCTCTGCCTTCCAGAAGTCAGAAGTCATAATTCCCTTGAAGATAATCGGAAATGGTAGAGGCATGAAGTCTCCAGGATGGCATTCTTATAGTCTGTATTTTGGGGGCCTGAAACATATTCTGCATATGAAAGTCAAGAAGATTTTGCTGTCTAGACACCTCCCCATGCTCACTTACACAGACCAAGGTTGTCTCAATACCCAGCCTTTGGTCCAATATGAATGCTACTATTGTTGCTATGTGAAGATGGACCTGAAATCCTTGGTTGCCCTTGGCTCCTGTATTGGTGACTTTTGAGAAATGTTATAGATAAATGATATTGCTTTTAAAATCAAGCCCAAAAGGCTTTTTTACTACATATAAACATCTGGAGTATAAGATTGACAGTAAGGAGACAAATTTTCCACCCCCGAAATATACCTTAACAGAAGAAGCAGAACAACAATTGAAGTTTTATGAGGATGGTAATTCCCCTCTGAGACAGTTCTTATGAGGGATGGTAGAACCACACGTATTTTATTAAACTGACAGTAGTGGAGGACCACAATTGATTCTTTTATTCAGAAAGTAATATTTCAAAGGTACAAGAGGAAATCTGCATTGTAATCAGTATAGCTGATTCTTATTTTGATTCACTGGCAACTGATGTGGTTTTATTGGGGGTTGCGATCTAGAATTAAGAAAACCCCCTGTAAACAGATGACAAAGAGCAGCTACTGAAGGATTTTTGCACTTCAAAGATAATAAGCTTTAATTCTCTCTTACATCTTGATGTTTCTCATCTTTTTATAAATAAAAATTTTGGTGTTACTTTGAGTATCACTTGTGTGCAGGGATATATAAGCATCAAGTTGATTGTGTGTTTGAAAATCAGAGGGGTCAATTTGAGAGATTTTGCATTCATTGTAATTCATGAACTCAGTCATAATTTGGGTATGAAGCATGTTGAAAAAACGCATACATATGAGTAAAAAGTGTGTATAATGTATCAAACAAAGTTAAAGACCAGTAGATTCAGCAAATACAGTTATGTTTATTTTATAACACCATTGGATAAAAAGGGTGTATGTACAACTCTTAAAATCCAGGGGACATCTTTCTACAGCACAGTGGGAATGGTGTGGTTGAAGGGAAGGAGATTGAAGAGATCTCTCTAAGGAGAGATCAGATCCTCAAAGCACTGTGTTAAAGATAATTCTTCCAAACTGGACTCTGAGTCCTGAGGCTGATTATGCTTTGGAGTTTTGTTGCAAAGACTGCAAGTTCATGCCATCAGATGAAATTGTAGAAAAGACAAAGGATGTGACTTTCCGGAGTGGTGCAGTGGGACATATTATCAGTGTCCAGAAGAAGTGTTTTTGCAGGACAGGATCCCATGAATGGGTTGGACTACTGTTATGAAAAGAGATGTAATAACCATGATGAACAACATAGGGAGATTTTTGGTCAAGGGACAAAAAATACAACTCAAAGTTGCAACAAGGAAATAAATATCCAAAATTATTGTTTTAGTAACTGTGGTATGCATGGTTGTACATATGGTAAAATGTATTCACTAAGATATCCTATATAAAAAAGTTCAGAATGAAATTAAAAAAAAAAGGAATTCACTTTTTAAGAGAACATTCTACTATTCATTAGACTCACTTCAATGCTGGGATACAGACTACCATTTTGGGATGATCATATCTGATACTGATGAAGTGAAAGATGGCACAGAATGTGGTTCAAAATACATCTACATTCATATGATGTAGGTCCATTTGTCCTTTTTAGAAAAGTGATTGTCAGACCTATAACACAAGGGGGATCTAAAACAATAAATGTCAATGCTGCTGTAATGTCAAGTAATTATTTAAACTGACAAGAAAGGAAATGGAATTAGGGCTGACAGCTGTCTTCCCCCACCACCAACCCCCGAAAAAAAAGGCAAACTTGCTGCCATTTTGGTTGATTCTTATATTTTTATGTTTATTTTCCATTTTAAAAAAGTGAACAAAATAACCTGAGGAAGAAAAGCAAACAAGTTCATATATACTATAAGGAAGAAGAGAACAAATTTATAAGTTCAGAAAATAAACCCAGTAAATCCTTTTTTTTTTTTTTTAAGATTTTATTTATTTATTTGAGAGAGGGAGAGTGAGAGAGAGCATGAGAGCTGAAAAGGTTAGAGGGAGAAGTGGGCTCCTCATGGAGCTGGGAGCCTGATGCAGGACTTGATCCCGAAATTCCAGGATCATGACCTGAGCCAAAGGCAGTTGCCCAAACCCAGTAAATCCTTCCACATCTTAAGTTTTAGTTTGGTGGCCATAAAAATGTTAGTGCACATGCCAAAGGTGATTGATAAATATTATTTCCATTTCTGGATTTCTTCATTTTTTTTCCTGTGTATTTGAAATAATGTCTATCCTCATTCTAATACAGCTTCAGTCCTACCTTCCTTTTTTGTTTTGTTATTGTCATAAATATTACATTTCTATGTTATTGGTTCAAAAATAGGACTTTATAATTAATGTTTTATGCAAATTATTTTTAAATCAAAATATAAAGGAGGAAAAAATATGTAGCTAGACCATCTTTTATTATCTAAATAACTACCTTTAGTGGTATTCTTTGTGGGTTTTTTTTTTTTTTTCATGTGGAAATGAATTGCTGTCTGGTGTTTTTAAATCTGAGACATCATTGTTTATCCTTGGGTTTTGAGGGGGTATCTTAACTGGATGTAGTATTTTTATTTGATTTTTATTTTCTGTCAGCATGCTCAATATGTCATTTCACTGCCTTCTGAATTTTATTTTTTTCTGATGAGAAATCTGCTGTCAAACTTGTGCTTTCCTTATATCTGATAAATCATTTTTTTCTTGTTATTTTCAAGATTTTCTCTATTATCTTTAACTATCATTTAGTATGACTTTGATACTCTTTTTTATACACTTTTCATTTAGTATGATGTTTCTACAGATGGATCTTTTGTGTTTATCTAATGTGGTGTTCACTAAATTTCTTGTATATGTAGATTAATGTTTTTCTTAAAATTTGGAGAGTTTTCAATCATTATTACTTTGAATATCTGTTTTTCCCAACTTTCTTTTTCTCTTCTGCTTCTGAAGCTCTCACCATAGTATGTTGGGGCATTTCATGGTGCCCTACATTTTTTAGTTGCATTATTTATTTTTCTTCATTTTTGATTATTTCTTTTGTTCATATTATATACCCTGTATCGATACATATTAAAGTTCACTTAAATTTTTGTACAAACTCAAATCTACTGTTGCATTCTTCTAGGGATTTTTCACTGGGTTTATTGACTTTTTAATTCTGGAATTTACATGTAGCTCTTTTTGATAATACTTATCTTTAATCACTATTCTCTATTTGATGAGTTCTTATTACATTTTTATCTATTCATAAAAGTAGTTTCTTTTAGTTCTTGAAACAGATTTATAATAGTTGTTTTGAATTCTTTGCTAATTATGGCATCTAAGTCAGCATAAGCCATTAAGTTAAAATAGTTTGTGCCTTTCTCTGGCTGACTTTTTTCACATAACATTAAACTCTCTAGACCTATCCATGTTGTTGCAAATAGCAAAATGCCATTCTTTGTTATTGCTGAATATATATATATATATATATATATATATATATATATATATATATATATATGCCACATCTTCTTTATCCATTCATCTAACTTAGGTTAAGATGGACATCTTAGCTACTGTAAATAATGTTGCATTACAAAATAGGGCTGCATATATCTTTTTAAACTAGTGTTTTTTGTTTTCTTTGAACAATACCCAGTAGCAAAATTACTGGATAATAAGGAAATTCTCTTTTAAATTTTTTTGAGGAGTCTCCATACTATTTTCACAGTGGTTACACCAGTTTGCATTTCTACCATCAAAGCACAAGGGTTACTTTTTCTCCACATCTTCACCAACACATGCTGTGTTGAGTTTTTAATTTAACTATTCTGACAGGTGTGAGATGATATCTCATTTTGGGTTTGATTTGCATTTCCCTGATGATTAGTAATGTTGAACATGTTTCCATGTGTTTGCTGCCTATTTGTGTGTCTTCTATGATTTCATTCATATGTGGATATTAAGAAACAAAACAAATGAACAAAAGGGGAAAAAAAAACACAAACTAGAAAAACAGACTCCTAAATATAGAGAACAAACAACTGGTGGTTGCCAGAGGGGAGGTGGGAGGGGGCTGGGTGAAATAAGTGAAGGGGACCAAGAGTATACTTACTGTAATGAGCACTGTATAGCATTGTTGAACCACTATATTGTATACCTGAAAGTAATAAAACACTGCATGTTAATTATACTGGAATTAATAATAATAATAATGAATAAAATAAAATAGCTTATATTCAAGACCTTTGATTCAGATTTTCACTCACTATTGGGTGTGTGTGTGTGAGAGAGAGAGAGAGATTTGAAAACTGCTTTCACAATTCAGGGAAATTATGATTTTGTCCTGTATTCCTCTAGGGACCAGTACCACTAAAGTTCTTTTCTTGGTTGCTCCTCAGATGGTGAAAACATTGCCACACTCATCCATGGAAACATACGTGGCTTTAAAAAGGCTTCAGATCTAACATTCTACTGTTATCTGATTCCTACTAAATAGGTGAAGCCTTACATAAATGCACTCTTTTAGACTCTTAAGGATGAACGTGCTCTCAAGATGAGTCTGTTTGCTATCTCTTTCTCTGGTTCTTTATGCTAAAGTTCTGGCTGGTCTGTCATTGCTTATAGCTACCCAGTTCACTGAACTATTAGCTCCCTCTTAATTTCTTGCTACCCAAATCTCCATAGTTTTTGACAATGTCCATACTCACAAACATTTTGTTCTAAATTAAGTCAGTCTCTTCAATAATAGCTATTCTCATTGCCAAATTTCCCCTGGATAGTATGGATAGTACATGTATTCCTTGATGTTTGGATGTTTGGGATAATGGCCTACTTCTTCTGATGTGACTTTTACACTCTACAAGAGGGCCTAGTATACTCTGGTCTTCTCGACTTGCTAGTCCTGGCATGAAATTTTGGCATGAGCAATCTGAGACAGGGAAAATCACATCTTCTATATCCTAGGTCTGCCTACCTGGAGCAGAAACCCCAACCTATGAATGGGAGCTGGATGTTTGGGCTGGGCCATGGCCACCCAGAGTAGAGCTTCCACAATACTTCATAAGTAGCTTGCATTTGTATGGATGAAACCAGAGTTCCATATTTTCAGTTGAGAGTTAAAGTAGGCACCATCATCTTGGTCACACACGTTCAGGATAGAATTTACAAAGCAAAATCTGAGAGAAAAGGGTGGGGGATTGTAGCTAAAAAGCCACAAATTATTGCTGTTCTTCGTAAGATTTAGTATGTTTTATGGGTAAATCTTTCTCCAGTTATTATATTTCCCTAGGCTAATTCCAGATAATTTATTTAAAAAAAAAAAACTTTCTAGATGCATGGTTGGTGTGCTGGTGATAGGGTACACTGAGCTTCTGACACAATCAATCCAAACTTTCACTCCTATGGCAATGTAAAGAAGAAGAAAACAGGGGATTATACTACCAGATATCCTGAACTATGATAAAACTATAGAAATTAAGAGAATGTGGCAATGGTCGAAGAAAGAGAATGGAGACACCAAATAGTCTTTTCAATAACTTGTTCTGGGTCAATTGAATATCCACATGAAAATGATGTGTATTTTTCTCTGTTCACACTGTATACTCCAAATGAATTTCATATTAAATTCCAGAGGTAAATTAAATTTATTGGAAAAAAACAGATCAACTTTATAATCTTCATAATGGCAAAGATTATTCAAATAAAAAGAAAATCTATAAATTTGAAAGAAAAACTTAATCACACTTTGCAGTTAAGAGATTCTCTTTATCAAAAACTTTCATCAAAACAATGAAAATACAAGCCATTAGGATATTTAGAGTATATATTTGCAAAACATGTATTATAAAGGGTCTATATCCATAATATACAATATTGGCCAATACTGGGCAAATAACTCAGCCACTTCTTGATAGCCAATAGACATGAAAAGGTGTTTAACTTTTATAGTTAAAGAAATAGAAATTAAAACTTCAATTGATACCATATTACCTACATCAATATGACTAAAATAAATTTTGGAGTGGTCCTCTCCAAAATATAGTTTGGTTTAATAAAGATATGGACTAATTGGAATGCTCATATATTGATGTTAGATATGTAAACATGTCTCCACTTAGAAACCTGCTTTTGAAGTATTTACTAAGCTTGATTGTACACACTCCGATTGAGCAATTTCAATCCAAGTTTATAGGCCCAGTGGAAATGTCTCCGTATTTTTATTGAATGACACATAATAAAATGGTCATAGAAATGCTAAGTATGGTGGTCAAAAAACTAGAACCTATCAAAAGTACATCAACAGTAGCCTGGATAAATAACTTGTGCTATATATACAAATGCTGGGATAATTAATATACAAGAATGAGAAAGAATGATATAAAATATAAAGATATGGATGAATTTTACAAACAAAACAGTGAGTGAAATAACCAGCCACAAGAGAATGCATATTGTATGATTCCATTTATATGAGTCACAAAATAAGTGAAACTGTTCTATGCTCTTAAAAATCAGACAGGACCTACTCTTCAAGAGAGATAAAAAGTAGAGGAAATATGAAGGATGTCTTCGGTGTGGTACTAATTTCTGGAGCTCAATATTGCTTAAATAGGCATGTTTCACCCTGAAAATACTTTGATCTATATCTTTGTGATACAGTCATTCTTTAGTGCATATTACACTTTAATCAAAATTAAAACAATAATTCAATGCACTTGATATTTTAGATTTTTTTTTTTAAGTATTAATCAAAATCTCCTGAAAACCTTCTCCTATTTGCTTCAAGGCCAAACTTAATGGCTCTAACCTCTTTCCTTTGTTTAGTTTAAAAACAAATGAAAGTCAAAATTTTACCCTAAATATGTGATTTCTTTTTTTTTTTATGTGATTTCAATAAAAAACATATATCACAGTACAGTAGGCAGGAATTTTTGCCTCATTTATTTCATTGTATATGTGTGTATAAAGTATATCATTTTAAATATTAAAATAAAAATGTAAGAAACAAATGGAAGAACTAAGGAAAAATGGTAAAAATCAATTAGGAAAGTCCTTTTATAGAATGAAAGTGAATTTAATTTTAAACATATAATAGAGATTGTATTAGAGAGTTCAGAGGGGAGAACTTTTGAATATTAAGAACAAAAGATTTTAGTTAGCAGGATTCATTTATTAAATACCACTGATATTTTGAAATAAAATAAAGATTGACTTGGGAAAGGAACTCTTTATAAAATAAAAGTTTTCTAATTATTTTAAAATCATTTTTGTTTTGTCTAAATAAGGGAATTAATCATTGCAAATTATTCCAGCAATTAATAAATCCTATTTGTTCTAAATTCAATAATTTTACAGAAGGGATTCTTTGTACTATTAATCAGTATGATTAAATTCAAGAACTTGGGGCGCCTGGGTGACTTAGTGAGTTAAGCCTCTGCCTTCGGCTTAGGTCGTGATCCCAAGGGTCCTGCGATCGAGCCCCTGGTTGGGCTCTCTGCTCAGCGGGAAGCCTGCTTCCTCCTCTCTCTCTCTCTCTGCCTGCCTTTCTGCCTACTTGTGATCTCTCTCTCTCTCTGTCAAATAAATAAATAAAATCTTTTAAATAAATAAATAAATTCAAGAACTTAGCAATGTAGTTATATAATGGGAATTTCATCGGGAAAATTAGAAGTTAGAAGAGGATATAGTACAGCTGACCTTTGGACAACATGGATTTGAACTACATGGGTTCACTTAGAGATTTTTTTGATAAATATAGTACTTATGATTTTCTTTCTTAAGATTTTCTTTTTCTGGGGAGCCTGGGTGGCTCAGTGGGTTAAGCCGCTGCCTTCGGCTCAGGTCATGATCTCAGGATCCTGGGATCGAGTCCCGCATCGGGCTCTCTGCCCAGCAGGGAGCCTGCTTCCTTCTCTCTCTCTCTCTCTGTCTGCCTCTCAGTGTACTTGTAATTTCTCTCTGTCAAATAAATAAATAAAATCTTAAAAAAAAAAGATTTTCTTTTTCTTTTTTCTTTTTTTTAAGATTTTACTTATTAATTTGAGAGAGGAAAAAAAGAGAGAACACACAAGCAGGGAGAGAGGAAGAAGCAGGCTCATTGGTGGGGGGTAGCTAACGTGGGGCTCCATCCCAGAAGCTCTGTCTCATGAACTGAGACAAAGGCAGACACTTAACAAACTAAGCCACCCAGGTGCCCCTAAGGTTTTCTCAATAACTATCTCTTTTCTTTAGCTTTCTTTCTGTGAGAATACAGCATATAGTACACATAACATGCAAAATATGTGCTAATTGACTAGTTATGTTATGGGTAAAACTTTCAGTCATCAGTAGGCTATTAATAGTTAAGTTTTTGGAAAAACAGAAGTTATATGTGTATTTTCTACTGCACAAGAGGTTAGTGTCCCTAACTCCCACGTTGTTCAAAGGTCAACTGTACTTGGAATAATTGTACCAAACACATGACCACCAAACAAAATGTGAAAAAAAATAATATCACTCTTTGACCTCTGAATATGCTTACCTCATATAACAGCTGCCTAAATATCAATCTAGCTTTTTCATTGGTTTGTTATACTAATAACAATGAATGAAAAATAATTGTGAATATGTATTTTACTTTTTGTCATATAGATTCAGTGTCTGTAAAAATGATACATGTATTTCCTTTAATAATGCAACATTGGTATATGATTTAATAACTTCATTAATAAATTTTAATTATTTTTGCAAGCATCAATCTCATGACTTTCATTATTTCTCTTTAATCCTAAAATTTAATAACAACTATAATAGTTATGATTTCAAAAAAGCATACAGTAGAGTTTGAATTTTTAAAAACAATTATAATCTAGTTTAAAATAATCATTAATTAATTAATTAATTAAAATAATCACAGAGATTTTTTAAAAACTACAAAAATCATACACGGAGGGTATATAAAAGAAAGATTAAAAGGCAGTGTCATTTCTGAACATGCATGGCAGTAAGTGATAAATCAAAAGTTACCAGTTATTTCCCCTGAGGCAGTCTTGAGAATAAAACTGATCTGATTCCCTACTTCTATGCGACAGTAATCAGGTAAACTTTGTTTTTATTTTCTGTTTCTTTATTTAAATAAATTATTCAAAAATAATTTCATATACAAAAGATGTTGCGAAGATAGTTCAGAGTTCCTGGAAACCAAATCTTATGCTAAGTTTATCCTATTGCTAATCATTTACATTACTTTGGTACATTCTTTAAAACTAATTAAAAATGCTGATACAATATTATTTATTAAAGTCCATATTAAAAGAAAGTCTAATTTTATCTATTTTTTCTGTTCCAGCTTCCTATAAGAGATATCACCTTCAATTTAGGGTCCTATCTCCTTAGACTCCCCTTGGCTCTGACTCTCTGAGACTTCCCTTATTTTTTATGACCTTGATATTTTTGAGGTACATTGTCTCTGGTATCTTATAGAAAGTCCCTTGGGGGGAAGGGGGCAAGATGGCAGAGGAATAGCGGACTCCGTTTCAACTGAGCCCCTGAATTTAGCTGGATACCTACTAAACCATTCTGCAGTCAAATGCTCTACCACTGAGCTATACCCCCACTCCTACTAAACCATTCTGAACACCGACGAAATCAGCCTGAGATGTAAGGATATATAGCTGGATCCCTACAAGCAGAAAATCCGCAGTCACAAATATGAACTAGGGAGTGTAAAGTTGCTCCCGGCGGCGATGGTAAGAAAAGAGGGTACGAGGCAAATGGATCCTAGAGATGAACTTTATTGCAAGCATCCTCGGGTGAGGTTCCGCGACTCACAGAAAGGAGGCAGGGGAGGATAGTGAGTCGGGGAAGTTGAAACCGGGGAGAGAGGTTGAGCCCTTGCCTGGCACAGAGGCTCCCTCCTGCTCACATACAGACCCCAACCTCCCGCCGCCCACCTCGAGAAGGCTTACTTCGGAGCCTGCTGTGGTGAGTGTTCCCTGGCCCCTGATCCACTTCCAGGTCGCCCTGTCCTAGCTGTGGCCGCATCTGAGCAGACCTCCAGCCACCTGGGGGCCCCGCCAGTCCCAAGGAATCGGGAGACGTCCTCATTCCGCGGGGGAACTGCTGTCCCTCTGGTGACCCAGGGCACGGACGAAGGGACGCTCTCCTCCGTAATCTGAGTCGGTCGGTGAAGGGGACCATGGGAGCCTCCCAATCCAAATTCGACCCCCAAACGCCCCTGGGCTGCCTCCTGGCCAACTCCCAACATTGGAGTTAGACCAGGACTTACGCAGGCGATGCCTTATACATTATTGTACCGTTGCCTGGCCTCAATACAAATTGGACAACCAATCGCAATGGCCTCCCGAGGGCACATTTGACTATCAGGTGCTCACAGATCTCAACAATCTACGCAGGCGTCAGGGAAAATGGTCCGAAATTCCCTATGTCCAAGCTTTCTGGACCCTACGGTCTTGGCCATCCTTGTGCTCCTGGTGTTCGACCTCTCAAGTCCTCCTGCTCGTGCCCCTCCCCCCAACTCCGCGCATGTCCCCTACCGCACCCGCGGAACCAGACCCTCCTCTTCAGTCCTCTCTGAACCGCCCCAAGACCTTTCTGTACCCCCCACTCGAGCTCCCACCTTACCCTCTCCTCCTCATCAGCCCCCTCCTCAACCTTCGGCACCCTCTGAGCCCTCCAGGGAATCGGCGACCCCAGCACCCCTGCAAGCCCCTTTTCCGAAGTCGAGCCTCCACCCCAGCACGGGCTCAGTCTCTGCCGGACTTCCCATCCTCCCCTCCCATTTCTGCCGAGATCCTCCGTTCAGCTTAATCTGCCCCTTAAGGGAGGTGGCTGGAGCCAAAGGGGTCATCTGAGTGCATGCGCCCTTCTCCCTACAGGACCTCTCCCAAATTGAGAAATGCCTGGGTTCCTTCTCGGCCAACCCGGACAATTTCATAAAAGAGTTCCAATATCTGGCCCAAGCTTAAAGCAACAAGGCCTTCTCATTCCTACCAACTCCCCCTGCAATATCCCCATCCTGCCTGTACAAAAGCCATCAGGGGCTTATCGGCTGGTACAGGACCTGCGGCTCATTAATGAAGCCATCGTCCCACTCCACCCCACGTCCCAACCCCTATACCCTGCTGTCTCACATCCCTCCCGGCACCTCCCATTTCACTGTACTCGACCTGAAGGATGCATTCTTTACTATTCCCCTGCATCCTGACTCCTATTTCCTGTTCGCCTTCACCTGGGAAGACCCTGACACCCATGTTTCTGGGCAACTTACCTGGACGGTTCTACCACAAGGGTTTTGAGACAGCCTCCACATTTTCGACCAGGTCCTGGTGGTCAACCTCCAGGAATGTCTCCTGGAGACCAGTACCCTGCTGCAGTATGTAGATGAACTGCTTCTCTGTAGCCCTTCCCTCCTCACCTCCCAGGAAGATACCTCTACCCTACTAAACTTCCTGGGAGCTAGGGGGTATAGAGTCAACCCATCTAAGGCCCAGCTATGTACCCCATCAGTCACATATCTAGGGATCTCTCTGACTCCTACCTCTAAATCCCTTACTGGGGACCATATTCGCCTCCTCTGAAAACTGCAACCCCCCAGGGTGCAGATGAGATCCTCTCCTTCCTGGAATTTGTGGGGTTTTTTAGACACTGGATTTTGAACTTCTCTATCCTGGCCCGGCCTTTATACCAAGTAGCCAAGGAAACCCCCCAGGGTCCCTTAACTGATCCTACCTCAATCCAGCATGGATTTTCAAAGCTCCAAGACTGCCTCATCAAGGGGCCAGTTCTGGCCCTCCCAGACCCTACTAAACCATTCCATCTCTTCACAGATGAACGTTCTGGGTCGGCCACCAGCCTTCTGGCCCAGCCCACTGGGCCTACATATAAGGCAGTGGCCTACCTGTCCAAATAGTTAGATCCCACCATCCGGGGTTGGCAACCCTGTCTCAGGGCACTTGTTGCCACGGCCTCCCTCACTAAGGAGTCCCTAAAACTGACCCTAGGACAGCCTCTTACAATCTACTCCCCTCACCAACTCACAGACCTCCTTGGCCATCAGTCTCTGGCCCAGTTGACTCCCTCCTGGGTGCAGTTGTTCCATTTGCTATTCGTTGAAAACCCTCAGATATCTTTGTCTGTCTCCCCCCCCCCCCCCCGCTTAAACCCTGAGACTTTACTGCCTGCACCCTCACCTACCTCTGACTCTTCTCGTTCTTGTCCTCAACTTTTGGAGGACTTTACCCCCTCTTACCCTTCTGATCCTAGATGACCAACGCCACATCGCCTACACCATAGTTATCTCTGAAGTGGTTGTCAGAGCAGCCCCTCTTCCTCTTGGGACTACCTCCCAGAAGGTGGAGCTAATAGTTCTAACCCTGGTGCTCCACCTGTCCAAGGGACAGCAAGTCACTATTTACATTGATTCCAAATATGCTTACCTCATATCCCACACTCACTTGGTTATTTGGCAAGAAAGGGGATTCCTGACTATCAAAGGCACTGCTATCTTAAATGGGCTGCTCATCGCCAGGCTCCTCAAGGCCCTACATCTACCCACCAAGGTCGCCATTGTCCACTGCCGGGGACACCAAACTACCCCTGACCCGATCTCCCTAGGCAACAGCAAGGCTGATACGGTGGCCAGGCAGACATCCCTTAGCACCACTGCTGCCCCTGTACTCTTCCTCAACACTGCGCACCAACCTTGTTACACTGAGGAGGAGATGCTAGCACTCCAAAAGTTGGGGGGCAACTAGCACTTGGGGACAAAGGGTGGATCCACATCCAAAATTGCATTGCCGTACCTGAAAACCTGGCTCACACCTTGGTCACAGAAATTCACCAGTTGCTCCATATTGGTCCCAAGGCGTTGTTTCAGTTCTTACAGACTCTCTTCTATCACCCTTCCCTGTCCAAGGTCATTGAAACCATTCACAGGGCATGTACTGTCTGTCTGTTCAGCTGGCAGTGCACAAGGTGGGATCCTCAGGCCAGGACCTAACCACCAATTGTAGGGCCACAAGCTGGGAGAAGACTGGCAACTGGACTTCACCCACATGCCCCGTCATAAAACCCTCCGCTACCTACTAACCCTGGCTGACACATTTACAGGCTGGATAGAGGCCTATCCCTTGGCCCACGAGATGGCAGACGTTGTGGCTGTGGTCCTTATTGAACACATCATTCCCCGTTTTGGACTGCCCTGAACCCTCCAGTCGGACAACAGGCCAGCCTTCATATCCAGCATAGCCCAGCAAGTGGCTGAAAGTCTCAACATCTCCTGGAGATGACACATTCCTCCTTACTATCCTCAGTCATCGGGTAAAGTAAAAAAGGCCAACGGCCTACTTAAAGCCCAACTCACCAAACCCGCCCTGGAAACCCATCTTTCTTGGCCTACCCTCTTGCCCCTAGCCCTCACCAGGCTTAGGGCGGCCCCCCATGGACCCTTCCTCATAGATCACAATCTCCTGGCTGTTCCTCCACCCCTTCTCTTGTATCTGCCTTACCTCACTCTCCTTCGGGCCCTCCTGAGAGCTCATACTGACTCAGTCACCCCGGCCCTGAACGACTCCGAGGATGATGAGACTCCTCCCCAGAAACTACTCCCGGGTGACCAGGTTCTCCTTAGGAGTCGCAACCCCGGACCCTTATAGACACAGTGGATGGGACCCAGCACTGTCATCCTCACCACCCCAACTATGGCAAAATTACTGGTCTACCAGCCATGGGTGCACATCAACAACCTTAAACGGGCCCCCACTGACAGTAAGTGGGCCTCCCAGATGGTGTGCACCACACTCCACTTGGCTAGGACTCCTTCTCGTACTCCTCCTGAGTCACCAGATCCAGGCGGAGTCATGTGACTGCATGAGGGGCTCAGCTACCTCACGCTATTTCTCAGCCTATACCTCTATGCCCAAGTCCTGCTACCAGGGAAAAACACCAACCTTCTGAATGTTGATCCATGCCCCGGGAAAGACCTTTTGAACCTCTGAACTCTCTCAGATCTCCCGCCCCCCTCCCCGTACTAATAACCCCAAATTTGGAAAAGTCTGCTGGACCTATTTGGCCCAAATAGGACTCTCTGATTTGGAGCGGGGGGTGGCTTCCAGGACCAGGCCACAGGCAACAACTCCCTCAAAAAAGTACAACAACTTCTAAATCAGGTACAAGCACAACCCGAATATAAAGGGATCAATCTTGACTCCTTATGGGGGACACCCTCCATCAAACCACTCACCCTAACCCTCCTAAATTCCAGCTACATCCTCTGAAAAAATGTCTCCGGGGGGGAGGGGCAAGACTGCTGGATCTGTTTTCCTTTTTCCTCTCTCACTAACATCATCAGGATACCGATTCCTGACTCCTGGCCTATACCCAGTTCCTTCACTAAGATGGTCCACATCAGACCGATCGGCACTTCCATACCGATCCTGAACCTCACCTCCTCCACACCTCACACCACCCACAACATCTCCACTTTCCCCTACTGCACCCCCTCAGGAATCTTTCTCTTCTGCCCAAAAGGGATCTATCTCTGCCTGCCAATGATTCCTTGGATTGTACTCCCATCCTTCTGTCTCCAACCACCAACATCTATTCATCTCAACAACTCATCTCAGCTGTTCCCTACCTCCCGGAAGAGGAGGAATGCCTTCCTCCCCTTCTTAATAGGGGCAGGACTAACAACTGGGGCAGCATGGCTGGGAACCTCCATTAACTTCTATTATAAGCTCTCCCAGGCACTCAAGGAGGACATGGAACGAATAGCAGACTCCCTCACCACCCTACAGACTCAAGTCACCAGCTTAGTGGCTGTCACCCTGCAAAACCGATGGGCCTGGATCTCCTCACTGCCGATAAATGGAGAACATGCCTCTACTTGAACGAGGAGTGCTGCTACTTCGTCAACCAGTCAGGCATAGACACCTTCAAAGTCAAGGAACTCAGGGACCGGATGCGAGCAAGGCATCATCTTGATGACTCTAGTTGGGGCTTAAACCCCCAAGCCTGGGTAACCTGGCTCCTCCCTTTGGCAGGGACCCTCTGTGTACTCCTCCTGTTAATCTCTATTGCCCTCTGCCTTATACGTTGCCTACAGGAGCGCCTGCAGGAAATGACCAGGGTATCAGTCAACCAACTCCTCCTACAGCCCTATTCCCACCTGCCCACATCCAATGTCCTCTACGACGATGTCCCACTGCCAGCAGGAAGCAGCCAGAGCAAAGTCGACGTCCCTGATACCAATATAAATATAAAGAGGTCAGAAGGATGGGCCGGCTGGGAAACTGGGGCTCCAAAATGACAGATCTTCCCACCAACCCTCTCCAAGATGGTGGACTTTCCCACCGCCCTCACTGCAGCCTCCACGTCATCATCAGGAGACTTCCAAATTGAGAACTGCCCATCACGGACCACCCTCACCCCATACCTTCTGATCACCATATACCAAATGGGCACAAGGCTATGCCCTACCTCAACCCAATAAAAGACGTCCACCAACTCCCTCCCAGTGTGACTTCCCCGACTCACTATCCCCCTCTCTCTCTCTGTGAGTCGCAGAACCCCAACCGAGGGTGTTTGCAATAAAGTTCATTTCTCGGATCCATTTGCCTTGTAGCGTCTTTTCTTACCATCACCGGTGGGAGCAACTTTATAGGGAGTTGTGATTCTCCAGGCCGATATTGGAAAAACAACAAAAGGGGGAGACAATTTCCCCACCCCCCATAAGCTGGCCCCTGGAAAGTGATATAACACCTGAGCACAAAAACATCCTACACTGGAGTGTATATACCAGTGATAACTTGCAGAGGGCAATGGCTGGGTGGGATTGGCCTGATAAGAGTTGATCCAAGAGTTGATGAGGAGCACAACACTGGGGCCAGCCTCAGCTGCCATGAGGACCCAGGTTTTAGAAGTGCAGAGGTTAGAGATAAGCAGGGGCCTGCATGGACTGCTGAGAGGGTCACTGGGGGCATGCACAACCCATGGGAGGCAGCAGTTTTCAATGGCACTTGCAGAAAAGGAGACTGCATGTTCTGGAGGGTTCAGAGAAGAGCAGAATGTGACTTCTCTGCCATGGGGCAGAGGCCTGTGTGTGGACATTTTCCTTTGTTCTGATCCTCTGAATAGGCAAGAAAAGCCTCCAGAGACACAAAAGCTGCCAGAGAACAAAAGTCCAAAATACTGGTTTCCACAGGGCCCAGTCCTCTGATGGGGACAAGAAATGATGCCCAAGCAGGATTGCCTGAAAAACAGCCTGGAAGCCCCCTCCCCTTGAAGACAAGCTGGAAGAACAAGAGGACAAAAACCATAGGAAGAACAAGAGTACAAAAATCATATTTTCCCCTATTGGGGTTTTACAGTTTTACATAAAAAACCCCAATAGGGGAAAATAGTATATTGAGCTCCAGGTTGTTGCTTCCAGCTTGTGTGTTTCTCAGAGATAACTTCTTTTTTTTTCCTATTCTTTCTCATGTTTCTTTTCTGCTTTTTCTTTTTACCTATTTCTCATTTTAACTAGATGTTTAATATAACATATTTCATAGTAGCTGTTTAACTTACACTTTTTCACATATCTATATTATATATAGATATAAGCTTCAGTGAAGTCCTTTTTTACCTATTCAATATTACCTTTATATATACACCAGTTTTATTTTCCCTGTAGTGCTGGGAAGTAGTGTTCTCTAACAAAGAGAGCAAAATACACCCATGAAAAAAATGAAACCCCTACCTGTAGACTTCAGGGTAGCAATTATGAAGTCAATAGCTAGACTTGATAAAATGATTAGTGGCAATATAGAATCTCTAAGGACAGAAATGAAAGACAATCAGGCCAAATGTAAAAATGTTATGAATGAAATGTAGTCTAACCTGGATACTCTAACAGCTAGAGTAAATGAGGCAGAAGAATGAATTAGTGATTCAGAAGATAAATTGATAGAAAGGAAGGAACAGAAGAAGGCCTGGGACAATCAGCTTAAAATCCATGAAAACAGACTTAGAGAGACTTACAATGCCATGAAATGTTCCAGTGTCAGAATTATTGGGATCCCTGAGCTGGTGGGGAGAGAGAGAGGACTAGAAGGTATATTTAAGTAAATCATAGCTGAGAAGATCCTTAATCTGGGGAATGAAATAAGCATTTGTGTCCTGGAAGCAGAAAGAACCCCTCCCAAGATCAAGTAGAACAGACCAATGATCTGGCATGTAATAGTAAAACTTGCAAATCTTAGAACCAAAGAAGGCATCCAAAGGGCAGCTAGGAGGAAGATATTCCTTATGTATAGAGAGAGGACATCAGAATAATGTCAGACCTTGTTTAAAGAGATCTGGCAAGCCAAAAAGAATGGCAAGACATATTCAGGGTACTAAATGAGAAGAACATGCAGTCAAGAATACTTTTTCCATCAAGGCTGTCATTCAGAACAGATGGAGAAATAAAGAGCATCTAAGATTGACAGAAACTGAAAGAATATGTGATCACCAAGCCAGCCCTGCAAGAAATACTAAGGGAGAGCCTATAAAAGAAGACCACAAGAGTAATATAGACTAGAAATTTACAGAGATAATCCAAAGGAACAGACACTGTACAGACAATAAGATAGCAATAAATGCATATCTTCCAACAGTAATCCTCAATGTGAATCACCTTAAATACTCCCATGAAATGGCACAGCATTGCAGATTGGATGCAAGTGCAAGACTCATCCATATGTTGTCTACAAGAGAGTCATTTTGAACTTAAAGACACATCCATACTGAAAGTGAGGGGATGGAGAACCATTTTTCATGCTAACAGACATCAAAAGAAAGCTGGGGTAGCAATTCTTATATCAAAAAAATTATAATTTAAACCAAAGACAGTAATAAGAGTTCCAGAGGAATGCTGTATCATTCTTAAAGGGTCTACCAACAAGAAAATCTAACACATGTAAATATCTATGCCCCCAACATGGAAGCAGCCAATTACATAGCCAGCTGTTAACCAAAATAAAGAATCAGATCGACAATAACACATTAATGGTAGGAAATTTTAACACTGCGTTCTCAGCACTGGACAGAACATCTAAACAGAAGATCAACAAAGAAAAAAGAGCTTTGAAAGACACATTGGGGGCACCTGAATGGCTCAGTGAAGCCTCTGCCTTCAGCTCAGGTCATGATCTCAGAGTCCTGGGATCAAGCCCCGCATCGGGCTCTCTGCTCAGCAGGGAGTCTGCTTCTCTCTCCCTCTGCCTGCTTCTTTGCCTACTGGTGATCTCTCTCTCTGTCAAATAAATAAATAAATCTTTAAAAAGAAAGAAAGAAAAAAAAAAGACACATTGGACCAGATGCACTTCAGAGATATTTACAGAACATTCCATGCTAAAACAACAGAATACTCATTCTTCTCAAATGCACAGGGAACTTTCCCCCAAATAGAGCATATACTGGGTCACAAATTTGGTCTCAGTTAATATCAAAAGACAGAGTTTATTCCCTGCATGTTATCAGACCACAATGCCTTGAAACTGGAACTCAATCACAAGGAAAAACTTGGAAGGAACTCAAATACTTGGAAGTTAAAGAGAATCCTGCTAAAAAAATGATTGAGTCAACTTGGAAATTAAAGAACTTAAACAATTCATGGAAACTAATGAAAACAAAAACACTTCAGTCCAAAACCTATGGGATACTGCAAACATGGTCCTGAGAGGGGAATACATAGCCATCCAAGCTCTCTCAGAAAATTTGAAAAATCCCAAATGCACAACCTAACCTTATACCTAAAGGACCTGTAGAAAGAACAGAAAATAAAACCTAAACCAAGCAGGAGAAGAGAAATAATAATGATTAGAACATAGGTCAATGAAATAGAAACCAGAAAAACTGTAGAGCAGATCAATAAGACTAGAAGCTTGTTCTTTGAATTAATACAATCGATAAACCACAGGCCAAACTTATCCAAAAAGAGAGAGAGAGTGAGAGGGCCCACATTAATAAAATTATGAATGAAAGGGGAGAGAGCATGACTAATACCAAGGCAATAGAAACAATTATTAGAAATTATTACCAGCAACTATATGCCAATAAATTAAGCAACTTGGAAGAAATGGATGTCTTCCTGGAAACTTACAAACTATCAAGACTAAAACAGGAAGAAATAGACAATCTGAATAGACCAATAATCAGTAAGAAAATTAAAGCAATAATCAGAAACCTCTACAAAAACAAATGTCCAGAGCCAGATGGTTTCACAGGGGAATTCTACCAAACATTTAAAGAAGAAATAATTCCTATTCTACTGAAGATGTTCCAAAAAATAGAATTAAAAGGAAAACTTCCAAACTCCTTCTATGAGGCCAGAAATACCCTGGTCTCAAAACCAGGCAAAGACCCTATCAAAAAGAAGAATTACAGACCAATATCCCTGATGAACATGGATACCAAAATACTCAACAATATCCTAGCTAATAGGATCCAACAGTACATTAAAGGGATTATTCACCATGACCAAATGTGTTTTATTCCTGGGATGTAAGAATTTGCAACATTTGCAAATCAATCAATGTGATAGAGAACATCAATAAAAGAAAAGACAAGAGCCATACAATCCTCTGAACTGATGCAGAAAAAGCATTTGACAAAATACAATATCTGTTCTTGATTAAAACTCTTCACAGTATGGCAATAGAAAGAATATTTCTCAATATAAAAACCATGTATGAAAAACCCACAGTGAATGTCATTATCAATGGGGAAAAGCTGAGAGTTTTTCTCTTAAGTTCAGGAACACAACTAGGATGTCCACTCTCACCACTATTGTTCAACATAGTGCTAGAAGTCCTAGCTTCAGCAACCAGACAACAAAAAGAAATAAAGGGCATCTAAACTGGTAAAGAAGTTAAACCCTCCCTCTTTGCAGATGACATGATACTTTATGTGGAAAACCCAAAAGACTGTCCCTAAATTACTAGAACTCATACAGCAATTCAGCAATGTAGCATGATACAAAATCAATGCACAGAAATAAGTTGCTTTTCTATACAGTAACAACGTAACTGTAGAAAGAGAAATTAAGGAATCAATTCCATTCACAATAGCAACAAAAACCATAAGATACCTTGGAATAAGCCTAGCCAAAGTGGTAAAGGATCTATACTCTAGAAACTATAGAACACTTATGAAAGAAATTGAGGAAGACACAAAAAGATGGAAAAACATTCCATGCTCATGGATTGGAAGAATAAACATTGCTATAATGTCTATGCTGCCCAGAGCAATTTACACTTTGATTACCAGCTCTCTTAAAATACCACTGCCCTTTTTCTAAGAGCTGGAACAAATAATCCTAAAATTTGTATGGAACCAGAAAAGACCTCAAATCGCCAAGGGAATGATGAAAAAGAAAAATTTGGGGGCACCATGCTGCCTGACTTCAAGCTCTATTACAAAGCTGTAATCACCAAGAAAGCATGGTATTGGCACAGAAACAGACACATATACCAATGGGACAGATCAACTATCTTTGACAAATCAGGAAAAATTATCCAATGGAAAAAATCTCTTCAATAAGTGGTGTTGGGAAAATTGGACAGCTACATATAGAAGAATGAAACTGGACCATTCCCTTAAACCATACACAAAGATAATCTCAAAATGGATGAAAAACCTCAGTGTGAGACAGGAATCAATCAAAATTCTAGAAGAAAACATAATCAGTAACCTCTTTGACATTGGCCACAGTAACTTCTTTTAAGACACATCTCCAAAGGCAAGTGAAACAAAAGCAAAAATGAATTTTGGGGCTTCATCAAGATAAAATCTTCTGCACAGCAAAGAAAACAGTCAACAAAACTAAGAGGCAGCCCACTGAATGGGAGAAGATATTTGCAAATGACATTACAGATAAAAAACTGGTATCCAAGATATATAAAGAACTTCTCAAACTCAACACCCAAAAAATAAATAACCCAGTCACAAAATGGGCAGAAGACATGAACAGACATTTCTCCAAAGAAGACGTACAAATGGTTAACAGGCACATGAAGAAAATGCTCAACATCACTTGGTATCGGAGAAATACAAATCAAAATCACAATAAACTACCAGTTTACACCAATTAGAATGGCCAAAATTAACAAGACAGTAAACAACATGTGTTGAAGAGGATGTGGAGAAAGGGAACCCTCTTACATGGTTGGTAGGAATGCGAGGTGATACAGTCACTCTGGAAAACAGTATGGAGATTCCTCAAGATGTTAAAAATAGTTACCCTACAAACCAGCAATTGTACTACTAGGTATTTACCCCAAAGATACAGACGTAATATCTGTACATGCACCCCAATGTTTATAGCAGCAATGTCCACAATAGCCCAACTGTAGAAGGAGCCAAGATGCCCTTCAGCAGATGAATGAATAAAGATGTGGTCCATATATACAATGGAATATTCCTCAGCCATCAGAAAGAAAGAATACCCACTATTTGTACTGACATACATGGAACTGGAGGGGATTATGCTAAGTGAAGTAAATCAAACAGATAATAGCAATTATCATATGGTTTCACTCATATGTGGAACATAACCAATAGAATGGAGGAGCATAGGGGAAGGGAGGGAAATCTGAGAGGAAGAAATCAGAGAGGGAGATGAACCATTAAGACTATGGACTCTAAGAAAGAAACTGAGGGTTTCAGAGGGCAGGGGGGTGGAGAGGGGGGGTAATAGGGTGATGGGTATCAAGGAGGGCACATGTTGTGATGAGCACTGGGTGTTATATGTAACTCTAGGTGTTATATGAATCACTGAACACTACCTCAAAAACTAATGATGTCCTATGCAGTGGTTAACATAATTTTAAAAATTTTAAAATCAAAAAAAAAAAGAAAGTCTGTCAATTTGGGTTTGAGTCTGATTTTTTTTTTCCTATTCAACTGGGATTATATTTTAAGGAGCAGGATCACAGAGGTAAACTTTCATTTTCATCACAATGTTATTAAGAGTATCTACTATCAACATGACTTATCAGTGATGATGTTAACCTTAGTCATCTTGCTTTATTAGCCTTTGGTTTCTATAGATGTTACTTCCTTTAAACTTATTTCTGCACTGTACCCTTTGAAAAGTAATCACTATATGTAGACTACAGTTGTGGGGTGAAGAGACATGTTCCAACTCCTTGGGGTAATATCTATATAAGTAATTCAGAATTATTGTGTATAGGAGATTGGTCCTTCCCCCTTTATTTCTTCAGTAATTTATCCATATCAGTATGGACTTAAGGATATTTGCTTTACATTTTGTCACTCAAATTATTCTGGCTTTGGCCATTGAAAGATTTTCAGTTAGTTGCTGTGTCCCTTTGTCATAGGAAAGTCATTTTTTATATGAGCATTTCCTTACTCAGATATTATAGAATGCACTCATTCTTCCCCCACACCCACACATATAAAGATATTTTAACTTAATCTATATTAAGCTACAAATGAGTTCATTCTGATGGGCTGATGTGTTTCATTCTACTCTACTACCATGTGGTTTATTCTAGTCTTTACCTCTTGATGAGGGATTTCACTCACAGCATTCACTGTTTATTTACTTATTTGCTCAGTATCACTCTATATGCAATGGTTACAGAATTAATAACATTTATCCTCATGAGAAACAGTTTACCACACAGAGTTTGTCTTACAATTTCTCTACCTTTTTCAAAAGTTATTTAAGTTATCATCATTTTTTTCCTTCTCACTTCAATGAAATTATGTCATATTTGTAATACAATTATTTTTTGCTACTCTCTGTATCCCATTGCAGAATTCCATAACTTAGTACTGATTTTTGAAAGTTGTTTAAATTTTATTCTTTATGCATTAAAGTTCCATGAGTGTGAGATATATTCAAGTATCATGTATCCTCCATTACAATATCATACAGAATAGTTTCATTGTGTTAAAAAAAATCCCTTATTTTTCATGTTTTAATATCACCCACCCAACCCAAGCCATAGGTTGGGTTCTTAAGCCACTCCTGTTTTCCATCTGCATGGTTTCAACTTACCAAAATATCATAAACTAGACTAGACTACCATATGATGTGTTCCCTTTGAGACTTCCATTTCTTAGTATTATGAATTTAAGTTTCATCATTGTTGCATGGATTGATAGTTTATTACTTTTATCACAGAGAAGGATTGCATTGTATGTATGGTCATAGTTTGCTTAACCAGGCACCTATTGAAAGACAGTCTTGATACTTCTAAATTTTGGCAATTATGACCAAAGCTATGATAAACATGCCTTTACACTTTGTGTGGACATATGTTTTTAGTTTGCTAAATATCTAGAAGGATAATTGGTGGTCAGATGTTAAAACTATATTTAAAGTATATTTAATGCACATATTCCCGATACAACTAATGTGTGCATCTTTTTCCATTCTTATTTGCAATGTGTATTTCTTTTTTGGTGTAGTGTCTTCTCAGATCTTTAGTTGTTTGTTTTCTTGTTGTTGAATTGCAAGAGGTCTTTGTATAAATTCAGTGTATCTTTTATCAGGTATATGATATACAAGTGGTTTTTTCCCCCTCACTCTTAAACTTTTGTTAACATTGTCTTCATTTGATAACAGTTTTTAATTTAAATAGCTTTATTTATCAATTTTTCTTTCATGCATTGTGTTTTTTTTGTGTGTGTGTTGCACCTAAATATTTATCACCAAACCCAGGAAAACCACAGATTTTCTCCTAGAAGTTTTTCAGCTTTCTATTTTACATATAGGTATATGATCCATTTTGAGATTTGGTATAAGGTAGAAGTCTCTGGATTATTATTATTATTATCATTATTATTATTATTGCATATGGATGTCCAATTGGTCCAGCATTATTTTCCTTCATCAACTTGTCTTTGTGGTTTTGCTAGACTTAGTTGACAATATTTGTGTATGTCTACTTCTAAATTCTATATTATGTTCCATTGTTCAATGAGTCTTTTTATCTATTTATTTCTTTGTCAGAATCACTGTCTTAATTAAAATACTAACTCTTAAAATCAACTAATGTGAGCTCTGCACCTTTGTTTTTCCTTTTCTGGATTGTTTTGGCTATTTTTGATCTTTTGTTTTTTGTATATTAGATTTATTTTGTACCTTTCTTCTAAAAACCCTGCTGTGATTTTGATGAGGATTGCACTAAATCTATAGATCATATTTTTGAAAAAAACTGAAAGCTTAATAATATTGGGTCTTTTGATATGTGAATGTGAAATATATTTCCATATATTTATATATTCTCTGATTTATGTCATCAACTTTTTGTAGACTTCTGCAAATAATTCCTACACATATTTTGTTAGATTTATGCACAAATACTTTTTTTTGGTGTTTTGTAAATGGTATTTTATAATTCATAGAATTTTTTAAAAAAGAAATTTGGGGTTCACAACAAGATTAAGAGGAAACTATACAGATATCCCCTATGCCCCTGCCTCTACACATGCATAACCTCCCCCATTATTAACACCCCCCAACAGAGTGCTACATTTGTTACAACTGATGAAGCTATATTGACGCAGCATTATCATGCAAAGTCCAAGGTTGACATTAGGATCTGCCCTTGGAGTAATACTTTATATGGGTTTTGAAAGATATAAAATGACATGTATGCACTATGATGGTATCATACACAATAGTTTCTTTCACTGGGCTTAAATTCCTCTGTGATCTGCCAGTTCATCTCTTCCTGCCCCACAATACCTGGCAACCACTAAATTTTTTACTCTATGGTTTTGTGTTTTCCAAAATGCCATATAGTTGGAATTTTAAAGTATATAGACTTTTCAGACTAGCTTCTTTGTAATTAATCTTGAAGGTCCCTCCATGTTTTTCCATGGCTTGATAGCTCATTTCCTTTAACAATGAATAATATTCCTTTGTTGGAATTTACTGCAGTTTATTTATCCATTCACCTACTGAAGGACATCTTGATTGCTTCTGAGTTTTGGCAATTATGAATGAAACTGCTATAAATATCTATATGTTAGACTTTGCATACATGAATTTTCAGATATTAGGGTAAATATCAATGAGCGTAATTCCTGAATTGTTTGGTGAATGTATGTTTAGTTTTGTAAGAAATTGCCAAAATGTCTTCCGAAGTGGCTATATCAGTTTGCATTTTTATCAACACTCAGTGAGAGTTCCTATTGTTTCACATCCTCACCAGCATTTGGTATTGTTAGTGGTATGGATTTGGGCCATTCTAATAGATGTGCAGTAGTATCTCATTGTCATTTTAATTTGTATTTCTCTGATGACATACGATACAAAGCATCTTTTCATGTGCTTATTTGCCATCTGTATATCTTTTTTCGTAAGAAGATATTTCTCTTTCATTTTTGAAGGATAATTCTGCTGTGTGTTGAGTTCTAGGTTGACAGCATTTATTTTTTTCTTTCAATATATTAAATATTTGACTTCACTATCTTTTTGTTTACACTATTTTAGGAGAGAAACTGGGTGTCCTTCTTAACCTAATTCCTCTGTAAGGTGTCTCTATACACCAGCTTCTTTCAAGATTTTCTATTTGTCTTTATTTTCCTGCAATTTGAATATAATAGAGCACATCTCATTTTATTACCTTTTTTTCCTTCTTCACAGATACTACCTTTTTTTTTTTTTTTTTGCAAATTAAAGTTTTGTGGCAACCTTGTGTTAAGCAAATCTATTGGCATCATTTTTTTTTCAACAGCATTGCTCACTTTGTCTTTCTGTATCACATTATTTGCAATAATTCAAAATTTTCATTATTATTATATTAATTATGGTGATCCCTGATTAATGGTCTTTGATTTTTACTATTGTTTTTGTTTTGGATTACCATAATTTGTAGCTATGTAAAACAGTTAATCCATAAATGTTGTACGTCTTCTGACTGCTCCATTGATGAGCTATTCCCCCATCTTTCTCATTTTCCTTGGGCATCTCTATTCCCTGAGATATAACAATGCTGAAATAAGGACAATTAAAATCTTATAATAGCTTACAAATGTTCAACTAAGAGAAAGAGTCCAACATTTCTCACTCAAATCAAAAACTATAAATAATTGTTAGAGCTTAGTGAGGAAGCCATTCAAAAGCCAAAATATGTTGAAAGATAGGCCTCTGGACCAAACATTTAGCCAAGCTGTGAATGCAAAGAAAAGTTCTTGAAGGAAATGAAAAGTTCTATTCCAATGAATGCAAATAAGAAAGTGAAAGAGTGGGCTCCTGGGTGGCTTAGTGGGTTAAGCCTCTGTCTTTGGCTTAGGTCATGATCTCAGGGTTCTGAGATTGAGCCCCACATCAGGCTCTCTGCTCATGGGGAGCCTGCTTCTCCTTCTCTCTCTGTCTGCCTCTCTGCCTACTTGTGACCTCTTCTCTCTATGTCAAATAAATAAAATCTTAAAAAAAAAAAAAAAAGGAAAGTGAAAGAGTCTTACTGCTGATGTGGAGACAGTTTTAGTGGTCTGGATAAAAAATGAAACTAGACACAATATTCCCTTAAGACGAAGCCTAATCCAGAGCAAAGCCCAGACTCTTTTCAATTCTTTGAAGGCTGAGAAAAGTGAGGAAGCTGCAAAATAAGTATGAAGCTAGCAGAGGTTGCATGAAGTTTAAGGAAAGAAGTCTTCTCCATAACATAAAAATACACGATGAAACAGCAAGTGCTAATGTAGAACCTGCAAGTTATCCAGAAGTTCAAGCTCAGATAGTAAATGGAGGTGACTGCATTAAACAACAGATTTTAAATGTATATCAAACAGTCTTCTATTGGAAAAAGATGTCATCTAGGACTTTCACAGAAACAAGTCAATGCCTGGTTTCAAAACTGCAGAAGGGACATGAAGCTAAGTTGAAACCAGTATTCATTCGTCATCCTGAAAACCATAAAAGTCTTTTAAGGATTGTGCTAAATCTACTTGACCTGTGCTCTATAATGGGAATAACAAAGTCTAGAGGCTGCACATCCCTTTACAACACCGTTAACTGAATATTTTAAGCCCACTGTTGAGACTTACTACTCAGAAAAAAAGATTCCTTTCAAAATAAGAACACTCATTCACAAAGCACTTGATTATCCAAGAGCTCTGATGAGGATATACAAGGAGAATAATGTTTTTATGCCAGCTAACTTCAGCACCCATGCTGCAGCCCATAAACCAAAGAGTAATTTTGACTTTCAAGTCTTATTATTTAAGAAATACATATAATGTACTTCTAGCTACCATAGATAGTGATTCATGTGATGGATTGAGAGAAAGTAAATTGAAAATCTTCTGGAAAGGATTCACATCTGATTACCATTAAGAACATTTATAATGATGGAAAAAGGTCAAAACATCAACATTAACAGGATTATGGAGGAAGTTAATCAACCCTTGGTGATGACTTTGAGGAGTTCAAGACTTCAGTGGAGGAAGTAATTACAGACGTGGTGGAAATAGAAATAAAAATAAAATTATAAATGGACCATGAAGAGGTACTGAATTGCTGCAATCTTAGGATAATATTTTAGCAGATGAGGAGTTGCTTCTTATGAACAAACAACAGAACAAACTCCACAAATAAACGTAGAGAAGGGACTACATTGAGGAGAGCAGGAAGGGCAGAGACATGGTGGGGATCTTAACCCCCTGGGCCTGGCCACTGAAGAAAGGGAGTTGTGGGTGTGGGGAGGGATAAGAAAAATTATCACACCAAGGAACCTGGACAGATAAGACAGATCCCCACAGCATTTGGCTTTGAAAATCAAAGGGGCTAAAATCATGAGTTCTTATAACAACTGGACTTAAAGCCTGGAACTTTAAAAATCAGTGGGCTTGGCTCTGAGAGATCCCAAAGTCTGATGAAAAGCTGAGTCCCCACCATTAAGAGACGGCATAACAAACAGCCCAAGGAGATACAGTTTAGAAGGAGCATTTTGAAAAATGCCTAAGGTACACAAAAGGTACAGTTACTAATCTCATAGTTTTTTCATGGACTTCTCCAGGAAAAAGAAGTTGGCTGATGATGCCATTAATGCCCCCCATCTCCCAATATGAACACACAGCTGCCTGTAGGGAGCTGCCTACCTTACTTGCTTACACTACCCCCCACCCACCTTCAGTAGGCCTGCTTCAGTTCTGGCCTGCATGTCCTTTTCCCCAGAAGACCCATGCAAACCTTGCCAACACTGCATCTCCTGACCTCCTGTGAAAGAATGCATGTACCTTGTTAAAATGGCAACCATGACTTGTTTGCCCACAGTTCATAGACTGGCCCTGGATGGCCTGGTCTCCCCAGTTACCGTACAGCCCAGTGGGAGAGGGCCTGCATGCACAGCTTTTGGTACCACACCCTCACTCACATGCTTTAAGTGGAGTGGCCCAAGCCAACCTGGGTTTGGTGGCAACAGCTGTACATCCTTTGGGAAGAGGGCCAGGGACATCTTATTAAAAGTATGCACCCACCCACTACTTTCAAGAGCAACAGACATAGCTGAAATTTTTAACACAGAGAAACAGAGAGTTAGACAAAATGAGGAGACAGAGGAATATATCCCAAATGAAAGAATAGGACAAAATCACAGCAAGAGACCTAAGAGAAACAATAATATGCCTGACAGAGAATTAAAGGAATAACTATAAAGATACACAATGGATTTACAAAAAGAGTGCAAGATATCAGTGAGATCCTTAACACAGAGGTAATAAAAGAACCGATCATAGATGAAGAACAAAATAATTGAAATTAAAAATATATTTGATGGACTAAATAATAGGATAGAGAAATGAATTAATGACACAGAAGATAGAGTAATAAAAAGTAATCAAGCTGAGCAAGTGAAAGAAAAAAGAATTGTGAAAAATGAGGATAGGCTTAGGGAACTCAGTGACTCTATCAGGCATAATAAAATTTGCATTATATGGATCCCAGAAGGAGAAGAGAGAAAAAATGGGGTAGAAAATTTATTTGAAGAAACAACAGCAGAAAACTTCCATAATTTGAGGAAGGAAACAGATATCCAGATTCAGAATATCACAGGGATCCCCTAATAAAATCAATTCAAAAAGATCTTCACCAAGACACATAGTAATGAAAATGGCAAGAAGTAACAGTATAGAAAATAAATAAATAAATAAAAGCAGCAAAAGAAAAGAAAACAGTTACATACAAGGGAAATCCATTAAGCTAACAGCAGATTTTTCATCAGAAATGTTGCAGCCCAGAAGAAAGTGGTTTGATATATTCAAAGTGCTAAAAGGGAAAAATAGGGAGCCAATAATACTCTATCCAGAGGAACTATTATTCAGAATAGAAAAGATAGAGTTTCTCAGACAAATAAAAACCAAAGTTCATGACCACTAAATGAACCCTACAAAAAATATTAAAGGGGACTCTTTGAGTGGAATAGAAAGACTGAAAGCGAAGGTATGACAAGTAGGAAACATTAAAAAAATAATAATAATAAGTATTTCTGTAATTGTCAGTCAAGGAATTCACAGCAAAAAAGAATGTAAAATTGATACTATAGACCTAAAACATGTGTTGGGGGTGGAGAGGGGGAATAAAAAATGAGCTAAAAATTAAGTGACCATCAACTTCGTATAGACTACACATGAAGAAAATGTTATATACAAACCTAATGGTAACCACAAATCAAAAATCAGTAACAGGCAAATAATAAAGAGAAAGGAATCCAAGTCTATCACTGAAGAGATCCAAAAAATAAAAATAAAAATAAAACATGAACAAGAGCGAGAGAAAAAGGAATCAGAAAAACTACAAAAATGACCACAAAACAAGTAACAAAATACAATAAATGTATATCTAACAGTAATTACTTTGAACATAAATGGACTAAATTTTCCAATCAAAAGATATAGGGTGATGGAATGTATAAAAAAACAAGACCCATATATTTGCTGCCCCCAAGAGATTCCTTTCAGACCTAAAGTTAGCTGCAAATTGAAAGTGAGTAGATGAGAAACATCTATCATTCAAATAGATGTCAAAAGAAACCCAAACTCTTTGGGGTCTTTTCTGATTCCATACCAATTTTAGGATTATTTGTTCTAGCTCTGTGAAAAAAGTTGATGGCATTTTGATAGGGATTGTATTAAATGTGTAGATTGCTCTAGGTGGCATGGACATTTTCATAATATTTGTTTTTCCAGTCCATTAGCATGGAACATTTTTCCATTTCTTTGCATTTTCCTCAATTTCTTTCATGAGTATTATATACTTTCCTGAGCACAGATTCTTTGCCTTTTGGTTAGATTTATTCCAATGTATCTTATAGTTTGGGGTACAATTATGAATGGGATTGACTCCTTAATTTCTTTTTCTTCTGTTTTATTGTTGATGTATAGAAATGCAACTGATTTCTGTGCATTGATTTTATATCCTGACACTACTGAATTCCTGTGTGAATTCTAGCAGTTTTGAGGTGGAGTCTTTGGGTTTTCCACATAAAGTATCATGTCAGTCAGCAAAGAGTGAGAATTTGGCTCTTCTTTGCCAATTCAGATGCTTTTATTTCTTTTTGTTGTCTGATTGCTGAGGCTAGGACTTCTAGTACTATGTTTACTAGCAGTGGAGATAGTGGACATCCCTGCTGTGTTTCTGACATTCAGGAAAAAGCTGTCCATTTTTCCCCATGGAGAATGATATTTGTTATGTTTTATTTCATAGATGGCTTTTATGATATTGAGGTATGTACTCTCAATCTCTGCACTGTGAAGGGTTTTAATCAAAAAAAGATGCTGTGCTTTGTCAAATGCTTTTTCTGCCTCTATTGACAGTATCATATGGTTCTTGTTCTTTCTTTGATTAATGTATTCTATCACATTGATTGATTTGTGGATGTTGAACCAACTTTGCAGTCCAGGAATAAATCTCACTTTGTCATGGTGAATAATCCTTTTAATATACTGTTGGATCCCATTGTCTAGTATTTTGGTGATAATTTTTGCATCCATGTTTATCAGGGATATTGGTCTGTTATTCTTCTTTTTTATGGGGTCTTTGTCTGGTTCGGGTAGTTTTCCTTCCGTTTCTACTTTTTTGGAACAGTTTCAGGAGAATAGGAATTAATTTTTTTTTTTTAAATGTTTGGTAGGGGGGCACCTGGGTGGCTCAGTGGGTTAAAGCCTCTGCCTTTGGCTCAGGTCATGGTTTCAGAGTCCTGGGATCAAGCCCCACATCGGGCTCTCTGCTCATCAGGGAGCCTGGTTCCTCCTCTCTCTCTGCCTGCCTCTCTGCCTGCTTGTGATCTCTGTCTGTCAAATAAATAAACAAAATCTTTAAAAAAAATTTTTTTTAAATAAATGTTTTGTAGAATTCCCCTGGGAAGCTATCTGGTCCTGGGTTCTTGTTTGTTGTGAGATTTTTTTGATGACTGCTTCAATTTCCTTGATGGTTATGATTCTGTTCAGCTTTTCTATTTCTTCCTGGTTCAGTATGGTAGTTTGCACATTGCTAGGAATGCATTCATTTCTTTCAGAATGTCTAATTTGCTCACATATTGTTTCTCATACTATGTTCTTATAATTGTTTTCATTTCTTTGGTGTTGGTTGTGATCTCTCCTTTTTCACTCATTTATTTGGATTCTTTCTCTTTTCTTTTGGATAAATACGGCCAGAGGTTTATGGATCTTGTTAATTCTTTCAAGGAACCAGCCTGTACATCTTTGATCTGTTCTACTGTTCTTCTGGTTTCTATTTCGTTGATTTCTGCTCTAATCTTTATTATTTCTTTTCCCCTGCTTGGTTGAGGCTTTATTTGTTGTTATTCCTCCAAGTCCTTTAGGTGTAAGGTTAGCTTGTATATTTGAGACTTTTCTAATTTTTTGAGAAAGGCTTGTATTGCTATGGACTTCCCTCTTAGGACTGCCTTTGTTCTATTCCAGAGGTTTTGAACTGAGGTGTTTTCATTTGCATTTGTTTCCATGAACTTTTTAAGCTCTTCTTTAATTTCCTGGTTGACCCATTCATTCTTTAGTAGGATGCTCTTTAACCTCCAAGCATTTGAGTTGCTTCAAAACTTCCACTTGTGATTGAGTTCAAGCTTCAAAGCATTGTCATCTGAAAAAATAGAGGGAATAATCTAAGTTTTTTGTTATCGTTTGAGACCTGATTTGTGACACAGTATGTGATCTACTCTGGAGAAAGTTCCCTGTACACTCAAGAAGTATGAGTATTCTGTTGATTTAGGATGGAATGAAGTCCATCTGATCCAGTGTGTCATTTAAAGCTCTTTTTTTTTTTTTTTTTTTTTTTTATCTTCTGCTTAGATGATCTGTCCATTACTGTGAGTGGGGTGTTAAAGTTCCCTACCATTAATGTATTATCATCAATGTGTTTCTTTGCCTTGGTTATTAATTGGTTTATATAATTGGCTGCACCCAAGTTGGGGACATAGATATTGGCAATTATTAGATGTTTTTGTTGGATAGACACTTTAAATATGATAAACTGTCCCTCTTCATCTGTTACTACAATCTTTGGTTTAAAATCTAATTTGTCTGGTATGAGAATTGCTGCCTTAGATTTTTTTTGAGATCTGTTAGTGTGGTAAATTGTTCTCCACTCCATCACTTTCAGTCTGGATGTGTCTTCAGGTCTAAAATGAGTCTCCTGTAGAGAGCATATGGATGGCTTTTGCTTTTTTATCCAATCTGATACCCTGTGTTTCTTTGCTGGAGCATTCAAAGTAATTTACTTTCAAAGTAACTATTGAAAGATATAAATTTAGTGACATTGTATTGACTGTAAGGTCCCCATTCCTATAGATTGTTTCTGTAACTTTCTGGTCTATGTTACTCTTGGGGTCTCTCCTTACTTACAGAATCCCTCTGTAATATTAATATTTCTTGCAGAGATGGCTTGGAGGTCACATATTCTTTCAGTTTCTGTCTTTCCTGGAAGCTTCTTATCGCTCCTTCCATTCTGAATGACAGCCTTGCTGGATAAAGTATTCACAGCTGCATGTTCTTCTCATTTAGTTTCCTGAATATTACTTGACAGCCTTTTCTGGCTTCTCAGGTTTCTGTGGATAGGTTTGATGTTATTCTGATGTGCCTCCCTCCATACATAAGGAACCTCCTCTCCCTAGCTCCTCTCAGGATAACTTCTTTGGCTCTAAGATTTGCAAACTTCACTATTATATGTCAGAGTGTCAACCTACTTTAAGAGATTTCAGAAAGGGTCCTTTCTACCTCTTGGACATGAATGCTTGTTCCTTTGACAGATTAGGGGAGTTCTTAGCCATGATTTCCACAAATATACCTTCTAGTTCGCTCTCTCTCTCTTTCCACCCCCTCTTGGATCCTGATAATATGGACGCTGGTTCATTTCAAGGCATCGTAAAATTCTCAAAGCCTTTCTTCATGGGATATTTGTTTTCTTTCTCTCTTTTCCTCCATTTCCTTACTTTCCATCAGCTTGTCCTCTAGAGGACTTATTCTCTCTTCTGCCTCATTGACACTTGCTGTTACAGCATGCAATTTAGACTGCATCTCATTCATAATATTTTTAAGTTCATCATGATTAGATCTCCCTTAGAGATTCTGTATTTTCTGTATTTTTATTTATGCTTTTTTCAAGTCTAGTTGTGTGTATTGTCATTTATGCTTTTTTCAAATCTAGTTATCAACTTTATAATTGCTATACTGAATTCCATCTCTGACATCTTACTTATATCCATATAGATTAGCTCTGTGGCAGAGAAGATTGCCTCTGGTTCTTTTCTTTGTTGTGAGTTCTTCCTTCTAGTCATTCTGCGTAGGGAAGGATAGGTAAGTAAATGAACTGAATCCAAAATATCGACCACAACCCAAGCTAAATGCACCCTGGAAAAAATCCGAAGTGGTCAGAAGCCATCATATAAAAGCACACATAGCCAATTGCAACATAACTATATATAAAAAATGGGGGGGAGTGGTGAGACACTATAATTTCACAGAATGAACAAAGCAGAGTGGTATGCTTGTTCCTGATTAAATTTTGATCTCTGTGTTAGAAGACATTACATCCCAAAATTGTAAAGAGAGCAAAATTCATATTGATATGAAAAATAGAATTGAATATAGAGAAAAAAGGTCTAGAGTGAAGCAAGTATCTTTAAAATGTAGATGTAAAAAAAAAAAGTTAAAAAGAGACTTAAAAACACAAACTGGTAAAATAAGTATCTGGTTGAAAAGGAAAAAAAAAAAAAAAAACAAAGGAAAAGGAAATGGAAAGTTTTAGACTGAAGAATAAATGAGTCCTAAGGAAACACCTCTAGCTCAATATACTATACTATTATGAGCTGGAGTTTTACAGTCTCCCAGGATCTATATGCTTGTCATTTACCTCCCCTTGTCAGGGGTATGGGCTTAATGTAAGCTGGTCCTCTATGTGGTCTTTTCCCCATGGTGGCTTTCTGTGCTTCTTCAGAGGGTCAAAGCAAAAATGGCTGTGACTGGATCTCCAGCCCAGAGCCAAAAGACTGTGGTTCCCTCCTCTTCAATAAACTCTCCAGGTCAAAGCATCTCCACATCTGTGAGCACCAACCTTCACAGACTCCTATGGTTCATGCCCTAGACAGTTATCCCCAGGGGAGTCCCCAAGATCTGCGCCTTTATGTGCTTTGTGTTTTGGGTACTGTGAGCATTTGTGAGTTTGTGACTGCACCCTGCTCTACTGCTCTCAGGCATGGCTGGGTGCTGCCTTAATGTCCTTTCTGGGGTCACTGCCACCCTGAGAGCTGCTGCTTATTATGGGCAGAGATGTTTTGTCCTTCCCAGTGGATGGTAACCAGCCCCCTTGTTTTCTAGTGCTCCCACAAAAAGTGCTCTCCCTACCAGACCGGCTGGAGGTTTATGGCGACTAGAACTGAGAGTCCCTCCTGGGCTCGCTTATCATAAAGCATTTTTCTGCTCCACTGCTTTGACATACCAACATTTCAGGCACCCTGTTCTTTCTGTGTCTCCTGGCATCCTAATACCACAATGACCCACCTAGAATTCTGCCTTTTCCAACCCCTGAGCACCTTTCAGAAAGGGATGTCTTTCACTGGAGCAGATATCTAAGGGTTCCAATATTGTGTTCTGGTGATGTATCACTTTCCGGTAGCCAGTTTATGGAGGGTCCCTCCCACCTTGGTTTATCTTCTCATATTTTCCCATAGATTCACAACTCTGAACTCCCTACCTTGCGAAAAGCAGTCAATTTTCTGTTTGTAGATTTCCAGATATATTTCCTTACATCTCAGTTGAATTTGTGGGTGTTCAAAATGATTTGATAGATATCCAGCTAAAATCAAGAGACCAGATGAAATAAGGTCCCCTATTCTTTCCCCACATTGCCTCCTCCTCCTGACAAAACCCACTTTGACTGAAAACATTATACCTGTCCTAGTCATATTTTGCAAATGGAAGAATGGTGACTTTGGCACCCATTTGCCTCATGATCTTGCACCTACTTTTGTAAAGAAAGCTTATGGTATTGACATTGACATAACCTACATTGAAATAATATGTAATATGATCTGAATTATGGAGTCATTAGTTTTATACAAGAAAAGATGTATGATTTTGCATTTACAGTGTCACATGAGGTGGGTTATTCTCTGGGTATGCTACATGGTGATGACACATAAATGTGGGAATGAGAGATGCATAATGTTTTCACAGAGAATGACAACAACTAAACTCAGCAACCACAGGTATGCTAAGTATTGAACACTGTGGCAGAAAAAAGGGCTTGAATGTGAACCATTTGATTTTTTTTAAGATTTTATTTATTTGTTTGAGAGGCAGAGATTACAAGTAGGCAGAGAGGCAGGCAGAGAGAGAGGGGGGGAAACATGCTCCCTGCTGAGCAAAGAGCCTGATGCAGGACTAAATTCCAGGACCCTGGGATCGTGACCTGAGCCGAAGGCCCAGGCTTTAACCCACTGATCCACCCAGGTGCCCCCCCATAGAAAAAAAAGTGTTTGTACACTTTAATAACACCAGACAGAATCTCTAAGTTTACATTCTGTGGGAACTGTGTGGATAAAGAGGGAGAAGAGTGTGACCTTGGCTCCTTAAACATGTGTACGAAAGTTCCATGCTGTCAGTCAAAGCCACTCTGAGTCCTGGAGCTACTTGTGCTTTGAGGCTTTGTTGCAAAGATCTCAAGAGCATGCCTTCAGGTGACCTGTGTAGAGAACAGGCAAATGAACGTGACCTTCCTGAGTGGTGTGATGGGAAATCTATCAGTGTCCAGAAGATGTGTGTGTACAAGGTGGAATGCACAGGAAATAGCTACTGCTATGAAAATAGATGCAATATTCATGATGAACAGTGAGGAGAATGCTTGGCAAAGAGGCCAAGCATAGAAATCAGAGTTGCCATAACTAATGAGCATTCAAGGTGACCATTGGAGTAACTGTGGTATAAATGGTTCTACATCTGTACAATGTAACATACCAGATATCAGATATCCTGTGTGGGAAGGTTCAGTGTCAGAATATAACAAAAATTCCTCTTCTAAGTAATCATTTTTTTAAAGAATTATTCATTTATTTCAGAGAGAGAAAACGGAGGAAAGACATGGAGAGTGATGGAGACAAGCAGACCCCCTGCTGAGCAGGGAGCACTAAGTGGGGCTCAATCCCAGGACCCTGAGATCATGACCTGAGCTGAAATCAAGAGTCAGAAGCTTCACTGACTGAGCCACCTAGGGGGCCTTTCTGAGCAATCATTCTACTGTACATTCTACTCGCCTTAATGGCATCACCTGCTGGGGTATGGACTACACGCTGGGATACTGATACCTGATATTGGTGCAGTGATAGATGGTAGAGTGTGTGGTGCAGAGATTTGCATCCAAAGGAAGTGTAACCCTATGTCACATCTTGCAAGAGCTTATTCACCTCAGCCCTTCAATATGATCAGGGTTCATAACAACAGACATCACTGCCATTGCAAGCATAAGTGGAACCCTGCTGCCTGTGTGGTAGAAGGCTTTAGAAGGAGTATAGATAGTGGCATCCCCTCACAGAAAGAAGAACAAGATACAAAAGAAGTTTTACATGGTACTACTTGGGATAATTCCATTTTGCTTCTTATGTGGTTTATTACCCTTGCTTTTTCTAAGACATGAAGAAAAGGATGAGAAAAAAAGAGCAGAATGTTCCACTTGCTCCATCTCTACTAGGGAAACAGCAAGCTCTACCTGCACCAACAAAATCTTCATGATTTTTTATCATAGGGGATCATAAATATAAACCATTAAAAATTAGTAAAATAGGGGCACCTGGGTGGCTCAGTGGGTTAAAGCCTCTGCCTTTGGCTCAGGTCACAATCCCAGGGTCCTGGGATCGAGCCCCACATCGGGGTCTCTGCTTAGCAGGGAGCCTACTTCTCTCTCTCTCTCTCTGCCTGCCTCTCTGCCTACTTGTACTCTCTGTCTGTCAAATAAATAAATAAAGTCTTTTTAAAAATTAGTAAAATATATAATTTACACCATGTTTCTAATTATTTAAGTAATTTCAATGGTTAATTTTTTATGAAATTAATCTCTTTTTATTCCTAAACAAAGACACACCTCATGGATGGTGTGTGTTTAATTTGCTGTCTCTCATTTATAAATGTCCTTCCTTTTTAAGCTCTACTTTGCCACACAGGGAATAGGAACCCATAAGTTGTATATATTCTTTGACAGACCTCTCCCTATGTGTGGACTAGGGGAACTGGAATGACTTTGGAAATCTGGAAAATTTTTTGATTAATTTACATGTCAGTATTGCTTCATTAATAGCTTTCACCTTGACATCAACAGTAACTTTCTTTGTTTATAATATTTATATAGCCATATAGATGATACAAAGATGGTAGATAGAAGATGATTAAACAGAATGTGTGTGTTTCTGTGTGTGTTTATATACAAAAGCAATTTTCAGAACCAACCAACAATTATCAGGAATAGAGATACTAGCACTGCTATCAAGTGTCCTTCCTTGTAGTTCTAGACTCCAGGCTTCTGAGTCTTCCTCCAAATCCCTGAGGCTCAGCACCATGTTGATCAATCCTCTCCCTAGAGGTCAGAGTCCTAGATCCATGGGACCTACTCCAAAAGTGTGGTTCCAATGAGCATACCTCTTCCTTTTGATCTCCAGTCTTCAGTGCAATATCTACACTTCCTGTTAAGAAAGCATGGCTTATCAGAGGAGGGCTTTGTTTGTTGTGCCTGAATTCTGACTCATAGAGTTCTGATATTGGGATAATGGAGAACACTGGAAGGAATCTGATCTTTTTGAATTTTCCACAGCACTGCCTTTACCATCTTGGGGACATATCTTATATAGAATTACTTCAAAATCTTAAAAGAGAGGAAAATGTTACTTGCCCCTCAACCCTTGGTAACTTCATTTGTAAAATAAGATAAAGAAGATATTTACAATTCCATGTAGGATATATAAGTCTTAGCAGACCACATGTCCTCTATAAAGACAAAAAAATTAGAAATATCAATTTTATTTCTAGAACCATATTTTAAGGACTTCAGAAAGCTGAAGAAGTAATATGGAATAGATGAACTAAAATTTCAGGCAGGATAAAATAATTCAGAAAATGGCTGGATCTTGCCACCCATTTTTGTCTCTGAACATATGCTGATGGCAAGTATGAATTGAACCTCAGGCTTGGCTCAAGCAAAGGACATCTGCTGAGGGAAAGAGAAGTCCCCCACGATCTTAGTTACACAGGGTTAGATAAACACTAAACATTAGATATTGAGGACCTCCAATACACAATCCGATTTCTCCAAGTCACAACTGCTTAAGTTAAGAGCTCTGTGAGATGCTGGTGAGCTCTTCTTTGAAATTTCTCAAAGGCATAGATCCCCCAAATCATGTTATATTTTGAACATAAGGCATAGTGAAAGGAGGCTTATCTCAAGCATACTTTCTCAATCCCCATAACACACTTATCTGATTTTGTTGTTGCATGTGGCAAAACGTTGGAGGCTGGGTTGAGAACCTCTCAGTGATACAGCCCAATCACCTATAAACTTCAGAGCAGGGAGAATAGAGTCATATAAACTCACAGTTGAAAGCCCAGCAAACCCAAACCTGAACAATGTGAGGGAAGGAGAATTAGCCCAAGATTTACTAAGAACCAATCACTTCTGACCTGGCATAATCTGCAATTAGACTATCTTCTAACAGAGGAATGAGAGAGAACCCTGGAGGAGTCACATAAGGCTGCTATGGTCGTTTTATACACAATTCCTGCACACAATAAAAATTGTCATGAATCACAATTTATGACTTATTACTAGGAGAAGAAAAAAAGGAAGGAAAGAAAAGAGGGAGGAACTATAAGTAGTGCCCAGATACTGAAGCAAGAACATGTGGGGAAAAAAAAAGAAAAAGAAAAAACAACTATGATTAATACTTTTAAAATGGAAGAAAAATACATGGAATATAAGAATGAATATAGAATATCCTCAATAAACTGGAATCTACATAAAAATTTCAAGTGGATATTATAGAACTAAAAAGTACAATACATGATATATAACTCAGTGGATGATTTGAAAAGTAGTTTGGACATATCCAATTATGGAATTACTCATCTCGGAAAGGTCAGTGAAAAAATCTGCACACTACTGTATGCAGAATAAAAGCAAATATAAGAGCCTAAGAAATATATGCAATACATAAAGATTTCTAACATCCTAATACTGGAATCCTAGAAAAAGTAGAAAGAGGGACGTGAATAGAAATAATATTCAACAGATGTCTGTTGGCAATTTTTTAAAAAATGAAGACATTATTTCATAGTGAGTCACTTATGTCTGAGAAGTGTGGTTGATTTTTCTTTCTTTTTTCCCCTTTTTTTAATTTTGTGCGACTCATCAACCTTCAGAGTGTTGATCTTTACTACCACCTACTGAAAACTTCTGCTGATCTCTTATACTAATTTTTTTATATTATTTGCTTCGGCTCAAGATTCTGTTTAAATTTTTTTAAATTTATTTCTTTTTAGTGTAACAGAATTCATTGTTTATGCACCACGCCCAGTGCTCCATGCAATACATGCCCTCCATAATACCCACCACCTGGTTCCCCCAACCTCCCACCCCCTGTCCCTTCAAAACCCTCAGATTGTTTTTCAGAGTCCATAGTCTCTCATGGTTCATCTCCCCTTCCAATTTCCCTCAACTCCCTTCTCCTCTCCATCTCCCCATGTCCTCCATGTTATTTGTTATGCTCCACAAATAAGTAAAACCATATGATAATTGACTCTCTCTGCTTGACTTATTTCACTCAGCATAATCTCTTCCAGTCCTGTCCATGTTGATACAAAAATTGGGTATTCATCCTTTCTGATCGAGGCATAATACTCCATAGTGTATATGGACCACATCTTCCTTATCCATTTGTCCGTTGAAGAAGTTCTTTCCACAGTTTGGCAACTGTGGCCATTGCTGCTATAAACACCGGGGTACAGATGGCCCTTCTTTTCACTACATCTGTATCTTTGGGGTAAATACCCCAAAGATAGTGCAATTGCAGGGTCATAGGGAAGCTCTATTTTTAATTTCTTGAGGAATCTCCACACTGTTCTTCAAAGTGGCTGCACCAACTTGCATTCCCACCAACAGTGTAAGAGGGTTCCCGTTTCTCCACATCCTCTCCAACCCACGTTGTTTCCTGTCTTGCTAATTTTGGCCATTCTAACTGGTGTAAGGTGGTATCTCAATGTGGTTTTAATTTGAATCTCCCTGATGGCTAATGATAATGAACAAATTTTCATGTGTCTGATAGCCATTTGTATATCTTCATTGGAGAAGTGGATGGGGAGAAGTATCTTCTGCTCATTTTTTGATATGATTATCTGTTTTGTGTATGTTGAGTTTGAGGAGTTCTTTATAGATCCTGGATATCAACCTTTTGTCTACACTGTCATTTGCAAATGTCTTCTCCCATTCCGTGGGTTGCCTCTTTGTTTTGTTGACTTTTTTTTTTTTTTTTTTTTTTTTTTTTTTTTTTTTTTGCTGAGCAGAAGCTTTTGATCTTGATGAAGTCCTAAAAGTTCATCTTCACTTTTGTTTCCTTTGCCTTTGGAGACATATCTTGAAAGAAGTTAATGTGGCTGATATCGAAGAGGTTACTGCCTATATTCTCCTCTAGGATTCTGATGGATTCCTGTCTCATGTTGATGTCTTTTATCCATTTTGAGTTTATCTTTGTGTACAGTGTAAGAGAAGGCCAAGTTTCATTCTTCTACATGTAGCTGTCCAGTTTTCCCAGCACCATTTATTGAAGAGATTGTCTTTTATCCACTGTATATTTTTTCCTGTTTTGTCAAAGATTATGTGACATAGAGTTGAGGGACCATATCTGGGCTCTCTGTTCTGTTCCACTGGTCTATGTGTCTGCTTTTATGCCAGTACCATGCTGTCTTGGTGATCACAGCTTTTGTAGTAAAGCTTGAAATCAGGTAACGTGATGCTGCCAGTTTTATTTTTGTTTTTCAACATTTCTTTAGCAATTTGGGGCCTCTTCTGATTCCATACAAATTTTAGGATTATTTGCTCCAGGTCTTTGAAAAATACCAGTGGAATTTTGACCAGAATGGTATTAAAATTATAGATTGCTCTAGGCAGTATAAATATTTTAAGAATGTTTATTCTTCTGATCCAAGAGCATGGAATGGTCTTCCATCTTTTTGTGTCTTCTTCAACTTCTTTCATGAGTGTTCTGTAGTTCGTCGAGTACAGATCATTTACATCTTTGGTTAGGTTTATTCCCAAGTATCTTATGGTTCTTGGGAACAGATATATGCCAATATGCTAAACAACCTAGATGAAATGGATGCATTCCTGGAAAACTATAAACTCCTGAAACTGAACCAGGAAGAAATTGACAACCTGAATAGACTGATAGGGAGAGATTGAAGCAGTGATCAAATATCTCCCAAAAAACAAGAGCCCAGGACCCGGCAAATTCCCAGGGGAATTCTATCAAACATTCACAGAAGAAATAACACCTATTCTCCTGAAGCTGTTTCAAAGAATTGAAGCAGAAGGAAAACTTCCAGACTCTTTCTATGAAGCCAGCATTACCCTGATCCCCAAACCAGGCAATGACCCTACCAAAAAGGAGAATTTCAGACCAATATCATTGATGAATATGGATGCTAAGATTCTCAACAAGATCCTAGCAAACAGGATCCAACAGTACATTAAAAAGATTATCCACCATAACCAGGTGGGATTCATCCCTGGGCTACAAGGATGGTTCAACATTCACAAATCAATCAAGGTGATAGAACAAATCAATAAGAGAAAAGAGAAGAACCACATGGTCCTCTCAATTGATGCAGAAAAAGCATTTGACAAAATCCAGCATCCGTTCCTGATTAAAACACTTCAAAGTATAGGGATAGAGGGAACATTCCTGAACTTCATCAAATCTATCTATGAAAGACCCACAGCACATTTCATCCTCAATGGGAAAAAGCTGGCAGCCTTCCCGTTGAGATCAGGAACACGACAAGGATGTCCACTCTCACCACTCTTGTTCAACATAGTATTAGAAGTCCTAGCAACAGCAATCAGACAACAAAGAGAAATAAAAGGTATCCAAATTGGCAATGAAGAAGTCAAATTCTCTCTTCGCAGATGACATGATTCTTTATATGAAAAACCCAAAAGACTCCACCTCCAAACTACTAGAACTCATACAGCAATTCAGTAATGTGGCAGGATACAAAGTCAATGTATAGAAATCAGTGGCTTTCTTATCCACTAACAGTGAAAATACAAAAAGGGAAATTAGGGAATTGATTCCATTTACTAAACCTACATTTTGATATTTAATAATAAAGTACATGCAGATTCATACAGATAGCACAATTAATTTTTCTCTCAAACTCATGTCCACAGTATTCAGATATGCTATATTTATAATAGAACATAGGCAAAGGCCAAAAGATATTGACTAAAACTTGAGTTTTTCCTTTTATTCTTCTCTACCTAAAATTAGGAAATCTCTACAAATTTATAAAATTTCTTAAATCAAAACTAAATCTCTAAATATTTATAAAAAACAAAATAAAATCACTGGAGTAATTAATTACAACTTTTCATATCTGAATCAGAAATCATTTTCCAGAAATTATAATAAGGATGTTTATTATTTGGAAGTAAATGGAGAAAGATAAGTAACAACAAAGTAAGATGTTAGATTCTCATAAGAGGCTAATTTGTTGCTGTTGCTAGATGAAACAGGTTATAAATCCTACTGATCTGAACAAAGCTTTTACATTTAACAGGATATTGCTCTATTAGTACTAAACTGAGTTATCACTACTTCTTTTATTACAGCTTTCTAAATCTTAGAATACTATTACTAAATAAAGCCTTATATTATGAATGTAGTGTGAAAAAATACAAGTTTTATTTTAAGAAGTAACTTTTTTCATCCTTGCTTCAATATATTTAAATAAGGCATCACCAAATATGCTTATTTTTTTTAAATATCACTCTTCAAAATGTTTTTAATCCAACCAATAATAGTTGTGAGTTAATATGAGGATTTTTCTTATTTAGTATTTGATTACGGATTATACCTTAAGATTTCAAACTGATATTAAAAAAAAAAAAATCCAGTGCATTAAATGATGGCATAGTTTATTTCTACACTCATTATTTACTTCCTTTCTCTTTTTTATATCTCGGATATCAACTAAACATTGTAGGCAGTTAATTATATATATGTCGTATTACTAATATTGCATATTAATACATATGTATTTATATATTTCCATCAATACTCAGTAAGTTAATGAATTCAAAACTTTGTAATTAAATTAATTTTTTTTTGGTATCTTTAAAAATTGGTTAACTTAAGTTGGAAATTTCAAAACCTGGAAAGTTAAATATTATTGGAAAAGAATTTTCATAAAAGTATTTTATTTTGAAATATTTTCCAAGTATTTCATTTTCCCTTTTAAATCAACAACGGTAAATTAAAATCAACACTGTAAATTGATTTACTCAAAGCATTAAAGACATAATCTCAAAAGTTGATAGTTGAGGTTCACTTCAGCAACACATGGCTAAAACTGGAAGAATATTGAGAAGATGAGCATGGCTCATTTGCAAGAATGACACACAAATTCGTGAAGCATTCCATATTAAACAAATAAAAGTGTTGATGATTCTTCTGCTTCTTCCTATTTAAATGATGTACGAGGGCAATATCCAAACTTCAGCTACCCTGAAGTGAAATCAAATGACTTAAGAAATGAACATTTAAAATTGAATTTTTAAATCTAATATACTGGGACAATTTCCAGAAAAATAATTAGACCAATACTGGGAACATTTGGAACTTACTCATCAATTCTTGAAAGTATCTTCTAACAAGCAACTATTGCTGCATTTCTGCCCTTTCCTACAGAAATCCACCAAGGACTAACAAAATAATACTGCCAAAGTACTTGCCATTAGCAACAACAACAACAACAACAACAAAAATCACCCCCTTGTCTCCATTAGCATTATATTTAAACAAGGGGGATGTGCTTGAAAAGACAGAGCCAGACCATTAAAAAAAATGTAAAACCCAACCGAGGACTAGCATCCTAAATCTACACCAGATACCCTATTTCAGTATTCCCTGGCACTAGTGAAATATTTATTTTATTAAAGTATTTTAAAATTTAGCTTTTGAGGGCACCTGGGTGGCTCAGTCATTAAACGGCTGCCTTCAGCTCAGGTCATGATCCCAGGGTCCTGGGATCAAGCCCTGCATGGCACCTGGCTCCCTGCTCTGCTTAGTGAGAAACCTGCATCTCCATCTCCCACTCTCCCTGCTTGTGTTTCCTCTCTCGCTGTGTCTACCTGTAAAATAAATAAAATCTTAAAAAAAAATAAAAATAGATTAAAAAATAAATTTTAACTTCTTATCGAGTCAAACTTACATATCATAAAATACCCTCATTGTAGGTCTACATATATTTTATTTTTGTTAAGTTTATGGAGTTGTGCAATTATGAGTACAATATGATTTTAGAATATTCCTCCCAAAAAGCTCTCAAATGCATTCCACTGTACGGATGTACCATATTTTGGTTATCATTCACTGGTTCATAAACAATACTTTGTTTCCAGGTTTTGGCTAGTATTATAATTCCTCCAAGAATTTCAAGTACATGTCTTTGTGTGAACATGTTTTTATTTTTCTTAATCCCTATGGTAAATTTATGTGTAACTTTTAAGAAAATTATCACACTAATTTCTCTAAGTGTCTGTAACACATTCCATTCCCACAAGTAATGTGGGGTAGTTCCAGTACTTCACATCCTTAACCACACTAAATATTTTCTTTTTTATTACAGCATTTCTAGTGGATTGAGTGATACTTCTTTGTGGTTCTCACCTGCATTCCCCTCATGAATAACAATGCTAAGAACCTTTCCAATTTCTTGTGAGTCATCCATATACTTTCTTCAATACATTGTCAAAATGTCTTGTAAAATACATTGTAAAAATGTATTGTAAAAAAAAAATACATTTTTAGGTGCATTTTCTAGTTTTCTGTTGCTGTTGTGGGATTTTTCTCTTATTAATGAGTCTTAAGAATTCTTCATATATTTTGAATGCATTCTTTTAGAGATGCATGATTAGCACACTTTCTTGTAGTCTGTGTTTTCTTTTAAAAAAATATACCTTTTCATTTTGATGAACCCTACTTTTTTTCCTTCTGTGAGACACGTTTCTGACTTCATATCTAAAACCATTTGCCCAAACGAAGGCCACACAGAATTTCTCCCCTGTTTTCTCTTAGAAGTTAAAAATAGGTGTGTTTTCTTACATTTATTTCTACAATCTCATTTTTTAAAAAGATTTTATTTCTTTATTTGACAGAGACAGATCACAAGTAGGCAGAGAGGCAGGCAGAGAGAGAAAGGGAAGCAGGCTCCCTGTTGAGTAGAGAGCCCGATGCAGGACTTGATCCCAGGACTCTGAGATCATGACCTGAGCTGAAGGCAGTGGCTTAACCCACTGAGCCACCCAGGTGCCCCTACCATCTCATGTTGAATTAGTTGTCAGATGGCATGAGGTAAGAGTTTCAGTTCTTTTTTTTTTTTTTTTTCCCATGCACATAGCTAGCCAGTTGTCCAAACAAAAATTGTAGGAAAGACATATCTATGTCCCCTAGAATTATCTGGGCATATTGTTGGAAAAGTAATTGAACATTCATGTAAGGATTAATTAATTTATCCTCCAGTCTATCTAAATGAGCCTACATCCATCTTTTCTCTCTTATTCTGATCATTTGGCTAAAGTTTGTCATTTTTGTTAATCTGTTCAAATTCCTAACTTCTAATTTCATTGATTTTTCTATGTTTTCTGTCTTTTACTTCATTGAATTATGTTTTCATCTTAACTATCTTCTTTCTTCAGCTTGGTTTATGCTTAGCTTGTTCTTCGTTTGCTTTTTTTAAAATATAGGTTATTGACACAATCTATTTTCCACTAAACATTAATTTAGGTGCATTTCATAAAACTTATAAATTTATGGGTTTGTTTTTTAATTCAACTTCACCCAGTTCAAAATCTTTTCTGATACCCCTTTGTGTTTGTTTGTTTGTTTGTTTGTTTGTTTTAATTTTCAGCATAACAGTATTCATAGTTTTTGTACCACACCCAGTGCTCCATGCAGTCTGTGCCCTAACACCTACCACCTGGTTCTCCCAACCTCCCACTCTCCCACCAGTTAAAACCCCTCAGATTGTTTTTCAAAGTCCATAGTCTTATTTTTAATTTTTTATAAACATATAATATATTTTTATCCCCAGGGGTACAGGTCTGTGAATCGCCAGGTTTACACAGTTCACAGCACCCACCATAGCACCCTCCCCAATGTCCATAACCCCACCCCTTTTCTCCCAACCCCCCTCCCCCCAGCAACCCTCAGTTTGTTTTGTGAGATTAAGAGTCACTTGTGGTTTGTCTCCCTCCCAATCCCATCTTGTTTCATTTATTCTTCTCCTACCCCCTTAACCTCCCATGTTGCATCTCCACTTCCTCATATCAGGGAGATCATATGATAGTTGTCTTTCTCTGCTTGACTTATTTCACTAAGCATGATACCCTCTAGTTCCATCCACGTCATCACAAATGGCAAGATTTCATTTCTTTTGATGGCTGCATAGTATTTCATTGTGTATATATATACCACATCTTCTTTATCCATTCATCTGTTGATGGACATCTAGGTTCTTTCCATAGTTTGGCTATTGTAGACATTGCTGCTATAAACATTTGGGTGCACATGCCCCTTCAGATCACTACGTTTGTATCTTTAGGGTAAATACCCAGTAGTGCTATTGCTGGGTCATAGGGTAGTTCTATTTTCAACATTTTGAGGAACCTCCATGTGTGTTTTGTTTTTGAACCGTGTGGTTGCTTAGAAGGGTGTGGTTTGTTTCTAAATATTGTGATGATCATCTACCATCAGTAGGTTTCACAGTTAAATATATGAATTAGTGGGTTTGTACAGGATGTCATTATTTTCTTGTTACACCTGCTTATTAAAAAGACCATTTTTCTAACATATATTTGAATAGTTCCCTTTGTATTTGAAAATTTATGTAATTTTTATTGGGATCCTTGGGTGGCTCAGTAAGTTAAGCATCCAACTCTTGATTTCAGCTCAGATCATGATCTTGGGGTCATGAGAATGACCCTCAAGTTGGGCTCTCATAGTGCCTGCTTAAGATTCCCCCTCTAATCTCCCCTTCTGCTCCACTTCCCTCTAAAAAAAAGGAAAGCTTTTTAACAAATAAAAATTGATAAAAAAAATTTTTCTGTATCTTTAAATGCTTTACAAATTAGTAATGTGAAATATGGAAGACTAATCTATCTTTCCTTGTTCAATAAATATATTTCTCCTTTCTTCACACATACACCCCTTAGAGATAGACACATACAAATAATGTTTAAGCTGTTTGCTCTTTAGATCAATTATAAGGGCTTCATATATAATAATTGATTTTGTACAAATATGAAAGTTAATTGCACTATCAGGACAGGAAAGACCATCTTTCCCAAATCATCTAAATAAGTCAAGGGAAAGTACTTTACCCACAATTTTTTCCATTTATGCTGTAAATATCCTTAATAGGTATGTTGTTAATGAAAATTTATTGAGTATCCATTCTGTAGTCAGCATAAGACTAAGCAATATAGTTCAATACAGCCTCCTGTTAGTTTTATCTGGGTATCTTCGACTATGATTTACATCTATTCAACTACTGAACTGCATCTAGTTGGATGTAATACTCCACAGATTTTCATGCCCTATATGATTCCTACTTCTGCTTTCTGATATTTTGCTTTCAGAGACTGTAAAGCTAAGCTCTTTAGAAACTTTCAGCAATAAATATTTAGCTGTTTCAACAGTTTCTGTCTATCTAGGAGTAAAATACAAAGCACCAGTATTCAGGTCTTTCTCTTTGTTCTCTTCTCTATCTAAAAGGAGGGGCACCTGGTTGGCTCAGTCCATAGAGTATGTGACTCTTTATCTCAGGATTGTGAGTTTGAGCCCCTCCCTGGGTAGAGAGGTTACTTAGAAATAAAATCTTGAAAAGAAAGAAAGAGAGAAAGAAAGAAAGAAAGAGAGAAAGAAGGAAAGATAGAAAGAAAGAAAGAAAGAAAGAAAGAAAGAAAGAAAGAAAGAAAGAAAGAGAGAAATAAAGAGAGAGAGGAAGGAAGGAAAAAAAGGAAATGGCTATGCTGAAGATTCAGGCAACTCATTACTACTTAATGGGTTGAAGGCTATTTGGGGTGTCCACCAGATGTCTTTATTCACAATTTTTCAGAATCATTCTTGGGTTTTCTCAGCTATTTTGTTCTGTATTTATAGATCTTGCATTAAATGCATATGGCCAGGTCAACATGAGTTTCAGCTGGTATGATTTAAAATGCAAGAGGTTTGGTCCTGACGATTGTTTCTGGAACTGAATTTATGAACTTTTGACTCTAACTCTTCATTGTTTTTAGATCAGAGCTCTTCTTCTGTGGATTACCTCTTAATTGGTATGGAAGCTCGCTTTTTTGCAGTCGTTCTTTGGAATCCTTTCATCAAAGGTACTCATGCAGAGACTTAAAATATATCCAAAACCATCTATCTGAAAATCTGCATACAGATTACTTTCTGCCTCAATTAAAGTCCAACTCAGATGGCTAATGTTCTTTGAGTCAGCTATAAAATGATTAGCCTTCTACCATCAATTCAAGATGACAGGCATCCTTTTAAAATTCTGTTCCTGAAAAATAAAATAAAGTAAAACAAAACAAAAAGTAAAATAATAATAAAATGCAATAAAATAATTCTATTTCTGCTTAGCTTAATGCCTGCATCTCAGATGCAGTAATTTGTTCTCAGAAGTGTTGCTTTCTTCTTATCTAACTAGACATTCTGTATGTGTGTTTTCAGTGGTTAGGGGTTCTTTTATTATTTTTTAATTAGCATATTTGATTTATTTCTTGTCTAAATAGTAACAGTCATTTAATTAGCTGATCCCTTAACATTCTTGTTCAAAACATTTTAGTCAATCTGCCAGCTTTTGGCAATGTCTCATTTAGGGTGAGAGCCTTGGTTATATAACTAGAAAGTTCAAGAGAAGGGCAAGCCCTTCAGAGGGTAACAGACACTGAAATTACAATTTTCATGGACACTTCAACAAGCTATTTATTGCAAAGCCTAAACTTCTAAACTTCTGAGGATAACTGGAAGATAAATGGTCCCAGAGTAGTAACAGAAACCTCTGGACTATGCAGGTTGTCACTCGCTCCTCAAAATAAGGAAGAACTTTGATTGGAAATTCTTCTGGTGGATTTCCAGATCCCTAGCACCTTAATCATGTTCCCTAGAATTATATCCTGCGATGGGGAATCAGCTTCAAGGATTTAAGAATGATCATGCTCTGACAGAAAATTTTTAGGAAGAAGAGGAAAAAAGATAGGGAAGGAGACAGTTCTAAGGAAGAATGAGGTTTTTTAGAATGCAGTGTGAGCTCATCCACACAGGTATTTCTAGAACATGTGTTTTATCGCTGAGTACATTTCATGTTGAGGCTGGAGGATTGGCCTTTTGTTCACCCAGCTCAGCAGCTCAGTATCAATCAGCCATAGGCTACAGGCTACGTAGGTGAGCAAGTGTTGGAGAGAAGGAAGAAAAAGATTTTAAAACCATCCAGCCTCAGATGCTTATTCAAGTTGATTCAGGGACAATTCTCAAGAGAATATAGCTGGGTACCAGTAGCAGCCTATCATCATGTCAGTTTAGGTGAGGAGGGGTAGCCAGCTGGTGGGGAAGGGGTGCACCAGCCTACTAAAGGAAGCTGGGATAGAGCACCAATAGTGTCTCCTGCACTGGATAAACTGACATGTATTCCTGGTATGCTTGGGCATTTTTACAGAGGAAATAAAAGTATGGGAAAAAAGAAGGGAAGTGCCATATGAGTCCTGAAAATGTGATAACAGCCCAATTAAACATGCTAGTATTTAGGTAATTGGGCTCCTTGTCTCAGCATTATTTCCTATTACCTCAGCCTTTAGTAGAACATTTGAAGTAGTTTATCAACTGACTTATCATATTTCTTCCTGTGCCCAGCTAGATTTCTAATAAAACATCTGAGTTGTTATATTTCATTTGGCTTTATGACAGACTTTTTCTCTACTCATCCAATTGAATGCATATCAAAGTGTTAAATGTAAAAATATTTAAAGGGGTACTGAGGCTTTCACATTTTCAAGTACTTTATTGGGTTGAAATTATAGAAAACCATGACATGGTTACTGAACTATAGACTCAAGTTCTAAAGTTGCACTTTTATTTCGCTCTGTGTTGCCTTTATGAGTAGTTTGCAAATAATACCTCTTCTTCGCCAGGTGGCTTCTTTCCAATAGGGGATGCTCCAGAGCTCTTTACATGCGATGACTACAGAAAGTGCCTACTGCTTCCTGTGCTTTCTGCTTCTGTCTTCCTCTTTCTGGCAACTGCCCTTAGTCCTGGGAGTGGCAGCAGTTGCTCTATCTTCCCTTTCTATGTCATCCCAGAGCATGCATTTCATGTTAGTAAACACAGTCATCGTTTCTTTGTTAAATCAGTAGTACTCTTCAGAATATAAATGTACAAAGCCAAAATTATATTTTGTGTCAACAAGAAGAGTTTCTTTTTAAAAATTATTTTATTTTGCCCATCCTTTATTTGGCATCAGAAATGTTCTGTGCTCTTCTGTAAGATTACTGCACACACTTTTTTCCCTCGCTTAGTCTTGAAAATACGGTATTAGCAATATGTTACTTGAATTAAGAAATATTGTGGTATAGAATCAGAAAAAAATAGATGATCAAAATGAGCCCAATAGAATTAGGCAGAGATGATCAGGGGGATTTAAATTTATATACATATCACAGATTATGTCAGGGACTGATACAAAAAATAAAATGAAAAGAATCTCATATTGAAATCTGTCCACTGTCGATCTTTTTAACAGAATAGTTGTAGGTTAGTTAACTGACCACAGTCTAGAGTTTGGAGCTGAGATTTTCAGGAAAAAGAATTTAATTTTGTCAGGATGCTAACAGATTATTCAGTACAGAGCATTAAAAGACCAACAAGAATACAGTTAATTTATAGCTACATCCTTTTGTCATTTATGTACTGTTTCTTGCAACAAATTGGCCAGTGCAGATAAACATTTACCTCTCTTCTATTAGAATCACTCCTGTAGGTGGCTGAGTGCCTCCAGGTGGATGAACAATTTCAAATTCTGGCTATTTCTCTGAACTTTTTCAAAGCTCTGGGCACATGAAGTTTAAAATCAATCCAGTGAGAGAGATTTTTCAGCACTTATATTAACACTATAAATCAGATTATATTTTTCTTTTTTGCTTGTTCCATAAATCTCATCAGTCACGTTTTTATCAATCAAAGGCCCATCTTTCTTCTTAGTTCCAAAAGGGTAAACTTAACTCCAAATTTTAGGGCATTTCATATAAGAATTCATGTACTGAATATAAAAATATTCAGACAGCTTTTCATTTGACAAATGACAATAATATTGAAAACTTTGAAAAAGGGGGCACATGGGTGGCTCAGTCATTGAAGTTCTGCCTTCAGTTCAGGTCATGATCCCAGAGTCCTAGAATCAAGCCCCACATCGGGCTCCCTGCTCAGCGAAGAGCCTGCTTCCACCGCTCCTGCTCCCCATGCTTGTGTTCCCTCTCTCACCGGGTCTCTCTCTGTCAAATAAATAAATAAAATCTTTAAAGAAAAGAGAGAGAGAACTCTGAAATATGAGGTAGTTTCTAGGAATTCACGTATTTGTCTTATTTGGTGACTATAAATGGTATACTGAACAGTATTTTTTCTAGTATATCAAATTGTTGTTTATCTTCTTCCATGTAGGAATACTGAGATTCTGTGCTGATCTCAGAGAATAGATGTAAACTTGTTAAAACAAGCTTTGTCTTCATGAAATAGAAATGGTGTATCTTTTTAAATAGATTTTAGTTATATATTTGACTGAGAGGGAGAGAGAGGAGCAGAGGGAGAAGCAGACTCCTCACTGAGCAGGAAGCTGGATGGGGAGCTCAATCCCAGGACCTTGGGTTCAGGACCTCAGCCAAAAGCAGACACTTAATGGACTGAGCCACCCAGGTGCCCAAAACTATATATCTTTAAATGCGATATGAAAACTAAGATAACATATCAATCAGGAGATGTCACTAGGAACATATAGACTGTTTCTTTCATGAGTATAGGTCAATGTGCTAAATTTCAAGTCACTGCGGGTAGACACAGGATAGAGCTGCCTTTATGAGTCAAGAGTAGTAAGCAAATCAGCTAAAATACAGAAGCCATTTCAGGCAAAGTAAAGATTTTTGTTTTGTTTTGTTTTGATTTGTTTGGCTGAGATCATCTTCATAAAAACACTTGAGAGGATTCCAAATAATTTAACTAATGGGGAAGCTGAAACTTAATTAAGGAAGATGTAAAGTGTAAATATAGAATATAATGAAATAATATTCCGGTATCTTCCAGGATTTATATTAGCTCTAAATGGTTTAGAATATATGAACTTTAAGAGATAATGGGATGCATTTAATTTTGAAAGTAAGTAAAATATAGGTAAGAATTATATTAGTAAAAGAAAAATAGAAAAACTAGTATGTGGGTGTCTCTGTCTCTTGCATCCCTAACTCTTGATTTCAGCTCAGGTCATGATCTCAGGGTCCCGGGATGGAACCCTGTGCTGTGCTCCAGGCTCGGCAGGGATTCTGTTTAAGGATTCTCTCTCTCTCCCTCTTCTTTTGCCTATCTCTGTGCTCATACTCTCTCCCTCTACCTTTCTCTAAAATAAATAAATTAATCTTAAAAAAAGAAAAAGTATTATGAAATTATTTTGTAGTACGGCAAAAACATTGAGTTCCCAATCAGGATACAAACACATTTTTGGAATTCAATATCCAAAGATTAAAAAGTCATTTATTTATTTCACAATTATCAAATACTTTTGAGAGTCCACGTATGACATCAAAACTGTTCTTAATACTGTGCATATTACAAAATTTCTGGTTTGTGGAGCTCAAATTCTAATAATAGTAGCATAGGTCTGCAACATGAGCAATTAACCTATATATAATGGGTTTCAAACATGATAGATTTGTTCCAGATGAGGACAACTTACAGAGTGAAAACAAAGGAGTTGAATAAACGAGAAAGAAAAATAAGCAAAATTGGACTATGTCATTTAAATTGTAGTGGGTAGATAGGGAATGGATGACATGCCCAGACAAAGGTTATTCGAATGTTGATAGGATCCATGGGTTGTAAGTTTTGATGAAGCTGAGTGGTTTATGTGTTTGAGGTGTTAGAGAAAATAATTCTGACTTCAAGAAGACACGTGCAATAAAACCACACACACACACACACACACACACACACACGCTCATGCTCACAGGTACGCAAAGCCTAAATACAGCAGTTCAGAATGGTACTCCGAGAACCTTCCTTAACACAGTTGGAATGTCAGTAATTAAAGAACATGAGAACAATTTAAAACAGAAAACTAGAGGAGGATTGGAAGAGTTCACAATGTCATCAAACTAAAGAACTTTTGAAAGACAAAGGGTGTATGGAATCACAGTATTATAACAAGAATTTTCAGAGGAAGTCTAGTCAGGCATGGAAACCAGACTGCCTTTCAGAGTGTCCAAATGCTGCAGAGAAAGAAAAATAGGAACAAGATAGGAATGATGGTAATATGTATGCTAAGTATCTATAATCTATTAATTCTATACACTCACTCCCAGTGTGAATGAAACATATATACTTTGGGTTAAAACTAGGAACTGTGTGTGGAGATATAGGGCTATCTGCAAGGTCAATGTCAGGATATCTAATGAGGGCATTATTCCTTGCTGCATAATCTCGCACAATTTGGCATTTGAAAGGATCTCTTATTCTGCCTGTTGTTTTTCTATTCTCTATGAGAGAGATAATTATGTTTTAGTGAAGATTCAATAAGCCCTTCAACTTTCTATTGTGAAATATAGAAATGTAAGAGGTAAATATCGACAGAGATAATCCTTTCAAGTTACCTGCATTAAACCAAAGCATCCTTTATTCGTAAATGAGGGCAGATAGCAAAGGATGACCAGACAAATGAGAAAACCTGACAATAACAAAGTGAAGGACCAGAATGGCAGCAATTAATAATTAACAGTGGGTGTAATGGAAATAATTCAGAAAATTTTTTTTTAAGATTTATTTATTTATTTGACAGAAAGAGACAGGCCGAGAGGGGACATAAGAGGGGGAATGGGAGAGGAGAAGCAGGCTTCCCCATGAGCAGGGAGCCCCATGTGGGGCTCGATCCCAGCACCCTGGGATCATGACTTCATCCAAAGGCAGACGCTTAATGACTGAGCCACCCAGGCACCCCAGAATATTTTTAAAAATTCCAATGAATACGTTATGAGTTTGACTGTTTATGTAAATATCAAGAAGTGTTTAGGTGGACCAAAGACATGTACAAGAATGCTCACAGAAGCTTTACTTAAAATTGTCCTGAACTCAGAATAACCCCAATTTCTCTCAGTAATAGTATGGAAAAATAAAATATAAAATTTGCACAATGGGATTCTGCACAACAGCCATAAAGTAAAACAATAATAACAAAAAAGTAACTCCACATGGTAATATGAATGCATTTCATGGACAAAAATGGGGAGTGAAAGAAGTCAGAAAAAAGAACAGACAATGTTTGATTCCAGTTACTCAGAATTCAAAGTTAGGCAGAAGCCATCTCCTATACAGATTTTTAATTGTGATTACCTTTGGAGGCATCAGGTACTCAAAGGGAAAGAGAATAAGATACATAGATATATACATACAGATATATAGGCATATATAGGTACATACATATAGATATATAGGTATCTATATATATAAAACCAATCTATTTTCTTAGAAGACATATCACTGGGAAAATCAAAAGACATTCCCAACACCATCTGTTGATATCTGTACCAAACATTTCTGTCCTCTCTCTGATAATTATAGAAATAATTGTGCTTAAATACAAAGCCAGATCTTCCAAGTGTGCATTGGATTTTATTCCTTCTGATTTATTCATAAATATAATTTCAACAATTCTCTCTTCTTTATCCATTCCTCAGTGACTTCCCACTCTCAGTTAGATAATTAACCATGTTGATTCTTTCCCTACCTCACGAAAATCCTCCTTTAATCCCAATTCCCCTTCCTCTATGGATCCATTTTATTCTCATTTGCACTTAAGATTTTTGAAATATTTTTCTGTACTCATGGTCTCCAAGACCTTGCTTCCAAACAGCTCCTAAATTCACTTCAGTCATGCTTTCTCCTTGATCATGCCACCAAAACCGTTCTTGCTAAATCAAATATCAATTTTGGAGGCGCCTGGGTGGCTCAGTCAGTTGAATGACTGACTCGGGATTTCAGCTCAATCTTGGGGTTATGGGATCCAGCCCCACCTGGAGCCTCACATCACGCTCCACTCTCAGTGGGGAGTCTGCTTGACATTTTCTCTCCCCCTCTTCCTCTGCTCTTCCCCATTGCTCAGGAAAGCTCTCCCTCTCAAATAAATAAATAAATTTTAATTTTATATATACATATTTTCATTCTTCATCATACTTGACCTATTAGAGATTTTGACATGGTGGTTCACTCTCTTCTCTTTGAAATACTTTGGTCATTTTTGTCTTGGACAAAAAACTGACTACCTTCTACTTCACTGGTCACTCCTACAATGAGTGATATCACATTGTATACTTGTAGAATATTATTATATTCATTAAACTGTGCATTAGATTAATATGGCTTATTTACCACTTATTACAATTTTGCATGCATATACCCTCAATCTTCTCTCTCCCATCCCCTGTAATTATCATTTTCCTTCCTGTTTTTTGCAGTTTTAGTGTTTTAGATTCCATATACGCCACATCACACAGTACTTGTCTTTCTCTGTCTGACTCATATCACTTGATATAATGTGTCCAAGATCCACCCACATTGTCATAAATGGCAATATATATTCTCCTCTCTTATGGCTGGAGTCCACTGTGCTTATGCATCCCTTAATTTTTATTCCTTCGTCCACTGATGGGCATTTGGTTTGTTTCCGTATCTTGGCTATTGTGAGTAATGCTGCAATCCACATGGAAGTGCCTGTATCCTGTTGAAATCTTGTTTTCATTTTCTGTGGGCATATACCAAGAAGTGAAATGGCAGGAGTGTATGGTAGCTCTACTTCACATTTTTTGTGGAATCTTCATACAATTTTCCACAGCGGTCGAAAAAATTTACATGCCCATCGACAATGTGTAAGGAAGGGTTCCCTCTTCGCAGACTTTCACCAGCTGCTGTTGTTTCTTATATTTTTGATAATGACCATTCTAAGAAGTGATATCTCTTTGTGATTTTTATCTCATTTCCCTGGTGATTAGAGATGTTAAGTCTTTTCATGTGCCTCTTGATAATTTTGTTCTTGTCTTTGAAAAAATGTCTGTTTAATCCTTCTGCCTATATTTTTAATCAGATTGGGGTTTTGTTGTTGTTGTTGTTATTAAATTGACTGAATTCTTTATATATTTTGGATATTAACCCCTTATTTGTTATATGGTTTGCAAAAATTTTCTTTTATTCTGTACATTGTCTTTTCATCCTGTTGTTTCTTTTGCTGGGCAGAAACTTTAAGTTTGATGCAGTATCATCGGTTGATTTTTGCTTTTGTTGTTTGTACTTTTAACATATTGTTTAAAAATTAATTCCTAAGCTGAGTATCAGTGAGCTTCTACCCTATGGATTCTTCTAGAAGTTTTATGATATCAGTTTTTTGCTTCAGTCTCTGATGCATTTGAAGTTAATTTTTTTGAGCGGTGTAAGTTGGAACTAATTCCATTGTTCTGCATGCATTTCTTCAGTTTCCCAGCACTATTTGTAGAAAACACTAGCCTTTTCACATATATATGACAATTTAATTCTGGGCTCTCCATTCTGTTCCATTAGTGGATGTGTCTCTTTTTCTGCAAATACCATACTGCTTTTATTACTGTGGCTTTGCAGTGTAATTTAAAATCTGAAAGTGTGATATCTCCAGTTTTGTTCTTTTTCTCTCAGTGTTGCATTGGCTATCTGTAGTCTTTTGTGGTTCCACTTGAATTTTAGAATTGTCTTTTCTATTTCTGTGAAGAATGCCTTTGGTATTTGGTTGGGGACTGTGTTGCATTTATAGATGGCTTTGAGTAGTACGGCCATTTTAATAATAATAATTCTTCTGATCCATGAACACAGAATGTCTTTTCGTTGTATTTTCTTTGACTTCTTTCAGGAAAATTTTGTAATTTTCATTGCACAGAAATTTCACTTCCTTGGTTAAATTTATTCATATTTTATCACTTTTTGATGCAATTGTAAATAGGGTGGTTTTATTTCTTTTTCATATGTTTCATCATTTGTGCAAAGAAATGCAACCGATTTCATATGTTGATCTTGTATGCTGCCACTTCAGCAAAATCACTGATTAATTCTAACAGTTTTTTGACTGATTCTTTGGGATTTTCTATAGACAACATTATATCATCAGCAAATAATGATTTTACTACTGTTTTGCTTAGATGTTCTAGCTAAGACTTCTGGTACTATGTTAAATAGGAGTGGCGAGAGTGGGCACCTTTGCCTTGTTCTTGATGTTAGAGGAAAAGCTTTCAGTTTTTCTTCCATTGAGTATAGTGTTAGTAGTAGATGTGGTAATTATGCTGTGTATTATATTGAGTCATGTTCCTTGTATACCCAATCTGTGAAGGATTTTTATCATGAAAGGATGGTATATTTTGTGAAATGCTACTCTGTATTTATTGAGATAGCCATGTGATTTTTATCTTTCATTTTACTGATGTGACAGATTATTGATTTTTGCATATGGAAACACTCTTTGCATCCCAGGAATAAATCCCACTTGGTCTTGATGTACAATTTTTAATGTATTCTTGAACTCAGTTTGCTAAAAAATTATTGAAAAATTTTGTTTCTATGTTCATCAGGGATACTGATCTATAGCTTTCTTTTCTTGTAGTATCCTTATTTGGTTTTGGTACCAGATAATACCAGCCTCATAGAATGATTTTGGGTGTTCCTTCCTCTTTGGTATTTTGGAAGAGTTTGAGGAGTATCGATATTAATTTTTCTTTAAGTTTTAATTCTTCTTTAAATGTTAATTATTCTAAAAAAAAGTTAATTCTTTTCTATGGAAGCCTCTTGTCCCAGAATTATCTGTGTTGGGAATTTTTTGATTACTGAATCAATATCTCCACTCATTATTGATTTGTTTACATTTTCTACTTCTTCTAATTCAATCTTAATAGATTCTGTATTTCTAGAATGTATCCATTTCTTCTAGCCTATACAACTTTTGGCATATAATTGTTCATAGTAGTCTCATGATTATATGTACTTGTGAAGTATCAGATGTAATATCTCTTATTTCATTCTAATTATATTCAAATCTCCCATTTTTTCTTAGTTCGTCTAGTTAATGGTCAATTTTGATGATCTTTTCAAAGAATTTACTCTTAGTTTAGTTGATCCTTTGTATTGTTTTTCTTGCCTGTATTTCATTTATTTACACCCTGATATCTATTATTTTCTTCCTCTAGCTACCTTTGGGCTTTTGTTCTTTTTTTTTCTACTTACCTGAGGTATGAACTTATGTTGTTTATTTGTGATCTTTCTAATTTCTTAATATATTTCTTTATTTCTATTAACCTTTCCCTCAGAACTGCTTTTTCCTGCACCCCACTATAATTGATATGTTATATTTCCACTTTAATTTCTTTTGAGATAATTTTTGAATTGATTTCTAATTTGTTCTTTTACTCAATAGTTGTTTAGAGGTGTGCTATTTATTTTCTTCACATTTGTAGATCTTCCCACTTCCCTTTTGCGGCTAATTTTTAGTTTCATACCACGGATCAGGAAAGATAGTTGATATGAGTTTAATCTTTTTGAATTTGCTAAGATTTGTTTTGTGACCTATCATATATCTATCCTGGAGAAAGTTCCATATGCACTTAAGAAAGTGTATTCTAATACTGTTGGATGAAATATTCATTTTATGTCTATTAAATCCATCTTTTTTTCTAATGTGTGGTTCAATTCCAATGTTTTATTGTTGATTTTCTGTCTGAGATCTATCCATTGCTGATCGTGGAGTCCTCTAATATTGTTATATTGTTCTCTATTTCTCCCGTAAGTTCTGTTATCATTTGCTTAATATACTTCAATAGTAAGGTGTTGGGAGTATATATATTTACAATTGTTGTATCTATTGTCTTTATATAATGACCTTTGTCGCCTGTTACCATTTTTGGTTTGAAGTCCATTTTGTCTAATGTAAGTATGGGTATGCCTGCTTCCTTTTGGTTTCCATATGCTTGGGATATCATCATCCATCCTTTCACTTTGAGCCTTTGCATGTCTTCAGAGTTGAAATTAGTCTTCTGTAGGCAGCATATAGTTTGGTCTTGCGTTTGCATCCATCCATTCACTCTGTGCATTTTGATTGGTGAGTTTGATCCATTTACATCATTATGGTTATTGATATGTAAGGATTTAATACTGTCTACAGCACTGTATTACCATGATTTTTCATAGTGTTTGATGAAAAATGCCTCTGTTGCCACATCACATGTAGTGAGAATCTTTCTTATTGAAATAAGGTTTTGTTTACTTTGATTTTAACAATTTAACCAGTCGTTAATTGGGAGTCTGCCTTTTACCTTCCAGAAGGTGGCGATATAGCACAAGCTTTTGGTTTCTCTTACAGGAGCACACAACTTCTAGGTTTGAGTACCTATATATTTTTTTAAATGGCACAGAAAGGGAAAAATAAAAGAAGAAGAAGAAGAGGAGGAGTGGGAGCAGAGTAGGAAGTGGTGTGTGCTTGACTTGGGGCTTCAGGTGTGCTTTTGGCCCAGTAAAGGGATCCTCTAATGGGGCATCCAGGGGTCTATGAGCAATCCTCTTTCCAGAATCCTGGGGCTGTTAAAAAGAAATTATTTCCTTCAGTTCTTTTTCTCTTCCTTCCTCCCTTCTCTTTCCTTCACTCTAAGTCACATGGCTCTCTCCTCAGAGATAGCAAATGGGTTCCTCCATCCACAGCACTGAGAGCCAAGAAGACACCCTACCCTCTCTTTTCTTATCTACTTCCTCTTCCAGAAAGGTCCTGAAGGCAAGTTGCCTGATCTGCCAACTGCTGTATGTGCCAATATTGGTACTCTGTAGTTTCTTTCAAAAGCCAGTCTACCCAGTTTTGTGGGCACAGATGGATGGATCTCTTGGCTGTCTTGCTGTGCTGTTCATAGGTGCTTTTTGCTTGTTTGTTTATAAATTAGGAGTACTTGTATATCAAAAAGGACAGAGAAAAGGAACAACTCATGGCACCGTGATGCGGATGTCACCTTGTCCATTTTTTTACTCTCTTATAGTTTCTATTTATCTCCTTTGTTCCCTACCACTCTTCCTTCTTCCCTTTGTGAGCTCATGGCTATTAATGACATCAGCATGCTGGCCATCTGTACCTCTAGTCTAAATCTCACATCAATCCATATCTACATAGAACTCCTTATTGGATACCTCACCTTTAACCTCTCTAAAACTGAACCTTCTCATTATTTCTTCCCAACTCTACACCACTCGCTTTAGATGTAGGCTACTTTATCGTCTTACGTATATCAGACTAAAATTCTGGAATTTTTCTTTATTTCCCTTTATCTTATCTCTCAACCACTTTGAATCAACAAACAAATATTGTGCAATATCAAGAAGTCATGTTTATAATAAATCAATTGACTCAAGAGGGGAGATATTGTAACATGAAGACAGAATTTAAAACAAACAAACAAACAAACAAACAGCAACAAAAAAAACCTAATACTAACAACATACTTAAAGGTGAGAAGTTAGGACTTGAAAAAAGGCAAGGATTTTTCTACCTAAACTTCTCTTCAGCATTGTACTGGAAATCTTACCTAATGCAATAAGAAAAGTAAGGGAAATAAATGATATATGGGCTTGAAAGGATGAAATGAAAACTTTGTTACAGATGAGATGATCATCCATGTAAAAAATCCAAACAAATTCGCCCTAAAAAAAATCTTAGAATTAATAATATGTGATTATATTACATCAAGGTTGCAAGATACAAGGTTAATATACAAAATCAATTTGTCTAGATCCATTCCAAACTCTTACCCAAACAAGTATCATCGAGGGTGGCTCCCACCCTCCCACATACAATGGGCAGTGTCAGTCAAGGCGCTTCCCTCCAAAGTGACTATTGCCATGCCAGATACAGAAGATAGCTGCAGCCAGGACTAGAATCCCTCCAAGCAAGTCCCAGCACATTGCTAGGAGTTAACTATACTAACAAGCACATATGTAGCAACGACAGCTGGACCTCTCAGCCAGTTGTTCCGGGGCCATCACTGACCACCACTGTACCGACAATAGACATGGTCAGTAATTGCATACAGTTAGACTGAGGGCCATCCCTGCCCATCAACACACTCACATAAGTTGTGGTCTAGTCACAATAGAAGGGAACACAGGGATGAAACAGGGAACACCTCTGGAGCATCTGGTTCTGTAGACCAGGGAGGATTGTGCTACTAGATACCATAAAATGCCCTCAGCATAAGACTATAATTTCAAGACCAAGAAACATAGCTGACCTACCTAATTTATAGAAATAAATACAGAGATTCAGATGAAATGAAGAGATAGAAGAATTGTTCCAAATGAAAAAGCAAGACAAAACTTTAGAGTAGGAAGACATAAATCAAATAGAGATAAGAAATCTAGCTGATAAAGTGTTCAAAGTAATGGTCGCAAAGATGCTCACCATTCTTAAGAGAAGAGTGGATGAATTCAATGAGAATTTCAACAAAGAGATAGAAAGTTTAAAAAAGAACAAACACAGCTTAATAATACAATAACTAAAGTGAAAATTACACTAGAAGAAATTAACAGCAGGTTAGAGGATATGGAAGAATGGATTAGTGATCTGGAAGACAGAATAGTAGAAACTTCTCAAGCTAAACAGCAAGAATGAAAAATAAGGATAGGTTAAGGAATCTCTGGGACAAAATCAAGGGCATTAATATTGCATTACTGGGATCTCTGAAGAAGATAGAAAAAAGGGAACAGAAAACTTATTTCAAGAAACAGTAACTGGAAATTTTCCTAACCGGTGGAGAAAAACAGGCAACCAATTACAGAAAGCACAGAGAACTTCAAACAAGTTAAAATTAAGGAGGTCCTGGTAGAAATATAATAATTAAAATAACAAAAAAATTTTAAAATATAATCTTAAATCTAACAAGAGAAAAAATAATAATTAAGTTCCAGGGAAACCCCATAGGATATTAGCTGACTTTTCACCAGAAACTTGTATGTCAGAAGGAAGTGACATAATATATACAATTGACTGAAATGAAAAAACCCACAATCAAGAATATTCTACTCAACAAGATTATCATTCAGAATCGAAGGAGAGATAAAGATTTTCTAGACAATAAAAGTTCAAATATTCCATCATCATTAAACTGGTCTTTAAAAAGTGTTAAAGGGACTTCTTTAAGGGAAAAAAAAAGGTCATAGCTAGAAGTAAGAAAATTATGAAGGAAAAAAATTCACTGGCAAAGTAAACATATATTAAATTAGTAGATCAATCACTTATAAAATTGTATAATAGTTAGAAACAAATTTAGTAAAATTGATTAAATCCTACAAAGTGTAGCTTACACAAAGTAAGAAGATGTAAAATATGACATAACATACATATTATGTGGAAGCAGAGGATTAAAAGATGTAGTACCTCTAGAATGTGTTCAAACATAAACAACCATTATCATAAAATATACTGCTTTATACACAGGAAGTTGTATATGAACCTCATAGTAGCCACAAACCTATAACAAATACATAGAAAATAAAGAGAAAAAAATCCAAGCATAACACTAAAAAATTCATTAAATCACAAGGGGAGAGAACAAGAGAAGAAAAAAACAGAGAACTACAAAAACAACCAGAAAACAGTTAAAAACACAGCAATAAGTACAAACCTATTAACAATTACTTTAAATGTGAATGGACAAAATGCTCCAATTAAAAAAATACATAAAATACATAGGTTGAGTGAATGAATATGAAAACAAAACCCGTCTATATTCTGCCTAAATGAGACTCATTTCAGACCTAAAGACACATATAGACTGAGAGTGAACTGATGGAAAAGATATTCCTTGCAAATGGGGATAAACAAAAACAAAAACAATCTAGAGTAGTAATAGTAAATAGTAAATAGTAAAGAAGTAAATAGTAAATAGTAAAGAAGTTACAACAGCCAAATAGGGGCATTATATAATGAGGAATCAATCTGATAAAAGGATGTAATAATTTTGAATATGCAACCAACATAAGCGCTCTTAAAAAAAAAAAATTAACAGAAAAAAGGGGAAAATTGATAGTAATACAATAATAGTAGGGGGTTTTGGCACTCCATTTACATAAACAAATACATCATCCAGACAGAAAATTATTAAAGAAATAGTGGCTTCAAATGACAGCCCAGGCCAGACAAACCTAACAGATAGATACAGAAAATTCCATCTAATTACAATAGAATACATATTCCTTTCAAGTGAACATGGAACATTCTCCAGAATAGAGCACATGTTGGGCCACAATCCAAGTCCCAATAAATTTAAGAGGATTGAACGATATCAAGCATCTTTTCCTACCACAACAGAATGAAACTACAAATCAGTTACAAAAAGAAACTGAAAAAAGCACAAACACATGGAGGCTAAACAATATACTTCTAAACATCCAAATCCAATGAAGAAATTAAAAAGGAAACAAAAAAATACATAGAGTCAAGTGAAGGTAAAATCACAATAATTCAAAATCTTTGGGACAGCAAAAACTGTTGTAAGAGAAAAGTTCACAGAGATACTGGCCTATTTCAAAGAACAAGAAAAATTTCAAATAAACTATCTAACCTTATACCCAAATGAACTAGAAAAAAGAAAAATAAAGCACACAGTAGAAGGAAGGAAATAGTAAAGATCGGAGCAGAAATAAATGCAACATAAATTTTAAAATAGATAAGATAAATATTTTTAAAGCTGATTATTTGAAAAGGTAATAAAATTGATAAGCCTTTAGTCAGATCATCAAGAAAACAAGAAAGGAATCAAATAAATAATATTAGAAATAAAAAAGAAGTTACAACAGACAACTACAAAAATACAACATGTAATAAGAAACTACTATGAAAAATTATATGTCAACATATTGGACAACCTAAAAGAAATGGAAAGATTCCTGGAAACATAAAATAGCCCAAGACTGAATCAGGAAGAAATAGAAAATCTGAGTAGAATAATTACTCATAACAAAATTAAATGGATAATCAAAAACTTCCTAATATACTTCATGATTTTCAAATCTATATCCAATTAATGAGGAAGAAGTAATATTGACAGTATTTGCAGATAGCATGAAACTATATATAGAGAAAACCATGAAGATTCCACAAAAATCTATTTGAAATAATAAATCAATTCAGTAAAGTCACAGGACACAGAAATCTGTTGTGTTTCTATACATTAATAACCAAGCAACAGACAGAGATTAAGAAAACAGTCCCATTTATAATTGCTCCAAAAAGAATAAAATGCTTAGGAATAAATGTAATCAAGGACGTGGAAGACCTGTACTCTGAAAACTATAAAATACTGTTGAAAGAAGTTGAAGATGTCACAAACAAATAGAAAGATTACTATGCTCATGGATTAGAATAATTTATCTTAATAAAACCTACATGCTACCCAGAGCAATCTAGATTTAATGCAATCCCTATCAAAATGCCAATAACATTTTTTACAGAACTAGAACAAATAACCCTAAAATTTCTATGGAACCACAAGAGACCCTGTCAATGTAATCTTGAGAAAAAAGAACAAGGCTGGAGTAACTACAACTTCAGATTTCAAGATATACTACAAAACTGTAGTAATCAAAAGATTATGGTGCCAACACAAAAATAGACACATAGACCAATGGAACAGGATTAGCCCAGGAATAAACCCATACTAATATGGCTAATTAATCAATGCTGAAATAGGTAAGAATATACAAAGGGAAAAAGGTTTCTCTACAAATGGTACTTATGATTCTGGACAGCAACACAAAAAAGAATAAAATAGGAACATTTTCTTACACCATATACAAAAATACACTCAAAATTCAATAAAGACTCAAATGTGAACCTTGAAATAATAAAACTCCTTAAAGAAAACATAAGCAGTAATCTCTTGGATATTGATCTTAGTGACATTTTTCTAGCTATATCTCTTTCAGCAAGAAAAAAATGAAAGCAAAATTGACTATTGGAACTACATGAAAATAACACTTCCAAACAGAGATGGAAATCAACAAAACAAAAAGGCAAACTATTTGAATAGGAGAAGATACTTGCAAGTGATATATCTGGTAGGTCGTTGACACCAAAAATACATTAAAAACTTATGGAATTCAGCACCAAAGGGGGAAAAAAATTCAAATAAGGAACTAGCAGAGGACTAAATAGACATTTTTTCCAAAGACACACAGTTGCCAACAGACATATGAAAAGATGCTCAAAATCACTAACCATCAGGGAAAGGCAAAAAAAAAAAAAAAAAAAAAAAAAAAATCAAAAAAGATGAGAAATAACAAAATTGGCAAGTATATAGAGAAAAGGGAATCCTTATGCACTGTTAGAACGTAAATTGTAACTACCATGGAAAATAACATGGAGTTTCTTTAAAATATTATAACAGATACCATATGATCCAGTAATGCCCCTACAACTTATTTACCCAAAGAAAATGATAACACTAACTTGAAAAGATATATGCATCCCTATGTTTATTGAAGCAATATTTATAATAACCAAAATGTGGAAGCAACCTTAATCTTTACCAATAGATGGATAAAGAGATGTGGTATACAAAACAGAATATTAGTCAGCCATAAAAAGAATGAGATCTTACTTATAGATCTTATTTGCTAAAACACTGATGGGCCTAGAAGGAACTATGTTAGGTGAAATAAGTAAGAGAAATGCATATGATTTCACTTATATGTGCAATCCAAAACCAAAACAAAACATTATGAGCAAACAGAAACAGAAAAATACAGAGAACAAACTGATGGTTGCTAGCTGTTAGGATGGTGAGGTGATGGGCAAAATGGATGAATAAGGATAAGTACAGGCTTCCAGTTATTCAATGATTAAGCCATCGGGATAAAAAAAAATTACAGCATAAGGAATATAGTCTATGGGATGATTATAGGACTGTGAGGTGACAGATGCTAGCTACACTTGTGGTGAAAATAGCCTATGTATAGAGTTGTTGAACACTAGGTATACACCTAAAACTAATGTAACATTGTGTGTTAACTATTCTTTTTTTTTTAAATTATATGCATATATTCATTTTTTTAATTTTTTATTTTTTTATAAACATGTATTATTATCCCCAGGGGTACAGGTCTGTGAATCGCCAGGTTTACACACTTCACAGCACTCACCAAAGCACATACCCTCCCCAATGTCCATAATCCCACCCCCTTCTCCCAACCCCCCTCCCCCCAGCAACCCTCAGTTTGTTTTGTGAGATTAAGAGTCACTTATGATTTGTCTCCCTCCCAATCCCATCTTCTTTCATTGATTCTTCTCCTACCCATTTAAGCCCCCATGTTGCATCACCATTTCCTCATATCAGGGAGATCATATGATAGTTATCTTTCTCTGCTTGACTCATTTCGCTAAGCATGATACGCTCTAGTTCCATCCATGTTGTCCCAAATGGCAAGATTTCATTTCTTTTGATGGCTGCATAGTATGCCATTGTGTATATATACCACATCTTCTTGATCCATTCATCTGTTGATGGACATCTAGGTTCTTTCCATAGTTTGGCTATTGTGGACATTGCTGCTATAAACATTCGGGTGCACGTGCCCCTGTGGATCACTACGTTTGTATCTTTAGGGTAAATACCCAGTAGTGCAATTGCTGGGTCATAGGGAAGTTCTATTTTCAACATTTTGAGGAACCTCCAGGCTGTTTTCCAGAGTGGCTGCACCAGCTTGCAATCCCACCAACAGTGTAGGAGGGTTCCCCTTTCCCTGCATCCTCGCCAGCATCTATCATTTCCTGACTTGTTGATTTTAGCCATTCTGACTGGTGTGAGGTGATATCTCATTGTGGTTTTGATTTGTATTTCCCTGATGCCGAGTGATATGGAGCACTATTTCATGTGTCTGTTGGCCATCTGGATGTCTTCTTTGCAGAAATGTCTGTTCATGTCCTCTGCCCATTTCTTGATTGGATTATTTGTTCTTTGGGTGTTGAGTTTGCTAAGTTCTTTATAGATTCTGGACACTAGTCCTTTATCTGATATGTCGTTTGCAAATATCTTCTCCCATTCTGTCAGTTGTCTTTTGATTTTGTTAACTGTTTCCTTTGCTGTGCAAAAGATTTTGATCTTGATGAAATCCCAATAGTTCATTTTTGCCCTTGCTTCCCTTGCCTTTGGCGTTGTTCCTAGGAAGATGTTGCTGCAGCTGAGGTTGAAGAGGTTGCTGCCTGTGTTCTACTCAAGGATTTTGATGGATTCCTTTCGCACATTGAGGTCCTTCATCCATTTTGAGTCTATTTTTGTGTGTGCTGTAAGGAAATGGTCCAATTTCATTTTTCTGCATGTGGCTGACCAATTTTCCCAGCACCATTTATTGAAGAGGCTGTCTTTTTTCCATTGGACATTCTTTCCTGCTTTGTTGAAGATTAGTTGACCATAGAGTTGAGGGTCTATTTCTGGGCTCTCTATTCTGTTCCATTGATCTAGTGTCTGTTTTTGTGCCAGTACCATGCTGTCTTGATGATGACAACTTTGTAATAGAGCTAGAAGTCCAGAATTGTGATGCCACCAAGGCTGGCTTTCTTTGTCAATATCCCTTTGGCTATTCGAGGTCTTTTCTGGTTCTATTTCTTTGAAAAAGATGGATGGTACTTTGATAGGAATTGCATTAAATGTGTAGATTGCTTTAGGTAGCATAGACATTTTCACAATATTTATTCTTCCAATCCAGGAGCATGGAACACTTTTCCATTTCTTTCTGTCTTCCTCAATTTCTTTCATGAGTACTTTATAGTTTTCTGAGTATAGATTCTGTGTCTCTTTGGTTAGGTTTATTCCTAGGTATCTTATGGTTTGGGGTGCAGTTGTAAATGGGATTGACTCCTTAATTTCTCTTTCTTCTGTCTTGCTGTTGGTGTAGAGAAATGCAACTGATTTCTGTGCATTGATTTTATATCCTAACACTTTACTGAATTCCTGTATAAGTTCTAGCAGTTTTGGAGTGGAGTCTTTTGGGTTTCCCACATATAGTATCATATCATCTGCGAAGAGTGATAATTTGACTTCTTCTTTGCCGATTTGGATGCCTTTAATTTCCTTTTGTTGTCTGATTGCTGAGGCTAGGACCTCTAGTACTATGTTGAATAGCAGTGGTGATAATGGACATCCCTGCCGTGTTCCTGACCTTAGCAGAAAAGCTTTCAGTATTTCTCCATTGAGAATAATATTTGCAGTGGGTTTTTCATAGATGCCTTTGATGATATTGAGGTATGTGCCCTCTATCCCTACACTTTGAAGAGTTTTGATCAGGAAGGGATGCTGTACTTTGTCAAATGCTTTTTCAGCATCTACTGAGAGTATCATATGGTTCTTGTTCTTTCTTTTATTGATGTGTTGTATCACATTGACTGATTTGCAGATGTTGAACCAACCTTACAGCCCTGGAATAAATCCCACTTGGTCGTGGTGAATAATCCTTTTAATGTACTGTTGAATCCTATTGGCTAGTATTTTGGTGAGAATTTTCACATCTGTGTTCATCAAGGATATTGGTCTATAGCTCTCTTTTTTGATGGGATCCTTGTCTGGTTTTGGGATCGAGGTGATGCTGGCCTCATAAATTGAGTTTGGAAGTTTTCCTTCCATTTCTATTTTTTGAAACAGTTTCAGGAGAATAGGAATTAGTTCTTCTTTAAATGTTTGGTAGAATTCCCCCGGGAAGCCATCTGGCCCTGGGCTTTTGTTTGTTTGGAGATTTTTAATGACAATTTCAATCTCCTTACTGGTTATGGGTCTGTTCAGGCTTTCTACTTCTTCCTGGTGCAGTTGTGGTAGTTTATATGTTTCTAGGAATGCATCCATTTCTTCCAGATTGTCAAATTTGTTGGCGTAGAGTTGCTCATAGTATGTTCTTATAACAGTTTGTATTTCTTTGGTGCTAGTTGTGATCTCTCCTCTTTGATTCATGATTTTATTTATTTGGGTCCTTTCTCTTTTCTTGTTGATAAGTCTGGCCAGGGGTTTATCAATTTTATTAATTCTTTCAAAGAACCAGCTCCTAGTTTCATTGATTTGCTCTATTGTCTTTTTGGTTTCTATTTCATTGATTTCTGCTCTGATCTTTATGATTTCTCTTCTCCTGCTGGGCTTAGGGTTTCTTTCTTGTTCTTTCTCCAGCTCGTTTAGGTGTAGGGTTAGGTTGTGTACCTGAGACCTTTCTTGTTTCTTGAGAAAGGCTTGTACCGCTATATATTTTCCTTTTAGGACTGCCTTTGTTGTCTCCCACAAATTTTGAATCGTTGTATTTTCATTATCATTTGTTTCCATGATTTTTTTCAATTCTTCTTTAATTTCCCGGTTGACCCATTCATTCTTTAGAAGGATGCTGTTTAGTCTCCATGTATTTTGGTTCTTTCCAAACTTCCTATTGTGGTTGAGTTCTAGCTTCAGAGCATTGTGGTCTGAAAATATGCAGGGAATGATCCCAATCTTTTGATACCAGTTGAGTCCTCATTTAGGACCGAGAATGTGATCTATTCTGGAGAATGTTCCATGTGCACTAGAGAAGAATGTGTATTCTGTTGCTTTGGGATGAAATGTTCTGATTATATCTGTGATGTCTATCTGGTCCAGTGTGTCGTTTAAGGCCTTTATTTCCTTGCTGATCTTTTGCTTGGATGATCTGTCCATTTCAGTGAGGGGAGTGTTAAAGTTCCCTACTATTATTGTACTATTGTTGATGTGTTTCTTTGATTTTGTTATTAATTGGTTTATATAGTTGGCTGCTCCCACGTTGGGGGCATAGTTATTTAAAATCGTTAAATCTTCTTGTTGGACAGACCCTTTGAGTATGATATAGTGTCCTTCCTCATCTCTTATTATAGTCTTTGGCTTAAAATCTAATTGATCTGATATAAGGATTGCCACTCCTGCTTTCTTCTGATGTCCATTAGCATGGTCAGTTCTTTTCCACCCCCTCACTTTAAATCTGGAGGTGTCTTCGGGCTTAAAATGAGTTTCGTGGAGGCAACATATAGATGGGTTTTGTTTTTTTTATTCATTCTGATACCCTGTGTCTTTTGATTGGGGCATTTAGCCCATTAACATTCAGGGTAACTATTGAAAGATATGAATTTAGTGCCATTGTATTGCCCCTAAGTTGACTGTTACTGTATATGGTCTCTGTTCCTTACTGATCTAACACTTGTAGGCTCTCTCTTTGCTTAGAGGACCCCTTTCAATATTTCCTGTAGATCTGGTTTGGTGTTTGCAAATTCTTTCTGTTTTAGTTTGTCCTTGAAGCTTTTAATCTCTCCTTCTATTTTCAATGATAGCCTAGCTGGATATAGTATACTTGGCTGCATGTTTTTCTCATTTAGTGCTCTGAAAATATCATGCCAGCTCTTTCTGGCCTGCCAGGTCTCTGTGGATAAGTCAGCTGCCAATCTAATATTTTTACCATTGTATGTTACAGACCTCTTTTCCCGGGCTGCTTTCAGGATTTTCTCTTTGTCACTAAGACTTGTAAATTTTACTATTAGGTGACGGGGTGTGGGCCTATTCTTATTGATATTGAGGGTTGTTCTCTGAACCTCCTGAATTTTGATGCTCATTCCCTTTGCCATATTGGGGAAATTCTCCCCAATAATTCTCTCCAGTATACCTTCTGCTCCCCTCTCTCTTTCTTCTTCTTCTGGAATCCCAGTTATTCTAATATTGTTTCGTCTTATGGTGTCACTTATCTCTCGAATTCTCCCCTCGTGGTCCAGTAGCTGTTTGTCCCTCTTTTGCTCAGCTTCTTTATTCTCTGTCATTTGGTCTTCTATATCACTAATTCTTTCTTCTGCCTCATTTATCCTAGCAGTGAGAGCCTCCATTTTTGATTGTACCTCCTTAATATCTTTTTTGATTTCAGCTTGGTTAGATTTTAGTTCTTTTATTTCTTCAGAAAGGGCTTTTATATCTCCCGAGAGGGTTTCTCTAATATCTTCCATGCCTTTTTCAAGCCCGGCTAGAACCTTGAGAATTGTCATTCTGAACTCTAGATCTGACATATTACCAATGTCTGTATTGATTAGGTCCCTAGCCTTTGGTACTGCCTCTTGTTCTTTTTTTTGTGGTGTATTTTTCCGCCTTGTCATTTTGTCCAGACAAGAGTATATGAAAAAGCAAGTAAAATACTAAAAGTGTGGCAACAAGCCCAAGAAAATATGGTCTAACCAAATCAGAAGAGATCCCAAATCGTGAGGGGGGAGAAACGGGATAAAATGAAGTTCAAAAAGAAAGAAAAAAAAAAAAAGAAAAAAGAAAAAAATTTAAAAGGAAAACGAATAAAGAACAATATAAAAAGGAAAATATATATATATTAGATAAACTAGTTAGAAAACATTAAAAAAGAAAAGGTAAAATTTAAAAAAAATTTAGCAGAAGATGAGAAAAAAAAATGAAAAAGAAAAAAATTAAATTAACTGCAAGACTAAAAAAAAAAAATCACAAGGAAAAAAAAAAAACAAAAGAAAAAAAAATCACAGGGAGAAAGCCATGAGTTCTGTGCTTTGCTTTCTCCTCCTCTGGAATTCTGCTGCTCTCCTTGGTATTGAAACCGCACTTCTTCGTAGGTGAACTTGGTCTTGGCTGGATTTCTTGTTGATCTTCTGGGGGAGGGGCCTGGTGTAGCGATTCTCAAGTGTCTTTGCCCCAGGCGGAATTGCACCGCCCTTACCAGGGGCCGCGCTGAGTAATCCACTGGGGTTTGCTTTCTCAAGCTTTTGTTCCCTGAGCGCTGGAGGACGGGAATACAAATGGCAGCCTCCTGGTCTCTGGCCCGGAGGAGCCGAGAGCCCAGGGCCCCACTCCTCAGTGCGCCCTCAGAGAACAGCGCCCAGTTACTCCCGTCTTCCTGACCTCTGGCCGCGCTCCGAGCTCACTGAGCCTGCGACCGGTTCAAGTTAACCCCGAGCTGCGAGCTTACTGTCGGCTCTGTCTCTGTAGCCGGCTTTCCTTTTCCAATACGAGCAAGCTCTGCGACACTCAGATACCCCCAATCCTTCTGTGACCCTGCGAGACCTGAGGCCACGCTGACCCCGCGTGGGCTTCGCCCTGGTTTAGCCTCTGGAGTGATGTCCCTCAACGGAACGGACTTTTAAAAGTCCTGATTTTGTGCTCCGTTGCTCCGCTGCTTGTCGGGAGCCAGCCCCTCCCCCCGGGGTCTAGCTTCCCGTCGCTTTGGATTCACTTCTCCGCGGGTCCTACATTTCAGAAAGTGGTTGTTTTTCTGTTTCCAGAATTGCTGTTCTTCTTCTCTTCGATCGCTCTGGCTTTATAGATACAAGATTTTCTTTGCTCATTCACCAATGGGCAGATGGATGTTCTCAGCTTCCACTTTGCAAATTAGTGCATTCTTATAAACAACAAAAACTTCTTTCTCAGTTCTGGAGGGTGAATATCCAAGATCAGTGTGCCACCATGTTGGGTTTTCTTCCAGACTGCAGACTGCCTACTTCTCTCACTCTGTCTTCACAAGGTGCAAATCTGTGTTAACTATCCTTAAACACACACACAGAACACACACACACACAAATAAACAGACCAAAAAAAAAAAAAAAAAAAGAAAAAAGAAAAGAGAAAAGAAAACCAAAACCAAAACCAAACAAACAACAAAAAAAAAAAAAAAAAAAAAAAAAATCCTAACAAACAAAAATCCAAGACCAAATTCTTTCACAGGTGAATTCTACCAAACATTTAAAAAATTGATATCCATCCATAAAACTATCCCCAAAATGGAAGAGGAAGCAATGCTTCCAAATTCATTTTAAAAGGTCAACATTACTCTCATACCCAAATCAAAGACATTACAAAAAAATAAAATTAAGACCAATACCCCTGATGAAATTATGTAAAAATCCTTAACCAACACATATTTAACAACAGATTACAATAATAATTCACAACACAGTTTATTGCGGGTATGCAAAAAATGGCTTAATATTTGCAAATAAATCAATATGACACACTACATCAGATAAATGAAAGAAAATTATATGATTATCTCAATAGATTCAGAAAAAGCATTTGACAAAATCTAACTTCTTATCATAAATACTCTTTAAAAAGTTTGTTTATAGAAAACATACCTCATAGAAACCACATATGACAAATACGCAGCTAACAACATAATTAAGATAACAATTCTATTCACAATTGCACCAAAAAGAATAAAATACCTAGTAGGGAAAAGATCTATACTCCAAAAACTATAAAACATTAATGAAAGAAATTGAAAATTATATAAACAAATGGAAAAACATTCCATGCTCTTGGATTGGAAGCATTAATATTGTTAAAATGTCCATGTTACCCAAAGCAATCTATAGATTCAATGCAATGGTTGTCAAAATACCAACAGTATTTTTCACAGAGCTAGAAGAAAGAATTCTAAAATTTATATGGAACTACATAAGACACTAATAGCCAAATTATTATTGTTAAATTTTATTTTAATAAAAATGAACAAAGCTGAAGGTATTATGCTCCCAGATTTCAAACCAGACTACAAAGCCATAGTAATCAAAACACTGTAGTATTGGCACAGATAGACACATAGATCAGTGAAACATAATAGATTGCCCAGAAATGACCTCACATTTGTATGGTTAATTAATCTATGACAAAGAAGTCAACAATATTCAATGGGGAAAAATCACCTCTTCAATAAATGGCTCTGGATAAAACTGAGCAGCAGAGTGCAGAAGAAAGGAACCAAAACACTATCTTACACCATATGCAAAGGTTTTTTGTTTTTGTTTTTGTTTTTTTTCCAAATGGATTAAAACCTAAGTGTAAACAATGAAAATACAGAAAGGGAAATTAGAGAATTGATTCCATTTATTATAGCACCAAGAACCATAAGATATCTGGGAATAAACCTAACCAAAGAGATAAAGGATCTGTACTTGAGGAACTATAGAACACTCATGAAAGAAATTGAAGAAGACACAAAAAGATGGAAGACTGTTCCATGCTCAAGGATCAGAAAAAAATATTGTTAAAATGTCTATACTGCCTAGAACAATCTATACTTTCAATGCCATTCCAATCAAAATTCCACCAGCATTTTTTTAAAGATTTTATTTTTATTCATTTGACTGATGGAGAGAGATCACAAGTAGGCAGAGAGGCAGGCAGAGAAAGGAAGGGAAGCAGGCTCCCCGCTGAGCAGAGTCCGATGTGGGGCTCGATCCCAGGACCCTGGAATCATGACCTGAGCCGAAGGCAGAGCCTTTAACCCACTGAGCCACCCAGGCACCCCTCCACCAGCAGTTTTCAAAGAGCTGAAGCAAACAATCCTAAAATTTGTATGGAATCAGAAGAAACCTCAAATTGCTAAGGAATTGTTGAAAGAGAAAAACAAAACTGGGGACATCATGTTGCCTGATTTCAAGCTTTACTACAAAACTGTGATCACCAAGACAGCATGGTACTGGCATAAAAACAGACACATAGACCAGTGGAACAGAGTAGAGAGCCCAAATATGGACCTTCAACTCTATGGTCAAATAATCTTTGACAAAGCAGGAGAAAATATACAGTGGAAAAAAGACGGTTTCTTCACAAAATGGTGGCGGGATAATTGGACAGCTATGCATAGAAGAATGAAACTCGACCATTCTCTTACACCATACACAAAGATAAATTCGAAATGGATAAAAGACCTCAACATGAGACAGGAATCCATCAGAATCCTAGAGGAGAACATAGGCAGTAACCTCTTCGACATAGGCCACAGCAACTTCTTTCAAGATATGTCTCCAAAGGCAAAGGAAAAAAAAAGCAAAAATGAATTTTTGAGACTTCATCAAGATCAAAAGCTTCTGCACAGCAAAGGAAACAGTCAACAAAACAAAGAGGCAGCCCACGGAATGGGAGAAGATATTCACAAATGACAATACAAAGAGCTGATATCCAAGACCTATAAAGAACTCCTCAAACTCAACACACACAAAACAGATAATCACGTTAAAAAATGGGCAGAAGATTTGAACAGACACTTCTCCAATAAAGACATGCAAATGGCTAACAGACACATTAAAAAATGTTCATCATCACTAGCCATCAGGGAGATTCAAATCAAAACCACATTGAGATATCACCTTACACAAGTTAGAATGGCCAAAATTAACAAGATAGTAAACAACAAGTGTTGGAGAGGATGTGGAGAAAGGGGAAACCTCTTACACTGTTGGTGGGAATGCAAGTTGGTACAGCCACTTTGGAGAACACTGTGGAGATTCCTTAAGAAATTAAAAATAGAGCTACCCTATGACCCTGCAATTGTACTATTGGGTATTTACCCCCAAAGATACAGATGTAGTGAAAAGAAGGGCCATCTGTACCCCAGTGTTCATAGCAGCAATGGCCACAGTCTCCATACTGTGTAAAGAACCAAGATGCCCTTAAATGGATGAATGGGTAAGGAAGATGTGGTCCATATATACTATGGAGTATGCCTCCGTCGGAAAGGATGAATACCCAACTTTTGTATCAACATGGATGGGACTGGAAGAGATTATGTTGAATGAAATAAGTCAAGCAGAGAGAGTCAATTATCATATGGTTTCACTTATTTGTGGAGCATAAGGAATAACATGGAGGACATGGGGAGATGGAAAGGAGAAGAGAGTTGAGGGAAATTGGAGGGGGAGAGGAACTATGTGAGACTGTGGACTCTGAAAAACAATCTGAGGGTTTTGGAGGGGTGGTGCATGGGAGGTTGAGTGAGCCTGATGGTGGTATTTTGGCGGGCACATCTTGCATGGAGCATTGGGTGTGGGGCATAAACAATGAATTCTGGAACACTAAAAGAAATTTAAAAAATAAATAAAAATAAAAATAAAAAACCCTTAGTGTAAAAAACCAAAATTCCTAAAAGAAAACATAACCAGTAAACTCCTGGACACTGGTATCAGCAATATATTTCTGGAAGTGTTTTTTCAAACAAGGGAAACAAAACCAATGAGACTATATTAAACTAAAAAGTTTTGCTCGCAAACAACACTATAAACAAAACAAAAATAAAACATACTAAAGATATTTGCAAACAATATATTTGAAAAGGGGTTAATATCTAAAATATATAAAGAATGTATATATAACTCAACACCAAATAATCTAATTAAAAAACGAGCAGAGAATCTGCATAGTTTTCCAAAGGAAATATATAGATGTCCAATGGACACATGAAAAGATGTTCAAAAGCACCAATCATCAGAAAAACGAGGATCATAACTACAATGAACTATTACCTCACACCAGTCAGACTGACCAGTTTCAAAAAAACAAAAATAATGTGTTGGCAGGAATGCAAAGAAAGAAAACCCTGGTGCACTGTTGGTAGGAATGTAGATTGGTGCAGTCACTATGGAAAAACAGTACAGGATACCTCAAAAATTAAATAGTAATGCCATACCATCCAGAAATTCTATTACTGAGTATTTATGCAAAGAAAATAAAAACACTAATTTGAAAAGATATATGCATCATATGTTTATTGGAGTATTATTTACAATAGCCAAAATGTGAAAGCATCTTAAATGTTTATCAATAGATGAGTGGGTAAAGCAGGTATGGCATATATATAAATGGAATATTACTTAGATATAAAAATGTATTGTATCTTGACAACATAGATGGACCTAGATGGTATGCTCTGTGAAATGTCAGACAGAGAATGATAAATACCAAATTATTTCACTTATACATAAAATCTAAAAACAAGAAAAATTTAAAAATAAGCACAATACAGAGACATACTCATAAATATAGAAAACAGGTGTTTGCTAGAAAAAAGAGGGATGGATGATGGGAAAAATCAGGAAGGTGACAAGAAAATATAAACTCAATTATGAAATAAACAAGTCATGGGGATAAAAAGAACAGTATACTGACTATAGTCAACTCTATTGTAGTAACTTTGTGTGGTGACAGATCATAACTATACCAACTAGGGTAAGCATTTGTAATGTATGCAATTATGAATCACTATGTATATTGTATATCAAAAATATTTTGATTTAAAAACAAAAACCTAAAAATCCCTTATTAACTTAAGGACAATTATTGTTATAAGGAGAGTGGTTCACTATGATTTCTTAATAAAAAGCATTTATTTTTAAAAAGACATCAAACTGACCTCACAATTTAAAATGTCAACTATCTCAGTGTCTCTCATATAATCAACATTGTCCAATCTCTGTGTAACAAAGTAAAACACACAACTGACAGATTAAACTAGCTCAAACACGTATAAGCATAATGTGGGTAAAATTTTACCCCAAAGTATATGAATATTCAATAATGTAAGGTGTACAACTTTTATCAGCAAGATGAAATCAGAACAAGCCTAGGAATCTCTAGTTATTTCCACAATAACAGCTGAATTTTTAATCAGTTGCTTCAGTGATTTAAAACACTTTGGGGTGCCTGGGTGGCTCAGATGGTTGAGCATTCAACTTTTGATTTTAGCTCAGTTCATCCTCTCTGGGTCCTGGGGTTGAGCCCTACGTCAGGCTCCCGGTTCAACAGGGAGTCTTCTCAGAATTCTCTCTCCCTCTCCCTCTGCCCCTCCCCACTAGTTCCTCTTTCTTCCTCTCTCTCTCTCTCTCTCTCTAAAATAAATATGTAAATCTTAAAAAAAATTTAATTTTTATCTTGTTACTCTAATAGAATTCAAATTTTCCATTTAAAAGACTTAAAGTTTAGGTGTGTCTGGGTGGTTCAGTCAGTTAAGCATCTGACTCCAGCTCTGGTCGAAGCATCTGACTCCAGCTCTGGTTGTGTTCTCAGGGGTTTGGGATCCATCCCCGACAATAGGCTCCACACACAGAAGGGAGTATGCTTCTCTCTCTCCCTCTGCCCTTCCTCCTGCTTCTGCTCTTTCTCTCAAATAAATAAAATTTAAATTTCTTTTTAATTTTTCAAAAAAGTTAAGGTTTACATTTTATTTCACATCCCAGAAAATAACACTATGTTTTTCCAGTAAAAGAGTATCTTAAATACTCCCTGGGGATTAAAAAGAAATCTCATTTTGTAGTCAACGCACTTAAGGGAGCATATAAAACTCTCATTAAATAAACACTTGAAGCTCTACTTCATTTCACACAGTTCTAGGAAGGTAAGAATGGACCCAGTAGTGTTTTAAACTCAAAACTATCCAAGACATTAAATAAATTCTAACTCAAAGGCAACTAATACTTCAAAATCTCCATAATGCTTGATATATGGAATTCTTGAAAAGAGATCTAAATTTTGGGCTTGGTACATATTTTTCTTCAGTATATTTTGATCCTGTCTGGAATTTGCAAAAAATTAGGGTATTTGCCCATTGCAGTACATCCAACAGAAGAGATTTCGTATCCAAAGAGGGCATACATTCCCCACCAGTTGCTCCTATTTAATAAGAACCAAACATGTTAACTTTGATTTACTCCTTTGTTTGAGAATTTTACCTCGGCCCAGAGTTCCTAAACTATGATATGTGATTATAATTTTTGTGACTAACATCCAAATAAATGAAAAAAATTTTTTCAAATAAAGACCCAACAAACATATATTTTCACTGACTAAAAATAGTTCTCAACTCTTCTCACCAGTCAACACAAAATCCATAAACTAATTTTGTCCATTCAAATTGTTATAACAGAATACCACAGATTAGATGGCTTACAAGTATCTGTCTATTTATCTATCTATCTATTCAATCATAGTTCTGGAGGCTGGTAGTCAGGGACCAGATTGCCAACATGGTTGAGCGAGGGCCCTTCTTGTATCCTCACATGACAGAAGGGGCTAGCTATGAGCTCTTCTTTACTAGAACATTAACCCTATTCATGATTGCTTATCCTTATGACCAATTTACCTCCCAAGCCTCACCTATTCATACCAATATCCTTGGTGGTTAGGATTTCAACATATTCAAATAATAAGCAAATATCTGTAAATAATACCTCTTTTATGGCTAAGTAAAACTTGTACAAAGATGAAATATATAGTCTGTTATAAAAAGAAAGGCAAACAGTTAACTAAAGTTTACCAAACAACACCTTTAATCTTATTCTTCTAATTAGGGTGCCTGCAGGCTGACAGAGATATTCTCCAGCAGGGTACTGCCAGAAGCTTGTGGGAAGATTTCCTGCTGAGTCCTGAATCCATGTAGACACTGTATTCTTTTCAGGATCTTTGAAATTATTGTCTGCTTTCTTTCCTTTCTTTGCCTGCTTGTCATGGAGGTACATTCTCACAAATCAGGCCTGCTGAAAAGAAACAGTTTTCTCCAGTTTTGACCCCCACAAGTAGATTAACCCAACAATCACCCACTACTTTCCAACTTCTCCTTGGGGAAGTCACCTCTTTCTACTATCTCTATGAGAAACATCTCTGTAGCCACTGACAAGAGAGTTTAGTCCTATGCAGTGTCATCTGGGGAGGGGGACGGCTTTAGTAGAGTTCCTCTCTGTCCACTGCTTCCAAACTCATTTTTATTCTGCTCAAATGGCAATGCTGAAATTTCCACTATGACAGGCTGGACTTTTATAAATTTTATCTCACCTGTGTGTTTCTGTCCAGACAGCACATTCCAGGTTTTTTCCTTGACCAAAGCAGGTGGAGGAGAGACAGGTTTACTCCCTTGGATCCATTCTTACTGAGGTCTTGTTTGTTTATATTCTGATGCACAGATGAGCAAAGGTTCTCTTGGATTCCTCCCAGGTGCTAAGGTCCTCTTTTTTAATGTATGGATGTCTAATTCATTGTTTAAAAAAAGGAGAGGGGGGATAAATGAGCAGTATCTATGCCACCATGTTGCTGACATCACCACCCACACTATATTTAATTCATCTTTCTCTTTTTTCAAATATTATTTTGCCTTCTCTTTCTAACAATACTCCCTAATAGATGAAACACTTTATTTGTAGATATAAAATATCTCTGAGTTATTCATTAATCTAATAAAGCTACAAATGGCTACTGATGTTTGTATACTTGTAAAATGATTTAAATAGGTTCAAACGTCTTTCTGGAACCTGAGGTAATTCAAGTATTCCGTAATATGTTTCAATGTTGAGAAAATAGTATGGGGCCAGGACAATGGTATGAGCAAAAGTTCTGAAGATAAAGTGCTTCTACTGTGTGCAGGGAGCACATAAGATAGGGATAAAAAAATACAGTCCTATTTATTCATATTAAAGAGTAATTAAGAGATGAAACTTGATGGAGTTGATGGAGCCAGAATAGGAGAACTTTTATCCAGTTGCCATGGTCTTTAGAATTGAGAAAGTCTTGTTGCTAAGCAGCTCAATCTAGAACACAATCGAATGATAGAAGAAAGGGAGGGGATTGTTATTTCTCTTTTTTATAAAAAGTTTCAGATCAAAGTCTTTGTACATGAAGAGGTAGTTTGTACTACCTCTATGATAGGGCTATATTAAAAAAAGATAGTGGGAACCATTTATTCTACTGTAGGTAAGTCTTTCAAGAATTTAGCTATAAAGGAGAGAAGCACTACTATTTGTGCATACGTAAATGCTCACACGCAAACATACACATCACATGATTCTTTGCCAATTTTTTAATCTTCAAGAGGATCTGTGACCTGGATTATGTCTTATTCTCATCTATTTTAGTTGGTTAAATGAACAAAATTGTATTTTTAATGGGTTTTAACTCATAGTTTGGGAAAAATTGATAGACTATAAATGGGAGTGAGAGTGGAGGTAGATAGAGTTAATACTTGGGAAAGGAAAAAAATGAATTGTAAAAGATGATATATGACCATCTACTTGGAAGTCTCTGTACTATTATGGCACTTTATGACATTATTAGTGAAAATGGTTATTAAGAAAGGAATTAAGTTTTGAATAAGAATAAGAGTTGTGGTTAATGGTTTAATATCTAAGAGTCAGAACAATGGAGGATGATAAGGGTTAGGAGTAGGGTTATGGTTAGGATTACAGTTAGAGTTTGATATTAGATACAGGTGATACCAAAATATAATGCTTAGCCATAGACCAATGGCTAAATGTTGAAAATGAGTCATAAAACTAAAATAAACAAGGAGTTACATGGGTTGTCCACATGCTCACCAATTCCAAAATGTGAGTAAAATCACATTAATAAATCAGACACCTGGGGTGCCTGGGTGGCTCGGTGGGTTAAAGCCTCTGCCTTTGGCTCCGGTCATGATCTCAGGGTCTTGGGATCGAGCCCCACATCGGGCTCTCTGCCCAGCAGGGAGCCTGCGTCCTCCTCTTTCACTCTCTGCCTGCCTCTCTGCCTACTTGTGATCTCTGTCAAATAAATAAAATCTTAAAAAAAAAAAAATCAGACACCTAATTTCTTGAGGTTTATGTAGTATTGACATGGGTGTTGGTGTATGAGTAATAATAATAATGCAAGCTAAATAGTGATCTAATGAGATGGCTACCAGTCTAGTGGTTTGGAAGTGACTTTGGCAATCAGTGGAAATTGAGACCAGTCATCTGTTCTGTATGCCATACAGGAATACTGAGAATGAAAATATTTCTCTCTCTGTCTGGCTTTGAATTGTTGACTGGTATGTTTAGTAAAATGAAGTAGGAATAAGGAACTTTCCCTTAGAAAGTGAGAGTAGAGGGATCTTTGTTTTTCATGAAAGGAAGTTTCCATAGGTAACACAATGATTCTGCAGAAAAGATGTCAGGTATAAGGAGTATGAGATCATAGGTCCTTAATCATGCCTCTTTTACTTTTATGTTACCTACTATGGGAGGTGATTTGATCAGTTTACATTAGATAAGTACAAATAGACAAATAGATAAATAGCTGACTTCACTTTTCTGGTTTTTCAACCAGAGAAAGAGTTCTTGGTTTCATTACCTCAAGCATTCACATTACTTTAATGATCTCATAAAGTCTGTGATATTCTCACTAGACAATAAAAATAAACAATGTATATATAAAATATTGAAATTTTACAAATTTCTAATGTGTAGCTTTGGCCCAAGCACTCTGTCCAAACTTAAGACCATTAATATTTCCAGACCATTAGTCTCACAACATATATGTTCATTTATATTTTCTGAATGTGTTGCACCATTATCTTGCTTCTATTATTCATATAAAATGTGTATATGTAATTTTATTTATGAAATAAATACATTTTACCATCAAACCCAGGAAGAAGTTATCTTGCAATCTTATAAATTCAGGTTTTGATGCCAATATTTGTGAAAACAACTGATGCTTTGGTCCTTGCAGTTTCACAGGCTTAGATGAAAAGAGGAATGCAGGAAAGAGACAGGATAATTAATAATTTGGCACATGGAAGCGTATATTACAGACAATGAGAAAAAATAATAATATATGTGAGTAATCTTTATATCTTGCCTGAGTAATGTATGTGACTAAATAATTTATCATTTGAAAGTGAAAGGAAGACCTATATAGTGATATTCACATCCAGCCCATACGTATAAATTGAGACTGCTACATTAAAACGTGATAGGTGTTCATGCTACCATTAATACAGTTTTGTTTGAAGTATTTACTGTGAAAATGTTGGCACACATTCCTATATTTACAGAACAATATAAGAATCAATATGTGTCCTTCATCTAGAGTCAACCTATGGCCGATCACCAATATTTTGTTACACAGTCCCACTCTGCCTTACCATTAAGAGAAAACTCAATGCAGTATACTGAGCCATGATCCAAACACTAACCCATTTTAACTCATAGCCTTCTCTTTACCCTCCACCTTGACTTGCTTTTATCTCCCACCCCTGTCTCTGCCCTTCTATCTTTTTTCTTTTAGTGTTGCTGTTCTGATGGTGTGACGGCTAGAAGACAGATCTTAAATATCAACACTTTATTTATCAGCATATATCCAGCTCAGAGGGAGGAGGCAGAGAGTAATGTTTCCTGACCTGCTCTGGTTTGTTCTCACCAATGGCTGAATATGGTGGCTCCAGAATGCCTGTGGGTGAGGTCCTGGTACATGTGAGGATCACTGTCCCCATTCTTTGGCTGAGGGTGTTTCTGCTCCTTTATGGATGGTCCCATATTGGATACTCCTATCGCCATGGTCCCCCAGAAGTGGTGATTCCTTTGAGGATGACAGGCACTGGCGCTGTCAAGAAGCCTCCAGGCTGGATCTCTTACTGTCTGCATCTTGGAGGCCAGAGACATGTTTTCCATATAAAGATCAAGAAGCTTTTGCTGTCCAAAAACTTCCCAGTGTTCACATACACAGACCAGGGTGCTCTTTTTGAAGACCAGCCATTTGTCCGGAAAGATTGCTATTACCATGGTTACGTGGAGGGGGATCCGGATTCACTGGTTTCTCTGAGTACCTGTTTTGGGAACTTTCAAGGAATATTACAGATAAATCACATTGTTTATGAGATTTTGCCCAAAAGCCTTTCTTCCACATTTGAACATCTGGTATTTAAGATATATGATGAGGAGAAACAATTCCCACTCATGAGGTGTGGGTTGACAGATGAAAAAATAGTACAACAAATGAAGTTTCAAGAAAGCAATAATTCCACTTTGCAAAGTGGATATGGAGGTCTGTGGACACACAAGAGATTTGTTGAAATGGCAGTGGTGGTAGACTACCATCGATACGCTTATCGTGAATATAATGTCACAGCTGTGGAACTGGAAGTGATTACCACTATGAACCATGTAAATACCTTCTATCAACCCCTAAATACTGATGTGAGTTTAGTTGGAATAGAGGTCTGGACTAAAGGAAACCCTGTGGAAATAAAGAACATGGATGTACTCATGAATTTATTTTGCGCCTGGAAGGAAAAAGGCTTTAACATCCGTGTGCCCCACGATGCTGCGCATGTTTTTGTAAAAAGAGGATATGGTACATTTGGCATATCTTATGTCAGATCAATATGTAACTACAATACTAATTGTGCAGTGGATACCTTCACAAGTGATGATTTGTTTTTTTTTGCATTTGTTGTGTCACATGAGCTTGGTCATTCTCTGGGTATGGGGCATGATGAGGAAACATGTAAATGTGCAGACAATGGGTGCATAATGTATGCAGCACAGCCATGGTCAACCAAATTCAGCAACTGCAGTTATGCTCAATATTGGCACACTTCTGCAGGATCTAGATGTATCTTCCACCCACCCACTCCAGAGAGAAGCTTCAAGTTTACACGCTGTGGGAATGGCGTGGTTGAAGAAGAAGAAGAGTGTGACTGTGGCTCCTTAAATTTGTGTACAAAAGATCCATGCTGTCAGTTAGACTGTATTCTGAGTCCTGGGGCTACTTGTGCTTTTGGGCTTTGTTGCAAAGACTGCAAATTCATGCCATCGGGTGCTTTATGTAGAGAACAGGCAAATCAATGTGATCTTCCTGAGTGGTGCAATGGGACATCTTATCAATGCCCAGAAGATGTGTATGTGCAAGATGGAGTCGAATGCCCAGGGGGTGGCTACTGCTATGAAAAGAGATGCAATATCCGTGATGAACTGTGTAGCAAAATTTTTGGCCCAAGTGCCAGGAGTGCGAGTCAGATTTGCTACAGTACAGTGAATATTCAAGGAGATCGTTTTGGTAACTGTGGCCTCAAGGGCCATCGATTTACAAAATGTAACACCTCAGATACCCTGTGTGGGAGGGTGCAGTGTAAGGACGTGGCAAAAATCCCCACTCTGAGAGACCATTCTACTCTGCATTGGCTTCACCTCAATGATAATGTATGTTGGGGTATAGACTTCCATCATGGGATGCCCTTGCCTGATCTTGGTGAAGTGAAAGATGGTACAGAGTGTGGTAAAGACCGTATCTGCATCCAAAGGAAGTGTATCCCTTTGGCATATTTGAAAACCAGCTGTTCGCCCGAGACCTGCAATGGGAATGGGATCTGCAACAATAGACATCACTGCCATTGTGGCGATGAGTGGAACCCCCCTGACTGCCAGGTAAGAGGCACAGGAGGCAGTGTTGACAGTGGTCCACCCCCAATAAGAAATAAGACTGGAGTGTCACAGAAGCAGCAGCAGCAGAAGACTTACCAGTTATTATTTTGGTTGATGCCCTTTTTGGCTTTATTATGTTGTTTGTTAATTTTATTTTTTATGAGAAGGAAGAACAAGGATAAGAAAGAAGAGCAGAATGTTCCACATGATCCCAATGCACAGCAGAATGAGACACCTGTAACTAATCAAGATGTGAGTGATCCACCTGTACCTGAGAATGGAAACTAAAAAGTTATGATTTCCAAAAGGAAACTCAACCCAAATGAATTTGCCCATTTGATAAATTTTAGTCCTCTGGCAGGAAAAAGGTTACAGCTTGTACCACAGATCACTGACAGAAAATCCCTGAGATTTTTTTTTATCACTTGGGATCATTACACACTAGCCATTGAACAATAAGCAAAATATACTAATTCTCAGCACAGCTCTCTTTTCCATTATTTTAGGCAATTTCAGCAATTTTTACGGAATGATTCTGCATTTCCTGATCAATGACAGTGCCCTCAGAGGGGTGTGTGTGTGTGTGTGTGTGTGTGTGTGTGTATGTGTGTTTAGCTTGCTGCCTGACAATTCCAAACAAACTTCCCCTTTGTAATCTGCTTTCATACACAGGGAATAGGAAACTACAAATCACATTTCTCCTTTGTGAGTCCTCCATTTTTAGCTACCATGAGTAGTGAACGCTAGAGGGAAACTGCACATGGGAAATGTTTTGAGTGTTGTTCATATCAGAGCTGCCTCACTGACTCTCACCTTGGCAGAGGAAGCGCCTTACAATCTTTACATTACCATATACAGATATAAATGTAGTACAGATAAGGACAGAATGATATGATATACTATATGTATACATATACATATAGTTATAATATATATACACACACATTTTTTTTTTTTTTGGTAATTCCCAGAACCAACAGTACTGTCAGCCTCAGAGATATTGGCACAGCTATAAAGAGTCTTGCCCTTGGAGCTCTAGATCCCAGGCCTCTGAGCCCTTCACCAAATCTCAGAGGTTCACCACCACTTTGGCCAACCCTCTCCTCAGAGGGCAGAGTCCTAGATCCATGAGACCTACTCCAAAGGTATAGATTATAATAAGCACACTTCTTCCCTTGATCTCCAGTCTTTGGCTCAATAGCTTCACTTCCTTTTAAGAAAACATGGCTTCTCAGAGAGGGCATTGCTTGTTGTGCCTGAATTCTGACTGATAGAGTACTGACTTTAGAATAACAGAAAACACAGGAAGGAGTCATATATCAAAAGTTTTTGAATTTTCCATACCACTGCCTTTACCATCTTGGGGACATATTTTATACTCTGGTAGAATTACTTCAAAATCTCAAAAGAAAGGAAAATGGTACTTGCCACTCAACCCTTGGTAACTTCACTTGTAAAATAAGATAAAGAAGATATTTACAATTCCATGTAGGATATCTAAGTCTTAACAGACCATGTGTCCTCTCCAAAGGAAAAACAAAACAAAAACAAAACACCTAGAAAATCCTAATTTTATATTTTTTTCTTTTAAAAGATTTTTATTTATTTATTTGAGAGAGAGAGACAGTGAGAGAGAGCATGAGAGATGAGGAGGTCAGAGGGAGAAGCAGACTCCCCATGGAGCTGGGAGCCCAATGCGGGACTCAATTCTGGAACTCCGGGATCCTGACCGGAGCCTAAGACAGCCGCTTAACCAACTGAGCCACCCAGGTGCCCAAATCCTAATTTTATTTTAACCCATGTTTTAAGGACATCAGAGAGCTGAGGAAGTAATCTGGAATAGGTGAACTGAAATTTCAGGCAGGATAAAACAATTCTAAAAAGGGCTGTAAGCCCTACTGGAGTTTCTGGTTTTGGTGTGGATAGATTTTACACCAATAATCCAATTCCTTTACTATAGATTGTTCAGAGTTTAAAATTGACTTCTGTGTATGTCACATTTTCAAAAAAAAAAAAAAGTCCACCCAGCATTTAAAACTTACTATTGTTAAGTTTCCATACTATGTTCAACATTGTATTATTCTCCCTTGAATCTGTTGTCTTATCTTCATTTTTTGTCCTATAGTTCTTCATCTCTTTCATTTTTTCTTAATATCTCCAAAGATTTTCATACTATAAAAGCCCTTAATTCTTAACAGTACCTGTTAGAAGGGAGGGGAGGGGAGACTGTCCTCCCTACTGAGAAGGCACCTCAATACAATACAGGTGAGTCCACACAATTTATGCAGAGGATAACTGGCTGACAGAGGGGAGCAGGTGTGCAGCAGTACAGAGGAGCACAGCTATTCTCTGCAATGTCTAGACCTTAGTCCATAGATATTATAGAACAATGGGACATGCAGAAGGCATTGTAATGAGATCAAAGTGTTCACATGCACCTAACAGATAGCTGACCTTGAGTTCTTGGGGCACCACCTGTGAGTCAGGAAGGCAAGAAACGGTGTTATTTCTAGGTTCCTGGGTGGCTCAGTGGGTTAAAGCCTCTGCCTTCGGCTCAGGTCATGATGGCAGAGTCCTGGGATCGAGTCCTGCATCTGGCTCTTTGCTCGGCAGGGAGCCTGCTTCCACTTGCCTCTCTGCCTACTTGTGATCTCTCTCTCTGTCAAATAAATAAATAAAATCTTTAAAAAAAAAAAAAAAAAGAAAAGAAAAGAAAAGAAACTGTGTTATCTTTAACAAATGTATGGAGGACTAGAGCAAGCCTTTTCCTGATCACAGCCTTGGCAGGTATTTTCTAAGTTACATGTATATTAATCTCCAAGAGGCCTGGAACATGTAGCCCCAAGAGAGGAGAAACAAGAACAAGATGGAGGGCCAAAGGCAGAGTCAGTATGGTCAACACTCCTACACCACCTAAATTCATGTCCTTTTCTATGTTCATGTATGTTCAGTGCTTTATTTTCTAATTTCTTGGTTATATGCTTAACTTTTAATATTTACTGCTTTTTCTGATATAATACACAATCCAGAGATCTAACTTAGATGCTATAATTTCTTAGCTATCATTTTATTATGTATACCAATTGATAAACTTTATGATTTTTAATAATCATGTGTTAAACTAATTCTAAATGATCTGAAGAATGTGGATTTTACTATAATATGAATATGACAATTTGTCCTAAGAAATCAGTGTTCGTATGTTCCTTTGAATACTAGGTAGTATAGTTAAGTACAGAATACTAGCCCAGTGAAATAAGAGTCATAAGATTAACACAGTAAAAGTAAATAAAATCCATTAAAGAGGTTGTTAAGTCACATACCAAAGTTACATCACTCAAGGAAATACATGCACCACCTCTAGAGGAATTGAATCAATGTGTCAAAAGGAAAATGAAGGGTGCCTGGGGTGCTCAGTGGGTTAAAGCCTCTGCCTTCAGCTCAGGTCACGATCCCAGGGTCCTGGGATTGAGCCCCTTATCGAGCTCTCTGCTTGGTGGAGAGCCTGCTTCCCCCCTCTCTCTGCCTGCCTTTCTGTATATTTGTGATCTCTGTCAAATAAATAAAAATCTTTGAAAAAAAAGATCATCCACCATGATCAAGTTGGATTTAAAAAAAAAAAAAAAGAAAGAAAAATGAAAATTCACAGCTCAGTTCTTCTTATTTGGTTAGTATAACTACTAATGAAAAAGTTCAGGTCAAAATATTGGTCAGGCAGTTGTGTTTTGAAGTAAGCATCTCCATATGTCAAATAGGGAAATTGTTATCAAATCTCCATATAAATTTTTTCTTAGTATTTATAGACTTTGATCATAATCATTCTAAATACTATATCTTCCTTTTCTTTCTCATGTTCTAAGTTTCCATTATGTAACTGTGTTACTCAGTTGCTTGAAAATTGTTGCTGACTAGTGGTAGAAAGAATGACTTATTAATATTAGTGAATTTAGAGTAAATAAGATTTACTAATTGTTGGGATAATAGCTAATCATTGACTGTAGCTCAACAAAATTTAAATGATATACACATCACTAGAGAAATTACATTTTATAATTTGACAAGTTGACCTGTCAACCTCCTCTTTTATTTCAAAACATTGGTGCTATTAATTAATGAAAAGCTCCTTCTAGGGGTGCCTGGTGGTTCAGCGGGTTAAGCCTCTGCCTTTGGCTCAGGTTATGATCTCAGGGTCCCGGGATCAAGCCCTTCATCGGGCTCTCTGCTCAGCAGGGGCCTGCTTCCTGCCCTCTTTCTGCCTGCCTCTCTGCCTACTTGTGATCACTCTCTCTGTTAAATAAATAAATAAAATCTTTAAAAAGAAAAAAAGGCTAAATGAGCATGGATTTACTTTATTATCATTATTATTATTAGTCACACTATTTTGCCCACAGTATGTATGTATTTATTTGTTTGCTTATTTTTTTTAATTTTTAATTGAAATTTCAGTTAACAGTTATAGGATTTAATGATTGATCACTTACATATGTCACCCAGTGCATGGATTTTAATTATTTTTTAATTACTTCTTTTTTTAATTTTATTTTCAGCATAACAGTATTCCTTGTTTTGGGCGCCTGGGTGGCTCAGTGGGTTAAGCCGCTGCCTTCAGCTCAGGTCATGATCTCAGGGTCTTGGGATCGAGCCCTGCATCGGGCTCTCTGCTCAGCAGGGAGCCTGCTTCCTCCTCTCTCTCTGCCTGCCTCTCTGCCTACGTGTGATCTCTCTCTGTCAAATAAATAAATAAAATCTTTAAAAAAAAAAAACAAAAACAGTATTCCTTGTTTTTGCACCACACCCAGTGCTCCATACAATCCGTGCCCTCTCTGATACCCACCACCTAGTTTCACCAACCTCCCACCCCCCGCCACTTCAAACCCCTCAGATTGTTTTTCAGAGTCCATAGTCTCCCATGGTTCACTTCCCCTTCCAATTTCCCTCAACTCCCTTCTCCTCTCTAACTCCCCTTGTCCTCCATGCTATTTTTTATGCTCCACAATAAGTGAAACCATATGATAATTGACTCTCTTTGCTTATTTCACTCAGCATAATCTCTTCCAGTCCTGTCCATGTTGCTACAAAAGTTGGGTATTCGTCCTTTCTGATGGAGGCATAATACTCCATAGTGTATATGGACCACATCTTCCTTATCCATTCGTACATTGAAGGGCATCTTGGTTCTTTCCACAGTTTGGCGACCGTGGACATTGCTGCTATAAACATTGGGGTACAGATGGCCCTTCTTTTCACTACATCTGTATCTTTGGGGTAAATACCCAGGAGTGCAATTGCAGGGTTATAGGGAAGCTCTATTTTTAATTTCTTGAGGAATCCCCACACTGTTCTCCGAAGTGGCTGCATCAACCTACATTCCCACCAACAGAGTAAGAGGGTTCCCCTTTCTCCACATCTCCTCCAACACATGTTGTTTCCTGCCTTGCTAATTTTGGCCATTCTAACTTGTGTAAGGTGATATCTCAATGTGGTTTTGATTTGAATCTCCCTGATAGCTAGGGATGATGAACATTTTTTCATGTGTCTTTTAGCCATTTGAATGTCTTCATTGGAGAAGTGTCTGTTCATATCTTCTGCCCACTTTTTGATATGATTATCTGTTTTGTGTGTGTTGAGTTTGAGGAGTTCTTTATAGATCCTGGATATCAGCCTTTTGTCATTTGCAAATATCTTCTCCCATTCCATGGGTTGCCTCTTTGTTTTCTTGACGGTTTCCTTTGCTGTGCAGAAACTTTTGATTTTGATGAAGTCCCAAAAGTTTATTTTCGCTTTTGTTTCCTTTGACTTTGGAGACATATCTTGAAAGAAGTTGCTGTGGCTGATATCGAAGAGTTTACTGCCTATGTTCTCCTCTAGGATTATGATGGATTCCTGTCTCATGTTGAGGTCTTTTATCCATTTTGAGTTTATCTTTGTGTATGGTGTAAGAGAATGGTCGAGTTTCATTCTTCTACATATAGCTGCCCAGTTTTCCCAGCACCATTTATGGAAGAGACTGTCTTTTTTCTACTGCATATTTTTTCCTGTTTTGTCAAATATTATTTGACCATAGAGTTGAGGGTCCATATCTGGGCTCTCTACACTGTTCCACTGGTCTATGTGTCTGTTTTTATGCCAGTACCATGCTGTTTTGGGGACCATAGCTTTGTAGTAAAGCTTGAAATCAGGTAACATGATGCCTCCAGTTTTATTTTTGTTTTTCAACATTTCCTTAGCAATTCAGGGTCTCTTCTGGTTCCATACAAATTTCTGAATTACTTGCTTCAGCTCTTTGAAAAATACCGGTGAAATTTTGATTGGAATGGCATTAAAAGTATAGATTGCTCTGGGGCACCCAGGTGGCTCAGTGGGTTAGGGCCTCTGCCTTCAGCTCAGGTCATGATCCCAGGGTCCTGGGATCGAGCCCCACATCGGGCTCTCTGCTCAGTGGGGAGCCTGCTTCCATTCCTCCCTCTCTGCCTGCCTCTCTGCCTACTTGTGATCTCTGTCTGTCAAATGAATAAATAAAATCTTTAAAAAAAATGTATAGATTGCTCTAGGCAGTATAGACATTTTAACAATGTTTATTCTTCCGATCCAAGAGCATGAAATAGTCTTCAATCTTTTTGTGTCTTCTTCAATTTCTTTCATGAGTATTCTGTAGTTCCTCGAGTACAGATCCTTTACCTCTTTGGTTAGGTTTATTCCCAGGTATCTTATGGTTTTTGGTGCTATAGTAAATGGAATCGATTCTCTAATTTCCCTTTCTGTATTTTCACTGTTAGTGTATAAGAAAGTCACTGATTTCTATACATTGACTTTGTATCCTGCCACGTTGCTGAATTGCTGTATGAGTTCTAATAGTTTGGGGGTGGAGTCTTTTGGGTTTTCCATATAAAGAATCATGTCATCTGCGAAGAGAGAGAATTTGACTTCTTCATTGCCAATTTGGATACCTTTTATTTCTCTTTGTTGTCTGATTGCTGTTGCTAGGACTTCTAATACTATGTTGAATAAGAGTGGTGAGAGTGGACATCCTTGTTGTGTTCCTGATCTTAACGGGAAGGCTGCAAGCTTTTTCCCATTGAGGATAAAATTTGCTGTGGGTCTTTCATAGATATATTTTATGAAGTTCAGGAATGTTCCCTCTATCCCTATACTTTGAAGCGTTTTAATCAGGAACGGATGCTGGATTTTGTCAAATGTTTTTTCTGCATCAATTGAGAGGACCATGTGATTCTTCTCTCTTCTCTTATTGATTTTTTCTATCACATTGATTAATTTGTGAATGTTGAACCATCCTTGTAGCCCAGGGATGAATCCCACCTGGTTATGGTGGATAATCTTTTTAATGTGCTGTTGGATCCTGTTTGCTAAGAGCTTGTTGAGAATCTTATCATCCATATTCATCAGTGATATTGTTCTGAAATTCTCCTTTTTGGTAGGGTCTTTGCCTGGTTTGGGGATCAGGGTAATGCTGGCTTCATAGAAAGAGTCTGGAAGTTTTCCTTCTGCTTCAATTTTTTGAAACAGCTTCAGCAAAATAGGTGTTATTTCTCCTTTGAAAATTTGGTAGAATTCCCCAGGGAATCCATCAGGTCCTGGGCTCTTGTTTTTTGGAAAGTTTTTGATCACTGCTTCAATCTCGTTACTAGATATCAGTCTATTCAGGTTGTCAATTTCTTCCTGGTTCAATTTTGGGAGTTATAGTTTTCCAGGAATGCATCCATTTCATCTAGGTTGTTTTGCTTATTGGCATATAACTGTTGATAATAATTTCTGATGATTGCTTCTACTTCCTTGATGTTAGTTGTGATCTCTCCCTTTTTATTCAAAATTTTATGAATTTGGGCTTTCTCTCTTTTCTTTTGGATTATTGTGGCCCATGGTTTATCGATCTTATTGATTCTTTCAAAAAACCAGCTTCTAGCTTCATTGATATGTTCTACTGTATCTCCGGTTTCTACCTCATTCATCTCAGCTCTAATGTTAATTATTTCCCTTCTTATGTGTGGAGTTGGTTTGATTTGTTGTTGATTCTCCAGTTCCTGAAGGTGTAGAGAGAGCTTGTTTGTACTATATTTTTTAGTTTTTTTGAGGGAGGCTTGGATGGCTATGTATTTTCACCTTAGGACTGCCTTTTTGTATCCCATAGGTTTTGGACCAAAGTGTCTTCATTCTCATTGGTTTCCATGAATTGTTTCAGTTCTTCTTTGATCTCCTGGTTGATCCAAGCATTCTTAAGTAAGGTGGCTTTTAGCTTCCAGGTGTTTGAGTTCCTTCTGAAATTTTCCTTGTGATTGAGCTCCAGTTTCAAAGCATTTTGATCTGAGAATGTGCAGGGAATAATCTCAGTCTTTTGGTATTGGTTGAGTCCTGATCTGTGACCCAGTATGTGGTCAATTCTTGAGAAGGTTCCATGTGCACTTGAGAAGAATGAGTATTCTGTTGTTTTAGAGTGGAATGTTCTGTAATTATCTATGAGGTCCGTCTGGTCCAATGTGTCATTCAATGCTCTTGTTTCTTTATTGATTTCCTGCTTCGATGATCTATTTCTGAGAGAGGTGTGTTAAGATCTCCTACTATTAATATATTCATATCAATATGACTCTTTATCTTGATTAGCAGTTTTCTTATGTAATTGGCTGCTCCCATATTGGGGGCATAGATATTTACAATTCTTAGATCATCTTGGTGGATAGTCCCTTTAAGAATTATGTAGTGTCCTTCTGTATCTCTGACTACAGTCTTTAGTTTAAAATCTAATTTATCTGATATGAGAATCGCTACCCCAGCCTTCTGTTGAGGCCCATTGGTATGAAAGATGCTTCTCCAACCCTTCACTTTCAGTCTGGGTGTATCTTTAGGTTCAAAATGGGTCTCTTGTAGACAACATATGGATGGGTCCTGTCGTTTTATCCAATCTGCAACCCTGTGCCATTTTAGAGGCACATTTAGGGCATTCATATTGAGAGTGATTATTGATAGATATGTTTTTATTGACATCGTGTTACCTTTGAAGTCTTTCTTTCTGTAGATTGTCTCTAAATTTCTGTTCAATGGTATTTTTAGGATTTTTCCTTTTTTATAGAACCCCCCTTAATATTTCCTGCAGTGCTGGCTTGGTGGTTGCATAGTCTTTTAAGCCTTTCCGGTCTTGGAAACTCTTTATCTCTCCATCCATTTTGAATGGCAGTCTTGCTGGATAAAGTATTCTTGGCTGCATGTTCTTCTCATTTAGTGCCCTTAATATATCTTTCCAGCCCTTTCTGTCTTGCCAGGTGGACAAGTCTGACGTTATTCTGATGGGCTTTCCTCTGTAAGTAATGAGCCTCTTTGTCCAGCAGCCTTCAAGAGATTATATCTACAATTATGATTCCTCAATTTGACTATCAGCTGCCTTGATGTTTTTCTTGAATCTATAATCTTGGGTGGAGACAGTCGGCCTCTAGTACTTGAATGCTGGTTCCATTTGCAAGATTGGGAAAATTTTCATGAAGAACTTGTTCAACTATATCTTCTAGACTTCTTTCTTTCTCCTCCCCTTCAGGGATTCCAATAATACTGACATTGGAACGTTTCATGGCATCATTTATTTCCCTGATTCTGTTTTTGTGGTTTCTAAGGTGTTTGTTCCAGGCTTCCTCCTGATCCTTTCTCTCTATCTGTTTGTCCTCCAGATCACAGAAGATAATTCTATCTTCTGTCTCAGTTACCCTAGCTTTGAGAGAATTTAGATTAAATTGGAACTCACTGAGAACATTGTGAACCTCATCCCTGGTAGCTTTTAGCTCTGCCCTAACATTGTGAACATCTTCTCTGGTCGCTTTCAGTTCAGCCCTAATCAATTCTGTTTGGTCATTCATGGCTTTCTCCAACCTAGCTATTGCCTGGATAATTGTTAGCCTGAATTCTCTTTCCGACATATTGTCTATGTTGATAGCCGCTAGCTCTGTTGCAGAAGATCTATCATCTGTATTTTTCTTCTGTTGAGCATTCCTCCTCCTAGTCATTTTGGTGAGAGATAACTGAACAGATGTAGCTGGATGTATTGGCCGTGGTACAGTCAAGGTGCACCCTGGAACACTTCTGAGCAATCAGGATTCCCCACCCAAATGAGAGAAAAAAGAAAAGAAAAAGAAAAAAAGAGAGAGAGGGACAGGAAAGAAAGGGAAGATAAAAGAGAAGGTTCAGCCCAAATGGGCCCCAAGGTAAGATTTATAAGGTATACAGACAAAAACAGACAAACAAAAAGACTGCCCACTGGCGTCTTCTGCCCCTGTAGAGATCCAGAGGTGTATAATTCTGATCTCAGGCTGATTTCATGGGTGATCAGAGTTTTTTGGTAGGTAATCAGCTCACTTTAGAGTACAGGTTGAAAAGGCACCTCTCCTACTTCCCTGCCATCTTGTCTCCCCCCTTAATTACTTCTTATTTTTAAGTAAGTTCCATGCCAAGCATGCAGCCTAAATAGGGCTTTGAACTCATGACCCTGACATCAAGACCTGAGCTGAGATCAAGAGTCAGTAACTCAACCCTCTGAGTCACTCACCATGACTTTTAATTTTATGTCTTCAGCTTCTTCCTTGTGTATTGTCTCAATACACTTCCCATTACATTTCTATAATTAGATTCACTTTCTTTCTGTAAAATGACTTTCCTAGTTGATTTCACCATTTGTTTTGTTTTTCCATTTGATTTTTAATTTCATTTTTTTATGTTTAAAAACATTCTATGAACTAAAACAGACAAAATCTCCACCTATTCTAAGTAAACATGTGTCCCAGCATAAGCCATGTATTTGATGAGAAATCAGAATGCATAGATAAGAAACAAATGGAAAATCTTGAGATGAAATAAATAATATCAAAAAAATTATTAGAAGAGATCAGCAGACTTCCCCGCAGGCAGAATAAAGAATGCTTTGAAGATAGATTATTAAGAATCTCAAAAATAAAAGAAAAAAAGAGAGAGAGAGAGAAAGAAATATTGACCAGGCCTCTGAGAAATAAGTGACCCATAGTGAAACAATGTTTTCCTTTTTTAAAAAAAATTGTTAAAAAATTGCTGTTAAATACCATTTCTGTTCACCTCTCTCTTGCTACTTTTTTGGGTTCCAAATTAGGGATGCTAGAACTTTGTAAATGTATCTTGTTTTAATTTTTCTGCATACAGGAGTGTGGGGATTTTTCCACTGACGTTTTCCAGATGAGTAATTCTGTAATCTGAAATACCCAAACTATTGTTCAAACCATTCACTGAATTGCCTATTATGTATTGTATGTTTTAGTTCTATAATACCTACTTGAAATTGTTGTATAGATTCCAACATACTGAGCATAGTCTACATTTGCTATTTTTTGTATATTTTTCTTCCATTTTAAATCTGTTATCATTGTTTTTTTTTTTTAATTTTTGTTTTTCATGTACTCTTGCTCTACTATCTGGGTCATACTCAATGTTCTTTCCTCTTTTCTTTTTTTTTTTTCTTTTTTTCTTCTCTTAGCAATAAGTCATGAATTGTGATTTTTAGCATGTATGGTAATTTTTATTGTGTGCAGGAATTGTATATAAGATACCCATAACTGCTCTAGGTGACCCCAAAGTTTTCTCTCTTTCCTCTGTTAGGAAGACAGGCTGAGGAATTGATTTCCTGTATCAAGTCATAGGTTGTGCCAGGTCAAAGGTGAATGACTTTTAGTAAATTCTGGGCTAATTCTTTTTTCATTATGTTGCTCAGGCTTGAGCTTGCTGGCCTTTCAGTTGTGAGTTTATGTGACTCCATTTTCATAACTCTTAAGCTTATGGATGGTTGGGCTCTATCACCAAGAGGTTCACACCCCAGCCTCTATTTCTTGCCACATGCAAGATCAAAATAAAATAAATGCATTATAGGAAGAGACATCCTTTGCTTGAGATAAGTCTCCTTTTGATGTCTTGTGTTCAAAATACAACATGATTTTGCAATCGGTGCCTTTGAGAAATTTCAAAGAGGAGCTCACCAGCATTCCACAGAGTTCTCAGATTAAGCTCTTGTGACTTGGGGAAATCTGATAGTGAATTAGAGCCCTTGATGTCAATGTTGAGAGTCTATCTAACCCTCTATGGTAACTAAGACACTGGGTATTTCTCTTTCCCTCAGCAGATGTCCTGCACCTGGGCCAACTCTAAGTACTCTATTAGTCAGAATTCAATCACAATAAGCAACGCCCTCCATGAGAAGTCATGCTTTCCTAACAGGAAGTGCAGCCAATGCCCTAAAGACTGGAGATCAAAAGGAGGAGGTGTGCTTATTGGAACCAAACCTTTGGAGTAGGTCCCATGGATCTAGAACTCCGACCTCTCGGGGAAGGGTTGTCCAAAGTGTGCTGAGCTTAAGGGATTTGGAGGAGGACTCAGAGGCTTAGAGTCTAGAACTGCAAGGAAGGACACTTGATAGAAATGCTAGTATCTCTTCTACTGATAATTATCAGTTGGTTCTGAAAATTGCTTTTATAGATATACACACACAGAGACACATGTTCTATTTATCATCTATCTACCATCTATATATCATCTACATATCTATATAAATATTGTACAGAAAGAAAATGACTGTTGATGCCAAGGTGAAAACTGTTAATGAAGCAACACTGTTGTGTAGACCAATCCAAAAATTTCCCAGGTTTCCAAAGTCACTCCAGTCCCCCAGTTTGCACACAGGGAGAAGTCCATCAGAGAAGAAGTACAATTTATAGGTTCCCATTCCCTTTGAGACAAAGTAGAATTCAAAAAGGAAGCATGTGTGAAAATGAAAGACAAGTTACACACACACACAAACACACACACACGCACACACACACAGAATCGATGAGGTGCACTTTGCTTAAGAACATACAGAGATTAATTCCATGAAAAACTAACCACTAAGATTGCTTAAAATAATTAGAAAGATGGTAGGAACTATGTAGTTCACTAATTTTTAATGGTTAACATTTATGATCCCCGTGCTCACTTCGGCAGCACATATACTGACATTTATGATTCCCAATGATAAAAACTCATTAAGATTTTCTGTCATTAACCTGTGACACATGCTGTAACTTTTCTGTTGCCCGAAGATCATGGGAAAGTTCATTTGGAATTGAGTTTCTTTTTTAAAATGACTTCTTGCCCTTCCTTCTTAGGTTAAGTTGAAACTTCTTGACCTACTTTCTTAGGTGAACTATGAACCCTATTGATTCTATACTAAAGATTGTTCAGGTGGAGTGTTCTGGTTTTGTTTCTCTAGTGAAGGTGGAGCAAGTGGAACGTTCTGCTCTTTTTCTCATCCTTTTCTTCATTTCTTAGAAAAAGCAAGGGTAATAAACCACATAAGAAGCAAAATGGAATTATCCCAAGTAGTATCATGTAAAACTTCCTTTGTATCTTCTTTCTGTGAGGGGCTGCCACTATCTCTACTACTTCCAAAGCCTTCTACTACACAGTCAGCAGGGTTCCACTCATGCTTGCAATGGCAGTGATATCTGTTGTTATGACAACATATTGATCATATTGCAGGTCTCAGGTAAATAAGCTCTTGCCAGATGCGACATAGGGATAGACTTCCTTTGGATGCAAATCTGCTCTGCACACACTGTTGATATTATATATCAGCTGTTCAAATGTGGTGGAAGGTCTTTTGGGCTCGATTTCATAAGCAATGTCATTTGTCTATCATATTGATCAAAAGCCCCTGTAACAGGTACTGAGAGCAACTAGGGATTCTGTGTCCCCTTCCACATAACTGTGATAACAGGAGTCCTTCAGGACTAAAAGCTGATCCTCAAGGAGAACACCCTGGTCTTTGTAGGTAAACACTGGGAGGTTTCTGGACAGAAAAAAAAGTTTATTGATCTTCATGTAGAGTATGTGCCTCTGGTATCCAAAATGCAGGCTGTAAGATATAAGCCTGGAGGCTTCATGCCAGTGTCATGTCTCAAGGGATCAGCACTTCTGGGTATCAAAGTAATAGGGGTGCCCAACCTGGAACCATCCAGAAAGGAACTGACACACCCCCAACCAGAACATAGAAAGAGAGCCTTACATGCACCAGGATCTCTCCCACAACCACTGTGGAGCCACTATATTCAACCACTGATGAGATCAAAAGAGGGCAGGTCAGGAAGTATCACTGTTCTGTTTCTTCCTTCTAAGCTGGATGTGGTGCTAACCTTTAATCTGTTCTCTTGCTAAATTACATTATTAGAGTAGCAGCACTAAAAGAAAAAAAAATAAGATGAAGGACAGAGACAAGACAAGGGTGGGGGAGGTATGAGCTGGAGGAGGAAGAAAAAGGTATGTGAACGGGTTAAAATGGGGGCATGTTGGGCTCAAGACATGACTCATTATACTGCATTGCATTTTGTCTTAAATAGTAGTAAGGCAAGGTGAGATTGGGTGTACAAAATTATGGTGATTGATCATAGGCTGATAGTTATAGAACTTAGATGAAGGACACATGTGGATCCATTATACTGTTTTCTAAATATATGAATACATATGAACATTTCCACAATAAATATATAAAACAAAGTGTTCTTAAAGGAAAGGTGAGTACCTATCATGTTTTGTTTTTTTGTTTTGTTTTTTTAAGATTTTTATTTATTTATTGGACAGAGAGATCACAAGTAGGCAGAGGCAGGCAGAGAGAGAGGAGGAAGCAGGCTCCCCGCTGAGCAGAGAGCCCAATGTGGGGCTCGATCCCAGCATCCTGGGATTATGACCTGAGCCGAAGGCAGAGGCTTAACCCACTGAGCCACCCAGGAGCCCCACCTGTCATGTTTTGATGAAGAATTCTTGATGTACACATATGGGCTAGGTATAATTACCAATACATATGTCTTCCTTTCATTTTTTTAAGGAATTATTTAGTGGCATTACTCAGGAGAGATACAAAAATTACTCACATATTTTCTTCTCAATGTCTGTGATATATGATTCCATGTAACAAATTATTTATTATCTTGTCTCTTGCCTGAGATCCTCTTTTCATCTAGGACTATGAAACTGCAAGGATCAAGGCATCGGTTGTTTTCACAAATATTGGTAGCTACTATAATGGTACTTTCATTCTGTAATCAACACAAAACAGCAATATTTGAAGAGGGAGTATATGGGGTTGGTGATGGATGTTACTCAAATATGTTTATCTTTGATTCTGCTCTTAAGAACAACAGAATTTTAAAAACGTCTAGCCATGCAAAATGGAAGGAAATCAAACAGCTGGAGATCCGCATACACTGAAGGTAAAATAAGGCTCCTTCAGAAATGCAAAAGAAATCAATAATCTTAGAAGGAAAGAGGAGGGCTTTGGGTAAGTTAATATTGTCTTACAGTGGCAAGACATCAAAGCCTGCATTTATAAGATTGCAAGATAATCACTGTCCTAGGTTTGACAATAAACCACATTTATTTCATAAATAAAAATACGTATACATCTTTTGTGTGAAATATAGAAACAAAAAATCATCTTAGTAACAAAAATGTATTACCACATATTTGTGAAAATGAAATCTGTTTTTAGCACAATGTCTGGCTAGGGATAGTGATTTGTTGCTTTCTTCTTTCAATAAAGTGTAACACATAATGTGCACACATGGTGCTACAAACTTGGGAAAACTAAATGACTGTACACCTCAAGAAAATTTAATAATATGGAGCTCAAATTTAGACAGAAGGGATGGGGCAAAGATACACATTATAAATTTGTAAAATTAAATTCAATATTTTACATATAAAATTTTTATTTTTATTTATCTAGGTAAATACCCACAATCTTCACCAGATCATTAAAGTGAGATTGTTTAAAGTAAAAATTCTTGATGTAGTTGAAAAAACATATTGAATTTGGCTATAAGAGAGCTAAAAAAGACTAATCAAATCTGCTTCCCATAGTGGATAATATAAATATGTAAATTATATATGATTTTATAATATAATATATAATAATTTTATGTTATATATCATAATATATAATCTAATATAATATATATAACATAATACAATAATAATATGAAATTGAAAGATACCTAATTAAAGGCCTATCATCCCTTAGATTGTGTGCCCATTTTTGCTTATTTTTTGGTGAATCTTGATTCTATGTTCTTTGAACTTTTTTCTCTGGAATTATTTTCCTCTCATTTATGGAATTTCCCTTTCATAAAAAGCAACAACAATCACTTCTCTATCAAACTTCTCCATGGATAGCTCTTTATTCATAGCTAATTCTACTACACAAAACTACCAGTTGACAGCTGAAAAGCATGGAAAGACCAGCAGAAAAGATTTCCGTATTCAGAATACCCATATGCCATACTACCAGACATCTGGTTGCAGTTCACTCTTACTCAAATCCACTTCCAAACCACAAGCCTAATAAATAGCCATTCCATTAAACCACTATTTAGCCTGTTTTCCTATTCATACACCAACTACCAAATTAGTCCTACACAAACTTCAAAAAATTGGATGTCTTATTTCCTAATGTATTATCCACCAATAATCTTGCCCTATATTCTGCGTTTTGTGAACATGTGGACAACTGATATAAAACTCGGATTATTCAAGCTTTAAAACTCATTTTTGACAAATGACCTATGGCTTCACATTGTATCTTACTATCACCTAAAGTTTAACAAAACCTAACCCCATGCCTAACCCTAATCCTAACTCTTATTATTACTTTCCACTGTCCTAACTCTTACATATTAAATAGTTAACCACAAGTCTCATTCTCATTCAAAAATTACTGCCCAAGTTTCTGGGAAAAAATAACTTTTCACTGTTTCCCACTTGTTAAGTGTTCCTATTTTACCTCTTATACCTATAGACTGGCTCTAGATTCCATCAATTCAACCACTATGGGCTCAACCCAGGCAGGATTAAATCTTTTCCTGCTTCCTATACTTCTACAACAAATTAGCCAAACTGTAAGAAAATCAGAATGTGTAGAGAAGGAATAGGTGAAAGGTGCAAAGTACAAACTGGATAAGCAGACTGACATTTCAACCTAAAGGATGAAGTCAGAAACAGATGTTTATTTCAACCCCTGGACACCTCTAAAAATTTGAGATTTGTTGTCCACTTTGTTTCATAATTTTTCTTTAAATTCCCTCATCAATACACAGGATCCTCAGCTGACAATCCATTGTATTTGTTTTATAAGTAATTACTATTAAGTTTCAGTAATGGTAAAGTTGTAAAAAAAAAAAAAAAAGAATTTTTCATTTATGCACATTTAATAAGGATCCAGTATTTTTATTTGTCCTTCTTTCTTGCAGATAGTTGAGAAACCTATTTCAGATTGAATATTAACCTCATCATTAAAGTGACCTAAATTCTTAGAGTATGTGGATATTTTTCTAGGACTAAAGGGAAGGTATATTTTACAAGATACTAATAGCCAAAAAAGACCTAAGATTCCTAAATTAAATTAAATCTTTTTTAGAGGACACCTTCTCTAAATTGTGAGCAGAATCCTAAAATATTGATTTGCTTTCCATAGCCCTCTTGATATATATTTGGTAATTATTATGGAGTATTGATTACAATAGAAAAATTATCTTTAAATAAGATAGTGTTAAAAGTGTCCTTAATCAATTTAAATTGACCAGAAATAATTCCTAAGATGTCAGCTTGCAAACAGATAATAGGAAAACATATTCTGAAAATATTTGAGTCAGAGTGAATTTGTCCTCATAACATTCTTTTATAGACTGACACAAAAGACATACTTCCTGAGAAATTATAACATTTTCTCTTCTTTATTTTTTTAAAGATTTTATTTATTTGAGAGAGAGATTGAGAGAGAGAGCATGGCAAGGCAGAGCAGCAGGCAGAGGGAAAGGGAAAGAGGCTCCCCATTGAGCAGGGAGCCCTATATGGCTCTTGACCCCAAGACGCTGAGATCATGACCTGAGCCAAAGGCAGTCACTTAACCAACTGAGCCACCCAGGTGCCAAAGTATAACATTTTCATTGATGTGGTAGAAAACCATAATAGTACAGAAACTTCCAAATAGACTATCATATATCATCTTTAATGAATTCTTTTATTTCCCTACAGCTTAATAAAATTCATCAATCTAGTTAGCCTACTACATCTCCCCTCTCACTTTCCTTTTTAATCAAATTCAGTTTTTCCCAAACAATGAGTAGCAACCCATTAGAAACAAAAACTTTTGGCTCTGAGTAAATAGTCCAGAATCAGACATATACAGGTTACAGATCCTCCTCAAGATTAAAAAATTAGCAAAGAATCACGTTGTGTTTGTATGTAAGTACCTATGTATATATTCGTGTATGTGCAAATACTACTGCTTCTCTCCTTTATTGTTAAATTCTCAAATGACTTACCAGCAGTAAAATTAATGGTCCCCCTGGTCTTTTTGCACTATAGTCCTGTCATAGATAATTTGACCACTGATGGCTATGAACAGATTTTTATTTGAAATTTTGCAAGACAAAGAGTAGCAACGATCCCCTCCCTTTCATCTCTCATTTAAATGTGTTCTAGATTGAACTGCTTAGCAACAAGATTTTCTCAATTCTAAAGACTATGGCAACTGGATAAAAGTTCTCCCACTCTGGCCTCATCATCTCCATCACACTTTATGTCTAACTACTCTTCAATATGAGTAAATGTGACTACATTTTTTATCCCAGTTCTGTGTGCTCCCTGCACATGGTGGAAACAATTTATCTTAGTACTCTTGCCCTGGCCCCAGATTATTTTCTCAACATTAAACCACATTATGGAATACTGAATTACTATAGATTCCAGAAAGACATATGACCTTACTTAAACAATTTACAGAGATACAGACATCAATAATCACCTGTGACTTTCACTATAAGGTCAATAAATAACTCAGAGACATTTCATATCTGCAAACAAATATGCTCATCTATTAGAACTGCATCAGCAAGAATAAGGAAAGTAAAATTTAAAAGGGGACAGAGGTGAATTAAATATAGCGTAGGTGATAAGGTCAGCACCATGGTGATATAAGACATTTTCCCTTTTTCATTCCCCTTTTTAAACAACCACTTACAGACATCCATACATGAGCAAGAGTACCTTAGCAGTGGGAGGGACCAGGGAGGACTCTTGCTTATTTGTGCATGGGAGAATAAACAATCAAGTCCTTGGTAAGGGATGCAAATCCAAGGGAGCTGACAAACCCATCCCACCTCCATTTGCTTTGGCCAAAGATGGAAACAAACTTGGAGGGAACTGAACTTGGTAGAAATAAACCGGTGAGAGAAAGTTAATTCAAGTTCAGTCTGCCAAAGGGGAGATTCCAGGATGCCACAGGAGTGGAAAAGACAAGTTTGGTTGCAATGGACAGTGGGGAACGCCACTAGGAGAGGTACAGCCCCTCCTCAAGGTGAGATAGCAATGGGTTATATTCTCTGGCAGTGGCAGCAGAAACATTATCTGCAGTGGTCAAAAGACTCAACTTTTCTCATGATAGAGTTGGAAAAAGTGTGTGGCTACTCAGCTAACCTAGTTTTAGGGGTCTCAAGTGGAGAAACCTGATTGCCTCCAGCAGCTACCAAGTTTCTGAGGAAGAACCACCATCACAGGGTGAAGAAGAAAGGGAAGAAAGCAGGCAAGAATATAAAAGTTCATGAAAGGAACCTGATTCATGCTCTGGCTTTAGGACTTCAGCAAGAGGTCTGCATATAAGCCTCTGGGATTGTCCCACGGGAGGATCTCCTTACCAACCCAAAGGCATCTCCAAAGCCCCAATTGTCAAATTTATACATCTCCCCACTGTGTGTTGGGCCCCTTTTACATGCTCCTAAGTGTGGCAGTGAAGGAGCAGGAGGCTGGCTGAGGACAAAGCTAAAGCTGGCGCCTTGCACCCACCCCTTCACCCGCTCCCCTCCATATGTGTAGCATTCCTCAGGCACCCCTGACTGCCATAAAACGATAAATAGTTAACTTGCAGAGATCACAGTCCTGCAAGGTAGGAGTCTCCCTTGGTTTGCAAATGTCCTTGAGATTTACAACAAAGAAGTTACCTCATCAATAGCCCTAATGTCACCCTCCCTTCCATGAAAAACCGAAGGAGGCAGAGGTAGAAGGAAAAGTAAATAAAGTTAAATTTCTTCTAAACCTAAATCTCATTAACAAGGATGCTTGATAGCAGGAATGTAACATTCCACCAGGAGACTCCCAATTGTCTTTACTTGATAGTAACCAGGCCTTCAATATCCTGATAGTGCTTTTTTCGCATGCGTGGGCTAAGCGGCCAGTTCTGCTTCTGTAAGATTGCTTTGTCTGCTTTCGCGCGGGGTCCCCTGACCCAGTTCACTGACGCCAAGTATGCCTGTTCAAACTCTCAATCAATCAGCTCAGCCCCACCCGAAACTTGTTTGTACCTGTCTATAAAAACCCTGCACCAACCCAGCTCTGGACCTCTCGGCGTTATCGGCAATGAGTGGCACAGAGGTCCAGGTTTGAACCTGCAATAAACGACCCTTGATGCTTGGCTTTGACTCACGTCTCTGGTGGTCTTTTAAGGTGGAGGTAATATTCAGTTGGCATTTCAGCAGTGAGAGCAGGTGGGTAATCTATGTGTTCTCAGCAAAATGGTCCACAGTTTGAGGGTGAGGAAGATCATATACTGGAGCTTCTGAAAAACATAATAGAGATTTCTTAGCCAGTTTGTTATGAGACCAAGAGAAAAAAACCAAAGCTTATAAATACTGCCACGAGAGGGAATAAAAGTGAAGCAGGTCTACCCACGACAAACCTAGGATCTCTAGGCAAGCACACCAATGAACAGTACCCATCTGAAGATAACCTTGCACATAAGCAATTGACAATAGCCATATTGAAGAAATTCAGCAAACTGTAGGAAATCTCGGAAAGATAACTCAGTGAGGTTAGAAAAAAGATACATGAACAGAATGAACTCTTTACAAGAAAGACAAAACCATAACAAAATTCTGGAGCAGAAGAATTCAGTGAGTTGGATGAAGGGTATAATTAAGAGGATCTAAAGTGGAGTAGAGCCGATAGAAGAGAAAATAGATGAGATAGGAATTGATTTTATTTACTTAAGATTTTTGGTTTTTTTTTTTAAGATTTTATTTATTTGTTTTACAGAGAGAGAAAGAGCAGGAGAGCAGCAGAGGGAGAAGGAGAGGGAGAAGCAGACTCTCTACTGAGCAGGAAGCTTGATGTGGGACTCAATCCCAGCATGACCTTAGCTGAAGGCAAATGCTTCACTGCCTGAGCCACCCAGGCATCCTAGATAGAAATTTTGAAAGGCATCCCGATTACCCTGTCAGTGGATTTCTCAGGCCAGGAGAAAGAAGAATAGATGTTTAACGTGCTTAAAAAATAAAAAAAAATGGCAGTTAAGTGTATATTTTCAATCAAAATTATCCTTCAGATTGGAAGAAAAAAGACTTTAGAACTGAAGGAATTGATCACCCCTAGACGTACCATGCAAGGCATGCTGGAAGTTCTTCAAGCGTGTAGTGAGTACAAACCTTTAATAAATAAAGTGTAATAAATAAATGAATAAATAAATAAATAATATGTAGTAGGTGCGAACCCCTACTAAATGCAAACAGGCAAAAGGAACAAAATACAAACTAACCACATAGCAAATAAGCCTAGACCATATGCGTGTAGTGTTAAGATTAGCGCGGAGTAACAAGTTGTAAATATTTTGACTTGTGCGAAATATCGTAAACCAAGACATGTTTACCACGTGTGTATGTTTTTGGTGTGTAAGCATAAGAAAAACAAGTGATGTAATGTGTTTATGAAGGAGACTTAGCACAGTATATAAAGAGGCATCTGGTTGGACTGAGGCAAAGCGAGTTTCCTGTCAGGAGAACATCATTGCCGGTGCTACTGAGGCCCCTACAGTTTCCTTGCCGACCACTCGCTGGTTCTCAGTCTCAACTTCTGTGGTGACCTCTCTGTCTAGACTGTGAGGCGACGTCTCCTTCTCCGTGACAACGTCAGTGGACTGTGACCGGGCCACGATAGTGGTGCGGACCTCGTCCCAATAAAGATCAAGTGAGTTACATCATATCTATCTATCTCTCTCTTCTTGAAACATCGCGACCTCCTGGTGGGACACAAGGGTTTTGCTCACGACAAAGCGGAAATGAAAAAATGCTGCAATCAGTGAGATTAAAAAATACAAAATACATGATGCACCGGTGAAGGTAAAAAATATATAGTCAGGTATAGAAAACTTCAATTATGTCATAGGATGGTGTATTAAACACTGTGTAAAGTTTAAAGGAAAAGAATATTAAAAATAACTGTAGCTACTACAATTCGTAACAAATTCATAACACAAAAAGAGGTAACTTGTGATATCAAAAACTTTTTTAAAAAGGTAGTAAAAGTGTTGTTGCTTTAAAGGCAAAGAAATGGCTATCTTCAAAAAAACGGACTGTTTTAGCTTTGAGATGTTTTCTGTGACATTTCATGGTAACTGCAAAGCAAAAATCTAGAGTTGACAGATGAAACAAACAAACAAAAATTGGAGAAACAGAGTATACCACTATGGAAAAACAACCATTTAAAAGGTAGACAAAAACAGAAAAGAGACAATGAGATAGAAAACAAATAGAAAGCAATCAATCAGAGAGCCATTGTGAGTTTTACATATCAGTAATCACTTTAAATTCAAATAGACTGCATTCACAGATTAAAAAGGCACAAACTGACTGTATGGAATTAAAAGAAAAAAAAAGTCCCAATTGCGTGCTGCCTACAAGAGACTCATTTTAGTTTTAAAAGACATACAGGATCAAAGTGAAAGAATGGAAAAAGGTATTCCATGTGATGAGGGAGCAGGAGGTTGGCTGAAGACAAAGCAAAAGCTGGCACCTTGCACCCCCCTCTCCACCCGCTCCCCTTGGTAATGTGTGTGACATTCCTCAGGCACCCCTGACTGCCAAAAATAATAAACAAATAGTTAACTTGCAGAGATCACAATCCTGCAAGACAGGAGTCTCCCTTGCTTTACAAATGTCCTAGAGATCTACAAACAAAGAAGTTACCTTATCAATAGCACAAATTTCCAGAGGCAAATAACTCAGTTGCTCAGCCCTAAAGTTAAATTTCTTATAAACCCAAATCTCACTAACAAAGACGCTTGATAGCAGAAATGTGAATGGCTTGCCAAAAGAACATTGATCAAGCTGTAAGGCCTTCAGTATCCCTGCACCTTGTAGGCCCTCTTTAGCATATGAAAACTCCATTGAAACCTCCCTTCCCCTCACCTTCCCACAACCGCAGGGTACATAACCTGCCATCCCTCACAACCTGGGGCAGCAGCTCTTCCTGCCCACGGGTCATGTCCCCGTGCTTTAATAAACCACCATTTTGCACCAAAGATGTCTCAAGAATTCTTTCTTGGTCATCAGCTCTGGACCTCACCCCACTGAACCTCACCTAGGTTCTAGAACTTCATCACATGCAAGTGGAAAACTCACATCACACCAAACAGACTTTAAGCCAAAAACAGTAACTAGAGGTCATTATTATAATTAGAAGTCATTATATAATGATGTAGGAAAGATGTTGGGGTTCAAAGCCGATGGGCAAAAAGAATTCCTGAGACTTCTTTAGTCCAAAAAGGTGGCTTTATTGAAGCATGACAAGAGGACCAGAGGGCAGAAAGAGCTGCACTGGTGAGGCTGATATAGAGTGCCGGCTCCAGCCCCTTTCTGTCCCTGGCTCCCCTTTGCTCCAGCAAAAGGCAAGAAAAGACAAAATAGCCATCCCCTTTGACTAAAATAGCAAGTTGTTGCTCTGGGGAGACCAAAGAAAAAGACCAGAGACCTGGTCTTGTTTGAATAAGAAAAGAGAAACAGCCCTGGAGGTGATTTAGCACTCTCTAAGTAGATTATACTGCTACATGAAAGGGCCATTCAGCCTTGGGGAACTGGGAAAGTGTCTGGGCCTGGGGAAACACCCCGCTACCATCCCCCATTGCCTGTAACCATAAAAACTCACCCCTAACCCTGTTGGGTGCTCAGTCTTTGGGAATGAACCCACTGAGCCTGGCATTCAGCTGTGTTCTCCATCTCTCCATGTGCCCTTTAGGTTTCCTTGTTCACCTCAGATTTTCCACAACACTGGGGTCATTAGTAGTGTCCCATTATATACTTTCAAGTTGGGCAGGTTTGGGGTTGGGGGGAGGTTAGGGAGAGCATAAACCTACCAGGTATTTTGGAAACAAGGTTTCCAGGAGCCTGAGGGGGCTAGCTATTGTTAGGAAAAGGTCATTTGTTACTGTTTAGCAAACCCTCAGTCATGAGACCCTTCAGATGTATATGGATCATATGCTTGGAGGATTTAATAACATGTATCTCAGCCCTAGGATGGGTGTTGAGATAAAGGAAGTTTCCAAAGGAATTCTTGTATGTTAAAGTAGACTTACAGAATCTTGGGTGTGGGGCCAAAGATTGTCTTTTGCTCTTAACAGTATTAGCATCAAGTGATGAGGGAAGAAAAGTACTAGTTGAAGACAAAGCATAAGCCTACACCCTGCAACCTCCCCCACCCCCACTTCCACTTCCATTTATGACATTCTTCTAAGAAACTCCCAACTATCTTAATGTTAATACCTTACTAGAGGAGGGGAAAACAACCTTAAATTGACAATGACAAGGCCTCGGGATCTTGTAGGTCTTCTTTAACATATGAAAGTTCTGAAACCTCCCTTTTCCTTATCCTCTAACCCCATAGTACACAATCAGCCACCCCTCACAACCCCCTCACAACAGCTCTCTCTGCCCATGGATCCTGTTCCTCTGCTTCAGTAAATAACCATTCTGCACCAAAGACATCCCAAGAATTCTTTCTGGGTTGTGGGCTCCGGATTCCACCCCATTGAACCTCACCTACATTCCAAAACCACCTCAAAGGCAGCTGAGCTCCTAGTTGGAATGTCACTCTGCCTGTTTCAAGGACTTGTCAATGGGCTATAAGTAGTAAGGAAATTTAATTCTGCCTTTGTTTCCACACATCATATAATAATAAAGGGGTTAATTATCAAGAAGACATAACAATTGTAAATGTATGTGTACCTGATGGGGTTTTGGAATGTGGGTGAGTTTTGGTGGGGTGGAGTCTGGAGCCGATCATTGTAAATAATCCAATATGGCTGGAAGGTAGTGAGAACAATAGAACAGAAGAATTAGATATAGTTGGGAAAATAATCAGATAATCATAAAAATACTAGGGTTTTAGAACATTGTAATAATTATAAGTGACACTGGAAACCATTAAAAAGTTTTGAAAAAAGACAAAATGAGAGTAGATTACATTTTTAAGTCTCTCTGGATGTTCTATTGAGAAGAATATGTATGAAACTGGGAGCAGAATCTGAGAAAATGTTTAGAACACTATTGAAAAAATCAAGGACACAGATATGTTACTTTGGACCAGCATGATAGAAGGGATAAAAAGTAGTTAGATTTCTAGACATATTTTGACATCAAAGAACAAGATTTCTCATGCACCATGAGCTATGGAAAAAGCAGCTATTATAGATGAGATCACAGATGACTGGTCTGGGCAATACAAAATGGATTTGCCCTTAGACTGTAGAACAAGGAGATTAAGGGAAGGGAAGAATAGAAGTTGAGTTCATAGTATCTTAAGTTTATGATGACTGTTAGAGCTCTAAATGGAGGCATTCAGTAGGTTGTTGATATATATAAAAGCTACACTTCAGAATATGAGGCAAAGTCAGGAATATAAATATAAATATTATTATATTTAAGGCTATGAAACTGAGTGATATCATCAAGAGAATGAAGAAACTGAAGGTGATATCATCAAGAGACTGAGGACAGAGTCCTTAAATTTTATGTATAAAAAAAGAAAGTAAAGATATTTGAGAACAAAGACTGAAAGATATGAAATAAAGGCAGAATAATATGGTGACTTATAAATCAAATGAAAAAAGTATTTGTCAACCATGTCATATGTAATTAACAATACCAGAGGTAACAACAACAAAGATATTAAGAAAATGTTTAAAAATTCCAATGAGTACATTCTGAGATTTACTACATTTTTAAACATCAGGGAGTGCTTGTGTAGACCAAAAGCATAAGGAGAATGGTCATAGTTTTACTTAAAATTAAAACTAGAAATACCCCAATTTCCCTCAGTATTAAATAAAATAAAACATCTGCACAATGGAATTCTGTGCAATAACCATAAAGTAAAACAACAATAACAGAAAGAATTATCCACAGATAGTTACATAAATCCCACAGACACATGAAGAATAAAAGAAATCAGAAAAAAGACTGCATGATGTTTGATTCCATTCATGTGGAGTACGGTTAGATAGAAACCACCTATTGTTAGAGATGTTTAGATTGATTCATCGATTGACTCTGATTCATTTTAGAAAGAAATATCAGAGTGAGGGGGAGAGGGAGAGAGAATCTCATGCAGAATCCACTCTGAGCATGGAGCCTGATGCAGGACTCAATCTCAAAACCCTGGGATTGTGACCTGAACCGAGATCAAGAGTCCACTCAGACTGAGCCACCCAGGTGCCCCTATTGTTAAAGATACTCACATTGTGATTACCTTGAAGGTAATGGTAGGGAGTATGAGAAAGCCTACTGAGGTGCTAAAAACAGACTATATCTTGATCTGGATATTGGAGAGATCCGTCTAAAAAAATATAAGTATGTATATTTCTGTACAGATATAATATATAAATTATATATTTATATATATGTAACTATATATATTATACATGCAGTTATTGATCTGCAGACATAGACCAAATTTCACTAAGAAAAATCAAAATAATCAAAGAGACTATCAACCCTATCTATTGATATCTATAACAAATAGTTCTACTTTCCCTCCTGTAATTATAGAGGTTTTTACACTCATATATAAAACTAAATCTGTCGGAGGCAGGCCCCTGGCCAGGGCGGCATCCGCCATTAAAAGATGGCGCCTGGCTAGTTGCCAGGTTAGGGTTGCCTCGTGAGACTAAGCGGAACGCCCAAAGAGGAAGTAAACAGCATTGGTTGCTAGCAAAGTTATTTGTTTAGGTGCACAGCCTGATTCGCTCCCTCCTGTACCCTGTTCGCTGATTGGTCATGTAAGCGTATATAAGTGTGTAGACTTGCGGAAAGAGAGAGAAGATGCATCCGAACCAGGGCGTCTTGTTGCCCTTGTGGGGCGAGGGCGATAAATGTTGCCGAAACCCGGGAACTAAATAAAGGAATCTTGCAAGGTAATCCGCAGGAAAGCAGGGAGTAAAGGTCCGCAGGTAAGCGGGGACATTAGCCACATTCAAAAGTGGGAATTCCGCGGTAAAGCGGGTAGTAAAAATAGAAAAACCTTGCAAGGGAGAGGTCCGCAGGTAAGCGGGGTAAAACCACGACAAAGGTGGTGGGAAACTTGTACAAGACCGCAACAAGAAGCGGGGCGGCCATAGAGCTGGGATTTTCTTATCGAAACCGCAGGTAAGCGGGGAAGGGACCACGATCAAAGTGGTGGGAATCCTGTACAAGTCCGCAATAAGAAGCGGGGCGGCCTTAGAGCCGGGATTTTACAAGTCTGCAATAAGAAGCGAGGCGGCCTTAGAGCTGGAATTTAGCGGCGAGTCTTTAACGTCCGCATCTGTTGTCTGTGTGTTCATAATGGGATCTGAAGTATCTAAAGTGCGGTTGAAAGGGTCTTTAGAAGACCTGTTAAAAGCCAATGGAACTCCACTAAAAGCAAAAACTGCTTGGGCCTTTTTGAATACAGTGGAAAAGGCGGCTCCATGGTTCCTAGATGAAGGCTTGCTAAACATACCTCAATGGGAACACTTAGGGGAGGATTTGAAGAAACAGGACAATAAAACGCCTTTGCCACCTGGGACCCTGGAAATACGGACCTTAGTCCGGGGATGCCTGGTGGGGCCTAAACCCAAATGTGAATCAGCTCTACAAGAGGGAGCAGAGGCATTGGAGGAAGTGAAAGAGGAGAATTTGTCTTTGCCATTGAGGACCCGGTGCAACAGGCGAGACATTATCATAAGCTGTTCCATGTGAATGCTTTAACTCTTCACCTCAAATTTAACATAACAAAAGCACAGGCACGGGACATAGTAGTCTCCTGCAGAAGTTGTGTGATCTTACTACCTGCACCGTCCTTGGGGGTTAATCCTAAGGGTTTGTTACCTAATCATATATGGCAAATGGATGTCACACATGTTTCAGAATTTGGAAAGTTAGGATATGTTCATGTCTCTGTAGATACCTGCTCTGGAATAATTTTCACCTCAGTGCATACGGGGGGAAAAAATCCAGAGATGTTATCGCCCATTGCCTACAGGCTTTCGTGGCATGGGGAAAGCCACGCCAATTAAAGACAGATAATGGTCCAGGCTACACCTCACAACCCTTTAAAGCCTTCCTACAACAACTTGACATTCACTTGATACATGGAATACCCTATAACCCACAAGGACAAGGTGTTGTGGAGCGTGCGCATCTTACAATAAAAAATGTGCTTTATAAACAAAAAGGGGGAATAGGGGACACCTTCAGGTCCCCTAAAGATAAGCTCAACACCATTCTCTTTATTTTGAATTTTTTAACGTTGGACAAAATGGGTAAATCAGCTGCAGACAGACATGCAAGTGATGCTGCTGCTTCCCCTAAGCCTTTAGTACTTTGGAGGGACATCCTCACAGGAAAGTGGAATGGACCAGATCCAGTGTTAGTATGGAGTAGGGGGTCTGCATGTGTTTTTCCACAGGAAAAGGAGGCTCCAATTTGAATCCCAGAGCAGCTGGTGCGTACAGCCTTGCCTCCAAACACCAGTCATGATGCTGAAGATGCTGATGATAACTCTGGGGATGCTACACCTCCTGCGGCTGACTGAAGCCAGAGAGCTGTGGGCAGTGGTTAAAGCATGGCTATATCCTTTACCAGTGACTAACTCTTCTCTCATATTCCCTCCTCTCCCTTTGATGCATGGCAGGTCTGTAACTTGCTAGGAGCATGTACTGATATCTCAGCAGTGTCCATGTTAAATGGTGGCAAATCCCTCAACTGTTCTTATAAACAAAATGACTCTAGTACCTTTGAGACAACAGTTAATGTGTCTTGTCCCAATAATATTACTTATCAGCCCACTCCCATATGGGTCTCGCCACTGTTCCTTTTCCTCGTAACAAATGCTAGCGAGCTGAATGATACGTTGAATTGCACTAAGAATTGCTGTCTTTCCCAGTGCTGGAATGTTACGGCCTTCAAGCTGGCTGTGATTATGCGTATCCCTACCCATGTTCCTATCCCAGTTTCCATTCCAGAGGACAAGTTACCGGTGGTGCTATCCAGAAAGAAGAGAGATTTTGGTATCACAGCCGCCGTTGTGACAGCACTGGCTACATCTACAGCAGCTGCCACGGCAGCAGCAGTCTCGCTTGCTGCAACTATACCCACTGCGGAAGCTGTGAACACCCTTGCAGAAGGAACGGCAGCTGCCCTTCAAACACAGACTCAGATCAATGCACATCTGCAAGCAGGAATCCTGATAGTCAACCAGAGAGTGGATTTGGTTCAAGAACAAGTGGACATATGGGGGGCCCTATTGGGACTGGGATGTATAGTACCCTTCCTGGCGATTTGTGTAACTCCCATAGCCTATACTAATATGAGTGACTTACAGAATGTCTCCCGACAGCTCTCCCAATACTTGCAGGGGAATTAGTCCGCAGAATTCCAAAACCATACTCAGCACCTGCTACTAGGCATAACAAGGATAAATAACACCAGAGTTGAGCTTGCAACCCTCCCAGAGATAATCAAAACATTGCAAGATGTATTAACCTTTATGAAACAATGGGCTAGCGTAATTGGTCTGATGATAATCCTCGTAGTGGGCTTGATTCTCCTAGTAAGAAAACTGCAAATTTGGAGGTGACAGCAACATAGGCAAAAGCAAGCCATGGTGCAGGCCTTGTTAGCCATCGAGGCTGGAACATCCCCCCAAGTGTGGCTAAGTATGCTGGATCGGTAGTCAATGACATGTAAGATTGGTGGGGGAAATATACCAACCTAAGACAGGACGCAGATCATTGATATCTGCCGTCTGATGACAGGTAAGGATATTCCCCGCCACTGACAACCTAAGACAAGCACGATCCCTGCCATAAAAGAAAATAGGGGGAGATGTTGGAGGCAGGCCCCTGGCCAGGACGGCCTCCGCCATTAAAAGATGGCGCCTGGCTAGTTGCCAGGTTAGGGTTGCCTCGTGAGACTAAGCGGAACGCCCAAAGAGGAAGTAAACAGCATTGGTTGCTAGCGAAATTGTTCGTTTAGGTGCACAGCCTGATTCGCTCCCTCCTGTACCCTGCTTGCTGATTGGTCATGTAAGCGTATATAAGTGTGTAGACTTGCGGAAAGAGAGAGAAGATGCATCCGAACCAGGGAGTCTTGTCGTCCTTGCGGGGCGAGGGCGATATAAATCTTCCAACTTTGCAGCAGATTTCATTCCCTCTAGTTTATTCAATAACATCAATGATTTTGGTGGTGAGAGGTGAAAATATAGTGGCAACAGTGAAAGGTGGAGAAGTTTGAGTCTCAGTTTGTAAATTGCAACACTGTTAGGTTTTAAATAGTTGATTGAATGGAGATGAGAGAGTAGTGTTGTTTTAGAAAATAAATTACATAATGATGTAATATGTGTAGCTGCTCTTGAAGTTAATGAATGAGAACAGAATGCATGACGTTACACCACCCTAATATGACCTTTACATTTCTATATACTCAGTTGAAAAAAAAGTTCAATACCTTACCAATGCACCACAAAATTTGCTCAAGAAAAATTAAGGTCTATTCCAACAAATACAACAATTATGTAGTAAAATAGGGGGTTATTTTTAAAGACTTTATTTATTTATCTGGGAGAGAGCAAGAGAATGTGCAAGGGCAGGGGAATGGCAGAGGGAGCCAGAGAACCTGACTCCCCTCTGAGCAGGGAGCCCAATAGAGGGCTCCATGCCAGGGCCCGGAGATCATGACCTGAGCTGGAAGCTGGTGCTAAACTGACTGAGACACACAATTGCCTCCATAAATTAGTTTTTAAAGGTAGAACATGAGTTATGGCTTCCCAAGTACTGGTATCCATTTCCTTTATGTTTCCTAATCTTCTGAGTGATACCTTTGGTTTCTTATTATTTAGATTTTGTGAACTCCACAATGTATAGGATGCTGCCAGTTTATATACTCAAATAACTTAAAAAATATTTACTTTTTTAGTCCATATTAATATTTAATCAATGAATTTCAGGAAATTTAAATATTTATTTTAAAATGTTACAAATTAAATATTATATCCCTTTCCATGTTCTGGCCTGTTAACAGAGTACAATAGTTAATTGTAGAGACAAAGTAAGGCCAGATCTTTTTTTATTTTTTTTTTTAAGATTTTATTTATTTATCTGAGAGAGAGAAAGAGCATGAGCAGGGTGAGGAGCAGAGGGAGAAGCAGACTCCCCACTGAGCAGGGATCCAGACACCGGGCTCTATCCGAGGACCCTGAGATCATTACCTGAGCTGAAGTTAGTCATTTAATCAGCTGAGCCACTCAGACTCCCCATGGTAAGATCTCTTCTAAATGAAAATGTGCTGTCTGTCCCTCCAGGTAATTTCTGTCAGTGGAGCCATCATACTTAAAAAATACTTTAAATCTATTGAAGATATGTAAGAACTACAATGAAACCTTTAATATTCAGATTATCAAGATTTTGCCATGTGAGTTTTACATGACTCCTTCTTTTTGGTCTTTCTTTGCTAAAGCATTTAAAGCAAACCACACATGCTATTTTATCCCTGAAACTATTAAAAAAAAGATACCATGAATCCATTAATACCAAACTTAAGTATTTTCTTGATGTAAGTTTATAACAATCAATTTTTGTCATAAAAAAATTTCTCCACATTTATGTAAATGAGAATCCATGCCAGATTCAACTGCATTGCACTCAAAATTGTGTTTCTTAAGTTACTTGTATTCTAGATAATTTCCCCTCTATCTACCTATTTTTGTATTTGTTGTTGCTAATGCCTTTAATTTATTGTGGAAGCCAAATTAGTTGTTTTGAAGAAAGCATCATTCCTTGGATGTGTCTGTTTTTTGAGGTGTGCATTAAACTGTTCCTCTATCACTTGTCTTTCATGTAAATATGATTAGACTCTCAAATTTTGATATATGCCAACTAGGTCTCTTAGGAAGGAGACATAATAGATTGGTCTCATTGCTTGGAAAGCACACTATGATTGATTGTTCCATTTTTGGGGATGTGAAAGTTGAAGAATAGATTTAGATGGTGACAGCTTTATTTTTGTATTTTTACAGTATTCTAATTAATTTTTCATGTCATGAGTTTTCCACTGATACCATGAATCAATTATTAAAATGAAAATTTTCTGCACTGATTTCATAAGACAGCCATGATTAATCCAAATATTAAAAAATTCAATGTTTCTCTATTTCTGAATATCATACTTTGAGACAAGAGTTGATCATTTCAAATAAATATTTATTTGAGATTAATTATTGAATGTTTATACACTGACCTTGATTATTAATTATGTGATCCTAAAGCTATTCTTCCCACTGCTTTCCCAGTCCCACACACGCAATGACTATGATTGCTTCTCAAAAAAAATAATGATAACACATAAAATATTATCACTAACTTGTAGAGAGGAGGCAATACTAAATACAATGTAAGTCATAAGTGGTTAATTTTACAATGATTTTTGCCAAAAGAAAGTGTTTCTGGAAAAGCTGCAGAAGCCAATGAAGTCTTATGGAGTCAGAGAATTCACATATAGTATATGATTTGAGTAAAGAGTTTGTATCATGATACATTAAACATAAATTCTCTACAATAAATAACACAAGATACATCAGTGTTTACCAAAAACTTGATTTGAGATCCATTGATAATAAGTGTTTTTATTTTTTTAATATTTTATTTATTTATTTGATAGAGAGTATGCAAGCACAAGTAAGGAAAGCTGCAGGCAGAGGGAGAGGGAAAAGCAGGCTCTGTGATGAACAGGGAGCCCAATGTGGGGCTTGATCCCTGGACCTGGGATCATGACCCAAGCTCAAAGCAGATGCTAAACTGACTAACCCACCCAGGTCCCCTATTTTTCTAGTTCTCATTTTATTTTCTATTCTGTTGGCCTAAAGCATTTTTCTGTGGCTTATCTGTCTACAATCTGTAAAACATAAAATGAAATAACAAAGATAGACAATTTTTAAATATTTCTTTGAAATTGAAAATAACTTTTTAAATTGTTTTCCAGTCTATTGAGATATTATTAAAATATAATATATGTAAATTTAAAGTGTACAGTGTGATTATTTGATAGAAACATATATATATATATATATATATTTTGAAATGATACCACAATAAGGTTAGTATACACCTCCACCCCATGACATAACTAACTGGTGTGTGTGTGTGTGTGTGTGTGTGTGTGTATATACCTACAGAATATATAAAATATATTCTTCTAACAACTTCCAACTATATAATATGGTATTGTTAATTATAGTCACCATGCTGTCCACTAGTTCTCCAGACATTATTCATCTTATACCTGAAGTTTATGCCCTTTGTCCAACATGTCTCCATTTCCTCCATGACACATGCTTTGGCCACCACCATTCTATTCTTTCTGAGGTTGACTCTTTTAGACTTAACATATAAGTGATACCTCACAGTATTTGTCTTTCTCTGTGTGTTAACTTCACATAGCATAACACCTTCAAGATTTGGTCATGTAATTAAATTTGAAATTAGGAATGGTGTTGTCTCCAATTTTGTTATTCCTTCTCAGCACTGCTTTGGCTTTCTAGAATCTTTTCTGTTTCCATTCGTTTTTAAATTTTCTGTTTCTGTCAAAAATGTCATTTAAGTTTTGATAGGGATTGCACTGAATGTATGGATAGCTTTGGAGAAGTGCAGATATTTCAACGATATTAATTCTTTGGGTCCAAGGCCATGAAATATCTTTCATTTATTTGTGTCTTCTCCAATTTCTTTTATCAAAGTCTAATAGCTTTCAGTGTATGGGTTTTTCATTTCCTTGTTGAATTTATTCCAAAGTATTTTATTGTTTTTAATGACATCATAAGTGAAATTGGTTTCTTTATCTTTCATATAGCTCATTGTTCACTGAATATGTTTATTAGTGCTCAGAGTTTTTTGGTGGAGTCTCCGGATTTTCAATATAAGAGAGAACAGCACAGCAGAAACAATATTACTTCTTCCATTTTGATTTGGATGGCTTTTGTTTTTTATATCTGATTGCTTTGGATATTGTACTGAATAAGAGTAATGAAAATTAGTTATTTTGCCTTGTTTCTAATCTCAGCAGAAAGTGTTCTACCTCTGACTATTGAGTATGATGTTAGTTGTGGGCTTACCATATATGGTTTTTATTATGTTGAGTTTATTCCCATTATACCCAAATTCTTAAGAGTTTTTATCATGAAAGAATGTTGACTTTTGTCAAATGCTTTTACTGCATCATCATATAGTCTTTTAAGTGTATTAATGTAGCATATCGTATTTATTGATTTGCATTTCTTAAACCATCCTTGTATTGCAGGGATAAATCTCACATGATCATGGTGTTTGCTTCTTTTAATGTATTGTTGAATTTCATTTGCTAGGACTTTGTTGAAAATTTTTGCATCTATAGTCATCAGAAACATTGCTCTATATTTTTCAGTATTTTATTTTGTTGGCTTTGGTATTGTGGTAATTCTGATGCCATAAAATGAGTTTCGGAGTATTCCCTTCTCTACAACTTTTGGAAGAGTTTGAAAAGGATTGGCCTTATTTCCTTAAATGTTTAGTTGAATTTACCAAGGAAACCATGAGTCTTTTAGGTTTTAGTTTATTGGGAGATTTTTGATTGCAGAGTCAATCTCCTTACTCGTAATTGGTCTATGCAAATATTCTATTTCTTCATGATGCAGTCTTAGTAAGTTATATGTTTCCAGAAATTTATCCATTTCTTCTGGGTTATCCAAATTGTTGGCATATTATTGTTCATGGTAGAATTTCATGAGCTTTCATATTTCTCTGGTTTCAGTTTCATGTGCTCTCTTTCATTTCTGATATTATTTATTTGAGTCTTCTCTCTTTTTTCTTTTCTAATCTAATTACAAGTTTGTCAATTTTATTTATCCTTTCAAAAAATCAGGCCTTAGTTTGTTGATATTTCTTATGGATTTTTTGGTATCTAATTTGTTTCTGTTCTGATCGTTGTTATTTTCTTCCTTTGTCTAACACTAGCTTAGTTTGGATTCTTTCTTTTTGTTGTTGTTTGAGGTATTATGTTGCTTCCATTGTGATATTTCCTTCTTTTTAGTGTAGGTATTTATCACTATAGACTTCTCTCTTAGAATGGTTTTTGCTTCATTCCATGTTTTGATATGTTACATTTGCAATATCATTTGTTTCTACATTTTTTTAATTCGCTATTGATTTCTTCTTTGATCCATTGTTTGTTCAAGGCGTGTTGCATCATTTCCAAGGTGAACTTTCCAAGTTTCTTTTGTTTTTGATTTCTAGCTTCATTACACTGTTATTGGAAATGATCCTTGGTTTTATTTCAATTTTCTTGCATTTTCTTAAGCTCCTTTTTTGTGATTTAACATGTGTTTTATCTTGGAGAATGTTTCCTGTGAACTCATAAAGAGTGTATCCTGCTGCTGTTTAGTAGCATGCTCACTCATTGCTGAAAGTAATAAAAAATGGTACAGAGACTTTGGAAGACATTTTGTGGTTTATTACAAAGCTAAACTAACTCATTATAATATTCAGCATCAGGTTGGGTGGTAGAAGTAGTTTTTCAATGAATATTTGTTATACAAGACTTTGTATGGATATATTTTCATTTTTTATGTTTCTTGTATTGATACCTACAGAAAAAGTTCCTATGTCATAATGGAAAATTAATGTTCTATTTTTAAGAATTATTTTAATCCATTTTCCACATTGGATTAATCATTTTACATCTTCAATAAGGTATGAGGTTCCAATTCTTCCATACCTTCCATGCTTATAGATTTTTAAATCTGTCTTCTTTATTATAACCATTTAATGGTATGAAGTAGTTTAATATGCATTTCCTTTATGAGTAATAATGTTGAGTGCAATTTCATGTGCTTAATGGTCATTTGCATATCTGAGGGGAGAGTGATTATTCAAATATTTTTCCTTTTTTTTTTTTTTACTTGTATTACTACTATAGTTATTATTGAATTGTGGGAGTTCTTTAAATATTTTGTGTATTATCAAATAGGATATATGATCGGTAGATTTCTTTCCCAGTGTCTGGGACTCATATTTTCACTTTCTAGGTCATATTTTTTGAAGCATAAAGCTTTTGAATTTTATTGAATTCAGAATTATAATTTCTTAATCACTTGTGCTTTTGGCATTTTATCTAAAAAAATTTGCTTAGTCCAAGATCATGAATATTTACTACATCTTCTTGTAAGCCATTTAAAATTTTAGCTGTAACATTTAGATCTATGATCAATTCAAGACAATTTTGGTGTATGATGTGAGGTGTGGGTCTAAATTTATCATTTTAAAAATGGATAGCCAATTGTCACACAACTGTTTGTTGAAAAGAATTTCTCCCCCTAAACTGCCTTCATGCTACTGTTTAAAATCAAATAATTACAATTGGGAGAACTCATTTTTTAATTTACTCTCAGTTCTGTTTCATTGATTTATGTGTCTGTCCTATGCTAGTACCACAACATCTTGATTACTACTGCTGTATAGTAAGCTTTGAGACTCAAATGTTTAAGCCTTCACACTCCATTCATTATAAAGGTCTTTTGCCTACTCATAGTGCTTTACATTTCCATACAAATTTTAAGAAGTTAGTCTATATCTGGAAAAAGAAAAGACAGAAAGAAAACCTGCTGAGATGTTGACAGAGATTTCACTGAATTTATAGATAACTTTGAATAGAATAACCAACAGACTAAGACTCACTAGGCTTCCAATCCATGAACCTAGATTGTCTTCTTTTATTTAGACCTTCTTTAATTTCTTTCAGCTTTTTTTTTCTTAAGTTTTGAATGCATAAGCCATATGTTCCTTTTATAAAATCATTCAAACATTTTATTCTCTTTGATGCTATTGTGAATGGAATTGTTTTAATTTCATTATTGTATCATTTACAATATAGAGAGCTATAATTGATTTTTGTACATTTGTCTCATATCCAGTAAAGTTGGGAAACCACTTTATTAGGTTCTTGTTCTGTTGTTGCTTTCATGTGTGGCTCTCTTATGATTTTTACATTGGGATTATTTTGTAAGTGAATACAGGCAATTTACTTCTTCCTTTACACTCTCAACAACTGCATTTCTCTTATTTTTGCCTGACTGTATTGTCAAAATCTTTGGTGCAATGTTGACTTGATAGTGAGACTAGATATCCTTGCTTTGTCCTTGATTTTAAAAGGAAGCATTCAGTGTTTTCACCAAGTATGGAGTTAGTTGTCGTTTTGTAAATGCCGTTTATCAGACTGAGGAAATTCCATTCTAAATGTATTGAGCATTTTTTTTAAAAAATCACAAATGTGTGTTGAATTTTGTCAAATGATTTTTCTGATTCTATGGAAATAATCATGTGTTTTTCCATCCTTTAATCTAACATTATGGTGTATTACATTAATTCATTTTTGGGTGAATCAATCTGGCATATATGGGGTAAATTCATTTAATTATAGACAATGTTAGAGGGGCGCCTGGGTGGCTCAGTGGGTTAATCATGGACAATGTTTTTACCCTTTCTATTTTTTTTAGAAAAGTTTTTGTATTGTGTAGAAAAAGTTTAGTATTATTATATCTCAAAATATTTTATAGAATTATGATCCTGGATTTTCTTTGTGGAAGACTTTTAATTATTAATTCAATTTCTTGTATAAGCCTATCCATATTTCCTACATTTTCATAAGTCAGTTTCAGTACCATGTATCCTTTTACAATTTGTCCATTTCCTCTAAGTTCTCTTATTTATTGACATAAAGTTTTTTTTATACATTTTCTTATCAACTTGGAATTATACTGATAATGTAAAAGAACCACCCTTTGAGGGCACCTGGGTGGCTCAGTGGGTTAAGCCTCTGCCTTCAGCTCGGGTCATGATCTCGGGGTCATGGGATCGAGTCCCACATGGGGCTCTCTGCTTGGCGGGGAGCCTGCTTCCCTCACTCTCTCTGCCAGTCTCTCTGCCTACCTGTGATCTCTCTCTGTCAAACAAATAAAATAAAATCTTTAAAAAAAAAAAAAAAAAAAGAACCACCCTTTGATTTTTTTTGACTTTCTCTGTTTCATATCTTTTTTTCGTATCTTTTTGATTTCCTCATTATTCATAGTATCGCTTTTCCTTCTCTTTGTTTTGGGTTAATTTGCTGTCTTTTTTCTTGTTCACTTAGGGGGAGGCTTAGGTTAGTGATTTAAGATCTTTCTTCTTTTCTAATATAATCAGTTTATTATGAATATCTTTAATGTTATAACATCATGAATATGGAGTAGGTGTACTATTTTGTACCGGGTACAAAAATAGTCCTCTACTTAAGGCGAAAATTGTATCTTCTAGTTTTTACAAAGTTCAAGGGGAATAAGTTGTACATTAGGGGATCCCCTCTCAAATTCATGATACCTCTTTTGCTTTCCAAAGTGTTCTCCCATCCCTGCCCACATAAGCAAAGGTCTTCCAGTGAAGGTTGACCTGGCTGTGATAATCAGTACATTCAAATATCTCTTCTTTGGTTTCTTTCTTTATTGGGGTTAATACATTTGAATTCAGCTTATTTTTCCCCCCTTCACATACAACTATAAATATATTTCAATGATTTATTTCCATAGTGCCACAGTCTGGATGTACAGAAGTGAGAAACTTGTATGTAGAACATTTGCAAGAAAATGAGAACCATTACACTGAAAAATCACCGGTTTAAGCAAGTTTCTTTTTCACTTTTATGATTAAAAATATTTGTCTCTTTGGTTACTTAAAACTGCATTTCCTAATTTTCCTTCCCATTTAATATTCCAAGCTGATAAATTTCAAAAAGAGGAAAAAGTATTAGTATTTTCCAAGCTCTAGGAAGAGAAAAATTGGAAATAAAAAAGTCTTTTTTTTTATATTTAACACTGCTATTTGTTATTTGAAATTCATATAAAATATCTGTGTTAAAACTTATGTCTATGAAGACTACTTTGCAATCAGTTCAAGATGTCAAATTTATTTTTTCAGTTAAATGTTAATGGAACCTGTTAAGTGCTAGGTATTTTACTTGATATGGAAACACAAAGCTATAACTCCAATTAAGGAAGAAAGGAGCCACAAATATGTTTGATAATTTTACTCCAACTAAATATCTGTAAAATAATATTTGTTTTTTTCTTTTGGTATGCATTTGAAAATGTAATGCTTATGTGCCAAAAGTGGTTACAACAAAGTACAAATATTTTTAATTGTTAAACTTTTCCTCATATTAAGAGATTTTATTCTTGAGCATCAGAGGTAGATGTATGTGTTTGGCTCTGACAAGGATAATGCAAGATTTTTATATGCAAAATACCAATTGTCAGATGTGCTTTATCTATATTAGATGGAAGATGAATATAAATGAGGTCAAGTACTCAGTGTGCATAGCATGACATTTCAAAATGTTTCTATTCACACATCTTGTTTTCAGTAACATTTTAAACCTGTCACTGGTAAAATTAAATGACATTCCCTAAGGTGTCATTATTTTAGAACCTGGAAAGGGAGAATACTCATTTAGTTATCTTCTTTTAAATTAGTAATATTGGAGAGAGGGTTAGATCATTGTTTAAAATTCAGGGGTAAAAAGAAAGGAAATTACATTGGCAGGATCCTAAAGCATAACTTCAATTTCATGAATCTACATCTTTGCAACAACTATAAATTTATGATAAAAGTGAGATATGCTTACACTGCCTAGTGCCTCCTCAAAAAAATAAAATATTTATGATAAAAGTGAGATATGCTTATACTGCCTAGTGCCTCCTCAAAAAAACAAAATAAAATAAAATAAAAGCATAGGAAAGCACAAAGTTTGTTTTAAATATTGATGTGCTGGTGATAGATGCATGTCAGTCTAGAAGAAACAAAGCTATTGTCAGCAGTGAGGCATTATAAAAATAATTGTTATAAAAAGCATTTTAAAACAAAATCATTATGAAACTACTACACCTTTCATCATCTGCCAAGTTTTTGAAATTGTTAAATTATAATAATCCAGGGAATGACAGACTCATTAATAATTGAGAAACTTTAAAAATTGCATATAAATGATGTGTGAAGAACAGAAAAAAATAACATTGGATATTGGAAAATGGAGTAAAAGTAAAACTTTTACTGATACCATCTATTTTAATAACTATTACCTGCCAAGCCCTATGATACATAATATATGTAGATTATTTCTAGTAACTTAAACATTGCTGAAGATGCATGTCCTCTTTTAAGGGTGAAAACACATGTTTATTATTGTTTATTGGCAGTTGGAAAATGAAAATTTGAACTGAGGTTAGCAAACAAATTTATGGAAACAATTCTACAGGTCACGGATATCCTCACTATCTAATTATTTCATTAGGGACCTGAAAAATATAATGCATTTAACAAATACATTTTTTAGATATCTTCTTTGCACAAGTTATTAATCAAGGTTTTGGGAGGAAACAGTGGTTAGACAAAAATCAATGCGTAGGGCACCTGGGTGACTCAGTGGGTTAAGCCTCTGCCTTCGGCTCAGGTCATGATCTCAGGGTCCTGGGATGGAGTCCCACATCGGGCTCTCTGCTCCGCAGGGAGCCTGCTTCCTCCACTTTCTCTCTCTGCCTGCCTCTCTGCCTACTTGCAATCTCTCTCTGTCAAATAAATAAATAAAATCTTTAAAAAAAAAATCAATGCCTTCGTGGGCTTTATATTCTAGTAGGGGTAGTCATATACACACAAAAATAAGAAATAAAATAGAATATATAAATGTCAGGGGACATGGTTGGCTCAGTTGGGTAAGCATCTCACTATAGATTTTGACTCAGGTCATGATCTCAAGTCGTGAAGTTCTGCATCAGACTCCACATCAGATCCCGTGTCAGACTCCATGCTGCGCATGCAGCCTGCTGGAGTCTCTCTCTCTCTCTTGCCTTCCTTCTGCCTCTTTTAGCTCATGGGCTCTCTCTCTTTCACTATTTTATATATATATATATATATATATATATATATATACACATTATATATATAATATATATAAATATAAATATATATATAAATATATAATCTATATATAAATATATATAGATATATATTTTTCACTATTTTATAGATATATATAAATGTCAAATTGGAATCTCATGTGGAAGTGGTCATTTTTATTTAGAATAGCTAGGGAAAGACTCATTAAGACAGTGGTTTTATACAAAATTTGAAAGAGGTAGGAGAATTCTCAGGAATTTTATCTGGAAACATAGAACTCTAGCATGAGGAAATAACAAGTAAAAACACTTTGAGATGTTAGTATGTTTATATTTTTGAGTATGTGCTGACTTGTGTAATTACTTTGTCATAAAACCTCCATCAAGTTTTTATCTCATTCGCAGTAAGAATAAAAAAACTTACACCAACAGTATTCCTCCTGTATCTATCTCCCCCTTGCCTCCAAGTTGCCTTCTTCCACATTTCTCTATAACTACAGTTATCTCTTTCAGTCTCAAGGATCACCTGAACCTTTCTATTGAGTGTAAACCACAGACAAAAAGGGCAAAAACAGAAAGAACACTTAAAAAGGCACTCAAAGATGATAGTTGCTTGTACCAGCATGGTAAGAATGTTAAGTAGTAATAAAAGTGGTTGGATCCTGAATATATTTTGAAGAAATTGCCAACAAAATAACTCTAATTGATGGTTGTGGATCAAAACCAACTCTAGGGTATTTGATCTACAAAACTAGAAGAAAGGAATTCCTGCTCACTAAGTCAGAGAAGAAAAGAAATAGAATAAATTTGAGTGAAGTATTAGGAGTTTGATTTTTAATATCTTTGGTAAGCATATAAAACATTGGAGGTATGAAATTAGCATATATGAGTCTAGAGTTCAGATACAAGTTTCAGATGGTTGATAAAACTTGAGTCTGTTTCAATAGGTTTTAATATTATATAGATATAGAAGGACCAACATTATTAGATATGGTAGACAAGGTGACTACCATTAATACTTTAATGATACATGGATACAAGGTAGTTCATGATACAAATCTCAAAAGAAAGGGAATTCATGTCATGCCATGGTTGGGGGCGCTACATGGGGAAACACCAGGATCAGTCATGAGGCAGAGGGAAAGAGAGGAAGCATGGGCAAAAGACTTTATTGTGGTTTCTGTAGGAAGGAAAGGTAAGATACATAAGCAAACTTAATACTAATTTGAATAATTTCAATGGGCTCTGGGGCTTATGGGCTGTCTCTAGTTGCCTGATGTTTAGGATTGGGGTTATTAGGACAACTATATAATGGCCTAGGGTGTGAGAACTTGAAATATAAGGTAGGTGTAATGTAGACTCTATTTGTTGGTATGTATTTCAAAGTGCACCCCTGGACAACAGACTCCTCTCAAAGATGTGGTTGATGAAGGAGACAGGAATCCAAAGCAATGTGACTCACAACAAGACATGTCTGGCATATGCATGTAGAACAGATATTAAAGCATCAAGTTTATATATATCAGAAACATGTTTAATACAGAGTTGACACTGATAGGTGGCATTTGAAGCCATGATTATGAATAATCATTTTAAGGTAGAAATGAAAAGCACAGTACTTAAAATGATTGGCAAATAAGTAGAAGTTTATCCAGTAAGAAAATCCTCAGGGTAAAGTGAAGAAAAAACTTCAAGGGAAAGGTAATGACCAATACTGTCAGATGTTACTGAGAAGAAATATAAAAAGCCTGAGACTTGGATATTTTATTTAAAATGTTAATTAAACATTTTTATAACAGCTTCAGATAAGCAGTGGAATAGAAACACTATATATATATATATTTTGGAATGCAAGAGTGAATGGAGGAGAGATAACCATGATTGAAATTATCTAGTCTAAGGAGCAGAGAGAAAAATAAATAAAGATCAACAGATCCTTAAAGACCCATGGAACACCATCAAAATTTTCAATATGCACATAATGGGAGTGCTAAAAGGAGAAAGAAAAAAAGGGATGGAAAAAACATTTGAAAAAAAATCCTTGGAAATTTTCCAAATCTGAGAGAAAAGCATGAATCTACACATTCAAGAAGCTCAATAAACTTCAGATAAGATAAATTTAAAGATATCTATACTTAGACACAATATAATCAAACCATTGACAGTTAAAAAAAAATCTTCAAACCAGCAAGAGAGGTGACTCATCATGTATAAGTAATCCTCAATAAAATTGAGAGTTGAATCTCACCAGAAACCCTGGAGGGGGGGCACCTGGGTGGCTCAGTGGATAAAGCCTTTGCCTTCAGCTCTGATCATGATCCCAGGGTCCTGGGATTGAGCCCCACATCAGGCTGCTTGCTCATCAGGGAGCTTTCTCCCCTCCACCATCTCAGCTTACTTGTGATCTCTATCAAATAAATAAATAAAATCTTAAAAAAAAAAACAACCCTGGAGGGCTAATATATTTCAGGTAGTGAGATGATAGACTTGAAGTTGAAAGAAAAAGTTTATCAACAAAGAATCTTATATCCAGCAAAAGTATTCTTCAAAATATAAAGAGAAATGAAAATATTAATTCAACAGAAAATGAGAGAATTTATCAATTGCATTGCCAGTTAAATCTCACTAGATTATGGTATGTATGTATGTGTATGTGTGTGTGTGTGTGTATGTGTATGTGTATACCTCCCCCCCCCCCCACACACACACATACACATACATATATATGGTACATAGGTTTGGTTTCCTGGTATTTTGTTGAGATTTTTGTATCTACATTTATAGAGGTATTAGCCTTACCTTTTTTTTTTGGTGATGCCTTTGTTCGTTTTTGAATGAGAATGAATGAATTAGCAATTGTTTCCTATCTTGCTAATTTTTGAAAGAACTTGTTAAAGATTGCCATTAATTAAGTGTTTACTTGCTTTGTCCCCTGAAAACACCAAGAATTTTTAACCAACACCATCAATTCCTGCAAATAATGGATCTTGAAAGCCTCTTCAGCCTTCCTTCCCACTGTGATAATTATGCCCACCATGTATTGGATAATAAAATTCTGCCACATTGCTTCTGTTATTCTTAGATCTTATAATCTCTATCATTCCCATTGATACCAGGCATCCAATTCTATGGAAGAATCCCCTACAATCAATCCAAGTTTGATGATCTTTAAGGTATTAAAGTCAGTCTCACCAGAGAATTTTTTATTTCTGTAAAATAAGAAACATCTCTGAGCCCACCCTTGAGAAAGATAGCCAAGTCCAGTATTTCTATCGCCTTTACAAAACTATAGCAAAAGATTTCTAACATATCTGCTCCATTGTATAAACCAACTTTGAGGGACACCTGGGTGGCTCAGTTGGTTAAGCATCTGCCTTCAACTCAGGTCATGACTCCAGGATCCTGGGATCAAGTCCTGCATTGGGCTCCTTGCTTGCATGGAGCTGCTTTCTGCTCTCCCTACTTGTGCGTGCGTGCTCTCTCTCTCTCTCTCTCTCTCTCTTTTTCTTCTAAATAAATAAAATCTTTAAAATAAAAAATCAAGTTCAAGCTTCAAAGAACCGCTCTAGAAAATTATAACCAACTTTTTAGGATCTTTGCCAAAACACTGAAACCTATTATAAGTAACATGCTTCACATTAGTGAATTTTCCTCTGTCTTTATATCCTATACCATTAGCCTCACTCATTAAAATTTATGGCTCTTTATGTCCTCGAATTTTATAAATACATGTTCCCAAATTTTATCAGTACATGTTCTCAAATTTTATCAGTCCATATTAACCAAGCCACATAATTCCTCTAATATGTAATCAGTCATTTCCAAATCAGGACTTTGATTCTACATTGTACCTAGTTCATCGTTATCAAGCTGTTGTTGTGTGGGTGAGTTCTGAGGAGTAAAAGCATTACTTTGTGAGGTACTTCTTCATATGAGGACACTATATGGTATCCACTGAAGGGGAGGCTTTCTTTTTAGAGTAAGGAATAAGAAGCCACCTGGTAGGATTCAGGAGAATTAGTGTTCAAGACTTTCAGTCAATTGCCCCTACTCTATGTGTCCAAGTTCCACTCATCTCCTATCAGGAATCTAACCTTTATACAAGTTACCTGATAAAGATGGTCAGTTTATGATATCCATCCTTAAAGTCAGATCAAATGGACAGTTCTGACAGAGGAAAATAAACTTGTTCCCTAAATATGCAATGAGGGCCTTCTGACCTTGAGTCTGGCAAAAATTTTGAACCCATCCTTTTCCTTTACACATTCTCCATTACTGTAAAGCTACCATTGCTCTCATGCTGCTTCACTGCTCTCCCAGTATCCTTCCCTTCACTTATACCTCATCCAAACTGACTACAGGTAAAGTGTTAAGGTTACCTATTTTGTAATGTGGTATCTATTATTTCTAGACAAGTGGAAAGTAAAATTCAAAAAACTTGATCCTGAACGTCTTCTTTTTAGAAAAATCTCTAGTGTACAATTTCATAGCCTGGCTTGCTAATAAAGAAAAGCTTGACATGAGGTTATTAATTAGTGATTCTTTTTATGAGAGGTACAATCCCAAGGCAATTAGAGTGAGTGAATAGAAAAGCGATAGAGAAAATAATGCTTCACAAGACACAAGTGATTTCTTTCCCCATCCCCACCCCACAGTGGTTAATGTTTGACAATGAGCCACAAAAGAAACATAGGGAGTTGCATGGCTGCTTTAACAGTTCAGCCACAAAGGGCATCCTGGAATAAACTACAACAAAAGACTATTCCTAGGTCCATGATTTCTCTATGCAATCTATCCAAAGATAAATGGGGAAAGAAGGAGGAGACAGAATTTCTCCAGTCTTCTATTACCAAATGGTCAAAGTTCACCCTGAAAGAAATGATGTTTTTCACATCTCTATATTACGTCATCTGTCTTATTCATGGATGCTTAAGAATTCAAGTGCTGTAAACTGGTGTGTGATAGGAATATATATTCTGTGTTTATTTATGAATGCTGAACACTTGTTTTGACATCATACGAATATGAAATGTACAGAAAAAGTCCTTCATAAGAGTGTTCTGGTACATGACATACATAGGCCAGTAGAACACCACTTGAGAATGTCCTTGAAAACTGTATCTCCAACGGATACCATTGAAACTTGCCTTAAGGTCATAAATCAGTTTATATTCAGAGAAAATGCTGCAACTTCAAATTTCATACATCTTTCCAATATCAAAATTCAACAAACAGTGGGTTACATATCTAAGAACTGGTGACAAGACAAGTTAATCAAACTACATGAAATAACCTTGACATGAAGTATTGGAGTGAGGCAATCTCTGAAAAAGGGGACTTAATACTGTAACAAGGCTGTGGGAACAAATGATTCCCATTTATTTATTTATTTACATATTCTCCCCAATATTTATTTACAAAACCATTGTTGACAGCATCCTGGAGTCAAAAAGTGCCTGAAGAACTCCTCTGTGCTTGAGCTAAACTAAGTAATTTTTGACCAAGTAATTCCTTGATTTCATGAGGGGAATTCCTTTCCACTGACGAATACCCTTCCTATAGCACTTCTTTCAAGCAATTCACCTGAAAAAATTTTATGTCTCAATTTAAGCCACTTTTTCAATCCATGAACTAGTCTTTCAATTCCCCCATGCATACATCTGCTTTCATTCCTTAGTTCCTCTATTAAAGTACCTAGTGCCTTCTGTGGTCATTATGAGTTTTCTTGTCATCTTCCCATACCCGGTGAAAGCCTGCCTCATACCCATGTACTCTAAAAAGTACCACAATATGTACTGAGTTGGTATTTGTTAAATGACTATGGGCCTTAAAGGGCATAACCCCAGCTGCCTATTGTCCTGCTGGACACTCTTGCACTTGTTTTGCTCCAGCTACACTAGGCTCCTCGGCGTCCATGTGTGCATTGTCATGTTCTTGCCTCAAATCTTTGTCAACTCTTTCCTTCACAGCCTTTCACCCTTATCTCAAATCACAATCTGACCTATAACAAGCTTACACTTATATTTATAATTCATTATTATAGGCCTAAAACTTCAAATAATGCTCAAGAAATATTTTTTGAATAAACAAGTAAAAAGATGAGTGAGTAAAAAGTGGATGGGAATATGTAGGCAAAAGATAAGGAATTTCTAGGATTTTATAGTTTAATATCCAATAACAGCTATGAGGGAAATTAAATAAAAACTTTTTGTGCTTAGGGGTTCCTGGGTGATTCAGTTTGTTACGTGTCAGACTCTTGCTTTTAGCTCAGGTCATGATTTCATGGGTCATGAGATCTAGCCCCAAGTTGAATCTGTGATCAGTGGGGAGTCTGCTTGATACTCTCTCCCTCTTCCCCTCCCCTGACCTCAAATAAATGAATAAATAAATCTTTTTTTAAAAAGACAACCTTTTTGTGCTTATGAACTAAGGTGTTTTCTAGGCATTTATAATTAATATTTAATTTAACCTCCCAAAGTTCCTCTGAGACAGATATTACTGAAATTTTAAATAATAGTTAATTTTTAAATTTTTAACAGTATTTATGTGGTAGAGCCAAGGCTCAGCCTATTGTTTAACTTAAGTGATGTTTCTGGGTTTTTTACAACATATGTCTTAGAACTTTCAGAGTACAAAATAAAATGGTGCCAAATACTGAGGGGGAAATTTAGATATGGTTTAATTCCTATGAATAATTAGAACTCATCTAAGGATACTAAAATAAGTATTTAAAAAAAAAGATATTTCAAACTGTCAAAGTTAAAACTAATTAATATGCTTGTCAAAATCATTTCTCTAAAACATAACCAGTTAACAAGAAACGTTAGTGAAAAACTTCAATACATTAGCAGAAATAAAAATTATCTAACTTTCTAATATATGTTCTACATTGGTAAAATTATTTTCAAAATTTGGCTTATAAGAATTGCTTGGTATAAAAATGCAAATATTTCAGATAGATTATTATTTTTGTAATCTTTGTTAGAATTTCACATGTTAAGATGGTTTGCTCTAGTATCTACAAATAGCACACTTATAAATTGATTTCAGTTGAGGTATCAACTTAAAACATATACTTTAAAATTATATATATACTATTTCTGTTAATTTTAATGACTCTAGAAATCAATAAGAAAGATACAAGCTCAGGCAATTATTGTGTACAATTAAAATTTCCAAATGTTTCATATGCTTTCTGAATTAACTTTTTGTGTTTGATCAAGGTTGTTTTGTCAATATTTTCTTTCCCCACCCCCACACCACAGTTTATTGTTCTGAGGTAGAAAAACTTACACTTCATTTAATATCCCTTACTTATATTTGCTGGGGATAAATCCAAAAAGTGACCATCTCTCAGGAAACAAACCAGATCTCACTCCATCTCTGAGATCATTTTTGTCAAATCATGTGCCCTTAATCCACACCAGCCTAAGTGGTGTTCCATTTAGGAAATCTTCTGAGATGCTTTAAATTGTATCCTTATTTTCCAGAATCTTAGTCCACAATCTATTCTAGAGTGCTGGTAATTATCAATACAGAGTAGTCAAAGATCATTCCTTAAAAGAATTCTATCTGCTAGAAAACAGTTGGCGACAGATGATCAGATATTTGCTAGTATTGACAGAGTTTGACATCGAAAGCAAATCAATTATCTTCAGATTTAAATCAGAAGACCATGTCTACATATAATCTTCAATTACAACAAACTCTGAAGGAGAAAAGTCCCTTACTTCTCAGTAACCAACTTACCTTTGGTTAAATTTAATACACATCCCTTTGTTCTCTATCTGCTCCAAATAATACATTATTTTAGGTAATTATTAATCTTGATGATAAGGAAGAAAAAAGGAGAAGCAAGATTATGTCAAAACCAGATCAAAGGGTTTATTTCCACATGTGCAAAGTGCCCTCAAAAAGCCAATAATCAATAATGATCAAAAATGCATTTTGCACATGAAACATATAACATTTATTCTTCATAATTCTACACTTATAATTTGACAATGACTACTGGTATATTAAAAGCTCTAATAATTCCAATAGAAAAAAAACTTTTAACATATGATATAGAGTTGCTAGAAATTGTTTGAACACAACACTTTTTTTTCCTAAGTAATGTTATTTAATACTAATAAAATTTTTTCTAAGAAATCTTTTTCTACTACAAAGTGACTAATGTTATTACCTCCATGTATCTCCCAAAGATATCAATAAGGCAGAAGAGTAAAGTAAGTAATGTACTTCTGCAGATTAAATAAATAGGTTGAGGTGTTAGTTTTGTAATAGTGGGAAGATTAGTTGACTTAATCATTAAACTAGAATTTACATATTACCATTTGATGTACTCCTTGACTTAGCACACATGATTCCAAGTCATTATGGTTTCATTCTTTTTGATTTCTTTACCCCTATCTTCATAGCTAAATAATACCTCAGAAAATGGAAGCTTGCTAAGCTTGTTAAGAGGAATCATTAGGCCTCTTCAGTAGATTACAGACTGGCCCAAGAAATATTACAACCAAGACATGGTAGAATAGACTTGTGTGATATTTTTTCTTCCTTTCTTCTCAGTCTATGAAAATACTGTTAAAAGTTGAAAAACTTCTACTAAAAATACTTCAGGAAATCGATTCAGTATCATTCAATATCAAAATAGAGTGCTCTGCACATAAAAAAGATTTTAGAAATTCTGCCAGTTGATATTGAACCACATTAGAAGACCAGTAGCAAGTACTGTCAACAGAAGTTGAGTACTCTATCAAAAGTAAAACAAAAATGTCACTGATTAGATTAAAGCCTTCTAGAAGTCAGAAAAACAAAACCCATGAAACAGGGAAAAGAACTAAATAAAATATGCATAATTTCTGTACTGAAATACATTTTGTTCTTCAGGATTCTGTTAGGTAAGTTTCTTGAACCTTTCAGCAAAGTCGAATTTGTCCTCGGTGTAGCATCTTCAGGTAGTTCTTTCTTCTCAGGTTGACCCTAATTACTAAATTCATCATACTCCCCCACTGTTTCCCAAGTTTCCACTTCAGAGGACACTATCTACTTTTCTCTTTTTGTTCCATCATTGATCATATACCTGATAAACTTCCATGATGATACTCAACTTACAGCATTAAAGGTTGGGCAAGCTCTGGTCACAGCACAAAGATGCAAATTTAGAAGGCCTTCGATTAGATTAGATGACTATTTTGTATTTTTGAATTTTTATTTTTCAAACCACTTTTACATTTTTCTTATTAATTTGTTTGATCTCTGCATTTACTAAAATATTTATCTTTTGACTTCAACTCAGAAATGTGGAGAGCTGGATAGATGTCATCTCCCACCCAACCGAAAAAAAAAAAGTAAAAAGAAAGCTGGATATATATTCCAATTAACTTTTTGAATTCTTCCTAGAATTGAGGTCATAAGGCATACAACCAATCTGAAATTAAGATATAGAAAGCCAGGTGCCTGCAGCTTAAAACAGAACTCAAGCACTAATTTTCTTGCAGAATGTACCACTGGACACCATAAAAGCCAGTAGGAGGATGAAATTATAATTTTCGATGCATTGATGAGGTCAGAGAGTGGGTTAGCATAAAAGTGAGAAATCTGTAGACCACTCATATTTGTAGTTTCTATCCTGTTTCAAGCATCTCCTCTAGGAAACCTGCCAAGCTTTCTTGGGAAGGATGAGAGAGACTATCCCTGAAGCTCTAACTCAGGTAAGAAGACATCAGCTACTGCAGAGACCTGCTGGTATCTTTTGTCCCTATCTCCCTTATAAATTAAAAAGCTTAATCTAGAGCAAAGAAGCATGTACATACTTCAAGCCAATCCAAGAAGCTCTGAGAACTCAAATAAGATAACAGAGAGACAGACAAAAAAGGCCCACCTCAACACAGCATGTTTGAATTGCAGAAATGCAAAAGGTTAAGAGAAAATCTTGAAGGCATCTGGCAGGTTGTGGTGATGGTATACTTAAAAAGGCAAAAGAACAAGAATTACAGCAGATTTTTCATTAAAAACCGTAGAAGCAAAAAGGCAATGAAGTGACATCTTTAAATTGTTAAAAGAAGAAAAAAAATCTTGTTAACTCAGAATTTTACACTCAGAAAAAAAAAGTCCTTCAAAAATGAAAAAAAAAAAAAAAAAAAAGCTGCCCAGCAAACAATAATGAGGGAAATTACTGCTTAGACTTACTCTGTAAGAGATGTTAAAGGAAATTCTTCAGTAAGAAAAAATATGGTATATGGTATAGGTCAGAAACTTGGATAATAATAAAAATTAGAGTTGAGAAAATGAAAGTAAAACACTCCCTTTTATTTCTTATTGTTAATTTTCTAAATGATAAACCATGTTAAGTAATAATAATAACAAAGTATTGGTCATTCATATGTAAATTGAATGTATGACAACAACGTTACCAGGAATTGGGAATAAGTAGTGATAATATCTTTACACTACAAGTAAAGAAGTATAGAAGTGTTTGAAGACGGACTCAGATTATTTAAAAATCTGTACTTTAAACCCCAAGGCACCTACTAAAAAAGTTAGAATTATAAATATTAAGTCAATTGAGGAGCCAAAAGTGAATAAAAAATTCTTAATTAAAGCAAAGCAAAGTAAAAAAAAAAAAAAATAAATAAAATAAGAAAAATTTAAAAGTAAATCAAATTAAAATTAAATAAATTAAAAAAATAAATGCAATAAAATAAGACAAGGAAAAGTAGAGAAAGAAAAAAGAAATAAAGAATAAATACAACAAATAGAAAACAAGCAAGAAGATAGATTTTTAATCCAACTATGACAATAATAACTTTCAATTTTAATGGTCTAAATCCAGTTAAAATACTGAAATTGTCAGATCTGATTTTTAAAAAGCAGTAACTAAACCAGTTATGTTCATGCAAAGTCTCATTTTAAATATGAAGACCTTTATAAATTAAAAGCAATGGGATAAAGAAATATATGTCATTCAAACACTAACCAAAAATAGCTGAATTAGCTATATTTACTTCAGATAATTAGACTTCAGGAACAGGGAAGATTCTCAGGGATAAATATGGACAAATATATAGTATTAGAGACAAATTCTCAAAGAAGACATAACGCTCCTTAACATGCATTCAGCTAATAACAAAGTTGTATAATACAGGTGAAAAACAGCCAATTTTAATGGAAAAATAAACAAGTCCACATGATAGGGACTATGGTGAATATAGAAATGATGGTACACCTAATGGACCAACATTCAAAGGCAATAATGCTATTGTATTAAGAAAGACTGTGACCCATTATATACTAATATGCTTAAACCTTACACCAATGTGGAACTTCTGACAAGAAGTGAGTAATTTACAAAGGAACTGGATCTGGGATAGAAGAGCAAATAATGGGTATTATGAGGAAAGTCAACAAATATACATGCTCTATATTGATCCTGTGAGAGCAATTTCCTTTGGGATAGGGTTCCTAACTCTTACTGCAGTCGTTTTTATAGTACCAGAGTAGATATTATGGGCAATAAGTCAACACCTGATAAGCTGAACTTAGTATTGGAAGGGAAGGTAATTATAAGAGGTGCCTGTCATTAGAAGCCACAAAGATCTGTGCATAGGCCTATTTCCTTGATGTTTTAATTATTTTTGCCTCAGAACTCTTAATATGAAACTCCGCATTGGGATGGGGTAAAATAGGGAGTCTTACTATGCCCAGCTACTTCCTAAGCTATATTCTTCATCTCTGAATTAATATTGCATATTAATGGCTGGATTGCACACAATGGAAAGCAGCTTTGAAAAACCAGGAATTACTCAGCTTCTCCTCTTGTAGATTTTCTGAAATACCACTATTTTTTTCGAATTACAGGTGCTTTTCAACAGTGTTCTGAGAGTTTTCTGGAAGACAAATGCACGTACGTGATCACTGATCTCCACAATCAATGTACATGAATGCATGTATGGAAATTCAGAGAATTTCTAGGTATGGCCTTCTAAGTACTCTTACAGAGTGAACTACATTTTATTGTGGTGACTTGTTTCTTATAAACTTTTGCATTAAGAAAATAATTGGACATTTATTATGAAGAATTTTTATTATAGTGGTCTCAGGAAACCTGCAATGAGAAAGTATAAAACTCTTAGAAGATTGTTTTAAACACATGGACTGCAAGCTATTTTCAGGCTCAATTCTGAGATTACTTCCACGGTAGCTGCTCAACACATATATAGTGAATAATTAAATGATCTCATTCTGTCCTCATTCAACAATTTTAGATACATGTTCCAGTTATCTATTGCTGCATTGAAAAGCATCCCAGAATGGAGTTTAAAACAACTGTAAAATATTTTTACAGTTTAAAACAACTGTAAAATATTTTTTGCTCACCAGTCTGCAATTTGCCAGGACTTGGTAAGGAAAGTTTTTCTATGGTCCATAGGATATGAACTGCAGTGCACCAGAGGTTGAAGAACGAAGTAGCTAAAAATTCAGCCACTCACATGCCTGGTAGTTGATTCTGTCTGTTGCTAACACTTTCACTGGGCCTGTGCCTAGAGCACTTACATGAGAACGTTTTAGCCATTTGCTTGGTTTACTCATAACGTAATGCTCAGTTCCAAGAGTAAATAACCTCAAAGAGAAAGAGCCAGGACCGCTGTCTTTGATGACGTAGACTTCCAAGCAATGCAGCATCATTTCTCTGGTTTCATTCAGTGCAAGTTAATAATATTTGCATGGATTCAAGAAGATGAAAACATGACATCACTCCAAAGGGAGGAATCTCAAAGAATTTGTGTGCATGTCTAAAGCCACTAAGATCCTCTGCTGGCCACACATTATTTATATTTCCTCCATATGCAAAATTCACTCATTGACTTTTAATATTCCCCATCTTTTCTATTCAGTATCAGATTTAGGCTCAAGTTCCAGGATCTAAATAAGGTAAATGTGTACCTCAAATATTTTTCTCGAGTACAGCAGCTAGGGTATAGTTATTCTTCATCTGGAAAACTATGAACTAAAGAGAAGATTTACCTTCATTCTATACAATAAACATAGTGGTCCAAAATGAGAAAAAAAAATTGAAAAAAGAAAAGCACATAACAATCACTAGTCCATGGTGATTCCGAAATCAATCAGGTACATAGTGTCAGTTCTTTAAAGCTTTAAACTACCTTCTAGGAGTTGTCAGCATGGCTCTTGTCTCTCTTTTGGAGTCTGGGTTCCTCTTTATGAGTCATTCTTACTTTTCCATAGAACATGGGCCATATTCTCAGTACTATAGATTTTCCAGCCTGTCTCTAACCATGGAAGTTTGGGGACCAAATTGCCTCTCTCTTTTTTTTTTTTTAAGATGTAATTAATTAATTAGTTAATTAATTTGAGAGAGAGAATGAGAGAGAGAGAGAGATTGAGCATAAGAAGAGGGAGCGTCAGAGGGAGAAAGAGACTCCCTGCCAAGCAGGGAGCCTGATGTGGGACTCAGTCCCGGGACTCTAGGATCATGACCTGAGCCAAAGGCAGTCACTTAACCAACTGAGCCACCCAGGCGCTCTCAAATTGACTCTTTAAATTGTGGACTCATTCTACCCTCTCAGGACAAGCTGGTATATATTTCTTAAACAAAATTATGAGTTTTTTGATGAGTCAATTTATAATCTGTTGCATTGTTAAACAAAAGCAATACTAATCTCTTGGGTTTATGGTATGACTGCCTTGAGGCAGGAGCCTCATGATTCCTAGAAGCTCTAATGTTTAATGGTATTCTATTCTATGCTATTCATTAGTAGTGAGACAAGAAGCCAGTTCTTATTTCAGAGAAGTAGAAAAAGATTTCACTTTTATACGGATGAATGTCAAAGAATTTGCAAACATATTTAATACCTCAGTATCTATAAATTTAATTTTGATTTTAAATAATTTTTGCAAACTTAATTCAGTTTGTAAGTACAGAATATTCTAAGTTGAATTGGTTAAGGAGTAAACAAAATACTATTTAAGAGTTAGATTGACTGAAATCATTGGGACATTTATGTGTCCCAATTTCTTTTCATACTATATCATTCACATTTTAAGACACTAGGTTTACTGTAAATGAAATAAGAAAATATATGTGAGCTATATGAATAAAAAGGTTTTACAGAATTAAAGTACAGAATTATCATCATTACCAGGAAGAAGCTTTCTTCCTTAATTGGTTGTGATTTCATACTGAGTTGACAGGCTATCCCATTAAAAAATTGCCTTCCTTTAAAATGAGAAATAATTATTTTTCCCTTTGAAAAATGTATATTTTAAGGTTACTGTAATGAGGTTTCTTTTCAATGAACTTTCTTTTAGTCTTTCTGCTTACCAAGTTTCCCACATCTAAAGTGCAAAATGTAAATGTTATCTAGCACACTCTGCATCTATATCATAATCGTTATTTAATTATACTTGAACTCTTGGTAAAACAACATGAAAATATGAAATCTGCATATGACTATAGTTTTTATAAATTCTATTTAGTATATTTAATGATATGAATTTATTTAAAAAATAGTACATCTGAATTAGTACATGACTGTTAAATTATAAAGTACAAAAATAATACTATTGAAATGACTCAACAATTCAAATTTCATAGAAATTACATGGTCATTGCCTTCATTATCATGGGCAATAGTTTCTAGGAAATAAAATTAAAAGAAACATTGGGGGGGTGCTGGGTAGCTCAATCAGTTAAGCAACAGACTCATGATTTTATCTCAGGTCATAATCTCAAGGTCATGAGTTTGAACCCTGGGTTGGTGTTCCCACTCACCATGAGTCTGCTTGAGATTCTCCTGTTCTCCTTCTCAAATAAATAAGTAAAATGTTTAAATAAATAAATAAATAAATGAAATAAGCATTGTGTTTATGTAAATTAGCCATATATTTATTTTACACTGAGATGTAAAATATCTAAGCAATAAAAATAAATATCTTTGCTTTCTTGTTTAACCAAAAGCATAAAGACAAGTTAGTCAATACTATGGCTGATAGTAAAGCCATCTGTTTTTAGTTTTTTTGTTTTTTAAAATTTTTAAAGTTAGTTGTTTAGTATGCTTAAGCAACTTCAGCATTTTCCACTTTCCTTCACACTCATTCTACCATTTCCAGTGATTCTTTGCCTTCGATCAATATCCAGTAGCATGAAACCTTTCCAGCAAAGCTTATTCAAGTGTGTTTCATGTTAATGATCTTGGTCTGCTGGAAAACCAATTACACATTTTTCCATTTTAGCTCTGCCCTGTAATGGATAATGCTTGCATTAAAGATGTGTCAGCTGTGGCTTGCTGCCAGGACAGGAGTATACATAACTGAGATTACTTTTAGGAAAATGGCCCAAGCAAGATGTTATGCAAGAAATTCGTGAAATAAATCAAGATAGTGACATTATTTGTCATTATTCTTTTTACTTAATAAACCATATTTACTTTGCTCTAATATCTCAAATGACAGACCATTTATGTTATCTCAAAAAAGTAGATTAATAAATATATGTCCAATGTCTTTCTTGGGAAAAATCAGACAAGATTACGAAAAAGTAATTCAACCACAGCTTATTAAATGCTTAGTATATGCAAGGGACTGTGTAAAAAATTATTTATATTATATTATTTATGCAAAAAGATAATATTTATACTTAGGTAAATGTGTGTTGAATATATATATTTTGTATATTTTGTATATATATTTGAATATTTTGCATATATATATTTGTAATATAGATAGGTGCTAATAATAGTTACCTCTATAGGAAAACAGTTGAAAATCAGGAGAGGAAAGATTACCTATTTGTTTTTGTATACACTTTCCATTTTTACCACATGCTTATTTTGCTTTATTATTTAAAAAAGTATTTTAAAAATAAAAAATATTCAAATGCAAGCTAGTTGACCTCTAATAAGTTAATCAGGAACAATGTGCTGCTATCATTAAAAAATAGCTAAATGGGCATTCCTGGTTGGCTCAGATGGTTCAGCCTCTGCTTTCAGCTGGGGTCATGATCCCAGGATCCTGAGATCGAGTCCCGTGTTGGGCTCCCTGCTCGGTCGGGAGCCTGCTTCTCCCTCTCCCTCTACTGCTCCCCCTGTGTGTGCTCTCTCTTTCTCTGTCAAATAAATAAAATCTTTTTAAAAAATAGCTAAATGATTTTAGGGACTAAAACACAGAAGTAGTAACAACTAAACAAACTACACAGGCCAAAGTCTTTGGTTCATAAAGAATCTTAATCTATAGGACATTAAAAAATCCCTTCCTTTCTGGGAAAAGTATTGCATTAGCAAAACTTACTGGACAGAAGAACATCTTTGCATATATGAATTATAAAAAAAATGTGAATCATCACAAAATATTTTAAGTATCCATATTGAGTTTATGGCATTTCTACAATGGTCTCTTTTTATTCATACTAATTTTTCAGATATCACCCAAACCTAAAATTGAGAAAAATGGTAATCTGAGTGCATAATTTGTCTTTCGTAAGTAGTAGTTGCTACTAAAGTCTGGAATGATGCAAAATGTTTTTAATACAGTATTCTTTTGTTACGTTAAAATTTTCAGAATCTGCATAAAAACAGAATATATTATACTTTTAAATTATATTTATTTCCAATTATTTATATCATATCACTTAGATTTATTTATATCATAAATATATTAAGCATTGGTATTTCAATTGAAATTATAATCATAAGTTCTGATATTCTAAAACCTTAAACAATTAATTTGTTTGAAGCGTCCTAATCTAGAAGGGTCCTATCACTCACATTCATCCTATTGAGGAGTTCTATACAAATGCTTCTTGTTTATCATGTGCATAAATCATAAAAAGATATGTAAATTAAATATTTTAAGTACATATCTAAAAAAATAGACAGTAGATTAATTACTATTTCTTTCAAACTATTTTTTTATTTTTTATTTTTTATAAACATATATTTTTATCACCAGGGGTACAGGTCTGTGAATCACCAGGTTTACACAGTTCACAGAACTCACCAAAGCACATACCCTCCCCAATGTCCATAACCCCACCCCCTTCTCCCAAACCCCCTCCCCCCAGCAACCCTCAGTTTGTTTTGTGAGATTAAGAGTCACTTATGGTTTGTCTCCCTCCAAATCCCATCTTGTTTCATTGAGTCTTCTCCTACCCACTTAAGCCCCCATGTTGCATCACCACTTCCTCATATCAGGGAGATCATATGATAGTTGTCTTTCTCTGCTTGACTTATTTCGCTAAGCATGATACGCTCTAGTTCCATCCATATTGTCGCAAATGGCAAGATTTCATTTCTTTTGATGGCTGCATAGTATTCCATTGTGTATATATACCACATCTTCTGGATCCATTCATCTGTTGATGGACATTTAGGTTCTTTCCATAGTTTGGCATTGTGGACATTGCTGCTATAAACATTCGGGTGCACGTGCCCCTCTGGATCACTACATTTGTATCTTTAGGGTAAATACCCAATAGTACAATTGCTGGGTCATAGGGCAGTTCTATTTTCAACATTTTGAGGAACCTCCAGGCTGTTTTCCAGAGTGGCTGCACCAGCTTTCATTCCCACCAACAGTGTAGGAGGGTTCCCCTTTCCCTGCATCCTCGCCAGCATCTGTCATTTCCTGACTTGTTGATTTTAGCCATTCTGACTGGTGTGAGGTGATATCTCATTGTGGTTTTGATTTGTATTTCCCTGATGCCAAGTGATATGGAGCACTTTTTCATGTGTCTGTTGGCCATCTGGATGTCTTCTTTGCAGAAATGTCTGTTCATGTCCTCTGCCCATTTCTTGATTGAATTATTTGTTCTTTGGGTGTTGAGTTTGCTAAGTTCTTTATAGATTCTGGACACTAGTCCTTTATCTGATATGTCGTTTGCAAATATCTTCTCCCATTCTGTCAGTTGTCTTTTGATTTTGTTAACTGTTTCCTTTGCTGTGCAAAAGCTTTTGATCTTGATGAAATCCCAATAGTTCATTTTTGCCCTTGCTTCCCTTGCCTTTGGCGTTGTTCCTAGGAAGATGTTGCTGCGGCTGAGGTCAAAGAGGTTGCTGCCTGTGTTCTACTCAAGGATTTTGATGGATTCCTTTCGCACATTGAGGTCCTTCATCCATTTTGAGTCTATTTTTGTGTGTGGTGTAAGGAAATGGTCCAATTTCATTTTTCTGCATGTGGCTGTCCAATTTTCCCAGCACCATTTATTGAAGAGGCTGTCTTTTTTCCATTGGACATTCTTTCCTGCTTTGTCGAAGATTAGTTGACCATAGAGTTGAGGGTCTATTTCTGGGCTCTCTATTCTGTTCCATTGATCTATGTGTCTGTTTTTGTGCCAGTACCATGCTGTCTTGATGATGACAGCTTTGTAATAGAGCTTGAAGTCCGGAATTGTGATGCCACCAACGTTGGCTTTCTTTTTCAATATCCCTTTGGCTATTCGAGGTCTTTTCTAGTTCCATATAAATTTTAGCATTATTTGTTCCATTTCTTTGAAAAAGATGGATGGTACTTTGATAGGAATTGCATTAAGTGTGTAGATTGCTTTAGGTAGCATAGACATTTTCACAATATTTATTCTTCCAATCCAGGAGCATGGAACATTTTTCCATTTCTTTGTGTCTTCCTCAATTTCTTTCATGAGTACTTTATAGTTTTCTGAGTATAGATTCTGTGTCTCTTTGGTTCGGTTTATTCCTAGGTATCTTATGGTTTTGGATGCAATTGTAAATGGGATTGACTCCTTAATTTCTCTTTCTTCTGTCTTGCTGTTGGTGTAGAGAAATGCAACTGATTTCTGTGCATTGATTTTATATCCTGACACTTTACTGAATTCCTGTATAAGTTCTAGCAGTTTTGGAGTGGAGTCTTTTGGGTTTCCCACATATAGTATCATATCATCTGCGAAGAGTGATAATTTGACTTCTTCTTTGCCAATTTGGATGCCTTTAATTTCCTTTTGTTGTCTGATTGCTGAGGCTAGGACCTCTAGTACTATGTTGAATAGCAGTGGTGATAATGGACATCTCTGCCGTGTTCCTGACCTTAGCGGAAAAGCTTTCAGTTTTTCTCCATTGAGAATGATATTTGCGGTGGGTTTTTCATAAATGGCTTTATGATATTGAGGTATGTGCCCTCTATCCCTACACTTTGAAGAGTTTTGATCAGGAAGGGATGCTGTACTTTGTGAAATGCTTTTTCAGCATCTATGGAGAGTATCCTATGGTTCTTGTTCTTTCTTTTATTGATGTGTGTATCACATTGACTGATTTGCGGATGTTGAACCAACCTTGCAGCCCTGGAATAAATCCCACTTGGTCGTGGTGAATAATCCTTTTAATGTACTGTTGAATCCTATTGGCTAGTATTTTGTTGAGTATTTTCGCATCTGTGTTCATCAAGGATATTGGTCTATATCTCTCTTTTTTGATGGGATCCTTGTCTGGTTTGGGGATCAAGGTGATGCTGGCCTCATAAAATGAGTTTGGAAGTTTTCCTTCCATTTCAATTTTGTGCAACAGTTTCAGGAGAATAGGAATTAGTTCTTCTTTAAATGTTTGGTAGAATTCCCCCGGGAAGTCGTCTGGCCCTGGGCTTTTGTTTGTTTGGAGATTTTTAATGACTGTTTCAATCTCCTTACTGGTTATGGGTCTGTTCAGGCTTTCTATTTCTTCCTGGTTCAGTTGTGGTAGTTTATATGTTTCTAGGAATACATCCATTTCTTCCAGATTGTCAAATTTATTGCCGTAGAGTTGCTCATAGTATGTTCTTATAATAGTTTGTATTTCTTTGGTGTTAGTTGTGATCTCTCCTCTTTCATTCATGATTTTATTTATTTGGGTCCTTTCTCTTTTCTTTTTGATAAGTCGGGCCAGGGCTTTATCAATTTTATTAATTCTTTCAAAGAACCAGCTCCTAGTTTCATTGATTTGTTCTATTGTTTTTTTGGTTTCTATTTCATTGATTTCTGCTCTGATCTTTATGATTTCTCTTCTCCTGCTGGGCTTAGGGTTTCTTTCTTGTTCTTTCTCCAGCTCGTTTAGGTGTCGGGTTAGGTTGTGTACCTGAGACCTTTCTTGTTTCTTGAGAAAGGCTTGTACCGCTATATATTTTCCTCTCAGGACTGCCTTTGTTGTGTCCCACAGGTTTTGAACCGTTGTATTTTCATTATCATTTGTTTCCATGATTTTTTTCAATCCTTCTTTAATTTCCCGGTTGACCCATTCATTCTTTAGAAGGATGCTGTTTAGTCTCCATGTATTTGGGTTCTTTCCAAACTTCCTTTTGTGGTTGAGTTCTAGCTTTAGAGCATTGTGGTCTGAAAATATGCAGGGAATGATCCCAATCTTTTGATACCGGTTGAGTCCTGATTTAGGACCGAGGATGTGATCTATTCTGGAGAATGTTCTGTGTGCACTAGAGAAGAATGTGTATTCTGTTGCTTTGGGATGAAATGTTCTGAATATATCTGTGATGTCCATCTGGTCCAGTGTGTCGTTTAAGGCCTTTATTTCCTTGCTGATCTTTTGCTTGGATGATCTGTCCATTTCAGTGAGGGGACTGTTAAAGTCCCCTACTATTATTGTACTATTGTTGATGTGTTTCTTTGATTTTGTTATTAATTGGTTTATGTAGTTGGCTGCCACCACGTTGGGGGCATAGATATTTAAAATTGTTAAATCTTCTTGTTGGACAGACCCTTTTAGTATGATATAGTGTCCTTCCTCATCTCTTATTATTGTCTTTGGCTTAAAATCTAATTGATCTGATATAAGGATAGCCACTCCTGCTTTCTTCTGATGTCCCATTAGCATGGTAAATTCTTTTCCACCCCCTCTCACTTTAAATCTGGAGGTGTCTTCGGGCTTAAAATGAGTTTCTTGGAGGCAACATATAGATGGGTTTTGTTTTTTTATCCATTCTGATACCCTGTGTCTTTTGACAGGGGCATTTAGCCCATTAACATTCAGGGTAACTATTGAGAGATATGAATTTAGTGCCATTGTATTGCCTGTAAGGTGACTGTTACTGTATATGGTCTCTGTTCCTTTCTGATCTACCACTTATAGGCTCTCTCTTTGCTTAGAGGACCCCTTTCAATATTTCCTGTAGAGCTGGTTTGGTATTTGCAAATTCTTTCAGTTTTTGTTTGTCCTGGAAGCTTTTAATCTCTCCTTCTATTTTCAATGATAGCCAGCTGGATATAGTATTCTTGGCTGCATGTTTTTTTCGTTTAGTGCTCTGAAAATATCATGCCAGCTCTTTCTGGCCTGCCAGGTCTCTGTGGATAAGTCAGCTGCCAATCTAATATTTTTACCATTGTATGTTACAGACTTCTTTTCCCGGGCTGCTTTCAGGATTTTCTCTTTGTCACTGAGACTTGTAAATTTTACTATTAGGTGACGGGGTGTGGGCCTATTCTTATTGATTTTGAGGGGCGTCCTCTGAACCTCCTGAATTTTGATGCTCGTTCCCTTTGCCATATTGGGGAAATTCTCCCCAATAATTCTCTCCAGTATACCTTCTGCTCCCCTCTCTCTTTCTTCTTCTTCTGGATTCCCAATTATTCTAATGTTGTTTCATCTTATGGTGTCACTTATCTCTCGAATTCTCCCCTCGTGGTCCAGTAGCTGTTTGTCCCTCTTTTGCTCAGCTTCTTTATTCTCTGTCATTTGGTCTTCTATATCACTAATTCTTTCTTCTGCCTCATTTATCCTAGCAGTGAGAGCCTCCATTTTTGATTGCACCTCATTAATAGCTTTTTTGATTTCAACTTGTTTAGATTTTAGTTATTTTATTTCTCCAGAAAGGGCTTTTATATCTCTCGAGAGGGTTTCTCTAATATCTTCCATGCCTTTTTCAAGCCCGGCTAGAACCTTGAGAATTGTCATTCTGAACTCTAGATCTGACATATTACCAATGTCTGTATTGATTAGGTCCCTAGCCTTCGGTACTGCCTCTTGTTCTTTTTTTTGTGTTGAATTTTTCCGTCTTGTCATTTTGTCCAGATAAGAGTATATGAAGGGGCAAGTAAAATACTAAAAGGGTGGCAACAACCCCAGGAAAATATGCTTTAACCAAATTAGAAGAGATCCAAAATCGTGAGCGGGGAGAAAGGGGATAAAAAGAGGTTCAAAAAGGAAGAAAGAAAAAAAAAAGAAAAAAGAAAAAAAAAGAAAAGAAAAGAATTTAAAAAAATGAAAACACCTAAGAAAAATGTAAAAAAGAAAAAATATATATATTTTAGATAAAGTAGTAAAAAATCGTTAAAAAAGCAAAAGGTAACAGTTAAAAAAAAAATTTTACCCAAAGGCGAGAGTAAAAAAAAACAAAAACTGAAAAAGAAAAAAATTAAATTAACTGCAAGACTAAAAAAAATCACAGGGAAAAAGCCATGAGTTCTGTGCTTGGCTTTCTCCTCCTCTGGAATTCTGCTGCTCTCCTTGGTATTGAAACCGCACTCCTTGGTAGGTGAACTTGGTCTCGGCTGGATTTCTTGTTGATCTTCTGGGGGAGGGGCCAAGTGTAGTGCTTCTCAAGTGTCTTTGCCCCAGGCGGAATTACACCGCCCTTACCCGGGGCCGGGGTGAGTAATCCGCTCGGGTTTGCTTTCAGGAGCTTTTGTTCCCTGAGCGCTTTCCGTAGAGTTCTGGAGGACGAGAATACAAATGGCGGCCTCCTGGTCTCTGGCCCGGAGGAGCCGAGAGCCCAGGGCCCCACTCCTCAGTGGGCCCCCAGAGAACAGCGCCCAGTTACTCCCGTCTGCCTGACCTCCGGCCGCGCTCCGAGCTCACCGAGCCTGCGACTGGTTCAAGGTAACACCGAGCTGTGAGCTTACTGTCGGCTTTGTCTCTGTAGCCAGCTTTCCCGTTCCAATACCCGCAAGCTCTGCGACACTCAGACACCCCCGATCCTTTTGTGACCCTGCGGGACCTGAGGCCACGCTGACCCCGTGTGGGCTTTGCCCCGGGTAGCCTCTGGAGTGATGTCCCTCAGCGGAACAGACTTTTAAAAGTCCTGATTTTGTGCACGGTTGCTCCGCCGCTTGCCGGGAGCCGGCCCCTCCCCCCGGGGTCTATCTTCCTGTCGCTTTGGATTCACTTCTCCGCCAGTCCTACCTTTCAGAAAGTGGTTGTTTTTCTGTTTCCTGAATTGCTGTTCTTCTTCTCTTCGATCTGCCGATGGATTTTCAGGTGTTTGCAATCTTTAGATAAGCTATCTAGCTGATCTCCGGCTAGCTGAAGCAGCCTCAGCCTGCTATTTCTCCGCCATCTTGACTCCTCCCCCCTCTTTCAAACTATTTACAATTCATTTGGTTGACTAGCCCTTAACATTTAGTGAATTCTTGCTCTGAGCCAGGCTTTGTGCAAAATGATTTATACAGATTATCTCATTGATTCCTCATGACAAACATGTGTTTTATAAGTAAGATATACAAGATTTAGAGAAGTTCAATTTTTCTACGTACCATAGCTCTTAAATATTAGAACTGGGCTCCTATTCCTGGGGGTATGACTTTATGTTTTAAGCTCTTAAAATCAAGTTTATATTCCTAATTTCAAAAAATGCATTTTGGCATTTTTTGTTTTTGTTTTTTGCTTTTCTGTAACATATTGAACAATTGCATGATTGATTTGAGTTGATAACAATGGACTCCGTATTGAGGTGTGCTATATATGGGTTAAGGTGGGTGGTAAAAGTCAAATTCACCACATATCTCTGTGTGTTGGTTTAAAAAATGAGATTATAATTCATTAGCATATAAATCTTTGCTCAAATAGGTTTTCTCTTTCTTCAGAGAAGCTGAAGAAAGCATTCAGAAGCCTTTACAATTCTTGGTGCATATATAAAATGTTTATAATTTCCCCTGAGAACACTGTATTATGTCAGAATAATTCCATGTATCTCCAGTTGAGCAAAAGAATTTAAAATATATGCCATTACTCCTTTCATTTTAGTTTCCTTTTTTAACTATAACTTCTCTATTCATTATGATCAAGTTAATATAAACATAAGGCAGATAACCCTAATGTATAAGATTCTCTACAAGTTTCTAAACAAATTGGTTTTTCTTCACATTTCTAACCACATATCTCAAAGACACAATGCCTATTTTATTATAGCTTATCTCTAAACTCTTTTCTGTAGTCACAGTGCACTGTTTTCTCACAATATCATGAAATATTTCTATAGAATAATAGCTCGTCTGTTATATGAGAACAAAGTTGAAAAATTGAAACACATTTCAAACACCTGCCTCAATCTATATGCAAAACAAAAAGTCCAGGTTCTACAGCTGGGCTATAAAGAACAAACATTATTGTATTATTTTAAAGCAAAATATTGGAGACTAATTTTAGAATGAGTTAATCTTGCTAACCTAACACAATAAAATCTGGCTTAGAAATGTATCAACATATTTTTTTTAAATAGCTTTCACAAAATACCTTGAACTTTAGTGTATTTTTATAATTATGCATATAATTGTTATATCTTTACAAACTTGTGGCTTTGTTCTGATTGCATGCTTGGAAAGCCTAGAAAAGATGATGGAGAGCAGGTCAATTTGAAAACTAAAAACACAAAGGATTATTATAAGTTTGAAAATCATTCTGTGCTTGTGTAAAACATATTATCATGGATACTTCACATGTATAACTTTATAAAGTTATGTTTTAAGCACTAGAAATCTCTGAGAATAAGTCTAGTTCAACAAACATGTCTTGAGTCCTACTTTGGCATGGGGTCCTGTGCCCACAGCAGATCTTAAATAATTCAACACTGAAATACCAAGTTCCACGTATGCGTTTACTATGTTAGCAAGCAAAGCTCTCACAAACTGGTTATCTATCCCAAGACCAAGAACTGTTGAAGTGTAATATGTAAATGGTCAGTTGACTGGCAGGGAGAGACTTGTAATATCAAGAACACAATAGAAGAAATAGAAAATGAGATTAATTCAAGTTCTAAAGACGATAGCCATTTATAAGTTTAGTGACCATACATAAAAAAAAAAAAATCTGCTTTTAAAACAAGGCTACCACTCTGTCTTTTGTTTTTATCCTTAGTACTCTACCTATTGCTTCATTCATTAATTACATAATAACACCAAAATGACCTTCCCAATCTGATAAATAATGTTAACTCTAAAATTAGACTAGATCAAATTGTTTACATCCTTTGCACTCAAGCAATTCAACAAAGAAGGCAAAAGGAGAAATACATATGAATGACCTTCCTTCTGACAGAGAGTAAAAACCTGAGGTCATTGTCCACTTGTCTTAGCCTATCATGTAGTTCAAGGACTACTTTATGAATTTTAAACAGGAAAGCAACTTCATTGTTATTTTCCAAGGTAAACCTTGTATTTTTCATTTAAATGTTATGTAACTCTTTTGTTCCAGCTTGTATTTTTTTTTTATGTTTAAACCACTACAATTTTTCTAGGACATTCTAGAAATTTTTGATATGCCTTTTTGTAGTTTAAATCATCTTTCTTATACAAAAGATTTGTTTATATAGTGTAAAGAACTCTAAATTATAAATGCTAGAAAAGAGACTAAGTATAGCTGAATTGATACATGGTTTTAAAAGATTTGCTCATTATGAATATATTTGCATATTAAGAAATAATTTACAACATATAATTAATAAGAATCATATAGTCCAAATTTTGCTATGCATAAAAACAATGATCCATTCTTTGACCACTTAAAAATCTAAAATACAGCAAATCCACTTAAAAAGGCAAAAATTAAGCAGAAACTGGGAAAGATAAAGGAAAATTATGTTTAATTCATAAAAAGCTCATAAATATTGGTGAAGCGCAAAGAGCCAGAGGAGTAACTACTTTCCTTTCATATTTATAAATTTGTACCTTGCTTTATACTTATATACATACTATTTCTTCTACTGGCTCCTCCCTGAGAGTGTATTTCAAATCAAAACAATTTAAATACTCCCTTTAAAATACAAGAACCTCAATAATCGAGTTCTATTGAGTATAAATAATTTACAGGAACACCATTCACAGCGAAAAGACTCTAAAGTAAGCCATTTTGCTATAAAATTGATTTTGAAATCACTACTGGAAACAAGAAAGTACACTTTTGAAGTAACTATGATGACAATGTATAGATAGGACTGACTAATCTATGTGTTTTTGTCATTTGTTAGATTTGTTAAATGCTTTCAGTCTCTTCCAATCTAGCAAGGAATATATTAATTTTCTGACAACAAATCTGCAAAAAGAATATGGTAGGATTTTTTTGTTTCCTCTAAATCTTTAGCTCTCTCTGGACAAATGAGAACAGAGAATAGTGTTCTTTATAGACTTACAGAATATGAGATAAATACAATGCATAGTTTAGACAAAGCAAAACAATTATTTAATTTCACTGTCCTTTCTAATTCTTACAAAGATAATGCCATCATTTCATTAAAAGCAACAGATAATAAAGATTTACAAAGTCATAATGCTAACATTTTAATAGAAGAACACTGCCATGCATTAACATTCCACAAGGGGAAATTTGAAAGGATTAGAAAAGGAGATATAATTGATTTAGAAATAGCAATTTTATAAAAGCATTCTACAGAAAAATATTTCTAATGACAGTGTTCTAATATATTGTTAAAATTATAACTATGAGTCTTTTGATTCTTTTATGAGGTTACATTAATTTCAGGATGTCATGAGTGTTGAAGAAATGAAAACCAAGTTTAATTAATAACTAGAATACGCTCTATTCATTTGATGTGAAACTAATAACCAAAACATTTTAAACCTTTTTTTTTAGTTCTCCCTTGTTCTTAGAATTTAAAGTGTATATTACATATATCAGATTTTTATTTTATTTTTATTTTATTTATGTAACGAGAGCTCTTAGTTATCAAAACAAGTGAGTGCCCTCTATTAATTTTTAAGTGAACAGGGTTAATTAAGAAATTTTAGATACTTCTCAGAATCTCTGTAAAGACTGGAGAAATAAACCTAAGGTTAAGTTTCCAAGAATAGCTCCCAAAACTGAGGCTGGAAATATAATTTTCAGGTTCCAATGTAAAATGAATATTTGGGCCTCCTGTCAAAAGGTACAGAAAAAAGTACTACCAAAGACACTGAAATATAAAGTCTTTTTCATTCTTCTTTTCTCAACTTCTCATCTTGTTTTTTTTTTATTTGATACATCAGAGTGTCATTTGATAATATCACTCTAAATAAGAATTAAAATACAAAATCAATTTTTAATAGACTTTTTAAAGACATTTTTAATTCACAACAAAATTGAGGGAAGGATATAGATTTCCCATATATCCCTGCTCCCTACACATGCATAGCCTCCATAATTGATATTCCCTACTGGAGTGGTACATCTGTTACAACTGATGAACTTACATTGACATGTTATCAGCCCAAATCCAAAATTTGCATTAGGTTATTGTTGGTATTGTACATTTTGGGAGGTTTGGACAAATGTTAATGACATGTAACCACTGTTTTAGAATCATACAGAATAGTTCCACTTCCCTAAAAATTTTCTATGTTCTACCTATTTATCCCTTCCTTTCCCAAACTAAAAATCACTAAATGTTTTAGTGCCTCCATAGTTTTGCCTTTTCCTGAATGTCTTACAGTGTAACTATACAGTATGTAACCTTAAAAGATTGACTTATTTAATTAAGCAATATGCATTTAGGTTTCCTCCATATCTTTTCACAGCTTGATAGCTTATTTCTTTTTAGTGCTGAATAATATTCCATTGTCTGGATGCACCACCATTTATGTATTTGTTCACCTCCTGAAGGACATCTCAGTCACAGCTTAGTTTTGACCATGTTGAATAAAGCTTCGATAAATATCTGGGTGCAGACTTCTGTGTAAACATAAGTTTTCAACTCCTTTGGGTAAATACCAAATAGTGTGACTGCTAGATCATAGGATCAGAATATGGTTTTATAAGAAGCCACAAAACTGTCCTTCAAAGTGGCTGTACTATTTTGCATTTCTACCAGCAATGAATGAGGGTTCTTAATGCTTCCCATCTTTAGCAGCATTTGGTCTTGTTTGTTTTCCAGAATTTGGCAATTCTAATAAGAGACTTTCTTTTTTTAAGATTTTATTTATTTATTTGACAGAGAGCACAAGTCGGCAGAGAGACAGGCAGAGAGAGAGGAGGAAGCAGGCTCCCCGCGGAGTAGAGAGCCTGATGTGGGGCTCGATCCCAGGACCCTGAGATCATGACCTGAGCCGAAGGCAGAGGCTTTAACCCCCTGTGCCACCCAGGCGCCCCAGGAGATTCTTAACTATAGAGAACAAACTGAGGGTTGATGGAGGTAAGTGGGAAGGGGATGAGCTTGGTGGGTGATAGGTATTAAGAAGGACACTTGTGAGGAACCCTGGGTGTTATATGTAAGTGATGAATCATTAAATTCTACACTTGAAATCAATTTTACCACATACATTAACAAATTAGAATTTAAAAAAAAACTTGAAATAAAAAAAATTATTTGAAAAAGCATGGCTAATGATATAGTAATTTCCCTCAAAACAAAGTTTAAATTGATATTTGTGTTGTTTCTAATTTGTTTTTTGTTTTTGAGGAAATAAAACATCTTTATTTACAGACCACATGAATTTTTACGTAGATAATCCCAAGGAATGTACAAAACTAGAACTAATAGTGGGATTTGGCTATTTCTAAAGACGTGTTTTCTGCTAGTTTATTAATGAGCAATTGATCGTTTTACTTTGTTAACTATCAACAGTCTATCTATATACCAGTGACAAATAATTACAAAATGAAAAAAAAATTTTTTTAGAACAGAAAATATGTCCATCAACAGAAGAAGAGATAAGCAAGTTGTACTACAGTCACAAAATTCAGTCTACTATGTATAAAATTACTGTGAACATTTACATTCAAATCCTTTTGTAGATATAAGTTTGCCTTGTCTTAATTAAATACATAAAGGTTGCATTGCTGAGACATACACTGAGTAAATCATTAACTTGATTAGAAGTTACTGAACTAGTTTCCAAAGTGGCCATATTATTTTGAATTCCCATTAAGCTATGCATGAGTTGGTTGCTGGACATCCTTGTAGCAATTAATATTGTCATTCTTTTGAGTGTTAGCCATTTTTGGTGATGCAATACTGGTATCATATTCTCATTTTAAATTGCTTTTATATGGGGCACCTGGGTGGCTCAGTTGTTAAGTGTCTGCCTTTGGCTCAGGTCATGATCCCAGGATCTTGGGATCAAGTCCTGCATCCTGTTCCTTACTCAGCGGGAAGCCTGCTTCTCCCTCCGCCTGCCACTCTCCCTGCTTGTGCTCGCTTGCTCGCTCTCCCTCGCTCTCTCTGATGAATAAATAAAATCTTTAAATAAAAAAAGCTATATTCCTAGCCCAGATGCCTCCTTTTGGTTGGGACCAAAAGGAGGGTTAACTAATTGGGTTAGCTCAGGTACTTTTCCCATCCTGACACAGCACTTTCCCACTTCTGGCACTTCCGCATCTCAGCATGTTTTGCTCCAGCCCCTTGGAAATGAGATGATTCCTGCCATCTGCACCATGTCATCTGACCTTTGCTTGGTACCATTCTTTGGGAAAAAATCCAATCCCCCAGGAAACATCTTTTTTCTTTCACCTTTCGTGGGCATTGTCATAGCAATTAAAGGCAGGCTTGATTATTACTTTTAGTTTGGCTTGTTGTCCTAATTTATCGCCCAACACCTGGCAAGTGGACATATAAATTATTTTGAGAAGTGGGTTTTTTTCCTTTATTGAGGCTGTCTTCTTATTAATGAGCTATAAATTTTCTTTATATATTCTGGATACAGCTCCTCAGTCAGATACATATATTGCAAATATTTCTGCAGTATTTTCTTCACTGGGTTTTTAAAAGCAAAAGTATTTCTACAAAATCAAATTTGTCAAAAGTCTATTTGTTTATAATTCTTATCGATAAGTCATTTCCCAACTGATTTATTTTGTCACATTTATGAAACTCGACAGAGCATATATGTGTGGGTTTCTTTCTGAACTCTCAATTTCACTGATTTATGTCTGCTCATCTATGTATGTTCTGAAGCCAAAACCACCCTTTTCTGATTCTTATAGATTTGTATTGCTTTGAAATAAAATAATGTATGATCTTCAACTCTGTTTTTTATTTAAATGTTTTGATTTTTCTAGGTAAACTTTTATATTTTCCATATAAACTTAATATTAGCTTGTCAGTTGTTACAGAGAGATTTCTCTTGAGATTCTGATTCTAATTTTATTGATCTATAGATTTAGTCAAAATTGGCATAGCAAAAATATTGAGTATTCTATCCCTAGGCATAGGATATCTCTCTCATTTATTTAGTTCTTGTTTAATTCAACTCAGTATCATGTTGCATTTTTAAGTGTACTGATACATGCACATATTTATTACATGTATTACTATATAGCTTATGTTTTAATATTCTACTATAATAAATGGTAATTTTTCATTTATTTTCCAGAAATTCATTTCTAATACACTAGTGCTTAAAAATTGGGGGAAAGGCTAGATGTGCATGTTCTAGGCTGATCCTCCGGGTTAACAACACAAAGTGTTTAGTGGAAAGTTTAGGGACAACTGAGTGACAAGTTAAAGATTTTGCTATGTATCAAGTTGATCAAAGCAGAAACTCAGAACTTTTCCAAGAATCCTCCATAATTCACAAAACTACCACATAATAGCAATCACCAAGTATTCTGTAAGTCCTAACTTCTTAAATATACCTCAATTCTATATGCACCAGTATTAGCACAAGGCAATTTTCAAAGTTCAGCCTCCTAGCGTCTCTTTCCAGGAATATTATAACTAAGTATTATTGGACTCTTCTACCTCTAGATTTATAACCTTCAAATCCATTCTTCATAGATACAAAATAGTTCTCTCGAAATTACTATTCAATAATAGTATTATCCACCACTTTATTGCATTTATAATTGTGCAGTTATTTTTTAAGTTTCTATTTAAATTCCAGTTAGTTCACATATAGTGTAATATTAGTTTCAGGAGTAGAATTTGGTGATTCATCACTTACATACAACAACCAGTGCTCATCACAAGTGCTCTCCTTAGTGCCTGTCACCCATTTATCCCATTCCCAGCCCACCTCCCCTCCATCAACCTTCAGTTTGTTCTCTATAGTTAAGAATCTGTTTTATGGTCTGCCTGTCTCTTTATTTTCTCCCCATGTTCATCTGTTTCATTTCCTAAATTCCACATATAAGTTAAATCATACAGTAGGTATGTCTTTCTCTGATAGACTTATTTTGCTTTGCACAATACTCTCTAATTCCATCCATGTCTCTGCAAATGGCAATATTTCATTTTTTGATGACTGAGTAATATTCCATTGTACATATATACCATCTCTTCTTTTTCCATTCATCAGTCAATAGACACTTGAGCTGTTTCCGTAAATGGGCTATTGCTGATAATGCTGCTATAAATATTTGGATGCATGTGCCTCTTTGAATCAGCAGATGAGAGTTTCTTTTTCTTTTTTTTTTTTTTTTAAGATTTTATTTATTTATTTGACAGACAGAGATCACAAGTAGGCAGAGAGGCAGGCAGAGAGAGAGAGAGGAAGAGAAGCAGGCTTCCCATTGAGCAGAGAGTCCGATGCGGGGCTCAATCCCAAGACCCTGGGATCATGACCTGAGCTGAAGGCAGAGGCTTTAACCCACAGAGCCACCCAGGTACCCAAGACGAGAGTTTCTTAAACAGAAGTTATGCATAAACTGCTTGGGAAGGAAAATAATATTTAACAGAATAAAATAATTTTATTGAATCAATTTAGATTAACTCCTATATATGTCCTTATAGAATATATAAAGTCAAAGAAATTTAAAATTATAAACCAGCCTAAGAAACCAGTGTAATTAAATTAACACTTTTTTAATGTGATGATTAATGTTGCTTTTCTGACTAATGAGCATATAAAATATGAATTTGGTATGAATGGATATAATACCAATTGTTTTGATTTTTAAGTATTGACATATGATCTTTATGGCCACTCAATAATTTAATCACTTGTCTTTATTACAGTTAATGTGAAAATTCCATACCCACCTCAAATATGTTCAACTTGTAGTCTTCATTTTAAACAAAGGTTGAATTTATGGATTTAATTCTGCTGTTCTCATAGGCTTTCACAATAAATAGGCACTATTTGCAATTACTTACCAAGGTGAAAATGCAGGTATTGAAATTATGGGATCACACTCATATTTAAAAAGGTGTTCTAAAAGATGTATAGCATATATTTTTATCAACCAAAGAAATAGAATTTTAAAAATATGTTATGAAATAGGAATGTTATATTAGGTATTTTGTGATTTATGGACCCTTCGTTTTCATAATATGGTCTGGGATCATTTAGCAGTCCTTAAATGTTTAATCTTTTGGAGATTAACTTGTTAAATAAATACTCATTTAACTTTTAGTATTTGGCAAACCATGTTTGGACATTGAGATTATTACAGTAATGAACAAGAGACAAATGTGCCCTTCTCTCATGGTGCTGATAGTAGACTATAGTAAATAGATATAAGAGTATTAAACAACATATTTTTATAGTCATATAGTTGAAATGGAGGAAAGCAAAATAATACATTGTTTTAAATGTATGATCTTTGGAGACAGTTTGAGTTCAAACCTCATCTTAACAACTTCTAATAGTTATAGTATTTAACATCCTTAAGAATTTAACTTTCTTTTTTTTTGAGAATTTCAATATTTTATTATTTCCTTTTTTTAAATTTTTAATTTTTTATAAACATATATTTTTATCTCCTGGGGTACAGGTCTGTGAATCACCAGTTTTACACACTTCACAGCACTCACCAAAGCACATACCCTCCCCAATGTCCATAATCCCACCCCCTTCTCCCAAACCCCCTCCCTGCAGCAACCCTCAGCTTGTTTTGTGAGATTAAGAGTCACTTATGGTTTGTCTCCCTCCCAATCCCATCTTGTTTCATTGATTCTTCTCCTACCCACTTAAGCCCCCATGTTGCATCACCACTTCCTCATATCAGGGAGATCATATGATAGTTGTCTTTCTCTGCTTGACTTATTTCGCTAAGCATGATACGCTCTAGTTCCATCCATGTTGTCACAAATGGCAAGATTTCATTTCTTTTGATGGCTGCATAGTATGCCATTGTGTATATATATCACATCTTCTTGATCCATTCATCTGTTGATGGACATCTAGATTCTTTCCATAGTTTGGCTATTGTGGACATTGCTGCTGCAAACATTCGGGTGCACGTGCCCCTTTGGATCACTACGTTTGTATCTTTAGGGTAAATACCCAGTAGTGCAATTGCTGGGTCATAGGGAAGTTCTATTTTCAACGTTTTGAGGAACCTCCAGGCTGTTTTCCAGAGTGGCTGCACCAGCTTGCAATCTTACCAACAGTGTAGGAGGGTTCCCCTTTCCCTGCATCCTCGCCAGCATCTGTCATTTCCTGACTTGTTGATTTTAGCCATTCTGACTGGTGTGAGGTGATATCTCATTGTGGTTTTGATTTGTATTTCCCTGATGCCAAGTGATATGGAGCACTTTTTCATGTGTCTGTTGGCCATCTGGATGTCTTCTTTGCAGAAATGTCTGTTCATGTCCTCTGCCCATTTCTTGATTGAATTATTTGTTCTTTGGGTGTTGAGTTTGCTAAGTTCTTTATAGATTCTGGACACTAGTCCTTTATCTGATATGTCATTTGCAAATATCTTCTCCCATTCTGTCAGTTGTCTTTTGATTTTGTTAACTGTTTCCTTTGCTGTGCAAAAGCTTTTGATCTTGATGAAATCCCAATAGTTCATTTTTGCCCTTGCTTCCCTTGCCTTTGGCGTTGTTCCTAGGAAGATGTTGCTGCGGCTGAGGTCAAAGAGGTTGCTGCCTGTGTTCTCCTCAAGGATTTTGATGGATTCCTTTCGCACATTGAGGTCCTTCATCCATTTTGAGTCTATTTTTGTGTGTGGTGTAAGGAAATGGTCCAATTTCATTTTTCTGCATGTGGCTGTCCAATTTTCCCAGCACCATTTATTGAAGAGGCTGTCTTTTTTCCATTGGACATTCTTTCCTGCTTTGTCGAAGATTAGTTGACTGTAGAGTTGAGGGTCTATTTCTGGGCCCACTATTCTGTTCCATTGATCTATGTGTCTGTTTTTGTGCCAGTACCATGCTGTCTTGATGATGACAGCTTTGTAATAGAGCTTGAAGTCCAGAATTGTGATGCCACCAACGTTGGCTTTCTTTTTCAATATCCCTTTGGCTATTCGAGGACTCTTCTGGTTCCATTTCTTTGAAAAAGATGGATGGTACTTTGATAGGAATTGCATTAAGTGTGTAGATTGCTTTAGGTAGCAGAGACATTTTCACAATATTTATTCTTCCAATCCAGGAGCATGGAACATTTTTCCATTTCTTTGTGTCTTCCTCAATTTCTTTCATGAGTACTTTATAGTTTTCTGAGTATAGATTCTGTGCCTCTTTGGTTAGGTTTATTCCTAGGTATCTTATGGTTTGGAGTGCAATTGTAAATGGGATTGACTCCTTAACTTCTCTTTCTTCTGTCTTGTTGTTGGTGTAGAGAAATGCAACTGATTTCTGTGCATTGATTTTATATCCTGACACTTTACTGAATTCCTGTACAAGTTCTAGCAGTTTTGGAGTGGAGTCTTTTGGGTTTTCCACATATAGTATCATATCATCTGCAAAGAGTGATAATTTGACTTCTTCTTTGCTGATTTGGATGCCTTTAATTTCCTTTTGTTGTCTGATTGCTGAGGCTAGGACCTCTAGTACTATGTTGAATAGCAGTGGTGATAATGGACATCCCTGCCGTGTTCCTGACCTTAGCGGAAAAGCTTTCAGTTTTTCTCCATTGAGAATGATATTTGCGGTGGGTTTTTCATAGATGGCTTTGATGATATTGAGGTATGTGCCCTCTATCCCTACACTTTGAAGAGTTTTGATCAGGAAGGGATGCTGTACTTTGTCAAATGCTTTTTCAACATCTATTGAGAGTATCATATGGTACTTGTTCTTTCTTTTATTGATGTGTTGTATCACATTGACTGATTTGCGGATGTTGAACCAACCTTGCAGCCCTGGAATAAATACCACTTGGTCGTGGTGATAAACCTTTTAATGTACTGTTGAATCCTATTGGCTAGTATTTTGTTGAGTATTTTCGCATCTGTGTTCATCAAGGATATTGGTCTATATCTCTCTTTTTTGATGGGATCCTTGTCTGGTTTGTGGATCAAGGTGATGCTGGCCTCATAAAATGAGTTTGGAAGTTTTCCTTCCATTTCTATTTTTTGGAACAGTTTCAGGAGAATAGGAATTAGTTCTTCTTTAAATGTTTGGTAGAATTCCCCTGGGACGCCGTCTGGCCCTGGGCTTTAGTTTGTTTGGAGATTTTTAATGACTGTTTCAATCTCCTTACTGGTTATGGGTCTGTTCAGGCTTTCTATTTCTTCCTGGTTCAGTTGTGGTAGTTTATATGTTTCTAGGAATGCATCCATTTCTTCCAGATTGTCAAATTTATTGGCGTAGAGTTGCTCATAGTATGTTCTTATAATAGTTTGTATTTCTTTGGTGTTAGTTGTGATCTCTCCTCTTTCATTCATGATTTTATTTATTTGGGTCCTTTCTCTTTTCTTTTTGATAAGTCTGGCCAGGGGTTTATCAATCTTATTAATTCTTTCAAAGAACCAGCTCCTAGTTTCATTGATTTGTTCTATTGTTTTTTTGGTTTCTATTTCATTGATTTCTGCTCTGATCTTTATGATTTCTCTTCTCCTGCTGGGCTTAGGGTTTCTTTCTTGTTCTTTCTCCAGCTCCTTTAGGTGTAGGGTTAGGTTGTGTACCTGAGACCTTTCTTGTTTCTTGAGAAAGGCTTGTACCGCTATATATTTTCCTCTCAGGAAGAATTTAACTTTCTTATTTGCAAATGTACTAAATAAGAGTTCCTTCATACTAGAAAAACTTTGAAAATTTGTCATGCCAGTTGGTATAATATATTTAGCACAGAATAAATGCTAGAAGTATTAGGTCTCTGTAACATTACTATGGAGAACTAGCAAGTTAGCCCACCACTGATTCTTGGATGCTAGCAGAAGACACAAAATGCTGGAGTCTCAAATAAAGGCCTTTCTTAATCTCAGCGTTAGCAGCCCTGGAGCACAGTATGGATTCCCAGTGCTACTACCACACATGGTGGGTTTTATTACAGAGGAACTCAAATCTTAGGGGATGCTAAAGTTAGTCTGCCTGACTTTTGCTCCAGAGGGAAACATTATCTTTATTATACCAGACAGTAAATAAACCTGACCTTTGCTCTAGAAGAAAAAACTAGCTCTATCTTGCAAGGCTGTTCACTATTTAAAAAAAAAAAAAATTCTTTGAAAACATAGATCAGAACACAGCAGTCCAAGTGTGTCTCAAATATGTACAGAATTTTTCTTCCAAGAATTATTATTTGGTATATGAAAGAAATGTTCACAGTAGAAGAGGATATATAACAGGATGCGGAGCAGTAATTTATGAAGGAGGTGATGGATAAAGCTAGAAATAAGGTTTAGGTAAAAATCTGATGAATGAGTAAGTATTTTCAAACGAAGCAAAGAATGTGTACAGTTGGTGAGGTTAGAAGAGCTCGGTCAGGAAGGTCAGAGCAAAAAAACTCAGCTTATGTGGGCCCCGAAGGTAAAGGTGTATAGTTAACTCAGGAAATAGGGAAGGAAAAATAAAATTAAAAAAAAAAAAAAGAAAGAAAGAAAAAGAAAAAAACAGTTGCCTGATGCAGAATAAACTAGGCAGAAAGTGGGGGAGGGGTGTAGATAGAGATGAGATGACTGTTCACTACGATTTCAAATTTCATGATAAAAAAATGAATAGTGCTTCTATATAAATATCAGGAGCAACTTGTCAATTTCTGGGGGAAAAAATCCTGCTAGGATTTTTATAGAGGTTTAATGAATCAATAGATCATTTTAGAAAGAACTGCCATCTTAACCACACTGAGTTCTGATTCATGAACATGGAATAAGTCTCCATTTATTTAGATCTTCATTAGTTTCTCTCATAAGTTCTGTAGTTTTCAGTTTACAAGTCTTAAATTTCTTTAAAAAATGTATTCCTAGATATGTTTCTATGCTATCAGAAGTGGAATTTTTCCTTAAGTTTATTTTCAGTCTATTATTGGTATATAGAAGTATGACTAATTTTTGTATATTGATCTGGTCTCCTGTAACCTTGCTGATTTTACTTATCCTGTGAAAAACACAATGAGCAGAACTGTGTATTCTCTATGTTTGTCTAATAAGTAAGAAAAAAAAACATGTTTGTATATGTATAATTGCTTAGTTTTTGCCAAATCTTTCAAAGAAATAAATAAAGGTGATTAACTTAAAGGGGGGGGGGGGAGTGAGACATGGATTGGATGGACCAGAGATGGAAGCAAGATGAATTTATCTTTTTAAGTAGTTTTAACCTTTAAACCATATAAATGTTTTACATTACCAAAATAGAGTTCAATCAAAAAGAAAAATGATTAAAAGAAACAGATCATTGAAGTAAAAAAAACAAACTGAAACTAATGAATATCACATTGACAATGTAGTATACACATAATTATTTCAAATGATATTTGAACATAGTTGTCTATGTATCTTTAATATTATATATTCTAAAAGCCAGAAGTCTTATAGATTAGTCAGTAGTTTTACTGTTAATACTAACACTGGTTTTGGTTATTTGAAATTATTTTAGTATATAACAGTATAAATATTACTATGATCTAAATATTTGGGTCACCCCAAAATTCATATCTTGAGTCCTAATACCAAAGATGATGGTATCAGAAAGTAGAAGGCCTTTGGGAGGTGATTAGGTCACAAAGTTGGAGCCATCATAAATGGAATTTGTGTCCTTATTAGGAGACCTTCCTGAGTTCCTTAGTCCCTTCCACCAAGTGAGAACACAGTGAAAAGCTGCTGACAATGAACCAGGAAACAAGTGTTCACCCTGCTATGCTGAGATCTTGATCTTGAACTTCTAGCCTCCAGAACTTTAAGAAATGTTTCTGTTGCTTATAAGCAAGCTTGTCTGGTATTGGTTATCAACAGACTACAGAAAAATAAAGAGGTATATGAATGTTATTAGAAATGTGATTTTCAGTACAAGAAAAAATACGTAAAAATAGAAGTTTATGAAATTTCTAATAATGTTAAATTAAAATTAGAAATATCATTTTGAACTCCAAGTCAAGTGAATTTTCTATCTTGATACACTACTTCTAGATCATTTGTAATCTTCATGTGTTTATTAGGCAAATACGCGTGTACTATTTCCATTATTCTTCCCAGGATTGTGGTAGATTAGATACTATTATTATTATCCTTCAGAAATTATAAAGCTGAAAATCAGAAAAGTTTACACGCTTTCCCAGGAGTCACCCAATGATAAGTAACAAAGCCATGATCAAACCAATTTCTGATTCCCGAATCTATGTAGTTGCTATACAACATGTCTTATCATGCTTTGATCTCTGACAAACCGCCACTATAGCAGTCTGCTTCAACCCGAGGGAGGAACTAAATTAGGGATGTTTGGCTGTCACGAGCATTCATTTCTGAGAAACAGAGCTGACTTCAAAATAAGCTCTGTAGTGGCACAAGTAGAAGAGACTGGTAGCCATCAGTTAGCCATGAGCAAATACATTGTTCTTAGATGAAAGCGCCAATGGTTACCAACCTGAATATTGTCTGGAGGACCATGTTGAGCATGCTTCTAAGGGTTCAGTCAGGATTGATGAGCGGCATTTGTCATGGACACTCAGGAACGGCAGGAATGCACACATCCCACATTTGCCCTTACCCACCAAGACACTACCTTTTTTCTGCATACTGTAATGTCTTCTAAAACTCTTAATACCTTCTGACATTCAGCAGTCTTGCTGACTCATTTGGACATATAGAGAAACCCATGTCCTCACACATCCTTTTTTTTTTTTTTAAGTTTATTTATTTATTTGACAGAGAGAGAGGGGAAAGAAGGCTCCCCTTTAAACCAAGAGCCTGAAGTGGGCCTCGATTCCAGGACCCCAAGATCATGACCCCAGCCAAAGGCAGAGACCCAACTCACTGAGCCACCTAGGTGCCCCCTCACACGTCCTTTTTAACCATGCCTTTCTCCCCTTTAGGAAATAAAAAAATATACTCTGTTTTTCCAAACAGGAATTTCTTAGGAAACCACCAAGTGTAAAAAGAGACATAAATGTAGAATTGTATAAAATTTCTGGACATAAGGGAAACTATTTTGAAGTTCCAGTTTCAATTCTAACTTCAATTCCAATGGACTCTTGAACTGGGCTGGAGGCAGTCATTGTTTAAAAGCAGTTGCTCTTAAGATTCAACAGAACAAATGGCATTCAGACCATAAAACTGTTGGTATGAACTTTATGAAGACAGAGTAATTAACAAATGCATACCAAGAATGTTTGCTAGCGTCAATAAAACAGTGAATCCACGAACCATCAAAAGTTCCACTAATTGTATCAGTAAGTGTGGGTTGTTTTTTTTTTTTTTCCCTCTTCTCTTTATCTAAGTCATATATCCTTCCTCTTCTTTCTCATAAAAACCTCCTGCTTTCCCCATACAAGCGGGATAGTTTTCTGGTTGCTCCTAGAATCTGCATTTCCCAAATTGCAGTTCTGAGACCCCAAATAAAAGGCGTTTCTGTCTGTTTCGGTCTCACCTCTTTTTCTCATTGACATAAGAAAATCATAGGTACAGTTAGCATGACATGTTCAAAAACAATTTGGGAACTGCATAGATCAGGCCAGTCTACTGCTTAGGATACTCAGGGAAGCACAAGTTTATGTCTTTTATTTTTCTTTTTGAATAATTATATTTATTATTTATCTATATAGGCTCTTTATTTATTTATTTGTATTATTATGTTCAATTAGCGAGCCATCATTAGTTGTTTTTTTTGTGTGGTTTTTGTTTTTGTTTTTGTTTTAATTCACTTTTGAGAGAGAGAGAGAGCACAAGTGGAAGGGCAGAGGAAGAAGCAGACCCCTGGATGAGCAGGAATCCCAATACGGGACTCAGATCCCAGGACCCTGGAATCATGACCTGAGCTGAAAGCAGATGCTTAACCAACTGAGACACCGAAGTAATCCAGTACATCATTAGTTTTTAATGTATTGTTCAACGATTCATTAGTTGTGTATAAGAGTCTCATCACCACACATGCCCTCCTTAATACCCATCAGCTGGTTTCCCCATCCCCCCACATCTGTTATGGTATTATTTGAAAATGAAATATTTTAAGAGAATGCTGTAATATTGCATTCATGCAGTGTGCACTTCGATGTTTATTTTTTATATAATAAGATACATGATTTTATCCAAAAAAGAAGTGCCACATTTCCCTTTGCAGGTAAGGTTACAGGATAATATTTACAGTCTATAGTGTCATCTCTAAATATGCCCTGTCAATAACAACCAAAAACATACACTATCTATACTAGGTATACCTAATCTATACTATACTGATCCCCACTAATGCCTAAAGAATGTGCTTTACGGAAGCCTGCTTGGCATCCCATAGATTTAGACACCCAAATGCTATTGTCAGTGTCCATAGAACATGTAGTATTATATTGTTTTGATTCAAAATTATTCCATACTTTGTATATAATAGTAAAGTAACATATTAATTTGAACTTGTTTTTAAAACATTTTGCACTTTTTTCTGTAAAAAGTATCATAATAACATCTAGCATCTTCTTAGTAAAAGGACAGATATGGGTAATGAACACATAGCTCAGAGATTATTTGAATTGATTTTTTGTTTTTTCCAACACTGTAGCAGATATAATTAGTATGTAAAAACCTGTAAATAAGAGATAAGGGATGGGCAAAATGGGTGAAAAGATCAAAAAGAATAAACTTTCAGTTGTAAAAGTCTTAAGGATGTAATGACAGCATGTTGACTATAGTTAATAATCCTATTTTGTATATTCGAAAGTTGCTCAGAGTAGACCTTAAAAGGTTTCACCACAAGAAAAACAAATTTGTAAGTATGTGTGGTAATGGATGTTAACTAGACTCAATGATCATTTTGTAATTAATATCCATATATGTAATCATAATACTATATTCCTGAAACTAATACATTATCTGTCAATAATATCCCAAAAAATGAAAATAAATTATGAATCACTGTTTTAAAAGGTTAAAATACACACAGATGAATTGTTAACAAATAAATCTCAAATAAACTACTAGTTCTGGTACATAAGAAGAATGTATCTTTAAGTCATTGGTCAATTCCCACCTTTCCAATGAGGCTATCCTGATCACCTGATCATGATTAGTGAGGTTGAACATCACCCTGTTTAATACTGCAATGTGCACTTATTCATACAGTCGCCATATATGAAATGACATTCTTTTAAATTTTGGAATATTTCAAGACCAAAATATTAATGATGCCAAGTACCATCTTGTTCTCCAGACCAGTGGTCCCAAAGGGTGGTACCCGATCAGCAGCACCAGCAACATCTCGGAGCTTGTTGGAAATGCAAATTCTCAAGCCCCTGCTCAGACCATCTCAATCAGAAACTTTAGGGGTGGGGTCCAGCAAACTGTGTTTCAGCTTATTCTGGTACATGATCTACTGATGGTGAAATTCACTGATCAACAGTATATTTAGCACCTTAAAAATGTCCCAGAGGGGGAAGCTTTCGTAAAATTTGATAAAGACCAAAATTTTAAAAAAATGGTGCAGACTGAAACACTTTATACAGTCTACGGCCATACCACCCTGAACGCGCCCGATCTCGTCTGAAACACTTTATACATAAAACTGACCTAAAAAGTTTTTAAATAAAAGTCACTATTCTATTTCAAACTAATGTTATAGATAATGAGTTTACCTACCTCAACAAAGCCTCATAGAATCTCTAGTCTTTGATCTTTTTTTTTTCCTAAAAATATTCAACTTAAAAAGAAAATAAAACTGCACAAAATTACTGCATATGATTTGGTGAGTTAGAGAGTGGGTATATGCTTGTGTTATCTCACCTCAACCCAGATAATAGCCATACCTATTACTTCCAAGTTTTCTGTGACCTTTTTTTTTTATGATAAGAACATTGAATATGAGATCTATACTCTTAACATGTGTTTAAGTATACAATTCCTTATTGTTTACTATGACCACTATGCTGTATAGAAAATCTCTTTGAAACATACTCATTTTGTGTAATTGTAGCTTTCTACCCATTGAACAACTCCCCATTCCTCCTCTCTCTGTACCTGGCAACCACCATTCTATTGTCTACTTCTGTATCTTTGATTATTTTAGATACCTCATATAAGAGGAATGATGTAGTATTTGTTCTTCTGTAACTGGCTTATTTCTCTTAGACTAAGGTTTTCTGCTTCCATACATCTTATTGCAAAGGATAGGATTTCCTTTCTTTTTTAAAGCTGAATAATATTCCACCATATGTATATAGCACATTTTCTTTATTCATCTATCGATGAACATTTTGGTTCTTCTTTAATCTTGCCTAATGCAAATAACACTGCAATAAACATGAGAGTTCAGAAATCTCTTTAAGATCCGGATTAACGGGGTGCCTAGGTGGCTCAGTGGGTTAAAGCCTCTTGCCTTCGGCTCAGGTCATGATCACAGCGTCCTGGAATCAAGCCCTGCGTGGGGCTCTCTGCTTGGTGGGGAGCCTGCTTCTCCCTCTCTCTCTCTGCCTGCCTCTCTGCCTACTTGTAATCTCTGACTGTCAAATAAATAAATAAATAAATAAATAAATAAATAAATAAATATCCTGATTAAAATTCTTCTAGACACATAACCAGAAGTGGAACTGCTAGATCATATGATAGTTCTATTTTTAATATTTTGAAGAACCGCCCAACTCTTTTCCACAGTGACTATACCATTTAACATTCCCACCAACAGTGCACAAAAGTTTTAATTTCTCATATCCTCACCCACACATTTGTTTTTCTTTTTGTTTTTAAAAAACATTCAAAAAGTGTGAACTGATATCTCATTCTGGTTTTGATTTTATTTACCTAATGATTAGTGATGTTGAACATCTTTTGATAAACCTGTTGGCCATTTGTGTGTGTTTTTTGGAAAAATACCTATTCAAGTCTTTTGTCCATTTTTTAATCTGTGGGGTTTTTTTGCTCTTGGGTTTTAGAGTCCCTTGTACATAATCAGAAATCAAGAATAAAGTCACAATCCTTCATTCAAAACTTAAAAGTATATTAAACAAACATATAGCTCTAACAATTTGTAAATGAAACCTGAAATTATTTGCCACCCAAAATTTACCATGGTTTGAGAAAATTAGTAAGGAAAAGAGTAATGTTCTGTTTCTCATATTTTATTACGTTTTTTATTAAGTTCAATTAGCCGACATTATTAGTTTCTGATGTAGTGTTCAGTGATTCCTTAGCTGCATATAATACCCAGTGCCCTTCTTACAGCCCGTCACCCAGTTATCCCATCTCCATTCTGCCTGCCTTCTGCAGCCCTCAATGTGTTTCCCTAGGTCCAGAGTCTCTCATGGTTTGTCTCCCTCTCTGATTCTCATATTTTTACAGAGCAGAGAATATTTATGCTATACCTCAAAGAGGAAAAATTTTGAGAGGAGCATTTTTGTCCAGGGAAACTCTTTATTTACTCATCTGCAAAGGAGAGGGAGTGAATACCGAACTAATGAACTGTGAAGTGAATTCAACCATATGTAACTCAAATATCCCTCCTTTCAGGGCTAACTCACTCCTAAGATGGACATCGCTTGTTCTCCTCCTGCTTCCCTTCATTTAGACACAAGAGTCAAGGCCCCAAAATAACTTCTGGAGGAAATCTGAATGCCTTCACTACTCTTACTTTTTCTCTGCCTCATCCAAACTTGAATAAAACTTCTCTGTAAGTCAGTCTACTTTTCAAACTTCAGCTCTCCCTGAGATGGGTTATTCCAGAGTCTGGATGCAAAAGAAGGAGTTCAAGAAGTCTATTTTCCAATCAAAGAATAACAACATTAATTCCATTAGTGGGATGCAATTGTCCATACTCATTTGCTTCCAAACTCATAAGGCATTTAAGGGTTGTGGATAATTTTCACTTTTAAAGACCAAAATTATGGAAGTAGAAAATCTGTTTTGTAGCTATCTATAAAGATCAAGACCCCATCTTAAACAAAAGCCAATAAAAATGTTAAGCAAAATACTGGTTAGAAAAAGTGACATTGAAAATCAGACTTTTCCTAAATTTCACATATAACTGTAGATATGACTACCAGGTATACCTAAATTTTCCTTATAGATGAATAAAGTCACAAAAATGACTTGGGAATTTCTTAGCCAAATTATGAGACATAAATGTAAAGAAAGGAAATTCCCATATACTGTTGCTGAAAGTTTGAGTTGGCACAACTATTTTATAGAGCTATTTAGCAAGAACTAGCAAAAGTAATAGTGTGGATTTACTTTGATCCAGCCACTGGAAGTCTCCCTCTATATATAGATGATACAGATTGAGATTGATATAGATACAGATATCTATGTATAGAAAGATATCAGATACATATATATATATATATATCTCAGATAAATTCTTGCACATGTGCAAATGAGAAAAACTCAAATCCCTATTACAGAATTTTTAAAAAAGAAATTAGAAACAATTTAATTGTCCATTGTTTAGAAGGGTTTATGCACATTTTGAATATTCATATATCATACTATAAGTAACAATTTTGGTAAATAAATTAGAGGTGTTTATAATAATAAGGCTAAATGTCTAAAAATATAACATTGTGTGAAAAAGCAAGTTTCCAAAAATTTTGCAATATTTTGCCATCTATATACAATTTGAAAATACATAAAAAAAAAGCCTATATTGTTCCTGATCACATACTAGTATATCATGGGAAGATGTCACTCCAAATCCCTATAAAATTCTTAATATGAGTTGCTTCTGAAACAGAACACAGTGAGATTTAATAAAGTAAGGAAGAGTCAGGGTAGGGCACTCTTTGGAACCCTGATAGCTCTGATAGCTAAAAGAAGGTAGCTATCTCTAATATATATTTGCTTAAAATAGCATAAAGCTGTGTGGTAAAATGTAAAAATTTAGTAGAAATAGAGTATAAGATACATGTTCTATATTTTCTCTATTTTTTTAGTAAGTTGAAGTATACCTAATTTTTTAAAAAATTATTATACTGAGATATCATGTAGTTACTTGACTAGTTACAAGGGAACTTTTTCTGCCATAAATAAGAAACAGAAGAATCAGAAGAAACAGAAAATTATGTTAACTAAAAAAAAAAAAAGCTCAAAGCAACTTATTTGTTTCAAGCAAATTTGTTTCAAAGCAATTTATTTGTTTCAACCCAATTTCAGTTGTGAGAAAGAAAAACTTCTTTACCTGTATTAAAAGAAAATATGACACTGTGAATCCATTAATTACAAAATTCACAAGAAAGGCTGGAGAAACAGACTCTAAGCTTGAATCTGAAATGACCCGCAGACATTTTTCTGCCATAATCATGAAGGTAGGGTGTTAAATTAGTCAGGGTCTTCCAGAGAAACAGAATCAGCAGAGCAGTGAATTAGAGATACAAGTGAACTAGCAAAGAAATGAACATTATCTAGAGATAGAGACCACCATAGAGGGAAGATTCGAACTATCCTTTTGAGGTCACTCTTTGGAGTGGAACAGAAACGTCAACTATTGTCAGATCTGAAGCTTTGGATTTCTGACCCACAAGTTGTACCTTTTTCCCTTGGGTTCTCCAGCTTGCTGAATTCAGATCTAGGATTTGGTTCACAGGAGTATGGAGGCTGAGAAGTCCCTAATGCTGGGATGGAAGAAATTCCCTGCATTTCTATTTCCATTTTTTGTTCAATGCTTTCTTTGCCCTCAGCCTACATCTCTAGGTGGCTGGTACCTTTACCTAATGAAGCACCTAGCTCAGAATTTTTTAAAAAGCTAATTTCAACTTGATAAAAGCAGTGTAATTTATTTTTTTAATTTTTTTTTTTTTAAGATTTTATTTACTTATGAGAAAGAGAGAGACAGAGCATGAGTGGGCTGAAGGGCAGAGAGCAGACTTCCCAACTGAGCAGGGAGCCCTGTGTGGGGCTCAATCACGGGACTAGATCTGGGATTCTTGAATCATGACCTGAGCCAAAAGCAAATGCTTAACCTACTGAGCCACCCAGACGTACTATGCAATGGAATTTATTAATGTTATTACATATTGATCCTTGAGTACACATTTTTTTATTATTTTGTGTGATGAAATGGGAAAATCATATAAAACACTTCTGCTAAACACTGAAATATGATTGTTATCTAAAAATGCCTCAAGTGAGTGAATTATAAGCTGAAATAGCTGTTTTCTTCACAGATTGCTATTTTTACTTGAAATAACAATTGACAAATAATCATTATTCAATCTCAATTATTTGTCAGTTATCTTCTTTTTAAAATGAACAAAGCCCATCACTTCAAGGACAGCAACTGACAGTAATTTTTGTTAAAGATAAAAACTAAACTTTCAAGTGAATATTAACAGGCTGGAACTAAAAAATCCACACTGTGCTTTTCTGATGAGATTAGTTATTAAATTAAAGAAAATAGTTTTTTTAAAAAATTATGGAAATGTCTCAAATGTGAAAGTTTTGCACACTTAGTGAATTAATATTTTCCAAATTGGTAAAGTTTTCATCCAAAACACAGAATATGCCAATAAATTTTATTGTAATGAGCAGAAAATGGTTATTGATATGCTTTCAGTGGTTTTATTGAATGCAGCTAACACTTGAAAAACCACCACTTGTGGAGTTTTGAAATAATTCTTGAGAAGCATATCTATAGTTATCCAAAAATATTAAGATACTCCTCCCTTTTAAATTACATCTCTCTGTGAAACTGGATTTTGTTTATATATTTTAATCAATAAATCATATGACAATAGATTAAACTCAAAAGCAAATACTAGAATCCACCCAATCTCTTTTATTAAGCAAAATATTAAAAATACCACTTTTTGCATGTTGTTTTTCCTTTGGAAAATGTAATTGTTCTTCATTAAATATGTTAACATGTAATTTTTTTTAAAGATTTTATTCATTTATTTGACAGAGAGAGAGACACAGTGGGAGAGGGAGAGGCAGGCTTCCCGCCAAACAGAGGGCCCTATGCAAGGCTCAATCCCGAGATTCTGGGATCATGACCTGAGCTGAAAGCAGATGCTTAACGACCGAGCCACCCAGTTGTCCCAACATGTATTGGGTTTTTAATTATTATTTTCAATAATAAAATTATTATTTTAAATATATTAGTTCAAAACTTTAATTCTTTAGTTTTAATTTTAATACAGTAAATATCACCATATAGCTCTGTATTCTAGAGTACATTAATTTTATAAAGTTATCCTTTTTTTGTGGGGCATTATATTGTTTGCAAAACAGGTTTTTATTTTCATAAAAACAAATGTATATTTTGTGCTTTTTGTAATATATTAAATGACCATTCTTACCTCAAGATTGTAAATGCATAATAGTTTTATTATATATATATATGTATGTATATATAGCATATGTACACACACACACACATACCCTAATTTTTGTTTCAAATTTTTATTTAAATTCCAGTTAGTTAGCATATAATGTAACAGCAGTTTCAGGAGCAGAATTCAGTGATCCATCACTCACACACAACACCTAGTTCTCAACATAACAAGTGCCCTCCTTAATACCCATCACCCATTTAACCCCTCCATCACTAACCTCCCCTCCACCAACCCTCAGTTTGCTCTCTATTGTTAAGAGTCTCCTGTGGTTTGCTTCCCTCTCTCTTTCTCCCCTCTTTCCCTACATTCCTCTGTTTGGTTTCTTAAATTCCACATATGAATGAAATCATATGGTATTTGTCCTTCTCTTACTGACTTATTTCACTTAGCACAATACACTCTAGTTCCCTCCATGTCATTACAAATGGCAAGATTTCATTCTCTTTGATGGCTGAGCAATATTCCATCATATCTTCTTTATCCAAATGTCAATGGACATTTAGGCTCTTTTTGTAATTTGGTTCTTATTGAATTAATAGTGCTGCTATGAACATTGGAATGCACGTAGCCCTTTGAATCAGTATTTTTGTACCTATAAGGTTTTTCAAGATAATCTAATGTAATCTAATGTATCATTTGGGATTTAGGAATCTATCATTTAGGATTTAATTTTGCTACAAATAATAAAGAACTGAAAAACAGTGGCTTAAATAAGATAGAAGTTAAATTTCACATTCATGGAAAATGGAGATACAGGCAATTAAGGGTTAGTATAAAGACCCCACAATAGTTTAAGATTGGTTATAGTAGGGGCTTCTGGATGGTTTAGTTGGTTAAGTGACTGCCTTTAGCTTAGGTCATGAACTTGGAGTCCCAGTATGGGTTCCTGCAAAGGGCTCCCTGCTCAGCAGGGAGTCTGCTTCTCCCTCTGACCCTCTCCGATTTTGTGCTCTCTCTTTCTCTCTCAAATAAACAAACAAAATCTTTAAAAAAAAAGGGGGGGGGCGGAGTTGGCCATAGCAGGCCAAGCTAATGGTATATAAGTCATCATCATTATGATCCAATATGGAATTTTACTTATTATATTCCTATTTTAAACATCAGCTTCAAGAAATGGGGAGAGAAACACCAAGCACACACACACAGCTATCTCTGACGGAAGTCAACTACAAGCTACCACAGGTTGCTTCTAGTTACATCTCATTAACAATATCTAGTCACATGACCAGCCATAGGTAACTGCACAGAAGCTAGAGAATGTGGAGTTCACTCTGGAGAGCCTCATGTACAACCCAAATATTCAGGAAGTTAGCAATGGTATGAAAGAGAAGGGTTTAACTTGCAAGTTGAAGTCCTTGTCCTCCTAATTTGTTATATGACCTTTGTCATATTACTTAAACTTCCTGAGTCCCACTTCCTTTATGTGCACAGCAAGGCTAATACTAATATCTACCTACCTCACGGTATTATTAGGATGATAACCCTTGTAGGGGGCTTTTAAAAAATGTACAGCACGTTTTACTCAATGTTCAAGTGTTGTTATACTTGAATATATGCAAGTTTTGTTCTAATGACATGAAAATAACCTTTTAAATAGGATGATGCTCAGAGATACTGCAGGATAATTTTGATGACTATAATCCCTGATATTTCTTATATTTCTTGTACTTTTCCTTATTAAAAATCTGTTAAAACACATCGTCACGCATTTAGGAAAGCAGAAAGAGGAAAATCTCCAGTTATGATTTGTCATAGAAGAGACTTTGAGGAATAAACATATCTAGTATAGAGTTTTTGCTATGGACTGTGAGATATTAAAAAAAAAAACTTTCATGAATTTTTATGGAGTATTCAATATAGCTTATATTTGTCATTTAAAATAAAATAAACCCCCTTCAAAAACATTCTAATATGATAGGAGGAATAGGCATAGATCTGGAGTTCTACCTTTTTAAACTCTTGACCCATAACCTATGTTTATGCTAAGAGAAGAAGGATGAGGTGTTCAGAGAGAGATACCAGAGTATCACAGAGTGACAAAAACAGCCAACAAATGAGTTTTTATACACAGACTAGCAGGCATATAGAAGTAGAAGGTTGAACAGAACAAGCTGAATAATCTACTTTTGTTAAATTTCAGTCAAGGATCAACCTTTTGAGTCAGATAAGCAACATAAGCCCCATGAAGAACACTTTTTTCCTGCTTTATAGAGGTATGATTGATAAAACTGTACGTATTCATGATGTACAGTGTGATGACTTGTTATTTCTATACACATTGTGAAATGATTACCACAATCAAGTAACTAACACATCCATCACCTCACACAGTTATCTTTGTAGAGGAGAGTGGAGAGGACACGAAAGGTCTGTCCTCAGCAAATTTCAAGTATACGATACAGTATTATTAACTGAAGTTGTCAAATCACCACGCTGTACAGTAGAACTCCAGAGCTCATTCATGATAGAAATAAAATTTGTACCATTAGTCCAACATCTCTCACTTTCCCCCACTCCTAGCCCTTAGCAACTACCATTCACTACCATTTTACTCTCTGCTTCTGGGAGAGTTTATATATATATATACATATATATTTTTTTTTTCACATTCCACAAGTAGTTATTGTTTTTCTGTGTCTGGTTTATTTCACTTAGTATAATACCCCTTGGGTTCTTCATGTTATTTTAAATGGCAGGATTTCCTCTTTTTAATGCTGAATAATATTCCATCATGTGTGTGTATCACATTTTCTTTATCCATAAAAGAGAGGAAAAAATTCATTCCAGAAAATAAATATTATCAAAATCATATGAAGAGAAAAATGTGTATAGTTTGTTTCCAAAGAAAACTGTGGAATACTTTGAAGTAATAAGGCACACAGATGGGTTTCCAAATTGTAGAAATCTAGTATGACAGCTTGGGAAGTTACACGTGTCAATTATAGACATCAGAATGCTATTAAAATGATATGAACCAGTAAGTTACATGATATAAGTCATGTTTTTAGTGTATCATTCTAAGAGAATATGATGCAGGAAATGAAGGATAAAAGGGAAAAAAGCTGGGAAGACAAAAATTAACAAAGGACAATGTGGAAGTGATCAGAAGTTAAAGGAATATAAATTTCATAATAACTGTTATTGTCACAAAATGTTGGAGACTCGATCCCTTAGGAGTAATAACAGGTTTCCCTGTCATCATAATGCTCTAACAATGTAATGGTGGGAATATACTGATAGTTTTTCAACCACTTTTTTGAGGGATAGTATCTTCTATTTCTTTTTATTCTTTCACACAGATTGTCAGGCTATTCCTCTAGACCAATAAATCTAGAATGGATCAGAAGTCTGTGTTAAATCCTCAGGTAATGTCTTTTTACTCTAGCCATGTTTGAAATTTTCCAGATCAGATCATCCTGAAGTTTTTCCCAACATTCAAGTCTAATTTTAGTTAAAATATCACAGCAGTCTAAAAATTCATCATTGGGGGTGTCTGGGTGCCTCAGTACGTTAAGCATCTGCCTTCAGCTCAGGTCATCATCTCATAATCCTGGAATCAAGTCCCACATAGAGCTCTCTGCTCAGTGGGGAGTCTGCTTCTCCTTTTCACTCTCCATGTTCTATCTCTCTCTCAAATAAAAAATAAAATCTTTTAAAAAATTAAAAAATAAAATTCATCAATGGAAAAATAGAAGCTTTTTCAATTTGTTTTTAAAATTAATTTACTGCATCCTAAAGCATAAATCATCAGTGTCAAAATACCAAAATGTAGATCTTTGTAACTGAGCTCATGGATGTATAAATCAAGGATTAATCATGAGTTTAGTTGAAACATCATAACATAAAATCTATTTACATATATGTTCTAGGCAGGATGGCAGGATTTCCTCTGGCACACCAGATCCCTTCTCTGCCAAACAGTCTCTATTCCATTTGTAAGAAATTACACTACTTATATTTAAAGAACACATTTTACTTTCAGATTTAGCTTCTTCTAAGAGAGCCAGTATTATTTATTTATTTTTCAATTCAGTCTTCTCTATCTATTTATTGATAAAAATCCACCTAAATATGTAACAATTTGCATGGCAGTTTAAACTTGTCAGTCTGTAATTAAATTATAATTAAAGATGGACTTCAGTAACTCTAGGAAGTATTTTTGTGTAATCAGCCTTGTTCATTCTGTATGTCCTTAGGTCCAGCTGGAGCCATTTATGATTTGTTTTTGTATAGAATCAGTTCAACAAACCAAAGACACTGTTCATAGATTCGAACAATACAATATTCAACAATAGGCAGATAGGTTAAACTATATAAATGAAGGACAAGATCACTTTTGAAACTAAAACTTGAAAAATTTGAAATGAGAATATCACTCACCATCTGTGTAATATGAATAAACATCCTTCATTCAACGTAATGACTTTGACCAACTAATATTTATAAATGAGAGCCCAGGGTTTCAGATGGTGAATTGCAGTTCAACAACAGACCACAAGAGCAATTGAAATAGAGAACGTTATTACTCACAAGTCCTGGAGGGAGTACAAGGCAAGCCTAAAAAAGCCACCCTCTGTGCCAGCATGTGCCTCATGTGCCACCAGGGGCACATGCCTGAATTTGTGTCTATGGGTGAGTGGTTTGGGGTTTCAAGCCTAAAACTGGATTCACACCAAAAAGAGCAGTGTTTTTGGTCAGCATCACAAGGGTCTTATCCAACATGTGAACATGGTGAATGTCCTGGGATATGAGACTATTGATTACAAGGTTATGAGGGAAGTCATTCCAGGAACTTAACCTTGCTTCTGACTCTCAGTTATTATATAGGGTATGTACTTTCTGAAAAGGCTAGTTCAGTTTAAGTCTCCCCCAGGCTGCTTAGCCAAATAAAATAGATTCTGATAATAAAATAGATTCTGATGTAGCTATGCCTTGTAGTATCTTAGCTACAAACTCTTGACATTCACTAATTATAGTTATAAGACCTTGATTTTGAGAGAGCTGAGCAATAATTCATGAGATCATTTAAACATTTTGTTCAGGCAGTATTATGAACATTGGCATTCTGTGAGACAGCCTGTCTGACAGGACCCCTCCCAATAAGAATGCTGAGTTTGTATCTTAGCATCAACAGGAAGAATATAATAATATTCTTATTATAATGATGTCACCTATCATTTGCAAATGACTTTACAAAGGACCTTCAAATGCATTATCTCCCATAACGAACAAAAATGAAGAAACATTTTCAGGGCTGACTGAAATTTTAGTTAATTATATTAGTTAATATACAATATAAATTATAAAGCCAAGGCAAAACATGGAAATCAGAATTTCAACATGTAACAGAGTACAACGAGGTGATGAAATCTCTGATAAGTATATAAGTCTGCCTTTTTTGTTGAAATCCTATATATACGTGAGTGTATTATTGAGTTACCTCTGAATATGAAATCTGATATTGGTAGTAGCAAATACTATAAACAAAGTTCTTTATACAGATTAAATATTATAACTAATAGAAAATATGAACTTCTAATTTTTTATTAATATCAACCAAATTAATTTTACTTCCTTAAAGGTCAGCAATGTCAAAGATTACTGACATTAAATTACATTCTATAATAAAGTTTTCAACATTCTTTTGATTCATTTCACCAACAAAGATGTATCTTTCATGTTCTAATCTTAGTTTGAACAAAACACTTAAGTAGACTATAAATGATGCCAAGCAAAGGAAAAGTGGTCAAAATAAGTTCTTAAGTGTTTAATTACCATGTCGGATTACTAACTCAAGAAGACACCAAATAACATATTGAATTTAATTATACAAAGAACTCATTAAAGAATCACTTCTGTAACCTGCTTGCTGAAGCTTATCCTAATTTTATATCTGTACTCATTGTTGATTCAGGAATAAGTCCTAAATAGCTTCAGATAGTAACTATCGCAATATTGTTATCAACCATCTAATCCACTATATTGCTAAATAATGTATTGATCAAAAAGCCCATGTATAGAATTTATCATTATGATTTAATATCTATAAATAACTTCTAATTTCCCATAAAGAGCTGTTTTTAAAGGAACATATTTTTTTAACTATTTTATTTATTTATTCATTGGAGACAGAGGCAGAAAGAGAGAGAGAGAGACCCATGAGCTGTGGGGAGGGGCAGAGGGAGAGAGACAGGCAGGCTCTTTGCTGAATGGGGCTCAATCCTGGGGCTTTTCCCAGAACTTGGAAATCATGACCTGAGCCAAAGGCAGACGCTTAACCATTTGAGCCACCAAGGTGCCCCAAGGAGCATATTGTTTCATTAACCTACACTCCATATTAATTGGAAAAGAACCAGTTATAGGACTATTCATTATCAGTGGATACTTAAATGGAATTCACAGTATTTTGTGAATTTTGAGCACTATATTTTAAAATACTGTGCCAAATATTGAGAAATGCCTAGTCTCTTGGCATTTACATTCTAGAAAAATAATTCTTGAAACATTTTTATGTATGATTATTATTAAGTAATTATTGTTTAGTTAATTCTTTTTATTCTTTTGATGTGTTTTTTACTATTTACCTAGGTGACATGAAATAGACCCTCATTGGGTTAAAATGGATCTGTACTATACATGGTAGAAAACATTCCACAGTAGCTATTCTTATCTTTCTTTACAGGGTTCTCATTCTTAATTGTATGTGCCCCTTATTACATGTGTTTCTCTTATGAGATATAGGTTCTAAATTGTGTCCAGAAGTTTCTCTCCCTTCTAAGTCATGTTTAGTAGATGAAGAAAGAAGCTTTCTGGCTTCTCCCACTTTTCAGCATTTCCACTCCTCTGGACTTAGCCTTCTCGTTCTGTTCTCCATGTACAAGATTGTTTATTCTCATGTTTTTAAAAAAATCATTGTTATTTGAATAATTAGAAACATTAGCAGTTTTGGGGCGCCTGGGTGGCTTAGTCAGTTAAGCATCTCCCTTCGGCTCAGGTCATGATCCCAGAGTCCTGGGATCGAGCCCATGAATCAGGCTCCCTGCTCAGCGAGTAGCATGCTTCTCCCTCTCCCACTGCCCCTGCTTAAGCTCTCTCTCAGTCAAATGAATAGTCTTTTAAAAAAATTAAAAAGAAAAATAATAAAATAAAAAATAAATATTAGCAGTTTTAATAAATGATTTTTCATAAAGGAGGACAAAATTATCATTGGTTATTTTTGAAAATACTAATCAAGACTAGGAATAAAAAATTATTTTTTTATTTTTTAAAGACTTTTATTTATTTATTTGAGAGAGAGGGAGAGTGAGAGTGAGAGAGACCACAGAAGGAGAGTGAGAATAGAGCAGGGAACTTAATGAGGTGTTTGATTCCAGGACTCTGAGATCATGACCAGAGCCCAAGGCAGATGCTTAACTGACCAAGCCACCAAGGCGCCTCTGAAAAAAAAAAAAAAGAAAAATAGGAATCCCATGTTATTCGCATTTCTATTTGAGAAATCCATTGCCATTGCAGAGCACAGAGAATGTGTTCAGTAAATGTTTGCTGAACGAATGAATAAAGTGTTATCAGAAGTTCCATTTGCTAAAAGTAAGAGTGGTGATTCTGTCTTTTCTAACTTCTCTTTATTTATTTTTCTTAGATGCTTCGTAGAGAAGAATCTATAGAAAGAAGATGGATATGGTCCAACTAAATCTGGAAAAATGTGCCTTTGTATTCCTAACAAATATGACATGTCATTTTAACTTTCTTCTTTCACAATTACGTATGATTGAATTATCTGCGGCAACCCCTTCTTTTTTTTTTTTTTTAAGATTTTATTTATTTATTTGACAGACAGAGATCACAAGTAGGCAGAGAGGCAGGCAAAGAGAGAGAGGAAGGGAAGCAGACTCCCTGCTGAGCAGAGAGCCCGATGCGGGGCTCGATCCCAGGACCCTGAGACCATGACCTGAGCCACAGGCAGAGGCTTTAACCCACTGAGCCACCCAGGCGCCCCCCTTCTTTATTTAGACACAGAAATACGCAGTACCACACTGGTAAGATTAACAAAGGTGGAATAAAAAGCAGAGAAAACATCAATAAAAAGAAGACACAGCTTACCTTCACCCACATTTCAAGCACATTTTCCTCCTTTCCTATCAAAAGTACAATGCATAAGACAAAAGGAGAAATGAGAGATTTAGAACCACACCTCACTTTTCATCTCTGCTCTTCTCTCTCTTAATGGGAAAGCAACTTCTGAGGCACTTCAGAGCAAAGTTTTCATCCTGAGGTCTGCACCCCAAGAAGGAGAGCTTATGGTGTCAATAAGATTGGATAGGAAAAGAATAATTTCATTTTTATTAACTTCTAAATGCAATTTACCATTTTTTTCAATTATGTATGAACATCAGTGTGTATTAACAGTAGTTCACCAAAGGGATCCTTGGCATAAAGTGGTTAGGAACCCCAATCTGGGGAGAACCCTATAGGAATCTAACTATTGGCTGAAAGCAAAGGTTTTATTTTGAAGGAGCTCTGGTCCTGGGCTGACAGCAGAATTTAGTATGACCACATACGTAATTTAATGTATCTGAAAGAGAAAATCCATAAAAAATATCCCCTTAGATTTGTCATAAATATTCCTTGAAAAGATGTGTGTGAAATTAATTTTTTATTATAAAACAGTATTTAAATATGTAGTATATGATCCATTTTATACTGGTGAATGGTCTTTACAAATTACATTAGTGATTTTATTTTTGAAATTAGTCCTTTCTATGTAAATGTTACTCTCTTAGGTTATTTCTAGGTCAAAGTTTCATATATACTAACCCCCTGTTGAGTTATTATATATAATGATGCATGGAATATACTTTAACAATATCTTTTTTTTGTTCTTTTTAACAATATCTGTTCACTTAAGGCCTTAAAATCTAGTTTGTCTACATTTCCAAAGTGGGTATTTTTTTATACAACTGAAAAATAAACATATCAAGAAACATTTAGGGTGAATATTTTATCTGCCATGAAATCAACAAACCAAAATTTATGTATTTTATATTACTAATATTTAGACTTATCTAGATTTTATTACATTTGAGTGTACACAGAATTCTATTATCTTTGGATATTTAATTACTAAAAACTATATCAAAGTCAAATCAAATAAGAAAAATACTTTGAGTAGGCAGAGTCGCCAGCAGCAAATGTGTTATTTTGCAATTGGCATCAAGGAATGAGAGAGAAATGTAACATTGTTATAACTTAAAGAAATTTCCAGTGAATAATATTGATGAGGTTAAGCAAATTAAGTCTCACACAGTAGATCACAAAAGGATACTATGTATATATCAAAAGAATATATATACAAGAAGAAAAAAGTTATACATTAAAAATAGATATTCAGAAGTGAGACATATTAATCTGGGATAAGGCTTTTTTAATATAAAAATATATACAATGAATTCTTGGAACAACTTTAAAATACACACACAAATGCACACACATTCTCATCTTTGAACATTTGTAATTGGATACCCACTGAGAAAATTCCCTTGACTTATAGAACAAACATATTTGAGAAACTGAAAAGAGAAAGAGATATTTTATACTACAAAATATATAAATATCAAAATGCATTAGAATTTTAGAATATAATTTAAAATGCCAAAACAATTCCTTAAAGTAGAGCCCTCGTTTTTTTGTTTTGTTTTGTTTTGTTTTGTTTTTTAATGAGTCAAACATTGTCTCTGCACTCCAGCTCACTTTTTTTTTAAGTTTTTATTTAAATTCTAATTAGTTAACATACAGTGTAACATTGGTTTCAGGAGTAGAATTTAGTGATCATTGCTAACACACAATACCCAAGGCTCATCACAATTAGTACATTCCTCAATGCCCAGCACCCACTTAACTCATACTCATCTCCCCACACACTTCTCCCCACCCCCAGCATCCTCAGTTTTTTCTCTGTTAGTTTAGAATATGTTATGGTTTGCCTCCCTCTCTTTTTTTTTTTCCCTTTTCCTCTGTTCATCTGTTTTGAAGTCCACATACGAGTGAAATCATATATTATTTGTCTTTCTCTGGCTGAATTACTTTGCTTAGCATAACCCACTCTAGCTCCACTCATGGGATTGCAAGTGGAAAGATTACATTATTTTTGATTATTACATTATTTTTGATGACTCAGTAATATTCCACTATCTATATAGATAAATATTCTCTCTATATAGTGACATGTTATCTCTCTCTATATATAGATAGATGTACATATATATATACATATATGTGTGTGTGCATATATATATGCACACACACACCACATCTTTTTCCATTCATCAGTCAATGGACATTTGGGTTCTTTCCATAATTTGGCTATTATTGATATTATTTTGAATTTATTGTGGTGTAAGGAAATGGTCTATTTTCATTCTTCTCCACATTGCTGTCCAGTTTTCCCAACACCATTTGTTGAAGAGAGTGTCTTTTTTCCATTGACTATTCTTTCCTGCTTTGTCGAAGATTAGTTGACCATAGAGTTGAGGGTCCATTTCTCGGTTTTCTGTTTTGTTCCATTGATCTGTGTGTCTGTTTTTGTTTTTATGTCCAATTATCCATCACTGATGGCTATATATAGTATACATCATTAGTTTTTGATGTAGTGTTCAATGATTCATTGGTTGCATATAACACCCAGTGATGTGTGGTGATGAGCACTGTGTGTTTGTTTTTGTACCAGTACCATACTGTCTTGATCACTACAGCTTTGTAACATAACTTGAAGTCCAGAATCATGACGCTTCAGCTTTGCTTTTATTTTTCAAGATTGCAGTGTCTATTTGGGGTCTTTTGTGATTCCATACAAATTTCAGGATTGTTTGTTCTAGCTCTGTGAAAAACACTGGTGGTATTTTGATAGGGATTGCTTTAAATATGTAGACTACTTTAGGTAGTATAGACATTTCAACAATATTTATTCTCCCAAACCTTGTGAAATGGCATTCTACCACTATTTAACAAATGAAGGCATTAAGACTTGTCAAATTTTAATACATTATTCCACTACTATAATTTCAAACCATGTAACACAGAAAAATATAACACTAATAAAACTTACCAGTGAAAAATAGATCTTTTATTTTGGCAGCACAGTGTATTTTTAATTTAATTTCAACTATGATATGTACTTTGGTATAATCTGGTTAAAACATTGAATGTTAGTTATCCTGAAAAATCAGAAGATGTAGCAAAGCTGGGCATATTTCCTCTCTGATAGAGCACCTGGCTTCCATTTGACTACAACATGTCTATAGTCAGAATCTGAACTGCTTCTCCTCTTGGATATTTCAGTTGCTGTTGGGACATCTGGATTTAACTAACACTTATATGTTCATTTAATAATAGACATAAAACATGCAAGTGTCCAGAGATGAAAAGATGGCATACAGAATCACATACTTCCCTCTTCTAGCCTCCTCAAAATAGTAACCAAGAAACATTTATTCATGGTATCTTTCTATTGTGTGAGGCCCTGTGCAGTGCAATGTGGGATACAGAATTTTACTTGAGTCACAATTACATCATCACATACTTCAAAATCTAATATCAAAAGAGGCATAAACCTAAATCACCACATAACAAAGTGGCAGTGAATAAAATTGAGAAATGTGCCAGTGGTGAACTTTTAGGCATTGAGTTGTGACTATTGGAATATGGTTTTCTTTTGAAGAAAAATAATTTTCCTATGCCAATTTTCTGAGAAGTAGTTAATACTGGGAACAGAATTTAAAATTGTACTCAGACTGAGTGAAGGAATATCATCTCTCTAAGTCTGAGAGAAGGACTCTACAAGAGAAAGATACTTGGTTTTCCTTTGGTGTGTATAAGCTGCTTCCAAACAGAGATTGGACAAGAATGCATGTATTGTGAAGACTCTTTTTACTAGTAGAATGGGAATAATTGCAGTGGTGACATAGTAGAGTGGCTTGTACTCAGAGCAAGAATGTGTGTCTGAATCCCAGATCAACTAATAGGTACAGAGCCAGCCAAACCTACTAAGAAGAGCAGTGTTTCCTCTCAAAGCTGCAGAGGGACAATGACAGGGTGACCAGTATATATTACTGTGCCCAGTCAAGAAGTGACAGCACCCAGGAGAGAAGCAGAAGTATAGCAAGATGAAAAGTTTGAGGCAAAATAACCTAATTGATCAATAGTCATTAAATATAGGGAAATTTTGAGACAATGAGACATTAACCTCCATAAGCAAGTAAAGAGTTCTCATGGTTTAATAACTGTGAACTAGTCAGGTAGTATAAAATCTTGATTTGAAGTCAGATTCAGATGAGGTCTTGTGCATGGATCATAATCTTAATAAAGAGGGATTAAAATAATGGGTTTTTCCACATTCATGGACAGTGTATGCAATGCTCCTGCTCCCCCTCCCCCTCCCCCTCCCTCTCCTCCTCTTCCTCCTCCTTCTTCTTCTTTTTGCCTATTATTATCTCAATTTTGAAATCACTTTCTCTTCAACTTCCCCCAAATCTTAGGTTACTTTTTCTGCCTTTTCTTTCTTATCAAAATTTCTTGACTTTTTCCATAAGAGAAAATTTGTTGAAACAAGAGGAGTAAATTTGTTGAATCAAATTAATTGAATGAATTAAAGACTGTGAATATCCTTTTGTTAATATGATTATGATTTTGGTCTAGAAGATGTTTTCCCAAGTTTTGGTTTGTCATCTTAGAAAAATCTATGAAATGTTTTGTTAAAAACAATTTTATTCTAGTTGTGATGTGGCATACAATAGATTAACTCAAAGAAACATTTTCATACAACATTATGTATCAAAAAGAATTGAATTTCCTCCACCCCAAATATCTGTAATACAAATTTAAGGAGAATCTTTACCAGTAAAGATTTGGGAAATGAATTTAGCATTCCTTCTAATATCTTAATGCTGGTTTGTTTTGATCTGTACTTATCAGGACAGTCAGCCCCCATTCCATTAGCAGTGAGCATGTCAAAGGCAGTTTGTTTGTTTCAGCTTCAGATCCCAATGTTTTTACCAAATCTAACCTGGAGTACCTGTAACACTGAAGCTTATCAAATCTAAAGACTATCAGAATAGGCAATGAGCTAGAAAGCCATTACAAAGACCCCATATCTAGGGGAGAACGATGATAATGCACAGGATGGTGGCTTCTAATATTTTAATTCAGAATTCAGAGGGAGTAGCATATCCTTTGGGAGAACTTTCTGTATATTATAGGATACTTGCCACTTAAGTCAGAAAACACTGCCTTTTAACCTCAGCATATTTTATATTTTATTTTAACCTTCCCACAACTATGTATCTGTAGAGAAAGCCTGGTAATGATACAGAAAGAAAGAATTCAGTTACAAATAGCAATCATTTTGCTACAGTAGCTGAGAGGTAAAGTTTATATTTGGAGGAAAGAAAAAAACTTAACAGAAGAGAGGAGATCTAAGTAACTAGGCTGTCTTGAGACACTGGAAATGGATTTTTTGAAAGAAGAGTGGAAGAGAAGGAACAGAATAAAGGATAAAATCTAAAGGTATCTTCAAAGAGTAAATTTGAAATCACCTGATGTTCTAATAGGTCTACAATAGTGTATCAAAAAGCAATTGAAATATTGCCAAAATACCAAAAGGAAAACAAACAAATAAAAAACAACAAAGTTATGATTATAGCTCTATTGGTATTTGTTCAATGAGGTGGTATACTTGATAAATAAAAGACTGTTATTCATATATTTGAAGGGAAGAGACATAAATTAGGAATTCAGGGCACATGCTTTGGAGAAAGAATGTCTGGTTCCAATTTGTATTAACTAAATGACCCTGAGAAACATCTTTCATTTATCATGGTCCTAGATGCATTTTCTTGACCTGCAGACCTAACACAATCTAGTCTCTACTACCTTTCTGACCCATTTTCCACCAATCTCTCTAACTCACACCGTACTTGTTTTTCCAATCAGTCAAGGCCTATCTTTGCATTTAACCAGGAAAGCTCCTCCTCCAGACATTGTAATAATATACTCCTTTCCCTCCATTGAGTTATATGCCAATTTGGGTTTCTCAGACAGGCTTTTTTTCCTGATCTCCATATATGACATAGCATACCCCCACCCTGTCACTTTTTATCACTTTATCCCATTTGCTTTTGTTTGTTTTTTGTTTGTTTGTTTAAGTAGACTCTATGCTCAATGTGGGGCTCAAAGTCACGACCCTGAAATTAAGAGTCACTATCTCTGTCTGAGCCAGGAAGACACCCCTATCTCATTTGATTTTCATTGTTCTCCATAGTATTCATTATTGACATTCCATTACTGTCGTACCCACGTTTTCGCATCCTAGAGACCACCAAGGAGCCAACACCAATGCAATCACACGAGGGTTTATTAGACAAGCTTAAGCTTGGGCCCAAGTATACCTGACACAGCGGAGTAGGGACTTGGACCCTGAGTTTAGTTAAGGCAGGGGTATTTATGGGTTCCTGTTACTAAAGCAGGGTGGGGATTCCTGTTACTAAAGCAGGGTGGAGGTTTCTGGAACAAAAGCAGGGTTTCCTGTACTAAAGTAGGGTGGGGGTCTCTGGAACCAAAGCAGGGTGGGGGTTCTTGTTACTAAAGCAGAGTGGGGGTCCATAGAACTAAAGAAAAGTAGGGGAAAGTTCAGCCCTTGGTCACAGGGGTCTAAGATGGCTGCTGGAGCTAAGATGGCTGTACTTATGCTAAGGCTAAACCTGAGGTGGGATGGCGTTAATTTTTCTCAGCCTCCACATTATAAATATGTTTACATGTACATATGTGAATATTTGTATGTATATAATTTCCTGGTTTTTGCCTGATTAGGATATAAGCTCCATGAAAAGAGAGAGTTTGATCATTTTGTTCATAGCCATAGTACATAGTCAATAAAGAATTATTTGTCCCAAATAATGATGAATACATGAATTAATAAATAAAGATATCATTACATATCTTATAATTTTTGTGGGCAGGGTACTTGAAACATTGAAAGAATTTAATACCTGTTGTTATTACTATTACATGTAACAAGTTTATCTTTCTGCTTGTATTTAAAATGACCCAAACAGTATTTTTTTAAATAATGTTTGCTCATTTTCCTACCTTAAGCATATTTATATGTATTGATACTGTATCAACATTTGATCTATGAGACGAACTCTACCCCTCCCTGATCCTTATTAATCATCCATTCAATAAAATGGGGGAAAAAGAGGTTGTATAACCCCCTACCATTCTATAAGTAGATATGATTCCACATACATTATGTGTTCTATGTGCAGAATTTTTATAATTTATATTCTAAGTTAAATAAACACAGGAAAATTACTTGATTTGTATTTACCCAGGTAATAAAGAAGAAAACACTTTTTTTGTGGGGAGGGGTGTAAAACATCTGTTGCCTCTTTTCTTATTTAACAATATTTTTTTTCTGTGCAGGAAAATCATTATGCAACAAAATATATTCTAACAGTGAAAATAAAAATAGATTCATAAGCAAGCTGCTGCTGAGGTTTGGAAGATTTACTGCATTAAAGATGGAGAGACAAATCCATTCCTTCCAGAATATTGTATTAGTTGTTTTTTCCCAAAAAATAAAAAAGAAGATTATAAAGAGAAAGAAATATACTTATTTTGTATTTACCATAACCTTTTAAAAATGTTAATTTTATTGTGGTAAGAATACCTAACATGAAATCTACCCTTTTAACAAAATTTTAACTGTACCATTCAGTCTTGTTAGAAGGCACAATGTTGTACAGCAGATCTCAAAAGCTTAAAAGCATTTTTCTTTACTAATGTGGGATTTTAAAAATAATGAAAATGCAGGGCTCTTTATATATCTTATGTAATTTATTATTATGTAAGTTGTTGTTATAGGCATTTGTATATGTATATAATTTTATATATATAGATATGTAATTACAAGTAAGAGAGATATCATAAGTACAATCAAAGTATTTCCCAATAAGAACAATATTTGTGGTTGCTATTTAACATTTATTAGATTTGACATTTTTATCCTCATGCTGAAAATCTGAGTTTGCACTATGCTGTTATTTTTTGTTTTTCTCTTTTTTAGTTTCAATTTATTTCTTGTAGTCACATTTTATTTTTCCTTTTCCTTCTTTTCCCCTTTAATTGAGAGGTCAACTTTTTAAATTACTTACTTGATTTTTTTCTTCTCTTATATTTCACTACTTCTGGTTTATAACTCAGAGAGATTTCTGCTATACCCTACATAGTTAACTCTCTACCAAACCATAAAGTGACCTTGATCTATTTAGCCTTGTATATTTTTTCTGACTTACATGTCATTGAACCTAAAATTCTAGATATATCTTTTAGTTTACCCCAAAAATTAGACATTTATACATGGACACACTGATTAAGTTTTACTGATATGTTCACCACTTTATTCATTTATAATTTCTTCTTACATCTGAGACTGTCCTCTGTAGTTATTTCTTTTCTGAGACAACACTTTTTGACCTCCCTTTGATAGATGTTGGCAGGTAATAAATTCTGTTTTATTTGTGTGTGTGTTGGTTTTTTTGAAAATATGTTTATTTTTCCTGTTTATTTCGCTTATATAGTTTTACTAAATAAATGATTCTTGGAAGATATTGTTCCTCTGTCTTTTGACTTCTATAGCACAAGTTGAGTTGCATGTTTTTCTTTTTAAGAGAAATATAGAAGATAATGAATATAGCCACAGGGACATTTTTAGATTTATAAATTAATCTGAGGGAATTTAGTGCAAAGGAAGTGATCATTTGACAGATTTGAGAAGATCAAACAAAGGATGAAAAATAAATCACCCTGGAGAAGAGAAAGTGAGAATTCTAAGAAATGATAGAATTGATAGGGTTGTTATGCAAGGATAAATGTCAATTTGAGATTAGTGATTAAAGTTTAAAGTAAAGCCAATCAGCAAAAATTTCATGATTTTCAACAGCACTATTTTAGTGCTTATGTGTGAAGAAGAAGGTGAATTTTGGGGTTCACTTCCACCTATTGCAAGGCAAATATGAACAAGAAAGGATCAAAAAGCAAAAGTGTTAAGACTATATGCAAAGGAATGGCTTCTATTTGAACCAATGAATATACTCTGGATAGAAGGAAATCAAAAATATAGAGGCAAAATAATGAAGAGAAAATGATAAGGTCAATAGACTAAAATTTTAATGGAACTGAAGAGTTGTAGCAGAGAGGTTTCTAGCGAAAATGATCAAGACAGTTATGATATATGGTTAATAGCTCGGATGATTGATCTAGAAATTTTAGAATTTTGTATTTCTGATTATGACATTCTGAGGGCATCATGGGTATGGGATGCTGGTATGGAGAGAAGAAAACAGACCACAACGTGGAGATATTGGAGACTGCACAGACGAGGCTATACCTCACATGAAAGGTGTCAACCACATGGATATTGAAGTTAGTCAACATTAATGCTATTCAACCTAGTCACTTCCATGATTTTGCATATATTTGATAGAAACAATATATATTACTGAAACAAAATTTCTGTTTATCTGTTGGTCATGGATTCTAAAACCAAATTCTAGAGCTTATGTTTGTGTCTCTAAAATAAAGATACATCAAACTTAATGTGGTACAAGTATTTATCAAGGGCATCAGGAAGGGTAAATTCTATTTCTAGCCCTATTACCACCTCGTAGCATAACTTCAGCCAAATCAAATAACCTCCCAACATCTCAGTAATCTTGCAGGTAAGAAAACTGAAATGAATTAAAGATGATTTAAAATAGTTTTTTGAGGGGAGGGAGTCAAGATGGCGGAGAAGTAGCAAGCTGAGACTACTTCAGCTAGCCGGAGATCAGCTAGATAGCTTATCTAAAGATTGCAAACACCTGAAAATCCATCGGCAGATCGAAGAGAAGAAGAACAACAATTCTGGAAACAGAAAAACAACCACTTTCTGAAAGTTTATCTAATATATATATTTTTTCTTTTTTACATTTTTTTAGGTGTTTTCTTTTTTAAAAAATTCTTTTCTTTTTTTTTTTCATTTTTTCTTTTTTCTTTTTTTTTTTTTTCTTTCTTCCTTTTAGAACCTCTTTTTATCCCCTTTCTCCCCACTCACGATTTTGGATCTCTTCTAATTTGGTTAAAGCATATTTTCCTGGGGTTGTTGCCACCCTTTTAGTATTTTACTTGCCCCTTCATTTACTCTTATCTGGACAAAATGACAAGACGTAAAAATTCAACACAAAAAAAAGAACAAGAGGCAGTACCGAAGGCTAGGGACCTAATCAATACAGACATTGGTAATATGTCAGATCTAGAGTTCAGAATGACAATTCTCAAGGTTCTAGCCGGGCTCGAAAAAGGCATGGAAGATATTAGAGAAACCCTCTCAAGAGATATAAAAGCCCTTTCTGGAGAAATAAAAGAACTAAAATCTAACCAAGTTGAAATAAAAAAAGCTATTAATGAGGTGCAATCAAAAATGGAGGCTCTAACTGCTAGGATAAATGAGGCAGAAGAAAGAATTAGTGATATAGAAGACCAAATGACAGAAAATAAAGAAGCTGAGCAAAAGAGGGACAAACAGCTACTGGACCACGAGGGGAGAATTCGAGAGATAAGTGACACCATAAGACAAAACAACATTAGAATAATTGGGATTCCAGAAGAAGAAGAAAGAGAGAGGGGAGCAGAAGGTATACTGGAAAGAATTATTGGGGAGAATTTTCCCAATATAGCAAAGGGAATGAGCATCAAAATTCAGGAGGTTCAGAGAACGCCCCTCAAAATCAATAAGAATAGGCCCACACCCCGTCACCTAATAGTAAAATTTACAAGTCTCAGTGACAAAGAGAAAATCCTGAAAGCAGCCCGGGAAAAGAAGTCTGTAACATACAATGGTAAAAATATTAGATTGGCAGCTGACTTATCCACAGAGACGTGGCAGGTCAGAAAGAGCTGGCATGATATTTTCAGAGCACTAAACGAGAAAAACATGCAGCCAAGAATACTATATCCAGCTAGGCTATCATTGAAAATAGAAGGAGAGATTAAAAGCTTCCAGGACAAACAAAAACTAAAAGAATTTGCAAATACCAAACCAGCTCTACAGGAAATATTGAAAGGGGTCCTCTAAGCAAAGAGAGAGCCTACAAGTGGTAGATCAGAAAGGAACAGAGACCATATACAGTAACAGTCACCTTACAGGCAATACAATGGCACTAAATTCATATCTCTCAATAGTTACCCTGAATGTTAATGGGCTAAATGCCCCTGTCAAAAGACACAGGGTATCAGAATGGATAAAAAAACAAAACCCATCTATATGTTGCCTCCAAGAAACTCATTTTAAGCCCGAAGACACCTCCAGATTTAAAGTGAGGGGGTGGAAAAGAATTTACCATGCTAATGGACATCAGAAGAAAGCAGGAGTGGCAATCCTTATATCAGATCAATTAGATTTTAAGCCAAAGACTATAATAAGAGATGAGGAAGGACACTATATCATACTAAAAGGGTCTGTCCAACAAGAAGATCTAACAATTTTAAATATCTATGCCCCCAACGTGGGAGCAGCCAACTATATAAACCAATTAATAACAAAATCAAAGAAACACATCAACAATAATACAATAATAGTAGGGGACTTTAACACTCCCCTCACTGAAATGGACAGATCATCCAAACAAAAGATCAGCAAGGAAATAAAGGCCTTAAACGACACACTGGACCAGATGGACATCACAGATATATTCAGAACATTTCATCACAAAGCAACAGAATACACATTCTTCTCTAGTGCACACAGAACATTCTCCAGAATAGATCACATCCTCGGTCCTAAATCAGGACTCAACCGGTATCAAAAGATTGGGATCATTCCCTGCATATTTTCAGACCAAAATGCTCTAAAGCTAGAACTCAACCACAAAAGGAAGTTTGGAAAGAACCCAAATACATGGAGACTAAACAGTATCCTTCTAAAGAATGAATGGGTCAACCGGGAAATTAAAGAAGAATTGAAAAAAATCATGGAAACAAATGATAATGAAAATACAACGGTTCAAAACCTGTGGGACACAACAAAGGCAGTCCTGAGAGGAAAATATATAGCGGTACAAGCCTTTCTCAAGAAACAAGAAAGGTCTCAGGTACACAACCTAACCCTACACCTAAAGGAGCTGGAGAAAGAACAAGAAAGAAACCCTAAGCCCAGCAGGAGAAGAGAAATCATAAAGATCAGAGCAGAAATCAATGAAATAGAAACCAAAAAAACAATAGAACAAATCAACGAAACTAGGAGCTGGTTCTTTGAAAGAATTAATAAAATTGATAAACCCCTGGCCCGACTTATCAAAAAGAAAAAAGAAAGGACCCAAATAAATAAAATCATGAATCAAAGAGGAGAGATCACAACTAACACCAAAGAAATACAAACTATTATAAGAACATACTATGAGCAACTCTACGGCAATAAATTTGACAATCTGGAAGAAATGGATGCATTCCTAGAAACATATAAACTACCACAACTGAACCAGGAAGAAATAGAAAGCCTGAACAGACCCATAACCAGAAAGGAGATTGAAACAGTCATTAAAAATCTCCAAACAAAAGCCCAGGGCCAGATGGCTTTCCGGGGGAATTCTACCAAACATTTAAAGAAGAACTAATTCCTATTCTCCTGAAACTGTTCCAAAAAATAGAAATGGAAGGAAAACTTCCAAACTCATTTTATGAGGCCAGCATCACCTTGATCCCAAAACCAGACAAGGATCCCACCAAAAAAGAGAGCTATAGACCGATATCCTTGATGAACACAGATGCGAAAATTCTCAACAAAATACTAGCCAATAGGATTCAACAGTACATTAAAAAGATTATTCACCACGACCAAGTGGGATTTATTCCAGGGCTGCAAGGTTGGTTTAACATCTGCAAATCAGTCAATGTGATACAACACATCAATAAAAGAAAGAAAACGAACCATATGATACTCTCAATAGATGCTGAAAAAGCATTTGACAAAGTACAGCATCCCTTCCTGATCAAAACTCTTCAAAGTGTAGGGATAGAGGGCACATACCTCAATATCATCAAAGCCATCTATGAAAAACCCACCGCAAATATCATTCTCAATGGAGAAAAACTGAAAGCTTTTCCGCTAAGGTCAGGAACACGGCAGGGATGTCCATTATCACCACTGCTATTCAACATAGTACTAGAGGTCCTAGCCTCAGCAATCAGACAACAAAAGGAAATTAAAGGCATCCAAATCAGCAAAGAAGAAGTCAAATTATCACTCTTCGCAGATGATATGATACTATATGTGGAAAACCCAAAAGACTCCACTCCAAAACTGCTAGAACTTGTACAGGAATTCAGTAAAGTGTCAGGATATAAAATCAATGCACAGAAATCAGTTGCATTTCTCTACACCAACAGCAAGACAGAAGAAAGAGAAATTAAGGAGTCAATCCCATTTACAATTGCATCCAAAACCATAAGATACCTAGGAATAAACCGAACCAAAGAGACACAGAATCTATACTCAGAAAACTATAAAGTACTCATGAAAGAAATTGAGGAAGACACAAAGAAATGGAAAAATGTTCCATGCTCCTGGATTGGAAGAATAAATATTGTGAAAATTTCTATGCTACCTAAAGCAATCTACACACTTAATGCAATTCCTATCAAAGTACCATCCATCTTTTTCAAAGAAATGGAACAAATAATGCTAAAATTTATATGGAACCAGAAAAGACCTCGAATAGCCAAAGGGATATTGAAAAAGAAAGCCAACGTTGGTGGCATCACAATTCTGGACTTCAAGCTCTATTACAAAGCTGTCATCATCAAGACAGCATGGTACTGGCACAAAAACAGACACATAGATCAATGGAACAGAATAGAGAGCCCAGAAATAGACCCTCAAATCTATGGTCAACTAATCTTCGACAAAGCAGGAAAGAATGTCCAATGGAAAAAAGACAGCCTCTTCAATAAATGGTGCTGGGAAAATTGGACAGCCACATGCAGAAAAATGAAATTGGACCATTTCCTTACACCACACACAAAAATAGACTCAAAATGGATGAAGGACCTCAATGTACGAAAGGAATCCATCAAAATCCTTGAGGAGAACACAGGGAGCAACCTCTTCGACCTCTGCCGCAGCAACATCTTCCTAGGAACAACGCAACAGGCAAGGGAAGCAAGGGAAAAAATGAACTACTGGGATTTCATCAAGATCAAAAGCTTTTGCACAGCAAAGGAAACAGTTAACAAAATCAAAAGACAACTGACAGAATGGGAGAAGATATTTGCAAACGACATATCAGATAAAGGACTAGTGTCCAGAATCTATAAAGAACTTAGCAAACTCAACACCCAAAGAACAAATAATCCAATCAAGAAATGGGCAGAGGACATGAACAGACATTTCTGCAAAGAAGACATCCAGATGGCGAACAGACACATGAAAAAGTGCTCCATATCACTCGGCATCAGGGAAATACAAATCAAAACCACAATGAGATATCACCTCACACCAGTCAGAATGGCTAAAATCAACAAGTCAGGAAATGACAGATGCTGGCGAGGATGCAGAGAAAGGGGAACCCTCCTACACTGTTGGTGGGAATGCAAGCTGGTTCAGTCACTCTGGAAAACAGCATGGAGGTTCCTCAAAATGTTGAAAATAGAACTGCCCTATGACCCAGCAATTGCACTATTGGGTATTTACCCTAAAGATACAAATGTAGTGATCCAAAGGGGCACATGCACCCGAATGCTTATAGCAGCAATGTCCACAATAGCCAAACTATGGAAAGAACCTAGATGTCCATCAACAGATGAATGGATCAAGAAGATGTGGTATATATACACAATGGCATACTATGCAGCCATCAAAAGAAATGAAATCTTGCCATTTGCAACAACATAGATGGAACTAGAGCGTATCATGCTTAGCGAAATAAGTCAAGCAGAGAAAGACAACTATCATATGATCTCCCTGATATGAGGAAGTGGTGATGCAACATGGAGGCTTAAGTGGGTAGAAGAAGAATCAATGAAACAAGATGGGATTGGGAGGGAGACAAACCATAAGTGACTCTTAATCTCACAAAACAAACTGAGGGTTGCCGGGGGGAGGGGGTTTGGGAGAAGGGGTTGGGATTATGGACATTGGGGAGGGCATGTGATTTGGTGAGTGCTGTGAAGTGTGTAAACCTGGTGATTCACAGACCTGTACCCCTGGGGATAAAAATATATGTTTATAAAAAATAAAAAAATTAAAAAAAATAAAAATAAAAATAAATAAATAAATACTAGTTGTACTAACTACACTAAAAAAAAATATATATATATATATATATATATATATATATATAAGCCAGATTTATTAGATTCTACTTAAAACACGTAAGTGTTATATAAAAGGAGAGAAGGTCAACACTCCCCTGTAGCCTGACAACACCTGCGTGGTGAAGGCATTGCCACTGATTTCATGGCATCTAACAGTATTTGGAGGGTCTGGCTGGCTCAGTCGGTGAAGTATACGACTCTTGATCTTGGGGTTGTGGGTTCATGCCCCACATTGGGTGTAGATATTACTTTTAAAAATTAAATTTTAAAAATTTCTGTCAAATTATTAAATGCATTTCTAGGGGTGCCTGGGTGGCTCAGTGGTTTAAGCCTCTGCCTTCAGCTCAGGTCATGATCTCAGGGTCCTGGGATTGAGCCCTGCATCAGGCTCTCTGCTCAGCAGGGAGCCTGCTTCCCCCCTCCTCTCTGCCTGCCTCTCTGCCTACTTGTGATCTCTCTCTCGCTGTCAAATAAATAAATAAATAATAAAATCTTTTTTAAAAATGCATTTCTAAAATTTATCTCAATTGCTGTACTTTTCTCATCAAAAAATGAAAACAAATGGTTTGTAGTACAACCCTGGTCTTCAAGCCATACTTAGAAGAACTGCTTTCCACTCTGCCACATTATGGATAAATCCAGAGTACTCTGGTAGAAATTCTGAGAGATATTTTGTACAGAGGAAAAACTTCTTAGGTATTATGAAATAAGATTTGAAGGCACAAATTGTTCATGGTTGAGTGACAGGTAAATAAACATGTCCAATTAAAATAAAAGTTGTGTGTGTTTGTTTTTTGAGACATCTATGGGAGGAACTTTGAACAGATTGATTGTGAAAATACTTTTTAGTATTCTGAGTTTGATCTTATAGTAAATAAGGAACAATTATATGCATTTTCTTTGAAGATATTCCCTTTCAAGGTGAACACATTATGCCATAGTGCTTTACATTTGGTACATATATATGTCAAAGTGAAGTACATTGCATAGGCCTCTAAGAATTTATTTATATGTATTGCATTTATTGGAACATATCTAAAAAAATGTAGAACTTTATTTTCGAAAGCAAACATGCTAGTGGTATACTTAGAACTTGGTTAATCATGTTAATTGGTTTATTTATAACCAAATCCAAAGATAGCATATTATTTAAAGAGAAAAATGAGCATTGGGATCATTAAGCATGAAATTTGGAAATATGGTGATTTAATTATTCATGACGTCATTATTATACAAAAAGGTAACTTTTTATATGTCCATGTTGTGTTGATAAATAAACTTGTTTGATTCACAATCTAAAGTTGATCAACCAGTGTCTCGTTAAAGAAATAAGTGTATATGCTACCACTTTCCTGCATTTATTAAAATATTAGAGATGAGAATGTATGTTGTTCATCACTAGTCTTTACTACAAGTTTTTAAACATATTGTTTTTATAGAACCTATATAAGAATTTTGGTGAAATGAACCCTCTACCCAGGAAAAGATATGCAGTATTACAGATCATAAAGGTATGGATACCCTTGAAGCTCAATCTTTGACTACAAAGATCCAAAGTTTAAGAACTTTGATTGAAGTCTGGTCTGTCTGAATATATCCTCCCCCTTAGAATGTCTGTTTCTTACCAAAAGCCTTTAGTTAATAATACTCCCAAAATTCTCCAGTGCTTCCTTCCAGTTAAGCTCTGTATATATGTGGGATTTTTTTTTTTTTTCCTGTTTTCTGATTAGCCAAGTCCCCACTGACAGGAGTCAGTAAAAAAGACATCTCTATTTAATTTCTTTATTATCACTCTTTATAGTAAATCAAACTAAATGAAGAGTTAGTGTTAGGATAAGACCACAAAAGTAATAGTTGCTCAAAACTCATATTTTCACAAGTGAAATCTCATTGCATTTATTAATTCATCAAATAAAATGTTCTTTCCTTTTTGCTAATCATTTAATAAGATTGAATGAAAAACATACAGTTTACTCACTTATTTAAAATATATTTACTGAGTGCCTTCTATCTACCAGTGACTAATCTGGCCATAAATAAAACATCATGTTCTCATGAAGCTTAGGTTAATGGTGCCTTGTGAAAAAATAGACATAAGGAGTAAATATTTTTATGTAGGATATTAGAAAGTGGTAAATTATTTATGAAAAGTTGGACCAGGAAAGTGAGCTAAGACTTCCCAGGGGATGGAACCATTATAATTTCAAGAAGGATTATCTGAGCAGAACTCATTGAAGTAGTGATAGGAAGAGAACCTGGCAAACATGAATATCTAATGGTGAGAGTCAGAAACTGAGGAACATTCAGTGCACCTAGCGTGGAGGAATGAAGGAGAGAGTAGTAGGAGATAAACTCAGAAAGGAAAAGAAGGTGAGGAGGGTGGGAACTACCTTAAAGACCTTCACTTTTACTTTGAGTGAAATGAGGAGAAACAATAATTTTCAGTGTAAGAGCAGATTATTTACCTTTCAAAAGGTGCATTCTGTAATGTAGAAGGTAAGAAGTGTGGCCAAATTTTGAGGCTATTACACTAATGAAAGTGAAATATTATAATGATTGAATGCAAGGTGACAGCAGTGACATTATGAAAAATAGATTTTGCATATGTCATGAAGACAGAATCAACATATTTCCTAAATTCCTTGGTGTGGAATATGAAGTATGACTTCAAATTTTACCTACGCATCTTGAAGGATGAAATTCCTATCAACATGGACTGGATAAAGTTGTAGATATAGCAATTTTGTTTTTTTTTTTTTTTTTTAAAGTCAGGAGTTGAATTTTGGAGCTCAGGAGTAAAGTCTGTATAGAGATATAGATTTAAATATCACCAGAATGTACAAGAAATGTAAAGCCATAAAACTAAATGGATATCACAAACAGTGTGAGTAGAGGTCGAGGGCTAAGTCTATAAGCACATAGAGTTATTTTTTTCCTCCCACATTGGAGTCATAACAATGACTTCTCCTTTGTATTTTTTTATTTACTCCTACTTATTAGTGAAATATTTTATTTCTTATCTACATGATTCTGAAAACGATATTAACTCTGAAAAGTGAACATGTATACCCCAATATGACTGATATGCATTCAGATAATCATTGTCAGAAGCAAAAAATAAACAAACAAAAAGCAGAATCAAACCTGTAAATGCAGAAAACAAACTGATAGTCACAAGAGGGAATGTGGTGGGGACCCTAGACAAAATGGGTGAAGGAAAGTGGGAGATATGCTTCCAGTTATGGAATACATAAGTCATGAGAATAAAAGGCACAGCATGACAAATAGAGTCAATGATATTGTAATAACTGTATATTGGGATAGAGAGTAGCTATATTTATGGTGAACACAGCATAATGTATAAACTTGTGGAATCACTATGTTGCATACTTGAAACTAATGTATCATTGTTTGTCAACTATACTAAAAAAAAAAAGACTATACACTATGAAGTGACATGATGCATTTTAAAATATAGTTTCAAAATTTTCACAAATGTCTCTTTAAAAATTGAAATTATTTGGTTCTACTTCATGCCATGAGTACAGCAGTGGTTTGATCTAAAAATAAAATACTAATCTCTAAGGGTTTAATTTTCTTGAAGAGCTAAGATTTTTTTTAAAGTAAATGAGATTTTATACTTCAGTCACACAGCTGTGATACTATATATCTTTCTCCAACACAGTGTTATATTAAAAGCCTGGGTTTTAACTAAACGTTATACTTAACATATAGGAAGAATAACACACTGGTAAAAGAAGACTAGTCATTATGAGAGACTAATAAAAAATAACTCAGTGAAGAAAATTATAATAAAATTCATCTTGCACCATCCCATAAAGATGTACTTGAATTATTTTGTTGGGTTCAGTCTACCTGTACAAATGGTCTTTGCTGAGTGTAGATAGTTGCAGTAATCACTTGAAATCATCCTACTGATTCCTTTTGGCTTAAATACTGGTTTTTAAATTTTGTACTCACAAAGAGAATGCCTATCACAATTTTGCTTCTCATGTGCTTTCCTACAGCTAGAGGGTTAATATTCAATGTGAATTACATTCAAATCCACTTGACATTTAAATTTACCATTGAAAGTGAATAAAGTGTTATATTTTGTCTTTGAAAATTTTGGAAATGTTTGTTACTTTGTTTCCTAGAGACCAATCAGAGACTGCTCTGAAAAGACTGAATTTCTAGAGAAGTTATTCTATAATAGAAATTTACCAGGAAGTTACCATGGATGGTCCATTTCCAGGTACTTTGCTCACTCTAAAATCTAAATTCCATCCAAACTATGGGGAAATTACAGGCTGAAGTCACCAAGCCTTTAATTATGGAAAACTAAATGTGCATCATTATCTAATTATTCTCAACATCAAGTTATTCTAGGATCTACTGATCTGAACTAATTCCACATGAGTAACAAAGAACTTCCCATAATGGAATCACCTGTGATCTCAAATGAGCTGGATAATTTTGATAATAATAGGTGGATCAAAAGTCATACAGAGGGTAGAATGAGGACCCCAACAAGAGACAGTGCATGTGACAAATTATAAAGCAAGTGTGTTCTGAGTACAACAAGAAATTTAATTTTCTACTATTAGCAATGGAGACTGAAGAAAAATTGTGTGACATAGTGGGGGAGGCAGGATGAAAGATAAAGAAGAGACAATTATCAATCATAGGTGATAAAATAAAGCAACAACAACAAAAAATAGCTTTTAAACATTTATTAAAACTATTTGAGAGGCACCTGGGTGGCTCAGTCAGTTAAGCATCTGCCTTTGGCTTAGGTCCTGATCCCAGGGTCCTGGGATCAAGTTCTGCATTGGGCTCCTTGCTCAGCGAGAAGCCTGCTTCTCCCTCTGCCTGCTGCTCCCCTCTGCTTGTGCATGCTCTCTCTCTCTCTTTTTCTGACAAATAAATTTTTTAAAAGTCTTTAAAATTTTTTGATCTAAAAATTCACAGAGGAGTGGGTGCAAACAAAAAGGAGAAAATAAAGAAAAATGCAGAAAAAAACAAAAAATATGAACAAATAATAGAAGACAAAATTATTCAAAATAAAAGTTGATTCTTTGAAAAGAATTTAAGAAAGAATTGTAGAAAATTTTACTAAAAATAAAAGGTAGCATACACAAAAATTGACATATAGATCAATAGAACAGAACAGAAAACCCAGTAATAAACCCACAATTATATGGTCAATTAATCTTTGACAAAGCAGGAAAGAATATGTAATGGAAAAAAGTCTCTTCAACAAATGGTGTTGAGAAAACTGGACGGCGACATGCAAAAGAATGAAACTGGACCACTTTCTTACACCATACTAAATTCAAAATAGATTAAAAACCTAAATGTGAGACCTGGAATCATAAAAATCCTAGAAGAGAGCACAGACAGTAATTTCTCTGACATCAGTTGTAGCAACTTCTTCCTAGATAAGGCTTTTGAGGCAAGGGAAATAAAAGCAAAAATAACCTATATATTGGGCCTACATCAAAATAAAAGTCTTCTATATACCAAAGTAAACAATCAACAAAACTGAAAGGAGGGGCGCCTGGATGACTCCGTCAGTTAAGTGTCTGCCTTCAGTTCAGGTCATGATCTTAAGTCCTGGATCAAGACCCATCTCAGGCTCCCTTCTCAGCAGGAAGCCTGCTTTTCCTTCTCCCTCTGATGCTCCCCCTGCTTGTGTTCTCTCACTTTCTTGCTCTCTGTCAAATGAATAAAATCTTTAAAAAAAAAAAAAAAAAGAAAAGAAAACTAAAAGACAACCTATAGAATGGGAGAAGATATTTTCAAATGTTATATCTGATAATGTGTTAGTATACAAATCAGTACCCAAAAAACCCCAAATAATCCAATTTTTAAAAGGCCATAAGAAATGAACAGACATTTCTCTAGAGAAGACATCCAAAATAGCCAATAAAAACATGAAAAGACGTCCAACATCACTCATCATCAGGGAAATGCAAATCAAAACTATGATGGGATATCACTTCACACCTGTAAGAATGGCTAAAATAAACACAAGCTCAGTCAGTTAAGCATCTTACTCTTGATTTTGTCTTAGGTCATGATCTCGGGGTCCTGGGATCAAACCCCACATTAGGCCTCATGCTCCAAGGGGAGTCTGCTTAAGAATTCTCTATCTTGGGGCACCTGGGTGGCTCAGTGAGTTAAAGCCTCTGTCTTCGGCTCAGGTCATGGGGTCCTGGGGTCCTGGGATTGAGCCCCGCATCAGGCTCTCTGCTCAGCGGGAAACCTGCCTCCCTCTCTCTCTCTGCCTGCTTCTCTGCCTACTTGTGATCTCTTTCTGTGTCAAATAAATAAATAAAATCTTAAAAAAAAAAGTTTTCTCTATCTTCAACTCAGGTCATGATCCTGGAATCCCAAGATCAAGACTCACATTGGGCTCCCTGCTTTGCATTGGGCTTCTCCCTCTGCTCCTCACCCCACTTGTGCCTTCTCTTTCACTGTTTATCTCTCAAATAAATAAATAAAATGCTAAAAAAATTTTGAGCCTATAATCAGCCTTCCACTCCTATAACACTTCAAACTGCAGATTGTTTTTTACATGAGTTTGCCAAATTTTTAAGAAAAATATAAATCTTAACTTATATGAAGTTCCTGAGAAAATGAAAATGAAAGCATGTTACCAACTCATCTAATAAGATCAGCATATATTTCATATGCAAAAGGACGAGTATAATAGAACCGATGAAATCTAAATCAATTTCAAATATGAACAAATGGGGGAAAAATTAAAGTACTAGCAAATGCTTCCAGCTATCTATAGTAATGATATACCATGGCCAAGTTGGCATCTATCCAAGGAATGCAAGCATAGTTTAGAATCAGAAAAAAAGATTTTATCAATGTAATTCATTTAATTAATATAGCAAGGTAGAAAAAACATGATCCACCCTATAGATGCAGACAATCAAATTAATAAAATTACCTTTATCCATGAAAAAGTACCTCTAAAATGGAGAATGGTTGAAAATTTCTTTTCACTAATAAAAGGCTGCTACCAAAAACCTGTACCGATATACTGAAGTTTATATCCTAGAAAATAAATGGCATGCCAATCAAATGAGAAATAATACAAGCTTGCACATTATTGATATTCTTTTTTTTAAATATATTTTTTAAGATTTTATTTATTTATTTGACAGACAGAGATCACAAGTAGGCAGAGAGGCAGGCAGAGAGAGAGGAGGAAGCAGGCCCTATGCTGAGCAGAGAGCCCGATGCTAGGCTCAATCCCAGGACCCTGAGATCATGACCTGAGCCGAAGGCAGAGGCTTTAACCCACTGAGCCACCCAGGCGCCCTCGTTTATTAAAGTCTTAAGGTAGAATGACATGGCAGCATTTCTAGATTTATTTTTCCCATTGGTAGGCATTCTGAACATAAGAACAAATGTTGTAGGCAGAGATGGTACACAAAAAGTAAAAAGAAGCATGAGGATGGAAAAGAAAGATAAAATTGTTAGTACTTGGCTATATAAAAAAATCCATAGTAGTTTTAGAGAACAGCAAGACTAGTAAAAATATTTGTTAGGTTTCCAGATGTAGCCAAAGCCAATATAAGTTCTTTTTAATCACTAATAATAATTTTTTAAAAAAGCAAAACAACCGAATGAAAACAGAAATAAACCTAGAAATCTGTGCTTTTTATAAATGTACTAACATATCAGCCAGGCCTTAATAGAAAAATTAAATAACCTCATTTGATGACATTAATGAAACCTGAATAGGTAAGGAGCCATATCACTTCATCGATGTAAAACCTCATTATCTCAAAAATAGCAATTAAGACCAAACAAATGTATAAATAGGGTAAACCAAAACAAGCTCATCTTAAAATTATTTAAAAGTTACAAAGTTCAATAAACTGAAAAAATTATTCAGTGAGAGGAGTTTTTCCACCCATTTATCAAGATCCACTGGGAGGTCTCACAATACTTATTTCCAATAATTTTAATTTCACTGAATTTGAAATAATAGGAGAGCTGATGTTATATGGTAAACCAACTGTAGATTTTAAAGTGATTTGGAGAGAAATTTAAAAGCAATTAAATTGGTCTTCCTAGGCTAAGGTAAAATATTCCATTTGTTTACCTAAAAAGGTTATCCCAGGGCACCTGGGTGGCTCAGTGGGTTAAAGCCTCTTCCTTCCTCTGCGGTCATGATCCTAGGGTCCAGGGATCCAGCCCCACATGGGGCTCTCTGCTCAGCAGGGAGCCTGCTTCTTCCTCTCTCTGACTGCCTCTCTGCCTACTTGTGATCTCTGTCTGTCAAATAAATAAATAAAATCTTTAAATAAATAAATAAATTAAATAAAAAGGTTATCCCAACAACAAAAACAAAAATAGCATCAAGGATTGGGTACTCCAGGTGCTGTACACACAGATAGAGATGCAGAAGTAATCGCTATGAATTAATCAGAGACCATGCAAACCTCTTTTTGGGATGCAGATCTTTCCTCACCATTGTGTAAGAGATCACAAAACTTTCCTGAACCAAAGGAAATTTAAAGCAAGGCTTTTCTTGCTCTTTTTCCCTTCATTAGTTCATAGCCCCCCAAAACTTAATATTTGGTCACCCATACAATCTAAAATCACCACATACCTCAGTACTTCTTTAAAATTACCCACCTTTTACTGTCCTATTACACTTAAGGTAAAGATCCTTAAGCCTTAAAGTAGCAAATGTAATGCTCTGTTTCATCCTTTACATATACATTAGTCATATAAGTAATCCAACTATTTTAGGAAGAAATGACCTAAATGAAATTGTTCCTATAACAGAATAAGCTAATTCAACCATTTGCTAGCGTTTTAAGTTTCACTATTTTTATGTAGCAGATCTTATCATTTCTGAAATGAATTGCCTTTCATTCTAATCAATGTTTAGATATAATTTTCTTTTCTTTTTTTTTTTTAATTTTTAATTTGGGAGAAGGGGGTGGGATTATGGACATTGGGGAGGGTATGTGCTTTGGTGAGTGCTGTGAAGTGTGTAAACCTGGTGATTCACAGACCTGTACCCCTGGGGATAAAAATATATGTTTATAAAAAATAAAAAATTAGATATAATTTTCTTTTAACCCCAGAAACACATTTGTCTTTTTAGCTACTGGGTCACTTTTTACTATATGTTCATTGGGGATGAGTGACAGCAATCAGAGCTTAGCAAAAACGGTAAAGCAAAACAAAACTATTTTTTAAAGATAATTAAAACCATGACCCATTTACTTGTTCCTGAAATAACGTTATTTAACATTAATTTTCTATTCCTTACTAAAGTTAAAAAATTTTATTTTGTTTTGTTTTGTTTCTCTGTTAAAGAGGAAATGTTTCCAGACATTCTATCACAGATTCCTTAATCTGGTAAGTAATGAAAACTTGGCTTCTCACATTCTTGTTTTTGAATCTGTCAAGAAACCCAAGTGAAGATTAATTTAAGAATTTCTTATATAGGTGGTAAAATTTTTGTTTAATTTTTTTTATTACAAGTCATAGAGATAGACAGATATATCTATGGCCTAATAAACACTAGTGTGAAATAATCTCTTTCTTGTAATAAATTTTCTCCTCAACTATGAAGAGTTCTTCCACAATTGATCAACAGTTCATGGTATGATCCGTTCCATTATTCTAGTTTACAGTAAGCTAATTAATTAAAAGTAAGCAAAGTACCTGTCTTTTCATCTTTTAAGATATTTTAAATATCAAAGTTTACTTTGATTTGGTCTTAGTATTTAGCTTTACACATTTAATGGACATTATTCAGTTGTATTCAGTTAAATCATTAATTTCTAATTTATAAATGGGTTCTAAAGGAAATATAAAAATGGCAAGCCTCTTGAAATTCACATTCCTATTCAAGCAGACAGAACACGCTAATTTTTAAGGAAATAATGAGATGTTTCGTTCTTGTTCCACATTAATTGACATAAGAGGTCAAATTGTTACCGAACCCTGAAATCAGATTCTTATGTCCAATATCCCAGTAAGCCAATCTATGAGTCACTGGGTTTGAGACAGAGAAAAGTTTTATTATCAGAATGGCAGCCTAGTAAAGATTAAGCAAATGAAGAAACATATACCTGGATTCCAAATCACATGCTCCTTTAGACAGTTGCTAATAAAAAAACCCAGAAAATGGTTTTTTATTTCCTCTTAGAGATTACAATTTGCCTTCTCATTTTCACAGCCCTCCCACAGCTCTGAGGTTACAGAAATTTTGGAAAACCCTTTCTCGATCTATCATGTGTGGACCCAGAAACACCCTGTTTGGAAGGCATGCCTGCTCATATAGTCAAATTTCTATCAGAAGCCAGCTGAATCTTGGCCCTCTGGGACTGCCCCTCAAGTTTCTATTTAAAGTAATAAGTCATGAAACGATGTTCCATTTTTTGTCACAACAATTAAGTAATCCTAAAACATATTTGGGGGCAGTTTCATAGTCTTCAAAGCCAATTTATTTTATATATCTGTTGGTTAATATCAGGAGTGACAGACTGCAACAGCTTTAATATCTGTTGCTTTTCTTTTTCATTGAAGTATAATTTACATATTCTATTAGTTGCAGGCATACGACCAGTGATTTGGTATTTATATACATTAAGAAATGATCACCATGATAAGTCTAGTTACCATCTGTCACCACACATAGCTTTTATTTTATTTCTATTTTATTAAGATTTATTTACTTATTTATTTGAGAGAGAGAGAGTACATGAGCAAGAGGTGGTGCTGAGGAGGAGGGGAGAATCTCAAGCAGATTCCCGGTTGAGCATGGAGCCGAACATGTGACTCAATCTCACCATTCTGAGACATGACCTGAGCAGAAGTCAAGGGTTGGATGCTTAACTGGCTGAGCCATTTAGGCTCTCCCACCCTCCATAGTTTTTATTATATTATTGACTATATGCTCTATGCTGTACATTATATCCTCATGTCTTATTTATTTTATAACTGGAAGATTGTACGTCTTCATTCCCTTCACCTATCTCGTCCCTCCCCCATCCCTCTGGCAATCATCAGTTTGCTCTATGTATTTTTCAAATACTTTCATATTGACTATCTGATTTGATATTTCTAATAATATGAGGTTGGTAAGTAGGAATGACCTATTTAAGAAATAAAAACTAGAAAACTTCAAAGACATTTGCTCTAAGTAAAAACAACTATAAGTAGTTTTGGGACCAGAAATAAGCCAAAAATAAGACATTTAGTAAATGTTTATTTTATAAATATTTTTGCTTAAACTTTTATTCCACCATAAATCATGTACCCATTGTGCCTGAAGTATGTATGTATGATGCAATTAATATTAAACTCCTTTACCAGATTACTTTTTAATTTTTAATTACCCATGTGATTATGTTGACATGATGTAATATCACAATGAAGTTAGCATAAGTAACTATTACTTTGCTTATTTTTAATACTAGTGTCTAGCTATTATAAAATAATTTTCAACTGCCATCTAATTTTATAATTCTGTTCTATACTTGATTATCTGTACTGTCAAGTCCTTCCACATTTCATCCAAATAAATCTCTATCCATATTCAGTACTTTCTGTTCATAATTAAAATGATGAGGCTGGGGCGCCTGGGTGGCTCAGTGGGTTGAGCCGCTGCCTTCGGCTCAGGTCATGATCGCAGGGTCCTGGGATCAAGCCCCGCATCGGGCTCTCTGCTCAGTGGGGAGCCTGCTTCCCCCTCTCTCTCTGCCTGCCTCTCTGCCTACTTGTGATCTGTCTCTCTCTGTCAAATAAATTAACAAATAAAATCTTTAAAATAAATAAAAAATAAAATGCTGAGGCAGTGAATCTCCCATTATTCCAAAATATTTTTGTTAATATAAAAAGTGTTTATAACACAAGTTGCTACCTGAAATCATTTGAATTTTAAAACTCTGCTTTCTAAATCATGTGAATCTCTTTATCAATAACAGAAGCGCTTTATTATTTTTGAAATATCTTTTCCTAAGTATTTATTCTATGAAATAAACCAATCAACAAGAGAAATGATTCAACATTAAAAGCAGAGGAGGAAAAAAAGGAGCTAACTTAAAATAATTTACTCTATATATATCAGAGCTTTAGAAACCTCTGGGTGTTCTTTGGAAAGAACTGTAGATCTTTCAAAATTTTTTCTGTGTGTGTGTGTGTGTTTACTGATCTAGAATTTTACCTTCATTTGAATAATTATTCTTTAATTATCATATTAAAATCAGTCATCCAAATTTTCTCAATTCTAAGCTCCTGAAAGAAATGTAACTGTAAATTACAAAATACCATAAAAACTAAAGGTATAATTAATTTGTGGATTGTGTACCATGAACAATAAGAAGCCGTAAGTACACATTTTGTACTGAGTACAAAATGCTTAAATATATATTATATATCTCTTCTGGTAATTTAAAAGCTCTCACACAAAGGATTTCCAATTGAGTTGAAATGACATTCATGTGTGTTTATCATAATTTGAATACGTTTTTTTAAAAACTACACTAAGATAGACTATGTCTTTACCTTTCTATATAATCATTATTTTCTCAAATTCTCAGTTAAATTTATAGTCAAAATTTATCATTTCATCTGTGGAGTATATTTTTAATAATACAAAGTATTGGGTGCCTGGGTAGCTCAGTGGATTGAGCTGCTACCTTCAGCGCAGGTCATGATCTCAGGGTCCCCGGATCAAGCCCTGCATCGGGTTCTCTGCTTGGCAGGGAGCCTGCTTCTCCCTCTCTCTCTGCCTGACTCTCTGCCTACTTGTGATCTCTCTCTCTCTGTCAAATATATAAATAAAATATTTAAAAATAATAATAATATAAAGTATCCTTCACTATCCTTCTCCGCCTAGATTACATAAATCACTGTAAAAAAAAAAAGTAATGATTTTAAGAACTCTGACCCAAAGGGGCACCTGCATGACTTAGTTGTTTAAGTGCCTGACTCTTGGTTTGGGCTCTGGACATAATTTCAGGGCCCTGAGACTGAGCTCCATATGGGGGGGCTCCATGCTCAGTGTGGAGTGTGCTTGAGGTTCTTTCTCTGTCATGCAGCCCCTCCCCCTGCTCATTCTCTCTAAAATAAAATAAATAGAATTTTAAAGGAAAAAAAAAAGTCTGACCCAAAGGAAGTGACCACAGTGAAAAATGATATTGCTGGGGATACCAAAATCAATTAAAATTAACCCTTAGAAGCAAAGCCAATCCCAGAAAGACTTTTGATGCCACTTGTCTGACAATCAGGAGGATACAACTTTTGATGAAATGGCTTGTCTTGCAAGTACTCAAGACCTCCCAGTTGTCTGATTATAAGAAGTACCTAAGGAGCACGTTACAATACATGCTAAGATCCATGTCCCCAAACTGAAAACAAAGAATCAGATTCCAGACATAGTCCTATGAATGTGATATTTTAAGAACTAGATTAAATCTTACACATTTTGAAATTCTTAGGCATTTGGAAAAACAATGCTCTTTGTTTTGTTTTGTTTTTCCCCTCTAGCACAATTGTTATAACTATCCATTGAATCAGTTTAAAATAATCAGTATCCAGGCTGAACTCCAGACCTGTTGAATCAAAATCTCTAGTTGTAGATATTGTCTATAAAACAAACTCTCAGATTATTTTTTTAAAGCAGAATATTATTATATTTGACTACTCAACTTCTGTACAACCAAAAAATTAAAACATCACAGTAAAAGGGTGGTGAGAACATGGTATTTAATTCACAATGCATGGCAAATGGTTAACATCCTTAGTCATAAATGATCTCTTAGAAACCAGTACAAAAACACTAATATTCCAAGGAACATGAAAAAAAAAAAAAAAACAACACAGAGGTAAATGAAATAACAAGTGACTGGTAAGGTTTAAGGACATGTGAAGATGACTGAACTGAAGAGTAAGAGAAGAAAAAAAATTTTTTTGTAATACCACATCGTCAAAGATTAAAATGTTGAAATGTAATTTTTGTACTGTTTAAGAAAACAGAAATCTCATAAGCAAACACTGACAGATAAGACTGATGAGGACAATCTATACCATTTGGGGAAAATTTCTACTTTTGACCCAGAATATAAGTTTTGGATATACTTAATTCTAATAAGGTGGAGATACTAGGACTATTTTCAACAAATTAGCCAGAGAAATTAAAAATCATTTCTATATAAAGCATGTAACTGCCTAGAAAATTTGTAGCTAATATAGGGGTCCAAAGCACTACTAGCATAATAATTTGTTCATCAATATACCCCCAAAGGATATGCACAAAACTCCATTAACAGTAGATAATGTTGGGGAGTAGAATTAGGCAGGGGTGGGAGAACATTTAAGAAGTAAAAATCACTGAGATGATTTTAATATGTAGTCATCTTTGAGAACCACTGATTAAATTATAGTTATACATAAATGTTTTTCAAATTTTAAAACGCATATAGATCACTGGGGACCTTTTCAAAATGCAGCTTCTGATTCAGGTCTAGGTGGGGGCAGAGATTTTGCATTTCTAAGGAGCTTGTCGGGAATGTAGATGTTCCCTGTGCAAAGACCATTAAGAAACAAAGGCCTGGAATAGTTGATTAAAATGGAGCAGTGGTTAATTCTGCTACCTGCCCAGAATGGAGAAATACAATAACAAATTCCAAATTAAAAGGATGTTTAATGTGTCAAATAGTCATTTTCTTATATACAAGCCAAACAATATCTGCTGCCAGCCAGTTTTGTGTTCCTTTTAGACTTCAAATTTCAAGTTTGAACCACAATTATCAAGAATGACAAACACACAAGTCATTAACCAACTGATTGCCATAAAACTTTTTTTATATATACATACATAGTCTCAGATTTTTCTTTTCTTTCTTAAAAGCCTTATCATAACTTTCTAATTCACTGATAGTGAGCGCCCATTTTTCTTGGGTCTAAGTCACTTTTTTTCTTTGTTTGATTTGGTCTTCTATATGCTTTCCTCAAATGCTTTCTTACTAAATGTACTTGTTTCCTGAAATCTCTTGTGCCTTGGCTTCCAACCCGAAGAGTAGTCACTCCTGCTTTATAGCATCCCTTGGTTTAGGAAGATGAAATGCTCTTAGCATGTCACTGCAAGTGACCATTCCACAATCAGCGAAGCATGGAAACTTTCTTTTTCATTCTTGTCCTGGGGATGATAATTTTTTCGACTATTGTTGAAACTGTCTTCCCATTGAGATCCACATAGAAGGGTTTGGTCTACCTTCACATCAGTAAAAAATGTTCTCTATGAAATTTTTCTTCACCTGCCATTTATAATGAAATGGTTACTGTAGCAACGCTAGAGTTATAATCCACAGCACGTACTGTGTAATCAGTATAAATAAGAACATTAAATTGATGTTTATATTTCAGGTTAACTGTGATCCACATTTAAAGATCCTGATTTCATAGAAATAATTTGCAAAGGTTTCTTTCAAGATGATTTCCATATCATAAGCTATGGATGATTCAGCTAAGGAAAAAAATGGCTTAGAGCTCATGGCAATTTTTAGTTCCCTGGATAGAAATTGTACAGAACTTAAGGTATTGTATTTTTTATGGAAAACACCTTTTGTCCATGTTTTTTGTATGTTGTAACATCAACATTAATTTAATGTGTAAGATAAGTAATTGATATATGTTCATCATGGCTTTCACAATTTTTGATTAGAATGCAAATGAAGGAAAAGGACCAGATGTGCAAGCTTTTTGAGAATGTTTTTAATTTTTAATTTAATTAATTTTTAAAGTGTTAAAACAAGTCAATTCAGTGATGACAACCTGAACATGACATTTTGTGTCTAAATGTCTAAAGGTCTAAATAAACTCCAACTTAATGGCTGTAATCCCTGAAAAAGAAATAATAGAAAATAATTCCATAGTGAGCAAAAGATGAATAAGAATGTCTGATCAACTCTTTTCTCATTTTTCTCATGTTTCAACTTCAGTTTGGTTGGCAACAACTAGGTGGTATTCTATCCATGAAAAGCATTCACACAATTCAGATGAGATAAAATAAGAGGGATATAAGAAAATCTTTTTTGTTTAAATTTAATTTATTGTATTTCCTTTTATCTATATAAGTATGTTTAACCAATAAGTACTGATTATAATTCTTCCATGAACATACTTTGGAATTCAGTGCAAATAGTTCATGTCTGCCTACGAAAAAGAATAAACTTAAGCTTTTACCCTGAAAACTCACTTTGCAAATCAATACCCTATCTTGAAACTTTTATTCAATGAATATCTTATAATCTTCCAAGAGGATATAGTATTATTATTAATCAAATATTCCTTTAAGTTGTTATTTACATTTTTACCTATACTGTCTCTGCTAAAATATAATTTGATATTGTTTGATGGTTCGAAGTCACCTCAAAGCTTTGTATTTCATTGTTATCACTAAGGGCATCAATTACTATGCTACAAATATAGGGGAATGCTGAGAGTTCTTGAGAAGATAGAATACTAGAGAGACTAGCTTTCTGTTGTACTTTTTTTGAAGATTTTATTTTTTTATTTGACAAAGAGAGAGGGATCACAATGGGCAGAAAGGCAGGCAGAGAGAGAGAAGGAAGCAGGCTCTTCACTGAGCAGAGAGGCCAATGTAGGGCTGCATCCCAGGACCCTGACATCATCACCTGAGCCAAAGGCAGAAGCTTAACCCACTGAGCCACCCAGGTGCCCCTCTGTTGTACTTTTGAGTGGAAAATGAGCCAGCAAGGCATCTGCATCTCCAAAACTTCTAGGAGAAAGACACACTCATCTCCACTTTAAAGTTTTATTATCTCAGCCTTGACATAAGTCTTGGGTAAGGGTAAGACACACAGAATCACTATGTAAACTATATTACAGAGTTGTTAAAATTTGTTCATGTTGTGTATAGCTTAAAGACTTTCAGAGGTGTCTACAAAAGGACTATCAATAACAAAATAACTCCTCTTGGGAATGAACGTTCCATTTTCTAGAAGTTCCCTTGAAATTTACCAAAATGAAATGAAACAAAATACACACACACTCACAAGCACACCCCACCAATAGGGAAATATTTAAACCACAACTGTAATAACATGAATTTTGTTATCAGAAAATAATCAACCACATTTCAAAGTTTTGGGGGAAAAAATAGGACCTGTCTGTAACAACAAAACTTTAATTGAGATGGGGAAGAAAAGAAAAATCTAGCTACTTTCTACCGGTAAGATAACTGGTAAAGCACAATGGAGGAGGAATCTTATTTGGGGGTGGCACTACACAGATGAATATATTAAGGAATGGAATTGATAGAATAGTTAAATTTTGGTAGTTTTAATTCTTTTCAGTAAAAAATTTCTCTCACGGGGCATCTGGGTGGCTCAGTGGGTTGAGCCTCTGCCTTCCGATCAGGACGTGGTCTCAGGGTTTTGAGATCAAGTCCCACACCGGGCTCTCTGCTTCCCCCTCCCCCTCTGCCTACCTCTCTGCCTACTTTTGATACATCTCTCTCTCTGTCAAATAAATAAATAAATAATTTTTTTAAAACATTTCTTTCACTTTGACATAGGAAAGTATCTCAAATAGAAGGCTGGCCTAAAGGCAGACCTTCTGAGAATATGGTGCTGACTCTATCCTATATTCTATAATAATTTTATAATAAGCTATAGAGCATAGGTCTTAGTCAACTTGGGGTGCTATAACAAAATACCACATACTGGCTTATAAAAATAGAAATTTATTCCTCCCAGTTCTGGAGGCTGGAAGTCCAAGATCCGTTACCAGCATAGTCAGGTTCTGGTGAAAGCCTTCTTCCCGTTTGTAGGCTACCGACTTCTCACTGTATCCTCACATGGTAGAGCACAGAGAGGAAGCAAGCTTTCTCCTACTCTTATAATAAGTTTCCATTCACGAAGGCGCCACCTTCATACATCATCCAAATCTTAATTGCCTCCCAAAGACTCCATCTTCTGGAAAGATGGCAGAGTCTGAAGCACCAGGATTCTGTCTTCCCATTTAGATAATAATTGTCCTGGTGGAATGTTTCTAATATAACTGTTCTGGAATTCTAGAATCTGTTGAAGGCTTGCAACTTGCTGGGAAAGTCCTGGACAATAAAGTGTGGTTAATGTGTTCAATTTAATCTCTCAGCTCCATGGCAGGCAGTTCTCCATGCATTGCAGAGACTGCTTGCATTCAGCTTGAGAGAACCAAGTTAGGCAAAAAACTCCTTGTTCCCCAAATACTGAGGATTGAGCATGCTGATTGCTAATTAGTCCTCCTGATGACAGAAATGCACAGGAAGAGATGGTACCAATTCTTCTTGCACCTCCCCCATTTCTGCAAGTCCCTAATCCTCCAGTTGAAGCAATAAAGCTCAGAGGATTTAAAGGAGCAGCACCCTTTCTCCAGCCCACAGCAATACAAACAGACAGACAAACCGACAAATGAATAAAAACAAAAATCAACAAAACACAGTCAACCCTGGGAAAGAGGAGAATCTGATCTCCAGTTACCATATTATTAGATACAAATGCACACTTCTCAACAAAAATTCACAAAGAAATAGGACAGTGTGGCCTATCAAAGGGAAAAGTAAATCAACAGAAACCTTCCCTGACAAAGATCTGGTGCCAGGTCTACTAAACAAAAACTTTAAAACAGTGTCTTAAAGTTGCCCAAAGAACTAATGAAAGATGTGAAGAAAGTCAAGAAAACAATTTTATAACAAAATAAAAACAACCTAAAGATTGAGAAAGCCTAAAATGAAACAACAACAACAAAAATCCTAGAGCTAAAAAAGTACAAGAACTGAAATTAAAAATTCCCTAGAGGGATTCAAAGGCAGGCTTGACCAGCAGAAGAAAGAATCAACAAAATTTGAAGATAAAACTATGGAAACAGTCAAATCTGAGAAACAGAAAGAAAAAGGTTTGAAGAAAAGTGAACAAAACCTAAGAGATTCCCAGTACACCCTCAGGCAAACAAACATATGTATTAAGAGAGAAAGAACGGGGCCTAGACAATATCTGAAGAAATAATAGCTGAAAATTTTTCAAATTTGATGGAAGTCATGCATATAAACATCAAAGAACTTCAAAAAACTCCCAGTAAGATGATCTCAAAGAGAATCACACCAAGACACATTACAGTCAAATACTTGAAAGGCAAAGACAAATAATCTTGAAAGTAGCAAGAGAAAAAGAGTGCTCAGTAAGGTTATCTGCAGATTTCCTATCAGAAATTTCAGAGAAGATAGTGGGCCAATATCAACATATTTAAAGTGCTAAAAGAGAAATGCTCAATCAAACATTGTTCATGCATTACAAATCTTTTCTTTTTTATGTATCTTGGATCCACTCTCCACCTTTCTGTCCTTGCACATAGAACTCATTAGCATGTATCTGTCTCCTTGGGTCCAACCAATAGTGAGTGAATGGCAGTGGAATGGAGAGAGGAAAGTGAGTAGGGTCAGGTTTTATTCTATCTTTGTCCTCTGTGGTTTCTAAGGATAGGAAGATTCTTCTACATGGTTCTCTTTCCATTGTAACTATCTCCAGCCCTGTCCCCTTTAGGACTGAGTCTCGGCTTTTCTACACTATAGTTTTGTATACTTTCATAAATAATCTTTTCATTAACCCAAATGACATAGTTGGATTATGCCATCTATTTCCAGGGAGGACATCAATAGATAAATTCATTTTTCTTATTATTCAGAAGGTATGTTCCAGTTATTAAAGTTTATTATATATCATTTAATTGGCTATAAAATATTTTATGGGATTTGTCCCATAGCTTTCTCTATTTCCCCTCTGAGACCCTTAAAGTAGTTTCCAGTTTTTTAAATCATAAATAATTCAGTGATCAACTTATTTGTGCATAAAGCTTATACTTAGACTAGTTTTCTTTGATTTTATTTTCACATTAAATCTGCCAGGTAAAAGAGTATGAATAATTTAAGATACTTGGCTCAAATTGCCAAACTGTTTTTCCATATGTTATGGTAATTTATATTCAATGAACAGTGTTAAAACACTGGTTTTCTAGGGTTGACAGTTTAGAGAATTATTGTAATAAAAATATAGCATTTATTTCACCCTTATCATTTATAAATTATTTGTCTCTTCATGCAAAAAATAACTAAGCTTACTGAAAAATATATACATATCAAATATCTTCCGAGTAGAGGAGACATGAGCTTAAGCCAGCTCACAACTTTCACAAATCATGGAAGGGTAGGATATGTAGTGAGGAAGCTGCCATCTTCCTTGTTACTGCTGCTCCTTGGGTCTACCCAATTAATGTCCTAGGCCAGGAACATCCCCTTACATGGACATGGAGGCTGAGTGCTGAGCTATTGCTCAGCTCCAGACATAAAAATCACCACTAACGGGTGCCTGGGTGGCTCAGTGGGTTAAGCCGCTGCCTTCGGCTCAGGTCATGATCTCAGGGTCCTGGGATCGAGTCCCGCATCGGGCTCTCTGCTCAGCAGGGAGCCTGCTTCCTCCTCTCTCTCTCTCTGCCTGCCTCTCTGCCTACTTGTAATCTCTGTCTGTCAAATAAAATAAATAAAATCTTAAAAAAAAAATCACCACTAACAATGTGGAGATCTTTTCTGACTTAGTTTAGAGTGGTTTCAAATGAGCAGTTGGAATGAACAACTACTGTTATTTAAAGGATTTGTGAAAATAGGAATTGAGAGGAAAAAATGTGAATAACTTTTAAGTAATTTAGAAAATGACTTGATATTAAAGAAAACTGTAGAGCCAACAAAGATTTTAAAGGAAGAGATATTACTGCTTATTTGAGTGTTAATGTCAATGCTCTAATAAGGGGCCGGGGGGGTGGGGGGTGCGGAAAATGATGATGCAAGAGAGAAAGGGATAATCTTAGGAGTTCAGCTGTTGAGTGAATCTGTGATGAAATCAGGTACACAAAGGGATGAAAAAGAAGCCAGAAAAAATATGGATGCCAGTAGATAGACCTATTGGTGAGAGAATGGAAATTCTCTGCTGTTCACTTACATATTCTTAGTGATTACTTTTAAGAAACAAAAACAAACAAGCAAGGGAAAAGAGAGAGAAATCAAGAAACAGTCTCTCTCTCTCTCTCTTTTTTTTTTTTTAAAGATTTTACTTATTTATTTGAAAGAGAGAGAGAGCAGGGGGATTGGGAAAGGGACAAACAGGTTTCTGGTTGAGCAGGGAGCCTGATGTGGGGCTCGATCCCAGGACCCTGGGATCATGACCTGAGCTAAAGGCAGATGTTTAATGACTGAGCCACCCAGGAGCCCAAGAAACAGACTCTTAACTATGAAGAACAAAGTAATGGTCCCCAGAGGGGAGGCGGGTGGGGTGAACATGTGAAAGAGGTGATGGGGATTAAGGAGCACACTTGTGATGAGCCCTGAGTAATGTGTAGAAGTGTTGAATTCACTACATGTACACCTGAAACTAACACTGTATGTTACCTATACTGGAATTAAAATTAAAAACAATTTTTAAAAAATGGGTTCATCAGCTAAGTATGTGGAGAGGGTAGGTCTAAGAATTTATGGACATATTCTTCAAGAAAATAATCATACACAGCAAAACTGAGATATCAGTGAAGAAAGCAAAGACAAGCATGAGGCCAACACCAAGAAAAAGCTATCCAGTGAGAAAAAGACTGAAAAATCTCAGGAATTCTCACTAGATAATGAAAATGATATACCTGGAAAATAAACAACATTTGGGAAGTTTGCAAAAGCCTTCATTTGAAACATCTGGACTGTTGGAAGTTTTAAATTTTCCAAAAGTATACATTTGATATTTGAAACTTAGGTAGAGGGAGAAAATCCCTTTATCTTTGTTCAAAGGTAATTAAACATATTACTGACTATACTTTTTCAGCACTAACAGCTATATTATACTGTAAATGTGGGGATATCCAGTCAGAAAAAGTTAAACCTGGGGCACCTGGTGGCTCAGTTGGTTGAGTGTCCGACTCTTGATTTTAGCTCGGGCCATGATCTCGGGGTTTTGAGATGGAGCCCCACGTTTGGCTCCTTGCTCAGTGATGAGTCTGTTTAAGATCTTCTCCTTCTGCCCCTCCTTCTGCTCACATTCTCTCTCTCTGTCAAATAAATAAATAAAATCAATCTTTAGAAAAAGTTTTTAACTGCTTTTTCAGACATGATGGTTTTTGCATATTTTCTTTTTCTTTCTTTTCTGTTGTGAAAAGTTTCACACTATCTAGTTGATTAACATATGTTAGCATATTTTCAATTACTGTCAGTATGTTAATGTGTAAATGACACAAAAAATGTTAATTAAAAATAACTCTGCTATTTATATCAACATTCCCTGTTTTCCAAATACCATGGGTTGTGTGCATGGTTTTGACAAATCTTGGATTTACCACACTATTTCCCTGTTTGTAGGTTTTAGAAAAGTAGAGTATTTTTATGGTTTTTATGACAGAAAAATGTTACCTCAAATAAAAAAATATTTGCAACAATATAAAAGACAAAAATTAAGACATTCATGTGGTTCCTTTCTTCATGTACTATGAAAATATATTTATCACTTGTCATTTTATACATTGATAAGTCAAACATGATCAAAATGTTCAAACATCCAGATATGGAAATGATCTTATGAATATTGGGATGATTCACTAATTTGAAGTATATACAAGTCATATTTAAATAAAATAATCAAATACTGTAATTTCTTCAATCCAACAATATATGGGATAAAATAGCCTGAATATGCAATGCTTAAAAAAAATCCCCCCCCTCAATTTGACAAAAAACAAACCAATTCCTTAATTTTTCAAACTGTGAATAATCGGTATTTTTGTTATTTGTTCTGAAATGCCTCACTATCTGAGTATACCTACTTAATTTTCTGGCCTTCATACCTGATAATTATTTGTTTGCCTATATTTTCACAATAAAAAAAAGTAAAGACTTGGCTGCTTACAATGCAATGCATGCAGATAGTTATAATGATGAATTCGAAAATTAAATGTTCAACATAAGCAGTGGGGTTGTGCAAACCAGGCATATGAAAGATATTCTCCATCCCTTACTGGCACGTGATGCTTTAAAACAGGTGAAAGACATATATGGCACTTCAGGCTTGACCCCCAAACTCAAGCAACCCCCCAGGCTTGCTCTCTTCATTCATATATTTGTTCCATAAGTCTAAAAATACTGTTAGACTTTAGGGATCAATGAAGCCACTAGAGGAAAGGATTCTTGAAAATCTCTGTGGTCCAGAGAGTTCCCTATCTCACCAAGTAATCATACTGAATGGTGAAATGAGGGATAAATAATACTTCGTTATTTTAATCTACCAATATTTTTAGGTCATTGTTTCCAACAGTCAACATCATTCCACCTTGACCCAGATAGACTTGATTATAAATTCTGTTTACACTTCTGTGTCTTTAATCAAGAAACTTAATTTTTTCTCACCTGTGAAATTTTGATAATACCTATTTAAGAGATTATTATAAATAAGTGAGATGTTTTCTACAATGCCTGTCAAGCAGTAGGACTGATATTTGGATTTTATTATTATGAAATATGGGAGCTAAGTTAATCTTTTAACTATTCTATTTTTCTTACAACTGTGATTAACACATTTCTAAAATTAATTATTCACTTCCTTATCAAAATAAGCAGATTGCACTGGAAATATTTAAACCTCCCTTAGAGAAGGACAATTATCATATGCTTTCACTCAGATGTGGAGCATAAGCAATAGCACGGAGGACCAAAGGGGAAGGAAGGGAAATCTGAAGGAGAAATCAGAGAGGGAAACAAGTCATGAGAGACTCGACTCTGGGAAACAAACTGAGGGTTTCAGAGGGCAGGGGGATTAGAGGATGGGGTAACAGGTTGATGGGTATTAAGGAGGGCATGTGTTCTGATGAGCACTGGGAGCTATACACAACTAATCAATCACTGAATACTACATCAAAAAATAATGATGTGCTTATACTACATCAAAAAATAATGATGTGCTTATACATAAAAATAATATGTGCTGGACATAATAAAAATAAAAAATTAAAAAGAAATAAAACTCCTCTAAGGAAGCTGGTTTCTCATAATCAACATCAATTTTAACTAGTGACTGCAGCATTTTCCCCGGGACTTTTGTTTTCCATGTAGGTACTATTGACATATAATATTAGTTTCAGCTGTACAGCATAATGATTCGATATTTTCATTTATTGTGAAATAAGCATCATGGTAAGTCCAGTTAACACCCATCAGCATACATAGATACAATATTTTCTTGTGGTGAAAACTTGTATCTACTCTCAGCAACTTCCAAATATGTGCTGTAGTGTTATTAACTATAGTCACCATGCTGTACATTACATCCCCAGGACACTTATTTTATAGCTGGCAGTTTATATTTTTTAACTTCCTTTACCCATTTTTCCCACCTCCAGCCTCCTATCTTTGACAACCTGCAATCTATTCTCTATATCCAAGAGCTCCATTATTTTGGTTTGTATGTTTGTTTTCATTTTGTTTTTGTTTCCAATTCCACATATAAGTCACATCATACCAAATTTGTCCTTTTTTCTGCTATATTTCACTTAGCATAATTACCAAGGTCTATCCATATTGTCACAATTGCAAGATTTCACTTTTTAAGGCTGACAAATATTTCATATTATATATAAAATTTATCAATGGACACATGTTGCTTCTGTATCTATTTTAAAATAATGCTTCAATGAAGCATTGAAGGTATGAAGGTACATATATCTTGAGTTAATATTTTGTTTTCTTCAGATAAATATCCAGAAGTAAAATTGCTGGATCATATGGTAGTCCTATTTTTAACTTTTTGAGGAATATTCTCACTGTTTTCCATAGTGACTGTACCAATGTGCATTCCCACTAACAGTGCACAAGGATTGCCTTTTCTTAATATCCTCGCCAACACATTACTTCTTGTCCTTTTAATAATATCCATTCTAACAGGTGTGAAGTATTCCATTGTGGTTTTGATTAGAATTTCCCTGATGATGTTGATGTTGACAACTTTTTCATATATCTTTTGGTCAATAGTATGTCTTCTTTGGAAAAAATGTCTGTTCAGACCCTCTGTCAATTTTTTAATTAGTTTGTTTTTTGTTATTGAGTTGTATGAATTCTTTTATGTTTTAGATATTAACCTCTAATCAGATATATGATTTGCAACTATTTTCTCCCATTCAATAGTTTGCATCTTCATTTTATCAATGGTTTCTTTTGCTGTGCAAAAAGCTTTTTAGTTTGATGTAGTCCCATTTGCTTATTTTTGTTTCTGTTGCCTTTTCTTTTGGTGTCAAATCCAAAAAATCACAGCTAAGACTGGTATAGAGAAGCTTGCTTGTTTTCTTCTAGGAGTTTTATGAATTCAGGTCTATGTTCAAATCTTTGATACATTTTGGACTAATTTCTGTGTATGGCATAAAATGGTCCAGTTCAGTTCTTTTGCATGTGGCTGTCCAGTATATCCAGCAACATCTGTTGAAAACACTATCCTTTCCTCATTGTATATTCTTGGTTCTTAATTCACCATAAATGTGAGTTCTAGACTTATTTCTGGTGTCTCTATTCTGCTCTATTGATCTACCTATCTGTTTTTGTGCCAATACCATATTATTTTAATTACTATAGTTTGGTAATACTATTTCAAACCTGAGAGCATGATGCCTCCAGTTTTGTTGTTACTCAAGACTGCTTTGAATAGTCAATGTGCATGATATAGCTATATTGATAAAGTTTAAAAATAAATGAAACAATTTTTATAAGTATATTCCTATATGGAAAAGTTTTATAAAAAAATGAAACCTGGGAATATTAAACCCCAATTCAGGATAGTGTTCAGCCAAAAAGGAGTGGGAGATTAAAGAAATGTGGTGTGGAATGGTGTACTTGGTTAACTCTGCCTCTGATGGTGTTTCTTAGAAAAGCAGATCTGAAGCAAATGCAACAAAATGTTGCAAAAACCTGGTGTTGCATACCCAGGTACCAATTTCCTCCGGAGTTTGAATATGTCATCAATTAAATAAATAATCAAAATAAAACTAAGGAAATTAACAAACATGAAAGAACTTGTGGAATAAGATACTAAATCTGGAAAAAAAAAATAACATTCGTATGAATTCTTGCCAAATAAAAGATGAAGAAGACAGAACAAAAAAACTAGGGCAGAGAAGAGCAGTAAATTGATTTAAAAATACATCATATATGAAATTCTTTGGGAATTCTCTTAAAATTTGAAAATGTAAATGACAAAATATTGAAAACTGATCACAATAAAGTTAATAATAGTATTACAAGTAGCAAAAATTATGAGAAACTAGGTAAAATGGTATAAAGATACTAAATAACAATTACTCAGCCAATCATATAAAATTAAAATTTGGTATTATAATATCATATTTTTAAATTTAGAAGATATTTTCATAATAATATCTTGTTGGTAATATTGAAACTGTATTAAAATTTTGCTGGTAGTGTGCACTTATAGAAATTTTATTATTTGGTTAAATTCAAGTAGATTTTTGTTCGATATAATTTTTTTTTTAATTTTTATTTGACAGAGATCACAAGTAGGCAGAGAGGCAGGCAGAGAGAGAGGAAGGAAAGCAGGCTCCCCGCTGAGCAGAGAGCCCGACGTGGGGCTCGATCCCAGGACCCTGGGATCACGACCTGAGCTGAAAGCACAGGCCTTAACCCACTGAGCCATCCAGGTGCCCCTGTTCGATATATTTTAATAAAAATTAGGTATAACTGTATAAATTATTTATTGTAAAGCCATCTGTCTTTGCTATTTTTCTATTAGAATATATGAATAGACTTAGGCAGAGAGTGGAATTCATTGAAAACAAACAAATGCTAATTTTGGTGTTAGACTTTGGGAGTTATCTGTTCTACTTTTTTATTGCTTGTTTTTTTATGAGCATAAAATATTTTTTAAATGTTAGTCATTATTCTAAATATTATTTTTTTTAAAGAATTTTATTTATTTGACAGAGAGAGATCACAAGTAGGCAGAGAGGCAGGCAGAGAGAGAGGAGGAAGCAGGCTCCCCGCTGAGCAGAGAGCCTGATGTGGGGCTCGATCCCAGGACCCTGGGATCATGACCTGAGCCTAAGGCAGAGGCTTTAACCCACCGAGCCACCCAGGTGCCCCCTAAATATTATTTTAAATTCAGCTGAAATAATCACTGAAATCTGTACCAAAAACAAAAACAGAAAATAGAGGATGGTAAAAAATTTAGATTTTGTAATACCTTATGTTATAAACGCTTTTTCAAAAACATACAAAATCAGATAACTTGAGCTCTTAAAACAAAAAATAGAATCTATTATATTTGTGGATGCCATGATATATAAATTTTGTATGTATGTCTGTGTTTATATATCAGTGTGTATATATAGCCACATATTAATATTTATATATATAAATTTATATATCCTCATATAAAAATATAAATAAAATATTCAGCAGAATTCTAAAAACTATAAGGCATCTAAGAACATCTGTAACTCTGTCCATCTTTTAAATCAAAGAATATATCCTAGAATGAAACTCTCTGAATACAGTAACTGTGAGAAAGTGTTCAGAATGGTTCAACTTTGAACTACTTTATAGAATGCCAGGTTCAGAGAGGCCTTGGTTATAAAAGAGAAGTCATGATTATAAAAACAACCTCAGGTAAAATATATAACATATGTGATATCTCAAACCAACCTTACCCCATGAATATGAAGTTTTGAATAGCATTCCTCGCACAATCTCAAGGAGTTCCTACAATAGAACAAATGGACTATCTACGCTGTTGATTTGGGGAAACACTCACAGTGAATATTTTCCTGAGTGTCAGAAGAACAAGACTGAGCAAGACCCTTGAATTCAAGAAAAGTAAAAATGTGTATTTTAGTTTAATGTTAATACAGGATCTTTCCTGACTCATTAATTAAAATTAGGCCTTGTACATTGTCTTCTTTTTACTTATTGCACGTATATATATGGCCACAATTGTTTTGTTAATATTGACTGAGTTAATTTTGTTCCACATCAAAGCTATCTTCCTATTTGTAAATTGGTTTCTGGAGAAATTGCTTTCATTATATTTTTAGGTCTCTAGGGGATATGTTCTGTGCTAAATTATATGTGATCAAATATATCGGTATACCAAGGGTCATGGAGATGTCTCTAAAGGCTCATTTCAGTCTAACAGTAGCACAAATGTGAGTTTGTTTCTTTCCACACCACAGAGGATCTAGGGCCCACCCACTTTTAAAGATCAAGTGTCTGAAGCTATTAAAAGGGATTTTCACCCTTGTTCCTACATTGAGCGTGAGGATCTGAACACATCATAGAGATACACAGAGGCATCCTTCCTGCACATTAAGAAGACTATATACTACCTGTTTTTGATGAGAGCTCCACAGGAGATGCCAACAAGAGGGACAATTAACAGAGTCCCCTGGCACTGGCAATGTGAGACCCTACAGACTCTAACTCGAACCCTAGAGCAGTCTGGACATAGTCGCTCTGGCTTGGCTTGTGCTGGTGCTGGAAGCCACTGCTTGAGTTTCTTCCTGCTGATTTGACTCCTGTTCACTGAGCTCTGACAGGCACTGGGACTATTTATGAGCGTCGACATCTCATCCTGTTCAAGCCTCCTCCACCTGTCCTTGTAATCATCGCCACCCTCATAGAGTTTTCTAAACTTTTTAAACTTTAATTTGGCTTCAGTTTTGATATCCAAAAACTGAAGCTTTATTAATCTTGCTCCCAGTTTCTTCTGTGATTGTTCCATTTTGGGAGTTTGGATAACCTGTCAACCAGTCTGTTCTACATTTGTTCAGAAAAAAAAAATAATAATAATATATAAAATATTTTAATGCTATTTATGGTCCCTGAAGTAAATCACCCTTCATATTCAGTAAGAACACCTTGTCCATTCTAAATGTGTCTTTAATATCTGTATCTCAAGGAGCACCAGGGTGGCTAAAGCCATTAAGTGTCTGACTCTTGATTTCAACTCAGGTAGTGATCTCAGGGTGATGATCTCAGTGTTGTGATCTGAAGGTCATGGATTCAGCTGGAATAGGGCTCCATGCTCAGCAGGAAATCTGCTCTTTTCCCTCTCTCTGCCCCTCCCCCCACTAGTGCGTGCGCACGTATGCGTGCGTTCTCTTTCAAATCAATAAATCTTTAAAAAAATAATATCTGCTGGGGCGCCTGGGTGGCTCAGTGGGTTAAAGCCTCTGCCTTCGGCTCAGGTCATGATCCCAGGGTCCTGGGATCGAGCCCCACATCAGGCTCTCTGCTCGGCAGGGAGCCTGCTTCCTCCCCTCTTCTCTGCCTGCCTCTCTGCCTGCTTGTGATCTCTGTCAAATAAATAAATAATCTTTAAAAAAAAAAAAAAGAATAATCATTTAAAAAAAAATAATATCTGTATCTCAATACAGGAAGCAATACACAACAACTTCTATTCTGAGGAGAAAGCATTTCACTGATATTTAAAGGTAATCAACTGATGATTCCACTTTCAATAAATGTTAGATGATCCTGGCAATTTAAGTATCCAACTGATAGCTGCCTACAATTTTGCCCCCCTTTAAACACTTCACATTGTACCACAGCAGTCTTTTACAAAATGAAAATTTGTTCTTATTAGTCCTTCTTTTTGCTCTTATGATTATGACACAGCTACTTACATGACCTAAAATGCCTCACAAGGTTTTTCTCCTGACTTCCACACCGAGTTCATCCAGCACTACTATCCTGCGACTCTCTGACCTGCACACATGTGAGCCCACCATAAGAACTATTGTTACTGGATTCTTGTAAATGCTGCTCTCCCACACTGAAATGCTCCCCAAACCGACCCACCCTAACCAACTTTTCTCAGTCCTTGGCGGTACTGGCAAAATAGACAAGAATTACCTGTAAAGTATAGTTTATAAGACAGGTGGACAAAACTGACACTATCTGCAACTATCTCTGTATCCAAAGGTCCTGATACTATTGTGTAGCAATTGGTGGACTTGAGCTATAAGTTCTATAGAAGCACTTCCGTCAATCACAGACTTGCCAGGACAGAAGCCAATGAGTGTTCTCCATTCCTTTCTTAGAATAGGACTGGCATATACACATATATGCTGCTTTTAATTATATAATAAGTGTGTGTGTGTGTATATATATATATACATACATACATGTATATATATACACATATGTGTACATATATATACAAATATATATGCATATATACAAATATGTATTTATATATAAAGTAACTATTTTAAAAATAATAAAAATTACTTGAAAATTAGAAACTTGTTACTTCAATAAATACTGCATTAGAATGACCAATGTACCAACCTTATGCCTATATTTTATATATATATATAATTATTGAAAAAGCTTTTTTTTATAAAAAAAAAATATATATATATATAATTATTGAAAAAGCTTTTTTTATAGAAATTCAATGTTCTTTTTCCTGGAAAAAAAATAGAAAAAAAACCAGACTTTAAAAAAAATCTCAATTCCATTAAAGACTATTGACATTTAGGCAAAAATACCCTCCTACCCTGAAAAAAAAAAAAAATAGCATTTTAATAGTGCAAAGCTACCAACATCATTTTAATAATTAAAATAAATCCAAGGAAGTTAAAAAAGAACAAATTCAAACACACTGTATTATTTAATCAAAAGCCAGTTGGGGGGGAATATTGAATCAGTATAGAGCTTGCATGAATTTGAAAGTACTACCTCAGTAAAGACTAAATAACATTGAAATTTTTTAAATGCTAGTGCATTGTACTTTCCTATGCTGCTTGCAGGATATTTTTTAAATGTAATTATCATTGCTTCTGATTTAATTTGTTGCTTTCATCTCTCCTGACCATGCCAGTACCTAAACTCATAGGTATTTTGTGTTGATTTTTTTTCCTCTCAGGCTCAACAGGCCTAGCTGGTATCTGCTACAATCTAGTCTCTTTAGCAGTTTTGGCTATACTGGTTGATAGTTCTTATAAATTACTAACAATCTGGATTCAAGATAGGGTACTGAAATTTTATGCTTCAGTAATGGAAGTATAGTTACTATATCTGAGTTGGCTTTGAATCACATATTTAGCCAAAATACCAAAGTGCATACAAATCAAATAAAAATCAAGCCATCAAAACACAGGCAAATTAATTTTGTTGAAATAAATATGAAGTGGAAAAAACAGGAAGTAATTAAAACACATGGAGTAGGATTTTAAGTAGTTATAAAAAGATTAATTTCCAGGGCTCCTGGGTAGCTCAGTGGGTTAAGCCGCTGCCTTCGGCTCAGGTCATGATCTCAGGGTCCTGGGATCGAGTCCCGCATCGGGCTCTCTGCTCAGCAGGGAGCCTGCTTCCTCCTCTCTCTCTCTGCCTGCCTCTCTGCCTACTTGTAATCTCTCTCTGTCAAATAAATAAATAAATAAATAAAATTAAAAAAAAAAAAAAAAAAAAGATTAATTTCCAGAATATTGCTAGTTCCCTTTCATACATGGTTTGGACATTCAATTTCTGATTTTTTTTAAAGATATTATTTATTTATTTGAGTGAAAGCATGAGTGGGGAGTAGGCAGAGGCAGAGGGAGAAGGAGAGGGAGAAGCAAGCCCTCTGCTGAGCAGGGAGCCCCACACAGGGCTAGATCCCAGGATCCTGCGATCAGTATCTGAGTGGAAGGCAGACACTCAGCCGACTGAGCCACCCAGGCACCCCTCAAATTCTGATATTTTTATCCAATAATTTTTGCTTCAAAAACTCTATTTTTAAATTATTATAATTAAGTAAGAGGAAATGCGGGTCTTTTTGTTGATTTCTCAGTATTATTACTAAACTTAAAACTTTTTAATATATTTTTAAAAACTTGTTTATATATTGAAACCCTTCAGTTCACTATTAAAATGTGCTTTTCCTTTTCCTTCAGACCTAGACATTCCCACATTTCACTGAGTTTCAGACCTTTGCCAGCCCCAGATTCCCAGAGGATGACCACTATCCTCTTTCACCTCTTTGCAGCTCCCCTCTCTCCAGAGGTGTGGCTTCATGAAAGTTTTTTTAATTACTTTTTTGCCAACTATTGATGAAAAAGTTCTGACTGCCCTGCCTTCCTGAGGCAAACAGTATAGTTTACATGTCATCTAAATATATGAAAGAAGTAATTAGAGCAATCTTCACAGGAACAGTGTAGTTACAGGAGGAAGACAGAAGGGGCAGCATGCAAAGAATGTATTGGGGGCCTTGGTGGCTCAGTTGGTTAAGCATCTGACTTAGGTGCAGGTCATGATCTCGGGGTCCTGGGATAGAGCCCCTCAATGGGGAGTCTGCTTCTCCCTCTCTCTGTGTGTTCTCTCTCTCTTTTTCAAATAAATACATACAATCAAGAAAGAAAGAAAGAGAAGAAGAAAGAAAGAAAGGAAGAAAGAAAGAAAAGAAAACAAGCAAGCATGCCTTGGATGAATATGAATGGTTTCAGCCTCTATGGAGGGCATGGTGTGTTTTCCTGACTGATGTAAAATTTAGCTGAAAGTTCAATGGGGCAAATCCAAGAAAGGTCTGGAATGCCACACAGAGAAACTTAAAACTTTCTCAGAAGAGAATAGACCATTGGAAGTTATTAAAGAATAGGGTGACATAATTAGGTTTGCTTTAAAATTAACACTTTGATTTCATTATGAAGGAAGGTTAGGATAGAGAAGCTGGAAGTGAATTAAACTTACTACCTCTTAAAAGTTTAGCTTAGTTATTGTTTTAGAATGATTTTTAAAATATGTGTTTAAGTCCCAGGACAACTGACTTCCATAAAACTTGTTGATTCAAGACTTAAAAGGATAAAGAAATAGATCCTTAAATCTAGAATTTTTTTTTAATATTTTATTTATTTATTTATTTATTTGACAGACAGAGATCACAAGCAGGCAGAGAGGCAGGTAGAGAGAGAATGGAAGGGAAGCAGGCTCCCGGCTGAGCAGAAAGCCCAATGCGGGCCTCTATCCCAGGACCCTGAGATCACGACCTGAGCCGAAGGCAGCGGCTTAACCCACTGAGCCACCCAGGCTCCTCTAAATCTAGAATTTTAAAACTCCGAATGTAACAGGTTATTAGAAAGGAGTAAGAAGACCAGATAGATAACCTCTAGTCTCCTATGTGGTAACATGGGTCAAACGTTCTATACCTTCAGCTTTTATGTTCTCCACAATAAAAGAATGAGTTGAGGGGCACCTGGGTGGCTCAGTGGGTTAAAGCCTCTGCTTTCGGCTCAGGTCATGGTCCCAGGGTCTTGGGATCGAGCCCCGCATCAGGGTCTCTGCTCAGCGGGGAACCTGCTTCCCTTTCTCTCTCTGCCTGCCTCTCTGCCTACTTTGATCTCTGTCTGTCAAATAAATAAATAAAATCTTTAAAAAAAAAAAAAAAAAAGAATGAGTTAAGGGGTGCCTAGCTGGATCTGTGAGTACAGCATATAGATCTTGATCTTGGGGTTGTGAATTTGAGCCCCACACTGAGTGTACACATTACTTAAAAATAAAATCTTTAAAAAATAAAATGAGTTGATGACCTTTGAGACATTGTTCTTTGTTCCTACTAAGAATGATGCAATATATAATGGGATATAGTAAATTGGTGTGTCTTCTTGTGATAAAATGGCTGAAAGGGGACAAGTTAGGTTAAAGACAATCTTTTAAAGCTTATAACCATAATCCTCACATTGTACTGAAGAAAAGCCCAACATCCTATGAGGTTTTATAAAGATTCCTGCCCCATTAAGTGGGCATACTTTGCCTTGTACACTCCTGCTATCTTGGCCATAGGTAAATGGATCAAAGTCCAAGGTAAACTCAAATAAAGTGGATCCTCTAAATGTGAAACACATGGAGATTTTCACAGACACTACATAAGCACAGAAGTAGGGGCACCTGGGTGGTTTAGTGGGTTAAGTCTCTGCCTTCAGCTCAGGTCATGATCTCAGGGTCCTGGGATGGAGCCCAGTATCGGACTCTCTGCTCAGCAGGGGGCCTTCCCCACACCCCTTTACCTGCCTCTGCCTAATCTCTGTCAAATAAATAAATAAATAATCTTTAAAAAAAGGGGGGGGGAGAAGAAGCACAGAAGTAAATAGACACAGAAGTTGTACAGAGAAAAGAGAATTCGGTGGCATTTCAAGAGCCAATAGAAAAATAAGGTGAACTCTGTGATACCAAAGGCTCTGCAGTGTTTCCATTCAAATTTTTCTATTTGCTAGAAAACAGAGGTTGTTTCTATTCTGAAACTATTCTCGTAGGAAGGAACAGGTATGCTGGATTTAAGATTAAAAAGCAACTATGTGAAATAAAATGGCTCCATTTCAAAAGAAAATTGTTGCCTGGCAGTGGACTCACTTCAGAAAGTAGAGCTTTCTTCTTTAGTCACAGTGGTTTCTTCAGGGTGACAGAGATTAATTCTTTTTTTATGACAATCCATTAGTGTTAAGATGAAAAATTGCAAGTATACACAAATCATTCATCTTCACCAAAACAGTTCATTATATATTGTCTCAAATTAATTAGTTATTGGCATTATTTCAACCCTCAGTGATTCCCATGCCTGCAAACTGGGGAATGTGTTCCATGTGAGACCTTATCAATTAGTATAGAATACCATGTGAGGCTATTCAGTTTTAAGAACTTGTACATCAATAAAAAGAATTCCAAGTTTCTCTTGATACTAGAAATAGTCATATAAACATACTGTCCCACAGTATGCTTGTAAGTTTAACTTAGTTCCTTCCCCAGATTCTTAAGAAATAATTACATTCTCTAGCACTTTGTTTTCTTTCTGTGACAAAATTAGTCCTCAAGGACATTGGCATCCACTACAGATTTTGTTTTTTACAAATAAATAGCTTGTGGTGTTTAAGTACCTCTACTTCATAAATATGAGACAAACTTAACACAACTCTTTTTATGACACCACAGATCTTTCTCAATCTTTAAGTCTCTAGCCTCTTTCCAATCCATCCAGAAGAGCTGAATTTCGGCACCAGATTCATCGTTTAATCAAAAATAATTGGGCTTCTGTCACAAATGGATAATTCTGCCAGGTAAAGAGCACACAAAGCAAAAGGTATTACTGAATACAACAGATCACTAAAGATCACAATTATAAAGAAATAATTGTATTTTAAAAATGGGAAAATCATATTTCTCATAAACTCAGACTTAGAAGTGATGTGCTGTGTAACAACAAAGAGAAACCCCCAGATCAAATGTTATTCCTGATTATCAAGGATTTCTCATCATTATCCACTATCAAATTTTTCTGTTCTTATTTGCAACTATCCAAAAAACTGTAATATAAGTCACTTAGAGAGTATTTATAAAACCCAAAAATATGGAAAATTTCTTACCACCGAATACTATTTTTGAATAAGGCATGGTTTCTGTAATAGAGCAGTATTGTTTAATCCCACTTGATAATTTCCTATCCTTACATTTTTCCTGATATTTGCAGAAGGCAGAAAGATGAAGTAGAGCTATAAAAGTACCTCTGTCTCACTAATGTGATAAATCCAGGGTGAAATGTTCCTCCTAATCAAATCAGTATAAGTATTTTAATATAATCAACAGGTTTTATTTTTTTTCCTGTATGTTTAGTAGAAGGTTGCATTTTCTAACTCCTTTCCCACTTTATAATTCCTGCCTGAATTTAAAAAATATATATATTTATTTTAAAGACACTAATGCTCTCCTGAAACAAAGTTGGTTGGCTCTCATTGTTAAGCATATTAAATTATGCAATTCTTGTACATCTCATCTCTCCTAGAACAGAAATAAGAAGCTCCTAATTTCAAATGAACTTTTCTTCTTTCTGAGATCCTCACTTTCTTCCTGAATACCTTAGGTCTTTTGAGCTTTAATTATAAATCCATCCACAAACCAAAAATCACAAAAAGTAGTTCACAATGGGATTTATATGTCATTTTGTGTTCTTATGTCCATTTTTGCCCTTCTAGAAATAACCATTCAATGAACATATGAATGAGTAAACTAGGTGAGCTGTACGCCGTGTGGTGTTCTGGGTAAAGTTAGAAGGTATTCACCCAAAGGTGCTCCTAATTTGAATTTGTTGTTTTCACTGGAGGAGATATACTCTTTGACACCAATGGTTCTTTCTGAAAATATACAAAATATTTCAGGAATAAATGACATTTACTTGTAGCTGTTTCATGCTGCAGGAATGGCTGTAATTATTTCTTCTTGGGTAGTTCAAAACCCTGTCAACAGCTGGCTGAGAAAAGTCAATTACATCTTGATTTCAATTTTTCGTCTCAGTATTCATTTTATGGGTTTCATTTCAAAAGAATATGCTTATAATTTTTTTAAAATGCCAGTGTCTAAATTTATTCTTTGAGCTCATGGCTAATTAAATAAAACAAAGTTAATATCACATATATTCATCAGTAAGGAAGAAAAAAGATTTGGAAAGCGGCCCCAGAGGAGAGGGCATGATCCTGGATACATGGGCGTCTGCTCTGCACTACATAGCTTCTTAATGTTTAGCAAAAATATACTTTCTTGATCTTGGCTCATTTTTAAACAAAGTCAGGAAGGAGCACATCTTCTCAAAACAGCACTTCTAACATTCTGTGTATTTTAAGTCAGGACATTAAAGAGCATAAACTCAATTTGAGCACTCTGGAAATGGACCTATAAAGTGAGTCTAAACACCCAGTCCACAGAGGATGATTCCCTTTATATAGAGCGGAAGGAAAATGTCTGAGTAACTTCTCAGGCAGGTCCTGCATTGTCTATTTACATTAAGATCCAGGGTTTCATACAGCGCTTTGAAGACACAGAAAGAGGCAAGATTGCTAATGATGGCATTCTGTAAGAATTCCTCCAAGATCTAGAATGTCCACCTTGAAACAAATAATTTCAAGCTTTCTGAATCAGTTAGGTGTCCACTCAAAATTCCTAGTCTTCTCCTGCTGCACAAAGTTGAGTCTGCAATGTGGCTGCTCAGCCAGTGTTCACTTCCTTACCCCTCTATCTCCAGGGAATTGCACAGGGGCTGCAGAACTAGTTCTGGCCAAATGCAAGTTGTATTTTGCACCTCTAGGCTGATATGGGGAAGAAGAGCATTTGCTTCATCCATCTTCTCTTTCTACTTGCCAGCTGAGAGCAAAGGACTCTAATGTGCTAGGAGATGGTGAAATCATTTGAGAAAAAGAAGCTGGCTTTCCAGATCACCAGGTGGAAGGCAAGCCTGACACAGCCCAGCAGACTGGACAAGAGGGAGGAATTCATTTCTATTGTGTTAAATCATAGAGGTTCAGACTGGTGATTTTTACAGCATTCAGACCTCCTTGATTCAAACACTATAGGCAAAGAAACTTGAAGACAGACTTTTCATATTTAGCTAAACTATTAAAAGAAACCCCAACTGATGTTTATTCTCATTTTGTAAATAACTTACTCTGTAGAGACCTTTCTTCTCTCTGACATTAATTAAAGAATTACAAAATATCAGCCCCTTACCTCATCTCGATATACATTTACTTATGTTTGCCTGCATTGCTTAATTTGTTATGTTCGGTGCTAAGCCAGGACGCCTTGAAAGAGAATGAAAATAACTTTGAAGAACTATGCTCCACCCCCGTGAAGTCTACTCCTGAGGCAGTGAGTTGTCTCCCTTTACAGTTTAATTACTTCCCTCTTTCTAGAATGTAGTGGGAGGTATTTCCGGTAGAGTAGCTGTGGCTGGAACAATGCTACAGTATCTCTAGGGAAATTTCTGAGGAGGAGTGGGAAAATCAGCACTTATCAAAATGCGTATTTTCTTAACTTATTATCACATTTCAAAACAAGATACAAATATTATACAGACAATCATTGCAGGATTTTTTTTTTTTTTTAATTTTGGCATGTATAATCAAGAAACCCCTTCGGGGACATTTTCCAAGTCATTACTTGCACAACAACAACAAAAATCTCAGTTTTAAAATGATCTGACCTTCAACTACATGATATGTAGTTGGGTTTTTCACTCTTTCACAATGCTGGCATTACACAGATGCTGTTTTCAGAGGGAAAGCACAGCTGTCTATTATCATTAACATTTCATCTAAATGCATGAAGATATAAATTGTGGGAAAGACTTCTACAATATTCAGACTTCTTTTTTTCAATTTTAGGATATTTGAATATATTTAAGAAGTTTCAACCTAAGAGGCTTCAAAAGAATAATAACTTTGTAATTGTTGGGATTTCCTTGTAAACCAAGGAGAAATCAGACGAAATTTCAAAAATATAGATAAAACCATTCCCTGTATCAGTACTTCAAGAATTGATTTGTTTATGTGTTTAGTGACTTCACTTTTGAAGACTGAGTTGTCCAAGTAGAATACAGAATTCAAAAGCATAAATTTCATTGCCACTCTTCTTGTTGGGACATTGCTAAATAAAACAATCCTAAACTTAAATATATTTGTAAATACATTAACATTGAATGGGTCAACTTGTTTAACATTTCTAAGTATTACTATGTGTAATTGTTGTATTGCATTAAAAGGCATAAAATCCTCCTGACAATGTATTATAATATTTAAATATTATATTAGAAGAAATACACATAAAAACTATTTGATGGGCCATTGGATTTACTGAATATGCATACTGTAAATTCTACTCCTTCTGCACAAAATGTGTTTTCTTCATTTTCTACTGGTAAATTTCTTATCAAAATGTACCAGATTTTTTTACCATCTGATATTTATCTATGAAGATCCACTTACTTCTTTCTATGATGGTGTTTAAGTTCCCACAATTTAGATCCACTTGTACACTCGACTCCACATCTTGTCCTGGTCTAGGAAATGCTAAGGGAGTTAAAAATTTTAAACTGGCTCTGTCTTTTCAGCCCAGATAGCCTCTTACCACATACACTGGCATCTTTATTGTTCTGTGTGGGCAAACCATCACTTCTTACACCAGATCTCAGAAGAAAATCTCGATTTTGTCTCTTCTGTATGAATCCTGTCTTGCATGGTCACTGACCCCATCTGACTGGGCTTTGGGTCCTATCATTTAAACTCTAGTTTCTACATGTGAGACTTGGCCACATGGCCCCAAAGTCTCTGAAACACTACCAACTACTGGGATCTGAAAAAATGATTTCCCTTGGAGTTCGGTGGCTGCCGCTGAACCACTCAGCTGAGAACATGAGAAGAGGTCAGGAGATCGCAGAGAGAACTCCGTCCTGACACTCCTGATCCAGTGAAGTGGCACCACAACGGTCTAGCCTCAAACATCTCCTGATATGTGAGAACAAACCCTGATGTGTTAGGGGGCCATCTTCCTGTGCCTGTTGCTGATAACCGGCCACTACTATTAACCAATAGAGTGCTAGAACACCCTGCTTTCCTCTGAGAGCTGACATTTTCTCCCTTTTGATAACAGAGCAAAGCACTTAATCTCTCTCTCTGGCTGCCAGAAGTCTCCATACCAGGTTTTCTACTTAATCACAGCAATTATGACCTTTAGTGCTGATTCATGTTCTCTTATGCACTCTCAACTGTTTTTCTCCTCTTTCCATTCTTACTCAGTCTTTCTGAAAACTCTCTATAACCTTATTTGAAAGTGGAAAAGACATATGGATTTAATTTTAAATAGACTTATTTGCAGTTCACTGTAAGAATTATATAAAATCCCCCAAGTATGTAACCTGATCTCTTTTCCGGTTAATCCTCTTATTGTTCTGAATGACAGGTACCATTAAGAATTAAACTAAAGAAATATATGGAAGGGGCACCTGGGTGGCTCAGTGGGTTAAGCTGCTGCCTTGGGCTCAGATCATGATCCTAGGGCCCTGGGACTGAGCCCCACATCAGGCTCTCTGCTCAGCAGGGAGCCTGCTTCCTCCTCTCTCTCTGCCTGCCTCTCTGCCTACTTGTGATCTCTGTCTGTCAAATAAATAAATAAAATCTAAAAAGAAAGAAAGAAAGAAAGAAAGAAAGAAAGAAAGAAAGAAAGAAAGAAAGAAAGAAACATATGGAAGGATGGATGTTTCACCAGGACCTAATTTCTGGAAAAGGTAACTAAATAAGACATTTATGGTCATGATGCCTATACAGTTTATAGGATCAAGTAAACTTATACATAATTTGATTAGTGACTTTATTTTTATCAGTTTTAACAATTAAGTGAGTAATTAAGCTGAGCTCTAAGGCAAAGCTACTTTAAATTGACTATGACTATCAAATACTTGAAAAATAAAAATGAAAACTTTTTTTTTTTTTTTTGCCAAAGACATCAGAAAATAGAACATTCACTTTTATCATGCCTTTTATCTTTTATCTTAATTTCACTTTTATGTCATCAATGCTAATGATTTTGGTATAGCATCAGTGAATGCACATCTTTATTAATATCCAATGCCATGTTATTCCAAAGATAAAAATTGGGAACTGTACTTACTGAAAGCATTTTAAGCTAGTGATATGAGCTGGTGATCCACACAGGGACAGCATTTCCTGCCTATCTTATTTGGCTTGTACCCATGAAATCAGGAGAGTATACCTAAAAGGGGTAATTTGTTCTCCAGAGTAATAAAATGCTATATTTGAAAATAGGGCAGTAAATAAAAACTGAATAAATGCACATATGAAAATATACAAGGTTAGGGGCGCCTGGGAGGTTCAGTGGGTTAAAGCCTCTGCCTTCAGATCAGGTCATGATCTCAGGGTCCTGAGATCGAGCCCCCACATCGGGCTCTCTGCTCAGCAGGAAGCCTGCTTCCCCCCTCCTCTCTCTTTACCTGCCTCTCTGCCTACTTGCGATCTTTATCTGTCAAAAAATAAATAAAATCTTTTAAAATAAATAAATAAATAAATAAATAAAATAAAAATATACAAGGTTATTAGAAAAAGAACAACAAAAACACAGCAGTTAATTCAGAATCCAAATAAGCAAATAATACAAAGAGCCAGAAGTTGTATCTTAACCTGTGTCATGATGATATTGATAAGTATGCTGTCAGTATACTGCAGAGTCCCTAGATTTTTGGGATTTAACCAAATCAAGATTAAATTAAATTGAGCTCTTTAACAAGTAGTGAGAAGCGTTTACTTCTAAAGACATTCTGAAAGTCTATTTTTTTTAAAATTGGTGATTCATGTCACAAATACTTTCCAACAAACCAGAATATCAGTTCTAGAAGCTATCTCATTTGTTTGTTTGTAAATCATTTTTTTGTTGTTGAAAAAAAAAATGTCACATCTTATTTAAGGTGACAGTAATCAGAGGTGCCTTGAGTGGCTCAGTTGGTTAAGCTTCCCTCTCTTGGTTTCAGCTCAAGTCATGATCTTGGGGTCCTGGAATTGGAGCCGTGCATCAGGCTCTGTGCTCAGTAAAGAGTCTACCTGAGATTCCCTCTCCCTCTTCCTCTGTCCCTTTGGTTCCCTCCCTCTCTCTCTCTCTCAAGAAAATAAACAAATCTTAAAAAAAAAAAAAATGCTACAGTAACCATAACAATATTTACCCATCTCCAAGAAGGTCATTGTTTTCTTTTTAATATTAGGCTCTTTTTCTTTCCATTATAGTGGACACAGTTATTTCTAAACAGGGAAGGGAAAATAATTTGTATGAACACTTGCCTCTTCTCAGGAGATGAGGCAGATGTCCATCACAGCTTCAAAGGAAATAGCACGTTTTCTGGCCTTTCTCCACCTTTGCATCTTGCTCCATAGAAATAGCATCTGCTCAGTTGTTTCTAGATTGCTGAGGAATGTGCTTACACTGAGTCTATAGATGAGCAAAACCTCTTCTGTACTCTCCCAGCTAGGGACAAGCTAGCAGCCCTTAATGCTCTGATGCTTGGATAGACAATGGCAGTGCATATTGAACTGGGGGCAAGGGAACAAGTCTACTCCTAGAAAAGGACTGAATAAGGAAAACATCCTGTTTAGGGTAGTGTGGTGAAAAGAGCACAGGGCCTTGGAGATGAATAAGCTTGTTTTCAGGGCCTACTCTGTCACAGAAAATTGTGTGACCGTCCATCAATAAGATGTCTCACTCAGATGACAAAACTGGTAGAAAAATGAGATGTGACATAGAGCTATGGAAAGATCTTTAAGATGCAAACTTTTCTACAAATACTAACTGTGTACCACAGGGATCCCATGGAAACTTATGCTTTATACATGGCTTTTGAAAATGCCTTAGAAAATCCACACTTTCCAATTGCGTTTTCTTGCATCCACTCTAGTTTCACCAAAATAAATCTTCTAATTGATTTGTCTTAAAGGTCTGGACACATTCACTGTCTGACCCTTTTATCTCTGTATTTCACAAATCCTCCCTTGTCTTCTCACCTGCCACTAATATATTCCAGATACTGTAATGACCTGAGACACACCCATTTAGTCAGAACATTAGAGATGCTGACCTTAATTCAGTTTTAATACTTCACAATAATTATCATCATTCTTTTCTGTCAGTGTAAGAATTCTTTAGAGTATAAGAACATTCAGCTCCCAATTACCCACTGCCCTTTTATACCTAAATAAATAGTTGTCAACTAGGTTTTCTTTCTTAGTGACAGTTAAAGTTTTATAAGACATATGGTCTCATTAGACTGGGAGATATTAAAGAGACCTTTTTCCTAACTAACTGGCAGTTCAGGATTTTTTTATGAAATATCATTAATAGATACAGCCAGAAATTCCGCATGGAAACTTCTTGCCTGAATTAATACCAATAAGTTTTCACAGTTGAATTCTGAAGAATGGGGTTCTCAGGAATTATATTGGGCCAAACATAGGAAAACAAACAACTGTTACCAACATTGCTCTACTTAAAAAATGTCCACTCATTTATCTCTTATTTTTCATTTAAACAGATTATGTTGAATACATCCCATAGTCTCAGAGCCTCAATAAAAAGAGTAGACCAAATATTGTAGAAAGACATCCAAAGCATAAGTGCATCATTTATGACCTTGGAAAAAGCCTATCTTGGGTTTTTTAGGGAACTGAGACCATTGCTTCCCCCATCAGGGTTTCCATTCAAAGGCAGACTGACAGCCTCCCTAAAGAGCTTTTTCATACTTTGATTTCTTTCTGTCACTGCCTCTCCCAGGCAGGAGTCATGCTCCCTCCTCTTGACTGTTAAGGTTATTATCTTTGAATGCTACAAAGTCTTACCTGTAGAATCCATATATCCTGTGAGAATTTCTCTAATAGATACCCTGTGGGGATAGGAGGTAAGGAAAAAAAAAAAAAGGAAAGGAGCTGGTATATATAAAAATTATCTCTTTCATAGGAGATTAAGTTCAGATTAAGTTATATCTGGACTTAATGAACATGAAGATTTCAGTTCATTCAAACTGACAGAACCTTCCACTGTCCCATTTTTAGTATGCTAATAACTAATTATATTATCTTTATGGAAAACAAAGAAGCATTTGCAGTTTGATAAGACAAATTTGTTGTGTTTGTAGAGTTTTCAGATAGTTAATCATGCTTAGACTTAGCTATGGTCTTTTAAATATTGCATGCACAATAACATGAAATGAGCAGAAGGTAGCTAATCCAGCCAGCCAATTAACTCTACCCAGATGCTACACCCAGATGCACTGAAAATTACTTTGAAAAAAATTAAGACAGAAATAACAAACCAGGGAAGAATATTTTGTGGCAGATGATGTATAGAATAAAATCCATGTTGGATTACTTAAACCTGAACCATTTGTATTTAATACAATATTTATATTAGCATAACATTGTCAGGCAAAAGATTTTTTTTTTTTTTTTTGCCTAAACTATCTGCTGTTTTCCACTGAAGTATATACACATGTAAAATGATTTGAGCTTACAAAATATTATTTGTATTTGTTCTATCAATCTATAAAACACATGTTACATGCTTTCCAAACATTATTTTCTCTGTTCCAACAAATTAGAAATGTATCCTATCACTTGTGCTTGCTTGAACATTCCTTCCTCCCAGTAAGATCAGTAATATGCCATCAAACTAACATATGCCTTCCATTTCATTTGAAGTACATTTGTTCCTTGATAATTCCAATCTTCATATTATTTTATATTAATAAGCAGACAGGGAAGGGAAAAAATCTTTTCAAATGACTTTTAGTTAGGAAAACACACCCTTCTTACATAATGGAAAGTATGAACACACCCAACTTCAGAACTATGTCATATCTCCTCTATATGTCTTACAGTTAAAACAGTGAATATTCAATAACTATTTTTGAATAAAAGAACAAAAAGAAAAATGTTAATAAATATTACATCTGTAACTTATCTATTAATAATTGTTTTAAATCATGATTAATTAAATAAGAAAATATTCATAATTAAGCATTAATTAAACAAAGCAACATGGATAAATCTAGGGACCCAAAACCTCAAGTTGGGACAAATGTACAAAACAAATACAATCATATAATTACTCTTTGTCTGTGTTCCTCCTGCAAATATGCACACGCACACACTTACACACATCGCATACACTGAGCAAGGGAGAAAAGACAGAGACTAGGATCAACTAAGAAGAAATAATATCACAGCTCTAAAAATTACTTTAACTGGGAATAATATTAAAGTTATTTTTATTTTTTCTCTTTATAGTTATTTTCTGAGGTTTGTAGAGTAAGGATTGTTTGAAAGAGCCAAGAGGCAACATTTCAGGTAGTGGAAATACTCTGTTTTAATTTTAGTCAAGGTTATAATGAAGTATAAATTTTTCATAATTCATACTACATTTTTAAATGGGTGTATTTTATATAAATTATACATCAATACAAACAATATCTTAAGAAAATAATTTAACAAAAAAGAATTGAGCAAACACTTCAAAAAACGAAGGTATTCAAGTATCCAATTATTACACGAAAAAGTGCTCAATATCATTAATCATGAGAAAGAGACACATTAAACCTGCAATAACATACTGGCATTCATCCATACACATGGGTAAAAGTCTGACAACACTACGTTGGTCAATTGAGCAGCTGGAACTTTTGTATATCACTAGGAGGATTAGAAAAAATGTCAAACACCTTGGAAAACTGTTCCGCAGTTTCTTATATTAGCAACAACTACCCTGTGATTGAGCAATTTCACTCCTACATAGTCCCAAAAGAAATATAAAAATAAGTTCCCAAAAAAATACTGTTAAAAAATATTTATAGATCCAATTATTCAAAGTGTCCAAGAATTTGAAGAATGAATAGAAAATCGTGGTATATTCACAAAATGGAACATTTTTCACCAATAAAAATCCCACTGTACATAACAAAGTAGGTAAATATCAAATATTTGTTGAAATATCAAAACTTGCACTTAAGATCTGTGCATTCATATCATCTAACAGAAATTTTAACTCAATAGGAAATATACATGTTCTGTATTTAAAAACTATTTTTCAAAAAACTGAATAAATAAAAGATGTAACAAATGGACAGGCATACCATATCCTTGTTAAAGAAGATCAAAGTACATAAAGATAGCAATTAGTTATAAATAAAGTTTACATACAATAGACTAGCCTTACTGGATATTTTAAGTTATAATTCTTTAATAATTAAAAACAACATGATATCAGTCACATGAATAAAAAGTCAGATTAATGGATCAAGAAGAAAGTCTCAAAAAAGACACAAAACATACATAAGAACTTAGGATAAAAATAATATTACCATTTAAAATGAATAAGGGAAAATGGACTTTTCAATAAATATGGTTGCAACAACTAACTAGCCAGATGGAAAAATAAATTTTGATTTATAGTTTATACCAAAATATAATCCCAGTCTGGTAACAGATTTGATGTAACATATAAAAGCATAAAAGCACTAAAACGAATCTTAAGACAATTGTCCTATAACCTCAAATTAGAGAAAACTTCTAAAGATGACATAAAACATAGAAGTTACAATAGAAAATAATGCTAAATTTAAGTTCAAAATATATATTCTGTTTATACATAATTTAAAAATAATGAAAACAAAAATGTCAAATGCAAATAGATGGAGTAAGGGAAGAATTATTTACAAAACATGGCTCACCAGAAAAAAAGTGAATACAACAAGCTTTTATACATAAAAAATACTCTCATAAGATAAACTTAAAACCCAATTGATATGTCATTTTTCACTTAGAGTAAGTTTCAATTTTGATAACACACCACTAGAGGTATTGGTAAAAGTCATTCTTCTACATGAATAGAAAGAAAATAAATTGGTACAATCCTATCAAAGACACTATAGCGACGTCACTAAAAACTGTAGAGGCAATCAACTTTTGACCTGGCACTATCACTTCCAAGAATTATCTTAAAGATATAATCACATATATGTAAAGTGGTGGAAGTGCAAATTATACTTAATTCCTGATGCAATACTCTTCCAAAGTTTTTTCTAAGATGTATGGAAAGGAAGCCAGCCCACCTATAATCTGGCCCTCTTCTTCAACCTATTCTCGAACAAAGTAAAAGAAAATTGTATTCACTATCCTACAGGAGAATTAAGCTTACCTGGTATTCACCCACTGGGAAATAAAGAATATATATCTTAAAAATATTATCTATTATCAATTTAATATTAATATTAGCATAGATACGGTACTTTAAAGTTACTATATGGTTTTAGCTACATAATTTTGTATGCCTCAATGAAAATCTGTAAGATAATAGTATATATAGCACAGATGAGTAAATGGAGTGTCAGAACATAGAAATGAATTATCTAAAGATACAAAGCTAAGTAAACAACCTTAGAATTGAAGTATATTTTTTTATTCAAAGTCAGGAGATATTTCTCCACAAAGTTTATGTATCCCAGATACATTTCAACATGTCATCTTGATCAGCTATATATTATTTACTTAGAAATACTGACAATAATGTCTACATGATAATAGACACTATATAAAATGATAGATTATGAAGATATAATTGTATAATGCTATATAAAATGATAGATTATGAAGATATAATTGTATAATGCTAAAATATTGTCATAAATCTTCCATAGTTATTGAGAGCCCTATGAGGAAATAGCCTTCTTCCTCAAAATTTGAAGAAAATTCTTCAAAGTCCCTTTCTCATAGGGCTCTTGATAACTACAGAAAATCAGTTAGCATTTTCAGGTCACTAATGAGGTAAACAGAGGATAGAATTTGCCAAATCTTGGAGTAGGGCCTAACTTTACTAACATAAACAAATGCACAAACAAAAACACTGATCCCAAAATTTCCTAATTTTCAGTTAAATCGATATGGAATAACCTGATCAACAGAGCAGTATTGATCTTCTCTTTTCTCTATTTTCAAAAAACATTTGATAGACAAATCATTTAGATGGAAAAATTCCATAATAAACCAACTTTACCATTAGCCATGATATCCATTTCTTTCTCTTTCAAATAAAGAAACATATTTATATGTTAACAAAAATAATAGATTGATTTTAAGCAGAAAAAGTAATTGATGATTATTTTTTAAACTTTTTCAATCATTTTTTATCACAAAAGCCGCTTAGCAGGGACTTTATAAACATTAAGTTTCATCAACCTTCTTGGTTGCCGCATATAAGTAACTAAATTCATTTTATGTAAAACAAGTTTCAATCTGAAGTATGCTTCTCTCCCTGTGCCCTCTGTAATACTGTCGAATACTCCCAAAGAAAGAGATGATAAAGTAGCTTGATTTCTGATATATTCTAGATCTGTACTGTCTGAGCCACCTGGAAGGTGGAGAATGTATAGGGAGGATATCATGAGGGAACACAAGGGCTTACTGGTCAAGTGCTTACTACAGAGAAAGTATTTTTCCTTGTTTTTGCGTTTATTTAAAGATTAATGTTATTAACAACTTTGATTTTTTTTTTTTAAGTCAGGAATAAACGCTTCTAGTTTCCCTATCAGAGTGTATTTCATAGTAACAAACCGGCACTCATTGATCTTACATTTTAAAATGTCCTTTCTGCCCCTTTTTCTAAGGGTATATAGTAATGCAGAAGGCAATTGTAGTTGAAGAAGTAGGCAGATTAGTGCAATTACATTTTTAAAAAGGTCTCAATATTTTGTTATAAATTTTCAGTCTCAGAATCTCTTGAAAGTACTGTTCCTCCTTTTGTTGTCAATGATAGTTACTTTATTTCCCATACTTTCCTATGAACACCTGATGGAGTAATTAAACCAGAAAAGGTTAAATAAATATTCTGTGTTCAATTACTATTTCTCAATTCCTTGGAATGAAATGAAATTCTAACTTGAGAATCATAAATTTAATAACTCCAGGGTATTCCAAAATGCCACACAGGAAAAGAAAAAGAAAAAGTCTGCATTGCTTCCTGAAACCCAAGCAGGGCCTCCTAATGATATGGTTAGAAAAAGCCATGGGTTCAATTTCTAAAAACCAAGTTAGTTATACTAGGGTTATGCCAAACCTTTTAATCTTCACAATGATCCACTTTGTTGAAAAATGGGGATTTAGTGGGACAGTATCTGAATTGTATAAATCCTTCCCCTACTTCAAAAAATAGCTAAAGTAAATAATATTCATGGTAGTGGGCCAGTGACATGATTTTTGTTTGAGAAACGTATAAATACATGTTATTTGGCAAACATATCCTTTCTATTGAGGAAGAGAATCGTATGTCTATTTGCTGAGGCTAAAGCAATCTGAAATCCAATTTGTCTGCTATGGATCTGCTTTAGAGCATGTACGCAAACATCTTTAGGCTAGAATAAAGATTTATTTCAGTGTGCTTCCAGCTAACTCATTTTCTTTCTTTTGGCAAATTCCAGTTTTACATTGGTTTTCTGAAAATAACTGGGATGCAAAAATTAGTGTTTATTTGGGTAGTGAATCGACTATCGGTTTGAAAATAAATGGCCTATTTTTTCTTGTTAAAATGTTCACAAATCTATACAGTAAAAAGCATTCACAGGTCTGTGGGTAGATGGTAAATCCCCTGTGAAATCTCAGTTTAAAACGTGACTTTTCTCAAAATAATAATGAAGCTATAAAAGTTCAAAAGAGAAACACTTTTGAATGTTATTTTAAAATCAGAAATGAATAGAGGCTATCAAATCTTCAGTTTTGTTTTGTCTTCCATTAGACATAGACCATCTCTATTAAAAAAAAGTCAAACATTGAAACTTCATTTAATTATAGACTTTAGTATTTTAATTTGGTGTTTGCTTGTTTGTGCATTTAATGAGGGCAGTTGAAATCCGCTAGCAAAGAAGTCAGAAGGTCAATGTCACTGGGAGAAAGATATGGAAGGCTGAATGAAACCTCACTTAGGGGTTTTCCAGCAGGAGAAACAAAGGAAGGCAAGAAGAACAGAAAGAAGAGCAAGGCAAAATCACCACGAATGACGGGAACGGAACCTCTAGGCTTCTGCCTGGGGAGAAATGTTCTACCAGAAGTATGCAAGGAAGGAAGTCAAATGCACTTAGAAAGAACAATGAGAAAAATGCACAGAGAGAAAACGTTGAGGACATTAAGCAGCACATCAGGCACACTGAAGGTTTTCACCGCAACATGCTTTTTATGCATGGGCTATGACAATCTTGGACAAGACGCTCAAACTCTCTGAGCCTCAACAGCCTCGTTTGTAAAATGGGTATAAAACGAGCCATCCAGGGGCACCTGGGTGGCTCAGTGGGTTAAGCCTCTGCCTTCGGCTTAGGTCCATGATCCCAGGGTACTGGGATCGAGCCCCACATGGGGCTCTCTGCTCAGCAGGGAACCTGCTTCCCGCACCCCCCACCCCCCCTCCACCTGCCTCTCTGCCTATTTGTGATCTCTGTCAAATAAATAAATAAATAAATAAAATCTTTTAAAAAAATAAAAAGAGCCATCTAGAGGGTATGGCTAGCACTGCTACTAGGATCAAAAGAGAGGGCAAAAAACGAAATAACATTGCCTGCTTTCACTGGTGTCATTGGTAGTTAAGTCTCTCTCCTCTCTCCTCCTTCGTCGCTGAGAAGTTTCTTCAGTTCCCTTCTGTTTCTGTTTGTCAATTTATACCTCTCATACACATGATCTCATGTTTGACAACATTCATTTTCACTCCATTTTCCTTACCCATACTTCTATTTTATTTTGTTTAGATGTATTTTTTTTTTTTTTCTTGGAGAGTGAGACAGCAAGAGCGTGTGAGCAGGGGGAGGGACAGAAGGAGAGAGAGAGAGAATCCTCAAGCTGACTCCCCATTGAATGCAGAGCCCATGGGGGCTGGACCCCAGGACCCTGAAACCATGATCTGAGCATAACCAAGGTCAGAGGCTTAACGACTGAGCCACCCAGGCTTCCCAAGCCATCCATACTTTTAGAACAGACAGTTTTTCCAAATCTGTGATCATAAATTGGTAGCAGAATTCCCTCGAGGTTTGCTGTAAGTGGACTGCATGTATTCATCCCCAAACTACTGAATCCACACTTCTGCAACAATACGCTTTCATAACCAGTCCTCGGATTGATTTCACTGCAGTTTGGAAGCACAGCTGACTGTCTGACCTATCCTTTGACCTGTCTGACCTAATCTGCCTAATGACCTCTGAAGTAACCACTCTGAAATGACTTCACAATAGATGACTTTTGGACCTTTTGTTGCAAATTCCAGCATGCGGACTGTTCTTCGCTCTTTTTAGAACTTTCATGTGAGCAACCTGGCTGCAGGCCAAAATAAGGATGTGTGATTCTTCAGACCTGAAGGCAGGCAGTCACTAAAACTTTACCCGAAAGGCCTCCCCCTCCAGAGTGCTGCCTCCTGCACCAGACTGGACGCCCAGCCAATGCACCGCCACTGGTTCTGGGGGGTGAGTTGTAGGCAAAGACTCAGTTCCCCTGGCGAGCCTCCATCTTCTGCTCATCTGCATTCCTCCTTATCTGGAAGCCCTTTAGTTGGGCGTTCCACTGAGGCTTTCTACTTAGGCACCTCTGCACCAACCTCAACCTAAGCTGAGGGAAGGGAAAGGTACATCTCTCTGTTCTGGCTTGGTACTCCGCACTTACCCACCACTCTTTCCCCTCTCCCTCCTTTTGGGCCCCCAGCTCTGCAAAACTGCTGGAGCCTTTTATTTGGAGCTCCCTCAGCAACTATAAGATCCTTACTTTTGTGTGGGTCTACCCACCCCCAAACTGGAGACCCTCAACCATGGGGAAAAATAGGATGCGAGTCAGAGCTTTTTCTGGTTTAACCTCCCTTCTATCACAGGAGGTGACTAAAGGCTTAACTGATACTTTCGTTTTTTGGCTAGTTGTTTTTAATTGACTACTCTGCCACCTCGCACCCCCGCACCCCCATTCTTTCTCTAGCTCAGCTGAGCTCCTGACATCTCCATGTTCCAACTTTCTTGCAACTTATCTGAAATCTGTTATTTAGTACTAGGGAGCATAGGATGGGGAATCTTTTTTTAGATTAATCCTTGTGGAACTCAACTGTTTTCACTCTTTGAACCCACCGTGGGCTGCCCACAGCTGCAGGAAAGACACCACCACCCCACCTCTGGAATGATAATTGGATCATCACTGGCCTCACCTGGGGACCTCCTACATTGCCAGCAGTCCTGTGACTTCTTCCTTAGTGCTGCTGTTTTTTTTGTTTTTTTAAGATTTTATTTATTTATTTGACAGACAGAGATCACAAGTAGGCAGAGAGGTAGGCAGAGAGGTAGGCAGAGAGGTAGGCAAAGGGAGAGGGAGAAGCAGGCTTCCTGCTGAGCAGAAAGCCCGATGTAGGGCTCGATCCCAGGACCCTGGGATCATGACCTGAGCCAAAGGCAGAGGCTTTAACCCACTAAGCCACCCAGGTGCCCCCTTAGTGCTGCTGTTTAACCCACTGGTTACCTGATTGTATTTTCAACCATATCCAGCTTCTGAACTCACTGTTTCCCCTGTCAGTCGGAGAAGTTTCTTTGATTCATAGCCCATAAGAACATTAGAACCGAGGGACAGAAACGTCCTCAAATTCCTGTCACTGATTTCAAAACCCATCTTTCCCCCTCTCTTCTCTTGTTTACTATGAAATCACCCTTCTATTTTCCTCATCTAATATCTTTATCTGTGCTTGCCTCATTATCTCCCACCTTCTCAAAGACTTTATTATACTGATTTTTCTTTCTCTTTCCGGTATTGACAAACCTCTTGCACTCTGCTGGCTGCTTCTCATTAACCTTTAAAATCCACAGGTTGCTCCCACTTTACAGTAGGAAACAAGAAGCTCCACATCGCCCCCTAGCCAATTCTTCCAACTACTTGAAAATGGTAGCCTACAGAGAGCTCTGCTCTCGCTGTCTAGTACTTGAACTGGTGCGGTTCTGGAAGTGACTTTTTAAATATTACTTAACTTTGATTAATTTCAGCTTCTATATCAATAAAAATAAATGGCTAGTGGCTATCATGTTGAACAAGCAGACCCAGATAAACATCGAAACTTAAATTTTAAAGCGTATCATGACAACATAGCTAGCAATGACAATAATATCTCAATATAAACAAAAGTTTTAAGACCAGACCTGTGACTGATATAAGAAAACCCACATCTACATTTTACAGTCTTCCATTTCCAGCAGACTGAGTTTCTTTATGAGTAATAACAACTGTTCCAGCTAAACTAACCCATAGAGGTGTTGAAACACCTTTAGTTTTAACTTAAATAAAATATTATCATTAGATATGGTATAATGATGAAAATAATTGTATATTATAGAACATTTCAATTACGGGAGAAAGTGCTAATGGACATCATTTGTTTACATTTTCTCTTTGTCAAAAATAATGCCATTTGGACATTCTTAGAGTAATGAACAAGTCATGACAAAGTCTTTTTTTGTTACATATCAAACTTGAACATTTTTGTGGGCACAGTAGACTTTGTATTTGCACTCACGTTTACCAATTCCACCATTAATTCAATACTGGTTGCAAATAATAAATAGAAAATTATTCTCAGATATATGTTAAAGATGTTAAAACTTCATAGTCAGTGTGATCTCCAGTGAAGCATTTTAGAACACATTTTCCTAATTGGCATACTTTTTAGAAGATTTTATTTCTTGAGTGAATTAGAGAGTGTGTGTGTGTGTGTGTGCGCGCGTGCGTGCACACGTGCACGCACACACATGCATGAGTGGGGGGAGGCGGAGAGGGAAAGCAAGAATCTCAAGCAGACTCCATACTGAGCATGGAACCTGACTTGGGCTCCATGTCATGACCCTGAGATTACGACCTGAGCCAAAATCAGGAGTTGAATGCTTAACCCACTGAGCCACCCAGGTGCTCCCGAATTAGAATACTTTATCTCTTTATTTATTCACTCAAAAATCTATAGTTCCTCTTGAAATGATCACTGAGTTCTATAATTACATTTTTCTCACCATGACTGCACTCTATGACTATTTTAAGTGCTGCGTGTACAGTGGTCTATATATACACATATATATACACACACATATATGCGAGTGTATATATATGCATATATGTATGTATATATATATATATATATATAGTGTGTGTGTGTGTGTGTGTATACTATGTCAGTTAAATGCTTGGCATTTCATGGAGCAGGGTAATCTATGAAAATTGTTATGAAAATAAGTGGAATTTAAATTGTGTTTTCTTAAAATATTTTTCTCTTTACTTGGTGTAGACAAGGGCAAGAATGTAAAGCATCAACAACTTACGTAAGTATCAAATAACAATTAATGCCCCTGCCTTTATTTCAGGTCACCACAAGTAAGTATCTTTCCAATTAGGTATACACACAAAAACAGTTGAAATTTAAAACATGCAGGCATCAATTTTAGAAGCTTCTTAATGTAGTTTTGTCCAATTCCATTAGCATATTGAGGCACATAGGTTCATATCAATTAATCCACACAATTGTAGTATATATAATAATTTAAAGGCAATGATTAAGGGTGGCAAGGGGCAGTGATTGGGACTCTGTGAGTCAGATTTCCTGGGTTGGAATCCTAGCTCCCACACTCCCTAGTCATATTCACTTAGCCAAGTTGGCTAAGTTCTCTGTGCATGCTTCATCTGTAAAATATGGGAAATGATCAGAGGATCCTTATGAAGATATGTTCATGTTTGTGAAAAATTTATAGCACAGTCCTCCAGCACCAATGCAGGCATTCTCCTAGATGCTGGGAATACTATGTACTATAAGCTGTTCTCCATGAGAATCACTTTAGCAAAGTTAAACAGTCTGCCCAAAGTTATGCCCCTGTCTGCCTCTTGGGCAACCTACATCAAATGTAGTCGTTGTGGTGGTACAAAAGGTCAGCCCCTTGCCTCCATGAGGCATCGCTGAAGAGCTATCCCTGTGGGAGACCATTCCACGGGATCTTCAGTGTCCTCACCTCCATGCTAATTACATCACCAATAAACTTCTCCCTCAGCCCACTCCAACTTTTCTTATTTTATAGGTGTTGTTTCTAAGATCTTTGAAATCCCTCCCACATAAATGCCCTCCAAGCCAATGTCTGTTTCAGAGTCTGTTTCCTCAAACCCAATGTAATCTACAATTGCTGCCAGAGGTGTTCCTATGAAGTACACTCTATAACATGGTTGTGGAGCTGAGTCCACTGACAATATTGAGGTGGCCAGGAAGAGCACATCTCTGACCTTAGAGGGAGTACTGACAGCCCCAACAGGCTGTAGCCGTGCAATTGCTAAATTTTCACCACTAGTGAACCGGAATGGGCCCATAATGGAAAGGAAAGCTCTGATGGTGCAATCACTCAAGCACTTTGGAGTTTCAGGGACCAACAATTCTAAGGAGCACAGAATGTGAATGCTGTCGTTGGCATTACTGCTGCATTGTAGAAACACAGTGTAAGGCTAAGAGTGGTTAATCACCAACCTAAAGCAAGGTGTGACAGTCAGAGGGCATGGAGGGGTATAAAAAAAATTCTCATCTCCAGCAGTCAGAAGATGAGAAAAACTGAGGATAAAGTAGAAGCGTAAAGCACTCCAGAAATAGTTTTTTCATATTCAAAACTGTAATCCAAGGACCTATTGAAGAATGAATGAGTCTTTGAAATTTTTTTTATTATTTTTTATTTATTTTTATTTTTTTAAAGATTTTATTTATTAATTTGACAGACAGAGATCACAAGTAGGCAGAGAAGCAGGCAAAGAGAGAGGGAGAAGCAGGCTCCCTGCTGAGCAGAGAGCCCGATGCGGGGCTCGATCCCAGGACCCTGGGATCATGACCCGAGCCGAAGGCAGAGGCTTTAACCCACTGAGCCACCCAGGCTCCCCTGAGTCTTTGAAATTTGAAATGGAAATATCTGGATTAGATGGATGCTCTTGAACACTTTGAAACCTCAGATCACTCAGAAACATCTGAGCCTGAACAAGTGGCCAACTCCTATCTGATAAGAGTTTACTCTCCTTTCTTGCTTGAAGAGGACACAGAAGGCCCTCCCTTGTACAGTAAGTATGCTCCCCCTCAAGACTTTCTCCACCTCCCTTCCTGGCCATCAAGCCATAGTAAGTGCCAAGATATGACATAAACTGACAAAGAAAGTGTTAGACCTACTTAAAGGAGAGACGGATTGTACCCCATAAGACACAGAGGACTGAGCCAACATTTATGGCAGGAGCTGTGAGCATCTGCATGGAATGGGATCTTTTTTTTTTTTTTTTTTTTTTTAATAATTTTTTTTATTTTTTATAAACATATATTTTTATCCCCAGGGGTACAGGTCTGTGAATCACCAGGTTTACACACTTCACAGCACTCACCAAATCACATGCCCTCCCCAATGTCCATAATCCCAACCCCTTCTCCCAAACCCCCTCCCCTCGGCAACCCTCAGTTTGTTTTGTGAGATTAAAAGTCACTTATGGTTTGTCTCCCTCCCAATCCCATCCTGTTTCATTTATTCTTCTTCTACCCACTTAAGCCTCCATGTTGCATCACCACTTCCTCATATCAGGGAGATCATATGATAGTTGTCTTTCTCTGCTTGACTTATTTCGCTAAGCATGATACGCTCTAGTTCCATCCATGTTGTTGCAAATGGCAAGATTTCATTTCTTTTGATGGCTGCATAGTATTCCATTGTGTATATATACCACATCTTCTTGATCCATTCATCTGTTGATGGACATCTAGGTTCTTTCCATAGTTTGGCTATTGTGGACATTGCTGCTATAAACATTCGAGTGCATGTGCCCCTTTGGATCACTACATTTGTATCTTTAGGGTAAATACCCAATAGTGCAATTGCTGGGTCATAGGGCAGTTCTATTTTCAACATTTTGAGGAACCTCCATGCTGTTTTCCAGAGTGGCTGCACCAGCTTGCATTCCCACCAACAGTGTAGGAGGGTTCCCCTTTCTCCGCATCCTCGCCAGCATCTGTCATTTCCTGACTTGTTGATTTTAGCCATTCTGACTGGTGTGAGGTGATATCTCATTGTGGTTTTGATTTGTATTTCCCTGATGCCGAGTGATATGGAGCACTTTTTCATGTGTCTGTTCGCCATCTGGATGTCTTCTTTGCAGAAATGTCTGTTCATGTCTTCTGCCCATTTCTTGATTGGATTATTTGTTCTTTGGGTGTTGAGTTTGCTAAGTTCTTTATAGATTCTGGACACTAGTCCTTTATCTGATATGTCGTTTGCAAATATCTTCTCCCATTCTGTCAGTTGTCTTTTGATTTTGTTAACTGTTTCCTTTGCTGTGCAAAAGCTTTTGATCTTGATGAAATCCCAGTAGTTCATTTTTTCCCTTGCTTCCCTTGCCTTTTGCGTTGTTCGTAGGAAGATGTTGCTGCGGCAGAGGTCGAAGAGGTTGCTGCCCGTGTTCTCCTCAAGGATTTTGATGGATTCCTTTCGTACATTGAGGTCCTTCATCCATTTTGAGTCTATTTTTGTGTGTGGTGTAAGGAAATGGTCCAATTTCATTTTTCTGCATGTGGCTGTCCAATTTTCCCAGCACCATTTATTGAAAAGGCTGTCTTTTTCCATTGGACATTCTTTCCTGCTTTGTCGAAGATTAGTTGACCATAGATTTGAGGGTCTGTTTCTGGGCTCTCTATTCTGTTCCATTGATCTATGTGTCTGTTTTTGTGCCAGTACCATGCTGTCTTGATGATGACAGCTTTGTAATAGAGCTTGAAGTCCGGAATTGTGATGCCACCAACGTTGGCTTTCTTTTTCAATATCCCTTTGGCTATTCGAGGTCTTTTCTAGTTCCATATAAATTTTAGAATTATTTGTTCCATTTCTTTGAAAAAGATGGATGGTACTTTGATAGGAATTGCATTAAATGTGTAGATTGCTTTAGATAGCATAGACATTTTCACAATATTTATTTTTCCAATCCAGGAGCATGGAACATTTTTCCATTTCTTTGTGTCTTCCTCAATTTCTTTCATGAGTACTTTATAGTTTTCTGAGTATAGATTCTGTGTCTCTTTGGTTAGGTTTATTCCTCGGTATCTTATGGTTTTGGATGCAATTGTAAATGGGATTGACTCCTTAATATCTCTTTCTTCTGTCTTGCTGTTGGTGTAGAGAAATGCAACTGATTTCTGTGCATTGATTTTATATCCTGACACTTTATTGAATTCCTGTATAAGTTCTAGCAGTTTTGGAGTGGAGTCTTTTGGGTTTTCCACATATAGTATCATATCATCTGCGAAGAGTGATAATTTGACTTCTTCTTTGCCGATTTGGATGCCTTTAATTTCCTTTTGTTGTCTGATTGCTGAGGCTAGGACCTCTAGTACGATGTTGAATAGCAGTGGTGATAATGGACATCCCTGCCGTGTTCCTGACCTTAGAGGAAAAGCTTTCAGTTTTTCTCCATTGAGAATGATATTTGCGGTGGGTTTTTCATAGATGGCTTTGATGATATTGAGGTATGTGCCCTCTATTCCTACACTTTGAAGAGTTTTGATCAGGAAGGGATGTTGTACTTTGTCAAATGCTTTTTCAGCATCTATTGAGAGTATCATATGGTTCTTGTTCTTTCTTTTATTGATGTGTTGTATCACATTGACTGATTTGCGGATGTTGAACCAACCTTGCAGCCCTGGAATAAATCCCACTTGGTCGTGGTGAATAATCTTTTTAATGTACTGTTGAATCCTATTGGCTAGTATTTTGTTGAGTATTTTTGCATCTGTGTTCATCAAGGATATCGGTCTATAGCTCTCTTTTTTGGTGGGATCCTTGTCTGGTTTTGGGATCAAGGTGATGCTAGCTTCATAAAATGAGTTTGGAAGTTTTCCTTCCATTTCTATTTTTTGGAACAGTTTCAGGAGAATAGGAATTAGTTCTTCTTTAAATGTTTGGTAGAATTCCCCCGGGAAGCCGTCTGGCCCTGGGCTTTTGTTTGTTTGGAGATTTTTAATGACTGTTTCAATCTCCTTACTGGTTATGGGTCTGTTCAGGCTTTCTATTTCTTCATGGTTCAGTTGTGGTAGTTTATATGTTTCTAGGAATGCATCCATTTCTTCCAGATTGTCAAATTTATTGCCGTAGAGTTGCTCATAGTATGTTCTTATAATAGTTTGTATTTCTTTGGTGTTAGTTGTGATCTCTCCTCTTTCATTCATGATTTTATTTATTTGGGTCCTTTCTCTTTTCTTTTTGATAAGTCGGGCCAGGGTTTTATCAATTTTATTAATTCTTTCAAAGAACCAGCTCCTAGTTTCGTTGATTTGTTCTATTGTTTTTTTGGTTTCTATTTCATTGATTTCTGCTCTGATCTTTATGATTTCTCTTCTCCTGCTGGGCTTAGGGTTTCTTTCTTGTTCTTTCTCCAGCTCCTTTAGGTGTAGGGTTAGGTTGTGTACCTGAGACCTTTCTTGTTTCTTGAGAAAGGCTTGTACCGCTATATATTTTCCTCTCAGGACTGCCTTTGTTGTGTCCCACAGATTTTGAACCGTTGTATTTTCATTATCATTTGTTTCCATGATTTTTTTCAATTCTTCTTTAATTTCCCGGTTGACCCATTCATTCTTTAGAAGGATACTGTTTAGTCTCCATGTATTTGGGTTCTTTCCAAACTTCCTTTTGTGGTTGAGTTCTAGCTTTAGAGCATTGTGGTCTGAAAATATGCAGGGAATGATCCCAATCTTTTGATACCGGTTGAGTCCTGATTTAGGACCGAGGATGTGATCTATTCTGGAGAATGTTCCATGTGCACTAGAGAAGAATGTGTATTCTGTTGCTTTGGGATGAAATGTTCTGAATATATCTGTGATGTCCATCTGGTCCAGTGTGTCGTTTAAGGCCTTTATTTCCTTGCTGATCTTTTGCTTGGATGACCTGTCCATTTCAGTCAGGGGAGTGTTAAAGTCCCCTACTATTATTGTATTATTGTTGATGTGTTTCTTTGATTTTGTTATTAATTGGTTTATATAGTTGGCTGCTCCCACATTGGGGGCATAGATATTTAAAATTGTTAAATCTTCTTGTTGGACAGACCCTTTGAGTATGATATAGTGTCCTTCCTCATCTCTTATTATAGTCTTTGGCTTAAAATCTAATTGATCTGATATAAGGATTGCCACTCCTGCTTTCTTCTGATGTCCATTAGCATGGTAAATTCTTTTCCACCCCCTCACTTTAAATCTGGAGGTGTCTTCGGGCTTAAAATGTGTTTCTTGGAGGCAACATATAGATGGGTTTTGTTTTTTAATCCATTCTGATACCCTGTGTCTTTTGACAGGGGCATTTAGCCCATTCACATTCAGGGTAAGTATTGAGAGATATGAATTTAGTGCCATTGTATTGCCTGTAAGGTGACTGTTACTGTATATGGTCTCTGTTCCTTTCTGATCTACCACTTGTAGGCTCTCTCTTTGCTTAGAGGACCCCTTTCAATATTTCCTGTAGAGCTGGTTTGGTATTTGCAAATTCTTTCAGTTGTTGTTTGTCCTGGAAGCTTTTAATCTCTCCTTCTATTTTCAATGATAGCCTAGCTGGATATAGTATTCTTGGCTGCATGTTTTTCTCGTTTAGTGCTCTGAAAATATCATGCCAGCTCTTTCTGGCCTGCCAGGTCTCTGTGGATAAGTCAGCTGCCAATCTAATATTTTTACCATTGTATGTTACAGACTTCTTTTCCCGGGCTGCTTTCAGGATTTTCTCTTTGTCATTGAGACTTGTAAATTTTACTATTAGGTGACGGGGTGTGGGCCTATTCTTATTGATTTTGAGGGGCGTTCTCTGAACCTCCTGAATTTTGATGCTCGTTCCCTTTGCCATATTGGGGAAATTCTCCCCAATAATTCTCTCCAGTATACCTTCTGCTCCCCTCTCACTTTCTTCTTCTTCTGGAATCCCAATTATTCTAATGTTGTTTCGTCTTATGGTGTCACTTATCTCTCGAATTCTCCCCTCGTGGTCCAGTAGCTGTTTGTCCCTCTTTTGCTCAGCTTCTTTATTCTCTGTCATTTGGTCTTCTATATCACTAATTCTTTCTTCTGCCTCATTTATCCTAGCAGTTAGAGCCTCCATTTTTGATTGCACCTCATTAATAGCTTTTTTGATTTCACCTTGGTTAGATTTTAGTTCTTTTATTTCTTCAGAAAGGGCTTTTATATCTCTCGAGAGGGTTTCTCTAATATCTTCCATGCCTTTTTCGAGCCCGGCTAGAGCCTTGAGAATTGTCATTCTGAACTCTAGATCTGACATATTACCGATGTCTGTATTGATTAGGTCCCTAGCCTTCGGTACTGCCTCTTGTTCTTTTTTTTGTGTTGAATTTTTATGTCTTGTCATTTTGTCCAGATAAGAGTAAATGAAGGGGCAAGTAAAATACTAAAAGGGTGGCAACAACCCCAGGAAAATATGCTTTAACCAAATTAGAAGAGATCCAAAATCGTGAGTGGGGAGAAAGGGGATAAAAAGAGGTTCAAAAAGGAAGAAAGAAAAAAAAAACAAAAAGAAAAGAAAAAAAAAAGAAAAAAAAAGAAAAGAATTTTTAAAAAAAGAAAACACCTAAGAAAAATGTAAAAAAGAAAAAATATATATATTAGATAAACTAGTAAAAAATCGTTAAAAAAGAAAAAGGTAACAGTTAAAAAAAAAATTTTACCCAAAGGCGAGAAAAAAAAAAAAAGAAAAAGAAAAAATTAAATTAACTGCAAGACTAAAAAAAATCACAGGAAAAAAGCCATGAGTTCCGTGTTTGGCTTTCTCCTCCTCTGGAATTCTGCTGCTCTACTTGGTATTGAAACCGCACTCCTTGGTAGGTGAACTTGGTCTCGGCTGGATTTCTTGTTGATCTTCTGGGGGAGGGGCCTGGTGTAGTGATTCTCAAGTGTCTTTGCCCCAGGCGGAATTACACCGCCCTTACCCGGGGCTGGGGTGAGTAATCCACTCGGGTTTGCTTTCAGGAGCTTTTGTTACCTGAGCGCTTTCCGTAGAGTTCCGGAGGACGGGAATACAAATGGCGGCCTCCTGGTCTCCGGCCCGGAGGAGCCGAGAGCCCAGGGCCCCACTCCTCAGTGCGCCCTCAGAGAACAGCGCCCAGTTACTCCCGTCTGCCTGACCTCCGGCCGCGCTCCGAGCTCACCGAGCCTGCGACCGGTTCAAGGTAACACCGAGCTGCGAGCTTTCTGTTGGCTCTGTCTCTGTAGCCGGCTTTCCCATTCCAATACCTGCAAGCTCTGCGACACTCAGACACCCCCGATCCTTCTGTGACCCTGCGGACCTGAGGCCACGCTGACCCCGCGTGGGTTTCGCCCCGGTTTAGCCTCTGGAGCGATGTCCCTCAGCGGAACAGACTTTTAAAAGTCCTGATTTTGTGCACGGTTGCTCCGCTGCTTGCCGGGAGCCGGCCCCTCCCCCCGGGGTCTATCTTCCCGTCGCTTTGGATTCACTTCTCCGCCGGTCCTACCTTTCAGAAAGTGGTTGTTTTTCTGTTTCCAGAATTGCTGTTCTTCTTCTCTTCGATCTGCCGATGGATTTTCAGGTGTTTGCAATCTTTAGATAAGCTATCTAGCTGATCTCCGGCTAGCTGAAGCAGTCTCAGCTTGCTACTTCTCCGCCATCTTGACTCCTCCCCCTCGGAATGGGATCTTAAAAGCGATGAGTGCTGGAGGGAAGGGAAAGAAGTTAGATAAAGGAGAGTTTATTGATATTTTAACGACTTTTCGTTACTGTAAGATTTCACATGTTGGCAAGTATACAGAGAGATAGTATAAACTCATTGCTAGGGTAGCATTCTTAAAAAACGACAAATACCTATAGTTGATATTAAAAGGAATAGAAATGGATGAATTTCTTTAGCCAATGGTAAGATAAAAGGTAGAAAACTTCAAAGCATGCTGGGCTAGATATATCACACAATTCCAGAAATCTATGTCTGGGCCAGGGCCATAGAAGCACAGATAATACTCTGCTTATTAAAACGATGAAAATGCCCCAATGGGAGACGTCCCATCATCTTTGAGAAGCCTACAGAGACTGTCTCTATAGAGAAGATCTAAAGGCAAGAATTACAGAACTGGATTCCTTAATAGCGGTGGGAAAATAGGACCCTTAAATAAGCAAGATGGCACAATTATTTAAAGAGCAGGAAAGTTCAGAGTGGCAGCCAGGTCCCCCTTAGGGAGCCCAGAGACAATACAGAAGGAAAAGAGTATTGCTTTAATCTCTACATTTAAAATAAACAATCAGGAGGCTAAGGGCAGCTACTCCAGTAAGTAATGATTACTTTCCTAATTTCTAGATCCGAGCCAGTTTTTCAGAACTGGAACACAGTGCTTTAAGGAGAGATTGAGTCAACACAAGAACAGATATACTCTAACAAATGTTTCTGATAAGAGCTTTCCCCAGTCCTTCTCCCAAGGAACCAACAGCCACTTAATCAGGTAGCCATACACTGAAGAAAGGAGATCACCTAGACATTTCAAGGGCTGTTGGATTCAAGTTCTGAGTTGACAACATATCGTGCATTCTAAAGTATCATCATTCTCTCAACTGGGTGACAAGGTCCTATCAGGGCCAGATACTAGTAAAATCCTGGTCCAGATATGGCTTGAATTAAGTCCATGGACCCAATCCATGGTCCTTTCTCTAGCTCCCACACATAGAATTGGAATGAACCTACTTGGCAATTGACACACCATCATATTTCTTCCTTGGTCTATAAAATAAGAATGACCAGACTGGGGAAAGCCCAGGTGAAGTTTGTCCCACTTCTCCCTAGCTAAATATACGCACATGTGTAAAATACACACACACACACACACACACACACATTCTCAGATACACTGTCCAGGATTCATGCCACCCTTAAAGACCTAAAGGATATAAAAATATGTATCCTATCCACCCCTCCCCCCCAAAATAAAGGTAAGGAGGAATCTCAAAAATAACACTGGACTATCTAAACTCAAATAAGTGGTAATTATAATTTCAGTTTTAGTGCCAGATATTTTATCCCTGCTACAGCTACATAGCATGACCTCAATGTAATCATTGATCTGAAAAACTGCAGTATCGTCCAAACTCCCTCAGAAAGGATGCCCAAAGTAATACTTATTCATATGGAAGAGATTAAAAAATACATACTTATGCTCTTATACAGGGCTATCCTAACTCTCTTACCATCTACTATAATATAGTCCTGCACCTCGACTGATAAAGGGACCTGGATGACCTAGTCATTACATAGAACATCACTGTGGTTCACTGTATGGATAAAATTGTATTAAAAGGACTAGGTAAATAAGAAGAATACAGAAGGTCTTATAAAACAGATAAGCTCCATAGGGTGGGAGATAAATCCTATGAAAATTCCAGTGGTATTTTTAGGGATCTAGTGATCTGTGGTATACCATGGCATCCTCCCCAAAATAAAAGACAAACTACCACATTTTTCATCTTTCACCACACAGAACAAAGACCAATAGCTGGAAGCCATCCAGGTTCTCTTCCTCATTTGGAAATACTACCTTATCCCATCTACCAACGGACATGGAAAACTTCCCACTTTGAGTGAGGATCAGAAAAGGAAAATGCTGTGGAGTGAATTCAGGCTAAGTGCAAGCATCCTGCCACTTGGTCCATATGCTGATACCTATAGTACAGTCTTCACAGATGGAAAAAGACTGCATGTCTATTTTATGGTTGGCCCCAGTGAAAGAGTAACAACATAGACCATCTGCAACAGAGAAATGTACCGCCTTAGAAAAACAGCTCCTAGTTCTGTTTAAAGAAACGTAGCATCCAATTTAGCAGCCAGAAATAGCCAACATGTTTAATGATCTATCAGACCCAACAAGTCATAAGGTTGGGTGGTCCGAGCAGCAATTGATTGAAAACTACAGGGGAGGCATCCAGCACTAAGCATAAACAGAACCAGAATATACACATCATATGCATGAGCAGGTGCCCTAGACCCCCACACTCTCTACTACTGTTACACTGTTACTTGTTTTTACCTTGGATTAAGGGATGAACTCCCTTATAGTTAGAGAGACAAAGTAATGGAACAGCTTTCGCAAGGCATAACTGAAATGCCAGCTTGAAAATAACACAAAATGAGAATAATGCCCATCAAGCTGCAGGATGCATTCAGAAGCAATGATCATTCAATGGCCCCATGTTCACCGATATATAGAACACATGGGACCAGGGAGCAGAGGGTAGAAGGAAGCACGGCTTCGCTTACCATCACTCAGTGGTTGCTTGAGGAATTTGTGAAATTTTTATCCCCAGGCTTTGAGGGTTTAGAGATCCAGAGATCCAGTATCCCAGAGGAAGAAACACTCCCACCAGTAGATACAGCAAGGGTCCCAAATGCACAAAATCTTTAAAACTTGCAAAGAGGATTGTATATTGATTTTATTAATATTATACAAATACATAGTAATTATGAACACAAAATCATAGCAGGATCAGAGAGGTATGATCAGAAGATACAGTCTCAATATAACTATAATATTTTAACTATAATTTTTTATTACTTTAATATATATCTAAAGAAGACTGGCATATTTTAATATGTTGATAAAACTATTATACCCAATCTTGAAAAACAATGATATCATAGACAGATGAGCAGCTGGATGCTATACTATTGTAGTGGGGCTTGGAGAGATAGTCACATAGACCATATTGTGACTAATGCTACCGGGAGTTGTGTAGTGTGGTGATTCTATGTTCATTTCTGCATATTTGGAATATTTCATTATTAAATAAACACACAAAAAAACAAGTTTCATACAAGTTAAGTAATTTATCTATAATCACCCACATAGTCAAAAGAATTGCTCTCCCACTCAAGCTTGAATGAACCCATGGCTTGCAAACACAGGATAGATTAAAATACTAGAAATATTTTAATTAATGTTAGCTCCTATGTGGAACAATCATGACACTTTAATTTTGATTGCAACTGTATTCAGTAGGGATAATCTTATCCTGCTTCTCAATTAAAAACCTGGAAGACCCATCACTGGCCTTCTGGTGACTAAGATAATTTTAAAAGTCTGCTTATTACTCTTAGTCATTGAAAGTAATTTATTTCAGTAATTAGAATGCCTGCAGTAATCAGAATGCCAGTAAAAACTCTGAACTTGACTTAGCATGAGCTTCCTTCCAGCTACAGTGTTAAATTGTGTAAGTGGGGTGGGGGTAGTCTGACTCAGGCATGGCTGAGCGGGTTTGGGTTTTGATTTCCAAGATGGTGAAAGCAGATCTTTTCTCTCATGAACACTCCTAAGCTTTTGAAGATAGAGACTCCATCTTGAACTCCTCTCTTCTGCCGTTCCTATGACCTAGGCATATGACAGAGCTGGGCATCCAGCTGTAAACTCCATCTTCCTTCTGCAGAGATTTCCCCTTAGGCAGCCTTTATGGACAGATCCCAAGTGGATCACATGCAGGCTTTCTCTCCTGCACAGCATGGTATGGTCCATCAAAAGACTCAAGCAACACTTACTCCAGTAAACCTAAGAAGAGCCTGCAAATCACAACTGAACTCTTCTGGCTCCAGTACCAAAGAAGTTAACTCCTCCTTTTGATGAGATGTTGATTCACCAAGAAGGATGAAAAGTTCTGTCCTCATTGCACTTTGTCTTAATCAGATGTGGCTTAGTCTCTAGTCTTCATATGCAAGAAACACATTTCGAAGTTTTCCAAATGGTCCCCTTGAAGTCCCTTGACTGGGTTGGGGCCACAATGTAGTTTTTCCCTACTTCCCAATTTTGGTGGAATGTAGCGGAGAGATTAAGAGTACTGTAATGATTTTCTCCAAATGAACCTCCCTACCAGTCTTTTTGATTCCAACCCTTGACTCCATCCTTTATCTGGCTAGTGGTTACCCAAGGAGGGAACAAGCTTCTTGGGATCATTTCCTTTTTAAATCTGTATATGAGGAAGGAGCTGGTAATTCTATTCCTTCTCAGTGAAGAGAAATGAAAAGTCCAGTCTCTTCTTTTTGTTGGTGTTTTATCAATCTTTTAGAGACTATTGAAAATACAGGATAAACAAGGTTGTAGAGTTATGGCAACATATCTAGAAGGACATTTTCAAATTGTTTAGGAAAAAAAAAAAAACTATAGCAAGCCTTCAAACCAAGTTCTGCTCTTCAAACTTCTGGATATTTCTAAAAGTATCTCCAGAGTCACTTAAATTGTCCTGAAGCACATGGAAAAGAAAAAATAATAATCATTGAAATATGTCAGAATGTGGTGTTTGCTTTAAGAAATGACCTGTGTTAAGAACTATTCCAATTGTCCCAAAGTTTACCAAGATATTTTTAAAATAAACACAGTACATACAGAGGATTAAAAACTAAACTGTTCAGACTGGGGGAAAAAAAAAAGTTTTGCCCCTTCCACAGTCTCTTTTCAACGAGTTAATTTCTCTAAAGAAATCTTTATCTTTCCAGTAATGATATACACAATTCTGATTTATTTGTACAATTTTAAGTATACTAGATACAGTCTTTTGTGTCTTGTTTTTTGAGGGGGTCATCTTTTTTTATTCAGTTTTAACTGACATATAACATTATATAAGCTTCAGGTGTATAACATAATGCTCTTTTATTTGCATATATTATGAAAGCCTGGCTAAATCACCATACATAGTTATTTATTTATTTTTCTTAGGATGAGAACTTTTAAGACCTATGTTAGTAGCTTTCAAATATGCAATATAATATTATTAACTATAGTTACTATGCTGTATATTATATATATATGCTGTATATTATATCCCATGACTTATTTATTTTGATTGGAGTTCTTATTCACTTAATAATACACTTGGAAATTTTCCAACAACAGTATATAGGACTTTTTACTATCTTAAATAGCTGAATTCCAGGGACATAAAACATTTTATTTAAATAATGCTATGTTGATAATAATATAGATCATTTCCATTCTTTACTAAGTTGTAAAAAGCATCCTTGGACATGTATCATAGAAAACTTAAAAGAATATGCATGTGATAAATTTTTATCTGAATCGTTGGGTCAATAAGGACATGCATGTTAGCTTTTAATGAATATTGTCTAACTGCCTTCTAACCTGTGCATCAATTAATATTTCCACACTGGCCAATAGTAAAAGTTTCCCAAATTCTCACAGTAAGAATGTTATCAAATTTGTAAAATTAGTTTTTTCTGCAGAGAAAAATAATATCTATTTAATCATCTTTTCCCATATTTGTTGCCAACGTAGATTTGTTTTACTGTAAATCAAGAATTGACCTCGATGGTCTCTTTTTCTAGTGGTTGTTTATCTTTAAGAAAAAATTAGTCTGTAAGTCCCTTCTACAAAGTGCTAAAATTAGCCTTATCTATATAATTGCCCATGTATGACTTACAATTTTTTTCTCTCAACATGTCATTTTAAAGAATATTTTAGTATGCAGAAACTTTCTGAAGGATTTATTTAATTGATCTATCACTCCCTTAGCAAACACTATGATTTTATAATTTGTTTTGTTTTATATATTTGTTTTTATAATTTGTTTTATAATTTGTTTTTTCCTTGCCTTTAGTTTTTATATTTATTTGTGTTTGATAACACTTTTTGAATTTTAAATTCACACGTGCATAAATGGCAACACCTATTTTAACTGGGAAAGTCCATGCCTTTTGAAAGTTACAACTTTTAGGTATCTAAGTAAAGAAATACAAATATTAAGTGCATATAATACAAAGATTCATGTAGGTAATCTCATATAACCCTTTTCATAACATGTGGGTATAGTTTTACTATCCCTTTTTTTGTAAACGACGCAATTGAAGCTCAGAGAAGTAAAGCCATTGTCACGAAGTGCATATTGAGCCTATAGGTAGGTCTAACTGATACCAGTAACCATCAATTTTTCCTGGTGCCCAAAGTCTCAGCAAAATTCAACTTCCTTTGTATAGGAAATATTATGTCCTAGAGCTTTAAAAAAAAAAAAAAATTCACCTGCCACTTTATCCCAACAAAAAAATATTCTCAGAGTTAAAGGAATCTTATTATATACAAACAAAAAATGAATCCAAAAGCAAAGTCCTTGAACTCTAAGGCCAAATTTCCCAATTCTGACTTCCAAAATACATACTTAATAACCTAAACAATTATAAAAAGTAAGTATTATAATATCTATTGGGCAGAATATTTTCTGTGGTGTAAGTGTAAAATTTCCATTTAAAAAGTCAATTGTGGGGGTGCCTGAGTGGTTCAGTGGGTTAAGCCCCCACTTTCGGCTCAGGGCATGATCTCAGGGTCCTGGGATTGAGCCCCGCATCAGGCTCTCTGCTCATCAGGAAGCCTGCTTCCCAGCCCCCCACCCCCATTTCTGCCTGCCTCTCTTGTGATCTCTGTCTGTCAAATAAATAAATAAAATCTTTTTAAATAAATAAATAAAATAATGAAAAGTCAACTGTTCAGTGAGAGAACTGTGTTCAAAAGTAAACTCAACTTACCACACATATTCTATTTGTATTGAATCTTGACTTACATTTGATGAATCTTGACTTACATTTGATGATAATGTTGCCCCTTCTGGCTGAAAATGTGGTGATTCAAATCCTGCCATTCCCTTCTCCTAAAGTGATCTAAATTCTTAGGAGCTTCATTTACATTCTGGCAGTAAAACAATCATGTCTGTTCCATGTCACTTTCTCTCTTCTCACTGACCACCAGTGCAGAGTGGCTTATTAACCCAACAATACAGCTTCTGACTATTTCTGGTCATTGTAGTTTCCTGACATCTGCTATAACTGGATGAGAAGGGAGTGAAGGTATCTGCTATGGTCTCCTATTGCCTCCTGTAGCAAGGGCCATATATTCAGCACCTTTCTCATTCTGACCACAGACTTCTTTCTGATAGCCTCTCAGTATTTTTAAAGAGCTGTTTCTTAGCTTGTTTCTTGCTACATTGTCCTAAAGAAAACTGTGAGTCAGCCCATTGTTTGCTTGTTTGTTTTTTTAAGATTTTATTTTATGTATTTGAGACAGAGAAGAAGAGAGAGAACATAAGCAGGGCGAGAGGGGCAGAGGGAGAGAAAGAGTGAGAACCAGACTCCCCACTGAGCAGGAAACCCAGGACCCTGAGATCAGGACCTGAGCTGAAGGCAGGCACTTAACAAAATGAGCCACCCAGGTGCAAGATAACTGTGATTCAGACCATCTGACTAGATACTTACTCTTAACAATCGCTAGCATACTAATTAGTCACCATACTGGTTACAGAATTTGCCACAGAGCCTTTAGCTTTGAGACTCCCCAAATTATTGAGATTTCTACTATTTTTTTTTTTTATGTTTCCGCTAGATGGCTGTGGAGAAGTGGGGAAAGTGGGGATGCTTCCTGTTCTAGAAGCCACCATTTAAATCTCATTGTGCTTCTCCAGTTCCCCATTTCTTCCCACAAACAGGGAATCTGTATCTTTTGGAGGAGAAATAACTTCCCTCATCACCAAGCAGTTGTCCCTATTCTGTGGTTGATAGTTTAGACTTGAAGTTTGTAGTCTCTCTGGCTTTTGTTCTTTATTTTTAAAGTGATTTCAAAGACTCTTCTTTCGTAAACTGTCATCATAAGCTTTCAAGGATATTTTGGAAAATAAAGGAAGATTTTTTCTGCTTTTTCTCCATATATCTGCCTTCCTCCCGAGAACAGAATTACATGAATTATTGTTAGTGCCAGATGATACAGAAAGAGGCAATGACTACAGAGATATAGATGGAAGGTCTTAGGGATGGTGAAGACCCTCTTAATACTTTTACTATATACTCTTACACCAGTAAAAAGTGATAGTCAAGCTAGAGCAAGCCATCAAAGAGAAAAGAGGCTAAATCTAAATAGAATTGAATGTATCCCCTTTTCTTTCCTTGTAGAAAAGATTGTTCTGTAATGAATAATTTCCATGTTGCCACATGGAATCTACAGCAGTTTTGTACAGTTCATCATTTCTCCCTCCTGAGACATTCCCTTCATTTGGCTTCTGGTACTGCTCCTCTGTCTCTTCTAATTCTTCATCCTATAAAACTGAGGAATTTTCCACTAAATTTAACGTGTGGGACTTCTCCTCTTTGTTATTAACCACGGTTATCTCATTTGTCTTCATGACTTTAAATAATAGTAACACACTACTTGTTACCAACTATTGATTTCTAATTGGGAGAATTGAGGATTTCCTCATTTTATATGTACATGTATATATTCATATTACATGTATATGTGTATATATGTGCTATTACATATATGTGTTGTGTATATGATATCCTTCATTTACAATGTCTAAAAATAAACTCACTTCACACTGGACCAGATGGACATCACAGATATATTCAGAATATTTCATCCCAAAGCAACAGAATACACATTCTTCTCTAGTGCACATGGAACATTCTCCAGAATAGATCACATCCTCGGTCCTAAATCAGGACTCAACCGGTATCAAAAGATTGGGATCATTCCCTGCATATTTTCAGACCACAATGCTCTAAAGCTAGAACTCAACCACAAAAGGAAGTTTGGAAAGAACCCAAATACATGGAGACTAAACAGTATCCTTCTAAAGAATGAATGGGTCAACCGGGAAATTAAAGAAGAATTGAAAAAAATCATGGAAACAAATGATAATGAAAATACAACGGTTCAAAATCTGTGGGACACAACAAAGGCAGTCCTGAGAGGAAAATATATAGCGGCACAAGCCTTTCTCAAGAAACAAGAAAGGTCTCAGGTACACAACCTAACCCTACACCTAAAGGAGCTGGAGAAAGAACAAGAAAGAAACCCTAAGCCCAGCAGGAGAAGAGAAATCATAAAGATCAGAGCAGAAATCAATGAAATAGAAACCAAAAAAACAATAGAACAAATCAACGAAACTAGGAGCTGGTTCTTTGAAAGAATTAATAAAATTGATAAAACCCTGGCCCGACTTATCAAAAAGAAAAGAGAAAGGACCCAAATAAATAAAATCATGAATGAAAGAGGAGAGATCACAACTAACACCAAAGAAATACAAACTATTATAAGAACATACTATGAGCAACTCTACGGCAATAAATTTGACAATCTGGAAGAAATGGATGCATTCCTAGAAACATATAAACTACCACAACTGAACCAGGAAGAAATAGAAAGCCTGAACAGACCCATAACCAGTAAGGAGATTGAAACAGTCATTAAAAATCTCCAAACAAACAAAAGCCCAGGGCCAGACGGCTTCCCGGGGGAATTCTACCAAACATTTAAAGAAGAACTAATTCCTATTCTCCTGAAACTGTTCCAAAAAATAGAAATGGAAGGAAAACTTCCAAACTCATTTTATGAGGCCAGCATCACCTTGATCCCAAAACCAGACAAGGATCCCACCAAAAAAGAGAGCTATAGACCGATATCCTTGATGAACACAGATGCGAAAATACTCAACAAAATACTAGCCAATAGGATTCAACAGTACATTAAAAAGATTATTCACCACGACCAAGTGGGATTTATTCCAGGGCTGCAAGGTTGGTTCAACATCCGCAAATCAGTCAATGTGATACAACACATCAATAAAAGTAAGAACAAGAACCATATGATACTCTCAATAGATGCTGAAAAAGCATTTGACAAAGTACAACATCCCTTCCTGATCAAAACTCTTCAAAGTGTAGGGATAGAGGGCACATACCTCAATATCATCAAAGCCATCTATGAAAAACCCACCGCAAATATCATTCTCAATGGAGAAAAACTGAAAGCTTTTCCTCTAAGGTCAGGAACACGGCAGGGATGTCCATTATCACCACTGCTATTCAACATCGTACTAGAGGTCCTAGCCTCAGCAATCAGACAACAAAAGGAAATTAAAGGCATCCAAATCGGCAAAGAAGAAGTCAAATTATCACTCTTCGCAGATGATATGATACTATATGTGGAAAACCCAAAAGACTCCACTCCAAAACTGCTAGAACTTATACAGGAATTCAGTAAAGTGTCAGGATATAAAATCAATGCACAGAAATCAGTTGCATTTCTCTACACCAACAGCAAGACAGAAGAAAGAGATATTAAGGAGTCAATCCCATTTACAATTGCATCCAAAACCATAAGATACCTAGGAATAAACCTAACCAAAGAGACACAGAATCTATACTCAGAAAACTATAAAGTACTCATGAAAGAAATTGAGGAAGACACAAAGAAATGGAAAAATGTTCCATGCTCCTGGATTGGAAGAATAAATATTGTGAAAATGTCTATGCTACCTAAAGCAATCTACACATTTAATGCAATTCCTATCAAAGTACCATCCATCTTTTTCAAAGAAATGGAACAAATAATTCTAAAATTTATATGGAACCAGAAAAGACCTCGAATAGCCAAAGGGATATTGAAAAAGAAAGCCAACGTTGGTGGCATCACAATTCCGGACTTCAAGCTCTATTACAAAGCTGTCATCATCAAGACAGCATGGTACTGGCACAAAAACAGACACATAGATCAATGGAACAGAATAGAGAGCCCAGAAATAGACCCTCAAGTCTATGGTCAACTAATCTTCGACAAAACAGGAAAGAATGTCCAATGGAAAAAAGACAGCCTTTTCAATAAATGGTGCTGGGAAAATTGGACAGCCACATGCAGAAAAATGAAATTGGACCATTTCCTTACACCACACACAAAAATAGACTCAAAATGGATGAAGGACCTCAATGTACGAAAGGAATCCATCAAAATCCTTGAGGAGAACACGGGCAGCAACCTCTTCGACCTCTGCCGCAGCAACATCTTCCTAGGAACAACGCAAAAGGCAAGGGAAGCAAGGGAAAAAATGAACTACTGGGATTTCATCAAGATCAAAATCTTTTGCACAGCAAAGGAAACAGTTAACAAAATCAAAAGACAACTGACAGAATGGGAGAAGATATTTGCAAACGACATATCAGATAAAGGACTAGTGTCCAGAATCTATAAAGAACTTAGCAAACTCAACACCCAAAGAACAAATAATCCAATCAAGAAATGGGCAGAAGACATGAACAGACATTTCTGCAAAGAAGACATCCAGATGGCGAACAGACACATGAAAAAGTGCTCCATATCACTCGGCATCAGGGAAATACAAATCAAAACCACAATGAGATATCACCTCACACCAGTCAGAATGGCTAAAATCAACAAGTCAGGAAATGACAGATGCTGGCGAGGATGCGGAGAAAGGGGAACCCTCCTACACTGTTGGTGGGAATGCAAGCTGGTGCAGCCACTCTGGAAAACAGCATGGAGGTTCCTCAAAATGTTGAAAATAGAACTGCCCTATGACCCAGCAATTGCACTATTGGGTATTTACCCTAAAGATACAAATGTAGTGATCCAAAGGGACACATGCACCCGAATGTTTATAGCAGCAATGTCCACAATAGCCAAACTATGGAAAGAACCTAGATGTCCATCAACAGATGAATGGATCAAGAAGATGTGGTATATATACACAATGGAATACTATGCAGCCATCAAAAGAAATGAAATCTTGCCATTTGCAACAACGTGGATGGAACTAGAGCATATCATGCTTAGCGAAATAAGTCAAGCAGAGAAAGACAACTATCATATGATCTCCCTGATATGAGGAAGTGGTGATGCAACATGGAGGCTTAAGTGGGTAGAAGAATAAATGAAACAAGATGGGATTGGGAGGGAGACAAACCATAAGTGACTCTTAATCTCACAAAACAAACTGAGGGTTGCCGGGGGAAGGGGGTTGGGGAGAAGGGGGTGGGATTATGGACATTGGGGAGGGTATGTGATTTGGTGAGTGCTGTGAAGTGTGTAAACCTGGTGATTCACAGACCTGGGGATAAAAATATATGTTTATAAAAAAATATATGTTTATAAAAAAAAAATTAAAAAAAAAATTAAAAAAAATAAAAAATAAAAAAAATAAACTCACTTCTCTTAAACTATGTTCATCAGACAATCTCCCCATCTCAGGAATGGTAACTCAATTCTTCCTAGTCTACTTCAAACCAAAGTTTTTCTTTCACACCCTTTATCTGATCCAGTAATAAATTCTGTCAGCTCTACATTCAAAATATATTCATAATTTGGTCACTTCCCACCACCTCCACCAATACTACCTTTGCTTCAGCCACTATTACTTTACCTATATTATTAGAAATTACTAATTTACATTTTCATCTTATCTCCTCTTTGGTCTATTCTGCACATAACTTCAAGGGAAAACCTCCTGAAAAGAACATTTCACTTTGTCTTCAAAGCCCTTCATTAGCTTCCTATTTCCTTCAGAGGGGGAAAAAAAAAAAAGATAAATTTGTTTATAGACAACAAATAGGCCACATAAAATCAAGTGCCTGGTTCTCTCTCACATGATTTCTAACACACTTTCACTTAACTTGTTAATTAATCTCTAGCCACACAAGATATCTTGCTATTTTTTAAGCATGCCATTGACTCCAGGCTTTTGCACTTACTGTTTCCACTGCCTTGAGCAATCTTCCTGTGGGTTTCCTAGTTAATAAAGCCCATGACAAAATTTTAATGCAGTCTCAAGAAAACAGAAGTGTGGAGAAAAGGGAAGTAGATAAGGAAGAATAAAATGCAAATACAACATGGTGTCTGACTAAGCTGGCCAGATATAGAGAAAAACCCAGCTGGTTGCCAGTCTCTGCAGTAAGTCTCTGGAGAGGTGGTATGGATGTAGTGCATCTCAGGGAAGACTGTCAGAGGAAGGAAGGAGAAGAATTTCATTGCTAGTTCCTTCCTGTCTCTCACTACTTACCATTCAACCCATATACATTCAACCCCCTATACTTCCTATGTTCATCAGAAGCACTGAGCACAAAAACGTGGCTGAGTGATCTGGGTAAGCACCTGCACTGAATCTGGTACAGCCCACTCCTTGTAATATGTAGATTCACTTACACCCACTTTTAAGAATACAATGCCCTCACTTCTTCCATCTAGAGAGGAAGTACAAATCCAATAAAGATGAGACCAGTTATAACATCACAAAGACCTAAAACTATTACTGCTGGGACTATAGCTATTCTGGGAGTCATAATTGGTCTTTGTCAAACTTCTTCAACTTCCCCTTCTGTATTCCTTTCAGTTTGAGCCAGAAAATTGAATGATCTAATTTTCTTGCCTGGAAAGTCTTCCTGAATCTGAATAATCAAAACTCTTCTTTGCCTTGACCATTAACAGACCATGATTGCTGATATTACCCATCACTGTTATCAGTGAACATGAATGTCTCACTTCAGGGTGGTTCAACATTCATAAATCAATCAACATGATACATCATATTGATAAAAGAAAGGATAAAAACCATATGATCTTCTCAATGGACCCTGGAAAAGCATTTGATAAAATACAGCAGCTTTTCTTGATTAAAAACCCTCAATAAAGTAGAGATAGAAGGAACATACCTCCTCATCATAAAGACTATATACAGAAGACCCACAACTAATATCATCCCAATCAGGGAAAAAATGAGAGCCTTTCCCTAACAATCAGGAATAAGACAATGAAGTCCACTCTCACCATTACTACTTAACATAGTACTGGAAGAGTTAGCCTCAGCAATAAGACAACAAAAAGAAAAAAAAAAAAATCATCCAAATTGGCAAAGAGGAAGTCAAGCTTTTGCTATTTGCAGATAACATGATACTTTATGTAGAAAACACAATAGAGTCCATAAAAAAAATTTAAAACTCGTACATGAATTTAGCAAAGTTGCAGGATATAAAATCAATGTACAAAACTCTGTTGCATTTCTATGCACCAATTATGAAGCAGCAGTAAAATAAATCAAGGAATTGATCCCATTTGCAATTGCACCAAAAACCATAAGACACCTAAGAATAAACCTAACTAAAGAGGTAAAAGATCTATACTCTGAAAACCATAGAACACTAATGAAAGAAATTGAAGAGGACACAAAGAAATGGAAAAACATCCCATGTTCATGGGTTGGAAGAACAAACATTGTTAAAATGTCTATAGTACCCAAAGTAATCTATACATTTAATGTAATCCCTATAAAAATACCACCAGCATTTTTCACAGAGATAGAACAAACAATTCTAAAATTTATATGGAAGCACAAAAGACACCAAATAAAACAACCTTAAAAAAAAAAAAAAAAAACTGGAGGCATCAGTTTTCAGATCTCAAGCTCTACTACAAAGCTGTAATCATCAAGACAGCATGGTACTGGCACAAAGGCAGACACATAAATCAATGGAACAGAATAGAAAACCCAGAAAAGGACCCAAACTACATGGTCAACTCTTCTTCAACAAAGCAGGAAAGAATATCCAATGGAAAGAAGGCAGTCTCATCAACAAATGGTGTTGGGAAAACTAGACAGCCACATGCAGAAGAATGAAACTGGACCACTTACTTACCCCATAGACAAAAAATAAATTTAGAGTCAATGAAATGCCTAAATATGAGACAGGAAATGACCAAAATCCTAGAGGAGAACACGGGCAGAAAGCTCCTTGATCTTGACCATAGCAACTTCTTATTACACACATCACCAGAGGCAAAGGAAACAAAAGTAAAAATGAGCAATAGCTCATTATAGTCCCAATAGGGACTTCATCAAGATAAAAAGCTTCTGGGGCGCCTGGGTGGCTCAGTGGGTTAGGCCGCTGCCTTCGGCTCAGGTCATGATCTCAGGGTCTTGGGATCGAGTCCCGCATCGGGCTCTCTGCTCAGTGGGGAGCCCGCTTCCCTCTCTCTCTCTCTGCCTGCCTCTCCAACTACTTGTGATTTCTCTCTGTCAAATAAATAAATAAAATCTTTAAAAAAAAAAAAAAGATAAAAAGCTTCTGTACAGTGAAGGAAACAATCAATAAAACTAAAAGGCAACCTTCAGAATGGTAGAAGATATTTGCAAATGACATATCAGATAAGGGGATAGTATCCAAGATCTATAAAGAACTTGTAAAACTCAACACCCCTAAAACAAATAATCCGGTTAAAAAATGGGCAGAAAACATGAACAAACTTTTCTCCAAAGAAGACATACAAATGGCCAACAGACACATGAAAAGAAGCTCAACATCACTCATCATCAGGGAAATACAAATCAAAACCATGATGACATACTGTCTTATACCAGTCAGAATGGTTAAAATTATCAACACAAAAGAGAGCAGATATTGGTGAGGATGTGTAGAAAGGGGAAACTTCTTGCACTGTTTGTGGGAATGCAAACTAGTGCAGCCACTGTGGAGAACAGTATGAAGGTTCCTCAAAAATTAAAGATAGAACTACCCTATGGTCCAGCAATTACACTACTAGGTATTTACCCAAAGGATACAAAAATACAGATTCAAAGGGATACATGCACCCTGATGTTTATAGCAACATTATCAACAATAGCCAAACTATGGAGAGAACTCAAATGTCCATCAACTGATGAATGTATAAAGAAAATATGATACACACACACACACACACACACACACACACAGAGGAATATCACTCAGCCATCAAAAAGAATGAGATCTTTCCATTTGCAATGTTGTGGATGAAGCTAGGGTGTATTATGCTAGTGGAAATAAGTCAGTCAGAGAAAGATAAATAACATGATCTCACTATTATGTGGAATATAAGAAAGAAAACAAATGAACATATAGGAAGAATAAAAGGAAAAAAAGAGAAAGGGAAAAAAGCCATAAGTGACTCTTAATGACTCTTAATGATAGAGAACAAACTGAGGGTTGATAGAGAGAGGTGGGTGGGGGATGGGCTACATAGATGGTGGGATTCTTTTAGTTAAATTCAATTAGCCAACATATAGTAAGTCATTAGTTTCAGATGTAATGTTCAATAATTCATCAGTTGTGTATAAAATCCAGTGCTCATCACATCACATGTCCTCCTTAATGCCCATCACCCAATTACCCCATTCCCCCCTCACCTCCCCTCCAGCAACCCTCAGTTTGTTTCCTATAGTTAAAAGTCTCTTGTGGGTTTTTTTGCCCTCACTGATGACTTCCCATTCAGTTTTCCCTCCCTTCCCCTATGATCCTCTGGGCTGTTCCCTATATTCCACATGTGAATGAAACCAGATGACAATTTTCCTTCTCTGATTGACTTATTTCACTCAGCATAATACCCTCTAGTTCCTTCCATGTCGATCTAAGTATTCATCCTTTCTGACGGCTGAATAATATTCATATATATATATATATATATATATATATATATATATACCACATCTACTTTTTTTAAAAAAGATTTTATTTATTTATTTGACAGACAGAAATCACAAGTAGGCAGAGAGGCAGGCAGAGAGAGAGGAGGAAGCAGGCTCCCCACTGAGTAGAGAGCGCAATGCAGGTCTGAGTCTTTAATCCACTGAGGCTTTAACCCACTGAGCCATCCAGGTGCCCCATATACCACATCTACTTTTAAAAAATATTTGATAAAGAGAGACAGAGGGAGGGAGGAAGAGAGCACAAGCAGTGGGAGTGGGAGTGGCAGAGGGAGATGGCAAAACAGGCTACCCACCAAGCAGGGAGCCCAATGTGGGGTTTGATCCCAGGACCCTGACATCATGACATGAGCTTAACCAACTGAGACAACCAGGTACCCCTATACCACATCTTCTTTATCCATTCATCTATCAACGCACATCTGGGCTCTTTCCATAGTTTGGTGATTGTGGATATTGTTGCTATGAACACTGGGGTACAGGTGGCCCTCCAGTGGTGGCATTTGTATCTTTGTGGTAAATACCTAGTAGTGCAATTGCTGGGTCATAGGGTAGGGTCAATTTTTGAGGAACTTCCATGCTGTTTTCCAGTGTGGCTATACCAGCCTGCATTCTCACCAACAGTGTAAGAGGCTTCCCCTTTCTCCACATCCTCACCAAAATTTGCTGTTTCCTGTCTTGTTAATTTTAGCCATTCTGACTGGTGTAAGATAGTATCTCATTGTGGTTTTGATTTGTATTTCTCTGATGTCAAGGGATGGGGAGCATTTTTTGATGTGTCTTTTGGTCATTTGTATATCTTCTTTGAAAAAAATGTCTGTTCATGCTCATTTCTTAACTGAATTATTTGTTTTTGGGCTGCTGAGTTTTATAAGTTCTTTATAGATCTTGGATACTATCCCTTTATCTGATATGTCATTTGCAAATACCTTCTTTCATTCTGAAGGTTGCCTTTTAGTTTTATTGATTGTTTCCTTCACTGTGCAGAAACTTTTTATCTTGATGAAGTCCTAATAATTCATTTTTGCTTTTGTTTCCCTTGCCTTTGAAGACTGTTGGATCCTATTGGCTAGTATCTTAGTGAGAATTTTGGCATTTGTGTTAATCAGGGATATTGGTCTGTAATTCTCCTTTTTGTTAGCATCCTTATCTGGTTTTGGGATCAAGGTAATGCTGGCCTCATAGAATAAGTTTGGAAGTTTTCCTTCTTTTCTGTTTTTCAAAACAGCTTTGAGAAGGATAGGTATCAATTCATCTTTAAATGTTTGATAGAATTCTCCTGGGAAGCCATTAGCCCTGGACTATTGTTTGTTGAGAGATTTTTTATTACTCCTTCTATTTCTTTGCTGGTTATGGTTCTGTTCAGGTTTTCTGTTTCTTCCTGTTTCAGTTTTGGCATTTTATAAATTTTCAGGAATGCACCCATTTCTTCCAAACTGCCTAAGTTTGTTGGCATATAGTGGCTCATAATATGTTCTTCAAATTATTTCTATTTCCTTGATATTGGTAGTGATGTCTCCCCTATCATTCATGATTTTATTAATATGCATCCTTTCTCTTTTCTTTTCGATAAGTCTGGCTGGAGGTTTACTGATCTTATTTATTCTTTCAAAGATCCAGCTTCTAGTTTCATTGTTTCTCTTCTGCTTGTATTAGGCTTTATTTTCTGTTCTTACTCCAGCTCCTTTAGATGTAAAGTTAGGTTGTGTATTTGAGATTTTTCTAATTTTTTGAGAAAGGCTTGTATTGCTACATAAACCCTGGGTTTAACCCACTGAGTCTTTAACCCACTGAGGCTTTAACCCACTGAGCCATCCAGGTGCCCCATATACCACATCTACTTTTAAAAAATATTTGAGAAAGAGAGACAGAGGGAGGGAGGAAGAGAGCACAAGCAGTGGGAGTGGGAGTGGCAGAGGGAGATGGCAAAACAGATATCAATCTGTTCAAAACCTTTGGTGTATCCCAAAGGTTTTGAACAGTTGTGTTTTCATTTTCATGTGTTTCCTTTAATTTTTTGTTATTCTTTTTTAATTTCCTGATTGACCCACTCATTCTTTGGGAAGATGCTCTTTAACCTCCAAATGCTTAAGATCCTTACAAACTTCCTCTTGTGATTCAATTAAAGTTTCAAAGCACTGTGGTCTGAAAATATGCAGGGAATAATCCCAATATTTTGGTATCAGCTAAACCTGATTTGTGACCCAGTATGTGATGTATTCTGGAGAATGTCCCATATGGACTCGAGAAGAATCTGTATTCTGGTGCTATAGGCTAGAATGTTCTGTATATACCTGTGAATTCCATCAGGTCCAGTGTGTCATTCAAAGCCCTTGCTCCCTTGTTTATCTTCTGCTTAGATGATCTATCCAATGCTTAAACGGAGTGCTGAAGTCTCCTACTATTACTGTATTGTTATCAATGTGTTTCTTTAATTTTGCTATTAATTGGTTTACATAATTGGCTGCTCCCAAGTTAAAAGCATAAGTATTAAAAATTGTTAGATCTTCTTGTTGGATAGACCCTTTAGTTATGATATAGTGTCTCTCTTCATCCCTTGATACAGTCTTTGGTTTAAAATCTGATTTGTCTGGGGGTACCTGGGTGGCTCAGTGGGTTAAAGCCTCTGCCTTCAGCTCAGGTCATGATCCCAGGGTCCTGGGATCAAGCCCCACATTGGGATCTCTGCTCAGCAGGCAGCCTTCTTCCTCATCTCTCTGTGTACTTCTCTGCCTACCTGTGATCTCTGTCAAGTAAACAAATAAAATCTTTAAAAAATAATTAAAATCTAATTTGTCTGATTAAGGATTGGTATACCAGCTATCTTTGGATGTCTATTAGCATGATAAATGGTTCTATACCCCTTCATTTTCAATCTGAAGGTGTCTTGGGATCTAAAATGAGTCTCTTGTAGACACAATATGGATGTGTCTTGTTTTTTAATTTGATCTGATACCCTGTGTCTTTTGATTGGGGGACTTAGCTCATTTACATTCAGAATAACTATGGAAAGATATCAATCTAGTGCCATTGTATTACCTGTAGAGTTTCTGTTTCTGTAGATTGTCTCTGTTTTCTTCTGGTCTATGTTATTTCTAGACTTTCTTTTTGCTTACAGGATCCCCAGCAGGACTGGCTTAGTGATCACAAATTCTTTTAGTTTCTGATTGTTCTGGAAGAGCTTTACCTCATCTTCCATTCTGAATGACAACCTTACTGGATAAAGTATTCTTGGCTGCATGTTTCTCTCATTCAGTACCCTGAATATATCATGCCAGCCCTTTCTAGCCTGCCAAGTCTCTATTGATAAGCCTGCTACCAATCTAATACTTCCACTATTGTAGGTTAAGGAGCTCTTGCCTTGAGTTGCTTTCAAGATATTGTCTTTATCTCTGAAATTTCCAAGCTTTACAATTATATCTCAAAGTGTTGATCTATTTCTATTGATTTTGAGGGGCTTCTCTCTACCTCTTGGACTTGAATGCCTATTTCTCTCCCCAAATTAGGAAAGTTCTCAGCTACAATTTCCTCAAAAATACCTTCTGTCCCTCTCGCTCCTTCTTCTTTATCTGAGACATCAGTAATTGTAATACTGTTTGGCTTTATGATATCTTTGATTTCTTAAAGCCTCCCCTCATGGTCTAGTAGTAGTTTTTCTCTCTTTTCCTTAGCTTCCTTCTTTTCCATCATCTTGTTTTCTATGTCACTGACTCTCTCTTCTGCCTCATTTACCCTAGCTGTTGGAAAAACCATTTTAGATAACATCTCAGTTAAAGCATTCTTAATTTTGGCCTGATTAGATTTTACTTCTGCACCAAGAAATTCTCTACTGTCTTTTATGCTTTTTTCAAGCCCAGCTAGTAACTTTATAATAATTATCTTAAATGCCAACTCTGATAGTTTACTTAAGTCTATATCTATTACATCTGTAGCAAAGAGTATTACCTCTGGTTCTTTCCTTTATTGTAAATTCCTCCTTCTGGTCATTTTGCCCAGAGAAAAATGGATAAACAAGAGAAAAAAATCAAAAATATCAACTACAACCCAAGTGAATTACACACTAGAGAATTCCAAAGAGGTCAGAAACCAAAAAAGAAAAGAGAAAGGGAAAAAAGAATGTAATCTCCCAGGTGGACAAAACAGTCTGATCCATTTGGTGCTGGGTGTATCTTGCTCTGTTTGTTAGAAGGCACTAAATCCCAGAATTGTAAAAAAAGCAAAACTTATATCTACAAAAATAAAATTAAATACAGTGAAAGAAAGCCAAAAATGAAGACTGTATCTATAAAATGTAATGTAAAAATGAACGTTAAAAAAAGACTTAAAAACAAAGAGTTGATAAAATAAGAAACTAGTTGAAAAGGAAAATAAAGAAAAGGAAAATTTCTAAATGAAAGAGAAAAGAATCATGAGAAAAAAAAAACCTCAAATTTTATATACTATCTTCCTCTAATGTTGGATTTCTGCAGTTCCATGTGCTCAGTAAACTTGGTATTCCCTGATACTCCAGCTGGTCTTCTGGGGGAGGGGCCTGCTGCACTGATCTCAGGTGTCTTTGCCTGGGCAGAGTTGCACTGCCCTTTGCCAGGAGGCCTGGCTCAGAGTAAACTGCTTCAGGTTGTTCTATGTGGTTTTTGTTCTGGGAAAGTTTTTCCTTTCTGCTTTAAAGGATAAAAATGGTCATGCCCCAGTCTCCAGCCCTGGAGCTGAAAGACCATGGGCCACTCCGTTGTTAACTCCCCAGGGAAAAACAGTGTTCATTTTTGTGTGTACCAAATTCTGCAGACTCCTGCAGTGCACACCCATGCCAATCTTTCTGGGGGAACAGGTGGGGGGGGGGTGCCACATTTCTGACATTTGCAGGGCCCCCACATGGGGAGCTGGAGAGCTGTTGCCAGATTGGGCCATGGTTCATGGTTAAAGGCACACAGAGCTGAGATACCCCTTCCCAGGCTCACTGACCATAGCCAGTGTCCCTGCTCCAATGCTTGGGAACTCTACCAACTCAGACACCCCTTCTTTCTTTGACCCTGGGTATCCTGAAACACACTGTTTCACCTAGGATTCCATCCCGCTTTGTCACCAGAGCACCTTTCAGGCAGGGATGTCTCTCACCAAAACAGATTCATAAAATTTCCAATTTTGCATTCTAGGGCTGCATCGCTTTCTGGTAACCGACTTATGGAGACTCCCTCTTCCCATGGTTTATCAGCCCATACATTACCTCATATTCACTTCTTCACACCTCCTAACTTGCAAAAAGTGGTTGCTTTTCTGTTTGTAGAATTCTAGGATTCTTTTTCTTACATCTCAGTTTCAATTCATAAGTATTTGAAATGATTTGAGAGTTATCTAGCTAAATTTAAGAGAGAAGATGAAATGAGGTCCCCTACTCTTCCACCATCTTGCCTCCCTCCTATATGGTGGGTATTAAGGAGGGCACTTGTGATGAGCACTGGGTGTTGTATGTATGTGATGAATCAATGAGTTCTACACCAGAAACCAATAATGTACTGTATGTTAACTAACAAAATTTAAATAAAATAAAATAGAATAAAGAACATGAATGTCTCAGAAAAATCCTTGGACATCAGACATATACCTCCATATCTTATTGTGTTTTAAGTCCTATCTCTCAGAGGAGTATTTATTGTGAAACTAATTAGTCTTAAGATTAATACCTATGATTTACAAGGCTCTTTCAAAAACCTTGTACCTAGGGGCGCCTGGGTGGCTCAGTGTGTTAAAGCCTCTGCCTTTGGCTCGGATCATGATCCCGGGGTCCTGGGATTGAGCCCCGCATGGGGCTCTCTGCTCTGCAGGGAGCCTGCTAACTCCTCTCTCTCTCTCTGCCTACTTGTGATCTCTGTCTGTCAAATAAATAAATAAAATCTTTAAAAAAAAAAAAAAAAAAAAAAACCTTGTACCTAATTTCTAATTAGTTAATTTTCATTCTTGTTTTTGGAAAAACGTACCCCCACCAGATTTTATAGGCTCAAGTTTCACAAAATTTGGATAAGTCAGGGTCAATTGCTTCAAAGTGTACACTAATTCCTCTTTTTTTTTTTTCCCCGTTGATTCACTGGCTTACAATAGCTAAATAGATAATAGCAGCTGCTTCTAGTTCAGTGTAATACATAGATTGTCTTCTGACAGATGTGTTACACCCAGAAAAAAAAAAAATTATTTCTAACTTAACAAAGCTTAAAGTTGAAGAATCATCAAACACGATTACATAATTGCTCACTAAGAGTGATGTGAGAGGAGCCAATCCTACTTCCAGACTTCCATTCCTGGATCCATGTCTGCCAGTTCTTGAGAATATAGTACTGTAGATGGGCAATTGGTGCTGGGATTGCTTCTTGAAGTACAGAGTCCTAGGCCTAAGACATCTTAGATAAGCATTTAACAGTTTGATCCACTGTTTTACTAGGCGAGCTGCTTCTAGGATTGGGTACATGGTCAGTCCCATGAATCCTACATTTAAAATTACATTGTTGTATCTCCCATGCCATAAGACCAATCACTTCGTCTCAATATGTATTGAAAAGAATACTAAGTAATAGAAAAGTCCTTCTGCACATTCTCAGGTAGTGCTACATACAGAAACTTCATGACCCAGACTCTGCCATAAGGACAATAATGGTGCTCAGTGATTCTGTCTCACCAGCACTGGTCAAAACCTCATCTCTGTGGCCTATAAGAATGTGGTTGGTACCAAGCAATCTCTCTCATTAAATGTACTGAGAGGAAAACTATGCCAGAGCAAACCTGGAAAAGTGCATAAACACAACCTGTCGCCTTGTTTCTTTCAGGTCTCTTCTCAAATATGGTCTTATTTGGGAAATCTTTACCCATTCCTTCATACAAAACAACATCATCTCCACCACATCTCTCCAAATCTAACTCATCGTCCTTCGTTTTTCCTTGAAACACACATCATCACCTAACAGAGTAGACATTGACATGTTTACTTCTCATCTCTAAATTACCACTCCAAAAAAATATATTTCATAAAAAATATATTTCACTCTAAAAAATATATTTCTAAAAAATATATTTTGTGTTGTGCGGTTGTGAGGTGTAGGTCCCTGCCACTTGTAGAAGTCTATCCCTGATTGCAATGTCTCTGTTTTGGATCTGCCATTTCTGCTACTTCTAACAACTTTCATCACATCATCAAGAACCCAGAGCCATCACCTAAATGTTTAGCCCACATAATTTAAGTCCTGTTAGTTCTCCACTGTAGGCTAATGGAAAATAGAACTTCCTGTACTCAAAGTTTGGTTCCACTACTCTCTGAATGCTGGGAGGGTTGAAGTTGAAAAGAACAATTCATACTATTAAATTTTTTTTGAGTGTTCTACAATAGTCACAAAAACCAGAAATGATTCTTCAGTTAAATTGTTTTTTCACATTTGTCAATCTCCTATTACATAAGAGTTTTGGTCCAGGTAATTTTTAATCCCTGATTGTTTTTCAAATACCTGTACCAGAAACTGGAATAAAGAAAATGTTCAAAAAATATTTTTTCAATGAATGGATGAATTTGTGAAAACAAGTATTGGCTGGCTGTTAAGGAAGTGCCATTTATAACCTCTGATGAATACATGGTTTTCCAATAGGAAATTCTAGGTTGAAGATAAGAACCATGTCCCCTCAGCAGTTGTATTCCTCAATGAAAATAAATAAATTAGTATTAAATATTTAGGTATATGTTTCTGGAAGAAGGACTCATCCAAGTCCATTCTTGAGGCAAAGACAGACATATTGCCAAATTAACTTTCTAAAATGTGAAAAATTAAGAGAAAAATGACACCCATTTGTCATGTGCCAAGTGCTTTTTATTTATTTATTTTTTAAATATTTTATTCATTTATTTGACAGACAGAGATCACAAGTAGGCAGAGAAGCAGGCAGAGAGAGAGGAGGAAGCAGGCTCCCCGCTGAGCAGAGAGCCCAATGCGGAGCTTGATCCCAGGACCCTGGGATCATGACCTGAGCTGAAGGCAGAGGCTTTAACCCACTGTGCCACCCAGGTGCCCCCAAGTGCTTTTTATTTTGGGGATTCTTTAGCTGTTATTTGATGCATGTTATACTCTCATTTCTGTCAGTTAAGCTTATGAATGTATTCTAGTGTCTGTAGAGTTCTAGGCTTATAATACACTTATTATGGTTAAAGCAAATAGTTATACACCTCAAATTCTACTTTCAGTGGGGTGGAGTTGTCAGTAAGAAATGGCTACCCAGTCAAAAAGTGTATGTCCCAGATCCCCTTGCCCTTAGGTTCTTGGTCTTACAGTAGACCAAACTCTAACAAGTGAAGTGGCTGTCAAGGTGATGTCTTACAGTCCCAGGCCTGGTCACAAAAATTCCAATACAGATTTACTCTGTTCTCTTGGTATCTTAGTCCATTTGGGCTGCTATAACAAAATACCATATATAGGGCAGCTTAAACAACAAATATCCATCTCTCAAAGTTCTGAAGTTCTGAGAAGTCCAAGATCAAAGTGTGTCACATTCAGTGTCTGGTAAGAACCCTTTCTCCTGGTTTGCAGAGGGCCACTTTCTTGTTGTGCCCTCATTTTGTTGGGAGGAAAGATAAAGCACTGCTGTCTGGTCTCTTCTTCTTTTTTTTTTTTAATATTTTATTTATTTATTTGACAGAGGGAGAGAGATCACAAGTAGGCAGAGCAGCAGGCAGAGGGAGAGCGGGAAGCATGCTCCCTGCTGAGCTGAAAGCCCGATGTAGAGCTCAATCTCAGGACCCTGAGATCATGACCTGGGCCGAAGGCAGAGGCTTAACCCACTGAGCCACCCAGGTGCCCCTGGTCTCTTCTTATAAGAACATTAAGCCTGAGGACCTTATCCTCATGCTCTCATCTAAACCTAATGATCTCCTAAAGGCCCAACCTCCCATTCCCATTACAAGGGGGGTTAGGGCTTCAACATATGAATTGGCAGGGAGGTATTCAAACTTTCTATAACAGTTACCTTTGCAACTGACTATAGTGGACATAGCCCCTAACATCATTCGTAAGAGGATAGATCACCTGTGAGTATAGTACATGAACAATTGCACAGAAAAAGACTGTCCCTCTGACCTGCATCCACCATCTTACATGTGTAATAAATACATTCTATTTCACTCAATGCATCAAGCATGTCTCAGCTGTATTTATTACACCATTAGCCCACACCACAATTGCAGGGAGATAAGGTGGGAGGATTAAATATGTTCACTATGGCAAAGAGCCCCAGATGTCTGATATACCCACAGAAGGAAATTATCTTCATTACAAATGAACATTTAGGACCAGCATGGGAAAAAATCAAGTTTCATTCATCTTTACATCATTCTTTCATACGTCACAAGTCTTGTCTCAATCTGTTAAATGACCATAAGACTAGTGGTTATGTGATATTAACAATCAGCATGAGGAAACTTGGGTGGCCCCATAGGCTGAGCAACCATCTCTTGATTTTGGCTCAGATTGTGTTCTGGGGTGGTGTGATCAAGCCCCGTGAAGGACTCCTCACAGGGCAGAGTCTGCTTGAGATTCTCTCTCTTTCTCTCCCTCTGCCCACCCCCACCTTGTGCACGCTCTCTCTCCCTCTATCTCTGAATAAATAAATAAAAACTTTAAAAAGCTCCATTCTTGGAGCATGAATTGCATGAGCAAAGTCAATGCTGTGCTATTCATTAACTCGGGAAGAAGAGTAATCCTGAGAAATTTCCCTGAGATGTACCCAGCAGAGCAAATTTTAACAAACTACATGTAAGCATTTTACCACCATCAGACATGGAGTGCCATCATATGAGAAGCACAAAGAAACCCATTAAGTGTTCACTGCAGGGATATCTTTCAGAATTGAGTTTATGCTATCCCACAGGATATGTTTTGCAGACCCATGGGGAAAATTTCCTTCAGTATATGAACTAGAAATAACTGTATTTCTGAAAAACTGATTTTCTTTTCTTTTCTGGACCTTAAGTATTGTGTAACTGATCTTGCCTGTCTCCTTTTTCTAAGAAAGCTTAGAGTCAATTTATCAATTGATATCTAGCATAACTAACCTGCATGTTTCATTTTTGTAGAGATAACACATTATGGTTTTGTCTTATTTTTTAGAAAAAAAAAAAGAAAGAAAGTAATTTTTGCTTGATTTCTCCATTTCCTTTGTTAATTTAGGATGCCATAGTATCTCAGTTATGCATACTCTTTCAACCCACAATCCAGCTTAAAAACACATATTTGTCTTCTCATAGAGATCCATAATTCATTATGGATCATTCATTACTTACATTAATTAAATACAGATAAATCCCTTATCCTTGTCTCAGCTGTTCCTTCTCTCAGGAGAAATTTGTACAACTTCTCTCACCACAGAATCAAGTCAGAGCAAATAGTACCTCATCTGAGATGCTTCCCTTTAGGCATCACTCACTGCTCTCCAGGTCACCACTTTTTAAATAGAATTTCCATATTTATTCATCCCCTCACCATAATGCATTTTCCTCAGTAGTTGCCTTGAAGACTGTCCTACCATTAACTAAATACAGATAAATAAAATAAATGGGCATGTAGCTATTTTATCATTCTTCTGCACCAGGCAATACAGAAATGCTAAAGTAAATGAAGTCAATGCTGATAAGAATCTTGATGTGTTCCTACTAGTGTGAAATGAAAACACAAAATGCTACCTACCAGCATTCCATTCATAAATCTCACCTATCCATTAGGTAATTCATTTCTCCAGTTGCTATGTCCCAATGAGTTAACTGAACCCAGAAAACTGAATAGGTTAAGAAACATCTCTTAGGCATCAAGTACCATTAAAACAAAGCAAGCTTCTGTTAAACAATCCAGAAGCCAGAGGCAAGCTCTTAAAGGTGAATGTCTGAGAGAAAGAATGAGAGGATTTTCTAATTAGCTCTACGACATAGCTGGAGGGATGGGAAAGGAAGGTGGTTAAACAAGCTTCCACATCCCCAAAGTTGAACAATCTCGTTACCAATGAGAAGTATGCCCTTCACAGGAAGTAGTGTAACCTGAATTTGTAATACCTCTATGCCACTAATGCCTTCAAACACTGTAAAGCTGGGGAGACAACATACTAAAAACACAAGAAGTTAAAGATATGTGCTTAACTGTGTAACTATTAAATTCCTCTACACACATTGATGGTAACAACATATATTTTGAAGGCTGCATTTTTCCAACAAGAGATGGAAAAGTTTGGAGTAATTAATATTTATATAAATAGCCTCTTCTATGGAGGACCACAGGGCAAAGGGTAAGCAGGCAGAGCTGACCATAATTAAATTTTCCTTGTGTCCTCTCTTTTCTTTCTAACTATGGCTTCTACTATTCTACTATTAACTAATATCACCAACTTGAGGCTCATCTATCTTTTTGACTAGATGTATGTAAATTCCATTTTCCTTGGTTTATCTAAGGAGGATTTGGAATTCTCAAAAGGACTCTTACTCCTAATTGAAGGAACAAGTTAAAAAATGAAGTAAAGGAAAATTATAAACAGAAAAATGACCACTTCAGAAGCCCTGAAATGGTTATTGACAGAGGTTCTATTTATTTTCATTTCAAGGCAAAGTTTAAGGAAAAATCAAAAATCGATCTGGCAAGCAGAAGTGTACAAGTTCATTCCCCTCCTTAAAGTCTCCCCAAGGGTTTCACTTGTTACAGTAAAACTCCTTCATGAGTTTTCATAAGCTGGGCCCAACACACATGCCCAGCCTTCCCCCACTGTACTATAGTTGGCTGTCCCTTATCTTTGTCTCATTAGCTGTTGCTTCTCTCAGGAGAAATTCATACTTCTCTCACAAGAGAATGTCAAGTCAGAGCAAATAGTACCTCATTAGAAATGCTTCCCTTGACATTTCATGGCAGAGGTCACTGCTTTTCTTTTTCTTTTTTTCTTTTCTTTCCTTTTTTCTTTTCTTTTCTAAGCTTTTATTTATTTATTTGACAGAGAGATAGAGAGACAAGTAGGCAGAGCAGCAGGCAGAGGGAGAGGGAGAAACAGACTCCCCTTGAAGCAGGAAGCCTGACATGGACTTGATCACAGGACTCTGGGATCACGACCTGAGCTGAAGTCAGCCACTTAACCAACTGAGCCACCCGGGCACCCAGTCACTGCTTTTCTATGTCACCACTTTTTAAATAGAATTTCCATATTTATTTATCCCCTCATTATAATGCATCTTCCTCAGTAATTACTTTGAAGACTGCCCTCCCAAGCTATAAGCTCATTATACTGCATATATATTGTCTTTATAGTCTCAGGAATTAACAAACTAGCTGACCCATAGTAGCATGCAATAAAGCTTTAGTGAGTTAATTAAATTGGAATGTAGGATACTTCAAATCCTAATACAGTTCTTTAATCCTACTAATATTATCCTGCTCATCACAATCATATACTACTGAGTTGGTCATATTTCAACAGGAATTTTTATTAATTTTATGCCTCGAATCCTATACATAGTTTCTTTAAAATACCAGTATATTCAGTTGTTTTGTCACTCAGGAAAAAAAAAAATTTTTTTTCTCAGTATTGTATCCATCTTGAATAAGTAATCTGGTTGAGGATTGTTCTTCCCATAATCAAAAAATTATTAAAGTTTACTCAGGAAAAACTGCAAAGTCATAATACTTCGAAATACTTTTATTAATGAAGCACACATAAAGTCATTTGACCTTTCATTGCACATTAAAATTGTGAAGGCCACTCTAATCCCGTGTACATAGTAAAGCAACAGTCCCAGTGGCACCTACCAAGGTTTATATTTATTATGCTTATCTGGATTCTGCCTCGAAATGTTAACATGAGTTAAGTCTGTTAATCTGTTATATAAAGCTGAATGGTGTGGTAAAATCATTTAAGAAAGTTGTAATATTGAATTCTGGCTCTTCAAATGAGCTAAAGGCTCCTGGTGCTATAATCAAAATGTTGCAATCTCAGTTTTACCTTAGGTAAGATGGATTTCATTTGCCTTTCTCTTAAGCATATTGAGGGTTCAATGAGATTGTTTGTATGAAACTATTGTGCATAGAAGATCTAATTTGTATAAGAACTAAGCAGTTTTACGCATTTTATTTGTGTAGTCCTAGCTTAGGAGCATGATCTGAACATGCAGATCTTCTGTGTATAAATGAAGATTTTTATTTTTACTTAACAGTAAAACAAACTGAAAGTAGTTTGAAAAACTAGGTTTATGTTTTCCATGGCTAGCACAAGTAATAGAGTGGGAGGTCAATCCCCAGAGTCAAAGCATCGCTTTTGTGGAAAGTGACGGTGCCTCCTGCAGCTGTCATTAGCTGGAAAGTAGAAGACTTTCTCTATGTCTGACTGACTGGAACAGACATTGCTGTACAAAGTTGCAAGGGAGTCTGCGAAATTGTACATCTCCCCTTCTATCATTTAAATGGGAAAGGGTGAGGGAGAAGAGTGTTAGAAATAAACTTTTGGCATTTCTCTGACTTTCCCACTGTGGTATTTAGATATGAAGAAAATGCTTGCATTAGAACCAAATAAATGCCATGATACGATTAAGTGGCTCTCCTTCCAAAGCAAACATAATTATCAGGTGAGCTTCAAATATAGTCAGGGAACAAGAAAAATACATTTGATTTCCCTTCTTTTAACTCCTTCTTAGATAAATTATACTAAAAATATTAATTATACTGCTTTGTATTTCCTCTTCAGTATGTGTTGTCCATTTGAAATGCAGGTAAGTTCATTTGTTTCTAATTAAATTCTACTCTTTGTTTACCTTTTCCTATGTTTGATTACTAAAGTCAGTTTTTCAGTTTGTAAAACATTACGATGATTCTAAAACTCAGAATTTTTCTAAAAAGCTTACTCAAAGATTTGTCCTCTCCACATCACTCCCACTGTTCCAATCCTTCCATCTTCTCTACAGACTTCCCACCTGACTTCTGTAAGTAAAATAATCACATTAGTTGCTGATTTAGCCTGTGCACGTGTGTTGTACAAATGAACACACACATGACATGTGGGGTGGGTTGTTTTTTTGTTTTGGTTTGGTTTTTGCTTTTCTTGGAGTGGGGAGGAGTGGGAGCTGCCCATTTTCTATCTGGTTTTGGTCTTGTTCTCCTCAACCCATAAGAGTTATTTACTTGAGACATTAGTCCTTTGTGATAGGTGCTACACATATCATCTTCAAGATGTCTTAATATTGTCTCTCGTCAGTCACCTCTTGACACTTAAAATAAAATGTTTTTGGCTATTTACAGGGACATTTTTCTCAATTGCAGGCAATTCTATCAGTCATTTCTTTTACTACATTTGGATATATGTCATAGCTAGAAAACCTCTGTTTATATGTAGATTAGAGAAAGTCCATCCTGTTTTTTTCTAATACTTGAATTATTTCATCTTTACATTTAAATCTATGATCCTGAAATTGCTTATTTCTTAAATCAAAAATCAATTGTCATAAATTTGAAATTTATATATTGTATGTCTAATTCTTCTAATTTAATTCTCCATTGATTAGTACATGTTTAAGTAAGATTTATGGATAGTCATAAATACAAATATATTTTCAATAGTATTACCACTTCAATTTGCAATCTATATAGTAAATATAGAAATACAAATATAACAGAGCTATTATAGTTTTTATCTCTTCATATATCAATAAGAGGTCACCTAAAAAAAAGTCATTTGAGGAAAAGACAAACTAGAAAGTTATATTATTTTAAACCATTTTCCAGTTTGTAATCTTTTAATTCACATGGCCAATTTTTGTATTATTCTGTACATTCATCTTAAGTAAAATATTTTAAAATAATAGTGTATAGTTAACAAAAATTGCTTGAGGAGGGTCCCCTATGTGGCTCAGTTGGTAAAGCATCTGACTTCGACTCATGTCATCATCTCAGTGTCCTGGGATCTAGCCTTGCATCAGGTTCCACATTTAGTGGGGAATCTGCTTCTCCCTCTCCCTCTGCCTCTGCCTCTGCCCTGTCCTCCCACCACTCACTCATGCTCACACCTTCTGTCTCTCAAATAAATAAACAAAAATCTGAAAAACAAATTGCTTAAGGAATGAGGCCATAGTTTCTCACTCTACTGTTTATTACCAAATATAAGGAAAACGTGTATTTCAATGATCTTTCCAAGGTAAGCACTGTGTATAGCAGATCACACAATTTCGAAGTAATTCAGGTCAAGTATTTTTCACCTTGAAGCTATTTTAATCTTAAATATCCAATGAAAGCATTAATACATGAGTATCTCTAAACTGTATGTGTTATATGAAAGCAAAGAAGCAATACTTTCAGGTTCCCTGGGTGGCTCAGTGGATGAAAGCCTCTGCCTTCAGCTCAGGTCATGATCTCAGGGTCTTGGGATCAAGCCCCCGCATCCACATCCGGCTCTCTGCTCAGAAGGGGGCCTGCTTCCCCCTCTCTCTCTGCCTGCTGCTCTGCCTCCTTGTGGTCTCTCTCTGTGTCAAATAAATAAATAAAAATCTTTAAAATACTTTTTTAAAAAAAGAAGCAATACTCTCCTATTTTTATTGGACATGACTAGAAAAAAATGAAAAGAGTAATAATCCAAATGCTGATCTCAGTTTATCTAGTCTGATTCCTATCAAATCATATATAGCTATAGAAATTTGCATTTGGCAATAGTTACAATTAAAGAATATGTCATAGAAATAATTTTAAAACGTGCTTATTGTGTCTGTTCGCTTTGGGAAGAAGGGTTGTGAAAAATCATTCAAAATACCATGTTAAACTGAAAATTATTTTAGATAATAACTACCTTTTTTGGATGAAACAGTAAGATGAACTAAAATATTTTGTTCATCTGAAAACCATGTTTCTCCCTGCATACCACTTATCCCATTACTTTCTGAATGGCCTTATCTCACTTTAAGGAATATAATTTTATTTTAAAAGTAGAGGAGCACCTTGGGTAGCACTGGCGGTTAAGCGTTAGACTCTTGGTTTCAACTCAGTTTGTGATCTGAAGGTTGTGAAATCAAGCCCCACATCGGGCTTCATGCTCAGCATGGAGTCTGCTTAAAACTTTCTCCCACCCTTACCCTTTGCCCCTCCTCACCATATTCTTTCTGGCTTTCTCTCTCTCTCTCAAATAAATCTTTAAAAAAATAAAAATAGAAAAGTCATGAGAAAAAGCATTTCATCAATTATAAACAAAAGAATTAATAAGAAATTAATAAGAAATATTTGCATAGTATTTTCTATCCTGTCCTTACTCTATTTCACTTTTCAACATAGTCTGAGGATATCATTTTAAAGTGAGAGCCATAATGCACAAGTTTTGACACTAGAAAAATAGCAGAAGTCATATTGCAGTTTTATATTTTAGGTTTAGTTTTATATTTTATTTTATATTTTAGGTCTATATTTTAGACTCCACTCCAACACAATTCTCCTAAGCTGAGGCTCAGCCAAATAAATGCTTAGATTGTCTCTCTTTTGCTTTAAAATATAGTAATGATGGCCTTGGACGATTTTTAGGCTGAGATTAAGTGTTACAGTTGTCCCTGGTTATATTAATAAAGGTGGGAGGAAGGCAAAATATAAATAAATATATTAAATATATAAACATAAAATAAATATAAGAATTTGACCATCTTGGGCGCCTGGGTGGCTCAGTGGGTTAAAGCCTCTGCCTTTGGCTCAGGTCATGATCTCAGGGTCCTAAGAGCCCTGCATTGGGTTCTCTGCTCAGCAGGGAGCTTGCTTCCTCCTCTCTCTCTGCCTGCCTCTCTGTCTACTTGTGATCTCTGTCTGTCAAATAAATAAAATCTTTTAAAAAAAAAGAATTTCCACTTTCTTCAGATATTCTTAAAAAAAAAAAAAACAAGAACTTTTCAAGATATAGTTATGGATTTGTGGGAGATGAAGTGAAAGTTTCTGGAAAGAGCAAGTGGATGGGCAGACACCCAGGGAGGCACACTGGAGGAGGAAAAGATTTGGAGGGTCATAAGGAGGTCAGTGCACCTCTATTTATTAATTTGAGATGCTGTGAATCATCTAGTGAAGACATTAAGGAGGGAATTAAACGTCCAAGTCTATAGTTAAAGAGAGGTTTAATATTTACATGCCAGTTTCTCGGGCGTGTAGATTAGGTCTAATGGGTGGGGAATGGATAAAATTACCTAAATTGAGAGTACTGATTGAGGAGAGAAGACCCACTAACAAATATAAAGGAACCTAATATATGGAATAAGGGTTCTTGATTTTTTTGGAGGATATAACATTTCCTTGGGATACCTAATAAAATGTAGTCTCAACCCTACTAATATGCATTTGAAAAATATTCCTTATAATTCTGAGGGTGTTGTTTCATTTTGAAAATGAAACATTTGCATTGTTTTCAGTTTGAGAAAAAACCATGAGACAAAAAAGGACACTGTGCATTTCTATGTAAAATCCCTTATATTCAAAAAATGAAAAAGTAAAAGTCAGTGTGCCCAATGCATGGAAAAAGAGACAAAAAGGAGGCTGGAGAAACAAGCAAGAAACAAAATTATGTTGGGTCTTAAAGACCAAAATTAGAATTGGGAAATTTTTTCCTTAAGGTCATAGGGAAATATAAAAGGCTTTAGGCATAAAAAATAATTGGTAGCAAAGTAGAGATCGATTTTCATGGAGAAGACTGAATATAAAGAGTCCTATTAATAGTTGTAATTGTCTTGGATATTTAAATAGGTTGGTGATATTGTAAATGGAAAGAATATAAAATTTGAGAAAAATATAGAAAGAAAAAAGGCCAGGATTTGATGGTCTATATGATATAGAAAGGGGTAAAAGTTAAGGAAATGTCAGGATCAGCTTAACAAACCCAGTTTTGGGTTTACCCAAGTGTATGAAAAATGGGCACCAGCATGGCCATAAGAAAATACTGGTGGGGGAACTGGCTTTAGGGATGACAGGTGAAAATTGCATTATAGGAATTGTTTTCTGACAAAGAGTGACCCATATTGTGCCACAGTCAAGAAGAATACCACCTCACTGATAAATATCTATAAATAGACCTATTTATTTAGAAAACTGGAAAGGATTACAAAGATAGCCTTAACAATCCTCAATTATAACGTATATGGCAATGATATAAATTAACACTAAGAATTTTATCAGAATAGTTCAAATCTACCTACTTTTTTAAAAAAAAAAAAAAAGTAACATGAATTGACATGGGAAAAAGTACATGTAGAAGATCTTATTTTTCGTCTATTTTAATGTCTATATATTTGATATGCAGAACATTATAAATCAAGTTTATATTGACCTCACAGATTATTGAAAATATTCTGAGTATATATTACATTTTATTACAGTTTGGCAACCCTTTAATAGTGGTGTGTGTGTCAGTTTATCTCTCCCAATTGAATAAAATCTATTTGTACCAAGAGCCAGATTATTTGGTTATTTGAATCTTTATGAATACTTTGTTCAATTCTGATTATATAATTCAGTAATACTTTTAGTTTCTATATTAAAATTATTAGAATTTCTAGTGTGCTAAATGGAAACTGATGTAGATGTCTCTTTTGACTTAATTTTATAAATTTAAGGAAACAGCAGCATTATTATCTCCTACTGTTAAAGAGAGAAGTCCATGTGAGGTTGAACAGTGGGAGACTCCTGAAAAATAAAACAAAGACTTTAACTTGAAAAATAAGAAATAATTATTTTTGCTACAAAATGGAGAAATATTTTATTAGTATAAGTACATTTAATTTGTATTGCATTTAGTATATGATGGGCACCGTGAATAATGACTAAAGAACTGTACTCTTTAAGAAAAACAGAACATCTTTTCTTTACCTTTACTTAGTCAACAAAGAAAATTCATCTGTGTGTATGCTATAAAAAGAACAAAAAACATGCTAAGAACAAATGACCACGCAGAAGGAAAATAATAATCACAAGAAAACAAAGTTGGAAGGAAAAAAGAAAGGTAGGTAGAAGAGAAGGAAATAATAGATGAAGGGCTGGAAGAGGAAGGGAAGGAGGGAAGAAAGAAAGCAGTAAGGGGGGCAGGGAGGAGGGAAGGGGCAAGAAAAGAGGACGGAGAGATGGAGCTAAAGAGGAAGGAAAAGAAAGAAAGAACAACAAAGAGAGAGGGAAGAAGGATAAAGGAAGGGGAAGCCTTTCTTCAAAAGATTACTTATTTATTTAATTATTTAAGAGTGAGAACACCCTGCAGGTGGGTGTAGAGGCACTGAGAGAGAACCTCAAAGAGACTCACCGCTAAGCAAGAGGAGCCTGACATAGGGCTTGATGTCACAGCCCATGAGATCATGACCCATGAGATCAGGACCCGAGCCGAAACCAAGAGCTGGGTGCTTAACCCACTGAGCCACCAAGGCACCCATCTTCAAAAGATTTCTTTAAAGATTTAGTATTGCCTGGTTTTAGTATTTCAGTTTCTCTTGTACTACATGTTTCCATCCTTATTGTATGAATTGTGTACCTTTTCAGATGCAAATAAAATTGGGGGGAAAAGAAAAATATCAGGCAGTCTGCAGAATTCCTCATACTTGGAAATGGCTCTCAACTACTAGTTAGAGTTCTGTTTAGTCTCAGAAGTCCTTGAGGGTTCATTCTTATATTATTACTCCTTCTAAATCACCCATCTTTGGAGATAAAAACCAGCTTAAGAAATTCTGGGAAACGCTACAATAAGCTAAGGAAATGCCTTATGATTCCAGACAGTTTTACAGACTCAAACATGTCCCCAGAACTTTGTTTCCTTATTGTAAACACTCATGGAGTGTGGTGCAAGTCAGTCTACAGAATTATCAAGTGCTTTGTCTCTCAAATAATCTCCTTATTAGAACAATATCTGAGGGGAGGAGTCAAGATGGCGGAGAAGTAGCAAGCTGAGACTGCTTCAGCTAGCCGGAGATCAGCTAGATAGCTTATCTAAAGATTGCAAACACCTGAAAATCCATCGGCAGATCGAAGAGAAGAAGAACAGCAATTCTGGAAACAGAAAAACAACCACTTTCTGAAAGGTAGGACCGGCGGAGAAGTGAATCCAAAGCGACGGGAAGATAGACCCCGGGGGGAGGGGCCGGCTCCCGGCAAGCGGCGGAGCAACCGCGCACAAAATCAGGACTTTTAAAAGTCTGTTCCGCTGAGGGACATCGCTCCAGAGGCTAAACCGGGGCGAAGCCCACGCGGGGTCAGCGTGGCCTCAGGTCCCGCAGGGTCACAGAAGGATCGGGGGTGTCTGAGTGTCGCAGAGCTTGCGGGTATTGGAACGGGAAAGCCGGCTACAGAGACAGAGCCGACAGTAAGCTCGCAGCTCCGTGTTACCTTGAACCGGTCGCAGGCTCGGTGAGCTCGGAGCGCGGCCGGAGGTCAGGCAGACGGGAGTAACTGGGCGCTGTTCTCTGAGGGCGCACTGAGGAGTGGGGCCCTGGGCTCTCGGCTCCTCCGGGCCGGAGACCAGGAGGCCGCCATTTGTATTCCCGTCCTCTGGAACTCTACGGAAAGCGCTCAGGGAACAAAAGCTCCTGAAAGAACAATATCTATTTATTACTTTGAATATTCATAATACTCTTGTCTTTCTTAACAGCCCATTCAATTGATAAATAATGTATGTGTGGCATGATCTTGTTGATATTGTTGTATATGATTACATCTCCTGATGCATTCAATCCTTTTGCCAAGTAATTTAGATCCTAAGTTACAAGTAACATTGGAAGGGTTGCCTGGGTGGATCAGTCAGTTAAGCATCTGCCTTTGGCTCAGGTCATGATCCTGGAGTGACCACTTAGCAGGGTGTCTGCCTCTCCCTCTGTCCCTCAGCTCTCTCATACTCTCTCTCTCAAATAAAAACTTTAAAAAAAAACAAGTAACATTGAAAGAGAATTGATATATTATCATATAATTTATAACACACTTATAAGCAATATCCATTTAATATAGGCATTATAGCTCCGTGAGACTTATGGACAAAATTTTAATAAGTATAAATTTTTTAGTCTTAATCATAAAACATAAAATAAAAGTAGAGCAAGCTGAAATTTTCCCTAACAACTAAATATTTTCCTTCATTCTGAACTCTGATCTCTCTGATGTCAGAAAACATAGTTTAAATGTTTAGCCCAAGCTACTGAATTTCTTGAAATACATAAGGTTCATGTTCTAGTCACAGTCTGATTTAGCAATTCTAAATCTGGCCTATTCACCAACCCATTCCACCTTTTCTTTATCCCAAGATACACTTATGTGCTTAGAAGTACCCAAAATAGAAGATTTGTCACAGTTAACCTATAAGAGCTGACAAGCCTCAATTAGCCACCTAGGCTCACTCACAGATGTCGCCAACCACCTAAATGTCTCGTGGTATAGCTCCTGGGATCACCTAGACCATGACCACTATCCATTTTAGTGAGTAACCATGGTGTTCTTTCTGACTTCTCTGACATACCTGATCCTCTTTCAGAGGAAATCTCACTCTTTACTCTTCTTACTCTACTTCCTATGCACACGAATCACTCTGAAAACATTTCACTTTTCCAAGGGACCATTTATGGCTGGTAGTCAGTTAATCCGTTCAAGAACTTCTGCTGTGCACAACGGGAACATCTGAGCCACAACAAACCAGTGGATTCTTCCCCTGTTGTCCCCCAAATGGTTCTGCCAGTTCAACACCTATACCCTTCCCACAGTGTTCCCATCCTTCACAATGAACTTGCATCTCCCGCTAGTACAGTGCTCTGCAAACTCCAACTAGGACTGTAACTCACTTATTTTTCCTTGGTTTGCTTCTTCCTGGTAATTCACTACCCCTACTCCCTCAACCGCTCTTTTCCATTTCAATGCTGGAGATCTAAGTGAGAGTATTCAGAAGAGACAAACAAAACAGAACACACCAGAAGCTACTGTTGCAGTCTGAGTCCCTTACTGCTGGTTAAAGAAACAGAACACAGTAACCAAGGGAGAGCTAACTTCTGTGAAGAAAAATGAGACAGAAAAATCGAGCCCTGTAGTATAGGTGAAAATGGTCTTTTTTGTGTGTCCTCCACATGAGTTCTCCCCTAGAGCCGTAAATAGTATCTAATGGTTCAGACTAGTTGAGAATGGCTAAGCATACCACCTGCTTCTTAACATTCTTCTAAGAAACCGTAGGATAACATTAACTTTAAAGCACACAATTTCCTTGTGAACAAGAGCCAAGAGTGCAGTTTCATTGCGAAAGCCAGTTTGAACCTGCAGGAGAATCCAGAACATGTGAAAAGATCCATAATGTGTTGCCCATAAATTGAAAGCAACTGAAGTGACATATTATAAAGATAAAGGAGAGGAATCAGATCTTTTTTTCCAGAAGGTTAGAGCTGGGAAAAAACCCTACATGTAAAGAACATCTGCCATGTTCCCTTTTTTAAGGATAAGGAAAATTTCCAGACAGATGAAGTGATACACCCAGTCACAAAAGAATTGACTACAAATTGATACTAGTACAATGAAAAGCCTCTTAGATTCTCATGTTAACCTTGTTGCTATTATATCACGCTTCTCCAGTGGACACTGAAACCTAGTCATTTTTTTGTACATTATCATTAAGGAATTGCAGAACAATTTATTGTTATCTGTCCTCACCATTATTACTGTGTTAAATATGGGTTAAGAGAAAAAATATTAACGGAAATAGCTGTTAATTGCCCACTAGTTGTTAGATGCCAAGTTAGGGCTTTTGGAGGTAGGATGGGTGCAAAGAGCATTAAAAACATCATTTCATGAATAGCTTTTATGTTATTTGGGAGGTGAGAAATTGACAGCTAAAAAACAATCATTCAAGAAAGTAAAAGGAAAACCCTAAGTCAGTGTGTTCTGTAGTTCCCTCCAATGAAATTCAGAGGACCGACATCGCCATGATTCCAAGTGTCGTGGAAGATGTTACAAACAACTGAAGATCGCTGTAAGTCTGGAAGGTTCCTAGTATTCAGATAATCAGTGGTTTGTATATAAACGTGGCTTTATGAATAAGAAATGACACACGCACAGCCTCTCTTACTAAGCCTGCCAAACCCTGACAAGTGTGGATTCATCCATGAATGTCAAATGGCAGCATATAAGAAAACTTTTTAAATGTCAAGCTTGTATCTAAAAACTAAATAGAAAAACAACAAAAGAAGGGCGAGGACAATTTTAGACTGGATAATATGAGACCTGGGTAGTCTATTGCTTCAGAGAAGGAATCTTTTACGCAAAGGCACTGACAAGCTCTAGATGGTGACCCTGGGTATTCATATAAACTAAAAAAGATGCCCGAAGGACAGTCCTCTTCTATTCCCTACGTCCATTTCAGCAAATGACAGAGGAATTCTTCTGTGTACTAAGAGAAAGGGCATTTTAGTGGCTTCAGAAATACTTGGGGAATAAATTTTACCTCAGAATGACTGCAGAAATGGCCCAAAGCAATGGAAAACTAAAAGTAGACCAGCAGTCCTGGTTTACCTTTGGAAAGAAAAGAGCTTGCAAGAGCTCTTCTCTTGTGTGCCTGTGCTCTCTTGCCGTCTTTTTCACTGTAGCTCTCGCTCCTTCGTTCCTTCTCATGTCCCCTTCTCTCTTTATTCCTTTCTCATAAATTTATGAATGTAGTGCAATGATGGAAATTATGTATTTAGAATGGCACTACCATCAAGATAAATGCATATAAATGCCCAAAGAGAAAACAGGAGACTATAATAGAGCAGCAAGGGTAAAGGCAGTCTTTGCAGAAACATCTGAATGCAAATTACGATTCACCTACATTCTATTTGTGCGACTGGAGGCGAGTTCATTAATTTTTTTGAGGTTTCTATTTAACATCTGTAAAACAGAAATTATAAACCTCTCACAAAGGATGCTTAATGCAGTTCTGAGCTAGTACAGTAATAAAATTTAATTTTCATACTTACCTCCTCTCCAGAAATCAATAAATATTTCATATTTTCTCTTCTCTAGTATAAGGTTAGATAATTGTGAAAGTTTGCTATGAATTAGATGTAAGTGAAGTGTTGCATTTTTTAACTAATCCACTGACATCAAAAGAGAGTATTTTCTAATGGTTGAAGCATAGTTAAATATTTTCAATGTGCATTAACTCATTCATAGCTAACTCATTTTGAATCAGTGAGACTATTTTCTGAGACCCTCCATTTTTTGTTATAGAAAAGAACAAAAACATGCAACTATTTTGAAATGGTCACATAGGAATTTGAACTAAATCCACATATCTCAGATTTTAGGGAACTATGTGAATATTTTAGAAGGCGAAATTTAATTTTCCAAACATGCTTTGCCTAAGGTACTCCAAAATCTTTTAAAAATGTCTGTTATCTTATTGACTTCATCTGAGTAGAAATAAAACTGAGAGTAATATTGTCACCATCCAACAAAAAATTTTAAATAGTCTTGTGAGAAATTTATATTTTGGAATAGTGAGTCCCCGGTACTTTCTTTTGTATGATGAATTTGTGTTTTCTTTTAGAAAACTTAGATTTGGAATTTCATCACCAAAAAAGAATATAAAGTGTCAATATCTCTAGAGCTTTGCAGTTACTGGTATACTTTATATTGAGGATGAGCATCAGAGCAGAAAGAACTGGGAAAGAAAATTAAGCAAAAAAAAAATCTGAAAAAGGAAGGAGGTAAATGTTCACATACATGTATATATATTGTATTTTGTATTTCATATATATTGAAAAGTGAATTGAATATGTATATACATATATAGTATGTATATATGTGTATATATATGTATATATACATATATGTATATATATATACATATATTCAATTCACTTTATATATGTGTATATATATATACATATTCAATTCACTTTACCCCAGGCAACTGAAAATAGATAAATAAAGCAATGGTGATGTTTTCAAGTTGAACTATATTTGAAAGGAAACAGAAATTTACTTTAAAATGGGAAGCATTGCTGCTATCAGTTTGTCATTCTTCATCTAGAATTAGATATCCATGAATTAAATAAATGAAATTCTCTGATGAAATTAAATCAGCCATGTTTCTTGTGCCTCCTTAAAGATATTTTACCACAAAATATAGAAATCTCATTATGCTAACCCAGGCTATACTTTGCTTCAAGCTCTAATGTGTTACATATCTTTCTAAAGTAATAAAAACTGAATCTACAACTTAAAGCCAACATGAGAATAAAGATCAAATGCCTGTGAATTAAATAGAATATTATGGAATAATATCATTTTTCCAAAGTCTTTATTTTATTGTACTTGTGTATGCCCTAAAGTTAATGTACTTTAACCAACTAGAGGTGACCTATAAAGTGAATAGTAATGTGTTGATATGAACCATCACTTAGCCTGTGTCTTTGTTCTCTTTTTCATACTCCTTTTTCTCTTTCTCTTTTTCTTTCTCTTTCCCTTTTCTTTTCATTCAGCACTTAGTGTAACACTGACTCACCTCCAGGCAGAACACTAGTGAGAAAGTTATGCACTTTCCCTATAGAGATTTTTTTTTTTTTTAAAGATTTTATTTACTTATTTGACACAGAGAGAGAGATCCCAAGTAGGCAGAGAGGCAGGCAGAGAGAAAGGGGGAAGCAGGCTCCCCGCTGAGCAGAGAGCCCGATGCGGGGCTGGATCCCAGGACCATGGGATTATGACATGAGCCAAAGGCAGAGGCTTTAACCCACTGAGCCACCTAGGCGCCCCGAGATTTTTTTTTAAAGATTTATTTATTTGTTTATTTGCAAGAGAGAGAGAGAGAGAGAGAGAGGGTGTGTGCTCAAGGGAGAGGGGCAAAGGGAGAGGGAAAAAAAAATTCAAGCCTAATATGGGGCTTGATCTTACAACCCTGAGATCATGACCTGAGCTATGATTTTGTTATGATTTATTGTTGTTATTTTATTTTTTAAAAATATTTTTCAATGAAATATTGTTGACTGACAAACTGCTTTTAATATTCACTCCTTTAAAACTCCTTTAATATTCACTCCTTTCCAAAAAAATCACTCCTTCAAAAATTTTGTTGAAATGACAAGGGCTTTTATAAAAATAAAATTAAGTCCAAACCAACATTGGAAGGTTTGGAAAATTGCAATGCAGTTACAAGACTACAAGATTAGAAGCAGTTGGAGATGGGAAAGAATTGTGTCAAGGGGAGTCCGTTGGGCAAATGGAAAAGGCCGTAATCAGCTACACACACTTGCCCAATGCCACAGCCCTAGCAGGTGACTAGCTCTGCCTTAATGATACAATCAGGAAGTATTACTTACGGGCCAGAGAAGGCCCATTTCAGCTTTATGGAGGGAAAGATGACCCCAAAGGCCAGAAAACTTATGATGACAATATTAAGTGGCAAGATATCTGCATACCCTAAATAAAAGTCTTAATTCTCCTCCAATCCAACACCTCAAATCAACAAGACTGATGCTGAATGAAAACATAGAGGTAAAGGATATGAACAAGAACTTTACCAAAAAATTGCCTGTAAAAATGAGGGTTAGTGCAACAATAGGGACATGACATTGCTACTACTACTATTTTCTTTAAATATACATATAGAATTTTATTAGTACCATACATGGTGCTGCTATATGATAGGTATAGATTCATGTAATTATCACAATATCATGGTATTATTTCTGTTTTATACATAAGGAAAGTGAAGTTTAGAGGGGTTTTTTTGTTGTTAGTTTGTTTGCTTTGAGACAGCGAGTGAGAGAGAAAGAGAACACAGAGGGAGAGAGAGAAGCAGACTCTCCTGCTGAGCAGGGTCTCAATCCCAGGTGCCTGGAATCATGACCTGAGCCAAAAGCAGACACTTAACTGACTGAGCCACCGAGAAGCCCCAGGAAGCTGAAGTTTAGAAAATTATAATACCTTCACCAATTTCTGACAGCAAAAACATATGGAAGAGCCACAGTTTTATCTGACTCCAGTATATTTATTTTTAATGATTAGGATTTAGCTTTAAATTTCCAATTTGAACAATAATATAAAACTTCCATTTATTAAATCGACAAATATTTAAATGATAATATCAATAGTAGCTAGGCTGGTGAGTATGTAATCTTATCAAACATCTTCAGCAGATAATTTGACAATGATTTGATGCAACCAAAATGTGCCTCAAAAGAGGAGGGGCCAAATAAATTATTTGTTGTTACATATAATGAAATACTATGTAGTCTTTAAAAATTTGAGGCAGACTTCTACCTACTGACATAAAAATGTATCCAGATATGACAAGCTGCATGTTTGTGTCCCTCAAAAATTGATGTTGAGGGTGTCTGGGTGGCTCAGTGGGTTAAGCCTCTGCCTTCGGCTCAGGTCATGATCTCAGGGTCCTGGGATGGAGTCCCGTGTTGGGCTCTCTGCTCAGCAGAGAACCTGGCTTCCCCCTCTCTCTCTGCCTGCCTCTCTGCCTACTTGTGATTTCTGTGTGTGTGCCAAATAAATAAATAAAAATCTTAAAAAAAAAATTCATATGTTGAGATCCTAAACCCCAATATGATGGTTTTAGGAAGTGTGGCTTTGGGTAGGTGATTAGGTTCAGGGGTCTAAGTCTTCATTGATGGAATTAATGCCTTTATTAGAGAGATCCCAGAAGGTTCTTTTGCCCCTTCTACCACGTGAAGACACAGCCCTTTGTGATCCAGGAAGCAGGCTCTCTTCAGTGATCAAATCAATTGGTACCTTTATCTTGCACTGCCCAGCTTCCAGAACTATGAGAAACAAATATTTATTTTTTAAGCCACTCAGTCTTTGGCATTTTTGTTATAGCAACCAAACAGACTAAGATACCAGGATACAATGTGAAGTAAAAAAGCATGCTGCATTATATGTAGTACGATCATATTTTTAAAGATTATGTATAAGTGTATCACATATGTGCACATATATTTATTCATACCTCAAACTATTAACAATGTTCTTTTAAGAAGGAGATGGTCTTGAAGAACATTAAATAAAAGGGATCTTTTATTTATTTTTCTTTTTTACTAAGGAATTTATTTTCTTTTTTAACAACAGCAATTTTAAAAATATCCATTTATCTATTCCTTTTGTAACATAATAAAGAAAAAAATTAAAAGTAGATTTTACCCAAACATAGCAAGTCATAACTCCCATATTCAAGAGAAAACTCCGTCTGTTGTAAAACTACAAACTGTTTAAATTATACTGCTGATTGTTTTCATAGTTTATTGTTTGCATATGTCTATATTATCTGGAATTTTCCAAATACTATGATGAAAGTAGTCTAAAATTTGGTCATGTTAATATTGCTCTCACTTCTTAGAATAATATTACTTTCTATTTGCCTTGGAAGTGATATGAAGAGAGTGATTTTAATAACAATTACCAAAATGATAACTATAGCATTTTATAGCCATTCATTTCTTTGACTTTCTAGAACATCTTATCGTTGCAATTGTTCATGTGAGATTATAAGTTTGAGATGTGGCAAATACTTGACCCAACTGCAATCAAAGAAGTTATATCATATATAAAAATGTGTCATCTGTAGCAAAATCCTCATTGGTATTACATTAGGGAATTATATCAGTCCGCTTGGGCTGCTTAACAAAATACCACAGTCTGGATGGCTTAAGCAACAGATATTTATTTTCTCACCATTCTGGAGACTAAAGGCCATGATTAAGGTATCAGCAGGATTGGGTTTGGGTGAGGGCTCTCTCCTTGGCTTGCAAATGACGACCTTCTCCATGTGTCCTCACGTGGCCTTTCCTCTGGATTCTTTTCATCTTCATATGAGACATTGATCCTATCAGATTAGAGCCTAACTAGAACCTAATGATTTTATTTCACTTTAATTACCTCAATAAAGCCTCTACCTCCAACTACAATGACTTCTTGGCTTCATCATATGAATTTGTTGAACTCCACAACAGGCATCACAGGCATAATGTCTTTCTTTACTATTAAAATATCTAGACTATCTCAGCTATACCATTAATTGATTATACAAGTTCCACTTGCTGCATTTTTGTTGGTAGTGCCAGACAGAAGAAAGAATGAATGAAATGCTTACATATAATTATTAATATCTATCCTCTTCTGCAGAAAATATTGTTAGTTTAATGTTACATATGACTTTTACAATTGTCTTTACTATTTTCATTTTAATATGCAACATGCGTGTATACATTCATTAAATAATTAATTGTAATATTAAGAATCAGGAAATAAGTATTATTATCAGGAAATCCCCAGTTCTCATTGGTCTGAGAATACAAATGAAGTTATTTCCACATTAATGTCTGAAACTCAGCAGTTTCTAGACTCTACATGTTTATAAGTAAATGAGTCCCTTGCGAAATCTTTTTCAAAAAAAGTCTTTGGTAGTTAGCAAAAATTTCTCATATGCAATCTAAGTCCGTGCCTGAGCCTGAGCTTTATAAACTACTGACCAATGACTCTTTCTCTCCAGTGACTCCTCAGGGCTCTGAATCCTGGCCTCAGGGGCTGAACTCCCTCATCCTGAGGTTACCAGACTGGATAGTATATAGATTTTGATTATTTTTAGGGTTTGATTTTTATTTATTTATTTACTTACTTACTTACTTACTTACTTATTTTTAGGCTGCTTTAGTCTGCCTGGGCTGCCTTTTAAAATGCCATAAACCAAATGGTTTAAACAACAGAAATGTATTTTCTTACAGTTCTGGAAGCTGGTAAGTCCAAGATCAATGTGCTGGCCAGTTCAGTTCCTGGTGAGAGCTCTCTTCCTGGCTTGCAGATGGCCACCTCTTGGCTGTGCTAAATTGTTTAGTCCTCATATAAGAGACACAGAGAGAGCTCTCACTCTGATGTCCCTTCCCTTTCTTATAAGAACACCAGTCCTAATGGATTAGGGCCGCATCCTGTGCCCTCCTTTAACCTTATGACTTACAATCCCTTCCTCCAAATATAGTCACAATGGGGATCCAGGCATCCACATATGAAATTGAGGGGGACAAAAACAGTCGATAACACAGACTACATTTGAAAGTGGTGATTTGAAGCGACTTTGGAATTTGAAATAACAAATGAAAGTTACTTCAATGAAACATAATCGTAAGGGCCAGATCATGGCTATGGCCAGACCTCAATTTTGACCATGCCTTCTTTCTTCCAATTCAAAAATGGGAAAAAAGATTAAAAATATTTCAAGATACAATATACCGACAATGTCCATTTTGGAGTCATGGAATTCCTGCCTTTTCTCCTTTTTCACCTTCCTAGATACATTCAAACTCTGGAATCCCAAGAAATCATTATTTTGAGATATTTCTTAAAGCTTTCTGATATTCTTCATGCTCAATTAGAGATCTAATACATATAATCAGTCTTCATACAAAAATGACTCTCAAAATTTGCCCAAAGGACTGAAATTCAAACTCAATATATATTTTTATCCATTTTTAACTTGTTCTCAAAATAATGGACTGTTTTACTAAATTTAACTAGCTTTCTCTTGTTCTGTTTTTTTTTTTTTAATTTGCTTGCTTGATCGTTTAACCACTGTGTGCGTACACACAGGAAAGCAGAATAAATCAAACAGGGAAGAATAAAAATCATTTTACATGCCCTAGAATTTTTCCAGATACTCTAAAGGATTTGAGTATGAGAGAGGGGAAAAAAATGTATTTGTGTTGTTGGGAAGTAGGTACGGTAGCAAATTTAAGCAAAATAAGTCACTCTCCATCTCTTCCCATTATGTGAGGGCAAAGAACATTTTTTAAAAAGACATATCGTGTAGAGAGGAGTCTCTTCTTTTCTCCTCATTATTTTAGCAACAGATCTCATTTTCTCTTGGTGACTGTGGGAGTGTGACCATGTAGTTACCTACCACTGCTCATTATATTTTAGCCTAATAGAAGCAGGGATAATTTCAGTCTTACTGCCAGTGATTGTAAATGTGCTTATTATCTGTGTCTTCTGTGAATTTGCAGGAGTACACAGTGTTCCATCTCTTGTTTTGTTTGTCAGCAGGAAAAAATAGTTTTTGTTTGTTTGTTCTTCTTTTTCCACCTCCTTTAGGTGTAAGGTTAGGTTGTTTGTTTGAGATATTTTTGCTCCTTGAGGTCAGAAAAAAATATTTTTTATGGTCCCTGTTTATGTAAATTCTAATAGAATGAGAAAGCCAGATTTTGTTACCAGAAAAAAAAAAAAAAAAAAAAGGTTGCATCAGAGTTTAAAAAATGTATCCTCCAAACTAAGAGAGTCATAAAACTTTAACAAGACTAGGTAAAGTACATTAGCATTTTCTTTATCTCCAGAATTATGAAGGTATGTACTTGATTCATAAGTATCCTTTTATTTTTTATGTTATACACCTAGGAACTTAGCTATAAAATGACCATTTAAAATATTATTTTCAAATAAAAGCTTTAAAAAACAATATTATTTTTCTAGGTTTTTCAATGGTAATCATCTTTTAGAATTCATGCTACTTCTTACATATCAAAATAGAAACAACTTAATACCATATGTATTTAAAGTATTCCCTTTGGGGGCTCCTGGGTGGCACAGTCAGTTAAGCTTCTGACTCTTGGTTTCAACTCAGGTCATGATCTCAGGGTCATGAGATCAAGTCCCACGTCTAGACCCCTATCAGGACCCATGCTCAGTGCAGAGTTTACCCAAGACTTTCTCTCCCTCTCCCTCTGCCCCTCAACTCTCTAAAATAAATAAATAAAACTTGAAATAAATAAATAAATGAAGTACTCCCTTTAGAATCTTTCTTACTTAAGCTGTAAGAAGGATAATATTCCCTACTGTTTATCATTTGTTTTAAACTAAGAGTGTAAATCAAAATTCTTGACTAATCCATGCCTTTCTAGACTTCCAGTGAATTTGAGTCTCAAGGATAAAAATCCTACAATCTAATGTGGTCACTGTCTCATCTCCAGCCCAGAGTACAGTGCCTGGCATTCAAAATTAAATTTAATTAATTAATTAATGACCTCATATTATTTCTCCTCTGAATTTACTCAATGTTGACCAATGCTAACAAAAACACTGAGAAAATTTTAGGCAGGATAAAAACAACCCAATATTCACCAAATGCTAAAGAATTTAGATAGAATTGGGTAGGTTATGATGAACCCTAAAGAACATAAATCCTCAGAGCTCAGGGACACAAACATTGAGATATGCAAACTTTAAAACAAAATGTATATTTCATTCATTGTGCTTTTATTTTTTTAAAAGATTTTTATTTATTTATTTGACAGAGAGAGATCACAAGTAGGCAGAGAAGCAGGCAGAGAGAGAGAGGAAGAGAAGCAGGCTCCCTGCTGAGCAGAGAGCCTGATGCAGGGCTCAATCCCAGGACCCTGAGATCATGACCTGAGCTGAAGGCAGAGGCCTTAACCCACTGAGCCACCCAGGCACCCCTCATTGTGCTTTCAAATAAAAATGCATTTCCATAAGCAAATACCCACCATTTCAGCTTCATTATGAAGCTGCATTTCTAAAATTTGGCAAAAAGTTTTTATTTCGTTTGTTTGGCTTTTTTTGTTTGTTTGTTTGTTTTTGCTCTCTACCTTCTCTTTTGCCCAAAGGTATTTTTCCCTTATGAAAAACTCAACCTAGGGGCACCTGGGTGGCTCAGTAGGTTAAGCCACTGCCTTCGGCTCAGGTCATGGGATTGAGCCCCGCATCAGACGCTCTGCTCAGTAGGGAGCCTGCTTCCCCCTCTCTCTCTGCCTGCCTCTCTGCCTACTTGTGATCTCTGTCTGTCAAATAAATAAATAAAATCTTAAAAAATAAAAAAAAAAACCCTCACAACCTAGTGTTCATTCAGGAAAATAGTTTCCACTGTTCTTGTACTTTACAGGCACTGTGAATTCTGTTTCATTGAGTTTGTTTTAATCTATTCGGACACTATGCATACAGCTGTAGAGAAATAGAGAAAGAGATCATCCAGAATGAAAACCATTTCATGTGGAAGCAGATTTCTCTACAAACAAAAAAGTCATTTCTCTGCCTTGGCTCTAGACTCATTCATTTGTCATCTACACTCATTTTTGGCTTATGGCTTTGTTTCTCAGTTCATTCATCACCCAGTCACTTGTTTTATGTCTCAAAGTCTCAGTCCATTTATGGAAGTGAGCTTAGGGCCCATAAATCTGAAAAATTTTGCACCTGACTGACTTCTCCATCTCTTGGCTGTACAGGTTGAAATATTATAGTCCTCTAAGACACAAACTTTATATTTACTAGTTGTGTGCATTAGTAGCTAAGCAAGTGAGAGGTCTATTGTCAACCCAAATTTGTACCAACATCCATTTTTATCTAGTCTTTTGTAAGATTTCAAGAATCCCTAGTTCCAAGTTTTTCTAATAACAGTGCAATTAGGATTGGTTTACTGTATAGCCAACTTCTTTTTTTTTCTTTTTTCATTATTTCATTATTTCCATTTAAGAACAGAAAGACAGTGGTGCCTGGGTGACTCGGCTGGTTAGGGGACAGACTCTTGTTTTCAGCTCAGTTTGTGATCTCAGGGTTGTGAGACTGAGCCTCACATGGAGCTCCCCCACTCAGCAGGAGTCAGCTTCTCTCCCTCTGCCCCTTACCCTGACCACTCATGCTGTATCTCTCTCTGTGTATCTATCTTCTCTCTCTAAAATAAATGAATAAATCTAAAGCAAAACAAAATAGAAAGATAGTGCAATACCTCAAAATGCCTATACCTCTCCAGTGATGAGGAAGGAGGACCCAAAGAAGAAAAGGGGCCCAGCAGCCCTCAAACAACAACATGACACAGGAATGTCAAGGCAGGACTGCAGTGGCTACACAGTGTCTCCCCACTCACAACGGGACACAGCCTTTTGCTTAGATGCTCTCAGCCTGCTTCAGAACTTTTTATGAGGGTTTGGTAATGAAACAGGATAAGTTGCTTGGGTTCTGATTGGTGATAATAATCAAGATGGCCCATGCTTGATGGAGGAACCACCCACCAACTGGCACTCTCTCAGAGAGTCAGGTCTGACTGACAGAAGCAAACCATAGAGTCCCCATGCCAGCTGTTGCAGTCCCCTCATTAGCTGCCACAAGAAGGTCTCCTCACTGTCATTGACACAGGGAGTAGTGAGGTAGTGACAGGCAGGCAGAGGCTACTGCTGGAGTCAGAAGCAATGAGCCAGTTTCAAAGGAACAACCTGAACAAATGTTGCTTTAAAAAGTTATGGACTCTTGTGACAAGTTTGGGTGTGAGTGAAATTAAGTCAGTTATTAACTTTCTGCAAATGCTGACATGTGGTTTTGCCATCCCTGGGCCTATGAGAGCCTCCAGAGACCTGCTTTGTATGTATCTGGAACTAAGAAAGCTGAAATTTATTTACACACTTGAAGCTGTGTGTCCAGAAAACAAAAAATGCATATAGAACATAATTTGTCCATTAGTTCTCATGTTTGTATAGAAAAAAAAAAAAAAGCAACATTTGGTAAATTTATTAGCTCACAAAAAATTTCATGTTATATAAAAACTAAAATTAAAGTAAACAAAAGTTCCTTCAATCACTTTCCTGACAATATCTAGTCCCCTGAATGGCCAAAAAAGGAAGTTCTCAGGGACCAAAGAAAAAAAAAGTGACACCCAGTTTTTAGAAGCACCATTTCAGTTTACTTGCAGTGTTAGAAATGACAGCAATTTTTCCATAATTCAGTCGTGGTTCAATTAGAGAAGCAGAACTGTGGAATAAGCATATAGTGAAGCTTTATTATAAGTAATTGGCTTATACAGTTGTGTGGGCCTTCTAAACAAATTGAAATCAATAAGGTAGAAGATGTTCAGAAAAGGAAGACCATAAGCAGGATGGAACTCCATGAACACCAGCTGAGACTGATTCCAAAAGCAATCAGGGGAAGAACACAAACACGGAACTCAAATTCAAAACTCAGGGTGTGAGATCATCAAAGGCTCTGGGCTGCTTACTTAGGCTCACCTGATTGGACCAGGCCCACCCAGGAGCATCTTCTTTTTGATTAACTTAAAATCAAGTGATTAGGGACTGTAATTAACTCTACAAAATCTCCACAATATTCAATGTTTGATTGAATAATTTGGAACTATAGTTCAGCCTCGCTAAATTAATCATTAAAAAGCTATCACTTTTGGGATGGGTTGAACTTCTTTTGAAAAAACATTAGTGCTCAAATTCTTGGGAGTCCATCTGATTGTAAATTCTAAGATCATTTTTTATTTCTACTGTAAAAGGCAGTTAAAACACTGTCTGGAGGCTATACTGGGGCTAGTGTGCTAAGCTATTAAGCACCAGGGCATATTCAGATGGAGGCTGAGGACAAATAAGCTTGAAATTTTCAAATGTATTTCTGGTTTAGTCTGGTCTCTAATGATCAACAGATCATGGAAAATGAGTATAAAAAAAAAGTCCAAGGCTTTGCCTAAGGATTTTTGCCTGCTAAGAAACTTGGAACACAAGTGAACACAATCCTTTGGCTGGCAAGCCCTTCCTCTAACTCCACTATGGATGGTTATCACAAGCTAGCTCCACACAACCTGGAAGCCGGACTACAATTTCGCACGAAGATTGTTAACAACATCATGTGATCACCTATGCTGGATATTCACACAAGAATTGAGCTCCCTTCTCACTAATGATGTTTTTTGTTATTTTTGTTTTAGGGGAGGAAAGGTTTTCCATCTCACTTCTGCTTCTGCTCCCAACTCTCTCTCAATCATCTCTTTTCCTTTCCTTTCTTTTCAGAATGTTACAAACTGAAGTCAAAAGTGCTTTCAGTTAAGTCCCCTCCATGAAGAGAAAATATCCAACATGTTTCCTCTTTTCAGGAAAGAAAGAGGAATCTCCAAGGAGCTTGGAGCTAGGAAAATGAATGTTAAGTAAAAATTAAAATAAATGTCAGAAAGTAGGAAGGAACTATCAGAGCAGGCCAAGGAAGTCAGCCACACCTTTTTCTTCTATTTTTTTTAACCTTATGAACTAAATAGAAATTGAAGATTTGGGGGAAAAAATATATAAGAAAAGAAACACCAGTTTGTCAAAGGAATGAAGTAGGATTTTTAAAACACAGAAAACAGAACTAGAGCATCTCACATACTTCATCTTTTTTTTAACATTTTATCAATATCTTTTTCTTTAGAAAAAGTTAGAAAGTTGGTAACTGCCACAGCAAACAACAAGCAGTGGCACCTATTTTCCACAGATCCTTTCTTTATGTTGCACCAAAATGCTCTGCATCTCTGCATGACTCACCAGGAAAAATCATGCAGATTATGTCACAGATTGCTTTTCTCCATTTTCTTTAACAATTCAGGATTCTTACAGAAACTTTTATGATCCTTAAAGACTTGTTTAAGTAGATCTGCTTGAATGGTTCCAGGCAAGTGTGTGGTAGGGGACAGGTGACTATAGTGGAGGGTTGTTAAGCAGTCCATGAGACACAGATTAACTTGGTCAGTTCTGAGCATTAATTATTGCTACATGAATTTGCTCTTTTCATCAATGTTAATGGATAGAGCTTTGTTTTAAATGTGACCTTGAGGGGCGCCTGGGTGGCTCAGTGCCTTTGGCTCAGGTCATGATCCCAGGGTCTTGGGATCCAGCGCCCATGGGGCTCTCTGCTCAGCAGAGAGCCTGCTTCCCTTCCTCTCTCTCTCTCTCTTTCTCTCTCTCTCTCTGCCTGCCTCTTTGCCTACTTGTGATCTCTGCCTGTCAAATTAATAAATAAAATCTTTAAATAAATAAATAAATAAATAAATAAATATGACCTTGTGGGGTTCAGTGGGTATTCTGAAAGAATATAAAATTTAATCCCTGGGAGCTGGTTGGCTCAGTCGGTTAGGTGACCAACTTTTTTTATTTCAAATCAGGTCATGACCTCAGGGTCATGAGATCAAGCCTCACGTCAGGCTCTGCACTCAACAGAATCTGCTTCTCTCCCTCTCTTTCTGCCCCTCCCCTTGCATGCTCTCACTCTCTCTCTCTCTCAAATAAATAAATCTTTAAAAAAATTATTTGATCCCAGTGATCTCTGTATCATGTGGATTGCTGTCAGGAACAATAAACCAAAGTCAAAAAATAAATACCAATCTGGACATAGAAGTTTTTTTGATTTTTTTTTTTTTAAGATTCTGTAGTTTATAAATATATAAACTGACAAATGACAGCATATTCCTCATGGAAGATGTTTCAACCAGAAGGAAGTAACAAAATATCTGTAAATGCTGAAAGAACAAAACTGTCAACCTAGAATTCTATATCCATGAAAATATTATTCATAATTAGGAGGAAATCAAAATATTTTCCTGTTTGCTGAAGGAAAATCAAGATAATTTGATGCTAGCAAGAACTGCCTTAAAAACAAAACAAAACAAAACAAAAAAACCCTAACAAAAAGAAGTTCTCTAAACAGAAAGAGAATGAGTAAAAAAAAGAAAAAATCTAGGAACAACAGAATGGAAAAAGAACATGGGTAAGAAAAACTTGGATAAATTCAATATATTTTCCTTTTCCTCTTGAGTTTTTAAAATTGTATTTGACATGGTAAGCAAACTTTAATAAAATTACTATGAAAATACTATCAAGATATTTTTGCAGATAGGAAAAGACTATTCCAAGATTTATAAGAAAAGGAAAAGAAACTAAGACTGTCAAAACAATTTTGAAAAAAAAGAATAAAATAGAAGGAATCAGGTTTCTCAATTTCAAGGTACTTTAGAACTATAGCAATTGGAACTCTGTGACATTGCTAAGGGATAGACATATAGATAGACTGAGTAGAGAAGTCAGAAATAGATGCATATAACTAACTACATCCAAACGATTTTTGACAAAGTTGAAAATGGAATTCAGTGAAAGAAAAATAGCTTTTTCAACACATGATACTGGAGCATGTAGACATCTGGAGATATTGGGGGAAAAAAAAAACACAAAGAGCCTTGAACTGTCACAAATTATACAAAAATAAATTCACAACAGATCACATGCTTAAATACAAAATGATAAACCTTTCAGAGGGAAAAAATGGAGAAGGTATTTAGATCTAAGTCTAGGAAAAGATTTCTTTAACTTAAACGTCAAAAATAAAATCCTTAAAAGGAAAATGTGATTAATTGGAGATCAACATAACTGCACAATTTTGCTCTGCAAAAGTCTGTTAAGAAGAAGGAAAGCAGGTTATAAACTGAAGAAATTATGTGCATACCATATATCTGACAGAGGAATAGCATCTAGAAAAAATAAATTCTCAAACAGCAGTAGGAATAAAAACAATCCAATAAGAAGCAGACAAATTTCACGAAACATGTTTCACTGAAGAGGCTATGCAGAGGACAATTAAGCATAGGCCAAAAGCTCAACATCATCAGACATGAGGGAACAGCCTACTAAGACAAAACAGGGATATCAGTACACACCTGTCAGACTGACTAGAATAAAAAATAGTGACAGCACAATATGCTGGCAAAGATACAGAGAAACTGGATCACTCATTAATGGCTTGTAGGAATATAAAATTGACAACCACTCTGTAAAAGTTTCTGTTTCTTTACAAACTAAACAATGCAACTACTATACAAGCAGGCAATTATACTCCTGGGCATTTATCGGCCACTCTCTGTCCCCCACCAAATTAAAACTTAGGTTCATAAAAAAATCTATATATGAATGTTTATAGCAGGTTGTGATAGTTATATATAGCTATATATGTCAACAACTAGAAACAGGCCAGGTACACTTGAATTGGTAAATGCTTAAACAAACTGTGGTACAACCAGACCATGGGTACTACTTAGAAATTAAAAAAAAAAAAAAAAAAGAAGAAGTACTGATACAGAAATCTGCATGAATCTCTAGAGAACTATACTGAATGAAAAAAGCCAGTCCTGAAATGTTGCATACCATTTGACTCCTTTTAATAACATTTTCAAAATGTCAAAGTTACCGAAATACTGAACAGATGAATGTTGCCAAGGCTTTAAGAGCGGATGCCATAGAGGGACATGGTATGGTTGAAAAAGTGCAATCTGAGAAATGCTTGTGATGATGGAAATGTTGTGTATCTTGACTCTATCAACTTTAATACCCTGACTGTGATATCATATTATAAATTTGCAAGATGTTACCATTGGGAAACCTAGCTAAGGGGTTCATGGCATCTCTCTGTATTATTTCTTACAATTGTATGTCAATTGACAGTTATCTCAAAATATGAAGTTTAATTTTAAAAAATCTACTTGGGAGAATATATAAAACATATATAAAATATATAATTTTGACCATATACTTCAAAGAGCTTTTTGAGTGGAGGGGGGCCGCATAACACACAACAAAAAAATCTATATTACCTATATTTGGCACATTTTTTTCAATCTGTCTTTATATACATCTCATTTATTCCCATGGTTGCCATTTAAAATGACAGAAAAGGGTCATTGAGCCCATTTTAAATTTAAGGAAATGGGCCCAGGTTGAGAGAAATTGCCCAAAGTGTTATAGCTACTAAATGACTAAGTTTATGGGAGAGCAAAGATCTTAAAATCCCTAGTCAAGAGTATACTTGGAAGTACCAATGGTTCCATGAAAATGTCTCAGGACCATCAATGTAGATAAGTAGAACCTTTAGTAAGAACTCAAGCTCCATTTCAAAGACAGCAGTAGTTTAAAAAAAAAAAAATCTGCATTAAATAATGGGCTCTGTATAATATTTGAATAAAAGCTTCACTGCTGAAAATATACTACACTGTCATGTACTAGTGAAAAACAGCTGTTTTCTGAGATTCCTATACTGGAAGTTTTATTCCAGCAAAAGTAATAGTCATGTCAAGAACCCTGCTTTGTTGTTTACAGTTTGCCTTCCAAACATATGTCACAATAAAGTGCTCTCTATACCTGATCAGCCACAGTGATTACTGAGGAAATCTTCTCATTGAATTAGCCATTGTTGAAAGATTTAAATTTCAAAAGAAAAAATAAATAGAATTGTCAAGGCATTGTAGCATCTAACCACTGGCATCAATCATGTCAGCCATTTGCAGACCAAGTGCACACCACATATGTCCCATTCATAATGTACATCTACCCATTTGCCTTTTTGCTAAACTTTAATCTTTATAACAAGGAGCAACTTCCAATACACACACACACACACACACACACACACATAAATTTATAGCAGGCAGACAAAGAGCTCTGTCCTACAAGCATGTTTGCATTCAGGCTCCACAGTATATGAAGTCCACAGTACATTAAGTATATTAAGTTCAATGAGACCAATTTCTTTCCAAGGCAATTTAAAAATGTTTAGGGGTACCTGGATGGCTCAGTTGGTTAAGCGTTAGACTCTTGATTTCTGCTCAGGTCATGATCTCAATGTCATGAGATGGACCCCCACTTTGAGGTCTGTGTTAGGCATAGAGCCTGCTTGAGATTCTCTCTTCCCCCCCCCTCTGCACCTCCCCTTCCTCTCTCATTCTTTAAAAAAAAATGTTTAGTAAAAATTATAACTAGTGTTTGTTAAGCACTTACTTTGTGCCAAACATTGTTCCAAGCACATTAAGTGTACTAAAATATTTAGTTCTCACAATAACCCTAAGTGGTAGGTACTACTGACATTTATTGTTTACCATCAAGGAAACTGAAGGAAGAAGAGGTTAGTAAACGTTTCCAGCTCTTGGGAACCAATTTTCAAACCTGGACAATCTAATACCAAAGTCTGTGATCTCAACCACTAGACTAAGGCAAGAGAATGCCTTTCAAAATTCATTAGACTTCAGTGGAATGAAGTTCAAAACTGTCACAACAATTAAGAATCACCTGTTATTATGTAACCTTATTTACACGAAAGTTAATGAAGCAGAGTTGTCAGATGACACAGTAAACATACTCTAATTTTTATAATAGTGCATATCAAGATCAGTGGATACAAATGCAAGGAGATTTGGCTTCCAGTATATAAACAACTAGTTTAAAAGTAAAATCAACAAGAGCAATGCTTCACTAGGGAGAAACCTAGTGTTGCAGGATTGCAGGTTTCTTGTCTCACAGAGTTGAAGAGTGAATTTCATGGATACAAAAGAGTGAAGTGAAGTGAAAGCTTATAAAGTGAGGGTGAGAGCAGAAAGGAAAGAAAAAGCTCTCTAGAGTGAGAAGAGTCCTGACTGGGTTGTCACCGAGGGTTTTTAGAGCCAGTCTTTTATCGAAAACTTGACCAGGGAGCTTGTGGCCTTGAGATTCACATGCCATCTTGGTTTGAGGAAGAACTATTGATAACATCCTTAATAACTTATTTCTTTGAAGTTTGGTCATTTTCTGTGATTACACCACAGCCACCAAAGAAAAATACTCTCTAACTTCCCAGGGCCAGGTGGTCTGATCTAGTCCCTCATCTCTTGCTCGCCTTGGCTTAGCTGCTTTTGGCTGCCAGGAAGAGGTTCAGAGCCTAGTCGGGGTTCCCCTATTTCCCCCAACCTATTCCTTAACCCTTTCTTTACTCACTATCATGCTCCAAGTGACTCCCACACCACATTCTCAGTAGGTTTGGCCTCAATAAAGAATGCTTCCCATTGTTGTTCAGTTCTCTGCCTGTTTAATATACACATTTATGGAAAATAAATATAACTAATGGATTAATGATCATAATTAAAATTAATAGCAACAACTGGTCTCTATTGAATGCTTTTTTTTAAAGATTTTATTTATTTATTTGACAGAGATCACAAGTAGGCAGAGAGGCAGGCAGAGAGAGTGAGAGGGAAGCAGGCTCCCTGCTGAGCAGAGAGCCCGATGTGGGACTTGATCCCAGAACTCCAAGATAATGACCTGAGCTGAAGGCAGCAGCTCAACCCACTGAGCCACCCAGGTGCCCCTATTGAATGTTTCCTAGTGCCAGGATTAATCAAATGTTTTACCTAATTTAATCCTAATGAAAATTTTAGGGAGTATATACCATTATTTTCTACTCCATCTTGTAATGAACTTTTCCAAAATTTTTGGAGTAGATAATTCCTCCAAGATGAGGAATCTAATAAGCAGAAGAACATAAATTCTGTGATCTAAATAATGGCATTTCTGATTTAAAGTGCCGTTTCTTAACTATCACCTTCTACTCTTCCCCTGAAACCCCTCACAGCACATTGCTATGACCTGTCCACCAAATACAAACCTATACAAACAAGTCCACTTTATACAAACACCATTTTTGTATAAGACATTGCTCTAGTAGCATGTTTAATTTTAAAGAAAAGAAAGTCAACTAGTATCAGGTTTTTCTTTAAATAAACATTTAATCCAGTGAGGGACATAAATAGCCACATAAAACCATTAGTCCTTGACAACTGCATTTTGTATTATTCATTCAGAGTTCCAAAAGCTCATGATGTGTAACCAGTTTTTGTGCTCCATTTTAACAGACATTAAAACTGGCTTCTCTGACATTAATTTGTGTGTATGAAGCACTCAGATAGTGAGGAAACCTAACTGTCCTTCTAGCATATGCATCTCAATGAGGGGGCTCTCTCGAAAAAAAAAAAAATGCAAAGAAAATAAGCTACTAGTGCTGTGATAGAAGGGCAGAAAAAGTAGAAATGTCTAACAAAGCTTCCCCACCCCCACCCTTTACCATGAAATAGAAATTTGAAATAAAGTGAAAAACAGTAAATTGATTAAGAATATGGATATCCTCCGGGGCACCTGGGTGGCTCAGTCAGTTAAGTGTTGGACTCTTGATTTTGGCTCAGGTCATGATCTCAGGATCATGTGATCAAGCCCCAGTCGGGCTCCATGCTGGTTGTGGAACCTGCTTAAGATTCTCTCTCTCTCTCTGTCCTCCCCACCCCCACCCTCCACCCTACTTGCTCACATGAACACTCTCTCTCTGTCTAAAAATATATATATGTATGATGTATATATACGTATGTGGAAACAAGAAGAAAGAAAATTTATAAAGTAGTGTCTTAAATTACTACAGCTGCAAAAGAAAGAATGTAAACTAAATTGTGTTTACACATTTCATGACTTTTAAAGCCTTAGGATCTACTTTTCCTGAATGTCAAATGTCATTTCAGAAAAGGGTTTGTTTGGGTTTTTTGTTTTTTTTTTTTTAAAAAGATACAATGTGCTAAAAGATCATACAAGATAAAAAAAGATACCTGTGACTCAGGAGAAATCTAGAAAAACCACAAAGGGGAAGTACAATTTGAGCTGACCTTTAAAGATAAAAGAATTTTGACAGAAGTAGAAGTTTCAATTGTTTATTTGTTTTGTGGGAGTACAGTTCCAGAGTGTTAATAAAGATACTATTCTTCAGAGGCTGAAATAATGGAAAAGCAGAGTAAGCAAATGAAATCAAATCAAATCAGTCTATGTCATAAAGAGCAATAAAACTAATTTAATGAACTCTGCCAAGGAGATATCAGTAAGCTAGCTATGAAACAATAGACTTCCCCCAAAGACTCCCCACCAATAAAATAAATGCAGTGAACTAGAGAATATTACCACAGATTAAAGATGCCTTTTGTGTTATTGATAGATACCTCTCTATAAAAGAAACACACATACACACACATACTCCATGAAACAAAAAGCTATTCAATTATTTTAGAGATGAATGAAATTGAAAATAAAATGCTTAGGATATACATCTTCCCTGGACTTACATTAAAACCAAACTAATTTCAGGAACTTTGATTCTCATTTTATCTCCCTGAGTGCCTTCAAACTGGCAATAATAAATGCAGGAAATACACCACAGGGAAAATTATTTTGTACACCAGGTGAACTGTCGTGTGTTCATTTCAGCATGCTAACTGTGGATGCGGTTAGGAGTAGAGGAAGGTTTTTAACAAGTGGGTAGCTCTGAAATCAATGGCAAAATAAGCTACCATAAATCCTGTGTAAAACAGAGGCTCTCCGCACACATAACCGCCTCTTTATTGTCCATCCGCAACAAGCTGCTCTCATGAAAGCTACTGAGAATAAAATCTGGGCTATTAAGGAACAGGTTCAGTCAGAGCAGGAAGAAGGAACAAGACAATTAATGAAGAAACAACTTGGCAGACCTGATCCCTGAGGATAACAGCTGGAGACGGCTCTTCCTCTCTGGTAGGCTTTACCCCTCCAAGATAGTCTCCTGCTGATGCTGAAAAAGAAAATTATATCATATTTTTTGACAAGTCCTTCCTGTTGCTACAACCTGACACAGGCCCTGGGTTCCTTGTCAGAGTCAAATGTGCATATTTAGTTTAAAAAAATACAACACACGTTTCCATGACTACGGCGCTAATTTATCTCTTATAATTGATCTTGTGAGATTTCTGACCCTTTCACTATAAAGATCAGATCTATCTTTGACATTTAGATTTGCCAACACTAAAAATGAATAGTTAATGTAAGTAAACAATTTTCTCTTCATTTCTTTCCATTGACATTTTACTTGTGTAATCACCAGTTGAACAATCAGCTAATTTTAGTCACTGCCAGCCCTGCAGCCAGACTCCTCCAGGCCCTCCCCAAGGACTTTATCATATTCTTACCCATCCTTGAGCTGGTGATAAACAACTTTTTTCAAAAGAGCTTCTCCCAGCAGAGCTTTTGAAAACACCTTACCTATTCCACAGACCTCCTCCTTCCAATGAACATCAACATTTGAGAAGAAAGGTAGTGTCTGGCTAGGTGGATAGCAGCAGCCTGACCTTACTTCCCTCTAAGAACCAGAGCATGCTGGTCAGACCAGCTCAAGCTCTGTGGCCTTCTCCTTTGTCATTGCTCATAATGGCCCCTTTGGGTTCCTTCCTTACAAGCTGCATTTCCTATCCCACAGTATGACTTTCCTAAGAGCCTCATCTATTCAAGTATGAACCCCAGTTGTGGAAGCTCCTTAAACTCATAAATTTGGCCATGTGTTGGGACCTCTGTATTTGCATGTTTGAACTTTCGATGACCATTACACATTTTTTCAGAATGTACAGTGACAGATATGAAGCTCCTCCATCCATTGCAATCTGCTGTCCTCTAGGAGGGCTTTGATTAAATCCCTAGATTGACACAGACCAGCAAATAAACCCAGTCAAGTCTGCAAAGGCTGGAACATTCCTGGGGAAGCTTTCTGAAAATGATAAATTCGAGGTCAGAAACTGCATATAAAATTTCCCTAGTTCTTCAAAATGACTGACTCTAATAATTATCCCTTCTAATTCAGCAGCACTGAGTTTTGCAATTACCAATTCTTCTGACCCAAGCCTGACCCTTCTAGTACTCAACATTATAAAAATAACCCCTCAGCAGGAGGTACATCTTAGTCTAAAAATGAGGTGGTAATCAAGAGAAAACTAGGAGACCAAAGGCCAACAGGGGTTCACAAAGCTCAATTAGGTCCATAAGTTGTGGAAGCAGATCAGAGCAGTCTGAAGGCATCTGATTAGATTTAGCACATAGAGTTTTGTTCATTTTCTAATCCCATATGGTGTTCCCAGAGTTTATACCATTAAAATAATGCTCCACTCTGGTATCCACCCATCTCCAGCCAAAGGTATTTTGTTTTTCTTATAGAAAATATTTTTCCAATTCCTGTGTGCTTAGCTCCTCCATATTCTCTCGATTGATTTTAATTTCTGGATCTACCTATCTATATTTCCCTTCCTTTGAATCTGAATTTACTCAATAGCTACTCTTACACACCAGACACTGGGGAAATCAGAATGAAAATACAGACATTCTGACTTCCCTCAATATTATATTTACGGCCTAACAAAGAATACCAGTAGGTCACAGACAATTGTTAATAACTACTGTAATGAAGGACACCATGACATAGAACATGATGACCTGTAGAATGACATATGTAGTGCCTAACCTGAACTTGTTCCATCAGCAACTCCTTATGAAAAGGACTGATTGATAATCTCTACATCCTTGGACACTAAGGTTACTTCTTCCTCTCACAAGTGGTTTAAATTGTTGGGATGAGCATCAGAGTGCATGTGTAGCTATTGTTACAGGGATGGAAAACAAGAATCGCAGAATCGCCTTCTGTCCTTGACAGTTCCACCACAGCTTCCTGTTACATGGTGTGATGGTTGGTTTTGTGTGTCATCTTGACTGAGCCATAGACAGTTGGACAAACACTATTCTAGGTGTGTCTGTGAAGGAACCCTGACTAGTACATATGGTTCTGTTGAGATGTAATGGTGTGTACTTTCCTGCCTCTAAGGCAGTCTATACCTTCTGAAGGATGCAAAATATTTTTATGATCATATTTCTATTCCCTAACCTCTCTTCCCATTGAGCAGTATATTTTATCTGAATCATTTTCTTAAGAAAAATATACCTGCAGCACTACTTGGCTGCTTTTTTGCTCTGAGGCAAACAGAATTCTGGACCCAGAATGAAAGCAATTAGATAGGTTTTTGTTTTGGTCACAGAACATCTATTATATTTATTTTCAGCCACACATCATAAGCCAAGATATCTTTTTGTTTTAGGCAACCAAGATCAGAAAGATAATCAGTATCAAGACCAAAACAACTAAGTCCTGTTGTAATACAATGATAATTACATTAGACAGAATTATACTCCATATGTAAAATATTTAATAATAAATATACTTGATCCACTGCTGCTGGAAAAAAATTGATCTAGTAAACAATTTTTTAACATTTTAGAAATTGCAACTATATTTGTAACACTTAGGGTTTTTTAAAAACTTTTTTCCAGTTTTATTGAGAAATAATTGATATATATTATAGTATAAGTTTAAGGCACACAGCATCATGGTTAGTATATATATAGTATATATATATATATATATATTTTTTATATATATATATATATATATTTTTTTTTTTTTACCACAATAGAAGATATCCATCTTCTCATATGGATATAATAAAAAGAAAAGGAAATTTTAATCACCTTTTGATGAGAACTCTCAGAATTTACCCTTAATTCCTTTTTTATATATCCCAGAGCAGTGGCAGCTCTAGTCATCATGTTATACATGACATCTTGAGTACTTACTTGCCTTCTAACTGGAAATTTGACAGTGTTCCTCTGTTTTTTTTTTTTTTTTTTTTAAGTTTTAAAGAATTTTGGCTGCATTTATTTGTTTTATTTCCAAGTAAATATAATGCTAGCCTTTTTTGTTCATGGAATTTTATAAAACATGAAATGAAATAATGAAATGACATGAAATAAAAATAGTATTCCTAGAAGACATACAGACAAGTAGCTCCTATGATTCCTATCTTCAGAACACAATTCCTAGAGGTAAAATGGATTCTGTCAAACAAGGGAAAGCTTGCATCTATATTACCTTTATTTTATATAAGAAAGCTTTGCCAATGTTTATCCTTACAATGGAGATTTTTTCCCTAAGAAAAGTTTCATATAGATGATAAACTTTCATTTGGAACAGATTTCAGTCCACTTACATCAGATTTAAGTGGCTTTTGATTATTCCAAATCCTGAATCTCAACCTACTTCTATACTCTTGCTGCCTCTCCTAAATGGAAAACACCTAGTACTAAAGGAGTACACTTATAAAAGAGAATAGGAACATGGATATGTTCATTCTCATTGAATTCTTTACACCTACATAAGTCATTAATTCATGAATCCTGAATTTACTTGTGCCTTGATGAGGTATGAGAACTCAAGATTCATCTTATGAAAGAAAGACATCAGAAACAAGGCTTACTAACTTTTAAAATAAATTTATACTATCCAGTGTAAATTCTGTTGAATTTTCATTTTAGATATTCATTGAACTGGAGCAAATGTCTGCATACTAAACTGAGACAGTAGTGCAAAAATAGCTATTTTTCTCTTTCCTTCTAAGAACTTCAATATTTTTGTATTTCAAAATGCATTTTTCACATATACATGCAAATTGTAACTAATATTGCCAAACTATATGCATTCTTACTATGTTCAAAGACATAAAATTATGTTAATAAAAAATTGTTAAAAAGCCTTATAAAACTAAAACCCAAAGGTAAAGAAGCAAGCACGTATTATTTTAATAGTATTTTTAAAGCTACTCTCTGGAACCAACACATCAAACTCAGAATGCATCTCCACCATGAAAAAGAAGAAATAAAAAGAAATGACATAAATAAAATTCATGAAACAAAAGTGTAAAGGAACTTTAAGCTTTTAACAGTCAAAGGTTTGTTTATAGGGTGATGTTCAGTGATCCAGAAAAACCTGGTTAGAAGCTAATCCCCTGTGCTGCACTCATCTCTCCTTACCTTTTCCAGAATCAGCTCAATAGGTTACAATTATTTACTTACTGAAGATGCAAACAAAGGCCTATGTCAAGTGGCAAAGCAGAGTCTTGCCTTCAAGAATGATAAATCAGAACAACTGCTGCTAGTACCGGAGTTGACCAGGTATCTCTTCTACGGACTAATTCAAAGGCATTCCCTTGCAAGCAGGAGAGAGTTTGGTTTGCTTTAAGAAGACCTGCTATTACTAATACACAGAAGCAACTTATGAAAATCTCCATTCTTATCTGGCCAACAGTATGCAACTAGCTTCTCCATTTCAATAAATATCCCTTGGCACGACTGTGTTCATTTTAACCCTTTTTTTTTTTTTTTAATGTCACCAGCCTTCATTTTCCATTTCAGTCTGTCTTTCATACTGACTTGCCAGATAGCCAGTAGTCTAATATTTGGGAGGATTAGGGGTATTTTGAGATTCTATACTCTCTGAGGTTATATGGCTACAAACAACACTAATTGAGTTACTCATCTTGGATGAGTATTATCAGGTATTGGGTGATGCAAAGAGAGACTTGTCATTTATGTTTGATCTTAACATTTTTCATTCATTTTACAAAAATTCTTGTTTGTGGCTCATACTACAAAATCTTCTTTCCAAGAATTTGAACTTCAGTTGGAGCTGTTTCTGACAAGGTAGCCAATTCAGGTAACATTATGCCTGTATACATAACAAATGCATAGAGAGGGAAGGATATAGGGGGTAGTTGATAGAAGTCATCTCTCACGTGGTTGAAATCTCTGAAGGTGAAAACAAATATGTAACACAGCAAGAGAAATGAATGTTAGTGTATCATCCTGTAAAATACTTTGCACTTCCAAAAAGGAAGGAAGGAAACAAGGGAGAAAAGGAAGGAAGGAAGGAATGAAATGAGGGAGGGATGGAGGCAGGAGAGGAGAGAAAGACAGAAAAAAAAAAAAAAGAAAGGAATTATTTGAATAGACCTTACATCTTGTTTCTATACAGAACATATATGGAAGTTCTTCAAAGAAATTTTCTACTACATATCTACTTCAAAATAAGGATTGAGAAAAAATAAGGCAAACTGATTTTCTGAGAAACAAATATTAACCTGGATCCTACAACAGAACACTTGAATCCTCTCCTTAATAATTTATAGCAATTTTCTGTGGTCTTCCATATCTATTAAGTGAATGTCAAAATTCTAATTAGGCTCAAAGGAATTCTCCAAATAAATAGCATTACTTCAACATTTGATAATAGAAATGGTTAGTGGAGCGTCTGAAAGCAATGTGGACAGCAGTGAAAAGTAAAACATAACTAGATTTTAGAAATATTTGAGGAGATTCTCTTATAACATACTGATGGGAATATATGAGTTACATATTAATAATCAGGGATTTCTTAAACAATACCGTCCCTGCTGCACAGTAAGGGAATGTTTAACAAGGTTAGATTAAAAATTAGCATGGTTGGAGGGGAGGAGAGGGTACAGGGAAGAAACATTTAAGCTAAGTTCTGAATGACAAAAAAAGCCAGTCATGCCAAATTCTAGAGAACACTTCAAGCATGAGGGAACTCTCTGGAACTGGGTAAAGTTCCATACGTCCATGAGGGCTTGGGTTACACAGGTGTATGCATTTGTCAAAACACAGGGATATTTCTGATTTTTCTCCTGCTGGTCTGACTAATGTATGAATGACTGATGGTTCATTCATTGTCTGTCTTTCCCACTAGAGTGTAAATCCCATGAGAACAGAGACCTTAACTGGCTCCTTCAACACAGTAACTCCAGCAGCTAGCACAAAGGTGATAACACTCAATAAATATTTATTGAATGAATAAAACTCAATTCAAAGTATTATATGTTAACATTTTATATAAATGTCTCTAATCTGTAGAGGCCACTTTTAGGCAAACAGGCTCAAGGGATGGAATGTAGAAAGGGCCACGTGGCTGAATACAGCGAGGTCCACAGGATCGTGGCCCACCTCAAAATATCCGTAGGCTGTACCTGACCAATGACTTACAACTAAGCATAGATACAAAAAAAAAAAAAAAAAAAAAAGATTCTACATGTCTCCATAACTCTTCACTTTCCCCCTTTAAAAACAGCCCCTACCCACTGCCTTGTTTCAGACAGCCTTTGTTCTGCTATCCTGCCTTCTGCTCCCTGGTGGTGTATACAATAAGCTTCCATCTCCTTTGTTCTGCCTCAGGTGAATGCTCTCACCTCCCATGCCACCAGCTTCTACCCAATCATTGCCCCACATTTGAGGTCCCCCATCTGATCGAGAGACACTGCATTTACACACCATATAATCTAATAATCAAATTACAAAAATCTGTTTAGTCGAGTGGGAAAAAAATTTTGCCCTTATGGAGACTTGACATTATAAAGAAGCAGTATAATTCAATACTGAGCTAGAAGAGAAAAATCAGATCTTGGGTTATAGACTGAACATTTGCACCCTTCTGAAAGGCATATGTTGAAACTCTGTCGCTCAATATGATGATATTAGGAGGTAGGGATTTAGGATTAGAGGAAGTTATGAGAGAGGAGCCTTAATGAATGAGGTGGGTATCCTTGTAAGAGTCACTGGAGAGGTTGCTTCTTCTCCCTCTATCTCAGACAAGGAGATAAGCCAACCACCCAGAAGGGATCCCCCACCAGGACCAGTCTATGCTGGCATCCTGACCTCAAGACTTCCAACCTCCAGATCCGTGAAAAATAAATTTCTGTTTTGGGTCCCTGTGATGTGGGAAACAGAAGCAGAATAATGATTATTAAATTTCCTTACCTACTGACAAGCCCTTAAAACAGGCAGAGTGACCTCCACCTTAAGGCTTTGCTAAGGGCAAAGGACAATCCTAGCCTGACCAACCCCCTACCCCCAACCAGGATCCTGTAAGTCTACTTTAACAATTCCTTTAGGAAACTTTATCTCTAAACCTCCAAGATATTGTCAAGAATCATTCCCAAGCATATGGCCCACTGATAAACTCTAAAGAGTCTCATGAGAAGGTTTTATTACTGGTAATGAATAACATTTTCCCCAGAAATAGCTAGCCCCTCAAGGTCCTAGGAACCTTGCTTCCAAAATTCCTTAGAGACTTACATCATCCCTAATCCCCTCTGCAACTTACTAGTATATAATAGACCACTCCTCACATCCCCCCAGGCAGCAACTCTTCCAGCCCATGGGTCCTGTCCCCGTGCTTTAATAAACCATCATTTTGCACCAAAGATGTCTCAAGAATTATTTCTTGGTCATTGGCTCCGGACCTCACCCTACTGAACCTCATCTATGTTCTAGAACTTCATCACCTGGGTGGCTCTGTCGGTTAAGCATTTGCCTTAAGCTCAAATCATGATCCCAGCGTTCTGGGATCCAGTCCTGCATGGGGCTCCCTGCTGGGTGAGGGAGACTGCATCTCCCTTTTTTTCTGCCTGTGACTCTGTCTGCTTGTACTTCCTCTCTCTCTCTCTCTCTCTCTCAAATAAATAAGTAAAAATATTTTTTAAATAAATAAATAAGTATATTTATGTTTTTCAGAAGACCCCACCACCCATAAATAAATAAATAAATAAAAATAATTATCATGGCATTCAAGCTTCTAAAAGGAGGAAAGGGTTTTTAGCTTGGACTTTGATCACAGCTACCATTTTGCTAAAGAAAAGATGCACTTCTTGATGTAGGAAACAAGGGCAAAAGAAAAATTATTAAATTTCCTTACTACCTAGAGCCTACTGACAAGTCCTTTAGGCACTCAGCTACCTCTATGTTAATACTTTGCTAAGAGCAAATGGCAATCCTAGTCTGACTGCCCTTCTCCCCACAACCAGGATCCTGTAAATCTATTTTAACATATAAAACTTCCTTTATTTCTAAATCCCCCGAGATATGTGTTGGCAATCATCCCCAAGCATATGACCCACCAGTATACATCTTAAGGGTCTCAGGACTAAGGTTTTATAAGATGGTAATAAATGACATTTTCCCAACAACAACTAGCCCCCTCAAGGTCCTGGAAACTTTGCTTCCAAAATTCGTTAGGGACTTCCATCATCCTCAAACCCCTCCCAACTTGACAGTATACAATGGGCCACTCCTCAGGACCCCAATGCAGCTCTTTCTGCTCTCAGGTCCTGTCCCCGTACTTTAATAAAACCACCTTTTTGTCCCAAAGATGTCTCAAGAATTCTTTCTTGGCCAATGGCTTTGAACCCTACTGTTCTTTCCTACATCACTTTTCCTCCACTTAACTGTTTTTCAGACAGTACAGGCAGATCCATGGAGTATAGCGTGTTGCAAAAAAGGAGAAATGAAATGGAAGCCTTTCTCAGAGTGGGTAAATAACAAGCAATGTGCAGAGCACGTCTGAAGGAGAAAAATCTCTGAAAGGGCATTCGATATTACTCTGCTTTGAATTTCCAAAGTGGCTTAATTTCCTAGTGGAATATTGCTGTGGAAATCCAGCCTTTGTTGAGAGAGAAAGAGATTTTCTAAATTCCAAAGAGAGCTTCTTTTACATAACAAGGACAAAGCTTATAGACAAAACAGAGCACACACAATGGTGATAACACTGGAAAGACCCCTGACTCCAGGGAAGCAGGGAAGGCTCAGCAGCTGTCTGGTGAGCAGGTGAGCCAGATGGAAAGGACATGGGGCCTCCTAGGGCTAGGCTCAGGTGGAGTGAGAGGCAGAGGGAAGTGAGAAACCACAGGGAGCACACTTCCTATTTCCATTGGATACTCTGGGATTTTTTCTGTCATTAGATCAGCAGGAATAGTTTTACCAGTGCAAAATATAAGCGTTAGCGAAATTAAGAAAATTACAGTTTTGCCCAGCTGAGCCAAATTCTGAACCTGTTTCTTTGATATTGATGACCTCTCCTCACATATCTCCAAGTGGATTGTTAGGCTTACAAACTCTATCTTTTCTTCATTTTCATCTAACCTTTTTCCCTTAGATTCACTGCTTTGGGACAAGGCACAAAACATTTTAGTGCCTTGGTCCTGTTAGGTCCCGCAATAATGGGTCCATGATTAAAGGAGCGAGACTGATACAAAGCGAAGGTCAAGCAAAGCTTTATTTCGCGCCAAGCATCAAGAATGTTCGGGGCCGCACCTCTCACAGAGAGGGCGACCTCTCTCTGCTTCACAGATTAGCTTTTAAGGGCAAAGGCCATGTGGTTGGGCCTGGCCATGCACAGGTGGCCAATGAAATTCTAATACACAGAGAAAACTGCACAGTCAGGTTAGGCCACATATAAGTGACCAATTGAATTACAATTTACCCTATAGTAGACATTTGAACTAGCCTATCACCTTGGTCAGAATTGGCACCCAAAAGTTGCTCCAAAGGGCGGGACCCATACTCCTTGGTAACTAGGGAGACTGTAAGTGCTCCCCCACTGATCGCATGTCTCCACCTGGCCTGACCCACCCTTGTATTTGGGCTTTGTTCCCTGGGACAGGTTTCCAGGACTTGTTTTTAAGTAAGTCCCCTGAGGGAATAGGGGCAGGGACAGTTTAAGTTTTAAACAACAAAGTTAACCGGATGGAAGTGCTCTGGCTAAATAGGTCCTTACAGTCCAAAGTAAAGTTTTTATCAGTTTCTCAGAGCTGCTATAAGACAGTACCACAATCAGGGTGTCTAAAACAACAGAAATTTATTGTTCATAGCTCTGGAGGCTAGAAACTGAAATCAAAGGGTCAGCAAGACCATAATCCCTCTAAAGAGAAAAATCTCTCCTCACTGCCTCCTCCCTTCTGGCAGTTTGCCAGCAATTATTCGGTTCCTTAATTTGTAGCTACACTATAATCTCTGTCTCTCATTATAAAGCATCCTCCCCGCATATGTTTCTGTCTCTAGATGGCATTTTCCTATTCTTACAGAAACACCAGTCATGTGGGAATGAGGTCCACCCCTAGGATCTCACTTTAACTTATCATACCTGTAAAGACCCTGTATCTAAATAATGTCACACTTACCAACAAGGGTGTTAAGGCTTCAACATATTTTTTTGATGGACACAATTCAACCTCTAAGAGGTGAAAAGGAAGAACACTTCACATGCCCCCTTCTTGAGGAGTTTCTAAAGATGGCAGTCAACAGTAGTACTGATGAAGTTCTAGAAATAGGTGGGGTTCAGTGGGCAAGGAATTCTTAAGATGTCTCTGGTGCAAAAAGGTGATTTATTAAAGCACAGGGACTGGACCCATAGGCCATAAGAGATGCTGCCCCGGGGTTGTGAGGGGTGGTAGGTTATGTACCATAGAGTTAGGGGAAGGTAAGGGAAAGGGAGGTTTCAATAGAACTTATGCTAAAGAGGATCTACAAGGTACCACATACCAGAGGCCTTGCCTGCATCAAGGTTGTTTTTCCCTTTTAGCAAGCCATTAACATTAAGATAGTGGGAGATTCTTAAAGAATGTCACATTTGTCCCACCCAGGAGTGGGGGTAGGGGAAGATTGCAAGGTGTCAGCCTTTTGCTTTGTCCTCAGCCAGCCTTCTGTTCCCTAATCAGTACCACTTGCTCCTCCATTTGTGACTAACGGGAAATTGATGTGTGCTGTACACGGCACATGAGCTTCCTGAGAAGAGTTGCCGATTTCTCCGGAAATACCTAGCTCTTCTATAGGTCAGAATAGACAGTGGTTGGATTCTTGTGATACGAGGTTCGGTATCTACAATCAAACACCCATTCCTTTTCAGTATACAATTCCTACGATACTCACTCTAGATAAATCTTTTATATTATCTAGTTTTAAGGTTTACCAAAGGGAGACTCGCCATCCATGTGGCAATGAGAAATATTTCCCCACTCCTGCCTGAGTTCAGAGAGTCACTAAAACTTTGATTGTGACAGCCAGCCTCTATGATCCCTACCTCCTGGTATTGACATTCTTGAGTATCAAGTCCACACTGAACCACAGTGGGCCTCTGTAACCAAGAACACAGAGCAAAAATGGCAGTACATCACTTTTATGTTTAGCTTTTAAAAGACTGTGGTTTCCATCATGGGCATCTCCTCTTTCTATTTTGGAGGTCTCACTCTGGGGAAAGCAAATTGCCATACTGTGAGCAGCTGTAGGCAGGGGCCCAGGTGTAAGAAACTAGTTTTCAGCCATCAGCCAGTAAGGAATAGAAGCCTGGCAACCACTGTGAGTAAACTTTGAAGCCAATTCACCAGCCCCAGTTAAGCCTTGAGATGACTGTGACTCTGGCCAACAGCTTGATAACAACCTCTTGAGAGACCCTGAGCCAGAACTGCTCAGTAAGTCTGTTCCCAGATTCCTCAGAAACTGTGAGAAAATAGACATTTTCATTTTCAAACTGTTAAAACTAAGGATAATTTGTTACACAGCAATAGAATGTAATAAATAGTTGATGCTATTCCAGTCATGGTGATGAAGTTCTAGAACCTAGGTGAGGTTCGGTGGGCTGGGGTCTGGAGCCGATGACCAAGAAAGAATTCTTGAGACATCTTTGGTGCAAAATTGGTGGTTTATGAAAGCACGGGGACAGGACCCATGGGCAGGAAGAGCTGCTGCCCCAGGTTGTGAGTGATGGCAGGTTATATACCTTGCCATTGGCGGGGTGTGAAGGGAAGGGAGGTTTCAACGGAGTTTTCATATGTTAAAGAGGCCTACAAAGTGCCGGGAGGAGGCTTTGCCCTTGTGGCTTGATCAATGTCGTCTTTAGGTCAGCCATTAACATCAAGATAGTTGGGAGATTCTTGGTGGGGTATTATGATCCTGCTATCATTTACATTCCCTTCTACCTCAGCCACCTCCAGTTTATGGTGGGGAGGGAGATATTAGGGCTTGAGGAACTGAGAGTTATTTTCCTCTGGAAATTTGTGCTATTGATAAGGTAACCTCCCTGTTTGTAGATCTCTAGGACATCTGTAGAGCAAGGGAGATTCCTGTTCTGCAGGATTGTGATCTCTGCAAGTTAACTATTTGTTTATCGTTCATGGCAGTCAAGGGTGCCTGAGGAATTCTACACATATTATGGAGGGGAGCAGGTGGAGAGGGGGTGCAAGGTGCCAACTTTTGCTTTGTCTTTAGCCAGCCTCCTGCTCCCTCATCAATGGGCTCTTCCTTCTGTTTTTTATCCTCTTTCCTTCCTCACCTACAGAAAGATAGGATGTTTCTCTAGTCTCAAGAAAAGAACTTCTGGATAATACCATTGATTATTATTTTGGTTCTACTATAGTTTTGACTGATTAGAAGAATTAGATGCAACTTTTGATGAAATTTTATAAACTGATATTAACTGGTTTAGTGAGGAACCTAAATTTATGTAGGTATAAACATAAAACAGTTTTATTTTTCTAGTAATGTCATAAATTTCTTTTTTCCAAACCTGTCTTCCTACACGATTGGTTATCTTAAATCAATTGACTTTTTCTTTCATAGTCTTCAATAAGCTCTCTGAACTATCTCATTTTTATACCAATTCTTGGCTTTGCTGGTACCTGCAAAATTCACCTTTAATTCCTCTAGGGAACCAAGGACTTGAAAGGGAATGGTGATCCTGATGTCCATTCTACCCACTATTCCTTACCCATACCGTCTCCTTCCAGTATTCTTCTCTTTTCTGATGGCAGCAAAGCAGATGAGGTAAACCACTAATGAAACAGAAATCCACCCCAGAAACAAAATTCTAGTGCCTATTTATTGTGGCATCCCAAATTTGGAAAAGCATTTCTCTTAAGGCCCTTGGCACCACTGTATACTCCCCAGTGATGCCACAATTTCCATTTACTGTACTTACTCCAAATTTGATTTCATCCCTTTCCCCCATCTTCTCATATCCTGATGAGGCACAGCAGGAGTGGTTGTGTCAGTTTAATGTCTTCGAACACTCTGCACAAAGCTAAAAAGACAATTGTTGGTGGGTTCTCTGAGCCTAAATACATGATCCTTAGTGTCTTTTCTTAACTAAGCACCTCAGTAACCAGTTCTTGTGTTCTGCACACACCACCATACAGTTGAGAGCCTGAGACCCAAAGCTGAGGCCCTTTTGATGCAATCTGATGGCTTACTTCTACCATGCAGGCATCTCTCACTGGCTTCTCTGCATAGTTAGAGAAAATCCTTCCAACAACATATTTCTGAAATACATGACACACAATCCCATATTACATATTACTGTTCCACAAGCTGCCTCCCCTGGAAGTTCCTTCAGGAAGTTTTCTGAGGCAATCACTTGATAATCCCACACAATATAATCTTTACTGTTTGGCTAAAATGTCCATTCTTGAATATTATGCCCCTAGCAATTCAGAGCTCAGATCACAATCATCTCTACCACAGCTTTCAGGAGAAAACTTGTACCCACTTTAGCACCATCCTAATCCTCAAATGTTTTGAAGTCAAAGTAAATGTAACCTAGCCCAGTCATGCTTGGCCTTACACATTGCCACATTACCCAGCCCCAGACTAGCTCCCGAATATTCGACGAGTAATGTCACACCAGGGGGAAAATGTGATATTAAATAATCAAGCCTTTAAAAAGAATCCAATCATTCTTCATTTTTTCCACTGACGTTTCCAGCATTCATATACAGTTCACCTGGAGTAGAGAAGAGATAGTTCCCCATCTTTAAAATATATCTTTTTGCTTCTCCCAGTCATGGTTTACCTCATTCTTAACCTTTGCAAATAGTTCCGCCTCTTACTCTTGTCTCTGAATCACTCTCCCAGAATATCAGTCACAGTTGGTCTTCCACAGAAAAGTTGGAGAGAAGAGAAGAGTCCTCAGATTCCACAATGGTTGGAAGGGAAGGACCTTCACAGTTTGTGGGAAAACCTGGTCAGGTCTCAGATGGAGAAAACCACAAGACAATTTTTGCTAATGTACCACCTCTTGTAGCCCAACTTCAGTTAGTTATGTGAAGAGTATCTGTTTTCTCCACCTTCCACTGCACTGTCCTCCCCACCTCTAATCTCATTGGTTTCCAGGATAAGCCAAATCCCCAGAGGAGTGGGTAGGTGACTGTCCTACCCAAGGAAAGGTATGAGGGGGGAGGAGCATTCTACCAAACATACAAACCTGGCATTTTCATCACAATTAGGAAAAGAAGATGCTTTCTGGTGCCTACTGAATTATATTTCAAGTACAATACCTTTTTGATGTTTTATCAAACCATAATGTGAAGAGAAATTGCAATTTTCAAAATGGTCTTTTAAAAAATGGGGGGTGAATGAGTTCTGATGCATGCAAAGGAAATTAGATTTGTCTTATGCTTGACTGCCAGGTTTACATTTCAGAATTCATTTTGGCTTTCTGGCTATAATAACTAGTATTTGCTTGAAAAGTTTATCTATTTAAAGGCCAAGGGTATAAAAATATGTTAACAAAAACTTTTACCAATGAATGCAATATTCGACTGTATAAAAAAATAAGTAATACTTGTTAAAGTATATCTGGCAGGAGCAGTCCTCTTGGGAGAGAGAAATGAGAATAAGAAAAGAGGAGATATTAATGGAAAAAGACAAAATCTGAAATCAAAACAGTGACAGCTATCTCAGGAAAAAGAAAATATATTTTGTCTCCCTGACAGTGATCAGTTCTTAGAAGGCATATCAACAAGGTCTCCAGAAGTACTCTACCAGTAATATCCAAGTTGGGAGCACTTGCCTGAGGAAACAGAAGAGGCATGGTTAGAATGCCTCCTCTGTCCCAGGCATCTGCTTTGCCTCAGGAGTTGCAAGGAAAGGAGAGAGGAGAGAAAAGAACAAATGCCTTCAAAAAGGAATAGGCTTCAATGGGGTATGTGGGTAGCTTAGTGAGTTAAGTGTCTGCCTTCCACTCGGGTTGTGATCCCAGGATCCTGAGATTAAGCCCCACATCAGGTACCCAGCTGAGTGGGGATTCTGCTTCTCCCTCTGCTCCCCAAGGTGAGCTGATACTAAGTGCAGAGATGCAAAGAAAAATAAGACTCTTTTGTCAAACTAAAGAAACACATAGCTTCTGTTTCCTCAGGCAAGTGCTCCCAACTTGGATATTACTGGTAGAGTACTTCTGGAGACAGAAACAGATTCTGCTGCACATTCTAATACATGTGATAACAGTGATAATCGTGATGAAAATTATGATGATAATAAAAAAAATTACACGCTTATATTTATTTATTTACTTATTTACTTACTTATTTAAATTCAATTAGCCAAGGTGAGCTGATTTTTTTTTTTTTTTTTTTTTAGTTCAGTCCCAGTTAGAAAAACATAACTAAAGTTAGAAGGGACCAACCGCAGAAGTTTATAAGAAACTGAAACACAAGACTCTTTTAGTAGCAGGTACTCTGTTACACTTTGTCAGAAAGATAAAAAGACTGAAGAATGTTTATGTAACAGTTACATGATAAATGGGTTAAAATAATACTTATTCTATTTCTTGTCCTAAATTGATCTAAGCATGTTTGTGATGAGAACCAAAAGCTTTTCTTTAATAAAATAATAGTTCAAATAGTTTCAACTCCTGTGGACTACTAAGTTTGACCTGGCTATGCAACTAGAACTAATAACACTTTGCTAATTAATTATATATCTAGGGGAAAATGTGTCCAGTTAGGACAAAAGATATAAACAAGTTCATTATGGGGAAACCTGGATATGGGTGAACATAAGGAGAAGGTATGAGGGAACCTAAGCTGAACCTACTCCTTATGCCCTAACCAGATTTTCTCAAAGTTCCTAAAATTCCATTTTTTTTTTCATTCTTTAGAGGGAGTTTCTTTTTTGGTTTCTATAGGTCAAGAATTATTTAGAAAACTATGAAGCAGTTAGAATGACCAAGTAGATGTACATGGATCTATCTTATAAAATTGAGTTTAAAAAAAAAAGAAAAAAAAGCAAAACCAGAATGAAGTATATAACACAATACCATTCACATAAAATACAAAGACCCCAAGAATCTATGTTTTTCAAAAATACATACTCAGTATTTCTCTCATTCATGCCTTCTTTCATTTAATAAATATTTATTAATGAATTTCTATTCTGCATACTAATTGCTGGGAATATATTGAGGAGCAAAAAAAATTACAACCTATGTCTTCTGAGAAATTTGAATCTAGTGTGTGTTAAAAGCTGAATTGTGTCCCCCAAAACTTGTGTTGAAATTCTAACCTCTAGTACCTCAGTATGTGACTGTATTTGGAGGTAGCTCCTTTAAATATATGATTAAGTTAAAATGAGGCCATTATGGTGAGCCCTAAAATATTCTGACCGGTATCTTTCTAAGAAGAATTTTGGACACAAAGAAGAAACACCAGAGAAATAATGGGTGAGAATTTCAACCAATGGTTGCAAACATATAGTTACAATTAGCTCTGCAAACTCAAAGCAATATAAACATGAAGAGAACTACACATAGACACATCACATTTAAACTGCTAGAAACCAAAATGTACAGGAGAAATTTGAAAGTAGCCATAGGAGAAAAAAAATAATAAATTACATCAAAGGCAATGGAGGTCAAAGGCAACGCAACAATATCTTTAAAGTTCTCAGGATACCTGGGTGGCTCAGTCGGTTAAATATCTGTCTGCCTGTGGCTCAGGTCATGATTTCAGGGTTCTGGGATTGAGACCCTGCATTGGGCTCCCTGCTCAGTGGGGAGTCTGCTTCTTCTTCCCCCTGCTTGTGCCCTCTTATGTTCTCTCTCTCTTTCTGACAAATAAATAAATAAATAAATCTTAAATGAATAAATAAAGTGTTCTCTCCTGTTTTCTTCCTTTTTGCAAATTCTATTATACTTTGTTCCATTTTGCATATCATTTTCTCCCTTCTAGTCCACGTGGACTCATTGTTCAAATCTTAGTTGAAGCACTTCTATTCACAAATCCTTCCTGAATTTCTAGTGTGAGGATAACCTTCCTTTCTACTAATTTAGCCTACACGCAAGTCTGAATTATAAGCATACTTTCTCAATCTAGTGTTGTTGGGAGCTTTTTTTTTTTTTTTTAAAGATTTTATTTATTTACTTGAGAGAGAGACAGTGAGAGAGAGCATGAACGAGGAGAAGGTCAGAGAGAGAAGCAGACTCCCCATGGAGCTGGGAGCCCGATGCGGGACTCGATCCCGGGACTCCAGGATCATGACCTGAGCCGAAGGCAGTCGTCCAACCAACTGAGCCACCCAGGCGTGTTGGGAGCTTTTTTAACATACCTTTCTTCTTACTAGTTTTTGGACTCCTTGATGAAAGGTATCACCACAATCATTTTTTCATGCTCTTTTAGCACCTGGCCAGGCAGTAGTGGCTGCTTAATAGACTAATTCAGTTACTCAACTATAGTGCAAGATGCTGCCAGTTCATAGGTGACTCAAATATGGGCCCACTCTGTCCATTTAGAATCTAATGGATAAGAAGATATTATAGGCATAAAACAAAATTAAGGATACTATCACAAATTGTAAGAAGTAGAAGAAATAAATGGTGTTACAAAGGAAGAGAACAGGAAGAGAAAGAAGAGAAAGTAACTTAGTAAACCAAGTTACAGCTGGAATCAAGGAGATTTTCAAAGAGAAAGTAATATTTTAATTGCTACCTGGAAATTAATGTTTTTAATTCCTGAGAACTATCTGCTTTGCCTCATTATTCAAATTTTTATACTTAAATTGATTTTTTAAAGACATTCAGACATTTTACAGAGGAACTCCATTCAATTTTTTAATGTCTTTCTTTAGACCCCATTATAACATAATGAATTATTAATAAAAACATAGTTCATTTGCTATGTACAAAACTCAATGCAGTGACAGTGGTGATCTTTAGAATTAAAATATTAAAAAACTTGAAGTTTTTACCTTTTGAAGAATTTGTTTGAACAGTTAAAATTGGCTCTATAAGACACAAAATTTGTAGCCAAATGAAAAATTTTAATGATTTAAATTGAGCACAATAACAATTTAATTTCTTTATGTATTGCTATGATCTGAATGTTTGTTCTCATTCAAATTTTTATTTTGAAATATCAACCTCCAAAAATGATATTAGGAGGTGGGACCTTTGAGAGATGCATAAGTCACAAGGGCAAACCCTCATTAATGGGATTAATTAGAGCCCTTATACAAAAGGTTCCTTTCACATGACGACACAGGTGAAGGTTCTATAAACCAGGAAAAGGGTCCTCATCCAATCAGGATGGCACCTTGATCTTGAAATTCCTAGCCCAGAACTGGCAGAAATAAATTTCTGTTGTTCAGAAGCTAGCCTTTCTGTGGTATTTTGTATTAGTGACATAAATGTTAAATATAGGACAAGAGAGAAAAGAAGTAGTAAAAACAAAACCAATATTACAAGGGGATAATTATTAATACCAAAGAAGTTTTGAAAGAAAATTAACTGAGGACTTTACTTATGAAAGGCTCCAAGTGGGGAAAAAAAGAGGGGAGGGGCACTAAGTAAATGAGGGGCAGTAAGTAAATTACATGAACAATAACTAAAACATGATATTTAGTTGATAGAGCAAATCTGAGTTTGTTGCTATGTTAATATACAGAAGACATCAAAAATAGAGTTGGGAAGAAACTGAACTCATAAACAGGGAGGAATAAATGTGAGAATAATCTAATTTAGTACTTCTAACTCCAGCATCACTGGAGAATAAAGACCAAAATCCTATATCTGAAATCACCTAAACACAGGGAGTAAGATGTGTGTGTGTGTGTGTGTGTGTGTGTGTGTGTGTGTTAAGAACAGTTAAGGTGAAATCTACCCTCTTAAAACTTGAAGTGTGCAATACTGAATTATTAGTAGTAACTACTGTGTAGCACTGCAGATCTCTAGAACTTCTTCATCTTGCATAACTGAAACTCCTCCATACCTATTAAAAATCAGGGGCACCTGGGTGGCTCAATTGGTTGGGTGTCTGCCTTTGGCTTGCGTCATGATGCTGGGGCCCAAATGGAGCCCTTTGTTGGGCTCCCCCACTCTGCTAGGAGCCTGCTTCTCCTTGTCTCTCCCCCTGCTTGTTTTTTCTCTCTCTCTCTCTCAAATAAATAAAATCCTTAAAAACGAAAATTGGTTAAGAGGGTAGATCTCATGTTAAGTGTTTTTTAAAAAGGAAGACAGGACAAAACTTTTGGAGGGGATGGGTACTTTTGTTGCCTTAATTGTGGTTTCATGAGCATATGCTTATCTCCAAAATCCATCAACATTTAAACTTGATTAAATATGTACAGTTTTTTGCATATAAATTACCCCATAAAGCTGTTTAAGAACAACAACATAGATATCTAAAGATTCTTCTTGAATGAATCAATAAACCAGCAGGAAATTAAGGAATACTTTGAGCCAGGAATTAAGGAATTCTTAGAGCAGGAAATGAATGCAAGTGAAATATAAATGATAATGCAATACGTGCAGTTATAAATGCACCACAGTTTTTAATAAGAATTTATCAGAATGTTTGTATTTTTAGGGCATAAATTTAAGAGAGTAATTAAACAGCAGTTATTTCTGTGTGTGAATATTCACGTTTTATTCATACTCATGTATTGGACCACATCATAGCAGATGTGACACATTGGCCCTGATGACTCTGGCGGCGCTAGATGAAATGGTATGCAATGTCACACTAACACAGCAAAATGGCCTTGGGAAACAAAAGTCCAGAATGCACACATATTCGTCAATAATGCAATGTATTCAGAATGAAAGTAATCTGATTACACAATCATATATAGCTCAGTAAAACATAGCAATTTCAAGATGTGCAATTTGTGCAAAAATAAGGCAGCCCCGAAGGTCAGTAGCAGCTTCATTTGGTGAATGCATTAACTTGATATGCACTGTGCTTTTTTATGATGGCTTGTTACAATGAACCACAATTCTATTCCGCTCTATTATTGAAAGACAGGTTGTTTCCTTCAAAAATCACATTCCCAGTAATTTTTACAGAAAATCATGTAGAACAATTGACATAATTAATGCTTCTCAAATGGGTATATTTTTAATCCAATAATCAAAATGTTTTGAGAGCCTAGCTAGCCTATTCCAAGACTAATGCCTACATAACATCATTTTGTTCCAAACTATTTTCAATAAGAAACTTCTTACTCAAACTTGATGAATTCTCAGACCAAAATATTTTGACACAAAGATTTCAGAGAGCATGAGAAATTTATGTTTACTTGGAATGTATGTAAATCAAATAATAATGAACTTGGTCAACATCTTGTCAAATAGGCAAGAGGAATATTCAAATGATATGCATTTACCCACCTACCACCATGTGAAATTTGATGTGGCCAACACTGATCTGTTACAGATAATTGTATATACTTGTTTTAATAGTATTTGCAGCTATTTTAACATGTTCTTGCCATATAGAAACCATCAGTATATGACTTTATACAACATAAGCATGGAATGGTTATAACCTGCTGAAGAACAACATTGTCTTTTGTCACAATGAAAGGTGAGAGTTAAGGACTACAACTCCCTTTGAATGAATTCATCTGTACAAAGAATATGTGCCTTCAGAGAAATAAAAAGGTGTAGCTACAATATTTCATATGTTGGATTCCTTCCTTTTCCCCTGGTTGGAGAAGGGGGCCAAGAAGGGGAAGAGGGACTAGCCTCCAGAAAGACCCTCCCCATCCCCACCCTTAGCAAACACCCAGCTCTGCTGTGTATATACAGAAAGGTTTGTACTGCCACCTAAATCTTTTGAATCATTCTTCCAGAGAGTGGACAAGGGGACCCTCCCATTTTGGCAACATCTCGTTTTTTTCCTTTTGCTATTCCCTCCCCTGCCCTTGGCTTCATCCTGTCGTACACTTCAAATTTCTATATTGTGTTGAACTAGCTTTTTTTCATATTGAAAAGATAACATTGCCCCAAGAGCCAAAAATAAATGACAACTGAAAAAATTTAAAAAAAAAAAAAGGACGCCTGGGTGGCTCAGTTGGTTAAGCAGCTGCCTTTGGCTCGGGTCATGATCCCAGCGTCCTGGGATCGAGTCCCGCATGGGGCTCCTTGCTCGGCGGGGAGCCTGCTTCTCCCTCTGCCTCTGCCTGCCATTCTGTCTGCCTGTGCTCGCTCTCTCCCCCCCCCCTCTCTGATAAATAGAATCTTAAAAAAAGATTCTATTTCCAGAAAAGGATATTTTTTTATTCAAGTAACTGCAAATAAGAAACCAAGATGGGGGGGGGGCCCAGGCTGGGACAAATAATGGCCACCTCCTCCCCGGCAGAACAGGGGACAGAAGGTAGCCTCTACACCCGACAGTCAATACAGCCCCCCCAACTCTGCTGCAGCATCCTAGGGGCAGGGCCCCACCTTCCCTGGGACTGGGGTGGTCGGTAACTCAGCCTGTGCTGCCCCTGGCCCCTGCCCCTAAGAGTGCCTCGGAGGAGGGGACCGTGGGCAGAACAGGAGGCAATGAGGATGAACATTTGGCGCTGGTTGCAGCAGCAATGATGGATGTCTAAGAATGGAAACATTGAACGAAAACAACACAACTGTCCAGAGGTAGTTTGTGAACAGAGGAAAAGATGGAACCAGAACCTTGGGGGGTGGGGAGGAGCAGATGGGTGGGAGTAGGCAAGGCTAGCTCCTTGTTATTAGTGCCCCGTGTGAGGAAGGGGGAAATTGAGGCCTAGGGTGGAAGCAGAGGGGATTGGGCAGCGGCTCCAGTGTCGCTCTCGCCAGCAAGAACGACACGGAGACACGCGTGGAGGCAAACTTCTTTAATGGCTTCTTTTTATCTTCTTCCCCCTCTGGCGCAACACAGCACGCAGCTCCCGCCGCCCCGCTTGGCCGCTGCCGCCGCGGCCTCCAGGGCCGCGCGCCGCCCCTCGGCGCCCGCCGCCACCGCCGCTGCCGCCGCCGCCATGGTCCGGGCTGCGGCCCCCTCAGGCCGGCCGGCGGGGCGCGGCCTGGCTCCCGGCGGGCCCGCCCCTCTACAAGTACATTCAAGCATATATACACCGGCAGCTTAGCCCGCCTAGCCAATCACCGTAGTGCTCATGCACCTCCCGCGTGAGTGGACCTAAATGAACAGCCAATCATATTCAGTCCCTTACAGCTCTTAGAGTAGGCCTCCTGTACTGGCTCCCGACATCTCCCCCTTTTTTATTTATTTATAATGGCTGAGATCGTGCCTGTCTTAGGTTGCCAATCCTCAGCACACATGCTTACCCGTCATCGGGTACTCTCCCTGGTCGAAGAGCCCCTGTCTTAGGTTGCTATGGTGTGGGATCAGTCTTACCCGTCTTTGACTACCGATCTAGCATACTTAGCCATATCTGGGGGGAGGTACCAGCTTCAAGAGCCATCATGGCTTGAACCATGAGGTGTTATTGTCCACACACCCAATGTAACATTATTACGTTAGCTGTGATTAAGAGAACAGCCATGGCACCAAGTCCGGCCCACTGTTTGAGGAACGAAACAGATTGCTGTAACATTTTTTTCCACTCACTAACAGGTGCAATACAAGATCAACCCTTTGATTTACAATAAGGATCCCAGCATGCAAATGTCCGTTAATTTGTTCTTGCGTAGCCAATGCTTCAGCGACCATTCCTGTGACGTTGTTGAGCGCAGCTGCTGTCTGTACTGAGGTTGTCAACGCTACTACGGCAGCAGTAGCAGCCGCGGCGCATGCTGCGATAGCTGCAATAATGGCTGCTGTTATTCCAAAGTCTCATTTATGTCGAAGCAGCACCGGCAGCTTGTCAGGGTTCACCTGTATTGGCATCGGGATATACGTCGGTATCTTGGCTATTACTGCCGAGTCTCCCACCGTGGTGTTCCAACATTCTGATAGCAGACAATTCTGGGACTCACAAGAGAGACTAAAAGCATAGTTAGTGGCGGGGGCATTGAATACTATAAAGAAAAAAGGGGGCTTGAGGCAGACAGGTGTGGGCGGATAGGATATTGTTTTGGCTGTGGTGCAGTTGCAGGTAACGTTCGTCTCAAACGTGGCGCTAGGGTGTGCCTTGTACGCACAGTTGTGCCATATAGACCCATTAAGGAAGTGCAGGCTTTCCAGACCGGTACATGCTTGTGCAGTGTTACAGAGTAGCCACTTATCTAAGAGGTGGGCAGACGTGCCTTGCGCCGGGTCTTAGTAGGTATAATTATAGCCAAAAAAGGTGGAGTTAGAGTAAGTGGGGATTTTAGGACTGAATGAGAATCCTGTTCCCACCCAAACTCCTGAGAGGCTACTATGGCAGCCACTCGTGCGGTGCAGCTTGCACAATAGCAGGCCTTGGTGCAGCAAGGTTTATACGGAGGAGGCCCCTCGTAAGGTGGCGCTGTTGGGGCTGGGCGCGTGGGCATAGGATCTAAGTTATCTACCACTTCCGTCTCTGTTTGTAACTGCGCCATAGCTCCTTCTTTCACTTTTAATTTCAGCTGCGCCATAACTTCCCCCTGCATTTTGAGCTGCGCCATAGCCTTCTTTAGCTTTTCCTCCTTTTTTGCAAGCTCCTTTTGCATCTTGCTCACCTTTTGGCTTTTGGGCGATTTCCCTCCTCTGCTCCTTTCCAAAAACCAGGGAGCCGTTTGTCCCACTTCTCTCAAAAACAAACAAGCTGTTTTATTTTTTAAAGGAGTACCAATTGCCTTAAGGATATCAGAAAGTGGCCCCAGCATTTTATATGTGGCCATCTCGTTTCCCATACCAGAAAGCTTTACTCTTGTCCTTATCCTAGGCACTTTGCAGCCATCTCGTTTCCCATCCCGGAAAGCTTTCTACGCTCGTCCTCGACTTGAGGAACTTTCCCTGTCACTAGACAGAAATAGGTGCACTCTTTACCTGATCGTTGCCTAACTCCGCGTGTCTCTTCTGCACGAGTTCCCGGGTCTCAGCACCACTTGTCGCTCTCGCCAGCAAGAACGACACGGAGACACGCGTGGAGGCAAACTTCTTTAATGGCTTCTTTTTATCTTCTTCCCCCTCTGGCGCAACACAGCACGCAGCTCCCGCCGCCCCGCTCGGCCGCTGCCGCTGCCGCCTCCAGGGCCGCGCGCCGCCCCTCGGCGCCCACCGCCACCGCCGCTGCCGCCGCCGCCTAACCGGAACTGCGCCGCCGCCATGGTCCGGGCTGCGGCCCCCTCAGGCCCGCCGGCGCAGCGAGGCCTGGCTCCCGGCGGGCCCGCCCCTCTACAAGTACATTCAAGCATATATACACCGGCAGCTTAGCCCGCCTAGCCAATCACCGCATTGCTCATGCACCTCCCGCGTGAGTGGACCTAAATGAACAGCCAATCATATTCAGTCCCTTACAGCTCTTAGAGTAGGCCTCCTGTACTGGCTCCCGACACTCCAGCCCACCTGGGGAGGCTGTGGCAGGGAGCCTAGGCCTTGGGGACCTCACCTGGAAAAAGGGGGGACTGAATTTCCCTCACTGCAATAGATTCCAGGGTGAGGGGTTGGGGTGGGCTGGAGCACATTTAGAAAGGATAGGAGGCTCAGACCCCTCCTGCCTTCCTTCCTCTGCCCAAAGGGGGCTGTCTGACCTAGAGCAAGGACCAGGCAAGGGAGGAAGAAAGAAAAGTGGGTGTGAGCCACACCTAGTGAGACACAGGCTGGGTGGGGTGGGGGGCATCTCAGGGCCCAGCGCCCCTCCCCATTGGCCATACCTGCCACTGCTTGTGCTGTGGAGGGGGGCAGATCAGGAGATGAGGCTTGGGGCCCCTTTTAAGGCCAGGGAAGCCCTCCCAGGCCCCTCAGTGGGAAGTCAGAGGGAAGAATGGGGAAGGGACCCCATTCTTCTATTTTAAGTTGCTGAATAAATTAATATTTCCTAAATATACCCATATATAGGTAGTATGCAATACATACGCTTTCTTTTAATCTTGGCTTGAAATTTCTTTTTAATTTAATTTTTTCAGTGTTCCAAGATTCATTTTTCAGGTACCACACCCAGTGCTTCATGCAATATGTGTTGTCCTTAATACCCATCACCAGGCCCTCCCAAACACCCACACTTCTCCCCTCCAAAACCCTCAGTTTGTTTCTCAGAGTCCACAGTCTCTCATGGTTCACATCCCTCTCTGATTTCCCCCAACTCACTTCTCCTCTCCTTCACCCAATGTCCTCTGTGTGATTCCTTATGTTCCACAAGTAAGTGAAACCATATGATAATTGATTCTCTCTGCTTAACTTATTTTATTCAGCATTGCCACCTCCTGATAGTGCAAGGAAGAAGAATGAGGCACAAACAAGTCACCTGAAAGAGGATGGGAGCAGAGGACCACAGGAGAAAAGACTGTCACACCGAACACCTTCTCAGTCTCATATTTATTAGAAAGTGAGTAATAAACAACAAAGAAGCCAGAGTAGATTACACATGGACCATGAGTCTTATAGATACATAAGAAGAAAGGCAAAATATGCCTGGTTATGTAGGACATGACCTATATTGAGCAAGCTCAAATGAAAGGATTGTCTGACTAACTGCTGATGCTCTCCAGAGAAGGGGAGATAATGGAAAAATGAAGCAGACGGCATTCTGCCCTGAGCAGGCCAGATGTTCCCAGCTGCTCAGCTTCAAGGACATCGTCCTCTCAACCAGAGGCCTATTGCCAGTACATGTTTTTCTTAAGGCTGTATCTAAGCATGCTTGGTAACTAATATAATCTCTCATAGGTTATATTTTAAGCAGTATGTTGTTCTGAGGGACAGTTACAAGCATAACCTCCTCCAGTCCAGTCCATGTTGATACAAAAGTCAGGTATTCATCCTTTCTGATGGAGGCAAAATATTCCATCATATATATGGACCATATCTTCTTTATCCATTTATCTGTTGAAGGCATCTTGGCTCTTTCCACAGTTGGGCGATTGTGGCCATTGCTGCTATGAACATTGGGGTACAGATGGCCCTTCTGTTCACTATGTCTGTATCTTTGGGGTAAATACCCAGCAGTGCAATTTCAGGGTCATACAGTAGCTCTGTTTTTAATTTTTTAAGGAATCTCCACACTGTTCTCCAAAGTGGCTGCACCAACTTGCATACCTACAGTGTAAGAGGGTTCCCCTTTCTCCACATCCTCTCCAACACTTGTTGTTTTTTGTCTTGTTAATTTTGGCCATTCTAACTGGTATAAGATGGTACCTCAATGTGGTTTTGATTTGAATCTCCCTGACCCGACGGCTAGTGATGCTGAACATTTCTTCATGCGCCTGTTAGCCATTTGTATGTCTTCATTGGAGATGTGTCTGTTCATGTCTTCTGCCCATTTTTTGATATAATTATCTGTTTTGTGTGTGTTGAGTTAGAGGAGTTGTTTCTAGATCTTGGATATCAGCCCTTTGTCTGTAGTGTCATTTGTGAATATCTTCTCCCATTCGATGGGTTGCCTCTTCGTTTTGTTGACTGTTTCCTTTGCTGTGCAGAAGTTTTTGATCATGATGAAGTCCCCAAAGTTCATTTTTGCTTTTGTTTCCTTTGCCTTTGGAGACATGGCTTGAAAGAATTTGCTGTAGCCGATATTGAAGAGGTTACTGCCTATGTTCTCCTCTAGGAATTTGATAGATTCCTGCCTCACATTGAGGTCATTTATCCATTTCGAGTTTATCTTTGTGTATGGTGTAAGAGAATGGTCAAGTTTCATTCTTCTATATATAGGTTTGAAATATTTTAAACACATATGTACCTTCACCATCTTAAGAAACTAAGATCTATCCATTAAAAAGCTAATTAAGCCATCCAACATTTTACAGACTCTAATATGTATATTGAAAACTGTCCAATTATACAAGAATGTAGAATTGTATTAAATAAGTTGCTCAAATATACTATTTTAATTGTATTTAAAATATGTTGGAAAATTTCAATAAAACAAGTGATAACTATAAGCTTCTGATGAGGACACATATGAATATCTTCTTATTTTGCTATCTTTAACTTACCAAAGGACAAAAGAAAACTCAGGTATAACTTACTGGAATACAAAACAAAAATAATAAATTTGAGCAATGAAATAATTACAAATTATTCTGATTTAGCAAAGTACCCATTAAGGTTTTTTATTTTATTCATTAAGAAGTATATTTAGAAGAAAAGAAATAAACAGTTTCTTGGATTCTTAGAATATTTTTATTATATTTATGTGCACATATTTTTATTTTCAGAAATTGTGAAGAATAAAGTATGGCTTAAAAAATACAAGAACTGGTTGTAATATGTTGTAAGAAAGGTATATTGCATATTGGATTTTCCAAAGATGGCCACAACTATAATTGCCTGTGCTATGTGCTCTTCTGCAATGTGACCTTGCCCTGATCATCAACTTGTGGAGTCTTTTCCCCTTCCTCATGAATCTGGGATGGTCATTGTAACAATTTTTGTTGCTCCTATAGTATAGTTGACTCACAATGTTACATTTGTTTCAGGTATACAACATGGTGCTTCAACAACTCTGTATATAATAAATACTATGCTCACCATAAGCATAGTTACCATCTATCACCATACAAAGCTATTATAATACCATTGACTATATTCCCAACGTAGTACCTTTCATCCCTGTGACTTACTCATTCCATAACTGGGAACCTGTACCTCCCATTCCCCTTCACCCATTTTTGCCCATACCCCCACCCCTCCCCACGTTTGTTCTCTGTATTTGCAAACCTGATTCTCCTTTTTATTTAACTCATTTGTTTTTCAGATTCCAGATATAAATGAAATCCTATGGTATTTGGTATTTGTCTCTCTGATTTATTTCACTTAAACCCTCTAGGTCCATCCATTTTATCACAAATGACAAAATCTCATCCTTTTTATGGCTGAGTAATCTCTTGGATTTTTTTTAATAATCCAGTTAATGAAGAGGAATGAGACTTTTCTAGAAAACATTGACATTGTGACCAACTGGTTAATGAATGTGGTCAATTCAAAAAGTATCTAAGATTCCATTTCTGAGAAAATGTAGAAGATACTGAAATCTTACATCTCATATGCATTAAATAAATTGAAAGCTGTTTTCCCAAATTCTACAACTATTAACAAAATGTACAATATTACTTTGTTATAAATCAACATTTAGATATTTAATATAAATTCTTATAAATCAAAGATTTAAATGTTTGTAATTTAATGAACATTATTTTTCAGAAGTATATGATGTTTGAGACATCTGTATGCATTTCAAAATTTATAATTTGTTTTGATTTCATTCTCATTTGAGTGAAAAACTCACTATAGAGCCTAAATTTTTGTTCACAATCTTATTTCTTATTCTTAAAAGAGGGTCAGAATTCACCACTCTCAACAATGGATGATCACCCAGACAAAAAATCAATAACGAAACAGAGATTTGAATAAAACTGTAGACCAAACTGTCCTAACAGACATATACCAAGCATTCAATCCAACAGAAGAATACACGTTGTTCTCAAGCACACACAGAATGTTTTCTAGGCTAGATCATATTTAGGTTAAAAAACAAATCTCTACAAATTCAAGAAGATTATAAATGAAAAAAACTCCCAGGATCATAACTAAAAAAGGAAAGATGAATATGATTTTAGAAGAAAACTAGGAGATTATTACATCAAGGCAGAGAAGGGAAACAAATATAAAATAGAAACAACTACAAAGTATTAATAGATTTAAAGGCATTAAAATTCTGCTCATGAGGAGACATCATAAAGACAATGAAGAGATAAGCCACATATTGGGAGAAGATATTTGCAAAATACTCAATAAAATAGGCAAAACATGCCTTTTTTTATTTTTACAAATAAGGAGACATAAATTTTCATAGCTAAACATTAAATGTTGGGAAAAAATCAAGTCTCGAGATTTGGAACAATAGGAACTCTAATTCTCAACTGGTGCAAATGCACATTTGTTTGACTGTTGGAGGGAACAGTATGGTATTACCTAATGTTACTGAACATATATTCACCCTCCAGATCTCTTAGTTCCATGCACCTGATTCTAGCCATGGCTGCACAGAAGTATCTCTCAACTGACTTTGGTGATAACACTATCGTTAATTTCAGTCAGATAGTAGTTCACACTACAGACTCTCACTGTCCATTTTTAGTTAGGTTGAGTAGAAGCAAGTAGGATTATGGTTTCCACCTTGATTTTTTTTTCTTTTTTAAGTCTACTGATTATACTTTGGAGCACTTAAAACCCTCAGACTATTTCTGTGTTCACAATTTGGGAGTTTAAATAAAGATAAATCAGCACTAATTAATAGTAGAAACATAAAAAGAGCATAGAATTTATAAGGAGGCCAGATGATGCACATTCTAAAATCAGAAGTAAGCAGAAAACTCTTTTACTGATGTGGGCCAATGTCAGTAAAATGTGTTACAGCTGTGTATTCATTGAAACAGGTGGATTATTTTTTGTATGGCATAATTTTTAGCTTCTTTAGATTTGATCAGCTCATATACAGCTTTTTATGTTGAGTGTATTAATTTATGCTGGGAGAAAAATCAAGCAACTAAATATATTTTAAGTAGATACATTAAAACTGTAAGAAGTGAGCATTCCCTCAATATCAACATTTTGTCTCAAAAATATTAATTCTTCTTTTTCTTCTTATCTTATTTCACATAAATTCAATTTTTAAAAGAAGTGAATAATGGCAAAAGAGAGAAAATATGGAATTTCTGACTACCCTTACATTTGATAGTTCCAGGTTCAGAATAAACTAATTTCTGTTCCAATTTCACCATTCAGTGCCCTCCAGAGCCCTTGTCTTCTCTTTCTACTCTTTCTCCCTCTTTTGGTTTGTTGTGCTTCAAGAGTACAAAGTCAAAAAAATAAAAGCTATAACTCATTTCTTTCTCCTCCTCACCCTTCACATCTAATTTCTCACAAGACACCATCTAAGTATTTCTCAAGGTTGTCTTTTTAACTTCCATCATTGACAAGCCATTGTCTGAACTATGGAAAGAGCATATGACTTTGTCTGCTTAAATCTGGTTTGTTCCCATCAAATTCATACAAAACATTGCCTCTCAACTGATCTTTTCAAATGCAAAAAAATAATGTTATTCTCCTAATTAAAATGTCTGTTGGTGTCTTGTGATCTATAGCATAAAGTGTGAGTCCTTAATCATTACATTCATCACATGGCCCCTGCTTATATGTTCAGCCTGTCTCGAGCCATTCTCTGCCTCAAAATGTACACATCAGTAATTCCATAAATTTTCTTCCCTTCTTCTCCCAATCACTATCCATCACATTCTTCAAAAGAAGCTCAGCTCACAGACTTGTATCCCTGGGGCTAATAATACATTATATGTTAATTTAAAAAAGAAGCAGAAGAAGAAGAAGAAGAAGAAGAAGAAGAAGAAGAAGCAGCTCAACTACTACCCTCAGCTAGGGTTGTTTTTCCTGCCCAGCCTGTCTCCCCAAACTGCTCCTACAACCCGTCCTTGCGTCATCACACATTTTTGTCCTTGTTTATCTTTTGCAGGTGGCATCAGTTACAAGTGAGAACAGCTGTCAGCAGATATTGTTAAATATTATCGATTTTTGCCCCTAAGCATTCCCCAATACCTAGAGGGTCATTTGTCATTCACTGCCTCAGGAAAGAAATTTAGAGCAGAGAAGAGGCTCATGAGCTCCAAAATTCAGATCTGAGCCCTTGAAGGGACTCCATAGATAGAAATATAACCTCCTGTATCAGAGCAAGCATTTTTGCCAGTGGAGTGATAAAGTAGGGGGGGAAAGTAAGAGAACCTGATACAACCAGACTCAAAGCTGTCAAACCCAAGGAGAAAGGTGCAAAGGAATATACAAATAACTTTGTATGATCTGATTGCAAATGGGATCTACGGTCCCTGCTCCCCAACCCCCAAGTAGGGTCTTGAGTAGGACTCAAGACAAAAATGAGAAAGCACAGAAAAAGCACAGCAGCAACATGCATGAACCACTTATCAATGCCCAAAGGAGAGAATGGACATGTCTGCAAATGTCAGTAAGGGCTGAAATTGACTAAGATGTTTTAGAATCAAATGCAAGCCTGAGATAAAGGGGAGGTCTGAACTGACGTGAAGAACTTGAAATGTGATATAGAGTATAGAAAACTAAAGTTGCATTTCCTGTGAACACAACTTTGTGGACAGAAGTGTATACCAGCTAAAGGCCAGACTTTGTGGTGGGAGAGTAGTGAGAACTGAGTATCAGGTGCTTTTGTTAACAGCCCTACAAAAGTGCCCTAGAGGGTAGCTAGGGTTAGCTCGGAAAAGGCCCTCTGGAATCCTGCATGCCCCAAACAATAGAACACACAGCAGCCAATAGCTTTTGCTCATTTTGTTCTCCCACAATCTTTACTTTCCACATTGCCACAAAGAGATTTGGCTGATTCATTTTCATTACTGTTAATCTGATAAGTGAAAAGTGATTATTGTTATTTTGACTGTATTTTTAAATTAAAAATGAAATTGAAGCTTTTAAAAATATTGTTTGCCTGTTTTCATTTTATCTGACTTTGTACAAGGTCTTTCAATATAATTTGACCACTGTTTCTATTAGTTTGTTTTTATCCAACGATACATAAGCAAGTTATACATAAAATAATTTTTTGGTTTCTTATATGGGACAAGTAATTTTATCCAAAAAGGCTTCATTTTCCCTTATTTTGACATTGACATTATTCGGGCTTGTTATTTTTATTTTTGTCATAATGAAGAGGTTAAATTCAGGAATCATCTTATTTTGGACTTCTTGGTTTTATGGCATAAGGAAAAAGATGCTCTCTCATTCAAAATATTTATGTATTTTTCTCAGACTTCTATGTTTTAAAATTTTATATTACATCTTAAATATATTGTGATATAAGGAATAAGTATAGACCCAGCGTCCTTCTCTTTCTTATTTTTGGCCTTCATGACATATTTGACTGTGCTTGCTCTTCTCTACTTTGTTAGTCCCTCTCCCTTCACCCTCCATAACTAGCCACTTATTTTTTATTCTTCAGAAGAACTTCGGAAAGATTTTGTGAAGTTCCACTCCCCACTCTAAAAAGTCTTGGTATTTTTACTGGGTCTACATCTCATCTATAGACCCTTTGAAGGAAAATCCATATACTCAAAATATGGAGGCTTCAAGAATGAGGTGGTTTCTTTATTCAAATCTTTTTTAAGTGTATTTTAAGTGTATTGGTTTATTTCAAAAACTTTATTTACATAGGTATTCTACATATTTCTTGCTACATTCATCACTAAGCATGTTATTGATCATATTCTTAATGTGAATATAATATTTACTTTCTCATATTTCCTTACTAGCTTTGTACCAGTAATGCTTTGACTTCGAGATATTGATGTAACCCACTATATCAGTTAATTATCTTTCCATGTTTTTCCATTTTCAGTGACGTCTCTTGCAATTCAAAGCATTCTGTCACATAATTACTGGTAAATATATTTTTCTTCTGGGCTTCCATTATGTATGTCACTCATTCCATTCTCTTTTTCTAAATGCATTTATTGACTAATATTTCGAAGACAATATTAACTAATTTTCTAAATTAAAGCAAAACTTAGAAATAGTTCCAGATACTGTTATTTATCTGTAGCAGGAGGGAGGAACTAAACTAAACTGAGATTTCTTTTCATCTTTTCCCAGGGTCATCAGTATCTCTACCAGTTCTTAATTTTCTTATTCCTTTGCTTTTTCCATTCTCTGACTCTGGTTGTTGTGAGATCTAGAAAATTAGGAACTTACCAGATGTCTCCCATTCTCTTCTTTTCTCAAGAAAAACTACTCTGATGAATCCTGAAATTCCCTGACCAGAGTTAAACGTTCTTCCACTGTAGTGGTGGACTAGGGCGTCCGTTTTTCATTTGTCCTTGCTCTGTGCACTTCCAGCCACCCCATATGCCTACTCTGAATTCTTCCTTCTAGATATCTGTTACTGCAAGAGTTTTCAGAAATGTATCCACCCACTTTGTCCCACCATACTGTTTCAAAAGAAATCAGAGAGGAATCACTCAGTAACTCATAGAGAACTCTATCGATGGCAGTTTTCAAAGTTTATACGATGAACATGTAGTCTTTCTTTCGTTCGTGTTTTACTGCTTCCATTTATTTTAGTCTACCTTTATTGAATTTTAGGGAAGGAAGTTTATTGATCTGTTTTTATGTAACTGTATTTCCCCAGAGGACGAGGTTTTTGTTTGGGAAAGATAGCTTGCTCTAAGAGAAAGATCGTTGACCAGGAAGTCTGTCAAAAGTTATTGCTTTAAGCCAAATGAGAGTTGATGGAGTGGATAGTGCATGAGGGCTCATCAGGATCAAATATGTGCAAAATAAATGCACATCTGATTCAGATACTATATACTATATGCCTGTCATATATTATACAACATGCTATTAAAAACTATTTTTTATTTTATATGAAAACGCTGTGACGTAGTTAATAGTATTTATAACTTTAAAATAGTGACCCTAATCCTCCAAAAATTTAAGTAATTAATTCATGCCCTCATATAATTTTATAATTATACAACAGCTTAAGCCCAAATCTCCAAATAATGGATAATATCTGATTTGAGTCCTAACCTTGGTACAGCATTTTCTTCAATTAATTGTTTTGGCAGTCATCTTTTTTTAAGCACTGAAAATGAACAACATTTTATTGCATCAAATTTTCTTTTGTTCCTACTAGTACTCCATGGACCTAGAGCAAGGCATGAGATACTCAATAATTTTGAAACTATCTAATTGAGATACGGTTTCCTAGCAACTGACAATGCCTAAAATCTTCTTCCCTTTGCTTCAAAAATGTTTACAGCCTACAAATATATTCTCTAATGCCCTTGCATCTTTTACATTTCTCTTTCCCCAAAAAATTTTATTTTAAAAATTCAATTATTAATCAATGTCTAAAATCTTGGACTTAAGATCATACAGCCTCAAGACAGGTAGTATATAAAATGAATTAAAAATTCACATTTATGGGGCACCTGGGTGGCTCAGTGGGTTAAAGCCTCTGCCTTCTGCTCAGGTCATGATCCCAGGGTCCTGTGATGGAGCCCCGCATCAGCTCTCTGCTCAGCAGGGAGCCTACTTCCCTCACCCCCTCTCTTTCTGCCTGTCTCTCTACTTGTGATCTCTGTCTGTAGAATAAATAAATAAAATCTTTTTTAAAAAATTCACATTTAAAAAGAAAATATTGTGTGGCTAAGGTTGAACTATGTGTGAATTTCCTGTGTAAAGAATCCCAAAGCAATATCAAGAGCTGCCATTCGAAAGAGTAATACAAGCAGATGTAAACTGGTGTTCCCTTTGGTTCAGAAAGTAAAATAGAAATGAAGTAATACGGACCCCTCAGCAGCCAGACAGAAAATGATGAAAAGTGTGTACTTGTGATTTCTAAGAAGCAGAGCTGACAACCAGGGGAATAGCTGAACCAAACCCGAAATGGAGGATAAGATAATGCCAGAGCACAAAGGGCTACGAGCACAAATGTGAGAATCATACAGACCTAGTTTCCAGTCAAGGCTCTGCCAGTTGTTAACTCTGTGTCTTGTTGCAAGTTATACGACCATTCTGGGCTTCAATTTTCTTACCTGCAAAATGATCACTAGTTGTTCTTTCAGGCTGTTGAGTGTCTAAATCTTCTAAGCGTCATAAAATTCCCCACCATATGATCTTGATGGAACAGAGCCCTCCTGTGACTATAGAAGCTTAAAATGCTAGATACTGCTCTTGCTAATTTGATGAGATACCTGCTCTGGTCTGAAGAGCTCAGATAATTATCTCTGCTAGTGAAGGTAATTACAACAAAGTCCCATTCCTCAGGCAGTAGTGCCCAGAGCATCAGCCACACACAAGTTGCTGTACCTACTGTTGTGGCCGTAATGGCAGCCATTTTCCCACTGGACCAGGTACCTGCTATTATCATAGGAATTAAGTTGGCTTCCATTTTATTCCTGCATATACATTCCCCAAGACTGGATTTCTAGGCATCTGGGGAATTCTGTTGTTTTCCATCATCACTTTAATTCATTTGTTTTTGCTTAAGTCAAACAAAATCTACTTTTAGGTGTTAGCGCAAATGATTCAAAGCTTTTATATAGCACCATTGTGAATAATGAATAAGATAATACAGGCTATATAATTAACACAGGAAGAGGAAAGCAACATGTGCTAATAAATATTAATGTTATTATCAATTAATATGGCATTATTCCTTGGCTGCTTAATTGCTATTTTCCAGGAGATAAAAATGTCACTCCTATATTGGGTTATTTTCATTTTTGTAGCCAACAAGAAAAGCCAAAGAATAAGAAAATAAAAAGCTTCAAGGTAGATTAACAAGAAAATGAAACTCATAATGTCAGACCATACTAAAAATACCAGTTATTTATATTATTCAAGTGTTTAAAAACTTGTCAAATAAACACTATAGTGATAACGTTTTGCAGCTAATTCTTATAATAGCCAATTTTTTTAATGATTACTAAAAATTTATTCATTAAGCAGATCCCGAGATTAATCCTTAAATTACCAGTGTGCTCTGTGATTTATATAACTAACTTAACCATTAAGACTTTAAAATTAATGGATTAGACTAGGAAATATCCACTCCCTCTCATGTCCAAAATTATATTTTTAAATATAATTGATATATAAATGCTATAATAGCATTTTGGATTGCCATCTTGTGTATTGTCTTTTTTCTTAGAGATTTCTTTATTTATTATTAGAGAGAGATAGAGAAAATCTCAAGCTGACTCCTCACTGAGCAAGGAGTCTGATGAAGGGCTCAATCTCTAGAGTTGAACGCCTAAATGACTGCACTGCCCATATATCCCTTGAAGTTTTTATGTATTTTCAATGATAAATGAGTTAAAATAATCAGGACAGATGTAAAGATTATAAAATAGAGACAGAAATGTTGTAGCAACTCCTAAACTCCCATCTACTTAGAAAAGAAATTTTGCTTGAGTAGAAACTCGGGAAAATATGAAAAAAGATTATTCAATGAAAATTCACATCCTGAATCCTAGGACATATTATTCCCAATACCTGGCAATAATAAACCCTGAAACCTCATAATTTTTGCACATGTGTATGTGTCTGTGTGTGAGTGTTTTATTGACCTATAATATTATATTAGTTTCAGGTGCACAACATAGTGATCAACATTTATGTACAAAATGATCACCACAATAAGCCTAGTTACCATCTGTCACCATCAAAATTATTACAATATTATTGACAATATTCCCTATATTATTCATTACATCCCTATGACTTACTCATTTTACAACTGGAAAATCGTACCTCTTAATCTCTTTCACCTATTTTGCCCATCTTCCCACATCCCTCACCCCATCTAACAACCATCAATTTGTTCTCTGTATTCATGAGTCTATTTGTGTTTTGCTATTGTTCATTTACTTTGTTTTTTAGTTTCTTTAATAATATGCTATTTGCCTTTCTATTGCCTTTCTGACTTATTTCACTTAGCACAATACCCTTAGGCCCATCCATGTTGTCACTAATGACAAAACTTCATCCTTTTTTATACCTATTCATTCTATTCTGTGGTTATAGTAATATTCTATTGTAATATCCATTATTTTATGGCTAAGTAATATTTCATACCACATCTTCTTTATTCATTCATCTACTAATGGACACTTAGCTACCATATCTTGGCTATTGTAAATAATGAGGCAAGGAACATAGGAGGGCACACATCTTTCAAATTAGATTAACTGTGATAGCTTGATTATCTGGCCTCACAAAGGCAATTTTGGTAAAATCATAGGAAGAGATCATCTTTTGTAGCTTTCCCACTTAGCTCATCTGTTCCCACTCAAAGAGCATTCCCTCACAAGTATCCTGAGCCTTTATTTAATCACTATTCAACAGTTATTTACACAAAAGAATCACTATGACATAATACCATAAGCTAAAAACACAGACCTAGATAAGATGTGGTTTTGCCCTCAAAGAACTAGCATTTATTGTCTCAGAGACCAGTTTAAGTAAAACATAATGCATTGTGATGGAAAGAATAAAAGTAGGGGAAAGAGATTTGGCAAAAATCCGGAATGGCTCTGATGGAAGCAATACATACATTGAAATTAAAGAATTATAATAAAAGTGAGGTTAAAGAGAAGAGCATTCTAATCAAAGGAAATACCATGAATTATGATAGAGGGTGAAAGACCATCATATTTTGGGGGATCTGTTAGTATTTCTTCATAGCTAAATCAAAGAGAATTGTGGTAGTAATAGGAAGTGAGACCTAAGTAATAGCAAGGAAGAGATCGTGAGGAGCTTACATGATAAACATGATTACTCTTAAATATATCTGATATAAATGAAGAAGTATGAGGAGTTTTCAATAAGAAAGTGACATGATCTATGCTGCCATTTAAAAAGTTGACAATAGCAGTGTTATAGAGTCTGACAGTCAGCATCTTATTTTGCTTTAATCTGGATAATAATGACAAAATAATAATGTCGGTCCAAACTAAGGCAGTGGCCCTGAGAATAGAGAAAATGAGTTGGAGAAAGAACTTGAGAAAAACACACTAGAAAGAAGGATAAGTAAATGATGAGAGAAGAGCACAGCTGAGCAAGAATAACGTCACTCAACACTGATCACCAGATCTGCCTTAAGAAGCTGAGTTGTTTGTTAATGGTAACATTTGCCAAGGTGGAAATAGTGGCAGTTAAGCCAATTTGTGTAAAACCATAGAGGAATGTTGAAAAATAACTTCTAATAGTTGGTTTAAGGGACTATGAGATATCAAGCAGAAATTTCAATTAGACAGTTAGAGAGGGGAAGCAGGAGAGATTTAGAATGCAAATATATATTTGGGATATGATGGGTAGCAGTCACCACAGATTTGAATGAGGTTATCCTGGAAGAACATAGAGTAGGAGATGAACACAAGGCAAAAGATAGAGCCTTAGGCATTAGGAATATTTGCAGGTCGAGCAGACCAGGGGGACTTGTGAACAGGTTTGGGAAGATCCCAAAGAGTTAAGAGGAAAACCAAAAGTGTGCTTTTATGTACACCAAAGATAAGAGTTTGAAGGAAAAGAAAATCGTCAAGGACATCATAATATACAGAGAGATTTAAGATAAAAAAGAAAGAGACTTTTGAGTTTGGCTGTGAAAGCTGATTTTACAAAGAATAATTTGGTAGAACATGGAAATAGAAGCCAATCTGGGAAGGAACTGCCAATGAGGAAGTAGAGAAAACTTAAATGATAGATTGCCTTAAAAAGCTTTGTGGAAGGAAAAGAAAGAAATTATAGAATAACTAGAAAGGATTATGACTTAGATGCAGAAACTGGAGGATATTAATGTGTTAAGAATGACAGGATGAGTTCCTAGCAGAGGGGTTCCCGTCTTTGGGAACTGACAATTAGGAAGAGAGTAAGGACAGATTAAATCCACATTAGTGGAAGATAACTTTCCTGGAGGAGAAGCCGGTAAGCCACAGATAAAAGGAAACATGCAAATCATATTTTTGGATGATAGGAGTAGAATTTGAAAGGTGCTTAACTACTCTAAATGCCTTTATATCACTAAACAATAAATACTATTTATGAGTTCATAATATGGATCTGGTGATTTAAAATTACATTCCTGGGAAAGTTCTGTATTTTATCAAAGTTAGAATTGTGCAACACTATGCATGCATTTAAGAGAGGCAATCTGGAGAGTATGGTAATAATATTTATAGGGCAGCTACCTTGTACAAGGTCCTTTCTTATATGTGCTATCATAAGAAGGCACATAATTCATACTTATATTAAATTTCTATTTATTCCAGTTTAAGATAAGAGAAAAACAAGCTTCAGAAATCTGCAGTATTTTACCTGAAGTCATAAAATAGTAAACACTCTTGTCCCATTTTTGCTGGTTTTTTCTTTTTTCCCTTGACTTCAAAGCCCATTCTTCCTCTACCAAGTGCATCAGTTATCTCTTAAACTCCTCAGAACATACCAGGTCCATCATTGTCTCCATTGACAAATGATACCAGTAACAGATCATTCATTGTAAATCCAGCTTTGATTATTCCAAAGTAGTATTGTCTTTCAGGTGCAGAGAAGAGGTCCAGAGGCCAGAGATGCTTTAGAGTCTTAAATAATTCACTGACAGTTTAATAATGCCAATATTTCTAATGCAACAGTTTAATTTACCTTAAGAAAAAAAAAAAGATGTTAATTTCCTTTTCCAATTGGTGACTGTTGCAAGAAAACTTAAAATAGCAATCACTATATTACCTACCAATCTAAACCTGCTCCATATTTTACACAAGTTTACTAACTTCTTTAGAAATTGAGGGTCATTCAAATACCTTTCTTCTTAACCTGAAAGATCCTAATACCAAGATTTATTCTGTGAAATCTTTTTAACTTTTGAAAAAGATCTGAGTATTTATTTAAATACTGATCAAAAATGGGCTTTTAAAGAATCTTTAAACATTTCACATTTTTGAAAAGTAGTGGAACATGAGAGCAAGCCCAAATGTTATTTCACCCTCCCTCTGCCATATTTTATTTGGGGAAAAATAACTGACAGATCAAAAATAAATGACAGATCATTTATTTTTAAAAAAATATTTTTATTTTTTATAAAAATAAAAATAGCTATCCTTATTTTATTTATTTATTTATTTATTTATTTATATGAGAGAAAGAGAGGGCATGGTGGGAGGGGCAAAGAAAGAGGGAGAAAATCTTGAGCAGATTCCAAGCTGAGCATGTGACTCAATGCCAGGACCCTGAGGTCACCACCTGAGCCAGCCAAAACTGGGAGTTGGACACTTAACCAACTGTGCCACACAGGCACCCCTCATTCTTGTTCTCTTTTAAATCATATCAACCATAAAAAAGAAATTCAAGTGTCAGTTTATATAATTTCAAAAGCTAACCTACCATGTCCTTAACCAAACGTTTTAGAAAAGATCATCTCAAAACAGATCTGGGGCTCTGAACAGATAGAATAAAAAGAGAAATAATTCCCTTGTTTGTAACTGTCTACTGTATTCATATTGCAGTACAATCACTCAACAGTCCTCTGCTTCTTAGAATCCTTCAATGAGTAGTATTCCTGATTACTCTCAAGCTCTAAGAGGAGATTTCTAGAGTTCTTCTTATACGGGGACATGGATGACTAAGAACTCATCTCGGGTCTCTTAAATTTCTTCCACAGTAGCTACTAAACAGCTTGGAGATTGAAAAACAAACTGTTCTCTTCCTCTTCCATATGTTTTTCTTGCTTCTCTTGCCCCTGCTCTTCCAGGATGCCAAAAGCATTTCTCAGCATCTCCGACCTTAACAAATGACTGTGAAGGAAATAAAAGAGGCTACAATAATATAGATTTTTTAAATGTCTTTAATGAAGTTGAAGAAAAATTGCCTAACGCTCTCCTTTCTGATTTTCACCTGGCACTCTGGCACTATTAGGACCCTGCCCAATTTGTCTTCGGATGCTCATATGTTGACTGTGTAAAATCATAGCCCAAAGCAACACTACTCAGACCCTGGCTTTCCTGGCAGATTTGAAGTCAGAGCTGCTCATTAGTGGCCCCAGGCTCTACTTCTTTGGGCACCCCCTTGGTGTAATGAGAGGCCTGGCAACCATAAGGTTGCTACGAGTTGCAAAAATGAATCCACTTCGGGGAGAAGCTTGACTTACACGCTTTGTCATCTAGAATTTCTTAAAATAAACTGACAACAGGGAAATTCCATTACACTTTATTAGCCCACCCTGATCTTTTCTTTCTTTGACATTTTCTCCTAAGAAATGTGCTTCTGAATTTTATTTTCTTATGTTGCCTGTTTTACTCCCATATTTATTTTATGTTTCCTGCCTGTGGGAAGGTCAGAATAGGAAAAGATACAGCAGTGTACTTTATACTCAGCATTCCCTTTTAGTCTTTGTTCATTTTCACTGTCTTTCTATTTCACACTCACATTTTTACTTCCATTCACCCCTAGATTAACCAGTTGTGTTTAACCATGTTTTCTCAACTCCTGAAATACTTTTGGGAGGAAACTTCGCTCATTTTTTTTTTATTACAAATCTGCCTTAAAAAAAAAAAGCCCACAATCTCGCTTATTCCCTAATGCAGCATTCTCAGAGCTCATTTCACAGGACTAGTATTTTTGGAGTGTCGTCTGAGGGCCACTATGAGGCTGCTGAAATGAATCATAAAATGTCATATAAAAGAGTGAGCTTCCTAATACAGATGGCTTCTGAATTCATGTCAGTAGTTTTGTAGCAGACTATTTTATATCTTCATAACCTATGAGTAAGATTGCACTCAATTAGCACTCTCGAAGAGAAAATATTTTTAAATTCATAAAGGCCATTTCCTGGGTGTTAGCACTAAAAGGTGAAAAGACATAAGGGTATATCTCGGACCCTAGGTGGTTCAGTCAGTTAAGTGTCTGTGGCCCAGGGTCCTGGGAATCAAAGACCTTGCTCAGTGAAGATCCTGCTTCTCCCTCTGCCTGCTGCTCCCCCTGCTTGTGTTCTCAATCTCTCTCTCTCTCTTCCTCTGACAAATAAATAAGTAGAATCTTTAAAAAAAAAAGGCATACCTGACCCAACACTTCCATTCTGTCATCCTGGCTTCACAAGAGAACAATTTGATCCACCTGATTTTTGTTTTTAGAAGTTACATAAACTTAGAGCTCAGATGCTTTCATGACCTAAGAGTCCAGACCGAAGACTGGACTCTTAGGTCATGGCCAAATAGGTGACATAACAGATCAGAAGTTCAAGGTAAAGGTCAGGTCCATTACAGTTTGGTTTCAGTGATTTTCTCCTCTGCTTCCCACCAGTTCTGTCAGTCTTCATAAATCTAGTTCCTAACTGTTGCCTGTAACATGGACTCAACTTCAGATTGTTCATTTCTGAAAACTTGGGCAGAGCATCTGAATTCTAACTATTCTTACATCGATTATCTTTTCTTCCTTAAGGAACAAAAGAACACTTTCATGAAGCGTAACATCATTTTAGCTATTGACTTTGTATTACTCTAGAGAAAATATTTTCCTGTTCCTGCCTCATGAGTGTTTCTGGGGAAAGAACACTGGGATGTTGGCTAGAAGATGAGCCTTCAAATTTCAAGGGTGATTGAACAGCCACAGACAATGGGAGAGATTTAGAGTCTACTGGTTCACATTGCAGGTGAGAAATGGAACTTTGATCAGTCAGTCATTCACATATCAAAAGGTTAGAAGCAAAGGTCTGAGGGGGAAAGCAGGCAGCATGTAGCCTGTATGAATTAGCAGATTCATCATTTCAAGGTTCCTCTTTTCCTCTTTTCCAGGTCCCTGTGCTCGTTGCTTTAAGTAATGATAAGTCTTACATTCTGAAAACCTTATGTTTACCTTCAGGGTAATATCAATTAATGTGGTTGCTAAAAACTCATCAGACCTAAGAAAGTTATCTTTCAATTAATGATTCATATTGAGCCAAATATGTGAGATATCAGTTGATTTTTTAAGAAGAGTAAATATGATAAAAAATATATTCAAAATAGGAAAATTCACATGCAAAGATCAACACCCTCTTCATGTTTTTGAAACAAGCCTCAAGGTTGAAAATCACAAAGAAAATTTTAAGAATTGCATCTTCCGGGCGCCTGGGTGGCTCAGTGGGCTAAAGCCTCTGCCTTCGGCTCAGGTCATGATCCCAGGATCCTGGGATCAGGTCCCACGTCGGGCTCCGTGCTCAGCAGGGCGCCTGCTTCCTCCTCCTCCTCCTCTCTCTCTCTCTCTCTCTCTCTGCGTGCCTCTCTGCCTACTTGTGATCTCTGTCAAATGAATAAATGAAATCTTTAAAAAAAATAAAAATAAAATCACGACGATTTAGAAAAAAAAAAAAAAAGAATTGCATCTTCCATTTTCCAGTTCTACAGAAAAGTGAAGAAAGAAAATCTTTGCTGGTAATCATTAGTAGGAGTCCACATATTAAAACCATTATCTTACAGCCATCAGAATGTCCAAAACACTGACAGCACCAAACACTAGCAAGGACATGGAGTAACAGCAAAGCTCATTTATTGCTTGGTGGAAGTGCAAAATGGTATAGACACTTTGCAGTACAGTTTGATGGTTTCTTACAAAATGATACATACTCTTACCATTCCATCCAGCAACTGCACTACTTGGTATTTACCCAAAGAAGTTAAAAAAAAAAAAGTCTGTCTATACAAAAATTGCGTATGGTTGCTTATAGTAGCTTTATTGATAACTGACAAAACTTGGAAGCATCCAAAATGTCCTACAATCGGTAATTAGATCAATAAACTGTGGTACATCCAGACAATAGACTATTACTCAGTGCTGAAAAGAAATGAGCCACCCAGATGTGAAAAGACATGGGGAAACTTAAATGCATATCACTGAATGAAAGAAGCCAAACTGAAAATCTACATAGTGTATGATTCCGACTAAATGAATGAAAAGCTATGAAGACAGTAAAAAGATACATTATTGTCAGGGGTTAAGGGAGGGAGGGATGAATCAGCAGTGTACGGAGAACTTTTAAGGCAGTAAAACTATTTTTAGGATAACACAGTGGTACATTCATGTCATTATACATTTCTCAAAACCCTAGGATAGACAACATCAAGAGTGAACTGTGGTATAAACTAAGGACCTTGGTGATAAAGATGTAACATCATCAATTATAATAAATGAACTTACTGTTCTGATGGGGGAGGTGATAGTGGGGGGACGTGGTGTCTGTGTAGGGACAGGGAGTACAAAGGACATCTCTGTAGCTTCCATTCAGTTTTGCTGGGAACCTAAAATGCCCTAAAATATAAAGTCCACTTTAAAAAAAATATATGAGAGGGGATTCTGGGTGGCTCGGTGAATTAAGCATCTATCTCTAGATTGCAGTTCACATCATGATCTCATGGTCCTGAGATGGAGCCCTGCATAGGGCCTCATGCTGTGTGTGAAGCCTGCTTGAGATTTTCTCTCTTTGTCTCCCTCTGCCCTTCCTCTCTGCTTGCTCTCTCCCTCTCTCACAAAAAAAAAAAAAAAAAAAAAACACCAAAACCCAGAGAACTGTCTATTCATTTATTCAACATGGGAGCCTTTAAGGAGTACTTACCATGTGTCAGACACAGTGACCTCTGCCTTTGAAGAATTATAAAATAGGGAAAAAACAATAAACTGGATGAAATATAGCAGCTATTATAATATTCAAAAAATCTAAGATATTCTACAGAAGACAGTCTCTAAAATTCAAAACCACAAAGATCAAAAGTTACACGGACAGATCCTGAAAGAGATTTGCTCTATTTCTGCGGCAGTTTTCTGACACTATCCCTCTCCATAAAAGGAAAAATATTACAATATCACATCTGGTGGTTAAATATGGAGTGGAACGTGTAGGTCAATAGCACAGTTTTATACATTGTTTGTAGAGTTTTCGATCCATAACAGAAGAAGTAATGGGATATGGGGATATCAAATTATATGCCTGTGCTCCAGAGTAAAATCCTAAACTGTGATACCCTTGCAGAAAGGAAACTGTAGTGACATGAGTAATTTGCTTATAATCTGACTTGGAGTTACATGCATAATCTATTCGCAATTAATTTTGCTTCCTTTAATTTTGGTTGCAAAATATATAAACATATTTGGAAAATAATATAAAATTTTATCAATACTGGATATTATAATGTTATTCAATCATTTACAAGAATTTATAATGAATTTGTATTACTCAAATACTAATGTAACCTACAGGTAAAATAAGAGAGTAAACATAGCAGGTATATTTGAGAAGGAATGCTTTCAAATTCAAGTAAGAAGTCCAACTGTTGGGGCACCTGGGTGGCTCAGTGGGTTAAGCCCCTGCCTTTGGCTCAGGTCATGATCTCAGGGTCCTAGGATGGAGCCCCACATCAGACTCTCTGCTCAGCGGGGAGCCTGCTTCCCCCTCCCCACGCCTGTCTCTCTGCCTACTTGTGATCTCTTCCTCTCTGTCAAATAAATAAAAAAAAATCTTAAAAACAATTATAAAGAAGTCCAACTGTCAGTGGTTTAAATAAATGCTTAGTTTTTATATATGAAATGAAGTCTGAGTTGGCTGTTGCTGTAGTTGAGTGCTGGAAAGTGTCATACAGACCCAGTGCTAGGAGATTTTTACATTTTTGCCTACATTTTCCATTCATAATCATATTGGTTGCCTTGTGGTCATAAGAAAAGTGCTGCAACACAGTATCAGGACTGAATTCAAGGTGAAAAAAAAAAAAGAAAAATGAAAGAAAAAGCAAAGGAAGAGAAGTGTCAGTCACTTCTGTTTAATCAGTCAAGCAAAAGTATTCCTGTTAGGTAGAAGCCAGATGAGCAGGGGAAGGAACACCAGAGGCAGAGTGCCAAGTCCTTGAAGGTGAAGAACAGAAACAGGAGAGCTGAAAGCAAGGACGGTGATAAATAAGCTACACAGTATAAACCCAAGAGCTCAACATCCTGATCTTGTGGCTTCCAAGATGTTGGGTCTGAGAGCAAGAACCACTAGTGCAAAACATGTGCTCTCCTCTTCCATTTCTGCCCCAAGGTGACCTCTAGACTCATCATAATGCATTTGCATTGAGGCAACAGCCCCAACAGATGGAGAAAGGCTGCCATGATGGTTCTGTTACAAACCTTGTAGGGTCAAAGTCTTCCCCTCCCAACCTATGGGAGTTTCCGAAATGACTGGAAGTGTCGAGGGCCATAATAGAAAAGTGCTGAGCCAGGCTATAACAAGCAATTGAGGAACGGAGTGTGATTGGTCAGAGGCTTGAGTGAGAAATGCGTGATCACTGCATGGGAGCAATGTGACCATATATAGTTAGATAGGTGCTCACGAGGAAGCTGCATGCACAGTGCGGTGATTGGCTAGGCGGGCTAAGCTGCCGGTGTATATATGCTTGAATGTACTTATAAAAGAGAGAGAAGATGAAAAGAAGCCATTAAAGAAGCTTGCCTCCACGCGTGTCTCCGTGTTGTTCTTGCTGGCAAGAGTGACATGGAAGCAGCCTCCATCAGAGACCACTCCACTGTACCTCGCAGTTCCTCCTCGCCCACAGAAAGCCAATAATATCCAACTGCAAAAGAACCTATGATTGGTTTCACCTTGTGGGACCTGCCCACTCTCCCACCTTGAGAGTGTATTTTCCTTTAATAAACCACTTTGTGCTTGCTCCTTTCCTACTGATTATCTTTATTTGAGTGTGTATTCTCACATAAATCTTCTTGTAGGAAATCGAAGGACCAAGACCTCCATGCACACAACACAGACTCTCTCAGAAACCACTCCATCACACTTACATGGAAATGTCATTTGAGAGGTTGCAGACAACCTGTCAAGGACAACAGGATAGTTATGAATAGCTCAGGCAAATCACGATGCATGGCCAGAGGCTGGCTTCTGTTATCAGAGAGGTGGGAAATAAATATTGGGCAGTCAATACATTCCATAGTGTACCACCCAGCTCTATGTACCAAACCTATGCATCGTGTGGCCATTCCTTTCTCAGATCAGAGAAAAGAGAGTGGTCCCCCATCTGGGAACTGATTTCCCATGATACCTCACATTTGTATATTCAGTATAAGGCTACACTTCCAACAATCTTTGTATCAAAGACAGGAGTTATGCTTTGTTGTAGGAAAAAAAATGCAGGCAGTAGAAGAAGCAGTACCTGGAGAAATTTTGTATGTCAATTATTCTTTCTAGTGAAGGAAATGGTACAAACCATGTCAAATTCTAGAAATGAATTTTATAATTCATAGCAAGACAATCAGTTTCTAGAACTGGCTGATATAGTTTCACACCAATAATACTAAATGGCGATAAAACGTCAAGAAGTTGGTTAGGGCCTATGCATATCAACCTGGGTTTAGCTTTAATGCCTCGAAGATGATGTTAGTGTCGAAAGCTGGCAAGTAAAAGAAATTGAGGTGACTCCACCCATCCTGTTTTCAATACAAAAGTAGTAATAGATAATTCAAAGACTAAAGCCCTATAAAAATGAATTTTTTTGAAAAAGAACATCTATAATTCAACTTTTAGAAGAAATGCACACATTTCAAAGAAAATATCCATTAGAAATAAATTTATATTACCATAAAATTCAAAAATTTTATTCTTTGTGAAATAAGAAACTGGTGCCAGGTGGACTGGAGAGACCTTGGGTTCTAAGGCCTTGACAGCCCATCCAAAAGATGTCACCAGAGGCTCTTGATTTCGGCAGTTTTCTTCTTTATTTGGTCAGGGGTTTCCTGCCATGGCCCCTCAGGGAGGAGATTTTAGTGTGCTAACAGAGTAAAATGAAGGAATAATGTGAACTTTTGACCTACTTTCTCAGTCATCTGGTTTGATCTGTATGCTTGTTGTTTTGTGTTGGACTGCTGCCAGAAGGGGCCTCTGACCTACTTGTGGTTGGCCATGACTTCTTTCCTGCCCTGCAGACATGCTGTTAGCACCTAATTAACTACCTACTCTCACAAAACGAAAGGTGAAGTGGCAAGCAAATGCTGCTAAGGACAAAAGAAATAATATACAAAAAGAATAAAAAAGAAACTAGATACAAAACGGGGACATGATAAGGCAATTATGTTATCATTGTGGATTTCAAATCACCATTGAAATTTTTTAAAACCATTGCACATATTTAAATTTGAGTGAATCTGAACTTAAAAACTAGACTGGCCAACAAAGTTATAGTGAATAAAATAAGAATGTGCTACTACAGGTAACATTTAACCAATATAGCCAAAGCTGTAGGCAGAGAAATTTACATTCCTAATAGTTCATGTAAAAGGGAACAAGGATAAGAACTTGACCTAATTTTCAAATAAATAAATAAATATATAAATGAAAAATAAAGCTAAACCAAGGAAATGGAAGGAAGAAAATAAAGCTACCAAGAGCTGGAAGGGTAGGGGGTGAAATTAGAACTCAGTGTAAACAAGAAAGGGGCAATAATTCTGTGAATCTGGCAAAAATGTTGTATGGAAAGATACAAAAGTAGTTTTGAATAAGAAATTTGTAAATGACACTTATTCTGTAATAGACAATAATCTATGTCAATATGGTATTATTTAATTCTCACCACTGCCCAAGGAGGTAGCTAATTTCATTATTCTGCTTTTCATACATGAAAAAAACTGAGGTATGGAGAAGCTAAGTTAATTTGGATTCTGTGCCTACCCTAACCAGGGCACAGATCACAGAAAGGAGGCAGTAAAACCAGGATTTAAACTAGAGCAATCCATCTCCTGGCTCCTGACTTTGGACTCAACATAATGCCGTAGAAACCATGCTTCTAAAATGCATCAATAAACATAATTTAAAACAAGTACCCAAGGTATGTTTTTGGACTTGAAAAACTAATTGTAAATTACATTTTAAGAATCTTCATGAATATTTTGATTTAGAAGAATAATAGAGATTGATTTTACCACCAGTTATTATGGAACACATAATCAGTAATATTGTTCTATAATTAGAATAGATAAATCACCATAACATACCAGAAAGTGACAAAACTAAGCTTACTAGAATGAAATATGTGTAGTGATGAGATTTAAATCAGTGGTAAGAGGATTAATTCATAAATGGACAGACATTTATTAGAAAATATTCCTATGTGTACAATGAATTACAGGATGATTTAATGGTTAATCTGTTTAAATGAGAGAACTGCAAAATACATACATGGATATTTAGCTGACCTTCAGCTGGGTATTGTCTAACAACAAAAAATTAGAAATGTATAAATTGATAGATTTAAATATAAAAAGTTATGAGACAATATGACAAAAATCTCAAAATTTAAAAATAGTCTGAAAACTAAAGTATATTTAAAATATACACACACACAAAAAAACATTTACTAGAGTATTCTACCAAATAAGTTAAAAAGATAATAAAAATCCCAATTGTAAAACATAAAAGGTAATTCCAACAAAGTTACCATCTAAAAGAGAGAACATAAATGACTATTGAATATGTAGTAAAATAATGAAACTTTTACCAAAGACAAAATAAAACAACAATAGAGTACTATTTACATATTATCAAACTGTCAGACTTTTAAAAACTTTTGAAAATAGCTACATGAATCAGGTATGTTTGTGCACTGTTGGTGGCCATATAAACTGGTACAACCTTCACCAAATGTAATTTGATAGAAATAAACTAATGTACTAAAACATTCACGAGCACTTTCGAAGCATTCTGTGCTAAGAATTTTCTTTTCCTTTTTGTTTTCGTTTCTTTTCTCTTCTTTTCTTTTCTTTTCTTTTCTTTTCTTTAAGGGGTGCCTGGGTGGCTCAGTGGATTAAACCTCTGCTTTTGGATCAGGTTATGATCTCCAAGTCCTGCAATCGAGCCCCGCATCAGGCTCTTTGCTCAGCGGGGAGCCTGTTTCCCCCTCTCTCTCTGCCTGCCTCTCTGACTACTTGTGATCTCTCTCTCTCTCTCTCTCTCTATCAAATAAATAAAGAAAATCTTTTTAAAAAAAGAGTTTTCTTTTAATTTAGTATAGGGTGTAGTAGTGAAGCATGATTTCTAAGCTTCCTTCCTATATTAGGTGTTTTCCTATCTATCTATCATCTATCTATCTGCCATCTATCTATCTATCTATCTATCTACTGTCTACACACACACACACATGCACACACAGAGTATCCAAGATGATACACACGTAGAAAGCAAAGGGCATAAAGGAAAACTATAGTCATGCAAGAACTTACTTCAAAAAGAGAGAGAGAGATTTGCCTCTAGCAAGCACAAGTGCATAGTGCATAATTTATTGCACATTTACTTCCAATTTTACATAATAGCTTGCATTGTTCAGGCACCAGTGTTAGCCATACCAGTTTGATTGCTTTTTTATGGCAGAGAATTACAGTGCTGCGAAGTCCATTATTTTTTATATAACATTTAATAATTCATTTTAAGGTTTTGGAACCAAAGGAAATGAAAACTCTCTTGCAGATGGGTAATCCCAATGGTTTCTATATTTAAAGGAGAATGAATCCTGAATACCTTGCTTAACTCAGTTGATTTTAACAACTACTGTATATAACACTGGACCACGCTTTGAGATGCTCACCAGAAAATCTTACTGAAATTCCAATGCTTGAAGAAGTAGGTAAGAATATCATAGAGCCAAACAATGAAACGGTAACATAAGAAATATTGTTGGCAAGTCCTTCCCTAAGTCACAACTTCTTTTACATGATATTTACATAAAATTCACATCTTCTGATCTAAAGGGGCAGGTGAGTCTGCTCAGCATAAATTGTCACTGTGGATAGAAAATAATAGGAAAGCCAAGGAAGGGTAGTGTAGAAATGAATGTTTTGCTAGCTGAGCCCACATTTCAGTGCAAAAAGAAAATAACAGCCAGAGGATTTTCTCTAGATCCTGTGAGGTCCTAAGCTAATTTGTGTCAGAGATTTGTGATTTTAAGGTCTTCAGGAAGGAGGAAGGATGTGTTTCAGGGATGTTATTTGCTCTTCTGTATCATGACTGGGCCTTTTCTTCTCTGCTTTGATCTATCTTAGCTGGCCAGTGAAGGATGGAGTGGTGTTTGTTATTTCAGTCTGTTTTGGTTAATCTATTTAATTAGACTTTAAAAAGATTTTTTATTAAACATATGATTCAAGAAATCATTAATCTGAGTAAATATTTATTGCTCTTCAAATGATATTTATATTTTGAGTAATAATTTTGGAATGCTAAATATTTTTTAAAACATAATAGGGAAGCAAATATGTAAAAATTAATATTTTAGATCAGAATGAGAGCAAGTAAACTTATTTGTCATTTCTTCGCAAAGCAAGGTTATGTTTTATAGATACTTTTTTTCATCTACAGAGACTGTTCAGAGACACACAGCATATTTCACATGATTGATAGGTTTCACTGTCCCATGTCTAGAAACTGAAAGCATCTCTTCTAACTTAAGACAACAAAGCAACATTCGTCTCAATTTTCCTGAAGTGAAGGAAAAACAGGTTTATGAAAACGTTTTTCTACCTCTGCTCTGTGAATGGTTTGATATTAATGTTCGAAGTTCCTTTTAAGTACTTACATTCTGTAAATTCTATAAATTTTCCTAGCAATGTCACTTTCTCAATATTGCATAGGGTGGCAAAAATAAAAGCATAAGATAAAGCAGTGGTTCCCAGGCTTGTCAAAACCAAAAGAAGTCACCTACCTATATTCATTTCCCAAGGCTGAAAACAAGGTATCACAGACTGGGTCTTAGACCAAGAGAAATTTATTCTCTCATCTTCTGGAAGCTCTAAGACTGAAATCAAAGTGCTCACAGATCATGTTCCTTCTGAAGCCTCAGGAGAGGATCCTTCCTTGCCTCTTCTAACTTGTAGTGGCCCCAGGTGTCCTCTGGCTGGTGGCTGCATCACTCAGATCTCTGCCTCCGTCTTCACCTGGCTATCTTCTCTCTGTGTTGTGACTTTGTTAAATTCACACTTGTGAAGCAGAGCCTGTGATATTGGATGGCTAGCCAAGGTTCAACAAAAGACCAAAGATGTCAAGAGATGGCAAGAGAAAGTGAAACAGATAAGTTAATTAATCACAGGTCCTAGAAGAAGTATGCAGGATGCCTTGAGGGGCCACTGGGAGGTCAAGGCAGAATGCCAGCAGACAGACCGCACCTGTGGCACATGCCTTTATTAGGGTCTGCAGGTAAAGTGCTTTGGGTTCCCCAGCTAAGGCTGGATTGGTCAGTTCAAATGAAAAAGAGTAGACCTTTGGTAAGCTTCATGAGAGTCTTATCTAGGAGATATAGAAAAAGAGGGCCCTGGGAACTGAGGGGAGACTTGTTTACATGGGCCGCTGGGCAAGTCTTATCAGAAACTGAAATCTCCTTGTGACTCTGGTCTGAGCTGGCAGGAGGTGCTGAAGTCAGTTGGAGGTCTCTGGAGTCCACCTAGACATATACAATGAATGCTGAAGCAGCAATACCATGGAGTACTTTGGCCAAACTCTCCATACTCTGCCTTCACATAGTCTTATTGTAAGGACTTTAATAGAGTTTAATAGCACCAGAGTCAAGTTTGTAAGGTCAAATCTGGGTATGCCTCCCTTATAGTTCTGAACCTTGTAAATTAATGTAATTTAATATCAGAGATGTTAACTAAGTTTAGTATCCACATTTTCCTGATATTTATCTTGGGTTTCCTGGAAATACATAGTTTTTTGAGCTTTGGAAATTTTGTAATTATGAGTAATATGTATATTCATTTGTAATGTTGGTAATATTTACAGAACTATAAAGTTAGTTTTATATCTACTAATGAGGAGCAGAAAAGAATTAGTAGAAGGATAAAAATAAAAAGAAGGAAGAGATATGCAGATTTGAAAATGAAATAGAACTTTATAGTAATTATATTGGGGAAATACATTCCATGTTTACAACAATTATATTTTTTTAATTTGAATATCAACATTCAAACCCATGCTGTTTTTAATAGTAAGTACATTTTCCTTTTTGAAATATCATGACATCCTTATTGATGCTTTTAGGCAGTGTGCAGATTCAAAACCATGAAAGATTTGCTGTGGTCTGAGTTTTGCTTCTTCTCTCTTACAAATATAATACAAAATGTAAAATAATGTAAATGTAATGTACCAAAATCCCCTTAATTATCCATAACATAAAGATGTAATCCTCACTAAAAATATACAGTGAAGTTTTATGACAAATTTTCAAATTTTTAATATTCAACAAATTGGTAAATATGTTCTAAAAATCAAATCAATGGCAATATCTACCATCTTGCAAAATTCACCCCAATCTTCACAACCTTGCCAATGTCACAAAACTGATAAATCTTTCATACAAATAAACTGGTAGGACAGAAGGAGAACAGGCTCTCTGTTGCAGCTGCCATCACTTTGACTAGGAAGTGTGATTCTGAGGTTGATAGGATAAGGACTGATTCATCCTTCCAGTACCTTCTCCTTGAAACTAAATCCTTGAATAGTGGAATTAGATGACAACATTAAACGTGATGTAATTCTTCTTATCAAGTGTCATTTCCTTATTATTTGCTTAATATTCCATGTAAGTAATTTATTCTAACCGCCTAGCTTTAAAGAATGTTTAGTGGGAGAAAACATACCTTTGCTGGTCTGAACATGTTTATTATATAGGCATACCTTGGAGATATTGTGCATTTAGTTCCAGACCATCACAATAAAGTAAATACTCTAATAAGGCAAGTCAAACAATTTTTTTGGTTTCCTAGTGCATAATAGACTGTAGTGTAGTCTATTAGGTGTGCAATAGCACTATGTCTAAGAGAAAAAAATATATATATACCCTAATTTTAAAACACTTTATTGCTAAAAAATGCTAACCATCATCTGTGCTTTCAGCCAGTGGTAATCTTTCTTCTGATGGAGAGTCTTACCTCATTGTTGGTAGTTGAAGATTGATCAAGGTGGTGGTTGCTGAAGACTGGGGTGGCAGTGGCATTTTCTTAAAATTAGATAGCAATGAAGTTTGCTGCATTGATTGACTCTTCCTTTCAAAATGATTTCTCTGTAACATGTGATCCTGTTTGATAGCATTTTACCCACAGCAGAAGTTCTTTCAAAATTGCAGTCAGTCTTCTCAAACCCTGCCCCACATTTATCAACTAAGTTTATGAAACACTCTAAATCCTTTCATAAAATTTCAACAATCTTCACCAGGAGTAGATTCCATCTCAAAAAAAATTTTTTTTGTTCATCTATAAGAAACAACTCTTCATCTGTGAATGTTTTATCATGAGATTGTTGCAATTCAGTCACATTTTCAGACTCCACTTCTAATTCCAATTCTCATGCTCTTTACACCACATCTGCAGTTACAGCCTTCACTGACATCTTGAATCCCTCAAAATCATCCATGATGGTTGGAATCCACTTCTTCCAAACTCCTGTTCATGTTATTTTGATCTCTTCCCATGACTCATGAACGTTCTTAGTGGCATCTAAGTGAATTCTTTCCAGAAGATTTTCAATTAACTCTATCCAGACCCATCAGAGGAATCACTATGGCAGCTAAAACACTGGAATGTATTTCTTAAATAATAAAACTTGAAAGTTGAAATTGCTGCTTGATCCATGGGCTGCAAAATGGATGTTGTATTGTGTTGGTAGGCATGAAAACAACAATATTGTTTTACATCTCCATGAGAGCTTTTAGTGATCAACTGCACTGTCAGCAAGTTGTAATTTTTTGAAAGAAATCTTTTATCTGAGCAGTAGGTCTCCCCAGTGGGCTTAGAATATTCAATAAGCCATGTTGTGAACAGATGTCTGTCATTAAGGCTTTGTTGTTTCATTTATAGAGCATAGGCAGAGTAGATTTAGCATAATTCTTGAAGGCCCCAGGATTTGCAGAATCATAAGTGAGGATTGGCCTCAATTTAAAGTCACTAAGTGGCTTTAGCCCCAAAAAGGGAAGTCAAACTATCCTTTGAAGCTTTGAAGTCTTGAAGCTAGTTATTGACTTATCTTCTCTAGCTATGAAAATCCTAGATGGCATCTTCTTCCAACAGAAGGCTGTTTCATCTGCATTGAAAATATGTGGTTTAGTGTCACCACTTTCATGAATTATCTGAACTAGATCTTTTGGATAACTTTCTGAAGCTTCTACACCAGCATTTGTTGCTGCACTTTGCATTTTGATGTTATGGAGATGGTTTCTTTAAACCTCATGGACTGACCTCTCCTAGCTCCCAGCTCTTCTTCTGCAGCTTCCTCACATCTCCCAGCCTTCATAAAATTGATGAGAGTTAAGGTCTTGCCTTGGATGATGCTCTGGCCTAAGGTAATGTGGCTGGTTTGATTTTCTATCCAGACCACTAAAACTTTCTCCATATCAGCAATAAAGCTGTTTCACTTATTCATTCATGTATTCACTGGAGTAGCACTATACCATTTCCTTTGAGAACTTTTCCTTTGCACTCACAACTTGTCTTACTGGTGCAAGAGGCTTTCAGCATACCAGAGCTTTGGACATGCCTTCCTCACTAAGCTTAATCATTTCTAGCTTTTGATTTAAAGCAAGAGATATGTGAATCTTCCTTTCACTTGAGCTCTTAGAAGCCATTATAGGATTATTAATTGGCCTAATTTCAATATTATTGTGTCTCAGGGACTAGGAATTCCAAGAAAAGGAGAGAGAGATAGAGAAATAGCTAGTCAGTGGAGCAGTCAGAACACACACAACATTTATTGATTAAGCTTGTTGTCTTATATGGGTGCAGTTTGTGGCATTCCAAAACAATTATAGTAGTAACATCAAAGATCACTGCTTACAGATCACCATAACACATAGAATAATAATGACATATTTTGAAATAATGCAAGAATTACCAAAATGTGGCAATTGAACAAATGCTATTGAAAAAAATGGTGCTAATGGGCTTTCTTAATGAAGGGTTGCCACAGACTTTCAATCTCTAAAAAATGCAACACCTGCAAAGCACAATAAAGAAAAACAAACAAACAAACAAAAAGGCATGTCTGTATTTCTGGGGGAAAAAATCTTGTGATACTTTCATAGTTAAATAATTTACAGGGATGCCTGGGTGGCTCAGTTGGTTAAACATCTGCCTTAGGCTTGGGTCATGATCCCAAGGACTGGGTCTTTGTTCAACAGAGAGCCTGCTTCTTCCTCTTCTTCCCTCCCATTTCTCCCTACTTCTCCCTCTGACTGCCACTCCCCCTGCTCTTGTGCTTGCTCTCTCTCTCTCTGACAAATAAATAAATAAAATATTTTTAAAAATAAATAATGTAAAGAATCAAACAATTTTAAAGATACCCAATGCACAAAGGCATAAACAAAAAACCAATCAGTAAACATTCTTGCTGACACTCCAGCTGCCCTGAGAGCAGAGAGCATACTGAAGCAGGAATTGGGGCTTGAGTTCTCATGCCCACACAGAGACAAGAGATGAAGGTAAAAAATAACAAGAACTTTCATGAGAGAATCAGGACACAGGTTCAATACAACACATCATCTAAAATGTCCAATTTTGAACAAAAAACGGCATCATGACAAGAAACAGGAAAATGTGACCCATATACAGGATAAAAAGCAACAGAAACTGTGTCAGGACCGAGATGCCAAACTTAACAAAGATATCAAAGCATCTATTATAAATGTGTTTGGAGAACTGAAGGAGTTTAGAAGAGACAAAGGAAGGCATGATGACGATGTCTGATCCACCAGAGAATATCAATAAGGAAATGGAAATTATAAAAAAGAATCCAATAGAATTTCCAGAGTTGAAAAGTACAATAGCTAAAAAGAAGTCAGTGAACTTGAAAATAGAATTGATATAGATTATGTAATCTGAAAGGCAGAAAGAAAAGATATCTTAAAAAGGACTTCAAGTAACGTAAGCACCAACAAGTATACCAAGATACGCACAATAGGAGTCCCAGAAGAGAGAAAAAGAGGACAAAAAAAGACAAATAAATAAAAAATAAAAAGTTCCAAAATTTTTTGAAAAACATTAATCTACACATCCAAGAAGCCCAACAAACTCTAAAAGGATGAATGGAAATATATCATACCAAATATATCATAAAAAATGCCATAAACCAACAACAAAGAAATCTTGAAAGTGGTAAGGAAAAAAATCAAGCAAACAAGTAAATAGTGCTATAACTGAATTTATATAGCTTAGAGATACTTATATACTGTGACAGTGAATGCTATAATTTTTTCCTAGGCTTTATATCCTTTAGATACTTTTTATTTTCAAAATGCACCCCAAATTCTAGCATTCACATCCAAATCTAAGAATAAAAAGAATACTGGAATCCAAGAACAGACAGATGAACTGAGTGAAATTCAGTATTTTTTACTTGATCCTGTTTAATCACTTTCATGTAGAAATTTTTAAAAATCATTTAAGTTGGGAGTGAGGTACCTGGGTGGGTAAGTCAGTTGAGCATCTGACTCTTGATTTCAGCTCATGTCATTATCCCAGTGTCCTGGGATTGAGCCCAGAGTTGTGCGCCACACTCAGTGTGGAGTCTGCTTAGGATTCTCTCCATCCCTCTTCCTATGCCCCTCTCCCAGCTCACACACACCTGCACTCTCTCTCTTTCTAAAAATAAATAAATAAATATTGTTCAAAATCATTTACCTTGGTTTTATTCATGAACTCATAAACTCCTACATAAGTAATATGTAACTACTATTCCACTTGTGAAATAAATAAAATCTATCCAATTGTTTAAATATGCCAAATAATGTAAAAAAAAAAAAAAAACTTATAACTGTTGAATCACTATATTATACACCTGGAACAAATATAACATTGGAATTTAAATTAAATTAGACTGAATTGAAATTGCATGAAGTATTTTTTTTTGAAATTGCATAAAAGATTTTTAAAGTGATCTAAGGAAATATTTTTGTATATTGTTTATATTATTTCTAAGAGTATCTATTGGCAAAAAAAAAAACCTATCATCTATGGAAAGAAGGCAAAATTTGTTATTTGAAGATCAGATTTTAAGTTTTCACTGACATTTACTAGCAATATATATTGCTCACTTGAATCAAACTCTGTAAGTCTTCATATTTTTACCTATGAATTAAAAATACTTTCTGAATACCCAAGGAAATAAGTCACAACAAAAAGTACTGTGAGATATGAAGCATTTATAGACTAGTTTTCATGCAGGCTGGGTATGGCTATTCTACTTCCCTAAACCATAAATTCTGTGAAGATAGATGTTATCAACTGTGTATAACACCTAATCTATGATACTTATTGATATATACTTGACAGGAACTGACGCTTCTTGTGTAAATTGAAAGCACTGGAGAGTAATGTGTATTTGAAATACAAATACTGTTCTTCTCAAAGTTGTGCTCTCTTGAACTATAATTAAAGATGTATTTTCTTATTTAACAGATATGACAACAAAATGAAATGTTCAAAGCAGTGAGTGATGAATCATACAACACCAACAGGAAAAATAAGTCGCTCTTGACTATTGAAAGTTACTTGTTCTGGTGAAATAAATTGTTTTACAAATTATATTTCTGTCTCAGGTTATTGATTTTGCCAATCCATTTTCTTCCTGGTTCATGTAGAAATACATATTCTTAATAAAGCACTAATATCTGTAGTGTTATATTTTGTTATCCCATTTATATAAAAAGATACATAGGTATAATCTATTAAAACAATATCTTCTTGGGTGCCTGACTACTCCATCAGTAGAGCATCTGACTCTTGATCTTGGGGTCATGAATTTGAGCCACATGTTGGGTAAAGAGATTACTTTAAAAGAAAAAAAAAAGGAGTAAAATGCATCTTCTTTTGTAGGAGAGTATATTCTCTTATTGTTTTCAATGAGGTTATCTTTCATTGTAAAAATAAATGGAAACAAATTAACTAGAGAGCCTTTTAAATTTCTCTGCCCCCTTTCTCCATTTCCTTTTTTACTTACCCTTTTATTTTTAAGAGAGAAAGAAAGTGTGCACACGAGTTGGGGGGAGGGAGAGATAAAGAGAATCTCAAGCAGGCTTCACACCCAGTATGGAGCCAAACTCGGGGCTCCATCTCAGGATCCTGATATCATGACCTGAGGTGAAATCAAGAGTCAGCCACTCAACGGAATGAATCACCCAGTGCCCCTACCTTACCTTTCTCCAACACCACCACTCAGCTATTAAGAGAAAATCATTAACATTGTGATGGCAAAAGTTCTTGTTTTTAAGAACTATGTTCAATAAGAGCTAGAGCAAAATAAATCCATCAAATGAACAAATAATTAGCCAAATAATTACCATCTTTGTAAGTATTCCCTCCAATTCTGTAAACAATGATGATCTTTGATAGACCAGGATTGACTCTAATCCTGTTGTCGTTATCTATGTGACCATCATGTTTTTTTTTATTAATTTAGTAGGCTATAAGGATACACCAGGCATTCCATTAAGTGCTTTGAATACTTTATCTCATCTTTATACTATTTTACTGAGAAGAAAACTAAGACTCAGAACGCTCATTTGCCCAATATGGTACGGCAGGGAAGAAGTCTGAGACTAGAGGACATAGACTGTTGGTCTTTAATAGTTGGGCAACCACTGTCAGGTATGGGAAGCTGAGTAACTTATTAAACACTTCTTGCCCAATTTCATCCTCTGTACAATAAGGACAATCAAAGTAACTATCTCATTAAATTATTATGCTTATTAAGTGAGATGAGTTTATGTGAACACACTTCTCAGATTATTTGTCATTTAACAAATAAAACTTAATAGTTAGACACAGGACCTGCCCCAAACATATCAGTCATTTAATATAAATTTCTAAAGTTACAAATCATCTATAATAGCAATATCCCTTCTCACCTATTATTAATTTACATTGTACTTGTTTGGAAGCAAAAGCGAATCTGAATATGGTTAGAGTGATGATTTCTATTCTAATTTGTAGAATCTACAAATCCTTTTTCTATGCATGAATAATTTGATCTTCAAAACATTGTTTATGCAGTCTGGAAAAAGAAGAATTCTAATTACTTGTTGTTTTATAAAACTAAGAGCACATTTTGAAATTACTTATTTTATTAAGATTTTTTCCTTCAGTAAAAAAGAAATTCATGAACCCTAGAAGATACAGAGTGCGGGACCAGAAACCAAAAATTAAACTCAAAGCATACAACTCCAGTGTGCTAAATAATAATACAATGGACACATCATTTTTACTATCGTTAAGAAATGTTTTAATTTTGTCAATATAAACTAGCTCATTTAATCTGAACAAATATTTTAATTTTGTCAATATAAACTAGCTCATTTAATCTGAACTTTGAGGCAAGTATCATTATTATTTCCAGTTAACAAATGAAAAAATTGAGCATAAAAATATTAAGCAACGTCTTAAGGTCACACATCTAATGAGTGTCATCTACACAGATATAGCACCCCTGGCAAAGTTATTTACCCCATCAGGGCCTCTGTTCTCAATTGTGAATAAAAAGGTTGAAGATATCACAGAAGGTAGGATTTTTAAATCATCACTGCCATGAGTCACATCTCTTACCCAGTGTCATTTTTCATTGATAATTCAATGGATAGGGGTGGCTGGGAAACAGATAAATATGGAAAGTTTTGGAATTCCTGAACTAGCTGTCTGGGTCTTTTCTTGATGTATAAGAATATACCCTGGCCCACAGCTAATACATGAGGTCACTAAGTAAACCAAACACAGCCTCATTGTATAATGAATGCTCTTTTAATCACGAAATATCTCTATTTTATACTCCCTAACTACACAGTTCATACTGACATTTTCCAGTAAATCACAACTCATCAATCTATAGACTCTTGGTTTGTTTGCCATAAACAACCCAAACAGACCATGCATACCCTGCTAAAATCATTCTATAAATAAGAGTTTTATCTTTCCATCAAGGAATAGTTTCAGGAAACATGTTTACAAGGTGATTTGATCAGGTCATTTTTCCCCAGGTGTCCTAGGTTAGAACTGGGTACCAATCACCGGCGATATTTTTCCTTCATGCGATCTAGATTATGTCCAAAATGTCTTTCAAGTCTATCATTGTGATATTTCAAGGTCAGTTGTGTTATAACCCATATCCCTCTCAATTGACATTAAATTCCTCATTAACATCCAAAATAATTTAGTAGGCTAAGGAGATAAGAATAGCAAAATATCACTGCTAACATTTAGTCCTTCAGTATGGAACTTAATATGTTAAATATTTTTTAACAGAACATGAGTTTTTTGCCATAGAATTACTCGATAGAACACTGTCAGGAAAAAAAAAAAAAAACACATAATTCAATAAGCAATTTTTAAAGCTTCATAAGGGCTTGGGTTTTGTTTTTGTTTTTGTTTTTGTTTTCTCCTCTTGCCTGTTATTGAGCAACCAGAGATTTAGTAATAGCTGTTGAGAATTCATCGCTCATCATATTAAAGCTATAACACATTGTCTTAAAAAACGAATGCCAAGGCTGCCCGGGTGGCTCAATGGGTTAAGCCTCTGCCTTTGGCTCAGTTCATGATCTCAGGGTTCTGAGATTAAGCCCTGTATCAGGCTCTCTGCTAGCCAGGGAGCCTGATTCCCCCTCTCTCTCTACCTGCCTCTCTGCCTACTTGTGCTCTCTCTCTGTCAAATAAATAAATAAAATCTTAAAAAAAAAAAAAAAGAATGCTAAGAATTACTTATATCTTTTAGGCTACCCTAAAGTTTTAAGACAAATACTGATAATAAGTATAAAATTGGTGATACCCAAATAAAAGGGAAATATACCATCTAATATTATATGAAAGATTAAATAAGTAGAAACAATGAAATAATTAAGATAATAAAAATAAAACTAAAAAATGAGAAAATACTAAAATATGGAATGTCAAATACATCGTAGCATCAGAGTGTATGGGTGTGTATACACATCTTACTAATTACATATTCATACATATACATTAATATACAACCATATTAAAGAAAAATTTCTCCAATTATGATTTGTTTTATGGTTTTCAATTTTTTAATTACATATGTGGGTTTTCCTTTGTGATTTATTTTATTTGCTTAGTTATAATTTCCCTCCTCATCTTATTTTGTCAGGAAAATCTTGACTTTATTGTGTTATTATATCAGAAATTTTATCTTTATATTTAAGTCATCAATCCATCTTGATAAAAAAGATAATGAGATTAAATCCAAGGATAATTAAAAATAGAAAACTCATCTACAACTGTACCATTTTCTGAAACAAGATAAGTTTTCCAGTTGGCTCATAAAGGACTGGAAAACATAAAATAGTCAAGGATCAAAGGAGCTACTTAAAATTTTCAAGCAATAATTCTTATAATACTTTGAAACTCCTGGCTGGCAAAGTATGTAAGAAGCGAGGCACTGGTGGATGTATAAACTGCTACAAACATTCAGAATAGCAAACTGACGATAGAAATAAGGAGCCATACAATCTTCCTTATCAATAACTCTACTTCCAAGAATCAATTCTAATAAATAATCTCAAATTCAGATGTTACATAGGAATCAAAATATTGTGCCATTAATTATAATAGTGAAAACCTGGAGGAAATTTAAATGTCCAACAGTGTGAAAATAGCCTTGTAAACTATGATAAATATAAAGGAAAAATTATATGGTGTTCAAAATAAATTTTCCTAAAAACATTAATTCCATGGTGGTGTTTAAGGTTTACTGAAAATTTGTGATACAAAATTGTAAGACAGTATAATCTTTTTATATAAATGGTATAAATTTCCTAATTTACACTTAATACACACACATACATACATAGAAAAATGCATAGAAGAAAATACATTAGAACGAAAACAGTGATTCTCCTTGGGAGAAAAAATTGATAAATGATTTTTATTTACCTTCTTTCACTTTTCTATGTTATCCATGTTAACAGCTTTGTTATTTGAGTCTTTGATACAGCAACCAAATCCATATCCTAATTTATACAACATTTTTGAGACTGTGAATTGTCTTCAATAAAATGAAAAAAGATCCCTTGAAGAACGTTTATAAAAACGCTGATGAATAATTATTTAGATTTCAAGATCTTAAAAGTGTGACTTTCAAATTTCTGCTTTTCCAAAATAAACTAAGGTCTACGGCCATACCACCCTGAACACGCCCAATCTCGTCCAAAATAAACTAAGTTTCTCGTAAGAACTCTGAATCCTTAGTAGCTTCCCTTCCTGTCATGATTTAGAATTTACCATGCTGGGTTAGCTCACCAAAAATATCTCATAAACAGAAATGCCAAAAAGTGGGCCACCTGGGTGGCTCAGTGCATTAAGCCTCTGCCTTTGGCTCAGGTCATGATCTCAGGGTCCTGAGATCAAGCCCTGCATCGGGTTCTCTGCTCAGCAACGAGCCTGCTTTACCATCTCTCTCTCTCTGCCTGCTTCTGCCTACTTATGATCATTTTTAAAAAAAAATGCCAAAAAGCCATTCTGCTCCTTGATTGTACCATGTAGGATTACATGTTAGCCATGATCTCCAAATATCTTCAATTTGATCAAATAGCTCATAGATCTGATAAGTAATCAAATATGGATTCCATTTTTTTCTCAACTCTCAGAGTATTCTATTATCTTTTAAATTTGTTCTATCAACAATGTTACTATATGTAGATGTGAAATCTTTCAATTTGTTAAGTTTTGTGCTATCTATTTTATTTGGAGGAGTATAATTGCTAATAGTATTCTTACCTATAAATTTTAACTCTCATTTATGTTTTTGTAAGATCTGTGTCTTTCTAGTGATGATGAGAAGGAACACAGTGGGCTGTGGGGAAAGGTGAGCCAGCTTGAGCTGAGTACTGAGTGCCCTGTTCCTCCTTCATGTCACTGGATTGCATGCAAATTGCCCTGTGTCTCCAACTAAGGTGTAGATGCTTATTCCTTCTCTCTGGGGTAACAGAGTATAGTACAAAAAGCATTTTGTTTAGACCCAAAGACTTGGTCAATGTCAGTATTACATAGCAAGAAAGTTAATTTCTTGCTATCCCAGACATCAACTAGTTAATATTCAAACTCCTATACCGCTGCAGTGTCCCCCACATCCAACCTTGAAATGCCCTCAGAGCCACTGCCCTGAGTACTGGGTACATTTGGGGTTATCTTTTTCAAATTCATCCCAAAGGCATTTCTGCTTCAGGTGGTTTTTCCATGTTGCTGCCCCCTTTCAACTTGAAATTTGTTCTGATTGTCATGGTAATTATGCATTTTGCTTATCTTTTTAAATAAGTATTCATTCTCTGTCATTTCTAAGAATTTGAGTTCTGGGCAAGGATGGTACATTAATGAAATAAAACTTAAAAAACACTTTTTCCAAATGTATCTTAGGTGTTTTTATTCTATTTTTTTTAACTGCTTAGTTAATTAAAATAACATTATATTATTTAAATCTGGGGAAATTTTTCAGGGAAATAAATATCTCTATGAAAGTCACTGTAACAAGGAAAACATTCCTCCAGACTTTTTACATTTCTTACAAATAGTTGTTTTATAAAAGTCAGACATGCCTTTTCAAAATGTATTTTGGTTTTGATATTAAATTATATAACTTTAATGTGGTTTATTAACATATAATTGATTCTCATGAATTTTTCATTTATTGAAATATTTTATTTTTTATATATCTATTACATTTTGCTTTCGCTTTCTACTATTTCCTATTGTGTTATATAATTTTTCAAGGAAGAAATTATAAAATACAGGAGTCAGAACGGTTATGCTGTTATTTTTTCTTTCTAATTTACATGAGAGAAATTCCAACATTATTATTGTTTTTTTATCTATTAATTCTTACACTTTAACGAAACTTTATAATTTTTTCTGCTCTACTTTTGGAGACCAAAAAATCATGTGACAAGCTCTGTCTTTCAAATCTTTATTGTAGGAGCACCTGGGAGGCATAGTTGGTTAATTGCCCAATTCTTGATTTCGGCTCAGATGGTGATCTCAGGGCCCTGGTGTTAGGATTGTGAGAGCAAACCCTGTATTGGGCTCAGTGTGCTCAACATGGAGTCTGCTTGAAATTCTCTCTCCCTCTCCCTCTGCCCCTCCCACTCATGCTCTCTCCAAAATGAATAAATATTTTTAAATGAATAAATAAATATTTTATTGTAGAATGTATGATTTATCACTATCATGATTTTTCTCTTCATGTTTTTTAACTAAATTTTTCCTGTTTCCCATATTAATTTTGGGATCTATGCTTTTGTTTTTGTCTTTTGTTTGCATTTTCTTATTGTACTTTTATTGGGTCTTTTATTTTTCAAGTTTTTAGGAAGATGGGGATCATATACATTTTATATTGACATGATTTTTATTTTTATTTTTATTTTTATATTACATTATATTTGACAAACCTTGGAGTTTCCATTTTTCTACCAATGATTTTAACTTTTCTATCTAGCTTAGTAAGTGTTTTATGTTTTAATTCTATTGTATATTTTATTCACTGTTTTGAATCTTGTTCTTTTTTAATTTTGCTATATGGCCTACTTTCTTTTGGTGTTTCTATTTTTTCTCTCTTGTTTTCTAAGTATGGACTCTTTTTTTTTTTTTTAAAGATTTTATTTATTTACTTGAGAGAGAGACAGTGAGAGAGAGCATGAACGAGGAGAAGGTCAGAGAGAGAAGCAGACTCCCCATGGAGCTGGGAGCCCGATGCGGGACTCGATCCCGGGACTCCAGGATCATGACCTGAGCCGAAGGCAGTCGGCCAACCAACTGAGCCACCCAGGTGTCCCCTAAGTATGGACTCTTGTTGTGACTTCCTTCCCTTGTGTCTTCCCCTATTTATACTTGTTTCTATGCCCTCCCCAATAACCATAGAGTTACTGTTGGTCAGTCCTTCTCAATTATTTAAGAGAAGTATTCCCTCTCTCACTTTCTATAATTCCCACTCATCACCACAGTTAGCAAATCAAATCGTTTGAAGGGGTTAACTGTCCTCTGAAGAATTAACAGGTCCATATACAGTTGGCCATTGAACAACACACAGTTGAATGGCACAGGTCCACTGACCCATGGCTTTTTTACAGTACAGGGCTACAAATGTATTTTCTCTTTCTTTTATTTTCTTAATAACATTTTACTTCCTCTGGCTAACTTTAGTGTAAAAATATAGTTCATAACATACAAAATGTGTGTTGACTGTTTATGTCAACAATAAGCTATCAGTAATTAAGTTATGGGGGAGTCAAAATTTATATGGCTTTTTTTTTTACTGTGTCAGTGTTGGTGTCCCTAATGCCCTTATTGTTCAAGGGTCAGTTGTCTATGCTTATCAATACTGATCTTTAACTTTCTTCTACTGGGAAAATAAGTGATGATCATATACAAAGAAAGCAACACGATCTATTTTGTAGTTTCTCTATCATTGAGAGGCTCATGGCCAAATCCTCTCCCTTATTCACTTTCCCTGTACAGCCAGGCTTAACTCAACGCTGAAGGCTTTAGGGTGTTTTTGTCCACTTAAGCTGAATTGTCATCACCAATACCTGGGAACAAGATTTTTAACTATCTTGGAAATATAAATATCTTAGATCTGAAAGGAAATAAGGCTGGTGAGTCAGTAACCTCTGTTGTCACTTTGCTTCTTCTGTTAGCATCTCGCCATATCTCTACTGCCCATCCTCCTATTTCTTAAGGAAAAATAATCTTGGATATTTGCCCTAAAAAATTAATCTCTCCCTCTAGAGTCTCTGTATCACAGTGAAAGGAAAAGAACTCCACATTTATATAGGATCTTTTCCTACCACATGAATATAGTCCACATAACATGTCCTTTGTCCCTCCTTGTCCCCCCTCAAAAAAAAGGCAAAGTCATTTCTTTCTCATTAAGCCCTGGGTATAAGCTTCCATTTATCCATGTGATCACAGTAGAAGCAAATTAAGAAAAACTGTCCCTGGGTGCCTGGGAGGCTCAGTGGGTTAAGCCTCTGCCTTCAGCTCAGGTCATGATCTCAGGGTCCTAAGATTGAGCTCCATATCAGGCTCTCTGCTCAGTGGGGAGCCTGCTTCTTTCTCTCTCTGCCTGATTCTCTGCCTGCTTGTGATCTCTGTCTGTTAAATGAATAAATAAAAAGAGAGAGAGAAAGAGAGTGAAACTGCCCCTAAACTATGTTAAGTACTTAGGAGCCTTGATTGGAACTGGAGTTCTACCTGTCATGACTTCCCTTCTTTTCAATTCCATGCCTCCCTGAATATGTTGCATCTTAATTTTCACACACCAGATCTGCCAAATTTTTATCAGGAATGGATAGAACATAAGTAGTATATAATACTTCTTACTTCCTCTCAGTAAATTTTGACTTCTTCTTCCTCCAACTCCACCACAACCAACATCATTCAGTTAACTATTTACTCTACTGTTAGAATAGTCTTCCTAGCTACCCTACAACCCAGCAATTGCACTATTGGTTATTTATCCCAAAGATACAAATGTACTGATCCAAAGGGACACATGCACCCCAATGTTTATAGCAGCAATGCCCACAATAACCAAACTACAGAAAGAGCCTAGATGTCCATCAACAGATGAATGGATAAAGAAGATGTGGGGAGGTACACACACACACACACACACACACACAATGGAATATTACATAGCCATTAAAAAACCAAAATCTTGCCATTTGCAATGATGTGGATGGAACTTGAGAGTATTATGCTAAGCAAAATAAGTCAGTCAGAGAAAGACAATTATTATATAATCTCACTGATATGTGGAATTTGAGAAACAAGGCAGAGGATTATAGGGGAAGAGAGGAAAAAATGAAACAAGATGAAACCAGAGAGGAGACAAACCACAAGAGACCCTTAATCTCAGGAAACAAACTGAGGCTTGCTGGAATGGAAAGGGGTAGGAAGGATGGGGTGGCTGGGTGATGGACATTGGCTGGATGATGGACATAGATGATGGATGAGGGTCTGTATTGAGGTGAGCACTGTGTATTGTGTAAGACTGATGGGTGCCTGGGTGGCTCAGTTGCTTAAGCACCTGCTTGCAGCTCAGGTCATGATCCTCGGGTCCTGGGTTCAAGTCCCACATCAGCTCCCCCTGCTCTGTGGGGAGTCTGCTTCTCCCGCTCCTTCTGCCTGCCACTCCCCCTGCATATGCTCGCTCTCTCTCTCTCTCTCTCCATCAAATAAATAAATAATTCTCTTTTTTTAACTTTTTTTTTAACGATTTTATTTATTTATCAGAGGGGGGGTTAGAGAGCGAGCACAGGCAGACAGAATGGCAGGCAGAGGCAGAGGGAGAAGCAGGCTCCCTGCCGAGCAAGGAGCCGGATGTGGGACTCGATCCCAGGACGCTGGGATCATGACCTGAGCCGAAGGCAGCTGCTTAACCAACTGAGCCACCCAGGCTGACCCATACTCTTGAAACAAATAATACATTATATGTTAAGGAAAAAAAATTGTCTTCTTAATTCTTAAGTCTGATCCTGTTTCTCTTCTGCCCAAAAAATATTATGCAATAAAATTCAAACTCCTCAAGATTACACTCATGGTTCTGTCATATGGTCTTAATTCACTTCCAGATCTTAACTTTTACTGTTTTTTTCTCATTGCTTATATTGCATTCAAATCAGACATTAGCAAATCCATTTTCATTTGCATGCTTTTTTTCATGCTGGATTTTCATGCTTTTTTTGAATGCTTTTTCCACTTGAAATCCTATCAACACTTGGAGACAAACAAAGGATCATAGGGGAAAGGAGGGACAAATAAAACAAGATGAAATCAGAGAGGGAGACAAACCATAAAAGACTCTTAATCATAGGAAATAAACCAAGGGTTGCTGGAGGGGTGGAGGTGGGGGAATGGGTTAACCAAGTGATAGACATTAAGGAGGGCATGTGATGTAATGAATACTGGATATTATATAAGACTGATGAATCACTGAACTTCACCACTGAAGCTCCACCTCTGAAACTAATAATACACTATATGTTAATTAATTGAATTTAAATTAAAAAATAGCAAAAAAAAAAAGAAGTGCTTTCGACACTTGGAAAACTTTATCAAGCTTATAATTTGAAATCTTATCAATCTCAAATCTCATGTTCATCCTTGGCCTACATTATTCCTCATTTCAAGATAATCAGTCCTGACTTTTTAATCCCACTGGAAAACAACAATCTACTCTCCCTTTTTATTTCAGGTGTATGGTTAACTGTTACATTGACAGTCCAATGAATGCTGCCCTTAGTATTCATATTCTTCATATCTTATGTTGTATTTATATTCTCCTACAATGACCCTGGACTTGGCAAAATTACTGTTTATAAAATGGGACATTACCGGATGTGATACAAGCAGAGACTTGATAAGTTTTTGAACATTGGTCCTTATCTCCTTGGGAAAATTCCTCTTAGAATTCAAGAAGTTGTTATACTAAAAAAAAAATCTAGACTATCCTGCTTAAAGAGGGCTCATGTAGTAAAATACTGGAAGATTGTACACAGATGTAGAAAGGGACCACTTGGAAAAACAAGTGAAGTGCTCTAAATTGTGGTCATCACCAAGACCCAAACACATGAGAGAGATCTTCTTCAACTTTCAGCTCAGCCCATTCACCAGTTTCCTACCACATAGGCAAAAGAATGACGTACTCAACTCAAAACATCATGCAAAATAATGTCATTGTTTTAAGTCAGTAAGATTTCAGGTGGATAATTATGCACTGACAGATAACTGAAATACTCTATTCTTTTTTTCCACTGGATTGAAAACACTTTAAATTGATTCAATGTGTTTTCACTTTGTTGAAGAATACTTAGCATAGTGCCTTACAAAGTGTATATATTAAATAAATTTCTAATTTAATATGGTCTCCTGATATATTCATTACAAATCTGAAAAGTTAGCATGACAGATTTTTAAATCCTTATTTTAAAATAATAGGAATATCAGTTAACATTTGTATAGTAATTTAATATGGTTCCAAAATGGATTAAAAAAAAAAAGACCAACTCTAGAACTAATATCCAAGTATAAAAAGTTACAGAATATAAGATTTTTATACTAAAATTAATTGCTTTCCTATACACCAGCAATGAACTATTGGAATTTGAAATTAAAAACACAAGAAAGGGGTGCCTGGGCAGCTCAGCTGATTAAGCAACTACCTTTAGCTCAGGTCATGATCTCAGGGTCCTGGGATCAAGCCCCACATTGGGCTCCCTGCTCATCAAGGAGTCTGCTTCTCCCTCTGCCTCTGCTCCTCTCTCTGCTCATGCTCTATCTCCCTCACTCAAATAAATAAAATCTTTAAACACACACACACACACACACACACACACACACACACACACCAAAAATGGCTTTTTTAAAAAAGAAGTAGTAATCCATATTCATGGAAAGGAAGATTCAATATTGTTAAGATGTCAGTTCTCCCCAACTTGATCTATAGATGCCACAAAATCCCAGCAAGTTGTTTTGTGAATACCAACAAACTGATTCTACAGTTTTTATGGAATGGCAAAGGACCCAGAATAGCCAATGCAATATTTCAGAATAGCAAAGTCAGAGAACTTACATTACCTGACTTCAAGATTTACTATAATGCTACAGTGGTAAAGGAACAGACAAATGAATGGAGCAGAAGAGAGAGCCCAGTAATAAAATTACATAAACAGAGTCAACTAATGACAAAAGAGTAAAAGCAACCCAATGGAGAAAGGACAGCCTTTTCAACAAATGGTCCTGGAAAAATTAAAGATACACACACACACAGACACACACAACTAAGTCTAGATATGAATACTAGATCTATCCCTAGAATTACCTCAAAATTGACACAGACCTAAATGTAAAATGCCTAACTATAAAAATTCTAGTAGAAAACATTAAAAATCTAGATAGATGACTTTGGATTTAGTGTACAACACCAAAGTCCAATCCATTAAAAATTTTGATAAATTAGATTTTATTAAAATTGAAAACTTCTGCCTATGAAAGACACTGTTAAGAGAATAAAAATGCAAGCCAGAGACTGTTGGAATATCTGATAAAGGACTATTATCCAAAATATACCCCCCAAAACCTTAAAATTTAACAATAAGAAATCAAACACCACCACCAAAAAGTGGACCAAAGATCTAAAGAGATACCACACCAAAGAAGATAAATAGATGGCAAACAAGTACATGAAAAGATGCTCACTATAACAAGTCATTAAGGAAATGTAAATTCAAACAATGAGGTAACACTATACACCTAGACCATTTGACAACACCAAATGCTTGTGAGATGCTTCAACAACATGAACTCCCATTCTTTGCTGATGGGAATGCAAAGGAGTACAGACACCTTCAAACATAGTGTTACATTTTACAAAGCTAAACATAGACTTATCAATTACCCAGCATTTGTGCTCCTTGGTATTTACCCAAATGAGTCGAAAATATGTCCACACAAAAGCCTGCAAAAATCAGCTTTATTCATAATTGCCAAAATCTGGAATAAAACAAAATATCCCTTAATATGTGAATTGATTAATGGGGTGTATCTATGCATGAGAATAGTATTCATTGATAAAAAGAAATGAACTGTCAATCCATACAAAGGTATGTAAGAATCTTAAACATATTGCTAAGTGGAAGAAGCTGGTGTGAAAGAGTGACATACTGCATGATTCCAACTATATGACATCTTGGAAAAGGCAAAACTATGGAGACAGCAAAAAAAGATCAGTGATTTTTCAAGGGTTTCAGAGAGGCAAGGAGGGATGAATAGGTGGAGTACAGTGGATTTTTAGGGCACTGAAACTATTCTGAGTGGTACTGTAATGATGAATATATGATTATCTATTTGTCAAAACCAACAGTACTATGCAACACAAAGAGTGAATCCTAATATAAACCATAGACTTCAGTTACTAATGTATCAATGTTATTTCATTAATTATCAGAAATCTAATATATGAAAAAGAAAACACATGGTATAGGGCTTGGCATTTAGCAGCACTGCAATGAGCCATGACTACTTCCTATAACTAAAATGGTTAGCAAATACTGGGAAATATTATTGTGTAATTGGCTTCTAAGAAGTGAGATATTGAAAGTCCATTTAAAAATATTTTTGTCTTGTATACATTTTCCCTTTTTTTAGTTAAGTAAAAAAATTCATTATACAGTAATTTTATGTATCAACTTGACAGGACCACAAGATGCACAGCTATTTGATCAAACATTATTCTGGGTATTTCTCTGAGAATGTGTTTTGGCAAAATTAGCATTTAAATCAGAAGACCAAGTAAAGCACACTGCCCTCCCTCCTGTGGGTGGGTCTCATCTAATCAGTTGAAACCCTTTATAGAACAAAAAGATGACTCTCTTCCAAGTAAGAGAGACTCCCACCTGATTGCTTTCAAACTGGGAGATCAGCTTTCTGTCTGCCTTCAAACTCAGATCGAAACATTGGCTCTTCCTGGGTCTCCTGACTTTGGACTCAGACTGAAATTAACCATTAGCTCTCCTGGGTCTCCAGCTTGCCCACAAATCACTCTGCATATAATGGAACTTGCTCTCTTCCATAATTATGTGAGCCAATTCCTTATAATAAATCTCTTTGTGCGCGTGCGCACACACACACACACACACACACATACCCTATTTGTTCTATTTCTCTGGAGAACCCAAATGCATATAGTAAATACAAATTAAATTTTGTTGACCAGATGACAAAATTATGGCCTAATTTTTGTAAAGTCTACTTGCATTGAGGTCCTCTTTCATTCAATGGACTGAGATGAGTCTATTCTTCTTTTTCTGAGAAGCCTGACTTACTTTTTCACAAATACCTTAATAATAAGATTATCCCTACAATTACCTCTGTGACCTTAGTGAATCTCTTTCCTATAGCACAAAGGACCCTACAGGTACCTTTGTCACTGCCCTTAATATTACATTATCCACAAAGTATCTACATTTTTGTAATGTCAGTTATCATTTTTTCTGATTAAGCTACTACGGAATTATTATTTCTGTAAAATTTCCCTTAAATTTTTCCAAATTTCTTGTCTTTGAAGTTACAGCAGTTTCCAGAATTTATACTGTGATTTTCATGAGAATTAAAAACGGATAGTAAGTATGTCTAGTTTGCTTCTTTTTTATAGAGTTCTTTTTCAAATTATCTCTTTATCCTATTCCTATCTCCTTTATCTTGTCAACTCCTTTGATAAGTCTGTTAGGTCCCTTCTTTCTTTCTTTTTTTCATTCTCATGCACACCTAGTGCCAATTCTGGTTTTTTGGTTTGTTTGGGTTTTTTTAATCTGAAAAATAATGGCCGGAGTTTGGGTTCCCCCACAACTAACTATAATTTTTTTTTTAAACCTTAAAAGAAGGGTAAAATGATCTCAGCCTGAATTTCCTATTCAAAAAAATGGGAAATGGGAGATATCTGAAAAGTGTATTTTCTAACATATTTTTGCTGAAACTCTTGAGTCAGGCTGAAATTTCTGTGTGCTTTTTTCTACCCAGCAAGATCTCTGCTTTAGACAGCTCTGGTTCATGCTGTACTGGCTTTAAGCTTTTCATTTAATGTTTAAACTCTCGGTTGATAAAATGTTTTTACCATGAAGGTTTACCACTAACTCATGAAATGTAGAAAAATAACAACATATACATGGTTTAGACAAAATAAGTAGTATAGATTAATATTTACTTATTGTTTTGCCTTAAATTCCAAGAAGCTCAGTGATAAATAAATTGCTCTATTACATTATTATTAAGAATAACTAACTTATCTTCAGCTCCTTTTTAGTTGCATTTCTGGGCCATTATATGCTAATTAGAATTTGATAGATATATATGAACTAATGTACCCATATATATGAACCTAATGCACCCATAATTTTTTTTCAATTTGGTGTTGTATTTAATTAATAAAACAGAGGTATTTATAAAGAAAATATGATTATAGTCTTTACAGTAAATATGAAATGAAACTCACATTGAGGTCATTCTTCTTTACATACAACAAAAGAATAAGGAATTTCTGAAACATTATATGGGTATAAACAATAAGCAAAGCCTTCCAAACACCCCCAGCCCCCCAAAATTACATAATCATATAAACTTTGATCGAGAACTTCAATCCCTCCCCTAAAAAAGAACTTCAAACCAAAGCTCAACAGTCAGCATTCTCTTCAAGTATAATAAAAGTGAACTTCTCTCTATCTTTTTTTTTTTTACTTCTGTGATGTTCTTGCCAAACCTGACACTCACCAAGAAACAGATCAACAGTTTCTGGGGTGTAGAGACGTCCACTGAGAAAGAAGGAGATGCGAAACTGCCCCAGTCACCCAGTTCATACCAAAATGTGTCCCCGTGCGAAATGACTTTATCCTTCATAAATTCAGTTTGATTTTTTATAGAATAAGTGTATTTAGAATTATTTCATTTTTAAAAGTTATAACATTATATAAGTGACTTATCACTTGTTATCATAAAAGTCCATCTCTTCCTTTAACTAACATAGGCCAATCAATACTAGGTATAGAGGCAAGAAAAGGCAAATTTTGTCTCTGTTGGTTTAACTGCCCTCATTGCATGCATTTTTTTTTTCAAATAATATATCAATACATTTAAAAAATATAAAGGTTATTTTTAAATTCATCTTGTCACATTTTTTAGAATTGGAAGTCATAAAGACATTCTTGACTTATTCCCACATATCTTTTTACTTCTAGAGATACAGGTTATCACAGTGAAATTTTCTCTGACAGCTAAAACTCATGCTTAATATTCTATTTCCTGTGGAAAAGAATTGGATTATATAAATGTGACATGTGTCAAATTGCAATTTCAAACATTAAAAGTTATCATCTTACCTGGAGGCCATCACTCTGAATTTAAAGAAAAAAATTGTTAACTATTTATAAGATTAAATACCATATTTTGAATTTCAATCATTCTAAATCTTGTATCAAAGAATGCTTGATATCAGCAATAAATATGTGAATGCTATGGTTTCAGCATATGGCCAGACTTCAAGTCACATTTTGTCTTTTTGGGGTTTGGACATTCAGAGCACGTTGTTTTCAACAGAATTAGAACTCCAAGTCTGTGTTCAACATAGCACCAAATTTGCAAACAAACCATTCCAACACATAAAATACACTGATGACCCTGACAGTGATGATTTTGACAGAGCTGAAACAAGGACAGCTAAAGCTGTGTGCCCTTTCAAAGCAATCAAAACTATTCAGCGTCAAGAGGAAAAAAAAAAACAGAAATTGTCACAATGCAAATGTTTATTCAACTTAAGTATACTCTACTTTAACCAAGTACACAAATACCTGATCTGAGTTGACTAATGTGTGGATATAAAAGGGTAGGCTGTCTTCAGGAAACACAATGAATTGACAGTGATAACTTACTGTAGAACATCACAAAAAGGGAGATAAAGGGAAAAATAAATAATATTAAACCAGTTTCCTTAGCAACTAACCAATTGACACAAAAAAGAGAAGGATATGTTCTGTCTGCTTTGAACTGTATGCTGCCACATAATTTGCTTATTATAGATTCCATACAGAGGAGTACCTGATGTAGGCTTTTTTTTATTACCTCCATGTCCAAAAGTCCTAAAATTTTGTCAACATGTAAAGGTCATTTAAATAACACTGTTTTTCTATCCTTTACTTAGAACAAAACTATAAGAAACATAAACAAAACCAGAGAATTTCACTGGGTTTTTAATATATTGAAATGCCTGATCTACCTTTGTTGTCTTTACTGTGTGGAATTGCATGAGTATGACAAATGTCATGGTGAAAATATCTAGATTTTCATTTATATGAGAAACATGATGGGAAGATAATTTTGTGATAGTGGTAAAAATATATATATATATATATCTTGGTGACACTGTGATAAGTCAGAATCTGTTTGTAGGTGCAGAGTGAGGAGTCTTTCCCTGCTACAAGGGGATGAACAGTAGACACTCAGAAGAACATTCAACCCCCAAAGCAGCAGCCAATGACACGTATCTGTGGGATATGCCACATGGAAAAGGACAGAAGATCGAGTCAAAAGATCCAGTCAGAAGCAGAGAATGCACATACAGAACAACATACAAGAAAGGAATTAAAAGACTGGTGGCTCTTAATACTTGATGAAGCACAGAATTTAGAGAAATGCCTTCGTTTGTATTTATTGTTTTGTTTCTCATTGTTGTATGGCTTTTCATTGGTATACTTACCTTTATGAAATAAATACAAATACCAAATACACATGATTTCATATTTCAACCGCATTACATTTAGGTGTCTATAAGTGTTTTTATAAGAAAAATACTTTTTGTTCAACTACTCTTGAAAAATAAAAACTTATTTTTGGCTCAATTAATGTGTATGTAATCTGACACACAATGGAAGTTGAAAGTGCTTCCCCAAACAATACTTTCAATCAAAACCTGGAATCCTCTGGGGCTATTGTTAAAAAAGAAGGTTTCTAGAGCCCTCTAAAGTTCTGATTAGGTAAGCTCCTTGGAAACCACTATTTGACATCACCAACTGTTAACTCTAGCATAATACAGAATAGAATATACCAATGCACTTACTGTCAGTGTCCACACATGATTTGGAGTTATATTTTCATTTGTTACTTGTATAGGTCTTTCTGTATCTGTATATAATGCTTGACTATTTAAACCTTTATTTTAATTCCGTTGGTTAACTAACATACAGTGTTATATTAGTTTCAGGTATATGCATAGTGATTCAACACATCCAAAGGAAAGAAATTTTAATGGTTGTTTTGTGTAAAGCAAAGTCAATCCCAAGGAAAGTGGATAAAGCAGATTAGTAAGGAAGGCACAGTTTACTAGGTGTAATCATTTAATAAGGTAAAAAGTTCTTTCAGGATATAAAAATAAAAGGGATTATTTTACACTGAATTACTGGGTAAATGTCTCAAACTTTTGCCTTGATTTTAGGATTAGAAATTGATAGTTCCACACCTATACTCAATCTATTTCAGGATTCCATCATTATGGAAAGTCGTGGTGGCCTCCTTAACATTCATTTTAAAGATTAGATCTATTCTAATTATTAATATTTTTATTAATATTTATGTGTCTCTGGCATTTTAAAATTTATGCCAATTTGTAAAACAAAACAAAACAAAAACACCTTTCTATTCCCATCCTCAAATGCTAAGTTTTATAAATATATTACATGCTTTACAAATAATACTATGCTCAAATTTTCAGTGTTTCATTGATCCAGGTTTTTCTTTAGTCATGTTTCTGTAATTCTGTCATTGTGCCATGTTAATTCTATACATTGGTCTTTTTAGACAGAGGGGTCCCCATAAATGTGACTTCTCTATGAAACCTTAACTCATTGGGAAATGTAGTGACTCTACTCTTCACTGTCCTTAATTTGATCACAAGCCAATAGTCTAATTAAATACTGTTATTTAGTTAAGTTGACATCAGTTTTGTGGAAAAAGTATTATCCCTGGAACACAAGACTGCCAATTTAGGCAGTCACCCACATTTCTGTGTCTCCATCTATAAAATTGGGTAATTTGACCTCTTGCTTCCTTTGACAGTTTTAAGGAAAAAATGGGAAAATAAAAATAAAATTGCTTTTAAAAGATTATTTTGAGGGCTCCTGGGTGGCTCAGTAGGTTAAAGCCTCTGCCTTTGGCTCAGGTCATGATCCCAAGGTCCTAGGATCGAGTCCCACGTCGGGGCTCTCTGCTCAGTGGGGAGCCTGCTTCCCTTCCTCTCTCTCTCTGCCTGCCTCTCTGCCGACTTGTGATCTCTCTCTCTCTCTCTCTGTCAAATAAATAAATATCTTTAAAAAAAAAAAGATCATTTTGAATAGTGCTCATAAATATTAAGTATCAGTAAATCTGAGCTTGAAGTTAACACATAACTTGTGCCCTGCTGAACTGCTTACCAACAACTATGGATTTGCTCTTCCGGAAAACTATATCGAGATCTATGGGGAAAAAACACTGGAAATGGGTTAAAGTCTAGTCCTGTTACTCACTGATAGGCCAGTTCGCTTCATTTCTTTTAACTTCAGCTTCATTATCAAAGTGGAGGAATTATGGTGATCAGTACACAAAGGAAACTGCTGTGAGGCTCTGAAGCTGTGTTCAGAGACTGAACTTACAAAAATTCTAAAATAATAAATGAAATCAGAAATGACTAGTCCTGCGGCACCTGGGTGGCTCGGTCTGTTGAGCGTCTGCCTTCAGCTCAGGTCATGATCTCAGGGTCCTGGGATTGAGCCCTGCATCAGGTTCCCTGCTCAGTGGGGAATCTGCTTCTCCCTCTTTCTCTCCCTGTCACTCTCCCTACCTGTTCTCTCTCTCTCTCTGAAATAAATAAATACAATCTTTAAAAAAAAAAAAAAGACCATTCCTAAGGAAGAATAAAATATACCATATAACGTAAAAAAGGGTAAATCAAGAAGATGGAAAAGTAAGGTGTTTCTTGACATATATAAATACACGCACATCCCCCTACCTCCTAGAGTGTCATGTAGGAAATTAGTCAAAAGAGCATGATCATTTGAGCAGAGGCTCAAGGATGACAGGAAACCTGCCAGAGAAAGACAAGGAGAAGGGGCATTCCTGAAAGAGGAAACAGCCAGTGGAAAACTGTGGGTAGAAAGTAAGTTGGCCTTCCTCCTATGAGACTCAAATTTAAAGGCATGTGGAGACCAGCTCACTTGGGACCTTGTGATGGGAAGCCATTGGAACAGTAAGCAGGAGACTGACGTAGTTTAAGACTTGAAAGATTACTCAGCCGGTTCTGTGACAATGGACAATACATAGACAGGTGACAGCAAGGAAGCCCACTGAAGAGGTACCTGTGATGATTCAGGCTGACAATAATGGGGGCTGGGGCAGGTTGGCAGCTTGGAGGGAGTGTGAAGTAGCTGGTTGTGAGATACATTTTGAAGTTGAACTAATAGGACCTATTTGATGGATTGGCTCAAATGCTCAGTAGACAGTGTGGATTTTGGTGAAAGGCTTTGGGTCCAAATACCCACAGTGCCCTTTGTTATTGTTAGGGCCAATTTAATGTTAAAACCTGTTTAACTATTAGGGCCTGCTTAGCCAGAGCAACTCCACATTGCCTAGGTAACCATATTGTTGTTTACATCCACAGACTTCATTCCAGGAATAAACGCCCCCTTAGTTCCTGGTATGGTTCCAGGTATCGATTCCGGGAGTAAACACCTTAACAATAGAAGCCACATACCTTGGGTCTGCCGCTATGCCCTATAAAACCAGCCTGTTAGATCGGGAGGGGGTCGCTCTCTTCGGAGGTGGCCCTGGCCGGTCAGTCTGACTTCTAATGCTTGGCATAGAATAAAGCTTCACATAACTTTCCCTTTGTCTCAGTCTCATTCCCCTGGCTGGTCAGCCTAACTTCTAATGCTTGGCATAGAATAAGGCTTTGCATAACCTTCACTTTGTCTCAGTCTCATTCCTTTGATAACGGACCCCAACAGTTATGAGTGTGAATTTCCTAGTGTTCACTTTCCTCATTTGTAAGATAAACATGAGCTAATATCACTGATCTCAAAGGATTGTTGCAAGATAGAAGGAAATAATCCATAACAGCTTTCAGTCTAATAAACGTTCACTGTTCTTATCACCACTACTATAATTCCTACCACTTTCCACAGACAATTATATTAAACCTTGGGACTGATCTCCCAGCTACTGGTCTTCCTGTCCTCTGTACTCTTCAAATTCCTCTTTCTCAGATACAAATTTCACAGCTCTGTCCTGCTGAAAACCTTCAGTAGCTCCCCATTCAGATAGAATCAACGATTGAGAATAGTATATTTGGTACTCGATAATCTGATCCCTTTCTTACCTCTGTCACACTTCAACCCACTTCTCACTTAACCTTTGGGTTCTAAGGAGACATTTTTTACAGTTCCGTCAAGAGGTGACAGGTCTTATTTCCTTGCTGCCTGTGCCTTTTCTTGTGCTTTTCTTTCCGCCTGAAATGACCTTTGCTGAGGTTCTTTTCAGGACTCAATTTGAGTTGTAGCCTCCTCCAGGGAGATTTTCTTACTTAACAATCCAATTCAGAGTCCTCTTTTAAGAAACCCCATAAGGGGGGGACAAGATGGCGGGGAAGTAGGAGGAGGCTCCTTTTCAACCTGTACCCTAAAGTGAGCTGATTACCTACCAAAGAACTCAGACCACCCATGAAATCAGCCTGAGATCAGAATTATACACGTCTGGATCTCTACAGGGGCAGAAGACACCAGTGGGCAGGTAAAGCGGAGTGGGAAGGAAGGACTGATATCGGAAGATAAACAAAAGGGGGAGGGAGCCACCAGAGGTGACCGGTTGGAAAGTAATACCCCTAATATGAGAGAGAGTGCCTCGGGTCTGGGGACCAGCATTAACTCGGAGACTGGTTGAAAGCACTCCAAAAGAGCAAAGGATCGCGGGGGGGGGGGGGGGGGGGAGAGGCAGGGAATTGTAAGAAAACAGGTCTTGGTCCCTGAGCCACCGGTGCGCCCAAGATTGCTTGGGGTCCAGCTCCTGTGAGGGGATGGGAGCCATGCCGGATGGCAGAATGTGCAAGCCCTGCTACAGAGCCTGAGACACGCACGCCCCTCATCCTCCCCTGAGAGAGGTACACAAGGCCCAGCCGGCGCTCTTTGACCCGGGCCATCATTTCAGAGCCTAAGACATGCCCCCCAAACTCTCCCCTGAGAGAGGTGCGTGAAGGCCCAGCCTAGTGCTTTCGAACCTGTGCCCCGTTCTCAGAGCCCGAGATGCTCACAGGGCCCACAGCCTCCCCGGAAAGAGGTGCGTGCAAGCCAGGCGCTCTTAGACACAGAAAGACCAGGCACTCCCAGCCTGGGCCAGCGGGAAAATCTCAGTGTGCTCTCGCTGCTTGGAACCTCTCTGGCAGTCTGGAGCTGCCCAGACAGCAACCACTGCCCTGGTTTTGGGTACAAGCAGAAGATCCTGCGTCCCCAGGGACCGTGACTCGGAACCTGCTCTGCCAGCGGCCAAGGGGAAATTTATATGGGCTCTGTAGCCAGACTGAGGCTTCTCTCTGAGAGGGAGGTCAGGGTACAGTTTGCTTTCCTCTAAACCTACAAAAACCATCAAAAGCGGTCAAGGCGAGAGCGGGGGAAAAAAAAAAGAAAGAAAAAAGTGAACAAACATAAAAACCTCCAGAGAACAAAAGCCTGAAAAAACTGGTTTCCTCAGAGCCCACCCCCTTGAGGGGGACTGGAGGACTTAACTCAGGGAACATTATTGACTGAAAACCCATGTGGCAGGCCCCTCCCCCAGAAAACCAACCAGGAAAGAAAAAAAAAAAAAAGACTACAGGAGAACCACAATCACTACTTCATAGGACAACTTTTATTTTATTTTTATTTTGTTCCCACTATTCTGGCTCATTTTTATATATATATATATAGATAGATAATTTTTTAACCTATTTATCATCACAGCGAGCTGTCCACTACATCGAATTCCATAATAAACTTCTAACCTGAACTTTTTGATACATACACCTGTGTTTTTCTTTTGCATTTTTATTTTTTAAATTTCTTTTATTTTTAATTTTAGTTTAGTTTAGTCTAGTTTATTCCTTTTATATTTTTATTTTCTAATATTCATAGAGTTAAACTTCAAAGTAATCCCCTTTCCCCAATCAATACTACCCCTATAAGCAAACCAATTTTTAATCCCCCTTTATCTTAGGAAAGTTGGGTCCTTTAACAAAAATATCAAGATACATCCAGGAAGAATCAAAACGACCTTCCTCGCCCACACTGAGAATTTATAACCACTCTCCCATATTTTTCTCACACCACTGTTTCTGTGTTTTTGTGTTTGCCCTGATAGTATATAAATCTAACATTTGGGGTTCTTTTTGAAGAGGTTCTTCCTTTATTTGCATATATTTTTTTTCTCTTGTCACATACTTTTATCAGTCTTTTTGTTTGTCTGGTTTTGTTTGTATATTTCATAAATCTTACCCTGGGGCCCATTTGGGCTGAACCTTCTCTTTCATCTTCCCTTTCTTTCCTGTCTCTCTCTCTCTCTCTTTTTTTTTTTTCTTCCTTTTTCTTTTCTTTTTTCTCTCATTTGGGCGGGGAATCCTGATTGCTCAGAAGGGTTCAGGGTGCACCTTGACTGCACCACGGTCGATACATGTAGCTACATCTGTTCAGTCATGTCTCACCAAAATGACTAGGAGGAAGAATGCCCAACAGAAGAAAAATACAGAGGATGGACCTTCTGCAACAAAGCTAACACCTATCAACATAGACAATATGTCAGAAAAAGAATTCAGGCTAACAATTATCCAGGCAATAGCTAGGTTGGAGAAAGCCATGGATGACCAAACGGAATTGAATAGGGCCAAGCTGAAAGCTACCAGGGAAGATGTTCACAATGTTAAGGCAGAGCTAAAAGCTACCAGGGCTGAGGTTCACAATGCTCTTAATGAATTCCAATCTAATCTAAATTCTCTCAAAGCTAGGGTAACTGAGACAGAAGACAGAATTAGTGATCTGGAGGACAAACAGATAGAGAGAAAGGATCAGGAGGAAGCCTGGAACAAACAGCTTAGAAACCACAAAAACAGGATTAGGGAAATAAATGATGCCATGAAACGTTCCAACGTCAGAATTATTGGAATCCCTGAAGGGGAGGAGAAAGAAAGAAGTCTAGAAGATACAGTGGAACAAGTTCTTCATGAAAATTTTCCCAATCTCGCAAATGGAACCAGCGTTCATGTACTAGAGGCCGAACAGTCTCCACCCAAGATTATAGATTCCAAAAAAACATCAAGGCACCTGATAGTCAAATTGAGGAATCATAATTGTAGGTATAATCTCTTGAAAGCTGCTAGGACAAAGAGGCTCCTTACTTACAGAGGAAAGCCCATCAGAATAACGTCAGACGTGTCCACAGAGACCTGGCAAGCCAGAAAGGGCTGGCAAGATTTATTCAGGGCACTAAATGAGAATAACATGCAGCCAAGAATACTTTATCCAGCAAGACTGACATTCAAAATGGATGGAGAGATAAAGAGTTTCCAAGATAGGCAAGGCTTAAAAGACAATGTAACCACCAAGCCAACACTGCAGGAAATATTAAGGGGGGGTTCTATAAAAGAGGAAAAATCCTAAGAATAGCATTGAACATAAATATAGAGACAATCTACAGAAAGACTTCAAAGGTAACACGATGGCAATAAAAATGTATCTATCAATAATCACTCTCAATGTGAATGGCCTAAATGCACCCATAAAACAGCACAGGGTTGTAGGTTGTATAAAACGACAGGACCCATCCATATGTTGTCTACAAGAGACCCATTTTGAACCTAAAGATACACCCAGACTGAAAGTGAAGGGATGGAGAAGCATCTTTCATGCCAATGGGCCTCAAAAGAAGGCCGGGGTAGCAATTCTCATATCAGATAAATTAGATTTTAAACTAAAGACTGTAGTCAGAGATACAGAAGGACACTACATAATTCTTAAAGGGACTATCCACCAAGATGATCTAACAATTGTAAATATCTATGCCCCCAATATGGGAGCAGCCTATTACATAGGAAAACTGTTAATCAAAATAAAGAGTCATATTGATATGTATACATTAATAGTAGGAGATCTTAACACACCTCTCTCAGAAAAAGACAGATCATCAAAGCAGAAAATCAATAAAGAAACAAGAGCATTGAATGACACATTGGACCAGATGGGCCTCATAGATTTATACAGAACATTCCACCCTAAAACAACAGAATACTCATTCTTCTCAAGTACACATGGAACTTTATCCAGAATAGGCCACATACTGGGTCACAAATCAGGACTCAACCAACACCAAAAGACTGAGATTATTCCCAGCATATTCTCAGATCACAATGCTTTGAAACGGGAGCTCAATCACAAGGAAAATTTCAGAAGGAACTCAAACACCTGGAAGCTAGAGACCACCTTGCTTAAGAATGCTTAGATCAACCAGGAGATCAAAGAAGAACTGAAACAATTCATGGAAACCAATGAGAATGAAGACACTTCAGTCCAAAACCTATGGGATACAGCAAAGGCGGTCCTAAGGGGGAAATACATAGTCATCCAAGCCTCCCTCAAAAAATTTGAAAATCCAGGGGCGCCTGAGTGGCTCAGTGGGTTAAGCCGCTGCCTTCAGCTCAGGTCATGATCTCAGGGTCCTGGGATCGAGTCCCGCATCAGGCTCTCTGCTGAGCAGGGAGCCTGCTTCCTCCTCTCTCTCTCTCTGCCTGCCTCTCTGCCTACTTGTGATCTCTCTCTATCAAATAAATAAATAAATAAAATGTTTAAAAAAAAAATGAAAAATCCAGAACACACCAGCTGTCTCTACACCTTAAAGAACTGGAGAATCAACAACAAATTAAACCAACTCCACACATAAGAAGGGATGAAATCAAGATTAGAGCTGAGATCAATGCGATAGAAACCAGAGATACAGTAGAACGTATCAATGAAACTAGAAGCTGGCTTTTGAAAGAATCAATTAGATCGATAAACCATTGGCCACACTAATCCAAAAGAAAAGAGAGAAAGCCCAAATTCATAAAATTACAAATGAAAAAGGAGAGATCACAACAAACACCAATGAAGTAGAAACAATCATCAGAAGTTATTATCAACAGTTATATGCCAATAAGCTAAGCAACCTAGATGAAATGGATGCATTCCTGGAAAACTGTAAACTCGAAAATTGAACCAGGAAGAAATCGGCAACCTGAGTAGACTGATATCTAGTAAAGAGATTGAAGCAGTGATAAAAAAACCTCCCAAAAAACAAGAGCCCAGGACCTGACAGATTCCCTGGGGAATTCTACCAAACTTCCAAAGAAGAAATAACACCTATTCTCCTGAAGCTGTTTCAAAAAATTGAAGCAGAAGGAAAACTTCCAGACTCTTTCTATGAAGCCAGCATTACCCTGATCCCCAAACCAGGCAAAGACCCTACCAAAAAGGAGAATTTCAGAACAATATCACTGATGAATATAGATGCTAAGATTCTCAACAAGATCCTAGCAAACAGGATCCAACAGCAGATTAAAAAGATTATCCATCATGACCAGGTGGGATTCATCCCTGGGCTACAAAGATGGTTCAACATTCACAAATCAATCAATGTGATATAATAAATTAATAAGAAAAGAGAAAAGAGCCACGTGGTCCTCTCAGTTGATACAGAAAAAGCATTTGACAAAATCCAGCATCCGTTCCTGTTTAAAACACTTCAAAGTATAGGGATAGAGGGAACATTCCTAAACTTCATCAAATCTATCTATGAAAGACCCACAGCAAATATCATCCTCAATGGGAAAAAGCTTGCAGCCTTCCCGTTGAGATCAGGAACACGACAAGGATGCCCACTCTCACCACTCTTGTTCAACATAGTATTAAAAGTCTTAGCAACAGCAATCAGACAACAAAGAGAAATAAAAGGTATCCAAATTGTCAATGAAGAAGTCAAACTCTCTCTCTTCGCAGATGACATGATTCTTTCTATGGAAAACCCAAAAGACTCCACCCCAAAACTACTAGAACTCATGCAGCAATTCAGTAATGTGGCAGGATACAAAGTCAATGTACAGAAATAAGAAATCAGTGGCCTTCCTATATACTAACAATGAAAATACAAAAAGGGAAATTAGAGAATTGATTCCATTTACTATACCACCAAGAACCATAAGATACCTGGGAATAAACCTAACCAAAGAGGTAAAGGATCTGTATTTGAGGACCTACAGAACACTCGTGAAAGAAATTAAAGAAGACACAAAAAGATGGAAGACCATTCATGCTCTTAGATCGGAAGAATAAACATTGTTAAAATGTCTATACTGCCTAGAGCAATCTATATTTTAATGCCATTCTGACCAAAATTCCACCAGTATTCTTCAAAGAGCTGGAGCAAATAATCCTAAAATTTGTATGGAATCAGAAGGGACCCCGAATTGCTAAGGAAATGTTGAAAAATAAAAACAAAACTGGGGGCATCATGCTACCTGATTTCAAGCTTTACTACAAAGCTGTGATCACCAAGACAGCATGGTACTGGCAAAAAAACAGACACATAGACCAGAGGAACAGAGTAGAGAGCCCAGATATGGACCCTCAACTCTATGGTCAATTAATCTTCTACAAAACAGGAAAAAATATACAGTGGAAAGAAGACAGTCTCTTCAATAAATGGTGCTGGGAAAACTGGAAAGCTATATGTAGACCATTCTCTTACACCATACACAAAGATAAACTCAAAATGGATAAAAGACCTCAACGTGAGACAGGAATCCATCAGAATCCTAGAGGAGAACATAGGCAGTAATCTCTTCGATATCAGCCACAGCAACTTCTTTCAAGATATGTCTCCAAAGGCAAAGGAAACAAAAGGCAAAATAAACTTTTGGGACTTCATCAAAATCAAAAGCTTCTGCACAGCAAAGGAAACCATCAAGAAAACAAAGAGGCAACCCACGGAATGGGAGAAGATATTTGCAAATGACAGTAGAGACAAAAGATTGATATCCAGGATCTATAAAGAACTCCTCAAACTCAACACACACAAAACAGATAAGCATATCAAAAAATGGGCAGAAGATATGAACAGACACTTCTCCAATGAAGACATACAAATGGCTATCAGACACATGAAAAAATGTTCATCATCACTAGCCATCAGGGAGATTCAAATTAAAACCACGTTGAGATATCACCTTACACAAGTTATAATGGCCAAAATTAGCAGAACAGGAAACAACATGTGTTGGAGGGGTGTGGAGAAAGGAGAACCCTCTTACACTGTTGGTGGGACTGCAAGTTGGTGCAGCCTCTTTGGAGAACAGCCTGGAGATTCCTCAAGAAATTAAAAATAGAACTTCCCTATGACCCTGCAATTGCACTACTGGGTATTTACCCCAAAGATACAGATGTAGTGAAAAGAAGGGCCATCTGTACCTCAATGTTTATAGCAGTAATGGCCACAGTCACCAAACTGTGGAAAGAACCAAGATGCCCTTCAATGGACGAATGGATAAGGAAGATGTGGTCCATATACACTATGGAGTATTATGCCTCCATCAGAAAGGATGAATACCCAACTTTTGTAGCAACATGGATGGGACTGGAAGAGATTATGCTGAGTGAAATAAGTCAAGCAGAGAGAGTCAATTATCATATGGTTTCACTTATCTGTGGAGCATAACAAATAACATAGAGGACATGGGGAGGGGAAGGGAGTTGAGGGAAATTGGAAGGGGAGGTGAACCATGAGACACTATGGACTCTGAAAAACAACCTGAGGGCTTTGAAGGGACAGGGGGTGGGAGGTTGGGGAACCAGGTGGTGGGTATTAGAGAGGGCACGGATTGCATGGAGCACTGGGTGTGATGCAAAAATATTGAATACTGTTATACCAAAATAAAAAGTAAATAAATTAAAAAAAAAAAAAAAGAAACCCCATAACATCTGATCTAGATTATAAAGTCTAAACAAGAAAAACTGCTGTCTAATCAAAGCTGGGTGCAGTGTGGAGCAAAAGTAGATGCTCAATAAATAAATGTTGAGAGAGTTGCACTTTTTTTAAAAACCTTAAAACATAAAATGTGTTCTTCTTTCGACTGTCTTTTGAGCAGAGCAGGGAAGACCTCATATGGGACCCAGGATTGCTGAGATTCTCGGCTGTCATAAAAGAATGCTAACCCTACTCACACAGCATTTATTACATATGCTTGTAAATTCAACAGAATGCTACATGAAGTTAGTTTTCAGAGACTAGCCCACTGGACTGAACAGTATTATACCTACTCTTATCAATCTAGATCAGTTAAGGGATGTGTATTTAAACCAGTTCATTTTTGCCCCCAACCAAATTATTTTTACTAAAAGGAGCTCCAGTGTAGGGATGCTTATGTGGCTCAGGTCATGATTCTGGGGTCACAAGATCGAGCTCCTCATTGAGCTCCCTGCTCCGTGGAGAGCCTGCTTCTCCCCATCCCTCTATTGTTTCCCCTACTTGCGCTCTCTCATGCACTGTCAAATAAATAAATAAAATCTTAAAAAAAAAAAAAAAAGGAACTCCAGTGTAATGACATCAACATATATTGTGGATCATTAAAATCATCCTTGAAACATTATAAGAATATTGCCCCAAAGTTTGTGGAAACATGTTTATATAATTGCTACTTTTGGTTGAATGGCAAGAGAAATCCTTATATTGTCATACTTCATCTTGTGAAATTGCTCGCATTTGTGTTCTTATATGGTAATTTGCTTATTAATCAGAATTCCTTAGTCTCTTTTGTCTTAGAGCCAAATCAGTATAGAGGTTATAATAGTGTGGGGTTTGCTTTGTTTGCCACATTCCTAATCTATTGTCCTCACCCTCTTCTATTTTCTCCTTTTGTTTGACCTCAAATCAGGAATTCCAGTATTAACTGGTAACACTAGGGATGCCTGAGTGGCTCGTTTGCCTTCAGCTTAGGTCATGATCTCTGCGTCTGGTCCCGGGATGGAGCCCCACCCAAGGGCTTCCTGTTCATCAGGGAGTCTGTTTCTCCCTCTCTCCCCCTCCCCCTGCTCCTTGCCACTGCTCTTTTTCTCTCTCTCTCAAATAAATAAATAAAATCTTTTTTTTTTTAATTGGTAACACTAGTTATAATAAAGAGTAACAAATGTGCTGCCGAACCTCTCCCACACACAGAATCTATGGACACCTGCAGTCCAGGAAACTTGTCTCAAGCAGGCTGAGTCTACCTCTAGGTGGTCACTCCAGAATCCAGATAACAACGACTTTGCCATCTCTAGTACGTGGCTTTCAATGTAACAGACGTCATTTATACCCCATTCAACAGGAAGAAAGAAAGAACATGGAGGAATATACATAGAACTTTCTTCTGGCCAGGCCTAGAAGGGATACCCGCCATGTCCGCTCACACTCTCTGGCTAGAATTCAGCAGCATGGCCTCACTTACCTGCTCTGGAATCTTGGATATATAATTTAACTATAAACCCCAAGCAGAATCCAATGGTAACTTGTTAAATGGTTAACAGTATCTTCTATAAACATATTGGCAAGTCCCAAACCCTTACTAGACAGAGTAAGATTAAATAGAAACATCCATATGGAAAAAATGTTTTTAAGACATTTATAATATAAGCAGGGTATTAGGAAAAAAAAAACAAAAAACAACGACAAAAAAAAAACCTCAAGTTAAATAATGTAGGATATAAAAGTAGTTAAAATTTCAATCTCCCTTAATCTCATATTTTTGTCACATTTGAGGAAAATTAAACACTTAAGAAAGTAAATATTGAGTGTTTTTTATTTGGATTAAGTAAATGTAGCTTCATTTTGGAAGAGAAAACATAGCCAAAACTAAACTGCGTTTAGTGTATAGTGTTCATATTTTGTGGAACATATATTTTTCAGATTAAGTTTCATTGCTGATTCATGTATACAGAATTTATTGGAGAATGAACATAATATTTTATTAGCAATTCCGTCTTGTTATGCTGAATTATAGAACATTTTAGAGAATGAGTCAAATAAAGAAGAAAATGTTTTTCACGCAGCGTCAACAGGGAGATGGGGACATCTTATATACCAGTACTACATGAGTACCAAGAGTTGTCAAAATCATAAAGACAAAAAGTGGTGGTGGCCAGGGATAAAGAAGGGGGAGTAAAGGTACAGAGTTTGAGCTTTAGCTCAACTTCACAAGATGAAAAGACTTAGGGGCAGGGATGGTGTGTGGTTGCACAACAGTGTGAATGTATTTTGTACCGCTGAACTGTACACTTAAAAATGGTTCCGATGGTAAGTCTGTGTTATGTGCATTTTAGCCCAACTGAAAAGAAGGGAAAAAACCCAAAGGATCACACACAAAGAAGAAAGAAAGGGTTAATCTGGCATTTCAAGTATGTGTAAAACTCCTAAATAAATACTAGCCACGTGAGCCATGCACTGTACTGTACTGTGACTGTCTTAAAAATCCAAGAAGACTGCAATTTATTAGAAAAACTACTAAGGAATGAGTGTCAGTGGATGAAAGGAGAGCAACCTCTCATCATCTCCATAGATACTGAAATGGCAACGGACAGAATGCAACATTGCTGCTTCAAAAAAATCCTAATCAGGTAGAGAGAGGGTGGCTCAGTGGGTTAAAGCCTCTGCCTTCCGCTCGGGTCATGATCCCGGGGTCCTGGGATCGCCCCCCCCCCAATCGGGCTCTCTGCTCAGCAGGGAGCCTGCTTCCCCCTCTCTCTCTGCCTGCCTCTCTGCCTACTTGTGATCTCTGCCTGTCAAATAAATAAATAAAATCTTAAAAAAAAAAGAAAGAAAGAAAGAAAGAAAGAAAGAAAGAAACCTCTTTAAGTTGCTGAAGGCATACGAGGCATAAGCCAGCTGGGGCAACAGCCAGGGAGTCCCCGGCATTATCACCACCAAAGTGTCTCTCTATTGACCTGTCGGGTGCCTGGGGCTTGATCCCTGTGAGGAACCTTAATGTTTACTGTAGGTTCAGTTTAGTAATCGCGGTCTGTTTTAAGAAACAAAAGAGGAAACAATGGCTCCAGAAGATGATTCAGTCTTGTAGTTTCTAGAATTAAACACAACGGCATTTTAAAACTCTGATGGGAATCACCTATAATTTCAAGGTCACTGCTTTGTTTGTGGCATTCCTTGGGTATTTATTTCAACCAATTTTGAGTTGGGAAAACTATGTGCCTTAATTTTACCTATTTCTTTTCCTTCTTCCCCATTAACTCTTTAACCGGCCCCCATATTTAGAAAAGTATGTGCATTTTCTTGTTCATTGTACGTTTTTCCCCCACGCATGTATGAAACACTGAAGTATAGGCAGGGTGTGTGCTCAGAAAACAGGACGTGCATGGGAAAGCAAGAAGCCATACCCTTGAGCTCTACTACCACCTTCTGTACAAGAGAGGATTCCAGTTGCCAACATGGTGAGGCTCAAGAACCAAAAAAAAAAAAAAAAAAAACATAAAAACTTAAGAATTCTGCCAAAGGGGAGAGCAAAAAGAGTGGAGCAGGTGTGCTGATACAAAGAGAAAGCCTCAGTTAATAACAACACCATCAAACAGAATACCCTGTCTAAAGGTAACTAGCAAAGATTTCTGTTGCTTCAAATGTAAAGACAGCAATATAAAACTGTAAGAAACATGAAAAATCAAGGAAACATGTCATCACAAAAGAAAATAATAATTTTTCAATAACTGAGCTTGTCTTCCCAGCTGTGCTGGTCATGGCCAGAGAAGTCTTGTTTCTCTCAGGCAGCACTCAGAGTTCTGATGCATGACATCCAAGTCTGAGGGGAGGGAGAAGGAAAAAATGGGAGCAAATGAGAATTTCAAAGGGACACAGCTCCTGCTGACTGCTTCAGAATCCTGCATGCAAGCTTTTGGGAGTAACTCACTAAAGGATCACCCCACAGGAGCACCCTCAACACCCCCCTCCCCAATGCTAAACTCAACCCCCCACCCCATCCCACCCACCCCCACCTCCTAGCCAGACCCTCAGACTTGCTCCCAAGTGCTGTGGTAGACAGGTCTGGTCAGAAGAATGCTCGCAGAAAAACAGATCAGGGCCAGCAAGGGAAGAACTACAAACTGGTGCTTTAGTGCCACCCTCTGGAAAATAAAAAAAGTTTCCAGCAGCCAGCCTGGTGAGTTGTAACACAGGAAAGCATAAAGAATTTAGAATTTTGCCACAAGAGGGAGAGAGGAGTGGAGCAGGTCCACCGCACAAATCCTCAACAACCCCAGATAAAGCAACAACAATGAAGAGTGTCACCTCTGAATAAAACTAATCAAGGAAATACATCATCACCAAAAGGAAAATAATAATTCCCAACAACTGCGTTCAAATCCATGGAATATTGTGACCTAGGTGATGAAGAACTCAAAATAGCTGCTTTGAAAAAACACTAATTCAGAAAGATATCTGTATCCTCATGTTCATACCAGCATTGTTTGCAATAGGCATGGACATGTAAACAACCCAGGTGTCCATCAACAGATGAATGGATAAAGAAGTTGTGGTACAATGGAACATTATTTGAAAATGAAAAATACAATGGAGCATTATTTAACTATAACACACACACACACACACACACATACACAAAGGGGGCACATGGGTGCCTCAGTTGGTTAGGCAGCCAGCTCTTGATTTTGGCTCAGGTCATGATCTGAGGATCCTGAGTGTGCTTGAGGATTTTGTCCCCCTCTCCCTCTGTCCCTCTTCCTGTATTGTATTTTCTCTCTCTGACTCTCTCAAATAAATAAATCTTCAAAAAAGTAAAATTAAAATTTAAAAATGCGAGGAAATCCTGCCATTTGCAACAACATGAATGAACGTTGAGGGTATTATGCTAAATGAAGTAGAGAGACAGAGAAAGGCAAACCTATATGACCTGACTTGTATGTGGAATCTAAACAAACAAGCAAACAAAAAAACACACCAAACTTAGGCAAAGATATGATTTGTGGTTACCAGAAGCAGAAGGGTAGGAGGGGAGGGAATGGAGGAAGGAGGTCAAAAGACAAAAACTTCCAGTTAGGTAAATTAGTATAAGAGATATCATATACAGCATGACTATAGTTAATGCTGTTATATACAGGAAAGGTAAGAAAAAAAATCCTGCGTTCTCATTAAAAGGAAAACTTTTTTTTAATTTATTTACTTTCTCTTTTTATTGTATCTATATGAGACAATGGATGCTAACTAAACTTGTTGTAATCATCTCACAATTATATGTAAGTAAAGCCATTACTCTGTACCCCTTAAACTTATATAATGATGTATATAAATACTATTTCAATAAAACTGGGAAAAAATTTAAAATAGCTGTTTTGAAGAAAAAAAAAAACAGTGAGCTACAAGAAAACTCAAATATCTCATTGATTTAAGGGTAAAAAATATACAACCAAAATGAGCTTGTTACCAAAGATACTGTTACAGAACTTGGACTAGATCCTGGCCAAAGAACCACTCAGGACTCAGAGACCTTGGAGGATGGGAGGTTTATTTAACACTAGCGGGCTCAGAGGAGCATAATCTCCCAAGGTCTGAGACCCAAGCACAAACAAAGGAGGTAGTTTATACACTTTTACTTCCATATCTGTGCCACTCTTGTGCCTGTGGCCAGGGCGGGGGGGTTGTTAGGGGGGAAAACCTGTAATGGCCCTAGGACCTGGACTGGGATTCCCCTTATGGATCGATTGGCCAACTTAGAACACAGATCTCCCTTATCAATATCAACAAATTCCAAAGTTAAGAATTCAGCAGATGAGGACAGGGTTCAAGATGGCCATGTAGGAAAATCCTGAGCTCACCTCCTCTCGTAGACCCAACAAATCCACAACTACATATGTAATAATTCCCTCTGAAGGGGACCTAGAAACCAAATCTATAGAGCCTCTACAACAAGGGACAGTAGACACCCAGAGAGATAAAAGACATTCCACAGCTCTCAGATCCTGCATAGGAGAGAAAAGCCCCCAAAACACATGGATTTGAAAACCAACAGGGAATATCTCCAGGAAAACTATTGAAGTGAAGGGAAAGGAAAACCCACTCTTAAAGGACTCATTCACACACTCACTCAACCTGGAAACCAGCACAAAAACACCAGACTGGAAAGCATATAGACCATAGGTGATGGAGACCCACTGACTAATCTTGGAGTGCCTACAGGAGAGGGAGGAGACAGCCAGGACTCTCCCTGAGGATTGAGACACTGGTAGCAGCCATTTTGCTATCTTGCTCTGCTCCACTAATCCTGGATCTGGCAGGCAACATTTTAGAATCCTCCCTTTAGACTAATAACACCAGGTGTCCTACCACATTGCCAGCCATGCACAACCATTCACGGTGGCCAGAACTATAGGTGACACAATATCTTCACCCAATAACACACCCACAGCAGTCATAACCAGTCTTCATAACCAACCTGACTGGTGGGCCACTCTCATCTACCCGCATGATCTTAGGAGTCATGGAGGAGCCAGCCAGGCATGGGATAGTCCTACAAATCAGTACATCTCCAGCAGGTATGGCCCCACCACAATAGGAAGATTGCATTAGAAATGCTAAAAGCACTTCTTTAAGTGAAAAGGAAAAGGCCATTACTAGAAATAAGAAAATATATGAAAGAAAAAAAATCTCACTGGTAAAGGCAAACATATAATATAGGTAAAGGATCAATCACTTATAAAGTTAGTATGAAGTTGTTGAAAGACAAAACTTATAAAATCAAGTATAACTGCAATATTAGTTAAGGGATACACAAAATAAAAAGACTTAAAAGATAACAAAAATGTAAAACATGTAGGGGAGAGAAATGTAGAGCTTTTATAATGCATTCCAATTTAAAATAGACTGTTTTATACATATAGGTTTTTATACATGAACCTCCTAGTAACCACAAACAAAAAAACCATAATAGATACACAAAAAGTAAAGACAGTGGAATCCAAACATAACGCTAAAGAAACTCACCAAATCATAAGAGAAGAGAGCAAGAGAAGTAAAGAACAGAGAACCACAAAAGCAGTCAACAAAATGGCAATAAGTACATATACATCAATTGTTATTTTAAATGTGAATGGACTAAATGCACCCAGCAAAAAACATAGGATAACTGAATGGATTTAAAACAAAAAAACAAAAAACAAAAAACCAAGATCCATTTACATGCTGCCTACAAGAGATTCACTTCAAACCTGAAGACACACACTGAAAGTGAAAAGATACAAAAAGATATTTCATGCAGGGACACCTGGGTGACTTAGTTGGTTAAGTATCTGCCTTCAACTCAGGTCATGATCTCAAGGTTCTGGGATTGAGTCTTGCATTGGCCTCCCTGCTGGGCAGGAGTCTGCTTACAGTGTAACCAGTTTCAAGTGTACAATATAGTGATTCAACACCTCCATACAACACCCAGTGCTCATCACAAGCACACTATTTAATCCCCATTACCTATTTCACCTATCTTCCCCCACCCTTATGTCCCCTCTGATAACCATCAGTTTATTCTCAAAGGTTGAGTCTGTTTTTTGGTTTGTTTCTCTCTCTTTCTTTCCCCCTTGTTTTGTTTTTTAAACTCCACATATGAGTGAAATCATATGGTATTTGTCTTTCTCTGACTGACTTATTTCACTTAGCATTATACTCTCTAGCTCCATCCATGGCTAACTTTCATTCTTTTTTATGACTGAGTAACATACTACGGTGTATATATACTATATCTTCTTTATCCATTCATCAATTGACGGACACTTGGGCTGTTTCTATAATTTGGCTATTATAGATAATGCTACTATAAATATCAGGCAAAAGAGATTTTAAAACAAAGTGTAACAAGACAAATAAGGTAATTACATAGATAGGAGCACCTAAACATACAAAACAAATATTAAAAGACAAAAAGGGAGAAATTAACAATAACACAATAGTAGTAGGGGACTTTAATAGATAGACGAAAAAATGGATATTGCCATATCCATTTTTTCTAATGGATAGACAGAAAATTAATATGGCAATGTTGGTCTTAAATGATACATTAGGCCAAATGGAACTAATAGACATATATATAAACTATTTAACCCAAATCAGCAGAATACATATTCTTCTTAAGTGCACATGGAACATTCGTCAGGATAGATTGCACATGAGGCTACAAAACATGTCTCAATAAAGTTAAGAAGTTTGAAATCATATGAAGCATCTTTTCCAACCACAATAATATGAAACTAGAAATCAATTACAATAAAAATGGAACAAACAAACATACACATGGAAACCAACATACCACTAAACAATCAATGGTCAAGAAAAAAAAAAAATCAAAAACTACCTAGAGACCAATGAAAATGAAGACACGAGCCTTGCAGACACAGCTGCCCTAGAACCACCCATATCACCAAGCCAAGGACAACCCTACTGTGTTCTTCCGCATTTCCATAGATAGAAAGCCTTTAGGTCACATCTCATTGAGCTGTTTGCAAACAAATTTCCAAAGACAGCAGAGAACTTTCACGAACACCGGGGAAAATGGATTTGGTTATAAAAGCTCCTGTTTTCACAGGATTATGCTAGGATTTATTTGCCAGAGTAGTTATTTCACATCCTATAATGACACTGGCAGCAAGTCCATCTCTGGGGAGAAATTTGAGAACGAGAATTTCATCCTGAAGCATACGGGTCCTGGCTTCCTGCTCATGGCAAATGCTAGACCCAGTACAAATGGTTCCCAGGATTTCATCTGCACTGCCAAAATTGAGTGATTGCATGACAAGCACATGGTCCTTGTAAGGTGAAAGAGGGCATGAATATTATGGAAACCATGAAGTGCTTTGGGTCCAAGAATGCCAAGACCAGAAAGATCACCATTGCTGACTGGACAAATCTGATAAATTTGACTTGTATCTTATCTTTTAAAAAAATGAAATAGGGGGCGCCTGAGTGGCTCAGTGGGTTAAAGCCTCTGCCTTCAGCTCAGGTCATGATCCCAGGATCCTGGGATGGAGCCCCTCATTGGGCTCTCTGCTCAGCAGGGAGCCGCTTCCCCCTCTCTCTGCCTGCCTCTCTACCTACTTGTGATCTCTGTCTGTCAAGTAAATAAACAGAATCTTAAAAAAAATAAAATGAAATAGGCCCACCTCTGGAAACAAGAAAAATTTCAAATGTTAGCTATCTAATCTTACTCCTAAGGACAAAATTAGTTGAAAAAAGAAAATGATAAAACTGAGAGCAGAAATAAACAGAGACTAAAAAAATAAAACTTTTCTTCAAAAAGATAAACAAAATTGATAAACCTTTGCAAGACTCATCAAGAAAATAAGAGAGAGGGCCCAAATAAATAAAATCAGAAATGAAAAAGGAGACATTACAACTGATACCACAGAAACACAAAGAATCATTAAAGACTACTAAAAGCAGTTATACACAAATAAATTAGAAAACCTAGAAGAAATGGATAAACCCCTAGAAACAACCAATATTCCAAGACTGAACCAAGAAGACACAATAATCTGAGCAGATTAATTATTAGTAATGAAAATGAATCAGTAATCAAAAATCCTGACAAACAAAAATCCAAGCCCAGATGGCTTCACAGTTGTATTTTACCAAATACTTAAAGAACAGTTAAGATCTTTCTCAAATTATTCAAATTATTATTGAAATGGAAGGAATTCTTCCAAGCTCATCTTATGAGGCCAGAATTACAGTAATACCTAAACCATCCAAATTAGAAATGAAGTAGTTAAATTGTCAACTACATTCCGGTGACATAATGCCATATATATATGTATATATATATATCTCAATCATATATATATATGTGCCATATATATACTTAAAGGCAGCCACCAAAAACTATTAGAATAAATAAATTCAATAAATTTGCAGGATACAAAATCAATATTTGGAAATCTGTTGTCATATACTAATTTCTAAACACTAATAATGAACTATCAGAATGAGAAATTTAGAAAACAATGCCATTTACAATTATATCAAAAAATAAAATAAAATGCCAAGGAATAAATTTAACCAAGGAGGTAAAACACATATATTCTGAAAGCTATAAGACACTGATAAAAGAAACTAAAGATATCACAGATAAATGGAAAGGTATACTATGCTCATGGATTAGAAAATTTAATATTGTTAAAATGTCCATACTACAAAAACAATCTTCAGATTCAATGCAATATCTATCAAAATACCAATGGCACTTTTCACAGAACTAAAACAAATAATCCTAAAACTTGTATGGAAGCCCAGAAGACCCTGAATAGCGAAAGCAATCTTGAGAAAGAAAAAAGCTGGAGGTATAATTGTCCCAGGTTTCAAATCATACTACAAAGCTATTAGTAATCTAAACAGTATGGTGATGACACAAAAGTAGACACATTGATCAATGGAACAGAATAGAAGCTCAGACTTAAATCTATGGCTTAAATGGTCAATTAATCTGTGATAAAGGAGGCAAGAATATACAATAGGGAAAATACAGTCTTTTCAGTAATTGGTGCTGGGAAACTGAGACGTTCTTCAAAAAATTTTAAAAAGAACTATCAAACAATCCAGGAATTTCACTTCTGAATATTTGTCCAAAGAAATGAAAACATGAATTCAAAAAAACATATGCATGCCTATGTTTACTGCAGTATTATTTACAATCACCAAGATGTGGAAGCAACCTAAATGTCTGTCAATAGACAAGTGGATAAAGATGTGGTGTGTGTGTGTAAGTAATATTACTCAGCCATAACACAGAATGAAATCTTACTATTTGAGGCAACATAGATAGATCTAAAGGGTATTATGTTTAATGAAATAAGTTAGACAGAGAAAGACAAAATACTATGTGATTTCACCTGTATATAGAATCTAAAAAACAAGCAACAAACAAAACAAAACAAAACAAAAAAAGACTCATTGATACAAAGAAAAAACTGGTAGTTACCAGAGGGGAGGTAGTGGAGGAATAGACAAAATAGGTGAAGGGGATTAAGAGGTATATTCTTCCAGTTATTAAATAAATAAGACAGGGAGATATAATATATAGCATAGAAAATATGGTCAATAATTATAACAACTTTGTATGATGACAGATAAGTTTGCAATATATAAATACCAAATCACTATGTTATGCATCTGAAACTAATACAATATTGTATGTCAGTTATACTTGATTTTAAAAAAGGATTCAATGAATGAAATGAAGAATGAATAGAGAATGCCTGTAGTAGAGTTGAACAGATAGAATAGTAAATAAGTTAGAGAATAGGAATTTTGAAATAACACAGTTGGAAGAACCAAAACAAAAGAATTTTAAAAAGCAAAACAAGCCTGAAGGATCTATGGCATTCAAACAAAAAGATGTTAGAATAAACTGGATTCCAGGGGTGTCTGGGTAGTTCAGCCAGTTGGGCATCTGACTCTTGGTGTCAGCTCGGGTCATGAACTTGGGGCTCAGGTCATGAATACAGCCACTTGCCAGACTCTGGGCTCAACGGGGAGTCTGCTTGAGATTCTCTCTCTCCCTCTCTGCTTCTCTCTCTCTCTCTCTCTCTCTCTCTCCAAAATAAATAAATAATAAATAAATCTTTAACAAAGAAAAGAATAGAAAAGAATCTGGATTCCAGAAAGAGAAAGAGGAATTATGGGATAGAAAGTTTATTTAAAAATGTAATAGTTGATTAATCTCCCAAACCAAGGGAGAGATTTGGACATTCAAGTTTTCAAAGCTAATAGATCATTATCTGTGCCCTATTATCTCAATGTGAAAAGATGTTCTCCAAGAACATTTATAACAAAACAATTGAAAATAAAAAATAAAAAAAGAAACCTAAAGAAATTGAGAGGGAAAGGAATAGTGGTTCACAAAGGAACCACTATTAGTCTGTCAGGGACTACCTCAGTGGAAACCCTATAGGCCAGGAGAGTGTAATAATGTACCCAAAGTGTTGAAGATAGTAACTGGCATCCAAGAATAGTCAATGGCAAATTCTGCTTCAGATATGAAGGAGAAGTAAAGACATTCCCAGATAAACAAAAATGAGGAAGCTGATCACCACTAGATCAGTACTTCACAAAAATAAAATAAACTGAGTCCTTCAAACTCAAATAAAAAGATGTTAGTCAGCAACATGAAAACATATGAAAGTATACAACAAACTGGTAAAAACGAAAAATATATTGTCAAGTTCAGAAAACTTTAAGTCTATAATAAGATAGTGAGTTAACCACTTAATTATAGTATAAAAGTTAAAAGAGGGAAAAAGTACTAAAGTAACTCTAATGACTTTAATTGGTTAATAAATGAACAATATATAATGACATAAATTGGCACATCATAAATATAGAAGGTAGGAGTAAAAGTAGAGATCTTTTGTCAGCTATTGAAGGTAAATTGCTATAAACATAAAATGGTCACCTAGCTAAGCCACACCCAGATTCTTGACCCACAGAAACCTTAAGATAATAAATGTTTGTTATTTTAAGCCATTACATTTCAGGGTATTTTGTTATGCAATTAATACGTAATACATTGTCCTTGTGACATTTCTATATAGTAGTCATTCTATTTCATAAAATGTTGATAAGCTATTTTATTCTATCATGTGAATTACTCTCATAAAATAGAAATTATCCAAAGAAGATGTAGTGTGTATACACACACACACACACACACACACACACACACACACAATGAATACTATGCAGCCATCAAAAGAAATGAAATCTTGCCATTTGCAATGACATGAATGGAACTAAAGAGTATTATGCTGAATGAAATAAGTCAATCAGAGAAAGACAATTATCATATGATCTCTCTGATATGAGGAATTTGAGAGGCAAGGCAGGGGGTTGTGGGGGTAGGGAAGGAAAAAATGAAATAAGATGGGATCAGGAGGGAGACAAACCATAAGAGACTTAATCTCACAAAACAAACTGAGGGTTGCTGAGGGGTGGGGGGATAGGGAGAGGGTGGTTGTGTTACGGACATTGGGGAGGGTATGTGCTATGGTGAGTGCTGTGAAGTGTGTAAGCCTAATAATTCACAGACCTGTACCCCTGGGGCAAATAATACATTATATGTTAATAAAAATAATTTTTAAAAAACAGAAACTATCTGTTTCTTGAAAGTTGTACATAAATTCTAGCTTGAATGTGAAAAGACAGAACTTTGACTACTTGCAATTTTATTTTATTAGCCAACTTTGTTGACAACTGTATTTCCCTTAAAGTGTCCATTTAATTCAGATATTTGATATAGGAAGTTTGTGGTATCATGTTATAATCTTTAAATTCTTCTCTACCTGTTATTGGAAAAGAAATAAACCAAAATAGTAGTGAACTTTAAGTGGTAGAATAATGCATTATATTTGTTATTACCTTAATATTTTTATGGGTTTTTCAATTTTAAAATAAAAATACTATTGAGGAATCAAAATTTGAAAAAAATGAAAATATAACAGCATCTATGGGTGTATATGTGAACATGTATTTGTTTATATAAAGAGAAAAGTTATAAGTGACTTAGCACAAGTATTTTCAGTATAAAAATGAAGGAAAATGTCAGAAACCTACAAGGTAGGAAGTGACTGGAAAGAATTGGGTTTAAACAGAACATATACTACTATTTTCCTGAGAGGAAAGGTGAAAAAGGTAGAGTCTTACATAAAAAGTAAACTAAAGACAAGAAAAATAATTTTATATTTTGTTTTTAAAGTACAAGAACTTGAGGCTATTTACAGACCAAAGGTAAGGAAACATTTAATTTAGGAAGACTGCAACAAGAAGAAAAAGAAATAATTGATGCATTAAGGACTGCACAGCTTTCAACATTACTGAATACAGGGAGGGAAGGCAAACAATAAACACTTGATTATAAATTATTTATTGAGTATTAAGTGCCTTTCTGGAGAGCTATGTCCAATCAAACCCAGTAATTTTCCTAGTTCTAATTTACTATCTCATGGTAAATTAACTCCTATCTCCTTCTGCTGTGACAGTTTGTACTTTGATAACTTGATAGCTATCTGATTTTCTTCTCCGTGTTCTTCTAAGGAAAGGTATTTCTCAATGTGCCTTTTCCCCCACCCCAAGGCCCTAAACAATTTGGTGATAAGCTACCTTTCAACATTCACCTGATGCACACCAACCCACCCCCAGAACACAGTGAACTTCTTCTTATCCTTTCTTTGATGTCCCTGATTGCCAGCCCATGGATCACACAGTGTTCTTGGGCCTCCTGGGCAGGCTATCAAGCCCACCTCCTGGCTCCAGATTTACCTGGATGGGAAATAAATATTTAGATGTCAAAGTATCACTGAAAATTCTGCCCTCAGTGTCTCATAAGGGATCTTGATGATGTGTGTTCATAAATTTGATTTCTTTGCAATGTAAGCTATACTTCCAAAGCTTTTCCTCACAATCAAGAAGGCAAGAATTCCAAGACACATAAGAAAAATTAGTAACTTCTGAATTGATAATCAGAGATACTAAAGAATCCAGGTCAGAAAAGTTTAAGTAAATGGAACAGTCCTCAATAACCAGCACACACCCCCAAAGACCCTTAAATCTCACCGTGAGTTTTTAGGGTTAGGGGAGATACTTATTCCCAGGTACTACTGTCCCAGCAATTTCAGAGGAGAAAAATCATGAACCCAGACTTAGGGAAAGTCATCTCCAGAGCTTTCAGCAACCCCACTGGCTTAGACTAAGACTTCGGAGGTTTATGTCTTTCAAGACCTACAGTAATAGCACCACGTGCCTCCACCAATCTCATATCTTGAGTCAGCTCAAGAAGTCATTTTCAAAGTCTCAATAGCCAGGGAGGACCTTCTCCAATAATGAAACTATGTGTCCCATTCTCCTCCTGTTAGTGAGGAAATAAATTGAATAGTTTAACTCTGGAAATGCCTTTACCTTTACACTTCTGCCAGGATCCATAAGACAATGATTTTTCACAGACTCTCTTCTCCCTTCACTATGGTTTTCCTCCTCTGTAAGTGTTGTGCATCCTATTGTCCTTGCCTACACCCAATCAACCATTTGACAAATGTACTTTGAATGACTGATAGTCATCACTTCTCGGCCTTTTGGCTAAGATCAAGTGAATGACTGATAGTCATGTCCATTGCATGCTGTATCCTGATATGAAGGCTCATTGGAACACAGAAATGTTCTTGCTACTCAGAGGTTCAATAATCATACAACAACTCATCTCTTGAGTCCTAAATATGCAAAGACATTCTCTTCATCCAATCTACTGATTCTCTCCAGTTATTCAACCATGAAGGTCTTGTATTCCATCCTTGGAGTCCTTGCTTTGCTGTCCATAGTTCCTCAAGGTAAGACCAAAATCTTTCATTCCAGAGATATGAAAATATACATGAAAGAAAATACAAGGTCTTCCAAGAGTTTTAAAATAAATTAGACAGTTGCAGATTAATGAAGAATGTGAGAGGAGTGAATTGGCTCTCACAGGAAGAGTTCATGCTCATGACAAATTCTTAAGGTGGTCCCCTTCAGTGATTACACTTATTTTGAACTCTAACTTGAGGACTGTTGTTTGATGCAAAGATGGTGAGAGGATGTTCACAGAACACAGGAAACTTGAGCAATTGAAATAATGGGAAGTAAGTGGTGATTAGAAAGGCCAAGGGTGAAAAGGAGGCTTCCCCATCATAATCTGTGGTTCACAGAACTCTGATCACCAATCTCAGTAAGGACATCAGTGGAAATGACTTTGTGTATGATGGGAACTAAGATTCCATCTTAACACTATCCAAATGACCAATTATACAGGCATATTATTGAATGATTAATCTAACCATCCCAAGTTAATTTTTAAATCCACCAATACTATTTAATAAAAGTATATTCATCATTGGATTTATTACAGGAATTTATATTATTATCTATGGATTTACCTCTCTTTTCTGATGCACCCATTACCTTAGAGTACATTTTAATAGCTGGCAATTTAAGATTCCTCTCTTTGTTCTTATTTTTTTATGTATTTTTGATGAGATAAAATTAACTCTTTTAAAGTATACCATTTCAGTGGTTTTCTGTATATTCATAAAGTTGTGCAACCATCACTACTATCTAATTTCAGAACATTTCATCAATTCCATAAAGAAACTCTGTGTTCATTAGTAGTCATCCCCAATTCTCCCCTCCCTTCAGACTCTGGCAGTCTCTAATCTACTTTCTGTCTCTACCAATTTACCTATTCTGGGTATTTCATATAATCAAACAATATGTGACCCTTAGAGTCTGTTTTCTTTTACTTGGCATATTTTTCAAAGTTCATCCATGTTGAAGCATCCATCAGTGCTCAATTTCTTTCAACTGAGGAATGGTATTCTATTGAATGAATATACTACCTTTTACTCATCCATTCCTCAGTTAATGGACACTTAGATAGTTTCTACTTTGGAGCTATTATGGATGGTGTGCTATGAACATTTATATCCAGGTTTTTTTGTGGACATATTTTCAATTCTTTTGAGTATAAAACTTAGAATTGCTGTGTTATACAATAACTATGTTCAGGGGCACCTTCATGGCTCAATTGATTAAGCATCTGACTACTGATGTGGCACAGGTCATGATCTCGGGGTCCTGGGATCGAGCCCCAAATCAGGCTCCTCACTCAGTGGAAAATCTCCTTGTCTCCCTCTCCCTTTGCCCCTCCCCTTGCTCACTCTTTCAAATAAATAAATACATCTCTTTTTAAAATGTACATTTGGGGCACCTCGGTAGCTCAGTGGGTTAAAGCCTCTGCCTTCAGCTCAGGTCCTGAACCCAGGGTCCTGGGATCGAGCCCCGCATGGGGCTCTCCGCTCATCAGGGAGCTTGCTTCCCCCCTCTCTCTGCCTGCCTCTCTGCCTATTTGTGATCTCTGTCTGTCAAATAAATAAATAAAATCTTTTTTAAAATGTACATTTAACTTTCTGAGTAATTGTCAAACAATTTTCTACAGTTGTATGTTTCATCTTATAATCCTACGCTGTGCATGAAGCTCCAATTTCTCTACTTCTTCACCAACATTTGCTATTGTCTGTCTTTGTTATTATCATTATCCTAATTGCTGTAGCAATATCTCATTGTAGTTTTAATTTGCATTTAACTTGCAACTTAATGATGCTGATCATCTTTTCGTGTTTTATTGGCCATTTTTGTATCTTCTTTGTAGAAATGTTTATTCAAATCCTTTATTCATTTTTTAATTAGGCTGTCATTTATTATTGAGTTGCCAGTTCTTTATTATTCTGGATGGGAAACCTTTTTCAGACATAGGTTTGCCAACATTGTCTCCCATTCTGTGAGGTTTTTTTCTTTTTTAAATATTTTACTGTAAATGTTTGCTGTACCACTGAGTATGTTTTCAGGTTCAAGCTACAAACAACTCAAATTCAACTGACTTAAACAATAAAAAATATATATATTATTGCACATAAGAAGTCCAAAGGTCAGAGAGTTCTGAACTGGTTAATCCAACAGATCACCCATACCATCAAATGTTGGAAGAGAGTCAGATTTATTCTTGACTAGCTTTTCCTATGGTCACAAGATACCTGTCACTGCTTTGTACATCATATGCAGATCCACCAAATTACACCAGTATAAACAGAGTACATTTCTTCTTATATTGAAAAGGAATATTTTCTCAGAAGCTCCCCAGAAATGAATTGCATACACACCCTCAAACTAATCACTGGCAGAGAAATAAAGAACACTATCATTGGCTTAAGCTAATACAGATTTTTGCCTAGGATAACTAGAAGAATGGTAGACAACCAAACATTAGTATTTTAGCTATAAGAACACATACTAAGATTCTGATTCCAAAGCACGTATATCTATACACTGTTGTTTAGTTTTGTCACCTTGCTTTAAAATTCATATAAGTGAAATGATATAGTATGTACATTTTGTATCTGGCTTACTATACGCCATACAACATGCATGGAATTCAACTATGTTATTGTATACAGCTGTAGTTCATTTGTTTTAATTCCTTTATAGTTTTCCTTCATAGTAATATGCCACAATACATTTATTCATTTTACCATTGAACATTTAGATTGTTTCTAGGATTTGGCTGCTATAAAAACTGTTACTGCTGTAAATTTTTGCTAAATGATTCTTGTTGTATATGTGAACACATACTTATCATGTATATACCCAGGCATTAAAGTTTTTTCATAGAACATGTATATCTTCAACTTTAGGAAATAATGCCAAAGAGTTTCCCAAGCTGTTGAATGAATTTACAATATCTTCATCTGTGAAGAACAGCTCTTTTTGGTCCACATCCCCACTAACAGTTTAAATAATCAAGGTATTAATTTATAGCCATTCAGCAGATGTATGGTCGTAACCAAATGTACCTCACATTCAAATTCCTATATTAGTAGTAAGACTGAAGATATTTTCATTTGTTTTCTTGGCCACTTTAATATCAATGCCCAAATATCTTTTAATTATTTTGTCCATTATCCCATTGGGTTGTTATTTTCTCAGCAATCTGTAGGGTTTTAATATAAATTCTGTATGCAAATGCTTTATTACATGTCTTAAAACCATCTTCTACCCAATGGCTTGCCCTCTTACCTCCTTTATGATATCATTTTATAAAAAGAAATTTTTAATGTCAACAGTCCAATTCATCAAACTTTGTTTTAATTTGGGCTTTTTGTGTTCCTTTGTCACCTAAAGTTCATAAAGATATTCTCTGAATATTTTCTTCAAAATGCTTTCTGTATCTTCCAAAAGTTTTATTATTTTTCCTGTCAAATTTAGATTGTAAATCTCTACCTGGTATTCATTTTCATGAAACTGGGGACAACTTATTTAAATTTGTTTTTACCATATAATATATCTAATTGACCCAACAACCTTTCTTGGAAAAAAAAATTTTTTTCTCAATGATTTACAGTGCTCTTTTGTCATAAATCTAGTGTATACCCTAGGCTATCTACTCTGTTCCATTGCTCAATTTGTCTCTCTTGGCACAAATAATATACTGTTCTAATTAATGAGAATTTATGATGTCTTCATATATGGTAGAGAAGATGTCTACATTTTCTTATTTTCAAGGACTATCTTGAATATTCTTGATCCTTTGAACTTCCATATATATTTTAGGATAATCTATTCAAGTACACATACATGCATATTTAGTGAGAATTTTCAGTAAGACTGTAGTGATTCTAGAGGTCAATTTAGGGAGAGCTGACATATTTACAAAATTAAATCTTTCTACAACTTTGTAATATTTTGAAATCAGGAAATGGGATCCCTCCGGCTTTGTTTTTTTCTCCCAAAGTTGTTTTGGCTCTTCAAAGTCTTTTGTGGTTCCATATAAAGAAAAATAATTGACATAGAGTAAAAAAAAAAAAAAAAAAAAGGAAGAAAGAAAGAAAAGAAAAGAAAAAAATCAATGTAATCAAAAGCTGGTTCTTTGCAAATATAAACAAAATGTGTAGCCCCTTAGCCAGACTCATCAAGGAAAAAAAGAGAAAGGATACAAATAAATAAACTCAGAAATAAAAATGAGATTTAACAACTGACATCATAGAAATACAAAGGATTATAAGGGAATACTATGAAAAAATACATGCCAACAAATTGGAGAACTTGGAAGAAACTGATAATAAATTCCTTAAAGAATATAATCTTTAATAAATAGCAGAAAGAGAAATTAAGAAAATAACCTCATTTGCAATTACACCAAAAAGAATAAAATACCTAGAAATAAACTTAACCAAGGAGGTGAAAGATCTGTGTTCTGAAAACTATAAAACATTGATGAAATAAATTAAAGACTACACAAACAAATGTAAAGATATTCCATGCTTATGGATTGGAAGAATTAATACTGTTAAAATGTCCATACCACCCAAGGCAATCTGCAGATTCAATGGAATCCCTATCAAAATACCAATAGCATTTCACAGAAATAATCCTAAAATGTATGGAACCACCAAAAAACCCAAATAGCCAAAGCAATCTTGAGAAAGAAAAATAAAGCTAGAAATATCACAGTTCTGGATTTCAAGATATACTACAAAACTGTGGTAATCAAAACAGTATGGTACTGGCACAAAATAGACACATAGATCAATGGAACAGAATAGAGAGCCTAGAAATAAACCCACATTTATATGGTCCACTAAATTGTGACAAAAAAGACATGAATACACAATAGGGAAGAGACAGTCTGTTCAATAAATGCTGCTAAGAAAACTAGACAACTACATACAAAAGAATGAAACTACCACTTTCTAACACCACACACAAAAATAAACTCAAAACAGATTAAGGACCTAACTGTGAGAACTGAAACCACAAAAATCCTACAAAGGAGCACATGCAGTAATTTATTTTACATCATCCATAGCAACATGTTTCTAGATTTGTTTCTTAAAGCAAGGGAAACAAAAGCAAAAATAAATTATTGGAACTACATCAAAATAAAAAGCTTTTGCAAAGTAAAGAAGGCTATCAATAAAATAAAAAGGCAACCTGCTGAATAGAAGATATTTGCAAAATGGTATATCTGATAAAGAGTTAATTTGCAAAATATATAAAGAACCTATACAACTCAACACCAAAATAATAAATAATCCAATCAAAAATGGGCAGAGGGCTTGAACAGACATTTTTCCAAAGAAGACATAAAAATGGCCCACAGACACATGAAAAGATGCTCCATAGCACTAATCATCAGGAAAATGTAAATCAAGACCACAATGAAATATCACCTTATGATATCTGTCAGAATGGCTAAAATCAAAAAGAGAAGAAATAACAAATATTGACAAGGATTTGGAGAAAAAGAAACCCTTATATGCTATTGGTAGAAATGAAAATTGGTACAACCACTGTGGAAAACAGTATGTAGGGTCCTCCAAAAAGAGAAAAATAGAATTTTTCTATTTTCTAAAAATAGAATTACTAAATCATCTAGTAATTCTACTTCTGGGTATTTATCCAGAGAAAATGAAAACACTAATTTAAAAACATATATGCACCCCTATGTGTATTGCAGCATTACTTACAACAGCCAAGATACAGAAGGAACCTAAGGGTCCATCAATAGATGAATGGACAAAGAAAATGTCATATATACACACATATAAAACACACACACATGGAATATTACATAGCTATAAAAAAGGATGAGATCTTGCCATTTGCAACAACATGGATGGACCTAGAGGTTATTACGCCAAGTGAAATAAGTCAGCCTGAAAAAGATAAATATTGTGATTTCATTCATATGTAGAATCTAAAAAATAAAACAAATGAATAAACAAACAAAAAGTAGTATCAGTTCTATAAATACCAAGAACAAACTGATGGTTGCCAGAGAGAAGGGGAATGGGAGGATAGACAAAAATGGGTGAAGAGAAGTGGGAGATACAGATTTCAAGTTATGGAACGAAAAAGTGTAATAATAGAAGACACAGCATAGGGGACAGTCAATGATATTGTAATAGCATTGTGTAGTAACAGATGGTAGCTACACTGTGGTGAGCATAACGTAATGTATAGAGATGTTGCATCACTATGCTGTACACCTGAAACATGTAGCATTGTGTGTCCACTATCCCCAAAACAATTAAAAAAAGAAAACAGAAATACTTCAAGTGAACAAGCTCACTTTATAACCATGGAACTAAAAAGAGAAACAAACTAAGGTTAAAATCAGCTGAAGCAAGGAAATAACAAAGATTAAAGTGAAAATAAATGAAATAGATACCAGGAGAAAATAGAAAAAGATCAGTGAAATGAAGAGCTGTTTTTCGGAAAATATAAAATATACAGTCCTTTACCTAGACTATCTAAAGGGGGAAAAGTGATGGGTTTCAAATGAATAAAATAAAAAATGAAAAAGCAGACATTAAAACTGATACCATAAAAATATTTAGAGCATAAGAGATTACCATGAACAATTATATGCCAATAAATTGGATAACCAAGAAAAAAATGGATAAATATCTAGAAACATACAACCTACAAAGACTGAATCAGGAAGAAATAGAAAATCTGAACAGATCAATAATAAATAAAAGATTGAATCAGTAATTAAAAACCTTCTTACACAAAGAACCCCAAGACCAAACAGTTTCACTGGTGAGTTCTACCAAATATTTTAAGAAAAATTAACACCAGTTTTCCCCAAATGTCAAAAAAATTGAAGAGGAGGGAACACTTCAAAGCTCATTTTATCTGGCCAGAATTTATGCTGACATGAAAGCCAGACAAAGAACACTACAAAAAATAATAAAACCATGAACCAATATTTATGATGAATATAATGAAAAATTGCCAACAAAATATTAGCAAACAGAATTAAACAACATATTAAAAGTATGATACAACATGATCAATTGGGATTTAACCCTAAAATGCAAATATGGTTCAACATATCCAAATCAACAAGTGTAATATACTAAATTAATACAATAAAAAAAATCATATGATATTCTCAATAGATGAAGAAAAATCATTTGACAAAGTACAATGTGTATTAATGATTTTTAAAAATCCTCAAAAAATTTGGTATAGTAGGAACATACCTCAAAAATATAGACCTCATATGACAAAACCACAACAAACCATATTCAACTATAAATGTTTGAAAACTTTTCCTCTAAGATCAGGAAAAAGACAAGAGTTTCCACTCTCACCACACTTATTCAACATAGTTTTGGAAATCCTAACTAAAGCAATTACGAAAGACTAAGAAATACAAGGCATCCAAATTAGAACAGATTAAGTGAAAGTGTCTTTATTTGCAGATTATGTAATCATACATAACAAAACATTACCTAGCTAGAAAACTGTTGGAATTAATCAACAAATTCAATAAAGATTCAGGATATAAAATCAACCTATAGAAATCAGTTTCATCTCTACATACTAACAACTAAATATCAGAAAAAATAAAGAAGATTAATTATCTCACTCACTATACCATAAAAAAACAAGAAAATGTAAGTTGGGTTCAAAATGATGGCAGAGGAAGATCCTGAATTCACTCCGTATCAAGGCTACAACAACCATATATAGACAAATTTCCTCTGAAAAAGACCAGGAAACTAGATGAACACAACATCTATAGCAAAGGACAAAAAGACAGCATGAGGATGAGTAGGAGAGGCAGAGACACCATCTTGCCAAGAAAGCCCCACACCAGGTGTGGTGATCCACATTTGAGGGAAATCTCAAAAATGTGGAAATTTTCCCTTAAGAAGTAAGGAATGTGTTCTCCACATCAGGCACCACAACCCTTAGATGCTTCACAAACCTTCTATATTATGGGCTTTGAAAAACAATGGGGATTATTTTCAGGAAAACCACAGAACTGTAGGGAATAAGAACCCACTCTTAAAGGGCCTGTTGGCAGACTCACTCTGGGACCCAGTGCAAAAACACCAATTTGAAAAGAGCCTAGACCATATGTGAAGAAAACCTACTTGTTAATCTTGAAATACCTGCCAGAAAAGAAGGCAACCATTGGGACTTTTCCAGGGATGCAGACACTAGCCAGTGCTATATTTGTGACCTCATACTAACTTGCTAAGGATGGCACTGACAGGTGACATTTTGAAACTATCTCTCTAACCTTTTAGAGACAGTGAGAAGGCCCAGCTGAGAACCCCATCAGTCCCTCAGAATAATTGTGCATCACTGTTGGGTCAGGCAACAGCTCAGCCAGTGCCCATGTCACAGCAGAGCCATGTGTCACAGTCAGGCCAACCCCCACAGTGCAGCCATGTGTATCAGCCGCACCCATCCTTTCACCACAAATATACCACAGCATAGCAAACAGATGTGTACAGCACACATAGGAAACACTCTTGAGCATGCAACTCCCACAGTCAGAGGGGACTGCATTCCAGGGCTCCAGGTGATATAGCCTACAAAGACTGTTCCTTTAGGACTGAGAAAGGTATTTAATTAACCTATTAATAGAACCAACACAGAATCAGGAAATATGAGAAGACAGAGAATTACATTCCAAATGATAGAACAAAACACTTTAAAAAAAAAAAGGAACAGAATAGGGACTCCAGAAATAGACACTAACTCTATGGTCAATTAATCTTTGACAAATCCAGAAAAAATATCCAATGAAAAAAAGACAGTCTCTTCAATAAATGGTGTTGGAAAAATTGGAAAGAAGAATGAAACTGAACCATTCCCTTATACATACCAAAAGATAAACTAGAAATGGATGAAAGACCTCAATGGCAGACAGGAATCCATCAAAATCCTAGAGGAGAACATAGGCAGTAACCTCTTTGACATTAGCCACAGCAACTTCTTTTAAGACATGTCTCCAAAGGCAAGGGATACAAAAAAAAAATTAATTTGGGGACCTTATCAAGATAAACACTTCTGCACAGCAAAGAAACAGTCAACAAAACTAAGAGGCAACCCACAGAATGGGATAAGATACTTACAAATGAGATTACAGATAAAGGGCTAATATCCAAGATTTATAGAGAACTGCTCAAACTCAACATTCAAGGAACAAATAATGCAGTAAAAAAATGGAAAGTTAGCCAAACTATGGAAAGAACTTAGATGTCCATCAACAGATGAATGGATAAAGATGTGGTATATATACACAATGGAATACTATGTAGCCATCAAAAGAAATGAAATCTTGCCATTTGCGATGACGTGGATAGAACTAGAGGGTATCATGCTTAGCGAAATAAGTCAAGTGGAGAAAGACAACGATCATATGATCTCCCTGATATGAGGAAGTGGTGATGCAACATGGGGGGTTAAGGGGGTAGGAGAAGAATAAATGAAATAAGATGGGATTGGGAGGGAGACAAATCATAAGTGACTCTTAATCTCACAAAACAAACTGAGGGTTGCTGGGGGGAGGGGGCTTGGGAGAAGGGGGTGTGGTTATGGACATTGGGGAGGGTATGTGCTATGGTGAGTGCTGTGAAGTGTGTAAACCTGGCGATTCACAGACCTGTAACCCTGGGGATAAAAATATATTATATGTTTATAAAAAATAAAAAATTTTTTAAAAATTGGCAGAAGATATGAACAAACACTTCTCCAAAGAAGACATATAAATAGATAACAGACACATGAAAAAATACTCAACACCACTAGCCATCAAGGAAATACAAGTCAAAACCATAATGAGATACCACCTTACACCGGTTAGAACGGCAAAAACTAAGAAAACAGGAAATAACAAATGTTGGTGAAGATGTGGAGAAAGGGGAACCCTCTTAAAGTTTTGGTAGGAATGCAAGCTGGTACAGCCACTCTGGAAAACAGTATGGAGTTTCCTCAAGAAGTTAAAAATAGAACTACCCTAGGACCCAGCAATTACACTACTAGATATTTACCCCAAAGATACAAATGTAGTGAAAAGAAGAGGCACATGCACCCCAGTGTTCATAGCAGCATCCACAATAGCCAAACTGTAGAAGCAGCCAAGATGCCCTTCAACAGATGAATGGATAAAGAAAATGAGGTTCATATATACAATGGAATATTATTCAACCATCAGAAAGGATGACTACCCACCATTTGCATAGACATACATGGAACTAGAGAGGATTATGCTAAATGAAGTAAGTAAAGAAGAGAAAGACAATCATCATATGGTTTCACTCATGTGGAACATAAGCAATAGCACAGAGGACCAGAGGGGAAGGGAGGGAAATCTGAAAGGGGAGAAATTATAGAGGAAGATGAACCATGAGAGACTATGGACCTCAGTAAATGAACTGAGGGTCTCAGAAAGGAGAGGCATAACAGGGTGGTGGGTATTAAGGAGGGCACATGTTGTGATGTGTACTGGGTGTTATACATAACTAATGAATCACTGAATACTACATCAAAAACAATTATGTACTATATAGTGGCTAACTAAACATAATAATAACAATAAATAAATAAATAAATAAATAGAAATCTACCTGGTAAAAATTTGAAAGTAATGGTAATAATGATGCTCGATGCATAAGAAAGGAATGGATAGGGGCACCTGGGTGGCTCAGTGGGTGAAAGCCTCTGCCTTTGGCTCAGGTCATGATCTCAGGGTCCTGGAATTGAGCCCCACATCAGGCTCCCTGCTCAGCAGGGAACCTCCTTCCCCCTCTCTTTCTCTACCTACCTCTCTGCTTACTTGTGATCTCTGTCAAATAAATAAATAGATAAAATGATTTTTAAAAAAAAAAGGAGAGGAATGGATAAGCATAGTGAGATCCTCAACGAAGAGGTAAAAAGTATAAGAAAGTTTCAAACAGAAGTTACAGAGATGAAGAATACAATAATTGAACTGAAAAATACACTAAGGTAATCAACAACAGACTGGGTGAAGCTGAAAATCAGATCAATGAGCTAGAAGACAGGCAATAGAACTCATCCAAACAGAGCATCAAAAAGAAAATAAATTAATGAAGATAGCTTAAGGAACCTTTGGAACATGAAGTGTAATAACATTTGCATTATAAGGGACCAGGCAGAGAAGAAAGGGCAAAAAAACTTATTTAAAGAAATAATGGCAGAAAACTTCCTTAATCTGAAGAAAGAAATGAACATACAGATTCCAGAAATTTCCAAATAAGATAAACCCAAAGAGATCACACCAAGACATGTTATAATTAAAATAGTAAAAGTTTAAATTAGAAAAAAAGAATCATAAAAGCAGCAACAACTTATTATATACAAAGGAAACCTCATAAGACTATTCCCAAACATTCCAGCAAAAACTTTGTAAGCCAGAAGAGACTGGCACAACTATTCAAAGTGCTGGAGGAAAAATATTCCAACCAAGAATTCCCTACATATTAAGATTATATTTCAGAATTGAAAGAGAGATAAAGAACTTCACAGACAAGCAAAAACAAAAGGGGTCCCTCACCACTAAACCATACTTCCAAGATATGTTAAAGGTTCCTCTTCAAGTGGAAAGAGAAAGGCCATAATGAGAACAAAATTATGAATAGAAAAAATTTCACTGGTTAAAGTAAATATATAGTAAAGGTAGTAAATCCATCATTTATAAAGCTAGTATGAATATTAAAAAACAAAAGTAGTAATCAGTAATATCTACAATAATTGCATAAGGGACATACAAAATGAAAAGACATAAAATATGACATCTTATACAAAAACATGGAGAGGGGAGTAAAAATGCAGTTCTTTTAGAATATATTTGAATTTAAGCAACCACCAACTTTAAATAGACTGCTATATACATAGAATGTTATATATGAATCTCGAGGTAAACACAAACCAAAAACTTATAATAGATACAAAAAAATAAATAAATAAATAAAGAGAAGGGAAATCAAACATAACACTACAAAAGTCATTAAGTAACAAAAAAAAAGAGCAACAGAAGAAAAAAGGGATGGAAAGCTACAAAACAACGAGAAAGCAATTAATAAAATGACAGTAAGTACATACTTATAATAATTATTTCAAATGTAAATGGACTAAATGCTCCAATCAAAAGACATAGGGTCTAAATGGATTTTTTTAAAAAGAAAAAAAAAGATCCATCTACATGCTGCCTAAAAGAGACTCCCTCCAGACTGAAAGATACATACAGACTAAAACGAAAGGTTGAAAAAACTTTCTACAGCAGTCATCCCTGGTCCAGCAAGTGAACAGAATTTTCATTCCAATATTCAAGCATATTTAAAGCTGATTATTGGAAGATTTATTGTTCTTCCTGTAAATGTTTGTCAGAATCTGAAATTATTGAAAGAATTTAAACAGTTTTTTAACCTTCAAAGCAAATCATCATGTTAGAGTTGCATGCCTGGAATTTTCTTCTACTTCTTTCATTGCGACCACCTTTCCAAGACAGTAAGAACATTTTTTTTTAATTTTTAATTTTTTATAAACATATATTTTTATCCCCAGGGGTACAGGTCTGTGAATCACCAGGTTTACACACGTCACAGCTCTCACCAAAGCACATACCCTCCCCAATGTCCATAATCCCACCCCCTTCTCCCAAACTCCCTCCCCCCAGCAACCCTCAGTTTGTTTTGTGAGATTAAGAGTCACTTATGGTTTGTCTCCCTCCCAATCCCATCTTGTTTCATTGATTCTTCTCCTACCCACTTAAGCCCCCATGTTGCATCACCACTTCCTCATATCAGGGAGATCATATGATAGTTGTCTTTCTACTGTTTGACTTATTTCACTAAGCATGATACCCTCTAGTTCCATCCATGTTGTCGCAAATGGCAAGATTCCATTTCTTTTGATGGCTGCATAGTATGCCATTGTGTATATATACCACATCTTCTTGATCCATTCATCTGTTGATGGACATCTAGGTTCTTTCCATAGTTTGGCTATTGTGGACATTGCGGCTATAAACATTTGGGTGCACGTGCCCCTTCGGTTCATTACGTTTGTATCTTTAGGGTAGATACCCAGTAGTGCAATTGCTGGGTCATAGGGTAGTTCTATTTTCAGCACTTTGAGGAACATCCATGCTGTTTTCAAGTGTGGTTGCACCAGCTTGCATTCCCACCAACAGTGTAGGAGGGTTCCCCTTTCTCTGAATCCTTGCCATCATCTGTCATTTCCTGACTTGTTAATTTTAGCCATTCTGACTGGTGTGAGGTGATATCTCATTGTGGTTTTGATTTGTATTTCCCTGATGCCGAGTGATGTGAAGCACTTTTTCATGTGTCTATTGGCCATCTGGATGTCTTCTTTGCAGAAATGTCTGTTCATGTCCTCTGCCCATTTCTTGATTGGATTATTTGTTCTTTGGGTGTCGAGTTTGCTAAGTTCTTTATAGATTTTGGACACTAGCCCTTTATCTGATATGTCGTTTGCAAATATCTTCTCCCATTCTGTCAGTTCTCTTTTGATTTTGTTAACTGTTTCCTTTGCTGTGCAAAAGCTTTTGATCTTGATGAAATTCCGATAGTTCATTTTTGTCCTTGCTTCCCTTGCCTTTGGCGATGTTCTAGGAAGATCTTGATGCAGCTGAGGTCGAAGAGGTTGCTGTCTGTGTTCTCCTCAAGGATTTTGATGGATTCCTTTTTCACATTGAGGTCCTTCATCCATTTTGAGTCTATTTTCATGCATGGTGTAAGGAAATGGTCCAATTTCATTTTTCTGCATGTGGTTGTCCAATTTTCCCAACACCATTTATTGAAGAGGCTGTCTTTTTTCCATTGGACATTCTTTCCTGCTTTGTCGAAGATCAGTTGACCATAGAGTTGAAGGTTTATTTCTGGGCTCTCTATTCTGCTCCATTGATCTACGTGTCTGCTTTTGTGCCAGTACCATGCTGTCTTGATGATGACAGTTTGTAATAGAGCTTGAAGTCTGGAATTGTGATGCCACCAATGTTGGCTTTCTTTTTCAATATCCCTTTGGCTATTCAAGGTCTTTTCTGGTTCCATATAAATTTTAGGATTATTTGTTCCATTTCTTTGAAAAAAATGGATGGTATTTTAATAGGAATTGCATTAAATGTGTAGATTGCTTTAGGTAGCATAGACAATTTCACAATATTTATTCTTCCAATCCAGGAGCATGGAACATTTTTCCATTTCCTTGTGTCTTCCTCAATTTCTTTCATGAGTACTTTATAGTTTTCTGAGTATAGATTCTGTGCCTCTTTGGTTAGGTTTATTCCTAGGTATCTTATGGTTTGGGGTGCAATTGTAAATGGGATTGACTCCTTAATTTCTCTTTCTTCTGTCTTGCTGTTGGTGTAGAGAAATGCAACTGATTTCTGTGCATTGATTTTATATCCTGACACTTTACTGAATTCTGTATAAGTTCTAGCAGTTTTGGAGTGGAGTCTTTTGGGTTTTCCACATATAGTATCATATCATCTGCGAAGAGTGATAATTTGACTTCTTCTTTGCTGATTTGGATGCCTTTAATTTCCTTTTGTTGTCTGATTGCTGAGGCTAGGACCTCTAGTACTATGTTGAATAGCAGTGGTGACAATGGACATCCCTGCCGTGTTCCTGACCTTAGCGGAAAAGCTTTCAGTTTTTCTCCATTGAGAATGATATTTGCGGTGGGTTTTTCATAGATGGCTTTGATGATATTCAGGTATGTGCCCTCTATCCCTACACTTTGAAGAGTTTTGATCAGGAAAGGATGCTGTACTTTGTCAAATGCTTTTTCAGCATCTATTGAGAGTATCATATGGTTCTTGTTCTTTCTTTCATTGATGTGTTGTATCACATTGACTGATTTGCGGATCTTGAACCAACTTTGCAGCCCTGGAATAAACCCCACTTGGTCGTGGTGAATAATCCTTTTAATGTACTGTTGAATCCTATTGGCTAGTATTTTGTTGAGTATTTTTGCATCTGTGTTCATCAAGGATATTGGTCTATAGCTCTCTTTTTTGATGGGATCCTTGTCTGGTTTTGGGATCAAGGTGATGCTGGCCTCATAAAAGGAGTTTGGAAATTTTCCTTCCATTGCTATTTTTTGGAACAGTTTCAGGAGAATAGGAATTAGTTCTTCTTTAAATGTTTGGTAGAATTCCCCCGGGAAGCCATCTGGCCCTGGGCTTTTGTTTGTTTGGAGATTTTTAATGACTGTTTCAATCTCCTTACTGGTTATGGGTCTGTTCAGGCTTTCTATTTCTTCCTGGTTCAGTTGTGGTAGTTTATATGTTTCTAGGAATGCATCCATTTCTTCCAGATTGTCAAATTTATTGCCGTAGAGTTGCTCATAGTATGTTCTTATAATAGTTTGTATTTCTTTGCTGTTAGTTGTGATCTCTCCTCTTTCGTTCATGATTTTATTTATTTGGGTCCTTTCTCTTTTCTTTTTGATAAGTCTGGCCAGGGGTTTATCAATTTTATTAATTCTTTCAAAGAACCAGCTCCTAGTTTCGTTGATTTGTTCTATTGTTTTTTTGGTTTCTATTTCATTGATTTCTGCTCTGATCTTTATGATTTCTCTTCTCCTGCTGGGCTTAGGGTTTCTTTCTTGTTCTTTCTCCAGCTCGTTTAGGTGTAGGGTTAGGTTGTGTACCTGAGACCTTTCTTGTTTCTTGAGAAAGGCTTGAACCGCTATATATTTTCCTCTCAGGACGGCCTTTGTTGTGTCCCACAGATTTTGAACCGTTGTATTTTCATTATCACTTGTTTCCATGATTTTTTTCAATTCTTCTTTAATTTCCCGGTTGACCCATTCATTCTTTAGAAGGATGCTGTTTAGTCTCCATGTATTTGGGTTCTTTTCAAACTACCTTTTGTGGTTGAGTTCTAGCTTTAGAGCATTGTGGTCTGAAAATATGCAGGGAATGATCCCAATCTTTGGATACCGGTTGAGTCCTGATTTAGGACCGAGGATGTGATCTATTCTGGAGAATGTTCCTTGTGCACTAGAGAAGAATGTGTATTCTGTTGCTTTGGGATGAAATGTTCTGAATATATCTGTGATGTCCATCTGTCCAGTGTGTCGTTTAAGGCCTTTATTTCCTTGCTGATCTTTTGCTTGGATCTGTCCATTTCAGTGAGGGGAGTGTTAAAGTCCCCTACTATTATTGTATTATTGTTGATGTGTTTCTTTGATTTTGTTATTAATTGGTTTATATAGTTGGCTGCTCCCACGTTGGGGGCATAGATATTTAAAATTGTTAGATCTTCTTGTTGGACAGACCCTTTTAGTATGATATAGTGTCCTTCCTCATCTCTTATTATAGTCTTTGGCTTAAAATCTAATTGATCTGATATAAGGATTGCCACTCCTGCTTTCTTCTGATGTCCATTAGCATGGTCAATTCTTTTCCACCCCCTCACTTTAAATTTGAGGTGTCTTCGGGCTTAAAATGAGTTTCTTGGAGGCAACATATAGATGGGTTTTGTTTTTTTATCCATTCTGATACCCTGTGTCTTTTGACAGGGGCATTTAGCCCATTAACATTCAGGGTAACTATTGAAAGATATGAATTTAGTGCCATTGTATTGCCTGTAAGGTGACTGTTACTGTATATGGTCTCTGTTCCTTACTGATCTACCACTTGTAGGCTCTCTCTTTGCTTAGAGGACCCCTTTCAAGATGTCCTGTAGAGCTGGTTTGGTGTTTGCAAATTCTTTCAGTTTTTGTTTTTCCTGGAAGCTTTTAATCTCTCCTTATATTTTCAATGATAGCCTAGCTGGATATAGTATTCCCGGCTGCATGTTTTTCTCCTTAGTGCTCTGAAAATATCATGCCAGCTCTTTCTGGCCTGCCAGGTCTCTGTGGATAAGTCAGCTGCCAATCTAATATTTTTACCATTGTATGTTACAGACTTCTTTTCCCGGGCTGCTTTCAGGATTTTCTCTTCGTCACTGAGACTTGTAAATTTTACTATTAGGTGACGGGTTGTGGGCCTATTCTTATTGATTTTGAGGGGCATTCTCTGAACCTCCTGAATTTTGATGCTCGTTCCCTTTGCCATATTGGGGAAATTCTCCCCAATAATTCTCTCCAGTATACCTTCTGCTCCCCTCTCTCTTTTTTCTTTTTCTGGAATCCCAATTATTCTAATGTTGTTTTGTCTTATGGTGTCACTTATCTCTCGAATTCTCCCCTCATGGTCCAGTAACTGTTTGTCCCTCTTTTGCTCAGCTTCTTTATTCTTTGTCATTTGGTATTCTATATCACTAATTCTTTCTTCTGCCTCATTTATCCTAGCAGTGAGAGCCTCCATTTTTGATTGCACCTCATTAATAGCTTTTTTGATTTCAACTTGGTTAGATTTTAGTTCTTTTATTTCTCCAGAAAGGGCTTTTATATCTCTCGAGAGGGTTTCTCTAATATCTTCCATGCCTTTTTCGAGCCCGGCTAGAACCTTGAGAATTGTCCTTCTGAACTCTAGATCTGATATATTACCAATGTCTGTATTGATTAGGTCCCTAGCCTTCGGTACTGCCTCTTGTTCTTTTTTTTGTGTTGAATTTTTCCGTCTTGTCATTTTGTCCAGGTAAGAGTATATGAAGGAGCAAGGAAAATACTAAAAGGGTGGCAACAACCCCAGGAAAATATGCTTTAACCAAATTAGAAGAGATCCCAAATCGTGAGTGGGGAGAAAGGGGATAAAAAGAGGTTCAAAAAGAAAGAAAAAGAAAAGAAAAGAATTTTTAAAAAAAAGAAAACAAATAAGAAAAATATAAAAAAGAAAAAATATATATATTAGATAAACTGGTTAAAAAACGTTAAAAAAGAAAAAGTTAAAAGTTAAAAAAAAATTTTACCAGAAAGCGAGAAAAAAAACAAAAAATGAAAAAGAAAAAAATTAAATTAACTGCAAGACTAAAAAAAATCACAGGGAAAAAGCCATGAGTTCCGTGCTTTGCTTTCTCCTCCTCTGGAATTCTGCTGCTCTCCTTGGTATTGAAACCGCACTCCTTGGTAGGTGAACTTGGTATCGGCTGGATTTCTTGTTGATCTTCTGGGTGAGGGGCCTGTTGTAGTGATTCTCAAGTGTCTTTGCCCCAGGCGGAACTGCACCGCCCTTAGCAGGGGCCGGGGTGAGTAATCCGCTCGGGTTTGCTTTCAGGAGCTTTTGTTCCCTGAGCGCATTCCGTAGAGTTCGGAGGACGGGAATACAAATGGTGGCCTCCTGGTCTCCCGCCCAGGTAACCCCGAGCTGCGAGCTTACTGTCGGCTCTGTCTCTATAGCCGGCTTTCCCGTTCCAATACCCACAAGCTCTGCGACACTCAGACACCCCCGATCCTTCTGTGACCCTGCGGGACCTGAGGCCACACTGACCCCACGTGGGCTTCGCTCCGGTTTAGCCTCTGGAGCGATGTCCCTCAGCGGAACAGACTTTTAAAAGTCCTGATTTTGTGCGCCATTGCTCTGCCGCTTGCCAGGAGCCAGCCCCTCCCCCCGGGGTCTATCTTCCCCGTCGCTTTGGATTCACTTCTCCGCCGGTCCTACCTTTCAGAAAGTGGTTGTTTTTCTGTTTCCAGAATTGCTGTTGTTCTTCTCTTCGATCTGCCGATGGATTTGCAGGTGTTTGCAATCTTTAGATAAGCTATCTATCTGATCTCCGGCTAGCTGAAGTAGTCTCAGCCTGCTACTTCTCCGCCATCTTGACTCCTCCCCAGTAAGAACTTTTTATTCACTCTAAACTTCAGTGTCCATAAACATGGCAAGCATATAATCTCTATTTGTGAAACAGGTGAATTAATCATAACATACTTCATCATCAAATACTTGCTAAAAGCCTAAGCTTTTAATTCTTTTACATATAGTATTTGAGAGTTAAAACTCCAGGGATTTAAAAAAAAAAAAAAAAAAAAACAGACTTAAGGGTACTCTCACACTACTGTGAATTTTACATCTCGGAGCACTAACAGGTTTTCTTATTGATGACTGGGAAGAAAAATCCTTTCATATTTCCAGTGGAAGGAGACAAGAGTAGTCAATTTGAAATATACTGAGAGCAATCTGTTCTTCTTAATGAAACCTGACCTCAAAAAATAAAGAGAAATAATATCTTAAAAATGTATTCCATAAATTCACTCCAACAGCTCATACAAATTTCAGCAATCAGTCCACTGAAAAAATACATATGTAAATTGCATCACTTGGGTTTCTGAAAAGCTCTTTTAAAACATTAAGCTCTTAACTCTAATTCCAAATTCAATATAAACAATTTAAAATTGCCATGGAGACTTTCTTTTGGCTTCTGGTTTATTGTTTAAGGAGCTTAGAACCATCACTGCCATTTTCATAGCAAGAAAAAAAGCTGAACAAACTGAAAAGCAGCAACTCTTCTTAGATCCTCAAAGAAGTGAAGTCACAGGGCAAACTGCAACCCCCAAAATTAGACAGAGAGGTGGATACAGGGAGACTCAAAACTTCCCAGAATACAGCCCCAGGTGCAATATCCATGAGAATCAATACAAGGGTAACTGACAAATTGTAGGAAGCTCAAGACAAACTTGAGAGTTAAAACTCCAGGGATTTAAAAAAAAAAAAAAAAAAAAAAACAGACTTAAGGGTACTCTCACACTACTGTGAACTTTACATCTCAGAGCACTAACAGGTTTTCTTATTGATGACTGGGAAGAAAAATCCTTTCATATTTCCAGTGGAAGGAGACAAGAGTAGTCAATTTGAAATATACTGAGAGCAATCTGTTCTTCTTAATGAAACCTGACCTCAAAAGAAACTATTTCGGCAGAACCTAACCACTTGGGGTCTTACCAGGGTCTCAGTAACCAGGTGAAAGTGAAACACCGAACTCTAACCCAATCTACCCTTCCACGTCAGGAAAGGAAAATAGCCAACTAGTCTTTTCAAGACGTTTTGTCTCACCGAAGTTGGGGAAAGGGGGCTGAGAAATAGTTTGTGAAGTTCATGGCCCTTTGAGGGGCATAGGCTCACTAAAAGACTGATATCTAAACATAGGACTAGAAAATGATTTCCCCACACCAAAATATCATAATAGGGGACTACAACTAAAAGAACTGCATGCCTCAGATCTTATTCAAGAGGTCATCTCAAGGGAAATCCAAAGGCAACAGAGAAATACAAAAGCAAAGAAATCTTGGGAAATTTTAACTTCTAGAAGCATTTCATTGCAAATGGTTTTTCATTTTGTATATTATTACACAAAACAATCACATCTCTGAGAACAACTTATTAAGAAACATAACCAGGAACAGTTTTGTCTTTGTTTTTGTTTTATCTTCTCTGAGCATAAATTTAATTTTTTTCCAGCTTTATTGGGATATAATTGACATATAAGACTGTGCATGTTTAAGATAATAATATATGTTGATTTGGCACACTTATGTATTACAAAATGATTACCACCATAATGCTAATTAATACCTCCATTACAGCATGTAATTACCTTCTTTTTTTGTAGTGAGAACATTTAAGAATTGTTCTTTTAGCAAATTTCAAGTACATAATCTAGTATTATAACTAGAATCAGCATGCTGTACATTAGATTACTAGAACTAGTTCATATTATAACTGGAAGTTTCTTTCTTCATTTCCCTTACCTCCTCAGCCCCTAGTAATCAATAGTTTTTTCTACCTCTATAAGATCAGCTTTTTCTATATTCCACATATAAATGCTAATATGTAGTATTTGCCTTTCTCTGATTAATGAAATAAAAAATTTATAAGACAAATTTGAGAGAATGTGTCACTAGAAGAAATGCCTTACAAGACATGATAAAAGAAATTCTTCAGACATCCCTGGGTGGCACAGTCAGTTGAGTACCTGATTTAAGATCTCAATTTACATATTTATCTCATGGTCTAGCCCCTCATTGTGCTTTATGATGGACATAGAGCCTACTTAAAAAACATAACAACAAAAATGAAAGAAATTCTTCACTTATATTCAACAGTAAAACACTGAAAGCTTTTCCTATAAGATCAGGAACAAGGCAAGGATGGCCACCTCTCCCATTCCTATTCAACATTCCACTTGTACTTAGGTAAGTAAAAAAGATAAAATCATCCAAATTTTTTAAAAAATGATTTATCTTCATGGGCAATGACATGGTTTTGTATTTAGAAAACCCTGAGACACTACCAAAAACTGTTAGAAGTAATAAAAGAATTCAATAAGCTATAGACCACAAAATCAGCATACAAAAACCAGTTGTGTTTCTACACACTAACAACAGAGTATTCAAAAAAGAAATGTTGAAACCAATCCCATTTACAATAACATCAAAAGAACAAAATACTTAGGAATACAAAGTAACCAAGGAGATGAGAGATTTGTATACTGAAAACTACAAAATATTGAAAGAAATTAAGGAAGACACAAATAACTGGAAGGATAACCCATGTTCATGGGTTGAAAGAATATTGTTAAAAAACGCATACCACTCAAAACAATCTACATGTTCAATAAAATCTTTATGAAAATCCCAATGTCATATTTTTGCAGAAATAGAAAAAACAACACCAAAACATTGTTTAAGGAAATATTTAAAACAAAGATTAAAAATTTAAGAATAGTAAAAAGTGTAAGAATGGAAATAATGAAGGAAGAAAGGAAGGAAGAAAACAAATCCTAAAATTTATATGAAACAACTAAAGTCTCTGAATAGTTGAAGCAATTTTGAGGAAGAAGAAGGAAGTAGAGGTATCACTCTTCCTGATTTCAAAATGTATTACAAAGCATCTGTCCTTGATTTAAAAAGAAAAAGAAAAAAAAAACCTTCAAAGTAGGGATTAAGGGAACATAATTCAACATTATAAAGTCCATATCCAAAGACCCACAACTAATATCATTCTCAATGAGTAAAAACAGAGCTTTTCCTCTATGATCAGGTACAAAACATAGATGTTCACTCTCACCATTGCTATTTAAAATAATATTGGAAATCCTAGCCTCAACAATGAGACAACAAAAAGATGTAAAAGGCATGCAGATCAGCAAGGAATAAGTCAAACTTTCATATTCACAGATAACATAATATTCTAGAAACCTAAACATAGAAAACCTGACTAGGGGCCCCTGGGTGGCTCAGTGGGTTAAGCGGCCAATTCTTATTCCTGTTCAGGTCATGATCTCGGGGTTGTGAAATAAAGCCCCACTTTGGGCTATGCACTCAATACAGTCTGCTTGAGATTCTCACTCTCTCTGCCCCTCCTGTGGTTCTCTCTAAATAAATAGATAGATGAACATAGAGAGATGTTAGATGCTAGATGATAGGTTAGATAGATGATAGATTAGATAGATAGATAGATTTTTTAAATCTTTTAAAAAAAGAAAAGAAAACCTGAATGACTCCACCAAAAAATTGTTAGAACTGATACACAAATTGAGCAAAGTATTAGGATATAAAATCGGTGTACAGAAATCTGTTGCATTTCTATGTACCAATAATGAAGCAGCAGAAAGGAAAAGCAATGAATTGATCCCATTTATAATTGCACCAGATACCATAAGAAACCTAGGAATAAACCTAACCAAAGACATAAAAGATCTGTATTCTGAAAACTACAGGACCCTAATGAAAGAAATTGATGTTGACACAATAAAATGGAAAATTTCAGGCAGAAACCTCTGACCTCAGCTACAGCAACCTCTTATTAGATATGTATCCAGAAGCAAGGGAAACAAGAGCAAAAACGAACTAGTGGGACTTCATCAAAATAAAAAACTTCTGCACAGCAAAGGAAACAATCAAAAAACTAAAACAACCTATAGAATGAAAGAAAATATTTGCAAATGACATATCTGATAGAAGGTTAGTATCCAAAATCTATAAAAAACTTATCAAACTCAACACCCCAAAAAATAAATAATCCAGTTAAGAAATGGGCAGAAGACATGAGCAGGCAGACACAAATACTGCATGATATCACCTACATAGGGAATCTGAGAAAGTCAACATCATTCATAGTAACAGAATGGAATGGTCGTTTCCTGAGGCTGGTACAAAAAAGGAGTCAGTCAAATGGTACAAAGTTTCAGTTACTCAGTTATACAATATAAATGAGTTCTCAAGTTCCAGTATACACGTAGTACTTATAGCTAACAATACTGTATTGTTTACTTACAACTGGCTAAGAGGATAGATCTTACACTAAGTATTCTTACCATAACAACCACAACTATAATAGTAATAAAGGAGGTGGGGGGAAATTTTGGTGGGTGATAGTTGACTTATGACGTTAATGGTGATGATGGTTTTATTGGCGTATGCTTGCCCCCAAATGTATCAAGTTGTATATAATAAATATGTACAACTTTTACATTTCAGCTATATCATAATAAAGTGATTAAAAATCAATTAAAGTGTCTATGAAAGTATTATAACTAAACAATGAAAGACATCATATAGATGATATAACTAAACAATGAAAGACATCATATGGATGGTGTATAGAGCATCACCAGTATACAACCCCCATGGTATCAATGACTGTAGCCATTGAGCATCAGTAGCTGTTATCATCTTCAAAAGAGAGACAACCAGACATTATGGGCCCTCCCAACAATATGCACACACACACAAAACACCAAGTATGCTACAGCTGGTTCTGGGAGTCAAACATGAGTCTAATCTTAGAGCCTCAATCAAGTTGCCAGTCTGCTGAAATATGGAGGACACAAGAGCATGTTGAATTCCCCAAAAGTATGCAATCAGAAAAATATAAACTGGGAAACACTACAGCTTAAACATCTCAAGTTCTTCAACTGAAAAACTATAAAGAAAGGATTAGGAAAGGACTTACAGATTTAAAGGGAATATCAAAAACTGTAATGAGAAGAAAACTGAACTATAATATCTAGGAATGAAACCCAGGTAATAAAACTATTTTTTAAAGAAATGATCATTATAAAACTTAGATTTCAGGGTGCCTGGGTGGCATAGTCAGTTAAGCCTCCAAATCTTGGTTTCTGCTCGGGTCTGGTCTCAGAGTTGTGAGATTCAGCCCCAGGTCAGGCAGCGAGTCTGCTTGAATTTCTCTCTCCCTCTGCCCTTCCCCAACCTGTCCTCACTTGCTCTCGCCTTTTCTCACTCTCTCACTCTTTAAAATAAACAAAACTTTAAAAAAAAAAAAAAAACATAGATTTATTTGGGAGCAAAAGATAGAAGGAAATGCCTACGTGACACAGAGAAAGAAACCAAAGTGAGACATTATGACTTATGGGAGTTTGTGCAATCTTTAAAATGTCCTCAGTGAGGGAGACATGGCTTCGAGCCTAAATGGACTGGACAGTTAGAACAAGACCCAGCTTCCTCAGTTCCCTTCTCATACTCAGTTGATGATTTCTTTTTATTTCACCAAGAAAGTAAAAGCACCAAGAGATAACTTCCTCATTTTCCCATCACCATATGCTTTCACCTAATTTTATCTTACTCCTCCTTGTCTCCATTCTCCAATTTAGGGAGACCCTAAATTGGAGGGTCTCCACTTTCAACTAGATTTTTATCCCCACTCACTTTTTAAAGACTTCACTCCTGAGGTCAAACATTGTTTGTTGCATCATGAATTCCCACCCCTAAACAAATTGTCCATTTAACACAGAAATGTACCATAATAGGTTTCATCAGAAACTCTCCTCTTCAGCTCACTACCATACTCATCTACCCTATGGAAAAGACCTTCATTTATCTTTCTTCAGTACCTCTACTTTTTTCTTCTGCTTACTTTTTTCTGAGCAAGTTCTCTATTGATTTTGTTTCCATTTATTATAAAACACTTTAGACATTAAAAGATACAAATACAAAATATAAGCTAATAATTTTTTTTCTCTTTTCAAAGCCAGGATCTTATTTTTTAAACACACATGCTCTTTAGACGTCTACAGCTGCAGAATGAAGTGCAATGCTGATGAACATGCAATTAGATACTGCTCTGACTGGACCATCTGCTGCAAAAGGAAGAAATATCAACCTACGAAAAAAAAGGACTGGCAGGAAGATCTGGGTGACTCAGACAGTTAAGTGGCTACCTTTGGCTCAGATCATGGTCCCCAGGTCCCTTTGCCTGGTGCTCCCCCTCCTTGTGCTCACTTGCTCTCTCTCTCTCACTCTCTAACAAATAAATAATAAAATATTTAAAAAAAAAAAAAGAAAGGAAGGAAGGAAGGAAAGAAGGAAGGGAAGAAAGAAAAGAAAAGAAAAGAAGGAAGAAAAGAAGAAGTGGTGAAAAGTCTAACTCCATCTTCTTCAGATTCCAGGAAAAGAGGCTGAAAGTGTTTAAAACTATCTTTTCTATATAAGGGTAATTAATATGATGGATAAATTAAATTGATGGAAATTGTATGTTTAAATGGTAAGGTTAAAGTAAACATGAGTTTTATAAAGACTTACATTTTTTTTCACGTGTGTGCTTTTACATTAACTTCTTTCCTTCATCTCCACCACCATGTGTTATTCATCTATAATACCATATCCCAGCCCCATGAAGTACTGCCTGACCTTGGGCAAGTTCTATAGTCTCTCTCTCTATCAGTTTCCTTGTCTACAAAATGAGATAACAATAGTGCCTATATCATGGTGTTAGAAGAATTATACTAGGATATGTGAAGTTCTTAAGCAGTGCCTGACCCCAGTGTTAGCTCCATGTTAACTGTAATTTCATGGGACCACAGAATGTAATCTGTTCTCTAGTTTTTTGGAATTTATTGAATCATTCCTTGCGATCTAAGTTAAAATTGATATTTGCTAAAAGTCCATGTTACCTTGAAAATAAGGTGTATTTTCTATTTGTGAGATATGTAATCTTACATAAAGAATATGCTTATTCAACACTATTATATTTCAATAATCAAGGACTTCAACACTGGTAGTGAGGACTTAGAAGAAGGAAGAGATTCGGGATGCATTTCAGAAGTAGGGCTGACAGAATTTAGTGGCCATAGGACATAATGAGAAGAAGGTATGAAAGATGATACTGGTCTTGCCCCTGCCCTGAGCTCCATTCACATAAGGTAACACCAGTGCACCAAGCCATCAGACTTTAACCAGTTTCTATTCTCCATTACTTCCTCCCATTTCCCTTCTCTCACACTATATGAAACCCAGGACTGAAGATAAAAAAACAGTGATACCCCTCCCTACTATCTGTACTGTTCATCTTTCTTTACTCCTATTCTATCCCTCTTCCCTTTTATTCAAGACTTGGTTTAGGGAAGGAATAAACTCTTAATTCATCTGCACTCTCCAAAATCTATTTTAAAATCTGAATCCAAGTGTTCCTTTCAGTGCCCTAAAGAATGTAGTCTTTTTTTTTTTAATTCAATTTAGCTAACATGTAGTATATTATTAGGTTCAAGGGTAAAATTTAGTGATTTATCAGTTGCATATAACACCCAGTGCTCATTACATCAAGTGTCCTCCTTAATATTAGGCCATCACCCAGTTGCCCCATCCCCCTTTCTCCTCCCCCCTCCTCTCCAGCAAACCTTTGTTTGTTTCCACCCCATTTGGGACCATCCCCTGCCTGCTCTGTTCTCACAGGGCTGTGCCACATCTGTAATTTTTTCATGCTTCCAAAATGTACTGAACTGCTGTGCAGATTGCTCACAGCACAACCCTAGGAGGCACCACTCACAGAGGCAATGAGGTGCATTGCACATTGATACATAACAGCTCAGTGGACCCCTTCCATATTTCATACACTTTGTCATGTCAAAGTCCCTCAGAGACTTCCCTAAGTTGGCACCTCTGATTTCCTTTCTCCGTTTGTGAGAGAGTCTTGCACAGAGATATATTTCTCAATTACAAGAAAAAAAGTTCATTATGACCAGTGTACGTCTCAGTATTTAGAGAGAAGCTTGAGGAATGGTGAGGAGAGGGGAGCCATGGAGTATACAGGCCTTACGTGAAAGGTAACTTCTACTCAGTTCTAGCAGATTTTTGCCATGCAAGGGATGCCAAAGGAATGTTGCTGATTATACAACTATATATCTATATATCAGATTTATCTATAAGTATATATATGAGATATATATTATATTTTATTATATATAAGAAATATATATTTATATTTCATATATGAAATATAATGGGTAAATATAATGGGTATATAAGAAATATAATGGGAATATATATTTCATATATTATATTTCATAAATGAAATATAAATGCATATTATATATAAATATATATTCATATATTTCATATATCTATATATACATATATCAGATTTTCTTTACTCATTCATCTGTCCACGGACATCTGGGCTCTTTCTATATTTTAGCTATTGTGAGCATAATCTTTTGACATGCAGAAGTCTGCTGTTTGTTTCTCTCTTTTCAATGGGAAATAGTACACATTGTTCAGAATATGATAATGGTGAATTGTTTTAGACTTTTGAAAACAGGAAAAAAAGAAGATGAAATATGTTTTTTTAAATATTCTTAAAATCAAAATCTAATAAATTAGTAAGAAATTCCCAAATACTGTGAAGTGTGTAAACTGGGCGATTCACAGACCTGTACCCCGGGGATAAAAATATATTATATGTTTATAAAAAATAAAAACTAAAAAAATTTAAATAAAAAAAAAAAAGAAATTCCCAAATAAAATCCAGGTGTAATGTAGGCAGCTTCTAAGATGGCTTCCAATGATTCCTGGCTCCTAGTATCCATGCTTTTCTATAATCCTTTCCTGTTGAGCCACTCACTTCTAATGGATCATATAGCATTGACTCTTGACAACATGGGTTTAAACTACATGGCTCCATTTAATACACAGATTTTTTTTTTCAATAAATATATTGGACGGGCACCTGGGTGACATAGTCTGTTGAGCATTCAACTCTTGATTACAGTTCAGGTCATGATCTCAGAGTGGTGAGATCTAGTCCTCATGGGGCTCTGTACTCAGTAGGGACCCTTCTTGGGATTCTCTCCCTCTCCCCTTCTTCATACCCTTCCCTATGCTCTCTCTCAAATAAAAACAAGCCTTAAAAAAATATGTGGCATATATACAATGTAATATTATTCAGCCATAAAAAAGAAGGAAACCCTGCCATTTGTAACAACATGGGTAAACCTAGAAGATATTATGCTAAGTGAAAAAGCCATATATAAACAAATATTGTATGATCTCACTTCTGTGTGATATCTCGAGGAAGTCAAACTCATAGAACTAGAAGGTAAAGTGGTAATTGCCAGAATTTGGAAAGTAAGGGAAATGGGGAGATGTTAGCCAAATCAAACTTTCAGTTATAAGATGAGTAAGTTCTGATGCTCTAATGTATGGTATGGTGACTCTAATTAATAAAATACCGTATATTTGAAATTTGCTATGAAAGTAAATCATATTAATATTAATATGATAATATTATAATATAAATAATATAAATATTCTCATCACAAAAAAAATTAGAACTATTTGAGGTGATGGATGTGTTAATTAGTTTGATTGTGGTAATCATTTCACAATGTATATGTACTTCAAATCATTACATTTGACTGCTTAAACATAAGCAATTTTTATTTGTTAATTATACCTAGGCACACCTGGGTGGTTCAGTCATTAAGCATCTGCCTTCAGGTCAGGTCATGACCCCAGAGTCCTAGGATTGAGCCCCATATCAGGCTTCTTGCTCAGCAGGGAGCCTGCTTCTCCTTCTTCCACTCCCCCTGCTTGTGTTCCCTCTCTCACTGTCTGTCAAATAAATAAAATCTTTTTAAAACTTTTTAAAAATTATACCTCAATAAACCTGGGGAAGAAAAGTCATAAAGAATGGTTGTTGTAACAGATATGTTCACTATCTTGAATGTGATGATGGTTTCATAAAAGTATATTTGTCACAACTTATCTAATGCTTTAATATTTAAATTTTTATGTCATTTCTATCTCAATAGTTTTTTTTTTAATAGTCATAGTTATAAAAAATGACCTTGATGGGATATTATGCAGCTTTGGAAAATATCACTTATGAAGAGCCTTTAAAGAGACAAAAAATACTTATGGTATATATCATGTTACAAAAGCAGGATATCTGAGTACAAGTATATGGTTTAGAACTACTTATAGCAAAATATTAAATAATAAACTAGGTTTACATAAAATTTTCTTAAGAAATATACTGGTTCCTTCTGAGAGATGGAGCTCAAGTGTTAACTCTTCCTTCTTTGTAATTTTTAGAATTTTATAAATTGCCCAAAATTAGCATTTAATTTTTGTAGTAACATAAAAAAACCAAAAAGTTTTATTTACTTAAGAAAAGAAAAAGTATATTTCTCAGTTCTCCATTAGTACCTTTGGAAAATCCAGGTCGGGGAGCAGTGCCTCTGTCAATAGGAAAAGCTGTCAAACAGGAAAGGGCCATCAAGTTTTTTCCTCACATAAGCATTGCCAGCTCCTCTGCCTCAGGGAAGATCAGTGTAGCATATCTACCTGGAGCAGGGCATACCCCAGACCTGAGAAGTTTGCATGAAAGGGTGTGCTCAACCTTCCCTTGCTGCTCTCTGACAGCCAGAGTCAGACACTGCTACCAGTCTCCTCAACTGAGGCTCCCAGTCATGAAGCTGCTCTTTGTCATGCTTGCTTTGCTCTTCTTTTGGGACCCAGCACTGGCAGGTAAAATGGGAATTTGGTGAGGGGGGGGGTGAGTCATTAGCCTAGAAAAGCAATTCCACTAAGCAAACCTATAAATGTCTTACCACCGTGGACCCTTCTATTTTCAAAGTGGATCAGCATCAACTGGTCTTACATTAGCAAGACCTGAGCTTGAATTTTGCCTCTCCAATTTGTGTTAGCTGTGCAGCTTTAGGCAAAAGTCTAATCGTCCCTGAATCCTAGTTTCTTCATTCACAAAGTGGCAATAATACTAACCTCAGTCTTGCAAGGATTAAGTGTGATAATATATATAGAATAGACCTGTACACCACACATATGGTACCTGACTCATGAGAGCTATCATTATATCATCATTAGCAATACCCCAACCTCTTTGGGCACTATTGTCTTGTCCCTAAGTGAGGAACATGTCCAGCCATAATAGTCAAAACCAGCAAATGTGATAACTCAATTTGTTAAGCTTTCTAATTTGCTGAAATTGTTTATAGTTAGTTTATTATTTGTAGATGTCTTAGATACATGGGGAAACAGATTTGGAATGGCATGTCCCAAGAGAATTAATAAGTTTTATGTGCTAAAAGAAATGTCTGATCAGAGGAGATAGCAGGTAGGGAGACATGAGAAAGAGCACTGACTGGTCTCATAGTTTAGCTTGCCCATATTCATTACTGACTTTAAAAACTCCTTCTTGGGGGCGCCTGGGTGGCTCAGTGGGTTAAAGCCTCTGCTTTCAGCTCAGGTCATGATCCCAGGGTCCTGGGATCGAGCCCCGCATCGGGCTCCCTGCTCCACAGAGGAGCCTGCTTTCCTTCCTCTCTCTCTGCCTGCCTCTCTGCCTACTTATGATCTTTGTCTGTCAAATAAATTAAAAAAAAAAAAAAATACTTCCAAAAACTCCTTCTTGAATATTCTCTTCACTCAAGGCTATTAAATCAGCTCAAATTCAGATATTATAGGATCGCATTTAATTTCTCATTCTCCCTCAAGTAATCCCTAGGTAGATGAATCACATTTTGGAGTCATGTGACTCAGTAGGCTGGATATAAGAATCCATACAATCCAGGCCTCTTGAAGCTGTTGATGGGACCAATCCCGCTTTGGTTATTGGCAATGGTTTCATGGCCCCTAGATAGCCAAGAAGATAGTATACAATATTGCCTTTAGTGTCTTATACCTTCCCAAAGCTCATCATTTCCATAGGAATTCCTTATCTTATTATGTGGACCATTACGCTTCATCTTCTCAGGCTTTCATCTTTTTTTTTTTTTTTTTGCATGTTAGGAACACCTTTCATATTTTCATACTGCCTTGTATTTTTTTATTACTAACATATAATGTATTATTTGTTTAAAGGGTATGGGTCTATGATTCATCAGTCTTACAAAATACACAGTGCTCACCTCAATACATACTCTCCCCAATGTTCATCACCCAGCCACCCCATCCCTCCCACCCCCTCCACTACAGCAACCCTCAGTTTATTTCCTGAGATTAAGAGTCTCTTACAATTTGTCTCCTCTCTGGTTTCATCTTGTTTCATTTTTTCCTCTCTTCCCCTATAACCCTCTGTCTTATTTCTCAAATTCCACATATCAGTGAGATTATACAATAATTGTCTTTCTCTAATTGACTTATCTCACTTAGGGTAATACCTTCTAGTTCCATCCACATCGTTGCAAATGGCAATATTTCATTTTTGATGACTGCATAATATTCCATTGTAGATATACACATCTTCTTTACCCATTCATCTGTTGATGGATATCTGGACTCTTTCCATAATTTGGCTATTGTGGACATTGCTATAAACATTGGGGTGCAGTTGCCCCTTCAGATCACTACATTTATATATTTGGTGTAAATACCCAGTAGTGCAATTGCTGGGTATAGGGCAGTTCTATTTTCAACTTTTTGAGGAACCTCCATTTTCCAGAGTAGCTGCACAAGCTTGTATTACCACCAAGAGCATAGGAGGCCTCCCCTTTCTCTGCATCCTTGCTCAGCTTTCATCTTGCCAGCTAAGTAACCCTGATCCTTTTCTCTCCTTATAGGATAATTATCTTCCAAAGCATGGTAACTTGAACAGGATGTGTTGGCTCAAAATTTCTACAGATGACCAAATATTTGATACCCTTTTCCTTTTAAGACCTTCTTACATATGTAAATTTAAAATATTCATATTTTGATAATTCTACAGAATAGCAGTTCTATAAAAGCGTAAGTTCGAAATACCTTGGACCCCAATAAGACATAGTAAATCTTCAGAATAGATTTCTTCCTCCTCTAAACTCATAACACCATTCTATGCTTCACTGCACTTGTCATCTTTATTCCTCTCTCACAGATATTTTGTGTTTCTTCTCTTTTTTTGTCTAGACTGAAAATTCTTAAGGTATATATCATACTCAAATCTGTACCCCAACGGCACCTGGATTTATGAAAACTGGTTTGGGAATGAATACAGAATTAAATGATGAGCAAATGACTACATGCATAGGTAATCTGATTGTTCCAAGTATATTAACTGACCAGTTTGGGCAGACTTCCAAGTTATTAATTGTCATAGCTCAGACTAACATAACAAAATACTGAGGATTGTGTGATTTAAATAAAATGTATTTCATCACATTTCCGGAGGCTGGAGAGCCCAAGATCAACTGCAGGCTGATTCAGTCTCTGATGAGAGCTATCTTCCTGGCTTTTAGACAATCAACCTCTCCACCAGTCCTACAGAATCAAGGCCCCACACTTACAACCTCAATTAACTATAATTACCTCTCAGAGTCCCTTTCCCAAAATAGAGTCACACTGGAGTTTAGAGTTTCAACTTATGAATGGAGGGGGAGAGGGAGGAAAGATGTATTTTTTTTTCAATTACAGAACCAAACATTATAATCAAGTCTCCTTGGAATCCAGTTTGACAAAAATGGAAGTACCAATTCTATAGTCCAAAAAGACCCATAATGAATTATTTATTTATTCATTTTCTTTCTAGGCTTGAATCCACTGGCAACAGAAATACACAAAAAATGCTACAGGAATGGTATCTGCAGACTTGAGTGCTACACAAGTGAAATGTTAGTTGACTACTGTGGGTTTCAGCTAGAGTGCTGTGTCAAAGGAAACCCAGACCCCTGACAAGAGAAGCCAGAGAACACCAACGAACTTCAAAGTCTTTGACACCCTCTCCACTGTCTTTCACACAGCGAGGGAATTTAGATTATACTGTGACCCTGTCATGTGTCCACGACTGTGGGTTTTAGCATTTTTTAAAAGCCATCAGAATCTTAGGATTTTGTATTTGAAAAGCTGAACTTCTGCCTTCCTAAAGACAGCTAAACTTCTCATGAAAACTTAGGATGTATTTTATCATTTCAAAGTGATATCCATGTTCTTCTCAGTGCTGATTTCTCTCTTTCCTCATAGAAAGGATGTTTTAAGTATTTATCAAGGCCTCAAGTTACAGAAACATCTTTTTACACTTGGGTTTTACCCTACCATCCCTTCAGCTGTCTCTTTGGACTGTGCATCTTAGAGAAACAGATCTGCCCTAGCCCCCTAATGACCCTGTATGCTTCTCACATAGACTGCATAGACAAGGCATAACTGCACACTGGCCCAAGTCTTGACTGAGTCTGACCACACAGTTCTTCTTGAAACACAGGGAAAATATCATGTTGTAATGGGCAGTCTTTAGCAGGTTCTCAGCCACCTCCTTTCAGGAAGTGAAAGCACGGGAATTTCCATCGCAACCATCTTGGGTTCAGCTACAGTTATCAGACCACTTGGCTATCGTTTGCAGCTGACTCCTCAGCAGCACAGTGACCCAACATCTCTGCTACCCATCATCTGGTCCCTTTGGTTGGGTTTATCTGTAGCTCTAGGAGCTAACACCATGCTGATCTTGCTTTGATGTGTATGTAAGTAATAAATTTTCTCAGTTCATTTTGACTCACTATTTTCTTTACTGGTCAACATTATATAGGTGTGGTGGGCAAACCTACAACTTCTCTTATAGTGCTCGTTATCCTACTAACTACAGCGATGCTGTTGCATGTCTGCCTAATTTCTCAATACCATCAGCCCACATACAGATGCATGAGTGTGGCGTTCTGCACATGCAGTTCAGCATGAGGGTGTAGTAGCAAAGGGGGTAGGTTCTGGGCATGGAGCAATTCTTTTTAACCTCAGTGTTGAATCCAGCTTGGACTCTGGCAATTCTGAAAAGGTGGAGTTCTAGCTGCAAATAGCTGATTGCTGACCTGGTACATGGTTGAGGAAACAATACCTAAGTCCTGACTTAAAATGACAGTACCATCTTTGGAAGCAATGAAAAGAGAACAGTAAATGAGAAAAATGAGGGGTTGTGAGAGGTCCTACCCACTCAGATGCTCTTCGGCCTTTGATTAAACCCAGTGTTGGTATCTTTAGAGAGGAAGATGTTAAAAACACAGTAGAGTGTGTCCTCCCCTCAGAGACCCAAACTCTCCTGTGGAGTCAGTAGGAGATGGTTTAAATGGAATGGTATTAAAGATGGTCTGGGGGGCGCCTGGCTGGCTCAGTGGGTTAAGCCTCTGTCTTCGGCTCAGGTCATGATCCCAGAGTCCTGGGATCGAGCCCCACATCGGGCTCTCTGCTCAGTGGGAGCCTGCTTCCTCCTCTCTCTCTGCCTGCCTTTGATCTCTCTCTCTCTGTCAAATAAATAAAATTTAAAAAAAAAAAAAAAAGACAGTCTGGAATGGCAGTCATGATTATTAAGCATCCAAAGTAAGGAATACATCCACACAGGTCCCCGTAAAACTCTCAGACTCTGAAGGAGGCAGGAGAATCCTTCCATGAAAGGCACCGAATCTTATGGAGCTGTGACCTTACAGCATCCAGGGAGGCTTAGGCTTGCTTCTCATTTGACTCTTTCACTTCAGATGTACACTCTCTATACACACAGGTATATAATTGCTGAAAGCAATTCAGTCTGCTTACTATCTGAAGAGCCTCTTTTGCCAAATGGGTAAAAGGACACTGTTCTCCCATCAGAGATGTGATCTCCAAAACAATGGGAAAAAAACTTGAGTTTTCTCTGCTGAAACAATATAAACTCTCAGGAATCCTGTTAAGTCTTGGACAAACAGAACTTCCCACTATTACAAAAAAATAAAGATGGATGTAAGCCAACACAACACCTTCCTTATCTTACTGTTCATAAACCCAAAACTTTACATCCATATGCCATGTCAGGAAATGAATTCTGTTATTAACAATGGTAGCTGCAAACTGTTTTATTCTTTTGATGCAAAGTGTTTATGTAACCCAAGCAACCTCTAGCTTTTCTGGGCTCCTGTAAATATGGAACCTGAAAGGAAATTGGCTAACCATGGCTAGTCTCTGTACCTGGAGACATCCAAAAGAATCTTAATTCTAAGATCAAAAGCCTTCTTTAAAATAATGTACTTACCAAATATCTCAGTAAAGCAACAAAATGTGGAAGGGTATTTTCACAATTTAGAGCAAACTTCCTTCAGAATTCTTTTTGGATATCACTCCCTGACATCCCACTCATCCAGTGACAAACTACTACACTCTTTAAAAATAATACATGGATTCCATCAATAAATGAATAGATAAAGAAGATGTGGTGTGTCTGTATAAAAATGTATATATTATTATATATTATCAATATAGTATACATATTATATATAATGTATATACCATTTCCTATATATATAAAATATAATAATTACACTGCATATGTTATATATGCATTGCATACACACACACAACAGAATATTAGCCATAAAAAAGAATAAAATCCTAACATTTGTGACAAGGTTGGCCCTAAAGAGTATTATCCTAACTGAAATAATCAGACAGAGAAAGAGAAATACCATATGATTTTATTATATGTGGAATCTAAAAAACAAAACAAATGAACAAACAAAACAGATTCTTAAGTACACAGAACAAACTGCTTGCCAGATGGGAGGTAGGTTGGAGGACGGGTGAAATAGAGGAAAGTAATTAAGAGATACAACTTCCAGTTAGGGGCGCCTGGGTGGCTCAGTTGGTTTAGCACCTGCCTTCAGCTTAGGTCATGATCCCTGGAATCAAGTCCCGCATTGGGCTTCCTGCTCAGCAGGAAGTCTGCTTCTCCCTGCCTGCTGCTCCCGCTGCTTCTGTGCTGTCTCTCTCTCTCTCTGTCAAATAAATAAATAAAATCTTTAAAAAAGAGAGATATAATTTCAGTTATAAAATACATAAGTCGCAGAGATGAAAAATACAATAGAGGGAATATAATCAATAACATTGTAATAATGTTGCAAGATATCTGGTGGCTACACTTATCATGGTGAGCGCTGCGCAATGTACAGAATTTTTGAATCAATATGTTGTACACCTGAAGCTAATATAACATTGTGTGTCAATTACACTTCAATAATAAATAAGAGAAAATAAAATAAAGAAAGAATAAAAGTGACACTTTTACTCTAGAAGCTGGAATAGAGATTCTGAGAAGACTCGAAAGCAAGTAAAAGCTCTGTTTTTAAGGAAATTCACTTTTGCTTATAACTGACTTAAATAAGAAATAGAACTGACCTCTCTCAATTAACCAAGGAGCTGATAAACTAGAACTGCCTTCAAAGATTCTGAAATCAAGGCAACTACCGCAGAGATCAATTTTTATCTGGTCTTCTCCTTTTGCTCAGTTTTTCTGTAGTGACACAAGACAGCGTAGAGAAAGAAAATCTATTGCTTTTCCTAGTATTCTGAGTGACTTTCTTCGCCAACTGCTTCCTGGGACCATGATCCAGGAAGACAGAGACATCCTCATCTCCCTCCTCTTCTCATATATCATAGGATGGTGGGACAGGCTTCTTAGTTTGAATGTGTCCTAAAATCACTTAAAATATAAAAATGATCATGTGAGCCTTGCTTAATTGGATCAGAATTCCATAAAGAACAGGATGTTGATTTTCTGTTGCTTTCTATTTCAGAACATTTATCACTCAGGATTTGCATTTCAAATCCTACTAGCTTACTTAAATACTGGAAGCCCCCATTTATTTGTATATTTGCTTGAATGTGCAATCCATGCTCTTCTGAGTCAACACCTGTGAATTATTTGCTTTACTCCAAAGAGTTCATTCTCTTTTTGAGTTTATTTTTAACACCTATTTTGAATTGTCAGATATCCTTGTCTTCTTTGGGTTTACTGGACCCAAAGTTACTGGAGGATTATTGTGACATTTTGTGATGTCACATTTCCTTCATTCTTCATGTTCCTTGGAGTTTTGTGTTGCTGATCTCACATCTCAAGTATCCTCCTCCAATTGCTATTAGCTTCATTCAGATGGCAGACACTTTTCATTAGTCTTGCTTATTTCTGGGACTTTCTCTGACCTGGTGTGGATAGACCTGTGCTCCTGTTGTGGCAAAATTCTTAAGTTTTTGTGTCTTCTCTCAAAATTCAAGACACCAGGGTGATTGCTAAAAAACTTCTTCTCCCAAAGGTAGAATTATGGCTCAGCATTGTAACTTCTTCCTTGTCATAAACTTTGGCTTCCCTACTGTGTGCACTCCCTTCTTCCAGGGCTCATTCTTGCCACCACCCTCAGAAACACACACAAGGAGACAGCCACAGAGTGGGGAAATATGAGTTTGGCACTCAGAATTAGGGGAGTCTGCAGGCCAGGTAGCTACCACTGTATATGTATTAGAATGACCAAAACTCAGAACATTGACAACAACAATCCTGGCAAGGATGTGCAGTAACAGGAACTTTAATCCTTGCTCTAATCAATGCAATTTCAGAACTGCAGAAATTCAGAAATTCAGCCATTTCGGAAGACTGTTTGTGAGTCCTTAAAAAGCTAAACATACTTTGATCGTATGATCCAGCTATCACACTAATTGGTATTTATCCAAAAAAATTGATAAAACACAAAAACCTGTACAATCATGTTATCAGCAGCTCTGATAATTGCCATAACTTTAAGGTAACTGTAACATCCTTCAGTAAGTGAATGGATAAATGAACTATAGTATCCACAATGGAATTATTCAGCACTAAAAACAAATGAGCCATCAAGCCATAAAAAGATGTGAAGGAGACTTATATTCATATTGCTAAGCAAAAGAAGCTCATCTAAAAGGGCTGCATACTATATGATTCCACCTATATGATGTTCTGGAAAAAGCAAAACTATGGAGACAATAAAAAAATCAGTGGTTTACACTGGTTTAAAGGTGAGGAAAAGATGAATAGATGGAGCATAGAGGATTTTTAGGGCAGTGAAAATACTCTGTATGATACATAATGATGGACACATGTCAATATGTCCAAAACCATGGTATGTACAACTTCCAGAGTAAAGCTTAGTGGCAGCCTGGCTGGCTCAGTCAGTCGAGTGTGCAACCTTGATCTCAGGGTTGTGAATTCTAGGCCTATGTTGAGCATAAAATTTACTTAAAAAAAAAAAAAAAAGGCACCTGTGTGGTTCAGTGGGTTAAAGCCTTTGTCTTAGGCTCAGGTTATGATCCCAGGGTCCTGGGATCAAGCCCTGCATTGGGCTCTATGCTCAGCAGGGAGCCTGCTTCCCCTCCTTCTCTCTCTGCCTGCCTCTCTGCCTGCCTGTGATCTCTGTCAAATAAATAAATAAAATCTTAAAAAAAAAAAAGAGAGAGAGAGTGAAGCTTAATGTAAACTACAAACTTTGGGCAAAATGATGTGTCCATATAGATTAATCAGTTGTAATAAATGTATCTCTCGTGCAGGGTGTTGATAGTGGGCAGTGAGTAAATGGAAATCTCTGTACTTTCCACTCTGTTTTTCTGGTGAACCTAAAACTGCTCTAAACAATTACAATCTATTAATATTTCTAAAAAAGAAGGAATGATGCTGATGTATCAGCTGCTGATATATGCTACAACATGGATAAATCTCAAATGCATTATGATTTGGGTTTTTTTTTAAGATTTTATTTATTTAACAGAGAAAGAGGGACAGCAAGAGAAGGAACACTAGCGGGGGAGCAGCAGAGTAAGAGAGAGAAGCAGGCTCCCCACAGAGCAAGGAGCCCAACACTTGGTTTGATCCCCCGGGATCATGACCTGAGCCAAAGGCAAATGCTTAACCAACTGAGCCACCCAGGCACCCCATAAAGTGCATTATGTTAAATTTTAAAAGCCCTGGGACAAGACAGCAGAGAACTAGGAGGAGGTGCCATTTCAACCTGTCTGCTAAAGTGAGCTGATTACCTACCAAAGAATTCTGATCACCCATAAAATCAGCCTGAGATTAGATTTATACACTTCTGGATCTCTACAGGCAGTGGGCAGCTAAAGCAGAGTGGGAACATTGGACTGATACCAGAAGATAAACAAAAGGGGGAGGGAGCCACCAAAAGCGACCCATTGGAAAGTAATACCCCAATACAAGAGTGCCCTGTTATTGGGACCAGCATTAACTTGGAGTCTGGCTGAAAGCACTCCAAAAGAGCAAAGGATTGTGGGGGGAAATTGCGGGGATCGGGTAGTTAGGGACAGGCGCTTAAGTCCGCCGACCCAGGACAGCCATCACTGGCGCTGAGCCAGAGAGAGTACAGCAAAGAAGCCAGGTCTTGGACCCTGAGCCACCAGCACCTGAGAGCATCTGGGTGGCTGTGCCCGTGAGTGTAAGGAAACCTTGCCAGCCAGCAGAACCACAGCCTTTTGCACTCTCCACGAGCATGCTGCGGGACAAGAGTCTGAGTCGTGCCCTACACCCTCCCCTGAGAGAGGTGCGTGCAGGCACCAGCCAGTGCTCTCTTGGACCCAGAGACTCTGAGCACTCCCAGCCCAGGCCAGCGGGAAAATCTCAGTGCACTATTGCTGCTTGAGACCTCTCCGGTTTTGGGTACAAGCAGGAGTTCTGTGACCCCAGAGATGGTGACTGGGAATGTGCTCTGCCAGTGGCATAGGGAGAATTTCTGTGCTCTGGAGCACACAGAGGGGGAAGAAACTGAGGTTTCTCTCTGACAGGGAGGTCTGGGTGCAGTTTGCTTTACTCTAAACCTCCAAAAACTATCAAAAGCTGCCAAAGGGCAAGTAAACAAACAAACAAACAAACAAAAAACCTCCAGAGAACAAAAGCCTGAAAAACCGGTTTCCTCAGAGCCCACCCCCTTGATGGGGACAGGAGGACTTAACTCTAGGAATGTTTTTGCCTGAAAACCCAAAGGGCAAGTCCTTCCCCCAGAAAGCCAACCAAAAAAAAAAAAAAAAGACAGGAGGACAACCACCACTACTTCATATATACAACTTTTATTTTTAATTCATTTGCACTATTCTGGTTCTTTTCATATATCTATATCTATATCTATAGATATATAGATATATATATAACTATAACTTCTTAACCTATTTACCTTCACAATGAGAGGTTCAGTACATCAAATTCCATAATAACCTTTTAACCTGAACTCATTGATACATATACCTGTGTATTTCTTTTGCTTGTCTATTTTTTAATTTTTATTTTATTTAATTTTTTTTAAATATTCAAATAGAGATAAACTTCAAGGTAATCCCCTTTCCCCAATCAATGCTACCCCATAGGTAAACCAGTTTTAACCCCCCTTTATCTTAGGAAAGTTGAGTCCTTTAACAAAGATATCAAGATACATCCAAGAAGAATCAAAATAACCTTCCTCACCAACACTGAGAATTTATAACCACTCTTTCATCTTTTTCTTCTGTCAGTGTTTCTGTGTATTTGTTTTTGTCCTGGTAGTATACAAATCTTATATTTGGGGTTCTTTTTGACAAGGTTCTTCCCCCCCCCCTCTTGTCATCTACTTTTGTTGCTCTTTTTGTTTGTCTGTTTTTGTTTGTATACTTCATAAATCTTATCTTGGGGGCCCATTATTTTATCTTCTTTTTTTTTTTTTCCTATCTCTCTCTCTCTCTCTCTTTTTCTTTTTTTCTCCTTTCTTTCTTTTTGGAGGGGACTCTTGATTACTCAGAAGCATGTCAGTACATTCAGCTACACATCCATTCAGCCATCTCTCACCAAAATGACTAGGAGGAGGAATGCTCAACAGAAGAAAAATTCTGAGACTGGGCCTTCTGCATCAGAGCTATTGGATATGGACATAGACAGTAAGGTGGAAAGGGAATTCGGGCTAACAATTATCCAGGCAATAGCTAGGTTGGAGAAAGCTGTTGATGACAAAATGGAATTGATTAGGACAGAAGTGAAAGCCACCAGGGATGATGTTCACAATGTTCTCAATGAGTTCCAAACTAATCTAAATTCTCTAAAAGCTAGGGTAACTGAGGCAAAACATAGAATTAGTGATCTGGAGGACAAACAGAGAAAAAGGATCAGGAGGAAGCCTGGAACAAACAGCTTAGAAGCCATGAAAACAGAATTAGGGAAATAAATGACACCATGAAACATTCCAACATCAGAATTATTGAGGGGAAGGAGAAAGAAAGAAGACTAGAAGATATAGTTGAACAAATTCTCCATGAAAATTTTCCAAATCTCGCGAATGGAACCAGTGTTCATGTACTAGAGGCAGAAAGGTCTCCCCCCAAGATCATAGAATCTAGAAAAGACTTCGAGACACCTGATAGTGAAAATGATGAATCATAACTGTAGACAGGCTCTCTTGAAGGCAGCTAGGACAAAGAAGCTCCTTACATACAGAGGAAAGCCCATCAGAATAACATCAGACCTGTCCACAGAAACCTAGCAATCCAGTAAGGGCTGGAAAGATGTATTCAGGGCACTAAATGTGGCCAAGAATACTTTATCCAGAAAGACTGACATTCAAAATGGATGGAGAGATAAAGAGCTTCCAAGACCAGCAAGTTTTAAAGAGTATGTGACCACTAAGCTGACACTGTAGGAAATATTAAGGGGAGTTCTATAAAAGAGGGAAAAATCTAAGAATATCATTGAACAGAAATATATAGAGACAATCTATAGAAAGAAAGACTTCACAGGTAACATGATGTCAATAAAAACATATCTTTCAATAATCATTCTCAATGTGAATGGCCTAAATGCGCCCATAAAACGACACAGGGTTGCAGATTGGATAAAACAACAGGACCCATCCATATGTTGTCTACAAGAGACCTATTTTGAACCTAAGGATACATCAGACGGAAAGTGAAGGGATGGAGAAGCATCATTCATGCCAATGGGCCTCAAAAGAAGGCTGGGGTATCAATTCTCAGATCAGATAAATTAGATTTTTAATTAAAGATTATAGTCAGAAATAAAGAAGAACACTACATCATTCTTAAAGGGACTATCCACAATTATAAATATTTATGCCCCCAACAGGGGAGCAGCCATCTACACAAGACAACTGTTAATCAAGATAAAGAGTCATATTGATATGAATACATTAATAGTAGGGAATCTTAACACACCACTCTCAGTAATAGATCATCCAAGCAGAAAATCAATAAAGAAACAAGAGCATTGGAGAGGAGTCAAGATGGCGGAGAAGTAGCAGGCTGAGACTACTTCAGCTAGCAGGAGATCAGCTAGATAGCTTATCTAAAGATTGTAAACACCTACAAATCCAACGGCAGATCAAAGAGAAGAAGAACAGCAATTCTAGAAACAGAAAATTAACCGCTTTCTGAAAGGTTCAACTGGCGAAGTAAATCCAAAGTGCGGGAAGACAGACTCTGGGGGAGGGGCAGCTCCCAGTAAGCGGCAGAGCAACGGAGCCCAAATCAGGACTTTTAAAACTCTGTTCTGCTGAGGGACATCGCTCCAAAGGCTAAACCAGGGTGAAGCCCACACGGGGTCAGCGTGGCCTTAGGTCCCCAGGGTCACAGAAGGATCGGGGGTGTCTGAGTGTCGCAGAGCTTGCAGGTATTAGAACGGGGAAGCCAGCTACAGAGACAGAGCTGAGGAGTGAGCGCCCAGCTCGGGGTTACCTTGAACCGGTCGCAGGCTTGGTGAGCTCGGAGCATGGCCGGAAGCCAGGGAGACAGAAGTAATTGGGAGCTGTTCTCTGAGAGTACACTGAGGAGTGGGGCCCCGGGCTCTCGGCTCCTCTGGGCCAGAGACCAGGAGACCGCCATTTTCATTCCCATCCTCCGGAACTCTATGGAAAGTGTTCAGAGAACAAAAGCTCCGGAAAGCAAACCCCAGCGGATTACTCAGCCCGGCCCCTGGTAAGGGCAGTGCAATTCCGCCTAGGGCAAAGACACTTGAGAATCACTACAGCAGGCCCCTCCCCCAGAAGACTAACAAGAAATCTAGCCAGGACCAAGTTCACCTACCAAAAAGTTAAGTTTCAATACCAAGGAGAGCAGCAGAATTCCAGAGGAGGAGAAAGCAAAGCATGGAACTCATGGCTTTCTCCCCATGATTCTTTAGTCTTGCAGTTAATTTAATTTTTTTTCTTTTTCAATTTTTTTCCCTTCTTCTACTAAATTTAAATTTTACCCTTTTCTTTTTTAACATTTTTTAACAAGTTTATCTAATATATATATATTTTTTTTCTTTTTTATACTTTTTCTTTATTTGTTTTCTTTTTAAAATTGTTTCTTTTTTTTTTTTTCTGAAGCTCTTTTTATCCCCTTTCTCCCCCCTCACGATTTGGGATCTCTTCTGATTTGGTTAAAGCATATTTTCCTGGGGTTGTTGCCACCCTTTTAGTATTTTCCTTGCTCCTTCATATACTCTTATCTGGACAAAATGACAAGGCAGAAAAATTCACCACAAAAAAAAAGAACAAGAGGCAGTACTGAAGGCTAGGGACCTAATCAATACAGTCATTGGTAATATGTCAGATCTAGAGTTCAGAATGATAATTCTCAAGGTTCTAGCCAGGCTCAAAAAAGGTATGGAAGATATTAGAGAAATCCTCTCAGGAGATATAAAAGCTCTTTCTGGAGAAAGAAATAAAAGAACTAAAATATAAGCAAGTTGAAATAAAAAAAGCTATTAATGAGGTGCAATCAAAAATGGAGGCTCTCACTGCTAGGATAAAAAAGGCAGAAGAGAGAATTAGTGATATAGAAGACCAAATGACAGAGAATAAAGAAGCTGAGCAAAAGAGGGACAAACAGCTACTGGACCAAGGGGGAGAATTGGAGAGATAAGTGACACCATAAGACGAAACAACATTAGAATAATTGGGATTCCAGAAGAAGTAAAAGAGAGGGGAGAAGAAAGTATACTGGAGAGAATTATTGGAGAGAATTTCCCCAATATGGCAAAGGGAACAAACATCAAAATCCAGGAGGTGCAGAGAACCCCCCTCAAAATCAATAAGAATAGGTCCACACCCCGCCACCTAATAGTAAAATTTACAAGTCTCAGCGACAAAGAGAAAATCCTGAAAGCAGTCCGAAAAAGAAGTCTCTAACATACAATGGTAAAAATATTAGATTGGCAGATGACTTATCCACAGAGACCTGGCATGCCAGAAAGAGCTGGCATGATATATTCAGAGCACTAAATGGGAAAAATGTGCAGCCAAGAATACTATATCCAGCTAGGCTATCATTGAAAATAGAAGGAGAGATTAAAAGCTTCCAGGACAAACAAAAACTGAAAGAATTTGCAAACAACAAACCAGCTCTACAGGAAATATTGAATGTGGTCCTCTAAGCAAGGAGAGAGCCTAAAAGTAGTAGATCAGAAAGGAACAGAGACGATATACAATAACAGTCATTTTACAGGCAATACAATGGCATTAAATTCATATCTTTCAATAGTTACCATGAATGTTAATAGGCTAAATGCCCCAATCAAAAGACACGGGGTATCATAATGATAAAAAAACAAAATCCATCTATATGTTGCCTACAAGAAACTCATTTTAAACCCAAAGACACCTCCAGATTTAAAGTGAGGGCATGGAAAAGAATTTACCATGCTCATGGACATCAGAATAAAGCAGGAGTGGCAATCCTTATATCAGATCAATTGCATTTTAAGCCAAAGACTATAATAAGAGATGAGGAAAGACACTATTTTGTACTCAAAGGATCTGTCCAATAAGAAGATCTAACAATTTTAAATATCTATGCCCCCAATATGGGAGCAGGCAACTATATGAACCAATTAATAACAAAATCAAAGAAACACATCAACAATAATAAAGTAATAGTAGGGGACTTTAACACTCCACTCACTGAAATGGACAGACCATCCAAGCAAAAGATCGACAAGAAAATCAAGGCCTTAAATGACACACTGGACCAGATGGACATCACAGATATATTCAGAACATTTCATCCCAAAGCAACAGAATACACATTCTTCTCTAGTGCACATGGAACATTCTCCAGAATAGATTACATCCTCGGTCCTAAATCAGGTCTCAACCGGTATCAAAAGATTGGGATCATTCCCTTCATATTTTCAGACCACAATGCTCGGAAGCTAGAATTCAATCACAAGAGGAAATTTGGAAAGAACTCAAATACATGGGGACTAAACAGCATCCTTCTAAAGAATGAATGGGTCAACCAGGAAATTAAAGAAAAACTGAAAAAATTCATGGAAACAAATGATAATGAAAACACAACGGTTCAAAATCTGTGGGACACAACAAAGGCAGTCCTGAGAGGAAAATATATAGCGGTACAAGCCTTTCTCAAGAAACAAGAAAGGTCTCAGGTACACAACCTAACCCTACACCTAAAGGAGCTGGAGAAAGAACAACAAAGAAAGCCTAAACCTAGCAGGAGAAGATAAATCATAAATATCAGAGCAGAAATCAATGAAATAGAAACTAAAAAAAAAAAAAACAACAACAACAACAACAATAGAACGAATCATCAAAACTAGGAGCTGGTTCTTTGAAAGAATTAATAAGATTGATAAACCCCTGGCCAGACTTATCAAAAAAGAGAGAGAGAGAGAGAGGGAAGGGACCCAAATAAATAAAATCATGAATGAAAGAGGAGAGATCACAACTAACACCAAAGAAATACAGACAATTATAAGAGCATACTATGAGCAACTCTATGCCAACAAATTTGACAATCTGGAAGAAATGGATGCACTCCTAGAGACATATAAACTATCACAACTGAACCAGGAAGAAATAGAAAGCCTGAACAGACCCATAACCAGTAAGGAGATTGAAACAGTCATCAAAAATCTCCAAACAAACAAAAGCTCAGGGCCAGATGGCTCCCAGGGCAATTCTACCAAACATTTAAAGAAGAACTAATTCTTATTCTCCAGAAACTGTTCCAAAAAATAGGATTGGAAGGAAAACTTCCAAACTCATTTTATAAGGCCAGCATCACCTTGATCCAAAAACCAGACAAGGATCCCATCAAAAAAGAGAACTACAGACCAATATCCTTGATGGACACAGATGCGAAAATACTCAACAAAATACTAGCCAATAGGATTCAACAGTACATTAAAAGGATTATTCACCATGACCAAGTGGGGTTTATTCCAGGGCTGCAAGGTTGGTTCAACATCCACAAATCAGTCAATGTGACACAACACATCAATAAAAGAAAGAACAAGAACCCTATGATACTCTCAATAGATGCTGAAAAAGCATTGACAAAGTACAGCATCCCTTCCTGATCAAAACTCTTCAAAGTGTAGGGATAGAGGACACATACCTCAATATTATCAAAACCATCTATGAAAAACCCACCGCAAATATCATTCTCAATGGAGAAAAACTGAAAGCTTTTCCGCTAAGGTCAGGAACACGGCAGGGATGTCCATTATCACCACTGCTATTCAACATAGTACTAGAAGTCCTAACTTCAGCAATCAGACAACAAAAGGAAATTAAAGGCATCCAAATTGGCAAAGAAGAAGTCAAACTATCACTCTTTGCAGATGATATGATACTATATGTGGAAAACCCAAAAGACTCCACTCCAAAACTGCTAGAACTTGTACAGGAATTCAGTAAAGTGTCAGGATATAAAATCAATGCACAGAAATCAGTTTCATTTCTCTACACCAACAACAAGACAGAAGAAAGAGAGATTAAGGAGTCAATCCCATTTACAACTGCACCCAAAACCATAAGATACCTAGGAATAAATCTAACCAAAGAGGCACAGAATCTATACTCAGAAAACTATAAAGTATTCATGAAAGAAATTGAGGAAGACAGAAAGAAATGGAAAAATGTTCCATGCTCCTGGATTGGAAGAATAAATATTGTGAAAATATCTAAGCTACCTAAAGCAATCTACACATTTAATGCAATTCCTATCAAAGTACCATCCATCTTTTTCAAAGAAATGGAACAAATAATCCTAAAATTTATATGGAACCAGAAAAGATCTCAAATAGCCAAAGGAATATTGAAAAAGAAAGCCAAAGTTGGTGGCATCACAATTCCAGACTTCAAGCTCTATTACAAAGCTGTCATCATCAAGACAGCATGGTACTGGCACAAAAAACAGACACATAGATCAAATGGAGCAGAATAGAGAGCCCAGAAATAAACCTTCAACTCTATGGTCAACTGATCTTCAACAAAGCAGGAAAGAATGTCCAATGGAAAAAAGACAGCCTCTTCAATAAATGGTGTTGGGAAAATTGGTCAGCCACATGCAGAAAAATGAAATTGGACCATTTCCTTACACCATGCATGAAAATAGACTCAAAATGGATGAAGGACCTCAATGTGAGATAGGAATCCATCAAAATCCTTAAGGAGAACACAGACCTCAGCTGCATCAACATCTTCCTAGAACATCGCCAAAGGCAAGGGAAGCAAGGACAAAAATGAACTATTGGAATTTCATCAAGATCAAAAGCTTTTGCACAGCAAAGGAAACAGTTAACAAAACCAAAAGACAACTGACAGAATGGGAGAAGATATTTGCAAACGACATCAGATAAAGGACTAGTGTCCAGAATCTATAAAGAACTTAGCAAACTTGACACCCAAAAAACAAATAATCCAATCAAGAAATGGGCAGAGGACATGAACAGACATTTCTGCAAAGAAGACATCCAGATAGCCAATAGACACATGACAAAGTGCTTCACATCACTCGGCATCAGGGAAATACAAATCAAAATCACAATGAGATATCACCTCACACCAGTCAGAATGGCTAAAATTAACAAGTCAGGAAATGACAGATGATGGCAAGGATGCAGAGAAAGGGGAACCCTCCTACACTGTTGGTGGGAATGCAAGCTGGTGCAACCACTCTGGAAAACAGCATGGAGGTTCCTCAAAGTGCTGAAAATAGAACTACCCTATGACCCAGCAATTGCACTACTGGGTATCTACCCTAAAGATACAAACGTAATGATCCGAAGGGGCACGTGCACCCAAATGTTTATAGCCACAATGTCCACAATAGCCAAACTATGGAAAGAACCTAGATGTCCATCAACAGATGAATGGATCAAGAAGATGTGGTATATATACACAATGGCATACTATGCAGCCATCAAAAGAAATGAAATCTTGCCATTTGCAATGACGTGGATGGAACTAGAGGGTATCATGCTTAGTGAAATAAGTCAAGTGGAGAAAGACAACTATCATATGATCTCCCTGATATGAGGAAGTGGAGATGCAACATGGGGGGTTAAGGGGGTAGGAGAAGAATAAATGAAACAAGATGGGCTGTGGAGACAAACCGTAAGTGACTCTTAATCTCACAAAACAAACTAAGGGTTGCTGGGGGGAGGGTGGTTGGGAGAAGAGGGGTGGGGTTACGGACATTGGGGAGGGTATGTGCTATGGTGAGTGCTGTGAAGGGTGTAAACCTGGCGATTCACAGACCTGTACCCCTGGAGATAAAAATATATTATATGTTTATTAAAAATTAAAAAGAAAAAAGAAAGAAACAAGAGCGTTGAATGACACATTGGACCAGATGTACCTCATAGATAATACACAGAACATTCCATCCTAAAATAACAGAATACTCATTCTTCTTGAGTGCACATGGAACCTTCTCCAGAATAGACTACATACTGGGTCACAAATCAGGGCTCAACTGATACCAAAAGATTGAGATTATTCCCTGCATAGTCTCAGATCACAATACTTCGAAACTGGAGCTCAACCACAAGGAAAAGTTTGGAAGGAATTCAAACACCTGGAAGCTAAAGTCCACCTTGCTTAAGAATGCTTGGATCAACCAGGAAATCAAAGAAGAACTTAAACAATTCATGGAAACCAATGAGAATGAAGACACTTCAGGCCAAAACCTATGGGATACAGCAAAGGAGGTCCTACGGGGGAAATACAGAGCCATCCAAGCCTCCCTCAAAGAAAATGGAAAAATCCAGAATACACCAGCTGTCTCTACACCTTAAAGAACTGGAGAATTAACAACAAATTAAGCCAACTCCACACACAAGAAGGGATAAAATCAAGATTAGAGAAGAGATCAAAGAGATACAAACTAGAGATTCAGTAGAACACATCAACAAAACTAGAAGCTGGCTTTTTGAAAGAATCCATAACATCAATAAAACATTGGCCAAACTAATATAAAAGAAAAGAGAGAAGGCCCAAATTCATAAAATTATGAATGAAAAAGGAGAGATCACAACTAACATCAAGGAAATAGAAACAATCATCAGAAATTATTATCAACAGTTATAGGCCAATAAGTTAAGCAACCTAGATGAAATGGATGCATTCCTGGAAAACCATAAACTCCCAAAATTGAACCAGGAAGAAATGACAACCTGAATAGACCAATATCTAGTAACAAGATTGAAGCAGTGATCAAAAACCTCCAAAAAAAAAGAGCCCAGGACCCGGCAAATTCCCAGGGGAATTCTATCAAACATTCAAAGAAGAAATAACACCTATTCTCCTGAAGTTGTTTCAAAAAATTGAAGCAGAAGGAAAACTTCCAGACTCTTTCTATGAAGCCAGCATTACCCTGATCCCCAAACCAGGCAAAGACCCCACCAAAAAGGAAAATTTCAGAACAATATCCCTGATGAATATGGATGCTAAGATTCTCAACAAGTTTCTATCTAATAGGATCCAGCAATGCTTGGAAAGATTATCCACTATGACCAGGTGGGATTTATCCATGGGATCAAGGGTGTTTCAACATTCACAAATCAATCAGTGTGATAGAACAATCAATAAGAGAAGAGAGAAGAACCACATGGTCCTCTCAATTGATGCAGAAAAAGCATTTGACAAGATACAACATCGTTCCTGATTAAAACACTTCAAAGTATAGGGATAGAGGGAACATTCCTGAACTTCATAAAACCTATCTATGAAAAACCCACAGCGAATATCATCCTCAATGGGAAAAAGCTGACAGCCTTCCCTTTGAGATCAGGAACACAGCAAGGATGCCTACTCTCACCACTCTTGTTCAACATGGTACTAGAAGAGGTCAAACTCTCTCACTTCACAGATGAAATGATACTTTATATGGAAAACCCAAAAGACTCCACCCCCAAACTACCAGAACTCACAGCAATTCAGTAATGTGGCAGGATACAAAATCAATGTACAAAAATCAGTTGCTTTCTTATACACTAACAGTGAAAATATAGAATGGGAAATTAGATAATTGATTCCATTTACTATAGCACTAAGAACCATAAGATATCTAGGAATAATCCTAACCAAAGAGGTAAAGGATCTGTACTTGAGGAACTACAGAACACTCTTGAAAGAAATTGGAGAAGACACAAAAAGATGGAAAACCATTCCATGTTCGTGGATCAGAAAAATAAACTTATTAAAATGTCTATACTGCCTAGAGCAATCTATACTTTCAATGCCATCACGATCAAAATTCCAACAGCATTTTTCAAAGAGATGGAACAAACAATCCTGAAATTTGTATGGAACCAGAAGAAACCCCGAATTGCTAAGGAAATGTGAAAAAGAAAAGCAGAACTAGGGTCATCAAGTTCCCTGATTCCAAGCTTTACTACAAAGCTGTGATCACCAAGACAGCATGGTACTGACACAAAAACAGACACATAGACCAGTGGAACAGAGTAGAGAGCCCAGATATGGACCCTCAACTCTATGGTCAAATAATCTTTGACAAAGCAGGAAAAAATATACAGTGGAAACAAGACAGTCTCTTCAATAAATGGTGCTGGGAAAATTGGACAGCTATGTGTAAAAGAATGAAACTCAACCATTCTCTTACACCATACACAAAGATAAGCTTAAAGTGGATAAAAGACCTCAATGTGAGGCAGGAATCTATCAAAATCCTAGAGAAGAACATAAGCAGTAACCTCTTTGACATCAGCCACAGCAACTTCTTTCAAGATATGTCTCCAAAGGCAAAGGATACAGAAGAGAAAATGAACTTTTGGGACTTTATCAAGATCAAAAGCTTCTGTACAGCAAAGGAAACAGTCAACAAAACAAAGAGGCAACCCACGGAATGGGAAAAGACATTCACAAATGACACTACAGACAAAGGGCTGATACCCAAGATCTATAAAGAACTTCTCAAACTCAACACACACAAAACAGAGAATCACGTTAAAAATGGGCAGAAGACATGAACAGACACTTCTCCAATGAAGACACACAAATGGCTCTCAGACACATGAAAAAAATGTTTATCATTAGTCATCAGGGAGATTCAAATCAAAACCACATTGAGATACCACCTTATACCAGTTAGAATGGCTAAAATTAACAAGACAGTAAACAACAAGTGTTGGAGAGGATGTGGAGAAAGGGGAACCCTCTTACACTGTTGGTGGGAATGCAAGTTGGTACAGCCACTTCTTTGGAAAACAATGTGGAGATTCCTTAGGAAATTAAAGATAGAGCTACCCTATGACCTTGCAATTGCACTACTAGGTATTTTTCCCAAAGATACAGATGTAGTGAAACTAAGGGCCACCTGTACTCCAATCTTCATAGCAGCAATGGTCTCAGTCACCAAACTGTGGAAAGAACCAAGATGTCCTTCAGCAGATGTATGGATAAAGATATGGTCCATATATACAATGGAGTATTATACTTCCATCAGAAAGAATGAATACCCAACTTTTGTATCAACATGGATGGGACTGGAGGAGATTATGCTGAGTGAAATAAATCAAGCAGAGATAGTCAATTATCATATGGTTTCACTTACTTGTGGAGCATAAGGAATAACATGGGAGATGGAGAGAAGAAGTGAGTTGGGGGAAATTGGAGGGGGAGACAAACCATGAGAGACTGTAGACTCTGAGAAACAAACTTGAGGGTTTTGGAGGGGAGGAGGTGGAGTGTTGGGTGAGCCTGGTGGTGGGTATTAAGGAGGGCACGTATTGCATGGAGCACTGGGTGAGGTGCATAAACAATGAATTTTGGAACACACATACCAAAAAAATTTAATTTAATTTTAAAAAATAAGTAACAAAAGAAGAAAAAGAAGAGCAATTATGAAGGCCCTGAAGCAGGAATCAGTGTGGCATATGTAAGAAAAGAAACCACTGTGGCCAAATTACAGAGTAAGGGGACAACAGAGAAGAGGGTCTCAGGGAGATGGGCAAGGGATACCACTGTTTGTGATTCTGTGTTACAGCAGCCCTGGGAAACCAATTCACCAACTTAAACTACCTCTAGAGGCTTCTTAGCATCTCTCTAAAATTTGCTTGTCATTGTAACTGCCCCTAGGAGTTGAGCAAAGACACTGGTATGGACCTGCTTGCCTTTGTCCTTGTGTTGAGATGAACCTTGAACTCCCCACTTAATTAAATATCACTCTCACTGCTGGGTTAGGAAATGGCAGTGACTTTTTCACTAGGTATTGTGACTGATAAAAGAGATTAAAGACCTTTTACAATGAAAGGTCAGGTCATAGTCCTGGAAAAGGATGAGCTAAAGAGGAATCACAGTTGTCGTAAGGAAATAATAAGAGCAGGAGCTGATGCTACTGAGATGTTGGGGACTAACCGCACTGAAGTGATGACTCATTTGTGGGTGGTTTAACAGGTTTTGTAGGAATAGGTTAGGCAGCGAGAATAGATACTATGAGAATAGCCAGCGCTGGTTGAGAGAAGTGAACAGACCTCCTGAATGTGCAAATATCCCATTAAGTCTGTAAGTCCTTGACAGCATTATCTTTTCTCTGTCCTCAAAGGTAAAATGCTACTGTGTCAGTGTGAGTAGTAGGTATTTAAGTAACAATAACTTGAAATACATGAAACTGTAGCCAAGAAGGTTTAGGCAGATGAAGCCTTGAAAGAAAAAAAAAGACAAAGCAATTGCTTCATTTTGTTACCAAACATAGTATATATTGCCCAAGATAAGCTAAAAATTACATTTTTATTGTTCACATAGAAATTAAGGGAATTTGAGGGGCACCTGGGTGGCTCAGAGGGTTAAGCCTCTGCCTTCGGTGCAGGTCATGATCTCAGTGTCCTGGGTTTGAGGCCCGGATAGGGCTTTCTGCTTAGCAGGGAGCCTGCTTCCCCCTCTCTCTCTGCCTGCCTCTCTGCCTACTTGTAATTTCTCTGTCAAATAAATAAATAAAATATTAAGAAAAATTAAAGGAACTTTTTTGGAAACATCATTAGTATATAACTATGGCCTTTTGGCAAAAAGAAAAATAAATATAATTGAATACCAAACATTTCCTTGATACTATACAAATCAATTATATAATAATATGCACTGAGTCCAAATATTCATAAATTTCATATGCATTCATTTTCTGCTCTATGACTATGAAACACACTGAGCTATAAATACTTAAAATAACTAACCAACCGCTGTAATTAAGAAACAATATCATAAAACCAGAAGTCATAAGTGTAATAAAGCAAGCTCGACCCCTACCTGTGTTGTAATGTTTAGTGCAGTATCGTAAATCTTTCTCTTCTTTCAGCAGAAACTGGGGCAAAGTGAGTCCTTCAGCCACTTGCACAGGTGTTTCATCTTGCCATTCAAAAATGAGATCATTCACTGTGTTCCCAACTAAGCAAAACATAATAAAAATATTTATAGCAAAAAGACCATTCAAAGAAATCAATTTTTTTTAAGCTGGTACATTTCACATAGGGCAGGATGACCAGCGTCATCTTAACTCAAAAGATTGAGTTATGCATTGCACAATTCCATCTCACCAAAGTCTACTGAAGTCTATTCACATGGAATACTCATCAAATAATGTAAGAAAATGTAGTAGATTAATAAAAAGCATAACATGGCATAAAGAAACTTCAAAGGAAAGGCATATAAATTCTTTCCACAGAATGCACAGCTCCTGAATTAGTACAACAATTCATTTTGGTTCCACTCCATCAGATATCCCCTTACCTCCTTTCAAATCATTCAAGGCTCTTTCAACAAAAAGTGAAATTGTCACTGGCTAGGAAAAGACCTAAACTACAATATCTGTGGGGGAAAGCACCAAGGCTTTTATCTTTCTTGATTTCATCATTAACTGTTTTAGTTTATGGCATCTGCTTCTATGTTCCAAGTCCTAAAATGAACAAAATGATATTTTAAATAGAAATGTCAGCTATTCAGAGGAAATCAGAGTACAAAGAAAAAAAAACATGTGGAACCATTTCTGGAGGAGGAAACTCTTACACCTACTATCAGTGAATTCAGGATAGAACTAGCTAACATATTTTGTAATAAAAAGTTAACATCTTTTAGTAAATGGAAAATTCATGTTTATACAGGAGAGGTATCTAAGAAAAGCAGGATTTCATCTTTTTTTTTCCCCCTTCCTCAGAATGAGAAGCTATTGAAATGTACACCCAAAGGCTGCCAGAGGAGAGACAAAAGCAAATGGTACTTGAGGGGGAAGACTATTGTTACAATGTACAACTACCCTGGAGGTAGAGAGAAGGACACAGGACTGACTTTTGACCTAAGTCAAATGGGCCGATTAAGGAAGCAGAAGCTCTAGACTCATGAAAAAACAAACAAGGGAAATTGTCCCAAACATGTTATCCTGGAGGCAACTTGGTATTGTTGGAAAGAGGCTGTTGAGTGTCTAGAAACAGCTGGCATAGAGCAGATATGGCCGGACAGAGCTATGTGACGGGAAGGCATGATATGTGAAATTTGATCCCAATTTAGACAGACCAATAGAGAAACTTCATTTTGCTTTTATATTCTAAGGTTTTCTTAGTGTCTTCTGTGAAATGAAATGAGCTCTCTGAGATTCCCTCAAAGACAAGCTTCAGTCTCTAATGCTAGCTATAAGCAGTATATTTAGCTTCCTTGCGCTAAATAATCATCCACAGTAAGTGATTTAGGTACGGGAAACCCTTAATCACACTAGGCTACTTCCTCACGGTCCCTAAAATAGTTGTTTAAAATCAGAAAGAAGGTAGTGAGTTGGCATGTGTAGGGGGTCACTCTTTTGTTCTGAGTAATTTACTTTAACGGTCAAAAAAATAACTAAAAAGAACTAAATAACTAAATGGAATATATTTAATTAATTTATAATTAGTAATTATTAAATAATTATAATAAATAATTTATTAATAAATAACAAAGAAGAGACTTGTGGACTCTGAGAAACAAACTGAGGGTATTGGAGGGGAGGGTGGTGGGGGATGGGTGAGCCTGGTGGTGGGTGTTGGGGAGGGCAGGTATTGCATGGAGCACTGGGTGTGGTGCATGAACAATGAATTCTGGAACACTGAAAAGAAATAAAATAAAATGAAAAAGAAGAAACAAAACAGATGAACATAGGGGAAAGGAAGGAAAAATATAGTAAGGTAAAGAAAGGGAGGCAAACCATAAGAGACTCTTTAGAGAACAAACAGGATTTTCGGAGGGGAGGTGGGTGAGGGGTGGGGTAAATAGCTGATGGGCATTAAGGAGAGCACTTGGGATGACCACCGGGTGTTATATGCAAATGATGAATCACTACATGCTACTCCTGAAACTAATAATACACTATATGTTAACTAAACTGAATTTAAAATAAAAATAAATAAGTGCCTTTATATACATGTAATAAATAAATAAATAAAATGGGAAAAAAAGAATATTCAAATATTCCCCAATATAATACTATACAGCATTAAGAATGAATAAACTATAATTGCATCAAACAATATCAATTAATGTCATAAAATAATGTAGATTAGAAGCCAGGGGCGCCTGAGTGGCTCAGTGGGTTAAAGTCTCTGCCTTTGGCTCAGGTCAGGATCCTAGAGTCCTGGGATCGAGCTCCATATTGGGCTTCCTGCTCAAACGGGGAGACTGCTTCCCACTCTCTCTCTGCCTGCCTCTCTGCCTCCTTGTGATCTCTGTCTGTCAAATAAATTAAAAAATAAATCTTTAGAAGAAGCCAGATACAAAGGAGTACCTACTATATGATTCCACTTATATAAAGTTTAATAATAGGTGCCAGGGTTTATGGTATTAGAAGCCAGGCTAGGGATTAACCTTTGTGAAACAGTGACCAGTAGTGACCAAGTTACTGTAATAATCTCTTTTCCATCTGGATGCAGGTTACGTGGGAGCATTAAAATCGTGAAATTATTAATTGATGATCAGTGTATGATCAGTATATTTTTCTGGTTGTATCATACACTTGAAAAAAAGTTTTTAGGGCATGTTTAATAAGGAATAAATTAATCAAAAGAAAAATCATGCAGACAAAGAATTTAACCATGAGATTATTTGCACAGAAGAGACACTAAATTGCTTCTAAATAAAGAGAAACAATGCAGACACAGAAACACAGGCTAAACCATCATTTTAATGGGTTAGTACAACTGAGAAAGACCTGGGTCCCCAGAGCAAATTATCAGGAGCCCCAGATACTCAGATACCTATTTTCCAATTTCTACAGGTAAATACTTTTTGTCAATGCAGCACAGATATGCACTACTACAAAAAATATTATATTTTTCTTTTTTTCCACATGATTTCCTGCAAACTCTATTGTTTCGCCAGCATGTAGAAAAGACTCTTCTTAAATACATATTCGGTCTACTTCTAACTGTCAACAGAAACAAGGGTCAATGCACAGAGTTCTGCAGGGTCGTGATACCATGGATAAAACATAACAAATCAGATTATGTTTTATTACTTTTTAATGTTAAATTGGATGAGATCAAAACATCCCAGTCATGTTATAGCTGAGTGACTTCTTCTCGGTGGCTCTTACTTTCCAAAGCCCCTTTTTATTATAAGTCATCAGTTCCCATGGTCCCCACTTACTTGAATCACTAATCAACTATATGCAGGTACCAGGGCCCAGCACATTCAGCTTGGGACTCTTTGCCATGGAAAGAACATTAGAGAAGTCCCAGGAATCTGCAGAGGCCCTATACCAGGAAGCATGCCAGAATCTGTTAAATAGTACCAAGGCAGTTTGAGATCATCAAAGTTTCAGCTTGAAGAAGAAAAAGATCACTGACCTGGAATTAGAGAAGCCCATGCTTCTAGCCCTGCATCCCAACAGCATTCTGTGTGATTTTTAGCCAAGTACCTTATTACCTGCCTTGGCTTTGCCACTGGGTACTTGAAAGCATGACATGGGATAATGAGGTGAAACAGTGTACAATGCCTGAAACCCATTCCTAAATCTTTTGCTAGTCTTTTCTCCAACCCTAAGACCAGGGTACCTCTGGAAGCTAAGGGGTGGAAAGGGTTAGTAGGAAGGTATCCACTCAGCAGGTTCATGGACCCATCTGTTGGGCCTTTGCAGTACAAGAATAATCCATGAGGTATGACCAAAGTCCACTGGCAAGCAAACTTGCCTGCCATGTGCCCGTTAGTCCTGAGGCACCCTTCTGGGCACAGAGAAGTCCAGCAGCAATACAGTGCACCATGTCCTCCCACCCAGAACGGCAGCAGTCTCAACACAATCCTCATCTGGGCCTGTCTTTTGAGTACTTCACACTTGACCTTTAAGTGATACCTTTTGAATATGAAGGTCTGGGCAGCTTTCTGCAGACCCCAGCAAATGACGAACAAAAAGTGTTTGAGAACCTCCACTTCAGTGACTTCAGTAGACCTTCTTCAAATTACCAAGTTGCTAGTTTCTGGGCAGAGGGTAAATTCTGTGCAGAGGTAAATTCAGACCCCTCCCACGGGTGTTCCCAAGGATCCCATCATGCGGTAAGTTAAAACTTTGGAGCAACCAGCTTGGTTTGTTAATTCTGCTTAGGAGTGCAAATTCTAAGAGTCCTGAAGGAATGGTCTCCCTCCCACTCCCAAATCCTACCTGTCTTCTAAAAGTCTTGTGCTTTTTCTCTGCCCCACTTCTGCCAATATCATAGGTCCAACTTTCCTCTCAAACTTCACAGACTCCCCAGACCAAAATCCAGAACCATCTTCTTCACAGGAGAGAATGACCTTTGACCTTTGCCATGTGTCCTTTAAGTGTGTCTTCTCTCTATTTTCTGGAACAGTCCAAAGTGTCCATCTCTGTTCACATGCCTTCCTGTTTCAGCTTCCTTCATCCAAGTCCTGCTTTCTTCTCATTCCCTCTCCTTTCATTGTTTGTAAATGCACAGGGAGAATATTTCATTTTACCTGGTGGAACAAAGGAAAGCAAGACAAGGACCACAAGGACCATGAGTAAGCTCTTCATAGCTAAACCAATAGGGAAAGAGAAAACTGGAAGGTAAGAGAGAGTCACTCTATATGTAGCACTCTAGACATGGGGACCTGCATGGCTAGTGAAACTTTCAGGAATAAGAACATCTGCTTGCTCCACTGAACAGTCCAAAAAACTAAAGGTCTGGCTTAGAACATGATATCTCATCATTAAAATCTACTTCCTTAGTGCCACTTACATGCTGGCAACGGAACACACCCTGTGTGAACAGACCTAGTCTAGCCCTGGTAGGATGCTGTGTGAATATCTTTGTATCTTCACTGTACATCCATTTAACAAGCACCTGCAATGTGTAGAGAACTATAAGGCTGCAAAACAAAATGTTTTGCAAAACAAAATGTTTTCAGAGGTTGTTTTTAATCTCTCTCTCTCTCTCTCACACACACACACACACATGCACAAGTAGCTATTATTTTCCCATTTTATTTTTTTAAGATTTTATTTATTTTATTTGACAGGCAGAGATTACAAGTAGGCAGAGAGAGAGAGGAGGAAGCAGGCTCCCTGCTGAGCAGAGATCCCGATGCGGGGCTCAATCCCAGGACCCTGGGATCATGACCTGAGCCAGAGGCAGAGGCTTTAACCCACTGAGCCAGCCAGGTGCCCTATTTTCCCATTTTAAAAGCAAATAACATGCGTTTCAGGTAGAATAAATGACTTTCCCCAGTTGACACAGATTGCATATGGCAACAACATAATTTTTCCTGACTCCTGTCTACAGAAGAATTAAAGTATTGCCCAGACCACTTCTAGTGTAACATAATCTATTTACAGAACATAAGAGCTTCCCAGAGAGCATGGGAAAATCCCTCTAACACCACCAACAGGAATCTAGAGAGTACACTACATGCTACGGCTCCCAGTGAGCACACCCTTTGTTTCGGGCAACGTGAGATACACAACATGAGATTTTAATAGAATTCCTGCTTTAAGATAATGAAGGTCAAGAGTGCTTGACAGTTCACAAAGTGTTTTAAGCTTTACAAAAGCTCTATCGGATATTATACAAAGAGTACAGAACCCAGAATCAGAAATTTGAGTTCTGATCTGGACTCAGATTGATGAGCTTCTAATAAGGCACCTGCTTTACCTCTTCAAATGGCAGTTTTCTCACCTGTAAAATAGATCTTACACCATCAGTGCTACCTATTCCGAAGGCTTGCTAGGAGGTCAGATGAGGCAATTGTGAAAAGTCCTTTATAAAATGTACATTTCTGGTACAGTTAGATCCATATAACAGAAGAAGACATTTGAAACTGGATATAGTGGAGATAGTGCTCCTCCAACTAGTGAGCAGAAGAGCCAGAACAAAAACCGAGTTTTCCATTACTCTCATGGTTTTTCACCATAGTGTGTGTGTGTATGTGTGTGTGTGTGTGTGTGTGTGTGTGTATCACTTCACTTCAAAAAGTTTCTGATGTGATTAAGATCATAGATCTGTGGAAGACTCCTAAAAGAATTACAAAGCAAAAAATCAGTAAGTACAGAAAGAGTAGAAAACAGGAAACCCACAGGGGAATGATCAAGCGAGCATAAGGCGACTAAAGGACACTCTCCCAAGGATCACATTCTAACCTGGAGCATTAGCTACAGCTAGACCTACATTCTCTCACACCATCTTCCCGTTACCTCCTCTTATCCAACCAACCTACCCACCGTCTAACTTCACTCTTTTCACAGTGCCGTCCAGAATCTCAGTTCCTTCTACTTTACATCTTTTCCCCCAACATACCTGTCCACCTTTGGGTCCCAGTAAAACGCTGGGCTCTCCTCTGAGGACATTACTTACTAGTAGCCTTGGTGAAGGGAGGCAGTTCTTCTGCTGAGGCTCCACATACCATGAGACAGGCAAGCAGCATTTCACAATCTCCTAAGAACCCCAGGTTCTTTCCAGAACAATAACAGGCATGCCCCTGACACCTCCTTTCCCTCACCCCACCCACACCAAATCTTACCAATTCTATTCTGACACACAGCTCACACCCAACCATTTCACTCCATCTCCACTACCACCATCAACTCAAGGCACCACCATGATTAAGCTAATTAAACTAATTAAATCCTCCTAACTGGTGTTCCATATTATTTTTACATATTTACTATTCAGCATTCCTGCAGTAGCCAGAATAACCTTTATAAAGGGTCATGAAATTGGGTCATGCCTTTGCTGTGCCTAAAACCTTTTATTGGCTTCCAGTTGGGCTAAAATACAAAGTGCTTACATGGAGGACAAGGTCCACCCTGATCTGGACCCTGGTTGCCTCTCCCAGCCCAACTCCTTTCATTTATCCACTCCCTCACTATCTTCCAAGCCAAAGGACTGTGCTTTTTTTCAAATATGTCTACCTAACACTTTTCATGCATGTTATTCATACATTCTAGAAATATGCATCAGCTTCTCCTCCTACCAATCTTCATCCAGCATTTATTCAATTAAAGGGATGGCCTCAGCCTCTTCCAGAGAATGAACTTTCTTCTACTGGACTACAAGCTCAGTAAGAGCATGGACCATGCATACCACATATACATGACATTACTTCCTCCAAACCCAATTTTTTTTTCTGGGATGCTGTATTAGTTTCCAAGGACTGTCACAACAAATTACTGTGAACTGTGTGGCTTAAACAACAGAAATGTATTGTCTCACAGTTCTGTAGGCTAGACATCTGAAATCAAGATGCATGTAGGATTGGTTCCTTCTGGCGACCCTGACAGAAGGATCTGTTCCAGGCCCCTCTCCTAACTTCAGGTAGCCTCAGGCATTCCATGCTGTGTGAGTGGATAGTGTAGATAGTGTAGATAGTGTTCTCTGTGTCTTCACATTGTCTTCCCATTGTATGTGTCTATGCCTGTGTCCAATTTTGCCCTTCCTCCTTCTTAGAAGGATATAGTCATACTGGATTAGGGTCCACCTCAATGACCTCATCTTGACTTGATTATCTACTGAGACCCTACTTCCAAATAAATTCACACTCATAGGTGGAATGGAGGTTGGAACTTCAATGTCTTTTGGAGGAACACAGTTCAATCCATAATAAGTCTTAACTCTCCATCTTTCTGGGTAATATCTAGACCCAAGTGATATCATATCAAATAATTTTTTTGAACACTAATTCTCATTTTTCTTCCAACACACTACACAGATGAAAAGTCCTCCACAAAACTGCTTCTACTCCTGGATTTCTGAAAGCCGTTGGGGAACATCACACAATTCTGCAGTCAGGTGGAGTTTAGAAATTAGGTCATTCCTTTTAAGTATCCTAGTCAAGCTTAGATGTTAACTGCTCTCACCACCCACCACAGGCCATCCTAACTTCAGCAGATGATTTTTCTTTGTATTTCAGAAAAAAAATAGATGTCAGAGGGTTTAAATCACCCAACTTTACACTCTTTTCCTACCCAACTCACCCACCAAGCAAGCATCTACTTATAAATGCATATGTACTTTTCCTCTTTTCTTTCCACTTCCAAGGAATAAGTATTGATTCTCTTGCCCAAATCTTATCCTCCCCTCCATGTTGTTAGCACACTCTCACCCATCTCTTAAGTTATATTGCTTTGCAATTAATCCCTTCTTAAAAAAATAAAATAAATGTGTTTATTGTAAAATATACAACACATGTACAAAAACACAAAACAAATTTGGTGTTTCACAAATTATTTTAAATTAACCCCACAATAAACACCACCAAGTTCATAAAGCAGAACTTTGCAGCCACCCCAAAAACCACTTCCATACTCCCATTCCAATCATAATGCCCCCAAGTTACTAATTTTTTTTAAAGATTTTATTTATTTATTTGACAGACAGAAATCACAAGCAGGCAGAGAGGCAGGCAGAGAGAAGAGAGAGAGGAGGAGAAAGCAGGCTCCCTGCTGAGCAGAGAGCTGGATGTGGGGCTCAATCCCAGGACCCTGGGGTCATGACCTAAACTGAAGGCAGAGACTTTAACCCACTGAGCCACCCAGGTGTCCCCCAAGTTACTATTTTTTAAAAGACTTTTATTTGTCAGGGAGAGCAAGCAAGCACAGTAGGAGAAGCATCAGACAGAGGGAGGAGCAGCCTCCCTGCTAAGCAAGGAGTCTGATGAGAGACTTGATCCCAGGCCTCTGGGATCATGACCTGAGCTCATGGGTTCTCAGGACCTGAGCTGAAGGCAGATGCTTAACTGACTGAGCTACCTAGGTATCCCTCCCAAGTTACCATTACTCTGATTTCACCAAATTTTTAAATAGTTTTTCAGCCAATTATGTCTCCTTGCAAGCTAAAATTTCATCTTGCCCATTTTTTTAATTTAATTTGGAGGGGGTATCATTTTATCTATATGTTCTCCCTCCTAATTTCTTAAAATTTATCAGTTGACAAGCTTTGGACATTTAACCTGCAGAGTCCCCCACAACGTGGATTTTGCTAATTATACACTCACTCATGGTACAGTTTCACTTGTATGTCTGCCCAAATATTTTCTGAAAATTGGCAGCTAGTTCCTGAGGGTTCATCAGATTCAGGTTTAATCAGTTTAGCAGGACTATAGGTTTTCTTGTGTGTTTTCATCAGAAGACTCATAATACCTTATCTCTCTTTTTTTTTTTTTTTTAAGATTTTATCCATTTATCTGACAGAGAGAGATCACAAGTAGACGAGAGGCAGGCAGAGGCTCCCTGTTGGGCAGAGAGCCTGATGCAGGGCTTGATCCCAGGTCCCCAAGATCATGACCCATGCCAAAGGCAGTGGCCCAACCCACTGAGCCACCCAGGTGCCCCACCTTAACTCTCTTTTTGTGCTTTCAGTAAACATTGCTACCCAAAGCCTAGATCCATTCATTCATCAAGAGTTGCAAAAGGGTGGTATTCTTTTTTTTTTCTTTTCAGTGTTCCGGAATTCATTGAAAAGGGTGGTATTCTAATTCTCAATGGTATTTTTACAGAAATAGAAAAAGCAATCCTAAAATGTATATGAAACTGCAAAAGACATCCAATAGCCAAAGGAATTCTGAAAAAGCACAAAGCTAGAAGCATGTCACTTACTGATTTCAAATTCTTAAAAAGCTATAGTAATCAAAACAACATGGTACTGGTATAAAAACAGACATGTGGACCAATGGAACAGGCTCAAAAGCCCAGAAATAAACCCAGACATACATGTTCAACTAATATTTGACAAGGAAGTCAAAACATTAAATTGAGAAAGGACAGTCTCCATTATATGTTAATTAAAAAAATAAAATTTTTAAAAAGAGAGAGAAAGGACAGTTTCTTCATTAAATAGTAGTAAGGAAAAAATGTATATTGACATGTAAAAGAATGAAACTAGACCCTTATGCCACTCACACAAAATTAACAAGAAATGGATTAAAGACTTAAATGTAAGACCTGGAACCATAAAACTCCTAGAAAAAATAATAATAATAATAAAAGAGTTTCTTCACACAGGTCTTGTTAATGATTTTTTAGCTATGACACCTAAATCACAAGCAAAATAAATAAATAAATAAATAAATATTAAAAAACATGTGGAACTACTTCAAACTAAAAAGCTTCTGAAAAAGAAATAATAAATATTTAGATCCTGGATGCCTTCAACAGCAAGACATGAGTTCCCTGACCCACCAGCCCAGGTCTGGGTGCCTGCATCTCCACCACCCATGGAACAGAGTGCCTGGCACCCGCACGAAAGCAGTGGAGAGGCCCGCTCAGCAGTCAGAGCTGACTCCACTTGAGACTCACCTGGTGGTTGTCCTGCCTCTTCCCCTGTCCATTCCTGCTTTGGAGTTCTAGCCCCTCGCTGCACAATGTCTTAATTCCTCAAACCCATCTCCAGTTCCTGTAACCTCAGCGTCCCCACTTCATACTCATCTGTCACTACCATATCTTGGGGCTTCTGGTCCTTTTGGGCCTCATTTGCCTCAAGGTCCCATTTCTTTGTGCCTCAGCGCCCTATTCTCTCCAGACCTTGCGTCTCAGGACTTGTGTATCTCGGGGTTCCCCTCTGCTCACAGCATCCTTCACCCTGCTGCCTCTTTGCTTTCTCCTCTCTTCCTGAGTTTCCCACCTCCTCAGTGTCCATTCTCCACCTCTATCTTAGATGGCTTTGTCTCACTTCCTTCCTGCTGGGACATATCCTTGCTATGACCTCCCTGCTTCCTGCCACCTTTCTTGGTGGCCCATTGTTCCCCCATGAGAGGCAGTGCTGGTTGCAGGCAGTCTGTGAGGAAGGGCTGGAGCCAGACCCAAAGCTGGTCCTCTCAGGAAGCACAGTAGGTCTAGGGTGGGCCTCTGGTGGAAGGCAGTGGGTGGGAGCTCACAGAACCCCTGAAGGGTTGCCCTGCCATCTCTGCAAATGTGATTCTGTACAATTTGGTGTTAGCAATAAAACACAATGTATAAAACAAAAAAGATATAAGAGCCGCATTTCCCCAACTTCTGTATTTACTTCAACATGCCTGAAATTGAGGCATCATGCCAGTTCTTCCCACATCCCCACTTTCTCCTCCTTTATAAATTAAAATCAGGGGCACCTGGGAAGCTCAGTGTTCGAAGCATCTGAGCCTTGATTTCAGCTCAGGTCATGATCTCAGGACGAAGAGATTGGCCCCAGATGGGGCTCCACACTCAGGCAAGAGTCTGTTTGTCCCTCTCCCTGTGCCGGCCACCCTCTTCCTCTCTCAAATAAATAAATAAAATCTGAAAGAAATAAATAAAATGAAAAGCATACCCAAAAGCACTTATCCTGAATCTTGCTCTGATGCAACAGCTTAAGATATAAAATCTCCTAGGCAACAGAATGTCAATTAAAACTTGTTTTGGAAAAGTGTCTTCAGTTTAAGACGAAATGCTTTGGGTGCCATTGATGTTTCAAATTCAAATATATATATAAGGTGGCAAGATTAATGGCGATTTTCCACCCTGTCATCTAATAGTAAAACTTACAATTCTTAGTGACAGAGAAAATCCTGAAGGCAACTCAGGAAAAGAAGTCTGTAACATACAATGGTAAGAATATTATATTGGCAGCAGACCTATCCACAGAGGCCTGGCAGGCCAGAAAGGATTGGCATTGATATATTCAGAGCACTAAATGAGAAAAATATGCAGCCAAGAATAATATATCCAGGTAAGATAAAAAGATAAAAAGCTTACAGGACAAATAAAAATTAAAATAATTTGCAAACAACAAACCAGCTCTAAAGGGAATATTGAAAGGGGTCTTCTAAGCAAAGAGAGAGCCTAAAAGTAGTAGACCAGGAAGGAAGAGAAACAATATACAGTAACAGTTACCTTGCAGGCAATACAATGACACTAAATTCATATCTTTCAATACTTACACTGAATGTAAATGTTCTAAATGCCCCAACCAAAAGACACAGGTCATCAGAATGGATAAAAAACAAGACCCATTGAGGGCGCCTGGGTGGCTCAGTGGGTTAAAGCCTCTGCCTTTGGCTCAGGTCATGTAATCAGGTCCTAGGATCGAGCCCCGCATTGGGCTCTCTGCTCAGCAGGGAGCCTGCTTCCCTTCCTCTCTCTGTCTGCCTCTCTGCAAACTTGTGATCTCTGCCTGTCAAATAAATAAATAATTTTTTAAAAAGAAAATAAACAAGACCCATCAATATGCTGTCTACAAGAAACTCATTTTAGACGTAAAGACAACTCCAGATTTAAAGTGAGGAGGTGGAAAACAATTTACCATGCTAATGAACATCAAAAGAAAGCTGGGGTGGCAATCCTTATATCAGATAAATTAGATTTTAAGCCAAAGACTATAATAGTAGATGAGGAAGGACACTGTTTCTTACTTAAAGGGCCTGTCCAACAAGAAGATCTAAAAATTTTAAATATCTCTGCCCCTAAAATGGGAACAACCAATTATATAAACCAATTAACAACAAAATCAAAGAAACACCTTGACAGTAATACAATAATAGTAGGGGACTTTAACAACCCCTCACTGAAACGGACAGATCATCCAAGCAAAGATCAACAAGTAAATAAAGGCTTTAAATGACACACTGGACAAGATGGACATCACAGATATACTCAGAACATTCCATTCTAGAGCAACAGAATACACATTCTTCTCTAGTGCACATGGAACATTCTCCAGAATAGATTACATCCGGGGTCAAAAATCAGGTATCAACCAGTACCAAAAGATTGGGATCATTCCCTGCATATTTTCAGACCACAATGCTCTGAAGCTAGAACTCAATCATGAGAGGAAATTTAGAAAGAATCCAAATGCACGGAGGCTAAAGAGCATCCTTCTAAAGAATGAATGGGTCAACCAGAAAATTAAAGAATTGAAAAAATTCATGGAAACAAATGAAAATGAAAATACAACTGTTCAAAATCTGTGGGACACAGCAAAGGCAGTCCTGAGAGGAAATTATATAGAGATATAGCCCTTCTCAAGAAACAACAAATGTCTCAAATGCACAAACTAACCCTACACCTAAAGGAGGTTGAGAAAGAAGAGCAAATAAAGCCTAAACCCAGCAGGAGAAGAGAAATCATAAAGATCAGAGCAGAAATCAATGAAATAGAAACCAAAAGAACAATAGAACAAATCACCAAAACTAGGAGATTGTTCTTTGAAAGAATTAATAAGATTGATAAGCCCCTGGCCAGACTTATTAAAAAGAAAATAGAAAGGACCCAAATTAACAAAATCATGAATGAAAGGGAGAGATCACAACCAACACCAAAAAAATACAAACAATTATAGGAGCATATAATGAGCAAACTATACACCAGCAAATTTGACAATATGGAAGAAATGGATGCATTCTTAGAAATGTATAAACTACCAAAACTGAACCAGGAAGAAATAAAAAAACCTAAGCAGACACATAACCAGTAGGGAGATTGAAGTAGTCATCAAAAATCTCCCAACAAACAAGAGCCCAGGGCCAGACGGCTTCCCATGGGAATTCTACCAAACATTTAAAGAAGAAATAATACCTATTCTCCTGAAACTGTTTCAAAAAATAGAAATGGAAGGAAAACTTACAAACTCATTTTATGAGGCCAGCATTAACCTGATCCCAAAACCAGACAAAGACACCATCAAAAAGGAGAATTATAGACCTATACCCTTGATGAACACGGATGCAAAAATTCTCACCACAGTATTAGCCAATAGGATCCAACAGTCCATTAAAAGGATTATTCATCACAACCAAGTGGGATTTATTCCTGGGCTGCAAGGTTGGTTCAACATCTGCAAATCAATCAATGTGATGCAATGCATTAATAAAAGAAAGAACAAGAACCATATAATACTCTCAATAGATGCTAAAAAAAGCATTTGACAAAGTACAGCATCCCTTCCTGATCAAAACTCTTCAAAGTGTAGGAACAGAGGGTACATACCTCAATGTCATCAAAGCCATCTATGAAAAATCCACAGTGAATATCATTCTCAATAGGGAAAAACTGAGAGCTTTTTTGCTAAGGTCAGGAACATGGCAGAGATGTCCACTATCACCACTGCTATTCAACATAGTACTAGAAATCCTAGCCTCAGCAATCAGACAACAAAAAGAAATAAAAGGCATCTGAACTGGCAAAGAAGAAGCCTAACTCTCACTCTTTGCAGATGATATGATACTTTGTGTGGAAAAACCAAAAGACTCCACTCCAAAAATGTTAGAATTTATACAGGAATTCAGTAAAGTGTCAGGATATAAAATCAATACTCAGAAATCAGTTGCATTTCTATACACCAACAAAAAGACAGAAGAAAGAGAAATTAAGGAAACAATCCCATTTACAATTGCACCTGAAACCATGAGATATTTAGGAATAAACTAACCAAAGAGGTAAAGAATCTGTACTTTGAAAACTATAAAGTACTCATGAAAGAAATCGAGGAAGACACAAAGAAATGGAAAAATGTTCCATGCTCATAGATTGGAAGAAAAAATATTGTGAAAATGTCTATGCTACCTAAAGCAATCTACACATTTAATGCAATCCCTATCAAAATACCATCCATTTTTTTCCAAAGAAATGGAACAAATAATCCTAAAATTTATATGGAACCAGAAAAGACCATAAATAGACAAAAGAATGTTGAAAAAGAAAGCCGAAGTTGGCAACATCACAATTCCAGACTTCAAGCTCTATTACAAAGTTGTAATCATCAAGACAGCATGGTACTGGCACAAAAACAGACATGTAGATCAATGGAACACAATAGAAAACCCAGAAATGGACCCTCAACTCTATGGCCAACTAATCTTTGACAAAGGAGGAAGGAATGTCTAATGGAAATAAGATAGTCTTTTCAACAAATGGTGTTGGTAGGGTGCCTGGGTGGCTCAGTGGTTAAACCTCTGCCTTTGGTTCAGGTCACAATCCCAGGGTCCTGGGATCAAACCCCACATCAGGCTCTCTGCTCAGATGGAGCCTGCTTCCTCCTCTCTCTCTGCCTGCCTCTCTGCCTGCTTGTGATACCTGTCTGCTAAATAAATAAAATCTTTTTTTAAAAATCATAAGAAAAATACATTTATTTTAAAAAATGGTGTTGGTAAAATTAGACAGCCACATGAAAAAAAAATCAAACTGGACCATTTCCTTACACCACATACAAAAATAGACTCAAAATGTATGAAAGACCTCAGTGTAAGACAGGAATCCATCAAAACCCTTATGGAGAACACAGGTAGCAACCTCTTTGACCTCAGCCACAGCAACTGCTTCCTAGAAACATTGCCAAAGACAAGGGAAGCAAGGGCAGAAATGAACTATTGGGATTTCATCAAGGTCAAAAACTTTTGCACAGCAAAGGAAACAGTCAACAAGACCAAGACAACTGACAGAATGGGAGAAGATATTTGCAAATGACATATCAGATAAAGGGCTATTATCCAAAATCTATAAAGAACTTAGCAAACTCAATACCCAAAGAACAAATAACCCAATCAAGAAATGGGCAGAGGTCATGAACAGACATTTCTAAAAAGAAGACATTCAGACGGCCAACAGACACATGAACAGACATACTCCACATCACTCGGCATCAGAGAAATACAAATCTAAACCACCAGTCAAGGGGTACCTGGGTGCCTCAGTGGGTAAACTTCTGCCTTCAGCTCTGGTCATGATCTCAGAGTCCTGGGATGGAGCCCCACATCAGGCTCTCTGCTTGGTGGGGAGCCTCCTTCCCCCCTACCCTGCCTGCCTCTCTGCCTACTTCTGATTTCTCTCTCTCTGTGTCAAATAAATAAACAAAATCTTTAAAAAAAAAAAAAAAAAAAAAAGCCTATCTGTCAGAATGACTAAAAATTAACAAATCAGGAAATGACAGATGTTGGTGAGGATGTAGAGAAAGGGGAACCCTCCTACACTATTGGTGGTAATGCAAGTTGGTGCAGCCACCCTGGAAAACAGGATGGAGGTTCCTCAAAAAGTGGAAAAATAGGGCTACCCTATGACCCAGCAATTGCACTACTGGGTATTTACCTTAAAGATACAAATGCAGGGATCCAAAGGGGCACGTGCACCCAAATGCTTATAGCATTTATAGCCAATGTTTATATAATGTTTATGGAAAGAACCCTTGATGTCCATCAACAGATGAATGGATAAAGAAGAGTGGTATACACGCACACACACACACACACACACACACACACAGGAATAATATGCAGCCATCAAAAGAAATGAAATCTTCCCATTTGCAACAATGTAGATGGAACTGGAGAGTATTATGCTGAGCAAAATAAATTAATCAGAGAAAGACAATTATCATATGATCTCTCTGATATGAGGAATTTGAGATGCCGGGTGGGATTTGTGGGGGTAGGGAAGGGAAAAATGAAGCAAGATGGGATTGGGAGGGAGACAAACCATAAGAGACTGTTAATTTCACATAACAAACTGAGGGTTGCCGGGGGGTGAGGGGAGGGATAGGATGGCTAGGTTATGGACATGGGGTAGGGTATGGGCTATGGTGAGTGCTGTGAGATGTGTAAGCCTGTTGATTCACAGACCTGTACCCCTGGTGCAAATAATACATTGTATGTTAATAAAAATACATTTTTAAAGATTTTATTTATTTATTTGACAGACAGAGATCACAAGTAGGCAGAGAGGTAGGCAGAGAGAAAGAAAGGAGGAAGAAGACTCTCCGCGGAACAGACAGCCCAAAGTGGGGCTCGATCCCAGGAGCCTGGGATCATGACTGGAGCCGAAGGCACTGAGCCACCAGGCGCCCCAATGAATTTTTTTTTTTTTTTAAAGAAGTAACAACTGTGACAGAGGTCACAAATTAACTTGCTCATTTGAGTGAAAAAATAAAATCAGATTTTTTTTCTGAAGGAAAGTAAGGTTAATTAAGCTGATTCATTTGATTACTTTCTTTTTTTAATTTAAACTCAATTAGCCAACATATAGTACATTATTAGTTTCAGATGTTGTGTTTAATGATTTGATTAGTCTCTATGGTGGATATTCTCCATGGATAAATGAGTTAAAGCTGAAGTTCTCAGTTTCAATGAAATGCATTTAAATCACATGATAAGCTAAAAGCAGCTATCAAAAAATCATATTGGCGAGGCACCTGGGTGGCTCATTGGGTTAAGCCTCTGCCTTCAGCTCAGGTCCTGGGATCAAGCCTCGCATCGGGCTCTCTGCTCAGCAGGGAGCCTGCCTCCCCTGCCTCTCTGCCTACTTTTGAACTCTGTCAAATAAATAAATAAATAATCTTTTAAAAAATCATATTGGCAAACCTATAGAAGTTAAAAATATTTTAATTTCCCAACTCTTTATGAAAACAGGGTTAAATGGGATGACTCTACGTAATTCAAAGCCTTTTTGGTAAACTTAGAAGTTAAGAAAGCAATGACTCTAAGGCCTGAGTAATAAATTTGTTCATAAGTCAGTTGTTTGTAATTCTTTCATTTCAGCAAAATTGAGCAGAGACATAATTACTTGTCAACTGATATGGCATTTTTAAAATTTTAGATCACTAATAATTTTTTGGCATATAACTCAGAATTTAAAGAATGGAAAGTGCTATCACAAAACTCCTATATCCATCCACTCATTTTTCAAGCAAGTTTTTTTAATGAACTTCATCTAAAAACAGGAATGGAACTCATTGTAAAATCTTACTCTAGTAATAAGAAATATTTATCTAAAGATAGGTGAACCAATTGAAAAAAAAATTTATCCATCTTATTGGATATACATTTCCAATCAAGTTTTACTTTTAAATTGAACTACCTGTCAAAATCAATTTTATATTTATATTATTTTCAGTCGAATATAAACAATAATGATAATGACCACTTGGTCCAGAAAACATTTCTAACACTAAAGCCAGACACAAGAAAGATTAAACATTTCTGCCCTAGCTCACCTTTCCTTTTCACAGGCCAGTTTCTGAAAAGAACTGTGTCCATTTGTTCTTTTTTTTTTTTTTTTCAGCATAACAGTTCACTTCCCACTTACTACCATCTCTTCTTTGCATCATCACCAAAAAAAAAAAAAAAAAGTCACCAATATCCTCTTTCTACCAACTTCAATAAACATTTTCCCCAACCTCATAGCAGTATTTACCAATATTGATTATCCTTTCTAGCTACCTTAACTTGATCTTTGATTACTGAACCCATACTTAGGGTTTTTCTCCTGCCTCTCAACAATCTTTCTTAGATCCCCTTGTAGACTCCTCTGCTGCTGCTTGTCCTTTAACTGTTAGAATTCCTCAAAGTTGTCTTCGAGGCCTTGATTCTAATTTCACTCAAGAGAATTTCCACCCTCATCTTTTGCCCCACAACTTCCAAAGTCATACCACATATCCCAGTGTCTTTCCTGATTGTCAGCCAGCCCATCTGCTCCCAGACTTGTGCGAAGAGTCTGGGCATTAAACAGGCTATGTTGAGTGTAACACTTGCCCCCAAATAATGTTTGTGTACCAAATAAAACCACTTTATACTTCTGTACTTTCAGGTATTTTTATTTTATCCTTTAGAGGGGATTATTTTTAATTAACATATAATGTATTATTTGCCCCAGGGGTACAGGTCTGTGAATCATCAGGCTTACACATTTCATAGCACATACCCTTCCCAATGTCCATAACCCAGCCAAACTATCCCTCCCCCTCATCCCCCAGCAACCCCCAGTTTGTTTTGTGAGATTAAGAGTTTGAGGGGAGGATTATTAAAGGATTAAATAAGATGATGTTGTTGAGGCAAAATTGCTGGCCCCATGGTCAGTGTCCTTAACATTAGCTATTATGAAAACTATGGTGGGGCACCTGGGTGGCTCAGTGGGTTAAGCCGCTGCCTTCGGCTCAGGTCATGATCTCAGGGTCCTGGGATCGAGTCCCACATCAGGCTCTCTGCTCAGCAGGGTGCCTGCTTCCCTTCCTCTCTCTCTGCCTGCCTCTCTGCCTACTTGTGATCTCTCTCTGTCAAATAAATAAATAAAATATTTTAAAAAAAACCAACTATGGTTTGTATGAAGTCCAAAACAGAACTAACTTCTCCCTGTTCAAAACTGTTGCTCCCCCTGCCTCTAATCAATGAACGAACCATTATCCATCCACTCAATTACCCATGCTGGAAACTTGAACACTGTTCCCAAGTTTTCCCTTTTCCTCACTCTCCCCATTTTTTTTTTAAGAATTTATTTACTTATCTGACAGAGATCACAAGCAGGCAGAGAGGGAGGCAGAGAGAGAGAGGAGGAAGCAGGCTCCCTGCTGAGCAGAGAGCCCAATGCGGGGCTCGATCCCAGGACCTTGGGATCATGACCTGAGCCGAAGGCAGAGGCTTTAACCCACTGAGCCACCCAGGCGCCCCATCACTCTCCCCATTTTAAGTCAAAACCCAAGCCCTTAAATGTCTCTGGACATTGTCCACTTGGGGTTTTTTATTTCCATTGTGCCCTACCCTAGCCCAAGTCAAGAGATCTGCTTCCTGGATTACTGTAGCAGACTCTAACGAGTTTTCTTAACTCCACCCTTGACCTCCACAGCACATTCTCCAGACACAGTGATCCCTTTAATACATCTGAATACTTTGCTTCTTGGTCCGAAGCCTTCAGTTGTGTCCTACTGTTCTGTATGACAGAGCAAAATCCCTTCTTTAGAATCATGAACAAGAGCTACCTGACTTCCCTTCACCTTCGCTCACCCAAATCCTCCATACCTTCTTCCTTCTCTGAGTTTACACATACAACGCCTCTGGGTGCAAGTGCTTTTCTCCCTACCCTCGCAATCATCATTTTGCTGGTCCAAAATTTACCTTAAAACTCAAATTTGAGTAGCAGGTTGGTGATGCTTTTTTAAGACTCTCCTGCCCCTTCCAGACCCTATCACCCACATGGTTAGACAATGATCCTTTATATTCCTGAAGCAGTCATACAAGCCTCAAACAATGTACTTACCCATCATGTTTTAATTTATTCTGTCCCTATCAGCCTGATAGCTCTGAACCATTCCTTACTTACCCATGATAAAAGCTCAAGAAATAGTTGAAAAATGAATAGGTAGAAACTTTTTGTGCTATTTTTGCAACTTTCTTATACATCTAAAATATTCTAACGATTGATACTGGTTAAAAAAAATTAATTTAAAAAAAAAAAAAACCTTTTTTCTTGGGCTGCTTGGCTGCCTCAGTCCCTAGAGCATGTGACTCTTGACCTCAGGGTTGTAAGTTTGAGCCCCATGCTGGGCATGGAACCTACTTAAAAAAAATTGTTGGATCTTTACATATTACATTACATGCATTTAGAAAGAGACAGAGTTGGGGCACCTGGGTGGCTCAGTTGCTTAAAGACTCTGCTTTCGGCTCAGGTCATGATCTCAGGGTCCTGGGACCGAACCCCACATCGGGCTCTCTGCTCAGCAGGGAGCCTGCTTCCTCCTCTCTCTCTGCCTGCTTCTCTGCCTACTTGTTATCTCTGTCAAATAAATAAATAAAATCTTAAAAAAAAAAAAAGAAAGAAAGAAAGAGACAGAGCAATACTGATTCCATGACTATAGTGAACTTATTATCTAGTAAGGGAGATAAAATAAATAGAAATCATTCCTCCAGGGTTATATGAAGTCACAGACTTTAGGAAGTGTAATGTGGTAATCTGTATGGGACCTGGAATGATAAAGCGACCAGCAGGAAGGGAAGACAGAAGGCAGTAAAGTGAAAATTTTCCATACTGTTAGCTAGCTGGTTGAGGTGACTAAGAATTGAAATACAAACCAGACCGAAAAAACATACCCTGACTCACAAAGCACATAAGTGAGAGTGAACTCAGCAAGATGGGGGAATTGGAGCTCCCCTGCTGCAGTCATCCCACAGCAACAACAATTTGGCAAGCAGCCAGTCACAGAGAAAAGTACCTTTGTGGGAGCTCTGGGATCCAAGTGGTAGACTGTGAAAATGGAGCCCTAGACCAAGGAGGGCTATATTTGTGAAAGCAGGCCCATGCCTCACTGATTGCAGTCCCAACTACAGACCTGGAAATGACCCCGTACTCCTGGGATCTCAGCTACAGCTCCATCTGACTTTAGTCCTGCAACTAACACCATTACCAAGGGGCCTGCAGGAGTCATGCACACCCATGCTCCAAGTTACAAGTCTACTGATTGCAATCCCAACTGTGAAACCTGAGGTGACTCATGACTCACCGCCAATCCCTCTTTGCCACAAGTCCTGACTTCACAAGCACCCATCCATGTCCCAAGGTGAACTTCCCAATGTCAATCCAACTATAGATCCTAAAACAAGTTATGGCACTATAACTCAGTTCCAGCCTCCAATAGAAGAGGGCTGGGAACCCTTCTGCTAGCCCACTAGGAACCCACCAGGGAACAGATTCATCTGTGCCCTGGGAGATAAGTTCATGATTCAGTCTGACTGTGGATTTTAAAGGGGTCCTATAAGCCAGATCCAGTCACTCTCAGACATAGTTCAAGAGTGATCCTGCCTGCACAGGGACCCAGAGGGAGACACACCCATATGTGTCCCAAGTAGCCAGGCTTACCAACATCAGTCTGACTGCAGATCCAGAAGCAGCTGTGTGACCAGGTTCCAGAACCACCTACTGAGTCGAAGAGAAGTTTTGTCTACCCAGAAACCTAGTAGGAGGCATGCCAGTCTATGGCCTGGACACAGGCCTACAGACTTGGGTCCCAGCTATCAACAATGAAGCAGCCCTGTTACTCAGTTCAGGTCCTCTCAGCCGTGGTCCACAACAAATTCTTCCCATGCAGTAACCTACTCAGTAACCTACCAGGAGCTCCCCTCAGGAACGATAAGGGAGTCACACCATCTGTATACCTGATAATCCCACCATCTGTGGACCTTGAAGTTGACTCTTGGATCAGCACAAGCCCACTGATTAAATTCCTGCAGGCAGACCTATCCATCCAGGGACCAGACATCCAGGGACCAGACATGTCCATCTAAGCACGGGGTAACAGGCCTGCCAACTATGCATCTCACTATACACCCAAAAGCAACCATGTAAACTGCTTGGTGCTCAACTTTGACCCTGAAGACAATACCACCACCCTGAGGCTCCAAATGAAAAAATCTTTATCCACCAAAAACAGTCTATAAAGACTTGAAGAGGTGTTTGCTCCTTCAAAGGCACAAATACAAATGCAAGTCTACATGGATCACAAAGAATCAGGTCACCATCAAAGATAGTAACACAGGTTTGGTAACCAACCCCAAGGAAATGTAGGTCTACAAATTGCCTTACAAAAAATTCAAACTAATCATCTTTAATCAATGAGATGCAAAAAAAAAAAAAAAAAAAAAAAAAAAAAAAAAAAAAAACAAACTCATACAACTAAATGAAAACAGAAAAACAATGCATGAATGAATTCAGAAGTTTAATACAGAAAGAGAAACCATAAAAGTGGTCACAAGTTGCTCTTCTGCAAAGACAAATGAAATGAAAATAAGGTTGATGGGAAATAAACAGTTTCTAAGAAGAAAAGGAAAGAAATAGAAATCATAAAAAGAACCAAACAGAACTCTTGGACCTGAAGAATACAGTGACAGAAATGCAAAATTCAATAGAGAGATTCAAAAGGAGACTCAACCATGCAAAAGAAAGAATGAGTGAACTCGAACATAGGTCATTTGAAACTAGTTAGAGAAATAAAAAGAAAGAAATAAAAAACAATGAATAAATACATGGGACATATGAAGCACTATTAAGGGAATAAATATATGAATTATGAGGGTCTCAGAAGAAGAGAAAGAGAAAGGGGTAAAAAGTTTATCTAAAGAAATAAAGGCTAAAAATTTCACAAATCTTGAAAGGGATGAAAATTCAGCTGGTTGAGGCTTATAATGCCCAAAACAAAATCAATCTGATGAAAATTACCCCAACATCTGTAATCAAATTTTCAAAAATCAAAGACAAGGAGAGAATTTTTTTAAGCAGCAAGAGAAAAATGACTTGTGACTTGCAAGGGAATTCCCATAAGACTTCCACCAGATTCACACCAAAAACCTTCTAGGACAAGAGGGAGTGGAATAACATATTCAAAGGGCAGAAAGGAAACAAAAACATCTAACCAATATTATAACCAGTAAAGCTTCCTTTTAGGAATGAAGAAGACATCAACAAACAAAGTCTGAGGGAGACTATCACCACTAGATTTGCCTTCCAAAATATGCTAAAAGGTTTTTTAAGTAAGCAAAAGATCATTAAATAATAATATGATCAAACAACCCAACTTTACATCTTAAGGGGTTAGAAAAAGGATAACAAAGTAAACCCAAAGCCAGCAGAAGGAAGGAAATTATAAATATTAAAATATTAGCAGAGACTATAAAAACAATAGAAAAAATAACAAAACTAAGAGTTGGTCTTTTGAAAAGATATACAAAATTGACCATTATCTAGAATAATCAAGAAAAAAGCAAAGAACTAAAATAAAATTATAAGTGAAAGAGGAGACATCACAACTCATGCCACAGAAATACAAAGAATAATAAAAGACTGTTATGAAATCACAAAGCATGCTCAGCTCAGCCCAGGAAGAGATCATGCACATCCCACAGCACCCTACGATAAAGACATTGTTGAGGGAGCTTGAGCTATCATGAGCTATCATGAGGAGCTTTCCCAACTTTAAGATATATCACCAGGGAAGTGCACTCCATCCACCAGATAAGTCTCAATATTAATATTATTTCAACTTTGGGTAGTACATATTAGGACATAAACCAAGGGAAATCAATGTAAGATGTGTGGACCTCAAGCTCATATCAATTGGAAACACTATTCTCTGGACGAACCCTCACCAGTGTAATTCTCAGCATAGAATACTCCAACTGTGTATACACTCCAGCAGGGCATAAGAGGCTCCCACCGAATCACCCTTGCTGCAACCAAGCTGACATAGAATATTCCAAACCCGGAGGAGGAGTTAAGATGGTGGAAAAGTAGGGGGACCTTAAGCTTGTCCCATCCCTTGAATACAACTAGATAGTGGTCAGATTGTTCTGAACACCTGAGAAATCAATCAGAGACTTGAGCAAACAAATGCTACAAGTCTACAAGTAGAAAAGTGGCCACAGTTTGGAAGGTAGGAGTTTCAGAAGCTTGAATCTGGTGTGGTAGAACTTAGGATGTGGCAGAGAGAAGATAGCCTGCTTTAGGAGGCTACTACAAAGTATTATAAGCAGCAGAGCATAGAATTGGAACTTTTAGAAGTCTGCTACAGTGAGGGTCATGCCTGGCTTAAAGGTGTTTAGGTGGTATAGTGGGTGGAATCACCGTTGCACATCTGGGATATTTCGGGGAGCAAGAAGAACGGGTGGTGCCTGAATGCAGCAGAGCTCTTGGGCATTGGAGCAAGGAAGCCAGATGAGAATCAATTAAGTCTAGGTGCCTGCTTTCTGCTTGGTGTTGCCATAAACTGTGAACCACTGCACATTTGTGAGACAACTTTCCTGGGATGGGTCCAACAAAAGGCAGAAGCTTGGGGAGATTTCCCCCAACCCCACCTGCAATTACAGTGCCAGTCCACACTGCTCCAAAAATTTGGAGTTGAAACTCAGTCACATGTCCAAGATTAGGGGGAAAAAGAAAAAAGAAAAAAAAAAAGTTCTGTCCCAGGCTGGGTGAACACAGAGTTTTGAGAGAAACCAGGGACACAAGAGTGATTGATTACTTTTCTGTGAGGGCTCACCAAGGAGAGCTGGAGGGTGCAAATTTTTAGCTCTGGGGCTAGAGATCTGGGCTGGGCCATATTCCTCCCACCCATCAGTCCTGAAAGCCTTCAGGGAGCAAAACAGCTCCACTTAGTGAAGTCCAGAGCTGCTTACACCAAGCCCTGCTTCCTTGTACCCTGGAGAAGCATTGCCATTAGGCAAGTCTACCTGAGAATCAGTTTAACAGACCCCTCCCCCAGAAGACCAGCACAAACAACTACTTCACATCAAGTTTACTGATCATAGAGGGCTGAAAAGCTTCAGCTCTAGGGGTAAACAGTATGTAGAATTCTTTGTATTTTTATTCTTTACTCTTTCTGTATTATTTTTTTCAATTATTTTATTTTTTCAAATTTTCTGTTATTTTTATTTTGTATTTTTATATTTACTTTACATTTTTTTCTTTCCTTTCATTTTATTTTACATACATGTTTTTCTTTCTTATTTGGGGTTCTGGTTTCTTTTAACAAGTGAACCAAAACTTTTTTAGTTCTGTTGTTGTTGTTATTGTTTTTGTTGTTTTTCTTTTTCTATTCTGGACAAAATAACAAGATGGAGAAATTCACCCCAAAAGAGAGAATGGGAGGTAGTACTCTCAGCCAGGGATTTAATGAATACAAATGTAAGTTAACATGTCTGAACTAGAATTTAAACAATGATTATACAGACACTAGCTGAGCTTGGAAAAAAGCATAGAAGACACTAGAGAATCCCTTTACTACAGAGACAAAAGAACTAAAATCTAGCCAGGCACAAATTACAAGTGCTATTACTGAGAACCAGTCCTAAGTAGAGGCCACTAAAATGAGGAGATATCAAATAGAAAAGCAAATCAGTGGTATAGAAGATAAAATGGTAGAAAATAAGAAAGCTGAAAAGAATATGAAAAGAAAACTATTAGATCATAATGGTAGACTTAGGGAGCTCAGCAAAGCGAAATAATATCCATATATAGGGGTCCTAGAAGATGAAGAACAAGGAAAAAGAGGCAGAAGTTTTATTCTAACAAATTATAGAAGAAGTTCCCTAATCTGGGGAAGGAAATAGACATTTGAGTCCAAGAGGCACAGAGAACTTACCTCAAAATCAACAAAAACAGGTCAACACCTAAACATATTATAATGAAACTTGAGAATTACAAAGCTAAAGAGAAAATCCTGAAAGCAGCTCGGAACAAGAGGTCTTAACCTATGAGGGTAGACACATAAGGCTGACAGCAGACCTGTCACAGAGATCTGGCAGGCCAGAAAGGATGGGAATGATATATTCGACATGCTAACTGGGAAAAATATGCTGCCAAGAATACTTTATCCAGTAAGGCTGTCATTCAGAATAGGAGAGATAATTTCCTAGACAAACAAAAACTGAAGGAATTTAGTTTACTAAACAAGCCATGCAAGAAATTTTAAAAGGAGACCCTCTGAGTGGAGAGAGAGATGAAAAGTAATAAAGACCAGAAAGGAATGAGACAATCTACAGGAACAGGGCCTTTACAGGTAACACAATGTCACTAAATTCATACCTTTCAATAATTATTCCAAAAGTAAATGGACTAAATACTCCAATCAAAAGATATAAGGTATCAGAATGGATTTAAAATACAAGACCCATCAATATGCTGCTTACCAGAGACTCATTTTAGACCCAAAGACACCTCCAGATTGAAAGTGAGGGCATAGAGAACAATTTATCATGCTAATGGATGTCAAAAGAAAGCTGGAGTAGTCATCTTTACATCAGTCAAACTAGATTTTAAGTCGTCACGGGGGGTATTGGGAAAAGTTTTCAATTAGCAATAATCGCACCTTGGATAAACCTCATTGGCTACAATACTGCCACTGCACAAAGCTTCAAACTAGATTTTTAAACCAAAGAACATACATAGGAGATGAAGAAGGACACTATATCATAATAAAGATAAAAAATTTAAAAATATATTTTTAAAAAGCTGTAATCATCAAGACTGTATGGTACTGGCACAGAAACAGACACATAGATCCATGGAACACAATAGAGAACCCAGATATGGACCCTCAACTCTATAGTCAACTAATCTTCATCAAAGCAGAAAAAGAATATACAATGGAAAAATGACAGTCTCTTCAACAAATGGTTTTGAGAAAACTGGATCACCATATGCAGAAGAATGAAGCCATTTTCTTACACTATACACAAAATAAACTCAAAATGGATGAAAGACCTAAATGTGAGGCAGGTATCCATCAAAATCTTACAAGAGAGCACAGGCAGCAACCTCTTTGACCTTGGCCACAACTTCTTGCTAAACACATCCCTAAGTGCAAGGGAAACAAAAGCAAAAACAAGTTATTGGGATTTCATCAAGACCAAAAGCTTTTGCACAGCAAAGGAAACAGTCAACAAAACCAGTAGACAACTGATAGAATGGGAGAAGATATTTGCAAATGACATAATATCAGATAAAGGGCTAGTATCCAAAATCTATAAAGAACGTATCAAACTGAACACCCAAAGAACAAATTATCCAATCAAGAAATGAGCAGAAGATATGAGCAGACATTTCTCCAAAGAAAACATACAAATGGCCAACAGACGCATGAACAAATGCTCAACATCACTCAGCATCAGGGAAATACAAATCAGAACCACAATAACATACCACCTAAAAGCAGTCATACTGGCTAAAATTAATAAGTCAGGAAACAACAAATGTTGGTAAGGATGCAGAGAAAGAGAACCCTTTTACCCTGCTGGTAGGAATGCAAGCTGGTGCAGCCACTCTGGAAAACAGTGTGGAGGTTTCTCAAAAAGTTAAAAATAAAGCTACCTTATGACACAGGAATTGCACTACTAGTTAAACTAAAAACCTACTAGGTTTTTACCATAAGGATACAAATGTAGTGATCAGAAGAGGCACATGCAACCCAATGTTTATAAGAGCAATGTCCTTGGTAGCCAAACTATAGAAAGAACCCAGATGTCCATCAACCAATGAATGGATAAAGATATTATTCAGCCATCAAAAAATGAAATCTTACAATGATGTGGATAGAAGTGAAGGGTATTATGCTAAGCAAAATAAGTCAGTCAGAGATAGATAATTATGATTTCACTCCTATGAGGAATTTAAGAAACAAATCAGAGGAGCATAGAGGAGGGGAGGGAAAAATAAAACAAGATGAAATCAGAGTGGGAGATAAGCTATAAGAGACTCTTAGCTATAGAAAACAAACTGGAGATTGCTGGAGGGGAGGTGGATGGGGGAATGGGAAAACTGGTGATGGGCATTAAAGTAATGTGATGTGATGGGCATGATGTAATGGGCACTGGGTGTTCTATACAACTGATGAATCACTGAACTCTACCTCTGAAACTAATAATTTACTCTATGTTAATTAATTAAATTAAAGTTACATTAAATTTTTTAAAAAATGAAATCTTGCCATGTACAATGATGTGAGTGGAACAAGAGGGTATTATGCTAAGTGAAATAAGTTAGTCAGAGAAAGACAAATACCATATGAATTCAACTCATATGTGGAATTTAAGAAACAAAACAGATGAACATAGGGGAAGAGAAGGAAAAATGAAATAAGATGAAAACAGAGAGGGAGGCAAACCATGAAAGACTCCTAACTATAGGAAACAAACTGAGGGTTGCTGGAAGGGAGGAGGGTGGGGAGACAGAGTAATTGGGTGATAGACATTAAGGAGGGCACATGATGTAATGAGTACTGTGTGTTATATGCCACTGATGAATCACTAAATTCTACCTCTAAAACTAATAATACGCTGTATGTTGACTAAATTAAATTTAGATTTAAAAAACTTTTAAAGAGTATTTCAAACCCATAGCGACCTTTTCATCACAAATTATATTGTGATAGTTCTCTCATAGATAAATCTTATGAGCTTGTTTTATTTGATTCTGACCCTGGGGAATGGATAAGCTTTTGGAAACTGGAAAACCAAGAAATCAACATTAGATTATGGTAATTCCACTGGATTAATGACAACCCCAGAGTTGTCATTAATTGTTGTTACTATCTTCTTCAGATAGTAACATTACCTCTCCCTTCAACCTCTACATAGCTTTGCTTGTGTATCATTTTCTTATTAATAACTCTATACTGAGTACTACCTGCTTGAGTGATGTTTCAGCATAAGAGGTAAGCCAAAAGAGGTGTCACCTAAAGAGCTGACTGTCCCAGGTTAAAGCCTTCTAACTTCCTTACCTCTAATCTTGCCCCTTAAATCCCCTGCACAAGGCTGCTGGATGATCTATCCAAAAGGCATATCAGACCATATCATTTCCTTGTACTCCCTTCAGTAGTGCTTCTATAGCATATTGAGTCTACACTGATTAAAATTTCATTCATGGTCTTTCATAACTTGGCTCTTCCTCCCTCTCCAGCTCCATGTTAACCACACCCACATTTTAGCAATACTTAAATATGTGTTGATATCTGCACACACCATAATCTTCTATACCTTTGTGCCCCAATCCTGTGAATCTGCTGAGTTTTCCTGGAGCCCCCTTTCTTGTAGTTCTTGGTTAAATCCCGTTTATCCTTAAAGATTCTACTCCAGGGTATCATCTCCTCCAGGAATCCTTTCTCTGTTTCCCCCAAAATTCAAATTGTTCCTTGTTTCCAAAACATCCTGTACATCAAACTATTGTAGCTTCTTTCTCATTATATTAAAATTATAATCTAATAACCTGTATAACTGTGAGGGCAAAAATATGACCTCTACTGTGAGTCCCTGGAATACCTCACTGGGTCTGGCATGAAGTAGTAGTGCCACGAATGTTGACCACACTGAACTGAACCGAATTTCCCCTTTGCTGCTCTCTGGAGCCCTCTATTTCCATGCTGGAAAGAGATGGACTTACTGGGTTTCTCCTTCTCACTCACAGTGATGGCCCTTGCTTGTTTCCCCATATTGGGTTTGTGCCTCACTTCTTACAGATATAAGTGAGAAAAGGAAAAGTGGGCTGAGGATTTGCTCACAGTTATAAGTAAGGCTGAATATTTGTCACATGCCAGATTCTAGACCAGTGTTGCTGAAGTGCCTTTCTCCACAGTGCTTTACAGAAACCCATGGAGATAAGGACATCCCAGATTGTTACAATGGCGCCAAGAAATTTGAGGAGAAAGAGATTTAATTGTTCAAGGGGTTTTGTAGACAATCTGACAGAGACTAAGGAAGAATTCAAACTATCACTGGGGACTTCTGGGCACTAGTCCCAGTGGCATAAAGGCCTGTGACTGAAAGCAAGCACTAGTGTCATAAAGGCCTCCCATTGAAAGCAAGCACTGAAGTTTTTCTTCCTTGTGTGTGGCAAGGGACCAGTTCCAAGCCAACACCTCCTCACAGAATGTCCTAAGACTCTAAGCATAATCAAATTTTGCTGACGGTAATAAATGGATTCACCTGATCACACAGCCCCTTCCAAGCAGATGTGTCTCTTGATCACTTGGAACAACCAGGTCTAGTTTTCCTTTCTGAACTTCTGCAAGTGCAGAGAGTGATTTCCTTATTATCCTCATGTTGAAGGAGCTGCTATGTGGAACCAGCTACATTCTTCCTGCTTAGGTTGGAAGTTGGGTTTGGTCTGAAGTCATCTCTCAGAGCCTATGGAGTCTCAGAGAAACTGAAACTATAATCTTACCCTCACTCTACACCCTGCTCCAATATACAATTAGGGAAACACAGTAACAGAGTAAAGTGTTCTGGACCATGCTCTAGAAGATCCAAAATTTTTAAGTACAGTTTTACCAGTCACAGAGGTGTTGTTGTGCTCAGGCCCTTCATTGCTCTGGTCTGAAAACCTTCCAGTTGTTAAGCAGCAGGCGGTAATGTACTCTCATCCTCTAACATCAGTGGGTTCCACCATCAGCTCTATAGGGATGATCCAATTTAATAAAAGCCAATGAATGGCCATTAATGGCACAGTGAGTTGTTTTCAACATTAAATCCTAAAAATAGAACACCACAGTTGGTTAAAATGCTGTCTGAAGACTACTCATCAAAATACTACTTCTAAATAGTTCATATAAGACTATGGGATGGTTGGGAATCTGGAACAGGGGTATAAAGTGCCTAATGGGCAGATCAAAGCAGGAGCTGTCAATTGATATGCAAGTATTTCAACATTTTAGTAACCTAGTGCACACTGGCTGAATATCCATATCCAAACCTTATCTGAAATTTCACCAAAGGAAAAGTGATATGTCTGCTAGAACCATCAGGTTCTTGGTAATTCTATCAGGATTTGGGAAGTACAGGCCAAAGGGGCATTGGGAGAGGAGGAAATTGGCAGAGGCGCCCACCCTCTATAAGTCAGACTGAAGAAAAACAGTAGTAAATTAGGGAAGCACCAATATGCCTGAGTCTGTCCTGTTCCCTGTCCTCCTCTTCACACACTTCTTTTGACTTATAGGAGTATGCCAATATGGCCAAGCCCCTTCTCTTTTCATAATAAAGAGGAAAAAGCAGAACTAACAATTACCAAGAGCCCATGGTCCTTTTTTTTTTTAATTTGTCATTTCTCCATATGATAATCTTATAACAAGGTACATTTATTTTTATTTTACAGATAAATAAAACTAGATGCAGAGAAACTAGGTAATTTATCTAGTAACATGTAACTCACAAGTAGCAGAGCCTAGATGCCCATTCAAATCTAGCAGAAGCCAAGATTTATGTTCTTTCCACTATATCATATGGCCTCCTTCAATGGAACATTGTTAGAAAAGTTTTGGCGTTTGTAAAAAGACCATTCTATCTCATTTATTTCCATTCGGATCACCTCATTTAAGTGTCTGAGCATGGACTCTATACAGAGTGAATATTCTTTGAGTTTTTCTGTTGAATGAAACTTAGTTTCCACATGTCTCCACACCTGGAAGTCAAGCACTGGTATAGCACAGCCTTCATGTTTCTGGTGCAATGTTTATGACTTCTTTATTATTTTACCTTTTTCATCACTATTTGTCTTGAAAATCTTTTTTTCTTGGGTAAGTTGAAGATCCTGACAGATATTTCTAACAGAAGGCCAACCTCTGTGGCCAACAATAATAGTAATTAATGGGTAAGAATGTTAAATTTGGAGTCAGGTCACTTTGGTTCAAATCACAGCTCTTTTGATTGCATCTCCTCTCCCCAAGCATCAATTTCCTCAACTTTAAATTATGGATTAAAATATGCTTACCATATATAAATACGGCAAGAGGAAAACTAGAATGAACACTAGGACTGTTGCATTAGAATTGAAGATAATATAAATAAAAAGTGGTATGTATGTATGGTGTGTGTGTTATATATGTGATACATATATATATATCTTAGTTCAGTCCACTGAGAGGGTCTGGACAAAGAGAACTCTAATAATAATGAGCACATCGAGAACCCAGATCTTGGCTTCTAAATACCAGTCTCCACCAAACAAAAGGAGAGAATCTTAAATAGTTGGCTGACTAAAAATCTAGGACAGGGAAAGAAAAAGATAAGATAAGCCTGGGAAAAATATGTAGTGTCAGAAAGTAATAAAATGCTCAAAAAATAATAGAGACATGTCAAAAGGAAACAGGGACTAGCTGAACTTGGAAAATGTAAACATCAAAATAAATAGTGATAAAAACAGATTAAGCCCCAATGAGTAAAATAGCAATTCATGATACATACATATGGAAAAGACAATGCCTTTCTCACAGTAGAATTCCAATAAATGTAGACAAAATAATAGAACTTTTAAGATCACCATTTAGTAACCATTCTGTAATAATTCATGCAAAAAAAATCAATGGATGTGCAAGCTAGTGAGCAAAAGTGGAATAAGAACAGTATTTTACATTGCCCCAAAGTGCATTTAACATTTCTCCACCCACAAAATACTTATTAATTATGAAAAAGGAAAAAGTAACTTCAGAATGGAAAACTTGCAAGACACAACCTTAATAAGGGAGCAAATTAATGCCACTAGTGATGAGACAAATCACCTGACAATAAGAACACAATTTCATTTCTATGATATTCTGACAAAAAAGGGGGTGGTTGGTTGGGGAGAATGCATCATCATGATCCAATCACGAAGAAAATTCAAACAAACTCAAATTGATTGATGTTCTACAAAATGACCAATACTCTTCAAAAAAGACCAGGGCCATGAAAATCAAGGAACAGTTGAAGAACTATTTCAGATTAAAAGAGATAAATAACATGAAAACAATGTAATGCATGGTCTTATACTTTCTTCTGCTACAAATGACATTATTTGGGCATCTGGAGAATCTTGAACAGGGGCTCTGAGTGAAGGATAAATAAACACTCTTTTTACTATTCTTGAAGTTCTTCTGTAACTTAGAAATTATCTCAAAATTAAAAATTTATAAAATGACCCACCTCAGAGCATTAGGAAGATTAAAGGAGCACCTGTATAAAAACACTTAGCACAGTGCCAAATTCACAGTAACCCTCAACAATGGCAGCAAGAAAGAAAAGGAATGTTAACTTCCAATTCCAGAACACATAATAAATTTAAGTGAGTAAGTATGTTTTGAACTCCATTCATAGCACTACACTGAAACTAGAGAGCACCTACTTAAGTGGAAGACTAGATCTAACCCTATCTAAGTTTACACACTGCTTAATAAAATAGGACTTACAGGAGGTTGCAGAATAGTGCCAAAATTAAAGGCAATATTTAATTAAATGGGAGAATAATTGTAACAATATAATCACTACAGGCCACCAAGGCAGGAAACTGACTTGTGTCTTCTCTGCTATGTGCCAGGAAATCACTACTCATTTTATAACTTTCTCTCCTTGTATCCCCTTAAAGATGACATTCTTTTATTTTTTTTAGATGAAGACTTTGAGGTCAGGGAAGTATGGAAACAAATTCTAAATTCCACTTGAGAACCTATGGCTTGAAAATGCAATAGAATGATTCAAAAGAGATTGTTTTGACAAATTCAAGATTTCTGGTTGGCAGTTTGACAGATTTGCTATACCCAGTGACATTTTGTTGATGGTCTTTTCTTAAATTGATTAAAAAAGGAAATGTAAACTGAGTGAATACAAAAGATTTAGTGATAAAAAAAGGAACTCTAACTGGACCCTGAACTATAGGAAGGTTCTTGGGTGGGAGGAAGCACGCATAAAGATGTGATAGAAAAGTTCTACTGTGTCCCTGGAGAAACTAAGTCTCTTGTCTAAAAGTAAGGGTATATCTTGGGAGCACTGAAAGGCATGACATAAAAGAATACAATCAGGAATGCCTTTCAACAAAATTCACTTAGCTTTTATTTTGTACCATACTAGGAAAGTAATAAGAGGTCTCTGCTCCTCTGGGAAGACTTTGTAAGGAATACTACTAACAACATTGATACCAGCATCAATGATGGATGACTTTTTACCAAGATTTTAGTTAAAGCCCACTAAGACTCCAAGTGTAGAAAACATAGCGTATTACAAAGAATACTTAAATAGAAATCTCCACTTCTGGAATATGGTGAACCAATTATTCTGAAATATTCCCTATCCACAGACAAAATAAATTAGATGCTTCATTAATTACACAAATAATATTTAAATGCATATTACCCTCATAGAAAGAAAATAATGGAAATTACCAACGAGCAATTAAAACAAAAATAAAATAAGGAAGAATGAATAAATTAGATCTAGAGTGACAAATAAACACGGACGCTGAGATTGCCTTGGTGCCAAATGCTGATGTCAGGAACCAACAGCTTTGAGTAGTAACACCAGTTGAGGAAGGACAGGAGACTAAGCTTTGGGTCTTAGCAAAGTGGAAGAACTGATGCTAAAACACTTGATAGAGTTGGAACACCCAGAGTTTATACCCTCAGGGCAAGCTTAGGACAGAGGTGTTGGGGAGATCCATGTAGCAAAAGCAGCCAATAAGATATTTGTCTATCTCTTCCATTTTCCCTCAAGAATTTGCAGCCAAAGGCCTGATATTCAGCCAACATCCACCTGACTGCTAGAATGCTGAAATACTTCCATGTAAGTTGACAATTAGCTACTGTTGTGATCTTCCCATCAGGCACTTTGTGCCCCTGTTCCAGAACTCCAGCTTTCCTAATGTGGCATAAATCATTTAGAAGTAGAATTTTTACTGCTAAGTTGTTTTCAGCACAGAAAGTGCTTCCTTAAGACCAAGTTTTAACCAACTATGATATTTTACTTTTAGGATTTACAGTTGAAAACAACTCACTACGTCATTGATGGTCACTTGTTGGTTTCTATAAAATTGTACCTGCTTAACCAATTTGATGTCTAATTCTTTGTAACCATAATGATCTTTCTTGGGAAGTGACATCAACAAATGATGGCATAGGAATCTCCAGACCCTCCTGCCCCCACAGAGACTCTGACTCAACAATAATACACAAACCAGTTCCCTTCATGATAAATCCAGAAACCAGTTAAAAGCCTCCTGCAACCCAGGTGAGCATGAAAATAGCTGCATCAAACCTGCTAGAAAATTTGTAAAACTCAGTCAACATTTTCCCTTCCCACAGTCTAGCATGGCACAATCAGGGGGGAAACTCCCAGATCCTGGCTTCTCTCTGATGAAGGAAAGAGAAAGCTGAAACACACATCCAATGTTCAAAATTTGGGGGGACTACCCAAGGAACTAGCTTTTGTCTTGTCTGATCTAAGCACTGAACGGAAAAGGTGCCAGGTTAGGAGTCACTGAGAACAAAGGCAATGATTTAGAGCACTCATTCAACACAGTCCCTCTTCCCAACTCAGCACTGGATAAGTGAGAGAAAATTCCCAACTCCCAATTTCTTCCCGGGTAGGAAAAGAGTTGAAGCATGCATCCAATGTTCTGACCTTTCTGGGGGATGCCTGAAGGACTGGATTCTGTCTTATTTGTCTCAGATCACTGAAAGGGACCCACAAATTCCAGATAGCTAGGTGTTACTGAGAACAAGAGAGCTAGGAGTCTTAATGCTGGTCCAGGAGACTCAAGGTAAAGCAGACAGAGGCCTGTACAGCTCAGCAACCTCTTCCTCAATGGGGGAAGAATGGTAGAGCATGCATCCAACATTCTACTTCACATGGGAGTTGTTTTTGTCTTACCTAACACAGAAAGTTAATAGAATCTGGCATCCTCTAGAAGCCTGGAGGTTACTGAAAACAGAGAGCTAGGCAATTTGTGGTAGCCCCAAAGAATCTGCAGTGCTGCAGATAAAAACCACAGGGACCAAAAAATGTAAAGCTCCTGAAAAAAGATGTCAGCAAATATGTTTAACTGTAAATCTGACTGTGCAGGTCAACAGAAGATGTATCCACAGAAAAGGATCAGGAGTCCCGAGAATCTCTAGCAAGGCTGTTTGAAAAGATATTTTCCTGTATAAAGCTGGTCTAGGTAGACTGGAAGAGGTGGTCATTTTTCAAACATGCAGACCTGAAACAAAGTTACAAACTACACGAAAAAACAGGAAAACATGATTCAATCAAAGAAACAAAACAAATCTCCAGAAAACAGCCCTAATGAAACAGAGGTATATGACTTATCTCACAAAGAATACAAACTACCATAAAGATGGACAGTGAGTACAGGAAACAGTCCATTAACAAATGAGACTATCAACAACGATCTAGAAAATATGTCAAAAGAACAAAACTGGGAGCACCTGGGTGGCTCAGTCATTAAGCATCTGTCTTTAGCTTAGGTCGTGATCCCAGGGTCCTGCGTACGAGTGCCAAATCAGGCACCCTGCTCGGCGGGAAGCCTACTTCTGCATCTTCCACTCTCCCTGCTTGTGTTTCCTCTCTTGCTGTGTCTCTCTCTGTCAAATAAATAGATAAAATCTTTTAAAAGAAAAAAAAAGGAACAAAGTGAAATTTTAGAACAAAATTTTAGAACAAAACAACTGAATAGAAAAATTAAATAGAGGGTCACATGGGTGGCTCAGTGGGTTAAGCCGCTGCCTTCGGCTCAGGTCATGATCTCAGGGTCCTGGGATCGAGTCCCACATCGGGCTCTCTGCTCAGCAGGGTGCCTGCTTCCTCCTCTCTCTCTGCCTGCCTCTCTGCCTACTTGTGATCTCTCTCTGTCAAATAAATAAAATCTTTAAAAAAAAAAAAGAAAGAAAGAAAAGAAAAATTAAATAGAGAAGTTAGAAAGGAGACTGGATTAAGAATTAGAAAGAATCAGCAAATGTAAGACTAGGCCATTTGAAATTATCCAGTCAGAGGAGGAAAAATAAAAATCAATGAGAAAGGAAGAAAGAAAAAGAGGAAGGGAGAGGAAGAAAAGAAAGAGAGAGAGAGAAATGACAGGAAGGAGGAAGGGAGGGAGGAAGGAAGGAAGGAAGGAAGAAAAAAAGAAAGAGAAAAAGAGAGGAAGGAAGGAAGAGAGGAAGGAAGGAAGGAAGGAAGGAATAAAGAGGAAGGAAGGAGAGAAAGAGAGGAAGGGGGAAAGGAAAGAAGGAAGGAAAGAAAGAAAGAAAGAAAAGGAATTATAGGACACTATAAAGCCAGACAATATAAGCATTATTGGAGTCTCAGACAAACAGGGAAAGAAAGAAACAGATTGCTTATTTGAAGAAACAATGGCTAAAACTTCCCAAATCTGAGGAAAATAAATGAATTTCCAGATTACTGGAGCCTAATAGAACCCAAGAAGGAAGAATCCAAAGTCCAAACAAGACATATTATAATCATGTTGTCATAAGTCAATAATAAAGAATTTTGAAAGCAGCAAGAGATTGTCACGTATAAAGGAGCCCCCATAAGAACATCACCAAATTTCTCAACAGAAACTTTAAAAGCCAGAAGAAAATGAGATAATATATTCAAACTGCTGAAAGAAGCAGGGGAAATGGTTGATGAAGTAGAAGGATTCTGAGTCCACCTTCTTCCACAGACACCAAGGCAACAGCTACGTGTAATGCAACTCACTCTGAAAACAACTGGAAGATTGGTAGAGCTAAAGACATAGAGAGAAAGCCACATCAAGGAGAGTACTGGGGCACATGGGTGGCTCAGTTATTGAGTCTCTGCCTTTGGCTCAGGCATGATCTCAAGGTACTGGAATGGAGCCCCATGCTGGGCTGCCTGCTCAGTGGGGAGCCTGCTTTTCCCTCCCTCCCTCCCTCTCTCTCTCTCTCTCTTCCTCTCCCCTACTTGTGTACTTTCTCCCTTTCTCTGTCATATAAATAAATAAATAATCTTTTAAAGAAGAAGAAGTAGTAGTAGTAGTAGTAGTAGTAGTGGTGGTGGTGGTGTATCTGGGTGGCTCAATCAGTTAAGCCTCTGTCTTCAGCTCAGGTCATGGTCCCAGGGTCCTGGGATCCAACCCTGTGTCAGATTCTCTGCTAGGTGGGGGACCTGCTTTCTTCCTCTCACTCTGCCTGCAGTTCCCCTTGCTTGTGCTATTCCTCTCTCTCTCTCTCTCTTTCTCTCTCTTCTGTCAAATAAACAAATAAAGTCCTTTAAAAAAGGAAAGAGGAGGAGGGGGATAGGAAGGACAGAGATGCAGTTGGGAACGCAGTCCTCCACACAGTGACCTAGAATCAGGACAATACCACAGGCATGAAGGAGTGGGGAGATCAACCCACAGAGGCAAGCCCAGTCCTGGAGATCTGCACCAGGAAAACAAGCTCCCATAACATCTCCCTTTGAACATCTTTGGGGCTTAACTCTGGAAGAGCCAAAGGACTGTAGGAAACCATCTCTACCCTTGAAAGGCCAGCAAACTGTATCATTCAGCATGATACTTAGCATTGAAGCAATATTTTTTAAAGGGCCTGGGTATATGTGAAGGAGATTAATTGATCAATTTCAGGACATATGCCAAAGGGGCAGGAATCTGCAGGAACTTTCCCTGGGAACAGAAGTGGTGGTGAGTCCTCATTTAGTCTAGCTGCAGGAACCAGTTCTGACACTTTCCATCTACATTGCTAGCACCACTTGCCCCATCCAACCCGCTCACCCCAACAGGCTCCCCTCCAAAGAAGCTCCCACTGCATGACCTCTGGTATCTCTCCAGAGAGACTCCTGCCATGAGGGGACATACAATATGATATAATAAACATAAAACATGGAAGAAGAAATAAAAATATAGTGCTTTCACAATGTGTTCAAACTTAAGTGACCATCAACTCGGTATTGATTGCTACATAGGTAGAATATTATATATGTACCTCATGGTAATCACAAACTAAAAACATATATTAGGTACATAAAAAATAAAATATAACACTAAAAAATTTCAAAAGTCACAAGGGAAGAGAGCAAGAGAAGAACAAAGGAGCAGAGAAGAACTACAAAAATAATCAGAAGACAATTAACAAAATGGCAATAAGTACATATCTCTCAATAATTATTTTAACATAACTTAACCAAATGCTTTAATCAAAAGACAAGGGTAGATGAATAGTTAAAACAACACAAAACAAGAAACAATACATGCTCCCTACAAGAGCCTCCGTTCAAATCTCAAGACACACAAGGACTAAAAGTGAAGGAATGGAAAAAAATATTTCATGCAAATGGAAACAGAAAGACATTTAGGATAACAATAATTACATAAGACAAAATAGACTTTAAAATAAAGACTGTAATAAGAAATAAAGAAGAGTATTACATAATGATAAAGGAATCAATCCAACAAAGAGGATAAAACAATTGTAAATATCTATGCACTCAACACAATAGCACTTAAATATATAAAGCAAATATTACCAGACATGAAGGGAGAACTTGAAAGCAATACAATAATAGTAGGGGACTTTAACACCTTATTTACATCAGTAGATAGATAATCCAGACAGGAAATTAATAAGGAAACAGTGGTTTTGAACAACACATTAGACAAAATGAACTTAACAGATATATAGAGAACGTTCCATCTAAAAACCTCAAAAATACATTCTTTTCAAGTGCACATGGAACATTCTCTAGGACACATCATATGTTGGGCAAATCTCAATAAATTTAAGATTGAAATCATATCAATATCTTTTGTTTCTTTTTTTTAAGAGATTTTATCTTATTTTTTTTTTTTTAAGTAAACTCTATGCCACACATAGGTCTTGAACTCATGACCCTGAGATCAAGAGTTGCATGCTCTACCAACTGAACCAACCAGGTACCCCTCAGGTATCTTTTCTGATCACAACAGTGTAAACTAGAAATCCTCTACAAGGGGAAAAAAATGGAGAAAAAAAAAAAAACCACATGTAGGCTAAGCAAGATGCTATTAAACAACAAAAGTCAACAAAGAATTTCAAGAGAAATCAAAAAATACATAGAGAGGAGCACCTGGGTGGCTCAATGGGTTAAAGCCTCTGTCTTCAGCTCAGGTCATGATCTCAGGGTCCTGGGATCAAGCCCTGCATCAGGCTCTGTCCTCAGTGGGAAGTCTGCCTTCCCCCTCTCTCTGCCTGCCTCTCTGCCTAGTTGTGATTTCTGTCTGTCAAATAAATAAACAAAATCTTTAAAAAAAAAATACATGGAGACAAATGAAAATGGAAACACAACAGTTCAATATCTCTGAGATGCAGCAAAAGCAGTTCTAAGAGAGAATTACAGCCATACGGGCTTCACTCAAGAAACAAAACAAAACAAAACAAAAAAACCCTCAAATAAATGATCTAACCTTACACCTGAAGGAACTAAAAAAGAACAAAGCCCAGAGTTAGTGGAAGGAAGGAAATAAAAAAGATCAGAGCAGAAATAGGGGAACCCTCCTACACTGTTGGTGGGAATGCAAGCTGGTGCAGCCACTCTGGAAAACAGCATGGAGGTTCCTCAAAATGTTGAAAATAGAACTGCCCTATGACCCAGCAATTGCACTACTGGGTATTTACCCTAAAGATACAAACGTAGTGATCCAAAGGGGCACGTGCACCCGAATGTTTATAGCAGCAATGTCCACAATAGCCAAACAAAGAAAGAACCTAGATGTCCATCAACAGATGAACGGATCAAGAAGATGTGGTATATATACACAATGGAATACTATGCAGCCATCAAAAGAAATGAAATCTTGCCATTTGGGACAACATGGATGGAACTAGAGCGTATCATGCTTAGCGAAATAAGTCAAGCAGCGAAAGACAACTATCATATGATCTCCCTGATATGAGGAAGTGGTGATGCAACATGGGGGCTTAAGTGGGTACGAGAAGAATCAATGAAACAAGATGGGATTGGGAGGGAGACAAACCATAAGTGACTCTTAATCTCACAAAACAAACTGAGGGTTGCTGGGGGGAGGGGGTTTGGGAGAAGGGGGTGGGATTATGGACATTGGGGAGGGTATGTGCTTTGGTGAGTGCTGTGAAGTGTGTAAACCTGGTGATTCACAGACCTGTACCCCTGGGGATAAAAATATATGTTTATAAAAAATAAAAAATTAAATGTAAAAAAAAAAAAAGATCAGAGCAGAAATAAATGATAGAGAAACTAAAAACAAAACAAAACAATTAAAAAAAAGAAAAAACACAATAGCAATAGAAAAAAACGAAGGAAACTAAGAACTCGTTCCTTGAAAAGATAAACAAAATTGATAAGGTTTTAGCCACACTCATCAGGGGGTAAAAAAAGGAGAGAAGACTGAAATAAATAAGAAATGAAGGAAAAGAAGTTACAAATAAATGAATGAGCACGGGGTGTGGGCCATGCCCTTGGCTTTAAGGAGGTTGTGTCTTCACGTGCCCACCTCCGCTAGCAAGGTAGAGAAGAGCACAAAAGAAGGCACACTCCAACACTTCCATCCCAAGACAAATCTTAACAAACCCCTGCCCCTCCAGCACTCTTTAATATGACCAACTGAATCAGCATCACATAAAATCCTCTCAATCTGCTGCCTTTGCACTGGTTCCTGAGACATGTGAGTCCATGCACTAGCTCTCAAAAGAAGTATCTCAGATCCCATAGTTTACAGGCTCCCTGGATATAAACCCCACTGGTTTTCAAAGACAGACATTTTGAGGGTATGGTCTTTCTGGCGCAGGTCTCAAGGACTGGGATGCCCAGAGTGGGGCACAAATCCCTCACTTCTCAGGGAAAGTCTTGGGAGTGAGGTCCTTCCCTATTGTGTGTCACAGAGCCAGAGACCGGATTTTGGTGAGACTGTGTCTCTGCTTCTCCTTCCCAATCTAGATGTGGTCCTTTCATCCCTTGTGAAGATATCCCAAGTTTCAGCTAGTTTTCAGTTTTCAACAGGAATTATTCTATATGTTATTGTAGATTTGATACGTCTGTAGAAGGAGGTGAGTTAGGATCTTTCTAGCTGCCATCTTGAACCACTGCATAATTTACAAGTTATTCTTCTTTTTCCTAGAAAATAAAACACAGTAGTTTTACAATTCATTCAATGACAGCTGGTAATCATCAAATTAGCAATGGTTATCTTCAGAAGTTTTTACACTAGCTATGCCATCATTTTCATCATTTTTTGTATGAGCAAACACCTAGAGTCACAGACATTTCCCATATAAGATGCATCATATAAATCAGATTTGATTTATCACCAGAATTTATAAAACCAGACCTAGGGAAAGAACTAGGCCTGGGGACACATGCATGGTCTTAATATAGTGAATGCTGAGCCTGCCCTGATTATTAAGAAATCAGAATAGCAAGAATGGTCACCCGTATAAATTATTATTAGTGAACAAACTAATAGGGAAAAAAGGACAAATGACTTAACTAGACTCTTAACAAAAGAGAAAATCCAAATACCTAATAAACATATGAAAAGATACCCCAACTTAGTTGTGATCAGAGAAATTGTATTAATCCGCCATGAGGAACCACTAGATAACCATCAAGTCGTCTAAAGTGTAAGGTCTGACAGTACCAAGTAGTGCTAAGGATGTGGAATAACCAAAATCCTTATACATGGCTGGTGGATGTACAAGTTAGTAAAAAGGACTTTAGTAAACAATTTAGGCATTTAGGATACAATGATGTTATGCAAACCCTGTGACTTAGCAATTTCACTCCAAGTTATCTCTTCTCTAAAAAGCAAGCCTGGGTGCACAGAATGTAAGTAATAAAAATGTCCACAGCAGCGCTCTTTATAACCCATGGAAACAACTCAAATGCTTGTCAGCAGTCATAAATACATTAAGTAGCCAATACACTGAGGTAAACACTAATGCTGCTCGAGAAATACAGACAAATCTTAAAAACAAAATAAAGAAGGAAATCAGCCACAAATAAAACTTTTGTGCTGCCATTTATAAATAGGTCAAAAAGAAGCAAATGAAACCACCCTGTTTGGGGCACCTGGGTGGCTCAGTCAGTTAAGCCTCTGCCTTGGCTCTGTCATGATTTCAGGGTCCTGGGATCAAGTCCCACATCATGCTTCCCAGTCAGAGGGGAGTCTGCTTCTCCCTCTGCCCTTCTGCCCATTTCTGCACTCTCTCTCTCCCTCTCTTTCTAATGAATAGATAAAATCTTGAAAAAAAAAAAAACCACCCTATTTAGTGATGCTTACTGAAGGGAAAACCACAAAACAAAGCAAGAAATTGTTGATTATCCAAGTCAGAGCACCAGTGCCTTGTGAAGGTACATAGTGGGCTGTGGTCACTTAAGGGTTCCCTGGGACATTCTGTGATGCTGGAAAAGGTATGTTTTCTTGATCTACGTGCTGGCTACAGTGTTTGCTGTATATTCTATCACTAAGCTATGGATGTGATTTGCTTATTTTTCCTTATGTGTATTAAATTTCATCATTTAACAGTGGCCTGTTTTTAAAATTTAAAAATAAGAGCAATGGGTAAAACATAAACTTTTACATAGAGAAAAAAATGCAGTGAAGTAATTCACTGAAGAACTGACTAGTGAATGAGGCAGCTGGGAAAGAGGTTTTCTCCTTCAATAGGTTAATCTATTAATGTAGCATAAATTGTGTAGTCATTGTGTTTGGTTTTCTCTCTCTCTCTTTTTTTCTTTTTTTTTTTTTTTTTTTTTTTTGAAGTCAGACATGATACAGAGAGCACAAAAATTCTAGGAAACTAAAAAAGGAAGAAAGTACCAACAGGGCAAACAATAAAGTTGTTTGTGTTTCCCTGGCACTTTTCCCCAACAAGACCTCAGGCAGGAGGTGGGAACACTCAGCACAGTTAGGAAAAGCTCCTGCCCAGAGGTTGGGATGTGATTTAATCAGGACACGAACAGATGGAGAGGAAAGGGTCCATCCTGTGCACATGCTAATCTCCAAATGCATTGTAGATTTGCTTTTCCAGAAACGGATATAGGAGAGGTTCAGAAGTATTTGCAAAATGTTAGGTCCATTCTTTCCAAATTTCCAAATGCACGATTTATCAATTTAAAATACATGGAGAAGGACAGAGTCTGAACTGAGAATCAAAAGAGCTGAATATTTTATGCCAGCACAGCTCACCACTTGCTTCTTTTCTTGTGCAAGCCCATTCACCCATTCACCCATTCAAGCCCTGTGGCCTCCATCTCTGAAAGAATGAGAAGGTACCACTGAGTCTGTGCTGTGTCTTGGCAGCAGATGGTCAGCCTGTGGCTTGCATTCTGTGGCAGGAATTGTATGCCCTGTGCAGAGTCTCCTGGGAGTCTTCCACAGCGCCATGAAAGGGAACCTACAGCCCCTGATCTAGTACTGAACTACTTATTTCTAGTCCACTAGCACCCCTTCTCTTCCCCACTCCATGCTCCCAGCAACACACATTGTTGGAACCCAGAATAAAACTTGCCCGGCTGTTTTATGCATTCGCTAAGAGATCTTTTGGAGAGAGTGTGCAAAAAAAGAAAGAAACACAGCTATAATGGTGGAATTTAATAATGGAGGAGGAGGAGGAAAGGGGGAAGGAGGAGCAGGTGGTGGTCTTAGGTGAGGGGGCGTGGGGGGAAGAAGAGAAGGAAATGAATAACCTAATTTCTACCAGAATGAGTGCAATGCACTTTGTAATTTGTCACCATCAGAAAACTCCTTTATAATACCCTTTTGAGAAGAGGAAGTTCAAGCTCAGAGATGCTAAATAATTTATCCAAGGGTATATGACTGCAAAATGGAGTATAACCAATTATGCTCTACTGACACTTTACAAACTCAATCCTGTAGTCGTGGGCTACTTGGGTACAAGCCTTCCTCAAAGAGCAAGAATATAACTAAAGTTAAGTGTCTCTTGAACTTCCGGTCCTCCACCCACCACTCCAGGGAAGACCGACCTAACGAATCTTCCCCAGAGCTATGTCCCTATTGCTCCAGAAAAGTGGTGTCCTGCTCTACTCTGAACACTGGGGATCCACCCTTGAACACCGTGCTGATCTGGCTCTTCCTGTGAAAGACCAGAAGAGAGTTCCAACCCACCCATTCCAAGATGAGTACCTTTACCAGAACCCCCAAAGTTTCCAAATACTAGGCAACATTTCATACTAGTCATTTAGAAAATGAAGCCCCATAGTGAATTTTTTTTGGTGACAGATTCCCTGTACCATCTTCCTCTAGCCAGGTGAAAAAATCTGCTGCCCAAAGAGAAGGCCACTCTTCTCTGCTATGGCTGAGCCCCTACCTAACTCTTGGGCAGACCAACTGTTGACACCTTGGGACCCTTTGTTTGGCAAGTTCTTGTTCACAGCCTTTCTGATCTTAAATTAAGCCCATGTTTATAACATCACTTCTCTGGTCTCCTGTGTTCTCAGTGGGACTCCAAAGGAAAGGAGAAACAAAGTAGTAAGAAAATAGGCACTTTTCCTCCCGTTTTTCTATCATATATGTGAATTATAGGGTAAATATTTGGGCCTTGGCATGAAGATGCCGGTCTCTGTGCCTGTTTGGCGTTGACTGAGTTCCTTCTCTTCCCAGAATTTGTAGAAGTAGCACAGGCAAGACCAGGATCTCTTCTTCCTCTAACCCTGAGGCAGCCTGTCTCCCCTGAGTGTCCTTCTAAGTAGAATGAGGCCAGTGTCCAGCCCAGCCAACCTTGTCCAGCTCCATAAAGGAATCTCCCAAGAGGCCACCCCCATGAAGTTCCAGCTCTATGCCCTCTCGAGTGATGAAGCGCTTTCTCTCTGGATTACTCTTCCTTCTGTTGATCTCGCTGCCTTCAGGTAAGATGGCAGGTACAGGTCTGACCATGAAAGTGGGGGTCTTCTGAGGACACAGGCACTTAAAATCCCTTATGGACATAAGACCAGCAGGGAGACTCCAACAGCAGATGGAGCAGCAGGCTAGGGATGGGATATGAGTTAATGGTCTTCCATCCCTGCCCTGCTCATCGGTTGTCACATCCTGAAGGTCTACCTGAGTTGAGAGAGAGGATCCTATTTCGTGACACACACATCACTGTTCAGCTATCCAAATTCCTATTTCCCTAACTTTCTTTGATTAGGCTTGGATGTGGTGGCTCTTACTGAGATAGGGTAAGAGGTGAGAGGGCAGAATACAGAAGGTCCGTCGCAAATAATAAGCGACCCACCAGGTAGAGAGGGCAGGTCTAGGATTTCTCTGGATCCTGTAAAGCCTGACTTCCTTTTTCCATGTTCTTTTTTTTCCTTCAGGGAATGGATTGTTTGGAAATGATGGAAAAGAAACTCATCCGTTTATGGCAATTAAAGGCAGGAGCTTCTTTGGTTGCAGAGTGGGATGGACATAGGTAGCGATCTGTCACAACATATTGTCTTATTGCGTAAAAATGAAGAAAAATATTTCCCCTCAGGCCAGCAAGCCATGACCCTCACCTCATGGGTCCAATTAAAAGGCTATATGAATGGCTAAAAGGACAAAATCCCCACTCTGTGTGTAAAGATCATCACCAAGCCGTGGGTAGCAAATGAGGGGTAGATTCTCATCAACTTACTGGCAACACTCCAGAGGTAATTTATGAAGGGGGCACTGGGACAAAATGTATCTCCTTTTCTTTTTTCTGCCTTCCCAACCCCAATCACCAATTCCTGTTTCAGACTTAAATTCAGTTGATGAAGACATGGTTTCAGACCCAAGGAGATGATGTGTGCTGAGCAAAATCCCATCGCTTACTCTGTGCCAGTCACACGTTCAAGTGGTTCACATATAGTAAATCACTTCATCCTCACCACAATCTTTTTGCTCCAATCTTGCAGATGAAGGAACTTTTCCAAGGTCACACAATCAGTAAGAGTTAGTTAATAGTGGGTTTGAACCCAGATGGTCTTGATCCAGTCTTTCCTATTAATCTATACCCACTTCCAGTTATAAGTAGAGGAATTGAGCTGGAAGAATTCATTGTAGTTTGTAGTGATTATGGGTTGTGGTCCAACGAGGAGTCAAGAATCCAACTAGACCATGGAATAGCAGGTCCCTCAAAACTCTTCCTAGGGCTTAAAGCTGTAATGCTTCTTGTCGTTACACTGCATTCCTGACTCTGACTTAGCGACTCTGATGTTTCAAGATCAAGGTTACCCTAAGATTCCACACACCAACCCTTGCTGCTTTTGCCACTCTGGGGAAAGCAATGAGCCCGACATACCCACACCAAAGCTTCCGGCTGTCTGCAGGGTAGCGTTGTTCCAGCAGCGCTTCCTCACTGCCCCTCCAGTTCCCCTGCCCAGGGACAGATGTAACCGAGCTTTGTCAAGACCCTTGCCTTGAGCAGCTCAGGAGGAAGAACAACAGCTGAGTGTCAGGGTTTCCCTCTCCCAAGGGTGTGTCTGAAGGAAAAACATCTGAACATGTGTACTGGAATGCTAAGCAGGGCTTCATTCTTTCAGAAGTACTGCCTTCTGAGACTCATCCCCTTTAATCCTCAGCATTCCAACAAAAAGAAAAAGCAGAAATTTTCAGTAGTCCACAGAGCTGGCCTCCTCGGTCATCTGTATCTTAGCTAGCCCTGCTGGTTACATCTAGAGAGGTTCTGTGGTATTGGGCTACTTGTATTTGCTAATTAAACCCACCGCCTAACCAAAAGAAAAGGAGAGGTGCAGGCAGGAGCTCGCAAAGTAATATAAATGCAAGGAAATTAACAGGAAATACAAAGAGAAAACTGGGTGAAGGGAAAAGGCAAATATTCTTTCACCAGGTTTCAAAAGGGTCCACAACCCAAAATAAAGGCTAAAGATCTCTACCCTTTCCTTGTGGTTCCAAAACCAGATCACACCAGACTGAGGTGAGATAACTGCTTTCCCTTGGACAGTGGGATGCCAGAAGAGACACACGACACTGCCTTTGATGTTCTTCAGGGCAGCTTAGATGAGACTGGAACATTCCGTTATTCTTGCTAAAAACCCACATACGAAATAAATCAGCATACTGATTTATCGCACAGAAAAGCCATTTTGTACTCACCTCATGGCTCCATGGGTATAACCTTCAAGGGAGTGACACCTGCTCTGAGGAAGCCAAAAATATTCATCTTTGTTCTCCACATCACGGGGCAGCCATGGGGAAAGCCCATGAGTTAGGCTTAGCAAATCAGATGTCTGACCCAGGCGCTGAACTTGAGTAAGCAATATCACTCCATCAGTGTGCCATTGAGAAACAGGCTCATCCTTGTATCCAGAGGGCTTCAGGACTCTGCTCCGGCAGTGACCTTCAGGGCTCCTTCACTTATGGCCGTATTCTGAGCCTTTTCTGTGAGATTTAGATATCTCTCTGGTGCATTTCCCTTAGACTCAAAAATACCCAGAGTTGATGTATGTTACTGGAAATCAAGAAATCTGAAGGATATGGAGAACTTCCATTGGTATCTTATCATACAATCATTTCACATTAAATAAGGTAATGTAGGGAATTACCCCAGCACTCCTGGCCCTGAACGCTACCCACACATTGTGAAACCAGGACAGCAGGGGCAGTAGGACTCAAAACAGGAATCCATCTACACATGCACAGGGAAAGCCGATCTCGGGAACAATCAGACCTCCCCCCCAATACCATCCGCTACTCTAAAATTCTTTTTCCAGAATCAAACTTGGAGGTTTTAAGTTTTGGCCATGTTTCAGGTCTGTCATAAAAATTACTACAAACTGGAGGACTTCAAATTCCAGAAATTTATTTTCTCACAGTTCTAGAAGTCCAAAATCAAGATATTGGCAGGGCCATATTCTTTCTCAAGGTTCTGAAGAAAAATCCTTTTCTGTCTCTTCCAAGCTTCTGGTGGTTATTGGCAATCCTTGGCTCTCTTTGGCTTAGTGCAACATCACTTCAATCTCTGTCTCTATCCTCATATGTTCTTGTCCCTCATCTCTGTGTGCCTCTGTATCTTTACATGGCCTTCTATAATGACACCAGTCATTGGATTTAAGGCTGGCCCTAACCAGAATGACATTATCTCAACTAAATACATCTATAAAGACCTTACTTCCAAATAAGGGCATGTTTCAAAGTTCCAAGTGGACATAATTTGGGGGCAACAGTAGTCAACCCAGTACACTCTGTAAAGGGGGATTCACCTTTTCTTTGGGGCAGAGAGAATCCCTTCTTTACTCACATTCTTTTTACATACAGTGAAGACAGCTAAGTCCAGAAGAGGATTTGCAAATAAACAATCTTTTCTATAAAAACCAACATTTTTCTACTTCCTGAACATTGCCCAGACTTCCCCTGGAGAAGACACAAAGAAGAATAAGGTGGTCCTTGTTAGGGCCAATTTAATGTTAAAACCTGTTTAACTATTAGGGCCTGCTTAGCCAGAGCAACTCCATATTGCCTAGGTAGCCATATTGTTGTTTATATCCACGGACTTCATTCCGGGAATAAACGCCCCCGTAGTTCCTAGTATGGTTCGGGGTATTGATTATGGGAGTAAACACCTTAACAATAGAAGCCACGTACGTTGGCTCTGCGAGAGAGAGGGGGTCGCCTGTGAGATCAGCCTGTGAGATCTGGAGGGGGTCGCTCTCTTCGGAGGCGGCCCTGGCCGGTCAGTCTACCTTCTAATGCTTCTTTGATAACAGACCTCAAGAGTCCTTAGCCTCAAATGCTCAGAGAATATTTGGAAAGAGAGAAGACTAAACAATCACAACGTGAGCTGACAGAGCTTATAGTAATCCATGACGTGACTGGCAGGTTTTCCTGTAACACAAGAAACTTGTATCCCCCAGCTTTATCTGGGTATAAACTGACAATTTCAGGTTGCATATATTTCAGGTATACAACTTGATGATTTCTTATGCATTATGAAACAAGCTAGTGCACATATCTATCATGTCACATACTGTGTGTGTGTGTGTGTGTGTGTGTGTGTGATGAGAACACTTAGATCCACCCTCTTAGCAAATCCCAAGTGTATAATAATACCATATTGTTGACACATAAAGCTTTGAAATCAAAGTGGAAGTCAGCTAAGGACATATTGCAAATCTGGTATGCTTTATGTGGAAGCATAGAGAAAATTCTAGAAAAACTAGCTCACGCAGAGACGATAACCCAGCTGGAATGAAAGTAGAAAGTACATCATCAATTCTGTCCTCCCACTTGGGCTGTCTCTTCAGAAATCATATATATATATATTTTTTAAAGCTGTAACTAGATAATAAGGATAGCAAAATCCCAATCCTGTGTGCCAAGTTGGCGTCAAAGGAACCCAAATCTTGAGCCACGGCAAGAAAGCTGGTTTCTGTACCCTTGAGTGCCCACGGTGCAGAAGTAGCTCCAACTCTACAGTAAGCCCAACTTGAGACTCCACTTGCCAGCCCAACCAACAGAACTTTCTCTCTCCTTGGCCTTTATTCCCAGCTTAGCTTAGCCACCTTGAGCTTTCTCATCTTTTCCCTCACCATCCCATTCCCCATTTTGCATCTCAAGAGCACCAAAAATCGCCCTGGGAAAAAGTGTTCTAGGTGGAGTGGGCAAGAGGAGGTGAAAGAGGGGGAAGGGGGCTGGGGAAGAGGCTTCCACTAAACAGTGCCTCCATGATGTCCTCCTGAGACCCAGCTCATGCTCTCCACCTGCTCAAGGGATGGAAAGTCATGGGCGGGGCCTGAGATGAGCAGTGAGGTCATGGAGCCAGCACTCTGCACACAGAACCAGTCTTGTTATCAGTGCCACTACATCCACCAACACGGGGACTGTGCCAGATCCTAAGAAAGGAAGAATTCTGTTAGCAAGATTAGCTGGCCACTCCTTACCCGTGGCTGCTCAGAGTTCCAGCAGAAGAGCACAGACCTCTAAGCACCCCCAGATCCGTGTTGGAGTGATGGAGATCACAGGTCTCCATCCTCCATGATAAAAGCCCATTTTTGCTGGACACGTACGCAGACATCCAAGCAGACAGAATTGAGTGAGCACGACATGGCTGAGGAGATCACCAAGCAGACACCCAGGGTTCAGGAGGAGATTGTTGGAAGGTTCATAAGTGCATTCTCTGCATTCTTGGACGTCCAGAGTAACCACAGAGCAGCAGTGAGCTCTGCTGGTCAGATCCAGGTGGGTTCTCCTACCCACAAAATCAGATAGCAGCCTCTGCTCCCCAAGCCCTGTCTACAAGCCACCAGCAGAGAGGTCTGACTCCATAAGACAGGAAGTACTTTTGAATCAACCTGTTAGGATAAGAGTGCCTTCTGCATATGTTGGGGAGGTGAGCTGTTTTTCCTTCAAATTACAAAACCTCCCAGCTCACCTTACAGATCCCAGGCATGGACTTCTAAGGACAGAAGCAACTGTACCATCACAGAGCAGGTGGTGGTAACAGTTCCTGAGGTCCCCTCCCCAAAAATACTCAAGTGTTGCATATGTCACAAGCACCGCCAGCCATAGTGTCTGGAGTTATAACAGGCAAAGCTCATGACCATGTGCCAAAGTGGCGATGCCTTGACTATTCCAGACCTCAGGTTGCTTCTGGCTTTCTTCTTAAACCAGACTCCACTCACGGCCAGTGGGAAATACAGGCAGCGACTGATGGCCAGCCCTGGAGCCTCACACTTCTGGTCGCATTCCAGCTCTGCTGTAATTCATTTTAAAACACAATATTCCAGGCCAGTGCTGCCAGCCAGCAGAGAGAAACCCCATCTCATCAATCCTAGATTCCCAAATCCCACGAATGCCATCTGAAGCCCAATTCACTTTGCAAGAGTCAAATCACGGACTATAACATGAATAATATAAATTTTCTGTCCACGAAAGCCACCTACTCTTTTTCTTGGATGTTGTCATTAGTCATTGATCTTTATCCCCCCAGAATGGATAGTTGTGTCAATTTTTTTTTTTTAATCTAAGGGCACAACCTCCCATTTTTTCTACTTTGACTTTGTGTTGTTAGATTTGGCCTCTCATGCCAACCTGTTGAGCTCTTTCAGGATCCAGATTCCTTCAGCCTAGGACGAGTCAAGAAATCCATTGTGGGGATGGATGAGATGGGCAGCACCATGGACAAGACCACCATGCCCCCAGGAAGACCGGGGAGCTACAGGCCAAGCTTAGAGAACATCTGCACCCCCTGGCCCCATTCCTGAGATCCTTACATTTGGCTGTACATGTAAATTCAGGGCTATAATAAACTATGAGGCAGATGATGCTGGTATTTGGAATCTCACATCCTTCTCTTTGCTGCCAGCTTCTTTCTCTTTACTAGCCCACCTACTAATCACCTCTAGGCAAAGCTCATCCGAAAGTGTCCAAAGCGAGTTAACTCCATGAAGAGAATCGTAACTGTAAAAGTTAGCAAACATGTTCTATAAAGGGCCAGAGAGCAAATTTCTGAGTGGCAGCAACTCCATTCTGTCCTTGCATCATGGAAACAGCCACATTTCAATAAATTTTTATTTATAAAACTTTATAAACAAAATTTTAAAATATGTAATTTTTAAATTTATTTATAATTTATAAATTTTTAAATGTATTCATTTAAAATTTATAAATAAAAACACGTGATGGGTGGTATTTGGCCCACAGGATCAGATCTGCCAGCTCCTGCTATCATGGAATGTTTCAGTTGTCTTGGCCCACCGTGGAGCTCTGGGTGAGCACCACGCTAAATGCCAAGGATGCACAGAAGCCCGGGCCAGGATCTCTGCCTTCAAGAGGCTTACAGTCTACCTGCATTTCTGAAAGATGAATAAGCATACAAATGACAACATTCAGTTGCACCATGTTCTTTCATTCATTCCTCAGATGTTTGTTGTGCAACTATTATGTCGTAAGCAAATGGAAGTAGAGAGGAATGAGCCCCAAACACTGCCTTCGGGGAGCTCCTGCTCCAGCCCACTGCAAGGCTCCCGGGACTTCTCTTTGGCAAATATCAGAGGCAGGTCTACATGCATAGATCTATGGATAAAAGACCAGAGCAGGAAGTGTGGTACCTGAGTCATCCCCCATACGCCTCCCATCTTCATCCCACCAAGGTGACTTTGGACTGTGTATTGACCTCCTCTAATCTCAGTTTCTCCTCCCTATCTGAGATAACAATACTACCCGGAAAGATTCCTACGACACTTCAAAGACATTTTAAAGCACAGGGCCTGACTCAAATTAGATGCTTAATAAATGACAGTTTTATTCATTCAAAAAAAATTCCTTACAAACACAGCTCTTGACCATTTTATGCAATTCTGAGTTATATATATTTCTTTCAGGGCAAAAATAAAACATCCCAGAATGCAAAAAGTATTCATTTCTCCATTTGCATTTTTTATTCACTTATGCATCTAACAAATAGGTTAATTCATGGCTGCTATATGAACAGGCTCCCCAAAAAGGAGTGCGAATGGGGGGGAAACAAAATCTCTGCTCTTTTTTAATTTATAACATAGTAGAAGTAATAAACCAAAAGTAAATAAATAGACAAGTCAATAATCACAAATTGACAATTTCTTTGAAGGAAAAGTGCAGAGATACACTAATATCTATGGATATGTGTGTACATATATACGTGTGTATGTGTATGTGTGTGTGTGTGTGTGCATCTGTACTACACAGCTTATGTAACCACACCCAGATCAAGACGGAGGATATTTCCATCACTCCCAGAAGACATCTTCATGCCCCAGGTGTAGGATATTTCCATCACCCCCAGAAGATTCCTTCATACCGCACCAGATGTCACCATGATTCTGAATTCTATAACCATCCATTAGTTTTGCCTGTGACTGAACCTGAGGTTCAGAGAATCATACTATATGCAGTCTTAGGAACCTAATTTCTTTCGTTCAGCCTAAGGCTTATGAAATTCATCCATTATGTTAGATGTAACAGTTGTTCATTCTTTTTTATCACTGTATATGAGCCACAATTTATTTATCTATTCTCCTGTTGATGGGCATTTGGTTTGTTTCTACTTTTTGATTAATACTGATTTCTTAGCAAAGACTGACAATTCCCAAACTGGCTATACCAGTGTACCTCCCATCAGCAATGTGTAAGAGTCCAGGTGGTCCTTAATCTCATAAACAACACTTAGCATTGTTGGTATTTTCAACTTCTGCCGGATGAATAGTGGTCTCAACTTCTGCCGGATGAATAGTGGCCTCTCATTTCATTTGATTTGCACTTCTTTAATAAGCACAATATAAGCATCTTCTCGCATGCTTGTTGGCCATCTGGAGAGCCTCAATTGTGAAGCGCTTGTTCAAACCTTCTGCCAATTTTTCATTGGGCTGTTTGTCATTTTATTGCTGACTTGTAGGACTTTGAATACATTTGAGTTTACAAATACATCGGTGGTAATGAAATGACGGTCCACTTTAACATCAAACTTCCACAGGGCTCCCTAGTGGCTCAGTTGGTTAAGCATCCAACTCTTGATTTTGGCTCAGGTACTGACCTCAGGGTCATGAGATGGAGCCTGGAGTTGGATTCCACGCTGGGCATGGAGTCTGCTTAATATTCTCTCTCTATCTGCCTTTCCCTCTTCCTCTGCCCCTCCCCATTTGTGTTCTTTCTCTCTCAAAAAAGAATAATAATAATAATAATAATTCATAAATCAAAAATAAAATAAAATCAAGCTTCCACAGCCCTAATGACGTAATGAAGCCATAAGCCTATCACTAAGTTAGTGACGGAGCCCAAACAAGAACGTGGGTCTCTTGCCAGCTATCCCACACTTTTCCTACTCTCCTACACTTTGTGATGTGTGTATACTCACATTTGACGTTGTGATGTGTGTATACTCACATTTGACAAGGAGAGGGCAGGTAAGAACAAGTAAGTGCCACAAAATGTTATTATATTGCTTGTCTTTCCAAACAGTGAACCGCTGTGTGGTGACCCTGTGCCAGGTCCTGGAGGATGTGCCTTAGCCTTTATTATATCGCATAATTATTCAATGAATAAATAACCCTGACCTCTCATTGAGACCAAGTTTAAATCGATTACAAGGCAGAAAGAAATAATTCCATACAAAGGCTAAACAACTTTCACTTAAAATCCACTTGTTCCTACTGTTTGTGTCAGACATTAAAATTTAGCCAGCTCTTCTGTACCTTTTCCCTCGTTTCTTGGAGCAGGCAGTGTCGGAAGCTTCTCTTATGGAGTATGACTCTTTCCCGCCACCAGATGGCAGGCTCGGTCTATCTTGCTCCTACACAGCCTTCCACTTGCGCAGTCTGCAAAGAGCACCAGTGGACAGTGCCCCAGTGTTTGCTCCAAAGGCCTGCTTGACCATCGGTTACCTACTGCCACTGGAATTGCTCATAGTCAGAGAACTGCTGGGCACAGAGCCAATATTGAATTTAAAAAGAAAGTAAATTAATAAAGGCAGAGCCTTCTCTGCTGTGATTTCTTCTCAACACTGTCCGTTCTCCAGACTGCTCTGTAACCTAAATTACAGAGCATGACAGTTTACAGAAAAAAGGCTGTGGCCTCAGCCCCACAGCAAATAGAAGTCAGCAGCCACATGAAAATTCAAGCCAAGGAGCACAGCAATGAGTGTCCTAACCCCAGATAGGAGGGGTCGCAGAGCTGGGTGAGGCTACACCAAGGGGACCCTGCAGCCCTGCTGGGACTGACCCAAGGAAGCAGCCCCACCGGTGGTCCAGTAGGGCAGCACACAGAAGGATCTGCTGCTCAAGGCAGCTCATTTATCTGAAAATACATACACATCAATGCCTGGATCTGGAAAGGTCCTCAGAAATCGTCTCTACAGATGAGAAAACTGACACCCGGAGAGCAAAAGGGACTTGCCCCAAATCCCACCACTGCAGAGGCCAGAAACCGGAAAAGGCACCAGGTCTTCGTGCTCCACACCACGTGTATTTAGGGAAGGGATTCAGCCAAAACGGTGAGCCACAGTTATTATTTTTTTTAAATAGTTTTCAACCTCCTTATTTTGCAAAATGGACACACAACTTGTATAGGACCAGAAAGAAAAGAAGAAGAAAAAAAGAACCAAAATTAAATGCAATCTGATGATGGTACAAAGGGGACTTAAGGCATTGAATCACTTCCAGGAGCCTTTTGAAGCTCTCGGATCTAGTTCCCTCTCGCTGGTCGACACGGCACGGCACGAAGCAGTGTCTGAATCTGCACTTGAGAATGACAGAATCTGCACTTGAGAATGACAACGGCGGACAGAAGCCCAAATAGAGCTCCAGGGGCTACTGGTTATAGTTCCTATTTTCACCACCAGAGGGGGCTGCCTGCCTATATTTTTCTTCCCCTGCTCCAGCTGTCAGAAAAATTGTCCACTGTTCTCCCACCATGTGCCCCCCCTCCCCCCCCCCCCCCCCCCCGGCCAAGAAGAGCACTCTTCCCAGTTTTCCATTTATACGAGGCAATTTTCAACAACGTTTGGAAGAGTGATACAGAAACCTGGAAAAATGTGAATTTGGATATAAATCTCACGTCATACAGCAGATGAAACTGTACATAGTTTGGGAGTAGGGAGGGTTAGAACGGTAAAAGGAACATATTTACCCAGTTTTGTAAAGGAGTTCAATCTCTGTTTAAGAGATGGAAATATTAGCAAAGATAAGTTGCTAAGTTGTATCCATTGGAGGTGAAGGATTTTCTTACGAATTTATCTATTTGAGCCAGAAAGCCTGCCAGCCCATGAAAGTAGGGGTATGGGGGAGGGGCAGAAGAAGAGGGAGAAGCCGGCTCCCCTTCTGAGCCTGGGAGCCCCAGGCGGTGCTCCATCCCAGGACGCCGAGACCATGAGCTGAGCTGAAGGAAGACACTGAAGTCCACTGAGCAGCTCAGGCACTCGGAGGTTTTTTTAATTGCACATAAAATGTATATAAAAGGAAAGAAACTAATTTGGAAAACAAGGGACAGGCAAAACAAATATAATGGGGAATCTGTGAATTGAGCAGCCCTGAAAAGTCCCAGACCTGGACATAACTTACTAGCTGATGTGTCACTTACTAGAGGAATGATAATAGGAAAAGCTCTCAACTTCAGTTACTTCTCTGTAAATGAGAAAATAATAATCACACAAGAGGCCAGAAATCAGGTGACGTGGTTGGCACAATGTCTGACACATCACCTGAATTTAAGAGATGTTGGGCATATTTGAATCTTTTAGTTAACAGTAAGAGTCAAGGGCAGGTATCAGGTCTGTACCCAGATTCTGTTTGACAAGGGGTCAGAAGACACATGTTCCAAAGTACATGCTGAGTGTTTTCTTCCATAATATTTGTAACCTCCAAAACAATCCAGTCTTTAAAAAAAAAAAAAAAAAAAAAAAGTTATCTTTTTTTTTAAGTCTGCCAGTAGCAACAACTAACTAGAAGATACAACGAAAGAAAAGACCCAACAAGAAAAGACCCTATAATAGCAAACAAAAAGTAAAATACAAACTTAAGGAATGGACAAATACATGAAGCTACAATTAACGTTGAGCAAGAGGGGAAGGTGTGAGGGGGAGGTAGGGGTGTCCTCCCCCATGGCAGTCAAAAATCCCAGTAGAGTTTTTGACTTCCCAAAAACTTAACTGCTAATAGCCTACTGTTGACCTAAAGCCCCACCAATTACATAAATGGCTGATTAACACACACCTTGTATGTTGTATGTACCATGTACTATATTCTTACAATAAAGTAAGATAGAGAAAAGAAGATATTATTAAGAAAATGATAAGGAAAATGCATTCACAGTTCTGTATTATCACAACAAAATCCACAAATTGGTAGATTTGAACCAACCTGGTTCAGATCTGTGTTGTTCAAAGGTCAACTGAACTTTAAATCTTTGTTGAGGGACCCACAAGACTTGAACAAATGGGAAGATTCGCCATGTTCTTAGATGAGAAGTTTTTATATGATGAACATGGCAACTCTCCCTAAGTTAACCTACACATTGAATGTGACTTTCTAAAAGTCTCAAAAAGTTGGGAATCAGACAAGCTAATTTTAAATCTCATAAGAAAACATTTGGAAGTAAGATTCTTATCAGAAATTCTGAAGATGAAGGGTATGGACAAGTAGCTTTTCCGGGTGTTGAACACTATTACTTGGTCTCAGTAATTAAAGCAGTGCGATCACGGCACATGACCAGACATATCACTGAAGATACAGACCCAATTAAAATGAGCATTTAGAAACAAAGAAGAAGCCATCTAATGAAAGATTATCCAACGGTGTGGGGAAAACTAAAGATCCGTCAAAAAATGTATAAGGTTGAGGGTGCCTGCGTGGCTCAGTGGGTTAAAGCCTCTGCCTTTGGCTCAGGTCATGATCCCAGCGTCCTGGGATCAAGCCTTGCATGGGACTGTCTGCTCAGCGAGGAGCCTGCTTCCCTTCCTCTCTCTCTGCCTGACTCTCTGCCTACTTATGATCTCTGTCTGTGAAATAAATAAATGAAATCTTATTAAAAAATTTATAAGGTTGGATCCTTATTTCACACACCACACTAGGATAAATTCCAAATAGATCAAACCTTTTAAGATCATCAGAGGAACCCCTAACAGTACTAAAGAGTGCATAGAATAATTATTTTATAACCCGTGTACCTGTAACAAAGTTCCAGTATTACAATGGACTGAATGTTTGTGTGTCCCCAAAATGTACATGCTGAAAACCTAACCCCCAAGCTGACGGTATCTGGAGGTAGGGCCCTTGGAGGTGAACAGGTCATAAGGGTGGAGCCCTTGTGAAGGGATCAGTGCCTTTATGAACGTCAGGAGAGAGCTTGCTTCTCTCCCTTCCGCCATGTGATGTTACAACCAGAAGACAGCTCTCTACAAGCCAGGAAGCAGTCTCACCAGACGCCGCGTCTGCCCGTCTGCCAGCATCTTGACCCTGAGCTTACCAGTCTCCAGGACTGTGAGAAATAAATGTTGTTTAAGCAGGCAGGTCTCTAGAAGCTCGTTATAGCAGCCCAAACGAAGACAGACACTTTTTAAAAAATAATTAACAGAATGCACAAATCAAGAGTTTCTGCATGGAGAAGTCAAGACACTTCAGTGTTATGAACCAGCCACATGATCAGGAAACATAGATGGGAAATTTTAGAAGCTGAAGTAAAACTTCCAATTAAAATCTTTTAAAATTTTAATGAGACCTTTGAAATGACTTCTCTGAATATATATTTTTCATCTCCGTTTTTATATTTCAGACAGTCCCAAACATTTCCTGACAGGCTATTCGTGGTGAGATCCTCATATTTTTTAAAAAGTCATCAACTACGAGAAACCCTGTCCACACCAGTGGGTGATAAAAATCAACATAAACCACGCCTGCAGTTCCTCGAAGATTTGCAACGATCAAAATTTTACGTGGAGACTCTAACAGCCCTTCTTTTCTTTTTTTTTTTTTTTAAGATTTTATTTATTTATTTGACAGACAGAGATCACAAGCAGGCAGAGAGGCAGGCAGAGAGAGAGGGAAGCAGTCTCCCTGCTGAGCAGAGAGCCCGATGCGGGACTCGATCCCAGGACCCCGAGATCATGACCTGAGCCGAAGGCAGCGGCTTAACCCACTGAGCCACCCTGGCACCCAGCCCTTCTTTTCTTGAGTCGACCAATACAACATTCAACTCGTCTGGAACAGTGAGAATAGATTCTGAACCCATAGGAAACATGCCAAAATCACAATGCTCGGACTTGTCGAACATGTATTTCAAAATAACGAGGAAGCTCTGTTGTGAGAACAGTTACCATCCCCGGCAGGGATACCACTTAGAGAGCGAGTCAGCAGCTAGAAAAGGTGGACACACATCCAGATCCAGTTCCCTGCCAGCAACTCTCACTTAAAGCCTTGCACTCCCACCCCCTTTCCAGCCCTCCTTGGCAAGACACCTGGCGCTTGGGCCCAGAGGAACACGACCTCCTCCGGTGGCCGCTGGGCCCTCGGCTATAAAGGACAGGCGGGGGTCTGCAACAGCCTGGGTAGGTGTCAGAGGCAGAGTCCCTCTCCTGCGGTGCTCTGCACAGGATCCCAGAGCAGCCGGCCTGAATCAGAGCCGTCCACAGAGTGCTCTGGACCTGCTCTCTGGGCAGCCCCTGCCCCACGTTGCCCTGAGGAAGTCGTGGGCAGCAAGGAGGCACCTGGCTGGGCTCCCACTGTCCCAGGCTCAGCTCAGGCCCGAAGGGATCACACATCATAGCATCCCCGTGGGCTGGTGTCCTAGGCCGTCCCAGCTACTGTTAACAAAACACCACGGACTGGGGAGCGGAATTGTTGCTCCCAGTTCTGGAGGTTGGGAAGTCCGCCATCCAGGAGATGGTAGATCGGGCTTGTTCGTGCTTTCTTTATGTTTCCCCCTACTTCCAACCCCTTCACTTCGCACATTCACACGTCGCATCCTACTTCTTGGGCAAGGAGGTTTTCATTCGCCTGGTCAAGAAGCCCAAGATGGACATTCAACACAGTCCCAGAGACTTAGCCAGTGCTGCACTGTTTCCCTTTTGCGTCTCGATGCACAAACCGCCGCGAAGCCAACCATGATTCCTCTGCTGTTTGCTTCTGCTTCCCAGGGCCCCACCTGCTCTTATCAACCTGCCGTGAAGAGCTCATCGCCAGCCCTTCCATTCCCTAAGAGACCTGTGTTTAACGGTGCCATGGGTCCCAGGACCCTGGGGTTCAGAAGGTCCTTCTGATCTGGACTACCCTGATGCCCAGTCCGTCTGGTCTTACCATGGGTGCCCTCACCGAGAACGGGGTCACACTTCTATCCCCCTCTGATCTTACCTTGCAACACTCTCTGCTGTTAAATTTGTGTGGAAAGGGGCGACTTCTGGCGCAGTTCCTCCAGGACCGCCCCTTCCTTCCAGGAGAGCAGGTGGGATTGGTCCAGACCCACCAGCAGCTGCCATGCCCCTTGCCTTTCCTTCCCCCCACGATCATGCTGCTGTTCCTGTTTGGGGACACTATCTCTACAGAAACTGGGTTTCAAAAAATTAAAAAATTAAATAGAAAATGGATACCGGTGTGAATCCGCCCAGCTCATAATGCCAACTCCAGACTGGCCTTCTGGATACAAACCAATTCTGTCCCCTCTAGGGAAGACCTTTGCCGTTTGTGTCAAAACTATTGCCTATCTCTGGCTTTGGAAATTTTCTTCACTCAAAAGCACTGAGCTGGGGCATTTGGGTGGCTCAGTCAGTCAAGCATCTGCCTTCGGCTCGGGTTATTATCCCAGAGTCCTGGATGGAGGCCCAGGTCCATCTCCCTGCTCAGCAGGGGAATCTAATTTGTCCCTCTCCCTCTGGCCTTCCCCGCTGCTTATGAGTGCCCTCTCTCTCTCCCTCTCTCTCTCCCTCAAACAAATATATTTTAAAAAGAAAAAAGAAAAGAATGTTCATAGTTCACCCCAAGAGTGAACTATGGCATGGAGTAGGAACTCCGGATGATAATGACTTCTCAGTGTGGGCATCAATTGTGACATGTATCAGGCTGCTGGGGGAATGTGCTGATCACCAGGGAGGCTGTGATTGTGGGGGCAGAGCACCTGGGAGCTCTCTGTACCTTCCATTCAATTTTGCTGTTCAGATGAAACGCTCTAAAGTATTTTTTTAGAAAAAGAGGCAGAGTGAACTATCACTACTTACCACAATATGAAAGTAGAGGGAGCCTCTGTGACAATGATGGAGAAGGGAACCAGACAAGAAAGGGAAGGGCTTCACGTCTCCATTTACATGAATTTCAAGGACACACAAAACCAGCTGAGGTCCTAGTGGCAGTGGGGTGGGCGATGACAAGGAAGGAGCACAGAGACAGGTCTATGTCTGGACCTGGGCATCATCTACAAGGGTATATCCCTTAGGAAAAGTGCAGCCATCTGTACACATCAGATTTGTTCCCTCGGGTCTCCTGGGTTGCTCAGTGGGTTAAGCCTCTGCCTTCAGCTCAGGTCATGAGCTCAGGGTCCTGGGATCGAGCCCCGCATCGGGCTCTCTGCTAAGCAGGGAACCTGCTTCTCCCTCTCTGTCGGCCTGCCTCTCTGCCCACTTGTGATCTCTCTCTCTGTCAAATAAATAAAATCTTTAAAAAAAATTAAAATTAAAAAATAAAAAGATGTGTTCCCTCTCTGCTAAACTTTAATTTTAAGAAAAGGATGTGACACTAGCAAGCATTCCTACATCTCCCTTCAGAAAAAATGAGTCAAGCCCAAGCTCCGCTGAGGTCTGGAGAGAAATCCTGCAAAGACAGTGACAAATAACAGAAGTGCCTGTAGAGCAGGCAAAGAGTTTACAGCTTGGAATGATCCGTAGGTCACTTTTTTCTTCTGCAGAATGGCATCTGGTCAAAAGGAGTGCTCCCATCAGATCACGGACTAAATCATTCACGGTATCAGCCGGACAAAATTTGCGAGAGACTCACAAATTCCCCCATCTCTGACATTTCGACCAAACTCCCATTTTCTCTTCCGGATTTGCTAACAATGCACAGACACTCCTCACCAGTCCCCTGCCCTCCCAGGAGCCCATTCCCACCCACAACCACCCCCCGCCCCACAATGGGCACTCCCAGATAAGACCCAGGCTTTCCAACCTGTGGCGCCAGCCTGGGAAAGGCAGACAGAGCGCGGGGCTCCGTGGCCCCTCCACCCGCTCCCCTCAGCCCTTCCCTTCCCTGGCACCAAAACAGATGACTTCATCTTCGGGACAGAGCTCCTATCTGCTACTCAGCCTCCCTGGGACCAGAGGGGGAAGGGAGCCTGGAGGCAGAGGACCGCGGGAGCTCTGGTTACTTTGGCACAGGCTGGAGCTCTGTGGAGTGTCAGCCGCAGCCTCCAAATGGGAATAGCCCTGACCTCCTTCTGGGGGTTCCTGCAGCCTGGCCAGTCATGCCCCCGCAAGGGGCCCCCTCTCCCGACGGGCCTCCATCCACCCTCTTCCGTGCTACACTTGGGTACAAGGCAGCTGTAACTGGCAGCCACCGCTTAGCCAGGCACAGAAGGGCAGAAGGAGTCTCCCTATGTCCCCCAATATGAAAGCTCCGTGCCTGGTCCTGATGGTCCTGGTCCTGGTTCCATGCCTGGTCCCCATGCCAAGGAGGACCATTTATTTTTGGCCCAGCTCAGTGTGTGATGAATGCTGCTCTGGAATTGAAGTCTCGGTCACTGTCCTGGGTCAGTGTGTCCTCTCCTGCCCCAGGGACCTGTGAGCCCATGGAGAGACCCACAGGGAACTCAGGGGAGACCGGCCAGGCCCCAGGGAAATGGCTGTGTCCTGCCCGGTCATGTCATCGCACTGGTGATATCACTCCCCAGTCTGGTCCAGTGCTTCAGGGATACTGGTTTCTTCCCCTGCCAGGGTGAGCCTCATGTTGTCACCCACAGAGGACCAGCTCAGGAGCTGGGCTCCTGACCTCCCACAGCCACGTGATCTTAAGCAAAGTAAATTAGCTCTCTGGCCACAGCTGTCTCATCTGTAAAATGGGGATAGAATTGCTACTGTAACCACCAAATTGATTAATAAATTAGAACTTTGTGCATGGCACAAATAAACACTCAGTAAAAGGGGTGGGGGAGCTATTACTAGAGTCTGTCTGGTGTCCGTGGTCTCATACAGCTGTCAGCTTCTGCCTTCCTCCCGCTGCCCCCTACAGCCTGTGCCATCTTTTGGGTGTGCAGATGGGGACTCTATGACTCCCCCGTTAGGGAGCCCCTGGGCTCCCTCTTGCTGGATCACAGGACGGATGTGGACCTCATGCTCCCCTAGACTCCATCCTCTCCTTCCAGGCCAGGACACACTCTGATTTCTGATATCTCGACCTCCTCTTGATTTCAGAAATTGCTAGATGGAGAAGTGGGCTTGATCAGGGAGACGTTTGTCAAACATCAGGGGATGATTGCTTCCTACCTCTTCCCCGCCAGGAGGGAGGGGACCAATAGGTGTGGAACATGCTGTCCTGGCAGCTCCCAGCTAGCTGCTGTCCTCCAGGCCCTCTCTCTCACTTTCCGTTCACTTCCTATGCTTTTCTGGAAGCACCCGCTCAGCTTACTCTCTGGAACCTTCTTGCAGCCCCTGAGTGTCCCTTCTGGGCCAGGAGTCATGTTCAGGTTAAAGCCACACGTCCCTCCTAGAGGCTGGACGTGGGGCAGGTGAGCCGGGGGCAGGAAGGCCCCAGGACGGTATCCCCCTCTCAGATTTCACATTGTTACCCTCCCTTAATTAGTTCTAATAGCTTCCTGCATTTTTATTGGGCTTTCATCTTTCCACTTCCTGACTCTAACAGACCATATCTCCCCCATGACAGCTCCATCTGGACCTTCTGGTTCTGTGTCCATCTGGCTGCTCTAAGACAGGAAGGAGGCTTGATCCTTCCTTTAGGGACAGAGGGTCAGGGCCATCTGGGATTGGCCTCTAGAGGCCCGACAGCCCACCTGTTGGGATGGTGACTGTGCAGAGCCTCCTGCTATTCCCTTCGAGGATTAGGTCTGCCACGAGGTCTGCCATGTGCTGGGCACTGTGCGAGCACTGGGAACACCCAGACACTTAAACTTCCCTCCCCGCCAAGACAGTAAGACCCTCCAGGACCACAGTCTTCAGGGACATACCATTTTCTTGTTATAATAATAAGTATCCTCGAGAGTGCTGGTCAACAGGAAGTATCGCTTTGCTGGGAGCCATGAAAACTGGAACAATATTTTATGAGCCGTTTGGACTCCAGGGCTCAAAACACGTTAAAACAAGGACCCAGAACATTCCAGCTGTTCTCCTTGAACCTCGCCTCTCATTTCAAACCTCACAACCTCTTCATGATCCAACTGCAAATCCTGGGCTCTGGACTTTGGTTCCCTCCTGCTGTTGGCTCCATGGTTGGCATTCGGTTTTCCCAGCGTTTGAGATTTAACCCTAAATTCCTTCACAGAATTCTGCCTCAGACCCACCTCTCTGAATCTCCCCAGTGTGGACAGATTCCTATGGGACACTCCCAAGTTGCAGCCCCTCACATCAGAGCCCAAGGGCCCAGTTACGTGGCTGTGACTGTGGTTAGGATGTCAATGTTCAGTAAGAAAGGAAAAAAGTTGAGAGTTTGGGGTCTCAACATGACTGGAGAGCAAAAGACTCAAACTGTTTCAGTGAAAAATTCTAGTAGCTTCATCAACCAGTGCTGGAAATATTAGGCCTGTACCCACACACCCAAACCCTAAACCCGCCTTCCACACAAGTTCGCCCTCAAGTCCACCTTTAATGTTTCTTTTCCTCTTTTTAACCACCTGGCACCCAGATGCTCACATTGGGGGCATAAATGCGACTTGCTCTGCTTCCCTCTCCCTAAGGATGTACATAGGGTCATAAGCCCCATGAGAATGACCTGGAGAGCAATCAGCTTCCTCTACCCAGAAGGTACTGTCATGTGACACCAGCTTGCCAAGCTCCCACTGACATGTCGTTGCCTGGACCCAGAGTTCTCAAGTCCAGAGACCTGGCTTCCTCACTTCCTGGCTGTGCAACCTGGGCTGAGTCACTGAACCTTGGTAAGCTCCATTTCTTCCCTTGCTAGGGATACGAGAAGCCCTGCTCCACTTCCCTCCCACGCCGTGAGGACCAGCAGAGGCCACTGGTATGAGACACCTTTACACTCTGTACGGCCCGACAAGGTCGCCAGTTACCCAGAGTCTCAGAGGGTCTGTCAGCCTCTCCTTTCCAGCCCTGAATGTGAGGGCATGAGGCCTCAGGCCAGTATGGAGCTGCCACCATCTTGAAGGAGCATCCTGCCCCTCTTCCCCCCAGTCACTGCTGGTCTCCTATGTGCCCTTTCTCATGCCTTTACATGACATATAGAAGAAGGTACTCAAAACAAGTCCCAAGAGCAGCCTAGACCAGCAGCACCAAAATCATAAATATCAGACACAGCAGAGAGGAACACAAGGAACGTACTATACTATCTTCAGGACTCCCAATGGGGAGACATTGTCTAGAATTATAATTACAATGCCAAAGGGATCCGGGACACGCCACCAGGGGTCCTTCCAAGGGCAGAAATGGGAATTTACCATTTTTTTGTGTTCTTTAGGACTAGCCAAGTACCCGTCACTTATTAAACTATGGCAGAAGGATGTCACAGGGTAAACCTGAGAGGTGTGGGACAGGAGGGGACACTGGCAGGGGAGAGAAGCCTTGTTATCGAGGCATGCCACCCAGAGCACGTGGGTAGAAGAGGAGGAAGGAGGTTTACAAACTTGGTGTACGTCCACTACAAGCTCGGCCACATCATCGTCCTCCCTTCCAGGCCACAGTGATTATGTGAGCCCCTGTGGTTACACCAATTACTCTGATTTGCTATGCCCATCCCCCATGACTCTGCCCACCAGCATATCCCCAGCAACTCTGCAATCATGGGCTTGACCCCGCTTCCTAGGTCACTGTCACCATCTACCCTTCCAATCAGCCCAGAGCTGTTCCCCCATCCCTGTCCTGGGCTCGGCCATAGGCATGGCCATGGGGGCTGAGGCTTCTCAGGAGGGGCGGAGGAGGCTTGTGGAGAAGCTGTCAGAAGCTGGATTTTATTGTCCAGATCTGGGAGGCCACTTATCTGGGACACCCACACCGGGAAGTGAGATAGTCCGGCAGCACTTTTCCCACCAATATTCTTATCTTGACTGGAAAGAAGACTGTTTGTATGTGAAGACATGTGTTTTTGCAAACTCCCGTATATGTCTTTTAGTGTTTTTCCCTCCATGACTTCTGACCATATGGATTATGTTTGTGTAATTTTATGACTTGAGTACAAAGTAGGAGTCTGGGAAGCATGTCTGTGTTTGCTGTGTTAGGGAAGAAGATGCCCCAAAGGAAGACGAGAGGTGGGAGATACTAGAGGAGTAAAATGACAGCAGGGGGAAACATTTAAGAGATTGAAAACAACCTATTTTGGTTAAAGACTGAAAAACTTAATGGGTATTTTCACACATTAATTAGGTAGCTTGTATAGTGGTGTAGCACTTTCAGAGAGCAATCTCCCAATGTTAAAATGTTGAAATGTTAAGTGTGTCTTCTAGTCACTGGTAAGTCTGATTTCTGTATCTATGAAAGGGAAATACATGCATATGTGTACAAAGAGAGGTACAAAAATGTTCATTGCTGAATGATTGGAGTAGCAAAAATTATAAACAACCTAAACGTCAGTTGACAGGGGAGTCATTAAAGATATTATAGTTGGTATGTCAACACTCTGGAATGTTAAGTATCAGAAAGAACAAGAAAAGTCTTTATACCAAAAGATTCCCCCAAATATTAAGTTTAGCAAAAGAACAAATTGCAGAATTTATATGGGTTATACTGTATAAAGAACAAAAAAAGAAATATGTATATTTCTAGAAAAAGAGAGATGTCTATCTTACCTATATATATATATATATATATATATATATATCTCCATTATATGTGTTTATCATATATAACTATTATTCATATTCATATATGCTCATATATATCCATATATGTTAGAGAGAGAGAATGGAAGGAAAGAGAGAAAGTTCCGGAAGGTGAACACAGCACATGACCACAGTGGTTCTTCTAAAGACAGCTGGGATTAAAGGCAGGGAAATGATATGCTTTATGTCATTATCTGAATTCTCCTATAATAGAAGGTTGTTTCCGTACAATTTGTGTGATGATAAATACTTTTTAATTTTTTTAAAGATATTAGCTACACCAGGTTCCTCCAGCCATAGACCCTATGATCTAAACAAAAACAGGAAAGAAAGTAAACATCTTGCTTTCTGTGGCAAACCTGTGATTTCACCTGGTTCTCATCCTCCTTGTGAGGTGAAGGAAGGAGCAGGAACAGGAGGAACAAGCCAGAGGAGAGGCTGCTCAGTCACCACACACCCTGGTCTACCTAGGCAATGCTGTGAAGGAGGAAGTTATTTTCACCTGTGTTGTTCTGGAAAGTAGCTATCACTGCAGAGAACCCAGGGAAGGGTGAAAGTTTTTTTCCATAGAATCAGAAAACAGTTCAATGTGGGCCAGTCTTTTTTTTTCCCCCCTTATTTTATCAATACAGAAACTGAGACCGGAGAGGTAGAGCACACAACCCTGCAGTGTTAGGGTTATTTCTCCTCCTCTCTCTTGGTTGTGGGGCAGATAAGAGGAATTCAATCTGTAGGCAACTGTACAGATGTTCCCTCCCCCACCCAAGAAGTCAAGGCAAAGTTCTCAAACAAGCACACTCATGGATACTGCTAACGCAATCCAAAATCTCACGACCTGGGGAGATGGGAGCCAGGGAGCCAAGGACCGAAGGGTGAAGACTAAAATTCTCAGGCTCTACTAACCCGCTCCCCAAATCTCTTTGCCCAAGATGAAACCTCTACACACGAGGGAGGCACCAAGGCATAGCAAAAAAAGGAAAGAAAAAATCATCCCAATTCCTCCCTACTCAGGTCCAAAGCAGTTTTCTCAAATCACAGTTCGGTTGGGTACAAAATTCTAGGTCACCAGTCATTTTCTTTCAGCACCTAAATCCATGGTCTTCTAGCTTTTGTAGCAGTTGAAAAGTCTGCTCTCAGTCTAATTGCCATACATTTGTACATTACTCCATCTTTTCTCTTTGATTTCTTTAGAAATTGTTCTTCTTATCTTTGATGTTTTATAGTGTGTCTTGAATGAATTATTTTTAATCCTGTTTAGAACTGTGTTTATGGAGTCTACAAATACTTGTCTTTCATTAATTCTGGAAAATTCCCAGATATTATCCCTTCAAGCAGTGCCCCTTCAAATGAAGCACCCTTTATATTTCCTCCTTTTGTCTTAGTTTGAATTCCCTGACAGCAGAGTATGGTTGAAGAACTTAAATGCAAGTTGTAGACCCCAGTAACCAGCATTAGTGAGCTATGTAAAGTAAAATAGATCTTGTCATTTGCAGCAACATGGATGGAACTAAATGGTATTATGATGAGCGAAGTAAGTCAGTCAGAGAGAAAAACATCACATGATCTCACTGATATGAGGAATTTGAGAAACAAGACAGAGGATCATAGGAGAAGAGAGGAGATAAAAAGGAAACAAGAAGAAACGGACAGAGAGACAGACCATAAGAGACTCTTAATCTCAGGAAACAAACTGAGGGTTGCTGGAGTGGAGGAGGGTGCAAGAGATGGGGTGTCTGGATGATGGACATTAGGGAGGGTATGTGCTATGGTGAGTGCTGGGAATTGTGTAACAATGATGAATCACAGACCTGTACCCCTGAAACAAATAATACATTATATGTTCATTTTTAAAAAATAAAATTAAGTAAATTTAAAAAATAAAAGTGCTCAACAAAAAAAATAACAAGATGTTATGTTCTTATGGTTTCTCATTCCTTCATCTCTAACATATCTGTTTGTTTTCTTTCAGATTGCTTTATTTTCTCAACTCTTAGGGTCCTAATCCTGCTGCTCATCATGTCTGCCAACTCTCTTGTCTGCCACTCATCTCGTCTGCTGACAAGCTATTTTCCTATGTTTGGTAATTTATGACTATGAACCCATCTTCAGTGGACACAGACCCCCCTCCAACCCTCCTCGAAGCTCTACTGTGGGAACCACATACACTTGGGAAAGAGGATTGCTCCTCCATGCAGTATTTTTTTTTTAAGATTTCTATTTATTTATTTGATAGACAGAGATCACAAGGAGGCAGAGAAACAGGCAGAAAGAGAGGGTGAAGCAGGCTCCCTGCTGAGCAGAGAGCCCGATGTGGGGCTCGATCCCAGACCCTGAGATCATGACCTGAACCGAAGGCAGCGGCTTAACCCACTGAGCCACCCAGGCCCCCTCCACGCAGTATTTTATTGGATTCTGCCAAACACTCCAGGGGCATCAAAAACTTGGGACCGATTTTGTTTTTATTATGGCAAAATTTACCATTTTAACCACTCTTAAGTGTACAGTTTAGTGGCATTAAGTACATTCAACTTTGCTGTGCAACCATCACCTCCATCCATCTCCAGAACTTCTTCATACCAAACAGAAACTCTACAGCCATTACACCTTAACTCCCAGCTCTCTCCTCCCTCAATCCCTGATAACATCCATTCTATGAATTCGGCCATGTCTCCGTGAATTTGACTATTCTTGGTACCTAATGTAAGTGGAATCATACAACATCTGTCCTTTTGTGACTGGCTTATTTCACAGCCTAATGTCTTCAAGTTTTATCCATGTTGTATCATGTATCTAAATGTCATTCCTTGTACACCTAAAATGAATGCAATGTTATATGTCAATTATATCACAATTTTGAAAATGAAAAAAAGAAACGCATTCCTTCTTAAGGCCGGATAATATTCCATTACATGTATGTGCCATATTTTGCATATCCATTCATCCATGGTGGGACATTTGGGTGGTTTTGGACCAATTTTAAAGTGAATTTCTCAGCTGGAGTTTTGGATTATCCTGGGAGATGTTTTCCACCTAGGGCCCCAGGCTTACAAAGTCTCCCTCATCAGTGGGAAGGGGTTATCTAGCCCCCTTGCACTGAGCATGCAGGTTTTCAAGGGCCCTGACTTAATGCAGAGATCTCAAGTCCAACTTCCCTTCTTTATAGGCCCAAGGCCTCATCATATGTCCCTATGAGAGTGTAAAACCAAGCCTCTAGCCAAAAGGACCCATTTCCTTCTTAGAACCCAGCCCATCCAGACTCCAGAGTCCATGGTATCAGCTTTCATACTAACTGTCCTCGTTTTCAATTCCCTCTTCATCCCCACAACCCCAGGATTGCCCCTTTCTTACTTTGAAGAAGTGGTGTTCCCCCTTGGTTTATCTCAGAATCAAGTGAAGACATTTTTTTTTAATCCCAGTACACCACCCAGACCAGTCACATTCAAATCTCTAGTAACCAAAAACAAGTTTATTTAAATAAAAATATATTGTGTAAATAATCATATACGAGGTACCTGGATATGTAAAAAATTATCAAGGTAAGTAAACCTGAATGGTCAGCATAGGGTGAGCCCTGCTTTAGCCCTGCTGCTGTTAATAGGCAGATTTTGGGTTATGGTCCTAATTAGGTTAATTTCCTAACAGGAAGTTGTGGTCTGTGATCATTCCAAGGTTGTAACCTTAACCTGGAAATAATACTGGTTGTCAATTTCAACTATCAGCCTCCTATTTGAGATCTTCCCTGAAAAGCCTAGATTCAGTGCCACTGACATTTTGATATCCCAGGACACATCTTCTTATGGGGAATAAACCATTTTTCAGCAACAGCGAAGAAGTGAGTCTGTCTAGTATCATGCCAGCAAGTACACATGTCATCTTCATCTTGTCACCTCTGCCAAAGAGCGCCATTCCTCTTTAGCCCATATGTGTCTTTGGATGTTATTCAGTTACTTTCATTGACTCCAGTAAACCTATTAATGATGATTATTGTAGCCAGCAAGTATGAATAACTTAGCTACAAATAACTGTTGCCTGATTACCAGGGATGAGAACCTGAACCCCAAGTTTTACATTCTTATTTTTTACTGTCCTTACATAAATATAATTATACAATGTATAATGAACATACAATTTATAGTATCTAAGTAATTTATAGTAACTAACATATAGAATAATAAACATATACTATATAATGAATATTACATAATAAATACAATCATTGTTTCCGTCATTATGAATTATTTTAAACAGAGAGATAGGTGCAAAAAATAAGACTTCAATATTAGCACCCCCAAGATTTAATAGGTGTGAATTCTTCATCATATTGGCTTCAGATTTCTTTAAGAGAAAAAGACAATCATTACAGACAGAGCTAAAACCTTTACCATGCACTCCATCCTACCGCCCCCAGAGGTAACTACTAACTTGAAGTTATATTTATAATTTGCAAGTATATTTCATACTTTTTCTGCATGTATATAGAACTGCATACATTTAAAATGTTTATGTAAATTACATCGTATTGAAACAAAAGGTTGATGGATTACCCCGGGCATGGGCCACATGTGCACATTCCAGTAGATGTCACCAGTGTTCCAGTCAGGGAGGGATACTGGGCTTTGGGGTTGGATCTGTTACTGTTGTTTTGGTGTTTTGTTTTGTTTTGCTTTTCTGCTCTCAGTAACAGGTTTGGAATTTCCTTCTGTGGAAAGCCTAGCTCTCATCTGCAGCTTGTCTACATGCAGGATACTGGAGTTTTCTTTTGCAAAACTGAGGAGCTGTCTGGTAAGCAGTGATGTTTCAGAGGATTGCTTTCAGTCCTCTCCCTAGAGGGAAGTCTCCCCAAAGCGGAGAGTCAAAGGCATGAGCAGGGAGGGGAAGATCTGCCTTCTAGTCCCCTCAAATAAGCAGTTGTGCCAACCTCCCGGGGCCTCAGGGCAAACCCCCCCCCAATAGAATACAGGAGTTGGACTCCTTCAGAGACAGCAAATCCTAGCCTCTCACATGCCGACCCTGGTCCTTTGATAGCCGCTCCCTGAGGACTGCTCTGGGCAGAAAAAGAAAGGTTCCATAATCTACAAGCGATAGAGGGGAGCTGGCAGTGCGTATGCCCCGTGTTTGCCAAACTTGGAGGACAATCTCTAAATGGAAGTCCCTCCCCCCTCTCCACCCCAGGGCTAAATCAGCCTCCTACCCTCCCCACATGGCTGGGTAGCAGCCCCCAGAGATTGGCAGGCCTGGGGCCCCAACCATCATCCTGCCTGGGTGACACACAGATTTCAATTTATTTTCTTTTTAAGTGGGCGTGGCTTGTTTTAAGTCCCAGGAAGTCTTAATGGCCACCAGTTACTAAATCATAGGTGGCCAATTAAGGGTCAAAGAGCACAGAGGTTGAGAAACTGGACTAGGATCAGGCTTTGGCTTTTCCTGAGAACATGGGGCAGATTAACCCTGGATGTACCAGATCCACAGCAGAGCCCTGAAAACAAACATCTCTTATTTCACCGCTCACTAAAATATGCCAACAGATACTCTAAATCAGATGACATCAGAAAGAGTCCAGGAAAGGAAGTGCTACCAGTTTGATATTTTTCCAGGAGTTAAGAGTGGTCAGTGTCCCCCCCCCCCATTAGATATCTGTTGTTCTAACAACTCAGGTCTGGAGGCCAGGACGTGGACCAACAGTGTGGGCCAGGAGCCCCGGGAGGCCTGGGTCCCTCTCTGGCAGCCCCAGGGGGAGCAGGCTCCCAGTCAATGTTCCTCCCACTGGCCCCTCCCTGACCTGCCCTCTCCCCGGCCTCTGGGGGGAGGCCCAAAGAGGCCGTGGGAGTTTGGCTACCATTATCCGGCCCTTATCTGAGCCCACTTAGTTCAATGACTAGGAGCCGACCTGAGGGTCACGCCTGTCTCCAGAGAGCCAGTGCTATCTTGGTGACCTGTGGAAACCTTGGCATGAGCTCATGTTTTCTGACGAAAGAGAGGACCCCTGCCATATCACAGCCCTGTGCCCCCACCCCCAGTGTCTGGCATGAGCCCGGTGAAGGCTCCACCATTACTCACTGAAATAGCAACACTGATAACTCCTGTAGACAGAAATACATTGATGAATTCCCATTCAGAAAAGCACCTCCTCCCTCCGTCCCTCCCTCCCCTCTGCCTTCATGTGGTGCTGTTAGAACAGACACTCGGGCACACAGGCAAGGCCTGTCTCAGATGCAGCCTCAAAACTGTCACCACCCCCATCACTCCCACCATGCAGATATGGTGTCACCATGAATCCCTAGAGAAGTCTGTATCCTAGGATTCATGCTAAAAACCTACTTTCTCTTTGTTTCAGGAAAATGCTGTGAAGACAGCAACTTTGTTCCAATCATCCATATGTTGAGCATCTGACACCTCCTGACAAACAGTTGGCTGCTCGGTGTAAATGGGCTCAGTTGAATAGGTTGCATAGACATGACAGAATTCAGGCCTAGGAAGCAGGTCACTGAGTTGCCGGCCCAGACTTAACTCCTCCGGGGACCTTGGGCAGGTTAGTGCTCCCTCTCTGGTCCACATAGAGTAACTTTATACAGTCTTAAAATCTTTGTCTGTTAACAGGAGCATTTAGTGCATTTATATTTAATATAATTACTGACATATTTAAGTCTACCACTTTGGAATAAGCAAGGTGGTATTTTGTCCTGGCTGCCCTACACTGGCTTTTCCTCTCTCTTCTTGACATCACTTAACTTGACTAATTCCATCATGCTTATTTCCCCTTCTGTTACCTTGGAAGTCATAAAACCTATTTCTATCATAATAACCCCAGAAACCACAACATGTAAAGTTAACTTCTTATTGAAGTCTATAGTTGAATAAATGTTTATCCTATTCCCAGACAATATAATGGCCTACAGTGTTTTAATTCCGTTTACCCCTTCAGCTATTGCTATATATATCAGTCTTTCCATTCTTTCTTTTAAATCCTGCAAATGATTATTATTGTTGTTTCATACCATGTATGATACAAAATTTAAATTTACCCATACATTTATTTATTTTCACTGATCTCTATTCCTGTATCTCAGTCTTGCCATCTGGGATTGTTTTACTGTCTGCTTGGAGCATATCCTATATAATTCCTTTACATGGCTACTAATATTGGAAAAGTCCTCTGGTTTTACCTGAAAATAAAGATACCTGTCTTATGCCTTAAAAAAAATTTTTTTTCACTATAGAATTCTAGATTAACAGTTATTTTCTTTCAGCACATTGAAAATATTTGATTACCTTCTAAATTCCATTATTATTGGTTTTGTCATCCCCCCTCCAGCTACTTTTGATTCTTTCCTTTGTCTTTTGTTTTCTGCAGTTTTACTAAGATATGGCTAGTGTTCCTTTATTCCCCTAGGGATTTATTCTATTACACTTGAACTTGTGGATTGATTTCTTTCATAAATTCTGGAAAATCTGTAGCTATTAATTCTCAAGTATAAACTCTATTCTATTCTCTCATGTCCTCTAGGATCCTAACTAAATCTATGTTAGACTCTCTTACTCTACCTTCTATATCTCATATCCTTTCTTCTCCATTTTCTATAGCTTTTGTCTCTCTGTGTTGCAATCTAAGAGATCTTTTTCTGGCTAATTTCCTATTCACTAATTCTCTCTTTACTTGTGTCTCACCTGCTATTAAAGCCAGCCAGCCATTGAACTTTTTGTTTTGGTTAGTGCACATTTTATTTCTAAAAGTTTTATTTGGTTTCTTTTAAGACCTCTTATGTCACTTTGGAGAGTTACCTACATATATTTTCAAGCTTCCCTTTTATGTCTTTAAGCATACTAGCTACATTTTTGGTAGGGATAGGTTTAAACTAATCAGACAGAGAGGGACTTTCTTTCTACTTATTCCAATAATCAAAGTACTTGTAGATCTACTTCTATTGTCCGTTCTTTCTGCTTGTTCTTCTCATGGTAACTTTCTTTCTTTTGGTGCCAGGTTATCTTTTATTGTGAGCTACTCATTATACTTGGAAAAATATTTATGGTAATGATATCAGATCTAGGATAAAGATACCTTTCTCCAAAGAGGATTTTTCTGCCTTTATGAGATGCCTATATGCACCTCCAGAGCTGCCTGGATGGAATCCCCGATCTGCTACTTCACTGCTATGGCCTTAGGTGGTTTGTTGACCCTCTCCTGGCCCCCATTTACTCATCTGGGCTACCTGTCAAGGGTTTTCATGGAGATAAGATGATTTCATGTATGTACAGAGCTTAGAACAGTATCAGCACATACTAAATATTCAATAAATAGAAGCCTCTACTATTAAATAAATAATTCAAATAAAGTACTGGGTACTTCCTAAGTGTCTAATTATAATTATTAATCATGCCTCAATTGACTCACTTGCAAAGTGGGAATAACAATATCTTATTACCTCAAAATGTACAAGAAAATGCTGAAGGAAACGCTACATGCAAGCTAGTCAATTTCATTTAAATGCCCCATTTTATAAACATCTTTTATCCATCCCCCAAGTGATGATGAAACTGGAAATATGAGGGCAGTTATAAAACCAGAGAACCTGTCACAAATGGGAACCAGGAACTGGAGGAACAATGGAGGACAGGAGCTGAGTCCACTGCTTTCCAACACTGCCTCCTGATAGCCACCAGCAAGCTCTATCACACAAACCCCTTCAACAGGGATCATTCAAGGGCAGATGTGGAAAGAGTGCTTTTTATAAGTCCCCTGAAGGGGCCAGAAGCTTTGACCACAGAGCTGCTAGAGGCCAGAGAGAGCACCTGTTCCAAACCCAGCAGTCCCATGCATTGTGGAAGGTACCAGCTGACACACACCCTGGGTCCTCTCTGCACTAGCTGTATCAATATTTGTCACTGGAAGAAGGCTGTACAGAGGGACAGGGTTCTGTGAGTAGGCACAGACAGATCCCAGAAAAACCTGAGACTGGACTCAGATCTGGCGCTGCCTTTAGAGGCAAGTCAAGTGGCCTCTCTGGGCCTCACTTTCTCCATCTGTAATGAGCATACTGTCCTTGCTCTGCCTACTAGATGATAACCTTGAACTCTTTGTATCTAAAGCATTTTACAAACAGGGGTCAGGCATTCCCCCAGCTCCGCTACCCACTCAGCCCCTGCAGACACAGGCAGCAGGCACTGCCTTCCTTGGCTTCCAGAGCCTGCATGAAAAATCATGGCCAAATCCAAGTACTGCCCCCATGTTCACCCCAGCATATGTGCCTTCTCCTGGCACTCTCCTTCACCATAGCGATCCCCTTGGACGTACTAAATTTCCGGTGAGCATATTCCGGGGTTCACTTTCTACCCATTCATTCACTAAACTAACAGTCCAAACAGGTATTGCACATGTCCAGTCCATGCTGGCTCTCGGGACATAGAATAAGAATGGCCTCTGACACCAAGGGAAGCAAATGAGGTCATTGAGGCTGGGACTGATCAAGGAAACAAAACAAAAAATTGGGGGCTTCTGGGGTAGGGGAGTACATACCCACGCAGCCTCGCTGGCCAGGACAGGCTGCCCAGAGGAGGAAGGCCTGAGCAGAGTGTTCCATGAGTAGGTGGTGCCTGGACACAAGAGGGTGGGAAGGGCATACCCAGAGGAACAGCCTGTGCAAAGGGAAATGGGAAAAAGGCAGCCCTGGGGTGGGGAGGTGGCATCTACACGTCCTTGAAAGGGGAGGGCACAACTCTTCCCCCAACAAGGACCATATCCATATCCAAGGACTGAGGAGAAAGGCTCAAAGCAGTAGTAGCAAAGCTAGAAGCCACCAGCTGAAAATCTGAGACCCAGACTCCATGTTAGGTCAAAACTTCAGGACCTATCCCTAAAAATAGGGTGTTTTGGGGTTTTTTTTTTTAAGGTGTTTTTGGGGGGTGTTTTTGTTTTTTGTTTTTTTGTTTGTTTTGGGGTTGTTTTTTTTTTTTTTCCTCTTACCATCTGAATACCTGTACATGTTCCCCTGGGCTAAGACCAGGTCAAGTCTCCAGTTTCTGAGTCTTTCCTTCCTCAGGCCCGAACCTTTTCCCCTCAGCCCAGAGTGGAGGCCACAGCTCCACACCCCCGCCGACACTGCCCCCTCTCAGTTCTGTGTCTGCAGCCACATCCTAAACGCGGGTGTCCCTGAGGACAAGCAGACATATGGGGACACCGTGGGGAGATCAAGGGCGCTGACCGGGAGAGGAAAACAGGAAGGTAGAGGTGATAAGGAAAGTGTCTTGAAGGAACTGGGAAAAACTTTTAAGAACAACAGGTTTGGGAAAATCCTGGCCTAAAGAGTAGTAGTCCCTGGCCATCAGGATATCAGAGCTGGCCAAGAAATACCCTTTGGCACAGAGCAGGAAAGGGAGATGCATCTATGTGCTGTGGGAGTGAATCCTCAAAGAGAATGGCCCATTCATTCATTCATTAGAACTTTTATGGAGGGCCTATTTCTGTTATGTTTTGCACAAACACAAATCTGGCAGGTCCCCACAGGCTGAGGTGCCTGGGGAGTAGCTACATTTACTTTTCCTGAACATGCCAGGCACATTCCTGCCACAGGGCCTTTGCACTTACCTTTTCCTCTGCCTAGAATACTCTTCCACAGAGATTCACATCATTCCTTTCCCCATCTTTCTCTGGTCTTTAGTAAAATGTCACCTTCTCCATGATGCCTTCCTTGACCAACCTGTTGAAAGTTGCAGTGACATTCCCTACCCCAGCAAAAAGTCCCTATCCTTATTCTCCCATGCCTTTCCTGAATATTTGTAGAGCCTGAAGCAAAAGCAAAAGTGATGGTCCCCAAAATATGACCTGTCCCCTTTCTCCTCCCACTCCCCATTTTTGACCCAATACCTCAAGGAGCTTCACACATAATTGTCCCTCAGGCATGGAGAGACATTCCACACTTCAAGGTCAGACCCATGGCAAATCCATGCAAACCTAGGACATGGACTTGGTGTCATTTGAGCAGAAATTTTGAGGTCCTAAGTAACCAGGTGGTCCAGAAAGGGGGTTTAGGCTCTCAGGGGCAGATCCCCTTGGCCTTCATTACCCTGAAGGAGGGCCAGGGCAGGCCTCTAGATTGTGGAGCTTAAGGTAGGGGTCCCACTTGCCAGGTCTAAGGATAGGATTGACCGTTTCCAAATTTATTTTCCTTCCTCTGATATACTATCAATTTTATTTATTTAACGTGTTGTCTCATTCCCTTCAGAAAACTGCAAGCCCCATGAAAGGCCAGAATCTGTTTTGATTACTACTGTTCTCCGCACATTGTCGGTCACATAGTTGGTACTCAGTAAAAATCTGCTGAACAAATAATGGATTTGGGGGATTCAACATACCAGAATAGAAGGCAGTCTGAGGGATCCCTTATCTTTATAAAGCTTCCTTGTTCTCTGGAAGTTTTCTGGCACCAAGAGTGATATGGCGCATGGTGCCAGACTCCTTCTTTTCAAACCAATAAACCCTAGAGAGGAAACTGAATTTCATTTTTTAGTAGATAGTAAAAAGATACAGTGGTATATTTTAGTTACATGCTTGATACTTATTTCAACACTCAGTGAATATGTAGTATGACAAAAATGCTCTTTGAAATAATGCAGCTCATCTGAGTCCCCCTCTCCACGAGGCCTTGACCTTGGCCCCATCCTGTCTTCAGGATTTAGCAAGAATCCTGCTAAGTCAGTTTACAAGTGTTCCCTACCCTTGATATCTGATCATCCTGAATACCTACCTGATCAAGTGCTTCACACAGCATCCCTGATGCCTAAGCCTTCAGTAAGAATCCAGGGACATCATTTCAGCAAGAATGCCCCATCTGATGTTTCCTCTTAGTAATTTCCATCTACTGACCCCACCCTACTCCTCAGCTGTGAATTCCCTCTTGTCCTGGTTGTATTCGAAGTGTAATCCCAGTTCCGTCCCCTCCTGCCAGAGTCCTGGCCCCTACTCCAATACACTGAACCGAATCTTTCTTACCATTTTAACAAGTGTCAGAATAATTTCCCCTTAACAGTAAGGAATATAAAAATCTATCGGAAAGGTCCCCAGCCTCAGAGATTTCTGGTCAAGTGGGGGAAGTCAGATGCATAAACCAAATACAAAACAGTATGTACTGATGTAAAAGTATGGTCACTAGGTCATCAATACCCAGATAAGAGGGCAGTTACTATTCTCCAGGCCAGTCAGATTCCTGTAGGGAAAAGGAACATGGGCTGGGCTTTGAAGGGTGCATAGTAGTTCCTGCTTTCTCCACACTCAATGAACTAGTTGCAGAAACATCGCTTTTGCACATTAAAAGATGTTTAATATATATGATCTTATATCTGTAAAATGAATGTGTTTGCAGACCAAAAATTTTATGTCTAGAGGGTTATATTAATTCAAATGAGTTTTAAATTAATAGTAATTATGTAGGAAAATGGATGATTCCTTTTCTTCAAACCTTTTTTGTGTAAAACAGCAACCATATTTCCCTTTTGGTTAGAAGACATTAAGATAAGGGTGCCTGGGTGGCTCAGTGGGTTAAAGCCTCTGCTTTGGCTGGGATCATGATCCCAGGGTCCTGAGATCAAGCCCCGTAGTGGGCTCTCTGCTCAGCGGGGAGTCCAATTCCTCCTCTCTCTCTGCCTGCCTCTCTGCCTACTTGTGATCTCTGGCAAATATAAATAAAATCTAGAAGAAAAGAAGAAGAAAGAAGAAGAAGGAGGAGGAGGAGGAGGAGAAGAAGAAGAAGAAGAAGGAGGAGGAGGAGGAAAAGAAGAAAAGAAGAAGAAGAAGAAGAAGAAGAAGAAGAAGAAGAAGAAGAAGAAGAAGAAGAAGAAGAAGAAGAAGAAGAAGAAGAAGACATTAAGATAATAGACACATCCACAACTCAACCTGTGCTTTTGGTCTTGGAGCTCTAGGAGCAGACTGTCTCTGGATGCCCTGGGAGGTTTGTAGGAAGCCCAAGCTTGTAGGAAAGTGCCAGTTTCAGGCAGCGTGCGAGGGGGTGGATGCCTTCCAGACCAAGGAAATGAAACACCAATGGTGTGGAGGTAGGAAATCATGGAGATCCTGTGTGACCACCGCGAGCCCATCTTCCCCCGGGGGAGAGAGAATGGTGGCAGTGAGGCTGGAAGAATAGGCTGGGGTCTGTAATTGCAGGCAGGGTCTTTTGTCCTCTAACCTCCAGGCTCAGGAGTCTCCAGGGCAGGGTCAGGAGGGCGCAAGCCAATCGCGGAGGCTCTGTTTTTAATCGTGAGAAGGCGCGGCACAGGTGCATCAGAATCCCAAGTCTCTTGACGCCACGCTTGGGTCATTCGGCCCGAGACACCAGGGTGGCCAGATCCCTAAGGAGTTTAAAGATGAAGGGGAAGGACGAAGTTGCGGAGAGGGAGGAGGGAGGACGGATGAATTCCCAGCGAGACCTGAGGGGAGAGAGGAGATGGAAACCTGTAGGCACCACGCAGTCTGTGAACGTGCTGTGGACCCACGCGGGGGGCTTCCCCCCTGCGCAGCCGGGTGCACGCGGGGCGCAGGAAAGGGGGGGAAAGCTCCAGTCACAACAGCAGAAGCCAAGGACGTGGCTCCAACTAGCCTGTGCGTCGCCACCCAGCCTCCGTGGGGAGGAGGCCCCGCCCTGCCCGGAATGGTTTCCGCGGGATCGGAACCGCATCCGGACCGACCCGGGACTATGGCCACCCGCTTGGAGACGCGAGCCTGCGTCCCCCGACTTCTGGCGACGGCGAGTTGTTCTCCAGAATGGCTGCTGGGTGGCGCTGTCGGCAAGAACGGAGGGTGCCCCGGGCTCCGCGGAGGCTGGCGCGACTTCTGACCTGAGACTTGACCGCCCCCCGCCCCCACGTCCCCACCCCCTGCCCAGCTCCGCCTGGCCTGGGTCGGCGAAAACCGAGGTTCCGTGACTTCAAGGGGCCACCTGCGCGCCTGAGTTAGGAACAAGCGCAAACCTGGGCCGCCAGCTCTTGGCTGATTTCGCAATGTGGCTCCAGGACAGGGTCCGTGTAACCTACTCCGATGACAGGGCAGGGGTGCTGGCTGGCCATTTTACCGTGGTGGAGGCTGGCCTCCGGAGGTTACAGGACTTGCTCGAGTTTCTTTGCTTCCCCAGTCCAGTAGGCACCGTTGTTTCTGTTATTTTGTGAACAGTGCTTGATTGTGCAATAAATCAACAGGGAACAGAGCGAAGGGAAGATCGGTTTGTTAAAAACAAACCACAGGCTCCAAATGGTATCACTTAAACCAAGTTCCCAAACCGGGGCTTGATACCTAATCTAATTGCAGCGTCAGCCTACCCCGGAAATGCTGTCTCAACCAGCCCGTGAGGAACTTTTCCAACAGCGCCGATGAGTCCACCGCAGGAGCCCTCTGTCCCCTAAAGAAAGATGAGCTAATCTGCATGAAGAGACCCTGGCTTTTCCCCCTCCGGGAATGCAGCCTTGCCTGAAACGATCCTTTTCTTTCGCTGATAACTTTCTTGCCCTGCCCTCCTACAAAAACCTTCCATTTTGTACACCTCCACGGAGCCCTTCTACTTGCTAGATGGGATGCTGCCCGGTTCATGAATTGTTTCATAAAACCAATTACATCGTTAAAGTGTTCTCAGTTGAGTTTTTGGTATGAAGTAGGCCAGATAGGGATGCCTCAGTGGGTTAAGCGTTTTTGGTATGAAGTAGGCCAGATAGGGATGCCTCAGTGGGTTAAGCATCTGCCTTCGGCTCAGGTCATGATCCCGGGGTCCTGGGATCCAGTGGCACATCTGGCTCCCTGCTCAGCAGGGAGGGAGTCTGCTTCTCCCTCTGCCTACAGCTTCCCCTGCCTGTACTCACTCTTTCTCTCTCTCTCTCTCTCTCTCTCTCTCTAACAAATAAAGAAAATCTTAAAGAAAGAGAGAGAAAAAAAGAAACAGGCTAGATCTATGATTCTAGAGCTGGCAAACTTGTGGGAGGTCACAAGAAGGTGATGCTATCCTGGAAATGACTTCCATCCAGTTCCTGGACTAGAGAAGGAGTCCTGGCCTCAGTATTCCCAACTTGGCAGAACCTCAGTTTCACTGTAAAATGGCCACACTGACCAAGGCCCTTCCCATCACAAAGGGAAGAAGTAGACTAAGCCAGGACTTATTTTCAAAACTGTTACATACACAAAAAAATATAGAATTTCCCAACTCTAATCATCACTATTGGCAAAGTCATTGGCCAGTGATTTACAAAACCTCTCTGAGGCAGCAGAGCAAAGATCACCAGACCCGGATTCCTGGCTGTTTTTACTTCACACAAATAGCAGTCTGGAGATGGGATTAATCTACAGTGTTCACGCTTGGTGGCCAAATTCCCTGGTCATTTAGGCCTGTACTCTGAAGGATTTTTGGCTGGGAGCCATGAGCTAGGACTGAAAAGTGGAAAGAGGTGCACAGACAGAATGATCCTCCCAGTCACGTGGGCCCCATTTTAGAGGTTCTAGAGCCATAAAATGGCTGCCAACCTCCTCCTTCCCTCTCTTCCACCTGCCTCCTCCCCTGCTGTGTGACCCTCTTTGCTGCATTTGCCTGGGGAACTTACAGTTCTCTTCTACCACCGCCAACAGCGTTCTGGTCATTCTGGTCATGATGGGAGCAGCAAGCTACAGGCAGAACCCACTGTCCCCATGCAAATAGCTTTCGTGTTAATAACTCTATATACTTGGCGTTCTAGACACTCAGAAGATGAACAGCCCCATTTCAAAAAATGGGCCAAAGGCCTGGATAAACACTTGACAAAAGAAGATACATGAATGGCCAATAAGCACATGAAAAAATGCTCAAGGTCATTAGTCATCAAGGAAATGTGACGTAAAAACTTAATGAGACATCACTGCCCACCCACTGGAATAATTACTCTAAAAGACTGCCCACCCCAAGCGTTTGTGAGGATGGGGAACATTTGGAACATTCATATACCGCCAGTGGGAAAGTAACAGGGTTTGACCACTTCCAAAACCAGTTTTGACTGTTTTCTTAAAAAGTTACTGACAGGGGCACCTGGGCGGCTCAGTGGATTAAGCCTCTGCCTTCTGCTCAGGTCATGATCTCAGGGTCCTGGGATCGAGCCCCGCATCGGGCTCTCTGCTCAGTGGGGAGCCTGCTTCCCTCCCTCTCTCTGCCTGCCTCTCTGCCTACTTGTGATCTCTCTGTCAAATAAATATATAAAATCTTTAAAAAAAAAAAAAAGTTACTGACAGGTGTGCCTGGGTGGTCCTTTAAGCATCCAACTCTTGATCTTAGCTCCAGTCTTGACTCAGGGCTGTGAGTTCAGGCCCTGTGCTGGGCTCCACACTGGGTGTGGGACCTAACTTAAAAAAAAAAAAAAAAACAGAAAAAAGTCACCTACCTATGACTTAGCCATTCCACTTCAAGGTATTTACCCAAAATAAATGAAAATATATATCCACACACAGACTGTACTCTAATATTCATAGCAGTTTCTTTATAATAGTTCCAAAATAGAAACAATCTGAACTGTCATTGACAGATGAACGGATGAACAAACTGTGGTCTATCCATTCAATGAAGTACTACTCAGCAATTAAAAAAAAAAAAAAATGAAGTATTGATACCTGAACCTGCATAGATGAATCTCAAAAAAAGAAAGAAAGAAAGAAAGCACATACTATATGATTCCATTCTGGAAAATGCAGTCAAATCTGTGGAGAGAGCAAGATCAGTGGTTACTTAGGGATGGAGATGGAGAGAAAATCAGAAGGGAGGGATGACCAAGGGGCTCAAGAAAATTTGGGGCAGCATTGTATGATTTCATCATCTTGATTATAGTGATGTTTTATGGCGTATATTCATGGATCAGAACTTACCCGCGTGCACATGCTTAATACATAGCTGATTGTATGTCAATTACACCTCAATAATGCTGCTTAAATTTTTTAAATTTTTAAAAGGGAACAAAGTACTGATAAACATAACAGCATGGGTGATTGTCAGAATCATTACACTGAATTAAAAAAAAAAGACATAAACTAGAAGACACTGTGTGGTTCCATTTATTTAAAATTCTTGGAAATGAGGGGCACCTGGGTGGGTCAGTGGGTTAAAGCCTCTGCCTTCAGCTCAGATCATGATCCCAGAGTCCTGGGATCCAGCCCCGCATCGGGCTCCCTGCTCAGCAGGAAGCCTGCTTCCTTCCCTCTCTCTCTCTCTCTGCCTGCCTCTCTGCCTACTTGTGATCTCTGTCTGTCAAATAAATAAATAAAATCTTTTTAAAAAATAATAAAATTAAATTAAATTAAATTCTTGGAAATGAAAACAAGTAGTAACAGACAGTATATCGATGATTGCCTGGGAGCAAGGGTGGAAGTAGGGATGAATTACAAAGGGCAGAGTAAAACTTTTGGGGGAGATGGAAGCATCCATTATCTTCATTCGGTGATGGTTCCATTGATATAGGCATATGTCAAAACTCATCAAATTGTATATTACATATGTGTGTGTGTAGTTTACCATTAGTCAATTATGCCTCAAAAAAGTTGTTAAAAATTACATTAAAGCATCAAAACATTATGAACACAGTTGCTTGAAACACATGAATCAATAAAAATCCACAAATCCAGGATGATAATCAAAGAAGAGAAAACCAAGACAATAGGGAAAAAAACATTCATTTGTTATTTGGGGGGTGACTATAAAACCAATCCCTTACTTTGAAAATCAGTCATGTAAAAGAAAGGCGTTCACACTGATTCTACTTTTCCAGCAGGAACTGTATTTCAGTTGATGCAAGAAAGCCCTGCCTTACAGAAAAACACCAGCTTATAAACCTAAAAGGGTTGGCAGCATTGGAGAATCATTATTTTTCAAGCCTGATGAAATTATTGATTCCATCGAAGATTATTCCTTAATGTTGAAACTGTGAAGTGAATTGTAAGTGGGGAGCTGAATTTTGTGTAATGCCAAAGCACCACCCTGTCACTACGGTCTAGCCACAAGGGGTCCCCCCACGAAGGCACCAGGCTGCCAAACCCAACCCCGGAGTTATCCTATACACTAAGGGAAAGCAGTTTCTCTGCTCACAGCACCTCTGACACCAGACGTGTGAAGCTATTTTTCCCATATCAACCAGTTCTCCAGTTCTCTGCAAGCACCTACTGGGTGTCCTACGATTTCAGCTGTGACCCTAACTCCTCAGAGTTAGCCCAGACGCCACAGGTTGTAGTACCCCCACTCCAGATGCCAATCGCAAATCCAGGTCTCCGATACTTCTGACCAAGGAGCTATACATACACCAGGAGTGCCCCCAAACCCCCTTCTTGCGATTAGTAATTTGCTGGAATGGTTCACAAAACTCAGGGCAAGATACACTCATGCTTACTGGTCTAGTATACAGGATGTTACAAAGAACTGAGATGAAAAGCCAGGTGAAGAGGTATGTAGGGTTAGGACCAGAAGGATCTCTAGTACCGGAGTCTCTGTCCAGTGGGGCTGGGGTGCATCTCTTTCCCCACACCAGCATCACCAGCATACGTTCACCAACTTGGAGGCTCTTCACAGCCCTGGAGGCCTGGGGATGGAGCTCAGAGTTCCAAGCCTCTACTCCCACGGTCAACTCCACAGGCAAACAGCCCCCATCCTGAAACCATGTAGGGATCCACCAAGAGGCACTTCATTTGTATAAACCAGGTACAGTGAAAAGGGGCTTTTTTTTTTCTTTTTTTTTTTTTTTAAGATTTTATGTATTTATTTGACAAAGATCACAAGTAGATGGAGAGGCAGGCAGAGATAGAGAGGGAAGCAGGCTCCCTGCTGAGCAGAGAGCCCGATGCAGGGCTCGACCCCAGAACCCTGAGATCATGACCTGAGCCGAAGGCAGCGGCTTAACCCACTGAGCCACCCAGGTGCCCCGAAAAGGGGCTTTTTTTTTAATGAATAACAAAAGACATTCCTCTCTCCCCTACCAGTCAGGAAACTCCAAGGGTTTGGGAAGCTCTTGTGCCAGGAACCAGGGATGAAAACCAAACATATATATCTTATTTTATCACATACCATATATATATTTCTTATTTTATTACAATATCACAAACACTAGAGTTAATGTGTCTCTTAATACGCAGAAACATGAAATCTGTGTCCTTTGATTTCTTCTAGTATAGAGAGTTAACTTAAACCTATCAAAACTTTAGACCTAACTTTCAATTACAGGAAATTCAAGGAATAGAGAAATGGGCTAAGCTTCCCAGCAAGGATGCAATTAGAAGGCCAGAAAGTGGGACATTCTGCAGAACCACTGGCTCAGGTACTTCCCAAGTCAAGGTCATGATAAAAGGGCCTGCTTTCGAATAAAAGAAACTTAAGGGACATAACGACCAAATGCAATGTATAACCAACAAAAAAGGATATTTGGCAGACTCCTTGGATTGGTATTAAAAAACTACTCTTTTTTTTTAAAAAAAAAAGATTTTGTTTATTTATTTGACAGACAGAAATCACAAGTAGGCAGAGAGGCAGGCAGAGAGAAGGAAGCAGACTCCCTGCGGGGCTCGTTCCCAGCACCCTGGGATCATGACAAGCCGAAGGCAGAGGCTTTAACCCGCTGAGCCACCCAGGCACCCCTAGAACTACTCTTTTTTAAAGTACAATGTTACTTTGTACTTTATACTATACTATACTAAATACTCAATGTTAACTAGAGCATATTGGGAGATAATCTTTTTTTTTTTTAACCTATACCCTATGTTTGAGACTTTAAAGTCAAATACCTCAAAATACTATCTATATTTTGTTAATCCTTTCTAATGTTTACATTATTGGCAAACAAAATCCCTTAAGTCCATTTTTTATTATAAAACCATAGAAACCTAAAAAAAATAAAAATAAAAATCATGGAAACCTGAAAGCTTCATGCTGTCAGCTTCTGGAACCCCATTAACACTAGGAAGATGCTATCTCTGTGTCGGATTTTAACCAACACCAGCATTCTACATTGCTAGGCAACATAGGTAGTATTGTACCCAGACTCTAAGATGGCCCCCAATAATGCCATCCCCCAATATCCACGCCCTTGTGTAGTACCCTCCCACATCAAACAGAGCTGGCCTTTGCAACCAATGGGATATTACAGAAATGATAGTTGTAGTTTCTAAGGCAAAGTCATAAAAGACACCAAGGCTCGGTCTTGGCTCTCTCATGGGTCTCCCACTCTGGGATGCCAGGCTCTACATTGTGAAGATACTCAAGCACCACAGAATGCAGAGAAACTAGGCCACCTGCCAATAACCAGCATCAACTGGCCAGCCATGTGAGTCAGCCAGGAAGGCTGGAGATCCTCCAAAAAGATCTTCCAGGTCTAGCCAAGTCCTCAGGTGGACAATAGCCCCAGGCGCCATCTTGGCTGGGATTCGATGATGGACCCTGAGTCAGAGCAGCCCAGCTACAACATCTCCCAAAGTCCTAATTTATAGAAAATGTGAGATCACAAATGACTGCCATTGTTTTTAACTACTAAGATTTAGGGCACTCAGTTGCTCAGCAAAGGATAACATGAATAGTGATGCACAAAAGCACTGAACAGGAGACAGAGCTGAGCTGCAGATTCTAGTCTTCTCCTATCACTGTGCCACTTTTTTCTTTGAACCTACTTATTGTACTAGTCTGTTCAGGCTCTTATAACGAGAATTCCACTGACTGAGCGACATAAGTAATAAACATTAATTTCTCCCAGTTCTGGAGGTTGGAAGTCCAAGATCTAGGTCCCAGCACACCCCGTGTCTGGTCTTCACATGGTGGAGAGACTAATCCCAGCATGGAGGCCTTGTTCCCATAACCTCATCTAAACCCCATTACCTCCCACAGCCTCACCTCCTAATAATATCCTCCTTGGGGGTTAGAGCTTCAACATATGAATGGGAGGGAGTGAGCCAACATGCCCTCATCCATAACAGTTATTTTATCTTTAAAAGACAATGGCATGAAAATACTATTTGCCTCGTAAGTTTGTTCAAAGGATGGATGAGGCATAAAGTCCCTAGTACAGTCCCTAGGCCCCAGGGGAGACACTTAATACATGCTGGTTGTCTTCTTAACCACACTGTGCCCCAAGCCCTGCTGGTTGTCTTCTTAACCACACTGTGCCCCAAGCCCTCACTTAACAATGACCTTCTACTCTGTCAGATGGGACTTGAACGGCTCACCAGTGGAGTTATTCCCAAGTCAAATGGAGCATGTATTTGGAGAACCTTGGTAAAACTCTCCAGTCCTTCACAGATGCTGTTATTAGACTTTAAGACCCTGACTCAGGAGAATCTGCAGAGTGTGGCCTCTTCTATTAGTGGGTCAGATCAGGGGTCCACCAGGAGTCATTGGTGTCATGTGGATGTTGACGGAAAGCCATACAAAGACATTTCCCTGCTGCTGACATCAGGCCCACATGCTGTCTATTGCCAAAGAGTTGGAGATTTAGAAAGCTCAAACTCCAAAGTAGAAAAAGACATGTGACTCCACAGTCAGGAGACCCTGAGGTCACTGCATGGACCAAAGATCCAGAGAGGAAGCAGAAACGTCAAAAATGAAAGATCCTTCCTAACGACTTCCAAGAAACCAGCAGAGTTTTGCTGCGCTGTGAAGTCTGGGCCTTGTGCCCATATGTCAGGTGTCCCTCATTCAAGGACGGCGCCCTCCCCCACCGTCATCCAGCCCTCACAGCCTCCCAGAAGTGGAACTGGCCTGGGGGTGCCTGAGATAAATCACGCCTGACAGGAAATACTAAATACACAAAGTGGTGAAGAGAGAGAGACAAGAAAACAACCACCATGACTTGGTCCTGTGGTGTCTGCAAAGATCCAGGCAAAGCTACGAATGCATACATTTTAAGACCAGGCTTACCTCGATGAAGCATAACTATATATAAATCAACACGTATGGTTGTTAGGTGTGTAACACTGGATGAAAAGAGCACATCACAATATTAGGACACACAACTGTTCTCATAACCTCAAAATAAGGAGAACCAAACAGTGATCATTTACAGATGCATAATCTATAATAATGCCACCTTTTAAAAGGCAAAATAGGGGAGCCTGCCTGGCTCAGTCGGTGGAGCAGGTGACTCTTGATCTCAAGGCTGTGAGTTCCAGCCTCACACTGGGTTAAAGATTACCTAAAAATAATTTTAAAAATCTTTTTTTAAAAAGGCAAAATAGGGATATGTACTCTATTTTGAACAGCTGTAAGCTCTGGAAGGGAGGGGATAGATAGGGAAGGATATAGGTCAGGCATTTTCATCGGTAATGGTGTTATTCTTTTTTTTTTTTTCTCTAAAGATTTATTTATTTATTTTGAGAGCGAGAGAGAGCACAGTGGGGGGAAGGGGCAGAGGGAGAGGGAAAGCGTCTTAAGCAGATTTCCTGCTGAGTGTGGAACCCAACACAGGGCTGTATCCCACAACCCCAAGATCACGACATGAATGGAAATCAAGAGTCAGTTGCTTAACCGAATCAGCCACCCAGGTGTCTTAATGTTGATCATCTTATGTCAGGTACCTGGGTCACTTCGTTTCAGTCTAACAGTCCATAACCTGCATGTTTCTCAGATTCTCTCTCAAACTCGGTATTTCTTTTATTCAATTTTCCTATAATATTATCCACAGAAGTGAATATGGACACATTAAAGAATTTTGGAAAAATTAGAAGGGAGAAAATCCTCCCCCATCCTACCATCTTCTTTCTTTTTTTTTTTTTTTAAGATTTTATTTATTTACTTGACAGAGAGGATCACAAGTAGGCAGAGAGGCAGGCAGAGAGAGAGGGGGAAGCAGGCTCCCTGCTGAGCAGAGAGCCCGATGTGGGGCTCCATCCCAGGACCCTAGAATCATGACCTGAGCCGAAGGCAGAGGCTTAACCCACTGAGCCACCCAGGTGCCCCTACCATCTTATTTCTATTTTACCTCACAGCATCCTCTTTTTCCCTATGCAGGAGGTTTCTTTTTAAACAAGTTATAATCATACTGTATACACTTCTGCTTTCAGCTCGTAACACTGAATCTTAAGCATCTTTCCAAATTACCTAAAATCTTCAAAATCGTCCTTCTTCATGGTCACATAATGGGAAACCTATAATCCTTCATGAAAATTCCAAGAATCCTAGTGATTCTGTATAGTGTATGTGAGTTTAAAGGAATATAAAGTAACGTTGTTTGGTTTGTCTCCTAATGCTGCCATGACAAATTGCCACACACCAGGTGGCTTAAAACAGGAGAAATTGACTCTCTCACAGTCATGAAGCCTGAAATCAAGGTGTCAGCAGGACCACACTCCTTTCAAAGTATCTAGGGAAAATTCCTTCTTTGCCTCTCTCCTAGCTTCCAGTGACTGCTGGCAATTCAAGGATTCATCAGCTTATAGCTGATCACTCTAACCTCACCTCTGTCTTCACATCTCCTTCTTCTCTGCCTCTCTGTGGCCTCTCCTATTCTTACAACAACATCATTTGTTGGGTGTAGGGTCCATCCTAATCCAGTATGATCTCAACCTAATTATATCTGCAAATATCCTACTTCCAAAAAAGGTTATACTCTGAGGTTCTAGATGGACTTAAATTTTGGAGACAATATTTGATCCACTCTAGCTGCCTTCTGCAAAAATCTGAAATACCAATAACTGGCTTCTAAAGAAGTCAAAAATGGGCTGTCACAAGCTAACCCATCCAGGTGCACCAGCTGTGGGCTCTCAATCCATGTTGTAGAAAGTTTACATGCAGAGAGATCTTGGAGATCTGTGCAAACTTCTCATTTCATCATAAGGAATTTGAGGAGGTCAGTCATGTGATTTATTCCAGGAGACTCAAATTTCTGGTTACATTCAAGGAGGCCACCTCAGACCAATGCTAATTGGGCCCAAAAGAAACCTCAGTCTACATCTCAAGGATCATTCTAACATTGTATTGTTTATCTATCACCAAGTAACGAATTAGCATACACTTAGCACTTAAACCAGCACACAACTATTATCCCACGATTTCTGTGGACCAGGAATCTGAACTCAGCTTTGCTGTCTTCTGCTTCAAGGTCTCTCACAAAGTGGCACTTGAGGTGTTGGTCAAAACTGTGTTCTTATCAGAAGGCTCAGCTGGGGAAGAATCCACTTCTAGGCCCATTGATGTGGTTGTCAGCAGGATTCAGCTCCTTTTAGGCTATTGGACTCAGGGCCTCACTTCCTAGCTGGTTTCTGGTCAGAAGTGACCCTCAGTTTCTTGCCTTATGGGCTTCTCTAAAGATCGGATGACTTAAACAAGGAGATTTATTTTCTCATGGTTCTGGAGGCTGGAAGTCCAAGTTCAAGGTGTTGGAAATGTTCATTTCTTCTGAGACTTCTCCTTGGTTTGCAGGTTGTCACCTTCTCACTGCATCCTCATATGGTCCCCCCTGTGTGTGCTTGTCTGGTATCTACATTTCTTCTTACAAGGACATCAGTCAGACTGGATTAGGGCCCACCTTTAAAGGATTCATTTTAAGTTAATCACCTCTTTAAAGAACTTTTCTCCAAATACAGTCACACTCTGAGATACTATAGGTTGGGGCTTCAATATATGAAATTGGGATTGACAGGGATTCAGTTAAGGCCATAACATAGACCCAATCTATCTGCCCCACTATCCTTGCCCCTCACCATCAGACTGGTAGCCTTGGGGTGCATCTGACTGAGGACAATTCTACGAGCAGCCTCAAAACTCACTGGAGATCCTTCTTATGGGGGAGGGCCCAGGGACGTGGGGGATTGCTGCATTCCCCTATCTTGCCACTGCCTTAGTCTCCTTTACTCTGGGACTCAATCCCATTACCTGGATCTCACAATGGACACTTCTGGGCAGCTGTTTTCCCTAAGCCACAAATTCCACTCACTCCTTAGGGCCCTCTTCCTCCATACCCTGGCCTTCCCCTGAACTGCTCTTCAATCCCCTTTCCTAAATGCTGGCTCACTCCTTGACTTACCAGTGACCCCCACCCTCAGCAGGTGCATGGACAAATCCCATGAAGCACAAACCACCCCTGATTGTGTAGAGCTCCATGGAGCACATTCTTTACTGGTACTCCATGAAGACAGACCCTTCTGGTTGTCCGTCCCTAGCTGCTTCTCTCCATGTTTCCTTCTGATTCCTCCTTGTATCCTTGACCTCTTAATCTTAGAGAGTCTTCAAGCTCACTCCCAGGACTTGTTTTTTTGGCATTCTCTCTATGTTGGTAAACTCAATCCGTCTATGGCATTAGACACATTACAATTATTGCTTGCAAATCTTGATCCTCAATTTGCGGTCTGTGAACTCCAGACTCAGCTCTCTATTCAACATCTCCGCTTGAAATGAGGTATGTCATCCTGGATATGACCAAAACGGAGCTCCTGATCCTCCCCAAAAAAGTTCTTCTTCTGAAGTCTTCCCCACCTAACTTTACAGCAACTCTATTCTTCCCGTTGCTTAGGCCAAAAAATCCTTGATTTCCCTTTCTCCTCTCATAGCTCATATCATATCCATCCGAAAGTCTTGTTTGCCCTGCCTTAAGAATATCACCACTTCCCACCACCCCTCCTGCAACCACCCTGGTCCGAGGTTCCACCTTCTCCCACCAAACTAGCCTTCCTGCCTCTGCCCCTCTTCCTCTTTTACATCATTCTAAACACAGTCATATGTGTCTGTTGAAACCTAAGTCAAATCATAGCACTTCTCTGTTCAAAACCCACCAGCAGTTCCCATAACACTCAACGTAGAAGCCAGAGCACAGGGAATAAAATGGGAGCTGCCAGGAGCTGGGAGGAAGAGGCGAGGTGGTGATATCTCATAGGTACAGAGTTTCAGTTTGGGGCTTCCAAAAGTTCTGGAAATGGATGCATGCATAGCTATTTATCTAACAAAAGATAGATAGATTTAAAAAAAAAAAAAAAAAAGCTAAGGCCATACACATTCTGACTCCCTTTTATTTTCCTGACTTTATCTCTTACCATTTTCCAACTCACGCATTCCTCTTTACTCGCATAAGCCTCCTAACTACTCTTCAAACACATAGAGCATTCAGAGCATTTGCCCTCACTAATCTCTATCAGAAATGATCTTCCCTGGGGCGCCTGTCTGGCTCAGTTGGTAGAGCATGAGACTCTTGATCGCGAGGTTGTAAATTGGAGCCCCGGGTTGGGAATAAAGATTCCTTAAATATAAAATCTTTAAAAAAAAAAAAATGCTCTCCCACGAATATCTGAATGGCTTAACTGCTTACCTCCTGTACTCTCTGGTGAGGTAGAGGATATTCCCACAGCATCCTATGTAAAATTGCAAACCACACCCTGATCTGCACTGGTACTTCCCATCCACCTTTTCTACTTTACTTTTCCCCACAGCTTATCATCAATGGCACAATATATTTATTTGGTTGGTTCTGATTGGCCATTCCACTGCCACGGTGAGAGTTCTGAGGAGCTGAGATTTTTGTCTGCTTTTATTTACTCCTGCGTCCCTAGCTCCTAGCACAGTGTCTGGCATATACCCGATGCCCAATAAAATGTTTGAATTAGTAATTATTGTGGCATTGGCAACATTTTTTAAACTAGAACTATTACAAATTCATGAAAAAATTGTGTTCTTTCACTACAAGTCTTCTCTACACAGTAAAAATGTGAGCTCATGAAAGCTATACAGAAACAGAGGGAAATATTTCTGATCAAAGTGGAGATGGCTATGTCCGTTATGATTGCAAGGATCTAAAATACGTTTTCACGTGGGCAAGTATGGAAAGAAATATGCAAAATGAGAATAGTTGTTAGGTTAATGGGAGTGCATTTCTCCTCAAATAACCAATTGACATTATTTGAATTAGAATATTCACAAGACACTGTGTGCCAGATAATATTCTAAACAAATTACACACAGATAGTATCATTTAATGTTCACATGAATAAGCTCCAGGCTAGGTAGTAAGAAGTTAAATAACTTGGTCAGGATCATACAGGTGATAACAGAAGCCAAGCCAAACTTATGCCTGACTCACATCAAAATACTAACCAACTTCTGTATGAGTCAGCTACAGCCACAATGATGCTACATAACAAACCACCCCAAACCCTGGTGACGGGCAACAACAAACATTTGGTCTCTTGCTCACTGGTTTTCAAGTTGATTCATTTGGCAGATCTAGACTGGGCTTAGCTCAGTGACTTGCTCCAAGCTACAGTCTGCACCCGTGGTTCAGGTCAGCTCCGTGTTCATTCTGAGACTCATTCTGAAAAGGCAGAGACTCCTAGGGGCATGTCCGCTCTTTACCAGTGTCTTACAAAAGGAGGGCCACCACCTTGTGTACACACCAGGCTCTTCCCTACCTGCATCCTTTGACCCAGAGCATTGTTTCTTTACCTTTTGTGAAGACCTGGGGACGACATTGGTCTTCAAAACTTCATATGCAAAGCTATTAAATATCTGAAAATCATGTGCTCTCATGAAGAGAGAGCCCAGGTAAGACCTGAGTTGATGGACGCCTTGGGTGGATCAGTCAGTTAAGCGTCTGCCGTCAGCTCGGGCCATGATCCCAGGGTCCTGGAATCAAGTCCCACATCAGGCTCCTTGCTCAGTGGAGATCCTGCTTCTCCCTCTGCCTGCTGCTTCTCCACTTGTGCTCGAGTGTATGCTCGCTCTCTCTCTCTCTCTCTCTCTTTCTGGAAAATAAATAAATAAAATCTTCTTTAAAAAGACCTGAGTTGATGATCTACCAGTCACCAGGCAGAAGGCTGGTCATGGGCAAAACTGAGAAAACCTCTAGGTTTCCTTTCTCAATATAAAAATAGAAACCATGTGGATAATATTCAAAGTACTTAGTGACCAATTTGATACCTGAAGGTAGATAGGAAGCCTGGAGGCTTCCTGCTGTGCTAAATAGTAACTCTTTAGTACTCTTTAGTTTAAAGGGTTCCAAAGAGGTCTTGAATACTGGGGAGAGTCCTTGGGGGCTCTTTACCACTACTAACTATGTCCATTTTATGACGGGTAAGGGTACACCACTGTATCCAAACTGTTATCCCAGAAATCAAATGTTGCCGCCTTGCCATAAGGACAAAGACACACTCACCAGAAAATTTGGAACCACAGTGGGGGAAGTGCCATCATAATAGGAAAATCCCACTCATCCCATCGGTGGGATGATGGCATTAGACACATTACATTTATTGCTTGCAAATGTTTTTTTTTTTTAAGATTTTATTTTATTTATTTGACAGAGAGAGATCATAAGTAGGCTTGCAAATCTTGATCCTCAATTTGCTGTCTGTGAACTCCAAACTCAGCTCTCTATTCAACATCTCAGCTTGAAATGAGGTATGTCATCCCTGGTTAGATAGCTTTCAAAGCTGCAAGATGCTGCCCAAAAAAAGTCTCCATCCCCTACGGCAGAATGTCTGGTGACAGTTTTCTTTCTCTGTGACAATCTTCCTTTTTGGGATTTAGAGCAGAAATCACTACTCCCTGAAGCCTGTAGGACAAAAACAGTTCACAATTATTCTTCTTTGGTTCCATCTGTTATTTGTTTCTCATTTAAGCCAACTTCTTCTTTTTTTTTTTTTTTAAGATTTTATTTATTTATTTGAGAGAGTGAGCGAGAAATAGAACACAATCAGGGGATCCACAGAGACAGAAGGAGAAGCAGGATCCCAGCTGAGCAAAGAGCCCGAGGCATGGGGTTGGGGGCTTGTTACTAGGACCCTGAGATCAAGACGTGAGCCCAAGGCAGACACTTAACCAGCTGAGCCACCCAGGTGCCCTTGAGCCAACATTTAAAAGCTGGAGGCTTCATTTAAAAATCCAGATTTCCCTCACTCCCCAGAACCAGTCAGCCACAGAGTCTACGCTTCATTTATGAGCACCACCTTCTGGTAAACTGTGTCTTCTCCCTGCCCCCCAAAATTTGAAGAACACGTGCTTTGGGGATCTCTTCCCTTTTTGCTTCATTGCATCTGAGAAAGTTAAAGTGGGTCACCAGCCGCTCTGCTGGAGCTATGCAAGAAAATTCCACCAGGGTTGGCATTCTTGCCGCATCTGCTCAGACCTTCGGGGTCTGATCCAGAAATATGGCCCCAATATGTGCCACCAGTCTTTCTGTCAGGACGTGAAGAAGATCGGCTTCATTACTTTGGATTAAATGAACCACCTTGAATGGGTCATCCAAGATTTCCACCCTATCGCTAGCTCTTTGTACTTAAAATAAAAATTCAACAACTTAAAAAATAAACAAATAAAACAGGAAAAATACAAGATCCATTTTCATTTTCTTTAATTCTATTTATTTATTTTAAGTAATCTCTACACCCACTATGGAGCTCAAACTCACGGCCCCAGGATCAAGAGTCTCAGGCTCCACTCTACCCTACAACCCAGGAATTGAACTACTAGGTATTTACCCAAAGGAGGCAAGCATGGTGATTCAAAGGGGCACATGAACCGCAATGTCTATAGGAGCAACGTCTACAATAGCCAAACTATGGAAAGAGCCCAGATGTCCATCAACTATTGAGTGGATAAAGAAGATGGGGTCTATATACACAATGGAATATTTCTCAGGCATCATAAAGTCAGAAAGAATGAACTCTTGCCATTTACAAGAAAGTGGATGGAACTAGAGGGTAGTATGCTAAGCGAAATAAATCAGAAAAAGACAAATATCATATGATTTCACTCATGTGTGGAATTTATGAAACAAAACAGATGAACATAGGCGATAGGACAAAATCAGAGGGAAAGACAAGCCATAAGAGACTCTATCTCTAGGAAACCAGCTGAGGGCTGCTGGAGGGAAGGTGGCTGCTGGAGGGAAGGTGGGTGGGAGATAGGGTAAGTGGGTGATGGGCTTTAAGGAGGGCATAATGTGATAAGCACTGGGTGTTACATGCAGCTGATGAGTCACTAAACTCTACCTCTGAAATCCATAGTACACTATTGGTTGATAATTGACTTTAAATTAAAAAAAAAAAAAAACTTAAGGAAGGTAAGAAAAAGAGTCCTCAGCTCCACTGACTGAGCCTGCCAGATGCCCCTAAAAATCCAGATTTCTACTTCCATCTGGTAAACCAGAAGATATGGCAACATTCCTTTGCCATCCTTTGCATGGCAAGAATCTGCCTGTGTGTTCCATGGCTCCCCTCTCCTCACCATTCCCCAAGCTTCTCCCTAATACTGAGACATGCATTAATTACCACTTGTCATAATGAACTTTTTTTCTTATAATTGAGAAATATATCTCTGTGCAAGACTCTCTCAAAAATGGTGAATGGAACCCAGAGCTGCCAACTCTCTGAGAAGTCTCTGAGGGACTCTGACGTGACAAAGAAAGTGTATGAAATACGGAAGGGGCCCACTGAGCCATTGCCCTTGTGAATGGTGCCCCTCCAGGGTTGTGCAGTGAGCAACCTGCACAGCTGTTCAGTGCATTCTGGAGGCATGAGAAAGATATGGATGTGACACAGACCTGTGAGAATAGAGCAGGCAGGGTAGGGGTAGGGTAGGGGGCCAACAAAAGGAGCCCTTTCAGCTTTACAGCTTTCTTAGAAGAAAGAACAGAAATGAGGAAGGCTTGGGGTTGATTATGACAGCAGACCGCTGAAGCAAATGCACACATTTAACTCATCCTGCTTCCGCCTTTAGGAAAGCACCTGATCCTCAAAGGGGAGAGGGCAGAGCAAACATCAGGAGGCCTCTGAAGTCCAAGGTGAGCAACGTGCACCTTGCCCTTGTCAGAGGGGCTGGAGGCTGGAGTTTGCAGAGGACTCCAGACTCAGAAGCAAACGAGGCATAACTGATCTCCCTAGATTAGCCCTCAACTTAATGCTGTTTATGGTAGTAAAGAAGGTTCTAGACACTAAGAGACAGAAACTAGTTCAAATATTTAGCGTTCCCTTTATTTCCTTACCACTGGGCAGCCCTCCCTTGGCCACAGGGTGACTTTGTTGGGTCTGGGGAAGCCACTGGGTAGGAACTTTCAAGGCCCTTTTTCCCAAACCCTAGGGCCGAATGGGGGCTCACCCAGACACGCTATCATAATTCACTTACATCGTTTATAATAACTAGAGGCAAGTGCTTTGATTTTTTTAAATGCAAATTGAAACATTAAAAAGCAAGCCTACTGTATAGACCCAGAGGGGCTCTTCCAGAGCTTTTGCAGGTACAGCCCCTGCTCCTTTCTCTGTCCAACCTATGTCCTGAGAGAGGGAAGCACAAACCTTGGTGAGGGGTTTGGCCCCAGCTTAGTTTCACCTGAATGTCAGAGTATAATGAACTCGTTGCCCAGTGAGTGCCAAGGCCTCTTGGGACTGGCCAAGGGGCAGACCGTGGATACTTCCGCCTGAGGGATCTGGGGAGGCAAGGATTAAGGAAGGAGGCTGCCATGGGTGCTGAGATGTGCATGGGCAGGGTCAGAAATAGGATCCTGAGAAGGGACAGAGATGAGCAGGGCACCATCTGTCTGTCCTGGGGCTCCCCAGGGTGCTCTCCGCCAGATAACAACAGGCTGCCAGCAGGGACCACAGAGAACCGAGAACTGACTCCAGCAGCCTCAGGAAAGGGAGAGAAGAGCACTTCCCGCCCGCTGCAGGGATCGATAAACACTTGAGCAGAAAGATGCGTTTATTCTTAGCCTGGAACTCCAGGCGGAGATGGAGAGAGGGAGAGTGTCTGAAGCAAAGGGCACCCTGAAAACAAACTTCACAAGGCTGCCGAGTCTATCATTCCTCCTTGCGGGTGCTTCACCCCCACCCCCAGGTCCAATATTCTCGCCACAGCCCGCCCTCTTCAAGGGTGTGCTGCGCCATGTCTCTCTTCCCTAAACTTTGTTCATGCTGATCCTGGAAGGATGTGAGGCATTTGCTGTCCCACAGGGGGCTCCTTGCTTAGCAGGGAGCCTGCTTCTCCTTCTGACTGCTGCTCCCCCGGCTTGTGCTCTCTCTCTCTCTCTGACAAATGAATAAAATCTTAAAAAAAAAAAAAAAAAAGAAAGAAATCCATGCAATGTTCAGGACAGGGCTTTTGCAACACCACACTTTCCCTAGCTGGTCAACATTTTTATAAATAAATGAATATTATTATTCATAATAATAAAGAAGATGAGAGACCCGTGGCTTCATTATGCCACCCTAATGTGGAGGACAGAGAAGTCAGGTGACTTAATAAAGAGTATGAACATTAGAAATTTCCGAAAAAGGCTTTAGAAAAACCATTGTTTTCTAATTGCCATTAGAAAAACCATCTGTGACTTCACTGTCCCTGGAGGAAATGGTACTTGGATTTTTTGGAGAGTGCAGTCTCCATCCTGTTCTACCCTCCAAATGCTACACTACCGCATAGTTGGGGCCATTCTGGAGGCTCTGTGTTTAGGAAGATGATGGCAAATGATAAGAGGCCCGCCCAGGATGATGTCAGGTCTGGGAACTGCATCCCAAGGGCATGGGCTGATGGATTAGAGGCCATTTGGCTCTTCACCAAAGGACATGGCAGCCTCGCCTGGGCACAAAGCAATATTCAAACCAGAGAAGTGGCAGGTAGGGCAGAAATCCAAGAGATTCAGAAAATGGAGAGGCCTTGTAAGGTAGCAAGGATCCCGGCAGCCCAAATGAGCAGGCACTGGGCCAGCGATCCCTGGTTCAGCTTATGTGTGTAAGTGCTATGGCCTTATAAACTTTTGACAATGTGTGTGTGGTGTGTTGTAGAAAGCTGACCCCTTGGGATGCCTGGGGGGCTAAGCCATTAAGCGTCTGCCTTCGGTTCAGGTCATGATCCCAGAGTCCTGAAATCGAGTCCTGAATTGAGCTCTCTGCTCAGCGGGGAGTTTGCTTCTTTCTCTCCCTCTGTGTTCTCTCTCTCTCTCTCTCTCATTAATTAATTAATTAAAATAAATACATACGTAAATAAAATATAATTAATTGATTAAAATCTCGGAAAAAGAAAGAAAGAAATTTGACCTCTTGGAGAGCAGAGAGCCTGTCAAGAGCCAGTCTTATTCCCAATATCTGCTGTGGTACCTGGTACAGGCAATCGTGTTTGAAGTGCCTTTCCATTTTAAGATTACTTAGACTCTGTCAAGAATTATATGTGTGAATAATAATGCTACTAAGAGAGACCTTCTCGCCAAAGAGCCTCCACTTATGTAGGTATATAAATATCCACAAAACCACCCCTTCTTCGGTCATGCAGCAAACGGCCCATCACAAAAGGCACAAGACATGTATGGTGACCACAGCATGTTTTCGACCCAGTCTCGACACATTTTCTGCATATTCCTGAGCTAGCAAATAATTCCTCAGTAATACTAGCCCTGGAAAAGTACCTGAGGGTAGACACTTTGCTTAGAGAACAATGCTGAGCAAGCTTTTCATGTTTTTCTTCCTGCAATTAATCGGCTTTTACTACTGAACTCTGAAAAATATCTCTATCACCCCCTGCGCAATCACCAACTCGCAAACCACAGAAACATTCCAGAACAGAGGCAGGGAGAAAGAGGCTGGGGAAAGAAATGGCTGGGTCTCATCAAAGGGAGCCTCTACTTGGCTAGAATCCTCACCTGGTATCATGGGCTGAATTGTGTCCCCGCAAAATTCGTATGTGGAAGCCCTATTCTTCAGTACCTCAGATTGTGACTATATTTGGAGATAGAGCCTCTGTTTACTTAAATTTTTCTGTATTTATTTGAGAGAGAGAGTACGTGTGCACATGAGTGGAGAGGAGAGATGGGAAAAAGGAGAAGCAGACTCCCGGCTGAGCAGGGACCCCCCACACCAACACACACACACACACACACACACACACACACACACACACGCGCGGAACTCTACACCCAGCTGAGTGTAGATTCTTAATGACTGAGCCACCCAGGTGCTCCTTGAAATAGGGCCTTTAAAGAGGTGATTTAGTTCAAACGAGGTCATTAGAGTAAGTCCTAACCCAAGATGACCAGTGTCATAAGCCCAGGAAGATGGACAATTGGGGGACGTGATGCTCAAGCACAGAAGAAACACCACATGAAGACAGAGAGAGAAGGTGGCCATTGCAAGCCAAAGAGAGAGACCTCAGGAGAAACCAAACTTATGGACACCTTCATCTCAGACATGTAGCTCTCAGAACTTAGACCTGTCTTCTATCAGGCTTGTGCATTACAATCCATTGTATTGTAGTCTTTCTACCACATCAAGTCGCCCAGTAAAACTAACGTTTCACGGAAAATACTCTAAAACTGATCCTGCACCAGAGCAATCAACGTATTGGGAGAGATATCATATCGTATTGTATTGTATCAGATGGGAGGGATTTCTTGCCGGGACGTAAGGGGAAGGGGCTCTACTCCGTTTAATCTCCTGAACATGCTTTACCTCCACCCACAGCAAGGTCATCTGGACCAGGAGAGCTGATGACAGGCTGACAGGGAGTGTTCCATCCGGGCCTCTCATGGTATCAGAGTCGCACGGCGTCCAACAGGACTGAATAATCAATCAAATCAAATCAGATCAGATGAGGAATAGGCATTCTTCATACTCTCCCAGAAAGATGCTATTCCACAAACACTGATATCAACCCCCTCTCTGATGGACAGCAGAGAGTCAGGCTCCTTCTCCAAGAATTATGATGATGACCACCACCTACAACCTCCATCGACCAAGCACAATGCTAGTCACTTGACATCCATATTCTGAGGTGAATACCATCTCCTATCATGAAGGACACAGAACGTGACAGTGAGACTTAGAAAGCTGAGTGACTTGCTCAAGGCACAGAGCCCAAGGGCCATCTCCCCGAAGCCTGTCCTTCCTCTCCACCTCCCTGCTGCACGCTGAGGGAAACCAAATGACACAAAGGGACCCAGCTGGCCAGCCCACTAGTGCTGCTCCCGAGACCCCTCGGAAGACATCCCCAAGAGCCCACTGAAGTCTCTTTTTGTAGCCTCACCACAAGAGACAGGAGACCTCCAGGGATGGCAACCTCATAACCTTTATTATGGCCTAATAAAATGGGAACCCAGCCAGGAGGCATCCAAAGATGGTTTACAGAGAGCATGTTCCTGCCAAGCCGTTTCCCTTATTCCTAGCACCCCACCTCTCTCCACCCCACACCCTCAACCCGCACTGCCATGGGCAGCCCGGAGCTTGGGGGAGTAGCCAGGCTGCACACTAGAACCTTGGTGTTGCTTAACTCTGGCTCTAGAAACACCAGCACAATGATGATCTCTATCAGGTGAATGCCTGTGTCACGTTTGTTGACAACTACGTCAAGGGTGATGCCAGTCATCCGCGTGTGCTTGAAAGGATGGACAGCTGGGGTAGTGGATTTGGAGCCACAGTGCCTCCCAAGATCTTGGGTTCTTGTCTCATCCATGTTATTTCTCTAGGGCTCATCCTCCTCAAGACCCAATCAAGAGGTTAAGTGGAATCATCTCCGAATCATTTCAGATTTTATTCCCTGGATTTCATCTCTATTCCAGACTGGCTGTACCACCAAGCTCCTTATATTAGGCAAGGTTCTGCAGAGAAACAGACCAGCAGGATAGATCTATAGAGAGAGAAGGAGAGCTAGATAAGAGGAGATTTATTCTAGGAGTTGGTTCATGCGGTTATGGGCGTGGGGGGCAGAAAGTCTCACAGTGTGCTGTAGTCGGACAACCAGGAAATCCTGTGGTAGAATTCGGCCCAAGTGCAACAGCCCGAGAACCAGGGGAGCCTGATATAACTCTCAGTCTGAGGTCAAAAACCCAAGAATCAGGAAGCTGCCGGTGCAAGTCCAGGAGTCCAAAGGATAAGAACCAGTAGCTCTGATGTCTGAGGACAGGAGAAGATGGTTGTCCCAGGTCAAGAGAGGGCACCCTTCCTCTGCCATTTTGTTCCATTGAGGCCCCGGTGGACTGTATGGCGCCCGCTTGCACTGGTAAGGGCTGATCTCTTCACTCAGCCACCTAAATCAAGTGGCAACCTTTCCCAGAAACACTCTCACAGATATACCCAGAAACAATATTTTACCAGCCACCTGGACATCCCTCAAGAGAGACAAGTTTACACATAAAATTAACTGTCACACTCCTAAATGAGAATCAGAGTCAAACTTTATAATCCATACATTTATCCCTTTATTCGCTCATTCAGCCAACATGGACTAAGTGCCTCCTGGGAGCCACGCGGTGGACTAGCTACAGAAAAACTTGGGGAAAGAGTGAAATAGCACTTGCTAACCTAGTTTACCAGACCCCTCGAGGCAGGCAGCCTCTAGATAAAAGCCAGAGTGCTGGTGTTTTCTGTTGGAGGGCTGACTGATTAACATCCGTCTCTCCACTTAGATCCTAAGTTCCTCCTGAGTCAAGCTTGCCCCTCAATTCCCAGTGCCCGGTACAGTGCCTGGCACACAGTGAGCAGAATCAGTATACGATAAACACTGCAAATCCGAAGATTGGGTTATTTTCACATGAACACAAACATGAATATGAAATTATGAACGAAGGTCAAACTTGACCTGCATTTGTAAGATGAAAACTCTGGGGCAAAAGTAAGGGAGGCATGAAGAGGTGGCGCGGAGGATCCTCAGGGCAGCGAAGCTACTGGGTGTACTGGTGGATATAAGGATGTATCAGAACGTACACCACCCAGAGTGAACCCCAACGTAAACTGTTGGAGTCTGGGCGCTAATGGTGTGTCGATGTCCATCACTGTAACAAATGTTCCACTCTGTGGGGATGTTGATAGGAGGGGAAGCTGTGGCGGGGGAAGGGGGACAGGGGTGATATAAGAAACATCTGTCCCTTCCTCTCAATTTTGCTGAGAACTGAAAATGTCTGTAAAAATAAATAAATAAATAAAGTCTATTATTAAAAAAAAAAAAAAAACCACTTCAGGGCAAGTTTGTTGTCTGGGGAAGTGGGTCTAGATGTGTCAGGTGCGTTGCCTCTCCCAGGAAAGCTTCAACAGCACCAGCAAAGCCATTGTACCAACTGGGAAGGAGCTGTGCCCCCGACTCTCCACTCCCGACCCAATAGCTGGATGCCCTGTTAACCAGCACGTCCTCTCTCCAGGCACACCCCAGCACAATGCTGGCTCTCTAAGCACGCACAATCCCACCAGCAATCCTGCCCTGATCTGCTTACTTCGACTGAGCAAGGTTGGAATTTCCAAAAAGAACTTTCCCAGAGAAGTCAAATTGAAAGGCAAATGTAGAGTGGCTGGTCCTGGAGCTCTAACTGATATAACCAGGTTGGGGTAGATGAGGCTTGTGGGACTGCACAGAATGCGGAGGCCACTGTGCAGGACACAGGAATGGGATGGGTTGTTTGGGCCCTGAAAGGAAGGTGGAGAGATTCGGGAAGGAGCAAGGGAGCCAGGAAGATGGAAAGCGTGGGAGTGAATGGAATCCAGCAGAGCTGGGGGTCACGAAAGAACATTTTCTCAAAGGAGATGCCTCAGGTTCTAGAAGCATTTTTGCAAGATAAAACCCTTCTCCACCTCTCGGCAACCCCCTGCTCATCCTCGCTGCCAACTCAGGAATTTCCCAGAGGGTCTGCTAAACTCGCCAGGATTTGTGCAGATGTGTATAGAAATCAAGCATGGGGAGGAATTTTCCGTCCTCAGAAAGCAAACACTCTCTCGTCCCCCGTGGACATCCAACATTAAAGGGAGGGTTTTAAACAGCCAAAGGGCCGTAAAAACAGAAGGGTTCCACCCATTTTACCTGGATCTAAAGAAAGGGGAAGCCCCAGTTGAAAACCTAAAGCAAAAGCAAAAAATAGAAAACCATAGAAGGAACAGCTAGCTTCCCAGAGCACAGCTATCTTTGCTTTGACTAACTCAGGTTAATCTCAGATACTCAGTCCACGGGTCCCCTCCTGTCCCATGGTCTTGAGCTAATGTGCTGGTTCACCAGGAAGGCTGGTTCAGGCTTGAGCAAAGACTGTCCTCTTGCTGTAGGCCACCTGACCTACATCTGGCTCAGTGCTCGCTCTGATGACTCACTCTGTCACACTACAACCCTTCCTCCTACCTGTCAGCTCCCCAATGGTGGCAGAAGGCTCTGTTCTTTTATAGGTTTTGGAGTCCACAATCCTGGCTAACCGTGCAGGAAGCTCCTGTTCCTGGACCAAAGACCATGTCTGCCTGAACGAAAGGCAGCAAACTGAGTTGAAATTAACGCTGCACTCTGCCCCCCACCAAATGTCCAACGCATTCTTAGCTCTCGGTACAAAATTCACCAACTTCCCCCTCCTGATCCCCTGATGACTGAGCCATGACTTCCCTTGGCACACACAAATGAGATGATTCGCATGCGAAGCATGCTTTATACGTTTACTCACGAACACACACATCAATTAGAGGAGGTCTCATATACGCATAAGCCTAAATAAACAAACGAGGATAGGAAGCTCACACAGGTAAATGTCTGGAGGAAACAAAGGATTTCATGTCTTACCATGCCCAAGACCTTCTTGGGCATCTGGGCGGTTCAGTCAGTTGAGCGCCTGTTTTCGGCTCAGGTTATAGTCCCGGGGTCTGGAATGGAGTCCTCCATCTGGCTCCCTGCTCAATGGGGAGCCTGCTTCCCCCCTTCTCCCCACTAGGACTCTCTCTCACTATCTCTGTCTGTCTCTCAAACAAATAAGTAAAATAAATATTAAATTAAATTAAAAAGTCTGAAGACATTCTCAAACAAAAGTAGAATTTACAAAAAATAAAAACACTTCTTCAACGATCACTTAATTTTTTAAAAGTACTTATTGGCTCTCTATAGCAAATGAGTCCATGTTTCTAAAATGATGGAGAGGGACTCCTGAGGGGCTCAGTTGGTTAAGCAGCTGCCTTTGGCTCAGTTCATGATCCCAGAGTCCTGGGATAGAGCCCCACATCAGATTCCCTGCTCAGCAGAGAGCCTCCTTCTCCCTCTCCCTCTGCCTGCTGCTCTGCCCACTTGTGTGCTCCCTCTCTCTCTGTCAAATAAATAAATAAAATCTTTTAAAAATATATAAAATTATAGAGAAATTAGTTCATTCTCTATGGCCCATCTCATCGATGTCTAAAATGAGCCTGAGCCATGATTATGCATCTAAATGGAAACAGCTCACTGTTAACATTCCCTTTGGATCATGGGCTGGGCCACAAATGATGGGGAAACCTTAAGTTGGGGTACCTCCTTACTGTAACCCCTCCTGGTAAATTCAGGAATTGGACACTCTGTATTCACTGCTGGAGGGCATGGAGCTGCCTTTTCACAGAGAGCTAAGTCACTAGGTCTGTCCCTAGGGGGAAATTTAGCACCTAGAGAAAAAAATACTCTGAAACATTCCATGAGAGCCCAAAGTAGGAGACCCAAAGTAGACTCATCCATTCTCTTAGTTCAGACCCTCTTGTCAAGCTTCTCAGCAGCCTTGGATTGGGTCCAGGGGACTTCATGGCGCTGAAGATAGTGACTATGACGTCAGAAAGCGAGACAGGAAGAACACTGCTCTGAGTCAGGAGGCTTAGCTGCTTAAGTGCATGTGACTTTGGAAAATTTCCCAGCCTTTCCTTGGTTTTGTCATCTGGAAAAAGTCTACATCACAGGGCTGCTAAGAGGCTCCAAGCAGAAAAGGTTGAGGGTAAGAACGTGTTGTAAACTGTAAGAAGCCTTAAGAGTATAAATTATTGTCACTGCTTCTGAATTGGAGCAGGCTCTTTTCTGAGCTCGCTCTGTACTGGGTACTAGGGGCTGGACGTGTACTGAGTCTGCCACAGATGGAGTTGTGTCAAAACCCTAATCCCCAGTGGAGCAGTATTTGGAGACGGCGCTTTTGGGAAGTAAGTTGGTCTAGATGAGGTTATGGGAATAAGAAGAGACCCTAAAAAGGCTGCCTCCTCTCTCTTCTCACCTGTCCACAGGGAGGAAAGGCCATGTGAGGACACATTAAGAAGGCAGCCACTTGCAAGCCAAAGAGACAGCCCTCACCAGACAGCAACTCTGCAGGCACCTTGAGCTTGGACTTTCAGCCTTCAGAACTGTGAGAAAGAAAGTCCTGTTCTTTAAACCCTGTCTATGCTATTTTGTTAGAGCAGCCCAAGCTGAGTCAGACGTTCTCTCACTCTGGTAACAACTCTGAGATTGCCCCTGTCCTCATGGCCATTCTGTGGATGAGGAAAAAGGAACCCAGAGAGTTTAATGAACTTGTCCAAGGCCAAGGCCACCAACCAGGATTATGAATTCATGGCAGTCACCTGCCAGAACTCACCTAAATTATTTTTTCTTCCTGGGCACACGATTAAACCATGTTTCTCAGCCCTGTTACCTGGAGAGTTTTCTTCAGTGGAATATATGTGAAAGCACTGTATATGGCCCATAAGCCAGGATGGTGAAGAGGACAGGGACATTTTCCCCACTGTCTCCCTTTCCTGTGGCAGGGACCTCAGAGTCCATGTGTAGGAGATAGCCCTGCAACAAGAAGGGAGCAGCCTGGGTCCCTCAGTGACATCAGGAGGCAGAGCACCTCCCCCAGCCAACCCTCACTGGTCTCCAACTTCTGTAGGAAATGAACTGTTGGCACCTGGGTGGCTCAGTCGTTAAGCATCTGCCTTCAGGTTGGGTCATGATCCTAGGATTCTAGGATCGAGCCCCACATCAGGATCCCTGCTCAATAATAAGCCTGCTTCTCCCACTCCCCCTGCTTGTGTTCCCTCTCTTACTGTCTCTCTCTCTCTGTCAAACGGGTAAATTAAATCTTAAAAAAAAAAAAAAGAAAGAAAGAAAGAAAGAAAGAAAAGAAATGAAGAGGGGCACCTAGGTGGCTCAGTGGGATAAGTCTCTGTCTTCGGCTCAGGTCATGGTCTCAGGGTCCTGGGATCAAGCCCTACATCAGGCTCTCTGCTCAGCAAGGAGCCGCCTTCTCCTCTCTCTTCCCCCTCTTTCTCTGCCAGCCTCTCTGCCTGCTTGTGATCTCTCTCTCTGTCAAAGAAATAAATAAAATCTTAAAAAAAAAAAAAAGGAAATGAACTGTTGTTGGGATAGGTCTATTTTTTATAGAACCTGGCATTCCTTACCCTGACTAATGCATCTCCAAGAGTCCTTCTTAACAGGGACTACTGAGCTCTCACTTGACCAGAGCCACAGGCAGCAAGTGGGTTCTACCATTTAGGATGGTTGAACAATCGAAGGTCAGCTCTAAACATAAGACAACCAAACCAGTATCTTATGTGAAAATGATAAAGCTATCTGTTGGTAGTGTAAAAAGCTGAATACTATCTCTGATTATAAACCAGGAAACAACACAAAGATACTCTTTAAAAAAAAAAAAAAAAGATTTTATTTATTTGTCAAAGACTGCACAAGTAGGGGGAGCAGTAGGCTCCCTGCTGAGCAAGGACCCACCCCCACCCCCACCCCTCACCCAACGCAGGGCTCCATCCCAGGATGATGGCGCCATGACCTGAGCCAAAGGCAGAGGCTTGACCAACAGAGCTACCCAGATGTCCCAACACAAAGATACTTTAAAAAGTAATAGAGGAAAACTCATTTGCTATTGCATTTGTCTTCAAGGACATGTATTTTGATTACCAACATGTGTGCAACCTAACCCAATTTGTTTTGTAGCAAAGTATCCTTTAATTTCCAGTACCTATCAGGACACTTGTCCCATAATAGACTGTCCATTAACATTTGCTGAGAAGGACTAGCCTTCGCTGCCTCATTGTTTTCTGCTCGCTTCTTGGTTCAAAAACATATAGTCAGGATGTCCCCGGTCAGTTTTCTCTCTGGAGTTGCCAATAAGCCTGCCTCTTCCAGGAAAGTCCAAAATAGCCCTGTCCTCTAAGACAGTGTTAGAGGCTGAACTGCCTTTCCCCAAAATTCGTATGTTGAAGCCCTAAACCCCAGGACCTCAGAATGTGCCTGCATTTGGAGACAGGGCCTTTAAAGGCAGTCCTGATTATGTTAAATTATTCTATTGGTCCTGGGAGATCCCTGATCCAATATGTCTCTTTTCTTATAAGAAAAGGATATTAGGACACAAAAAGAGACACCAGGGATTGTGTGTGCACAGTGAAAAAAAGAGACAATTGAGCCTACCTTTTAAATATAGTTTTGGTGGAGCTGTTTCCAACTTATATTACGCTTTGTTACCGATGGCTCTAAGACCAGAACTTTTATTCCAAGGTGATATTAAGAAAAATTTCAAAGACAACAAAACTAGAAGAATTTTACAGTGAATGTTATGATGAACGCTGGTACGTGGACCCGATATTCTACCATTAATATTTTACTGTTTGCTTTATTGCACACCTGTCCATTTTCCCATCCCTTCCTCGTTTCTCCATCCCATCCATCATCTTAATGCGTTTCAAAGTACGTTGCAGATGTCTCTAACTTCCCTTTCAGCATCCATATCGTTAACCAGAATCCAGTATTTGTTTACAGTGGTTTCTTTGCATGTAAAATGTATCTACAATGATGAAATTCACAACCCTGAGCATTGACAGTGATATACATTTATTGTTCTGGGAAAGGGAGGCATTTGCAGAAAGACCTCGAAAGGCCAAAAGAGCCCTATAACGGAAGAAAAAGTTTGATAAGTTCATCTAGATGAGAAATGATTTATTTGGGGAACTAAGGAAAGAATTGAGTCTTGCGTGGATACAAGACCAGATCTCTCTGAAATCACATCTCCCTTAAGACTTTTATAGTCCTTAGAGACTGGGAGCACTTGCTGGGGCATCACCCAAAAGGAAAATGTTTGTTTTGTTTTTTAAACTAGGCTCCATGCCCAGCATGGAACCCAACACAGGGTTTGAACTCATAACCCTGAGATCAAGACCTGAGCTGAGATCAAGAGTTGGATGCTCAACTGACTGAGCCACCCAGATGCCCCCAAAAGGAGAATGTTTAAAAATGGGTTTGTGTCACGGTCATATCTCTGGGGTAGATCAAGGACATTATGCTCTGAGGGTGTGTTTAAGGATGTGGTTAAACAAAAGGAAAGAATGAGGGAGAGAGAGTTGTGCTCAAGGAGGTTTCAGGTCACAGACCAGTCAACATGGCGGATTTTTTTCCAAGATGGCGTCAGTCTCATTCACACCCCTGTGGACCCAAACCCCTGTCAAGATGTACAACATGAGCAACGCTTTGAAAAAGTGGCCATGCCTCTTCTTGGTCAATTCCACCCTCACCGTGCCCAGAGGCAACCTCTATTATAACATTTGTTCCACTACAGATTAGTTGTGTTTGCTTTAGAACTTTATTTAAAAGGAATCATAGAGTATGCTTTCTTTTTCTTACAGTGTCTTTCACTCTGCATAATGTGTTTGAGACAGATCCTGTGGCTGTGCACAGCAAGTCATTTGACCTCTTTTTCAGTTTGGGAAGTATTGTTAAATACCAATGGGGCTGGTGATCCATCTTCCTACAGATGAACACTTGGGCTGTTTCCAGTTTTGGGCTATTCTGAAGGAAGGCACTATAAACACTCTTGTACACGTCCTTTTGTGGCCTTCTGTCTTCACCTGTTTTGGGTAAACACATAAAAATGGAATTGCTGAGTCATGGAGCAAGGGTATGTTTAGTTTGTTATTTAAAAAAAAAAAGAAAAACCTGCCAGAGTGTTTCTTAAACCAAGGTGCCCGTGCCCTTTTATTCTCCCACTAATGATGTACAGTTACCCCCATTGTTCCACATCTTCACCAACATCTGGCATCGTCAGTGTTTTTAATAAAACCAGACCCTTCTACATGTTTGGCTCCGGACAGTAGGAAATGGGAGGGGCTTTCCATTACTAAGCATGTACAGTGGGCACTGTGGTTAGTATCCCGTACAGAATCTAATTTAAATTTATTCCTCTAACAACTTGCTCAGAGGCTGGGGGAAATAAGGTAATTGTGGGACTGGGATTCAAACCCAGGTTTTTCTGGTCCCATTTTTTTTTCACCTTGATTAAAAACAATGTGTTGAGAAGGGAGATCCCTGTGCAAAGGAGTGTTGTCAACTGTTTCCCATTAGGGCACTAAGAAGCTCAGAAGATTCTGGTCCATGTTAGAAGCTGATGCTTCTGACCCTGTAGGTTTGGGTGACTTGGGGATAGAGGATAAGGGAGGAGAGAAATCCTTCTCCAAACACTTGCCTCTTTCCACCTGCTAGAAGTCTTAGGAAATGAAGCTCTCAGGACCATGAAAGGTTTGAAGGAAGAACGAAGGGCCCAGAGAGACTTTCCAAAGGTCTTTTCTGCCACTGGGGATAAGGAGTTCTGGGTGCAGCTCTAATCTCAGTTACAGCTCTGCCTTGCTGAAATAATAACCCCGAATGGGCTGTTTGACCCAGTGAGAGCCAATTATGTCCCTGGGGAGCTCCCAGATTTGAAAGAATATGTCATTGCTGGGGTTTGGGATATAAATGGAGAGGAAACAGCACACATGGCACTCCATCCATCACAATCATATGAGGCAAACTCAAGTGTCTTTGTTAGCCAGATGAAGCATCTGAAGATCAGAGGGTCTGAGTCACTGATCTCAAGTCATACAGTGCTGCGTGGGAGACTGCAAATTCTGTCCACCTCCTGGTGCGAAGGACTGAGGCAAGGGCTTTGGAATCACAGGCTTGGGGCTGGGGGCTGAGGGCTGAGAGAAGACTCTTTGTGACCTACCAGATTACATGGGAGAGTCCACACCAAGGGGACATTCTCAACAAGGCAGCTTCAGCTTCAACTGCACCCGCTCTGTGTTGAGACCCCACCTCTGAGACAGAATGCTGAATGAAGTGTGTGGATCCTGAGGCAAGACAGTGCCTCCCATGCCATCTTAGGAGGGACCAGAGCCCGAAGCAGGCAGGGAAGGGAACCACCTTCCCTTCCTACCCCCAACCCCCTGGCAGAGGAACACTTGGCCCACAGCGGAGCCCCAGCAAAGGGAGAGCAATTCTTAGTCCAAAATGCTCCAGGGGACCCTGGGAACTTACTTCTCCAGGTTACCTGTGTTCATTTCAACAGCAATCTCCTGAGGACACAAGACCTTGGTCGGGGGTAGTGGGGGGAACCCTCTGTCCCTTCCTGAAATCCCATCACTGATGAGGCTCTGACCCGCAGGTGTATGAGTGGTGGCTACTCCCCTTGAAAGACCCCTCTCCCCTTGCTAAAGGCTTGTTTAAGTAACCTGATGTCCCCACAGCACCCCCTCTCCCCTTGCTGAAGGCTTGATTGTCCCCATAGCCGGATGGCAACACATACCAGGATGTCTATTGTCTATGGTCAACCTGCCTGTCAAAAAGGGAAGACAAATGAGGAATACAGTGTACCTGGGACTTTCCAGAGTGCTGAGCCAAGGCCCACCAGAACAAACCGTTGTGTCCTTGCCTTAAACCCAGTGCCTGACAATGCTTGATTTAAGTTAACCAATCAGATCCCTGTAACCAAGCATCTGCTTCTGTAAGCTCGCTTCCCGCCACCCCAACCCTTGCCCTATATAATCTGCTCCCCAACCTATCCCAGCGCACTCAGTCCACAAAGGCTGATGCGTCCGCAGGCGCCTGTGTAACCAATAAACCTCTTGCAATTTGCATCCAGTGGAGGCGTGCTGTTCGATTCTTGGGTGCGGCTCCAGGGTCTTTCACTCTCACCTGATGAAGCTGGAGAAAGCCTGAGGCTGTGTTATGAGCTGCTCTACCCCTAATACATTGCCCCAATATGTCTTTTGAGTCCCTTTTCCTTCATCTGTAGAATGGAGGGAATTTTTCCCATGTCCCAGGTCGAGAATATCCTTTACAAGGTACATATTATATAATAGATGATCAATTATTGTTTTTTATTTCCCCTTCTTCTGGTCTTTGGCCAGATCGTCAAAAGGAAACAAAGTTAACTTGTTCTGTTGTGTTAAATACTATCCTATTCCTTTGGGGATCATGAATACAGCTCCGTGTTGCCCCAGTTTTGCCTTGGATCTAGGACCTTCTTGTCCTGCTGCTGTCGTTTTAAATCAGTTTGGATAGGACAGTTGGTCTGACCTTGTAAGGTCCTTGCAACCCAAAGCCTGAAGGTAAAACTGAACTTCCAGGTTCCAGCGCTAATCAGGAGGAAAGAGAAGGTCGAGAGGGGATTCCCTCGTCAGATGTCCACACCTGGGAGAAAGAACTGACTGCTGCTAAAACGCTTACCTGACACTGGGCTCACCTCTTGGTGGATGTTGAGCCGAAAGATAAAACAAGCCAAAGACTAGGAAAAGGAAGGGTTTTGCTTGCGCCAAGTGCAGAAGAACAACTGGGATCCTTCCTGAAGCAGTGTCTTCCTGAACCACAGTGGAACCAGGCAGTTTTAAGCTAAGGGTGCATACATATTCATGAAGGGCCTGGTGCAATGTGAATACAGCTTGGGGTTGGGGCAAAGTCATCATATGGTGCCTGAGTCTAGGTCAAAGTCACCAGGGCCAGCAATGGTCAGTATCATCGATTCCCTGGCTTCAGCTGGTCAGATATCTGAGTGCTGGTTTCTTTCACTTAGCATAAATGTTTTCAAAGTTTATCCATGTTGGAGCATGCCCAAGTATTTCATTCCTTTTTATGAATGAAAAATGTTCCATTGCATGGGTGTATGATGTCTTGTTCATCAGTGGTGGACATTGGGTTTTTCCATCTTTTTGATGAAGGATAATTGGAAGACAGGCAGGAGGGACAAACACCTCTCTCCTTAAAAGGATTTTTATACCCACCCTGGAGGGAGCCTTCCACCGTTTTCTATGGGATAGATAGATGACAAAAGCCTGACTGGACAACTGGTGCAGGGAGGGTAAATCAGATTGAAATGGCCCTCCCACAAACCCATAAAAACCCCTAGACTCAGAGAAGGTGGTGGCAACCCTCTCGGGTCCCCTCCTGCTCTGGGAGCTTCCTGATAGGGCTCAATAAACCTTGTTTTGCTGGGGCGCCTGGGTGGCTCAGTGGGTTAAGCCACTGCCTTCGGCTCAGGTCATGATCTCAGGTTCCTGGGCTCTCTGCTCATCAGGGAGCCTGCTTCTCTCTCTCTCTCTGCCTGCCTCTCCGACTACTTGTGATTTCTCTCTGTCAAATAAATAAATAAAATCTTTAAAAAAAAAAAAACAAAAAAAAAAAACCTTGTTTTGCTGCCCACCACTCTGGTCTAACTTCTTCATTCTTCAAAGTGGCGTGACCAAGAACCTCGGACACCAAAGGAGAAGTAAATCCTTTAGCAGTTGATGATCCTGTGAAGGCTGCAATGAGCATCTCAGTACAAGTTTTTGTGAAGACAGAGGTTTTCCTCTCTTTTGAGTATATACCTAGGTCTCTTTTCCAGAAGCTCAGCAGGCAAATGGCTTCAGCATATACAGGCTCAGGTCCTTCTGTAAGCTCTGAGGGGTATTCCCTGAGCCCCTGACCTCAGACCTGGCAGGTTAAGCTGAAATTCTACTCAACCATCAAGACCCACTTCATGCACGGGACACATTCGCTCAGTAAATGTTTATTCGTTCTATACAAGATGCCACGCTCTCTGCTACATGCTAGGGATGTGGAAATAACAGCATAGCATTTGAAAGCAAAATTCAGCCAAGTTAATGTGAAGATCTAATGAGCTTTATTAAGCAATTTATGAATTGACTAGCATCCCACATCTGGCAAATAAGGGGAAGTCTGAGGAGTTGTACAAAATGGAAGGTTTTTATGGGAGAGAGTTTGGGACAAAAAGTTACTAGCCAAAGAAAGGACTGGTCCGGTGAGGTTACCTTCCCTTAGCCAGAAGGGTAGAGAGGGTCATGCCATTTTCCTTGGGGAGTGGGTGGGTGGAAACCCATGTGACGGATTACCTCATTGGTGCTGACCAGAAATTCTGGATTCATTCGCTTAAAATTCCATTCTTGGGAAGACAGAAACTGCAGTTAAGTCTTGGTTTGCTGTCCTGGGGGCAAGTGACTCTGAGGAAAAGAGGGTATAGGCAGGGAAAGACAGGAGGCCCATGACTCCCCTGACTAGGCTCACACAGGGGGCTACGTGACCAGGCTCACAGAAATTCCAAATAGGCTCACAGAACCCCCAGATGCAGAGAAATGCTGAGGTGGACAAAACCAGAGATAAGGGAACAAATCAGACCACCTGGCCTTGAATGTCAGGAAGTTTGGGGGGGGGGGGGGGTTGGTGTTTTCTTGTTTTTGTTTTTGTTTTTTTGACAGCTATACTGTAATCGCAGAAAATGACCAGACCTCAAAGAAGTGAGCCATTAAGGGTATCATCATTAGTCCTTGCTCAAACCAAGCCAGTATAAGAATTTCAAGGCTACAAGCTTCCTGTCAGTTCTCAAGAAAAAGACTGCCAGTAAAAGCGCCCAGTGGTAACCCATTCGGGACCCCTGTCGCTGTAGAGATTTTTTTCTTTCCTTTTTGCTCTCTCCTTCATTTATAAACTTTCACTTCACTTCACCCTTTTGTGTCCACAAGATTCATTCTTTAACTCTGAGAGACGAGTATCCCCACAATCCTATACCAACTCTTCCCTGGGCCTGTGGCTTTCTTTTTAACTACAGGCAAAAATGCTTATCCTCATGGAGTTTAAGATCCAGTGAGGGCATTGAGGAGAATAAACAAGTCAGTTATACAGTGTGTTCCTTTCTCCGTGAAGCCGTCCTAGATGCAGCAGGAAGGGTTAAATTCTACTCAAACAGTACTTGCTTATTTCTTTTATTTCAGAAACATGACTTCTCACTCTCCAATGGCACTCATTCAAAATTTCATAAAAAGGAGATAAATGTAAAGCACTTAGCCCTCCTGTTATGATGAGGAGATTTTGACCATGGTCCTCTGTGTGTCTTCCCCACTGGGGTTTCCTTTTATGAGCACCATTACGGGGTCTGTAAATGACTGACACCATGTGGGAGACGAAATGTCAAAACACTGATTTGCAGTCTAGAGTCCACGGTTCTCAAGATATGACTGGGTGAGCTTGCAGCTAGGACCATCGTGATAGCTAGCTCCTCAGCTAACCCTCTCCGTTGAGGGTTTAGTAACCATGGGCAGATTCTGAGACTTCCTTGCTTCCACTCCTTTCTTTAATTGGGACCAAACAGGAATAAGTACATGTGTCTAGCTAGCTCTCTGATGTGCCCTGGCAGGCACAGGGACTGTGCAACAGCTAGCTGCAAGACGCAGCAGATAGCAGCCTCTAATAGGGGAAACAAAGGCAGAAGGAAATGTAGAAAAAAATTAAATGCCCTTATAACCTGCAGCCCATATTGACAAATACTTGAGATCCGCAGACTCTAACATTCCTCCAGGAAGCTCCCAACCGTCTTAATGCTTTGCTAGAGGGGAAAAACAACCTTTGTTTGGCAATAGCAAGGCCTCCAAGACCTTGTGAGTCTTTAGCCTATGAAAGTTTTTTGGAACTTCTCTTTTCTTTACTTCCCCCAACCCCAAAGTATATTGTCAGTTGCAACTAACAACCCTGGGGCAGCAGTTCTTTCTGCCCATGGGTCTTGTTCCCCTGCTTTAATAAAGTAATTTCTTTGCACTAAAGACTTATGAAAAATTCCTTCTTAGCTGGAGCACTACTCAAAAAATACATCACCTGGAACCTCTTGGAATCCACCAGACCTACAGCTTTCTTATTACCAGGAGCACCTAGATAAAATCCGAGACTTTCCTGAGCCTCTCGAATAAAACTGGGATCATACCTAGATTGCAAAGTTGTCAGAAGGATCAGAAACCTGGGGATGCATCAAGGTCTAGAGCCACACCACCGTCTCCATCAACCTGCCTAGCCACTCTCCGAACAAACTCCAGGGAAAATAGTCTACTTGCTGTGCGTGTTCCCTTTAGGACAGGTCTGGCACACCTCTTCGAACAGATTTCTGCCCCTAAGACCCTTCTCTATAGACATCCTGACACAGGTCCTGAAATTCATACCCATTTATTATTACAAAACTGGAGGACCTTATAGGCATGTTCTCAAAATATCAACGCTAATGGAGCCTGTTCAGGTTCTTCTGGGAGACCTGCTATCATGATATCCCCAACTCAGTGGTTCCCGAATGAATGAAATAGGGACAGTCATCCCCTCCTCCAAGAAGGGATCCATCCGGCTTTGAACGGCTGCTTTCAGGCGGCGGCGGCCCCTGTGGAATTTCTCCTGGCTGGATGGAAGCCCTTAGGGCCACCTTCATCTCCCCTCTGCTTCTGGCCCCCATCCGTAAGGCAGGCCGCCCACAGGGCTCGGAGCCCCTCTTCCCTGGGCCGGGGGCCCACCCGCAGCGACGCAGAGGCGGGCGCAGAGTCCGCAGCGGAGGCGGCGGCGGGGCGGAGGGGTGGAGGACGGCGGGCGGAGGGCCGGGGGGCGGACCCCGGCTCGCAGCCGTCACGTGGCGAGTCAGCCGGGTGCGCAGGGCGGGGCCCGGCGCGGTAAATAGGCGCCGGGGCCGGCTCGGGGAAGCTACGGCGGCTGCTCGGGCATCGGCGGCGGTGGCGGCGGCTCCTGCGCGCTCGCAGGCTGCAGGCCCAGGCTCTTGGCTGCGGGGCTCGGTGAGTGCGGACGGGCGGCCCGGGCGCGGTGGAAGTGACCTTGGAGGGGGACGGGCAGGCCGGGGCCCCTCTGCGCCCCCAGCCAGGCCCAGGCGCGGTCCCGAGGCATCCCCGGGGATGGGGGGCGAGAAGGCGGGGGACCCTCGGGCTGCCCCAGCGGGGCGGGCAGGGGTGGCAGCTCACAAGCACCTAAAAGTCGTTGGGGAGAGAAAAGCCAAAAAACAACCCCAGAGGGGCAGTCCGGCACCCACCCCGACTCTGACCAGAAAGCAGGTGCCCGCCGGCCCCCTCTCCTAGGGCTGTGTTCTCCACCGTAGGTGGGCTCAGCCCGACCCCCACGGTCCGCCGGGCTCCGGGGTCGGGCCTGGGAAACAGCGGGGGAGGAGCTTAGGAGTTTGCGGGGGAGCTCCGGGGGAGGAGCTTGCGGGAAGCGCTTGGCTTGGATCCTGGTGACTTTCGCGTGGAATCCAGCTCCCCAGCCCCCTGTGAGCTTCGGGGCCTCAGTTTCCTCAGGAAATTGCTGAAATAATAGTGTCTCCCTACAGGTGTTTTCTTATTCCAGAGGGTTTGCTTGGGCAACTTTCTACACAGAACCACACACAATTCTGGGGGCCCCGGGAAATAGAAACCAGAAAATTGGAACCTGGAACTGGGTGGAGTAGGGTGGAGGCCACAGGATGAGTTAAACCCGCTGATGGGAGGACAAATTTAACCGGGGGAGGGGGGGTAGGAAACTAGGTAAAGGGCATGAGAGTCCCAGTTGCCTTCTCCCTGGGAGGCTGGCGTGGAAGGAGAAGATGCCACTCCCTGCCTCTGGAGTGTCCTGGAAGGGAGACTGTGCCTTCATAGGCCCAGGACTGTTTGGTAGAAGGGACAGCAGGGCAGAGTCCCTGGGGCACCACCTCTTCCCTCGGTTGATGACCGTGGAGTCCTGGGAGAGGCAGCAGTGTGGGGGCTCAGCAGGCCACCCAGGTAGATATGAATTGCATTTGCCTTAGTGGACCTAAGTCATTATCTTCCCCTGGCACTGAGGAAGCCAACAGGCTGTGCAAGGATAAGGACACTAACCCAGGCCCCACATCCTCTACCAGCCCCTCACACCCAGTGGTTCAAATGGAGATCTGGCCTCTTTAGTTTGCTTAGAAAAACTGATCTTCAGGTGCTTCCACTAGACACAAATGCAGCTGGAATGCATTCATCCCATTGTTTCTGTAGATTCAGAATGATAAGGTGAATAGGTTTAGAAGGGTGTCTGGTTGGGTAAGGGCTGCTTTTCTTCCATAACATCCTTAAATAATGGAGAATTGTTTCGGTTTTTTGTTTTGTTTGTTTTTAAGTAGGCTCCGTGCCCACTGTGGGGTTTGAACTCACAACCATAAGATCAAGAGTCACATGCTCTACTGACTGACCCAGACAGGCACCCTGAGAATTGTTTCCTGTTGGCACTGGTGATGGTGATTAGAGCCCTTGAACTTTATAGAGAAAGGGGCTGAGCTGTACCCCCTCCCCCATACACACACCCACACCCTGTGTGGCTTTCCCAGAGAGAGAGTTGAAGGTGCCTTGGAGAAAGCTTCTGCTCAAATCTTTTTGGGCATCTGTCCCGGAGCTGGGGTATTGCCATTCGGCAGTGGAAAGGTGTAGATCCCTTATCTGGGGGCTCCACAGGCCAGCCCAGCCCTGGCTCCAGTAACTCCCCTGCTGTTGGGTCAGGACATCTCTGTCTCTGGACTGGTCGGGTGGGCGGTGAGGGTGGAAGCTCTTTGGCCCCATGAACCTGTCCACGCGCTGCTGATTCAGCAGCTTGAATTGAGGCGTTCCTCCGAGACCGGTTGGTTCGTTCCTCAATTATAGGACCTGGACGTGGGGGTAGGAAGTTGAGCACATTTTAGGAGTAAGAGATATTTTGTATTCCTGTTGGGCAGTTGGATTGGGAAGCAAGGGAGAGCACATTCAGGGGAGTTGTGGGGCCTCCGCTGGGTGATTTTCTTTTCTTTTTTTTTTTTTTTTTTTTTTTTAAAGATTTTATTTTATTTTTTTGACAGAGATCACAAGTAGGCAGAGAGGCAGGCAGAGAGAGAGGGTGAAGCAGGCTCCTGCTGAGCAGAGAGCCCAGATGCGGGGCTCAATCCCAGGATTCTGGGATCATGACCTGAGCAGAAGGCAGAGGCTTAACCCACTGAGCCACCCAGGTGCCCCCGCTGGGTGATTTTCTTAAAGTTGTGGTTGTGTGGAATATCCCTGTCCTTGGGAGGATAGGACTAGGCTATTTCCAAGTAAGGGCTCATGGTGTCTGCTGCCTGTTTTAGATAGTTTGACATAAGGAAAATGTGAAAGATGGTAAGAGCTGGGAATTTTTCTAGATCAAGAAGGAAGGAAATCAGGCACTTTTCATATGGGTCAGCCTCACGTGCAGAGAGGTGGTGGGGTTGACAAGTTGATGCATGTAGTTGGGCACATGCAGGTGTGTATTGTACTCAGTGGATGTTGGGAGGCAGTCATCAGTGTCTACACCTGGTCTCGTGTCCTTCATCACCTCTTGTTTTAAGCTCTGCGCACACTTCTGGAAGCTGCCTAAGGGTGGGTGGGCAGTAAATCCTGGATCTTTCCATGGCTGTTCATGTTCATATCCCACCAAGGGATCAAATGCCTGTATATATTTAGACTTAACCTATCTCATTTTTACCCTCCAGCCTCATCCCCACCCCCCTCCCCCCATTTGGGGCTCACACAACCCAGGCTTCCTATCCTCCCAAGGACAGGGATATTCCACACAACCAGGAAGTACGTTTCCTCTTGGACACAGCTCCTCTTGGCCAGAGGCCGGTACTGGCTTGTTTGCTCTGCAAGACTCATGACCACCCCAGAGCCTGCTTCTGGTCTTCCTGAGGGACAGGTAGCTCCTATCTTGTCTCTTTGTAATTCTTTTGCACCTTTTGGGGGGTGCTTTTATTACTTTGTATCAGTCCCCAACAATATTAGTAAAAGTGATGCGACTGTAATTATGCTATTCATATCCTTTCCCGTTTCTGTTTATGAGGGTTATTCTTAATACATGGAGGTCTAGTGTCTACTGAGGGGCAGGTTGTTTTTACTTTCTCACTGTATACGGCAGGCAGTGCAGGCAGCGCTGGCAGTAAATCCTGGTATCTCTCTGGTACTCCTGAGTTTCTCTAGGGTAGAAGCAGGAAAAGTCCAGTTAACTCCTGGGGCGTAAGTTGTGTGCATCTTCTATTTTGCTGATAGAATGCTGTCCGATTTTTACCATTGTGTACTGCCAGCCGTGGGTGAGGGTCCCTTTTCCTCATTTACCACCACCGGGTATTATTAGACTTTAATTTTTACCCACCTGATGGGCTTGTAATGATGTTGCTCTTTTCTTTTCCATGACCAGGAATTCAAATAATTCTTTGCTCTCAGAAATCATTGATGAGTGAGGATTTCTATTTTTGTTGTGAATCGCTGACTGTGTTTGTAGTTTTAATGTGTTTGTTAATAGCTAGAACTCACTGAGCTTTCTTTAGATCCTTACAGATATCTGGACTTAATGCAATTAGATAACCTTTTCTAATTTTTTTTTTTTTTAACTTTCAGAATGCGTGTGAGTTTTGGGTAGTGCAGTTTGACTCTTCCATTTTGCGGATGAGAACACTGTGGTTCCTGTAAGCTTGTGACATGACAGAGGTCACTAAAATAATAGTGGAGGAGTTTTAGAGTTTGAACTCTTCATAATTGTCTGTCCCTCCCCAGGTACACTCCTCCGGGCTTGCTCATGTTGTTTTCTCAGGCACCACTTTCTCTCACCTATAAAACAAGTTCTATACAAGCCAGAGGTCCTTTCCCAGCATTACTGTTTTTGGACTGTGGGGTGCCCAGGAAGCTGCCTGCCAGTGTTATCTGTTTCTACCAGCCTCTTAACTCCCTTCACTCTGGTCGTCAAGATAACCTAGTCACTAGCAAGGGTGAGGGGAGGAGGATGGGATGGGTACCACCAAAAGAGTAAACTGATCCAGTCTCAAACACTGAGAACAACCCAGTTATTCTGCCAAAAGACCCAGCAGGGGCTGGGCTTCCTCGCGACCCTCTGACCTGGGCTGGCGTGGGGTGTGCTTATGCATACACCAGTCACTCGGCCTCTGGGCTTGCACAAGACCTGGGAAGGCGGTGCCAGCCCAGGCCTGTGGCCACTCCAGGGCTGAGGCATAGTCAGACATCAGCTGGGAGCCATCTTTTCCTCCACTGAGCCCTGTGGGTGCTTGGAAGTGCTTTGTTCTTCTGGTCAAGGTAGCAGAATTAAATAACCACTATTTGAGGACGTGTTGCTAAAAGTAGGGTGGGGGTGCCTGTGTGGCCCAGTCTGTTGAGCCACTGCCTTCTGCTCAGGTCCTGGAATCATTCCTGCATCAGGCTCCTTGCTCAGCGGGGAGCCTGCTTCTCTCTCTGCCTCTGCCTGCTGCTCCCCCTGCTTGTGTGCTCGCTCTCTCTCTCTCTCTCTGACAAATAAAAAATAAAATCTTTTAAAAAAACTAGGGTGATCATAATTTTTCTGAGGCGGGGGAAGAAAAAACTAGTCTGGGATGGTACAGCTTGAGCAGCCTGTGAGTAGAGCGCTGTGCGCTTCCCGCACCACTGAGGACACAGCCATTTCCTGGTGGCAGTTAGTTCATTGCTTTGGCTGTCTGCTCCAAATCAGGCTGCATGGAAGGCACTTTGAAGAAGACCATCTCCTTCCGTCTCCCAGCAGCCTTGTGGGGTGTATACGTCTTCATCTTCGTGGGGCCTCAAGAGGAACTAGAACCAAGCTGGGGAGGCAGCGTCTTTCAGTTGCTTGCTTTTGTCACTGCCAGTGTCTCCGCCCCTCTGAGCCCCCAGCCAGCCCGGAAATGGGATCTAGCCTGCAATCGAGTTAGAGCCGCAGTGCTCCTGTGAGCTGGGGAGGACTAGAACATTGATCTCATTTCAATCTCCCAAGGGTTTCCGCCAGCTTGTATAAAGTAGTCCTAAGGTCCTTCAGAATCCAGGCAATATACCTGTTTTAGAAACCGAGACTTGAGAATGTAATGCCCCCTTTAGCATCCCAGTAAGTCAGTGTCTGAGTCCATGAGCAAAGCTTGTGAGCAGAAGCTTCCAGAACTTTGCCCAAATTCTTGTTTCTCAACAATACAAATATTTTCACCTGCCCAGGGCCTTCCCGGGGTCTATTGTTTGAAGACCAAAGTCATAATTTTCTTGTTTTCAGGATGTGGGCTGCTATGGCTGATGAAGCAGAGTTCCATTTGTGGGCACTGTAGCCAGATGGTATCCAGGCACTGTGGGAGAGGAGATTGACTGGCTTGGCCTGCTCAGCCTGGCGGGAATTAGTCTCTGGTTTTGGGACAGATGGTTGGCAGGTGTACCTGTGAGTGACCTAAACTGTTTAAGTGGGTGAGGCAGGTGAAGCTGCCTTTTTTTTTTTTTTTTTTTTTAAAGATTTTATTTATTAGCACAAGGAGGGGGTGGGCAAAGAAGAGAAAGCAGACTCCCTGCTGGGCAACGAGCCCAAGGCAGGGTTCAGTCCCAGGACCCTGGGATCATGTCCTGAGCCAAAGGCAGATGCTTAACCAACTGAGGCTCCCCACCCCAGCACCCCCAGCCGGGGCCCTCTCACTGCTTCCCCAGGTCCCCCTGGGGCTTGCTGTGAGCCGCACAGCTTTGGCCCACTGCAGTGGGTGCCCTTTCTGGGTCACACAGCAGTCGCCCGGGGGCCATTCAGCTGCAGGGAGTTTGGCTCTAGACCACAGAGAGCCAGCTGGTGCCCGTTTATTCTCACAGCTCTAAGGAGGCAGATGGCGATGAGGAGCCCTTTTGGTTTTGTTATTTTTAATTTGAGGATTGTAAGCCATGAGGCAGTTAGACACGTTTCCATTACGAGCAGAAACAGGAAACATCAAGGCCGTGATTCAGACTCAAAGGCAAGGTCTCCTTTGGTGTGATCAGAGATGAAGGCGCTGGTGTCAGCCCCCATGGCGCCGCCCCAGCACGGAGGCATAGCTGGGCGAGTTGCCGTCGGAGGAAATGAAGAGCTGTGTAGTTTTGATGTGTAGGTGGTACACCGAAGCAGCCGAAACTTCAGGAACATCTGCCTTGAATGTGAGAGAGAAAGTTGCAGCCGAGTTCTCCAGACAGGTCCCACTTGATCTTCCCAGCGCTCCTGCCTGTCCACTTGCCCCCTGGTCTGCAGGCACTCCACTACTGATCTGCAGGGCATAGCCTTATTCCACAGCTGTGGGCAGAATCGGGGCCCTCAGCCTGTGGTCCTTTAGAGCCAGCTGTGAAGGAGGTCCCACCGTGTATGAACAGCAGCAGTGGGCAAGGCCGAGCAGAGAAGGGGATGAGAGCCGTGCCAGAGACCCATTCATCTGTGTCAGTATTGCCCAGAAGATCACTGCTGGGCTTACTTGGAAACCTCACATACCTGTGTCCCGTCTCCTTAGATTTGGGGCATATTGAGAATCCAGTCTCCCCGGGGATTCTACAGCCTTAAAAGGAAGCTTTGGTAAAAACCAAGCTCGGTGGCAGGTCCGTGTCCTTGGGGAATAACAGGACCGAAGCCTGCAACTCAGCATTGGCTCCTCTCCCGCATCCATTCCATCTTCTTTCAGAGCCCCAAGGTCCACCATAGTCCCGGGAATGGCTTCAAAGTCATCTGGGGAATGATTATGCTGTAAGCGGGGTTCATAGGATCTGCTGGCCACAGGCCCCTTTCGCACATGACAGCATTCTACAGAACTTCAGTGGCCTGTGCTTCCATAGAAACCATTGAGTGCTATAGGGGTCTGGAAAGGGAAGAAGTACCAGAGCCTATTTTTTCATAGCCAGAGATTGGCTTGGCAAAGGGCCAGAGGGATGTAGTGGCACCCCAGGTTCCCTGAAGAAGGCCAGCTGCCTGAGGTTTGGAGGGACCAACCATCTGCCCACAGTTGTTCCCTCTGCCCATCCACGCCCTGCAAGCAAGTCTGGTGACTCCAAATGTTCTTAGCCAGTTTGGGCCCGTCTTTTCTCACAGAATAAGGACTTTCTGTTCATTCTGTCCTGTAATTTAAAAAAAAAAAAAAAAACAAACAAAAAAACCCACAAAACTGACAAAAGGGAAGTATTTGCCCCAAAGAGGGGAAGCGAAAGCTGCTTCTGTTTCAAGCGCAGGCCGTAGGACCCACCCAAGGCCGGCTTGTTGAACGCACAGCTCACATTAGCCAGCTGCTGTAGCTGGTCCGCTGTGCATGATTCTGCAGATGCAGAAAGATGCTGGGCACTCCCTGGGGTACAGTCACCACTGCTCATGGGACATCTGCGTCTGTCCCTTCTAGCAGGAGAAGTCTGACTTCACAGTCTTTGGGCTCAGCAGTCTCTCGACCTCTAGAAAAGGAAGCCCAGTTGGAGGTTAATTGAGGTTAGAACCTCGTTTTTTAATTCAGACTGTGGTATAGAGGTACTCTGGGCACATCTGGAGTCCATGGGAGTTACCTCGCACAGGTTAGAAGTGGGGAAGAAGGGGGCAGGGAGGGGAAAAAAGGAGGGTGGCTGGTGGGACCTGGGAGTTGAGGGTGCCCAAGGGAGCAGCCCTTTGTTGCTTTCTTGCTATAGACCAGGTGCCATCATGGCACTCTTGACTTCCACCTGGAAAAAAGAAGAGTCATGAGCCCCCTTTTACAGCTGAGGCTCAGTGCAGGTTGGTACTCAAGAGTGCACAGTAAGGGAAAGATCTGAACCCAGGTCTCCTGACTCCAAGCCCAGTGCTCGTCCTGGCCATGGGCCACAGCAGCCTATTCACTACTTGAAACGAATCCAGACTTTCTCCCAAAGCCACAGCCCCGTGCCCAGTGCTAGTGGAGCTTGGAGTCAGGGGTTCAAGCTGAGCTCCTGACCTCCAGGCTAATGGCTCTGCAGTTTGCTGGGGTCCCTGGTTCTCCCTGATGCAGGGTTAAGATGGGGAGAATGACGTTGACAGGAAGTATGGAGGAGGACCTGTGGAACCAAGAGAAGAAGGGCAAGTGCGTGAAAGTCTCGCTTGCGGGGGCCTCACGGGCCTTGGGAGTTGACTTGGCTATCGCCATGGCGCAGCCCTCAGCACAGAAACGGACTGGGAAGTGGATGGTGCCTCTTTGTTCTCTGCCATGAGAAAAAACAGAGAAAGCTTGTTTCAAGTCCAAGTTACCATGAATTGCTCCCCTTCCCCACTTGCTCGTGACTTAACATCTCAGCAGATGGCAGAGCCCCCAGGGATCACTGTGGGATGCCCCTCTGTGACCTGTGGGGAGTATTTCCCTGAGGCTGCCCCGGCACCCTGCCACATTCCCAGACCCCAATGGGTCACGGTGGAAGCCAGGGAGGGCAGCCCTCTGACTGTGATTTGAATGGGCTAATCATCCAGGCCTGACCCTGCTGGTGTAGGTCTGATGGCCCGTGTGCCCGGAGGCCACAATCCAGTGTTCATTCATGAGGTTCTCCTGTCGTGAGGAAACGTGAAGCTACCGAGCGAGTATAAGGGGTATCAGGATAAAGGAAGGGAACACGACTGCTTTGCTCCTTTGCTCAGAAGATGTTATGAGCGAGACCTCTGCTCCGTTGCTCCTTCCGAGGTGTGAGGACACGACAAGACCTTTACCTACCATGAGAGAGGCCATGTGGATCCTGATATGGTCATGGGAGCCACAGCCTCCCCGTAAGGCACTGAAAATGAGAAGGTTAAGTGTTTTGAGCAGAAACTCACTAGGAGAAGGCCTCACTGTTGCCCAGTAGTCAGTTGGAAGTACATTTGGGGGTTCAGGGTTTTGGGTAGTCCTAGCTGCTTTTCTTCCTAAACGAGCCAAACTTTGAATATAGTATGTTCATTTAATTTTTTTAAAAGGATAGTGAAAAATAAGTCTGCCCGCCACACATACTACTTTTAACACTATTGATGTTTTACATGTGGTAACGGTAAAAGGCATGTATGTCGCTTCTTGGGCTCACGCGCTTACTGTGACTCATCTGCTACTTGCTTTTTTCCACTTATGCGTGTGTTGGGCGTATTTTACTTTATCAGGACAATATGATTCACTTTACCTAGTTCATTCTTTTTTTTTTTTTTTTTTTTTTTAAAGATTTATTTATTTATTTATTTGACAGAGAGAAATCACAAGTAGGCAGAGAGGCAGGCAGAGAGAGAGAGGAGGAAGCAGGCTCCCTGCTGAGCAGAGAGCCCGATGCGGGACTCGATCCCAGGACCCTGAGATCATGACCTGAGCCGAAGGCAGCGGCCTAACCACTGAGCCACCCAGGCGCCCTACCTAGTTCATTCTTGATGGCTGCTTTGTCTTCTGTTAATCATTTACTGTAATTTGACAGTTATTTTTTTTATTAGACACCTGCTTTGTTTCTTTTGTCATACAGAGAATATTCAGTAAACATCTGTATACCTGTTCTGTATCTTCGAATTTGAGGCCAGTAGGGTTAATTTCTAAATATCAAATTGCTGAGTCAGAGGGCATGCAGATTGCAAAAGTAATAGAAATGTCCTGGCCGTCGTCTCCGTGATTGGGCCTGCCTCCGGGGTTCAGCAGCCCAGCATTGCTGCCTGCCCATGTCTGACCCTGCCAGGGACCGGCCAGCTGCGCAGCCTTTGCATGCCCTTCATTTTATCTGTACTTCCCTGTGCTCGCGTATCTTTTGATATCTGATGGCTATTTGTTTTTTTTTTTTTTTTTTTTAAGATTTTATTTATTCATGAGAGACAGAGAGAGGCAGAGGGAAAAGCAGACTCCCCACTGAGCAGGGAGCCTCATGTGGGGCTCAATCCCAGGACCCCGAGATCATGACCTGAGCCAAAGGCAGACACTTAACAAACTCAGCCACCCAGGCACCCTGTACTACTTTTTCTGTAATTTAATTGTGTGTCCTTTTGCCATTTCTCTATTCTGTTTTTATTCGGATTGTTGAGCACTTTTTGCATATTGAGGAAATGAAGCTTTAAGCACACGGAAGCACTGTTTTGTCAGTGTGCCACTTTTTATCTTATTTTGTTTTTCTCTTAGAAAGAGAGGCTTTATTTTCAGTAATCAAGCTCCGTCTCTTTAAGATTCTGTTTGTCAATCATAGGTGTTTCTCATTTGGATAGTACAGTTTTTAAAGTGCATTTATTTCCTTAATGTGTTTTTATTCAAGATCTTTGTTCTGCATACCACGTGTGAGAAATCAGGTGTAAACATTTGGCCTTCCTATGTTTTTCGCAATGCAGAGCCAGTGGTGTGGGCACATACCGGGAGACAGGCCTTTCCTCTCCCACTGGTGCCACAAAATCTAAGCTTCTGAATGGTTTTGTTGATCAGACTGTTCCTGGCCAGCATCTGGCAGGGTTGTATACTATCTCCACTACCCCAGGGGGCAGGCAGGCGTCTCTTCCTGCTCTTTTCCAGAGCTGTTTGCTGTTGTCACACCTCTGTCCTCCTGGGTGGGTTGTTGCTTAAGCAGCCGTCAGGTTTAAATCTTGCTTTAACTATAATTCACTGTGGGAGGCAGCAGGCCCAGTTGTGACCTGGAAGGAGGTGGGTCCTTCTGGAGGCTCCAGAGGGCAGGGACAGGAAACCCTCCCCCTTCCAGCCCAAGAAACCACCCCCCCCACCCCCCCAACCCCCTGCCCACATGGGTCTCCCACAAGGCCCAGCAGGGGGGGGAGGGGGAAGGACAGACTGTGGCACCCGGAACATTCCTTGCTTTCCTTAGAGCTGCTTGCCTAAGAGCATGATTCAGGAGGTGGAGCCAGTCTCCTGACTTGCTGGCCAGTCTAAGATCTAAGGACTGTGATTATATTGTGATGGGTTCCCTTCCTGGAAGGACTGTCTTTGAAACAGAGCCCTTGGCTGACTGGAAAAACCAGAGAAAGTCCCAGACTTTTGCCACTGGCCAGACTAGCTCTCCCTCCCTGGTGCTGTTGGGCTTCATTGGCCTGTTTTTGCTTGTTTCCCTGTTTATGCTTGTTTTATATCCCAAATGTAGCTTGTGAAATAGATTTTGTTCTGCATTTTTCTAATCTTAGTGGTTCTCCCCTTGGGACCTAATCACCTAAGAATGTTCACTCACTCAGAGCACTAGCCTGGAAAAGGCTTGAACCCAGTTTGACAAACCCAGCAAGGGGCAATTTGGCAGTAGCAGGGAGGGCCCCGAACTCCTTTTAGCCTGAAGATATGGGTCTGTTGACGGGGTTCAGATGTTGTCAGAGGTACTGCCTGTGGCCTGGGCCTTCGGTTCTGATGGACAGGCTGGCCCTGGGCCTACAGCTCCCCACCTAGCCGCACATCAGTGGAACAGCCCTGTCTCAGAGCATGAGTCCAGCTTGAGATCGGCTCAGGGGACCCCAGGAGACCCAAGCAGCACGCCGGTTACCAGGCTGCAGCGCAGAGGGACCTCCCTGCCCGCAGCTCGCTCTCTCCCAGCTCCCGGGCATCTGGAGAAGTGCACACGGCCTGTCTTCGCCCCACTGGTTTGTTTCTCAGTTGGGGACACTGTGGGAGTGTGAGGTCTCACTGTCAGGTGAGGGTCCTTTTCCAGATGACCCCCTTCCTGCTGTGTGCTCCTGGCGCAGAGGGCGAGAGGGAGCTCTCTGGGGTCTCTTGTGAGAACTCTAGTCCCATCCTCATGAAAATCACCCCCAACAGCCCCATCTCCAAATCCCATCATGTTGGGGTTAGGATTTCAACATGAGTTTGGGTGGGGGTTGGGGTGGACGCGCATTCAGTCCACAGCACAGCCCGTTGTGCTACAGGCATAGCTGGGGTCTGTGGTGAGACGGGGCCTGGGAGCTCATGGGCGCTGTGGGTCTTTGAGGTTTCTCTGCCCCCACACCCAGGCTTCACAGAGAAGGACGCTGAGGAACAGAAGAGGGCACATGGTGGAGCCGGGAAGAGAACACGGGTCTTTCAACCCCTGGGTTGTGTCTGGCCTCAGAGCCCTGCTGCCTGAGACAGCCCCCTCGTGTACGTTACGCACTTGGAGCATCCTGATGTCTTTTCTTTTCTAGGTGAATCGAAGATCCAGCTTCCAAAATGTGGCAGCTCTTGGCCACCCTTAGCTGCCTGGTGGTGCTGACCAGTGCCCAGAGAAGGCCGCCTTTCCAGCCGCTGTCGGATGAGCTGGTCCACTATGTTAACAAACAGAACACTACGTGGAAGGTGAGCTGTGGGGACCGCTTCTGTGCACGCCCCTCCCCCAGGGGTTCATTTGATGCATTCTGCCTCCCAAGGGTGGTGGCTGCAGCTGCAACCGTGGGATGGTCTGTCCCAGAGTGGGGCTGATTGAGAGTCATAGCCACTCCAGACCATGCTAACCTTCTCCCTGCGCCTCCCCCCTGCCCCGTGCTGTGTGTGCATGCACACAGTGGTGCATGGGAGTAAACGAGCTTTGGAAGTGCTCACAGCCGGGAAGACCCTGGACACCCCCTCGCCCAATCCTGGTAGTTGTTAAGACCCATCAGGTGGCTCCCTGCTTTTGCCCAGCCCTGGGGCGTGGGGCTACAGGAATAAAGAATGAGCCATGTTCAGGGCTATAGAGGGTCTCTGTGGACCTCAGCAAGTGTAGCAGATCCGATGAGATACCCAGTGGTCTGGGAGCTGCGTGCCCCTTGGGTGGCTCCCTTGGGGCAGGGCCTTGCTTGCTGTGTAGGGTGCCTGTCCGAGGCTGTCCACGCAGCTGTAACAGAATACCACTGATAGGGTGCTTCATAAATAGAAGTGCAATTGCTTACCATTCTGGAGGCTGGAAGTACATTTGCAGGGTGCCAGCATGGCTGGGTTCTAGGGGAGTGCCTCACTTAGTGGGTGGAGCCAGCTCTCACAGCTCCTGTTGGGGCACTAACCCCATTCACCAAGTCTCCAGCTTCGTGACCTAATCACCTCCTGAAGGCCCTACCTCTAGGTACCATCACCTTGAGGTTTAGGTTTCAACATGAATTTGGGGAAACACATTTCTTTTGCAGTCCCCCAAACCCCCTTGCTCTCCTGAGCTAAACAGGACCCCTGGCCCTGTCAGGCCTTCATGCACCCCACCCCTGCACACTGCCTCTGTTGACTGCTGTGGCTGTCCTGCAGGCTGGACACAACTTCCACAATGTGGACCAGAGCTACCTGAAGAAGCTGTGTGGCACCTTCCTGGGTGGGCCAAAGCCGCCCCAGAGGTGAGTGTCTGCTACCTGGGGATGGATATGCTGGCCATACCTGCCCCACTGCCCTAGGAACAGCAGGGGTTGGTTTGGGACTGCGAGAAAGAGGGAGTAAGAAGCCCTCCTTGGCATCTGGAAGTGTCCCTTCCCTCGGAGCTGCGAGACTGCCTGACAGGGCTCAGCCCCCAGTGCCGTATTTCCCACTGCGCTTCTCCACATGTCTCAGAACCCAGTGGGCAGGCCCCCAGGTCTGCTGTGTATGACCTAGCAGATCTAGTCTTTAGGAATTGAAGGAGAATCTGAGAAAAGCTATCTGATCTGCCCTCAGTGTTCCATTTTTCCTAGAGAACTCTGTAATGGGCATTTTGCAGTAGATACTACTCTTGTAGGAAGCATTAGAAATACCTAACAATATGGTTGGAATAGTTACGGGACATCACGCAATGGCAAAGATGCTAAAAACGTTGTGGGGACCCTGGGCAGACCCAAGGGGGTAGTGAGGGAAGTAAGAAACACAGTTATGTAGATCCTGTGGCCGAACTCCTGAAAAATATCCCATAAATAAGACTAGCAAGAAACACAGGGAACAAGATGTGCTAAATGGTAAAGTTCCTGGTTTGGTTGTATAAAGTTCCCAGGGGACGTGCCCACAGATGTCACCTTTGGCTTCCCCGTGCCTTCCCTCCCAGGTGGCAGGCGCTAACATCTGCCAGATGGGGGAGAGTTGTAAGATGCGAGTTTGTCACGGAGGTCTTCCTTTATCTAGACTTTGGTTTGCCGAGAACATGATTCTGCCTGAAAGCTTCGATTCCCGGGAGCAGTGGCCTAACTGCCCGACCATCAAAGAGATCCGGGACCAGGGCTCCTGTGGGTCCTGCTGGGTGAGGCCCTGTTGGCTGGGAGGGGCCCGAGCCATGGGGGGTGGGAGGGCAGGTGTCAGACCAGACCACCAGGTGACTAGGCAAGTTATAGAAACTTTCTGCATGTCTGTTTCTGTCGACATACAAATCATGATGATCCCTGTGGTCATGAGTTATTGCAAAGACGAGGTGGAAGAACCGGTGGCCCGTGTGTCAGTGGGAAAGCTATTCTTACTTCTCTGACACGCTGTCCCAAGGCCATCAGCAAATACAGCAGTTTGGAGCCCTGCTCTGCTCCATGAAGTACCCCTCTGTGTCAGTGAGCTGTCTTAATTTTGTTTCAAACTGTGGTAAAGTGCACTTGGTGTACATTGAACCATCTGTTTTCCGTCTCTTACTGACCAGTTGAGCTGCCTCCTGTTGGTAAAATCATATAGTAATCGTCCCGTGTGAGCTGCTTTATGTTAACAAAAACCACATCTTAGAAGTGAACTGAGTGTGCAGGTGGAGATTTGGGGCGGATTGGCCTCCCGCTTTAGAGACAAACTTGAGTGCCAGGACCCTCACTGACACTGGGGGAGACCAGCCACCAGGAAGGTCTGCGGGGTTCACTGTGGTCCTCCGACGTGGTGCCTGGCAGAGCCCACAGCCCAGGACTGCAGCTCACCCGGGCGGGGCTCATTCCTGCAGGCGTTTGGGGCCGTGGAAGCCATTTCAGACCGAATCTGCATCCGCACCAATGGGCACGTCAGCGTGGAGGTGTCTGCTGAGGACATGCTCACCTGCTGTGGTGACCAGTGTGGGGACGGGTGAGTCAGTCCCGGCCCCTCCCACCATGGGAGCCCCCAGGCTGTAGCCTCCATGAGTGCAGGAGTGGTATTCCAAGTCCAATAACAGCCCTCTGCTGGGACAGCTTGGGGGCCGGGGGAGTCTGGAAGCAGGCCCCGGTGGGACTGCTGCCTTCCAGGAGCTGCCTACAGCCAGGCTGACCCTGCCTGGGGTGTGGGTGGTGCGTCCCGGCACAACAGACATGGTCTCAGGATATGTGGGGACATTTCTGATCTCCAGCCTGCTTGTTTTCCTTGTTGTCTCTCCTTGATCATGGAAATGTAAGAACCCTGGCACCTGGTTTCTGTAATGAGGGATGATGGGCTCCCAGCTTGGTTGCAGAAACTGATTTCCCAGCTTGGGTGCCTGTCTTTCTGCCGACTGGCTTTGGTTTTACAGCCGTGGTTCTCAGATATGACTGCGGGTTAGGAATACCTGGGAGTAAAATAAGTGTCCAGCCTCCTCTCCTTCCAGTTAACCTGGTCTCCGGCATTAGCATTTTTTCTATTAAAACACCAGGGAATTGCAGTGTGCTTAGAATCCGTGTGACAGCCTGGTTCAGGGTAGACCTGAATGCGAGGGTCCTTCTGTCTCTTTGAGGATGGTGGTGGGTGGGTCTGGGAGCTGGGGAGATTCCCTGGAAGAAGTGACCCCCAGGGTGGGTGAAGTGGGCTTGGTTGGGACCCAGGAGAACTTTTAGGCCAGCTGCCGAAGGCATTGGTGGATCCGTAAGGGACCCTGGGGTCTTAGGCAGCAGGCAGTGTGGTCTGGAAACAGCTTAGAAGTTCTCGCACAGTGAATTTAATAAGTGGCTCTTTCCTTAGCTGTAATGGGGGCTTTCCTGCTGAAGCTTGGAACTTCTGGACAAAAAAAGGCTTGGTTTCCGGTGGCCTCTATGACTCGCATGTCGGTGAGTGTCTGCCGCCAGCCCATACCTGACCAATGGATTTTCTAAGCCATGAGTAAGAATGGTCTCTGCTTGCATTATAAAGTGAGGATTGAGAGTTGAGGTCGGGAGGTGGAAAAATCCAGGAGGAATCGGAGGCAGTCCCCTCCAGGGCAGAATTAGCAAGTGTCAGTGCTGCACATCTGACCCCATTACCATTGCTGCAGTTTTGCCCTCAAGGGGCTTCTGAAGAGACTCTCAGCTGATCCTTCCTTTCCGCTGGGCCCCCCGCAGGCTGCAGACCCTACTCCATCCCTCCCTGTGAGCACCACGTGAATGGCTCCCGGCCCCCATGCACAGGGGAGGGGGATACCCCCAAGTGCAGCAAGATCTGTGAGCCCGGCTACACCCCGTCCTACAAGGAAGACAAGCACTATGGTAAGGTGGGGCCCATGCTGCCCAGCACCCTGGGGCCAGGGACCCGCTGACACCCTTCCTGAGCCAGAGGAAGGGAGAGGCCTGGGCGGTTGACCCTTGGAGCCAGGAACACAGGAGGGAGAAGGAAAGGTCATGACGTTGTCAGAGGGAGCAGCACACTGTATTTTCTGCCTGTCTCCAGCCCCAGGATCTCTGTTGCGTCAGTCACAGACCCCTTAGGGTTGGAGGGACCAGACCCCTCGTTTTACAGGGGAGTGATCAGGCCTAGAACCTTCAGAGCACCGCTCCGTCCTTCTCCCAGGGTCTCAGGCTCCCTGGCCCTCCCGCTGCGGAGCTGTGCTCTCCCACATCTCCCCTTCAGGGTCCGGGGCCATCCTTCATTCCTCCCCAGGGAAGCCTTCCATGAGGTCTGGGTGAGAGCCCAAATGCAGGCTTCACCTGGCGGCTCCCCGTAAGTCAGTGAAGAGCTGAAGACGGCACCGCGGGGGGCACGCCTCACACCCACTCTGCTGGTTCATTTGCCAGGATGCAGTTCCTACAGCGTGTCCAGTAGCGAGAAGGAGATCATGGCAGAGATCTACAAGAACGGCCCGGTAGAGGCGGCCTTCTCCGTGTATTCTGACTTCCTGATGTACAAATCTGGTGCGTGTTGGCCCCCCTGATGGCAGCGGGGCAGGGGAGGTGTGGGTTCCAGGGAACCAACATGACTAGATCAGGGAGGAAGAACTCGAATTGTGCTGGCGAAGTCCCAGACCATGCTCCGCGTGGACGGTGGAACAGGAAGCACCTGGCTTTGCGTGAGGCTGTGGGGATTCACCCTGGAGATCCCGATGCCCCTGGCCTGAGGGCTGCCTTAGAAACCCCCCTACTCTGGCACAGTGTGTGGCTGGCCCAGCTGTCTCCATTCTGCCTGCTCAAATATTTCAGCATTATCCACGGTTAGGGAACACCATTGGATAAAGGGAGATAGTTCTGGAAGACAAGATTATAAAGCAGCTGTTTTTGAGTTGTCCCTCCCTATAATTTAAAAGGGTGCATTTCCAGTTTGACAGAGGGATTCACCAGTGTGGGGATCACCTGCTGCACAGGCCCTGTGAGCACCTTGGCCTGTAGCTTTCTCTGTCAGCATCGCCTGCCACCACCCTGGCCTCCCTCTCACTTCGCCTCTGCAGGATGCTGCCCAGGACAGAACCTTAAAAAACTTAAGTTACAGAACCCTTTTGACAAATAAATCCTCACCTGGAGACCTAGCATGTAGAATGGGTAACTGGAATTGGATGGTAACATTAAATTTACTACTCAAATTAAAATTTATAACTTCAGTTTTCAAGGCAAGCAATGAGCACATTTTGTTGGACTCCACTTTAACGTTTACTCAACATATTTGGGCATTGGGCTTTCAAAAACCTATTGAGATCATTGCCCCACATCGTGCAAGCCGCTGGAGCCTTCTGAGAGAACATCAGGGCATTCTCTATAACCTTGTTTGGGAGGGCGTGGTGGGCCAGCCGGGTTGGAGGGATGCTCTGGGAAGTGAGGCAGCAGCCCGGTCTCTGCCTGAACGGGCTGTCCTTTTCTCAGGTGTGTACCAGCACGTCACTGGAGAAATGATGGGAGGCCACGCTGTCCGCATTCTGGGCTGGGGAGTGGAGAATGGCACACCCTACTGGCTGGTGGGCAACTCCTGGAACACGGACTGGGGCGACAATGGTGAGTGGCGGCCCCCTGCCTGCTCACAGGATGTGTGGGCCAGGATGGGGTGGTCATCCTGTCCTGCTCTGCTCCAAACACTGGGCCTGGGGCTCAGCAGTGACCTCCCGGGGCTTCCCTTGCCATGAGGGCAGACGCTGATGCCGAGAAGGGGTGGTAGGGGTCAGGCCATGGCTTTGAGGTGCTTGTCCCTCACAGTTCCCCATGCCTGGGATGCAGTGCTTGCTTATGTGGGGTCACATGGTAGTGGGGTTAGAGCTGGGCTGCTGGGTGAACAGAACAGGTTGGGAGAACACCTTGGGGCTAGTTTGGTGACTGCTTTCTGGCTAGGCTGGTGTCTCTTGCTCCTGGGTCTTCCTGGAATATGTTGGCAAGACCGTAACTTAGCACACTATTAAGGCATATCATTTTTGTTTTCCAGGCTTCTTTAAAATCCTCAGAGGACAGGATCACTGTGGAATTGAATCAGAAATTGTGGCTGGTATTCCATGCACTGACCAGTACTGGAAAAAGATCTAATGTGCTGTGGGATTAGTTCTGCCAGCCCTGGGGCACTGTTTCCCTAAATATAGCCAGTTGGGCTGGTGAGGAGATGGAGGGTAGGAATATCTTTTATTCTTTTGAGTTCAGATATGATACAAGAGGTTTTAGACAGGGCCTGAGGGATTGGGCCAAACCTCGTGTCTACTGTCAGAGCCGTCTTCCAAGGAGACTCATCCAAGGCCTGGCTACCTCCCAGCCCGTTGGGTGGACTGCAGTCCCCGTGCACACCTAGACCAACAGCAAGCAAAGTGAGTCCTTCTCCCCCTAGACTAGTGCTGCGCATAGTGCCTGCTGCCCCCGCGTCCTCCCCGGCCACACTCACCAAGAAGCCAGACCGAGACCCAGAGGTCTGTTAGGCTTTCCAGAGGAATGGAAAGTGGAGTCCCTAACAAGACCAGTCCCCTACCAGCAGGGGTACTTCTAAGCAAGTAGCTCGCTAGCTGTGGGCTGGGTTGAAAAGAAAACCAGTGGGCCAGCCCTGGGAGAAAGCCATTCTCCCAGGGCACCTGCATCTCATGAGCTTTGCGGTGCTGCTGCAAAGACCCTCTGGTCTTGTCCTTGGCATGATTCCTTTTTAAATAAACACTTTATTTTGTGTGCACCTCAGCTGATCATGTGAATGAAAGAGGAACAGCTGGGAGAGCTGTCCTCGCTTCACAGACTGTGTCCCTCCAGTACCACCGGCAGGGCGTGAGCGGACTGGCCTCCCAGCCTAACAGTGACACTCATTGGGGAGAAACCAGCTTTAACTGTAAAAATCACTGCTTCACTGTTAATTTAATCAGGAAAGGAATGACTGTGCCAATTAAACGTTTTCTTCCTTAACGTGAAGTCTGTGTTCTGGTGGGATGCCGCGGTCCGTCCGTTCTTACCCTGCAGAATCCCGTCTTCCTGGATCCAGGTGTCCTTGAAACTCAAACCAGGGAACTCCTGCCTCAAACCAGTTTCTCTCGTCGTCATTTCCTGTCACTTTCATCAGCCCTGCTCTACAATTCATCCCTTAAACTGTCTCAGGCTCCAATGATTTGTGCCCCTGCTTAATTTCAAGAGCTAAGAACATAGTTGTAGTCCGTTTTGTACCAGCCCCAAGCCAGCAGTAACCCATGTGGGGACTCACACAAGCATGGCGTGTGGGTGATGCTGGAAGCCAGCTGTCCTAGTGGAGAGCCAGGTTGCCCTGGGCCCTGCTGATGTTGGGACGGGGTGGAAGCAGAGCCTGTGTGTCCTGTTCTGAGTTCCCGTGTCTCTGGGTTCTGTTGCTGGTTAAGAATCCCAAGCAGTGAAGTATACTAGTGTTTGAGGGAACAGGAAACTAGAAGAAATTACTCCCATCCCGCTGGCACGTCAGTACCTAACTTCTTTCCCCGCTGAGGACCAGACTAGTTCAAAAGCATGGGATGTTTGACTTCTGATTGAAATTAGAAGTTAGGGATCAGAAACTAAGCCGGAATTAAATGAAAAATTTTAAAAATCTGTGAAACCTAGCATAATACAAAGGCCAAAGTCACAACTTTGCAATCACTTTATTCTTAAATTTTCAACTGGAAGAAATTCATAACCTCAGTGTAGTTCTGACAGATTCAACCTGCGCCCGAACAGTTGGATGGCCCCATGTCCACCCTGCGCTCAGCCAGGAAGCCAGGGGACATGGACAGCAAGGACCCAGATGAACCACAAGGCGTCTGCACGCTTGGCTTAGGAGCCTTTGTTAGAAAACAAAACCAGCAATGTTTGTTTAGGATTGGGATCAATGTCAATACTTAAATAAACCTCAAATTACCTCATTGACCAATCTGTCACCTCAGTTCATCAAGTGGTATGCTTTTCTCGGGTGCCTGTTGGAACGAGGTATTCAATCAATGGAAGGCACCGTGCCTTTTTGTTCATGACCCAGAAGAGGGTGTGGGTATAGTTTAGACTTCGAAGCTTGGGCACATAGTTGCTTTTCCACTCTGAAAATGTGTCAGATAGCTGTGCTTCAGACCAAAAGCAGGGCCGACACCTAGCACCTTAGAATGTGGAATTTGGGCCAGAGCTCTGAATCTGCCCCTGCAATTTAACAAGACTCCTGCTGGTTCACATGTTCATTAAAGTTTGAAAAGTAAGGCCTTAGAGCAATGGTTCTCAAACTGGGCTCCTGACCAGCATTTGTATCACCTGAGAACTTGTTAAAAATGCTTCGGGGTTTGAGATACAAACTGTCCTAGCAATCTGGGACCTTCAGGTAGTTTGGATGCTTAAGTTGGGAGAACCACAGCTTTAGAGCTCTGCTTCCCAAACTGCTAAGATTAATTAACAAAATGGCTAGCCTCCTCTCCTCCCCCAACACACACGTGCATGCTAGCCCCACAGAAATGGTTCAGACAGAATCGGGCTTCCCAGTAATTGCTCCAAGCACTTCCCCAAACAGAGATGGGTGTGCATGTGTGCAGGTCTATCTGGAGCCTTAGAAGCTCCCAAAACGGGGCGCCTGGGTGGCTCAGTGAGTTAAAACCTCTGCCTTCGGCTCGGGTCATGATCCCAGGGTCCTGGGATTGAACCCCACATCGGGCTCTCTGCCTACTTGTGATCTCTGTCAAATAAATAAAATCTTTAAAAAAAAAAAAAAAAAAACGTGCAGAGCAGGCTTCTACTCCTGTCCATTGTAACGGAGTTTTTAAATTTAGAGCCCTGATTCAGATGTGTCAGATACTCTAGGGAAAGCTAAAATATTCCTCTGTAAGTAAAAATCAAGTAGACTAGAGGCCAAAGATAAATATATCTGATTGATTTAAAGTGTGGAGCGGAGGATGGGGTTGCCAGATTCAACAAAAACAAAGGATGCTCAATCAGATTTAAATTTCAGATCAAATAATTTTTTAGTAGAAATACATCCTGTGCAATAATTTTGCAACATAATTATACTAAAACAAAACAAAAACTAGGGTGTCAAACTCTAGTTGAACTGGTCATCCTGTATTTTACCCGGCAATTTTGATAGAGAACTCTAGAAGGAAAATGATCTTCCAAAGCACCCAGGAGCGGGCACAAGAGCTAAGACTTTGCACAAGTCAGTGATAGTAAAAGTCACATAACTCTGTAGCTGGGAGGGGCCTAGGTCTTCTAAACCATTTAGAAGCTCAGAAAGTCCCACAGGTCATCACTGAGCTGGGAGAGAAACCTTCCAGTACAACCACCTCAGACCATGACTCTACCAGGTTGTCCTCTGTCCTACACAGGCTGTAGAGAACTCATCCATCATTTCTGTGTAGAAATGATGTGTAGAAACCACCTACCTTGGAATCTGAAACCAAGTTCTGATGCTTAAATTGTTAGGAGCCCAGCTCAGAGCTGTACTCCGTGTCGCAAGTGCCTGACTTCAGCATGGTGACAAGTTTGTCCAGGACCTCAAGTGAACCAGTTCACTGCAGGTGCCATGTACTAAAACTAAGCCACTGTGTCTGGTGGCAGCCGAGGACAAGGAGGAAATTGGTGTATGTGTATAATCACCAGAGGCCGGCATTCCTGCCAGGGAAAACCCCCAGCTTCCATGATTAAACAACCACACAATGGACTGCATAAGGGCAGGCTACATACACCGAGAGCATGAATGGCTTCCAGAAAGTACTTTCATGCCCCACACCAGTGATTCCTCAGCTTGGGGGGCTTTTCCAAACACCCTTTGAAGGGACCGTGTCCTCCCCGGCCCAGGCCGAGATTCGCAGTAAGTCACTGGAGGAGTGTGCCTCACACCCCGTTGGCCTGTGTGGGGCTAAAGGCAGACAGTGATGCTAGAAGAATGAGGCTAAATGCCCTTTGGCTTTCCAGCCCACCAAGTGAAAACCCATCTTGCCTATCTTGAGACCTCCATGTATAAACTGGTGACTTTTTAAAAAAGAAACAAAAGACAAAAAAAAAACCACATAAAACCTGGATATGGTTAAGATTTCTGCATGCAGCTAGCAGAGTTGGCCAAAGTGAGAGCAGGCCGGCAGAGGGAGTGCAGGTCACAAGCGGGCAGAGGCGGCTAGGCTGCCACACGCTCACTTCCAGCGGGCACAGCGTGCAGAGCCCAGGCAGTTGGATCCTTCTTCCTGGTCCTGCTCTGGCTGGCTCCATGGGGCCATGTCCCTCCATCACTAACTTCATTCTTGTGTTCTTATTTGCCACGTGCACCCAGGCTTTCAAATGAGCTGCCCTCAACAAATGCAAAGCAATTCAGTTGTTTATTACAAACACATCTTGAGATATGATGTCTACTTAAAAAGTCAGCCTTAACTGGAGGCCAGTCTTCTACGATGGTGCCCAAAGCAATCCTGCAGTTTCTTTCTGAAAGCTAACCTCCTTTTAAACCAGGAAGCGATTCCAGAACCCCCAGCAGTCAGTCCTTAGCCTTCATGAGCAGAAGACAGTCTGCATTCTTAGGAAACCTGGGGCCATTGCCTAAACCCACAAAGATGGATGTCTACTACATTCAAATCAACTGAAGGAAACAAAATGAGAAAAATGGGAACCCAACCAAGAAAAATCACTTCACTTTGTACAAGGACATATATTCCAAGGTTGCTTCAAATTAAATACATTTAATTATAATGCTAGCTAGGATTCACACTAAGTAAGATCTCTCAGCAGCCCCATAGGCCACCATGTCCCCTGACCTGCAGTGAGGGGCCCTCTGCTGCCGGCCACGGTGCGTAGAGGGGAGCACCGTGCACAAGGGCCTGCTTGCTGAGGGTGAGGTAGCCTTCCCTTTTATTCTTAGCTTCTTGACTGTACGTCACAGTTCCTAAAAGTCCCAAGTCCACAGAGTTCTTTCAGGGATTGAAGCAGGAGGGAAAAGGGGGAGGACAAGGGGTACCAATATCCTTCTCCTTGAAGAAAAGGCCAATCCATTTCATGGTGAACTTGAGCTTCCAGACTAAGACCCAATCAGTGTTCTCCAGTCTGCACATAGTCTTCTGTGACCTGGGACAGCGTGCTCAGGTACTGCCAGCTCAGGGCAGCCAACAGCATGACAAATGACAGGTAAAGAGGGGAGTAGTGACTTCGGGAGATCAGCTGACAATTAGGAAGATTCTGGGTCCTGATGGTGGAGATGATCTGCCTGGTTTTACCAGAAGATGGGTCTGAGCTGGGGATTCTATGATAAATCTGCCAAAGAAAGGAGAAAATTATAAGTGCCACTTCATGAGTCCTAGGAACTTTATAAACACCTTCTGTATTTACTTCTTACAATAACCCTACAAAGGGACATTTTATGTCCCTCTTACCAATGAGCAAACAGGCTCAGAGAACACGGAAGGAATAACTTAAAGTCACTCCACTAATACGGCAGGACTGTCCATGGAGGCCTGTATTGTCCTGCAGCCTGTCCTCGAGAGCACCAGGAAGTCCCTGCCCCCGGGGAGCCACCGCATAGAGCTGCACTTCCCTGGGCCTCACACAGAGCCGGGCATGGGGGGGGGGGGGGCGGTGGAGCCTGGGAATGTCAGCAGGGTTTGACAGCTCTGCTCACACAGCAGCGAAAAGGCCACTGAAAAGACGGGGCAGACGCAGCCAGACAAGATGGAATCTGTGGTGTGGACCACAGGCTGGACAAGGAAAATTGAGAGCAGAAGCTGGGAACCAGAGTAGTCCTCCCAGAACCCTCTCTCGGTGCCTCCTGGCCCTCCTACTCCCTCCGCAACTCTCCAGAGCATTTGCTGAATCCAGGCCTCATGTCCATGCTTCCAACTACAGCTTAAGCTGAGGCCTCGATGCCTCTCATCTGAGCTATGACCAGCCTCCAAACTGAGCTCTGACTCTACTGAATCCTGAAGTCCATTCACCTGCTTGCCACACCGTCACCAAAGAAATGGAAACCTCTGCTTGACACCCCCACTGGCTCCCCATGGGCTGCTGAGATGTGAGCTCTGGGACATGGAGCACAAGGCCACCCATGACCTGGGCCCACTGAACCTCTTCAGCTTCATCTGCTGCTGCCCACCTGGAACAACTCACGTGATACTCTACACGCTTCTGTTCCCCTCTTCGCTCACACCATCCCCCCACAACCCCCAGAATGCCCTTGTGACGCTCTGATACCTGGCCAACTCTTATCTGCTGCCCAAGTCTCAAAATTAGGTGTTAAGTCTTCTAGAAACCTGCCCTGGGGCACCAGGAGGCTCATTTGGTTGAGCTCTGCTCTATGGGCTCAGGTCATGATCCTGGAGTCCCAGGATCAAGTTCAGCATGGGACTCCCTGCTCAGCGGGGGACTCTGTTTCTTCCTCTGACCCTCCCCTATCTCATGCTCTCTCGCTCGCTCTCTCTCACATAAATACACAAAATCTTAAAAAAAAAAAAAAAAAGAAAGAAAGAAAGAAAAAAAAACCTGCCTGAACCCCCAGGTTGGGTCACATGCCCCCTCCTGCACATACTCCTACCTTCTCAATTAACACTGAATTCAGCTATGAGTCTCCCTGATTGCAAGTCTCAAAGGAACCACATCTTACTGGTCTTTCTGCCTCCAGCCCAGCTCCGTGCCTGGCACACAGGAGGCCCTGCTCAAACGGCCACTGACTCAAACTGACAGAGCAGATAAGAGACGATGCAGGTGGGAAGTAACAAGGATCTGAGCCGAGACGGAGGCAAAGAGAAGGAAGATGACAGAGCAGGCGTATTTTTAAATAAATTTTTCCCAAAATTCTCATTATATAATAGGTATTTTTTTCCTGGCAAGAATATATTCCATATATTATATTCTTGCCAACCTCCTACCTCTCCACCAAAAGGGCATAGCTACAATCTAGAATAACAAGAAAATAAAAGAATACGTCCTACAGGGGCACCTGGCTAGCTAGTTGGGAGAGCATGTGACTCTTGATCTTGAGGTTATGAGTTTAGGCCCCATAATGGGCACAGAGCTCACTTAATTTAAAAAAAAAAAAAGCCTACAGAAATATGCAAATAATATCTAATATCTAATACTATGCTACCAAGAACAGTTTTAGAGAAAAACAGAAACTGGGATGAAACTACAATTTCCTCTTTACTTTCTTCTTAAAAAATTTTATGTTTTAAAATTTTTAAAAAGATTTTTACTTATCTGAGAAACAGCACATATGCATGAGTCAGGGGGAGGGGCAGAAGGAGAGGGACAAGCACTCCCTGCTGAGCAGGCAGCGGCATATGAGACTGGATCCCAGGACCCATGGATCATGACCTGAGCTCAAGGCAGACACTTAACCAACTAAGCCACCCCAGCACCCCTCTTTCAATAAATATTTTAGATGATGGAGTTACAGTTGTAAAAAACAAGCAATACAGGGGCACCTGGGTGGCTCAGTTAGTTAAAATTTGACTCCAGAATTCAGTTCAGGTCATGATCTCAAAGGTCGTGAGATCCAGTCATTTACATTGGGCTTCATACTCAGCAGGGAGTCTGCTTGGGATTCTCTCTCCCTCTGCTCCCTCCTCCTGCTTGCAGGCATGCTCACAGTCTCTCTCCAAATAAAATCTTCAGAGGTGCCTGGGTGGCTCAGTCGAATAAGCATCTGCCTTCAGCTCATGTCATGATCTCAGAGTCCCTGGGATCGAGTCCCACATCAGGCTCCTTGCTCAGCATGAAGTCTGCTTCTCCCTGCCAATCCCCCTGCTTGTGCTCTCTTTTTGACAAATAAATAAGTAAAATCTTTAAAAATAAATAAATAATATAAATAAATAAACAAGTAAGATCTTCAAAACAAATAAACAATACAAAAATAAAATAAAAAAACCAGAATTCCTTTATACTACTCTCTCAGCCATAGGCTTTTATACCTTTTATACCTTTTATACCTTTCTTCACTATGCCCTAAAACTCTATATAGAAATGTATAAATGTCTTCTATAATAATAACATCATAAATTGGTGTAGTTACTTTTATACCTGTTGCCATGTGCAAATATAACTATATACAAACACATAAAATGCATATATCTATTATATATTCTATATACTACATAGAATGACTATGATTTAGAAAATCATAGTGTCTGGGTGGCTCAATTGGTTAAGTGCCTGCCTTCAGCTCAGGTCATGATCCCAGGGTCCTGGGATCGAGCCCCACATTGGGCTCCCTGCTTGGCAGGGAGGTGCTTCTCCCTCTTCCGCTCCCCCTGCTGTGCTCTCTGTCAAATAAATTAAATAAAATCTTTTAAAAAATGACTATCGTTCTATATAACATATAAATACATGACTACATTGTGCATATAAAATTATACACAATTTTATTTTTAAAATAGATTATAAATAGATTATGTTGCAATTTGACTTTTTTCACTCACGTAATTTTTTATGGACATTTCTTAATGCCAGAACCTAGAAAATGATGTCATTCTGTTTCTAAACACAAGCCACATAACGTGAATGTACTAAAATTTAATCAATTCCTTCCCAATAAGGACTGAGAACAAAATGTTACAACAAACACCTCTGGACATCTTCTAGCTAATTTTGTACATAAAGCCCTAGAATTGCTTGGTCAGAGGGTAATGCATGTAAAACTCTGATAAGTAAGAAAGCTTTTAAGTAGAATAGGCAGGATGTGGAGTTTCATATGGATGAGGGTTAGAGGGAATAAAGAGGAGCCTGGGTTATCTGGATTCCGTGATTAGGTGAATGATAATATCATTAACCAAAAAAAGAAAAAGTTTATGACCAAGTCCTGAGCTGGACTAATTAAGTCAGGACTGACAAGTGTGTAGTGGAGAAAGAAGCCTGGCCATTGAAGAGAATACCAGAAAGCTTTTGTGCAGTGAGAAAAAATGCAAACAAAGACAGAACTCCAGGAAATACCAGTATAATAAGAAGCCAGAAAGGCAAAGGAGTCGACTGACAGGTAAAATGTTAAACTGGGGGCCAGAGTCACAGAAGCCCAAAGAGGAAAGAGCTTTTAAGGTAAGAAAGATCCACAGGGTCAAAACAGTGGGACCGGGGAGAATGTTTTCAAAATTAGTCATTAGAAGGTCATCACATCACTTTAGTAAGAAAAGTCTCATGACAAGGTAGGAAAAAGAGCCAGCGAGCATGAGGTGGGTTAAAGAAAAAAATGGGAATAAATAACATGAAGTACATGTATCTTTTGAGAAGCTTAACTGTGAGGGAGAGTGGGAAGGGGAGTAGGTAGAGAGGAGCAAAGTCAAGCCAGAGCCATGACCTGTTCCCTTTTGGAAGCAGAGTGGCCTGAGTGCACATGAGGAGTGATTGGGGTAGGGGGGGCTTTGGATAACGAGGTGGTGGATCTAGGGGTGACAGAGAAGAGCAGGAGGGCTAAGGCTCACCCAGGAGAGGTGGACACAGAGGACACAGAGGAGTGGAGGGGGTTCATGCCACACAACACACAATCTCGCACTTCCTCCCATGGTGAAAGCAGTGCCAGCTGAGGAGGACAGGACGGGGAGTACAATATGGCATCTCAGACTTTCGGTTCACAGGTGATCACCTGGAGAGCTTGGTAAAGGCAGGGCAATGCTCTAGACGAACCACAGCGCAGGGTGAGTCGGGAAGCAGTGCCAGCTTGAAAAAGATCGCCCTCGCCAAGGAGTAAGCGTTGGCAGAGAAAGAAGTAATAGTTTCTGGCTCTTTGCCTCAGCATTTGTTTCTGTCCCAAAATAGCTGGCGGAGCTTCTCGCCAGCTGCTGACAGGTAATCAGAGTGGTTTGAAGCTGTGGCTGCTCCAGAGGACCCACGACATGAGGAGCAGAGCCCACCTACTCTGCAACGGTCGGCTGTCCCTCTGACTGTTCCTTTAAACACTAGAGCTGCGTGAGGAAAGCCTTCAAGTCCCCTGCAAGGACATTCTGGTTACCACCTGTTAGGCCCAGAAACCTGACAGAATAAATGTGCCTGCCTGTCTTCCTGCGAAGGACAGACTTGATCAGTGTTAGTATCTGGATAGCAGCAAAAAGCCAGGCAGCTGGGACGCCTGGGTAGCTCAATCATTCAAGTGTCTGCCTTCAGCTCAGGTCCTGATCCAGGGGCCCTGGGATGGAGTCCCATATTGCACTCCCTGCTAGACAGGGAGTCTGCTTCTCCCTCTGCCCTTCCCCCTCACTCATGTGCACTATCTTTTTCTCTCTCAACATAAACAAAATCCTAAAAAAAAAAAAAAAAAAAAAAAAAAAAAAGCTAGACAACTTGTGGACTTGATAGAAAAAGTTAACTTGAAATTTCATTCATGCTGACATCAAAACCATTACTACATTTTATTCCTTCAGACTCAGAAGTCTTCAGAGATTTTTCTTAGTCAAATCAACTCAAGCGTTAATGTGTCCCCCAAATTACACTGAGTTTCACTGGAGTAGCTTTAAACAACTGACTCCCTGAATTGGGGGTCTGCAAATTTTCTTAAAGGGGCCAGGAGCTATTTTCAGCTGTGTGGACCACCCTCTGTTGCAGCCTCTGGACTCAAATAAATCTTCTCTGAACTACATATTACATAAAAGGTTTCTCATTTATATAAAATGAAGGAAAAGTAACTACTATGGTACTATTCATTCTCGAAAGCGTAACCCAAACCCCTTAGGATTGTGGCTTACAGCACAGGCTCGGAAGTCAGCCAGATCTAGGCCCAAATTATGGCTCCAGCCTCAGGTTTCCTTGATATTAATAGTACCCACCTAGTCAATTGCTATGCCAGGCGCGCAGCAAGCTCAGAGGAAGTGCTGGCGATACGGTCAACAAGACTGTCCCCAAGTCTCATTAGTAGCAATTTTTTTGATCAATGGCTAAACATTGTACCTAGTCACTAAAAGAATTTTAGGATTTTTTTTTAATGTGGTCTTCTGTCTTCTTCTTCTTTTTTTTTTTTTTTTAAAGATTTTATTGATTTATTTGAAAGAGAGATGGTAGAGGGGCAAAGGAAGTGGGAGAAGCAGACTCCCCACTGAGCAGGCAGCCCAACTCAGAGCTTGATCCCAAGACCCTGGGATCATGATCTGAGCCAAAGGGAGATGATTAATCGACTAAGCCACCCAGGGTCCCTGCTCTTATATGTCTTCTATTGGTGTCTTTGGTAGAAATGCAGAGGTCCGGGATGCCTGGGTGGCTCAGTTGGTTAAGCAGCTGCCTTCGGCTCAGGTCATGATCCCAGCGTCCTGGGATCGAGTCCCACATCGGGCTCCTTGCTCTGCAGGGAGCCTGCTTCTCCCTCTGATTCTGCCTTCCACTCTGTCTGCCTATGCTCGCTCTCGCTTGTTCTCTCTCTGACAAATATATAAATAAAATCTTAAAAAAAAAAAAAAAAAAAAAAAAAAAAAAAAAAAAAAAGAAATGCAGAGGTCCAAATCTTGTCAGATAGAAGAGAGGAACTCCAAGGAGAATGTGCACTATACAACAGAAATCCAAGGAAATCACTGTTTTTGCAGAATTCTGTTTAGGGGAGACCACTATTACACATCACATCCCTGTAAAGATGTAACCAGAGGACAGGAAGGAGGGAGAAAATTATTGGCAGCAGTAGTTCTCTCTGGGAGAGAGGAAGGAGGAAGGTCTTTCATGTTTCATGTATTTCCATAGTAGTTCGATCTTTAGTAAGAACCCAAGATCTCAGGGCCTCCACTCACCAGAAGCTAGTGGCTACCCCCCTCACCAGTGTGACCATCACAAAAAAATGTCTTCAGACATTGCAAAATGTCCCCTGGGGTGGGGGAGGGGGCGGGCGCAAAAGCCCTTTCAGTTAAAAACCACTGCTCTAAGGCCTAGTGATTAGTTTTACCCTCTAAGAAAAAGTTTTTAGAACCTAGTCATGTATTATATCCTCCACAGCAGGAGATCTGACTTGAACAAGTGTGTTTTGTCCTATAGGGTGGTTTTGGCATTTGAAATGAGATCCGCATTAAAAAACTGACAAATCACTGCCACTTGATGATTCTCCTTTGCTGCATTTCCCTACTGTGGTTTCTCAGTTGAGGCCTATCACATAACGGAAAGTACTGGATTGGGTGTCAGGCAACCTGGCCTGGGGCCTGGAGATGCACTTGGTCAGATCCTGCATCAGCATGCACAAGCCTCAGCTTCACTCAGCACACCCATGAAGCCTGGTTCACCTCAAATCTGATCCCCTCCTCAAAAAATCCGATCCTCCATAGGGGCTCCACCCTAAAGCCTTGTTCCATTTATAGCTTCCCAGCAGGGGGCCCTGCAGCTCCAATCAATCAGCAACCTGTGCACACACTTCCTAATAAAGGACACCAACTCCTGTCTCTTTATACCATAACACCGTGAGCTGTTACAATCATCTAGTAGCCAAATATGAACTCTTGAAAGAGTGACAGTATTTAAATCTTAAGAAGAGACACAAATTTTCCAGGTCGTTAAGTAAGAACCCACCTCTTCCATGTACTGGTAGATTATAGCCTTGACCGCTGGCATATTGGTGGCGTCCATCATTAGAGTTACTGCCTGCCCTTTTCGGATCTTCACTACGCCTTTGAACACCTGCTGATTGTTGTAACAGGCAGCCAGAGTGGCAATGGCCATCACCTACAGATATGAGGAGGGAGAGAAAAGAAGAGAAAAAACAAGAAAAAAGATCAAACCAAGTTTCCAAATCAGTTAAATCCCATGAGTTTCATGTATTTGAGTTAAAAACTAAAATAATTGGCAAAGGCATTTAAATAAGCCTAAGTGGGGCGCCTGGGTGGCTCAGTGGGTTAAAGCCTCTGCCTCAGCTCAGATCATGATCTTGGGGACCTGGGATTGAGCCCCTCATAGGGCTCTCTGCTCAGCAGGGAGCCTGCTTCCCCTCCCTTCTCTGTCTGCCTCTCTGCCTACTTGTGATCTCTGTCTGTCAAATAAATAAATAAAACTCTTTTTAAAAAAATTAAAAAAATAAAAAAGCCTAAGTACCAGAGAACTGAGGGGCTAGGTCCATAGGATCAGGTTCTGTTATCCCATGTCTGGGAAAAGGACAGCAGAAACAAGGCCCTTAAGTAAGACTCTGTAATGATAAACCTTCACCTATATTCTACCCAGCATTCCCCCTAAACCTAAGCCAAAGCCTTAGATTTAATTGTGAGGCTAAGCATCTAAGGAGGCTGACCTGGGTGTGGTGGTTGTGGGGCAGAGGGGAGGTGCCTGCCTTCCCACCCAGCAAAAGAAAACAGACTGGAGTCATCTTTTTAAAAGGAACCATATTCCTGAATACAGCAAACCAAAATAGTAAATGGATTCTGTCCACCCCCATCAGCACCACCATGCCAGTCCTTTTAGCTTCCGCCTCTCATACACAAGAATAGCTCCCTTACCTACCTGTGGAATAGCACAGAAGTTAAACACACTTTGGTTTCTAAGTCTTGAAAGATAAGTGATGACATGTGGGATGTGGTGAAGTGCGTTGGTTATAAGTTCGTTCAGGCACTGCACAGCCGAGTCAATGTTCTGTGGCTTAGCAAAATCGCCCAACTTCTTAACATACTTGCCCCAAACCTTAAAAAGTAAGTTAGCACGGGCATAAGTGAAGAACATACAAGCAACCGGAAAGAATCTTCATCAATAAGAACTATCTTATTAATAAGAACTATCTTATTAATAAGATCTACAGTGAAGTTTTTCTTAGCTGCATGCTCCTCTTTCACCAAGATCAAGTCCATTTCAAGCTCCACAAAGTGGCTACTTGTGATGACCAGTCAGGGTCTGATCACAACCTAGAAGTCAGTTAAGTATTTGGGAAACTGTCCCTTAGGGACAGTTGGTACATCATGTACTAAGCAATACTTTGATGACTTCAAATAAAGAGGACTCCTGTTGTTCCAGAAGGCATTAGTCTCCTTACAAAATCAGCTACAAGAGTACTGTGCAAGCTAAATGTTAAATATTCTGAAGATGGTCAGGACTCAAAGTAATGAATGATTAACATGACGTTCCCAATTCTGATAAGAATGCTGCCGAACAAGTGTCTTCGGGGAGAATGAGCTGAGTCTACACAATGACAACATTACCTTCTTGGATCTTAGTAACTCAAAAGTGAAATAACATCTTCAACTCCAACAGTGTGATCGATTTAACAATTTTTAATGATATTTCTAAAGGAGTCTCTGAAGCTAGGAAAAAACTAATTTCATTTTTGATCACTCTTAAGTTTCCCAAAGAATAATGGTTATTGTCACCTTACACTGTCCCCCAATAAATGACTGGCCACCACCACTACCATTTTTACAAAATCCAAAATTCCTGCTAAAAAATACAGAAAGGGTGACAGAATTTAGGACATCACCTTTTGGCATCTCCAGTGATAAGGGATCTAAGCAGTAATCACCAAGGAAAAGAAAAAGAACCCATAAATTACAAGGAAAAGAAAATTAAGTTACCCTTAGAATTTTAACAGTCTGTAAAGCAGAAGAAAATGGGATACTCAAAAATGTGAGCTAAAAATTATTTATCTAGAAAAACTAACTTTCAAATATCAAAGTCACAAATTACCAATATGTATAAACGTGAGAAATTATTATTCTCATGGGCCTTTCCAATCGATAAGTGTGTGAGCTCCAGACAACCAAAATGACTACAGACATCAATAAAAGCTCACCTTAATTTAAGGTGAGCTTAAACTAAGACTAAGGAAGGGGGAAAGGAAGATAGTACAGTATCAGTGGCCATCTAATCTGACAACTCAGAAATAAATACAATCATAAAAAATTGGAAATTAGTATAGCATACGCAAAAATAGTTTTCAATTATTTTCAAGAATCATTTTGGTGGTAGGTGCATTTTTATCTCCACTGAGAGACTGCAGGATCTGTAATGCAGGGGGAGAAAAGCAAATGAGTAATCATGGCATATACTAATTCTAGCATCTCTGATTTCCCTGAGAATTATGAATCTCGATGAGGAAGAAATGAAGTAGAAATGTAATACAGAGGAGGTGGTTATGTAACAATCCCTGAACTGGAAATATTAACATGAACTTAGAAGGTATTTGAGCTTTAAAACTACACACACACACACACACACACACACACACAGACTGTCCCAAGAGCAGTGACTGTGCCTAGTGTCCAAGTACAGTGCTGGGTACTATTTCCCATTAGCCCAGGTGTCTTACCTGGGGTTCCTAAGAGCTGGAGGAGTCCAGTACTCAAGCAAGAAATGTACAAAATGAGCTTAGAACATCTGTACATACCAAACGGCAAGGAAGCTATCAAAATAATAAGAGTCCCCTCGTGAGGACTCAGGAGCCAACCTGAACCTGTTCCTGACCAAAGGAGGAAAATTTTGAGCTTTAATAGTGAGAATAATTACAACAGATTAAACCTAATCAGTGATTTTTTAAGATTTTATTTACTTACTTACTTGTCAGACAGAAAAGGGAGAAAGCGCACAAGCAGGGGGAGTGGCAGATGAGGGAGAAGCAGCCTCCCTGCAGAGCAAGGAGCCCAATGTGGGACTTGATCCCCAATAAATGAACAGAACTAGACATGAAGCCTAAGGACTGCTAACATCAAAGTGGGCAAAGATCAGCCGTTGTGTGCCTCTCGATAAGAGAGCACCCCATCCTTCAGGAGGCAGATGCTCATTTCTCTTTAGATTTAAACACATTTTCTGTGTTTCAACCCACTGTAGTCTTCATTCTTTTCGATATTTAAATTGTTCCATATGTGGTCAGTAAAGGCACCTTTAAATTGGACCCTATACCTTTTTACCCTATACTTTGTACTTTGATAGCCGCCTTACTTCCTGGCACGACAGTGTATTCTCAGTTCCTACTCCCCTATTCTGTGTGGTGGAAAACAGTAGTAAAAGACCAAACTGGAACACCAGCGGTACTCATTATTACTGGTTTGTTTCTACACCTCTTTGTAGAGAGAGCGAGACATTTTTTTTTTTTTTTTAATAGAGAATCTGTATCAGGAATTCATGCTGACATTTTCAAGTCAGTTTAGGATTATGGGAATTTTTCTTAACTTTATTAATAGTTCTATATTTGTACCTTTTATTTTAGACTGAACATCTTGGTTCCCAGACTGATAAGAACACAACTGCCTATTTGCTGTATGTTGCAGTGTTTCTGTAACAGTTTCAGTATTTCAATATTATTCCCAGTATAATTACGTACATATTTGATTACGTTCCGTATGTTTACGGTGCTGTGCACCTTACTTTTTTTCACTTAATAATATAACCTGGAGATTACTCCATAGTAGTATAGTTATTTCTGTGCTCCACCAAGGGAATAGACCATAGTTCGTTCAGTCCGGTATAGACATCTCAGTTGTTTATAAACTTTACCTATTAGAAACAAAGCTGCACGACTAAGCCCCCATATTATTCACTTGCCAAGCTGCCAGCGCTCAGGGCTGTTTACACCAGGATACACTCTCCCCAGCCACAGAGTGCCTGCGTCCCCAGTTTTTCTTAGTGAATACCAACCTTAACGACTTTTTGCCAGTCCGGTGCTGGATAGTCTCTCAGGGTTCTTCTCTCTTTTTTAGTTAAGCTATTTGGACTGACATTTAGAAGCACCCTGGCCAAGGTTTATCTCACTTTATTCACACCACTACCCTGTGGTCTAACAGCTATTCAATATTACAGAAGAGGATGTAAACGGTGTGCAGACCTGTAGAGCTAGTGCACATGACCCATCCTGAGGGGACGTGCCTGGGTGACAGGCAGTGTGATGACAAGGGACAAGCCCCGGCTGGGACCCAGAGACTCAAGTGGCCCTTCCAGATGGCCCCTGACTCACTGCGGGTCCTCACACAAACCTCTTCCCTTCGCTGAGCCGTGGCATCCCAGAAGGGTGGTCTAGAGCTCTTTGGCAACCCTGCCCACACAGGAGTCACCTGGGAAACTTGGCAAACTAGGATGTCTCAGTCCAGGGTCGTTTTAACGTGAATTTTTCTTATTAGGTGTGGGACTGATCATCTTTTCAGCTATTTAAGGATCTTTCTTTCAAAAAAAAAAAAAAAATTTGTTCTTTCTGTGAATAACCTGTTATCTCTTTGCCCAGTTTTCTATAAAGTAGCTGGTCTTAACTTTTAGCAGTTTTTATATTAGGAATAGCAGTCCCGTATTTGCTATATGAGTTGCAAATATTTTCCCTACTTTGTCACCTGCCTTTTTTTCACTTTAAAATCATTTGGTTGGGGTGCCTGGTGGCTCAGTCAGTTAAGTGACTGACTTCAGCTCAGGCCATGCACGATCTCAGGGTCCTGGGATGGAGGCGCTCCCTGCTCAGTGGGGAGTCTGCTTCTCCCTCTGCCTCTGCCTCTTCCCCTGTTCACGTTCTGTCTCTCAAATAAATAAAATATTTAAATAATAAAAAAATTAAAAGCGCTTGCTTTTAGGAAATCATTTTACGGAAAGCAATAGACAAATACTGGAGTAAAATCAGGACATAGTCCTAATACTTTCTAGCTGTCCTTCTGAATAAAGCCAACATCCATGGCTTTCCTTGACTACTTGCTTTTTTAAAATTAAGTCAAAGATCAACTCTTCTCTTATAATGAACATTCAGTAGTTTTTGCCTCTCCCTCTCTATGGTCTTCCTTCTTGCCACAGAATCCTTTTTTGACAGGGGTTAAGGGTGGGGTAGAATCCACTCTGTGTGTTGGGAAGATATAACCCAGGTCTGGCCAGAGTACTCAGCCCTCTGCTTACATGGTAACTGATTATGGGCTGGGCACAGGATCCATGTCTCATCAACTGGGCCTTCCTAAGAACTTCTTTATTAAGCTAGTAGATTGTGAGTCATGAGTTGTTATATCCACCACTTGGAGAAAGCCTATTCAAGAGATAGAAAGAACAAGGATAGAGCCTCTGTGTGAGCGTCTGTGTGTGTGTGTGCATTACTATACATAGTCTGAACCCCGGGATTTAGCCAGTCTACTCTGAAGCAAACTAAATCCTAACCTGTTTCATATATTCTCTTACATTGTCTAAGGTAGTTTGTTCACATTTCTGTCATTTACAACTGAAAGATTTGTTTTGTTTTGTTCTCAGAAAGTACTTAAAATTACTTTTCTCAAATTTCCTACATCTGTTACCTCTTGAGGCCAAAACTCTCTTCCTTCTCGATGGTCTTCCAGATAATCACGAATGATGTTTGTTTTCTGCAGAAACAGGCCCATAGAATTGGCACATTCTGTGTCTTCACCAACTAAGGGGTCTTCTAACTCTGAGGCTGAGAACAGACGGGAAAGGCCAATTCCCACCAGCCCGGCAACATAGTGACAGTACTGTAAGAAACAATGAAGTACTTACTATAATGGAAACATCCGAGATAACTGCCTATAAAAAAGATCTCAAAAGCCAAAAAAAACAAAATCCCAAAACAGGTTCCAAACAGAATGTACAAGATCTGATTTTGATTAAAAAATACAAATATGCACTATGTACATGTGAAGAATAAAAAACACGTGCACAAAAGATTTAACCAAAGTGACCTCTGATCTCTGGCTGGTGTGATGGTTTTATTTTTTCACCTGCTTTTCCGTATTTCTATTGTGGACATGCATTACTCCTAGAATAAAAGGTCACTGAAAAAATAAACTAGTACAGTAAGCTTTTTGGTATCTAAAATTGAGGGTGAAGGCAATGAGGGAATAAGGAATATTCTAATAGAAAGTAGAATAGTAAGTGGAGCTTAGTCTTGAGGACACTTCAAGATCTTGCCGTGTCTCAAAATCTTCATTACATAGAAGGACAAAGTACCACAGCTCTGTTCTTGCCACATTTCAAAGCACTCTGCAGATTCACTCCTCACAAACACCTTTATGAGGCATGTATTATTATTACTACCACCATTTTACAGATGTGCAAACTGGGGCAGACAGAGTTTGGTCAATTAATTACCCAAGATCACTCATCTGGAAGTTAGAGGCGAGGGACTCAAAGCCAGGTGGTCTGGTTTACAAGGCAGGTTCTAACAACTTTACTGAAACTGCCTTTTCTCCAAAGAAATCTTGGCATCATTCTTGATTGTCAAAGAAGTTCCTTCCTGTAGAAGTAGTTTGTCAAAGCTCTCCTCTCTTAAAAAGAGTATTCCAAGACAACTTAATGCAATACTCCTATGAAATGAATTTCCATTATACACTGTAAGAGGTGGAGAGCAGTTAAAGAAGGTACACTCTGGGGTGAACAACAGCAAGGGTAAACATTCAGGAAAGACCCAAGGAGGACCTCTGGATGAAAGAAATGCGCAAAGCCAGACTAATCAAAAGGCACAATGAAATGGCAAAGAGAAAGCACTCAAAATGTGGTCTAAGAATGGAAGACTCTGGAAAGAGTAAAGATAGGCTAAAATAGAGAAATGAGCTGTGGACAGCTAAAAGAAACTTAAAAAGAATTACTAGAAAATTAAAAACATCAGTTTGTCCTTGCACTGCCCTAGGAAAAGAAGATTTTAAGATAACAGTTCTTTGGATAGAAATATTCCTAGACTGGAAGTAGTTTTCTTCCTCCAAAGTTGAAGGCGGGGAGAATCACTCAAAGTACTGAATTTCATCTAATCAGAAATTATACTCAACAAACTACCACTACCTGAATAGGTCTGCAGAGCGGAAAAGGGAGTCACCACGCAGCTAACCAGTGCTGATTCCTGGCCCAGAGGAGTTTCAGCTTTAACTTTAATTTCATAAATGGGTATTCCAGCAGCAGCATCACTCATGCTAACTTGGAGAGCATAACCCAGCAGATGCAAAGATGTTGCCAGCAAGTTTTGAGGACTGAAGGATTAAGAGGCCAGACTTTGAACCTATATTCAGTATGCATGTAGTCACCTCTCTTCTGAGATCCTAACTTAAACACTATTAAAGATACAAAATACACACATAGTTCAGATGTTTAAAATGTGTTTGCTTCCACTGGGGAGATGAACAAGTCTCACAAACATCATTCCTACGGAAAATGGGCAACATCCTTCCTTTCTATCCAGTATTTTGATGCTTAGTTTAGTCCCCATGGTCAATTAGGTCACTTTGTCTAGACAGGCACTTTCTCCCTGTCCCCTAACTCCTACCCTGGCCATATCCTATGCAGCTGCTGCTCAGGAGTAAACTCAGGCCAAATAAAAGTCATCATAATTTTATCTGCCACATCATCTGCTCTCATTGCCCTTTCCAGCTATCCTGCCTCCCAAGGAAGACCACCTCACCCATGAGGGGTCTCCCATTGCTAATCCCCACACATATTCATTACTAACGGCCATATGAACTGGGGGAGGGAGGCTGAGAAACTTGGAACTTCTCCCATTGTGTTAGTTCTGTAAGGAGATGACGGGAAAGAAGAAGTACGGTATTGGAGAGTTACTCCTCAGCACAACACACCCACGATCCTAAGTCAGTATCTCTAGATGGATATTCAAAAAGTTGGAAAGGAAACACACATATAATTTAACAGTTTAAGTGGTACCTACTTCTCCTCAACAAATGGGGTCAGGCTGGCACAGAGTTTAAAAGTCATCTTGTGCTAAGATGGAATTGGAAACTGATTCAGATGCTAAGGTGTGTCCACATACACACATACTCAGTGATGGAAGAAAGCAAATAACCAAAACCACATTTTTGAAGATTTGAAAACCTCGGCTATCTCTATATTACATTAATTTTAAGAAATCTAAAATTTCACAGCAAGTCAGTTAATGTTTGTATCTCTGGGACAGGTTATATTTACTTCGGCCTAACTTAATGGCAAACTCCCTAGGGCATGGATTATTTCAAGTATTCAACTCTAAGCCCCTTTATTTAAAGTGTTTATGATGAGACATTCAAGCTACACAGGTGGGCTGTAAAACCAGAAAACTTGGAACTGGTATGACAACTTTCTTCCTCACTCTGAACTTCATAGCACATGCTGCCAGCTCTGTTCTATGCGCCACACACCAACACAGCTTGCAAACACTGACCTTGTCCCATTCTTGTTCAGAGGTTACGTGTTTATCCAAAAACTCCGCCATCCCAAATCCCATTTTCTGGCAAATGTCAACAATCACTGTTTGATATTTCTCAGCCAAATTTCTAAACTCGAGGGAGATCTGGAAATGGAAATCACAAAAAAAAAAAAAAAAAATATGAAATACGTATTTACACTGGGAACATGGTACGTACAGATCGTAAGATAAAATAACAGTAGAACTCATTAAGACTCCCAGATGATTCATCTATAAGCCTAACACCTAGGTCATGCTAGTTTTCTACATATTGCACAATAAGCTCAGAAATGTTATAACTGTTAAAATAGAAGAGTCTAAAAACTGCTAAAATTTCTAAAGAAAATCAAAGTCTCACTCTACACTCATCTTTCCATTAGATAATAAATGAGGTGTTTCAACATAAAGTGGACATAAACATAAGAATTTTAGGGAGAATGCCCCATTTTAGACAAACCTCATGATAGGGAAGACTCATTCCTTCAAACATGCACCAAGCACTTCCTATGTAACAAGCTTTGTTCTAGGCACTGGGGATACACAGCCTGGAAAGGAACAGAAACTTGAACTTGGTACAGTTTACATTCTACGGAGGAGATGAGCCACCATTTTTATCATCAATTTCCAAATTTCTATCAGGAAGTTATAGTGTCTCCCCTACTATAAGGCTAAATGTTAAAATTACATTACCATAAAATATAAACTTTGAATGAATATTTCATTAACTAATTCATAGCTCAATAAATATATGTTATTACCACTATTAGCATTTAAAAATAACCCTATGCTATTCTTTAAGTTGTGTTTGGGGTAGGTCTCAAAGACTACTAGTTTCCACTAGTACCAGGCGAAAAAGATAAGCTCTAATCCATAATATACAGCGAAAGTTCTAGAAAGCCTGGCTTCAGATGATACTGACTAATGACCACAAAGCATAAAACACCAGATTCAATCTTAATGCACACACACTGGGGAGAGGCTCACTTGGTGAGAAAACTCTGTCTAGGCTTATGCCTAAAGTCTGTGGGACCTGGGACAAGAGCACAAAAGGAGGCACACACACCATCCTGGCTCAAAATCTTGAAATTATCAGTCACACTAGTAATCTGTTAAACAGTATGTGTTATTCTCTTGCTTTTACAAAGACCTTCACCACAACCTGAAGGACTCAGGTGTGAGTTTAAATCTCCCTCAGGGCTCTGTTCCAAAAAGCAAGAGCAGAGACTGGCGATCCCCATCTTCTGGTCTGCAGCCTGGCCCTCCCACTCCCAACTCTGTCTAGCACCCAGAAGACCTAGGGGCAGGGTCACTGGTGCACGGTTCACCCTGGAGAAGACAGGCCTGAGGAAACAGACTGCAAACTCAGAAAGCAGGCTCAGGGAGCTGAGGGCAAGGAATTCCACACACCTGGAATATAATCTAGAAGGCGAGCTGCATAAGATCTGGGTAGGCACACTCCCATGGCACTGGGGAACCCTTACCCCTTTGAGTGGGGCCCTCTAAAAGTGAGGAGCCGGGAAGTGCAGGCCCTTCTTCCCTCGGTCTAAGAGCAGTACTGTGTGAGTGAGGCCAAGTTAACTGTTCTGCCCTAGGACCTTGCCCGAAACTGATGGTGCGCGTAACCCAAAGACACTGCTTTATCCTTCAAATTTTGCATCTTGTCTCAAGGAGATGCTGGGATAGATCAGCAGGTGTGCAAAGCTTTCCCACTGAAAATAAGACACTACGATTTTCCATAAATTCCTATCTCAATAGGAATGACAAGCTGAAAGGACCTCTGATTTTGAAGTTCCATCCTCACCAACACATAGCTTCGTATATTTCACATTCTTAAGGATATAAAAGGTCAACACCAGCAAAATGGTGATGCCTGGCCTGTGCACTCTGCTCCCTTCTATTCTGGCAGAGCAAGTTTCCACTCTGCAGGGGAGGCTCTGTTCTCTCACCCTACTACAACATAGGAAATGATCAATTTAATGTTGAAATTTGCTTGAACAAACTGTTGTTTTCTCATTGGAATGCAATATTTATAAAGACCACTTTGGTTTTCTTTTTTTTTTTTTTTTTTTTTTAAAGATTTTATTTATTTATTTGACAGAGAGAGAACACAGTAGGAGAGAGGAAGGGAAGAGATCACAGAGAGAGGAGGAAGCAGGCCCCCTGCTGAGCAGAGAGCCCGATATGGGACTCGATCCCAGGACCCTGAGATCATGACCTGAGCTGAAGGCAGCGGCTTAACCCACTGAGCCACCCAGGCGCCCCCACTTTGGTTTTCTAAGCATATTGAAATATTATCTAAACATTTACTTGCCATATCCCCCCAAATTATTCTGACATTCACACGTTTTCATATTCTTTCATTTTTGCCGAGTAGATAGGGCTGCCTTGGTTTTTCAAATACCTATGACATTTATCCCACAACTAGAAACTATTTGTTATGAATCTACTCAATTCGAAAATAGTGTCAAAGGTTTTTTGTTTTTCTTTCTTTCTTTCTTTCTTTTTTTTGGAGGCTCTAGCTAGAATATAACTTTTTTAAGTAAGAATACACATCAGGACACCTGGATGGCTCAGTCAGTTATGCATCGGTCTTCAGCTCAGGTCGTGAGAGGTGTTCTAGGAGAGCCAAATCACTGGTACCTTCTCTAGGTGAGTGCTCTCATTCCCCACCTAATTATTCTTCACAGGTTCTTTTTTCCTTTTTCTTGTTTTTTATTGTATTGTACTGTATCAGCTCCATGTAATTACTTCTCACAGATTTCTTTTCTTTTGGTTTGAACTTTATTGTCTTTTATTTTTGTCTCTGACACCAAAAACATGCTCTCAGTAATCTGAAATAGCCCTTGCTCCAAAGAAGTCTCTCAAACACTCTTTTGTATGGGGTGGATTACAGCCCTCCCCGCTCAAGAATATAGATCTATTTCAGTAGCAACAGCCACATGAGGGCAATTCTTCCTCCCAAATTCTGACAACTGTGTACAAAAGGAAGGGCTTCTTTGGTCTGTTAGAGAACATGAGACTTCACTAAATCAACCTTTTATTTATTTGATATGAAAGAAGCACTTATTCAGGGGCACCTGGGTGGCTCAGTGGATTAAGCCACTGCCTTTGGCTCAGGTCATGATCTCAGGGTCCTGGGATCGAACCTCTTTTCAGGCTCTCTGCTCAGTAGGGAACCTGCTTCCCCCTTTCTCTCTGCCTGCCTCTCTTCTTACTTGTGATCTCTGTCAAATAAATAAATAAAATCTTAAAAGAAAAAAAGAAAAGAAAGAAATGTATCTTTCCAAAAGAAGAAACACTGGACTTCTAGGCAACATACTGATAACAGTAATAGTAGCTAATACCATTCTAACCTGTCTTGACTCTTTTCAAACCTCACAACAATACTACGAAGTGGGTACTATTATTATCACTATAGATGGAGAACTGAGGTTTACACAGGCCGCATCACTCCAAACCAGTTAATAAGGGGAAGGGGTGGGATTCCAACCCAGGCAGCGTAGCTTCAGATTCTTACCCATCACATTAGATTACACTGCCCTGATTTTACAGTTCTCTATAGGGATGAGGGCTGGCTGACAAATACATCATCAGTTATACACACAACCATAGGCAGAAGAGATATGTAATTCTGCTACCGTTGGGAAGTCCTCTAGCACTTGTCGATCCTTCTCCTTGCTCTCCATATACCGCCAGTCTGGTTCATAAAGGTAAGAGTGAAAATTGTGTAGCAGTGGAACCTTTTTTTCTATACTGATGGTCATGTCATCTTCCAGAGTGTCCAGGGCTCGGAGGACCAGATAAAATATGCATACCGCATGGCTGTGAAAATGGAGAAACTATTAATATAACAGGACAAACATTCCAAGATATTTATTTCAAAATAACGTGTCATTTATGAAACCCTACTAGGACCCCACCTCTAAAGAACTATGAAAGGATAGCCAAAGCTTTTTGTATACGAGACATCTTAGTTTTCCTTTCTTAAGTGGGAGCAATGGACTTCAGTGGTTTATTTATAAAAAACAAAACAAAAACCCTGCCAGCTGGATGTCACAACTACTCTCAGAATGAGTTACATTTAACAAACGTAGAACAACTGTACAAAGATCAACAGGCCAACTTTTTACATGGAACTAGTATTTTTGAGGATAAAAATAAAGTCAAAAAACACAGTAACTTCTCAGTAATAATTACTATCATACACAAAGGCAACTGGTCCAGGTTCACCAGGCAATCTGCCCAGAAGCAACTTGGGCTGGTTTAGTCATAGGAGTCCTAAATTTGAGTACCAGGTGGGGTATAGAGATTACTTGAATAAAACTTTAAAAAACAAAAAAAGCAACTCTATTAGAATTAGCCCCATATACTAGAATTGCAAAGTAGCATAGTGAAGCCAAGAAAAATTCATGACCTACTCAGAGAACTCAGAGTTCAGCTGCCAGGACTAAAAAAGAGTCAATAAACACCACCATCCCCCACCCCCCTTCCCCCCTGCTTCCCTGAAAGAGCTGGGCCCACAGGGACACTATTAGACGGCGAAGTGGCCGGCCGGAAGGGCATTCTAGAGTAAATACATGGGTGTTCCGACCACGTTTCCTTCACTCTGGTGGGGCACGCTCTAGATGAGCCACAAGCGGACACTACAACGCTAGGGGCTGTCAGAAAGTAGCCTTGAGTGGCTCAACGTCCGGGACTAGCTCAAGGTCCCCAGGAAAAGCTCTCCTCCCCCACGTGAAAAGGAGCTGTCTGGCCACTCACCGCATTTCCCCATCCAGCGCCTCAATGACAGCTGCAAAACTGCGACTGGTCTGATTGAGATACTTGTAGCAAGTTTTCAAGCTGTTGCTCAGCGAGTCCTGGGGACAGAGAAGACACACTGAAGTGGGAGATGCAGAGGAGCAGGAGTGGGACTGCGGCCGGCGGCAGGCTGCCGGCGGGGTGCGCAGCCAGCCGCAGACGCCCTCCCCCCGCGGCCAGTCCTTGGAGGGCCAGGCGGCGGAAGACAAGGGGCAGCCCCGCGGCGGGGAGCCGGCGCCCGCGCCTGTGCCCCGGGGTGCCGCGGCCGGACTCAGCACAAAGGTCCGCTTGAACAGGCACATGGCCTTGGTGCCGCAGGCTGCCACGGCCATGGGAATCGTGGGGCCCGAGCAGAGTTTTTCCTCCATAGACCCGAGCGGGGCTGGGAGGCGCCCCGTGGGGCGGGGCAGGCTTTCCCTCCACCCCACCAGGCCTGTGGCTGGCTGGCCCCGCCCCCCCGGGGCCGAGGTCAACCCCGCCCCCCTGCCTCCCTCCTCCCCGCTTGCCATCCCTTCACCACCTGTGCCTTCCTCCAAGTCTTCCCCTTGTCCCCGGACCCCATGGGCAGCTGCCAAAGCCCAGTCGACTCTGAGAAGCTGGCTCTTCCTCCTGGTGCCAGAATCTTTCCTTCACCAAACTGGAGTCGGTGAGTCACTCTTGTACTTGTGTCTACCCCTGCATGGCTCAATTTTAGCAAGAATCCTGCTACTGATCACCCCGACCTACTGGCAGGGTTCCTCAGTCCCCATCATCTCATCACCCTGGTCTGCCTCTGGCAAGAATCCCACTAGGTTAGGTCGTGTGGTGAGAACGTCCCTCACCCAACATGTTCCATCTTCATCTTTTCCATCCACCGACCCCTCCACTCTGCTCCTTTGGCTAGAAATTCCCACTTTTCCGTGTTGTATTCAGAATTGAGCCCAGTTCGTTCGTTCTTTCTTTCTTTCTTTAAGATTTATTTATTTATTTATTTATTGGACGGAGATCACAAGTAGGCAGAGAGAGAGGAGGAAACGGGATCCTGCCAAACAAAAAGAGCCAGATGCTGGCTCAATCCCAAGACCCCAGGATCATGACCTGAGCGTGGAAATCAGAGGCTTTAACCCATTGAGCTACCCAGGTGCCCAGAACTGAGCCCAGTTCTATACTGAGGTCTCTTTTCTATACTGAGTCATTGCAATGACTATTCTGAAGAAACTGTTTTTACTGCTTTAACTACAGTCCATCTCTGGCTTCTTTTTTTTTTTTCCTCACTTCTTCATGAATAAATGAAAAATATACCTAATGGCATATCCACTGGTGGGAAATACTGGAAAGATATTACTTTTAAGATTTCTGATCCTCTTTCTCTTTCAAATTAGTAAGCTGTAATGAGCTGCTTCCTGAACTTTTACTCTTCCCTAAGGAAAACAAGAATCGTTTTTTGTTTTTTTAAGATTTATTTATTTATTTATTTGACAGATCACAAGTAGGCAGAGAGGCAGGCAGAGATAAAGAAGCAGGCTCCTTGCTGAGCAGAGAGCCCAATGTGGGGCTGGATCCCAGGACCCCGAGACCATGACCTGAGCCAAAGGCAGAGGCTTTAACCCACTGAGCCACCCAGGCGCCCCCAACAAGAATCATTTTTTCCAGGAAAAAAAAAAAAGCCATAGCTTCAAAGCAAGCATAGCTGAAAGAACTGCTGTGTATTTTATACAGACTTTAATTTTAGAGCTGTTTTAGGTTCAGAGGAAAACTGAGTGCAAAGTACAGAGTTCTCATGTATCCCACCAACTCCTGGTCCCCCCCCCCCTTTTTAAGAAAAAGAAAACATTTGAAATACCTAACAGGGGAGTGGTTAAAAATATACCTAATGGCATATCCACTGGTGGGAAATACTGCAGTCACTTTGGTAAAAGGCGAAAGATTTATGCGATCTGAAGAGAAACCAGAGTATCTGCAGTCACTTTGGAATGTTAACAGTGAATCCTGAACCCTAGTGGGCCCATGTTCTTTTTTATGTGTATTATTTTCTCAATTTCCTATCATGAATGCGTATCATATTAACAAGAATAAAGCTTAAAAAAATTACATAATCATGAGAATTTCATTTTCTTGCCATGTTCAATATAACATGATTAATAAAAATTAGTGTTTACTGGGCACCATACTAATAAAATCATTTCATGCAGTGTCTGGCATACAAATATACTCAGTGAAGGTTTGATGAATAAATGAATATGTTCAGAGTATTTATGTATTTATTTTTAAAAGATACTCTTTATTTATTTGACAGAGAGAGGGTGCACAAGTAGGGGGAATGGCTGAGGGAGAGGGAGAAACAGACTCCCACTGAGCCGGGAGCCTCCGTGTGGGCCTAGGATCATGACGTGAGCCCAAGGCAGGCTTTAACCAACCAACTGACAGGAGCCACCCAGGCGCCCCACCCCCACCCCCATTGAGGGTGTTTAAAAACCATTCACCAACTCCTTCCCTCTCAAGTATAGAGAGGCCAGGCTTCAGGCTTTGCAGTCAAGTCAAAGAAACAGAATTAACAGCTACTACTGAGCTCTATGGCAGCTCTTCACAGAAACTGTTGTTACCAGGCCACAATGATTCCTTTCACTGCACTGCCAAATGTTTTAATCCTCAACTACAACGTACGGTTTAGGAGCTGACATCTAACCATGAGCTCCTATAAAAGCTGGACAGGTTTTTGAGAGCAACAACCTTAAAGAATACTACCCTTCCTTATCAACACACCTCTCCCACTCTTAAAGTAAGCAAGGTCAATAAACCCCTTCCCAGTCTCCTTCCCTCACCATTCTTCTTTCTGTCACCTATTTGCCTCAGTTCCTCACTCCATAACAATAATTTCCTCAAATTACCAAGAAGATATAGGAAGCTATAACTATTAAGCACTGGAGAACTAGACTCCCTATGAAAATTTCCACTGCTTGATTCCCATGGGCTGGCAGGGAGGCGAGGGTGGAAAAAAGACTAGAGCTAACAGCTGCCGGTCTCTAGAGCCTCCTGATGTTTTCCACTGCTGTCTGACATCAAGTATGCTCCCAAGAACTCTCAAGTGAGAGAAAAACAGGGATGAAAGGCATTTGGAGGAAGAGTGTGCAGTGGCTAGAAGTGTGAGACCGAACTCCCAGGACTGGGACTCCCAGGAAAAGTCCACAGGTGAACAGCTATCGACCATTTCCACAGCTCTCCTTCAGACTTGAATGCAGATTCCTCAGAATGGGGAGAAACCCCACAATTTAACCAAATTTATATAAAATTAATAGCTACCATTTACTGGGCAGCTACCGCATGCCAAGCACAATACAAATATTACTTTTTATCCTTACAAAATCCTTTAAGGAATATATTACAGACCTATATCCACTTTCATTCAAACTTCATGGCCAGATGTACAGCCGAATTCAGAATTTTTAGTGCTTCAGAAAATAGGCAATAAGATGCATATACAGCCCCAATTGCTATAGAGTAATATCCCATAATTAACTGTTAATATTTCTTCAGCAAAACACTCATATTTATACTAAGCCAGATTCACTTCAATTAGGGGCAGTTTTGCCGCCAAATGACTTTGAGCCAGATTTATGAAAACATTTCTCATCTTCAGACCATTTCTGAGTTGGAAAATCGTGGTTCAGGGACTGCGATCAGTATCTCTGTTTTATAGATGAAGAAACTATTACCTGGAGGTTAAGTTACCAAAAATTATTTAGCTAAGAGTCAGGATTTAGACTTAATAGAGGCCAGAAATGCACAATTACAAAACACCTGCTTTTTCCATGAGGTACTGTCTGGGTGATCACACCAGCATGCCCCTATTTATGGATAGGCTCCTAAAAACTCAGTAGAAATCAAGTTTACTGAACCCTGAATTCCTACAGCCAAATCCTTCTGTGAAAGAAATAGCCAGCCATCAATATCTGCTAAGTGCACATTTCCCCCCAGTCTCTTTGTTACAAAAGAGGGAAACTAAGGGGGCACCTGAGTGGCTCAACTGGTTTTAAGTCTCTGCCTTCAGCTCAGGTCATGATCCCAGGGTACTGGGATAGAGCCCTGCATGGAGCCTGGCATCAAGCTCCTTTCTCAAGGGGGAGTCTGCTTCTCCCTGTTTCTCCCCACTCCCCCTGCTCACTCTCTCAAGTAAGTAAAATATTGGGAGAGAGAGAAACTAAAATCATGTTAAGCAAAAGAAAATGTGTGAACCTATGTTCCCTCTATTCAACCATTTTCTTTTTTAATGGCTCTTAGGGTTTTTAGACTCAGAAAAACTGCGAGCAACAAAACAAATAATATTGTACTGTACTGTTCATCACATCTCAAAACTAGAAGAGTCTCACTTAAAAAAAAAAAAATCAAGAGATTATAGTGTGCAAAGTCTTCAGTTTCTAGGGGTAACCAATGCTACCCTTTTCTCCAACAGTCTTATTTTATAGAGAGGAGAATGAGTCAGAGAAGTCAAGTCTCTGGACCCAAATCACAACCCTACAAACTGTGTATCCTGACTTTAGACACTCAGATCTTTGCCCTGCTGTTATTTTTCCTTGTAGTATTTACCTCCACCCGAAACACTATATACAGTAAACTCTTGAACAGTGTGGGAATAAGGGACATGGACCCCTGCACAGCCAAAAATCTGCATGTAACTTTGGACTCCCCCAAAACTTTACTACTTATAGCCTACTACGACCAAAAGCCTTACGGATAACATAAACAGTTGATTAACACACAGTTTTTTTGTATGTTATATAATGATGTATTCTTACAATAAAGCTTAAGAAAAGAGAAAATACATTTACAGTGCCGTACTGTACTTAGTGGGAAAAAATCCATGTATAAGTAAATCCACACAGTTCAAAGTCATGCTGTTCCAGGGTCAACTGTACTTGCCTTTTTTTTTTTTTTTTTTTTGTCTTTCTTTAGAATATAAGAAAGGTTAATAAAAGCAAGGTCTTGCCCATCTTATTAACTCTTTTATCTCCGGCACCTAGGACAGTATCTGCCATGCATTTGGTGGTCATATATTTGTTCAAGAAAGGAAAGAAGGAAGGAAGCTACCATACACCAGGTTGGGAAGGGAAGAAAGGAACTAGGAATTAAAGGGTATCTGCGATGTGCCAGGAGCACGTGTGATGGTGCTGGGATCTGATCAGTGATCTGGGGCCAGTCAAACCTGAGCTCTTCACTGCAGACAGCCTCCAAACAGGGAGCATGGAGGTTGTCAGACTAGCCTGGGTGGGCATCCTAGAACCACTACCTGAACAAGTTATCTAATTATTTTATGCCACTGTTTGCTAATCTGTAAAAGAAGAGTAATAATAGTGCTTGTCAATTTAGGGTTGTTGTCAAGATTGACTAAGTGTGCCACAAAAGTTTGTGGCTCTTCCCATCAAGGGATGGGGTCTCTCTTCTCTCTCTCTCTCTCTGCCTCCCTAGGTGTGGGTTCCCTTGTGACTTTTTTTGGCCATTAAGACAGCAGCAAAGGTGACTCATGCAAAGGCTTGAAGACACCAGGGCTTGCCTGTGGATGATGAAACACAGAAACACCGGTCTCTCCTTGCCACTCCAACCTACAGTCTGCCAAATATCCAACTGTCCAGCCACAACCCATCCAGCCTGCTGAGCAAGCCCAGAAGAAATCAACCAAACTGGTCCAGACCATAGAACTCCCCAGCTCTCCCAGAAAACTGTGAACTCAAGTTGTTGGAATTTTAAGTCACTGAATTGTTTTTTTAATTATGGAAAAATATGCAGAACATAAAATTTGCCACCTTAATCACTTTTAAGTGGGCAGTTCAACAGTGTTAAAGACTTTCACAATGTTATAAACCCAATCTCCAGAATTAAGTCACTCAGTTTTGGTATGGTTTGTTATTCAATGAAAGTTAACTGGTAACACTGAAGATAAAAGACTTGAAGACCTTAGCATAGGGCCCGGCAAACATAAAAACTCAATAAATGCTATTATTATTAGGAAACTGTTATTATCATTATTAAATTTATTAGTCTCACAATATAATTTCTTCCTAATCCCACTCACTTGTCAAATTTGTGTTCCAAAAATTTTGCTTTCATCAAGTCACTGTTCTGCTCTTAACCCTTACCTGCTTCACTGATTAGACACCTCAGCTCTTGGTCTCCCACATGCCCTCAAAGAACTTCATACTTCTAAGCTTGTATTCTTCAATTTCAGGTTGCTTTTCTCTTCACTTCATATATGCGCAGTCATGCTCAGTCCTCTATGACTTGCTCAGGGCATGCCCAGTCCTCTATAACTTGGCCCACACTAGTTTTTTCAACTGAGGAGGCTCCCCAACTAAATTAAATCTAATAACTTACAAAGCCCTTTTCCTGTGTTTTCTAAAATCGTTTCACTTAGAGACATTTCTCATTTCACTAAAATTTTCTGAAATCCAAGTGTACTTAAGATTACTTGGCACTGGAGCGCCTGTGTGGCTCAGTGGGTTAAGCCTCTGCCTTCCGCTCTGGTCATGGTCTCAGGGTCCTGGGACTGAGACCCGCATCGGGCTCTCTGCTCAGCAGGGAGCCTACTCCGCTTCCCCCCCACCCCCGACCTTCTACCTAATTGCGACCTTCTACCTAATTGCGCACGCACGCGCGCGCGCGCTCTCTCTCTCTCTGCCAAAAAAATAAATAAATAAAGATTACTGCTTAGGTTATCTGACCTTTGGACACCGATTCTCCACAGGACTGTGAATATATTCAGAGTGGCCATTTTCTACTCTGTGTCCCTCACATGGAAGTGTTGTCAATTTTTAGCTGATTCTGGACAATCCTCTACTCAATGTGTCTCCTCTGCTTAATCATTTACCAACCTGGCATCTCTCCTTTTAACGTCTAGTGGTCAAAGTTGAACAGTACTCATTTAGTGTGGTCTGGTCCATCACCTGAATGACAAGCAGCGTGATGGAGGTAAGAAAGACAGTGAGCTCTGGAGTGAAACAGCCAGGCTCAAAGACAGGCTCTGTCCCAGGATAACTGGACCTCAGGCAGTTAATTAGCCACCTTATGCCTCTGTTCTAATCTACAAAATGCTAAAAATTATAGTACCTTCCTTATAAGGTTACTGGGAAGTTTAAATAATAGAAGCAAGGAGGTATGTAAAATAGTGCTTGGCACATAGATAAGAGCTCAATAAATGTTAGCCATTATTGTGATGCCCTTTATCTAAAAGGTAAAAGATCTAGGTTTTAAGAGTCTCTCCGCAGGGTGTCAGAATGGAAGAAATCATCCTGAACAAGTGCAATTAGAGATCTGACTGACTACAATTCTAAGTCCATAGCATGACAAGGCTACCTAAAAAAGACAAGGAACACTGATGTAGTGGGGGGGGGGGGGGAAGGGACTTTATTTGTACATGGCCATTTTATTTCTTAAGAAAAAACAAAAGATGAAGCAAATATAGCAAACATTATACATCTTGGAAACAGACACAAATTGGTTAGAGTATTTTCATTATTTTTCTATTTGCTTGAAATATTTTATAATTAAAATATACTTTTTAAAGTGAAAGCAGTTTTACACAGCATCTGTAAGAAAGAAATTTTAAGTTCTGAAATGACCAGGTCACACTGAAAGAGTACCATTCAACTTCGAACAATAGACTTTAAAAGGAGACGCCAGGTTGGTAAATGATCTGGAAAGAGTAACAGATAATGATAACTAAAGGAAGAACATAGAACATTTGGCTTGAATATCAGTATTCTCAGTGATAACGTGAGAGTTCTCTTAAAATATGGCAAGTGCTGTATTACACAACAAGGATTGGACTCTGGTTCCAGAGGGAGAACAGAGTGAAAAAAGGTCAGCTTACTGTAAGGTAACACTTCCTAAGATCCAAAACTGTCTGCGGATGGAGTGGGCAAGTCTCCAGAGGCAGTGAACTACCTGTCCCAGGAGGTGATCAGGAGACTGTACAAACTGGATTACAAAGCAGTGACTATTTTAGGTTACAGGTCCCTGGAAGAATATGATGACAGTAGACACTGTTCTCTCTTCAAAACACACAAATGTGCAGGAACATAAAAACTTGCAAACAATCTCAAGAAAGCTCCAAAAACTCTTAGTAAAAATCTCTGATTAAACATCTATTGAGCAAGGCACAGAAACAATATTTAGTTGTAATTCCTTTAGGCATCCCCCAAAAGATGAATCCCCTATTCCAGCCAGCAGTGAGCTTTCCCTACTTGAAATTTCTTTATGGCATTTACTATATTCTGCCACAGTTATTTAAGTTTTACTTGTTTAAAAAGCTAGAGGTTTCTTGAGGGTAGCGCATCCACCTTTTATTCATTAATTCACTAAAGGGACATTGAACAGGATTCCTACATCCAAATAGCTTAAAAATCCAGAATCAAATATAGAATCTTAAATCCAGAAGGGATTTAGGGATCATAAAACCAAAACACAAATAACCACAATACAAGACTATGGGACTATTACAAAGTAGTACTGGAGAAAATGGTGGAGGGAGTTTCACAGGTATCTTGTTATGGTGCCTACCTGAATTTTCTATTAACAATCATAATGTTTTATTGACTTCACAAGATGGTGAGCCATCCTGCCACAGTCCAACCAGCATAACATCTAGCACGGAACAGGTGTCCGAAAATCTCCACTGAATGAATAGAGGTGGCACTCACTGAAGCTAGACCTTGAAGATGAGAAGGATCCCAAGTTATGAGGGAAAGAGAAGAATTTTTTTCTGATGGGAAATTAAAGTGGTTTAATAAAGAACCCCAATTAAGAATATATTTAAACAAAGAATAGTCTTTGTGATGTTGCCATCAGAGAAAATAATTTAAAAGTTTTGATATAACCCACGAATTTGGCTAAATGTGTTTATTCATTCAAGAATCACTTAAGAATCATTTTCTTGTAACAGATACCTCTGTAAGCATTCATTTAGCAAAGGGCACAAGAATGAAGCAGATGAAATGTAAGTAAATAAAACCAAGTCTGGCCTTCAAGCAACCAACAATGTTGCTAATCGACAGAATACAGGTAACTAATAAAATAATATAATAATAACTACTACAATAATAACTAAGAACTTGGAAGAGTAAATATGTGTTATTAAAAAAAACGAAGACGCACTGAGAAACTGGATTGATCAGACTGCAGGACAGTGAGGCAAGCTTTTGGAAGAGGTGTAACCAAAAACTGAAGGATGAGCAAGGAAGGTTTCATTCCCGAAAAGGTATTGGGGCAATATTTGCATAGTTCATACCCTTCATGATATGCTCTCACACGTCCTCTCCCACTTAATCTACCCATACGATCTCGATTTTGCAACCACCTATTAAGAAACTGATAAACATCAATGCTCAAAGACAGAAGGACGGACGAAAAAATACCTGACAACCCATGTCTGGAAAGAACAGAAACATTTTAAACATCAAGACCATCACCTGAGGGAGGGCGAGGAAGGGAAGAGGCGGCCCGCCGAAGGGACGTCGGCCAGCTGGGCCGGATTTGGGTAAGGGAAGCGGAACCAGGCCGGGCGGGTGGGGCCGCCAGAAGGGGTGGGTGTCTGCTACCCCTAGGGTAGGAGGGCGCCAGAGGCTTCCGGCACCCGCTCGCCGCGCCCCTCGCCCTCCATTGTGGGGCCTACCCGCCAGGCTCTACGCCCGGGGACCGCGCGCAGCCGCCCCGTCCCAGCCAGGATGCAAGGATGCTCTTCCCACCTGGTCCATCTTGGGTATCACCTTCCGCCGGCCCCCCATCTGAAACCGCAGGAGGTTGTAGAACTCCTCGGGGCGCCCCAAGCACTTCACGAACTCCATGCTGGTAGTAGGCTGCCGGCTGCCGGGGCTCGGTGCTCAATTCCCGTACACCCCTGGAGGACACCCGCAGGAACTCAGCGGATTAAACCCAGGAGGCGCGACGACTAGGGCGGAGCAGAGGCGGGTCCAGGAGGGCGTCACGCCCACTCCCCCGCCCACCTCAACCGGTCTCTGGCTCTCGCGCCACTTCTCGTGGGCCTACGGGGTGGGCTGACGGGCTCTGACTAGCTAGGACCGCTCGCACGAGGAAGACGCTGGCCAATCGGCGGCAGGATGAGGCTGGCGTGACGACCATACCCTGGACGCCCATTGGAGAAGAGAAAAGGACGGTAGAGCGGGATTGGTGCTTCTACGGGGGCGGGCCTTTTCCTCCACTTCCCTATGTAGCAGTTGGAGCCCGAACCCAGACCCGACGTTCTAACGTTTCTGTGGTGGGTCCTGGCCCCGAGGTGCGTAGGCTTTTGGCGCGAGTTCGCGAGGATTTTGTCAGTAATCCCTTCACGTGTGTAGCGGTGTTTGTCCTGCGGCCAGATTAGCTCTTCAGAGACGCGCCCCTCCTGTACTGTCTGCGCGAGGCTGCGGACCCTTTAAAAGCCGGGAGGGCCCCGCCACCGAGTTGTCGGCGTTCACCACCGACACGGGAGCAAAAGTCCTCCGCGCGGCTCTTACAGCCGCAGAGGACGGCGGGCACCTGGTGCAGCAGGAACACCCCTCCTTTTCCTGCTTCACAACCCTCAAGGCTTTTCCCTTCTCTCCGGGCGAAGTTACCTCGCCCCTCGAATTGAAGCTCTAGGACCTCTTTCAATGTGTTGAACCCCACTTTATCCCCCAAATGGATCTGAAGCGTTTCTACCCCTGTGTAAAGAGTGTATGATACGGAAATTTATATCTCCATCCTTGCTTTTTGGTTTTTAGTTTCGTTTGTTTTTTGATTTGAGAACGCGCGCGAGCCAACAGGGAGACGCGGACTCCTGGCAGGGCGGGGATTCTCCACCCGCCAACCCTCGAGCTGCATCTTCCCACCCACCTCCACTGCTCATTCCCAATCCCGTTCTAGTTTTTTCCCCTAGTATTTATCACGTGCTAATACAATCCAAAATGGACTCGGGATATTCAGTATCGGTTTCTTGTTGCTAGAGCGTAAGCTCAATGACATTTTTATGTTGTTCCCTAACATACCCCCAAGCATCTAGAACAGTGCCTGGCACATACTAGGGGCACAGTGAGTATTTACCAAACCGACCAGTACTTCCTCCTCTTTGATGTCCTCCAAAGTTAGGATGTCCATAAGTGAAATCTCTCCCCCACTGAAACTGCTTCTTCGGATAATGGCACTAACAGCGTCCCAGCTGCCTAATTATCAAATCCCGCTGTCATCCCTAACTCCCTTCTCTTCCTACACCTGCCCCCTTTGAAATCATTCAAGTCTATGGAGCCTAAGAACCAAACCTCTTTCGTCTTAATCTCTCCTCTCTGATCCATCTTGGTTTAAGCCCCATCTTCTCTCCCAATCCCAAACTATTTTTCAAGTCCACTTCCATCTCTCTTCATGCATTCCCATGTGACAACTTGAGTAAATTTATCTAAAACACACACTTGATTATATTGGGACTGTACTGGAACTTTTTTTTTTTTTTATATTTTATTTATTTTTTTGACAGAGAGAGATCAGAGGCAGGCAGAGAGAGAGAGAGGAGGAAGCAGGCTCCCTGCTGAGCAGAGAGCCCGATGCGGGACTCGATCCCAGAACCCTGAGATCATGACCTGAGCTGAAGGCAGCGGCTTAACCCACTGAGCCACCCAGGCGCCCCTGTACTGGTACTTTTTTAAAGATTGTATTTATTTACTTGAGAGAGACAGGAAAAAAAGTGCTAGAGCACAGAGGTAGAGGGAGACTCCCCACTGACCAGGAAGCAGGATGTGGGGCTCCATCCCAGGACCCTGGGATCATGCCCTGAACAGAAGGCAGAAGTTTAACTGACTAAGCCACCTAGACACCCCTGAACTGGAACTTTAAGAGCACACTTATATTCTCCCCACCCCACACACTATTTTTTCTCTAACCTACTGAAACACTTTTTTTTTTTCTTTTTTTAAGATTTGACAGACACAGCGAGAGAGGGAACACCAGCAGAGGGAGTGGGAAAGGGAGAAGTAGGCTTCCCACTGAGTGGGGAGCCAGAAATGGGTCTCGAACCCAGGACCCTGGGATCATAACCTGCTCCAAAGGCAGACACTTAATGACTGAGCCACCCGGGTGCCCCCCTACTGAAAGACTTTTAACACTCTTGGTAATAAGCCAACCCCCTCCTGTTAGTGTAGGGGTTTTCTGGTATTTTTCCTCCTTGTGTTCCCAGACCCAGCATTTAAGAGGCATGTCAGAAATACTGAATGGCTAAGGCCACTGAAACCTAACATTAAATATCAAGTTTTTCACTATATCAATTATCACAAAACTCAAGTTCAGGAGATAAATAAATCTTTCCCCTAGAATCTGTTGAGTACAAATCTCACCTCTCCTTACTTCTGAGTGAAACCTGTATCTATATATCCCATCCCTCTCCTGTAATTCTGCCAAGCAAGAGACCTTTCCTTCCATCCAGAAGGCACATGGACAATCTGAGTAATTCCCACTGTTCCACACACACCCCCATTACTTCTTTTCTAGCTCCCTCATTCACTCCACTTATGCCTCCTTTCCCTCCCTCCTTTGGGGACTAACTGAAACTTTCTGAGCACCTCCTGCCATGATGGATAAAATCTCAGAAGGGAGCACGGCAGCTGTGGTTTCACTCAGCTGTCCACATTTCTGTTTCTACATTTCTTCCACACAGAACCCGGTCGGTGTACTTCTGCTCTAATTCTGATGGTCCCAAAGACAACCCCTACAACTCAGCGGCTAGCTGCTCTATTTCCCCCACTCTATGGACTTTATTAAGTCCCTGAAATCAGAAGAAGTCTGCTCCTGAGAGGATGGAGCAGGTGTGAGAGTTACTCTTCCATGTTCTGTTCTGTAAACTTTCATATCACTTGAATCTTTTGATATCTGTAACTTAAAAATAATAATAAAATTTTTCAATAGTAAATATTCTCATTCACCTCTTGGCTTTCTACCATTCTTACCCTGACCACCTTTGACTAGGGGTTCATACAGCATCTGTATCATTGGATTTGATCCTCGGCTACTGGATCCTGCAGGAGAAAGTTGGGAGGTGAAGCACTCTAGCCTGGATCCCCAATGTGACTCTATAACCCTTCCCTGGAACCCTAAGGGGCTCTAAATTCCCAGGACAGCTGTTACAAACCTTCCCCTTCCTCCTTTGTACTTCAAAAGACCTCACCTTCAGCAAATTTTCTCTGAATCTATTTTTGTCTTCCTGTGCTTGCCCAGCTATCTTGGTGGCGCTGGCATGCTCTCGCCCTCCTACTGTTTGCTCTCAACACCTCATATACAAATCCTCACGTTATAACCACCCTTTAATAAGTGATTCTCCTCCCTGACCTCCTCTTTCTCATTTCCTTCAGGACTAGCCATCTTGAAGGGCAGAACACCCTCACCGCTCCTACTTCCTCAGCTCCCATGCAGGTCTCAGCCCCTTCAGACTTGGCAGCCGCTCTGCACAAATTGCTCTCTTGGAGGTGATCATGACCTCAAATGTGATCGACTGACAAATCCAAAAGCCTCTTCTCCTTCTCCTTCAACTCAGCATAAGCCAGTATTATGGACTACTCACTTCTACATGAAGCTTATTTTTATGGACTATTCACTTCTACCAGAAGCTTGTTTTTATGGAATATTCACTTCCACCTGAAGCTTATTTTTCCTCCTGTTACATTTGATCTTTCATTGACTGGCTTCTCTTCCTGCTCTTACCACTTAAGCACAAGATTTTCTCTATGGCTCCACAGTGATTGCCATCTTTTCTCATGCCATGTGACGGCCCTTGTTAACCTTCTCTCACTGACCATCCCACTATGAGGAATGCTCCCAAATCTGTGCCTCCCAGCCTATGTCCTAACTACGCTCTCCCCCAAGCTGGGGTGCCGCACAGGTACCTTCAGCTCAACATGCCTCACATCTGATCACCTTCCTCCACAGAACCTGCTCGGCTCCTAGCTGACTTCCCCTGTCAGTCAGCAGCTGGCCTCCTCTAGTGTGAGTGCCAGGCCTGAGTATCTTTGGCTTCCCGACTCCCAGCTCACCCAGGAGCCCAACCCCATGATGCCATTATACCCTTCCTCCTTTCCATTTCCACTGCAATTTCCAGTTCTAGCACTTGTAGCAACAACAGCAATAGCACTTCTCTTTCTTTCTCTACCAATCACAATGGGTGTAGACACACGCATGGGTCTTGGCACCCAGTCCTCCCCTCATGTCTCCAGACCTTCCCCATCTCATTCCCCTCCTGTACTCTGGTCCCACTGTACTGATCAGATATTGACTTAGAGCAAACGGCAGGACACCATCTTTGCCCCAGCTTATGCCTAACATTTCACACTTCTGTTACCCGTATGGGTTAGAAAGGTCAATTAGAATTAAGGATACACACACATGTGTATATGTGTACATACACCCAGGTGCCTCCCCACATATATCTTCACACGACATACATCCATACACACACACACGAGTAAATATATTCTTGTAGATACAAACAGCAATCTATTACTCAAACAGGATTTTCAGACCATCTAGTCTGGAAGTAGGGTTTTACCAACTAATTTGAAAGAACAAAAGTGCAGAGAGATGGCCTCTGAAAACTTGAAGATTCTCTCCAAAACGCCTTTGAATCCTGTTATGGACTGAATTGTGTCCACTACCCTCACCACACACCCCCCAGCCAATTCTGACTTTGAAGTCTTAGCCTACCATGTAGGATATTTGGATAGGACCTTTGAAGAAGTAATTAAGGTGAAATGAGATCCTAGCCCATCTATAGGACTGGTGTCCTCGCAGGGAGAGGCAGAAGCCCCAGGAGTGCCTACACATAGAGAAAAGGGCCTGGGCACAGAAGGCAGCTACAAGGCCTTAAGTGAAAGCTCAGCATAGGCAAAGCTTCAGCACCTTGATGGGACACTTCCAGCCTCCGGGACTGCGAGAGCAGCAATTTCCGTCGTTTAGATCTCCCAGACCATGCTGTTTCCTTAGGCATACGTAACCTAAGGCCCAAAGAACTGGCATGTCTGCCAAGTAAAAGAGATAAATGAGGTACAGTGAGTAAGATACTTAACAAAGCAGGAAGGATTTAGATTTGATGTAAGAACTGTCATGACTGCAGGGGGTTGCTGAAACTGGTTGCAGACAATGACCCCAAGAAGAAACAGACCTCGCAGATGGACATTTGAAAGCAGATTCAAAGGATGCGTGTAGGAAGGTTGGATCTTAATGGATTACAGCCTTTTCTACACCCTGTTACAAAGATGAGTAAAGGTAAAATGGGTTTCATGGTAAAATAAGGTTTAGAAACACAGAGTGTTTTACTTTGTTCTACTGCAGAATTTCTTGGAGGCTTTGATGAGCCCCACCAAGCTCTGAGAGGGGGTAGAGCATTATTTGATAACAGAACCCTTCACCTATGAGACACCACAGTTGCTGCTTCTTCCCAGGGGCCTATCTGCAGAGAAGATGGAACAAAGGAAGCTTGGCTGCTTTCAGTAACATCCCCCCAGTGATGGCAGCCAGCGCTTGGGGCGGTGCTGGGGCACAGCTACGGAGGCCTGATACAGAGGGGACCACGAAGTGGTGGGTGGTAAGTGCACACCCTTGAGCCTTGTTAACCGTATGATCTTAAGCAAGTTCCTCAGCCTCTAGTCTGGAGGTCAGTTTCCTCATCTATACACAGTGACAGAGTACTTATCACCATGGGGATTTCTATAGATGATATGGCAAGAATTAGGCTAAAGGCTTTCCACTGGGAAGTATTAAGTACAGATGAACTATTCTACAGGTTATAGGTCTGCTATAAAGTGGCTTTCCCCAGTAACAAATCTTGATGATGTAAGAGAGATGAGAGTAAAGGAAGATGGAAACATTAGCCACTGTTTTCAATTTTGCTCATGCAATTCACTATCTGCTGCAGGCCAGAGGCTGGTCCAACAGGAGGAAATCCTGTGCTCTGCCAGATTTCAAGTTGGCAGGGCACCTATGGGCAGAAGAGCAGGTGTGTTTTCACCGCCCCCCCAACCCTGTTCCTTTTTTTTTTTTTTTAAAGATTTTTTATTTGTTTATTTGACAGACAGAGATCACAAGTAGGAAGAGAGGCAGGCAGAGAGAGAGAGAGGGAAGCAGGCTCCCCGCTGAGCAGAGAGCCTGATACAGGATTCGATCCCAGGACCCTGGGATCATGACCCGAGCCGAAGGCAGAGGCTTAACCCACTGAGCCACCCAGGCGCCCCCCTACCCTGTTCCTTTTAAGTGGACCCATCAGGCCAACTCAGCGAGCCCTACACAGCCACCTTCACTGGGAGCTCAATTATTCACAGTGTGAGAGCATTGATCGCCAAATAAAGATGACAACAGAAAATAACAAAAGATTTATTTTCATGTCACTGTCCTACTTTCTTCTGGCTATCGCTAACAGCCTGACAGTGTGTCTCTACCACCTTTGATTCCTGCACTGTTCAACACACCAATAGTCACAAAAGTATCACCTTACTGTAGAGAGAAGTAGCTTTTTTCTAAATCCCACTGGGCACAGCAGGAAGGTGGCCAATTCCCTGGTCCCTCTCCTCTTCTGACCCTTCTCTCCATCCCCACTCTCCATCCCATGGGTAAGGATCCACGCAAGAAGCTGAGTCAGCCTCAGCCTCCTCTCCTGTGCGACTCATCCTCACCCCTGGATCCCCCTAGGGGAACAAAGAAAAAGACTTCTGTTGTCCCATTTCTCAAATGGAGAGCCTTACAACCAACCAAGGTTTCAAACACAAAACCAAGCACATACAAAGCAATGTGGAGGCAGAGCTGTTTTGCAGGCGCTTTCATTTCAATGCCCCACTGGGAAGTGTTTCCCTGTACCGGCCTCATGACTTTTCCTCATCTTCCACAATGGCAGAATTAGATGGAAGAATTAACAGAAATGAGAGAAGCAAAAAAACATCTAACCCTGTAGGAACAGCCTTCAACCCAAGTCCAGTGAGACGGCTTGCAACAGTCCTGACACCCATCCCCCCACCCTCTATTCCTGTAGCCAAGCCCAAGCACCGACAACACCCACCCTCCGGACATTCAGGAATCACAGCCCCCCAAGGGCCAGGTTCTGTGAAGACGGGTGGGAGTCCCCTAGGAGAGCTGGACCTGCCCTTGCTCATCAGGAGACAACCTGGGCTGGCACTGCGGGCACCACCATGTGAGCCTCTGGAAGCCGCCCGGAGGCCCAAACGCCTCTCTCATGACCCGGTGTCCCCCAGGGCACTGTTCTTTCTGGTAGATCTGTGGGTGCTGCTGTCTGCCCTCGAACTTGCCCTGAAGCCAGTCCACACTGAACTCCACCACATGATCCACGAGGGCCTCGAGGTGCTGATGGCTGAGGAGCGAGCCGAGAGAAAGGGGATGGATCCCCGCTCTGTACAAGGCTTCATTCTTAATGATGTTCCCTGCGGGGAGGCAGGAAGAGGACAAGGGAAGGAGAAAGAACACCTCAGTCATGAGCCTCATCCACAACACTGACAAAACAAATGGAAGCTGGCATGATGGTGGCGGGAGGGCTCCTACAGATGACTGAGGCCGATCCTGTCATGGCCTGTGGGCTCTCGGGCAAGTCACCTACTCTGAATCCACCTCCCTGTCTGCCAAATGGATTTGCTCATACTTACCTTTAAGGCTGTTGTAGAGACGAAAGGAAATAAAACTTGTGTGTGGCCCATGTTACAGGAGGGGGGTTATCCAAACAGCCTATGGAAGCTGACTGCCAGCATCTGAACCCCACTCAACCAGATCCTAGCTACGTGACCCTGGCAGGTTCCTTAGCTTCTATAAGCTCCACATTCCTCACCTGTAAAATAGCAATTGCTTACCTGGCTTTTGTGAGCAGTAAATGAGAATTCTCACACACACACACATACACATTCAGCACTGTGGCTGGTATGTAGAGAGTACTCAATAAATATTAGCCGCTATTATTTAAAATGTCAAGGGTAATGCCTGAGATATAAATCATTTAGGAAGTATTATTTCAATATTTTTCTACTACTGCCTCATTCTTGGTGAAGCTAGTCTTAACCCCTCCTTCTAGAATCAATAACTCTCTTCAAAATGTCCCAACAGTGCACTTTAACTTCTACCAGGCATTTGTCACAATCTATCTGAAATTGCAGTGAACTGAGCCCATGCTTGCTGGGCCATTAATAACCTCCTGAAGGTGAGACTTTGAACTCGGTAGAAGGGAAGCATTCAGCTTGTGTGGGATGAATGGATGAATGAAATCACTGCTCTTTGCTGGGGCTTCCTAATCACACCCCTAGTCATACACAACTTTTCTCTACAATTTCCTGGCAAACTACCTGGATTCCTATCTCAGCCGTACCACATACCAGCAATGTGTCTTTTGCTTTGGCTTCTTTGTGTGAGGAAAGGGAAAACTAACGAGTCATTATCCTACAGAATAGCAGGAAGGCTGAAGCCCCACAACTAGCACGTTAAGAGGCACACGAAAAATGTCAGCTGTTACTAATATTGTTGGTAACAATGACTAGTCAGTAGAGCCTGAGGTCCTGCTATAAATAACCCAAAGGCTCCTTCTGGAGGTCTCTTTGTCCCTCAGGGCACAAGGGCTCCCACAATCTTAATGTGAAAATGCAAGGCCGCTGTCTGGGGAGCCCCCGGGCCTCCTCCCCGCTCCTGAGGGGAGCTGTGCCAGCAGTAGGCACCATCAGGCCTTGGATATGAGGTGATTTTGTCATCAGTTCCCTCGACTGCCTCAGCAGCCAGTCACAGGGCACTAAGGCCTCTGCTGAGGTAGTAAGAGCAATCAGTTCTTGTAGTTCTGCGAGTTAGCTGTTCTGGTTTTCAGATCACTCAGCTCCTTTTCCCTCCCCCTGGAAAATGCTCACAGTTTCATTGTGCATGACACCTGAACAGAGGGAGGGAACCTGCTGCTTTACCCATGTCTTTTAAGATCCTGACGGAGGCCTGAGGCATCTGTGCTTTGCCAGCAGGCAGCCCAATCTGCCCGAGAGTCCCCATTTACAAACGCACTGCTCTCCCTCAGTAAACTGCAGAGCTTCTGGTGCCCAGCAGATACTGACTGAGTAACTGAGTACCTCCGCTGTGCCAGGCGCTACACCAGGCAGTGGAGGATTCAAGGAGAAAGAAAACAGGACTCCTGCCCTTTAGGAAGTTATTCTGTGAAGTGGCCATGGGCGGACTCCAGGTGATAATGTAATTAGGATGTGAATTCTGAAGCCTGGAGAGAAGTTAGAAACTGCCTCATCGAACTCCCTCAGTTTATTTACTTTTTTTTTTTTAAGATTTTACTTATTTATTTGAGACAGAGAGGGGGAGAAAGAGAGACAGCATGAGTGGTGCGGAGGGACAGAGGTAGAGGGAGAAGCAGACTCCCCGCTGATGGGGGAGCTTGATGTGAGGCTCAATCCCAGGACCCTGAGATCACGCCCTGAGCCTACAGCAGATGCTTAGCGGACAGAGCCACCCAGGTATCCCTCACTCCCTTAGTTTAAAAAATGAAGAAGTGAAACTAAAGAGATTAAGTGATTGCCTCAAACACACAGGTGGCGGGTCTCATCCCTTTCCCGTCACTCATACCTAAGCCTGAGAAGTATCTTTGGTCCAACAGGGTATAGCAGACAGGCTGCTCCTGGCTCAAAGCTTCCAAGGCTTGTCTTCGATCAAACTTTTCCGACAAGATGTCAGAGGCAGGTCTGACCACTGGGGAAGAGCTCCAAGACATCTGACAATTATAGAATGCCAGGAAGCCGCCACCACCAAAGTACAGGACCAACCTGGAAGAAAGAAAAGGTCCTAAGTGCGTGCGGCTCAGGGCACACATACATACAGCTCCCACTCAAGAGTTAAGTCACACGTTCATAGTGCTCCCACTCCACAGTCAAGATTCACCCAGGGAAGCTAAGACGCCAAGAGAGAAAAGGGATGGTTCTCAGGGCTAAATGCAGTAATTAAAACATAAATATATATATATACATATATATATATATATATATACATATATATATATATATATATGTATATATATATATCGCTCCCTCTTTCTGATCAGGGCCATACATGTTCACTAAAGACAACATGACCTATGGAAGTCTAAAGGCTCAGGAGGTGTGTACCTGCACAAAAGCAGAGTTTGTTGCAAAGGACAGAAATGGAACACTAGAGAGGTACCACTCCCAGTCCCAGCAAGATTTAACAAGAATAACATACCCACCCGTATGCCCCTGAACTTCCTGAATTCTAAGGTCACGAAAAAACTTTCTGATCTTTGATAAAGACACAATGGGTTACTATGTAAGGGCAGATAATCAGCCAGACTCCATTATCTGAAGGGAAATATCCATGTATCTGATCTAGATCGTATTCTGGCGTGGAAACAAAAGGACAATTTTTTTTTTAATTTTATCTGAGAGAGAGATATCCCATGTGTGTCATTGTAGGGAGGAGCAGAGCGACAGGGACAAGCAGGTTTTGTGCTGAGCACAGAGTTCAATTGGGGTTTGATCCCACAACCCGAAATCACAACCTGAGTTGAAATCAAGAATTGAACGCTCAACCAACTGAGCCACCCAGGTGCCCCTAACAGGACAACTTCAGAGGAAAAGGCCTCAGAGACACATCTACCATAGTACCTGAGGTAATTACTCAAGGAAAAATAAATGCCTAATGGAAATGAGAGCAGCAGGGACCTCAAGCCAAGGGCAGAGGAAAAGGGTAAGACAGAAGGGGCAGCCCGGGTTGCACAATATTTATTGTGAGAGATCCAGAGGACTGGATGATAGCAGAGTTGAGAACTGTAGCGCATTAAGAAGGAATTCTGGAAATCAGAAGATACCCTTGTTGACCATTGGAAACGAGAGAGGTGCTGTGTGATCACTAAGGAGCTGAGGCACTTGGAGCTCCTAAAATGGCAGATTACCTCAGTGCTGATCCGTGGAAAACAAGGAGGAGGAGGAGGAGAAGCCTAACTCTGGATGAGGGGGTCAGCGTTTTGCTGAACACGTCTGGTCAGAGCACTGACTCTAGACAGATAGAGCGGGTTGAAGATGACATGCGACAACGTCTTAAGAAGCTTAATAGCTCACTGGCCTGGCCCACCAGCATTCAGGGATTTGGCTGCAGAAAAGCAAACACTGCAGAGTGAACAGCCTTTGAGGGTTGCTAGGTGTACAAAGATAATCAGTGTGGACTTGGACTGTGTCCAAATCGCTCTGCTGCTGAGATGAGAAGCATCTGCACAGAAGCTGGTATGCTTGTCATGAGAGCACAGTGAAAAATTGAAAAATCACTACCCAGGAGGATTCCTTGGAGGCTGTAAATAAGGTCACTAGGTCTCACACCAAATTCAGTGCTACTTCCAGGTGTCTGACATACAATGGAGCCCTGAGGCTTTCACGGAAAAACTGCTTTTCACTGGAATTCTAACTTTACTGAATAGATTTGTTAATAAGCATTATGCACACAAAAATAATGGGTTGCAAAACTAAATAAAAACAAAGAAGATAGGGTGCCTGGGTGGCTCAGTGGGTTAAGCCTCTGCCTTCAGCTCAGGTCATGATCTCAGGTTTCTGGGATCAAGCCCTATACCGGGCTTTCTGCTTCCTCCTCTCTCTCTCTCTCCCTCTCTCTGCCTGCCTCTCTGCCTACATGTGATCTCTGTCAAATAAATAAAATGTTAAAAAAAAAAAGATATAATGTTAATGTATATTTAATATTAATTAACTTAATTATACATAATTAATAACATATATAGTTAACAATCTGGAATTAAAATTCTGAACTATCTCACCCCTCCCTTATTCCCGGAGGAAACAGGGTGGACAAGACAAAAGAAGTGGTGAAGTGGAACTATTTCAAAGGCCTCCTCTCAGAAGGATGAAGGAAAGGAGCAAAAAACCAATTTCAGTAAGAAGGGAGACATGTTATTAGTTTAATGTTATTAAACATTTGGTCGTTATTAACCAAGAAAAATATGAGTCTAATTGAAAGGGAACATTATTACCAACAGAAAGAAGATGAATAGCAGTACTTGCTACTTACTCAAAAGGAATAAAAGATGGTGGGGGCAAAGGAGAAAAGAAAGAAACTTGAAAAATCCAACAGAAAAAAATAAACTAGGTATAATAAAATGGCAAATGGAAGAAAATCCAAATACCATAGTCACCTCATTTCAAAACAAGGAGTTTGAGTTTAAAGAGATACAAAAGCCAGAAACTCGCCATTTGTAAGAAATATACCTAAAATAAGTGAAAAAGCACACCTGTAAAGCACACACTAAGTGGAAAAAGACTATGTGGGCCAGTCAAACACAGAGTGGCATCATTACCATCAAGCAAAGCAGAGTTCAAGACCAAAGGCAAACAGAAGGTCTGTTACTATCTTATTTCTTTTCTTTTCTTTTTTTAAGAGAGAGTGAGGGAGGTGGAAGGCAGGGGCAGAGGGAGCGGAAGAGAGAATCTTAATCAGACTCCGTGCTCAGTGTGGAGCCTAACACAGGACTCAAACTCACAACCCCGAGATCACGACCTGAGTCTAAATCAAGAGTCGGATGCTTAACTGACTGAGCCACTCAGGCACTCCAAGGGTATGCTATTATTTTAAAAAGCTGCAAAGAAGTCAGAAACCTTGATGCTTTGAACAACAGAGCAGCAAACACATAAACACACTAGAAAGACAAGGGGAAACCATAAAACCACAATCACCCTAGAGGATTTTAATGCTCCTCTTCCCATGTTTGGCATATTAAGTAAACAAAAAATAAGCAAGGATAGAGTGTTTAAATTACCAAAGCAATAACCTGTTCTTAATAGTTATATAAGGTTTTGCTTTTTATGAACATATTGTCTTCATTTACGTACACAAAACGTAAGCAAAGACCCATGACGTGTTTGACTGCAAATATGCCCAAAATAGAAAATTTACAGACTGATATCCTGATCACAATCCAATAAAAAAGGGGCAACAAAATGATGACCCCACTCAAACATCTGGAAAATCAGAAAATACTCTTCCTGTATAGAGTATATAAAACTAATAATATTTATTTGAAAGACCAACAAAATTGATAAAACTCTGATAAAACTTAAGCCTAATTAAGAAACAGGAGGAAGCAACAAATGAAAATAAAAAACAAAAAGAAGGAAAAGGCAGACATAACTTCACAAGAAGAAATTTTAAAAATAAGAGAATGATATGTGTTAACTCTGTGACAATAAATTCAGAAAATTTAGTTAGGGTTGAGGCTTATTCGTGAAGAGCATTTCAACTGCCCTAGCTAGTGACTAATTTAGCAATCAGCCAGTGAACCAGCTTCAGGCCATAAGAGGTTGGCTGGGATTTTCTGAGAAAGCTCTGCTTGCTCATCTGAACTTCTAGAAAATGACTTATCTCTTCGCCTCTTCTCTCTTCATTGCAGACGGAAGGCCTGGAACTGCAAAAGAGCCTCTTGCTACTGGTCTAAGGACAAAACCAACATACGGGAAAAGGCCCAGGAGAGTCACAAGAACATGAAGCCCAAGGCAGGGAACTGAGTCAACATCAAAACCCACCCTCGCTTGAAACTTTCAATTATGTGAGCCAAAAAAATCTCCACACTTAATCCAGTCTCAGTTATCTTTACAGTGCAAAGCATCTTACTAGCCCTAAATCATACTGTAAATAAATGCTACAGTTCTGAACATTAAAAACATATTACTATGAAACTTTAGAAGATGGAAGAATAGTATGGCTTTTAGGTAGAAGGGGCCTTCTTTAGCAAGAAGGAAAAACCCAAGAGCTATTGTGAAAAATACTGATCACACAGGCAATGCCTGGGTGGCTCAATGGGTTAAAGCCTCTGCCTTCGGCTCAGGTCCTGATCCCAAGGGTCCTGGGATGGAGCCGCGCAATGGGGAGCCTGCTTCCTCCTCTCTCTGTGCCTGCCTCTCTGCCTACTTGTGATCTCTGTCAAATAAATAAATAAATAAAATCTTAAAAAAAAAAAAATACTGATCACTGACTAAATAAAAATTTAAAATCCCAAGGAGTGGGGGGATGGGTAAATAGGTACAGAGGATTAAGAGATCTAGACTTCCAGGGAGCCTCAGTGGCTCAGTGGGTTACACCTCTGCCTTCAGTTCAGGTCGTGATATAGGGGGCCTGGGATCGAGTCCCGCATTGGGCTCTCTGCTCAGCGGGGTGCCTGCTTCCCTCTCTCTCTCTGCCTGCCTCTCTGCCTACTTATGATCGCTGTCAAATAAATTTTAAAAATCTTAAAAAAAAAAAAAAAAGAAGTCTAGACTTCCAGTTATAAAATAAGGAAGTCACAGGGATGAAAAGTACAGCATAGGGAATATAGTTAATAATAATATTATTCTATAAGAATATACAATAATAAATAATATATAACAAATAATAATATATTATTATGTAATAATATAGTCGGTAATAATATTGTTTGGTGACAGATGATGACCACATTTATTGTAGGCACTAAGTAATGTCTAGAATTGTTGAATGATTATTTTCTATACCTGAAACTGATATAATAGCATTGATGTCAACTATACTTCAATAAACATCTTTAAAAATAAATAAAAATTTGTAAAAGTTTTAGATTAAAGAGCAGGATGGTATGAGTGGGGGGAGGGCAGAGGACAAGAATCTCAAGGGGGCTCCCTGCTGAACGTGAAGCCTGATGCAACGCGGGGCTCCTTCCCATGATCCATGAGATCGTGACCTAAGCTGAAACCGAGAGTCAGACACTTAACTCGCTAAAAACTAAAAAGGTTTTAAATCTTGAATGGCAAAAAGCACAAACACTGTCAAAGGACACAGGCAGACGTGAAACACCTGCATCACATATCACAAAGATTAACATGCAAAATACAAAAGCCTCTACAAACTGATAAAAAGTATACAAACAGGAAGCTAGTTAAGAATTTGGCTAAAGGAGCACTTACGCAAGGCCGTGAGGATGTTCGTTCTTAGTGACCAGCAATGACTCCTCTGGGAAATCTACACGGAGGTAATAATCCTGAACAGGGACTGAGTTTTACACACCAAAATATTCTTTCCACCACTGGCAGATGAAAACCAAGACAATTCTGTCCCTGAATTCTGAGTGCACTCGTCAAGCCATAAAACGTCCTTCAGCGCCATCCTACTCTCAAGAGTCATGCTTGTTGGGAAAGTTCTTCCCTTTTTCTAATCTGCCCCAGAATGTTTCCAGCCCTCTCTGGATGCAGGCACAGTCTCCTTTCTAGCACGGGTACTCTCTGCTAGGACTCGGGCTGCCGGCGAGCCGGTGGGACACCCACCTGAGTGAGCCCACAGAGCCCAGCCCCAAGCCTGCACACGGGGGGCCGTGTCAAACAGCACAGACCCGCAGAGCCACAGCCACAGCCTGCCCAACCACACCATTACCTTGGAATGGGGTCCCTCCAGTCGCCCCTCTTGTTTGCTTTCTTCGCTCTGGAGAATTCGTTCACCCAAATGCTGCCAAACATACCAAAGCTGACCTGCAGCCACCTCTCCGCAGCTCCCACAGCGGCATCTCCCCGCAAACCCTCCAAACCACTGTCTCCACTCGGAGCAACATGCTCCAGGGACTGAGAGGGCGGCTGAGAGGTTTTCTGGCTGCTGGGCCCCGAAGCCTGCTCTTGGTCCTGGGCCTCTTCCTTTCTCTCTCCTTTTTCTAGCGACTCTGGCAGTGAGATGTTGTCAAGGGAACCAAGTTCTTCATCTGGCTCAAATCTAAGGAATAATTTCTTTCCATGGACCTAGAAAAAAAAAAAACGAACACGATCTCAGTCTTTGCTATGGACTTGTTTTTGCCCCTCCTGTGCAAATGTATATGTTGAAACTTAACCCACAACAGTGATGCCATCTGGAGGTGGGCCTCCGGGAGGTAATTAGGTCAGTAGGGTGAAGTCCTTGCAAATGGGATTAGTGTCCTTATAAAACAGGCCCCAGGGAGCTCCCTTGCCCCTTGCACCATGTGATGTGAAGAAGGCAAGAAGCTGGCTGTCTATGAACTGGGAAGCAGGCTCTCACAGACACCAAAACTTCCAGGCTGTCTGATCTTAGACTTCCAGCCTCTGGAACTGGGAGAAATAAATTTCTGTTGGTTTTAAGCCATTCAGTCTGTGCTGTTGTGCTATAAGAGCCTGAACGGCCTAAGCCTTACAGACCCAGAAAAGGAAAGACTAAAGAGGTATATGCCAATGTTTATAATGCAAACTTATCCCTTCTTGCCTCTTCAAGGAAGCTTTCCCAAGCTTAGTATTTTGGACCTGCCTTTGGCCCTTTGTTCCAGTTAGCACACGGCTTTCAAAGTGACTGAAAGCAAGAAGAATTGGATTAGCAGTAACATAGATCCATGCTAGAGAGCAGGACCACCCTAGAATAAGGGAGGGGAAATGCTCCCAATGTGTTCACGAATTAGCTGAGGAAGAAATACAAACTGTCACCATGTATTTAATTCATAATACTTCCTCTTTGTTAGAAATAAGCAGCACACACACCCACACGCACACCCCATACACTAATGGATGGCAGCTAAAGTACACTACATTTCAGATGCTGTAAATACACAACGTATTTTACACATTGTAGAATTTGGTACCTCTCACTCGATGAAACTGGATCTGGTAAAAGAAATGGCCACAAGAGAACTCACAATAAAAAAGAAAGTGACAATCAATAGAAATTGAGTATCGACACAAACAATGTATATAAAATGTACAAAGGAAAAGAATTAACTTCATCCCCAATGAAAACGATTTCAAGAAAAGTGGATGAGAACAGGAAATGTATATAAAAGAATGTTCTGTGTGCTTTGTATTCTATTTCCATAGCTAGCCCTACTATGTAATGTGCAAGTCCAGATTCCAGGATGAGCCTGTTCTGCATGTTCTGAAATTCCAGCAGCCTTTTAGAACCAAAACACCTGGCATCAACAATGGAAATGCCTGTGTTACTTTTTTGGCCTCCAAAGTACATACTTAGAGACCACAGTTCTGATATGATCTCCAATTTGTCAATTAGTATAAAAATTTTAACTATAGTAGTCTTTGAAATCCTCTCCCTAAAAGAAGGCATTACTAAATAATGCCCTAAAATAAGGCATTTCTAAATAATTCCAGAATAACTTATCAGCAAATGTGAGCACAGCAGTTTGCTGCCACATATTAGAAATGGCTAACTGAACTACATAAAAAACTGAGCAAGAATTAAGTGGGCATGGGGCACCTGGGTGGTTCAGTGGGTTAAAGCCTCTGCCTTTCCTGCTCAGGTCATGATCCCAGGGTCCTAGGATGGAGACCAGCATCAGGCGCTCTGCTCAGCAGGGAGCCTGCTCAGCGGGGAGCCTGCTTTGCCCTCTCTCTCTGCCTACTTACGATCTCTGTCAAATAAACAAAATCTTAAAAAAAAAAAAAAAAAAAGAATTAAGTGGGCATGATAGAATTCACTCCAGAAAATATTTTCTTGATGCAAATTCAGCAATGTTGGTATAATGCTGATGAAAATATATGCCAAATGCCCCTCAGGATCAAAATATTTACCGGGTCAAAAATGCCTAGGTCAGGACATCTTTGTGTCCTCTCCAACTATGGCAATTTCTACTGTCCCTCTTTTAAATTCCTGGGACACTGTTATTTCAATTAGCTGACCCTTAACTGAGCTTTTACAATGTGCCAGGCAGTGTGCTAGGTTCAGAGGGGCATACAAATGAGGAAGGCTCCACTCGTTCCCTCTGGAAACTCAGTATTTGAAGAGAAGGAAATTCTGACACGTGCTACATGAACCTTAAAAACATTATGCTCGGTAAAAGAAGCCACTCACGGGATGCCTGGGTGGCTCAGTGGGCTGAGCCACTGCCTTCAACTCAGGTCATGATCCCAGGATCCTGGGATCGAGTACAGCATCAGGCTCTCTGCTCGGTGGGGAGGCTACTTCTCTCTCTGCCTCTGCCTGCCTCTCTGTCTGCTTGTGTGTTCTGTCTCTCTCTCTTTCTGACAAATAAATTAATTAAAAAAAAAAAAAAGAAGCCACTCACAAAAGAACACACGTTGTATAATTCCATATATGTAAAATGTCAAAAAAAACCCACCAAACAAACAGCAAATCTATAGAAACAGGAAATAGACTAGTGGTTGCTTACAACTAGAGGCAGAAGGCAAGGGTGAAATGAGGAGGGGCTGATAATGGGCACAAGGTTTCTTTCTGGGGAGATGAAAATGTTCTACAATCGATTGTGGTGATGGTTGTACAACTCTGTGTGAAGACACTAAAAGCCACCGAACTGCACACTTTAAGTGGGTGAATGGTATGTTATGTAAATTATACCTCAGTAAAGCTGTTACATATTTTTTAAAAGTTGGAGGACTGGTTAAAAGTCTCAGCATGTAGTCTCAGTATTCCACCCAAACTAGGATGGAATAGAAACAGTAACAGCCATGTAAGGAAGGACTCAATACTTATCCCCCATGCACTCTTTCTCAGGAGAAGATAATGAACCAGGTGCAGGGAGACTACTAACTATTTCCCAATATCTCTCTCCCCTCTTCCCTACTAACCAATTAACAGGGACCTCAATAACCTCAGCTACTGATTTAGGGTGCTTCAATGTCCTCAGCTAAAAAATCTGTCTCCCAGACTCTCTTAGAGATGGGGCAGCCAGTGAAACATATGCAGGAGTGCTCAAATGTGGTTTCCAGAAAAGCTCTTTAAAATATATGAACAGGCTTCTAGGTCCCTTTTGCCCTATCTCCTTTCCTTCCTCTTTCTTCCTGCCTAGAATGTAATGGCTGGAATCTCAGCTGCCATGTTATCACCATGAAAATGAGGGTCACCCCCAGGGAGGGGAGAGCGGAAGCAGCTTGGTGCCCAGTGATCACACGTTGCTCCCATACCATCCTGGACTTCCTCCTCTGAACTTGACATTATGTCAAGGGAGGAAAAAAAAAAAAAAACCCACACACTCCAGACACAAATAATCTGTTCTTCTGAATTTGTTATGAGTAAGCAAACACAATCCTAATACAGAAACTGGAGAACCAACCTGTAAAGACAGGGAAGGAACTTGCCAGAAAAAAAACAGGTGGCACAGAGTGGAGCCAATCTCTTCCCTCCTTCATTAGCCCAGTGTGCCTGTCTATAACTGCTTCTCAAACCTGAAGTGCCCTTTGTTTTCCTTTTGGTCGATCTAAATCTTCCATCCTTCAAGGTCCAACGCAAATCTCACCTCCTTCATGAAGCCTTCTTTTTTATTCTAAAGATTTTATGTTATTTTATTTTATTTTTTTTTTATTTGAGAGAGAGAGCAGGAGCAGAGGGGAGGGGCAGAGAAAGAGGGGGAAGCAAAGCGGGGAGCCGGATGTGGTACTTGATCCCGGGACCCTGGGATCATGACTTGAGCTGAAGGCAGACACCTAACCAACTGAGCCACCCAGGACCCCTATGAAGTCTTTTATTCCAGGCTATCAGCACCTCTTCTCTGCTGAGGCCCTCAAATGAGCCTTAATCATATGCTCCCCTCCTTCCCATTCACTGTTACCTAATAGTTTCCCCTGTTGGAGATACAGGTCTTACTTTCCAAATTCAACTCTCCGATCCTTAGGAGGCAGAGGTGCAAAGAAGGGAGCACAGTGATGAGAATTTAGCCTCCTACATGCCAGGCAGTTCCTCAAGGCTGTGTCCCTCAGGCTTCTTGGGCTCCTACAACACCAATCTCTGCCTTGGTTTACTAGAAGACCAGCTCCCAGTTCCATCTCAAGGCTCCCCGTCCACACATTGTCTGTCCATTCAGCCATTCCTTAAATAATCTCTGCGAGCCAGCTCTGTAACAGGCACCAGCTAAGTGCTAGGGTTCCAGAGATCAAAGGATCTAATCCTGCCCCTGCCAAGCTTGCAGCAGTCTGGTCAAAAACTCTCCCGGTAAGAGCGTAGGAGCGCATACCTGGAGGTCAGGTGACCTGGGCCCCCACAAGCGACATCAACTTGGATGGAGTGTTCTCCCTCTGAGGCCCCATCTCCAAAGGTAGAAAAGGTAAGTGAAGGTCTAGAAGACCTCTTTCAGATCTAGAATGGTTTTATAACCCACAAGGTGTGTGCGAAGGACAAGGCGGGGGAAAAAGAGAACCAGTATTTATTGAGCACTTGTGTCAGACATAAAGTCTGTTTAATACAATTGTAACTGCTAAGTATTTATCCTCATCTTACAACTGCAGAAACTACAGCTAAGAGATTAAGCAACTTGCTGAGGAGCTCACAGCTGAACAGCAGGCTAATTTATTTTTTCTATAGACAATTACCATATGTATGCTTCCTAAGAGCTGCCACTCAGCGAAGTGCTAGGCATACAATACTGATGAGGGCATGCATCTACCCTGTTGCTTGGTCTCGTCCACTCAACCAGCAGGACAAACTCAGCAATAAGGATCTATTAAGAGGAAGTACGTACAGGGTCCCCAGCAAGCCCAGAGAAGTCTCTCTCCACCCTCAGAGCAGGCAGGCCAGGCTTCTCAGAGGATGTGATGGAGAGGCTGAATCCTGAAGCCGAGGAATTACCATGGTCACATGAAAGGATGAGAAAGGGAGCAGAGTTGGGGGGGGGGGGAGATCTGCCCAAGCAGGGGAGCAGCACATCAAAACCATGGGCAATAAGGATTGGCGGAGGAACCCCAGAGAGTTCGACAGGACTGGAAGAGAGATTTGGCACAGGGGAAGAAGCAGGCCTAAAGAGGCACAAACCAGGCCACAGAAGCCCTGGGAGCCCCTGGAGGCAATTCTGCCTGATACTAAGGGCATGGATGAGGCCACCAGAATCCAGATCATAAGGCTATGCTCTTTCCTTCCATCCCTGCTAGTTCCCAACCACAGAAGCACATTCGGTGACCAGAATCACTCCAGACTCTCTGAATCAGAATCTACAGCTCATGCCTGCACCGAATACTTTATCTAGTTCCACATGCCATTGCAATGCCCACTCCTGGCTAACATCAGACCTAAACATCAGACCTAAAGGGGATGAGCGCTATGGGAGTCCTCGCGTGGTTGCCCTGGGCTCGAGGCAGTGATGGCACCAAAGTCTTGAAATAAATTCTAAGGGAATCACAGGATGTGGTGATGGAGTCCACCCATTTACCTGAGGTGTCAAACAAGCCCATAGGAACTCACCTGTGTATCTTGGAGCCACAGAGACTGCAAGCTGGCAGGGGTCAGCTTCTGACTGCTGCCCCCTGTCTTGACCACCTGCTGCCCCACAAAGGGGGAGACCAAGCGGTGGAACTTCCTCACAGAGGGTCCCTCTGGCATCCCTACAGGCAGAAATGGAGAAAAGAAGCCACTGACTTCCCAGGACCACTAATAGGGGCACTGTGTGATGAGGAGGCGGAGTTCAAGACTATGACAAGTGCAGACATGGGGTCATGTTAGTTCAGAGCATGGAAAGGCTACGTCAAACCTAACTGCAGATAATTGCCCCTGGGAACTGAATACAGCTGGGGTTGTTTTAACCCTGACATATGGTTATCTGTGACCCCATCTATCTCTGCCCCCAATCATCGAAGTTCACTCAGAGTTTATGTATAAAGCATTGACATGTTTGAGTCTGAGTGGTGTGTACCCTGGCTTCTGGAAGCTCAGAGTCCCTTCCCGCCCCTCTCACCCAGGGTACACTGCTTAACCACCTGTTCCCCACCCCCGCCCCCTGCACAAGACTGTAAGTTATGATGAAAACCTGAAGGACTGCGTGGTACGTTGCAGGGGGTAGCTATGCAGTTCAGCAATTCTAAAACACAATTAATTATCTCTAAAACGAGGATGCCTCTTACTATATCCACACCTTCTCACAGCTGAATTAGCAGCACATCCAATAATGTGTACTTTACACCTGGTGGTGCTTTAGACCCCCCCCTCCCCCCCCCCCCCCGTCAGATCTTTAAGACACTGGAGAGTCCATACTGACAAAAGTGCTGGGTTGCAAGGAGACCTCCTGACTGCAGCCTACTTTAACCTCAGCCAGCTCTCAGTGCCCGGGTCCTCTCCAACAAAACGAAGTTTCTGGAAAGGCTTTCATCTGAAATGCACCTAATCCTTGAAATCTCTTTCACAGAGGGCACATTTAAGGTATACTCACGGAGATGTAAAGGCGGGCAGCAAGTTGTCTCCGCCCTAGCCTTAAGGGAGTAGATGCGTAAAGGACTTCAGGACGCTAACGGCAGTGAGGCTGGTTAGTTAGTAGACAGTGGCGGAGAAGAGGGCGTCAGGGCGTCCTCTTCTCTGAGGTTAATCACTCACTCCCCCTGGGAGACTAAAACGGCTGCTTTTCCCAACTCTTTCTCGGGGTGAGGGGAGAAGATGGGGGGTCTCGGAGACAGGCTTAAGGACATTGGGGGAGGCTCCCAGGGATAAATGCAGGGCGGCACAGTGGTGAATAAACCAACCAAAAAACTGGTCCAGGGGTGCAGTCCCATAAGGCACGCTTCTTCTAACTGCCGGTCACTGCGATGGCTCGCCGGTAGCGACCACTGCGCGCAGCCCGCGGGAGAGGCGGGCACTCCCGACCGTAGCGGCTCCGCGCACCGCTGCGCAGGGAGCCTACGCCGCCTCCCCCGGCCTGCTCCCCCTCTCCCCGCCCGCGCCGGCCGCGGCGGGGGGCGGACGGCTGCACTCACCGGCTCCTGGCCCGCGCCCCTCCGCCCGCCCCAGCACCGCGGCGAGGCCCGCACGCCGCCTCCGGCGCAGGGCGTAGAGGACTCGGCCGGCCCGCGTCCGCGCACCCCCCGCCTGCAGATGGATGCGGAACGGTCCCGGGAGTAGGGAGCCGGGAAAGGTCTCGAAGTGGGGAGAGGCGGGGTGACGCAAGGCTCCTCCTTCGCCGGGGTAGTGCTCGCTGTTCCCCCGGGGCGTGGGATAGAGCGGGACTCCGCCCCTAGGGCGGGGAGGGGAGGGGCCCCGCTCGGACGGGGGAGGGCGCGAGGCTCCTCCCCTGAGAGAGGGGGTCTCTGGAGGCGGGGCCGGGGCCGCACTTGAGGACCAGGGAGAGTGGGAGAAGGGCGGAGGGTCAGAGATCCGGCTCGCGGCAGAGACGAGGCAAATCGCATTTGGAACGAACGTTTATTGTCTTACGGAGACATGAAGTTATAGAGAAAAGTGAAGTGTCTAATGAGAACTTTTCTTTGAGTTGATTTTGAACGGTTTCCAAGCTCAGGTCATTTGGCAAATGAAAGAGGTCGTCAAGAAATTCTCATGAAAATTTTAAAGAGTGGGATCTTTCACTTTATATTATTTGAGTATTATTGATTTTGTCATAAGCAACTTTTGCTTTATCAAAAGGAGCATTTAAATTTTTGTTTCAGAGAGTAATAAAGATAAAATGGTAGACTATTCAGAAATAATTGTGTTCCATTGTTAGTTCTCCAAAGAGGATGGGGGGCCAGCAGTTTCCAAGAAGACAACAGGGATGTTTGGGGAAGTGCCGGAGCACGTTTTTTGGAAACTGTCCAGGATGGCAGTCACCATGGACGGGAGAGAGTCCTGAGGAGGAGGACTTGCTCAGCACGGGAGATAGGCCCATTTCTTTCTCAGGTTGTGAATGGCTGATTGAGAGGGAGCAGTACAGGTGGCCTGAAGGGAATAGGGGCAGGAAGTGAAGACAGGAAGTCTAGGAAGGTTTGGGGTACTGAAGTTCCTCAACACAGCGGAATCCTGGAGACAGAGGGCATGAGGTTTACAGGTGCTGAATTTCCAGGAAGGATCCCCTGAGAACCTTCTGGTCTCCCTCTTTCTATATCTGGCCTCTTCTGGAGAACAACATCCCCACTGGGATGCCCCTGCTCTAGGATCAGGTGTACACAAACAGTAGCTTCTGGAGCCCTAAATCCACATTCTGGAGCCCTAAATCCACATCAGACCCTGGCTGAGCTGGGAAGGAAGCCAGAGCCACAATCATTGCCTTGCCTCTTGGAATGAATGCCTGATGCCTCAGAAGGCTCTGCAGAGGTCAGAGGACTCTAGCGTTAAGAAATCAAATGGTTCACAGCTTGACTCCGTCATTTATACTAATAGCTATTTGTTGAGTACATACTATGTGCAAAGCACAGCTGTAAGCTCTTTATGTTGAACTGCCACATTATCAGCCATGGGAAGACAAGCAAGTCACAGTATCTCTGTATCTATTCATGTTGTGAGATATATATATGGATTTATCATGGAAATATCAAAAAGGAGGGTTTCTCAAACTTTAATATGCCAGTGAATCACCTGGGAATCTTATTTAGACGAAGATTCTGACTCAGCTTTTTAGCAGGGTGCAACATTTTGCCTTTCCAGCAAGCTCCCAGGGGCTGCTGCTGTTGCTGCTCGGTCCAAGGACTGCACTTGGAGCAGCAAGGACTTGACAGTTGGTAGGCAATTGGCAGACACTCAGTGATAAGTATTCTTTGAATGAATGATTAAAGGAGATATTAGATGCAAAACACTCATAAACTGTAAAGTGCTCTGGAAGTGTATGTAAACATCATTCTAAGACAATAAGGTTGGAGAAGGACAAACTCCTAAAAGAGTATATCTATAGAATAGCAGTGAAGTGAAGAATACTGTTTCTGTATCAGACTGAGTCCAAATCTCACCACTCAGTGGATGGAGCTTGGGCAAGTAATTTACTTTTCTGTGCCTCAGTTTCTTCATCTGTAAAATGGAGTGAAATGCATAACTTACTGGGCCAATGTGGGACTTACTGAGATGATTCACATAAATCTCTTAGCACTGGGCCTGGCCTAGAGTTCAGTATGTTTTAGTTATTATTATTCGCCTCCTGGATTTGGGGCAACCCCAAAGCCCACAGGAGCCTGGGTCTCAGCACCTAGCTTTCTAAGGGCCATGCAACCAACTTCTCTGTCTTCCTTTGTGCCTCTGATTTCTCCAACATAATTAAAGTTACAGTGAACATGAAAATCGAATATACAGCCACCTCAAAGTCGGTGAAAAAGGAATAGGAGAAAAGCAGTAGAATCTGGTGAGGAATAAGACTACCAAAGAAAGAGTTTGGGGATTCTGAACCACAGAGAGGAGGTTTTACCTGTGTCTAGAGGCATATGAGTTTTGTGACCTTCAGTGAGTTACTTAAAATCCAGGGGTCGTATCTTCTTTGTGCTGGAAACATGACTGTGAGGGATATACATGTGTTATGTGGATATATAAATCTACTAGCAGAGTCTGACCTGCACTGGTGCTTAATAAGCAGTAGATACATTTTTTTAGCATGATTTCTGGGCTGACCTCTGCTTGAAAATCAGGCTTTTATAGTCTGGTGACCACAGGTGAGGAGAACACTGGTGCCCCCACATGGTGAGTGCAGTAACTGCACGGATGGGACCTCAGTGCCGGTCTCAGGAGCCTCTTAGGAGCCTCCCTAGACGGGTAGGTGCTTAAGAGTGGCTCTTCCTCACACCAGCTCCATGGCTTTGGGCAAATTCCCTCAACAATGGGACTGGAGGGCTTGGACCAGATGATCCCCGAGACCCCTCATGATCTGTAAATGAGTCAGACCTGGTCTCCCAATGCAGGTATCCTTTCTTCTAGCGGGGTCCAGTTTTCTTTCAGTTTGACTCTCCCAGGCCATCTACTGGAAACCTTGGCAATACTAACTTCCCCAAATCCTTAGCAGCCTGTGTCTTGTAGCCGCATCGTATTCCCACAGACTCAGACCCAGAAGCTCCCAGGAATTCCTAGTGAGGGTGTCCTCATGAGAATAGCTAGATTTTAGGCTGCAGGGCCTCCTGGGCGCCAAGCAGCACCAGGGCCCTTGACAACTGCCCTGAGATTGTTTGACTGCTTGACTTCACAGCTTTAATAGAAAGGTCCTACCAAGGGCCAGGATACCCTGGATGGAATTGACCCGGTCAGTTTGGCCAACAGAGTCTTGCAGCACTAGACTAAAGCAGAGCCTTGAGAGCAGGAGTTCTTAACCTGGGGTGTATGGAGAAGTTTCCAGAGTTTATAAAACCCTTAAAATAGTAAATAGTGTGCAAAATCTCAGGGTATGGGTACCTTTCTGAGAAAGTGGGTCTGGTTTTTATTATATTTTCAGAGAGGTCTGGACCCCCAAAATCTTAAGAAAACAAAACAAAACAAAACAAAACCCACTGCCCCAAATTGCAGAAATGACTTACTTAGAATGCTCTCTATGCAGGACCCTGCAGGAAGCCTCAGAAGTGTGTTCAGTTCCATGACCTGTGGTCCCTCTCAAACCTCTTCAGTGCAGCTGTGTAGTGAGGGAAGACACCTGCATCATTGGATTTAAGAAAATGCACCAGAACTAACACACAGCATGCTTTCCTCTGCAGTGTGGCTGCCGCAGAAGACCCGAAAAATGTTTCCCACTTCCCCTGCCTCCTTTGCTGGCATCAGACCCTTTCAGAGTCTGCAAAACATTCCTTAGTAGCTTGTCACCGATGACAAATTCCTAACCTTATGAGGGACATTTAGAAAGGACTGATGACAAAAATCGGTCAAGCGATTTAATTCTACTTGGGGCCCCAAACTAAATGTGGCTAAGAAGCCATAGCCTGGTTCTCTTAGATTGAGATGAGCAAATTGTCTAAAGGGAATCTAAAGGGAATTCGAACATGTATTTATAAAATGGCTGCAACTTTGGAAAAAGTAGTCTCCAGGATGGCTACTTTGTGACATGATACTTATTGTACGTATAGCTACTGAAACATTTTTAAGTCATTACTTAGGTCACAAGAAAAAGGTACAGTTTTCCATTTGAAGAACCTCAGCCTGGAGTCTCCAGAGGAAACTTTTCAGATATTGGGACGCTGAGGTTTCATCTGTATCAACAAGAGCACGTAAGATTGAGAGAGAGGTGGGGTGTCTGGGTGACCCAGTTGGGTATCTGCCTTCAGTTCAGGTCATGATCCCGGGATCCTGGGATTCTGGGGTTGAGCCCCACTTTGGGCTCCCTGCTTAGCGGGGACTCAGCTTCTCCCTCTTCCTCTGCCCCTTCCCCTGCTTGTGCTTTCTCTCCTAAATAAATAAATAAATACATAAATAAATACATACATAAAATCTTAAAAAAAAAAGATTGAGATTTGAGCCCCTTTCTTATAATTTCAGAGCCATTGGCCCAATCCTGGATGCTAAACCAAGTTCAGTGTGTGTCTGGGGAATAATGTCTTTATGTCTTTTCCTGACCATTCTCACAACATGACAAAAAGGAAAGGCAGCATGGCAAGGATGATTTCAGGTTATTGGAGCAATCATGACTGCGTAGAACTCAAAGGGACCTTAAAGATCTCCTAGGTCCAAAGCATTTCACAGATAAAGATGCTAAGGGGAAGAGCCTTTTGGTGAACTGCCCCCAACTATTGCAGCTAGATGACAGCCAAACCGAACTATAATTCTGAAATCGCAGGTTCCATCTTTGGCTCTTTCTGGTAGACTTCCTCCTTCAGTGTTTGAGGAAGAAGCATGGATAGAGATGGGTATGGAATTCATTGCAGGAGTATACAACAGTGGTCCCCTTCTAGAACCCCTGGGGCCCTGTGATTCACCCAGTAAGAACCCATAAGCTGTTTTTAAATAGTCAAAACGGCCCAAGGTAACCATCCATCTAATTGCCACACCGGGATCATAAAGCTAACCAAACTGGATGTCCTTGCCATGGATGGGAGGTCAACCAGCTCAGTGTATCAGCTATCTGGCGCTTGTTAGCAGGGATTAGCAGTTATGTCTTCCTTCTTTTGAAAATGGAGGTGTCACTTACATGTGGTTCTGTCTTTGATCTGTGAAAAATGAGGAAAAGCCTAAATAATCATGTAAATAAAACAGTTTCAAATCATGAGAATTATGACAGGTGTGGGATGGGGTGAAGGGGATTTTGGCTGTGATAAGGCTGGAAGCCATATTAAGGATATCTGCAAGGCAAGCTGCCCCAGGAAACAGCTGTCAAGGATGTCAAGGCGGGAGTGGGGGGTGGTGGGTGTTATTGACCTCCTGGAAGTGTTTCCCACCCATATGACTAGAGCAGTGCTGGGGGATTCTTTGAATAATAGAGCATTGTCTTTAGGATGAAAAGCACATTACCTATTGTTTTGTTCCGCAGAGGTCGGGTCTTGGGCCTATTGAGGATTCTGTTACTTCAGTCTTTTCTTACCATACCCATCCCCCATCCCAGCTCAAACGTCTCAGATAATCAAGAACCCTAGAAATAACAGATATTGCCAATTTTTTATTTTCTTGAGTTCCAAAGGAAAAGAACAAGGGAGGAAATGAGAAGTCTAAATTTACATCTCGGGGCGCCTGGGTGGCTCAGTGGGTTAAGCCGCTGCCTTCGGCTCAGGTCATGATCTCAGGGTCCTGGGATCGAGTCCCGCATCGGGCTCTCTGCTCAGCAGAGAGTCTGCTTCCCTTCCTCTCTCTCTGCCTGCCTCTCTGCCTACTTGTGATCTGTCAAATGAATAAATAAAATCTTAAAAAAAAAAAAAAGAAGAGGCCGCACGAGAGACTGCAGCCCTTGTAAAGGGTCTGCAGTATGGTCTATTTACCAGTATTGTGCTGCTTCTGAGTAACTCCTCGCAATCAGAGTTTCACTGGTTAGAAACCTGCCACTGCTCCATGATTAGAACAGCAGGTGCCCCTATTTAAAAACCTCTTCTAAACCTTATAAAATCCTTATAAAAGGATAGGTGGAGGTGGGCCCATCCTCGTTTCTCAGGTGAAAGGGGGCCACCGCAGTTGTAGGACAGAAGGCAATCACCAGAGAGCAGGAAGAGGAGGGGATGGAGTGTGTGTATGTGTGTGAGTGTGCGTGCGTGCGTGCCTGTGTGTGTGTATGAAGTGTAGGCAAGGGGGTCTCATTTATCACCCTTCACTCAGCAGGAGAAGTTCCCTTTTTGTGTCCATCTGAAGACCTCCCCACAAAGAGCCTGCAACCACTTCTAGAGGCTGGGCCCGAGCGCTGGGCGCCTTGCAGGCTTTATCTGAACTCCTCTGTTCCTGGTAACTGCCAGCACCACTGTAGATCACCTCTGCAAAACTGAACTCATGCCCTCCCAGGCTTCAGACCAAAATCGAACCGGACTTGGAAAAATGAGGTCTGTTTTCATGTTCCCTGCACTTGGATTGTTTAGTTCTCACAGTTACTGAACAGTCTGTTTGCGAGTGACATGCCACAGCCCCTAAAGGGGAGAGTAAAATCGTCCTGGACCCAGTGTGGTTTAGAATAGCAGCATGCCCCAGGAGGCTTCAGGACAGAGGCCTCAGTGGCTGAAATGAAAGAAGCGTCAGGGAGCAGAGACCTTGGGAATCCAGGTTCCACCTCCCAGGCTAAACTTTGAAGCTCTGAGGCTGGTCCTTGGTTATGGGATGACACACCTATTTGGGTTGTTACGGGAGATGGCATTTGGTTCTAGCTTCAAGCAGGGCAAGGACACGATCTGAAGAGTAGTCTCCAATGTCAGAAAATGATTAAAAAGCAAACAACAACAACAACAACAAAAAACCCTCCACTCCAAAAGCAGCTTTCCAAATGGCTATTTCTTATGCACTCAGTATTCAGGTGTGTCAAATTCTAGGAGCTCAAGGGGTGAGAGGTTCCTCCAAATAACCCGTACCCAGTTCCATGAGGTGCATGTCCAGTGAATACAAACATATTTTCACTCTTACCATCCCAAGCCAGGTATAATCACAGCTAAACATGCTACAAAAATTCAAAAATGCTCTCCGACTATTACTTTAAATTGCACTTCCAAAGGTTTCGCCCTAGCAAGAGGTGAGAATGTGAAGGACTGATTAACCTGGACACATGCCTTGTCTGCTTCACTCACCACATCACTGTAATGATGCTGTCGTTGAGAGAGCCTCTCCACCTCCAATCCTCCCACACCAGCCACTTCCTGCCCCTCGGGGAATTGCATCCTTTAGAATATCCTGATTGATAGCAACTTGACCTCTTCTGAGGATGGACGCGATCTGGGGAAGCAACCAAGTCTGGAGAGCAGGAAAGCTGAATCTAGCTTGCTGATACCATCTGAGCTGAAGAGCAAGTTATGTCTCTATAAAGAATGAGGTTGTTCTGAAAGCCATTCCTAGGGGCCTCTGGGTGGCTCAGTCATTAAGCATCTGCCTTTGGTGTAGGTCATGATCCCAGGGCCTGGACTGAGCCCTGCATCGGGTTCCCTGCTTGGCCAGAAGCCTGCTTCTCCCTTTCCCACTCCCTCTGCTTGTGTTCCCTCTCTTGCTGTGTCTCTGTCAAATAAATAAATAAAACCTTAAAAAAAAAAAAAAGAAAAGCCATTCCTAAAGGGAAGTGGCAATGTCTTCAGCCAAGACTTAGTCATCAGAAAACGTGTGCTTCCCAAAACCAGCATAAATCCTGCTAGGGTTTATGTTTTTGAATCTCTTATTACTCGTAGTTGTCAGTCATCCACTACACGTTCTTCTGGATTATACCTATGTTTATTTAGTAGGTTAACTGTTCCTTAGCAAATTTAAAAGCTTTTCTAATTTTGCATAAAATTTGATTGTCCTAAGTTTTTTTCCCCTTACCTGCTCAGAAATAACGGGGGTGCTCTGAAAAGCCAAGGCCACAGTTGCCCATGGGTTTGGCAAAAGCCAGGTGAGAGCAGCAGGCGGCCACCACGAATAGCTCTGAACGGGGACGGGTTTGCTTGTGTGGGTTCCATCCCACAGGTACTGAGTCAGAGAGTGGCCTCAGGCCCACTACCCCCACTCCTAGCCCACTTTTACAATGAAGTGATTAAGCCATTCTGTCGCCTAAGCAGGTGAAGACAAATGGATAAGGGACAAGTTTTCATCTCCCCTCTAGAAGCTGGTTTGGATCAAACCATAAAGAAGTGGACGAGGGCAAGAACAAGTTAGGGTGATCTTAAGCCAGGTGGGCTGGACAGACCACCACTCTGTGCTCTGCCTCACGCCCCACCCCCAACCCCGCTGGCCCTGAGGAAAGCTCTAGAAATGGCCCCCTTCATCAGGCAGCAACCGTTGGGTGAAAGGAACTTTAGTTAATGGCTGGCCCGACTCTCTGTTAGGAAACCAAAGCCTAGAGGTTACCGGGCAAGGTGGCAAACTAGTCAGTAGCAGGGCTGGGACGAGGGTTCTTTTCACTAGCCAGCGTCTCATAAAGAAGTCCTGGCCAACTGCCATACATGAGTGAAGAGAGAACACGATTTTGTGCAGTCTGTGGGCAGATCGGCGAAGGGGCCTCTGTGACTCGGGACTACCTCGCAGAGGGCAGCATCGAGCCTCCCAGTAATGACCTCTGAGGGAGGAGAAGGAAAAGAGGAGTACAGATGAATTTATTAGTTAAATACTGATTTTACAGCCATTCCACCTTAAGACAATGTTAACAGGTTTGTGGGTTAGGAAGGTACACGAGGGTGGCCTTCACGGAAGAAAGCGACGTAAATGATGATTAAAACAGAATCTTGGTTTAAAAATATTCTCTGCTACAGCCAGGAGGATTTGGGGGTTGGGAGCTGGGCCTCTGGGGGGAGAATGTAGGAAGACCACAGTCAGCTATAGCTCTGCTGCTGAGGAGGCCCAGCAGAGAGGAGTCTCTGTGAGCCCCAGCACCACGGGCAGGAACAGCAACATGGACAGAAGAAGGCCAATTCCAGAAGAGCACAGGGCCGGAGGCTCCCTCAGGGCCCACCCTCGGTGTCTTCTCTGTCATCGTCTTTCCATCTGAGTTCGGTTTTGTTGTGTTTCCTTTGATGTTGCAACATCCCGAGCTGTTTGATTCCCGGACAAGAGACTCAGACTTCCTGCTGAGGAAAGGAAGTGGGTGCTGGAGCTCCACACCCCTTGGATGAACTTGGCCTGCTGTCTGACCAAGAGGCACATCTCCACAGAACAAGAGCGGCACTGGCGAAATCCAAGTACAAGAGAGCCAGAATCCATGGAAAGCCTCTGCCCGGCCCAGGGGCTGGCCCCAGCCCCAGGGAGACGGTGTCTACCAGACATGCTCTCCGGAAGGATCTCAAGTCTTAGATGAGTGTTTGTCAAACTTGCTTTAGCAGCAGAACCTTTTTGTACTTCCTCAGACCCTGACTGTGGGTGACAGGGAAGAAGGATTTGGGGCACAGCTGAGGGGGAGGCTGCTGTGGCTAGACTGCCGAGCTCCTGTTTCGCAGAGCGAGACACCTGTTCGAGCTGAATCACTCAGCAATGGAGGGATTTTTATTTTCAGAGGCCTTGGGGGGTGAGGAGAAGGGACTGGAGGTTTGAGCCGAGAGCCAGGGAAAGGAACTTGGGAGAGGTGAAGTTGCCAAGGTGTGATTCGGCCAAGGCACACCTTGCAGTGGGTGAAGCAGCCCTCTCCTCTGTGTCCCCATGAAGCATTCAGTGGCATCGGAGCCACACCTGAGGCTTCCTGGGTCAAGATTTGGTACTGAGGAATGCAGGGGTGTGCCAAGCCTCAAGGGGGAGTGCTGGACAGAGGCAGCAGCAGCCTGGGGCTTGTTGTATCCACACACATGTCAAACAGGTGCCCTGGTTCAGGCTGGACCAGAGGTCCCAGCGCCTAGCCCCCTCCACCAACCCTCAGAACCCCAGTGCTGGGAACACCATGGAAAAACCACCATCTCCAGCCACGGTGGTGAAAGGGCAGGGCAAAAGGACATCGAGTCCCCTACGGGGGAGGGGTGGGCTGGAAAACAACAGAGAAGTCTCTTAGTCCACAGAAGGGGCTTAAATGTGCTCATGGTAAAGGGTGGGTTCTTCCAGGTCAGAGTCTGGGCTCTTCCCAGGAGTCCACCCTTGAAAGGCATCTGATATAATCCAACACCCACTTCCCCTAACCAATCTGTCAATTTCAAGTTTCTTCCCAGTTGTTCTTCTGGAGTCATTCTCCAACAGAACGGGCTGGCTCCTGGGGCCCCAGAGCCTCATCTCTGCCATCCTCCAAGTCCCAAGTCCATGCAGGAATCTGAGGAGGGAAGGAGGTGACATTATGCAGTGATTATGTCCCCATGACTGTCAGCCAAGGCCAGACTGTTCCAAGGGTCCTGCTTGGAGCTGGGCTGCGGTGACTGGCTGACAGAAGATGCGTAGCCTTGTGGGGAGAGCTTCAGGGCCGAGAGGACCGGGTGGATGGAGGGCCCGTGGCTGGACATCGCACTGACTGAGAACGTCTGTAAGCAAAAAGCATAAGATGAGCTCAATGGGATCATTCCTCAGGACTCAGGATGGGGAGGGTTTGGGCTGGGGAGGGGAGCCCCATGACACAGATGTCCCCAGGCTGGCTCCCCCGCCAGGAAAGGGATGAGGGGAGAGGACCCGAGGACAAGGTCAGGATAAGAAACCAAGCAGCACGTGTCTCGTTTTTCCAAAGCCCTGTGCCATGGGATGTGAAGGGTCTGTGTGATTCATTTGCTGCTTCTGAGCACTGGGACCCAGTAGAGGTGTGGATATTGTGGTTTCTCAGAAGTCTCTGATAGTTACAGGAGACATTTTCCATGGTTTTATCACCATCGGATCTCCATACCCAGAAGGGGCTCCTGGCTCTCCTGGTTCTATGAGACCAGCTCCTTTACCTTGACAGTAAAAAGCTTTTTAGGATATAGCCTCCCTCAAGTGCACGTAGAGAACAGATCAGGACTAATAGGAAACAGTGACCAAGTGTGGGACTATCCTCATCCCAAACAGGGGAACCAAAGAGGGAAGGGGTTGGGGAGTAGGAATGCCATCATATTCGAAAGAGGGAAATGACAGTATTGCTGACCCATCTTCAGGACACACATTTGAGGCCGGAGCTGTAGCTGACCCTCATTAAATGGCACCCTGCCCACGACCTCCACACCAACCCTCCGTGCCCACCCACCCTGCCCGTTGTAGTTTCCACACCTTTGCCCATGCCAGGAGGGTCATCTTCCTTCCTCTCCCCCTGTTAAAATCTATCCATCCTGAGGCCCCTGGGTGGCTCAGTCATTAAGCATCTGCCTTCCACTCAGGTTATGATCCCAGAGTCCTGGGATCGAGTCCCGGCATCGGCATTGGGATTCCTGCTCAGTGGAGAGTCTGCTTCTCCCTCTGCCCCTCCCCCAGACTTGTGCTCTCTCTTGCGCTTGTTCTCGCTCTCTCAAATAAATAAATAAAATCTTAAAAAAACATCTATCCATCCTTCAAGGTGAAGGCCAAACCACCTCTCACTTAGGAGACAGCCTGCCCAGAAAGCCCATGTGCCACCTTACACAGCCCGCTACAGTCATATGGCCATCCCTCAAGGCACACAGCCTGACTCAGGTTGTGGGTTGTATCCCAATGTGTCCCTTCGCATTCCCTGTATCCAAAGGTCCCAGCATGGAGGAGCTACTCAACATTTGTGCGTCATAGCTGTGTGCCCAAATCATCCTAACTTGACCAGATGTGTTAAAATAGACCCTCATAAAAAAAAATAAAAAATTAAAAAAAAATAATAGACCCTCATGCAGACAACCCCTAGCCTCAGTGGGGCCCCAAGGCCACCAAGCAGCTCCTGCTGCCACCTGCTGGGGCCCAGCTACAGCTCCCGTGTTCCAGTGCTGACCCAGACACCTGGTCCTTGGCGGTGTACCACTGTCCCACCTGCGGTCCTATCCCCCCGCCTGGGGAAGGGGGTACCTGGGACATGGAGCTGCTGTGCCCGTAGTGGGACGACAGCCCGGGCTCTGTCTTGATGGGACGCATCTCTTCGCTGCTGCTGGTGGCTGCGTTGCTGGAGTTGCTGGAGGCGCTGCTGGCGGGAGGAAGGCTCTCACCACCCGAGGGACCTAGAATAAGGCCGAGTCAGGACACCCAGACCAGGGGCAGAGGCAAACGGATGGCAGTCCTTGGAGACAGCCAGGGTAGGTCCATGCTAATGGCGTTATTTATAGCTGCCAGGGAGGGAGGCAGGGTCCTTCATGAGTGCTGGGCAGCGGTTGTCAAATGGGACCCATGAAAATACCAGAATGTCAAGGGAACTTTCTCAAGGGACAGGCACACCACCCTGGATTCCAAACCCTTGAGACCACATTTGTCTCAGGATTCAAAAGTGTCTGGTATTAAAATCCATAACTGTATGTTCTATATGTTACATTTTATATGTTATATATGTTATATTCTATAACATAACTGTATGTTATAGAATGCTTCCAGTGGTGCCGGAGGCAACATCCCTTAATGAAATACATTCACGGTTCTGCAGCAAAAGATGTGAATCTCCACACATGAGATAAATAAAGGCAATAAATAGTGGAATCTGTTCACATGAGGTTTTGCTGCCTAACCTGGCTCCCTGGATCTGGTATTTCGAAGATGGGGCTGTTCCCCTGAACTAAATGATTGCTCTCCCTGTCCCTGCGGCATATAAGGTGATGACGTTCCCCAGGACATGGTGCTGTACTTCTACGACAGTACGGATACAGGCAGAGAGGCAGAGGGCCACTGGGGTGAGACATGGAAAATTCTAGTGAGACTTACTGCCCGAAGGGGTAAGTGCTGTGGAATTTGGGAAAGGAGAACTTTGGCTATGGTCTCAGCAGTGGAAAGGGGAAATCTATCTGTTTGTCATGCCTTAGATTAAAAGATAAAGTTCCCATCGGATCAGCTGATTTACTTTCTATGCAGTATTTTACTTTCTATGGCAGTATTTACTGATTTACTTTTCTATGCAGATTTACTTTCTATGGCAGTATTTCCCATGAAAACTTTAATTGGGTAGCAGTGTTGAAGAGGGAGCACTCTTGATAGAAACATGAGTCGTCCTCACTCTTCACCTAGAAACTGAGATGGTAAAGTGGTACCTGCGACAGAATATGGACCCAGAAGTGTAAAAACTTGGGGTTTAATTCCAGGTCTACCCACGCACAAATGTGTGACTCTAGCTAAGTTACTAACCTCTCTGCGCCTCAGTTTGCTCAGGAGTAAAATGGGGATAATGAGTCATATGGGGAACTTTAAGGACCAATGAACTACTAATGGTGAAACAGCTTTCTAAAATGCTAGGTACTGCATGATGTTAACTGTGCATTGGCTTACAAATCAAGGTTTACTAATGGGGTCCTGTTTTCCTAGATCCCAGTTATCTCAAGGAGAACATAAAGGAACCAAGCTCTTGAATGGCCAGCTGCAGCACAGAAGATGGAGCGAAAAGTAGTGTTCTTTTCTGTTTCTGGCCCCCAACTGGTCCAGCTGGACCACTAGTGCCTTTGCAACTGGCAGTCATCACGCACCTTGAATTGAGCCTGCTTTAAAAGCACCCCAGATGTTGCATGGTGATGCTACTTCTCCCTGAGTTATCATTCTGTCCTGAATAGTGGGGGCTGCACAATGCTCTCATGCCTCCCTAGCCTGGGCTGGCCCACCCAGCCAAGAAAACCTGGTTTTCACATACTCCGGGGGCTACGGAGTTAGTCATACAATTACACATAATTCTTTTCCTCACCTGCCGGTGTCTTAGATTTATTAAGATTCTTGGGCTTCCGTTTTCTGGTCTGAATCCCCTCTTTCCGCATTGCAAGAGGCCTTGGGACCTAGAGGGTTACAAGTCAATATATATGGTTTTCCACTTATACATGATCTGCTACAGTATTTAAACATGCACACACACTATGAGAAGGCAACATCTAAGCAATTCCTCTACCAACCTTGGGGCTGGGAATAGGTAAGTCAGCCCCCGGCACACCTGGAGAAAGGAATCAAATATGTACTGAGCTCCTATACTATGTGCTGTGTTCCACTCACCTAGAGAAATAGAGGCGTAAAGATACCATTCCTTCCCTCCAGAGTTTCAGTTGACTGGGAAAGACAGACAAGCAGGAAACAACCAAACTCATAGGTGGTGTGGGAGAATGGAGAAGAAACACTAAACTGTGTTCCCAGCTGGGGAGGAGGGGAAGTGGTACATGACCATATTAATGAAGGCTTCACTCAGGAGGTGATGCCTAAGTTGTGAGAGGTCGGCAAGTAGACAAGGGGCAGGCATTTCAGGCAGCAGGAACAGTTTCTGCAAAAACCTTTAGTTTATCAGCAAAATCAGGACACAATGAAAAGGACAAGGGGGGTGCTATTAATAATTATGCCGAGAAAATAGGCAGACACTGGGCCAGCCCCCGTGAATTGAGAGTTCAAGTCACTCTACTTAGAGCAGTTCAGCACTGCATTAAGTCTGGTTGGAGCCAAATGTGGTCTTTCCGTGGGGAGCAACAAGAGATCATGTTGGGGAGACTGCCCTGTGGCCAGGTCCTGAGATAAACTGTCCATGGACAACACTTTTATTGCACTGACTTCTCATAAACAAGCAGTGACTGTCAAGTGTCATGCTCTTGAACCACGCACAGGTGCCTAGACAACAGTCTGGGGAAGAGAATTGTTAGATCATCTTTCAAGTATTTTTAAATAGCATGCCTTCCCCATATTTGGTTTCTTAGGCCAGGTCAACCAAATCTTTTAACTCCTGGTCTGTGCTTGTCTCCTGGATGGGACTCATAAAGGCTATGCCTGAAATACTGAATGAAAAGTAATTACCCACTTCAGAGATTAAACATGGAATGGTTAAGGGGTGCCTGGGTGGCTCAGTGGGTTAAAGCCTCTGCCTTCGGCTCAGGTCATGATCCCAGGGTCCTGGGATGGAGCTCCACATCGGGCTCTCTGCTCAGCAGGGAGTCTGCTTTCTCCTCTCTCTCTCTGCCTGCCTCTCTTCCTACTTGTGATCTCTGTCAAATAAATAAATAAAACCTTAAAAAAAAATGGAATGGTTAAGAGAATTACTGCCGGTTAGGTGAACCTGAACCTGCCTCCTGGTCAACTGAGAGCTGGATCCAACAGTATTCCCACCTTTAGAGGAAAGTGTCCTCTCTTCTCTCTAGCCCCCCACCCTGACTTTGGCCCACTTGAAGCCCATCCTGACCTCAGAAGAATATAGCCCTCATGTTTATCCCCACCAACCTCAATACTTTTTTAAAAAATTGTGTAAAATACACATAACATAAAATCTATCATCTCAACCCTTTCTAGTAGTGTTAAGGATATTCACAATGTCATACAACCATCACCACTGTCTCTCTCCAGATCATTTCTCATCTTGAAAACTGAAACTCTGTCCTCATTAAACACAAACTTGCTATTTCCCCGTCTGCCAGCCCCTGGCAGCCCTTATTCTACTTTCTGTCTCTATGAGTTTGATTAGTCTGGGTACCTCGTGGAAGTAGAATCACATGAAACTTGTCCGTTTGTGACTGACTTCTTTCACTTAGCATGATGACTTCAAGGTTCATCCACCTGGTACTGTGTATCCGGACATATGTCCCTTTAAAGGCTGACTGGTAATCCATTGCATGGACAGACCACATTGTGCTTACCCAACTGTGGACACTTGGGTTGCTTTCACCTTTGGCTATTGTGAATAATGCTACTGTGGACATGAGGACATGCATAGCTGTTCAAGGCTCTGCTTTCCATTCTTTTTGGATCTATACCCAGAAGTGGGATTGCAGGGTCATATGCTAATTCTATTTTTTAATTTTTTAAGGACAAAATCTTTTTAATACCTGCATAATATTCCTTTCCCCATTTCTTCTACCATTCCCCTATTGAAGAACATGAGTTTCTTCAACCATTTCCCTACTGAAGGTTTTTTCCCTCCATTCTCTCTATCACAGTGACTCAACAAACATCCTTGATAAACTTTTCTGCAGAAAGAAGTATATTTTCTTATGATTGGTCTTAACTATATTTTGGCTATTTTTTTCTTTCTCACTAACAAGAAAACATGGTACACATCTCATGATGAGCACTGAATAACGTACAGAATTGTTGGATCACTGGGGCACCTGGGTGGTGCAGTGGGTTAAGTGTCTGACTCTTGGTTTTGGCTCAAGTCATGACCTCAGGGTTGTGAGATTGAGCCCTGTGTTGGCGCAGGCTCCCTGCCCAGCACAGGGTCTGCTTTAATACTCTCTCCCTTTCCCTCTACCCCTCCTCTCCCTCAAATAAACTAAAAAAAACCCAAACCTGTTGAATCACTATACTGCACACCTGAAACTAAAATAGTACCATATGTTAACTACACTGGAATTAAAACTAAAAAACTAATTTAAAAAAAGAAAGAAAACTAATTAAAAAAAAAGAAAGAAAACATCCCTCCGTTATCAATCCTGTCCTATGGGGCAACTGGAGGACCGGCCTCTTATGTTTCTTACACTTGAAAACATCTGCCAACATGTACGCACACATACAGATCTACACATGTATGTACATGTGTGCACATCCATGCATCCATCTGTATCTGTCTGTGTTTAACACACCCACACCCCCATAGTATGGGAGCATAGTATGTATATTACTTTGCAGTATGCTTTTTTGTTACTCCAAGTCAAGATACATGGCTCTAATTTGGTATTTCTTTAAATTTCTGTACAATATTCCCCAACATAGTATTGCCGCAATCTAATCAACCATTCCTTTATGAGGCTTTAAGATGGTTTCTAGATTTTGCCAGTACAAATACTGCAGCAGTCAACAGTTCAAACATCATTACATACTGATTCTTTTATTGTTTTACAGGCCAGTTTCCCAAAGGCAGAGCTGCTGGTCAAAAGATACATGTGTTTTTTATCCTTAATAAGTACTGCCAGGAACACCTGGGTGGCTCAGTTCATGGGTATCAGACTCCTGATTTCTGCTCAGGTCATGATCTCAGGGTCCTGGGATCAAGCACCACATTGGGCTCCTTGCTCAGCAGGAGAGTCTGCTTCTCCCTCTCCCTCTGTCTGCCACTCCCCCTGCTTAAGTGTTCTCTGTCTGTGTGTGTATGTGTGTGTGTGTGTGTGTCAAATAAGCAAAATCTTAAAAAAAAAAGTTACTTTGAGGGAAATTTCCCCATGAACACTTGCAGTAAGAGTCACATGCCAATCAATTCCATAAGAGAGCAATCCTCCAAATCTACACCAGCCTTTGACCACGCTGGCTCCAGAGCTCGGACTCCCAGCTTCTAGGAATGTGGGAGTAAATATCTGTTGTATACAGGCCACTGGGTCTGCGGTGCTTTATAGCAGCCCACACGGTCCAAGACAGCCTGTAAGTTTCCTTCCAAATCTCAGTGTCTTGGCAGAGAGGGCAACAATGACGTCATGTCTGCAAGTGGGAGGACCAGTGAGAGCTAGGGGATGGGACCCCTGGTGCAGCTGGGGGGCGGGGGCAGGGTGGGCTACTCACGCCGTGGAGCTTCATGTAGAGGCCGCAGGCATTGCACACCGGCTCACCCTCGGCGTTGCGGCGCCACAGCGTGGTGGTGGTGGTCTGGCAGTTGGCACAGGACAGGCCCACCCGGCGGGAAGCCGACTGCAACAGAGAAGCAGACCCTTCATGTCCAAGTGGAAGGCCCGCTGCTGCTTTTACGTCAGGGGGAGCCCCAAGGGGCTGTCCCGCCCTGAGTGGGTGGCGAGGTCATCAAGCAGAGCCCTGAAGAACCTCCGAGCAGCTGAAGGATCAGTTTCTCCCCTCACGTTAGCTCCTCCTGGCTGGGAGTGGGGCAGAACAGGGACTTCAGCGGCAGGAGGACAGTGAATTCTAACCCTCACTGACATTAGTGGCATATCAGTCATTCCTCAGGCAGGGCCCTGAGGCAGAAAAGCTTTCCTCAAAAGTAGAATAAATGTGAGGAAGAATTACTGCATTCAAGTGTCATCAGGGGCTGGATGGGCCTTGGGACCCCAAGAAAGTTAACCATCAGGGCTTAACCCCTCTGTTCCTCCCTCCCTAATATACATGAAGCCTAGCTTGTGTTGGCCCAAATCAAATTATACTAGAAAAGACCACAGAGCCAAGAACCAAAAACCCCATTACAAACCTTCCCAGCCGTAGGGCCCAGCACACCCTGCTTAATCTCCCCCTGTGCTTTGGGTTTTATTAACTCCTCAGCTGAAAACAGGGTAAGGAAGAGTTCCCCTTCCTTGTGGGGTTGATGTGAAAACAGGAGATGTCCAAGGCAAGGCTGGACTGGGAACCAGGAAGCCCGGACTCTGGTTCCAGATGGGAGACTCGGTATTCCTGTGACCGTGGGCGAGGCTGTTGGCTGTGCTGAGCCTCACTTTTCACTTCTGCATAACAAAGGGCTTAAACTAGACGGTCTGGAACATCCTAGCTGCTGGAGCTAACTCTAAAGATATCAGAAATTACTGCGTTGCCACCCACCCACACCTTCTTTTTTAAAGATGACTTGAGGGGCACCTGGGGGGCTCAGTCGGTTAAGTTTCTGCCTATGGCTCAGGTCACGATCCCGGAATCCCAAGATCAAGCCCTGCCTTGTGGGGCTCCCTGCTCAGCGGGGTGTCTGCTCCTCCCTCTCCCTCTGCCCCTCCCCCTGCTTGTGCTCAATCTCTCTCAAATAAATAAATAAAATCTTTTGTAAAAACTTATGTCCAGGGGCGCCTGGGTGGCTCAGTGGGTTAAGCCGCTGCCTTCGGCTCAGGTCATGAGGGGCCCTGGGATCGAGTCCCGCATTGGGCTCTCTGCTCAGCAGGGAGCCTGCTTCCTCCTTCTCTCTGCCTGCCTCTCTGCCTACTTGTGATCTCTCTTTGTCAAATAAATAAATAAAATCTTTAAACAAACAAACAAACAAACTTAAGTCCAAAGTTCAGACCCTGGGAATTTCCCACCAAGCGTGAGCCCCGACGCCAGGTGCCAAGAGAGGGAATGACTAGGGGACTTGAGCCTAGTTGGGGTCCGTGCTTACCAGCCGGCGCTGGGGCTTGATCAGGGGCCGGTTGATGCCATTCATCTTGTGGTAGAGGCCGCAGGCGTTGCAGAGGTAATGCCCCGTCCCGTCGCGCCTCCAGAGCGGGGTGGACATGGCCCCACAGTTGACACACTCCCTGCCTTCCGAGAAGTCATCAAACATATCTACTGGGTGGAAAAGAAGATGGAGGATTAATTCTTTCTGTTTGTGCCCAGAAAACTTAACATCGGAGAATCCAGAGGCCGAGGACATGATGCCCTCTCCTTGCAAGGAGTACAAGGAGGATCAGGTTGGGGGGGAGCTCCATTTTCTGGGCTCGGACCTCAAGCACTGGAGGCTCAGCTCACAGGACTGTCAGGGGAAGTAGACAGTTGTACTCTGGGCATCGCAGGCAGTCGCAGCAAGGCTCTCCCTGGTCACGAGGAAAGGAAGACTCGGCCAGCGACCACCAGCAGCCTGCATTTTTGTCCCTCTCTCTCCTTCAGAGCCCCTAGCCCTGAGGTTCTCACCCAACGCTGAATTCCACCCAGAACTTCTCCTCTCTTTTTTCCCTTCAAAATTCAGATTCCTTTTCGCTTTCAATAAAAATATTTTATTTTAATTATTAAAAAACAAACAAACAAAAGATTTGCTCCATAAAATTTAGAAATTAAAATGTGCAAAGAAAATACAAATGGGGCTGCCTGGGTGGCTCAGGCATGAAGCCTCTGCCTTGGGCTCAGGTCATGATCCCAGGGTCCTGGGATCAAGCCCCGCATCAGACTCTCTGCTCAGCGGGAAGGCTGCTTCTCCCTCTCCCTTTCCCCCTGCTTGTGTTCCCTCTCTTGCTGTGTTTCTCTCTGTCAAATAAAAAAAAAAAAAAAAAGAAAATATAAATGATATGTAATCCTCTGATTCCAAGATCACCAGTGTTATTAACCTTTTGTTCTATTCTAACCTTTGCAATACTTCATGTCTTGACACATACTTTGCCTAGTTGAGGTCAAACTACATAATTTTGAGCCTATTTATTTCACATGATACCAAGGTATTTTTCCCAAATTAGAAATTTTTCATCAACTCATTTCAGCATAGTACAGAATCCCATCATACCAATGTGCCATCCTTCGTTATGATTAAACTTTTATTTAATCTCTACCCAGTTTCTGCTCATTTTTGTGTACAATTCTTAGCATTTCTGCCTATTCTTTAGTAATTCTACTCCTAGGGGAGTCTCCTAAGGAATTAACCAAAGGGACTACATTTTTGGAAAGTTTTCAAAATTTTCAAACTGCCCTGCAAAAAAGGCTGTGATTCATTTTCACTCATTTTTGTCATTTCAGTGCATCTGTATAATACGCTGTATCAGAGTTTGACAGATTTTCCTGCTTCTTGGTCCATAAAATATAGGTCCATATTGCAAGCAACAGTGACTTAGGGTCATTCACTTCCTTGGGCACACTGCCACCACTCTCAGTCTCCTACACTCACTCACCCCCCCAACTCTATTGTCCAGGTCTACTGAGTTTTACAATTGACAAATTTCACTCATGCCCATTGCAGTTTCCCTGCTGAGATAGGCTGGGCCAGGTTTCTTATTCCGTATGATCTGTACAAAGCCTGGCTCAGAAGTTCCAGAAATCTCCCTGACTCCATATACACCGCTTCCTATTTTGAAGAATATTTTATATTCCACCCATATTTTCTGTCCCTAAATGCAGCTACCCTGGAATTTGGACCGTTCTTGTCCTACTACCAGAGGCAAGAGTGGATTCCTCTCTCACAACAGGGCGGGGGATACTTGGAGAGGAGGGGTTTTAAGAGCTCTCCCTCCACCAGGACCTAGCACTGGATTTTAAGGTCACACATTCTCCTAGTACTGTGGCCCAGTTACTTGCTGTAAGGGAACGTGGGCTGAAGAAGAGGATGGTGGGGGGCCCTCCCTCAACTCTGGGTACACAAACAGTCATTTGCACCTGCAAACAAGTAGCTGTGTGTCTACACCGAGTCAACAATGTGCAGGTGTGAGGGGCTATTTGTTCAGGCCAGGGAGCTGAGCACACACCGGTCACAAGAGAGGCTATTTTTGCACCTGGGTCACACTGAGAACCCTCCAGCAAGGTCACCTACTTTCAGAGCCGCATACAAAACAACAAGTCCCGTCCGAGTTTGCTGCTCTGAGCTAGGGTGAGGCAAGGAATGAGCCCGCACACCACCCTCGCCACCATCATAGCCACCTCCACCTCCAAACCCGCAAGTGCTGCCCTTGCCAGGAGCCAGTCAACCCTGTTCACCGGGAGTTCACAGAAGGACCTTAGAGCAAGGAGAGGCACTTACTTGCAAGGTCGTCCTTTGGATGGGTGTTTGTAATGAACACTAGATGGCACTCCAGCCTCAAAATTGAACCAATACATGGTCTTCCAGCCTAAATCTTGCTTGGGGATGGAGGACTGTTGCTAATGCAACCCTCCTGTTCCGTTGGGTTTTTGTTTGTTTGTTTGGTTGGTTGGTTGGTTGGTTGGTTGGTTTTGTTTCTGGTTTTTTTTTTTTTAATTATGGAAAGGTTTAAACACACTCAAAAGTGGACAGGATGAACTCTTATTTAATCATCATCCAGTCTCCAACAATTTGTGGCCAGTCTTTTCCCATGGATCTCTCCACCCTCTTTCCTCCATCCTGAATAACTGAAGGAAACCCCAGACGCTCTACCATTTCATTCATAAATATTCCAGTATGTAGGTCTCACAGATAAAGAATCACACTCTCCTCCTCTTAAAGATAGCAAACCAGGGGTTGCTGGGTGGCTCAGCCGGTCACGCATCTGCCTCTTGGGGTCCTGGAATCAAGCCCCGCATTGGGCTCCCTGCTCAGTGGGGAGTCTGCTTCTCCCTCTGCCCCTCCTCCCTGTTCATGCTCTCTCTTAAGTCTCAAATAAATTAATAAAACCTTTTTGAAAATACCTTTAAAAAAGAGAGAGAGACAAATCAGCTTCTTTCCCATGTTCTGGTTTATCTCAAGAAGACCCTAGAGACAAAAACCTCATAATCTGGTCCTCTTTTGGAGGGGAGAGCTCCTCTTCTCTTCACACTTCTGGTTTTATATGCAGGGGCAAAATCTCATCGAAGAAGCCTTCCTGGCAATTACAGGTTTCTCTGCTACTCACTGGCCTTATTGAAACCCCGACACAAAGGTTTGCCTTAGAAACTCCTTCACACTTGCCTCACAGAATAGGTTACATTCAAGGCAATTATTTTACTGGCCAGGAAAAGGCCCTGGAGGTTGGCAAATATGTATTTGTCACTAACAAATATTTACTGAGCATCTGCTATTTAAGCACTCTGATAGATGTCCCAAAAGCTAAGAGGGAAACTTATTCTCAGAAAGCTAATAACCGAGTTTGGCAAATTGGGCCAAAATACCAATAATGAGTTAATAATAAGGCTCAACTCATTTTCAGAACCCACCTTAACCAAGCTGGGATTTGTATGGCAGATGTTTCTTGTCTAGGGTGGGAAGTGCAGAAGTCAGACCCATATTAAAGGGTCTGCTGTGAATGACAGTAGCCAAAGGAAAAAATGGGATAGGAGGTCAAGGCCATGGTTCCTCAAGGCACCCTGTCAGATGTACCCAGTCTCTCTACAGTCAACTACCCCTCCAAATCTACAGAAGTTTCCATGTTTTCTATCAGAAAGGCTTGCCATCCAACCTACTCAACAACATGTTACAGAAGTTTAAATGATTATTACGAAGACAGGGTAACAATCAAGGAAAATGTTTAGCCCTCACCTTAAATGAAAAGGGCAACGCATAAACTGCTAGGCCCACCCTGATAGCAGCTAAGGCCCCCAGGGAGGAGGGGGTTTTTGGTAGACTAGCTATTATAAAGTGGTCTTTTCTTTCTTAAAAATGCCATTCTGGAATGCCATAGTTGCCTCTTTAAAAAAAAAAAAATCTGATAAAAAATTAAAACAAAAACAAAGACTTTTGATCACCTTAAGCAGCTCCCAGTCCGCTATGGGGGGACTATTTTCCTCTTTTGCATCACACACATACACCCCTACCCTGGACAGAAGAAAGGGAAGTACAAACCCTGCTGCTTAGCAGCCAGGCTGCCAGAAGTGGGAGTGAGCCCCAGTGGCAGGAACATCCCCCGGTGTGAACCCTGGTAACCATCATCTCTTATGCCTTCATTAGAAACATGCTGGGTGGAGCTTCCCAAAGGGCAAGTGGGCAGGGGCCCCAAACAAGTTTCTCTGCCTGATTTCTAAGGGTGCAGCTGTGACCTTCACTTATGAAAGCCCTACCTCTCCAGTGCTGGGCATCATAGGAATGGGTCCAGCCACTTAGAAGGCAGTGGGAACCCGACTCTCTCGGAAATGGGTCAGCATTACCCCATCTCCGAGGACAGACTTGTAATAATAGTTGTAAAGTACTTTGCAAATAAGAGGAAAAACTCGCAACAATGGCTGTAAAGTGCTTTGTAAACACCAAATGAGATAACAGTGATGGATTATTGTTAGGTTTGGAGGGGTGGAGAGGGAGTTGGAAGACCCAGGACAAATCTTGGTGCTGGATTTTTGCAGGGCGAGGGGATAGATAAAAGAGCTAGGAGATTGGGGAATCTGACCTTTCCGCAAAGCAAAGCACAGGGTGGGGGCCTTGCGGGCTCAGAATGTAAATTGTGTACCACTCTCAGACCTGGCCAACTTGGAGACTTGCAGAAGAGAAGGAATGGCAGCACACGGCTGACGGCGTATCCCTGTGAGGCCACAAGGCTGCTGCTCATGGGAAGTTGTAATGTATGACATTTAGCGATCAGACACACAAAGTGAACTGAAAATGGGGATCAAACACCTCACCTCCATCCATGAGCCACTTAGGAAAACACTGTTTTTAAAGAAGGAAGCAAACACAGCCTGATTTCTGAGGCATCCGATTTCGTAGGGACGTTCCTAAGAATTATGGCAGATTACTTCTACCCAAGTGCCTGCAAAGAAAAATGTGGGCCAGGAGGTTGAAGGATCCCACCCCTGACTTCCCCACAGAGAAGTGACGCAATCAAAGGCAAGACTCCGACCTCTCCCCTGACCTGCTCCATCCATCTTGGGGAACCCACCCACAGGCAGGGCTAACAAGCAAGTCAGGGCAGGGGAAGGAGGAGTTCGGCTGCCTCCATTTTGACCTCACACTTTTCAGGTGGGTTCTTCTCTCTCCAGCCTGTCTCTGGGCTCAGACGGAAGACCTGAAGGGCAAAGCATCCCATGCTGGGAATCAAAACTAGCCCCTTTCATAAGGAGGAGTACCCCCAGGCCAGCAAGATCCTGACCCTGACGGTGCCGGGACAATGATGGCTTTGACTCTCCCTGTCCCCTTGCACGCACCCACCCATGTTGGCCCCCCTCCCCATTTTCCTTACCTAAACCTGAGAGTATTTTCTGAGCCTTTGAGACAGTCTTTGAGATGCCAGTCCACTGTTTCTTGCTGTCAGCCTCACCAAAATAAATGCCCTTCTGTTTTACCACCACTCCATCTCTCTGCCTTTGGATTCTGTCTGTGGGGCGTGGCTGGACCTGGTCTGTGCGGGGGGGCCCCAGAGCAAAGGTACAAGAGCACCCCTGCGCCCCGGCTACACTGGGAGAAGGAAAGGAGGATGAGGGAGAGGAGAAAAGGAGGAGAAAGAAGGGAAAGGAGTCAGAGGCCAGGGTCATGCTTAGCAACATCTGCTGGGCACTGCCTGAAAGCTGGATTTGTCTCTCAACCGCTGGACCTTGCCAATGTGAGTGCCAACCCACCGGGTGGGTGCCACAGAGCCCAGCTCTGCTCAGTCATGGAGGTGCCCCTCGGGCCTTCTGTCTTCTGAGGGGCTTGCTCTCACTAGGGAAAGCTGGGTCTCGAGCCGGAGCCCATGTCGAGCCCTCTCCTCCACCTTCACTCTTCATCCTCCTGACACTACCTGACCTCAGGCCCTTCACTATTTCTGTGGGGGCACTGAAGCCCCAACATCTGTCATGTGTCTGCTCTCCTTGCCCCTGCAGCAAGGGCTGGACACAGAGATATATCAGACAAAACTGGGGCAAACATCCCTGCTCCAAGTTGTTTTGGTCTAGCTGGGGATACACAACTCAAAGAATTACATGAAATTTGACAGCAGCAATGGCTCCTGGGGTCCACCACGTACCCCCACTCCTCCACCCTTGGCTGCACACCTTCCACTGCCCAAGACCATGCTACGACCTATCTGGGGAGGGAAGACACATAAACACAATGGAAACTGCCCATGCTCTGGGCAGCTAGCTATTCAAGGCTATGAAACAGAGGCCAGAGGGGATGCAAGGCCTGGGCAGTGAAAGGGGAGGTACCTGCCCAGAGACCTCCCCAGAGCCAAAGGGGCTTCAGGATCAAAGTCCCGAGCCCCACCCACATGTCCCTTGCTGAACCCCAGCCCCATGTCCCATCCAAAGTTCACCAGAGATTGTGCGTGGATTTCCTGACAACCCTGGCTCTGTCCTCAGGCCGGCGCCTGGGGCTGGGGCACAAGGAGCAAACAAATCCTGAGGTTTTTCTGGCAGCCTGAGCCTTTGGTCTTCTGGGCTTTGTCAGGCCTGGCCTGTGACAGGGGCTGCCAAGGAGAAGGCGGACACAGCTCAGGCAGCGTCTGGGCTGGCAAGGATCAGTGCACCTAATCTGAAAGCTCTTGCAGCCACTGAACAGCAGCGGCTCCTGCCAGGCCTGGCCAGAGTGGCCCAGCCCAGAGCCCATGGCCTCTGCTTCCAGGTGCTAAGGGACAAAATGGCAGCGCCTCATGGAGATTATCCATTCCATTCTGACCGCGGTGCCCTGAGATGCAGAACATTTTTAGTATCTTACAATCAAGAAACAGAGAATGATCTATATTGAAACATGGAGCATGCTATATTTCTTAATAGTCACTGAATAATACAACAGACCTTTAAACTTTTCTCCAGGTGAATATTGTCATTGTAATGGAAATAAACTTTAACCTTTACACACACTTGTGCATGCACACACACACATGCATGCACACAAACAAAAAATACTGGCGTTCATCTAGGAGCCCAGCTTCAAGCTTGGAAGGAAAGTTAAAGCATGAGACTCAGGTTTAAAAAAAAAAAACAAAAAACCACCCACAAAGAAGCACAAACATTTTGAGAGGAAGGAAAAAGCGCCAAAACCAAGAAGGGAGGAAGAGAGAAAAAAAAAGAAAGCAAAAGGAGGAAGTAAAAGAACAAATGAGACTGGAAAGAAACATTTACAGCCCCTTGCCAAGAACTGATAGCCCCTAACACGCGAAGAGAACTAACAAATTATAAGGGAACGATGAGACGAAGGCTCCAATCTGTGACTAGAGCCCCATCCCTGAAGGGACTATGGAAAGAGTCAGCCATTTGTCTTTCGTTTCTGTGACCAACTGCCCCTCCCTTGCAGATCTACTAAGCCCCCGATTATCTGTTCCCAGTCTGGTCTACACTCCTAGCAGGGGCAGAGTGGGAACCTGGGCCAGAGAGCAGGCAATGAAGAACGTTAATGTGGTTAACGTGGCTCAGAGAAGATCCTGCTGAATCAACAGCACAGCTAGGATTGCAAACCCACACTCACTGACTGGTCTCTTAACCGTGGGCCCAGAATCCCACGAGCTCCAGCTCCTGACTTCACCATCCTGTTGGGGACACAATTCTTTCCCCCAGCAGCAGTGTCAACATGAACAGTCCAAAAATCGGAATGTGGAAGAAAGTTAAAGGTCACAATATCACATGCTAGCAGCAGGGGCTCAAAAAGTCCAGGACCAGGTGCTCTGTTTTCCCAACTCATCTGATCACAGAAGCATCTGAAGGCACATCTGTTTCAATGCTCTTCAGCACACCAAATTAGGAAATGCTCCCTAGCCTTCATTTTTGTGATTAGATTTTGAGACCTTCAAGAATCCCTATATGTGAGACTAGAATTACAGCATAAAGATTTCCCCACAAAGTGCAGGGTCACTCTCCAGCCCCAGAAGAAATTTCTTGGTGTTGTACTATTTGAAGTTGATCCTCAGTGATGACTGGGTCCTGGGCCTTTGGCATTGTTCAAAATTAAATCCATTCATGACAGAGACTGCCACATTGCTATTGAAAGTTCTATGGTGGGGGCGCCTGGGTGGCTCAGTGGGTTAAAGCCTCTGCCTTTGGCTCCAGCCCTGATCCCAGGGTCCTGGGATCCAGCTCCGCATCAGGCTCTCTGCTCAGCGGGGAGCCTGCTTCCTTCTCTCTCTCTCTCTCTCTCTCTCTCTCTGCCTGCTTGTGATCTCTGTCTGTCAAATAAATAAATAAAATCTTTTTTTAAAAAAAGCTCTATGGTGTTAGGGACTGACATATGACTTCATTTGCCAGATCTGGAAATTAAACCCTCATACACTCCCAGGAGAGGGTCTCCATGGTCCCTTCTCACCGTGATCCATGAGGTGGGATACCATCTTTAAAGGAGCCCAATGAACAAAGCAAAGAAGAGAATACTCAAAGACTGTGTTGTAATTCCTATTTGTAAAACTTTCCCTAATGTTGTTACTTTGTCCTTCTAACACTGTTTTGCCCAGTTGTCTCCTCTGGGCTTCTCTCTCTGGGCTTCACTCTCCCTGCTTCCTGCCCATTGCCATCCAATGGATGAGAAGTCTAGAGTCCTCCCTGTGGGACCTCGGGAAGAGGCCCATGGAGTGTGAGCTAAGACCAGTTAGCGTGCAAGAGCCTGAGTCTCCACAGGCTGCTGTGTCCAGTGGGTACCCAGTCCTGATGCCCGCCCCACACACCAACCCTCTTAAATCTGGAACCACTGGCTTGCCTCTTTTCTGCCAGGTCTGACTAGGATGCCACATCATTCGTCCTCCAGAATGGGACACTTCTGAGGGAGAGGAGCTGTTGTTGGGACAACAAATTTAAAATCAGGATGTGTGGCCCGTCTCAGCAGATTGCTGGCTGTGAGACCATCTCACTTATTCCCTCTGTAGTCCCTGCACTCATTTCCCCCCAGTGTCACCGAGTGACTTATCACTGGGCTGATTTACTGCCTCCCACAAAGGGTGCATGCAGAATGCAAGGAAAGAGGTGTGTAAAATACTCAAAATGCTGGGCTCCCTAGTTGGCTGCTGATATCTCACAGCTCCAAGGGTTCTGGTTTGCTTCAGCTCCCTGGGTCTGGCCTTAGGCTCAGCTCAGCCAAGAGTGGGCTGAGTGGGCATCAGCAATTGAAAACGTCTGCCACTTTTTGAAATCTGGGTCCTGAGCCCAAACTGTACCCTCCCTTCCCTTCTTCATTGGCTATGGCCATCGGTTAGCTCTGAACATCCCCTAATCATTGGTCCCCTTGGGCTGACTCATCTCCATTAAACTCTAAGTCTCCTGGAGGGCAGGTGGCCCAGGGTCTTAAAAACTGGAAGTGATGTTTGGGTGATTTCATGAACATTCAAGGGAAAAAACCAAGGTCCAGAGAAGGTGAGTGACTCACGTGAGATTGAGATTCCAGAACATTCTGTGACCTGATCCTTGCACTCCCCAGCACCACACCACTCTTACGCTGATTCACTCTATCTGCAGCACTGGGCATACAGCAGAAACCAGTGCACATTGACCGATCAGATTTCAAGAAAATCCAGCATCCTGAAGTCTCTAACAAGACAGCAATAATGCTATAAATCTAAGGCTCTGCCTGACAGTCTGGCCGTACTCCTGGACACACGTAATAACTCAACTGAGGTAAATACACAGGGTCAGAGGTTCTCATATGTATATAATGTGTGTCTATATAATTATATAACAGATGGATGGGTAGATACAGAAAAGAACTCCGTGAAACTGTTCTAATAATACCCTGGATCACACCAAAGGCACTCCCCAACAAAAGACAGAGGGAAATGTTTATTTTTAAGATGTTCATGGCACAAAACTGGTAACAACCCCAAGGTCCATGGATAGGGAAGTGAGTAAGAAAACTGAGAGGCAGTAAAAAGAAAAAAAAATAGGAAAATTTGAGTTGATTTTTAAAATGACAATACATAAGATTTTCTCTTCCCATAACACAGTTTAAATTCATTAATGAAGCAATTAATAAATAAGCATCTGTGTATCTAGGGAGGAGCACAGGAGGCACTAGGAACAGCAGGGCAAAGATCCAGAGCCTAGGGGGAAATGGACAGTTAACAATAACACCAAGAGACCACTGAGTGTGTGGTTCCATTTCTACGAAATATCCAGAATGGGCAAATCCACACACAGGACATAGATAGTGGTTGCCAGGGGCAGTGGGGAGAGGGAATGGCAGTAACTGTTACTAGGTACGAGGTTCTCTTTGGACTGTTGAAAATGGTCTACAATTGCTTGGGAGATAAATGCACAACTCTTGAATATACTAAAATCCCCTGCATAGTACACTTTTCATTTTATTTTTTAAGTACGCTCCATGCCCAATATGGGGCTTGAACTCATGACCCCACAATCGAGAGTCCCATGTTCAGGGGTGCGTAGGTGGCTCAGCCATTAAGCATCTGCCCTTGGCTCAGGGCATGATCCTGGGGTCCTGGAATCGAGCCCCACATAGGGCTCCCTGCTCAGCGGGAAACCTGCTTCTCCCTACTCCCTCCCCTGCTTGTGTTCCCTCTCTCCCTGTCTTTCTCTGTTAAATAAATAAATAAAATCCTTTAAAAGAGAGAGAGAGAGGGAGAGAGACAGAGTCGCAGGCTCCACCTACTGAGCCAGGCAGCCCACCCCCCCCAAAGAATACACTTTAAATGAGTGAACTTTACAGAACATAAAGTGCCTAGAAAATGAATAACAAAAATTTAAATTAAATTTTAAAAAAGCATCTCTGCCTAGGAATAGGAGGATTGGAGATGTCTACTTAATGTCTTCAATTTCCTGGGATCCTCTCATTCCAAAGACAAAACGCCTTCTCTATGTTGGGCTCAAGTGCCTCTCCTGGACAGGATCAGCCCCCTCTGGGCTCAAGTGTTCAGTCCGGCACCAGCTATTCATTCCACCCCACAGACGGAAAGAGAAAGGCTCTTTCCAAGGAGGACAAGGAAGTGTGGGGATGTATATAAAGAGCTAATCAAAAGCTGCCTGGCCAACACTGGTCCTGCATCCTCCAGGTTCCTGGGGTGCGTCAATGTCCCTCTCTAGGCCTCCTGCCAACCTGCATCAGTCAGTCATTGAAATGTGCCCTGGGAGTGGGGTTGTAGGGAAACAAGCAGTCCCCGCATTGATGGTGAGTGTGACATAGTATAGCCTGGTTTTGGGGGACAGAGGAAGTAGCAACTGGATAATATCTTAGCAAAAGCATGGGCCAAGTGATCTAGAAACTCCATTTTCAGATGGATATTCATTCCGAATTTATCCTACAGATGCACTTGCATTTGTGTAAAATAGCTCATATATGAGAATATCTATTGTGGGTTTTGTTTTGTTTTGTTTTTGCAATAGCAGAGAATTGGGAAACAACTTATATGTTAATCAACATGGAACTGTTTTACTCAAAGTACACTATGTAGCCATAAAGAATAAAGATCTGTCATGTATTAATATGGAATCTTTTCCAAAATATGCTTTGAAATATGAGAGGCAAGGTACAGAACAGTGCATATGATACCCTCTTACAAAAGAGGAGTCTATACACACACTGTTTGCATATATAATAATACCTGTAGAAGGACAGACAAAAAAACTGATAATGTTGATAATACTTCCCTGATAATACTTTAAGGGGAACCTCCAGGTGGCTTAGGGATGCTTTTATTCTTATATTCTTGTGACTCTTTTGAATACTGAACTATGTTCATTTATTTTCTATTTGCAATAAATAATTCTTTTGTATGTAAAATTGTTAAGTAAATAAATATGCCATAATATCACCACTGTTTCATGAAGCATTATTTTTAATGTAGAGCAGGTTCTATTTAGTCCAGTTTCCATTTTCTGATTTCCCATAAAAGCGGTAGCCTCCCATTTTCCAAGTGGGTTCTCAGTCTCACCACCCACTGTCGTCCCACACTGTGCCCTGGTTCCTGTCTCAGGGGTTCCCCAGACAGTCTTCCACAGGCAGGCTCAGGTTCCAGGCCCCACTGGATCTGGCTTGGCTTCTAAAGCTCAATTATACACATGTACACCACCCATTTAGACCTCGTTCCTTTTATTATAATTAGGAAGACTGAGCAGGGGCTTTGGCCAGACCCTCTCTCAGGGCCATTTGAGTAGACTTAAACCAGGCCAGTCTGGGCCCTGGACTCTGAAACCCCTCTCCGGCTTGTTATACGCTGGCAGGATAAAAAGGAAACACTGAACAAATTGCCAGACGAGCTCCCTCAGGGACCAAGACAATGGGTCTGGAGGGAAAAGGCTTTTCCTTCCAGCCCAGCGGCTGTCAAGAGGAAACAACTTCCCCTTCGCCTCCTGGAATGGCAGCAGCCAGCCAGCCAGCCAGCCAGGGAGATTTATGGAGTTATAATGTGACCTCTTTATTGCTCTGAATGCTAGGGAGGCATTTCAGGGGAGATTTACGCCTTTTAGAAGGGGAGGGGAGCCAAGGTGTAGAAACATATACAGAGGGCTATTTTCCCCTCTGGGGGTTTCTTGAGGATTACTTGATCAAACCAATGTTCAATTTAGTCACCACCACTTTACATCTTCTGCTAATCCACCTAGTTTTCCTACAAGCTTTTTGCATGAAGTGTGGAGTCAAAGGAGAATCAGGAGGGATCTGCTTTGAATTCAGTTAAGACAAACAACAGAAAACCAGGATGAAGACCCCGTACAGCCATGCTAGGAAACTATGCCTCCCTAGCAACGGGCCTGGGCTATCTTCATTTTACCTGTCTATGCCTAGGATCGGCTTTGTAAATGAGGGTGTGAGACCAGATAATCTAGGTCCTTCCTAGTTTGAAAATTACCCAGATTAATGTCAGATCAAATATATGAATTACTCTGCTCCAGTGATTTTTCTGTCAGTTGCTTTTTTGAGCTGTGGAACCCTTTCTTCAAAGAAAATTTTATTTGAGGAAGTCTGACATAAAACAACGGAAGAATAAAGCGAATAAGGTGAAACGAAGTCCCAGACTCTTCTCAAATGCCCCTCTGCATACTGTTAGTCGCACACCTAATTGCCCTGAGGAAAGTCCTCCAACCACTAGAGGGCGCAGGAGCATAGCTGCTGGAGCGTCACTCAGGACTTACCAGTGATGTGACTGGGGTCCGTCCATTTCTTCAATATCACATTTACCAAATATAAAGGCTGGGAACAGTGAGAACCAATTCCACAAGCACGCAGGGGTGGAAATGTTTACCAATAGTAATTCTACCTCTCTTGCTCTGATCTCCACAACTCAAAAGAGGAGTATTTGGAAAAGATGATTTCCAGCTCCCTACTTTTGAAATCATTCAATTTGGTACATTGTCACCCTTCTCATTTATGTATTTAAAAAAACTTCCCCCTTAATTTAAGTTTAACTGCTTTGAAAATTGAAGCAGTACAGAAGGATGTCACATGAAAAATAAAAAGTCTCCCCATTACTAATATCACACTCCCTTTTTTTTTTTTTAAAGATTTTATTTATTTATTTGACAGACAGAGATCAGAAGTAGGCAGAGAGGCAGACAGAGAAGGCGGAGGAAGCAGGCTCCCCACTGAGCAGAGAGCCCGATGCAGGGCTCGATCCCAGGACCCTGAGATCATGACCTGAGCCAAAGGCAGAGGCTTAACCCACTGAGCCACCCAGGCACACCCTCCCTTTTTTTTTTTTTTTAAGATTTTATTTATTTATTTGACAGACAGAGAGATCACAAGTAGGCAGAGAGGCAGACAGAGAGAGAGGGGGAAGCAGGCTCCGTGCTGAGCAGAGAGCTGGATGTGGGCTCCATTCCAGGACCCTGGGATCATGGTCTGAGCCAAATGCAGAAGCTTTAACCCACTGAGCCACCCAGGCACTCCAATATCACACTCCCTTATAGGCAATGGTGGCTAATAATTTTTCTATCTTTTCAGACATTTTGTATCTTATTAATTATAATTTGTATTTTAGAAATTTAGAAATTACATAAAAGTACCAAGAATAAAATAATTATCCATTGCATTGTCACCATCTCTTATCCAGTCACTATTTTAAACTTAGACTATATCCTTCCAATTCATTTTTGTATTTTTACACACATTTATCTGCACCTCTGAACATCGTAAGTCTGATTTTGTGTTTTTTAAGTTTACTTGAATGCCTTCACACTTGTCCATCACATTTACAAATTCACTTTTTAAAAATTATGAAGTGTGTCAGTAACTCAGAAAAAAATAATAAAACTCTTAAACTCACCACCCAGCTTTGTCAATCTTAATATTTTACCACACTTGCTTCAGATATTTTTAAAGAAAAAAACAAAAAACATTGCGAATACAGTTCATTCCTCTGTGCATCCCACCAACCCAGCCTCTTCCTTCCTTCAGTGGAAATAACCTCTATTTTGAATGTCATGTTTATGATTCATGTGAATGTTTTTATTCTTGCAATATATGTATTTTTAAACAATATGTAATATTTTTGTGTTTTAAACTTCATAGAAATAACATGCAAGTTTTATTTTTGCCTATTATTATGTTTCTGAGTTTTAATTATGTTGATAAACATGGGAGGTACTTTGAGTTGCTTTTATAGTTTTCCACTAATGTTTCCATTAAACATCATTTAATTTTTCATTTCCTTATTGATGTATATTCAGGTTGATTTCAATTTTTATTGCAGTAAATGCTGCAGTAGGCATCCCTGTTCATATCTGTTTATATACTTAAGAAAAGTTTCTCTAGGATATATTAGACATGCTATAGACATGCTCAAAAATACATTTACAGGGTGCCTGGGGGCTCAGTTGTTAAGCATCTGCCTTCGGTTCAGGTCATGATCCCAGGGTCCTGGGATCAAACCCCTCATTGGGCTCCCTGCTCAGTGGAGAGTCTGCTTCTCCCTCTCTCACTCCCCATGCTTGTGCTGGTGCTCTCTCTCTCTCTCTCTCTCTCTCTCTCTCTCTGTGTCAAGTAAATAAATAAAATCTTTAAAATTTACAAAACACTTATGTTTGGTTTTGGTTCTGTTTAACAACATATCTGTCAGCTTCTGGTGAGTTATACTAAAACAAATTACCCTGCAAATCTCACTGGCTTACTATATTAAAGATTTACATTTTGCTGTTCCACAGGACAGGTCAGCTGCAAATTGGCTGAAGTTCTATCAGATGTGTGTGCTTCACCCTGAGATCCAGGCTAAAGGTCCAACTTCTATCTGGGTCTTGCCAGCCTCATGGCAGGGGGCAAAAAAGTTATGTCATGATGGCTTTTGAAACCTCTGCTTGGATGCTGTACAAGTGACTTCTAGTCCCATGTCATTAATCAAAGCAGGTACCATAAGCAAGCTTGTGTGATCAGGGTGGAGGATAAAACCCTCCCCCAGGAAGGGACTTCTGGGAAGAACAGTGTTATTTGCCTAAACACAAATAAGATCATACCATAAGAACTCTTCTGCAGCTTAGTTTCTTCAGGGAAGCACATTTAGACATCCTCCCATATCAAACAGATCTACCCCACTCTTTTAAGAAGATTTATTAGTTACATTTTAAAGTGAATGATGCTTACAGGGCTGGCTCAGTCAGTGATGCATGCAACTCTTAATCTTGTGATTGTGAGTTAGAGCCCCACGCTGGGTGTAGACTTCACTTAAAAAATACAACAAAACAAGGTACATGCCGCTTAAATTCTATTCCCTACTTCCCACAGTTGTTTCACTGTACTTTTGGTATCTGAAAGGATCCAGTGATCAATGGCCGTCTTTTTATGCCACAGCTTCCCCATTTCTTATGCCTTGGCCTATTTTAGCAGGTAGTTTTTCACTACTGCACACAGAGGGCTGTAATGAACATCCCTGCATCAATTCCTGCCCCAGGATATATTCACCTGTTGATTTCTGATAAGGCAACTTCTAGCTTCTTGTCTTTTTTATAAAAATTATGTTGGCTAGGGGCAATCTGGGTAGCTCAGTGGGTTGGGGCCTCTGCCTTCAGCTCGGGTCATGGTCCCGGGGTCCTGGGATTGAGTCCCGCATTGGGCTCTCTGCTCGGCAGGGAACCTGCTTTCTCCTCTCTCTCTGCCTGTCTCTCTGCCTACTTGTGATCTCTGTCAAATAAATAACTAATCTTTTTTTTTTTTTTAATTATTTTGCCTATTCTTGTACAATAACTTTTCCATATAAATCTGACAATCAGCTTGACAGGCTGCATTTAAGAAATCCTGCTGGGGAGCACCAGGGTGGCTCAGTTGGTTAAGCAGCTGCATTAGGCTCAGGTTATGATCTCAGGTCGTGATCTTGGGGTCCTGGGATCAAGCCCTGGTAGGGTGTCCTGCTACTCGAGGAGTCTGCTTCTCTCTCTGCCCCTTTCTCCTACTCCTGCTTGCTCTATTGCTCTCTCTCAAATAAATACATAAAATTAAAAAAAGAAAGAAAGAAGGAAGGAAGGAAAGAAAGAAAGAAAGAAATCAAATCCTGTTGGGATGTTTGCTGAGACTGCATTAAATTCTTGGATTTGCTAGCGGCGTTTGGAAGAAAGAAAACTGCTCTATTTTCCATCCAAGAACAAAGTGTCTTTTTCCATTCTGTCATGTCTTCTTTGACATCCTTTATCAAAGTTTTGATAGCTTTCTCCATAGCAATCTTGCAGATCTGTTTACCAAAGCTGACCATTCTCTCATTTGCAGATAATGAAAACTTTGGCTCTTTCCTTCCAATCCCGCTTACCTGGGAAATTTCTTACCTGGGAAATTTACAAGCTGCTGGAGAGCTGAGAGGTATGGATCCTCAAAGGGGTCTGAATTTCCATTGTATTTGATAGTATTTCTGTAGATGGGGTAGTTGTTGTTTCCTACTCTCACTGGGGATGAAATTTTTACTTTTGGGGATTCAGTTTGTTTTTTTTTTAACCTGATTTATTGGTGTTCAGGGAGGCCTGGGAAGCCTTTCCTCAGCTTCTTTCACATGAAGTGTCCACTCCTTTTTTCACAATACATCCTTCTCAAGTCCTATCACTGGCTCTCTTCCACTCACTAGACTTCCTAGACTAACCCAGGGTTTCCATGGGCTTACGTGACCATTAATCACATTGATACTGAATTACCTATTTTATCCTTGTCATGGAATATCGTCTAGATCATTCAGCATTATTTTATTCTTTTCTACCAAACTACATTTTGATCCTAAGCCAGATTATAAGCACATAGAGATCAGGATATATTTCACACCTTGTTTATTGGGTAGGTTTTATCTTCTCTCTCCTTTTGTACTCTAGTCTAGAAGTGGAGATTCCTTGCATGGAGGCTGTGGAGACCTCAGCTCTGGGCCTTTTTTCCTCCCATCCAAAACACCATGGCTGAGTCCCAGCACTCCGGAAGCATATTTGATGACAAAGACCTAGTCGTTCAATGCATCCTTTCACAACTTTCGCTTACTTGGCAGACATCTAGGGGAAAGTGTGAAGCTGCTACGGAACAGCAGTATGATACAGCAAACTCAGGAAGGACTACAAACTAAGACATTCATACTGCTCACGCCTTTGGAGAAGGACACAGAATGTGGTCTTGAGAAGAGAGAAGTTCTACAGTTTATTCTCTATTTGCTAAGCTTACACATCGTCTCTTTATTTTTTATTTTCAATTACAGTAAAACATACGTAGAAGTACCACTTAACCATTTTTAAGTGTACAGTTCAATAGTGTTAAGTATATTCATACTTCTGTGCAACCCACCTCCAGAACTCTTTAATCTTACTAAACTGAAACTGTACCCATTAGAGAACTCCCTTCCCTCTAGTAGCCCCAGTAGCCCCCATTCTACATCTTGTCTCTTCGAATTTGACTACTCTAGGCACTTCATATAAGTGGAATCATATGGAATTTGTCTTTTTTTTTTTTTTTTCTTATTTTAGAAAGAGGGAGTGTGTGAGCTGGGGTGGGGAGGGGCAGAGGGAGACAATCTCACGCCGACTTTGGTGCTGAGAGTGGAGTTCGACATGAGGCTCAATCTCATGACCCTGGGATCATGACTGGAGCCGAAATCAAGAATCAGACACTTAACCAACCGAGCCACCCAGGTGCCCCAGAACTTGTCTTTCTGTGGCTGGATTATTTTACTTGGCATAATGTTCTCACGGTTCACCTATGTTGTAGACTATGTCAGAATCCTCTTCCTTTCTGAACAGATATTCCACTGTATGTCTATACCACGTTCTGTTCACCCATTTACCCATCTAGGGACACCTGAGTTGCTCCCACCTTTTGGCTACTGTGTCTCACTCTTTTTAGTCAGTAATGTATTCATCTTTACAAAAAAGAGGAACTCGCTGGGGAGAGACAGTCCTCATGGCAGGGTCTCCCTAACTCTTCCAGGAAGAAACTCAGAGGCAGCAGTAGCCACAGAAAAGCCAGGATGAGAGGAAGATCCTGTGGCAGTGAGATCCTGAGGAAAGGAAGACCACCCAAGTGGCTCAGCCCTGCTAGAGGGGCTTGGGAGCACTTGTGGTGGCCTCAGCATGGACAATTCCTTGAAATGAGAGGGTGTGCGCCATCAGTGCGGCCAACGCCACCAGGAATGGATAGGCAGTGGCCCCGGAGGGCCCCCAAGGGCCGCCAGCCTCTGCCCCTTTGTGGCCTTGGGCATCCTGCAGCCTCAGTCTCCTCCCCTGCTAACGGATACTGCAACTCCTGCCCCCAGGACAGGCATTGGGAATAATGAAACAATGAAACAATGACAGAAGAGAGCAGTGACACTGTATGCTCTCAGAGTGCCTGCCGGGCCTCAGTGCTGCCACCAAATCTCTCTGAAGTGCCTGGCAACTAGCCAGGCTGAGCATGGCTGTGAGTGCAGACCCAGGCTCCATGCTCCTCTTCACGGCCTGTGCTTCTAACCAGTTGCTGTCCTCAGTCCAAAACGGAGGGCCAGACAAAAGGCCCTGCTCCTGATTACTGTAGCACAAGTAATTCACTAGTTCCTATTTTTCACCTTCTTCTGTTTTCAGCAGAGTCATTAAAACACTCCCACAAATCTTCACCCTCCTGTTTCCATTCATTCATTTTTGCCAAAGAACTGGAAGCCCAGAAAGCCCATTTGGACAGTGTGCAGCTTCCACCAGCACTCCTAGGAAGACAGGCAGGATGCGACACCAAGTCCACATCACTCCTCTCGGAGAGGCAAAGGCACAAAGAGACCAAGGTCCCGATTCCAGCCCATAGTATCCATCAGAGACAAATGCACAGGCAGGGGTATACTCTGGGTTATTAGAGCAACTGCAAAATGGAAGAATAAGCAACTCCTCCTTTTCTTCATATCTTTCTCCAAACCCTCACAGTCTGGCAGCCCCCATGGGTTCAATGCATTTCCTGGCAGAAATCCACAATCCAAGCGACTGGCCCCCCTGCTTCTCAGCAAACACAGAGTAGCGCCATGGTCACATTAACCATAATACTATCTGATTCAGACCCTAGAAGAGACTCCAGGAGGCAGTTCACGGTGGAAGGGGGGGAGTCTCACTTATTCTTGGAGATTCCCAGAGACAGACCCCATGACGGCTTTCCCAGAGGACACACACTCCCCTCCGTGGCTATAGCCACACACAACCTTTTATTTCTGAGCACAACTCAATGTTGTTGTTGTTTTGTTTTGTTTCGTTTCGTTTTTTCATTTTGTTTGGATCTCATTGGAGGCAGACAACTGCTTCCAACCCCCTTACAAAGATTTTTAAAATATTCCAAAGTTATGACAAAAGTCACTCTTTGGGTACCTACAACCCCAGTTAGCCTCTGTTTATGTAAAATGCCCCCCTACGTGGAAGGAATTATAGACACACCTAACTTGGATGTGGGGTCTCTGTCCTTAAATGTAGATTGATAATGGAATGAGGGCAAATTCTAAAACCCTCATTCAATTCAACTTGGTAGCAACCTAACCCTGTGCAAGCTAACCCTTTATTAGTGGGACCAAACAGATCCTATTTGATCCCTTTAATGGTAATAGCGAACATTTATCAACAGGGGACTAATGGCTAATATTTAAAGATACTCCCAGCATGTCAAATACAATGGTTGATGAACATTATTTCCTATTACTCACACTAATGTTATGAAGTAGGCTCTAGTCAATCATGTGCACATGGTAACTGGGGAACACCACAAGAAGAGCTAGAAGTATAAATCAGGTGCTGACTCCAGACCTCAACCATGAGATTCTTCTGCGCCTCCGACTATCAGCTGCCTGATAGTAAAAAGTTGGAGGTCCCAACAAGGAACAGAAGCAAAAGTTTTGAAAATGATGGAAGAAAGTCTGGCTAATGCGCTCTGCCTTCACCATGAACAGCTGGTGAGATGGCCAGCTCTCCCCTCCCCAGCAGATCCGTCTTCTTTGTCCTTCTCCCCCTGACGGCCCCTTCTGCCTAGCCCTGGGGAAAGGGTCCCCTTTATTAATGCCATTCCTGGAGCTGTGTTTACACAGGGCAGGAAACTTAATATCAACATTCCCTGAAGGAGAGTGTCTTGTCACCTCTGTGAAGCACTTCAGGCAGGGGGAGACCAGCCTCCTACCCAAATCAAAAGGCACTTACACCCTTTAAACAGAGTCTGACGGGAGAGTTTGTTTCTACAGAGACTCTTGGAGTTCCTGAGCCTGTCTGTTATGATGAGGTTGAGAGGCAGTAACTCGCATACACAAAACTCTCCCTGGTGCCTCAAGAGGCTCTCTAAGATGGATCTTGGGAATCTGTTCAAAGTGTGGAGGAAGGAAAACAGTGGATTTGGGCACTCCATAGGTAGGAAAGGACAAACTCGATGAGCAAAATTCCACAAATTTCTGTAAACTAGTAGGGAAAGATTATAATCGATCTGGCTCTGAGGCCAGAACATTGATAGGATGTGAAGACTTTGTGTGTGGTGCTTAGGAAGCCCAAGGGTGTGTCATCAGGGCCCAGCAGAGCGCCATAGGATCATGGAATGAGCCCAGGTGATTTTCACAAGGTAGAACTTGGAGGGCACCTAACCATTTTTTTTAGCTTCCTCTCCTGGCTCCTCTTACCCAGCTTCTATTACCTGGACTGCCCCACACCCACCCCTCCACCTTCAGCAGAGGCCAGCTCTGCAGAGTTCCTCTGCCCCTATCACTCTCCCCCATACACCAGGGGCTCTCTCCTGTTCCCAAGGCTTCTATCAGGGTGATGAGCCTACAGACTCAAGCCCATGCCACCTGTGCCCTGGAAACTTCACCTGCATGTCCCTCACCCTTAGCTGCCTCTTTCCTTGTCGTCACCTTTGAGAAGACCCCTGGGGTCTTCCATGCTCTTCTCTCTCCTCCTGCCTTCTAAGTTTGGGCTGCCTTTTCGAGATTCTTACAACCCCTCAATCTCCTCATTTCTCCCCCCAACCCATGCTGGGTCCCTCTCCCTGTACAACCAGTCATGGATGGGGACACAGTCATCCCTCGACTTCTGCCTCTTGGTTCGTCCTCTTACAAGGATGCATCCTCTCCTCCCCCTCAATGTCTCAGCAGGGCCAGACCGCCGGGCCAGACCGCAGGTATGAGTACAGGAGCCCAAGGACCCATATACATATACTTTAGTATGAACTCCAGGCCTTATCTTTTCAGATAATGAACATCTATTTAGTATTTACCATGTAAGCATATCTCGAACCCCAAAATGAATGAGGTATACCCTGAAAACACTTCCAGTCTACTGGAACTACAAGAAAAAGATAGCACCTTAAGATACAGTGAGAACATTGGCCCTGTTTGATTCTCAGGAGTTCTGCCTGGAGTTATGTCAAAGGCTGCCTGCAGAGATAAGCCCACCGCAGAGATTCCAATGAAAGATCCCATTTCCAACTTTCCTGCTTTCACAAGATCCACCTTCTGCGCCCTCTTTGATACCAAGAGGCAGTGTGATCGTATATTCTTTGATTCTTCCTTGTCTGTTTCCAATTCTTCTACAGTCAAGTGAGCGAGAACAAGAGGAAAAAAGCTATCTGCATAAAAAGGCCATTATGGAATTATCAAGGTATTAAGAAAAAAACTGAGACTATCAGATATTAGATAGTTTGCCAAGGTGCTGGGTAATAATCAGGAGGTACTCAGTGTGCAGGGTTCCAGGGTCCACGCTCCTCACCACCATAACAGACAGCAGCAACTCTCCCATCTGGAGTCAAGAGCTAGATTCGGAAGCTCCAGTTACCCTGGCCTTCCTGTCAAAGACCAAGACCCACTGAGCCTAAACGGTAAAACCCAAGGGACTTTCCAGAAATACAGAATGTGCTCTTCCCTCCATAGGAAAGCAGTCAAATAAGAGACTCCCAGTTCCTGCCTGGTGCCCTTCCTAGAAGTGCCATTTATTTTCCAGGCTGACCCAGCAGTCAGAGGCTGCCAGGCAGAAGGGGAAAGTGATTAATCAAATTCCCTAATCCCTAGGCCATGGAGGGAATGTGGGGTAAGTAAATGACTTTCCAATTTACTCATTCCATATTCAAAAGTTACTCCAGATTCTTTCAATCCAGGAAATTAAGGTAGTGGACCAAAAGGAAAAAAGGGGGGGTTGGTTATGAGCTCCTGATAGGAAGTGGAATCCCACAGAATGAAGAAATGACTTGGTTTGGTCCACGTGAGTGGACGGTGATGTGAGGCCTCCAACCCTGGGTTCCTGCCTTGATCTTGTGTCCCATTTGCTACTGTGTGTCCCCTCCTTCCCACCTCCGCTGCCACCAGGAGATTATCAGGTAAGCAGGAGAGCTATACAATAGGACTCACTCTCCATGACAACATGGAAGAACAGCTGAAAATCCAAAAAAAAAATGAAGCAAATTGAATGCAATTTCCTGGTGGGCAGCTTCAGAATGACCACCTCTGGGCCTGTGTAAACTGGGGGAATGAGAGGTATATGAAAGTAGTCATCCACATACCTCCCACACCACTTTGTCCTCAAATGAAGGCTGTAGAGACTCAAAAGAAAGGTAATGACCATGGTTTTCACCCATGCCCTTCTTTGGCCAATCTGTCCTGGTGATTTTCTCTTGCCTTTCCTTCCATGCCTTTTACTTTATTTACTCATTCTCCAGACTAGAAAATACTTCTGACAGCCTATCGCTGAGCCACTGCTTTCTGTCTCCATGCCAGGCAGCCAAAACACACACACACACACACCCCTACCTCTCTGGGTGTACATATTCCCAATTTACTGATTCAATATGTTTGCCCTTTATTCATAAAGCCCCAAACTCCTCTGCCCAATTTCAAGGCCCTGCATATCTGTCCCCAGCCATGTCAATTTTGTCAATCCCTGAAATGGAACAAGGCTGCTGGTGTGCTGGGAAAAGTTTTGAGAAACGGGTGATAACATCCAAAATGCCCAATGTGGCCGTCAGAGGGGGAGCACCACATCACGAGGCAAGAGGCAGGGGTTGTCCACTAGGAGTAGCCCAGCTCATGTCGTAGAAGAGGGGTACAAAGCCAAGAGCCGGAAACATTGGCAGTAACCCCAAAATCAAAAGGCAAGGAATGACCAAAACAAACACACAAAACTGGTTTCAGGAACAGACTGTTCGTCAAAGTGTTGATGTTGTTTCTTGGAGACTCTATGGATGTTATGGCATATAGCAAATGTGAAATTATGATGGGGCTGTTGAGAATGTAATTTTGGGTGTGGATGAAAGATTTATAGCTGCAAAGATGCATGAAAGATGTAAAAAAGTGCAGCTTCCACGGAAAACAGTAAAGTGGTTCCTCAAAACCACACAGAATTACCATATGATCCAGTTCTACTTCCACTTGCAGGTATATGCCCCAAAGAACAAAAAGCAGGGGCTCAAACAGATTTTGAGGAGACCCCTGTTCACAGTAGCCTTGTTTACAATTGCCAAAAGGCAGAAGCAACCCAAGGGTCCATCACAGATGAATGGATCAACAAAATGTGGTCTACACATACAATGGGATATTATTCAGCCTTTACAGGAAGAACATTCTGGCACACTCCACAACATGGATGAACGTGGAGAACACTATGCTAAATGAAATAATCCAGACACAAAAGGACAGACACTGTATGACTTCACTTACGTGAAATAAATAGTATCAAATTCATGGAGACAGAGAAGAGAAGGGTAGCTGACAGGGGCTAGGGAGAGGGGGAATGGATACCCAGTTTCAGATGGGGAAGAAGTTCTGGAGAGGAATGGTGGGTGATGGTTGTACAATAATTCGGACACACTCAATGCCATTGAGCTGTACACTTAAAATAGTTATTTGGTTAATCTTCTGTTGTGTACATCTTAGCACAGTTAAAAAGAAAAAGATGCATAAAGGAAAGTAAAAGCATTTGAGTCCTAAATTTCAATGGGAAGTGTGGTATCGTCACATGCAGTCTTTTATCTTATCTTTGGGTGGGATGGGGAAGTTTTCCCTCACTCCACATGGAATGACTAACCCAAGAGCAAAAAGCACAGCTAGCAGAGTTAGCTTCTGGGAGGAGAAGATGCTAAGAGAAGAGCTTGGAATATTTTGTCATGTGGAAAGCCGGAAAGGATCAGACTTAGATTTTTGTCAAAAGAACACAGGAGCCAACTTGGACAGGTTCCTACTGGCAAAGACAGAACAATCTGAGCTTCAAACAGGATAATAGCTACATGGATTATAACATATCATATATGTTTAAATCTCTGAGTTCTTAACAATACTAAAAAAAATGTCATTGGTAATATTTGAAGGATGTCAGGGAACGAATTCATTATTTTGGAAAGTAAGGTGAAGGCAGCAAGCATTCACCTTGCCTTTCCTTTACAAACTGTATCTCAGGGTAACCAAATATTTGGTAACTGAAGCATTTTTTACTGTTATGGATATATTTCAGCTAATAAATGAGATCATTAGAATATCACCATTTGCAACCCCTAATGGAATAATAGATTTGGGCAACGTCCATCATTGACTGCTCAATGTGATTAATTCTATCTTTCCAAATATAGATTTACATCTAAAAAAAAAATAGGGCAGAAGAACATGTTAAATATCATGCAGGAAATGCAATCAACAGAATCTAGGCTGAAGGATAGGAAAAGTCTACAGGAGAAGCCTAGTTTATCTTTAGCAAATATATTGCAACAAAAAAAGAAGGGTAAAAAGGGAACCTATAGATTAAAAAAAAAATTGAGAGACACGTTAACAAAGGCAAATATGACTTTACAGAGGCAAAATATGGACCTGGTTTAGACAAACAATCTAAGAAAATTAGACAAGTAGAAAATCTGAACACCGAGGACATTTCATGATATTAAGGAGTGATAATTCATAACAGAGTGACATTGGCATTGAAGCTATATATATTTTTAAGTGTCCTTGTATCTTTTCATACAGAAATATTTATAGATGAAATGATAAGTTCTCTGGAATTTCCTTCAAAATAACATAGTATGGCAGAAGGGAGCATATAGATGAAAACAGCTTGTCATGAGTTGCTATTTGTTGAAGCTAGGGAATGAAGAGTATTGACCTTAAAATCTTTATTTTCACCTCTAAACTTCCTGGGAGGTAGATGCTCTGGCTAATCCATCTTCTGGGTCTAGGGATGCACACCTGCATAAACAGTATTTTCCCCCCATAATTCCCCCCGTAATTATCTATATTCCTCATGGAGGCCACTCCCGGCACCCACCTCACCTTGAGAGGCAGTGCCAGAAGCAGGTGGGATTACAAAACAGGGTAGGACCCCACCTCCTGGATTAACCAGGTCTCTCTTCTTCCTAGGGCAGAGATCTGGTGTGGGAACTAGGGTTGGCCTAGAATTTTGCATCTTCTTTCCACCTCAGCCTAGAGGCAAACCACACAGCCATGTGGTGCCTTACTGCTAACACACATACGCTAACTCCTCCCAAATATCCTTCTAGCATGCGGCCTCCTTTCCATCCAAGTTCTTTCTCTGACTGGGGAAAATGGGTGTGAAAATACAGCGGGGAGGCAGGCTTCACCTTGTGGACACAACATAGGAATTTCCTCCACCAGGAAGCCTGGTCTGGGGTGGCAGGCCGGTGTAAGTATGCTAAGGGCTCCCGTGGAACCCAGATTTACCCTGCCAGCACCAAGAGGGCACATTCACTTTTTATCTCCCCTCCCACGCTGTAAGCTGCTGGGATAGAGAGGCCATCTTGTTCATTTTTGATCTCCAAAGCCTAACAAGTACACAGCTCACAGGAGGCAGGCAAAAATACCTGTTGGCTGGTTGACTGACAAAACAAGTGGTGTGTCTGGGTCTGGTGTTTGGAATGGAGCTCCATGGGCTCCTAGAAACTCAGACACCAAATGGATTTGGTAATAACAGAAAAGCAAAACCAAAGGAACAATAAACTGAGACCAGCTCTGAGGTAACACAACCCAAGGGTTCCAAAAGTTGTTCTTACATATTAGGAGCTAAGTAATTTATTATGTCTAATAAAAAATAAAACTGCCCATCAAACCCCGAATCTCACAGACACCATTGCTTCAAATGAGGCAGGTGGCCATGGAAACCAACATTACAGAGACTGCACAAATTTGAGTCTGATACTCAGGCAAGCCCAGAAAGGTTATAAGTTACTATGATAGCTTTGGTATGAGGGAAGACAAAGCCAACATGAACTATTATCCTGGAAGATGTATAATACCCTGGATTTTAAATACCCCAAAGGGCCTTATAGGGAGCAGCCCTTCCCCTTCTTACCATTTCTGCTCCTGGATGGGCATCTGAACCTTACAAATGCTTGCCCTGGACCCAAGAGAGGCATGCTAAGGTGTCCAAAGTCATGCAGCAGGAAAAGGAGAGCACAGGGTCCTTCACCTCATTGACTTCCCTTTCTGAAAAGTGGGCTGAAAGCTACTGCTCAGGGCTCACAAACCAACATACCCTGCAACTGGCTGCCTCACTTTGAGGGGGAACCACGTCAAACGCACATATGTTCTAGCCTTAAATAGGCTATATACACAATAAACTGAAAGGCAGGAAAACTGAGTTTTTATATACAACTCTCCCATCTGATTGGCTATTTTTTATGGGCAGTTCCTCCTGCCAATTCCCCATCATTGCTCTACTTAAGGGATCTAACTTCAGGAGCCAGCCTGGGTCACTGATCTTTAAAAACTTTCTTCGGTGCTGAAATAACTAAACAATCTTTTACGACTGTTTAAATACATACATATATGCATGCCTCTATATGTATGGTAACCAAGAAGTCAAGGATTAATGCCTAACCGTGGTTATCTTTGGTGGTAAGATTACCAACTATTTGTGTACTGGTGTATATGAGTTTTATTTTTTCCATATTAAACATACGTGGAGTTTAAAAAAAGAAGGATAATTAAGTGTTACTGATACTATTTGAAAAAAAAATACTATTTGCTTTTCTGAAGCCATCTTTGACCTAGAAAACATTTTCTTTTTTCAAATAAGCAGTATTTTCCTATTAAGTGTGTACTCTATGAGAACCACATTCTTTATTTAGGGTCAAGTTAAGTTCTTTCTATGGGCTAGGGAAAGGTTTTATTTGTTGTTTGTTTTCCCCCCACCTAGTCAATTTCAAGGGGTAACTTGTATTATTGCCTCTCTTTACCTGGTTTGATTTATGATCTTGGAAGTCAGGTCATTCTTTGCTAGGTCGAAGAGAGAACGAAAAAAAAAAAAGATCTCCCCACCTAATACCTGATAAAATATCTGAAAAGGTCATTGCAGACCTTGACAGAAACATACAATTTCAACCCAATCTGATAAAACAACAACTTGAAAACTTTTATCAGAAGAACACGTAACTTGCCATTTCCCAGCTCAATTGACTGAACTTTTTTTATCTGAAATGACAGACATCGTAAGATAGGAAAAGCTGCAGATAAGAAACCAAAGTGAGCTGTCTTGAATCAGATCCGATTGTCTGCCCCTGGTTCAAACTCCCACACCTGCTCTGAATGGGTCAATGAGAGTCTCTTGGCACGGTCCCCGAGGGGTTTGGAAACACTGCAGAAGTGGTGAACTTTGAGACTTCGGCGTTTATTCTGCGATTATAATTAACCTGCTCACCAGTTGCTATTGATCAATTCTGAATAGAGGTGATAAAGTTTGACTGGATTTCTAGAAGTAAAAATGGAGCTTTAAACCGGAAGGGAAAAAGGAAGGCTACAAAAGTAATTTAGCAGTCAAATTCCATTTGAAGATCTGCAATGAGGGAATCCCAAAGCCTCTGGTTTAAATAATCTACCAAACTGTGGTGGTTTCGCCTTCATTTCTCATCCTCCCGAAACAAAGCACATCTGTGACTACTCGATGCAGGCAGAGTGAAAGACAGCCTCATGTTCCACTTGCAGAGGCTTTTCCATGATTTTAAAGGTATGGAACGGCTTACCTGTCTCGATTATATTCCTCCTTTGGTGGAAAAAAAGATACTTAGAGCCATGAAGTCAGTCTGGAGATTTCTGCAAAATGCTGAAGGCCAGAAAACCAAATTCCCTTCATTCAGATAAGAGGTTTGAATATCCTGGCTCAATTCTGATTACAGAGCAGTAATAGATAAAACCATAGGCCCCCTGCCAGAAACAAGAAAGCTTCCATCCATGGCTTCTGTGTTCAGCTCAGCTCAACTCCATGGGGCTCAGTCACTATCCTCATTACACACATCCACACCCCTATTCTCATCTTCATTAAAACCATAATTACTACAATGCTTTTCTCCCCTCCTTTCTCGGCTCCTACCTCAGATACATATGAATTTTCAGAGGAAAGGATTTTCAGAGGAAAAGGATTTTTTGATAGAGCCATATGGTTTCGCCCTTCTTTTGCAGCCAGCAATCCCCCCAGAATGAAAGAATCCTCTAGCTTGGAGGGTCTGAATTCTGGGAAGCCTCTCTTTAATTCTCTGCACAGCAGAATCCGGAGGCTGAAAAGGAAGCTGAAGCAAGGCAGGGATTCCTAATGTCCTACTCAGGGAGTACAGGGAGGGCAAAATCAGAATGAGATGGAAGACCACTAGAGAGAATAGGGCACCCGAAGAAGCATTGGTGGGAAGTAGGAACACAGAGGGAAAACTCCACTGGGGAGAAGGAGCGGGTGGAGACCAAGTAATAGAAAATCCTAAAGCTTAAGGGGCACCTGGGTGGCTCAGACATTAAGCATCTGCCCTAGGCTCAGGTCATGATCCCAGGGTCCTGGGATGGAGCCAGCAGCAGGCCCCTTGCTCACCAGGCTGTGCGCTTCTCCCTCTCCTTCTGCCTCTGCCCCATGCTCTCTCTCAAGTAAATAAAATCTTAAAAAAAAAAAAAAAAAAATCCTTGGGGCACCTGGGTGGTTTAGTGGGTTTAAGCCTCTGCCTTCGGCTCAGGTCATGATCTCGAGGTCCTAGGATGGAGCCCCACATCAGAATCTCTGCTCAGCGGGGAGCCTGCTTCCCTCTCTCTCTGCCTGCCTCTCTGCCTACTTGTGATCTCTGTCTGTCAAATAAATAAATAAAATCTTAAAAAAAAAAATCCTAAAGTTTGAATCTTTCAAACACCCTGCACCTTATGGTCCTAAAGGGATAAGCATCCTCATCTTAAGCTTGGCAAAGGCAAAAGGAGGTAAATGAAAGAAAAGCATGGAAGTCCTGGAAATTGAACTTAACCTGAGTTCTAAGCCAGAGCTGTTGCTTACTGGCAACTTGGGCAGACTACTTAATCTTTCTGAGGCTCAGTTACGTCTTCGGCAAAATGGAGATCATATCTGCCTCTCCAGAAGGACTTAAAAGTCCCTATCACCTGACAACTTCCCCATTGACCCTTGATAAAGGATCTAACTTACTATATATAAATTACATTACAGAGAGCAAGATACAGGCACATATATAGCACAAGATAGAAGCTCATGTCCCTAAAAAGTTGTTAGCTAGTTTCCCAACACGAATGTATCCAAACTTGTAAATATATCTTGTGCAAACTAAAACAGATCAGAAGTTACTCCTATTATAATCCCACCCATATTATCATTCCTATGTTTTTTAGAAGGAGACAAAGAAATAGCTCTACAGATAGCCAATAAAATGTTTAAATTATCCTTCAGGGGGGCACCTGGGTGGCTCAGTGGGTTAAGCCTCTGCCTTCGGCTCAGGTCATGATCTCAGGGTTCTGGGATCGAGCCCCGCGTCGGGCTCTCTGCTCAGCTGGGAGCCTGCTTCCCTTCCTCTCTCTGCCTGCCTCTCTGCCTACTTGTGATCTCTGTCAAATAAATAAATAATCTTAAAAGAAAAAAAAATTATCCTTCAGGGACTGTGCTACATGAGACCAAGTCATCAACCATAGAAAGTCAGTAGAATGGAATACCTATTCCCAAACCATGAGAGGGCTTTGTCACCTGCACCTTATTCAGGATGTGCAGATCAAAAAAGTCACCAGCGGACAAATACTTTCAGATGGCAAAAAGGCTCCTTCAAGTTCTTTTTTTTTTTAATTTTTTTTTTCAGCATAACAGTATTCATTATTTTTGCACCACACCCAGTGTTCCATGCAATCCATGCCCTCTCTAATTCCCACCACCTGGTTCCTCCAAACTCTCCCCGCCCCCCCCCCCCACTTCAAACCCCTCAGATTGTTTTTCAGACTCCATAGTCTCTCATGGTTCACCTCCCCTTCCAATTTCCCCCAACTCCCTTCTCCTCTCTAACTCCCCTTGTCCTTCAAGTTCTTAAAGCAGCAGCATCCAGGGGCCTCCAAGAATTGCTCTAGAGCAAGGCAATGGAAAAACCCGCAGTCCTTCCTCTTTCGTATGCAAACAAAAGCAGCAATATTTGCAACAGGCTTCAGCTCTAAATTCGGTACAACTCAATTGCCTTAAAAGGACAGGCTGAGGGGCTCCTGGGGGGCTCAGTGGATAAAGGGCCGCCTTTGGCTCAGGTCCAGATCTCATCCTCCCAGGATTCAGCCCCACACTAAGCCTCACATGGGGCTCCTTACTCAGTGGAGAGAGCCTGCTTCTCCCTCTCCCCCTGCTCCTGCTCGCACTCTCTCTTCTCAAATAAACAAATAAAAACTTAAAAAACAAAACAACAACAAAAAAAGGACAGGCTGAAAAAAATTGGTTAAAAGACTTACTTTGCCTTGGCGGAAGATAATTTGTTTTTCTAACGTCATCCTTTCACTGCCTTTTTTTCTGGTTCTAGCCCCAGTATAACCTGAGGGACAACAGCCACACTAGGAAAGGGCACCTGTGTCTGTGCCCCCAATGCCAGCAATTTGACAATTGCTGAGATGTGCTACCCACAGACATTACTGAGCACAAGATAAGGGTTTTTTGTCCCCTTGGTAAAGCAATCTCCTGTTAAATAAGCAAAAACCAAAAGCTAAATTCAATAAACAACAATTTATACTACAAAGTACTTTTCCTGTGCATCCATAACTCTAAATATAGAACCCTGTTCTAAGCAAAAAGAGGGAGGGAGAATCTCAGGAAGTTACTTCATGAGTGCTGTATGTCTCTTTAATAACTTAATTGGTTCAATATGTTTTTTTTAATTGGTAATATATTCATACGGTTCAAAATTCAAAAGGTTCCCTTTGCACACCAATTTTCTCAGCAACATTATTCACAAGAGGTGGAAACAACTCAACTATTCATGATGGATGCATGGATTTTAAAAATATGATATATACATACAATGGAATATTACTCAGTGTTAGAAAGGAAGGAAGTCATATGACATATTACCTCAAGGTTCATATGGATGAACCTTGAGAACATTATACTAAGTGAAATAAGCCGGTCACAAAAAGATAACTACTATACGATTCCACCTACCTGAGGTACCTAAGTAGTCAAATTCACACAGACAGAAATTAAAATGGCAGTTACCACGGGTTGGGGAGGAGGAAATAGCTATTGTTTGATTGGTACAGAGTTTCAGTTTTGCAAAATGAAAAGTTCTGGAAACCTGTTTCACAATGATATGAAAATATATATTATATTATTTTATTTATTTATTATACTATATATTATTTATTATACTTTATTTATATATATATTATATACATAAAATCTTTAAAATATTTATTTATTTATTTATTATTTATTTGACAGACAGAGATCACAAGTAGGCAGAGAGGCAGGCAGAGAGAGAGGAAGGGAAGCAGGCTCCCTGCTGAGCAGGACTCTGGGATCATGACCTGAGCCAAAGGCAGAGGCTTTCACCCACTGAGCCACCCAGACGCCCCTGATATGAATATATTTAACACTATTGAACTATACACTTAAAAATGGCTAAGATGGTAAAGAGTAAAATTGAATAAAACTTAACCTTAACCTCCTTATATTTTAAAAGTATTTTATGATTTAATGGGCTAATAAAGAAGCATAGAAGTGACTATTTAAAAAATGGTTAAGGGGGAAAAAAAATGGTTAAGGGGTGCCTCGGTGGCTCATTCCATTAAGCAGCTGCCTTCAGCTTGGGTCATGATCCCAGTGTTCTAGGATCGAGTCCCGCATCCGGCTCCCTACTGGATGGGCAGCCTGCTTCTCCCTCTCCACTGTTTGTGCTCTCCTGTGCTTGCACTCTCTCTCAAATAAATAAATACATAAATAATCTTTTTAAAAAATTAAAATTAAAAATGCTGAGTTGCTTAAAAATTCAAAAGGTTCTACAGGGCCTCCTGGGTGGCATAGACGGTTGAGCGTCTGACTCTTGGTTTTGGCTCAGGTCATGATCTCAGGGTCATGGGATTAAGCCCCACACCAGGCTTCCAGCTCTGCATAAAGTCTGCTTGAAATTCTCTCTCCCAGGACACCTGGGTGGCTCAGTCAGTTAAGCCAATGCCTTAAGCTCAGGTCATGATCCCGGAGTCCTGGGATCAAGTCTGGAATCAGGCTCCTTGCTTGGCAGAGAGCTTGCTTCTCTCTCTGCCTCTGCCGGCCACTCTGCTTGCTTGTGTGCTCTCTGTCTCTCTGACAAATTAATAAATAAATAAAATCTTTAAAAAAAAGAAATTCTCTCTCCCTCTGCCCCTCCCCTTTGAGATTCTTTCTCAGCCTCTGCCCCTCCTGCTGTTTGCTCTCCCTCTAAATGAAAATACATAAATCTTTAAAAAAAAAAAAAAATCAAAAGGTTCCAAGGCATTTCCCCATCCTTATTCTCACCTACCCAGTTATCCTCTCCATGGGTAACTGAGAATACAAATTCCTTGTATTTCCAGAGATAAATTAAACATTTTCAAATACATATACGCTTCTCTCTCTCTCTTCTTTTTTTTTTTTTTAAGTAGGCTCCAGCATACAACCCAACACAGAACTTGAACTCAGGACCCTGAGATCAAGAGTCACACCCCTGGGACGCCTGGGTGGCTCAGTTGGTTAAGCCGCTGCCTTCGGCTCAGGTCATGATCCCAGCGTCCTGGGATCGAGTCCCACATCGGGCTCCTTGCTTGGCAGGGAGCCTGCTTCTCCCTCTGCCTCTTCCTGCCACTCTGTCTGCCTGTGCTTGCTCTCGCTTCTCTCTCTATGACAAATAAATAAAATAAAATCTTTAAAAAAAAAAAAAAAGAGTCACACCCCTAACCAAATGAGCCACCCACGTGCCCTGCTCATTCCTTCCTTCCTTCCTCCTTTCTTTCTTTCAACACAAGTAACTTGCAATATACATATCCTGTACTTATAAGTATCTTTGGAGAGGACTCTATACCATCATATAATGAATTTCCTAAGGATTTTATTTCTTTATTTGACAGAGAGAGAACACAAGCAGGGGGAGTGGGAGAGGGAGAAGCAGACTCCCCACTTAGTAAGGAGCCTGATGAGAGACTCATTCCCAGGACCCTGTGATCATGACCTAAGCTGAAGGTAGATGCTTAATGACTGGGCCACCCCGGAGCCCCTGAATTTCCCGATTTTTTAAGCCTATGTGATATCCTATTTTATATCTGATGTGTATACAAACAGTCCCCTGATAATAAACATTTAGATTATTCCCAATTTTTGTTATTACAAACTGGGCCACAACTGGGCCAGAATTAATTCCTAGAAGTTAAATTTCTGGATCAAGGATAGCCACTTTATAATTTGTTGGATATCACTGAGGGCCGTCTGTAAAGTTTGTAACAATGTACACTCCCCACAACACGTATCAAAGTTCCTGTTTCCCCACATTTCAGAGTATGTTTGTTTTCTTAGCTCATTTAAGTTAGAAAACAAAACAAAACAAAAAAAAAAAAAATGGAAAGGGATACAGAAGAAAGTGTTATCTAAAACTGTCTCCTGTGCATCATTCTACCTGAGTGCTTAGAAAGTGCCTAGCAAATGTAGCCTGACCTTTTGATGGGACACAATTGGGCTGGTGACAGATTTCACTGGAAGCAGTGACACACCCCTGGCCACCCCGCACACGCCTGCCCCACTTCATTGGTTCTCAATCTAGCACCACAGACCAGCCCCAGCTCTGACTGACCTGCTTAGGGTGGTAACCGGAAAGTCAAACAACTTTGGTTTTCTCGGAGACTGACAAATCATTCTCTAGCCAAACAAGCTACTTCAGAGCTGATCTCGCAAAGTTCCCTATATAAATGAACCGGCTCTGAAAGAAAACGGCTTCATTGATAAGCAGTTCCCCAAAGATCCAGAAAACACTTGAGAGAGTTTTCCACTGACCTGTACCATAAACAAACTCCCATGACCCCACGAATGAAGCAAAGCTTTTAAAGAGATCACCCCGCTGACCCTGGATAATATACATGTATTTGACTGCGTTATTTTTTTTAATCAACCCTTAAAATTATTTTAAAAATCTGAGATCCTTTGACAGCATTATAATTGCTTGTTTCTCTGTTACCTAAAAAGAATTGTTATTGCATCATAAAGCATATTTTCTTTGCTTTTCCAGTCACATCTGTTACAATACTATTTCCTTCATGGCATATGCATACATCATTTCCACTGCCTCCTTTTCTGCTTTAAGTATTTGCAGGCACTAATTAAAACAAAAATCAACTTTATCGTGCTATACATACATACAGTCAAAGACTCTTGTTTTAAAAGTACATTTCCATGAGTTTTGACAAACTGATATACCTTTGTAACCATTCTGATTGGTTCCTTCACAAGGAGACACAGCTCTCCTACCCCCCTCTAGCTATCTCCTGGGCATACAAACATGGGCTCTAGCCCTTGAAATGCAAGAATCCCCTGCCCAGCTCCTCGGGCAGAGGATAACCAACATCCCCTTAAGCACTCTCAGTGCCCAGGAGGTTATTATTAAGAGAAGCCATATTCCATATTCCAACTCAACAACTACAATCATGTATGAGAAAGCGTTCTTGCCAAACCTAATATTCGCTCACCTGGAGCAACACAATGTTGAAAGGACAGGACGTAGACTTTTGCCTTTCAGATGTTTTTTTAAAGACTGATTGATTGATTGATTGATTGATTTAAGAGAAAAGGGTAGAAGGAGAGGTAGAGGGAGTTTCCATCAGATGCCCCACTTAGCTCAGAGCTGGACATGGGGCTCAATCTCATGACCCTGATACCATGATCTGAGCCAAAACCAAGAGTTGGATCCTTAACCTACTGAGCCACCCAGACACATCAGTTATTTTTACACAGTCATTCTCTCTCCTTCTTAACTGACCTAAAACAACTTTGGTGGTTTCTCAAGGGTTCCAGAATGCTCTCCCACCCTGCTCCCTCTGTCCCCAGGCTTCCCAGTGGGCCTTTAAAGCAGCCACTCTGTGTGTTTTGACCTGGGCAGAGTATTGTGGCAATTACCTCCTAGATCTCTACTCAAATATTTGCCAAGTGCCCAGCATGTGCCTGGCACTTAAATATGACTAAGACTCTACCTGCCCTCAGTAAGGTCACATAATTCCATTAATGCAGCCTAATTAATGATGTCAATGGTTGTTTCAGGGTCAGGCTCATATTGAACTTGGAATGAACTTAAGTTCATATACATTGCAGTCAAGGTGGAATAACTCCTTCCAACCTAAGTGCACGGCCTTACAGAGGCCCTTGTTAGCTTCCTGTACTTTGATTTTTGTCTTTTCCAATAACCAACATAAGAACTCTGGCAAGATATTAACTATTGTTAAAAACAAGGTAGTTAATACTTCATAAAAAAATAAAGCTGTTCTCTTCTTTCTTCTCACTGAAATTGAAACTAGTTTCTGAGATGAAGAGTGTGTTAGTCTGTGTGGTTTTACCTATGGCTGTAAATATATTATTTACACGAAAGCCAAGCTGTGTTGTACCATTTCACAGTACCACAAAATGTGATGGCAAATGAGAGTTTAACTTTTCCTGTCTTTTTTCTTTCTTTCTTTTTTTTAAATTGTAGGTGCTATGCTTTCCCTGGCCAACTCCTGCTACTTACCCTTCCAGACCAAATGCAGATGACACCACTTAGGTGAAGACTTCCAGATTCCTAGGCAGAAGAAAGAACCACTTCTGTTTTCTCTCTTTTCCTCTCAGCTCATTACTGCAGCATGCTACTGGGTCATCTACCCATTTTCATGTCTGTTTAGGGTCACCAACCATCCCTGTGTATTCGGGATTGCCCTAGGTTTAGCACTAAAAATCCCAAGTCCTGGGAAACCCCTCAGTCCTGAGAAAATCAGAAAAAAATAGATCACTCTACATGACCATGAGTAGCTGCTTAACAAAATAGCCATCTTTTATGGGCCCAAACCAACTACTTCACAAATACTGCATTATTTTTCTAATATAAGACAACACTGAAGGTAGTTAGGATTATACCATTTCACAGAAAAAGAGGGGAGACTGAGAGGTAAGTAATTTGCCCAAGATCACAGGGTTACTGAGATTGAATGAACATTTGCCTGTCATTCTACCATGCTCTCTTGCCATCTGGGGGCCCAGTGGCCACTCCAAACAACAGGCTCTCAGTAAATATCATGGAATCAGTAATCACTTGTCATCATGTTTCTATCCCTCAGCATCAGCTAATATGTCGGAGCTGGTCCTCGATAAAGTTAGCAGGCATTTATAGGAGGGGTCAAGGGATAGGATGAAAAGATTAAAAAATATATATTTATTTACATGCACTGTTTTTGTAATTAACTTGCTTTTAGGTAAGTGCCACCTACAGAACATGCTGAGGATGGGAACGCCAGCAGGTTCCACATGTCTCAAGTTCTCTCACAAAGATAACATGGAAGCTTTCATGAAGACCATTTAACACACTTGGCTCTCTATAGAGGAGATAATCCAGCTGCTACGCCAGGTGGGACTTCCTGAACTAGTGGAACAGAGCAGAGTACTGGGAAGACAGGCCACACTTCTCAGCAAGGAGATGCCCCTTGGAGTTTAGCTTGTCATCTGCTGACCCTGAAATTTGGGAAACATTACTTACTCCAGCATCCTCTTAAATAGTATGGGTTACATGTTAGAATTTAAATACTGTGTGCACTCACCCAGCACTTTTTTTTTTAAACATTGTTGTGGTTGTAATTCTGATGACCAGAAAAGCATATGCTCCATTTTTGGACTTTGAACTTTTTTTTCCCTAACCAAACACCAAATTCTCATTCCAGGTTACAGGGGTTAGGAAGCAACCTTTCCACTCCCACCACAAGTTACAAGAAATGGAACTCTGGGGCCATTTCTCCCTATTTTAAAACATAATGTCCAGGGAGAGAGTTCTAGAGGCAACGGGGAGTTCTGAGAAAACAGAGCCAAAACTCACGCCCCACCCCCAACCCCAACACACACACACCCAACTACCCACTCCCAGCTGCCATTGTATGGAGATGCTTCAAGCAAGCTATCTGGCTCAGGCCCTAAGAGAGGCTCCGGAGCCAGTTGCCCCTCCTCCCCTGGGGGGTGCCGTCTGGCTCCCCTGAGAAGGGGAGGGGGAAACTACGAGCCACAGACCCAGCCCCGGCGCCACTTCCATGGTTAATCAGTTTACCTGGGATGTGTATTTGGCTGGACCCCCCTGGGGACCTTCCCTGGCCACCCAGGGTCAGAGGATAATTTAAAAGCTCTTCAAAGCCAGGGCCCTTCTCAGAGCCAGCCTAAGACTGGAAACCTGGGAGGGACAAGCTTTACTCTTCAAAGTGAGAACAAATGTGAAAGGATTTAGCACTTAGTAGGTAGTCAATAAATGTTAACTTTGTTTCTCAGGTCTACGCTTCCCCTCCCCCGCAAAAACCATCTCCAACCAAACCCAATACTGGCCCTTCCTGAAATTCCACAGGCCATAGGTCGTCTGCATTTTGAACTAGTGGTTCCCACTTCCCTTACTTGCCTTTCCAAAGCAAGCAGACCCTTTCTCAGATTTCATTTTGTTCAGTCTGTAAATCGGAGCCAGAGTGCCCACATTTGCCATAATTCCCAGTTTTGCCATTTCACAGAAAATATTCAATGGTGCCCATTAGGATTGTTATTTCTAACCTCAGCCCTCAGGACAAGAGGACGCTCAACTTAGGGAAACTGCTGCAAAATCTCCATTTAAGTCAGATATTATAGAGAAGCCCTTCTGGGCTTCCCGTGGCTCCCTTGGACGCTGATCAGGTATGCGCTTTCGATACACCCAGCACACGTGCCCCCGCAGACCTGCGCAGGGCGCAGTGCGCTCTGGCCCCGGGGCACCCACAAGGTGCCAGCCTCAGTTCAACCCATCTCCATTGCTCCAGTCCCTCCTTTGTACCAGGTGTGAAATCCCAAAAGGAGAATCATCTGCCACTCGGAAGGATCCTCCAACTGGGCCGACAAATGGCCCAAAAGATCTTGGGCCCTCGCCAATGTAATCAGTTCCCTGCTGGGGACACCAAGGGAGGGCCGAGAGGAAATGGGAGCAGAAACCCCGCGATCGCGAACGCTGTCCACCAAGGGCTCCCGGAGCTGCCCCTCCCAGCTCTCCAGTGAGCCTGTCACCCTCCCGCAGTCACCTATAGATGGGCATGGCGGGGTCACACGAACCCGACGTCTGGGGCTTAACGGGGACACACTCAGACCCTGCCACCCTGCAGTCCTCTCTCTTTCAGAAAAGCACCAGAGAGTAGGCTCGCTCCCGCTTAACAGAATCTGGGCTCCCAGGGGCTGTGACTTTCACTGCCGCCAGCGTTCGGAGCCTCCAGCTTGGGTCTTCCTTGGAAACTCACGCGTCTGTCCCTTCCCTACCGCCCGCCACCCTACACGCACACTTGTGAAAAATTCAATGTTTCCAACAGTGCTCACGACAGCCTGCTCCAGTACCCAGCCCGGGTGCTTGCGCTCAGTACTCACCGAGATTGGGGTGTCGGGCAGCGGGGTTGGCCCTCCCGGGCAAGCTGTGCAGGACCGGGCTGTCGAAGGGACCGGCGGAGGCGGCGGCGGCAGCGGCCCAGGACGCGCCCACGTCGGCCATGTAGGCGGGGTAGGGGCTTGAGTAAGAGCCTGCGAAGCCCGCACGCCCGTACTGCTCGCGGCCCGTCAGGCCCGCACCCGCAGCTCCGCTACCACTGCTGTAGGCCGCGGCTTCCCGGGCCGCGGCGGCGGCGGCGGCGGCCGCCAGGGACCCAGTGGTTCCCGGGAAGGAGAAGCGCGGCGACACCGGCGGGGGCGTGTAGGCGGCTCCCTCGGCTCCCGCCTGGCTCCAGCCGGGACTGCCCTGCTGGGTTCCGGGCCCGGCACCCGACGGGGCCCCACCAGAGCTGCCGCCAGAGGTGGCTCCGGACGCGGCGCCCCCGCCTCCGCCCTGGAGATAAGACAGGCCCAGCACAGATGAGGGCACCCGCGGCGTGGGCACGTAGACTGGCGAGGACGCAGCGCCCGCGCTGTGCATGAAGGCGCCGGGGCCGCCCGCCTCGTAGGCCCCGGGAGGGGGGCCGTGGTTGGCCGCCATGGCCAAGCTCTGGTACATCGCCCCTGCGAGCTCTACGCTTCGGAGTCCCGTCACTCGCGAGTCAAGGCGCGATGCAGCAAGACACAATAATAATAATGATAGAAAAAATAATAATAAGGTACAGGTGAGAGTCTGTCACATAAACGCAGATCAAAAATCAAAAGTAAAGAAAAACCAATCTCTCAAAAACATACACGTATTAAATCCAGCATCGAGCAAAACCGACTCTAGGCTCTTGTTTATAGGAAAATCCCAAATTGAAATTTTGGTTCTTCCTGGAGGTGCTGGAGGAGAGGCTGAATCTACCCCTGGGCCTAGAGGTCCCGAGCGCCTACGAGTGGCAGAAGACGCGGGATGGTGCCTGGGCGCCTGCGTGGGGCACGGGCCTTCGGGTCACGCCGGCGGCTGTCGCCGCGCACAGTCCACAGGACACCGCAGACTCCGGCGTTGGGTGCAATAGTCTGGTTCCAATGCAGAGGGACCGGCTGCGTCCTTCTACAGGTCCTAAAAGGGGAACAACAAAAAGAGGAAGTTCATTAGGAGCCTCGTTATGCTCGAGGTTGCTTCTTTCGAACTGCTAACCCAAGAAAACATCACTCTCTCTCAAAGAAGCCTGCGGCTCCCAAGGAAGCTGCGGTCTTTGTCGTGTGGAGGCCCGGGAATCTGGCTGCTTCGTGGAAGCCTAGGGAGGGCAGTTTTAGGGACATGGGGCTTCATGGTTATTGGACCTGTAATTATGGGTAGTGACCCAGGTCATTTTTTTTTTTTTTTTTTGTATTGCTTGTCAGGAACGTCTTTAATTTTGCCTTATTTTTCAAGCATATTCTAGTCACTGTATTTTATAAGTTCAAGGGTTTCAGGTTTCCAGGGCAGTGCCTGGGACCCAAGAAATATCTCTGTCCCACCTAACCCCAAGTGTCCCGGGCGTGAAAAAAACTTTAGATTGCCCGTGAAAGACAAAGACAAACTCTATAAAAACCAGCAACCAAGGAAAATTTTCTTTGTAATCTTTTTTTTTTTTTTTCCTTAAGTAGAGGTAGAGTCTAAATGTTTATATATGAGCACAGTGTCTGGTGAATTTCTGTGAAAAGGATTGTGAAAATTCTTATCCATCCACACACTTTACCATGTGGAAGTCAAATCAGACAAGATATTTTTCCTGCAAACAATATTTTAGCAATGTTGCAGATTGGGTTTCCAAACTAGAAAAGTGAAAGGAATGTCCAAGTTCACTTTACAGAACTACTCCCTGGGTCATCTGGATTTACTGAATGGGTTTTTCCATATAGAATCCCTGGTTCACCCACGTAGGGAATCAGAACACCAATGACACTGCTTGAGGGGGAAGAACCATTCATGGGACTTGGTTATATCCTTATATCCTGTGTTTTTATTTTCCCAGGCCATTTTTTTCTGATAAAATAAGGGCTTTACTTTCTGAAGCACCTGCTTTGTTCCAGGTCCTTATTGTCACAGCTTCACTAAGGAAAAGTGTGTCACCTCCATTTACAAAAGATAGAACTGAAGCATCATTAGAGAGTTTTGAAACTTGTCAAAAGATCAAAATACAATTAAGGGGGGTGAGGGACAGAATGTGTGGGCCTCCAGGGTTTGCGCCTGACTGAGACACTCCCACTTTACTCCTTAAGATGAGGTAGTCACTTTTAGCTGTAGTTTCTTTTTCATTGCAATAGTAGAATTAAAGATATTAATTGACCCTTATTACACTAAATCCAGGCTCCATCACTTACTGAATGGATGACTTTAGACACATTAGTTAACCTCTGTGCCTCAGTTTCCTCATTTGCAAAAATGCAAATGTTAAAGGCATCTATCTTGTAGAGTCACTTGAGGATTGTGAGGATTATTATATATAAAGCACTTATAACAGGGTTTTTATAAAAGTTATAACAGGCACAAAGTTCTATACAATTGTTGGCTATTATTATTACAGATTTCTAGTGTGCCAGAAGACAGTGCCTCAGATATAATCATACTATAATAAATGGGCATCTTAATTAATGTAAAAAATTCTGAAAATGGAATTTCTAATACACACTATATAATGTTTTTAACCATTTTTGCAACATCGCTAATGATAATGGAGTTAATAGCACTGTATTCTATAGTCACATGTTAACTCCTAGATGGTTTGTCTTTTGCTTTCAAAACTATACAACAAATTATTGGTTTGTTGGACATTTCTTTCCAGTAAGAAGTCTGGCTAGACAGTGGATACAAAAAAATTTGACCTGAGGAGTACCGGTATTAGTCCATGGATATGACTCTTTTTTTTTTTTTTAATTTTATTTACTTATTTGACAGAGATCACAAGTAGGCAGAGAGGCAGGCAGAGAGGAGGAAGCAGGCTCCCTGCCCAGCAGAGAGCCCGACGCTGGGCTGGATCTCAGGACCCTGGGATCATGATCTGAGCCGAAGGCAGAGGCTTTAACCCACTGAGCCACCCAGGCGCTCCCGTGGATGTGACTCTTGATCTGTTTGTGAGTTCAAGCCCCACGGTTGGGTGTAGAGATTACTTAAAAATAAAATGTTTAAAAAATTTTTTTTAACTAACTAACTTTTTTAACTAACTTCACTCTTTGAAAATGAAGATAAAAAATAGTAACTTATAAAAATCTCTGGGCTTCAATAAGTAAATACATAGGTTTATTTTGATAAAATATTCAGTATTTAATTTTTACATCAAATAGTTTTTCTATTTCATTGTATTTTCTCTAATATTCAACTTCTGCAGTTCTAAAACATAACATCATAATTGTTTCTCACATAACTGCAGGAAAGGAAGATTTATAATTTTGTAAGACAACTTCCAATATACATACAGACGCTAATTTACAAGCTTTAAAATGTAAATGCTAAAAATGCCATAAATCTAGCATTTGTCTTTATTACATGCTCTGCCTTTTTTAAATGGCTGGTACATTACCTGGGCGTTGGATTACTTAACAACAGAAGGTGGAGAAAATACCCCTCAATATCTTTCTAGAAAGACAAGAAATCATTCTGCCTGTTTCTATTATTAAGCCTGGGTTCAGGCATCCACGGAGGTAGCAGCGCCAGCCACTGAGAATGGCAGGTCGGGCCTCGCCATGGGGGCTCAGGCCTGCTCCCGGGTTTTTCTTCCCTTTCTGTCCACGCATTCCAGTTCACCTCAAAATCACAGACCAAACAGGAAATGCTTTCTTAGTGATTTAGCTGACAGCCCTTTTCCGATTTATTTCTGATTGCGGGAGGACTGAAAGCTTGCCCTAATGTCCCCGTCTATATACAAGTCACTCCAGCTCTTTCAGCTCAGCTCGCGTCTCGGTTCTCGGCCTGTTGTGCAGAAAACTGTCACACACCAACGCAACACACTCGCCAGCAATAATAAAATTGGCCGCTGCTGGGGAAGGTGGAGACTCAGAAGTTGGGGGGGGGGGGTGGTATCCCAATGGAACCTTTCTTTAAAAGCCTGAAACCTGCTCCTGGCTGTCTATTCCTCTTCTGAGGAACCCAGGAAATACTCTCCTGCAGCGCTTCCCCAACCTTCCCCTCAGGGTCACAGCGCTGCCCCAAATCCTACCAGCCCTAGGTCCCTCTCCACCGTTTCCCAACCGAAAGGTCTCTTCTTTCCCTCAGCCTGGTGGCAGTTTACCACCCAGGCATCCTGCTCTCCCTGAAGGACCCCCTGACTCCCAGCTCAAAGCCAAGCGACTCGGCAGCTAGCCGTGGCTGGAGGAGGGACGTCACTGCTTTCCTCTCGGGTTCCGGCCCTCCGCTACTTTCGCCCAGAAGTAGAGTGAGTGGGTGGGGTTGTTAGCTTCGTGGGTGGTGTTCGACTCCCTAGACCCCAGTCGGGAGGGCTAGGAGGCTGACCAGAAGGGCAAAAAAGGTCCAGGCGCTCAGTAGCCGTTCCCGACTTGGAAGCGCCTCCCTGGGGCCCGAGGCCCAGTCGCGCTGCCTCCCACCACCACTCTAGAGTCCCGGGAGTCCCGACGGGCCACGCAGCTCCGTCTGAGCCCCTCCGTGAGGCCTGTCCCGGATCAGGTGGTCAGTGTGATTTCGCACGGCCATCATCCCCATCCAGGACCTGCCTGAGAGGTGCAGAAACAAGGGCTGGAGTATACACGCGGTGGCGGGGATTAAAAACGTTCAAGTTCACACACACACACACACACACACACACACCCCCAAAAGCACTTCGAACATCCCTCTTCGCTTTCCCTCCAAATCTTTGATTTAAAGACGCTATTAAGCCAATGCCCGAAGTTGAGCAGTCTTTGACCAATTGGGGGGCGGAGGGGGTGACCAATGTCTCCTTTCCATCCACCAGTTACCTCTCTACTCCTAGGCAAACAGCGTAGAGGAGCCCTGGATTCGCGGACTGCGGGAGAGAGCATGGCGACGGAAGAAAAAGCCGTACCTGCCGGGACCTGAGCCTCCTGGAGGGCGGGCGCGCGCTCCCCTGGGCGCCCCGGGAGCTACCGCAGCAGCGGTGCTTCTCGCAGCCACTGTGCCGGCCGCCTCCGCTTCCCCCAGCTCCCAGCGCGGGTCCCCTCGCCCCTGCGCTCGCGTTCCCGGGCGCTGACTGGCTTGTGGGAGTCACGTGCAAGGGCGAGGGGCGGGGGTGCGCCGCAGAGGCTGCACCTCCGCTCGGCGCTGGGCTGCGGGGCTGTACAAAAAACTCCCCCAGCAGGCAAAGTCCAGGCGCACGGATCTCGGAAAATGCTAAAGCGCCACTGCCGGGGCGCGGGGCTTCACCCACCGCCGTGCCTGAGGTCGATTCGGTTTGCAGTTTTGCTCAGGGTCAGCTTTATTCAGGAGCTCCCTTCTCCTACCTCCTCCCTCCACCCCATCCCCCACCCGCGCCTCCGGGTGGTCCGGGTCTTGCCGCAGCCCTGGACTCGCGGGACAAGGGGCGGGGCTGATAGAAGGAAAGGTGACCTCTTGAGAGAGACCCCTAATCGGCTGTGGAGCACCGGGTCACCAGGAGAACCCGGGTGGCTGCGAGTCTCCGGGAGGTAGTGGACAGCGGGGATCCTGCTAGCCTCGGACTGCTAGGGGAAAAGACACAAAACCTGGGACTGGCCCACTGAAGTCAGAACGCAGTGAAGGAAGCTTCCCTTTCGCCTTCTCAGCAGCCTGGGGAGTCCGCGAGGCGGCCTCTGCAGCCCTCAATTTTATGTATCTATGCAAAACGTTCACCCTTTCCTGTCGATGCTTCCCATCTCGTATGGCCTCTAAGTTTCAGACCTTTCCGTTTTCCCTGCAGCCTGCCGCGCAGCTGCACCAATCCAAAGGACGTTGCAGGGGCTTGGGGAGCTTGGCAGTGCCCCAGGAAACCAGGAGTCTTCCAGGCAGCTCAGCAACCGCCCCCCCGCCCCAACACACCCAGAGTTGGGGGCGGCAAGGGTGGTAGGCCTGAGTCTGGAGTCAGCGTCAGTGCCTAGAGGCCCCCGCGCAGCGGGGCTGCGAGCCGGAGAGTCCCTCAGACAGGTCTAAAGGTTAATAGAGCAATCACAGGGCCCTATTACCGCGTAAAAATAACCCATCGATTACCGCAGCCTTCAGCCCCAGATAACAGCCGGCCGGTGGCTCTCACGCTTTCGGTTAAACCTTTTTTCCCTCTCCTAAAGCCGAATTTTCTCTCAAGAGCAGGTTTTTCATACCGGATTAGAGGGGTCGGGAGGGAGCCGGGATACCACCCTACACGAAACCGGTGCAGCTGCGAAGGAAGGGTAAGGGGTTACGCCAGCTTCCGCTTTTGGTAATCAGCAGTGTATTCCTGGCCTGCTCGAGGGCAACCCGGGCGCAGAGGACAAGACTAGTACGCGGGGCTGATTGGAAGGAAAACCCCAAAGGGATCGTGGCCAACTCGTGGGGATTCTCAGGAAAATCCCGGAGGAAGGACTGATCGCGGCTGCGCGGGGAGTTCTTTTTCCTGAGCGAAATGTGCGGAGGATCAGAGGGGCCCGAGGGCAGGAGAGAAAACTGAGGCGCGCCCCGTGGAGCTGCCGAAGGTCTGCGTCGGGGCTGGACGCACCCTCGCCGCCCCCACCCGGCCCCCAGGCACCTGCTCACCTAGGCCCCTTCGCGCCCCGGAAACTTGGAACGGTCTGTTTAGGGACCCTGCTCCAGCTTCCTTCAACTCCTCGCCAGCGCCTCTGCAGATTTTAGCCCTGGCAGATCCCAGAAGTCTGGGAACTTAAGAGGGAAGGTGTCCTGGGGACCCGGGAGACTGGAGAGGTTTGTAGAGGACACTCAGCTGGCGCACTTTCAGAGGAATGGCGGCTAAGAGTACGCGACCCCTGCTTGGTCTAAAAGGACATCCCCATTGGCCTATGAGGACTTTCTGGAGAATTAAACGTGTGGGCTTGGACAAGCGGCAAGATGTTGTAGCCTCTCTGTTTTCGGTGGGGATTTGTGGCTCCAGCGAAGCCCTAGGTCTCAGATCCGCCTTGCACCCGAGACCCTCAGAGCTGAGCCTGTGCCCTGAGGATGTTCTTAGCAACACGCCAAGGGCTTGGGGATGGAGTGGCCATCCAAGCGTCCTCACCAAAGCCAAGGACACAGACCACTCCCAGGCGGGCTTCTATGAGCAGTGCTGGATGGCCCACGGCGCGAGAGCGCGTGGGCTGAGGTTTGCTTTAGCTGGGTGCCCTGGGACGAGCCTCCCCCGTCTATTGCTCCCTCACAAGGCCTCCTGGAACCTTAGTCTCCTCCTCCGTGGAAGGGGGTTGAGAGGGGGGGCGCAGAACGGGCCCTGCCTGCTCTAAGTGGATGTTGTGAGACCCCTGATGGAAGAGCCTGGTTTTTCTATGAGCTTGCTTCTTAGGAACCCCGTATTCACCGGGAGTCCTCTTCTGGCAAGGGACCCGACAGAGCCCTTTTATCCACGCCCCACTCTGGAGCAGTTCAGGTGGGCTGAGGGCTAGGAGCCTTGAGAGATTCGCTCCTTCTAGGAATGCGCCTGGGATAGAGAAATTTGTGTCTTCTTTCTTGCGGCTCTTTTCTCTGGGCCCAGCGCCCCAACTTTCTTCCCAAAGCGTTTAGCTCAAAGACTGTCCAGAAGGTGATTGGCGAGCGGTCTGTTCTCTTCGGGTGTTTGATTTTTCCTCGCTCCCTCCCTCCGTCTTTCGGTCGGCCCCCTCCCTCGCTGGGGCAAGGCAGTAGCCCCCGCGTCCGCCGCGCTGTTGCCAGGAGCACGGAGCATTTCAAGGCCTCCCTGGCCCGCCGGCTGGAGGAGGTTTATCGGCTGCCGCTAAGTTCCCAGGCTTCTCTCCTCGCTCAGGAGGCCGCTGGGAAACCGGGGGGGGGGGGGGGGTGCTTTTAGGTTCGGATTCTTGGCTATTTTTAAGGACGTGTCCCTGGGCTGGCCTGGGATGGTGGCCCAACCCCACTCACGTCCTCTTTCCTCTTTTCTTTCCCATAATCAACAGGGAAATTTTAATACTGTAAAAATCTTTGATCTCTTTTTACTAAGGGCCTGGACTAATGAAGAGTCATGGCATGAAATTTTAGACAAATAAGAATTACATAGATGCATTGCACACTTTTTTAAAAACTCCCCAGGATACAAGAATAAACTGCATTTTCTTGCTCCCTTAAGGCCTCGGGGACTTGAGCTGGTCCACACCCTAGTAAAATCCCAACTGTAGACTGAACTTGGTGTACAGAGGAATCTGAACTCTAGTTCCCTGAACAAAAGAGTTAATAAACTGTGGACGATGGAAACCACGAAGACACCAGCCAGGGTCTCCCCTCGCGGGGTAACCGGATTTCCTGGCGGGACCCGAGCCAGCTTATTGTAAACGCAGCGCAACCTTAGGTGTCAGAATCTCAGATCTGGGTTGGTAAAGCCATTCAGCACCACGCGGAAATCAGCCTCCGTGGCCGCCTTTACAAAAGCCAACAACGCCTGGAAAAACATGGGGCTCGCTCAGTCTTATAATCGGAACAAGAGACCCTCGGAGAGAGAGAGGGAGAACCAGAGAGGGAACTAGGAAGTCTTTCGTAACGAATTCTCCGAGATGTAGACGCTTCTCTGTGGACTTGAGCGCAAGGGCTCATGACAGACATGCAGAGTGACCCGCGCTGAACGTAGGCTGGGTCTGGCCCCCACACGGCCCTCGAATTTCCCCACCGGGCCTGGGCTTTCCTTCTCTGCCACTCCTAATCCTCACTCGCGTGACCCACCCTGCCCCCTGTGCCACCCCCGCCTTGGGCGGAGCTGGGAGAACCAAATTGCGGAGCCGGGCTAGTCCCCGCTGACGCAAAGTTGGAGAATGAATTGAGCTGCTCGACTACGTAGACCTTTTTTCCCTCCTTGTGCCTGGCGTTTCAACACCCAGAATTTTTTGTGGCGTGGGGCTGGGGGTATCGAGGACATAAAAACACCCAACCCCTACCACCCAAATGAGCTCAGCACCCCAGGAAGTGATAATCAGCCTCCCGCTGGCAGATGTGAGGAGAGAAGGCAGTAACGCTCTTTTACTCCGTCTTGTTTTTAAAAATACTATTCCATAGGGCGCCTAGGTGGCTCAGTTGGTTAAGCCTGGGACTCGTGATTTCGGCTCAGGTCTTGATCACAGAGTCCTGAGATTGAGTCCCTCTTCCGCTTCGGGCTGGGCGTGGAGCCCACTAAATATTCTCTCGCTCCCGTCCCTCCGCCCCTCCTCCTCTCTAAAAATAATTTAAAAATACTATTCGGTGTTGCAAAGTGAAGCCAAAGTCTTGCTCACAGACCTCCTTTAAAGCCTCCTCGGTGCTTCTGGCCCTAAGGACCCGAGTTTTTGGCACACCCCTTAATATTTTATAGTCATTTCCATATTACCACTCTCAAACTCCATTTTTTTTTTTTTTGAGGAAACAACAACATTGGGGAGCTAGAAGAAGGAAGAGAGGCGTTACCATCTCACAGGAACAAGAACTCAGAGACCCAGAAAGGTTAAGACAGTTTTCTGAGGTGGCAAATCCAGTGCATTGGACAGTAGGTCTCAGATTTAGATTCCTGAGTCTTAGTTCTTTTTTCCATTCTTATTTAATATTGAGTTTCTATAATGAAATGCTTTTCTATTTTTTAAATTTTATTTTGTTTTAAAGATTTTGTTTATTTATTTGACAGAGAAAGAGATGGTGAGAGCAGGAACACAGCAGGAAGAGTGGGAGAGGGAGAAGCAGGCTCCCTGAGCAGGGAGCCTGATTCGGGGCTGGATCCCAGGACCCTGAGATCATGACCTGAGCCAAAGGCAAAAGCTTAACGGCTGAGCCACACAGGCGCCTCTCTAATTTTTTTAAAAGTAGGTTCCGGGGCACCTAGGTGGCTCAGTGGGTTAAAGCTTCTGCCTTCAGCTCAGGTCATGATCTCCAGTCCTGGGATCCAGTGCGTCGGGCTCTCTGCTCAGCGGGGAGCCTGCTTCCCCTTCTCTCTCTGCCTGCCTCTCTGCCTACTTGTGATCTCTGTCTGTCAAATAAATAAATAAAATCTTAAAAAAAAAAAAAAAGGTAGGTTCCATGCCTAGCATGGAGCCCAGTGTGAGGCTCGAACTCAAGACCTGAGCTGAGATCAAGAGCTTAACCAACTGAGCCACCCAGGGGCCCCTGAAACACTTTTTTAAACCTGCCTTTTGTTTTTCAAATATCTCTAAATTTCCTTTAATGAGGATGCCTAACAGAACTGCTAGTGTTCCCTCTTTCCTTGTCTCTCTCTGTTAAATAAATAAATAAAATCTTTTTTTTTTTTTTTTTTTTTTTAAGCCCATACATGGGGCGCCTGGGTGGCTCAGTGGGTTAAGCCTCTGCCTTTGGCTCAGGTCATGATCTCAGGGTGCTGGGATGGAGCCCTGCATCGGGCTCTGTGCTAGGCAGGAAGCCTGCTTCCCCCCCTCTTTCTGCCTGCCTCTCTGCCTACTTGGGATCTCTCTCTGTCAAAATAAATAAAATATTTAAAAAATACATCCCAAAGCTATTCTGTTCCCTATTTTAAAAATATTAAAATCCATTTAAAATAATGCAGGTCGTGTCTCATAATCTAAGAGCCCAAGAGAAAAAAAAGAAAAGCAAAAAGGAGGCTCCACATTTTCATTAAATTTGGGAAGGATGCCAGAGGCTTTTTAAATGGGGAGCACGCTCCTCAGTCCCGGGGCAGCAGAGGACAGAACTGAAACCCGGGCTCGGCGCCGGCAAGTCCGGACACTTGGGCCAGTGGGTGCGGAGCAGGGAAATGTCAGCTTGCTGTGGCCATACTGACACTCTAGTACATGCCCCTTTCCCCCTTCCCAGCCTGGCTCCCTCTCTCCCTCCTCACCCAAGAACCTTAAGAAACCCGCAGCAAATGGGAGCTTCCTGCCGCTGCTCTCCAAGCTGTGGGGAGACCGACTCCTGGCCTGCAGACTCTCCGAAGTGTCACGAGGGCACCTACTCTTTGGGGACAAAAACTGTCACCTCCGGGATATCTCTTGGTGATCCGGGCCGGAGTATGTTCACTTGTGGGTCCTCCCTCCTCCTTCCCTGTCAGGAACTTTTAGAAGTTGCAGCTCTGGCCATGCTGGGTCTACAGCAAGAGCTCGATAAATGTTCTGGGCATCCATAACATGTTAATTTGCTTTATCCACAGTCCTTATGTTCCCTGGAATTATAAATTCGTTTATCTGTGGTTGGTTATACACTTCACTCCCCACACGCACCCCAGAAGGTAAGCTCCAGAAGGGCAGCAACTGTGGCTGGCACCTAGTAGAGACTCAATAAATGTTTGTTGAAGGATTAAAATTACAAAAGGGATTGCTAACGGCATTTCTCAAGGGTAATGGGAGTTGGAGAATGGAACACTCCCCTCCAAGGGGAATAGGTCTCCTGGCACACAGTGGGTGCCCAGGGTCACCACCAGGACACGGAGGCCCAGGCTAGACACCAAGATTTGGGCCACTCAAGAGCGTTTATCTGCATGGCTCAGCCCCACCGTGGCGGACTGCAAATCTCCTGTCCATATCTAGGTTGCCTCTAAGGAGACCCCGGAGTCCCGGGACTCTGGAGTGTGCAGAAGAAGGGATTTCCGAGCGCGGGCATGCAGTCAGGATTTTGGAAGCTAAATTGGCCTAGACAACCCGGATTAGGCACTGAGACTGCGGCAGCTGGCAAGGGAGACACGGGGCTCCCCAGAACAGAGACCAAGGACTGACAAAGGACGCCAGGTGCGGCGTCTCCCGAGGCACGGAAAGCCCAGACCCATAAATTCTGAAAAGATGGAGGAAGTCAGTCAAACACTAGGACTGAGAAAAAAACGAAGGAGAGGGTTTACGGAGAGAGACAGAAACAAGAAGAAGGAGGGGAAGAAGGGAGAGACAGAGGAAGGCAGGCAGAAAGGAGGACAGAGAAAAACCTAGGGAGCAGGTAGAGAGTGAGACAGGCCTGAGAAAGCCGGAGAGGGACAGAATCATTCATGTGTTCCTTCCTTCGTTCCTTCTCTATTTATTGAGCACCTACTCTGTGCCCTCGAACTTTCCAGGAGCTTGGATTTGGCATGGAACAAAATAGAGAAAATTCTGTCTCCAGGAGATTCCATTCTAGAAGAGGAAGCCAGACAATAAAAAAGTCAAATCTGTAGTGTTAAATGGTGAAGTCTTATGGGAAGAACACAGCAGGGAATGGACATGCAGAGAGAGAAATTAGGGACGGAGACCAGAGGAAAGAAAGAGGGGAAGATAGGAGAGAAAAACACAAATTCAGAGAAAGAATCAAGATAGGAGTCAGGAGACAGGGCAACAGAAACAGAAAGAGATCGAGACCCCCAGGGAGAGGAGAAAGCCAGCAAGAAAAAGGGGCAGGAAAGCGCCAGAGCTCGATTGGAGGTGGGGGGGAGGGACCAGATAGGGACGAGGTCAATCCGGAGTCGAGGGCTCCCCCACCCCCACCCTGCCCAGTTCCCGGGGCGGGCGGTGGTGGTGACAAGGACACCAGCGGCTGGAGCGCTTCCAGTCGTCAGACCCCGACACACATATCGGGGGACTTGTGGGGCCACCAGGACACATGATGTTCCCATCGCCAGCTCCCGCGCGTTTCCGCCCAGGCTGCCCCCTCCTCCGCCAGCCCCGGCACCCTTCCCCTGGCCACGGAGCCCGAGGTGACCCGGAGCTGGAGAAGACGCCCAGGCAGGCGCCGCGACCTGGCGCGGCAGAGCGAGAGACAGGAAAGTGTCAAGGAAGCAGAAGCCCAAGTGCGAAAACAGCGCGGGGAGGGGGGCGGGTACCGGGAGGGGGCAGGGACGGCAGGGGGTGCTGGAGGCTGGAGGCCTTGAGGTCCTTAACGCCTGTGAGGACCCACTCCACACAGGCCTGGGTTTTCCTGTAACGGACAAAAGTTCGCTTCACACGCCACCACCCCACAGTTGTAGCAGGTGCCCATAGAGAGTGGCTTGTTCATTCTAACACCCATCCCGGCTTGGAGGTATTTATTGTTTGGGAATAATTGGTTTCTTGCACCAGCTGGAGGAAAGGAGTGCATGGAGCTTGCAACAACTAGAGGGACATATTTCTCTCCAAGGGTATGTTCTAAACCTTGACCTGAGAGAAAAAGAAGAACGAAAGATCCCTGGCATTCCAATTCTTTCCCACCAGTTTCAACTTTCCTGCGTCTTCAGCTGAGTATCTGTGTGTTTGAAAGACAGGGGTGCTCTACCTTTAAAGTTTGCTTTCTTCCAAAACCCCAGGGCCTCTTCTGCAGAGGTGCTAATAAACAGCAAATTGCCACATGGCAAGGAAGTACTGGGAGGCAAAGCCAGAAGCCAAGGTCTGAATGAAATGTAATGAATAATCAGCACCTAGATAAAGGGGAGCTTTTCACTCATGAAGGTGTGGAGCTAACTCCAGGAGTTTCTGCTAACCTTCTCCTACCCTCCCTCAGCCCATCTCATGCCACCTCGCCTCCAGAGCTGGAGCCTTTCCCTGGGCAGGGGAAGAATCTCCCACTCACCCTCCAGAAAGTCTGCAGAGAAGCCCACACTCTGCTTGGAGGGCTGAGAGCAGATAGTATAAGACAGAGCCTCATCAGTCAAGAGTGATCAATTTCTCAACCCCTTTGTGAGAAGTGTCTTCACTCCACTTCAAAAGCCCTAAATTATCATCTCCCCCCACCACCTTTCTCTCTACCCCTCTCTGGTTCAGCAGTTAGCACACACTCATTCTTCCCCAGATTCATTCATTCATACCTTTCCCCCCCTCTTTCCCCCCAACCTCCATATACGACTATTGTCAGGGACTCCGATATCTTCACCCCAAACTCTTTGAATGTGGTTGCTCAGGAGATGTATTCTTTGCAGTTTGCTTCAGGATAAGAAAAAGCTCAACAGAAGTTGTGTTTTAATCTATAAAAGAGGATTGCTGGTATCTTCAAAACCTACAAAAACTGACCCAAACTTGCAACCACACAAATGATTCTCAACTGGGAAATATGAGACTGATCTCAGGACCTTCGATCCTCAACTAAGAAATAGATAAAAGGGTATACGTCCATACAACAGAATATTACTCAGGAACAGAAGATAACGAAATGCCAATGCACACAGCAAACACATGAATCTCAAACACACTAGGGCTGTGCGAAAGAGATCAGACTCAAAAGACTAAATGAATCCATTTATATGACATTGCCACAAAGGTAAAACCATAGGGATGGAAAACAGATCAGAGGTTGTTGCCAGGGGCAGGGAGTGGGGGGAAGGGTGACTACAAAGGAGGAGGAGGGAATGTGGGGGCATGCTAGAGCTATTCTATATTTGGATTGTGAAGGTAGTTACATCATTTGCGTGTGTGTCAAAACTCAAAGAACTGTACACTAAAAAGGGTGAATTTACTGTAAGGAAAGTTCATCTCAATAAATCAGATTTTTCAAAAGCAGGGGCAAAATCGAGTATTGCTGGGGTAGGATAAGATTGTTCAGCCCTATACTCTCTCTCTCTCTCTCTCTCTCTCCCCACCCCCCACCCACCCTTGTGCATGCACCCATCCCCAGTCCTTAGCGAGACTCTGCATCCCTGGTACATGTTCAACTCCCACCTAAAATACTTCAGAAGAGTGATTTATATACAAAAGAAAGCTTTGCATCTTTTTCAGAAGGATCCAGTTTCCAAGGCTGGTTCTCCCTATTGCTCATCCTTCCTGGAGGCCAGCAGGAAATTCTACAGCAGTCTCTCCTGGACACAGCTCCGGGGCCTGTTTCACACATGTCCCATGCGAGCATTCATGTTTCACCATGGGCTGCAGGGAGGGTGATATGTGAGGGAGGGTTATTCTGTTCTCTCATCTGGAGAGTCCTGGAGCTAGGTATCAGAAGCTCAGAAACTGCTAAGTCACTTTCAGCAACACCACCATTCCCCAGGGAACCTGCAGACGTGGAGGATGGAGAGCAAAAGACCCAGCTGGCCAGAACCCAGTCTTTCTAGGGAGACTGGGTTTTGTCCAGCGGTTCCCATGAGGCAAGAATAAGCCAAGGCATGGCCTTGGAAAAAAATGAATTTACCCCTGAGAGTGGGACTATATTTCTGAATGGACTAAAGAAAACGTATTTGCTGAAACATGGCCTTTCTGGTAAACGATTCTACCCAACCCACACAACAGTTCTGCGGAGTAAGTGATACTGACTCTGATTCTTACATCCATTGTCATTACACCCAGCTGCAGTTTGGGAAGTGCGCAGGGATGGGCAACCATTGAGTGGGTGGTGATGGGAAGACAGTGTGGCCTGTGGCAGATAAAACCACACTTTGGACATGTATTTTATAGAAATCATAGTCTAGTGGTCATCACAGGGGAGCCCAAAAGCCACTGATTGCCTGGGCCATAGGATGGCTCTGCTACCTTTTCTGCTCAATATAAGAGAGAGAGAGAGTGTGTGTGTGTGTGTGTGTGTGTTGATTTCTACCCTTTCCCAGAGTTGTTGATAATATCATTGTTTCCAACTCCCAAACCACTGTGGTCATGGAAGGAAAATGAATGTTAAGGTTAACAGGCACCCATTGGTCATTAGCTTTAATCTTATCCTTTTCACTTGAATTAAAAAACCAAAATACCAACACTAACAAAATACCATCATAAACAAAAACAGAACAAAACCCCACAAAATACCGTGTTTCCTGTTAGAAACAAAGCAAACAGTTTGGCTTTGTCGATTTCCCTGTTACTCTCATCCCCATCCTTGCAGAGCTTGCTAATTAATCAGTGGAAGAACCAAAAGGTGGGAAGGGAAAGACAGATGTGAAATGGATGCAGGAATCACAACTAGAAGAGCATGAGGGCAGGCAGCATCCTGAGAAACAAGGAAAGGAACCCTGGGGACCACCAAGGATCTGACCTTACCCCCTGGGAGGCCTTGGGTAAATCAAGGACTGGGCTGTGGGTCACAGTCTTCCTCTTATGAAATGAAATTGGACACCATGATCTGATAGTGCATTCAGCCTCGATGTTTTCTGCATCTGAATTATTTGAATTTTCTTACAAATGTTGCAATTCATAGAGCAAACATTTATTGAATACTTACTATGTGCCAGGCACCCTGCAAACTTTGGAGAGATGTAAGGATGAACACAAGCCTCTATATTCGAACTATTCAGATCAGTGAGAAACAGTCCAGCAAACAGGCAACGGGAGAAAGTTCTGAAACAGATAAGTGCATGGAGAGAAACCATGTAAACTCTTTGTAGGTGGGAGGAAAGGAGGTGGGAGGAGGAAGTGAATGAATCAAGGAACTGTATTATTTGTCTGTGTAGGTGTCTCTCCCCTCCCCCCCCATACTTTTCCTTATTAATTACTGTCTTTCCAGACCTAGGGACGCGGTGTCCTGAATTGGGAGTAGGGATTATGAGGACCCAGCACAATTCACGCACTGACAGGCACATCCAAAACTTCCAAGTTGCACGACTTCGCCCATTTCATACATTTGACGTCAAACATGCTTATCGACATGGTTCCTGCACAGTGTCAGTGTCCTCAGCGCAAGGGCTGGGAGTCGGGGTCCCAAGATGTGGGCTCTAGGTTCCATCACCACCTGGTAGTGTGACCTCAGACATGCCCACCCCCCCCCCACACTTCCCATCTGGCTCTCAGTTTCCTCATCTGTGAAATGTCCTATGTTGTGCTAGATCATTTCTAAGCTCCCTTGCAGCTCTTTAAAAACAAATGAACACATCCTTAAAAGACACTAGGATTAAGAGGTGGAATAAAGTCAAATATTTGTTGATTGATAGAAAAATGCTTCCTCCGAGCCACACGGGGCTGTTCGGGGGCGCACAGAGAGTGGCCCGGCCCCCTGGTGAACGCAAGCCTCTCCCGGGTCTCGCTCTTCCAAGGGGGTCGCCAGCTCCCGGGCCGCGCGCACCGCCTCCCCGCCCCCTCCCCCCGCGCGGGGTGCCCTGCGCCTCCGCCCGCGCAGCCCGCGCGGGGCGGGCGTGATGGATGGCCGCGGAGCCGGCGGCCTGTCAGGCCTTATTGATGAGGTGCGCGCTGACTGCCGCCGCGTAACCCGAGGCCGCAGGAGGCGAGCGCGGGGCGGCCGGCTGCCGCAGACTCGGCGGCGCTCGGGGTCAGCCCCCGGCCGGCCGCGCCCGCCCCTCCGGCGCGCCCCGGCCCGGCTCCGCGGAGGGGGCGGCCAGTGCGGAAGCGCCTCTCGGGGCCTGGCGCCCCGGTGCGCGGGGCCCGCTTCCTCCCCGCGGTCGCCTCGCTTCCCGCCCCCCGCTCGCCCGCGAGCCTTTCTTCGGGGGCCGCGGCCGCAGCCTCGTCGGGGAGCCGGCACCTCCCGGGCGGAGCCCCCTCTCCGGCTCGGCCCGCGCCCGGACCTCCGCTCTTACCCGGGGCGGCGAGGCCGGTGCTGGCGTCCGAGGCCGCGGTTACCGCCGGCGCGGCCCGGGGAGAAGAGTGCTTTCCCTAAGCGGAGGGGCCGCGCCCAGCGAGGCGGGACTCGGCCGCCGCCACACGTCTCAAAGGCGACACAATTTAGGAGGCGAGTAGTCAGTTTCATGGCAATGAAGCCGTGCGTGGGTGGAGAGACGTCAGGACGCCCGCGAATATTCCAAGAGCTCAGTAGACACTCATACAGTGATAGATAAGAAGATACAGAGATAAATAAAAGTAAGTACATCTACACGTAAATGGTAATGTTCCCACATGGCACCCCCCCCCATGTTTTGTACACTTATTTTCTAATTGAGCAAGTATTCTTTTACAATAGCAAAGACGTTTCCCTGGCTGTCCTTGTGATACGACCGAGCTTCGTTCATTCTCAGGCCAACGGCTTCATTTCTCCCAGTTCCTCCTTATTCCATCTTGCTCTGCCTCCTTTTCTTCCCACTGCCCTTTCAGAAGAGAAGAAAGGTTGCCAGGCTCTTGGGTGGGCGCCTGACAGGCTGCAGAACAGGGGCAGGTTGCCCTAGCCCCTTGGCTTTCTAGTGAAAGCGTCCAAGGCCACCTTCTCTGTCTGGAAGGTGAGGATCATGGACAGGCTACCTGCAAAGCACCTTCAGCTAATGGGAATTAAAGAAGTCAGTCAACACTGGAGACAACTTAACCTGAAGTACTAAAGGGCACAAGTTGTTGTCTTCCCCACCTTGAGGCAGGACTAGGCTGACAGGTGAATGGCCCGAATTCCAGATTAGATGTGACCTAAGAACTGGAAAACTGGTAGTCTTTTCTCTGCGGGAGAGTAGAGAGAGCAGAGGTTGATGTGGCCCAAGAAACTCACTGGAGTATGCCCCTTAGGCCAGGGTCAAGCAAAGTCGAGGCAGCAGGTAGTGGAAGCTCATTGCTCTGGGAGTCCTGAGGTTTGAGTTCAAATAGGGCAACTGCCACCTAGTGAGCAGCCAGACTGCAGGCAAATCACATAACTTGTCCAAGCTTTAATTTCCTGTCTGTAAGATGAAGAGACTGAACCCCTTCCTACATCAACATTTGTAACATAAAAGGCTTCTGGAGTAGAGATCACCAAAACATTCCCTTCTGTGCCCCCCAAAGATTTGATACCAGGAGACTCATTCCTGATCCTGCACAGGAGAAGGGTGAGTATGCCAGGCCTCTAAGGCTAAACCTAATCTTAGCCACAGATAATGAGCATGTTGAGCAAGGAACCCAAAATATGAGACCCGTCTGAGTGTGTATGATAAAAGGCTTGGACTGCAGAGGAAAACTTCAATCCATTTACTAGGCAGACATTTATTGAGTAACAGCTAACACTGTGCTGTTACTATATGCCAGGCATGGTGCCAAGTCTGTTGCATGGATTGATTAGCTCTTTTATCCACACCATCACTCCATTTCCCCCATTTTATAGATGAAGAAACTGAGGCACAAAGCTATTAACTCATCCAGCTTGATAGATAACAGAGCCAAGATTCAAAGGCAAGTAATTTGCTTTCAGAATTCAAACACCGTCAATATGAACAAGGCACTGGTACTGTGAGGGACACAGAAGGCAAAAAGCAAGGGCTTCCTCCTTATATATCCTTCTTAAAATTTTTTTCTATGGGGCGCCTGGGTGGTTCAGTGGGTTGAGCCTCTGCCTTCGGCTCAGGTCATGATCTCAGGGTCCTGGGATGGAGCCCCGCATCAGGCTCTCTGCTCGGTGGGGAGCCTGCTTCCCACCCCCCACCTGCCTCTCTGTCTACTTGTATTCTCTGTCAAATAAATAAATAAATAAAATCTTAAAAAAAAATTTTTTTTTTCCTAAATAGTTTAAACGTCTATTCCCAGAATCAATCCCTTTCTTCCCTCTGGTTTCACAACCTTTTACATACTGCATTTCAGTTTACTATCTCCACATGTTGGCCTGCCTCCACATCCCCCCTTCCTCAAATTTCACTCTTCTTGAGGACAGAAAGCTTATATTTGATATCTTTGTATTTTCCATAGTTCCTAACAGGTAGCTGATGTTTTAAGAGGTCTGTTGAGTTAAACTGGGAAAACTGTTGTTCCATAGTGTAAAATCCCTCTCCTTTATGACTGAAGAAGAGCAACTCAGTGAAAACATTAAAAAAGCTCATGTGCAGGAGATGCCCAGTGTACCTGTTGGTAGGGTGACTATGGCTCCACGTGTATACCCTTGGTTCACTTATTGGTCACAGGACAGCCTCTCTCTGACACTAACATTGAGGTGGTGTGCTGGAGTTGCAGGCGACCTCAGGGATTCTGGTCTAAACCACTCATTCAATATATGAGGCAGTAAGAACTCAGAAAGGGCTACAGACTTATCCAAAGTCACACAGCTATTTCACGGCAGGGCTGGAAACAGGAGTTCTGAAACCCAGGTCATGTGCCCTGTTCTTCCATTTCAACATGCTGCTGCAGGAATTGCTGTCTGCCCTTTCTATAAATCTGAACCCCAAGGCCACACTTTCCTCATCCTGATACAATCACCTGGGTGAGAAGATTAGCGATAAGGCAGCCCTGAGCTCTGGGGTAGCACTGCTGGGCTTGCCCTTTGCTGGAAAGGGGAGTGAGTCTGGCCTAGCTGCAGTGGGGAGAGAAGGGGGTATGAGGATGTGGTCCAGGGTCTCAAGGAATCATAGACATTCAAACTCCAGTCATTCCAAGCCTCTTTTTGACTGAGGATAAATCAAGACAAAAGGGGCTCTCAATACATATTACATTTCCAAATTGAGTATCTTCCAAATACCCTGTGGACTTACAAATATTCCAGGCTTCACAATAAAGAAAATAAGACAGCAATGTTGGAGGCCATGCAATGGGCAGGGTTTTGGACTTGATCCAACGATCAAGTTTTGAGTCTCATCATTTCACAGAGTGATCCTGTGTTCCACTTTATGCCAGCTATCCTGAGCAGTTATTAGTAGCATACATAATCAGTTTGTCACTTGAACTCTCTGAGCCTCAGTTCCCCATCTACAAAGTAAAAGGTTTTGAGTAAATATCTTTTGTTTTCTTTTCATTGGAAAATGCTTCAATTGTATGAATGTGGAGCTCAAAAGAACCCTCCTAGCTTCTTTTGTCTGGGCAGCTGAGAGCAAAGTCACCTATGGATTGGTGATTGCTGTTATTGACATTGAACTTTGGGCTTCAGGTTCACCATTGACAACCTGGGATTGACTAAAAATAATAAAATAAACCAGCTCTTCTGAATAATTTGTGAGAATTCATTAGAGCTCACTTTCTGAAGGAACAAATCATGTTAATTTCATTCATTTTTGGCATATGTTACAAATATTATAATTGCTCTCGGCCCCCTGTGAGTCCTTCTTCCATTGCCCTACCAGTTTGTTTGTATTTAATATCCAGCTAAAGGGAAGAGACAGGATTTTCTGATTTGGTTCTTAATTGGGGTAGTCAATTCACTGTCTCATATTTTGTTTTTTGTTTTTTGTTTTTTTTTTTCCCTGCCCATGTGGTTTCACAACCCTGTTTTCATGATAAAGAAATGGTGTTGGGGACCAGATTGTGGCAAGGCCACCTCAGTGTGCTCCTTGTTATGGCTACCCCAGCAGTCAGCAGTCTCCCCTTTCCTCCTTTTCCCATATAAACATTCCCCTTACACCCACTGACTCTTCCCTTCGAAATTCAAGTGTGTGTGTGCTTTATTTTGTCACTTCATTAAGCTTAAGAAGTCCTTGATGCCTGGAAGAGTATATAGTAATTCTCCAGATCTCCCACAATGCCCTGCACATAGTAGGTACTCAGTACATGCGTAAAAGAAGGAATTAATGCTTGAGGAAATCTAGAGTCCGAATCTGGAGTTCTGTATAAGAAATTGCCTATTTGTGAAATGCAAAAATTTGCCTCAATTTCTTTCTTTTTTTTTTCACATTTCAGGCAGAGCCACATTGTAAACATAGGACTTTGTAAACCACTTTATTTTTTACTGTTTTGATCTCACGTGTGTGGGGGCTCTTAAAATGCTATTTGCTTCACTTTATACCTTGCACCTTGGAGAGGCTGGATGATAAATGAGAGATGAATAATTCCTTATTGCTACTTATCTGCTAAATCTATAAACTAGTGTCAGCATTTACTCAGTTGGGTTTAAAGCTATGTCTGGTATACTTATTAACCTGCTTAAAATAAGCCATAAAAATGGGCTTGGTAGGCAGTTTTTTAAACTAATTTTTAAAAATTACATTGGTCACTTTCCACTAACTCATGGGATGACCTTTGGCAAATCACTTAACCTCCTTGGGGCTCACCTGCAGAATGAAGGCGGGGGAGGGGGTGCGGCAGCAAGGGGGGCAATGTGCTAGATCAGCTTTAAGAGACGTGCAGCTCTCTTATTCCTTTATTCCATGATTTTCAAATGAGGAAATTAAGGGATCCTGGGAACACCTATTAGAGCAATTACAAATCAGTTTATATGGACTATCCCATGAATCCTTGGCATATCCCTGGTGGGTGTGGGAGGCAGCGCTTGGTAGTTAGAGCAGGGCATTTTCAGTTGCATTCTGTTACTTATTAGTGCTGTGACCTTTGGCAATGCAACACTTCTGAGTCTCAGTGACCTCATCTATAAAACGGACACAATACTTCAATAACACATGGATTACTCCAGAGAGCAATCAACTGTGAAGATAAGTGTGACCTGTGTGTGAAAGCACTTTGATAGATGTTATTCACTCTCCCCAAATTTACATATGAGAGAACCATTTGAGGTACCGTTTGGTCTGTAGCAGGGTCAAGGGAAAAATTGTTTGACTTCTTTTATTCTACTTTGATTACATATTGAAATTATTTAAAAATTATATGGAGATTATGTAATCTTTATATAAAAAATATAGAAAGGTTGAGTCTTTAAGAAAAACTGGTGTCTGATGGGAAATTTCTGGGATAGTCATAGTGGTAAGAAAATCAGTCAATATCTTACTGGCCTAGAGACTTAGGAACTCCCAGCTAGTAGAAAATAAAGCATTTTCCAAAGGTTTTGAAAATATGTGCCCTTCCCAGCTCTGGTTCTCCTCACATCTCCTACCCTTTGGTCTGGGATGCACCCTGGCCATGTCAAGAGTACATAAGTTCTACCCAAGGATTTGGGTTTGATTTCCTTCAGAGACAAGTGTGGAGAAGACAGTAACTGTGGAAGATTTTTGTCATAGTGAATTCAGTGAGCAAAAGTGCCTGGAACATCCCTCCTCTGAGAATTATTCTTCAAGACAGAACTACCACCATGTCTGTAATGTGCAGGGGCTAGCAAATGTGACATGAAGATAAATATGGTGACTGACTGGGTTCTGCTGCCTTGTAGAGGAGAAGGGAAGAGATGAATAGTCTGTGAAAGTGTAATTCTACAAAAACTAATTTTGGTGGTTCCACCAAAATTCTATTCATATTCCCTTACCACCAACCAGCCAACTAAACCTACACACAAAGGCTGACATCGGTGTTAAAAAAAAAAAAAGTGTGGAGAAAGAGAATAGGAGTGGTATTTCAAGTCTATATTTCCTGCTGTACTCAGACTACAATTTTTAGTTGCTAAATGTTTATTGGCTGACTAACAACAATGAAACAGACCTCTAGTTTGATGTTACGTTTATCTTCTGTTGACCAAATGTGTTACATTCAATTAAAAATCTCAGTAAAAGATCTTTTGAAGTTTTTTATAATTATTATTTTTAAGGAAACTCTATATACCCAGCATGGGGCTCAAACTTACTACCCCAAGATCTAGAGTTCCGTGCTCCATCCACTGAGCCTCCCAGACATCTAGAAGGTTCCATAAGTTTATGGTTCCTTAAATTTAAATTTATTTTGTTACCATTCTTCCTCCAACTCCATTTCACATTCTGCTTATAAAGCGGGAGGAAAGCAGCCTTCATCTTTATAAACTGCTCCTTTATAAACTACTCCTTTACCTACAAATTAAAACTATTTCAGTTCAATAGAGGCACCTGACATTCATTAAAACTTGTCTTGTAACTCATTTGGTCTTCAGTCTCATTCTTAGCGGCTAACTTTGCTTCCACAAAGGTCTTCTTTTTGAATACCCTCTCCAGCTTTTGGGCCACCCCTAAAGGTCGGACTTCCCTTCCCTGTTCAAACTCTCCTCCCTTTCTTCCAGAATAATCAGCTTTTATTTGCAGCTGGACCAGCACCTGGCCTTACATTCCTGCACATCCTTCTGCCAGCAAAGGGAGTTTTGAGAAGACAAAAAGTTACAAGAACTTAGACTATGTTTTCAATTTTAGAAACACTCAAGGTTACAAGTGAAATTCTGAGACAATCTGGATGGCTGTGAAAACATTTTCTAAAGGGGGGAGGGGAGATCTCTTTGTGGAAAAATCACTCCTACTAATTGTAAATGTCTTCAGCCAGGAATCAAGTGTGGAGAACTATTCTTGGAGTTTGAGTCCATTGAGTTTTAGGAAAGTGAACCCTGAATTTTCTAAAATAGATAAACTTATGTTGTAAGCACAATAGTCATGAAATCTTAGGAAGAGACATATGTTGAATCTGATCAATCCTCCCCACCCCTCTCAAAACATTTCTTTCTCTAATTTCAAAGAAACAGGAACTCATTGTAGTTCATTTGGAAAATACAGGAAAGCATATTAAGAACAAGAAAAACTATCCCTCACCACTCACCCACTGACAATAGTGTTTTCCCTCCCCCCACCTCTCTCCACCAGTTTCACACTGCATAGTGTTTTTGCAATCTTCTTTTTATTTTTTTTATTTTTATTTTTTTAAAGATTCTATTTATTTATTTGACAGAGAGAGATCACAAGTAGATGGAGAGGCAGGCAGAGAGAGAGAGAGAGAGAGGGAAGCAGGCTCCCTTCTGTGCAGAGAGCCCGATGCGGGACTCGATCCTAGGACCCTGAGATCATGACCTGAGCCGAAGGCAGCGGCTTAATCCACTGAGCCACCCAGGTGCCCCTTTATTTTTTTTAAATATGTAACATTTCTATATCGTTAACTATTTTTTATAGATTTTGTTTACTTATTTATTTGAGAGAGAGAGATTGAGAGAGATTGTGCTCAGGTATACAGGGGGAGAGGCACAAGCAGACTGGGCGCTGAACATGGAGCCCACTGCCATGAAGGACTCAATCTCACAACCATGACATCATGACCTGAGCTGAAACTGAGAGCCCAAGGCTGGCTCAACCGACTGAGGCACCCAAGTGTCCCTTTATGTCATTAAGTATTTTAAGGAAACAGTGTGATGGCTAACTATGGGTTTTGCCTTATGTAAACAAGCTCTTACTGTTGAGAGTTCATGTTATTTTCTGCTTTTTGCTACAATAAATAGAAGTTTGAGGTATCCTTGTCAAACTGATATAAATTTTGGTAAGCAGAGCACCTTATAAGCCTCTGATTATTTCCTTGGGGTAAATTTCTATTGCTGGAAAAGTGGGTCAAAGAATATGAACACTTATTAGGTTTTGGATCCATATTGCAAACTTGCCTTCTAGAAATGTTGCTTCCAAAATTTCCAGTACCACCAGCAGCACTCAATTTTGTGTAAGATAACTTAAAAATATACTTATCAATTTGTCAGGCAAATTTCCATCCTTTACCAGACAAATTTAATTTCTGAAGGGCTTTGAGACTATGTGCAAGAAACAAAACTAACAAAACCACATGAAACCAAGGGGGATAGTGGTGCCTAGATGAATAAATCCCACTATGAAGATTATTTCCGGGACCAGGGAGAGGTTCTGCCTGTCCTGTGAAGTTTTTTTTTTTTTTTTTTTTTTTTTTTGTTTTAAGACTTTATTTATTTATTTGAGAGAGAGAGAGACTAAGAGAGCAAGAGCATGCCTGAGTGGAGGAAGGGCAGAGGGAGAGGGAGAAGCAGAATCTCAGCTGAGCAGGGGGTCTGATCAAGCGCTTGGTCCCAGGACAGACTGAGCTGAAGGCAGATGTTAAAGCACTGAGCCACCCACGTGCCCTGTACTGTAAAGTTTATGAGGAATTCATAAATGAAAAAGAAATGTTAAGAAATTTACCGAAGATAACACAGCCAGTAAGTAGTACAGATGGGATTCAAATCATATTATTGTAACACTGGAGTCCAAACTTTTACCTCTGACCCAGGGACAATTTGCACTTAGTGTTTCATCAGATCTAAAGTTTCCAGGACATTCTTTGTCATGATCGTATTGTCCAGAAATTGCCTTTTATAGCCTTTATGTTTTTAACCAGCAAATGAGAATAATCTCGGATTATCTACAAAGGGAAAGTTTATCTTTGAAGAAGGTGGCTCTCAACTTTGAAAAGCACATTCATACATCTTATTTCTTGCATATGCCAGAAATAGAGGAGAAATAACTCTCTTGATGTCACCCAGTTTGCAGGTGGTTGCATCAGGACCAGAAACAGACTCTGGTGATTCTTTGGCTACTGCCTATAGTGTTTTCCATGCTAACAGATATCCTCTATTGGACAAATGAGGATTAACTAAGGCCCATAGAGCCTTAAAGTTTCAAGGGGATGGTGTCCAGAACCTGGGATCTCCCTTCCCAAGAGACTTCTGAAGGGGAAGTGGCACAGCTGGGTTCTTGGGGTATTGTGGGTTGCAGCAGCTTGAGAGACTTAGCACTGTGAGCTTAGGTGTGGGCAGGCAGTGAAGGTCTTCTCTGGGGGTGGGGGGGGGGAAGACCTGCCAGTCCAGTGAGTCACTTTCAAGTGGAAAACCCAGGCAGGAGTGATTATTACTGAGCCAGTTGAGGGTAGAGACTGTTGCCGGCCTTCTGGGGAGGGGATTCCTGCATTGAATGGAAGGCTGAAGCAGATAACCTCTGGGGCCCTTCTAGCTCCCGACGTCTCTGATTTGTATGTGTTGGAGTAAAAGAAGTGAGCAGTCACGGGACTGGAATAGTTGATTTAGGGTCCCACCCCAGTCGCCAGTGGAGTTCTCATCTTGGGCAAATAATTTAACCTGTCAGTACAAGGCACAATGCCTGGCGCAGAGGAAAGCTCTGTAAATGTTTGCTGAATGAATGAACGAAAGAATGGTGGATGGATTTAAGTCTCTCAAGTCCCGAGGAATACTGGTGAATATTGGATTCTTCCAGTGCCCTTTGACTGGTGTGGAGTTTGAAAGAGACAATATAAAATATATTGAACTTCTTAAAAGGAAACGCGATCCCCTGAACCCAAAGGGATTCTAATTCATCTTTATACTGACAATGGGTAGAATTTTATTTACCAGTGTCAAGAAGCATATCATGCAGCGGTCAGTTTTGAGTCCACACAAAATTCTCTACTTCATTAATCCTTTCTGTCGCCAAATGGGGCAACTCAAAGCCTCCTAGAACAGGGTGGGGCAGCCAGACCGCATCCCTCCCTCTACCCCCGCCCCGATAAATGCCGAGGTCTAATGGATTGTTCAAGCCGCTGTCCAGATTAGATAGCGAGCCCCTTCGTTATCGTGGCTGGAGCAAACCCCAGCGGCCACTACGATGAGAGCTTTCTAAGGCAGCCCTGAGAAGCCTGGGGGGAATCCAGAGGCCAAAGGAGAGCAGAGAGCTGCTGACAAATCCTGGGGCCCCAAGGCTGTTTCCACATAGAGCCTCTTCTCAGAACTTGCCCAGGACCCTCGATCCTGTACCCACTCCCATAGCATTTAAGGAAGCAAATATCTGATGTGGTCAGTAGTTACTATCTGAATTCTAGGGAGTACTAAGACAGTAACTCCTGAATTCTGCTTGTCAACTTTCAAGAAGCTAGGAACACTTGGAAGACATCCCCCCCCCCACCCTTGATATCAGAGAGGCGCATTTGCACAGCGACTACTACATCAGGAGGGCTGTATCTCTCCTAAATTTTTTGTTGTTTTTAAATTACCCCAGAGGAAGCATAGCTGCCTTTCTGATCTCCCTTCCTAATTCTCTGTGCTCAAGTTTTTACCTGTTAATGACTGCTTCTTAAGGAAAAGTTTCTTTAGTTTTAAGTGTCTTAAAGAAACCTTAAGTTTTTTTCTTATGAGTTATTTTTTTTCTGTCTCCAGTTATTATCTAAAAGTAAAAAAAGATCTATTTATTAACACTTATAAAAAGAAAATTTCATGTATGCTCTAACAACAAATTCTACATAAAACAATGACAAATGCTCAAAATCATTATTTATCTACAAGGATATACTAATTGTTCTATCGTTACTAAGATAGAATTACTGTGATATAACAGAAAGCAAATAAAATCTTAGCTGGTGAACAAGGGAAAGTTATCTATTTATACCGTATCAATTTCCTGTTAAATCTTGCAGTTAGTGAAAAGCCATAATAAATGGTGTGGCAGGACAAATCTTCTGGCTCAGTATGTAATGTTTCTACATTAAAAGAAAAAACCCTGCATCGTGGGGTTTTTTTTTTTATTATTTTTTGTGAATCAGTGGCACCCCACCTAGTCATAGGAAAATGATTTTATAGTGTGCTGTTTATTTAGAGGTGGAAATTTAAGAAATCTCTTAAGGGCAAACACACAGCTACTGTTTAGTTCAATATCCAGAAATTAAAATAACTTGCCAACAGGACGGCTTCTCATTCACCCAACAAGACATCTATATCCAGTAAGTTCTACATGGAAGCAGCACATCCAAATTAATAAAAACGAATTTACCATGAGGAGTAATCATCTAGAATTAGGATGAGAAAAGAACAAACGAGACACTGGAAATTTTAAAGGTGGAACGTGTGTCCGGGATCATCCCGCAGTCGCTAAAATCAGCAGGGTCTGCAGCCAACAAGGACCGGGCGAAACTGAAAGGCACTCAGGTTAAAAGAAAGAAAGAAAGAAAAGAAAAGAAAAGAAAGAAAGAAAGAAAGAAAGAAAGAAAGAAAGAAAGAAAGAAAGAAAGAAAGAAAAAAAGGGCGGGCAAATTTTATAGATAAAGGACAAAGTAAAGGGGAAGGATTTTGATTAAGCTAGGAAAGGAAACGCAGGAATTGAATTAGAGGGAGAAGAACGAGAATCCTAGAGGGAGGCGGGGGTGGGTGAGGATGAACGAAGGAAAGGAGAAAACGAGGAAAGTTAAGACAATACTAAACGAATAAAGAAAATCCCTAAGACCCTTGCGTAGGCTGGATGAGAGAGAACAACACAACACAGTATCTTAAAAAAAAAAAAAGCCTCAGCCATTCCAAACTCCGCGCTGCCGAACACCGACCCCTGCGAACGCCTCACCCGGCGCCTGGACACCCGGCCCCCCGCGCGGGCATCTGCTCCAGGGATTGCGGCCCCTGCCCCTGCCCCTGCCCCTGGGCTTAGCGAACTGTGTGGTTTGGGAAGGGTCTGCGGACAGTCTTTTCTAAGACCGGGAGGACGGGTGCTGGAGAGCTGTCGAGTTTGCGGCCGAGAAATGATAAAAAAAAAAAAAGACAGTGTCCTTCCCCAGAACTCCAGCTTGCCCGGGCCTGGGAATGCAGTGGCTTCTGCACAAGCCCCAGATCCCGAAGCGTCGAGAATCGCTACTTCCGGCCTCCGCGCTGGCCAGGGACGAACTGAAAATATTAAGGCTCTTTGAACCGGGCTGAGGGAGAATCTCTGAACTCTGTGTCTGTAGCCACTAAGCCCTCTTGCTCGGGGTGCCATCCATGCCCCTTAGTAGTCCTCCGAGAAAGGACTGAACCAGTGCCTTGCGGACTGGAGTCGGATTCGCTGTGACCCTCGACTAGGGTGGGAAGGAGCTGTCTCTCTGCACAGGGATGTTGAAATGTAGAGCAGCCTAAGTCGTGGGGAGTGTGTGTGTGTGTGTGTGTGTGTGTGCGCTTGCGTGTGTGGGCGCGCGCGTGTGTAAGGAATTCCCGTTTAGATGAAACTCCTGTTGTAATTCTTGGCCTCTTCTGGAACCTTACGTGGGCGGTAGCGCCTGGAAAGACAGCAGAGGGACGCGGCTTCGCTCCCTCCTTGCTGCCCTGACCGAATGGGGGCAACAACGTTGGGGCGAGCGGGTCCAGGGTCGCGCCAGCCCCCGCACTTGGAAAGGCGCGTGCAGGCGGCGGGTGCATGCTCTGTCCCCCTTCTCCGCAGCTCCCGGGTCCCTCTCCGCGTTGAGCATCCCCCGGGCTCGGAGCTCCGCCAAAGGGCTCCCGCGGATAGGGCGATCCCGGACGCGTTTTGAGCAGTACCAGGGCCAGGCCCGAGGTCACAAGACTGATCGAGACCTGGACTCTGCAGTCTGCGGCCTGGGCTTTCTCAGCCATTAGCCCTGTTCGGGGACGTTGGATCCCGCTTGGATCCTGGGGCTGGAGACGAGACCCTGGAGACAGCTGGAGCGATCCCCGTCCGAGGTGACCTGACCTATGCGGCGCCATAATGGTTGAAGGCATTCAAACCAATGTAACCTCGGCCTCGCCAGGAATAGAAATGATAAGAGGAAGTTCCGCTGCTAAGTGGCAAAGAGCTCAAACGGTCTAGTTGTTTATTTGCAAAGATCCGCTGGTTCAAGAAGGTAGTGTCGCGCGCTCAGGGTTTCCTCTGAGCCTCCTGTTGTTCCAAGAGCCCTCTCCACCACCACCGCCTCTTTCTCCATCTGGTCACTCGGGCTTTGTACGGAAGGCTCAGCCGGAGGGACCAGAGGCTCAGGGAAGTTAAACGCACCCGACGGGACAGTAGCGTTCTTTGGGGCTTCCATCCCAGGCTGCATACTTCTCATTGGGGCTTGCTCTTGGCAAGGTCGTCTCTGATCAGGGGTCCTTGATTTGAGGCCCTTTGCGGGACACCCCAGCAATGTAACTTTGGGCAGAGTAACTTCTCCCGTCAAACGAGGTGTGGGAGAAACACCACCTCGATGTGAAATGAATTTGTAAACTTTGAAGCACCATCCAAAAGGGCTTAAAACTGATCACTGATTAATACGGCCATCGCCTTTCTTCTTTCTTTCTTTTTTTTTTTTTTTTTTTTTTTGGCTTTAGGGGCAATTCTCCGCCTCTTTGAGGGGTCCCTGAAGCTTTATTGAGTGTTCACTTTATTTGGGAGTGTCCATTACCCACTCCCCGCTCTTCTGTCCCTTAAAAAAGTTATTTTTCAATTCCTCTCCAAACTTTCGACGCGGTTAGGACTGGTCGTCCCAGACCCGGCCCATTAAGGCCTGCTCGGGACATTTTCAAGGTCGTTATTCCCTCTAGGCCGCGCCACGAGGATCCCACCCAGTCCGCTGGACCGGGTCCCTCTCCCCAGCTCCGGCTGCCTCCCGTACTGTGGCCCAGGGCTCCTGCCTTGCGCGCCCGATGCTGGCGCCCAGACTTGGAACTCAGCAGTCCGGGGTTGCTTTTCATTCCGCCGGCAGCCTTAAGAGGGCTGTTCCCTTTCCTACCCTCCGCCAGAGCCTGACGCCGCCGGGTTTATTGACCTTAGATCGGCTGCGGGGCTTATCAACCTCGGCCGAGAGTCCCGCGGCGCACGACCCACCACCCTCTACCCCCCAACCCCCAGAGGCACGGTGGGAGACCTTCTTAAGTTTTTCTAGAAACCTGTCCATGCCGCCCCATCCCGACTCCGTTCCCAGAACCCACAGAAAAATCGCCTGATTCTTGTGATCCTGAAGAGAACCGAGGCAGAGCTTTGAGGGCCACGGACATTTTCCCGTGTCGCCCTTTTATCTAGATAAGGCAGGTGAAAGTGCCTCCCTCCCTCCCAATTATTCGGATAATTGTCTCGAATCTCCACTTGGTGCTGTGTTTAGACAGTTGGAGATTGATCGTTTGAATTTCTTCAGTATCTGTCCTACCTCAGCCCTCAACACCCTCTTCTCTACTGTCCCCAGCCCTAAAACATCTCTGGGCTTAGACATACAGACTGTAAATTTACGTCTTATAAATCGCTTGGCAAATATAACTAGGCATTAGAAAGTCATTTGAAATGGATATTTTATTGGGCTTGAAAACTAGAACAAGGATAAAGAGCAATGTACTACCATTTCCTCAATACCAACCCCACAAAACTCTTACCTCCCCCCTGCATTGAACGGGCCAATGCAAAATCACTTTTACAGACAAATTCTTTAGAAGACAGAGGGAATGTCTATGTCACTAAAAATGACCTGCAATGTATTCTGTAAAAAATTCATAAACTGGGATTTAAAAATATCCATTTACTACAGGCCGATTTATCAAAATAAGACTAATAGAAACAAAACAATGATCACTACTACTAATAAACAAACCTAACCGATTTTGTGATGATAGAGTGTGAGATTCTAGCAGCCTTTCACAGTAAGGTTTTCCCTTATTTTCAGATCAGCACTTCCTTAATCTTGCACAGCTAAAGACCTTTCAATTTCCTTTAATTTTGGCGAATATGCAGAAGAGTGAGAATGTCTGCATGGGAAGAAAAGAGAAGTGGGGGGAGAGGGAGAGGGAACAGGAGCTATGTCGGGGGAAGATAAGTAAAGCAGATGAGTGTAAATTTTGAAACAGCTTTTTAATTCATCCTGCTGGAAGCAAGGCTTTGGGAGAGGGAAACATGAAGGAACAATTTTCCATTCTCTGCTAGTATTTGTAGTCAGTGCACAGACACCAAGAAGCTTTGCACTAAATCCTATCCAATTCCAAAATAGCATTTGCTTAGTCCTATAGAGTTAAAATATGCCATAGTCTTTGGGCAAGGGGAGGACTATCAGACAAGCAGTTGATTTTGAACTCTGCCAGAGCCTTAGCTGTCAGGTAATGCTTCACTGTGACTCCCAGTCTTCTCCTTCTCCACTGTGTCTTCTCAAAGCTGCTCCTCTTGTCTTTACCCTCATCTGTCCTTTTCTTTTGGACTCAGCCCTTTCCTCTGCCAGATAGAATTCAAAGCTCCTTTGCCCCAGCTCTGGATTTAGAGGAAGCAGAGGTAGTTTTGACTTGGGAGCAAAAGCATATGCAGCCAAGCTCTTCAAAGCATGACGTGGGCTTTGTACAATCATTGCGGTTCACTTGCAAAACCCACCACTCCTCCTCCTCCCCATTACATACCTGGCTCCAGGATAAATGAAAAATTAAACCCTACACCTATCCTGGCTGACCCTTGGCCTATAAAGAGGCAAAGCAAAGTGTCAACTTCTGAGGCCTATTCACGATCTAGCCAATGAAGCCAACAGGAAACACTGGTGAGACTTTCTGCCCTGAAAGCATACTGGACAGGTCTGACATGGGTCAGGAAGGTTTGCCTTAGTTTTCTCAGGGGTTCTCAAGACAGAGCATCAGCAGCACAGCCCCCTGGGTGAGGGGGAAGCCTAGTGATCTGGGTGTGTCCGGGGAAGCAAAGACAAGAACCCCCCGCCCCCAGCACCTGGTCAAATGCGTTTAATTGTGTGGTATGTATTTGTTTACTTTTTCTTAGGAGATGGACCATTCCCATCGATTTCTGGTTGTTGGAGTGGGAGGCTGAACCCGGAAATGGAGAAACTAAAATGCTACCAGGTTGTGAGAAAGAGAAAGAGAAAAAGTGGGAAAGGAAGCCTTGCCTTTGCCTCCGCGGCCAGGCCCGCCAATATTCTCCTCCTTTCTTCCTGTCCTCGAAAGTCTGAAGGCTTCTTGCTCATCCTCAGGCACGCACTGGTAGGTACTTTCTCTCCCCCTTTCCTCCACCTCCCCTTTCCCCACAGTCTCCGACTCGGCGCTCCCACCGACCATCTATTCCTTCCGCTTAGCGGCTCTGGGCCCTCCTGGTAGCCTCCTGGTAGCCTGCATCTCCCTCTCTCCCCCGATGGAGGGTCCCCCCAGGAAGGCCAGGAAAGGACTTACCCACAGTGGGAGAGGCTCCCCGCCGCCGAGTGCAAGGCAGACTCTCAGGAACGGTCTCCCTCCCTCAGTCTCAGGGATTCCAGGCTGCTCTCAGCCGGTGGGAGGGAGGCGTTGTGAGCTGCGTCTCCCAGCTCCCTCAGAGCTCCCAGCTTTCCCCTCGGAATTAGATAACAGGAAAAATAGATAAGAGAAGTGGTTCATTAATTCAGCAAGCATTTTTTTTGGGGGGGGGAGGGGTGGTTTGTATACAAGTGGAAGGAAACCCTGTTAGGGAACATGTTCCTAGTAGAACATTTTTTAAAAAGTCAATGTTCACAAGGTTCCAGAGATGCTTCCAGAAGGTCACTCAGAAGGACTGAGACGGGCAGGAAGCAAACTTAAGGAATCACCATTTGTGGGGAAAAGTGCTGGCTTCACAGCAGGAGGCTTCTTCACCCCAAGTCTCTCTCAAGAGGCTTCTCCTGCCTTCCTGAGGTATATGCTGACTGCTTCCCATGGCCAGCTTTGGTGCCACCGACCCCTGAGGGTCAAAATCACAGTAAAGGCAGTACTGTTCTTCCTAGTATGGCAATCCAAAATAACAGATTTTCAAAGCACTAGTTCCTGTAGAATTTCCAGAGCTCCTCACAACAGGAGCAGGTGGGCAGATCATGTAACAGTAAGAGAGAATTGAGACAATTGAACTCAGAGAGGTTAGAAATGGGACCGTGGCCCAGTCACCCGGCAAGGAAGGGGTATGTGATTCATTGATTCCTCACCTGGCCATAAAGAAATCACTACGTTTTTAGAGTTGGAAGAATCCTCAGAATTCCAGTCTCCTATCCAGAGCAGGAATCCCCAGTGAGGTGATTATCTGTACTCTGTTTGAATACTCCCGGTATGGGGAGCTCATCACTCTACATTGCATGGAGGTACAGCTCTATTGGCTGCCACACTTCCCAGTCCCCCAAATGATGCAAGATTGCAGGGCTGTGCCAGTCACACAAGAAGAAATGAGGTGGTGGCTGTGGCCTGATTGGAGACATCAGGCAACCAGGTGAGAATTCTACCCACTCAGGCCTTGCATGAGTTAGAGTGAGTTTCATCTGTGGAGTTGGTATCTCCCAAAGGCAGTTCTTTTTTTTTTTTTTTTTTAAGAATTCCTTTTTTTTTTTTTTTAAATTTTATTTATTTATTTGACAGAGAGAGATCACAAGTAGGCAGAGAGGCAGGCAGAGAGAGAGGGGGAAACAGACTTCCTGCTGAGCAGAGAACCTGATGCGGGGCTCCATCTCAGGACCCCCAGGACCCCCAGGACCCTGGGATCATGACCTGAGCCCAAGGCAGAGGCTTAACCCACTGAGCCACCCAGGCGTCCCCAAAGGCAATTCTTAATAAGAAGGAGAAACACAGCACCTTTATATTTTAGCCTATTTCCCACTTCCCAGACTCTCAGAATCTTTACAACAATCCTTTGCAAAGTGAGGAGAGAACGTGCAAGCAATGATTTTTTTTTCCACATGGAGACCAGGGAACCTGAAACAGAAAAGGGAAGTGAACTGCCAGAAGTTAAAAAGCACATGTACGGTGGAAAAGAAATAAGGGAGATGAACGCCTGGGAAAAAAAGGGAAAACATAAGGGGAAAATGAATATTTTTCTCTTCTAAGAATTTTCCGTTATGAATGTTTTCGTAAGTGATGAATAAGGTGTCTATTATTGTTATCTGTCTTTACACTCTTCCCCCGCCAAATAGCTTGTAGAAACTACGCCACAGGAAGATTTTAGTGTAAAACTCTCTGTGGTGTCAGATCATTAAAATTCCTAAAGAGTGAGCTGAAGAGTATAAGGCTGAGATGCGGAAGCTTGGGTCCACCTTCTTTCTCCTGGGGCAGGGTGTCTGTTCGAGAGGATTGCCTTGTTCCCACATGACTTCCCTTAATGGACTTTCAAAAAATCATCATGGTAAAATATACATAACATAGAATTTACCATCAGAACCATTTTTAAGTATGTATCCTCTTCCCAAGCTGAAACTCGGTCTTCATGGAACATTTAACTCCCCATTCCCCTTCCCCCAGCCCCTCCCATAACCCCCATTCTCCTGTGTGTCTCTATGAATTTGAGTATTCTATGTGGAAGATAAGTGAAATCATAAAGAATTTATCCTTTTATAAATGGCTTATTTCATTTAGTATAATGTCTTCAAGGTTCATCGTGTTGTAGCATGTGCCAGAATTTTCTTCCTTTTTTAAGACTGAAGAAAATTCCATCATATGAATAGATGGCTTTTGTTGACCCATTCATCCATGGATGGACATTTTGGCTGTTGTGAATAATGCCGCTCTGAGCATGGGTATGCAAATACCTGTTTTCAATTCTTATGGGCATATCATCAGAAGTGGAATTGCTGGACCATAAAACAGTCTATGTTTAATTTCTGGAGGAACTGCTATACTGTTTCCCACTCCTTATGGAGTTCTGATCTAAAATTTGGAGAGGAGCTATCCATCCTTTTAAGCAGCAAAGACCTGGAAGCAGCAGCTTCCACTTATCCTAGTTAGGGTTCTGTCCAGGGGCAGACTGCCCTGCTTGCTCAGAAGTTTGTCAAAGGGAAGGATTTTGCAGTACAGAAGGAGGTAGCGCATGAGATTCTCTTGTGAATTACACTGCAGCAGAGAGAACACTTACCTCTTTATTAAAAGATTAAGGGACGTGCCTTCTGACATCAAGGTGCAGTGACCACAGCATCTGGGCTTGAATTCCAGCTCTGAAATCTTTTTTGCCTCGATTTTCTACACGTGACCACAAGAACCCAGGAGCCTCCCAGCATAACCGCTGGGGCCAGCAAGGCCCAGGAAATGCAAGCTATAGACTGCACATTTTTGTGTGTGTTCAGAAATTTTAAAAATAAAAACAATCATGGGATAGTTCATGAAACTTCACATGTTTTAATTTCTCCCTCCATTTCTGATTTTTTTTCTGTGTGTGTGCGTGAGGTGGAGGAAAGCCCATTTTGGTCCCCTGTGGTTTCAAACTTTCCAAAGGTTTTTATGTATTTGGGGGAACCTGAAACTTCACCGTCCTGAGACTTGCTTTGGGGCTCTGTCCAGGCTACCACAGGCCTTTCCTGGAAGAGGTAGGAGTCCTTGGCCCCTCACTGACCAGAATGGTGAAGGGTGACGTGGTGAGACAGGACCAGGAAAGTCAGCTATGCTTTGGGCTCAGAATTAGCAAAGCCTCCTGCCAGCTACTACTCAGTGTGCACATCTGGAAAAAAAGCAGAGTATCAGACATGCTCATGTGCTTGTCCTATTCAGTCAGAAGGTAACCCCAGAGAAGAAGATGACAGAACTACTAATAAGAGCAGCCAGAACTCTCTAAAAATCACTCAAGACCTACACCAGGGAGAGAGCCTGAGACAGACTTTCCGAGGATCTCAGGAACACCTGTTTTTAGATCTGTTTTCCCTATTCTTCAAAACACACACACACACACACGCAAACACACACACAGAGTTTTCATTAGCTTTTTATTATCAGTGTTACATATTTATTGCTAAAATTGAAAGTACTATAGACAGTAGGGATGCCTGGGTGGCTCAGTCGGTTAAGCATCTGTCTTCGGCTCAGGTCCTGGAATGGAGCCCTGCATCAGAGTCCCTGCTCAGAGAGGAGTCTGCTTCTCCTTCTTTCTGCTGCTTGCCCTGCTTGTTCTCTCCCTCTTTCTGACAAATAAAGAAATAAAATCTTTAAAAAAATAAAAGTACTCTAGAAGGTGGAAAGCGATAGTCTTTCTTACCACCTGCCCCTCTTTTCTCACCAAATAACTCTTAAATTCTGACTTCCCTTCTGAAGACTGTTCTTTCTCTGGGGTATTTGACAGTGAACTTATGATGAAGAGACAATCTCCAGAAATTACATTTCTTCCTCTTGCATGAGTAAATTAATTAACATCTTTAAGCCTCTGTTTTCAAATCTATACAATGGGCATGATAGCGGTTCTTATCTTGTAGGGTTTCTATGAGGGTTTCAAAAAATATTTTCTTTTTTAAAAAAAAAGATTTTATTTATTTATATGACAGAGTCACAGTGAGAGAGGGAACACAAGCAGGGGGAGTGGGAGAAGGAGAAGCAGGCTTCTCTCTGAGCAAGGAGCCCAATGTGGGGCTCAATCCCATGACCCTGGAACCATGACCTGAGCCAAAGGCAGATGCTTAATGACTGAGCCACCCAGACGCCCCAGGGTTCCTATGAAGGTTAAATGAGATGGGAAGCATTTAGTGTGAAGCCTGGCATTAAATGAATGAATGAATGGATGGATGAATGAACAAACGAGTGAATGAATTGTTATTAATATTATATATATTATTAACTGTGGGCAGAAGAGGAGGCTTGCCTTTAGCCCAGTGACCCTGCTCTGGCCACATGTGCCAACCTGTGTCCAGGCAGGAAATCTGTGAACAGTTGCCTGGTAAGTGCTGACCAGTTGTCCAAGAAACCTTCCAGGCTCGAGAGCTAATGGCTGCTCTGTCCTTACCAGGCAGTTCCTCCTACTGTGATGACATTACTGTTGCTAAGTATCTCCTTGGGACCAGGAGGCCCTAGGGTGACTAGCTTTTGGTAAGGGTGGGTACCTTATTTGGGCCTGGGTCTTTAGAAGATCTCCTTGACTCTAGTAGCACCTGCAGTCCCCGTGGCCTGGGCAGAGGGGAGGACAATGGGAAAACAATGGTCTGCGGGGCCAGGTTCTGACTTAATTGCATTTCCACCCTGTTCTGACTTCTCTCTCTTCTCTAGCCTCTCCATTTCCAATTTTTAAAAAATTAAGATACAATTCACATCTCTTAAAATTCACTCTTATAAAATGTACCGTTCAGTGATTTTTAGTGTACCCACAGGCTGTGCAATCATCACCACTATCTAAATCCAGAACATTTCTATCACCCTACTGCAATTCAACTGGATTCACTAGATGTTTACTGAAACTTTCTTCAGTACAATCCCAGGCTCTCTAGTTAGAGCAGTCCTTGGGGTTTTGTTAGTCTCATTTCATTGCAGCTTGATCTTCTGTGTCTGTACCCCCCGTCTCCCTCCCTCTTGTCCTGCACTTTGACTTGACGAGCCAGGTCCCTATGAATGGCGACAGTTCCTTGGGTTCTCATCATGTACCAAGCATGAGGCTGAGCACTTCGTGTGCATTTTCTCTTACCCTTTTATCTAACTCCACGGAAGGGCCTTGAACTCGGGACTGCTAGCCTCAACCCTGATATTCTTCTTGCCGTGCCAACGGACTCTGAACCTCATTGGGCCCTCCCTCAAGGATGTTCGCCTCATGCTCTCTGCTAGGTAATACTTGTGTAGCAGTTTACAGTTTGGCAAGCACTCACCTCTGTTCTCTCATGTGACCCATTAACCTTGTATGTACAAGAGCCAAAATTCTTTCCCTCCTTGGAAACTAGATGCCCCCTCCCCGACTAGATCCATCAGATCTAGTTGTGTTTCAGGCGTTTCAGTTGTGTCCAAGACCAAGGCAACATTTTGTTATTCTCACGTAACCGACATCCTATTCAGATCAGTCTTTTCATAAAGCCGGGGTTCAATGTGTACATATTTGCAAGCTCCTCTCTTTATTATATAAATTGCATGTTTGGGTTTGCTTGTTTCTCCTTGTGGAACATAAAGTCTGCAGGGTTAGGGACTGTCTGAAAATTTCCTTTTTTAAGGGTGGAGAGGACGTTTATGGAAGACTAGTCCCAGTACTTGGCCTCTCTCTTCCCTTCCTCAAGTGGCAGAATCCTCTTTCCTATGGGACATCTATTTTTACTGGCTTAGTTGGAACGAGTGTCCCAAGTTGGCCAATTTGAAGATGCACTCAGAGTTTTCCTGAGAATTTCCAGCCAGGGTGAATGATGAAAAAGCCATCTGTCTCTTGGGCTTCCAGAGTTGGTGGAATGTGCATCTTCAAGGTCCACACATGGAAGAGGGTCTGCTAGGTAATGAGGACCTTGATGACTCATTTTGAACCCCTAGATGCAACTACACCTTTACTAAGCAGATTGGAATTTTTTTAGACACTTGAAATGGGATGAGTACCAACATAGGGCTGCACACACAGAATAATTTAGAATTTCATTAACTGACTAGCCTGTATGAATGAGGAGGTTGTGGAATTGAAGAAACAGAATTTCCTTTCTTTTCATTGTATGACAATTTCTATCAAATTCTAAGTGATCAAGCCTCATTTGACATTATATACTTTAAAAGGAAGATAGTGCCATCATTGTTCTCATCTTTGGCCATCCTTTGTAGTTTATTAAAAGAGATGTGTACAATTAAAATAGAGGAGGGGCACCTGGGGAGCTCAGTCAATTAAGCATCTGCCTTAGGCTCCGGTCATGATCTCAGGGTCCTGGGATCAAGTCCTACATTGAGGGGGGGGGAAGGTCCCTGCTCAGCAGGAGGTCTGCTTCTCCCTCTACCCTTCCCCCCTGCTCATGATCTTTTCTCTCACTTTCTGTCTCAAATAAATAAATAAAATCTTAAAAAAAAGAAAAGAAAATAGAGGAAAGGACTCATTATAACCCAAATGTTCTTCCTTTTATAGGCCTTAGGTCATAGGAAAGTCTCTTGGCTGCTAATACACCACGGAGTACATACAATAATGTTTAATATAATAAGTTTATATAATTAATAAGTTTAATATATAAACATTATATGTACATACATTAATTAACAATTAATTAATATAATAAATATATTAATGTTTGATTTAAAAGATTATATATATTCATGGAAAGATTGAAAGACAGTACAGAGATGTTCCTTATACTTTACAGTTTCCTTCAATGATTATGTCTCACATAGATAAGTACAATATCAAAACCATGAAACTGGACAGTTGTGTGTGTACTGTTCTGTGTCATTTTATCCTATGTATCCTATCACATAACCCTTGCTACAGTTAGGATAAGGAACTATAGCATCACCACAAAGACCCCCTGCCCCTTGTACTACTACTCCTTTCTACTCACACCCAACCCCCTCCCCAACTCCTGGCAACCACTAGCTTTTTCCATCTCTGTAATTCAGTTATTTTGAGAATGTTATATAAATAAAATCATACAGTATATGGCCTTCTGAGATTAGCTTTTTATTTTATTTTATTTTTTTAAAGATTTTATTTATTTATTTGACACAGAGAGAGAGATCACAAGCAGGAAGAGAAGCAGGCAGAGAGAGAGGGGAAAGCAGGCTCCCTGCCGAGCAGACAGCCTGATGCCCTATACAGGGCTTGATCCCAGGACCCTGAGATCATGACCTGAGCCGAAGGCAGAGGCTTAACCCACTGAGCCTCCCAGGTGCCCCTGAGATGGGCTTTTTAAAATCTTCATAATATCCTTGAGATCCATCCAAGTTGTTGGATATATCATTAGTTCATTTCTTTTCATTGTTGAGTAGAATCTCATAGTACGGATTCACCACTGTTTATTTGACCAGCTGAAAAAAAATTTGGCTGTTTTAACTTCTTGGCATTACAAATGGAGCTGCTAAAGTAATTGTGTAGATGTTTTTGTGTGAACATAAGTTTTCATTTCTCTGGGATGAATGTCCAGGAGGGTGATTGCTCCATCACATGGTAATTGTATGTTTAGTTTTGTAAGTAACTGCTAAACTGTCTTCCTGGGTGGCAGTACCATTTTATATTCCACCATCAATGTGTGAGTGATCCAGTTTTTTCACAGCCTTATCAGTATTTGGTATCACACTATTTTTGATTTTAGCTATTCTGATAAGTGTGTAGTGATATTTACCATGGTCTTAATTTGCACTTTCCTGATGGCTAGTGATGTTTCTCAAAAATCTTTCCATGTGCTTATTTACACTTGTATATTCTCCTCAGTGAAATGTCTCTTCATGTCTTTTGCCCATTTTCTAATTGGGTAGTTTCATTTTTTCCCTGTTGAGTTTGAGTGTTCTTTATATATTCTAGATATTAATCTTTTGTCAGATATATGGCTTGCAAATAAGTTTTTCCCGTCTCTAACTTATCTCTTATTTTATTTATTTATTTTAAAAGATTTTATTTATTTGTTTTGAGAAAGAGAGAGTGAGAGAGTATGTGCATAGGGGTGAGGGGGAGGAGCAGAGAAATTGGGAGAATCAAGTAAAGTGATTTCTCCTATGTTTGTCCACTTTTTCAAAATTATTTTAACTATTCTAATTCTTTTGCCTACCTACATAAATTTTAAAATAATCTTGTCTGTAGTCACAAAAAGTCTTACCGAGATTTTTGCAAGAATTGCATTAAACCTAAATATGAATTTTGAGAGAATTGGCATCTTTGCTATGTTGAGTCTTTCAGTCCATGAACATGGTATATTTCTCCATTTATTTAAATCTTTCTTATTTCTTTCACCAGTGTTTTGTAATTTTTAATATACAGTCTATACATGTTTTGTTAGACTTACTTTTAAGTATTTTTTGAGCAATTGTATACAATACTGTACTTTTAATTTCAGTGCTCTCATGTTCATTGTAACACATATAAAAATATAATTGTTGATCTTGTATCCTATAATATTGCTGAACTCATTTCTTAAATCTAGAAAATTATTTTTGTAGATTCCTTGGGGTTTTCTATGTAGATGATCATGTCACCTGCAAATAGGCATACTTTGTTTCTTCCTTTCTGATCTGCATTCCTTTTGTTTTCTTTATTTGACTTACTGTTCTGGATAGACCTCATACTACGTTGAACAGAAGTGGTAAGAGTGGATATACTTGTCTTATTCTATCTTAAGGAGAAAGGATTCAGTCTTTCACCATTAAGTATAATGTTAACTATAGGTCTTTTATAAATGATCTTTATCAAAGTGAGGATTCTCCCCTTGGAGAGAACTCTTGGTTTGCAGAGAGTTTTCTTTGTGAATGGGGTCAAATTTTTTCAAAAGCCTTTTTCTGTACCAATTGATATGATAATATTATTTATCTTTTTGTGTTTATTAATGTGGTGGATTATGCTTTGATTTTCAAATATTGAACCAGCTGTGCATCCTTGGAATAAATCTTACTGGTCATGATGTGTAATTCTTTTTATATATTGCTGTATTCTATTTACTAATATTTTGTTAAAGATTTTGCTTTTATCTATTTATTTTTTTAGGACTTTGCTTTTATACAAATGAAGGATATTAGTCTGTAATGTTCTTTTTGTGTCTTTCTTAGTGTTGTTTTGGTATCAGGGTAATACTAGCCTTAGAAAATACATTGGGAAATGTCTCCTTCACTTCTGTTTTTAGGGAGAGATTGTGTAGAATTGGTGCCATTTCTTCATATTCATAATATTTGGTAGAATTATCCAATAAAATAATCTGGGTCTGGATATTTCCTTTTTGGGTATTTAAATTACAAAGGTAATATTCTTAAGAGTTATAGGGCTATTTAAATGATATATTTAATAGTAAGTAAGTTGTGGTAGTTTGTTTTTTGGGGAATTGGTCCATTTCATCTAAGTCATCAAACTTACGTGTGTAGAATGGATTGTAGTATTCACTTTTTGTCTTATGATGTCTGTAGGGTCTGAAATAATATTTGTTGTTTCATTTCTGATCTTGGCAATTTGTCTCTTCACCTCCTTTTAAAATTTTCAATTTTGCTAGAGTTTTGTCAATTTTACTGACTTTTTTGAAGAATCAGGTTTTTATTCCATTGATTTTTTTCTCTGTTATCTTTTTATTTTCAAATTCCATTGAAGTCTATTCTTGCCTTCATAATTTCTTTCTTTAACCTGCATTGTATTTATTTCACTCTGATTTTTCTAGTTTCTGGAGGTGGGAGCTTAGATTATTTATTTGAGAACTTTTTCTCTTTTCAAATACAAATGTTTAGTGTTATAAATTTCTTTCTTAGCACTACTTAGGCTATGCCCCTCAAAATTTTTCTTAAAAAATTATATCCTCCTTTACAAATTGAAGAACTAAGTCACAACAAGATTGCAATTCAAGGCACACAACTAGCCAGTGGCAGAGAAACCTCTGACTCCAGGACTAGTTATTTCTCCTGTATTCTACAGCTTACCTTGTGATTTTATTTTACTTTACCACAGTGCTTTTTTTTCTTTTTATTATTTATTTATTTACTTAAAAAAGGATTTTATTTATTTATCAGAGAGAGAGAGCGCACATGCATAAGCAAGCAGAGTGGCAGGCAAAGGAGGAGAGAGAAGCAGGCTCCCTGCCGAGCAAGGAGCTTGAAGTGGGGCTGGATCCCAGGACCCTGAGATCATGACCTGAGGCGAAGGCAGTGGCTTAACCAACTGAGCCACCCAGCTATATCCTTTTTTTCTTTTTAATTGTTTTTTTTAAAATTGAAGTATAATTAGCATACAGTGTTACATTAGTTTAAGGTGAACAATATAGTGATTCACAATTCTCTATGTTAATTAGTGATCATCAAGTTAAGTGTACTCTTTTTTTTGTTGTTATTAGTTTCAGAGGTAGAATTTAGTGATTCATCAGTTGCATATAACACCCAGTACTCATTACATCAAGTGCCCTCCTTAATGTCCATCACCCAATTATCCTTTCCACCCACCACCCTTCTAGAAACCCTCAGTTTATTTCCTAGAATTTAATGTCTCTTATGGTTTGCCTCCCTCTCAGTGTTTTTTTTAAAAACATGGAGATATAATTGAGATAAAATATATTAGTTTCAGGTGAACAATGTAGGGACTTGGTATTTGTTTATATTGTGAAATGATCACTATAAGTAAGTCTAGTTAACTTCCATCACCTTACATAGCTACAGTTTATTTCTTGTGATGACAACTTTTAAGACTCCTAGCAATTTTCAAATAAACAATCCAGTATTATTAATGATAGTCACCATGCCATACATTACATCCCATGACTTACTTATCTTGTAACTAAAAGTTAGTACCTTTTGACCGTCTTCACTCATTTTGCCTACCCCTCATCCCCCACCTCTGACAACCACCAATCTGTTCTCTGTATCTATGAGTTCATTAAAAAAAAAAAATTCCACATATAAGTAAGATTATATGGCATTTATCTTTCTTTGTCTGACTTATTTTGCTTAAATAATGCCCTCAGGCTCCATCTATGTTGTCATAAATGGTAAGATTTCATTCTTTTTTTTTTATGGATGGGTAATATTCTATTATGCATGTACAATACTTTCTTTATCCATTCTTTTTTTTTTTTTTTTAAAGATTTTATTTATTTATTTATTTGACAGAAAGAGAGAGAGAGAGAGATCACAGGTAGGCAGAGAGGCAGGCGTTTGGGGGGGTGCGGAGCAGGCTTCCTGCTGAGCAGAGAGCCTGATACAGGGCTTGATCCCAGGACCCTGAGATCATGACCTGAGCAGAAGGCAGAGGCTTAACCCACTGAGCCACCCAGGCGCCCCTTTATCCACTCTTCGGTTGGTGGACACAGATTGTTTCCCTGTTTTGACTATTAAAAATGATTCTGCAGTGAAGATGGGATTGCATGTATCTCTTTGAATTAGTATTTTTATCCTTCAAATTTTTTATGTTGCATTTTAATTCAGTTTTGTATATTTTATGATTTTTCTTGAAACATCCACTTTGAACCATGTATTATTTAGAAGTATGTTGCCAAGTTTCCAAGTATATGGAGATTTTCCAGTTATTTTTCTGCTATTGATTTCTTGTTTTTATTTCATCATGGTCAAAGAACACATTCTGTATGATTTCAATTCTATTAAATTTGTTGAAGTTTGTCTTATGAGTCAGGATATGGCCTATATCAGTTCCATGGACATTTGAATAAAATGTGTATTTTGATGCTGTGTATGTGTTCATTATATCCTGTTGATTAATGGTGTTCTTACTGTGTTTTTTTTTTTTTTAAGATTTTATTTATCTGACACAAAGAGAGAGAAATCGCAAGTAGGCAGGGAGGCAGGCAGAGAGAGAAGGGGAAGCAGGCTCCCTGCCAAGCAGAGAGCCTGATGTGGGGCTTGATCCCAGGACCCTGAGATCATGACCTGAGCTGAAGGCAGAGGCTTAACCCACTGAGCCACCCATGTTCCCCTTACTGTGTTTTTAAAAGGATCTCTTTGTACAACTTTTTTAGTAGTTGCATAGGTATTGCATTATATGTACATAACTTACCACTATCTACTGGTATCAACATTTTACCAGTTTGAGTGAAATGTAGAAACCTTACTTTACTGTCTCCCATTTATAGTATTTTCTTAAGTATTTCCTCTACATACATTGAGAACCAATCATATCACTGTTATAATTGCAGCTTCAACTGCCAAATAGAATTCTTTTTTTTTTTTTTTTAATTTTTTGCCAAATAGAATTCTAAATATTCAGGGCACCTGGGTGCTTCAGTGGGTTAAACCTCTGCCTTCGGCTCAGGTCATGATCTCAAGGACCTGGGATCGAGCTCCATATCGGGCTCTATGCTCAGTGGGGAGCCTGCTTCCCCCTCTCTCTCTGCCTGCCTCTCTGTCTACTTGTGATTTCTCTCTCTGTGTGTCAAATAAATAAAATATTAAAAAAAAAAAGAATTCTAAATATTCAAAGAGAAGAAAAATTTGTTGTATTTACCCTTATTTGTGGTGTTCTTTCTCCCTTCCTGGGTTCCAAGATTTTTTTCTTCCTCTGTTATCTTATTTAAAGGACTTCCTTTAGCCATTCTTTTAATGTAGGTCTTTGGCAAAAAATTCTATTAGTTTTCCTTCATTTGAGAATGCTTTTATTTACTCATATTCTTATTGGATATTTTTGCTGAATATGGAATTCTGAGTTAACAATATGTTTCTCTTAGCATTTAGAAAATATGCCACTTTCTTCTGGCTCCCATGGTTTCTGCTGAGAAATATGCTGTCATTTCAGTTGTTTTTCCCCACAGGTGAGTGTCATTTTTCTCTCACAGTTCTCAAGATTTTATTCTTTGTATTTATTTTTCCAAAGTTTAACTATAATGAAATTTGACATGAATTTTTCGAAATTTATCTTGTTTTGAGGTTCACTCAGTTTTTTCAAATATATAAGTTTATGTCTTTTGCCAAATTTGGAAATTTTCATACTTTTTAAAAAATACCTTTTTAGCCTTGCTCTATTATCCTCTCTTACTAGGAAGAGGTGGAATAAATGGAGAAATATACTATTCTCTTAGATGAGAAAACTCAATATTGAAAGATACACTGATATTTTAGAACTTCACAAATTTATATTGACATTTATTCAAAACACTAAAGGAATAAAAATAGTGATGAAAGAAGAGTAATCATAGGGGACCACTAAATGTTAAAATGTATTATAAAACATTGTAAAATGTATTATAAAGCATTATAAAAGTATTATAAAAAGGTATTATAAAAATGAAAGCAATTTGGCGTTGATGTAATAATTTGCAGAAAGATTAATGGAATAGAAATAGGTAGTCCAGAAATATACATGGGTGTTTGCTATATTATAATGTGTCATTTCATTATAAATGTGGCATTTCAGAAAGAACAGATTATGTAATAAAAGTGTTTGGAAAACTGCTAACCATTTGTAAACAAATGTAAACATTTGAGACAAGTGCTGTCTCACACTGTATATATAAAATTTAGTTGGATGGAATATATAAAAAAATAAAACCACAAAAGTTGTAGAAAACATACACTGAACATTTATGTAAACTCAGGGAAGGAAAGACTATCCTATGCATGACAGGTATATGAAAAGTTCTCACAAATTAGTAAGAACAAGACAAGGCTTTGATACAAAATTAGATGAAAGATATGAATAGACATCTCACACAAAAAAAGGAATAAAAATTGCCATACAGAGTTTTAATTACCTGGCAGAGACCTATGTGGGGGCTCGATCTCATGATCCTAATATCATGGCCTGAGCCAAAACCAAGAGTTGAACACTTAACTGACTGAACCACCGAAGTACCCGCAGACTGTGCTTTCTGAAAAACTAAAGTTATCAGATAAAATTACCAAATCATCTGGGCAGCAGAGACTATAGCATTTGGAGAGAGATGTCAGGTAAAATTCAGGCTATATGGGACATAGACTAAAATATGATTTGTTTGTCTGAAATTCCAATTTAACTGGGTATCCTGTGCTTTTATTTGCTAAATCTGGCAACTCTAAATATGGAGAACCCACTACCACTGTTTTGGGGTCTGTAGATGGGGCCATGTGTTGATGGGCATGGTGTGTAAATGTGGGTGTCTTTATAGTTAGGGGGTACTTAGGGCACTGCATTATGGAAGTACCCAGTTCCAGAATTTGGATTAGTACATTATGACAACCCAGAGTTAAGAATAAATTAATATTTAATGAAAGTGGCCTATGAATTGAGTCATGAAAGATGGCGGATTTCTCAGGAATATTATCCAAGTACATAACATAAAATGTTGGACATAATCCCTGCCTGCTCCACCTACTGTTCCCATAATTCCTGTTTTATGATTTGTTTTTCTCAAGTCACTCATGCACACTGATTCACCAATGCCTCAGAGCCTCCCTCTTTCAAGCTGGTCTGTGACTAAGCCGAGGGGGATCGAGTCCATAGACTAACTCACTTGGTGCTGCTTTCAGGCTGAAAGGGAAGGAGCTGAGCCAGGAGGAGCCATGCTGAGTTGGTATGTTTCTGGGAGTAAAGTCTCCTCTTAGGAAGGTGAATGAACTCTTTTCTTGCCCTGCTCTACAAGTCACCTTTTCCTGGTCACTTGGTGGAGAGTGCACCCTCTGACAGCCTATTGTCACAGGATGATTTGTTCCCAGTTGTTAAATAGTGTGGCAATTGAGAGTCAGCATCTCAAAGGGCATGCCCTTTTCATTAAAATTAAAACAAACCAACCAACCCGTAAATACAAACATTGAGCTTTAGGTTTCTATCTAAGAAAGGTCTGGAAAGGCACTGCAGATTCAAAGCTAGGGAACCTGGGCGGATGGGATTAAGAGATTGGGGCGTGAGAGTGGGGTAGGCACTTGTACTTTTTATACCTTATACACGTTTGTATTGCATGCCAAAAAAAAAAAATCTTTTTACAAAGAAAATGTAATGATTTTTTGATAGGCCAGTAACTAAGCGGTAAAATTAGAGGCCAAATTCTAAACTAGAAGCCACTCCCAAACACAATTATTTTCATTCATTTTGAAATACTGCATTTCCCATGCTCATGCATGGCCCAGCTATAGTCATAAAATGTGTGCTACTTTGTATTCTGCTATGGTGCTCAAAATTTTATCACAGCTGTTTCTCTATGTTGCTATAAATCCTAAGAGTCACTGGAAGGATGGACTTTGAGTTACCAGTGACTTGCATCACCAACTTGTCTTCCTTGACCAGCAGTGGGAGTGGGAGGGATTGGGGGGGGTTCTCCCCCCTCCCTTTTTCCATCTGGTAAATGAGGCATCGGAAGTCGGTTTTCTCTGGGGTCCCTTCCAGGTGTCATCTGTTACCTCCACGAAGCATGTCATAAATAATGATCCTTTGGACATAATTCTTTGTAAATCTTTATTTAATCCACCAGCCTTTCTGTTGTAAGATTGTTTGGCGTAACGCGGCTCATCTATCCTCATAATAGACACGTGGTGGTAGATAGAATTTTCACTTTTGTAGAAGGAGAAACTGAGTCCGGAGGTGTGGGATGACTTACCACAGTGTCGGTCTCTTATCAGGGCAGCCCTGGGATTCGGTTGCTTGTGTTATGGGTGATGGATCCCAGACGAGATCTCCAAAAAGCAGACAATACCAGGCGGCTTAAGCGTCATTATTAAATAGATCTATCATGGTCCTGTCAGCTCCCTTTTTTCTCCTCTTTAGATTTCAAGTCACTCTTTTTCTGTGGCATTTCTTTGGTATATATTCATGAATGGACCCTTGGAACCAACACACACAACACACACACACACACACACAGCAATTTGGTCACACCTAGGAGGCAGATAAAGCTGAAGGGAGCCTGCAGAAGGATCTGGAGATAAAAAGTCCGGTATCTGGGCAGGTAACACCCAATTACAACAGAGCAGTGTTGACTTACACTTTTCCTTATCGGGGGAATCAGGTATTTGTGTAAATCAGAAAAGGATTTGATGGATACTACTTCATTGGAGTCTCCAGCCAAAGGACAGGTTTGGTTAAACAAAATATATATTCTCCTTATCTACAGTGGCAACTATCATGAAACTCCCCGTCTCCCTTCTACTCCTCCAAGCCTTATAAAAACGAGGGCCTTATCTCGAGTTTGTAAGAGCCTAACGTCTAGCGGGGTCTGTGCTAAAATCACTCTGACAACGCCGCAGCTCAGGCTCAGCTCGGGCCATTCGGGCAGACGGATGATCTTGGCTTATCTCCAATTGTCCGGACCATAAATGTCTTTTTCTTAAGATGCTTGTTTAGACTACCCCAGGGGTAAAGAACAGGTAGAATCTCGCCTGATGGGAGAAGATCTGCAGACTTGCTCTGTGACGTTCAAGGGCCACGGCGGGAGAGAGCACAGCTCCGAGGAGGAGAGGAGGCCGTGCGTCGCCACCGCCACCAACGCACCCAGAAATGAGAATGCCTGCAACAATGATGAGATGGGGAGCCCTGGGCAGGGCAGGCTTTGGGTGGTAAGACATTAGGGATGGGGACAGAATCAGAAAAGGGAAGAGGGTTCAAGTGGGGAGAGCAACGTGCATTAGATAAGATGAAGTTGCTGAGATGTTGGGGCCCCTGCTCAAAGAAGCTGGTGGCCTCTCAGGCTTGGTGTCAGGCAGTCACTGGGGGTGGTGGGCGGACTTCAGGTGGAGGCGTCAAAGACCTGCGTGAAGTTCTGCCCCTGACCTGCTGGGAGCCTTGAACAAGGTTGTCTCCCACTCTCGGTTCCTGAACTGGTCTTTTAGGACCATGCTCCATGGTGCCCCATGTCCTGAGGTGCAGGAAGGCAGCAACCCATGACTGCATGGCTCGGCTTGAGGTAGATGGCCCCGGAGCTCACACAGGGCGTGCAGGGAGCCAGGGGAATGCTGTTCCCCCTTGAGTCTTTTCCACTGATCCAACTTGACTTGGCCTTTTCTCTGGCTTCTAGGCGCACTTGTTTTTTGAATACAAGTAATGAGCTTGTCACAGTGAAAACCCTGGGGCAGCCTGGAATGACCCAGGAGCACCCTATGAGAACTACACAGTACCCCCACCCTTCCCCCAAAGAATGGGGGTCTAATCTCGTGTTTCAGATGACCCAGTGACACAGATGCCTCTTTCTTCTTGGGGAAACCACTTCAGTACTAGGCTGGCTGGTCTGAATCTTCCCTCCAGCCACTTGGTCTAAATATGGTTTCCCTCCTTAGTTTTAATTTGCATTTTCTTAATAGTTAGTGATGCAAAACATCTTTTCAGGTGCTTATTGACCTTTCTTATGTCTTCTTCTTCTTCTTTTTAAAAGATTTTATTTATTTGACACAGAGAAAGAGCGAGCCAGAGAGGGAACACAAGCAGGGGAAGTGGGAGAGGGAGAAGCAGGCCTCCCTCAGAGCACAGAGCCCGACATGGGACTCGATTCCAGGACCCCGGAATCATGACCTGAGCCGAAGGTAGACGCTTAACGACTGAGCCACCCACGTGCCCCTCTATGTTTTCTTTAGAGAAATGTCCATTCAAGTCCTTTGTTCAGTTTTTAATGGGGTTATTTGTTTTTTCTCTGTTATTACTGAGTTGCAGAAATCTTTTTTTTTTTTTTTTTAAGATTTTGTTTTAAAGTAAGCTCTATGCCCAAAGTAGGGCTTGAACTCACTACCCTGAGGTCAAGATTCGCAAACTCTACCACCGACTCTGCCAACCAGGTGCCCTTAGTTGTCAAAATTCTTTAGAGATTCCAGATGTTAACCTCTTATGAGATATAGGATTTGCAAATATTTTTCCCATTCTGTAGGTTCCCTTCCCAGTCTGTGGATTGTGTCCTTGGGCACACAAAAGTTTTAAAGTTTGATGTAGTCCAATTTCTTTTTCTCTCTCGTTGCCTGTGCCTTTAGTGCCATCCTTTCTTAGTTTAAAGCCATTCTTTTTGGTCCTGGGAAGGCAGTCAGGGCTCCGAACATTGGCCCAGCTTGGAGAGAGAAGGATTCTGTCCTGTATCTCCACAACATTTACTGTCCTGTACTTGGAGGGACAGATGGTGACAATCCAGGACTGTCTTCTCTCCGAAGCCACGGGCAAAATTTGAGATTCATTCTTGGTGTTGAATTTCCTTTCTGCTCAGCCAGCTCAGCCTTATTTCAACTATGGTGTCATCTTTCATCCCAAAGCCACTATTTTCTGGATTTTTTGACTCTTAAGACACATCATAGGAACCACAACTTCAGAGACAACTTCAGGGTCCTTACAGTGTCAAATGGAAGGATTTTGAGACGTGGGCTGGACTCAGAGAGCCAGGGATGCAGGGATTTTCATGAACATGGGGCCCCAGATGGTGAGGGAGAACAGAGCATTATAGCCCTGTGCTCCTCTGGCCCGGTGGGTCCTGGCATATGTGTGTGTGTGTGTGTGTGTGTGTGTGTGTCTGTGTGTGTGTGTATGAGAGAGAGAGAGAGACAGAGAGAGAAAGGGAAAGATTGTAGCTACTTTGTTCCTTCCCCAGGGAGAAGGCAGACCCTTCTGTTCATATTTGGGCCAGAATCTGCCTTTTCCCTTCAAGGCTGACTCTGTTTGAGAACTCTCTGACTGTGGTTCAGCTTCAGATACAAGCCTGTAACTCATTTTGTTTTTACTCTGAAAAATTCTATTTTAACAATGAAATGAATTCCATGCACATGGAATTTCCACAAATGGTGGAAAATAGAAACATACAAGGAAGAGAGCAGAAGCCAGCAGTACAACCTCTGTTGGGATGTAGCCTCACATTGCATTCCAATGTTTTTCTCTCCAGGTTTGGTAGAGGGAGGGGTGGGCTGGTATGCAGAAAGACAGTTAGGCAGACAGACATAGCTGCATAAGGGGTGCATATTTTCATAGTTGATGTCATCCTATATTTCATTCCGTCTCTCTCCCCAGAACTCCACACCTCTCAGCTTCTTATCTCATTCAGAAAACAGAAGACATCCACGTGCTCCTACCTCAACATCCACCCACCTACTTCTCTCAGGGCCTGCCTGTGACCCTTCTTCCCATCTGCATGTGGCCTCACTGCTCTTGCTCTTCTGGAAGGCCTCTCTCTCCTCCCCTGTGGACTGGACCCCATCCCTTCCCGATGCTCAAGGGTGGCTTGTACAAAACCTCTGTTCTCTCCTTTTTTTTTTTTTTTTTAAAGATTTTATTTATTTATTTGATAGAGAGAAATCACAAGTAGATGGAGAGGCAGGCAGAGAGAGAGAGAGAGGGAAGCAGGCTTCCTGCTGAGCAAAGAGCCCGATGCGGGACTCTATCCCAGGACCCTGAGATCATGACTGGAGCAGAAGGCAGGGGCTTAACCCACTGAGCCACCCACACGCCCCCCCTTCTCTCCTTTGACTTACGCATTCTTTCTCTCCTTCTGATTCATTCCTGCTGCCATCAGCCATGGTAGAAGAGCTACCTTCTTTCAAAACTAAATTCTCTCTTACTTGTCCAGTCTGCTGAAAGCAGGAAATAAACCATGCACATTCTATGAAGGAGAAGTAGGTACATTCAGCTGTAGTGCACTGAGGTTGTGGGAAGGTCAGGTTGGCTTCGTGAGCTTTATTCCAGAAAAGATGGGGAATCACTTCGGGTTTTTGAGGAAGAGGGGCATGGAGGCTTCCTGTGTTGGCTTGCTGAGGTTAGTTAGCAGCAGTGGGGAGGGGGTCAGGAGAGCTGTTGGCTGGTTGGTGCCCCAGCCACGGCCAGAGAGGACCAGGCCCCCAGTGGCAGAGGTAGCTGTGGAACGCAGCAGAAATGCTCTGCAAGAGACCTGATCTATTACGAATTTTTAAGTCACAAAAGTAGGTTGGAGATGAGTGGAGAAGGAGTGAGGGGTAAAAGACACCTCCAACAGTGGGATGAAATATTTATGAAAATGGGGTGCTCTCACTTCTTAAAAGTAGGCCTGAGAGGAAGATGAAAAGACAGGTGGTTTCTAAAATGTGGAGGTGGGAAGCGGATTATGGAATGTTCCCACCAGGGAGAGAAGTGATAAGGGTTTTGTCAACTGGGCCTTTCCAAGGGTCAGCTAGAGTGACTGACGGTGGGTGAGAGGTTCTCTGGGCACCAGGGACTGGTCCTGCCCTTCCACCAGTGGGACCTCCTCCCATGGAGGGGGCAGGTAGGATATGGTGACGCAAGGTGTTGAGGTGGGGAGGATGCTTCAGGGGAAGGGCCCTCAGTTTGATTCTCCTTCACTTACAAACAAGGTGAGAGAGGTCCCACGGAAGGGATTTGTTGGGGAAACAGGAAAGAGGTCTTGGTGGAGGAAGAAGTCTAGGATCCAGGAGGGAAAATGAATGGTGGGGAGGGTTTATGGTAGGGATTGGGGGCAGCTCTGGACACTTACGAGTAACCGGGCAGCTGGGAGTGAGGAGGCAGGATGAGGTGGGAGATGGAGAAGAGTCCAGAAGATCTCACTCGGGAGAAGTCCTTTTGCAAGCAGACAAGAAGGGCTCGGAGGGGAGTTCTGCAAGGCCTCCTGGGTTCCTCTCTTTGTTTAGGTGAAAGGTGATATTTTCACTTCTGAACTTGGAAAGTAGGACCCCTCCCAACCTCTTCCCTGAAAAGGGAGCGCCAACGGCCAATTGGTTATTTATTTCTTTCTAATCCTGTAGTTTTATGGGGCCGTAAATGAGGGCAGCAGGGAATTAAAGAAAAAGGTGTAGCCAAGACAAATAGCAGAGTCCTTGCCCATGTGGCACTTGCAGTCTAAAGGTGTGCCTGATGCAATCTCATGGCCGTGTGTGTTCCAGGAGGTCAGGGAGAAGCCGTCCTGGGCAGTCTGGAGCAGCCAGGATGTCACTGGGAGGGACAGGTGGCCTCAACCCACAAGGAATGACTGGAGCGGTGAGGGGACAAATGGCATGTCGGCACAGGTGGGCATGGGCAGGGAGCAGGACGGTGGAGTAGCTGGAATGAAGCAGAATGGGAGGGACCCAGAGGTCGTCTTTATTTGGGAGGAGCTTTAGTTTGGGGGCTGTAGTTGAGTGGACAGGACCAGGGGGCAGAAGACTCAAATAAGGCCAGCAGGTGCCCAGCTGTATGGCAGAAGCTGCCAAGTGCCCCTCCTCCTGAGAGGTGGCTGCCGATTCTGGATGCCTTCCCCGGGGGACCGCCCCTGGGGAGTTTGGGGATGTGCTAAACCCTGAGGAGAAGAAGGGCCCATGCAGGTGTGACAGGGAACCATCCCCCCTCCTCACCCTTCAGTCCTCCCTCCCCGCCCACTAAAACAAGTTAGTGAGAAGTGATCTGGACATTTAGGGACTTTAGCAAGATCTGGAAGTGTAGAAGTGGAGAAGAGGATGTCCCCCTCACAGATCTGTTGGAGGTGTGGTGTGGGTTTGTTAGTGGTTTTCTAGTGCAGGCCGGTTGGTGTTGGATTTCCCAGCTGAGACGGGTGACTTACCAGGCTTCAACACGGTGTGTGAAGGGTCTTATAATCCGTATGTTCCACCTTGAAGACATCATACTGAGTGAAATAAGCCAACCATAAAAGGACAAAGGCTGCATGATCCCACTTTCATGAGGTTCCTGGAGCAGTCAAATCCCCAGAGGCAGGAAGTAGAATGGGGGCTGCCGGGACTGGTGGGAGGCGGAGTGGGGAGTTCGCGTTTCCTGTGGACAGAGTTTCAGTTTGGGAAGACTAGAAAGTTCTAGAGATGGATGGCGCTGAGGGTTGTACCATGATGAGAGTGTACCTAATGCTATTGAATAGTACACTTAAAAATAGTTAAGATAGTACATCTTGCGGGGAGCTTACATTTTTATTTATTGGATTAAAAAAATATTTTATTTATTTATTTGACAGAGAGAGCGAACGAGTGAGAGCATAAGCAGGGGAGTGACAGGCAGAGGCAGAGGGAGAAGCAAACTCCCTGCTGAGCAGGGACCCCCAATGCAGGGTTCGATCCCAGGACCCTGGATCATGACCTGAGCCTGGAGGCAGACCCTTAACTGATGGAGCCACCAGACATCCCGCTTACATTTTAAAATGCATTTAAAAAATCCGAAAATCACTCAGCATGACTTTCTTCCTCCCGATCTGGTTCTGACCTTATTTGTTCTCTGAGCCAGTGGACGGTGGCTGATGGGGAGTCAGGCAAACTGTCACCATCTGGTCATAATACGTGGATAAACCTGACCCTGTTTTCAAGTCGATCTCCTCTGTTGGGGTGGGGGTGGGGGGTGCGGGCAAACCTCTGGAGCCTGCTCACCTCTGGGGGAAATGTGGAAGTCCAGGCCCGAACCTGCAAAGTAGAGGCCCAGGGTCTGAAGCCACAGCACCTTTCCCCCTTTCCCCTACCCCCACTGCAGCAAGGAGGCGAGAAACAGAAGTAGAGAGTGTTGGTGAGAAGCAGCTGGAGGTGGAGTCTGACATGTCTGGGTTTTCATCGCCATCATTAATGGGAAAGCTGTTAACCCCGTAAGCCTTAGCTTCCTAATCTGTAAAATGGTCTCTGTATTATAAATCCCTCAGGATCTGGAGAGTTCTGTAGTATAAAATATATAAAACACGGAGGGAGGCAGACACCTTACCTTCCTTAGCCACCTCCCCTACTTTTTAATGGAGTATGTCTTAGGGGATTCAGGCTGCTGTAACAGAATACCATACACTGAGTGTCTTAAACAACAGGGGTTTCTTTCTCTCAGTTCTGGAGGCTGGGAAGTCCAAGATCATTGTGCCAGCAGGTTCCAGGTCCAGTGAAGACCCACTTTCTCATAGACAGCTATCTTCTTGTTTTGTCTTCATATGGCTGAAGGGGTTAGGGAGCTCTGTGGGGTCCCTTTTACAAGGGTATTAATACTGCTTATCACTCCCCAAAGGCCTCACCTCGGCATACCTTCACTTTGGGGCTTAGGATTTCAACATATGAATTTTGAGGGACTACAAACACGCATATCATTACAATATAAGAACTACACAGAAAGCACCTTCCTTTCCCTTGAGATTTTTAAGAAGAGGGCAGATGTCTTTCTGCTATGAAGTTTTGGAGGGGGGGTCAAGGACAGGATATCTTCTGTGGATCCTCTGACTCTAAAATCCGATTTTCACAGGTGTGGCTTTTCTGTGTGTGAGGGCTTCTTCAGGACTGTCTTTTTCTGATCGAGTTTATGGCTGTCTCTATGAAAACCTCACGTTCCACCAATGAGCAGCGAGTTTATTTTTTAGCCAATTGGCTATTGAGGGGAAGACCTTGCAATAGCCCCGGGCTCACCGCCAGCCCTTAGCCGCTGAGGCCCAGAGTTGGCAGCCATCAGAACAGGTGTCCTGACCTTCCCACAGTCAGGGCGAAGTGACCTCCAACCAGCTCCAGGCCAAAAGCCAAACGAGGTGAAGCAGGAAGTATTGTCATCCAGACTTTGTTTTATATGATGTAAAACATCGAAGCACTAGGAACCATCCAGTTGGGAATCTAGCAGAAAAATACATGGGAAGGCTGAACATTCCCACTTTTCGCCAGCATAAGTAGGGAGCATAAGTGTTTTGCTTATGCTTTTCCACTAAGGTGAAAAGAGCTGAGGGAATAAAAAATAATGAGAGGACATGGAAGAATTCCGGCTCTTGTGCATTATTGGTGGGAATGTAAAACGGGGCGACCACTGTGGAAAGTCCCTCAAAAACAGTTAAACGTGGAGTTGCCATTTGATCCAGAAATTATGCTTTGGGGCATATATATATAAAAAAAAATTGAAAACAGGGGTTCAAAGAAATATTCACGTGTCCATGTTCAGAGTAACGTCACTCACAATTGCGAAAAGGTGGAAGGAACCTGTATGTCCATCAGTGGATGAACAGATAAAGAAATGTGGTCCAGCCATACCCTGGCATATTATTCAGCCTTGAAGAGGAAGGACGTTCTGACACAGGCTCCGACGTGGATGAAATTCAAAGACATGATGCTGAGTGAAATAAGCTGGCCACGAAAAGACAAATAGTGTGATTCCATTTGCTTGACATTTCGAGAATGGTCAAGTTCATAGAATTCGGAAAATAGAATGGTGAATGCCAGGGCATTCAGGAGTCAGCGAGAGGATGTTGTTTAATGGATAGAGAGTTTCAGTTCAGAAAGATAAAAAGAAGTCTGGAGGGGCACCTGGGTGACTCAGTAGTTAGGTGTCTGCTCAGGTCATGATCCCAGGGTCCTGGGCTCGAGACCCACATCAGGGTCCCTGCTCTGCGGGAAGCCTTCTTCTCCCTCTCCCTTTCCCCCCGCTTGTGCTCCCTCTGTCGCCGTCTCTTTCTCTCTGTCAAATAAATAGACAAAATCTTAAAAAAAAAAAAAGATGTCTGGAGATGGATCCTGATGATGGTTGCCCAACAGTGAATGCCACTGAACTGTATGCTTACAAGGGGTTAAAAGGGTAGGTTTTTGTTATGTATATATTTTACCACAGTTAATTAAAAATAAAATAGAGCTGTGGCCTTGGATTGGTGCAGAATTTACTCAGGAGGTTCTGAGGGACGGGTGGCCTCTGTTCTTAAGGAAAGGCTGATGGGGGTCTTCTCCCCAGAGAAGGTGCAGGTAGACACAGGCAGGGAGCAAGTCGGTGAGGTTTGCCAGAGGCAGGGTGGGGAGGGACCTGAAGTTCCACTTCTTTGTTTTAGAGAAGTAGAGGGAGGGGGTTGTAGTTGAGTGGAGGGAGCAAAGGGGCAGAAGAATCAGTTCCCTCATCTGGAGGATGGGGTTTGCAAGCCCTCTTCCTAACCATGGTCCTTAAGACACAGGTCCTCTAGACTTTTGGTGTGTGGGTCATCCCTTGGCTCCAGTCCAGGGAGGAGTTCGCCCATGCGATCCTCAGTAGGACTTTGGGCGCTAGGGGAGGATGTGGGCTGAGCCCCGGGGCAGATGCTGCCATCGTTGGTCTAAATTCTCTCTGGTGTCCCTCAGAACTCTTCGTCATCTCACCCACTGGCCCACCTTCTGTGTTGCTCCTCTCAGCTTTGTGTCTGCCACCCTTGTCAGCTGTCCCCTGCTGGACGCAGTTCCTCTTCCTTCATGCCCCAGAGCACCAGAGAAATCCCCCTTTTCTGTGAGACTGACTTTTCCTGAAGGCCTGGGTGCCACGGAAGGGAAGTTCATCTCGCAGGATAGCATGGCAGACACACTTCAATGCGACAGTGGGCAGTATGGTTCTGGGGTTCTGTGGCTCCCTTATGAGAGAATTTTCTCTCACTAGGGAATTTAACACCAACTGCCATGTTGTACCCCCTCTCCCCAGACCCTCCTCTTGCTCTCACCTTTCCTTCTGCCCAGAGTCTTTGTTTCCTCCTTGTCAGATGGCACAGAAACGCGAATTTCCTCTGACCTTACCATGCGCGGCAGACTGGTTGGGCAGCTTTGTGTCTAGCTGCCATACTTCCCGAGGGCTGGGGTTGGGGATGTGGGAGGTGCTACACATCTTTCTCTTCTGAGAAGCCCCCGTCAGGTGTCTCCTGAGAAGGTAGGGAGGTGATGTAGGCATGGAATGAGGTTCAGACACAAGCAATGAGCCTCCTCATTGGCCCTGACTGGGGGGCTGCTTCCCTGATGAGTGGGGCCCTGGGGCCATAGCTGCAGAGTACATGCATGGGTGACAGGGTCAGGACAGCCCCCATGCCCTCCCAGCAGGCCTGGACTCTGAGGCAGCACAGGAGATGTGCTCTGTACCGAAGTCTGGGGCTGGGTTCCTGGGGTGGAAGCCGAAGGCCCAGATGGAGAGCTCAGCTGCCACATGTGCAGAAGGACACTGATTCTGCACCTGTTTCTTGTCGGTTCTGGGATTCAAGGTGAGGGAGGTGCCATAGCCTCGGGGTGAGGAGGTCAGGTCTCAAGTAGACACATGAATCCTGGTTCTGCCCATCTCTGCTAGGCCACTAGGTGAGTTAGCCCTTCTGTGTCTTCTGTGAAGCATAGAGTTAGTAATGGTCTACGTCATGGGGCTGTTTGTGAGGAGGCGGTGACATACTGTGGACAAAAGCCTTTGGTATACAGGAAGTGCTCAGCAAAACTCAGATGTAGGCATGATGATGGTTATCACGGAGTTGTGCCCAAGTGCCTGGATAGAAGAAGGTGAAGCCTGGTAGGGAGGCCAGAGAGGTCATGTCATTAGGGAAATCCAGCCCATCGGCCCCGCACCACTTCCGTCCTGTTACTGAGAACACGCAGGATACAGATCGGCCTCCTCTGCAGACCTGCCCCCCTTCCCTCCCCTCTGCTTTCTCCCCATAGGAGGCTGAAGTGAGGGTAGGGTGGCTGGAGAGGCTCCAGTCTTGGTTCCAGGGACACTGTTCAAGAGTTGAGGTTGGGTAGGCAGCAGAACCAGCCAGGAGACACTGGCAGGTGATCTGGGGTGGGTGAGCATGACCAGGTGTTAGGCTGTCACTGCAAGGAGCTGGAGTGAAATGAAGACACTATTAGGCACTAAGATGGGCATTTGTGAATCTTCCTTGGAAAGTTGAAGCAAAAGGAGAGAGAGATGTCTGCCTTTGGGTGTAGGTTCGGAAATCACAGTTCCCATTGTTGTGAGGTGGCCAGGTTGGTGTCCTTCAGCATTATTTAATGCTCAGCAAAAGATACTCCTTGCCATTGGGCACCATCCCTGACACAAGGGAGTTGTGGGGATGTGGGCCAAGAGAGCCATCCCAGAAGAAGAGGTGGGTTCTGAAGGATGGATAGAAATTTGAAAGTGGCGATGCCAGAGGAGGGTACCCTGGACACAGAGACCAGTGCCTGCTAATGTGTTTGGTGATTTAGCCCCTTGCTTCTGCTCCTGTTACCATGCCACTGAGCGCTGCAGCCCATGTTAGCCTAGGCCTGCCACTTTACTGCCAGCTGCAGAGACCTGGTCTGTTGTTCCCATTGGTGTTACCAGGGTTGTTTCAATGGCAGTGATCCCTAGAAAAGGGTGCCAACATCCCTTCCCTATATAGTCTATGCATTCTGATGCTGAAGTCTTAGGGAGGAGTGGGTGGGGGGTCGGTCGGTGGGCAGAAAGGAAGGAAAGCATACAATATGAATACCAGTGCTTCTACAAAGGGACATGAGGAGACTTTTTGGGGTGTTGAATATGCTATTGCAAGTCTGATGATGGTCTCATACATGTTTCAGAACTCATCAGATTGTAGGGGTACCTGCGTGGCTTGGCTGGTTAAGCATCTGCCCTTGGCTCAAGTCAAGATCTCAGGGTTCTGGGATCGAACCCCATGGGTTCGATCAGTGGGGCATCTGCACCTCCTGCCCATCCCCACCAAGCTTGTGCTCTCTCTCTCTCTCAAATAAATAAATAAAATCTTAAAAAACCTCATCAAATTGTATACTTAAATGGTGCAGCTTTATTATACAGGAGTTATGTTTCCATAAAAAAGAGTTTATCGGTGACTCAAAATTTGGGGTTGCTTTTTTAACATGTTTATTTTTTCAGTGTAAAACTAATACAGGATCACCAGAGAAATTTAGAAATTCATGAAAGCAGGAAAAATGAAGCAAATCACAATCTGTTTTTGTTTCTTGATGGCGGGATCATTATTACCAAACCCACAACTGTTGCCTGAGGCTCACTGGTGACCGGGGATCCTGCACAGCATCACTGGACCAAGATGCTCAATCATACTGAGTGTGGGGTCCCCTAGCACCAGTGTCCTGCAGATGTCCAGCTGCTCCCCCACCTGGAAATTCTGGCCCAGGAAGTCCGAGACGGAGATCTGGAAGCTGAGTTTAAAACCAGGGGACGTCTGGGTGGATCAGTCAGTTAGGCATCTGACTTTGGCTCAGGTCATGATCCTGGGGGCCTGGGATCGAGCCCCATATTGGGCTCCCTGCTCAGCAGGGGGTCTGCTTTTCCCTCTCCCCCTGGCCCTCCCATTCCCCTTGCTCAGGCACTCTTGCACACACACGTGCACTCTCCTTCTCTTTCTCTCAGAAGTAAAATCTTGGGGAAGAATAAAACACCATATTCCCAGGAAACTCTGATCCAGGCAGTCCACAGCCTACTTTTTGAGAAATGCTAAAATAAAGAGTGCATCACAAAGCCCTGATAGTCCTCCATCTATTCTCTTTTAGTGCCAACCATGCTAGCAATACCTCAGATACTGTGATGGGGTCACAGCTGTGTGGTGAGAGTGAACTAGCTGATTCTAGTCTTAAGGGGCCTTGTAGTAGTAGCAATAGTACTATTAATGGTAGTAATAGTAATGGCAGTATTAATGGCAGCAGTGCTAATATTTGCTTAAAGATTTATTTATCCTGGGGATGCCTGGGTGTCTTAGTTGTTAAGTGTCTGCCTTTGGCTGAGGTCATGGTCCCAGGGTCCTGGGATGGAGCCCTGCATGGGGCTCCCTGCTCCGCGGGAAGCCTACTTCTCCCTCTCCCACCCCCCCTACTTGGTTCCCTCTCTTGCTGTCTCTCTCTCTGTCAATTAAATGAATAAATAAAATCTTTTAAAAAATAAAAAGAAAATTAAGAAAATAAAGATTTATTTATTTGAGAGAGAGAGAGACAGCACAAGTGGGAAAGAGAGAGAATCTCAAGCAGACTCCCCCCCCACCAAGCATGGATCCTGATACAGGGTTCAATCTTAGAACCCCAAGGTCATAACCTGAGCTGAAACCAAGAGTCACTCACTCCGTAGACTATGCCACCCAAGTGCCCCAGTAGTAATGCTAATATTAATGATACTAATAGAAGCGCTAATACTAATGGTTACAATAGTAGTGGCAATGTTAATGGTAGCAATAATAGTAGGAATCAATGGTAGCAATAGCTAGTTATCGAGCTAACGCATCCAAGGCACTGGTTCAAGACCTCTCCGTGTGTTCTCCCAGCGTTAATGGTTAAGAACAAGTTCCCACAGTTAGATGTTTCAGTGTGGACTCCACCCTCCCACCACTAGTTCCGCAGCCTTGGGCAAGTTAACTTAAAAGTCTTAAGTTTCATGTGTCTCCAAAGAAGATACACAGATGGTCAACAAGCACTCGGAAAGACGCTCAACATCAATAGCCATTAGGGAAATGTAGGTGAAAGTGACACTGAGATGCCACCCCACTCACACCTGCCCGGATGGCTGTTATCCAAAAAACAGAAACTCAGTGTTGGGGAGAATGTGGAGAAATCAGAACCCTTGTGCACTGTTGGTGGGAATGGCTGGGGCTGCCATTGTGGAGAACAGGGTGAAGGATCCTCAAAGAATTGAACATAAAATCACCATTAGTCCCATTTCTGGGAATAAATACAAAAGAACGGAAAGCAGAGACTCAAATGGCTATTGTATAACGTGTTCACAGCAAAATCCAAAATGGCCAAAGATGGAAGCAACTCAAGTGTTAGTTGATGATATAAACAAAATGTGATATATACGTACGATGGAATTCTACTACTCAGCCTTCACAAGGAAGGACATTGTGACATAGGCTACAGCATGCTGAACCTTGAGGAAGTTATGTGAGTTGAAATAAGCCAGTCGCCAAGAAGACTGTATGATTCCACATAAATGAGGTACCTAGAGTAGTCAGACTCATAGAGGCAGAATAGAAAGGTAGTTGCCGGGGCGCGTCGGTGGCTCAGTGGGTTGGGCCTCTGCCTTCCGCCCAGGTCATGGTCTCAGGGTCCTGGGGTTGAGCCCCACATCGGGCTCTCTGCTCAGCGGGGAGCCTGCTTCCTCCCCTCTCTCTGCCTGCCTTTCTGCCTGTGATCTCTCTCTCTGTCAAATAGGTAGAATCTTAAAAAAAAAAAAAAAAAAAAAAAAAAAAAAAGGTAGTTGCCAGGGGCTGGGGGAAGGTGGTGAGGGGGGGTTATCATTCAATGTCAGTTTGGGAAGATGAAAATGTTCTGGGGGCACCTGGGTGGCTCAGTTGGTTAAGTGTCCAACTCTTGATTTCAGCTCAGGTCTCGATCTCAGGGATGTGAGATCAGGTCCCGCATCAGGCTCCCTGCTCAGCAGGGAGTCTGCTTCAGATTCTCTCTCTCCTTCTGCCCCTCCCCCACTGCCCTCACTTAAAAAAATGTTCTGGAGCTGGGTGGGCATGATGGTTGCACAGCAGTGTGAAGATACTTCATGTCTCTGAGCTATATACTTTGAAATGGTTAAGGTGGTAAATTTTGTGTTATATGTTATTTTGTAGTTAAAAGAAGAGAGAGGGGAAAAAATTCCCAAGTTTCAACTTCTTCCTTTCTAAAATTGGGCAAAACCTCTCCTTACCTTCAAGGACATGAGGGTTGAATGTGTCAACATGTCTAACAGCTGAGAAAAGCAGCCAGGGTTGTTAGTTTCATCTTACGCGCTGGTGCCTGGGGATGGTCAGCCCTTTTGTGGGTGACCTTTAGCACATCTCTGCACATCTCTGGGCCTCAGTTTTCCCACACAGAAAATAGGGGCTGGGATCATTGCCAAGGTCCCTGTCCTCCCCGAACTGTGATGTTCCCTGCCAGCCACCCATGGGAATCACCCTCCCAGACCCTGGAACTGACATCTCAGGGGCAGGCTGGACCCTTTCTTCTGCTGGCAGTGAGGGCTGGGACTGCTCTGCTGAGACTGTCAATGATGGAGTGATGTGGGGTAAGCCAGGGTGTGTGATTCATGATCCCCCACTTGGGGAAGCCCCAGAGGAGCTCGTGTTCGATGGCCCTTTCTCCTATGGGCTTCTGACAAGCGGTCCTGGTGTATGCAGGCTGCACACATCAGTGCAGTGGGGTGGGTCATCCACACATCAGTGTGTTGTCCATACGAGCTGGAGGTGGGAATGCAGAGGGGAGGGGACGCTGTGCTGAATGTCATGACCCTCAGGGACAAAAGACAAGAGGAACCCTTACCACATTGTAGATGGCGGCAGTTTTCCAGCCTTGCTTGCACACTGGGGAGGCTTACAAGATTACTGGCGCCTGAGTCTCTCTCCCAAGGCTCTGAGTTCAACTGTCTGTGGATGGCCTGGGCCCTCGGATTTTTCAAAGCTCCCTTGGGAGCTGCTAGAAAGCCACTGTTTCAGGGCCACAGCGAGGAGGCCCCAGCCCAGGCTTGCTGGTCTGGGCCTAGTCCAAGGGCTGTGTGGTGTGTGAGGGAGGCTACCTATAAGCTGTTTATTGCCTGCTTGAATTACTGGGTAAATATTGACCCGAGGCTCTGGTGTCCCAGGAGCTACCTGTTGTTTTCACGGCCACATCTCTGGTGCGGTGGGGACACCTTAGGCTTGGGCTCTGCCAGCCAAGAGATGGGCAACACAGAGGTCAAGCATGTCCCTGAGGAACTGGGTGCCAGGTCCTCCAGTGGAGACTAGGGTTGGCGGGCAGGCACGTCGATGTGCAGGGGAAGACCAGGCAGTGGTCAGGCTACTGTGGCTCATCTGAGCGATGAGAACTTTGGCAAGTGTTTGAAGCTGTCTGAATCTCAGTCTCTCCATCTGTACAACAAGGACAGCAGTAGCTCCCCGTGGAATTACTGTGAGGATAAAAAAGCATGCTGCACATAACATGCCTGTCACATAGTAGTTGCTCAATAAATGTGGGGTTTTTTTTTCCCCCTTCTGGACTAGAGAACTAGCTAGCATGGTCTTTGGGAAGTTGCTGCAGTCCTCCTGTCATCAGGTGGGTGTGTTGCCCAGTGAGAAGCTGATGGCCCCTGGGCTGAAGGAGACAGAGCTCATTCCCGTCCTGCTATGGGCTAATTTGTGACTTTCCATCACCAAACTCCTATTTTGAAGTCCTAACTCTCAGTACCTCAGAATGTGGCTATGTTTGGAGATAGGGCCTTGGAGAGGCAATTGCATTAAAATGAGGTAATTGGGGTGGGCCCTGATCCAATATGACTAGTGTTTTTATAAGAAGAGGAGATTAGAACACAGACACGTACAGAGGAAAACTACGAGAGAACCAGGGGGAAGATGGCTGTCTGCAGGCCAATAGAAAGAGGCCTCAGGAGAAACCAACCCTCCTGACTTCCTTCTGGACTTCCAGCCTCCAGAACGAGGAGAAAATAAATTGTTGAAGTTTAAGCCTTCCTGTGTGTGGTACTTCCTTATGGCAGGCCTAGCCAACTCATGTACGTTCCCATAGCAAAGCTGCTCCAGACTCCCCTCATCACCAACCACATCAACCTTTGCCCTCTTCTTCCAACTTCTAAATGCAGGACTCCCCACCCCCCTACCCTCCCAGAGCATCAGTCACTAAGTTCTGAAATCTCCCAGCTTTTCCCCTCATTGTCCTCACCCCCCCCCCCCCGGCCACTTTCTCCCTCTGCATTATAGTCCCAGTGTCCTCTCGTGCTTGTCTCTGCTCCAGAACATCCTCTATACTCAAGTTAATTTTTCAAGTTAAAATGTGATCACATGACTGAGCCCTTCCCCACCTGCTTGGCCCAACCCCTGTGCTTCGCTGCAGGCTATGTTCTAGCCGCATGGAACCCTTCACAGTTTCTGGAATGTGCCATGTTACTCTTACGCCCCTGGGCCCCCGATGTGGGCCCATTCCCTGAGTATTTTCCTCCTTTTCCTGCTGTCAAACTCCTATTCATTCTTTACAGCTCCTTTGCAAGGCCTCCTAGACGTTCCAGGAACACGATCGTCCTTCCCCTTCTCTCTGCCTCCCCAGTCCTGTGCACAACCACTAGCTAGCATTTGCAGATGCTCTGGTTCTGTGCCTTCCTGGTTCTGTGCTGATGAAATCAAGGACCTTGCCTTATTTATCTCACATTCCAAGCATCTCGCCCCCTGTCTGATGTGCTTGGTGTGAAATAGCTGAAGGGATTATTATGATTTTTAAAAGATTTTATTTACTTCTATACTCTATAGAGTATCTCTATAGAGATAGAGATAGCAAGAAAGAACATGAGCAGAGAGGAGAGGGAGAAGCAGGCTCCCTGCTGAGCAGCGAGCCTAATGGGGATGTGGGTTTCAGTTCCAGGACCCCGGGATCATGGCCCAAGCCGAAGGCAGATGCTTAACAACTGAGCCATCCAGGCGCCCCTGTTGGTGCATTGTAGGTTATCATGACACCAATGTTGATGTTAGAACAGAATCAGAGATGAACAGCCATTTTGGAGGCTTTGTGCTGAAGGGGGTCCTGTGAGAAAATGGAGGGGTGGTGGGGAGTCCTTTTCCAGTAATAAGGTTGAGGAGATTGAGTTTCTAAAATTTTAGCTTGAGTTTCCTATAGATTGGGTGTAAACCCAATGGGAGAGGCTACACGTTTACCAAGCAGAGGGTCTGACAGCAGTCGGGATCACAGTTTTCAGAAATCAGATTGACACCCATTCCACCTCCCTCCGATTAAATCCTCTCTTTTTACCTTACTGATTTTCTCCAAAATTCCTTTGGCCCTGAAGCTTCCTCAACTCCCCCAGTAAGTGTCATATTATTGGATGTATCCACCAGCATCTGGATGTCCCTCTGTCTCCCTGCTGTCCATCTCTATCCCCATCCTGCCCAGCGTGGTGGCCTGAGGAAGAACATGTTCCTATGTTGACCTTGGCCTGCTCTAGCGACCTCTCCTGGGGGTGAACTGGGCACATTTTCTGATCTCCCTGCACTCTGTTTCCTCTTTTGTAAAAACAGGGTCATAATATCCACCTCACCGTGAGTGTAGAGTGATAAGACTCAATCATGTCAGCTCTTAGCAGTCCTACAGGTCAAGGCACAAAGCTTAATTATTTAATGACAAGGTAGGAGATGGCTGGATAAGTTACCCCCCCCCCCTTTTTTTTTTTTTAAGATTTTATTTATTCCCTGGTGAATGCTGTGAATTGTGTAAGCCTGAAGAACATAGACCTGTACCCCTGAATTAAATATTACTTTATATGTTAATTTAAAAAAAGATTTATTTATTTGAGAGAGAAAGAGTGAGAGGGAGAGAGAGTTTGAAGCAGACTCTGCACTGAGTACAGAGCCTGACATGGAGCTTGATCCCACAACCATGAGATCATGACCTGAGCTGAAACCAAGAGTCAGACACTTAACTGACCTAGCTATCCAGGTACCCCATAAGCTGCCTTCCAAAGCAAGGAAGACCTCTTAACATGGCAAAGTAGCACAGCCCTGGGGTCCTCCTTTCCAACCACATCATTATCTACTCTTATCCATGTTAATAAGCCAAGTCCACTGAAAGAGTAGTCTATGGAGTCTTACCAGTAGAGTTACAAGATAAAATATAAGACAGTCAATTAAATTTGACTTTCAGTTAGGTGATGAATAACTTTCTGTGTAAGTATGTTTCAAATACTGTTTGGGGCATACTTATAATAAAAATTATTCATGGGCACAATGAGATATCACCTCACACCAGTCAGAATGGCTAAAATTAACAAGTCAGGAAATGACAGATGCTGGCGAGGATGCGGAGAAAGGGGAACCCTCCTACACCGTTGGTGGGAATGCAAGCTGGTGCAACCACTCTGGAAAACAGCATGGGGGTTCCTCAAAATGTTGAAAATAGAACTTCCCTATGACCCAGCAATAGCACTACTGGGTATTTACCCTAAAGATACAAAAGTAGTGGTCTGAAGGGGCACGTGCACCGGAATGCTTACAGCAGCAATGTCTACAATAGTCAAACTGTGGAAAGAACCTAGATGTCCATCAACAGATGAATGGATAAAGAAGATGTGGTATATATACACAATGGAATACTATGCAGCCATCAAAAGAAATGAAATCTTGCCATTTGCGACAACATGGATGGAACTAGAGCGTATCATGCTTAGTGAAATAAGTCAAGCAGAGAAAAACAACTATCATATGATCTCCCTGATATGAGGAAGTGGTGATGCAACATGGGGGCTTAAGTGGGTAGGAGAAGAATCAATGAAACAAGATGGGATTGGGAAGGAGACAAACCATAAGTGACTTTTAATCTCACAAAACAAACTGAGGGTTGCTGGGGGGAGGGGGAGGGGGATTGGGAGAGGGGTGTGGGGTTATGGACTTTGGGGAGGGTATGTGCTATGGTGAGGGCTGTGAAGTGTGTAAACCTGGCGATTCACAGACCTGTACCCCTGGGGATAAAAATATATGTTTATAAAAAATTAAAAATTTAAAAATAAATAAATAAATAAAATAAATTCATGGGTCATCTGAAATTTAAATTAAACTGGGCATTCTCTATTTTTTCATGCTGAATCTGTACTGGCCATTGACATCTTGGGTAAGTATGTTTGTTAGACCCTTTTCAGAGAGGTTTGGTTAGGAAGAGAACAGGAGGCTCATGGAATGACCTCTTGGTGGTAACCAGTGACAAAAGATTCTTTGCTGGACAGAACTTCAGTTAGGCACCTGACACTTTTCCTAGGCCCATCTGTGCACTTCTTTGTAAAATCTAGTTTTAGCAAGAACCCTACTAAGTCAGTTTAACCAGAACACCCTCATCCTCCATACCAGATCAGGATCCTGGGGCTCCGCAACTCCAGGTGATGTCTGAAGACCCTGGTCTGCCTTCAGCAGGAATCCCATTAGGTTGATTTTGGACAGAACCCCTCTCGCCCATGATGTTTCCTCTTCATTTTCTGTTTGCTGTTTCACATCTTGACTACAAATGCCCACCTTCCAAGGCTATAGTCAGAGTTGAGCCCAGTCTCTCTCTCCCACCATAAATCTCCTTAGAGTGGTCCCTACACCTATCCTTATGGTCTTGGATAAAGTCTGCCTCACCATCTTCAACAAGTGTCACTGATTTTTTTCCTACCAGTGCAGTAGTCCTGATGGGTCATTGTATATAGATCGGTTCACCAGCTGAGTTTTATCTGTCATGAAACAGCTTTAAAAAATATAAGAAAACCTAGTTCCCACTGATCCTGTTGGTTTTACATGAAACATGCATGTAAAGCTTCTGTGCTGGCCCTTCTTCTCAAGATTTTTGGCAAAGGTGACCAAAAAATAGCTTCTGTGGAAATTATTTATTTAGTATTAATGGAGCAAAGTTAGATCTTGGCTAGACATTTCAAGTAAACAGGATCAATCTGCATAGCCTTGTTTGAAACCAGAGATTTCCTGTGACCCCTAGAGTTTTAACAAGAGCCAGAGAAGTTATATTTATAGAAACCCCGTTAATTTTACCCCCCACCTCTGCGTTTAATCCCAAATACAACAAATCCCGGAATGTCTGCAGACAGTGGCCTGTTTGATGGATGAGGCCAGGAGGCGATCCCTCGATGCAGTTGTGTTGATAAATGGAGCTGGGCTGAGGTTGTCACAATGAGACTGGAGGCGGATGCCAATGGGTATACAGTATTTTAAGCAGTTGCAAACACAATCAATTAACAAAAACATTAACCCCTAACACACAGTGTCTTTCGGTTAAGTTTCTTGGAGGGCTTGTTTGCAAATTGTCCCTGACCGCTGCAGCTTAGAGTGTAGGTGGAGCTGGGAATACTGTGGCTTTTTCTTATTTCTTCTTGAGCCATTCACTTTCTCCATTACTCCTGAACATTTGCTCAGGCACTTTGTGGAACCTGACTTTGATGGAAGCCCCTGTTGGAGGGGCTGTCAGTTGCAGAGACTGCTGTAAGCTGACTACTAGAAATTTCTCCTACTTGGGGACCTTCCTAGTCTTGTGAGAGCTTGAAAATCAGAAGGGACTTCCAAAGGGAGGAGCAGGAAGGACTGAGAATTTCCAGAATCAGAGGATTCCTCCTCTCCTAGCAGAAGATCAGCAAGGCACTGGGACGGTGGAGGCATCATGGTAGAAAGAGTATCAGAAGATTCAGGTCTTAGCCTTGGCCACAGGAGACCTTGGGCAAGTCACTTAGGTAGTCTAACCTTCACTCTTCTCATTTTAAAAAGTATTTTATTTATTTATTTGCCAGAGAGAGAGAGCGAGAGTGCGCTCGAGAGCACAACCAAGGGGAACAGCAGGTAGAGGTAGAGGGAGAAGCAGACTCCCCATTGAGCAGGGACCCCCCCCCCCCACACACCACATGCAGTTCTCGATCCCTGAACCCTGAGATCATGACCTAAGCTGACGGCAGACGCTTAACCAACTGAGCCACTCAGGGGCCCTTCTCATCTGTTAAACAAGGGAATAACATTGTCTATCCTGCTAGGTTGTTCCAAGGTAATTTCTAGTGAGATAATGTAGGGGAAGTAAATTATTGTTATTATGGTTAAAACTGTATGGGCATCTGAATTGAGGCACGTCCATTGGACCTAGCGTAGTGGCATGACCCATGGAAATCCCAGTCATGGGGACCTCACTGGGTCGTAATTCCAGTCTTCTCAGAAAGACCCGATGATCACGTTCAGCCACACCTGTGAATAGAGCCTCACTAGTGACCTGCTGTCTTTCCCAGGATCCCTTTGGGGATCAAAAGTATCCTCTGGTCACCGTGATCCTCCCTTCAGCCAATGTTTGTTCAATTACATGCAGCATTTCTTTTCAGTGATGGAGAAAAGAAATGAGAAAGGACAGAAGAGAAAATACTAGAATGTATTGCAAATAGGGTGGGTGTTGGTTTATGAAACTTTTGTTTCAGATATTTTATACATATCCATATGTGTATTATATCAGACTGTAATTAAAAAGATATTTCTTCCTGTGAGTTGTGCTTTAAAAAAACAAAAAATGCTGCTTTAAGCAAAGACAAATACGATTGCTTCACTGGGGCAGCTTTGAGTCCAAAGTCCAGCCAAGGAAGTGAGTGCTGACAGAGTCACTGAGGCGAGGAGCCCAGAAATGCCTTCTAGATTTGAGTCATGGGATGGTGTCATGACATGAAGCAGGTTCTAACCCCAGCTCTTAACTTTGTAGCTCTGAGTTTCTCTGAAGCTCATTGCCTAACCCTCAACAGGACAGGCTGACTTCTGTGAGCTCCAAGGCCTTTGCAGTGCTAACATTTTGGGGGGTGCTACATCTTTGTTCTTAGGGAACCCTCGGGCTTCCTGGCTTCCTTTCCTCAGTGTGCGAAGGAGCTGAGCCCAATGCCATGTTTGTCTTCTCACACCTCAGGACCACTTCCTCCTCCCGGGTTCTCAGACAGCTCTTCCAACGTCCTTGGAGTGTTTGAAGATGGAGATATTTTCCAAACAGTTCCCTCCGCTTCTCAGAGAAAGAAGATTCTCCCTTTACACTGACATTTTTCACCCATTCGGATAATGTGAGGGACATTTTGGACAGTTTTGGCTGGGACTTTTGTCAGTAGCAGGGTTGGCAAACCCAGACATTTCCTGGCTTTGTCCTCTGTGGGGGTTCTCCAGCCACAAGGTTAACAGCCTTCCACGTCCCAGCTGCAGGCCACTTGAATTCCCCCTGACAGAGCTGAGCTTGGTGGAGAGGGGACTCTTTCCTCACGCTCGCCTCTGTCTTCCCCTTTGAATTTCCCCCCTCCTCTTTCCCTTATTTTTCATGTCCCCTTTCCATCGAAGTCGTGCTATCTCTGAGGGAGCTTCCTGCATTGTCAATCGACTTAGCGGGTCTATTTTTATTTTGGAGAAAACATTTGTAGAGGGGTAAGTAAAGCCAATCTGTGAGGCTGTATCACTTTACAGTGGCAAATTGCAAATATTAGGTAATTGTTGACATAGAGGGTACATCAACCTAATGTTCTTCCACTGGGACTTTTATTTTTAAGATTTTATTTATTTGAGAGAGAGCACACACAAGCAGGGGGGGCAGCAGAGGGAGAGGGAGAAGCAGACTCCCTGCTAAGGAGGAAGCCCAATGCGGGACTCAATCTCAGGACCCTGAGATCATGACCTGATCCCAAGGCAGATGTTTAATGGACTGAGCCACCCGGGAGCCCCTCCCCTGGGCTTTTTGACTCTTTATGTCCCCTGAATCTGAAACCTGTTCATCTGGAATAGTTTCTCCCTGGTTTTGAGTTGGGCAATGGTGCTTTTCCTATCCTTATAAAATGCCTCCAGTAACTGTCTAACAAAACATTTCAAGACATAGCCACTAGATAGTTCAAAAGTGATAAACACCTCAAATGGTAGTAGTCAGAAATCAATAGCTTCATGGATTTTTTTTTTTAGAACGAATACCTCCTTATAATTCCAGTGAAGATTACATTCCCCAAAGTTAGAAAAAATTACAAACTTGTTTTTCCAAGTACAAACTTGGAAAAAAAAAAAGACTGTATTCCCCAAATTTTACACTTTATTAATGAATTGGTATTAAAATATCTTCCTGCCTTAAGTCTTTTTGCACCCCACCTCCCTTCCTTCTGTATTAGGTTGGGTGTTGGCACCTCAAAGGGTGTTTTGGAGGATTGGGTTAGCCCCAGTCCTCCAAAAAACAGATGCCAAAATGGGTTTAATGTCTGTGGAGGGAAAATGGGGAGGGAATCGGAAAAGCTGGGAGAGCTGTCAGTCTGCAAAGCAAGTGTAAATGGAGTGAAGGAGAGGGAGAGAAGCTGAGTGGGAGTTTCTTGACTGTGATGCAATTGAAAGCCAGTTTGAGACAGCAGGAGAGGAGTCTGTGAGCTCACACTGGCCATCAGTGGGGTCCTGCGGTCCCAGGAATACTGCCCAGTGCTCAGTCCCTGGCTGGGAGCAGCCCCCTCTAGGTTGGAAGTGTGGCCATGGGTTTCAGAGAACAGAGGCTGGGGTCTCTGGTCAGTGACGCTTTCTGTAGTTGAAGGACTGCAGAGTCCATTCCCATGGCCTTGCTACCTGATCTGGCCATTTTTGTACCTACCCGATAAAAATCTGCCTCTTCACACCCTCTCTTCTTTAAAGATACTTTAACGGTCGCAGGGCCTTTCTGTCTTGCTCTTAGTTAGGAACTTGTAACTGCAGGGAACCCGCAGATCCACTGCCTTGCTTGCAACACAGCAAATGGACCTCCTCCAGAGTTTGGTTGGCAGGTTCTGATAGTTGGAGAAAGCAAACAGCCTGGGGAGCAGCTATGTGTGACCAGTGCATTACTGGGTTAGGATGGGATGACTTCACCCTTGCCTCATTTATCATCTTGATGCCAGTCTGGGCTGCGTGTTCTCAAGGGAGCAGATCGGGGTCCCCTCCTTTGCAGGGACCTCAAGCACATTTTGCGTTTCAGAGCACAAAGTGGGCTGGAGAGAGTAACCCAGCTTTTGAGATGGCTCTACCCCCTGGCGATTTGGGTGAACTTGGCTCCAATCCCGCATCCCAGGCTGGGTAAGCCCACACACCTGAGAGGTGTGTGAAGGGCCACTCTCACTTCCCCATGGTGCTCCGATCCGCTGCTACATCCAGGTGTGCCAGGTCCCTTCCGCCTCCCGCAGCTAGCATCTCTTTGGACCCGTCTCTTCTTAAACAAGAAATCTAATCACACTCGAACTTCATGAGGCTAGTGAATTTACTGAGACTTTAGGTTTTATGCCTAGGAATCAGCATGTGGACATCCTTCTATCATCTTGTTTCCTCCTTCCTCCTTGCTCCAGGTCTTTCAAAAACCCTATGTTTTCTGCAGTATCTGGGTCCCCTAGCGCACACTCAGTCACCTCCCCCAGGGGGGTTTAGCCTCCACTGTTGTGGACGTGACTCCTTATCCTAAAGCTGCCTTCCCCAGGTCCCTGTAATTCTGGGGAGAAGATTCACCTTCTCCTTACCATTTTTTGGTATATCTTTTTCTTTCTTCTTCTTTTTTTTTTCCCACAACAATTTGAAACTCAAGAAGAGTAGCAAAAAAGGTACGAAGAATTCCCACATACCCAGATTCCTAAAATGTTGACATCCTACAGACCCAAGTACAATGATCAAAATGAAGAAATTGACATCGATGCCCTTTGTCATCTAATCTGCAGGGTTTATTCAAATTTTGCCAGTTGTTCTACTAATGCCCTTTTTCTGGCCCAGGATCCAGTTCAGGACAGGCTCATGTCTTGTAGTTAGTACCCAGATCTCCTTAGTCTCTATTTATTTATATATTTTTTTATTATGTCCAGTTAGCCAGCATATCATTTGTTTTTGATTTAGTGTTCAGTGTTTCATTAGTTGCATATCAGTCCTTAGTCTCTTTTAATCAGAATTCTAGGTTTGGGATCAGCAAACATTTTCTTTAAAGAGCAGATGGTAAATCTTTTAGGCTTTGCAGGCTGTACATCCTCTCTTACTATTATTATTATTTTTTTTTTTTTAAGATTTTTTATTTATTTATTTATTTGACAGACAGAGATCACAAGTAGGCAGAGAGGCAGGCAGAGAGAGAGAGGAGGAAGCAGGCTTTCCGCGGAGCAGACAGCCCGATGTGGGGCTCGATCCCAGGACACTGGGATTCTGACCTGAGCCGAAGCCAGAGGCTTTAACCCACTGAGCCACACAGGCGCCCCACTATTATTATTATTATTTGCTCCAAGTGAATAGCTGTCAAATCTAGGCCAATGAAATACATGGTCCCCGAAATAATATTTCCCCGTTCAAAGTGCTTGACCACCATCTTCATTTATTCCATGAATTCTAAGCCAACTGCTCTGATGAGGGATGAATGGGAGACATGTCTCCAGGCTATGGCTGAGTGCTTTTCATCCCAGTTTTGGGCCAGGAAGAGTGAGTGTTTTAGGAATCTGACAGCAGAGGCTGTGGGGTAGATGTGAAGCCTGGGTTGTCTGTCTCCGTCATCATTGAGGTCTGTGGCAGCTAAGGCTCTGTTCCACCCTGCCCACAGAATGCCTGGGCAACAGATTTCCTCTTTCCCGGAGTGAGACCCTTGGAATCCCAGACAGGCAGAGTCAGCTGAGGATGGGGGGTGAGGCCTCAGGGCTAGCTAGGGGGAGAATGAAGGGGCAGCCCCATGCCTCTTTAGCAATCAAAGCCAGCATTGTTCTCAAAGAGTTAACCTGCATACCAGGCTTGCAATTAGCAAGGAATAATGGGGTGTGATGGGTGTAGAACAACGGCTGGAACTGATTTTCAACCTTACAGTGAGAAACTGCCCTGCTGACTCCCTTTCCTTATTTCCTGGTAACTTGCAGGAGGCAGGCTCAGTAGAGCAGAAATCCTTGGGGGAGGGGGAGGGAAGGGCAGGGGAGCAATCTGTCTTTGAATAATTTAAACAATGCAGCACAGCCAAGCTAAATGGAGCTTATCAAATGTTACACCTCTTAAAGCTGCAATCAGAGGCGGCAGGATATTAACTATAAAGCCCGCCCTCTGCTTTGAGGGAAACCAAGGAACAGACCTGCTACTAAGTGGAAAGAAAGGGAGTTGGAGAAGTGGCAGGAGAGAACATTTGATCCATTTTGAAGGCCAGATCAATACTATGAAAGAAGAAGCAGAGACCCAAGGGCAAGAGAGAGAGATAGCATTTACTGAGCACCTGCCATATACAGGATGACAGGCACTTTTAGACAGGATATTTTCTTCAACCTTTGTCCCAGTTCTAAAAGACATGTGCTAGTATTCATATGTGTTTTTAAATAGAAAAGCAAATCATGTAAGCCTCATTCACTTCAAATGCTAGGAAACCCTAGCCCCAACTGGCCTGAACAAAAGGATTTCCTATGCTCTCCGCTCACACTCCCTCCAAGTCATCTAGCTAGGATGTCTTACAAACCAGTTTGATGTAGACAACACCAGGACTCTGTTTCTCTCCATCTCTTGGCTCTGCTTTCTGCTGTGTTGGCTTTGGACTCAGGCTCCTTGAAGAGGTAAAATGGCAGCAGCAACACCCACCCCTGCATCTCCCAGGCTTTGTGCTCAGTGAGGAAGAAGAGCCATGTCTTCTAAAAGCTGAAGCAGAACCTTCATGTTCACCCAAGGTGGAGGGACAGACATCAGATTCGACATTCAACTTCACCTTGAAAAATTGAGAAACAGGACACAGTATATGAAACAATGGCTTGTAGATGACAAATAGCAGACAGTGCAGGGCGGGGATCCCTGAGAGAAGGGAAAGAGGAGAAAGTCTCTAGGCTATAACACTGGGAGGGGAGATGCAGGTGGAGATGGGCAGTTTCCTTGGGGAGGCTAGGGTTCACAGAATAGAGTAGTGGAGAGGAGACAGGTACCCAGAGAGCTAGCTTTGGAGGTCTTCCGAGGGTCCCCTCAAGTAGTCAGAAGAGCACTGACAGATGCATCATGCAAGGAAACTCCTGGAGGCCAGGAAAAGAACTCCTTCAAGAAATAGGCATAACCATCCCCAGAGTTCACACAGATTAGTGATAGTTCATGTTCCCATAAGAGAGATTAGAACACCTGGTAATATCTGGGGCATTGGGTAGAGGACTCAGAGGTTATGGCCTTCATAATGGCAATAAGTCTGACTAGCCCAAGAATTAACAGATGCGCTGGTCCTAACAGATCTTGCACACATGCCCTGAAAGGAGCAAGTTGTTTCCCAGCAACTTAACTCAATCCCAGAAAAAAACTCAAGAACATTGAAAGGAATACAAAAATATCCAGGACCCGAGAAGGTAAAACTAATCTGCATCATCTCCGCTTTCAACAAGTTACAGTTTTTTTTTTTTTTTTTTTTTTTTTTGTTGCTGTTGTTGTTGATGGAGGGTCTTACCTTGATGTTGATGGCTGCTTACTGATCATGGTGGTGGCTGCTGAAGGCTAGGGTGGCTGTGGCAATTTCTTAAAATAAGACTATGATGACATTTACTGCTTGATGGACTTTTTTCCCCCATAAACAATTTTCCTTTAGCATGAAATGCTGTTTTATATAACATTTTTACCCCCATTAGAATTTCCTTCAAAACTGAGGTCAGTCTTCTCAAACCCTGCTACTGTTTTATCAAATAAGTTTATGTAATACTCTAAACCCTTCATTGTCATTTCAGTAGTCTTTATAGCATCTTCACCAGCCATAGATTCTCTCTTAAGAAGCCACTTCTTTTGCTCATCCATATGAAGCACCTCCTCATTTGTTCAAGTTTGAGACTGACATTGCAGCAATTCAGTCATATCTTTGGGCTCCACTTCTCATTCTAGTTCTCTTGCTATTTCTACCACATCTGCCATCACTTTCCCCATGAAGTCTTGAACCCCTCTAAGTCATCCATGAAGGTTGGAATCAACTTCTTCCAAACTCCTGTTAATGCTGATATTTTGATCTCTTCCCATGAATCACAAATGTTTTGAAGGGCATCTAGAATGGTTTCATGGAATTGAAGAGAGTTAGGGCCTTGCTCTGGATCTGCCTTTGGCTGAAGGGAATGGGTGGCTGGTTTGTTATTCTATCCAGACCACTCAAACTCTCCACATCAGCAGTAGGGGTGTCTCACTTTCTTATCATTTGTGTGTTCACCAGAGTAACACTTTTAATTTCCTTCAATAACATTTCCTTTGCATTCACAAGTTAACTAATTTTTTGGTGCAAAAGTCCTAGCTTTCAGCCTATCTTGTGTTTCAACATGCCTTCCTCACTAAGCTTAATCATTTCTAGCTTTTGATTTAAAGTGAGAGATACGAGACTCTTCCTCTCGAACTCTTAGAGACACTTGTAGGGTTATTAATTGGTCTAATTTCAATATTGTTGTGTCTCAGCAAATGGGGAGGCCTATGAAAGGGAGGAAATGGAGTAACAGCTAGTTGGTAAAGTAGTCAGAGTACACACATCATTTATTGCTTAAGTTTGTCACCTTACATGGGTGTGGTTCATGGTGCCCCCAAACAATGACAACAAGAATAACAAAAATCACTGATCACAGATCACCATAACAGATGCACTAATAATGAAAATTTTGAAATATTGTGAGAAGGACCAAAATGTGACACAGAGACACAAAATGGGCCAATACTGTTGGAAAAATGATACCTAGACACTTGCTCAAGGCAGAGTTGCTGCAAACTATCCATTTGTAAAAAACACAATATCTGCAAAGTGCAGAAGCACCATAAAACAAGGTATGCCTGTCTACGTTTAACTGGAGTTCCCAAAGGAAGGTAGGTGGACAAGGACTTGTGTGTGGAAAATGCTCCATTGTTGAATAATTAGATGATCTTGTTGCTCTGTGGCTTTGGACCTCTTCCACTCTATGAAGTTGCATCTCATAATGACAATGATAATAATGATGATGGTGATGACTTATTCATTGATCATGTTTGATGTGAGAATATGTAGAATGTTTAGTTTTACCCTTGCAACCACCCTGTGAAATCTGAAATTATCCTCACATTACAGATGAGGAAATAGGCACATGAAGCCTTTTTGTGCCTTGAAGGTGTAGGTGGAACATATATATTAGGGGAACATAAACTCACATAGTAGTATGTGTATAAACTCACATAGTAGTATGAGAAGCCAAGGCTCTGGCCCCTGGACATTATTTGAGCTAAAGAGTAGGAATCAGGGAATATCCTTTGTTTTATTCCTAAAGTAACTTCTGTATATGGCAAATCTTTTCCAATCTCTGGCTGACTTGTTTCCTTCCTAAAATATGAGAATGTTGGAACAATTGTTTTCCTAGGGTGAACATTTGAGCCATTTGTATTGTTCTCATGACTTGTGTGTTTCTTTCTTCTCAGGGCTCATATCACTTGGTAGGAAGTATCTCTCAGATGCTATGGAAATCCAGAGACCAGCTCACTTTCTCTAGCTAGAACCATAGAGAATAGTAATTATGTTGGAAAAGTTAGATTTTTTTTCAATATCCATAAATGTCTACAATGAAGCCTTGCATAACAATTTTGTTGGGTAACTGTCAGGATGGGGAAAGGACATACAGTCAAGTCATGTGACAAATGGCTGAAGAGTTTTTGGCAGGAGATCCAAAGGAGACATGACCTTGGACTTGGGTATTTGAAAGGCTCCTCTGAAGAAGGATGGCTGGACTTTTCAGGGGACACCTTTTAGTTCTGCGGGATTGGGAGTCCATTTTTCTCCATATCTTGAACTGTGACCTTGGGAAAAATGGACAGTCACCTCCCTCATCCCCCAAAACTTTTGGGACACCATAACAGAGAAAGGTGTTTTGCTGAGACATAAATTGGACTCTTTTCTTGAATTGGACTTTCTTTGAATTGGATCCATCAAAAAAAGCTTGGCAGTAATATGGAGAGATGCTCAGGGTCTTTCTTATGCTTGGCTTTGTTTTCTCTGCACTTCTGCCCTGAGATTCCAAAAGACATCCTGCATGGTTAATCTAAATTCTCCTTAGCATAAGTTAACTTCAGCTGGGTTTTGTACATGTAATGGACTGAGCCACCCAGGTGCCCCAGGGAAGTGTTAAAAACAGCATTGAAAATCTGGAGAGGACTGCTTTGGAAGGGACTATGTCCCTCGTTGTAGGAGGCATTGGGTATTTGGGCAAGGCAGGATGGACACAAAATCTCATTCAGTACAAATGGGATAGATGGCATCTTATCTTCTCTCACTCCTTATTCTAATAACACAGATTATATACACACATGTTCTTTGCAAGAAAAATGTATTTCAGTCCACACACACGTTAGTTTTCGAATGTGTCTTGGGGTGGGCTCTTTTGGATGCCAACTAAACACATCTCTCAGGACTTGAGTAGTCATTAATAATGTTTGATCATGATAAAGAACATTTTGTACTCTCCTGGTTTTCTATGGCCCAAGAACTGTTGAGTTTTGGGTTGTAGAAAAGGAAAGAAACAGTATTTTTTGAAAGTTTTGAGCTACCCTGGAAATAAACTCATTCAGGCCAATTCTACTACAGTCACTTCAATGACATGGCATTTGTGTGTACAAGAAGTATTTGTAGCTCTAGTATTCTGATAAATGACACTTCTTGAAAATATCACTTTAAAATATGTCAATAACATTTAATGACCCCAAAACTGGTATAGAACTCCGTGGTGCTCTAAATGAAGGGTACTACTTTATATAACTTTGTCTTGATGATAAAGAGGCATCATAATGCTTCATAGTAACACAATAATGTCCCCACGACCATTGAGATGTGTTTTGATGTGTCAAAGGGACAGCTCTTTGCCCTTAAGCTAAATTACCATATTGGTCTGGTTTTCATGGTTTAAGTTTTAATAAACTCACTTTTAGACTATCAATTCAGATTTCACTAGTGTTAATGTGTGTGGCTCTCCAAGGAACCCTTTCTGCTTGCTGTGGGCCAGACACCAAGGTAAACACGTATGGGCATGCATACACACTAGCACAGACACTCACTCTCTCCAGCATGACCACCCTTAGGCTGTAGAGTTGGTTTGATACTTGTGATCCTAACTGAACTGGTGTCACACGGGCCACATGCAGAAGAGGACCACAGCACATACAAAACCTAGTTTCTGTGTGTTGCCAAAGCCCTTCCTCTAGGCTCCTCATCTCTGCTTCCGCAACATCTGCTCAAGCTTTCCCTGGTTTTGGCTCCTGGATTTTCAGCCCAGCCCAGAAACAGCTTCTGATTCGTGAGTTGCTCTTCTGGGATCTGTTGCTCTTTGGAGCTAAATGGTCTTGGCCATTGCCAAGTATTGTTTCATTCATTCTCTGAGTCACTTCTCAGGCATTTGATCTCCTTCCCAACTAGCTCTCAGACTCCCCATTAATTGCACATACACAGTCCCAGACATCCAAGGCTCTCCTTTTGTCATTAAAATAATTTTGACTGGATACATTGACTTCACTCACACTGACTTGTTTGTTTGGGCTACTGTAACGGGAATATTATAGAGTGAGGGCCTTAAACCACAAACACTTACTTCTCACAGTTTTGGAGACTGGGAAGTCTGAGATCAGGGTACCATCATGGTCAGGTCTGGTGAGGGCCCTATTCCTTGTTTCTCACATGGATGAAGGAGACCATGAGCTTCTTATCCCCTCCTATTCTTCTTTTTTTGTTTCCCCTAAGCTTTTATTTATTTATTTGTCAGAGAGAGACACAGTGGGAGAGGGAACACAAGCAACCGGAGTAGGAGAAGGAGGATCACAGGGAGCAGTAGTCAGAGGGAGAGGGGAAGCAGGCTCCCGCTGAGCAGGGAGCTCCATGTGGATCTTGATCCCATGACCCTGAGATCATGACCTCAGCCCTTGAGCCAAAGGCAGACACTTAACCAACTGACTCACCGAGGCACCACCCTTTTTCCTCTTCTTATTTTTTTTTAATTTTTAATTTTTTCATTTTTTAAAGATTTTACTTATTTATTTGTCAGAGAGAGAGAGAGAGCTCACAAGCAGGCAGAGTGGTGGGGAGAGGCAGAGAGAGAAGCAGGCTCCCCACTGAGCAAGGAGCCTGATGCGGAACTTGATCCCGGGACCCCGGGATTATGACCTGAACCGAAGGCAGTGGCTTAACCCGATGAACCACCCAGGCGCCCCTCCTCTTCTTATAAGGGAGCTAACCCCACCCTCCTTACCTCATCAAACCCTAATTAGCTTCCAAAGACCCCTTCTCCAATTAACTATCACATTGGAGTTTAGAGTTTCAACATGTGAATATGGGGGGCCGGGACAGAAACGTTCAGTCCATAATGCACACCTATGCGGCTCTTTGTATGACAAAGTTATAAGTGATTTCACTTGTTGTATACCACAGACAACATGATATAAATCTATTACCAGCATAAACTCAACAGTTATTACTTTCAGAAGATAATTGCTATGAACTCATAGCATCTCTACCTGGAAGTTGAGAAAATAGCATTTCCCTTCCAAACTCACCATCTTTGATGGAGCATTTTAATGTGAATTACAGCTATCATAACATATTGCCTCGAGGGATTTCACAATGTATCTCTTTAAAAAAGACCATTTTCTTACATAGTCAAAGTAACATTATAATACAAAATTAATGAGTTGTTTAGTTTCCTCTACATACCCATTTTTGTATTCAAATTTCTGTAGATATCCTATCTAGACTCTAATCTGTGATCATGCACTGCACCTAGTAGTTTAACCCCTTAATACTCTTTAAAAAAAAAGATTTTATTTCTTTGTCAGAGTCATGCAAGAGAGAGCATGAGCACGGGGAGGCGCAGAGGGAGAAGCAGGCTCCCATCTGAGCAGGGAGCCCGATGTGATGCGGGACTCGATCCCAGGATCCTGGGATCATAACTTGAGCCGAAGGCAGAGGCTTAACTGACTGATCACCCAGGCATCTCCCCCTTAATGCTCTTTTATCTAGTGGAGCCGGTGTGCTGGTGAGACTGGAGATAACAGTTGTGCACAGTCTCCCATCTTCTGGATTTGTCTCCTTGCTTCACCCATGATGTCTTTTAGCTTGTTGCTCTATCCTCTGCTTATCCTTTAAGCAGAAAGTCCTGTGGCCTAAGGGTTCCAGATGCCTTCTTTTTCCCCACCTTGACCTTGCCGTTCTGACCTAGGCTGAACACCTCCCCAAAGGGCAAAGAACCCTGGTGAGAGGGATGCCTGGGTGGCTCAGTGGTTAGGCATCTGCCTTCAGCTCAGGTCATGATCCCAGGGTCCTGGGATGCAGCCCTGCATGGGGCTCCCTGCTTGGCGGGAAGCCTGCTTCTCACTCTCCCACTCCCCTTGCTTGGGTTCCCTTTCTTGCTGTGTTTCTCTCAGTCAAATAAATAAATAAAATCCTTTAAAAAAAACAACAAAACAAAACAAAAAAACCCTGGTGAGAAGCAGTCCCAGCGAGCAGAAGGAAATCTATCTGTCCCTTGACTTGCTTAATCACCTACCTCAGAGATCCCTCCTGGTTTCAGAAGATTTCCTCAGAGAAAGAAGGCAAGTGCTCATGATTGAACTTGATCCCTATACTATGGCTTCTGTACGAGGCTCTGCTCTGTCCTCCTTGTTCCCTGGCCATCCCTGCTTCCAAAGCATTCTGCAGTTTAGTTTGATTCCATTTGACAAAATGAATGGAGCTCTCACTTCATGCCAGACAGAGTGCTAGGGGACAGGTTTGCAAAGCTGGATAAGACATAGTCCCCGGCCTTTACCTCAAAGATTAGTGGGGAATATATGGCTATAATCAGATAAAATCAGTACAGTAAATGCTTTATTTTTAGTTGTGGTAAAATATACATAATCTAAAACTCATTATCTTACCTAAGTGCATGGTTACGTAGTGAGAAGAACATTCACATGGCTGTGTTTTTGTATGGGGCACATCGAGGCATGGAGGAGAGCACTCAATCCAGTCTGGGGTAAGAAAACCTCCTGGAAGAGATGTTTCTTGAGATGCATCCTGCAAGGTAGATAGGTATTCTGTAGGTAAATGGGGAAGGAACAGTACTCCAGGCATGGTAGTCCATTCCAGAATACCATAAACTAGTAGCTTAACATATAAAAATTATAAATTTATTTCTTAAAGTTCTGGAGGCTGGGAAGTCTAAGATCAAGGTCTAGCAGATTCAGTGTTTAGCAAGTACCTCCTTCCTGGTTCTTAGACAGCTGTTTCCTCACTGTGTCTTCAGATGGTGGAAAGGAGGAGGGAGCTCTCTGGGGTCCCTTCTGTAAAGGCATTAGTTGCATTCATGAGGGCGTCACCCTTAGGACCTAATCATCTCCCAAAGGCCCTGCTGCCTCATACCATCATACTGAGGGTTAGGATTTCAACACACAAATATTTTTTGGGGGGGGGTGGGCAAAAATATTCGGTCCATAAGGCAGATTGAGGAAACGGTTCAGGTAAAAGCACTGGGACAGAAAACAGCATGTTGGTCTTGGGGATCCACAAGCAGATACGGTCGTGAGCACAGAGTGTGCAGTGAAGAGTGAAAGGTAAAGGTGGAGAAGGAGGCAGGGCCAATGTCACAGAGGGGCAGATGTGCTCCATTAAAACGCTAGGACTTTATTTTGAGCAATGGGGACTCACTGAAAGATGCAGGAAGGGAGGTGACATGGCCACATCTATTATGTCCAAGAGCTCACGCTAGTGGAGTGAGCATGGGTGGGAAGGGGTGACACGGGGGCTGAGCACCCAAGGAGGGGCTAGCGCAGAGCTGGTGAGAAATGCTGGGAGCCTTGACTGAGGTGGGGCCATGTGGGAGAAAAGGGCAGAGATGGAGGGGGAGTCTGGAGGGACCCTGATTAGTAGGGGCTGAGGCTGAGGGAGGAAGAAAAGGTTGATTCCCTCGTTTCTGGCCTGGAGCACTAGGTGATGTTAGTGCTCATTACCAGAGGGAAGGAAAACAGTTTGATGAAGAGCTATGGGTGATGGGAGATTGGGAATCCTGACTTGGTTCTTAGAAATGTTGAACTGAGAGGGTCTGGAATGACAGTATTTTGTTCCCCTCATCAGGAGCTGGTCAAACGCAGGTACTTGAGCATGCATGCTTGAAGCTCTGGGAGAGCCCCGGGTGGTGATATGTCATGGCACATAGAGGGCAGTTGGAATCATGAGAACGAATGACATCACCCAGGTCACAGAGGGAGAAGTGTGGCAGGCCAGGGGTGGCAGAATGGTCAGAGCAAGGAAAGGAGAGACAAGGAGCATGCTGGACAGAAGCCATGAGAGGAGAGTTTAAAGAACAAAGAAGAGATTCATGGCGGTCAACACTAGAGGTCCAGTAAGACAAAGTCTGGAAGAGGTGCCTTAAATTTGGGAGCAGGAAGGCCATCGTGAGTGTTCTTGCCAAGGCACTTTTAGTTAAGTAGAAGGAGTAAAGGAAAGTAATCTTCCAAAAATGGGTCCAGGATATTTGGACTCCAGGAGAGAAGCTGATGAGATCAAAATGAAGTACTTAAAATACTCTGGGTCAAAACAGTGGGGCCAAACCGGCATAGTCAATGTCACCTCTGATCCAATCGAACCACAAATTCATCCTGGACTGAAACCCAAGCTCTTTATCCAGGCCTTGATGGTCCCAGGAATTCCAGACTAGATTTCTCTCTATTTCCCCATAAGCCTCCATTCTATCTGATTAGCCATTCTCTTCTAACTGATTAGCCCTGAACAGGGACGGACTCTCCCCACACTCTGCACTTCTGCTATGCTATTCCTCATCCTGGGACCCCTGCCCTGACTTTGTGTCCCTCCAGATCCTGCCTACCCTTTAGGGCCCAAGCTGTGTCTAGCTTCACTTGGGAAACCTCTCTGACCCCTCCAAGAAGACCCATCTCATCCCCCTCAACATGGAGCAGGGGTACAACCTGCTCCTTTCAATAATAAAAGATCAAATCTACCTTTCTTAAATTGGTCATTCTTTTCTCCCACACGTTTGGGATGTCTCCCCAATGCAACTAACTTCTTTAGGACTAGATACTGGATTGTCTTGTCTTCCTTTTTTTATTTTATTTTTTACATTCCCCAAACTACTTAACTTAGAACCCGGTGCTTGGTAGGTCTTCATTAGCTATGGAGGAAAATCTCAAAGCAATACAGTAAGGTTAGGATGGTTTCCAGGGTCTGGTTGAGGCTCTGTCTCCATAACGCACACCTCTGGATTCTTTCCCCAAACACCAACAACAAAAGATATGGGGGCATGAGACTTTGCACACATGTCTGGGGCTTGGTCCATCAGGCTTTACGGCAAAGTTCAGAAAAGGGCACGTGCTTCAGGAAAGAGCCTGGCTGTCTTCTGAGGGCTAGATGCCAGAGCTAGGCACTCCGTACATCCAATCTCATTTAACCTAGTCATAATTGATCCCACTCTGATGCTCTCAGGAGGTAGTGAATTCTCAGAGGTTGGTGGGTGCTTAGCTGCAGACCACAGAATGAGTACTGGCTAGTAATTAGGGCAGGAAAGAATTTGAGAATGTGCATGAGCTTCGGGCTCTAGGCTGTTCTCCGGCAACAACTCCCAGCACCACTCGGAAAGGGCCGGGTCAGGGAGCCGCTGTTCGGTGGCCTCTTTCAACAGCTCCTCTCGCCCCATGGCAGCTGTCCCACTCAGCCTGCCTCTCTGTGAACAGCTCAAAGTTGCCCGCAGGGGCATTGCTTGGTGCCACCTGAGTCATGGGCCTGTGCCCTTACAAGAAGGGAAGTTGGGCTACAGCTCTGTTGGTTTTTGTTTTGCAAAAGTGGCTTTACAATGTGAGGAACCACAAAAAATGGAGAGAAGGTTCACAGGGGTGTGGGAAGCAGCAAGTATTAGTGTTGCCCATGTATGAGCTCATCAGACCATTTCCAAACTGGGGAGCTGGGGAGACTGAGGCACAGAGAGGCTAACTCCCCTGAGTCACACAATTGGCAATGGGATGGTGGGGGTTCAGGACTGTCCCATGTTACATGTTATATTTCACTCTTTCCCTGGGGCTCAGAGGATTAGACCCTCCAGAAGTGATGGCCCCTCTGACAGCAATGGGGAAGCGGAAGTTCCTATGGAAGATGAAGACCGTTCACAGCTCAAGATTTAAAAAGGGCTAAGGGGACTGCTGGCGGCCACGGCCAAAAAGCACTTGGAGACTGAGAATTGGGGCCATTTTTCTCTGTCTTCCCAGCTTTGGAGAGGTCTCTGGACAAAATGCTTCTGTAACTCCAGTCTTGAAGTCAAGGCAGATGGATTCTCTGTACCTTTTTAATACACATGCACACACACACATGCACGCATGTTCAGATAGACACAAGGCACATAGTGATGTACTTGCACGCAGTGACACATAGGCACACACAGTGCCACTCACACGTACATGTGTGTAGGTAAAATGGACAGCCTCTGGCTGCAGAAGTGCTTTCAAGTGCCTTTCTTTCTTGTCCTTGCCTGCAGTTTACAGCACTTGGAAAATGTCAGGCGTGGGAGGCCTTCTAGTCTTGGGTTAGGTTAAAACTCCCTCCACATATTTGGAGGGCATCCAGGCCCCACGAGCTCGTTCACAGAGTAGATAACAGTGACCTTGCTGGTGAGGGAGGACAGCCCAGCTGAGGCCAAGGAGCCTCGCTGGCTGAGCTGAGGTCACTTCCCCTCCCCTGCTGCACCTGGCTTGGATCTGATGTCAGAGACCACCCTCCCCCCACCCCCCACCCGCCCTAGTCCCAGCTATGGGCAGGAACACAATGCTTGGTTCTCCAGGACAGGGTGAGAGCCAAGTGCTGGCCCTATAGGTTTTGGGGTGGAGAAGAGGCCATCTGTTTCTAGGGGCCTGTGGGCTGATGGCCAAACCTCCATCTCATTGCCTTCCCAAAGATACAAATATGCTTCTCCAGAATGGTGACAGATTTTCCATCCTAGCTGGGGCTGTGCCCTGCTTCACAACAGCCCTGAGGCTTCTCAGCAGGGAGAGCTCAACTCTGCATCATGACTGGCATGCGTATGCGGAAGGGGCCCCAAAACAGAGATAGAACTAACCCTTAGAGTCCCGGAGCTTGAAGGCATGGAGGTGATCTCATTTAAACAAAATCCTCTCCATGGCAACCCTCCTCAAGGGGCCATCGTGTCCCATTCGGTGACTGGGAACTCCCTCCCTCAGGAGAAGCCTATGTTACAGGTGGAGCCCGCCAGTGTCCTGTCTCTCTGTCACTTCCACTCCCTGGTCCTGATTGTGTCTCTTGAGCCACTCAGGTCAGGACTGACCCTTCTCCCACAGGACAGCCTTTCAAATATTTGACAACAGCTGGCATTCATACATTTGGCAAACACGTGATAGGGGACCTGCTAGGTGCCAGGCCTAGAGCGGGGAGTTGGGAGCACACACATGGTTGGCCACGAGCCGCGGGTGGTCTAGGGGAGAGGGCAGATAGGAAGGGGGAGCAGGCCCTGCAGGGTGAGGAACCTGCCGAGCTGGGGGAGTGTTGGGGGCAAGCCAGGAGCTGGATGGGAGAGGATGGCAAGCCAGGAGCTGGAGGTCATGCAGGTAGTCCTCAGGTGGGGGTGCCAGGGCCATCAGCACTCCAGACAGGGTATGCAGAGGTGGGGGGTGCAGCATAACACCCCCCAACTGCAGGTAACATAGAGTGTGGGGTCGCAGACAGCTGCAGGATGCGGTCCATCATTTGGACCTTCTCTTGAGGCCATGGCAAGGGGAGTGGGTGGTTACGTACTGCAAAGTTCTAAGCTGGGAAAGGCAGGATCAGGTATGGATCTTAATGAGGCCACTCTGCCTGGGGGACAAAGAAGGCATTTGCAGGGCTGTCCTCTTCCTTGGTCAGAGGGTCTGGGAATCTGCCCCAAGGCAGCAGCCATGGGGTGGAGGGCAGGAGGTGGAGCTAAGAGACAGTCACATATGCATCCCAGGGGAGCTGGCAAACTTCTCTGGACACGCATCTCCAGAGTCTGCACACATGCTCATCGGAAATAACTCCAAAGGTTCTCACCTTCCAGCTTACCCTGTGGGCTGGGGCTCACCTTTACGATTTAGGGCAACTCCAAGTGTGCTGTCCAGGGTGGAATGCAGTATTTTAGACAACGTCTGAACAGTGTAGGATATCTTGGCTCTTATCCCCCTCCCTTCTTGTCTCTAGCGTTTCTGTCACCAGGACTGACATTTGTCACCTGGTGGCCACAGCCCACAGTTGGCCCACAGGCAACTCAAACCATTTTCTCAAGGCCACGAGCCTTCTTCAGGGTGTTTCAAAGCTATGTGCCCCATTTGGGATAGGGCATTGGGTTTCTAGAAACTAATTAATAGGAACTCACATTTTATAATTTTCTTGACATTTATTCCTAAGAAATTCAATTTTCTTAGATTCACGGTCTTTTTGCCCTTAAGAGACAGGAACACTTGGGTTAGAAGCCATGAAGTTGGACCTCTGGATTCACATGGGACTTTCAACTGTAGTTCCATCTGCTGTATAAAAGAACAAATAATGTCCTTTTTCATTCCATGGGCTTGAAAAAAGACTTTTATGATTTTTGAAACTTTTCTCCAAAGGTTACTGCCGAGAATGTTTTTATTTATTTCCATCTTGGGGGGACAATGTATTGCTATTTGTATGGAGCAAAGAGGCAGTGCGGTGGCGGGCCAGCCCCACATGCCTTTGTGGAAGCCCGCGGCTGGACTGGAGGCTGTCTCTGGGAGGCCCACCAGGCAAACAGGGGGAAAGACCCAGTATCCCAGCCAGCCTGCTCTCCAGAAATACCTCCACTGGGGCCTGGCACAGATGCCAACTGGGCTGAGACCTCAAAAAGACCATGTAAACGTGCAGTGGGATGTGCACGCACATGTGTGTGCTTGTGTGTGTGTGTGTGTGTGTACAGTGGCAGTCAGGTTATTAGGGGTGGAGGGAAGGGAACTGTTTGATTAATGGGTGTCCTGTGAAACTGCACATTTGCCCAAGGCTGCATTCCTGGGCTTTCAAACCCAGGGCAGTTTGATAAGCTGAGACCAAAGTCCTCTCGCCTTCCAGCAAGGAGAGCAAGCAGGGCCACTCACTAATCCCAGCCCTGGCCTCTGGGGCCGTCTCTTGGCAACAGGCCCACCAAGTGGCCTTTCACAGGCCAATCAATGGGGCAGCCATGGTGTTACCAGGACTAGAGCGAGGCCTGAGAGCCAGCTTGCCTGAGCCGGGTGGGAGGGAGGCCATGGCTCATCTGACCTCCGGCACGCAGTCTGAGGCCCATGCTTGGCCAACGAGGCCTTCCATAATTACAGCACCTGCGGAGCTGGACTTCTCTCCCTCTCCTTCCTGCCACCCTTTTCCCCTGCAATTATTCCCACCTGGGCAGCTTATCAGCAGGGTTTTCTCCATTCCTCCAGGGCCTGCCCAGAATGCTCTTCCCAACCCCCATGCCATCAAACTCGTTCCTCTTCCTCCTCCGGAAAGTTTTCCCTATCAGCCCAGACTACCCGGGGCTCTCCTTCCTCTGGATTCCTAGTGTCCTCAGAGCCATTGCTCATGGCTTACTACCAGACCCATCTCCAGTCATGTCGGCTTGACATTACCAACCAGACTGTCAGCACCCTCAGGGTAAGGCTTATATTTAGGGACGTCCCCTGCCACCCCACCAGTGAAGGATACACTGGTAGTTTGGGGAAGATCATACAGATAGGGGGAAGCTTGTGGGAATAGGGCGCAGGGCAGAGGGAGAGGTGAACAGCTCTGCGGCTGAAGGACTTAATCCCAGGAAGATGTTGGGGGAAGGCCCTTTGAGATGAAAAGCAGCCATGGGGTTAGGGCTGGGAGGATGTTTATTTCTGGGGAGTCACAATCAATGTCTATGGGTGCCTGCTCTGCCTGTCACCAGCCTTTTCTCCTCTTTCTCTGAGAACTGGGGTGGGCAGGTGTGGTGGGGCTGCACCCACGTGGATGTCTATACGTGCCCGGGGTGGTGGGGCTTAGAGTTGTGTTGGATCCCGGAGGCCCTCTAGATTCTCTTCTCTAGGGACTTGGGTTTAAAACTGAGAGACATGGGCTTCCATCTCGGGGCGTTTGCCCCTGAGGACATGTAAACTAGCTAGGAGTTGGCTCCAAGCAGGGAGGAGCCATGGAAGCCAGACTTCGAGAGAGAAGGAGGCAGCCATGTGTGCAGAGACAGGCGGGACTGGGGGTGCACAGCCCAGGCTTACAGGGACTTCTGTTGTCTGCATCCTCTAAGTCAGAGATCACTGTACTCCTGGGAGCATGTATTGTTACTACATTTTCATAGTGACAGGAAGTTAGGCTTGGAGACATTCAGTATCTCTATCCATCCATTATCTATCTACTGATCCATCACCCATCCATCTTCCTATCTCTCCATCCATCCCTCTATCTTACTACCTATACATCCATTACCTATCTTCCTATTTCTCCATCCATCCACCCATCATCTGTTTATCTTTCCATCCATTATCTATGTATCTATCTTTCTATCTATCCATCTTACCATCTGTCACCATTATTAAGCCCTGCTCTATCTATGTAAGACACTGTGACAGGCACTGCAAGGTGTTTCAGTTTGTTAATTTGGCACAGACAATGAGGGACAATAGAAGACTAGGTGTCAAATGGTGTGTGTCTCATAAGATTCTCCTGTAGGGATCATTACAAATGCAGCTTCCTGGTCTGTCCCAGAGATTCTAATTTAGAATGGAGGAGGGGCTCAGGGAATCTGCTTTTCCAGGTTCCCCAGGGATGTCTGATATAGGGGATCTTCAGATCACACCTTGAAATACAGCTGTCTGGACAGTGTTGTTCAGAGAAGGAGAGGATCAGTGAGACCTGAGATGGTTAGGGAAGACCATGCGGGGTCAAGGCCAAGCACTCTGACGTTCACTGAGAAGGCCTAGGGAACCCTGGGAGGATGTGTTTTGGCAAGGGGAGAATGACTCGAGCGCTGGCAGCTTGGACAAGGGCCCAGCATCTTTCCATGATAGTGAGAGGAATGCCCATGAGGGAGCAAATGGTGTTTTGTAGGGAGAAGGATGGCAGCAAAAGGCCATAATTGGCTTTTGCCCATCAACAATAATGCCACAAGAGCAACAAGAACAGTTTCACCAACTGCTTCAGTGGAAGTGGGTAACCTCCTGCATTCATTCCTGAGGGGTACATGGACCTTCCATGGTGAAAGGGGAGGTGTTATTTAGTACTTGATCTAGAGCTACAGAAACCAAGAAAACCCAAGTGCAATTGGGACTGGGCTGGAGAAGAGAGTGGTTAGGAACCCTGGAGGTCTTGGGTTGAGGATGGATAGAGAGATGGTCATTGTCATCATCATTAACAATATCTGCTGTGCACTTTCCGGGCAATGCCTCACTCATCCCCATGCAACCACATTTTAAAGGGGAAGCCAAGACAGCAAGCCATCCACTTGCCTGCCCGGATAGCAGGAAGTGGAGTGCAAGCCTGCTCTTAGGCTATGTCTGGTCTTGGCTTCTCCCTATGGGGGGGGGGGAGTCTCTGAACACCCCAGAATGTACAAATTTGTCTTCTTTTCAGCCTTCTTCCTAGCACATTGCCCTGGTCAATTTGCCCTGAAGACCACCAGGAACCATGTCCTGGGTGCTCTCTCTTGGACAGGGCTACGGTCTCTGTTACTCTATTTCCAGCATTTTCTGCAGAGCAGTCCCCAACCAGAAGGTGTCTGCCTACCCAACCCCCACCCCAGCCCAGCTGGCTGCCAAGTGCCAGAGCTAGCTGTCACTCCCCACACAGCAACTCCTCATCCTGCAGCGCCTAGCCTCCCTCTGTCTGCAACAAAAACCTAGTGCCCAGCCTCGGCCTCCCCAGCCTGCCCTTGGGGGCCCACTTTCTCCCACTCCTTCCTTATTAGTGTGTGTATGAGAAGAAAAGGAATTTCTTTTGCCATTTATCCTCAGAGCAGCCTCCAAAAGGAGTTGAAGGACACGCTGCTAAGTGTGAAAAAAACAAGGCCTGAGCTTGCCAAGAGGGCCCAAGTGGTTATTTTAATCATGTGGAACAACCCCCTTTTCATGGAAAATTTTCTACTCTAACACCTGTGGCCATTAAAGGAACGATCACTCTTTTCTACCCTGGGGTCCCAGGGGTCACCCTCTAGTTGGGGCCGGCTGCCAGCTCAAATAATTATTCCTGCTGCCCTTCCTCTCCACCTTCCTCATCTCTTCCCAGCCCAGCCCTGCCTTCCGTCAGGCCTGCAGTAGATGCAGGGGAGCAATTCTGCCAGGCCTCTCTCCTCCTCCGCAGTTTCTGGAAAGAACAAACTGGCCAGACCAGGATCCCCTCCTCCAGTACTAACTGGCTCTCAGGGCTTGTTGGAGCAGCTCTAACTCTGTCCCTCTTTTCCTCCTCCTCCTCCTCTTCCCTTCCTCATTTTTCTTTATGCAGACTCACTGCCCACTTGACCCTTGGAAGTTGTTCAGCACCTTCCATTCCCTAAAGTGCTCTGTGCCCCCTCTTAACTCAAAGAAGATGAGGAGGGGGTCCCTAGAGAAAGGACACCACCCAACCCTCTTTTGATCCATTGTCCTTGTAAGTGCCTAGTTTTCTTTTTCAGATTACTTGTCTGACTTTGGTTTGCAAAAGATTATCCATGCACTTAGAGATACTGTATCTTCTCACCTCCCCCAGCTTCTTTAGGGAGTAACAGATCTTGAGAAGAGATGAGATTTACCGATCGCAGTGAAGGTGGGGGAAGGACTAGAAATGGGCTGTGCTTAGAAGCCAAATTTGCCAAAGGAGTTGGCTCAACTTTCTCCATTTTGTCACTTGCCCTGCGGTCCTCTTCTATCTTGCCTCCCCTAGTCGTGCCACGGAAACGGCCCTTAGGGTCACCAATGACCTCAACGTCACTAAATCTGATGGGCATTTTCTCTCTTCTTCTTGACCTCTCAACGGCATTTGACATTGTTGACACAATCTCCTCCTTCAGTTTGAAGCAGTCTCTTCCTTTGCTTCTGGGCTTCCATAGGATCCTTGCTTCCTCTGACTACTTTGGTTACATCTCTGTCTCCACTGCAGAAAATCCTCCCTCTAGTGCTTTTTTTTTTTTTTTTTTTTTAAGATTTTATTTATTTATTTGACAGAGATCCCAAGTAGGCAGGGAGGCAGGCAGGGAAGGCTGGGGAGAGCAGGCTCCCTGTTGAGTGGAGAGCCCAATGTGGGGCTCGATCCCAGGACCCTGAGACCATGACCTGAGCCGAAGGCAGAGACTTTAACCCACTGAGCCACCCAGGCGCCCCCCTCTAGTGTTTATTAAGTTGGTATTCCTCAAGGCTCAAGTCTAGGTTCTCTCCCCACTCTACACCCTCCCCTTTTGCAATCCCATCCAGACCCACTGCTTCTATGGCCTCCCACACAATCTCCAGCCCTCACCTTTTCTTTGTGCTCCATCTGCCTCCTTACTGATGTCATTTGGATGCCTCAAAGACACCTCACCACTTAACTTGTGATCTTCCCTGAGATTCCCTTGTTGTATAACTCCGCCAGACACTGTTGAGCAAAGCAGTGTCCTGTTCTTCTCCCCAGATCTGGTCCTCTTTGTGCTCCTGAACTCACTCAATAGAACTCAACAAAACAGTATTGCAGGCAGAAATCTTGGACTCAGGCTTGATGGCTCCTTCTCTCTCTCCCTCACCCTACGCAATCCATTATCTGGTCCACCACCTTTGTGCAGCCTACCATAATTTCCTTTGTAGCCTCCTTATGGTCTATCTACACTCCAACATTAGAACATGGGATACAGGGGGCACCTGGGTGGCTCAGTGGGTTAAGCCTCTGCTTTTGGCTCAGGTCATGATCTCAGGGTCCTGGGATGGAGCCCTGCCTGGTGCTTGGCAGGGAGCCTGTTTCCCCCTCTCTCTGCCTGCCTCTCTGCCTGCTTGTGATCTCTGTTTGTCAAATAAATAAATAAAATCTTAAAAAAAAAAAAAAAGAACATGAAATACAAGGCAGTCACAGTAGAAATGGGGACAAAAGACAGAGGTAGGCTGACTGTTGAAATGATGACATTCTAGCGCGTGGTCTAAGATTTGGACTATATCTCTACTAAAACACAATTCTATGGAAATACACCATGTTAAGAAAGTCAACATGTGGTACCAAATACACCTTGATTGCAGCCAGGTAACACAGACTGTGCCTGGGTACTGAGGGTGGCATCCAGGTGTGTAAGTAGTTGACTTTTTATGCCCAGGGCTTTGATTTCCTGTAAGGCTGTCAACACATGCAGTAGTAATTGAAAAAATTGAATGCAATACACAAATCATTGAAAAAGACTTTCAAAATAATTTAAATTCCCCTTCATATTATTCAAATGTGAAACTGATTACCAGAGGGTGGGACTCATAGCACCCAACCTAATGCCTAGCACAAAATAGTTCTCTATAGATGTTTTTGAATAAATGAATGTGTACCATCTAAAATACACGAAACTTTAAAAAGTAAAGAAAATAAAATATATGAGACTTCATTCTTTATTCATCAGACAAGTGCTAGAAAATAACAAGCATGATTCAATGACAGTTGGAGGAAGAAATGAATGTGATCTGATATCAAACTTTCTTCTTGATCCAGACTTCTCACCTCTCTGCCAATTTAGTGCTTTCTAGAATGACACCTTGATGATGACCCAAGAAGGAGCAGGCAGAAACCAGCTAGCTATAAATGTGGGGTTGTGGGAGGGTAGTTGTCTGTTTGTATCTTCCCTGATAACTGTGGCCTCGGTCTGAGGATTCCAGGCATTTATCAGGGGGAGGTTTTAAAGAGCTTCAGGTTCCACACCAAACAGAAAATTTAAGTTTGGGCTCTCCTTGTCCCCATTTTGCAGAAGAGTAAATAAAGCAAGATCTGAGAGGTGATTTACAAAGAACACCTAGAGATGTTGCTTACAAGGACACCCAGAAAGTTTGTGGCAAAGCCAGCAGAACCCAGGTCTCCAGATTCTTTCTCCAAGGATCCTTCTGCTATAATAAGTTGCCTTATGAGATGACTTGGGGACCCAGGGAGGAGCCCTTTCCATAACTGAAGTTAGCCAATGCACCAAAACAATATCAAAACAGAACAAAGTTGGAGAGCTCACACTTCTTCATTTTATTTCAAACCCACAGTAATCAAACCAGTGTGGTACTGGCATAAGGATAAATATAGAGAGCAATGGAATAGAACTGAAGTAAAATAATCCAGAAGTAAGCTCATGCATCTATGGCCAATTGTTTTTTCAACAAGTGTGCCAAGACCATTCAATGGGGGCAAGAATAGTCTCTTCAACAAATGGTGTTTGGACAACTGGACATGTACATGTCAAAGAATGAAGCTGAAACCCTTCTTCATACCATTTATGATAATTAACTCAAAATGGATCAACAACTTGTATGTAAGAGCTAAAACTATAAAACTGTTAGGAAGAAAGATAGGGATAAATAATCATGAACTTGGATTTGACAATGTTCTCCTAGATATGATGTCAAAAGCAAGAGGAGCAAAAGAAAAAATAGGTAAGTTGGACTCACTAAAAGTAAAAACCTATGCATTAAGAAAGTGAAAAGAGGGGCACCTGGGTGGCTCAGTGGGTTAAAGCCTCTGCCTTCAGCTCAGGTCATGATCTCAGGGTCCTGGGATCAAGCCCCACATCAGGCTCTCTACTCAGCAAGAAGCCTGCTTCCTCCTCTCTCTCTACCTGCTTCTCTGCCTGCTTGTAATCTCTGTCAAATAAATAAATAAAATCTTAAAAAAAAAAGAAAGTGAAAAGACAACTTACGGAATGATAGCAAATGTTTGCAAATCATAAATCTGATAAACATCTAATATCCAGAATTTATAGAGAACTCTTACACTTCAACAACAAAAAGACAAAAACCTCAAGTCAAAAATGGGCAGAAGTCTTGAATAGATATGTCTCCAAAGAAATTATACAAATGGCTAACAAGCACATGAAACTATGATTTATATTGTTAGTATTTAGGGAAATGCAAATCGAAACCACAATGAGAAACCACTTCACACCCACTAGGATGGCTATAATGAAAAAAACAACAGCAAACTTTGAAAATAACAAGTTTTGGAGACAAGGTGGGGAAATTGGATTCATTGTACATTTTTGGCAGTAATGTTAAATGGTTTATCTGCTGTGGAAAGTAGAATAGTGGTTCCTCAAAAAATTAAATATCAAATTACCACGTGATCCCAAAATTCCACTTCTCCGTATATACCCCAAATAATAGAAAACTTGTAGGCAAACAAATACTTCTACATGAATGTTCATAGTGACACTATTCACAGTGTCTAGAAGGCAGGAAAAACCCAAATGTCCATGAACAGACTGTTGGATAAATAAAATGTGGTGTATCCATACAATATGTTTCAGACATAAAAAGAAATCAAAGTGCTGATACATCTTATGATGATGACAGATGGTGGATGAACCTTGAAAACATTATGCTAGGTGAAACAAATCAGGCCCCAAAAATCCCATATTGTATGACTTCATTCATAAAAAATCTCCAGAATAGGTGATCCTATAGAGACAGAAAGCGGGTATGTGGTTGCCAGGGGCTTGGGCAAAGGAGGGGTGGGGAGTGAGTGGCTTAAGGGGCACGAAGTCTTCTTTTAGGCTGATGAGTCTCAGAATTTGATAGTGGTGATTGTTGTGGCTGCACAACATTGTGAATGTCCTAAATGTTACTGAATATACACCTTAAAATTGGTAATTCAGTGTTATATGAATTTCACCTCAATGGGCAAAAAAGTTAATTAATTCAGAGAATTATTAAGAATGAAAAATATTTAAACATACTGTATGCTCCTGATGAACTTTTCTCATTTTAGCCAGTACTTGGAAAAAAAAAACCCACATGCATTTTCTGGAGCATGCACAGTTATGAAACACATGTACTGAATAAACTGAAATTATGGACTGACTGAACCCAAGAGGCCAATCCAGCTAGCAAGCTGAGACTTTCCCTTCTAACCAGATGTGTCTCTGCCTCCAAGCAGCATTGTCCCTATCCATTGTGCTATTTTCACTTTCCCTCTTGCATAAAGGGTTCAAAATTTAGATGGAATCCTGGGAAGGGAGGCATGCTGGGATGAAAAAGGAGGGATGTCCTAGGAAACTGAGCTTCTAGCAGGTTGGGTGTGATTGGAATGATAGTTCTTGTCAACAGACTGAGGACCAGTTAGAAGTCCAGAGATGAGCGACTGAAGCATTCCATAGAAGAGGCCTTAGAACAAAGCCCAATCTGACCTAAAGACCATCACTCTCCAGGTCCCTTAAGAGAGCTCAGGAATCACTAGTAGAAATGTCTGTGATAATGGTAGCACAAAGTGACCGTCCTGGTAGATTACCAAGGGGAAAATTGGGGTCTGACGTGAGCTGAGTGATTCAGAACAGGACAGTGAATGGAAGAAGGGGAGGACATACCTGAAAGAAAACAGCATTACAGATGTCTGAAAGGACCTCTCTAAAGTCATGCCTAGATATCTAACCAGCTCTGGGTAAACAGGGTTGATGCTCCCTCATCCTTAACCATCCAATTAGCCACTGTTTATTGGATTGTTCACTGACTCTCATAGGTGACCCTTCGATATGTCCCTTCTAGGGCCTCTAAGGACACTGTCTGTACCTTTAGGGCTCAACTGCATTCTACTACAGATATTTTATGCATAATTAAATCCTTACTGACTCTAAAACCCCTTTTGGCCAAGGTAAGTCTGATTAATCTTTGTTTTCCCCAACAAGGCCTAACATGGTGCTTTGTTCTAAGAGGGTACTCATGAGGTGTTTATTCCGGGAATGACCATAACAGACAGGTTTAATCTGCAAGCAAGGTTTCACTGGGGGAAACACAATATGAACCTCACATGGCTTTAATGGGGTATCAAACACAGAAGCTTTAGGGATGATATAGGGCTTAGGACACTCCAATTCTAATTGTTTACTCTAGTCCCCGTAGTGACTGGGCCAGATGTGCACATGTGACCTGAGCAGAATCAATCAGAATCCTTCCTTGAGATTTGACACATGGACTCCAAAAAAATGTTTCTTCCTTTTGGATCATGAGCTGTAAGGACATGAGAACACTCAGAGGTTCCCAAAGCATATTTATTATCATGTTGAGACCCTTTTGTAAGAATCAAGACAAGTGTATGAGGAGGGCAAAGGCTGGATATGGAGAGAGAGACAAACAGAGCTTGATGGCATTGACATTGTGGTCTTGCCTGGAGTCATTACAGCTCAGACTCAGTAATTATAGGTTGAATAGTTTCCCTCTTTTCCCAGTTAGGTTGGTTTGAATTGGATTTTTTATTCATACCCAAGAGTCATGACTAATGTCATGTCTGGATCATTAGTGAGAGTAACTTATTCTGAACCTCACTTAGCAGTAGAAAGAATCTCGGGCAGATTCTATGGAGAACAGTAGTAATTTGGTATTATGTAGTCGTGAATTCCATACTCTCAGAGGTTAACTCAAAGCTTGGGCACTTGGGGAAGGCCAAAAGATGCTTAGGAGCTTGGGAGTCATAGATCAGCAAAATGCCTAAAGGACAGTGATGGAGTTAGCTTCAGCCATTGACATAGGGAGCGGAGGGAGAGATGGGGAGAATGAGAACACTGAATGGACCAGGATAATAAAGTCTCAGTATACATGGAAAGCAGGCCAATGTGGGCAGCAGAAAAAAGAAAATCATGCCAAAATGAGTAAGGATGGACAATGAGTAGACACTACACCAGACACCAGGATAGCATCTATCTCTCCCACCCTTCATCCACCCATTTTATATGCCAGGCATTATGTCACCTGTCAAGGTTATCCTAGTGACCATAATGACATAGCTCCAGCCCTCATAAAGTTTGTGCCTCGTAGAGAAGACAGATATTAAAGGAGTAATTATATAGCAGTCCACAGTGGTGGAGAGCAGGGAGCAGGGGCACCTAACCTAGTCAGGGAGTTGCAAGGAGGCTTCTCTGAAGGAGTTATCTTCAATCTATTTAAATTCGTTTGGATATAAAAAGTTTAGATGTGATAACCATACTTTAATCTATTTCTTGTTAAAAAAAAAGGGGGGTCTATAATCACAAGACGGCTCTTATTAGATACTGTGCTTGGTATACAGAAGACACTGAGGAAGTTTCATCTGTTCTTACTACCCAGAATTTCTGGATCAGTCAGAGAAGAAATGCAAATTCCCATCCATTTCTATGTCCGTAATTTTGCCTCACATTCTGCTTAAGACTGATTAAAGTGTTGGGGATGTAGAAAATAGGGTGTCCTTTGTCTTGTTGGGAGAATCCCTTCAGTTCTACAGATGTTCAGTGAGATGCATGGGGTGGCCACTCACTCTGACTGCTAGCAAATTATTTTTAAATGAAATATCTTTATCTTGGTATTTGAAGACATACTTTCGATTCTATGTAAACAGTTCTCTAACCACTTTTTAGATAAACCATACGTAGTCAGGGGCTACATATTTCAGTTTCATGAAAGAAGCTCAAGAGGCATTTTATTAGGTGCCAACTATATGCCAAGGCTGATTTAGGCACTAAAGATAGATTGAAGACACAGTGTTGCCTTGAGAAGATTGTGGGGAAGAAGGGAAACAACCTGAGCATTATAACACGGGGCAGTTTCAAGGGAGAGTAGATACTTTCAAGAGTTGTAGAAACAGAGGAAGGAGTGATGAACTCTTCCTAGGGAAAGGATAAGGAATAACAATAGGAGGACTATGACATCATCACCAAGGGGTGAAGGCATTCCAAGCCAAGGAGTACCACTGGCAAAAGTCTGGAGACTCAGTGGTGTCCTGTGGCTTCCAGTTGGGCTTTATGGGGAGGAGGTGGGAAAAAAGTTGGAGAAGCAGGTAGGGGGTAAATGCTCTAGAGTCTGGACTCTGACAGTAAGGAGGTCTTGACAGGATTTTTAAAAAAGATTTTATTTATGTATTTGAGAGAGAGAGCGTGAGAAGGAGGAGGGCAGAGGGAGAAGCAGACTCCCCACTGATACAGGGCTCAATCCTGGGACCCCAGGATCATGACCTGAGCTAAGGGCAGATGCCTAACAGACTGAACCACCCAGGTGTCCATCCTGAAACATTTTAATTAGGACCTGAGGTGACCAGAGTGGCATTCTGGAAAGATCACGCAGGCAGCCCTATGAAGGGTGGACTGGGGAAGGGACATGTTGGGGCTGAAGACCGCCTGAGGGTGATAGAAATAGCCTAGATGAGACCACCTAGATGGTGGCCTGTCCTAGGGTGGTAGCTGTGGGGATGTCGAGGGAGGCTTTAGTAAAATCGAGAAAGAGTGTTGCAAAAGTTTGGATGTAAGGCTGGAAGGAGTTGAGAATGGCTCACAGGCTTTTGGCTTAGTGACTTGGAGAACATGGTCAGGACATTGTGGAGGGTGTAGAAATGGGGCAGGGTGTAGGAAGAAGCCAGGCTGACTTTCCTGGTTGGGCTTCTGTTCACCTGGATTCCCTGGGTGCATACATGGAGGATGAAGGGTACTGGGGTAGTCACCAGAGTGTAGGTGATCCAGGCAGGCAGCGGTCTCAACAGGGGAGCCCCCTGTCCTAAAATAGCTCTAAGAGTCATATTGGGAGGGAAGCAAACCATCCAGGGCCAAGGAGGAATGGCCAGACCCTGACACATCTGCCGTGGGAGAGCATATGAGCTTTCCAAACCTGCGAGTACTTTCTTAGTGTGCTCGTATGAGCCCAGCTGTGGACATGGGCAGGGACACTGATCCTGGGAGTACTTTCAGGGACTGAGGAGGCTCGGAAAGTCCCATTGTTTTATCCACTTTCTCTCTCCGAATAAGAAACAAACGACAGATCATTTCAAGTGTGCCAAACAAAGCAATACATTTATATATTATAAAGGGATTCTATTTCCTGAGATCCAAAAAAAAAAAAAAAAAAAGATTACAAACTCTTCAATTACACCTTGTTCTCTAATTGTGCTGTTTTCCTTCAAAACTGACCACCACCAACCAGGCTAACTCAACACGCTTCAGCTCAAAGCTGAAGATTGGCTGAGCCTCTCTGGGAAGCTTCTTGCCTCAACTGAATGAATTTCCCTTGACCTAACCCTGTTTTATCACTAGTATTGCACTTTCATTTCTGTTTTCCATTTCATTAGGTAACATAATGAAGGAAAATATGCCAATATAATACAGATAATTGTGGTAACGTGCACGGCCAAACCGACAAAAATGGTGACCGGGCCAAGAGTCGTCTGCAGCCAGGCAGCATCCCCTCGCGAAACTCCAAGTTCTTTCAAGAAATACCATACAAACGTCCAAGATAGGCACAGGAAAAGACATTCTTAAGTATCTGTGTATGAAAGCATGGGGTATATGAGAGCCAAATATATAAAATTGAGGACCAATAAATTTACAGATTTATTTTTATAAAAATTTTTTCTTTTCCATCACTTAAAAAAACGAGTAGACTATCCAAGTCTCTCCTTTAAAGATTTTATTTATTTATTTGACAAACAGAGATCACAAGTAGGCAGAGGCAGGCAGAGAGAGAGGAGGAAGCAGGCTCCCTGTGGAGCAGAGAGCCAGGTGCAGGTGCAGAACACAATCCCAGGACCCTGAGATCATGACCTGAGCCGCAGGCAGAGGTTTAACCCACTGAGCCACCCAGGCGCCCCAAGTCTCTCCTTTATGCAGTTCATACTAAATGTCTTTTACCCTATTGTGATGTGTCAGTGGAGGGGGGGAAGGAAACAGAGGAAGGAATAGAAAGCAAAACACAGAGAGATGGAAGGGGGAAAGGAGACCAGGCACTTTCCCCACCAGCTGTGTTCTCTGTCAGAAAGGTCAAGGTCATGGACTGGACTCACCCTGGCCCAGTGCTGCTCCAGCCTCCTGTGAGGTCTAACACAAGTCATTTCTCTCTGGGTTCTTTTTTTGCCAAAGGAAGGATTTCCATTAGATCTTGGGCATAATCCTAGGACTTGCTATGTCCTAAATGGTATTTTAGGTGCTAAATAAAGTATTTTCTGGTGGAAACTGAACTGGGGAGGCCACTGATGCAGGGGCATCTGACAGAGTGGAAAATGGGTCTGAGGAATAGCCCTGACCATGAGGATAAGAAATTGGCAAACTGAATCATCAGACCCACATAAATGCCTTCCTCTGCCTCAATCCCATAAAGCAGGATCATCGTGTAGGTCCCAAGACAGAAGGTGGAGAAACTGACTAGGCCAAGAAAATGACCAAGTTCTCCCCCAGTCATCAGGTTGAAGCCCCACGGGACACAAGTCCCTTGTGCACTCAGAACTTCCAATGACACTTTAGTGACACAGCCAAAGATCACCACACATCTGAGGAAAGTTTCCAACCTCAGAAACAGAGACCAAGACAAACAGATACAACGAAGCTGAAAGTAAAAAGCAATGTGAGGAGCAGAAGAAAACTTTAAAAGAATTATAATTAATGTATTTTAGGTGATAAGATGTTGCCTTAATGAAATAAGACTAGAAGCTATGAAAAAGCAGGAATCAGAAAACAAGAAAGAGCTATTAGAAATTAAAATACAGAAGGAAAAAAAGGATTTTATAGGAGGGCATGAAGATGAAGTTGAAAAACAATTTCCCCAAAGGTGGAACAGAATGACAAAGAAATAGAAGGAAGCAGATGAGACATTTAGATTATCAGTTTTCCAATATCCAATTAATAGAGGTCCTAGAAAGAAGGAATAGAGAAGATGGGCAAGAGAAGAAATTAGCCAAGAAATAATAGGTGAATTTTCCCCAGAATTAAAGGTGGTGCTTTTCCAGATTAAAAGCCTGCTGTCTGGGGCACTTGGGTGCCTCAGTCTGTTAAGCTGCCTTTGGGTTAGGTCATGATCCCAGAGTCCTGGGATCCAGCCCCTCACTGGGCCTGTTTCTCCCTCTCCCTCTGCCACTCTCCCTGCTTGTGCTTCTCTCATGCTCTCTCTCTGTCAAATAAATAAATGAAATCTTAAAAAACAAAACAAAACAAAACAAAACCAGCCTATTGATAGATATCCAAGACAAGGAGTGAAAAGACACATTAAGAACTATCACCATGAAACATTCCAACAACAGGTATAGAGAGAATTTCCTAAGAGCCTCTGGTGACAAAACAAGACAAGGTCCCATACAGAGTCTCCGGATGAGGAACGTGTGTCTTGAGAAGTCTGACAAGGGAGCAATCCTTTCAAAGTACTCTGAAAAAAGGATTTCCAGTCTAGGCTTCAAATCTTACCAAATAAAAAAATGTGCCCTCTCTGAGGAAGGTACTGAAGGAAATGCTCCAGCAAGACAAAGGAAAACCTTAACAAAGTAGGGGAAACAGGGTCTAGGAAACAGCGTTACGGCAATATTTTTATTGTCAGAATAATCGCTGATAATTATTTTACTCTAATATAATTCTGTACAACTAGTGAAGGATGAGAGAGAGAAGGTAAAAGGGTTGTGCAAAGGTGCTAAGTTCTCATCTGCCATATGAAAAAGTCATTAGAGGATGTCTAAAATTGATCAATAGAAACAGCAGCATGGCACATTATTCAGAAACAGGCAAATGCCAGAAGCAGCCCTAGGAGTGGACCGGGGTTTGGCTGCCTCTGGGGAGCAGGACAGGGTACACGGACGGGATGGGGAGCAGGAAAGAAGTTTTGCTGTTGTTAAACATCCTTCCATTACTGATTGACTTAAAATATAAAAACTCTGTACGCGTATTATTTTGATAAAAAAAAAAAAAAAAAAAAAAAAAAAAACCAGTTCTGAGACTTGATGAAGCAAATACACCTATGAGCAATGAAGTCAGACAACACAGTGCCCCCGCCTGGAGAGAAGTGGGGGGCCACCCTGCATGCCCACCGCGCCTTCGGTGGGGGGCGGTGGTTCTCGGGCGGCAGGTCCGAGGCTGGTGAACACGCAGGTCCCGCCGCGGGGTTGCGGGCGTCTGCCAACCCGAGGCGGACCGGGGAAACTTGAACCGCCGCACTTGAACCTGCGCAGGGGCGGGGCGGTCTCCGCCACGAGCCACGCCCAGTGGCTCGGAGATCCCGAGACCCCAGTGCGTGCCGCCCGGAGCCAGCGCCGCAGTCGGGACTCCAGCCCGGCAGCCCGGCACCTCCCCGCCCCCCCGCGCCCCCGGGCCCCGCCCCTCCCCGCTCCCGCGGCGCCCTCCCCGCCGCAGCCTGTGGCCGCTGGAATCCCTGTCGCCCCGGGACTCAGCTGACAGCGGACAGACAATGGTATTTCCCATCAGCCTGGGTATCAGGAGCCGGCCTTATCCAGCGGTGTTTTTCTATTAGTCTAACACCCCATTGTCCACCCCTTATCACTGAAATGTTGATGTCATGCCTGGCTTGGAAGTGGTTTCTGCATCGCGGCGCTCGGAGAGCTCCGCTTTAATTGGGGGAGGGGGAGGGGTGGAGGAGCCCATTTATCAGAATTCTCACGAGAATTCGCCCCTTTCCTCCTTCCAGTGGGGCCGCTGAGGGCGCCACGGTGGGGTGGGTTCCCAGCCACAATTTCTGGCCTTTCTCTCTGTCCCTGCCTCCCGACCCCGCTGGCCTCCCTCAAAGCTGAAATGCTGAGGAGGGTGGCCAGGATGCTGTGGACCGCTTTTGTCCCTATATGCTTTGGGCTGTGAACCCCTCTAATGAGCTCTGGGTGGGGAGGGGCTGCCGCTCTTCTCTGAATCTCCTTGCAGCCCCGAAAGGTCCCCACGGAGCCCGTTCTTAGTAGGAGTCTTGGTAAATATCTGCAGAATTAAACCAAAGGGCAGCCAGCTGGGAGAGTCCAGTCTGCGAGCAGATAGAAAACTCAAGACCCCATCTCCCCTCATCCCAACAACTGTTGCCCCAGATTGTGCCAATTCCCGAGGAAAGTCTTAAAAATATGGTCTGCGCTGACCTTCCTGTGCTTAGTCCTTTTCTGAGTCTCTTTGTTCACAGTGGAGGCCTGAGCACAGGAGACTCTGTGTCTGTGTGGTGTGCTTGGTTGCTGCAAATCTGGTTAAGAGAGAAAGCGGGGAGCTCTGGGATGGGGTGGGCCCTGCTGTAGTCGGCTTGAGCAGATGACTTAACTTTTCCAAGACTCAGTCTCCTCACCCACTAAGCAGGTACTGCTCCAGGGATTGTCCTGAGGCTGGAACTGCAATAATCACGGGGCTTAGCTGGGGGCTTGCCACATGGTATGAGCACATTAAATGGCGTCTGTTATGAGTACAGCTGTTTGTAGACTTTGCACAATGGTGTGGGGACCTGCTGAGCAGGGCAGAGGAGAGGAGCCAGGGAGGGGAGTGAGAAGTTGTGCTCCTGGGTCCCTCCTTGGAGAGCTGGGGCAGAGAAGAGGAGGTGGGCTCCTGCCCTTGAGGCCAGCCTGCCGTGGGCTCCTGGAGAGCGAGATGAGCCCACAGGGCCTCCAGTTATTGCCTGGACTTTAAACAGAAACTGAATGCCTACCATAAGCATTTGGAGACTTCTGTCCTCCACGGAATCGAAATTTATATGTAAAAGATCTGTGTTGAAGTGCTCCTGAGAAAATGGAATTCGGAATGTGGTTGGCAAGCTCCAGGTAAAGGTAGTTTCTACCGGGGCACCTGCACCTGACTGGACACACACTCAAACCCTGTAAGCAGGTCCTGCTCTGTGCAAGAGCGCAGGGCTCAGTGCCTCCTGGATGACACTCAGGACATCACAGAGCTCTCAGGCCACCCAGAGGCCAGTCCCCTCCCCACAGCTTACCACAACTGTTGAAACTCTTCCCATCCCCCTACCTCCTCCCCTAGGCCAATACCCTAGAGCTCAGGGGGTCCATGTGGGAATACCGTTCCACTTGGCTGGTTCTGGCCAGACCTGTGAGGCGCACCAGGGAGGAATGCTGTGCGGATGTTCCACTAAGGAAGCTGGGCCCACAGAGAGCCCGAAGTCAATCCAAGGACTTTTGAGTCCATGTGAACTTAACTCACAAGGGGCTTGCTGGGGTCTCATGTGCACCGCCATCCTGGGGACATTGGCCCAGACATCAGGATGAAGGGGACCAGAAGGCCAGGGTAAGGGGTGCTCCTCCTCGACTGCAATTCCAGACCGCATGGTTTCTGCATTCTCTTTCCTGACAGGCCCCTCCTTTGGTAGGTCCAAAGGAGAGGGGGAGGAGGGATGGTCTGTGTGGATGGGAAACGGTGTTTGCAAGGGCTGCTTTAAGCCAAGTGAATCCTCTCGCCCCAGGGGATTTGAAGGGCTCCTCTATGTCTCAAATCTGTCTTTCAAGGACTGGGTAAAATTCCACCAAATTCCCTTTGTCCCATTTTAAGGGGCAAATATTTCCATATGGCCCAACACACAATGTCATCAACACTTTAGTGGGGTTGAGTAACTTCCATGCTGTCTTCTAAGAGTGCAGATGACGACTGTAAGTACTGAGGAGAGAGAGGGCACAAGAGAAAGTGGGGTATAGAAACAGGGCACAAGCTACCCACTTGGCAGTTCTTCCACACCTGTCACTTTTTTGTTGTTGTTGTTGTTGTTCATGGGTGGTTTCATTTGTGGCGCATGTATTCCTTTAGTTCCTTTGATTCAAGGCGACATTTCCTGGGTGTCTCTGTGCTCAGCCCAACACTGAGGCTCCCTGAGCTTTGAGGGTCTCAGTGTGTGGTTTTCAGGAGGTTTGAGGGTCTAACTGGGTTTCGTTGAAAATTCTCACATACTTTGAAGTGTCTCCTCCCTTTCCAGGTAAATGATAGCATTTAGAGAGTTATCAGGGCTTTACCAATAGCACGTTAGCATACAATGTCTGGTTCGTCCCCTTTCTCCTTTCCCCCTTCTGCCGGTCTTTCACCTTTCCCCTGTGTCCTTATGGCCTGCCCGTTTGCATGGTAAATCAAGACTCACCCAACAAGTAGGTGGCCTAGAGGAGGACATGCCGTATTCTGGCTCGATGGTGCACCCCCCTCCCCAATTTTTATCTTCCACAGAGCTTTTAACAACCCTTAGTGGACTTTGTTACTATCATTCGCTCTTGTCTCCACCTCTAGGTCGCAAGCTCGCTCAGGGCAGGGACACGTCACTCTCTGCTGTGTCCCCAGGTCTCATCAGGGGGCTGGCCCACAGAAGGTGTTCAAAAAATATGGGCTGAAGGAATGCCTAAGCTGATGAAGACCGGGGTGTTGTGCAAAGACCAACGATTCTAGGGGAGAAGGGATGGTGTCTGGAGTTTCGAAGGCAGGTTTCATAGGGAAGACAGAGCCGGTGTGAGCTTGAGCAGGGAGGGTGCGTGCTGCACAGCAAGGTGGCTTCTTTCTACATCACAGCCTCCCCCATCAGGAGCCAGAAGAGATGTTGGAGACGACCATCCCTGAAGCCACTTTCAGGGAAGGAGAGGAAAAGACCCTTTTACCTGATCACTAGTGGTGTACCAGCTGCTCACCCTGCTGCCTCTCAGCTCTCTTAGCCAACACAAGTGTGGCACGTTAGGTTTCTAATCACCCACCCTCCACCACCCCGTGTCTACCGCAGAGGAGACTGACACTCAGGGTGGTGAGGAACTTGCTGGAAAGTGTGGGGCTTGCCCTGGGCCTGAGAGACAGGTCAGCTCTCAGACCCCAAGGCCCCAGGCCAGCTCGACCTAAGTGGATGCTTGTCTCAGGGTCTCCAAGAGTCCTTTCTTCTCTCCCTGTTAGCACTTCCTCTGTGCTTCCGCCCCATCTTCCTCGTCAGTCCCTCCGGTGCTCCTCCCTGGCTCCGGGGGTCTGCTGCCTGGGGCCAGCCTCCCCTTTATCTTGTCTCCCCGTTTCCACCGCTATCAGCCATTATCTGGCGTTCTCCCACCCTGGCCGGGCAGGGCAGGAAGCCAGCCTGCGACTCTCCTCTCTTTGCTCTCCATCCTCTTCCTTCTCCAGAGACAAAAGCAAAAACAGCCTGTTAACAGATCGGCCATTTCCCTTGGCTCCTTGACTCCCATTTCCCACTCTCATTTTTTCAGTTTTCCAGCTCACTGTCGTGCTTCGGAGCTGCACCCTGAGGCCTCCAGGCCCAGGCCTGTCACTTCCTCTGGGACAGTCGGCCAGGAGGTCAGCACCACCGGACCCAAGGCTATCCCCTCTGCAAAGCCCCCTGCTCCCTCTTATCCTTGGTGAGATCAGCCCTGCCCCAGCTGGTCATCTGGCTGTCTGCGCCAAGGATGGGGCGGGACAGTGCTCTGGCCTTCCTCATTAGCAGGCTGGCTGGGGCTCTGATTATAGGCATGGGAGGGTTTTGTGTTTTCTTTTTTCTTTCTTTCTTTTTTTTTTGGTCAGAGAGCATCACGCATCCATTTATTATGTCGCCTGACTGTGCACTTCCTACGCGGCTGCTGGAGACCCAGAGAGGAGCAAAATACGACCTCTGCCCTCCCATAGTGTAGAATTTGTGGGAAGTGGGGCGGCCACTGGACTGAGATAGAGTGTTCTATCTAATGCACGGAGGCAATTGCTAAGTGCACCAAGAGGGGTGAAGGCGAGAGCACCCAGAAAGCTCAGAGGAGGGAGAGGTGGATACCAACCAGGATAGCTGGGGTTTATCAGCCCTTTCTCCATGGGCAGCCCCCCCAGCCAGTCACTGTGCTAAGCACTTCATAGTCGCCTCGTTTCCTCCTCATGGCAAATCTGTGCGGCAGGTGTGATGATCATCCTCATTTACAGACAAGAGCCTGAAGCTTAGGGTAGGGAAGTTAAGTAATGAGCCCAACAGCTGATTCATGGCTAGAGCCTCATTTTCCTTGAAGGCCCAGTTCAAATGCCTCCTTCCTACCAGCTTCATCCCCACCTCTCAAGCCCCTTGGTGTGTGTGTACAGCATGCTGAGCGGGAGAGGGAAGTCTGGAAAAATCTCCCGCTGAAGATGTATAAGTGCACTGAGTCTCTCTTTTCCGCATCTGTAACAGCACTTTCTCCTAGGTTCATTGTGAGTTTTGAACCATGCCTACAATGTGCTTAGCACAGTGACTGGCACAGACGATATACCAGATAAATATTAGCTGTGAGAATTTTGGTAATTATTATTCACATTACAGAAAAGGTATCAAGGGGAGATGATTCGACAGACAGGGATTTAGGAAGTGGATTGTTGGGGTTGATGCAACATCTGTGTTTCAAAGACCGTGCCATTTTTGCCCCGGGCGCCATCATCTCTGGCAAGAAGACCTGTCCTGGATACGATCCAGAATTTGTCTTCCCATTTTTCTCTCAAGTTAACCATAGGTCTCCCCAGTGATCAAAAGAAACCTGTTAGTTTCAAAGATGTCTGGGTCCTTAAGAACTCTGAGTCCCTTCTCCTGTGATGATTGAGCTTCCTTTTATCCCTTTTTTGTCTTATTCTCACAAAGTGCACATAACCTGAAACTTACCTCTTTAGTTATTTTAAAGTGTACAGTTCAATGGCATTAGGTACTCTCACATCCCCGTGCAACCATCACTGCTGTTTGTCTTTAGAACCTTCTTCAGCAGCACAAACTGAAAACCCATCCACATTGAACATAAACTCCCCACGCTCCCTCTTTCACAGAGGCCCTGCCCGCCCCCATACTGCTTTCTGCCTCTAAGAACTTGACGTCTCTGGGTACCTCATATACGTGGCGTCATATAGGATTTGTCCTTTGTGATTGGATTTGTCACTTTGCATCAACTTTCTCAAGGCACCTTCCTGTTGTAGCTTGTGTCATGATTTCCTTCCTTTCTAAGGCTGAATACTACTCCATTGTATGGACAGACCATACTTTGTCCGTTCATCTGTTCATAAGGAACACTTGGGTTGTCTGTACCTTTTGGCTCTTGTGAATATGGTATACAAGTATCTGTTCAGATCTGTGCTTTCGACTGTTCTATCGTATATCTAGAAGTAGAATTTCTGGGTCAAATGGTAATCTGACGTTTAAGGTTTTGAGTACCTATCATACTGCTTTCCATAGTGGTTGTACAATTTTATATTCAACCAGCAATGCACAGGGTTCCTGCGCACCCACGTCCTCGTCAGCTGCCTCAAAAGACAGTTTATTTTCTCTAGGGGTTGGTGTGCCAGTCTGATGGTCAGGAAGTTCTTTTATCCAGAGTTCAAATCCTCTTGTGTCCTTTACAACTGGCCTTTTGTGTTCTTTACAACTGACCCTGAGGATCAGCCAGTCTAAGGCGGTTCCTTCTTCCGCTAGGTGTCTGCCTTCAGAGGTCTGGACCAGCCACTGGCCTAGCCATCAGCACATGTACCCATGCCCTGTGCCTCACTGCCAGCCCCTGCCCTGCTCTAAAGGATGCTAATTGTGGGGTGTCCTCGCTGATGGCCTCTGAGGCGCCTCCTGCCCTGAGTGGGCGCAGATGCCGATAGGACAGGGGGACTTCACTCCCTTTCTCGGGGAGGGTGAGTTATTGGAGGGAATGCTGGCTCCTTGAGGACTTAAATCATCTCTTGACTCAGACAAGAGCCCTTTGCCCCCCAGGAGAGCATTACTCATCCCGGCACCCGCGGGACCAGGCTCTGTGTCAGGGGAAAGTGCTGCTCCTATTCCCCTCGCTCAGAAACTCATAAATCATCCCTATTAGAATTTCAGCTCTTCAGATAGAAAAGGAACAGCTGGCCAAGACAGGTCTCCCAAGTGCTCTAACAGTTTGTTTTGAGGGGTGGTGGGGGTTGCCCCAGAGGAACTGGTGACCCCAGGACTCTGCCAGGACTCTGCTTGGACTTCTGTCAAGGCCAGCCAATTCTCCCACTGCTGGTCCCAGGCAACCAGAAGGACTTTACGCCCAGCATCTCCCAGGACTTGAATGGCTATGGAGGGAGTTCATGGAAAGCCCAGGTGTTCTGTTCGTGGTCTAGCCTTTCTGCCCCTAGGCCAGCACTTACCTGGTCAAGGCCAGACTCAATATTTGTTGTACAAATGTTGAAAACCCCTGCTCTGAAATAACATGGTTCTCTCTGTGCCTCAGCATCCTCAACTGTAAAATGGAAGAAAGGCTGAATTATCTCCATGGCTCCTTCCAACTCTAACATTCATTGACACCAGCCATCCAAGAGTTCCTTGTGGATTGGCAACAGGTCAAAATCAGCTGGTGCTGAGGTTTGTTGGCTGTTTCAGTGGGAGCAGGAGATTGGATTCTCTGTGCTGGAAGGTCCATAAACTGTGAAGATAGCACCAAATGCATGTACAGCCACTTTACAGAACTGACCTGCTATGTGTTTTCAGAGATGCCCAGTGGGGATTCACAGAGAGATAAAGACCTTGTCCTAACAGTGTGAGTGTGTAGTGTGTCTGTTTAGTGTGTTTCTTTTGAGGCTCAGGAATTCCTGACCAGAGATACAGCTTAGTGTTCACACCATTGCTGGACTATTGAGAATACCGCTTCCAGCACACCTATGGATGTGTGGGGCAGGTTAGCCAGGTGCTCATGCAGAGTACTGTGGAGCCCCAGATTATAATCTTGACCATGGCTGCAGGCTGATCACACAATCAATTCTGGTTGATTTGTCTCCAGAACTCCTAAGGGACTGAAATAGCACAAATCATTCCCACCACCTAGTAAATAAGGTCTATCAGTGGGTCTGGGACTGTGAGCAGATGGAGGAGAAAAAAGTACTGGTTTAGAACCAGAATGCTCTAGTATTTACCCACTCACTGGCTGGGTGATTTGGTGAACAGGGTGGATGGATTCTGCCCAGCTGCTCCACACCTACTCCCCCTCTCCTGCCCCCAAACCCGCATGAGGTCCAGCAGTGTCTCATATCCCAAACATTTCACTTTTACTTCGCTTTGTCTGAGTTGGATTTTGGTCACTTGAAGCTAAAGGAGTTATGAAACAGAAGACCACATCACCTCTAGTACCTCATTGACTCGAAAATAAAGGTATTGAGGGGCACCTGGGTGGAGTGGTCGATTGGGCATCTGACTCTCGGTTTCGGTTCAGGTTGTGATCTCAGGGTTGTGAGATCAAGCCCTGCTTCGGGCTCCGTGCTCAATGTGGAGTCAGCCTGAGACTCTCTCTCCCTCTCCCTCTGCTTCTTTCTCCTGCGCACACACACACTCTCGTAAGTAAGTAAGTAAATAAATAAATCTTTAAAATAAAAGCATTGAAAGGGGTGATTACTGAAGTTTTCTCAGCTCTGTGATTCTACTTTTGCCTAAGACAAGGGAGAGAACATTGTCCATTTCACTTAAAGAACTTACAATTCAAATTTAAAAAATAAAAAATAAAATCATTTTTAAAAAGCTGGAAAAAAGGAAGAGAAAAAAAGGAAACTTACAAAAAATCTAAAAGCTAGGTCTTTTCTCCCCTCAAAATCTTGATATTTACTCCTAGGGGAAGGTAGACAAGGAGTTAACAATTGTTGAGTACTTACTATGTGCCAGGAACTTTTCACTCCTTTACAGTTCACCATAGCTATTTGAAGTAGCTGTTAGTCCTCCATTTCACAGATGGGGAGACCAAGGCACAGGGAGGTTATGTAACTGGCCCAGGACCATAGAATTAGTGAAAACCAGAGACAGGATTTATATTCTGAACTGTTTGATTCCAGGACTCTGGATTCTCTTCCTCATAGGGGATAAGGTTTTTAGTCACAAGTGATGCCACCAGCATTTTTATATTGGTAGGGAAGCACCCCACTGACCTGGTCTGATTCTGAAGGCAGGAAGTTTGGCCTGGATATACTGTCACTGAGTTCCTCATCAGCCCTTCTCAGAAGCTGTGCAGCAGTTGCTCTCCACAAATGCTAGATTTATTAGTGCATAAAGCAATTTTTAAGCAACTGAGTTCTTCTTCCACTGGCTTTTGAAAATCCTACTTCTGGCTCTCTCTTTTTATCACGTGGTACGATCCTGCCTGGACTTGAGCTTCAAACTTGGGTGAGATGTGGCAGGGATAAAAACTCTGGGAAGAAAGACAGTGCCACTTCCAAGAGGTGTGCGCTGGACCCCTGGTAAAACCCTAAGAAGGATGGAGAATGGCTTCTGTCCTACCATGATCCCACATGGAACTTCTGCTACATGCCAGGCACTTTGTGTAGCTTTACTAATCTTTTTGCAAGATGTTAATGTCCCCACTTTACAGGTGTCAAAATAGAGGCCCAAAGAAGCTCTGTTTTGAGATGGCTTCAAAGTCCATGCTCATTCTGACATACCATAGGTGCATCAGCATGGCCTGAGGATGCCTGGGAATTCCTGCATTGGTGAAGATTACCTCTTGCTCAAGATGTAGCCAGGGTCCAAAAACTGGAGCAGACAGGCCAGGTCAGTGATGGAGTCTGCACCTTTGGGTGTGGGAGATCTGGAACTTAGCTAAGGCCCCTCCTTTGACCACTGATTTCTCTGGTGCTTCATTGCGGTTTTCACAACCATCAGTCATGTCTACATAACATCTTAAACATGTTGAAAAAGCCACTACTTTTGGAAAATGTTTTCAGAGAGTACTAGTCTTCTGTTCTTCAAAATGAACACGTTAGGTCCACCATGATTGTGGACTTTTGTGGTCTTTTAAATCTCAGAGTTTCCTCTGAGAGGTCGCTCCAAATGTTCACCGTTGGGACTTGCAGGCTGAAAGTTCAGTCATCTAAAGCCCCTCAGCCCAGCCTCCTGTGGAGCTATCCAAGGTCCTGCAAATGCATTGACCTGTGCTCCGTTTAATCTACCTATGTTCTTGGGCTTCTTCCCTTTCTTGGCTTTGGACCTCATGAAACCTTTCCTGTATGGCTTATACTTACTTTCTAAGCCCTGCTGACATGAACTCACCTGACCCCATCCATGGTGGCCTTGACTCCCAGCCTCCAAGCCAGTCCAGGGTTCACTCTTAACTACCACAATCCCTGCTGATACTCAGTTGACCCAACTGCCCAGCACTGCGCACCATTCTATCCCCTACCTCCTCCCAAGACCACCTCGTTTTGTGGGTTGTCACATCTACTCTGTGTGTCTCAATACATATTGAGATAATTGATTCTTTAAGGAAAATCAGCTAGAAGAATGTGCTTCCATTGAAATACACAACCTTGTTTTCTCATGAGTACCAGAGCTCTGCTGTTCCGGTTTTGGCATTGCCCCAACCAGCTGTGTGACCTCAGGCAAGCCATTTAAGCCATGCATCTCTTTATACTTTTTGTCATTCATTTGCTTTCTCATCAAATATTTACTGACCATGTATCATGCATTATGCACTAAGCTAGGTGCTGGGGATCCTACAAGGAGAAAGATAGAGTTTTTGTCTTCAAAGAACATACAGTCTAATCCTGGAGACAAATATGTAAGTGGTTAAAGGAAAAGGAATGTGGTAAACTATTACAACAGTAGGAACAACGTGCTAAGGGTATGCACAGGCCAGATCTGCACTTGCTGTCCCCTCTGCTTGGAAGGATTTCTCCCAGACACGTGTATGACTCACATCCTCACTTCTGCCATTCTTTGGTCAATGTTTTGTTATCAGAGAGGACTTCCCTAACCACCCTATTTGAAAGAGGAAACCCACCCTCAGTGGGCACTTCCCTGAGTCTCTCTTTTGCTTTATTTTTCTCCATAGCATTTATCATCCTCTGGCAGGAAAGGGTGCTTTCATCTGTAAAGTGGAAGACTGAGCTATGGATCCCTGTAGTGGGTTGAATGGTGACCCCAAAAGAGATGTCCATGTCTTAGTGCCCAGAACCTGTGAACTCCCTTATTTGGAAAAAGGGTCTTTGCAGATATACTTAAGGATCTTGAGATGATGTCAACCTACAAGAGCTGGGTGGACCCTAAATCTGATGACAAGCATCCTTATGAAAGGGGGAAGAGAAGATATGGACACACAGAGGAGAAAGCCACATGAATGCAGAAGCAGAGAATGGAGTGATACAGGCACCAGCCAAGGAATATCTGGAGCCACCAGAAGCTGGAAAAAGCTGGGAGGGGTTCTCTTCTAGAGCCTCTAGAGATAGCATGGCTCTGCAGAAATACTGACTTCAGACTCTGACCTTTGTAGCTGTGGGAGAATAAGTTTCTGTTGGTTAAGTCACCAAGTTTGTGGTCATTTGTTACGGCAGTCACTGCATGGAAATCTGATGTCTATATATATATTATCTCTGTGATCATCTTGAGGCTAAATGGCCTGAAGCCTGAATAGTTATACTGGGCATGCCAATCGACAATACCAAGCCTTTAAATGATTCATCAGCTGTATTTGTGGAAGTAGACACTATTTCAAGAGGACATTGGGTGCTATTGGCCACCCACATGAGCCACCCTGGGCAAATATGCACAGCAAGTGGTGGTCTCTTGCTCTTCCCAGGATGAAAAGAAGGATACCTGGTCATCCGGCCTTGATGGGGACATGGATACCTACCAGTCTTACCTACAGATTAAAAAAGGGACACTTTAATTATAGCATGGTTTATATAGAAGAAAAAAAAAAAGAAAAACCTCCCTTAATTTCTATAAGCAAATAGTTATATAAACCATACAACATTCTTACTTTTGAAATCCTATGGAGGGACACCTGGGTTGTTCAGTTGGGTAAGGCTCTGACTCTTGGGTTCGGCTGAGGTCATGATCTCAGGGTCATGAGATGGACCCCCATTGTCAGGCTCTGCACTGGGTGTGGGGTCTGTTTAAGATTCTCTCACTCCTGGGTGGCTGGGTGGCTCGGTTGGTTAAGTGCCTGCCTTCACCTCAGGACGTGAATCCAGGGTCCTGAGTTCGAGTCCTGCATTGGGATCCTTGCTCAGCGAGGATCTCCCGCTCTCTATACCCTTTTCCTCCACTCATGTGCTCTCTCTCTCTCTTGCAAAAACGAAAAAATAAATAAAATCTTTAAAAAATTCTCTCTTCCTATGCTCCTCCTTCTGCTCTAAAATAAATAAAAAGTTTTTGAAAAAAATCCTATGCAAAAGTCTGTATTTCTAGTAGATGAGAATAGTATGTTAAAATAGCATATCCCCAGCATATTAGTATAGTATATTAGAAATACACTCTATTTCTAAATGTGTGCCTACATGCATGTAAATCCCTTGAAAAAGGTCTGTCAGAACACATGCTCAGCTGATAGCATCTGGCATCCTGGGGAGGGGACAAGATGGAGGGGAGCTCAAGAAGCATTTTTACTTCATCTGCTTGTTTGAATCTTTTAACAATGTTTCAAAGCATTAAAAAGTTCTTTTATTTCAACAACATCAAGAAGAAGTAAGAAAAGAAATGCACTCAGCTGAGAGCACGATGTTGTGATTACCTGTGGCCCTGCAGGCAGTGGGTGTGAGTGGGGTGGGACATGGGGTTTGTTGCTCTCTGACGCTACGGGCTCATACATTTTGCCGCCCCAGCGAGTTCTCTGGTTCCTCGTCATTCCGATGGTGCCTTAATGTGAAACCTGTGAAGGGACAGAGTCCTAGCACCTAGGACAGAGTCCTAGGACCTAGCGTCTTCTGGACGCAGAAGGCTGTTCCGGCAAGTCTGTGGGGCACTTTCCCTTCACCCTCCATTAGGCAGCCTGTGGATGTGCTTCCTGAAGCAGCCTGAAGCACCTGCAGAGACATTCCTCCACTCTAATGTTTATGAGGAACAGCCAGTAACAGTCCCACCAGAGCCCACTGCACTCCGGGGGGCACCCAGGTAGGTTTAGAGTGGAAGCATCTCATCTAACTAACCATGCGGCATTGGGTTGGACCCCGGGGGTAGTTACAGACGAGGGCCTCAAAGAGAATGGAAGCCACTGGGCATGCGCAGCTCTTGTCCTCTTCCTTCGTCCCATTGGGGCGCTGGGTTCCAGGGATGGAGTCAGCTCTTCACCTCTCCACCAGATGCCGACCTGAGGGTAGTCTGAGGATCACAGGACACCTGGACCACAGAAGCATTGCTGGGAAAACAGAAAAGACTCAGGCTGTCGCGGGGTGGGGGGGGCCTTTTTGAAATTGGGCATTGACTGATATAAATTGTTTATTATATTTTGAGACAAAAGATAAAATGAGCTGAGAATACCGCAAACGGTCTTCTTGGGTCTCCTTCAGTAAATAGAGAAGTCTCATTTGTAACCAATGTCTGTTGCTGATAAGCCACATGATACAACACTGAAAAAGATCACATTTTTCTCAGGAAATCTCCCAGCTCTTTCCCCCACTCTCTGCTTCCGTGCATTGGTACCTTTCTGAGCAAATGTTGTATGCCTGGAATAAAGAGTGGTCCACAGCCAAGAGGGGCTTAAAGAGACATGACAACTACATGCAATGTGGTATCTTGGACTGGAATGCTGGAGCAGAAGAAGGAGGTTAGGTAAAAACTAAGGAAATCTGAATAAATATGGACCTCAATTAATAATAATGTATCAATATCAGTTCTTTAATGGTACCAAGTGTATCATATTAATGTAAAATATTAACAATGAGGGAAACTGGGTAGGGCGGTGTATGGAAACTCTGTACGGTCATTGCAACTTCTCTGCAAATCTAAATCTATTCTAAATATTTAATTGTTATTATTTTTTTAATTAAAAAAATCAGGCCTGGCTGCCTGGGTGGTTCAGTCCATTGAGGGTCTCCCTTTGGCTCAGGTCATGATCCCACGATCAGTGGGGCGTCTGCTTCTCCCTCTCCCTCTGCCCTTCCTCCTGCTTGTGTCCTCTCTCACTTTCTCTCTTTCTCAATCATAAATAAATAAAATCTTAAAAAAAAATCAGGCCTGGCCTGATTTAATAGATGCCTACTTGAAGATTGCACATAATAGTAGGGCAAGGTGAGTAGAGTTGGAAATTGAAGGGGTTTATGATGAGTTTATTTGAAGTAAGCTTTGAGTGCTTTGCTCTAAACATTCTTTCTCCGTTGTAGTTGACTCCTATCAACTGTGTGAAATACTATTATTCCCAGTTTACCGATGAAGAAACTAAGCTCCCAGAGGTTACCTGGTTTCCCATCATCCGCCCCAGTTTGCGTTTCATCTGCTCCTGTAGTCTGGGTAATTTCCCAAATTTGCCATGTCCCTTCGTGTGTCAGTGTCTGCCAAGCCCTCAGTCCCTCTTCTTCCCTGCCTGGTCCAGCCTTTTCCATTATTTTAAAACTTCTTCAGGTGGGGCGCCTGGGTGGCTCAGTCAGTTGGACATCTGACTCTTGATTTTGGCTCAGGTCATGAACTCTGGGTTATGCAATCCAGTCTGCTTGTCCCTCTTCGTCTGCTCCTTCCCCCGTCACCCACCTCCCCTTCCAAATAAATAAATAAAATCTTAAAAAAAAAAAAAACCTTCTCAGTTTTCACCTCCTCTGAGAAGTCATCCTTGATGTTCCCATGTAACTCATCATCCCGTACTCTGTGCTCCTCCTGAACCCCACCCCCGTCAATGAATTCTTTCCTTGAAATGATCTGCCCTTGCCTTGGACTGTGAGCAACCTGAGGTCAGGGGCTGTGTGTCTTTCAGCTTCAGATCTGCACTGTGTGGCCCAGTACCTGGCAAACAAAGGCTGGGCCATCTGTAGCTCTTGAATTGAATGAAGCTACTCTGAAAGGATTATTGGTTTGCTCAGGCTGCTATAACAAATGACTACAGATGGGGGGGCCAGGGGGAAGGCTCAAACAATGGAAGTTTATTTTTTCCTAGTTCTGGGGGCTGGAAGCCCAAGAATAAGGGATCAACAGGCTTGGTTTCTTCTGAAACTTCTGTCTCTTGGCCTGAGAATGGTCACCTTTTGCTTGGGTCCTTGCATGGCTTTTTCTCTGTGCATGTTCATGTTCTCATCTTCTCTTCTGATCAAGACACTAGCCATATCAAATTAGGGCCATCCCATGACCTCACTGAATTTCAGTTACCCCTTTGAGGACCCTATCTTCAAATGCAGTTGTATTCTGAGTTACTGAGGGTTAGGATTTCAATGCAGGAACTTGGACGGGACGCACTCAGCCCGTAACTAAACCAGAGCAGGCTGTGGGGTTGGATGGTGGTGGGGAAGGATCTCAGGTGTCCGCTGTTTAAAAGACACAGGTGAAAGGTGGGCAAAGGCCTGAATGTCGCTCATCTGGAATCCAGAGGGCATTGGTGCTCTTCCAGGACAAAGGCTGTGAGAGGGGCTTATATTGGGAAGACCATCTGAGGTCATGAGCTGAAGGAGCTACAGAGCAGGCTTGTTTTTATTTATCACCACTAACAATTGCTTCAGCCAGAAGGGGGATCCTGGAAACCTTCAGTCTGCACTGTGCTTTCTGGCCTTGACCCCATGGCTATCGTGCTCACAGTCTCCTTCTCTCGCTCCCCTTTCTCTCGCACTGTTACTTTTGCCTGGTCCAGCCCACACAGCACGCAACATCTTCAAGGCCTCGCGCTCTGGGGCAGGAGGAGGCCCCGGAATGGAATTTCAGACAAAACTTGCATTAGCAAGCTACCTTCTCAAGGGCAGGGAGATGTCTCAGGCAGCAGCTGCGGCCGCCCAGGGAGAGATGGTCCCGACAAACCACCCAGTCTGAGGAAGGGTCCGAGAGCCTCGATCTCGAGGGTGCAATCATCTAGGACCCTGGGAATGCACAAGGATGTTTGCAGGACCAAGGGCAGCTGGCAGCATTTTGCAACTGCTGGTTTCGTGCCATTAACATTGTTACTAAGGAAGTTAAGTTTTGTTTTATGAGACCATGGTGATTTACGGAGCACGTGCAAAATGCCATCTGGTTGGTGCTTCCTAATCTAGAGTTGCCTCACAGACACCCCCCCCCCCATTTGGTCTGCACACTAAAGGGTGGGACAGATTTGATGGTCCACACCGTCAAACTGAAACTCAGCATAGTTGCTGAGCCTTGGGCAGGGTTGCTCCATTGTTGGGTGACACTTTTGCATCCGGGAGCAAGCCCTTTGGCTGCCAAGGTGGTGCTCTCGGCCTGCATGGGCTTCTTTGATCCCCTCTATAACCTTGACAGGTCATTCTGCTGCTTTTCGTTTCTCAGGTGAAGTTGATGTTTGGGGGTGACGTGGGACTCAGGACCATGAGGGTGGTTGGTGTCAGAGTTGACTTAAAGGGACTCTCCTGACTTCAGATCTCGAGCACTTTTTATTCCATCACACCACCATACCTGAATGGGACCCAGTGGGTCTGGGACCAAGCCCGCCCTCGGGGTAGTTACCATGTGGCTGCTTGAGATGATTGGTGACCAGAAGGAGGGGGAGTGTGCGTGGGAGAGTACACACTGGCCAGGGGACGAGCCCATCCAGCCCCTGACCCAGCTGCCACATCTCTTCAATGAGCTAGGGACTGTGCTGGCAGGAGCTGCTGGGCCCACAGACGTAGGAGATCCTTGCTTTCCCCCAACACCTGCTGCTGGGGTGACCACTCCTGGGAAGAGGCAGAGGTCAATGGAAAATAGAACATGGACTCAGGAGTCAGTCTGGCCCCAGTCCAAATTCTGAGGCTACCACCGATGAGCTGCTTCCCTCCTGGGCATTAGTTAATTGCGCCAAGCCTCAGTTTCCCCTCCTGTAAAATGAAGGCAACGATGACTACTTCTTGGGTCTGCTTTGGGGATGAAAATGGGATCACGTATATATCAATTATCCAGCTCTACACCTGATGTGTCGTTCGTTGAAGCTTAGTAATGGCAACTAACAATATATGACTAGCATGGGCAGGGGGGTGCTTCCCTGATGTACCGTCCTGAGAAAATGTGCTGGTGCCTGTGGCTCAGAATGAGCTCTCGGGTTGATGTGCATGCCTCTCTGTCCATCTGTCCTCCCTCCTTGCTGACCAAGCCCCAGAGGCTGTGCAAGCCCTGGTTATTAGCTGTGGGACCTCGGGCGAGCTACTCACTTCTCCGTCTCCTTTCCCTCATCTGCAAGATGAGAATGATGAAAGTCTTTGCCCCACAGAGTTTTAGGAACCAAATGAGGCCACACCTGTAGAAATTCGGCACAAAACAAGCTTCCAGTATCCATGTGAACCATCATGAGTCTCATTATTATTCGATGTGCTGACTCAGCAGTCTTTCCTGGGGTCAGGCTGAGAGGATCGGGGTGCCTTGTCTCTGTTCGGCTGCGGGGGTGGGATGGGGGTGCTGTCATTGATCGGTGAGGTGTGCTGAAATTGAGGGAGGAGCATGAAATCTCTAAGTCTCCCTTTCTGACGGAGGAGATCCGCAAGACCCTGTTCATCTAAAATGTGGCTATTTCATGGGTCTCCGTTGTCTTCTCTATCAGTGAGGGAGTTGAGCTGGCTGACCTCTGAATTCCTTTTCAGTTCCATCATTGTAGGACCCCAGCGACTCTGCGCTTTGGCTGAGCCAAACATCACCCCAAATGCTCCTCTACAAAAAGTTGGCTGCAGCTGGGAACAGGAAGGAAACCAGCTCCTGCCTGGCTCCTGCCTCTCAGGGTCCTCTGGGAAGCAGCTCCACGACTCAGCAAACAGTTCCTGATTGTCAGAAGGCTCCCTTCCAGCCTGCACACACACGCCTGGAGGGAGCCCTTCCCTGCTCCCTCTGCCCCCCATCCCGTCCACCCCCGGCCTGGGGGACCCAGCCCAGAGGTGAGCAGCAGGTGAGACTCCCTGCAGGGCCTCGAGAATCTGGTGGAATGAGGGAGGGCTGTTGAGTCTACCGGTGTGTCCATGAAACACGGTGCTCAGAACTGTGCAGACCTAAGGAGCCATGGACCTTGACTGCCAAAAGGGCCTGTGAACAGGCTTCCGTCATCTTCCCAGAGGAGAGAAACATGGAAAACGAAGCATGGTCTAGAGAAACAATGAACATCTGCTGAGCTTCCACTCTGTCGGCACGATGTGGTTTCTCAGAATACAAAGAGGGAGAAGACAAGGAGTCTACTGTCTAGGAGACAGACAAGTTGCTTATTTTTTAGAAAAAAATTTTTTTTTATGTTTGTTTCCTCCAGCTCGAATATTTGCTGCAGGAGAGCAGCGATTTCCTGCCTCCTGTTCGCCAGAATATTGTTTGGACCTGGCAGTGAGCCTTGCACGCGGCAGGCATGCAACAGATACCGATGAACTGAATGGAACGATGACAGTATTACAGAGTGAAAGTGAAAGTGTGATCAAGGTTCTGGGGGAGTAATGGAGAAGGTAAAAGCCAGAGAGGTGGCAATTGGACTGGGTTTTGAGGGATTAATAGGAGTTCATCAGGGAGTAAAAGTAACAAGAAAGTTTTTTTTTCTTTTTTTCTTTTCAGCTAGATTTCATGATGAACGTTCATTCTATCGATGATGCTTATGAGACCCTTCAAGTTATGATAGGAGGTAAAGGTGTGAGCCATAGAGAAATTAAAGTAAAGGAGGGAGGGATATTAACAGCATGCCTTCGACATGCCCAGAGCTGTGCTAGACACTTAATGCATGATATCTTACTTATTCCTTCTAGCCCTCCCATGAGATAGGCATTTGACGAATGGGAGTGCGAGCTCAGAGGCCTTTAGTAATTTGCACTGGGTCTTGGAGCTCACTAGGGCTGGAGGCTGGATTAGAGCCACAGCTTTGCACCTCCAAAACTCTTGTTCTTTCCTGGGGAGCCTGGCCTCCTTCGAGGCAGAGAATCTGGTCATCTTAACCATGGAGTGAATATATTAAATGCCCCACCAGAATCAGAGCTTTGTCTTAAAACTCTAGGGCCCCAAGTCCAGATCTGGAAAATAAACTCTAAAAATTTTTCATTGAAAATAAATGTTTTGTGAGCCTGTTGCCTTTCTATTCTGATTTCTTCCGGTCTGCTCCTCCCCCCGCACTGTTCTCCCACCAGCACAAGGGCTCAGAAACACTCAGAATCTCCAAAAGGAGGCTGGAGAAGCTATATCCATCAAGACCTTGAAAGGCCCCAGAGCAGGTTTGAGGGGCAGGAGAGAGGGTCAGGGGGAGCCTAGTTGTTCCAGAAGGCAATCACAGCCTGGAGGTCCCTAGCCCCATTTCCCTGGAGGGGAGGGCCCAAAGTATGGGGGTGGAAAGGGAGAGAGGAGTAGAGAAGGAGGGAAGATAAGCCAGTGGTCATTTGTCTTTTTAATTGGCTCAAATGCTGGAAGGGGAGCTGTGTTGTTATCCGGGCTCTGAGGCTGGACTGGGTCCAAGCGCCAGGCTTCGGGCCGGCGCAGTGGGAAGCTGCAGAGGGAGGCCCTGGTCTGCCCTTCACCCGGGAGGGGCCCCTCGGGGAGAAAGACTCAGGAGACAGGGTGGGAGGCAGCAACACGTGGTCAGAGGCGGCTTTTGCTTCTCTGGCATTTCAGAAATTTAAAACAGTAATTCAGGGACTGAAATAGACATATTTTAAAGAATCCATGGTATCTAAAGGCCCCTCCTACTTCATTCCTCTGCCTGTGGATGGAGCCTGTCCACTAGCTTGGTCTGGAGGTGTCTCTGGGGAGAGAGAGTTGGGGAGCAGTTTGGAACTTAAGAGTTTTCTGTTCCTAAAACTCCGACACAAAGTACCCAGGATAACAACAGTCCTCTCTCACTTTTGCCAGCTGACTTACACCTGCCATGCCCTGTTACTTTTCTTACCCCATCTGCGTCTCTGCCACAATCTGGTGAGAAAGGCGAGACAGGTATAGCTGTCCTGTTTCCCATGTCATGGTTGAGGGGACTAGAGCTCTGAGTGGCTAGGTGACATAGGCAAGGACACCCAGCATTGCAGCTGGGACTCAAATATAGGTTCTTCTAATTCTGCACCTGTGAGCTGGCTCTTCAAGGCTGTCCACCCCCCAGAGGAGGTACATGCTGGATGCCTATTGTGGTGTGATGGTCCCTAACGGTGGTGGTACAGCTTCTAGGGACAGATGGCTCAGTTCAAGTTTCCACTCAGAGCACATCTCAGCCTGCCAGGCATTGTGGCAGAAGGAAGGATGTCCCCGATGTAGGGAGGGAGGGGTTCCCAGGGGCATGATGGGTCTAGAGAGTGAGGCACATGGGCAGGGAGGGGACGGGGGAGATGATGGGGTGCTAGTTGGTATCAGGGTATTCAGAGAGCCAAGAAAGCAGATTGAGCTGGGTCTGAGTGGGTGTTTGTGTGCAAGGGCCCTCAGGAAGGTGAAGACTGCCTGTTGGACTGGGTCCTTCGAGGTCTTCCTTCAAGGAGACTTTATCCCATCTCTGGCTAAAGCATAGATCCATTGTCTCAGTACATTTAACCCCAAAGCACCCAATTCAAATCTCTGAATCCAAAGGAGAGAAGACCCTTTTACTTTCACAAGTGCTCCTGCCCCCTCGTCTGGTGAGCCAGCAGCTTCTGGCCAACTGGGAGTCCCTATACCTTCACGCTCCGGGCCCGGGCTTGGCTGGTCCGCTATCACCCGGATGAAACTCCTCCTGACTTCTGTTCCCCTACTGGTCAGCTGGCTTCCTGCTCCTGCACTTTGTCTTCCAGGGCACTGGGCCCAGGGAAAGGGGGTGGGGGGCAGAGCTCATCTCAAGATGGGGGAGAGTATGGCCCAAGGGAGTGGCCTGGCCCAAGAGAGGGGGCATGGATGTCTTCTGCTCCCGAGCTTCCGGAGGATGGGAGAAGAGGGAGTGAGAAGTGGAAGAAGGCGGCAGGTGGTGGGATGGTGTGCCTCGGCCTCCTGCCCACACTGCTCCTGCAGGGGCTGGCGAGTTAGGCAAGGACGGGATAAGGGCCTTGGCTCTGCCTCTTGTGTTGCCGCGGGAGGGACCGCCTCTCAGGGTGACGGACGAGGGAGCCAGCGTGGGGAAGGCACGTCAGAGAAAAACCTTTGCTGGCAGGAACGCTTAGCTGTGGAGAGGCTCTGGGTTAGTCCCGTGTGCTCTGGAAGGGACCCGGATGAGGGGGCTAGCTGAGAGCCCCAGGGGGTGGGTGACCCTCCGTGGAGGTGGCCCGGCTGAGGGAGCCAGACTCGCAGCCAGGACAAAGGTGGGGCCCCATCCACCCTGACCAGGCCCAGGAATGGAACGTTGGCTCGTCAGCCCCCACTCAGCTCTCCAATCCAAGGCGGGACCTGACCGGGGCAGACCCATGTGGAGACAGAGAGCCTACAGGACTCCAGACCCCACTGCAGGTTTCAAGGGCCCAGTACTCTCTCCTGGACACGACGTGCAAGGCACCTCCCTGTCCCCCCACCCCTCACCCCAACTCCTCCTCTCTCTACCTGATCTTTCTAGGAGCTGCCCTGTGTGTGGACTTCGGCTGCTTCTGTGCCCTCAGGCTTCTGCTGGGTTTGGGTTATGAGGGAAAGTTGCCCTGTCAGACAAAGTGGTTTCAGAGTTCAATACCAGGGCAAGGACGAGATATGTGCTGAGCGGATGGCATTTCTGTCCTGTCTTATTTACCCTCAGATCCAGGCCTTTGCTCCCTTGGAACAGGCCCATTGCATTCCGTATCCTCTGGATCTCTCTGGTTCCTGGGCTTCAGGAACACAGCCTGCTCCTCATGCCCCAGACCGAGGGTGGTGTCTTCCTGCGCTGCTTACTCTGGGGCCCTCCCTGCCCTTTGTTAGGCTGGGAGCAATTGCATCACCTAATTAACCACTCCTCAGTTTTAAACCCCACTAAAGCCTCAGAACAGATTTCTTCTTCCCCTGGTTCCCCTTCGCCTTGGATCCTGACTGGTGCATCCCCTGTGGGCAGTCAATGCGGATCCCAGTTTACAAATGACTTTAAGTGAAACTGAGGCGTTGAGTGACTTGATCAAGGTCACACAATCAGCTGTGGACACGTTGGGATGTGGACCTGGATCTGGGGAGTCTGCAGCTCAAGTCCTTGTCCTCACAGTGGCCGGCAACGGGGCCACCAACCCCCGGCCCCGCCCCTGCTCACGCTCCCGTGGTTTATAAAGCCCTTTTACAGAGGCTGTTCCCCTTGATCATCATGGTCTCTTTACAGGAGGGAATGGAGGGGGGATTAGTAGTGTCACACTCCACTGAGGACAAGGTAGAGGCTTAGACACGCAGGATGACTTGCCCTAGACGAGCGACCATAGGGAAGAATTCAAACTCTGCTTCCTGTTTGTGAGCGGAGAGAAGCCCCCACATGCCTCCACTCCGCCTCCTGAATGCAGTCCCCGCCCACCTCTGATCTCCAAATAAGCCCAACTTTTAAAAGATATTGTGGTAAAACATACACAAAATAAACTTGACATTTTGTCTCTTCCCGAGTGTCCAATTCCGTGGCAGTGAGAACATTCACAGTGTTGGATACCAGACCCCACGTCGGTGTCCAGACTGAGCCCATCTTCCCGAACTGAAACTCGGCCCCCATTAAACACTCATTCTCCTGGCTGCCTCCCCCAGCCCTTGGCAACCCTGTCCCACCTTCTGTCTCTCTGAGTTTGATTAGGAGGAGGAAATCTTGTAGTATTTGTTCTTTTGTGCCTGGCTTCTTTTATTTTGCCAAGGTCCTCAAAGTTCATCCATGTTGTAGCACGGGTGAGACTGTCCTTCTTTTGGAAGGCTGAATAATATTCTGTCATAAGGCTAGAGCACAGTTTGTTTCTCCATTCACCTAGTCATGGTAGCCTGACTTGTTTTCGCTTTGCCAGAGGTCACCTCCTCTAGAACCCCGCACTCTACACAGTTGCTGAATACGTTCGGGACTGGAGGATGAGAACTGCCCAGAAAGTTGCACTCCAGAAGCTGGCCCTCACCCATCCAGCATCCCCAGATGGCCTAAAATGGGACAGACAGCAAAGGTCTACCTGTTGCTCAAAGCTTCTGCCAAACTCGGGCGTGGAATATTGTATCCCTGTCGCTTAACATCATTGTTGGAAGTAACGGAACAAGTCAAACAGATAGAATGGCCTTTTCTGCCAAGAAGGAAATGTCTGTCTCGAGTCCAAGTCAGATACTCTACTGGGTCGGAAGCTGCTGGAGGGTGGGGCTGGGCCTCTTGCCCCCACATGGGTCCCCAGCTCAGCCCTCAGAACCTGAGGGAATGAGAAGACTGGGCTTGCCTCTCCTGCTTGCTCCTGGTGGCTCCTTTCCCATTTCTGGGAAAATGATAAAACCGGCTTGTTCTTTAGCAGGCGTCCATAATTCAGTATCACAGACTCCCTCCATCCAATCCTGAATGAAGCAGCAAGGGTTGGGGCCCGAGAATGAAGCACTAACATAGGAAAGAAGAGAAAAAAGGCAGAGCAACGAAAGAAAAAGGGGGTAAGAACAGGGGCTAAAAGCATCTGGAACTGTGAGATGCTTTCTGAAATTTAAGAGGATTGGTCTAGATACTTAAGAAATTTTTGTTTGTTCTTATAAAATAAATTTAAGAAATCACTTTGGCTTTAGATGACACATGATCAACCCCCTTCTTATGTTGAGCCTCCTGAACTTCCTTCTCCCATGCCAGAGCAAATCAAAGAAAACAAAACCTGTAGTCCGGGGGACGGCGGGGGGGGGGGTCTGGGGGGGTCTGGGGGTGCTGGGAGAGTGGGGCTCCGCAGTGAGTGGTGAGTCTATCCACTACGTGGAGTATTGTGCAGTCTTCCAGCAGGTGGCAGTATTGAGTCTGGGAGAAAGATGCCATTTTCTAACTTCTGTAAATACCCTGGGTGGGTTGGTCAGTAGCCTAGGGTTGGGTGAAGGGCAGCACTTAGACTTTACCTGATTTTACTTTGCCATTTGACAGACGTAACTTTTCAGTGAGTTAGGTGGAGGTAGATGACACTCTTTCTTCTCAGCACTAGAGATAAGGAGGAAGACCAAGGCGTAGATGGTAAGGGAAAACAAATTTTGGCCCAACACAGGAAGAGCTTTATAATAATCAAAGGTGCCAGTGATTTGTAGTAGGGAGGTACTCATCACCAGAAGTACTTGAGCTTAGGCAGATGGTTCTTAGTGATACTGCAGAAGATCCTCAAACCTTAGATGAGGTTGGGTCAGATGGTCCTTCAGGATCCTTCCAAACCAGAAAGCCCACAGTTATTTCCCTAAGAGGAAAATGATGGCAAAGTCCTGAGTTTATTGATGCCTCATTGACTCACTGTCCCTAGAACATATAGGCACATATGATAAATAGGTCAGTAGATCCAGTAGCCTTATGCAACAAATAAGGGTCAGAGAATTGGGATCAGAGCTGTTGCTTGCTCAGCTGAGCAACTTGTGAGGCCCCCCAGTCACCTGGCTGATGGTTAATGAAGCCCCTTCCCACCTCCCTGCTGCTTATCTCCTCCCCGTCTCTCTGCTGTTTCGTTACCCTTTCTCTGTTGTCATCTTGAAACTGGGTGTGCATTCAAAGAAACCCCACCCCCAAACACTGGCCAGCAGCACCCACCAGACAGAGGATGATCAGGGCAACAGTCCCCCAAACTCTCTTTTGCTGTTCCTTTCTCTCTCAGGAGATGGGGCAAAGCAGGAGTGACACTGAGGCTTCGTAACAGTCTGGAGAGCTGGCCTGAATCCAGCCAAGGACTCCAAGTGTCCTAAAAATACCAGTCCCCAGCCCCATGTCCTCTCCCAGCCCCCACGTCCAGAAATGCTGACAGTAACCATATGCCACCACCGAGTCAGTCAAAGCAACCTTGGCAAATGTCAGCCACAGTTCTCTGTAATCTTCAGGGAGGTAAGGCGGTGCCAGAAGTGATTGGTTTCTTTATCCACGTCACCCAGATATAAACAATATCGGGGAATCATGACAGGGAGATCCTTCTAGGCCAGTCTCCCTACACCATTTCTCCCTGAGTGAAGTTACCCTCTAGCTCCGGGCCCTAATGGCCCCTGGGGATTGCAGCTTATTACTCTTATCTGCTGGAGGCAAAAGCACCTCAGTGAAAGACATTTTCGGTGCCCTGTTCTGGATGTCTCGGTAATCCTCTCATTTATGTATGTAGACAAGGAGATCAAAGCCCCCTGGGGATGCATAAAACATGTCAGGGCTGGGAGCCGTACATCCATTAAAGCTGACAAATGCCTTGTCCAGTTGATGGGGAGCCAGATGTTTGCTCTGCGGGACAGGAGTGCCACAAGGAGCGAGGCAGGTGACTGCAGCATGCAGGGGTGGGACAGGGACCCAGAGACACAGGGGCTAAGAAGAGGACTGGAGCCAGGCCACGCCAGGGCGTGCGTGGGGCGGGGGGCAGCCTCCCCCAACCTCCACGGGAGTCCCTGGTCTTCGAGGCAACCTTAGGAAAAGTGCTGCGCAAAAGAGCCCAGAGACCCTTTACGTGGACCTTCCAGAATCAACAGGCATGGAATAGGGATGGGGAATCCTGAAACAAGAGAAGGTAGAGAAAATAAATAAGGAAGAAAGACAAGAAGAAGAAGAAAAAAAAAAACCCAATCTTAATGTCATTGCTATTCTCTTTCACAAATCACAAGAGCGTGGGGTTCGTTCGTGGTCCTGTGTGTCCCTGTGGTAGCTGCTGTCATGTATCCTGGTTTTTCTGCTCCAGGGCAAGAGTGTGGTCTCTGCAGCCCCACTGAGGAGAAGAGCCTTCCAAGAGTTTCCGCACAAGTGAAATTTGTCAGTTTGTTTTGGCTCTCTGGGAGGTCACTCTGCAAAGGCAAGAGCAGAGTGTCCCTGTGGGGGCTGGTGGCTCTTCTGTCCTTTGAAAGAACACAGGCTACTGTTCAGCCCCATATAAGGAGAGGTCTTAGGCAGGCATGTGTGTGCACGTGCATACACGGATACATACATGTATGTGTGTGTGTGCGTGTGCATGTGAGAGAGAGGCAGACAAGGCAGGGACAGACAGGCAGACACTGGCATCCAGGAGCCATAGCTGCTCCTACTCTCCCAGGACCAGGAGCACAGAAGACATCATTCATAGGTTTAGGAACCAGCAGTTGGAACTGTGGAGCTCTTCTGGTGCCTGCAAATATCATTCTGGCTTCATAACTCGTGTGCATTCTAGGGGAGCCTCCTAGTAACAGTTCAGTCTCTTTTGGCTAGCCAGACCTGGCTTCATGCTGCAAGTCTCACGTGGAAGTCCTACCTGTGGACCTGTCAGGGACGCCTTGCCTTTAGTTTGGCAGGTGCTCTGCCCATGATGTGAAGAGCACAGTCACTAGGAGTCATGGGTTTTCAAAATGCTCTGGCTTTGTCCTTGGTCCCTGGCTCCCTCTGTTTCATATAGGTATCCTTAGTATTTCTAGAAAGACAAATGCCATCAGTGAGTTCTCTGTCGTCTTCATGCAAAGCAGGCAGGATCTGCTGTCCCCAGTGTACTTACATCTGTGCCCATAGACCTTGTCTTAATCTTGAAGCTAAGGAACTAATGGCACAGGTAGCTGCTGCTTATGGATGGCTTCATCTGGAAATTGTAACACATTTCCCTGGAAAAACCCAGTAATACTTCCAATCCTCCCAAACCCCTGGATCTGTTAAACCCAGTGCCTCAAATGCCATGGTTTTGTAATGAAAAGTAAATGCTATTGCAAACCCATAATTTAAAGGAACAAAATGAAAAATTTGATAAAGAAGTCTGTTTCCTGCTGGGTCCTAAGGAGACATAGATTTAATCAGAAGTGGAGAGGTAGGTGGAGACCAATTAGTGCTCACCTGTGAAGATGGATGATATCGTTCTGTCTTATAAAATTATCCTTAATTCAAACCTCATACATTTTCCTTCCACTAATACAGACCCTTTGCTATCTTTTCCCAACTATGATTGGGATCATTTAAGAAAATGTCCTTCTGTCCCAAAGCAAAACGCAGAAAAAGAACAAGAGAAAATAAGATCAGAAACGGGGGAGGGAGATTTCCTCTGAGATAGCTTGGCAAGGGCTCAGGCGGAGATGCAGGGTTAAGAGAGGACAGAGGACGTAAACATGAGCAAGTGTCTGATCTGGAGTGAGCTAAGCTTTGGGTGGAGACTCAAAGAATGTTGCAAAGGGATGAGGGCACAGTGTTCATGCTTTCTTCAAAAGAGAAATAGGATAGGTGCCTGGGTGGCTTAGTCAGTTAAGCGTCTGCCTTTGGCTCAGGTCCTGATCCCAGGGTTCTGGGATCAAGTCCCAGATCAGGCTCTTTCTTCCTCTGCCCGCTGCTCCCCCTGTTTGTGTTCTCTTTCTTTGACAAATCAGTAAATAATTAAGAGAGAGAGAGAGAGAGAGAGAGAGAGAGAAAGAAAGAGCCGGTCTCCCAGTTTTTACTGTCAGCCACCAGATGGCAGCATAGACCAGAACAGTTTTGTTGCTTTCTTCCCAACCTGTGGAGGCTAAGGTGCCGCTCAGATCAGGACCTGCCTGATCTCCAGCATTCGTGAAGTTCCTCCACCTCTCAGCGAAGGCCGCTTAATCACCCCCTGAACCCCAAGCTTCAAAGTCCATCTTGATCTTAGTTACCAGAGTTTTAAGGAGCTCCGGTTTTCATGTTTACCCACTGATCTTATTACAGTATCACCAAAGCTTTTAATTTTTATCCTTGACACCAAGTTCTCACTTGTTCCCCAGTTTCCACTACCCTCTTTTACCTCCTCACCACTACTTCCTCTTTTTAAAAAAGCTTCCCTAGATTATTGTTGTATCTCCATGTCATCTCTCCTTCCTAGGAGAGGAACTTTCTGACGGTCACTCACTGCCTATGTAGGGAATGGTATCCATCGTGGGACTGTTGACTTCTCTGATAAAAATTGCTTGCCTGGATGCTGCCTTTGCCTGAAATGGTAGGTCTTGTCTCAAGTCCCTCCCATCCCCTATGCAGGATCGTCTCTTCAGCATCTGCTCTTCCCGATCTGCCTCCATGCAGACAAACATCTTGTGCTGTCAAGATCATGAGGCATGACAATTGCACGCTTAGAACCTCACTGCTGCTACATTACCTTTGGGGTGGAGCCCATGTTTCTTAAGATGGTGGATGCTATGATCTTTCCCCATCTTCTCCTCCAGCCATCCCTCTCCCCATTCCTTTGTGCACACCCTTTTCTCTAGTCATACAGAAACTCTTTTCTGTCTCCTGGGTAGGTTCTTTTTGCTTGTGTTTCCAAGTACCTCAAAAGCATTTCCTTCTTTCTAGAACATTCTTCTCCCCGTATAAGCCTGGCTGGTTCCCTACAGGAAGCCTTCCCTAATTGCCTACCTGGGGTAGGTGTGTCTCCTGCACCTTATGTTTTCTCTATTCCAACTCCTATTGAGTTGTTTCGTGAAATTACACAGCCCTTGCTAAGCCAGTAGCCCATAGCATGCAGCATGAGTTTCTGGTGGATGGGGACTGCTCTCCTGTGTTTCTGCATTCCTGGTGTCGGGACAGCAGAGTCCATCTTTGTGAATGGACATCAGCTGTTTAAGGAATCATGGGGGAGGTCAAGGGTATTTGAATGACATACTTAAACATTTTCCTAAATATATTCCAAGAAATTCTATTTCCATAGAATGATAGATAATGATGGACAGAGGCTTTTGTAGAAAATTAGTTTGGAGAAATGTTATATGGCAAAGTGAAACAGACTTCTTTATTAAAGTATTTTTTACATTTTTTAATATGCTAATATGTATTACTCTCTCAAGAAGTCTCTGATTCTATAGGGCTGTAGAGCACATCATTTGGGAATATCTGATATAATTCCTGTATCAATTCTCATACGAAATATACTAACTGGAAGACAGCAGTATGATTACTTTTGTGGGAATAAATTACCTGCCCATAGTGATATACATTCTGCTTATACGTTTAATTAACCATGTACCTACTACACATACTGTCTTCTTATAATGCCAGTTACTCATAATCTTTAAGATCTATGGAAAACTGATTAATCTTCAAATAAGGCAACAGAATACTAGGAGATCAGGCCATTTCAGCATTTGCTTATAGTTTCGACCAAACTATTCCCTCACTCAGGAACCCTCTTCCTTCTGGTTGCCAGAAAGAATTCATTTACTTAATTTGTGAGTTTTGACTATTTGTTCATATTTTACCATGGTGTCCTTTTGCTGCACAATTATTTCTCTGGGTCTCCAATGAGACTTAGTGGTCACTAACTGTCCTCCCTTTTTGACTCCTGGAAACACACGCTCATCAGAGAGAGGTTCCAAAATGGCAGCTCACACCACCCGGGCTCTTCAGAGCCATGTTCATTTGGCCTCACAGACTCTGAGAATTCCACGACTTGGAAAGGGGACTTCCTGAGGCCACACAATCCATCTCCAGCCTCAGGGAAGACCTCATCAATCCTCAGAATATTTTGTCTGGACTGACAGGACTTAAAAGGTGGCCGAGTCCTATTCTTACCCACTCTCTATCCTGAGCCGAGCGTGGCTCCCCCCACCTGCTTCTCCCAGTTGCCTCTCACATCTCTCAGGGGAAAAGAATGGGCTGGGTGGGTGTGGGAGGTTTAAATCAGAGCAGACTAAAGTGTGGAAGACTACCCCATCAATCAAAGAGCATTTAAAACGTAACCCTGGGGATTAGCGAGACCTCTTCCTTGGAGGCCTCTAAGAACACAGACACTGATTGTCTGAAACATATCTTACTACAGGAAGGAGCATGAACAAATGGCTTCTGATGGTCCCTTCCACATGGGTCATCAAGACCAAGGCAGCTAATCTCTGTTCTCTGATGAGGATGGGGAAGAGAAGTTGGTGGGAGGAGTGGGAGGTAGGAAAAAGGGCATATGGGGTTCCCACTGTGTCATTCATTCATTCATTTATACATTCATTCACTCATTCACTATTTTCTGAGGACCTGCCATGTGCCCAGCACTGCTTAAGGCCCAGTGAGCGAAGTGGCTGACTCACTCCAGACCTCTGGAAAGCTGTTCCAAATTCTGAAACAGAGATAACAGGTCCAACAAAAATTTTTAGGGCTACTACTTACCAACTTAGGTGCCAACTTTAAATTTTCTTTAGTTTTTTTATTGTGGCAAAATATATATAACATAAAACTTGCCCTTTTAACCATTGTTAAGTGCACAGTTCGGTGACATTGACATTGCTACGTAACCTTCACCACCAGCCATGTCCAGAGCTCTTCACCATCCCAAAGTGAAACTCTGTCCCCATTAAATAATAACTCCCCATCCACCCCCCTCCGCAGCCCTAGAAACCACAGTGTACTTCCTGTCTCTATGAATTGACTACTACAGCTGTAATGATACATTATTTGTCCTTTTGTGATTTGCTTCTTTCACTTAGCATAATGTTAGGATTCATGCATCAAAGGTTCAGCCCTATTCCAGCAGAACTGAGAGGCAGGAAATAGGAGGCAAGAGACCCCAAGGCAGATTCTGAACTCCTCTGAAGTGGGTCTTGCAAGTTCTGGGGAAGAGGTAGTCTAATGAAGGAAACAGGAAGTAGGACATGAAATTACCTTGACGCTCACTGTCTCCCCTCAAGGTGGGTGAGGCCAAATGAGCACAATATAGAACAGGAGCCCATGGGCAGGTGCAAGTCCACCCCTAGAGACCACCGAATTTCAGGTCTCACCTGGCTCCAACATTCTCACACAATGCAGTCTGCAAACCTGCTAGGCTAGCTGTTGTGAGCCTGGGAAACTCAGTCCTGATTATCAGATGGGGATTTTCCAGACCTCTCATTTTCCCATCCTAGAGTCTCTTTGCCTCTTCTTTGTTGCTTACTTTAAGACACATACAGAGGAAAAGAAATGAGAGGAAATGCAAACCGTTTCACGGAGATTCTTACAAACGGTTCTGACCAAGGTGAAGAGATTGAAATCAAGGAGACTGAATTAAGTATCTGAAGTTGTTGATTTCTTAATCCATCACTCGGCAATTATTTCCTGACTCTCCACGCTCTCAAAAGGAGGACTCTGGGTCAAAGAGCCTGGGATCCTGGGTCTGGTACAGGGGAAGTTCTGAGGCAGGGAGCAAGGCCAAGGCAGTATGAAGAAGTCCGGGGAAGTAGGCTAGGTGATGGGGAGAGAGGAGAAGACAAAGTTGGAGAAAGTCCTCGAGCCACTGGGCTCCAGAACAAACATGGTGGAGGGAAACAGGCGTAAAGAGCTTCAGATGTATTCATTTAACAAGTATTTGCTGAGAACTTACAATATGCCAAGCCCTGTTCTAGGCCAGGGAGCAAAACCAGCTGCTCTCACGGAGCTTCCATCCATGTAGTTTGCAAATGTTTAGAAAATGTGTGATGATTTCTAGAAGCCAAGATGGGTTCCCTCCGACCTGATGGGTCAGAATCTTTCCTTTCCCCCCTCCTTCTCTTTCTTCTCTTTCATGTATGAATTAAATGTAAACTAATTAATTGTTGGGTTGTTAAGTAGGTAGAGAAGACATTGATTTCTTCCTTGACATCATTGATTTCATGTGGGAATGGGAGGGAGAGGCCAGGAATCGAGAAGACACTGGCCTTGGGGTAGGATGCTCAGTGGGAAGTAGGGGTTGAACCTCTTTGTCACCACCATGACATTGATCTGGGTCGCCTAGGGCCTGGCTGATGCCAGAGCTCAGAAGTCAACAGGATCGTTCAGAGGAAAACTGAAGCAGCCTTACCTTGAAAGACTGCTCCATGTTGGTGGTTTACAATAAACAAGGCAGGGTTACACAGGGGTACAAAAAAAAACAAAAAGAATGGCTCAAAATTTTTAGAATTACAAGAAGCTGGAAGATGTGCATGGAGTGGAGGCTTAATTCACAGGATGAAGGAGATGGGAAGAGTATCTAGAAGAATGGTAAACAGAGGACAAGAATTCTGATGTCAGAAAGACCCACATTATGGTCCAATCTCAGCTGGTTGATTATTGGTCTAATGAGTCCTCAGTTGTCTCGTCTATGAAATGGGGATAGGAACATTCCCCACTGCAGAAGGGCAGCATTAGGTAATAGGACCAAGCTTCAAGGGTGTAGTAACCACTCAGGAAGTAGCAGGCACCATCATTTTCATGGTCACGGTTATAATTAAGTCATCTCCCCCGGTAGGCCGGGTCGTGTGTGACTGTCATATGACGTCATATAACACCTAGCATGCGCTGCACACAGGGAGCCTGGAAAAGGAAGTCAGGGCGTCTGCCTCGTGTGGATGTTGGAAAGAGGGTTACGAAGCCAAGCACGTGCGGGCTTGAGCATGCAGGATATGGGCCCCGCACGTCAGCTACTAGCACTGAAGGAGGAGCCGGAGGGATGGAGCCTGCCTTCAGCCCCAGGGCTGCACGGGCCCCCATCTGTGGACTTCCCACCTCACCCTTTCTGTGGACCAGGAAAGGGAGGCGGCCCGAAGGTCAGGCTGGGGTGAGTCCCAGCCCAAGCTACTTTGGGGAGACGCTTGGCTACTTGAACTTCTAAATGCAAATAACTAGTAGGAACCTTAAATTTGTGAAGCTTTTTCTTGTCCCTCACCTCATTTTTATGAGATTGGTGGTGCGGACATTGTCACTGTGCTCCACATGGAGACCAGGACATTGAGGCGTAGAGGCTGAGGGCCTGCTTCAAAGTGCACACGACTCAGAATTACAGATGTGACTAGCCTTTATAAAGTAGGAAAGTATGCCTGGGCCACTCGGCCACTCCAGCTCTGCAGGGACCTCTCAACTCCAAAGTTTTGTAATTCCATCATTTTCTCTTCACTGAGAGATGTCACAGACCAGGCTGCCTCCGTGGCCCAATGCAGGCACCCTAACATCTTGGGAAAGGATGTTTAGAGAGGGCAGAATCCCTCGCAGGATGATATTGACTGGTACTGACTGCTTCTCTGTGCTGGACACCACACAATCCAGTGCTCACCGTCCTTCCAGGCTAGGTACAGAAGGTGTATTATTCCCTATGTGCAGAGGAGGACCCTGACGGTCACAGTGGTCCCGAAGAACTCAAAGGAGTATATTAGAGGCGCAGTATTTTGGGGAAGGAGTCCTCGGAGAACATCCCTTAGCCCACCTTGGACACACCTGGGGGACACTGGGTCCTTGGCACAGGCTCTTCTATGACGGGATGTTACCATTCTCCGCCCGGCCCTCCTCCCCCAGGGACCGAGGCTTCCAGCAGAGGGCGACGTGCTTCCTGGCTCATCCAGATTTGCTGCGGTTGCTGCCGGTCCATCTCAGTGTTTACACCGCTGTCTCTGAGATGAGAGCCTCAAGCCTCCCGCACAGTCCCTCAGCAGCAGGGAGCGGGGAGAGATGGAAGATGCCTGCCCAGCTGCTGGCCCCAGGCTGACCCTCATGACCCCAGAGTTATCAACAGGGAGAAACTGCCACGGTGGGCCCAGGACCACCAACGATGAGGCCAAGACAAGGCGGCGATGGAGCAAAGGGGGAAGATAGGGGAGGATCACTCAGGCCCATGGACCCAGGCCTGGCTTCACATGAGCACTTTCTAAATGCCCACTGCCTTAAGGCACGCTACCCCAGACACTGGCAACCATCTACTGAGTGCTTGGCAAACATTTCTCCACTTACCCTCTCAACGGCCCTCAACAGTTGGTTGCCTTTATTAGCCAGATTCTGCAGCTGAGGGAACAGGCATGCGCATGCAGCAGAGCGATGGGGAACGCTTGCGTGGGGTCACGCCTGGGAAGTGACAGTGCTAGGATTTTAATCCCAGTGTGTTGGCCTTTACAGTGCTCACCTCACTCTCCTGCCCTGGACTGAAGCCCACACCAATTCCCACCAAGACTTGATTTGTATCAAAGTCTGGGGTCAGGAATCCTTGTGGGACACAAGGACCTCAGAGCGAGAGGGGAGGTAAAGATGGAGGGTTTTCAGTGTTGGTGAGTAGACTGCCCACCAGGGGTCCCACTCCAGCCCCACTCCCCAGGGAATCTCACCATCAACACACACCATGTTAGCATTATGGTTCTTCCAGCCACAGAGACTTGCCTGTGGTTCCCTAAGACTGTGCTTTTCCTCCTCTGGGTGATGGCAGGAATTGGGGTTGTAATATCTCTTGAGTCTCAACCTTCATCTTAATAAGACTGATCATAGTTGTGATTAAACTCAAGGGACAAGTCATAGAATCCTTGAGCTGGACAGAGGTCTTTCTTTCTCACCGTTGTTTCCACCGTTTTTTTTTTTTTTTTTTTTGGTTGTTGTTGTTGTTTGTTTGTTTGATTATATTTTAAGACTTTTCCAAATACTATTAGGTTGAGACCCATGAAATTGCTAATATTCGATTACTTTGAATATTAAATGGCAATTTCAAATAGTCCAACCTAAAATTTGAGAAGGTCACGCTGACCCAAAAGAATTTGCTGGGAGGTCCTTGACTGGAGTTCCGAAATCATATTTTCCTCTGAGTCCTTGCTCACCCACTGCCTCTGTGTTCGAGTCACAGTGTTCTCTGGAGCCAATTGTGTTGTGAGCAGCTGGGGGGCGGTCCCACAAAGGGGACTGGACAGGAAGTCTAAAACCATGCTGGACAAGTCACCCAACATTCCTGAACCTCAGTTTCTTCATCTGTGCCTTCTCACAGGGTTTCTAAAGGAGGAAACACAATGATACATGGGAAGTTTCTGGCTCCATGCCACGCACCCAGTTGTTAAGGGTGTGTTGGGTGAATCTGAGTCACCAAGAATAATGTTCAGCTTAGAAGACGCATACCCCAGAATGGACATTTTGGCGTCAATCTCCCCCACTCCCATTCCACTGCCGGAGGCCCTTTGTAGGTGCCTGAAACCATTGCTGGCTGCTGCCTCTGTCCACTCTAGCCTCTCTCCAACCATCTTTCCTTGCTTCATCTATTGCAGCAGCCCCCCTGGATGTTGTCTTACCAGAGACCTCACGAACATATCTGACCTGCTGGTGGGGACTCCTGGGTGAGGAGGCTGATGCCCTCTAAGACACACCTCCAGGATCCACCCATCCTTCCTTAGCCACCCCCAAAACATCCTCACACCATGACACCCCCACCTCCAATACACCGATTCTTCCATGAAACTCCAGTCCTCAAATCCCACGATGCCCAAGACATACCTGCCACTCTTTGACCTTCTTTCTGCACCCTGGGACAGGGTGCAGCACTTTCAGCCTCCCTGGGAAATGATCCTGGAAGAATGGCACACAGTCACCAAAGGCCTCTGGGAGAATGAAGGAGGTGGTGATATTTCCCCAATCAGTTCCTTTAAGTCTTGATCATCATCCTCAAGAGCTAGGGGATGCTGGATGAGGGCTTTCTCCAGGCCAGTCCTGTGCTCAGCATTCCCAGTAACCTCAAGAGGTGGGGCTGCTACAAATTGCCCAAGAGAAAACTGAGACACAGAGAATCTAGGTAATTTGCCAGCAATTGCTTGGGGGTTGGGCCCAGGCAGAAGAGATTAGGGGAACTCCATGCCTTTCCTGCTCTGATGGCATAAGGGTCCCTTCTGTGCTGAGGCCTCTAACAACTTTCTGCATGCCCAAATGGCGTCTCAACTTGGGAGAGAGCTGTGGTTTCACAAGTAGGGATGGGCCTAGAACAGGTAACCAGTTTCTGAAAATCCAGCTATCTTCTCCAAAGACCAGAAATTGCTGCTCCCTAAACTCACGAAGGGATTCTGTCCAGAATTTTCTAAAACTTTCCCAAAGCTCCCCAGATCCTAGACTCCCGCACACTTCCCTGAGATCCCACACAACGGGGTCCTTCTCCCATCCCATTGTACTAACCCTTTCCAGTGAAGGGAAGGTGAGCCTGACTCACAGAAGCACTGTGGTGGAAAGGTGAAGAGTTTGAAAGTAAGATTATCCTGATACGTTCAGGGATATAAAGTTACTTGAGGTGGGCAGGCTGATGGAGTTGCCAGGGAATTGCTTTCAGAGTAGAAGATCTGTGGTGAATGTGTTTGGTAGGTTTCCAGAGGTTCTTGGAAGCCTTATGCAAGTTGTTTCCTCAACTCGGAAGTATTTCCTCCGCAGTCTCACTTACTCTGGTTTGGCCAATCCTATTTTCTCATAGACGGTACCAAGAAAACTTCACCTTGGTCAGTCATGATTATAAATAGAGTTGGGAGAAACCTCAAAGATCATTTAACCTTTCCTCTTGACACCTATTTACTTGACACCCAAGAGCGTGATGTACATTAATGCCTCCTTTACCACCCCCGAGGTACTTTTATTATACCCATTTTACAGATGGGAAAACTGAAGCTGGCAAATGGCATGGCTGAGGTTCTGGGAGGCCTGCCAAGTGTCTGATCTTGTGAAGTGCTCTTTTTACTCCGCTCCTTCAAAATGCCAGAAGACAAATTCTTAATTAGCTGGGCTAAGTTCAATGACATTTGTGTGTGCTACCCCCAGTGGAGAGGGTCCCTTACCAACTTCGAAAGATAAGAAGGCAGGATGAGTCCCTGCTGGGATGAGGGGCACCTGGCGGTGACCAAGATCTAGAATAGATAAGGTCCACTCAACCTCCTGCTTTCTGGGCAGAAGTCCATACAGTGGCCTGGGTCGAAATTCTGGTTCTGTCCTATGTTCGGTGGTGGCTTTGGTCGCTTAGTATGTCTGAGAGTTTCCCCATCTGTGATGTGGACACCCTAGTACCTATCTGTTAGTGTGATGTCTATATTAAGAAGAAAAAAAGCACGCTCACTCCCTAACACAGGGCTGGTACCTAGTAGACATACAATCCACGTTAACTGCTGTAATAGGAAGAGACGGCTGTCTGAGGACTATCACAGGGATGCCCCAGTGGTAGAGAGAGGAGATGCTGCTGGTAGGGAGTTAATCCCCTACCCCCACGGCATTAGCTGCTGACCCAAGCCAAGAGGTGGGGGATTCCCACCATCTAGCAGCGCCAGTCTACTTCGGGTGAGGCGCAGTCTTGGACCTCCCACCCGCCCTGTTTTGGGCCAGGGACGATAAGCCGATAAGCCACGTGATGGCACATTAAAGGCGTGGTGCAGGGCTCAGAGCCGGATGATAACCTGGTGGAGGGCGCTATCTGGAGAGGAAATAGGCTGGAACTGGGTGGGGGGCGGGTGGGTAGGTAAGGGAGGCCCAACCCCAGGAGGCTGCTTACAGCCCCAGGGCTGGACCCAGCCCCAGGGGTCATGTCATCCATTCTCTGCCACCAGGCACAATTGCACTGACCAATCCATCACTGACCTCTGCCTGTCTTTTTTGTTTCTCCCAATGCATTAATGCATTCTCATACTAAAAGTCTGGAGCAATTCGGAAGAACAGCATAAGACGTGAGTGCCCTCCCTTATCCGCTTTTGTCCCATTAGTCGCGCCCCACCCCCCGGAGGTCACTCAGGGCTCTCCTGGGTGGGTATCACTTGGATCCCTTTGGGGCATATTTATAGACACATAAATGTGCATGTGTGATAAATATAAAATTGTGTGTATGTAGAGTCATGCCATATGTGAAGTTTTCCTCCACCTTTCTCCTCTCCTTGACATGTCTTGGCCATGTTTCTGTATCAGTAACTAGAGAAGTGCCCCATTCATTTTAATGCCAAAACAGTAGTTCATGAAATGAGTGTGTCCTCTTTGACTTATACCTTCCCCACTGCTGTGCCTTTAAGTTGTTCTCAGTGTTTGCTGTTTGGTCTGGCAAACATGTTGCTGTGAAGGGTATGGTACATGCATCTTTGGGGGCACGTTTTAGGGTAGGATAAACTTCTAGAAGGACAACTGCTTGATCACTGAGTATATACATCTCCAATTTGGGGTGGTGCTGTCGAAAATGCCCTCCCAAAAGACTTTATCCAATTACGCTTCCAACAACACTTGATGAGGAGGGGAACCATTCTCCCACATCATCCCCAATATGATTGAATATTAGCAGTATTGCCATTTTGCCATTTGGATGGCAAAAAAATATTGCATTGCTGTTTAATTTGCATTTTTCCATTTATTGCTGTGGTTGGGCACATTTTCCTATGTTTATTAGGTGTTTGAAGTTCTCTTTCCTGTGTCTTATCATTTGTCTATTTGTTTTAGGTTGTTGAGACCAGGAAGAGCTCCTTGTGTTTTCTTTGCAGAAATGCTTTTGATATAAGCATCACAAATATTTTCTCCTGTCTAATGCTTATTTTTAACTTGTTCCTATGTCCTTCATGAGGGTCTCCTCTGCATCCTATGTTTCTGGATGTTTAACCCACATTTCTCTGGGGGAAATCTGGTAAAAATATTAATGGTTACCCTATGTTGACTGTCCATCATGTAGAGGGCTAGAGAGGCACCGTCTCATCCACTTTGGGCAGGGGCCCTGACTGGTGGATGCACCTGATGGGTGAGGAATCAGTCACTCAGCTGAGCAGAATTTGAGCCTCTGGAGCCTTGACCACTGTGCTCTTTTCTTCCCAGTCTCAGCCTCCTTGGCTAACATGGCTCAAACCATCCTTGCCTGACTCTCATGGAGCATGTTTTGGCTTGTATGTTACTATCTAGGGGCATGTGGGCAAAGAGCAAAATTTCAACTTGCTCCCAATCATTCATATGTTTGACAAATATCCACTGTGCCCTTCCCATGTTCCCTATGCATTTTCCTGTGCCAGGAACTGGGGACGTGGTGGGAAATGACACAGCTCAGCCTAACAGAGGGGACTGTCTAGCCAAACCATTTTGTTTTTCTTTGTCATTTGCTCCCTCACTTAATAAGTATCTCCTGGGGTTCAGGTGTGGTGAAGTGAATAAGTGAATCTCCTGGGGTTCAGGTGTGGTGCATGTGGGTGGACTGGGCCTACTGTTGAAAGCTAGAACTATGCAGGAGTGAGATGATGTCACCAGATGTCACATGGGAGCCTTGGAAGTAAGAAATAAACAGCACAATCAAAGAATGATGCCAGGGGTGCCTGGGAGGCTCAGGTGGTTAAGCAGCCGACTCTTGATTTCAGCTCAGGTCATGATCTCAGGGTCCTGGGATGGAGCCCCATGTTGAGTTCTGCGCTCGGTGGGGAATCTGCTTGAGGATTCTCTCTCTCCCTCTCCTTCTAACCCCCATCCTCCACTCACTTTATCTCAAAAAAAAAAAAAAAAAAAGAATGATGCCAACGATGAGAAGCTTGCATGACTCTAGGGTTCAGACTTCTTCCTGGGTCCCCTGGTTTGGTTGGTTATATACGCCTGCACACATGTGTAAACACTCTCATGCACACACCCCACCTCCTGTCCAGTCTCCTGAATGGAAACAGGTGCCCTGTTTGCTCTCTGGAAAATAGAGGGCACAGCCCAGCCCCTATCTGTACAAGACCAAGTCCTGGTGGTTCATGGGAAAAGGCCATTCAGTCCAGAGTAATGAGCAGGAAGCTAATTTTAACCAAGAGATGCAGTGATCTTGGCACAGAAGGAAAGGTTCCAGCGGCGATGTCCCCAGATGGTACCCTTGTCCTTCCAGAAGACATCAGGTGAGATTAGGGAACCCCCTTACCCTCTTGCCTTCCCATCTTCCCAGGCAACTCTGTCAGCTCATGGCAGCTATCCCTCTTCACCTCATCAGTCCTCAGTAATCTGCCTTCAGACCCCTTGGGACTGGCTCCCATCAGGCCCTGTCAGTCTCTGCTAGCCACAGAGATGTGGTAGCCTTGGGGCTCAACTGCTGATTGGAGATGGAGGCAGATGGGGTGGGGGTGGGGAGGCAGGGCTCCCACACTGGCTCCCAGGTGACCCAGGGAGGACGCTGTCTGGCCTGAGCTCTAACAGGGGGATGGGAGCATGCATGTGTTGCTATCCTACTGTGGTCACAACCCTGTACCCACAGGTTCATGTACATTACCTCAGTTCATCCCGGCTTCCCTTTGAGGTATGTTTGTGTCCACTTTAAAGATGATGAAACTGAGTTTCAGAGAGTTTAAATAATTTGTCAGGGAATTCCATAGCCAGTACGAGGCAGAGCCAAGAGTTAAAGTGAACACACTGCCCAATTCTTCCAAAACCTCTCCGTCCACATGATTGGTGACTGGCATGAGAGAGAGGCCAAAGGGGTGTGGGCAAAGCCCCCACCAGTGGATTCTGGGGCCAGCTCCAGCTCTGCCTCCAGCTTGCTGTGCAGTGGGCAGCCTCAAAGCCTCAGCTCGCGCCCTCTCCTAGGGAATTCTAGCTGGGAGAGGCTCTGCTCAGAGGCTTGAGTCTTACTTAGTTGGGTGTTCTTGGGCTCAAGTCTTAGTTGCTTGTTCTTGGCAGATAACCTCACCCCCGAGAGCCTGAGAGCCTTGGTTTTCTTATTTATAAAAGGCGACTAGTATCAGAACCTGCTTCTGATGGTTGTCTTGTGGGCTAAATGAGTTTGTGAGTATAAAGCTTAAGGAGAGCTTAAGCCTGACATGTAACGTTGGTAAATGGCATTGCTACCAGCATCCTCAATCATGAGCACGAGTGGTTTGAGACTTAAGCTCCCATGGATGAGGGCAGACTTAAAGGTGATTTGGGTGTAGCTTCTCATCTTCCCCATTGCTGTATCCCTTCAGGGTCAAGAAAGGACCTGAAAGGTCACTAGTTCTCTGCAGGTGCCAGTGAGACATTTTCCATGTGCAGCCACTATTCTGCCCACAAATTTTGACTTTCTCCCATTATCTTCTGGACATTCTCTGGTGGCTATTTTTAGGTCTCTGGCTGATGTCAGGCGGAGTTGTTACTCTATGAATCACCAGCACAGTTCCTGACCTCATGCCTGGGGGCTGTGGCCACCTCACCTCTCTAGGGGCCACGTTGCTGTCTCAAGGATGAGAATCCATTAAGCCTGGTGGCCTCATCGGTGCCAGATGTTTCTTTCCCCTGCTTCTTTTCCACCAGGCATTCCCAAAACTTCCCTGTCATCCTCTTGGAACGTTTTGCTTAACCTTATTAAAAGGATTGCCCCTCAAGGGCCACTCAGCAGGCCCTGCACAGGCTGTGTCTGCCCTGTTCCTCACTTCTCAAGTGCACGTTTAATCTCAGTGCACTTGCTGGGTCCCTCAAGTGCTGGGCATGGAGCCAGGAGCCTGGGATTTGCGTTCCAGCCCCTCCACTCTCTCTGATGTGATGGCGGGGAATGTGCCAGCATCACTGCCTTCCTCTTGGCCTGAAGGAAGAGGAACCGGGGAAAACATGCCAGGCAACACAAAGCGAGTACACCCTTTTGTAAATGGCAAGTGTGTTTAAGGCTCTATGATCTGTTCCAAGAAATAAAGAGCTCTTCTGGCATGGCTACGGAATGGGGATTTCTAGGGAATCAACTAACCTGATTTGGAGAGTACTCAGATATGAGGATTTCTATTTTCAGAAAAATCCGGCGTCAACGAACATCTGCCCACCAGGAATCCGAGTGTGTTGGGTGGACAGGGAAATAACCCTTGTAGGGCAGCTGAACATGTGAAATAGATAGGAAGAGGGACCTTGGTGCCTGAAGTGGGTGAGTGGGGCCTTCTCAACTCCTACTTCCATCCTACTGGGAGCTTCCTACTCCCAAGACCCACCATAGATCCCCAAGGCTCCCAGGAACCCAGCTTGGAACATCTTGACCAGAGTCTTTCTGGAAGAATGGTTAAGTAGTGAGTCCTCATGCCACTACTTACCGGCTGTGTATCCTTGAACCAGTTACTTACCTCTCTGTGCCCCAGTCCCCTCATGTATAAAATGAGGATCATAGGATCTACTTTTCCAGGTTTTGATGGTACTTCAGACTCAATAAATGTTGACTGATCAGGAAAGTTTTGTTCAGCTCTCTAAGATTCTAAACATGGTATCAAGGTTGGCTGTCCATTCCAGAAAACTTGAAGAGCCCAGTTTGGCTACAGGATTCACCACAAGCCCGTTGGAGGTCCAGGTGTCTCTTGTCTTCCCTGATCTGCCTGGTGGCCGATACCTTCTGCTCTCTCTCCTACGGCCAAGTGTCCCAAGCTGGACATAGTTCATTCCAGTGAGGATGGAGATGCTGCGTGTCCTGCAAACCCTTGTGAACACCTTCACATGTGTCCACCATGGTGAAGGCCCACCTGGGGATGGCTGGTGAGAGCCTTGGGCAAGTCCAGGTCACCCTGAGGTGGTGCTGGGGTAGACTCCCCTGGAAGGAAGCTGAGAGGTTTTTTCCTCAAAATAGAGTGCTATTCCCTACCTCATGACATCCACTCACCTGGGACCTCTCAGCCAAGCCTACAAAGGCCCCTGAGCCACTGTGTCCTGTGGGAGACAGCAGAGGCACCATCCCAGAGTGGTTTGTCAAGCACACGCAGGGAATAACGCACCCCTAGAAACCCAGAGTCACCTGAGGGCCTGTCAGAAGGACCTGAGGTTCTGTGGGGCCCAGAGTCGAACGATATTGGGTGATTGCTGTTAAATGACAGCATCCACCTCACACCCAGTAAGATGGCTGGGTCAAAACAAGCAGAAGACATCAGTGGGGAGGAGTTGGAAGCCTTGTGCAGTGCTGCTGGGAACGCAGAACAGAGCAGCTGCTGTGATAACACTACAGCAGTTCTGTAAAAAATTAAAAATAGGGCGCCTGGGTGGCTCAGTCCATTAAGCATCTGACTCTAGGTTTTGGCTCAGGTTATGATGTCAGGGTCCTTGGCGGAGCTCCACCCTTGGCAGAGAGTCTGCTTAAGACCCCCTTTCTCCCTCTGCCCCACCCCTTACTCATGCACATGGGCTCTCTCTCTCTAAAAAAAAAAGAAAGAAAGAAAGAAAGGAAGGAAGGAAGAAAGGAAGGAAGAAAGAAAAATAGAACTACTCTATGGTCCTGACTTAGATCTTTTTTTTTCTTTTTAATATTTTATTCATTTACTTGAGAAAGAGTAAGAAAGAGAGAGCACACAAGATGGGGGAGGCTCAGCGGGAGAAGCAGACTCCACACTGAGCGAGGAGCCCGATGTGGGACTCAATCCCAAGACTCCGGTATCATGATCTGAGCCGAAGGCCGACACTGACTGAGCCACCCAGGCACCCCCAGGCTTGAATCTTGAAGAGATATTTGTACCCCATGTTCGTAACAGCATTATTCACAACAGCCAAGAGGTAGAAACAACCCAAGTACCCCTCAACAGATGAATGGATAAACAAAATGCAAGACAGACAACACACAGTGGAATCTCATTCAGTCTCAAAGGAGGGAATTCTGACACAGGCCACGGTACAGATGAACCTGAAGGCCACCACGCCGAATGAAATAAGTGGACACCAAAGGACACATGCTATAGGATTCAAATTTCCATTTACATGAGAACTTAGAACAGCCAAATCCCCAGAGACAGGAAGTAGAGTAGAATGAGAGCTTGGGGGGTGGTGGGGGGGACTGGGGAAGGGGAGGGGGGAGCTGGCATTCAGTGGAGACAGAGTTTCAGTTTGGGAAGATGAAGTTCTGGAGGTGGAGGGTGCTGGTGGCTGCATGGCAATGTGAGGGAACGGGACACCGCGGACCAGCACACTTGGAAAGTGCCTGGGCTGGTAGGGACATTTTATGTGAGGGGTGTTTGACCACAGCCAAAACCAAAACCGAGGACGACAGGAGGCTTGAGGAACCTCAAAGACTGCTTTTTAAAGTACCTGAAGGAATATGTGGTGGACCCTTCTATAAAATAAATCATTTCATTTTAAAGACAGATTTGTCTTTTGTGTAAATCTAGACCGTCCTACAGGAAGCCGGTGCTCTGCTGGGGCTCCTGGCTGGCTCAGTCGGTAGAGCAAGAAACTCTCGAACTAGGCTTGGAGTTCAAGTTGAGTGGAGAGATTACTTAAAAGCAAAACCTTAAAAAAAAAAAAAAAAAAAAAAAAGGAGCTGGTCCACTGGTGTTCCAGCTTCTCTGTGGATCTTACTTATTTGTAGATGAGAATTTTACCCACATCAAATAAGCTTGTTTCTGAAACAAGCATCCAAAGCTATGAGAAAAGACATTTCTGTGGCTGATGTCCCCCACTCTGTGGTACTTGTTCCGGCAGCCCAATCTACCATTCCATTTTTAAACTACTCTTTAAATCCTTAAAACAACCTTGCAAGGGAGTCATTGTTCTCACCTGTTCACAGACAAGGAAGTAGAGGCTCCGAGAACTTGAGTTATTTATCCAAGGTTGCACAGCCGGAAAGTGCTGCTAAACCTAGGTCCTTGACTTCAAATCCCATGTGTTCTTTTTGAAGTCCTTCCTCGAAGGTGGGAGGGGTGTGAGAGATGACAAAGAAAAATCACGGCAATGAGTGGAGAACAGAATACTGGTGGTATTAGAAGCCCAAGTCTGGAGACAGATCACAGAGGACAGGGAAACCCAGGTAAGGTGTTGGAGGTTGTGACTCAGTGTCTTTAAAGGCCTTTCTCTGGGGGCTATCCTAAGAATAATAATAAGAGCTAACATTTCTGGGGCGTCTGGGTGGCTCAGTGGGTAAAAGCCTCTGCTTTCTGCTTGGGTCATGATCTCAGGGTCCTGGGATCGAGCCCCACATCTGGCTCTCTGCTCTGCAGGGGGGCCTGCTTTCCTTCCTCTCTCTGCCTGCCTCTCTGCCTACTTGTGATCTCTGTCTGTCAAATAAATAAATAAATAAATAAATAATCTTAAAAAAAAAAAAAGAGCTAACATTTCTGAGCATTTGCAGAAGACAGGCACAATGATAAATGCCTCGTATGTACTATTTTGTCTAAACCTCGAAACAAGCCTATATTTTAGGTGTTTTTAAAAAAGATTATTCATCCATCCATCCATCCATCCACTCATTTATTTAGAGTGTGACTGGATGCTGGGAGAAGGAAAGGGAAGGAGAATCTCAAGCAGATTCTGTGTTAAACTTGTGAAGCCCAATGCCAGGCTGCTCAATGCCATGACACCAAGGTCATGACCTGAGCCAAAATCAAGAGTTGGAAGCTCAACCCACAGAGCCACCTAGGTGCCCCTCTTTTGGGTATTTTTATTTTATGTCCATTTTATAGATGAAGAAACTGAGGCTCAGAGAAATCAAGCCAAGGGTCCAAGGTCACAAATCCTGGGAAAGGAAGTGCTTGTATTTGAACCCAGGTCTATGTAACCCCAAAGATCTTGCCGTTCTTCATTTTCAAATGCTGCAGCAATTCCATTGCTGCACATGTGTCCTGCCTCTGTGGAGGAAGAGGGAAAGGAAGGCAGGGTTTCCATCACAGGCAGGGAGACGTCTGGGTCCAAGGCCGGGTGTGCTCCTCGCCAGAGCTCTGGGAGACGGGCAGCGATCAAATATCTCAGGCCCGGGTTCTCCCTGCGATTTCCTCCCACTCGCAGATCCTGGCAGGAGAATAGGACCTCCACAGCCCTGAGTGAGCAGCCCTCCCACTCGGAAGACAAATTCCCAGAGCAGGAAATGTCGCCTTTGCCCATTCAGGCTCTCTCGGTGTCTCTGTTTCTCTCCGTCTTGTCTCTCTCTGTATCTATCTCTGTCATGCTGCATCTCTCTCCACATCCTCTCACACTTCACTTTCTGGCTGGGAATTGAAAAGCTTCTGGGTCTTTATAAATTGAACGATTGTCCTAACAAAACCTCCTGGGGCACTCAGGCTCAGTTCTGGGCACCGCTGAGGCAAGGGCGCCCCCTGGTGGTGAAAAGTCTCTCTGGTCCCTCAAGGTTGGGCTCCAGCCTCACCTCCAGAAAACCTCTGTGAGCCTGACAAGGTGGGTCTGAGAAAACATTGGGCTCATGGGTTTCTTTTCTAGTTTCTGCAGGTTAGGACTTGCATTGAGAACTAGGAAAAGCAACAGACATGAACTGGTCTTGAAATTCCACGGCCTGAGCATCAGACTAGGAACCCCTGCTTTCTTGCAGCTTGCCCTCCTGGGAAGGGTCCTTCCCAACCCCATGCAGCCTAGCCCCATGGTTCCCAATCCTGGCTGAACTCTAGTATCAGCTGCAGACATCTAAAATGTGCCAATGGTCAGGCCCCTCCTGGAATCCTGGCACTGGTATTTTTAGATGTTCCTTCCCCTGTGTTATGGTCTAACCTTCACCGCACCATCATCTGAACTGCAGCCAGGGTTGAGAGCTCTGGGAAAGATGAGGTTTCCAGATCCCACCTTAGACCCGCTGGATCAGAATCCCAGAGAGCGACTAGAAGCCTGTCTTTTATTTATTATGTTCTCCTGAAGCTTTATTTATTTGAGAGAGGGAGAGAGAGAGAGAGCACCTTGGGAAGGGTGCAGAGGGAGAGAATCTCAGACACCCTGCTGAGCACTGAGCCTAGTGCTGGGCTCGATCTCACAACCCACGAGATCATGACCTGAGCTGAGACCAAGAGTCACTGAACTCACTGAGCTACTCAGGCACCCCAAGAAACCTGTTTTTCAAAACAAGGAGCTGAAGTGATTTTTAGAAGCAGTGCAGTTACAAAGCACCGAGAGAACCCACTTCATCTTTATGGGGAAGGTGGTGGGGTCCAGCGAGGTGACGAGCCAGCCCCAGGCCTTGCAGCTCTGGACAGCTGGATCCCAAGTTGCTGGAAACTACTTCAGAGGGGCCATGAGAGACAGGGAGGTGGTGCCCAGGCTGTAGGTCCAGGCTGCTAAGCAGGAAGGTGGGATTCATTTTCTGACTGATAGGATTCCTTCCAGTCCTCCCTCCAGAGTCACTCTTAGGTCCTCTCAGACCCTGCTCATCTGTAAGCCTTACGGGCTCAGATCTGTGTCTGGTGCCCTCCCCAACCCTCTACAGGTTACCCTGAATTCCAGCTTAGTTCCCTCCAGCCATGTTCCCTCATCTTGGGGTCTGGCCCTGACAGCCCCAATTCCCAGATATTCTGAGGAGATGGGGCATGGGCTCTAGGCCTCCTCCAGAGTGGGGGAGGCTGAGCTGTGAATTTTTTTTCTGAAAGACTCCGCAGTACTCTTGCCCAAAGTGCCCATGGCTCCTGGGGGAACTCAGAGGCGATTCTCTGCCCCTCCCTCTCCCCACTGCCCTGAGGACAAGGTTTCTTGTCCCTAGAGCCCTCTACCTCCCAAACCCTGGATGGCCTAGAGGAGATCTGTCCAAGCCCCAATCTGACCATGTTGCCTGCTTCACACACACTCACTAGGCTCCATGTGAGCCTGCCTCACCTCCGCGTACCAGCATCGCCTGCTCCTGGGAGTGTTGTGTTCACCTACGTAGTAGTTTGTGGAGAGGGACTGGGGGCAAAGAATGGGTTCAAATCTGGGGTCCAGCACTGGCCAGCTAAGAGCCTCTGAATAAGCTTCGTGGTGTGGAGCCTCTGTCGTTTATTTCTTGTATGGAAAGGAGTATAGGCTTGATAGCAATGGTGATGCCTCCCCAGAGCTGTTTGAGAATCCATAGACAGTATGGGAACACATACTAGAAATCCCAAGGACCTTACAGGAATGCATACTGGAAATCCCAAGGATGCAAACATACAGATGTTTGTTCTTCTTTGCCCAGTCACCTCTGTTCCCCTACAGGGGCAGCTCCTGCGGTGAGGTTGTCCCAGCCCAGCAGCTCCCGCCAAGACTCTGCTGCCATAGTCCAGCAGCTGTGCTCGCCTCCACAACCCCCTCCCACCACTAATAAGCAGTGTGACCTGGGAATACCACCCAATCTCTTTGTGCCTGCCTTTCTTCCTCTGTACACAACATCGTAATATTCCTTGGGTTACCAGGATCAGACGGGTCAAAACATGGCAAGTTGATGGCCAGGGGTTTAAAGGGGGGGAGGGATGAATAGAAGCATAAGGGATTTTTAGGGCATTGAAACTATTTTATATGATAGTGTAATGCTGGAGGCAAGTCATTATACATTGTCCAACACGCATACAATATAACACAAAGAGCGAATCCTAATGTAAACTAGGGGCTTTAGCTAGTAATGATGTGTTAATTTGGCCTGTCCAGTTGTAACAAATGAACCACACTATGGCAAGATGTTAATGATAGAGGAAATAGAGGGGCGGGGGTGAGGGGTAAATGGACATTCTTTATTCATTCCACTTATTTTTCATAAACCTAAATTCTCAAAAAAAATCTATCATAATAAATCTATTTAATAATAATCTATAATAATGAATCTATTATAAATAAAAACAACAACAACAACAAAAAAAAACCATGACAAATAGCGAGCCTCCTGAACAGTGTGAAGCCTTGAATGTTTCCTGGTGTTACCATCCCATCACCGTGCGCACCTCGTTGCTGCACCTGGTCGCAGGACTCAGAGCCCAGGGCGCTCGCTCCCCGTGCACGCACCCCCAACAAGTGCAGCTCGCACTCTCCCACTGCCAGGCCTCAGCAATGGGTCCTGGGCTCAGGCCAGAAGCCCAGGGATTTCTGAGGTGAGGGCGCCACCTGCCGGCCCCGCTCAAGCCTCCCCTAAAAGGCCATGACCCCTGGGTCTGCGGTGTTGTCCTTGAGGCCGGGCTCGGTTTCCACAAATCCGCGAGTCCCTTGCTGCGTCACTCATGCAAACCACCTGTGTCACGTAGCGAGGTCCAGGCTTGTCCCCAGTAACGACACGGCGAAGGTCAGATCTCGTGACTTTATTACGGAAAAGCCCCCAAAGCGCTGGACGCTTCTCTGAACAGACATCTCAGAGGACCCAGTCCTGCTTCTGGGATAGCAGAGAGCGAGCAGGACAGGGGCGCGGACGGCGCAGGTGGGAGCAGCCGGACTCCCCAGTCACCTGTAGCCGACTTCTTGCTTTTGGCACCAGCTCAGGGTTGTCACACGAACTCAAACGTTTAACGGTGTGCCAGGCGTTTGCCGGGCACTATTCTGAACATCTTACTGGGGTTAACGAATGTAATCCTCTCGAGGAACATACGAGGTAGGTACTATCATGGTTCTTCCCTCATTGTACAAGTAAGACAGCGGAGGAGCAGAGAGGCTGAGTGGCTCACCAAGGTCACACAGCCAGAGAAGGGGGGGGGGGGCTGCCATTGAATGTCCAGAGTCTGTGCTGTGTGATCCACCCGTCAGACCACCTCTACTTCTACTTTCCTCATCTGAGAAATGGGCATACCAATTCATCCCTGCCCTTCCTGGCTGGCTGTGGCTAGAATATAAGCTGCGAGGTGAACATGCCTGGTCAGTTCTACAGGATGGGTCGCAGATGTGAGCCAACCCCGGGCCTCGCGCGCCCTGGACGCGTGTCCCTGCGTCAGGGCCTAGGGCTGCAGCTCGTACTGCTGCTCGGTGGCTGTGTGGAAGTCCTCGAGCACTGACTGCAGGAACTCAAATGTGGGCCGCTCCTCTGGCCGGCTCCTCCAGCACTCAGCAATGACACCGCGGTACAGCTCCGGCGGGCACGAGTCGGGCCGCGGCATGCGGTAGCCGCGCTCCAGGCTGCGGATGACCTCGGGGTTGCTCATTCCTGCAGGCGGACGGGACGCAGAGCGCGGCTGAGGGGCGGCGGGAGCCGGTGAGGCCCAGACCACCGCATCCTCCCTCGCAGGTCACTGGGCTGCCCAGCTGGTGCCCCTGAGAAACAACCCTTTATTTACATGTCATTCCTCCGAGAACAGCTGGAGGGGAGGCTTGGGTTGTCTCCTTAGTGCGGGCAGTTCCTCCGTGTGTGGGACCCTGTCTTGCTTACCTGCCATGAGCACACAGCCCAAGTCCGTCACTCGCTGGCCATGTGCACCAGCCCGCGGAGGGAGACCACTGGCTGTAGGCTGCTGAGTTGGCCAAGCCCTTTAGTGGCCCAGTGGGGCGGGGGGAGGGCTGGGAAGTTGTACAGTCAGAACACGGCTTCCGGAACTACACCCAAGGTACAAGGCCAGAGGAGAGACAAGCTGTCCTCAAGTGAGAACCAGTTTGGAGTGAACTTGAGTTCAGACACTGACCTTCGCTTAATTCCTGGTTTGGGGGGTTACTGACCTCTCCTGAATGAAGGGGCACAGCCCTGTTGCCAAAGCAATGTTGAGGAAGGGGCCCAGAGCCTCTGTCTCCAGAGTGACATGCATGAGTCTCTGTTCTAACTGCGGGACCCCATTCTGACATAGATGTGGGCAGCTCCAGGCACCAAGGATGGGATATCTGTCATTGCAGTCATTTCTGGAAGGTAGGGAACCCATCTAATCACTGCGGGACCAAGCCGCCTACCTGGATAGGGTACGCGCCCATAAGTGACGATTTCCATCAGGAGGATTCCAAACGACCACACATCTGCTTTGATGGTGAACACCCCAAAATGGATGGCCTCTGGGGCAGTCCACTTGATGGGGAACTTGGCGCCTATGAGAAAAGCCACAGGCAGCTTTGTGAGGCCATGACAGACTGTCCCTATGCACCTTCCCTCCCCCTTTTTAGCAGGCCTTGGACCACCATCTCTGGTTGTGCTTCCAGAGAACCACTAAGACCCACTAGAACACATGAGTAGGCATGTTGAAGACTCTAGGGGTGCACAGCCCTAGAGTGCTTCCAGAAATGCTTCCAGAGAACCACTAAGACCCACTAGAACACATGAGTAGGCATGTTGAAGACTCTAGGGGTGCACAGCCCAAGAGACAACCTCTGTCACCCTGTTTGGGTCTTGGTTCCGTGGGCTTCACAAGGCAACCCATATGTGTTTCCACCTGGGACAGAAGAGTCATTTCCACCTCACGTGTTTAATAACAGAAATCCATCGTTTGGGCAATTCACCTTAACTGGTCCCTGCCTTTTAATCCCTACCTGCAAAATGGAACTGATGACAAGGGACTTGTGTGTCAGTCACCTAGGGTCACGGTGAGGAGGGCATTCCAATCCCGCTGTCCTGTGAAGCCCCCTGGGGTGCTGCAGCCTGGTTAGCATTTAGAGTAGACAGCATACAGCTCAGCATGGGATTACCTCCTTCCTTGTCCTGCTTTCTCGGTTTCCCCAGCCAGCCTGAAGCTTCCTCAGGGAACAAGCCCTATTGATCCTTCTCCTGTGCCAACTGATTAATATGCTCAGCTAATATTGCTTGCTAGCTTACTTGATACATGTATTTGACCATTTTAAATCTTTTCATGAAGTTTTTTTTTTTTTTTTTTTTTTTTTGTCTCATGAAGAAAAGCCGAGTGTTCTATGGAAACCCTAATTCAGGTATAAGCATTTACTGCCTATTCATGCTTCAAAAAAATGTTTTCCATAGTGTGTTCTGAGAAACCCTATATCTGTGGGAGGCTTACAGGAGCCAAGTGAAAAAGGTACCTTGGGCTCAAATTAGTTTTGGAGAGACAGGTGAAGCAAATATATGCTGTTTCTTTGCTGCAGGACTTGTCAGTGCCTTTCATATGTTGGTGTGCACCAGGAATCTCCAAAGAGGGTCTGAACAACCTATGCAGCATCTCCAAACCTACTTCATCACAAAACCATTCCTCATCAGACACTAGTGAAGCCCCTTTACAGAAACGCTGATCTACCTGGGAGTGAGGCCAGAATTGGGAAAAAACACAAAGCTCTTCTCTGAAGTGTCAAGGAGAAGCACAAGGGGGTTTAAGGAGTTGGGGAAGGTAAGGCCCAAGGTCTCCCTTGTAGATGGGGGCTCCGCCCACCTTCTTGAGCAGTGTATTCACTGTCAATGATGCGGGCCAAGCCGAAGTCCGCGATCTTGCAGCACAGGGTCTCAGACACCAGGATGTTGGCTGCTCTCAGGTCGCGGTGGATCGAATTCATTTGCTCGATGTATGCCATTCCTTCGGCAATCTGAGGGAACAAGCCACACAGTGAAGAACAGCGCAGGGACCTCCAGGCTCTGCCCTGCAGAGCCGCTATCAGGAGAGGAAGGACCTGCCCACCTATCTGGAGGGCTGTTCCTCACCCCCTCATAGCCTGGAAGGGGCAGGAACACTTGGAGGTCTGTGTTTGTGTTTGTTGGCAGATGCATAGGGGACGAGGAGTGCTGCTGGAGAAGGAGAAGGAGCAGATTCCTGAGTGGAGAAAACTGGCTTCCACCACTCTTCAGCTGAATAAGCCATAGACCGCAGCCCTCGAAAAGCCCAGAAAAGCAGAGACATGGATATCAGAGCCAGAGCTGCCTGAACCACTCACCCACTTCTCTGTCCTTCCAAGTGTTTGCAGGGAAGGAAGACAGCAGAATGAAAGCAGGAGAAGAAGGTCTTTTAAGGGGTCGGGGAAGAAAAGGTCAGGGAAGGAGGGAAGTCAGCAGCACTGTTCAAGAGCAGGGAGCCTTGGATTGGAGCTGCTTAAGCTCTCTAAGGGGTCTCTGTCCTGACCTGGAACATGAGGAAAGGGGTCTCCAGGGTGTGGAGTTGAAGTGGGCAATACACAAGACATGTGGCCAGGTGGCTAACTAGGCCCTCAGAGGGCATGCGCAGAATTCCAGTGGACCAGAGGCCGTTTCTGTTCCCCATCACCACCATTGGGCCAGGAATAGCTGCTCATGTGGCACTTGTGTCTTGTAGTCGAGGAAACTCATTGAGGCTTTATTCTTCCCACTCCTGCTTGATGGATGAAGGAACCGAGGCAGAGCATAAAATGCCAATGTACCCCCAGACCAGCGATGGCAAGAAGGCAGCACTGGACTTCATCCTACTCCATAAGCGTCCCTCTGCCCTGGTTTATTCATGAATCCATTCACTTAGTCATTCATTTATTCCTTTGCTAAATCATACATTTATTGGTATGTTACTGTGGGGGCTAGAAAGCTGAATACCAAATATCTTGGATCTGGATAACATTTACCAGCACTCCTCCCATTAACAAATGCATACTGAGAAGTACTAGAAATCATACCAAAGGTGGGGGGGTTTGCGGGGGAACCAGATGGGCTTTCAAGACGACTACACCACACACAGTGCTAACTAAAACTCGTGCAGAAAGTGTTCTCTGCCCCTTTCCCATCCAGAGAAATCTGAATTGAATTTAACTTGGGTCTTGAATGTCGGTTAGGATTTTGCCCAGGCATTCTGGGTGAAAGGGGCAGCCTGAGTGAGGGCTCAGGGGTGTGACAGGACATGTGGGGGGGGTGCTGTGGGGCTGCAAAGTAGGGCACATAGATGACGGTTATAGGCGGGATTTGCATTTCATCCTGCAAAGCAGGAAAAGGAGTGCCCAGAAGGGTCGTGTGTATGTGTGTGTGTGTGTCCACACACGTATGTGCTGAGACGCAAGCATGACTAGAATGGGGTGTAGAAGCTGTTCACTTGGAAGGTTCTGATTTTCTGGTTTCCTAACCCTTAGATTCTTGGCCACCCCTAGGTATACATGCAGGTGGCTTTTCATATCCTTTGCCCCTGGGAAGACCCAAGATTTCCCCAGGAACTGAGAAAGAGACAGGGGAGAGTGAGAAAGGCAAAGAAAGAAAGAAAGAAGGGGTGGCCACTCTTAACACCATTTTGTGGTTTGAGGCTGGTTACCAGTGTTAATTTTCCGAGACCACTCAGCACCCTACCCAAACCCAGGTGCATTAACCTTAGTGGAAAAAGGGCATGGTGACATCAGTTCCTGCACTGATACTAATAACAGATAATACCAGACAAGGTGGGGATGGGGTGGTGGTGTGGGGTGAGGGGGAGGTTTCCTCTCTGGAGGCGGATGTGTGTGTGTTTTTGGGTCTCACCGGCTGACCACAGACCAGAGCTCTTCTGCTGAGAGTTCCAGTTTTAGCAGACACACACACTCAGGGCCATCAGGTGTGTTTCCCTGCCAGTTAGAACCCTCAGCTAACATCCCCGGGGAGGAACGACCCCTTCTCTCCCTTTTGCTCTTCACCTCATGAAGCCTGGACTGTGATTCATCTGCTGGAAGAGGCATTTGTGGGCATAATCTGAGGAAGAAAGGAGGTCATGACACGCCTGCCTACACTGTCACATGGAATTCAGGTGAACTCTCCGGGTTCCCCGCACCATCCGTTCTCCTTCTCTTCAGGAATAATTGGACTCACCTCACTTCATCCCAACGGCCCAGAATAAAGACTGCATTTCCCAACCTCCTTCGCAGCCTGGGTGTGGCCAGGTGACATGATTGGGGGCAAGGAAAGAAATGTCAAAGTAAGGATAGTAGGTGACTTCAGGGACATGTCTCTAGAAGGAGGAAGGTGGGAAGCCTGAGTGGCTCAGCTGTTAGAAGGGAGAAGGTAGGCTTAAATGACATGCTAAGTGCCGAGCAGATGGAAGAAATGTGGGTCCCTGTGTCTTTGGGGGAAAGACCCACTTACTTGCCCCCACACAAAACACCTCTGGATATTTACAAATTTAAACCGTTATTACTCTGTTTTCTGCCCTTCCCAGCCCAGCCTAAATTGAGTGGCTACAACCTCTGAATAGTCAGTTTCATGAAGCCACAAGGCACAGAGGAGAGGGTGGGGTTCTGAGTCCACTTGGTCATCACTACTCTTGGGCTTTGTTATAGTTGATAGCTCACAAACCTGGGCTGACATGTCGATCAGTCTGGGGAGGGACAATCTGCTACCTTCATCTGTCTTCAGGAAATCCAGTAAGCATCCTAAGGAAAGAGAAGTTGCAACTGCTCTTGTGCAAAATGAGCCAACCCCGGCTGTGCCGGTCCCTCCCATGTGTGCGCTGCCCCCAACCTGGTGTCAGGAAACATGGGGCACCCTGTCAGATCTCCGGTACACAGAGAACAAAACCACCCACAGCTGCAGAGTAGAGTGCTTTATGCTTTACAGAAATTCTAGTCTCGGTCATCAGAGCATCCCAGGAGGCAGCCACTGTGCTCCCAGCTGCTCAGAGGAAGTTCAGTTTCTGCAAGGGTCAGAGCCACCCAGCCGGGAAGCCAGGAGCAGAACCTGATCTCCCGACTCTGTATCAGTGCCTGTTCTTGGCATGATGTCCTACAGCGTCTTCCTGTCCCCTTCACCCTTTGTTGGCAGAGATTCTGTCTCTGAGGACCAAAGGTGCAAAAAATGCCAGCACGGAGACCCCTGCCTCCTGGGGTTTGGTGCGGGGGACAAATGCAGCTCCACTGTGACATCTAAGAACGGGGAGGGATGGTCACCTAAGGGGGGGCTGGTGGGCGGTGGAGGCATTGAATTCCCAGCTCAATGTGGGGCCCCCTTGAGGATGATTTCTAAGGAGTTAGGTTAACATGGCAGGTTAGGATCCTACAGAAGTGTTGGGCAATCAGGGTCACAGGAAGAGTGGGAAGGAGCTCACAGGCTGACCCCCACCCACTGCCCCATGAGATCTTGGCTTCACTGTGGACTTCCATGGCCAGCTGGCCTGATCTCTCTTTTCATCCATGATGTCATTTATGGTTTTCAGAAGTCCATGGCTAGTGAGTGTCATAACTGGGACCAGAACCATCTCTGGATGCCCAGTCGAGCACTCTTGGCAGTGCTCTGCCCTCCCTAGTGAGCATCAGACAGTGCTGGGCATAGAAGGTGCCCTCCAAAAATGTTGCCTGAAGTGTGTCTGAATGGGGACACAGCTCTGAAAGAACCACTGACCCATATTTTTCCCACCATCCTTCCTTCCTGCCCCTCAGTCCCACGGAAAACCTTAGATCTGTAGGATATTGGCTAATTGGTGGGGCCCATGGCCCAGGGATCCCCCACGGAGGTCCGCTCACTGGCAAACCCACTGCAGCAGATCAGCCTCAGCCTTCTGGGCTCCTCATGCCTTGACCCTGCCCCTCCCCACCCCTGTCTGACGATGCAGCCCCATGCAGGGCACCACCTCTGGCCATGTACTCGGTCACGATGTAAATGGGTTCCTTGGTGACCACGGCATAGAGACGAACTAGCCTCTCATGCTGGAGAGTTTTCATCATGTTGGCCTCTGCCAGGAAGGCTTCCGGAGACATGGTTCCCTCCTTTAAGGTCTTGATGGCCACTTTCACATTGTTCTTGTAATAACCTGAGCCAGGTCGGGGAGAGAATAAAGAAACCATTTAGAAGACCTGGACACTGTGGGAGGTGATCCCTTCACTAAAATATCTATAAGCTTCCAGGAGCCACCCTTATTCTATAGGTGGAGGACTGAGGTCAGAACTGCCCCCCTAGGATGGAGCCCTGGGCTCGGATGTTCGGGTCCTATAGGTGACAGATGAGCTGGCTTTTCCTGTAGGATGCCAGCCTATCTCAGCCTCTTGTGCCCGACTGGAGCCTCAGGGAGTTGAGAAACTTCCCTGCCTGGAGGGAGGCTGCTTTACCTCCTCGCCCCTGCGCCAGGTCTGTCCTGGTGTGTCGTGTCCCTTCTGTCCTTCCTATAGCCTGCTCCTCTCCCGACGCGAGTCTCTTCTACCACACGATACCTTCAGCCTGGAAATGGGCATCACAGCCCATGGCAACACTGCCGAGGAGGCAGAGGTGGCTTGTAGACCTCTTTCCCTCCTTTCTGTGCCCTGCAAGTTTCCTTCCCCTGTACCTCCACATTCTCCCCCACCCACATTTTCCTCCAACCACGTTCTCCTCCATCAAGCTCCCCCATCCACCCTGAAAGGTAAAAGATAAATAATAATTGACACACCCTTCTCAGGAGATCTTTGCAAGGACCTATGTAGGGCTCCGCACATAGGTGTTTCAGGCATCAGTCCCGGTTGCTGGAGGAGGGTTTGGGGACACAGGTGGATCTCACCTGGGGATCATGCCCCAGAGCTATGGACTGGTCCAGGAATAAAATAAAGCACTGCCTTTCATAGTCTGCTAGTGCTCTTGGTGAGTACAAGAGTGGTCGTCCGCTACACGTACAGGGACTGGAGAGCTCAGTGACCTCGCTTGTCACCCAGCTACAAGCAGTGGCTTGGTCTATTATTAGACTTCTGGAGCTCCTGGGTCACCATTGACCATGTTGAGCAGGTCATTTCCATCTGGCAAACCAAAGCTAAGAGGAGTTAGCCAGATGTTCAAGTTCACAGACCAGTCCATCCATGGCAGACTAGCCCCAGGCAGTGAAGAGTGAGGGAAGGAACCAACTAAGGTGTTGGGAGAGCTGGAGTCTGTTCCTACAGCACCACCATGGTGTCCTGACAGTGGAGGCCAAGTCACTGCAGTGTCTTAGGATTGCCTTCATTACCTCATCTGTGAAATGGGTACCATCGCCTCTGGCCCTTCTCCCAAACAAGCTTTCTGGGGAAGCACAATACAGTGTGCATACCCTGAGCCTTCTGTGCTTCAGGACACAGGGCAGGGAGAGAGAGGCTTCTGGCCACATACTCACCCATCCAGACATCGCCAAACTGCCCAGACCCGAGTTTCCTGACCAGCTTGAGAGACTGCCGGGGGATTTCCCATTCATCCTGGGCCCAGGGGTTTTGGGGAGCCAGACTCACACAGGGTTGGGTCAGCCTCTGGCATAAACCATCCCCTTTCTCTGCATTAGGGAAGAAGAGATGGAGCTGGAGATTACCAGAGTAGCCTAATCACAGGTCTCCCTCGGGAACCATATTCTTCCCAGCTGTGTCCCTTTCTTGTTTTTGCCAACCACACTCCCATGTCCAAGTACACATATGCCTGTGTTCACATTTGCTGTACACACTCTCTGCATTTGCATTCATTTTGCATAAAGCAAGGCATGCTGTCATTGACCTGCTCTAAGACTGAAAATCCTCGTTATGCTCCAAGTGGTCACACGATGAGTGAGCCAGTAGAAGGGATTAGGGAAATCGACTTTGAATCACTGTGCCGATACTTGTCCAGCTTTGGGATAGCCCCCTCCCCTACGATGGCACCAGTGATTCACATGATCTTGAGATCTAGTGATAGATCGAAGGGCTCCTCTGCACCCCGGTCACATCCTCCCCTCTTACGAGAATAATGCTGCACCAAAGCCTGGAGTGTAGGGAAGGTGATGCGGGGGGAGATGTAATAGCCCCCTTCATCCAGGGAGCGGATCTTGTAGTGTTTGATCATCTCCCCCTGGGTGGTCACATCCTTCACAGTCAAGGAAAAGGCACCTAGAGGAGTAATAAAGTGATAAGGCATACAGAGGGGAAAATCAGGGTTGAGATTTGGGCTTCATTTCAAAACCACCCAAATTCTGCCCTCCACTTTAACTCTTCCCACCATAAGTTACCTTTCTTTCATCTCAACCTCAGCCCTCCAGAAAGCCTCCCCTATCCTCGCCACCCAACTCAGACCTTGATGTTTCTCTCCAAGCCAGGGAATCCCAGAACTCTGAAGCAAACATGCTGTCCCCTACTTGGACATCTGGTCATCCAGGGACCCCCCTTTGCCATGGACTATTTATTGAGAAATGTAGAGTTATTGAAGGAACTAGAGGATTGATTGATTCCTGGATTCATTCAACTCACTCATTCTAGCTGAAAAGGCTGGCGCTGCTCCCACAAGGAATAGCAAACACCAAACTTAAGCACTCATGTCCGTGGAGGAGAATATAATAACCTATTTCCCAGGAATTCTGTTCAAATTTATAAACATCTCTGTACCTTGTCATGTATATTACTGTCTGCCTGCAGACAAGGATAGCAGATGCTAAAGGTTAAGAGCAATTTAGGGGGCAAGAGTTTCCACTGGAGAAACGTCTTTCCACGACTTGATGTTCTCATAAAATGTCTCTGTCCAGCTCACTGGGTAACACGCCCGCTACTCTTAATGGGAAGATGAGGAAACTGAGGTCAGGAAGGGGAATGCTAGTGGCCAGCTGAGGGTTCCCCCCTCCGATAGGAAGCTTTTACAAAGCTCCACCGCTAGGTGTCAGGCTCGGACGCCTCTTCTTCTGGGTGTGCACGCCTGGTTTTTCCGCGGTGCTGTTTGTCTCCCTCACAAACCACCTTTCCCTCTCCCCTCCCTTAGCTATTGCGCCTCTCATCACCTACTTACAAACCATGCAAGATGTGTGTGTGCATCTTGCTGTCGCCAGGCCCATCCCACGTCCGCGACCGCAGCTCCACCCTGCTCGCTGCAAACTGTCTCCCCTGCCTTGCCCCGGTAAGTGCAACCTGAGAGTGGCTCTAATGAGTTCATGGAACCTTGCACCACCCCGGTAGTGAGGAAGAGGGCCTTTCTTCCCCCCTCCTCTTTTTTTTTTTTTTTTTTTTTTTTCTTTTCAGCTGGACATCGTGTAGGCTGCATCATAAGAAGCCTAGGAGACCCTGCTCTCTTCCCCACGATGCTGCTACCAGAGCTCATGATTTAGGGCTTCTAGCTTGCCTGGGGTTCATCCAAGGGCCTGTCCCCCATTTCTTTTCACAGTTTAATATTCTTCTTATTGTTATTCCTCCAAATACTTTCAACTGCTGGTTCAGGGCTCCCAGAGATTGAGATTTAATGCCCGCAGAACTGTCTGCCTTCAGACTGGGAAACTAGCTGATCCTCACCCAGGTACCCATAAACAGAGGTTTGAGAGGCTAAGAGAATGACAGAGGCAATACAGGGTGAGAATTCATTTCCCCGGCTTCTGTGGGCAGCGTTCCTTCCCTGTCTTCCATCCGCTGGCTGCAGTTTTCAGATGCAGAGGGAGGGCACTTGCTTCGGAGTTCTGAGGAGCATGTGTGCAAATGTGTCTGTGTCCGTCTATGTGTGTGGGCTTGATGATGCTGAGGTAGTCCTGCAGCCCTGCCTCAAACTGGCCAATTTCCAGCTTGGACTAGCTTCCCCATGGTGGGCAAGGACAAGAGGGATACCCCCACCTTTAGAGCACCCCTTCCTCCATCCTGAGGTTAGGGGGTCCCTCTCTTCCAGAAGGCACCTTAGCAATAGACAATGACTAAGACATCATGTCCAGGGCGAGATCACATGATTCTGGGACTTGTGTCAACATAGTAGGGGTGGGTGGGAATATACAGAAAATAGGATTGACTGAGACATCACTGTCCAAGCAGAATGTGGGCACAAGGGGTTCCATCATACTCTTCTCTCTACTTCTGTACATATTTGAAATATTCTCTAAAAACAAAACAGGTATGTCATCTCCAGTGATTCCCATATCGCTTCTTGGTCAAAAGTGCTTTGCCAAAATGGAGTAGTGGCAATATGGCAATATCCATATATAGATATATATGGATTTAATTCATCCACTGGTACAGTTCCGGAAATTTTATATAGAACACCCAACTGACCAATGCACCCCCCACCTCCTCAACCTGGCCCTGACCCTTTGAAGGGCAGGGAGGCTTCGGGATCTCCCCTGAGCCTCCCAGGGTATAATGAGCAGCTCTCTTTGCCCCTTGTTTGCTGCTCTGGGGCTTCCGCTCGCTGTGGTTCTCAAGCTGTGATGGAGCTGGAGGACGAGGCTGGCGGGGTGCTCCCACTAAGCAGAACCTCTGTCTCCTCTCATTGCCCCAACCACAGGGAACCAGCTTGCAGCCCAGCCATCATCTCTTCCCTTCCTCCTCTGATGTCACTGTCACCACCTCTCCTCCAGTTAAAAATTGGCCACAAGGGCGTAAGAGGTCCTTATGTGCCACATCATGATGAACAAAGGCTTCCTTCATCTTACTCAGGGATATTCACCTCCATCAGCTCACGACAGGCCTGCCAGACGCACTGTAGACCTTGTAAAGTCTCTTAGATGACTTGGGCTCTGATCCTCTGATCCCTGTTCACTGTTGGCCTCATGGGAGTCATTTCTTCCCTTAGGGACTCAGTTTCCTCATCTTTCAAATGGGGCTATTGGCTCAGCATCCCAAAGATGGCAAATATGTACCAGGAAGCATATATAATAAGGTCCAGAGCAACCCGTTCATAATAGCTGCAAGCTGGAAACAGTGTATGTCTCCCAACATCAGAAAGGAGGAACAGCTTACAGAATATTCATATGCTGGGTTCTGTAGAGCAGTGAATGTGAACGGACCACTCCTCAACAACATGAGGGTACCTGTTATGGGCTGAATTGTGTCCCTCAAAATTCCTATGTTGAAGTCCTCCAGTAGCTCAGAATGTGACTCTATTTGGAGATGGGAGCTTTAAAGAGGTAACTACTGAAGTCATTGGTGGGGAGACAGGTTGACTAATCCAACATGACTGGTGCCCTTATTAGAAAAGGAGATTAGGAAACAGACTGAGGACAGACCAGGTCAGGAGGTCTGTCAGGTAGAAGGTGACTATCTACAAGCCAAGGAGAGAAGCCTCAGAAGAAACCAATCCTGCCACCAACTCTATCTAGGACTGCCAGCCTCCAGCACCATGACACAGTTTCTTTCTGTGAAGCCGTCCACCCCAGTTTCTGGTACTTTATGACAGCAGGCCTAGTAAATTAATATAGACTGTAACAAACAATGTCAAGTGGAAGGGACAAGACATATAAAAATAAAAATAGTATGATTCCACTTGCATCAAGTTGAAGAATATGGGAACCATGGGTGGTAAAGCCATAAGGAAAGGCAAGAAAGGATTTCCCTAAAAGTTGGGGTCCCTGGGTGGCTCAGTCAGTTAAACATCTGCCTTCAGCTCAGGTCACAATCCCAAGGTCCAGGGATAGAACTAGCATTGGGCTCCCTGCTCAGTGGGGAGTCTGCTTCTCCTTCTGTCCTTCCCTCTGTTTGTGAGCACTCTCCCTCTCAAATAAATAAATAAAATCTTTAAAAAAATAAGAAAAAGAAAAGAGAATTTCTTTAAGAGTTGAGATAGCCATGATTTCTCTTGGGGGAGGGGTAGGTTGAGTCACACAAGTGGAGTGGTGAGAAGGGCTGTGGATGTCTGGAATGTTCGCGCTCCTGTGGCTGCACAGGTGTTTCCTGTAATTATACGCTCACTTATAATTTATGCAAGTTTTGTATGCTTTATATGTCATAACAAAGGGAACTTTAAGAAGGAAAGAAGGAGAGAAAACCAAATGAAAGAGAAAGAGAAAGCCCGGTGGCCTGCGGGCGGTGGCAGAAATGTTTTGGTCAATCGGGGGGTTTGAATCCATGCGTGCTCCCCATTCTCCACAATGGCCACCCCAGTCTTTCATACCCAGCCACGGGCCTTTCTCCAAACTCTGTCACCTTCCAGGTGCCTGTAAGTGCCTCGGCTGAGATGATTTCTAAGCGGTCTATGGGCTCCCAAATCCTTTGGTTCCAAAACGTGGCTCTGGGTCTCTCCCTCTCTTCAGACCTCACCAGCCTCAGTGTCCCCACTGAGCCAGAGACGATGCACAGTGGCCTGGACGGGAGCAGCTCTCTAGCTGCCTCTCTTACCTGCACCCTATTCATGTCCAGCCCAGCCAATGGACACCTGTTGGCACCATAGCCTCACACTCAGCTTCTGGACACTAGATTGGCTGGCCAGGCAGGGCCTGAACTGAAAGGGAGACAGGAGACCCGGAAGCCTCTAGGTTCCCCTGGCTGGCATTCCCAGAAGCAGCCTCGGGGGTGGGAGGGGGCTTCCTGGGGACTGCACTGGGCACCATGCTTACCTTTGTTGGTTTCACTCTCTCTGATAAGAAAGGAGCCCGCCTTATTGATTGGAGCCAGAAGCTGCCTCTCAGCATCTTTCCGGCTAATTGATCTAAAGAACCATCTGGGAAAGAGAAAAGGCAGGCAGATCTCAGAGGCTGAACATACTCCTTGGAATACTCTTATCCATGCCCCCCTTCTAAGCTGTACACCCCCCTGCCCCCCAAAATAGCGTTTTCCTGTTTTCAGGTTAACCCTGAAATAACAACACTCCTCACATCTTGATTCATGAAATGCCCTTTGGCCCCTGGGCCTCCTTTTCTTTTTATTTGCCATCAGCGGATGGACTTACTGCTTTCTTGAACTGAGAACATTTTTGGGTGCTCTTTGTTTGATCCTCCTTGAGGTCAAGTCTGAATTCCACAAAGTGCTGAGACCCTCAGAGCACAGATTCCCGCCATGTTCCTCTCAAGCAGGGACCAATCAGTGTGGAAGTTAGTGTCCATGACCCCATACACTCTTCCAGGGAGAGGTGCAGGCCTGGCAGTGCCAGACAGAACATCCTCCCAAGGGCGACCATCGCTGGATGAGGGATACCAGGTAAGGCCACTAACCCAGTTCCAGCACTTTGCTCACGAGTTTAACAGACTCTCAGCTCTTTCAGGGAAAAAGCCCCATCTTACTCATTTCTACAGCTTTCTCCACATGTGGACAGAGTCAGAGTCTGGGTTCTGTTTGTTCAGTGCATGTTGTAGGAGGGAATGAGTGACTGGTACTGTGCAGAAGTGGGTTATGAGGGTTCTGAGGAGTACTGCTTTCTGGAGGCCAATTCTGAGCGAGGCCACCACGCTGTGAGTACCCCTGAGTCCTGCCTGTCGGAGGCCCTGAAGGAGAGGGGGCTGATCATCGTGCCTCAAGGTTAGCTTGCAAGGTCATGGGCCTGTAGGGACGTTTACATCCAAATAAATCAGGGGAGGAGCAGTTCCATTTCACAGATGGGAAGAGTGAGGTGAGCACAGAGAAGTAGTTCCCTGAGCACCAGGCTGTCTGGGTCTGTGGATAATACTTCCCCAGCAGCCCCTTTCTAGCTCCCTCCATGCTATGCTCCCAGAGGCTCACCTTTCAGTCCCTTTCCGACCCCTCCCTGCCCAGCAGCCCCCAGGGGGGAAGCAAAAAGTGGGCCTCGGCTTTGAAGGGCCCTCCGTGTGTCCACCTACTTTTCCACTTCCAAGGTCTCCACTCGGGCCACAAAGTTGCTGGGCACATAGCCTTCTCTTCCAGTGATGAGAGACCTGGCCAACCACCAGTCTCCAACTCTACAGAGAAGGGAAAACCAAAATGGCATAGTGACTCCTGTGGGTATCTCTGGGGGGCGCTCACAGCCCTTCCCCAACTCCAATCTCATCCCTGAGGCAGAGGATGCAGAGGGCAGATGAGAAGGAACTGGTATGAGTTGCTCAGTGGGGAGGTGCTAACTTGTTGAGCATCTCACAGACTGGTCCAGGGAGGAAGGGGTTGGTGAAGACTCCAGAGGAAGAGTTTGTCCAGACAGCCTGACCACGCCAGAGGGCCCCTGTCTTCCGTGAGTAGCCTTCCTCTTGGTTAATGGGACAGATTGAGAGTTTAGTGAGTGCGTCGGGACCAGAGAGGAAAGACAATAGCAGGAGGAGAGATGCTGCCCAAAGGAGGAGCCGGGCAGCCCACGTGTGCCTAGAAGGTCGAGGCTTTTGTGCTTTGGGCTCAAGGCCATCGCAGAACTTCAAGAACAAAAGCAGAACCTCCAGGCTCCACAGAACAAGCCCAACGTTAGAGAGAGAGCAGACTTTGGAGGAGTTTCTGAGAGGGAGCCCTAGAAATTAAGTAAAGATGATTTCATGAGCAGAATCCTGTGCGAGGTTCTGGCTGGCAAGGGAGACACACAAACCTGTGGCAGAGCAGCCAGGCAAGCGCTGTGCCCATCAGGAGGGCTTCATGGAGGAGGTGATGTTGGAGGTAGTTTTGAAGGAGAAGTATGATTTTGACAGTGAAGTGGGAGATAGTGAGTGGAAGCCACCTTGTGAGAAAGACTGTGGAATGGTAGATCGAAGGAGAAAACTGGGTCAAGGTAAAAAGAAATGGTGGGTGACTGGACTGGACGGCTGGGTGGCTGTCCCACTGTGATAGGGAGCCTCAGAGTCCCCTGACCACAGGACCGCATTCCAGGAACTTACTCCTTCAGTATCTGCAGCTTCTCCCCCTTCAGCATCTGCAGGTCCCTGTCATTCACCGAGCTGTAGTCATACAGGGCCACCACGAAGTGCTCCTCTAGAGGGAACAAGGAAGAGATGTGCACCGCTTGGGCCCAGCAGAGTGAGGGCAGGGGCTGGGTGAGTCTGTGCTGTGGGCCATCTCTGGCTGCCATGAGGTCAGGAGGACACAGGGACAGAGGGAAAGCTGTGGTGTGCTTTCTCCCTCACCGAGGCAGCAGGGGAATCTCCTGTCTACCAGACTGACCTTCTAACTTTGCTGCCGGGAATAAGGGCAGGCTGCCCCTAGAGTCCATCCTGTCATCCCTTCTGGTCTCCACATGAAAGCCCTAAGGCCCAGAGCTACCCTCTCAGGGATTGGCTAGCCCAAGATTTAGGGAGATTGGCTGCACTGGGCTGAAGGCTGCCATCCCAAGTTTGGGAATGAGTGTTGGCTGATTCCTTATTGCTTCAAAGTCACATCAGCTTCTCTTCTCTTCCTCTTTGCCAGCTGCCCCTCCCCACCTCTATTCCAAAGAGGGTAGTGGTCTTGGGAATGTGGCTGCTATAACCTTGACCTGTAACTGTGGCCTTGTGCTCCTGGAAGGTGGTACCCTGACTTGCTGCTAGTCCCAGGAATGGACATCCGAATGGCCACTGTGAGTAAGGAGGTCTTTCCTGCTAGCTCTGGGGAGCCAAGAGCCACTGGAAAAGTTCACTTGGAGACCACCTCGCTCACCTGGGAGCAGGTGACTCAACTTTGTCACCGATGTGTGGTGTGATGGCTAGTCACTTCCCCATGGGGGGAAGAGGGGATTGGAATAGATGACGATGCCCCCCACCTCCAGTTCTAAGATTCAAGTCTTTGCATCAAAGGTTGTTAGTTTATTGCTTTGCCCAGGGCTTCCTTGCTGGGGCCGTGAACCGCCAACCCCCCTCCCCCCAAGTAGGAAATGAAGGATGAGCCTTGTGGTAATCAGTCGTGAGTCCCAGCAGGATGAGAAACACCAAGATGAGAAACATCTGGTTTCAGCATTTTGTTTGGGAGCTTGACAGACTCTGAGCTCTCTCAGGTTGAGGAGCCACGTCTTACTCAATTTTATAGCCTCCCCAGTATTTGGACAGAGTGGGTACTGTTTGCTTAGTGCATGCCAGGTGAGACAATGAGGGACCCAGGCTGTCAGAGCTCCTCATGCTCCTGCAAGCCAGTTCTGAAGGAAGGGACCGTCCTGTGAGTCACACCCGCCCCCCCAGGCTCCAAATCCCTGACCCAGGAGGGCCATGGTCACTCATTACACAATCCCCCACTGTCCTACCCACCAGAGTGGCAGTAGAGACGGGGTGAGGGAGGGTGGCGTCAGTGGTCAGAAGGCCAGCAGCAGCTTTGGAAAGTGGGGAAGTTGCGGAGAAAGATAAAGCTTTCTATCTTTCTCGGAACAGACTCAGGGCAGGAGGGAATATGTAGACCCATCGGCCCTCACCCTTTGAGGGTGGGGCTTTAGAATCTTTGAAAACTTGGTTTTGGGGGCACCTGGGTGGCTCAGTGGGTTAAAGCCTCTGCCTTCGGCTCAGGTCATGATCCCAGGGCCCTGGGATCGAGTTCCGCATCAGGCTCTCTGCTCAGCAGGGAGCCTGCTTCCCCCTCTTTTTCTCTGCCTGCCTCTCTGCCCACTTGTGATCTCTGTCTGCCAAATAAATAAATAAAATCTTAAAAAAAAAAAAAAAAGAAAGCTTAGTTTTGTTTTTTATGCTGTTTGTATTTATTGTAACATTTTTCTTTTTGTCTCATTTATAGTTTGTAGTTCTTATTTGAAAAACAAAACACAAAAAAACACCCAGGCTCAGATACAGGAACTGGGTCTTGATTCCTGGAGGGGGCCCCCCCTCCGTGGGCAGCTGAAGCCTGGGGCAGAGTTGGGCCACACCCCTCGCTATGCTTGGTTTAGTGCCTCCCCCCATAGCCTCTGCCTCTCTGACCCTGGAGGGCCTCCCCTGTCCTCTCCAGGAAGCTTCTCCCAGCTGAGCCCCTGTTCTGCCTGCACAGACCTGGGCCCAGAGCAGATGGCCTGGAGAGCCTCGGCTTCAAAAGCAACCCCTTCTTACCTTGGTCTGGACACGTGTCCGGAGGTGCAGGAGCCAGATGGTTAAACAGCACCTGCAGCAGAAACACACACACACACACACACACACACACACACACACGCTGCAGTAGTTCCACACCCCCCAAACCCAAGGCCTGGGCTGGGAGGCTGTTGCACCTGTCACCCAGGGGCTTTGTAGGGCGTATTTCCCTAAAACTCAACAAATACATCCCTAGGTATACACCCTGTAGAGAAACTTCTGTAGTGTATCAGGAACCATGCACAAGAATGCTCCCAGCAAAACTACAATAATACATAAGAATTGTAAAATGTGGAAATTGTCCTTAGGACTAATGACAGAAAAATAGGCAAACTGGGGCACAGTCATGCAAGGAAATGCTACGCCGCTGTGGCAACTTCTGAGCCCAGATATGCGCATCAACGTGGATGAAGGTCACAGATGTAATGGGAGATCTGACAACCACGTCTCAGAAGAATACAGGCTGTTTGATTCGATCAAAAGTTCACAACCGGCAGAAGAAACTAAACAGTCTTTAGGAGTATATGCACATGTGATGATACAAAACGGTAAGCTAAGGAATGATGGACACATTCAGGTAGGGGCCTGGGGTGAGGGATGGACTTGGGTGGGGACAATGGTCACTGCTCCTGAAGACCAAAGGGGCTGTGCTGGGTATTCATTTCATTATCCTTTTAATCTGATGGACATGTTATGAGTATTTTTTGTTTGTCTTCCATATTTATTGAACACAATTTTCAAGCAGCATTTTGCCACATGGTACATACAGTATGGCTCCATTGAAAATATAAACATGTCATATAAATAACATCGACAATAGGGTCTGGGAACAGGGGTTCTGTAGCACTAACTCTAGGTATCACTGGCTAGTGGGATAACGAGTGTTTATAATTTTTCTCCACAATTAGAATATGTCATATGATTTTTTTTTTTAGTTAAAAACTCTGGGGCACCTGGGTGGTTCAGTCAGTTGAACATCTGCCATCGACTGGGGTCGTGATCCTGGGGTCCTGGGATCGAGTCCCATGTCAGGCTCCCTGCTCAACGGGGAGTCTGCTTCTTCCTCTCCCTCTGACCCTTGCCCCTGCTCATGCTTGCGCGCTCTCTCTCTCAAATAAATAAATAGTCTTTTTTAAAAAAATAAAGTTTAAAATATTCCAGCCTCTATAACTTATTACCATGTAACTTTGGCGATATTACTCAGTCTAAGTCATCAAGCCATCATTCACTCATTCAGTGTTCTGTGTTAAGTTGAGACACAGATAAAATGCCTTGTTTGTCTAAGAAATGGGATTAGCAATCCTACGTCCCATTAGGTCACCATTGGACTAAATTGATGAACAGTTAATGTGCCCCCCGAGGCAGAGAGCAAGAGAGCAGGTTCCAGGCATGACTCCCAACTGCCCCCAACCAAAAAGGGATAGGTGGCCAGGTGGGGAAGGGGAGTGTCACAAATAGACATCTAAAAATGCCTCTTTGGAATGTAGTACCCTCTGTGGAAGGGTTCTAAGTGTTCTGTAAACAAGCCAGAACAGCATCTCAGGTTCCACGGGAAGCTGAGGGTTTGCTGGAGAGATGTGGCTAGTCTTAGGGTTCCTCATTCCTGGAGAGTAACTCCTTGGAAGGTGGGCAGCAGTGCTAGGAAGGGGACTGTTGTCCAGGAGCTTCTGGGTAGGGGTGGGGGCAGCAGACGTTGCTAAGTGCCTCAGACCCATTCCCACCACACCCTCTTCTCGATCTTTTTGATTTCTTTTTCTCTTCAAGGCTGCCCTTGTGAAATAAGAACCGGCTAAGAATTACTGGGGACTACACATGCCCGGTTCTGTTCGAAGGGTAGTATGTTATGGAATTGCATGGTTGTATATACATCCCATGTTGTTACCTCCCTATCAGAAAGGCACTTTCACTATACCCATTTTACAGATGCGGAAACTGAGGCATAGGGGAGTTAAGTAACCTGCTTCAAAGCACACAGCTATTCAGGGTAAACATGGCACTCTGGCTGTTAAACATCTCCTACTATATTGCCACACCAGCATGAGGTGGCTACCACTTTTGGTGGCAGGGGCAAGGGGCAGATTTTTCAGAGCCCTGAATTATTTAGAGATGGCCCTGGTGCTGGCTGGAGACAAGCATGTGCTCTCTGCTCTTCTTCCTCCCCCTCCGTTTCCAGCTGGGAACAGCCATCACTCACCAAGGGTGGCAGTGGTGGGGGATCTTTGCTCTGGGTGTTGACCTTCACAGGACTCCATCGGGCCTTACTCTTCTCCTTCACCTGCTTTTTGCTGCTCACCACTCCCATCCTGTCGGAGAACACACAGCAGACTGGTGACGTGAGTAGGCCTTCAGAGCCTCAGTACAGAAGAGCTCCCCCAGCCCCTTCGGGATGGCCAATTAGAGAGAAGAGGAGGAGGGATGGAAGTGGGAGGGCAATGAAAGTCAAAATCAGAACATGGAATCCGTTTAGGGGATCTGGCAGGCTAAGCTGGCATTGTCTTTTTCCCCCCAGAGCAGGAAGAAGTGGTCCAGAGAGAAGGAATGACTGGGTTTAGGACACAGAGATCATCTGCCTGAGCAAACTGCCAGAAACTGCTGGGGTGGACCCCAGTGCCCTCGGGACAGGAGCCCTGGCATCCGGAAAGTGTCCGATGATGATTCTGGTGGGCTGGGTTCTAGTCTTCACTTTGCCACAGTCTGCATTACATGGGAAGGTCACGTCCCTGTCCCAGCCCGTGTAAGAACATGGCTGAGGTTCTTTCCATCTCAGATTTTCAGGTGAGAGGCTATAAATTCAGGCCCCAGGGATGGTTCAGGCATCTGAGGCCAACTGCCTCTTCTCAGGAATCTCAGAGAAACTTCCTTAGAGGTGAGAGAAATACAGCCAAGATTCTTCTTGGGTAAAGGATCATAGAACGACGGAAGTGGGAAAGATGCTAGAGACCACAGGCAGCGTCACCAGGACATCAGCACTGCCTCCGTTCCAGGGCTGGTTCTTTAAGAGGAGCTTACACTTGACCGGGAACTTCCCAAACCCTGTCTCCGTCATCCTTTCCACTTTAAAGTAAGCGTAAATAGGCGTGATCACTGTCCCAGACTGAAGTTTGACATGTTCCATAGCTGGTTCATGGTCACTTAACCTTTGAAGAGCCAACTCTGGAGTCCTGGTTGACCACTGGCTACTCCACTCCACCTCACACCTGGCCCATCCCCAACAGGCAGACATTTAGAGGAAAGGACCTTGAGTTCCTGCTCTTGTCTGAAGGGCCGTGCAGTTGGTGGAGGGTTCCTGACTGCTTTTGGAGGTGTTCATAGCATTTCTTTGATTCCAAGATGCACCCCACCTTTTTTTCTTTTTCACATTTCAGTATCTCTGAAACCATGATGTGTTTTACAACTAGTGATGGTTCATAAAGTAATTAGCAGCATCTTTTTTTCCCTATGTCAGTCATACATAAAATAAATGCTAGCCTTCCAAAGAGTGGTGTCTTAGATTTAATGAAATGCAGTGGTGCTTTTCTTCCAGAAAGGTGAAAGCACATGTCTCATATTACTTTTCCTCAAACTCTCCTTGAAGAAAAGGAAGACTATAATAATCTTAAATACAGGACAGAGAGCCACAATAAATTATCCATGAATACTTAGTTGAGGTATGCTTTGGGTAAAGGCCTTGCAATACTTCACATTTGTAAAGAATGGGACTTTTTAAATGAAATTTGTACCAAAGTTATGGGCCAACATTTCAGTTTTTAGAGATTTTTTTTTGGTATTAGAATTTTGCACAAGGGATTATGGGTTTTTATTAAGAATTGATACTGAGCCTCATGTCACATCGGGCTCTCTGTTCAGCAGATGGTCTGCTTCTCCCTCTCACTCTTCTTCTGTACTCTCCCTATCTCTCTCTCAGATAAGTAAATAAAATCTTTAAAGAGAAAAAAAAAGAATTGATATTAAATTTTATCAGGTACTTATTGAGTATCTTTTAATATGATAATTTAATATGTTGATGTGATGAATTCTGTTGATAAATTTTCTGCTACTGAAACTTCTTTTCATTCTGAAATAAAAGCTGTTTGGTTACAGTTCACTAGTCTTTTTGATACATGGATGGATCCTATTTGCCAATATTTTATTTCAAATGAGAATCAATATTCCTGAACGGGTTCTGTGTATGAGGAGTTAGCACCAAGATAATGCTGGCTTTATAACATACAAGGGAACTGTCCACCTTTTTCCTATGGTCTTGAACTGTTTAATAACCTTGGGACTCTCTTCTTTAAAGGCTATTTAGAACTCCAAGGGGTCCTTTTATAAAAAGTAGGTCCTTAAGTAGATTTCCAATTTCTTCTACAAGAATTTGTCAGTTCCCATTTTTCCTCTCCCTTGCACCATTTTGATGATTTATATGATTTATAGATCTTTGATTTCCTCCACATTTTCCAGTTTGTTGCCATAAAGTTTTATGTAGTATTGTCTTGTAATTATTTCAACATCGTCTCTTTCTTATGTCCTCTTTCTTGTTCCTAATATAATTAAATTAGCTTTTTTAAAAAGATTTATTTATTTATTTATTTATTTATTTGACAGACAGAGATCAGAAGTAGGCAGAGAGGCAGGCAGAGAGTGAGAAGGAAGCAGGCTCCCTGCTGAGCAGAGATCCAGATGTGGGACTCCATCCCAGGACCCTGGGATCATGACCTGAGCCGAAAGCAGAGGCTTTAACCCACTGAGCCACCCAGGTGCCCAACAATTACAATTTTTAATTGGATAAAATTATCTGAAATTTTCTTTGACCAAATAAAGTTTTAATCTAGCTTTAAAATAATGATAAAGTAGACTGTAATCAAAACAGCATAAAATTGGAATAAGAACAGACATATTATCAATGGAGCAGAATAATAAGCATGCAAACAGATTATAGAGCATTTGGAATTATATATATGAAAAAGATACATTTTACTTCACAGGAGAACTGATGGTTGATTTTAATAAGTGACATTTAACAAGTGGCTGTCTACCTAGAAGAAAAAGCAATCGAACCCCTACCTCACACCATATTAAAAAATAAATTCCACATGTACTGAAAAAATATTAAAAAGTTAAAAAAAATTTAATTGAAAGAAAATTTAGGAGACTATATATTTGACCCAGAGTTTGGAAATAACAATGAACAATGAAGGGTAGTCAGATGCTGAAAGGACAAAAAGACATACTGATAGCAAAAATACAAATTTATAAAAGCGAAAGGTATTCTATAGTTAAAGAAATTATTATGAAGTCAGTACCTGAGCAATAGATTGGGAAAATGGCTTGCAAGGCATACTGCAGATAAATGTGTATTTATAATATACACAGAGCTCATGTAATTAAACAAGAATATGGTCTAGCATATGACCCACTCAATAAAAAAAAGGAATAAAGATTGTGAATGTCAGTTCATCCAACACAAATCCCACTAGATAAACAAACATGAAAAATGTTAAATTAAATGCAAATTAAGAAATGCAACTTAAGATAAAATATTCACATTACATCAATAAGATTGGGGAAAAAACAAAAGGAATGATAATACCAATTGTTGATGGGAAAGCAAGGGAGAATTACATTTTCATACATTCCTGGTACAAAAGTATTTAATATAATTACTGTTCTTTCATTCATCTCTTCTTACCCATTGTATTTCTAGGATCAACCCTCAGTGAAGGCTGGGATCTTTATCTTAACTCATTTTTTAATCCAAATTGCCTGGCAAGGAGTAAGGACTTAATAGATATTTATCAGACAAATAAAATATGAAATATTATTGTGTAGAAATTTTTCCAGTTTTATTAGAATTAAAGAATACATATATCTTTAAATTTACAATACCATTTCTGGGAATCTCAGAGACTAATCAAACATCATTATGTAGGAATATATGCAGTATAAAAATGTTTATTGCAGCAATACTGGTAGCTACAAAAGGCAAAACAAAAAAACTCTGTAACTGCTCACCATTTGGGGAATTGTTGAATAAAAATGCACTCTAAAATCTCTAATATATTATACAACTCTTAAAAAGAATGTACTACATCTTTACAAGTGAAGCTAAAAGGACTTTTCTAGAACATGCTGTTACATGAGAAAAGCAAGATGCACAGAGGTGCATAAAATTATTCAATATTTGGAAATACCAAAGAATGAGAAAAGAAACCTCTATGCAGACATGCATACATTTTTATGTTACATGAAGAGAGGTTTAGGAGGATGAACGCAAAGTTGTTTACTTTCATTATTGGTGGGGGAGGTAGAGACAGACAAGGGAGGCGGAAAATGAGAAAAACAAAACAAAAGCAAATTACAAAAATTCTGTGTGTGTGTGTGTGCGTGTGTGCGTGCGCGCACACGCACATATTGTGGCCCCAAAAGATATTTCTTAAAATGTTAATGTTGTTTATTTCAAGTGATAGGACTTCATGTAACTTATTACCTTCTTTCATATAATTTTACATGTTCCTTGAATTCTTTAATAGGAAGCATATATTATTTGTACCAGCAAAAAAAAAGAGAATACCAGTGCCTGGACCAGCAACAGAGAGGCATGAGGCCTGGAGCCAGGGTCATCCCCAGTTCTTTAAGAACAGCCACTGAGTAGCCATGAGGGCTGCCTGAGCCTCATGCCTTTCCTAACTTCTCCCGACCTGGCTCAATGAAGGGTCAGCAGGCAGCAGCTTCTAGAATTTTTCCAACTTGGACTTCTGCTTCTGCCACGGCCCAAATGATCAGCCGTATCTGGTCAGTCATATTGCCACCAATTTTAAACTTCCTGACAAACATTTTCGTCCACTTAAACAACATAATTGAATGTTTAAACAACTTGACAGAAAGTAAAATTCCTGAAATCAAATTACCCACTACTCGTACTTCTTTGTCCTTCACCTCCTTAGCGGTGTATATACAGATGACTTTCCACGGTTTCTGTACATACATAGGTTCTCTATGGGTCCCTCTACCCCAGTGACTCTGACTGGGGACTAGAGCTACTCAGGATGCCTTGTGACGATTAGAGCTGTGTCTGGGGGCTGGGGCTGCCCCCCTGCTGTGATATTTTAACAGTTTCAGGCTGGGCGGAGCCAGGAAATGCAGAAGTCCATGCAAAACCAAAGTGTAACACATGCGTGTCCTGGGTGGCTCCAGGTGGTTTTCTTGCACTGAGAAGACACTGGCCTCCTTTCCAGTGGTGAAGGACAGAGGATGGGTGGAAGAAATGTGTGAGTCTATGTGTCTGTGTGGGTGTGAGAGAGAGACACAGAGAGGGAGAGAAGGTGAGAGGGTGTACACATGTGCACCGGTGCATGTATCAATGTCGCGAGTGTGCCCATATGTGTGTGTTGTGTATGTGTGTGTAGTGAGGGACGGCTAGCAAGAGGAGGGGAAGGTGAGGCAAGGAATTTCTGTTTGTTTATTTGGAATGGATTCAAGCCCCCCCGTGCAGAATTTGACCAGAGCAGGAAGGTCAGTGTTTGCCCCAGGGGAGATGCTCAAAGCCTGACAGGCCCACAGCCTCAGCCTGACAGGGGATGTGGTGCAGGGAGCAACTAAAAATAGAGATATTAGAAACCCTGTATTTACAGTTGCCCAGCAGTCCACAGGTGGAAAAACACTTGGCGTATATGATTTATTTGATATTCATGAAAACATCGATAGGCTGGTTACAAATATCCTCATTTTATGGCTGAAGATAAGAGTGGTGAGGTGGCTTGCTAAGGTCACACTGAGGTGGAAGGGCCAGAAGCTGGAGGCTGTTCTCTGCCTGGTACTGTCTGGAACTCACTGCTCAAAGCAGGTGCACAAGTGGCCCTACCTGAAGCTCCCTCACCCTTAACCCATAGTTCAGGTTTAGGTTCAGATACCCTATCGTCTTTTCCGTGGGGGCTGCCAGGTGCCTCAGAAGCCCTCCATCCAGAGGAGAAACCTCTGTGGTTGCTACCGGAGTGGAGAGGTCTGGGGGCTGTGTGCCCCTCTGGAGTTTGGGCACACTCAGGCAGATTTCTCCCAACTCCCTGGTGCAGTGCAGGTAGCTGGGGGTTCGAGGAACCTGGGCTCAAAACTACCTATATATGGCCGTGTGAACTTGGGGAAACCCCTTTATCTCTCTGAGTCTCAGTCTCCTTATCTATAAGGGGAGGTATGAAACTTTTCCTTGTTTCATAAATAAAGGTTTCCTGAAAAAGCATACTCAATGGTGAATGCTGAAAAAAAAAAATCAAACAATTGACTTTGTTGTTTTGTGGGTAAAGAGCAGTTGTCTGCAGAATTAAGCCATGTTATGAAATTCTCAATTATGTCTTGTCTATTTGGCATATCTTCACCATCTATTTTCAGCCTCTCATAGATGTTTTTAAATTAGGAGCTCACCCATCATTATGGATGCAATTTCTATGACTATTTGTGTTAAATTAGAGAAAAATGCACCAAAGTATTAAACCAATTGTGCAAACACTACTATCCAGGCAAAAATGGTTGCTCTGCCAAGACTGAGCTTTTAGCAGGCGGTCACCGGCCCCCGTGATGCTGAGAACGTTCTTTCAACCAGCTGACGTGCTCAAGCTCCAATGCAACATATGGAAAATGTTTTGGGATAGTGAAACACAAATATGTAGGTTTTCTAAAGGTCAAGACTAACAGCTTGCACATAACTTTCATGGTTGTCATGCAAACCAACAAGATGAGAGCAGGAAAAGAACAGAGGATAGAGAGTGCTAAATAAATATTAACTAGAAGACGCCTAGAGCAACTTGGGTGACACTTTCACTCTCCAGAGCCTTATGATGCCCAAAGATGGCCCTGGGATGCACTGGGATTACCACCTCTTTTTAGGAGGGGTTTCTGAGGCCCTGGTGTTGGAAGCCAAGGTGTTTGGTGGGGAGGGGTGCACAAAGCCAATGGAGATGGTGGCTGTTGTGTGGTCCAGAAGAGTGTTGATGACTCTGAGTCCCTCCACCTACACTTGTTGCTCCAGAAGCCCAGACATGTTATTTTAGAGGCAGGGGGATGATTTGGTTGGAAAAAAAAAAAAAAGTCTCATGCATGAAGTTGTCAGATTGACTCTGGTTTACATTTTTAAATAGCAAATACTATAACGTCTTAAGTATTTCCCGGGTGCCAGACACTAAGCCAGACATGCTACATTTGTTGTCATGTTTGAGGGAGACCACACAGCACAGGGGAAAAGAATACTGAGCTCTGAATCCTGGTTTTGCTATCTCCTATTTGTGTATCCTTGGGAAAGTTGCTCAACTTTTCTGTCTCTTAGTTTTGTGAGAATAACTACTTACAACAGAGTGTTGCAAGGATTAAATTAGTTATTACAGGCTCTTAGGCCATCTCAGAAAGTGTCTGGTCTCAAGTCAGTGTCTGATAAATGATTTACTATTTTTCCGCATATACAATTTATCAATAATAATCTCTTCAGTAACAGTGTGGGATAGGCACTGCTACTTTCCTTCTATAGAGAGATGAACTTGGGACATGAAAGCGTCTGTCCAGGTCAAGCTGTGGGGTGGGCCTTACATGCAGTTCTGACTGGCTCCTAAGTCTGCAGTCTGGAAACCTTGCCTTGTTATTTGCTAAAAACTTTACCTTTCTGACTTGATCTGTCAGGCATGGGTGGGCAGCATCAAGGGGGAAGAGGTGAGCCTATCTGCAAAGCCAGGGCTCAGCCCAGGTGTTCGCCACCATGACGAGATATTGGCTTCCCTTCAGTGAGTTCTCTCTTCCTTTATGTCTTTTCCAACATGTAGGAATTCCAAGTCCTGCCCCCATGATGTCATTAGTGCTTCATCCCTTTCCTAGTTGAGAAAAGTATAGTAATGGCCCTGTGACTCTGAATCAGTAAAGGAGCCAAAGAACTTGAATTGAAACCCATTTTCCGAGTCTCAACTTCAAATAACTCAGCTTGAATGAGGCTGCCTCATATTTCCCTCCACATGTGAACGTGAAATAGCAGTAGTGCTGGCTCTTAGAGCTCTATATTCTTGTGTTCATTCAGTTGCTGTCAACCATGTACTGTGTCAGGCAAAGACGGAGAGAGGAAATAATGACAGAGTCCGTCCTTGTGGCAGGATAGAGGTGAGACATATACCCAAGTTACAAATTCAATGTAGACAGAATTACATACTGAAAAGATGTTTTTTGAGCTCAGCAAGAAGAAATCACTTCCACGTGGAAGGAAACACAAGCTAGATCTTAAAGGACAATTCAAATGTAATTTTTAAAGATTAGAATGATTTTTTAAAGATTTTATTTTGTTTATTATTTTGACAAACAGAGATCAGAAGCAGGCAGAGAGGCAGGCAGAGAGAGAGGGAGGAAGCAGGCTCCCTGCTGAGCAGAGAGCCTGACGCAGGACTCCATCCCAGGACCCTGAGATCATGACTTGAGCTGAAGGTAGAGGCTTAATCCACTGAGCCACCCAGGCGCCCCAAGATTAAAATGATTTTTAATGAAAATTCTCAAAGTATAAAAAATATGGAGAATAGTGAACACCCACATATTCATCACCCAATTCCATAATTGTACATTACTTTCTTGACATTAAGACAAATCATTTAATAAATAAAGGATTGAAACTTTCTGAAATGAAATGAAACAAATGGCTTGAAACATGCCATGTCACTTTCACATACTTTGCATACATCACTAAAATGTGGAGACATTTCTCACATAACCATAATGTCATTATCAACCTAATGAAGCTGGCAATAATTCCATGGTATTATCTAACAGCCTATCTGTATTCATATTTCCCCCAATTGTCTCAAAAATGGCTTCTTGCTGTTGGTTTGTCCTATTTGGGATTCAAACAAACTTCATACATAACATATGATTGTTCTGTCTCTCTCTCTACTAGAGTAGCCCACATCCCCCGTTTTAGTTAGTTTCATGCCATCATTTGTAAAAACCAGGTTGGTGGTCCTATAGAATATTCTGGATGTTGGATTTTGCTCCCTTATAATGACTTGTTTCTCTATCTCCCTATTCCTTGTACATAGAGTTAACTCAGTGGGTTCCATTAGATCCAGGTTCATCTTTCTCTCGTAGAGATGCCTTATGGAAGGACTATGTGCTCCACATTGCATACTATCAGGAGGCTTACACTGTCTGGCTATGCCACTTTAATAATGCTAGCGTAGATCTGGGTTCAAGTGATGTTGGTCTGATCTCTCCATTGCCAACTTCCTCATCAACACTTCAACTAATGTTTCTATTAAGGGCTACTAAATATTACTAAATACTGATGCTCTAATTCCAACATTCCTTCCACATTTGTTAGTAGGGAGTCGAGAAATTAAAGGATCAGAAAGAAAAAAAATGCCATGTAGAGTTCTACCAGTGTTGGGTTGTATTTGGATATAAAGAAATAGTGCTTTTCCAGAGATAAAGAGATAGAAACCTTGCTCAAGAAAGAGTATTTTCCACTGGCTGGATTGTAGAGGGTATGATGGAATTATTCAAGAAACCGCAGTTACCACCTTGGGTGATACCTTTAAATACTAGTAGCATATTTATCCAGTACTGGTATAGGACCCGATACAGAGCTGTGACACCTGGCTGAGCACGTAGAGCCCCTACAGCGCGGACGAACCCCTGCCAGGGGCAAGCTAGAAGTGATTAAACTTGCAACGTAGTTGTGCTCTTGGTCAAACTGACTGCCAATTCAGGCACATTGAGGAGACACACATGTGGCTATTTCAACTTTGTAGAGTAAAAATGTTTCCACAGTGGAAATTTACTCCCCACTGTGGTAGGGTTAATAGAAAAGATTTTTGAGTGGTAAAATGTTTGAGGGTGCTGAGCAAGCTTCAGGAAGGAAGACAGCATTCTTGTGAATCTGTGTTAAGTAAAATATAGACACATGTTGACTGAGTCACCCACATCTGATTCTGCTGACATGGAGAACCTTGAAATTTGGTAGACATTTATGAGGAAAAATGGCATCGTGTTGATATCTAAATTCTTGTTATAATTCCTAGCCTGTGAATAAAATTCCCTTATTTGGAGACAGCATGCAAATTTATATTTTTAAAAAACCCACAGTAATGATAATTAAAACATGTCTCTGTTATCCCAAAACAGAAATACAACTACTGTTGCACTTTGTATTGATGGGACTATGGGTCTTAATCTACTTTTTAATTTCTAAATTTTTTGGCATTGTTTTCTTTAAAAAAATTGAACAAGAGATCAAATCATGAGTTCACTACTGCCTGATGGAGTCAATCATGCTTCCTTAGCACAACTGTACTCAACATTGGTTTGCAGTACAACCAACTGGGAGTTTTCAAATTCCCAAGGCCTAGCCCTAGCTAGCAGTTCTGATATTTGGGCCAGGGTGGGGTGCCAGGGTCTCCATTTTTTTTTTTTTAAGATTTTATTTATTTATTTGAAAGAGATCACAAGTAGGCAGAGAAGCAGACAGAGAGAGAGGAGGAAGCAGGTTCCCCACTGAGCAGAGAGCCTGATGTGGGGCTCGATCCCAGGACCAAGGGATCATGACCTGAGCCGAAGGCAGAGGCTTTAACCCACTGAGCCACCCAGACGCCCCGGGGGTCTCCATTTTTAACAAGTATCCCCAGTGATACTGATGCAGACAGGTTCACCAACCCCACTTCACAAAGACCCTTTCTTTATTTGGCTGCACTTTTGTAGTATTACTTGTAAAAAAGATTAAAAAGATGGCCTGCTTGGGTATTTCTTCATATGAACCCTTCATAAATAATGCTTGTAGTTTTCCTGTCGGTGATCTTGTTTTTATTTATTTATTTATTTTTAGATTTTTTATTTTTTATTTTATTTTTTTTAAGATTTTATTTATTTATTTGACAGACAAAGATCACAAGTAGACAGAGAGGCAGGCAGAGAGAGAGAGGAGGAAGCAGGTTCCCCGCTGAGCAGAGAGCCTGATGCGGGGCTCTATCCCAGGACCCCGGGATCATGACCCAAGCCGAAGGCAGAGGCCTTAAACCACTGAGCCACCCAGGCGCCCCGGTGATCTTGTTTTTAAATGAAATGAATTTTTTTCTATCTTCCCTACAAATATTGTTTATGTATTATCATATTTTTGCAAGTTTTTGACATGGGGAAATAATTCCTTTTCTGTAATAACAGCTAGCCTCCCTATGGTACTTGCCAGTTTGTAAAAGCATTTTCACACTCTGTACCTTAGAAACTTGAAAATGATCCTGTGAGCTGAACAGAATCACCATCATCCTCCTCGTCCTCAGACAGGACACTGAGGGCAGGGGGGTAAAGAAACTGAGGTGCAGAACAAGGATTTGAGTCTCATCTCTGTCTTCAAAGATTTGTTCTCTCTTACTGAGTTCACAGGTATTTTCCCAGGTCTGTCTATTCATGACTTGGACTGCTTCTTTTTTTTTTTTTTTTTTTTTTTTTTTAGATTTTATTTATTTATTTGACAGAGATCACAAGTAGGCAGAGAAGCAGGCAGAGAGAGAGGAGGAAGCAGGCTTCTCACTGAGCAGAGAGCCCGATGCGGGGCTCCATCCCAGGACCCTGGGATCATGACCTGAGCCGAAGGCAGAGGCTTTAACCCCCTGAACCACCCAGGCACCCCTTTGACTTGGATTTCTTTAAAAAGACACTATCTGGGGCCTCCTGGGTGGCTCAGTTGGTTAAGCGTTCAACTCCTTGATTTGGGCTCAGGTTATGATCTGAGGGTTGTATAATCTAGCCCTGCATTGGGCTCTGTGCTCAGTGTGAAGTCTGCATAAGATTCTCTCCCTCTCCCTCTGCCCTTCCGAACCTCCCCACCCCATTCCCACTTGTGCATGCACATACACACACACACTCTCTCTCTCAAAAAAAAAAAAGACACTATCCATCATTCAGTCTTTTTGAGCCATCTCTCCCTCTCCCTCTGCCCTTCCGAACCTCCCCACCCCATTCCCACTTGTGCATGCACATACATACACACTCTCTCTCAAAAAAAAAAAAAAGACACTATCCATCATTCAGTCTTTTTGAGCCATATTTCCAACATTTATTAAACACAATCCAGAGATGGAATGTGTAAACAGAAGGGAAGGTTGTGCAGAGAAGCACCTTTATCTACCAGGTTTTAGGGGGCAAGGAGCACATACTTGAACTGGAAAAAATTGGCTTTATTTTATGCTTTCAAAGATGAAGCTGGAAAAGATTAAAGACAGAAAAAGAAACGAAGAAAAAAGTCTCAGATCCCTGATGTTTTGGGGTCAATTGTGATTATTGAATGGGTTTAGAGACACAGATGCCCAGAGACACAGAGATTTAAAATTAATATATAAAACTCTTTGTTGTAGGATTTGCCTATTACATGAACATATGTACTAGCACAGTGCCTAGTACTCCTTCTTCCTCAAGGTTGGAGGCTATGCCATGTGCTTTATATGTAGTATGTCTATGCCTGACAGCAGACATATTTCCTCCCATTTTACATACAGAGCAACTGAGGTTCAGTGAGGTTTAAGGACTTGCCCAAGACCATACAGGGAACCACATATTTAAAGATTTTATTTACCTATTTGTCAGAAATCACAAGTAGGCAGAAAGGCAGGCAGAGAGCGAGAGGAAGAAGCAGGCTCCCTGCTGAGCAGAGAGCCTGATGCAGGGCTCAATCCCAGGACCCTAAGATCATGACCTGAGCCGAAGGTAGAGGCTTGACCCTCTGAGCCACCCAGGTGCCCCATTGGAGCCACATATTTAAAAACCAATTCTACCTGGCTTTGAAGTCTGACTGATCCCATTCTGTTCCAAAGCATGGAAAGTAATAAAAATAAGACACTTGTGATGAGATTTTTCAAGTTATTCATTTATTTATAATTCCTGTTGTAAGTCTCATTCTGGGCAAGGTTTGTTATTCCAGGGCCAGGCAAATTTGTCTAAGTAAGCTACCTTACTGAGTAGTGCTAAATAACAGATAAATCTCACATCGAGGAAGGACTATAGTGGCATGCTTCAGGGTTCTAACTTCAGCATTTTTTAGTCAATATTTTCTCAGCAATATGCAGACTCAAAAATTTTGTTCATTAGATAATCAGAACATATAAAATGAGGGGGAAAACTAACAGAGTCAGATTAAAAAAAAAAAATCCCTCAGGAATGAAAGCCTGAAACAAACAAGTTGAATTAAAATAAAAGGAAAAAAGCATGCAATTAAGGCTCAAAAAATCAACCAGTGAGGCATCATAGCGGAAAGGCCAGACTCTGTAATAGTGTGTGAGGGACAACACAGTGGTGTGGTGGAGAGAGCACTTTCTGACTTTGGGAACTCACAGAAATGTGTGGAATTCTGGCTTTGCTGCTTAATAGCTGTTTGAAAGGCAATGTGATTTATTTACTCCAAACCTGTTTTCCCATCTGCATAGTGGAAATAGTATGCTTACCTTGAATAATTACTGTAAAGAATAAAGACAGTATATATACAAGGTTGGCATGTAGATTGGGCTACATAAAAATAGTAATTTTTGCCTGGAAAAGATTTAGATGTTCTAGTAGGTATGAAGTTCACAAATCTAGATACAACCACCATCACTACCACCATGGCCAATAATAGCAACTAATATGATTATTGGTCCCAGGCAGTACAACTAGCTTTACAAACCTTGTATCACTTTTTAAGGGAGCCAGTCTTATTACCTTCTTACTTATTTCTTGCACCTTCAGAAGACCCCACACAACTTAATCAAAATGCACAGTCTGTCATTCTATTCAGGGAACCGGTCAATGGAGAAACAGTCTCACATAGCTACAGAGGAAAGCTATATCAACTATCAATACAGAACAATGTCATTTATGCATAAATATAAACAGTCAACCAAGTGTCAAAAGAATCAGAAGAAATTGAGCAATATTGAAGAGAGGGTTAATAATAAACAAATGGAATAATTCAGGAGAAAGCAGAGATAGAGTGCAGAAAATATCTTTTTTTTTTTTAAAGATTTTATTTATTTATTTGACAGAGAGAAATCACAAGTAGATGGAGAGGCAGGCAGAGAGAGAGAGAGGGAAGCAGGCTCCCTGCTGAGCAGAGAGCCCGATACAGGCCTCGATCCCAGGACCCTGAGATCATGACCTGAGCCGAAGGCAGCGGCTTAACCCACTGAGCCACCCAGGTGCCCGAGTGCAGAAAATATCTTTTAAGAAAACCTATAATTAGTGTCCTCAAAGAAATTATACATGATATTGTATAAATTTAAAAGGAATATGTTGATGTGAAAATGAAAAATCAGAAAAAAAGGAGTTCTTATGAATTAAAAATGTGATTGAAAAATATTAAGATGGATACAGTGGGAGTTCCAAGTTAATGATCTAGATTATAATGTCAAGCAGCATCCTAGAAAACAGCAAACAGTCAAGAATGTTCACTGTTACCATTCCCATTCAACACCATACTGTAAGTCTAAGCTAATGCAGTAAGATAAGAAAAGAAAATAAAAGGCTAACAGGTTGAGAAGGAAGAAAGACAACTGTTCACAGATGACATGACTGTCTATGTAGAAAATCCAAAAGAATCAACAACCAAAAAAAACCCCTTGGAACTAATAAGTGATTATAGCAAGGTTGCAGAATAAAGATTAATATAGAAAAGACATTTGCTTTTTTTTTTTTAAGATTTATTTATTTATTTGACAGAAAGAGATCACAAGTAGGCAGAGAGGCAGGCAGAGAGGGGAAGCAGCTCCCCACTGAGCAGACAGCCTGATGTGGGGCTTGAATCCCAGGACCCTGGGATCATGACCTGAGCCAAAGGCAGAGGCTTTAACCCACGGAGCCACCCTGGCAACCTGTCATTTGCTTTCTTATATAACAGCAATAAAGCATTGAAATTTGAAATTACAAACATAATACCATTTACCTCAAACAAATGAAAGAATAAAGTATAAATTGAGCAAAATATGAACAAGATGTATATGAAGAAAGCTAAAATATTCTGATGAAAGAAATAAAAAAAATCTAAATAATAAATAAATAAATAAAGATATGTTTCATTTACAATGACAGGAAGACTAATATTATTATCATCTCAGTTCTTTCCAACATGATTTACAGATTTAAAGCAATCCCAATTAACAGAACAGGGTACCAAGAAACAGTGAAATAGATGACCACAAATATAGCTAACTAGTCATTGACAAAGGTGCCCAGGCAATTCAGTTAAGAAACTATATTCTCTTCAACAAACAATGCTGGAACAAATGGCCATCCACACAACCAATAAATAAATAAATAAATAAATAATACATAGACCTATACCTTTCACATTATATAATTAGCTAAAAATGGATCATGACCTAAGCATAAAACATGAAATTATAAACTCCTAGAAGATAATGTAGAAGAAAATCCAGTTGACCTCGGTTTGGTGATGACTTTTTTTTTTTTTTTGGTTCCAAATGATGATTTTATTTCTATCTTTAATGCTAGCAGAGGAGTCCAAAACAGACTGATGTACATTGATATGATTTCTAAGAATCAAAAAAGCAAGCCTTGAAATGATCAGTTTGATCCGTAAGAGACTTAATAGTGTGCCATAATGAAGAATAACACTCTCTAAAGGAACAACAATATTCAACTTCATTATAAAAATCAGTATCTGGCACCCAATAAAAATTAGTAGGCACACCATCTGCAACAACATAGAGGGATCTAGAGGGTATAATGCTTTGTGAAATAAGTCAGTTAGGAAAAGATAAATACCATTTGATTTCACTCATATGTGGAATTTAAGAAACAAAACAAATGAACCAAAGGAAAAAGCAGACTCTTAAATACAAAGAACAAACTGGTGGTTACCAGAGGGGAGGTCGGTGGGGGATGGGTGAAATAGGTAATGGGGATTAAGAGCACACTTATCTTGATGAGCACTGGGTAATGTACAGAATTGTTGAATCATTAGTTGTACACTTGAAACTAATATAACCCTGTATTTTAATTATACAATTTCAAAAAAAGAAAAAATTACTAAGCCTGCAAGGAAATAGAAAAACATAACTTGTAACCAGGAGAAACACAAATCAACAGGAATAGAACCAGAAAGCAAGTCTATATAATTAGTTGACAAGAACCTTAATACAGCCATTACAAATTATATAGATAGATTGGGGTGTATAATTGAAAATCATGATATATGGGGCTCCTGGGTGGCTCACTTGGTTAAGTCTCTGACTTCAACTCAGGTCATGATCTCAGGGTTCTGGAATTGAGCCCCACATCGGGCTCCCTGCTCAGTGCGAAGCCTGCTACCTCCTCTCTCTCTGCCTGCCTTTCTGCCTACTTGTGATCTCTCTCTCTGTCAAATAAATAAATAAAATCTTTTTAAAAATAAAATCATGAAATAGAATAAGAGAAAAAAAAAAGATAAAAAGGACGCAAATCAACCGTCTAGAGATGAAAAATGTGATCTGTAAAACAGACCAAAAAACACCTCTAGTAGGTAACAATAGCACATTATATCCTGTAGAAGAAAGACCAGTGAGCTTGTGGGCACAACAATAGAAACTATCCGCAGTGAAGCACAGAGAGATACAAAACTGGGAAAAGGGAATTGGGCTCTAGTGAGCAATGAGATAGTATTAAGTGGCCAAAAAAGGTAATTGGATTATCAGAAAGGGGCTGGAAGAGAAAAAGAAATCTTTGAGGATATGAAAGATGGAAATTCCAAGTGTGTGAAAACCATAAACCCAAAGACTCAAGAAAGTCAATCAGCCTCATGTATGGAGAAAATGACATCAAGTTATATCATCATCAAATCGCTAAAACCCAGTCAAAAAGAAAAAAAAATCATAAAAGTTGCTAAAAATGGATATGTTATATTTCTAGAAAAATACCATAGCAGAAAATCTTTGTGATTTTGCTTAGTTAAAAAAATCTTTTGGAATAAAAACCATACATTATAGGGATGCCTGGGTGGCTCAGTCAGTTAAGCATCTGCCTTCAGCTCAGGTCATGATCTCAGGGTCTGAGTCTTGCATTGGGCTTCTTGCTCAGCAGGGGGTCTACTTCTCTCTCTCTCTGCCTGCTGCTACCCCTGCTTGTGCTCTCTATCTCACTCCCTGACAAATAAATAAATAATTTTTTTTTGGTAAAGATTTTATTTATTTATTTGACACAGACAGAGAGATCACAAGTAGGCAAAGAGGCAGGGAGAGAGAAAGGGGGAAGCAGGCTCCCTGCTGAGCAGAGAGCCTATGTGGGTCTCTATCCCAGGACCCTGAGATCATGACCTGAGCCGAAAGGAGAGGCTTTAACCCACTGAGCCACCCAGGCTCCAATAAATTAAAATTTTTAAAAAATACACAAAAAACCCCATAAACGGTAAAAGAAAAATTGATGGATTTTTCAAAGTTAAAAGTTTGTACATTTTAAAAGATACTATTATTGGGGGCGCCTGGGTGGCTCAGTGGATTAAGCCGCTGCCTTCGGCTCAGGTCATGATTTCAGGGTCCTGGGATCAAGTCCCGCATCGGGCTCTCTGCTCAGCAGGGAGCCTGCTTCCCTCTCTCTCTCTGGCTGCCTCTCTGTCTACTTGTGATTTCTCTCTGTCAAATAAATAAATCTTTAAAAAAAAAAAAAAGATACTATTATTGGGGCACCTGGGTGACTCAGTCAGTTTAGCATCCAACTCCTGATTTCAGCTCAGGTCATGATCTCATGGTCATGAGATGGAGCCCCATGTTGGGCTCTGTGCTGAGTATGGAACCTGCTTAAGATTCTCTCTCTCCTTCTCCCTGTGGCCCCCCAGCCCCACTTGTGCACACACTCTCTAAAAAAAAAGAAACTTACATATGCATACATATATATGTGTATATATATGTATGTGCATATATATATATATAGAGAGAGAGACAGGGAGAGAGGATTATTATGGAAATGAATATGTAAACCGCAGACTGGGAAAATATTTGAAATATATATATCTGATATAAGAATATGTAAATAAATTTTATAACTTCATAAAAGAAGACAAAAGTTCAATTGAATAAATACTAGAACAGAGAAGATAGATGAATGGCAAGCAAGCACATGAAAAGGTGCTTAATAGTATCTACTTTTACGAGAATGACATTTAAAAATCACAGTGGGCTATCCCTACACACCTGCGAGAATGGCTAATATCAAAAGACTGATCACTTCAAGTGTCAGCAAGGCTGTGGAAAAACTGCCACTTTCTTACAATGTCAACGGTAAGGTGAAATGGAACGGTAACTTCGGAAAACAGTCTGGGAAATTCTTATCTTCTGGCCCAGAGATTTCATTTCTAGTTATTATTCAAAGAGAAATGCAACCCTATGACCGCAGAGACTTGTATGCATCGGTTCTTAGGAGCTTTACTCTTATTAGCTCCCAACTGAAAACAACTGAAACATGCATTAGCTGATGAATGGATTTAAAACATTTAAGGTTGTAACAGACAACTGATACCTATAAGAACCTGTTTGAATCTCAAGAGCATTGTGCTACGACAAAGAAGCCAAACACACATGCAAAAACATGCTGTATGTTTCCATGTATATGAAGCTCTGTATGAGGCAAAACTACAGTAACCGAAAGCTGATCGGTGGTTCTCAGGGACAAGGGGATGGTGTCAAGGGATTGAACAAAATGGGCCTTGGGAAAACTTTTGGGGGTGATGGAAATAGCCCACATTTTGACTGTGGTCTTTACCCAAAGGCATATATTTGTAAACCTCATAATTCTACACTTAAAATGGGCAAATGTCATTTATACCTCATTAAAGCCGATTTTTAAAAAAGAGCATTTGGAGGCCATTGAAGGGTGTTGAGTTGCATATTCCATGGTGTGTTGAGTTCTTAGCATGGTGGAAAAGATTTATTCCTGTTCTGGCATCTTAAGTTAAGCCTTAAGAGCATGAAATCTCCCCTCGTATACATGCACAAGGCACACACACCCACAGGGGAAAATTAATGATGCTATTAGGCATGAAACAAATGACTCTAGAAAAAATGGGGGGAAATATCCAAAAAAGAGGATGGCATGTGAGATAAAAGAAATAGTGACAGACGGGCACCTGGCTGGCTCAGTCCATAGAGCATGTGACTCTTTTTTTTTTTTTTTTAAGATTATTTATTTATTTATTTGACAGACAGAGATCACAAGTAGGCAGAGAGGCAGGCAGAGAGAGAGAGAGAGAAGAGAAAGTAGGCTCCTGCTGAGTAGAGAGCCTGATGCAGGGCTCGATCCCAAGACCCTGAAACCATGACCTGAGCCGAAGGCAGAGGCTTTAACCCACTGAGCCACCCAGGCGCCCCGAGCATGTGACTCTTGATCCCAAGGTCATGAGTTTGAGTCCTACATTCGGTGTAAAGATTATTTAAAAAATTAATTAAAAAAACTTTTAAAAAAAGAGAGAGAGAAATAGTAGCAACTGAGTGTGACTCCAAATACATAAGGGAAAATAAAAAAGGCTTCTGGCTGGGGCACCTGAGTGGCTCAGTGGGTTAAGGCCTCTGCCTTCGGCTCAGGTCATGGTCTCAGGGTCCTGGGATCAAGCCCCGCATCGGGCTCTCTGCTCAGCAGGGAACCTGCTTCCCTTCCTCTCTCTCTGCCTGCCTCTCTGCCTACTTGTGACTTCTGTCAAATAAATAAATAAAATCTTAAACAAACAACAAGAAAAAGGTTTCTGACAAAGGAAAAGGCCCAGAATACATGCTTGTGAAGTGGAAGAGCAAATTGCAGGAGCTTTGTATAATATGATCTCTGTTGGGTTGATCTTTGTTGGCGGGGGTGGGGGGGGGTGCAGAGGCAGGCAGTGTATAAATATATCTGCAAATGAAAAGAAAATGTCTGGAAGCCCTTCATATAAATGAAACTGCTAACAGAGCCACTTCTTGGGAATGAAATTCACAAGCCAAAGGATTGGAGGACTTTACTTTTTTTCTTTTTCTTTTTTTAATGTTTATTTATCTATTCTATAGAGAGGGAAAGAGAGAGAGAACAAGTGGGAAGAGCAGAGGGAGAGAGAATCTCATGCAGATTCCCCAAGCATGGAGCCCAATGCAGTGCTCAGAGGAGGCTCGATCTCAGGACCCAAAACCAAGAGTCCCGGGCTTAACAGACTGCACCACCCAGGTGCCCCAGACTTTACATTTTTGTTTTACATACCTCAGTGCGATTTGGATTAAACACAAAGCAACATGCTCAAATACATAATACCGTTAAATATTATTTTAAAATGTGAAGTTAAAAAAAAAAGAAACTAGACAATTATCTACAAAAAATAAAATACATGGGAACATGTGCCCTTGAGCAGCGTTAGAAAGCATGAATGATGTGATGGAATTCTGTCCTTTCTGTGTTCCATCCAAGCTTGGAGGACTCGCTCTCCTCTTATGAATCACATTAAATATGCTTTTCTCTTTACACAAGGAATCTGCTTCTGTTATAGGAAATCCAGAAAGTAGAGAGGAAGACAGAAATTACTTATAACACCGTCATCCAGAGAGATAACCACTGTGAACATTCTGGTACATAATTTTCCATTGCCATTTGAAAAAAAAAAAAAAAAGCAGAGCTGGGATCATTATCTACATCCTGTTTGGTGGTGACCTGCTTTTAAAAGAGTGTATCATGTCCATCTGTTCCTGGCATTACCCATTCTGCCCGTAGTATACATTACAAGGCTGCGAGGCATCTGATCAGTAAGTTGTACCGTACTTATTTTACCCACTGCTTTTGTACACACCCAAGCTGTTTCCATCTTTTAGTATCAGAAGGAATGCAGCAAGGGTGCCCTTTGCTCGTGTACTTATCCTTGTTCATGTCCCCCGTTAATCTTGGTTGAGGTTAAAAGTTCTGGAAGTGAGATTGCTAGGTGTAAGGTCGTAACATTTTGAAGTCTTCTGATCTATTTTGCCAAATCGGCCTTTAGGCATTTCATACCACAGTATATGAGTATGTATTTCCCTGTACTTTCTCTGAAAAATGTTATTATGCTCTTCATACTAAGTTAACTTATTTTTTAAAAATTTTCCTTTACTTTTTAACCTAATTTTTCATAGGCAGGTAATACATACCTGTTGAAAGTCAGAAAAATTCAGATCCATGCAAAGAACAAAATAAAAATCACCTGTAATCTTACCACATATGGAGAATCACTATGAACACTGGAGTTTTTATAGAGTTTTTTATAGATGTATCTACACTTTTTAAAAACCAGGGCCCAGGGCACCTGAGTGGCTCAGTTGGTTAAGCATCTGACTCTTGGTTTCTGCTCAGGTTATGATTTTGCTGGGTCGTGAGATTGAGCCGCCCATGGGGCTCCGTGCTCAGTGGGGAGTCTGTTAAAGATTCTCTCCCTCTTGCTCTCTCTTCAAAACAAATATTTAAATCTTAAAAAAATAGGGCCAAACTGTGTATACAGTATTATAATACAGTTATTTCAGTAAAGAGTACGGTAAACTACATATAAATAAATGCAATTTTGGAGCCAATATTAGTAGCTACATGCCATGGTGCAGACTCAACATTAATTTATTTAACCACTATTGGTCAAATAAGTTATTTGCAACCTTTTATCATTACAAATAAACCCATAATAAACATCTTTGTAAAATATGTATTTAGTCGTTGGTCCAATATTTTTAAAGCTGTTTTTCTGTAAGTGGAACTACTAAATCAAGGAAGATACATAGATGTCAGGATCTTCGTCTCTGATGCTGGATTGATCTCTACGAAGGTAATGCTCATTTACATTCTCACAGCGATGAAGGAAGCCCATTTGTCTGGCCTTTCGTCAGTGGTTTTTATCAAATTTTAAAGAAATCTTTGTCAAACTGCTCAACTCACAGTTGAAATTTAAAATTTAAATTGAGAGTTTTGGAAGGGAGGACGGTAGGGGGATGGGTGAGTCTGGTGGTGGGTATCAAGCAGGGCACATACTATGTGGAGCACTGGGTGTGATGCACAAATAATGAATCTTGGAATGCTGGAAGAATAAAATAAAATTTAAAAAAAGAGATAGAAAAGAGGAAAAGCTTTTCATAGTTTTTTGACTAAAACTAAAAAAACCCCCATAATTTTAATTTCATTTTCTAATAATATTTATCCTGTATTTATCAAACTCACTTTCACACTGAGGTGTTTATCATTTTCTTAATGATATACAGAATCCCTTTCCATGATAAATATATTTAACTCATATATTACTTTGTCATGTATATTGTAAATATTTTTCTCAACTTATCTTCTGCTTTCTTATTTATGGTATTTATTGTACATAGAAGGATAAAATCTTTATCCAGTCCATCTATTCAACTTACCAATTTTTACCTTGGGTGTTCACACTTAGAAATATCTTTCCCACCCCAAGATGAAAGAAATATACAACTAGTTTATATTTTTTCACTATTATTTATGAATATTTCATGTATTTGCAAAGCGCACTAATGTAATAGGACTAATATCAAACAGATACTTATATGATGTACATCTACATCAGTTCCCTTTCCTTCCTCCCTTCTCTTTTTATGTCACAGATAAAACTAAAGCTTGATCATTATTTTCCTCTTCCTTTGTCTCCAAAAAAAATAATTATCTTGAAGTCAGTGAATGCTATTGCCATGTGCGAGTTTATATGTTTGTGACATATGGATAAACAGCCACAAACATTCTATACTTTTGTTTGGTATGTTTTGCAAAAGTGACTTTATAATGCGTGTCGCCATTTTGCATTTTTTTTTACCCCAAACTGTGTTTTTAAGGTTAGTTCATTTTGCTACATAGATCTCTAGGTCTTCTATTTTTTTTTTAATCTTATTCCATTAGTGAATAAACCTCATTTTATATAACCACTTATTCATTTTTTAAAAGATTTTATTTATTTATTTGACAGACAGAGATCACAAGTAGGCAGAGAGGCAGGCAGAAAGAGGGGGGGAAGCAGACTCCCTGCCAAGCATAGAGCCCGATGCGGGGCTCAATCCCAGGACCCTGAGATCATGACCTGAGCCGAAGGCAGAGGCTTAACCCACTGAGCCACCCAGGTGCCTCCCGTTTATTCATTTTTTACTGAAGAGAGGTTGTCTCCACTTTTTCATGATGACAAATTGCACGATGATGATCATGATCCCTTGTGCCCATCTGTGAGAATTTCTCTCAACAACAAAGCTTTGATTGATTTTGTGGACTTAGAGGGCAGTAAGGCGAGCTCCTTCCTCTCTACTGTGAATTCCCAAAATGGGCTTCGATCGGGTCCTGATCCCAGTGTCCTAAGATGAATCCCCTCACTGGGCTCCCTGCTTAGCGGAGAGCCTGCTTCTCCTTCTTCCTCTGCTGCTCCCCCTGCTTGTGTTCTCTCTCTCAAATAAATAAATAAATAAATAGATAGATAGATAGATAGATAGATAAATAAAATAAAATTTTACCCATGAGCAAAGACCCAAAACAGGAAATATATCCCTGAAGAAAAAGAATAAGGTAGAAGATCCCTATGAGATACAAAGGCTTATTAAAAACTGTGGCAATTAAGAGTGGAGGCGTAGGAATAGAACAAGGAAGTGGAATAGAGAGACCCAAGCTGACCTTTACCCATTTGGAAAATAGAACATTCCAGAAGAGATATAGAAGATTAGCAAGAAAATGATGAGCCATTCAATGCATGATGCCAGGACAACTGGTTTTCCATACAGAAAAAAACATGAAATTCTATCCTTACTTTACAATTGCTCTCAACTGTCCAGTTCAAATGGACGGAAGAACTAAATGTCAAGGGCAAAAATTAAATTTTTTGAAAAATATATAGAATATTTCAGGAATGAAGAGAAACATTTTTGTTGACAAATCAAATACTATATGATGAATTAAAAGAAAATACATCTTTCTTGGGGCACCTGTGGGTGGCTCAGTCCATTAAATGCCTGATTCTTGATTTCGGCTCATGTCACGATCTCAGGGTCGTGGGATCAAGGCCGGCATCAGACTCAGTTCGGAGTCTGCTGGGGACTCTTTCCCGACCTCTCCCTATGCACCCACCCCTGCTTCTGCATTCTCATTCTCTCTCTCTCCAAACAAATTAGTATTTTTAAAAACCCATCTTTCTCCATAATTTGAAATGCTTGCTTGTCCAATATTCAATTTCCACGTATTCATGGGCTTGTTTCTGGACTCTATTTGTTCCTGTGTAATTACTTCAGTTTAATAATGCAGTTCAATTTCTTCTTTTAAAGACTTTCTTTCTTTCTCACTTTTCTGATATAATTTAAGAATAATTTTGACAAGTTAAAAATGGCCATGCTAATTTTTGTTGGTGTTACATTTAAATCCATGCATTAATTTTGGAACATGGGTTTGTTAATGTTATTATTGAAGAAAGAAATCTATTGGTGTTTTTGTATTTGAGTTATTTTATTAATTCTGATAGTTTTTCCATTACTTGTCTTAGATTTCTCAGGAAGACAAATATGTCATCTGTTACATCTTTTCCTTAAATATGTAATTTTACTGCTTTGTCTTGTTACATTATACAGGGTAAAATTTCCAAAACAAAGCTAACTGATATCAATATTAGGCCCGTCTCATTTATCTTGAATTTGGCTGTTGGCTTTCAATAGATATCTGGAAACTTTACCTTTTCTCTAGGTTACAAGAAGCTTTCACAGGAATGTCACTGAATTCTGTATAATGTCTTTCAAAATATCAATCTGGACAATTATCAACAATTACGTTTCTATTTTGACTTGATGTGACAGATTAATATTTTTCTTAATGTTGAATTCTCTCATGATGGAATGAGCTTCACTTAGTGACAATATATGAAATATCATATTTGACTCGAATCTCTTTTTTAAAAATATTTTTGCTTCTATATTGATAAGCCAAATTTATGTATAGCTTTATGTGTGACAACTTATTTTTTAATAAAATGATAAACTTTGTATGAAAATAATATGTACTCATTATAGCAACAAATTTAAATATAAGACTTTAAAAAGTAGAAAGTTTCCTATAACCTGTACCCCTGGGGATAAAAATATATGTTTATAAAAAATTAAAAAGAAAGTTTCCTATAATCCCAACATGCAGAGACAACCTCTATTAATAATTTGGGGTATTTTATCTTACATCTTTTTTGGGCATGGGGGAGGGCGCTTTTCCAAAGCTGAAACCAGTATGGAGCATGGTTGAAAATGGAATCTTTGAAATGGACTTAAATCCTGACTTCATGATTTATAAACTATACCACATTCATCAGTATCTTTGATTTTTTGAAATCTCATTTTCCCAGGCTGTAAAATAATAACAGCCTCACGGGGAAAGAGGAGAAAGGCAGGAGGTAGAAGCAAAGTGTGCAGTGCCTGGAGCAAATAGTCTCTAAATACATTTTAGCTATGATCCGGCTGTACATACAGTTTTGTATTCCTCTTGTCACTAAACACTACACCAGAGGCTTTTTTCATCATTTAGACTTAAAGTAAACACAATTTTATAATTTTGCCCTACCGTCTGTATGTGTGTGCACACATACATACATGGACAGCTTTATCTAATATTTGTGCAAAAATTGCTCCCTACATTTTGTGTTTCTTCCACCTCAGTGTAGGCTCTCAGAAGGAACACTAATTTGGACCAATACTGTGTGCGGCTGTTTCAGGATCCTGATCCAAACTGTCGGATTGCTTTCCAGAAAGAGTGTGACAATGTGGGTTCCCAGCAGCTGTGTGGGACAAGGAGCTCCACCTGACTGCACCCAGGGCAACCCAGAGCCATCTCTCCTCCACGTGAGGACCTATTCTGTCCCCAGCAAAGAACTTTCTGCACAGACCCTGGGCTGTGCTGCGGGGTGAATGCCAGCCACTCACATGACAGCCCAGGTTCCCCCTCCAGAGCTCGCTTTCGTTGACCAGTGGCCGGTGAAGGAGAGCAAGTAAGGAAATGACCAACCGTTTCCCAAAGAGGTAAGTGCTGCGCAGAAAGTAGAGGACAGTGTGATAGAATTATCTCAGATGCACTGGGTTACTCAGATGGTGAGGAAAGACCTTTCCCAGAGGGTGACATTTTTAAACTGAGGCAACAGCTCTGCAGAGGTTGGGAAGGGCAGTGGGAACAGCGGTGGGGAAGGCTCGGAGGACAGCACGCACTTGGCACATTCTAGGAGCAGGAGGGGGTCTGTGTGCTTGGAACAGGGTGAGCAGGAAGGCCGGGTAGGCGAAGGCAAAGAAGGGGGGGCAGGCCAAGAAGGAGTTGGGTTTTCTTTCAAAATACCACATTAAAGTATTTTAAACAAGGCTGACTTACCTTTTAGAAAGATCGCTGCAGCCGCTGTGTGGAGGAGACAGTGGGGTGGGAGCCCAGAAGAAGGGTCGCTCAGGAGGAGACAACCCAAGAGGCACAGTGACGAGTGGGGGGACCGGGGTGTTGTCAGGGGAACTGGGGGAAGTGCATAGAAACGGTGAGGTGCCAGTGAAAAGGTGAGGACCTTCAGATGTGGTGGGGAGGGGAGAGGAAAGAGATACCCCTCCAACCTCCTGAAGAGTCAGAACCTTCTGCTGCACCCCCTGCCCCCTGCTGTGGGACGTCTGCAAAAGTAGAACCCAGTGTCCAGCAGGGATTTGGCAGGTCCATTTTTAAACACTGAGCGCACTGACTAAACACACGGGAAGATGGGTACTTGATCGGGGAAGACGATCGAGAGCCTTAGCTAGAGCCTGAATTTGGATGGAAGTTGGTATGTGCCTTGTGGACACAGGGCCCCCAGGGGCTGTGTGAGGCCACAGGGCTGCTCAGTGGGGGGTTGCCATGTCTTCAGCAACTAGGAGAACCAGGTTCTAGACCTGATGATCTTCAAAGGGCTGTGGGCCCTGCGCATTCCCTTGCCCTCTGTTTCCCCTTCTATAATGTGAGCTTTGAGAGCCTGACTGAAGGTCAGTCATCTGAGGATGGTCAGCCATCTGAGGATGCCTGGCTCCCATATACTTTTGATAACTTTTCCTGGGGGCTTCCTTACCCCGCCAGCCCCCACTGTGGTCATGGGGCTGAGCTGCTCTTGATGCTTCCTCTATGGAGAAATTCAGGGAAAAGGTACTTCTCTGGCTTTCCAGGAGTCACTCTCAGCTCTGAGAGGGAGCCCCTGACTCAGAGGGGTCCAGTTCTTGGGGCCTTGGGGAATAAGACCCCACCAGGTCAAGGGGCCAAGAGCTATGACTGCAGAACAGGGCTGCACAGGAAAGGGGGCAGGGGTGAGGGGGTTCTTCTGGGCTACTGGCTCGGCCGGGTAAGGAGCATGGTCTCCAGGAGCTGGGTGGTGAGCTTCTATCCCTACAAGGTGCCACTCACTCCCACAGGCCCAAGAGAAACTCTCAAATACACTCTGAAAGCAGGTGAAGCACGGAGGAGCAAGGCATAAGCAGTGACGGCAGGAGGTGCTCCAGATTCTAGAGGTGTCTGGAAGGTCTGGGTGTGCTTGGAGGCTGGGAGGTTCATGACAGTCATGGGTCGCACAACAATGGGAATGTACTTAGTGTCACTGAACTGTGCATTTAACATGGTCAGTTTTGTGTGATGTATATTTTACTGTGTGCATCACGCATGCACACACACACACACGCACATGCATGTGCACACTTCCCATCCCCCAAAGTCCACAGATATCAGACAAAGCCCATGAGCCACACCCTTCTCTTCTCCCTCCTGGTCTCCTTCCGCTATCCCTGCACCCACTCTGCTTCCAGCACACGGACTTCCCTCTTGGGAGTTCAAAAAACCCACACACTCCCACCTTCAAGCACTCATACTCATTCTTCCTCTGCCTGCAATATCCTTCCCCAGACATTGCTGGCTCCTTTGACCCTCTTCTGGCTCTGCTCAAATGTCCCCTGAGTAGCAGTGGGACCTTCCCTGCTCTCTGAAGATAACACAAGCCTCGTCTATGCCCAACCCAGGCACTTCAGTAGGATTTATTTTGCTCCGTAGCCCCGATCGCCCCTTGATGGTGTATAGGTGCAGATTTGTTCAGTATCCTCTTCTCCCACCGGAAGATAAGCCGCATGAGGCTAGGCCTTTGTTTTTCCCATGGGCGTAACCCCACTCCCTGCATATAGCCACCGTGCATGATGTTTCTGAGTGAGTGAATGGATGGCCTCTCTCCTAACACGGCACCCGTCCTAATATCTACAACGGCAATGGAAGGTGTCATGGAATATGGTCTTTGCAGCAGCCTTGTGAGGCTTTGGAGATGAGGGTGCTGAGGTTGGTGTGATGTGGTGATGCGTCAGGAATCCCACCCCACCCCGACTCTAAACCTTGGCTTTTCTCTTCACCTCATGGGCCAGACCAGTGTTGTCACTTTCCCTGTCGTAGCAGGAAGAGTGAGAATTGTGAATCACAGTGAATCCATTTCAGCCCCAGCTCTGTGTCTTCTTGGCAGGACTCTTGCTCTACTCATCTGGGAGCTAGTCGGAGAGCTTCTGGCACCTTCTGTATGCAGCACTCTACAGAAGCTATAGACCACGTTCTGATGGTAGCTGCTTTATTAAACACACACTCCACACTTTCACTTTCAATAGGTGCCCCTCCATAGTTGCCGGAGACAAAAGAATGTCTCCCTTTGGGCGTACTGGTAGGGCAGCTGAGCCACTCTTGTTCCCCAAGAAGAGACCTCCTGTGTATGCCTTGAAGGCCCAGCAGCGTGGAGTGCTTCTCCCCCACAAACCAGACCTGAGATTTCAGGACCCCTTGTTCCGCCTTCCTTCTGGGAAGGCTTTCAGTGAGCCTCTGAGCTTCCTGAGGGTAGAGAGGGTTTACCTAAAACCTGCAAGCCTGGGAAATCTAGACCAATCCGTCTTTATTGCCCCCCATTTCCTTCCTTCTGTAGTTCCTTCCTCCCGTCCTCCCCCCCCCCCATTCCCTTCACAGTTACTGAGTGTGCTAACTACTCGTCATTTCTTTACCCTTCCACACCCATCGAGCGTTCGGATTTTAGTTCTTGGGGAAAATGGAAGAAGATGAAGAATGTACAAGATCCACTAGATGATCTTTTTCTCCATAGATATCAATAAGTGTTTCTAGTGCAGATCGGGAAGACCCTGGAAAGCGACGGAAGATTAGGAGCAGCCCTTCTTCTGACGGCTCTGAGCTCCGCCACACAGGGAGGGGACATCTCTCCAAACAGACTGCTGGTGTCCTTCCCACGCTCTGTGGTCTGAGGTCGTCCACAGCAGTGTTTGTCAAAACTCTTTTTCTTGTTCACCGTGACCCTCAGTAAGAAATACTGTACATCTGTAAGCCAGGACATGCCCAGCCACGCATGTGCACACACACCCCTGCCACCATGAAGCAAAGGTTCAGGAAACACTTTTTACCCTTACTGCAAGCAATGAGAGTGGATCTTTTCTAGTCTGTTCTACTACATTTCTTTTTAAAGATTTAACTGTGGTAAAATAGGCATAACATAAAATTTACCGTCTTAAGTTTTAAGTGTGATGTTCAGTGATGTTAAATAGATTCACATTGTTGTGGAACCAGTTCCAGAACTTTTTCTTCTTGCAGTATTGAAACTCTGTATCTGTTAAAGAGCAACTCCCCATTCCTCCTCTACCAGCCCCAACCACCACTCTACTTTCTGTCTTGATGAATTTCACTACTGTAGGTACTTCACGTAAGTAGAACCATTCAGAATTTGTCCTTTTCTGATGGGCTCATTTCATTTAGCAAAGGTTCTCCAGGTTAATCCAGGTTTTGGCATGTGTTTGAATTTCCTTCCTTTGAAGGTTGAATAATATTCCATTGCACGAATAGGCAACAATTTGCTTGCCCATTGTTTATCCCTTCAAATATGGCAACTAGGAACAAGCCACTCTGAAAATGAAGATGCAGACATTTCTTTGAGACACTTTCAATGGGGGGCATATACCTAGATGTGCAATTGCGGCATCATGGGGTCATTCTATTTTTAATTTTTGAGGAAGTGCCACACCATTCTCCAGAGTGGCTGCACCACTTTACATTCCCACCAACAGTGCACATGTGTCACCCTTCTCCGCATCCTTGCCAACACGTGTTTTCTATTTTTTTGTTAGTGGCCATCCTAAGGAGTGGGAGGTGATAACTCATTGGCCATTGACTTGTACTTCTCCCAGTAATTAGTAATGCTGAGCATCTTTTATATGCTGGCTGATTTGTCTATCTCCTTTGGGAAAATGTCCATTTAAGTTCTTTGCCCATTTTTAAATTAGGTTGTTTTTTTTTAGTTCTTTAGTTGTAGGAGTTCTTTATATACTCTGGATATTAATCCTTTATCAGATAGATGATTTGCAAATATTTTCTCCTATTCTCTGTGTTTTTTTTTTCATATTTTAAAGGCTGTGACAATCCACTGAGTAGATTTTATGAACAACTAAAGGGCCATGATTTCTCATTTGAAACCACTGCTCTAAAGAAAAGAGGTGAACGAAGCAGCTCAGGAAGTTGATGTCCCACCAGCTCCCTGCCTCTTACAACATGACTGTGTAGAGTACAAGGTAGAAAGGATTGTCCTTCTAAGGAAAAATTATATTTTAAATGCATATACTATTATTTGGAACGACAAGAACCTGCGAACGAAAGAGGTAAGAAGGAAAAGAATGAAGTTAAAGAAAATGGAAGGGTAGAAGAAACAAAATACACAGATTAGGGCAACAGGAAACAAAGAAGCAACAGAGAGGAAAGTTATGTTGTGAGAAATATGTCAAGTTAGAAGGACCAAGAGGAGAACCCGTGGGTCCCAGGACCTACTTGCTCTGGGCACTCTGCCAGACCCTGGGGACGTGGTGTTAAGCCACTGACAAGCTCCCTGGGTTCACACTATGTTCCAGCTTCTATTTAATCCTCACCCACAACCCCCTTTGCCTCTGCATAGGGAGGCACTGATGACCCCACTTTACAAAGTTAAAAAAAAAATGGGGATGACAGAGGCAAGATTTGCTTGCGATCCCTCATCCAGGTGTGGAGTTCAGTAGGGCTACAAACCGGGCTTATCTGCTTTCATTCCTCTGCTATGGCCACCTCCTAAATATTTCCCTCAGAAAACACCAATGAGTTAAATACTCTGGGAGGCATAGGCTTTTCCATTTTGGTAAACTCTGAGACCCAGCCTGGCTGGCTGGTGGACTGTGCTGGTTACCCCAAGTTTTGCTAACACACAGCCTCCACATACAATATAAGATACATGGTCTGCCAACTGACCAAGTTTAAATAACGTGGAATTTAACAAATGTTCCCAACCTGTTGCAAGCATGTCCTACCTCTTTCTGAGTATTCAGAAGGCACTTTAACATCCCATCATGCCTTCAGGGAGTCCCTGGGTCATTCAGTATCCCATTTAGTAACCCATGGCGCAGTCTCCAGCCAGTCAGTCACCTCACCTCTTTGCTTCCACCTCCTCATCCGTGAGATGAGGGCTTTAGAAGGATGATCACCAAAACAAACAAACAAACAAACAAACAAATAAATATGATTACCACATGGCCCTCAATCTTCACATGGGAAGGCCCTCAACCTTCAGTGGGCCGCAATTCCACTGAAGATTTCTGGAGATGCAGAGGAACAGAGGGATCTGGGGGGAACCCAGGCTTTGCTGACGGCTCCCAAAATGAGGATGGAATACAGAGATGGTCCAGCCCCTGCATTCTCACTGCCCAATGGAGCCCAAGGTGGTGACTCAGAGATCCCACAGGAAATGTTTCTCTGGTTTCTCTCCCACTCTCAACTCCGGCTGCCCTCATCATGATCCAGGAATCACAGGGTCTTTTTTCAGCTGCCCTCTGGCTCTCTCCCCTGCCTTGGGCAGCTTCACCTCCCAACTTCTTAATACTCACTCTAAGATTCAGAGTCCTGGTTCCTGAAACAACCACTCAATGATCAGCAGCCTCAGCCAGGCCCAGGGTGTGGACATCAGGGCTTAATCCAGGCAGTGGGTATGGAGGGAAAGGATGAGGTAGATTGTGATAAAATGTGAAAAGAAATACTCTTACCGAGGGCCAAAAAATTTTGAGAACCTTCTTGTCTTCCTTGAATAAGTAAGTTTTTAGAAAGGCAATCATGTTATGTTGCCCAGAAAACTTTATTAAGTGAATCATCTAGATTCATCTGTAAGATGAGGCAAAGGCCAAAAATGCTTTTATGCAGGGAAGTTCCTGGATGACTTTATATTAAGATGAAATATGTAAAGTACTTAGAATAATACCATACCACACAGTAAGTGTTAAATAAATGTCAGTTGTTGTTATTATTATTATTATTATTATTATTACACGGCACAGGAATAGTAGTGACTCCAAACCATCAAGAAACCATAATATTTATTTATTTAGAAGTCTGTATGATTTGGGACAAGAATTTTTTTTTTTAAATTTTAGAGAGAGAGCATGTGTGGGGGAGGGGGAAGGACAGAGAGAGAGAGAGAATTTTAAGCAGGCTCCATACCCAACACAGCCCCATGTGAGGCTCAATCTCACAGCCCCGAGATCATGACATCAAGAGTAGGGCACTTAACCAAGCCAACCAGGCACCCCTGGGAAGAGATTTTTAAATCTCTTCTGACCTCAGAGATCACTTTATCTGTACAATGGTGCTAGGACTAGGGTTCCCCACTTGCCTTAAAGGATCAAATGAAATCATTAAGTAATTTTAAACTATAAAGTAACATGGAAAAATGTCTGTTGAGACCACAGTTACAAAGCCTAAAAGTTCAGAACCATCAGTCTTCAGACTATCTGAAAGATAGTCTGATAACGGACGTGTCGGCAGGTTGATTTCAGCGCAGCGTTGAGAATGAGGATTTCATGCTAATGATCTTGACTAGAACATGTCAAGAAATGACAGCAGGTTCTGGGAAAGAGCTGAAGAACACCCAGCATGACTTTCATGCATGTCGTTCCCTGGGTCTGATTCATTTAAGACTTAGTTGAGGCATCACCAGGCTTTCCTGGCACTCTGTCCCATCACCTGCCCGTTTTCTAAATCAGACCCCTTGTGAGTGCCTCAAGGGAAGGGAGGGTTTTTGTTTGTTTGTTTGTTTTCAATCTTTGTATCTTCAGGACCATTCTCAGCATTTGGAACATATGAGATATGCAATAAATCTTTCTTATTTTGAATGGGAGTGAATTAATTAGATAAACCCAAACATCAGAAAATGCCTTTTTATCCAGCCTGCACCGTGAAGAGTAAACAGTTTAATTCACCAGGACAACGGTAGGAAAATGTCCTTTATACCAAAGCCATTGTTATTCTAAATGCTGATTACTGATCATTAACCAACACTTTGGGACCAAGAAAGCATGCTGATCTAATGTTTAATGTTGTATTACATCTAAGATGCCCAAATTAAATTATAATTTCCTTTCTTTGACTGCATAATTATTTCCCATATTTCAGGAAGTCTCCCCCTCACCTCTTTTTTTTTTTAAATAGAAGTATAGTTGACATACAACGTTACATTAGTTTCAGGTGTACAACACAGTGATCTGACAAGTCTATGTGTTCTGGGCTCATGACAAGTCTAGCTTCTATCTGTCACCATGCAATGCTATTACAGTATCAGTGAAGAAGACTTTCCCCTTTAAGGGCTGCCAATTTTCAGTAATAAGAAGTGGCTAACTTAGCAGAGATTTCCAGAGGAAGCCAGGAGAGTGAAATTAAATCACGCCCCACCTTCTTTGCCTCCAGCTAGCCCTGGAGCTTGAGGAGATTTGGCACAGGAATACTAAGAGAAAGAAAACCAAAGTCACTTACTGTGTCCAATAGTTTGTTGTTAATAAAAACATCTCTTTGAAAGGGCCTATGATATTCAGGGAATCACAAGCCGAAATCTCCCACCCTGTTTGTTGGATTGAACGGACAGATCTGGTCTCTTGAATTTCAGTTTCTTTGGCTCCTTAAGCCTTGAGTGAGAACATTTCAGTTTGATCAACACAGTTCACCTCCTGTGGTTAATGCTTGTAGCAGGAAAGAACAATTAACCAACTACAAATATTTCTGTATCAGCCAGACTTCCTGGAGAAAAATGCAAGGTTTTTTTTTTGTTTGTTTTGTTTTTTTAAAGCCAAAATATTTCTTTTAGCTAAGCACCATGGTTGGCCACAATCACAGCAGAATCTCTCACTAACACATTAGCAATTAGCTTTGGTTAAAGTAATAAAAATAGAAACAATTCTCCTAACCATAAGGCACTCACTTTAGCATAATGGGTATGCATATACAGACTTGCTGGTGAAACAGACATGGGTTCAAATCCAAGGTTCCCCACATGCTAGGTGTATGCTCTTAGAAGAATTTCTGAGCCTCAGTTTTCTCATCCTTGAAATGGGAATAATGTGTTCTCTGTCCCATGACTAGACCTCCGTTTAAAGACACAGATCTTTAGGATCCTTTCATTTTAATCCCACTCTTCCAAAAGGAGCTGTGGGGAGTATGTGGCGGGGGGGCGGGGAGAAAGAGAGAGATCAGTTGTCTTTTAAAACAGTTTTGGAGTCACAGCCTTCTTTGAGAACCTGGTGAAAGTATAGCTTTTCCCCAGAAAATACACTTTCATACAAACATGTGCCCTTTCCCCTAAAAAAACCCACAGCAATTAACGGACCTCTGATTAAGACCTTTGGGACAGATGAGACCAAACTCTTGGGTTTTGCTTCTTCATTTTTTTTTTTTTTTTAAGATTTATTTATTTGAGAGGGAGAGAGAGAGTGAGGAGATATGGGGGGGAGGGACAGAGGGAGAAGCAGACTCCCCACTGAGCACAGAGCCCTGTAGGAGGATCGCTTCACAACACTGAGATCATGACCTGAGTCAAAATCAAGAGTCCAACGTTTAAGCAACTGAGCCATCCAGGCGCTCTGGTTTTGTTTCTTCATGAGTCTTTTCATTTCACAGAGAGGAAAGCCTGTTCTCTAGCCAAAGACCACATGGGTCACCCTCGCTGGCAAACACGATTGCCCACCACAAGAAGCTGGATGGGAGAGGATGAAGTGCTCAGGCCACTATCGCCATGACGGAAAACGCAGTTCAAAGTTCACCCGACTCCACCCTCAAAATGAGCAATTTGCCTCCCTGGATAATTGGCATTTCTTGGAGAGATTAGGAAAGAATAGCCTTCAGGGGCATCATGGGGCTCAGCATAGCTTTGCAAACTACATGTTATTTTGTTTTTAATCATAGCCCTCTATAATGTAAAAAAAGAAGCAGCAGCAGCAGCAGCAGCCAACCAAATGTCCAGGAGAAATGGTGAAGCAGAGTTAACACAATGAAACGTTATACAGCCACAAAAATGACCATCGTGAAAGCTTATGTTATGATGAAAAAAAGGAAGGAAGGAAGGAAGAAAAGTGGAACCCCTTATAATTCTAGCCATTAAAAGCTGTACCATATGAACAAGATAAGTAGTTCTTGGGAAAAAATGTGAGGTTAGTAGAATTATTGATGGTTTGTATCTGCTTTCAAATTTGGGGGGTATTATGTAATGTTTACAGTTGTCAAGTAAGGAAATAAATGATAAATCTGTACAAAATCAGCCTGTTCTTCCACTTGGCTGCAGCCCTGTCCTGCCTCCAAATAGTGGCTCCTTCCGGGGCTTCCCGCCTGAGTAGGCGGAGAAGGCAGACAGGGTGGGCAGACCCGGTCAGAGTTTTCCCAGACTTCCCCCAACCCCCAAAACCAAGCCTGCCACTGAAAGCAGTGGGAACACATTCATTGTCCCTACCCTCCATCACCCTGGCGGACCCTTTACTGTTTAGGTCAGCATCCGAGTCTAGCCAACGAGGAGACAGGTTCATGCAAGCAGCCTGAGGCCATTCGTGTCTAAATCCAGGTGAGCCTGTGGTGTTCCCATGTGCCATGCACAGGTGGGCTGACCCAGAGAGTCAGAGGTAAATGACTTGTCTGACGCTTGCTGGTGCTGGAAACAGACACGGGGGTTACCATGGGTTTCCCATGAGTGCTGGGAGGTTGGCTGCTCTCACAACAATCACGAAGAGACAATTACAGTAAAGCTTTCTGGGGATGCCTGGGTGGCTCAGTTGGTTAAGTGTCTGCCTTGGGTCTGGTCATAATCCTAGCGTCCTGGGATCCAGCCCTGTATCGGGCTCCCTGCTCAGTGGGGAGTCTGTTTCTCCCTCTCCCTCTGTCCTTTTACTCCCTTCCTGCTTGTGCTCTTGCTCTCTCAAATAAATAAATAAATAAAATCTTTAAAAAAAGAGAGAGAGAGAAGAAGGAGGAGGAGGAGGAGAAAGGAAGGAAGAAAGGAAGAAAGACAGACAGAAAGAAAAAGCTTCCTGCAGTGCAGCTTGCCGGAGGGAGGGCAGCAGCTCCAGCCATCAGGAGGCCAGTGGATCTTAAAGGTCACGGTCAGCACACTGCTCATTAGGACCGAGCCTCCCAAGGAAAAGCAGCTCGTGCTCTGGCTCCCTTATCCCAGACTAAGCGCCTAGCTGCCTCCCTGTCCCAGAGATGCCTGCGGCTGGGGGGACGGCTGCGGTACACGAGCAGTAGGCGCAGAAACCCTCCCACAACACCCCTCCCACAGCAACCTGCCTCCCTCCCCAGCCCTCCGCCCTCCGCCCTCCACCCTTTTCCCACTAGCCGCAGCACTGCACATCCAGCGTTTCCTTCTCAAACCCTCCGCGGGGGTCTGATCTCTTGGGCCTGGTGAAACCAGCTTCTTCCTGAAGCTCCTCCATTGCGGCTCTTCCGGCCCCTGGATCAATGAGTGGCTCCCTCATCGGATGGCCCCAAAGCTCATGGCAGGACCTCAGGAACAGATTAGTGTGGGGAGGATGGTGGCACATGCTTGACTTCAGCAACTCTCACGTTGTGTCCTTCGTGCCTAGCATGCGTCTGGCTGAGTAGCGCATGTCACAGTAAGTAACGATGGGCAACTGACAGTTCCAGGGCGGGGAGACCATGGGGTGGGGGAAATTTCAGGAGACGATGGATCCCCAAGGGTGGATGGATGTCAGAGCAACAGAGAAATGAGCGGCAATGTCAAGGAGGTTTGAGCTACTGAGTAGACAAGGGGTGATGAGGGGTGATGGTACCCAGATGAGAAAAGCCAAGCTGGCAGGTGCTGACCTGGCCTGCAGGACAAGAGAGGCATTGTCTGGAGGGCCATTTCTTCAGGCGAGCTGGTGCTAGCTGCCGCCTCAGGTGGGGGTTTCTTGGAGGCTGAGTGAGCGCCACCCTGCACTCCTCCACCCTCCGCTGTCCATTTCTGCTCAGCTGCCGTGTGTGGTTCTGCAAGCTGCAATTTCACAGCGTGCATTTAGCCTTTGCCTTGACCTGGGTGCCAAGCTTCTCCTATCCTTACTGGAGGCCTGGCTTAGGGCTCTGCTCACAGCAGGCAGCTGACAAACCAAATAATGAGGAGCTAAGAGCCCTGGTTTTGGAGTCTCACAGACCTGAGTCTGCATCTGGGCTCTGGCCTTCTAGCCCCCCAGGGCCGTTGTGAGTTCCTGATGATATCACAGGGCTTTTTGTGGGAATTGGGATCGTGGCGGAAGGCACCTGACACACTTCTTAGCACTCACGTACCGCATGAGTGATATGTACCACATCTACCTGATATGTATAATGTGCCAAGTAGACAAGCAAAGGGTTGACTGGAAGGAAGGCTCAGAGCCCACTTATTTGGCAGAGTCAGAACCTGAAGCCCAGAGAGAGAAGTCCCCCAGCCAAGATGGCGAGGCAAGCACCCAGTTATAGAAACGCAGTCTCGGGGACAGAACTAGCTTGGTATAGCCTGGCCCTCTTGGCCAGCCATTCTCTTCTCATCTCTCCTGGTTTCTTCCCCCTCTTGATCTCAGGCTCCTCCTCCAGTGCTAATTTGAGGTCACCGTCCTGTCTTACTAAAGTCCTCTGTACCCCTAATGCCTGGTTGAGCTTTGGCACCTTTTCAGCTTTGTCTTCACATGTACCCTTGTATCCCCTCCCCAAACTCTCAAGTCTGCCTCCTGGAATTCCCTGATTGGGTCTTTCTGGATTCCAAGTACTGGCTGGCCCCCTGACCTGGATCTTTTATTTCTACTGGAGTCACCAACCAGGCTTCTGTCCTTTTAAAGTATCTTTAGAACGTTGATTTCCCTTCCTCTGAGACATAGGTGCTGTCTTCCCCTCCAACCAGGGCAATCTGCCCTCCTCAGAGGCAGTGACAGGCCCCACATCTGCAGGATCCATCAGCACCCACTTGCATCTCAACATCCTCCTGGTGATCTAGGCCACACTCAAAGGATCTAGGATCATTCCCGGGGGGGTCTGCCACAGGTAGGAAGCAGGGCTCTCTGCTTCCTTCTCTCTAAGTTCCTGTGTCCATTCTTCCCATAGCTAGAACTGGTTGGCAAGCTGTCCTCCCTTCTTTCACCTGCCTCAGTTCCTTTTCCCTTTGTTTTTCCTGATCAACAGGAGCTCTCACAGCTCCCCAAGTCTGTAGACACCATTTAAAAATATATTCTATGTTGGCAAAAAAAAAAAAAAAAAATCAAAACAACAACTCCAGTGTTGCTTAGCCATGGTTTCTGTCAGCAGGTAGAGCATACACGTGTTTTTTGAGATAAGAATGGATTTCTTTTCTTCTTTTATTCACTTAATATTTTTTCCCTCACCCATGTTGAAGCCATCGCCACAGGGAGATAAAGTAGAAATAAGAGAATTCTCTTGGCTCAGATTGAGAGAAATGCGGTGAGCCAATCTGGGCAGACAGGAGCTCAGGGCATCTCAACGAGAGTCCCTCAGTCCAGAGTGGCACAGAAGTGGTGTCATGATTCCCCCAACCCATCATGTGGCACAGAAATCCTGGAAGAAGGCTAGACCTGGGTCAGAGACTGGCATGAGACATCCTGGCAGTGGCTGCTGTGAATTTCTGATGAAGACCAGATGGGCTCCCCCAAAGAATTAAGCCCCATGAGCCCCACCCCAGAACTGTGGCCCAACCCTGGAGAAAGGAGGAGACTGCTGAGCTCACTGGGGTTATTTCCCAACACCCAGCAGAAATCAAGATGCTCAGATTAGATATTCTATTTTTGTACACTAAGTGTGGACCAAAATGCATATTCACACCACACAGATCTACTCTGTTATAACTTCCTTGAGCCCTCCGGATGTTCTTCCACAGGAATAGGACCACCTTCATAATAAACTCACTCAACCCACTCTTCTACCTTCTGTGAAGCTGATGTCCCTGTCAACAATTTCAAAGATTTCTCCTTAGCCTCTTTGTTCTCACAAACAGCAATTCTCTCTCTTTTTTTAAATGAATGATAAATGAGCCAAATACATATTTCTGTGTGTGACCCTGGGAAGGTAAAAGAGAATAAAGCCAAGGGACAAATTCAGCTGTGTGTTGTCTACCCCTTAGGTTTGCAAAAAGGTCATGGGAGAGCTTCAAGGTCGTTTCACAGATGCCTTAGAGAGACACCCCATAGTGTGGCCAGGCAGAGTGAGGCGTTAGGAGGTCTGGCCTGAGGGTTAGGTGGGTTGCTGCTTATCTGTGTGACCACAGAAAAGGGATTCTGCCCTCTGGGTGTGTTACTGGGAACTGGGGATACAACCTGATGATGGTGCACCTGGAGAACAAACGCAAGAGCCGCGTTCACCTAGCATGAAGCTTGAGGCTGTTGCTATGCTAACCCCCTGCTGGGCCCTGTGGCAGAAGTGGTGAGCCATGCCTGTTGGTGCCTGGGTCAGGGTGCGTGGGACATAGGAAGGCTCGCAAAGGCTGAGACCTTGAGATTGGAACTTTAAGGATGCCCGGGAGCTCTCCTCAGGCAGATGGGCATTTGAAACAGAGAAGAGGGCTCAGCACAAGCTCTGAGGTGTGATGGGCAACAGGGAGTTGTTGGAGACAGGACTACTGGGCCCCATGCATCTGAAGAAGGATGACAAGAGGGAAACTGGGATGGTAGACCAGATGGCTGGTCCCTCGAGGCCTAGGGTTTGTTCGATGAAGAGTCAATGAAGATTTTTACCCTGGGGGTGATAGGGCCACATTTGAGCTTCAGACACATCTTTCCAGCAACAGAGAGGAAAGACTTCAATGTGGGTCACTGTAGGCAGAGGCAGGAGCTCTAATGATACGGCAGTCATCCAGTCTAAAGGCAAGAGGGTCTGAACTAAAGCAGTGGAGATCTGGGGACAAATCTGAGAAAGGAGGGGACAAATGTTACCACAGCATTGCCCTCACTCAGGGAAACTGGTGTGTGTGCTCGCTCACCCTCTGGCCTTTGCTAAGACTCCCACTTTGGCCATGTTTTAGTTTTTTTTCTGCGGGGAACAGAGCCTCCTCCTAGAGATGCCAGGGGACTTAGTCACCCTTAGCAGGGCGGTGAAAGACCAGGCAGGGATCCTGAGGATTTTAGGCAGACCTGGAGTCTCCTTCATCTCTTTCCTCTACTGCTCCATGGCCCCTCTTGTGACACCCGGACGTCCCCCAACCCTGTGGTCCTGTCAACCTGCTGGCCACCAACACACCAGTCTGAGCCCTGAGGTGAGGGGAGTAGGAAGGGGATGTTCCCTCCCTTCTCAGGACCTGCTTGGACTAGAAGATAGACATTGTTTGCCATCTGACAGCAGAAAACTCTGTTCAATGACAAGAACGAATGAGAAGAACTTTAGGGAAGATGGTGCTTTAGCAACTGGATTTCTACCACATGGATAAAACCTGGGAACCTCTTTATGGGGCAGATTTATTCCTTCACTTTGTTGCAACAGCATTTGTGATGATGGGTTTTGTGATGTTTTGTTGTTGATGATAGGTATGTGGGTGTGTTTTCTCTGTGTATGTGCCTGCATACATCCGTGCTTGTGTGTGTGAGTCTGTGTGTGTCTGTGTTCATGTGTGTGCATGGACCTGTGAATCTGTGTGTCTGTGTCTGTGTATATGAGAGACAGACAGAGAAAATAACCTATATCTCCTTCCCTTAAGAGATTTTCTTTTTGCCTCTCTAGTTATAAAATCCTTAAAATAAAATCCAAAATGGATGGCTTCCCCCGAACTCCACATGCCAGAAAGCTCTAGGATATCCAAGGCTAAAATCACAAACACTCCCTTCTCAGGCTGAATCTCACAGAGTTGGGAGATGCAGGACACCCTCAGTCACTCGGCTGACCTCCAACAGCAAACCACCACACTGGAGAGTTTTGGGCACGTGTTTGGTGGAGACCAGCTAGCAGCCACTCCCACCTGCAAGGAGTTAAAAGCATATAACCATGGAGATTCAAAGACAATCTTAACTATCAAAAGCTTATGGCAATAGCATATATGGGCAAAACCAGCTCCCAAGGGCCCGTGGTTCTTACCACTCTGCTCATGCCTTTACTTCATTCAGTTGTCAAGGGGCTTTCCAATCAATAGGAAAAGAAGGACCAAACACGGAGGTGTGGTTTTGCTTACATGTAGTCTGTCTTTCCGTGGCAGGTTTGACAACACACGAATGAATCGGAGGTGGGGAAGGAACCAGGAGGAGGGTGGAGGTCACATCCTAATAGTGGCTTTATGTGCAAGCAGCCATTAGAGGAAGGTGATTTGAAAGCAGAAGGTTCCAAACCCACCTGCATGAATGTTACACTGTCATTTGGCAGCAGTGAAGTGAAGGTGGCATTGCCCTCACTTTGTGCCTCACTCTCCCTCACTGAGGGGCCTCCTGCAGGAAGCTTTTAAACCCTTCTCCTATGCCACAAAGAAGTGTGACCTTTCTGCGAGGAAACTATCATACAAGTCAATGAGATCTTTCTAGAGGTCAGGGTTCTAGCTTGGAGGAAGACATCAGTCACAGGGCCTGTCCCCTGTGATGTCTGAGCCAGGAGTCCCTCTGGGGTATTATTTTTACTTCCCATTTGCTGGTTCTCAGAGGCCACTTGACTTGTTTGACAGGGTGGAGCAAAGGAGCCTGGGAAGATTTATTTGACCAGAAAGACAGAGTAAGAACTGGCTCTTTTCTCTGACAGCCCAGGAGGCAAGCAGCTTCAGCTAAGATAAGGCTCTGGCAGAAATCAAGGTACAAGGGACACCCCACTTTACCTCCCCCACACCTGTGATAGAGCCACCAGGCCTGCTTGTCAAGACAGTTGGAAACAGGTGTTGTCCCACCAATCTCAGCCTCTGGCAATTGCCAACAACGAGCCCTCTGTACTTCACTGAGCCCTGATCCACTTGAAGAAATACCTCTACTTTGTACATCTATCTGGCACTGGTGGTGAAGTCTTCCCAGGAGTCATTCTTGGAGCGGAAAGAGCATCCCATGTTGACCCATGTTCTCATGACATGAGAAAGCTGCATTCACCCCTTGGCAGCTCAAGAAGTCAATCTTTTTGGTGCCAGCAGTCCCAACCCCTCCTGAGTTGATGAAATCTGTTGAAAGATCTTTGCAGAAATGATCTTTGCAGAGGGTTGCTCATGTCCTCCACAACAGCTAGCATGCAAGTTTTTTGTTCTTTGTTTTAAGATTTTATTTGCTGGAGAGCACACATGAGCACAAGCAGAGAGAGAAGCAGAGGAAGAAGCAGATTCCCTGCTAAGCAGGGAGCCTATGTGGAGCTCAATCCCAGGACCCTGGGATCCTGACCTGAGCCAAAGGCAGAGGCTTAAACAACAGAGCCACCCAGATGCCCCGCTTGCATGCAAGTTTAAGAAGCTCATAAGCTCCAGGAAACTCATCAGGGGTCTATGGTCTCCAAAAGTTAGGTCACCAGCAGCCAGAACTGGTGCAGGGACATGACCCTTGTAGGGAAAACCTCTCTATCCAGCACCATGCATACCCCTCCTGCCACCAAGCACACAGCAGGATTCCCTGGGTATCTAGACCTACTTTGAAAGGCTCAAGACTCAGGAAATCCCAAGAGGCAGGCTCTTCTCCACGTGTCCCTGCTTTGCAAAGCCAGATGCAGACAGGATGCTGATCTGTGGTTCGAAACTGATATAGTCAGCTTCTCATCAGCAGTGTGCTGGGGCCAACTTGTATAGGTTTGTGGGAGTCAACTGCTAAATTTTGGGGAATTTTGTGAGCCATTTGCTAAGCACATCACTATTCAAAATTAAACCATACAAAATTAAAATTACATAAAATGGTAAATTATATAAAATATAATTAAGTGAATTATTCTAGAAATGAAGGTAATAACCACTCAAATGTCACCATTCCCTGGTTATTTCACTACATTTCACTATTATCTCTGCTCTTGAGGTTGTTTACATCAGTCACATCTGTGGGATGGAAATACTGTCTGACTGTGTGACTATTGGGTGTCTCTTCCCAGCCCCTTGTGCAGCCAGGTCATGTGAGCAGCTTGAAGTTGGCTCTCTAGGAGTGTTTACACCACAGGAATAGGCAGGAACTTTAAACCTGGGGCTGATTTGTTTTTGTTGTTGCTGTTGTTGATTTTCTGGACTTAATACGGTGACAGAAAAAATGCCCATAATGTAGGTTCAACTTTAAAATGTGTCCTGTTCATAGCCGTTAACAGCACAAAAAATTGAGAAAATTTTTTTGAGTAATTAAAAACTATTATCCAGTTTAGCAAAGAAGCCAGTGACATTGCTACCTATGCCCAGCATGCGTGGCTGATATGTCTCTGTCACTTTGGTCTTCTTAACATAAATGAAACTATCAAGGACATCCATGCCACCCCTCTACTTGTGTGTCAGCTGGAACTACAGCTTGACCATGGACACAAGAATTTGGCGAAAGTCAGCAAAAGCACTCTATGGTGAATCGATGTCTCTATGGTATCCATAGAGATAACCTTAAAAGCTAACCTTAGAAAAGAATATTGCATATTTTGTTATTATTTGTGAATTATGTGTTACATATTCTTTATACCAGTACAGTTTATAATTAACTTACATGTGTATATGTGTGTATATTTGTTTCCCAGAAAGCTGGTTGTTGAACGTTTATCAGCATTACCAGAATACCACTGCTCTCAGTCTATAAGATACCTATCTTAACCTAATCTCTCTCATCTCCCCTACCCAACACTGCACTGACAGATGCCAGGGAACCCATCAGACAGACAGATACCACAACATGGAAATGATTCCTTTCCACGTGAATGCATAGGGAAAAGAGATTTGAGTCTTTCCCATAGAGCCGCCCAAACAGAATCATGAAATGGATTATCACTTTTAATCCCATCTCCAAATGCAGTCTTTAAAAAAAAAAAAAAAAAACAACAATTTTCTTTGGGGGCACCTGGGTGGCTCAGTAGCTTTAATGCCTGACTCTTGATTTCAACTCAGGTCGTGATCTCTGGGTCTTGAGGTCAAGCCCCGCGTCAGCCCCATGCTGTGCATGGAGGTTCCTTAAGAATCTCTCTCCCTCCCCCTTTGCCCCTTCCCCACTCCAACCCTTCCAACTCATGTTCCTCCTCAACCTGAGCACATGTTCTATAAGTAAGTAAGTAAGTAAATAAATAAATAAATAAATTTCTTTGAAAAAATCTGATTGTACTATAGAAATGGCAGGAATAAAAGGAATTGTTTTTTTAATTACATAACTTTTAGTACTTTTACTAACTTATTGATTATAAATTATTAACAGAAACAGTATTTTTGTAGATGTTTATTTTTTCTTTAAGATTTTATTTATTTATCAGACAGAGGGCGAGCACAGGCAGACAGAATGGCAGGCAGAGGCAGAGGGAGAAGCAGGCTCCCTGCCGAGCAAGGAGCCTGATGTGGGACTCGATCCCAGGACGCCGGGATCATGACCTGAGCCGAAGGCAGCCGCTCAACCAACTGAGCCACCTAGGTTCCCTCTGAAAGAGTTACAATAGTACAAAGGTACAAACAAATTTGTACAAAGTATTTTACAGACCTTAGAAAACTTTGCTTAGGAATAAAGGGAATATATATTTTTTAACGTATAATGTATTATTTGCCCCAGGGGTACAGGTCTGTGAATCATCAGGTTTACACAATTCACAGCACTCACCATAGCACATACCCTCCCCAATGTCCATAATCTAGCCAACCTCTCCCTCCCTACCCACCCCCTCAGTTTGTTTCCAGAGATTAACAGTCTCTTATGGTTTGTCTCCCTCCTAATCCCATCTTGTTCCATTTTTTTCCCACCCTGCCTCTTAATTTCCTCATATCAGAGAGATCATGTGATAATTGTCTTTCTCTGATTGGCTTATTCTGCTCAGCATAATACACTTCAGTTCCATCCATGTCATTGCAAATGGTAAGATTTTGTTTTTGTTTTTGTTTTGATGGCTGTATATTAAGGAATAAAAGGAAAACTTAACATGAAATAACTATGTATAATCTTTGCTACAGTTCAAGGTGGAACATCTAAAAATAGGTAGTGTAACAAGCTGTTTATGCACATATTATAGATTCACAGCTGAGCATTTCACCATAGGTTGACCCCTTTGGCAAAACAAACAAACAATTGGTTTCTGTTTTGTACACAGAAAGGGAACTAATTCTTACTGAGCACCCACACTAGGCACCAAGCTCTTTCAAAAATGCTATTCTGATTTTGTTTATTTATTCATTTTCTGGGGCTTCCAAAAAGATTTGAAGCCACTTTTGAAAGCAAACATGAAACAATAGGAGAGAAAAAGAGATGAATAAATCAAGACCAAAGGGTAAATTAGGGTAGAGAAACAAATTTGAGGGTAAAGTTGGTTACAAAGAACCAACATGAGATGGGGCTACCCAATTGCTAGTGGTTAGATGCAAATTAGGCTCTAAGTGTGCTGTAGTCCAAAGCACAGAATGGGTAATCATTTGTTGGAGGAAAAAGTGTCTTTAGGATATCCATTGCTCCAGAGAAGCATGGATTTCCCAAGTCTGGAGCCTGACAGAAATTCTCCTGCAACTCTTAGGGTGGTCCTGAGAGGAACGGTGAACAGCGGTCTTAGTGGCATCACAGTTACAATGACACAGTTCCCTACCTTACTTCTTACAGCAACCTTTGGCTCAAGCCTAGGACGACATGCCCTCACCAGGAAAGTGTGCCAGAGCCTGATTCTGGAATGCAATCCCTTGAACACCCCATGCATCTTGGACTGACTAGCTTGATGGTGGGGAAGGAAGGGGAGGGGGCACACCCAAAATATCTGGATTCATTTCTCAGTCATATTAAATGCATTTCCTCTTTGAGAAACATAACAAAACCATGGTCTCTCTTCTGAAACTTCAAAATAAATATTGTACATAAAAACTAATTTAAAAAGTTACAACATGCAAAGTGCTCTTTGCAAGCCATAGGGACTCTTCTGGTGATCCTCACATGGAGAACTGGATAGAATGGATAGAATCTAGATGGAAATATTGTATACTTTTCAGTTTCAACTGTTACTAACTAATGAAGAAGTAAGACTCCAGGGTAAAATTAACCTACCTGAGTTATGTCAGTATGGACTGAGGATGAACTACTGTTTTTCACAAGGACACTTGGTGACTTGTCCAAGTCACAGTCAGAAAGCTGCAGGGCAACACCTTGAACTGAAGCGCTCTGGTCCACAGGCTGGCCATCCAACCTCTATCCTAGAGAACCTTTCAGCCGTAGCTGCCTTGTTGTACCCCTATGCCCACGTTTTTTCTAATTCCTGGAATCCACAACACACTGAGAGCTAAAATTAAATTATTATTACTAAATATTGGACATGGTGATTCCAAATATTTGGAGTTGGTGGATCCTTTTGGGAATGTGATAGAAGCCGGGCGGGCATGGTGTGGGAGTGTACATGTTCGTAAAACCTTGCAGACAAGTTCAGAGAGCTCTTAGACCCCATGAACTCATCAAGGGTCTGCGGTCTTGGAGGTCTGAACTCCTGACCTCATCCATTAAGCGCAGACCACCTTGCATCATTTTAGACACTACAGAAACCTGCACAAACATTTCCTGAGCCCGAGCAACCCTGAGACTGAGGATTTTCTTAAACTCTGTACCCCAGGTGACTCGCTCGCCTCACCCTGGTCCTAACCTAGCAGTTCAGATACCAAGGTATGTGAAGAAGCCTGCAGAAAGAGGTAAGGACAAGGCACCCAAGAGAACCTCTTTATATGACATGGTTTTGAGCATCAGCCCTCTGGTGAGAAAGCACACAGTGGCCTGAGGTGAGCCGAGGTCCTGCAGGGTCAGCAGGGACCAATGCAGAGCCTCTTCTTTGCTCTAATCATCCTGCTGTATCTAGTTCTCATATCTGGGCTTAAAGCAGAGTGCACCTGCTCCCAACTTACAGAGACTTGGGTCCTTTGCTCATGTTCATCTAGCTGGAAGTGGCAGAACCAGGTCCTAGAGAAAAACTGGCTGGCCCCAAGGCCTATCGTCTTCCTCTGGACGGTACTGCACCTTGCAGCTAGTGGAACACACCAGAGACCTAGTGACAACCACCTTCTTCCACAAGGGCCCCCAATAAAACCCTGGGTGTGGTGATGGCACCGAAGCTCACTGTGCCTAAGGGTGGTCACTGCACCTAAGGGTGGTCACTGTGCCTAAGGGTGGTCACTGCGCCTAAGGGTGGTCATTAAGTCTTATGTGCATTTCTGCCTTCAAGTTTTCTTCCTCCTGTCTTAATCTTGGCTGGCACTCCAGAACTTGCCCTTGTTGTTTCCCTCAAGAACCATTTCACAGGGCATCCACCCTGCTCCAGATACTTTCCTGTGCTCTGGGACCCAGGGGAGGATGTAAGAGGCCCACCTCCCTATTCTGAGGGAGCACAGATCCAGAATTCCTGCAAACAAGGAACCCTCAGCATCTGTTGGAAGTTCACGGGGACATAGGGTTGGATTTGGGCACTGGGAACGAAGAGAAGGCAGTGGCTTTGGTCCCAGGAGTTAGAACAGGAGGGGCTTGCCCTGATGAGAAGGTAGGGAGGGGGCCTCAGGCTGAGGGAACAGTAGGAGCATGGTCTGGACCTTTCCAGAGCAGCACAGGGCTGACTTAAAGCAGATGGGCTGCTAGTAGAGTAACAGGAACTGTGACAGGAAAAGGACCCGAGACCCAGTGGTAATCACTGCTCTCCCTACTGATCTTCATCTAACTCTTGTGATTTTCATCTAAGTGCTGTCTTCCTACAGCTTCATGATTCTTTCTTCTTTCTTTAATCTGGCTGGGACATCACCCGTGAACCAGAGCACACCTGCTCTGCTGGGCCTGTCGGGTGGGTGGGGGTGGGTAAGGGATGTGTTGCGGGGGGTGGAGTTGCTCTGGCTCCCCTGCTACCTCCCCACACACGTAACCCTTACAAGCAAGGATGCTGGCCTCTGGTGGCTCTGTTGGGCTGCTGCAGACTTGAGGGTGGCACAGTGGGCTCCCAGGGAATTAGTTCCCAGCTTGGCTCCCAGCTTCTTGGCTGGCCACAGGTTCTGTGGGGATCACTGGGCCCAGAGGATGGCAGATTCCATCCTGGTATTCCACACAGGGTCAGGGCCCTCACTTGCTTCCGTTCTGGCCTTCTGCTTCATCACCAAGGAGGAGGTCAGGTTTGGGTATACTTAGAGGACTGTGAGCCTGAACCAGCACAGTGAGCACTGCTGGGCAGACAGAGCAGGGAGCACTTGGCCCTAAAGTCCCTGACATGCAGTAAGGGCTCAAAAACTGTTCTGAATAAAAGAATACATGAATGATGAGAAATGCCACAAAGAGAGAGAAATATAAGGGCACCTGAGTGGTTCAGCTGGCTAGGCCTCTGCTTTCGGCTCACGTCATGATCTTAGGGTCTCAGGATTGAACCCTGCATTGGACTCTCTTCTTCCTCTCCCTCTGTGTGCTCTCTCTCAAATAAATAAATAAAATCTTTAAAAAGAGAGAGAGAGAGAGAGAAATATAGAACTTTCTAGGACTAAAGTGGAGGTTGGGGGAGACAATGGTAAAAAATGCAAAAGTCCTGTTGTGTTCCAGAAAGTTCAAAGAGAGGGCAGGAACCACCATGTCATGGATTCCAGTTTTCCCAAAGCAAGCTCACCTTTTGACCACATCTGCTCTGAGGCAGGATGAGTATAATCTTTTTTAGCTTTTTATTTTGGAATAATTTTAGGTTTACAGAAAAGTTACAAAGATAGCCTGGAGACTTCATATATGCCCTGCACTCAGTTCCCCCTAATATTACCATCTTACTTAACCATGGTACATTTGCCAGAACGAGGAAACCCATTTTGACACAATGGTATTAAACTCCAGACTTTATTTAGATTTTACCTACTTTTTCATTAATAACTTTTTCCCCCTAGGACCCACTCCAATCCCAGATGTGAGTTTTGAATTTAGTTGTCATGTCTCTTTACTCTCCTCTGACGTGTAAGAGTCTCTCCATATTTCCTCCTTTTCCATAACCTTGACAATGGCAAAGGTCAAGTATTCTGTAGATTTTCCCTCACTTTGGGTTTGTTTGGTGTTTTTTCATTATGAGATCAGGGCTAAGGGTTTGGGGGAAGAACAGCACAGAGGGGAAGTACTTTCTCTTTGCACCATAACCAAAGTTATATAATACAACACGATTTATCCCTCGAGACGTTAACCTTGATTCACCTGATTCAGGTGGTGTCTGCCAGCATTCTCCATTATGGAGTTCCTGTTCTTCCATTTCCATATTTTATTCTAACTCTCTTCGGCACCAAAGGTGAGCGGAATCAAACTCCATCCAGGAAGGAGAAGTATCTACATATATCATGCACAATTTTTCTCTCTAACTGTGGCAGCACGATGATAACCATTCTATAGTCCTTTGATTGTGTGGACAGTTGATGGTGAAAGCAGTGGCCAATTAGCAAATGACTGGAACAGTTGTTAAAACCCTAGAATTTGAAAAACCCTCCCAAAATGTGTTGTCAACTGTTCATTCCTTCTCAGAAACTGATCGCTTAGCCCAAAAAGTAATCATTAAACCTATTCTATCACGCTACCCCTGATGTCTGAAAAATGGAAAACCATGGAAATTATTTGTCTTGAGGCAGACACTCCCCATACATCCCTGCTAGCCTCTGCCACGTCTGCCTCTTAGGTACCATTACCCTTGTTTATAGAGATGCTGAATAACTTGTCAGGAGCCCCACGACCTGTATGCATGTGCCCACCCCCTTTCCTACCCCACAGTCTTCTCCTGTCTTTCCTCTGTGGCACATTCACTGGCTTTTCCAGCTTAGAAAGCCCAAGAAACAAGATCTCCTTGGATGGATGAGCTTTTATAAATCAAAAACAAAACAAAACAAAGATGCAGTCTTACCTTGGTAAGGCTCAGTAGCTTGTCACCATAGCTTTTTCAATCCCAGCACCCTCATGATGCCGCAGCCTTCTAGTGATAACCAGCAACTCCTGATACAATCCCAAAGAAAAAGCCCATCGTGGTTATCTCATTCAGCTCCCATAGCTTGTGGCTTCCTGCTGTTGGCAAGCACCAGCAGAGGTGGCGGGCTCCCCGGTCTGTGGTCAGAGCTTCACCAGCTTCCTCCAAGGAGCCCCGCCCCTCCCATGGAACACTCTGAAGGCGTCTGTGGTCTCACTGGGTCCAGTGGGCACTGCTGACCCAGAAAAGCTTGGGAGGAAGGACCACAAGCAGCTGGTCTTTCTCAGGCCCTGGGCCACACTGGTTCCAATGACCCTCTGCTACTAGAAAGTTTTCTCATGGGGGTTTGGTTTAATGACATGGATGGTGCTTTCCCGCACCAGACTTGGCAGAGTTAGTAAACCTCCAAGCTAACTCTACAAGGTATTTCTCTCTGCCTTGTAGCATTTATCTGCAAGACAAGAAAGAGGTTGGTCTCTGCTGTCTTGTGCCATCTGTGTGAGCCTGGGCAGCTGTTCTCTCAGCCTTGTTGGTTTTGTCTTGTCTTCCAAATAGTGCTGATAATACCTAGCCCAGAGATACCATGGGCACAAATGACAGAATGGGTGTGACGGGCACAGAATTGCCTCTCAACAAATGCTAATTCTCATTTAAAAAAAAAATAGCAGTCTAACCAGTCATTGATTCTGATCACAGAGCTTCTTCCATTGTCCCACTGCACTTGGCTCTGAAAACTCAGGGGTGCAGAGAATGATAGAAGTGATTGGGAAAGGACCCTATCATCTGGAGTGGTGAGGTGCTGTCCCGTACTACACCAGCTGAGGAAACAACAGGACCAAGAAGATTGCTGAGACAACCTTAGGAGAACTGCTGGTCCAGCCAGACATGGTAAGCCGCTGGTCACTTGCTTTCTGATCGAGGGACCAAAGGGAGCCCATGGACTTGATCCTCTCCTGGCTTTATGTCTGGGAACATTGGCAGGGATGGAGTTCAGACAGGCTTGCTTCTACTCCTGGCGTGGAATCACAGTCCAGAATCTCAGTTTCCTAATGGATTTTAGGACTAAGACAGTAATTTGCTGAGAGTTTTGGGTAAGAAAGAGCTTTTTGCAGATGTTCATAGCAACAGCAGCAGCAACACGGAGTTTTGGGTTCCACGGCTCTTTGAAAACAACCTACCTGATTTCCCCAAAAGTTTTTTGCACAGTAAATGGATTAGCGCATAAAAATTTGTATTACGGTGTTTAGTACATAATAAACTCTACATAACTTGTAGCTGATGTGAATATTTCTAATCTAAGTCCCAAACTTAATTCTTAACACTGCTTTGTCTTCTTCTGTCCTTGGTAGTGAAGAGCCTGGAACAGTGTCCCGAACGAGTTGTGCTCAGTGAATCATAGCTCTTATTAATTTATTATTATATTCATCTCCTGACACCTGAGAGTCGGATCTAAGCATTAAATACAACTTGAAAGAATCCCAAACTCCTTAAACTCTTGATCTAAAGACTTGCTGACTTGAGATGAGATTATTTAGCTTTGTTATTTCAATTCAATTAACACAACAAACTTTTGTGAATGTTTGCTCAGTGTTAAGCACATGCCAGAGGTTTGGGGTTGAGGTATAAATAAGCATGATCTTCCCTTGAGGGAGTCAGCCTAGGGAGACTGGAAAGGATGTCTGGTAGATAGACATAATACTGCGGGGTGGGAAATGGGGCAACAGAATCCCAACAAGGCACAGTTTTAGAACAGGGGCAAAAGCAATAGGAACATCAGGGATTATTAGAAGAAGTTACCAAGCAGATGGCTTTGAACATGGTTTGTGACTAAGAATTTTTCAAACTCTCAGAGGCAGGTACTTAGGTTGAATCTTTTACTGAACAAGCATCCAAATGATGCTGCCCGAGTTATGTACCATTATGTCTAATTAAATAAATGACTAAATAAGTGACTTTTGGACAAATTATATACTTGCACCTGAGCATATTAAAAGTGTCGTGGGGAGCAGGAAATCTACCTTCCTAAGGAGAAAAGCTATTTTCCTCTGACTCTGGCTCATCTGTTCAAAATTGGAGCTCAAGGGGAGGTGAATGACTACAGGAAAGGGAGGGTAAGCTAGCCTTTGTGTGGTCTGGAAAAAAAGTGTCACCTTTCTATCTATGTCCAATAGACAGGGGTCGGAAAAAAACAAAAATGGATTCTAGCAGTCACTCAGAAAAGAACGAGGAAATGACCTTGCTCTTGGGTTTCACTTGTCTGAGCAGAAGTGAAAGTTAATTTCAGCCATTTTCACCCTCCCAGAGTCATAAAATCCATGAGAAAGGCAGAGAGGAGGCGGGGACAGGACCCAAGGGAGAAGATAGGAAGCTGTGAAATGTGTAAGGTGAGGCTAGGAGTATCCTTTTTAGACACGTTTGTTAAAGAACCTTAGAGAGGACTCTTATGGCTACACCAAGATTGGACTCTGAAACCCCAGTTTAATGTTCAGCCTCATTGGCTCTCCCATTTATTTTTGCACTTTTGAGGTGACTTATGCAAAATTTGGAGCTCTCCTTCCATGTTGGTTGAGCCAACCTCTTGACACCAGTACATTTCTGATCAAAATCAAAACCAAGGGTAGTAAAATATTTGAGTAGAAGAAACATTAAAGTAATCTAGTTGAAAATTCACTGGAGGAGTGATGGTGTGAGAAGCAATCACCCTTTGAAGAAAACAAGCAAAAAACTAGACAAAGATGTCAAAACCAACCATTTCAAAGCACTAGAAAATGACCAAAGCCAAACAACAAATGAAGAAATGTTTAGTGTTGAAAAACTGCTACTGCATTAGAATGGCCATGAGTTTGTGGCCTTCTTGCTTACAGGTTCAAACCCCTCCTCCCATCCCTTAGCCTGAGTGGTGAGAATCACAGCTTTTCCAATGGGAATGAACAGTGGGCTTGGTTTGAGAGCTGTTAGTTAGTGAAAACCAGTTGGCTTACCAGCTAGTGGTGACAGCTATGTCTGTGATGGGAAGATGAAAACCTGCAGTTTTATGGGCTAAAGGTCATGGAATCAGTTCTAGATAGGAAGTGAAAATCTGCTTTACTTGCTTGAGGTTATAGCCTCTGTTCAGAGTAGGCAGAAAATCACCCAGAAAGATAACGAGGGAGATCCTGAAAGTAAGAGAGTCATGAAAGGGCTGAGCTAATAAACACTCTGTACCTCTTTTACTGACTGATATAATATGCATGAGTTGGGAAGAACCAAGAGAGAGAAGCAGAAAGTGAAAACTAAGGGAAACCTAAGGGCTAACTGTAGATTTGAATTTGTTCCTCCAACCACATGAAGTTTAGGCAGCAGAAGGTGGAGGGTTTGCTTTTTCAAAGTGTCTGAGCATAACTTACATTCAAATAACTGCCTGACTATTAAACAATGCAGAACCAGGGGATACCCTTAGAAAGCCAGAGTAAAAATCAAAGTAGAAGACTAAGAGATAAAAACTTCACAGTGATATTAGTTGCTGCACACCATAGAGGAAAACAATCGAGGTATAGATAAATTAGTAAAACAAAACAAAACAAAAATCAACAACTTTCAGGAAAATAACAAAATTCAGAGTTACTACAATACCCAATTTTCTTTTTTTTTTTTTTTTTTTTTAAGATTTTATTTATTTATTTGACAGAGAGAAATCACAAGTAGATGGAGAGGCAGGCAGAGAGAGAGAGAGGAGGAAGCAGACTCCCTGCCGAGCAGAGAGCCCGATGCGGGACTCGATCCCAGGATCCTGAGATCATGACCTGAGCCGAAGGCAGCGGCTTAACCCACTGAGCCACCCAGGCGCCCCAATACCCAATTTTCAACTAAAAATTATCATACATGCCACGAAACAGGAAACTGTGACCAGATTTAAAAAAAAGTCACTAGATTCTGATTCCAAATGGGCCCAGATGTTCAATTTGGCCGACGGACCTCAAAGCAAATGTTACAGTTATGTTCAAGGAATTAAAGGACAATATGCTCAAAAAATGAAAGGAAATTACATTAAAGAGCCAACAAAAATAGAATCTCAACGGAGAAGTGGAAATTCTAAAAAAAAAGAATTGATGATTTTCTAGAGCTGAAAACTACAAAACTAACATTGAAAATTCACTAGATAGGTTCAACAGCAGATCTGAGATGACAGAAGAAAGAGTTTGAATTTGAAGATAGAGCAATCAATAGTAATCCAATCTAAAAGATACCAAAAAAAATTAAGAAAAATGAGCAGAGTTTTAGAAACCTGCCAGACAATGTAGAGTGTTCTAGTATAAATATAATAGGAGCCCCAAAGGAGAGGAAAAAAAAAAGACACAGAAAAATAATTTGAAGAAAACATAGTTGAAATTTCTCCACCAATAGTAAATAACATTTGCTTAAAGATTCAATGTTACCATCTGAGTGGTAACACTCAGGTAACACTCATGGGAGTGGTAACATTCACGTCTCAAAGTGCTTGTGTCTCCCCAAATTTCATTCGATGAAACCTAGTGCCCAGAATGATGGTATAAAGAGGTGGGGCTTTTGGGGGTGATTAGGTCAAGAGAGTGGAGCCTCATGTAAATTGGGTAGAATAAAATTGTCTCAGTAGTATTTATCTGGAAAACAATGAAAATTAGTGCCCAAGAATAAAACAGGCCCCAAAGAGCCCCCATCCTCCCCTCTACCATGTGAGGTTACAGCGAAAACATAACCATCTATGAAGAGGGTTCTCACTAGACACCAAACCTGCTGGCACATTAATCTTGGACTTTATAGCCCCTAGAAGAATAGGAAATAAATTTATGTTGTTATAAGCCCCCGAGTCTATGGTAACATAAATACAAAGAGAACCACACCTTGATATCATGGTCAAAATACAGAAAACCAAAGAAAAGAGATAATTTTGCAAGCAGCAAGAGGAAAAATAATGCATCATATGTATGGCAACAACAAAACAACTCAAGATTGACTTCTAATTGGGAAAACTAGATGCTGGAGGGCGGTGGAATATATATTTGAAGTCTTAAAAGAAAAAAAAAAAACTGAAGGATTGTCACCTAAGAATTTACTATCAAATAAAACTATCTTTAAAAATGGAGGTAAAATGAATCCTTTTCCATGTTAAAAAACCTGAGAGAATTTGTTTTTATCTGACTTAAGCTATGGAAGAAATAAGGAAAAGGAAAGAAAGAAAGAAAGAAAGAAAGAAAGAAAGAAAGAAAGAAAGAAATTCTTTTAGCTGAAAGGAAATAGCACCAGATGGTAACCAGTTCACAAAAGGGAATGAAAATTTCTGGGAATGGCAAGCATGAAGGTAAATAAAAAATACATATATAAAAATATAAATATATAGTACTCTTTCTCCTCATAATTTGAAAAAAAACATATAGGATTATTTAAAGCAAGAATGATAACATCACACTGGGGGTTTATAACACATATAAATGTATATGAAAATAATAATGTGGGAGGAAAGAAGAAATGGAACTATACCAGTGCAAAGTTTCCTTTATCACCAAAAAAAAATCATTTTTAATTTGAAGTAAATTGTGATAAATTGAAGGTGCAATTTTAATGCCCAAGACAGTAACTAAAGAAAATAAATTCAAAGGAACTTAGTTTTAATTTAATTTATTTAAGAGACACACAGAGAGAAAGGATGAGTGGGGGGACGGGCAGGCAGAGGAAGAGGGAGAAGCAGTTTCCTCACTGAGCAAGGAGCTGGTTGCAGGGCTTCATCTCAGGACCCTGGAACCATGACCTGAGTTGAGGGCAGATGCTTAACCAATTGAGCCACCCAGGCATCCCTCAAAGGAACTTAGTTAAAAGGTAAAGATGAAAAGTGATCTTCGCAAGTTAGTAGATTAGGCAATCCTAGTACTTCTCCCTCCCATTAAAAAAAAAGTAATGAATAAAGGACTATGAACAGATGAAAAAAGCACTGAGAGACCTTTAAATATAATTAAGAACTTGCAGCAACTCAGTAGAACACAAAACCAAGAATGGCTGCATAGAAAAGCATATAAGGTATCTTATCTAGACCATCATATGCCCCACTCTGATATAACTTGGTACCAAGAGAGTCCCTCAGCATGACCTCCTCACCTGGGGAAAAAGGAGATCCAGAGGACTGCAGTAGCCCTTACCACTCCTACAGCCACCCAAAAGCTGTCATCACCAAAGGCTCCCACAGTATTTTATTGGTGCTAACTTCAGATGATGAAGCTCCCTGGAGTTGATACTGCTGTGCCCTCCACCCAAAGAAGAAGCCGCTATTATGCCTTTCTCCTACCCCCAAAACCCTACTGTACTGCCCTGGGGGATACACCCCCTGGAGCATCCCTGCCCCACCAACTCCCCCTCCCCAACAACTGCACATATGCCTCAGCAGCTCCTCCACGTAAATCATGCCCCAGACAATGGCAGGACCACAACAAGTGCACCTGTGTTGTTGATTCCAGAGCCATGGTCACTTGACATTTGCCTACATCTTAGACACCAGTGCTCCTGCTGCACCAAGCCTGTCTGTACCCCAGACTCTGGAGCTACATTTGCTCTACACATGGTTGTGCACCAGACCTGGCACTATGACCACTTCGTTGTGCTCAGACACCAGTGCTACCTCTACAGTGAGCACAACTGCATGCCAAATCCAGCACCAAGAAAGATCTTGGCCATAACATTCCCCTGTGGGGAATGAAGGGAACAGGAGGATCCCAACAGCCTTTGCCAACAGGGAACATCAATGCATAAGGATCCATCACCATCACTAGGGACACCTGCAGGCTTGGCTGCTAAGGACCTCCACAGTCTTTGCTAATGCTGACCTCAGCTGCTGGAGCTGTACAGAGAGTATATCATTGTGTCTTGTCCAGTTCTAGAGCTAAAGCTACACCCCCCCCCCCCCACCAAGATCTGGATCCACAGTCCTTCACCCAGTCAATGCCCTAGAACCCCCCTAACAGGTGAAGCTCTTTCTTCACCAAAGCCAGTTTGTAAAGTCTGGAAGAGGTTGTGGATTTCTTAAATGTGCAGACATCAACACAAGGCTATAAGGAAAATGAAATATCAAGAAAACATGACATTATGAAAGGAACACAAAAATTTCTCAATAACCAACCACAAAAAAATGGAAATCTATGAATCTATGATAATGCAATGATTGTTTTGAGGAAGCTTAGCAAGTCATAGAAAATACAGATAGATAACTCAGTAAAATCAGGAAAGCAGCACATGAATAAAATGAGAAGTTTAACAAAGAGAAAGAAATCATTAAAAAACAACTGAACAGCTGAAGAATATAATTAATAAAATGAAAAATGCAATAGGCAGCTTCAACAGCAGACTTGACCAAGCAGAAAAATTTTCAAACTCAAAGACTCAACTATTTGTAATTATCTAGTTAGAGAAGAAAAAGGAATGAGAAAGAGTGAAGAAAGCTTACATGATTTATGGGAAATTAACAAATTAATCAATTTATGCATTATAGGATTTCTGGAAAGAGAAGTGAGAGGACTTATTTTAAAATGCAATGGCTAGAAAATTCCCAAATCTTGGGAGGAAAAAGGACATCCAGATTCATGAAGTTCAAAAGTTCCTAAATAGGATTAGCCTAAAAGTGACTACATCAAGACATAATATACTCAAACTATCAAAAGTCAAGGTCAAAGAGAACTCTGAAAGCAGCAAGAGAAAAAAAAAAACTCATTACATACAAGGAAATCCCCATAAGACTATCAGTGGATTTCTCACCAGAAATCTTGCACTCCTGTAAATCTGGAATAGTGTCTTTCTGCTCCAGAGAGACTGGAATAATATATTTAAAGTATTGAAAGAAAAATCTACCAACCAAGGCTACTATAACCAACAAAATTATCCATTAATATTGAAGGAAAGGTAGTTTTCCCCAGACAAACAAGAACTAAGAGAGTTTATCACCACTACACATGATTTACAGTAATGCTCCAACTCTTCAGAATGAAAGGAAAGATGCTAAATAGGATGGCATCAAATGAAAAAAGCATCTGTGCAGAAAAGGATAAAATCAGTGAAATTAAAAGGTAACCTATGGAATGGATGAAAATATTCACAAACTGTGTCTGATAAGTAGATAGTATCCGAAATATATAAGGAACTCATACAACTCATCAACAAAACAAAACAAGAAAGCAAAAAACAAATGGGCAAAGATTTGAATAGACATTTCTCAAAAGAAGACATACAAATGGCCAACAGGTACATAAAAAGGTGCTCAACTTCACTAGTTATCAGGAAAATGAAAATCAAAACCACCCTGAAGTATTATTTCACATCTGTTAAAATGATTATCAGAGAGACTAAAAATAACAAGTTGGCAAGGATATAGAGGAAAAGGAATCTTTTTTAAAGATTTATTTATTTACAGGCACCCGGGTGGCTCAGTCATTAAGCATCTGTCTTCAGCTCAGGTCATGATTCATGATCCCAGGGTCCTGGGATTGAGCCCCACATGAGGCTCCCTGCTCAGCGGGAAGCCTGCTTCTCCCTCTCCCACTCTCTCTGCTTGTGTTCTCTCTCTCATTGTGTCTCACTCTGTCAAATAAATAAAATATTTAAAAAGGAGATGTATTTATTTATTTTTAGAGAGAGAGTGAGTGGGAGAGGAAAGGGAGAGGGAAAAAGTCCTCAAGCAAGCTACTCACTGAGCACAGAGTCCAACTCAGAACTGGATCCCAGGACCCTTAGGTCATGTCTGAGCCAAAATCAAGAGTTGGCTACTCAACTGACTATGAAGCACCCAGGCACCCAGAAAAGGAATCTTTCTACACTATTGGTGAGACAGTAAATTAGTACAGGCATTATGTAAAAGAGTGTGGAGGTTTCTTAAAGAATAAAAAAATCAAATTACATTATGATCCCACTTCTGGGCATATATCTCAAGGAAATGAAATTGGTTTCTCAAAGAGGTCTTCGCTCCCATGTTGAGTTCAGCATTATTCACTATAGCTAGGATATGGAAACAATATGTCTGTTGAATTGAATGGATAAATATTTATATATATATATATATGTTTATATATATATATATTTATATTTATCCATTCAATTCAACAGACATATCACCACTCAGCATATTCTCTTCCAGTCCCATCCATGTTGCTACAAAAGTTGGGTATGCATCCTTTCTGATGGAGGCATAATACTCCATAGTGTATATGGACCACATCTTCCTTATCCAAGGAATATATATATATATATATATATATATATATATATATATATACCTTTATATATATTTATAAAGTATATATATGAAAACTTATATATATATATAATATTCAGTCTTTAAAAAGAAGGAAATCCTGCCATTTGTGACAACATGGTAATAAATAAATAAATAGCTAAATAAAGCTGATGGAAAAAGTAAAGAGGAATTAAAATGGTATACCAAAAAATATTTTTTAATAAAAAGGTAATAAAGGATGAACAGAAGAACAAAATAGAGATGAGACATGTAAAAAACAAATGGTAATGTCATAGATCTAAATATAAACATAAATAATTACATCAAATATAAATGGATTAAACACTCCAATCAAAAGGCAAAGATTGTCTCAGACTGAAAAAAAAAAAAAAGCAAAATCCAACCTCATTCTGGGTACAAAACATGCACTCTAAATTCAGAGCAACATTAAGTGTTCTTAAGTGGCTCAGTGGCTTGAGCATCTGACTTCTTATTTTAGCTCAAGTCATGATCTCAGGGTCATGACATCGAGCCCTGCATTGGGGTCCAGGCTCCATGCTCAGTGTAGAGTCTGCTTGAGATTCTTTCCTTTTCCCTTTGCCCCTCAAAACTCCCCCCTAAAATAAATACACAAAATCTTTAAAAATAAATAAATACATGTGTTGAAGGGGATGTGGAGAAAGGGGAACCCTCTTCCACTGTTGGTGGGAATGCAAGTTGGTGCAGCCTCTTTGTAGAACAGTGTGGAGATTCCTCAAGAAATTAAAAATAGAACTTCCCTATGACCCTGCAATTGCACTACTGGGTATTTACCCCAAAGATACAGATGTAGTGAAAAGAAGATGTAGTGAAAAACATCTGTACCCCAATGTTTATAGCAGCAATGGCCACAGTCGCCAAACTGTGGAAAGAACCAAGATGCCCTTCAACAGATGAATGGATAAGGAAGATGTGGTCCATATACACTATGGAGTATTATGCCTCCATCAGAAAGGATGCATACCCAACTTTTGTAGCAACATGGATGGGACTGGAAGAGATTATGCTGAGTGAAGTAGGTCAAGCAGAGAGAGTCAATTATCATATGGTTTCACTTATTTGTGGAGCATAACAAATAGCATGGAGGACAAGGGGAAATAGAGAGGAGAAGGGAGTTGGGGGAAATTGGAAGGGGAGGTGAACCATGAGAGACTATGGACTCTGAAAAACAATCTGAGGGTTTTGAAGGGGCGGGGGGTGGGAGGTTGAGGTACCAGGTGGTGGGTATTATAGAGGGCATGGATTGCATGGAGCACTGGGTGTGGTACAAAAACAATGAATACTGTTATGCTGAAAATAAATTTAAAAATTAACAAACAAACAAATAAATAAATAAATTCAAACCAACTTTGAAGCTAGATCAACAAATAAAGTGAAAGAAAATCTATATGATGCTAACAATAAATATAAATGGATGGAGTGTCTATATGAATATCAGACAAAATAGACTTTAAGATGAGCTATCACTGAGAAAAGGGAATTATTTCATAATAACAAAAGATCAATAAAACTATATATATATATATATATTTACTATATATCATAAAAAACTATAAATGTGCATGACCTTAAAAAACAACAAAATCCTTGAAGTATGTGAAGTAAAAACTGACAGAATTAAAAAGTGTAGTTTAGGGGCACCTGGCTAACTCAATTAGTTCGTGATTTCTGCCTGGATCATGATCTCAGGGTCCTGGGATCTAGCTCTGCATCAGACTGCGTGCTCAGTGGAGAGTCTGTTTGAGTATTCTCTCTCTCCCTCTCTTCCCACCCCTCCCTTCACTCACATGTTCTCTCTCTCTGTCTCTCAAATAAATAAATAAATTTTAAAGAAGATGTAGTTTATAATCCAAAAATTATTGTTAGGATTTTGATAGTCTCCTATCAGGAACTGATAGTATAAGTAGAAAGAAAATCAGTAAGTTTGAAGATCTGAGAAATGTTAACAACGAACTCAATTTATCTGACATATAAACACTCCACCCAGCAACATCAGAATACCCATTCTTTTCAAGTCTATATGGGACATTTACCAGGATAGACCCTATGCTAGGCCTTAAAAGAAGCCCCCCAAAATGTGAAAAGAATGAAATTAATCAAGTACATTCTCCAACTGCAAAGGATATTACACTAGAAATCAATAATAGAAATAAATCTGATAAATCTCTAAATATGTGGAAATAGAACAGCACATTTCTAAATAACCTCAAAAAAGGGAAATTAGGAAATATCTTAACCTGAATCAAAATTTTTAGAAAGCACATCAAAATTTATGGCAGCAAAAAAAAAAAAATAGTACTTCGAGAGTAATTTATAGCTTTAAATGTCAGCATAAGAAAATAACAAAAGAAATGCCTAAAATCAATGAATAAGAAGAGCAAATCAAATGTGATGTAAGTGGAAGAAAGGAAATAATAGAGTAGGGATCAAAGAAATAGAAGGCAAACAAACCAACAAAAAGAGAAAATCAATGAGACCAAAAGACAGTTTTGATAAATCTTTAGCTAAACCAACCAATAAAGAAAAAAAAAAGACCCCATTTTCAACATAGAATCTCCAGAAGATTCAGGAATTTAAAAGGAGGATAAAAGGAAGCTAAAAACAGACTAATTGATGAAAGTTTATTTAAAAAGCAGTTAGAGTCCACCCCATTGCTTTTTGACTCCTACTCAGCACACACTGGCATTTGCCCCCTCCTCATCCCAGCAGAAGCCTGGAGGTTTATTCCTGGTCAAAGTTACAACAGAGGAACTCTGTACTGGGAGACTCCAGGCACAACTGAAGACACAGCTATATACTAATCTCAGAGGGAGTAAATGAAATTTGTTTACTGAAGATTGAGAACTGCCAACCTTAGTTTTATTTCCGACTCTGTATCCAAAGCACAGGCATCCAGTCCTGTGCTTCCAAGTTGGAGAGTAGAAAGGTCTTCTTTGAGCACTCTGACTAGCCCAGAGTCTAAAGATGCTAGCATGGGAGTTTCTATGGGAACAGCTCACATGGTATCACTCTCTAAGAAGAACAGTTGACAGTCCCAACCCGTGGGCTCAAAGTTTCCAAAAAGAATTTTGAGTACACCAGTCTGTAATATGAGCAACCAGTCAAGAATAAGTATTTTTTTAAAAAAGCCTTTACTACATCAGGCAGAGGCAAAGCAAACAGGAGGGGGAAAAAACAACTCGGAGAAAACAGAACCTATACAGGAAAGGACAACTTCAAAAAGACTATTACTGATATTCTTAGAGAGTCAGCAAATAATATTGAACCACAAAACAAGAAAAACAGGATGTTTAAGAAAGAAGAAACAGAGACTTAAAAAATAAAAAGAGTCTTAGGGATCAACAAGAAATGGAAGGACTAAAAAATAAAGCTGAAGAAATCTCAAAGAAATAGAGAAAAAGAGAGATAGAGAAAAGAAATGCAAATTAACTGACAAGAAGGTCCAAACTTTAAATAAAATGAGAACAAAAACCTTACAGAGATAGAAAAATAAAAGAGAAAGGAGGAAATTAACCAAGAACTAGTTAAAGGAAAATGTCTGAGTTGAAAAATGTTAAGTTTCCAGATTGAAAAGCCCCACTGCATGGTCAGCACAATGGATAAAGATTAACCTACACTAATGCACTACAGCATAAAATCTCAGATCAATGAAGTAAAAGGAATATCTATGCATTTCCAGAGTGAACAGAGGATCAGTGGCCAAAACAGCTTCAGACTCTTTAAAGAAACTAGAAAGTGCTGTAATGTGTCTTCAAAGGTCCAAAGGAAACTTATTTCCAACTTAGAATTCTGTCTTAAGCCAAACTATTAATTATGGTGAGAGTAGAATAAAGACATTTAAGGGTCATGCAACATTTTAAAATATTGATTTTTAAGAGAGGTACAGTTTCCTATTCAACCCATACACTTTGGAGCAGGTCCGAGTCTCTGGGGGATGTCTTCAGTAAGGCAGTATTACCACATTGCTTGTTGTATCTGAATGCTTTGAGAAGAGATTTACACAACCAGAAACAACTGGTTTGGGGCAAAGGGTTGAATTAGCGATAAACACATAGATAATTAAGCAAATGAGAAATCAAGTCAATTATATCAAGGGAAAACTTAATTTATGTTTGAAAAAATAAACATAGTATATGGTATATTTCAGCTATATTAGATTGTATAATCATAATACAAACAATGAACATTTATCTAATAAAAATTATTATATACCTATATAGGAAAGATGAGTAGGGTGTCTCAAAGAGACTGAAAAAGAGCTAAATTTATTTTACAGTAAGAAATAAAAAGATCTTGTCTAAAGTTGAAAAATCAAGAAGTAGCAATCTAAGTGTGTTATTTGGCAAAATGGAGGTAAATGTCCCAAGTATCAGTTGGAAAAGCTAAGGCTCTGGGAAGCAGAAAAGGGCAGGCAGTTGGCAAAGGCAAAAAAAGCCCTTTGTTTTCATAGCAAGCCTCTTTGAGTCTTTAAATCACATGCATGTATGACCTTGGTAGACCCTAACACTAGATCTTTTTAAAAGAATAAGAATCAAAAGAGAGACCCTCTTCTCTCTAGGATATGGGAAGGAAACGTTCTCTGCCCACAGGTGGAATACTACCCAGATACAAAGGAGATTCTGGGACTGTGGCTCTGAGAGAAACCTCAGAGTGCTCGATGGAAGAGACACGAAGGAAATGTGGTTTGTTTGTTTGTTTGTTTGCTGGTTTGTTGGTTTAAAGATTTATTTATTTGAGATAGAGAGTATGGGCACATGTGCTTGCACGAGTTGGGGGAGGCGCAGAGGGAGAAGGAGAGAAATCCTCAAGCAGACTCCTCCCCTCACTTAGTGGGGACCCCAAAGCAGGGACTGGTCCATGACCTTGAGATCATGACCTGAACCTAAATCAAGAGTCCAAAGCTCAATGAACGGAGCCACCCAGGTGTCCTGTAAAGGTGTTTTTTTAGCAGCCATCCCAAAGTTGACCAAAATGGTCCCTAATCCTTGGGAACTCCAACAGGAAATGGACTTGTTTTTTCAGAAATAGCTCAGTTCAAAACTGGAGCAGGGACAGGGCCTATCATAAATATCATCACCGCCTGGGCCCTAGAGGAGATGCCTGTGAACAAAGGGTCAGGAGAGCACAGACCAATATGTTTTTTATTCTGACCCAGAGTTTACATTACAGCTCAGTATACACGTGAATTACTAAATGCCGAGTTTCACCAAAAAATACTTGTTATTTTTGATATTTTCTATTCTATTCTATCTTACTGTATTCTATTTTTATCTCTTCTCTTTTCTTCTGCGTGCTTTATTCTTTTTCTGTTCTATTTCCGTTCTTTATTTTTATTTTTTTTAAAGAGTTAAAAAATTTATTTGACAGAGAGAAAGTGAGAGAGAGTACAAGCAAGGAGAGCGGCAGGCAGAGGGAGCAGCAGGCTCCCCGCTGAGCAGGGAGCCTGATGCAGAGCTTGATCCCAGGACTCCAGAAACATGACCTGAGCTGAAGGCAGATGCTTAACCAGCTGAGCCACCCAGGGGTCCCTATTTCACTTTTTTAAATGCTGGTTTTGATGTACTAAATTGATTTTGACCACCATTCAGGCAACAAGCCCCACAGAGTCAAAAACTTGACATAAAGCCCCTCAAAGGGACTTTTGGGAGCCTAGGAAGCAACTGGATCAAGAGTGCCAAGCACAGGCTTGACCAATGCACAGCTTGAAGGTGAAATCCCCAGTTTTATAGACTCACCATCTGGGAGAATCTAGCGTGTCACCTAATTGCCCCCAGCATCAACTTTGCCATCTCTAAAACTAAAAGAACAAAACCCAACCCTGAGGCTTCTTGAGTACCAGATATGCAAAGTGCCTAGCCCTGACAAGGCACTCAGAAAATGTTCATTATCTTTTCTTTTAATCAAAGGCACAATGTCTCAAGAATGTGGGTCCTTACAGGTGAGTCTCATGGATCTCTAAAATAGCTTAGTGGCTAAGATCTTGGAGTCTGGAACAAGGCTATCTGGGTCTAATCTTGCCATAGATACTTAAGAGCCCCGAGAACTTGGGCAAGTGTCTAACCTAGCGGGGGGGGGGGGGATCGGTTTCTTTGCCTTAAAATGCCTTAGGGTCTCTTAGGGTTTTGTGAGGATTCAGTGAGCTGACAGTACAAAGCATTTAGAAAGATTCATGACATACAGATCCCATACAGACATTGACCATCATCACTGTAATGAGACATGAATCCCGTGTAGACATTTATCATCTCCATGGTAGCAATACTTGAAGGCTGTGTAGAATCTTACCATCATCGCTGTAATTGTGCTGGTGGATTCATGAAACAAGTGACATTGAGGGTGGATCCAAGTTTCCCCAGGGAGGGCAGGGAGCACTCAACGTCTGGCACATCCATGTTGGCATAGCTGCACTGACAGTTTGCAGCCAAACTCTATATTGACTTGTCGGTGTTAAATCTTTTAAAAGCAGTGTAGTTGTACTATTTGCTCAGAATGGCCTCTTAACACCCTCAGCCTGCCTCTCCCTGCTACAGAGGAGAGAGCTGCACATGAGGCAATACCTAATTTGGAGTAAATACAAAAACAAGGCTGGGCAGAGCCTGGATGTGGTTGTTTAGGATTTTCAGGGTGCTCAGAATGTCCTAGGATCTGAACTATAGTATGAATTTGTGCCGTTGGCCCACTCATGCATCAGAACTAGGCAAGAAATGAGTGGCAGGTGTAGAGTACATACAAGACATTCATCAAAGCTTTCTGCCAGGGAGAACTGAGAAGGGTTTGGAGAAAAATTTGCACTTATATGTTTCTCACACCCGAAAGAGAGGGGTGAGGACTCCCATCGTTGCCGGACTGCCAGGACTGGGCAGCTGAGAGTTGGAAAATGTCGTAAGATCTGCTTCCCCCTTTTCATAAAACTCAGATTTTCAGGGATCCTCTCCTCTCCCTTTCAAGTCCAAGTGATCTGAGGAAATCTGGCCTCAAACTACCCGGGTACAGATCAATATATCCCATCCCTGAGGCCGTAGCTGCAAATCATTCTAAGTGGTTCCAACCAGTGTGAATAACAGAGCTCATGTCTGGAATTATAAGATAGGACAGCATGATTTGAACTTCCTACTTTCTCTAGTTACAACTCTCTATGCAGTGTGGTCTGGGAGCTCCTGGTAGCTACTCGAGGATCATAGAGAAGCAGGAGTAGGGCAAAGGCAACACTGCAACTGGAAGAACAGAAAAGTGTGAAGGAACCAGTCCTTTGCAATGTTGTTGGCTTGTTGGGTTAAATGAAGCCTGGAGTCTGTCCTACTTGTAGACTTTCCAGTTTTGTGAGGTTGTAAATTTCCTACAGTAGAGTTTTCAGTTATTTTCTGTAGGAAGTCTTGACTAAAAAACAAAACTAACTGAACAAGGATTTCTGGGGGGACCGGGGTGGATGCAGGATAAAGATGACTGGCAAATGTTCAAGTCTTCATGTGATATTGTGAAATATATATTTATTTGGTCTTCATCCCAGTTTTTGTCACAGGCTCCTAAAATCCTTAAACTTTCTTAAGCTGGGCCATGACAAAGTTGTCTTTTGTTATGTTAATAAGATGGCTTTTAGAAAGCCCCTAGATAACCTAAGGGTGGGGTCTGGTTGCACAGGAAACCAACCACCTGATTACAGAGTTGGAACTTCCAGCCACACCACCCAAACTATGGGACATGGAGAGGGAATGAAGATGGAGTTCCATCACCAATGGCCAGCAATGTAATCAATCATGCCTGTGTAAAGATGCCTCCTTTAAAAAACAAAAGGACGTGCTTCTGAATTCTTCTCCCATAAATGAACACGTGGAGATTTGAGTAGAGTATGGCATTAGGGACGGTATGGAAGCTCCAACCCCTTTCACCATATTTGACCCTGTGCATCTCTTCCATCTGGCTATTCCTGAGTTCCTGCTGGTGATTTGTGAAAACTTCCTCAAGTATGTGTGTGTATTCTATATATCTCAGAAGTCTGTGGATGGAGTTAGTTCTAGGCTGACTTATGCCCCCCTCTAAGTTTATATGTTGAAACTCAAATATCTAGCACCTCAGAATGTGAGTGTGTTTGGGGATAGGGCCTTTAAAGAAGTGATTAAGATGAGGCCATTGAAGTGGGCCCTAATCCAATCTGACTGGCATCCTTATAAGACATGGAAATTGGAACACACAGGGGTACCTGAGTGGCTCAGCTGGATGCCTGTCTGACTGTTGATTCTGGCTCATGTCGTGATCTCAGGGTCCTGGGATTGAGCCACCACTGGGCTCCATGTCCAACTGGGAATCTATTGGAGATTCTCTCTCTCCTTTTCTGTCTGCTCTTCTCCCCACTTGCGCATGCTGGTGCTCTCTCTCTCTCTCTCTATCAAATAAATAAATAAACTTAAAAAAAAAAGAAATTTGAACACACAAAAGAGACACAGGACATGCAAATGAACAAAGGAAAGATCATGTGAAGACACAGGATAAAGGTGGCCATCTGCAAGCGAAGGAGGGAGGCCTTGAAACCAAAACCTGCTAACAACTTAAGCTTGGATTTCCACCCTCCAGAACTATGAGATAAATGTCTGTTATATAAACCTTCCATCTTGTGGTGTTTTGTTATGGCAGCCCTAGCTAACCAATACAAAGTTCCATAACACTCAACTCTGGATGGACCCCCACAGGCTAAATGCTGCAGAAGTGTTCATTTCAGTTGATTACTACTACTCCCTAAGACAGTAGAAAAAAAAATGGGGGCAATCTATGGAAGATTGTAGAAGTTGTTATTTTTGTTTTGCTTTGATTTTTGTTTTGTTCTGTTGGATTTTTCTATCTCCCTTTCAAAATTTCCCATCCCTCTATTTCTGGTAGGAGACATGCTCCTTGGTCTCAGAGAAGGGCAATGACCCAGGGCCTGACTAGCAATAATACCCTATTTCTCTGACAACAAGGATTGGTCTTAGACCCCAGCCTGGCCAACAAGAGCCCTTTGATTGCTGTAGAGATGACAGTAATGACAGCTAACTTTGATTGCTCCTACTATGTCCACCCCCTGTTTTAAGCTCTTTATGGGTATTATCTCCTTTAGTTCTCAAATAACTCTTAGAATGGTTTCTTTCACTATTCCCTGAGAAGTTAAGTGACTTACCCAAAGATACAAGATCAGCAAAAGGATGAGCTGAATAGATACCCAGAGTCTGGCTCTAGCACCCATGCTGTCTGCAGGGGTCAGTAAGCTAGAGACACTGGGTGCGTGTTTTCTCCACCAGGCAGGGGATGAAGAAGCTTGGTCATTCAGTGTCATCGTGCCCAAAGGATGAGGCGACAGAGACACTGTACTTGAAAATCATACCTGTAACGCTGGTGTCCTCTACTCTCCACTGGCCTCCTTTGGCAGCACAGAGATGGCGCTAGCCCCTGAGTCCCACTTCAGTCCTGAGCATGAACTGTTCTCTGCTAGACCCCTGGGCAGGTCAGAGCTCACCTGCCCTCTTGCAAAGATCCCAGGCCTTGTCCAGTGGGTGAGGTAAAGATTCTAACTTGGCCAAGAGCCCCAGGTCTCTTCCTAATGAACCATCCTGCCCCTCAGTTGTAAATAGAGATGCCAATATCTACTGAACAACTGTATTATGGGGTTCAGAAAGAATTAGCAGAGAAGAGGATCTCATATTGGGCAAGGAACAGAAGTTCATGGGGTACCCCTATCACTTTAGTATAATTTGGAAACAATGGAGATTATTATCTGTAGAGTTGCTAAAATGTTTCCTTATTCCAGAGTTAGCCCAAACCTATAATTTCCATGCCTGATGCAAGGATGAGAGCTGCCTCGTGGGGTCTTTGGGGTACCCCTTTACCAGGAGCCAGCAGCCTTTTTATCTTCTAAAGTTCTCTGAGGGAAAGGGGCCTACCCCTGCTCTGGAAAGCTCCTCACACAGAGATCCTAAGGCCTCAGAAGGTACTGAACTGCTCAAATCCAGGCCCCAACCTGAAACTTCCTAACAACTTCATCAGTAATGCCTTTGGACTCTGACGTTGTTCCTTTGCTCCTACATGAACCCCCACCCCCACCCCACCCCCTCAAAAAAAAAAAAAAAAAAAAAAAGAGAAGGGGAGAAAAAATACCTTACCAGAGAAAAGATGCCCAATGTCACTGATCTTCAGCAAAAAAGATTCTGTGGCTGCTTTTCTACTAGTCTGCTAACTGGGCCCATGGGTCCAGGATGTAACAGGTATGGATTTTGTGCTGAGAAGTGAGAATAGCCCCAGAACACCTACAGAAGAAGTCTGGGGCCAGCGCAGATGCCCGAGGCACTAGGAGAGGGGACCAGTGAGAGGACATTTGAAAGGGGATGGAATAGGTGGAAAATATGTAAAGAGGCCAGAAACCTGTACCCACACTTCTGCCAGCCCTTCACCATGTGTAAGCCCTCAGAATCTGCTCTGCATCTCTAAACCACACTCTGAAATAGGATACTTGACTGCTTTCATCTTATCCCCACTTGGATATCGACTTAGGATCTTAACATGTCCATGACCAATCTCTCAATTTTCCCTCCCAGACCCACTTCTCCCATTCAATGCATCAATAATGTCATTGACTCTATTACTCAATCTAATACACCTACTAGTCATCTCAGTCCCAATCAGCAAATCCTATGGGTCCTATCTCCAGTGTGATCTAAAATCTGCCCATTTATCTCCACCCTCATGGCTATCACTCCAACACAAGATATCAGTGGCCTTCTCTGGCACTTTTAACTCCTCTCTCCCCAGGGTTTTTTTTTTTTGAGTCACCATTTTATTTTCCTGATGGAACTTATCGATAGCTCACATTGCCTTGTTCTTTGGTTTATTTAGTTGCTACTGCCTGTCTTCGCTCACTAGAGTATAGTGAGGCCCACAGAAGGGGCCTTACCTTCTCATCCATCACTGTATCCATAGCCTTTTGAACAGTTCTTAGCACATTGAAGGTGCTTGATCACAGTTATTGAATAGTTGAAGGAATCCTCATCTGGATCTTACCATCCCCATTTTACAGGGTTAAGAGAAGGGAAGAGATCTGCTCAAGGCAGCAAGCTGGCAAGCAGTAACACCAGGACTGGATTTCAGCTCTCCTGACCCATGGTCCAGTCCTCTTTTCTTTCCAACACTTGGCTGCTTAGAAAACTCTACCCAGACTTCCATTCCACAATCCCACTAATGACTGGTTTGAGTTGAGAGCAGATGTTCCAGGAGCTTCAAACCCTGAAGGCTGAGCTGCCACAAATCAGACTTTCTTGGTATTTTAAAGAGAAATCAGCAACATCTACAACTTGGCAACTCTTGGCCCTCCCCAAACCACCCCCCAAGGGACCCCAGGCCTAGTGGGGGCCTGCTGATGGTGAGTCATCGCTGAGTCAGTGGAAGCTGTTTCAGGGATATGTGCCCAGGAGGGTCCTGGTCTCTCACGGGGCAGTAAGCAGAAGCTGAGACAGAGACAGGCAACTCAGTGGAACACAGACCAAGCCTTAGACAAGCCAGCTCCGAGACTGAGGCTGGGGAGACTCAGTGGCTCCAGAGGTTGGAATCTGGAGAATTCTCTTCATTGAAGTGGAAGAGGCCCCCACACAACTTTGGAAACTTCTAACTCACTGAGATCAGGCCCCAAATAACTCCCACCACTATCTGAAATACTTCAACTTCTCCTTTACAGGTAGCCTTACAACTTTGTTCTAGAAGAGGTTGCATTCTAACTAAAAAGATACACATCAACAATACACTAAAACATATTAAAAGTATACGGAGAAAGAATAAGTCAAAGGAGAGAATGAATAGAAAAGTAAAATGGAGCCAGGAATGAGGACAGTAGCCCCAAAGCCTGCTATGAAGTCCTCTCCACTTGCTAAGCAGGGCCACATACTTGGCCTCAAGTTTTCTAGAACCCAGGGTGAACAACATAGCACCACACCTCAAGAATCACATTGTCCAAAAGAAAAAACCAAGCCAGGTGCTCAAAAAACTCAGTTCTTCTGAGGCTGAGGTCACAAAAAAGTACATCCAATGCTCTAGAGTTGTCTGAGTTGTCCGGTGGGTCCTCTTGGGTTGGGGGAGTGGGGCATTATATCATGTAGCACATAACTCCTTAGGGCTCCTCATAAAAGCTCAGGGATGAAGCTGTTTTCTGTTGTGCGCCATGTTCAGTTCAGGTCACACCAAAGGGTGACAAGGCCTGAGGAAAAGAAAATAGGCCGAGGAATCAACAGAACCCCATCTGAAGCCCATGTCAGCCTTGGGTTCTGGATGAGACAGACTATGGACAAATCATATTAACTCTCTGGACTTCAATTCCTCATTTACAAAAAGAAGAAAAAAATGATCCTGACAGAATTTCTGTGAGGATTGGCAAACTAATATTAGCACTGTTATGGACTAAATGTCTGTGTCCCCACCAATTTGAATTCATATGTTGAAGTCCTAACTGCCAATGTGACAGTACTAGGAGATGAGGCCTTTGGGAGAGGCTTGGTCATGAGGGTGGAACCCTCTTGAATGGAATTAGTGCCCCTATAAGAAGAAACATGAGAGAGATTATTTCACTCTCCATCATGTAAAGAATACCACGAGAAGGTGATCATCTGCAAACCAGGAAGAGGGCTCTCAACAGATACAAGATCTATCATACTTTGTCCTTGGACTTCCTGTGAGAACCATGAGAAATAAATGTTTACTATTAAACTGTCCAATCTATGGTATTCTGTTATACCAGCCCAGAATGACTGAGACAGATACCTGTATATAATAAAGCTATATTTAAAACAGTGTGACATTAATTGATTCAGGAATAGACAACTTGATCAGGAGAACTGACTAGAATGAGCTATGTATATAAGAACATAAAAAATACTAAAATTCTGACATTTTGAACCATTGGGAAAAGGATAAATGATTTAATAAATGGTGTTAGAGTATTTGGACATCCAGGTACAGGGAAAAGTCATATGCTTAATCTCAGCGGTAACCAGAGAAACAAAAACTAACTGCAAGCTAATGTTCTTCCACATCACACAAAAACATCAGACCATAGCAGGTGTTGGCTTGGTTAATGGGTAAATGGGTCCTCGTGGTTGGGGTCTAAGTGGTTACGTCTCTATATGGAGAGGAATCTGTCAGTATCTAGCAAAAAGGAAAAGGCCTAGTCACCCACAATGTCATCCCCAGTGACCTACATTGGGGCAGCCATGTAGATGAGGATGATACTGTACTTTTGTCATGGGAAACAATGGGAATATCCTTCAGGAAGGGAATGGATCCAAGTGGCCCAGATTCATGTGTATCATCACCAAACCCTATTGCAGAGGCAAAGGGCAAATTGCAGAACAATACATATAGGATAATGCCATTGGGGACAAAACAAACAAAATGAAACTCTAGTTGTGCACTTTGTATGAGTACGAAAGTAAAATCATTAATAAAGAAAATGTACTCCCAACTCATGGCAGTAGTTATTTCTGAGAGGAGGGGAGAGAAATAGTCTTGGGGAGAGGCAAGTGGCACAGGTTAGTCAAAAGGGACTCAGTCTTATCTGTAATGTTCTAATTTTTTCAAAGAATCGATCTACTTACAACCAGTGTACTTGTTAAGATACTATATACTATGAAAATTTAGAAGCAAATATGCTGAAATAGTAATAATAATTATCAGTGGTGGAAATACATAGGATTGTTCTTTTCTTTTTGAACGTTTTGATTTCCTTATTTCTAACGTTTCCTACATCTGCAGAGAAATGGGGACAAAACTAAAACCAAAGTCTCCAAAACCTCTGTCCCTGGACTACCCCAGGAATGGGGGTCTCTGTGGTGACCCCAGCAGGTCGGGGCCTGGCGGGGCTGGTTCCAGAGTCAGCAGCAGGAAGACCCAGGCTGCCTTGGCCTTTGGGGCTCACTTCTTCACCCCTCAGGCCTCTCAAGAAGCCAATCACCACTGTTTTGCCCTTACTACACCGTCCAACCTAGCCTGTTTCTTTCCCACTAACTCTGGCCTGGCCTCAGTCCTAGCCACACTCCAGCCCCAAATAGTCCCCCAAACACATGGGAATGTTTCTGGCCTACACAGGACCTAAATCCTGAGGAAGCCTAAAGTCCCACTCCCTGGCTTAAAGCCATGAGGAGGGACAACCACCACCGGAACAAATTCGAGGCCTGAAATATACTGGGGCCGCCTTTCCTAGCTCTGCTCCTGGCTGGCTCATGAACAGTCAGATACCCAGGTGCAAATACCTCAGCTGCTTGGGCCTGGGGGGAAGGTGAGGCAAGCTGTGGAATTTTCCCAGGTGGTGACTCCTGAATGGAAAACACTGCCAGGCGCCTTGCTAGTGAGCTCAAGTCTGGAGGGGAAGGAAGTCCCAGACTAGCTACAGGACTAGAGAAGGGCCAGCTTCCCTTCACTTTGGGAAGTGACCTCTCTTTAGCCTGAGCCTCTGTGTCTGCTGATTTCCTGGAAAAGGCAATGAAGTCATCCACTACTCTCTTGTAGCTCCTTAGGAAGGAGGAACAATTGCACAGGTCCATTAATAACAGGGAAGATTCCCCAACCTGTCTTCCCCTAAGTCAGAGTGGGTGAGGCCAGTGGTGGCCAGTCCCAGCAAGCTCATTGCTAGGTGGGAAAGGACAAATGGCCTAGTCCTCAAACCACCCATCCCATCACCAGCTGCCCATCTAGAACATTCCTGGCATCCCTGACATAGCTCATTTCTTTCCTGTTCCTTCTTTAGCAGAGGAGACTAAGCACAAGGCTTTATAAGAACACATGTTCATTGATTGATTCATTCATTCATTCACTCATTTGTTCACTTACACGAGCATCACTGAGTGGGTGCCCACCAGAGGCCAGCCTGGTCCCAGGCACTGGGAACAGAAGTAAGACACCATCCTTCACCTCACAGGGTGTGGGGTCTATGGTAGACACAAACCTCATGGTGAAGTGTTAGAGTAGTTGTCTGCCTCAGGTGACAGGGAAGCACAGATGAGGCGCAGCAGTTCTGGTTAGAGGAGTGGATATTGGTAGTAGGGAAGAGAGAAACAGAATTAATACATTCAGAGAGAGACTGGAGAACCTATGTATTTTAGGATCTACCAATAGGTACTCCTGACCAAATTTATTAAACAAACATCTCTATTCCCTTCTAACACTTAAGGTAAATCACACAAGTACAAATAGTCTAGAACCTCATAGTTTGCAAATACGGGATATATTTGCGTGAGCAGGTTTGAATGTGACTGGGTTTTAAAAGTCTAATGGTTCTTCTGATGGCAAGAAGTCTTTTGTAAAGATGTAGTTCAGAAGTATGATGATGTTTAAAGTTTGGGTCTTATTTTAAACTTGGCCTCTGACTTCTTCCTTTTGGGTTCCATCTGATTTCTTTTAACCTCTGAGATTGCACAGGCCTGAGTCTTTTGCACAGTTGGACTTCAGGGTAAGAAGGGCCAGTGGGGGAGGGCAGGTTGAGGGGTTGTTGAGAGGATTTTATATAGTAGCTCTAAGCTGCTCTCCTCTCCCTGCTGCCAACAGGTCGTCTGCCCCACCCCACTGGTAAAATTCTGAGAGAACCCAACCTCTTCAGTGCCATGAGCCCAGACATGCAAGGATGCAGAAATGCCCATGTGGGGAATTAGCTCTTGAAATGGAGGTCAGGTTCAAAGAGAACAGAGTGGGTCCTACAGACAGAAGGCATAGTGAGGTTGTCTTGAGGTGGGGGTATACTGTGGCTAAGGCTATACAACCCTTAGCCCTGGACTGACTCAGCCCTTCCTACAATAGTTAGACCATCTGGGGCCTACATGGAGCAAGACCTTCATCAGAGGCGTAGGAGGAAGAGTCAGGTTATTAGTTCATTCTGGCTGTGTCGTGTTCACTTGCAGAGGCTCCTGACTCCAAGAGCCCAGGCCACTGAGGAAGAACGTATCCCACCGTCTTAGTTTTTTGGGCTGCTCTAAGAAAATATCACAAGGTGGGTGGCTTCTTAACAACAGAAATACATTTCTCACAGCTTTGGAGGCTGGGAGTCCAAGATCAAGGCAACCATAGATTGGGGGTCCTGGTATGAACCACTTCCTGGTTCGTAGCTGACTGTCTTCTCACTGTGTCCTCACAGGACAGATAGGGAGAGGGAGCTCTCTGGGGTCTCTTTATTACGGCACTAATCTCATTCATGAGGGCTGAACTCTTATGACCTAATTACCTCCCAAGGCCCCACCTTCTAATACCATCACATTGTGGGTCCAGTGGCAATATATGAATTTTGTGGGGACGCATGCAGACCGTGTCACCTTTTCTTTTCTTCCTTTCTCCTTCTCTTTCTCCTTCTTCTTCTTCCCCCTTTCCTTCTCTTTCTCCTTCTCCCTCTCTCTCTCCCTTTTTCCCCTCTCCCCAACTCTATTTCTCGGTCTCTCTCTTACTCTCTTCTACCTTCTTGGAGGCTTATGACATCATCACAGACAACCATTTTCAACAAGAGCTAATTCTGCTTGCTAAACATTTTGAGCTGATCTTGAAACATGAGCCTGAAAGTGATTTGTCAGGAGGATCCTGAAGAAGTAATTTCTCTGTGTTCAGCAATCTGTCGATCGCACCTTTGTTTCTCCCAGCCCGGAGTGCAGTAAGGAAGCCCGTCTCTGTGTGCCTGCCTCTATTCCCTCTCTCTGTGGACCAGGAATAGTCCTGGTCATGAGATGCTAGTCGGTAGAATGACAGCTGACCCTGCTGAGGTGGCTTGTCTCATCTCCCACCAGAAGGTGTTCTGAGTCTGGGCGTGGCCCAACCATGAGGCATGTTTGTCTGCCTCGTGCTTCGTCCTGTTTTCCTGATGTCAGATTCCAAACAGAGCTACCTCATGTTCAAAGAAGACAAACAAGGCAGCTAAGATATTTGGGAGGACTGCCAGCTTGATTGCTTAACATTTGCTCACGCTGTGTGTTAGACTAGAAAGAGCAACAGGCACGCCTCATTTCAGCTAGTACAGGATCGAAGTATCAGTTGGCGCACAGACAACAGAAGAGACATTGTTTCTTGGGTGATTACTCTCTGCCAAACATTATGGCAGGAATTTGATAGATATTAAGTCTAATCTTTGAGATAACCCACGGTGGAAGATACTGGTACCCTCAATGTTAGAGGAGGAACCGAGCCTCGGAAGGGTTAAATATTGGCCCCAAGCAGCCCAACAACAAGTGACAGAGCCAGGATGAGGACCAGGGTCCCCAAAGCCTGAACCATGCACCACAATATACTTCCTTTCAACCTCACCAGTCAGGATGGGGCAGAAAAGAAGGCGTATATCCCACTTGCTTTAGCACCTGTGGGGGCAGTCGGTTTGAGCGGATGTTAGGAAAGCAGTTACTTATAAGGGGGTTTATGTCCCCAGGTAAGGAGTTCCGCCCTCTGGCTAGAATTCCCAGAAAGGGGCTGAATATGAAGATCCACAGACCAGCTTCCCCTAGAATCCCTCCCCAGTGCTCTGTGACCAATGACCAGCACTCTGTTTCCTTCCGTGAGCAGCTCTGGATCTGCCTGGAAAGTCCATGCATATGGTCTAAGTTTTGTTTGTGACAGAATGTTTAAGTCCAACCTGTCATCTGAGGGCAACAATGTCTCCTCCTGACACGCACTCCAGGCTGCTGGTGCCATCAGACATTGGCTGATGGAACTGAAAATAATGAAGTCATTAGCAATAGCTGTTGGCTTGGCCACTAGGCGCACCGTTCAGTTTATGAAGCAGCCCGTGTCCCTGTGCTCCCTTCCTGAGGGGACAGAGTTCTATCATAGGTCCTAAACATCTTCATTCTGCCCGTGATTCTGTGACCACCTCATCACCCACCCAGTCCCCCAACCAGTTTAAAGCAGGGCAGAGAACAAGCAGGCTCTCCTCTAGGATATGGAGACATGGCTGTTCATGAGTGCCTCACCTGCTAGCTCTGGTCCCGGCCTCTGTCTAGCTGGTGTGGACCCCTTGCTGGCCCAGACATGGGGTATCTGCCAGACCCTCCCACTTTGCAGTTTCTGGCCCTGCCCCCTGTTACTGCCCAGCATGACAGATGGGTGGGGAGTATCATGGAATCGTGGGTCAGAAGATGCCAGAGCTTGAAGCCCTCATTTTGGTGAGAAGGTAACCATCCAAGGCAGGGAGGGGGGGGGGGTGAAGTAATTTGACAAGTGTCTACATGGTTACAAATCCAACACCGAAGTCTGAATCTCCTGGTTCCTATCCAGAGTTCTTTCCATCATTCAGAGGAACCAGGCTCATCGGGGGAGATAATACTTAGAAGAATCTAGAAGGCTTTCCCTTGCCCATCAGGGCTGCTTCACTGGCTTCATTAGTGGAATCATTTCTGGTTTCCTTCAAATGCTATACATGCCCAGGGTGGCTTCCTTCCCTTCATCACTAAGACGTGCCAGTGCTGGGCCTAGAAATATTCTCAGCAGCATCTTCTAGATCATGATTCCTAGGTGTCTCCACAAGACAAAAGGACAAACTCTGCAGAAGACACTGTGACTCCATTATGGGGAAGAGAGTGACCCAGAGAGCAGTCGCTCACGTTTGCCTGCGGTGGGCAGCATGCCTGGCATCTCAGAGTCAATAAGCCAGCAAGCCGGCCTGTAATTGGGCCCACCACTAATGCTGGAGAGATCCAAGGCAAATGGATAAATGGAGGCCCACATGTCGTGTGTCTAAATATTTGAGAGTTATAAACCAGGCTAACAAACTGTTGGACAATATTTGTTCTTTCCTCCTGCCTTGACAAATACATCTTTATAACCTCAAAGGCAGATTCTAATTCTGTACCTGTGAATTCCTGGAACAAGGAAGGACAGGAGGAGGAAGGCCTCAGTCCTGCCCACAGCCCTCCCTTTTTGTTTTATTACATGAGGACCCTTATGCCAAAGCAGGGGGACACCCTAACCCTCTCCCACATTCCGTAGACCAGGAAAGAGGGCTGCATAGGCCAAAATGAGGGCAGGAAACTCCTGGGTCCTGGATATATATATATATATGTATATATATATACATATATATATATATATTTTATTTATACAAGGTAAGAGCTATCACATGCCCCTTTATTTATTTGTTTATTTATTTATTTTTTTTCAGTGTAACATTATTCATTATTTTTGCACCACACCCAGTGCTCCATGCAATCCGTGTGCTGGGTCCTGGATATTTACAGCTTGCAGTAGAAGGAAAGGTGTGGACCTTGAGTAGGCATGGCCACCTTACCTGAAGGAGGCCCAGAGCAGAGGTCCGTAAAGTATGGGATCCAGGGTTCCTGGGTAGCTCAGCTGGTTAAGTTTCTGCCTTGGGCTCAGGTCATGATCCTGGAGTCCTGGGGTTGAGTCTCGCAGCGGGGTCCTGCTCAGCAGGAAGGCTGCTTCTCCCTCTCCCTCTGCTCCTCCCCAACTTATGCTCAACTCACTCTCTCTCAAATAAATTAAAAAAATCTTTTTTAAATAAATAAATAAATAAATGAAAGTGTGGAATCCAAGGCAGGTCCTCTTTCCCATTATAAGGACAGTATTGTTAAAAGGATTTCCATTTTGTAGATGAAGTAATTGCAGCTCAGAAAACTCAAGTGACTTTTTACAGGCATACACCAGCAACCAGAAGAGCTAGGACTTGAACCTGAGTCTGCCTTCCTCCAGACACCTGCTGTCCCCCTTCACCATGCTACTTCCCCCATCACCCATCCTCACCCGGGAAACGCAGTGAGCTTCTCCCTGCCATGGGTCTGGACTTCTGTGGCCTCTCACCCCCAGTAAAATGGAAACAACCTCTTTAGTGATCACCCTGCTTCCAATGTCTGGCCCCCACATCCATTAGGCCTCTCTGAGATACAAAAGCCATGACACATGCTCTTCTTAACTCCCTGCCTTCTGGACCATGTCCAGGGGCCTAATTTGGGCCCATCATGCCCCCTTGTAGTCTGCTCAAGTGCATTTCAGTCCTGCACATGCTAGTCCCTCTTCTGTCCTCCACGTCAGGCCTCCCCCAAACCTCTCCTAACCAGCTCCCACTTATCCTACTCATCTGGGCTTAGAGGGCACCCATTGCCTCCCTCACTCCAGTTCTAAGGTCAGTGATTTGTTAATTAACTCCCTACACTCAGCAGCTGCAGGCATCACGCCCCAATGCCTAGCACCCGGTGACAGAGTGAGCTGCCCACAAATGTTCTTTGAACTAATGAGGTCCCCATAAGAGGGGACGTTACCCCCCACCCCAGTCTCCCTTCTGTGTTCAGACTGAATTAACCCCTTCTGAGAGATAAGAGCAGAAGAGAGCCATTACTGTTGCGAGATCGGTGCCAAATGACCAACACTTCCTGGATCCTCTTGACACACTGGGCCCCCGGATGGAACAGTCTCTCCTAAAGGCAGCAGGTGGGAGCTAGTGGACTCTGGCCCAGGACCACAAGTCCTAATTGCTCCCTGGGGCCAGGAGAGAGGGTCACCACCATACAATCAGGCCAAACAGAAATTTCTTCCTTTCTTCTCTCATTCAGTGAATGGGGACCAAACCTGAATCACCATTGAGGGATACTCAGGAGCCTTGGACAATGGAGTTTGCCCTTGAGTAGCTTAGAAACGCCAGTGGACACAAATGAGATGAATTTTGATAAAGGTTTGCCATGTGGGAGGGTTGAGCTGGGTATCCTGTGCTCACTTTGGGAGGAAGGCGAGGCCTTACCAGAGTCTGCCAGGTCCCTCATCTCCTTTAAATCTTTGCTCTAAAGTTACCTTATTGACGAGGTCATCCCTGCCTGCCGTGAGTGGGGTCGAGCACATTGTGGTCACTGAGGCTGCCTGGCCCATTGCTCGCAGGGACTGTAGGATCAGCGGGCAGCAACAGGCTGTGCCCTAGACTCTGGGTCCGACAGTTCTGGGAGCCCTGACTCCACCAGCTGTGGGACTCAGAGTGAGTCCCCTAACCTCTCCAAGTGTGGCACCCTTAGAGCTAGGAGGGAGAATGTTTCTTGACCCCTACAGAATTTCTGTAGGAACAAGAAAGACATCGTCCCACTCCTCTCGGGACTGCTAGAAAGGAACCCACTCTGTCACCTGTCAACAGCTGAGCTCACGTCAGTGAGGCTGCTGTCGGCTAGCATACACGCTCACTACGTGCTCCTGATACCCGGGACGGCCATCTCCTAGATCACCACGTCTTGCCCCTGGAAAGTCAAATTGGACAACTGGACCGACCCAAAAGGCAGCCCTAGCACCAGTGTGCTGTCCTACTTAACTCCTGCAGGTTTGGCCCAGTGTTCCCTGGTCCACATGGCCAACTGCAGGGAAGAGCCCCCAGATGGCCTCGCCACTCTGGGCCACGGGGATCCCCACCCATCACCGGACTCCAGCCAGACCTCACAGCACCCCACATAAAAGGCATACAAGGCCGTAGAAAGTAGGAGACACCTGTACCCCAAACACAAGGCCATTTTTAGTTTGTAGTGGAGTTTCCTGATGTTGCCACTTACAAAAACTAGTCACTGTAGAAAACACAAAAAATTAATGCAAGTCTACAGAAGGTTTTTAAATCCTGTTAGTCTACCACCCAGAGATAAGCGCAACTCATATATGCATATACCCTCCTAATCTTTTTTTTTTTTTTACCACATATAAAAAATTTAGACATTAGATATTAGAATTAAAGCTTTCATAATGTCTTGTTTACATAGACATTTGGTATCCCTGCCCTATTTACTTGGCATGAAATCAGTAGCATATCCTACATCATCAAATAGTTTTTGAAAATATTTGTATGACTATGTACTGCCCTATGCTAGAGGTCTAAACATAACTCATTTGATCGCTGTGTAGTGTTAGATATTAGGCTGAGACTGTTCCAACAGAAACTTGGTTCCTTCTCCTCTTCTTCATCTTCTTTTCCGACTTTCCCAGTCTTTCATCACCGACTACCCTCCTGCCCAGGCATATGCCAGGCTGACTGGGAGGCTCCAGATAAGACCTGACCCCTGCCCCGGCCTGGCTGCCTGTCCACATGAAGACAGAAGACAGTGCACTCTTCAGAAAGCAGAACAGGAGCCTCATGCCAAGTGAGGGGTTAGGGGAGTGAAGGTCATAGGAGGCGTTTCCAGATGGGGTGGGAAATCTCTAGGAAGAAGACATTGGAGCACTTCCCACACTGGAGCCAGAACACACTGGACCGAAGGAGGGCAAATACTCAGAATTCAGCACAGGCCCCGTGTGTCTAGGTACACCCCACCCAAGAGAAGGCTGAGTCCCTGAATCTGGACCAAGCCCTCTGCCTGCAAACATGGCTCTTGTCCCGCTCAGCTGACAGCCTTAGAGGGAGACAGATATTAATCAATCACATAACTTCACAAATGAAGATAAAAATTACAGCTGGTCCAGGAAGGAGAGGTGGGTAGTACTATGAGGACATATAACCTGGGGTTCCCTCGGGAGACAGAAATGTGGCCAGCCCCATGTGGAAGGAAGGAGCAGGTGTGGAGAAAGACCCAGAAGAATGATGGTGTGGAAAGCAGAGCAGCAACGCAAGGTAGAATCCAAGGGGTGGGCGGAGGCAGACCACGCAGGCCTGATGGGCCTTGCTGGTTTCTTATCTTGGGAGGAACGGAAGCTGTTTGGAGGGCTTTAAGCAGGGAGCAGCCAAGATCAGATTTCGATTTTGAAGAGTGTGCTCTGGCTGTGGGCGAGTCACTGGCTCAGGGGCGGGGGCAAGAGTGGGTGCAACACGGACTGGAAGAGGCTGTGTTGGAGCTGGGGCAGGCTGACGGTGACTTGGGCCAGGGTGGTGGCAGAGGGGATGGGAAGAAGTGGAAGGATTGGATCGATATTTCCAGAATCAAGTTTGAGTCAATAATGTGATTTTTTTTTTCAAAGAAATTCCCGTTGAAGTACACTTGTGAGCTAGAAACATGAACCTGTTAGCAAAAAGAGGTGCTCACATTAGCAGGATGTCTCCTTAGACAACGTCCCGGGGTAGACATCCTAGTGAAGGCAGAAAGGAAGGAAGTGGGACAGGCCCCAGATGGGGAGTTGCAGTGAGGGGCCGGGCACCAGGGGGCTGCACAAGGGGCTCAGCCTCTGAGTTGCAACAACTAGACCTGCCCACCGAACCGGGCAAGTCACTTTGCAGTCCCACACCTCACTGTGTACCTCTGCTCGTTGGGAAAACAACGCGGGCTCTGCACCCACCCCCACTCCTGTTGTTGTCAGGATGGCAGATTAGATCATTTCGGAGGATCCTGCCAACCTCAAGTGTCTTAGGAAAGGAACTTGGCCATGCCCCAGGCTGCCCTAAGAATGAAGCCAACTTCCAGTAATCACCCCTGGGGTCAGAGGTTCCAGGAGAAAGTGGAGCCCTTGAGCTCCAGACCGGAGTCCTGGGTGTCCAGGCCAGGAGAGGGCAGCCCTGGCTGGGTCCGGGATGACTTGTAGGTTCCTGGAGCTGTAGGCGCTGGTACAGCAGGGACGGGACCTTCCAATGTAACTATCTACCGTGGTTGACACAGCACAGAGAAATACATGCCGGAAGGCACCCCGTGATTTGTGGGGAAAACACGTGCTCTGGGGGCAGGCCCCTCCAAAGCACTCCCAGCTCCTCTGGGAGACAGATCTGGAAAAAGTCTGTTTCCACTTAACCTCTGGTTTCTGCGGAGTCTCTCTGAGCCTCAGGTTCCTCATCTGTAAGCTGGAAATGCCCACATCTCCCTGCAGAGGCGCTGGGATGGTGGGGCATATATTAGACACTCCGTAATGGGAGGAGCTGCTGCGAATTTGAACTCAAGCCCCCTGTGAATGGGGTGTCGGATCTGGGCTCGCCCACGCGCGCTGCAAGGTCATTCTCTTCCCCCCCCCCACCCCCATACAGGCAAATTGCTGACAGTGGCAAAGCCACGTTGCCATGCTTGGGGGGTGGGGAGACTGCTTCGGTTTCGGATTTAATAAAATTTTTTAAAAAGGAGATATTTGGGTTTGGTTTCGTCTAAGGTTTGGCAAATGTGTGTGATTTGCTTCTCCTTGTGGCTGGGCGGCGGCTCCGGTTCAGGTCCTGGTGGGAAAGAGCAACTAGTGGGCTTTAGGACCCGGCTGCCCGTCGGCTGGACCCCGAGGTCCCGGGTCCCAGGTCCCGGGAGCGTCGGGTAGACAGGCTTGAATGAGAGGCTGGCGGAGACCGGACTGAAACCGCTCAGGGTGGAATAGCTCCGCCGTCGCCAGGCAACCACCCTGACGCAACGCAAAAAAAAAAAAAAAAAAGTCCCTTAAAAAAAAGAATAGTGCTGAGAATTCACGGGAGCAGAGAGAAAGGGAGGCAGAAGCCAGCTCAGCCCCGAGGCTGGAGCCAGAGGCTGCGGCGCCAGGAGCCCACGTCCCGAGAAGAAGGCTGGGAGCTAGGGGACTCCCTTGGGAAGGGCCTTGGAGCGCCTCGGAAGGTGGGTTCGCGACCCGGGTGAGACGTTCCCAGGACTGGGGTTGGAGCTGGGTGCCCCGCTGAGGGTGGTGCGGCTGTGGCCCAAAGGCGGCTGCAGGGGAGGGGGCTTGAGGTCGCAGGTCCCTAGAGCAGACACAGGCAGAGAGCAGTCTGGCGGGGCGGGGGCCGGGTAGGGGGGAGTGACTGGCGAGCACCGATCCCAAAGCACCCTGGAGTGGACACCCCGCAACCCTCCCGCAGGAGAGCGGGATCCTGCCTCACCGTCCCTGGAGGCTCACTTGTCTCATGGGGAATGGGACAGCCTGCTGGACTCTATCTCCCACATCCTTGCTGTTCCCTTATATGGCTAAGATCTTGATGGAGGTTTGGGGTACACTGAGAGGGAGGAGCCCCACTCAGTCCCTCCAGGTCTATTCCCAGACTGTTTGTTGTCTCTAAGGCCGCCCTATCCCCTCCAACCTACTTCAGGCACAGTGACATCAAGGTCCTGCCCCAAGGATACAATCCCTAACTCAGAAGAAGTGACCCAGGGCACTTGGGCCCTGGGTGTTCTGAAGGGCTGAGGCCAGTGTGATCAGAGGGAACTGCACTGCCCAAAGGGCCCCAGGGGAAGGAGCAGGTCAGCCTTGAGACTGCCCTCCCCACCTCCACCCCAGGGTTCACTAAGAGAAGGCAGGAAGGTCTGTGGTCCTTGGCTTGGGCACAGGTGTCTCCCTCTACCAAGTCAGGTTGGATGTTCTGCTTTTATTTTTATTTTTATTTTTTTTTAAAGATTTTATTTATTTATTTGACAGAGAGAAATCACAAGTAGATGGAGAGGCAGGCAGAGAGAGAGGGAGAGAGGGAAGCAGGCTCCCTGCTGAGCAGAGAGCCCGACGTGGGGCTCGATCCCAGGACCCTGAGATCATGACCCGAGCCGAAGGCAGCAGCTTAACCCACTGAGCCACCCAGGCGCCCCGGATGTTCTGCTTTTAAAATAATCCCTTATTGTCTGTGTCTAGTTTTCATCCTCTGTGGCATGTGGTTCCTCCTGAGAAGATCCAGAAGGTAGGCTGATTCTAGGTTGGTGGATCATGACCTCCTCTTAAACTCACAGGCACGTTCGCCCGGATTAAGTTGCCATCAACTCCCAGCCATTTCTGGTGAATCCCGGGTGGGATGAGCTCAGGTCACCATCAACAGCAGAATCCCCTAAGTGCCTAAGGGAGCCAGGGCTTCAAAGCAGCTTCCCTTCTGATGCCCCAGAGATGGTCCTGCCGCCCACAGGACAAGGAGTGGAGAGGGGAGAGTGTTGTCTCTCTGTGAGAGTGCTGTCCAGAAAGAGCGAGGAGGCCATGGCGCCTCGAGCCTGACCACGACCGCTCATTTCTGCTAGTCTGTTTTTAAGAGGTTTGGCAGAGCAGCCATGAGCTGTGCTTAGAGTGGACAAAGATGACAGCTCTTTTCTTAGTATACTTACCGAGCAGGCACTGCTTGACCACCCTTGTCATCCTTTGGTCATTTTATTCTCACAATAGCCCCCGGAGGGGCCACTGTATCCCCATTTTGCTGATGGGACTCCAAGAGACTAGGTAACTCTGTATGGCTCAGGTAGCTAGTGAAAGAGCAGGGAGAGTCAGCCTCCTGTGCCTGACTCGTAAGACAGTGCTCTCAAAGGAAAACTGCTTTGGAAGATCCGAGGGAAGAGGTCCAGAGAGGGGGAGAAAAACAGTTGCACCCAGAGAAAATGAGAGCTCTGTGGCAGGGCTTATCCTGTGTCCGGGGACTGTGCGCTACCATCCTGAGGGACCCCGTGCAGACAGGAAATCCACCTCTTGCATCAGGAACCTGAAAGGCTCTGCAGTCAGACTGGCTCGCTTCAACCACACTTGTCTCAAGTGTAAAGAAGGGCTCTCCCTCACCCCCTTCTTCTCCCTGCCCACCAGACGTCCCCCAACTTCTCAGGCACTTGTTTCTCTCTCGTCCTCCCAAATACATGCATGGATTTGCACGAGATGAATAGTCCCATTTCCGTATCTACCAGCTTGGCCTCCCTCCAAAACCAGACTCTGATGGGGAAGTAAATTAAGGCAGTGCCTAACTGTTTGCTCAGAGAGACCCACAGAGCCCCAGGCCAAGGGGGGAGAAACTGCTTGTTAGGCTTCTCACACACTCCGGTGGTTTTCTCTAGGTAAATTTTGCTAGTGGAAAACTCCTGTGGTGCCACACAAGCATCTGGAATTTTCAGACCCCTCCGGAGCTATGCTGTAACTGGCTGTGGCTCTTTGCTTGACTGGGATGTTGAGCTGCTTGCAAAGCTGGAAGATGAATGATAAGCTGACCCGGTTGCTCCCTGGTTTATAGAATAAGGTTGAGAGAGTTCTTACTAATTGGAAATCTCCTAGGATTAGCCTGGATGGCCCTCAATACACAAATGTACCCTGGGACGTGTATTGGGGTGAGGAGAAAGGAAAGAAAAGGCAAATTCTGAAGTAGTGGTCAGGCTGAGCTCGGAAGGTGTGAGGCGGGGCTACAGAGAGGGTGGGAGCAGGGAGAATGAGATGGGGGGTGGGAAAGGAGGTTAGTCGGGAACTTGGCAATCAGCCTGTAGAGTTTGGGCTGCCCTAGAGGGTCGACTTGCCAACATGAGTTTGGAAGGCTGCAAATGTCAGCTTTTCCATGGTTAGGACAGTTGCCCTGGTGTGTGAAAGCCCAGAACTCCCCCTGCCCCAATTCTCTCTGGACAAGTGTGGGAGAGAAAGGAAAGAAAACAAGAAAGAAGGTGGGCAGGAGGAGAGATTAGAGGCTTGCACTCCCCACACCATCTGCTTTCCTTCTGAATGCTCCCTGACCCCCTACCCCAAGCATGGAACAGGCTTACCCAGGAACCTGGAAAAGTCCTTAGGGAAGGGAGTGCATAGGGCAGCAGCCCATCTCCTTGTGGGCACTGTCCAGTCCAGGGAAGGTTCTCATCCTTAGGGGTAGAGGAGTAACAAGCTCCCCGGCATCAGCGGCCTTCTCCCCATAAGCCCCTGCCCAGCAACCATTACAGAGTCCTGGGAAGGGGTCAGGGTTCATCTTATCCAGGGGTATAGCCTGAGCTCCATTTCTTCAAGATAATCTCTCCGGTATGGCCAGAAACCCAACCCCCAACCTGCCCCCCACACACTCAGAATCTGATCTAATTGTGGGAGCTAGTAATGGGTCCCAAAAGACTTCCTCATACATCTTGTCCCTTGAGACCACGAAGGGAAGGCCCAGCTCAGAGCTGCTTTTCCGGCTACTTAATGGGCCCAGACAGTGACCTTCACTGTGGCCACAGTTTCAAGGCTTACTGAAGGCCGAGCAGCATTTCCTCATTCCAGGAAACCAACAGAGCCTCTGAGTGTGAACTGGGCACTTCAGCCGCAGAGGCCAGCTGGGGAACTCTCAGGCGATGAGTACCCAGGTCCTGGATCGGGATCCTTGCCTGGCAGGCCTCTCAGGGCCCTGACTCTTCACCCCCACAGTGTGAAAGGAAAGTGACACTACCTCCTTAGTCCGGTGAGCATTGACATATGCGGTGCCCTGGGGACACTGAGATTCTATTAACTGACTTAAGTCATAACTCTAGGGTTTGGCTGGGTTGGATTTTGTTTATTTGTTGGATGGCAACCCCTGCAAGGAAGGTGAAGGCGAGCCTCGTTAGCAGGTTGGATGAAAGCAAGCCTCAGACCACATTGTGCTGTAGATGTAGACATTTTTTTTTTAAGATTTTATTTATTTATTTGACAGACAGAGATCACAAGTAGGCAGAGAGGCAGACAGAGAGAGAGAGGAGGAAGCAGGCTCCCCGCTGAGCAGAGAGCCCGTTGTGGGGTTCGATCCCCAGACCCTGAGATCATGACCTGAGCCGAAGGCAGAGGCTTTAACCCACTGAGCCACCCAAGCGCTCCTGTAGACATTTTTTTAAAGAAATATTTTATTTATTCATTTGAGAGAGAGAGAGCACAAGCAGGGGGAACGTCAGAGAGTGAGGGAGAAGCAGGCTCCCCACTGAGCTCAGAGCCTGACATGAGGTTCAGTCCTAAGACCTGGAGATTACAACCTGAGCTGAAGGCAGACGCTTAGCCGACTGAGCCAACCAGGCATTCCCCTATGTAGACATTTTTTTTTTAAAAAAGATTTTTATTTATTTCACAGATAGACAGTGGGAGAGGGAACACAAGCAGGGAGAGTGGGGGTGGGAGAAGCAGGTTCCCCACAGAGCAGAGCGCCCGATGTGCAGCTCGATCCCAGGACCCTGGGATCATGACCTGAGCAGAAGGCAAATGCTTAATTACTGAGCCACCCAGGCGCCACTATAAACATTTTGTGAACAACTATTTGCAGACAGGTCCAGCAGAATTCATGCAGCTTGTTCTTTGGACTGGGTGAGGTCGCAGCCATCTGTCCCACTAGGTGTCCTGACCACGCCTCCCCTGAGAGCTCACTGGATTCCTTCACCCTGCCTCTCCAGGTCAAGATGTCTCGAGTAATTTTCGCCAATCACGTATCTTGAATACCTCTGTTTTTACCAAGGAGATTGCATTTCTAACATTTACTCTGTTAATTATCAAATGCCCGGTGTGGAGCAGAGAGAAGGACAGCCAGAGCCCTGCCAGAGTCCCCCTGGAGTGCAGACCCTCTGCTGAGGCGCCTGGCCAGGACGGGGGAGTCCCGATCACCATGCACCCTTGTCCCAGCTAGCTTAATGAAAACATGCAGAAGGTTTTAAGATCAGTTATAGACACCGTGTGACAGAGGAGACAATGGTCTTGCCCTCAAGGAGCGTGGAGTCTGATCAGGGTTGCAGGATAGGAAAGACCATTCGAGCAGCCCAGAGTCCTGAGCTGACAGGAGAGTGATGTTCGGAGCTTTCTGGAGTTCTGGAGCACACAGAAGTACGTCAGCTCGCTTGAATGGTTTGGCAGCGGTCTCGCCCTTTGACAGGCCAAGGAGAGGCCCAGCCAAGTGTTGTCATGGATGGGAGGGGACAGTCCTACTAGTGACTAGTAGACTAGTCAGACTAGTGACTAGTGACGTGACTAAGAATTCACGTACCCTCTAGTTCACTGGGACCTTCCAAAGCTTTGAAGTAGGTTCCAGGATGAACCCCATTTCATGGATGGGGAACTTGAGGCCTAGAGGGTTAAATCAATTACCCAATGTGGTAGAATTAGTAAGTGTTGGGACTGGGCTATCAGCCTCTGTCCCCCAACACTTAGCCCTGCCCCATCCCTAACCTGCCCTATCTGTTTCTCCCACTACCGAGTCCTACCCTCTGTGAGGTATGAACTTGGCAGCTCAGCAGCCCAGCAGCTCAAGCTGACACGAGTGGGGAGCAAAGTCACTCATCCCACTTTCTGTTCTGCCAGAGCCAACTGTCCCTTCCAAAGCCCAGTGTGGGTGCTGTCCTGCCCTTAAGTTAGCTGCAGGCTAGACACTGCTAGGTAGCCTCATTCCAGCCTGAAATCACCCCTGCCCCCCAGCCCCAGCTCCCGAGGACGGGCCCTGCCCAAACACAGGGAAATGCTAAGGGCCCTTCAGTCCCTGGAGAGGTCCGCACGCCCAGACGGAGTATGAAAGTGAAGTGATTTGCACAAGCCCATGAAACTTCTTAGGAAGTCCTTGCTAAACCATGAGGCTTTGGAACTTGTAATGCAGAGCAAAATAGAAAGCCTGTCATCAAAACAAATCCCCATTTGAGCTGAACTTTGTCGATTCTGCTTATTTGAAGTTGAAGCCAATTATCCTGTGGATGTGAATACTCCTAAATCAGCCTTGTGTGGGGGCTGAGACACATCGGTGGACGACAGGCACCCCACAGGGGACGACGGGCACCCCAGCGCCCGTAGTGGTGAAATGGCACCCTGAGTTTCAGTCAGCTGTGAAATGTTCCCTACTTTGATAGTCAGAACACCCTCTTGAACTGTGTCCTACTTTGATCTCTGCAAATTGCTTTAAAGGCCACTTTGTGTCTGCTTTCTACCCCATAATCCCCAGTGCCATGGCCTTTGGCCAGAACAGTGCTGTGGTCACCGGCAGCAGTGGGCTGGAGCAGCAACGGGCTGCCTCAGCCCCCTCCTGGGCGTCTCTGCCTCCATCAGCTCTCCCTGGAGGAGGGCCCCTGCTTCAGACTCCGTGTTTCCCATGGCTCCTTCCCCAGTCTCCCTTCCCTGCGCCTCCCCCCTCCCTAGCCTTCCCCACCAGAGGACTTGAGGATTCTCAGGCACCTTTCTCCCTTCTTGTCAGAGCAGAGCAGCCCTTTCCCAGGACCTCACAGCCTTGGAGGGGACACTGTGGCCTCGACCCCGGGGTGGCCCAGCAGCCCCCTCCCTGCAGCAGCCCTGTGCTTTCTTCTCTCCTTTCTCTGAGGCCATAAATTAGATCTGCAGGTCTGAGGAGCCCAGGAGCCCGGGCCTCTCCCCACAGCAATAGGGAAGCACAAGTCTTTCTTGGTGATTTTCTGGGCAACTTCTTTCACTGGGTAAAATGATAGGAAAGGTTTCCACGTTCCCAGCCCTGTGTGTGGCAGGAGGCCTGTGTGTATGCTCTGAGCTGCCGGGAGCAGAGCCCATCAATTATTCAGCATGGGCTGAGCACTTTGAATGTGCAAAGGTCTGAACAAGTGTTTTTTATAGAATCTTGCCTCACAGTATCCCAGTGAGATGAAGCAAAGCTTCCTGGTATTCTAGACAGTAAAAGCTCAACATGGAGTCAGAAGAGGAATCTGAGCCCAGACAACCCCACTAACAAAGCTGTGTGACCCCAGGCGAGTCTCGAGACATCTCTGGTTTGCGGTTTGTCTGTGGATGAACTCTCAGGAAGGGCTCTCTGGCCCAGACCATAATGTGTGGGGAAAAACTTGTGAACTTTTTTGTAGAGGGTGATTTCAAAATCGTTGTGATTGTTCTCATTATTCTAGGTATGGAAACAGAAACTCTCAATGATAAGTGGAGGTACAACCATTAGCACAGGACACCGGAAACCGAGCTTCACGGAGAGACCCCCCGGGGGAGTGTGGGTAAGTGGGTTACCTCTGCCCCTCTGCTCTCATAGCTCATGGACATGGCGACCACCCACCGCCTGCTGTGGTCTAGACTCTGCGCATGTCAAGGTGGAGGAAGTGTGGAGGCCGCTATGCCCAAACTGTGCATTTTGCAGGGGAGAAGCAAAAGCCCTGAGAGGGGAAATGAGTCACCTCCGTCGCTCAGGATGGGACAGGGTCCCTGGAGCTGACTCTCAGACTAGGGGCTCTTTTCTCTCCGACCCTGGGCTGGGTTTGTCCAAAATGGCTGTCTCCTTCCCGTCTGCCAGCATCAGGGCTGGGACCCTGGCTGGGAGGCTGCCTGGGCAACTTGGAGCAGGGAAATCCAGGGGAGTTAGGAACCCAGCCCACTGAGCCTTCCTGCACCTCCTGGGATCCCCAACTGGGCCTCAGCCCATCAGCTCATCCTCCTGTGCCTACAGCCTCAGGTCTGGGCATCCCAGCTGCCCCTGGAACTGGCTTGGGAGCACCAGGCCCCCAACAGCAACACCACGGTCAAAAGAAATCAGTTCTGTCTCCCCTACCAGGCACGTCACTCACATTCCAGAAAGTCATGTGACTTGTCCAGGGGGGTGTCATAGTCATGAATGGCAGAACTTTCCTAAGGCTCCGGTCCCCTCACTTGCCAGGCCCTGTCCTGGGAGGCAGGCTCTAGCCTAGGAGAGAGGCCTTCATGCTGTTTGGCTCACCAGTATCAACAGAAGGGGACATCAGTCTAGCTGTTTGGGTCTCATCCTCCTCAACTTCCCAGATCAATTTTATAGGAAAATGAAGTATTACCAAAGGACTATTTTTTTTTTTAAAGATTTTATTTATTTATTTGTCAGAGAGAGAGTGAGTGAGAGCGAGCACAGGTAGACAGAGTGGAAGGAAGAGTCAGAGGGAGAAGCAGGCTCCCTGTGGAGCAAGGAGCCCGATGTGGGACTCGATCCCAGGACGCTGGGATCATGACCTGAGCCGAAGGCAGCTGCTTAACCAACTGAGCCACCCAGGCGTCCCACCAAAGGACTATTTAAATGGCATTATTTTCCCCTGAGATTCCTAAGAACCTGGGCTTTAAAATACTGAAACACTATAAAGCATGTGTTCCTGTTACTTTTCTACAAATGAGGCCAGTAGGGACATGGTCACAGTGGTGGAGTTGGGAAAATTTGGGCTCAGATGGGCTCACTCACCTGTGTATGACCTGTCAGGCAGGGAAACTCTAGATACTCTTCCTACCTCAGGGCCATTTCAAGGGTTCAACTAGACATTTGCACAGTACCTGGCCCATGGTAGTCACTAGAAAATGGTTCTCTTCTCCTCTTCCTCTTGATTCTAGGAATTTGTATTTTTATTCCTGTATTTAGTCAGAGAGGAAATCGCCATTCATGTATTTCTTTTATTTATACCCAAAATAGGTGTTAAAATTGAACTGGTGGTACCAAACCAGCAGCCATAAGAAGTATGGGGAGGAATTGGAATCAGATTGTACCTAGACAGATCCCACAGTCAGTACGGGGAGGTGACTCAGGCCCCTGACAGAAGTGCAGCTTAAATTAGCTCAAGCAAAGGAGAGAATGTATTAGTGCATAGGAGTGGGAGTTTCTGTCTTTGGACACTGTTGGGTCCCATGGCTCTGAAGATGTTGACATGTCTCTGTCTCTGCCTCTCTTTTGGTTCTCCTCCCTAAAGTCTTACTCCTTCTCAGTGCAAATGAATTTTCTCCATGAGGCTGAGAAAGATGCACCCTGGAAACTCCAACTGAAAAGCCACCCCATTTAAATCCCATGAACATATACAGACTGGCCTTGCTTGGCCTTCCACACATCCACTGGATGAGTAAGGGCTAGAATAAATGTCTTAGTCTGGGTCACATGAGCATCCCTGGGGGTGAGGGTGATGGGCAGGAAGCTAGGACTCACAGTCCCTTCCAAATACTGAAATGACACTGGGATAGGCCCCACAGAAGGGATGCTGAAGATACCCATCCACCTACCAGCTACATCATAATGTAACTCATGGGGCCCAAGGAGAGAAATAGCAAATACCCAGACTAGTTGGTGTGGAAAGGTGCTAAAAAAATTTTGTTAGGGGAAGAAGCAATTGGTTGCATTCAGAAAGAACAGAAGGTTCTAGAATGAGGTGGTGTTTGGCTCAAAGATTTGGTCATGTTCAAACATGAGGTTATGGAGCAAGGATAAGACATCAGGTTGAGGCCAACCCTCCAAGCCACGCTGCTTCCCAGTTCAGACTTGTTCTGATGCCTGCCGGGAAGAGGCATCCAGGCAGCAAATAGATGACCTCCAGGAAGTGGGAAATGAAGGGTTCTTCTGTGGGGCAGCATTCGACCCCTGCAAGTGAGCTGTTCCCTGAGGGTTGTAGATCATGGGAGCTGGGGGGACAAGCATTTGAGGAAGATCCCATCAACATGCACAACACTGGTACCATCCCCCTTCCCTTAGTATCATCCCCCTCTGCACACCCAGAGCTCACATGCAACAGTATAAACACACACACACACACACACACACACACACATAATGTCCCAGCACAGTTCACCCCCACCAGGGTCCAGTCTCTGCAACATGTCATTCCTCCATCATCTCAGGAGCACCCTCCCATCACCAGCTCAGACCAAGACATGGAATACAGATGAGCTATGTAGGTCCAGACCAGCGGGTGTCCCCTCCTGATTCTGTCACCATGGCAACCTCTGACAGGAGAGAAAGCCTGCTTTCTGGCAGCTCCTCAAAGCTCTCTGGCTCCTTTGGGCAGCTCTGTAGGGTACAGGGCTGTGTCCCCCAGCCTCTCAGCCCGGGTCATAGGCACTCCTGCCAATGGCCAGTGTAGAGCATACACTAGAAATTCACAGCTTGTGTGGACCACCACCGGAGGTCAGGCCTGAAACATCAACTCTACCCCCAACTCTCCATTTAAGATAAGCATGGGGGTTTATAATTAAACCTGGCTGGAAAAGCCTGTCTTGTCAAAGCTCTGCCTCCAGGCCGCAGACCTACTGACCCCTCACTGGGGAAAAAAAAAGAGAGAGAGAGAGAGAGAGAGAGAGAGAAAACATTAGCTGCTTTAGAAAAGGAAAGAAAAAAATTCAGGTGTGAGTTGTTGTGGCCTGAGCTGCCCTGAATTTAAGTTTATAAGATGCATGATGGTCCGCCAAGCCCTTTCCCTTCACTCTGTCTTATCCTCTCTATAGCTTTGCAGTGTGGACACTGCAACAGCCCCACTTTCAAAATGGGGGCCCTTTGATTCTCAGCTGGAGGGGCCCCATCTGCCTCTCAGGGGCGTGTGGAAATGTGGGGAGGGGGAGTTCTTTGGTTGGCATGCTGTTTTAGGACACTCCTGAGCCCTCAGGGGTGGATTCTGTCTCCCCTCCCCTTCCAGTCAGGGCTCTCGGTCTAAGCAACAGGAAACAGTGTTGCTGTAAGGAGTTCACAGAATTGGCAGGCGGTGGAGACCCAAGGGAGAAAACAGGCAGAACCAAGGCAGCTCCAGAAAACAAAGAGTGGGACGCAAGACCCTGTGATTTAAATGGCTTGTCTGAGACAGACTCCGTGGGGTGCTAGGTTTTTACTCACACAATACCCCCAAAATACTTCTGACACCAGATGTGTGATTTTTCCACACCAAACAGCCCTCCAGTTCTCTGCGGGCACCTCGAGCCAAGGACAGTGTCAGACCCCGGAAGGGAAGCGTTCAGTCTCGCAGACTGTCTCTGCTTCCCACGCCAACTACAAGTCCCGATTATTACCCATAGTTCTCACCTACCGGCTGTACATTGGGAATTACGCACAACCCCCTCCTCCGAGTCACTAGTTTGATAGAATGGTTCACAAGACTCAGGGAAGCATTTACTTGCATTCACCTGCCAATTAAGGGGTACATAAGGCAACATGGGAGGAAGGGGTACAGAACTCACATGCCCTCTCCAGGTGTATCACCCTCCCAGAATTACCGTGTGTGCACAAACCCAGAAGCATTCTGAACCCCTTCAGGTAGGGTTGTTATGGAGGCTCATTACATAGGCATGATTGATTAAATCATTAGCTATTTGCCATTGACTCAATCTCCAGGCCTTTCCTCCCACCTCCCGAGGCAGGGGCGGGGCTGAAAGTTCCAACCTTCTCATCACAGAATGGGCTTTCCCTTTCCGTGAGTCCTCTCATTAACAAAAACTCCGGTGCAGTTAAAAAGACACTCTTTTCACCTCTTTGGCTCTAGGGGTCTTTCAAGAACTAAGGACAAGGGCACCTGAGTGGCTGAGTCCATTATGCGTCTGCCTTCAGCTCAGGTCATGATTCCAGGGTCCTGGGATTGAGTCCCGCATTGGGCTCCCTACTCAGTGGGGAGCCTGCTTCTTCCTCTGCCTCTCATCCCACTCCTGCTCTCTCTTTCTCATAAAAAAGCAAATGAAATATTAAAAACAACAACAACAACAACAACAATCTAAGGACTAAACCCAGACGTTACAACAAAAAATATTCTCATCACTCCCTCATTCTCATGGCATCACTTAGGACATGCCAAGGGTTTCAGGAGTTCTGTATCAGTTCTGTATCAAATATAATTCCTTGTTATATATCATGTCCTCCAACAGTCCCTTACAGGGATGACCAGGCTGAGATAACGCCCCCTCCCCTGCACTTCACATCTGCTTCCAAGGCCCATGTGACCACAAAAGAATCCTAACCATTTAGCCTTCTGGGCCTCATGCGCACCACATTTTTTTAAATAAAGATTTTATTTATTTATTTTACAGAGAGAGAGAGAGAGAGAGAGAGAGAGAGAGATTACAATGGTGGGGGGGGGGGCAGCAGCAGAGGGAGAGGGAGAAGCAGGAGCTCCATCCCAGCATCCTGGAATCATGACCTGAGCTAGAGACAGATGTTTAACTGACTGAGTCACCCATGCTCCCCACACCCCACATTCTGAGGCCTGGGCCTAAGCATCTGATCAGCTAAGCTCAAGTCCTGTGCTCTCACCTGGGCGTCAGGGCATGGGTCAGCAAGGAGGGAGGATCTGATCCTCTCTGCTCAGAGGAGAGGTACCCAGCCTGACGTCCAGAACAAGACAAAGAGCCCCCTGAAAGCAGTATATGATAAACAAACAGGACAAATACCCACTGTGTTATTTTATATTCTTTGGCCAACACATGCTTGTGTTGGTTATAAATGTCAGAAACACAGTTTCTCCCTGTGCTGAGCACGATGGCCCCCAGGAACCCCAGGTCAGCATGGAATGTGGCTGGTTTCTGGATAATTCTGGTACAGAAACCTAGGGGAACTCTTATTGGCCCAGCTAGGGTCATGTGACCACCTACTCAGGACAGAGAAGGCATGCCTGTCTTGAAAGGGTTTCAGGGTTCTTGTCTCACTGAGTCAAAGAATGAGTCTCACAGGCACAAAAGGGTGAAGTGAAGTGAAAGTTTATTCAGTGAAGATGAAAACAGAAAGGAAAGAAAAAAAGAAAAAAGAAAAAAAGAAGAAAGTGAGAGGGGACTTGAATAGGGACCCCTGAGGGCTTTTATGGTCTGTCTTTTATAGAACACTGACCAGGGAACTTGAATCTCCTTGATGTCACCCCTGATAGCACCATGATTGCTTCTCCTTGGACTGTCTCATCTCTGCTGTTAAGACAAACAAGGTGGCATGGCTATGTTCCCTTATCTCTGGTTCTCTTATGCCTCAGCATTTCTGGGATTTTTGGTGAGCCTGATCACCTAGCCCCCTGTCTCTCCTTACCTAGCCCCACCTGTCCCTTACTCAACAAGAAGCACAGAGAGAAATGCCCTTTCCGGAAGAGGGAAAGGACAAGGGGTGCAAATGACCTCACAACGCTGGACACAGAGGAGATCCTTCAGCTATACCTGTGATGCTGGATTGCCCCGAGTGCCCCCTCCCTGTCCTGGCACTTGAAGCAGGATGAGATTCTTCCTGTCTTCCTAGCGCCTGACAGTCTGGGACTCTAAGGTTGGGACAGGTCTCGTGAGGACAGGTGGGGAGGGGACCAGGTCCCCTCTGCTTCTGTGAGCCTGTCCAGACTGGCTCAGACTGAGGGAGCACAGGCAACGGGGCATGGGGTAGAGGCCCAGGGGGGAATCTGTTCTGTTTGCTTGTTCATGCCACAGACATTTAGAGAGAGCAGCGTGGGGCTAAGAGCTGCGTGTTCCAGGCTGCAAAGCCTGGTTTTCACCCTCATGAAGCTCAGAGTCTGGTAAAGGAACCATCAGGAAAGTTCCCTGTAGCAGTGCTATGGCTTGAGAGGGCCAGTACGTCCAGTGGTTGAAGATCCAGCCCAGGGCTAGACAGCAGAGGTGAAATCCCCACTTTCTCATTCCTAACTTCTGCTCCTCAGCCTCTCTGTGTCTCTCAGTCTCCTTATCTGGGTAACGGGTCAGTGATACTACTTGCCTTGTAGGGTCGTTGTGAGGATTCATGTGTTCGTGCATGTAATGCTCCTAGAACAATGGCTGGCGTAGTCCGCTCTGAGTAAGCGTTAGCTCATGTTGTGATGAGATCATTGTTCCGCTGGTGTGCTCTCCTTGCATCCTGGGCACACGCAGCTGGGGTGAGTCAAGGAATACTTCCTGAAAAAGAAAACTCCTGAGAAATGATAGACAGAGGGAGAGAGAGAGGGAAGGGTGTTCCAGACCGAGGGAACAGCTTGTGCAAAGCCACGAGGGGGTGAGACAGAGTGTTCCTCCGTGGGACAGGAGCTTAGAGGAAATTGCATACTGTGGAGAAGATATGAGACAGTTCTCCGAAGAACCTTGGACTGGGGGGGACCAGGCATGAGCTTGGGGATCCAAACAGGGCGAGAGTGGCTTTTGAGTGTCTTAGAACGTGGAACAACTGAGAGTGAGTGCAGCCGGGGAACGGCTCAGTCTACCTTCATCCTTGAGAGAGACACAGACAGGGAAAGAAGGAGAGAAGTATTAGCAGCCCCTGCACCCTTTCCTGCCCATGAAGTCCATCTAGGAAGTGGGTTTGAAAGCTGTCCAAGTGAACAGATTAGATCACAATGACACAAGGGCCTAATTGGCCGGATGACTGAGCTGCACCCACCTGGCTTCTCCAGCAGCCCAAGAATTAGCTCATGGCTGGCATGGCCTCCTTCGTCACAGCCACTGTGGGCTGGAGTGAGCCAGGAGCATGTTCGAGCAGCAGTCCTCCTGGGCAATGTAGGTCCCCGGGCTCTGGTTTGTCACTGCTACAAAAAGGTGGATGTGCCCCTGAGGCTTGTATTCTGTTGCGGGAAATCTTATGTTCCCTGCAGCCGGGTGGCCTGCCTGGCAGGGCGCGCCCAAGCCTGGTGGGATGAGGGTCTAACCTTGTTTTTCTGGGCTCTTGGTTGTGCCAACGTGCTTTGGCTTTCCTCCCCAGGCTGTCTGCCTTTGCAAGGCTCAGAGTGAGAGAAAATATGTTCCCCAGTGGCAGGAAGGACTTAGATTAGATATAAAGCAACCCCCCTGCTCAGGTATTGAAGGGCTCTTCCTCCCGGTGCCTGTGTTCCCAGGTCCCTAGTTTGTCCAAAGGAGAGGGAAGTCCCTACCGCCCTTTCAGATCAGGAAGCCGTCCAGGGCTGGCGTCGGCTCCCCTGCACCCAGGGGAGTGCCCACTAAGTGCCCACATCCCTGCGGTGATCTGAGTCAGTGACATTCCAGCTCAGCTCCTGGCAGTCTAACTGGATGGGGCAGGAACAGCCCCCCAGTGGCTCTCGGGCTCCAAGGCATCCAGAGGGGCAGTGATCCTCAGGATGCTGTCAGAGGACTAGAAGACCAGACAATGAATCCTATTTGAGCAAATCTTCACCATGTGCATGTGCTGGGGGCTGTGGGAAGCAGTCTGGGGCTCAGTCCCTGCCTGCTATGGGTGGCCACATACGTCAAGGGGCGAGTCCCTGACTCAGGCCACCCCATACCCACACATGCCTTGATGTGATAATTGGGGAGCACACCTGGGGCCAGGGCTAAGGCATTCAGTCCCCCTGCCTTTGCTCTTATCATGTGGATAACACACTGTCAAAGCCGGTCACTCCCGGGGCCCTGAGCTGGGGATGGGGCTATTTAGAACAGGAGCAGGGAGGGAAGGGAGTGGGGATAGAAGAGTGGTATTTTCCTAAACTGGGCTTTTTTTCTCTTTCCTATGGCAGACCTGCTAGTCACCACTGTATGATGAAACTCGGAGGGGGACACCTGAACTTCTGGGGGGATGTGAGCTCCCAGGGAAGGATGCTGGGTGCAAGGAGTGGCTCGGGCCACCTAACAGGTCTGGGACGAATGGGATGACTGCCCTGTGCTGCACAGAGTGGACTATCTGGTCACATGACAGATGTAGCACGGATAGGTTTCATCATCTTAAGAATAATAGTTTTAAAGTATCCTGTTGTCTAGGACTTACCACAGAACAGGCAACGTGGGAAGGGCCGGATATTTGTTACTTCAATCCTTGAAATGGCCCATGAAGCCCAGGGCCTGCTTCATGAGCAAGAGACCCGGGCAGCCCCGCTAGGCCCTGTGCTTGGGTCAATGCTCTGCAGTTGCTATCTTGAAATTCCTAAATACTTTTCCACAGTGAGCGCGGCATTTTCATTTGCACCGAGCCCAGCAAATTATGTAAATGAGCCCAGTTATCCCCACTTCTTAGAAGGAGACAGAAGTATGGAGTGGTCGGGAAGTGACATGTCCAAGATCAGAGAACTGGGCATCCTCAGGGGTCTAACCCCAAGGCCCATGCCCTTTGGAGTAGACATAGAGGCCAGCCACAGTCTGAAGACTGTGCCCAAGTCCGGCTGCTGGCCGCGTCCGTGGTCAGGGGTGACTCACTCCACCCCTCCCAACCTCGATTTTCTCCTTTGTGAAATGGGGTGATCCCACCTGCTCCTCAAGGGCCACTGGGAGGCTTGAGTAAGAGGATGCATCCAAGGGTTCTTTCACACACTCCCTAAGCTCAGCGGATCAAAGACTCATCATTAGCTGACTCAACCGTGCATTGGTGCTCCTGGTAATGCCTCCAAGTCCTTCTGACACCGTCTTCACAGGGTTTCTCGGGATTGCTTTAGAAACCACCAATTAAAATAAACTCCCCTACCCTCTTGGAGGCAGCCTCCTAAGGTCATGGAGTCATAGCTCTTTCCCACTCCCAAGGGAAGACCCTCCCCTAGCAGGTTCTCCCTCCCGCCACAGCTGGCCCTGACTTCTGCAGGGAAGCGTGCTGCTCAGGGAGAGAAGGAGGGTGACTTCTGGTCCGTGTCATCTGCTCAGGCGACTGCGGTGTGGAGAGAGAGAGAGCACTGCCTACCGTCTGTCTGCCCTTAGATCCTCTCCCAAAAGCTTCACTGGCAACCATCAGAGCTGTCTGGTGGAAAGAAGTCCTGTAAGGTAGAGCTGCCCCCAGGCACACTCAAAACACATTCTGGCAGCTCAGCAAAGAGGCAGCTGGCGCCTGGGAGGGGCTGCTAATAGGTCTTTAGATTTGGAGAGATTCTGAGAAGCCTGTGTGACCTTGAAAGGCGCAAAAAGCCCCTCAGGAAAACACCCTGCACTGGCAAAGCAAGCTACACCTGCAGAAAGCACATACAAACCTTAGTTCTGCCAATTCCCCAAACCTAGGAGATTGATATTATCACCCCCATTTTATAGGCCAGGAAACTGAGGCCCAGCAAGCCTGAAAGCACCTGCAGCTCGGCCCTCTGACCCCTAGTCTAGGGTTTCTAGCTCCAGACCAGGGGTTCTCAGCCCTGACTGCCCCCTCACACCACCTGGGAAGCTTTAAAAACATAATGATGGTTGAGTCCCCCCCACACACACATTAATGGAATCCGAACCCCTGGGAGTGGAGCCTGGGAATCCATTTTTGTGGAAGTTCCTAAGGATTCCCATTTGGGTGGCTGGAGGTGAGAACGAACTAAGTTTCTCTGCCATTCGTTGGGGTAGAATATCCGCCCTTATTCCTCAGGGATACCTCTAGACGGGCCAGGCTCAGAGCATGAGGAGGACAGCCAGATATCCCTCGGTCAGATCATGTGACAGGCAGAGATTGTAGAAACGGTCCAGAAAGACAGCAAGGTCTGTCCTCTTCCTCCTCTTCCTCCTCCCCCTTCTTCCTCTTTAAGATTTTATTTGTTTATTTGAGAGAGAGAGAGAGAATGGGCACAGTCAGGTACAGAGGGAGAAGCAGGCTTGGGAGCCCAGCATGGGGCTGGATCCCAGGACTCTCTGAACCGAAGTCAAACTTCTAACTGATGGAGCCACCCACGTGCTCCCAAATTTTATTTCTTTCTTTGAATGACAGAGAAAGAGGCAGGGAGCATGAGCAGGGACAGACGGGAAGAGAGAGAACTAGACTCCCCACTGAGCAGGGAGCCCAATGCAGGGCTCGATCCCAGGACCCTGAGATCATGACCTGAGCCGAAGGCAGAGGCTTAACCCACTGAGCCACCCGGTCTGCTCTTCTTGAACATCTCCGTCTCTAGGTGGGAGGAAAGCCCCAGAGCTTCCCTGGAGGGCTGAGTCTATGTGTTTATTTTGCTCCCTCTGAACTCTCTGCCTCTTCCTATGCCCTCCCCCAACACCCCATGTCCAGTTCTCATCACCCAAACAAGTAATCAGAACTTAGTTTTAGTTTTTCTCCTTCCAGAGATCATTTTATTCTCATAGAAGTCAATAAAAATCTGTCGGTCTCCTCTTTTTCCACACCAGCAGTGTGCCCTCCAGACTACAAATACCTTGTTTTGTTTTGTTTTTCCATGGAAGCTTTATCTTGGACATCGTTCCATACGAATTCATTCTTTTTCGGCATGCCCTTAGCACATATTTTTAAAGATCAGCCTGAGAACCAAGGACTTCTCTCCTCGGTCCGAGTCAAATGTCCCCCACTCTGATGTACCTATCTCCAGTTGCCTGGACCCTGTGGGTGCAGGGATGCTGCCGGGAGGCCGAAGTCTCTTACTTGGACTAGGAGCTCCTTCTCTACACTGTGCTCAGACCACCTCCCCGGAGATGGGAAGGTCAGATCAGATCAGAGAGCCACAGCCCTTGTCCATGAGGCCCTGGAGTGCGGGCATTTTAAGTAAATGTGAGAACTGTCTTTCTAGAAGTGTGGTGAGTCACAGTCCTCGCTCCATTTAACAATCCTCCTTGAGGGAGGTCGGCTCTTCCCCAAGCAGTTGCAGGTTTATTTGTTTCCTCCTCGGAAGAGGTGAGGTAAGGTGTTGTCTTTGGAAGAAGAAGTTGAGGGTGTGCAGGAGGACCTGGAGGAGCCAGCGCCTGAGGACAGGGGCTGTGGTGGATGGGGTGGGGCGGGGTCAGCGTCCCCGGACCCCAGGGCACAACTGTGTCTGCCTGGGGACCCACAGGGCACTGTTGCTCCAAGGAGAGACCTGATCCCTCAGAATCAGACAACCCAGTCTTGTCCTTGCTGATGGCCAGGAGCTCTCAGGTAAGTCATCCAACCTGTCAGAGCCTCAGGTTCCTGGCGTGTAAAATGGGGACAGAGAGAAGTAACTACAGACCCGCCTTGAGGACTGAACGAGATAATGGAGGTGGAATCAAGTCGTCAGCGGTGGAACACTGTACAGAACATTGATGTGTTATTAACTTCTGTGCGTTGAGTTAAGGCTTAGAATTGCCTCACTTCTCGTCCTGAGGGAGCCATCAGCAGCCCTGTCACCTAACCTCTCTGAGCCTCAGTTTCCCCTCCTGAGGAGCTCAGGAATGTGGCAAGCCTCCTGCCAGGGGAGGGATTAGTACTGACTTCATTTGCATCCTTCTTGCAGGGCCTCCAGCCAGCCAGCCAGCAGCTTCTCACCGCCTGCCCTGGCCCGTGAGGAGGGAGCTCAGTCCTGCCTCCCCGCCAGTCTCAGATCTGTCTGCACCTCCAGGACTGATAGATCTTCTTGGCAAATCTGCCCCCAAAGATTCCTGCTGACGCTTGTCTATTCCTGCCTTTTGTGAAACATGGCACCCGCAGGACTCCAGGAAGAATCTTAAATCCTGACCCTCCACAGCTGCCTGGGAGGGCACCCCGTGTGGCTCATCCACGGCGGGCCCCTGTCAGCTCCGGGAGTGGCTCACATCCCAGCAATGCGCTCAGGAGCCCTGACCCCAGCCGGATGAGAGCAGTCCTGAGTGGGTTCCAACCTTGCCACCCACCAAGAGTCCCACACCACCTCCCGCTGCCTCCCATGTCTGGCCGCCCCAGTAGACTCTAGAATGTCTGTGCCTCAGATCCAAGTAGAAGAAGTGGTAGGTGGGGAAGAAGAGCCGGCAGGAGCGGCCCTGCCTCCGGATGACCACCTCCGGAGCCTGAAGGCCCTCACTGAGAAACTGAGGCTGGAGACCCGGAGGCCCTCCTACTTGGAATGGCAGGCCAGGCTGGAAGAGCAGACATGGCCCTTCCCGAGGCCCCCTGCTGAGCAGGGGGAGTGTGAGGAGGAGGACCCCTCATCCCCGAGGAGAGAGCCCAGGCGGCATTCCCCACTTAACGGGAGTGGCCCCCAGGACGCTGGGCCCCAGCCCACTGGCAAGCTGGAAGGCTTTGAAAGTATCGACGAGGCTATAGCCTGGCTCAGGAAGGAGCTGGTAAGTGGCTGCCCCTCTAAGCAACCCTGGAAAAGATGCCTCTCTCCCTCTCTCTATCTCTCTCCCTCTTTCTGTCTCTCTCCCTCTCTCTGTTTCTCTCCCTCTCTCTCTCTGCTGTGTCTCTATCTCTTTGTCTCTCCCCATCTCTATCCCTCCCAACTGCACGTCTGTCACTTTCCTGTTAAATCCAGGTTCAACCTCATACTGCACAGTGACATGAGATCCACACGCCAGCCAGCCAGCCCCTAGTCCTCTAGTCACAGGTACTTATGGAGGGACTGTGTTGAAGGAGCTACCCAGAGGGTGACATGGTTGATCGGCCCTGAAAGCTTTGGGCTGGGTCTCAGAGGCCGAGAGGGAGTCTGCCCAGAAGTCAGGACCTGATTGTAGCGGGGGTGGGGGGGGGGGTGGGGGCGGGGGTGGCGCATTCAAGGGAATGACCATGAGCAACAGCTATCCTTGGGGAGTAGGGGGCAGTAGCTTGACCTTTTCTCTGCCCAGGGGACAGCAGGTTCCCAACGGGGGCATCTCTCAGCATGTGAGAAAGGGAACGGGTATTCAGAACTCTGTGCCCATAGTCCAGAGGAGAATCACTGATCCCAGGCATGATGGCTTCTTGGCAAAGCTGGGCACAGTGCTCATTCTCGCCATGATCTCAACTCCTGCCCCTCCCCATCACCTCTGGCCCAGGTCACACCTGCCCAGTCGGGCCTCTGTAGCCACAGGTGAGCCAGCAACCAACGGCCAAGTGCCTTCGAGAGCCACTTGTAACTCCTCTGTCATCAGGGTAGGCAGAGGTCTCCCTGGTTTGTTCTGCAAAACCCCAAAAGATAAATCCCCTTTGGGGCCTGGAATTCCTCAAGGGTTGAAATAAATCATTGGGGCACAGGAGAGGGGAGGCTCAGGGACTCAGGTGTCCCATCCATTGGAGGTCTTTTTTTGTTTTAATGTTTAATCTTTCATTGGAACCGCTTCCCCAATGCCTGTCTTTAGTAACTGGAGTGTGAGTTGGCTTGCATAGCAAATGGGGCACCTGTGGCTTCACACCTCCCTCTCTGGACACCCCATGCCCCTGGGTGCTCCTGGGGGCTTCAGGAGGTAAGTCGAGAGGGACACCTCGTGGGCCAGGCTCTTTAAAGCTGCTCTTTAAACTCCTGAGGCTGAACTGCTTTAGTTGGTTTTCACAAAGAGAACAAAAATATCCCCATCAATCAAGGATTCTGTTACTTGGCTCTGCGTCCATTTGAGGTTTTATTGCTTCTGGGAGTGGAGGCGTTTGCTTTCGAAATAAATTAGCATTCCCTGTGGGCCCCCTTTGGGGTAGAAAGTAGAAAAGGTATTCCCTGCGCATAAAGGAGGGAGTTCTCTAGAGCTTGTCCTCCTCATCCTCTGCATGAGAGAGGGGTCTCTCAACCCCAGCTGCATATTAGTCACCTGGGAAGCTTTAAAACATCCCAGAACCTAGACGCACCTCAGATCTAGCAAATGAATATTTGATAGACCCTGGGTGGGTCCCAGGCATCAGTAGGTTTTAAAGATCACCCCACCCCAACTTCCACCCACCGCCCCAGTGCTTCCAAACAATGCAGCCTAGGTTGAAAAGCATTGCTATAGTTCTGCAGCCTGTGTCCCTTTTCTTGCCCAGCCACTGCAAACCAAGCTACACGAGTGCCTCAGATGGGCCAGGTCAAGGCCAACCATTGGTAATGGAGAGAGCAATGCTCTGTAGGCAAAGAGAGGAGGGCTAATTGCCAGGGCTAACTTGGCTGCCAAAGGCTGGCTGAAATAATTTGCACGATATTTTCTTTTTTTAAAGATTTTATTTATCTATTTGAGAGAGAGAATGAGAGAGAGAGGGAGAGAATGAGAGGGTCAGAGGGAGAAGCAGACTCCCCACTGAGCAGGGAGCCCGATGCGGGACTCGATCCTGGGACTCCAGGATCATGACCTGAACTGAAGGCAGTTGCTTAACCAACTGAGCTACCCAGGCGCCCTGCATGATATTTTCTTATTTTTCATATACCGTGTAGTCGTTTTATCCTGTTTTTATTTACATTGTCCGGTTAGTTAACAAACCGTGTAATATTAGTTTCAGGTGACAATATAGTGATTCAACACTTCTGGGCGTCAGCTGGTGCCCTCCTTAATCCCCATCACCTATTTCCCCCACCTCCTAACCCTCCCACCTACCCCCTCCATTTCCCCCCACCCCCAACCCCCTCCCCTCTGGTGACCATCAGTGTGTTCTCTGTAGCTGAGGGTCTGTTTCTTGGTTTGCCTCTGACTCTTCTTTTTTCCCCTTAGCTGGTTTGTTTCTTTTCCTATTTATTTATCTTTATTTGGCAGAGATCATAGGTAGGCAGAGAGGCAGGCAGAGAGAGACGGGGAAGCAGGCTCCGGGGGCTCGATCCCAGGAGCCTGAGATCATGACCTCAGCCAAAGTCAGAGGCTTGAACCCACTGAGCCACCCAGGCACCCCTTAACTGGTTTGTTTCTTAAATTCCATGTATGAACAAAATCATATGGTATTTGTCTTTTTCTGACTGACTTATTTCACTTAGTGGTATATCCTCTAGTTCCATTCGTGTCATTGCAAATGACAGGATTTCATTCTTTTTGTGGCTGAATAACACTCCATTGTGTGTACACCTCATCTCCTTTGTCCATTCATCAGTCGATAGACACTTGGGCTGCTTCCATATGTAACTATTGTAGATAACGCTGCTGTAAACATCAGGGTGCGTGTATCCCTTCCAATTGGGGATTGGGGTTTTTGTATTCTTTGGGCAAGTAGTACAATTGCTGGATAGTAGGGTAGTTCTATTTTTAACTTAAAAAAAAAAGATTTTATTTATTTAAGATTTATTTAAGAGATGGAGTAAGGGGACAGGGACAAGCAGATTCCATGCTGAGCGTGAAGCCCAATGTGGGGCTCAGTCTTCTGACCCTGAGATCATGACCTGAGCTGAAACCAAGTCAGAGGCTTTAGCCAGCTGAGCCACCCAGGAGACCCTCTATTTTTAACTTTTTGAGGAAACTCTATACTGTTTTCCAGAATGGCAGTGCTGGTTCATTTCTATGGTATTTATCACCCTTCCCACCATTTCTCTGCGCTAACAGGTTTGGGTAATAATAGTAATAGTAATAATAATAATAATACAGAGATTTGTCACTAATTGTTGTGTGCCACACACTTCACATGTGTTACCTCTTTTGGTTGTCACGTCACTTTCTTGTCAACCACATTTTATAGAGGAGAAAACCAAGGCTCAGACAGGAACGTGGCAGTAAGTAAGAGAGTAAAAATTTGAACTCTGGTCCATCTGGCTGTGTTGCCCATGCTCTTCTTAGCCAACATACTATGTAGTATCTTCCAAAGGCAATGGATTTTGCTGGGTGATTCCTAAAAATATACATTCACAAAGATGCCAGCAGTCACCAGAATGCATGTACATGGGAGCCAAGGGAGAAGTAAGACTGAATGACAATCCCAGTCCTCACACCATTATTTCTTGGTCTTACATCAGATCTGTGTGATTGCTGTAATTGTCTCCATTTTACAGATGAGTAAAGTGAGGCTCATAGAAGTCAGAGGCCCTGCCTAGGACTGTATGACTAGTAAGTGCCAGAGGCAAAGCTTGAACTCAGCCTTCTCCATTGAGGGTAGAGGGCTATGAGGAGAGAAACAGGAGAGCCAGCCCCCCTGCAGAGGGCCCAGTTGGGCATGCTGAATGAGCAAGCACAGGGGCAGATCTGTGCTCCAGAAATCACTCAGAAACACTTCTTAGAGCAGTGACTCCCAAACTAATATGCATACAGATCACCTGGCTCTCCCACTAAAATAAAGATTATGATCCATGATTCCAAATTTCCAACAAGCTCCAGGGTAATGCTATGCTATGGGTCCATGGACCACACTTTGAGAAGTCAGGACTGAAAGGCAGGCAGGACTGGAGCCAGGGGACCAGCGAGAGACCACAGAAGGAAGCCCCAGGGATCCCCAGGCCTAGACCCCGACATGAGCCATTGCCTTAGCTTCCCTTTAGGCTCAGGGCTCAGTCCATAAATGGGCCTCTAGGAAGGAAGTCCCAGCATCCCACACTGAGTTGTCCAAGACTGAGATTCCATCAGAGATTGTACGTCTGAGGTCAAAAGCAGCTCGAAAGCAGACTGGCAGGCAGGCGCACTTGAATGTGAACTTCTACCCACTTCCATTTTGGGGATTAAATAGTAACAGGCAACTCATAAAATCCTCCAACTGGTTGGAAAACACGGAGTTCAACATCTGCACAGCAAACGGATTCTCACATTTTGAGAATTGCAGTCAAAACATTTAACTTCAAATCATTTGTTTTCCTAATTTGTCATCTGACAACTCACTGCTGGTGGCATTAAAAATTAACCTTTTTATTGGGGCCTGGGTGGCTCAGTCGGTTAAGCAGCTGCCTTCGGCTCAGGTCAGGATCCCAGGGTCTTAGGATTGAGCCCCATGTCTTGGGGCTCCCTGCTCAGCAGGGAGTCTGCTTCTCCCTCTCCTTCTGCCCCTCCCACTCATGCTCTCTCACGCTCTCTCAAATAAACAAAATCTTTTTTTTTTTTTTTTTAATTAACCTGTTTTTCTAACCCGGTGAAAGTAGTTTCAAATAACCTTTGTTTTATTTTAAGCCCAGAGTTATGTTTTCTTTATAGCTGGGCAGGCTCACTCCACCAGTGCGTCAGGCTCATAGGCAAATTTGTCTTTTCTCTTCATGTGGCTAAAGGTAGCAGATTAAAAATCTGTAATTCAGACAATCACGCGGCTGCTTTCCCTCCAGGAAGCCAAACCCTCCCTTTGTTGGAAGTTTTGGCCCCGGAGTAGATTGCGCCCAGCAGTGGGCAGGCCCCGAATGACTCTCTGGTCACCCCAGGGCTGTCCCAGGCACTGTTAATAAAACCAGGAGGCGTTTGTTGTCCTTGTTGACCCTTTCAGGGGCAGGCCATGCTGGGTCCCGACAGACGGGCTAGTCCACCCCCGTCTTCTACGAGGCCAGCTCAAAGGCAGAGAGTGACTGCCTGGATCTCATTCCCAAGCCAAGAAAGGATCCTAAGAGCTCCCTCGGGGATTCACTCTCCCTCTCTGCTCTCACCTAAGGGATGTGCTCCAGGGATCTGTAAGCAGGGCAGACTTTTCCTCTCAGTCTCATGTATTGGAGGCAAGGAAGGTGGAGATTTCTCAAACACTGTCGGCATTACTCCTCCAAGCTAGGAAGTCCTGACCTTTGGCTTCCCCAAGTATCCAGGGACCCTGTCGCCATCTGCTTACAACAGGCAGGGTTATAGCCTCTCTGTGCAAGAAATGGACCCAGAGCCCAGTCCAGTGGCCGTGGTGCATCTCTGCCTATTTCAGACTGCTCATGTTGTCAGGAAGTCCCAGTCTTAGGTCCTTGCCTTTGGGGCTGCCTCACTAGGTGGCCAAGGCATAAGGGTAGTCCTCCAGGAAAGAGTGAGCTAGAAAGGGCATGCCTCAGATCATGTGGGACTCGGCTCTCTAGCTGAGTCTGGAATTCAGATTTCACAAACCTCTGTGCTTGGTCCCAGAGCTTGTAGCACAAGGGGGAAAGGGACACTCCCTGGTCTCCTCTCTTCAACCCTGCTAAAATATTCCCCTTGCCAACCTGACAGATAAAGAAAAGGGGGGAAATCTTCCACTTGGCCTGTGTGCTGCCAAAACTAAAAACAAAACAGAATGGTCTTGCTTCCTCAGGGTTTGTCTTTGGGGCCAGAATATTTGGGCGTGAGAAATATTTGTCTTGTAGTTTCATGCAGGTGTTTGATACCCACAGAAAGCCTCCCAAAATGTGTTTATGGTTGTTAGAAAAAGGGAAGAGGAACCTGACAAGTTTTAGTAATTCTAGGACCTGCTGTGGCAGGTCACAGACTTGAACTTGGCTGGCCCTATATGTGGCTACAGCTTGATTTCAGCTTCTTCCGATTAAGCCTCTCTTGCCTGTGCTGCCTGTTTGGCAAGCACATGACTGGTGTGTCCCAGGCATGGCCAACAAGGCCAGTGTTACCCATTTCCACTGAATGATACAGCCAAGTGGCAATTCAAGCACACCGAGCAATGTTTGATGATCGTCGTGGTCCTGCCTCCTGTCTAGGGAGCATGGTATTGTCCCCAAAGCACTTTTACATACAGTATCCTGGGAAAAGCCTTGGAGGTACTTGCTATTCCCATTTTACAGAGGAGAAGACTGAGGCTCAGAAAGATACTAAGCCTGAAATCAGAGAGGTTAAGTGTCTTGCTCAAGATCACATGCAAGGATATGGCCAAACAAGGACACAGACCCACATCTCTGGGCTCTGGATCCAGATTGCTTACCTTTGTGCTAGGTATAGGTACTGACACTCTCGGTGTTCTAGTCGGTGAGGCCAGGAGTTGTCCAAAAGCATGTATTTAAAACCCTGCTGGATACCTGAGTAGCTCAGTCAGTTGGGCTTCGCCTCAGGTCTGCCTTTGGCTCAGGACATAATCCCAAGGTCCTGGATTGGTCCTGCATATTGTTCTCCCTGCTCAGTAGGGGAGTCTGCTTCTCCCTCTCCCTCTGCTGGTAGCCCTGCTCCTGTTTGCTTACCCTCTCTCCCTCCCTCTCTGTGAAATAAATAAATAACATCTTTAAAGGAAATGCATAAATAAAACCCTGCTAATTACGGAACAGGACACGTGTAAAGGGTGAGCAAGGCCTCACAACCACCGTGTAGCAGGGCCTAGGAAAGCTGTGGCCATTCTATGATAAGGATATGCTCAGAGCCATCCAGAGAAGTGCTGGCTGAGCTGGGGTTCAAGTCCCCAGAGTTTCTAGTCTGGCTGTTCCTTTGCCCAACTTGAGTCTTCTCAGTGTACCTGGGAGCTTTCAGCCAGCCTGGTATGAGCAATCTGCGGGAGGAAGACTGTTCTAGTAATCTGGCCACACACTTTAGTAACACTTCAGTCTTTACTAAAGTATTTACAAACAAAGTCACCGGCAAAGGCAATAGGACAAAACATCAGTGACCTTTATTTCTGAATGCCAATATTATTCTTTGAGCTTTTCTATAGCTTCTGAGGTTTCCAAAATAAGAATGCATTATATACCACTAGAAAGAAAAAAAGACAAAAATGAAAGGTAAAAGAAAGAAGTTCCAAGCTCCTCTCTGACTTGCCAGTGTAATTGGTACACGTTCCTCACCTTATAATCTGCAGGTTTTAAGAAAGGCGTAGACTCTCCTAGACTAAAATAAGAAAACTGACACCTGGTTCCGCAGAAATTCCCCAGTCACAATGAGGGCTGACGATGTGGGGACCGTTGGCCAGTGAGATGAAGCCAGCTCCAAGAATCAGGTCCTGCCCCTTTCCTTTCCTTAAGTGTCTTGCAATTGAAAGGAAAGGGAGGTGGAAGACAGGAGCAGAGGCCTGATAGGAGCACCCACCACAATAGCAGCAGAAGGCAGCCCTGGTGGGTGGGTGGGTGGGGGGTCCTTTGATCCAATCCTCCATTCATCCACTATAGCTAGAGTTCACGGAGTACCTGAAATTAGGAGCTGAGTGCAGGTGCGGGCCAGGGTGAATGGGACAGGGTTCCTGCCTTTATGGGGTTCTCCCTTTTGTGGAGGAGACAGACACAAAACACAATGACACAGTGTGACAAGAGCTATGCTAGAGGTATAATAAGTACAGTTCCAAAATGCTTCAGGGAGCTGAGGCGTACGCTGAGTGGTCACTGTGTGCCAGGCACAGCGGACAATCAAATTAACCAAGGGGAAATAGACAACTCCCTACCTTCTTCCACAACCAAATCCCTGTCTTTAAGTGGGTCTGACATTAAGCGGCTCCTTATTTCCAATTCACATTTTTCTGATAATAAGGAAAACCCAATTCCTCTGAGGGGCACCCCCCAGGTTATAATAACTACCCCATATATTAATGTGTAGTAAGTTTTGGAAAAGGTACCCATGGGCATTTGTTAAAAATACAGATCCTGGAGTGCCTAGGTGTTTCAGTCTGTTAAGCATCTGCTTTTGGCTCAGGTCATGATCCTGGGGTCCTGGGAAAGAGTCCCTTATCCGGTTCCTTACACGGTGGGGAGCCTGCTTCTCCCTCTGCCTGCCGCTCCCCATGCTTGTGCTCTCTCTCTCTGACATATAAATAAAATCTCTAAAAAAAAAAAAAAAAAAAAAAAAAATTACAGCTCCCTCCCAACTCTCCATGGAAATTCAGATTCCATTAATCTGTGGTGGTGTCAGGAAATTTACAAGTCCTGTGGGGGGTTCTAATGTAACTGGGTCACCAACCAGACATAGGTGGAGTGGGAAAAGCATAAAATTTGTGACTAAACAAGACTTCCAATCAGGTTCTACGATACCCTAGCTGTGTGACTTTAGGGAAACCGATTAACCTAGCCCCAGGTTTTGTCATTGTAAAATGATCTAATAAATACCTACATGGCAGAGTGTATATAATAAATACCTACCAAGATAGTCAGGGTCTCTGCACTAAATGTCCTGTAAACATTTATAGTCATCACAACATTCATACAGTGCTCTTTTAAGGCAAGCACTGTCCCCATTTTGCAGATGGGAAAACTGAGGTAGAGTAACTTGACCAAGATCAACCAGCAGGGTGGGAGGTTGAACCCAGAGCTGACTGACCTCAGAACCCCTGCTTTGAATGGCTGATACACCATCAGTTGCTCCTGGGATTGAATGAGCTTGAATCTACTTTGTATTTCATGAGGTTTTAGGCTCGTTCAACATCCTCTCAACTCCTGGAGTTCTAGGCTGTTATTCTCCAAAGTTTGCTCGATTTTGCACTTTTTCCAAGAACTTCCCTCTCCCTTGGAGAAGTCTTCATTATTCTAATATAGACAGGCCGGATCTGGTGGCACAGAGGTTCAGAGAGAATTGTTCAAGATTGAGACATCCCTTTAGGCTGAACGTCCCCTTTCTGAAGGATGTGTTATTTTATAAGCTTCGGGACCCACCCCTGTCCCCAAGCCTCCACCAGGGCCAAAAATAAATAAATAGATTAAAAAAAAAATAAAGAAAAGAAAAGAAACAAAAAAACCCGAGCACTGTCCAAAGGGGGTTGTTGGTCATGTTCCTGGACACGGGCCGCCAGACACAACCAGTGAGCAGGCAAAAGCCACAGAAAACTGACAGAGAGGCTCACTCAAGGCGGCTGAGCCTTCTGCAGGGGAAACGGTTTCCACGTCTGCACTGTCTGCACTGAGGGCCTGGCACTCAGGAGCAACCCGGGGAGAAGGAGAGTCCCAAGCCAGTGGGCAGTCCTGGCTTCTCTGCCTCCCTCACTGTTCCCCCGAAGGGCAGGCATACCCGCCAGCACCAGCAGCTGAGGACGATCCTCTCTGGTGGAGCTAGTTCTTACCGCGCTACCTAGAAGGATGCACAGAGCCACCACATGCAAGAGCAGGAAGGAGCCAAGGGGCTGATCACTCTTGTCTATCAATGAGGAAATGCACAGAGAGATCCCGTGAGTGCCCATCAGTCAGCTGTCCCAGGCTCGCTGCCCAGCTCTCTCCATCCCACCCCCTCCTCAGCTCACACTCTGCCAGCAGCCCCAGGGCCACCGCTGGCCACATTCCACAGCATTCACCAGTTGGTGGCTTTACTAAGCTCCTGGGGTGTGTGGGGGAGGGGAGCAGCCCTGACTCGACTCTGATGGGAGTAGCTGGGTCACAGCCACTTCCCAGGTGCAGCAAATACTCTCCGATGGGAGTAGCTGGGTCACAGCCACTTCCCAGGTGCAGCAAATACTCTCCCGAGGTGGGTTTTGCTTTCACCCCAGCGGCCCTAGGCTGCTTCGAGTTCCCTCAGGCAGATGAGGCCCAAACCATCTGTTCTTTCTAAGGAGGCAGGCTCCAGGTTAATGGAGTGTGAAATAACTTTGGAGAGCGAAATGGCCTCAGTCATGCCTGGAAGGTGGGGCAGAGAATAGATTAGCTTCACTTCCTCTTGAAGGCACTGTGAGAATCTATATATAGAACCTCCAGGTGCCCCTGAGCCTTGATTACTCATACAAGCCCCAGCCCCAGAGAGCTCTTGGCCCACAAGCAGTGGTCCTCACTCGTGGACACCCAGTGTCTCTGGCTGGTTCGGGGCTTGCTCAGCCTCTGGTGTGAAACTCCCACTCTGTCCATTTCCAAGCTGGGAAGCCCGGAACCCAGGAGAAGTCTCGAAGTCCCGGCAGGTCTGCTCTAGGGGTCTTCTCGGGGCTCTCCACGGAAGTCAGGGCGCCTCGGCCCCCTTTATTCAGTTGACAGCTGCCCTGGCCACAGCTGCCTGATCTCCAGGCATCGTCCTAAGGAAGCACCACCACCACCCCCCCGGGACCGATAGTGCTCCCTGTAGATACAGTGTGAAGACAGTGCGAGGGGCTCACGGGGGAGCAGGCACCCAGCCCACAGGGGGTCCCCACTCTGGCAACTTTCCCACCCAGAGACACCCCAGCAGGACGTCCTGCTTTAGAGAGGCCAAGGAGCCAGGCTCTCCTTGTAGTCTGCCTCGAGGCCTCGCTCTAGCAGCTTGCCAGGAGCGGTGCAGCTCTGCGAGGTCCCTGCTGGCTGTCCAGGGCACTGGCCGGGAAGTTGGGGAAGGCCCGCACCGGCCAAACTGAGAACCCCCCACCTGGGAGGGTCCCCTGCCAAATCCTGAAGTGCTTGGGCATTACCAGCTCCATGAAACCTGATAAGACACGTGATAAGGGGGACGTTAATGCCACCCTGCCAACCCCACCCGCTATGCCTAAGTGTGAGGAGCAACACAGGTGTCAGGTGTCAGTAATAATCTGCGAAGTGTGTGGGAAGCATGATTTGTCAACCAGCTCTACTCCAGGCCCTGCTGATGAGGGAAGAGGAATGATACCAGACCTCGGCACTCAAGGACTCCTTTGACTTAGTGGGAGAGTAAAGGGTGACAAACAGGAAATAACTCAGCTCTGCAGTTCTGGAGGCTAAAGTGGAACTAATACTTATGGAACCTCATGTCCTATACAGAGTCTCTTACACATGTGTTACTCGTGTCATTCTCAAGAGCAGACATTATGATTATGCCCATTTCACAGATAAGGAAATCGAAGCTCAGACAGCTTGAGCAACTAGCCCAGAGTTACACCATCAGCGAGTGGTCAATGAAGGACTTTGAACCCACAAGCCAGTGCTCTGTTCATACTATTCACTGCCTCTCCACAGGCCTGGAGGGCAGCCTGGGTGAGAAAGACGGGAAAGGCCCCCTGGGATTGCCCCAGCTGGAGAAAATCAAAACATGGCTCTGGGGAGGTATCATCCATTGATGGGCTCATTCTTTCTTCCTTTCTTCCTTCCTTTCATTCAATCACTCACTCAACAAATGGCTTTTGAGCACCAGAGCTATGCACCAGGCCCTGGAATGGGCCTGGTGAACACAGGGTAGTCATTTCTCCTTGGTGTTTTGCGACCTGATGGGGGGACAGATGAGTCAACTAAGCCTTATGGAAGTACTGCGGTAGGAGGCACCCATGGTGGGGAGTGTCACCCAATCTGCAGGGTTTAGGGGCAAGGGCTGGTCCTGAAGGATGATACGGAAGGAAAGAAGTATTCTCGGGGAGGGAATAAGGACCCAGTGTGACTGCCATGGAGGGAAAGAGGCTCAGAGTGGAAGAGCTGAGGCTGAAGAGACCAAGGGAGCCAGGAGGGCTGGTGGTACCTTTGAAAGTTTTGAAGGGTGGGGAGACCTGTTCTCTAGCCTCTTGAGTGTAGGGCCCAGGGCAGACAGTGGGAGGGGAGTTGTCCTTCCCAACACGGCCACAGCGCCCATCTCTTCTGCTCTCACTCAAAGGACACAGGATTCCTCTCTTGGGTGTGGAGCTTCTAGGCCCACCTCATGTCCAGGAGGCAGTCTTATCAGGGAGGGGAAGGGGATCAGCATCCCCTTTCCATAAAGGGGTCACACCACAGCCCAGAGCCACTCATCTCACTAGGGGCTGATCTAGGACTGTGTCTTACTCTCTTGCTGCTACTGCAACAAATACCGCAGCCTGGGTAGCTTCACAGCAACAGACATCGAATTCTCACAGTCTGGAGGCTGCAAGGCCAGAATCGGGCGACCAGCACGGTCAGGAGAGGGCCCTCTTCGGGTCACAGACTTCTTGCTGAGTCCTCACATGGGGGAAGAAGAGGTGGAGGAATCTCTCTGGAGTTTCTTAGAAGAGTGTCAATCCCATTCATGACTTAAGCGCATCCCAAAGGCTCTACCTCCAAATACTGTCACATCGGACATGAGGGTTTCAGCGTGTGAATTTTGGGGTCACACAAACATTCAAAGCAAACTGGAACCCAGAGCCTCTGGGGACAGATCTAGGGGCTCTTCAGGATGCATCAGGCTGTCCTTCTTAAAGGCCAGCCTTGTGAGTGAAGACGCAGTTTGGTCTAGGACCTTCCAAGTTTGAAAATCAATGGCCTGATCATATACATAGAGTTTGACTCTTGCCACAGAGGACAGACAGTCCCTTGCAGGGTACTGCTCTCTTCTCTGGCTCTGGGCTCTGCTCAAACTTTCCCTCCCATTAGACAGTGGCTCCAAGGGGGCACAAGAGCCAGATGGTTATCTTCTGCCCAGACAATGGGAGCCGTGGTGCCCTTCCACCCACCCACACCCTGGGCCAGGGACAGCCTGGCACCTACCCAAGACCAGTGGCATCAGAGTGGCAGCCATGAGCACAGCCTCTCCTTTGCCAGGAAGAGTGTTCTCCTGCTGCCAGAGTAGAGACCTTTGAGAAGCATGTTCCAGCCTCCTCTCAAATCAGCAGCTTTGCTGGAAAATCAATCCCCAAACAGTTTGGTTTCTAGGGGTGTTGGAAAAAAATGTTTTTTAATTTTTCCCAGACCCTAAAGTTGCCTCTAGCAGCACATTTCAGTGACACTACTTGCTTGCTTTCCTAACAGCATTATTCTGGCTCTTTCTCAGAGGCCAAACCCAAGATCAAATAATGAATAATATTTTCTCCAGGTTTCTAAGTGTGTTCCTACCCAGCACTGATGAAAACAATAAGCCGGACCTTTCGGTTAAGTTATATAAATCACCACTCAGCTTACAAAAACTACTTCTAAGGTTCAAGAATGAAGTCTTGTAGAGAATACAGCGCGTTCTGTCCTTTCACGCGCAACTGAGAAAATGGCCCGGATTTTTCTACTCTGTCTCTCGTCAGCATCAGTCAGAGCCTAATTGTGACTGTGGGGCTGGGGTGGTTTAGATCCGAGCCTCAGAAATAGGGGTTGAATGAAATGCCCTTGATCACCTTGGGATTCTTTGTGTCTTCCGGGACCTGTGCTAATCCCTGTGGGACTCAGTCCTGCTCAGTCCTGCTCCTCTGGTTTGCCCTGGGCATAGGCCCTTCTCTGGGGTAAGCTTTAGAGATAGATTTGCAAACCTCTGCCCAGAGGTGCACAGGGCCTAGTCTCAAGCCCTGGTCCCCATCTTGTTGTTTCTTCAAATTAAGAAAACAGAAACTTTTCAGGGGCAAATGTGCAGAATTGTCCAGAAAATGAAGAAAACAAAGCAGGTCAGAACAGGACTTCGGGGAGGCCCGGTGCTGGAGAGAGGAGGGTGTGTCCCACAGGCCATGCACTAGCACTCGCTTTAGGAAGCAGGAGCTGTGGGGAACAAAGGCAGAACATTCAGAAGAATTGCTTCTTGTGCTCCCGAAAGTCTGCTGGTTATGTGCCTTTTGCATTTTTCCAAACTCCTTAAATCTTCAGGGCGTTTTAGACCTGCAGAGAGCAGACCCAAGAAAGTGTTCTCGCACATCCTATGGGCAACTGGGAATAAAGGTATCAGCCGAACCTCGCACGTTTAAGACTTTATTCAAGAAACAGACCTGCTGGCTTCCCTGGAATGCCAAGATGTCATCCAGAGTTTTAGACTGAGCAAGTGAACACAGGGCAAGTGGGCAAGGGGTGCTGAGGAAGGGAACAAATCATCCAGATTCCACAAAAATGCCTCTTCCCTCAGTCTGCTGCGGCCATTGCCAAAGAACAAAATACTCTCTCCTCGGCAGCTGGTCTGAGCCTCTCCTTCTCTGGTCACTGTTCCTCCGACCTACCTCAGAGAAGCCTTCAACCTCCCAGACCACTCCACCTCCTTCAGGGCCTGGGGGGTTCCCAGTGTCACCCATGATAAAGAATGTATCCCACAGAAAGACGGGCCTCTGGCTGACCAGGACAAGTCCTCCTCGCCAACGCCTGCAACGTCCACACGTGCCCGGGACCGCAGAGACTTCTAGGACGTGGGACTTGGGAAGCTCAAACCAGGAAGGTCCTGGGCAGACCAGGTCGGAGTGACTCCCCGCCCCCCCCAGATGTGTAGCTTTTGTTGTTTCTTTAATGGTGGTAAAATACATGTATATTACATAAAATTACCATTTTAGGCTTTTTTAAGTGTATAATTAATTAGGACATTCCCAGCCTTGTGCTGTGGTGCTCACCGCCATCCATCTCCAGAAAGGCTTTCTTCTTCCCCAACCAAAACTTTGTCCCCAGTAAGCACACACTCCCCTATCCCCCCAGCCCCTGGGGACCCCCATTCAATTCTCTGTCTCTATGAGTTTGACTACTTAGGTATGTCATGTAAGTGGAATTGTAAAGTACTTGTGCCTTTTGTGGCTGGCTTCTCTCTTCCATATCATCCTCAAGGTCTCCCATGATATGTCAAGATGGCGGAAGGACATGCCATTGTATGGGCAGGCCGTATTTTGTTTATCTCTGCATCCATCCCTGGACACATGGGTTACTCCCACCCTTCATCTCTTGTGAATAACGCTGCTATGGAGCTACCAGTTAATGTACAGCCCCTACTTTCTATTCTTGCAGGGATCTATCCGCAAGAGGCACTGCTGGGTCATGTGGCAATCCCATGTGTCATTTTTTGAGGAACTGCCTCACTGTTCTCCACATTAGTTCACTGCAACGTCGGCTTTCACTCCACCCAGCCCAGAGGCGGGAGTCAGCCTGTCTTCTAACTCCTCCTGAGAACTGGCCCCAGAAACTTCCCGGCAGAGCCCTCTCCCATGAGGTCCTTCCATGAATTTCCGCAGCTGGCCAGCCTACCTGGGTTGGCTACATCCAAGCACCGCGGTTGCCGCCAGGCCATCAATTGGCCGCCTTCTCCTTCCTGGGCTTCCTCACCCAGTGGGAACACGCCCTGTCACCGCAATGTGCTAACAGCCGCCACACACTGACATTTCTCCCCCTTTCACCAAGTACTATGCCCTAATTACAGGATTACAGTCACTGTGGGCGCTCCTCCGAGAATCCAGCAAGAGCCTCTATTGTGCAGGAACAACAGGCCACCCTGGGCAGGGAGATTAGAAATCAGCACGTCCTACAGTAGAGTCTTTGCCAGGGAGAGCATTAACCCACACTGATTGTTGAGTCACTGGGACCAGGTTTTAGGGCCAGCATCTCAGTTGTTTTAATGAAGTCTTAAAAGTGGGAGGTTCTGGCTAATTTCCACATTCTGCACCTAGGCCCAGAGAAAGAACTTAAAGGTGAACCTCTTGCCTTTGACTGACAGCGTTCACCTCACCTGGCTTTCACTTATTGTCTGCTATGCTTCTCATAGTCCTTAGAATAAACAGGATCCCTTCTCTCTAGAAGAAGAGACAGGAGTTCAGGACTCACCCAAAGCCACATAGCTAGTAAAGAGGGGGTTCCACTGGAACCAAGAGTCTAACCCCAGAGCAATGGATTTCCCACTTCTCACTGCTTCTGGGATCCAGTCCACCTCCAGGTCAGCGGAAGCCATGGAGAGGCCTCCAGTTCTGGGCTCTGATGGGCCCTGGGGTGATCCGAGTGCACACACCCTGGCTGGCCAACCCCAGACAGTCCCTTAAACTTCTCTGAGTTGGTTTCCTCTGTTTCCTCTTCCGGAACACAGATCAAAATAGCTCTCATCTAAAGCTATGCTTCCACTGCACCTGACAGTATGTGGCAGAAGATGGGATGTGAGGCCATCGCTGCCTGAACACCTCCTTGGCAGAGAAGACAGAAAAGGCAGGAGGGCCTCCATCCCCCCGGCCAGACCCCATCCCAGGAGCTGCCATTTTCTAACTTACTGCAAGCAGGATCCATGAAGACGTACTTACGTTCGTTAAACACTTCTGCAAATGTTAAAATCTAAAAAGCCTCTTAACCTGTATGAACCTTGTAGACATGAGGCTAAGTGCAATAAGCCAGTCACAAAAGGACAGATTCTGTGTGATTTCACTTACATAAGGCAGGTGGGGCAGTTGCATTCATAGAGACAGACAGTGAAATGGTGGTTCTGGGGGCTGGGGGGATAGGGTTGGGGGGGAGGGGGAGTTGTTTAGCGGGGACAGAGTTTCAGTTTGACAAGGTGGAGAGATCTGCAGGTAGATAGTGGGGATGGTTGCATATCAGTGAGGATGTGCTTAATGCCTCTGAGCTGTACACTTAACAGTGATGAAGACAGTAAAAATTGGATGTTCTGTGTGTTTTACCACAATGAAAAAAATGAAAAAAAAAAAATTCTAGGGTGCCTGGGTGACTCTGTTGGTTAAACAACTGCCTTCAGCTTGGGTCATGTTCCTGGAGTCCCGGGATCGAGTCCCACTTCATGTTCTCCTGATGACCTCTTTTCTATCATTCTTTTTCTCTCAAACAAACAAAAATTCTATGGGTGGGGCAGCAGGGAGACTGTACATTTTGCTTAGGTGTTTTTTGTTCTTTTTAATTTTTATTTTTTTTTTAGCTGTGGGAGCTCATTTCTGTCTGGATCTGGTATGATTACAGCAGAGTTACCTCTTAAGGGCGGGCGGGGCGGGGGCGGGGCTCTAATTAATGTTCAAGGTACAGAGTCACCCTTGGGAAATCCTTAGTGAGTGAGAATAGGACCAACAGGGCCAATTTTCCCGGTGGTGTTGGAACACTGTTTCTCTGAGCATCAGATGCAGCAGCGGACTGACATTCAGGGATCATAATACAGTAGATACTCTGAGTGACTCCTGGGGCAGATATTCACACTGAGGCACCCTCAGAACCAGGGTCTGCTGGGAAAACAGCAGCTTTCCAGTCCCCCTCGTGGTCCTTGGGGCATAAACAAGTAGAATGGGCAGAATCCTCAGCCCCATGGGAAGTGTGGTCTTACTTCTCTTCTTTCCCTTGTACAGAGTTGAATGAATCCAAGCTCAGTGAGTGTGTGAACTGGCCCCCCCAAAGAGAACTGGACATGTACCTTACATTCACCCGTCTGTCCAACAAACACTGATGGGATTTCAACCCTAAATTGTCCTCTGGCCTTTGTCTGGATCTATTAGCCCTAGAAAAACAGACCTTTTCCTCCAACCCTACAGATCCCATCTCACAGATACTCCCAGACACCTGCTCAAACCTGAAACTTTCCAACTTCAAAGATCTTTTCAGATCTAAGATCCATTTCCTGGGCCCAGAGTTTAAACCTAAACCATGAAGTTCCTATCTTTTCAAAGAGCTCTATCTTCAAATTAGAAAATACCCCAGAGAAATGGTTGAATCAAGACTCCTCAAAGACCATATTACATAAAGCAATGGGTGTGAGCTGGCATTGTCTTTCAGACAAATCTGATGACCATCTCCTTTAGAAGGGTTTCAGACAACACTTAGCCCACTTTCAGGCATGACTAAGGGCTCCATAGCTAATGAATGGATAACCAGCTGCCCTTTGATGAGTCTGCCATCATTAATTTGTTGCTATTCTAATTCAATAAAATATTCTTGAAGATTTATTTAGTCATTTTAGAGAGAGAGAGAGAGCAGGGGTGGGGGCAGAGGGAGAGGGAGAGAAACTCAAGCTGAATCCCTAATAAACGTGGATTCCCAGGACCCCAGAGCTATGACCTGAGCCAAAATTGGGAGTTCCTTGTCAGTGGCTTGGGCTCTTGAGTCTGTTTGTCTGGGTTTCTCATCGCAACTCTGCCATTTTTGCCCTTTGTGATTTGACACAGTGATTGATTTCATGAGTTGCTGCCTCTTCATCTCTTAACGTGTGGATGATGATGGTGATATTACTTAACAGAGTTGTAGTGAAGAGTAACTGTAACAGGTTGATGTACCCACTTTAGACTGAATCTTTGTGCCCCCCCTCCAAATTCATATGTTAAAGCCCTTACCCCCAGTGTGATGGTATTTGGAGGTGGGCCTTTAGGAGGTAATTAGATTTTGAGGTCATCAGTGTGGGGCCCCCATCATGAAATTAATGTCACTTCGAAAAGAAGGAAAGCTGAGCTTTCTCTTTCCATCATGTGGGGATATAGCAAGAAGGTGGCCATTTGCAAGCCAAGAGAAGGTCCTCAGTAAGAGTAGAATCAGCCCACCCCTTGATCTTGGACTTCTTGACCATGAGAACTATGAAAAATAAATGTCTACTGGTTAAGCCTGCCAGTCTGTGGTGTTTTATATGGCAGCCTGAGCAGACTAATACATACCTGAAGAACTAAGAACAATGCCTGGTTCATAGTAAAACATCCAGTAAATATTAGCATATATTTATATATTTGTTTGTTTGTTTTGAAACTTTATTAAGAAATACTACAGGCAGGGGCGCCTGGGTGGCTCAGTGTGTTCAGCATCCAACTCTTGGCTTCATCTCAAGTCATGATCTCATGGTCATGAACTCCGAATTGGGCTTAGCGGGGAGTCTGTTTGAGGATTCTCTTTTTCCCTCTTCCTCTGCCCCTCCTCCTGCTTGCTCTCTCTCTCTCTCTTTCTCTCAAATACACAAATTAATTAAATACTTTTAAAAACATATTACAGGGCGCCTGGGTGGCTCAGTCGGTTAAGCGGCTGTCTTCAGCTCAGGTCATGATCCCCGAGTCCCAGGATCGAGTCCTGCATCAGACTTTCAGCTCCATAGGGAGTCTGCTTCTCCCTCTGACCTTCTACCCTCTCATGCTCTCTCTTATTTGCTCTCTCTCTCAAATAGATCAAATGTTTGAAAAAAAAAAACAACAACATATTGCAGTCATTTTTAAATGTTTAAAGATTTAAAGAATGATCTAACAGTAGACCCACCACCCAACATAAGGTATGAAATATTACCAATAAAGCTGAAGCCCCCATGAACCTTCCTTAACCACCTTCTTTCCTTCCCTCCCAGAGGTAATCATTCTTCTCAGTTTGGTATGTAAACCATTCCCGCGCACTCCTTTATACTCTTACTCTACCCATGTGTGTCTGTGAACAATGAGACTGAACCTTTAAGCCAGGACGGACAGGTGCCTCTTCCAGAAGTATTTAGACATAGACTCTAGCCTGGCATGAAGTGTTGTTGGGGGAAACCGTCTGTCCCCATTTGTCATCTTGCTGTGTGTGTCTTTTCACCTTCCTGAGCAAGGAATGTGCCAGTATCTCCAGGTGGACCAGCTGGTGGTGCAAGCCATTAATTAGGTCTCCCATCAGCAGGTCTGTGTTTGTCAGAGACTATGGAGCTGCAACCCCAGCCCACCTCTTTGCTGATGCCTCCCTTCCTCCCTTCCAGATGGAGATGCGGCTACAGGACCAGCAGCTGGCCAGACAGCTCATGCGCCTGCGCAGTGACATCAGCAAGCTGAAGATCGAGCAGACCTGTGACCTGCATAGGAGAATGCTCAATGACGCCACCTACGAGCTGGAGGAACGGGACGAGCTGTCTGATCTCTTCTGCGACTCTCCGTTGGCCTCCTCCTTCAGTCTCTCCACCCCACTCAAGCTCATTGGAGTCACCAAGATGAATATCAACTCCAGGAGGTTCTCTCTGTGCTGAGAAGCCCTAGAAGGGGTCCGAGGAGCCAGAACAGAGTGTTTGGGAGGCGGGGAGGGCATGGAGGTTGTATCACCTTGAGTGAGTCTCCCCAGGGGCAGGGCTTCCCTGTGGCTTCCCCGTGTGGGCCCTCAGACCCATGGCAGGTGCTCTGTCAGGGGGCCCCGACTGTGGAGCCCCACAACCCCTTGACTGTCCATGACCCAACGTGTTCTGCAGAAGGGCTGCTCCATCCAGGTGTTCAGTGAGACCTGGCTCCTAGCATGACTCATCCATCCTCCCCTCACTGACCCGCATTCCGTTTCCTCAGAATCACTGGTGCTATGATCTGAGATCCCAAAGGGGGGCCACCAAATGCTATGTTTCTTGCAGAAAACTTTCCCAAGGGCACTGAGCCCCCAGGGAGGAGGTGATTAGGTACCTCAGATGAGCCCATCTGCTGTTGCTGTCCTCTAAGTACTGGCTCAGATTCACCATAGACAGGTGACTCAGCAGCCCTGACAGGGACCCAGGAGGAAAGGAAAACCAGAAGGAGTGACAAAGTGAAGCTTGGGAACACAGGCCCCATAACCATCGCCAGCTTCTCTGCTGAGCGGCCGTCCAGGCTCCTGTCAGTCTTAGACCTTGGCACAACCACGGCTGTGTCAATTGTTTCTAGTGCATGCCAGGACACACAGGGGCCACAGGGGTGGAGCAAACACGGATGTCCTCTCTGCTGCCTTCCCTGGCCGCACACACCAATCCCAATCTCCAAAGCGCCCCTTTGCCGCCACCCTGCTCCTCCAGGGGAGTGCCCGAGTGAACTAGGTAAGTCTGTCAGTGGATTTCCCAGCACCAAATTCTCCTGGTGGCATCACCTTTGTCCCCTTTCTGCCCTCCCTAGAACGACTTGAGGAAGCTCAGGAGCTCACCCTGAGCCTCCTCTGACATTCTGTGCCTGATTTAAACCACTAACTTCAATTGAATCAGACTGTTACTAATCTGTTGCTAACGTGTTCAGAGCTGTTTGATTTTTGTCCACATGGTGATGCCAGTTGGGTAGGTCAAGTGCATTAGTTCAGGATTTGACTTGAAAGGTTCTCCCTGATGACAAGCATGAGGATGAGCAAGGCGAAGACCAAGGCCTCAACAGGGAGGAAAGTTAGCCTCATAGAATGCCACCTGGTGCAGGTTCTCCTGCCAGCGGGGGGTGGCTTTTGACGTCCCCTAGTTCAAGCCTCCTTGTGCATAAAGGAGTAAAGTGAAGCCAGGGAAAGAGGATGACTTCCCTCAGATTATGCGGCTCCGTAGTGGCTACAGACGGCCAACAGGTTAAATCATTATTGAGAATGTCAAGACAGATCATATATCAAGGAACTTGGTCCTAATGCTTTGCCAAACCCACCAACTGCCAAGCCCTCTACACTCCACCTCATCATGCATCCCCCAAGCGTACCTCTCATTTTGCAGTCCTGAATATTTGGGTCCAACTTAGAGCAATGCCTGGAAAGTGGACCCACAGAACACGTGTTACCAGTCACACTTCCATAGTTGAAGTACGGTGTCCTGATGTTCTTTCATGTTTCATCTTCCCGTAGAGTCTCTCTGGGCCCATGCACATCTCACACAAACACACACACACACACACACACACACTCTGACCCACGTTGGGAAGGTTGTTTTCTTTGGTGGGCTGGCAGTGGGAGGACATGAATGAGTGGTCCCTAGTTAGAAAAGAACTTGTTCTCTTTCTGGTAATGTCAAAGAGCCAGAAGCGTTATGCCTCCTTCACAGAAGGTAGAGCAACATAGCTAAGATGTGTTTTCTGCCTGCCTCTGAGCAGTGACTCAAGTGTGAGGCCCAAAGGACTGGTCCGCAGAGACTTCTTGGTGGAACGCCTGACCTTTTAGACCTGCTCCCCCTCAGGCAGGAAGGGAGGTGGATTTTCTCGACCCCAAGCTGTCTCTCCTCAGGGATAATGTACTAGCATTGCCCATTTCCACCGAGACATTCCTGCCGGGCTTCTCTGAGACGCGTCCTTGGGACGGCTGGGGAGCAGGCTGGCCCATACCCGCCACCCGCTCTGGGGAGGCACATAGGCACACGCACTCACACCCACACCCACGCAGGAAAGCCCATTGCATCTTCTGAAAATAATGCCAAACTGGGTTTTTTTCCCCCCTTTCTAGAAATCAGTCATTACAGTAATCGAAAAAATTGGCTTCAACGGAAGCTGATTTCGTTGATTTGGTCGGTCCAATTGAATTGGCATCAACTGGGTGATTTAGTTGTTCAGCTCGCCTAATGTCCCCTTCCTTTCTTTGTTCTCTGAGAGGAGACTGAGATCCTGGCACACTTTTGGGAATCGGTTGGATGTCTCAGCTCTTTTGCTTCGCTCAGCCAAAGAGAATTTGATTTGGGGATGAGGACGGAGGAGAAAGGGGAGGACCAGAGAGGAGAGTGGAGGACCGTCGACTGGGTGCATCCCCTTACTCACCCATCACCCCGTGTCCATTAGCTCCTTATTCTGCCAGGGAACACAAATAACTCGGCAGGTCGGTTCAGTGTTGTGGATTCCCTGCCTTATGGGGCTCAAGTGATGTCTGTGCGTCACCTGTAACCTCACCTGCATCGCCAGCATCCTGGGGCCACCTTCTGGTGTGCCACATGTACACAATGTTTGTAGTTTAATCATCTACCCATCTCTGCCATCCCCAAGGACCCTGGGTGTAAACCACAAGGTCCCCACTGACACCATTGTGCACAGCAGTGTGTGATGCCTTCATGGACTTGGCAGAGATCACAGAGGCCCGGAGAGCCTGGGGAGGCTTGAGAGGGCCTGCTCCAGCCCCGGGCCTCCTCCCTGTAGCAATACCAAGTGCTATTACATAATTGATGGACAATTTATAATCTTATTTTTTATGATTCTGTGTTTCTATATTGCTGTTAGAAGAAGTGAATAAAAATATTTCAAAAGGAGATACCACATAAGGGGGAGAAATTTGTTTTCTTTTACCTCGTTCCTATTACAGCACACAGGGAAAGAGAGAGAGAGAGGGAAGGGGGAGGGAGGGGGGAGGGGGGAGGGAGGGAGGGAGGGAGAGAGGGAGGAAGAGAGGCAGGGAGGATGAGTTTGAGATTGACTTTGGCCCTGCTTTGGGACATAATTTGGAGGTAAAGCCAACAGCTTGGCTATGGAGTGTGAAGGAAACCGAGGAATGGAGAACCACCTGCTGGCCGGCAGCTGGGTGGAGAGGGTACCATTTACTGAGACGAAGATGTCTTGAGGGGAACGTGATTGGGGCAGAGGGACAAGACCAGTAGTTGTGTCGCAAGTGTGGTACATTTAAATGTACATCCCAGTGGGGAGTGAGGGAGTGGTTGGCTATAGGGACCTGGATTTCAGGAAAAGGTCATTGTTGGAAACACAAATTTGGGAGTCTGGATTTGGGTGTTTGGATGATCTTAAAAGCACCATGCCTGTGTAAGTCCTCAAGGAAGAAAGAGAGGATGTAAGAGAAAGGCTCTAAGTACCACCTCCTGAGACTCCAGCATCTAGAGGTCTGGAGACCAAATGGAAGATCTCCAGACCTCTATGGGGGGGGGGGAGCAGAAGTGACCTTCTAGGGCTGGTGTGGCTGCTCCATTCAGGGGCACAGCCTGACGCTACACTAGCTGCCCAGCAGCCCCAGCTGAGGGTATCCCTCCAGGACCGATGACATAGGTCACTATGGTCACCACCATGGTGGCTTCCAGACCCCCCCTGCAGATCTTATCTAATTTATTTAGAAAGGGTTTTGAACTCTGTTGACAGCATTCCCTTTGGCTTCTTAGCAGGAACAGAAGGGTGTCCCCACTCCTAACTCTCCATGGCAAAGGTGGGAGTCTGTGACCCGGGCTGCTGGGGAGGAAGGCTTGGGGGAGGGGTGGGTTGGGCCTTACGGCGGACAGCTGACAGGGATCCTTTCTGCAGCCTATCACAACAGCGGGCCCTCTCTTCAGGGAATGGCTCCATCTCACTGCAAGGTTTCAGACCTGACTCTTTTCAAATACCCTGTTTACTGGCTCAAAGCCAACAGTGACAGAGAGAGCAAGGTAGTCTCCAGAGGAAGTTGCTTCAGGAAAGGAAAACTGCAAACGTTTGAGGGCTCTGGCAAGCAGGGTCCCCTTCCCCACCACCACAGGGGCCAAGTTCAGGGTGGATATTTCCCCAACCAGCAGGGGTGGCACCGGTAGTGGGTAGTGTGCTCCCTGTGCCAGCTTCCCTGCCTCTCGTGTTTCCTAAACCATTTCACCGAACAGAGAGCTGACCCCCATTGTTACCCTGCCTACCCCCCGTTGTTACCCTGCCTACCCACTTCTCCACATAGGGATGGCTGAAATGCTAAGAAAGGATGACTTGCTAGAGGGCATCTGGGGTCCCAAGGTCAACCTGAGTGAGGGAATGATGAGCCAGCATCCTCATCTCTCCCACCCCGGGGGCCTCGCCTCCCTGCTGCCGGCCCAGGCACCGCAGGGTTCCACCTGTTGCACAGTGAGCCTCACCTGGAAGGGGTTGCCATGGTTCAGGGGGCAGGGGCCGGGGGCCAAAAAAAAAAAACACCCTTCGCCCTGTCACATCTGTACCAGACAGGGCTGGGGCGGGAAAGCAGAGTGGCAGCCAGCATTCCAGGAGGGGAAGGATCTGACACGGGGAACTGGGGGCCACAGAATCATTGGAAGGTCTGGAAAGTGACGGCTAGGGAGTGATGCGCTGGACTTCAGCAGGCTCGGCAGATGCCCTCCACCAGGAAAGCACAGCCTCGTGCGGGGTCATGGGCTGGGCTGTGTTCTCTCAAAATTCAAATGTTGAAGTCCGAGGGCCCCGTAGCTCAGAGCATGACTATATTTGGAGATAGAGCCTCGAAAGTGGTCATTTAGGTAAAGTGAGGTCACGAGCCTGGGACTTGGTGTCCTTAGGAAAAGAGGACATGGGGACACAGACACACGCAGAGGCAAGACTGTGTGAGGACACGGGGAGAAGATGGCCGTCTGCAAGCCGAGGAGAGAGGACTCAAGAGAACCCGCCTCGGCCGACACCTCAGTCCCCAACTTGCTGCCTCCAGCACAGTGAGGCCGCACATGGCCGTCACTGAGGCCATAAGTCGGGGGGACTCGGTACGGCCCTTGCAGACAAAGTCACTGCTGTTCCTCTTTATCTCCCTCTTCCTCTAGCCCCGGCTCTAGCTGCTTGCACCTGGAAGTGATTCTGATCACTTCCGCTCACATTTCTTTGGCTGGAACAAGTCCCATGGCCCCATCAATCCTTGGGGGGAGGAGGAAGGAAAAGCTTACCACGTGCCAGGGCAGAGGAGAACTGGAATGTTCAGGACCAGGAGATGAATGACCATGCCCACCATCCTCCCCCACCTCACCCTGAGCCACCTGGGACCCCATGGGCCTGTGGCCCTGAGGACGCCTTGGCCGGCAGACTCGAAGGTGTGGGACAGACACCCGGGAGTGTGCAGGACGGAGTGTGCAGGACGGGGCCATAGGGAACGTGAAGAAAGGAAGTGAACCTCTATGAATATTTTTCATCTCTGTCTATCTTCAGTATGCTTTAAATGTGCATAATGCTTCGGTCCAGTAATGCATGCTGTGAAGCGTGAATCTTTTAGGCAGGGGCGGAGGGCGGGGGGTGGTTAGGCACAAAACTTCTTCCGGATGGAACATAGCATCAGACATGTGGGCCTTAGCCTGCAGACACTGGTCCTAGATCTGAGCCAGCTGCAGAGTGCTAGGCTGGGCCACACACGGCTCAGGGATCAGTGCTTTTCTCCTGAGAAAACACACAGGTATGTCCTTCTGTGGACACCAGCAGCTGCTCGCTGCACTTGAGTCCTTGGGTAAGAGATACAGCTTTCCTTCCCCTTAGTTCTGCGCTCTGCACCCCTGGGCCACACAGCAGAAAACAGAGGGTAGAGAGGAAGGATCTAGAGGAAGGGAGAGAGGAAAGAAGGACAAGGCCAAGAGAGAAGGCACAAGAAGAAGCAAAAGATGATTTTCTAAATTGTAGAGTTGACACCAAGTCCAAGAACATGGAATGACATCCCCTTCCGGGGCTGAGTCCCCCCCACCTTTTTAATAAAGTCCTGGGAAAGTCTTAGAACAGGGCCCAGAAATCATGGTTTCTGAGATGGAGTCCTGGGGGACAGGCGTGGATCCAAGGCCCAGAAGCCAGAGGCATTGCCAGGCACCCCACAGCCTGTTGGCGTCCACACCCTGGCTGGAGCAGAGTGGCTGATCTCAGTGCCTGCTCTTCCTGTCTGCCAGGCCTTTGACAGGCCACCTCCTGCACAGCTCCCCCAGGGCCCTGCTGAAAGGACCAGAGCTCAGCCCACAGAGGGAGGGGCACCTGGCACTCAGGAGAGCCTGGGGGCTGGCCACAGGGAGGGAGGAGGTCCCCCTGCTCCTGCAGGAGACAAAGGAACACAAAATGTCATCTGCTGACCCCCACCCGCACCCCAGCCTAAAGTTGGGTTGATTCTACTAATTCTAAGGAAAGACAAGACGGAACAAGCCATCATAAAAATGTCACAAGGCACCCCAGGAGGTGGAACTAGATTTTCTAAGAGCAAGTTTCGGTCAGAAGTTTCCAGCTACTTCTTTTTCTAGCAGAGGAGACAGCGAGTCTCCCTTAGAAAAACCTCCTGAGTGGTCCCTTTCGGGAAGTAGATGAAAGGCAAGTCAGCAAGCACTCCTCTTGGGGAGGGTGAGCCAGGACTCTTGGCACCGACAAAGACCATCCTCCCCAGCTCCCGCTGTGACTGCTGGAGAGGAGTGGACAAATTGTGTCAGGGTCTAGGAGCGTTCCAAAGAAAGGGGTCTTGATGCCTTTGCAGATTCTGTAGTACTGAAGCCTCTCTGAAGTTCCTCTAGATCCGAATGTCTGACTCCTCCAGGGGGAAGGCTGGATGTCCTCAATCACAGACGTGCAGAACTACCAGACCTTTGTGGACGGGAACGCTGGGAGCCCAGACCTTAGAGGAGAAGACAGTCTCCACTTCAAGGGGCAAAGGAGAACGCCAGGGGCAGCCTCAGAGAGGGATGAGTCTCAGGAAAGAACGGAGAGGAAAGACACAGACTTGTCATGATGAAATGGGGCTCAGAATTAAATCTTCCAAAATATAAAAGGGGCCTTATACCAACCCCAAGCGGCTGAGGTGATATGCATCCCATGCGGTCAGGTCAGAGGGCTCTGGTGATCAGAACATGGTCTTTTCCTAGTGCAAATAAAGAAGCAGGTCCAGGAGCTGAAGTGGCTGGCCAAGGTCACCACCCAGTTGGTACAGAGCTAGAAATGCATCCTGATCCTGGCTCTTCCCAACACCCTGTCTTCCCTGCAGCCTTTCCACCTCCTCTCACCTTGCTGGAACCTCACAGAGATCTGAGATCACAAACCTGTGCAGTTCTTCTGGAAACAAAAGATTTTTTCATTTTGGTCACAGAAACCCCAAAGTGCCCTCTGCTGGAGAAACCGAGGAATCCAGTCCCATGTGGATTTTTTTTTTCCCCCAGAGTTTCAGCAACAACCAGTCACTTACACCTTGATACTTGTTGATTTTCTCGGCGTGTGTGCTGTCATCACCGTTCATGTTTGCTAAAAAATTCAAAGCTCAGATGCTCTTTCCACCACTCAAAACCCAAAATCTCTAGTTAGAACACTCTGTCACCCTGTAGTCAATCTCCTAATATTTTTTTAATGTCTGGTTTGTGTCAAGCACGATGCCAATTCCAGGAAACAAACACTTGGGTTTCTTTCACTCTATCTAAAGTGAAACTTGGGACTCCTGGGTGGCTCAGTTGGTTAAGCGTCTGTCTTTGGTGGTCATGATCCCAGGGTCCTGGATCAAGTCCCGCATTGGGCTCCCTGTTCATGGGCGTCTGCTTCTCCCTCTGCATGCTTCTCCTCTCTGCTTGTGCTCTCGCTCCCTCTCTCTGACAAATAAAAAAAAAAAAATCATTAAAAATAGATAAAGTGAAACTCATGTTTTATCTCAGTTCCAGAATGCAGTCCTTTACAAAGAAAATAAGCTAGCCGCTAACCTGAAAACCATATGGGAAATTTTTAATTAATATGGTTTCATTTGGTGCTTCCCTTCTCACTTTTTCAAGCTACAGTTCCTAGTTATTGGGACCATTTTCCCAATTACAGGTGTGAAGGGAGAAAGCTTTCCATTTTTCTGTCACTTGTTCCCTCAAAATGCATAACTACTCCAGGTTGTCCCCCCTCACTGGCTTCACCCAGTTTCAAAGCTCTAGCAGTCTTCCTTGGCCTCCCGCTACAATCTGGCTTTCTCCCCCAGAGAGACAACTTTCAAAGACAGTGACTCAAGCAATTCATTTTGCCCCTTCCATCTTTCTTCCCATGAATTAGAAGCAAAATAATTAATTCACAAGTCCTTTCCCTCCCCTATTGTGTGTTTCCTCATGACTAATTGTGCTCTGTTGGATGTGTCTCAATTCATTTTGGTTTTATGGTCTTGCTTGCTTTATTTTTTTTTTTTTTAACCTTTAGGAGAAGATGCCTCTCAGATTTGCACCCCTTGCTCCAGATGGCCACCTTCCTCTCCAACAAACAGCATATTTTCACCTTAATTGGCCCTGGCAGCTGACCAAGATCTAAATTAGCGTCACAGCGAAGTCCACGTGACACATTACGAAAAAAGTTCTTTAAAACAAAGTGTGGGGGAGGGGCTTTCTGGAACTTACTCTTAACCCAAGTTCAAGAAATAATGCAATTTATATCTATTGTCTTTTTTCTCAAAACCTGAATGCAAAAATGATTGAAAGGAAGGTTTAAACAACCCAAACCATCCAAACGACCTCTATAACATCAGGCGTTGGGTGTGCGATCATTTCTTCCTAGACCAGCCCAAATTCCAAATGGATGTTGGTCACCAAATGTTAAATTGTTAAGTGTGAACTTCCTGATTTTAAGCAACAAAACTGTACAGTAACTCTTAACATCAGAATATTTCTGACCCACTCTCTAGACCAGTGATTAATGTATATTAAAATGTGTGTGTGTGATTTTATCTTTGCCCCTTTGTGCACTTGACCCTCTTTTCCTTTGCTTATTCTGACTCCACTGAAGCTTATTCTGACTCCAAGGCTGAAGTTTCCTCTTTATACTCCTAGTGCCTAACTCAGTGTCCAGAAGGGTCAGGGCCCTGAATAAATGAATAGGCTCAGAATGATTTTCTAAGTCTCACCTACCTCAAGTGTTTGCAGAACGTGGCTATCTGGATCCTGAGAAAGAACAGCATTGTCCGATGGTTACTACTGAGCTAGACAGAAGAAGACGGCTAGACAATCACTTCCCCTGGCCTGAGTCTCTGACCCCCTCTGCTGTTGCTCCTTCCAATTGTCCATGAATAAGGCAAATCAAGATGACTTCTAGGCACAGCCAACATCAAAGCATCCTTGGTATGAAGACATCACATCTGGCTCTCAGAAAAGATCAGGTTCAGGAAACATTAGATAGGGGAGCCTTGGTGGCTCGGTGAATTGGGTGTCTGGCCTCAGCTCAGATCATGATCTCAGGGTCCTGGGATCAAGCAAGGCCTGCTTAGTGGGAAGCCTGTTTCTCCCTCTCTTTCTGTGTGTGCCTGTGCTCTCTCTCTCCCAAATAAATAAAATCTTTTTTGAAAACAGAAAACATTATTTTAGCACACATTAGGGATAACTGATAAAAAGAAGTCTTGAGCATACTGTGTCCTAGAGGAGCCAGAAGTTGTGAGATGTAAACCAAATGAGCCTGTGCAAATTTGTCCTTCCCTAGACCTATCCATTTGAAAAATCCCCAAATAATTGGAAAATTAAGAAACATACTATTGAACAGTCCATGAGTCAAAGACAAAATCAGAAAACACATTAAGTTAAAAAAAAAAGAAACTATTTTAAGCCATGCAAAATGGATACATGATATATCAAAATTCGTGCTTTTCCAGTTAATACAATCATTAGAGGGGAATTTGCTTTAAACATTTTTATTGGAAAGAAATAAAATTCCTAAATACATTTTCTAATTGTCTACCTTAAGAACTTAGAAAAAAGAACAAATTAAATGTGTTACAAGCAGAAAGAAAACCTAAGTATTACATAAATCAATTAAATAGAGATGGAAAAACAATAGAGAAAATCAATGATACTATAAGTAAGTTAATTGAAAAAATCAATAAAATTAATAAACCTCTAGCTAAACTGATCAACTAAAGAGAAAGAGAGAGAATACACACAAATTATCATTATCAGGAGTGAAAGAGAACAGTACCATAGATTCCTATGGAAGTGATAATAAGGGGACATCATGAAAAATCTCTACCTAAATTTGACAACTTAGATGAATGGAAAAACTCCTTGACACAAAGATTATTGAAACTAACTAAAATAAAAACAGAAAATCTGAGTAACCCTGTAGCCACTACAGAAATTGAATTCTTTTTTTATTTTATTTTTTTATTCATTTATTTGACAGACAGAGATCACGATTAGGCAGAGAGGCAGGCAGACAGAGAGGAAGGGAAGCAGGCTCTTCGCTGAGCAGAAAGGCTGATGGACTCTGGGACTCTGGGACTCTGGGATCATGACCTGAGCCAAAGGCAGAGGCTTCAACCCACTGAGCCACCCAGGCGCCCCCAGAAATTGAATTCTTAATTGAAAGTCATTCCACAAAGAAAACTCCAGGCCTAATTGGACTCATCAGTGAATGCTATCCAATGTTTAGAAAGAAAAAGAAGATCATCCTATAGAAGCTCTGTCAGAAAATAAAGGAGAGCACACTTTCCGACCCGTTGTATGAAATCCTCATTATTCTGATATCAAAACCAGACAAAACACTACCAAAAAGAAAGAAAAGTACAGATTAGTATCTCTCATGAAAAAAAATTACTAACAAATTCAATATAGCAATACACAGAAAATGAGATTTATCCCAGCTATTTAAGGCTGGTTAAGATTCAAAAACCACAGTTCACCATAACAAGATAAATTTTGTTTTAAAAATTATCTTCATAGATGTAGGGAAAAAAATTGAAGAGTTTCTACTTTTGTGGATGTTAAAAACTTGTAGCAAATTAAGAATAGAAGACTTCTTCAAACAGATAAAGAATTATGAAAAGCCTAGGGATAACCTCATACTTAATAACAAAAGACTACTTTCATCCTTCCTTTGGGAAGAGGCAAAAAATGCTCACTCTCATGACTTCTCTTCATCAGGAAACTGAGAATTCTAGCCTATGTAACCAGGCAAGAAAAAGGAATATAAAGCAGAAAGCACGGAAAGTAAAAGGTAAAATTGTCTTTAGCACAGACTGTGTGGTCATGTATACAGAGAACCCTAACAACCTGCAAAATACTACAATAACTAATAAATGAAATTTACGGTGTTGCAACTTACAAAGTTAATGTACAAAAATCAATTGTATTTCTTTACATTAGCAACCAGAACTTGCTCCTTTTAAAATGAGTATTCCGGGCGCCTGGGTAGCTCAGTGGGTTAAGCCGCTGCCTTCGGCTCAGGTCATGATCTCAGGGTCCTGGGATCGAGTCCCGCATCGGGCTCTCTGCTCAGCAGGGAGCCTGCTTCCTCCTCTCTCTCTCTGCCTGCCTCTCTGCCTACTTGTAATCTCTCTCTGTCAAATAAATAAATAAATAAAATTTTAAAATAAATAAATAAATAAAATGAGTATTCCAAAACATGAATAATTAGGGAGAAATTTAACAAAACATGGCTAAGACTTGTAACTGAGACATATAAAACACTTGAGAGAAACCAAAGAGGCCCAAACTAAATGGAGACATATGCCATTTTAATGGATTAGAAAGCTCTATCTCCCTAACTAATCTGTAGATGTGATGCAACTCCAAACAAAATTCCACCAAGGCTTTCTAGTGGAAACCAACAAGCTGATTTTAAAATTTACATGGAAATACAAAGGACCCACAAATGCCAAAATAAACTTGGAAAGAAGGACAAAGTTAGAGGCCCTCGCTATCTGCTTTCAAGACACTGTGGAGTGACACTAAGACAGTGTAGTATCAGTGTAAGGATAGACACAGAAATCAATGGACGGAAGACAGAGTGCAGAAATAGAACCCCATGTATATGACTAATTGATATTCAGCAATTTGCCAAGGTGATTCAGTAGAGGAAATTATAACTTTTTCAATAAATCATACTGGAACACCTGGACACTTATATTATTCATATAGAAAGAAAATAAACGCTAGCCTTCACAACATACATAAAAATAAGATAGAAATAGCATTTTTACTCATAATCATAAAAAAAGTGGAAACAATCTAAAATGTCCCTTAGTAAATGAATGGATAAAAAAATTGTGGTGACCGCCTGTGAGGCTCAGCATCCGACTCTTGGTTTCAGCTCTGGTCCTGATCTCAGAGTCATGAGACCAAGCCCTGCGGTCAGGTTCCCAGTTGGGTGTGGACCCTGCTTGGGATTCTCCCTCTCCCTCTGCCCTACCCTACCCTCTGCTCAAGCATGCACACTTCTACTTGCAAAAAAAAAAAAAAAAAAAAGTGGGATACAATAGAATACCACTTAACAACCAAAGGAATCAACCAATGATATGGTAACATAGATGATCTGAGAAATATGCTGGGCAAAAGAAGTGAACCACAAAAGAGTACGTGCTGCATAATTCCATTTATAAAAGACAAATTCAGTTTACGGTGACAGAACGCAGATCAGTGGTTACCTGGGGCAAAGGCAGGGATTAACTTGGGTTGAGACACAGGGTACTTTGGGGGTAACAGGAATATCCAGTATGTTGGATGTGGTTGTGTGAACATATACATTTGTCCAACCTCGTCAAAATGGGGTATGGACACAGGATAAATTATTTTTCAGTACATTATAACTCAATAAAGTTCATTAAAAAAAAAAACCCTAAGCAGTCTGGGGGGAAAGGAGGTTTTAAAAACACTAATAAATAATATATGAAAAGGAAAACCACAACTTGATGCAGTCCTAGAGGCAGGGGCCAGAAGGAAGGAGGCGTAAGGCAGGTAAGAGTCTGTGAAATGCCTTTCCCCTCCGTGGCCCCAGGTGTCGCTGAGGCACAAGCAACCGGATCCTGTCTGCGATCACCTATAGGTTCTGCTGACCTTATTTCTGTAGCAGTTGCTGGCTGAGCCCACGCACAGTTACAGTCACCATCACGGGGAACCTTCCACAGCCACATTGGATCTGAGGGTCCACGGCCAGACATCTTCCCATACGCTTCTTTTCGGAGCCTCTTCACTACAGTGTCATCTCTGTTACTACAGCAAAGGAGACTGAGACTCAGAGAACTGAGTGACTTTCCCAAGATCACAGAGGAAACGACAGACCTCCGATTCAAGTCCAAGCACCAAGGAACTTTGTTTTCTGTATTCTCTGATGCCTTTTACCCTTGTGTCCCTGGGAAAAGTAACTCGGTTGTAATCAGTTGGACTCACCAGGAGCAATAACGTATCAATCACAGATGGTAACAGAACTGGGAAGTGTATCTGGGATACAACATTCCCCTTCTTGCTCCGGACATTCCACGTGTATTTCTGCAAGAAGGGACTGACTAGAATTCTGCTTGCTGCGCTCAACTAGGTTTTACTTAGCAGTTCAGTTCAACAAATATTCTGCGGGTGGGGCACCATTAGCAGTGGAGCATTCGGCGAGGAATAAGACATGGTCTTTGCCTTCTAGGAACTCCCTAGTTAGTACTAGACCCTCCTGACCAGCTTAGGCCTGTCTTCTCCCGTGGTCCTAATGCCAACTATTACTTCCTACTGAAATCCCATGAGCTCACTCCCAGTGACTCCCAGAATGGGGAAGATAAGGGTCCGTGTCTAGATTTTCTGTTTTCCAAGAAGGACCATGGTGTTCTCCAAGTCCAAATGGAGGCAGGATCTGACAAGTACAAGAGCAGTGGTGGCCACAAAGGAAAGAGTAATTTAAATCAGACAGAGTGCGCAGAATCCAGAACAGAGAGCTTCTCTGTACGGAGCTGTAAGCCCCGAGCCCCACACCCTCAAGCTACTTGAGAATTGCTGATGTTACATTTGGGGTTGTTTGTCAACGTAATTGCCAAATCTGATAGGTCAAGGAAACAGTCACCAGGTCTCCTTATGTTTTCCCCTACAAATCTTGTTTTTTAAGATTTTATTTATTTATTTATTTGTTTGTTTGTTTGTTTGAGAGAGAGTGTGTGTGTGTGTGTGTGTGTGAAAGCATGAGAGGGGAGAAGGTCAGAGGGAGAAGTGGACTTCCACAGAGCTGGGAGCCCAATGCGGGATTTGATCCTGGAACTCCAGGATCATGACCTGGGCCGAAGGCAGTTGCTTAACCAACTGAGGCACCCGGGCACCCATTCCCTACAAATTTTAAAACACTTCTTTTACTTATGATCACATATACCTCAAATCACAAACGTTTCTCTGGGCAAGGAGGTGGCATAGAGAGAGACACATTTGTGATAAGCACCATTTCTTCTATTTCTGCCCAGGCTTTAGAAGGAAGGGGAAGGGAAGCAGAGGTTGTTATTCCCGCTTTCCAGGATGAGATGTTCAGACACCAAGAGGAGTAACATGAGAACAGAATGGATACCCCCTGGTTTTGTGGGTCTCAACCCTTTTTAACATTTTGACATTTCTATAATGCTACATTATGCACATTTATTGGAAAAATTAAAGTGAAAAATTTATTACATCATGACATGTAAAATAGGGATGCCTGAGTGGCTTAGCTGGTTAAGCATCTGCCTTCAGCTCGGATCATGATCCTGGAATCAAGTACCGAGTTGGGAATCCTTGCTCAGTGGGAAGTCTGCTTCTCTCTCTGCCTGCTGCTCCTCCCTGCTTGTGAGCTCACTCTCACTCCGCACCCCCGACAAATGAATAAAAAACTAATAATGTCTTTTTTTAATTATTAATTTTTAATTATTTAGTTTAAAATTTCATTTTATTATTAATTTTTAATTTTAAAATTTTAAAAAATAATTAAAAATTAATAACTTTGGGTGCATTTTCTTTATGAGACACGTACGGAGCAGAAAGCATGACACAAACCTGATTTTTGGCTTCCTCAGACACACGTGGTTCCTACACAAATGGCTCCTTGCTGGTGATACACAAAATAACCTCTGTCTTCTCACCCATCAATTTCAGCATATACCAACCCATTGAATCTTTTCTCCAGCTGTCCACCCGGTCAACACTGGGGTGCCCCCTGGTGGCAGAGGTTTGGATAACTTTCAAACACCAAAAAATTTTTCAAAGTCACTCCGTATTTAATTATGTTCTTTCGTCTTGATGTAACGTCAGTGAAAGACATAATCTTTATCTTTTTAGCCACCTCAAGTATCCTTCACAGTTAAAACAGCGTCTAGCACACAGTAGGTGTCCTGTAAGTATTCGTTAAATGACTGAAATAGTGAGTAAGCCCGCCTGCCCACACCTGGCTGTCCAGTGAGCCTGCTCTGTCAGGCTCTTTCGTGTGTTTTTGCTGGTATCCATATGTGGTGTGTGGCTGAAGCCCCTCTCCCAACTTATCAATGGAAACTCAGCCCCAGCCTCTCCTCAAAGAAATGAGCTTCGCGTGCAGCTGCAGCCTGAATATATTTAACAGCAAGAATGATCATATAAATCATATGCAAATCAAATCAGCAAATATATTCTACTTCATATCTAAATAAACTGAATTCTATGGATACTGCAAACCACAATGGCTTATCAAGACATATAAGTTATTATGAAAATAAATCATGAAATCATTCTAGTAGTTTCCAAATCACATATTCATTTTTAGAACTTTTTACAGTAATTTTTTTTATAACTACCTGCCAGATGATACCCTTGCCTGAGCCACACTGAAAAGACTTAAAATTCATTATGACTTTTGTCATCAAAATGCATTTACACATAATTTATTTTAAGATTAATAACCTTTCCCTTATAATTGATATTTTCTTTTATTTTAAAATGACATATTTTTTCACAATTTCTTCATTTATTATGTCTTCTGCTTCCTTTCTTATTCTCTCCATTTAGAATGACAGGTTAGTGATTTTATCAGTCATCAAAATAAACTATCAGCTTTGATACTGGAAATATGTTTCTTATATAGCTAAATAAATTCTGAGGTTTGTTAGGATATTATTTACTTACACCAAATCACTGATTAAAAGAATTTTTTTCCACACCTATAACCACTCCTATTTCACAATTTTTATGCAAATGACTATTTGTACTTTTTTTTTTTTTTTTTTTTGAGAGGTGGGAGAGGGGCAGAGGGAGTCTAAAGCAGACTCCATGTCCAGTGTAGTACCAATGCGGGACTTGATCTCACAACCCTGAGATCATGACCTCAGCCAAAATCAAGAGTCAGATGCTTAAACTGACTGAGCCCCCAGGCACTCCAACTATTTGTCGTTTTAATGTGATTTGCAACCTGCTTTGCAAAGCTTGCAATTCAGGTTATCACTTAAGGTTATTGAATATTTCAATTATCCTCTCTGCTTGTTAGGAAATCTAAACATATTATCTGTAGATCCCCACATTGGAAAAGTTTTCTGCTCTGTAAGAACTATGTAAGTTTCCCATTTGGATCTAGAGCCCTCAACTATTTAAGCCAAAGAGGCCTTTCCTTCCATAAATTGTCTGATCACCAAGAAATACTCAAAAACATGGGGGCAGGCCACTTACACCTATTGGCCTTGTAGTAGGCATGGTGACAATTGGGCCAATGCTAGGTACCCATGCCTAGATCAACAAGTCCTGGGCCTGGCTATGCTCAGATTCATTCCTCACCCTTGCCCTGCTCTGCTGTAGCCTGCAAGCCCCCATCCATTAGCCCAATGGGAGACACTGGTGGGGACAGAAAGGTGGGAAGAGAAGAGAAGCTGCGGTATTTCTTTCCTGTCTGTCTTTTCTTTTCCTCCCTGTCTGCCCTGGCTCCATCTCCACCAGCATCTACATGCTGTCAGCAGTCCCAAGTCCTGTGGGGCTCAGGTCTGCCAGGGGACCCGTGCCCTGGCCCTGATGACCCTCATTGCTTCTTCTCTTTGTCTCTCAGCTTAGAGATGGAATGCCTTCCTGCTGTTCCTAGTCTTGCATTGTCCCTGTTTGGTTTTTGAGGCCCTCCCTCATCTAGATACCCAATTCTCTGCATTAAATCTCTTTTACTACACATAGGTTTTCCTGGTGAATCTAATGTGGTGTGATTTCAGAGTCAAATAATAACATCCACTTTAATGCCTCTCACGACTTGAGTCTGTCCCTTTATCATTTCTTTCCAACTCTGCTTTCAACAACATCCTGTCTGTGGTTGGAAAATGCCCATGAAGGGAGCATTGACACCATGGAAACCTGCAAACACTATATACCATGCCCACCCTGCCCACCCCCCACTCCATCAAGAGGTTGTTGACCATTTACCAGCACACCACTAGCAGAACTCTGGATGAGTAGGGTAATGGACACTTGGCCCTTTAACTAGAGACAGGACTTCCTTGTGGAGTTTGGTTTTTAGCTTTCCTCGCCTAGTCTTTAAAGAGAACTGCCCCGGAATGAAGACTGCTGTACCGCTCTAGGGAGCCATGCTAACCACTTTCTCCTGAACAGGGTCAGCATTACAGTGAGATGAGGCAGGAATTTGCCTCCAGCACAAAATTTTAGGAGGCATCCGAAAACCCAGTAACCAAGATGACTGGTATTCTAATGCAACATTCTCAAAATTCGCTCAAAATTAATGCTCCTGGGTGGCTTGGTGGGTTGGGCCGCTGCCTTCGGCTCCTGTCATGGTCTCAGGTCCTTGGATCGAGTCCCGCGTTGGGCTGTCTGCTCGGCGGGGAGCCTGCTTCCTCCTCTCTTTCTCTCTGCCTGCCTCTCTGCCTACTTGTGATCTCTCTCTCTGTCAAATAAATAAATAAAATCTAAAAAAAAAAAAAAATTAATCCCCCCAAACCCATGAAAAACAAAATGTCAAGTTTTCAAGTAAAAACAGGATTGGACAGGGGTGAGATTGGGCTGAGGTGAATAAGGTGAGTAATATAAGTCCAGGTAGAATCCTGTGTGGGTTAGATTTTGGTAGCTTGTTCATATGGGTTTTTTTTTTTTTTACATTAATTTGGATTTTTAAGAATTGTATTTAGCAACGATTTCTTGGCTATGACGGCAAAAACATAGTCAACAAATGAAATATAGATAAATTGGAGCTCATCAAAATTAAGAACTTCTGTGCATCCAAATACACTATCAATGAAATTAAAAATGCATGCAGAATGGGAGAAAATACTTGTGAATTACATACCTGATAAGGAATTAATATCCAAAATATATAAAAAGTTTCTAAAACTCAACAACAAACAATCCAATTACAAAACAAAACAAAACAAAAAAACGAGCAAAAGACTTGCATACACTTTTCTCCAAGGAAGCTATAAAAATGGCCAACTAAATGCATGAAAAGATACTCAGCATCACTAATCATTAGAGAAATGAGAATCAAACATACAATGAGATACCACCTCACACCCATTGATTGTGTTGACTATTACTAATAAAGAAATTTAAAAAAGAAAAAGTTTTGGAGGGGTGGAGAAATTGGAAATCATGCATTGTTAATGGGATGCAACATGGTAAAGCTGTGGGGAAAATAGTATGGAGGTTCCTCAAAAAATTAGAAATAGGGACACCTGGGTGACTCAGTTGGTTAAGATTTCAACACTTAATTTTGGCTCAGGTCATGATCTCAGGGTCGAGAGTCAAGACCCACAGTGGGCTCTGCGCTGAGCATGAAGCCTGCTTAAGATTCTCTCTTATTCTCCCTCTGCCCCTCATTCCCCCACTCACACTCTCTCAAAAAAAAAAAAAATTAAAAATAGAACTATTTGATTCTACTTCTGGGTCTATAGCCAAAAGAATTGAAAGTAGGGACTCAAACAGATATTTGTACACCCATGTTCATAGGATTCAGCATTATTCACAATAGCCAAAATGTGAAAGCAACCTAAGTATCCACTGATGGATATAGAGATACAAAAGAATAGTCTATATAATGCGTATTATTCAGCCTTAAATAGGAAGTACATTCTGACACAAGTTATGCCATGGATGAACCTTGAGGACATTATGCTAAGTTAAATAAGCCAGTCACAAAAAAGACAAATACTGTTTGATTTCACTCATGTAAGTTTTCTAGAACAGTCAAATTCATAAAGACATAAACTAGAATGGTGGTTTTTAGGGACTAGGGGGGAAGAGGAAGTGTTGGTGCTGGTGTTCATGGGGACAGGGTTTCAGTTTGGGAAGATGAAAATAGTCTACAGAAGGGTACTCATGAAGAGACTGTCTTTTTTCCACTGTATATTTTTTCCTGCTTTGTTGAAGATCAGTTGACCACAGAATTGCGGGTCCATACCTGTTCCAATGGGCTATGGGTTTGTTTTTGTGCCAGTACCATGTTGTCTTGGTGATCATAGCTTTGTTGTAAAGCTTGAAATCAGGCAATGTGATGCCCCCAGTTTTCTTTTTCTTTTTCAACATTTCCTTAGCAATTTGGGATCTCTTCTGGTTCCATACAAATTTTAGGATTGTTTGTTCCAGCTCTTTGAAAACTGCCAGTGGGATTTTGATCGGGATGGCATTGAAAGTATAGATTGCTCTAGGCAGTATAGACATTTTAACAGTGTTTTTTCTTCCAATCCATGAGCATGGAATGCTTTTCTAGCTATGCATAGAAGAATGAAACTTGACCATTCTCTCACACCATACACGAAGATAAACTCGAAATGGATAAAAGAGCTCAATGTGAGGCAGGAATCTATCAAAATCCTAGAGGAGAACACAGGCAGCAACCTCTTCGACATTGGCCACAGCAACTTCTTTCAAGACATGTCTCCAAAGGCAAAGGAAACAAAAGCAAAAATGAACTTCCGGGACTTCTTCAGGATCAAAAGCTTCTGCACAGCAAAGAAAACAGTCAAAAAAACAAAGAGGCAACCCACAGAATGGGAGAAAATATTTGTAAATGACACTATGACAAAAGGCTAATATCCAAGATCTATAAAGGACTCCTTGAACTAAACACACACAAAACAGATAATCACGTCAAAAAATAGGCAGAAGACTCTTCTCCAAAGAAGACATACTAATGGCTAACAGACACATGAAAAAATGTTCATCATCATTATCCATCAGGGAGATTCAAATCAAAACCACATTGAGATACCACTTTACATCAGTTAGAATGGCCAAAATCAACAAGACAGTAACAAGTGTTGGAGATGTTGTGGAGAAAGGGGAACCCTCTTACACTGTTGGTGGGAATGCAAGTTGGTGCAGCCATTTTGGAAAACAGTGTGGAGATTTCTTAAGAAATTAGAAATAGAGCTACCCTATGACCCTGCAATTGCACTACTGGATATTTACCCCAAAGATACACATGTAGTGAAAAGAAGGACCATCTGTACCCCAATGTTCAAAGCAGCAATGGTCACAGTCACCAAACTGTGGAAAGAGCCAAGATGCCCTTCAGCAAACAAATGGATAAAGAAGATATGGTCCATATATACAGCGGTGTATTATGCCTCCACCAGAAAGGATGAATAGCCAACTTTTGTATCAACGTGGATGGGACTGGAGGAGATTATGCTGAGTGAAATAAGTCAAGCAGAGAGAGTCAATTATCATATGGTTTCACTTAGTTGTGGAGCATAAGGAATAACACAGAGGACATTGGGAAATGGAGAGAAGTGAGTTGGGGGAAATCGAAGGGGGAGACAAACCATTAGAGACTCTGAACACTGAGAAACAAACTGAGGGTTTTGGAGGGGAGGGGAATGGGGATTGGGTGAGTCTGGTGGTGGGTATTAAGGAGGGCATGTATTGCATGGAGCACTGGGTGTGGTGCATAAACAATGAATCTTGGAATACTGAAAAAATAAAATAAAATAAAAAGAAGGGTGCTGGTGATGGCTGCACAACATTGTGAAATGTATTTAACGCCACCAAATCGTGCATTTAAAATTAGTTAAAACAGTAAATTTGTCATAATATCTATTTTACCACAATTTCTTAAATACTGCCTTAAAATATTATTCTTCTTGATTACTGTGGTCTTTTGGGCTCCTCCTCAAATTTTCCAGTTGTGGACAGTACCTTATTTGCCTCACTCTAGTCCCAGGCCTGCCCTGGAACACTTGTCAGGCAAATGTAAACAGTTTTCTGGTTGTCTTATTAGTAGGATGACGCTTCTCCCTGACATGAGCGTGGCCCGTGGTTGCTGGTAACCTTCCGCTCCCGAATCTGGCAACTGGGGGATAAGGACTTAGTTTGGTGTGGGGGTTCAGAGCGGAGTGTGACAGATGGTAGATTTGGAATGCTGAGGGATGGACCCGTTTCCGAGAAGTCTTTGAGGCAGGAGATAAGATGCCAAGGGGAGAGTGGGTTTATGGGAATTTGCTGCTACAGGTAGCCGCAGGAGGGACACCAGGGTGGTTCAGTGGTTAAGCATCTGCCTTTGGCTCAGGTCATGATCCCAGGCTCCTGGGATTGATTCCCACATCAGGCTCCCTGCTCAGTGGGGAACCTGCTTTTCCCTCTGCCTCTGTCTCCTGCTCTGCCTATGTGTGCACTCTCTCTCTCTCTTTCTCTCTCTGTCAAATAAATAAATAAAATCTTTTGGAGTGTGGCTTCCCTCTCTGTCAAATAAATTAACAAAATCTCTGGAGTGTGATCAGCGTAGGATCAGTGTCTCCCCACTCTTTCAACTTGTGACACACCAGGAAGACGAGAAAACACACACCACATGCTGGAACCTAGGAGGCAGTGTGGCGATTGAGACAGCATATGGGCTCCGAGGGTCCCCCAGGATCACCAAGTGTCCCCAAGGGCTCCCAAGGGCCAGGGGTATCTGCACATTTGTGTTGTATTCACAGCACCCCAGTTGAAAAGCCTTTTTTTATGTCTTAAAAAAAAAAAAAGGTGTGAGTGTGGTGGGTAAGAATCTAGTATTTTATTTTCTTGGATTTGCATTTTTCAAGCTCTGGAAAGATGGAATCAAGTTTACTGAGGGGGGGGTGTGGGAACTGGGCAGCTGGAGAGCCAGGGTGGTTATGACACTTGTCACAGTATCCTTTATAAGTTCTCATTCTATGTAAACAGGTCTCAGAAATTCCCAGCTGCTTATGGAAAAGCAGAACTATCCAAGTTGGTTATGTAATGGTCCCAAGACCTCAGAATGCCAACTCTTTCTGGCAGGGTTTACCTTGACCTGCCATTGACCACTGCCTTGTTTTTTATCTTATCTCACTTGAAACCCAGAATGGGCCCTCAGGCCAAGCCCGCAGAGCACTTTCCTCTGGAAAGAGTCCCATTCCCTTGAGAGCAGTGGGGTCAGGGGGCAACGTGCCAACTCAACTGGGAACCTTCCCTTGGGGGGTGGTTCCATCGTGCTCCTTGACTTTCCGTCATCTCCATGGACATTATTGGATTCAGTGATCGTGGACTGGACAGTTCACAGAACTGCTTGCCACGTTCCCCTTTATCCACTAGGAAAATTCCAGGGTCTCCCACCTCAAGTTTTACTGAGGGTTGACAGCACCTGGCGCTGTCATGGGGCAATGAGAAGGTGAGGACGGACAGCGCCTGGGCGTGCTCCCTCTAGTGCTATTTGCCTCTCCCCTCATCCTTCCCCCTTCAGGGGAGAGAACCCAAGGGTCTGAATCCTAAGGCCCTGCCCACCCTCACTCCTTCTGGGGCCTGGCCCTCCAGTCCTGCCCTACACCTCCCCCCACCGCAACCCCCGCCTCCCACACAGGAGCCCTGCCCACTTAGCACCATCCTGCAGTCAGACCCACGCAGGTGGGTTGAATTCTGGCTGGGCTCCTTCCCAGCTGTGCGTGACCCCAGGAGGGCTATTAACTTACCTGAGCCTGGGATTTCCCCCCTGTAAAATCCTTATAAAGTAACACCTGTAGGTATAATCTCCTGCAAGGGAGTCCACGTCCCACACTCATCTCTGGGTCCCTGCATGGCTCTGCTACTTGGTGCCTACATAGGACTTGTCTTTATAATTATTCAACTACATTTTTATTTTATGCACTTTTCTGTATGTATGTTGTATTGTGCAGTTTCCTCAAAAAAGTAATTAAAAAAAAGGCAAACCTGTAGAGGCCACTTTTAGGCCACAGCCTTGAGCGATAGAATGGAGAAAGGGCCCAGAGTCACCACCTGGCTGAATGCAGACAAAACATTATCCCAAGTGTTTGGTTCTATAGGTGATAAGAAGCAGTATCACCTGCCCTTGCATCAGAATTCCCAGGGTGCTCTTAAAGACACCCATTCCTCAGCCCCACTGTGAAGAAACTGCGAAGAAGGAAACTCAAGAAAATTCTCATCCATCAGGCACCTACTATGTCCCAAGTGCTTCCACCCATCAGCCTATTTCATTCTTCCCCCAGTCCCATGAAGTTGATGCCGTGATCTGCCTCATTCTGCAGGTGAGAAACTGAGGCTCAGAGAAGATAACATGGGCAGGAACAGTGGAGTCAGGATTTGGACCCATGACAGTGTGGCTCCCTGGGCCCTGCTCCCCCTTTTCCTACTCCCCTGGAAACCACACTTTTCCAGATTCACTAACTTAATATCTGGTAGAGCAGTGTTTCTCAAAAACATGGACATGCACTTGAATCACCTGGGAATGTGCTAATTCTGACTTGGCAGGTGTGAGGTGAGGCCCGAGAGTCTCCATTTCTAACAAGCTCTCAGCCCGTCATGTTCTGTACACCTTGCTGTGAGCAGCAACACAAAAAAAGAGGCAGAAGTGCACATTCCTGGGACCCAGGCAATCCTGTAGTTTCTGCTTAAGGGTTTCCAGCTAAGGTGCTATAGACTGAATGTCTCCCCCCAAAAATTCATCTGTTGAAAACCTAACCCACAATGTGACAGTGTGAGGAGTTGGGGCTGCTGGGAGGCAATTAGGTTATGAGGGTGGATCCACAAGAATGCGATTAGAGCTCTTATAAGGGGACCCCAGAGGGCTCCCTCACCCCATCTGCCATGTGAGAGCACAGCAAGATGACCATCGATGAACCAAGAGGAGGGCTCTCACCAGACACGGAACTTGCCTTGATCTTATCACCTTGATCTTGGACGTCCAGGCTCCAGAACTGTGAGAAATAAATGTCTGCCATTGAAACCAGCCATTCGATGGTATTCTGTCATAGCAACCCAATCAGACTAAGACATAACGGAAACTAGATGACCTCCCCCCCCCCCCCCAGCCTGAGGGTGCCCTCGCCACACTGCCTCCATTCTGCAGGCATCAATCCGACACAAAGCCCAGCCCTCTGCCTGCCTTACAAGAGGATTTGAGACCTTGGACACTTCCCTACAAATGTGAGAGGTGACAGGGGCAAGCTCATCTCGGGCCACATGCCAACTTCTCCCTCAGCTCTGCTATGTCCCAGAAGGTCATGCTTGAGACCCATGGTCCCCTGGGAAGTATGGTCAAGACCCTGCTCCAGAAGTTTCTCTCTCAGGGATCCCCTGCCCTAACTAGGTCTCTGGTGTCTTGGAGAATAAATGCTCTTTGGCACATTACCACTTCCTCAAGAAATTTGCAAAAATGAGGGCCCTTTGCAAATCCTTGTTCTTATTGTTGTTGTTTTAAAGATTTTATTTATTTATTTATTTATTAAAGACAGATGGAGATCACAAGTAGGCAGAGAGGCAGGCAGAGAGAGAGAGAGAGAGAAGCAGACTCCCTGCTGAGCAGAGAGCCCAATGTGGGGCTAGATCCCAGGACCCCAGGATCATGACCTGAGCTGAAGGCAAAGGCTTTAACCCACTGAGCCACCCAGGTGCCCCCTTACTGTTTTTAATGCAAATTCTCTCCCTACTTGGCCGGAAAAAGGGACCAAACACAGTATTTACTTGTCAAACCCAGGCTTTCTCTAACTAATTGTCCTGCCCCTAAGGATTCAGGTGGACTCTTCTTTGAAGCACCTTTTGGGGTGTGGCTTCCCAGCTCAGCCTAGCATCAGTGTCTTCCCACTCTTTCCACCCTGTAGCACACCAGGAAAACAGGAATACATACGCCACCTGCTGGAGCCCAGGAGGCAGTGCCGCGGCTGAGACAATGTGCTGGCCAGGAGGGTCCTGGAGTGTCCCCAGGGGTCCCAAGGGCCAAGGGTGTCCGTATCTCTGCACGTTTGTGTCGCATTCACAACGCCCTAGCTGAGAACAGAGATTCTCTCCTTCCTTTGAGGGCACATTCCATGGATGCCATCTGTCCTTGTAAGTGGCTACAGCTCACATTGTGAGGGCTTTAAGGTAATCCTCAGGTGTATCTGAGTTCCAAGCTCTGTCCTCAGAACACAAGCCTGCCCTGTGTCACCAAGAGAGTGCCTTGCCCGCTCTTGCACCCACCCCCTGCCCCAGTGTCATGGCTTCTGACAGGGAATAGTGAGTAAGCTCTCTGTCCCTCTCTCTCTACACCCACCCCAACCAGAATTGTTCATCACTCTGTCTCCTCCCCTGGCCCCTGACCTGACATCCTGGAGAATGTTCTCTGCACCTGCTCTGAGATGCCACACAGCAATGGGCAGGAGTGTCTGCCTCTGAATCATGACAGAGCCTGCTTCTAACACTGCCCCACACAGTACAGGGCCTGCCCAAGGCCAGGGGTGAATCTGTTCAGGGGCACATTTGCAGGCACAGTCATCCACAAAAACAGCAGCCTGGCTCAGGGTTTGCATTGTCTTCAAGCCAGAAGTGGGGTCCTGCTGGTGCCTGCTCCCTCCATCTGACCCTGGCAAGTTGAGTGCCATCCCTTGCACCTGCCCCCATCCCGTCGGAGTCAGTGCCCCCCATTCCAAAATGGTGGCTTGGCCTCATTTCCCAACCTCAACCAGCATAGCCTCCCCGTTCCCTCTTATGAACTTAGTTTCACAAGGAAGGAGAAGTCAGGGGCCTCTCTGCCCTCTAAGTTCTGGAGCTATGATTTTGCCGTCAGTCACTCCCGCAGTAACTGGCCCATCCAGCCCGATGTGCTTTCCAGGATGCATAGTCGACATGCCTCCAGATGCCTTTCTAGTCACAGCTTGCTTCTTTCTTCTGGAGGTGTAGGGCAGGAGCCCTGGCCGGGAATCCTTGCGACTCTCCATAGCGTCCCCAGGGAACGTGCACCAGCCAAGCCCCTGCGACACCCACCCCACAGAGCAATGCTTGGCTAATTGCCGTCTGTCCTGCACCTGCAGCCTGCCCCAGGTGCTCCCTTACTTGACAACAGATCCATAATCCAGAAACATGGGTCAACCACAGGTTCCAAGTGCCTACCTGGGGGCCTGGGCTGCCTCCCTGCTCAGGTGTCAGAAGCACAAGGCCCGCCAGCGTTCCCATGGGGGAGGAGAAACGTCCCTGGGCCAAGAGTCCAAGAGAGTGGATCTTACTTGACACCAAATCCAAGAGAGCCCTGGGCAGGAAAGAGTTTCTGCCCTTAGATCCGCTATAGGGCCTGGTCAGAGAAAAAATGAGAGAAGTCAAAGGACCTGTCAAGATGAAAGCCAAGCACACCTGCAGCCTTAGTCACACTGTGGTCTTCAAACATGGCCCCACCTCCATCCCAGGAGCTGCCAGCAGCTTCCCGGGCCCCCAAGGTGTTGACTCTGGCAATAAGGGAGGGTGCTATGAGTGCACAAGGTCTGAGGGTCAAGGCAAGGGCAGAGCGACTGATAAGCTAAGTGGGGTTTGGGAATGGTTCGAGGCAGAGGCATATGTGCCACCACTTTGCTTTTCCCCTGCTGAGAGCTGGAGCTATGAAGGACTGCCCAGCTCAGGCCTGAGACCCTGGGCAGAGGGTAGGACAAGGTAGCCAGCTGTGCCCCCAAACAAAAGCTATCTGAGTTTTCTTCCAAATGTACTAGTAAGGATCCCCTAAAGCCATGGTTCTTCACCTTCTTGGGTAGAAGGGGACCTTTGAGAAACTAATCAAAACCAACACCTTCTGCCTGAAAAAATGTTGCATCTGCTACGTGGCTGAGTTTGGTGTCCGGTCCCTCTGCGACCTGGTTGATCCACAGGCAGGATCAGAGGATGGGAAAGCTCTTGGAGGGTGGGGTGAGAAGTGGGTGGAGGTCACTGAGTGCCTGGAGAAGGGGGAGCAGAACTGGGAGAACTGTTAACTAAGGTTAAACCCTGAGGTGAGAGGAAAGATGGTGTTAAAGATCTGAGTGAATTTAAAGATCTGGTTGGCTTTATTCAACTGTTCTTCAAGTGGGCAGCATCCCTTCTAACAAACAGAAGGGTGCTCTGAGGAGTTCAAAATGGAAGCCTTGTGTAGGCAGAAAAGGAGGAAGATAAGCAAGTTAAGGAGCAAAAGGAAAGAAAAGATTGTTTTATGCAGGTTGCCTTCCTTTAGGGGGAAGGGCAGAGGGTCTTATCAAGCAGATGACCTCACGCGTGCTGGTCAGGAAATTCTGGACTGTTGGGTTTAAAATTCCACTCCTGGGAGAGGCTAAAACTGCAGTTAGGTAAGCTATGAAGTCTTTCTTCTTAACAATGGGAATCTCTCTCTCTCCGGGATGGCTGCTGGAATAAAGAAAGGATGCTATATCCTAATCTGGTTGGGTTAGGTGTTAGTGAAGCATCTTCAGCTGGTCCTGACTTGATCACCTGTCCAGGGAAGAATCCAGCAGGAGACCAAGAAGAACCCAATTCATGGAAGGCTTTGGGAATAACATGGAAGTACCTCCTCCCTTCCTTTTCTCTTTGGGTCTTAGTAAATAATTTAACACCATCACGTTGAATTCTTTGTGTGGCTTTCAGGTTGCCAGACAACTTTCAAACTTGGCCATTGTAAGGGGCAAACCATAAGGTTTTGCCACCCCACAAACCGTGCCTCCAGGAGGGATCCCTCTCCCCTCAGATGTAAGCAAGACCTTGCCTCTAACTATAATAGAAATCAACCAAAGGTGATGGGATGTCACTACCTTAATTAGGTTACATTATGTACTACTCCAGCTTGCTAGGGGACCTACTCTGGAGACTGTCATTGCTGGATGGATCATTTCATTCATGTTAGGAAAGCTTATAATGGCAAGACACTTCCAGAAGCCTCTACAAGCTGGGAGTAGTTTCTGGGAGCTGAGGGTGACCTTTGGCAATAGTGTGCAAAACCCAGGGAGGACCCTTGTTGATATAATCTCAAGGAAATCTGCCAGCGACCTAAATGAGCTTAGAAGCAGATTCTTTCCAGTGAGGCTTCCAGATGAGAACCCAGCCCTGGACAACACTTTGCAGCTTTGTGTGACCCAAAGCAGAGAACTGCTTAGCATCTGTTAGGATTTTTACCTGGACTCTTGATCCACAAAAACTGTGGGATAATAACTATGCATTATTTTAAGCCACTAGGTTTGTTATGAAGCAATACATAGCTAGCATGGCCATGGGCCAAGAAAGTAGCTTAATGGCTTCTTTTCCCTGGATGGTAGTTACTAGAAATGTCCATGCTGGTGGACAAAAGCAGAGAGGTTTCAGGACATGGATAAGTGGTCTTTCATTGTGTCTCATGTGTCCCTGTGTTGGCTTGGAGTTTAACATTTATCAAGTCTTGGACATTATGCTTTTATTCTATGAATCCATTCTATATCTAAACCTTATCCTTGAACACTGTCACTGTGAACCACCATCAAGACTTCAAGGGCCTGGATTTGCTTCATCTGCAAAAGAAGCCAAGATAGAGATAAGAGATGTGAGGTTAAAACTGATGGTTGCAAAAGCACAGCTGGCAAAACCTGTCCAGACTTCAGTGAAGTCTGAGTTGTCTCGATTGAGTAACCCTACTCATTTGGAGAGTTTTGGATTACTTGTGTCAACCTGAATTCTGGTTACCAAAGCTTTCTCTGATTTGGCTGGTTTCCACTTAACTTTTGATTCATGTCATTAATTGTTACATAATGCTAACATTTGTGTAATACTCAATGATATATTTTTTTCTTTTCTACTCAACTAGCATGTATCAGGTGCCAACTGTGATGCCAAGGACCATGAGCATTGACAGATGATGAAAGGTGGCCCAGGATGCTTATGTGACTTGCTCACTTACAGGGTCACAAGTGAACTGGCAGAGGCTGGAATCCAGCCTTCTGGATGCAGAATGTTTGGGTCCTAAGGTGATTTGCAGGAATATCCCCAAGGGGTACATGTAGGGATGGAAGATCCCATCTTTGGATGTCCTCAAGCTCTGTTGATCAAGATCAAATCTTCCATGACAAGTTCCTGAAAGCAAAGACCCTGTGACTGACTTGGTTTATACAAGAGCCAGCTGAGGAGAACTAGGTCTCTGTGCTCGGCATCAGGGGAGGGCAGGGTGATGATATTTCGGCCTTTGTATCCAGCCCCTGGCCAGAGCTCCTTAAACCCTTATAATTTCCTAAGTGATAAGAGGTATAGGAGCATCTTTTTGGTTATAATATTTAATTTTTGTCCTTTGCTCCTGAGACAGCTCTAGACTGATAAAGATGAAAGGCACAACTTTTGTTTTTCATAACACACCCCTTTCAGCACCATCTGTGTTTGTGCGCATGAGGTGACTTTTGGAAAACCGCTCAAGATAGGACTGGTGGCCAAGGGAATCAGTCTGTGTTCCGAGAATTGGAACCTTCAGCCCCACCCCAACTTCTAAGAAGGAGACAGGGGCTGGAGCTTGAATTAATCACCAATAGTCAATGATTTAATCGATCATGCCTGCATAATGAAGCTTCCATTAAAAGAACCCTACCTGGAGGGAGGTCAGAGAGCTTCCTGGTTGGTGAGCACATGGAGGTCCCAGAGAGTGGTGTGGCTGGAGGGGGGCATGGAAGCTCTGTGATCCTTCCCCATACTTCGCTCTGTGCATCTCTTCCATTTGGCTGTTCCTTGAGTTGTATCCAGTAATAGTATGTAAAACTCTTTCCTGAGTTTTGTGAGCTATTCTAGCAAATTATTAAATCCAAAGATGAGGTTGGGGGAAACCTTTGAGGTCTGGACTTGCACTTGACTTTGGAAGTGAGGGCAGGACTGTGGGAGTCTGCCCCAAGTCTGGGTAGTATTAGAATTGAATTAAATCATAGGATGCCCAGCTGGTGTCTACAGAGAACTGCAGAAGCGTTTGGTGTCAGAAGTGTTGAGAGTACTCTTTTCCTCTGCAGGGCCGCAGCGGGAGCGGCTGTGCTGCTAGTCTCTCTGAACTATCCAGCTCCATCCTTGTCGCCTCGCACTCGCCGCCAACATGACTGAGCAGATGACACTTCGTGGCACCCTCAAAGGCCACAACGGCTGGGTGACTCAGATCGCCATGACTCCCCAGTTCCCGGACATGATACTGTCTGCCTCTCGAGATAAGACCATCATCATGTGGAAGCTGACCAGGGATGAGACTAACTATGGCATCCCTCAGCGTGCTCTTCGGGGTCATTCCCACTTTGTCAGTGATGTGGTCATCTCCTCAGATGGCCAGTTTGCCCTCTCCAGCTCCTGGGATGGAACCCTTCGTCTCTGGGATCGCACAACGGGTACCACCACATGCAGATTTGTAGGACATACCAAGGATGTGCTGAGTGTGGCCTTCTCCTCTGACAATCTGGCTCCCGAGATAAAACTATCAAGCTGTGGAATACTCTGGGTATATGCAAATATACTGTCCAGGATGAAAGCCATTCGGAGTGGGTATCTTGTGTCCGATTCTCACCCAATAGCAGCAATCCCATTATTGTCTCCTGTGGCTGGGACAAGCTGGTCAAGGTATGGAACTTGGCAAACTGCAAGCTGAAAACCAATCACATCGGCCACATGGGCTACCTGAACACTGTAACTGTCTCTCCAGATGGATCCCTCTGCGCTTCTGGAGGGAAGGATGGCCAGGCCATGCTGTGGGATCTCAACGAAGGCAAACACCTCTATACACTCGATGATGGGGACATCATCAATGCTCTGTGCTTCAGTCCTAACCGATACTGGCTCTGTGCTGCCATGGGCCCCAGCATTAAGATCTGGGACTTGGAAGGCAAGATCATTGTAGATGAACTAAAGGAAGAAGTTATCAGTACGAGCAGTAAGGCAGAGCCACCTCAGTGTACCTCTCTGGCCTGGTCTGCTGATGGCCAGACTCTGTTTGCTGGCTACACAGACAACCTGGTGCATATGTGGCAGGTGACCATCGGCACCCGTTTGAAATATGGCAGAGCTTTAGGAATAAAACATTGGTTTTCTGACTTTAAAAAAAAAAAAAAAAGAAGAAGTGTTGAGAGTAGTAGAAACAAGATTTCCCCTTGTTGGAGATTGTTTCTTTGAGGCAGACATTCCTCCACCATCATGACCCTAGCCAGGCCCAGCTTGCTCTCCTAGAGCTCAGTCCCAGGGGATGTCCATACACGATGGTGGCATGGGACCCTGGAAGTTTGTTCGGGGTTGAGCCCCCAGGACTAATTCTCCCTTCCCTGCTCCTGAGGCTCCTGTCCTCCATCTGCTCAGGCTGCTCACCCTGCCTGGTCCCTAGCTCCTCTGTGTCCATCCCCAGCTCCTCCGTGACCTCCTAATACTGATCCACACTCGGGAGTGCTCTCTCTTCTCTTTCCTGCCTGAGAACAGTGCTGGCAAGGACAACGTCCTTTTTGGAGTTGCTCTCCTTAAGCTGTTCGTCAGGCTATGGCCTGAGCCCCGATCCCTTCTGGATGGCTCCTAGAGTGCCTTTGCACAGGTCCCAAATTCTGCAGTCAGATATGTAGGACTTCTCCAGGAAACTCTCTTTTTTTCCTGAATGTCCTCCTGCCTTTGTTACCTGATCCTGGCCCTTTATCACCAGCCTACTCACTGCCTGCCCCAGGCTGTCCCCTGTGCAGACACTCTAGCTAGACTGAGGGATGGGTATTCCTAAGACCACATATTCATACCTTCATGTGGACTTCCTCAATTGGTTGCAGCCCAGGCTCAGAGCCATGCCGGCTGCAATGAGACATGGGAGCAGGTTTCTCCACTTCTCTTAAAGGATCCTGGTATCTTGACTCTGGCAGCATTAAGTACAAGCCAGCCATTCCCAAGCAGTGGAGAGAGAGAGAGAGAATCAGCACATGGCCAAGGATGAAAGCGCTCAGGGAGGCAGTAACTGGATGGACTTGTTCCCAGAGGGCGGAGGGCTGTACAGATGAGAGATTGGCAACCTGTCTCTGAGGTGGGGTGGGAAGATGTATATCCAGACTGCCACATCTGGCTTGGAGGGACTGGCCTCCTGGGCTCGGAATGCATCCTTTTCATCCCGGCTGTAGCAGCTTCCTTGAGAGGCAAGCGTTTTGAAATGCCATTTTTGGATATTGCCTGAGAATTTTACTGGTTTCACTTGGGGGCTGGTGAATGTCCAGGCTTCAGAAGAATGAACCCTTTCTTACAGGCATCTGCTCTGTTGTAGGTACCGTGTTTTTGCAACACTATTTCATTTCTTTCGCACAGCAACCCTCTCAAACAAGTACGATTTTGCGCAGTTGTCGCTTAGCATGCTTGTTTTCCTGGCATCTAGTTCAGTAATGTGTAAATGTGTTTGGGGTGCAGTGAGAACACTCAACTATCGGAGAGCTCACAGCTAAGAGGAGGGAGACATGTGAACAATTACAACACCGTGTTCTTGGGAAGTTGGGCGCATGGTAGTCTGGGTCCTCTGAGCATCTGATCTTGAGATGCAATTAGAGGTGTAAGAGATGTCTTTGGCGAAGTGTCTGTGAGGAAAACAGGATCTCTTGCTTGGTGGTCTCAAGGAATGCCCAAGAGCTTTGCGAATCACTGGTTCAGGGGTGAAAATACTCTTTCCTTGAAAAAACAAGAACCAAGCACAGTTGTATTTCTCCGTCACTACTTCTCCAGTATAGCCTCAACCGTTATATTAATTTTTATAACTTTAACTGATGTGCCCTCGATTTCACAGAGAAAACTGGCCGGCTGCAGGGGGGAAAATGGGTGAGGGAGAATTGTTCATCTTACACAAGCATCTGAGCAGAATGACAAAGCTCACAACCCCACATAATGTACTTCTAGAGACACATGTGTCCCTTTTACAACTTAAAGTAGCAAAAATGAACTCAGTCATTAACAAGACCCCAGGATACCACCTCCCTATACCATAAAAATAAGAAACAACAGCATGTAAAGTTAAGATTATGTCAGTATCGATGTTTTGGTATTTTACAGTATTTAGACATTCTTTAGATACCCAATGATTATCACTAAACTAACTCAACAATATCAGTCCACCTTGGAAGTGATCTATCAACTACACAAAGTTAATTACAGTTGGAAGAAAAAGTTTTTCAGAATAATGACTAAATTTCGTCGAACACCAGTTTATATAGTTAATAATCCTATGAGTTAAGTTACATTAAGTGTTAGCTTATGTAATAAGTAAGCCTGTCAGGACACCTGGGTAACTCAGTTGGCTAAAGTTTGCCTTCAGCTCAGGTCCTGATTGGGATCAAACCCTGCCTGGAGCCCTGTGTGGGGCTCCCTGCTCAGTAGGGAGTCTGCTTCTCCTGCCTCTGCCCCTCCCCAACTTGTGCTCTCTCTTTGATAAATAAATAAAATAAAATCTAATAAATAAATAAATAAGCCTGTCTACATTTGGGAAGAAAAAGGTTTTCAGAATAATGACTGAATTTAGTCGAACACCGGTTTACATAGTTACTAATCCTAATGTTAAGTAACATTAAGTGTGAGCTTATTTAATAAGTAAGCCTGGGGCACCTGTGTTGTTCAGATGGTTAAGCATCTGCCTTCAACCCAGGTGATGATACCCAAGTCCTGGGAGTGAGTCCCATATTGGGCTCCTTGCTCAACAGGGAGTCTGCTTCTCCTGCTGCCTGCTGCTCCTTCTGCTTCTGCTCACTTGCTCGCTTGCACTCTCTCTGACAAATAAATAAATAAATCTTAAAAAAAGAGTAAGTAAGCCTGTCCACATTTGGGAAAGATAAGGCAAATAAAGTAAAATAAAATATATGCTTGTGTGACATACTGAAAAATAAGACAAGTAATAGACTATTTTTAAAAGATTTTATTTATTTTTTTAATTTATTTATTTGACACAGAGAAAGATCACAAGTAGGCAGAGAGGCAGGCAGAGACAGAGAGGGGGAAGCGGGCCTCTCGCTGAGCAGAGAGCCCGATGCGGGGCTCATTCCCAGGACCCTAAGATCATGACCCCGAGCCAAAGGCAGAGGCTTAACCCACTGAGATACTCAGGCACCCCTATTTTTTTAAATAAAAATGATCGAACTAGTCTCATTTGCTAAACATGAATTTCAACAGGGATTATTAACAAGTATGGATTCTTGTGAGGAAAACAGGATCTCATTTGCTAAACATGAATTTCAACAGGGATTATTAACAAGTATGTCCAAATATGGATTCTAAAATGCTTCCGAATTGGTATCAGATATTCAATTCCTTTATTTGCAACAACAACAGGCAGAGAGAGCTTGTCGTTTTTTTGTTTGCTCCCACAATTTCAGCTACGGATCAAAAATCGCAGAATCACACAGAAGTCCGAGTTACCCAGTACAATGTGTTAAAGAGCTGTTTGTCCCAACGGCCACAGAAGTCTTCATTGATTTGAGCTAAAAAGAGACAAACAGAAAAACTAAAAGAGACAAACGAATCAGATTATCTGTTGTCTCTTACTCACTAGAGAACAGACTCAAAAAACTCACAAAAAGAAAATTCCTCACTGCTGCTGCCTGGGTGCATTGCTTACAAGCCATGTGGGAACCAGAAATCAAAACAAAACACAAAATCAATACAGAGGAAAGAAGAAAACTAAAGAAACAAAGAATCAGCAAAGTTAAAGTGCTATTGCTGCTCGGATTTCTTCTTGAAATTTGGAGAAGAGTTGCCCAGGCTTCCTTCAGAAGAGAGGTACCCTCCCCTGGCAACACAGTTTACCTTGTTCTGTCACAGGGATCCCCTGGACATCTAGGAGGATGACCTCCAATACTACTAAAGGATTTTTTTGGGAAAAAGATTGAGTTATGACTCTCACACAAATATAAAATAAACAAAGCTTGTGTTTAACTGATTAGTGAATGAGGGAAACAGTAAGGTGTTACAGTTGACTCAAAGAAGAATTACACAAACACACAAACACACCCCCCTGTGCACACACAATGAAGAAGGCAAAAATGAATTTAATAGATGCACAACTCACTCCTTGGTGATGGGAATCAATTGTAACTTCACCAAATAAAATCCATTTGCCCTTCTACAGACAAGAATCATCTGCATGGCTTTCAGTTAACATACAGGGTGCTCAATAACACCACAATCATGAAAGGCACAGATATCCCAAAAGAGTGTGCCAACAATCTTTTTGTTCATTTCAAATTCTTTTGCAAATTGTCCTGACAGTAACAAGAGATTTATTGTGGACAAGCCAAGTTTCAGATGCCCTTTAGATGTCCAGTTGGAGATGTTAAAATTCCCCTAGATGGAACAAGTCTTTCTTTTGAAGTTAATGCTTTTGACCAACATCCCCCTGACCCCCACCTCCCCACAAGACTACATGCTCCTTCTCATAAATCATATGTTAACTTTTTAAAAAAAGCTATTATTTAGCATCTACCACAATTGACTATAACTGCCTTTTGACTTGTTCTTGGTTCTCCCCAGGAGACTCTCAGCCACTTAAAAGACAACCTATTTCTTTTTTAAGTGTAGGGCCCCCACGACCCAAGAGAAACCTTTGCCAGGGAAACAAGATATATAGGGTTGCAACCACATTGTTCTACGGTTCTGAGATCTACCTAAGTGTTTGATAAAGAACTTGATAATCCCATATTGACGTCATGGTCCTGTGTGTGGTATGGTGGAAGTCAGAGAAACAGGTTGGAGTTGACGAGGGAGCAGAAGGCCAGCAGAGGACAAACCATAAGCTGACAACCTGCAAACCCTGCCCGCACTCCTGGGTGGGACCTGTGTGACATTCCTCCGGGAAGTTCCCAACTGTCTTAAGGCCCCCAGTATCCTGCGAATCTTTAACATATGAGAATCCTTCTGAAACCCCCCTCTCCCTCACCTCCCCAACTCCCAAGTATATAATTAGTCACCCCTCACAACCCCGGTACAGCAGCTCTTGCTGACCACAGAACCCATCCCCTGTGCTTTAAAAAAAAACACCTTCTTGGTGTGCCTGGGTGGCTCATTCGATTAAGCATCTGCTTTTGGCACAGGTCGTGATCACAAGGCCCTGGGATTGAGCCTCACATAGGGCTCCCTGCTCAGTGGGGAGCCTGCTTCTCTCTCTCTCTCTGCTTGTGCTCTCCCCCTCTCTGTGCATATGTGTCAAACAAATAAATAACATCTTTAAAAATAAATAAATAAATAAATAAGACAACCTTCTTGCACGTCTCAATTTCTTCTTGGCTGTCAGTTCCAGACCGCACCCCACCAAACCTTGATGTAGGAAAGACGCTAGGGTTCAAAGCCAAGGATCAAGAAAGAATTCTTGAGATGTCTTTGGTGCAAAAAAATGATTTTATTAAGATAGGGGGACAGGGCCCATGGGCAGAAAGAGTTACTGTGGAGTCATGAGAGGTGGTGGTTATATACCTACGAGTTGGGAGGGATTTAGGGATCCCATAAGTCTCTAAGGAATTTTGGAAAACAAGGTCTTCAGGACCTTAAGGGGACTAAGCTGTTGTTGGGAAAAGGTTATTTATTACTGTCTAGTAAAACCGTAGTCATAGGATCCCTCAGATGTATATTGGTGGGGCATAGGCTTGGAGATGATTGCCAATGTGTATCTTGGGGGCAGTTAGGGATAAAGGAAATTTCCAGAGAATTTTTTTTTTAATTTATTTATCTGACAGACAGAGATCACAAGCAGGCAGAGAGGCAGGCGGGGGGAGGGGCGGCGGTGGGGGGTAGCAGGCTCCCTGCCGAGCAGAGAGCCGGGGGCTCGGGGCTCGATCCCAGGACTCTGGGATCATGACCCGAGCTGAAGGCAGAGGCTTTAACCCACTGAGCCACCCAGGCGCCCCCAGATAAATTTTTATATGCTAAAGTAGACTTATAGAGTCCTGGGGGAAGTGGGGGCTCAGGCTAGGATTACCTTTTGCCCTTAGCAAAGTGTTAACATCGAGGCAGCTGAGTCCCTGGAGGAATGTTACTCTGCCTGTTTCAAGGACTTGTCAGTGGGCTCTAGTTAGTAAGGAAATTTAATAATTTTCTCTTTTGGCTTTGTTTCTCACATCAACCTCACCTATATTCCAAAACCACATAATCCAAGATGTAATGAACTGGAACCACTCCAGTCATGAATGGATTAATTAACTAACTAAATTAACTAATTAGTTATTTGGGAACTCAGTGAAACATTGACTGAGAGGACTAAGGTCACAGAAGTAGGAATGGGCAATGCCAAGAAAAGATGCCTCAGGAAAGGGAGAACCCCATAGAGGTTGTGAAGCAAAAGAACAGGAAATGTTTGGGGAACCGCAAACTGGTCAGCATTACTTGAGCTGAAGGCCAGGGAGCAGGTGGGAAGAAATCAGGCTGGCTTGTAGACAGGAGAGGAAGCCTGCAGGGGCCCGTAGCCCTGCATGATGTTAGATTTTACACTGCAGGCAGTAAGCAGTTACCTGAAGAATTCTAGTCAAGAATTCTTACACTTACCAGTACAGAGCTTTGATTAGCAGGAGTGGAGTGACGGAGGTGATGAGAGAAAAGGAGGCAAGCTGAAGACAAAGCAGAAGCTAATGCCCCACAACCCACCCACCACCATCCCACCCCCACCCCATCCCCTGCACTCCCCCACCCCTTCATGGGATATATGTGACATCCCTCATGCACTTGTGGCTGCCCTTAAGTGAAGGGAAGGAAAAACAAATACTTAACTTGTAGAGATTACGATCCTGCAAGACCTAAGTCTCCCTCCCTTTACAAATGTCTTAGCAATGTACAAGAAAAAAGCATTTCTAACAATGATTTAGCTTTCAGAAGGAAATGTAGATACAGTTAAATGTCCTTATACCCTGCAGCCCATTGACAGATACTTGAAAGGGGCAGAGTGTAAGTTCCTCTAGGAAGCTCCCATCTATCTTCATGTCAATGCCTTGCTAGAGCGAAAACAACTTTAACTTGGTGATGGCTAATCCTCCAGTATCCTGTGAATCTTCCTTAACATATGAAAGTTCTTCCTTGAAACCCCCCATTTTCTTTACCTCCTCTAACCCCATAGTATATAATCAGCCATCCCTCAAGACCCCTGTGCAGCAGCTCTTTCTGCACACAAGTCCTGTCCCCATGCTTTAATAAATCACCATTTTGCACCAAAGACATCTCAATAATTCTTTCTTGGTCGTTGGGTCTGAACTCACCCCACCAAACTTCATCTATATTCCAAAATCCCATCAAAAGCATCTTGAGGAGTCTCATACCCTGCCTCCTTGCCAAAGTCACTCATTAGTTCTTATTAGTAGCTGTTTTCCATGATCTATACAATTTTTTACATAGCCTAACATGTGGTCTGCCAATAAAGACAATGTTACATCTTTATTTCTGAGTTCCTCAGTGTTAGCTAGAAACTCCAGTACAGTATGGAATAATAGTGGTAAGAATAGTCCTCCTTGTCTGTGTCCTGATTTTAGGGGGAAAACATCCAGTTTTAATATTAGCTGTAGCTTTCTTTTGAATTTTATTTATTTATTTGAGAGAGAGGGAAAGAGAGAACAGGAGCAGGAGTGATGAAGGTCTAGAACCTAGGCTGAGGTCCAGAGCTGATGACAAAGAAAGAATTCTTGAGACATCTTTGGTGCAAAATGGTGGTTTATCAAAGCATGGGCAGGAAGAGCTGCTGCCCCGGATTGTGAGGGATGGCAGGTTACGTACCTTGCGGTTGGGGGAAGGTGAGGGGAAGGGAGGTTTCAACGGAGCTTTCATATGCTAAAGAGGGCCTATAAGGTGCCGGGATACCAGAGGCCTTGATCAATGTTGTCTTTTGGCCAGCCATTAACATCAAGATAGTTGGGAGATTCCTGGTGGGATGTCACAATCCTGCTATCAAGCGTCTTTGTTAATGAGCTTTAGGTTCAGAAGAGATTTAACTATATTTACATTTCCTTCTACCTCAGCCTCCTTCAGTTTTGTTTATGGAGGGGAGGGTGACAGTAGGGTTTGAGGAACTGAGTTATTTGCCTCTGGAAATTGTGCTATTGATAAGGTAACTTCTTTGTTTGTAGATCTCTAGGACATTTGTAAACCAAGGGAGACTCCTGTCTTGTAGGATTGTGATTTCTGCAAGTTAGCTCTTTGTTTCTCGCTTATGGCAGTCAAGGGTGCCTGAAGAATGTCACACACATTACCTAGGGGAGCGGGTGGAGAGGGGGGGTGCAAGGTGGCAGCTTTTGATTTGTCCTCAGCCAGCCTCCTGCTCCCTCATCAGGAGCTGGAGCTGAGGGAGAGAAGCAGACTCCCCACTGAGTGTGGAGCCTGATGCAGGGCTTGATCCTAGGACCTGAGCAGAAAGCAGACACTTGACCAAGTGAGCCACCCAGGCACCCCAGCTTGTAGGATATACTCAGTTGCTCCTCACTACTTTCAGGTAGCAGATCTTTCTACCCATAAGGCTTTAATAGAATCAGCTTTTTATCATGAGTGGGTGTTGAATTCTGTTAAAAGGTGTTTTTGTTTGTTTGTTTGTTTTTTGTTTTTTCATTTTGCATGGATTGATATGATTATGTGATTTTTATTTTTAGGCTGTTAATAGTATGGATTACATTGACTTGAATATTGAAAAAACCTTGTCCTTTTGGGGCAAACACTTGTAATGGTATATGATTCTTTTTATATATTGCTTAATTCTATCTGCTAATATTTTGTTAGGGACCTTGGTGTCTACATTCATGAGAAATACTGGTCTGCAGTTTTCTTTCTTTGCACTTTCTTTCATGCCACCCTTCGATCCATGGATTATTTTTAAGTATGTTGTTTGGTTTCAAAATGTTCAGATATTTTCTTGCTATCTTTCCATTACAGATTTCTACTTTGCCTCCATTGTGATTGGAGAACACATTCTACATGATTTCAGTCCATTTGAATATGTTGAGGTTTGCTTTATGGCCCAGAGTTATGAGCCCACTATGAAGGTGCACACATGCGGAGGGTCTTTCTGATTTGGGAAACAAAGGCAGGAGAAAAATTATTAAATTTGCTTGCTACCCAGAGCCCACTGAGAAGTCCTCAAAACAGGCAGAGTGACATGCCTTTAGGGACTCAGCTGCCTCCATGTTAATACTTTGCTAAGGGCAAAAGGCATTCCTAGCTGATTCTCCCCTACTCCCCATCCAGGATCCTATAAGTCTACTTTAACATATAAAAATTCCTTTGGAAGCTACCTTTATCTCTAAGCCCTGCAAGATACATGTTGGCAATCATCCCTGAGCATATGGCCCACCAAAATACATCTGAAGGGTCTCATGACTAAGGTTTTATTGCATGGTAATAAATGACCTTTTCCCAACAATAGCTAGCCCCTCAAGGTCCTGGAAACCTTGCTTCCAAAATTCCTTAGGGGCTTATGTTATCCCTAATCCCCTCCCTACCTGAAAGTATATAATGGGCCACTCCTCATGACCCCAGCACAGCTCCTTCTGCCCACAGGTCCTGTTCCTATGCTTTAATAAAATCACTTTTTGCACCAAAGATGTCTCAAGAATTCTTTCTGGGCCATCAGCTTTATTCACTCATAAAGCAAAGTTAAATCACAATTATAAAGCAGGTTCAGGATTCCAAGCTCAATGACAATACCCTATATGATTACACTTGGCTTCTTACACAGCACACAGAGCAAGACAGAAGACAAGCCACACAACACACAAGGTAGCAGAAGAGGGTAGGAAGTTAATGAACTAAAAGCAATGTCACTTTATGAGTGAATAAAGGTGACATTGTGGAAAAGATGTAGGAAAGACAATGTTAGGGTTTGAAGCTGATGGCCAAGAAAGAATTCCTGAGACATCTTTGATGCCAAAAGGTGACTTTATTAAAGCACAGGGTCAGGACCAGTGAGCAGAAAGAGTTGCAGTGAGGTCATGAGGAGTGGCCCATTATATACTTTTTTTTAAAAATTTTATTTATTTATTTGACAGACAGGGATCATAAGTAGGCAGAGAGGCAGGTGGGGGGAGGGAGGGGAAGCAGACTCCCTGCTGAGCAGAGAGCCTCATGTGGGGCTCGATCCCAGGACCCTGAGATCATGACCTGAGCCGAAGGCAGAGGCTTTAACCCACTGAGCCACCTAGGCACCCCCCCCCATTATATACTTTTTAAAAAATATTTTATTTATTTATTTGAGAGAGAAAGAACATAAGTGGAGGGAGGGGCAGAGGGAGAGAGAGAAGCAGACTACTCACTGGGCATGGAGCCCAATGCGGGGCTCAATCCCAGGACTCTGAGATCATGACCTGAGCTGAAGTCAGAAGTTAACTGACTGAGTCACCCAGGTGACCCTATACTTTCAAGTAGGGAGGGTGCTAGGGATAGCAGAAGTCTCTAAGGAATTTTAGGAGCACAGTTTTCAGGACCTTGAAGGGGCTAACCGTTGTTGGGAAAAGGTTATTTATTACTGTCTAGTAATACCTGAGCCATGAGACCCTAGAGATGTATATCAGTGGGTCATATGTTTGGGGGATGGTTGCCAACAGGTATCTGGGGGGTAGAGATAAAGGAAATTTCCAAAAGAATTTCTATATTTAAAATAGACTTACAGGATCCTGGGGGTTGGGCTTAAGATTGCCTTTTGCCCTTAGCATAGTATCAATATCAATTGTGTCCCTAGAGGAATGTCACTCTGCCTGTTTCAAGGACTTGTCAGTGGGTTGTAAGTAGTAAGGAAATTTAATACTTTTTCTTCTGCCTTTGTTTTCCACATCATTTGATAAATCAAATTCACTCTTTTCCTACAACCATAAAATCTATAAGTTCAGAATTTTTTTTATACCATTATCTGAACTTCTCTAATAAGTTTACCTTTAGAGCTTTAACAGGAGAAAAACAAACTTTTTCACAGAAAACCATGTGACACATATTTAAAGGAAAAAGAAAATAGAACATTCTTTGTTTCAATGATTGGAAGAATACTGACTTGCTTTTTTAAAATTTCCTGTTTTGACATCACATTAATTTTAACAAATTTCAAAGCCAAGCATATGACTTCACCTTCTTCAAATCTAGGCCCATTTGTGATTTCCTTCTTTCATTATGATCTGTAATATTGTAAAATACTATCCCAGTTCTAAACAATGGAAATCAAGTTTGGCTTATTTTAGCTGAAAAGAACTTAACAGAAGAATTCCCCCACCCCCACACAAACACAGTCCCCAGATGGCTTCATTGGTGAATTATTATAATATTTAAGGGGAAAAAAAAGAGCAAAAACATTATATAAACTGTTTCAGAGAATAGGGGAATATCAAAAAGCCCTCAATTCCTCTTATGAGGCCGACATAATTTTGACAACAAAACCTAATGAAGACATACAAAGAAGGAAAATTACAGACTAATGTCTCTCATCAACATAGATGCAAATATCCTAAACAAAATATTAACAAATCAAATCCAGCAATGTAGAAAAAACTAATGTCTCTAGGAATGCAAATTGATTTAACTTCCAAAAATTAATCTACAGAATCTGCCACATCAACAGAATAAAGGAGAAAAATCATGTGATTATTTTAATAGATGCAGAAAAAGCACTTGATAAAATTCGTAGCAAGAACACTTACAGCAAACCAGAAATGAAAGGGATTTTCTCTAATCTAAGAAAGGGTATCTATAAAAAGCCTACAGCAAATATACTGAATGGTGATATCTTGAAAACCTTCCCGCTGAGATGGGAACATGCAAATGTGCTTATGGGTATCACTTCCATTCAACCTTCCATTGACCTCATGCTCAAAGTACTAAAATGCAAGATTAAAAAAATGCATAGAGATTAGAAAGGAAGAAACAAAATCGTCAAGATTCCCAGGTGATGTGATTTTTTTAAAATACAAAATCCAGAAGAATCTATAAACTCTAAAAATTAATAAGAAATTTAGACAGGAGGCACCTGGATGGCTCAGTGGGTTAAAGCCTCTGCCTTCGGCTCAGGTCATGATCCCAGGGTCCTGGGATGGAGCCCGGAGTTGGGCTCTCTGCTCAGCTGGGAGCCTGTTTCCTCCTCTCTCTCTGCCTGCTTCTCTGCCTACTTGTGATCTCTGTCAAATAAATAAATAAAATCTTTTTTAAAAAAATTTAGACAGGCCAAAAGGTACAAAATAAGAAAAAAATATATTTTAGAGACACTATGTAAAGAGCATTGAAAAAAATGAAATACCTAGGAATAAATCTAACAAGATATGTATAAGACTTCTCTGTGTGCAAGAAAAGCAGAGATTGAGTAAAACTGTAGAAAAGGCAAAGAAGTTGAGAGATGGGCCCTGTTCATGGACTTAAAGACTCAATTGTAAAGATGTCAGCTCTCCCTGAAATGAATCTATAGATGCAATGTAGTTAGTTCTAATAAAAATCCCGGCAGAGATTTTGAGGAAACTAACCAGATGTTTTTTAAAAATCTGTATAAATTCAAAGGACCAAGAATAGTCAAGGCACTTTCAATTTATTTATTTATCATTATTATTATTATTTTCTTTAGTAATCTCTACATCCAAAGTGGGACTCAAACTCACAACCTTGAGATCAAGAGTCACATGCTCTTTGGACTGAGCCAGTCAGGCACCCCTGGCCAAAGCACTTTTGAAGAAGAAACATAAGGTGAGAGAGGCTTTGTCTATCAGATATTCTTTCTCATGAATTTTTATAAAGTTCAATAATTCAGATAGTGTGGCATTAGTGTAAGAATAGACAAACAGGCTAATGAAACAAAATGCAGAGTCCAGGAACAGATCCATACATGGACAGCCACGTGATTGATGGGCATAATGACACTATTGCATAGTGGGGAAAGAGAGGTCTTTCTGGAACGTGGTGTTGGATCAAGTGGATATCCGCACAGAACCTCTCATTGTACACACATTAATTCCAGATAGACTGTAAGTCTAAATATGAAGGGTGAAACCCTAAAGCTTTTAATAGATAACAGAGATTATCTTCATGACCCTAAGGTAGGTAAAGAATTTCTCAAAGAGGACATGAGAGCCCTATCCACATAAGGCATGTTTGAGGAACAAGAATTCATCAAATTAAGAACCTCAAGAGGTTTCATCAAGAGTAAAAGTCAACTCACAGAGTAGGAGAAGACATTTTTAAAACACATGTCCAACAAAAGTCTTACATTCAGAATATCTAAATAGCTTCTGACAATTACAAGAAAGACAAAGACAAGTCAATAAGAAAAAAAGTGGGCAAATCCCTTGAACAGACATTTCACAAAAGAGGATCTCCCAAAAGGCCAAGACACATATGAAAAGGTATGTGACTGCATCAGGGATATAAAAGTTGAAATCACAGTGCAACAGCAGTACATAACCACTGGAATGGCTAAAATGTAAAGAGAAGAAAATACCAAATACTGACAAAAATATGGAGCGCTTGCAATTCTCCAACTCTGCTGACAGGAATGTGAGTTCACACAAACACTGTTGGTGTAGAGAACACTGACACCTCCCACCCCTAACATCTAAATTGGTTTTTCATATGCACTCCTGATGTCCCAGCAATTTCACACACAGACATAGAATCATATAAATGCATTCATGTGTATTAAAAAAACACATATAAAAATATTCATCGCATTATTCATAAGGGTCCCAAATTGGAAAGACCTCAAATGTCCATCTAAAGGCAAACAGATTGTGGTATATTCTTATAATAATTTTAAGAAGAACGGTATGTTGGGTGAAAGCAGCTGGACACAAATTTGAACATATTGCATGATTTCATTTATGTGAGGCTGAAAAGCAGACGAAACTAACCTATGATAAATCTTAGAACAGGGATTTACCCTTGTGGGTGGGGACAGAAAGGAATCTTCTGGGGCACTGGAAATATTCTATATCTTGATTTGGGTGATGGTTCCATAGGATATGTGTGTGTGTGAAAATGTACTAAGCTCTAAGAAACTTAGCAAGAGTTCTTTAAAAATAAAAGATGTAAAAGCTCTGTAAAGACAACATCAAGGGAATGAGAAAACAAGCCACAAGCTAGGAAAAAATATTTTCGAGGCATCTGGTGGCTCTGACTCTTGATTTCAGCTCAGGTCATGATCTCAGAGCCGTGAGCCTTAGCCCCATGTGGGACTCTTCAATGAACATGGAATCTGTTTGACATTCTCTCTCTCCCTGTGCCCTCTCCACTCCACTCACACATGGGCTCTCTATATAAAAAGAAAAGAAAAGATTTGTAAAAGATGTATCTGGAAGAAGATTGTTATCTAAAATACATAAAGGACACTTAAAACTCATGAAGAAAATGAAAAATTCCATTTAAAAATGGGCAAAGATCTAAACAGTCATCTTACTAAAGATCTACAGATGGTAAATAAGCATATGCAAAAGATGTTTAACATCATATGTCATTGAGGAATTGAAAAACAAAATGACAGTACCACTACACACCTATTAGAATGGCCAAATTTCTAAACAGTAGCACGCTGCCAAGGGTGTGGAGCGACAGTACCCTCATTCATTGCTGGTGGGAACTCAGAGTAGTACAGCCATTTAGGAAGACAGTCTGGCAGTGTCTTACAAAACTAAACATATTCTTACCATGTGATCCAGCAATCTCATGCCTTGGTATTTACCCAAAGGCATTGAAAACTTAACATCCACACAAAACCTCCTCAAGGATGTTTATAGCATCATATTCATAATTTCCAAAGCTTAGAAGCAACCAAGATGTCCTTCTGTAGGTGATTGGATAAACTGTGGTATATCTAGACAATGGAATATTATTTACCACAAAAAACAAAGGAGCTATCAAGCTGTGAAAAGACATGGAAGAAATGTAAGTGCGTATTCCTGAGTGAAATAAGCCAGTCTGCAAAGGCTACACACTATATGATTCTAACTCTATGATGTTTCAGGAAAGCCCAAACTATGGAGACAACAGAAAACCAGTGGTATCTGGGCTCCCTAAGGGATTAAAAAAAAAAAAAAATCACTGTTTGTTAGGAGGGTGGGACAATTCAGTGGAACACAGGGTTTTTAGGACAGTGAAGCTATCCTGTATGGTACCATGATGCTGTATGCTTGTCATTATATATCTGTACAAACCCATAGAATGTACAATGCCAGGAGTGAACCTGAATGTAAACTATGGATTTTGGGTCTTTGTGATGTGTCAGTGTAATAGGTTCATTGATTGTCCCAAATGTCCCACTCTGGGAGTGGGCAGAGTTGATAGTAGGAGGTCCTGCACGTTGGGGACCAGGGGAACTCTACTTTCCACTCCACTTTGTTGTGAATCTGTTAGTGCTCTAAGCAATAAATTCTATTAAAGTGATTAAAACAATGTTATTAAGCTCTGTGAAAAAAATTAGGCAAGCTCCTTGGCCTGTAGAATTTGTGCATTCTTGTGCATATATATCTCAGTAGAAATTAGACAAAGAAATAAGCACCATAATGAGAACTTACCAGTCATTGGCCAGAAAAATTGAAATTGAAGACCCTTGGGGCACCTGAGTGGCTTAGTCATTAATCATCTGCCTTCAGCTTAGATCATGGTCCTAGGGTCCTGAGATCAAGCCCCATGTCAGGCTCCTTGCTAAGTCGGAAGCCTGCTTCTCCCTCTCCCACTCCCCCTGCTTGTGTTCTCTTTCTCGCTATTTCTTTCTCTATCAAATAAATAAATAAGTATCTTAAAATAAAAAAGGAAAGAAAGAAAGAACTTGAAGACCCTGCCAACACTTAATGTTAGCAAGGATGTGCAGAACCCTGTAACTGTTCTGGGCACTGTTAGGTAGGGTATACCAAAGGTGAGCTTACATTAGGACCTAGCATATGCTACAGACCCTAGGCCTACACTCAATAGAAATTCAAACTTAACATTCACCAACAGATACATAAAAGAAAGTTCATGGCACCCCTATTCATAGTAGCTCCAAACTGGAGATAACCCAAATGTCCATGAGAATTAAAATAGATTTTGGGGGCAGGGGAAGTAGATTAAACCACCAGTAGTTTTTTTGTTTTGTTTTGTTTTGTTTTGTTTTTAAGAATTTTATTTATTTATTTGACAGAGAGAAATCACAAGTAGGCAGAGAGGCAGGCAGAGAGAGAGGAAGGGAAGCAGGCCCCTGCTGAGCAGAGAGCCCGATGCGGGACTCGATCCCAGGACCCTGAGATCATGACCCGAGCTGAAGGCAGTGGCTCAACCCACTGAGCCACCCAGGCGCCCCGAACCACCAGTAGTTTTAATGGTCTGGTTTTCTCTCTCCTCTTTCCTCACTGTTGTTATTGTTATTGCTATAACAATAAAGGATTCCTGAGAGCTTGTCCTCTCCTCTCCCTTGGGCGCCCCCTTGTCAGGACTCATCCAATCAACCCCTGTCCCTGGATTTTTGAAGGAAAAAAAACAAGGGCAAAGCACCGCAGTGGGTGGGGCTCTAGCGCCAGGCAGCCTGAGGGGTGGTGCCTGGCCAGGGCAGGCCCGCCAGGAAATGTCTCCTAGGAGAGTCCTTCCTCCCACCCCCAAACCCACTCTTGGGCTTGCAGCATAAGGATAATTCCTGTTGGGCTCAGAAAGGAGTAATGGACGACCCACTCCACTAGAACTCAAGGACCACACCCGAACAGGGTCCAGGTCGGGGGTGGTGCTGCAAATCACTATATTCCTCAAAAGTCTGTTATCTTTGGGGAAAATTTTTTTTTTTTTTTTAATGCTGATTTTGTCATACGCTGCAATACTATGCAGCAGTGAAACAAACTTTGTCTTACACAATGGCATGGAGAGTTCTCCTGTGTACCGTGTTGAACAAAAGAAGCCAGGCACCAAAAAAAAGACTCTCTGGTTTTATTTATGTTATTGTAAAGGAACAACCTTATCTATAAGAACTAACTTATCTATAAGTGTTAGAATCAAGGGTGCTGTTACCTTTGCGACAAGATTGGTAGTGACAACAAAGGGGCTTGAGAGGGGTTCTGAGAACTCACATATTTTATATCCTGATTCTAGGTAGTAGTTGCTTAGATTTACGTATCTCTAAAAATGCATTCATCGGTACACGTAAGATTTGTATACCACATTACGTTACACTCCGGTAAGAAATGTTTAAGGATTTTGGGATCTAGTAAGATTACACATGCACTTACCCTCACTAGAGTCGATGGCAACATGTGGCACACGAAAGTGAATAAAATAAAGGGAAGCAAGATTGTAAATATGCATACATATTTTAAGTAGAAAGGGGGAAAATAACCAAATAATATTTTAAAATTTCTGTGGGAATAGGAGAGGTAGAAGCGATAGATTTTTTAAAATATATTTTGTTTATTTATCTGACATGAGAGCGAGCACAAGTAAGGGGAAAAGCAGGCAGAGGGAGAAACAGGCTTCCCACTGAGCAGGGAGCCCAATGCAGAACTCGATCCCAGGACCTGGGGATCATGACCTGAGCTGAAGGTAGATGCTGGATCAACTGAGCCACCCAGGCATTCCGGGATAGACTTTTTAATTTTTATGTTGTTGTTATGTTATGTTATGTTATGTTATGTTATGTTATGTTATGTTATTTCTTGGGGGATAGATGTTTTTTTAAATTATGAAGTCATTCTGGGTTTCCTGATACTTGCTGTGAAAAATGATAGCAAAACAGAAACATTTACTAAAGTGACTATTAAAACATAAAATAAAGAGCATTATTTTTTGTGCAAAGGAGTATTTCCAAGGCAATGCAAATTGTCTTTCCTGAAGGGAAGTGCTGAAAAAAGTTTCTGTACAATTATATAAACTACCTGGTGACCAGAATTCAACATTAACAGGGGCAGTTTTTAAGTCTTTTATTAAAACAGATTCTTTAAAATCATTCCTTTCTCCCCTTGAAACAGAATCCCATCTGTTTAGAGACTGACAAAACATGTCAGCGTAGCAGCTCATTTCCAGAATTTAGTAAACATTGCAAAATTAGTTTTAAGGCATATGGCAGACATTTAGCGTATCTTCTTTCCCTAAATGACTCCAGGACTTCAGGAGAAAACTAGAAATTTCCAAATGTTGCCATATAGATGCTCTACCTATTTCACGCAGTAGAAATGGTTACTTAGCAATCATATATTCCCCAGCCAAATAATTTTGCTTTAATATGAATGTGCTAAATAATTTTAAGAAAACTACTTTTAAAAAATAAGCTGTTTTGACACTAGTTTATTTAAAAGAAAAACAGGAATGGAAATACTGACTCATCATCACTAGAACCGTACTGTCTCCCCGGTGAAGTGTCATCCTCAGCAGTAAGTCTGGTGCCCACCTTACTCGTCAACACCCTCAGCAATGTAAAAGGCAGGAAGCTGGCCACCCTTGGGCTTCCCTCTTCATGTCTTCAGCCCTTGTGGCAGCCAGAGCAGGGCGGGGGCTGGCCTTGGATTCCACGCGTACAAAGGTGACCATATCTATCCATCATAGCTATCTGTGCTAAGACTCACATTTTTTAAAAAAATTAATTTTATTTAAATTCCATTAATTAACATACAGTGTGTTATTAGTTTCAGAGGCAGAGTTCAGTGATTCTTCAGTGGTATACAACACCCAGTGCCCTCCTAAATGCCCATCACCCAGTTACCCCATCCTCCTACTCCCCTCCCCTCCAGCAACCCGCAGTGTGTTTCCTATGATTAAGAGTCTCTCATGGTTTGTCTCCTTCTCTGATTTCTTCTTGTTTTATTTTTCCCTCCCTTCCTCTATGCTCCTCTGTTTAGTGTCTTAAATTCCCCATATGAATGAAATCATATGGCTCTTCTCTCTCTCTCTCTCTCTGATGAACTTAAGTCGCTTGGCGTTAATATCCTCTAGTTCCATCCACATCGTTGCAAATGGCAAGATTTCTTTTCTTTTTTTTTCTCTTTTCTTTTTGATAGCTGAGACTCACATTTTCTTCCATGCTTTAACGTCTTTGAAATCAGGCTATATCTTTTTTTTTTTTTTCAAGATTTTATTTGTTTATTTGACAGAGAGAGAGAGAGAGCATGAGCAGGGAGAGTGGCAGGGCAGGAAGGAGAAGCAGGCTCCCCACTGAGCAGGGAGCCCGATATGGGACTTGATCCTGGGACCCTGGGATCATGACCTGAGCCAAAGGTAGACCCTTAATCGACTGAGCAACCCAGTTACCCCAGGCTGTATCTTATAAGTGCTATTGAATAAGTGGCAATTTTCATAGTGTTGGCATTGCCTCCATAGGAACCTTGGTGTCAGCTTCCAAGCTCTTGGGCACCAATTGTAGGTGAATCAGATACACTGAGCTACATCCCTGAACCTGGACGCTGACACAAGGACGCTGACATGATATGATTGTAAAGCTGATTTACAGCACCAATGATTTTTGGTGTTTCTGAATTCTTTTAAGAAATGTCCTCTTTTTGGCACAGAGAGAAACACTGTATAGAAAAGAAAAGACATCCAAGTCAATAGTGATTCAGAAAAGTCAGATCTTGAGTCTTAAGTATACCAAATATGCACTTGACTATTTCTCATTTTATGTACACATGAGTGATAAAAATCTATGTCTGGTAAAATTGAAAGAAGTTTTCCAGTAAGATATAAAATATTAATTCCAAGTAATGTAAAAGCCTGATTAACTGGAAAAACTTTTTCTTTTTTTTTTTTTTTAAGATTTTATTTATTTATCAGAGGGGGGGGGGGGAGAGAGCAAGCACAGGCAGACAGAATGGCAGGCAGAGGCAGAGGGAGAAGCAGGCTCCCTGCCGAGCAAGGAGCCCAATGTGGGACTCGATCCCAGGACGCTGGGATCATGATCTGAGCCGAAGGCAGCTGCTTAACCAACTGAGCCACCCAGGCATCCCAGAAAAACTTTTTCTTAATGGAACATAAAAATGGTGTTACAAAAATGGCATAGTCTATGACATTTTAAAATTATGTTTTTAATGATGTGTTTTCTCAGTGCCTTGAGTGTGGAAAAAATTGGGAAAGCACAATCTTTAGGGGAGAAGGGCTTACTCTGGCCAATCCTTACACACTAGAAATTATCTTTAAACTTTTCTCAATAATCTATGTATTTTAGATTCCTGAAGTCAAATGAGAATTACATTTAAAGAATGGGTCAAAATAAAAATTTTTAATTGTCTCTCGTTAATAAATTCCTTAAGGATTTCAAACAAATATATCAATAGAGACTATATTACACATGCCTCAACATAGGGCGAGTTTTTCTTCTACCAAGATCTAGTATCTTTATCACATTAGTTCAAATATTTCAATAAGGATAAGATTCTCCAGCAAAAAAAATGTTTATATTCCCAAAACCTTTTAAAAGATTAAATGTTTAAAGAAATGTAAACCATATCTTGGTAAATAGTATGTACCAAGAGAAGGGATGTTGATGGTAGAGCAGAATTTCTAATTAATTTCATAAATTAATTCAACTCTTGCTCAATAGCAATTTGACTATGTGAAATTAAGAGGCAAATAAAGTGGTTTATAGACTTTGGCCTAGTTAATTGTATTTCCAGGTTTCTTTTTTTTTATTTTTTTATTTTTCATATTTCCATGTTTCTAAGAAAAGCAATTAAAATGTGGAATTGTTACATAATTATGATATTCTATTCAATGGATTATGCAGCTGTTTTTAAATGGTAAATATTAAAACTATATTTAAGTTACCTGTAACACATATGAAAAAAAACAAAACAAAACAGTGAATGGAAATGTTCAAAGAAAAACCAAACAGCTAGTGTGTTAGGTGATAAAAACTGAAGGTGATCCTTTTCTAAAACTTTTGGCAATGTTGTCTCAGCACTACTTTTACAACTGAAAAGAGAAAAAAATGCTTGACCATCTGATACTATACCATATAAGCATGAGGGAAACTGTAGATATGCATTATACTATTAACATCACTTAACTGATTGGGTTTAAAGGAGAAGACAACTTTTTTCATTACATATCTTATTTGAATTCTTAATTTTACCTACTTTTAAATATTCTATTTATTTGTTGGAGAGAAGGCATGAGTGGAGGGTGGGGAGCAGCAGAGGGAGGAGAGAGAGTTTCTGCCTGAGCCAGGAGCTTGATGTGGGGCGTGATCCCAGGACCCTGGGATCGTGACGTAAGCCAAAAGCAGATGCTTTACCAACTGAGCTACCCAGGTACCACTGAATTGTTAGTCCTATTTTTAAAAAATTTTATTCATTCATCTGAGAGAAGAAAAAGAGAGCATGAGCAGCAGGGATGGGCAGGGGGAGAGGGAGAAGCAGAATCCCTACTGAGTAGAGAGCCAGACACAGGACTCGATCCGAGGGCCCCAAGATCATGACCTGAGCTGAAGGCCAACCCTTAACCAACTGAGCCACCCAGGCACTCTTGAATCCTTGATATTTTTAAGTGAAAAAATTTAAAAGGTTTTTTGAGGATTCATGCCCTTGCCATAAAATACAGTAGCAAATCGGCAAACCTGGCCAACAGGAGTTAAAAAATACTATGAACATCCACTCCCTTCTATAGGAAATGTCCAAAACAATGCAATAATATTCGTTGACCAGAACCTATTGCATGATTTTCAGTGATATTCCCGATGGTAGTCTATGGAAATCTTTAAGATGTAAGACGTGTGAGCAAAGTCTTCCTTTATATTCTTCCTTTTCTCATTTAAAATCAAAACTTATTTTTATGGTGAAACCCCCACTTTTGTCTTTGAAGCAATGATTTAGATCATTTCCAAATTAACCATAAAAAAACAAAAACAAAAAACAAAAAACCTCTTCTCCCAACAAGAAAGCTTTTCATAGCTGACATTGAGTCATCTCCTGGGACCCCAAGTTGTGCCCCACATACTGAATGTGTAAATAGAAAGGGCAACTATAATTCTAGTGTTAATTGGGGTGCAAATATGCCAGTGAATAAGAATACATGTATTTTGAAGTATTCATTTTTCTTTTACACTTCTTTCAGTTTTCTCCCGGAGATGCGTGTGTAGATTTAGAAAGATTTATTAAGGAAGCCATACTGGAATGCCTGCACAGGGCCCCAGGTCATCCAAGGAATCTGGTCGAAACACTGGAACACTACGGTCTAACGGACAGTGGGCCACTCAGCTCTGTTGCTTCTTCCCTTCCTATGGAAAGAATTAATTTCTGTTCCTTTAAGGTAATGAAGAATAAATTAAGAGAGCTGAAGAATTGTTCTCAAACCAATGAAAAATAAGTGAGCTCCAACAACACAATTATCTACATAAATCTTCATTAACAGTGTGATTCATAAGTAAAAAGTGCCAATGAGCTAAATGTCTCCCAAATGATGGAAACAAAACGTAGTATATGAGCGATGAAGCAGTGATACACGCAATGACAGGAACTTAAAAAAAATTTTATGCTAAATTAAGAAAGCCACTCAGAGACAAGATATTGTGATTCCACTTATGTGGGCTGCCCTGGACAGGCACATCCATAGACCCAGAGAGTAAATTAGTGTTTGCCCAAGGTGGAGAGGGCTAACAGACCATTTCTTTGCAGGATGTTGAAATAGCCTACAGTTACAGTGAGGGTTGCACAACTCTATGAATATACTGAAAAAATCACTGAGCTAGAAACTTCAATGGATGATGTCACCAAGATGCCACCACAGGTTTTTCCTGACTTTGTGCCCCTCTCATTAGAAAATCTAACAATTCTATGGGGCGCCTGGGTGGCTCAGTGGGCTAAAGCCTCTGCCTTCCGCTCAGGTCGTGATCCCAGAGTCTTGGGATCGAGCTCCACATTGGGCTCTCTGCTCAGCAAGGAGGCTGCTTCCTCCTCTCTCTCTCTGCCTGCCTCTGCCTACTTGTGATCTCTGTCTGTCAAATAAATAAATGAAATCTTAAAAAAATTTAAAAAAAGAAAAAGAAAAAAGAAAAACTAACAATTCTAGGACAAGACTCTGTGGAGAGAATTCTAGGGTAAGGCTGAAGCACACCTCCCCTCTACCTCATGTCACAGAGACCAAGATATGCTGTGTTAGAAGGTAAGAGGGGCAGCTACATGTCATGTGAATACACTACTGCTCCCCTGGGCCAGTGTAGCACCACATAGGCCTCTCCTGAACTTCCGATTCTTCCAACAGGAGGAGAACCCAAGGGTAATGACCAGCCGCCCCCCCAGCATTGTGGGTCACAATCCTGACCACAGGTATTGCAGGGCTATCTGCAGGGCTGACACTGGGAATCTGTGACAGAAGTTTGGAGGGCCTTGCCACACGTGGGCACACCAAACAAATCTTGGCAGACTGAGCACATACCCGTAGTATCCAAGTAGTAATCCCAAGCAGTGGCACTGCTCACCTGCAGACCTAGGTTGGACATGCACTCAAAGGACCTTGGCAGGGTGTAGATCTGCCTAATCTAGATTCTCAAACAAGAAATTTTGCCAGCCTTAGATGGTTCCTTGCCCAGACCCAGGCAAGGAGTTGAATCACAGCTTCACCCACTGTGGAGAGTGTCTTCCAGTCCCATCTGACTAGAAGGGCTGGCCACAACTTCTGGAAGCTGTGTGGCCCAGCAGGGCTTGAAGTGAGAGGCAGGTGGGCAGAGCTCTTTGCCCTCAGAGCAAAGTACCCCTCAGGGAGCATTCTTATGCTACACACAGGAAGGGAGATTGATTCAGAGTCAAGTCTGAGGATTGTTCCTGGGCACCTCCCAACTGAAGAGCCTTGACTTGCACCTTGATAATGATTTTTTTTTTAATTTTTTGATAGGACACCTCAAGCTCAAGCAACAAGATAAAAAACATCACACTAAAAATCTTCTGCCCAGCGAAAGAAACAGTTAACAAAGTGAAAAGACAATCTACTGGATGGGAAAAAATATTTGCAAACCACACATCTGATGACAGGGTGATATCTAAAATATATAAGGAATTCATACAACTCAACAGCAAAAAACCAAATTACCCAAATAAAAAATGGGCAAAAGACCTAAGTAGACATCTCTCCAAAGAAGACCCATCGATGGCCAACACATACATGAAAAGATGCTCAATCATGCATCATCAGGGAATTGCCAATCAAAACTACAATAAAGTATTTCCTCACACCTGTTAGAATGGCCATTAGCAAAAAGACAAGAGAAGGGACGCCTGAGTGGTACACTTGGGTAAGCGACTGACTCTTAGTTTCAGCTCAGATCATGATCTCCAGGTTGTAAGATGGAGCCCCACATTGAGCTCTGCACTCATCGGGGTGTCTGCTTCCTTTCTGCATCCCCACGGGCTCGTGCATTCTTGCTCTCAAATAGATGCATCTTAATAAAAAAAGAACAAGAGAGAACAAATGCTAGCAAGGGCATGGAGAGAATGGAGCCCTTGTGCACTGTTGGGGAGATGGTAAACCAGTGTGGTCACTGTGGAAAGAATATGGAGGATCCTCACAAATTAAAAATACAACTAACTACCCTGTGATCCAGCAATTCCACTTCTAGGAGTATATTCAAGAAAACCAAGAACACTAACTTGAAAAGACATTTGCACTCCTGTATTCATAGCAGCATTATTTAGAAGAGGCAAGACATGGAAACAATCTAACTGTCCACTGACGAACAAATGAATAAAGAAGTTATGGTGTATATTCACACTGGACTCTTACTAAGCCACAAAAAAAGGAGGAATCCTACTGTTTGCAACAACATGAATGGATCTTGAAGGCATTATGCTAAGTGAAATCAGTCAGATCAAGAGAGGGACAAATACTGTATGATGTCACTTACATGTGTGGGATAAAAAAGAGCAGAAATCCTAACCTCACAGAAAAGATACCATAATTGTGGTTTCCAGAGGTGAAGGATGGGGGAAGAGGGAATTGGAGGAAAGTGGTCAAAGGGTACAAACTTCCAGTGGTTAGAAATATTAAGTCCTAGGGATATGGTGTCTAGCACAATGAGTCCAGTTACCGCTTCAGGATGATCTATAGGACAGCTGTTAAGAGAGTCCATCTTAAAAAAAAAAAAAAAAGAGAGTCCATCTTAAGAGCTCTCATGACAAAGAGAACATTTTTTCCCCTTTATTCTTTTTTTCCTTTTTTTCTTCTTATTCTATCTCTAGGAGATGATGGATATTACCTAAACCTACTGTAGCAATCATTTCACAACTGAACAAATTGTCATGTAATACACCGGGAACTTCTGCAGTGATGTACATCAATGATTTCTCAATAAAACTGGAAAAGAAAAACACCAAAACTTTGAACAGTACATAAAATAAATCTCAGGAAAGTTGTAAAAAAAAAAAAAAAAAAAAAAAACCAAAAACCTCAGTACTGGTTTTAGAAAATAATATACATAAATATAAGCATTATATTAAGTAGGGAAAAAATGATAAACTATTAAATCATTCAATTATTTAGAAGTTCTCCAGTTAAAAGTTAAATAGATTTTATTTATTTATTTATTTTTTAAAACATTTTTTATTTTTTATAAACATATATTTTTATCCCCAGGGGTACAGGTCTGTGAATCACCAGGTTTATACACTTCACAGCACTCTAAAAGTTAAATAGATTTTTTAAAAAGATTTTATTTATTGATTTGACAGAGAGAGATCACAAGTAGGCAGAGAGACAGGCAGAGAGAGAGGAAGGGAAGCAGGCTCCCTGCTGAGCAGAGAACCCGATGTGGGACTCAATCCCAGGACCCTGAGATCATGACCTGAGCTGAAGGCAGCGGCGTAACCCACTGAGCCACCCAGGCACCCAGATTTTTTTTTTTTAAATGTAGGTGCAACACCCAGCATGGAGCCCACTGTAGGGTTTGAACTCAACGATAATCCTGAATCAAGACTTGGACTCTTAACCGACTGAGCCACCCAGATGCCCCAAAAGTTAAATAGACTTTAAATCCAGTTAAACCTCCAAAAGAGGTCATGTTTCCACCCCGCAGTTAAAAATTCCAAACATAGAAGCCGATCATTAATCACATAATAGAAATGCCTTTTGGTCCATGATAACTTTGTCCAATATGCCTGTGAGCAGTTCTACTCTAATGATTTCACAGGTCTTCGGAGGTGGCTAGAAGTAAGTAAATTTCTATATACTTATATAGGAATTGCTTTAGAAGGGGTTAGAGCAGTTCCCCTGAAAGTTTAGTCTAAGAGTATATATTTTTAAAATATATTTTAAAAAAGGCTGTCGCAAGAAAAGTTATCTTTAGAAAACTATGGACCTGCTCCATAGTACAGAACCTGTTCCAGTGAGCTGTGGCTGGAACAGAATAACCAAGTGGCGTTTGGAAATTCTCATCCCCATTTGTTGAGTCAACCTGAAAGGGAGGAGCCCAGACACCTGCATATTTACATAAGCTCCTCCAGGAGTCAGACATGGCCAGGGAAGAGAATTAACATCCTGATAATCAAGACTCAGCTCACCAACAGGAAGGTAATCCAAATAAGAGGTGCTCTCCATTACTAGCCAGATTGTCTTTGATATTCTTCATTTTCTACATTTTCTTTTTACAGAAAAGTAAATTAGAAGTAATAATTTTTGAAAAAAATGTTTTAAGATCTCTTGATCATTATGAACATGGGATTATATAGCAAACATTTATGTTCTGATGGGATAGTATTTAAATTAGGAGATCAACTTTGATAGTCCTTAAAATGTAATCTTTGGTCTCTAGTCAAGAGAATAATGGAGTCTTAGGAGTGATATTTAAATTAAATTTAATTCAAGACAAACATCACATACATCCACCTTCTCCAAAATGCTTAATTCATCTGAATTAAGGAAATGGCAATTATTCTGACTGAAGTCTTTGTTCTGTGATATGTGTGTTTGGGCAAGTTTAGGCAAACAGCAAAGGTTTAGAAATCCTACCACCAAGCCTACAGCATTTTGAAAATGCAAAAGCCAACTTGATTTTCCAATCTGGCAGTTCAATATGAGCTGTCAAAATCTCATCCAATTAGTCCTTCTATTCCAGATAATCTAGTTTCCTCGGGGTCATTATGGTTTTCCTTGGACAGCGGTCCAGTACACGTGAGCATTCTTTTCCAATTCCCTCAGTTAGCATTGGCAACTCTAGTATCAGAACTATGGAAGTTCAACATTGTTGTCACCAACTCTGGAAGATCAAATTCGTGTTTCCACCCCCAGTCCTTCCGAGCATTGCTGTCATCAAAGTTCATCGGCCAACTATCCGCTAGGAAAAGACATGGAAGAGAAGCTTGAATTACTCAGACTGTGGACTTGCAAAAATGTCTAGCACATTTTATATAAAGGTCTACTATACAAAATGCCACAAAAGAAATTCACCCTCCGAAATTCCTCCTCCAAGGAGACCAGAGTGGCCATTATGCACATATATAGCCACCCTCTTAGATCAGAAGATTCTATTACATGCCCATGATCAGGCACTGGGGATTGTGACTCACTATTAAAATCTCCCATGGACATGTAGGGCAGCAATCTTCTACTCCAGCAGTGCTCAAGGCCACAGCGGCAATCACAGCATCAGAAAACCCACGGACATTTTCTTGTGCTGTTGGCTGGTTTTATGTATCAACAATAAAATGGTGAAATGCTGAAAAGCTATTTATTTGGAATAGGATGATTCCACCCCTTTATATATCAGTGCCCCAAAGTGCAGCATCTGTTGTCTCAACAACAGCTTCTTCTTCAGAATGTGTCCAGAACCTCCTTATTCTCCATGCTTTATGTCCTCAAGGGACTCACAGTGCCAACTAAAGCTTCACTTAGATTTTGAGGAGAGTTGAAATGATGTACCCACCTATGGCCTGTCGAACAGAATCCACGTTGTATGTGATCTGGAATTCTGGTATGTGCTTGAGAACCTCCTGGGCCAGGTCCCCAGGGGTGAAGCTCATGGCATTGACATTGTAGGTCCTCATGGAGAGGGACTCTGCCGGGGCCTCCATGACTTCCAGAGTGGCCCTGAGGCAGTCATCAATATACATCATCGGGAGCCTCGTGCTGGGTTTCAGGTTGCACTCAAATTTGCCATTCTTTAGGGCATCGTGGAAGATCTGGACTGCATAATCTGAAAGAGAATCCTGTCTGTGACTCGTCTTATAACAAAATGATGAATGTGTTAGGTCAATGGTTACACCTTAGGCTCTTTATGCTCCTCAGCATCACTGAGGACCCCCAAAGAGGTCTTAGGAGTGTGGGTTACATCAATATCTACTATATCAGAAAGTAACGGAGCATTTAAAAAATACTGCTACATCTTAAAATGATAATAATAAACCCATCATATAGTCATATGTATGATATTGTATAGGAAGAAGAATGTATTTTTCAAACAAAAGAAGGCTTAGTGAAAAGAATGGCATGTTTTACATTTTGACCATGTCTTGTTGCCTGGCTCAATAACAGAAAGTTGGAGTCTCCGGTTGCCTTGTGTGTTCAGCTCACTAGGCCGTCACACATCACACAGTCTCTAGAAAACTCCACAGTGCACTTGTAAAGGAGAATGAAAAGAAGGCAAATGACAGCTTCATATTGATACGGAAAGAGTTTTGACCTCTTGGACCACTTGGAAAAAAACAAAGATCCTGAGGGATTCCCAGTGCATAATTGGAGAGTATTGTATTAAGGCAAAAAGCTTTTTAAAAAGTAACCTCAACAAAAATCTCCTTTAAAATCCCTCAGATTTGGGGATGCCTGGGTGGTTCAGTTGGTTAAGCATCTGTCTTCAGCTGAGGTCGGTCGTAAGGGTCCTGGGATCAATTCCCACATAGGGCTCTTTGCTCAGCGGGGAGCCTGTTTCTCCCTCTGCCTGCCACTCCTCCTGCTTGTGCTCTCTCTTTCTTTCAAATAAATAAATAAGTAAATAAAATAAATTTAAAATCTCTCAGATTTTGCCAAGGTTTAGCTTTTATTATTTTTTTAAAGATTTTATTCATTTATTTGTCAGAGAAAGAAAGAGCAAGCAAGCACAAGCAGGGGGAGCAACAGGTAGAGGGAGAAGCAGGCTTCCCCATGAGCAAGAAGCCCAGCGTGGTACTCAATCCCAGGACCTTAGGATCATAACCTGAGCACAAGGCAGACGCTTAACAGACTGAGCCACCCATGTGTCCCAAGGCTTAGCTTTTATATTATATCTCAGAGCCCCTCATATGGGAAGGATTTCTAATATGGGAGTTACTGAACATAATGCATGCTGGAGTTCAAACTCATAACAATAAAAATAACAACAACAACAATGACAAGAACAACACTTATGCTCCTTTAACAACATGCAATGCATACATATAGTCCATTTTCACGGAGTTCTCTGCATTAAGAAACAAAGGCTGGATTCAATTCAATTCTATTTGGTGTTCTCCTACATTACAAATTCGACATGACAAATTTGTTCTCGAATATTACCTGTTTGATTCTAGCACTGGGGATGGCTAATCATGGGCTTGATTTGCAACACCAGCATGAGCTGCCCTTAACACGTTCAAGTCAATGGGACTCCATGAGCTTCTCAGATGCGCTTGCCAGAGAGGGCGCAGAAACTCGGGGTCAGCACACAGCTAAAAAGATAGCTGGTCCCTTGCTGCTCTTCAGGGCACGTAGAAAACCTATCTTACTTAGGGCAAAAACGGGAAACAGCACTTACCCGTTGTTCCTCCTCCAGGCTGGGAGTCTGCTGAAATAATTCCAGGATATCTCAAGCATCGGAAATCTAACCCGTAACGGTAATGGTAATACTACAAAAAAGAGAAAAGCAACTTTAAAACAAATGCTTTAAACCAGACAGAGCAATGCAAAGAAAAGAAGAGCTCTTTCTTGGGGGGTGGGGGATGGAACAGAATATCTTTCCATGCAGTTCTATTGAAATATTCCTAAAGGAAGCGAGACTAGAATTTCTAAGGGCCACTCACTTTTCTTTAACAAGTAACCCTTCCGCTTTCACTTTCAAAAAAATCACTCTGGTGATATATCAACACGGTCAATAACAAATCAGCCTGCGCTGATTGTCAGCTCTTCTTTGGAAGAGAGTCACTGCTCGACACCCCAAACAATCCTCCTGGAGCGTGTTCCTGTAGTGCAGAATGGCACAGAGCTCAGGGGAGGGCTGTGGGGGAGGAGGGTAATGCCTGATACCTCAGCTAAAGGAGCAGACACCACTCCCACTTGTCCTAGAGTTTTGTGGGTTTTTTTAAGTTTTTAAATTTTATTTTATTTGAGAGAGAGAGAGAGAATGAGAGCGAGAGCATGAGCAGGGGGAGCAGGAGAGGGAGAAGCAGGCTCCCCACTGGGTAGGGAGCCCAATGTGGGATTTGATCCCAGGACCCTGGGATCATGACCTGAGCCAAAGGCAGAGGCTTAACCAACCGAGTCACCCAGGCTTCTGTTAGCACAGAATTTTAAAGACAAAGAATATTAAAAAAAAAAAAAAAAAAAGAAAAGAAAAGAACAAAAGTCCTTTGACCTTCTCCTTAACACAGTGTTCAAAAATCACATCCCATTACTGCCAATACTTGGAGCCTGACAGAACGGAGCAGTACCAGTAAGACAGATAGCAAATGAAGAAGAGGGTGCCATCGAGGGGCCAAGGGCTAAGGAGCTCTTCCGGAGCATTCAGTTCCTGCCACTTGGCAAACGCAATCAGTTTGGGAGCACTTCTGGGGGCTGGGCGGGGATGGGGGTAGAGGTAAACGTCCCCTCCAAGGATGAGTCAGCTAGTGTATGAGGCAAAGAGAACAGAAAAGGCAACACTGCGTCATCTTGCCAAGCAAGGCTTACTTCTCCCATGAGCTCGGCGTGGACCTTGGACACCCCGTAGATGGTCCTGGGCCTCTGCACACAGAGATCGGGAGTTGGATTCCGGGGAGAAGTAGGGCCAAAAGCTCCGATCGTGCTAGGCACAAACAATCGCAAACTGTGCTCTGCCGCGACATCCAGGACGTTATGCAATCCTGCAAGGAACAGACATGACGACCACCATCTCAAAAATCTCCTGCAGAAGAACTGGAAGAGCTGGCAAATCAGCCATCCTGGGCAAGACCCAGAAACTTACCAGTGATATTGACGGCCCTGGCCAAGGACACATTCGCTTCCCCCACCGCACTGAGCAGAGCGCTATAATGAAACAACCAGGTGATGCGGTTGTTTACCACGATCTCCCGAAGATTCTTGTAATCCAGAATGTCGGAATAAATAAACGGGCCTACAAGGAACACAACAAAACCAGAGAAGCACAAGTTAGGGGTTTAAAAAGCCAAGGGGACCTTCCCCCCAGCACCAGTTGGCTCGTGAACTCCATTAGGGTCAACTGGATGGCTGGCTCATTGGACGCTGTGCAGCATTTTGCTTACGAAAGAACAAACCCCAGCCACCCCCTAGGTAACAGGAACTCGTGCTCATGAAGAGCTTAAACTTGCCACTCGCTGTCCAAGGCCTTTCTGTATACTTAGATCTGACCGGGAGGGAAACTGAGGCACAGAGAAAAACTAGCCAGGATCGAGTGAGTGGGAGAACCGGGGAGGGGGTGTGTGTCACAACCAGGTATCTGGCTCCTGAGTTGGTGCTATTAATAGTCCCCCTACAGGCACGGTAATTTCACTCTGCGGAAAAGTTACCCAATTTAGAAAGGCTAGAGAAGTGGGTTTCTAAAAGAACATACAACTTGGTGTAGAAGAACCACAGGCATGAGCTAGGGAGAGCCAGGCTAGTTCGGTGGCAGCTTCCCCCACTTACAGCAAAGTACCAGGAAGGACCTGGAGACCTTACAAACATGTTTCTAAGGTAGGAAAAAGCTTGAGGACTTTGCAGTGTTTGTGCGTGCGTGCACAGCTGTTTAAGAGCAAATTTATGTTGGGGCCCAACTCTTGATTTCACCTCAGGTCATGATCTTAGGGTTGTGAGATCAAGCCCTGTGTTCGGCTCTGTGCTTAGCACGGAGAGTCTGACTCTGTTGGGATTCTCTCTCTCTCTCCCTCTTGCTAAAATAAATAAATAAATCATCATCATCATCATCATCATCATCTTTTTTTAAAGAGCAAATCTATGTTGAAATAGGAGGATTAATTTCTCCAAAGTTTTAGAGTTCTTTTTTCTCATTACAGAACTTGATTTTTGTTTTCCCTCTGAGAAAAGAAATTAAAAACTCAAAAAGGCAGGAATCGAAGTTTTTATTCCAAAGATACTATCCCAAATAATGCACAAAGATATCATCCCCAAACTTTACTTCAAGTTTGAAAGAGTTTTCCTGTTCTTGTAACTCTTAACAAGAAGCAGCATTAACTGCAGACATTTCACAGAATTACGAGGGATCATATTAGGAATGTGGGTTTTTGTGGTTGTTTGTTTGTTTTTTTAAAGAGATAGTGAGTTAGGGGATGAGGCACAGAATGAAAGGGAGAGAGAGAATCCCAAGTCAGCTCCACGGCCAACATGGAGCCAGACGTGCAGCTCAATCTTACCATGCTGATCTCGTGACTGGAGCTGAAATCAGGAATTGGTCACTTAACCCACTGAGCCACCCAGGTACCCCCAAATAGGAATTTTTTTTTTTTAAGATTTGTATTTATTTATATGACAGACAGAGATCACAAGTAGGCAGAGAGGCAGACAGAGAGAGAAGAAGGGAAGCAGGCTCCCTGCTGAGCAGAGAGCCCAATGTGGGACTCGATCCCAGGACCCTGAGATCACGACCTGAGCTGAAGGCAGCGGCTTAACCCACTGAGCCACCCAGGCGCCCCCCAAATAGGGAATTTTTAAAAGTCACACAACTGGGCCTCAATAACACCTTTCTTTTCATCACAAGTCTGGTTATGAGCTGCTGCACACACTGATCCCATAAGCCGTCTCTCTAACTACATTTTGAAAATCAAAGATGAAACAAAAACAAGGCATCTTGATCTCTTACCACTGTGGAAGATGTGATCGGGGGGTTTCCTTATGTCAGACAAAATCACATTGTCCTTCCCAAATCGTTTCCTGTAGGAAAGAGCAAAACACGTGACTTGGTACATCTAGGATATAACTGGCCCAATGAAAATGCGCTTTCAAATAGGGCAAAGGACCAGTGGGGGAGACGATGAGCCACAGACCTGCTACATGTTTATGATATGAAGAACAAAATAAAATGATTACATGTTGCCAAAGACAAGTTGTACATACTAAAGAACTCATATTTTCAATTTCAGCTTTTTGGGCTCTTACCTCAAAAAGTTAGCAAGCCCTACTCCAAGCTGGCCAAGACCCCCTAGATGAAGAAGAAAAAAGTGGAACTTTAATTCAAATCTTACCAGTTCATTTATTCCCAGAACATAGTAACAGAATAAGACTGTAGGGCAATCTCAGCTAATTAGGGAAAGGCCCAGCCTGACCTGATAAAACGAAGTTACATCCTTCACACGAGGACAGAGATTGATGCGGGTAATTATTAGTCGCAGAGACAAAACTCTTTCTAGCATTGGGTGGCTGACAGGAAGCAACGGCGCAGAAAGAGAAAAAAATCACAAGAAAGCAGGATAACCTCCTAGCTTCTTAAGTCAGGAATTCCTCTCAGACCTGCCCTCATTATTTGATGAGTTCTGAAGCCTGAATGCAACAGGAGCCAAAACACTCAAAAGCCAAACAGAAAATTTGAGATCAGCCTCTGGAAGGATTATCAAGAAGCCCATCCTCCATTAGGACTGGGCTGGGGTGCAAGAGGGGAAAAGGGGGACAAACCAGGAAATCATCCAAGAAAAGGGAAGACAACTGAATTGACAAGGAGCCATGAAGAAAACTAATTTTTTTTTTTAATTTTTAAAAATTAAAATTAGAGCTTCCTAATTTAGAGGCTTAAAAATGCTGCTGAGCGAGGTGCCTGGGTGACTCACTGGGTTAAGCCTCTGCCTTCGGCTCAGGTCATGATCTCAGGGTCCTGAGATCGAGTCCCACATTGGGCTCTCTGCTCAGCAGGGAGCTGCTGCCCGCCCCCCCACGCCCGCCTCTCTGTTTACCTGTGATCTCTGTCAAATAAATTAATAAAATCTTAAAAAAAAAAATAAAAGCCACTGAGAGGGATGCCTGGGTGGCTTAGTTGGTTAAGCGTCAGCCTTTGGCTAAAGTCATGATCCCAGGATCCTGGGATCAAGCCCCACATCCCATTGGGCTGCTTGCTCAGCGGGGAGCCTGCTTCTTCCCCTCCTTTGTCCCTCCCCCTGCTTGTGCACGCGCATGCGCAGGCGCTCTCTCTGACAAATAAATAAAATCTTTTTTTAAAAAATGCCACTGATTGAAATGGGTGAGCTGGGTTTGTGAGTACAGCTGGGGGAATGAAACTGCAAATTTCATCTGAGAGAGGTAAACGAGGCAGGGAGATACAGAAAGTGGGATTTCCTGTAAGTGCTTATTACCATGGGACTGGACCCAGGCCCACTGACACCACCACAGAAGGTGCTCTGCCGGTGGTGGAGGGAGGGAGCCAACTAGCACCAGATAAGTGGGGCAAACCAGGGAGGACAGTATAAGGGGGAAGAGATTACACCTGAAGTCCATTTCCAGCCGGAGAGGAGGCGGCGGAAGTGAAAGAAACACACACACACTGTGAGGAATGTAAGAAGCCAAGGGGATGGTGCGAAGAAGGAAATAAAGTGTGTCCACCACATCAGAGGTGGGCTTGTGTTGGCTGGAAGGACCTGGAGTGCCAGGTGAAACTTGGAGTGACGAGGACATAGCATCAGGGGCTGGGTGGACAGGAGGTAAGGAGCACAGGGAGCAAGTCTGGCGACAGTGAGATTAACGGCTTTCCAAGATGGTGGGGATGGGTTCCTCAGGCAGGCCCTAACATGTCTCCTCTGTCTCCCACACAAAAACAGGCAACAGCTGCTGGGCATAGATGATGTGGTTGAGGAGGTCAGTCAAGAAAAGATGCACCTGAGGCACCACCCACACTGTAGCCCCTGCACATTTGCTCCCCTCAGGCGATCTCAGCCACACAGCAGCTTCCTGCCCCCCCCCCCCCCCCCCCCCGTTTCCTAGAGCCAACCTTTAGACAATAAAAAATCACAACATGCAAAGAAAGCACTAACAACAGTGACAGAATAAGGATTTTGGGCTTGCCATTCTGGAGGAAGCCAATCATGGAAAAGGTTATTTCTGATGAATACATGTTAGCTGGTGGCATGGTAGCCCTTCCAAAGCCATCCAGAAAGAGCAAAGGAAAAAAAAAGGGAGGGGGGAGGAGGAGGAGGAGAAAAGAGAAGGAGGAGAAGGAGGAGGAGGAGAATCATCAAGTTGCAAATGTGGAATAAAGAAGGAAAAAAAAAAAAAAAGCCCAACCTGTAATTAGGACACGTGGCTGGTCTGTTCCAGAGAAGGAGGCAGAGTGGAAGTTGGCATCTGCTGGAATCTGCCGAGGGGAGGTGGCCAGAAACCGGAACGGCGGGGCAGCTGTCCAGCAGCCACAGGCTGGGCTCCCCAGCATCTGGCCCACGACCTGCCGCAGCATCCTAGTGACCAGCATTTCCCTGCAAACACCCTGCAATTAAAAAGGAGCAGAGTTCATTACACAACCTTTTATGCTTCCAACCCCTCTGAACACAAGCTCACGGGCACAACGTGGATTGGACTCCCGAACTGAACTAAAGAGACTGCTGAGTGGGCCAACGGGAAGCCTGTCAAGAGCCTCCTGCAAGCTGGGCTCTGTAAAAAGGGGATCAAACCCAGCAGGCAGACAAAAGCCGGGCAGAGATTTAGAACTGACACTGCACAATGCTGACATCGCCTGCATCTAACGGTTACTGTGGAGGGGACCGTGCATGGACCTGGAAACAACAAGTCAGTGCATCCCAACGAAGCCTTCACATCCTTAGAGCTGGCCGCAGTCTGTCCACGCACCACCAGAAGGCACAGACAGGTCCCAGATTAAATAACTTAGTGCCCTGTCCATCTTGTGCAAATATTCAGATATTATCCTTAGAGTGAACCAGACTAGAAAAGCAGATGGTTAAAAGATGGCGCTCGGTGACATTCGGTAAGCTGTGACCCCTTTGTTTTGCTGCCCTCTCCTTTCAAAAGGATCATCTGGAAGAGCTGTTTTCTCCTTTTCTTCCAGACCATGAACATTTTAGTCCCCCTCCTCTTCCTCACCAGTCTTATTGGTTACAGACCATGAAATCATTTCTGGCCTTAAGAGTTCACCCCTTAAGACAGTCCAACTGCACAAGGCTTGCGACTGGAGGTGCAGGCAGGGCTTTCACACACGACCCCCGGCCCCAACCTCCTGCCCCAGCACCCAGACAAGTGTGTCCCAAGAGTAAATCAGAGCCACACAGCAGGCTCTGCTGCTTCCCACCCTCTAAAGTCAGGCCTCCTGCACTCTGCACATGGCCCTGTGCCTTCCACAGTAAGATTTCCAACAGAGCTGGCAGAGGAAACTTCAGAGCCAACTCCGGTGACTCACGCCCTTCCAACGAGCTCACCAGATCTAACCATCATATCTTTGTAAACTATAGTTCAAGACCCTTTAAGATCTGAACTTAGCCTTCTCCCACATTCAACTCAGTACCTTGAGGAGAGAACTTAATACACAGCATTCAAAGCCCCTACATCCTTCCCTCCCAGCTAACTTTGCCAAACAAGCGGAAGAGAGCCTTCTGCTGGAGCGTCTCTGGCTTGCTACAGGGGATCAGGCCTGGAAAAGGGGCCCCCACTCTGGACCACATTATAGGAAAGGCCCAAGTGTCCCTCATAAGACCTTTGGGGAAGTCATCTTTTCAACCATCATTTTTACCCAAGACCAGGTAAGAACTCTGATTCTTTTTTGGGGGGGTGGGTGTGGGGGAGGGAATAGAGTAAAATGTAATTTTTTTTATTGGAAAACAAGTACATAACTTGGAATGGATTTGACGCCAATTGTGCCATAAGCAAATTTTCTTTAAGTGGCTAAACAAAGTTTTTTTTTTTTTTAAAGATTTTATTTATTTGACAGAGAGAGAGAGATCACAAGTAGGCAGAGAGGCAGGCAGAGAGAGAGAGAGGAGGAAGCAGGCTCCCCGCAGAGCAGAGAGCCCAATGTGGGACTCGATCCCAGGACCCTGAAATCATGACCTGAGCCGAAGGCAGTGGCTTTAACCCACTGAGCTACCCAGGCGCCCCTGTGGCTAAACAAAGTTTAAAAAGCAAGTAACAACAAAAGAAAATGTCCTAGTACAGGACCAGCAGTACCAAAAAAAATAACGTGTGAGTCCATGGAGCATATACCCATTGTGCAACAGTGCAACTCTGAACCACATATTGCCTTCAGTTCATACTCCACGGAGGAGTTATGGCTCCTCGCTTCTACAACATGCCAACACGTCCTCACAAAAACTGCTTAAAACAAAGGCACAACCCAAATCTTCCCTCATCTGACCAACTCCATCTCCACTGAGGTGTGCACAAGGACTGAGACTTACCCAGAGGAAGCCATGTGCGCCATGTGACTGGACCGGCTTTCTCAAGGAGGGTTTCAGGACAACCACAGTAAGATAAGGGAAGAAAACAGGGAGGACTGAGGTCCTAATCACTATCTGTGCATGTTTCTGGACAGCAAGGGGGAAACCTTTTACAGATAAGTTACAAAGAAGAGGCAGATAAATAATTTGGTACAAGACACTGAACACATTCTGCACAACACCTGCACATTGCTGTCATCTGAGTACAAACTCCTCATAGCTCACGTGCCTGTCGCTGTGAAAATCTGCTTCCCTGCCCACTTCAACCTTGGCATCTGCTCACTTCTCTCTCAGGTCTGGCATCACATGGCGGAGCCCTGCATTCCTATAGCCGCGGCCATCTTTATCTAACACGCGGATGGCTCTCCAATTTCTTCCTCATTTTTCTTGCCATCATTGTCAGAAATTCCGGGCTGTCAATTGCTTTACCTCAAGACAGCCATCACACCTCAACACGGAACAAGTGTATCCCTTTAACACATGACATACTAAAAAGATAGGTCCCTGAAGGGTCAAGATTTAATACTACTTAACATTTTTACTGTCATATAAACGGCATTCTTAAGTAAATCTGGCAAACTTTTCAAAAAAGCTATCCTACACCAAATACTTTGGCACCAATCACTTTTGCTGCCAAGCAGTCACCAAAGATACTAATGATTGGTTTGGTGCTGATACCAGATGAACACAAACAAAATGACAAATCCAGCCATGACTGCAAATTTTTCCATTTGTAAGGCAGAATACACTTCTGTTAAGATACTAACACAGTCTTCAGGTTTGCAGCTAAAATTTTAATTTGACAAGTTTCTCTATTATTAGAAGGTGACAGGACTAGGATTTCCTTCGATGCTTTTTCCTCCAAACAAGGCTTTACTGTGTTTCTCCAGCCACTGCAATTTGATAAACTATCCTGCTAGATGCTTCAATAGCTTTTTCACTACTAGTTTGTAAAGCTATAACAAATCATTTTTGGCTTCTCAAGAGCTCATCAGATCTACATTTAAGTCATTCAGTTCATTTTTATTTAGAGGACTCTGAATGGTTGTTCTCAAAAGAATGCTACTGGCACTGTAATATTATACAAAAACTTTCTACAGTGTAAGACACAGAATGTAAATGTCTAACAACTGTAAAACTGATGAAATCTGTCACATTTTTAGGTTTTATGTAGTTCTCTGGAGTAAATTCCTCCCTTTCATTATTCAGGAAACTCTGATAGATCGTTTCATTTTTTTCAGCATTTATAGACATCGATGGTATAGCTCTGAGTAGAAAAATCAAGTTATCTAGTATCCCCCTGTTTAGCCAACAATACAAAAATAGATAAATATCCGTTCACTTTAGAATAGTTTTATATCATTTAAAAATTTATAAAAGTGTTCAAATCAAGACTATGAAGTATAATGTTTTGACTTCTAGGACCCTACAAAATGTCTCTGGGAAGCCCAGGATTCCCAAGGTTATATATATATTTTTTTTAATTTTATTTATTTATCAGAGAGAGAGAGGGGAAGAGAGAGAGCACAGGCAGACAGAATGGCAGGCAGAGGCAGAGGGAGAAGCAGGCTCCCTGCTGAGCAAAGAGCCGGATGTGGGACTCGATCCCAGGACAATGGGATCATGACCTGAGCTGAAGGCAGCTGCTTTACCAACTGAGCCACCCAGGTGTCCCACAAGGTTATATTTTGAGAAGAGCTGTTCTAAAGTAAAATTTGCTTTGCCAACCTAGAGATTAAATTTATATAGGGAAGTCATCAAAGATTCTTAGTCCCTCTTTAAAGACTCGATTATAGTCCACAGACTTTCTCTCCCAAGCACCTTCTTTACTTTAACTGCACAGGGAAGAAGAAACAATTCAACAAACTCTTCCCCAGAGATAATGGAGTGCCTCCCTGACCCAGGACTCTCCAGGGTAGTTATTATACCACTGCTCCCATCATTCTCCTGGCATTTACCTCTCTGCACAAACCACAGAACTCTAAGACAGCACTGACACTATGAAGAGGGTGGGACCGATATAGATGAAGACTTGGAGCTCAAGTACCTTTGCTCCTTGTATGGATATGGTAGAGCTAGGTAAGGAATCAATGAGGTTAATACTGAGGTCTCTAATGTATGCTGCTGTAAGAATGGGGTCCCTGGGGAAGTAGGTCAGATGAGAAGACAGAGTTTGGTTTTGGAAACATTAGGTTTTTGTTTTTGTTTTTTTTTTAAGATTTTATTTATTTGACAGAGAGATCACAAATAGGCAGAGAGGCCGGCAGAGAGAGGAGGAAGCAGGCTCCATGCTGAGCAGAGAGCCCGAAGCAGGGCCTGATCTCAAGACTCTGGGATCACAACCAGAGCCAAAGGCAGAGGCTTAACCCACTGAGCCACCCAGACACCCCCAGAAACATTGGTCTTAAGTGCCAGGAGACAATATGGCTATCTCTCTCATAAAGTTGTGAGCTCTTATGAGAAATTCCTACCAGTAACTGATGTATGTCAGTACTCACCAAACAGTGTGGAACAGACCAGAAGGAGAAAACAGGAAATAACAAGGGTTTGTCTACACCACACACACATACACTAAAACAGAATGCCCCTGTTTGCAGAAAAAAATTACTTTGGTTTCTTAGGGGAGAAACTTATTTCAACTGTGACTGCTCTGAAGATAAATAATTCTGTTTCGGGAATATATATATATTTTTAATGGAAAAACAAAAATGGATTTATTTTACTTTCAAATTTCACACCACAACATTTTACTGAAAATGAAGTGATCTTTAATCTATAAATAAAGGACTCTTTAAATGTCACTCAGGATGTTTTAAGACAGATTTGAATTAACAACATGTCTTACAACATTTCCTTTTTTAAAAAAAAAAAAAGATTTTATTTATTTATTTGACAGAGAGAGATCACAAGTAGGCAGAGAGGCAGGCAGAGAGAGAGAAAGAGAGGAGGAGGAAGCAGGCTCCCTGCCAAGCAGAGTCCAATGCGGGACTCGATCCCTGAGATCATGACCTGAGCCGAAGGCAGCGGCTTAACCCACTGAGCCACCCAGGCACCCCACACACAACAATTTCAATCAACCAGTCACTCTGAAAACACAATGGGGAGGCGTAACAAGTATGTGATGATTTCTTAATTGTCCAAGAGGATAAAGACCTTTTTCGAATATGGAAAGAAATTAGTCTACAGTATTAACCCCTAAAAACTATTCTCCTTTATAGACAACAATATTCAACAATATTATTGTCAGTTTCATACACTTTTACTTTATAAAGAACTCCCAGAGGAAGAAATTTCTGGAGGCTTTCCCAGATATACACAGCTACATTTTCTGTCCTGCCTACAACATCTGCAAAGTATGGCACATCCAGATCCAGATTCTTATGATCGAGGGGCTTCATAATTGCCTCCTCCATATACTCTTTGAGGTCGGCCAAGTTCATAACCATCTCTGTAACAGAATCAATCTCTCCATGCACTGCCACCACAACTTTATAATTGTGCCCATGGCCTTGTGGATTGTTGCATTTCCCAAACAGTTTCGAATGTTTGTTATTACTCAGAGGTTTGCTGTGGAGTCAATGGGTCATGCTGAAGGAGACAAGGCAGGACACTCGGACCCTGGGGGCGACCGCCCTCACCTCGCCTCCTCCTGTTTCAGGAATATTAAGAAACTCCAATTTGAAATATTTAAGGCCAACAAAATAGGCCTTTTCCCTGAGGGCACACCATCAATTTCCCTTAATGTTCTCACTGGCTTATGATCTCCCCCAAATCCAGGTCTAATCATTCTTGCCATGGAGACAGTAAATAAGAATGTATTAATATCTCTGGCACTAAAGAATGAAAGTAAAAGTATCTAGCACTGACAGATGAATGGATTAAAAAAAAAAAATGTGGTGTATACACACAACAGTGTATTATTCAGCCTTGAAGAAGGATATCCTGCCACAGGCTACGCATGGATAAACCTTCAGAACATTATGCCAAGTGAAATAAGCCAGTTACCAAAGGCTAAACAGCATATGATTCCACTCTTAGGATTAGTTATATAAGGTATCCAAGGTGATGAAAATCATAGAAAAAGGAAGTAGAAAGGCACCTGCCAAGAGGTGGGGCATAACGCAGAAGGACTATCAGTGCTTCATTCATTGGCATACAGCTTCAGTTTTGTAAGATGAGAAAGTTTTACAGATCTGTTGCACAGTAACGGGAACATACTTAAACACTACTGGAGTGTTCAATTGAGTACACTTGAGTGTTAAAAATGGTTAACATGGTAAATTTTACATTATGTGACTGCAACCACAATTTAAAATAAAACATGTAAATTCATGTTTTTAAAAAAAGTCTCCAGCCCCAGTTAATGGTCTGCATATACATACATTGCTGAGGAGCTAGAAAATTCACCCAGAGATCAATGCTGTCTCCAGAAGCCTAACAGTCCAGTTGGTGCCTACCAAACCCTAGTCTCATTCAAACTCCTGAGCCCTTATCCCACTTAACTCCTCAACCTGTTCTTCCCACTCTGCTCATAAACCTGCTGAAACTTGTTCTTGTTCATCTCTTCTTCCAGTCTCAGGGGTCTGCAGGAGGGGTCAGTTGCTCTCAACCTTAATTCCCTACCCCTCAAAGTGGGGCTTCCTACCCTGCACTCTGTAAAACTGCTTTCAGGAAAGGGGTGCCATTTGCCTAGTTGATGATTTCCTGGCACCAGACCCTCCCGCACTAAGCTGCTGATTCCTGCCCTCTGTCCACCCCCCGCCCCCGTCCCGCCCCGCCCTGCCCCGCACCCCAAGCCCACGGGTTCTCCCACCTCTTAGTTTGCTTTAAGGACCAATAACCCTTACAAAGGGCATTTGCAAGGCAGTCTCTCCTTTAAATATTCTGGTTCATTAAATAATAAATGTGTACTCTTGGGGCGCCTGGGGGCTGAGTGAGTTAAAGCCTCTGCCTTGGGCTCTGGTCATGATCTCAGGATCCTGGGATCGAGCCCCCCATCCGACTCCCTGCTCACTGGGGAGCGTGCTTCCTCCTCTCTCTCTGCCTGCCTCTCTGCCTACTTGTGATCTGTCAAATAAATAAATAATCTTTAAAAAAAAATAAAAATAAATAAATAAATAAATGTGTACTCTTAATAGAACTGGCGCAAGGAAAAATCAGGCACTTCCTAACGACCGAGCACGCGTGAAACGCCTGCTTTCCTGAACCCTCACCGTATTCCTGAAGCTGGGATCTTTCTCTCCCTTTTACAGGATGAACTGCCCTGCCCAAGGTCAGGCAAGTACTAAACACCAAGAGGGGTAGGAAACCGGATTCGCGCTGAGTCTCAAACCCTCCTTCCACCACCGCCACACTTCTCCCTCAGGAAGCATCCCCGTGGCCGCGCTGAGGGCACCTTCTCCGCACCACCATTCCCGCTCCCCCGCGGTTCCTCCCGGCCTCTCCTCACGGGGTAACCCGACAAGCCCAGGGGCCTCAGGTCACCGCCACTCTCGCTGCGCGAGTCTGAGTACGCTCCTCTGCCAAACCTCAAGGTTCCTCAGTCTTGGGGGACAATGATAGGACTGCCCCACTAGATTGATGAGAACATTTAATAGAGTAATAAGAAGAGCACTTAGCAAACTGTTCAAAGACTCCACCAACGAGCTGGTCAAGTCTGGACTTACCGTGGTGATGATCCGAAAGACAGAAAAAGTTTAGGGAATACCCCAGAGCTCTAAGTTGGAGATACAGAGGGCCTCAGAGGTCTGGCTCTGCAGAGCGAGAGGAGGACGCCGGGGAGAGGGAACCCAAGAAGACACGGGACCTCAGCCCGGCTCTCGCTGGAAAGGGTGAAGGGTCCCATCTTCTCCGGGAGATGCCTGGGTAAACCGGTTTTAGAACGGCCGCGCCTATCCTTATTCCTTGTTGGAGGGTGTCCTAGCAAAGTGGAAGGGGCCGGGTGTCGCCTCCTGTGGACCGAAGCAGCGCCCCCGACCCCGCGCCTCGCAGCTCCGTGGCGACGGCTGGAGACCGCGCTCACGCCGGGGCCAGGGGGACCCGCGACATCAGCCTCCGCTCCTAAACGGGGATCTGCTCCCGGGGACAGCGGCTGGGGTGACGTCCCGGAGCTCCGCACTTACCTTCCGACTGAGGCACCCAGAGGTGCTGCGTTGCGGCGCGGGAATGGGAGCTGGAGCAGCGCGCCGCCGGAGATCCCAGCGCTGCTAGCGGAAACCCGAGCCCGCGCCCAGTGCTCGGCGCCTTTATCGTCTCTGCATCCGAACCCGCCCCTCCGCGCACCAATCCCTTTCTTCCGCCGGGGCCGCGGCTAAGGCGCCGGGTCACGAGGGGAGCCGGGTGGAGGGCCCCGGCTGTCTGGGCAACCCTTTCCCCGCAAGTCTAGGCCACCTCCTCTGACCGACAAAGTGGAGAACTAAGGAACGGCTGGGAGCACGTGAGAGTCCCGCGCGCGCAGCGTGTCCCGCAGCCGCAGTGCCAGCCTTCCCGATTTCGCGTGGGCCTCGTCAAGGTGCGCGCCCCTCTGCAGGCAGCTTTCGCGACTCGGAAATCGGCCCCTCTGTGCCCCCGAGAACCGGCTCGGTCTGGCGTTGAGCGGCTCCGCAGGGACCTGGGGATAAGGGCGGGACGCAGGAGAGGAATTTGGAAGGATTGGCTGAAGAAATGGCCCAGGAACCTGAGTCTGGAGATGTGGTAGTTATTTCTTCTTGGTTTCCCACATGGGAAACATCATTGTCAGGTGAGATGACCCTCAAGGCCACGGACCAGCAGAGTCAGCATCCCGTGAGAACCTGTTAGACGTGAAAATCTGGGGCCTCATCCCGGACCTGCAGAGTCAGGATCTCTACGGGCGGGGCCCAGCGAGCTCTGTTTTAACAAGCCCTCCAGGTGATGCTCATGCGCACGGAAGTTGGAGAAGCGCGGGTCTAAGGCAGGGATTCTCAGACTTCGTTGCCTGTTAGACTCACCTGGAAGTTTTGGGAAGGAGTGAATCAGAATCTCGTTTGGGGGCTTGGAGGGGTTAAGTATTTGTTTAAAGCCCCTCAAGTGATCCCGATGTGCTGTCAAAGCTGAGAACCACAGATTACGGAAAGTCTGGGTACAAAGCAGTCCCCACCCTATCTACTGAATCAAGGTCTACATTTTAAAAGATCTCCAAGTGATTCTCAAGCATATCAGGATTTTGGAAAACGGTTCTAAGAAAGGTCTCCTCCAACATTTAGAATCTGTGATGTTAGACAGCGTGTCGAATTTTCTGTTTAACACGCTCTTGGAAAGCTTCATGTCTTCAACATTTTCTCATACGACATGATCCTCATTATGGCTCTTTCTCTGGTGCACTTAAAGTCTAAAATCTTAAGTATAGACTTTTTAGCCTCCCAGGAGACCTTAGAGATTATGAGGGCACTGTACCCATTTCACAGTGGAAGAGGCGAAGCCCTTTCCAGAAAAGTGAAGACATTTGTTCAAGGCCAGGGGACAGAAACCTGGCCGGGGCACTGCGTCATGGCCCTAATACACCACATCATATCGTGAAGAGTTATTTTTGTTGTTGTTTTCCTCAGACCTTGTGATGGCGTCAGAGATCCTGAGCTTACTCTGAGGGGGATTGCGGGTAGGGATGTTGCTGAGTGGAACAACCCACTGGCATTGCTGCCGGTCTGGATGGAGGAGGGGATTTGGGGGGAAAGGCGTGACTTAAGATTTTGTTTCTGAGGACCCTGTATGAAGGAGGATTGATTTACAAGGGATTGAAAGGTGAGTGGTTTCTGGCTACCTATCATCCATTTCCTCTCTTTCTCAGGGAAACAGTCTGGTATTAATATCATCAGCCCCCTTCCTTTCCAGCCAAGGAACAGGCACTTCCACTGGATTTGAATCCTGGTCAGAGTGAGGGAGAGGGTGAAAACAGGAGGACTGGTCCCCATCAGCTGAGGGCCTCTCTGAGAAGGTTAATGCTGCCTGGAGGCCACTGTCTACGGGTTTCCTAACTCTGGGACTGTCTTGGGTTCCTACCCTTTTCCAGGCTAGTTCTCCAGCTTTGCCAAGTCTGTGTCTTCCTCCCATCCTTTGGCTTAAGTCATCAAAGTAGGTTTCTGTTACCCTAACCTAGATTCGGATAATATTCAAACTTTCCTTTCATTTTCAGAGTTGAGATTTGGGCTCTCAGATCATAAAATCAAATAATAAAAAAGCAATATAAATATCCTCTAGTCTATATTGATGTAAATAATGAATAAATAAATAAATGAGGTAGAAAGGATTTTTTCTTACAGAAGAATTCCAACTAATCAACGTGGAAGAAATGAGGGACATAGACATTCTCCATAAGTACACCACAGCAATAATTGCTGCAGGGAACAAATTCTTTCTTCATTTTATTTTTATTTATTTATTTATTTATTTATAGATTTTATTTGAGAGAGGGAGCAGGAGCAGGGTGGGGGTGCAGCACAGAGGGAGAGGAAGACGTAGACTCTCCACTGAACAGTGAGCCTCATGCAGGGCTTGGTCCCAGGACTCTGAGATCAAGATCCAACTGGAAGGCAGATACCTTCCCAGCTGCCACCCAGGGGCCCCCTCTGCATTTAATTCAATCCCTCAATGTATTGGATGATACCAATTTAGTTAGGGTAGTCTACTAAATCCACTAATTGAAATGCTACTCTCATTCAGAAACATCCTCAAAGACACCCAAAAATCGTATTTAATCATGGCCTGCCAAGTTGACATAGACCATTAATCATCATAGTCTCCATAGTTTTGCCTTTTCCAAAATGCCATATAGCTGAAATCATACGGTATGTAGCCTTTTCACATTAGTGAATTTTACGTAGTAATATGCATTTAAAATTTCCTCCATGTCTTTATATAATTATATAACAAATTTATATTAATTATAATTAATTAATTAATTCACAATTAATCTTCCATTGTTTTTTAGCCCTGAAAAGTATTCCATTATCTGGATATACCACAATTATTTAACCATTCACCTACTGAAGAACATCTTGGTTGCTTCCAGACTTTCTCAATTATGAATACAACAGCAGTAAATATCCACATGCTCCTTTATCAAAGATTAGTTGCCTATGGTTGTGTAAGTGTATTACTGGGGTCTGTATTCTTTTCCATTGATATACTTGTCTATTTTTTTTTTTTTTACCAGTACTACCCTGCCCTGATTACTGCAGCCTTATACTAACTCTTGAAGTTGGGTAGCATCAGTCTTCTGATTCTGGTCTTCTCCAATATTATGTTGGGTATTTGGGGTATTTTGCTTCTTTAGCCTCTCCATTTAAATTTTAGAATCATTTTGTCAATAACCACAAGGTAACTTGCTGGGATTTTCCTTGGGATTGCATTCAATCTATGTATCACTTTGGGAAGAACTAACATCCTGACAATACTGAATCTTATCATTAACATGGAATCAATTTGGTTCTTTTATTTCTTTAGGCAGATCTTATAGTTTACCTAGAGGACTTATACATATTTTGTTAGATTTATACCTATGTATTTCATTTTTGGAGGTGTTAATGTAAATGGTATTGTGTTTTAAATTTCATATTTCACTTGTTCATTGATAGTATATAGGAAAATGATTGACTTTTATATAGAACCTTGTATCCTGCAACCTGGCTATTATCACTTATAAAATCCAATTTTTTTTTGGCCAATTCTTCTTGATTTTCTGCATAGATTATTATCTCAGCTGCAAAGATAGTTTTAAATCTTCCTTTTCAATATGTATCCCTTTGGGGTACCCTTGCTTTGTTCCTGATCTTAGTGGGAATGTTTTTGTTTTTGTTTTACCAATAAGTATGATGGTAGCTGTAGGTTTTTTGTAGATGTTCTTTATCAAGTTCTCACGGCCAGTGCGACAAATCGACCAGGAAAACGTGAGGGTTAAGAGAATGGTGAAAAGAAATTACGAGACAGAGAGATGGGGGCCGGAGGGACACTGAGGAGGATGTCCAACAGTGCCGATTTTATTTCACATCTTACAATCATTTATAAGGCAGACCACAATAGGAGGAGTAATACATTGGTACCTTGTCAGATGACTGCAAGTTTCTATAACAAATTTGCATTAACTACAAGCAAACCTCGTGATGCCAGGTAGTCTCGGCTAAAGCCATTAGCAAGACAATCAACCAGGCAGTGGGTTATGGGAGGTACAGGAACAACAAGGACCAACTAAGAATTCATGACCCTGACCGCATTGTTCCCTTCTGTAGGGACAGTGTGTGGGAAGTCACATAGGTGAGCACACAACACATAGCACAGACGCTTTTTCAGTGTTACTCAACTTTCCTGTCCTTAACCCCTTATCAAGGTGTCCGGACTTTGAAGGAGACACAAGTCAGGGCCTGGTTTGATCCTCGACTTCAACCATGCCGTGGCCTCCAACACAAGTTGATGAAGTTCTTCTCTATTCTTAGTCTGCTTTGAGTTTTTATAATGGAGTTATTGGTGAAATGATTTTTTCTAAATCCATTAATTGGATGATGTGATTTTTTTTCTTGTTTTGCCTGTGATGTGATGGATTACATCAATTAACTTTTGAATGTTGAATGAAACTTGCACACCCAGATCATGGTGTTTTTCAAATTTATTCTTCCTTTTTCTGCCTTTTATTGTAATTTGTAATCTACTCTTACAATTAAAAGAATTACTGATAAAGAAGAATTTACTTCTGCCATTTTGCTATTTGTTTTCTGTATGTCTTAGAGCTTTTTTGTCCCTCACTTCCTCCATTACTGCTATCTTTTGTGTTTATTTCATTATTTGTAGTGACTTTAGATCTTCTCATTTTTTCCTTGTTTCCTCCTCCATAGATATTGTCTTTATGGTTACTATGAGTATCAAAAAAGCAACCTAAAGTTATAACAATCTAATTTGAACTGATATCAACTTTATTTATTTAAAGGGAAAGAGGCCCTTTTATTTTTATTTTATCTTTTTTTTTTTTTTTTTTTTAGAGAGCAGGAGAGTGTGAGCACAGGTAGGGGGGCAGGGTAGAGAGAATATTAAGCAGCCTCCATGCTCAACACAGATTCTGCATGGGGCTTGATCTCATGACCTTGAGATAATGATCTGTGTCAAAATCAAGAGTCAGACGCTTAACTGACTGAACTACCCAGAGGCCCCTGTCTCCTGTTCTTTGTTACTGATATCACAAATTACATCATTTTACATTGTGTGCCAAATAAGATAGATTTTTCTATGTCTTTGTCTTTTAAATCCTGTAGAAAATTAAAGTGCAGATACAAACCAAAATGACAGTAATACTGATTTTTATATTTGCTTACATCTTACATTTGCTGGAGATATTTATTTCTTGATTTGGGTTTCCATTATTGACTATTGTTCTTTCATAACTAACAGAATGACTTCTGTTAGTTTGCGTAGACCAGGTCTAGTGGTAACAAGCTCCCTGAACTACTGTTAATCTGGGATTATCTCAATTTCGTCATTGTTTTGGGAGGACATTTTTCTGGGTATAGAGTTCTCAGTTGACAAGATTTTTTTCTTTTAATATTTTAAATGTGTCATCTGTCTTCTGGCCTTCATGGATTCTGATGAAAGATCAGTTGATAATACCACTGAAGATCTCTTATATGTTTTGATTTTCCCACTGCTTTCAAGATTTCCTCTGTGATTTAGTAGTCTGATCATGTGTTTTACTGTGAGTCTCTGCATTTATAGTACTTGGAAGTTATCGAGTTCCTTGGATTTGTAAATTCATGTATTTTTTCAAACTTGAAAGTTTTCATCCCTTCATTCTTCAAATAATCTTTCTGCTCTTTTATTTCTTTTCTCTTTCTCCAACTCCTATATGTTGGTCCATTGATGGTGTCCCATGGGACTCTTATGCCTATCTCCTTTCTTCATTTGTTTTCTTTCTGCTCCACAGGCTTACCATTTCAATTTACTGATTTTCAAGTTAGCTGATTCTTTCTTCTGCCTGATCAAATAATTTGTTGAACCCTCCTAGTGGACTTTATTTGTACTTCATTTCACTTGTACTTGCAGCTCAAGAATTTGGTTCCTTTTTATAATTTCTTTTTATTCAAATTTACATTATGTACATACACTTTCCTGATTTCCTTTAGTTCTTTGTCCATGCTTTTTGTTAGCTCTTTAAGCCTACTAAATGGCAATTATTTTAAAGTCTTTTTTCTAGTTACTCCAATGTCTAAAATTTCTCAGGGAGACTATTTATTTATTTAAATTTTGTAAAATTGGTTATTTTGTTATTTTTTATTTTTAAAAATATTTTATTTATTTATTTGACAGACAGAAATCACAAGTAGGCAGAGGGGCAGGCAGGGTGGGGGGGAGCAGGCTCCCCACTGAGCAGAGAGCCTCATGCAGGGCTAGAGATCATCACCAGCACCTTGAGATCATGACCTGAGCCGAAGGCTTACCCCACTGAGACACCCAGGTTCCCCTAAAGTTTGTTATTTTGAATGGATCATACTTTCCTTGTTTTTTTTTTGTTTGTTTGTTTGTTTTTGTCTTGCATGCTTGTGATTTTTTTGTTGTTGAAAATTAGACATTTGAATATTATAATGTGGTAACACTGGAAATTAAATTCTTATGCTTTCACAGGGTTTGCTGGGGACTTTTTATTTTTTTAATTATTATTTAAGGTTGTCACAGACTACTTCTTTAGTTGCTTTTCCAAACTAGTTTTGTATACATTGTATTCCTTGTCATGTGTGGTCACTCAGATTTCTGTTCCTTCAGCTCCTCTTAATGTTTTGGCAGTTTTCTTGGAATGCCAGAAGCTTCAAAAAATAATATAACAAGGGAGCCTAGGTGGCTCCATCAGTTAAGTGTCTACCTTCAGCTCAGATCATGATCTCGGGGTCCTGGGATGGAGCCCCATGTTGGGCTCCCTGCTCAGCAGGGAGTTTGCTTCTCCCTCTCCCTCTGCCCAGCCCAGTCACTCACGTGCTCTTTCTCTCTCTCAGAAAAATAAAACCTTAAAACAAAAACAAAAACAAGCAAACAAAAAATCTTTCTTCCAATCTTTGCAGATCAGTTCTGTGTTGTGCCCCTCCTTCAACTCTAGTCTTGCACTGAGCCTAGGGATCACCTGTGAGTAAAAAAACCTAGGACCTTCCTAACAATTTTCTCAACATGCATCTTAATTCAGGCATATATGTGGACTTCTAAAGTGATCCATAAATACGAGTTCCTTTGAATGTCTTGATTTCTTAAAGAATTTTCCCCAGGTTTACCACCCAGGCCTTAAATATATTGACTATAATTATATATCTTGACTATATTTTGCTCCAGGTATTTGCAGGTTTTTAGTTCTTCTTACAGTATTTTGGATGAAAGACCCACTGCCTTCCATCCTGAGTTCTGAGTTAGGTAGAAGAAAGATGAACACATTCCGTCAGTCCTATAGGTATCCTCTAGACAGGTTACAACAGATTTAAGCAATGTATTTGATCAAAGTCTGCTCTGCTCTCTTCACAATGAGACACTAGAGGCCCACAGTGATAACTCAGGCTGGTACTGTTTCAAGACTGTGCTGTAGAGGGATGGGACAATGGCAGGTAGAAAAAAATGCCAAAAATTTTTCCTACAGTTTTCAAGTCACCTTTGAATTCATTCAGGATTTCCTTTGTTACTGCAAAACTTGGACTCTTTTCCAGAGTTCTGACAAACTTGGATCTAAAATTTGTTTTTTGACATTTCTGTGTGGAAATACAAGGTTAGATCTGCTTACTCCATCAATTTATATCATTGTATATGCATTTTAAGGGACTTAATTTATTATGAAATTGCACTAATTAAATATTTGTAAATTGAAAATAGGTATATTACTCACATTATTTCATTAGACATTTAAAAAATAATAAAAAACCTAATTTACCATCCTAACCATTTTAAGTGTACAGTTCAGTATTGTTAAATATATTCACATTGTGAATTTCTACAGCAATATGAATATACTTAACGATACTGAATATTTTGATCTTGCAAAACTGAAACTCTACTATTTAAAGAAAATAACTGAACAGTAACTTCCCATTTCCCCTTCCATCCAACCTATGGCAACCACCATTGTCCTTTCTGTTCCTACAGATTTGACTGCTTTAGACAACTTATACAAGTGAATCATAGCGCATTTGTCTTTTTGTAACTGGCGTATTCATTTAGCATGTCTTTAAGTTCCATACATGACATAGTATGTGACAGGAACTCCTTTTTAAGCACCGAATATGGGGGATCCGGGTGTCTTTGTGAGTTAAGCATCTGCCTTTGGCTCAGTTCATGATTCTAGGGTCTTGAGATGGAACCCCACATTGGGTTCCCTACTCAGTGAGGAGCCTGTTTCTCTCTCTTCCTCTGCCTCTTCATCTTCTGTCTGCTCATGCTGTCTTTTAAATAAATATTTTTTTTTAAAATGGTGAATAGTATTCCACTTTTGTATATACCACATTTTGTTTGTTTAATCCATTGATGAATATTTGGGTTACCTGGCTATTGTGAATATTGCTACAATAACCTGGGATATCCAAATACTTCTTTAGTTTCTTTTGGATATATAACCAGAAGTGGGATTGCTACATCAGATAATTATATTTTTAATTTTTTGAGGAACTTCTATATTGTTTTCCATAGTGGCTGTGCCATTTGACATTCCCACCAAACAGTACACAAGGATTTCAGGTTCTCTACATACTCAACACTTGTTATGTATTGTTTTTCTGAGAGTAGTCATTCTAATGGATGTGAGATATCTCACTGTGGTTTTGATTTACATTTCTCCAATAATTAGTGATGTTGAATGTCTTTTCATAGGCTTTTTAGCCATTTATACATTTTCTTTGGAGAATTGTTTACTTAAATCCTTTGTCCATTTTTAAATCTGGTAATTTGTTGAGTTCTGGGAATTCTCTATATATTCTGGATATTAACCCCTCATTAGACATGATTGGCAAGTATTTTTCCCCACTGTGTACATTGCCATCTCATTCTGTTGTTTCCTTTGATGTGCAAAAGTTTTCAAGTTTAATGTAGGCTATTTCTGCTTTTGTTGCCTTTGTTTTTAGTGTCATATCCAAGGAGACATTGCCAAATCCAATGTCATGAAGCTTTTCCCCAGTTTTAAGTGTATTATGTTTACATCTTTAATCCACTGCATTAATTTTTGTATATGGTATAAAGTAACTAAAAAAACTTGTGCATGTGGGTATTATTTTCCTAGCAACGTTGTTGAACGTTTTATCGTGTAGTCTTAGCACCCTTATTGAATATCATCTGACCATATACATGAGAGTTTATTTCTTGGTTCTCCATTCCATTCCACTGATTTTTGTGTTTATGCAAGTACAACACTGTTTTGATTATTGTAGGTCTGTAATACATTTGGCCATGACTAGAACATGATTTTAAGTTTTTGAGTCACTTTAATTCTGTCTGGTGTATACAGCATAGAGTTGCATTTTGCTTTATCACCCAATTTGGAGATTTTTTTCTTTAAACAGATGAATCAAGGCCATTCACATTCACTGGTTGTCTGACGTTTGGTTCCAATTGTCTTTTGTTTTCATATATATACTGTGTGTATCATGATATGTTTACTGTATTTTTTTGTTGTTCCTTTGTAGTTTTTATTTCCTTGGGTAGAAAAAATATGGAAGATTTTCTAGAGATACATTTATAATACTATTTATAAAGGTAGCTCCATAGACACCTTTGTCCTCACCTTACATTCTATGGTTTGATTTGCTGGGTTTAAATGATACCCTTGACTCCTACCTATTCCTTAAATGACAGCCAAGGAGCTTCTTTTACTTTGTCCCCTTTTCTCCTCTTATTTTAAAAATTTCATTATTTTTGCCAAAATGTATCCCTTCTACCCAATATTCTTCTATCCCTTGTATTAATCTTGGATCTACAATTACAGTATACTTAGCGCCCTAATTTAGTTGTCCCAGTTATCTATTAGTTGGATGAAATTCATTCTTTCACAGACTTCCCAGGAAGTACTCTTGATTATAGCATTACCTGGGGTTCCTGCATACTTAAAAACTTTGCTTTGACTCCTTAATTATAGGTTGGCTGAATATAAAATCCTTGGCTCATACTTTTGTCTAATTTGAAAATGCTCTTCTCCTTATTTATCTTAGTATGTTATGGAGAAGTCTAACCTGATTTGACTTTTTTTCTGGACACCCTGAGGAGTTTGTTTTCCTCTTTATATTTCACATCTAATGCTTCTACTAGGATATGTCTTGAAATTGGCCAATCTGGATCCACTTCCACTTGGACATTCTTCATTTTTGGAAGCTCTTCTTGAATTATAGGTTTAAATATTAATTCTGTCCCATTATTATTCTTAAGGAACTTCCAATTATTCATACATTGGCTCTTCTTTGTGAGGCCTCTATGTTGAACTCTTTCTCTGTGACTCTTTTCACTTATTTTAAAAATTTTCACTCTGTCCTTTCAAACTTTTTATTATCTTTTGTACACTTTCAGTTGAACCTGTTCTCCCTCAAGGACCTTGTAATTTCAAAGATGACTTTGTCTTAATTCCTCAGATTCTTTCCGGAATTTATTCAACTCTTGTTTTCTCTTTTCCTGCTTTGTTTTTCATTCACTTCTGTTCTAAGTTTTGTAGTTTATCACTTGAGGTGTTTTCTCATATCATATCTGGAGTTTTCCTTAAAAGTATTTATTCCTTTTGGAATGTGTGTCAGTTTTCTTCTGTTCAATGTTTCATGTTGGGGGGTAATTTTCATCAGCTGAGATATTTTCTTTTTAATTTTATAGCTCTGTATGAATGTCAACTACTGTTTTCTGTTCACTTTGAGTTCTTAAAAAAATTTTTTTAAAGATTTTATTTATTTATTTGACAGAGAGAGACAGCGAGAGAGGGAACACAGTGGAAGAGTGGGAGAGGGAGAAGCAGACTCCCCACTGAGCAGAGAGCCTGATGCGGGGCTCGATCCCAGGACCCTGAGATCATGACCTGAGCCAAAGGCAGATGCTTAATGACTGAGCCACCCAGGCGCCCTGAGTTCTTAAAATTTTTGAAGTAAGTTCAAACTTACAAAAACTTTGTAAGTTTTCTTCTGTAATTGAAGAATTTTCTTCTGTAAAATTCAAACAGACCAGTTATCTTGTAGAAGGTCCCCCGATTTAAGCTGGCCTGATGCGTCCTTATAATTAGAACCATGTTGTGCTTTCCTGGTTTGTTTTTACAAAAATGCCACAAAAGGGGTGCCTGGGTGGCTCAGTTAAGCATCTGACTCTTGGTTTTAAGTTGTGGTCTCAGGGTCCTGGGATCAAGCCCACATCAGGCTCTGTGCTCAGTGCAGTCTCTCATCCCTCTCCCCCCTCATTCCCCCTCACTCACTCACTCTAATAAATGAATAAAGTCTTTAAAAAAAAATCCTAAACTGCCACAAAAGTGATACATTGCTCTTAGTATTTATGATCCATGATGTTGGTATGTACCATAACTAGTAATGTTAATTGTGCTTGGATAAGGTGATATCTGCCTGGTTCCTTCACTGTAAAGTTACTATTTTCCCCCTTTCTAACTAGCATTTTAAGGAAAGATACTTTGAGACTATATGCTTTCCCTTAAAAACTCACCTGCCAGTTTTAGCACCCACAGATGATGACTGCCTACATCAATTATTACTGCAGTGGCTGCCAAATAGTGACTTTCTAATTTTGTCATTCTTCTATGTTTCATAGTTGGCTATTTAGTCTAACAGAGAGCTTTCCCTTTTCCTTCGTTGATTTATTCATGGTGATATGAACTAAGTAAACAGAATGCATAAATATATACTCGTAAATCTTGAGAGATATCTTTGAAATATTTATGTAGAAAGGTCATGAGGTCTGTAGCTTAACCTCAAATTTTTCAGCAAAATAATAGCAATAATACACACACACAATCAGGAGTGTCAAGTCAAAGGTGATAAATATTAATTATTCAGTCAAGTTGAACAGTTTATGGGAGATCATTGTACTATTTTGCAATGTTTTAGTGGCTCTGACTTTTTTCAAAATATAAGGTTTATATATAGCAGTTTTGAGATACTGCCAAAACCTTCATAGATATTTGAAAAAAAATTAAAGTCAGTCTATAGATTTAATTTACCAGCATTTGAATATATTCAAATTTTATTACCACTGTCTATAGACATTTAACACTAGCATCTTTGCAACAGTCCTCTGAGACAGAGAGCACACCACACACATCTTATATACTAGGATAACAGTTCCATGTTCAACAAGACTGTTTCATGATTAAGTAAACCAAGCCTGACAAAGCAGCCAACTCACCATGAGTGATTCCAGTTTCAGGACATAACTGAACTGATCACATAGGGAACATTACAAATAATATTAAAATGTTACAGAGACTTTAAAAAGTTTAGAATTCTTCCCTAAGACTATATATAGACAGGTTCACATAATAGAAACCTGTCCATTACAGCACTCTGAGGTTTTAGCAAAGCATACATTATACACATATTTGTCATACAGTGCAATTTTATTATGTAAGACATGAATAATAGCATACTTAAATCCAAGAGTCACATTCAAATATATCAAGAATACAATCCAAATACCCGGCTATTGAAGAAAGACATATTCTTTTTTTTAATATTACTAAATTGTGCAAGTACATTTTTAGTGTAGATGGTAACAGATCTATAAGGATGCTAAACAACAGAACTCAGTGTATTTGTGTAGAATAATCCATGTCTCCAAAGATATACGCATTTTAAAAGTGAAGCAAATGGAAAATGTCTTGGGCAGAGACACAGGCAGTGCTGCACAACTTTTTATTACAAATTACTGATACAGTTAATCTGTATACTCAAAGATCGCTAAACAGAATGTTTCTAAACATCAGGAAGCTTTCATCAAGAATTAGTTTTCAGGACAATGTAGTGTCTATAGTGACCCCCACTATTTTTCACTAAATTAAGCATAAACTACAGTTCCACAACAGAGTTCAAAAACAGGACTTTCTTAAGGGGAATTTAGATAAGAAGTTCAAACTTTCCAAAACCTCATCCTACAGTTTCACAGGGTCTCATCTGAGCTATTGGTTTAAAGGAAGAAGATGCTGTGGACACGATATAAAGACTCAGCGATGGTAGAAATAGTTTACTCAAGGAATAACAAATCAGAAACTGACACTGTAAGGAAATTAGCATTTCATATCGTCTGAGAATAAATATTAATGGAGGAATTAGTCTTTAAATGTTTTTTGTTAAGATGGTAAATTACATAAAAATACTATCTGGTAATAACTTAGGATACCAGCTCTGGAGGGGGAAAAGATCTAACCCACATTAAAGAATAATAAATAACCAATCTATGTTGTCTTGAGGTATAATAAACCTGTATCAGATGTACTGAATGACTTCCTTCTCTGGTAAATTTTGAAGCTTCCAGGACAGGGAATCAAGTACTCTAAAATTTGCCCCCTTTTTGGTCCAGGAAATAACTTTCTGATAAAGGGTGCTCGTTATAGCCTCTTGTAGTTTTTACTCATTAAATCTGGATATGGATGAATACCAAGATTTTGCCTCAGATTGGGGTCTGATAATAAGTGAATCTGATGACCTGGTTAAAACTGATAGTTAAAATAGCTGATTTCAAAACCAGATCAACTACAAGAATTACATCTCTACTAAGCAGATTTTAATTTATTTTAATTAATTAATTAGAGAGAGAGAGAGAGAAAGAGAGATAGCATGAGCAGCAGGGAGAGGGACAAGCAGGCTCCTGGCTGAGCAGGGAGCCCAACATGGGACTTGATCCCAGGACCCTGGGATCATGACCTGAGCCACCCAGGCACCCTGCAGATTGTTTTTTTTAAGTACAGCAAAATGTTCCTTCTATTTTTTCACTTCAAGAGACAAACTATTGATCAGACCTTTTCCATGATACTGATTTTTTTAATTTAGTGTAAATACTGAGTGAATCAAAGACTAAAATGTCACTAAATTTCATCATTTAAAATGAAAAGCAATGACATATCACCTCTGTAATTGAGGCCACAGAATTCAAAGAAAGCTTTTAAATTACCTGTATGGGATCTGAAATGACTAACTGTTGTCTTCCAAAGTTTTCCCAAAAATCACTTTAAAATCTTGTTTTAAATGCCTAATTTCTCTTAGAAATAAAATATATTTATAGGTTGTTTTAATCCTACTAGATTTTATAGTTTCTGCTTGTTTTCTTCTCATTTAATAAAACCAGAATGAAAATCTTGACCAAGCAATTAATTAACTGAAAAGTCTTACCACCCAAAATGTTTCAAAATCTTAATATAATCAACCAACTATGTTCTTGTGGTTTCTAAAAAAAATTGTTAATTTAAAATCTAAGGATCCCTGTATTGCCAACAGAAGACTATAGCAATCTTTTTTATTTTCAGAATATTCTCTGTAGGACCTACTTTCGCATCCCTAAAGTATAAACCAGCCTTTACTACAAATGAATACATAAGATGCTTAATATATATAAACTTGATTATATCTCGCTTGATTATTATTGGCTCCTACGGGGTAATTCATTTGCTCACTAATTCTGCCACACTCTCTAAATTCAAGTTTTTAAAGCCACATTTATCAAAGGTAATTCTCCAAACTTAATGTTTAACAAGTATCTTCTCATGAGTATATCCATTTTATGTATTCTTCTCATCCAAGGAATGGGTAACTTCATAGTATTACAAAATCCCTCTTTAAAGTATATTGATAACGCACCTTTGACACAGTTCTTGAGTTTGGGAAAACCCTAATATTTGCATTATTAATGTCCCCTTTGAAAATGCACTGATATCAAAGTTCGTCTTTATGACCTATAAACAGAACTGAGATTTGCACAATCCTGAATTATAAATTAATACTAAAATGCAAAACTTGTCCAAATAGCTTAAGATTGCTGCCTCAATAAAAGAAAAAGAAACACTATGCTATTATTGGACTCTGTCTCACACATAAAACATTCATCAGGAAGACAGGTTTAAATTGATGGCGTACAATTTCTCCATGACCAAGCCTAATAAAAGCCCTTATCCATGGAAGCCCAATGGCCTATGTCACCAGTGGGAGTTATTTCTAAAGAATCGCTAAAAACAATAACAAAACAAAACTCTCAATAGTTTTCCATATGGGTCCGTTAACTGAGAAGGGCTCCTTCCTATCTATTTTTGAGACAAAAACAGGAGCAAACAAAAGGATCAGCAGCATGAACAAATGTAGCAAGTGATTAAGGGGTGATAAAAAAGCTAGAGTATTTCCTATTTTAAAATATTACTATAAACATTTCACACAACATGGAGATATCAATAGCAAGATCTCCTTTGCTCCTTGCTGTAGCCTTTTGTGAGGGCTTTAATGCCTAAAGACTCATAACTATAGCCAAGAAAAAAAGTCAAGAGTAAATCTGAGCTTAGAGAAGAAGGCAGGCAAATATACCAAAGGAGGGTTCTGATATGTGTTGTTGTTGTCCAAGCCTTTTGCTACCAGTCCAAGGAAACAAAAAAGATGAAGCCTGGGCAACTGGAGAAGGAAAGTATTTGCTATTTTCTAAGGTGTCTGAATGTGGCCATAGATTATGCTAAACTAGATATTTTTTTGAATTATATTTTTAGCTCAATATATAACTCTAAAGCAGGGTTCAGTTTTGGTATGCTTTACACTGAAATGGCTATAAACAGATGGGGTGGAAATGGTATTAAACATTTATTCTTTGACTATCCTTTTAATAGAAAACTAAAATTGATAGTATTTATTAAAATGAACAGTGCCACAAAACAGAAATGTATATAGAAAGCACTGAACCACAGATTTTCAGCGTAGCAGGCATAAACTAGCATAGCATAAATATGGTCATAACATTTAAACATTTCAATCTGTTTCTGCAGTTTAAAACATAGCTTTGTCATGTTCATAAACTTTCACCTCTACTTTAATTAGATTTGCCTAACATATAATGAACAAATCAGCAGAGTCGAGATAAATTTTCAAAAGGCTCAGGCCAACATGAAAGGTTTAAGCTTAGTATCAGTAAACTCTTTGAATACTTAAAAATAAAACATAACTTAATAAAACTTAACACATATAGATACATGAAACAGTACAGTAAGAACTTCGGACAAGGGCAGTGCATTTCTGGTTTAAGGAAACCGTATTTGTAGCTTAATTACAATAAACTAACATCTATCCTAAATGATAGTTTAATGGGATATCCAGCATTTGATACGCATTTAATATGTATGGTGAAAAACCAATTCAACAGTAACGATACTGTATCAGTAACAAAGACCTACTTTATTTCTATATTGCACATACTTTTACTGTCTACTGTTAAAATTTACTTCTTAATGTAAATATCAGAGGATTATACTATAATCCTTGTAAAAATATTTACCTTGAATAAATATTCAGATTTTCTTTTCTTGACAAACCAGAATGAGAATGAATTCAGCTTTGTTAATCCAAAGCTATTTTAAAGAGAAGGGCACAGGTGTTGGAAATAGCATGTTAATCACAAAATTCTTGGTTTATCAACCATTTCAGTTTTGAAAAATATTTCTGTATTTGGAGTGTTTAAAAGTCTGATCTTTTTTAAAACTAACAGATATTCCCTAAAGAGATTAATCATATCCTTGACTGGTCTGGAGCACTGTTTGGAAAATAGACACAGAAAAAATTTTAGGATTAAATGGCATATAACACAAATGGCATTAAATAGGTCACCTGTTTCACATAAAATAAAATGACTAGCACCTCCTTTCTGCTCCCAAAGTAGAGAGGCCTAACAAGCCACATGAATCATGAGTAATTACAGTAAGTTTCATTCATAAAGTATTGAGAAATCCACTATATTAGAGGGTTCTCACATCTAAAGCCTTATGTTCAAGGCTTCCGTTCACGGTGTAAAAGTGAACTGAAGGGCCAAGGGAGAGAGAGGTGGGATTCAGGTCCTGGAAGGTCCTTATTTATGCAGGTTGTGGGGAGACTTTTCAGGGACTCTCCTGCATTCCATCCTCAGTTTCCAGTTCTGCCAACTGCCTCCTAAGTACATTTACTTTTGCCTGTAATTCCTTGTTATATTCAATGATGTTAACCATTTCTTCATATGCTTCATCCAAATACTTGGAGGATCTGTTCCAACGTAGGAAAATACCTATTGAATCCAGTAAAGGAAGACAGAAGGCAAAAAGGTACATACAATGGATTAACATTATTCCATATATGATATATTCTTTTTTTTTTAACATTTCGCTTCTATATTTTATTATACTCTGAAATAGGCAAGTATCTTGAGGTACTGAAAGTGTAACTAAATACACTAAACATCACTATTTCTTTGTACATAATTTTCATTCTTCAACCCCCCCCACAAAATTATGAAATGAATTAAAACACTATTCTCTGATATATCCAGGATTATAAGTAAGCTGGTAACTTACAATGCCATAAATTTTCCAGTTCCACAATACAAATCTTTTTTTTGTTTCAATTATAGATCTTTACTCAGACCTGTAGGACCTTATATATCTATAAAATCACTTTCACTACAAAAGTGACAGTTAAGGCAACAGCTGAACCATAAACATTTCATTTAAAAACCTAAACTTCCCAACAAACAAAAGCTTGGGACCAGATGGCTTCACAGGTGAATTCTACCAAACATTTGGAGAAGAGTTAATACTTATTCTCTTCAAACTACTCCAAAAAGTTGAAGTGGAAGGAATGTTTCCAAACTCATTCCATGAGGCTAGCATTACCCTGATACCAAAACCAAATAAACACAGTGCAAAAAAACAAACAAACAAACAAAAAATTGTAGGCCAATAACCCAGATGAAACTAGATGCAACAATCCTGAATAAAATATCAGCAAACTGAATTCAACAATACATGAAAAGCATCATACACCATCAAGCAGGATTTATTCTAGGGATGCCAGCATGGTTCAATACCCACAAATCAACACAATATACCACATTAACAAAAACAAGGATAAAACCAAGTGATCATCTCAATAGATGCAGACAAAGCATTTGATAAAATTCAGTATTCATTTATGATTAAAAACTCACAACAAACTGGTTACAAAGGCCGTGTATGACAAACCAACAGCTAACATACACAACAGTGAAAAGCTGAAAGCTCTTCCTCCAGATCACAGATAAGATAAGGAGGCCTACTCTTACTAACACTTTTATTCAACACAGTATTGGAGATCCTAGCCCAGAAATCAGACAAGAAAAAGATATAAAAGGCTCTCAAATTGGAAAAAAAGTAAAACTGCCACTATCTGCAGATGATATAATATTATATATTAAAAAATCCTGAAGATTCCACCAAAGAACTATTGAAACTAGTAAATTCAGTAAAGTTGAAGGATATAAAATACACATAAACCCACATTTTTATACAGTAATAATGAACTACCAGAGAAATTAAAAGATAAAAAATTCCATTTATAGTTGCATAAAAAACCCTATGAATAGGAGGACAAGCTTTCACCAAAGAGGTAAAAGAACTAAGATACTGATAAACTGAAGACAGCACAAATAAATGGGAAGATATACCATGCTCATGGACCGGAAGAATATTGTTAAAATGCCCATACTACTCAAAGTATCTCCACATTCAATGCAATCCCTATCAAAAGGCATTTTTCACAGAAATAGAACAAATAATCCTAAAATCTGTATGAAAACACAAAAGACCCCAAATAGCCAAAGCAATCTTGAGAAAAGAACAAAGCTGATTTCACCTTCCCTGATTTCAATATACATTACAAAGCTACAGTGACCAACAAAACAATATGTTAACAGCACAAAAGCAGACACATTGATCAACAAAACAGAATAGAGTCCAGCAATAAGCCCCTATTTACACAGTCAACTCTTCAACAAAGGAGGCAAGAATATAGAGTGGAGAAAAGATGGTCTCTTCAATAAATGATGCTGGGAAAACTGGACAGCTACATGCAAAACAATGTACTGGACCACTTTCTTATATCATATGAAAAATAAACTCACAATGGATTAAAGATTTAAAGGTAAGAACAGAAGTGATAAAACTCCTAGAGGAAAGCATAGGCAGTATTTTTTGACATCAGTCTTAGCAGGAATTTTTTGGATATGTGTCCTCAGGCAAAGGCTAACAAAACCAAAAGTGAACAAATGGGACATCTGACTAGAAAGCTTTTATTTATTCATTCATTGATTTATTTATTTATTTATAAAAGATTTTATTTATTTATTTGACAGAGAGAGACATTGAGAGAGGGAATACAAGCAGGGGGAGTGGGAGAGGGAGAAGCAGGCTTCCTGCCGAGCAGGGAGCGGGATGTAGGCCTTAAGCCAGGACCCTGGGCTCATGACCTGAGCCAAAGGCAGACTTAATGACTGAGCCACCCAGGTGCCCCAGACTAGAAAGGGAAAGCTTTTTTTTTAAAATTTTTTTTTTAAGATTTTATTTATTTATTTGACAGAGAGAGAGAGAGAGAGAGACATAGCACAAGCAGGGGGAGCAACAGGCAGAGGGAGAGGGAGAAGGAGGCTCCCCACTGAGCAGGGAGCCTTAAGTGGGGCTCTCCCAGGAACTCGGGATCATGACCTAAGCCGAAGGCAGCCGCTTAACAAATGAGCCACCCAGGTGCCCCATGACTAAAAAGCTTTTAAACAATGAAGGAAACCATCAACAAAACAAAAAGCAACCTACTGAATGGTTATTTTCAAATGATATAACTGATAAAGGGTTGCTATAAAATATATAAAGGAATCACTTAATTCAACATTAAAAAAAAATCCAATTAAAAAAAAGGTATATGACTTGAATAGACATTTCTCCAAAGAAGATATATAGATGGCTAAGAGACACACAAAAAGATGCTCAACATCCCAAATTATCAGGGTAAAATGCAAATAAAAACCACACCTGTCAGAATGGCAAAAAGACAAGAAATAACAACCACTGGCAAGGATGCAGAGAAAAGGGAAACCTCATGCACTATTGGTGGGAATGCAAAATTGTGTAGCCAATATGAAAAACTGTATGGAGATTCCTCATAATATTAAACATAAACTACTAAATGACCTAGCATTTCAACTTCTGGGTATTTATCCAAAGAAAATAAAGACACAAATTCCAAAAGAATGCACCCTTATGTTAAGTGCAGCATTATTTATGATAGCCAAGGTATGGAAGCAACCTAAGTATCCACCAACAGATGAATGGGTAAAGAAGATGTGGTATATATACACCACAATGGAATACTACCCAGTCATAAAAAAAAAAATGACATCTTCCTATTTGCAACAACATATGTAAGTCCAGATGGTATTACGCCAAGTGAAATAAGTCAGGTATGAGAATAATAAATACCACATGATTTCACTTAGATGTGGAATCTAAAAATGAAAACCAAAACAAACAAACAAAAGAAAATAGAACCACACTCACAGATACAGAGAACAATTTGATAGTTGCCACAGGGGAGGGAGATGGGGTGATGGACAAAATAGGAGGGGATTAAAAGGCACAAAATTCTAGTTATAAATAAGACATGGGGATGCAATGTATTAGAGTTAATAACAGTGTAACAACTTTGTATGGTGACAGGCTGTAGCTAGACTTACCATGATGATCACTGTGTAATGTATGTAAATGTTGAATCACTATTTTGTACACCCGAAACTAATTATATGTCAACTACACTTCAATCAAGGAAAATAATAAAAACCTCAACTTCAGTGCTCTGTCTCTTAAGAGGTGCTCTTTTAATTCTACAGGCACATCCTTCTTTTCCCAATAATTATCCTTTTTTTTTTTAAAGATTTTATTTATTTGACAGAGAGAGATCACAAGTAGACAGAGAGGCAGGCAGAGAGAGAGAGAGGGAAGCAGGCTCCCTGCTGAGCAGAGAGCCCGATGTGGGACTCGATCCCAGGACCCTGAGATCATGACCTGAGCCGAAGGCGCGGCTTAACCCACTGAGCCACCCAGGCGCCCCCAATAATTATCCTTTTATTATAGACTAAAAGGAAACATTTCCTCATCTGCACAGATCTACATTAACTGTACCATCCCAACATCATGGGTTAAAGACATTCAAATAAGGAGGTACAAAAACTTCCCAGGCAGTAATATGTCAGTAGCTGTTAAGTTCATGAAGGTTTTACTATTCTTTAAAACACTTTCTATAAACCAATCTGCCAGAACCATAAAGTTACTCTCCATCAGAAAGGGAAAACAGAAGCATAGCTTGAAGACTGAACTTCGTGGATTTTTCCATTATATAAGCCTGTGTTTGAAATCCTGTTCTTCAATTCAGGAATTACTTAACACTAATGGTTAACTATGATGTAAACATAAACAGAAGAGAGACATTTTAAGGTCAAAGAGTAATCTCATTATACAACCCATATACCTACTATGAGAAGATTTTACCTTGCACAGAATTTCTTCCATTTCTAAGCTGAGGCACTAAAGACATACAGAAACTCAACTCTATTCTTAATGGAATGGTAGGAATTCATTCATGTAACAAGATTTCCTCCAATCACTTCATCTCTAAACTCTCAATGAGGTTTGTTAAAAACTAGTTTAATCATCCCTTAGGCCATCCAACTCCAATTATGGCTTTTCTCCCGAATAGCTAGTCTCTTACTTTACGTATTAAACATGACAGTGGCTTCTAGGCAAACTGTCCCAGAAATCTTTAACAAAAAGTTTGGCTGTAATGTCTCATTGAAGAGATCACTGATCCTGCACAGGTGACTGTCTACAACAATTGAGAAAGAGGCAAAGAGAAGTTCTGAGCAGCCAGAAATTTCCAAGCACTAAAGCTCAGACTCCAAGAATCTGGAGACTATCTGAGGCTGCTTTCTCACAACTCTAACTTGGGAACACCTCAACAGATAAGATTAGAAGCATAAACTGAGGAGGAAGGAAGGCAGCTAATGACAGATATGCCAAGAGGAATGAGAGGTGAGAGCTGACATACAGATAAGTGACAGAGACCCAGTCTCAAACTCAGAGAGCAAAGCAATCTGAGGCCCTTTTACAGTTAAAGAGCAGTTTCCCACATATGAATTGCCCTTGTGGGCATAACATATTAAAATGTGGTATAATAACTGACATTTATGGCAATTCAGTTCAATTACCAAACAGCTAGCATTCTGTGTGTGTATACTTGGTGCTGTTTAATACAAAGATGAGGGGTGCCTGGGTGGCTCAGTCAGTAAAGCCTCTGACTTTTGGTTGAGATCATGATCTTGGGGTCCTGGGATCAAGCACTGTGCTGGGCTCAGTACAAGAGTGTGCTTGAGATTCTCTTCTCTCCCTTTTTCTCTGCCCCTCCCCCTGCTCATGCTCTCTCCTTCCTCAAATAAATAAATGAATCTTTCAAAAATACAAAGATGAATAAAGATGTACTTATTACCTTCAAAATGATTAAAAAGAAATGGCATTTTGTAATCTTTGTTTAATAGATGGCTAATATATTTTAGATTTTGGTTAGATTTTTAAAAACAAGCTTTGGTATTTATGGAAATAAATTTCAGGAGTCTGAAAAATTAATGTAGGTTAAATACCTTCTTTAGAATGGACTGGAAAATTAAGTATGAACTACTGTTCCCATGAACAATGAGATATGTACATCAGTGCATAGAAAACATTATGTATGTTTATAGAACCTTACCAGAATAACTGGTTCATTAACGCTTCTATTGCATTTAGCAAAGTAAACTTTCCTAATGGCTATTTAATAACGGAAACAGAAACCATCTGCTTGGAGCTTAAAATTTATTCCTACAAACTTTTTTACACATGTACTTTCCCTAATACCCATGAGAATGAGAATACCCAAAGGGGGAAAAAGATCCAAAAACAAGAAGTGTTGGCAAGGATGTGGAGAATTTGAAACCCTCATGCACTGCTGGTGGAACTGTAAAATGGTGCAACTGTTATGGAAAATGGTATGGTGGTTCCTTAAAAATTAAACAGAATTATCATATGATCCAACAATTCCACTTCTGGGTACATAACCCAAAAAATCAAAAGCAGTGTCTTGAAGAGATATTTGTGCATCTGTGTGCCAACAGGTAGAAGCAACCCAAGTGCCCATCAGTGTAAGAATGGGTTAAAAAAAAATGTGGTAAACCCATATGATGGCAAACTATTCAACCTTAGACATTCTGACACAGGCTACAATATGGATGACTCTTGAGGACATTATGTTAAGTGAAAGAAGTCAGTCACAAAAAGACAAACGCTGTATGATTTCGCTCATATGAGGTATCTAGAGTTGTCAAACTCATAGACACAGAAAGCAGAAAGGTAGTTACCAGGGGCAATGGGAAGTTGTTTAATGAGTAGAGAGTTTCAAATTTGCAAGAAGAAAAGTTCTGAAGGTCTGTTTTGTAACAACAGGAATATACTTGACAAGAATGAACTGTATACCTAAACATGGTTAAGCTGGTAAATTTTAGTCACAATTAAAAATAGTAATGTATCTTCCTACCTAGGGAAAATGTCCAATATTAACAGCAGTATCCATCGAATAACCACTGTTTATTTCTGAAATGGGGGCTGAACAAAACAAGTATGACTAGATAACATATGTGAAAGAGAGAACCATGTCCACACTGAGAAAAAAAGAGCAATCACATAGAGCTCTGAGGCTCAGGTCCACTCACCATCTTCAAATGTTAACAACAGCAGGTATCCAGAGGCAGTTCAGAGAGGATCCTTGACCATCAATAAAAAGTCTACAAAAGATGCACGGCTTACCTTCCCATAGCTGAAGACTCTGTGGAGCAACTGAAGGCCAGATGACAAGATTGTTGGCTTCAAAGAGAGGATTGGTGAACTTACTCAGTTCACCAGGCCGATTGACCCAAGACCACAGAGACATCGTCTTCTGCTGCAGCTTCAACTTACATCTGATTAAGGAAGAAAACTGCCATTAAAGCAATTACATGGTAACAACTATCATTAAATGCTCCTTCCCAGAGGACAGTTTCTTCTCTGTGTATATTAAAGCTTTTAACAGATGAATAAAATGTTGTAGGATGACAGTATTTGTCACAAAATCCAACCAGCATTATAACTCTCAGTAATAAAACAAGGATAAAACCAGAATCTGGTCATGTTAGGCATAGTGTTAAACAATAACCCAGAGAACAGAATGTTACTATATACAACTCCTTTATTGTATCTGGAACTGTGTTTTATTTTTTAAAGATTTTATTTATTTAGTTGTTAGAGAGTGAGAGCATGCATCAACACAAGCATGGGGAGAAACAGAATCCCCTCTAAGCAGGAAACCTCACATGGGGCTTGATCTCAGGACCCTGAGATCATGACCTGAGCCAAAGGCAGACACTTAACTGAGCTACCCAGGCACCCCGGCATTGTATTTTAATTTAAAATAACTAAATATAAAAATAACTTCCTTTTTTTGTTTTGGAAAAGTCTAGAATGCACAGAACAATGATTAGAGACATATTAAAAATAGAGGTTGAGTCAAATCTCAAAGCCTAAAATTTTTTAGAGTCTTAGCTCCTAGGACAAATAGATTACATGAACATAAAATGCAGATGGACTGTCAAAGAATAAAAATGAATATATCTTGATGTAAATACAGATACGATCTACATTTATATACAATGAACAGCCTTCATAAGAATAACCCTGGACTGCCTGCGTGGCTCAGCTGGTTAAGCAAACTGCCTTCGGCTCAGGTCATGATCCCAGAGTCCTTGGATCAAGTCCCATGTTAGGCTCCCAGCTCCATGGTGAGTCTGCTTCTCCTTCTGACCTTCTCCCCTCTCATGCTCTCTCACTCAGTCTCTTTCTCTCTCAAATAAATAAATAAAATTTAAAAAACCAAACAAACCTGGAATTCTGTAACACTCTGTTATCATAGAATAAAGTGAACTGGTGGAAAGTGAACTGGTGGAAAGTGAATGAACTGGTACATTTAAAATAAAAAAAAATTTTTTTAACAAGAACTGAAATATAATTTGTGGTAAACCTTACATCAACCAAAAAGAGAATATATTCAATTTTCACAGGGTTCTACTCAAGTTGAAATTTTGCTATAAAATTGGTTTTGTCTCTGGAATTACTAGATTATTAGTTCATTACGCACATCCTTTTTATGCTAGCAATAAAAAGAATCCACATAACCAAAGAACCCCCCCCCCCCCATGTAGTACTACAATTTAATTGCTAGGATAGCAAGTCCTATACTATGTCCCCAGGAACCAGGCATGGCGAGGATAGGAAACCACCGTATCCACTGCTCCTGCAGTAAGTGGTTTGGCCCTGCCCCCCAAGCCTATCACTAGCCAGTCACTGAAGTTTTCCCACCTGAGCCCACCCCATAGAGCTTCAGAATTCTTCTCAATCAGCCCTATGACAGGATCTACCAAATGGCAATCAGAATGTGAGATAAAATGCTACCGTGATCCCTTTATTAAAGGCTAGTTCTGGGGTAAAAGTAAACATAACATCAAAAAGCAGTCCATAGTCAAACATGTTATTTAAATGCTGAATTAAAGTTATAAATGTTGCTTTACTGAAGAGTGTCTTTAAGCCTTTAACAATTATTTTGTGACTTTTTGAGAGGGGACATTATACTACATTATCCAAATTTTAACAAGTAAACCACCAATTCTCCTCCTCCCCCATAAGAGTATAGTCCAGGGGTTAAGCTGAACATGTTTTAAGAAATGGCAGGATTAGGGATGCCTGGGTGGCTCAGCTGGTTAAGCATCTGACTTTTGATTTCAGCTCAGGTCATGATCTCAGGGTTGGGAGATCAAAATCCACATCAGGCTCTAATGCTAAGTGCAGAGCCTGCTTAAGATTCTCACTCTTCCTCTCCCTCTGCCTCTCCCCATAGCTCCCATGTGTGTGCACCCTGCCTCCCCACACATTCTCTCTTAAAAAAAGAGAAGAGAAATGGCAGGATAAGATACTAGATTTCTAACACATTTAAGTGCCATGAAGCATTACCTTTGTGATGATTATTTGTATGTAATCTTTTTTTAAAATTTAGATTCAATTAGCAAATATATAGTACATCTTTAGTTTCAGACGTAGTATTCAATAATTCATCAGTTTCCTATAACCCCCAGTGCTCATCACATCACTATATGTAATTTTATCTGGTCAAAACAAATAAACCAAAACCAAAAGCCTTGACATGTACAATTTTGTTTTGTTCATCATTTTAAAAGCATATCTGAGTAAGAATCCTTTTTGGTGTAATATCTTTTAATTGCTTGGAATTAGTGAAATTGTCAATACATTACATTTTATATGCAGACTCCCAACTACTAAAGGTTACCAATTATCTCTCCTTTTCTTAAGGATCAGATGACATAGAGCATGAAGTACTTGCTGTCACATTTAGTAGAATCAAAGTGCCAGCCAGAGTACTACTGTGGCTCTGGGTCAAAGTGCCATCGGTGGTTAAGTTCTAGGCTCGTGGCTAAGCAGGTGATAGAAAATTCAAAGAAAAAATGGATGAATTTAAATGCCTATTATGTGACAAGTATTATGCTGGTTTTCATATATGCGTTATTCGATCTTCACTGTAACCCAGTGTCTCAGAGATTAAGTTTTGCCTGTAAAAGGAGCAAAAACAGATTCAGAGAAGTCATCTGGCTAGTAAGTGCTATAGTGGAGATTCAAACTCAAATCTTCTAATTTCAAGACTTGAATATTTTCCACGAAAGAACACTGCAGAGAATGAGGAAGGAGCTGATCATAGTAAAAAGAAAGGTACCTAAAGTTTCTCAGAGCATAGTTTAAAATGTTGCATGTAGGTGTGGGACTTCTGGAACGACAGGGTACAGATATCTACATATCTCCTCCAAAAAGTTAAGAAGAGTGGGAAAAACAGAAAAAATAAATACTTTCACAACTCTGGAAATTAACAAAAGGCTTGTGACAATCTGAGGAACATCATTCAAGAAAAACTAACGAACCTCTGAAAGAACAATATTCGGAACATTTCAACTTGGCCAATGCCAACACCCTTTCCCCAGCTCTGCAGTATCACTGCAAACCAGCAGCCTTGTTGCCAATTAGAGGGACAAACCAGCCTTGGAGCTCCTCAAATAATACCACCCTCAGAGCACGTCAATATTTCACGATGTCTTCCAGCCCCCGGTAAAGCCTCCTTTGTAGGGTGTTGTGGTTATTTGACACTGACTCACAGTTTTCTCAGAAGGAAAAGCCCTATTCCCCAGGATATTTGTCAAAAACAATGGGGGGGGGCAGGGGACAAAACAAATGAACAAATAAACAATGAGCCAGAACTATTTAACATCACAGTTGCCTGAGGCTGCCATGCCAGTTGGGGCAAATAAGAGCCTAGGAAAAATAAAAGATTTGGGCAACGAGATGTCCATGGGCAGCAGGGGTTGGGATGCTCTGACATACTCCTGGGAATTCAAAAGGGTGTGCACATGCCTAGGAAATGCTTGGGATAGCCCCAATTCTTGCTCCTCTGGCTGAACCGAGGCCCTGTATAAGCTGATGGTGAAAAGAGAGCTATGAACTAACTACCTGAGCACTGAAGTCATGTCTAATGCACATATAGAGCGCCCCTCAGCAAAGGAGGTAAGAATTAACCATTCAGGAAGTAGAGAATCTAATTTCCAGATTTGCCATATCATATTATCTAAAACATCAGTTTTCAAAAAAAGCAAATTACAACACACATAAAGAAACAGGAATGTGTGGCCCATACTCGGGGGAAAAAAAGAAATTGTCCCTTGGGAGAGGCAGAACATATCAAACTTACTAGACAAAGGCTTTATTTAGGATTTTATTTATTTATTTGGGAGCAAGCAAGAGAGTGAGCATGAGTTGGGGGAGGGGCAGAAGGAGAGGGAGAAGCAGACTCCCTGCTAAGCAGAAAGCACCACGAGGGGGTGGGTCTCAGGATGCCAGGACTCTGGGATCATGACCTGAGCTGAAGGCAGATACTGAACTGACTGAGCCACCCAGGTAATCCCACTAGACAAAGGCTAAATTAGCTATCATAAATGTGTTTGAAGAGCTAAAGAAAAATGCCTGAAAAATTAAGGAGAGTAGGAAAACAATGCTATACCAAATGGACAATGTCAGTAAAGAGGTAAAAGTTATAAAAAGAAATAAACAATTCCTGATTTTAAAGTACAATTGAAATGAAAAATGACCACATAAGTTCAACAGCGGATTTAAGCTGGCAGAAGCACTAGTGAATTTGAAGATAGGTGAATTAAGATTATTAATTTCTGAAGAAAAGAAAAATTGAAGAAAATTGAAAAGAATCTCCAAAGCTGTGGAATACCACCAAATATACCAACATGCACCATGGGAGTTCCAGAAGGAGAAGAGCAAAAGGCAAAAAAAAATGTTTGGAAAATAATGTCTGAATACTTCTCAAATATGATTCTACATACCTTAGACAATCAAGTCTAAGGTATGTAGAACTGGACTACATACTAAGGTATGTAGTCTTGGATTTATCGTCCAAGTAGGATAAATTCAGTGTCCACACTGAGACACATCAGTGTCAAAGTGTCAAAAGCCAAAGAAAAACAGAATTGTAAAAGCAACAAGAGAAAAGTGACTCATTATATACAGGGGACTCAATGAAAGTAATGGTTGACTTATCAGAAATCATGAGGCCGGAAGGCAGTGGTATGACATGTTCAGGGCACCTCGTGACACAGCTGATTAAGCATCTAACTCTTGGTTCAGCTTAGGTGGTGATTTGCTGGTCATGAGATCAAGCCCTATGGCAGGCTCTGTGCTCAGTGTGAGTCTGCTTAGACTCTTTCTTTCTGCCTCTGCCCCTCCCCTCCACACACTCTCTCTTTAAAATAAATAATCTTAAAAAAAATGAAGACCGATCCCACTAAAAATGGCAGAGTCAGCAGCTCCAAATGCCCATCCTTCCAGAGAAACATTGAAAACACAAGTAGAAACTGTGAGAACCTACTTTGTAAGACTTCTGGGAAGTAGAAGTACACAGCACACAACCAAATGAAGAATCAAGGAAAAGGGAACTTGAAAAACAATAAAAAAAGATTAATGATATTTTTATTTGCTCTTGCCCTACTGTTTCCCTAACTCATGGAGGTCTTGAAGATGGCAGCCCACGATCTTAGTATGGGACCCTGGTTCCTGGAGCCAGAGAGAATAGAGCAGTCCCCATTCACAAAGAATTGTGTCTCTCTTCTAACTTGACCAAGGGCTACCTGAAAGACTTGTCTGTTATGTCTAACTTCGAAATCACCATGGGCAGAAAAGTGATGGGCATTCCCAGAAAACATAAGGTGAATGGACAGTCTGTAGCCATCTGAGTAAAAAGGTTATGGATGAAGGGTACAACAGAGCCCCAAAAGCCCAAGGAAAAAGATTCTTTGGAAAATCAGTGTATTCAAAGCTGCCCATGTATACTGAGGCTTTGAGAAAGCCATTTGTATACCAAAGGCGGGGAACATGCTCAGAAAAGGCCCAAGAAGATCCCAAGAAGATCCCAAGATTTTGGCTGATCCCTAGGCTCAGTGAGGGCCAGAAGTTAAGGATGAGGCCTGAGTTAAGTATTGAAGGAATATTCCAGCACAATGCCAATCTATCTGTAAAGACTGCAAAAGGATTTTTTTTCCTTTGTTTTGAGTGGTTTTCCCTATCACTTTTCCCCTCCCTCTTTTCAACTCTCTCTTTTGTCTCCAGCCATTCAAGGAAATCACTGTCAAACACTAGCTCCACACAAACTGAAAGAACAGATACTTCAGAAACTACACATGAGAGAAAAATACACTTTACAAAATAGTTTAGAAAAGGTCTAAATAAACAAACAGTTACAGCTTACGGCAAGCAATAAATACAAACTCTGAGGACTGGGAAGAATCTGATTTCCAGAGAAATCACATTATGACATTATAATATTTTACATGTCCAGATTTAAAATTACAAATGATGCAAACAACAACAACAACAACAACAAAAAACCAAACCCTAAAAGTATGGCCCATTCTAGAATAATAGAAATTGTCCCTAAGAAAGCACTGACTTTGCTTTTCCTAGAAGAAGACCTTAGATCAACAGTTTTAAATATGCTCAAAGAGCTAAAAAACAAAACAAAACAAAACAAAACAAACCCCTAAAAAACTAAGGACAAAGAACTAAAGAAAACCATGAGAATAATGTCTCAAAACCTAGACTTGATCAATAAACAGACAAAATTAAAAAATAGTACCAAATAGAAATCCTGGAATTGAAAAGTACAATATGTGAAATTTAAAAAAACAAAAAACAAAAAACAAACTCACTAGATGGTTTTAATAACAGATCTAAGCAGACACAAGAGTAAGCAAATTTGAAGAGAGCTCAACTTAATTTCCCCAATCCGAGGTGAACAAAAAAAGAATAAAAAAAATGAACCAACAGAGCATAATGGGAATCCCGGAAAGAGAAGAGAGAAAGAATATATAAAGAATTAATGGCCAATTGGTCAATCATACCTCAATACCAATAGAAAAAAATGAACACAAAAAGAACCATATACACAAAAATATTAAGGGCTGAAAACTCCCCAAACTTGATAAAAGATATGAATCTACACATTTAAAAGTTCAACGGGCTCCAGGAAGGATAAAGGCAAAGAGATCTATAAGGAGACACATTATAGTCAAATTGACAAAAGCCGGAGAGACTCTTCAAAGCAGCAAAAGAGAAGCAACTCCTCACGTAGAAAGATCCTATATCATCCCTCTACAAGAGATTTCTCATCAGAAACTATGGAGGCTAGAAGGGACAGCAATGACATTTCTGAATTGTTAAAAGGAAACAAAAACAAAAACAAAACTATCTACCAAGAACTTTACAACCAGGACCACTATTCTTTTAAAATGGAGAAATTAGGACATTCCCAGATAAATAAAATCTGAGGGAGTTCATTGCTAGAATACTTGCTTTACAGGAGAAATGCAAAACAGAATACTTCAAGCTAAAATGAAAGGACACTAGACAGGAATTCAAAGCCATATGAAGGAATAACTCAGAAAAGATAACTATATATGAAGGTATAAAAGTAAGTTATTATTGTATTTTTGACTTGTAAGTCCTCTTTTTATTTTCTACGTAATTTAAAAAAGACAGATAAAAATAATAATAAACCCATGTCAATGCGCAAATAAGAATATAATTATATGTAAGAATGTAATCTGTGATAACAACATATTGGGGAGTGGAGCTATGGAAGAGTGAAGTTTTGCATGCCACTGAAGCTGAGTTTGTATTCAAAGTAGATAGTTACAAATTTGGGATATTAGTTGAAATCCACCTGGTAACTAGTAAAAAAAAAAATAATAATAATACACACAAAATAAGAAGGGAATCATGACAGTACACTATAAAATAGCAAACATAAAGGAAGGCAGGTAATGGAGGAGATGAAGAACTAAAGAGGCATAAGACAAATAACATCTCAAACTGGCAGAAATAAGCCATTCCTTTTCAGTAATCACTTTAAATATATATGAAGTAAACTCTTCAATCGAAATGCAGAGGTTGGCAGAATGGACTAAAAAACATAATCCAACTATATACTGTCTACAAAAGATTTACTTTTGATTCAAAGATGCAAACAGATTGAAAATAGAAGGATGAAAAAAGATTTTCCATACATAGTAATCAAGAGAGAGCTGGAATGGATATATTACATCAGATGAAATAAACTTTAGGCCAAAAACTCTTACAAGAGACAAAGAAGGATATTTTAAACTGGAAAAAGAATTAATCGATCAAGAAGATATAATAATTATAAACATATATGTACTTTGCATGAGAGCCACAAAATACAGGAAGCAAAAACCCACATAATGAAGCAGAGAAACAGATAATTCTACAATATAGTTGAAGCCTGCAATATCCCACTTCTGACAATGTACTGAACTAGACAAAAGACCAATAAAGATATACAGGACTTGAACAAAATGTAAGACAAATACAGAACACTCTGCTCAATGAGAGTACACATTCTTCTCAGGTGTATATGAAACATTCTTCTGGATAGATCATAGGTTAGGCCACAAAACAAACCTCAGTAAGTTTCAGAAGACTGAAGTCATACAAGTACCTTCTCCAACTACTACAGCACGCAGTCAAAAATCAGTAACAGATGAAAAAACACAGATGAATGAAAATGAAAACACAATATCCTAATACAACATATGGTGATTCAGTGGAAACAGTGCTCAGATGGAAATCTATAGCAGTAAAAATCTACATTAAAAAAGAACAAAGATGGGGCACCTGGATGGCTCAGTCAATTAAGCACCTTCCTTTGGATGAGGTCATGATCCCAGGGTCCCGGATCAAGCCCTGCAGAGGGCTCCCTCCTCAGCTGGATGTCTGCTTCTCCCTTTCCCACTGGCCCTCAACCCCCTCCCCACCCCAGCTCATGCTCTCTCTCACCCACTGTCTCTCTCCCACTCAACTGTTTCTTTCTTTCAAATAATAAAAAAAAAGGAACAACAAAAAAAGGAACAAAGATCTCACATTAACAACTTTTAAATCAGTAACTTTATACCTTAAGGAACTAGAAAAAGAAGGGCAAATTAAACCAGTGCTAGCTAAAAGAAGGAAAAAATAAGTGGAGAGAGTAGGTAGACGAAATAGAAAAGACAACAGGGAGCATCAGTGAAACCAAAGCTGGTTCCTTGAAAAGACCAACAAAACTGTCCTTTAGCTAGAATGAGAAAGGAAAAAAGAGAAGAGGAAACCTTTTGACTATACCCAATTGAGATGACCAGTTAAGTATCTTTAAAGATTATTCTAATAGGAATCTTCTAAATAAACCTATAAACTTGACCTGTCTGGACTGTGAATCCAGGAGAATGTCACTCTGGGCCTGAGGACAGTTTCCAGGGGTAACAGACAAAGTCTGGAGCAGGAGCAGGGAAACCTGTATTATAGCCCTACTACTGGTGACCAACTGGCTGTGTGTCCCTGGTCAAGTCAGTTAACTTTCTGGATATTCCCCTCCCAATCTATAAAACTGGATGGAAGGTGAAGTTCGATTATATGTTAAGGCTTCTTCCAGATGTAAAATTACTGTGATCTTACATGAGGAAATTAACATTTAAAATGGTTACCCAGTTTACTCAAAGCTTTTAAATCAGTGTATGGATTAATTTTAATCTAACAGAACAAATCTAGGGCATGTTCTCACCTAGCACTGGACAGGCTCCTAGTAAGAACACATGTCATGTAATTTAATTTATACTAAATGTAACCTCTACCATCCTATAAATAATATCAATGTAGGACCAAATTCTGGTCTCTTTCAGGAAGTAACCAAAACAACCACAAGCAGAATGGTCCCCATCTCATGTAAGCAGTGTACCCACCTTTCACTTTCATTGTTGCCCAGAAATGTTCCAAACTGTGAGGCATATGCATGCTCAAAGAGCATGATGAGGAAATTCTCATTAAATTCAAAAGAGCAAGGAAACTGACGAAGTATCTGCCACACACAGTCCAAGAAGAGAAGAAATACAGGTGACTCCCACTTCTGTTTACTATTACAATAGGCTGACTGTGCACAGCGTTGCTGGAACGGGTGGCCAGCCTAAGACAGAGAAAATGGAAATGTGACAGTCATAGCCTAGTGAGAGCACATTATAGCACGCTCTATTAACATTATTTTAAACAACTGCAACAAAACTCTTACTAGATGGAATATCATATAATCTGGATGGTTGCCGTTTAATGATCTCTTGGTTTAAAACAATTTTCAGCAACTGGGGAAAACAGGACTTCCAAATATTTTACATAGCCATGCAGTTGAGGCATAACCATAAAATCTGCAATTATCCTTGGTGAACTCTATAAAATAAAATTGTCTAGGTCTCTAATTTGTAGCAAAGTCAAAGAATATAAGGTCTTTAGGTACCAAACAAAAGACAGCTACCACCTTTTATCTCTCCAAAGCATTGCAGATTATTGTAAGCTACGTAAGTGTCACTACTGAACAGAAATAAATATGGGGCTCTTACACACCAAATTTATAAGGTCACTCTTGTTTTCATTATATATGGAATAAAGTTATTGTCATGAAAAGATCTTTATAAGTACTTTTATATGAGATAAAATTGTTCCTAGTTGCCCTCTTCTCTCCAAAGGAACTGGAAGAGTCTGCCCTCTACTGACTAAAGGAAATTTAAGATCATTTGGCTCTCTCCACCCAGAACCTTATTGACCTTACCTCAGATCACACCCTTCTAGGTATTTCACACACTTGCTTTCCTTTGAGTCCTCATGCTACCTTATCTGACAAAAATGTCATGAACATTTACCAGTGGCTAATGGTATTTTGATACCCATCAAAATGGTAATGTAAATCACAATCATTTATTCGTTTGCTTTACATCATGAGGAATGTTGCTGAAGCTATAGATTTTTACCAAATATTTGGGATGGACTTGAATAGAGATATAGGTTAGTTGTCAAACAGGGTAGACAGACATGGTATACATAATAGCATTAACATATAATAAATCTAAATTTTTACTAGAAGGGCCAGAGATGATTTTTCTCCAGAGATAATTCTACTTTAAAGATCTATCTAAACATTTGTTCTTAATCATAACCATTTACTAAGTTACACAGTATATATACATTTTGTAAGTCGAACTCTGACTTACAGGATTTCAATCTATTTTACAAGGCCTTTTTTCAGTTGTCATTCAGCATTATGTAATGGCACTGCGTTATGTCCTAGGGGTAAAAGAGAAACCAATGGGCATGGTTCCCCGACCTCAAAGGAGTCACTTTATTTGGGTCTCATTTAGGGAACAAGGTATGAAGACAATGGATTTATCTTTAGCTGTGAAGAAGGTTAAGGTCCCAAAAAAGACTTCATAAGCGCAGCGACATTTAGCTCTATCTTAAATAAAGCAGGAGGATGTCACCTGGTAGGGCAAGAGGATAGGGTGGAGCCGGACGAGCAAAAGGCAGAAAGTTCTAGAGCATGTGCCTTATAATACAAATCCTCATGCCCCCTTCCTGCTTTGTTCATGTTTTTTATCTCTACACTATTTTACACTCTTTGTTATTTCCCCTGTAGGTAACAAAGTACAATTAGTGAGAGTTTGTTAAAGGAATGAAATGCCAAATGAGCAAAATAAGCAAAGAGAGGCACAAAAGTTGAGAGGCAGTGAAGATTATAAATGTTTACTGTGAGAAAGACAGTTAAACATATCATTTAAGCATTTTAATCAATCAAAATTTCATATATTCTTTCCACTCCTGCAAACTGGGATCACATCAATTATTAGCAGTTCCTATGCACATCAAGCAGCTTTTCTTACCTGCAGCCACTCTCTTTCTATCAGGGCCTCAAAACCACGGATGGTCCTGCTTCTGGGTTCTAAGATGATCTGGGCCAGGGAGGTAACCTGAAGTGTAGAATCAGTTCCTTCTGTTCCATGAATCAATATGGATGCCCCTTCCCTGATAGGAAAATCCAGAGTACAAATGGGATACTCCCAACATGGTCAATCAACTCCATTAATAACAAAACATTTACTGAGTACAGTATTTCAAACTCATGCATTTTGCTCTGTCCAGTAGGATTTAGAGTTGAAATAAGGCACATGAAGAGAGCTTCTCTTAGGAAAGAAATACTATGGGCTTCAAATATCACACGGCAAGATACTTTTTAAGCTGTAACAACCTTCACAAAACAATTTAGTTGAATTTTTTCTCCTTTAACAAAATCCAAAAGCAGTCTTTTATCACACATAATAGGTGCTTATTTCTTCTGCCTTTAATAGATGATTAAAGCGCTTCTCATCAAACATAGAAACATACACTTAAAAGTTATTTTTCTGTATCTCTCTGACCTTGATTCTACCTTTTCACCATTAGCTGACAATTAAGGATGCATTCATAAACTGTAATGTAACAGAGCTAGGAAAGAAGACCTGAACCACACTTTCAGAAACAGGAAAACAAGAAGAACCATTAAAAAAAAAAAAATGGCATAAAACTGTCAATCTAGAAAGTCAGTGGCAATGATATTACTATACCATGATACTTAGGAGGAGTCTGGGACCCCATTATTCTAAAGACTATGAAAGAAATACCAAAAACTAAATTAAGTACATCTCCCCTCCTCTTCTTCCAACTCTCATATCGAAATGACAGTGAAGGATATTTCAAGAAAAAGGAGAATAACCTCAACCACTTTCTCCTAAGAATTTCAAGTTTGGGAACTACTATTAATTCTCTTCCCATGTACTAATATCCTTTATGTAGCTATAACAAAAAGTAATTTTTTATGATTTCCTCTTTTATTATAAACATTTTCCCATGTTTCCACATCACCTTTAGAAGTATTGTCTTAATGGTTATATAATATTTTATTAGGTGATCAACTAAAATTTGCCTAAATGTTTTAAGAGTTATTTAGGTCATTGCTAATTTCTGTTATACCATACTTAGCTTTTTGTCTTCTGTGAAATTATCTGAGAGTTAATTTGAAAATAAGACTCCCTGCCATTCTCCTACGGTTAGGTTAACAACCTCATTCTTAGGATGAAATCTCATGACTAGGTAGAAGGATAGGAGCAAATATTTAAGACTTCTGATACATACATTCAGTCAATACATCCTAGTTATCTGTGGCACATTTCACATTTAATTCAATTAATTTTTAATGTCTATTTTTACATTTTGAGTGATTGATTACAAAGGCAGATTTTTATGAAGATACAAATAATAAACCAGTATATATCAGAAAAGGGAACCCAATCCATGGCAAAATAAACCAAAACCTTCAAGTCGTACAAGAATGTGGAAGTCCCTATTTGTTTCTGTTGGCCAGCTGAATCTAAACAAAGGTGGAGCTAAATCCTGTTCTTCACCTTGCCTGGACCTGCAGTGTCCCATTAGTATGGCTGCAAATTCAGACAACATGATGACAAGTGTTCATTATCATTTACAGTTCATAAGAAAACAGAAGCCTCCACATTCACCATGCAAGGGGAAATCTTTTTAACTTAGGTTATAAAGAAACAAAACCCTTTAATACTAACATCTCATCATTCTTATCCCGACACCAAGAATCTCTACCCATTACTGGTTTTGTCACTAACTTATCACATAATCTTAAGCAACCTGTTCTATGATCAATTTCTCACTAACCATAAAAACATTACATACATACTTCCGTAATTTGGAAACATCAATAAAACAAATTATAGTCTCAAGGAAAAGTGCCACCCAACTATGCGTTAGTGATACTTATACATACATATTGTGTCAGAGGAATTTCCTTCTTAAAAAGGGCATTCTAAGCTTCTGCAACAACTTACACCAATCCTTTTGCCTCTATGTTCAAGTCTTCTGCCTCAAGTCTCAAGGATTAGCAACCTTCAACTGAGTGAATGAACTAAAATCACTTCACATACTTCACATCACTGCCCTCAGGTATGCTCAACTTGAGATCCTGATGTAACTACACATATCAAGTCGTTTGTTAATAAGATACCTGAGAAATCAGAAAGAATCATTTTACTGTGTAACAGAATTACATGTTTCTTTTCACTGACATTTCCAAAGTAAGACGACCGGTTTTGCCCTCTGAGCATGGTTTAAGAAAAGGAAAATTGGTAGATCCACAATTCAAGGATTTTATAGAAAAAAATAGTTCCTTTAGTACTTTAAAAAAATCTGTATTATTGAAGGTGTGTGATGTATGTGGTCAATTAAATACCAGACTCTATGTACATATTTCATCAATAACTGAATGGCAATGACTATCACATGTAGTAATTTATAAAATGATCTGAACATATAGACTAGGTGCAAACTTTAACACAATATATAAACATAGTCTGGATAAAAGCAAAGTCTAGTTAGTAGTATGTGTCCCATTCCGGAACACTGAAATACACTTTACCTGTCAATACACTGAGCTGCTAGACAAGCAGTTGTAAGAATCTCTTTGATGTGAGTCAGCCAGTTCGAAGCCTCCAATCTACCGAGCCATCGGTCCATGTTATGTGTTTGGTCATTACAAGCTTCTACAAGTTTAATTAAGCTCTCCTGAAGAATGTGATACCTTTAAAAAACAAGAAAAAGCAAAAAAGAAAATAGAAAATACAATGACGAAGGAGAAACCAAACTCAAACCCCAACCTCCAATATATCCAAGAGGCAAAGTAGCTCAAAACAGTACAAAAATATTTACCTAGTTATACAGTAATTTGATAACTAAACACTGAAAAACTAGTATTTAAAATGGTTGCAAAGAAGCTTAACATGCCTGTCATGGTAAATCATTCCTCAGATGAACAGATTAAACCAGTTCATACAGCTGAATTATCTGACTAGGGAGCGGGCCAGAACACTGCATTTTGTGACAAGTCATGAGGCCACACGACTGACATCCACAATCCTGTTCCCACAGGTCCAACACTAGATACCAGTACCTTCGGCAGGGATGGCCAAGGCTAGCTCAGATCCCTTGTTTATTAGCTCCAACCCCACCTGCCCATCCAGAAGCCCTTATAAACCTCTAGCTGTAAGCATAAACAAGAGATACAGGTAGAGGAAATAGGATGTGGGGGAGAGAAGTCTCTAGTCTTCTGACTTAGAAAACTATACTTATCTGTAGCATATCTGATCACTAAGTGTGGTGACCAGTGATCTACAAGTAGAGGAACAGACCTTGCAGTGATGAAATTGCAGAGTTTCACTTAGAGAGGACATGCTATTTGACTAAAAGTCACTTTGGGGCACCCAAGATTAAGTTTCCTGCTTATCTCACAAAACATGACAGGATATCCCACCAATTTCTAACTTTAGGTAAATGGGTAGGTTCCTTTGAGAACCTGTGATCTTTTAACAGCTAATGGTTCACTCTAATGCACTTCAAAAAAGAGTCCATTACTGTCTTTAGAGTCTTTTACCTCTCAATAGACTTATGAATCCGCCTCCACTGGGGATAATGAGCTTCTTGTTCAAAGCCGCCACCTTTGGCTCTAGCTTGCTGAGCGACATTTAAAGAGCGGGTGTCAATGATGTAGCCTCGTTTTCCTGCCCTGAGGGTAGCATTTATCAGCTTTTCATCTTCTTTGCACCTTCTCCCATTTGTGCCAGTGAGTGGCTGACCACTTCGCATGATTACCTAGAAGCACAATGCAGTTTAAAATTGAAGAGTAGCCGCTTTGAAAGTTTCTGAAAACAGAAATGAATTAGCTAGAGGAAGAGTTATCTAAAAAACAACTGTGTGACTCTTTGGAGATGAATTTGATCCTGAAAAAAATAAATATTTCTATATATTTGCAATAGTTAAAAACTATAAAACAAAAATAAGCCCTGCACTTTAACAGTTTTTCTTATCTCAAAAATAATTCCACATAATACAGTATAATTACTAAAGAGATCAAATATTACAATTCATTTAGTCAGTAAATTGTTTACTGGACAAGGCCTTGTAATAGAAGAATAATAGCCTATGTGCTGACAAACTTTTGTTTCAACTACATAAACAGGGTGGCAGGTTTTATCAAGAATTACAGGGACGCCTGGGCTCAGTTGGTTAAGCATCTGTCTTCTTTTAAAAAGAATTATAAAGAGAAAAGGCACCCATGGTAAGATAAAAAAGTTTATGCACTATTCTTCTTGTGGGAATCATTTTCATATCTTAAAAACTGTTTGTCTATTATTTATTCTCCTTTGGTCCTTTTTCATCCTTTTCAGTACTTAAAGACTTGGATGTTTCCAAAGACCATTAACTATATATTATAAAAGGTCTGGTTTTGAAACTTTTCTCAAGAAATCAGTATTATACTGGTCTCTTCCCTGGTGAATGGTTTAGTTATTTCCACTTAACCCCATAATACATGCTGTTATCTTTACTACCTTGAAATTTAACATGATGAAGAAAGATCATTCAGAAGATGACAACAGCTAACTCCCAGGTAACCATGTAAATAGACACATAGTATATTTAATATCAGTTTTCAAAATGCTTTGTAATGAACCCTGATTAACAGAAATACTACTGAGCAAACAGGATAGATGATCTGATGTCAATGCAGCAAATTTTTAGCAATCTTTTTATCCTAAATATCCATACTTGATTTATTATCCACAGAAAAAAGGGAAATGGAATATGAATATAACTTATCCACTAATTTACTATTGGCTTCAAGATGAGAGAAAAGAAGAGAACAGAAACAGATTTAGAAAATATTTAGGGGGCAGCTGCATGGCTCAGTCAGTTATGCATACAGCTCTTGATTTCGGCTCAGGTCATGAGCTTAGGATTGTGGGCCCCATATTGGGCTCCATGCTCTCGCTTAGGATTCTCTCTCCACCTGCGCTACTCTAGCCCCACCCTTGTGCATTCTCTCTCTCTCAAAAAAAAAAAGAAAAGAAAATATTTCGGAAACATACACATACATACAGCAAGTGCTTGCCTATTCAATTACTGACTCCTGTATTTACTAAAGTTGTAACAATAACATGTGTCACTCTTCTCCCTTTTGGGAAAATAAAAATGTCCACTCAATTTACCTCTTATCGGGAAATTTAGCACAGATAATTAAATAAAGATAATTAATTAAAATAAAGTAGCCTACCACTGTTCTAGTTGGAGAAATTTATTTTTCTATCTAACAGCATTATTTTAAGTGTCAAATGAACATTAATTCTCTTTGTGCTGAGTCCTGAAGATAAACCTATCTGGCCTTTCTAATTTTGAGCAGCATCATGAACAAAATTCAAAATCATATCCTAATCACAAAACATACTACTCCTGATTCCCTCAAGTTTAAATGAAGGAAGTCCTAACAGGAGAGACTAATCACATCAATGAACATGTACATAGAAAAGGGAGTATTTCTAAGAAAAGATCTGCAAACTAAGGCTTTCAGTAGATCAAGGAGCAGTACCATACACTTACCATTCCATTTTTTTTATGGTAATAGCTGAGTACTGGGAAGCGTCCTCCATGTCGAAAAGCAGCTACCTTTCGAAGAGCTTCATCATCAATGGATTTGGGAACTATGACAATTGGCGGGTAAGAAGGGCAGACAGCAAATTCCTTATTGACATAGCTTAACCTCCATTCACTGGTCTGAAAAATACAAAATACTTCAAAGCTAAGCAAGTATCTCAATGTCACAAAATAATCTGAAAATTTTAAAGGACCTTAGAGATCAACTTCCACACAACGAAGAAGCCATCTCTCAGGAATTTAATGTAAGGATACCTAACCGATACTTGAAGGAGTTCTATTCTTCAGAATCAGCTTCCTGCTATGCTAGGGATCCTCTGTTCCTAGAAAGTGCTTCCTTTTATTGAGCAAAATGAGGCTTCTGTCACTTCCTCTACTGTTTTTACTATGATTTCAGCGCATGTTCCTATTTCACATGGCATCCTATTAGCTGACATCATCCCATTCATCCTTTTTGGGTACCATTTATTTTATTTTATTTTTGGTACTCTTCAGTATAGCAACAGGAAGACTGTAATACTCTAGATAATGCTTAACCAGAACAGATGAGAACAGAGCTACTATGTACATCAAATCTCCTGTTCTTTTCTATTATTTAAAAAAAGGAGGGGCGCCTGGGTGGCTCCGGTCATGATCCCAGGGTCCTGGAATGTAGCCCCACATCAGGCTCTCTGCTCGGCAGGGAGCTTGCTTCCCTTCCTCTCTCTCTGCCTGCCTCTCTGCCTACTTGTGATCTCTGTCAAATAAATAAATAAAATCTTTTTAAAAAATAAATAAAATTTAAAAAGGAAAATGTAGAAAGATCGGTAATATCTTTAAGACAATAATGACTTAATACTTAAAAAAAAAGTTATACATAGGAATCGATGAACTCATTTCTAACTCACTACACTAAGTACTAAAAGTATACCATATAAAGTTATCCAATGACAACTTATTTCGAATATTAAAAATAAAAAACACTTGAAGACTGTAAGAAGTTGTTTACGTAAATTTTGATATATTTCGATAAATCAGAGGTGGCCTAACATACTGGCCATGGGTTGCAGTACCAAGAAGATAAAATAGAACGATGTTCAACATACTGTAGAGAAAGAGATTAAAAAAACAACAACAACAACTTTTTACATGATACATTATATTTTTAAATTAAACCATTTTCACTTTTAAGTTATTCTCTTAACCAATTTTAAAGACAGTTTCCAAAAGATTTATTATTTAACAAAAGGAATTTACCTGTTTTCCTGCACCTCCATCTCATAATTCCCCCTTTCCCCAGAGGCAATCATTTTCAACTCTTTTAGCTTTAATTCTGGAGTTTACCTCCAAATTTCTAAATAATATGATTACATTGTTACTTCTTGATTTTCAAGATTAGGCATTACTTATTGATTTCCTACTCTGGAAAACGGTATGATCATCCACTGACCCGCAACACCACTTTCTGGCATATATTAAGTTTACATACCTAGGGCTCTCTATTCTGTCCCACTGGTGTATTTGCAGTAAGTCCCATAGCTTTTAGAATAGACTTGATATTTAGTAGGCTAAGTCTCTTCCTCCCTTTTATTTTCCCCTCTCCAAGACTACCTGGGCTCCTCTGAGTTCTCTGCTCCTCTGTGCGACTTTTATGAAATTTTATGTTAAAAGCCATTGCAGTTTTAATTAGACGCACTGACCCTATGGATTCATTTGAAGACAATTACATCTTTAAAATATTCAATCTCCTTGTCCACGAGCATAGTGTCTCTCACCTTTTTAAAGCTTTCTTAATTTTTTCAATAAAGTTGTATAATTCTCTCAATAAAAGCCCTGCATAATTTTCTTTAGTATATTCCTAGAAACCTTTTTTTGTTGTTGTTGCATTTTAGTTATATGTTTACAAAGTTGTGGTTGATGGAGAGAAATGCTTATTACAGTCGCCAAGAATCTTTCAGCTTCCTGTGTACACAAGCATATAAGCAACAATGACAGTCTTGCTTCTTTCATTCCAAGCCTTATACCTCTTATTTTTCCTTCTTGTCTTACTGAACAAGCAAGGAGTAGTGGCTGGTAGGCATCTTGTCTCACTCTTGAACTTAAAGTGAATAATAAAAGATTTGCTCTTTGTATGTTCTTATTTTGGGTAGCTTTATTAGATTTATCAGATAGCACTTATCAGATTATGTAAATAACCTTCAACTGTATTTCTGATAAGAGCTTTTATCAAGCATAGATGATTAGTTCTAGCCTACTGTTTTTTTCTATTTTCATTTTATTACACCATTTGTGTAATTTGTCTTTCCTCTCTAATTTTGTGATATTCCCTTTGCCTTACTATTTATAGCTATACTACAACACATTTAGTAAAGATTCTTTTTTATTGTCTTGCATGGTGTTTACCAGGACACTTTTGAGCTTGTGACTTTCATTGATTCTGGAGAACTCTGGACCATAACCCATTTTAATAGTGCCTCTCTTCCATTTTCTCTATTATCTTCCTCCTGAACTCCCATTTAATAAATGCTGGCTCTTTCCCCTTTATCATCCATGCATGTATCTAACTTCTCTATCACTTCCCCCAACTTTCTTGTTTCTCTGCTCTGTACTCCGAGCAATTACTTCAGATCTATATTCCAGATCATTAATTTTGTTTCTCATCAGGTACTTAAACCTTACATTAAGTTTTTTCTTTTTAATCAACTTTGAGATTATTTGTATGAAAAATAAACTAGATCCAGTTAGAATGTGTGGTTTCATGAGTCTTGATAGTCGTATACACCCATGAAACTACCACCACAATTAAGATAACAACATTTCAATCATCTCCCACAAAATCCCATGTGTATTTTTTACAATTTGTATCTTCCCCTCCACATCCCAAATTAGGAAATCACTAATCTGCTTTCAGTCACTATAGGTCTTTATCTAAAAAATCTTTGCCTAATCCAAGGTCATAAAGGTTTTCTCCTATGCTGTCTTCAAGAAGTTTTATAGTTTTAGCTGTTATTTCATCCATGTATAGGTCTTCTTTATACCCTATCACATTCTCTCTCTTTTTAAAAATTTTTTATTTTTTATAAACATATATTTTTATCCCCAGGGGTACAGGTCTGTGAATCACCAGGTTTACACACTTCACAGCACTCACCAAAGCACATACCCTCCCCAATGTCCATAATCCCACCCCCTTCTCCCAAACCCCCTCCCCCCAGCAACCCTCAGTTTGTTTTTTGAGATTAAGAGTCACTTATGGTTTGTCTCCCTCCCAATCCCATCTTGTTTCATTTATTCTTCTCGTACCCACTTAAGCCCCCATGTTGCATCACCACTTCCTCATATCAGGGAGATCATATGATAGTTGTCTTTCTCCGCTTGACGTATTTCGCTAAGCATGATACGCTCTAGTTCCAACCATGTTGTCGCAAATGGCAAGATTTCATTTCTTTTGATGGCTGCATAGTATTCCATAGTGTATATATACCACATCTTCTTGATCCATTCATCTGTTGATGGACATCTACGTTCTTTCCACAGTTCGGCTATTGTGGACATTGCTGCTATAAACATTTGGGTGCACGTGCGCCTTTGGATCACTACGTTTGTATATTTAGGGTAAATGCCCAATAGTGCAATTGCTGGGTCATAGGGCAGTTCTATTTTCAACATTTTGAGGAACCTCCATGCTGTTTTCCAGAGAGGTTGCACCAGCTTGCATTCCCACCAACAGTGTAGGAGGGTTCCCCTTTCTCCGCATCCTCGCCAGCATCTGTCATTTCCTGACTTGTTTATTTTAGCCATTCTGACTGGTGTGAGGTGATATCGCATTGTGGTTTTGATTTGTATTTCCCTGATGCTGAGTGATATGGAGCACTTTTTCATGTGTCTGTTGGCCATCTGGATGTCTTCTTTGCAGAAATGTCTGTTCATGTCCTCTGCCTATTTCTTGATTGGATTATTTGTTCTTTGGGTGTTGAGTTTGCTAAGTTCTTTATAGATTCTGGACACTAGTCCTTTATCTGATATGTCGTTTGCAAATACCTTCTCCCATTCTGTCAGTTGTCTTTTGATTTTGTTAACTCTTTCCTTTGCTGTGCAAAAGCTTTTGATCTTGATGAAATCCCAATAGTTCATTTTTGCCCTTGCTTCCCTTGCCTTTGGCGTTGTTCCTAAGAAGATGTTGGGGCGGCTGAGGTCGAAGAGGTTGCTGCCTGTGTTCTCCTCAAGGATTTTGATGGATTCCTTTCGCACATTGAGGTCCTTCATCCATTTTGAGTCTATTTTTGTGTGTGGTGTAAGGAAATGGTCCAATTTCATTTTTCTGCATGTGGCTGTCCAATTTTCCCAGCACCATTTATTGAAGAGGCTCTCCTTTTTCCATTGGACATTCTTTCCTGCTTTGTCAAAGATGAGTTGACCGTAGAGTTGAGGGTCTATTTCTGGGCTCTCTATTCTGTTCCATTGATCTATGTGTCTATTTTTGTGCCAGTACCATGCTGTCTTGATTATGACAGCTTTGTAATAGAGCTTGAAGTCCGGAATTGTGATGCCACCAACGTTGGCTTTCTTTTTCAATATCCCTTTGGCTATTCGAGGTCTTTTCTGGTTCCATATAAATTTTAGAATTATTTGTTCCATTTCTTTGAAAAAGATGGATGGTACTTTGATAGGAATTGTATTAAATGTGTAGATTGCTTTAGGTAGCATAGATATTTTCACAATATTTATTCTTCAAATCCAGGAGCATGGAACATTTTTCCATTTCTTTGTGTCTTCCTCAATTTCTTTCATGAGTACTTTATAGTTTTCTGAGTATAGATTCTGTGTCTCTTTGGTTAGGTTTATTCCTAGGTATCTTATGGTTTTGGGTGCAATTGTAAATGGGATTGACTCCTTAATTTCCCTTTCTTCCCTTTCTTCTGTCTTGCTGTAGAGAAATGCAACTGATTTCTGTGCATTGATTTTATATCCTGACACTTTACTGAATTCCTGTACAAGTTCTAGCAGTTTTGGAGTGGAGTCTTTTGGGTTTTCCACATATAGTATCATATCATCTGCGAAGAGTGATAATTTAACTTCTTCTTTGCTGATTTGGATGCCTTTAATTTCCTTTTGTTGTCCGATTGCTGAGGCTAGGACCTCTAGTACTATGTTGAATAGCAGTGGTGATAATGGACATCCCTGCCGTGTTCCTGACCTTAGAGGAAAAGCTTTCAGTTTTTCTCCATTGAGAATGATATTTGCGGTGGGTTTTTCATAGATGGCTTTGATGATATTGAGGTATGTGCCCTCTATCCCTACACTTTGAAGAGTTTTGATCAGGAAGGGATGCTGTACTTTGTCAAATGCTTTTTCAGCATCTATTGAGAGTATCATATGGTTCTTGTTCTTACTTTTATTGATGTGTTGTATCACATTGACTGATTTGCGGATGTTGAACCAACCTTGCAGCCCTGGAATAAATCCCACTTGGTCGTGGTGAATAATCTTTTTAATGTACTGTTGAATCCTATTGGCTAGTATTTTGTTGAGTATTTTCGCATCTGTGTTCATCAAGGATATTGGTCTATAGCTCTCTTTTTTGGTGGGATCCTTGTCTGGTTTTGGGATCAAGGTGATGCTGGCCTCATAAAATGAGTTTGAAAGTTTTCCTTCCATTTCTATTTTTTGGAACAGTTTTAGGAGAATAGGAATTAGTTTTTCTTTAAATGTTTGGTAGAATTCCCCCGGGAAGCCGTCTGGCCCTGGGCTTTTGTTTGTTTGGAGATTTTTAATGACTGTTTCAATCTCCTTACTGGTTATGGGTCTGTTCAGGCTTTCTATTTCTTCCTGGTTCAGTTGTGGTAGTTTATATGTTTCTAGGAATGCATTCATTTCTTCCAGATTGTCAAATTTATTGCCGTAGAGTTGCTCATAGTATGTTCTTATAATAGTTTGTATTTCTTTGGTGTTAGCTGTGATCTCTCCTCTTTCATTCATGATTTTATTTATTTGGGTCCTTTCTCTTTTCTTTTTGATAAGTCTGGCCAGGGGTTTATCAATTTTATTAATTCTTTCAAAGAACCAGCTCCTACTTTCGTTGATTTGTTCTATTGTTTTTTTGGTTTCTATTTCATTGATTTCTGCTCTGATCTTTATGATTTCTCTTCTCCTGCTGGGCTTAGGGTTTCTTTCTTGTTCTTTCTCCAGCTCCTTTAGGTGTAGGGTTAGGTTGTGTACCTGAGACCTTTCTTGTTTCTTGAGAAAGGCTTGTACCGCTATATATTTTCCTCTCAGGACTGCCTTTGTTGTGTCCCACAGATTTTGAACCGTTGTATTTTCATTATCATTTGTTTCCATGATTTTTTTCAATTCTTCTTTAATTTCCCGGTTGACCCATTCATTCTTTAGAAGGATGCTGTTTAGTCTCCATGTATTTGGGTTCTTTTCAAACTTCCTTTTGTGGTTGAGTTCTAGCTTTAGAGCATTGTGGTCTGAAAATATGCAGGGAATGATCCCAATCTTTTGATACCGGTTGAGCCCTGATTTAGGACCGAGGATGTGATCTATTCTGGAGAATGTTCCATGTGCACTAGAGAAGAATGTGTATTCTGTTGCTTTGGGATGAAATGTTCTGAATATATCTGTGATGTCCATCTGGTCCAGTGTGTCGTTTAAGGCCTTTATTTCCTTGCTGATCTTTTGCTTGGATGATCTGTCCATTTCAGTGAGGGGAGTGTTAAAGTCCCCTACTATTATTGTATTATTGTTGATGTGTTTCTTTCATTTTGTTATTAATTGGTTTATATAGTTGGCTGCTCCCACGTTGGGGGCATAGATATTTAAAATTGTTAAATCTTCTTGTTGGAAAGACCCTTTGAGTATGATATAGTGTCCTTCTTCATCTCTTATTATAGTCTTTGGCTTAAAATCTAATTGATCTGATATAAGGATTGCCACTCCTGCTTTCTTCTGATGTCCATTAGCATGGTAAATTCTTTTCCACCCCCTCACTTTAAATCTGGAGGTGTCTTCGGGCTTAAAATGAGTTTCTTGGAGGCAACATATAGATGGGTTTTGTTTTTTTATCCATTCTGATACCCTGTGTCTTTTGACAGGGGCATTTAGCCCATTAACATTCAGGGTAACTATTGAGAGATATGAATTTAGGGCCATTGTATTGCCTGTAAGGTGACTATTACTGTATATGGTCTCTGTTCCTTTCTGATCTACCACTTGTAGGCTCTCTCTTTGCTTAGAGGACCCCTTTCAAGATTTCCTGTAGGGCTGGTTTGGTGTTTGCAAATTCTTTCAGTTTTTGTTTGTCCTGGAAGCTTTTAATCTCTCCTTCTATTTTCAATGATAGCCTAGCTGGATATAGTATTCTTGGCTGCATGTTTTTCTCGTTTAGTGCTCTGAAAATATCATGCCAGCTCTTTCTGGCCTGCCAGGTCTCTGTGGATAAGTCAACTGCCAATCTAATATTTTTACCATTGTATGTTACAGACTTCTTTTCCCGGGCTGCTTTCAGGATTTTCTCTTTGTCACTGAGACTTGTAAATTTTACAATTAGGTGACGGGGTGTGGGCCTATTCTTATTGATTTTGAGGGGCGTTCTCTGAACCTCCTGAATTTTGATGCTCGTTCCCTTTGCCATATTGGGGAAATTCTCCCCAATAATTCTCTCCAGTATACCTTCTGCTCCCCTCTCTCTTTTTTCTTCTTCTGGAATCCCAATTATTCTAATGTTGTTTCGTCTTATGGTGTCACTTATCTCTCGAATTCTCCCCTCGTGGTCCAGTAGCTGTTTGTCCCTCTTGCTCAGCTTCTTTATTCTCTGTCATTTGGTCTTCTATATCACTAATTCTTTCTTCTGCCTCATTTATCCAAGCAGTGAGAGCCTCCATTTTTGATTGCACCTCATTAATAGCTTTTTTGATTTCAACTTGATTAGATTTTAGTTCTTTTATTTCTCCAAAAAGGGCTTTTATATCTCTCGAGAGGGTTTCTCTAATATCTTCCATGCCTTTTTCGAGCCTGGCTAGAACCTTGATAATTGTCATTCTGAACTCTAGATCTGACATATTACCAATGTCTGTATTGATTAGGTCCCTAGCCTTCGGTACTGCCTCTTGTTCTTTTTTTTGTGTTGAATTTTTCCGTCTTGTCATTTTGTCCAGATAAGAGTATATGAAGGGGCAAGTAAAATACTAAAAGGGTGGCAACAACCCCAGGAAAATATGCTTTAACCAAATTAGAAGAGATCCAAAATCGTGAGTGGGGTGAAAGGGTATAAAAAGAGGTTCAAAAAGGAAGAAAGAAAAAAAAAAGAAAAAAGAAAAAAAAGAGAAGAATTTAAAAAAAAGAAAACACCTAAGAAAAATATAAAAAAGAAAAAATATATATATTAGATAAACTAGTAAAAAATCGTTAAAAAAGAAAAAGGTAACAGTTTAAAAAAAAATTTACCCGAAGGCGAGAAAAAAAAACAAAAAATGAAAAAGAAAAAAATTAAATTAACTGCAAGACTAAAAAAAAAATCACAGGGAAAAAGCCATGAGTTCCGTGCTTGGCTTTCTCCTCCTCTGGAATTCTGCTGCTCTCCTTGGTATTGAAACCGCACTCCTTGGTAGGTGAACTTGGTCTCGGCTGGATTTCTTGTTGATCTTCTGGGGGAGGGGCCTCTTGTAGTGATTCTCAAGTGTCTGCCCCAGGCGGAATTACACCGCCCTTACCCGGGGCCGGGGTGAGTAATCCGCTTTCAGGAGCTTTTGTTCCCTGAGCGCTTTCCGTAGAGTTCCTTCCGTAGAGTTCCGGAGGATGGGAATACAAATGGCGGCCTCCTGGTCTCCGGCCTGGAGGAGCCGAGAGCCCAGGGCCGCACTCCTCAGTGCGCCCTCAGAGAACAGCGCCCAGTTACTCCCGTCTGCCTGACCTCCGGCCGCGCTCTGAGCTCACTGAGCCTGCGACCGGTTCAAGGTAACACCGAGCTGTGAGCTTACTGTCGGCTCTGTCTCTGTAGCCGGCTTTCCCGTTCCAATACCCGCAAGCTCTGCGACACTCAGACACCCCCAATCCTTCTGTGACCCTGCGGGACCTGAGGCCACGCTGACCGCGTGTGGGCTTTGCCCCGGTTTAGCCTCTGGAGCGATGTCCCTCAGCGGAACAGACTTTTAAAAGTCCTGATTTTGTGCGCCGTTGCTCCGCCGCTTGCCGGGAGCCGGCCCCTCCCCCCGGGGTCTATCTTCCCGTTGCTTTGGATTCACTTCTCCGCCGGTCCTACCTTTCAGAAAGTGGTTGTTTTTCTGTTTCCAGAATTGCTGTTCTTCTTCTCTTCGATCTGCCGATGGATTTTCAGGTGTTTGCAATCTTTAGATAAGCTATCTAGCTGATCTCCGGCTAGCTGAAGTAGTCTCAGCCTGCTACTTCTCTGCCATCTTGACTCCTCCTGGTCTACCCTATCACATTCTCTTGATTACTGAAGCTTTATATTAAGTTTTTAAAATCAAGGAAAAGGTTGGGACGCCTGGGTGGCTCAGTTGGTTAATCGGCTGCCTTCGGCTCAGGTCATGATCCCAGCGTCCTGGGATCGAGACCCTGCTTCTTTCTCTGTCTCTGCCTACCACTCTGTCTGCATGTGCTCACTCTCGCTCTCTCTCTGACAAATAAATAAATAAAATCTTGAAAACAAAAATCAAGGAAAAGGGGCGCCTGGGTGGCTCAGTGGGTTAAAGCCTCTGCCTTCGGCTCAGGTCATGGTCTCAGGGTCCTAGGGCCTGGGATGGAACCCCGCATCGGGCTCTCTGCTTGGCAGGGAGCCTGCTCCCTTCCTCTCTCTCTGCCTACTTGTCATCTCTGTCTGTCAAATAAATAAATAAAATCTTTAAAAATAAATAAATAACTAAAATAAAATCAAGGAAAGTAAACCGTTTATTTTCTTAAAGGTGTTTTGGCTATTCTAGTAACTTTGCAATCCATATACATATTTTCAGATAGTTCTGTCAGTACCAACCCCAAAATAAAACAGCTATTGGAATTGATAGGCTTTTCACTGAATCTATATATTTGGAGGCAACAGTCATCTTTTTAAAAAATTTTTACTTGTGTATTTGACAGAGAAAGAGAGCACAAGCAGGAGGGAGCAGCAGAGGGAGGGAGAGGGAGAAGCAGGCTCCCATTGCGCAAAGAGTGAGACCTGGTGCTTGATCCCAGAACTCTGTGAACATGACTTGAGCTGAAGGCAGATGCTTAATTGACTGAGCCACCCAGGTGCCCCAGAGACAATTGTCATCTTAATGAGAGGTCAGCAAATAATAGTCTACAAGCCAAATCCAGCCTACTGCCCATTTTTGTAAGTAAAGATTTTTTGGAACCTAGCACTACCAATTCACTGATGTGTTATCTATTGCTGTTTTCATGCTACAACAGCAGAGTGATGTAGTTGTAACAGAGACTGCATGACCCACAAAGCCTAAAATATTTACTTTGTGGTCCGCTATGTACCTCAGCCCACTAGTGATCTTAACCATACTGTCTTCTAATCCACAAACATGGTATATCTCTCCATTTATTTAGAGATCCTTTAACTTCTCTCTGGAATGTTTTGTGTTTTTCAGTGTAAAGAATCTGTACTTCTTTTGTTAAATTTATTCCTAACTATTTTATTCATTTTCAGATTGCTTGTTGCCAATACAATTAGTTTTGGTATATAAACATTGATCAACCTTGCTAAACTTGTTTATGAGTTCTAAGTATTTCATTGATTTATACTCTTCTTTTTATTATTTCATTCCTTCCAGTTACTTTGCTCTTTTTTCTCCATAGCTTACGTTGGTGATTTTAGACCTTTTCTCCTTTTTCAATCTAAGCATTTTAAAGCTCTAAGTTTCTCTTTAAATATTGCTTTAGCTGTATTCCACATATTTTATGTTGCATTTTTATTATCATTCAGTTCAAAATATTTTCTAATCTTCTTTATGATTTCATTTCTTGACTCCTAGGTTAGTAAAAGTATTTTGTTTAATTTATATATAAATATTCTGGGTATTCCTAACATTTATTTTGTTTGTCCCTTCGGTTTTTATTGTTGTTTTTTTCTTTCCCACTAGTACTATTAGATTATTTATTTTTTTAGAATTGCATTTTAATATTTGTATTAAATTTTAAATTATAGCTCTTCCCATTTTTAAAAAAGTAATTGCTCTAGGATAATGGTTCTCAACCAGGGGTGATTTTGCATAGAGGTAACTTTTGTCAACGTGTAGAGACAACCACAGGCAGGGGGAGGAGTATTCTATTGGCATCTGGTGGTGCCAAAGATGCTGCCAAACATCCTACAATGCACATGACAGATTCTTACAACAAACAATGTAACTGTAAAAGTATATTTATCCAATCAGCCACCGCACACCCAGTCATCACCTTTAACATTATAGTTTCCATATATGTCTACATACACTATAAACACCACAAAGGCAATGCTATAATCTTTAAATAGTCATGTATATTTTTAAAAAAATTTAAAAAATAGCCTGTTATATTTACCTAGGTATTTAGCATTTGCAATATTCTTCAATAATTCTAAATATTCAAGTTTCCCTTGTATTACTTCCCTACAGGCCTCTTGGCAATAAATCTTAGTTTCCTTTTATCTGAAAATGTTGTCTTACCTTCCTTCTTGAAAGATATTTTCACCATATACAAAACTCAAGGTTGGCAGGTTTTGTTTCTTTCAGCACTTTATAGTTTTCTCTTCTGGTTCATGATTTCTGATGAACAGTCCACACTCATTTGATTGTTGTCTCTGTGTATGTAATGTTTCAATTTTAACTGGCAGCTTTCAAGAACTCCTTATTATTTCTCTTTGACAGGTTGACTAGGAAGTGCTTATGTATGTTTTCTGTGCATTTATCCTGTCTGTGGCTTGCAGAACTTTTTGAATTTATAGCAATCCTCAAATTCGGAAAGTTTTTGAACATAATTTTTTTAAAATATATTTTCTACCTTATTCTCTCTACTCTCTCCTTCTGGTTCTCCAATTACATGTATGTTAGACATTCTGATACTGTTACACAGGTCCCTGAGACTCTGCTTTTTTACTAAAACTTATCCCCTCCCTCTTCTTTCTACAAAGTAAGTTCTATTGCTCTAATTCCAAATTCATTGGTTCTGTTTTTTGTCATCTCTTCTGCTTTTAGCTCATTCAATGAATTTTTAATTTCAGATATAATTTTCACAAAGTTCTAAAAGTTCCATTCGATTCTTTTTATATTTTCTATCTCTCTATTGGTATTTCCTAACTTTTTGTTTTGTTTTGTTTTGCTTTTAAGCATATTTTCCTTTATGAGAAATTGGACAGTTTTAAGAACTGCTTTAAAGTCCTTCTGTGATGGGCACCTGGGTGGCTCAGTCAGTCGGTCATCTGCCTTCGGATCAGGTCATGATCCTAGTGTCCTGGGATCAAGCCCTGATGTTGGGCTCCCTGCTGAGTGGGGATTTCTGCTTCGGCTTCTCCCTCTCCCTCTGCTCTCCACATCCAGCCCCACCCAGCGCTCCCTTGCACACACTGTATCAAAAAAATAAAATCTTTTAAAAAAAGTTCTTGTGTGATACTTTAAACATTTGAGTGAGTCATCTTGGGGTTGGTACTGCCAACTTTTTCCTTCAGAATGGGTCACAATATTTTAGCTTTATTTTAGATTGTATCCTGCAAATGTTGTGTTGTGGAAACTCTGCATTCCATTATAGTCATTTGGTTTTTTTGATTTTGTTTTTGTTTTTTAAGATTTTATTTATTTGACAGAGAGAGATTACAAGTAGGCAGAGAGGCAGGCAGAGAGAGAGGAAGGGAAGCAGGCCCCCTGCTGAGCAGAGAGCCCGACTCGGGACTCTATCCCAGGACACTGAGATCATGACCTGAGCCGAAGGCAGCGGCTTAACCCACTGAGCTACCCAGGCGTCCCATTATAGTCCTTTGAAGAGACTTAATGTTTTTTGTTTTAGTAGGCAATTAACTTTGTTAGCTTTGAATTGCAAATTCCATTAACACCTGTGGTGCAAGGCAGCTCAGCTCTTGGTTCTGACGGATCTTAGTATGCTCCAAGCACACATCATTCACAATCAGCCACAGGTTCAAGGTTGTATACCACAGAACCAAGGTTCTTCTTCTTTAGCTCTCTGATGCCCCAAGCCATTCACCTGGTTCCTCCTACTAGACGGAAAGTGGGCTTTCTATGGGAATGTTAGCTGTTCCATGTTATCAATGCCACAACTATGCTGACCTCAAGACAAAGTTCCCCAAATAGGAATTTCATTCTGTCATTCACTTTCTCTGCATTTTGACCCCTCCAAAATACGCTGCTTTCTGCTCAATTACCAGAGCTTTCAGGTGGCAGGTTTTTTTGTGTTTCATTTATAGTTTGTCACTGATCTCTGTAGGAGGTCTTCTCAGATAGAGGAGTTATTCGATCATAAGCGGAATCTTATTACCTTTTTTATATATAATTTCAAATAGATTGAGGGAGTACAGATATATCATGTATGACTATTTCAACAAAGTACCTGAAATAATCTTTCATGATATCCTAGAATAAAAGCATGCTTCAAGTAGGAGAAACTCTAGAGATCATTTCTGTTCAACATTTTCATTTTGTAGACATGGAAACTAAGTCCCCAAAAGTCAAGCTGCCAGTAACATATCTGGGATGCACCACAAGATATCCTGATAGCTAGTTTTAGTACTGTCAATACCACACATTTCTCTTAGACATAATAATGAAGTAGGGACTGGCTAATATTTTAATTAAAAAGTTTTCAGATGGAAACAACAACAACAACAAAAACCCCTTACTCAAAGAGAGTAACCTGGCAGAGGACTTCTAACGATATATAGAAGGCTTTACTACCCTTTTGACCCATCCTGAATAAATTCACACCTACATTCATTCACTCGACTAATATTTACCCTTTGCCTATCATGTGCTAGCAATACAATAGGAAACCAGAATGATAACGGTTCCAGCCCTTGTAAAGTTTATATCTAGCAGCTTATGCTCTAGACCAGGAAAGAGACAACAAAAAATGACTAAGAAGTTTTGCATACTGCTGACTCTCTCCTACTTGAAACTCACTCGTCCCTTGGGTTTTCCTCCATTCATTTCTTAAATGGTTCAATCCTTGTCATCCTTTTTACTTTAGATGCTTTCCTTAGGCATTCTCAGTCTCTCCTCATGGTTTCCAAAGAGTATTTGCTGATTACCCTCAGTTTTTCATTTTTAACAAGGACCTCTCAAGTAAGCTTCAGACTTTCTCTTCTATATATTCAATGATGTACCATACAGGCTCTTTGAACTGCCATCCCCCAAAATGAACTTACCTCATTCCCTTTAAACACATTTCTCTTTCTGTTTTTCTCTTCTCAATGGTAGCATCCTAGATGCTACTGCCTGTTTTACCTTTCACCTCCAGTGAGTGGCTCACCAATGCCTTTTAATTCTACTTTCTGAATCTTTCTACACTATATCCAACCATCTTCTGTGTATTTTTACAATAGCTTTTTCAAGCAGTTTCTTAGCATTTTGCAACAGAATTGATTTTCAGTAACACAAATCTAATGTCATTTTCCCTATGCCTTGTGGATACTTTTGTCAGCACTTATTTCATTGTACTTGATTAATTAAATAACTGTCAGACTTTCAACAAGGAGAAGGAAGGAACCATGCTTTGCTCATCTTAAATTTCCATCATCTAATAATAGTAACTAAATACCTCAAACAAGGCATTAAAGATGTTCTCATTAAATCTGTGGATTATAAAATTTGCAGAAAAATACCAGAATTTCATATATACAAACAACTTAAATAATTAGCTAAACCAAAAAGAAAATGCCTACTTGGAAAAGTATTGAATCTAAACAAAAATTAGTTAGTAAGTAAATACAATAACAAAAACACAGGGCAGATCCCTTACTAACACATATGAGAAAATGTATAAATTTTAGTTTATTTCATTATTAACTTAATTCTCAAAAAAGCAAATATAACTTTAAGCTGCTTTAAAGCATCAATAATAGTTCCAATCTATACCAAGTGGTATGGGTACTATATTTTAAGAGAATAAATGATAAGACGGAAGGTCCTGCTGGGAGAAGCAACAAGGGCAGTGTATGGCCCTGAGGCCACCATTATTAGAAAAAGTTGAAGTAAATACTGATATTTAATCTGCAGGAAAGAAAACTTAATGGGGACATAAGAGTTCCTAATTTGAAGAAGAGTTCATAGTAGAGGAATGAGATAAATTAAATGACACAAGGTAACATCAGAAACATTTCCTGTGCTGTCTATGTACAGGAAAACAGAGATCAGCTAAGAATTAGAGCTGTCCCCAAATGGGACACCATTGTGTTTTTGCAAATTCTCCCACACTATGATTTCAAGCAGAGGCTAAATGACCACATCATGGATGTTTTTAGCATAGCGGATTCCTGCACAGAACAGGAGACTGATTTGAATGTTGACCTGTAGAAGGTAGACTTAGACTGGTTCACTTATGGCACCTAACGCCAAGATAAATCATGGGTAAGTCCTTCGTACACATAGTGTTGGCTACCCAAACAAATCATCCAGACTTCTCCCTTCCTGATCACTACGTGACTGCCACTTCCCACCTAGGAAATAATTAAGGATTCCTCTAAGCTAACTGTTAGTGGTAGGTGATTACAGCAAAAAAGTATCATGCATTTAAGAATGTTTACTCTGCAGTTCTTAATGCAATAAAAACACTAAATGTAAGTGTAAACACAGGTAGTTACCCATGAAGTACATAAACATGCCCATACAATATAAAAGTGACCTTCTGTTACTTTATTACTTTGCTGACATGTACATCTTTATTCTTTAAGTTACATAGTCCCCTGATCTTTACTTCTTGACCACCACCCCCACCATACCTTGGCCCATTTACATAAGTGTGATGGAAGAAGAAAGGAATAAAATTGTTAAGAATTTAACAATTCTAGTGACCTGGTCATAATAGCCCAAATTATAAAAACACAAAAATTATCCCCCGGAAAAAATTGATGTATGTTTCTCTAATGCTGTCTTAGGCACACAGCAGGTTCAGCAGACTTTTGGGGATGGCTCAGAACCCAATTACTACATATAAAGTTGCTTCTATGGAGAAGCTCTTAAAACAATCAACAATGAACTCAAAACAGGTCAGGACTATCTTCTTGAAGATCTTAATGTTTTACCAATATCATTTGCAAAATTTAAAAAAGTAACATCTGGGATCCAGCCGAAATCCACTAGAATAAAAATCCCTGCAGAATTGAAAACAAATTGTACAAATCTCTGAATGGCAGAAGCTTCAGTACTAGCACTAACAGAAATTTCTTTCAGGCATGGAAAAGCAAACAACACCTTATTAGTTGTCAAAAGGAAGGGATCATTTCACAAGTAAAGTATGGGTTATTTCTCATTACACATAAGTTATCTCAAACGCTACTCACAGCAGAAGAGTAGAGTTCAAACTCTTGCTCAGGAAGGAAAGAATGCCAGCCATCTTCCATCACTTCAAACATGGGCCGATAAAAGAAAGGGTACATCAGAGTGATAGAGTCCAGTGTAGACAATGCCTAGGGCATAAAAAGGAGATAAAAGAAAGAGAAAGGAACTTACCGCAATTTGAAACATCTTTTAACTACCAAATCGGTATTAAATAAATACAGTCTAATAAGGATGCACACCCCATCTACTTCTCCAACATTGTATTTACCACTAGACACAATTAAAGCTTACTGAAGCTGATCTCCATACTTTCAGCATCTAACAAGGTACTTGGCACATAGCATATGCTCAGTTAACATTTCATGAATGAACACAAGAACAAAAAAAGTGTGCACACCTATTCCAGAAGAAAAATTAAATAACTTCTTTTGATACCACTTAACAAAGCCTAATAAAAAAGGTCTAAATATTTCTAGGGATCAGAAAAGAAACAGGATCTGGTTAGAAAAAAGGCCTTGGCTCAAAATTCAGATATTGAGTATATCAACATATGTACATTATTTAAAAATCAGTGTCTGTTATTTACCATAAATAAAGATGCTACAGCTTGGTGCCCATGTATATTACCTTCATGTTACAGTGACCCATTCTCAAGCTGGGGCAACAACTCTGTGGTTCCCAAATGAGCCTATAATCATCTGAAACACTTGAATTCTGGATAACACCAACAGGAAAACCTGACTAAATGGGAGGAACAGACAGATGGGACATCCTCCATCACCTGGCAGTTTCAACCTTCTGACAGGGGACTTATAAAAAACACTTCTACGGCTGGGAAAAAAGGTACCAAAATCAATTAGCATAATTCAAATTACAGTAATTATGGAGACACTCACACAGGAGCCCAACATCATGTTAGTTCTCCAAAACTCTCAGAATAAAGCTACCTTCCTCTAGATCACAGAAAGACCAGATTCACAAACGAATGGGCCCAAGACTTTAAAAGCAGATTAGACATGTAGTTTAGCAGTTTAACAAAACATCTTCATCCAATGTTATTCTTCCATCTGCCCATAAATCATGACACTTTTCCCCCAGAGCTCATAATACAGAAAGTATGAAGAAGCATGGCTGTATAATCCACTATCCACTTCTATACAGTCTTTGGCTGCCAATCACACTAAACTGACCACTAAAGTGTCAATCACACTAACCTAGGTCACGTGTGACCTAGGCCAGAGCTGCTGTTGTTCAGTACAAACATTACTTTACTGTTTCACCTTTTAAAAATTTTGTTTTTAAGATATTCTTTGCAATATCTTTTAAAAATTTCATCTTTACGGAGGTAAAATTGGCAAATAAAACTAAGATATTCAAAATGATGATATGATACATTGTGAAAGGACACCCCCCTGGAGTTAATTAACATATCCATCTTCTCACATACTTGCCTTCTGTTGAAAACATTTAAGTTCTACTCTCTTAGAAAATTTCAATTATACAATAATATAGTTTTATTGACTATAGTTACCATGCTTTACATTTGATCCTAAGATGTTATTTATCTTATAACTGTAAGTTTGTAACTTTTACCAACCTCTCCTTATCTCCCTCAGCCCCTAGCAACCACTTTTCCACTCTCTGCTTCTCTAAGTTTTTTTAGTATTTAGGATTCCACATATAAGCAGGAACATGCAATATTTGTCTTTCTCTTTCTGGTTTATTTCACTTAGCATAATGCCCTCCAGTTTCACCCTTGTTGTCATAAATATCAGGATTACTGTTTTCTATGGCTGAATAATATTCTATTGATATACGGATAAATATCATATTTTCTTTATCCATTCATCTGCTGACAGATACTTAAGCTATTTCCATATTTTGGTTATTATGAATAATGCTGCAATGATCAAGAAAGTAAAGATAGCTCTCTGAGATGATTTTGTTTTCTTTGGATATATATCCAGAAGTGGGGCTGCTGGGTCATACAGTAGTTCCACTTTTAATTTCTTGAGGAACCTCCATACTGTTTTCCATAGTGGCTGGTACAACCACAATTTTAAATGCAAATCAACAGCCATTTTTTTTTTTTTTAAAGATTTTATTTATTTATTTGACAGAGAGAGAGATCACAAGTCGGCAGAGAGTCAGGCAGAGAGAGAGAGAGAAGCAGGCTCCCGCTGAGCAAAGAGCCCGATGCGGGGCTCGATCCCAGGACACGGAGATCATGACCTGAGCCGAAGGCAGCGGCTTAATCCACTGAGCCACCCAGGCGCCCCAACAGCCACTTTAGTAGGTAATAAGCACTCATATTCTGACTTGTTATCACATATTATGTCACTAGGACTTTTCCTTTAAACACATTAATGCTGAAAGAACTGAAAACATTTCAATTCCAAAAGACAGTGGAAACTACATAGAAAAAAGCTTCATTAGGCTTCCTGCTACATTTTAGAAAACTGACCACTTGCCAGTTAGTCTTCCAATGGAATTCTATTTGTGGCAGCAGAATATATTAGGGTATATGGATTCTTGATTAGAAAGACTAGCTCAACTGTTTTATATAAGCAATTCACTTGTTGCTACCAAGTTTTGTCAAGATGTATAGGGGAGGCGGGAAGGAACTGGATACCAGGAAAAGGTAAGAGACCAAGTTTACAATGTATATTTGTATGTTGTAAAATAATTAATAGATCATTCACTTTCTGAGGTCAAGAGTTTCTACATACTCAGTTTCTAAAGTACTTCAGGTACTATATACAGCCAATTAAACAACTGATTAGTGTCAGATGCTAACAAAACTAAATAAATGCAATCAGAAAGTGGGTAACAGGCTTTGCCCTATATTTCCTTTACCATTATCCTTCACCATAAGCAACTTCACTAACATCCACCAACCAGCTATATTTTAAGTTTTATATAAAAGGGATAAGAAGAAAAATGTAGACTGATTAGTGAAAATCCAAACCCACAACAGGAAAAAAAAAAAAAAAAAGCTCAAATGAAATGGGTCAGTAGTATTCCCCTGCCCAAAGAGCAGGACAGTGTTTCAATTTAACAGCCTAGAAACCACAGAGTGTCTTCCTTACCCATGTTCACAAATTTGGCCAAATCAACGTTATTACATCACTTCCAAACGACAAGATAAGCAAGACAAATAGTTCAGCTCATCTTCTCATTTCCTCTAAGTAAAATTCAGCAAAGGCAGAAAGTAAACCAGTTCCATGCCATTTTTCTCAGCATGACAGTTTTTTAAATTTCTCTATTCTTATTTAAAAAAGCAAATAAGATCCTAATTACAGATTTTTAAACTTTTCTGTCTCCTTTTAGTAGTTAAGCCAATAGCATTCATTCTGGATACAAAGACCAGATTAGTCACTCAAAGACCAAAGTGGGAAAAAAGTCGATGTGTCTATAATTGTCTAAAAATACTATAAACAAAAAGTTAATTGCTGTAATTAAGTGACAATGATTTAAAACAAGGCAATTTAAAATTTGAGTGTAAACCAAAATAGTTAGTTTGAATGGGAAGAAAATGGTGTGAGCTCTTCCATTTAAATATTAAATTATCCAAGCAAAATATCTATTATTTGTTATCTGAACAGATACTCAATACTGTTGTTACGAATATAAAACAAACATGCTCTGTCTTAAGCAAACATGACGTAGGGAAAATTACAACTTACTAAAGACAAACAAAGACTATAATCATTGGTGATAATCCCCTGCTTTATAAAAGAAGTTACTTTTTAGAAAAACCTTATAATATATACATACAGTGGAGTATCATTGAGTCTTAAAAGAGAAGGAAATCCTGTCAAATGCTACAAGTGAACCTGGAGGAATAAGTCACACTAAAAACTATTAAAAGTAAATAAAATCTTATTATATTCCTATAACAATGAATCAGGGTGAGGCCTTTCCTGTCAATTTTCAATATGTGAGTCACAGAATATGACCAACCATCTACTAAAAAAACATAAGAGCCACACTGAGTCAGAATATAAGGTTCTTTTTTAATTACTATTTATTTTCATCAGATTTTTCCTCTGAAATATTTACCTCAATGGAACTGGCTATATTCAAACATTCTTCCATTCCAGGAATATCCAACTGAATTATTCGAAAATCTTTACATTTTATGATGATGGTACCCAGTGGTCCCACAAATCTGTAAAAAATTACAAATTATGCTTAAGAACATATATTTCTATCTTTAAACATATGACTATCTCCTTGAAAAAAGAATGTAGTTGTAATTACCATCTATATTCAACTTTCTTCTCTCAAATTAGTCTAATTAAGGAAGAGTCAGGACATTAAAAAATGTGAGCCATAAATTATTTTAAATAGATGTACTTAAAATTTCCTGAATTCATAACTTCACTTAATGAAGATTATTCAGGGCCTTACTTCAAAGAATAGAGAAAAAAAGATCTGTAATTAATATATTAAATGTTCATAGAGCATAGGAAAACACTTTCAGATTTTACTTACTTCCAAGCTTGTAGTAGTTGATTTTAAATATACGTATCTCTCATTCAGTCTTTAAAAACTATTAACTTACATTATATATTCTAAATGCCATATCTACTCATAACTTTTGTATTGGTAAATTTTGTACAAATATAATTTTACCTTGATTACAATTTTTGTCTTCTTTTTATTATTGTTGTTTTGTTTTGTATTTGCTGACAGCTCTGAGTTTTCTTGTGCTTTGCCACTGGTTGGCCCCTTTTTTTTCCATTAATACTTCTGAGTATTCCCTAAACTAGGAATTCTTAGATTGACCAAATACTATTCATTTTACTTATATTTTGCCCAGTTTAGAATGGCAATTCCCACGGCTACTCTTCCTGAGCTCCATCTCCACTGTAAGCACCCCTATGCCTCACATCACTGCATTGTTAATTTGGACAGGCAAACATTATCAGCACAGGTCAAATGCTACTAAAGGTAATTCTACCAGACATCCACAACCTATCAACACACTGGAATGCCTCTTATCAAATGTATTTGGAAAACTCACACTCTTGGCACTTCTCCTTCCGGCAAAGGTATGACAAGAACCATATTTACCCTCCCACCTGAAACAACCAAAATAACTGGACAAACTATACGAAAGAACTATCTTCAAGACAACAAAGAACGGATATCTCTGGGAGATGGGAAAAAAGGTGAATCCTACAATTACCCCAGTTTACAGTTTTGAGAGTTTCCAAGCTACAGAAGGGGGAACATGGGTGAAACTGATAGTCTGAGGAAAGCCTCTATATTAGAAAGAAAGTTTCATATTAGTGACTCCAAATTCTACTACACTAAAAAAAGAAGAGCAAGTCAAATTCAAAGAAGACATTAAATAAAGATCAAAACCAAAATCGATGAAGTAGAAAAAAGAAAATTATAGGGAATAATAAAAGCAATGGTGATTGCTTGAAAATAATAAAAACAATAAACCACTAGCCAAAGTGATCAGGAAAAAAGTCAGTCTCTATTTACCAATATCAGAAATGAGAGAAATAAGAATCACTACAAACTGTATAGTATAGTATTAAAAAAAGAATCACTACAGACTAGGAGTAGCTTTATGCCAATAAATTCAACAGGGTAAATGACATGGACCAATTCCTCAGAAGACACAAACTCAAGAAGAACATAATTAGTTCTATAGCTATTAAATAAACTGCAATTTTCATGAAAATCTTCCCCATCAGAAAACCCTCCAGGCCTAAGTGGCTTCACTGATGAATTCTATAAAACATTTTAGGAAAATATAATACCAATTCAAGACAAAGTCTTTCAGAAAGTTGAAGAAGAGGCAATTATTTATCAACTCATTCCATGAGGCCAGCATTACCCTAATATAAAAAACAAACAAAGACATTAGAAAACTATAGACCAATATCCCTCAGGAACACAGATGCAAAATTTCTAATCAAAATATTAGCAAATTAAATCCAATAATATATAAAAAGGGTAATACATCATGAACAGTTGCGGTTTATCATTTGAAAATCAAAGCAATTTATCGTATCGCCAAACCAAAAAAGTAAAACTATATAGACGAACATCACAATAGATACTGAAAAAGCATTTGGCAAAATTCAACATCTATTCCTGATCTTAAAAAACAAAAACAAAAAACCCCACTCTTAGCAAACCAGGAATAGAAGGAAACATCTTCAACCTGATAAAAACATTTACCAAAAGAAAACAAACGAAAAACAACAAAACAAACCTACCACTAATCACAGACTTAATGGTGAAAGACTAAATACTTTTTCACTAGTATCAGGAATAACAGAGATGTTCACTCTCACTGCTTCCATTCAACACTGTACTGATAGTTAATGGCCAGTGCAATGAGGCAAGAAATAAATGGTACCCAAATTGGAAAAGAAGAAATAAAGCTGTCTTTAGTGGCAGATGACATGACTGCCTATTTAGAAAAGCTAATGAAAAATACAAAAAAAACCCTACTGGAATTAAAAAGTGAGGTTAGTAAGGTTGCTGGATACAAATTCAGTACACAAAACTCAATAGTATTTCTATATACTATTGCAACAATTGTTTAAAATATTCAGGACTTGGTTTTTATTTAGGATGACAGAGCTGACAGATCAGGATACAACTGTCATTGGAAAGACAGTTTGTGATTCACAGTTCTCAAAAGGAGGGGGCACGCCATGTCATGCAGGGTGTCAGGAGACAGATAGTGCAAGAGGAAAGCATGGGCCAGAACTTTTACTATAAGTTTTCACAGAAAGGAATGGGAAAGGCAGGGTAGCTGAGCAAGTTTAGGATCAGGTAGTTTGAATAATTGTCAGGCTCTGGATTACAAGATGATTCCGAGTTGTCTGTACCCGGCCCTGGAATAATGCAGGAGAGGAGAAAATAGTAGTCCTGAGCGCAGAAGCCTGATATGAGGAGGCAGATAAGGTTCCGGACTCCAGATTGGTTGGTGTGCATACCAAAGGTATACTTGCAGGCAAGTTTCTAGCTATTTGGAGTAAATAGCTAACTCTGAGAGTCCTTCTCCAGGTCTGCAAGGCCTGAAGACTTCTATGGCAATAAATAATTAATACAAAGCAGTTAGAAATTGAAATTTTAAAAATACTATTTGAAAGAGCATCCAAAAATGTGTAATAAATGGGGAAAATGGGGGAAATCTGTCAAAAGATGTCTGAAATCTGTAAGTGAAAACTAAAACATACTGTTGAAAGATATTAAGCACCTAAATAAAATGAACGGAGACATATACTTTGTTCATGAGACAGAAGACTTAAAGATATCAGATGTCAATTTTGAACTAATTCATTTATCAACAGATTCAACACAATTCCAATAAAAATCACATAGGCTTTATTTATTTACTTATTTATTTTTAGAAATTAACAACCTGATTCTAAAATTCATACAGAAATGCAAATGACCTTAAATAGAAAAATTTTTAGTAAAAACATTCCTAGATAGTTAACACTACATAATTTCAACTTACTATGAAGTTACTGTAGGGGCACCTGGGTGGCTCAGTTAGTTAAGCACCTGACTCTTAATTTTGGCTCAGGTCATGATCTCAGTTCATGAAATAAAACCAAGTCAGGCTCTGTGCTCAGCAGAGTGTCTGCTTTTCTCCCTCTACCCCTCCCCACCTTCATGTGCATGTGCACACGTTCTCTCTCTCTCTAAAATAAATAAATAAATATTTTTTAAAGACCTACTGTAAGTAAGACTGTGGTAATGTAAGAGCACCAAGATAAACAGATCAATGGGACAGAAAAGAATCTAGAAATATATGAACAAAGGTGCAAAGAAAATTTATTGAAGAACAGGTAAAACAATCAGATATCCATATGCAATATACATACATACATATATGCGTACTATAAACCATATATAAAAACTAACTCAAAATGGATCATATACCTGAAGATAAAACCTAGAACTATAAAACTGCTGGAAAAAAATATGAGCAAAAATCTTTGTGAACTTGGGTTAGGCAAAGATTTCCAAGATAAGACACTACAACCCCAATCTATAAAAAGAACTAATAAATTGGGCTTCTTCAGAATTTAAATTATTTACTCTTTGAAAGACACTGTTAAAGAGAATGAAAAGGCAAACCAAAGACTGAGAGTAAATATTTGCAAATCTTATTTGATAAAAGACTTGTATCTAGAATATATTTAAAACCAAACCAAAAGAAAACAAGGGGCTCCTGGGTGGCTCAGTGGGTCAAGCCTCTGCCTTCAACTCAGGTCATGATCCCAGGGTCCTGGGATCGAGCCCCGCATCCAGCTCTCTGCTCAGCAGGGAGGCTGCTTCCCCCTCTCTCTCTGCCTACCTCTCTGCCTACTTGTGATCTCTGTCTGTCAAATAAATAAATAAAATCTTTAAAACAAAACAAAACAAAAAAACCAAAATGCTCAAAACTCAATAAAGTAAAGTATTTTGGAAAGATAGTGGAGTAGGAAGCACCAAGAATCTGTCTCCCCATCTAGACAACAATTTCACTGGCATAATCTGCTTGATGTGCCTATTGTGACTCTAGGGTCTATTAAGGCTTGCAGCTCCCAGGGAAAAGACTTGAATGAGATTCTGGATAAATTCAGCTCTTAGCAAACTAGCAGCTACTCACCCTAGCCATGTGATGGGCAGCTATGCACATGTTCCTGGAGCAGCCCGTGCATAGCCTGAGGAAGCCAAGCTGGGCAAAGACACAGTCTACTGAGCATCAGAGAAAAAAGATCCTGTCCTCCAGCTATCAGGGATCTGTGCTCTGACTGTGATTACTGCTTCTGATCACAGCCGTGCAAAGGCCAGCAGTCATTATTGTTGTGCCTCTCCCTATTGTAAGTTTGTCCCCCAAAAGTAACTTCTAGGGAATTTAAAGGCCGGTCCTCTTTCCCCTCCTAATCCTCATTTCATATTTCACTTTTCTCCTTTCAAAAGACAGACATTAAAGATTAGGACATTCAAAAATAATTACATATATGAGGTAAATGCCCAGGGAAAAGCTCAGAAAAGAGCTACTAGATAACCTTAAATTTATACTTCAGGCTGATCCCTGGCATAGAAAAAACTTATAACAATAATAATAATTATAAGTAAGTAACTATTATTAGAAAACAAACAAACAAAAACAGCAAACCCTGGAGAAGGGGAAGAATCTGATTTCCAGAGTCAGTCACCTTGTTATTAGATCAAATGTCCAGTGTTCAACAACAAAAAATCACATGGCATACAAATAAGAAAGTATGGGCCACTCAAAGGAAAAAAGTACATCAACTGAAACTTTCCCTGAAAAAGACAATGGCAGATTTACTCGATAATGCTTTTAAAACAATGGTCTTAAAGATGCTCAAAGAACTAAAGGAAGATGTGGAGAAAATCAAGAATATGCTGTGTGAACAAAATGGAAATATCAATAAAAAGGGAAAACCTCAAAGAACCCTCCTCCCCCAAATGCTGGAGGTGAAAAGTGCAAGAACTGAAATGAAAATTCACTAGTGGGATTCAAAGGTAGATGTGAACAGGCAGAAGAAAAATAGGTGAACCTGAAGATAAAATAGAAATTATCAGGTCTGAGGAAGAGAAAGAGAAGAGATTGAAAACAAGTGAATAGAACCTAAGGACCTGTGGGATACCTACAAGAGAACCAACATCTACACTGCAGGAGTCCCAGAAAGAGAAGAAAAAGGGACAGAGAATATCTGAAGAAATAATGGTGGACAAATTCCCCCATCTGATGAAAGATATGAATATAAACATCCAAGAAACTCAACAAACTCCATGTAAGATAAACTCAGAGAATCACACCAAAACGCATTTTAATCAAACTTTCAAAAAACAAAGAGAAAATCTTGAAAGCAGCAAGAGGGAAACAAATTGTCACATACAACAAGAAAGCCACAATAAAATAATGAATAGATTTTGCATCAGAAACTTTGAAGGCCAGAAAACAGGCAGCTTATATGTTCAAAGTGTTTAAAAAAAAGAAAAAAAAAAGCCATCAACTAAGAATCCTATATCCAGCAAAAGTGTCCTTCAAAAGTAAGGGAGAAATTAAGACATTCCTGGATAATCGAAAGTTGAGGAACTCATGAGCACTACAAGAAATGCTCAAGGGAGTCCCACAAGGTTAAATGAAAAGACACTAGGCAGTAATTTGAAGCTATATAAAGAAATAGAGATCTCAGTAAAGGTAAATACATGGGTTGTTATAAAACCTAATATTATTGTAACAATGGTTTGTAACTGTGCTTTTTGTTTTCTACATGATTTAACAAAGTAATACATTCAAAGAAAAAAAATTAGCAGTATAAAAGCTATTATTACTGTATTATTGTAACTTTGGTTTTTAACTTCAAATTTTGTTTAATATATAATTTAAGAGACTATTGCATTTATAAGAATTATTAGTTTATGTTTGGGAGCATAAAATGTATTAAGATGTAATTTTGTGACATTAATAATGAAAAGCAGTAAAGCCAGAGTTATAAAGGAGCAAACTTTTTGTATGTTATTGAACTTGAACTGGTATAAATTCCAATTAGAGTGTTATAACTCTAGGATGTTAAATGTAATCCCCATAGTAATCACAAATAGCTACAGGATATATATAAAGGTAACCAAGAAAGAAATTTAAACATTTCACTACAAAAAATCAACTACACAAAAAAAGAACATTAAGGGACAAAAAGCTGTAAGTCATACAGAAAACAAATAGCACAGTTACATAAGTCCCTACTTATCAATAACAACTTTAAATGTAAATGAATTAAAAAAACTGTCCAGTAAAAAGACAGAGATTGGCAGAATGAATAAAAACATGTTAACCAACTATATGCTGTCTTGAGTCAAGAGATTCAAGATCCAAAGACACAAATGGGTTAAAAGTAAAAAGACAGGAAGAAAAATATTTCATACAAACAGTAACCAAAGACAGACAAAACAGACTTTAAATCAGAAAGGTTACAAGAGACAAGGAAGGACATTATAGTCTAATAAAAGATTCAACACAGCAAGCAGATATAACCATTAAGAAACAATTATACACTTAGCTAAGGCAATCAAAATATATGAAGCAAAAACTGACAGAAATGAAGGAAAAAACAGCTCTACAATAACAGTTGGAAACTTTAATACCCATTCACGATAATGGCTAGAACAATCAGACTGAAGATAAATAAGTAAATAGACATTTAACACAATAAACAACTATATATAACAAACATACACACATTAGCTACCCAACAACAACAGAATACACATTCATCTCAAGAGCCTATGAGACACTTTCTAGGACAGACTATATGTTAGGCCACAAATAAAAATCCCAGATTTAAAAAGATAGATATCTTACAAAAGTATCTTCTCTGAACACAATGGGATAAAATTAGAAATCTACAACAAAAGGAAAACTGAAAAATTCACAAAACTATGGAAATTAACAATGCACTACTAAACAACCTAGGGATCAAAGAAGAAATCACATGGTAAATTAGAAAATGGAGAAAAATGGAAACAAACACATTACAAAACCTATGGGACACAGAGAAAGCTATACATGTATGAAACCACTTAAAATATGATGGATCAGTCAAGAATGGTATAGGCAAGGTATTAGGAAATGGTATTAAGAAAACTGGCTTGCTACTGGAAAAAACACTTGAAACAAATGTAGAATCTAAATGAATTAAAGACCTAAAAGTGAAGGGTAAAACTATAAAGCTAACACAGAAGAAAACGTAGATAATATCCTAGTGATCTTGGGATAAGGAAGGACAAACAATAAAGTAAAAAATACACAAACAATAAATTAAAAAATAATGAATTCTGAATTAAAATTAAGGCCTTCTGCTCAACAAAGACCACCACAGAAAAGTCAACAATTGGTTGAGAGACTAAGAGAAGACATCTTCAATGTCTAAATTAAAACCTAGAGAGTATACAAGGAACTGGTGCAAATCAACACTAGAAAGACAACAAACCCAATTTTTAAAAGTGGGTCAAGAAATGCAAGAAAGGAAAAAATATTTAATTGAATTGATAATAAGGCTATACAGAGACACTTAGACTCATCAGTAATTAGAGAAATACAAATTAAAACAAAGAGATACTATTCATAATCATCAGACTAGCAAAACTTAAAAAGACAATTATACCAAATGTTGCTAAGAATGTGGTGGAAATAGGGACCATGGTGGAAGGGGCAAAGGGACTAGTCATTTTGGAGAGTCCTCAGCATTACTTGGTGAAGCGAACTAATTTTATGTATCTGCTTTCTGACTCGGGCCCATCCTGAACACAAGCTCAGAGAAATTCCTGTACAAGACTGTAAGTGGACCCAAACAAGAACATTTTAAGTATGTTGTGATAGCAGGGAGTTAGAAGTTTATCTGAAGGGTCAGATAAGTAAAATGTTCTAAGCAATTTGGAATTCTGTGCTGCAGTCAAAAGCAGTGAAATGGATGTATGCACAGCAGTATGAAGACTACCGAATTAATGCTGAGAAATAGAACAAGATCTGCAACATAATCCTACTGAGAGAAATTAAACTTGCACATGACAGTGCTATATATTTTATAGGGATATATATATATATCCTTATATGTACAGCAACACTTAACATACTTGCCTGAAGCGAATGAGGATGAGGTGGAAAATAGGGGTGAAAATTAGGGCTTGAAGAAGATAAAATTTAAAAAACCAAAAAAAAAAAAAAAAAACCCATAAGAAAACCTTGCGATGAATCTATCATGAAAATGACAAGTTCTCAAATGAATAGGATTACCTCAACTTTCTATATCTGGGGTCCATGAAAAGAAAAACATACAATTGTAAAACTTAGTAAAACCCTGTGAGCTGAAAGGATCTAATAAAATTGTACATGCAGTGCACATGAGAGCATTCGATGAGCTTGTAAAGCATCACTCAAACATAAGTTACTACTAGATATGAGAAGGGTTGTCGTCCTCCGTGTGATAGAATTGAGAGGTTCAGAGAGGCTAAGTGGCTTGCCTAAGGACACCTGTGTAACAAGAGACAGAGCTAAAGGAGTCATCCTTAATACTGTGCTTCTTCTCACATCCCCTTTACAATTCACTAACAAAGCATGGCATCTCAACCTTCAAAATACATCCCAAACCTGACCGCTTCTACTCTTATGTCACCATCACCTTCTCCCTGAACTACTCAACAGTCCCCTAATTGGGCCTGCTGCTTCTGCGGGATTGCCACTCTGCAATCCGTCTTCTGCCAGTGGCTAGAACCAGCTTCTAAAAAGTCTATTAGCTCTTACTTCCTTGTTTTCAACTCTCCAAAGAGCTTCCTTTGAAAACGATCACAATGGCAAAGAAAGTCTGAGCCACCTGTCCCCGCTTATCCCTCCAATTAGCTTCTGCTACACCCCTAGCCTCCACCCTTGCTCACTGCCCTCCAGACACACTGGCCTCTTCATTCTTCCCAGTACATGCCAGACCTATTCCAGTCTTCGCAATGGCTGTTCCCTCTGGCTGGAATGCTTTCTTCTGATACTCACATAGCTAACTTCCCCTCTTCCTTCAGATGTCATTCATTTGTTCATTTATTTTTAAAGATTTTATTTATTTATTTATTTGACAGAAAGAGAGTGAGTAAACGAAAGGAGTGGCATGCAAAGGGAGAAGCAGGATCCCCACGGAGCAGGCTCCCCAATGCGGGGCTTGTTCCCAGAACCCAGGGATTATGATCTGAGCGGAAGGCAGATGCTTCACTTGAGCCATCCGGGTGTCCTGGATATCATTCATTTAAATGTCACTTATCTTTTCTGAAATCTCTTCTAAGAACACTGCCTCCTGGCATTCTCTATCCTCCCATCTTCCTCTATTTTCCCTCCTGGCACCTACAACCTGATGTTGTTATTTACCAATTTGCCGATTTATTTGACTATCTATCCCCTCCACTAGTACACAAGCTCTTTGACCTCCTTAGTCACCACTATACTTGCAGAGCCCAGATGGTGCTAAGCACATAGAAGTATTTCTTGAGAGCAATAAACTCTAAGCTGACCACCTATCTTGTGCTCTTTCCATCACATCATGTTGCTTCTAGGAAAAAGAGACATATATAGAGTTTGTCATTTCTCCCATAACAGATTAAAAGGTCATGTCTTACATACTTTTTTAAGCCCTACCAGGCTTAGCATATAGTAAATGCTGGGTAAGTATGAAATGAAAGTGTGAAAAGCAACCATGAAATAAGAAAAAGAGAAAAGGGAGTTGGTGGTATGGAGAAACTCTAATTTGTATTCTGTGGCATCACTGATCATTTGGGGGTTAATCCATCTTATACTTGCTATGTGCCTATCTGCCCAATTAGGTGTTTTGAAAGAGATAAAAATTAACCAAATATAAGTCCTGGCTTCAAGGACCTAACATATACATAAATATTAAAATACAAATTTTAATATATACTTATTAAAGAAGTATAATTAAAGAGTTATAGGATTTCAAGGTGAGAATTACTTCTAGTTGTGGAAATTATCAGAAGAACCCACAAAAGAGAGGGCAGTTAAAATGGTTATACTACCTATTGATAAATGAGTAGCAACTGGATGATAGCTTATGAACTAAAAGATAAGAACTACACTTTATTCATCCTGGTGTTCTACATGCCTTACAAAATGTTGAGAATATAACGACATTAAATAAATCTTCAACAAACTTGGGAGGAACAAGGCATTTCAGGCAGAAGGAAGAACATTGGTAAGATACAGACAGGAGAATGCAGGCCATAGTGAGAAAAATAAAAAAGTGAGGATTCGGGGCACCTGGGTGGCTCAGTGGGTTAGGCCACTGCCTTCAGCTCAGGTCATGATCCCAGGGTCCTGGGATCGAGTCCCGCATCGGGCTCTCTGCTCAGCGGGGAGCCTGCTTCCTCCTCTCTCTCTCTCTGCCTACCTCTCTGCCTACTTGTGATCTCTCTCTGTCAAATAAATAAATAAATTCTTTAAAAAAAAAAAAAGTGAGGATTGGCTAATAGAAAGGGTTCATGAGGGGCACCTGGGGGACTCAATCAGTTAAGCGTCCGCCTTGGGCTCAAGTCAGGATCCTAGGACGATCCCTGGGTCCTGGGATCTGCCCAGTATCTGGCTCCTTGCTCAGTGGGTAGCCTACCTCTCCCTCTCCCTTTGCACCCCTCACCCCCACTTGTGCTCTCTTTCAAATAAATAAATAAAAATCCTAAAAAAGAAAGAAAAAAAAAAGATTCATGAAAGGGAATGGCAAGCACTAAGGTGGAAAAAATAAGTTAGGGCCAGACATGGAGTAACATGAATGACACAGTAGAAGGTTTATACTCTATTCTGCAGGCCAGGAAAGACCACTGAACACTTTTACACAGGACAAGGTGATCTGAGGAGTCTAGTAGGAGCCCTCTGCATGAAAAAATAAATAAATCTGTCATCAATTCATCCACACTGTTTCCAATGCTACCACTGGTAAATACTGTCTTTTAAGGAATCTTAAAATATTAGGAATCTTCTTAATATCCAAATTCTAAGACATAATTTTAAAAAAGCTGTTGTCATTCTTTTTTTTTTTTAAGATTTTATTTATTTATTTGACACAGAGAGAGAGATCACAAGTAGGCAGAGAGGTAGACAAAGAGAGAGAGAGGGAAGCAGGCTCCCCGCTGAGCAGCGAGCCCGATGTGGGGCTTGATCCCAGGACCCTGAGACCATGACCTGAGCGGAAGGCAGAGGCTTAACCCACTGAGCCACCCAGGTGCTCCTGTTGTTACTCATCTATACTTTAGCATAAACTGGGTAATCAATTCACCTTCTCCTGGTTAGAGTCAAATACACAGAGCCATTGGGGAAATAAGAATTTTGACTCAGATAGAAGTATAACTTTTTGACTCTGAGACACCACCTTAGAATGATAGTCGGGGGGGGGGGGGGCTAACTATTAATACCTTTAAGAGCCAGTTCTGTTTTTGCCCACCCCTCATAGTAGAACTTCGTAAGGATAAAGATTCTCCCATAGTAGGAAGTATTTAATCAATGACCCTGAGGTAAGAAATAAGAAATATGATAAACCATTTTTGAAGGAAAGAAAAAGTTTTGTGGAATTTAGACACTACATACTAAGTTCTCTGAGTTTTCCTCAAAAGAGGCAAGGAAAGACTTCACCTAACTCATTCAACCACTTTATGGAACTGTGGCGGGCAAGTAATAATCCAAGGAATATGATGGTGCAAGAACAAATGTTTTTTTTTAAAAAAAGGTTAAAAATTCACCCAAGTGATGTTATATACCAAAAATGATAATCAGCCTGATAACAACCATATGGTAACCCTGGGAATTCCATCCGGATGTAATGGAAATCAAGCATCTCACTGGGATGGTTTTCTGCTTTCTAAAATTCATACCCTCAATCTAGGCCGGAGAAGGCTCATTTTGCTGGCGGGCTAGGCGATGGGGCGCAAGGAAAACACTGGACGCGGGGCCTCAGACGTCCGCCTAAAACCCCCCGGGTTCCCGACGGAAAGAGGTAGAATGGGCACTCACCGCTTGTCAATGGCGTCGATGTTTGAATGGAGGAGCCACAGCTCCTCCGTGTTGTCCTGCCGGGAGGACAGGATCAGGTGGTGACCAGTCAGACACAACGTCCCTTCGACGGCGGGATAGAAAGGCCGGTGCAGCACCACATTGTCCACCCGCGGGGTCTTAATTAGCTCCGCAAACTCCATGTTTCCCCGCGGCCGGAGCCACGGGACTCCCCGGGTCCCGGAGGTCCGAGGCGGTCACAGCGCCGCAGGGCTCGGGAGGAGGATGATCGGGCTCCCGGCAGGCCGGTGGGGCGGGGACGGGGCGGGGAGGCCGGGCCCCGCCCTAGACTCGGGTGGGCGCGGCGAGGCCTGCGGTCACAGTCACTGGCCGCGGGAAGAGGAGGGCTGGGGCTGGAGCAGGCCCAGGCGTCTCTCTCGAACTCCGGAAGCCCCCAGGCCCAGGTCTCGGGCGAAAAGAAAGCTCCGCGACAGGCCCAATAGCCGCCGCCGCCACCTGAGGACCCGGCATCGGCTGGGCAGGCTGAAGGGAGAAAGAGGAGGCCGCTTTAGGGCCAGTTTCCGACACCGAGCCGCTGGGGACTCCTGGCGGAAGTAGCGGCTGGGTGCCGGAGACTAAAGCAACTCCGGGCGGAAGCGGTGGAGTTCGAAACTCGGAAGACAGGCAAGTCAGAGCCGGAAGTCACTCCCCTTCCGGAAGAGGGTGCTTCCGGAAAAACAGGCCTCCAAGGTTTGTGCTCCTACGAGAAAAGAGCTCTTCATTACCTTCATGCCCACCGCCGTACTTGCCACCGACTCCAAATAGTCAGTATCAGAAGAGGCCGGGGAAGATGGAACGACGAGAAGAGGTCCTTGTCTGCCTCCCTGCACTTGAGTAGTTATCCCCCCTCCAAGGGCTCTTCACAGCGTGGGGCTGTCGTAAATTGTGAGATGACAGGTGTGGGATCGAATGAGTGATTGTGACCGTAGAGAATCCTCCAGGTGTAAGGGAGAAACCCAGGGCCCAGCACCACAGTCCCAGAGAGCTCCGGGCCAAGGTTCTGTGACCTTGAGCAAGGAAAAGGAAAAGCATGCAACCCCCTATGAGAGAGACCTAGGAAGAAATAACATACAGTGCACAGAAGAGGAAAAGATTAATCCTGTCCAGTGAGGAAGCTCAAGTGACTTGTTACAGCAGTCTGTGGCAGAGATGAACTTCAATCTAAATCTATGAAATCAAGGTATTAGGGCTTTGACACGACCACACAGCCTCCCCATTAGAAACAGTGCCACTGAACTACTCCCAGATGCCTAAATTATGTCAGAAATTTTCCTAAATAAGTTCCCTTTACTTAGTGCTCTCCACTAAACTATTTTTCATTGTAAAATAGAGAATTAGAAGGGAGATATGCAAGGATTTGAGTCCTGGTCTGCTGTCCTTCCATTAACCTGTGAAATCCCCACCAACTAGTCTGAAGTACAGCTAAAAGGCTAAAGTCTGACAGCAATCAAAGACAAAGTTAATTGTCTAAAATCTTACCAGATCACCCACCAACAGTGTCCCTGCTTCTGCCCCTGCCCTTCCTAAAATATTCCCTTATTAAAACAAAAACGCTTTATGAGATTGTTACAGCAGAGAGTCTAGCTTTATTTGTCTGCAAAAGAAAAAAGGAACCAACAGGGAAGGGAGAATGAGGGAATGGGTTGATAAAGCTATTTTTTAAATTGGAATCTTTGTTGTCCTTCACACTGTGGCTCATTATAACAAATGCCAATTGAGAATTTACTTCCAGAATAAAGAATCAGAGGAAGTTTTATGGAGAAGGAATCATTTGAAACAATGACCCTGAAGGATGAGCAAGATTTATATCCTGAGTGGAATGTAGCCAAGATGTCTTGTCTTAATTTAATGATGTCTACTAGAGGTAGGGGAAAATTCTCCAAAAATTCCACGACCGTTTCTTTAGTTTAACTGAAAACAAAACAGAACAAAAAGTCAATGAAAAAAAAAATAGTGACATTACATTTTTAAAATGTTTACTATTCCATAAAGGCATAAACTTTTTGTCCACAGGAGAAAATTGTCAATATTCTGCTGTATTGCTATAAGGAAGCACTAGAAATATTAGAAAATTACATCTAGGGGCACCTGGGTAGCTCAGTCGTTAAGGTCTGCCTTAGGCTCAGGTCATGATCCCAGGGTCCTGGAATCAAGCCCCACATGGGGCTCCCTGCTCAGCAGGAAACCTGCTTCTCCCTCTCCCATTCCTCCTGCTGTGTTCCCTCTCTTGCTGTGTCTCTGTCAAATAAGTTAAATCTTTTTTTAAAAAAAGAAAATTACATCTACTCTGGGTTGAAGCTCAAAGCAAAGAAAGCCCCTGAGATCTGCAGAAAACAAATATTTGATAGCAAATAGAGGAAATGCAGATTATGTGAATTTAGTAAGTACATGAACAGTAGATGGCAGTAGAGCTTGACAGTAATAGGGTAGGCTTCCATTCCATTACATTAATTCATGAAGCTGTAGTCAAACAAACTTACTATCCAAAGTGCATGCAAGGGTATCTAGATGATTCAGATAAATAAAAGAAGATGAAAGAAGGTGGTAGCATTTATTTCTTTTAAAGATTTATTTATTCTAGAGAGCGCAAATGGGAGGAAGGAGAAGAGAGAGAACCCTCAAACTCCCCATTGAGCATGGAGCTCAAGGTGAGGCTTGAGGCTCTGTCTCAGGACTCCTGAGATCATGACTTGAGCCGAAATCAAGAGCTGCCCATTCAACTGACTTGAGTTCCCCACATGCTGCAACGATGGTAATTATAATGCATGTAAAACTCTCAACACCTTATTATTATTATAATAAGGTCTTATTATTTTAATCATTTTAAGAGGTAATAAATGGCATTAATGTGTAATCATCTTGTTCTGTCAAATTGTCCCCTAGCATGTATTAAGTGCCTTCTTGGTTATCAGCACCGTGGGGAATAGAAACAATAGACCTGACACAGCCCTTGCCCTCAAAAAGTTAAGAGCTACTTTGGGAAGGCCAACACAACCAACACAACTAATGAACAAAAAATAAGAGAGTAAGTGCTAAATTTTGAAATACAGATTTACTTTCCTGACTCTGTTTCTCTACTATGCCTTGGGTAGTTAGTAAAAATTGAGAGTTTGGCGGTAGTTTGAAGAAAGCAGGTCAACAATTGCCAAAAACAGCAAGAACATCTAAGATGGAGAAGACGTTGCCCATATGTGCCATTGATGAGCAGTTGTTCTCCATGTGCTTGACTACAGCAGCTGAATAGAACTTGATTACCTCATGCCTGATTTTCTTGTGTTCTCCATTACTTCATCCTCACCAAATTTTTGATCTTATCTTCTAATAGTTCTTGAATTCCCCACTTGTCTCCATCCCCAAAGCCATTGCCATAGTTCAGGCACCACCATCTCTCACTGTACTTGAGGAGGAAATCCTCTCAGTTGGTCTCATTTCTTCCAGTGGGGTTTCCTTTCAGACTCCTTTTCCATTTGGCAGCTAAAGCCCTTTGTACTGTTCTAAATTTCATTTTTCTTTTCTTTTTTTTTTTTTTTGTAAGTCTCTTTGTGATATAGCTCCTTAGGTGGTTATCAGTATCACAGATGTCATCTTTCCTGCTGTCTCTCTCTACCTGGCACCACAGCTCCCAACTCCCATTTCTAGCAGTTTGCACACCAGCTCTCCCTAAATAGCTCACAGTTTCCTTTTGAGATTTTGCACCCAATTAGAACCTTGCTGTTGAGTGGAAGCATAGAGCAGGGACCAGCATCATCAGCATTCCCTGGGAACTTTGTTGGAAATATTTCACTCCAGAGCTACTGAATCAGAATTGCACTTAAACAAGATTCCTAGATGATTTTTATGCACATGAAAGTTTGAGAGAGCACTGTTTTAAAGAATCTAGATATTCTTTCTGCTGGTATACATCTACCTCACCCCCAATACTTTGTCTCTTGACCTGCTTATTTCTGTCATCCTTCAGATCTCCTCTGGGATGTCACTGCCTCTAGGAAGCCTCTTCTGATTCCACACCTCATAGGCTCCACCTTATATAGGTTCCACAGCACTGTGTAATAATAATGATAATAGTTCTGGGATGCCTGGGTGCTCAGTCAGTTAAGCAACCAGCTCTGGATTTCGACTTAGGTCATGATCTCAGAGTCCTGGGATTGAGCCCCCTGTTGCACTCCATGCTCAGCACAGAGTCTGCTTGTCCTCCTCCCTCTGCTCCTCCTCCCCCTTTCTCTCTCCCCCCAAAAATAAGTAAAATCTCTAAAAAATAATAACAATAGTTGACACTTTTGAGTGTTTATTCTGTGTTCCAGATATTGTGCTAAATGCTTTGAATGCATTGGCCCTGTAGTCCTTGCAAAGTTCTCTGAGATTAGTTAGTATTCTCCTTTTACCAATGAGAAAACTGAGGCTCAGGGATCTTAATAGCTTTTCTAAGGTCAGAGAGCAATAAGGGGTGGAAGCAGGATTCAGACCCAAGCTCAGAGTGCAGGCTCTGAGCTCTTCACCATCATGCTACATTGCCACCCATGAGACCTGAGCCCACCTTGATTGTTCTCTCTAATCTTACCTCTTAAGAAACTATATTAAAATAGATTCCTTATGTGTCATAACATTCCACTAGACAATAACCTCCTTGAGAGCAAGGACCATTTCTTGATTGTAGTATTCCCAGCATCCAGCTTAGTGCATAGACATAGTGGCCACTAAATGTACATTTGTTGATAGACACCCTGTATTCTACTGAACACATTTCACCCTGGCCTCCCTTCCCACCGCCTCAATCTGACTGACTGCAGATATTATTGCACATGTTTGTAACCACATTCTGATAAGAATAGGAGGAAGGTGATGCTATGTTATTCCCACCTTGCAGCTGAGGAAATTAAAACGGATGAATAACTTACCAGTAATGATGATCATCTCTTCCGTTTAGTCACTATATTACTATTCACAAAATATTTACAAATACGTTATCACATATGCCTTTCTCAACGACCTGTTGAAATAAGTAGGAGAGGTATTGTTCCCAGCTCAGAGAGGAAGAACTGAGGCTCGAGGGATGGTGATATACTTTCAATGGCAAAACCAAGAAAAGAGGCAGAGACCCAAAGGCAACACTTCTGAATCCAAAATTCGGACCCTTGCCATCACGCTAATTTAAATTAGACTTAGTCTGCACTGCTTTTGTCTATTCAGATTCTGACCTGTGGGTGTTAGGAAGAAGTCAGCTACTGCTAAGTAAATAAAGGGGAGCTAAAGTTTCAAGACACAATCACACCAAAAGAAGAGCTCTGGGGACAGTGATTTGATCAATGGACCTGTATTCAGAAATATTGCAATAGCTACATTCCCTATGTCTGGTTCACTTAGTCACTTTAGTTTTTTGAAAACAATTAGAACAGCAACCTAGCACTTGAGAAGGTGACAAACTGGAAAAGCAAGGAGATGTTGCTATTGCACAGTCCAAGCATAACTGCTTACAACAAAATCCAACTGTTGGGAGCTAGAGCTGGAGCAGTAGAAGGGGGAATGTCTGAAGCATCGAAGGACTGCTTAGACATCCCTCTCTGCAATCTCAGAGCCTCTCCCATGGTCTCTTCTGGACTTGATTTGATATTCCTGCTAGCACAGTGGCCTCAGGGAAGTCGGGCTGCATACAAAGCAGCTGGAGGTGTAAAGAGTGAATATTTCCAAAAGCTAAGCAGAAGTTGCATTAACTTCTATGACCTACACTCGGACGTCACATAATGTCACTTCCACTGCACTCTCTTGATTTTAAACAGTCACCAAACACCACTCAGTTTGAAGGGGAGAGGACATAGATCCCACCTCTCAATAGAAACAATGACAAAGAATGTATGACACGGATACATTTGATAGTGGGAAACATATATGTATGAACTCAACCACCCCTGCAGACACTGGCAGTAGAAAGAGAAATAGAATATTCAGAAAGTCAACACATTCTTTTTGGCAAAGTGCTTCTCTGCTCATAGCCATAATGAAATGAACTAAGGATATGTAATTACATATAATTGGATATAATTAAAATAAAGAGTCACATCTAAAATAAAGGCATAATTAAGAAGTAGGAAAATTTACTAGGTGGGAATGTCAACAATGCTAATTCAGTGATTACTGTTGGAGTTTATTTTATCATCACAACCTAAGTCAGAGTCAGTGTCCAATAAAGTAAGGAAGCAACCTCAGTCTGCCCTCAGCTGTTTTATTCACAGCTCCCTAGCTTCCATTTTTTTCTTTCCCCATGCTATTCACAGGAATCTTTACATATAATTTGACATAATAGTTTTGTTTTCAGTCCTTTAATTTGTTCAATAGACTGACAACTGTTCCAGTGTCCCCTCTTATGTCTCCCCTTACTTTTTTCCTTTGGATTTCCTCTACTGCTCTTTCTTTTCCCATCCTATTCTGCTCTTTTCACCCCCCATCCATTTCTCTCAGAGATGACCACATGAAAAGGACAGATCACAAGTATCACCCTACAGATGACTTATGTAATTAGAGAAAGAAAAGCATATCTTTACAATGGAGAGATCTGGTGATCATCCCTATAACCAAGTGATTGTCAATGCAAAATCCAATATTCTAGGACTCCTGATGTGAGTCAATAACATCAACATCAACTGGGGTATGCACTAGCCAGACAAGCTTAGCATGAGGAAACCATCAGACACATCCACAGAATGGGATATTCTACAAGGTAATTGGCTTGGATTCCCCTACAAAGTCAGTGCCATGGAAAACCAAAACAGAAGCAAAAGGCAAGTGGACCATTCTGATTTGAAGAAACTAAAGGGATGTAATAACCAAATGCAGGGCAAGAAACTTGATTAAATCCCTGATCAGAAAAAAAAAAAATACTATGAAAGACATTTTAAGGGGGGTGTGAACTTGGATCACATACTAGGTGATGAGTAAATGTTAATTTTTTTCAGATGGGATAATAATGTGCTTGTGTAGGAGGAAACTGACTTTTTTCTCAAGAGATGCATGCTGAAAGATTTAAAGATGAAGTGTCACAATTTCTGCCACTTTCAAATGTTTCAGAAAAATGTATATTATATATGTGTGTATATATACATATATCTGTGTACACACATAGAACACAAATGTGCATAGAGAATACACACATACAGCATGAAAGTGGCAAATTATTGACAATTGGTTAATTTGAGTGAAGAGTTTAAGGATGTGTGGTGCATCCATCTTCCAACTTCTCTATATCTGGGCAGTTTTTCAAAATTAGGGCGGAAAGAAAATAGAAAGGACCTGCAGCAGCATGGTGGTCATCAATGCAAGTTCTGGTGACTAAACCCAAGAGCGGACTTGGAGCTGTGGTTTAGCATTATATGTAGTCTGGAGTGGCCTGGATGGGCAATTCAGTATTAACACAGCCCTGACACAGAGAAGCAAAACTGCAGACCCTTCTGAGAAAGTTTAGACTCTGGAAGATCATGAAAGATCACCGAAAGACTGGCCACCAGTGACTACTGCTGCGAACCTTGTTTTATCATAAGGAGTTACTGGTAGGAGCTCAAATATGAGTTGCTAAATCACATTCAAAATTTGAAATCCATGCAATGTAATCCTGTCAGCAGACACGTGAAAATTTCAAATCCTGAAGGTACCCCTTCTGACCACAGTTTCCTTTTCCTGACCCTCCCTGTACGCTAACCCTGCCCTGCTTGGGTAGACTCTGAGTCCCTTCTAGCCTTTTTTAACTCACTTCCCTCTGTGTTCAAGCCTCATGCACCAGCCAGTAGCTTCTGGGACACTCTTCAGCCCTCACTCCTTCACCTTCATGAAGGCAAGGAATGGGTGCTGATCTTTGTAGTCCCCCCAGAGTTGAGCACTGTGATGAGTACATATTTGATAAATACATCTAAATGAAATGGAATCATCTAATCCAAACTTCTCATTTTACCAATGAGGTAAAATGTTACGAGGCTCAGATCCAAAACAACTTACCTAAAATCAAACCACTAGTGAGTGGTAGACTGGGAAGGGAAACCCATATCCTTGTCACTTTCTGAGCAGAGATCTTTCTTCTGCCAATGGTTCCTTCCCCATAATTTACTAAGTCTAGTTCAGTTTTTAATTTTTGAGATAGGATGGATGGGGAACAGGGAAAGAATGAAAAGCCAGTTTGTCTCAAATACCAGCTAATGATCCAGAGCATGTCTCTTGGTCTGGCCTCTGCTCTTCACTTCCTCCACCTGCTCATCCCCAGGGGCATGGAGGTAGATGTGACTAGATATCAGGAAAGATGGGATAGTTCCCTCCTCTGCTGCTTTTCTGCTGCATTTTTAATCATTTCCTCCCTAGTGAAAAGTCTCTGGTCCCTTGATTCACTTTCACTTTTTCTCCTTGGTTTCAGGGTGCGTGCGTGCGTGTGTGTGTATCCCTCAGGATTTTGTTTCTAAGGAGCAATGAAAATCTGTTTTTCACAACTTTCAATTTGAGAACATCCCCTATACCAAGACTTAAGAGCACATTCTGTCATCATCAGTGTCAAAGATTTAAAAAGCCAGACAGGAGTAAAAGCGGAGAGGACAGATTGTAATCAGCAATACACTATTGCAGTAGTGTATGTATGTAACACCAAAGATTAAGGAATAATTGACAAATCCAGATGGCTCTGGTGTCTCTCACTCCTCCATCATGGTTCTCCATGCAACATGATTCTCGTTTCTGTCTCATATTTGGGTCACAGCTCATTAGTTTGTCCTCACATCTTCCCACCCTGGCAGTAGCCTTATCCTGTATACAAACTTCCATGTCTGTCCACCAGGGGAGAAGCAAATCTATGAAGGAACCTGGGGAATACTGTGGAATTAGCAGAGGTTGGACCCCTGGATCCATGTTACTTTACCAGAGCCCATTCCCCAGGGACACCAGTTGCCAGTGGCACAGAAATGCTGTTGTGTGGGTCAGGTGGCGATCCAGAATTCTTCCAGGGGAAGTCAACTCATAGAAAGAATGTGGAGCTCTGCCTCAGCACTTATCAACTGTGTCACCTCAGGCAATTAACTGAATCTCTCTAAGCTTCAGTTTTCCTACCTATAAAATGAAAAATAACCAACCTCCCAGCTATCAAGAAGATTAAATAAAATTATATAGTTATTTAAGTACGTAAAGTGTGCAGGACAGGCTATGTTCTTGGCATCCCATATAACTAATTTCCGGTAGGAATAAAGTCATAAAGTTAAAAACAGGGCATTGCTGTTTGCAGTTCAGTTGGGTGCCTTCTCTTTGACTCCTAGGACTATTCTCCTACATTTTGACTATGTTTGTGATTATAAGAAATATAGATTCCATCTGTTCTTAGGAGGATTGCCAATGGAACTATAAGGCCTGCCAAAGAAATTCTACCAGTCACAGCCTACCGGTCTTTCAGATGTCTAGTATGGCAATTAAAATGTCCCCAAATGGTGCCATTCTCTGTTTCTTTCCCAGATGCAGGTGAGAAGTCCAGCTTCTGAATTTGAGTGGGCTATTAGAAGACAGGCTATAGACAGAGATAACTCGGGTCCTTTCCATTTTTTTTTTTAAAGATTTTATTTATTTGACAGACAGAGATCGCAAGTAGGCAGAGAGGTAGGCAGAGAAAGAGAGAGGGAAGCAGGCTCCCTGCTGAGCAGAGAGCCCATTGTGGGGCTCAATTCCAGGACCCTGAGATCACAACCTGAGCCAAAGACAGAGGCTTTAACTCACTAAACCACCCAGGCACCCCCCTTTTCCAAATTCTTAGAACACCTTGAGAAGATATAAATGATTGCTAAACATCCCCCTAGGCTGATTCTTGAGGCAAGAGGGGAGACTTCTATTTAGAGAATTGTGCACAATTGTAGTTCTGCACAATTTAAGTAGAAAAGATTATATAAGAAAAACATTTAGGCTTGATCTCAAAGACAGCCTTAAAAAGGCATACCTGGTTAGTGTTAACTAACCTTACTACAGTCCTCATTTTATAGTATATACTTTCATCAAATCATCGCAATGTACATCTTAAACTTACACATATTGTATGTCATTAATGACTCCATAAAGCTGGGGTAGGGAAGCCATCTTCTTATTAGATAACATCTCTGAATTTGCTATGATCCTGGGATGCCCAGCCAAGCACATATATGGAACATGGAGGGAGAGCGAAGAATTATTGTAATAGTAACTGTAAAAACTATCAAGAGTGTGTGGTTCTTGGAATGACTGTAAGTTAGGACTATGAAAGCACAAGGACAAATGCTCTCTGAAGACCAGCCAGGTGGAGACAAGTAAACAGGGAAACTTCTGAGTAGAGAGGCAGAAAATAAGAAAAGGGATATCTAGGCTTCACTGCAGAAAAAGGTAAAAATAGAATATTAAAACTTCTATCACAGAGATATAACTTAATTATAACAATATTTAGGATGTAATAAAGTACAGTGTCCCCGAAGAGGACAGAGAGCAAAGTTTTCTATTCCAATCAAAGGGTAGGAAGAGATCCAAAGTTGGATATCTTACTCTTTAAACAGAAGATAGTCTTCATTTTAGTGTTCTCTTGTTTCTGAAAAGGCTGTGCCTTCTCTAGAACAAAACCACCTTTACGTTCTCTTCAATGGCTTGTTTATTTAGTATATTTGATATATCAAATAATTAGGATGGTTCTTCAAGGTTAATTGCAACGGGATTTATCCTGCGTTCTAAGTTTCTTTATTTAGATGAGATTGAATATTCAATATTTACTCTCTTGTCAGCAGCCTCAGGTTTCTTTTATGTGGACCCAAACTCAATCTAAAATTTTTGGATCTACCCACCATCCTAATTGCCCATTTTTACTCAGGTTCCACCTTCCTGGAGGAATCAGGTGTAAAACAAGGAAGAGCAAATAGAAGTTTTTCTCAATAGGACACCTCATCAGGAAAAAGCTAGCGTGTAAGAACAGAGGAAGTCCAGTGAGCAAAGCACTATTTTTAAAAAAGGAATAACTGGGACGCCTGGGTGGCTCAGGTCATGATCCCAGCGTCCTGGGATCAAGTCCCACATCGGGCTCCTTGCTCCGCGGGGAGCCTGCTTCTCCCTCTGACTCTGCCTTCCACTCTGTCTGCTTGTGCTCACTCTCGTTCTCTCTCTCTCTGACAAATAAATAAATAAAATCTTTAAAAAAAAAAAAAGGAATAACTGCCATTTCAACCTTCTGCATCAACAGGAATGAGGACTGGGGTGGGTAGCAGACAGTAACCAAAGGAATAAAGGCAATCTGTGTATTGCCTGATATTGCTTTTGTGTATCATTTCGTCCCTAAAGATGAACTCATCAAAGTGCCTCCTATATACTCACTCAGTGGCCAATTTTCTATTGTACTTTTCCTTTCAGGCTCTTTGAGTCTACAGAAGTGCAATTTAGCCCTACCTTGAACTAATCACAAAAATAAGTTCTAGCTGAAGTAAAATTCTTTTTTTTTAAAGATTTTATTTATTTATTGTCAGAGATAGAGATAGAGAGAACAAGCAGAGGGAGTGGCAGGCCAGGGAAGAAGCAGGGTCCCCACTGAGCAAGAAGTCTGACAAGAGACTCAATCCCAGGACACTAGGATCATGACCTGAGCTGAAGGAAGATGATTAACTGACTGAGGCATCCAGGCATCCCACAGCTGAAGTAAAATTCTAAGTGTAAAAAAACCCAAGATTATTGTTTTCCATTCTTAGGAATACTACAAAATATAAACCCCTATTTGGGGGCTAGAGTTTCCATTTAAGCAGTTTGGTTGAGGGGAAAGGGAGGCAAAGTCTAGTGACTTTCTCGACTTTGACTCACAAAGTCTAGTGACTCACAAGTGAGAAATCTTCCTGGAGACCTTTGTTTATGATGCTGGGACCCTGAAAGCCGCAACTAATTGGGTAATCCAGTGGAAAATCATCCTTTCTTTCTTCAGATTTTAAGGAAACTTGTCTCTCTTGACCTTTTCTCTGAATGAAGAAGACACAAATACTTTTCAGAATTTGCATTTTACCCTCACACAGGTTTAAGATCAGAGTGTATAGTGTCTGAGAATCCTGTAAGCACCAAACTGATAATTTACTTTAAGGACATCCTGCTTTGCTAACATATAAGGCGCCTGCAAAAGCAAGCGTAAGTGTTCATTTGAGGATTACACCTTAAACTCAAGTCAAAGAATTATTACAGATAGGGTCTATGGAACACAGTCTCACAATAATAAATTAAAAGACACACGAGGAAACAAGTCACTTGATCAGGAGTCAGGAGAAAAAAGAAGCCATAGAAACATTCACAAAAGACTGAAGATGTTAGAAAATAAAACAAAGTAAATATTTTAATATGTTTATTGAAATAAAAAGAGTGTTAGAGATATGATCTTGGAGCCAATAAGAAAGAGTTCTGCCAGCTTTACAAGCAGTAACTGAGACCTGCCATGAGGCTTACTTAACTGATAGTACCCAAACAAAAACTAGAGTATCAGCTCAACATCCTACAAGGACATGCTAAGATACAGCCATGGAGTCTTAACTAATGTTTGGACAAGATAACACATTACAAGCAATTACTTTAGCAAGTAATTTAGCAAGACTTTAGCAAGTCTAATGTAAAACCCAGCTCTGCATTAAAAATATTTCCTCCAAGATCCTCAGAGAATCTGTTATTTGGCTGTTTACTATGCATGCCATAAAATTTTGACAAGGCTCAATTCTTTTTTTTAATTTTTAAATTTTTTATTAACATATAATGTATTATTAGCACCAGGGGTACAGGTCTGTGAATCACCAGGTTTACAGACTTCACAGCACTCACCATAGCACATACCTTCCCCAATGTCCATAACCCAACCATCTTCTGCCTACCTCCCTCCCCCTGGCAACCCTCAGTTTGTTTTGTGCGATTAAGAGTCTCTTATGGCTTATCTCCCTCCTGATCCCATCTTGTTTCTTTTATTCTTTTCCTACCCCCCAAACCCCACACGTTGCCTCTCAACTTCCTCAGATCAGGGAGATAATATGATAATTGACTTTTTCTGATTGACTTATTTTTCTAAGCATAATACCCTCTAGTTCCACCCCAACCCACGTCATCACAAATGGCAAGATTTCATTTATTTTGATGGCTGCATAGTATTCCATTGTATATGTATATATACACTTCTTCTTTATTCATCTGTTGATGGGCATCTAGGTTCTTTCCATAGTTTGGCTATTGTGGACATTGCTGCTATAAACATTCAGGTGCATGTGTCCCTTTGGATCACTACATTTGAATCTTTAGGGTAAATACCCAGTAGTATGATTGCTGGGTCCTAGGGTAGCTCTATTTTCAACTTTTTGAGGAACCTCCATGCTGTTTTCCAGAGTGGCAGCACCAGCTTGCATTCCCACCAACAGTGTAGAAGGGTTCTCCATTCTCCACATCCTTGCCTGCATCTGTCATTCCCTGACTTGTTAATTTTAGCCATTATGACTGGAGTGAGGTGGTATCTCATTGTGGTTTTGATTTGTATTTCACTGATGCCCAGTGATGTGGAGCACATTTTCATGTGTCTGTTGGCCATCTAGATGTCTTCTTTTCAGAAATGTCTGTTCATGTCATCTGCCCATTTCTTGATTGGATTATTTATTCTTTGGGTGTTGAGTTTGATAAATTCTTTATAGATTTTGGATACTAGCACTTTATCTGATATGTTGTTTGCAAATATCATCTCCCATTCTGTCTGTTGTCTTTTGGTTTTGTTAACTGTTTCCTTTGCTGTGCAACAGCTTTTGATCTTGATGAAGTCCCAATAGTTCACTTTTGCCCTCCCTTGCTTCCCTTGCCTTTGGCAATGTTCCTAGGAAGAAACTGCTGTGGCTGAGGTCGAAGAGGTTGCTGACTGTGTTCTCCTCAAAGATTTTTGATGGATTCCTTTCTCATATTGAGGTCCTGAGTCTATTTTCATGTGTGGTGTAAGGAAATGGTCCAGTTTCATTTTTCTGCATGTGGCTGTCCAATTTTCCCAACACCATTTGTTGAAGAGACTGTTCCCCCCCACATTGGACATTTTTTCCTGCTTTGTTGGAGATTAGTTGACCATGGAGTTGAGGGTCTAATTCTGGGCTTTCTATTAGACAAGGCTCAATTCTATTGTCCCTTTCTCTTTAACATTTTTGGAGGTCCAACAGAGATCACCTACTACTCAGAGCTTGCCCCTCAACTTCTGAGCAGGTGACATTTGGCACTATGCCAAAAGGTCTGTGTACCTCTTGACCTTCTCTCTTTGAGAAGCCATCACTAATCAGATAATCCAAGTTGTTGTAGTCATTGGGAACCACTGAGGTATTATCTGTTAAAACTCTTAAAAGTTGCCATGAGATTGTTGAAAGTGAGTGGTGAGTACATCATCATCAAGAGTTCATCATATGATGTCTTTACTTTTGTATTCATTTGAAATGAATGACTTTAAAAATGACTTTAAATGACTTTTATACAATGACTTTATAATAGAATCTGCTGTAGAACACTCCTTTCAACAACAGAAAATGTACATTCTTCTCGATTGTACATGGAATATTCTCTAAGATGACTATATGTTAGATCATAAAACAAACATTAATAAATTTAAAATTATTGAAATAATACAAGTATGTTCTCTGACCACAATGGAAGTAAATTAGAAATCAATAGCAGAAAGTAATTTGGAAAACTCACAAGTATGTGAAAACTAAACAACACAACCCTATATAACCAATAGATCAAAGTATAAATAGAAATGGAAATTAAAAAGTATTTTTGATTTTGAATGATGAATGAAAATGAAGATACAACATACCAAAGCTTACCAGCTAAGGCAGTGCCTGGAGGAAAATTTATAGCTGTAAATGTCTACATGAAAAAAGAAAATATTTCAAGTCAATAACCTAACCTTCCATCCTACGACACCAGAGAAAAAGAACGTAAACCTATGGCAAATAGAGGGAAGGAAATAATAGATATTAGAGCAGAAATTAATGAAATAGAGAATACTATAGAGCAAACCAATGAAACCAAAAGTAAATTATTTTGAAAGGTCAACAAAACAAAAAAAAATTGACAAAGAATAAGGGAAAGAAGACTCAAATTACTAGAATCAAACTGAAAGAAGGGACATTACTACCAATCTTACATAAATAAAAAGGATTATAAAGCAATACTATGCACAATTGTATGCCAGTATATAGATAACTTACATGAAATGAACAAGTTCTAGAAAGACACAAACTATTGAAAACAACTCAAAGAGAAATAGAAAATTTAAATAGACCTATATTAAATAAATACATTAAATTGGTAATTTTAAAACTACCTACAAAAAGAGCTCAAGCCCAGATGGATTAGATTCACTGGTCAATTCTACTGGACATTTAAGGAAGAATTAATACCAATTCTTTATAGACCTTCATAAAATAGAGAAGAAGATACTTTTCAACTCATTCTATGTGGACAGTATTACCTAACACCCAAGCCAGACAAAGACATCATAAGAAAACTACAGACCAGTATCTTTAATAATATGGATGCAAAAATTCTCAACAAAATGCTAGCAAACCAAATCTAGTAGTGTATAAATGGATGAAAATATTTGCAAATTACATATTTGATAAGGAATTTGCATCTAGAATATGTTTTTTTAAAAACTCTTATGACTAAGAACAATAAGACAAATAATCCAATTGAAAATGAGCAAGGTCTGAATAGACACATCTCCAGAGAAGATATAGAAACGGCCAATAAGCACATGAAAGGTGCTTGAAATCAGAAAAATGTAAATCAAAACCACAAGGAGATACCACTTAAGATAATTAAAATCAAAAAGTCAAGAAAGGGCGTGTGGATGGTTCAGTTGGTTGTGTCCAACTCTTGATTTTGGCTCAGGTTATGATCTCAGGGTTGTGAAATCGAGCCCTGAGACAGGCTCCATGCTGGACATGGAGCCTGCCTAGGATTCTCTCTCTCCCTCTGCCCCAACCTGCTTGTGCTCATGCTCTCTCTTTTCTACCTTTCTGGAAAAAAAAAAAAAAAGGTCCGGTAATAAATGTGAAGATGTGGAGAAATTAGAATCTTTATACATCTCTATTTAGGATGTAAAATGGTGTACCATTCTGGCAGTTCCTCAAAAAGCTAAACATAGTTACCATTTGACCCAACAATATACTCCTAAAGAAATGAAAATATATCACACAAAAGCTTATACAAAAATGTTTATAGCAGCATTATTCATAATAACCAAAAGGTGGAAACCCAAAGGTCCATCAGGTGGTGAATGGATAAACAAAATGTGGTACATCCATACAATAAGATATTATTCAGCCACAGAATGAAGTGAACTACTCATACAAAACACAGCATGGATAGACCTTGAGCACATTATACTAAATGAGAGAAGCCAATCACAAAAGACCACAAACATGAATCCATTTATATAAAATGTCTAGAATAGGCAAATCTATATAGAGAGACAGGAGATAGGTTGGTAGCTGCTCAAAGTGGAGGGTATGGGGGGGATGGAGGAATGATAGCGAAAGGAATGGAATTTCTTTTTGAGGTAATAAAAATGTTTTAACATCTACTGTGATAATGGTTGCACAGCTCTGTGAATATACTAAAAACCATTGAACTGTGCACTTTAAATAAGCCAAGTGTATATATGTGAATTATATCTCAACAAAACTTTTATAAGGAGAGGGGAGGGGTATCTGGGTGGCTCAGTCAGTTAAACATCCGACTCTTGATTTCGACATAGGACATGGTGTCAGGGTCCTAGGATTGAGCCCTGTATTAAGCTCCACATTCAGTGGGGAGTCAGCTCAAAGATTCTTTCCTTCTACCCCCCAAGTCTTTCTCTCAAATAAATAAATCTTTTAAAAAATGGAGAGAGGAGAGAGAGTGGGAAACTATAAGGACAGACATAGAAATTAATGTAGAGTTAACGTTTAACCTGTATTAAGCCATGTTTCAGAGAACATGCTTTAAATCAGCACTGTTCAGTAGAAATTTCAGGAAGGATAACAATAATCTATGCACCGAGTAGGGTAACCACTAGCTACATGTGGCTACTGAGCAATTCAGTTCCTTGGTCTCTCTAGACATATTTTAATTATGTCTAGAGAGACCAAGGAACTGAATTTTAAATCTGTTTGTGTGTGTTTGAATTCTGGGGTGTTCTATTCTAAAGATACACATCTCCCACCAAAGAAACTCCTGATTTCATACATTATTGCCTTAGGGGAAAGAGTCTTACAACTAACTAGAAAAATGAAACTCGTATGCTAGTTAACTCACATTTGCTATGACTTTCATAGGAATTACTTGATTAAAACCAAGGTAATTTTCTTTTTTTTTTAAAGATTTTATTTATTTATTTGAGAGAGGAAGAAAGGGAGCATGAGAGGGGAGAGAGTCTGAGGGAGAAGCAGACTCCCAGCTGAGCGGGGAGCCCAATGTGGGACTTGATCCCAGGACTCCAGGATCATGACCTGAGCTGAAGGCAGTCGCTTAACCAACTGAGCCACCCAGGCAATTTTCAAGATTTTCAAATCTAAAACTGTGAAAATGCTCAAAAGTCCAGTGGTTACCTTAAGACACATTGATGACTTCTGTTCCACCTATAGCTACTCCCCTTCCCTTTTTCATGTCACTTGTTGTGGTCTGAATGTGCTCCCCATGTTGCATCCCAATGCCGGATGGTGATGGTGTTTGAAGGTGGAGCCTTTTGGAAATTGATTACGTCATGAGGGTGGAGCCATTAAGAATGGGATTAGTGCTCTTATAAAAGAAACCCCAGGGGTGCCTCAGTCTGTTAAGCATCTGCCTTTAGCTCAGGTCGTGATGCCAGAGTTCTGGGATTGTCAGCCTCCTTGCTCCATGGGGAGCCTGCTTCTCTCTCTCTCTCTCTCTGCATTAATAAATAAATAAAATCTTTAGAGAGAGAAAGAGACACCCCAGAGAACTCCCAAGTTCCTTCCACCATGTGAGGGCACAGTGTAAAGCCACCAGCCGTGAACTAGGAAAACAGTTCTCACCCAATAAGGCTGGCACCCTAATCTCAGACTTCTAGCTTCCAGAACTATAAGCAGTAAACATCTGTTGTTTATAACATACCCTATGGCAGTATTTTGTTATAGCAGCCCAAAAGGAGTAAGACACCACCTGAAGGAAATTCTCCCCAACTAATCAGCACTTCCCTATCTGAAGCCCACCTTTAGTCAAAGAACAAAGAATAAGTTATAAGCCCTGGTCATGAGCAAAGCTGGGAGATATTTTTAAGCCTAATTAAGAGCCCATAAAAAAAAAAGAGTCTTTAAAAAAAAGTTTATATTAATTTCTAAGACCTACAATACTAGCCAATCCATGCTGTACCAAATGTGTGGGCTAATTACATCCTTAATGCAGCTCCCAGAATGGACAGAAATGCCCATAGAATCACCAAGATAGCCCATCTCTCCAGAGAGTCAGCAAATGCAGTTGGAAAATCTCTTAAATTCAATACAGTTCCGATTTTGATGGTTTCTAGAAGTTACAAAAAACACATGAGTAGGATAAAGGATCTCCAAGATGCCCCGGACTGCAAAGAGCTTTAAGAAATAATGTCAAAGACCTGATGCTTTCAGTGTGTTGGCCTTTAGGAAAAACTCTCCAGCTGAGAGAAACGAAATGTACAATTTGCCTGAATGGTATATTGAAACCACCTATAAATTATATACTGTAAATAGTTAAAAGAATTCATTCTTCTAGAAGCATCCAATAATTCCGTGTTGGAAAAGATTCCCCCACCCAAAAAAGACTTGTAAAAAGTTAATTTGGTTATTAAAACATCGATCGAACATATATATTCTCAAAACAATTTGAATACATTTAATATCTCTAGCTATACCTTAAAATAATGAATATAGTCTTTAAAAAGTTATATATTACCCTAATTAATATAAATTTTAAAAATTAAAACAATGTATAAATAAATCATCAGTAGAAATGTAGAAAGTATACCTGCTTTCTAATATTACACCATTTCTTTCCCTAAAAAGGTTTTGGATCAGAAAAAGGAAAAATGCAGCTTTAGTTTAATAACAAAGATGTTTCTGTTGACAACTATAAGGAATAAAGAAATGGCAATCAGCATTATGTAAACAATTAAAAGTCATGTAATGAATTTACAAAAACCATTCTATGTTAAAATTTTAAGTAAAATTTAAGTAAAATTTCAAGAGTTTTAATATTACTTAGTAAAAATAAATACATGAAAATGATATCAAAATCCATGTTTCAAGTTCACGTAATACCCCTAATTATGAACTTTGGTTTAAAAGGTAGTTATTCACCCTCTCTCTGATTTAATGACAGTGTGCAGTATAACTTAAATATAACATTTTAGTTTATGCAAGACTTTGGGTATCTTATCACAAGCTTAACTAAATAGAATATTCTAAATTCCTTATACTTGTCAGACAGGTTATCATTACATACATTAAATATTTTAGACTGTAGATATAAGGGGGCTCAGTCAGTTAAGCATCTGCCTCTTGAGTTTGGCTCAGGTCAGGATCTCAGGGTCGTGAGATTGAGCCCTGTGTCAGGTTCCACCGAGCCTGCTCGAGGTTCTCTCTCTCACTCTGCACCTCCATTCCCCACTTGCTTGTGCACGCATGCTCTCTCTCTCTCTAAGATTAAAAACAATAATACATTTTAAAAAGGCTGTAAATGTAATCATGTGTATTTAATAAGAGTTGCAACAACTAATGGCTGCATGTCCAACACAACAAATTTTGTGAGCCTATGGAGTCCCTCGGTCTTTACTGCCTGGATAAGTTTTTAAGTGTTGTATTTCTCTTATAAATTTATTTATTTATTTATTTGTTTGTTTATTTATTTTTTGCCGGAAGAATGTTGAACAATAAAACCAAAGCTGGTGGCATCATAATGCCAGACTTCAAGCTCTATTACAAACCTGTAATCATCAAGACAGTAGGGTAATGGCACAAAAACAGACACATAGATCAATGGAACAGAATAGAGAGCCCAGAAATGGACCTTCAACTCTAGGGTCAACTAATCTTTGACAGAACAGAAAGAAGATCCAATGCAAAAAAATTTTTAATAAAAATTTTTAAATAAAATCAGTGATTATATTTTCTTTAAATATAATCCTAAGATTCTTAATTAGCCTCAGACCTTTAAATTACCACCTAAGGTAATTAGGGAGTAATATTTATGCATCTGGAAATTTTTTGTATATGTGCTGCTGAAGCGAGCACCATCTGGAAATTTTTTGAAGAAGGAATTCAACTTTACAGAGAAAATAAAGTACACGCTCCTGTAGTTTTGGTCTATGTATTCTTGTCCATGTAAACACATACATCTTTATGACACTCAATGAAGATAGTAAAAATTGATCTATTACAAACATTACATAAAAACATGCATGATAAGATTAATTATGTTGATAAAATTAGAGTTTCAATGGGCTAAATAGCATTGGCACTTAAATATTATTTGTGCACAGGTCCATTCCAGGCAAGGTGAAGAGAAGCCCTGGGAAGTCAGAGGGGATGGGCTGTCAGGGTCTGCAGGGAGGAGTCCACAACCTCAAGTCAGAGCACCTGTCCTGGATTAGCCACGGGACCTTGCAGGGTTGGATGGGGCCCATGACAAGACCGGTACCTCCTCGGGGGCTTCACCACAGTGAAGGAATGATAGGCGTCTGGGTGACCCTCCAAAGGGCTGTGAGCTCCCAGCTGTGGGCTGTCTCCCAAGTGATAAGTGACTTGCCTTCTGTGCCAGCTGCAGAGCCCGTAGAGACTGGCCTAACCATTTGGTGTGCTCGGGCTTCTGGAAAAGTCTGCTCACGTTTGTACACTTGGGTTCAGCTTATAGATACTTCCCAACTTCACACAAATTCCTAATGTTTGTAACACCACCTGCTGTTGTAGCTGTTGTAGTTATTATAAAATATATTAGGCTTGTTAATAACACAGCCAAGACGATGGATATTTCTTGTTTTTTTTTTTTTTTAAGATTTTGTTTATTTATTTGACAGACAGAGATCACAAGTAGGCAAAGAGGCAGGCAGAGAGAGAGGAGGAAGCAGGCTCCCTGCTGAGCAGAAAGCCCGATGCCAGGCTTGATCCCAGGACCCTGGGATCATGACAACCTGAGGCAAAGGCAGAGGCTTTAACCCACTGAGCCACCCAGGCACCCCGGATATTTCTTGTTTTCTGGTAACTTTGCTTTTATCTTAATTATCTATTCTCTGCTGATTGCTTTTTTAATTAAAAGAATTTATTTTTTTACAGTAGTTTTATGTTTACAGAATTCCCAGCTGCTCCTCCTACCCCACCCCCTTCAACCCGACACAGTTTTTCATAACCAGAGACAAGGGTGACACCAAAGAGAAACAGCATTCAGATCCCAGTGGGAGGACTCTTGTTGAGTCTGCTCCCAGATTCTGCAGTAACTCCACAGGGAATAGACATTTGAGTCCTCACAAGAGAGCAAATGAAGTCTGTGTCCCAAATATAAGACTTTTTAAAAAAGATTTTAATTATTTATCTGTCAGAGAAAAAGAGAAAGAGTGAGAGAGAGAGAGAGAGAGAGAGCAAGCGAGCACAAGCAGGGCGAGCGGGAGAGGGAGAAGCACCTTCCCGGCAGAGCAAGGAAACTGATGTGGGGCTGAATCCCAGGACCCTGAGATCATGACCTGAGCTGAAGGCAGATGCTTAACCCACTGAGCCACTCAAGCATCCCCCAATACAAGATTTTTGAATGGCACAACTGACAGGATATTTAAAACTGAAGCTCTTCAAGATGAATTCCATCAAGAGGCATGCACAGATCTAACACAACCACTGGGCCAAGAATGTCCAGAACAGAACTGTTTATGAATAACCTCATGGAAGAGGCATACAACCTAGCAGAACAACCTAACAGATAGCACTCTCCCAGCTCTACCTCATCTACTGCTTTCGCCAACATGTTTGCTGTATGGTATTCTTCCTCCATTAATTCATTCAGCTCCTATTTATTGAACATCTACTGTAAGTCAGCAGTATCCTAGGTAGTGGGGGTACAGAAATGAGCAAGGCAAAGCCCCTGGCCTTACAGAGTTCACATCCTAGTGATGGAGACAAACAATGAAGAGATTAATAAGTGGCTAAGATAGGGGCGCCTGGATAGCTCAGTTGGTTAAGCATCCAACTCTTGATTTCAGCTCAGGTCATGATCTCAGGGTCCTGGGATCCAGCCCTGTGTCGGGCTCTGTTCAACATGAAGTCTGCTTGAGGATTCTCTCTCTTTCTTCTTCTGCCTCCCACACACCTCACGTGTGTGTGCGTGCACGTGCATGCGTGTTCTCTCGCTCTCTCTAAATAAATAAACAATTTTTTAAATGGCTGAGATAATGCCAGATACTGATGTAAGTTATGAAGGAAAAAAAGTATTTTTAAGATACAGAGCTTAAGGGATGTGCTTTTTTAAATATGGTAGCCAAAGGAAGTGATGTTTGTGCCGGGTTGTGAATGAGCCATGCAATTACCTGAGAAAAGAATCTTCCATGCAGATAGAACAAAGACCAAGTGCAAGGGCCCTGAGACAGAATGTGCTGGGCATGTGCAGGGAAGGCAGGAGACCCTGTGGGGCCTGCGGGCTGGAATGTGGGATACTTAGACTCGGATTTTATTCTGAGTGAGGTGGGAAATCATAAGGCTCTCAGAGAAGACATGCAACATTGTAAAATACACATAACATAAAACTTGGCATCCTAGCCTTTTCAAAATATATAGTTCCATACATTCACATTGTTGTCTACCATCAGCACCATCCATCTTCAGAAATTTTTCATCTTCCTAAACTGAAACTCTGTCCCCCTTAAAAAATAATCCCCCTTTCTCTCCATTCTGAGTCCTTGGCAACTACAATTCTACTTTCTGTCTCTATGAATTTGACTGCTTCAGGTACTCCATATGAATGCAATCTAGAGTATGTTTCCTTTTGTGACTGGCATATTTTGCTTATCATAATGCCCTCAAGGTTCACCCATATGTCAGAATTTCCTACCTTTTTATTGAATAATATCCCACTGGATGACTAGAATACATTTGTTTATCCATTTATCCCTGACAGACACTTGGGTTGCTTCCATTTTTTGGTTATCATAAATAACACTGTTATGAACATAGGAGTACAAATATCCTTTGATTCCTGCTTTCAGTTCTTTTGAGTATATACCAGGAAGTGGGAAATTGGGATCATGTGATAATTCCACATTCAATTACTTGAGAAACTGCCCTACTGCACCATTTTACATTCCCAACAGTACTACACAAGGTTTCTAATTTCTTTACATCCTCATCAACATCTGTTATTTTCTGTGTTGTTTTTTTTAATAGTAGCATCCTAATGGGTTTGAGGTGGTATCTCATTGTGGTTTTGATTTGCATTTCCCTAATGATTAGTGATGTTGAGTATCCTTTCAAGTGCTTATTGGTCATGTGTATGTCATTTTTGGAGAAATGTCTGTTCAAGTCCTCTGCCCCCTTTTAATTTTTTTTAATTAATTAATTAATTAATTAATTAATTAATTTTGTCTTTCATATTTATTTATTTTTTAAATTTTTTAAATTTATTTTTTATTTTCAGCATAACAGTATTCATTATTTTTGCGCCACACCCAGTGCTCCATGCAATCCGTGCCCTCTATAATACCCACCACCTGGTACCCCAACCTCCCATCCCCGGTCCCTTCAAAACCCTCAGATTGTTTTTCAGAGTCCATAGTCTCTCATGGTTCACCCCCCCTTCCAATTTCCCCCAACTCCCTTCTCCTCTCTAACTCCCCATGTCCTCCATGCTATTTGTTATGCTCCACAAATAAGTGAAACCATATGATAATTGACTCTCTCTGCTTGACTTATTTCACTCAGCATAATCTCTTCCAGTTCCATCCATGTTGCTACAAAAATTAGGTATTCGTCCTTTCTAATGGACTCTGTCCCCTTTTTAAATGTTGTTTCTTTTGTTGTTATTGAGTTGTAGGAGGTTTTTTTTTTTTAATATATTCTGGATATTAATCCACTCTCTATCTATATGATTTGCACATATTTTCTCCCATTTCATGGTTGTCTATTCTGTTGATTGTCTACTTCAATGCATAGAAGGTCTAAATTTTGACACAGCCCAATTTATTTATTTTTTTTCTTACCTGTGCTTTTGGTATGATATCCAAGAAACCAGTGCCAAATATAATGTCATGTTTTGCCCTGTTTTCTTCTAAGAGTTGTACAGTTTCAGTTCTTGTGGTTAGGGCTTTGATGCATTTTAAATTATTTCTTGATTTTATGTGTGGTGTGAAGATTGTTCTTTCCCCATTGAATGATCTTGGCAACTTTTTCAAAAATCATTTGACAATTTTGGGCTCTCTATTCCGGTCCTTCCATCTGTATATCTGTCTTCATGCAAGGAACACACTGTTTTGATTACTGTGGCTTTGTAGTTGTTTTGAAATCAGGAAGTAAACGTCCTCCAGCTTTGTTCTTCTTTCTCAAAATTCTCTTCTGGCTCTTCAGAACTCTTTGAGATTCCACACGAATTTTAGGGTGGATTTTTTTTATTTCTGCAAAAACTATTGTTGGGATTTTGATAGAAGTTGCAGTAGTGTCTGCAGACAGTTTTGGGTAGTATCGACATTTTAATAGTAGTTAGCCTTCCAATCCATGAATGCACACATTTATTTGTGTCTTCTTTAAGTTCCTTTAGCAATGTTTTATAGTTTTCAGTGTGCAAGTCTTTTACCTCCCTGGCTAAGTTTATTCCTAAGTAATTTATTCTTTTTATGCTACTGTAAATGGGATTATTTTATTAATTTCTTTTTCAGATTGTTCATTGTTAGTGTCCAGAAATCCAACTGATTTTTGCATGTTGATTCTGTATACTGCAATTTTGCTGAATTAGTTTATTAGTTCTAAAAGATTTTTTAAAGATTATTTATTTATTTATCTGACAGAGATCACAAGTAGGCAGAGAGGCAGGCGGGGGTGGGGGTGCGGGGGAGCAGGTTCCCTGCCTAGCAGAGAGCCCAATGCTGGGCTCGATCCCAGGACCCTGGGATCATGACCTGAGCCGAAGGCAGAGGCTTTAACCCACTGAGCCACCCAGGTGCCTCTTAAAAGATTTTTGTGGAATCTTTAAAATGTTCTGCATATAAGATCGTGTCATATGTAAACAGATAATTTTCTTTTTCTTTTCTGATTTGGATGCCCTTTATTTGTTTGTTTATTTTTGCTTAATTGCTCTGGCTAGGACTCCAGCACTATTTTGAGTGGAAGTGGTGAAAGCAGGCATCCTTCTTTTATTCTTGATCTTAGGGGATCTAACTTACTTTTAAAAGGCTGACTCTGATGTCTTGTGCCTGGGAGGTGGCAGGGTCTTGGCACTCATCCAGACAAGGGCCATGAGGCTTTCGTTAGGGTGTTTTTATTTTTTAAAGATTTTATTTATTTATTTGATAGAGAGAGATACAGTGAGAAAAGGAGCACAAGCAGGGGGAGTGGGAGAGGGAGAAGCAGGTTTTCCGCTGGGCAGGGAGCCCGATCCCAGGGTCCTGGTATCATGATCTGAGCTGAAGGCAGATGCTTAATGACTGAGCCACCTAGGTGCCCCGTAGGGTGTTGTTGATAGAGGAGTAAGCAGAGGTCAGCAGTGGGATTTATTCTAGGTAAAGTTCAGAGTGTACTGATGAATTAGATGCAGAGTTTTAAAGTTCTACTTCTCTTGGGAAGAATTTCAAACTTACATGGACCAACTGGAGAAATCTCCTATCAACTTGTCTCATAGAAAAGTTGCTCTTCCAAGGCTTTTAAGGGCTGGAAATAGGACAAAAAAGCTAATAAAAATAAATAAGGATGAAGATGTGAAGTGTGTGTGCAGGATTATGCCGCCTCGTCATGCCACCCTCTCAAATGCAGATACTAGGTAAGAGTCCAGCATGTCTTCCGCTCGACATTAAACAGGTACCAGAAGTGGGAGGGAGGTAAGTTTCCTGCCTTAGCAGGCCTGGATGGGGGAAGAGGGGCTTCTTCGGCAGTGATGGGGGCACAGGCTGGCTGTTCCAGCACAGACAGCATCCCCCTGAGCTATTGAGGTGTCAAGGCAGGACATCCCATTTCGGGGCCAGCTTAATACTTGTTGGCCAAAGCCTGGAATCCACTTTCCTCAAAACAGGCAAACTGGAGCCTATGACTACACACAGGATGGAGGAGAGATGACCATCAGAGCTTCCTTGGGTTGTGGTTGGAAGCCAAGAATGGGACTTGAAGACAATAAGCTCACTACTCTCATGAGTGGCTGTTCAGGAAGCCAGAGGTCCAATCAGCCTGGGATCCAAGGGGTCTGAATACAAAACCGCCTTCTATATTTACAGGGACTTATCTGCAACTTGTTCCAACTTCCTACGCTCTGTTTTGGTTTTCCTGATAGCGGCAGTAGCAGAAAGACAGAAAAACATGGTACTACTCTCTGAGACCACAGAGTTGTTAAGCTCTTGACCTCTGGAGCTAGACTGTCTGCCACCTACTAGCTGTGATAGGGAAAGTTACAGAATCTCTCTGGGCTTCAATTTCCTCATCTGTAAAATGGGGATGGTAATAATAATTAATCTCTGCCTTTCAAGATTTGGTGGAGGAGGGAGGGTGAGAATGGGGAGTTAGTGTTTAATGGGAACAGAGCTCTGATTTGGCAAGATGAAAATGTTCTGGAAATGGATGGTACTGATGGTTGCACAACAATAGGAATGTACTTAATGCTACAGAACTGTACATTAAAAATGGCTAAGATGGTCAATTTTATGTTATGTGTATTTTGCCACAATTAAAAATAACGTATAAAAACTTAGAGCTAGAGAGTAAAAATGCTAAGCAAAATCAGTCAGTCAGAGAAAGACAAATACCATATGATTTCACTTATATGTGCAATATATAGTGTTTTTTTAGTGTTTTCTTAAGAAACAAAATGAGCAAAGGGGAAAAAAGAGAAAGAGAGAGACAAACCAAGAAAGAGTTTCTTAACTACAGAGGACAAACAGGGTTGCCAGAGAGCTAGTAGGTAAGGGAGGGGGGAAAAGGGGGAAGGGAATTAAAAAGTACACTTATCATGACGAAAAATAAAATAAAATGAAAAAAAAATTATAAAATTAAAAAAAAGATTCGGGGGATGAATACTGAGCTCATTATTTCTTCTTCTTCTTCTTCTTCTTCTTCTTCTTCTTCTTCTTTAAAGGTTTTATTTGTTTATTTAAGTGAGAGAACATGAGTGAGAGGGAGAGGGAGAAGCAGACATCCTGCCAGGCAGAGAGCCCTACATGGGGCTGGATCCCAGGACACCAAGATCATGTCCTGAGGCTCCATTCAAGGACCCTGAGATCATGACCTGATCCAAAGTCAGACACTTAACCAACTAAGACACCCAGACGCTCTTACTGAGCTCATTTCTAAACTGTCCCTGGAAGAGTGTCTGGAACTCCATGAACTTTCTATGAGGGCTTGCTCCTTTTATCATTAGCTGGATGACATTGAGATGCTTCGCTTGACTCCTCTGGCCTTCACTCCCTTTACCTATAAACTGAGGTTGTGGCAAGAATTAGAAAGAAAGCAGATACAACTGTTGGACAGGTAGTCCTATCCTTAATGAATGGTAATAGCTGGTATTAGCTCAGAAACCACTGCAGAATGAAGCTGACCAGTCTATTAGTAACCTGCCTTAAAAACATGAAGGAGGGTCCTTTTTCCAGACACCCTCTAATTGGTAAGGGAAACTTTGTTACAGAGCAAACGTGGCAGGGGTTGGGGGGGGGGGCAGACAACACTGAAATAATGCAAAGGAGAAGGGACAGGAACCTTGTTAGTTTCTCTCTGCAGCTGAAAACTGACCAAGTTCCATACCGGGGTTGGGTGATGAGGGGGTGAATTCTAGCATCCTTGTAGCGTGTTTCTAGATTTAGCAATATGCTTACGTCATTGAGTGATGGCCGCCAGAACACACTCACCGCCCATCTTGCAATGAAAGGTCGCCTCCCTGAGCCTGCCCCTGCAGGATCTGGGATGCAAACATGGGACTTCCTCTATCTCACAGACCAAAGTTGCTGATATTGGTCAGGTCCTCTGAGATCTTTCCAAATAGGGCCTCCTCAAGTGAAAGGAAGGCCCCAAAGTGGGAAGAGTGTGGTCTTAAACAGGATTGGGAAACTCAAACATGGTCTCCTCTGGCACTAGGGCTGAAAGGCGAGAAGGAGCCACACCTGTTAGGTTGGAGCCATGGTTCATATTCTCCACACCTCTGAGACGCTTCTCCCTGCAAAGAATTGCTCTCCCAGTTTCTCTAAAGCAGGGTCCAGTTCCTCGATAGGAAAGACTGCCTTTTTTGTCTTAAATGGCTGACATCTGCTGGGTGCCTCCTAGAAAGGAATGTGGAAAGCAAATTATTTGAAATCTAAGACCAAAGCAGAACTAGCATAATTAATACCCCCCTCCCTGTTCCACTACATCACAGAATCACTTTTAATAGCAACCATGTAATATTCAGTAGTAATCATTATTTTTTGGATTCAGCCTATAGTTTCAAATCACACAATTTAAAGGATGAATACATTTCAATGAATACATTATTCAAACTTAGTTACATATTTCATGTATGAACTAAACTTCCCTTGCCACTAGAAAATATTAGATCTCACAGTTCTCACTGGGTTTTACTGTTCAAAAATTTTTATTGAGTTGTAACTGAGATATAACCTTGTATTTAAGCTTCAGGTGTACAATACTTAAGACATGCTGGGAAATGATCAACACAATAAGTTTAGTTAACATCCATCACCTCACATAGTTAACAATTTTTTCTTGTGATGAGAACTTTTAAGATCTACTGTCCTAGCAGCTTACAAATGTACAACACAGTATTATTAACTACAGTCACCATTCTGTACATTTTATCCCATGACTTATTTATCCTATAACTGGAATTCAAATTTTAAACTCAAATAAAAGCCACAAGTTTGTATCACATAGAATGAAAAAAGGGAAATATCTCAAGGCCTATTTCTTCATCCCTACAATCACTGCATTCTCTTGGTTTATTTTGAATCTGCTGTGTTTTTTTTTTTTTATTTTTTTATTTTTTATAAACATATATTTTTATCCCCAGGGGTTTTTAAAAATTTAATGTTTAAGTAATCTCTATACCCAACGTGGAGCTCAGACTTATAACCCCAAGACCAAGAGTCACATTCTCTAACAACTGAGCCAACCAGGCACCCCTTGAATCTACTATTTAAGCAGTGGTTGGAAACAGTTGCTTTGCAAACCCTTGAAGTGTTTCTGAACTGTTAGAAACTTATAAAGGAAGGAAAATGCAGGAAGCTGAGTCCACGTGGCAGTTAACTTTAGCACAACTAGGAGCTCTCTGAATTAACTTCCAGACAGAATGCAATTGCTCATGGATAAGTAAGAAAAGGTAGGGCAGTAGTGCAACAGATCCTGGAGAGGCTGGTGGGAGCCCTGGGAGATTCTCATTTCTTTGTGAAGGGCAGTGTACCTTGGTATAAGTTTACCTCAAGAGAGATGCTTGTATCTTTGGGGGAAAAACAAAGAAAATGTACCAAATTGAACCTATATATATATTATACCTGCCGAAATTATTATATATATATATTATTTATAATATATAATATATTTATATATAATATAAATATAAATAATATATTTTATATGTAATATAAAATATTATAATGTATTATATTATTTATATAATATAAAATAAATATAAATATTATATATTTATATTTATGATTTATATTATATATTATATTATATTATAATGTATTATATTATAATGTAGTATATTTTATATGTAATATAAAATATTATATGTATCTGCAGAAATTGTAACTTTGAAAATAAAATCTTAAACAATGGGAGGTGCCTGGGTGGCTCAGTGGTTTGAGCATCTGACTCTTGGTTTCATCTGGGGTCATGGTCTCAAGATCCTGAGATTGAGCCCCACGTGGGGCTCTGTGGTCAGGGGAAAACCTGCTTGGGATTTTTTCCCCCTCCCTTTCCCTTCCTTTTGCTCCTCCCCACCCTCCATGCTCACCCGCACACTCTCCCTCTCAAATAAACAAATAAATAAAATCTTTGAAGGAAGGAAGGAAGGAAGGAAGGAAAGAAAGAAAGAAAGAAAGAAAGAAATTGTTTAGAACTTTTAATAATAAAAGATTTTTCTTTTTTGTGGAGAATTTTATCACTGACATTATTCAGAACTTCTGATACATAAGTGATCTAAAAAATGAACTTTTAGTCAGTTTTTTTTTAGTTGTATTTTTGTGTTTAAATTCTCTACAAAAGATGCCTTCCTTACTGCCTGCTCCAGACGCACGATGGTCCCACAGCTCTGTTCTTAGTTTGCTACTAGTTTAAGAAGTGGCCTCAAGCTACAAGGTTATACTTTGTCTTGGTTTAAACCAAGTCTTGAAGTTGAGCGTTTTTATTGTAGGTATAGCATATCTCAAGGGTGAGGGGCAAGCAACTGGAAAGTTGCTAAATTCTTTTTGTCATACACCAATGCTTGGGATTTTTAGAGCATGTTTCACAACACAGAATTTGGGGGGGTGAACTTGACAACAACTTTTTCAAATTGCAGAACAGTGTTTGACGCCCTCTGGTGGCCAGACGGCTTGAAATAGAAATACAGACACGTTCACAGTAAATAATGATAGCTTGCGTTTTTTATTAAGTGCCATGCTTTGAGTTAAGCCCTTTGTGTGCCTTATCCCATCCTTACAACTGTCTGTAAATTAGGCATGTGATTCCAATTTTCCTGATTATAGAACTAACTCAAAGACATCCAGTAAATTGACCACAGCCATACAGCCGGCAAATGGCAAAGCTCGGATTCGAACCTAGTTTTGTCTCACTCTGGACACAAGCTCTTAAGAACTGTGGACACAGTACCAGCTCTGCATCTTAAAGCCTGGGGGCCAGAGGAGTGCCCGCCCAAACTGTGCTTCCAAAACTGTAGTTACTTGCACAACTGGGGTGGTAAGATTTAAAAGTAGTTTTTATTTATTTATTTATTTATTTAGACAATTTATTATTATTATTACTTTTTTTATAAACATATAATGTATTTTTATCCCCAGGGGTACAGGTCTGTGAATCGCCAGTTTTACATACTTCACAGCACTCACCATAGCACATACCCTCTCCAATGTCCATAACCTCACCCTCCTCTCCCAACCCCCCTCCCTCCAGCAACCCTCTGTTTTGTGAGATTAAGAGTCACTTATGGTTTGTCTCCCTCCCAATCCCATCTTGTTTCATTTATTCTTTTCCTACTCCCCAAAGCCCCCATGTTGCATCTCCACTTCCTCATATCAGGAAGATCATATGATAATTGTCTTTCTCCGATTGACTTATTTCACTAAGCATGATACCCTCTAGTTCCATCCATGTCGTCACAAATGGCAAGACTTCATTTCTAAAAGTAGTTTTTTGATGTTCATTTAAAGGTCAGGGCTTTGCTCTCAAAAGTAAACCACTGTGGCTTTTGTTTGTTACTATCTTCTTCTTGTGTTTTTGTTCCTTTTGTGTCTTAACATGTTCTGGACAGTTCATGGCGATGGCTTATGGCATCTCCAATAGTAACTCTCATACTTTAAAGGATGTTAGCAACATACTTCATCTGTGAAGCCCCTGAAACCTTAGAACGATAGAATTGAAGTGAGCCGGTTCTGGAAGGACCTTGGGGGTTATCCAAGTTAGCAGTTTCACAATGCGTGTGAAAATTTCCACGCAGATACTTTCAGTTGTCACAACAATTAAAGGATGCTACTGGTATACAGTTGCAGGGACACTGGATGTCCTGTGATGCCAGGACAGTTGACGCAAGGAAGAATTCACCCAGGTCCCATAAGACTTTCTGATGTCCTGCCAGAGATTCTGGGATAGAATGTCTGCTCCAATTTGTGATGAGTTTTCAAGCTCTGGGAGGTCTTTTCTGTGAGAGTTCGTCACTCCCAAATCCTGTGTCATCACAAGGAACTGTTTTGACACTGCAGTTATAAATAAAGCCTGGATGAGTTGCAAAAATACGCTACTTCCTTATTTTCCTTTACAGTCTATAACTTCTGTTGGCATCTTATCTCTACTTAAAGTTTTTCCTTTTACTGCTATCATATCCAAATCACTCAGCTCTGTTAATACTTAACATGAACTTTTTTTTCTGTGTCCAGCCATTCTTCTGATTTCTTTTTCTCTGTCTTTCTAGAAAATGATTCCTGCTCTTCTGACTTTTTTTTTAAATCTATAATTAGTCATTGTGAGTAGGAGAAATAAATCATTTTAAAATGTCTCACAGTATAGTTCTGTTTTCCACATATTTGTATTCATAGAAAACTAGAAGTATAGAAAGCAGACAGACCGGGGGGGGTACTACTATTGACATGATTGTTACTCACAGATGCCAAGAGGAGGGGGCATATTGTGCTATGGGGGCCCACTCAGGGAAGCAACCTGGTTGGGTCAGGAGGCAGAGGGAGCAAGGGGAAAATGTGCATAAGGGTCTCTTTTATGGTTTTCATGGGAAGGAACAGGTGAGGCAGGGGAAGCAGGCTTTGGATTGGCTAGTCTGAAAAATTTCAGTAGGCTTTGGGGCACAGGGTCTGTCCCCAGTTGTTGGTATCTGGCCCTGCGGTAATGAGGATAAATGGTTAGTGGCGCGGAGTGTGAGAGCCTCACAAAGGAGGTGATTAGATTATAAGCTCTGGACTGCTTGGTTTGCGTTTTAGAAGGCTCTTCTTGGGCAGGTTGCTTACAAGCTCTGGAAATTCACTAACCCTGAGAGAGGCAGTCTCTTCAGGGTCAGCAAGACCCTAAATGTCAAAGTATCAGAATACAAACCATAAAAGACAGGGTTAATACACTGCCCAAGCCTTTATGTACTAAATTATGTATTATTATATTATAACGTATTCACTTGAATTTCCCATTTAAATTACTTATAGAATATCAGAATATTTTAAAATTATGTCTATAATTAGTTATCTATATATCTATATATCTATGATTTTCATTTTAGAATTGTAAAGAGGATGCTATGAAAGTTTATTTCAAAATGGGGCAAACAGAGTCAGTTGAGATTGAGAGCTACAGATGTTTTACAGATGAGGAACCCAGGACCTGGGGAGCCCATGTCAGTCTCCCAGGATGCACAGTAGGTTAGCGAAAGGGCTGGACCCAGTGCTCATTCCAGTCCAATCTCTGCAAAGCTTTCTTTCCACCAAGCAGCCTCAGCTGAGTAAGAACTCAAAAAAAAAAAAAAAAAAAAAAAAGTATTAGCATGTGCCACAAATATCCTCAGAGTACCTTTGGTAGCACAAAGAGCACTTTAATACATGTAATAGTATGTATTATAGAAAACATCACAACAAAAATTTGCCGATAAAATCAAATTTGTATTTCATCTTTAGGCAAGACTGGGGACATAGATCTCAGGTACCCTAGCCCTGCATCCTTTCTGCTACTTCCTCTGCTTCTGTGTTGGTCAAAGAGAAACAATAGTTTGCCCTGCCTTTTTTATCCTCTTAGCAGCCCAACTTCCCCATAATATCTTTCCTGACTGACTAACAGTGAGATCATCACGTATCCCAAAGACTCCCCTTCTCCCCCGGAAATCCCCCCTCCCCAATCTGCGCTTCTTCAGTTTCGTGTAAATTACCCAATTCTGTGCAAATGCAGTGGGTGTTTCTAAGGAGCCCCCCCACCCCCACTCCCGCCACCCCGGGGGATGCTGCTGCTGTCAGTCAGGGACCATACTTAAGAGACCAAGACTCTCAGAATAAAGCGGTGGTTCTCAATACCTATCTGAGAACTTCTGAAAACACAGCTTCCCAGCCCCCACTGCACACCTTTACTATCACAATCTCTAAAAGCAGAGCCCAGGATGTGAACTTTTAGAAGCTCTCCAGGAAGCTCTGATAATTAACCAGGTTCAGAAACCCTTTTCCTCAGCAGCAGTACAATGTTGACCTAATGTTTGTGAGTACTGTAAGGCTGTATAAGTTAATTTGTAATTGGCTTTCAGAGGTAAGCATCTTGCAGGCTGCTGCAAACCTTAAGTGATCGTTGTATTCTGTATTTTCATGCTCAGGCCAGATTCCAAGAACTGTTCCTTCCCACACAACTACAGGACCAAACCAGATGGGGAAATGGTCTAAAACAATCTTGTGGTGTTAATATCTTATTTACATGTATTTATACATCTCTTAAGATGATCATAGTAGTTGCCAGAAATCCAAATTGAAACATTTCACTGCATTAGAATGTTAAAACTAGGGGACTTGTGTATATTTTATCAGAAGATTATATTTGCCTGATGATAAGTGGCCTGCATTTTCTTGGGCCCCTGTCTGTGTCTTGGTTAAAGGCTTGAAGATATCCCAGCTTCGGTCTAATCTTACAGAAGGCAATTCTTAAAACAGTCTATTCCTCCTGCCAGTGAAGGGGGAAGAGGGTGAGAGGGAGATGAACAGTGGAGGGGACAACTCCAAATTAGGATGCTGCTATCTATGCTGAACATTGTGTCCCCTCAACATTCATATGTTGAAATCCTAACCCCCATGTGATGGTGTCTGGAGGTGGGGTCCCTAGGAGGTGACTAGGTCATGAACAGGGTTAGTGCCCTTCTAGAAGAGACTCCAAGAGCTTCCTCTCCCCTTCCACCACAGAGGACACAGCGAGAAGACAGCTGTATGTAAACCACAAAGCAGGCTCTCACCGGACACCGAATCTGCCCCCACCCTGAGCTTGGACTTCCAGCTTCCAGAATGGTGAGAAATAAATTTCTGTTGCTTATAAGCCACCCAGTCTATGGCATTTTGTTACAGCAGCCCAAACAGACTAAGACAAATGAACTTCTGAGCTACAGAAACACTTAAAAAAATTTTTTCCCCAAAAGAGCACATCAGACAACCACAGTGATGGACTGTGCCAGTTACAGATGCAGTTCATCGAATCTGACAAAGAAATAACACGGAGGCCCGGATGGGAGGACTCAGTCAGGTCATCGGGGCTGCCAAGGAAATTCTGGAAATGCCTCCGGGGGGACAAGGGGTTCTAAAAGGCAGGGTCATTTTTCCTGCCCTGTGTGCCACTGTGGTTAGAGCTATACTATGCCTTCAGGCCCAATTGTGTCTGGAGAAAATGCACCTTCAATTTTCAGATGACAAGTTGAATGTTCTCAGGGGGCCGTAAGGTTCCCCAGACAACTGCTGTGGACCTCACCTAGCTGGTCCCTATGTAGGCTCTGCTGCTCCACCCTGGACTCCACAAAGCAAGGCCAGGGCTTTGGGGTTCATTCCTGTCTCCCCAGCATCCAGCACAGTGGCAGGTACTCAATGAACTGTTGACTCATGGAATTAATTGACTAGACAGATAATGATATGCTTATTGATTCCTGAAGTGCCTTTGCTGGTAGACCTCCTGGTTTCCACGTTCTTCAGGAGTTAGGCCTTCGAAAGAGGTTTTGTTTTTATTTGACTCTGTATGAAGTGTGTCTTTTAATTCTGAGCCCTTGACCTCTAGGCCTGGCTGACCCACCCAGGGCTAGCCAGTTCTTGGATGTGGTAAAGGAGTCCGCTGGGCTACAATCATACCTTTCCTATGCAGACCAGCCAATCCAGAGCCACACCCTCCAACCACCTTCTTTCACTCTCTAGACCACTAACCTCCCACTCCTCTTCACCATCACTGCAGGGCCAGGTACCAGACAACTAGGAAGAGCCTCTCTGCCCCAGAGCCCACTGAAATTATTCAGATGAGCCAATCCTACACCTACTTCCCCTGTCTTACACACTACTTCCTGTGGAAACCATAATAAAGACTTTTGACCATGTTTTCCTCCACTCCTTCTGCCTCCTGACTGACCCTGGTGCTTCTCCAGGTGACCCCCCTCCCCCAACGGCTCAGTGTTCCCCCTCTGCCACCCCTCCACCCTGCCTCTTGGGATCTATGAGTAACAAAAGATCATTTCAGGGGTGTCTGGCTGGCTCAGTCAGAAGAGCATGCTACTCGACTTCAGGTGGTGAGTTCCAGCCCTGTGTTGGGTGTAGAAATTACTAAAGGCAAACAAACAAACAAATTTTTAAAAAGGTTAATTGTTAAATAATTTCAAGGCAATATTCCCTGATCTGTTCACTTTGCCATACCTGAATAATAATAAAGCCTACATTTTTATTTATTTTTATTTCTTTTTTTTTTTTAAAGGTTTTATTTGACAGAGAGAGAGATCACAAGTAGGCAGAGGCAGGCAGAGAGAAAGCGGGGGGGGGGGGGGAGTGGGGGGGAAGTGGGCTTCCTGCTGAGCAGAGAACCCGACTCAGGGCTCCATCTCAGGACCCTGAGATTACAACCTTGCCGAAGGCAGAGGCTTAACCCACTGAGCCACCCAGGTGCCCCCAAACCTACATTTTTATTTTTTTAATTTCTTTTAAAGATTTAATTTATTTATTTGATAGAGATCACAAGTAGGCAGAGAGGCAGGTAGAGAGAGAGGAGGAAGCAGGCTCCCTGCTGAGCAGAGAGCCCAATGTGGGGCTCCATCCCAGGACCCTGGGATCATGACCTGAGCCGAAGGCAGAGGCTTTAACCCACTGAGCCACCCAGGCACCCTAAAACCTACATTTTTAAAAACAGACATATAATAAAATGGCAAGATATCAGACCTATTTGTAGTCAAGTGTAGATTTCAAGAGAATTTTGGTTACCTGGAAGGAACGAACATTTACAGTGGGGAATAAATAGTGCAGGTTTTTTTTTTTTTTTTTAAAGATTTTATTTAGTTATTTATCAGAGAGAGAGGGAGAGAGCACAAAAAGGGGTTGCAGCAGGCAGAGGGAGAAGCGGTCTCCTCACTAAGCAGGGAGCCTGACGTGGGGCCCGATCCCACAACCAGGATCATAACCTGAGTCAAAGACAGATGCTTAACTGACTGAGCCACCCAGGCACCCCAGTAGTGCAGCTTATTAAAACTGTTTGGGGGTTCATCCCCATCAGGGGTCAATCAGAGCAACAAAGCTGCTAGAATCCATCTCTCACTGTACATGCCACCATGTACAGTGTGGCAAACCGCCTAGGCAGAGAGAGGGAGGATAGTCCTCTTCAGGGAAGGGCAGATCTGCTTACTGTCTCGTGTGAGAATGATAATGCTTCCCCAATGTTCAGACAAGCTTACTGCCCATCACAAAAGACTGGCTCATGCAGCCTCTGCCCGGGAAGCCAACACCTGGCCCTTGTCATATGCACCAGTGGGAACTGGGTCTGGGGAGCTGAGCACGGATGCTGATACTCTGGGTATAGCTGTGTCTTTGACCCCAAATTCTTGTATCCTCTGCCTGTGAACATGAAACGGTGCAGGGTAACTTGTTAGCCTTGGGAATAGGGGACAGTCTCAAACCCTTCAGAGTTGTTGGCACTCCCTAACTAATACCAGCCTCCTGGATCTGGGGAAAGGGTTTTGCTCCTCCTTCTCTCACAAGCCAATGAGGATGGTCTCTTTAGAAACTGCTCTATGTCTGCCTCTGGAGGGACAGCTATCGGAGTCACAGCCAGGCTACTAGTGCTGACCCAAAGCAGAGTCACTGATGACTGGGTCACAGAGGCCACACCACCACAAAGCCAGGTGATGAAGGAACTCTTTTTGGGAAAGCCTCTATATTAATCTAAGGCTGTCGTAGCAAAGTACCACAGACAAGGTGGCTTCAACAGCAGGCATTCATGTTCTCAGTTCTGGAGACTGAAAGTCCCAGATCAAGATGCTGGCTGATTCTGTTCCTGATGACAGAGTTCTTCCTGGCTTACAGATGGCCTCCTTCTTGCTCTGTCCTCATATGGCCTTTCCTCTGTGTAGAGAAAGAGTGAGTCAGTGCTTCCTTTTCCCCTTGGAAGGACACCGGCCCTATAGGATTATGGCCTCATCTTTATGACATCATCTAACCTTTATTACCTCCCTAATGGTCCTATCTCCAAATACAGTTACATTGTGGATTGAGGCTTTGACCTATGAGCTTGTTACGTTAGGTAGAAGAAGACACAATTCAGTCCAAAGCAGCACCCAAATACTTGCAAACTGGTTCAGCCATGTTCTCCATCAGCTTAAAAACATGATAAAACATTTTAAACCATCTACCTGGGGGAAGAGGAGCAAAAAGTAACTTGTCAGGAAGACAAATGGTGAGAAGGACTTAGAAAGTGCTAGTAGCCCTCTTGCTTCCAAGCTGAGTCTCCTGCACTTTTCTCCATGTTTTTTGTCTGCTCAAGTCACCATCTCCTGCTGTGGTGTCTCCTTGTAGAAAGGCACTGCTCACTTTGTATCTTGGAGGAAGTGTGGGGCAGAGCAGGCCATAGAAATTCCATTTACATCATAGTGTGAAGGCTCACAGAGGAGCTGACCAGTGCACAGAGAAAGTTCGCAGAGCCCCCGGGGGCTCTGGCCTGGCCAAGACGTTGTAGGACAGTGCAGCAGCCCACACACTTGCTCTAAGCACACACACTTTCCTCTCTGATCTGCTCTGGTGATGCCTCAACCACTCCAGGCTTCTTCAATCTCCCCCTCCCTCCTTATTATCCTCTCTCCTTTGCTCAGCCTCTTCCTTCTGCTCATTCACCCTGCCCCCCCACTTCACTGGGTTAATTCTACTAAGATTTACCTTGAGCAGCAGCTTTATTCATAATTGCCAAGACTAAGAAGTAACCAGGTTGTCCGTTAGTAGGTGAATGAATAAACTGTGGTATGTCTGTATGACAGAATATTACTCAGTGCTAAAAAGAAACGAGCTGTCAAGCCGTGAGAAGACATGGAGAAACTTAAGTGCCTATTACTGAGTGAGAGAAGCCAATCTAAAAAAGCTACATACTTGCTAATGATTCCAACTGTATGACATTCTGGAAAAGGCAAAACTAAAGAGATAGTAAGATCAGTGGTTTCCAGGACTAAGAGGGAAAGGAAGGATGATTAGGCAGAGGACAGAGGACTTTTAGGGCAGTGAAAGTATTCTGTATGACACTCTCAGGATAGATCCATGTCCTTACAAATTTGTCTAAACACATAGACCAAAAGTGAACCCTTACGTAAACTATGGACTCTGGGTGATAATGATGTGTGAACACAGGGTCATCAACTGTAACAACTGTGTTGCTCTGGTGGGAAATCTCTGCACATTTTAATCAATTTTGCTACGAACCTAAACCTGCTCTAAAAAATATAATCCAGTGACAAAATGGAATAAATAATTTTTAAAAGACTCACCTCCAAAAAAGACATAATCTTTTCTAGACTTGATGTTCTGGAAAATTGCAAGAGAGAAATCTGTCCTGGGATGCTCAGTGAAGTCTTTCTCTCCAGTGGGGTTCCTCTACCGGAGAAGGTAGAGCTAATAGTTTCCAAGGTACCTAGTCCTGCAGATAAGGTCAAAGGAACAGGTAAGAAACAAATCTCAGGATCCCAGCATCATTTTCTGGAATAACTCATCTTCCTCATTGGTTCCATAGCACCTTCTGTTTACCTAAGGAGTAGCAGTTATGTAGTGTTTGCTATATGCCAAGATGTCCTGAGAAATTACGGTATAATTCTCATTACATCCCACGAAGTAACTACTATTATGACCTCCACTTTGCAGAGGAGGAAACTGAGGTTTAAAAAATTTGCCAGAGACCCATCCATTGGTAGGTGGCAGTGCCAGGGTCAAACCGAGTCACTCTAATCCAGTGCCTGTTCTCTTGCTACTGGGCCCTGTGTTCTCATCCCACACAGACCTTATTGCCGAGGAACATGACCTCCAGCTTCCCCTACCAGCTGTGGCCCTCATGGAGGCTACGCTGCATTTTCCTGTATTTTCAGCCCCTTAAGAACAGCACACGTCAGTATTGCAATGTGCATTTTTGAAAAGAAGCAGGTTGATCTGCAATCATTAAGCCTGGGTGAAAATGGCATGTCCATCCACATCCCTGGGAGAAACAGATGGCACAGTCAGGTTCGACTGATCAAGGAAGATTTAATGCGGGAACTATTTGCAAAGATATGGCCCAGGGAAGTACCCAGGGTCCAGTACAAGCTGGCCTGCTTGCTGTCCATTGAGTTGAAGGGGCCAGGGCAGGGAATGGTTACCAGAACCTGGAGGTGGACAGGCGTGTGTGGAGGCAAGAGCTGACAAGAGCTGGGGGCTTCTGGTTGAAGGATTTGGCCAACCTGCAATGACCCTGCAAGGGGGAAGTAAGGAAAAATACTGTGAGCTTTCCAACCTGGCTCAGGACCCCAGGAGACCCCTGGGACAAAATGTGTCCCCAGTGAGAAGTAGAAGAGGAGAAGGGTTGGTTGTGACACAGATAAAGGATTATGGGGTTTTTGGGAAGGCAGTGGCACTTGTTCAGGCCCAGAAAACTGGGTAGATTTTGAGAAGACAGAGATGGGGTAGAGAACATTCCTGACCAAGAACACAACCGGGCAAAGGCGAGTGGCTGGAAGGACAATCATGTCTATGCCTGATGGCTGCTCCGCTTGGTCAGAGAGCAGAGCCAGTGATGGTGGAGCCATAGAGATAGGCTGTTTGCAGCCACAGTGAGGAGGGCCTTGAGTGCCAAGTCAAGGCATCAGAAATATTTCTGTGAGGCATTGAGCAGGAGGGCAGTATGCTCACCACAGTGCTTGAGGAAGACTGTAACAGAAGCAGCATGATGACAGCTGGCATCTCTGAGGAAGATGGTGGGGAAAGAAGGCAGGAGGCCACCACAGGATTATGTGTTATGGCCTGAATTGTGACCCCCTCCATTCTTATGTTGAAGCCCTAACCCCCATACCTCAGAATGTAATTGTATTTGGAGACAGGGTCTTTAATAGGGTCATTAAGTTAAAATGAGTTCATGTGGGTGGACTCTATCCAATCTGACAGGTGTCCTGTAAGAAGGGGGCATTAGGACACAGACACAGACAGAGGAAAGGCTGTGTGAGGACACAGGGGGAGGATGGCCATCTACAAGCCAAGGAGATTGGCCTCAAAAGAAACCAACTCCATGGACACCTTGATCTTCAACTTCTAGCCTCCAGAATGCTGAGGAAAAAGATTTCTGTTGTTTAAGCTGCCCAGTCTGTGGCTCTTTGTTACAGCAGCCTTAGGAAGCCAATACAGCCCGGGAAAGAAAATGAGAAGGTGACACTCTCAGGGAAGGTTGGCCAAGGATGATGTCTGCTTGAACAAGAGTAGTGGAGCCTGAGGAGGTCCAGGAGGACCCAAAGCTGTAAGCACGATGGCTTACAGTGGACCTGGTGGAGCCACTCACAGAAGCAGGAAGCAGGCTATATTCAGTGCCAGACAATGACGTTTGCTCCTGATTGAGAGCTGTAGTTCTTGGCAGGATGTCTTGACAGAGTTGGCCTTCCCATGGCATTAAAGGCTGATCTGAAGCCAAGACGCTTGCCAGAGGTGAAGATACAGACGTGGGAAGGGGATGCATGAGATCACATTGAGAGGGAGGACACAGGGGCTGAGGACCAGGAGACAAGCTCAGAGGAAACCTACAGGAGAGGAGGAGACAAAGGGCTGGTTGGAGACACAGAGGACAGTGTCCCAGAGGCCAGCAATAAGGTGCTGATGCCGAGGGCCTGGCCTGCCAGCAGTGGGGGAAGATGAGGCCTCCTGGAGCACCTTCCAGGGAAGGGTCATGGCAGAGGGGTGGGTAAAAGCCTGATTCCCAAGGTGGGGAGTAGCAAGGACTTGAGGAAAGGAAATGCAATTTTTGTGTATTCCTTTTAGGAGTTCAAAGAAAAGGAAAGAAATGGTAAATCAGACCATAGGAATTTTACTGTATTTATTTTTATTTTATTTATTTATTGTGGTTAAATATACACAAGATGCGATTTACCATTTTAATAATTTTTAATGGTACAGTTCACTGTCACTAAGCACATTCACATTGTTGTGACTATTATCATCATCCATCACAGAACTCTTTATCTTCCCAAATTGAAACTGTCCCCATTAAAACTACGTCCCCATTCACACCTCTAACTCTTGATGATCCTAATTCTACTCTATGTGTCTATGAACCTGACCACTCCAGGAACCTCATGTGAGTATTTGTCCTTTTGGGGTCTGGCTTCTTTCATTTGGCATAATGCCCTCAAAGTTTGTTTACATTGTAATGTCTACTAGAATGTCCTTTCTTTCTATTTTTTTAAAAAGATTTTATTTATTTATTTGACAGACAGAGATCACAAGTAGGCAGAGAGGCAGGCAGAAAGAGAGAAGGAAGCAGGCTCCCTGCTAAGCAGAGAGCCCGATGCGGGGCTCCATTCCAGGACCCTGGGATCATGACCTGAGCCAAAGGCAGAGGCTTTCCTTTCTTTTTTTAAAATATTTTATTTATTTATTGTGGAGAGAGAGAATGCACGAGCGAAAGCATGAGCAGGGGGCAGAGGGAGGAGCAGACCCCCTGCTGAGCAGGAAGCCCAATGTGGGAATCAATCCCAGGACCCTGGGATTATGACCTGAGCCAAAGGCAGATGCTTAACTGACTGAGCCACCCAGGCGCCTGGAACGTCCTTTCTTTCTTAGACTGTGGGGATTTTATTTCTAATAGTGGTGTAGCCCTGAATACGTCACAGGCAGAGGAAAAGAAAATGGTAAAGAAAGGTGGAAGAGCAGAAGGATGAAAGTTATGGAGGAAGGCAGGACAGAGTAGAGGGAGGGTCTGGTTTAGAACCTAGCAGGCTGGGTTCATATTCTGGCTTTTCCACTGCATGATTTTGAGCAATTCATGTCATCTCCCGAGATCAGCTTCCTTATATGCAAAATACGGATAGTGATGCCCCTTGGTGGGATCATTATGTGGATTATGGACACTTTGAAGTGTCCGCCAGAAGGAATTCACATTTACTGCATGTTTGCCTTGTGTCCTTTGCAGCTGGACATTTAGAAATGATTGTCTCCAGGGATTTTGCCCTCATTTTCTGCAGGAAGGAACAGAAGGGTAGAGAGGATGTGTGACATGCCCAAGATCCCCCATATGTGGAGAGATAGGGCTCTGATAACAACCCACGCTTTCTTGATTCCCAGCTCTGTGCTCTCCCCGGGGCACCAGGGAGAACCACGGGGTGCAAAGCAGGGCTCCATAACCGTGCATTCTCTTCCTCTTCTCCCGGAGGCAGGCACCTTCTATTGGCTAAAAGGGAAAATAGGTAGGAATCAATTTGAGAAAGAATCTAAGGGCTGCCGCACAACTGCAAGAGCCATCTGGCCCCATCACTATGAGCAGGGCTAAGTAGACATGGAACCCAAGAGATGACGGGTAAGTGCCCCAAAACTTGTATGAGGGAGACAGGCATCCGGGATGCAGGGTTAGCACCAGGGAAAGACGAAGCTTACAAGACGGCAAGAGACCACAGAAGTCCCCTAGAGATCCATGATAATCTGGATTGAGTCTTGCTCAGAGGCAACCTAGTAGCTGGAGTCAGTTAAGATCCTTTCAAATGCCGGTGAACAGAGGACTCTGAGTAGACACCAACATAGGCTCCATATCCTGCAGGAGAGAAGAAAGGAAGGAAAGGCTCAGGACCCTTGGATACATGTCTGGCATATTTCCCCAGACAGTAGCAGGAAACTGTCAAACATGTGCTTTCCAATGTACATATATGATTTTGGGGCATCAGTCATCTGTTCAATGCTCTTAAGCACCTGCCACCCATGGAGTATTAGGTGCATTTCTTAGAGGAGTGAGGTTTGTGTCCTGTGTCGTCCCCCCAGCCCACCCTCCAGCCCCATTGCAAATCTCTGAGTGACACAAGCAGATTCTTGCAGGACTGTGCATTGCTGGCAGTGTTACCCTGAAGCTGCTATCTAAGGAAAACATTCTGCAGAGGCCTTTTGGACAATATGGTTTTATGTGCTCATTTATTTCACACCCCTGTTTTAAAATAATTCCTTTTGGCTGAAAATGTATTTTCACCTAAGATAATAGATGAAAGTTGTGAGCTGGTTACATTTCCCAAGTGACATTAGCATATGTGCAACATATTTTCCTGAATCCCACCCCCTGTCTTCTTTCTGTTTTCTGGTTCTGAAGAAGAAAATCTGAAAAGAAAACATTACCTGCATACCATACCTCTTTCTCATCTCCCTTTCTCCCACCTTTTTATAGGGGGAGGTGGAGAATCTTCCAAGTCCAGTCCTATTTTACTTACCAGGAGGAGAAATTCCCTCATACCCATCCCCACCTCCCCATCCCCACTGCCTGTGCTTCAGTCAAGCCCTGGACTCCTCCCACCTGGATCTTCACAGTACCTCCTCTCCAAATTGTCCTGTGATCTTTGCATTTGCCCTATGATCCATGTCCACACTGCAACCAGAGTGATCTCTCCAAAGCTGCAAACTGATGTCCTGTCATTCTCCTGTTTCATTCTTTGGTGACTTCCCCGTTAGTTACAGGATACATCCAACCTCCTTACCAAACCATTCATCTCTCATCCTCTGCCCTTCTCCTCCAGCATTCCATGTGGTTTCAAGTCATTCTACTCATGTATGTGGCTCTTCTATCTTCCCTGTTTTTTTCTCCTCTACCTGGAACACTCCTAAGTCACTCTTTGGGTAGCTCAAGCCTATTCGGAAGTGTCTCAGGCCCACCTAAGCAGAACTGATCACTTCATCTGAGGTTCCTTCACGGAGTATGGGAATTTCCATTGTTGTCCCTGCTTCACTAAGTACTGACTCCCAAGACTGACCTTCCTCTTTGCACCTCTAGCACCAGTGTAGTGTCTGACTCAAAGTAGACCCTGTAAATATGTATGTTAAATTGAAAGGCTACGTTGAAGGGGTTTGGCTAGCTGATGGCAATAGTAGTAGATCCAACCCTCTACGATTATTGGAAATGTCACTCCAGTTCAACAAATATTGATGGACTATTTACTGAGTGCCAGATTCCCTTTTGAGTTCATTGTAGCCCAAATGAGCAAAGCATCATTTCTTCAATGACCGAGCTCACAGCTGGTCAGTGAAGACCAGCCAGGAATATCTCTAATACAAAACAATAGGTACTAGACTAGGGGGTAGGGACAAAATATCACGTAAGAGGTTTTCAACCATGGTTGTATATCTAAATGTGAGGAGTTTTTAAAAATATGCATGTTTCCACTTACATGAAGTATCTAAAATAGTTCAACCTACAGAAGCAAAGAATATAAAGGTATTTGCCAGGGAAGGAAGAGGGGAAGATGAGGAGTCGCTAATCAACATATATAAAATATTCATTTTTCAAGTTGAATTATTTCTAGAGATACAATGTACAACATTATGCCTATAGATAACAATACATTTAATACAGCACACTTAAAAATCTGTTGAGGAAAAAAAAAATCTGTTGAGGGTGGATCTCATATTAAATGTTCTTGCCAAAAGAAAAAAATAGTGCAGCCAAACAAGGTAGAAAAATCTTATTGAGCTGCGTCAGGTAATTTATTTATTTATTTATTTATTTATTTATGTGTCAGGTAATTTATAAACAAGTATATTATTTTTCTGGGTTAAAAATAAATATGCTCATCTTGGCCTGTATTGATTATCTATTGCTCCTTAGGAAATTATTCCAAAACTTTGCAGCTTCAAACAATAAATATTTATTATGTCAAATCACTCTGGATGGGGCTGGAATTGGGGAGCAGCTTACTGAGGTGGTAGTGGTATTGGGATCTCTCACGTGATTGCAGTCAAGATGTTGGTCAAGGCTGTAATCATCTGAAGGCTTGACTAAGGCTAAAGGATCCATTTCCAAGATGGTTCATTCACATGCCGGCAAGTTGGTTTTGCTACTGGCAGAAGGCCTCAGTGACTCACTGCACAGACCTCTCCACAAACAAGCCAAGTATACTCACAAAGTAGTCACTTTCCCCAGAGACTGGGGACTAGATTAGACTACAAGTCTAGACTACAAGTCATATTGCATTATTCCGAAACATACAACTGGTGACACAGGGCAGGTCTGTTGAGTGTGTGTGATGACTGCAAAGGATTGTGAGTAGCAGGAAATGAGAATTGGAGGGAGTCATTTTAGGAGCTGGTTACATGACCCTACTATCCCCCAAAAGGTTTAATTCAATATGTTCAAGTAGGACCCTGGGTTCTGTTTGGAGGTTTTTAAAAATTTTTTTTTTTTTTTTGCTTTTTCGTTTTATTATCTTCTTGACTTTTTAACTTTGTATTGAAACATACTTAAATCATACAAAAATCATGAATGTTCAGCTGAATAAATTTTCACGAAAACGCACAGTCATGTAACCTATACCTGGATCAAGAAACAGAGCATTACTGGCACCCCAGGAGTCCCTATTATGCTCTCTCCCAGTTGCGAAACACTTAAGAACATACTCTTACAACTTTTAACAACAGAACATAGTTTGACCATAAATGAAATCATCTTGTATGTACTCATTCACATCTGGCTTCCTTCCACGAAAACTTATGCTCATGAGTTATCCATGTTGTTATATGGCTACATTTGTTCATTCTCATTGCTGTATAGTAGTCCCTAGAGTAAAATAGTTATTCTACTGTGTTCCAGTGTTTAGCTACTGTGAATAGGGCTGCTGTGAACACTCTTTGTATATTTCTTCTGGTGATCATATGTACATTTTTATGTGGGGTATATACTGAAGGGGGGAAATGCTGGATCATAGAGCTAGCATATATTTAACTTTATAAACCTGGGAAACACACTTCTATCAACAATCCATGAGAATTCAAGTTCTATGTCTTCTCCAATAGTTGGTATGTTCTGTCTTTTTCATTTGAGCCATTCTGGTTGGCGTGAGGTGCTGCTTATTTTGGTCTTAGTTTTCATTTCCCTAATGACAAATGCATTTTTCACCTTTTCTTAGGTTTATTGTCCATTTGGATGTCCATCTTTGAAGTGATTGTTCACAACTCTTGTCCATTTTTCTATTGAGATATTCCTCTTAGAGATTTGCAGGGTTTTTTTTTTTTCCCCATGTTTCAAGCTTTTTTTTCCTACATAGTCTTGATTAGAATTTTTATTAGATATATGTATTACAAATGTCCTCCCGTTCTATAGGTCACCTTCAACTCTCTTAATGGTCATGTCTGATGACCAAAATATCTTAATTTTAATGTAATCCAATTTATCCATTCTTCCACTTTGTGGTTATTACTTTTTGCACTCTATTTAAAAAAAAAAATCTTTATCTACTCCAAGGTCACAAAGATACTCTCATTTTTCCCCCTCAAATCTGTATTGCCTTACTTTTCCTGCTTAGACATACAATTTATCAGGAGTGGTTGTTCTGTTCGGTGTGAGGTGAGAATCATGATGCATTTTTCCTGATAGGGAGATCCAATCAATCTAGCACTGTCTGATGAAAAGATCACCCTTCCCAGCTTCTCTTCAGTGTCACCTTTGCTGTGTTTCAGGTGACTATATATATGAACCTGTTTCTGGATTCACTATTTTGTTCTAGTAATCTCCTTTCATCTCCTTTAATCTCAAATAATCTAGTAATCTAGTATCCTTGCACCAGAATCACATTGTCTTAACTATTTCAGATTTCAACAGGTGTTGATACTGGTAGTGTATGTCCTCCAGCTTTTTATAAAACTTTCCCCCACGAGATGAGGAACAAGTTGAAATTATCCACTATCATTGCTTCCATTCAACATTGTCCTGGCATTCCTAAGTTGTTTAATACAGCAAGAGGGGAAAGGCATAAGAATTGGAAAGAAAAAAAGAAATCTGTCAGGGTGCCTAGCTGGCTCAGTTGATAGAGCATTCAACTCTTGATCTTGGAGTTGTGAGTTTGAGCCCCACATCGAGTGTAGAGGATCCTCTTAAAAATCTTTAGGGGCAACTGAGGTGCTAGTTGGTTAGCATCTGCCTTCAGTTCAGGTCATGATCTCAGGATCCTGACATTAAGCCCTGAACCAGGCTCCTTGCTCAGTGGGGAGTCTGCTTCTCCCTCTCCCTCTGTCCCTCTTCCTTGCGCATGCACGCACTCTCTCAAACAAATAAATAAAATATTTAAAAAATCTTTAAAAAAAAAAAGAAACAAAACTGTCATTATTTGCAGACAATATGATTTCCCTATAAGTAAGTCTAACAAGGCTACTGAATATAAGATCAATATATGAAAACCAACTGTATTTCTATACATTAGCAACAAACAAGAAAATAAAAAATTCTAAGTATTACAACCAGTGGTGTCAAAAACTACAAACAAATGTGCAGACCTCTACAGAGGTCTAAAAACTAAAACTAAAAACTACAGAAATTTATTGAGAAATTATAAAAAGCTAAATAAATGGAAGGATGTACTATACTGTTGGAAAGATTTAACATTTAATGTAGTCCCAATTAAAAGTCCAGCAAGATGTGTGTGTGTGTGTTTATGTATTTGAGTCATTCAGGGAGTTCTCTAAACAGTGAATAGAAAAATGGGAGAGCATCCTCCGCCCTCCCCACCCACCCACCCCCCCAAAAAAAAGGAAAGAAAAGAGATGGCATTGGAGAATATTCCACAGAAAGGAAAGAGTTGACATAATATCATGAAGGTTAGAAGATCCATAGTATATTATAAGGAACTTAAATAGCTTGAGGTGGTTGAAGCTTAGGTTGAGGATAGTAGAATGAGAGAAGAGATAGGAAATGTAGACTGACAGCCTAAATGCTAAGGGCTTGAATGTCATGAAGAATTCTAATTAAAGTATGAGCTTTACATAATTCCATAAATTGCCTACACGCTCTTTTTAAGCAACTGAATAGGATGCTTTGCACATGGTAATTCATAATCCCCATGACAATCCCAAAAGGTAGGCACTATTATTATTCACACACAACAGATGGAGAATCTAAGGCAAGAGAGGTTAAATAACTTACCCAACCCAAAGACACAGCTCATAGAAAGGGAAACTTAGAATTGGCTCCCAGGACTCTCTTGCTATGTTGATGGGAGTGTGAACTCGTGTAGCCACTGTGGAAAACAGTATAGAGATTCCTCAAAGAGGTAAAAATAGAACTACCTTACCATCCAGCAATTGCACTAATAGGTATTTACACAAAGAATGCGAAAATATGCATCCCAATATTTATAACAGCATTATCTACAATAGCTATGCTATGGAAACAGCTCAAGTGTCCATCAATTAATGAATGGACAAAGAAGATATAGTGTATGTACACACACACACACACACACACACACACACACACACGCACACTCCCCGGAATATTACTCAACCATCAAAAAGATGAAATCTTGCCATTTGCAACAATGTGGACAGAGCTAGAGTGTATTATGCTAAGCAAAATACTGGATGATATATGTAAGTGTTGAACCACTATATTGTACACCTGAAACTAACATTATACTATATGTTAATTAACTGGAATTTAAATTAAAACTTTAAAAATAAAAAATAATGAAATAAAAAAAATTGCTCCCAGGAAGCCTGGCTTTAGGATATACATATGGATATATATATATATATATGTATATATATATATATATACATACATAGACATTTAGTTTCCATGTTATGTTGTTTCTCACTACTAATGTTTCATTAGAAAGTTAGCAGCAATAGGAGGGCTGACTTAATCCTGTGGTGGGAGACATTCCAGACAGGGAGACAAGCTAGCTCAGAAACAATGAGTGGGAAAAGTTCTGAAAGAGAGTAACAGCAGTGGGAATGGAGAAGGGATGGGCTTGACCAGCATTACCGAACTAAGAAATCAAGTGGGTTTGGCAATTCACTCAACTGAGAGTTGGATGAGAGGAGGAGGAAGAAAGGAAAGTCAATGGACAAACCCTGAATAAAGTTTGTACCATTTTCCCACACAGTTCTTTGTTAGATAAAGTATACAAATATACTTGCCCTTAACATTGTGGACATAGAATCCCTTGCCATGGGCTTGGGAAGACTGGGTTTTTAAGTGAGAAGAATGCAAATAAGTAGAAATCCAAGTTTATGTTGTCCAGTTCTCCAAAAGTCCCTAAGTTATTTCCAAACTATGGTTGTAGCCTCCCTCTCTTTCTCTGTAGTTCAGCCTACTCTTCTTATTTTCTTTTTCTCTTATTTATTTTAAATGCAGAAAAGTTCAGGAATTTCTTTCTCTGGCCTTAGCAAGTCTAACCCATGCCATCAGTGTCTAGGCCAACAGACTTATCAACAGCAGTTCCCTCTCCAAGAGGGATTCAGATGCCAGGTATTAAGGTAACACATTTGTTACTCCATTATAGAATATATGGTCTTTCATTACAATATAAATTTGGCTCTAGAAAAGTTCACCCTGAAGTTGATGTCCTCAACTATGAACTGTTCGTGTATTGACTCTGAATTTTAATTTGTAAACTGAAACCTTAAGATAGAGCTCTTAAACATTAGCGTGGGCTGACAATCACTTTGGGAGCTTATAGAAATTCAGGGTTCTAGGCTTCACGCCTAAAGATTTCTTTTTAGTAGGTTTGGAGTAGGGCCAAGAAATCTCCCTTTCTGACGCCTTTAAATACTCAGCTCTGTCCCAGATGGTTTGGAGGAAGGTGGTTCTGACCTCATACTGAGAAGCAATGCTGTAGTGGGTGATGGAGATGCTATTCCATGCCACCCCCAGGACAGTAAGTCCTTTCCACCACCTGAGAGTACCCGGGCCCCAGTACACACTTCATACACTTGATCCTCCCATCAAGCCTATGTAATAGGTACTATTATTATCCCCATTTTACAGGTGAGGAAACTAAGGCTCAGAATGATTATTTGCTCCAGTTTTTACAACTAGTACTAGCCATGACTTGACTTAATCATTAACATACCACCATATGCTAGGCACTATTCTAGGTGCCAATAGGCAGCAGAGCAAGAGTATGAACTCACGAATTTCAGGCCATGTTCTTCATCACAATGACATAATGTCTTCCTAAAATATTGTTGAGACAGCCTCCTAGATCATGGAGGCTGTATTGTAGCAGAGAGGATGAAGGAAGGAGGAGGCTCCATCATGCTGGGCTGGTGCCTGGCTCCCAGATCATGCACGTGGGGCATGTTGATCTGCAGTGGCATCCTACAGGTGTGGAGGCATAAGAAAAGCCACTCCCATGGAGGATAGCATGGGCCACATCTCGAGTGTCAGGAGCAACTCTGGCCAGAATTGGAAGTGCTAAGTCTAGAAGAGGGAGGGGAGCTAATGTTCAAACCCATATACCTTCCCCCAAACTCCTCTTTCTTTTCCTTCTTCTTTTTCCTCCTTCCTGATACCTGCATTTCATCATTTCATCCATTTCATCATTCTTCTTCCTTCTTTGGTGACCCTTCTCTTTCCCACTTCTCACTTGGTTTTCTCTTCTCTGCCTCTTTTGCTAGCTTCCCTGAGAGGTCTGGGTTGCTGTGATCATAGCTGTATCTCGTAAGACTTCCCTGCCCCTGTGAGGGCTCGGTAGTCCCTTTATGGGGTCAGTCCACCCCTGGGTCCTAACACCAGTCATGACAGAAGGCAATACGGTATTGCTTGGCTAACCCTCACATAAGCTCCCCCTGAATGTTCAAGGGACCATGCAAGGAGCTACAAGAGTATGGGGAGACATGGGGTCTCTGCCCAAGACACTTAGGGACACAGAGCATAGAGGGAGGTGACAAAACATTGTGGACAGTGGAAAAATATAATGAGAGAGGTACAAAGGGATTCTACCCATGTATCTTCTGAATCTGTTGCCTTTTCTGAATTCTTACCACCTCTGTCTTGGTCCATTGTTCACCTGGCTCTTTATTTACCAGGTTTACTGCAGTGCCCTCCTTTAGATCTTGAGTGATCTTGAGATCTTACCCACAAAGCTCACTAAAACTTGCAGTGCTGGGTCCCAACCCCAAGAGTTTCTGACTCACCAGGTCCAGGAAGTGCCATTTCTAGCAAGCTCTAGGTGACCCTGCTGGCCCAAGCACCACACTTAGAGAATCATTGTTCTCATCAATCTTTGCTCTCATACTCCAAGTCATTCCATTACAACCAGTAGGAATTGTTGTTTTCTAATAGAAATCTGCTCATATTTCTCTTCTGCTTAAAATCAGTAAGAATTTTTTCTTTGCTTCTGAGGCCACGTTAAGTCCTCACATACATTTATTTATTTATTTGGCATTTATTTATTTATCTTTCCTTTTTTTGTTGTTATTATGCTATGTTAGTCACCATACAGTACATCATTAGTTTTTGATATAGTGTTCCATGATTCATTGTTTCCCAGTACTCCATGCAGTACATGCCCTGCTTAATACCCATCACTGGGCTAACTTATCCCCAACCCTCTCCCCTCTAAAACCCTCAGTTTGTTTCTCGGAGTCCATAGTCTCTCATGGTTCATCTCCTGCTCTGATTGCCCCCCTTCATTTTTCCCTTCCTTCTCCTAATGTCCTCCAAAATATTCCTTATGTTCCACAAATAAATGAAACAAATGATAATTGACTTTCTCTGTTTTACTTATTTCAGTTAGCATAAAGTCCTCCAGTCCCATCCATGTTATGCAAAAGTTGAGTATTCACCCTTTCTGATAGCTGAGTAATATTCTGTTGTTTATATGGACCACATCTTCTTTTGTCTGTTGAAGGGGATTGTGCTCTTTCTGCAGTTTGGCTATTATGGACATTACTGCTATGAATATTGGGGTGCATATTGCCCTTCTTTTCACTACATCTATATCTTTGTGGCAAATATCTAGTAATGCAATTCCTGGGTCACTGGGTAGCTTTATTTTTAATTTTTTGAGGAACCTCCACACTGTTTTCCAAAGTGGCTGTACCAACTTGCATTCCCACCAATGTGTAAGATGGTTCCCCTTCTCCACATCCTCTCCAACATTTGCTGTTTCTCCCCTTGTCAATTTTTGCCATTATGACTGGTATAAGGTGATATCTCAATATGGTTTTGATTTGAATTTCCCGATGGTTATTGATGATGAACATTTTTTTCATGTGTCTGTTAGCCATTTGTATTTCTTCTTTGGAGAAGTGTCTGTTCATGTCTTCTGCCCATTTTTTGACTTGGTTATTTATTTTTTGGGTGTTGAGTTTGAGATGTTCTTTATAGATCTTGAATATCAGCCCTTTGTCTGTAGTGTCATTTGAAAATATCTTCTCCCATTGTGTGGGTTGCCTTTTTGTTTTGTTGACTGTTTCCTTTGTTGTGCAGAAGCTTTTTATCTTGATGAAGTCCCAGAAGTCCATTTTCACGTTTTTTTCCTTTCCCTTTGGAGACGTGTCTTGAAAGAATTTGCTGTGACCGATGCCGAAGAGGTTACTGCCTATGTTCTCCTATAGGATTTTGATGGATTCCTCTCTCACATTGAGGTTTTTTATCCATTAAAGTTTATCTTTGTGTATGGTGTAAGAGAATGGTCGAGCTTCATTTTTCTGTGTATAGACTGAAACAGGAAGAAATTGACAACCTGAATAGACCAATAACCAGTAACGAGATTGAAGCAGTGACCAAAAACCTCCCCAAAAACAAGAGTCCAGGACCTGATGGATTCCCTGAGGAATTCTACCAAACATTCAAAGAAGAAACAATATCCATTCTCCTGAAGCTGTTTCAATAAATAGAAGCAGAAGGAAAACTTCCATACTCTTTCTATGAGGCCAACATTACCTTGATCCCAAAGCCATTCTCCACGAAAAGGGAGAATTTCAGACCAGTATCCCTGATGAATATGGACACCAAAATTCTCAACAAGATCCTAGCTAATAATATCCAACAGTACATTAAAAGGATTATCCACCATGACCAGGTGGGATTTATCCCTGGGATGCAAGGGTGGTTCAACATTCACAAATCAATCAGTGTGATAGAAAAAATCAGTAAGAAAAGAGAGAAGAATCACTCGGTCCTCTTGATTGATACAGAAAAAGCATTTGACAATATACAGCATCCTTTCCTGATTAAAATTCTTCAGAGTATAGGGATAGAGGGAACATTCATCAATTTCATAAAATCCATCTGTGAAAAACCCACAGTGAATAGTATTCTCAATGGGGAAAAGCTGAGAGCCTTTCCCTTAAGATCAGAAACACAAGGGTGCCCACTCTCACCACTATTGTTCAACATAATACTAGGAAGTCCTAGCCACAGCAATCAGACAACAAAAAGAAATAAAATATATTCACATTGGCAAAGAAGAAATCAAACTCTCTTTGCAGATGACATGATACTTTATTTGGAAAACCCAAAAGACTCGACCTTCAAATTACTAGAACTCACACAGCAATTCAGTAATGTGGCAGGATACAAAATCAATGCACAGAAATCAGTTGCTTTCTTATACTCTAACAATTTAACTGTAGAAAGAGAAATTAGAGAATTGATTCCATTTACAATAGCACCAAAAACCATAAGATACCTTGGAATAAACTTAATCAAAGAGGTAAAAGATCTCTACTCTAGGAACTACAGAACACTCATGAAAGAAATTGAGGAAGATACAAAAAGATGAAAAAACATTCCGTGCTCATGGATTGGAAGAATAAACATTGTTAAAATGTCTATGATACCCAGAGCAATCTATACTTTCAACGCCATCCCAGTCAAAATACCAAAGGCATTTTTCAAAGTGCTGGAACAAACAATCCTAACATTTGTATGGAACCAGAAAAGACTCCAAATTGCCAAGGAAATGTTGAAAAAGAAAAGCCAAGCTAGGGGCTTCATAATTCCAGACTTCAAGTTCTATCTCAGAGCTGTGATCACCAGGACAGCATGGTACTGGCACAAAAACAGACACAGACCGATGGAGCAGAATAGAGAGCCCAGATATGGACCCTCATCTCTATGGTCAAATAATCTTTGACAAGCAGGAAAAAATATCCAATGGAAAAAAGACAGTCTCTTCAATAGATAGTGCTGGGAAAGTCATCACATTCAGCAGCACTACTCACTGATCTGCTCTCTGCTGCCTCTTGGGCTTTGATTCTCCCTATGATGTCCTTTCCCCTCTGTCTGACTAGCTTCCAGTAGTCTTCAAGACTCCGGTTGGTTCCACATCCTTGCTGACCTTTCCTACTCTCTCCCTCACCCATGCACACTGGGCACTCACTGCAGTGTAGGTGTTCATTGCTTACTGCACTGGCACGTATTCCTTGCCTTTCTGTTCTGCCTCCCCCTACTAGGTTTTCAGCCCCAAAAGGATGGGGAGGCGCCCAGAACCGTGTCTTGGAGTAAGCGATTCATGCATGTGCCAGGATTACTCCTTCTCTGTTTCATTTTTCTCTTTAGGCTCCCACACTGCATGTATTCTTGGGTTTATCTATTTATTCACGGCACCAGGCGTTGATAACTTACACAGCTGGGTACTCTCATCTTGAACTATCAGCCTTGAGCCATTTTTGGTCCCGTATCACCATGGCACAGGCCTAGTTTCTGGAGCCCCAGCCTTCATGTGAGTTCCCCTCCCAGACTCCTATTTATTCTCATCTGCCTCTCACTGCAGGCCCCTTCTAGAAGGGGGTGATGTCTAAGATTGATGTCTTAGGATGTGTCCCCATGCTTCTGATGTGGCAATATTCTAAAGCAGAGTGTTTGAGCCCAGTGAGCCCTCTCCATCCTTTCTGGTGACCTTAGTCCTGTGGCCCCTTTGGAGAATGAGAATTTCAGAGAAAAAGGGGAAAGAGGTGAGCTGCATATCTTTTAAAAAAAAGGGGGGGGAAGAATACTCTTCCCTTAGCATTTTCAGCAGCACAATAGCAGTAGGCACTATTTTAAACTCTCAGATAATTCGATCTTAATTATATGGTATGCAGAGCACTAATAAGTTTACAAAGCTGCCAGCAACACTAAACACAAATGTCTTAGAAAATGGTACCCTTTTCCTTGCTTATTGTAGGACCGGGAACTTCAGTAATTGTCAGCAATTAAGAGGGAGTGACCAAACGGTGATTCAGAGGAATCCTCCAGAGACAATGACGTCAGGGAGAGCAGCAAGTCTGGCCTGGTGGGCAGGGGCATCTGGAGGCTGGGAAGGTATCCTGGAACCCCAAACTGTGGGACTGACCTGTCACAGCTGAATGTGAAAAACATATCAGGAGAGCCAAGAAATTACTCATTCTTACCATAAATGGATACCAAGAGGCCCAGCCACAGCTATGCAAAGAAAAACACCATGTGGGAAATAGGAGCTTCTGTTCCCAGTGCCTCATGCCTGTGGAGTAGAACTGGCTTGGGCTTTGGGTCCAATAGTCTTCACTTTTCCAACTTGAGTCTGAACCTCACCAGGTGAATGCCACTGTGCAAGTGACTGTGGTGACCCTGGGCTTGCTCATTGTAAAACAGGGAACATCAGTCTTGTGGGGGTCATGTCAGAATTGACACAGCACAGGTGCAACCTGAAGCAGATGGGCTGGCACATAGTAGGTGTGCAATTTATATTCATTCATTTCCTTTCCTGCCTCCTCTCTTTGGAAGAGGATAAAACACTTCTATTAAGGTCACCTATGATTGGTACGTTTCCTAGCCTGTATGAGGTATTTAATCAAGGAAGGTTCAATACATATTGTTTCTTACTAAGTCAGGAAACTAAAGCACAGAGAGGCTAGGTAACTTCGTAAAAGCTGGCCTGTGGTCTTAACAGGGGGTCAAAATTTAGCACAACTAAATTCAATTAAAGAAGTTAAAGATTGATAAATATTTCCTAAAGGGTAAAGAACAGGGAGGGAAGGTATGTGTGTTGGGGGTAAATGACCTCAGCCAATAAACCCAGAGGTATTCGGGGTACCACAAGCCTTCTGCTGTATGGTTTAGGCAAAGGTTCAGGACAGGAGGGCTAAAGAGATGACACCAGAAAATGTGCTGGATTCAGACAGAGCAGGAGGGTCGTGAGCACCATGCTTGGAAGTGTGGGTATTCTGGGGAAATACAGTATGGGGTTCTATTCCTTCATCTCTATTCTGAAGTTGTAATATTTTACAAGAATGTTTATTTCAAAGAAGATAACAAGAAACACCCAAAAAAGCTGAAGGGGTGTGAATGCCTGATTACAGATTTCTTTGGATAAAATAGAAAGTTTGCTTCTGTGGTATGTGTGTTTAGGCAGATTAAATTCATGTTTGATTACAAACCCCAGGGTAGAAGCAAAATAAATATGTTCATAAAGACTAAGAATTCCCAAAGGGAGGAAAAGAAAAAAAAGATTAGTTAATAATCTATTGGGGGCTGTTTCTAAGAGAGTCTAGATAGATCCTCCATAGCATCCCTGTGCTCAGAGACCCTCTGTGGGCATCTCCCCATCTCCTCAGAATACCCACACTTGCAAGCATGGTGCTCACAACCCTCCTGTTCTGTCTGAATCCAGCACATTTTCTGGTGTCATCTCTTCAACCCTTTTCTCCTGAACCTCTGCCTAAACCATGCAGCAGAAGGCTTGTGGTGCCCTGAATACCTTCTGGGTTTACTGGCTGAGGTCATTTACCCCCAACACACACACTTTCCTCCCTGTTCTTTACCCTTTAGGAAATATTTATCAATCTTTAACCTCTTTAATTGAAGTCTTTAGTCTTTATTTCTTTTTAAAGATATTATTTATTTGAGAGTGAGCGAGAATGAGGTAAAGGGGCAAAGAGAGAGGGAGAAAGAGAATCTGAAGCAGGCTCTATGCCCAGCTCAAAGCTCGATGCTGGGGTCAATCTCACAACCCTGATATCATGTTAAAGCTTTAGTCTTTAAATGAAATGGATAAATCCCCTCTGAATCTTTCCCAGTGTCTTGAAGGAAAGTTTTTCTTTCTCTGTAATCCCAAAGTCCTTGATGGTTTTCTTGTTCCATCCATCTGAATCTGCCTTTTTTCCCCAATGACATTTATTTCTGAATGTGTCTGACTTCCCCTCTGAATCTGTAAATACCCTCTTGGTCCCCCACCTACAGTGCCCTGCACGTGATAAGTGTTCAAAGCATATTAATTGATGAAAAACAATTTAGATGTCCTCAAACAGAGGCCTCAATGAATAAAGTATGGTACACTCATACGGTGGGGTTTTATGTAACCATTAATAATACAATATGTGTCTTTATAGGACGCAGAAATATAGCTTTTGACATTTACATTTCTACTATCCTGACACGACCACAGCTACTCATGGTACATTCTATTTATTCTCATGCATCTCCCTGTCCCATTGCAGTGAGTTAGATGTAGCCATGTGAGTATATAGCTGGTGAGTATGACCACAAGTGACTCTACTAAAGCAATGAAGACTCCATGCATAACTCTCCAGGCTTTCTTCTGCTGCGGGGGCCAAAAGGACCCTAACTTCCAGATGGTGCAGCCACAAAATGGCAGTGCCTCCATTAACTGGGTGCCTGATGACCACATGGAGAAGAGGTATGATTCACATGCTTTGAAGTGAGAACTAAATCCTTTTGTGTTAAGCCACTGTGATTTGGGTGAGTGAAACACAAACCAGGGATATGAACATCTTTGTGCTATTACTGGCTATTGTGGCTATTGTGACAATGAAATGATATTGTATGACCTGACACAGTTCTTGGCATATGGTAGGCATTTGGAAGTGCTAGTTCCCATCCCCCCTTCTATTCTGCTATGTGATGAGTTATAAACTGTCCATTAGTAAATCCATTTATTTAGCAGAGTAGACGTTGTGATGGAGGATTCAGAAAAAGCCCAGAACATGTGGATCGCACTTGCTCTAAGTGTGGCCCGGATGAGCTGTCCTGGAGGAAATTCTGGGAGGAGCAGGGTGAAGTCTCTGGGCCTCCAGCAGGATACAGAAATGGGGAGCCAGTGATGCCCCAAATTTGGTACTTGGAATTCCAGCTTGTTTGTCCTCTCTTATATTAAGGAAGCAATTTATCCTTGCCCGAGTGAGACAGGAGGCTGAAGGTGACGGAGGAGTTTCTAGATGTCCGCCATGATGGTGAAGGCAGAGACCTGGAGGGCTGTGTGTGAGGATAAAATTTGTGTAAAGGGGCAAGTCTTAGGAGGCTGCCAGAGAAAGAGAAGCATCACGTTTAATCCTATTTGTCCTGTGGGAGTTTTCGGAAGCCCGACAAAGGACATCGTATCTAATGCCTGGTCTCACACACAGATGTCTGGGACAGTCTTTGTGTTCCTTTTAAACTCTGCACACACTTGGCTGCACAGATTTTAAGAAGGACAAAAGTCGTTTTAATAGTGTTAATGGGGGGTGATGGGCGAATCATAATCTTATAACCAAAATGGTTCACTCATTTGTGTTAGCTATTGAAAGCAAAGACTCTTTGGTAGGTACAGAAGAAAAGGACTTGAAATTGCTTGCCACCCACCTCCTCCACAGGAGTGCTGTGTGCATTAATGAGGGAATGTATTAGTGCTGGGAACGCCCTGGAACGAAGTTGCTTTGCCAATTCCAAATATTATTGTGACCTGCTGAAGGCAGAGCTGAAGGAACGATGTGGGTGGGAGGCTGGCTACTGCATGTGGCGTTTTTCTTTGGGGGCTCCTAAGTTGCTTCAGAAGCAGAACTGCTGCTGAGTAAGAGCCCAAGGAGAATGGAGTAGGTATTCTGGATTCTTATTCCCACAATGCGCTTGCCTTTCTGAGAGACCCTGCCCTACGTCCGGTGCCTTGCTGTGGCTTCGTGTGGCTTCCACAGCTAACTTTTAAACTTAGTTTCAGAAGGACACATAAAGAACCCGCATATAACTTAAAGCCTGTTATATAACATGGAACTAAATAAACACCAGTAGAATAATAATGAAAAGAAGGTAGAGCATAAACATTTTATACCCTCTTTCCTGCAAAAGAGCTTAACATGCTTCCAAGTAAAGATTTCCGTGGTATAGAGCTGTGTGCAGAACTACTGCAGTGAAGTTAGTTGGCAGAAAATAATAATGGCATTAATAGTCTTTTATTTAGAAGACAGTTTAGAACCCACAGAGCACATTCCATGGGCTTTCTCTTCTGTGGTCCTCCAGCACTGAGCTCAGGTAAGCAGGAAAAAGTTACAGTGATTGTCTCCGTTACTCAAGTAGGAGCACAGAGGCTCCCCGCCACATGAATGTTCTGAGAAAAATAGTGAGGAAAATATCCTGGTTTCATATTTCTATTTTTCCTCTGAACAAAAAGAGAAACAAACCAAAATAAAATGCAAAGTACACTAAGAAAAATAACAAGCTGCATACTCAGTGATCACAAAACAAACAAACAAACAAACAAAAAACAAAAAACAAAAAACCCATAGCAATGTTAGAAGTGGTAAAGAGAGGCTTCACAACAGCGTAAGCAGTGATTTTTAAACAAATTTTGTTTTGTTGTTTTGTTTTGTTTCCTTGTTTATTTGTTCTTGCTCTAAGGACCTGTGGTGTGTATTGGTGGATGGGAAAGGACAGTAGCCTTTTTTTTCAGTAGAAGAATGGAATATGGAGAGTTGTAGGGGCAGGAGGGAGAATGGTATTTTGCTAATTTGAAGGTACAGTAAGCCCTGGTGGTGGAAAGAAAGAGGACTTGGATAAGTTAGTGGAAAATGTCAAAGCCCATGATCAGTTTAAATTTGACTCAAGAAGCAATGAGCCTGTGCAAGTTTCTGAGAAGGGGTGTGACAAGAACAAGCACCTGAGAGAGACAATTCTTATGGTGCACCAAGCCCTGCAAATATGGGAATGCTGTGCCTTTGGGAGCCATTCTGGAGAAAGGACAGGACTTTGTGGCAGAAGGAAGGCTGAAAGAAATCACACTTGTTTTTAGAGCAGTAGCTGGGGTGGGAGGAAATGTGTTGGAGGCTGAAAATCAGAGTCACTGAAGAACTCATTGAAATGACAAAAACCTCATCCTCCACATCCCCCCTGCTCTCCTACCTACTTCTCAAGATTTCAAACAGATTTTCTAGGGGTTGGGTGTGTATTAGGAAAACCTCTCCCACTGCTTCTGACATGGCATACCAAGGATGAAAAATGACCCCAGTCCCAGGAAAGCTCAGGTCTAACACGTGAGTGAAATAGCAAACCCGAACTGCAACACGTTGTACTATGTGGTATGGTGGTGATATGTAGAGAAAGCTCTGGAAACTCATGTGAAGGAATGATTCAGTCTACGTAGAAAAGAGGGTGACACAAAGGGAGAAATGAGTTGTTCTCATCCCTGGTTGGGCATTTCAAACAGCCAACTAAATCAGGGTCTTTGTAGGGGTGGGGCCCAGGCATTATTTTTAAAAATCTCCTCAGATGGTTCTAAGGTTGAGAATAGATGTTGAAGATTGAAGATATTCCAGTTTCTGAAGAAGGCATAGACATTTTCTAGACAAAAAGAAGAATGGAACTAACAAAGGCACAGAGACATGTAAGTAGCATGTCTGGAGACTGGGGAAGAGTCTAGGGTGGCTAGGACTTTGGAACTGAGGAGGAGACCATGGAAAGGTAATCTGGGGCTGCATTTTGAAGATGAAGATTATGGTGAAGAGGAGGAGAATGAGGAGGAAGGTAAGGTGGTGGAGGGCAGAAGAGGAAGAAGAGGAGAGGGGGAGGAGGACGTGGAAGGGAAGGGGAGGGGAGCAGAATGACAGGTTCCAGGGAGGGGGGAAGAGGAAGAGAGGATCGCCTTGAAAGCATTATGACAGGTTTTTTAGAAGCATGAAAACAGACCTATATTTTACGATAATTCTGGAGGTTGAGGATGGATAAAAAGAGATGTAAAGATATCCAATCTTTGGCTGAATTTTTTTGGGCTGTGGGGCCCATTTTTGCCTATATTGCCGTAAAGCAATATTCAGTGGGTCTTTGAAAGTAATATGCTTGATGGCCACAAAGATGATTGTCTTAATTCTCCATGAAATATATGTATTTCTCTTCAGACATTTGAAATTGTTTCTCTCCCTGACACCACCCCCACTGATAATTAGCAAAAGTGATTTCAAGATCAGTTCTGCTTTCAAGTTAGGAACTTAAACCCCCTGCCCCAACTCTGGAACAATTTCTCCCAATGCAATTTTGGGCACTGAGGTCCCTCTTTGCTTCTTGGGGGATGGGAACACCACCTCAGGCCTTGTATCCTTCCTTTTCTTTGTTCTGTCCCCTCTGTTATGTCTGGCCATAATATTAAGCTGAAGTTTGTTTTAATTGTTCATTGTTTTTTACTAAATGATTTTATTTCTATTTTGAAATTAAAAGATGGATGAAGAAAAGTTCATATTTAACCCCCTTTAAAACCTTCAAATTAAGATGATTTTTACAGATATGTTCTTGGATTGTACTCTTTTTCCCCTCCACTGTGAATCCATAGCCTTACTACAAAGTATTCCAACACAAACACTGTTTCCAGATGGTAATAAAAGATTAATGGTGGGTAGGAATGCTGAGGAACTGAGGTTTATAGATGTTGGATTTTATTTTTAGATGGATGGATTTCCTTCTTCAACAAACCCGTCAAGCACTCACTGAATACCCATGGGATACCCACAGTAGGCCAGGCCCCTTATGGGGGAAAGGGCAGAGATAATAAGGTGGTCCTTGACCTCACCTCATCTTCCTAAAAACTTTAAGATATATGTAGGGGGCAAGATTTTTTTTTTTTTTACCCAATGAAACCGGGGTCCAGAAGGGTTAAGGGCATGGATCAAGGCTAAACAAAAGTACAAAAGTGGTTCCACAATGATTCTATCCTTGGAGAGGTTCCCAGACCAAATCCTTAAAATATATGTGGTACCTGTTTTAATTGTACCTGCATCACTAAGGAGACGGTGGCAACTGATAATTTACATTACCATAATGGGAAATTTGACATTTCCATTACATATTATAGTTTTGAGATTTTAACCATGGACTGAAGAAATGATAGAACTTGTAAATCAGTTATTTAATGTATAGAATGAAATACTTGTCTATTGGAAGGCCTAAATGTGAGGTAGGAAGTCATCAAAATCACAGAGGAGAACACAGGCAGAAAATTCTTTGACCTCTCCCATAGTACCTTCTTACCAGACACATTGCCAGAGGCAAGACAAACAGAAGCAAAAATGAACTATCGATGGGGCGCCTGGGTGACTCAGTGGGTTAAGCCTCTGCCTTCAGCTCAGGTCATGATCTCAGGGTCCTGGGATCGAGCCCCGCATTGGGATCTCTGCTCAACGGGAGCCTGCTGCCCCGCCCTCTCTGCCTGCCTCTCTGCCTACTGTGATCTCTCTCTCTGTGTCAAATAAATTTTTAAAAAATGAACTATTGGGGCTTTATCAAGATAAAAACTTCTGCACAGTGAAGAAAACAATCAATAAAATTAAAAGGCAGCCTACAGAATGGGAGAAGATATTTGCAAATGACATATCTGATAAAGGATTAGCATCCCAAAATCTATAAAGAAATTAACTAAACTCAACACCCCCCCCCCCAAAAAAAAATCATCCAGTTAAGAAATGGGAAAAGACACAATAGACACTTTTCCAAAGAAGACAACCAGATGTCTAACAAACACATGAAAAGATGCTCACCATCACTCATCACCAGGGAAATACAAATACACAATGAGATCACCACACACCTGTTAGAATGGCTAAAATGCACAACACAAGAAACAACAGATGTTGGTGAGGATGTGGAGAAAGGGGAACCCTCTTGTTCTGTTGGTCAGAATACAAATTGGTGTAGCCACTCTGGAAAACAGTATGGAGGTTCCTCAAAAAGTTACAAATAGAGCTACTTTATGATCCAACAATTGCTCTACTAGGTATTTACCTAAAGGATACAAAGGTTCAGTGGTGTGCATGCACATTGATGTTTATAGCAACATTATCTACAATAGCCAAACTATGGAGAAAGCCCAAATGTCCATCAACTGATGAATGGACAAAGAAGATGTGAGATATATACTACACACACACACACACACACACAGGAATATTACTCAGCCATCAAAAAAAAAACAATGAAATCTTGCCATTTAAATAGATGCGGATAGTGCTAGAGTGTGTTCTAAGTGAAATAAGTCAGTAAGAGAAGGACAAATACCATACGATCTCCCTCATATGTGGAATTTAAGAAAGAAAACTGGGTCTCCTGGGTAGCTCAGTTGTTAAGAGTCTACCTTCTGCTAGGGTCATGATCCCAGGGTCCTGCAATTGAGCCCCACGTCAAGCCCGACGTCAGTCTCCCTGCTTGGTGGGAAACCTGCTTCTCCCTCTCACACTCCCCCTGCTTGTGTTCCCTCTCTCACTGTGTCTCTCTCTGTCAAGTAAATAAATCAAATCTTAAACAAGAAAAAAGAAAAAGAAAGAAAGAAAGAAAGAGAGGAAGGAAAGAAGAAAGAAAACAAATGAACATATGGGAAAACATACGGGGGAAAAGAAAAAAAGGAGGGAAACAAGCCATAAGAGACTCTTAATGATAAAGAACAAACTGAGGGTTGACGGAGGGAAGTGGCTGGGGGAGTAATCTAGATGGTGGATGGGTATTAAGAGGGGCACTTGCTGTGAGGAGCACTGGTTGTTATATGTAGGTGATGAATCACGAATTCTACTTCAGAAACCAATATTGTACTGTATGTTAACTAAGTAAAATTTTTAAAACATAATGAAATATTTCATCCTTAACTATTTCCTATTAGAGAAAGAACAGAATGTTTAAAAATGCTAAACATTATAAATGTTTTATTAAAAGGTATAAATGGTTAACATAAAAAATATTTTTTTAAAGATTTTATTTATTTATTTGAGAGAGAGAGATCATAAATAGGCAGAGAGCCAGGCAGAGGGGGGGGGGGGAAGCTGGCTCCCTGCTGAGCAAAGAGCCCGATGCGGGGCTCGATTCCAGGACCCTGAGACTATGACCCTAGCCAAAGGCAGAGGCTTAACCCACTGAACCACCCAGGCACCCCCATTAAAAATATTTTAAGAAATAAATTTCATCAATATCCTTATATAATTACAAATGCTTAAAAAGTTTTAATTAAGCCTGGGACTATTAAGTTCCATACGATTTGTACTTCTATTTGTAAAATTTTAAGTAAGAGCATTGATTACAATGGTAATGATTATATATTTTCACATAACAGTCCTAAAGCTTTGAAGTACCTTGAAAATATTAAACATTAAATACTAAAATCTTTAACTACAAGAATTCCTTCTGGCTTAAGCAAAACCAGCATTTTATACCTTAAACAATTCTTATGATATTGTTAAGTGATCCCATAATCTTTTATATCTCAAGTCACTCCTGAGCTTCATTTAAAAAAAAGCAACAGCAAAATTTCTGAGATACTGAATAGATGCATAAATATACCTTTCCCTTTTTACTCACTCTTACGTTCTTTTCTTCTTCCATGAAACAAGTCTTCCCTTTTCCATTGGATATTAGAGGTGATTCTGATACTTACTTAAATTAATCTAAGTAGCTATAGTCCATTAACTTCCTATTTTATGTTTTCTTTTTAAAAAAGATTATATATATATATATATATATATATATATATATATATATATATTTGACAGAGAGAGACAGTGAGAGCAGGAACACAAGCACAGGGAGTGGGAGAAGCAGGCTCCCCACAAAGCATGGAGCCCAATGCGGGGCTCAATCCCAGGATGCTGGGATCATGACCCAGGCCAAAGGCAGATGCTCAACAACTGAGCAACCCAGGCACCCCCTTATTTTATGTTTTCTAAGATGGAAGTTTACCCACAGTGGTGCTATGAACTCCATCCCATTTCTTACTGAACTCTGACCAACTCTTTTGTTATCCTACTTTGCCTTCTAAGTATGCTATAAAGAGCATGAACTTCTATAGCCAACTTTCAGATGAACTACAATTAAAATCCCAGCTTCACCACATACTGGCTGTTAACTTGGGGAAATTACTTAAACTTTTCACCATCTCAGTTTTCTTCTGGACAAAAGGGGGATAATTTCTGGTCTTTAGGAGGGTGGTAAAAATTAAACAATAATGCACTTTAAAATCCTGGCCCAATGCCTGGTACAGTCAGTTCCTCAGTGAGATGAGTTTTCCCGTCTTTGCTTCAAGTAAGCAAATAAATAAAGAGACAACAAAAACCTTCTCACCCTGGCACTTCCCTTCCTAGCTCCTGTTTGTTTTAAGCCATGAATTACCTTCTTAGGCTCTTCATCCAAAATCAGACATTTTTAAATGTACATGCCACAAGAGTTGATTCTTATTTTTTATTCTCTAGAAAAAGAGAGCCTATATTATCCCTCCTCTTCTTTGGGAAATGCTAGCTTTCACCTCTGAAATCAGAATCTTAGGAGTTTGAAATGAACATTTTCTTAAAAGACTTTATTTACTTATTTGTTAGAGAGATAGCACAAGTAGGCAGAGTAGCAGGCAGAGCGAGAAGGAGAAGCAGGCTCCCCATTGAGCAGAGTCTCCATGTGGGGCTCGATCCCAGGACCGTGGGATCATGCTCTGAGCTGGAGGCAGCCACTCAACTGACTGAGACACCAGGTGCCCAGAAATGAGCATTTTAAAAGTCATCTGGTTTGCAATTTTAAGCACATTTAAGTAAAAGTATATTTTATTATTTCTTTTTATAATAGGGAATAATAAAAATGGTTGTTCTTATCAATTGAGCAACAGTCATGGGTATAAATGTTAAATCTCTTTGTTCTGGACTTCTACGGGAGTTTCTGTCCAGCCTCCTCCTTCCCTTGGGAACCCACCTTCCTGGTACCTATACTGCGATGTTCTTACCTCACTCACTCTGCCCTCCACCCAACCATGACCCATCGATTGGCCTGGGAGACGGTACCTGGAAAGAGAGCCCAAGTTCTTTCTTCTAGGGTTTTTGACCTCAACGTTAAAAAAGTCAGTAAGCATTTCTCTGGTGGCACAAAGTATGAAGTGTTAAACTTGAAAACAACAGTGGACACATTTCCTGTTACCTGGAGAAATCTGGTGCAATAAGTGGAGAGGAGAGATAGGGAGAGATAGGGAGCAGGCTGTGCAAGCTTGGAATTCTCCAGCAGTCAGCAGCCCCTTGGGGGGCTGCTATGGTCCCAAGATAAGGCATTTGAGTGTGGAGGTGGGAGATGGAAAAAAGAAGGGAAACTAAGTCCTCTCCCCTTTGGGAAATTCTTCTTTGGAGGTAGTTGGTTTTAAATCAGTCTATTCATGTTAGAGTACAGCAATCAGTACAGGTTAATATTCAAGCATTTGCTGACTACAGCCTGCAGTCAACTATTTACGGGGTTGTCTGCCTCCTTTTTGTCAACTAAGTGGCCCATCCCTAAGATAATGTAATCATTTAGGGTGAGGATCAGAAGACAAAAAGTATGTATTTGTGTGTGCGTGTGTGTATGTGTGTGTGTCTGTTTCAGAACATGTGGGGCACAATTTTTCAGAATTAAAATAAAATGATAGCTAATAGTAATTGTGTGCCTACTATGTGCTATGCACTGTTCTAAGAGTTTACAAGTACTGACTCATCTAATTCTTATAGCAACCTATGTTGAGGTCGTTGTCATCCCTAAAGGACACTGTGGCAAAGACAGGCTCCATAATTTGTTCAGAGTCACCCAGGTAAAATGCAGGGGTAGAAGCAGGATTCAAACCCAGGCAGTCTGGTTCTAGCGTCCTTGCTTTTACTGTCCATGTCACCTATTTTTTTTTTTTCTTTTTCTTTAATGACTCGATGCAGGATATGATGCTTCCTAGCAGTGTTTCTCCAGCTCCGTGGAATCACTAGTCCCTTCTTGGGGATCGCCAAGGGGAGTTCTTCAACCCCAAGGAATGTTGTTTCAGACTTGCTGCCATTATCTGCCCATGGTTGGTCATGGGTTCAAATATTGTACAATCACCATTATCTGGGTCTTGTTGGAACAATCTAAGTTGGGCTACAAAGGGCATTAGCTTACTCTGTTGTAAGAAATGCTACATTTAGGGATGCCTGGGTGGCTCAGTCGTTAAGTGTCTGCCTTCAGCTCAGGTCATGATCCCAGGATCCTGGGATTGAGCCCTGCATCAGGCTCTCTGCTCAGTGGGAAGCCTGCTTCTCCCCTCCCACTCCCCAGCTTATGTTCCCTCTCTCGCTGTGTCTCTCTGTCAAATAAATAAATAGAATCTTTTAAAAAATTAAAAAAAAAAGAAATGCTCCTTTTAGGGAGTTACCAAAAGCACAAGGATTTCCTTACATATAGCAAACATCAATACATAATTGATGAATAAATAAGTGAGCAACAGCTATAAAACTGTTTAAATGTACACTAGGAATCTAAAACTTAATGGGTTTTTCTGCATGGTAATGTTACAGATAATTTTTACTTTATGTTTTTCAAGTTTTTAGCCAAGAACATGTATCCCATTTTTTTAAATCAGAAAAAAAAAGGTTTACTTTAAAAGAGAGATATTCAGATGCGATAATTATAATGTGTTGGTTTTTTGTTTCATTTTTGAATTTTATGCACCAAAGTCAAGAAATATTCATGGGTCCCCAATGTAAAGTTTAATGTAGGTACTCAGCAAATACTTGTCAGGATATTTTTTAATAATACATTCCACTTCTGTAAGACCCTGTCATTCTTAACTGAAACAATACAAATCATACAGTTATAATATACTAAATGGAACTCAAAACACTGGGATTAGAAAAAGTACAAATACTCATGGATACATATTAATCACATTGCAACTAAATAGCACTTTGAGATCCTAAATTTTCCTACATTTTTTTGTTTCTTTCAATTCAAGCAGATCCTTCGTCACCTTAGGGAAGACAGTGGCAGGGAGGAAGTAGAGAGAGTCCACCAGATCTCCAGGCTTTGTTTCCAAAAGTCAAATTCAACAAGAATGACAAGGTCCGAGGTAGACAATGTCTTCCCAAAACCAAAAAGAAAAATTTCTCATTTGGATGGCAGAAGCAAAAACGGGATGTTGGGATACAGAGGCCTCTCTGGGGCTCTCTCGTGGTACAAAATGTGCTCCGGGATCCCACCCTGTGGACCCACTGTTATACCCCAGCCCTGCTTGACAGCAGCAGAAAGCAATTGCCCTGAGTGGACCTGGCACCTCATGGCCAGAGACAAGGTTCTTATCTCTGTGTGAAGGACTGGCTGATGGTCAGACAGAGTTACCCCATTCTAGGCTATTATGGGCTGAGCTGTGATCTCCCCACCCCACCCCTGGCCCAAGATCATATATTGAAACCTGTCCTGAGGTACCTCCATCTATTCTCTAATCTTAGAGAAGAGGTCTTTGAAAAGGTAATTAAGATTAAATGAGGTCATATGAGTGGGCTGTAATCCAATCCTATAGATGTCCTTATGGAAAAACATTAGAACACAGACACAAAAGGAGGGAAATCCTGGGAAGACAAGGGGGAAGATGGCCATCTAAAAGCCAAGGAGAAAGATCCTCAGAGGAAACCAACCTTCCTGGCACCTGACTCTCAGACTTCTAGACTCCAGAATTGTGAAAAATATTTTTTTTGTTGTTGAAGTCACAGTCTGTGATATTTGGTTGCAAAAGCCCAAGCAAACTTATATATAGGCATTGTCTCTAGGTGAGACCTCAGAACCTAATCATGCCCCAGAGAGGACCACTCGAAGATGACTGAAGCTGAAAGTTTGTCAATTTAGAAGATTAGAGCTTGGAAAAGAAATACAATTGTTTAATGGAAAATAAAACAATGCCTTATTTCTTTCATACCTAAATTTGAAGTCTGTGATTCAAAGTTTTTACCCATGCTATTTTGTTTCATGTTGATTTTGCCACATTACATTCTGAGGGTTCTATTTCTATTTCTGCTGTTTGTTATTCATTCTTTTTTTTTTTATGCATCACTCTCAGAACTCATTATTTTATGACCCATTGTGAAGTTGCTTGAAATCACCTAGTACCTTTCTCACTTCTTTATTCTTTCCAGGTTGCTTGGTTATCCTGATTTTTGTGTTAGGTGTTCAAACTTCTACTATAGAGAAGAAACACAGGAGGAGGAATTGGAAACCCAGTCCTCCAGTCTGCAACTGATTCAGCTGCTGGGAGGAAGAACTAACCAGCAATAAGTGGTGAAAGCAATGGAAAAAAATCTGTGATTTTATTGGCAGATGGCAAGTGTCATTTAATGTAGACAAACTAATAATTAAACAGGGAGCAAGGAGGCCAGCCCAGCAATGTGTCTAGGCAGAAAGTAATCTTCTAACACAGAGATCAAGAAAAGGATTTAAGGATTATTCTTGAAAAATCATTAGAACTATCAGTCTAGTGCAGAGTTCCGGGAACAAAAGCAAACACTCTGTTAGCAAAGAGAAAGCACAGAAACTGGAGGCGCACTTGTTAGCTTAAAAAGGACTTGTTTGATCTAGTCGGGAATATCATGGTGTTAACCATTTTGAGGCAAGAAGGTGATAGAAAAATGATAAAAACTCAAGAATCAATGTATCCACTTATTTAAGAGGTATGCAAACTTAAATGCCTTCAAAGACCAAGCAGGTAGGTAAATGTGTGAGCTGTTATAGTAAGACTTTTGGGAATGGTGGGAACTGAGTCAGAATGAAGGGTGCTCACAGGCTTCTAGATTCACACTCACATACAATGTAGCAATCCCACAAAACACATTTGCCTGCATAATTCAGCTCCTTGGTCACCAGTGTGGATCTCTGGCTACAAAAGTGTACTATTGTGCCTGTCTTCAGGTTCCTTCCTGATCTCAGGGTCTCTGGAGGATAGAATAGTGTGTTATTCAATCTTGTATCCTGCCTGGCATTCCACAGCATACTTTGTCCCATGAAGACTGCCTGAAAATATTGCAACAAAGAAGGAGCTCCGTGCTGTATGGAGCAGAATATGCTGCCGACAGTTGCTGGGCCTGTTACTCAGGGGCTGCTGTGTCTCAAGTTGCATGTCTAAAAGAGCTCTTGAGTGGGCCCAAAAGCCCACTCTGTGCTTGACTCAGCCTCACAGTACCAAATTTACATGTGGTGCGTAAATTATTTCTGTCTCTGTTCTGCATGTTCTTCATCTGCCTGTTCCTCTCACCAAGCATGGCCTTTCTTCATCCCAGATCTTTGTCTTCCCTTCTTTAGCAATATAAAAAGGACTTTCTCAGTTGTTTTTTTCCTTTTCTGTCTTCTCATCCTGGTTTGTTTTCATCTCACCTTTCCTTTTTCTCATTATATCTGTGCTACAAAAGATCAAGACAAAAACAATCTCAATGAATTATATCCTCCAGAAGTGTGATATTCTGGCTAGCAGAGTTAACAAGACACTCTACTCCTTCAAATAGCACAATCCTTTTTTGGTAGTTAATAGAAATAGGCTAATAATTAAGGAGTACATTGAGGTGAGCATAGATCACATATAGAGAAGTTGAATCACTATGTTGTATACCTGAAACTAGTGTAATATTGTGTGTCAACTACACTCAAACTACAAAATATTTAGGGGCATCTGGGTGGTTCTGCTGATTGAGCAGGGTCATGATCTCAGGGTCCTGGGATTAAGCCCTGTATTGGGTTCTGGGCTCAGCAGGGAGTCTGCTTGGGATTCACTCTCTCCCTCTCCCTTTTTCCCTTCTCCTCACACAAATAAATAAATAAATCTTTAAGAAGCATACCATTTAAAATGAGAGACTAGATGAAATAATCATTTCTTCCGGCGCTAAATAAAAAAAAATCATTACAAGAACTCAGAGAATGGAAGACTGCATATAAATAAACTAAAATGTGTAGTAGAAATTCTGAATGCTACGAGATTTCAGAGTATGAAGGTATTGTTCTGTGTAGGCATAGTCAAAGACATTTTTGCTGAAGAAGGTGGGATTTGAAGTAGGTATTAAAAGATGGGAGTGATTTGGGGCCATAGCTATCATGACACCTTCTTAAAAGCTTATTGCTTTGAAGTTTTGAATTAGAAGATGGGCAAAGAGGAGGAGAAAGGACTCTGAAAGAATAAAAAGCAAGATCAGAAGTGCCAATGCAAGAATGTGCTGGAGAGGTATGGACAATGTGGGTATTTTCACGATAAGGGTGTGTACTGGTCCATGGTGAAAATTACTTTTGATTATGTAGGTTGGAACAATATTAGGGAAAATCTGAAAATGGAAGGGTGTAGTTTTGGTTTGGTACTATAGGCAATAGCGAGGCCTTACATGTTCTTACAATAGTGTTTGAGGTTCATTAGTCTGATGGTGCTAAGTAGGCTGTGTAGGAAAAAGAAGAGAATAAAGTTAGGGAGATTAGGCAGGAGGCCTCAACTTGGATAAAAATAGTTCCATATATTTTTACATTTCCTTATGAGTTAGAAAGCTTCCAACAAACCCACAAAAGAGGCACTCATAACAAGCCTTGGAGGAAGGTAGGGAAGATATTAATATTTTTATTCTACCTGAGAACTGAGATTCAATCTAGATTTGTCCAAAGTCATAAAGTTGGTAAATGGTGTTTTTGGAACTCAGACCTACTTTTTGCCTTTTTAATCTCTAAGTCAAGCATTCCTGTCATTAAGAAACAGAGATGAAAGAGGAGGTTTCAAATACTGAAAATGAATAATCTACACAACTTTATGAGGTATATGAATCATAATTCACATTATGTAGTAGTAAAAGTACTGGCCTGAATATCAAGAAATGTAAATCCTAATACTTGAGTTAATGTAATCCAGTGTGACCTTAAATAAATGCCTTCTATTGTGAGCTTCTTCTTACCAATCTGCAACATGGCGGTTGCACACAAAATTCTCTTTCAATTCGTTCTGGCTCACCAGTCTTAGAGTTTGTGAACGAATCATCAGTTAGCCAAATCAAGTTAGCCAAGATGACCAAATGAAGTTGGTATCATAGCAATTAAGAAAACTGGCAAACAGAGTCAACTTGAAGGCCAGGGATGATGAGCTCAGGTTTACATATCAAGAAAAAATTAAAAGGAGTGTTAGGCAGAATAACAGCTCCCTCAGTGTGGCCACCTCCTCATCCCTGGAACCTATGAATGTCCCTTTACATGGAAAATGAAATTGCATATATAATTAAGACAAGTATGTTGACATAAGGATTATCCTGGATTATGTGGGTGGATCCTTATAAGGGAAAGAAGAAGGAAGGAGAGTCAGAAAAGATGTGGTCATAAAAGCAGAGGTGAGGCAATTGCTGGCTTTGGAGATGAAAGAAGGACATGAGCTAAAATCTTTCCAGATCTATAGGAGGCAGGGAAATGACTCTCTCATAGAGCCTCCTGAAGGAACACTGCATTGTTGATACCCTGACACCTGCTGAGACCCATTTTGGAATTCTGACTTCTAAAATTTTAAGATAATAAATTTGTGTTGCTTTAAGCCACTAAATTTGTGGTAATTTGTTATAGCAAAAATAGGAAAAAAGTACAGGAAGTCAGTAGGGAAGGATGACTAATATTTATTTAGTACCTTTTGTATATTGGGCATTGATATCACAATAAGTTTTTTGCAGAAACAGTATGCTATTTTACATATCAGGAAAGTAAATCTGATAACTGAAGCAACCTGCCCAGGGAAGGATTGAGCTGGTAATTCAACTCTGCTTTGTGCTGTGTGACTGCTTTTTCTATCACACAATTTCTGGTATGAAAGGCAAAGTGTGCACAAAGCTTACACAGTTACTTAACCCCATAGTGCTGGAACATCAGGAAAAATGTGATATAAATCAATGAACCAGAGTCTTGGGAATTGGGAAGACCTCCACAAAGATCTAGCAACATGAGGCAGAGAAGGGCCAGCACTAACCACCTATTCAGAAGCAGGTACTTTTTATACACATTATTTCATTAAACCACCACAAATCACACCATGAAATAAGTTTTATTCTCCCTATTCTTATGGTTGAGGAACTGAGGCATAAATAAGAAAGAACATTGCCCCCAATACCAGAGCTAGTCAATGACAAAGCTGGGATTTAACTACAAAACTTACTTCCTATGAATATAAAAATAAAAACTTTTAATCTTTTTTTAAAAAGAGGAAAATCCAGAAAAGGGCATTATTTCAACATCACTTAAAAATATATGATCCCCATGCCTCCAAACATGCATAGAAGATTGTAATTGGCTTGAGGTCATGGATGTTTATAAAATTATTTTTCTCCAGGGTGCTTATAACAGTCTTGAATATATTATAAGCACTCAATGTATACCCATTAAGTGAAATCAGTCAGGGGGATAGAGGGACTTCTGTATAAGTTTAACTAAGATGTCTGGAACTCCTCTGTCTAGAAGGATGGTGGTAGAGATCTGATGGGACCCAAATGTAACATGGTATGCCGTTCCCACTTAAAGATTCCCCCCATGACTCCAACTATTACTCATTTCCTATTTCTCCTTCCTAACTTCCCCTAATGTATGCATTAATCTCAAGCACTTGGGTGCTTGGTCACTTAGTTTTGCATTTTACTTCATTCTCTTGGCATTGGTGGCAAGGGCTGCCACTGTCTTCAGCATCAAGCCTAAGTTTCTGGTTACCACTTTTCCCTCTCTCATCTTTCCTCTCCAGCCTTACCACTTGTCCATGCAAACTCTTGTCTCTTGTTAGCCTGATCCCCTGCCTGGAGCCATGGAATCCCTGCCTCACACCAACCACCCCCTCTTACATAGGTCATTCTTGTTCATTGTGCCAATGTTTTTGATTAATTCTCTCCTCCCCCACAATACCTTCTTTAACTCTTCTCTCCCACATTCTCTAATCCTTTGTTATTATTGCCTGTACCCATGTAATTTACACTTAAAATAAAATAAAAATTTCTCATCATCATGCACATGCTTCTTTCTTCAATCTCACAGTTATTTTTTTCCTTCAATTTTTTTTTTATTGTGGTAGAATACACATAACATACAGTATAACATCTTAGCCATTTTTAAGTTCAATGGTATAAAGTACACTCACATTTTTGTGCACGCAACACCACCATTCAGCTCCAGGATTCATCTTGCAAAACTGAAACTCTATATCATAGTTTTCTTTTGGTCCACTCTCCCTTTTGTCTAGTAGGCACTTACACACTGGCCTCTTGTCAGGTTCTCCAGCAGGATAAGCAGTTCATAGCTCAGGCCCTGAAACTTATAATTTTCTCCATCTGGGAAGCATTTTCTGTTATTACTCCCACTCCCACCCCATGGTCAACCAAGACTGCCCCTCCCCATCCTTGGTCTCAACTTAAATGTCACTTTTTCATTGGCTTCCTGATTTCTCATGTTTCAGTAGATTCCCTACTATCCTATAAAACTAGCCAACAAAACACCTCTTGGATATTTTTTTAAAGCTTTTAGAAATACTTTGTTTTCATTCTTATAATGGTTTACTTGTTCACAGTCTGCTACTTCAACTCAACTGTAAGCTTCATGGGGGACACAACCATGACTCTTTTATTCTCAGTTTCAAGTAGGGTACCTAACATGAAGTAGGCACTTAGATATTTGCTGATGGATGAATATCCTATATCCTATCTCTAATTGTTTAAATTTTAGCTTCACTTCAGGACTTATTTATAACGCTGTTTTGTTAACTATTATTTGTAGGTGTTTATTTTATGCCTTCAATGACTGTGGTTTGTAGAAATTATACTTCATATTTCTTCACAACAAAGGAAGTTAGATACATTTTCAATAAACACTTGCTGAATTAAGTTAGACTTAATTTATTTTTGTGTCTGTCACATTCTGAAATACTACACCAGGAAACATGTCTAAAATGTGAAGGAGATACCACTGTGGGATTTCCTATGACTTGAGTACCAGTGATAATGGTTAGGGTCTGAAATCAACACTAAACATAAGAGCTGTGTATGCTCGAAATTTTCTTTGTTTTGGAGACATCATATCAGCTTGCCAAAAGACCAACTCACCAAGCTTTTCCTCTAGTATCAGATCAAATCTTTTATCTTTGGTTGAAGATCAGAGAAGGGACTTGGCTTGAATTTGGGGGCCATATCATTGGACAAATACAAATCTTTAAATTCTAAAATCATACTTGGCCTGGCAAGATAATCACATGAGAAACTAAGGAACCAAGTCCTACTGTGGAAATAGCATATTTCCATTACTCATTTCAAACTCTCTGTGAAGGCATATACCCTTTCTCTGAAGTGGCCTATATGGTTTGATTTATTATGCTTGCTCCTTATTTTCTTTTGGTTGAACATGAATAGTTGATTTCACATAAGTGGATGTATGATGAACTTGTCCTGTACTCTGCTCACTGGGAAGTTAACTCATGGATCTCATTATCCTTCCTTAGAAAACATAGTGGATCAAAGTATAAGAAAGTTTAAGAAGGGCTTAAATCAATCCACAGATAATGGAATTCTTAAGAGACAGACACTTTTACAAAATACTTCTCAGTGGTGTGACTGCCCAGAAGAAATATGGATATGCCTACCCCTTCATTCACACATAGCTCTGCAACCCCTCATGTGTGCACATTCCTCATCCCACCAAAAAGACTCCTGTAAACATTTATTGTTTTTCTCTCCTTTCTGTCCATGTTCATACCATTCTCCCCACAGCTGTCATCACTGTGTAGGTAATTACTTGAACTAGTTTCTTTGCTATGTTTCTTGAACTGCTTTATGTAAATACAAGAAAATAGGAATAGATAATCTTCTGCCCCTCCCCTTTTTACAGAAAACATAACATGCTTTATTGTTTTGCACCTCACTCTTTTTGTATAACAAGGTGTTCTGTAACTCTATCTATAACATTAAAAAGAAAACCATAAATTTTCAATATTACTGCATACAATTTTGTCAAGTGGATGTGCCACAATTTACTTAACTAGTATTCCTTTGGACTGATACCTGGGTCTTTTTTCTCCTCATTTTTCTTCCTATTATAAACAAATTAATACTACATGTATAACCTTGTCCACATGTAATTTCTGACATGTGCATATTTATCTGTAGGATAACTTCCCATAAGAGGGTCTGCTGTCTCCGAGGATGATTGGATTAGTAATTTTGATAGATTGTGCCATATTCCCTTCTATAAATATTGTACCATTTTGTAACACCAGCATGAATGTATGAAAGTCCTCACACAAAGTTCATTTCTTAAAATCAAATATAGAAATGAAGCTTTTAGGGATAATGGGTTCCATGAGCTTACTCCACTGTGCTCAAAGAAGTCCTATTTCTATAAAGACTATAGACACAAGAAATAAAATTGATAAGGATAACATCCACCTGCTGGTTTTGAGAGACTTTATGGAGGCTCAAATTAGGAAAACCTGGTGAAGAATGTATGCAAAAGCCCCTTCATTATGTTTTTTTGGGGGCATATCTCCATGTTGTAACTCAAGTATTCTGTCTCCCTACGTATATCAGCATCATAACGGGCCCCCTCTAGTGACAAGAACAATAAGACTGACTTCATTTCAAGAGGCCAATAGCTGCCTGGCCCAGGACAATGGAAGGGTAAGTGGTTTAGGCTTGGAATTAGGCCAGTTTAGATTTTAATCCATAGCCACCTTACCTCCTATGGGTGTGACTCTGGGCTAGTCATTTGGGTAACTGGAGGCTGTTTTCCAGCTATTAAAATGGAGATACTAGTCCCCATGCCTTTGTGGACTGTTGTAAGATTAACTGGAATGATGTTTGGGATGGTGTCTAATATATAATAGCATTTAACACTAAATCTCCCTTTTGCCTTTCTGAAAGTAGCAGAGAATTGGGAAGAAACACCACAAAGGTCTCTCTTAACCTGAAACTGTGTGCCATAATTTCCATATATTAAATCTGTTTTACCTTACCCATAGAAGAAGCTCTAAAAATTCATTTACTCTTACACTACATGTAATTCAAACATGCTTTGTAGTTTGACTTCCCAGCCTATGTCAAAGTGGAAGTAAAAGGAGCCAAAGTTGTTAACTGACTGAACTACAAAAAACCCAGAAGTTAAAAAAACAAAAGTATGCAGTAGGCCTGGGGTGGCTCCTTAGTAGACTCATGGATAGACAGAAATTCTTAGCATAAGGCTACATTAAGGCCAAGTCATCAAGAAAAGGTTAACTAGTGTGCTCTTAAGAAAGCAGTCCAGTGGTCAGTGATTTTCTTTTTCTTAATTTCTTCCCTGTTTACTAAAGAATCAAGGTATCTCTGTAATATATCATTGGTTTTATAAAGATTTGCATAATCAAATGTAAAATACAATTTTTGGAGGGGAGGGCATTTGAAAGGGTAAATTTCAGTTATCTCAAAAATTAATTCAATTCCCCTATTTGACCAAAATTTATTGAGTGCTCACTATGTGTTCAGCACGTGGCTAAGCTCTGGACTTATTTGGTATGCTAACTACCCCAAAATTCTGGGTCAAAAAAATTTTATTCAAAGCACAGTCCAAATTTATGTGAGCCTTTCATTGAGTCTTCAAGATAGCTTTATTACCATTGTAACTGTTTTTAATTTTAGAATCTTCTGGGTTTCACAATGTACCCCCTTCCACAGAAGTCAGAATGATAAAATTGTTCAAACAGCAAATGTAAAGTTGAAATCACTTGATAGCCTGCAAATCTTATATATCTACTTGAAATTTCAATTGTAATAAACCCTTTTGATTCAGTCTCACTTGTCAGCTTTGTACAGTAAGTGTAATTTACTTAGCTAATTTCACTAGTAGATTATGTTCTTTCAGGGCACGGAGAAATAGAATCATAAATATATCATTGCTGCTTTCTTTTGTATCTCATTTCATAGGCTCACACGCTTAAACAGAGAAAATATACTTGAAGACACAAATTAATTGTACTTGTTTCCTAAAAACTTTTCATTTTTAAATGCCAACATTTATTAGTTACCAAATCTACTGAATGACAGAATTTAAGTAACCGTAGGTTGGTACTATGCAAACATAATTATGACAGCAATAATAATAAAAATATCAGTTATAATTTACTTAGTATTTACTACCTATCAGGCATCATGTTGAGAGTTTCAAATGGATTCCCGCTTTTAATCCACCCACCCACTTTTCAGAGAAGGCATGTTATTATTTCCATCATACAATGGTGGAAGCTGAGGTTTAAGGAGGTTATCCTGCTCACATTCATGTTAAAGAACAAAAATTCAACCATGTAAATGCAAAGATCTAACTGGTTTTATTAAATGATTCATGAATTGGGAAGCAGCTCATCTAGCAAGTAGAAGGGAGGTCCAAGGGGTTCTATAGAATGGAAGGTTTTTATAGGAAAGAAGATGTGCAAGGAAATTACTAGCAAAAGAAAAGGAAGAGTTGTACGAGGCATCGCCACTTTGCCTTAGGTGCAAGGGCAGGGGTTCTTATTAGGTAGATTACCACATCTTCCTTTGGGGGATGGAGAAGTCCATATGACAAATCACGTCATTGGTGTTGCTCAGAAAATTTTTGATTATCTGGTTAAGACTACATTTCTGCAGGAGGTTGAAACTGCAATGAGATATTAAGCCCTGGTTTGGTGACTAAGTGATGCCATTTGGGGCCTGTGGTTTCCTTTTTACCATTCGCATTATTATTATCATGGAACTGGGATCCAGACTTAGACAGTCCTAATCTACACTTAATCCATCTTTCTAAAATATTATTAATTCAAATTCTGTAAAGAAATAGAATGGCACTATATTTGGAAGTATCCTTACCTGCTGGCTCTAAGTTTTACTACCATAGGAACAAAGGGGCTTAAATCATAAAATGAAATAAAGTTACAGTTATGTGACTTGTTTCCAAAAGAGGATTTTGTAACTACTTCTCCTCCTTTCTCCTTATCACTCTCCCGAATGGCTAGGGTAAAAATTCTCTATGAGTACTTTTTGTAGTCTTCATAGGATTTACCTTAACATAAATACTCATGAAAAGCTGTATTCTAAAATATGGAATCCTTGTTTGTCCTGCCACCCCCAATTAACTAGGTGCTATAGCATTAAATACCATATGCCTCAAAATAATACTGAAAATTTCAAAGACACCTTTCTTCCACAGAACTTCAGTGCAAATATTACCTAGTTTGTTCTCAACATTCCAAAGAAAATAATGGTATTCTTAGGTTTTACCTAAGAGAGGAGTAGACAGAATCAGAAAAATTAGTATGAAAATCTGGTGAGGTCAAGGAGAGAATTCAGAGTTTAAAACTTTCTTCTATTTTTAACTTCAAAATATCTCTTTTACTTGATCAGTAACAACTGTAACCATGTAGTTTGCTTTGTCTGGTTTCAAATATACTTTCACTAGAAGATCATTGTAATTCAAATCCACTCAGTGGTGCTTCACTTTTGTAATTTGTTAAGATTAAGTAGTGTACCTTACACCTGTTTTAATGATATCACACATTGATAACATTTTTACTCATTTAAAGCCATGTTTACTGATAAAGCTTTAGCACCAAAAAAATTCCAAAAGGCAGTCTTCACACATTCAAATAACTTGCAAAAGTAATTGATACAGCTTAAACCCTGACTAGCTCTGAATTTTAGAAATTAAGGTCACATAATTTTAAAATCACATACTTAAAAAAAGTTGGTAGAGCACATTCCAGTGATGAAGAAAATATTCAAGGTCACCAATGCCAATTCAATCTTTGCTCCGATGTTCAAGACACAATAGGCTGACTTTTAAATGGACTTTGGAGTTTTCTTAAGAGAACGATGGAAACTTTATTACTAAAAACGGTAAAGTTGTCATTGACAAGAAAATCAGGGGGTCAACAGAGGAGGGAGGTGTCCAAATACAAGTGAGCATCAGTAAGTTGTATGTGGGATTCTAAACTGACTTATGTAATTTCTCAAGACCCCCAAATAAGAAAAGAGTAAGAGAGAATTTTTAAAGGAAAAAAAAAAAAAAAAAAAAACCCCCAAACAACCAAAGAGGTGAGACACAGCCATTTTGATGAGGGGTGGGGGGGGAGTGCCTAACTACTCAATGAGGTCATCCTATCTCCCGGAAGTGACACGTAATCACCTGCTTTGCACTAGCTCCGCCCCTTCCCTCAGAGGTCCCGCCCCTCCGCCAGCAGCCGGGAGGGTGTTAGGGGGCGTTTCTCCAGGAGGAAAGCTGTGAGCTGCGACGCTGAGGAAGGGGACCCCAAAACGTCTGGCACTGCCCCCTCCAGGGATCACTTTGGACCGCATCACTCGGCCCAGCGGGATTCAGAAACGCCGAGGGGTCAACCTGATGGGTTTCGGGGTCAACGGAAGAGGGGAAGGGGAGCCCTGGCGGGGAGAACCCCCCGGTCCCCCGCCCAGCAGCTGAGGCACAGGAGGGCGGCCATCTTGGCCGGGAGGGTAGGGCTGGGGAGCTGCGGGCGCCGTGCGATTGGGGGGCTCGCCCGGAAGTGACGCCAACTACCCGGAAGCGGAGGGGGTTCCCTGGCCCACTCCCCCCTCGTTCGTTTGCTCCCCCGCTTCCTCCCCGCCCCCCTTCCTCTCCATTCGTTTCCCCCCCTCCCCGTTCCCTGCCTTCTTCCCCCCCCCCACCCGTCCCTCCCCCCCCAACCTCCGGATCTGGGAAGAGAGTCAAGATGGCGGCGAAATCCGATGGCGGTGGCGTGGGGGTGGGCTTCGCCCAGCTGCACAACCTGGACGAGGCGGTGGGCAGCGGCGGCGAGGAGGACGGGGAGCCCGGGGGAGGCGGCTGCGGCGGCGGCGGAGACGGCAGCGAGCCCGGCGAGAGCAGCTCTCTGCACATCTGCCACTGCTGCAACACCTCCTCGTGCTACTGGGGCTGCCGCTCCGCCTGCCTGCGCTCCCTCCTGGGCAAGAAGCCGCGCCGCAGCGCCGCCGCCGCCGACGGGGGGGACCAGCCGCTGCAGCCGCCCGCGGCCGCCGGCGCAGACCACCACCCCCCGACGCCTGCCACTCGGCCACAACCGCCGCCGCCGCAGGTGGAGCGGCCGTGGCTCGACTGCCTGTGGATCGTGCTGGCGCTGCTGGTCTTCTTCGGGGACGTGGGCACCGACCTGTGGCTGGCCCTCGACTACTACCGCAAGGGGGACTACGGCTTCTTCGGGCTGACCCTCTTCTTCGTGTTGGTGCCGTCGCTGCTGGTGCAGAGCCTGAGCTTCCGCTGGTTCGTGCAGGACTACACGGGCGGCGGGCTGGGCGCCGTGGAGGGGCTTAGCAGCCGGGGCCCCCCCATGATGGGGGCCGGCTACGGCCACGGCACCGCCCGCGGCGGCCCGGGCGCGGGGGGCTCGGCTACGCCGGGGGCGCAGCGCCTGTGCCGCCTCTCCGTGTGGATCTGGCAGTCGGTCATCCACCTGCTGCAGATGGGGCAGGTGTGGAGGTAAGAGCACTGCGGGGGTGGGGGCGGGGGCCTGGGCTGCCGGCTCTGCTGAGGGCCCCGCGGGAGAGGCCAGAGACCTCCGAGTGCGTTCCGCCCTCGAGGTGCCTCGCAGTTGGGCCCCTCGGACGGGTCTGGCCCAGGGTCTTGAAGGAGGGGTTTGCCGCGCACTTTCCCTGGCGTCTCAAAAAGACCATCGTTTGATCTGGATCCCTGGCCACGCCTTTTGGCCCTGGGAGGCCCCAGTCCCGCTGTTTGTCGGCTTCCCTGGTTCGCACTTGCCCGAGACCCTGCCTCAACCTTCCCTTTACTCACATCTCTGTAGACCTTTGTATTCCCGTTGTCCCTTTCCCCTGTATCCCAAGGTAACCAGCCGTTTTAGCGCTATTTATCTGCACCCCAGCTCGTCTTCGGGGCGGGGGGGAACCTTCCTTCTTCCAGCCGGTTTTGCACTCGGTTTTGTCCCCCGGTGAGACATCTTCCCCTCTTCCCCCGTCTTCTCTCCGCAGTGGCCTGTGTGGGGCCCTGCCTCTCCTTTTAGCACTCCTTTATTCCACGCCTCCAACCCCCTTCCTGCAATCCTATCCCCTGCAAATGACTACAAGCCGCTTCTTTGCTTGAAGGAAAAGGGACTTTTTTTTTTTTTTTTTTTTTTTTTTTTTGGTGTGTGGATTAGACGTGCCCTTTTCTTGGTAACAGGTAAAATTGTGTAGTATATGGTGGATGTAAGCGTTTGTTTTAAACTCTCACCTCCAGAAAGTCAATCCGCCACCTGGACACCTATTCTGGAGGAACATTGTTTTAGGTAGCCAGGTCAGTGCATAGGTGATTTATGTTTACGCGAGCCCCAAGCTTGGCCCTGCAGCCCTTTTCTCTTTTGTAAATTTCCCCTGGTAAGTCCCTCAAAAACCACTTGCAAATGTTCTTTTGGCAACTAGCCTTAACTGGCTAAACTAGGGAGATGATCCCGTTAAAATCTTGGTACATCTGTGCCCTCCAACTTAAACCGGCTTGAGTGTATTCTGGAAACTGAGTTTGTAAGTAAACATTTGCAAGAGAAAAAAAATCTTTACTGAAGATAAATAGCACAGAGCTCTTCAGGTACATTGCCTCTGTGAGAAGACATTTTGCCTAGACTGCCCAGAGTTCTGCACCTACCAGGAGATTTTAGGTGCTATGCATTTCAGTTAACTGAGATGTGCTTAGGTTAACTGAAGTAAAAGTTCATTGTGTTTTAAATTGTTTGTCCAGATCTCTTTTCACAGTTTTAAATAAAAATGTTTCAGAATGCATGGGATTGAATTAAGTCAGATCCTGAGAGTGAATGCAAGAAGTTTGTCCTATGGAATTTGTATGCAAATTCAGGATGAGGGTCGAATGAGTGGTTCTTGATTTTCCTGGTGCTCCCAGGTTTGTTTATTGGTCTTCCTGGACTGATCTGAGCAGACTTTTTTTTTTTTCCCTTGCCCCCTAGCTGTATTTGTCTGCAAATAATTGGTTTCCTGCCAAGTTTATAAGAAGGGGCTAGGGAGATAAAATAGGGAAAAAATGATTTATTAACTTTTGGCAGTTGTGAGGGTAGCTTGGGGTTAAGTAAAATTTTGAAACTGTTTTGAATTTGAAATCTATATCTAAAAACATCCCTGAACACCCAAATCCGTATTGAATAAAAGGTAGTGTGTTTGATACTGGGGGTACTTTTTTTGATTTCTTGCAGATGGGTAAGATGCAAAAGAATGAAGGGGAAAGGAACAAGAAGAATGGGGGAAGAGGAAGGTTTTGAAAGACTAGTAAAATTTAACAGCATATATTTAGTAACTAGGTTTCTTCCATACAATCCAAAATCTTGTATCTCTCCCTATCTTTGACTCCTAAGTGTAGGCAGTCAGAATCTTCTTGTCAGGTTAAATTTCCTGAGAGAATTGTTTCTAATGTAATCCATCCTAGATATTTATTAGTAATAAGCTTTTTGGACATAATGAAATGGAATTCGGTTTCACAAATTTTTTAGGCAGAGCAGTTTTTCCCCACTGACCTCAATCTTAATTGTATTTGGGCAAAGTAAGAAGTCTAGATGTTGGAACAAACTGAGAAGTACATTTTAAGCATAAATTTAGGTTTTATAGTTGTTTAAAATTGGGTAGTGCATTTATTTCCCAGATCTTCATTGACCTTTCAAGATTTATAGTGGTATACAAATATATTTTTAAGAGATGCCTGTGATTTTAGTATGTTTAAATTGTTTTTCAAGATTAAAATATGTCTAACTATTTCATAAAGTTTTGAAAGTATGGAGTATTCAAAGGTATGTGAATTCAGTTAAGTTATTCTTAAATAGCTATACTTCAGAAGAAATACTTGCTGAAGAAGGATTTTATTTATTTCAGATTTTTTTAGAAAGCTGGATTTGCTTGAAATATTCCAGGAGCAGGGTCCAGTCTGTCTTTACTACCTGCTAGGCATGGGGCTACCTGCAGATCATTCATATGAAATGCTTTAGAGAAAGGTTCTTATCTTTGTTTTTGTTTTTTAATCTCTTGGCAAACCGTTATTTATCAGTGTGTATAACCATATGTCCTCTCAGTTTTTACTACAAATTTTTTTGGATTACAGTTGTTCCCATAACTATATTTGCTACTTAAATTTTGATATTTCATATGGTCACGTGATAGGTTAAGGCCTAGGAATTATATCGCTGATTTGGGCCACATTTCTAAAGAAAAGACGTTGGGAAAGTTGTATTTGGTTAAAACTAATTCCATTAAACCACAAATACCTGTCTCTTCACATTCCTTTTTTTTTTTTTTTTAAAGTAAAGTTACCTGACTTTTTTGCTTGGACAAGTCTCAGTGCATATTAAGAGAATTTAGTTTTCCTTGATAGTTCTCTGTGTGGCGCCTTTCCTGTCGAGATGGAGCATATTTGATAGCTGTTTATTGAATGAGTTTATAGAATATAAGACAATATTTTTGGCTAGGCTGGAATTGGAGCATGGAAGAGTAGTTGTAGGATGATTTGGTTTCATGAACCTCCTTTTGTAGAATATTAGTTTATTATTAAGGTCTATTTAATTCATGCTTTGCCCTTACTAATTACTTAGCATGTAGCTTACAGTGTAGCTTTATTTTTCAGGTGCTTTTTCCAGGGATAGAAGGTATATGAGTCACTCATAACAGGAATATGAGTCACACCAAGCTCCGGTTTAGTGAAAGTTTTGTTATTAGAAAGTGTGATCATTTTCTTGGAGGGTTAGACCTTAGAAACAATTTGATTCCGTTTGCATATTTGCATTGTTGTGAGTTTGTTTATTCAGTGTATTGGCCTTTCTTTGCTTCTGTGCTAACTTCAGAGGGTGGCCAGTGTGTGTTGGCAGTTCTTTGTAGTCACGAAGCAACAGCTCTTTGACTGAAATTTCATCTCATGTCATGATACCCCAGCCAGATCATCAATCTCTCTATTTATTTTTATGGGTGTACTTAAGCCCTTCTATTTCACAAAGTGAAAGAGGAATTTATATAAAATCTTAAATAGTATTAGCTTTCTTAAAGTGAACATCAGTCATCCTTTCTTTTGGAATATAGTGTGGGGTGGAGAGTTGCCTTCAAGGGAGAAGAAAGAATAAGGCATTTCACATGTCATAATTGCCCCATCAAATCTACAAATAATGAAAAGCTTTGTTTTCCCCAATTTTTTATTTTCTTCAAGATTTATTTGTTTATTTGTTGGGGGGGACAGGAAGGGAGGGTGTATAGGGTGGGGTAGAGGGTGAGGGAGAGAAAAACTTTAGTAAACTCCTCACTGAGCATGGACCCCTACACAGGGCCTGATCTCATAATCCTGAGATCATGACTTGAGCCAAAACCAGGAGTTAAATGGTTAAATGACTGCGCCATCCAGGCACCCCCTCCCCCATTTTTTCTGTTTTAAGACTGGAGTAATATCAGGACAGAACTCAGTGAATCAGCAGCAGGTGTTTCTTGGCTGGTGAAGATGCTTTGTCTTTATTCCTTCTTCACTCCCCCCGCCCTCCTTCCCCCCCACAATGTATAGGGATATTACACATATTAAGGGCCTTTGTTCTTGTTGAATCTTTTAGAATAGTGGTCCTTAACTCTGGCTGAGGATAGAATCTACTATAGCTTTAAAAGAGAAAAAGAATATACTGAAGGTCCCAGGGTGGGATCCATGCAAGCTTATTTCTAAAAGCTTGATTATATGGACAGCCAGGCTTGAGAAACACTTTGGAGTTGCTTCAGCTTATTCCAATTAGAAATTGTTGGATTTGTATTCTTAATAAATACGATGGAACAATTGGGAATGGAATGATGTGGTACTGTTAAGTTTAGTTCCTGGACACACTAACAATATAGACTTATTTTAGAAATGTGAGTGTCTTGAAAAAGTATTTGGAGCTGTTGCAAGTGTATATACTTATGGTACTCTTTTCTTCTTTGAGCTGAGTATGATCTTGTTCTAAAAGGATTCCTAAATTGAAAGCAGTCTTCAGTAAATGTAGCCCACTTCATTGCCTTGTGTGTGATCCAAGTGGTACTTTTATGATTATGTTACATGTAAAAGGTACATTAATTTTAATTTTGAAATGATTCTCAAGTAGGCTTGAGGTAAACATAACTGGGCTTACAAGAGGTGTTGGACTAAGTGATCTGTAATATTCCTCTAGCTCTAAGATTTTGTGATTTAGGAATGGCAGTGTTACCTTACAAATAAGGAAATTTCATTCGTATGGGGACAGAGTACCAGTCACAGTCAAATGAAGATTATATACATGCTTTTGTGTGTTGTGTAGGTGACTTTATATATTTGCTTATTACTAAATGGCATCTCAATATTTTAAAAATAATTTTTTTTATCTGTAAGTTCAATGGAATTTTGTTTCAGAAGAAACTCAGTGGGGTTTTTTTGAGGGTAAACTTAAGAAAAATTGATCTGAGAAAAGTAAATATTTTTGTGTAATCAAAAAAGTCTTGTTGGAAAATGTTGAGATTTACCAGAAAAATCAGAAAATTTACGTGCTATAAAGTGTCAATAATTAGAACAGTGTGTGGCTGGCAGAGGAATTAGGTAGATAGGTAATAAAGCAGAATAAAGAGTGAAGTAAATAAATAGGTTTGCAGGAATTATGCAGGTAGATAATAAAGCATTTCTAATCCATGAATGGAAAAGGGGTTATTTAACAAATGACAGTGGGGTAAATGACTGCCCACATGGAGGGAGGAATTGATCTCTACCTTATATAAACAAAAATTCTGGAAAGATTAAAGGTGGAAACAGAAGATACTAAACCTAAAGGAAAATGTAGGATAATAATTTTGCAGGGGGGCAAGATGCTTTGATTCCATCAAAGAAAAAGGACAGGTACAACAGCATAAAGTTGTTCCCATCACCTGAAAAATCATAGAGATACATGGTGAGGGAAAGAGTTATATATTTAGATAAAGAACCACTTCCTAAAGGAGAGTGATTATGAAGAGAACCATCTCTGAAGAGTATTTGTCATTTTTGAGAGATTAGAAACAGTAAAAGTTGACATTTATGGTGAATTTTCAAGGGGAGGTGATGAAAAAAAAATGGCATGCTTTGAGTACCATTGCAACTGGTGATGAAGGATAGGATTTCCAGAATGATCCAGAAACAAAGCATCAGACTCTGTATGACAGAAGTCTAGCATTCTGGAAATCTAGAAGGCACATGTCAGAAGTCACAAGCATTTTTGTCTTGTAACATTATTTCCTTTGATTTTGCAAACTTTATCCAAAGTTATACTTATGTAAGTGATAAATTCTGGACTCTTGCAAACTGTGTCTTACATGTTGCCATTTTTACCCTGATCTGGTTGCTTTACAGTGTTCTCTCTGCAAACAAGTTTATGGCTGACACTTTAATTTACTCCCCCATGATGTTCTGTTTACCTGTTTTCTTCTAGTTAAAAGCCTGGATTTCTTACTTGTCTCAGAAAGTTAAAATTGGAAAAAAAAGTCATGAAGATATAGCATCATATTAAACGAAAGGTTCAGTGACTTTTGACATTTGATTGAAGACAACCTGCTATTTATTGTTATTGGAGTTTTTGTTTGTTTCTTTTGTTTTGTTTTTAAAGGACAAGACATATATACCATCATAGAAGGGGAACACTGGAGTTAAGAAATCATGGTTTATCATTCTACAAGTTACAAAAAAAAAAAAGTCTCTGGCCTTAATTTTCTTGTATTTATTAAATGAGGAGTTAAAGGTAGTGATCCTTAATGTCTCTTCAATTTTGAAAAGTTTATTATGCTATAGATATTAGCACTCTGAAGTTTTAAAGAAAAAATTTCTTTGCTCTGGTTAGAACAAATAATATATTTAAAAATGTATAGGTTTCCCAGGAACTGCTTTGAAATCTTACCATATGTTATTTTGATGTACTAAATACATTCTCATTATTTTCAATCACTTTGTAACCTGTAGAGGCATCTTATGTCTTTATGTAGTTAATGTTAAAATTTATCGAAGTTTAGACTTTCTGAGAAATGTGTTAATGCTGTTTACTAGCTGATTTTATGATTTACAATTTCAGCTAAAATTAGTCTTTTTAAAGTGCTCATTTTTTGTAATCTTCTGTTTTAAATTTTTTACTGTTAGAGTAAGCTAAAGCAATGCATATAAGTTATATATTTTGGAGGTGTTCTGAATTGCTTATTAAGATTAATTTCTTTATTGGGGAGGAACATCAAAATTGCCTACTGTAAATTATTATTTGATGTGTATGTATTCTCTAACTTTGAGAATTTAGTGTTTGTAAATTTTATTTTTTATTTTTTTTTTACCTGATAGCCTCTATGTGAGTTGTGAGCTCTTCTAGGAAATAATTCTAAGTGAATTTTGTTTTTGTTTTTCTTAGATTAAGCTGTAGGTACTTCTTTGATTCCAGGTGTATTTCTGGGTTTTGCTTGGAGGACTCACTTAGTATTGTTACAATGACATTGATACATTTCTACATAAGATTCAACTTCATATTTTTCTGTATATCTGATGTGGGTAGATCTTGGTATATTACATTATTTTAACACATCTTAAAACAAACCACTATATTCTAAGGTAACTTTGCTAACAAAGTTTCTTATATATCACTTTAATTTTGAAATAGCAGGGTTTTTTTTTTCTTTTTTAGATTTTATTTATTTATTTGACAGAGAACACAAGTAGGCAGAGAGGCAGGCAGAGAGAGGTGGGGGGGAGCAGGCTCCTCACTGAGCAGAGAGCCCGATGGGGGGCTCTATCCCAGGACCCTGGGATCATGACCCGAGCTAAAGGCAGAGGCTTTAACCCACTGAGCCACCCAGGTGCCCCTGAAATAGCAGTTTTTAAAGTAAATTTTTTATCAAAGAATAATAGACATACAGTGTTTTATTAATTTCAGGTGGACAGCAGAGTAATTTGATATTTCTGCTGTACATTACATTTCTGAGTCACATGTATTTATCACTGGAAGACTGTGCTCTTGATCCCCTTCGTCTGTATTGTCTTTCTCTGTTTTCTGTGTCTGAGCCTTTTTCTGTTTTGTGTTTTAGATTCCACATATAGAAGTGAAATCATTGACTTTCTTAGCATAATACCTTGTAGATTCATCCTTGTTGTCACAGATGGTAAGAGTTCATTTTCTATAGCTGGGTAATGCACCACATCTTGTCTATATATTCATCTATTGATGGATACTTAGGTTGCTTCCATGTCTGGGCTATTGTAAATAATACTTTTATGAACATAAGGATGCATATATCTTTTCATAGTGTTTTCGTTTTCTTTGGATGCATACCTAGAACAGGGATTGCTGGATTGTATAGTAATTCTGTTTTTAGTTTTTTGAGGAACCTCCACACTCTTTTCCATAGTGGCTGCACCAATATGCATTCCTACCAACTATGCATGGAGGTTCCCTTTTCTCCACAGCCTTGCCAATACTTGTTTTTTCTTGTCTTTTTGATAATAACCATTCTAACAGGCGTGAGGTGGTATCTCATTGTGGTTTTAATTTGCATTTCCCTGATGAGTAGTGAAATTGATCATTTTTTTCATGTGCTTGTTGGCCATCTGTGTGTCTTTGGAAGAATGGCTATTTGGGTCCCCTGTCCATTTTTTAATTGGAATGTTTATCTTTTTTGATATTGAGTTGTAGGATTTCTTTGTATATTTTAGATGTTAACCCCTTATTGGATATATTGTTTGTGACTATCTTCTCCCATTGCCTTTTCATTTTGTTGGTGGCTTTCATTGCTATGTAAAAGCCTTTTAGTTTGATGTAGTCCTGTTTGTACAAAAGCTTTTTAGTTTGTTGTAATCAAAACTTCTGAGTGCAATATTTTGGTCTTCCTTTTTTTAACTGAGGATGCTATTTCTGTTTTATTTCGGTTATCAGTTTATAGAGCATGGACTATATGCTCATTATCCATTTCTAGGAATATTCAGTTCACAGAAAGACAAGGAAGTTTTCTTTACAGCACTCTTGGAAGGAAAGTAGAGTTGGTTATTATTATTTACATTGGGGAGATGCTCTCAAGGAATCATAGATACATGAAATAGAAACTTTCTCTTTTAACCATTATGCTTCTTTTCAGTCCATCTTAAATACATTGGACACATGAAGAAAGATGGCAGAGGTGAGGAAGATAACCAAATCCATGGCTTGGGAAACCTGCCAGTAAAATAGAGCTGGCAGGGAGTTAAGAACCAAAGTCCTTCTGGGCAGCAGACACACCCATTTTTCTTCAACTGTGTTTCTTAGAGTGGTCAGAAAACATCTTGTATTTTAGGATAGGCCCAGGGCTAGTTGAAATGCAGATTTGTGCGCTTACTACACTACATACTTAAGGAATTAGAGTCTTAGGGTGTTGGGCCAGGGAATGCGTATTTTTTCTTGTCTACCTTATGGAAACTTTTAAGCATACAGAGAAGTAGAAAGGATAGTGTTTTGAACACTTGTTACCATCTATCTGGTTTCAGTAATTAACATAGATATATTTGTCAGCGTGTATTTGTGTGTGTAACATATTATGAGGTTGCACCTCTCTATACTTCAAATACTAAATATTTAGAATAATTTTACATAGCTGTAATACCATTGTCCCATCTAAAAAGATTAATAATAATTCAATAATTACTCCATAATTTTATAGAATCATGCAATAGCTACTTCATATTATTTGCGCATTTGCCCCCAACAATTTCTCTTATAGGTTTTCTCCCCTCCAAATAGGGATTTAGTAAAAATTCACATATTGCTTTTGTTTCCATAACTCTAGAACAATTCTCTTAATTTTGCTTTTTTCCCTCGTGACATTGAGTTTTGCAGAGTCTGGGCCAGTTCTCGTATGTTCTGTATTTTGGATTGCTTAATTGTTTTTTCCAAGAGTAGTCTGACATGTTTTCTGGAAAACTTGAAGATGCATCTAGGTGCTTGGTTTTATTCAGTTTATGTATTTTCACCCAAAATACTGCTTCCTGCTTCTTATTTGCATCATATATTCAATGATGGTACCTGATTTGTTGCATTTTTAGTGGTGCGAAGTTTTATCTCCTGATTAAGATCCTGACGGCCAGATTTTTCTGTATAAAGGTATATTTTCCCTTTTGCAATCAGTAATTCATGGGGTGGTGTCAAGTGTTCTGTTTCCTAGCAACATTTTACTTACTGGCATTAGCCATTGAGAATCCCTGTTGGTGTGAGGTGGGATTTGTATTTTAAATAAGCTCCCTAACAGTTCTTACTGTCTTTATTTTTAATTATTTGTTTATTTTTAAAAAGATTTTATTTATTTATTTGAGAGAGAAAGACAGTGAGAACATGAGAATATGAGGGGAAGGGCAGAGGGAGAAGCAGATTCCCCTGTGGAGCTGCAAGCCTGACTTCCCTGGGCTCCATCCCAGGACTCTGAGATCCTGACCTGGGCTGAAATTAGACACTTAATCCGTTGAGCCACCCAGGCAACCTTCTTACCTTCTTTAAAGTTTGAGAGCCATTGCTCTTGTGGAATCAGTACCTGGGAGTAAAAAAACAAAAATCTGTCCTGAGGAAGTTAGTATATGACTATCAGCCCTGATGGGTTTTCAGTGGGTTGTCAGTAGACAGAGTTTAAGTGCTGTTAGTTTTGGAGTAACAAAATTAAATGTGTCTCTGTGTTTCTCATATGTAATAGCAATCAACTGAGGTAAAGACTAACAGAGATCTGTATAAACTATTAGTATGTATGACTAAAATTAAAGAAGGGTGGAGGAGGGGTAGAGAAATTTCTAAGGAGGAAAGGAAACTGTATTGAATATCATGTTTTTACAAATACTGTCTCATTTAAATTTTCATGAGCTTGTTTTACAGATGAAGAAATAGGTTTAGAAAGGTTAAGTAATCTGAATTACTAGTAACTAACTGGAGAAAGTTTTGAAGGCAGAGCTCAAATGATGCTGATGGCAAAAATATGTGCAGTTTTCTTCATGAGATTTTTCTTGTAATGATCAGAAGTCTCTTCTAATTAATTAGTTTGCTTTAATTTTGGACTTTGCTTTACTTTGGACTTGGCTTTTTCCAAGTGGAGGAATGATATTCTTGAACCACTGGGGCCTCTTGATGTAAAGCTAAGGTCTTCTGAGACTGCTGATTTCTAGTGTAATGTATTAAACTCTGCGGTGAGTGAGGTAGGCAGTTAGTTGATTGTAACTGCTAATGTGATTCAAGCAGCTGAATAGTGCCATTAGGTGTATATCCTTAGGAAATTATTTTCTGAACTTCACCCCAATGTCTTTCTCAAAGCAGATGCATCTTCCATCCCTGTGATTTCCACATTACAGAAAGGACTGTGTAAGGTTGGCCACACCTTGTTGGCCCCTCTTTATCCTTGAAGGTCCCACCTAATGCTGGACCCATATGTTGGTTCATTGGCAGCTCATTGGTCACCAAGAGCAGCAGCTTTTAAAATATCTGAGGTTATCAAGCATTTGTTTCCAAACTTTGGCTGTGCATTGGAATCACCTGGGAGTTGGATATTTGAGTACCATCATTACATATTATGATCCAGTAGGTCTTGGAGGGCCTTAGAATCTCTGTAGTTAAAGAGCCTGTGTGTTCACAAAGTTCCTCCAGCAGTTCACAGAGATGAGAACCACAGTTGTGTAGGCTGTTGTTGTTGTTTTAAGATTTTAGTTACTTATTTGACAGAGAGATCACAAGTAGACAGAGAGGCAGGCAGAGAGAGAGGGGGCAGCAGGCTCCCTGCCAAGCATAGAGCCTAATGTGGGGCTTGATTCCAGGACCCTGAGATCACGACCCAAGCTGAAGGCAGAGACCCAACCCACTGAGCCATCCAGGCGCCCCAATAGGCTGTTTTTAAACCAGTATTTGCCGTGGTAGTTTGCAAGTGGAAGGAGTTTCTGTTAGAATCACTTGGGAGATTTGTTATACACTTAAATAGTGGGCATACTGGATCTAGAGGGGTGGAATGTATAAAGGAACACACCAGTATTTAAACAGTCTCTGATTGGACCTTACTCTTAGTTGGAATGGGTTGGTGAAAGTGTGTATCAATCAAATTGTAGCTAGATTTGCCACATATTGTGGCATACGGATTGCCATATACTAAAGATTTAGAATATTGTAAATACATTTAACATTAAAACTGTATGACATATACTTAAATATTCCTTTGATTCAAAAGCTTCTTTGGAAGTTTGAAGTACTTCAGAATCTTTATTAACATGAATTACCACTGCTGGTGTTCCAGAAGTGACAGTTTAGAATGGTGGTGGGGAGATTGATATTCTCTCCAGAGTGAATTTCATGTCTTAAATTTTCAGAAATGTTCTATTTGTTGAAATCAGTGCCAAGGATGGGATTCTTAAAAAGAAACTGGCGAACAAAAGGGGATAAATGATCTAAAAGGTATTAAGTGGGTGTCATTAGAGACAGGACTGAAGGAAGCAGAGAAGAAAAATTACCTAACTACATTTTGCTTGATAGATTTGTGGGTAGAGGGTAGATAACTAGAGGAGAGGATAGGAAGAGGTCCTACAGTGTTTTACAATGTTGGTAGGATATCAGTACAGTGAATCAGCAAGGATACCTAAAATCTGCACATACCCAGATGTGCAGATCCATCTAGGGGTACTGTGGGCTCCATCTAGGAGTGTACTGTGGCGGGGTGAGAAAACTTAGGCTCCTTGTAACTGGGAAGCTTGGGGTCAGAAATCCCAGGGGAGGCAATGGCTGGCAGAGATGGGACATGGAGTATAATGGGCACGCACAGTGTAGATGGAACTGGATCCTCTGATTTGGGATCAAAATGAGCAAAACTCTCAAATCTTTCATTTTGCTTTGTTATAAGGAATGCAGCTTGGAGTGGTCAACTAAATAGCAGTTCTAAAGAGCCATGTCTATGGAGGATGCTGCCATTTTTCCACCTTTAAGGCAGTTTTCATCAAAGCTGACTCTGAAGAAAAAGATTATGCCTTCTAAAAAGGAAATTATATTTGCAAAATTTAAGCACTTTCAAATGGTTTTGCTTAGACCTAGTAGGTGATGGTGTACGTTTGGGTTGAAAGAAAGGAGAAACTACCTAAAGGATTTATTACTCTTTTTGCAGATTAAACAAAAGTTGTTAAAACGAAGCTGAAGTTAAAAGCAATTACGTGGTAAATTTGGGAGAGTTAGTATATGTTTGTAGCATTGGTGGACTGTATTTATGGTTTTCACTATTTGATAGGGCCCACAGAAATTTTAGGTGGTTTTTTAGATGTAGAAGTCTGGGATTAAATGAAATGGTGTTTGTCAGGCGTGTTAAAGGATTTTGGATGGGGGCACCGTGAAGTTGGATTGTGTCATTTTGCCTGTTTGCTTGGCATGTGCAGTTCAGTATATCAATTAGTGGTATGTTCATATCTAATGTAACGTGATACATACATTCCTAAAAAACCTCTCATTCTGTAAAAACTTATGCACTAAAACTATCAGCTGTGGAAAAAAAAAATAGTATTAAGGCTAGACTACTTAAGACTATGAAACTTTGTAACCAGAGCACTAACAAAAGCACCAGCACAGTAGTATGGGTGACATTTGTACTCCATACCGAGATGATTCTTAGCATTTTATCCTGGGACATGTTTATCTTTTATATGTAGATTCTTGTGGCTACTGGCTTCTACTGGAGGCCGGTTTCACCATAATTAAAACTCTCATGTAAGGTGTAAGCTTCTCGTGTGTTCACATCACAATATAGTGATAAGCATGATGGGTACTGAAGCCACTAAAGCAACCACCACTCTTTGTACCAAAGAAGGTAAGACTTTGGTAAGAGTCTCACCAGTTTTCTTAAAGTCTTCATTTTGTTTTTCCTTCCATGTTTTTCTCATGATTTGTGAAAAATCTTGCCCTTGATAGCTTCAAAACATTAACCTGCTGGGAAGAATCAACTCATGAACCAACACTACTTTACCTTTACACTATTGTCATTCCCATTTTACCAGTCAAATGTGATGGAATCCGTGTTACAGAAGCATGCATTTTGCCGTCACTTACATATTTTTGAATCTGTGATGCTATCAAGATGCAGCTCTTGAAAATATGAAGGTTCTACTGTTTTTGGAAATTTCTAGTTTTGGAGATACCAGTGTTTCAAGGTTAAATGATCTTTATTACCCTTCTCATGCTTTTTTGGCCCTTACATATAATAAAGAAGAGAAGAGGGTCTATTTTAATCCATTTGAAAATTTCTGTTTCTGGAATAGGCATTGGATAGAATGTGGTAATGTCTTCATGCTGCATCATTTGAACTACACATGTGGAGCAGGAATGCTTTTACATTTTGGTTCATTTGAGATGTGGTTATAGTGAGCTCTTAAATTAAAATTCATCTGAGCATACAGTAAACAGAAAAAGAAGCAACAGTAGCCAGTTGTCAAGGAAAAGACTGATGGCTAGAATAAACAGACGGCTTTCAGCAATATAAACATTCTGTTTTCATAGAGTTTTTTTTTTTTTTTTTAAGGATGATTGGGAGAATTTCTAAATTAAGTAGAAGTTAGTTAAATGTGAAAGGCAGCAAATATACAACATTTATGTTAATGACTGTTACAGCTTGTTTCCTCAGTAACTGTAGTAACAAAAATTTCAGTGGCTTAACACAATAGAGATGTATTGTCTTCTGTGGGTGGTCCTGACTGATAGTGGCTTTGACATCCTTTAGGGACTCAATCTTCTCAGCATTGAGCCAGTGAAAGGATAGAGAATATGGAGAAAGCATAATTCCTTCCTAAAAGCCCTACCTTGAAGTGACACATATCACTTGTGCTTGATAGTCTCCTGTGAAGAACTAGCCCTGGGACTGTAACCACATCAGAGGAGGCTGGGAAATGTAGCCCTGCCCAGGCAACAGCTTTGTACCCCAGAAGAGGAAGCGTACTTTTGGGCTGACAGACTCAGAAAGAAAGAATTTTATGCTTAGACCAGATATCCTTCAGATTAATGGTGTGTGTGTGTGTGATGTAAATTAATATTGATTAAAGTATAGAAGAGACAATTTTAGAACTTTGATTTATGTTTTAATTCAGTATTTTAGGATTTGTGAGGCATGTCAGGCCTCTGTCTCATTACACCCTTTAAAAATGTAAAAACCAATAAACTGAGGGCTGCTGGGTGCTGGGGGCAGGGAGGGATAGGTTGGATAGGTTATGGACATTGGGGAGGGTGTGTGCTATGTTGAGTGCTGTGAATTGTGTGAGATTGTTGATTCACAGACCTGAACCTCTGGGGCAAATAATACATTATATGTTAATAAAATAAATAAATAAAAATTTAAAAAAAAGACAAATTCGAAAAAGCACAATAAACTGTCATTGGTGCATGCAAAAGAAAATGTAAAAACCATCTGTAGCCTGAGGGTCATATAAAAACAAGCCAACCCTTACTTTAATTGGTTAGGTAAAATAAGTAACTATTTAAATTAACCTTTAAAAATAACTAAGTTCAGATGTTTTAAGTATAATCCATATTAAATATACTAAATTGAAATATAATGAAATAATTCAACTAGAGTTTTAAATAATGTTTTTTCAGGTGAAGTTTAGTTGAAGCAAAAATGGTCCTCATAAACTAAATAAAAAATTTGGGGGCCCTATATCTAACCCTTGGCAGTGTTTCAAGTTTTAAAAAATAGTTCTTCTGATTTAGGACAGTTTGGGGTCTCAGTAAGTGAGCATAGCTGATGCAACGTGAGTAAAGCCATGTCCTGCCAATTTGGGGGAACTTTTTGGGCACTGCTCCCCTATAAGAACCCCTGAAAGCCACTTGTTTTTCATCTGTTAATTGTAGAGATCTAAATATATGTGTAAAATTCATGCTTAGATTTAGAATTTTATGCTAAACCTTTATATTACTAAATTTCTAGATTCTGTTTGTTAATAACCACTGGGGATGGATTAAAACTAAAAATTCCTTACAAAGTTGTTGAAGTGTCTAAATATAATTCATTGTAAAACTCCAACTAAAATGTTTTCATCAAAGTGTGTCAGTATGTTTTATAAGTTCTTATTGAAATCCATAAAATATTTTAAAGATAGAACCTATTACTCTGGTATTGAAGGTTTAACAGTCAACTGGTGTACGATACTTATTCTTTTAATTCCAAATGTTATTTAGGTTACATTTTCTGGTATTCTTTTTTTAAAGATTTATTATTTATTTTAGAGAGAGCAAGTGTGAGCAGGGGAGGGCTAAAGGAGAGGGAGAGACAATCCCAAACTCCACTCTTAGCAAAGAGCCCTATGCAGGGGATCCCAGGACCCTGAGATCATGACCTGAGGCAAAATCAGGAGTTGGCCTCTTAACTGACTGACCCAGAAGCCCCTCTAGTATTCTGCCTTTAAAAATTAGGTTACTAAAACATTAAAATAATTAATATATGTTTCATTTAGAGGCTTTTTGATAGTTAAAGTTCCTCCACATAATATTATAATTAATATATGGGTCATTTAGAGGCTTTTTATAGTTAAAGTTCCTCCACATAATATTACCACCTGTTGAGATTGTATGGGAGTCTAGATAAAGTTCCTTGTTTTTCTTACAAAGCCAGCATCTGTCACCTGTATGGCTAAGTAATTAATATCTTCTCAGACTATTATACTTGAGTGATAAAACTGCAAATTAGAATTAGAATAAAAACTATACACTAAAACCTTTAGCAGAAGCTATATATGGTGTTACAGGTCAGCTGCGCATTATGTGAGATAAAATTTCTGTCCTGTTGATCTTATTAATATAATTTTAATACTTTCAGTATATTTATTTATATTATCTGGAATTGGTTTAGTTTTTTCCTCCCACTATTTTGTCCATTGTAGCCAAGTGATATTACCCAGATTGCAAACAGACCTGATTCCCCAGTATTGTATAAAAGCCACTGGGTGACCCTGTCTGAGCTTGATCAAAATAAGTACTGTCATATCCATGCATTCTAGAATGTAATACTGCTGCAGATGTTATCGTGCTTACACAGTGTTTAAAAGCTTACTCATAAGCCTTTTCAGTTTTTAATTCATACGTTCACTTTTGGGTGGACTCTGCAAAATTATACTTAGTGGCATTATAGTAATGTTAACACAGATCTTAGGGAACTCTTGTCAAGGCCAAATAAACAATGAATTCACATAATATTCTCGATTGACACAGATATAATCTTGAATATGATTAAGAAAAACAACAAATAACACCTCACACCCATTAGAATAGCTACAGTAGGGGCGCCCGGGTGGCTCAGTTGGTTGGGCAGCTGCCTTCGGCTCGGGTCATGATTCCAGGGTCCTGGGATCGAGCCCCACATCGGGCACCCTGCTCAGCAGATAGCCTGCTTCTCTCTCTCCCCCTCTCCCTGCCGCTCTGCTTACTTGTGCTCTCTCTCTAGCTCTCTGTCAAATAAACAAATAAAATATTAAAAAAAAAAAAGAATAGCTACAGTAAAAAAAAAACAAAACAAACAAACACAAAACCAATAAAGATAACAATGAAGCAAATGACAAGTATTGGTGAGGATGTGGAGAAACTGGGACCCTTGTGTGCTCTTGGGAATATAAAATAGTGCAACCATATGGAAAACAGTATGGTGGCTCCTTAGAAAATTAAATGTAGATTTATATGTGATTGAGCAATTACATTATATACCCAAAAGAACTGAATACAGGGACTCGAAGAGAGATTTGTACACCTATGTTCATAGCAGTGTTATTTATAATAGCCAAAGATGGAAGCAGTCCCAATGTCCATGGATGGATGAATGGATAAGGAAAATGTAGCATGTACATAGAATATTACTCAGCCTGACATTACTCAGCCTGACAAAGGAAGGAAAAGCTGACACATGCTACAACGTGGACGAACCTTGCGGACATTATCCTAAGTGACATAAGCCAGTAACAAAAGGACGGATACTATCTGATTCCAATTCTGTGAAGAACCTAGATGGTACAATTCACAGAGATAGAAAGTAGAGTGGTTAAGAGCTTGGGGGGGAGGAGGAATAGGAAATTAGGTACACTTTCAGTTTGGGAAGATGAAGAGAGTTCTGTGGATGGGTGGTGGTTGCACAGCACCATGAATATATTTCACACTGCTGTACACTTAAAAATGGTTAAGGTGGTAAATTTTATGTTAAGTGTATTTTGCCACAGTTAAAAATAAAATCAACAAACCTTTCAGATATTTTCATTTTTTTTCTAGGCTTACAACTTAAAGCGTAGAAACAAATGAACAAACAAAATCTTTTTTTCTTCCTCATCCAGGACTGTTGCCAGTTTAAAAACCAAAAACAATACTGATGCTGTCCTCGCCATCCCGTTCAGCTATGGCATATGTCTTATTAGTGTTTTAGCCAGACTGTCCAGCTGGCAACTAGTCTTACTTGTCTTACCTAAAAATATTTAAAAATTGGTCACGTCCATAACACAGTGTGATCATTGATAGGTATAAAGTTAATCCTACTGTTATCTTCCATGGTGACACCTGTAATGTCAAATTTGAAAAAGAGTACCCCAGTGTTATGAAATCTGAAATTACTCCAGTAAAAAGTGGGTAGTATTTTAAATCAAAAGAGTACTTTTCCAAATTCTTCCTCCTATGGCATGACCTATGGGCATGAGGCTCAGCACTGCCTAATGAGGGCTGAGGGTGTCAGTAAAGCCTTCAGAGCATGCCTTCTAGAGCCCACGTGATTGGTTTCAAGCTTACCTCAGACAAACTTGGGCAATTATTTAACCTCTCTATTTCTGAGTTCCCTCATAGGTAGAATACTGCTTATTTTGGGTATAAAGATTAGGAACAGTTTTATGAAGGTTTAGAATTAGTAGCAAATACATGTGAAGTCTGAGAATAGCACTTGGTAAGTGCTCACTAAATAAGTGTTTGATATTTACAGCTTTTTCTACCTGGCCCAGAGTATTGAGGACTGTTCTTATCATCGATAAGTTGTTCTACCTGGCCAAATTTTCCTCCTTTATTGGTTATCCAACCCTCTTTCTATACCTATCAAAGTACCTTGCTTAGGTGTTCATAGTAAATTCTCCAAATAAAGATATAATAATGCTAAAATAGTTATAAATATGTATTAATATGTTCTTTTTTATTAACATATGTTGTATTATTTGTTTCAGGGGTACAGGTTTGTGGTTCATTAGTTTACACAATTCATAGCACTCACCATAACACATACCTTCCCCAATGTCCATAAATGCCTGTTCTTATTGTAAGTGAAGCCAAGGAGAAAACGATAGTCACTTTGGAATTTATTTACCTTTGATAAATGCTGGTATAAAACTTGGGTTATGTATATTCAAGAATAACGTTAGGCAGGCATGTTTTCTGATATAAAAGTCAGAAACATCTAGCACCAAAAAAATCTAAAATGTGAGGTTTTTTTAAGAAAAAAATATTGCGGCACCTGGCTGGCTCGGTCACTGGAGCATGTGACTCTTGATCTTGGGGTTGTAGGTTTGAGTCCCACACTGGAGTATAGAGATTACTTTAAAAAAAAGTAGATTCTTTAAAAAGAGATTCTTAAAAAAAAAAAAGAAATTTACTGTAAAATACTATCATGCACGTATAAACTTTTGATGGAAAAAGAGCTCATCACCCTTCAGTTGATAAGGAGAATATTTGTGTATAAATGGTTTAACTATGTTGCAACCCTCCAAAATCCTCTCAGCAAAGAAGGATGTTAACCAGCCATTTTGCAACCTTTGCAAACAACATTATTGACAGATCTTACTTCTCTGAATCTGCTACGGCTGGATCGAAGATCTTCGGTGGCCCTTCTTCAGTCACAGAACATACCCCAAACTTTTAAATCGTATCTTGGAGACTTTTTGGTTATCACAGCTGGAAAGTACTGCTGGCATCAAGGGGGTTGAAACAAAGGATGCTACTAAAGATTCTGCAGTTGCACAGGACAGTTCTCTGCAACAAAGAGTTAAGTATGTAAGTCTAAAACTTAGAGAACCAATGTTGAGAAACCCCCACCTTGTCAGCCCTTTGTATTGTTCTGTTCAAATTCTAGCAATTTTTTATTATCTCTTTTAATTGTTACCTCTTCCGTGAAAATGGATTCAGGTCTGTCCAGATTCTTGACTGTGAACTTTGATAGGGAAAGTGCTTTTGGTATTTAGAATTTTGATTTTTTATCTTATTTATAATTTGTTCTTCTCTCCCTTAGTCCTTGAAGAATAGGTTCTATGTCTAATTCGTACTTATTTTTTTTGCAAAGAAATTTCCATATAGTAAAGTGTGCTGCTTGTTTTAAAGAATAAACAAACCTGGCATTAAATAAAGTATTACATGGTGTTGACACAGGGCAACTAAGCCACATGCAACTGAATGATAGATATGAGTACATCGGAAGATGCGTATGAAAAGGAGTCTCTGAACATGCAGCCTGATTTGGGCTTCAGTGGTGTTGAAGGGGACTTCAGCACCAGGTGATGCAAATATAAGTCTAAGTACACACACGTGCACACACATATGAAATATCTTCATTCTAAGGCTGCGAACTTGGGTTTGCTTGTGACCGTTGCTTAGGGTCTGGTTGGCTCAGGTGGTTGGTTTGAATTGGTTGCCTTTGAAATCTTAAATGAACTAGAAGTATGCAGTGGCTTATTTTGTTTTCTGTGTTTGGTGGCTAAAGTCTAGGTGTCCAGTAGGAATTAGTAAGTTAATAATCAGTTATTTGTTTTTTTATGAAAGAGGCATCTGTTAACTTGTAGTCCTATCAGCATTGTTTGGGTTTTCTCCAGCCTGATGCCTGTCTTTTGGCTACTGGACTCCTGTGGGCTCAGACAGAACCAAAGCCAGTCAGAAAATAGAGAATTAAAGAAGGAAGTGTTTACTTTAGCAATTTTCTTTAAGGGCTTTGTCTCAATTTTATTTATAGCCTAAATGACAGTAAAACTAGAAGTTTTCTATTTGACCCAAGCTCTTCTCATTTCTTATTATTTTTAACTTTTCAGATGTTAGTACTTAAAAATTCATGTTTGGTGTGCCTGGGTGACTCAGCTGGTTAAGCGTCTGCCTTCGGCTCTGGTCATGACCCCTGGTCCTGGGATTGAGCTTCACATCTGACTCCCTGTCCAGTGGGGAGCCTGTTCTCTCTCTTCCTCTGCAGTTCCCTCTGCTGTTTCCCTGCTTGTGCACGCATGCTCTGTCTGTCAAATAAATAAAATCTTTAAAAATTTTTTCTTCTTTTTTTAGTAGGTTTTTTTTTTTAATGCTTGGGAAATTTTGCATCCTTTTTTCCTCCCCCAAGTTTAATGTGTATGTACTAAAGTTTCTTTTTGGTTATACTCTTTCATAAGTGCTTGTTGGCCACCTGAAGTCACAGAAGTAAGACGATTAAATGAAGTCATCCATTTTTAATACATTAATTTTTTGGCCCATTTGTAATTTTGCAAAGTTTATAATATTATTGAGGTTGCTGCAGGTCAATCTCAGAGCTGATAAACTTTCAAAAGATTATACCAGAGTAGACTGATCAATTGTTGAACATGCGAAATTATTGATTTGACCAGAATACATGTCTGTGGCCTGTTTTCAGTGAGTAATAGTGTCAATTAGATTAACTTCTTTCTTCATAGGGTGGTTTCCTGCTGCTGCCTGTTGATTGGAACACCCAGCTTCCACCCAGCCTCTGGCCTAGTACCCAGCTGTCTGTGCTATGCCCTGATCTCTTGCCTCTATCATAAAACAAAGTATGATGGGATCAGTTCTGTGTAGTTCACGGTACAGAACGACTACGGACTTCAGGCTTTTTATGTCAGAGAGCCCTCAGTTGGGTGGTATCTTGGAATCTATGGTAGACCATTGAATTAGTTTCTTCCTAAGACTGCTGAGACAAAGTATCACAAACTGGATGGCTGCAGACAACAGGAACTTATTCTCTCACCTTTCTGCAGACAAGTCTGGAACCAAGGTGTCAGAAGGGCCCTGATCCTCCTGAGCCTGGCTGGAATGGGTCCTTGTCTATTCCTAGCTCCTGGGGGCAGCAGCCAGTCCTCAACCTCCAACTGTATAACTTTGTTACCTGCTTTCATTGTCACATGGTATTCTTCCCTCTATTTCTGGGTCCAAATTTTTCCTTTCCTTATAAGGACATCAGTCATTGGGTTAGAGCCCAGCCTATTCTAGTATGACCCCATCTTCACGTATCACATTTGCAACTACCCTGGTCCAAATAGGTCATATTTTGAGATCCTGGTGGTTAGGACTCAACATGTCTTTTGAAGGTACACAGTTCAACCTGTGACACCCAGGCCTTTAGCATAGTGAGTTTTAAAATTCTCTTTCATCGTCAGTTTAAGAATACTCCGTGTGTGTATAGGTCACTCTTCAGATAAGGGTATTAGATGTTGATGACAATATGCTGTAATGAAGGTTATGAAATAGGTCAGTCTGCAGCTTCATGCTGTAACCAGAGCAGATTGGTAGGGCTTCGTTATGCATTACTTTAATCCTGTGTAGATAATGCCTTTCTCTCGTTTCTGTCGTGCCATAGGCTTAGGCTTTGTAACAGAATCCTGGGTTCTCAGAGCCATAGTTTGCCCACTGGTGGAATGAGAACTCTGCCTCTCTGGTAGGGTTATTCAGGGTTTGGAGGAGATGATGTTGGCATCGTATCTGGCACACATGGCGTGTTTGCTCTGTGGGAGTTGCCCTTTCCTCCTCTCCATCTTCTCTTAGCCTTGGCCATGCTGAAAGTGGCTGTCAGTGGAGCAGCTGGAGTCCATCGTGCTGCCAGCAGTAACATCTTGTTGCCAGTGGTGCCAGACTTTGCCCAGGGTTGAACTGCCTAAAAATAGTAACCAAGAAGACGGCCAGAGGAGGTCTCTTACTCCAATTCAGAGGCTGTATGGGGGTTTTCTTTGAGAGAGGTACACCTTACCATGATGCACTGATTGCTTGTGGAGCTCGGTCCCAGTGGGTGCAATGCTGTGTGGCTCCATGACACCCAGGGGGTCGAATGCATCTGCCTTCTCACCCCGGTTTTTAAATAGTCTTGGATTTGGGGATGGCAGGGAGTTCTGTGGGACAGTACCTGAATGTTTCAGAATAGACTTTGATGAGAAATTTGGTTTGACATAAGTTTTTATAAAAGTATATACATTTATTTAATCAGTAAAGGGATAACAGAGTAAAATTGCCAGTTTACCAGCTTATATTGAAACCATTTCTTACCCTTCCAAGTATCAATATCATGCTTAAGTTTTCTTTTGGGGGAATTTATTCTTGACATAGTAAATATACCTGACGCTTGCTTATCATCTACCATGTTAGGCCAGTGTACTCAGCTTACCCTCAGTTTCTGATTCTGTAAATTGAAAATGAGAGTACCTATTTTATTAATTTTTAAAAGATTTTTATTTATTTCTTTGAGATAGAGAGGGCACAAGTGGAGAGGAAGGCCAGAGGGAGAGGAGAAGCAAACTCCCCACTGAGCAGGGAGCCCAGTGTGGGTCTCGATCCCATGACCCTGGTAACATGACCTGAGCCGAAAGCAGACGCCTAATCAAATGAGCCACCCAGGCAGCCCTTATATTGTTAATCTTAAGACAATTATAAGCATCAGAACAAGATTTAGACATGTTGGTCAATTGGATTTACATCATTTCTCAGATTTATTTCAGTTATGAGATGCTTCAATTTTTTGAAATCGGATAGCTTATTAAAGTGCTTTAAAGAAGCTAAGTATGTAGAGCAGTGATACGATCAGTTTGGAAACACTGGGCATACAAGTTGGAAACCTTGTAAAATGAGTTTTACAAGGTTGGTCATTTTTTAAACCTTTGGAATAGTGCATTATGCAGCCCCTCTCTCGGGGGTCAGAAATTAATATTAATCTGTCAGGCTTTAAATGCAAACAGCTCTTCTCTAATTTTTTGAGAAGGACGAAGTTGCAAACCTGTATTTTTGTAGTGGCGTAATGCTATCTCAGCAGTCAGAAAAGATCATGAAAAATGCTGATGAGCGCTGTTGATAGATACTGTTGACAGACTGCTGAAGGTACAGTGATTATGTTGAGATGTCATTGGTCTGGTAGGCAAGGAAAACATACTGGACAAGGTTTTAATAATCCTGTGTTGCTTTCAATGTGAAATAATGATCTTCAAGTAGATAGTCAAAGTTCAAAAAAATTTTTTTTGAGAACCTACTACAGAGGGATCTGAGGACTAGATCTTGCAAACAAATTCTATTCCCTTTTAACTCCTGTATTTCAGTAAAATCAATTGTCACTCACTTAGTTTAAAAAGTAGGAAGGGGATCCTAATACTTACAAATTACTGTAGAACTTTGGTTAAGTATTCTCCTTTCTAGAATGTGGCTTTGAGGTGTTTGAGAGGTGGAAAGAGCCTGTGGTGGTTCTTTCTCTTCTGCCTCACTGGAGAGTGGGAAGGAAGGGAGCTAATGGAGAGAGCTTTGGGACTTGCTCAGGAGACTGACTGTAGGTGAGAGTGGGAATTGGAAGGCTAAGGGCAGGGTCTCTACCCTGTAAGTCAGTGTAACCTCAATGGATTAATAAGCAACCAAATGAAGGCACTTTGTGTTCTCAGCTATAGTCACATCCGCTTTGTTCCTTGAATCAAAGGAAGGAACAGAATGTCTAATTATAATAATCTTCTAATAATTATAATATTTTGCATTCATTTTCTTTTAAAAATCTATTTGAGTAACTACTAGCCTTCAGAAGATGTTGGAAAATAGTATTTAGGCAGCAGCTGGCAGCTACCAGTGTTGGAGTCTGTGCAGTGCGTGGCTCGTAAAAGATTTCATTAGTTGGACATACACTTTGATTTCCTTATTGTGGCACGAGTACATTCTCTTGAGCAGCTGCTTTGGAGAGCAATGTACAATAAACATTTCTACACTTGTTTTAAATATGTGGGTTTTGTTGGAGTGTCACTTGCCATCTGGTAGAGAGAGGAGTGACTTACTGCTGGAGAGGAAGTGATTGGAATTCCTGCACGTGTTCCTAACGCAAGCTCAGGTTCCCTCTTCTTTTCGCATCCACCGAGAGGAAAATTGACAGCTGTAATTATTTTGTTCCATCAAAGCCTTCAGAAGAACTACATGTAGAATAGGATTTATAGAGATATGTTTTAAACTGTACCTAGTACCTGGTTAGTAGTTGTTTTAATTTGAAACTTTACATTTTTAAACAAAAAATACTATAAACAAGTCAGACAAAAATACCGATATATATTTAAAAAAAAGTGAAAGTACCCTCCTCATCCCAAATCACCATCCTTAGGAAAGTGCTGCATTCATACCCTCCCCTCTCTTTTTTCCCCTATGTGCTATCAATTTACTAGATACCAGAGTGACTTATGAGTAGAATTATTCTAGTAGTGACTGTGGTTGCATCATAACTACATTGCTGTTTATACTGGTGATCACTCATTAGTTCTCTGGAGGCCTTGGGCGTTAAAAGGACTGATGAGGGTTGGCTGAGTAAAGGAAGACTCTGCTTCATCAGGGAAGTGGCCAGGAAGGGTCATTGTCCTTAATTGGTATACATAACTGGAAAAATTGCCATCACGATGACTAACTTACATTGAGGGTCTCTTAAGTGCAGGGCATTAAGTGCTTTACGTGTGTATTACTTACTGAATCCTCATAGCAACCCTGTGAGGTAAGTACTGTTATCCCCATTTTAGAGATGTGGAAACTGAAGCCCTGAGAAGTGAGGAACTTGCCCAGTGTCATAGAGCTTAGTAAGAGATTCAGATTTAGCTGGTCTGGCTCCAGAATCACATTCTCACAATGTTGTGCCATCTTTTGGAAACACACGTATATTCTCTGGAAGCTGTTACATTTTTAAAGCCTACCTTTTGGCCCAGGAATTAGGTGAATGGAAATTACAGATATGTTAATAACTTAAATACCAGAGAAGAAATTCTGTATAATTAATTAAATACATGACTTAAAACAATTCTACTGTTGGCAGACTGCTTGCAGGAATCCTCCTTCTGGTTTTGCTTTGTTAAAGTAAACGATTTCCCCCATGAGTCTTTTGTAGTGTTTTATTCTGGATATTTTTCTTTGGAGCCTGCCTGCATTCTGGCTTTTGCTCCTGCTGAGTAGGCAAACATATCTAGAGGCAGCCATGGAGTAAAGGAAAAGAAAAGCTTTGCAATTTAAAATTGATTTATGTGGAAGCATTTTCTACGGTTTGAAAAAGAAAAAAAATCCTCCTGTCCTTTCTGTCTTGTCATCCTCAGCTATAGTCAACCAAACCCATTTTATTTGGGAGGTAGGCATAAGTGTGTGGAAAGCACTCAGATCAGGAGTTGAATACCACTGCGATAATCTGGTGACTTCCATGAGAAGCTCTATTGTTGAGAAAGTGTACTGGTGTGAAAGTATAATGTGGAGGAGAAAACTCACGAAGGTGGTCAGACTGACCTAAAGTATGTGCTGTGTAGTGAAAGAATGGCATTTTGAGGGCCACAGCCCTTAATTTCTGATAATCTGTTGTGAGAGGTAAAGTGTCCCAGACTGATAACCCCACCCGCAACCCATTTTTTGAATTAGCTCTCTGTATGTGCCTGTGCATCTATCTTTGTGTGTGTGTGTTCATGTGGGCTTGTGTGCACCCTTAATTGTAGCACCACCTGAATTCTTTTTTTTTTTTTTTTAAAGATTTTATTTATTTATTTGACAGACAGAGATCACAAGCAGGCAGAGAGGCAGGCAGAGAGAGAGGAGGAAGCAGGCTCCCTGCTGAGCAGAGAGCCCGATGTGGGGCTCGATCCCAGGACTCTGAGATCATGACCTGAGCCGAAGGCAGCGGCTTAACCCACTGAGCCACCCAGGCGCCCCACCACCTGAATTCTTAATGGCAGTTTTTGTTCTCAGGTGCCCTGTGTAGAGTTAACCTCTGCAATGAGCCATACTCCTGCAGTCCTTTCTTACTCATGCTCTTCTGTGTGCACAAGACATGTGACATTTTTAATAATACAGACTTCAGCAACTCAAGAATAACGCATATGAAGAGGACACAGTATTTTCTCAAATTTTCCTTGTAATTTCTAAACTAGAGTCAAGAATTCAAAGTTGCTAACCTAATCCTTAAGTTGGAAAAGCCGTTATGAAGGGTGATGGAACAGAATGTTACTATTCTGTTGTCACAGTTGAGGTTAATACGTATGTTCCTCTGTAAATTATTCAAATCTAGGAATATTTTCTAACATTGCAGAGACTTAAAATACAAACGGATTTTGAGAAGCATTGTGTATATAGATGCTATTGTTTTTCCCCACTGAGACTTTGCTTCAGCACTTGAGATATGAGGATCAGAATGTCAAAAAGCAGCATTTATTTTTAGCAGCTTAAGATGTAATAGGCAACCATAAAATTTCCCCACTTTAAAGGGTATAATTCCATGTTTTTAATATAGTCACAGAGTTGTGCAACCATCACCACTATCTAATTTTGGAACATTTTTCATCCCTCCAAAAAGAAACCCCGTGTCCATTCATTGTCAGTTACTTCCCATTTTCCCTTTTCCCCAGCCCCTTGGAACCATGAACATACTGCCTGTCTCTGTAGAGTTCTGGACATTTCATATAGAAATCCTACCATACTTAGAATATATTGTCTTTTCTGACTGGCTTCTTTCACTTACACATATTGTTTCAAGGATCATCTGTAGAGTAGTCTCTATCAGCAGTCCATTTCATTTATGGCAGAATAATAGTTCATTGTCTGGATTTACTAGTTTGTTTATCCACCTATCAGTTGATGGACATTTGGGTTAGTTTCCACTATCTGACTGCTATGATTAGTGTGTTAGGTTTTTGTACGGATTGTATTTTTATTTCTGTTGGTCATGTCACCTAGGAGTGGACTTGCTGGGTCCTATGATAATTCTGTTGTGACATTTTGAAGGACTGCATACATCAGTATGCTGGCACTATAAGTAATTCTTTGTTTAGTATAAGACATTATCTAAGGGCCAGGAGCTTGGTTAAGTCACTCTTGTTTAAGACTTCTTGGGACACTCACTAGTCACCCAGATCTAACATCATATCCAATTAGAAATTGCAGTCTATTTTCATGCTTCTACAGGAGAAATTTTATTACATACATCTGTGAGATCATATAGATTCTGTTTTGTTGCTCTGCTTCTACATTAAAAAAGTTATTGTGGCAAAATATATGAACATAAAATCTATATTAACCATTTAAGATTTTTATCATTGTGATAAATATGCATAATGTAAATAACCATTGTGACTGTATGTATTTTTTTTAATTTTTTATTTTTTATAAACATATATTTTTATCCCCAGGGGTACAGGTCTGTGAATCACCAGGTTTACACACTTCACAGCACTCACCAAAGCACATACCCTCCCCAGTGTCCATAATCCCATCCCCTTCTGCCAACACCCCTCCCCCCAGCAACCCTCAGTTTGTTTTGTGAGATTAAGAGTCACTTATGGTTTGTCTCCCTCCCAATCCCATCTTGTTTCATTGATTCTTCTCCTACCCACTTAAGCCCCCATGTTGCATCGCCACTTACTCATATCAGGGAGATCATATGATAGTTGTCTTTCTCTGCTTGACTTATTTCGCTAAGCATGATACGCTCTAGTTCCATCCATGTTGTCGCAAATGGGAAGATTTCATTTCTTTTGATGGCTGCATAGTATTCCATTGTGTATATATACCACATCTTCTTGATCCATTCATCTGTTGACAGACATCTAGGTTCTTTCCATAGTTTGGCTATTGTGGACATTGCTGCTATAAACATTCGGGTGCACGTGCCCCCCTTTGGATCACTACGTTTGTATCTTTAGGGTAAATACCCAATAGTGCAATTACTGGGTCATAGGGCAGTTCTATTTTCAACATTTTGAGGAACCTCCATGCTGTTTTCCAGAGTGGCTGCACCAGCTTGCATTCCCATGTATGTATTTTTTATTGTAGTAAAATATGTGTAACAAGTTTTACCATCTTAACCATTTTTAAAGTGTACAGTTCATACATCCACAGTGTTGTATAATCAGTACCACCATCCATCTCCAGAACTTTTTCATCATGCCAAAAAGAACCTTCGTATCTATTCAACAATAATTACCTAATGCTCCTTTTTTCCAGTCCCTGGTTACCTCTTCTCCTTGTCTTTATGTGTTGGTCTGTTCTAGGTACCTCTTATAAGTAGAATCATACATTTATCATTTTGTGTCTGGCTTATTTCACTTAGCATATTTCTTAAGGTTCCTCTATCTTATATAGCATGTGTCAGAATTGCATTCCTTCTTAAAACTGAATAATAATTCACTGTATAGACATACACAGTGTTGTATTTATCTGCTTGTCAGTTGATGGACATTTGGGTTGTTTCTACCTTTTGGCTTTTATGGATAATGCTGTTATAAATGCTGGTATACAAATACCTGTTTGGGTTCTTGCTTGCACTGCTTTTGGGTGCATACCTAGGCATAGAATTGCTGGATCATATGATGATTCTGTTTAACTTTTTGAGTAACTGCCAAACTGTTTTCCTCAGTAGTTGCACTATTTTACATTGGCGTTAAGTACATTCCCACCAGCAGTGTGCAAGTCTTCTGATTTTTCCACATCCTTACCAAAACTTATTTTCCATTTTTCTCATCATAAGCAACCTGGTTAGATATGAAGATATCCCATTGTGGTTTTGACTTGCATTTCCCCAATGAGTGGTGGTGATGAGCATCTAATGCACTTGTTAGGCATTTATATACCTTCTTTGGGGGAAGTGTCTATTCATTTTATCCACTTCACTGGCTTATCTGTTTGTGGTTTAGTTGTAGAAGTTCTTTATATATTTTGATATCAGTTCCATAACAATATATGATTTAGAAATACTTTTTCCCATTCTGTGGGTAGTTCTTTCACTTTCTTCATATACTGAATGATCTTTGCATTCCAGAATAAATCCCAGTAGGTCCTGGTGGATAAAATTTTTTAAATATATTATTGGATTCAGTTTGTTAGCATTTTATTAAGGGTTTTCTGCATATGTTCATTAGGGATGTTGTTTTTTAATTTTCTTGTGATCTTTTTCTGGCTTTGGTATCAGTATATTGCAGCCTGATAGAATGAATTGAAAAGTGTTCCCTTGTCTTCTCCTCTTTGGAAGGGTTTGAAAAGGATTGGTGTTAATTCTTTAAAAGTGTGGTCACCAGTGACGCTCTCTGATCCTGGGCTTCTTCTTTGTTATATAGCTTTGTTGAGATTTTTCTTTTTCTTCTTGAGTCAGTTTAAATAATTTGTACATTTCCAGGAATCTGTCCATTTCATTTAGGTTAACTAATTTGATGTGTAGTTCATAGAATTCTTTTGCAATTCTTTTTATTTCTTCAAGTTCAGTAGTATGTCTCCATTTTCACTTCTGATTTAGGTTAATGAGTCTTTTCTCTTTATTCTCAGTAAGTCTAGCTACAGGTTTGTCAATTTTGTTCATCTTTTCAAAGAAGCCACTTTGGTTTTCATTGATTTTCTTTATTGTTTTTCTCTATTTCATTGATCTCCTCCCTAATAGTTATTATTATCTTCCTTCTGCTAGCTTTTGTTTTAGTTTTTTGTTTCTTTGTTTGTTTTATTTTGTTTTTTGTTTTGTTTGTTTTTTTAAACTTACGGTACAAAGTTAGGTCATTGATTTGAGATCATTCATCTTCTTTCATGCAGGCATTATAGCTATAAATTTCCTTCTGAGCACTGCTTTTGCTGTTTCCCATAAGTTCTGATATGTTTTGTTTTTGTTTTCATTTGTCTCAAGGTATTTCCAATATTAGGCTTTCTCAGAGACTTTTTCTGTCAGTTTATTTTGTTTCTTTGAATGACCATACCTTTTGTTTTCTTTTCATGCCTTTTTATTTTTTTAATTGGAAAATGGACATTCGAATTTGATGTTTATAATGTTGTATCTCTGGAAATCAGATTCTCCCCCTCCCCTCTTTTTGTTTCTTTTTCTTTTCTTTTTTTTTTTTTAATTGTGGAAGGCAACATTATTTTTTGTATCTAGTGACTTTTAACAAATATTTTTGCAGGGATTGTATTCCTTGTCCTGTATGGTCACTGAAGTCTCAATTTCTTAACATTTGTTCAGCTAGTGTTTTCACAGAGATTTTCTTGAATACCAGAAGCTAAAAAACAAGCAAACCCCTCCGATTCTTTGCAGATTGGCTCTGTGCTGGTGTCTATTTTCATAAGTTAGCCAGACTTGGAACTAGTCTAGCATTCAGCATGAGGTGAAAGCTTATGGTTCCCTCTGAGCATGCCTCCTACTCTGGACATACCTGCAGCTTTCTAAATTTCCTCAGATAGAGGGGTGCTTTTGACTGCCCTAATTTCCCAAAGAGGCTCTCTTTGTGAATTTTCCTCCTAGACCTTGGGTAGTCTTTTTAATGTTTCAGTTGTAATTTTTTACTTCAGGTATCTGCAGATTGTTACTCTACCTTGCCATGTGTTGAGCAGTGCCAGCCACTTCTCCAGCTTGGGTGACTGGATTAGTGAAACAAAGACTATCCCTTGTGTAAGTCCTTCAGGTGGCCCCCAGATAGGTTATAACAGAGTTGTTGACTTTTCTTTTATTCAGTGTTCAGTTGATTGCTTAAATCTTTGTTGACCAGAGTTCTGATAAAGTTGGTTCTGATAGTTGGTGTGTGTTTTTCAACTAAAGGTACTACAGGTACTATAGGGGATTATATGTGGGACCATGGAGCTGTTTACTTTGCCATTTTGCTGCCATCACCTTCACCTTGTTAGACTTGGACACATTTTGGTAGTCCATCTCAGTGTTCACAGAAAGCATTTTATTTTGTTCCCTCTACAGATTCTGCAGATAAGAGGTATTTCACTGCTTGTTAGATCCTCTTTTTATATATCCTGGCAATGACCACAGTTTCTCTTACACTGTTTTTCTGGATCGTTGTTGACTGAGTAGTAGTGTTAATATTTTTTTCTGATTAAATGTTAGATTAAATAAATACTAAATACTAAAGTTTTCAAAAAGTTTGGTGCCTACTCTTTATATCTTAAGGCCATGTCTTTGGATATGTTTTCCTCCTGTGCAAATGCACTTTTGAAAGAACCTGAGACAATGGTAAATATGATTTGATTTATATCTGGTTTTATAGTTATGCATTTACTGGTGAACCTAAAGTATAGCTAAAATGGTCTTCTCTCTATTCGATGGATAGTATACATTTATAATCAGTTTGCAAATATGGAAAGTTGGTATCATCTGGCAGAACATCAGACAATGACCATTGCATGTGGCTTTTTAAGACCTTACTTCCCTCTTCTGTAACATGAGATAATGTAAAACAGAGTATATATTCAGGAGGAGACAAATTCTAACACTGTGTACACAAACTAGAAATGACCACTTGAATAAGAATTTGAGACTTTTGGATGTAAGAATGTATGATGTCTTTTTAGTGTTCTTTGGCTACTTTGTTGTTGAACAATCATTTTGATATTGAACGGGGATCACTGTTAGTTTTTCAGGAGTTTGACCTAGGAGCCATTATATCACATTTAATCTGAAGACTGTGTTGGGGTAAACATTGAAAAACAGGTGGCAATAAATTGTTTATATGAAGTCAGCCCGAGGCTCCTGTGACCCTACACTGTATGCTGTTTTCCCAGTTGTCTCTTAATGCCCCTCACTTTGCTTGTCCAGTTAAAATTCTCCATAAGGCAATGGATTTAGTACTTCTCTGCTTAAAATAGTTACTGTCAAGGGAAAGGTTGGATTACTTAGTACTGACATGTTGCTTTAGGGGGTATTTTGGTGGGATTGCCTTTGTTTTACAGATAATAAACAAAACTTCAGTGACATCATTTCTTAAGTGATGGTGGTGTTCTAGGAACTGGGTCTCAGGTGTCTATTTTTTTTTTAAATTTTTTAAAAGATTTTATTTATTTATTTGACAGAAAGAGAGATCACAAGTAGGCAGAGAGGCAGGCAGAGAGAGAAAGGGGGAAGCAGGCTCCCTGCTGAGCGGAGAGCCCGATGTGGGGCTCAATCCCAGGACCCTGAGATCATGACCTGAGCCGAAGGCAGCGGCTTAACCCACTGAGCCACCCAAGTGCCCCGGGTCTCAGGTGTCTAAGGCTAATGTTCTTCCTAATATTTCACTTCTGAGAAGTGGATTTTGAGAAATAGTTAATTACATGGTTAGAGTCGGATAGTATAGTTAGAAATAAGTGGATAGGAAAGAAAAGGGGGATGCTTGGAATTGAAGACCTTCATTGTTAATGACATATGTGTGTTTATTTCTTTGTTATATTGAGGCCATATTCATTGTAGTTTAATGCTTGGTTCTTTTGAAATGAAAAGAACCATGTATCTGTTTAAATAGTGACTTAAGGGGTACCTGGGTGGCTCAGTCAGTTAAGCATCTATCTTCAGCTAAGATCATGATCTAGGGATCCTGGAATTGAGCCCTGTGTTGGTTTCTCCGCTCAGCAGAGGTGGGGACGGAGTGTCTGCTTTTCCCTCTCCCTCTTCTTCCCCCACCACAACCCCTGCTCATGCTTGCTCACTCACTCTCAAATAAATTTAAAAAAAAAAATTAAAGAATTTTGAAAAAAAAAAAGTGACTTAATGCAAGAACCTCTCGAATTTTCACTGAATTTAATATATATGTATGTGTATATATATGTATTTTTTTTTTAACTTTTCTCCTCTCAGACCTTCAATTTTCTTCATAAGAACCCATGGGGAAGAATAACATAAGTGTAGGGGCAGTAAAACCAAGGGGAAAAGGCTAACAGCGGTTCTGAGCAAGTGCTGGGAAGAGTCTGGGAAGTGCTGGGAAGAGTCTGAACACCGGGGGTGGAGAAAAGGGAAAGTCTAGTGAGTGCCTGTAGTAATTGACCTCATTCTAGCATGGCTGCTAGGACACACAATTGCAGAGTTTGATACTGTAAAGGATCAGAGAACTGTTGGCTCTGCTTGAGGCACTTTCAAACCTCACTGCTCTACCTGAATTGAAGCAAAAGCCTGCAGGAGGATTGGCTTTCTGGCCGTGAATAGGCTGACTCAGTAGGGAGGCAAGTAGAAAGCAGTGCTGGCTTGGTCAGATTCATTCTTCCTCATTATAGACAGGGGTCCTCATTATGTAGACAGGGGAGAAACTAAGGGCGACTCTTCCGGAAACTTACTTTCATATTACCACTTGGAAACACATGTCTGTAACTTACCAGGACGGCCGGATTGGGGAATGATTGTCCTTTCAATGTCTGCTTATCTTTTTGTTTTGCCTGAATTTTTCAGTAGGGGCCAGGCCAGTGAAAGCAGGTAAGATTTAGAACGAAGTAAAACATAATCCCTTGGTTCAGCTCTGTAACCTTGGCTACCTCGGGTACATTAATGAGCCCTCTCCGCCTCCGCCTTCCTTAACTGTGTAAGGAGGTGCCAAGAAGTAGAAGGAAGTGAGTTTATGTATCTAAAGTGCCGAGGCAGCACCTAGCAGAAAATAAATGCTGTTATTGTTGTCAGAAACTGAAAAAAATGAGGAATAGACCATGCACACAACAAAACGGATATGTATTCTGTCCTACCTGAACAAGTGCTTATACCAAATTCAGTATGTGTTTTACCTTTAGGCTTTATTAACAAGACTTAGTTTTATCACAGATGTCTATCTCCAGCAGATGCAGGACATAGTTACGTGACCGAGTAAAGACATAGTACATGCTGATTTAGGTGGATTTTGTGAGCTGCTTATACTGTGTCAGAACCAGGGAAATTACACTGGCAACAGAAGACAAAGGCTCTAGTATGCTGGTCACATTTTTCGTGCAACAGGAATTATCTATTAGAATTAAGTGCATACAGAAATAGAGTTGGTAATACATTATCCTGGGTAATAAATGCTGTGTACTGCTTACACTTTATACAGAACTGCATTTTTAAAACCTTTTCATGTTTGGAAAAAAAAATAGTAATTATTAGGACTGACACAGAGTATGGTTTGCTGTTTTTGAATGATTTTTTATTATTAAATTTGTTGATTTATGATCATCTTTAAGTGGCCCTGATTTTATTAGAGAATAGTTTTAGGTTATGATCACTTGTTTATGGTATGTTATTGTATTAGTGAAGGGTTCTGTTATCCCTGTTTTCAGTACAGGGAAAACAGATTGGATAAACTATTTCTCTTTAAGGGTGAGCTGTTTTCTTTTTCCTAAAATAATATTTTTGGAGGCTCATGGTTCAAACAGATAAGCTGGGCTGAGAAATAGATTAAGTGATGAATGCATAAAAATGTAGGGTCTGAAAGGCTTATACTGGGTAGTCCGGCTAGGACTCAGCCCTTAGATATGTCTTTGCTGTTAATGTGTAAAAGATTTACAGAGCTGAACTCTTTGTGGCTCATTACAGAGTTCTTTTTCTGGCTCCTCAGTGTCAGTCAGACAGACCTGTCTTAAAACTGAGGTTCAGTACCTCAGTGAGTTAACCACTAGGCCTTTTGTAATAATGGTCTCAAAATTTTTAGAAAGTCAGAAGTCATACTTTTATATAAGCCAAAAGAACAACAAAAAAGTGAAGTTCCTCTTTTGTAATTATGGAGAGTAGGGTGTATTCTGTAATTTTTTACTGTCACAGTGTCACTATGTAACCATTTTATAATTCTAGCTTAGCTGTCTTTAAGTCAAATTTGAAATAAAACCACTTAATACCTATTACAATAAAAACTTAGGATTTTTTTTTCCTTTCTGCAGTTGATCAGTTGATCAGAACCACTCTAAAGTTGTGACCTTGTGAATCTTAAGTCACCATTTAGAAAATTAAGGCCATTGAGCCTCAGAGTTGGGGATGTCTGAGGATAGCTCCTGTGGACTGAGAGAAGGTGACAGAGAAGGAGACTTTTTTTCTGAGTTTACTGTGTGGTAGGCATATTTATTCCTATTTAATTTAATACAGCCATGTGCACTGTCTGCTTTTCCCTTCAACTTTTTGTATCCCTAACTCTTGGATTCATTTCTCTGTTCATTCTTTTAAATTTCTGGAAGCTTTCTTTTTTAGCTTCTTTTTATAATTCGGTGGTTGCCTGTCTCAGCAATAAAAAGGGAACTTCTTGGGTATATCACTTAACAGTTTTTCTGGATCACTGTTTTTATATGTAAAATATGATGGAGTTGGATTACTATTCCAGATATGACATTCTGTGAAGTAGGATGAGATTGATCCTTCCATAGACCTTCTTCCTCTTGTTTTCATTTTCTTTGTCATTTTACTCAGCACCTTGTATTTGTTAGGACCCAGACAACTAAGTACAATTCCTTTTTACAAAGGCAGACTAACCCTTTATTCTTTTGTTTCTTTGTTAGTTAAGCCAGCCAGAACTTTTACCATTATAGGGGTGCCAGGCTGCTCAGTCCTCAGAGCATGGGACTCTTGATATCAGGTTTATAAGTTTAAGCCCTACTTCAGGTGTAGATACCAGGATTGTAAGTTTAAACCCTACTTCAGGTTTACTTAAAAATAAAATCTTTGGGAAACCAGGGTGGCCGAGTTAGTTAAGCATGTGACTTTGGCTCAGGTCCTGATTCCAGGATCCTGGAATCGAGTCCCACATCAGGTTGCCTACTTAGCTGGGAGTCTGCTTTTACCTCTCCCTCTCCCTCTGCTCCTCCCTTGGCTCATACCCTCTCTGTCTCCAATAAATAAATAAAATCCTTGAAAAAAAAATCTTAAAAAAATTTTTCTTACCATTGTATAAACATACTAAATACTAACTTCTGACTGAGAAAGACTTGATAACTCCTAAAGTGATCAATTAATCAATAAAATTAAGGGCTTAAAGTGCTCCTAGCAGTGTAAAGGATTGAAGGAACATGTTTATGTTATAATCGGAAAAATAGAAATATCTGAAAGAACAGTCAGGTCCTGAATCTTGCTCTGTTGTGTCAGTAGAATCCCAGTATAGAGAATGATGTGTGCATTACGGTCGTTATTGGCAGTTGCTGGGAAACGAATCATGGATCTGTCCTAATCATGGAGCTGGGTATTTGGTTGCACTTTTCAAGATTTGCAAATTCCAGGTGGGCAGAAAGGGTGAATGACGTGGCCAGATGTGTGGGGGTATCATTATGAGCAAATGCACTGGGAAGAGAGGAGGGTTATGGATAGCTTTGGGATATGGACACTGAGTAGATTCCTTAAGAAGTGGAAGGTGTATCAAGGTGTAGGTAATGGTGGTGGAGAGAGAACTTTTTAAATCTCATGCAGGGGAATTTAGATTAGACGTAGATAGATACTTAGAAGTCCTTGTGTATTTTTAGATATGACCATGAAGAATGGACTTTCTCTCTTTTAGCTTTCACATGTTATTGATTGTTGACTTGATGCATAGAGCTGCTACAGCCATCTTATAACCCCATGAGGGTTGTGAATTCCATCCCATATCCTAGATTTCTTGAATTTAATTCTCCTAGGTACTCTGCCTAGGTCAGGTCCTGTTGGCAGTTGTGATTTGATGGTATGTTTTAATAACTCTTTGTTGTACTCTAATCTGCTCATAATATTTTAGAGTCTTAAAATTGGAAGGTCCTTGGTGGTAATCTGATCTACCTATCAACCAGTACAGGAATTATACCCTTAATTTTTGTTTTTCTGCTAGAATGCATGAACTCTTTTTTGAGACAAGTCTTGCCATTGGTAGATTTCATTCCTTAAGTTAAAATATGCCTTTGCTAGTCTTTTCTGGAGCTGTACAAAGTCTAATCTTTTTTTTTTTTTTCTTTTTCCCAGTATCCCTGCCCTTCCAGATATTTGAGGACATTTATGATGCCCTCTTCTAAATTTTCTTTTCTCAGTGTAAATGTTTTACTTTCTCTTACTTTATATTTCAAGATTCCCCACCGTTATTCTTACCCATCTTTTGTGTATTCTTATTGAATTCTTATTGTAGTCTATTGAAGACCCAGAATTGAATATAATATCCTTTTAAAAATCAGGATGTTTTTAGCAACAGGCAGCAGAAAACCCCTTTTCATATGGCTTAAACAATAAGGAGTTTACTGTTTTCAATTCAGAGGTTTATGTTTTCTTCATAATTGATTGTTCCTGAAATTGAGACATTTTGAACATTTAAGTGACTAGCATGTCAATTTAGTTGACAGCATTCCCTCCTCTTGATGATTCATAAAATAATGATGCATCTTACCATTGAAATGTCTTATATTTGGTGAAATGTAGTATTATCTTAATTATCAGGAGATCTCATGGATAGAGTGGATCCATGATTGGTGGGTTTTGTTTTTGTTTTTTTCCTCTTTGCCTTAATTATATCAGTGACACCATGTGGCAGCTAGGTTTTTGGCTTGCCCTCTTATGACTACAAGATGGTTGCTGCAGCTCTAAGCATCAGACCTCCTATCAACAACATCTAAAGGCCAGAAGAGGAAACGTCCCTTCTTTGTGTTCATTTTTAATAAGCAAAATTTCCGGAAGTGACCCTCCTTGGTCAGAATTGTCATGCGCCTATTCCTAAACCAGTTAATGACGAGAGATAGGGTTTACCATTATAAGCTCAGTGGTTCTTGGACTTGTGTGCACCAGAATGACCTGGAGAACTTGTTAAAACACAGATTTCTGGACCCCACTCCCGGAGTTTCTGATTTAGCAAGTTTAGATTGGGGGCTGAGATTTTGGATTTCTCACAAGTTCCTGGGTGATGCTGATGCTGTTGATCCAGGGAATGGAGATGGGCCCAGTCTCCCTGACAGTGTGTGGCCAACTGATATCCACACAAAATCAGGATTTTGTTATTAGGTGGGGCAGTGAGTGAGGTGGGCAACTGTCCATTTCTGCCATAGTTCAGATCATATTTCTTCTATGTGTTGTAGACACTGAAAAGAGTAATTGTTATTGTGGACTATAAGGAATATATTATTAGTAATAAACTAAGCTTTGAAAGTGATTTACTTATAGAGTAGATAAGTAGATTTGAGATAATGTTTGTTACTTTCTGACATGCTTTCTTGAGGGGGAGAAAAAAGGGTGGCTATTCAGTGAGGGTACTGGGAATGTGCACCTTTGGGAATACAAGGTGGATATTAATGATAGCTGGTGTGTCTTAGCTCATTTAAACTTCAAATTGTATCTATGAGATAGGTACTGATACTATCCATACTTTCCAATGGAAGAAGCTGAGGTCCAAAGAGGTGAAGTAATTTGCCCAGTGTAGTACAGCTGGCAGGTGGTAGAGTTGGATTTCAGAGTCGTGCAGTTTGGCCTCACAACCTGTACTTTTAAGCATGTGTTCTACTGGTAGGTGGGTCCTCTGTTGCAGGAATGGTAAGGCTGAGAGGTTCATTTTAGATGTACGGTGGGATTGGCCTTCTGGTAATTATTCCCTGCTCCCTCCCTCCCTTTCTTTCCTCCCTGGTTCATCGCTACTTATGTTTAGTGTTACTGATACATTTGAACATAAGTGTAGAACTTAAAACATGTTAGCAATATCTGCCAGCTTTTTGCCATCTTACACATTTTATAAACCTACCTTCCGTGTCTTTTTGCACATACTAGTGGCAAAGAAAATTGTGTAGATAGGATTGAGTGTAGAGACTGTGGGTTAAACATTTGTTTTTGTTGCTGTTGAATGTTATGGTGTGGAGGCTAATTATCTTATGAGTAAGAGGGATTGTGGCGGTGCATTGTTATGGCAAGTAAACTAACACAGAGGTTTTTAGAAGTTGTTCCAGGATTATTGGGAAAGATAAAGAAACTCCAGGCCAAGGTTCTAGGCATGACTTCCAAAAGTAGACTATAGAACTGGGCTCCTGAATTTCTTGCCATGCCCTGCTTAGCACTTAATCTGTAGCCACACTGGCCATGGTCTCTCACTTGTAGTTCTTTGTGTAGGTTCTTGATTTTGTCTGGTGTACTCCTCAATCCTCTTTTCTTGGCTAATGCTTCTTACTCTTCAGTTCTCATTCTGAATTTTTCTTGAAAAATTTTACTGATCCTTCCATCTTAATCTCCCACAGACAGTCCTGGGAGTCTATAGACCTCTCTGCTCCCCTTGCATTCTATGTCCTACTGCCCTAGTCCATAGTCATTTATTATTGCTTACTGGTCTTTCTTTCCCCATTCCACATTGCGTGTGTACAGGTTTTCATTGTGCCTAACACAATAGGATGCTTGGATGTAGAGTTGAGCAGTTTAGATTTAAAAGTCACTAATGACACATTTGAAACTTCATTATTGAGAAATAGATGCCAGTCACTAACTTCTAAGTTGTAATTTATAATTTTCATAATTATAATTGACTTGACAGATTTTTGCTTTGGTTTGACTATAGCATCCTTTATAAAGCATGTCTAATGTAACTTACTGAGATTGGACAACTGATCTGTTTGCCACTATTTCTTTGAAAGTTTGGAAACTGGAAATCTGAGAAGTCTGTGAGTTGACTACATGAAAATAGACTCAGAAAAGAAACCCTTTATTTTTTTGAATAATTGTAGGTTCCAGAAAAATGATAATGACAGCACATAGAGTTCCTGTATACTCCCCATTTGGTTCCCGCCATTGGGAAAGGTACCATGATACCTTTGTCCAAATGAAGAAACCAACATGGGTATACTACCATTAACTAAACTCCAGAGTTTTTGAATTTCACCAGTTTCTCCATTCTTGTCTTCTTTCTGTTCCAGGATCCACTCCAGGACACCAGATTGCATTATGTTGTCCTGTCTTCTTAGTTTCCTCTGGACTGTAAGAGTTTCCCTCTTTCCATATTTTTTGGTTCCCTGACATTTAGGAAGTCTGGTCAGGCATTTTGTAGAATGTCCCTCAATTTGGGTTGGTCTGAAGTTTTTTTTCTTTCTTTTTCTTTTTCCCCCCTTTTTTCCCCCATGATTACACAGAAGTTATATACATTTTTGGAAAGAATATTATAGGGGTGAAGTGATTTCTTGATACATCAAATCAGGGAATGCCTGATAACTGCATGACATCTAGATGAGGTCAGCCTTCAACTAAGTAGTTAATCCTTTGCTTAAGGTGGTGTTTTCAGGTTTCTCCACTGTAAGTTACTATTTTTCTCATTTCCCACTCAATTCGTTTGAAGCAAGTCACTAAGTAGCCCACCCTCAAGGACTTGTAGGGGTGGGCAGGACATTAAACTCCACCTCCTGGAGAGGGCAGTATGTGCATATGCTATTTAGAATTCTGTAAAGGAGATTCTCTCCCACCAAATAGATTTATCCCCGTCTATTCCCCTTTATGGATATATTGATGACAGTTTAGAGACCCACTTAATGGGTCTCTACTATGTGACAGATGCTGTGCTAACTTCGGGGGCAGCAATTTTTAACTTTTTTTGGGGTCATGTGCCTCTTTGAGAAACTGATAGCTTCTGTAGCCTGTCCAAAAACACAAGATGTACAAAATTTTGCTTCTAATTTAAGGAGTTTCCCAAGTCTTTGAAACTCTTTAGAACTTCAATTAAGACACACTCTGTCTTCCAGTAATTTAGAACAGCTGAAGAGACAAGCAAGTTAAAAAAAATTGACTAGGATGCGTTTATGTTATCGGGGAAATTTGAGTAAAGTACTGTGGGAATACAATTAAGGGAGCAGTTTTGCTTTGAGCTTGAGGAAAGCTACAGAGAAGAGATGCCATTTGAATTTGGCATTGAAGAACAAGGAAGAGTTAAATCATCAAAAGGTTGGAAAAACATCCTAAGCAGAGGGAACACAGCCAGTGAAGACCTGTACAAAAAATGTATGCTTGAGAAACTGCATCTTAAACCATGGTATAGATGAGGTGGGAGGTGGGTTGGATATACAATTTGTGGAAAGACAGGAGAAAGTATGAAGTGGGAAGAGACACGGATAAGTTTCTCAGTTTCTAAATTTTGAAGTGTTTAAATGACTAGATAATGATTTTGTTCACAGGTTATTTTCATCTTTAGTTTTATGGCTCAGTAATTAATGTACCTCACTTGCATCATGCATGTATAAGTTTAAGAAGTGACTAGGTGGTGGAGAAATGCAGTCCTCTTTCTCAAGAAGTTTGGATATGAAGGGGCATGGTGAGGCAGACAAGTAGAAGAGATTGTAGGGTCAGTAGGAGTTCTAAGTTGGGAGAGACTTGATTATGTTTAAATGAAAGGAAGGAATCAGTAGAGAAGGAAAGTGGGTAATTGAAATAAAGTCCAGAAAAGGAGGAAGGGTTGATCTAACAGAATAGATAGTTTGCATTAGTAAATAATCAAATTTGTATTAAATTGGTTTTGTATATTGTATTTAGAACAATTAGACTTACATATAAGACTTAACATTTGGCTTATAGGTAAGTTCAGGCTGTGGCCTGATCTTCCACCTTGCTATTACTATATTCAATGCGCTTATTTAATTTCTTGTATTAATATACTTAAGGTCTTTGCTAAGTTCTGGTGTTGGGAAAAGTATCAGAGTCCATACCCTTTGTGAACTTGGTAGAGGTAATTAGGATATAGGACAGATTTAGACAAGGATCAAAAATAAATATGTGACATTCTACCATTCTTTCTCATGCTTTGGGCTTTCAGCCTTTGGCCAGAGCAGTCACTTGGCTTGTTTGTTTTTCAGGGTGCGGGAGAAAATGAGGTTAGGATCTGTGGTAGTTTTATCTTGTTCTAAATAGTTTCTCAATTAGAAGTGAATTCAGCTGTTTCTGCACTTAGAGAATCTTTGCCTGATATTTTTCTTTTCCTCCTAGATAATTTTAACTCTGAGCTATGAAGAGGACTAATTTTTATAGTGACCTCTTTTCTTCCCTTTCTTTTAACTTAGGCCATAATGTTAATCAGAAGTTTCTAATCTGATAGGTGCTATTTGTAAAGGAAATGAACCTCTCATGAAGAAAATTATTCCTAAATAAAGCATTAAAATTTAGCACGTGTTTGAACATAGATTTGACCTTATGCTTAACAAAAGGAGGTTTTTGGTTGTGGCTATAATGCCCTTTGGGCATGGTATTAATTGACTTCAGAAATTAATTTAAAATGAAACTTCATTAGACAGCCAGTAATCTTGCATTTATATTCTTTCTGCTCTAAATCCTTATTTTTATAAATCCATATGTTCTTTATTCTAAATACTCAAAAAGTACTAGTTTTATTGTTGATAACTGTCTAGTATTGTAATGGTAAACAAACAACTTTCACTTTAAGAACCATTTTTCTTTTGTGATGGATTTTTAAAAAGAAATGTTAACAAAATTAACATAATTTATACTAACAGTTGGCTTTGAAACATTTTGAAGTCAGTATATTTGATGCTTCTGGACTCATTCATTCAGCAAGTATGTGCAAAAGCATGGTTGGATATAGCAGTGAGTAAGAAAAACTCATACCCTGTTCTTAAGCTTCCAGTCTAGTGGAGACAAATGGAGAGGGAGTGGTTAGGGCTGTAAAAGGTAGAGTGAGTGTCTGATGTGAACCTATGAAGAGGAGCTTCCCTCATTTGTAGGAAGGCATCAGCAAAGATGTTTTTGGTAATGTGACTACAGCAACCTGAGGGATGAGTAGAATCTGAGAGCATGGGGTAGAGGGAACAGTTATGAGGGAGGGAGGGAGTGTTCTTGGGCGGGGGGGGGGGGGGGGTCTTGTGCAAGATGACCTAGGAGGCTGAGGTGTTCACATGCAGGGAGAGCAGAACATGGTGAGGGTGTTGTCAGGATTTTGACTTTATCCTAAATGCTCCAGAAAGCCATTGATGGGAGATCAGATTTGCATTTTGAGTAAGACCACTCTGTAGTAGAGTGAGGTGGCTTGAGGGTGGAAAGGAAAATGAATGGAAGGTTTCAGCAAACATAGGGAAGCCAGTTAGCCTTCAGTAGTTGTCTCTGCAGCAGCTGACCAACGGAGCTTTCTGAAAGACCACTGAAGTAGTTAGGTGAAAACTGCATATGTATATTAAACAAATAGCATATGCCTCTTTTAAGAAGCATAATGCTTTATAGTGCATGCAGTTCTCAAATTTCATTTAAGGATCCATATCCTCAAGATAATGCACAAGTATTGTGAAATCTTTAATAATCTTTTTCCTGGAGGAGTCCTGTGTTTATTTGATAAAATAAAACTGTAATATTCAAATGATAAAGTCTTTGGTTGTACTCACATAAAAACAGATTTTTCTTTTCAGTTTGAAACATATTTGATTACTGCTCTGGAACACTTGACCCTTAATTAACTAGTAAGGCAGGGAATTCAGTCTGCCCAAATGTTAAATAATGCTGTTTAACATTTGAAAGCCTGAAGCAAGACAAGGGAGTGGGGACATAGCCAGGCCGAGAGGACTCTTTTTGAGTAATAAAGTCAACTTGTAAAATGTGTACCATTCTGGAGAGTATATCATAGCAAGACTGGACAACAGGTGCCAGGTTGGGGGCCTCAGGGTGAAACCATGGGCCTAGCCAGATTTTTACTGTGTCCATCTCTAATGCAGCTCAAATAAATATGAGGAGGCTGTGCTGGTAGAAAATCTCTTGTATTTTCTATTCGTCTTTATTTTCCAGGAGAAGTAGAAACTTTACATAGCAGATTTATGAGAATATGATGAGAAAATTTTAGAATTCATTTTGAGCCTGTAGAGTGAGTGGAGTAGTGAGAGGATTTGAAGAGGACAGAAGCAGTCAGTGGAGAAAAGAGAGGAGGGAGAACAGGATACTTTTATTTTCTCTTGAAGAATGGGAGGGTAGACCATAGACCACATTTATAGGCAGGCAAGGAACCAAAAGAAAAAAAAAAAGATAAGATTATAAAGTATTTTAGAACCTCTATTAATTTGTAAGAAAACTACAAAAACACACTGATACCTTCCTGGAGTTAACCAAACTCTGAGGTTTGTGGGTGCAGGCCCCAAGACTGTCTTCACTCCTGACACCAGCTCCAGGTTCAGGGTGTTCCCAAAATCACTTTGAGGTTCTATAGTTTGTTAGGACTCACAGAAATTACTGAGAGCTGTTATTCGTACAGTTGGAGTTTATTACTGGGAAAGGATACAGATCAGAATTAGCCAAAGGAAGAGACTCCGAGGGCAGGGTTTTAGAGAATTTTATATGTGTAGCTTCTGTTCTCTTCTCCCATGGAATCAGGACAGTGACCCTCTTGGTATCAGTGTGTGCATGATATTTCACCTGATGCACAGAGTATTGCTAACCAGAGAACGCAATTCAAGCTTTGGTTTTCAGAGTTTTTAATTTTTAATGGGGCTTTATTATATAAGCGAGATTAGTTGCTTGATTGTCTGTGGAGTTGAACTTAGTCTACAGGTCTATTGATTCTGTGTGACCTGAAGCCTTCACACTAATTGGTCTTTCTGGCATGGCTAATCCAAAGACTCTTGGGTATGGCCAGTCCTGCCTGAAGGTCTGATGTGACCAGCCCCTTCTATCACTTCTATCAGTTCTGAACCAGATTACCTCCAAGAAGCCCAGGCAATGGTCAGATCTCTTTTTGGGCAAGGCCAACTTTACTGCGCACTTATATTTTAAAAGGATTGTCTTGAGTTTTATGTTGAGATTGGTTTTAAGTAAGGACAAGGGTGGAGTCCGAGAGACTGTTAGAAGAACTGTTTGCAGTAGTCCAGAGAGAATGTGCTTGGCTCCAGATGATAGTGGTAGGGGTAAAAGAAGTGGTTGCAGTCTGGGAATATTTTGAAGGAAAGGGGCAATAGGATTTGTTGTATTGGATATACATTTGTGTGAGAGAATGAGGAGTCCAGTGTACCTCCTGAGGCTTTTGGACAATTTGAACAATTTGAACAATTCTTAGGGATTGAGATGCCATTCCTGAGAAAGACAGATGTCCGTCATAAGAATTAAGTGGCTCCCACCACCACCATCATTTAAGAAGACAGCATAAAAACTAGTCCTGTACTGATGATACATTGTGGCTTATTTAAAAGCAAATCATTCCTTGTGTTTCAGATACCTGAAAAAAGAAGAGTCCGTTGTAGTTTATAACACCCTTGTAAGAACTTTGAATGAACAAAGACCAACTTAAATAATAATAATACTCTAATTGTTTCTTCTCTAATAATATTATCAAAATGATCTAACCTATATTTTGATATTTCAAATTATTTCTGAGTAGTAACAGTAGTAGAATTTCTGGACCTAAAATTATTCAACTTACTGAAACTGTTCACACTTTCAGAAGTTCTTGCTCTTGTTATACATGCTATATGCATGAGTCATGTCATATTTCATAGTTTCTTCATGTTATCTGGTGACCTAGTAAATTGGTTTATTTGGGTCAATTGAGAGCATTTATCTAAAGGAATAAATTAATATTGAACTCAGTTGCTTATTATCCTCACGTATCTTTCCTCAGCTTTAGTGATGGTTTTATTTACAGGTTCAGTTTCTTCATTGAGTTTAACTGTGAATGTTGGCAGTGAGTTATGATTCAGTGGATTACAGAGTATAGTCTAACTGCACTCTAATTTTAATTTGAAAATTGGTACTTAAAAAATTCTTCCAAATAGAAAAGTTTTATTAGCATTATTCTCTGTTGATGCTATGATCAGAATGATACCAAACCATTTGGCTATTCATCTGTATCAGTACATAACTTGTCATCTGACAAATCTGTCAGCTACTTTTTGCTAGTATCAAGCCCCAGTGACCCAGTAATATCTTGCTGTATTATGGAAATTAGGTAGTTTGCTTAAGACTGCTTAGGAAATTTCTCATCTTTGGGAATTGTAACTTGATGAACTCGGTTCTAATTACATTTAAATTTGTTTATACCAGTTAAAAGGATTAACTAGAAAAGAAATAGAATTGACCCTTGGGCAATGGTGGGGATTATATGTACCAACTCCGTGAGGCTGAAAATCTGTGTGTAACTTTTGACGCCTCAAAACTAAAACACTAAGCCTATTTTTGATGGGAAGCCTTACCGATAACATAGTTAATTAACACATATATTTTGTATGTTATATGTATTGTATACTGTATTCTTACAATAATGTAAACTAAAGGAAAAGAGAATGTTATTAAGAAAATCATGAGGGAGAGAAAATACATTTACAGTACTGTAGTGTATTTAAAAAAAAAAAAGTCCTGCATACAGATGAATGTATGTATTTCAAACCTGTGTTCTTTGAGGGTCAATCGTATTCTGTTTAAAAGCAAGTTGAGGATCAAATTGTCGTTTCTTGGCTTTTAACTCTGGCTTAGTTCTCTGGGCCACTAACTTAATTCTCTTCATTTGTTTTGGAAAGCAAACAGATTAGTGAAATAAAACAGATTGGTATTATTGATGTTAGAATAGAGAATGAGAGCCTTTGGTCATATGTATACTTCATTAGGAAAAGAAGTTCAATTAAAGTTCTTCAGGTGCAAGAAATCTCATTCTGGTGGTGGCCATTCTTAAATGGTGGAGTGTGTTGACTGTTCCTCCCTCCTCTCTTCTTTCCATCTCTCCCATCCTCCCACCATTTGTCCTTCTGTCCTGCCCACAATTTATTATATATCTAGATTCAAAGCTGTAAAAATTAATATAATAGTAGCCTCGCTTTAAAAAATGTCAAATCTTGAATGATGTAGATAGGTAAGGCTAGCAATATGCCTAGGTATGTTATCGCATCAGAACTAAGGACCTTTTCCAGAATGTTCCAGAGAGGACCACTATAGACAGAGCAAGGAAGCATGCTGTTACTTAATGTCTTCAGGAAGATTCCCCCACAGCTAGAATCATACTGCTCATACCATTGATTTATTCCAATGTTTTAACTGCTCTTTGCTGGGAAATTTTTCTTTAAGATACCATTTCTTAAGATATCTTTAAGATTTCTTAAGATATCATTTGAATTCTTAGGACTTCTAGCAAAAGTCTTTCTGTATGCTCTTAATGTAAACTGGGAATCAAAAAAGGCCTCTTGGGACGCCTGGGTGGCTCAGTTGGTTAAGCAGCTGCCTTCGGCTCAGGTCATGATTCCAACGTCCTGGGATCGAGTCCCACATCGGGCTCCTTGCTCCGCAGGGAGCCTGCTTCTCCCTCTGACTCTGCCTTCCACTCTGTCTGCCTATGCTCACTCTCGCTCGCTGTCTCTCTGACAAATAAATAAATAAAATCTTTAAAAAAAAAAAAATTAAAAAAAAAAAAAAAGGCCTCTTACTGTATTTTGTTAGTAAATTTGGTTACCATTGTCTCTTCTACTCTTCTTGTCTCTAATTGGCGTTCAACCTTCATTTTAATATCTGGTTGAACGGGACTTGTTCTTTTCTTCCCAACCAGTTATGAGAATGATACCATTGCTTCTATAGAGCCAAAATGATAACATTAGTCCAGGCTTATTAATAATTACTTCCCTTGCTGATGGGAGCTGTTAGGCACTTCTAAAAATGGATTTATAATGGTATTTTTAAATTAGGAGAAAGTGTGAGGCAAAAGGGAATGTGAATTGATGAGTGGAAAAAGATTGAGAAAAACAGAAATAAAATACTTCTGAGAGATTATCAAATGAGTCTTGGGTCTCCCTTTTCTGAAACTAGGACTCAAGTTTGTCTGATCTGAATTCCTATTGCCTTCCAGACTGCTCTGTTGTTTCTGCTATTAATGCTGTAGTTTTAACGCGGGATTTTAGGAAATGGCACATTGTGTTTACATGAATGGAATTATATGACATTGTTCCATTACTCTTGAACAAAGTTGGTCTTGCCATGCTGAAAAGATTAAATAGAAAATTATATTAAATTACGTTTATGTCTTTGCTCATACGTGGTTCCTGCTATAGTTCTAGAAAATACTTTTCTGAGATGAATGTAAATATTTTGAGTTGTAGTTTTTTATATACACACATTCGTCAAATGTATCAGTGTGTACATTTTTTTAAATTAGCTTAAGTCCATTTAGATGTGTAAGTTCGTAGACATGGCTTAAATAAAATGAGGAAAGAAAAATCAAGACAGTTTTAACATTGCTTACTTTTATTTTTGTTTGTTTATTTTAAGTAGGCTCCATGCCCATCTTGTGCTTTGAAATCACAGACCCTGAGATTAAGAGTCTCATGCTCTGCTGAGACAAGCCAGACAGACACCTTCTGTTGCTTACTTTTAATAGTAGAAACTTTCAGTTTCTTGGGTACTTTTGGGACAAAAATGCTGTTTTCTGAATATCCAATGAATATTTACACCATATGGGAACAAACAGGAACTGGAAGAAAATCCAAGAGATTAAGGAATGTGCTTTTTCAGGGCTACTCACAAAGAATCTTAAGAAGCAAATTAGTTTGGGTTTCTTTTTTCCTTGGGAGAAATTCTACCATAATTTTAAATTAAAGAGAATATAAAACTCCAGTGAATATAGTGAAACAATATACATCTTTCTTATGACTGCAGGAGGTAGACGGAAGAAAAGGGAAGGGAAAAAAATATAAAGGAGTTCAAGGTTGGAAGGAATTTTAAGTGTCCTTCTGTTCAGCTCCCCTTTTTTTCAGATAGATAATATTGCCAATTTAAGAAATGAGGTGGGAATCAAGAGAGAGTAGCCCAAACTGGAGGGTGAGGGTGGCAAAGGAAATCCTATCTATTCAAATCACTTTTACCTTGTGTTTTCTACAAATGGTTTTGCACAAAAGATAATACAGCAGTAGGTTTTTAAAAAGATTTAAAGCATAGATATTCTTGAAATATTATTATCTCTTTTTTATTTTTTCAGATTATAAAAGCCTGATACATGCTTATTTCAAGCATAGAAACCATTTGGAATGTGAATGTAGAGAGCAAAGATTCCCTGTAATTTTACTCTCGCAGAAATAACCACTATTAAAAGTTTGTTGAATAATCATTATTTTTATTCACTTTTATGAAAATGGGAGTATATTATATATACTATTTTACAAATTGGTATTTTTAGTTAACATTTTGCATGGCTTTCTATCTCTGTATGTATACTTCTGCTAATGTTAAATGTATACATAGAATTCTGTGTTGTACATTCCTTTGTGCCATAATTTGTTTAAAACAGTTTCTTATTGAAAATATTTAATTGATTTCCAATTTTTTATGAATACAAAGAGTATATGTAGAAATGCAAAAAGTTCTTCAGGCAACTTTGTGATATATGGTTATTATTTATCTTTTGTACTTGTATTAGTAGGATAAATATTTCTGGATCTCAGAGTACACATATAAAAAATACTCAAAATGGGTACTAATTTGCATCTTTAAGAACGTATTGTCAGTGTTTTAATCTGATAGCCAAAACATGTTTATTAGTTTGTCATCCTTAGTTTGTGTCTTTTTTGTTTTAGTTTTAGTTTTTGTTTTAGCTCAGTGAATTTTGACGAAGTGAATACTTCCATGTGACCAGCACCAAGATAAAGAAACCAGGTCCACAGTGACTCTTTAAACTGTAAAACTATTCTTCCTACGTGCCTGCCACCCCCAACCTAAGGGCGAACACTAATCTTGACTTCTAATACCATAAAAGACTTTTACCTGTGTGAATTTTATATGAGTGGTATCATTTAGAATCATACAGATTCTCTGGTGTCTTCTTTAATACAACATTGTTTTTGAGATTCAACCATGTCGTGTGTACTAGTTGTTCACTGTTCTTTCTCATTGCTGTATGGTGTTCCGTTGTCTGAGTATACAGTTTACCTGTCTGTACTAATGTTGATGGGCATTTGGGTTGTCCTAGTTTTTGAACATTAGAAATAATCCTGCTATAAAACATATTTGCATTTGTTTTTTTGATTAGCAGGTGTATACACTGTATGCACTCTGTTGGGAGTGCAATTGCTATGTTTTACTTTTGTTTGTTTAATATATCTTTGGTCCATTTAATATTTTTATTTTTGTTTTAGCTCTCTCATGTTATTCTCTATTACTTTTACTTGGTGTTTCTTTCTTCTTATTCTCTTTGCATATTGTTTTATGATCAGTTTTAGTAGGTACTGACAAATTTTTGCATAAAGTAGTTACTACTATTTGCAATCTTCACTTGCTGTTTGCTTCACATCCTTGCTAATATCTGTTATTGTTTATTTTCCCAGTCTGCAAAACTGCATACCATGTTAATATAACCTGTATGTTTGTTTTGATATCTGCTACTTTTTATTTCAGAATTTCCTGATTGGTCTTGCTTCTTTATTCATTTGCGTAAACTTTAGGATTATTTTGAAGTTTAAAAAATAAATATTTTGTAGTTTTTTATTTAAACTTTTTATAATTTATAATTTTAAAATATATAATTTTGTTGATTTATAAATTATATTGATGTGAATTGGCAACCTGTAGTATTGAGTCTTCCAATTCAGAATCAGATACAATTTTCCAGTTAATTTGAGATTTCTTTTACATCCCCTTGTTGAGTTATAATTTCTTTTAAGGATCAACCACATTTCTTACTTCATCATTTTATGCTTGTAAAAAAGTGTGAATATATTTTCTTCTTTTTAATTTTCTAATTGATGTAAAAATCCCGATAAAAGTATTTTCTTCAATGTTTTACTGTGTTCTTTCTATTGAATATTATTTTGAGTATTCCTCAGTTTCCATACATGAGATTTACATGTCTTTCTGTGTGTGCGTGTTTATGCATTTCGTCATTCCTGTTCTCCTTTCTAAAAGGAGAACAAATTTTCTTTTATCTGGTTGCAGGAACAATTTGAATAGCTTCAGAACAGTTTACTCTGGCCATATAAAAGATCACAAATGAAATAACTGGGCTTGATTTTGGAATGTAGCTTTAAGTTTACTATTCCGAGTCAGTTTTGCTGGCTAATTATTCATCATTGGACTTTATTCTCAGATTTATGGGCATTGAGTTCTTTTTACTTTCCTGTTTTTTTTTTTTTTAATTTAAGTTTTGTTTTTTTTTTAAAGATTTTATTTATTTATTTGACAGAGATCACAAGTAGGCAGAGAGGCAGGAAGAGAGAGAGGGGGAAGCAGGCTCCTTGCTGAGCAGAGAGCCAGACGCGGGGCTCGATCCCAGGACCCTTAACCCACTGAGCCACCCATGTGCCCCTAAATTTAAGTTTTGATATTTAAAGTTTCTCTCTAAATTTTGAGTAGGCTGATTAGTGATTGATAAAGATTTTATTTATTTATTTGAGAGAGAGACAGAGATAGTGAGCAGGAAGGAGAGGGAAAAGTGGGCTCCCCACTGAGCCAGGGAACACAGCTCCAGACCTGATCCCAGGGCCCTGGGATCATGACCTGAGCCAAAGGCAGATGCCTAATCAACTGAACCACCCAGGTACCCATGATAGGTTATATTGAATTTTAGTCAGAAATAATAGTGTCTGTTCTTTTCTTATGTGGATTTCAGTTAATACTGTTACTAATTCCTCTTCTCTGATTTCCTGGATTCATGTTATTTCTCCAACTTCTTCACTTTTATATGCTTATTAATTTATTTTCATTCTTAACATAGATACTTCAGCTATGAGCTTTCTCATGTTAACAGATTCAGTAGTGGCCCACAAATTTTGACATTGTATTCATTTTAATTGTAATTTTCTAGATAATCTATATTTATATCTTTGATTTTCCCTTTGGCCTAATATTAATTTATGAGATTATTTTAAATTCTAATAGATTAGTGAATTTTGGGTTCTTGTAACTATTTTGTTGTCATAAATTTCTAGTTTTATTGCACTGTGATTAGAATGTTAAGATGTTCTCTCCAAGACTAATATGTGTTCACTTTTTATGTAGCGTTGTGAGTCCTTGAATGAGCGTAATTCTTTTCATGATGTAGAGTTAGATGTGTGAGTATGCACTTGTGTGTTCCAACTTAATATTCTCTGTATTCTTAGTTTTTTACCTATTCTGTCAAGGTCTGAAAGAAGTTTCTTAGAAACTTCATCAGTCAAAGGACTGATGATTTTATGTCAGTTTCTCCTTTGTAGTTTAAAATGTGTGCTTTTTAAATTTTTTAAAAGTTTTGTTGAAATACATTTGACTTACAGAGAACTACAAACATTTGAAGTATATGGTTTGGTAATATTTTGAAATCTGTATCCCTACCCAAGAGATCCACTATCAGGAAAACTAAAATATTCTGAAAAAGCCTGTGTCCATCCACTCATGAAAGGATAAAGAAGATGTGGTATGTGTATGTATATATATATATATATATATATATATATATATATATATATATACAGTAGAATATTACTCAGCCATCAAAAGGAATGAAAGCTTGCCATTTGCAGCAACATGGGTGGAGCTGGAGTATATTATGCTAAGCAAAAATAGGTCAGTCAGAAAAAGACAAATACCATAAGATTTCACTCATGTGGAATTTCGGAAACCAAACAGATGAATAGTGTGGGAAGGGGGGAAAAAAGAGGAGAGAGAGGAAGGCAAACCATAAGAGACTTTATAATAGAGAGCAAACTGAGGGGTGATGGAGGGAGGTGGGTGGGTGTTGACTTAAATGGGTGAGTGGGATTAAGGAGGGCACTTATTAGAATGAGCATTAGGTGTTATATGTAAGTGATGAGTCACGAAATTGTACTCTTAAAACCAATATTACACTGTATGCTTACTAACTAGAATTTAAATAAAAATTTAAAAGAAAAAAAATTTTTTAAACCCCAAATATTCATCACCCCTCAAAGTTTTCTTGTGCATCTTTATAACCCCTCATTGTTTTCCCTCCCTGTCCTCAGGGAGTCCCTGATCTATTGTCTTTCACTGTGGTTTACTTTTTCTAGAATTTTATTTTAATGAAATTATGCTTTTATTTTAATGAAATTATGTTTGGTCTGTTTTACTCAGCATAATTATTTTTAGATCCACCTATGTTTTTATGTGTATTAGTAGTTCATTCCTTTTTATTGCCCAGAAGAATTCCATCCTGTATTCCATGGTGTGGAAACACTAGTTTGTCTACTCATCTGTTAATGGATACTTGAGTTGTTTCCAGTTTGGGGTTATTACACTTCAATATGCTGTAAACATTTGTGTATAAATCTTTGTGTGGACATATGTTTATTTTTTTACCTTTCTTTTTGGTAAATATCCAAGATGGAATGGTTAAATCATATGGTAGATATATGTTTACCATTTTAAGATATGGTTACTGTTTTCCATAGTGGTTATATCATTTGGCATTTCCATCAGCAGTATGAAAATTATAGTTGCTTCATTTCTTTGCTGTTTCAGTTTCCTAGGGCTGCCATAACACGATCCACTGACTGGGTGGCTTAACGAACAGGAATTTATTTTCTCATAGTTCTCGAGTATAAGGTCTAGGTGTGGACAGGGTCAGTTTCGCCTGAGTCTTTTCTCCTTGGCTTTAGGATATGGCTGGCTGCTTTCTCGTTGCCTCTTCACATTCTCTTTTCTTATGTCCAAATTTCCTCCTTTTTATAAGGACACCAGTCAGATTGGATTAGGGTTTACCCTAACCTCATTTTAGCTTAATCAGCTCTTTAAAGGCCCTATTTCCAAATATGGCTACCTTCTGAGGTATTGGGGGATTAGGGTTTCAATATGTGAAATTTGGGGGGTAAGTTAAGCCCATAACACTTGCCAACACTTGGTTATGATAAAGTATGTAATTTTAGCCTTTCTAATAGCTGTATAATATAGTATCTCATTGAAGTTTCAGTTTGCATTTTGCTAATGACTAATAGTGTTGGGAGTATTTTCATGGGCTTAGTGCCATCCATATATCTTCTTTGGCAAAGTGTATGTTCATATTTCATGCCCAGTTTAAAGTTGGGTTGTTTGGTTTCTTACTGAGAAATCTTTATTTTGGATATAAGATCTTTATTGGGTACATGCTTTGAAAATATTTTCTCCTAGTCTTTGGCTTATCTTTTCATTCCTCTAACAGCATCTTCTAGTGAGGGAGTTTTAAATTTATTTGATTATTTTATTTTTTTAAATGTTCTTTTAAAAATATTTTTAAAAGATTTTGATGAAATGGCATTTTATTAACTTTTTCTTTAATGAATTGTGTGCTTTTGATGTCCTTTCTGGAGATGTTTGCGAAACCCAAGAACACAAAGATTCTCTCCTTCGTTTTCTTCCAGAAGTTTTACAGTTTTTGCTTTTACATTTAGGTCTATGATACACTTTAAGTTACTTTTGTATATGATATAAAGTATTGATCAGTTTTTTTTCCCCACATCTGAATAGTTTAGTACCATTTGTTGAAAAAATTATTCTCCTTACTAACTTTCCTTTCTTTGCACCTTTGAAAATCAGTTAACCATAAAAGTATGAGTCTATTTCTGAGCGCTCTTCTGTTCCATGGATATTTTGTGTGTGTGTGTATCTTAATGCAAATACCATGGTCTTGATTACTATAATTTTTTTTAAATTTTACCTACAGTATAATCATGATTATTATAACTTCTAAAATTAATCCTGAAATCATTCATGTTCTCAAACATTGTAAGCCCTTAAAGGAAAAGTTCTTACTTTTCAAAGTTGTATTGGCTCTTGGTTCTTTACGTATTCAGATGCATTTTAGAGTCAGTTTGTAAGTTTCTGCGAAACAGTGTGTGAGGTTTTTGATTGAGATTATATTGAATTTCTAGACGAGTTTAGGAAGAATTAAAATCTTAACAATATTGAACCTTCTGATCCATGAACATGGCACATCTCCCCTATTTATTTAGGGGTCTTTAATTTCTCTCAGCATTATTTTGTAGTTTTCAGTGTAAAGTTCTTGTGTTGTCTTTTGTCAAATTTATCCTGAAGTGGTTCATATTTTCTGACACTATTGTTAATGGTATTGTGTTATTAATTTCGATTTCTGATTGTTCATTGTTGGTGTATAGAAATATAATTGATTATTTTATATTAACTTAGTTTTAGTAGCTTTTTTGGTAGATTCGATGGGAGTTTCTTTGTAGATGATCATGTCCTCTACAAATTTTGTACCAGTGTACCTTAAAGTGGAGCTTTTCATACTTTTTTCTGGGTCGTGGCCTTTTCAGCAAAGAAACTCTTTAGTTTTGGAAAACTTTTTTGGTACTATTTTTTTTTCTTTTTTCTTTCTCACCATCCTTCTAGTGTGAAACCTAGTGGTCAGTTTTCTAGTGTATGAAGAAAAAAGGGCTCTAGAGATAAGGTCTTTTATTTCTCTTGTAGAGTCAAAATAGAACATAGTTTTTTTGTTTGTTTTTATTTTTGTTTCTGTTTCTTTTTTTTCGTTTTGCGTATACCGTCCCCATTCTTCCAGTTGTTTCTAATAGTTGTATTGTGTCAACATTTTGTAAAGCCATCTTATATTATAGTCCCTCTCTCTTAACTAATCTTATTAGTTCTTCAAGTAACTGTATAGGTAACATAAACCAGTTTTGTAATCATTTTAGTTTTCTGAACTTATTCTCTAGTAGATTCTCAGAAGTGCAGAAAACTTTTCTAGGGTTATTGAATCGTGTCACCTTGATACTTTGTTACTTTTTCTTGATACAAAATTCTTGGCTTGCATTTTCTTTTTTTAAGTATCGTAAATACTTTTCTTTGTTTTCTTCTGGCATAAAATATTGCTGGCAATGTCCAGTGATATTTAAGTCTGTAAAAAACATGCTAAATAATAACTCTTTTGCCTAGAAGTCCAAAGGACTTTCTTTTTTTTTTTTAAATCTAATGGTATTTTTTAGAATTTGTCTGGTGTTGATTATCAGGGTTGGCAGTCTCAGATATATGGTATGTTCTTTCAGTATTCAGCTTCACATTTTTTATTTCAAGAAAATGTTCTTGCATTTATTTTCATTATTCAGTTCAGTTGCATTTTGTTTTTAGTCAGACTTCTCTATTTTCTGTGTTAGATATCCTTGTCCATCTTTAATATTTGTTACTTTCTATTGTATCCTTTTTTATTAATCTCTTCATTTCCTTTTATTTAAAAACTTTATCTGTTTCTCTTAAAGCATAGTTGTGTTTATTTGCTCTCATCTTCCAAAATAATCTTCATTCTCTTTTTAAAATTCTTTATTTATTTTTAAATAATCTCTATACCCAACATGGGGGCTTGAACTCATGACTCCAAAATTAAGAGTCTCATGCTCTTCCAACTGAGCCAAGTAGGGTGTCACAATAATGTTCTTTTCTAAACTGATGTTTTCGTTTGTTATTTTTATCAATTCTTTTCTGAATTAAAAAAAAATTCTGGGGACACCTGAGTGGCTCAGTGGGTTAAGCCGCTGCATTCGACTCAGGTCATGATCTCAGGGTCCTGGGATCAAGTCCCACATCAGGCTCTCTGCTCAGCAGGGAGCCTGCTTCCCTTCCTCTCTCTCTGCCTGCCTCTCTGCCTACTTGTGATTTCTCTCTGTCAAATAAATAAATAAATAAATCTTTTTTCTTTTTTTTTTTTTTTAATTCTGACTTACTTTCTTTCATGCCTTGTCTCATCTTAATATCTTTTCTCTGGCTTTAATTAATTAATTAATTGTGCTTTCACTGTGGAGTATTTGCTGTTTAACGTCTTTTCCTTATGATAACATTGTGAGGGAGCTGATTTCAGTATTTTCTGTTGCTTATTTTTCTGTGAAGTTAATTTTCTCCAACTCTTTAGAGTGAGGATTAGTTTAGATTATTTTTCACAGCACTTCTTTTGTGGTTCTGTGTGTGTGTGTGTGTGTGTGCGTGCGCGCGCGCGCACGTGCACATAATTGGCATTTCAACTTAGCCATAGTTTTAATTTGTAATGGGTTTATCAGGAGATAAATTGTACCAATTTGCATTCACACTCACAGTGAAAAGGACCATGGAATGCTCTTTTCAAAAAAATATAAAAATATTCCAGGTGCAGAGTGCCTGGGTCACTCAGTTGGTTAAGCATCTGCCTTCAGCTCAGGTCATGATCCCAGGACCCTGGGATTGAGTCCGAGGGCAGCCTCCCTACTCAACAGGGAGTCTGCTTGTCCCTCTGCCTTTATCTTCCTCCCCCATCTTTGATCTCACTCTCTCTCTCAATAAATAAATAAAATCCTAAAAAAAAAAAAAAATTCCAGGTGCAGGTTTTTTATGTTTTAGTTCCACAACAATCTGACAAATGAAAACATTAGTGGCTAGGATATGATTCCACACAGACACACAGCACACATTGAATACCTGTTGTTGTGCTTGGGGTACTGAAATGAGTCAGTGGGTATATATTTTTTTCACTGACAATAGTTGTTACCAGATTGTCTAACAGTTTCTAAGGCTACCCATTTTTCTTAATCCTTACCTATATTTAATAGTTGCAGGTAGCTGAATTGTTGCTAATGTTGGCCAAAGATAAGACAAAAATCCTTTCCTCAGGACTCTTGAGGTATTGGGGGTGAGATGGGGTAACCCAGGATATCTGTAACACATTGTGGTAAGTTCTAAGCTCCTCACTCCTCAGCAACCCTAGCACCTAGATCTCCAGGTTCCTTCTGGATGAAGAAGGACCAGCCCACTTTTACCCTCCCACAATTGTGAATAATATGAGGGCATCTCTTAAAAGACTCTGAAGTTAAAATTTGGAAGGAGTATGAGCAAATCCTTGATACCCAACTAGCTGAGCAATTGGAATCTTTTGTGAAAATCACACATGATCAGAGTATGACAATATGGGATAAGGCTAACAAGCTACATGTCCTAAAATTTTCTTGCATATCCAGGTACTAGGTTTGACCTTGAGATATGGCTGCTGTACACTTTCTGCACTTGTTCTGATAATCACATTTCAGCTCCAACTTTGTTTCCTGAGAACACTTAAAATGTTTCTGCAGCTCCATTTTATATGAATTGAAAGACCTTTCTGGTTGCCGCAAGCATAACTTTTCTGCTCATCTGTTTTGAGGAGGTAGAAGTTAAGTATACATTTGTTTTTTTATGTGTTACTTGTTCAGAACCACATTTTATGGAATGCCTTATTTCCTTTATTACTATTTCTGGAAAGGAAAGTTCTATGAAAATTGTTTTAGTTTGAATATAGCATAGTTTTATTATTTAGAGCTTATTTTGAAATATTCTGAGTTTAATTCAGATGTATGCCAGTACCTTCTAAAGTAAGGTAATAGAGACAGGTGTTCTGATCAGATGGCTAAGAGAAATTTCTAGAATATCCATATTCACAGATTCCTTATTAATTAGTGTCTTTGACTTAAATCTAACCAAAAGCTGTAGCATTATGCTTTGTACATTTTTATTAGATAGTGTTAACAAACCTAGTTACAAACAAAAAACTTAAAGCTCTTTGGAAAAAAAAAAAAAGCATGGGGAAGGTACTTGGGGACCCTCTTGAGCCATCTCGTGGGTGGTGTATATGGAAGACATCATAAAGGAAGAATTGCTTGGGGAATTTGAGTGTTGAGTATAAGAGTTCTTATTCTTACACTCAGGAACTGGGGGAGTGGTGATGAAGGACGTTTATATAGAACAGGAGCTTGTGCAGAGGTACAGAGGTATGAGCCTAAAGAATGTTTTTGGGGAAGTACAGGTGATTTGAGAATGAGGACTTTTTATAGAATATCAGGGCAAAAAGGTGGGAGACCCGGTCATGAATGGCCACATAGGTGAGGGGAAGTCATTGCTAGATTTTAGAGAGGAAGATGAGATGATCTGATGAGGTATATGATGTGATGTAAGGCATAGAGTTAACTCTGTTTTGAGAGCAGGACAATTGTGAGACCTGACATTTCCATGGGAAATAACTGATTTTAAAAGGAATCAGACTACCGAGGACTAGACAGGTTTTGGGCAAAGGGTATCCTAACTCCCTCCCTATTTACAAAGGAGAGCCATAGCCCTACTGGTAATGCTTTTCCCGCTAAAGGTTGGACTGCTCTTACGCACACAGTTCTTCCAGGACTCAGGCCTAGACTGAATCTTGGGCTGTGATATATTAGCATTTGTTCCACTTTAAATCTTCCTGGAGAGTCCTAAGGGAAGCTCCATGCCCTCCAGCTCAGGGTCTGTTCATATGAAGCCTTGTACTTTCCCAGAGTAAGTTGGGATCCTCAGTTTTTGCCCTCTCTAGGAAGGGAATCTTAGGGATAAGGTTTACATTTGGCCCAAGGATCTGAGTTTATTTGGCCCAAGAATCATGATTTATTACTCCAATCCACCTCCAAGTTGCCTCACATAGAGGTGCTCTGTATGAAGCTGGCACTCTATTTTTATAGATCTGTCAGAATGTGATCCTAGCTAGTTACATACATAGCAATGATAATACTTTATTCTGACGCCTAAAAGCAATAAAGGTTTTAATAAATATGCATTTAAATTTCAATTCCTGGTACTGTTGGCACCCTTTCCCTTGTATGCTTATTTTTAAAGCCAAATATATGTTTGCAATATAACTTGCAGTTCAGTATTTCCCTTCCTTATAACAGATGTCAAATGAATTTCTTTTCCTTATTTTCCTTACAGAGGTTTTTTGATCTCAAAAATGTGTAAATTTACTTCTAAACCTTCTTTTTAACTTGAATCTCTTTGACTCTAGCAGACTTTTGTCCTTGGGGCATTTATTTCTGGCATTTCCATTGGAAGGCTTTTTTTCCCCTCACAAATCACATGACAGAGAGAAGTTTAAGTGGCAGGGAAAGGAAAACAGCATGAAGAAGTTGTTGAAGACTGGGTGATTAGCAGGTATGACAGAGATGTCTGAATAATAAGAGGCAGAAAGAGTTGCTTCGACAGTAGCTCTGGAACCACCACTTGGACTATGATACATGGACTTTGATGATATCTAGTGTCAATAGTAAATTACTTGGTTATATTAAGATCAGTGCTTTCCAAAGTGTGGTCCTGGCACTAGCAGTATCCCATCACTTGGGTGCTTATTAGAAATGCAGATTCTTCGGCCTTACCTCAGACTTACTGAACCAGAATCTCTGGAGGATGGGGCCCAGCAAGTTTGAATTTCAAGATTCAATGTATTAGGTAGAATGTAGAGAAGATAGGCTCGCTAGGTCAACAGTGCTAGGAAATAATGCTTGTCATGTAACAGACTACCCTGTTTTGGAGAGTCTTTCTCCTGGAGACTTCTTTTTTGCTATCATAATCCTTGTTGGTAGCTCTAATTTCAATGAAAAAAATTCCAAAGACTTGACATTGTATTGAATGGAGTGTTTATGTGCTCTTGTTTTACTCAGTGTCTTTTGTTTTCTTAGCTTTAAGATCTCAGCCTTTCTCTGTGTTGGTTACACAGACAGTATAACTATTACCTCTTTCTGTTTCTTTAGGCTCTTAATCCAGATTATACCTCTTTAGATTTCTATGTGGAAATGGTGTGTGTTAATTTAGGAATTGAAATTTACCTAAAAGATGTAAATAGGATAAAAGGAAGAGAATGGTAGTTGGAACAGAAGGCATGTTGTTAAACATTGAGTTTTCTTTTAAATTTATGATATGGAAATGCAAAATTCCTTAGAAACATAGTTAAATTATGTGATCTAACTAAAGCTAATATTTAAAAATTAGCTCCTTATCAAGACCCCTTTGACATGGGTCTTGGCTTTAAGTTTTTGAATCCTGACATCAAAAATAAGCAAAATAAACAAGTGGGGCTACATCAAACTAAAAAGCTTCTGCACAGCAAAGGAAGCCATCAACAAAGTGTAAAGGCAACCAACTGGATGGGAAGAAGTATTTGCAAATCATATATCTGATAAGGGCTAATATCCAAAGCAAGTAAAGAACTACAACTCAGTAGCAAAACAAAAAACAATCCAATTTTAAAAATAGACAAAAAATCTGAATAGACATTTTTCCAAAGAAAATATACAGATGGTCAACAATACTTGAAAAGGTGCTCAGCATCACTAATCTTCAGGGAAATGCAAATCAAAACAACAATGAGATACTACCTTACACCTGTTAGAATGGCTATTATTAAAAAGTCAAGAGAATAACCAATGCTGGCACAGATGTGTAGAAAAGGGAATCCTTGTGCACTGTTGGTAGGAATGTAAATTAGTGCAGCCACTGTGGAAAACAGTATGGAAGTTTTCCTCTAAAACTTAAATATGGTACTTGCCGTTTGTGAGAAGATGGTGGGACCTCGAGGGCATTATGCTAAGTGAAATAAGTTAGACAAAGACAGATACCATGTGATCTCTATTATATGTGGAATCTTAAAAAAAAGAAATACAAATTAAACATTATAGCCAACTCACAGATAACATTCATGGTTGCTAGAGGTGATGGGGTGGGGGTGGGAGGAAGAACTGGGTGCAAGGATCAAAAGGGAAAAAAAAACCCAAAAGAACTTAAATGAAAATATGAAGTCTTTTAGGAAATGTCAACCCAGGCTTTTGAATTAGCATTAAAAAAATAAGAGAGATGGCATGATGGAAAACATTCTTGAAATTTATGTTATGTAAAGGCAAAATTCCTTAGAAACATAGTTAAATTTCTTTACCTAACTAAAGCAAGTATTTAAAAATTAGTTTTGAATGGTTTAATAGCATAAAATTTAAAAGTAAACAGGGATATATAGTAAAAGGTTTTCCTCCATCTGAGGTACCCAGGGTTTTTGTTTTGTTTTGTTTGTTTTTTAAAGATTTTATTTGTTTATTTATTTGACAGAAAGAGATCACAAGTAGGCAGAGAGGCAGGCAGAGAGAGAGGGAAGCAGGCTTCCTGCCGAGCAGAGAGCCCGATGCGGGACTCGATCCCAGGACCCCTGAGATCATGACCTGAGCCGAAGGCAGGGGCTTAACCCACTGAGTCACCCAGGTGCCCCCCCAGGGTTGTTTACCTGCCCTTTTATATACACACACATGCACACATGCACACACACACACACACGTTACAAATAGTCGCATACTAATGTACATTTTATAATAGACAATTGTATTTATTAACATCTTTGCCATCGTTACCGTGATATTGTGTGTATAAATGCCACACAAACATATGTCTACACATACACATCCAATCTTCCCACACATGTTAGTATAGCTATAGAATAAATTTTTAGACATTTATTGGTTGTATCAAAGAGTATGTGCATGTGTACTTTTGACTGATATTGGCAGAATTACCTTCCAAATGGCTGGAGCAATTTGGACTCCCATCAACAATGTTAGAAGGTACTTATTTCTCTACAGCTTTATCGACAAAAAGTTCCTGAATTTTTGCCAGTTTGATTGGTAAAAAATACTTTCTCTGTGTAATTTTAATTATGTATAGTGTTGATCTTTTTATTTGGTTGTATTCCTTTCCTATGAAGTACTGATAGTTGTTGAATATTTTTCAAGGAATTTCTCTTTGGCTTTGGAGATAGCTGTGGGCTTGGGAGATACCAAAATGAAAAAGTCACTCTGGGGTAGGTTTTTGTTTTTTTTATAATTAAGATGGAAGACATTTTGATATGAAACATGCTGATGACAACAAGCCAGGGAAGAGGTGTGCTTATGAAAATAAATGAACCAAAGTGATTGTAGAGGATTTAGGGAGCTGGGAAATACCTATTTAATCAGAGATATTTATAGTGTGTGTGATACAATGATTTCGTTTCTTGGTCTTCTCAGAATTCAGGTAGTTTGACTATAGAATTTACTATTTGAGAATAGATTTGTTTTCCCACAAGATTTGTATTATTACTGCCAGAGTAAAGTGGAATATAAAAAAGGACTGAGGTTTTGGTGTTATTTTGATTCTAGTAGGTATACACATATGTGGATCCAGTGTTCTTTATAAAGGCCCCTAGCTACTTCTCACTTCCACATTACTTTCAAGTTACTCGTCACTTTGTCTGGATGTCCCATGGCTTCTAATAGAAGGTCCACAATCGGTGCCTTAGTCTGAAGAAGGAGGTAGATACAGTGTTTCATACAAGGTTCTCAGTGACCCAACCTGTACGCAGAGTACCTGGAGCAGAGTTCAGTCAGATCTCAGAAGCAGATCTCGAGTGTACAGGAATGAAAACCACTGCAAGTAGTCTAATGAAAGTTTTTTGTTTTCTTTTTTTATAAAGATTTTATTTATTTGATAGAGGGAGTGCACACACAAGATCGAGGCTCCATCCCAGGACCCTGGGATCACAGCCTAAAGGCAGATGCTTAACCAACTGAGCTACCCAGGCACCCCAAAAGTTTTTTTTTTTAAAGCTGTGTGTTAGCCATAATTGGGAACCCCTAGCCTCTTATCCTAAACAATTCCAAAGAGACCACACCACTTGTGCATCACCACTTACAGTGAACCCTTACTTTTTTATATCTGTGGCCTGGCACTCTTCCTATGTAACCTACATGTCCTTGTTTTTGCTCAAGATCTTGTTGAGTCTAAGGGGAGTGGGTGAGTGGGAGGAGGAGAGAAGAGAGGAACTCTGAATTTCCCTTTAAAGACCTCTCATACTACTACAGTGCGATGGTGTGAATACCATTATGAAATACTTATTTTGGGGGGGAAACTTGAGAACTTCAAACTCAGATCGTGATAAGAAATTGAAGAGAAGGGGCGCCTGGGTGGCTCAGTGGGTTAAGCCGCTGCTTCGGTCATAGTCTCGGGGTCCTGGGGTCGAGTCCCACATCGGGCTCTCTGCTCAGCAGGGAGCCTGCTTCCCTCTCTCTCTCTCTCTTTCTCTCTGCCAGCCTCTCTACCTACCTGTGATCTCTCTCTGCCAAATAAATAAATAAAATATTTTAAAAAAAAGAAATTGAAGAGAAAATGAGTTTAATTACTTGTTTAAAAAATATTTCATTTTGGAAGCACTTATAAAAGTTAAACTGTAAACTGAGAGTGAACAGTTTAATAGCAATCCAAAAATAAATAAATAAACAAAACCAGCCACTCAGTTTTACTTTATCTTAAACCTTAAATGCTAGTCTGGTTCTAGGACTGAAAAGGACTAACTCATCTTTCTAAAAGCTTTCTAAAAACATATGTGTTGAATATATAATGACATTGCTTCTTCTGTGGCTCTGAAGAACGGATTTTGCTACTTTATTGTCAGAACTTTTACGTAAGAAGTATGATCAGGGATTTCCCATGCAATCTAGAATTGAGAATTCAGATGGACGCTTGAGCTTTTTACCTCAAATTTCCCTTTCCCTTCTCTCATTGTGTACTAAATAGGTGAAATTTTTAAAAGTGAGAATTGAATTGTTTTCTCATATTTATTGTGAAATGGCAGAAAAATGGAAAGGATCATTTAAGATAGTTGACTTGGCTAGATAGAAAATACTCCTCTCTGTCTTGTTTCCCTGTCCTCCTTTTCACCTTGATTAAAAAAAAAAAAAAAAAAAATAGACACAAATACAAAGTCCAAAACTAATAGATTTAGGATAAATTAAAATTCAGGTAGAATTTAAGTGTCTTAACTTACTTATATAGCCTTTGACACCAAATATTTGTAATATTTGAAAAATGGTATTTTATATTTGGTCTTGTCGCATGAATATTCTCACTAAATTCTAGAAGTCAGGTATTCATTCTTGAAGAAGAGTTGATTTGAACAACTAGTGGTTTTCCTGTGAAAGTGGAAGGGGAGAGCTCTGTACTTTTATTTATTTTTTTTTTTTGAGCTCTGTACATTTGAAACCGTTTAAAGACAAGGAGGGGGAGGCCTGGGTGGCTCAGTTGGTTAAGCCACTGCCTTCGGCTTGGGTCATGATCCCAGAGTCCTGGAATTGAGTCCCATGTCAGGCTTCCCCTGCTTTGCAGGGAACCTGCTTCTCCCGCTCCCTCTGCCTCTCTCCCCCTGCTTGTGCTCTCCCTCTCTCTATCAAATAAATAAATAAAACTTTTTTTTTTTTTTTAATAAAGACAAGAAGGAATCCCTCCAGAAATGTTTGATGATAAGAGTTTTATAAAAGTTCCATCAGTGGAACAGTGAAAAGCCACTGTTTTTACTTGACTTTGAAAACATGACTGCAGGGATAAACCTTTTAGCTTTGAACACCAAGAGTATTTTTCACAGAAAGAAGAGTGTGCTGCCCCCTCCCCACACCCACTTCCCAATCTATCCTACTAAATTGAGAAATTACTTGGCAAATGAAAAGGCACTACTCTTTGAAGGCAGAAATTTATCTTATTCTTGCTTTTGAATTGTGGTTTCTGTTTTAAAGCACACAGTACAATAGGAGATATTCATTAGGGTGATTGTTATTAAGAAAAGGTTAATGTGTGCACTCCGTTGTAGGGCAGGGAAGATGTGCTGCACAGAAGCTTGCTTTCAAAATAGGTCAACAGGAAAAGTTTTTGCTGGGAGAGTGTTTTAATTCTGAAAGGGAGAAGAGACCTCAGAGATTAATCAGCCTATCCTCGTTTTAGAGCCTCCAAACTGACTGAGACTGGGCCCTTGGCAAACTGCTGATGCGGGACACTTGGCTAGTTGGTGTAGTGGCAAAGCCTGCATTGGAGCCAGAGCTTCTTACTCGTAGTAGCTCCTCACTGTACAGTGCTCATAAGCCACAGCCCCTAAATATTTACCCAGGTGCAGTCCACCTGGGAACTCCGCATTACTAACTCTCAACGAGCAGTGCTGGTATGTGCTTTGGTGAGTGCTGTGAAGTGTGTAAACCTGGTGATTCACAGACCTGTACCCCTGGGGATAAAAATATATGTTTATAAAAAATAAAATTAAAAAAAAAAAAAGAATAGACATGTCTCTGAATCACTTGTACTCACTGTAGTGTGAACTGCTCGACTGTGTTCCACATTATTTGATATGTTGTCATCTTTGCACTGTTTCTAATTAAAAGTACTAGTTCATTTCTCATTTCTAATTAAAAATGCTAGTTCCTTTCTAGTTTAAAATACTCCATTTTATATCCTCTTGAATTCAAAAGAGGTGTTTTACATTTCTAAGTAAAGAGCTATCTTTGATTAGCCTTTTGTTGTTAATTTCCAGTTCCGTGGCTTGTGTTGGTTTTACTTTTGGAATATATTGAGATTTTCTTCACAGTGGTCAAGTCTGATGACAGGGCCTTCAGAGAGCCTGGGACATGTGACAGTAGAAAGAAAAGAAGCAGCACTGAAATCAAGATACAAATTCCCCCAAAGGCTCACATATGTGGCATGTGGGGGCAACACAGCCTTCACTCCTGAGAGCTGCAGGAGAGAAGCTGTGTTGTCAGATGACAGGTGTTAGTTTTAGCACAGGAAAGTGAAGGAAATGTTCACAAGAGACTTATGGGTATTGGATTCTCCTGTGATCCTTCATGTTTCAGACCATGTGTGGCCGGCCCTGTCTTTCATATGAGCTCATGAAAATAGGTTGTAACACTCTTGGGTCATACTTTTCTTTTCCTCAAAACTAGATAGAAGTTTGCTCCATTGATTTGTCACATGGAATGTTGTTCTGGAAAAGTCTGGGGCCAGCTTGATTTCTTTCCCTTGATTTCTTGAGGTGCTTGCTTTTTCTGCATGCATGTTTGAAGAAATCTTTGTAGCCTGTCTTTTCCTTTCTCTTGAATTGACAGTAATGTGTGGGGGGGGGAGGGGGAGAGACACAAAATGGCAAATACATTAGGTTATTGACCTGTAAGCCCCATTTACTAAATCTTTTTTTTTTTTTTAAGATTTTATTTATCCACTTGAGAGATGGAGATCACAAGTAGGCAGAGAAGCAGGCAGAGAGAGAGGAGGAAGCGGGCTCCCTGCTGAGCAGAAAGCCCGATGCGCGACTCAATCTCAGGACCCTGGGACCATGACCTGAGCTGAAGGCAGAGGCTTTAACCCACTGAGCCACCCAGATGCCCCCCATTTACTAAATCTTACAGTGATGAGAACTCTGGTGTTTCTGTATATTTATTCCTTTACTTGTGTAAGGCCCATGGGTGTCTGCAGAGATGCAAAGAATTATTCTAGATATGGGCTCTGTTGTTGCATTCCTCTGAAGTGAAGTGAAGTTAGCCCTTTCAGGCTTCCCTTTGGGTAGGCTCTAATTGTGACCTGATGTTCCAGACTAGCCCGGAACCAACAACTGTACCTCAAACAGTTACAAACAGCATGATTCCATTCTAGGATTAATCCCTTCTAATTAGTGCTTCCCAGTGTTTAGAATCTGATTTATCTTGAATAGTAGGACCTTTCATTAATCATACACTTCCTGAAGTTGTATTCAGTAGGGATTAGAACCCTAAGAATTACGACCCTAGAGTTTTCTCTGGGACTGAGAGGCAGCAGATTTTAGTGCATGGATCATGGGCTTCAGAGTCAGCCCCACCCCACGTCAAGTCGCCAAGTTGCCTCTAATTACTTTGGTTCAGCACAGTTGCTTGGCAAAATAGAGATTAAAGCAGCCATCTTACTTGGTTGTTGTAAGGAGTGCAGATAATATCTGTAAATTATGTTGCACAGTGTCTGTCATGGGTTTGGTTAAGCTGTAGTAATTTTCATTTGTAAATTTGGTAGCTGTTATATTTTACATTTTAAGAACACTGAAATTTGGACATGTTAAATCTAGTTAATGCCACTTATACATGGCTAGTTATATGTTGGTTAGTGTTTGACATAAACAAATTACTGTAGTCACACTCTAGTTTATTACCCTCTGCTAACTGGGACTGAGCTTTGAAATGGCATAATAGTTGATTAGCTCCCTGTTTTAACTCTTGAGCACTGGGGATTCATAAGTTTATGGCTTCAGGAGAGTAGCCTCTTTATATTCTGCAATCTTTCGTCAAGCCCTCTCACTTTATAGCAACACTTGCAAGCCAGTCTTGAGTGCAGTGTTAAATCACTGACTGGGGCTGAGGATAATCTAAGTACGACCCCTGACAAGCTAAGTCATCATAGAAGCCAGCAGCGGACACTTCGCTGGTGGGGCTTAACTTGGATTCTCCTCTCTGTGCCTACAAGACTAGCTATTCAAAATAGTTTTACCTGCTTCCCTGAGAATAATGGTGCCTCTATTCACCTGTGGCCCCCTCAGTCTGAGTATATCCCCTACCTAGGGCTAATATAAAGATACTTAATTTTTTTATGCACAGCACTTTACAATGTGTTTTCATCGTCATTATCTGAGTTGATCCTCACAGCCCATTGAAGTGTCTTCACTTTACACATGAAAAAAACCATGAAGTCTCTATGGAGTTAGAAAGACTTACTCCAGATTGCGTTTAGTGAAACAACTCAACTCACATGTATGGTGGTATGGACACTGGATTTTGTGTTATTCAACATTGTCTGAATGCTGTTCTGTTCAAAATATAAAAAATTCTATGTGGGTTTTTAGATTTATTTATTTGAGGTGAAATATGTACATAACATAATAATTTCAAAGCGAACAGTTCAGTGAGACCTGGTACAGTCACCGTATTGAGCAACAACCATCACTTCAGTTGAGTTCCAAAACATTTTTGTCACCCTGAAAGGAAACCCATTAAGCAACTGTTCTTATTTATCTCCTTTCTGCCAGCACCTGGCATCCACCATTTTGCGTTCTGACTCCATGGATTTAGCTATTTTGAATATTTCGTGTAAATGATCTTTACTGTTGAATTTCTTTCACTTATGTTTTCTAGATTCATCCACATTGTAGCATGATTGACTATTTCATTCCTTTTTATATGTGAATAATTTTCCATTGTATGGATATACCACATTTTGTTTAACCATTTATCTGTTGATGGATATTGGTGATTTCCACCTTTTGCTGTTGTGAATAGTGCTACTGTGAACATGCATGTACATGTTTCTGTTCTGTTACACAGCACTCTGTCCTAGATTCTTACCTAAGGCACCCATATGTCCATAAAAAGACTTGTATAAGAATGTTTATAACTGCTTTATTCATAATAGCCCAAAGTTAAAAGAATTCTGTATCTTGATTGTGGTCTTGATTACATGGGTGGGTATATGTAATTGAATTGAAACCCAAGATCTATTTAATTTCACTATATGTAAATTTTGCCTTATTTTAAAAGGTGAGCACAATAGAGTAAACCATGAACCATAATTTTAAAAAAATTCTAGCTGTTGTATTATCTTTGTCCATTCATGCTACTATAACAAAATACCACAGACTGGGTAGCTTATAAACAACTGAAATTTATTTCTCATGGTTCTGAAGACTGGAAATCTGAGATCAAGGTGCTGGCATGATTATATTTTGGTGAGGGCCCTTTTCCTGATTTAAAGCAGGCACCTTGGATTCCTGGCCGGCTGTCAGTGGAGCATGCAACTATTGGGGGTTTGTGGGTTCAAGCCCTGCATTGGTGTACAGATTGCTTAAAAAAACCTGGAGCGCCTGGGTGGCTCAATTGGCTAAGTGTCTGACTCTTGATTTTGGCTCAGGTCATGATCTCAGGATTGTGAGGTTGAGCCCCATGTCGGGCTCTGCACTGGGCATGGAGCCTGTTTAAGATTCTTTCTCTCCCTCTCTCACTCACCCCCTCACTCTCTAAAGAAAATTTAAAAAAAAAATCTTTAAAAAATATATAGTAGGCACTTTTGCTGTGTGCTTACATGGCAGAAAGGGTGAGGGAGCTCTGTGGGGTCTCTTTTATAAGAGTGCTAAATGCAATCATGAAGATTCCATCCTTGTGACCTAATCACCCTCCAAAGGCCTGACATAATACTATTACCTTTAGGGGTTAGGATTTCAACATAATGAATTCTGGGGGGACACAAGCATTCAGAAACAGCATGGGGTCACCTAACTGGCTCAGTTGGTACAGCTTGTGACTCTTGATCTCAGGGTTGAATTCAAGGCCCACCAAGGGTGTGGAGCCTACTAAGAAAAAGGAAACAGCATGTATTAAATATTTTATTTAATTTTTTAAAAGATTTATTTTAGAGAGAGCGTGCTAGTGGGTAGGGGAGGAGGGAGGTGCATAGGGATAGGGAGACAAGCAGACCTGCTGCTAAGCAGGGAGCCCAACGAGGGGCTCAATCCCAAAACCCCGAGATCATGACCTGAGCCCAAATCAAAAGTCAGATGCTTCACCTGACTGAGCCACCCAGGCACCCCAGCATGTAGTAAATAAACAAGGAGAATAAGAGTGGAAGCAGATTGTTGCAGTAACTAACCTAAATAAGAAATGATGGCTTGGCTTAAGATGATAACAGTAGAGATGGTAAGAAGTGGTCTGGAACATTCTGAAGGGAGAGCTAATTTGGTCTGCTGATGTGATATGGTGGTAGACGTGAGAGAAAGAAAGTTTTCAGGGATGACACTAAGGTTTTTGATGACATGGAGTTCCCGTATACTGTGCTGAGACAAAGACTACAAGGAACAGGTCCTTAGGGAAGATCAGGAATTTGGTTTGGAGTACTCAGAGATGCCTGTGTGATGTTTGAGAGAATCTGTTGAGGGACCTACTTGTGATATAGGAGGCTGGGGACCAGAGGTCTGATCCAGACTAAAAATATAAAATTTGGAGTTATCAGCACAGGTAGTAATTAAAGTCCTGAGACTAAAAACTTCCCCAAGGGAGTGAATATAGACAGTGAGGCCTGGGACACTTCAACTTTTAGAGGTTAGGCAGTTGAGAAGAATCTAACAAAGGGGAGTGAGGAGGCCTGGCCAGTGGATAGAAGAAAAACTGGAAGGATACGGTGTTTTGGAAGTGAAACGTGAAAAATGTTTCATAGAAGAGAGATTAGTGGTCTAAGTCAAATATTATGGAGACCAACTATTGACCATTAAATTTAGTTTTGTAAAGATTCTTGATGACCTTGATGTTTTGCTGCATGTTGAGGGTGAGCACTTGGTGTGTGGGCTCAGGAGAAGGTGGGAGGGGGTCAGGTGGAGGTGGTGAGTAATGGGAAAAAAATCACAGCCTGTTTGCTTACAGAAATTATCCACAAGAGAGGAAGAATTTGATGAAGCAGGAGCGAGATGGAGGAGTGCTAGAGCTGCAGCCTTGAGTTGGTAAGAGAAGGAGAGATCAGAGGTAGAGTGAAGCAACTGGCATTCAATCCAGACATACAGGAGGAAAAGGAGAGTATAAGGATACACTGTAAGTCAGTGGGTAGATGATGAGGTAGGATCTGAAGGAAGTTCTGTTTGCCGAGTGAAATAGGAAGCAGCTGAGAGGGAGGATGGGGAAGCAGAGGTTACAGGGTTTCAGAGAGAGAGATGATGGATTAAAGAACCATAGTTTAATTAAAGGGCCACTCTAAAGGTCCCATTTGAGATGAGTGATGAAGGTTTTCTCGTACCATGCTAAATTGTCTTGGGGTTTTCATGAAATGGACAGAAAGTTGTATAGAGGAGTGTTGGGTTTTTACTAGCCAAGGACCATGACATGAGAGAGGAAAGTGATTATTAACAGTGGACTATGAGACCTAAGCTAGGGTGTGAGGATGAAAGTGGGGTAGGACAAATGAAAAGGTATTAGGATCCCTGCTTTGAAGGACCCCTTGAGGTTGAGGAATTGTTGGAGCCAGCATTTACATACTCACTTTATTCTGGCTTATTTCTTATTAGTTTAATTGGCCTCATATTAATTGATACAGCCTTAAGGGCTTGAATGATTGCCTGACTCTAAGTTTACTTTTCTTCTCCACTGATGAATGAAACAACTGCCATTTTGTGTGAAAACTGAAATAGAAAATGCAGTCTAGTTTTAGTATGAACTGTGCATGGAAATAGCTGTGCCCTCCCTAGTTAGCAGTATTGAAGTTTCAAGATGAAATGAAATATCTTCACCAAATTTAAACTGGTTAACATAAAATCAGTGGTAGAACTACAGTGCGACAGCTTTGCTGTGTGGAGAATCATGATCTTACAATGATGTAACATCCTAATGCCCAGAAACTATAAATATGTTGCTTCACATTCCAAAAGAGATTTTGCAGATGTGATTCAGTTAAGGATTTGAAAATATAATGATTATAATGGATTATCTAGGTGGGCCTGATGTAATCACATGAGGGCCTTATAAGTGAAAGAGGAAGCCTGAAGAGTTAGAGAGAGATCTGAAGATACTACACTGCCAGTGATGAAGGGGGAGGAAGGGGCCTTGAGCCCATGAGTGCATGTGATTTCTAGAAGCTGGAAGAGGCAAGGGATTCTCCCCCCTTAGAGTTTCCAGAAGGAAGAGTTGGCTTTGAACTCAGCCATTATGACTCCCAGACCTTAAGATAGGCTAACCTCCAGGTCATCTGCACTTGATCATAGCTTGTTGGAGTTGTATTGCATCTAATTAAGAAGTAGGACTGTCAGGAAAGAAGTTTCTTCGTCAAGTACCCAAGGCAGATTTTAACATTCAAGTACCAGCCACAGTACCCTGTTTAGTACTCCGTTATACTTAGAGTAATAAAGCTGTTCTGGAGAATGATATATGAAACTCTTACCCTGATATTTTTGAATAGATGTTAGAATACTAACATCTTTGCTTTTGCTTTGATTTGTATGCTCACTAAACAAACATTTGATTATAATTTGGCTTTCCTGTGTGACATGTCTACATGGAAAGAATTCATTGAGCAAATGATTCAGTTATCTGGTTTCTTTTGATTATATATTGATTTCCATCATGATTTGTCTGTGGATGGGGTGGGTAAGTGGGAATACATTGGCCACAGGACTCTAATTTCTCTTCGTTCCTTAGCTGTTCTCATTTTCGCTTAACATTTTTGAATTGACATTCTGATTTTAGTTAGTCCATTGAAAGTCCATCCATCCCTGGGAAATGGCTCTTTTCAATACACTTAATAGATTATTTTGCTGACGTTGTGAGGATTAGTTTTTTGATTCTTGGAAATTCAACAAGTAAATACAGTCTCAGAAGACTTCTTGTGAGAATAAGATGTTTTCCCCAAGTGACATTGCCCTGCTTCTGCAAAGCTGAGAAACATCAGTGAGTTTTTCTCAAGTTTGAATTTCTATAATTGAAAACTAGGAAAGTTGCAAACATTAGGTTTTAGGATTAAAAAAAAATTTTAACACGTACTTAGATTGGAAAGATAGACCAAAAATAAGGTGAAGTATAGCATAATTAAATGTAGAGTTTTGTATTATATCATTTTTTACAAATACCAAAGTGTAGGATATAGAATACAAAGAGGTTTATAGTTTCTGTCAAGTTTATTGGAAGTCAGGAGGAGAGTCCCAGAGAAGCAGCAGTGTCAGATGGCACTCATAAAACATGGAAGTTAATTACTAGAACTAAACATTTTAAGAGGGTCCTGGGCATTTTTTGAGGGACATTGGTAACTGAAGAGTGATCAAGATGGTAAAAAACATGTAGACAGAAAGTGATAAGCAGTACACTGAAATAGGACTCTTTAACCCAAAGAGGAATTTATGATTGAGGAGGGGAGCACAGTAGTTGTTTTTACAGGTATAGAATGTGTACTGCTGTTAAAGCACAGGGATTTCTGCAGTTATATCTAGAGGTAGAACTAGTGACAGTAGGTAGAAATTGCTGAAAGACAAAATTTTGAGGCCATGTACCCATAGCAGGTGTTGGATCACCTATACATCTCTCTGCCCTTTCCTCCTCCCTTCCTTCTAAGGGAATTTTGATTTTATTTAAGTAATCTGTCCTTTCTGCCTATGTTTATTTATCAAGAGCGGCAAACCCCAGCTCCAGGGGGACAAATGATCATTCTCAATCATGATGGACTTCTTTTCCTTGCCAGTGATTGGACAGGCATAATTTTGGCCAATAAGATGTGTGCTAGGGGTCTTCAGACACAGAAATTCCTCTCTGATAAGAAGATTCAGAAGGGGAAGAAATAATCTTTTTACATTGGACATTACTATATCTGCACGTGAAGCCTGGAATGATGGGAGCCATCTTGAAACCATAAGGAGAGCTAAACCAGCGTGCTAATGGCAGAGTGAAAATGAATAAAGGAGCCTAGGCCTTTGATGTTGAAGCACCAGAATAACAAACCGCTGGAGATTTGTGACCTTGGAACTTATTATTAGCAATGGAAAAAAAAAGTTGGCCTTTACTTGGCGTGATTAATGTAACATTTTTAATTTTTCCTAAATTGTATAGGACCAAAATGATTTCCAGCAGAGCTGCTCTGAAATGGAAAAGATTTTCCAAAGAAGCAGCCTTTTCGCCCTCTGAAAATGTTTAACCAAATGCTGAATAAACACTTAATAGACTTGGGTTTCCAGCATTAGTGAAAAGTCTGGACAAGATGATCTTAGATTCTTTCTCACTGAAAGATTCAGGCTTTGCCATTCTAAAAACAAAATAATGGAGCAGTCCACAGTTGGAACAGAAGACATTGGGATCCACTTAGCTTCTCCATTTTGTGCCTTCTTTGCTCTCCTAGGATTACTGCTTTGAGGAATGAATGTGGAGCATTGTTTCTCATCACCTTACAGAGCCCATTTTCCTTTTTCCAAATATGTGGTCTGTTGCTTTCTAGTTTCTATATTGTGCTTTAGTGTAAAAGACATTTTTGTTGTTTAGGTGCATTGATTTATGGAGAGAAGAAAGTATTCTAAAGTAGATGTCAGAAGTTGTCTTTTACTCTGGTTAAAGAATCTTGATCTTTTTATTTTTTCCTTTTGGAAGATGGACCAAATGTTCTAGTCTTATTAATAGAGAGGATGTTGTAGAGACACATTGAAATGATAATGCTTTGGAAAGTAATAGTAGTGGAAGCATTTATTAGAAATATTTTGTACTATTTGAGTTTCTAGGTTGGAAATACATTATTGGAGGTCAAAATAAGTACTTCATTATTAAATTGATATCTCTCTATGCTTTGAATTTCAAGATGATAATGAGAAACTAAAATAATTTAAAAAACAAAAATGAAATAAAAATGAGTCTTTATACATTGTGGACATTATCAGAAACATCAGGTTTAATCATTTACAGTGTTTGATTGACTTGTCTTAGATCAGAAATAAAGGCAAAAAAAGTTTAAATTCAGATTTTAATTCCTATCATGACCCAAAGGTAGTAAAGAAAGAGAGGGACTGTCAACATGATATTGTGAAGCTGCTGCTGCTGCTTCTTCTTCTTCCTTTTTATTTTTATTTATTTTTTTTTTTAGTTTTTCTTTTTTCATAAAACATGTTTGGCTTTATAAGGATATCAAGAAAATAAGTTAACATACCTAGTTTTAAAAAAAATGACAGTCTGTTCTTACACATTATCCATTATCACAACATTTCAGAAATTAGAAGATGAACTCCAGAGTAAACAAATTTGTCCTCTGGAATGGTAACAGAACTGGTAGTTTTGTGAGGTTCTTTTTTTCCTCCTTGTTTTAGATTCTGTTTCCCTCCCCCGCTCAACTCTCCCAAGATCCATTCTGGTATTAAGTTATTTAATTAAATTAATTCTGGTATTAATTCTGGTATTAAAGCTTTTTTCTGTCCAACTCCAGATTCCTTCATTTTCTTGCCTAGCAGGATATATATTTTCTTAAACCATGGCTAACCCTGAGTATTAGTCAATAGGAGAAAATTTGTCTTAGGTCTTCCCTGTTTCTCTTTATGTTTTATATTTCAGATATAACTTAATGGGTTTTTTGTCTTTGTGCTGTCAGGCAGCCATATTGATCTCCACGTCTGTTTCCTGATTACACCTTCACCAAAATTTATCAATTGTATTTCCTGCCTAGTAACCTCCTGTTTTGTGGTGATTAATCATTTACCCAGCTATTGGTAGGTTACCACTTCTCCCACCCTTTTTTATTTAAAAAGCAAATCTGAAAATGCCTGAAGACCTATTTTGGCCTTGCTGCGCCCCGTAAATTGCACCATGGATGTTAGTGGCCTATGTTAGGGCCTACAGTACTTGGGTGGCAGGGGTGGGGGGGGATTTGCTTTTGCCTTCCCCTGCTTTTGCTGCTTCCAGCAGTAGTGGTTGTCTTGCCTCAGGTCTTCAGCCCATATACTCAGGGCCAGTTTCACGGGCAGTGCAGAGGGTCCCACACTGGCTTTAATGTTTTCCCATTGTCACCTTGCAAGTCTTATTTATTTATTTATTTTTACAAGGGCCTTGCATTTCCCTTACAATGTACACCCTGGAAATTATGTAGCCATCCTATGCGTTAAGCTTTTACTCATTACCTGCTTTCTCTCTTTCATTTGCTTCCAGCTTTCCTTATGGGCTTCCTGTGCTGCCTAATTGCTCACCAGTTTCTGCTCACCCCACTTTACCCACCTTGCCATTCCCTCTCATGTTTTTAACTCTTTTTCCATTTCAGCTAACCCTGAAGTGCTTTCTTGGACTCACAGGGTTTGGCTTTTATAATTACTTGATCAGTTTGTTGATCAGTTATAGTATTCTCTTGAGCTTTGACAAAAACTTTTATTCAAATTCTGTTGAGGAGTCCCTGTAATAATTTTCTCCAACTTCTACCTGTGACCTCTGTACTTGAGAAAACATATGAATTATGTGCTTGTTTCTAGTCAGTTGTGTTCTGTGTTTAATTGAGGTGTAACTGTCTTCATATTGAGTTGCCAGAGAGATGGTCTGGAGTCCATCAGAGGTTAAGGGTAGAAACTTAGCTTTATCAGTATCCTGGTCTGCTATTTTGCAGATGGAGTAAAATGAGTAAACTAAATGATCTATTCTCTAGACAACAGAATAACATTAAAGTTTTTTTTTTTTCTTCCTTGAATGATTATACTATAGAAATACAGTTTTAGATATAAATGCCAGGAAATTAGAATCAATTCTGGTAGGGGCGATAGAAAATAAGTTAAAATATGATATAATGTTAGCAGTAAGTTATGCTAGGAAGAAAAGTCATGCAGGACAAGGAAGGGGCTCTGGGTTGATGGGATGGGATGGTAGGAAGGGCTGTTTGATTTTTAGACAGAGTGGTCAGGGTAGCCTCCCTGAGCAGATACCTTACTGAGATGAAGTAGGATGGCCATGACAACTATGAAGGAAGAACAGCCCCAGAGCAGAGACTACAACTTCACATTTCTTCAGGAGATTCAGTTCCTTTGAAAATGTAAAATATAGGGGCACCTGTGTGGCTCATTGGGTTAAGCCTCTGCCTTCGGCTCAGGCCTGGGATTGAGCCCTGCATTGGGCTCTCTCTTCAGCGGGGAGCCGCTTCCTCCTCTCTCTCTGCCTGCCTCTCTGCCTACTTGTGATTTCTGTCTGTCAAATAAATAAATAAAATCTTAAAAAAAAAAAAAAAAAGAAAATGTAAAGTATAGAGGATACAGCTCTTGTGATGTTCAGGGATCTCCTCAAACTCTTGCGTATTTTAAGTGTTTGATCAGCATATGTATCAGCCAGTAAGTATTTCTGTTCTTAGGTCCAGTTTGGGGTTGGTGATGGTATTGAAGAAACTTCATCAGTCTTTGCCTTTTAGCAGATAGCCTTCATGCATTTTGTCTATGTTAGTTGATTGTCCAGTAGGAAGTAGAAAAGCAGATTAGAGTATTTGTTAAAATAGAATTTTCTCATTTAAAAAAACTTCATAATGACTAGGATTTTTTTCCAGTTTAGCTTTATAACGGAAGCTTAGGTTCTGCAATCAGAAAGTTGTTGGCAACTGAAAACAAATTGTCAAGAAAAATACTGTAAATATTTTTATTTGTGTGTGGGACATATACTTTTATCATTTAAATTTTAGAGTGTTCATGAACTTGTTTATTTTATTACTAAATAATGCGTATAATTGGGTGTTTATTTTTCCTGCCTTACTCTTTCTCTGGGAAGCTGACATCGTCATCATTAAAACTTTTCAAGATTATGCCAAGAGGCCCTTTATTCGAGGGAACTTGGGAGTAGATTACTTGCTGCCTTATGGGGTGTTTCCAGAAAATTTTCCAAAAAATGTTACTTTAATTTTGAGTTCCTTACTGATAATTCTGTTATGCCATTTTTGTTATTTGGAAGTAGTTTGTGTTTTTCTGACTTTGATAAGAATGATAACAAACCTGTTATTTAATAAGTATATAGCTGGTGTTCGTCGATGCTCTGTGTTAGATAATAGCTATTTTAAGATTAGGTTTTCTTTGGGAGCCACAAGTATCATTCCATTGTATTGGTATTTTCATTTGGGTCTTTTAATTCCTGTACTGTTAATATTTTTAGCATTTACTGAGCTACATATCTAATACTGTATAATATAGTCTGCTTAAACCAATCTGATTAGAAGAAACATTTATTCGGAAATATGGGAAAAATAGTGATAGATTTTTAAGGATCTTGAATGCTTGCCAACAGATTAGGACTCCCACTAGTCAATTGTATTTGAAAGGATTATGTAAGACAGTATATATGAAAGTGCTTTGTAAACTCAAAGTTTTTGTCACATGCCAGTTGGTTTATCATCCTTGCACACTGTTGGTGGGAATGTGGATTAGTACAGCTGTGCTATGGAAAACGGTGTGGTGGTTCCTCAAAAACTGAAACATAAAATTACCATATGATCCAATAGTTCTGCTTCTGGGTATATACTCAGAAGAATTGAAAGCGTATTTATACACTCATGTTCATAGCAGTGTTATTCACAATAGTCATAAAATGGAAGAAAGCCAAGAGTTCATTGACAGATAAAATGTGGCCCGTACATACAAATGAGTATTCTTCAGCCCTAAAAAGGAAGGATGGATTAAAAAGCAAACACATGACCCTGGAGGACATTATGCTAAGTGAAGGAAACTAGGCACAAAAGGACACAGACTGTCTTATTCCACTGGTGTGAGGGTCCTAGAGTAGTCATGCTCACAGAGACAGAACAGAGAAAGTGGCTCCTGGGTCAGGTGGGGAGGGACGCAGAATTTCGGTTTGCAAGATGCAGAGGATTCTGGAGATGGGTGGCAGTGGCACAATGGCATGGATATACTTGATACCACCACACTGTACACTGTAAACGTGGTTAAGATGGCTTAAAAGAAAAACTTAATTGTAAATTGTACCTCCAGAAAAAAAGGGAAACGTACCCTCTCTAGTTGGGAAGTGAGGAGTGAGTAGAGCTATCAGTTGAACAGAAAAGGCAGGATGTTGATAGTTGGGCTGTTAAAACTGAGGTGAGGGTTCATTGCACTAGCTTATTTACTTTTGTATACCTTGGAAGTTTTCCATAGTAAACACATTTTTAAATGATTATTTGTCATTCAGTTTGAAGACTAAAATTATTCCACCAAGAGCTTCTAGTGGCTGCTATAACCCTTCATCACTAATGAGCATTTGCAGTGGAGAGAGCGGGACATGGCTAGTGAGGAACAGACCAAATAGTGAAGCTTTCTGACAGGAAGGATAATGTTGTTTTTCACAGATAATGTTGTTTTCACAAAGAAAGGGGTGGAACTTGAGAGGGTAAGAGATCATGTAGGCAGTTCAAGTCTGTGAGTCCCTCTTATTGCCTGCCTTTTATAGCTCAGTTACTGACTGAGACCAGGAAAACACTAACAGTTTTTACTGTGCATTGGTATTCTTAATTGCTATGTCCTTCTCATGAGTCCAGATAGGCTGTACTTGTTGCCTGTATGGTCAGGAACTACCCAAACATGACACAGTTATTCAACACCTGTCAAGTTAATATTAAAAATATCATGGTCTCTACTTCATGGAGCATGAATTTGTTGTAGACATTTTTACATTAAGATAGCGTGATTTATTTTCAATGCTGGCACGATTTTCTATTTCTGTTTCAGTTCCAAACACGGACACTTTTTTCTGTCATGTTCAGTATGTGCCACCCAGTTATTAGAGCTTTCAATTGTTAGTCTGATCATCTCTTCTAGACAACAGAGTCCTATTAGCAGGACTGAGGCATCAAAGGCCTATAAACATCCTAATCTACTGTTACAAAAACTAGACATCAGAAAGCAGAAACATTCTGAAGTCTATACACATTAAATTTCAAGATGTACAAAATCTAATCTTTAAGCCATTTTAAAACAAAGTATGAAGCAGATGAGAATTTTTTCAATCAGTAACATTTTTAAAGTTTCTAGAGTTCTTACTCCTAGAGTTTTAAAGACACATAAAGTAGGGTATTTAATATAAGAATAATGAAAGTATGTTTTTATTTGCCTTGTATAGAAAATATCTAATTCAGCTTAATTATATGATGGCCTGATTTGGGACCACAACTCAGATCATTCTGTAGACATAAAAAAGATCTGCAGAGACCTGAAATATCAATAGCTCATGTCGGGGGGAAAATATATATATATATATATATTTTTTTTTTAAATAAATCTTACATTTGTTTCTAAGTCTGTACCAGTGTTTCTGTGAAATATGGGTAGAACTATTAAATGTTGAACCCAGAAAATTTGACATCTTGCCCTACCTACCAGAATAAGGTGAAAATAGTTGGTACTTACCTTTATTTAATAGAACATAAGTATGATAAATTACTGCTAAAATCTATAAGTGTGGCGGCCATTGACTTTTAGCATTTGCTAAAATTATCAAAAATGTTAAATAGCATATTTAACAGTTTCAAAATGAATAGTCTATGTAATAACATGCAAGATTTGATGGCTAGTGTAATATGAGATGTCATTGACTTATATTCTTTGTAACAGAGTAGTCATACTTTTCAATGGAATGTACATATTACCTGGATGTCAGCTGTCTAGTTTTTATAATTCTAGTATGGAAGAACTAGACCACTACCATGTACCCTGTGCTAAGTGCAGAGAACAGCAGTGTCATCTAAGCATTGTATCTGTGGACTGATCAAATTGCAGTTGGGCATTTGTTTAAAGAAAATTCTGGAGTTCATAAGTATTTCATCACTACAGGAGAAAATAAGGCAAGTCTGTAAGTTAAATTGAAGCCATTTCAAATTATACTTCTAATAGAGAATATTAAATACGATTACATTCTTACACTGTTGTGATTAACTTTTCATCAATCTGTTTTCTTCAAGACTGATTTGTCTGTGTGCAGGTTTTGAACACCTACTGTGTATAAAACGTTAGGCTGAATACTGAGAGAAGTAGAAGTTAGAAGAATCAGTGACAACTTGTGTTTTCAAGCTTAGGCTAGAAGCCATTTCAGAAGCTGAATACAGGCCTTCCTTGTTTTACCATGCTTTTACTTTATTGTACCTCTCAGATATTGCTCTTTTTTTTCTTTTTTTTTTTCCTTCCTTCCTTCCTTCCTTTTTCTTTTTCTTTCTTTTCTTCCTTTCATTCTTTCTTTCTTCCTTTCTTACTAATGGTAGTTTTGTGGCAGCCCGGCATCAAGCAAGCCTTTGGGTGCCTTTTTTCCAACAGCATTTGCTCACTTTGTGTTTCTGTGTCACATTTTTGGTAATTCTTATTTTAAACTTTTTCACTGTTATATTTATTATGATGATTGGTGGTCAGCAGATATGACTTCCTGAAAGCTCAAATGATGGTTAGAATTTTTTTTAGCAATAAAGTGTTTTTAAATAAGGTACATTGTACATTGCCTTTTTAGACATAATGCTAACATACACTTAATAGACTATAGAATAGAGTAAACATAACTTTTATACACCTGGAAACAAACAAACAAAAAAATCATTTGACTTGCTTTATTGCACTAGTTTGAAACCAAACCCGCAGTATGTCTGGGGTATAACTATGGTTACTTGCTGAGAATGGAGAAGATTCTGTATGTTAAAAGTGTATGGCTGGCTGTTTAGAGAATAGTAGGAATAGAAATCATGCTGCAAAGAGTGCTAAATGTGGTCCCCACTGCACTTTGGTTAAAGCCCTAAATCCTCAGTGTGCTGTTTGAGACTGGTTGATCTGGCTCATACTTCTTGCTTGTCTTCCATGTTCTCTGCCCACATTCCCTTCTCCAGATCACTGTATTCACCATATGCTTTCCTGTCCAAGGACTTCAACATAACCAGTTCCCTCTATTTGTAATGCTACTTCTCTTATTCTTTGCTTGGCCAATTCCTGTGCAACCTTTAGATATCAGCTTACAGGCCACCTCCTCCAGGAGACCCCACCAGGGCTGCCTTATAAGACCACACACAAGTTGCATATCCCAGAACACCCAGCCCAGGAAGAGAAGAGCACCTGTTGATATTGTGCAGAGTGGCATTCCAATTCAAATTAAGTCCCCTGTTGATGCTCTGTCATAGCCTCGTGTTATTCCTTCATGACAACATCTTGAACCTCTAGATACCTGATTATCTGTGTAATCAAACTATAAGCTCCCTAAGGGGGAGGCGCCATACAGATTGTATCCCTAGACCCTGGCACTTAGTCACTTTTCAGAAAATATTTTTAAATGAATGAACCAACTCTAGATCACTCTTCAAATTTGGCAATGTAGCACTAAAGAAAAAGAAGGGGGATATTAGCTGAAATGAGTCATGTATTCAAGGAAATGGATTGTGGATTGGTCTAGGATCTGGAAATCTGAATGTCTATAGGCAAAAGGAAAGAAGCTATTTCAGGTACAAAACAAACTAAGGGTTGTGGGGGTGGGTGATGGGGGGGTTGTGGCGTGGGGCTATGGACATTGGGGAGGGTATGTGCTATGGTGAATGCTGTGAAGTGTATAAACCTGGCATTTCACAGACCTGTACCCCTGGGGCTAATAATACATTATATGTTAATTAAAAAAAAATTAAAAGAAGCTATTTCAGGTGAAACTGAAGATATAAATGGATTAAGGCTCCACAAGAGTGGATTATGTGATTACCAAAAAAAAAAGGTCAACATTAAAAAGAAGATCCCTGTTTACCCTTAGATAGGAGAGATAAACTGTTTAAAAATAAGAATCTATTAGTGAGAGCTCAAGTAAAATTCGATAATATGAATTAATCTACTCATAAATGCCACAACACTTTCGATTATAGTGACTTCATAGCTAAAGAAAAATGCTGATGGAAACTGTTTGGGGCACCTGGGTGGCTCAGTAGTTTAAGTGTCCGACTCTTGATTTTGGCTCAGGTCATGCTCTCAAGGATCATGAAATCAAGCCCTGCATCAGGCTTCATGCTGGCCATGGAGCCTGCTTAATTTATTCTCTCTCTCTCTCTCTCTCTCTCCCCCTGCGCGGGAAAAAAAATGTTTAAAATCTCCCAGTAACTTCATGATTCACAATCAAACATTGTCAGAGTTAGATCTGCATGTTCCTTTTGGAGGTAGAGGATTCCTGCAAGTGCCAAAAGCTGGTCATGCCTGGGTAATTATGACTTACCCTGCTGAAAAACTAACTATCTCTGGTTAGTGCTGATTTGGGGTAAATGGGAGAGTAATTGCAGGGTTAAGACCATTTTTTAAATGGGCAAATACTGTATTTTTAGCACATTTTGCTTTGCTCTCCACCTGAGAAACTCTTTTCTTTAGTGACATTTTACTGGAATCTTGACCAGTTTCATGTATTCTGTCTGTAAAGTAGATGTCACATAAAACAACAAGCTTGTCATTGTGAAGGATTTGGATTTGGAATCTGAGATCACTGCAGAAGTAAGTAACAGCACAGTGTTACTAGATTGGCACTCTCTGTAGGACCGAAGGTAGGGTAAATAATCGGTGTCTAACTTGCAGCACACAGTGGGGGGCTATTGGATAGCCCATTAAGTCCATGAAGGTAAATTCAGAACTTGTAACCTGCCCCTCATGTATAGGATTAGGAGTGAAAGTGTCCTGTGTAGGCCACAGTGTGGTGTGTAGATTAAAGAATGGTTAGAAGAAGCAAGTGGTGGCCAAGTTTGAGAAGCACAGTCCCCCAAGTGTATTGACAGTTAATTTCAGGGGTGAAAGCTGAGTGAATGTCTCTGTGGTCTTGGCCCCAAACGAGTCCTCACACTCACCAGGTGGCTGGTGAGATCTGACTCTAGAATGTAAATCTCTTTCCATTTTGAGAAATCAATGCATAAAGTTTAAAATGCTGAAATAGCAAAGCATCCTTGAAAAACATTTTAGTTGTAGAATAATTACTTGTGTTACAAAAATTACATACTATAGAAGTTATAAAGTGGGAAGTAAAAAGTCCTTCCTCCCCGGTTCTCATGTTTTAACAGTTGCTTGGGTAGCTTTTCACAGATTTCATTTCTTCCTTTCTTCTTTCTTTCTTTTTTTAAAGATTTATTTGAGGGAGGGAGAGAGAGAAAGAGAGTGTGTATGTGTATGCTGGTTGGGGGGGGCAGAGAGGGAAAGAGAGAGAGAATCCTTAAGCAGACTCTCTGGGGAATGTGGAGCCCGACACCGGGCTCCATCCCAGGACCCTGAGATCATGACCTGAGCTGAAATAAAGAGTGGGCCGGTTGGCTGTTTAACCAACTGAGCTTCCCAGGCACCCCTCATTTCTTCCTTCCACGCCCCTCATTTCTTCCTTTCTTTCTCACCTGTCTTGGCATTCCTTTAAAAAAAAAAAAAAAAAGCCTATTTTTGAAAAAAAATACTGTTTTGGAAAGAATGACATATGTCTATTCAAACATGTCATTTATGCATTTAATAGTATATCTAGGACACCTTTCTATAGTTGCATGAGATATAATATCTTCTTGAGCCAGCTTCCTTTTGGACTTGAGGACACTGGACAGACATTGCAATTGTTTTCCAGATTTTTTTCTTTCATTTTTTTGTAAATGAATAATCTATCTATACAGATACTTTTATTCACCTGTGAAAAGCAATCTGAAGGATCTAGCCCTAGAAGTCAAATTTCTGGGTCAAAGCATGTGGGTTTTTAAATTTAGTAGATACTGTCATTCTTCAAAACTTTAATACCAGTTTATACCTCTCCCAGTGGTATATTTGAGTGCCCTATTTCCCACTTGAATTTAATCATTACCCATTGTTAGCATCTCATTTTGATTTGCATTTCGTACATTTTGAACGAGTTTAAAGATACTTTTATATATTTTCAAGTTATTTTTACTTCCCAGTGAATTGTCTGTAATCATCACCCGTTTTCCAGTGGCTATCTTTTTCTTAGCAGTTTATAAAAATTCTGTGCATATTAAATTTTTACTGCAGATATTTTCCCCAGCTTATGTTTATTTTTTGCTTATACTTGTTTTTTTGTTTGATTTGGTTTTTGCTTTTCTAAAAAACAATTGTAGTTTTGTTTTGTTTGGGTTGTTTGTTTTTTGGCTACTAGGTTTTATGTCATGATTGAAGGCCTTCCTATACTTAAAAATTAATTTAAAAATTTTATTCATATTTTCTTTAAGTAATTTTATAGTTTCATATTTAAACTTTAAATGTGGTATATCTGGAATTTGTTTTGGCTTAACGAATGAACGTAGAGAGCCAGCCTTAAGTTTTCCAAATGGCTAGCTGTAGTCTAAACACCACTTTTTGAGCATTCTCTTCTTCCCATAGATTCCTCAAATTTGAGATTTGAGGTTTTCTGACTGATAAATATTTTGTGTTTACAGTACCATTTAGGTAAAACAGTATGGAATTATATTGGAAAAATTGTGCATGTAATATTTATTATAGAATTTCCATGTAAATTAATGCTGCTCCTACAGCTAAACACTACAAGGAAGAAACAGCTATGATCAGAGGAAAAAAAGCATGCATACGGTTTTTGCTTAGATTAGAAGATGAGATGTGTATGTGTCAGAAGGGAGATCTTAGAATGTGTAAAGTACTAGAATCAAAAAGTAAACTTCTAAGAAGAGACCATAATAATCAGGTTGCAGGTTCACTCCTGGTATATCATGTAACCCTTTTTGTTAAAAAACAAAAACAGTCTAAACTAAGGAAATTATTTGAATCAGAATGTATTTCACATTGGATATTCTTAAAATAATAGACATTTTTATAGAAATTCGGTTCTGTGATTTGTTGACAGTTGTAACTAACTTACTGGAATTCATTGATCTTATTAAAGGAGAGACCACTATGACATTCCTGATGTGACAAGTGGAGTTTTATGGTTAGTATAAATTAAGACTGAGTATAAGGGTACTTTTCTTAGTAAGCCATAGCACATGTCTTCTGAGTATTAAATGTCATTACTTTATCATTAAAGTCCTTGATCAGAGTGGGAGTAGTGAAGGTTGTGAAAAGGAGAGTGGCACGGTGTTTGTTGTTGCATTTCTCCCACCCGGGTCCATTGGTTCAGGGAAGTGATAGGACTGAAACTTGTAAAACAAAACAGACTATGATTGAAGCAAAAGGAAAGGAGATAAAAGTTACTAAAGGAAAGATCCAAATTTTGGAGAGGCAGATGAAATCTCTTGTTACTTTCCATTTTTGCCAAAGAATGGGAGCAAACATGAGTTGAGAGGAGTTGTAGACCAAAGGATAGGTTCTTTGTGTTGCTGTGGGACACATTTGGGATTTACAGATAAGTCAATGTTCGAGGCACTGTGTAGAAAAAGTATATCTATCAATTAGTTGTGTTTTCTCTGAAATTTATTGAAACTGAAAGAAGCAGGGACCTATGACATGTACAGTAAAGGAAGGAGGAGTGACTGCTTATAAGTAAGAACAGCGTCCAGTTTTCCTTGATTAAAATTTGAATATACTAGAATATAAAACTATTAGAATCATTTTTATGAGCCTCAGTGGGAAATGAAATTCCAAAAGCTTATTGATTTTAAAGTATTTTCACTTGATGCAAACCATAACCTTAAACCTAGGTAAAACTCAAAACAATTCTTTTCTTTATTCTAAATATTTAAGTGTAAATTACAAGTTATTACTTTAAAGAATGGCTCTAAAACCTATAAACTTCAGAGTCAGACCATTTAATTCTGTTACATTTGTCTAGATATTAAACGTAATTGGACTTCACATGAAAAATTACAGAAGATAAGCGATCTCAGGAAATGTGTTTACTACTGTCAATTTAAGGTGAAATCGAGCTTAAATTGATTCATTTTGATGTTTTTTGGTAATGTACTATGTTCCCACAAAATTAAAGCCTTTCATTGGTATACATAGAACCAGCAGAGAAAGGCAAAGCGTTAAACAGTAATGTTGTTGGTATAGACTCTAGTGATAATTTAGTAATATTATATAATGGAAGTATATGAATGGTGTAAAAAAAAAGCTCATAGGCTATTTGTCTTTATTACACTATAGTTAGGGCCGATTCTTGAGTGTAACTTGGGCAGCAAGCAGAATTTCTGAATTTTAAATTACAGCTTCTGTTGAATGAAGGACTCTTACATTAAGTGATTTTTGAAGGTGCTTGGCTGATTTAACCTTGCGAAATAGTGTGAGACATTTATATTTGGGATTGAAACCACCAGTGCTCTCCAAATGGAGGAGAATTAATTTTCAGGATTAATGAGGATTTTGGAAATATAAGCTTCACACTACAGAGACCAAATAATGGCTGGACATCATTTGCAGCGTAAGATTTAGGCTTCTCAGTGGATTTTGTTTAAATCCTGCAGTCTTATTCTCTTGTCATATAATATATACTGCCCTCCTCCCTCTCATGGAAACATAGCAATCCTTGTTTTCTGTCTTCTTAACATGATAGCCCAGACTTGAGACAAATAGAAAACGAGTCTACCACTTGTTGAGGTCCAGAACCCTGTTCTTCTCTTCAGCATTTGGCTTCCAGCGCTTAGAAACATTCAGTACTTGTGGAATGAGTGAATGTCTCATTTTGATTGTAGAAACAAGTTACTTTTCATGTACTACCAGCATGGCTGTTAGAATTCAGAGTTTCCAGAAACATATATTTCTAGGGCTAGCCCATTGTTCTGGTTCAGGGCGACACTTCCTTTGCTTGTCTTCGTTTATTTGCATAAAGAGAGCTAAGTTGCTGTCTAGTGTCATTAGCTTCATTAATGATATCTTTATATTTAACATCATAAAAAAAAGAACATTTCAGAACCTCAGGAGATGGATAAAATCCTAGTGTGGCTCTGTAGAACCACCTTGGTATTAAATTATCATTGTCACTATTACTCCCGGCAGCTGGTGGGCTAAGAATCATTCTAATTAGGATTGTGATGCTCTGGATGGAAATGTGTACCTTTCATTTTTCTGTGATAAAAATGGCTTCTGATATTTTATATATTTTAGTGTCATGTTAGAGATTTCATTCCATGATCATTTGTTCATTCACATGTATTTTTATTTTTAGCTCTAAGCGAAAGACATGAGGCCTAAGACTGAGATGAGGTTGTTTTGAGGCCATCTGATTTCTGACTAGAAGGTGTGCGATCGCCTCGTCCTGAAACCACTTCAAACAGAATGGTAATGGCAAAACCTAAGAGAAAGAGAGGCCTTCATGTTTTTCCATGTCTGTTCTCTTATCCCATTCCTTCCTCTTTAAGAAAAAAAAATCTGAAGTTGTGAACAAAAAGTATTTAAAAACATGCTGATATAGTCTAACTAAACTGGTTCAAATGTAAAGAGTTGTGTAAATCGACATACTAATTAAGCCTTTTAGAGTTGTTTAAACTTCTTAGTGAGATGTTTAACTAGTGACAGAATATTTATGTGGAAACACCTAAGCCATTAGGAATTTGCAGATTGAAATAATTGACTTCCTTTGAAAACGAATAGGGTTTGCTCTTAAAAGGGACTGAATACCAAGCTTTTCAGACTAGAAAGTAAGGGTTCTGTGCTTTTGCTGTCATAAAAAATTTTTATGTCTTATGGATGCTTTTTTGTTTTTCTTTTTAAGATGTAAAGTTCTATGAAGAATGTTAGTAGTGTCGTTAACTCTGCTTTAATTATCGCAGGTAACTTAGTTCAAAATCTGTTTTACAATTGAGGAGAAGAGCACTGTTTGTCTTTATTACAGTAAAACTTTCTTTGGGAGCGTGCTTCCGTTTATTAAGTTTATTCCAGTGGACCATGTCCTGTTAAAATAATGATATAACAGGGCTTAGAAAGGCAGTTACTAGGCTTAATTCCCCCTGGGAATAGAAGTCCAATAGGTTCTTTGCTCAAGTTCAGGTTTTATACTGAGCCATCTTTTCAGAGTAAGTGGTTATTTGATCTTTCTTATACTACATGTAACAGTGTTCATAGCAAAAATAGTATCACAGTTTACTTATATTTAGCCTAAATTACACATTTGTTTAATTGATGGCATGCCAAGAAAATGAAATTGTCATCCCAACCAGAGGATGAGACGGAGGGCAGAGTCTACAGAATATTTTTTAAAAGTCACACTTATTTTCCTGTTTTCCTCCAGGGGCACTCAGTTGTTGCTCTAGTTCTGCATTCCCTTATTTCTCTACAAATAGTATTTTCTCCAATGTCAAGAGTGACTTACATTTTTAAAATGTATTTTGTTTGTATACATGGCTTTCTGTGATGATAGACTTATTCATATGCCATGTAAATCCAGGCACTAGATTGACTGGAGTGTAATGATTTTATATCTGTGATCTCAGTTTATACTTAAATAAGTCAGTCTGGCTATGTTCTAGGTGAAATAGTACACAACAGATCATTTCTTTGTTTCCCATATCTGCTCATGTGTTGTTTTATTCTTCTGATATGTGAACTTTGAACTCTTGCTTTTCTATGGAAAAATTAAATAGGCTAATCTATAAAGCATCATTTTTAAGCCTATGGTAGAAGAATTGTTCATATAGTTCACTTTTGTGTATTAATGATTTAATGAGAAACAGGTACTGATTTTTATTTTTTGAAATTTTCCTTTCTTATGTTTACCAAATAATTTTTTTTTTCCAAATAAAGCCTATCTAAATTGACCCTTTTTGAGGTTAGAAGAACTTTGAAGGTTATCTTTTCTATTTCATGTGCTGAAAGTTAATGGGATAGAAGTACAAAGACTTTAACCACTATTAATTGGCTAAAAATGTGGTTTCTGAAGGCATGTGTTATATAAGAGTGAAGTCATTAATTTTATTTATGCATCTGAATGTCTGTCACCATAATGATAGCTTTTAGAAAGAAAATCTAGAACTAATGCCACTTCAAAGCCTGAAATTGTAAATGTGAAGATATTTAGAGCCAGTAAATATTAAATAGGTGATATGTATGAGTATAGTTTAATATTTTTTAATAAGTAAACTTCCTTGTTTCTAAGCAAAACTTTAATGTTAGACTTAAGAGCTTATAACTGTAAGATGAGAAAGAAACATTAGCTTAAAAATGTTGTTTTGAAAGTTATAAAAGTAAATATTGACCTTTTCTTAAAAAGTTTTTTCCTTTTGACATTGTTTAATTTTTTTTCCTTTTTGTTTTTTAGGTTTGCAATTTTTTTTGGTGATGGCATGTTCAGAATCTTGGATCCCTAAGTTGAATATGTTGGAAATATTTAGGAACTCTGGAAATTATTGTTTTATGTATATAATGACTTACTAGGTGAATCAGTAGATTTAATAAAAAAGAATATAAAAAAGAATAGGTATTCTAATTTTGTGTTTCTAAGTTGACATTCATGCCTCAGATTCTCATCTTTCAGTATTAGTGTCATTCCCTGGAGACAGTTACATTTTGAATATTTGGGGGTTTTTATGGACCCCATGTTTTCCCAGTTTATGTAATCCGCCCATGCTGATTTGGTCAGCTCCTTTTCCTTTCTATCTACCTTGCCATGTAGCTTACTTAGATCAGAGGTAATTATTGATCAGGAAGCGATCAAGTGACAATCCTAGAGGTAGTAATTACAGAATTTCAGCCTGGAAATGACCTCGGAATAGTTTGTTATACCCAAATACACTTGTGACCAGATGCTGCTGATTTCCAAATTGGATATTATTATGTAGGACAGAAGTGCTAATGGAGAGGAGAAAGGCTTTTCTGTTTCCCCTCCTCCCTCTCTTGCTGTTGTTGGGTGCCTAAATTAGTGGAAAGTAAGATGGCTAAGAGATAGACAGTATAAATGGAAAGGAGAAAAAACAAAACTTGCATCTCCAAGAAGGAATATTTCCCCTTAAAAATTTGAAAGTTAGCTCTATTCCAAGTACCTGAACACACTATTTTAAAACCATAGGCTCACTTTCATGTAGACCCAGAATGTGAACTAGCGTATGCTTGCCCAGAGGATAGCTGGAGAACTTGTTATTTGATAGGAGAGTCAGATAGTCCTTAGGTGAGTCTGTTGTTGACTGCTCAGATGAAGAGATTTGAAGAACATCATGGAGCAGTTATTTTCATAGTCAAATACAACAGCCTCCCTATCCCTTTGACCAAAACCGGGGAAGGCTTGCTTTTTAAGAATGTGTTTAGAACAGCTTGAAAAAGGATCATAGGGAAAGGCTGAAGAGAATTCACGAAGCTATAGAGACTGAGTGGTAGCAAGTTTTATCATTGGTAGATTATCCAAAAATGTGGAAGTTTTTGTATGATCAGAGTTTTCATACTGTTTCTATTAGAAGGCTTCTAGAAGCTAAATAAGATACACTGTAGCACCCTCCACCCCTTTGCTTTGCTTTAAGATTTGACTGATATATATATAATAGATGGCACAATGAAAACATTAGATTTTTAAAAATCGAGTTACATTTTAATTTAAATGTGTATTGCCTATTTGCTACTTTCCCATTACAGCTAGCTTTTAAAATACTCTCCTTCTGTGATACTTTTGTCAATAGAGGTGTTTCCTCTTAGCCAATTCTAGCCACAGTATTGACTAGGCCTCTGCATTTGATATACCCAGAAGGAATTAGACAGGCAGGGAAAAACTTGGTCTCTACTGGAATGAATATTTTAAAAACCTTTTTAGATTCTGAACACTTGGAGTACAAAGGAAAGAGACCCAAGAAAGGGAAAAATGTAAGAGCCCAAGAAAAAAAAACGGTGGTGGGAGTGGGGAATAAACTCTCACACAGCTGACCTAAGTGCATTAAGGGAAGGAAGTGAAGTTCCTGGAGAAGAGGAGGCAGTATATGAAATCCTGGGACAGCAGGCATTCTGATATTCAGTTGAGCAGTTCATACTAGCAAGTGGTAGTATTTTAAGGCTAGTGACAGGTGATCTGGGGAAATATTAATGTACTTCCTAACAATGAGTTTGATTTTTATTTTAGTGGGTTATAAATGGGTATGCAGCTCAAAGATGAACATAATTCAAGATAAGTATCTTCAGTCTTAGAGAAAATATAATAAAAAATGGATCTTTTGTCCTATTGTATAACTTTAGAAAGTAATGTAGAATACGGAGCATAATAGAGAATTAATGGCATGAATATAATCAGTATTTGATGGTTGCTTTCTAGAAACTTCTAGGTAAAACCTGTTGTCCTTAGTTGTACTGTAACAGAATTTTAGTGGAGAAATGTATACCTTCTTGGGTCACTGTGCTCCACAGTCTGGCACATCATTGTGAAAGTTTGGAAATCTAATTCTGTTTACCCCTGGGGAGGAACATAGATCTTCCTAAGTTTGGGTACAGAAAGTACGTAGGGAACCACAGAGAAGGTGACCCTAGAACCTAGTGGTTCTTTGTATTTTGGTACTTTTCAACCCCCTTTTGAAAATCCAAAGGTAACTATGGATGCTTTCTCCAACAAGACTGCAATTTCTGAGGGTAGAGAGACTGCCCTTGATTGTCAGGTCAGGAAGAGGTCAGGAAGCCCTGATCTAAAAGATCATCTTCCTTTTTCTTCTGACCTTGCTCTCAGTTTATTGTCACTTTCAGTCAGGGGTTCTCTGTTGCCTTTGAAGGGAGCTTCAAATCTTGAAGGACACTCACTGCCTTACACATTGAACTGAAGTCACAAGTCCAGAGCTTTGTAATATAATGGAGTGAACATGGTCCGCAAAGAGCTGCCCCACAAGTACAGTGGTAAATATAGAGCCTGAGGCACAAAGGTGTGGCACAGCCTCCGAGCTGGTACCTGCTTCCTGCTGGTATGGGGCATTTATTCTATAGGAAGTTGAATATTAATGTTTTGTCTTTAAAATGAGCATATTTCTTTTAAGATCTCTAATTATTTTAAAGTTTTTCTACCCAAGTGTGACTTTCTCCTCATGTATTAGGATGTCACGTTAATGGTGTAAAATGTGCACTTCAAATTAACATAATAACTGGGAACTTGGGATTCTGTTACTTTTGTGACTCTGAAATTTATAACACGTTTTCAGGAAAAGCGTTGAGATTCCCAGATAATTCATTCTTAACTTCTTTCAAGTTCCTGAATGTATGATTGTTTCTGAACCTTATTAAGCCATTTATAAGATTAGACAAAACTGTCTTCCATTCATATTTTGACACAGAATGGATATATTTAATTTATCTTATTAGAAATGTGTTTTAACAGAAAATTCTATTTGAGTGGCTCTAATCTTCATTTTGGAATCTCAGATCCCCTGCTTGTTATGTTGTTCATTGGGACTCCTCCTGCAAAATACAGCTTCGCTGAGAAGATCAACCTTGAAAAATCAAGGAATCCGAAGAAATTAATTTGGGGACTGAGTAAAGAGATGGAAGAGCATCATCAGATTGACAACCCAGCACACTCTGGAAACATCTTAGACTGTGTTGCTTTTGTACATGAAACAATTTGACTGTGTAAAAACTGGACCTATATAGAGAGAAAACCACCTCATAAAATGTATCTTTAATATAAGAAAACACACCCTGGCCTCTAAGAACATTTCTGTCAGAACAGTCTGCTCTTGACTACTCACACTGTTGGAGGGAAGCTGGGTCACTGCACTTGACTCAAAGTTAAACATCATGTATTTTGGACTTGAAGGTGTTTATAAATTTCCTCGTGTCATACAGTGTTTGGGGCTTTTACAACATCTGTCTCCCATGTGCCCTTCATATCCCCTGAGAAAGGAGCCTTAGCTATCTGTGCCCTGATAATTGTTTTCTGTCCATCTTTTTTGGCACTGTTGGCTTAAATGTGAGGAAAACATGGAGTATCCAGGATTCCAACATCCCGTTAGATCTGTCTCACTTATCCCTTCCAGGTAATTGTGTTACATTTCCTTTTCAGCTCCTCTAAATATGGCCCAGTTTTAGCCCCTTGGTTAGGTCAAGGTAGCATTGAAACCATACCATTTCAGTCTTCTTTCTTCCCATTGTCCTGTTTCATTCTGGCTATGATGGGAGGTTGGCAGTTGCCTTACTGTAAGAGTCCACATGTGTCCTTTCATTTCCACCTCCCTTCCTGCATGTCCTGGTGTATAAATAAAACAGATCTAGACTTGGGGATCTGCCTATATAGATTCACAGCACTGTATTTAAAATACAGTCTTTTAGCTGCAATGTTAATGGTAGTCTCCTTTGTATCTCTGCCCTGTGCTGGGCCCTCTGCTGGGTAGGGCAGTCCCCTCTTTCTCTGCACCACCTGATTCTCTTGAGGCCAGGAGTAGACTTCATGGTGCCTTAGGCACAGGGAGAACCACAACTGACCTCTATGTAAGCTTGCTGGTTCCTGGGGTCATAATAATGGGGTAAAGAGATCCTTGTGCCCTCCACTGGACTCTAGTCAAAGCAGATAATGTGCAGAGAAAGTTCTCATATCCATTGGATGTTGAAAACAAGATTTGTCAAAAAATAGGCCAAATTTCAGGTTAACCATGAACCCACATTGACTATTCTGGTTTGTCTTACTTTAAAAAATAATAATAATAATAAGTACCCCTTAAAAGCATTATCAGATTACCATGATGTACAAAATGTGATATTACTCAAAAAAACTTTTACAAGTAAAATTTTTACAAGTAGCTTTCAGAAATGTGCAAATATGTTTTCTGTAAAAGGGTATATACTGTGTGTAATAATTTTCTGATTCTTGCTCTAATAAATATTAAACTTAAGTGGTCTCAGTATTTCAAACCTAATAGTTTGAAAGTATTTTTTGAGTAAAATTTTTAAGTATATAATATTTTTACTTTTCATGTAATGTGCAAGTATTCTTAGAATACTTGTTTTCCACATGTAAAACTACTGTGAACGGGATCTGTGTCTCTCAGTAAGTTTCTGAAGCTTTGGCTGTAATTACCACGTGCTTGGGATTGGGCTGGCTGGAAATGCATATTGAGTTTTTCTGTGTATGTAGCAAACTTTGTCCAAATAAAGTAGCTTTGTACCCTGAAGGAGCTTTTAGTAATTAAATTTTATTAAATATGGTCAAGTTAAAGGAGAAGAAATGAACAAAAGGATCTGTAAATAAGGGTCTGAATTAGTGGTTTGCAACCTTTTGCTATTAAAGATAACAGTGGTAGTGAGTCTGGGGGCAATGGGATAGGGGTGGGCTGTGTCATTTGAAGAGAAGAGAGAGACTCCCATCTGGCATCAGTAGTGATGGGGTGGGGGTGTGTGTGAGCTGTGCTTTGTGCACCTGAATCCAAGGTCAAGGAAGCTTGCTACTAGAAGTCTATCCCCACAGTTCCCGAATGACCAGTAGAAGCTGGGTGCCAAGCAGAGGCAAATTAGAAAAAAGAAAAACAAGGACAGGCTAGGGACTTCACAGGTATTTTTTTTTTCTCAGTTTAAAAAACTGTCCTTTTAAACGTTTATGTCATTCCCTCTACTGCTTACCCTTGGTAAAATAAAAAGCTTGCCATGTCAAATTAGTTCTCTAAAGATATTTTTAAAAAATTTATCGGCTTGTGAAATCAAAAGGCTGTGTGCTGCTGGTTCTTGGAAATGTGCAGGATTAACGTACTAAGGTCCCAGTTGTTTATCCTGCAATGCATAGTTCACAGGATACTATGTGCCAAAGAACCGTTTGGCAGGTTTAGATGATTACTTCAGCATTGCTGTATAGTGGGATTTACGGTCTTAAAGTGCCTAATTAAGGTAGCATTGAAGGGGTGCCTGGCTGTCTCAGTCGGTAGAGCAATGTGACTCTTGATCTTAGGGCCATGAGTTCAAGCCCCACACTGGGTGTTGAAATTAATTTAACAGAAAGTAGTAGTTAAAAGGACAGCTAGTATCATCCTGTTTCAACCAACAGTTGACCAAGAACCCATTCTGGAAATCTCTCATACAGATATTCAGTAGTTTTATGTGAAGATAAACTGAAACCTCAAATAATGCAAGGATCCACTACAACACAAACTCTAAGGAAATCATTTATACTACTTTGCAGATAATTTTTTCAACCTGCAAAATGTTAAAGGACCAGAAGCAATGCAATGGTTGTAACTTGTTTTATTTCTGCTTATCTCCAGTAACAAGTTTAAGATTGACTATATACCATTGTCTTGTATGACTGGACTATGTTTTTATATCTCATCCACTTAACAAGCTAGCTACTGTAGGAAGTGTTCCAGTATTGAGCTCCAGTGTTCATATATATATAATATATATTATATATATATATATATAATCAAGGAATAAGTTTTCAAGAAAGATACTGAGATTTCTTCCTTTGGCTTCTAAAGATATCCTTCCTAAAATGGGTGCTTGTAGGCAAGTTCAGAGGAAGTCCGTGGCCTCTAGTCATGGTTTCTAGTATTCCAAAGTACTTCCCTTTATGTTGGGGGTATTGCAAATTTCTTACCAAATTGTTCATTAGGGGAAGCTTACCATTAAGTGTTTTCCTTAGAGAATTTTTCTTAAGAGGAGACCCAACGTTAAATCATTATTTTTTTAGTTTTTAATTTTTTATTAACATATAATGTATTATTAGCCCCAGGGGTACAGGTCTGTGAATCGCCAGGTTTACACACTTCACAGCACTCACCATAGCATATACCTTCCCCAAAGTCCATAACCCAACCACCCTCTCCCTACTGCCCTCCCCCCAGCAACCCTCAGTTTGTTTTTCGAGATTAAGAGTCTCTTATGGTTTGTCTCCCTCCCAATCCCATCCTGTTTCATTTTTTCCTTCCCTACCCCCAAACACCCCACTTTGCCTCTCAACTTCCTCATATCAGGGAGATCATATGATAATTGTCTTTCTCTGATTGACTTACTCCGCTTAGCATAATACCCTCCAGTTCCATCCACCAACTTTGAATTATTAAACCCAAGGCCAAGATTAGTGAGGCAGACGCCTGCTTTCTGTATTCACTGGAACTTAAAAGCAAGAGTGAAATTACTAAATAAAATGAAATTAGTTTGAGGGATATTTTGGACTTCATTTGCCATGTGCTTCACATCCTTTCCCGCCTGTGGGAAACTAAGCAAGGGCATAGAAGTTTCTCAATTCTGGAGGGCATCACTTTGCATGAAAATTTTGGGTTAAATATTTTGAACATTCTCAATTACGCAGCAGAGAAAAGATTACAAATACTGATTGAAATCATTTCACCTAAAATATGACATGACCAAAAATTAGAGGTTTGCCATTATGTATTTGGAAGAAAAAAACACAACTTACTTACCGTGGATCTTTGGTGACAGTTAAGGAAATTTAGTTTCTCTCTCTCACCGATATTTCAGTCTTGCTCCAAACCAAGTTACATTTTTAGTCAAATCATACCTCAGAACTTTTCCATTAGGAATTAGGGGATTTTCTTTAGCTCCTGAGTGGCTGTCAGTGACATTTCCAAGACCGCTCTTGACCTAAGAAAACCTCATCACAGAATGAGTTATGCAATTTTAAAAGCCCCGTGTGTGGGATTTTCTGAAAAATACTAAAATATTAAAATCTCTATAAGATAGTTTTCCACTATCAGAAATGAGGAATTATGCTTAAGTACCAGGCCAAGTGAAGGCAAATGTGTAGTTCACAGATCGTTCTGTCTATGCCTCCGGCTGTTCTTGTTGGGTCTGATTCAGCATACTTCCCGTGTGGGGGCTGAGTGACACAATGTCTGAGTACTGGAGCATCTTGATGATTTTAGGAAGTCAAGCAGGTGTTGGAAGCCTTGCTTTTCACATCTACCAGCATAAGCAATTCCGCTTTGCTTGCTTTTTATGTAACATCTTTCTAAGAAGTCACTGTAGCAAACCGTAGTTTCTCCCTTTCTTTACATAATAACTTATGGATTTTTATCTGTTTAAGAAGTTAGATTCATTCTATAGCTGCCATTTCCTTTGGGGGGGGGGGGGGTTGAGGGGAAATGCCAGCAGCAGCTGACCTAGAATTCCATCTTGCACTCACTATTATGTAAGACTTAAATTCTTGATTAAAAAAAAAAAAATGGTCCAAGTGAAGGAAAAGAGTGTAAAATTCTTTCCTCTCCCCTTTCCATCACTAGTCTCCTGCCCTTCAGGTCCTCTGGCCCCTTCAGGTAGTGAAGCTGATGACCGCCTGAAAGGTTTGAAAGTCAGCGCAAGAGTCAGAAAAAGGGGATAGCAGGGAAGTGGTGTCGGAACAAGGTAGAAACCCTCAAAAATGCAACACTCACTGGGCGAGGCTACCGGTACTGTGGCTTTATCTGCATGTTTTTAATGACTGAGCGGACTAGGGCTGAGCCCTGAACGCTAACTCTTGCCTCTTCCCGCCCAGTTTTCATCCTTATCTTCTTGGCGGAAACCCGAATTCTGGAGCATGAAAGGTTTCAGCACACGTGTATACACTGTTGCCCTAGCGGGCATCAAATTATGAGTGGGAGGCTCTCAATCCTTAGACTTCGCTGGCTCAAAAGACGTATCTCAACACGTGGAGTTGTCACTTGCCATGCTGGCTTCCTGTTTCTCCCCACCTTTTTCAACGTGAAAGTCCACAGTGAAATAATTTTCGCAAAAAGCTATTTGGTAGGAGAACTTGCGAAGCCTGCCGGACAGGCTACAGGAGTCTATCATTCATTCCTGCAGCATATCGATGGACGCTTGCCAAGTGCCAGGCGCTCTTCCAGGCTCTTTGGGGAAACAACACGCAACGCGCGGGGTTCGCACCGTACGCAGCTACACGGACCCAGCCCGTGAAGGACCGCGCGGTAGAACCCACGGGGAAGAGCAGAGCGCATGCGCTCGGACACCTGCGTGGGGGGTGCGGGGCAGGCCTCCGAGTTCGCGGAGCTCCGAGCAGACGTCGTTGGGAAGGTGAGAGTTGAGAGAACCGTGTGTGTCCGGATCGCAGCTGACCGACAGTTTTCTCTTCAGGAAGAGAGAAAATTGAATACTGGAGAGTTTCCAACAATTGTTTACCTCTTTTCCAGTCACTTTATGCTGGACGCCCTCGCTGCGTCCAAACGTAGCCATGCACATTCCTCCTTGTTTTTGCTACTGTCCTTTCTCCTGCCTCGATTTTTCTCTTCCAGAGCCTGGACCACATGGCCTCTCGGTGACAGGATTTGGGGAGGCGGGCATGACCATAATATGCAGCTAGACCGTATGGCAGATCCACCACTCCAGGAGCGCAGGGGTCCCACTGAGGAAGAAGGATGGGCTTTTAGAAGGGACCCTCGGGGGCTCCTGGCTGGCTCAGTCCGTGGAGCATGCGACACTTGATCCCGGGGTAATGAGTTTGAGCTCCATGTCGGGAGTAGAGATTACCAAAAGTAATAAATAAACTTAAAAAAAAAAAAAAAAATCCAGCAAGGACTCTCAGGGGCCGGCTGTGTTTATTCCATAAGGAGGGTCTTAGGAGGACAGGCCAGGCCAGGCAGAGGCAGCACCAGGAGCGAAAGCAGGCCAGGGTGAGCAAGGACAGACTTAAGGGTGATTAAAATGCAGAAGATTCTATAGGTGTGAAGGGACCAGGGCTGTTCTCTGTGGCTTCTCTCACGTGGGACTTTCAGCTGGATGTGTCCACGAATTGTTGGCTCCAGCAGGTTCACAGTTTCTAATCTCTGGCATGTGAGAGAAGGTGCTTGGTAATTATTCCTCTCTTCTGTCTCACCATATCTTTTTTTCCAAAATGCAGATTACTTTTTCTCATAAAAACTCAAACGGTGCAGAAAGACAAAAAGGGCAAAGTTCACTATCTCACTACTGTTAATAGTCTGATCATAAGCAGTTTCGACTTCTCCATTATCCGTGCTCCCGAATCCTTTATAAAGGTGGCTCTGTGTGGGCTCAACCAGCTAACTCCCGATGTTGGAAATTCAGTGGCTTACAATGTTCATTATTCAGATTCTTTCCCGTTTTTCACTCTTATAAGCTTGGTTTCCAGTGACTATCCCTCTGTACAATATCTGCGCTCAGCCAGTCATCTCCTTGGTGTAAATGATGGACACTAACAAAAACCGGGATGCATAGCACGTGGGGATGCACAGTACCAGAGTTTAGTATGGACATTACCATGGAGTACTTTGTGTGTGTGTGTGCCCGTGTGTGTACTTTTCAAAGCACTTTAGTACCAACTAATGTCTCCAGCTCTGCATAGAACATGACAAGGTGGACTGGGGGAGATGGTAGTCTCTCCTTTGGGCCGGCGAGGTGAGACTCCTGTCTCTCCTTGGCACTGCTGTCACATTGGAAGTGCCTGCGGCTCATAGAGCACATTTGCAGTCAGCTTTCAGAACACCGACTCCAAGGCTAATGCCAGCAGAAGCTTTTGGAATATAAGATGATGAGCACATATGAGGCCAAACTAAAAATGGAACTTTCTAGCTTCCTCGCATGAAACTGCTTTGATTCCAAGTTTTACTATTTTAATTAGACAGATCAAAGAGACAGCACGTTTTTTGGAGACGTTGAAAATCATATGGCAAACTGCTCTATTTTCCAATGTAGGAAGTCTTTACAAGGGTTAAGTGTGAGTGATGTTCATTTTGGTTCTTTGAGGGGAATTACCTTCTGGAAGTGGTCTAATTGGATCCCTCAATGGTGGTTTTCTGCCCATGCCCCCTTCCCCAGCCATTTTTCGTCCCTAAGATCTCTGGGTGGTTCCTAGGTGAGACCATTGTGCAACAAACACCATAAGGAGAGCTCAGAGTTAAACACAGAGCTCTCCTTTCTCGGGGCCTCTGCACTGACTGGACCCTTGGCCTGGGATGCTTTTCCCCAGGTACCCACATGGCTCACTCCCTTGCTTCCATGAGCTCTGTGCTAAAAAGGCTCCTCATCAGAGAGCCTGTGTAAAATAGCATCCCATTCATGCTTTCCTTACCCTGTCATAGCAGTCACTGCAAGTTGACGGTAAAGATTTGTCTCCTCCACTAAAATATAAGCTTGGAGAGGGCAGGGTTGTTTTGTTCCCACTGTTCCTCCAAAACCTACAACACCTGACATATGTTAGAAACTGAGTAAATGTGTGCTGTTTGACAAGTGGATGAATCCCTCACTGTTCGTACCTCGGGACTTGTGAAGAAAGTAGGAGATTTCAACACTGGAAGAAAGTCAAGGACTTGGAAAAAAGCAGCAATCATCTCAGGGCCCGATCTCCACATAGGGCTGTCTTTGCACAGCAACCGCCATTTTGGCTTTCAGCCCCTTTTCTACCTGCATGTTCACTTAAAGCCATCGTTTCTAACATTCCCCTGGTGGAGGGTGACTTGTGCTAATAGGTAGGCACCGTCTTTAAGAAGCGTTTTAGTGGATGAATATACTCAATAGATACTGACTGAGCAGCAGCCAGGAGGCCAGGGGGCCACCACTGGAGGCCAGGGTTACAAAAGGCAACAGGACACTCACTGAGCCTACAGTTTTTCAGAGTGTGAGTCTGGTGGGACAAGATGGCCCTCCTGCCATCCCTGGAGCTAAGAGCTCTGAGGGGCTGGGAGCTTTGCTTAGAGGGGAGGAGGGCTGAGTAATATGGAGCCTGGTATTGTTGGGGGGTTGGTGCGCTGTGGGTGTATAGTGTGTGGTCTCTGGGAAGGAGGGCAGGAATGGCAGAGTGGCAACATAATACCTCAGGGTTTGACTTAGTCTGCCCCAGGGCTCAGGGAAGAGGAGGAAGCTCCCTTTGTCTCATTTTCTACTAGTCCATATCAGTAAACAAAATCCTCATGCCTACCACACTTTTTGTTTGTTTGTTTGTTGTTTAGACTTCTGCGGACTAAATTCAGTGGACTAAATAATTTAAATATTTCTATGGGCGACTATTTCAGAAAGTTCCAAAGCCAGAAAGTCTATTTAAAAACAACTTTTGAAAAAAAAATTAGAACAAGTTTTGAAACAATGAAATTTGTCTTTCTCCCCTCACTGAAGGTTCAAAAGAATGAAAAAAGAAAAAAGAAAGCTCTTTCTCCAACAATGCAAATAGGCTAAAATATAAGGCAACAGGAAGTCTAGGTGATCTTTCTTACTTATGCAAGCAATAAATAAACAATGAATCCTTCAAATACTCCAAAAGAGGAAAGAGGTATCTTGAACTTTTCTGTAAGGAATATTCAACTGAAATGGAGCATAATAAAAGCATTTATAAATGACCGTGTAACCTTACTGTGTAAGTAACTCAGGGATTTGCAGAGAGATAATTTTTATCCTCTAGTCATGAAATTATTTTTTTAAGAGTTTATTTATTTATTTGACAGACAGAGATCACAAGTAGGCAGAGAAGCAGGCAGAGAGAGGAGGAAGCAGGCTCCCAGCTGAGTAGAGAGCCTGATGTGGGGCTCGATCGCAGAACCCTGAGACCATGACCTGAGTTCTAAGGGTGAGACTACACATAGCATGAAGAGTGTCAGGAGAAAGCAAAGACTGGCAAGAGTAGGACCTCATTCTCATTTCACTTCGTTTTGTCCTATCCACTGGGTTCTCTAGCTCAGTCTTTCTCAAAGTGTGTGTTTGTGTGTATGTGAGAGACAGAGACAGAGACAGAATAACTGTGCTAGTTCAGTTGCAGTTTCAGATTCACTATTTCTGGAGCAGGACCTGGTGATGCTTCTGCTCTTCTAACAGGCTGGCTGGTGAAGCCAGTCCAACTGGTGGGCAAACTGCATGGAATAGCAAGGCTCTTAGCCTACCAGAAACTTTCACATGCTTGTTTGTGTGTGTGTGTCTAAACTTTGTAACTGTCCTGTGAGTTGAGCCCTGCTGGTGTCACCTCATTTTACACATAACAAGACAGGCCCCAAAAGGTAGGTTGCCAAAACAAAGCTTGATGCTAGAACCCAAGCTTTCTCATGCCCCACGGAGTATTTCCATTACAGTAGTTCTGGTTTGGTGGTTGCATCCTGAATACGGGGGTGGGGAGTGGGGAGGTATGGCTACAGTGACATTTTTGGAAACCCAGTAGAGACAATATACACTCTTATTGTTACCGTTGTTATGATGTCTTCTGAGGTCTTAGAATCAGAGCTAATGGACTAGGGAGAAAGTGACGTGAGACTTCTTTTACTTGCCATTTTTAGGCAACAGGGAGACAGCAGGTGGCGAGTGTCCTGCTGATGACAAATTTAACTGTCTTTGGGAAAATGGGATTTAACTTGATTGTAGGCTGTCTTCCATCTTCCGGATGGAGCTAGAGCTTGAGAGCTGGGTGGCTTTGATTTATGGAGCGCCATTCCTGTCAGATGGTACAAAGGATGTGCAAATCATATGCAAATGGGCTAAGTCTCCCTCAGAATTTGCCAACCGGAAACACAACATCTTTATTCCAGCTAGGTTTTAATGTGCTCTTGGGATAACTTTCAGGGAGGTCTAGACTATGCTTACCGTTAGCTGAGGAAGAGCTAAATATTGTCAAACACAGAGAAAGGTACCGCGTGGAAATCCAGGGTGGTGTTTTGACTCGGGTCCTGCACCCCGCCTGGGGAGAGGAGCCCTAGCTGGCTCTGGGATGATGAGATTTGGGACAAAGTGAATCTCCTATGGTCTTTCACTTTCACAAGCACTTTTTTTTTTTGAGAAGGCTGATTTCTTAATCAGTGTTGGTCTGACTTCCTTCCTTTTCCAAACTCTCTTGGGCATCTGCTGCTAAGCAGTGTAATGGTGTAGAGCAATTGGATTCATTTGGTGTCTTTATTCCGTTCAAAAACATGAATGCCTTGATTTTGATGTTCTAAGAGTGTCCTGTTATAAGCATAATACATGTTCACAGCAAAAATTTTGGAAATAAATAGAAAATGTAAAGGAAAAAAAATCACTCTACTCCTAGCATTCAGTGAGAACTATTGTTATTGTTGTGGTAAGTATCATTCATAAACATATTTTACAAAGTTGAGATGATGACGCTGTTAAGATTTTTTTTTTCTATTTAAGTTGTGTAACCTCCTCTTTCACGTGAGTATTAGAGTGAATGCTTTCCGAAATTCTGAAATATTACCGAAGAGGTTTTTGTTGGCTTATGAGTTCGTGTTGCCGGTTGGAATTCCGTCAGATGGTTGTAGTGTGGTTTATCCAGTTCTCCCTTATTGAGGAGCCTTCAGTGTGTTGCCTGTTGTGTAACGCCTTATGCTGCGAGAGAGAATCCTTGCACTCAATCTTTGTGTGCATTTCCTATTATTCTTTTAGGATAAATATGGAGAAATGGAATTACCAACTCTAAAGATATATGTGAATTATTTGTTGGATAAATAATGACTTTTGATAAATCCTAACGAGGCCTGTTCCAGAGTGGCTGATCCAATTTATATCCTCAACCAACAGTGCACCAAGGCTGTTTTGGGGTGTGTGCTTAAACTGCCATTCTGACAGTTGAGTTAACTTGGGGCACCTGGGTGGCACAGTGGGTTAAGCTTCTGCCTTCGGCTCGGGTCATGGTCTCAGGGTCTTGGGATGGAGTTCAGCATCGGGCTCCCTGCTCAGCGGGAAGCCTGCTTCCTCCTCTCTCTCTGCCTGCCTCTCTGCCTACTTGCAATCTCTGCCTCTCCGTCAGGTAAATAAATAAATTTTAAAAAAATAAAATAATATCCCCTTGTTTTTTTTTTTTAAAGAATTTTATTTATTTATTTGACAGACAGAGATCACAAGTAGGCAGAGAGGCAGGCGGGGGCGGGGGGGGGGGGGAGCAGGCTCCCCGCTGAGCAGAGAGCTCGATGTGGGTGGGGCTCGATCCCAGGACCCTGGGATCATGACCTGAGCCGAAAGCAGAGGCTTTAACCCACTGAGCCACCCAGGCGCCCCTATATATCCCCTTGTTTTAATTTCCACATATTTGATCTCCTGGAGACTGAATTGCTTATTTCTTTCTCTTTTTCTGTGAAATGCCTCTTGGGTCCTTGGCTCATTCTTCTTTTAGAATTTTGTTTTGTTGTTGTTGTTTCTCAGTGACCCTTGAAAGCTCTGTTTTGTGCACATATTTTCCTCATTTTTTTCACTTTGTTTGTAGTATTTATTGACATTCAGAAAATATTATACTTTTACCTAGTCAGATTTTTCAATCTTTTATTTTAGGCTTTCTTTCTTCTGCTTAAAAATGTCTTCCCAGCTCTGAGCTAAAATGACTCTCCAAGTTAGCTTTCACCGTAGACGTCACTGGAAGACAGAGGAATTAGGAACTGGCAGCAAGCGTCTTGAGGAAAACACAACCATTAATTAAATGTGATCTAGTCTTAACAGGTGTGTAGCTCAGAATCACCTGTTAGAGCCTTTATTTTTTTTTTAAAAGATTTTATTTATTTATTTGACAGAGAGAAATCACAAGTAGGTGGAGAGGCAGGCAGAGAGAGAGAGAGAGAGAGAGGGAAGCAGGCTCCCTGCTTAGCAGAGAGCCCGATGCGGGACTTGATCCCAGGACCCTGAGATCATGACCTGAGGCGAAGGCAGCGGCTTAACCCACTGAGCCACCCAGGCGCCCCTGTTAGAGCCTTTAAAAGTTACGAATGGCCTGGGTCACACGCCAGTACCATTGAATCAGAAACTCAAATAAAGGGGCGCCTGGGTGGCTCAGTGGGTTAAGCCGCTGCCTTCAGCTCAGGTCATGATCTCAGGGTCCTGGGATCGAGTCCCACATCGGGCTCTCTGCTCAGCAGGGGGCCTGCTTCCCTTCCTCTCTCTCTGTGATCTCTTTCCTTCCTCTCTCCTACTGTGATCTCTCTCTGTCAAATAAATAAATAAAATCTTAAAAAAAAAAAAAAAACCTTTACACAGATCCACAGACTAAGATAGGAGCAGACCCAAGTTGCATGTTTTTGTTTTTGTTTTTTTGCTTGCTTGCTTTGAGCATTACATTTTATTAGCATAGTGGGTGTATTTTGTCTTACCTGCCATTGTCTGTTAACAATGAAGATCAGAGTGCTCTTATGAGGAGGGGGATTCAGAACAGTGTGCTGGGAGGCCCCTGCAAAATTAGTGGTTCTCTGAAAGCATGGGGTTCCCCAGGTGGTGGTTGTTTGATGTTACGTGATTAGTTCTGAGTTCTGTGGCTGATTCACTTGCCTTATGTGTCACTATACTGTGGCAAGTGGATTTTTTTTTTTTAATTTGGAAAGACAACATAGTTACAAATGTAATGTATTTTGAAGGATATCTAGAATACATAAAATATATTAAAGATAAATATGTAATCAAATTACAAATATTAACACCTTGTTTGTGTGTGTGTGTATGTATTTTTAAAAAACCAGCATTCAGGGATGCCTGGGTGGCTCAGTTGGTTAAGCAGCTGCCTTCCGCTCAGGTCATGATCCCAGTGTCCTGGGATCGAGTCCCACATCAGGCTCCTTGCTCCGCAGGGAGCCTGCTTCTCCCTCTGACTCTGCCTTCCACTCTGTCTGCCTGTGCTCGCTCTCGCTCGCTCGCTCTCTGACAAATAAATAAATAAAAATCTTTAAAAAAACAAAAAATCAGCATTCATTATTCTTTGATATACAGCAGTATCTCATTTGAAATGGAGTGTAAGCCTGTAAGCAAATTAGTATTTTCAACTTGGGAAAAGAAAGTCAAACCCAAAATAACCAATTTGATATCTCTGTACAAATGCGGACTGTGCTTATTAGTTAACATTGAAAGTACATTCCTATTTTTGTAGCCTGGAGCTGCCTCATTAAAAGGTTTTCCAAGGGAATTTGCCTACAAATCAACCTATGATGTTTTTTTGGTGTCCACCCCATAGGTAGCATGTTGCTTTTTAAGGAGAAGCCTTAAAAGCCTAGGAAGGCATGGAAGGGCCTTGGCTTTATGGAAGGAACTTAGCATCTCAGAGCCTCAGAAATGATAGTGGTGGCAAAGATGATGATGATGATGGTGATGGTAATGACAGTGGTGGTGGTGGAGATGCCGCTTCATAGGGCTGTGCAGGGAGCAGGCATGGCAACTGGTGACTACTTTATTACTGTTGGTCCCTCCATCCCTCAGTCTATTCACTGCACTGGCTTATTTAAAGGAGGATGTGTGTGAGTAAGAGTCAGGAGGCAGAGGGTTCTAAGGAGGGGTCTCTTTCTGTGTTTGAGGTCCCCTGACCAGTTTGAGAAATTATATATGCCTCAAACAAAAAGTAGATAATATAAAGACACTGAAGTATAATGGGCTAAATTTATTATTATAGTTAATATATTTATTATTTATAAGAAATCAAAAACAGGAGATACGGGTGTGGCCTGAAGAGTTACCACACTCCTGTGTACATCATTTTTATGTAAAAAACAAAACAAAACAAAAAAAACAGTTGAGTCAGGTATGAGTGCATCTTAGGCCATTTCAAAGAGGAAGAGGAGGAAGGAGGTCATGTTGCTAGAAATCTATTATTAACTAAGAGGCTAAGAGTATGTGAGAGGGGCTTGAGTGCTGGCAGGGCGAAACCCAGTCCATGGTCAGGCACAGGGGGCTTCAGGGTGCACCAAACTTTATACCAGGTGAGTTTTTCTTGCATAAGCATTTTATGCCATGGTTGAAGTTAGGACTTGAGATAAACAGTGGATGAGAAGGCTGGGCTGGCAGACGGCGTGGCGGGATTGACCGCTGTGTGCAGGCAAGCAGCAAGCAACCAGACCAGGTCTCCCTGTGCTGTGAGCCCCAGGCTGGCTGCCCAAGCTCTTCTTGTAGCTTACAGCCTCTGGTTAGATGAGGGAACTGACTGGTGGGTTTGTGTGGTTTTCATGCCCATTTCAGCTCTGATTTTCCATGATGCAAAACCAATTTATTGGTTATTTTGGACCAGATAAATTGAAAGAGGTTGCAAGGAATCGTGAGTTCCTTTCTGGCTGAGGTTTGTCCACAAGCAGAGCAAAATGAGCTTCTTGATTGCCATCCAGGAGGAAGAGTTTCTCTTTGGACCTCTTTCCAGTTGATCTGTGCAAGACAGGACCGTGGCCAGCTCTTGGCAAACTCGAGAACTAAGCAATTTCTCTTCCTAATCTTTTATCACCTTTGATTGCCCCCAGGACAGCTTCCAGAAGATACAAATCTTTCCAGCCAGGGTCCTCACCTAACCACCCCAAATTTAGAGGGGGTCTCAAGTTGAAAGAGTTCCATGGTCAAAGTCCATAGTGCTGGAGAGCCTGGGTGGTTCAGTTGGTTAAGTATCCAACTCTTTATTTTGGCTCAGGTCTTGATCTCAGGGTCATGGGATTGAACCCCAAGTCCGGCTCCCCTCAGCGGGGACTCTGCTTCTCTCCTCTCTTCTCTCCCTTTGCCCCTTCTCTCTGCTTGCAAGCACTTGCTTTCTATCTTGCAAATAAGTAAATAAATAGATCCTCAAATCCGTAGTGCTGTTTATGTTTACTTAATGCTCTTCATTTTGCTCAACAGATACAACAGCATCTAGTGTATACAAAGTACTGTGCTGCATTCTTAGGAAGTATTTTCCAAATTGCATGTCACCACCCATTAACGGGCTTTAGTCTCTATTTAATTGGCTCCAACCAGAATGCCAAAAATAAATAGAAAAAAAAATCAAAGTGTCCCACACATAATAAGGTAAGTGCTGTTTAATAAAATGTTTATTTCAGTTTTACTTTGTAAGTGTGTGAGCATGTAATGAGTGTCAGTGGAAAATGTATTTCTCACTGCACTATAGGTAGAAAAGTTTAAAAACCACTGCTATGAGCTCCCAATCCTTAATCTGCAACTCCACGTTCCAAAACATGAAAGACTTTTCTCAAGTTTGGCACAAGTTCATTTGGCAGCAAAATGGTGATTTAAGGGTATTTATGGTCTTCCTCTGTCTCACTTACTGTGAACATTTGCACACTTAACTTCAGAATGGAGTCACACCTTTGAGCCCAGTGGGCATATTGCATTCAATTACTTACCTAAGGGTCAAAAAATTCTGAATCATAGGACTTTCCACAAGACACTGTGGACCTATATAAGGGATGTAACAGTTTTCATCCATTAAGCAAATATTTACTGAGTGCTTACTATGAGCTGGACATTGTGTTAAGTGTCAGATACGGAAGGAAGAAAATTAGTGTGAGATGAATTCCTGGGGAGTTTCACAGTCCCTTGGGTGGAATACATTCGGGGCCACCAGAGCTGGACTTCAGCATTCTCCTTTCATATTCCTTCTGTTAGTTTACCCAGACCCTTGGTTGCAAGGATTTCTCCATTGATGGGTTCTAGGTCTCTTTAATTACATTATCAACATGACTTCATATTGGCACTTCAGCACATTTAAAAACAGACTGCAAACTCCTTCCTCCTGTATTTCTATATTCTTAGAAGTACCACTGTCACCCTCATTTGGACACAACCTCACTTCTGTTCTTGACCCTGTCACCCAGTTATTAGTCACTTCCTATTGATTTTTTCCTACCTATAGCCCTTGCCTCCTTTCCCTTCTTTCTATTCCCAGTGCCACCTGTTGGTATAGATGAAAATTACTAGTTCTAACCTGAAAGGATGGGCTGAGAGAAAGGGACAGGATCATAAACTCCTGGGCTTAAGTTGTGTCTCTTCCCCATTCTGTCCAAGAGACGTTAGGCAAGTCACATAGGATCAGTTTTCTCATCTAGGAAACAGAGTTGATGATATATATTTTAAGAGTTGTAGTTAAGAATAAAAATATGCACATCAAAAACAATACTAAAAGATAAGCCACTGTAAGACTGTACAGATAGTTATAGGGCATGCAACTAACAAAGGATTAGTATTCACAATTTATAAAGAACTCCCTTCAAACAATATGAAAAAAAAAGGCCAATTTTTTAAAAAATGGGCGAAAAAATGTGAACAATTTCGAAGGAGGAAATAAAAAAACCAAAAGATGTTCAATCTCATTAGCAATCTAGAAAACGCAAAAGTTAAAACAATGAAATACTGTTTCACATCTATAATACAGCATGAAGTGTGGTCAAGTATGTTAAGCAATAATAATTCATATTCCTGGTGTATGTGTAAATTGTTCCACCCTCTTTAGAGCAAGTTAGCAATATAAAATAAAGTTGGTGATGTGCATATCTACCAGCCAGAAATTCCTTTGCCAGGAATGTCCTTTACAGCTTTGTTTTTAATGACAAGAAATAACAAAAGCATCCATTAAGAGTCTGGATATTCATTCAATGAAATACCATATAGCAGTTAAAGTGAATAAATTAGAACCACATTTGTGTCATCATGGACAAATCTTAAAACAATGTTAAGTGAAAAAAAAACCCACAGAATATCTACAGTATGAAAACATTCATGTAAAAATTTAAAATGTGCCAAATAATATTATTTATATATATTAGACATATGTGGGTGCATTTATATGCATATGTATGGGTGAATATACACCTAGCTTATGAATAAGGGTATGTCTAGAAAATATACTAAACTGTGCATGAGAACCATTAACAACAAATTCAGTGAAGTAAGTACTTCAGGAAGGGGAATGGGATGGAGAAAAGTACAGAGAGGGTTTCAATTATTTATTAAATGCTTTATTTCCCAAAAGAAAAAATGAAGCCATGAATGTAAAATGTTAAAATTTTGACAGAGCTGAGTGGGGATATTATTGTTCCTTGTACTATGCTCTTTATTTATATGCTTGAAATATTTTATTTTTAAGAACTACCCAATCACAGTCTGGCACTCAGTGAAGGTATGATAAATATTCCTCCCACCCCATTCAGAAGGCTTCTAAGTCTTCCTTTCCCCCAACTAGTTGAGTACCATTCCCTCCACCTGGCCTTCTAGATCAGATGAGGTCTAAACTTCCCTGGTGGTCAAGTCTGGATCCTCTAGTCCCTGACTCTCGTCTCTATACCTAGCTTTAAGCTTTAGCACTTTCCTCAATGGACCTGATGTTTCAGCCATGGGTCTCAGGTCATACTTGGTGCTTTCCTGACATTTTGTCTTGGCATTTGTGGTTTTCTTGGCTGAAATTCCCTTACCCCTCTTCCCTGGTTAAACAAACCCAACCCTCTTTTTATCCATCCATCTGCCCATCCATGCATCCATTTCTCCATCCATCCATCCATTCATCCACCTATTCGTCCATTTATTGAGCATCTTCTAAGTGCAAGGCACATATAGCCTAGCCTGATTTGTTCTCTCACAACTGGTCATAACTTTCAGAACATTTACAAAATGCCTTATAGTTCTAATATGATATTTATCATATTAAAATTTATTTTATCTTGCTAGGCTAGGCACTAAAGGGCAGATACCATTCTCTTCATTTTTAATGCCTTGCATTTGTAGGAACTCATTAAGCACTGGTTGAAGAAATAAATGAGTTTCAGATTATATGTCCAAAACATTAAAATCAGTGTTAAGATTGTGGCTTAATTCTCATTACTTGAATTTAAATATTTAGTGTCTTTAGCTCACTGATTTTCATAGGAGTATCATGCACTCCCTTCCATCTTTGTCACCTGAAGGAAGGGAGGACATTCTACCTCAGCCATTCTGCCTTCACATTTTCTGAAAACCCAGACTCCAGTGCGCCAGCCATGATCTCACCTATCTGGGGATTTTGCATTTAGTTAGAGAGGAAGACCGTGCCACAGTAAATTAATTAACATGACAAGACAGTATGAGGTGTAGGTCGAATAAATGGTGCTGGCACCATGATCTGAAGTCATCCTTAATGAAAGAGCTTGTTCCATACTTGGCTGTGTAAGACTGGTTTTTGAGATTCATTCTTTTGCAAAGGGATCTGGGTCAGAATTGTCATTTCATGTCAGATTGGGTTTCTGTAAAGTCCCCCTACCTCTCCCTACCTTTTGGCTCAAGTAGATACTTAACAACATCTCTATTATATGTAAACTGATATAGAGCTGTAGATTTGAAGATGTCTTCTGATACCACTATTTTGGAGGTATGAGCCTGAAATATCTTTCTGACCTGACACTGAATGGAATTTTCTTTGCGCTTTTTCAAAGCAGGTATCTGTGAATTCTTAAAGCTATTAGCCTTCCTCACACCCCTTCCTTTCCAGTATACTCCTGGAAAACAATTTTCAATCTGACAACAGTTATACTTTATGTTTCCAACAACCAGTCCCAGTCTGTTTGCTTGTTTTCATGGTTATTCCTTATCCAGGTAGGCTGTTTGAAAACTTTAGTTGGAAGAAGTCTTTATATGCACCTCACTCTTTCCTGGACCGAAGTCCCTTCTCTTCCTTGTCTCTACTTGAATATTTCTAATGATGGGAAACTCACAGTTTCTCCATGTTAATGACTTTACATGTAGAAGTAGAGACTCACAGTTTGCCTGAACATAGTGGGAAGGTTCATCTCCAGCAGTGGGGCTCACATAGCATCCCAGGAAGACCTGGTCCTCCTCCAAAGGTTCATGATATGCTGGCAGATACCAATCTTTTGGGACAGTGGATTCATCAAAGGTTCTTTTGAGTCATGGCATTATTGGAGTCCTGGCTTTAAGAATGCTGGTCATATTCCTCTACGACCATTGTGAATGACTGTCTGCTCTCTAGAGGGGCCACGAATGGAATCCAATTCTGGCTCTCTTACTGTGGGTGGGGCAGGAAGAATGAACATGGAGGCATAGGGAGAATTTAGGCACCTACAAATAGATTGAATAGGAGACCAAAATACCAGGGAGAGTATGCAGAGGCCCTGACAAAGTCTCCTTAGCAGGAACAGTCTGGTCAATATTGCAAGTGTGACTCTAGAACCCCCAGACTTCCGGGGGTTGGACAGCATATCTGATTGGGAGACAGAGTCACACGTCTGACCAATACCCTTCCCGCCAACCCACTCCAGTTGTATTCCAGTAGAGAAGGGTCTGGGTGGAGCTTTCCACCTCCAGGTGGGCAGTAGAAGTACTGGGGGCTGGGTTCCCAGCAGAGGGGTAGGTGGCTGTTAGACTGCCAAAATAACAGCAGGGATTCCTTTTCAGTAACAAACCATGAGGAAATCCTGAATGCGCCATATGGAATGTGACACTATCTAAAAAAGAAAAAGTAGATGAACCGGTTTACTTTTCCTGGTTCTTTGCTTTAAAGCTTTGGCATGTCTGTTTTATTGGCTGGGGAGGTAAATGTGAGTTACTAACAGAAACAGTGCCAGCTTGGCCCTGCCTAATAGGGTCCAGTGCCAAGAGGAGGCTGAAGCTGGCATTAAGAGGTATGGCAGAAAGGATAATCAAGTTCCTCCATGACTGTAGGCTTGCTTCTGACTTGCAGAACACAGTCCTTCTCTTCCTGAGTAATTTCAAGCATGGTTAACCTTGTTGGGATTGAAGTGTTAATGTGCTCTAACACTAAGAAGTATATTTTCTCTGGGTTATGTGTGGTGTTATGTGTGGGTTATGTGTGGTGTGATGGAGGTGGCCCTGGAAACCCAGGACACCAGGCCCTGCCTGCTGTGGAGCCCCCTCCACTTGGCTGAGCCCTTTCCTGTCCTGGGTTAGCTGCCTGCACACCTCCCTCTTGCATCATCTCAGCACACTTTCTACCTTGGTTTCCCCTCTCTGCACACCTTGCTCCTATCTTTCTGACCACGTATCCCTTTTTGCTCTGGATCTTTCAAACATCTGACTTGGATTCTAGAAACTAGTTTCTCAATCTTGACTCTAAGGAGTGTGAACATAAACAGAATGTGTACTTTTTGTGATGGTGCTTTAAAGGCCACCACTGTCAACAGAACTTAATGCTGGAAGCAAGTAATGGATTCATAGCCAGCTTGAGTGCGTGAGTGGAAGCTACTTGCTGGATAATTAATGGCTGCACTTGACTGGATGGAAGGATCTTACAGGCAGGAGTAATAGACCACTGGGAGACTTGTCAGGCACATGCCTCTGAATCAGTGAATCCTTCCTGTGGCTACTAGACCAAGAGAACTTCTTTGTGACTGCACCGTGATTAGTTGGAGGGGTCCTGAACTCACAGCAGGACAGGAGGACTGCTTGGGGTGATGGTTTACCAAGCTGGAGAAAACTACTTCATACTCAGTCTCAGCCCTACATGGAGTATGAAAATTGACAGAAATGCAGTGCATATTTCCAATGCTACCTTTCTGGGGAACAGGGATTGTTCTTTTAATTTGGATTGCTTATTCTGTTTGGATAGGTCATAGTTGGTAGATGATAGTTGGATTGTATCACCAAACTACACATTAGGAGCCTTCTCTCTTACGCCAGTCTGAGGCTTCTTATTCCAGTTGAGAGGAACACAATCTCCAGAGTGAGAACAAGGGAACCCACCCCACCTCCTTCACACAGTGGCTGTGTGACATCTTATAAACCACTAGCCTCCTCTGTAAAATGGGCCCAATAGCCCTTCCCTTTTTGGGACATTGTGAGGACCCAATAGGATGACATAGGTTAAACATCAGGCACTGTGCTAACCACTTCAGTCATATCTTGGAAAAGGCACAGCCTTTTAAGAAAGGCAAGACTGACTTTGAATCCTGGCTCTATAATTTACTATCTGTGTAATTTCAGGCAAGCTAGCTTTTTTGAGTCTCAGTTCCCTCATCATACCTGTTTCACAGAGTCAGGAAGATTAATGGAGATGATATATACAGTTGTCTAGCACAAAGCTATGGCTGACTGTGGGAGATCAAAGAGCAGTAATATTTATTATCATGTCTTCCCTTCCCTCAGCCATTACTTGTGCTGTCATGGTGGTAGTGGGTGTTGTAGGGACAGTATTTTGAGGAGGAGCTTGATCTCGCTGGGGCTAGAAGTTGGGGGATGGCTGATCATACTAACTCCCAGCACGGAAGGCTGCAGCTCTCATGTCCTCTCCCTCCACCTCCACTCACTCCCAGGAATTCCATCTGAACTTCAAAGTGTGGTGGTGGCAGGGCTTAGAGAGCTACCAGACAACACTTTCTTCTTTTTCTGATTAAGGTCTGGATAGGGAAGACCTCATTCTAGGAAGACACCACTCTAATTTCAAAGCATAGGTAAAATACCTGCCAATGTGATTTGAAAAGACGAATGTGTCATATAAAATGCATACTCGAGCATTAAAGATGGAAAGATTACCACCAGCATCTGCATCTGGCAACATTTTAATGACAAAATAATTAAGTGGCTCTTGTGCCAATCTCATGCAAGGGAAGACCTTCATAGCTGGTGTCTTTGTCTTTGTGTCTTGCATTCCATCTACCTAAGTATGATGGTCCTTGTGACAGGATCCTGTGTGCCACTGAAGAGGGGAAAGATAGCGGCTTGGGAAGCACGAGGTGTCAGAAGTGGTCCTCACTTTTCTGTTCAGTAGCTGAGGGACCTCTGTGTCCTTGTCAGGTCAGTGTGGGACTTAGTGAGCTGACCCCTGACAACCTGTCTGGGACCAGTGCTCAGATCTGAAGAACAATTTGCTCTGATTATAATTATCACCTTCTTCTGTGATAGAGGAAAGAAGAGGCCACCCTGATGGGTGCCCTCTGGCCATTGATCTTTAGCAACAGAGAAACAGAAGGCTTCCCTTGCTTGGTCATTTTCAGGCATGTGTGTGGCTCCTAGCCCTACACTGTCAACATTGCCTTCTAAACATCTTACATAAGGGATGTGCCCCCATATCTCAGCCCTTTCATATAGGGTTGGACCACTTGCACCCTTTTCCCCTGTCCAATTCCCAGTCCCCTTTAGCTGGTTGTGACTTCCTCTAAGAGGACTTTCCTGGCCCCTCCAGCCTGGCTGTATCTTCCTCCCATTGCCTTGGTATATGCATCTCCCACTGGACTGTTAGCATCTAGAAGGGAAGAACTACATCTCGTGTCCTGCTGTGTCTCCGCAGTGTCCAATATCAGGTGAGGTCTCACTGTAATAGCATCTGTTGAATGAACAGCCAATGAGAATGTAGGCCAAGAGAGAAAAATAGGATGGAAATGTTGAACTGGAACAAGATTCTTAAGAAATGTGCAAGGTGGTTCCATGGATGGGGGTAGTTTCCTTTCAGTGTGGGCAGAACTGGGGCTGGAATCCAGTCTGAGATTCTCAGGACTCCCAGAACAGTGCTCACTCCATTGCAGCCCATTGCCCTCCCCTTGGTCTCAGGCCTGCCCTATTGTTCCATCAGGCCCCCGGTCCATTATTCTTCCCTGGTGCTCTCCTTCTTTTCCCTTCTCTCAAGGCTTTGATTTCTCCATCCGAAGCTGTCTGCAACACCAGAGGGACTAGATAATGTGTGTGTGCAACAAATAAACAAACAAAGCCTTAGACAAAAATCCCGAGTAAGACAAGAAAAACAGTAAAGGGCCCACATAAAGATCTATTCCCTTTCCAGGAGGTTTTGTTGCAATTAGAACAGGCTGGACTTCAAATCATGGGATCCCTGAAACCAGTCTAGCCTCTAGAGAAGGAAAATGGGAATACTGGACCCTACTTTAATGAATTTACTTTCCCCCATGCCTAAGGGAGTCACAAGCTCCCTCACAACTGTCTCCTTTGAGCCTTGAGACAGCTGGGGGAAGTAGCATAGTTTATCTGTGTGGAGCACTTGGACATTGTCTGGCCCTTGGAAAGTACAACAGAAGAGTTAGCTATCACTAACATCAATGTCCCCACTTTACAGATGAGAAGAGAAAGGCTGATGGAAGCAGTAACAATGATTTGCAGAAGGTCATCTGCTGGGAAGTGGCAGAGATATTTGAACCCCAGTCATCTGACTCCACCATCTGTCCTTGTCCCCTCCTTGTGCCTAGCTTTTCTCTATCTACAGGTAATTTCTCATGTTGAGCTTTATCTCATCCCTCCAGCAGAATGGCCACCTCTTACGTTTTTGAGATTTCATGCAAAACACTGGCTGACCTGACAGTCTTCTGGGTCTTTCTTCTACCGAGTAGAACCCTGACTTCTACCATCTGGTTCATGGGAACAGGTCTAATATCCATGCACCATATGCCAGAGTTACTGACTATCTCATTTCTCTCCTCAAAATACATATGACTTGGACAGCTGGTGAAAACGCTCTGTTTCTGCTATCCAAGTGCTCCAAAAAGCCCAGGGAGAGAGGCTTATGGCGGAACCACTTGAGTTGGCCTCCTCTGCTCTTGAAGGTGGACCTGTTGATTTTCTTCAGGGTCAGGGAGCTCAGATTGAACCTCAGACTTAGAGCCATTGGTCCAAGAAAAGGATAACAATTCCACGTGAATCCAGGTAGCCTTTTCTGAATGCCTGCGTACACTGAAACCTACAGAGGCATTGATTACTTGTATTTATTTTGTTTTGAAGCATGGTTTGACCTCCAAACTCTCCACCATCAAGAAAAAATGATTTGTATCCTCCTGAATTGAAACAATCCTACAGTAAAAGGAACATAGTCTTTGATTAATATGCAGCTTCTCCCTGTCCCAGGGAGCCTGCTGGCTTATGCTGATAAACACAGTGGTATTACATGATTGTCATTCCCCCAGAGCCATTAAACTTCATGCATGTCCCATTTACCAGGGGACCACTTATTATGGTCTAAATGTAAAAGGCTCCACCAGGGATTTAGGTTTTTAGAAATCGAGGGGGTTTAATTTACATTCCAGTCACATAAGAAGAATCTCAAAGCTGCCAAACATTTACACTAATATGTACTATGTTGGTTCTATGTGCAGTTTGGAAATTCATATTGGTTATATTCTGTCTTCTCAAATAAATGCCAAGAGAAGGGAGGTTGCTAATCAGTTAGGGTCCCTTTAGTTACAGGTGCAGAGAACACACTTCCAAGTAGCCTATATAATAAGGAAAATGCATCGTGCCATTCAACGCAAAGTCACTAGGTATTGTGATGCTAGGATTGGTCAATAAAGTAGCTCAAAGATGACAGTGTAGATCCAGGTTCCTTCCATCTTTTTCCTCTGCTGCCATCATAATGTCAGGTTGGCTCCCTTTGTGATTGCTTAGGGTCCTCCCACTCCACCATATTTCCCAGACATCCCTCCTCTTGCAAAACGGCTTTCACTGACCCCAGTGTAGTTTTCAGATATGACAGTGTCCAGCAGAAGAAGAGATAATTCTCTTTCCATGTGTCTCTCTTTTAGGAGGAGGAACCCTTTCCATAAGATCCCCCAGGGAGCTTCCACCATGTCTTCTTGGCCAGAATCCTTCATATTGCTGTGCCTAATGCTAATCCCTGGCAGGAGGAATGGTATTGTTGGGATTGACAGAGAGAATTTAGAATTACCCCTGGGCTTGAAGTCCACCAGTTTTCCCGAGGCAAAGAAAATCATCAAGTTCAGATTTTTGTTATCAAGGAAGAAGGGGAAGAACGGATGTGGGTGGTTAACCAGTAATAGCATCCAAAAATGTTCTTCACTGAGACAGTCATTGAATGTCTCCTCGAAGGGTAAATTTAGCAATAGTTAAACACTGAGTTCCCACATTATGATGTTATAGGAATTGGTAGGAGGAAAGGAAGCATGCTATAAAGAAAGACTTCTAACAGTACCAGATTTCAGACCTTGTTGCTGAGTGAGGTGAGGGCAAGACAGGAGAATGAGTGAGTGAGGGGCAAAGGGCAGTTGGGGCTTCATGGGCTCCACTTGTTCATACCTCCAGCCCTACAGTGTAGGCACATCTCTGTGGGAGGCAGTCTCTTCCTTGGAGCCATGCCCCGAAGATCTCAAGGGACAGGACTGATCTCTGCAGGACGAATCTGGCCAGGTGACCTCCAAGGTCTCTTCACTTTCAGATATTTCTAGCATTCAGTCTTTTCATAGGATGCAGGCAGCAGCCACACCAGTGCCTCTCTTCACAGCAGACCAAACTACTGTGCTGACTTTTTGTTTGAAGTCTCCCCTTTCACTGAGGAGGCAGCAGGATCTAGAAAAAAGATACTATCAGAACGGGGCACTGGAGACCTGGGTTATATTCCTACCTCTGCTGGGGATTTACTTTGTAGCTGAGGTAAGTCACTTAACCTCACCATGCTGCTTTCCAGCGTGGGCAACTCAACTTCATACCATTGACAGCTTTTTCCTCTTTCTGACATTTAGATGTCTCAGTCCATTGTTACCTTACTGTGGGCTGGGCACAATGCAGTGTCTTCCTCCCATTAGGATCCTTTTCAGGGACTGTGCTAATAAAATGACAAGATACAGTTCTGATGAGCACCTTCACATTTCATTCCCACCTCTGCAGAAGGCTGTCATTTATGGGTAACAACAATTAGCACTGCTTAAGCACCTACTCTATGGCAGGGATTGGGGCCCTGGTTCATTAGTTCTTAGACCTCCAGAGCATTCTCTGGGTCAGCCAAATTCAACTTCTGTTTTTACCTGTTGTGTGATTTTCTTTCTCAAAAAAAAAAAAAAATTGTTTCTATTTAAGCACCCATTCATCAAACCACTGAGTGCATTTAGCAAGAGTCTGGGTTAGGGACATGCATTCTACTTGTTTTTCAAAAACACAGTTGGTTTCACTCTTAATTCTTCAACTGAGGGAACGTGGACAGCTGGCAGTGCTGTGAGCATGTATGGAGAGTGTCCTCCAGGGAACCTGGGCCCACTCACTGAAGGGGAACTGCAGTTCCTTCTGTCAGTGCTGCTCAGACTTCAGTGAGCATTAGAATTCCCAGAGGGGTTTGTGAAACCCTAGGTCCCACCTGAAGAGACTCCTCAGTCCCCATCTGCAGACACTCCTGCCCACCCCTTGCACACATTTCTGGGTACTACCCACAGACATTCTGATCGTGTAGATTTGGGGTGAGGTTCATGTGCATTCTCACAGCTCCCCAGGTGATTCTGAGGCAGAACATCTGTGGACCCCAGTTTGGGAAACAGCAGTCTTGCTGATGTGCTGAATGCCGGCTCAACAGAAGCAACGTGGGAGATCTTTGACAGACAACTGCACTGGGACACACTGGCTGACTAAGAGCTCTGGAGAGTTGGATACTGACGCCAGCAGCAAAGGGAACAGAGCTGAGTCAACTTGCGCCCATTGAGCCTTCCTCTGAAAGAGATCATTGGAGTGGACGTGTGAAGAAAGTGGGGGGAAATGGCAGAATGGAGGCCACTACTGCTCTCAGGTCCACACTCCCAGCCCGGGGATAAGAATCTTTGAGGAGAGGGGGGTGGGTGGCAGTCTGAGCCCATGGCTGACCAAGCCTGGCCCAGGAAGTAAAGGTTATCAGTAGTGTGATCTCTGATATGCTCTCTTCTACAATACAACACTGGGGTTACCTGTGGTGACCTTCCATCATTGTCCACTCTCTACTCGTCCACCCCTGGTCAATATGCCTTTGGGTATTTTGGTGACCTCATGTACAAAATGAGGAAAATTAGCTTTTCACATGAGATTGACGTGAGGATCAATGCAGTCATCACACACACACACACACACACACACACACACACACCCTTCGCACTGAATGAACATGTCCCAAGCACTCTCCCCAGACCAGCTCCCCTGTACAGGGCTGTGGGTTCCTTGAGAGCAGGAACAGAGGCACACTACAAATACCTGCTAAATCAAAGAAGGAACTTTGCCTGTTGCCAGGGACATAGAGACGAGGAAGACATGACGCTGCCCTAAAATAATTCCCCATCTAACACAGGGGAGCATTGAGGTAAATTTGTAAGGGTAATGGAATGAGAGAAGTGCTCATACTAATAGAGCTTTATGCAGACCATTCTGGGGTGATGGGGAGGATGTGGCCAGACCTGGAAGGGTCAGAAAGCCTGAAAGGAGAACCTGGAATAAAGAAAAGGCAGTGACTCCAGGCACAGAGGAGGGCTGAGGGAAGGTTGTGCCAGGAAGAGGGAGAGATGGGAGTTGAGAAACAGTGTAGGGGTGAAGCTGGAATATGGGGGACTTCAGATTCCAAAGGTTTGTTTTGAGGTGACTGGGATTTCCTTCACAGATAGATCATGAGTGTTCCTTGGAATCCATTATCCAGAAAATACTTTATTTTGTAGACATAATATTTCTTTGGGAGCTGACCGATTGCAAGTTTGCAAGGAAGACAAAAGACATTCGAGTTCTCTTCCATCTCTTCTCCTGTGTGAGTTGCCTCTCCTTTCCTTTGAAGCTGGCGGCAGTCCCGGTAACTGCCACAGAAGAGAACACAGAACCTTCTCTGAGTCTTGAGAAATAGCGAAAGTGTTACTGGCAAGTGCCTCTTTGTAAAAGGGAAAAAATAGATCCTACACATTAACTCAGAAAGCTGGTGAAGTCTCGTAACTTACTTCAAACAGATTTGGACTGAATCAGAAACACAGCAGGCTGGTGGGTGGAGCTCTAAATTTACACCTTCATCTCATCATTAAGTTCCGGTAGATGTTTCATTAGCGTGAGGTGCGATGTAAATTGGAAGTTGCTGTCTGAGTAAATAGTTACCCCTCCCTTCCCAATTAGGATATGCTCTGTAGTGAATAGTGGGATTCTGAGGCGCAGGAGTTTTATTTATAAATGGTAGTCTACCTCTGCCTAAATTCTGGGAAGTGCCAAATGACCCAGGCTTGAAGCAATCTAGTAGCTTCTATTTGTGCACAGGAGAATCAAGCATGGCTGAAATCGTATGTGGCAAATTGCTCTGAGCTCTTGAGGGCACAGTATACACAGGTGGTGTTCTGGCCAGATTTCCAGCTCCTTTGGTTTGATAAATATCGATGGTTGAAGTCTTGGTCTAATTAGGTCAGTTAACACTGTTTGTGGGTAGACAAAGCTGTAGGAAGTCAGCTCTACCAACTGAGTTACACTGTGTATATTACTTAGTGTATAATTGTGATACCTGAGGCTCCACAAGGTGTGTCCAAGGCTACGTGGTGAGATGGAGCTGAGACAGGAACAGGAGCCAGGACTTAGGGACCTCCACCTAGGACCCCTTTCTTAACCGGCTTCTTATTTTTTTCAATGTTATCTATTGTAAACATAATATATTATTAAAGGAGATTTTAAAAAAACTTATAATCTCCCTACCTCAAGAGCTTTAAATAAATCAGATAAATTTACATTTAAGTTAATTGAATAAATTTAGATTTATTTAAATTAATCAAATTATTTAAATGTATTTCAATAAATTAAAATTTGCAAGGGAATGCAGAAATATTAAAAATATATATTTCTGCATTCCCTTGCAAAATTTGAAATACATAGTTATCATCCTAATGGCATACAATTTAGTGTTCCTTCTCTTAATTAATATAATATTCAGATCACTTCCCCTTATAGTTATGTTTTTCATAATTACTTTTAGGACAGGTTATCAGAGCTCTTGTTGATACTAAGCATTCCCTTCATTTTGGGCACTTAGGTTGATTTTAAGTATTTAACTTTGACATATAGCATTGGTATTAACATCGTTATGCAGTTGACTTTTTCAGGTTGAACTAGTTCCTTGCCCAGTCCCCCAGGAAGGCATTCTCAGGCCTGAAAGGGGAAACCCTGCCCAGCACCGGCATTTTGTACTCTGGCCCAGGTAGGTTGCCAGGGAAAGCTTTGACCCTGGCTGGGGCTAGTACACCCTGGAATGTAATGTAATAAAAATAAAGTCTAGACCCCAGTGAGGATGCTGCAGCCTTTAGCACCTGAGGTGGGAAAGCCTTGCTTCCCTTTCTCAGGCTCTCTTTTGTAGAAGAAAGCTAGAAGCAGGTCAAAGTCCACCACTAGGACCCTTTCTGGCTTTTTAAATTTAAATTTTATTTTATTTATATACAGTTTAAGATTTTATTTATTGATTTGACAGAGAGAGAGGGAACACAATCAAAGGGACTGGGAGAGAGAGAGAAGCAGGCTTCCTGCCGAGCAGGGAGCCCAATGCGGGGCCCGATCCCAGGATCCTGGGATCATGACCTGAGCCAAAGGTAGCTGCTTAATGACTGAGCCACCCAGATGCCCCCCAATTTTATTTTATATTAATAGGTTATATACAAATGATGAATCATGGAACACTATGGCAAAAGCTAATGATGTACTGTATGGTGACTAACAACATAATAAAAAATATTTAAAATTAATTAATTCATTCCACACCCATTGTGGGGCTCGAATTTATGACTTTGAGATAAAGAGTTGCAGGCTCTATCAACTGAGCCAGCCAGGTACCCCTCCTTTCTGGCTCCTTTAGCTTCTCTTTAGTTCTTGAACTCTGAGTTACCAGAGTAACGCTATGCCTCTATCCTTGTTCAAGGAAGCCTGGTGTGTCCACTGAATATGTGGGCTTTGTCAAGTCTCTGCAGTGTCCTAATCTGGAGGAATTCAGGAAAGCTGGGTGCCAAAGGCTGAAGGGAGGTTTTTGGCGTGACTTTTTCATGATCTTCTCCCAGGCTGCAAGTTTAACCCCACGTTATTTCAGCTCAGATTTCACATTTGCCAGTGGTCTTAACTAAGCCCCTTCTAACTTTTCCTGACTCTCACTCCTGCTGTTATGAGACGCTACCAAGTGATTGCCCATTAGTATTTGCGTCCCACCCCAACCAAGTGAGATATTTTGGACTCAGTTGTTCGCAAGAGCTTTCAAAGAGTGAAGCTAGGCTTCACAGACACCCTCCCACAAGCAAGGGCAGACCACCCTTCTAAATTCAGAAGAAACCATCTCTTTAATTTCCTACGTCCAGCTCCCAGCTCACTGCTCCTGGCCACATAGTGGCATATGTGGCTGTGGAAGGAGCTGTCCTGGGTAGCAGAGCCAAAATTGCACTGGTCTGACTTCTGGCTCTCCTCCACATGGGGTCCCTGGCCATAGGACATCCCGGGTCTTAGCAGAGAGGGCAAGTAGGTGGGCACATCCTCGGTTGGGTTCAGTGAACTCTGTACTGTCCCTCTGGCTGGCTGGTACCTCACCCTGCTTCAGCGGACAAGGAGCATATGCTTTTGCTGTCTTTGACAGAAGTGGTGGGGGTGCAGCCCGAGTAGCACTGGGGGAAACAGTGAGGCTCACATTGACTCCTAATGAACTATTGCAGAGTAAGCCCCCTACTAATTAATGCACATTAAAGCTTCTCTGTCTCCCCATTAAGCCGACGGGGCTTATTCTTGTTTACATCTTCTTTGATTGTAAGGTTCCCTTTCAACTTGATGGTCAGAGCTCAGGGTGGGGAGCCATAGGGAGAGAAGAGAGAAGCCAGGCTGAGCAGAGTTGCCACTGAAGGCTCCTTGGAGCCTGCAGGCTCAGGAGCTCCTGGGATAGGACAGTCCCAGGAGAGGAGGCAAGGCAAGATGCATTTAATTTCTTGATTAAAACAAGTTAAATGCCCACAATTTTGATGCATAATCAAATCATATTTGAAATACACTTGGCCAAATATATTTGTGATGAACTGCTGTGCAGATAATGGAAAATCATTTCAATAAAACTCTCATCTATACTAAGACCTTAATCAAGGGATAACCTATTTGACATTGAATCACAGTGAACCATGTAATTCTGCCCCTGCAGGAATAGATTTATTCCATCTGTGTGATTAATGCATTAGGAAGCTCAGATCATACTGAAGTTAAAGTCCACCTTCTGGATTTCTCTGGCACCTTCCAGTTTCCTTGGGAGCAGCAGTTTTTAGAGTGTGAATTTCGTGCTTTTCTCAGTAATTTTTACTTTTCCCAGAATATGGTCTTCTGTTCATTAAAACTATGCCAGTTTTAAGGTCGTTACCCTAGGAAGTGGATGTACTTACCTCTCTACCCCTAGAAGTTCCCCCTGATACTGTTCCCTAGAATGAATGATTTCAGTATTGCCCAGAGTTTTGCTGTGGAGGGCTTTGTCCTGAATCACTGCAGACTGCTGATTTTCCTTCGTGATGCTTTATCAATGGTAAATGTTCACTTTGTTGTTTTATTATACATTCATTTTTTAACCTTAATTTAAAAACTATTTATAGCTGGGACGCCTGGGTGGCTCAGTTGGTTGGACGACTGCCTTCGGCTCAGGTCATGATCCTGGAGTCCTGGGATCGAGTCCCGCATCGGACTCCCAGCTCCATGGGGAGTCTGCTTCTCTCTCTGACCTTCTCCTCGTTCATGCTCTCTCTCACTGTTTCTCTCTCAAGTAAATAAATAAAAAATCTTTAAAAAAAAAAAATAAATAAAAATAAAAATAAAAACTATTTATAGCTAATAAAGGCTAGCCATCATCTGAGTTTCCAGCGAGTTATAATCTTTTTGTGGGTGGAAGGTCTTGCCTCAATGTTGATGGCTGCTGACTGACCAGGACGGTGGTTTCTGAAGGCTGGGCTTGCTGTGTCAATTTTATTATACATTTCTTATTCTATGCCCCTTTGTTTTCTTACATGAAAGGTGGGGATCATAGCAGCTCCATTCTCCTTCCCAAAGAGGTTGGCAGCCAAAATGGGCAAATTGTGCCTGTAGAGGCTTGTGTAAACTGCAAAAAAAACACCATAATACCAGATCTCTGGTATTATGGCATTCTCTCTGGTTGTTTTTTTTTTTTTTCTGACTAAGTTATATGCTTTTTGTGGACATGAGCTATCTGTCTCCTCCCCCAAACTATTTCCTGGCACAAGCAATGCTCGGTTGAGAATTCTTGACCAACTAGCTGAACGGAAGTCCAAGTGGGTCGTACAGATGGTCCTGGAGACCAGCCAGGGGCACCTGCCTATCTTGTCACCGGGACGATGGGCTGCAGACAGACTCAAACCAGTGTCGACCACTGACCTGACATCTTCAAAGTTCTGATTATTACATTCTTCTGAGAGAAATGGATAAATAGTTAAACTGTTAAAATGAGCCCCATAATCAGGTCAATGGAATTGTAAAAGATATCTCTTTTGACATGTTCTGATTTCTTTTTTCCTCTCTCTTTACCCTCCTCCTAAAATCTGTCCTTTCTTGTAATGAGACAGATCCCTGATTTGGCATACGCTGTAGCTTGGGCAAATTGCATGAGAAGAGATCTCTTTTCGTTAGTTTGCTGGGAAGCTATCTTATAATGGGGGCTGAAATGCCTAGAGAGGCCCAAGCTCTTCTAATTAGACAGAGAACAAAACATATATATTCATTAAAATATGGAAGTGGTCATTTTACTTGCTTTTTGAGGTGGGTCTCTGGACACTTTTCAGGGGATTGCCTGTTCATGAGTGGATGCTGATCTCAAGCATGCACTCTTTCAGGGTATTTGGGCACCTTTGATGATTATTGAATTTATTACCTTTTTTAAATCCTTATTGGTTTTTATGACAAACTGTTATGTAGCTTCGTAACAAAATTCAAAGTGTATAAAGTAAAATCACATTCTCTTCATTCCTCCTTGCCCCTCTCTTGGCTCCAGTATCCCCTTCCCATCCCAGAGGTAACAGTTGTTAACTAGTAGTGTGGTGTCAACTTCCAGACTATTTTATCCGTATGCTTAGCCAAATTCATATGCAGAAAACCAGATTTTATTTTATAAAAATGAGATAATAGAATTTTATTCTACAAAAATAAAAATCACATATTGTTCTGCAGCATTTTGCACAATGGATATTTCTCAAGTCAGAAGGTATTGATCTATTTCATTATTTTTAATAGTTGCATTTATTCTGTTGTTTGATATAACTCATAATCAAATTCTTCGGTCATACACCAAGATTTTTTCATTTACTGGTAAACATTTAGGTTGTACCCCACCCCTGCTTCCAACACACGCACTTCCTTTTGCTGTTGCAGACCAACAGGGAGATGCCCACATGTGACTGTGTGCACTGGGTGTCTCCTGCTCAGAGGTCACTATTCTGATGTGGAGGAGGTGTTCCCTCCCTCTAAGTAAGTGGCTGGAAATCAGGCTGTGGTCTTCATATCCTGCTCCCTGTCCCCAGAGGAGCAGAGCTCAGATTGCAAAATGGTTGGTGTTTTTAAGGTCCATCGGTGCCCTGTTTCTTGCCTCGTTCACTCTCTTGTCCACCAGAGTCATCCTGGCATGGTCCCTGTGACCCGTTGCCTTCGCTATCAGAAGGTGTATTTGGCCATTAGCTTAAGTAGGTTGGAATAGACATCTTGTGGGGACAGGGCCTTGATGGGAAGTATCTGTTGACCACCTTGGTTATGAAGTGTCCACTTCATAATCCCACAGCTGTAAGGCTGGAGGCCTTCAGGGCTGACTGGATGAGCAATCTCACCCTCTCACCATTCCTGGTATGCCAAGAACCTCCAGATGGGCTCTCAGTGGCCAACTGCTAGGACCTTCCTGGATTGTCATTGAGACCAGCCTTTATCCTTATCCCAAAGTTGGTCTCTGTCAGGCACAGGGAGCCAGGGAGGGAGGGCGTGAGTAGCTCTGTACCCATCAGTAGGGGGTGGAGGAAAAGAAATAGCTATTGTATCAGAAGACAGTGAGATGGAGACCCCTGTTAGATAAGGTGGTGGTCAGAGAAAGCACATGTCAGCTGAGGGAAGAAGACAAGGAACCAGCACAAGAACACGGGGCCTCAGGCAGGGAGATCCTTAGGCCAGAAGGAAGGAGCAGCTCTGGGAACTGCAGCAGGGCAGTGCTGGACAGTACGTGAGGGGACAGCAGCAGGAGAGGAGCTGTAAGGGGGGGCCAGACACACCCTGGGGAGTACCAACATGCCCACCTAAACTGCTGAGGTGCCTGTTGCATGTCCATGCCCTAACAGATTGTCAGGTATTGAACGTCTCCTAGGACAAAAATACCTCATTTGGAGGATTTTGGGGGCAAAGGCAGGAAAACTTACTTGTATTCACTCTGATGCAAGAGTGCTCTGGTCAGGCTGATCAGAGTACCATCAGGGATGGCATTACCTCTGCTCTGGGGGCAGGGCAGGCAGCATGGGACTGGGCCGTGAGGGAGGGCACGGGGCCTTGCAGACACTGGGCAGGGGGTTAGTTTCGGACAGTGGGAGCACCGTACTGATGTTCAGAGGCTTGGAGCAGGGACGGGGTGGGGAGCATCAGAGAGAGGCCTTTGGGGGGAGATGTGTGAAGGTAGAAGAGCAGGGAGCCTTGGAGGCTGACAAAGGGATTGGGGCAAGCTGTTTTTCTGAGTTGGTTTGAGAAGAAGTAGAGGCCTTTGCCTTGTTTGTGTGTGCTTGTGGCCATATGGCTGGGAAGTTTATTTCACTCCATCAGGATTAAGAGGGGTGACTGTCTAGCCAGGACCCTCGATTGCAAACAGTCAGGCCTGGGAGTTCTGAACAGCCTGGGAGGTCTCCAGCTTCAATGCCTAGCCAGGGCAGGCCCTCAGAGAGCGGAGGCTTGGTAGGATTACCAAAGGGGAGCCTGCTGGCCAAGGTCACCCAGAGGAACTGGGGTGGGAGGGATGCTCTGTAAAACCTCCAGAACAGCTCTCAGGGTGAAGAGGCAGAAGCAAAAAGAACTGGCAATCTGATCCGTGTTCTGTATTGGGCACTCTATAGTCTCAGGACTCACAGGAAGGACTGGTGACACTTGGGTCCTGGGAAGTCTGCCCCATCATACTCACACACACACTTTCTCCCCCAAACCTTCATTTCCTTAGAACTACAAGTGACCTCAAGGTGTCTGGTGACAGGAAGTAGCTGCCCCTCATGCGTGGTTGGCAGCATGGAGGCATAGTGGAGAAACACAGGTAGAAAGGCAGACCAAATCCTAGTCTGGGTTCTGATGCCAGGATTCCAGTGCTGTTTGGCATTGGAGAAGTAACTAGAGCTCTCTGGGTCTCATTTCTTCAGCTGTAAAATGGTGGTAACAACCCACAGGCTTGCAATGCTGATTAAAGTTGATGATGTCAATAAAGTCTCAGGGTGCACAAATGAAATTTTTAAAATAGGCCTGTCTTCCCAGTAGACTCAGTGAGACTCAATAAATCCTAGAGTAAGGTACCAAGAGAGGTTGCAGAATATGTTTCCCCAGAGTTTTAATAATGAAGCCATCTGAAGTGGCATGGGGTCAAGTTCAAGGCCAATGGTGAGGCCCTTCCACCTGAGGGTAAGTGCTGTCCTCAACCTGCCCCTTGTGCCCCAGGGCAGCCCAGTGGCCAGCATGGTTGAGCACTGGGAGACTGCTCCCAAGTTCAGCTTTTCGTCTTTGAATTCCCTGGGGTCTTGATTCCGAAGAGCAGAAAAGGCTAAACGTGCGAGGGTTCCCCCTCCTTTAATTTTAGCAGCAGCCGACGACTTCGTGCTGACACAGATTGGAACGGTTGCCATGGGGACCAGAATCTGTGCCCAGCTTCACTCTGGAGCTGGGAAGGCAGAGTGGGGCTTCTCCAGGGAAGGTGAAGGGTTTCTACTTTATAGAGGCTGCTGGAGGGAAAGGAAGCTCCGAGTCTCTTCCTTGGCTGTTCTAGTTGCTTCAGCCAAAGTTGACCCAAAGGGAACTGAGTATGGAAGGTCACCACCTCCTGGAGATTCCCAGCTCTGTGCCTCATGGCCCAGCCTGCTGCATTGGGAAGCATGGGACCCTCACGCATTGCCCGGAGCTGCCCAGCTTCCTCCCACACTCTCCTCCTGGAGCTTGGTGAGGAAGAAGATGAGCTGCCCATAGGAATCCATGGTCCTTTATCCAGAATGTTTGGGGCCAGTTGTATTTTGGAGTTCAGAGTTTCGGGTGTTTCTTTCTTTCTTTCTTTTTTTTTTTTTTTTAAAGGTTTTATTTATTTATTTGACAGAGAGAGATCACAAGTAGGCAAAGAGGCAGGCAGAGAGAGAGATAGGGAAGCAGGCTCCCGGCTGAGCAGAGAGCCCGATGCGGGACTCGATCCCAGGACCCTGAGATCATGACCTGAGCCGAAGGCAGCGGCTCAACCCACTGAGCCACCCAGGCACCCAGTTTCGGGTGTTTCTAAAGAGGATATGGCACATATGTGTGTACTGTGTGACACCGTCATTGGGATTCCAGGCAGTGCCTTGTAATCAAACTCATGGATGTTTCTGGGGCAAAGCACAAGAATGTGCACATACATGAAGATTATAAATAACCTCCTGTCAGTTCAGGGCAGATCTCACTTCCAGGAATTACTTCTAGCATTTTGAGCTTTTTGTATTTGGGAGCTGTGGATAAAGGGTTGTACTTCACAGTCATTTCTACTTTGTTGGCAGTTTTGCTTTTGTCTTCCTGTTTTTTTCTCCTACAAGCCTGGGCATTACTACCTCTCTTTAACACATGGTAAAAGTTGGTCTTGGGATGAGGAACTTCGAGGATGACAGCAAGCAAGTGCTGGCGTCGGGGCTCAAACCTGGGATGCATAAGTCCAAATTCCAGTTTCTTTCAATGACGCCAGGTTTTATGGAATTTAGAAAAGAAGCGGTTTATTTCCAAATTATAATAGTGGTGATGATGAGAACTAGGATCCTGGAATGACAATTGTTGGAACACCGAGGACCAGTTGGGTGTTGTGATAAGTGTTTCCATGTTAAGACCTCAAGCAGCGGGGCGCCTGGGTGGCTCAGCAGGTTAAAGCCTCTGCCTTCGGCCCAGGTCATGATCCCAGGACCCTGGGATCGAGTCCTGCATCGGGCTCTCTGCTCAGTGCAGAGCCTGCTTCTCTCTCTCTCTCTGCCTGCCTCTCTGCCTACTTGTGTTCTCTGTCAAATAAATAAATAAAATCTTAAAAAAAAAAAAAAAAAAGACCTCAAGCAGCTCCACAACCACCTGACACCACAATTAGGTCCACATCACACATGATGACACAATGTGTACAGATGACATGACTTGCCTAAGGGACACATGGCAGGGCTGGGACATGAACTGGGGCCTGGGCAATGCCAGAGTCTCTGGACCCACCCCCACCCTATGTTGACAGCCAGAGGCCAATGATTTTTGAGAAAAGATTGTGTCTCACAATCTAGCAGAAATTTCTGGTCACCATGAGGGGCGTGTGTCATTGCTCTGGATGGGCCTGTGTCTGTTCTGGCTGGACTTACAGATGCACCTGAGCCTGGATTAGAGGTTTCGAGAAACCACAATGCTATGGACTGAATTGTGTCTTCCCTCCTGCCCTCAAAATCTGTATGTTGAAGCCTTAACCTTGGATGTAATTGTATTTGGAGATAGAGCTTTAGGGAGGTCATTAGGATTAGGTGCGTTCATGAAGGTAAGGGTCCCGTGGTGGGAGTGGTACCACATGAGCACACACCAAGATGGGGGATATCTACAAGTCTCAGAAAGAAAGCTTCCTTCCCATAACCCTGACCTGGGACTTCCAGCCTCCAGGACTGAGAGATGCATGTCTATTTAAGCCGCCCAACTTGTGGCATTTTGTAACACAGCCTGAGCTGACTAAGACAGAGACAGTTTCCCTTCCTGAACTCTCCCTCTGCATCCATGCTGGGCTGTGGTAGGCTTCACAGCAGGGGATGTGAAGTGAGAACCAAGATGGGGATGAGGAGGTGAGAACAAACCCATCAATTTTCCTGTTTTTATATGGGGCACTGGTCCTTACTCTAGAATATCAAGCTTATCCTGGATGGTCTTCTCCACCTTCCACATAGGGGTCCCTGGAAACCCAGCACCACCCTAGGTCCAGCCCTCCAGCCCACTGTTGAAGTTAGTCTAGCACAAAATCTTAATGTGGAGATAAATACATCCCTCGTATCCAAACAAGGAGTCTGGAGTAGAGGGTTGGGTGACCCACTTGAAGGAGGCACAGCTAAGAGGGGCTTGGTTTCTCTCTCTCTGATCCTGGCAAGTCCTGAGTGTTGCCTCACCTGCCTCTTCCTTCCCAGTCTCATGGCCAACATCTGGTGCAGGCCCTGTGCTCTGGGCCCCTGCTGGTCTCCTTACTCCATGCTACCGTCCACCTACAACTGCCAGAGAAAACTTCTCAATTGGTGTTCATGCTGTTCCCTTGCCCTGTGCAAGGTGGACTGGATGGTACCCTTCCCAAATTCATATGTTGAAGTCCTAACCCCTATGTGGCTTGTTGGAGATGAGGCCTTTAAGGAGCTGATTAAGGCCAAATGAAGTCATTACAGTGGAAGCCTGATCTGGTGTCCTCATGAAGAGGAATAGAGACCTGAGGTCTCTCTGTCATATGAAGACACAGGGAGAAGGCAGCCATCTGCAAGGCAGGAAGAGGACCTGCACTCCAGCCTGACTCCTGCAGGAAACTTGATTTTGGACTTTCCAGCTTACAGAACTATGAGAAAACAAATTTTTGTTTTTAAGCCAGCCAGGCTCTGAGCTTTTGTTATAGCAGCCTGAGCAGACTAAGACAACCTGAATTCCTCTCCCCCAAACAATTGTGTAAGCACTTCTTCTGAGACCCAGGTCAAGACGTCCCCCAACAGGAAAGCTCCTGCTTCTGAGCTCTTGTCCCTTTGTGTTGTGTCATAAAGAACACTGGCACAATCGCCAGAAAGTGGAGGTAACCCACGTGTCCATCAACAATGAATGGATAGATAAACAGAATGTGTTCTATCCATACTATGGACTATTTTTCCACCTTAAAAAGGAAGGACATTCTGACACTGGCCACAACATGGATGATTCTCAAAGGCATTAAGCTAAGTGTTTGAGCACTTGAACTGTGGCTGGTCCAAACAGATATACTGTGAGTGTGACATAACATCAGATTTCAAGCACAGGTTGAAAGACAAAACATGTAAAATATCTCAGGAATAACTTTTTATTGGTTACATGTTGAAATGATCATTGGATACACCGGTTAAATATATTAATAAAATTAGGGGCACCTGGGTGGCTCATTTGGTGAAGTGTCTGTCTTTGGCTCAGGTCGTGATCCCAGGATCCTGGGATGGGGTTGAGCCCCATGTCATTGGGCTCCCTGCTCAGTGGCTAGTCTGCTTCTCCCTCTGCCCCTACTCCTCACCCAACTTATTCTCTCTCTCTCTTTATCTATCAAATAAATAAATAAGATATTTAAAAAATTAAATTAATTTAACTTTCTTGGGGCACCTGTGTGGCTCCATTAGTTAAACATCCAACTCTTGATTTTGCCAGGTCATGATCTCGGTGGCATGGGATCAAGCCCTGTGTTGGGCTTCACAATCAGCATGGAGTCTGCTTATCCCTCTCCCTCTACTCCTCTCCCCCACTCTCTCTCTCTCCATCTATCTCTAAAATAAGTTAATTACTTGATTGATTAATTAATTAAAATCTTCAAAAATTTAACTTTCTTAAGAATTTTTTTATTGTACCTACTAGAAAGTTCAAATTTATGTATGTGAAATATAAGTTTCAATAACAGGTGTGAAAAAGCACTTACAGAGATGGCTCACATTTGTGTCTGGCATTATATTTTAGTGGATGGTGCTTTTCTAGGTGTAAGTTGCTAAAGTGGGTGTGGACCCAGTGTGGTCAAGGATAGAGAAGGACGGTGTGGGGGGGAATGCAGTGAGAGAGGGTGGGGGAGGGTCAGAGACTCAGGATTCGAGTAGAGACGTAAACTTGGGGCTGATGATGTCTTGCTTTCGTCAGCTTGAGCTGCCATAATAGACTAAGTGGCTTACACAATAGAAATTTGTTTTCTTGCAGTTCTGAAGGCTAATTGCCCAAGACTATGGTAGCAGCAGATTTAGTTTCTTCTGGTGCCTCTCCTTGGCTTGCAGATGGTCTTCTTGCTGTGTCCTCACATGGCCTTTGCTGGTACATGCATTCCTGGTGTCTCTTCTAAGGACACCGGCCATACTGGATTAGGGCCCACCCTTGTCACCTGATTTAACATTAATTACCTCTTAAAGACCCTACCTCCAAATACAGTCATATTGGGAGTGAGGGCTTCAAGGAATTTTGGTGGGGGAGACACAGTTCAGTCCATAGCACAGCCCTAACAGCCATGTTTGTTTTCTGCCCAGCTAGCATGAGGGAAGGCTTTTGGGTAGGACTCTTCCTCACTCTTCTTTCTGTTCTTAGTTAGGGCACAAGGTCAACAGTGTGTAGCCCCAAATTCATAGCTGCAGCTGTTGACCCTGGAAATCACCCCCAGAACCTTCTAGGAAGTTCTCCGTGGTCTTCCTGAGGCCTTCCATATGCTGGCCCTCAAAGTCTGGGACCCATCTAACTCTCTCAGCCACCTGAGGATGGGCCATGGTGCCTCAATGCTTTTCAGGTGGTGCTTGAAGAAATGCAGTGATGTGCCTGCGTCACACAAGGAGAAGAGGCAACTCTGAGGCTTGTCAGACCCTGAGCCTCTACCCTGATCACTGTATGGTACTGCTTAGGTTTCCTGACAGCTGGACACAGTTTTCTGGGTTTTGGAGAAACAAGTGAGTCAGACTATTACTTGTAGAAGACTGGACTTCTCATGCCCCTGACCTTGGAGTCAAGTTTGCAGGGGTAAGTGGACCCTCATCCTGGATCTCAGCATGGTTTGTTCTCATCCTGCTCTCAGAAGACGGTTGCCTACAGATGCTCTGGTGGTTAAACTTCATTCAGGAGCAGTTCCTTATCTCCTTGCTGGGCCCTGGCATGCAGCTTCTACTTGACAAGTTCTCCTTGGCGGCTAGGGCCCTGAGGTGGGCTTACCCCCTGTGTAGCACATATCACTGTACTTCTTCCTATCTCTCTCACACTGGACTGTGAGCATCCTGGGGCAGGATTGGTGTCCCAGCACCTAGCATCACTCTGGCACATAGCAAGTGCTCTGAGAATGTTAGCTGATGGAATGCAGGGCTCTTCTGCTAGACTATACTCTCCAGGGCGGGGACCTATGATTCAATAATCACCCGCATGTCTTTCTCCATCTCCCACGTCTGGCAGAATGCCTGACACAAAACCAGGGCGCAGGAAATGATTGATTTAATAAATGAATGAATCATGAGGCAGGAAGCTCCGTCAGCTCAGGGCAGGGCTGGGCAGTGCTGCTGGGAGGATCTTGCTGTCACATCATCGGTGTCACTAGACTCAACAGTTCCTCTGTTGTATGTGACCATGGGGCACAGGGCCATGTGGATGCTGCCAAGGTGGGGAGACCTGAGGTGGGAGAAAGGCCATAGGAGGCACAGGTACTACCTCAAGCAAGGCTTCTGCTAACTGTAGCTCTCTAGTACCCTCCCTGCCTGGCTCCTGACTTTCTGCTCCTGCTGGAGTGGGCATGGAACACACTTGTGGCTGTGGCCATGTAGGTATCTCAGGGGTAGGACATTTGAAAAACTGCTGTCCCAACTGTTGTCCTGTTGTCCCAAGGATAGGCAAATCTGCCTTTTAGAAGGAAACCTACCTTCCTACTCAAATGTCTTCAGCGACTAAAAATCTGTAATTCCTAACCTCCCATGATATCATCCATATCCATGTTTCAACAATTTTTATCTAACTCTCTTCTTCAAATTAGCCAAGCAGACCACTGTGTGTTTTCTGTGTATCTGGCTTGTTTTCTGGTGGCATTCTGGAACCTACTGCCCAGAATCTGGCCGAGGGAACGGGCCTTAGAGCTCCGGGTCCGCTGCCTCAGAGGAGCTCGCTAGTGGCCACCCAGACTGCAGAGTTCCCCTCAGGGCCGTTAGCTCTACTCTGGAGCTTTAGTTATTCTGGAACTCCTCGCTCCATACGGGTCCCTTCCCATCTGCCACAGGCCAGCAGAACAGTCTCTTGGCAAGGGTTTCTACTTCTTAATCTATTCTCACAACCTGTGATTGAACTATGTGCAATGCTGGCAACAGACATTAGTAGCATCTTTTAATTCTCTATTATTGATGAAAATTTTTGGTCTGGAAAGAAAAACTGGTTTGAGGATTGATTTTCATCTGTTTAATTCATCTTCAGTATCGATCGGTGCATATGTTAGAGTGAAAGACTAAATCTAGGCTGTTTCAGGTGAGCAGGAAATGTTATCACAGAGTGTCTAAGTTTGGGGTACACTTACAGGATCACTGTCACCATAGGACACCTCTGACAACTGTCTTCTGTGTACTGATGCACCGCCCCCATGTTTGACTCTGAAGTCTTTGAGGGTAGACTACATCTCTGAATCATCCTTCCAATCTCCCCCAGACCCAGTAGAGTACCTGATACATAGTTGGCGCTCAAACAACCTTTGTTAAGCACATTTGTTTAAACACACCCTTAAGAGTTCATAACAGTCCTTAATTATTATTCGTCAGAAAGGAATCTCAATATTCAAATCGTGTATGTATGTATGAATTCCAGAGGGACTAGGATTCTGGGAAATGTATTGGATACTAACCATACAAGATGATGAATGATTGATTACTCTTCTCAGGAAAATACAGATAGGACCCTGATTTGGGGATATGTTGATCACAGTTTCGTTTTAGCTTATGGTGACAACTTTAGCAGACAGCTCCTGCCACCATCCTAAATATTCTGGCCTCTGATCACCAATGTTCTCTCACCCATACCCAGACCCCACATGTCGTTGCCTGGTGACTATGTCCCACTCTCCCTCTGCCCAGAGTCCCAGGGCAAGGGTTGGAGAAGCACAGAGTTTCTTCCTTCTTCTTCCACTTGACATGAGACCTGGGGACAGAAACTCTGATTTCACTCTTGGCCCTACCAGTGCAGGGGCCACCTTGGGCAAGTCTCAGAGCCGCTCTCTGGGTCTCCAGGCCCCCTTGTGGAATGTTGCTGTTGAGGTTGTCCTTCTGCCTCTCTGCTGGACGTTTCTAGAATGCAAAGAAGTGGGGTAGTTGAAAGTACAGTGTTGACTGTGAGGGTGATTTTTGTCACGCACGTCAGTTGGCTGGATGTTGCAGAAATTATGTGGGGGCAGAACCACCACAGAGAGTTCACTGCTTCTGGGGAAACATTCTGGGTTCAAACGAATAATTCACAATCTGTCTTTCACACACACTGTGTTAAAAAAACCGAGTGCTTTCTCTGTATTCATAATGTGTTTTTAATCTCACTCTTTTACCACATTTTAAGGTTTTTAGAAGGAAGGAACAGATGCTTTGTCTGGTCTGATTTTCTTGGCATAATACATATATTCAGTAGACACTTAATATCAGGGAAGGAGTCATGAGTGAATGCCCTGTGATGTTAACAAAAAGGTGTGTACCTGGACTATTGCCCCCTGGAGAGAAGGCGCTGGGCCATCTTATACTTCCTTCTTCAGTCCCAGCCTGACCTTGGCCTTGTATTAGTCAGCCAGAACATTTTTAACAAAGTTCCACAGATTGAGTGGCTTCAATGACAAAAGCTTATTTTCTCATGGTTTTGGAGTCTAGTAGTCCAAAATCAAGGTCATTTCTCCTGAGGCCTCCCTCTTTTTGGTTTGTAGATGGCCCTCTCTGTGTCCTCCCATGGTCTTACCTTTGTGTGTCTGTGTCTAATGTCCCCTTCTTATAAGGACACCAGTCACATTGGATCAGGGCCCCTCCTAATGACCTCATTTTAATTTAATTATCTCTTTAAAGGCTTTATCTCCAAATACAGTTACATTCTGGGGTGCTGGGGGTTAGAGTTTCAACTTAATTTTGGGTGTGGGGACACAGTTTAGCCCATAACAGGGCTCATTCTTGTCTTTATTAATGTTCTTTCAATACCTCTGTGGCCCTACCTGCTGAACCATGACCACATGCCTAGAAAGCAGCTGGACCTACCCTCTGAAAACTTGCACCTGTCTCTCTGTGTTGTCCCAGTCAGGGCCCAGCTATGAGAATGGGGACATGGTTTCCACAACAAACTTCTGCTTTTACCATGATCCTGTTCCAGTGTATGTGGTGAATTTGCCAGGAAGAGATGCCCACCCAGGCATGTCACCAAAGCCTTAGTGCTTTGCTGCTTATCACGGCCAAGCCTCTGTGTGCCGGTGACTACTGAGCTTCTTGGGTTGGTACCCCAATGGTGGGTCAATTCATTCATTCACTTCTTAGTCATCCTTGCCATCCACGTGCTCAGTCTAGTGGATTCAGCAGGAGGAATGAGAGACAATGGGCAGAAAAGCAGAAGGCTTTCATCTTGGTTCTTGGTTTGCCACTAACCTGTGAGATCTTAAGCAACCCACTTAATTACTGACTGCCAATCCATAAAATGAGGTACTCTTTCTTCCTTGCCCACTATGTAAAGGCATTATGGGAATCAAATAGAATCATGTGTATGAATGTGTTTTGTAAACCGGAAAGTGCCATATAAATGTGTGGAACCTTATATTCACATCTTAACGGTTCGAGTTCCTGGTTTTTTTCTTCCCTTTGGGGTCTAGTAGTGGGGTGCCATGTTTTGGGAGGGGACTAGCTGCATCACTAGCCTGCTTACTCACTACCCATTTTTTTTTAACCACTGTCATGACCAGCATCTCAACTTGCCTCTCTCTGATCCTCTTACCTCACCCAGAAATAGGTCCTAAATCCTCAGAGTTATTGATTATATATATGTGAAATCTAGCAAACACATTTCTTTAGCATCATTGAGGAAATGTGCTCTCTTCCTTTCTTGGGAATTCATGGAGTGCACTGATGTGTTAGAACTTTGGGAGGTTCTGTAGTAAAGAAAACTTGACTCCAGAACTCTACCCACTCGCCTTTATTTTGTTTGCTTATTCATACTCTCTGAAACACTGTTTGGGAAATTTCAATGAGCTGATGGTACTTTATCAGGACTTGCCTTTCCATTTAGGTTTAGGGTCAGGGAAGGTGGCAATTGGGATTTGGGGCTCTGGCTTGTACACGTACCCATCAAGGGAGTCATCAGCAGAAGTGGAGGAGAAAGAATTACAAATTCAGCCATCAGACCTGAGACATGTGTGACCCTGAGGTTCTGTCTGTCAACATCAACTCCACACAGGGCTCCAGGGAGGGCCTTGCAGGAAAGCTACTGCAGGTAGAGTCTGGGACAGATGGAAGAGTCGGCTTCCTCCACTGAGAGTTGGGGCTAGTGGGGCTTGCATATTCTGCTTTAGATTGAGAAGGAACACTGGGCACCTGTCAAGACTGAGGGGCTGAGCAGAGTCCTTCCAAATGTTGACTTCTCAGCAAGGTCTTTCTGGGGAGAAGAATGACCTCACCTCATGAAAGACTGTGGGGCCTCTATTCTTTATCCCATTAAGGAGGAAGCCTAGAACCATTTTCATTTCCAAGGTGCCACACTTGGTGGCAAAGACTGTGAGGTGAACGTGGCAACCACTACACTACAGAAACTAGCCAGTGGCAAGGATTGTGGCCTTGGTGTCAGACCTGCTGGTGGAGGAGAGGAGGAGACCAACACAAAAGGCTGAGTGATTGTTCTTTGAAGTTAGCCAGTTAGGTACACCAAGTGTAGCTTAAACATGGAACAGTGGGTTATCTGTTCCACTGAAAAGTGGCAGCCTGGCATGGGGTGATGGATGAGAGATTATAGGCTTGGAAAGGAATGAGGGTAAAAGTAGGCATTAACTGCCTAACAGATGCTTTTTGAAGGAAGAAATCAATTATTATCAATGTGGTGGGCAGCCAGGGATTCAATGCACATAACTGCTTCTTGTTGGCCCATGAATGTGTGTGTGTCTGTGTGGGAGTGGTGGTGACAAAAGGAGCAGGGTTTAACATCAGCTGCTGATGGGAACCCGTGTGGGTGTCAGCACCACAAACACCCAGCTGGTTGGGGCTCAGCCACAGTCATGGTAGGAGCTTGTGTTCCTGTAGGGTTTCTGCCAACCTACTTGCCAGGAATGAGGAGCTCTTCTGTGGTCCTTCTCTGGGAGACAGGCATGATGAGCAGTCTGTGTTCAGAGAAGAAGCCCATGGTGCCGCATATCCACTCTTATGTGTGAGAGCCTGATCCAGCCACCAAGTCAGGGCTGCTGGAGGCAGTCATCTCCCTGCAGAGGCTACTGGAGAAAGAGAGGAAGAAGGTGTTGCGCAGACAAGGTGCAGACAGGGAAAAGAAAGAAGGCTTTCAGCAGATGGTAAGGCAAAGGGGCAAGAAACCATGGGAAATGTCACAAGAAGTGTCTGTGTCATAACCATCAACATTAGGCCACTAATGGCATTTGGGCAGAGCAGTTCATTGCAGGGATAGTTGTTCCTTGAGAATGTGCAGCCTGTCAAGTCTGCCCCAACTGTATGCTGGGAATGCTCCTCACCCAGTCAGTAGGACAGCCAAGGCCACCCCGCTCAGCTTCCAATGCCCCCCATGCTGCCTCTGAGTGAGAATTGTCACCAAGGCCCCTGCTATCACTGACAGTTTGAGCTGATGGAGCTGTAAGTCCCCTCCATGCAGAGCAGAAGACAAGCACAAAGACCACAAACGGAAGATGTGCTAGAAGGGGCTGTTCAAGTTGGGACATATCTTCCAAATAAACAAGCTACTGTTGAGTCAGGCACTGACACAGACCCTGGAGGCTTGAGGAGAAGTAAAACCGGACTCTGGGGCTTCAAGAGCTCAGGGTCCAGCAAGGGAGGCAAATAGGTGGCAGACATATGACACCCACTCAAAATACAGGTTTAGAGGTATAGTAATGTATCTGTTAGCATGGGCACATCTTCAAAAACAAAGAGACCCTACAGGTCTGGTGACTTCAACCCACAGAAGTTCATTTCATGCTCATGGAGTGGTGGGAGGTGAATATTCCTGCTTGGTGGGTAGTCCTCCTCCATAACCCAAGCCTGCTCCATCTCTGCCATCATTGTCACCTACATCCAGGTGGCATATAGAGAGGCACATCCACTTCCTAAGTCTTGTCCTGGAAGTTACATATACCACTTCAACTCATCGCCTCTAGATCTAGCTATGTGGCCACATCTGGCTACAAGGAGAGCTGGGGGTTGGGGTCTAGAAATAAGAGGAAACGGAATGTTGGCAAACTACAGGCTGTCTCTACCTCCAGTAAGTACAGGCCAGGGGGCGAAGCAGCCCAGAGGAGGATGGTTTTCTCACCTTGGGAAATTTTACCTTTAAAGAAATGTCTCTTGTTGCTCTGTTCTTATCTAAGATAGATAATCCTTCACTACATAGGACATAGTGAGTAACCCCACAAAATACTGGAAATGTTTATAATCATGTTAATACTAAGAGGGACCATAGAGATCGTTCATTTCAACTCTTTGGATCTTAGAAGGAGATGCTCATGCTTGGAAAGGAAATGACTTGTTCAAGATCACCCAGATCAGGGAGTTCCACGCAGGTCACCACAGAGGCTGGTCCAGGTGTCCGGAGTTTGAGGGAATCCAGGGAAAGATGAAAGTTTGAACCACATTGCAATTTTATTCTAGAACTTCAGAGAACCACTCGGGCTCTGGATCTTGCCTCTGCTGGGAGAGTCAGAGCCATGTCCTCCTCAGTCAAATGATTTGGGTGCCTGCGTCATCCTTCCCACACCGACAGCTGCTTCTTCTACCCCTCACTATCCTCCATCAGTGCCCTAGCATTCATGGCTCACATGAGCCATCTCTTGCACTGGAAGAGGCAGCACCATGCAGCTCTGTTCCCACATTCATCCTGGCCTGGAGCCTTGTCCTTTCTTTGTGATTCCACAGGCACCTGTGCAGCCCCACCCTGTTCCACTGACTCAAGGCTCCAAGCAACAGGAGGTAACTCTTGGCTCCTGACTCTTATTGCTGAAGGTCTAAGGGAAAGAGGCAATGACAGAACAGAGTGACCAGCTTCAGACAAGGAGCAGGCTCAATGCAACCCAGAGGAGGGCAATTTAATTCCACATGGCAGACCAGGGAAGGTTCCCTGAGAGGAGCCAGCTAAACTGAGTCACATAAAAGGAACACAGAGCAAAGGGGTGGGAGAGTAGAGCAGAAAGAGGCAGCACCTGTTCACACACCACAAAGCAGGAGAAACACGGCTTGTGTGGGCTACTGCTGTATTCACCCCAGCCTGCAGCTGGTGGGGGCTGGCCATGTGGCAATGGCCAGGCATCCACAGAGTATGAGGATGTTGCTGATGAGAGATGCAAATGGAAGTTAGATAGAGGGGAGCTGAGCTTGGTCTTGGGAGCAAAAGACAGCAGTGCCTGAGGGTCTCTAGGGTCAGGGCCAACAGGCTTCCTGCACTGTGGTGAAGGGCCATGGGGCTCCTTTCCTGGGCTTGGAGGGACTGCTGTGTGCTGATACCTGTGGCTCAGGTGTGCCTCTCATGTTCTCTCCCAGTGCTTTGGGAGTAGGGATGGCAAGGTTAGGATCTGAAGACCTGGATGCATGTCCTAGGTGAGCCTGTCCAAGCCCTAGTTTCCTCATCTAGAAAATGACCACAATCATTATAATACCTCATTAAAAAAAAAAAAAAGAGTTGGATAGCTATAAAAACATTTTTAACTGTAGTAAAATGTATGTGACATGAAATTTACCATCTCAAGCATTTTAAAGTGTACATTCAGTAGTGTTATGTATAGTCATATGTTATATGTTATATATATATATATATATATATATATATATATATATATATGTTATAGTTACACAGAGAGAGAGAGAGAGAGGAAGAGAGAGAGAAGGTACAGAATGAGAGGGAGAGAGAAAACTCTTAAGCAGGCTCCACGTCCAGCATAGAGCCGGACATAGCACTTGATCTCACAACCCTGAGATCACAACCCGAGCTGAAATCAAGGGTCGGAGGCCCATCTGCCTGAGCCACCCAGGCACCACTCGATTTCTGCCTTTTTGAAGACTGATTAACAACTGTACCCCAATTTGTGTGTGTGTGAAGTTCAAAGGGTAGTATATGAGACAATGATGTATAAACTCTAAAGCGCTGTGCACATGCTTCTGAGGAAAAGCTGTTCACAGGAGTGGCCTCATTAGCTGGTAAAGGAGATGATGGGACAGAGGGCTGACTTGAGCTGGGCCCAGGAAGTAGCAAGGAATAGAAGGAGGAGGTGCTGACAGTCACACTTAGAACACTATGGTCTCAGCTGGTGACTACAAGATAGCCCAGACAGTGTCATCCCTACTGGATAGAAGGGGAAACTGAGGTTCAGAAAGTTTAAGCGGTGTTTCCAAAGTTACAGAGCCAGTCAGTAGTAGAGCTGTGATGAGAACAGAATGCTTCTCTCATTGCACAGTCCGATACTCTGTGGCTTCTGTGCCAAAACAGAAGTCTTTGTTTATACAGGACAAAAATGTCCTGCAATTCTGAGGAAAGAAAAGGTGGGAAACAAAGATATCGAGCAGAGGAAAAGGGAGGCTGAAAATTGGCCGTATAGAACTGGCAGATACTAAGGCCAGTTTGAGGATGGGGATCAGGGACAGAAGCCTGTCCAGGATGCTGGGATGTGTCTGCCCTGAGCAGAAGGTAAGGAGCGGAAGGAGTTGTTTACAGACAAGAATGGCTACTGACCGCTAATGAATCCACTGGTAGGACACCCTGGCGAGAAATCGCAAGGCAGCTTTGCAGCAGAAAAAGCCAAAGTCAGGGTGCACAAAGTAGAATCGACACAGAAAGCAATGGGGTACCAAAGAAACTGAGAGTTTAACATGGGGGGCAAGATGGCAGAGACCTCAAAGAGATCCCTGCTCGACCTACTTCTTCATTGTTTATAGCTGGATAAACTGAAGCTTGAAGAGTCACTAACCCAAAATCCCAAGTCTCCTGGCTCCAAATTCAGAGCTCAGCCCTGACTTGCTTCCATGCTTACTGGGCACCTACTGTGTGCTTAGTTTCTAGGGAATATGTAGAAGAACTTACTATACATTGAGGGACATCTGCCGTGTAATGACATGTGAGGAGCCAGATGAGTGCTCTGGGAGGTCAGCGGAGGAAAGTCCAGGTTCAAGGCTGATATCAGGAAGGACTCCATGGAGAAGGTGGGACTTAAACTAGCCTTGGAGGGAAAGATGGAATTCAGGTGGAATGTGAGGAAAGAGGAGGTCATTCACAAGCCAGAAAGACAATCCTGTTAGATGTAGAGAGTAAGGGAGATTGTGCGTCAGCTGTGATAGTCTGGGACTAAAATAGGCAGGGTCAAGTAGAAGCTGGAGAGAGACATTCTCTGACAGAGGTTCCCCTATGAACTGTGTGGGGAGCAGAGCCAGCAACATCAGAACTGCACTAATAGTCTAAAGAATGGTATCTTCTTTACCATGTGTGTTACTAATGTATGTTAGGGAAAACATCCTGCAACCAGCATGTCAGAGCTATGACTTCCTAGAATGACACAAAATTTATTATATAAAAATGCAACTAAATAAAAAAATATGTAAACAAGAATACAGTTGGTATGGCTAGTATGGGTGCCTATCAACGTCTTGGTACCCAAATGACTGAATCAAAGGGTAAGGGAAAGTCACATTGGAGGCAGAGAGCTGGTAATAGGATGAAGCCAGGTAGTGCCAGGAATTTGAGAGTTATATGATAAAAATCCTTGGAAAGTTCTATCTAAAGATGAAGGGAAATGATAAGGCCCATGGGATAACATCCTCTCGTTGTTCATGATTAGGTGACCATCATCTCTGCAACTACCTTAGGGAAAATTCAGTAATATTCCCTTGTTTCCATCTTTGCAGTGGGTGCTGGGAAGCTCAGAGCTAAGTTTTGTGCTCAATTGTGTTCATTACCTTCAGCCTAGCTTTTAAAAGAAAGTTATGATTGTTTCTGCTTCTACACATATATCCCCATTTAGCATGTCTCTTGTCTTTATTTTTATGATAATGATTTTTTTATGTTATGCTGTGTCATATCCTTTTAGCAAATAGGCAGGAAGTAAAGAAATATTTTAGAAACATTTACATGACTTTATTACAAGAGTAACGAAGAAGCCAGTCGTGTATAATATGCTTTCTAATATTAACCATTGGAACCTTTGCCACATTCTTTTTCTGCTTTGTCATTAACTCTGCTTGCATTGAAGTTTGGGGTTCAATTTCATGCTCAATGACAGTAAGTATCTTTAGTCTTGGATACACAGATCCATAGATCTTGCCCCTTCCTTAATAGGTTCACAGTCTTTCATAAGTTATTTTAGTATTTTTGTGCCTTCCATTGTTATTACAGTTCTCTTTGGTAGTGCCAGGACTCTGAACACCCAGAGGAAAAATAGGAACGAAAGGATGGAGTATGCAAGTGTCTGAAATGTATAAAGAGGCTTGATAAAAGTTGATGTGTATTTCTTACAATGGCAAACACAGGAATGCTTAAGGAGGTAAAACTCATGAACAAATCATGACAATCCTCGTAATATACTTTTGACTGAGTAATTTATTTCCTTTACAAATTGTTGATGCTTCTTTTCTTCAAAAAAAGAAGTTGGTTTTTTTATTACCCCCTCTTAGCATGACGGAAAATTAGGACAGGGGAGATCATAAGACAACGGGCTAAGAAGAGTAAGGAGGCAGGAGAGTACGAATGGTAATGACCAACTAATTTTAATTAGTTATCCACATGGCTCGATTTAACTACGGCAGAAGTGAACAAGAACCGAAAGGGAAGCTTGAAAGGAGCGAATGTGTCTCAGAGAGTCTGAAAGGTTTGAAAGGAGGGAATGTGTCTCAGAGAGGAAGTGGGGTGGTAATTGGGGTACTGGGAAGGGAGGAAATACATGGAAGGTGAGAGAAATCATTTCTTGGAAAAAAAAAAAAAAACAGCATCAGGGCAGAGGGAAGAATGAGACGGGAGGACTTGAAGAAGCACTGTGGAGAAGTGATGCGTGAAAGGGACAGAGCCAAAAACACAGCATAAATGGAAGGGTTGATGCACGTTGCTATAAAAGGCAACTTTAGAAGGTTGAGTGAAACAGAAGGTTACAGCAAGGCATTCAGTAAGCTTTTTGTCAGACCCGACGGCAAGTTCAGAAGATTTTAAGGAACATTATTAGCTCAAGGAAAATGTCTGAAGACAAAAAGATGCATTCACCGAATCTCTAATTGAAAAAAAGGGAGGGGTCCTCAGTTAGGTCTGAATGTCTGGCAGAATGGTCACTAAGGGGGAGAGTAGAGGAGAAGTGATTAGTGAGTGTTCATGGCCAGGTCCAAGTTGCGCTGGGGATGGGTGGGGGGTGAGGAATGTTCCAAAAATCCACACTGAGCCGTGTCTGTGTCTGTGGATGTTCCCAGCCTCGGGCCCTTCTCTGTATATTCTTACTTGCTCTTACCTGTGCATACCCACCCCAGCCTGGCTTGCCATGTGTTATGCACATAGTGAGAACTTCTTTACTTAGGCTGATGTTGGACATTGCGATAGATAAATGCCAGAATGCTGATGGCTTAACAGGATTTAAATTTATTTCTTGTCCATATAGGAGTACAGTGGGTTCATTCACGGGGAGCCTTCCAGGTGATTCTAGAACCTAGTCTATTCCATTTCCATCTCTAGCCAGTGCATGGGGAAAGACGATGGACAGTTACTCATGGGAGGATTTTGCAGGCAGGGAAGGGATGCTCACTTCTGCTCACCTCCTGTTGGCTAGAACTTGGTCACACTGATGGCAAGGAGGCTGGGAAATGCAGAGTGGCTGTGTGCTCAGGAGAGAAGGAGAAACCGTTTAGGTAAATACATAGTCATTGATGTCACAGTGTTTAAAAAAAAAGTTTGTTCCGTAAAATAAGCGGGACTCAAACTTTAAGACCAGATCTCATTAGAGAGTAATTCTGTTTATTACTGTGGAATTCTTTCCTATTTTGAAGGATTTAGCCAAACTGCTTTAAATAGAGACTTTCTATCTTTAGTGCATTTAAACAGTCTCCAATCCCCATTTTGTTTGGGTCTGATGCTATACCAGGCACCTAGAGGAGAGGCAGGGATGATGAAGTGACTCTCGACCTCACAAAATCAGAGGTCTTAGTGCCTGCACATTTGATTAATAGGTTCTGACTGGGGGATTGAGGGGAGTGGGGCTAACGGAGGGAACATGCAAATCCGGGCATGAGCCTAGCCAGCAACCTGATTCTGTGCATAATCTTCTGGTTGTAGATCATGTGTTTACTTCCTAGTCTCCTAAGAAGCCCTGAAGCTTCTCCCCACCCTTTGGCCTTGACTCTCTAGATTTCCTGGGTATATGAGCAAGTATTTTCTCCTGATAGCCCATACCACAGGCTGTGGCAAGTGCCTTGTACACCCTGGGCAGTGCCTTTCCAGCTGGAAGATTCCTGCCCAGGTGAGCCTGGGTGTGAGTCACTGAGGCTGCAGGATGGCCCAGGTGTCAGCACCTCTTCCTCCTCCCTGTCACCCTTGCAGACTGGATCTAACTTGCTGTCCACTCTCAGGGCTGTTTTCTCTCAGCAACCTGGTTATCCTGGCCTGTCTGTCCCGTGAAATTCTGGGTTTTCAGATTGCTTTCCTCTGCATGTGTTAGTCTGCTGCTGTCCTGGTTTCACCCCGTTACAATTCCTGTCTGCTCTTCAGAAGGGGGAGCCTGGCCAAGGGATGCGGGCTAGGGAGCTAAGAGCAGCAGCATCTAATCCTGGCTGTGTCCTTGCCTGACCCATGCACACCGACTCAGACTTGCTTTAATGGCCTCAAGTTAAGCCCTTGCTCCCCCAGCCAGCAGCTCTTCTCTGCCTTCTCTCTTCTTCTGCCTAGGCTCCCTCCTCCACCTCCATCTATGAACCAAGAAAGTTGAATGGGCTCAATCAGCCCTCAGCTACTGCTCCTGGATTTTTTTTTTTTAAGATTTTATTTATTTGACAGAAATCACAAGTAGGCAGAGAGGCAAGCAGAGAGAGAGATAGGAGGAAGCAGGCTCCCTGCTGAGCAGAGAGCCCGATACGGGACTCGATCTCAGAACCCTGAGATCATGACCTGAGCTGAAGGCAGAGGCTTAACCCACTGAGCCACCCAGGTGCCCTGCTCCTGGATTTTTAATCTGCTTCCTCCTCTGGGCCCCTACAGCACCCTGGACAGGGCCCTTCAGCTCTAACCTTGTGTGGTATGCGTGTTTTCTTCTCCCTGACTGGGGTCTGGAGTTCTCTAGGCAGGACAGTTTTTCACCGTGTATTGAATGAGTGAATGCTTAAGTGGACTCGCATTGAGGGAGAATGGGAAGAGGCTTCTTTTCACCTACCTAGACTTGGAAGGGGCAGTGCCCAATGGGCCCATGCTTCTGCCAAAAAGAACTGTCAGATGGTGGCTCTGAGTCAAATTGTTCACATATTTACCAGCTCAGAACTCTAAAACCAGGACTTTCCAAGTATAGTCTTATTCTGCTTTAGCCTCAGCAAAGAGTCTTCACCATCTATGGTTTGTACATGGTGCTATAGACCTACTGTTTCAGTCAGGAACTGGGAGGTGGGCCGTTTCCAGTCCCCTCCTCTAGGCGGCCATTGGCAATCAGAACAACAGAGTTTGTCCTGCCTCCAAACCTGGGCTCAGAGATCTTGGTCCAGTTGTTTCTTCTCTTTGAGCCATCATTCCCATATCTGTAAAATGCAGATAACCATAGTCACCATTTAGGGCTATAAATAGGGTTGGTTTTTAGGATTGAAAAAGGTATTTCCCTTATGGTTCATGGATTGTCATTGAGATTACAGTTGACCCTTGAACAACCTGGGTTTGAACGGAGTGGGTCCACTTACTTGTGGATTTTTTCAATAAATATATTACAGTACTGTCAGTGCATTCGCTCTTCCTTTTGATTTTAATAACATTTTATTTTCTTAGCCTATTTTATTGTTTGAATACAGTATATTTAATACGTATAACATATAAAAATGTGTGAATTGATCGTGCATGTTATCAGGCGGCTTCCAGTCAACAGTTATTAGTAGTTATTAGTAGTTATGTTTCTGGGGAGTCAGAAGTTATACATGGATTTTTGACTGCCTGGGGGAATTGATGTCCTGAAGCCCTGTGTTATTCAGTGGTTGCCAATATTTTTAATTGCTTCTCCCGGACTATAAGACTTGTTCTGTGCTCCATCCTCAGAGCCCAGTTCTTGCTGCAAAAAGTATTCGTAGACTATGCTGCCAGAGAAACACCAAACTTAGTACTTGACACACAGACAGTAGTTACAGGTGTAGTTCCTGCTCTTTTTGTCTCCCTTTCCTAGAGTATGAGTTCCTCTTTGGGCAGACAGTGACCGACTCTTTGTCATCCCTTATAACCTCTTCAATCCTTAAATCTGGGGGGTGGGGGGAACCAACCAAACCAATAACAATACAGAAACAAGCCCCCGGACACTAACAGATCCAGGACAAGCACTTCGCACCACTACCCTTGGAGAGTGTATGGGGAACAGCCCCATCTCATGCCTAGTTTTGGCACCTTCAAGGTTCCTCAGGCTTCCTCCTGCAGAAACAGGAGATCTAGACACAGGTGCTGCCCAGGGGAGGTCTGTAGGCTGCCAGCTTGACCTCTCTCCCCCAGTGGCTGTCCCTCCATCAGGGCCCACTCTTGTGAGCCTGGGTGAAGGTCCTTCCCCTTTGCAATGGCAGCCAGTTCCCATGAGGCCAGCTCTGAGGGGTGGCCTTTGCAGGAGGTTACTCAGCGTTATCCCCTCCTGTTCCTCTCCCCAACCTCTGGGCCTGCTCCAGGGCTTGTGGCTGCAGGGTGGAAGGGCAATGAAAGCGGTACCGCCAGAAATGCACACATCAGAACGTCCTTCATTTTCAAAATGAATTTCTTTTTTCCTGAAATGAATTTTAACCTAGGCCTTATCATCTGTACCTGGCACCGTCTGAAACGGGTTTCCTGAGTTGGGTGAGACATTGGACTAGAGAGTCATTTGGTAAAATACTTCAGACCCGCCCTGTTCACCCAATGTGATGCTACAATAACAACAAGCCGTGTTAAGCGCCACTGTGTGCATTACCTCATGTAATCCTTAACGCCTCCTTATAACAGACACTGTTACCAGGGTCTGTGTTCCAGATTTGGTCGTAGGTACAGCTAGCTAGTCTTTACAGGGGGAGCCAACCGGAACGCGGGCGTTTGCTGGTGCGGTTGGAGTGAGCGCAGCCGTGGAGGTGCGGGAGGGTCGGCAGTCTCCAGATGTTCTGGCCTCGCGCCCTCCGCGAGGGTCCCCTTCGCGGTCCCCATCCCCGTCCCCCTCCCCGGCGCCCCTCCTCCCGGGCTGGCAGCGGCCTCCGCGCGCCTGGAAGCGGAGCGGTGTTTCTCTCGCACGCAGAGCCTGGTTTGTAAACAAACACTGGGGCGGGTGCCGCCGCCTGCGCAGCAGATGGCTCCGCAGCTGCCCGCCCGTCCCTCCCTCTCCGCTGCGAGGAGGACGCGCGGGGCGGGTGGCGCCTCCCAGTGCCCAAGGCTCCAGGGATACCGTCCCACCTCCTCCTGCAATCTGGAGGCTGGAGGGAGGGTAGCGCGAACTACGGGGCTCTGGGGTGCTCATTCTGTTCCTTCCTTCCTTCCTTCCTTCCTTCCTTCCTTCCTTCCTTCCTTCCCTCCCTCTTTCCTTCCTTCCAATGTGCAAGGACCCGGGTGATCCCTGCCTTCACGAATTGAAGGGAGAAGAGCAAATCAACAGGTCATTGGGGTTCAGCGTGGAGTACTGACTCTGCGGGAGGCCAGAGAACACTAAGCCTTGGGCCATTTAATGGGTCAAGGAAGGCTGCTTGGAGGAGATGTTGTGGGGCTGAGGGAGTGGGCAGCAATTAGGCAGAGTGGGAGAAGGATAGAAAAGAACCGTTCCAGATGCAGGTAAGAGAGCTTTTTGAATATTGGAAACAAAATCCTTAAGCGGAGGAATTGGTTCTGAAAGAAGGAGCTGGAGGTCGGCCTGAGAGCAGTAGGGAGCTATTAAAAGTTTAACGCACAAGGGGAGGCAGGGCCCCTTTTGGGTTTGGACTTCCACCTTCATAAAATGAGAAGGATGAACTAGAGGACCTTCAGGGATGAGCTCTGGAATGTGTATTTTTAGCAGTTTCCCCAGGTGACTCCTGATTAAGGCTTGAGGTTCCATGGTCTGAGGAGAAGGCAGAAAGAAGGTGAATAATCACACTGTGCCACACTGAGCCACAGAGTGCCCTGAGCATGTGGGCAAACTTTGGCTGATAGCTGGCTTTGTCAGTGTTCTCAGACTCTGGTTCACGCTTAACCACCTGTGGGAGCTTTGAGACACGTCCCCTCCTTGCCCCCTGCCCCTGAGCCAGCAGAGGGATGGCTCTTCATCATTTCAATAGGCTCCATAGATGGTTCTGATACCCACCAAAGTTCAAGAACACCATAGTTGTCATTCATTGAAGGATTTAGCTAAACTCTTGCTTTAGTGTCTGTGCCTTAGATCCACCCAGTGAAAGCACTAGCTGAAGGTGTCCACAGAGCATCGCGGAGAGCGAAAACATTAATGGAGAAACTGACATAGGTTACACCATGGAGATATAGTTTACAAACATCATGCTCAGTGAAGGACCAGACCTAAAAGACCATATATTCCATGATCCATTTATATGAAAGGTCCAGGATGGGTAAATCCATAGAGATAGAAAGCAGATTAGTGGTGGTCTGGGGCAGGAAGTAGGCATGGGGAGTGACTGCTAATGGGTACAGGGTTCCTTTTGGGAGTGATAAAAATGTTCTTAAATTAGGTGGTAGTGATGGCTGCACAATGTTGTGAATATGTTAAAAACCACTAAATTGAACACTTACCTCTTTTAAATTTAAAAAATAAATTTAAAAAATTTATTTTAAATTTAAAAAAGAAGTCATCCTATCAGGACATAGTCTAATGGGTCAGTTTTTCCCTTCTCTACTGGTGGTCTCCAAGGATGCTGTCTAGCACGGCCTTGCCCAGCCCATGGGGAGATGTGGGGAGCCATGGGTTTTTCCCACTTGTGGCAGTTGCATGCATCACTGCTGCTCCTGTTCCAAGGGGAGACTTGGTCATGTGGCCACATCATGCCCAAGAGGGGCTGAAAAATTCAGTCTAACTAGGCAGCTGTGTGCTGAGAAAGAAGGGGAAAAGGATGGACTGAGGCTGAGCAAGATAAGAATCTTAGCCCCAAGCAGTAAATTGTACAACAATAGTCACCTCTCCTTCGGTTACTTATTCTTGCAGGTATTAATAATAATAGCTAGCATTTGTATAGTGCTGGGCCCTGATTTAAGTTCTATATGCACATCATTTCATTCTGTTACTTTAAAACTTTATGACATATTAATATACCTATTTAAAGACAGAGAAATTGAGACACAGAGCATTAAATATTGCCCGGGGTTATATATCTGGTATATGTCTGGCCAGTTTCACTGAGGATGCTGTTTTCAAGATATTTCTCTGTGGTGTGGCATGTGTCAGTCCTTCATTCCTTTTTATGGCTGAATTATACTTCATTACATGTGTGTACTAGATTTTGTTTATCAATTCATCGACTGGGTTGTTTCCACTTTTTGGCTATTATGAAAAATGCTACTCCAAACATTCATGTACAAGCTTTTGCTTGAACAAATACATGTTTTCAATTCTCTTGGATATAGAGCTCAGAGAAAGCTTCAGGGTCACATGAAACTCAAGGTTTAACTTTTTGAGAAGTTACCAGGCTGTTTTCCAAAAAGGCCACACCATTTTATGTTCTGAACAGAGCTATCTACACAGCCAGACTGTCACATGCGAAAGAAACCAAATCATAGTCTGTTTGAGCTGTTGTCTTTAGGGGTGTTTTTGATACAGCAGGTCAACTCTCACCCTAATATATCATTCCACTGAATCTTCTTACCAGTCACAAGAATAAAAGGCACAACCACAGTCCATGCATCCATTCATTTGTTTGTGTATTCTTCCATCAAAAAGATTTGAGCTCTAGGGATTTGCCAAACATAATTAGCCAGAGTCCCTGCCTTCCAAGATCTCACGGTATAGCCAGAAAGTCAGGTAGTTTGGCCACGAGGCTAGACCTTAGGCATGGAGTTCATGCAAAACTGGTTAGGGTCCAGACTCTGCCTCCCTTGCTGGATGAAGGTCTTTGGACGGGTTAGTTCATCTCTCTGGGCCTCACTTTCCTCATCTGTAAAGTTCCCTTGCAGGGAACTTGTGCTGATTAAGAATAAGGTGGTTGCTAGCAATGGCTGTTATCAATAACCCTTTGCCATGTCCTCTGCTAAAGTCCATCTGGGGCGGATGACCAGAACACTGTAGGACACAGTAGGTTGTCCTCCAGAGGGGATAGAAACTGGGAGGGCTTTCTAGTGGAGGGAATTGGTTTAACTGGATCTGACGCCTGGGGAAGAGCTTCCCAGGTGAGGAGGTGTGGGAAGGGTAGAGGGAGCAGCCGGTGCAAGGGCAGAGAAGTCTGGAAGTTCATGGTCTGATTGGAGAACAGTTCTGAGCCTTTAGTGAGTAAAAATCTGGATCTGTGCTTCCCTGCCCCCACCATCCCTATCCACCCCCTGCCCCCATTCACCCCCATCCAGTCTAGCCTTTGCCTGGCCCCAGGACCTTCTGTGGTTTCTGCTCAGGAGGGCTGGGTTTCCACATGCCTTTGAGCTAACTTCTTTCCTTCTCTGGAGACCTGAAGCTCTGTTCATTCAGATGTAGGCTTTAATCAGAGTTTAAGGCCCATTGGAACCCCAAGGATCTTGGTTGCCTGACCTGAGTTTTAAAAAATCCAGTCTCCACCTGGGTGTGAACCTATCAGTACTTCCCTATCGCGTCAGGGGACAAAGGAGCTCGGGTTTTCCATTCAAATGACATCCAGGAAGATGAAGAAGAAGAAGATGATGATGATGACTGTACCGGTATTAATAAAATAATACTTTTCTATTGAATAACACAGCATGTGAAGAGCACAGCATGAGTTAACAGGGGATCTGACTTCAATCCTGACCCTGTGAATCCTTCTCAGTCCTTTCCTCTTCTGAAAAACAAGAGACTTGGGCTGGAGGCTCTTCCACCCCAGAGTCCTCCTGCCTGACAGTCTAAGATTCCACAAAGAGGCCCTAGACTATGCCGTCTAGTCTACCGTCTCTAGGAGCACTGGTTTTGTGCTGGCCCAGCCTTGCCATCCACTGGTTGATGCAGGGTCAGTCTGTCCACCTGCCTGAGCCTCTGTTTCTTCCCAGAGGTTGTCCAAGGGTTGAAGGCAGGTATGTGAATTAGCATGGTCTCGCCCTGAAATGAAGGCTCTGGAATGAGCCCCAGGTCTGGTGTGACAAGAAGCTTGCAGGACAAGAAGCTTGCAGGCCCCAGTCTAATGAACCAACTCACTGAATCAGAAAGCGTGTCCTCCCTCAGCTGGGCTGTATTAACCATGTCATTTATTGTCTGTATTGGCATGTTTGGACATCTGGGGCCTTGCTGACCTTGGGGGGACGGCCCTTCCCAGAGCTAGGCAATTCCTAGAGGTAACAAACAGCTTACCTGCTAGTGTACTTTTTGGATATAACCACCTTCTTCATTGGCTTCTGAAACTCCACGCCGCTATCCACTTGTGCTGATCACCCCAGAGTCAGGTACCGGACAACTAGGGACAATTCTTATGCTCTAGAGTACACCCAAACAATTCAGACTAGCCAATCCTAAGCCTGCTTATCCTGCCTTGCTGTTCTTTGCTGTAGAAACCACAATAAAAACTCTTGCTCACAGCTTTCTGCCTCCTGACTGACCCTGGTACTTCACCGAGTGGCCCTCCAAGGTCTGGCTTATCCCCTTCTATTCAGATCTGTGAGTAACAGACTCTCTTTCCAATGGCAGTTGTCTCCAGTCTGTTGGTGACTCAAATTCTCTATTTATACACTATGCATTGGTACATTATATACCAATATATATTATATATACTACAAAGATAACTTTATCTATATAGTGTATTAAGAGAAATACCTAGATTAACCTTGAAAGAAATACCTAGATGTTGAACAGGAATGTTAGGATTAAAATAGTGAAAGGGACAGTATCATGCATGGCAGTATTTACAAACAGTAGTATGTATTTTTAAGAGCTTATTTAGTAACATTTCAACAATGGAGTAAATTTGAATAAATGAAAACTTGAAAAACTATTAGGTGCATTTATGAAAAATTCTCTCTATATTTTATCCATTCATCTATATCTGTTTCTGTCTTCAAAATCTATTAGGCACTGCCTGCATTATGGTTCAATCAGCTCAGACAGCAATTTTAAAGCTATTTTCTTTCCCTTCATTCATTTAACAAGTGTTCATTGCACATTCATTATTTGTAAGATGTCGCATGTGCTCTGGGCTGTGATTCAGACCCATGCATTGTGCCTTCAAAAACTCACCATTTAGTTGTAAGAGATAGATGTGCATATCATAAAAGATTGTTTTTTTAAGCGATAAAGAGCTAAGACCCAACAGGAAGGATTAGAAACAGCTTCATGGAGGAAGTGGTGTAGATAGGAGAGTGGTGTAGACAGGCAAGGGATAACACGGGACACAGGTCACTTCTCACTGTCCACTAAGTTATCCATTCATTTAACACATGGTGTTCAACCCACACACAAATCCCTCCCTTGTAGAACTTACATTGTCATGTGAGAGCTTATGCTGGAGGGAGATGGAGAATATGAGAAATCAGTAAAATATATAGTGAGTTAGATAGTGACCATGGGATAAAGAAAAATACAGCAGGGGTAGAGTACTGGGGCCTGCCATATGGGATAGTTGACATTACCGTCATCTGTCATTTAGTTTCAGTGGGAAACAGCTTGAAGGAAGTGGGAAAGACTAGCAGAAAAATGTTTTCTGAGGAGTTTGGAACCAGGGGCACCAAGAAAAGCTTCAGAGCAGTGGTGTGACCTGAGCCCTAACCCCAGAAGGTAGGGTGGTTGCTTTTTGTTCCAGGATTAAGGGGTATGGATGTGGGCAGCAGGAAGACTTAGGCAGAGAAAGGAGAGAGTAGGAAGGTGGACTTCAGGCAGCCTAGGAGGAGGAGGCCTGGGCTGCTGGACACCCTTGTGGGAGGATCCCCCTCGCCAGTGGGTTCCTCCCCACGGCCTGAACCAGCCTGCCCAGGGAGAGGTGAGGCCAGGGCTGCTGAGTCAAGAGGCATGATGTAGAAAGGCAATGTAGAAAGCTCCAACTTTCCAGCCCATCACGGGCCTGGAGCCTAGGAAGGGGACAGTGGCAGGACGGTAGACCCACAAGGGGAGTGCTGGCACACGAGGAAGGTGTTAATGCCTCTCCTTTCCATTAAAAAAAGGTAATGCGTCACAGTGTGTATGAGTCATCTTCAAGTCTCGAACCAAGAGAGATTTGACTTGTTGCACTGATGTGGCTGTTTCCGTGAACTCTGCGGTCCGGGTGCCCTGCCACACATGGGAAAGCTGGTGGCTGGCAGGGAGAGGGGCTTGTAGGAGGATGCTTTTCTTGCCGGTTCCTTTGGGGGTGGCTGTATGTCTCTCAACCAAGTGTCAAGAGCCCAGTTATTTGTAAAGGAACTTCTTCCTGCTCTTTAGCTGTTTTCCCGTGAACATGGGGGATATTTACTGAGCAGTTTTCCGAAGAGCCTCGTGAGCTCCTGGCAATCGGGAGCAGCACCGTAGTTGAGCAACAAAGAAATGGAGGGAACTGGGGACCCAGGAGCTTGTGGGCGATGTAAATTACAACAATGTTAATAAGAAATCTTCTCCGTAAATGTGTAAATAAAAAGCAGGCTGCGGTCTGCTCGGAATATTAATCAGGCTGTGTTGCCCTCACCCGGTTTGAGGAGAGCAAGTGGAGGGCGCTTCTTCAGCAGAGGACTCTCCTCCACAGAAGGCTCCCACCTGAGCCACTGAGCAGATGTCTGTGGGCCAGAGCGCTGCACCAGGCAGTCTGGAGGTGGCAGTGGGTGGGGTGGCAGTGTCAGAGCAGCGGGAACTCCCCACAGGTCCTTCTGCGGGACCTTCAGAAGGGGCAGCTGTGGAGAAAGTGAAGAGGTAACATGAGCAGTGTTTGGAGAGTGACTAGGGCTAGAGAGCAATAAAGCCAAGGGTGGGGTGATGGATTTCAGAGAAGTTTGTTGTGCCTATTGGTGCTGTTTGTAATCTGGTCTGGCTGGAGCACAGGGTCTGAAGGGGGGACCTGAAGAAGTAAGGTTCCACCAGGAGGTGGTGGAACCAGAACTGAGATCCCTTGTCCCCAAGTCGGGGTTGAGGCCCAAGAGAGACCCTCTCTTGCCCTCGTCTTTGCTTTTCTCTCTGTATGATGGGACCCCTGGGCCTTCCATGCTGACCCGTCCTGGGAGGGTTGCTGTAAGGCCTCACAGGTCACTTTAGAAAGTTCTAGGTAAATCTGAGATAGCCCCACTCGTGCTGTTGCCTTTCAGGGCCAATTTGGGGGAAGGAGAAGCTGACTAGGGCTGAGTATGAGGGGTGTTATTTGTCAGAGCTGTCCTGGGATGCGGAATTTGGGGGCGATGGGCCAGACACCCCAGCGGAGCTATGAGGTGAAGGGGATGGAGCCTGAAACGCTCTCCGTGCTGATACTAAGAAAGGCCTTTGGCTTCCCAGGGCCTGTGACCCCTCCCCCTCAGCTGTCCCCACAGAAGCCCTGGGTGTGGCCATTTGCCTTTACAACCCCCTCAAGCCACCCTTTGGCACTCCCCTTTATGAGGAGAACACAGGGCCTGCTCCCAAACCTTAGGCCTTGGCTAGCCTTGCAAAGGGCCTTGCATTAATTAGGAATGGGGCCCTTATGCCCTCAACATATACAATGTTTATTCAAAAAAAAAAAAAAAAAAAAAAAGAGAGAGAGGGGCCCCTTCCTTGAGTAACTCCTTAAGTGAGTACCACCTGCACCCCTATGTGAGGCGATTCATCCTGGGGAGCTGGGCAGGAACCCTGGCAGACCCCACACACTGAACCTGCACACAGGCCAGCAGAAGCATACATTATCCCCCCACCCCGTCACTTCCTTTGCTGCTGCCCACCCATCACCAAGGTGAGGCAGCTAGTCCATATTGTTCTCTTGGTGGGGGCAGGAACTGGGCTTCGTGGGAAAGAGAGGTGACTGCAGGTCCCTCCCAGAGCATAGCTGGGGTAAGGTGCCTTGACAGGCATGTACTGATGAGTGTGCCCCGTGGATTTAGGTAGGAGGGCTCTTTTCTCTGCTGCTGCAGACCTCAGCCAGAAGGCCTGGAACCTCTGTGCCCACCCACACACTCTCAGATAAGTTGGTATATGTTGACAATATAAAGAACACCTCTCCCCGGGGTACTGCATCTTGGGCAGTGTACACTTGAACACTTGGACGTGAATGGCATTTTTGTCCAGGGCACACAGCCTGTGAGTTAGGCTTCACACTCAGGCCTCATGGAGGGTTAGTAGTAGTTAGTAGTTATGATTGAATCACCTTGAGCTGTTTTCCTTTTCTTTCTTTCTTTTTTTTTTTTTTTTTTTTTTATTTGACAGAGAGAGATCACAAGTAGGCAGAGAGGCAAGCAGAGAGAGCCCGATGCGGGGCTCGATCCCAGGACCCTGAGATCATGACCTGAGCCGAAGACAGAGGCTTAATCCACTGAGCCACCCAGGCGCCCATTGTTTTCATTTTCTGATCCTGCTCCGCATTCGCTGCCCCAGTGTGGCTTGCCCCGGACCGATGGGGAAGGCCATGTCTACTGGAGAATGGAGCATATGCCTCCCTTTATAGAGCCTTCCTCCTTCTGGACAAGGAAGGCAGTTCCATTCCCTTAAGCTGCTACGTTCATGAAAAGATGTTGATTTATGAAATAACCATTGCTAGCAACCATGACAGTCTGTTCTTGGAACCTGCACCCTTTGAGTCCACATCCACTATTCGTAGCCGATTTTATTTCTCATGAAACAGTATTATTGCAAGATCAGAGAGAGCTTAAAGAAGAAAAGACCTCCACTACGATTCCACCTTTGTAGCACAGCGTCCCGGCAGGTCCTCCCGTTCCCCGTGTTCCCGCGGGGGCTCACCCACGTGCACACGTGTTTGAAGAAGGAGCACATGCACTTTCAAATCACTGAATTCTAGAGAGTGGAAAGACCTGGAGAACAGCTCCCCCTCGCTTCTGCTTCTGTGGAGTGGGGGTTGCTTCCTCTCCCCTGCGGTGAGGCGAGTTTGTTGGAAGGAAGGAAAGGGGGAACGTGAAGTTCTGTGGACAGGGGGTGGGGGGGAGTGTTTTTATTTTTATCCACAAGGCAAGTGAGTCTTGATCCCCATGGGGATTCTCAGGAACAGACGGCTAGAAACAGATTTGATCAATGAAAGCTGTTTCCGGAGAGAAGGAGCCATTGATAAATTCCTGCACAGGCCAGTCAGTTGGTCGGAGCTCATCTGTTTGTGGGAGCGGACTGGAGCCGGGAGGGTGACTAGGTCTGGCTGTGGTCCTCCCTGGGAGACACTGCCGTCTGGGAATGAGGAAGAGGTCCCGCTCCTCAGAGCCCGTTCCTTCTAATTAGCGCCAAGGGGAATCAGGGATTGATCTTTGCCTGTGATTGATGGGTTTACCCATGCTGGCTGGGGCGTGGTGACTCATGGAGACGGTTAAGTGTGCAAGGCCAGAGAACTCAGGGCTCCTTAATGCTGGGGTTTTAAAGACTTTAGAAATAAAATGAGCCTCATCCGCCCCCCACAATACTTGCCCCCCTCCCCCCGCCTTTTTTTAAATAACTGGTAGAAGGACACCTACAGGAGGAAGTGATTTGTCCAAGATGATACACTGAGCCCATCCCAGGTGCAGCAGCTTGGCAGGTGCAAGGTGAGCTGGGCTTCAGCCCCATGGATGCCTTTCCTGAGCACTCTCGAAGCTCTTCCCCATCCCTGACTTAGTCCCTCGTGCTGTGACCAGGTGTCCATGCAGGACACTCTGCATGGCCAGGGAAATGACAGTTTTATCTGTAAGAGTGGAGTCCTGCAGGTGAGTGACTGAGGAGTGGGTGGAGCTGCTGGGGCTGAGTGGGATTGGCAACCCGCAGGAGGTGGGCCAGTGGTTACCAGCGTGGGCCAGAATGCAGCATCTGGGCCCTGGGAAATCACGGGGACGGCACTTCTCAGGAGAGGGTAGGCAGGCAGTCCCCATGGCTCAAGGCCAGGCCAGCAACTCCCTGGGTGCAGGAAAGAAGGTATAAGTGGGTGTGGTGCAGCGAAGGGCTTGCCGACAGAGGAGCTACATCTACATACATGCACACACGTGTGCAAACATGCACAGGCATGCACACACACACATTGCTGCTGCTAGAGGTGATGGTAACACAGTTGTTTCCAAGCACTTTTACTTAGGCAAGAACATTTTATTCAGATGGCATGGTTGTCTGAGTGACCAGATCCTGTGCTGTCATCATATCCGCTTCTGGGCTCCTCCCGTCTCCCTCTTCCTTCTCTCCTTCTTGCCCCTCCTTCTGTTCTTGTCTGGGGGGCACTGGGCTCCACCCTTGTTTATCTCCTGATTTACCGGCTTTGGGACAAAGTATGTGTCCCTGGATGTGTAGACATGATTTTGTCTCCTTCAGCTGGTGCAGGGAAGGGGGAGAGTGGAGCTGAGCCAGAGTGGAAGGAGGTGGAGGTGTGTGAGAGCGAATGGGAGAGGAGAGAGAGTCGCCCGGGTCCGGCGGTGGCTGTGGAGTGGAAACAGCAGGTAGGCAAACAGAAATCAAAATCTTCAATCTGTGAGTGCAGAGCTGTATGTCCTTGGGCAAGTTATAGAACCTCTCTGAGCCTCTGTAAAATGGGATACAAGGATCGTTATGACCAAACGGGTGGAATAGGGTGGAGCTGGGTGGAGGAGCCGTAAATGGCAAACCTGGCTGCAGAGGGGTAGAGAGTGCTCCCACCCCAAGCCTTCCCTGGCTGAGGACGCGAGGCCATAAACCACACTGTCTTGGGTGTCTTATATGAACATTGGTACTATCTTCTCAGCGCTCCCGGCTACCCAGCTCAGGCCCCTCCCCTAAGGAGACCTGCCCGACTCTTTCCAGCTGGGCTCTGTGCTCCCTGTGTGCCCCATGCTGACCAGTCATGACTCCAGGGTGTGCCCATCCCACTACTGAACATCTCTGCTTCTGTGCCTGCTTTCATGCACCCACTGTGTTCCCCGAAGGAGGGCATGTAGGGTCGAAGGACCATCTCAAAATCCCCATTTCTGGCCCAAGAACAGTACTAGATCCAACTAAAAAGGCAAAAACCAAACAAAACAGAACAAAACCCAGGAACCATAGTTCTTGTCCTCAAGTCATTCAGGATCGTACAGGAGAAAGACAGGAAATGAATTCCAGCCATTTATGGAGTTCCTACTATGTGCCGCCTATGTTAACTGTCACAGGCTCCCCTCCCCCCAGGAAAAAACCACCTTGGTAAATATAATCTCTGTACAATGCTGGGTGTGTTCTGGAGGTATTTGAAGTGCGGGAGTCAACTGGTGCTTCAGGGAAGGTCTCCTGAGCCGTGTCTGTAGTAATGCAGGAAGTTCACCAGAAGACTGGAGTTCCAGGTAGAGGGAACAGCAGATGCAAAGTTACAGAGGCACAGAAGAATGGGAATGCAAAATGTGGTTTGGTTTTATGACTCTGGCCAGGCAAGGAGGCTAGATGGAAAAAAGCCAGGCAGAGGGACAGGTCAAGGGGTCTGAGAACAACGATGAGTACAAGGTCCCAGAGCATTCACCACACCATGTACCCCTGCCGGCTTTCTCAATCTGCTGTGTCCTCTGCACTCTCGTCTCTACCCCTTCCACCCCTTGGAGAAGTCCGGGATTTTCTGTCCTGCCATTGAGTGAGTGACATCTGGCTGGAACCAATCTCTAATCATGGACTAGATGTAAGATGTCCGGCCCTGTGGATAGAAGGCTGATCATTGAACTACCTGAGCTACAGTGTCTTCATCTGGAAAATGAGTATGTTCAGGAGGCCCGCCTGCCCTGAAGGAGGACTGCAAATGACAGGGCAGGTAGGAGGCTGTCCTCCAAATGTAGGCATAACAGGACTCCCCATTCAGCGATGGGAGGATCCAGGCTGCAGTGTTTTCACTGGAGGGTGCCGGGGGGTATTCGTACACACTGGCTGCAGAGTTCTTTTTCTTTTTCTTTTTTTTTTTTTAAGATTAAAAAAATTTTTTTTCTTTATTTGACAGAGAGAGATCACAAGTAGGCAGAGAGGCAGAGAGAGAAGGTGAAGCAGGCTCCCTGCTGAGCAGAGAGCCTGATGCGGGACTCAATCCCAGGACCCTGAGATCATGACCCGAGCTAAAGGCAGAGGCTTTAACCCACTGAGCCACCCAGGCGTCCAGAGTTATTTTTCCAACATTGCCTCAAATCCATCACTTCTCTTTATTCACCCAGCCTGGGCCCTTACCAAGGGCCTTGTTAATCCCTACGTGGATGGCCACACAACCACCTCACTCCTCTCTCTGGCTCTAGCTCCCTTTCCTTCAACCTGCTTGGTAAGCACGGGGATGATTTCTCTCAAAAGCTGCTTTCAATCCAATTGAAGCTGTCTTGGGTTCCCCCTGCAGTGTTGTAGAAAACACATTCATCAGTCTGCACTTTCTAGCCACCCACGGGCTGTTTCTTCCCGCTACCCTCCCCAACCTCTTTCAAATTTGCCATTTAGTCACCTCCCATCAGAGCCTTTCCTGTCTTCCTGCCTCCACAGGGAGGGCTGGCTTCTCTGGATCCCTCCTTTCTGAGGATTCACAGTTCTTTCAGTGACTCTGAAAGGGGGTCTCCTCCGGGAAGCCTCCTTCCCATTTCCCCTCAGGTCACTTCTTCATTTTGCATCCTTGGCCTTTTCCCATAATGTTTACCTTTCTCTCCTTAATTCCATCCCTTAAAGTCTTGCACATTTTAATGTGCCAGGCACCCACTGTGTCTTCAGCACCACCATGGGTGGGATCTATCCCAAGAATGCTTGTGAGAATTCTTGTGCTTTGTGGGCACCTGGATGGCTCAAGTCTGTTAAGCATCTGACGTTTGGTTTCCTCTCAGGTCTGATCTCAGGGTTGTGAGATCGAGCCCTTTATTTTTTCGTGGAGTCAGCTTGGGTTTCTCTCTACCTCTGCTCCTCCCCCTGGCTCTCTCTCTCAAATAAACAAATCTCTCTCTCTCTTTTTTTTTTAACCCACTGAGCCACCCAGGCACCCCTCAAATAAGCAAATCTTTTAAAAAAATAGAACCCTTATGGTTTCCCAGCAGAGCCCCTGAGAGGATGCCCAGGTGCCCATACACTTTACCCCCATGCTTAGCCCCCACGTTCCTGGTGGTACTTCCTCCCAGCAACATGTGACTTCGTGACAGACTCACTCACACGCGTGAACACACCGTCTTTCCTGCTTTGGTTCAGGGACTACATACAGCCACACGTCTCTATGCAAGCCTCTCTCTGTTCATTATGATATGTGTAAGCCAAGACCAAGGGTTTTGAGAATCTCTGCCCTTTCTACCCTCTGGTCCACCCAGGCTTCTCATCCATCTTTCTTTCTTTTTTGCCTTCTCATCCTTCAGACCTTAGCTCAAAGGCCACCACCTGCAAGGAGCCTTTCCCTGGCAGCCACTCTACGTGGCCCCTCCTGTCTCATTTACCCTTTCTTATTTCAACCTGTTTTTGTCTTTGTTTTTACCTTTAAACCAGTTGTTGCTAAAATGATCTTGTGTATTTATTTGTTCCCTCACGTGCTGTCTGCCTCCCCCAGGACCCGGGGGCTGTGAGGGTGAAGTCTCTGTCATGGGCACCGGTCCTGTCCCCTGCACCTGCGTGGTGCTTGTCATTTACACATGCTCATGCAGACACTGCAAGAAGGAATCTGAAGTAGTCAAACAGAAAATGAGAGAAAGAGCACTGCCCCAGAGTCAGGAAACTCAGGTACCAGTCCTTGTCTGGTCCACGATGTTTTATTCCATGGTTTTCTCCTTTCCTTTGGGAGCTGGGGTCCTCTCACTTCCCTTCCCTAGTGTCCCTCAGAACCAGCACATTCTAGCTCCCTGAGGGGTGTTCTCAGGTGACTTACTACATTTCTCTCCATTTCTTCATTCCAAACTGATTATGGGGCACATGCTGAGTGCCGGATGCTGGGGACACAGGAGTGAATAAGATAGATGTGGTCTCTGCCGGATGAGCTTACCTTCTAGACAGGTCTTCTTTGGGACAGGCAACAAATAATCAGATACTAAATAGTTAAACTTTGCAGTAAGTGCTAGGAAGCAAACAAACAAGAATTAGGGGGTGGGTGGGTGGGTGGGGAGGATCTACTCTGCAGGGAGGCTCATTCCTCAGACCAGGCGGTGGAATAAGTGTCTCAGTTTTCTCTACCTTACTCTGCTTAGATCAATAGCTGGTTGAAGGGGAGGCCGGAAGGGCACCTCAGGGCACGGGTGGCCAGTCAAGCTTGGAGGGTTTCTGGGATGGAGATGTCTGCAGCCCTGCTCAGCAGCCTCAGACAACCCAGAGGGCCTCCTGAAGAGGAATCAGGAAGCCTGCAGTGATTCAAGGCACAGAAGCACAGGGATTGTATTAGATGCTGCTTGAGGGGCAGGGAGAGGAACAGTTGGGAGCCTGGTGGCAGGAATTGTGACCAGCTCTCAGTGGTCCCTGAGGGCTAGCCCTGGGTGGGCAAGGTGATCCTGCCTGGAAAGGGAGAGAAGAAAGGAGAGGAAATCAGAGAGGGCGGGCCACAGTGGTTGACTGGAAGACATGCTCCTTTGCCCTTGGCGTGCCGGGTCATTCCCTCACTCGTTCATTCAGTGATACTTAACAAGCACCACCTGTATGCCAGACTCTGTCGTGAGCCCTGGCAGTCAGCCGTGAGCAAGAGGGACAAGATTTCTACCTTCGTGGAGTTTTCAGGTTCATGGGGAAGGCAATAAACAAATATGATCAATCATTTTAATTTCTAATGATAACATGTGCTATGAAGAACAGGCTGGGGAAAGGGGCTAATACCTACGGGGGTGGTGCTGCTGTTCAGGGGAGGGCTCTCTGAGTTGTGACTTTTAGGCAGAGTGTATAGTGATGTAAGAAGTATGTCAGATCTGAGAAGCTCTGGGATACAAGCCTTCCAACAAAAATTAAGGTCCCAGAATGGAATCCTGCTTGGAATTTATGAAGACTGGCAAGGAAGCCAGTTTGAGTGAGTGAGGGAGACAGCAGTAAGGAATGGAGAGGCAGGCCATGGGAAGAAATTTGAATCTTGTGCTAAGTAGAATAGCAAGCCACTGGAGGGTTTTCGGAATAGGAGGGTGTGTTAATTAGGGTTCTCTAGAGAAGCAGAGCCAATAGGGTGCATATAGATACACAGAAAGAGAGTTGTTACCAGCGATTGGCTCATGCAGTCCTGGAGGCTCAGGAGTCCTGTGATCTACCATCTGCCGGCTGGATGCCCAGAAAAGCAGGTGGTGTCATTCAGTCCACGTCTGGAGTCCTGACCACTCACAGCCCCGTTGTCAGAGGACAGGAGAAGGTGGACATCCTAAACTCAAACCTACAGAGCAGTTTGCCTATCCCTTGCCTTTTTGTTCTATTCAGTCCTTCGTTGGATTGGAAGATGCCCATTTACAAACCCCAGCCCCCACTGGGATGATGTGGGGAGGTGGGGCTTTTGGGAGTTGATGACGGTTAGATGAGGCCCCTCCCACATGATGGGATTAGTGCCCTCATAAGAATCAGGAGAGAGTATCCTTCCTATCTGCTCTTCAGGAAAAGGGGGCGGTCTGTAACCAGGAAGACAGCTCTCCCCAAAGCCTGGCTGTACCGTCACCCTGATCTTGGGCTTCCAGACTCCAGAACTTGAGGGATAAAGAAATTCTGTTATTTACAAGCCATATAGGCAATGGTGTTTTGTTATTGCCGCCCTCATGGATTGAGATACTTGGGCTTGGAGATGTCGACTGAAGAGTCTTCAGTGTGTAGATGATATCAAAAGCCACGGTTTGGATGAGACCACCTAGGGAGAAAATAAGGAGAGCTGTGTTGCTAAAGTCTGAGCTCTCCAACATTTGGGGGATGACAGGAAGTGGAGGAGGGAGCAGAAAGAACGGGAGTAGCCAGTGAACCAGAAGAAACCTAGGGAGATGTCTCGAACCTAGGGAAGAAAAGATTTCAACAGTTGGAGCATGACCCACTGAATTAAATATTGCCACAATGCCAAGTATGATGGACACTGAGAACTGATCAACTGACTTGGGAAGACTAAGGTCTGTGCTGACGTTTGATAAAAGTGATTTTGGTTGGAGGTGTGAACGAAAGCTTGATTGGAGAGAATGGCAGGTGGTGGCCGTGAATACTGACAATTTCTTTGAGATGTTCTGCCAATCAAATCCACCAAGCCAGCCTAACACACTCCACCGCACCCCCCATCCGGGGGCTCGTGAGGGCCACTCCAAGGGAAATACCCAGCTGATCAAATCAAAGCAAAAGGGTATGGCTGATACCTTCTAGCAATGGATGAAAAATAAGAAAGAACAATGAAAGTTCAGCCCAATCTGATGGGCAGATTTTTGTACCATCCTGGAAGCCAAGAAATAAGGGTAGTAGTTCAAGGGGACTATGAGGTCAAAGGATGGTTTTCATTTTTGAAAGCAGGAAATGACATAGAATACTTTTATGCTGATGGGAGTGACTCAGGAGAGAGAGCAATTTGATGGTGCAGGAAAGGGGATAGTATTGGGTTAAGTCCCCGAGGAGGTACTTGAGAATGGGGTCAATTCAGAGCATGGCCGTCTACCCCTGGGGACTGGGGAAAGGCAAGGGACAAGAGTCCGTGTGTGAATGCTTGGTAGACGTGCTAGTGGGAAGGAGAGGTTGCTCTCTATCAAATCTCTCTTCTCTTTAAAAGAAAAATATGTACTTCTGTTCCTTCTTCTCTGATTGCTTCCTACCTCTTCCTCCATTACCTTGCTGGGGATCCCAAAAATCAGGGTTCACTTTTTATAAAGAGAAAATTTCTTCCCACCTCTGTTTCTCTCCCTCTCCTCACTATTCTTTCTCTTGGATTCAGCTGAGGATCTAAAAAAAATGTTTCTGTCAACAATCTTGTCTTTTTCTCCTTTGTTCTTCGTGGAACCATAGACTGGTGGAGGGACCTCCAAAGCCACCCTTTTAGATCCACCCGCTTATTTTCACAGATGAGGAGGTCATGGCGTGGAGGGACTGAGTGACCTGCTCCAGCCAGTACTTTGGTGTGGCTTCCACTATTGCTGAGGCCAGCCATAATCCCCACATGAGCTAACAGATGGTCATATGCTTGAAATGATATCCTTGCTCGGTTGCTGATGCTGCACTGGCCCCTATCCGTATGAAGCATGTTTCTCTGTGCTATTTAGTCCCATGTCATTGGATCAGCCCCGAATGAGACCTCTATGGCAGAGATCCTGTGCTAGGATTGATCCTGTGCTAGGCTTGCAGCCCCAGCTCAAGGAGTAGGATGGGAAACTATTTCTGACATTTCTTTGCAGATATTTACATTCTGCAAGTAAAAAACAGGAGGAACAGAACATTTTGTGCCAGGTCGCAGAGCCACTACTGGTGAACATCTTATAGCTTGATAGTTATGGAAGGGGCCCTGGGAGGCAACACAGGTTGGAACAATGTTCCTATTTGGTGATGGTCAACTGAGGCATAGTATTTCAGCTACACTGCAAGGGCACGGGGACAGTGTTTCTGTACTTGCCTTATGTTGACTCTATTTACCCCTTGATGATGCTTGAAGGGTATTTAAAGGTAAATAGAAAGAGATGGTAGAAAAAATATGCCCATCAGATTTGGCTGAGCATTTATTGTTCTTTCTTATTTTTCATCCATTACTAGAAGGTATCAGCCATACCCTTTTGCTTTGATCAGCTGGGTATTTCCCTTGGAGTGGCCCTCACGAGCCCCTCGGGGAGGGGAATGGGGTGTGTTAGACTGGCTTGGTGGTTCTTCCCTGCAGAGGTGGGTTTGATTGCTAAGGACGCTCTGCTGCCTGATGTTTTGTTTCCCCATTCTCGAGTTACCCAGTGAAAATTTGGTGGTGGTGGCGGTGAGACAGATCCAGCAGGGCTTGCAAGGTTCTGTTCTTCAGATTGTTGTCTCTCCTGGACATTGGGCCTCCTCTGGACAGGGCTACCCCCAGCCGCTGCAGAGAAGCACAGGGGGCAGCCAGCTCCAAGCCTGAGGCTATGTTCTGAGCATCTGGTTCTGCTTCAGGCAGTGATGTCTCAAGGAGAGGTCTAAGCCCTCCTGCCGCATCCAGTCCTGAGAACAGCGGGAGCAGATAGAAGTTTGGGCTACTCACTGAATAAGGTTAAAGTGAGGCAGTGGGAGATGCTAACAAATTTCATGAAGCCAACCGGCCCATTCTAGCCATGAGAACTCCAGATAAGATGTTTATATAAATAAGTATCCTCACAGCAAGTGGGTGAATTCCCAGGGAGAGCTTCTGAGCTCCCCATAACTCAGAGCCATTTCCTGTCCCCAGAGAAGTTTTCTGACCAAGGCCAGCCACTTCTACAGGGTGACCTCCAGAATGCCAGGCAGGGCGGCAGTCACAAGGATCTTGTCCTGATTCATCCCCGGCAGACGCCCTGTTGATCCCATTGATAAAAACCTGCAGCCACAGCCGCCACCGAGAACCTGGGAAGCCAGCCAAGCCCGGCTTCATTCACTGACAGGCTGCCCGGCCTGGGGAGAGTGGGATCGGAAAGTGGAGTGCCTTGGAGTGCAAGCGAGGGAGGAATGGAGTGGAGGCCCAAGGTCGGCTCAGGATGAGACAGAGACAGAGCCAGAGCACCAACCAAAGCATGGCCGACTGAGGTTCAGGCTCCTTAGTGGAGATTAACCCGGATCCTGACAGCCCTGGGCCTGCTAGAGAGTCCAAGAGTAACTCCAGACAGGACTGCCCACACTCCAAGGTCTCTCTGACTGGCAGACGGCCTCTCTGGAGACCAGCTGGATCAGTTCTTCGCAAACCTTGGTGCTTGTCAGAGTCCACTGGGATGCTTTGAAAAATACCAATTTCCACGTGCCAGCTAGAAAATTTGATACTTGGGAGCTGGCCCCATCCACCCGTATCTTTAGCCCATTCTCCAGGTTCTTCTGAGGGTCCGCGAAGGTCTGGCCTGGCCTCTGGGTATCACTGGAGCCAGCTGTGCCCCTCTCCCCTGCCACAGGTGCCAAGGCAGGACTTAAATCAGAAATCTACAGGATGACGTTGGGATGCTCCTTGGGATGGAACTTTTGGGACCTTCGGACTGCTTCGGTTTAGATCCTGCAACCAACTCGTGCTGGTTGTGGCGGGACCGATATACAGACCTGTGCTGGCACAGGAATGCTGGGCTCTAGATACTGTCCCATCACTCTCTGTTGTATTACATGGCTTTATTTGATCTATGGTGCTTACCGCTACCTGACATCATTTTATTGTTTGTTGGTTAGTTTTCTATCTCCTACTGCTGAAATAGTGTTTCCATGAAAGCAGAGGCCTCATCTGGTTTGCTCACTGCTATCTGCCTAGCACCCAGAAATGAGTTGGCCTATCACTGGATCTGGACTCCTGCTTGTTTGTTGAATTTGAATTACAAGATACAGGAGCCTATCAGGAAAGCTCCCAAAGTCAGCTCTGTTTTCAGGGAAGTTCCTGACCTTCCCCATCCCTTTCTCCCTCTTTAGCTGTGTTTCTTCTTTGGGAGGAGAGCAGGAAAGGGGGGTCATGGGAGGTCACAGCATTCAGCTCCTCTCAGAATCAGGACATGCCACGGAGGCCTGGCTGGTGTGATTTGTTTGTCTGTTTTAAAAATGATTCTCCCTGCATACCGTCATCGGTAGCTTGTTCAAGTTAGAGTCAACGGCATTCCTGGAGCAAAGAGGATGTGCTCAGGTCCCAGTCACAGTCCACACCTCTGCTCTACAACACTGATACACATGGGAAGAGATCTCTGTAGGAGCTTCTGCGAGTCTCCAAGCATCTCAGCAGATGCTTGGACACAGGGACACTGGCTGGTGGGAACAGGAGACAAGCCCCCCCCCCCCCCATACAGACGGCAGTTGCCCTTCCTACTGGGGAAGAATAAAACTTCCTCCCTGGGTGCTGGGAGATCTGCTCTAAACATCTGTAAAACTGGGACTTTTACCACCAGTTATAAGGAGTAACTGAAAAAAGGAGCAGTCACTTAGTCAAGTTCCTGGGACTGTGTAGTTCTATTTTAGTTATTGTTATGGCTACTTGTGTGTGGGGAGCGGTGAGGTAAAATATAGGTAAGGTTCACCATCTTGACTGTTTTTAAGTGTACATTTTAGGGGCATTAAGTACATTCACATTGTAGCATCAGCACCATCCGTCTACAGAACTCTGTCATCTTCTCAAACTGCAACTCTGTCCCCACTGAACATGACCTCCCCATCATGCCAGCCCCTGGCAGCCCCAATTCTACTTTCTGTCTATGAACCTGACTACTCTGGATGCTTCAGATACATGGACCCATATGGGGTTTGTTCTTTTTTTTTTTTTTTTTAAGATTTTGTTTATTTATTTGACAGACAGAGATTACATGTAGGCAGAGAGGCAGGCAGAGAGAGAGGAGGAAGCAGGCTCCCTGCCGAGCAGAGAACCCGATGTGGGGCTCGGTCCCAGCACCCTGAGATCTGTGACCCGAGCTGAAGGCAGAGGCCCAACCCACTGAGCCACCCAGGCACCCCCAGGGTTTGTTCTTTTATGACTGGTTTCTTTCACTTAGCACAATGTCTTCAAGGCTCCTCGGTGTTGAAATCTGTGTCGGAATGACCTTCTTTTTAAAGGCTAAATAATATTCCATTGTGTGGATAGACCGCCTTTCGTTTATCTGTTTATCCATTCATCCTTTGATGGACGCGTGCGCTGCTTCTACCTCTTGGCTATCTCAAACAATGTTGCATGAACACGGGTGTGCAGATAACCTCTTCTGTTCTGACTCTTGGTCCTTCTGGGCGCGAATAATTTGCTGTTCTTCTAAGTTTCTACACATATGCCTGTAAGTATAATTGCCAAATCATATAGTAGTTCTCTGTTTAACTCAATGAGGAAAACTCCATACTATTTTCTACAATAGGTGCACCTCTTTTTGCGTGCCCCCTGACGGGTGCAAGAGTTCACATTTTCCACATCCTTGCCAACACTTGTTCATTTCTTCTTCCTATATAAAAATAATAGTCATTCTATGGCTATTTTTTTTTCTTACCTTATAAGTGTTGAAAAAAAGAATGCATCTCTTTTCTTCCATTTCTCTTGGTGTTATCCCACTAAGTCATACCAGTCTCCTGTGTGTGCTGGAGACCACAGAAACTCAGTAAGGAAAGGGGGTCAGGGAATAGGGTGAGGGGAACGCTTTACCACTGATCAGGAGAGAAGTATTCTGTAGTTTGTGAAATGTATAGAAGGTGTACGCTGCCGTGTAACACACACTGTCAGAGGCATGTGAACGTGTGTTGAGTGAACTGTGCATCCGTCCTCCGGGGAGGAAGACCTCACATCTGTCAAGTGCTGATTAACTGTCAGACCCGATGCTGGGTGTGTGCTCCTCCTCGGAATCCTTGTGAGGAAGTGTTGACTCTATTTATAAAAGAAAAAGACAACTGAGGCCCAAAGAAGCTGAGGGTGAGCCTGTGTTCCTAGGATTCCTGAGGGGCAGAACTGGGATCTGAACCCAGGACCTCGGACTCCACACGGGGGTCGAGGAGATTGCCGTTGTTTGCTTTTGTCCTGGTATGAACATACAACCTGACCTTAGACAAGTCACCGAGGGTTTCTTCCTCTGATGTGGGGGTGTGGTAGGGGGCTATCTGAGCCCCTGGAGTCCCTGGTTCTGCAGGGCTGTGCCTTCCATCTGGTCTCAGGAGGGCCCGGGCCCGAGAGCAGTGGGCCAGACAGAGAGGGGCCACCACATCCTGCAGGACAGTGAGCGGCACATGAGCATGTGTGTTTACCAGCTGGGAAGGGTCGCGATGGGGATCCCATGAAGAGCCTTCTGGATGTGTCCATGAGCACTGGCCTGGCTTTCTGTCCCTGCTACAGCTCTAACTGCTATGTGACCCAGCACTTTCCTTCTGTGGATGGTGATGATGGGCTGGGCTTAGGAGAGCACTTAGTATGTGCCACCAGAATGAGGGTTTGAGTTGAAGCCATCTACTCACTAGCTCTGTGGGGCAGTAGCAGCTCTGTGTTGTAGAAGGAAAACCAAAGCTTAGAGTCGTTACATAATGAATGAGTCCTATAGACCTAGGAAGCAGGGCCGGGATAGGAGTACTTGCTCTTCCTCTGCTCCAGGCTTGATGGGGACGATCAGAACCAGATCAATGTAATTAAATTCTATGGGTAATTTTGGGGTGGAAAGTGCAATGCAAAGAACAAGTAAGGCCTCTGTCTGGGCGAGCAGAAATCCTGGGAGAGGAGGTTAGAAAGCTAGAGTCCTTTAGCAAGCTACTCAGGTTACTTGAGCCTCAGTTTCTTCGTCTGTAAAATGGGAAAGCCATCACTCCCATGCTTACAAGACACAGCTGGAAGGGCGAAGAGAGGAGGGAAGATTTGTAGTCATGCTTGAAAAGGTATAAACCATGCTCTGTGCTGATGGTGGTGACAGAGAGATACCGCACTTGGGAAAGTTCATCTGGGAGAAAATTTACTGGGCTGATTGTCAAAAGAGGAGTGGTGTCCAAGGATGGGCAAGACCCAGTCTCTGCCCTCTGGGAGCTGGGCACATGGTGGGCAATGAGACCGGGGCGTAAGTAACCAAAAACTAACTCTTCAAGGCAGAGAGAGGTAGATTTCATTTTTTCCCCCTCTCCTCTCCCTATCTCCTTCCTCTCCCCTCCCCCCCCCTTCCCTTCCTGTCCTTAGGTAAGTTTCTTGAAGGCAGAACTTCCAGAGAGCTCTAAGTGGGTATAGGAGGGAGCAATCAGGCTAGGCTGCATAGAGGAGACTGCAGTCCGGGAGGAGGAGGTTTCATTTCAGATTTTCAAAGACTTGCAGTTTCAAGTCTTTGAAAATCTGAAATGCAGAGCTGAAATGCAGAGCTGAAATGCAGAGCTGAGCTCCCACTGTGCCCTGTCTGGGAGACTAATTTCCCTACCCCACACTTCTCATCCTTGCCTCTGCTGTGAGTCTTCTGACTAAAACAGTTTATTATTTTTTTTTTCTCCTCTTCAGCAGAGGTGCATCGAGCATGCATTATTTATAATAATTAAGTTAATATTTTGTATTTTATAGGCTTAAATTGTTCATTCTCCTCATAATGCACAGAGTCCCCCGGGAGCCCAAAATGTTCTGGGCATTCCATGGGGGTCCTGCTTGAAAACTGTCCTTCTGGGCAGGTGTGAGCCACCCATGGCTGGTGAGGGGACACTGTAGTGCACGGAGGTCTGGCAGGATGACCTGCAGGCTGTCACTTTCTCTGGACTGCAATTTGGCCACTGGACCAAGCTTGGCCCCGGGGTGGCTGGTGGGGCTGGCCAGTCTCTCCACCCATGTTTGCTGGGTTCTAGAGGCCTGGCAGGGAAGAGCGGGTGTGCTAGGATGTCCAGGGCAGCTGCCCCCTACTTTGCAAGGGCAGGGGCCTCCACAGGACCTGCTCTGGGGACCCTAGTGTTAGTAGTAAACTGTCAAAGTGGTCCTGTGAAGTGAGACGGGAGCGGGGGAAGAGCAGTGTGTTTCGGATACTTCCAGTTGATAAAAAAGGGGAAGTCAGACCATGCGCTCCTATTTGCTGACACACGTGTAGAGCACTCTGCAGGTCCAGCACACTGCCTGGGCTCAGGGGGCTAGCTGCCATGTGATAAGAAGACTGTGTACGCACACACATTTGTATATGACACATATGTGTGTGGGTGTATATACACATTTTGAACAATTTGAGGGCATTAAAACCATTTTTAATGTGTTCTACCAGCAGTGCCCCAAGGTCTTCCCTATCCTGGCCTGGGCCAGATGGAAGGGGGTTTTCCTTCCAGCCCCTCCAGGCCACCGCGCCCCACCCTGCCCAGAGCTCTGGGACCTGCTTCCCTCCCCCGCTGCTTCCTGTTTCCATCCCCTGTGGCACATGACTTCTCCGGAGCTCCCTTCTCCGGAGCCCATGGCTCCGCCACCCAGCTTCATGAGCTGGCCTTCTCCTGCTTTCTGACGGACACCTTCCATCCCAGCATCCCTGCTCCCCTGTCTCCCTGTCTTCCTAGGCCCTGGCTGCTCAGCTTATCCATCAAAATCCCTTTTCTGAGATGGTCACAGCTGATAATGACATGTGTCAACCAGACTGACTGTGATACCTCCTCATAGGACAGAATTTGGAAAATATCATAATACCCTTTCTAAATGAACCACAACCTCACCAGCCAGAGATCACCGGGCATCAACTCTTCTGTTCCTCTTCTCTGCTTCAATGTTTGCGTCATTAACATTATATTCAAAAGCTGAGTTCATATCTTGTTCTTCCCACACTTTTCTTTTCTGCTTATTTTCCTGAATATTCTGTTAAAAGCGTCCTCCAACTTTTAAAAAATTCTCACAGATAACATTTCTGAAGTTTATCACAGAGAGGGGCTCTATACTGAACTACTCCCTAATTTCTGAACAGTGTTTAACACTGACCCTGGCTGGGGTCATACTCCCACCTCAAATACATGTTGAGGGATCGAACAAATGGGCTGCTATCCATCAAGGACCTAGACCCCCCACCTATCCCGGTGTAGATGTCCAAGAAGTGCCCTGCACATCCACTGGACACAGACACTCACTGGAATTGACGGGTCTTCTTCAGGTCCCCAAACTCTGAAGTTTGGTTTTCTCTGTAGGAAGGTGACAGCTGTGACCCGTGATTCCCATCTGACAGGAGATCAGGTGAGCCAGGAAAGAAGGAAGGAAGGAAGGAAGGAAGGAAGGAAGGAAGGAAGGAAGGAAGGAAGGGAGGAAATATAGAAAAGGCCTATTTTGGAGGAAGTGAAGCGGGAAGTGGAAGCACATTTGCCTGTCTGCTTTTCTCATTGCAAATCCTTATCCTTTCTAAGGAACTGCTTGTGGTGACTTTTTCTTCTTACTTCCTCACCTCCTTGAACTGAGAGGGGTGGAGGGCTGGCTGGGATGGGGAAAGTGAGTGACTGTGGAAAGCAGGAAACTCCAGCCATGGCAGCATGAATAATTTAGAGCACCCGCCGTTAGCACGTTAGGCGGCTAAGGAGTGAATGAGAGGCTTGTTCTGCTACAGGCTGACATCCTTTTGCTCTTTGGGGAGCAGTTTCCCCACCTCCATCTGCTTGTTGAGTGGGAGCTGTAGATATCTGCAGGGCCTTGGGCAATTGCTCATCCATTCAAGAAACATGTGTCTGAGCCCCTGCCTCCCCTGGGGGGCTGTGTGAGAGAAGGGGGCAGCAAAAATGAGAGTTGGTGCAAATTCTCCTGGAGGGCAGGTGGTCACTAGGCTGGCTTGCTGGCCACTTCTGTTGTTCCGCCACAGCCCACAATCCCAGTCTTCTTGCTCACTTTGGAAGGCCAGCCCATAATCCTCATCCGACACACACAGGCTGTGGCCAGTAAGAAGGGAAAGGCTGCCTCATCATGGATGTCAGAGCCCCCCTCCCCCACCCGAGGCTGCAGAACCTCTGCTCCTGGGTTTCACCCCCACCATCATCCTTAGTCACCACCCTGGGTCCTCAGTCTCTCTCCTTCCATGTTGCCTCCCCCGCCTTTCCCTCTCCATTTTGCCTTTTTTTTTTTTTTTTAATTTTTAAATTTTTTCGGTGTTCCAAGATTCATTGTTTAGGCACCACTCCCAGTGCTCCATTTTGCCTCTTTTCTATTTTAGATCTATAACTGAGATCTAAGATGGGTTTGCGTGACTTGACTGGATTTGCGTGTTTCCCCTTCTTGGCTTTTCTTTAGAAAAGTAGGTGAGTTGAGTGGTGTATGTTTCCTTTCTGGGTCTCTGTGGCTGTGATTACATCTCAGGCTGCTTCTTACCAAAGTCTCCTTGGGTCTTCTGGCTTCAGCTACATTCTGAGTCCTCCTGGAAACAGTTGCCGTAACCAGGGGAATGTGAGCTCTGAGTAGCCAGATCTGAGTGACCTACCCTCCCTAGAGCAGAGAGTGGAATGTGAACTGAAATTTTGGGGGTCCAGCGGGAGTCTACTGGGTGAACATAACCAACAGAAGCCCACCCACCAATCTCTGGCCAAACTGAATAAAACTAATTATTTCCCCAAATCCTTAAAGGATGAAAACCACTGAATTTGTTAAATGACTAAAATTACTTCTCTGAGTCTCAGAGGTATACCCTTCCCCCTCCCCTCAATTTTTAGTGTCCCTCTGTACAACAAATGTTTCCCTGTTTCCCAGTCTAATTATATTTAAAATACCTGTGTGACCTCAGGTGAATCCCATAACCTCTTGGGGATTCAGATCCCTTATCTATAAAATGAAAGGATTAACTTAAATTATTAATTTTCTATCTTTTTAAAAGTAGAGGCATCTTTTCCTCAAATTAAATCCTATATGAAGTCCCCAAATACAAAATAAATACAAGGAAGGTTCATTTAAAAAGAGGTCCCTTAGGGTCCTGAGTGGCTCAGTCGTTAAGCATCTGCCTTCAGCTCAGGTCATGATCCCAGGGTCCTGGGACTGAGCCCCGTATCGGGCTCTCTGCTCAGTTGGAAGCCTGCTTCTCCTTCTCCCACTCCCCCTGCTTGTGTTTCCTCTCTTGCTGTTGTCTCTCTCTGTCAGATAAATACATAAAATTAAAAAAAAAATAAAAAGAGGTCCCAAAAATTAAAGTTTAGAATATTCACTTTTTATTAAATTGGTAAATGGGAAAAAAATGGGTCCATTATGACAACAAACAGGTTTGAAATCAAGGATTATAGTTAATGTACTTACTTACACATCATCCCTGGCATTTAATTATTTCCATTTTGTGTGTGTGTGGTAGTATGAAGAACATTCTGGTTGACTCCAATCAATAGCTGTATGTGGTAAGAGTTTTCTTACAGCCCAGCTTGTAACTGTTGAGCTGTTTCCTCTTGAGTGAAACAAATCCAGAAATATGACAGAGGAATCTTAGACAATTTTTGTTCCACAGAAGAAAAGTATGGGAACATTAAATGACATCCATCCCTTATCATAAATGTGAATGGGATAATAATAAATAGAAAAACCTGCAAAAGGCACTGACTTTCTCTGTGAAATGATGAGACAAGGACAAGTTGTGCATTTCCTGTGATTGCACAGCTGGCTTTCACACCGAGCCTGGAAGATGTCTCAAGCACCTTCAAGCCGGGCATTCAGTGAGCTCAGCCCTTGGGAGCCGGCCCAGTGTTCCAGCAGGTGCATTTGACAGGATTGGGTGTGCACCGCCTTGTGCTTGCAGAAGACCTGTGCACAGCCACAGCCATCTTTGGGGGAGTTCAAACTCTGGGCCCAGCCTGCACAATTGTGAGATGAGCCCGTGGCCCAAGTTGATGGTATTCGTGGCCTCCGAGGTATCACCATTTCATATAATTAGAGCATCAAGGCTGTTTTCTTTATTGAGTTTTAGAAACATAGTTATACCAACCTCATGAAACTTACCTCCAACTTCTTCTGAAACCTGTCCAGATCCTTCTCTCTCACTGTCGAAAGCAACGCTTCTCGAAGTGTAGAGTGTGTCAGTTTAGTGTGCTACCTTCTCAAAATTTAGTGTGCAATCACCTGGTGGGTTCATTAAAACACAGATTCCTGGGTGGCAACCCAGAGATCCTGACTCAACAGGTCTGGGGTGGACGCTGAGAATTTGCATTCCTTAAGAAGCGCCTGGTGATGCCGACACCCCTGGTCCACACTGAACAGTGAGATTCAAGTTCAGCTTGGTCAGAAGATCTTTGTGGGGTTCTTCTTATGTTAAACATACATGACTCCCCGAGGCAGGACACAGAGTGTGTTGCTCTAGGACCCCTCCTCTTGCCTGAGACTAGATGACCATCTAGCATATCAGACTAGTAACTTTCTGAGCCTCGGACGACCTCTGAAATGCTCTTCTCTGTATCCGTAAGGAAGGGACTTTCAGAAGCGACTTCTAATCAGACACAGAGCAGTGCTAGACGAGGAGTCAGACCTGCCTGTTTTCTGGCTGTGAGCTGGGGGACTTCGAGGAAACCACTTACTTCCTTGTTCTCTATTTCTCCATCTGCAGCATCAACTCACGATCTCCTCCCTGCAGCCCTCACAGGGTGATGTGTCTAAAGGTGTTTTGCAAATGAGCCACCGCTATCTCTACACACGTAAGGAGCTGTTACTATTGATACCTGTGACATTCTTACTCATGCTATTTCTGGGCAGAATGGGACATTACAGGCCTCCAGATTCTTCAAGAACCCTAAAATGCAACTCGCATTCGGGAAGCTGACCTGTACAGTAGAACTTGCTCATAGGCTCCGGGGTCCCTCTCAGGCTGCCCTTTGTGTAGGTGAACTGAGCCTTGGTTCACCCCTGTTTGGACCCTTTGCCCCTTGGAGGCCAGATAAGCCTGTTTAGGTGCAGAGATTTGGTTTTGCTCCTCCATCTCTCCAGGAACTTCCCTTTTCTCAGTGTCTAGAGTAAAGGGCTCCAGCTGTGTTTTGGTCGCTTGGAGCCTGCAAGCTGCCACACACAGGAATGTGACTTGATGATACTGCCGATGCTGGTGGTGATGCTCCATCACTGTCATCATCGTCGTCATCATCTTCATCGTCTTCATTCATCATCATCATCATCATCATCATCATCACCATCATCATCATCATCATCATCCGAGCAGCCACTAGATAGTTTGTGCCCATTCTGGGCTGGGTGCTGAGCTGCATTTGTCATACTTTGTCTCTCCACCTTGGGGCAGCCCCTTAAGGTGAGTATCATCATCCCCATTTTACAGATGAGGAGACTGAGGTTTCGAAAGAATCTGCAACTGGGTCAAGATCACATTGCTACTAAATGTGTGTGGATCTGAGACTCAGAGTCTTTGGGGTACCACCTCCTTGTCCTACTCTGTCTCTTGGGGTTTGGTCAGCACATTAGCAACATATCCCAAGAGAAGCTCATCTTATTTATCATCACAAGGAAACAGGCAGGGCCGGGCTAAGAGATACATGGAGATGGGTGGGCTGGGTGAGGACACAGCACAGAGCAGCCCTGGCCATTAAATGCCACATATTCACCCTTTCACCCTGTTACCCCTGTCCCCATCAAAAGCAGGTGGGAAGTGGGAGGGTGAACAGGTCTAGGCAGCTGCAGCTGGCCTCCCTGTGTGCCAGCACCTTTAGAATCCAGGGTTCAGGGCCAAGGTTGCCTCCCACCCATCCAGTTTTAAGATGTCATTGTGCTGACCTTCCTAAAAGACATGCTCCTCCCTTCCTGGGAAGCATCCCATGGCTCCCTGTTGCTTTTAAGATAAAGTCCAAGTTGCTCAGCATAGAATCAGATTCATGTTCTCTGGCTCCCCAACCTTGTGCCTCATGGGAGCTTTTTCCTCATTCCCACAAATACTTCCCCCATGTCACCTTCATTCCTCTGCTTGTGCTATTCTCTCTGCCCACAGTGTTTGTTTGTTTGATTGATTGATTGATTGATTGATTTGCAAATTCTGCTCCTCCTGCAAAGTCCAGATAAAGTTTCTTCCCTCCACACTGTCTCACTCAACCATTGACATCCCCCATGCTTCTTGCCATCCCTCCCCATGGAGCTCCTCCCCACTTCCCCTCACCTGGCTCACCACTTTCTCCCCCACCCAGTGTGTGCTTGTTGAGGGCAGGCTTTTTGTTTGATTTGGTTTTGGTCTTGGATGGTGCTCTGCAAACAGTTGGCATTTGACCCATCACTGTGACAATAAGTGATGAATCTGTGCTAGGGAGACATGAATACTGCTTTTGGAGTTTGAGGGTCTAGGTCTGGTTCTGGCTATGCCATCCCTGAGCTACTTACCTGTTCCTCTCCAGGCCCCAGTTTTCTCATCTGTAGAATTAGGGAGCTGGACTTCACAGGTGGTTGTCTGCTTCCATTGTGCATAAGAACTACCTTGGCAGTGTGTTTAAAATGTGCGTTCCCAGACCCCTCCCAAGAGTCATAAGGGGATCTGCAAAACTCACACATACCCGGGGAGCTTTCTGCTGCCGATGGTTCTCAGGCTATCTTTAAGTGACTCTGGTCCTGGTAGACTTCTAGTCAGGTCCTTTCTGAGACAGAGGGGCTGGTAGAGCTGTGAGGGGAAGAAGGAGGCTGTAGAGCTGTGGCCATGTTAAGTGAGGCAAGAGCCACCATCACCATCCTCCCCATCACCGTTATTACCATCATGATCATCTTCTTTACCATCATCACCGTCATTACCACTATGGTCTTTATCATCATCACCATCACCGCCACCATGACCATCATCATCATACTCACACCATCACCGTCATCAGCAAAGCCACCACCACTCCTCAGTGCTCACCAGGGACCAGGGCTTGTGCTAATGTTTTTATGGGCATTATCTCCTTCAATCTTCTCAAGTGCCTTGTAAGGTAGGGCTCAGAGGGATGGATGCCTGACCACGCCCCAGAGCAGACCCTGTGTGTTCCAGTCTGCACATGGCCCCACGTGCCAAGCGGTCCTGCTGCTAGAGGGAGCCCACACTTTCCCTGGCAAGCCTGGAGAGAGCAAATAGGGTGCTTGCCCCCTTGAAATCTATTCCTTCATCCAGCACATCTCTATTACAGGCCTCCTTTGTACCAGATGCCAGGTTTGAATTTGATCCAGGCCAATATTTTTTTTCCCATTTTCACAAAACAAAGATTTTATTTTTTCTTTCCCCATCCCCTTCCTTCACAATTTAAACTCCTGCTAAAATAGCGTGCGTGGCTGAGCCTCAGGCCAATTTGTGTCTTTGTACTCAGCACATACACTCCATCTTTCACACCACAAACAGCTTTGCTCAGGAAAAATATGTTTTCCCTCTGCAAAACTGCCATTTTAGGGCAACACATAGAAGGCAGAAAGAGACTATTTCACTTTTTCTTCCCCTGGAAAAACCCACCAAGATGTTGTTTTCCCTTGCTTTTTCTGGAGGGGAGATATTTTTTGACAGCTTTCGTCGCTAATCTGGCTCTCAGCCCTATGCCTAGTGCCAACTCATGAAGGAAGCAAAGGAAAAGCTAGATGAGCAAAGGCGAGATTCTCCTAGAGGGGTACCAGGACCCTGTAACTCAGGGGTTGTAGGAGACTTCGTGGTTAACCCAGTCTTCTGCCTGCAGGGAAAGCCCGTCTTGGAAGCTCTGACTGGGAACACAGCTGTGGGGGTACAGGCTGCCTGCTGGGGGGGTCTCAATGGGCATTCATTCATATCCTGCCTCATTTTCTTTTCAGAGGCTGGAGAATGGGCTGGATGCTTTGATACTACAAAAATAAGTCAGTCACTGATTCTGCCTCTATACTTTCCAGTTAAGTACAAAGTAAAGACTTGTATATTAACTTACTGTAACATTGAGTAGAAAGTGAGATGTATGGACTAGGAAGTGTGACCAGAGCCTAGTTTCCCATGGGAAGTTTGTTTGATCCAGGGAGCTAGGGGAGGTTTGGAGGATGAGGTAGCCCTTGAGCTGACACTATGCTTTCCAGTCCCTGTCTCTTCGGTACCCTGAAATTGGCCTCCATGTGTCGTCTAGGCATTTGTCCCCCCTCTGCTCCCTGGCCCAGCTCAGAGTGAGTCCTCCTTCTATGTGTGGCAGGCCTTCTGGTGCTGGCAGACAGCTGCTAAGTGTCTCCAAGTCTCCAATTTCCTGTGCTACCTTCCTGGACCTGCATCACATGGTGCTTCTGTCCTTGTGGCCCATCTCCACATGGAAGTGGAGTGGAGTGCAGCTCAGTGGAATGCTTCCTTCCACTGTGGAGCTAGCTTCCTGAGCCAGGAGCTCTGTGGGTTAGGCCTGTCCCGCAGCCCCAGGGCTATATGTTGTCAGACCTTATTGCTTCTTAAGGTAACAGAAACCACTGAGCTGGCATAGCCCATTGGAGATGTCTCAGGAGACCCAAGGCAAGAGTGCAGCTGGGCCCTGGGATTATAGATCAGGATGCAGAAGTTCAACAGATGCGAGGTGCTTCTCCCTACCCACCCTACTCTCAATCTCCCTCAGCATCTTTCTCCCCTAGTGCCAAGTTCTGATGGGTTCCCCTTGGGTCCAGTGCTCTTCTGGTAATTGGGTGGGGTCCTGGGAAGGGCCTCTGATTGGCCCAGTGTGAATCAGGAGTCTATGTTTAGTCCAACCAACAGGAGCCAGTGGACAGGGTCATCTCAGGGAGGCCAGCAGGGCCCATCACTAGGATCTAAGGAGGGGCCGTGAGAGAAGGGAGATTCACTGCGAGCCAGGGAGATAGCAGTTCAGTGCCCCCATACCAACTCTTCCTTTTACTAACTATGCAACCTCTCTAGGCTTCAGTTGCCGAATCTTTAAGATGCTAAGAGACCGACCATTTGCTTGATAGGATTCTTGTCAAAATTAAATGGAGCAGTGCTTTACCCCAGGCCTGGCACATGACTCCTATCTGTTAAGTGGTAGCAACACATCTACTCAATGATGGATCCAAAGGGAGGCTTTTCCTGGTTGGTCTCCCCATCTGGGTCTTTCAGATGAGGACATGAAAGTAGGGAGGTTTCACTTCATGCCATCCCCACCCTCCACACCTGGGAGATCTTTGATATGACTCATTAGAGTCTGTGCTGTGAGTCTCCTGACGCACATAGCAAAAGGCCCCTTGCCCTTGGCCACAGGAAGCCGGGCTGGACCTGGTCCTGTCATCACAGCCATGAGGACATTAACTGAACCATACCCCCTTCACCTGAGAAACATCCTCTTGGCTCCAGGATCTCACGTTCTATAGGACATTTGTATGGGATCATTGGGTGGGTGTCATTTAGTCACAGTCCAGATTTCTCAAGAGGAAAGTTATATTTTGCTGGTGTTATCACTAGGATTATTTACCTTTTTTTTTTTTTTAACTTTACATTGATCCAGGGTGTTCAATCTGAGGATTTCTGGGTACTTCTCACTGTAGGTACCCACTATAGGTACTTATTATGAACAAGGGACTCCAGCTACCAGGTTTCAGGGAAGAAAAAGCAATGGCAGCACCAGGGTTCTTGGGGGGGGGCAGTCTGAAAGGACAATCCCATGGGAGTTAACATTATTAGGCAAATCTCCTGATGTGGCTGGATTTGGGACCTTTCTGGAAGGCCTGTTGGCACCCAGATGGAAAGAGAAGAGGGATGAGGGCATTTCCAGTTAGGAGACAATATGTGGAGCCCTTGGAGATGGAAATGAGTACAGCTTAGGCAGACAAGAGAGAGGGAGCTGGCTGGACTGGGGAAGAGATCTCTGTGGGGCGATCCGGGACAGGCATGACCTGGGGGCCTGCATTACTGCACATGATGGATACTAGAGAGTGGACTTAATGCAGTGAGCACTTGAGAGCCATAGCAGGTTGGGGAGTGATGTGCATGATTTGGGTATTTTTTAAATTAACATATAATGTATTATTAGCTCCAGGGGTACAGGTCTGTGAATCACCAGGTGATTTGGGTATTACTAATGTTGCAGATTTACAGGTAGATAAAGAGGCATTGGAGGTATGGAGACCAGTTAAACTGTAATGATCATTGCCAGGTGGATGGAAGTCCCTTGGATCAGCAGGGTATAGCAGGGGTGGAAAAGAAAGGTTAGTCCAAGGGGAGTTTTGAGGGGGAAAACTGAGAGATGAGGATTGAATAAGAGAGAAGAGTCCTAGGTTTCTGAAGACTGGCACAAAAGCCAAAGGAAATATGACTGATATGGGAAATGGGGATGCAGAAGCTTGGCAAAGGGAGGCAGTGATGTCTTTCTAAGTCCATTTGGGCTGCTCTAACCAATACCACAGACTGGGTGGCTTAAAATGAGCATTTATGTCTCAAGTTTCTGGGGGCTGGAAGTCCAAGGTCAGAGTGCTAGCATGGCTGGGTTCAGGTAGGAGGAGCCCTTATAGTTCCCTTCTTGATGTGTCCTTGTAAGGTAGAGAGAGCGAGCTCTGTCCCTTCACCTCCTTATTAGGGCACTCACCCCATCATGGGGCCTCACGACATCATCTATTCCAATCACCTCCTAAACACCCACCTCTAAATACCATCGCATTATGGGTCAGGGCATCATCAGCGCATGCATTCTGGAGGAACACAACATTCAGTCCGTAACAGTGACTTCGGTGGTCGAGAGCCTCTTAAGGAGAGAAGTGCTGATGCCATTCAGAGCTAGGGAGACAGAGAGCTTTTCATGAAGCCAGGTTGGGTGTGGGACTTCAGGGTCATTAGCCCAGAAGAAAAAGTGGGATGTGAGGGGGCAGGAGTCTGGGATCGAGAGGCATAGATGGCAGAGAAACAAGATGGCATTCTTGGGGATAACCAAGAGGAAAAGGGCAGTACCTGTGACAAAGGGTGGGGAGGATCACTGAGAGCTCACCTAGCATTCATGAATGGCCACCGAGGAGGCATAGTTCCAGGTTAGTGAGGCATGGTCCTGGCTCGTAAGGAGTCACAGCTGAGTATGGTGGAGAGACCTATGTTTCAGGAGCAGCCTGGCCCAGGGGTCACCTACAGAGGGTTCAAATGCCATCACTACCAGCCCCCCCAGGGTGACCTTGGCAAGCCACTCTCATATCAGAGCCTCAGTATCCACATGTGTGAATGGGGTTAATGATAGTACCCACCCACAGGTCTGACGTGAGGATGAGTGGAATGACACACAGGAAGAGCTTTGCCCAGGGCCCAGCTCATACTGAGTGCTTGCCATTAGCATAATTATTATTAAGGAGCAAAGGTATGTACACTGAGTGGTGATCACCACCTGCAGAAGCCCTAGTCAAGTGGGCTAGTGGGGCCTGGGCTCAGTAGGCAGGGGACACAAGGTGGGGAGCGCCTCATAACACGGCATCAGCTCCTCGAAAGTAGTGCTGTCTCTCCTGCACTGCCCATGGGAACGTGAATGGTGCGGCCACTCTGGGGACAGTTTGGCAGTCTCTTAACAAAACTAAACATACTCTTACCATATGATCCAGCAACTGTGCTCCTTGGCATCTGCACAAAGGAGTTGAAAACCTATGTTCATGAAAAAACCTGCATATGGGTGTTTATAGAAGCTTTATTCATAATTGCCCAAACTTGGAAGCAGCCAAGATATTCTTCAGTAGGTGACTGGATAAACAAACTGTAGAACATCCAGGCAGTGGAATGTTATCACTAAATAATTATCACTAAAAAGAAATGAGCATATTGAGGCATGGAAAGACGTGGGGGAACTTTAAATGCATCTTACTAGGTGAAAGAAGCCCGTCTGGAAAGGCTGCCTGTTGTACGATTCTAACTGTGTGACGTTCTGGGAAAGGAAAACAATGGAGAAGGTAAAAAGTCCGGTGGTCACCAGGGGTTCAGGGGAGGGAGGGATGAACAGGTGGAGCAGGGAGGGTTTTAGGGCAGTGCAGCTATTCTGTATTAAACTGTAATCATGGATACGTGTTGCGATGCCTTTGTCAGAACTCATAGAACGAACGCACAACACCTAGTGAACCCAAGGGTAAACCCTAAAATAAGCTGTGGATTCTGGCTGCTAGGGATGTGCTAGTGTAGACTCATCAATTGTACCACAGGTACTATGTACCACGCTGGCAGGGATGTCGATGGTGGGGGAGCTGTGGGGGGGAGGGGCTGGGCAGGGGATATAGAGGAAATATCTGTACCTCCCACTCAGTTTTACTGCGGACCTTAAACTGCTCTAAAAAGTAAAGTCTGTTATTTCATAAGAAAGTAGCTTGTCTGTGCAGGACCCGGTCCTCATTGCGAATCGTGGACTGATGAAGCAATCATTTGAGAATTTACTGTTCAGGGGCTGCGGTGGCAGGCATAGGGCATGCAGAGAGGAAAGGGACCATCTGCCCTCAGGAACCACTCCTGTCATACTGGTGGCAGCCACTGCGGGGCGCCACAATAGAAGGGTGTGGGAAGAGCCAGGCAATGACAGGACCCGGGGTGGCACCAGGGCGAAAGGGGCTCTCAGTTCCACCTCGTGAGCTGTAACTGAATGGGTACTGAAAGTAGAAGGCACTAGATGGAGGGGATATTTTTAGGATGTGTGATATGGGAGGACAGTCCACAGTTGAAAGCTGAGGATGTATTGTCCTTCTGCTCCTACTCTGCCACTTAGGGAGGTGTGACCTCTGTGTCACAGGTGAGGAAGCAGGTGAGATCCAGATGAGTTGCTGACACCTCATATGGTATGACCTGGGCCAGTTTACCACTTCTCCGAACCTTGGTTAGCTTGTCTTTGAAATGGGGCTGATGCCTACTTTGGAGACTTGTGGGTATTAAATGATGCTCTAGACCTTTGCTGGCTGATGGAAATATGATGTGGCCCTAAAATGCAAACCGTGTTTGGGAGTTTACATTTTCAGTGGCCACATTCAAAAAAGGTAGAAAGAAGTAGGTGGAATTAATTTTGCTAACATATATCATGTTTTATTAACAATTTTACCCAATATCTATCAGAAATATTATCATTTCAACATGTAATCAATACAATATTTATTCTTGAGATATTTAAAGGATTTTTACTAAGTCTGATATCTGGCATGGATTTGCCACTCACAGCGTGTCTCAGTTGGAACCAGCCACATTACTGGTGGTCACTAGCCACGTGCGGCCTGAGGCCGCCATACTGGAGAGCCCTGCTGTTTATAACTGTAGGCAGTTTCCATCCTTCCCTCTACAAGTGGGGATAACAATATCACACCCCAGAGCTTCACTAATTACTCATCCGGTCACACTCTATCTAGCGTGCATTAGTATTATTAGATCAAGAGCTTTATTTCACGCACCACAATTGTATATTCATAAATTCTAATTCACAAATCTGCAAGCTTGCAATCACAGGCCCATGCAAACACAGGAATTAGTCTTTTGTTCCTGAAGCAATTTGTGTTCACCTCTTTCAGAGTACTTGTGAAGCCTGGCACGTGTTGGGATTAGTTGTGTGAATCTCTGTCTCCCCCAACGCTGCCCCAACTTGAAGCTTCTTGGAGGGGAAGGATGTGTCTCTAGCATCCTTCTATCTCCCACCACCCCTCCCTGCACCCCAAGTGTCTGCTCCTGGCTGGCCCTGGCAAGTATTCAATAGGCGTTTTTTGAATAGACTCCATCAACCAAAGTATCGGTTCCTTTTAGAAGAGAAGCATATTATAAAGAAAGGCTCTAAAGTCAGATTATGTAAAAATGTGTTGAAAGGCAGCAGGGACATCAAATGTAACCACCGAATTGAAGTTTTTATTTGAGTAGACATGAATCTGGCAGAGGTGAGTATAGGGTTCCGACAGATGGGTGTGTGTTTGGAAGATGAGGCCGGAACAAAAGTGTCTGGAAATCTGTCACAGGCATTTGAACTTCTAGTGAAATAAATTCTGTCTCCCCCACTGTGAGACATGCTCCAATCAGCTCAAAGGCCTTGTGGAAGGCGGGAGCACCTTGTTCTCCCTGTGCACGTCACAGCCCTCTTCCAGGGGTGATGTGACCCTGTGGCCTTGCCCACAGGCTTTGGTTACCCTGAACCACAGCGACCCTGAGACAGCAGAGGTTAGGGAGCAGGCTTTGACCGGCTTAGTGGTGACCGTGTAAGCGGGCTAGCCACAGTGGTTACTACAATCCAGGACCCGCCTGCAACCTTGGGGGAAGGAGCGATAGTCCAGTTCTGGGTGTCCCCAGAGCTCACAGTTCCCACCCTGTTTACTGTCACTCTAAGAGGCATCCATTGGAGACTCTGTTCCACATCTCCTAGGCAGCCACAGGGACCGGGTGCCTGAAATAAAGGAGGGAGGACACCTCTAAGAAGTCTGGGTGATTTGGCCCCACGGGCAGAGGTGCGATGGTGCTGGCCGTGCAAGTGTGTGAAATCCTTGAGCAATCACCGCCGAGGATAGCCACATACACGGTAGGGGGCAATATCCGGGTTCATTAATAGCAATGATGACCAATTCATTCTATGCTGTTTCCCACACATTTTTCATGGCATTTTACCTGAATTACCTTCTTTAATACTTGGAGCACCCCTGTGACACAGGTTCTGTCTTATGCCCATTTCACTGGTCAGGAGACAGCAGAAGCTGGGTGACTTGTCCCAGGACACCCAGCTGGGCAGGGGACAGGAGTCAACAACCCAAAGTTGTGACATCAGAAAAGGCGTAAACATTTGGATGCAGAATCAGACACACACATCTGCCTTAATAAGTATAAAAAGTCTCAGCTGTTAGAAGGCGTCTTTGTGCAGCGGGTACCGCTACCTAACAGAAAAGCTGTTCTAGAAAAGTTTTAGAAGCTCAGGTTGTGGGTTTCCTCAACCATAAATGGAGGCGGGGTTAGATCTTTTTGCCTCTCCTGCCACCCTTATCCCCAAGGGACCATCTAGGAGCCCAAGAAAGCATCTCTCCCTCTCTCTCCACTAGCCCCTGGCGCTAAACCCAACAACCAACACTCCCACCTCCACCCCGCGCCTTCCTGCGGTGTTTCTCAAACTGTGGCCTATGGGACCACAAGCATCAGAGGCCTGGCTGGGGCCTGAGAGGGGCCCCAGCCACCCCATAGGCAGAGCCAGGAGGGCGGGGCTCTGCAGGGGATCATAGAGCACGTCGGGTCGAACAGCAGCGCCCCTGGCGGCGGGAGATGGGGACTAAGGGGGCTGCGCAGCCCTGAGAAATGGGGACACGGAGCCCTAGGGCGAACCGTCCTTCCCGCCCCAGCACTTTCCTCACCGCTCGTCCCGACTCACTGATTCAGACAAGTTCCTGTCTCTGGTTTTTGTTCAGCACATCAGAGACTGAGGCTGAGCCTTTGGTCTGGAGTTTGAACAAATTGGAGCTGAAATTGCCTGAGCAGGGTGACTGGGAACGCTGTACTGTCAGCGCTGAGGCCGTGGCGCGGGGAACGCCTACAGAGGAGTGGCACTTCCCACAGGCCTGGGAAACCGGGAGCCCGAGTTTTGGGAGCCTGGCGTTAGAGACGCCTGGCTGCGGCCTGGGACAACGAGGGTGCTTAAGAGGTGCCTGATGGGGACGCCTGGGTGGCTCAGTTGGTTAAGCAGCTGCTTTCAGCTCAGGTCATGATCCCAGCGCCCTGGGATCGAGTCCCACATCAGGCTCCTTGCTCAGCAGGGAGCCTGCTTCTCCCTCTGCCTCTGCTTGCCATTCTGTCTGCCTGTGCTTGCTCTCTCCCCCTCTCTCTCTCTGATAAATAAATAGAATCTTTAAAAAAACAAAAACAACAACAAAAAAAAAAACCTTTAAAAAAAAAAAAAGAGGTGCCTGATGGACTAAATATTGATTAAATATTAATAACAAATATAGAAATGGAAATTAACTATTTCTGTAGGCTGCACAGTATACATGGCAAAGCCCAGGCTTTAGGAACAACAAACTTGAGTCTTGGTTCTGCAATTTAACCAACTGCGGCTCGCTGGGCGAGATAACCCCTCTGAGCCTCAGTTTTTGCATCTGTGAAAGGGGAATCATCAGCCTTAGTTTTGGTTTTAAGGATTGAAGATGACAGGTGGAAGCACGTGAGTTCTCTGCTCCCACAGCCAGCTTCCGCCCTTGATGGATGACTCACTTTGGCAGTTTGCAGCTCAGTCCTTGCCCCATGTATTGTGTCCAGGATCTGACTTCTGGTATTGGCCTAATGTCATCCTGTGTTCTTGCACTTGAGGTGGACCCTCTGCCTTGGACCCAGGGACCACTTGGCCACTTCTTATTAGTAAGAGAGTTTTGGTTCACTGAACGCACGGCACAAATACCCAAGTCCACGTTTAAAGATGCTGCTCCCGGGCGCCTGGGTGGCTCAGTGGGTTAAAGCCTCTGCTTTCCGCTCAGGTCATGATCCCAGGGTCCTGGGATCGGGCCCCGCATCGGGCTCTCTGCTCAGCGGGAAGCCCGCTTCTCTTCCTCTCTCTCTCTCTGCCTCTCTGCCTATTTGTGACTCTGTCAAAAAAAAAAAAAAAAAAAAAAAAAAAAAAGGTTTAAAGATGCTGCTCCTCCTAGGGATAATCATGGTAACTGAGGCAGGGATGGTGAGCTTAGTCATCACACACTGCCCTTCTCCAGGAGTGCTTATGAGAATGCTGTTCTCTGGGGCCTTTTTCCAGACCGCTTGTGCTTTTGGTCCCCACTGTCTGCTACATGTCATAATCACCTGCATGAGAAGGGTTGCACTCTCAGAGAGAGGGCCTGTTCTGTCTACTACCCCCTGCCTATGCACTGCAAGCTTTCTGAGGCGGGGCCTGTTTTGGTCACATTCCTTGCAAAGTTCTAGAGTGGGGTGCAGATTTTTTATAGCTGGTGGCTCCCCTTTCTTTGTTTTCTGCAGTGTCCAGTTCTGTGTTAGCCGGAGGCAGGGGCTATATATAAGTGCTGTTGGGAACCCAGAAGTCATTGTTAGTACTAGCCGGTCATGACAGTGTGAGGCACACAGGCAGAAGAAGAGAGATCTATGAGGAACTGGGCCAAGTTCAAGGAGATAGCCTTACCCTAATTGTTCCTTGAGGGCAGGGATTGTGTCTTATCACAGTGATATCTGAGGCTGGTTAAGACTTAGCAGGGAATAAAACAAAAAATAAAGGAGGGAAAATCTGTATGTTTGGATGTTCTTTGGAATTAAAAGTACAGCAAGACCAAGAATATACAGCAATCATGAACACTGATGTGCTTCACAACAAAGTCTCCATGTACTTTGGAGCTTTGAGGATCCTATATGATATTGCTTGGGCTCCTGGTCATAACTTCCTCTTACTCTTTTTGAGCTGGGACTTCTGCTTGAGAGAGACAGCAGACCAGAAGCTATTATGATCTCTGCTGGGCTCTGTGGAGGCAATTATTATTAATTAATATTTGTGTTATGAGTGGAAACAACTACTTAAACAAGGCAGTGCCTCTGCCCAAGGGTTTAAATACTAAGAGCATCCTTAATCTGATAGAATGTAATGAAAGCCTGCAGCATCAAGAAACCTTCAGCTCTCCCTCACGGTAGCTGGATGCCTTGCTCTGATCCTTATCGCAAGGAAAATCCAAACTTTTCACCCACTTGATTGTAGGAAGAGCAAAGACAGTGTTCTTTGTTTACCCTTTCTTCCCCTGTGAGACTCTGAAGTTTCTAGTCTGCATTTATAAAAGGGATCCCACATCTCTGCACCAAGGAAGTTGTTGTCTGGAGGTAGGTTAAGACCTGGAGAGACTAGGGCTTGATGCCAGAGGTGTTTGTCCAATAGTCTCCCTGAGCTCCTCGGTGAAGGGTGAGCCCTAATCCTCATTTCCTACTGGCAGATGGCATCATGGTCATAAGTAGCTCCTCCTTGCATAGTACCTACTGTGTGCCAGCTGTTCTAAACTATGGGAACTCTTCAGATCCTCACAGTGATCCTATAAGATAATTACTTGTACTATCCCCACTTTACAAATGAGAAATGACACACAGAGAGGTCAACTAACTTTTAGAAGGATATAAAAAATCTTTCCTCAATCCTTGTATTAGGAAAAAACTACAAAGTTGGCCTGAGAAACTAGCCAATAATATCAATCAAGGGTTCCTTGCTCAGTCTGCGCCCGGGAAGGAGACTCTTAAGGGTCTGTCTTGGAAGCAGCTCCCTGTCAAGCCACACCTCCCATCATGTGCTTAACACCTCACAGGCTGCAAGCCTATTGGCGTTGACTTTCGCATTTGATTCTCACAAATAGCCTGTAAAGCACAGGTCACAAGTAGAACTACCATCATTTTATAGAAGAGGTCACGCACAGGGCTTGGAACAGAGTAGGGACTCCTATTCTTAATTCAATTATTTGTTGAATTAATTTTTGCCTGACAAGATAATTTTGCCTGACAAGTATCTTGTCCCAAATACGGATAAGTTTCTGTAGGGATGGAGGAATGACAGGAGAACAGGCTCAGGTTTCTGGGGGTGGTATGTGCAGGCAGTGCCCACTTACTAAATTAAATCACACTGACTGGGGCCACCCACTGGCTCCACTGAAAACCCTAGCACAGCTCCCAAGACTTTCATTTGAAGCTGCCATGTCCCATTCCCACCCTGTAAGTGCCCATGATCTGGGAGCCAGAACAAGTGCAAGCCCTTTGGAGGCAGGCAAGGGGACTGTGACTGGGCTGAGGGGGAAGGTGGCCCATTGTTCCCTGTTATCTGCTCTAACTGGGACTGGCTCTTCTCTGGCTCTTCCTTGTCATGCTCTGCCAGGGGGAAGAGAGCCTTCTTCTCTCTTTGCCATTGATTTCTCAGTGGTTGCTCCTCCACTATTTATAACCCACTGCCTCTCTGCCACGCTTTGGCCCAGCTGGAAGTGAGCACCATGACCTCTGATCGGATTTCTCTTTTCTGGGTTCAAGCTTATAAGGAAGTAAAGAATCCTCAGAGGTCACAGCTTCTGAGCCCCACGGGTGCCCAATCAATGCTTGTACTCTTAGCTGAAGGTTGGAACCAATTAACCGCGTTAGCCTTGCCTCCATGGGCTTTGTCTGCAGGCTCGGCTGGGGCCTGTGTGTGTTCTGACCCACAGCCTCAGTAAGCTGTGTCCTGGAGGCCAGAGACTGCCAACAAGTGGCTTACTCCACCACTAGGTGAGATCTGGGCCCCAGGCTGGGCCTGGGTGTAGCTGGAACACCACCTGCATGTTCTTTTTCTTTTATTTATTTATTTGTTTGTTTTTTTATTTTCAGCATAACAGTATTCATTGTTTTTGTACCACACCCAGTGCTCCATGCAATCCGTACCCTCTCTAATATCTACCACCTGGTTCCCCCAACCTCACACCCCTTGCCCCTTCAAAACCCTCAGACTGTTTTTCAGAGTCCATAGTCTCTCATGGTTCACCTCCCCTTCCAATTTCCCTCAACTCCCTTCTCCTCTTCATCTCCCCTTGTCCTCCATGCTATTTGTTATGCTCCATAAATAAGTGAAACCATATGATAATTGACTTTCTCTGCTTGACTTATTTCACTCAGCATCATCTCTTCCAGTCCCGTCCATGTTGCTACAAAAGTTGGGTATTCATCCTTTCTGATGGAGGCATAATACTCCATAGTGTATATGGACCACATCTTTCTTATCCATTCATCCGTTGAAGGACATCTTGGTTCTTTCCACAGTTTGGCGACTGTGGCCATTGCTGCTATAAACATTGGGGTAGATGGCCCTTCTTTTCACTACATCTGTATCTTTGGGGTAAATACCCAGGAGTGCAATTGCAGGGTCATAGGGAAGCTCTATTTTTAATTTCTTGAGGAATCTCCACACTGTTTTCCAAAGTGGCTGCACCAACTTGCATTCCCACCAACAGTGTAAGAGGGTTCCCCTTTCTCCACATCCCCTCCAACACATGATGTTTCCTGTCTTACTAATTTTGGCCATTCTAACTGGTATAAGGTGGTATCTCAATGTGGTTTTAATTTGAATCTCCCTGATGGCTAGTGATGCTGAACATTTTTTCATGTGTCTGATAGCCATTTGTATGTCTTCATTGGACAAGTGTCTGTTCATATCTTCTGCCTTTTTTTTTTTTTTAATATGATTGTCTGTTTTGTGTGTGTTGAGTTTGAGGAGTTCTTTATAGATCCTGGATATCAACCTTTTATCTGTACTGTCATTTGCAAATATCTTCTCTTGTTCCATGGGTTGCCTCTTTGTTTTGTTGACTGTTTCCTTTGCTGTGCAAAAGCTTTTGATCTTGATGAAGTCCCAAAAGTTCATCTTTGCTTTTGTTTCCTTTGCCTTTGGAGACATATCTTGAAAGAAGTTACCAGCTGCATGTTTTAGTGGCCCGTTACTGAGTCTTTTGCCTCCCTTGCCTGATGTCAGGCAGCCCTGTCCCCATCCCCAGAGGAGAAGGCCCAGAAACTCCTCCCCCTTTGGGCAGCTGCAATTCTGGAGAGCTGGGAGGAAGGCAATACCATTAGGAAGGGGGGCGGTCCAGAAGTCCAGAGGTGAAGGATCTGGCCCCTCTGCTCTTGATACTCCATCTCTTTACCTGGGAGGGAGGCGTTTCTGGACCCCAGGGAAGAGGGAAGGAGGGATTTCATTTTAACTGGGAATAAGAAAGAGATGAGGAAGCCCAAGCATTGGGACTGAGCCTTGAGGTTGAGGATTACTTCAGTTCACCGGCATGAAGTGAGGGCTGTCCAGGCAGAAGTCAGTGGCTGGAGAACCGTGGGAAGCAGGAATTAGTCTGCTGAAGCTGTGACGCTGGGGTGGCAGGACTCTGTCAGGGGCCGCGAGGAGGGTTATTAGCTACATCGTGAAAGAGAGATTTAAAAGGAGGCTGGGGGTAGGCTGAGAAGGTTGGTCTTCTTGGCACTGGGGAGCTATCGAAAGTTTCGGGCAGGAGGAATGGACCATGTTTCAGAAATAGTATTATGGTGCTCTGTGTATGTTTAGGGGTGTGTATACGTTTGTGTTGTGCATACAACTTTTATGAGAATGATAACATTGGACAAAAAAAGTATGCCTCTCTCCCAAATGTATTCTCGAAAGGTACCTCTGTGTCATGACCTGGAGTAGTGGAAAGTCCTGGTTTTTCCACAGACACTAAAATCTGGTGGTAGTTCTAGCTCCTGACTTCATGTTCTTTGTCCTTCTCCCTCTGGAGACCTGAATCATATGGAGGGAAGAACCAACCTAGCATTCCCATGCTGGAGGCATCTATTATGAACTCCCCTCTTCCTACCATTGCCCCCATTCTGAGATCATGCAGGGCAAGAAGACCCAGAGATGCCGCCTGTCAGATACCTCTGTAGGTGAGCAGCTGTGCCCTGGCGTTCATTTCAGGAGCAATTTAGACACCCAGGAAAGATAGGTAAGAACTGGCTCCTTGTGATCACTATGGTAACCAATTACACATCTCAGCTGGTGGCAGGAAGTGAGCCACGAGCTGAGTCACCCTGAGGGGGAGGCAGACCTGGGTGGGTGGGGGGATTTAGGTCAGACAGATGGAGGGCCTGCTGACAGCAGTATAACCCTTTGACATCTGGAGCATCTCCCGTATGAAGGCTGATTAACTCTTGTATTATCATGTGTCCGTAGTTTGAAGACCTGGCCAAGAGGCCTGGGGATTCACTTATGTCACCTTAGGTGCCTGGGGACAGGTCTAGGAGAGGACTCAGGAACAGATGAGATAGGCTGATGGTCAGAGCCCCTCTCAACCTGGCCTCGGCCAGCTCCCTGCTCTTCTCTGAGCACAATGCACTACCCACCCACTTGGCCGCCCAGTGCCACCAGACTACCCCCCGGAACCCAGGAGATCAGGCCCATGTCTCCTGTGGATACATCCTGGTGCCTCTGCCTGAAATGCCTTTCCTTCTCCTAGGACTGTCTCCAACCTATTTCTCAAAACCCAGGTCAAATGCTTTCCTTCCTGTATGCTTCATAATTCTCCATCTATCACCTATCACACAGAGTTACTGTGTGGGGGTCTGATATTAAAACATCAGCCCCTGGGAAGGAGGCACACACCCTGGCACACAGCCCCTGGCTCACTGGACCCTGCAGTGCGTGACTCACAGCAGGTCAGCAGATGCTTGTGGAAAGAATGGATGAATTGTTCTGGCAATGCCAGTAGGCAAGCCCAGTGGAACTGGAGCTGTGCTCAAGCCATCTACAAGCACAACTTGGGTGTCCAGGCTAAGCTGCTTGAAACGCTTTACAGTTTACACAGTTTATGTAGGTGGGACCCTGCACCTTCATTTCTACCCAGTGGGTCACGAAAGCCTGGGTACTGTCCTGGCCAGACTGGAGTCCCCGGGTTTTTTGTATGTTTTAGTTTATCTATCCATCCATCCATCTTCTCATCCACTATCTTTCTATCCATCTATCATAGATCCATACTTATCTACCATTTATTTATCTCTATTGCCCATGTGTCCAACTATCGTCTATTGATACGAATCTATCATCTATGTGTACGTATCTATCCATGTATATATCCATTTGTCCTACCTATTATCATCTGAAAGGTGATTTGCTCAGGATTGGGGCTCTTGAAGATCTGAGAGGAGGTGGATGCTAGGAAGGAACTGGGAAAATGGAGGCAGAGGAGGCTCTGGGGCCTCACAGGCTCCTCATGGGAAGAGACGGCGGGGGGGGGGGGGCGGGGGCGGTGGAAAGATGTGCTGGCTCCGAAAGGGGGTATGGAGGAGAGGGGACCAAGAGCAGGTGGGGACTCCTCAGTGGCGCTCGGACTCTGGCCGAAGCAGATGAAGGCATGGGGGCGAGGACTCCAGGGGATGATGTCATTCCTGGCCCTGACGGGAAAGACGGGGACTTTCGTAACGCCCCCGCACAGGGCTCCGTGCCCTTAAGGCCAGCCAACCGGCGGCGCTTTCGGGGAGAGGACGGGGACTTCCTGGTGACGGTTCGGGCAACCCCCGGAGGGGTCGCGCGGGCGAAGGTGACGGGGCGCTGGGCCCAGCCGGATGGTAGGGTCTCCAGGCTCCCGGTGCGGAGGGCTCGGGGGCGAGCGCAGTGCCGGCTCGACGCGCTCACACTCACCCGGGGTGGCCAGGCAGGGCGCGCGACGTCACTCGCGGCCGCGGCGCCGACCTGCTGTGCGGAGCGCGCTCTCAGCATCCCGGGCGGGACGCGCAGGGGCCACAGTCTGAGTGGTGGAAGGTCCCTCCCGGAAATCGCACTCTCGGTCGAACCTCCTGTCCAATTCCTCATCGCCTGGGCGCGCGTCCCTTGGCCTGGCGGGCTGCGCGCGGGGTAGTGCCTAGCCGGTGGGTTCCGAGGGGGAGCTCCGAGCAGGGTGCCAGAGACCAAGGGCAGAGGGTTGAGCGCTTTCAGCGGCCGCTGGGGTGGGACCGGGGGCAGTAGGTGGGGTGGCGAGTCGGGGAGCAGGCAGTGCAGGGTGTTAGCAAAGGATCTGCTGAGAGCCGCACTGAAGAAGTAGCTTTGCCCTCCCTGTCGTCCCCGCCCAGCCCCGGCCAAAAAGAGGAGATTTGGAGACCTAGGTGTGATTTGCTGGCACCAACACGACCCGCACCCAGCCCACACTCAATACAGGGCAATTTTCTTTCTACCTCCTTTCTTTTTTCCTTTCCTCCTCCCCAGCCTGTCATCTCCCTCCCCAAAACCCTTCCCTGGCTTTCTCTACCTCCTCCTGCCTTTGGTTCTGAGCTCCAGCCTATCTCTGTAGGACCTGGAGGTGAGTCTCAAGTTGGGCCAGCCCCGCAGCCTGTCAGAGGATGGAGAGACCCAGACACCTGGCCTGAGGCCCATTCCCAGCTTCAAAGACATTCGATAGGGAGACATACGCTTTGCTAGACCTGGCTGAGATTTTTGTGTCAGTCCCCCACCCCTAACTCGGTACCCCTCTCTAAGGTGGTGGTGTTTCTTGCAGATGTGGGGAGTAAGGGGCAAAGGACAGCAAAGAAACCCCCAGACCATTTAGAGATATCCTTGTTTCTATGAATACTCCCCTCCCCCCCCTAGATCTTTCTTAAATCAACAATTTGGACACAGAATGAAGAACCCCTTTACACAGATAGCTGGGCATCCTGGTATCCCCAGAAAAGCATGAATAAAGGGGCAGGGCGTGGGTATTTAGGAGCTATGCTGAATGGCATTGGGGAAGTTGAAACTTGAACTAAGGGGATTTGGGTTACCTCCAAAAAAAAAAAAAAAAAAGTAAAGCTCTGTGCATTTTCCCAGAGTAAACACACCAGGTAAACAGCACCTAGATCAAGCTATTAACAGCACCTTAGAAATGCCCACACATCTGTCCCACCCTAACCTCAGGGCAACCACCATCCTGGCTTCTCCCATCACAGAGTAACTTTGTCTGTTCTAGAAGTCTGTAGGAACAGAATCACGTGGACTCTTCTGGCCTGGCTTCCCTGGTTCAGCATAATGTTGGGGAGGGTCGTCCATGTTTTGCTTGTGGTGACAGATGTTTCAGAATTCAGATGTCCATCCTAACGGGACAGATCATTTTTCCATCCCAGAGAGCAGAGGGGCAGTAATGTGGGTCTTTCTTTCTTGCCTTGGATTTATCTCACAAGGAGCTTTTTCTCACTGTCCTGGGCCACTATTCTGATAAGAGCAAGAAGCTACTTTCCTGTGGCCCACTGGACAGAGGCTTTACCCAGGATGTGCGCTGAATGGTCCACAATCCTGACACCCAAATTTCTCTTAGTGAATTGCCTTTTTCTTACCCCAGATAAGCTTTGAGCTGAGACCCAGCTGGAAAAGCAAGGGTGAGAAAGATGTTCCCGTGAACCTGTGTTCTTCCTTCCTGGCTTCCAGGAGGGAACCAACAGAGGTAGAGAAGGGAGGGGGAGCCCTCCGACCTTAATTGAAGTGTTTGCAGGGGCCATTTGTGTAATTAGCATCCTTGGGAGCCCGCAGGGGATTTTCCTGCCTTCAAGGAAAGAACATTTTGCAGGCTTACACAGGTTAACAGCTTCCCTTTAAATATTTTCCTTTTGTGGTTAGCTCCGTGCCTGCCTTTGAAAATGTGGTCATTTTAAAAAACAAGAATCAATTCTCCCAGAAGGGATGTGAAGGGCTGCTACACTCCTTGGGAGCCCTTTTCTTCCTCATGCATAATAAAGATTGAGATTATGTAGGTAGGACAAATGCTTAGGGGCTCTGAAAATATGGATTATGCAAATGAGCTATTTAAGGACCTTTAAAAATGCTGACCCGGGTCCCAGAGTATTTACTAGCTGTTAGAAAATGTGGATTGTCTAAATGGGCATTTGGGGACCTTTAAACACTCAGATTATGATGGATCTGGAGTGCCTCACAAATCCCTTCTGGCCCGTTAGACCTTTCTGCTGTGTGAGTAAAGAAGTGTTTGGACCAAGCTGAGTTTTCACATAGTGGCCTGGGATGATTTCAGTCTGTCCTATAGACCTGGAGGTTGGAGGAGGATTGCAAATGCTGGAGGAGGTTGGTGGCCTCATAGGGGCTCCCCCACAGGAGTGGTTTGGGTACAGGTGCACTGGAAGATGGCCCCTGGACTTCCTATAACAAATCCTTCCTACTTAAGGAACCCCTCTGAAGCAGGTTTTGATTTTTAACTCATTCTGCAAAGCAAGGTAGAGAATCAATATAAATATTCGGGTGCCGGTTTCCATACCAAATGCAGGGATATACTCTTCCCTCCACTACAGATGGATTGATGGATGGCATGGTTCCCATCAGAAACACAGATCCGGGCCAGATCCAGGCACTGCAATTTCACCAAAAGAGGCCAAATATTAAGTGTCTCTCAATGAATTTGGGGCAACAATTGCTGGTACAAAAGTTAGTCTTTCACCATCTGGAGTCTGCCTCTGCCAGGCTGACCCAGACTGAGCCCTCCCAGACAGACAGCTGGAGAACCATGAGCATGAATCTCAAATAAGTACACACAGCTTTGAGTCCCAAGTCTGCACCTCTTTGGCCTTAAGAGTGAGTATTTCTCCACCTCACCTTGTAAAGTGCTATGTTAAATCCTCTTCTCCCTCCCTCACAGCCCTCCTCTCCTCTGCTCTTTGATGGAGAGATCCCTAGAAAACCACCTAGTGAATCAGGTGAGTTTTCTCAGCCTCCTCCTCTTGCATTTCCCTACATATAGCAGAAGATCTTGGGCAGGTTCTGTAACTTCTCTGAGCCTTGGTGTCTTTCTCTCTAAGACAGAGGTATTGATGTTCCCTGCTGCTTAGGGTCACTGTGAAGAGAAGTGCCTGGTGTGTAGTAAGTGCCTAATACATGTTCACTTAGAAACCCAGGTTCCCATTTCAACTTGGCCCCCAGTCTGCTGTGTGACCTTGGGAAACTCACTTCCCCTCTTTGGGCCCCATTTTTATCTTTAGACGGAGGCTGGGTGTGGTCTAAAGATGTAGAAGGGCTCTTACTGCTTTTATAAGCCAAAATACTGCAACCCAACAAGGTACTGTTTTATTCCTGGGGGCCCAGTGCATGTCAGCCAAGTCTTGGATGGCAGATGTCCTAGAGGTGCTGAAGGTTAATAGAATGGAGTTGTGTTTGTTAGAGCAATGGATTACAAGTGGCCTGACATGAGGCAAAATGTATTTGTTTGTGGTAATTAATGAGCTGCTAATGTATGTACAGATGAGTTACCGGGAAGACTATCAAAACCAAAATTAATCCAGAGAAATGAGGGCACTAGATTGGAAAAAAAGGTGATGGCCATGGAGATGGGCACATACAGTGTGGGGTGGAAAACACGTGGTGGGAAGGGGGGGAACTATTTTGTCCATTGCTTTTGTTTTTCAAGCTCTCCACCCTTCCCTGTGGTACTGTAAGCTCTTAGGTCTACTAAGAGTATAGTCTGGGACTACCATCAATAACAATGCTAATAATAATAATGACAGCAGTTAGAATGACACTAATGATGGGCACTTAGTTATTGAGCTCCTGCTATGTGAACATGGTATCATGAATACTTTTCACTTGTTAATTCACGTAATTTTTCTTAGGAGATAGGTGTCATTATTATCCTCATTTCACAGATGATAAAATGGAGGCACAGACACATAAAGTAATTTGCCAGGTCAAATTTACCTGCACAGCAGTTCCTGAAGACGGCAGAGATCTCAAATCATCTTGGACCATTACTTTCCCATGTGTCACACTGGCAGTCAGAGGTGGGGTGTGGGGACATGGTAAGGGTCCTACGCCTAGAATGCCAGGCTGGGGGTCACTCCTGCAGGGCTGACCTGAGGCATTGTCAAAATAGGTGGATTTCTTTGCAAACACTGATAGGGGCTTCCAGGCCCTGCCTGCCATGTTCCACATTCTCCTCACTTGGGTCTTTAGTGGGCATAAAAAGAGCTAAGGGCCTCCATCACTGACACAGTGGATGGTCCAAAGCTGGTGGCCATGATGCCTGGCACAAACATGCCTGGGCTGTCTTGTTGTCCTTATAGGTATATGAGTGTCACTCCTCTGGTATCACATGGGCCCTTCAGGGGACCCCAGAGTACGGTACTGCTCTTAGCTGGCCACATTGCCTTGATGGCTATCTCCAGCTGGACCTCTTCTGCACTCTCACCACCAGCAGCCCTTTCACTCCCTCCTTCAGGTCTTTACTGAAATCTCTCACTGAGGCCTTTCCATCTATTAAAAAGCACAACTCTCTGACCCCAGGAATTCTCTGTCACCTCTGCTGTATTCTCCATGACACTTAAGTCCATCTGTATCAGTTGATTGTTTACTTTCTCCTTCCCCATTAGATTATAGGTTCCGTGTGGCCAGGGGTCTTTACCCCTTTTGTTCTCTGTGGTACACTTAGCAGCTAGGGTAAGCCTGGTACTTGGTAGAATCTTCCAAAGTACTTGTTGAATGAATGAATGAATGAATGAATGAAAACTTTCAGAGCCCTTCTCAGCCTGTCTCTCCTCCTCTCCAGTCTCATCTACCATGTATCTGTGCCCTTTTGGAGAATGCCTGTCTACTCTGTGGCTATTGGGCAGGATGCTACTTCCCCACAAGGGCCTGCCTGGGACTCCTGTCCCGGTAGCCCCCTGGTATCTGTGAGAATCCATATTTCCTTTCTTTTGGTTCCTGTGACATTCCCCACTTGCTTATGTGATGGCACTTTTGTCACGGTATTGTTACAATGGCTTGTTTTCATGGCAGTCTCTCCTAGTAGGTGGGGTATCCCTGAAGGGAGTGCAGTGTGTGGAAAGATGCATGAGTTTGGGGCTGGTTCAAATTCCAGCTCTGCTGGTAACTGCTGTGGGTTGGGGCAAATTACTTAACTGTTCTGAGATTTAGTTTTCTCACCTGACAAATAGGGATAATAATCTTGACTTGATAGGGCTGCTGAAAATTAGAGGCAATGGATATGGTGTGCATAGCAAAATACCTAGTGCATAGTAAGCATGGCATGGTGTAGCAGGACGTTATGAATAAACATGACCATGTCACTCTAGCCAGATTTCAGCAGCTGCTGTGGTAGGAAGCTGGTGGTCAGTCAATGGCCACACTATCCTGAATGGACCCAATCTTGTCTCACCTTCGAAGCTAAGTAGGGTTGGGCCTGCTTAGTACTTGTATGGGAGAGGAAGCTTGTGTTCTTCGGCTTCTTGAGAATATCTGGTTTCACTTTGTGTCAATGTCATGAAAGAAGAAAAGGTAGGAGGACTATTCTTTTAGATTAAAGGACACTAGAGAGGCCTGGCAGTGGGAACAGAATATGTAAGCATTGAGGTTAGACCAAAAAAAAAAAAAAAAAAAAAAAAAAAATGCTATAAGGGACATTTTGGGGAAAAATTGGAAAGTTTTGAGTGTGGACTAGTTATTGACTCTTAAATACATTTCTTGTGTGGAATTAATAAAAATGTTTAACAAGTGCTGATTGTGTGCTAGACATTGTGTTAGAAAAGCATTTTACATATGCTGTATCATCTCTGTGAGGTAAGTGAGGAGTGGACACTTAGGGGAGGGAAATAATTTTCCCAAAGTCATATCACATGAAGTGCTGGCACTGGTTATTATTATTATTATTATTTCAAATGTTTTATTTATTTGAGAGAGTATATACATGTGAGCAGGGGGAGGGGCAGAGAGAGAGACAGAGAGAGAATCTCAAGCAGACTCCCCACTGAGCACAGAGCCCAGTGTGGGGCTCAATCCCATGACCCTGAGATCATGACCTGAGCCAAAACCAAGGGTCAGCTGCTTAAGAGGACTAAGCCACCCAGGTGCTCCTAGGGCTGCTTATTATTATTATGTTTTAATAAACATCATATTTTAGAACAGTTTTAGATTTACAGAATTATTGCAAAGGTAATGCAGAGTCCCAATATATTCCAAATCCAGTTTCCCCTATTATTAATGCCTCACACTAGTATGGAATATGTGTCACAATGAATGAACCAATATTGATACTTTATTACTAACTAAAGCCCATATTTATTCAGATTACCTTAGTTTCCTGAATTTCCTTTTTCTGTTCCAAAATCCTGTTCAGGAATTTTTGTCATCATGTCTCCTTAGACTTCTTTAGACTATGACAGTTTCTCAGATTTTTCTTGTTTTTGTTAACTTTGATATGTTTGAGGGGTACTGGTCAGGTGTTCTACGGAAGGAAGAATGACTTGAACCAATTTTGAACCCAAATTTGTCTCATTCCAAATTCATGCTATTTCCAGCAGGCCATATCTCTTTTCACAGAGACAGAGAAAGAGAGAGAGAGAGACAGAGACAGACAGACAGACAGACAGACATTGATTTACTATGGAGTGAGTTGTCAAAGGCCAAGAAGTTGCAACCCACATCTGTTCACTTTCTAGGAGATATGTAGCTGGGGGCCCGACTCCTTGTCTCTGCTAACAAAGGTCCCTACACAGCTTTAGACAGCAGTTTAAGAAGAACAACTCCCTCTTAGCCCTTGCTCTTTTTGGACTTGAAGGTCCTCTTGTGTCTAAATGGATGATTTAGCTCCAGGAGAGCCACTAGGCTGCAGTGGACACAGGTGCTCTTTTTCATTAGGCCTGGGGCCCTGTGACTAGGTTGCTTTGCATGATAGGAGCAGCTTGGCCTGTGGCTTACCCAGGCTCCCAGCAGCACCTCAGCCCAGACAGATGTGTTCTGTCTGCTTGTGGACTCTGTGGGAAGCCTGTGGAGCCCCCGAGGGGCTGAGCACAGCAACGGATGGAATGCTCCAATCTGAGGAAGAGGGAATCAGAGAAATTCTTGGGGGTAGGTAGCAGGTTTTCATGTGCTGCCCATCTGCCTGTGTACCTGGGTCAGACTTTAGGGTAGACATCTGAGCCAAGTGGGAAACAAGGCTGGTGTGGTGCGGTATTGTGGATGATTTGATGAGAGATAGGGCTTGACTCTGTGGACAGTGGGAGCCAGTGAGGGTGTTTGAGCAGGACAGGGCATTGTGAGAATAAAATGAAAGAATCCTTGGTTAAACCAGCAACTTCTCCACAGGGGTCACAAGTGAGGTGCAGACGATGGGCTGGCAGACCCTCATTGGCACAGAGCTTCACTGTCCTCCCCATGTAGCAAATGCTACAGTCAGAGATGCAGTTCAGTCCCTGCAGGCAACAGTGAGAAAAAGGTGGACCCATGCTTCCCCCTCTTTCCTCACTCAGTCCTGGTTTCTTGGCTCAGGTCCCTACTACCTCAGCCCTGCCATCCACCTCTGTGACCTCAAGCTCTTTCCGCTGATTGCTACACTCACCTGAGTTTTACCTCTCCTACCTCAAGGGAAGGGGAGCAAGACCAGATGAAGGAGCCTAGAATGAAGCCAGGGCCGCCAAAGATGAACTTCAGGTTCCCATAGTGCTCCCTGGCCCACCCTTGCATCCGAGTACATGAAATCCCTGTAGAGCTTTCCCCCTTTTGTTTTGCTTCCTGCATTTTTCACCAGGTGTGCTTTGTTGCGGGCCGGGAGAGAAGAGCTGGCTCCACCATCCTGTTTTCTTCTGTGGGTTTGGTGTCATCTGTTCTGTTCTGGATTCCTTGATAATTGGTGGCAATCATGCTGTTGATAACTAACAACTAATAAATAACTAAACTTTATTTCTTTGTGCAAGTAAAGGGCTGCAGGAAGTCTGACCTGTTATAAGGGAAGTATTAGTTTTCAGGCATCAAACGGTCATTGGGACCCAGGTTATGCCGCTGGAACAACAAAAGCTCTCCCATTATCACCTGGTTTTGAGGAGGGCATATTACTTGAGATGCATTTGGTGTCAAGGAACAGAATACTCAGTTAACAGAGGCTAAATAACAAAGACATTTAATTATCTCACATGACAAGATGCTGGAGATGGGCATTTCCAAGAATGATCTAGCAGTTTAAAAATGTTAGGACATTGGATCCTTGTCTCTGTGACTCTCCTGAACTGTCTCTCATGGTCATAAATTGGCTACCACAGCTCCAAGTATCAGAGCAGCATCCCAAGCTGGAAGCAAGGGGATTGGTATAAAATGAGCCTTTTTCTTTCCTTTTATTGAGGAGTAAAATCCAACCAGAGGGTTCATCCATGTTGTGGCATGTGTTAGAATCACAGTCTTCTTCCTTTCTAAAGCTGAACAGTGTTCCATCGTAGTGTAGACCACATTTATTTTATCCACTCATCCATTCATGGACACTTGGGTTGCTTCCACCTTTTAGTTATTATAAATAGTGCTGATATGAATATGGGTGTCCAAATATCTCTTTAAGTCCCTGCTTTCACTTCTTTTGGGTATATAACCAGAAAATGAATTGCTGGGTCATATGTACGCTCATTTGTAATGGCTGCACGGCCTTCCATGGTATGGAAATATTTAGCCAGTTTTCTATTGCTGATCTGGTCGGCAGTTGCCACTTTTTATAAACTTCAGAATAATAAACATCCTTGTTGACATATTTGTCCCACAGTGAGCTTTTAAAGACAGATTTGAGCATTTCACTTCTCTGGCTCAAGACTCCCAGGGCTCCTCCAAACTGATACACTTAACTCCATTTTGCAGCTCAGGGGATGAAACCCTTACATTTTGGTCCCAGCTGTCACTGTTCTCCCTCACTCACTAATTACTCACTCATGCAATGCTCCAGGACCTTCTGTACACTCATTACCCAACACTCCTTCCCACTCCCTGTTTTTGTACATGTTCCTCCCTCTCCTTGAAACATATGGCCATCTTTCTTTCCACCAGGATTTGAAAGCCTTCCCAAAAGTTCACCTTGACAGTATCTTCCGCTATGAACTTCCTGTTCACCATCTCAAGCAGAATTAACTACATCCTTCTCTGTGCTTGCAGAGTTCCTTACCTATGTCTGTTAGAGCATTTATCATGAGTTGGCATAGTTATATGTTGATGGAGCAGCTTGAAAAAACAGAAAGAGGGGAGGTTTTGCGGTCAAATAGACCCACTCCAGAATCCCAGTTCTTACAGTATGACATTGGACAGGTTGTGTAGCTTCTCTAAACCTTACTTTACTCATTTGTAAAATGGGGATCATAATTTCTACTACTTAAAGATTATTTAAGGATTAGAGAGGATGAATGTAACCCACAGTGCTAACACAAATTAAATACTATAGTATTTGTATAAGTATGATAGCTATGATGACCAGTGCTGCCGCTGATGATGATGAAGATAGAATGATGATGGTGGTGGTGGTGATGGTGGTTGGCGTGATAATGATGAGATTGGTAGTGATGGTGATGATGATGGGATTGATAGTGGTGATGATGATGATAAGCGTGGTGGTGATGATGGTGGTGAGGGTGACAATGATGGGATTGATAGAGGTGGTGATGTGATGATGTTGGTGGTGATGGTGGTGGTGATGATAATGGGGTTGATAGTGATAGTGGTGGTTATGATAGTGGTGGTGATGATTGTGATAATGATGGAGATGATGATAGTGGTGCTGATAATGATGGGATTGATGGTGTGGTGCTCTTGATGAAGGCAGTGATGGTGATGGCAGTGGTGATAATAATGGGGTTGATGGAGTTAATGGTGGTGGTGGTAAAGGAGGTGACGATGATGGGGATGATGATCACAGTGATGTACTTGTCCCTCTGATAGAATGTGATCACTCTTCAGACAGGTACTATGCAGCTTCATCTCTGCTTTATCACTTCTGCCATAGAGCAAATATATAGTAAAAAAACAAAAACAAAAACAAAAAAAAAACAAAAAACGTTAATTACTTCAAGGCTAAATTGCTTTGGGGTGGGGGTGGTCCTTCCTGAATTAACCTGTTTAGTCCCAGCCAAGCCTCCCTTCTGAATCCTTCCTGGTTATGAATTTTGTGAGCTGAGGAAGCACAGTGTGTAGAGCCCCCAAACTAGAGCTGCGATATTGGGGTCTGCCCTCAACACTGCCCTTAACTGGGCCAGTCACCTCCTTTCTCTGGGCTTTGAAGCCCTCATGAACCCCTCCAACTCTCCTCACACAACACTGGATTACAATCAAAGGTGCCTTGCTCAGTTAACTATACCCAGATTATTTCTAGGATTGAGTTTTATATCCCAGCTCTAAGGGGCACCAGAGTCTGAGGATGGAGACTGTGCTCCACTTCCCCTTTGTCTCATTTTCTTGGCCCTCGGAGTGCCCAGTCCTGTGCTCAGCACAGAGCTGGTGTCTTGGCCATGATGGTGATGGGGCTGGATGGGAGAAGACAATGCTTGCGGTTATTGAACACATGGCCCAGTCTATCCCATGGATGGGGAAGAGCAATTAGTTTTCAACAGTGTATCCCTTGTCAGGAATGTTACTGAGGGCCTCCTGTGCGGGGCTGGTGGGAGAGGATCTGAACGTTTACCACCCCTACTCCTTTACACTTGCTATAAGTATTGGTCAATTTATACTCTCTACAATTTCTTTCTCCCCCAGCAATGAAGAGAATGACAAACACTGCTGAGTGCTTGGTCTCTTCAAGGGTTATGAAACTGCCACATCTGTATACTGAGTGATTCTTCCCCCCAAAAGTTCAGTCTAGGAGGGAAGATCATATATGGACATAAGTAATTATGGATAAAGTATGCCAGAGAAGGTTTTCAGAATTCAGAACAGATGTCCTTGTGGAGGACTGTGCTGGCCATCCCAGGACAGGGAAGAGCGGAGCGTTCCTAGAAGGGACATGCCTTGAACAAAGTGCACAAAGGCAGAAGTGGTTTGAAGTGATTTGTACTTCCCTGGTGAGAGCCTGGAAAGAGTTTACATTCTTTGGAACCTATGAAGTTAGAACATGGATTTATCCTCTTAAGGCATCTACTAGAGAAGAAAAGGAGAGTTATTCTAATAATCCCAAAGGTCTGATTAGAAACCTGAGGTCTGTTGAAAGGAGGAGCTGTGGGGAGCAAGGGGGCAATGAGAGAATGTGTGTAGACTGGGAAGGCCTGAAGTGCAAAGTGCAAAGCCCTGAACCCAAAGGGCTCCTGGGTCATCAGTGGGACCAGATCCAAAGCCTACATGCCACTTGCCTGTGACTGGCTCTGAGAGGCCCAGCTGGCGACGCTTTGGTGACTCAGAGTCTGTGAGGTTCTGAGGCGTGCAGGTCAGGAAGTTCCTTCTTTGTCTCATCCCAGCTTTGCTTCAACACAACACATGGGCTCTCTCTTTGCTCTCCTTTCCTTACTCTAGTGAGCTCCCAAGATGCAGCAGTGACAGCACGCCATCATTCCTGTGGACCCAGAGGCAGTGATGGAGTGAGCCTGGCTGGCCCAGAATTGCCATCCAGAGATCAACTCCAGGAGATGGAGGAGAATTTTTCTTTACACATCAGACAAGTTTTTCTGCTCAGTTGGAATAAACTTGTATAGTCAATGAGATCAGAGTTTGAGTTTCTGAGGATCAAGGACTTTTCCTGCCTAGCTGTTTCCTTCAGCTTCTATTTGAGGGAGTCTCAGGGAAGTATGCTATAAAGAGACCACTTACTACCTGGGTGACTCTGAGCAGGTCGTTTTTTAACTCTCTGAGTTTTGGTTTCCCCCTCAAAAATGAGGCTCATCTTTCACAGGGTTGTTTTCGAGTAAGAGGAGAAAATACAGGTATGGTCTCTAACACTTAACGTATGCTCAGTAAATGTTAGTTCTGTTTCTCATTTCCCATGTGCTAAATCATTACATATAAATCCAGCAACTGTTTTGCTCTTTCTTCTGCCTAGATTGGGAATTCAGACACGTCTAGGCTTTGTTTTAAGTTGGGAGGAGGGGTACACTTTCCTACAACAGAAAGGCAAAGCCTCGAGGAGAGGAAACAACAGAATATCTAGGAAAGAAAAATGATGCTCCAAAACATGTAACATATGTGTATCAAAAAGCAATTATGTGCTCAGTGAGGAAGAAAACAGTGTGCTGTGATGCACTGTTCCTTATTTCTCATTTGGATCCCATTTCAGCCTTGTGGAGGGTTTAGCTGCAGGGACCTTGTCTCTTCACTAGAGGGCGACAGGGCAGTGAGAGTGCCCCAGGCTCTGCTCCTGCCCCCTTCTCCCATAGAGCCTCACACAGGCTTCTAAAGGTGGACTTCATCATTCAGAATTAGTGGAAAGAAGAAAAGATTAGGAGCCAGGAGGGCTTGATTCTTATCCAAAATATGTCTTTCAATGGCTCCATGACTCATAAAAACATTTCACCTCAGTGGGTCTGTTTCTTTGTCTATAACATGAGTGTGTTGGGTTAGGTGCTCCCAACTCCTCTAAGGACAGAGTTTTTGGTTACTTTCACAGATGGAAATCTCTATTAACTAAACCCATGGTCTGGGGAAGTCATAGAAACAATGCAACCAGACTATCTTCCTCTCTTATATTTCTCTAAATACTCTAAATGTTTATAAGCAAGACTAGAGTTGTCCTAGCTGTTCTTAAATCTTGGAGAAACTTTCTCCACCCGGCCCCATGACTTGCACTATGGCCTGGAGCTGAACATCTCATGCTGTCCCAAAGTGACTGGTGGGCTCTGTCTGCACACAGTTCATGTCCACCCCATCTGCAGGACGGGAGCCAGTGCTCTTAAAGATTTCTCTTAACTCTTTTCTTAATCAATCAAACCAGATATAGAAACAAGACTTATTTCCTCCATCTCTTTGGGCCACCTCACTACTTGGTTAAATATGGAAAACAGCTTTTTTCAGAACATTTAATTTATTTTGGTGTCTAGGAATAGACTTTTTGTTCTCCACAGTGTCAGCCCCGTTCTTCCCTTTCGAAACTAAAGATCTGGCGACTATTGATTCATTCCTTTAAACATTTTGTTCTGGGAATAGAAAAGCACAAATGAAGAGAAAACTCTCACTGATAAGGTCTTTACCCGGTACCAATCTGTCAACATCTTGTCTAATTTTATTTTAGTATTTTAATTCACATTAATGAGAGGATATTATAAATGCAATTTGCATACTGAATGCTAAATTCTTCTCCTAACATATTATGTGCATTTTCTCATGTCGGTAAAATAGAATTTGAATACCTGCAATGACTTCATAGAAGAAATGAGTCTTAACTTGGTCATTTCCTCAAGGATGGACGTTGAACTTGCTTTCAGCTGCTCAGTGCCATAAATAACACAATGATCGAACCCCTTCACAAACATGATAACTCCTTCTGACTGAAATTTTCCCTTCTTAATGTCATCAAAGTATGTTTGAAAGAGTAAGACAGCTGGGCATACAAAGGGGAAGTAAAGGAACAAATATTTAAGGATTTCTGTTACCTTCCCGGTGTGGAATGGAGGGTAATTTATTCTTCACATTTATCTTTAGGACAATCGTAGGAGCTAGGTTTTACAGTTGGAAAACTGAGACTGCAAGAGATTTGGGAATTTGACTGGCAAGTCCCATAGCTAGTGAGCAGCTGTGCCAGGATTTGACCTTGAGTTTGTCTGGCTGCAGAATTAGTTTATCCCTCACTGCCACATTGCGGGGAGGCAGAGGGAGCAGAGTCGGTGGGGTCTGGGCTGGGCTGCAGGGAGCTGGCAGGCCCACTGCCAACAAAGAGTATTCAGATCATAGTGGTTGAGGTGCTTGTCGGCCCAGGGGAACTGGAGCCTGGCTTGGGGCAGTGGAAGAAGTGAGCACCCTATTAGGAAAGCTAGAGAGAGTCTCTGCCAAGGTTTCTAGCTGGTTTGCTGGACAAACAGCCTGAGTCCCTGCTTCTTCATCAGCTCCTGCTCTTGTCCACCACTTTTCTCTACCACTCCTAATAAATCTGAATCATAGTTTTTGGCTTTGTACTCACAAATTTGAAGTGGAGTTCTTACCAGGCCTGTCAGTAAGACGGAGCAGAGAGAGTGAGAAGGAGAGGTGAATTCCAGGAATCTGGACTATTTTTAAACACATCCTCGTTATTCGAGATCTTGCAGGTCACTGGTATCAGAGAAGAATTTTGCAGCCCTGACAGCTGGTGTTAAAACAATTAGGCTCAAAATGACAACCATGGGATGTGTGTATATGTGTGTGCGCACACATGCGGCCATTCTTCCTCATTCTCTACATCACAGGGAAGCTTTCCCAGGCCTGTTTTGGGCAGGGCCAGCTGGGTCAGTGGGAAGATGGGATCTTGGGAGTGAGCTTTGGACTGTGTCTGAGGGAGAGCTGGTGACAGGCATCACCCCAGACCAGCTGCCTCCTCTCCCTGTCCCTAGCCTTCTCTTATATAAACGAAAGGGTAGGATTAGGACCTCTGTAAATGCCCCTTCAGCTCTAGGACGCATCCTGTGATTAGGACTACAAATGCCTCTCACAGTGTTATTTTATGGTCTTTGTGAGGTCCCTTCCCTGTCGTCCTCCACTTGCCCTGATCATGCCTGACACTCTACGAGTTTTACCTTGGTTGCTTATTAACATGGAATTCTCTGGAAGGGCAAGGGACAGTTATGTCTAGCCTCTCATCCATGGCCTCAATCACTTGTCATTATTTGGACACAACTTCCCTTTCATTTTCATTCCCCCTGCCCCCCAGTACTTCCTACCTGAATTGGTCAGGGTTCTCCAGAGAAACAGAACCAATAGAAGATGTAGAAAGAGATCAAGGACAGAGACAGAGAGATATTCATTATAAGGAATTGGCTCACACAGTTATGGAGGGTGATAAGCCCCAGCATCCATAGTTGGTGATCTGGGGGCCCAGGAGAGCCAGTGTATAATTCCAGTCTGAGTCTGAAGGCCTGAGAACCAGGAAGGCCAATGGCGTTTTCCAGTCTGAAGGCTGGTAGGCTCAAGACCCAGGAAGAGCTGATGTTTCAGTGCTAGTCCAAAGGCAGGGAAAAAAATCCCAGTCAGAACACTGTCGGGCAGGAAGAATTCTCTTTTATTCAGGGAGGGTCTTCATTGGATTGGATGAGGACCACCCATATTAGGGAGGGTAATCTGCTTTACTCAGTCTACCGATGCAAATGCTAATCTTACTCAGAAACACCCTCATAGAAACACCCAAAATAATATTTGACCAAATGTCTGGGCACCTCATGGCCCAATCAAGTTGACACAAATTACATACCACCCAATCAATATTCTTTACCCCCCTCTCCCCCCCAAATACCTACTGCTTTCCATGGTCCCCTACAGAGGTTCCTGTCTACAGGTCATTGCACATGCTATTCCCTCTACCTACAGTGGCCTCCTCTCCACAACCCTGGTCTATAGGAAGAAATTTTACCTGTGGTGCCTTAATTATCTTTTCATATGGCCATCTCTGCAGGTAGAAGGAGAGGCCAGGGTCTGCTATATTCTGAGGAGGCTAAAAGCATAGACTCTGGAGTTCCACACTCTGGGTTTACCTCCTGGGTCTTCCAGTTACTAGGGGTCTGGCTTTGGGTTAATTTGTGCTCCATCTCTTCAATCTGCACAAAGGAAATAGTAGTTATACTTCCCTGGTGGGATTGTCTTGAGGATTGAGTGAGGCAAAGCACATAAAGCTTGTAGAACAGCATCTGATACACAGAAAAGGTGGGACACTTATAAAGTGTTATTGTGGTTGCTGTCATCCTTGGGTTGAGCACAGAGCCTGACATATACCAGGTGCTCCTTAAGTCTTTGCTGAGTGGAGTCACTTATAATAAAGTGTGTAGAGAAGGTATGAAAGTCAGCACATATGAGGTGGCTTGAGGAAGGACTATGAAGACACCTTTGTTTATTACTCTCCTTTTCCCCAAGGCCAGTCCCTTTTCTAGGGACCAGAGCAGTCATCGCACAGTAACATATGTATATTTCACTTTACACCCTCTCTGCCTACTGGAGACAAAAAGCTCAGAGAATGCAAATGGGTGGGTGTAATGTTTTATTATTCTTCAAAGAGGAAAATTAGAGAGAAACCTGTAATTGGGAAGATTTTATTTCATGCTCTCAGCAATGTAGAGATGTGCTCCCCTTCTTCACACTTAACTTCTCTTGTATGTAAAGAACATAAGAAAAAAAGCAGAGACTAGAAAAAAACAATTCAAAGCCTTTCCTCAAATTAGCTGGGAGCAGTCAGAAAATAGTCAGGAGAGAACAGAAATCACTGAGAGAGGAGTAAAGTGCCTAGTAGAGCTTTGGACACTCAGATAATAAGAAACTTACCATGTCCACTATTCTGCACACCCCTGAAATTGCCTCTTCATAGAATACAGACAGGGTGAGTTACAAAGGATATTTTCATCAATATTTAAGAAAAATATTATTGCTCTGAGAAGAGCAATTACTAAAGAAAAGTATCTAACTTTCCAGGTATCACTTCCTTTAAAAGTTCTCTCCCTGTTTATATTTATGTGAGTGTGTGGCATAGAATCCCAGAACATTAATCCTGAAGAGTTTTAGAAAAGATCCAGTTATCTAGTCTCTGTTATCATATACATAAGGAAACTGAGACCCAAGATGATGGGTTACTTGCCCAAAGACACATAGCAAGTGTAAATTGCAAGTCCTTCATATGATCTGATCACATTCACTAAGTGCCCACCTGACCATGTCCAGCAAAGAGATGTTGTCAAATAGATTTCAACCCTTGGAGCCAAACCAACTCCAGGGGAGGGTAATTGATTAATGGTGTACATGTGAATGTGTACATGTATACAACCTCTCAAAAACTCCACTAGGCAATAGAATAATATACTAATTTCTAATCAATAGGACTTTGTCACATGGTCAAGTCATATTGTTCCCAATCGGCAGAGGTCTGACTCTAGAACAAGCTAACGTCTGTGGAGCATGTTTACAGAGTGTGGTGGTTAATTTTATGTGGCAACTTGACTGTGCCATGGGGTGCTAGATGAAGCATTATTTCTGGGTGTCTCCAAAAGAGATTGACATTTGGGTTGGTCAACTCAATAAAGCTGAATGCCCTCCCCAGTATGGGTGGGCCTCTCCAATCCATTGATGGCCTCAACAGAACAAAAGGTGAAGGAAGAGCAAATCTGTTCTCTCTCCTTGAGCTGAGACATCCCTTTTCTCCTGCCTTTGGATATTGCTGCATCTGGTTCTCAGGCCTTTGGACTCAGACTGAATTATACCACAGGCTTTCGTGGGTCTTCAGATTGCAGAAAGCAGATCATAGGACTTCTCTACTGCCATAATTGTGTGAATCAATTTCTATAACCACTCTTCTTTTCTGTGTACTTCTATATATCCTACTGGTTCTGTTTGTCTAGAGACCCCTGATTAATGTACAGCCATAGTTCCACTTAATCCTCAAAACTACCCCATCCAGGAAGTAGAGTGAGTCAGCCCCCTCTCTCCTGCCCCCAGTCACAGCTCAGCCTTCTGTCCTGCTGCATCTCCTTCATTGTATTCCTGGTGCTGAACACCTTCCAAGCTGGATTAAAAGCATTCTCAAGAGAATTTCAGGGGGAAACAGGGACTTGTGATAGATGGTAAAGAGAGAGAAAAGTTGGAGCAAAAGCAGATTGAAGCCCTCAGCCTTACTCCATTTAGAGAGTCCTGTTTATGGAATTAGGTTCTGTTCTCATTGGGTACTGATATCCCCATAAAGTTCGCCAAAGACAGTCTCTAGAAGCAGAAGCCTGGCTTGATTCAGGGAGACTCTCTGGAGCAGAAGGACTCTTTGCTGGCATTGAATGTAAACATGTAGATAACTGGGTGTGGGTGTTTTTTCCTACAGAGTACTCATTGCTTTTCTAAGATTCTCAGTAGTTTAATGACTTCCTAAAAGGGCTGAATATGGGGTCTGAGTGTGGTGTGTCTGAAGTAATGGGGTCTGAAGTAGTAGGGGGGGTGTGTGGTAGTAGGGAGCTTTCCTTAGGATATGGGACTTCAGAGCTCTCAACTGTGGGGTCCAGAACAAGGAAACATCTTGAGAAATACTGAGGAGATTGATCATGGGGAACATGGGATGTCCCTGAAGCCCTGTCATTGAAAGTGACCTAGAGAATGGCTGGAAGGATCCTTTGGAGTCACCTCGCTCCCTGCTCCTCAGAGGAGGAGCTACACCCCTGGCTGGCTTACCTCTCTATATTCATGGCATCTCCACTGAAGGAAGATCCTCCTCCCCCATTAATTTCACCCTCTGGCATGCTGCAGCCTCCCATTAGGCAGCTTTCTTGATTTCTAGTTCAGCCTTGCAAATCAACATCTCCAATTTAATAGCTTACAAATGGATTTTTCCTATCTCCTGCCTCTTACCAGCATACACTGGTAGCAAAGACAAAAATGTTTTCTTGTCTATACAACCTGCATGGTCACTGCTTGTTGAGGCTTCTTGCCATGTTGTTCTAGCCCAAGTCTCTCAGGTTCTCAGGCAATACTGTCTAAATACAAGCAGTCCTTGCTGGGAAACCAGAGACTGTAACTCACAGTCAACCTTATCTCTTATAACAGCCTTGGCAAAGATACAGCTTGTGATAAAGGAAGCTGGTTTTCCGTGTGTCCCACTCATCTCTTCTACCATCCCTATGCTTTTTCTCTCCTTTTACTGGAAAGCGGTGGGGAGCATCATAAGTTTCGGAATTCGGTAGAGTTTTATTTGCACTCTGGCTCTGCCATTTATTAGTCCTGGAGCTCAGACAAGTTACCAAAATCCTCTGAGTTAGTTTCCTCATCTGTAAATGGGTATGATTTTTCTTGTCTGTAGTTGTTCTGCTGATTAAACATAGTAATACATGTATAAGCAGAGAATAGGCACTTCATAAATACTAGTCTCTTTAAATATTTCAGGCACACATTAAGAGATGATGAGGAAATAACACATAGGTCACCTCTAACTCTGGGATTGTTGAGTCTAATTTCGAGATTTATTTCTTAGAGCAGCTGCAGCTTCACGACCAGGCCTGAGGACTGTTACCTCGCAGAGTTCCCTCTGCATTTCCTCTGACAAGGAACCTCCTGCTGGTTTCCCACTAACCCTAAACTTTGAGATGATCAGACTCCCACTAGTCCCAGCGGAAGTCCTTTAGCCAAGTCCTGCCTGGGAAACATCAAAATCCAGAGGGCTTTGCTGAGGGCCAACCTCAGGAGCAAAGCTGGTAAAGCTGGGAACCAGGCCTGGGGAACTGGCCTAATGAAGACAATGTAACTAAAAAACAATAGGGTTTGAAGGTATACAACAAGCTCAGGCTTGATTCAGGTTGGTACCGATTTTTCCAGGGGTTTAGTTCTTAGGAGCTCCCTAGTATAGTGACATTGGTAGATGGTCACATTCCCTTGTGGGTTGCTTTGAGGAGGGACTTCAGTTCCCAGCTAGGGGTTGGAGTCAGAGCCCACGGGCTGGCAGGGGTTTTAGGAGCCTAGCCAAGATGGCTACAATTTCTAGTGTGTTCTGACTATAGCAGTTAAGTGAAATACTAGGCAGGGTCTAGGCCTTATGATAGGGAAAACCAAGGCTTGGTGGGCACAAGGGTTTTCTGAACTCTGAATTCACTCCAGGCCCCAGCCAGATTAGCATGGGTGGGCTAAGGCTTAGGCTATGGGGCTTGTGTAGTTATGACTATGTGGGGTGGGGAACCCTTGACTCTCTTTGAAAGATCCTGGCTTTTGGGTGATTGGAACTTTTGGGTGATTGGAACTCCAGTGGAAACATTCCAAAGGACAACAGGGCAGGATCCATGGTATATGAATGGGTGAGGAGTCAGGTGGCTGAGGCAGGACTGCTCCAAGACCCAGGGCCTCCCAACGTGTGGTGGGATAAGGCTGAGGCAAGGAGCAGAGGGAGCAGAGCAGAGGGAAGATGCAGAGAACAGCTATTTAGTCTCCCTCCTACTATGCACATCTTACCTACCCTGCATCAGGAGCTTCAGTTGATGGGGCACCTGCTCCTCAAACCTCTGAGCACTGCAGCATGTCCATCCCTGAAAATACAGGCCCCATTCTGGCTCACTGTTAGCACTTCCCCTGGCTGAGAGAGTGACACCAAGGAAGGAAGAATCCATTAAAAATGAGGGAGGTGGAGGCAGAGGAGTTAGACCATTGGGCTTTCACCTCCTCCCCTTCCTCACTGGCTCTTGCCCACCCCCTTTCTTTCTTTCCTTCCTTTTATGACGTCACCTCTCACCACTGCCCTCACACCCTGTCCTTTCCTGCTGTCTGCTCCTCTGCTTCCTGACTGCGGGGCTGCTGCTGCAAATGGTAGGTGCTGATTAAGATGGATGGATTCGTAAGAGGCATTCAATGTGACTAGAATAAAAAGCACCACAGCCTCTCCTGGACACGAAGGCATGTGGCCAGAAAGTAGCATCACTCAGGAGGTTACTTTACTACTGCAGCTCCTCCTTAAAATAGCATGTGCCCCTCCATGTTCCATTTTGGTTTCTATTTATATAGATGTAGATACACACATATATACATTTTTAAACAGAATGTTTTCTCTATTTCCCACCTACCCTCTTCTCTTCCTCTTTGGTATTTATTCATGGAGACCAGACACCAATTTTTAGAAGAAGCGTTAAGGATCCAAGGTCGCTGGGGAAAGGTCACATTCTCTGACCTTCTGAGGTGGTTTGCTGTCTCAGATCAGCTTGAGGGTTAACACCATTTAGGAACTCAGTGGAGCTGAGTTTGAGATGATAGAGGTCCATTTGGTGGTGCTGTTTCAGGGGCTGTGGATGTGCCTCAAGGACCACCCCTTTCTCCCATCTCCTGCAGAACTGTAGCTGCAACACTTGTTCTCTTGAAGATGCAGAATTGACATGCTTAATACACAGTCTGACTGTGTATCCAACTGCTTGGTTACTAGAATGGAGAAGATCAGGGAATTTGTTCAAGGTCATGTGGAAGTGGAGGCTTTACTCCCAGATTCTTTCCTGGGATGTCCAATGTAGATCTCACTTCATGACAAGAATGAGGGAGATTAGGGTTCACTTTAACACATCGGACCTATTTTAAATGTTCACAGGCTGCTACTTATTCAAGGTTAAACGCTAAGTTTCTCACTATACAGAGAAATAGAGACCTTGTTTATAGACAATGCTGGTGAATTATCAAGAGATGCACATCAGCCCCTCTAAGCATGGAGAAGGCATTAGGTACTAGCTAGACACATGAGCTCTGGCATACAGTCAGAGAGGTGAGCTTTTGGATAAATAAATTCTTCATTCTAATAAATAGCCACTAAAATCTATTGGTCTGTGGTGTGTGTGTGTGTGTGTGTGTGTGCACATGCATGCATGCTTATGGTTAAATGGTGCTGCAGAATTTACTACCAACTGTAATTTTTTTGGTAAGCTTTTAAAAAAATAATTGATAGCTGAACAGCAACAGGCTAGAAGGTGATGATATCATCACTCTGCTATTTATAGATCTCTATTCTCTGAAGAGTGCAGATCTTGATATTTAGATTATGAAGGCCTGTGGGTAGGACTCCTGCCCAGTTCTGTGCTTCCTGCTGTACCCATCACATGGCTGTCTCATGACATCCGTTGTTAACCACCTGTTTATAAAAAGGAAGCTGAAATATGGAGCCAGGATTTTAGTGGAGAATGGAATTATCCAGTTTTACATTCCCACTTTTTTTTTTCACTAGGCTTTACCCATTTGGTGTATTTGGAAGCAAAACCAGAGATGAAAAGGATTTGAACCAGTCCCAATTTGGATGTATGGTCAGGAGTAAAAGGAAGAGTGTCATCTTACATAGGATGAGGAAAGAAAGTTGAGCGTGACTGAGATATAGACACTGAAATATAAATTACTGAAGACAGTAATCCTACAACCTCACCTTTAATGAAATGTAGACTAGGAACCATGATTCTGACCTGATTTAGGGCCAGAGGTTAGCCATTAGCTGCTCACCCAAGTCCATAGAGAACCTTGCTTGAGCCTGGATTATTCTTCGTGTAGAAGGTCCCCTGTATCTGCTCTTATATTGGTTTGAGCTGTTATTTTGCAGCAAATTAAGACCTCTGGCAATCCCAAAGACCCAGAAAAGATAGACTCATTTTGTTCAGATCTTAACATCCAAATAAATCTTGAATTGAAGTGCTTCTTTGAATCCTCTGAATCATAATGACCCTCAGGCTTCAGTTAACCAGAGGATCAAGGAAAAACTAACTCAAGTTTAAAAGAAAAGGGGAAGGCACTTTCAGCTAGAGCAAAGCTTTGAATACAAGTTTGAGCCACTTGGGTTGTGACTAGGAACAACTATTGTTTGAACCAGAGAAGGCTTTTCAGATCCACGGTCAATAGTGCTTGTTGTGAAAATAACAGTCAACTATTCTGCAGCAACCACAGACTCTGATAAATCCCAGCCGCTCTGACTTGGGAGCCAGAACCTGCTTTTGGAGACGAAGCTGGCTTTCAGGACCACGGCCAGCAGCAGCCTTGCACACTAACAACTCCTTCGAACTGGAGCAGTTCTTTGTTAACACTGCATTGAAAATCACTCTGCAAATATAACCACTACCCATCCAGATACCTGGCTATTGCAAAACATTTTTTAAAATATAGTGGTCCATCACCTTACAACTTCTCATAGGAGGTATGGAGTATCATGATTACAATCAGCATTTTATAAGGATTGTCACTGCTCTCTAGGAAATAATGATGACCTCCTGTAGATCACATAGTACAACAGGGACCATGATCTGATTCCCAGTGTGTGATCTGTTCTGTGGACCTTCTGATTGCCTGAATATGGGTAGATCAAGACTGAATCATGGCATTTCATCAGAATCTGCATGTAGCAAACAGAAGTCAGTCAATGGACACCAGAAGTGATGGACTGAGGAAGTCAGTTTGGCTAGATCATTTCTCATGTAATCTCTGCTGTACTGTTCCCTGTTCATAAGGAAGCACTTTTTTCCCCAATAGTCTGTGACCCAGACGGGGCATTTTCCCCCTCTGTGTTATCACAATATTATTAATAATGCCTTTTGAGTGTATACTATCTGCCAGGCAGTATGCTAAATGCTTTACATGTATTATCTCATTAATTTTTATACCTTCAGTTCTGCAAGATAGATAATGATATTGGTCCAGTTTATTGGATACAACTGAAATTTAGAGAGGCTAAAGAATTTATCAAATGGTACATATCAATCAGGTGGTGGAGCCAGAAATTGAACCTATTCTTTCTGATATATTGAGAGCTTATAATTTTAGCCTCTTCTCTCCTTCCTCATGACTTCTTTCAGTGACAAAAACAGATTTGATTTTTCAAATTATACCTATTGTGGGTATTGGTGATCTCATGTTTCTTATGGTTTGTGATTTTGGCCTGTGCAAGCTAACTCTTATGTCCAATTTCAAGTCTGTGTGTAATTACCCCCCTCCCCTGCTCCAACTTTCTTGTTTTCTCACTGACAATTCAACCAAAGGAATCATAAGAAAAGTGTTAACCCACATATAATTTTTGTCAGCTTTGGTGATAGCTCACTATTCATTTCCCCTAATCCAACCAAATGAGTCTTTAACTCACTTCTTCTCTTCAACTAGTGGGTTCTTCAGGTGATTGCACTTACCTGGTCTTTACCCCTCTTAGGCGCTACCCAACTCCCTATATAATATAATAGACCAGAGCTCATGCCCCTTTTAGGCTGTAGACCTCACCCCCTTGTGTGTTTCCTCATACCTAACAAAGGGAGTTGCAGTGAATCAACAGAAGGATGTAACTTGTTCCTGGCAGTATTCAATGAATATCAGAATTGAATCCCACTGGAAATGTTGAGTAAGTATTTTGTGTCCAGGGTAGGGTCCGCTGTCTTCCCTTGAGTCACTTAGAATGTTATGAATTTTTGTTATTGGGAATGCCACTGAATAGAAGGGTAAATCTGTACCTTCAGTCCACAGAAGGGTCAATGGCAGATTGCAGACCTTGAATTCGTAGAGTCATGGTGCTTTGTTTTTGCCAGTTTATTCTGTGAAGAAGTAGGATCAGTAATTCTCTTTGACCTCCTTTCTTTCTTTGGCACCCTAAGCTGGTGCCAAGTTCTGGAATTGTGACACATTTTATACCTCTTGGCTCTGAGTTGCTGACAGGTCTCAGAATAGGCCACGAGTTATTCCCTTTTGTATGCAATATGTAATGAAATATATACTATCTTGCTCCTCAAGAACCTTGATTTATGTGTGTATCCTGCATGGAAAAGGAGAAAAGGGATGGAAGAAAATGAAATTAAGTTTAGAGTCCCCTCATCCTTCAGATCCTGGATTACATTTGCATGACAATGGGGGTTCTCAGCTTTCCGGGAAATGACAGTGGTGTCTATATGGTGTTGATATATCTAAATAATATCTATAAAGTCTACTGGGGATTTCCAAAGAACAAAATCAAAAGATTCCAAAGGAGACCAGAATTTACAAAAAAAAAAAAAAAAAGAAAGAAAGAAAAAAGAAAAGAAAATCACTGAACATCTTAGGGAGAATGACTGAGTTCATTCATCTACTTGTTTATTCAACAAAAATTTACTGAGCCCCTCTTTCATGTCAGGAGCTATGCTAGGTACTAGAGAGACAGTAGCAAACAAAATGAATTAAAAACCCATTCACTCATGGACCTGACATCTTAGCGAGTAGTCAGATAACTGATAATATAAATAAGGAAAATGGTAGACAGTGAGAAGGAACAAAAATTAAAGCAGAGGATTTGGGTCTGGAGAGACTGCTGGAGAAACCGCTCCTGAGGAATTGACTTAAATGATACTGTTTTTTATTTTTATTTTTTATTTTTTAAAAGATTTTATTTATTTATTTGACAGAGATCACAAGTAGGCAGAGAGGCAGGCAGAGAGAGAGGAGGAAGCAGACTCCCTGCTGAGCAGAGAGCCCAATGCGGGGGCTCGATCCCAGGACCCTGGGATCATAACCTGAGCCGAAGGCAGAGGCTTTAACCCACTGAGCCCCCAGGGGCCCCTGATACTGTTTTTAAAATGGAAATATTTAAACTTTTTCCAAAGAAGAGAGGATAGCATCATTAAACCCTCAAGCACCCATGGCCCAGTGAAATTGGTTCTTGAGTAAAGACCTGAGAGAAATCAGGAGAAGGGCATGCAGATACTCATGAAAGAGTGTTCCAGATCCTTCAAAGGCCCTGGGCAGGAGCTTCACTAAATGTTTGAGGAGCAGCAAGGAGGCCATCTGGGCTGGATGGGGAAGATGAAGGGAGGGTGAGAGGAGAGGATGTCAGAGAAGAGGTCAGGGCCCAAACCATGACATGTCTTGAGAGCCATGGGAAGGACTTTGGGTTTCTTTTTTAGTCTCTGTGTTTTACATTAGAGCCTCAGACATTATTTATCTAATAGCTGAGAGTTTGTACCATTTTACCATCCTCCACTCTTTCCTCCCATCCCCCAGGCCCTGGCAACCACTATGCTACTCTGTTTCTATGAAGTTTATGTTTGTTTGATTGGTTGGTTTTAAGATTCCATATAAAAATGAGATCATATAGTGTTTGTCTTTGTCTGGCTTATTTCACTTAGCACAACACCCTCATTCTATCCATGTTGTCACAAAAGGTAGGATTTCATTTTTTTTTTTTTACCTCATGGCTGAATAATATTTCATTATATACACATACCATATTTTGCTGATCCATTTATTTATTGATGGATACTTAGGTTGTTTCCATAACTTGAATTTTGGGAGAAATGCTGCAATGAACATGAGGGTGCAGATTTCTCTTTGACACAGTGGTTTTATTTCCTTTGGATATATACCCAGAAATGAGATTACTGGAGCATATGGTAGCTCCATTTTTTAATTTTTTAAAGTAACCTCCATACCATTTTTTTAGTGGTTATACAGATCTACATTCCCACAACAGTGCACAAGGGTTTGTTTTTTTCCACAAAATCATTAACACTTACTTATCTCTTGTCTTCTCGGTGTACCCATTCTAACAGATATTAGATAACACCTCACTGTGGTTTTGATTTGTATTTCCCTTATGATGACTGATGCAGAGCATCATTTTATGTACCTATTGACCATTTGAATGTGTTCTTTGTAAAAATGTCTATTCAGTATCTCTGCCCATTTCTTAATTGGATTTTTTGCGGGATGAGTTACATGTGTTATTTGTATAGTTTGGATGTTAATCCTTTAACAGATATATGACTTGGAAGTAGTCTTCCCATTCTATAGCTTGTTTTTTAATTTGTGTTCCTATTAGCAGAAACAAGGACCTTGGAATTTGAAGTAAGGACTCTGGATTTTGATCTGAGTGAAATGGCAAGTCATTGCAGGTTTATTTTATTTTATTTTATTTTATTTTTTACTAACATATAATGTATTCCTGAGGAGAGAATAGACAGGATAATTTATAATTTAACAGGATCTCTCTGGTTGTAGTGAAGAATAGAGTGTGGGGACAAGGGTAGGAGATTTTCCTGCAAGGAACATTGATTGCGGGATATTGGATTAAGGTAGTCATATGAGGACTAGTGAGAAGTGGTTGAAATATGAATATATATTTGAAGACCTCAATTTATACTAATAGATTGGGTGTGAGGTATGAGAGAGAAGTTAAGGCTGACCAAGATTTTCGGTTGAACAGTGGAAGGATGGGTTTCCTAGTTTTCTCAACTGTAAATTGATGATAATGTTTCTTATCAATGGATTATTGAGAGTTTTGAATGAATTGATTAACTAGTGATGCCCTTTCAGACTTCTAGCACAGAAGGTACCTCTTTAGGATATAGTGTTATGGCACCCAACTGTTCAACCTATACATAGGTACATTTCGCTAATATTTTTGAGTTTCTTAAATACTTGTAGCTGTTTAAACATTACTTTCTTAATACATTGGTAATATTTACAGGTTACTATATATCATGTGCTCAGCTAAGCTCATTATATACATTTCATTTAATCCTTAAGACAAGCCTATGAAAAAGATCTTGGTATTCTTACTTTATAAATAAGAAAACTAAAGTTTAGTGAGATTAAAAGAAATGATGCTCTTGACCACTCAGCTGATACGTGATGGAACTGCAATTTAAACCAGCTGTTGTCTAATTCTAAGGCTTGTTCTTTTAACTGTTGACATTCTTACTGCCTCCATCTTCTGTTTGTTTGGGTTTTTTCCTCAAAAATGGCCAAGTCCCTCTCTTGCTGATCACAGAGTTCTACCACCTTTTTAAAAAAATTTTTTTTAATTTTTATTTATATTTTTAAATTTCTTTTCAGTGTTCCAGAATTCATTGTTTCTGCACCACACCCAGTGCTCCATGCAATATGTGCCCTCCATAATACCCACCACAGGCTCACCCAACCTCCCACTCCCTACCCCTCCCAAATTCTCGGTTTCTTTCTCAGAGGTCACAGTCTCTCATGGTTCATCTCCTTCTCCAATTTCCCCCAACTCACTTCTCCTCTCCATCTCCCCATGTCCTCTGTGTTATTCCTTATGCTCCACCTTTTTGTGGGATAAAATTCTTTGAAAACTTCTCCAGAGGACAAAGATCATAAAATACAAAGACAATGGTTGTTCATTTATCTTTAATATGAGTTTTAAAAATTTCCCCAATTGGTTGTCTTAATTTTATGATACCTTTTTTTCATGGAAAATTCATTTTAAAAAAAACCACCTTTAGAGGTCCTTTTTTTCTGGACATAATGTTGTATTTAGAAAGGCCATCTGAGTGATGAGATTATACAAATATTATCCTTTTGGCTTTCGAATCCTAATATAATTTCATTTTATGTCTAAATATTTGTTCAATCTGAAATTCATTTGCTATGTGTTGTGAAGTAGGTATCCCCTTTCCATTTTTCTGGAAGTCTAATGATCTGTGCCGCCATCGTTTATTGGATAATCTTCCCACTAACTGAAAATGCCACTTTTATTGCTTATTTTATTGCAGTGTGCTTTTCAGTCTATACCTGGCCTATCTTATTTATTCAGTAGACTTGTCTGTATCTGATGTGTCAGAACTACAGTGTTTTAATGATTACATAGCTTTGCAATATTTTTAGCATTTGTTAGTAGTCTTATTTTCTTCCCCCAAATTTCCTAAGTGTTCTTGTTTGTTTATTTTTCCACGTGAATTTGAGAATCAACTTATCTGGTCAAGCAAATAACTATTCTTATTTTTAGTGGGGTCACATTAAATTTACAGATTAACTTAGGGAGGATGTAAAATCCTTACCATATTTGAACTTCCCATCCAAGAACATAGGCTGTCTTTCCATTTATATAAGTCTTAGTAGAATTTTAATGTTTTCTTTGCACACATTTCTTGGTAAGTGTGTCCCTGTGTATTTTATCCTCCGTGTTACTATTACGTTGGGATTTGCTTTCATTTGCTGGGCATCTTCATTTGGAAAACTAATGATTTCTGCTTATTAATTCTGTACAATTACCTAGTTGGATTCCTTTACTTATTGGATGATTTGCTGGCATTTTCACCTGAAAATCATGACAATTTTACCTCCTCCTTTCCAATTAATAAGCTTCTTTGTTACTCTATCTCTAGTTGACAACTTTTTATACAAACATAAAAATTTATATTGCGGATCAACATTTTGAGGATACATCTTTGTGTTTCCCAAATAAACACAGCACAGACTTTTGAGTTGTGATGTGTGTGTGTGTGTGTGGGGTGCATGTGTACATGTATGCATGTAAGAATTTTATCATACTTTAAGGTAAAAACATGAGTTTTATTTTGATTGAGAATAGATGCTGAATTTTATGAAATGCCTTTTCAGTATCTATGGAGATGATCTTGTGATTTCTCTTTTGGTGCATTAATATGGAAAGTTATGTTAATAGATTTCTTAATACATCCCTGTGTTTGTGGAATACATGACTCATTTGTGTGAGAGGTGTCATTCTTCTACTGTGCTGCTGGATTCTCTTTGTTAATATTTTATTTAAAAACTTTTAATTATATTCCTAAGTTGGTCTACAGTTTTTATTTATGTTTCATCTTTTTGGGTTTTGGAAATTTTTTTCTGTGCTCTGGACAGTTCAGTTTCAATAGCATGGCAGTTGTCTGCTTGTCTCTATGTAAGGATTAGATAGAATTTTTCTGTAAATGCAGTTGGGCCCTGATTTTTTAAGGGATATCAGCTCTGTGACAAATTTTTTCTCTCTTTCCAGAGGTTGATTTGGGGAATTTGTACTTTTCTATTAAATGATTCACTTCATTCGCATTCATGGATCGAGTTGTATGATTTGCAAATAAGTCTTATATGATTCCTTTAATATCTTCTGTATCTGTGAATGTTTCTTACTTTGTGTATTTCTGTTTTCTTCCCTTCTTTTGTTGTTATGATAACAATTCATTCTGTTTTCCCCAAAAGAAGTGCCTTTTGAATTTATATATCAATTCTGCATTTAAAAATTTTTATCCATTAATTTTTTTGTATCAATATTAATTATTCCCTCTTATTTTTCTTGTGTTTATTTTATTACATTATTGTTCTCTCCAGATCCACCTCAGAGTTTACATTTGTACATTATTTACAAATTGCAGGATATATTCATATATGTTCTTTTATTAGATTGTTACAAAGTTATGCGGTAATTGGTTTATACCCCCATTTTACAGATTTTTTTAAAAGGCCTAGAGAAATTAAATGGCTTGCCTAAGGCCACAGATCTAGAGAGGAGCAGAGACAGGATCCCAGTCAGGCCCACCCACCCAGATGCTGTTCTCCCAGCATGCCCTTGGAAATGCAGCCACACGCCCCTGGATCTGCCACAGGCCTGCTCCCTCTGAATACTTTCCAGTCATTGTGCCAAACTCAGTCCTCTCTCAGCCATGTCATCATCTATATCCATTGCAGGTGAACTGTCCAAGATCACAGCATGGGGAGGCTTTAAGAAAAGCCAGGGGCTCTAATTCCAGCCACAAGTCAGTTTCTGATTCTTTATGACATTTGCTTCTAAAGCACTTCCTCTGAGCTTATAAAACTGACTCCAGAAAGATCTCTCCTGGGGTGTGGCCTCTTCACCAATGCTAACTTGACAGCAAACAGAACATTTTTCTTAGTTTGCCCTTTGTCACCACAGAGCCACTAAAATTCCTTCTCAGCCTTGGCTGTGGGTTAAACTAAGTGCAGGGGCCCACCCACAGAGTCATGGAGAGGCACAGATGTAGGAGAGGGGGTTTCATGTTCTGTTTCAGGGGTGGGACCTTCAGCAAGTCAGTATGCCTATCATTTTTTAATACATTATACTATGGCATCTTAAAGAAACCAGGACACATGGGAGAATTTCCCCAGATTGCCCGTTTTCTTGGAAATGATTTTCAATGGGGAGAAATCAAAGGGAACATGCAGTTCTTGCTATATCTTTTATTTATCTTTTCTTTGCTGCCATCTATTAATTTTGCCCCTTGCTTTTCACCTTTGAAACATCTGACTGGAAAGATGTCATAAAGAGGAGAGTTGAAATGTGTGGACTTCACTTAGGGCAGCCACCAAAGCTTCTGTGCTGACTGTAGCCCTAAGTGCACAATTGCTGGTTTGACCAGCACAAGCCTTACTTTGTACAGGCTTAGGAACTAGCCTTTTGAACCCTAAATTATCTTAATACAAGCCACGAACTTTCTCTAAACAATTAGGGTCTTGAATAAAAACACAATTCATGGATTTGCCCATTTTTCCATCCGCCATTATTTGGATTTGAGATTATGACATCTCTACATAATAATAGGTGATATTATTAACCACAGAAATGGTGGTCTTTCCACTGGCGAAAGAAGGAATAAGCAAAGAATGATGTAAGCTAGAGCACAAAGGATGAAACTTAGTGGTAAGGAAGAGATTGCTGGACACAAGTGTAGTCAGCTACGAGAAGAAGTTATAGAAGGAACCTGGGCCATGTCACTGCCTGAACATTTCGAAAAAAATTTTGCTAGACTTCATTATTTAGGAAGTATAGTTGATATTAAATTGGGAGATTTGTTCTAGATCTAGGCCAATAACTCTGTATAAGTTAGGGTTAAAAATTGTAGGCTATCTCTCCTCTTAAACTACTTCTATTCAACCATCTGCTGGTAGGGTTCAGCTAGACCTGGCCACTTCCTGAACACCATTCATCTCTTCCCAAAGCCTTGTTGTCCTCACTCTTGTCCCCCTCATATCTGATGTCTTACCAGACTTGCTGGCTCCAACTCTGAAACTTTTCGTTTCCTTGGCTCTTCACTGCTGTGCGTTGGTTCAGGCCATCCTGGGCTCCAGCTGAAATACTACCATGGATCCCAAACCATATGGACAACTGATAGAATTTATGCTGCCATGGGGGCTCAGAATAAGTTCACTCTCAGAAAATCTATTTGCTTCCTGTGAATGCACAGAAACCCACACCTGTGGGCATACAGGTCTGTGGGAGATGGCCATGCTATCTTTGTACAAATTTTGTGTGTATGTGTGTTGCTTTGCTTTTTTCTTATTCGGAGCCTACCTAACCGTGGGTAAATAGTAGCAGACAATGAAGGGTTTTGGGGGAGGGGGATGGGATGGGAATTTTAAAGTTTTATAAATATCTACATTTACCTGGTAGTTTTCTCTCCACAAAGTTACTTTTGCTGTCTTTTTGCTACAACAATTTATGGGGTCTTACTGCTACCCCAAAGTGTCACTCTCTCTAATCCCTCTAGCCCCTAGTTCACTGGTCACAATCTGTATGAGAGAGGTAGAGAGAGAGAGAAAGAGAGAGAGAGAATCAGTCACAACCCATACAACACCACTTGAGTACCTGTTGTGTATCAGGCACCTTTTCAGTGTTTAGGACCCAGCAATGAATAAGATGGATGAGAACACCTGTCCTGAGTGTGGTCCTTCCTACACATAAGCCAGGAAGATCAATCCCCTGTAAAATATATTTGAGTAGCTCCCTGTAACCCATGGGATCTGGTGCCAACTGTCTCCACCTGGAATCAGGGTCCTCCTCCTTTGGACTGCAGAAGATCTTGGCAACTCTTCTCTGTCCCTTTCCACTTTCAGTCCTAGCCAACTGCCCCTCCCCAACCTCCTGTGCACTCCCGCGTCTGTGGGCTGCTACCCCTGCCTCGACTACCCCCAAAGGAGTGAAGAGTGCCACCTTTGGAGCCCAGCCGAGGGAGCCTTTCCGAGACCCCTACCACCTCCGGCCTCGCGCCCTGTGCTCCTGGCTTGCCCAAGACATCTCATTGTGGCCACGGATGATGATACCTCCTGGACAAAACTCTGAACCCACTTCCCAACTAAGTCTCCAGCTTTGCATTTTTGTGTCCAGACCTGCACTTTCAATCAGTGTTAGCAAAACCCTATCCAGTCAGGTTAGCCAGAATCCCCACCCTCAGGATCAAATCAATCCCCTTGCCTGAACCAGCCCCCAGGTGAGATCGGCTCACACTGGCCTGCCTTTAACGAGAATCCTTGTAGGTCAGTTTCACCACAGTCCCTACCCTCATGCCCCCTCTTAGCAACTTTCTATTTACTGATCTCCCTCCCTGCCCCTTGGCTATAAATCCCCATTTTTTAAAATATATATTTGGAATCGAGCCTTGTTTTCGTTTCAAGCCTCTTTCTCCTATTGCAATAGTTCCTGAATAAAATCTGTGTCTACCTTTAACTACTATCCAGATCTGGATTCCTTTGGCACCCCCTGCATGTCTGTCTCAGATGAGGAGTTCCCTGGAACAGAGTTTGGCCTCAAGGTCCAGGTGGGTGAGGTTGGGTCATGGCTGACTATAGCAGTAGGCTTCGGTCAGGTGGGTGAAACTTTCTGTGGGCCCTTTTCTTAGGGTCATTGCAAAGGTCCTTATAAGCCTCCAAAATATCAAGAGGGGCAGGTTTTCTAGCCTTTGGCAAGACCTTGCCTTCCATGTCTGCACACCAGCTCACCATCCTGTACCTCCTCTTCCCAAAGTGCACAGGCTTTGGTCAGAGCCCAGAGGGGAGCCTGCAGGAGGCCGAGACAACTAGACATCACCAGTTCTAGCTGCCCTGTGTGATCACAAGGGACCTGCAAATATGTGACTTCATGTGGCCCCATGAGAAAACTGGGACAGAGGCAAGGTGTCCACTTCACTGGAATGGCCTCAGATAAGTGAAGAGATTTTCCAACATTGCCATATTGCCATCTTGTTTGCCTGGGTGGCTAGAGGGATAGGAACCTTTTTAAAGGATCTGGCTAGAGAAAAGACTGTCAGAGGGGTTGCATCTGATGTGATGATGTTGCTGCCTCATCTCCTTGGGAGTTGGCCTGGGTTCCAGATGGCTCCCCTGGGGAATCTGGATCATGTCGGCTGCTGGGCGGCACTGAATAGGCCCAGGGCCACCAGGATCTCTGTGCTGGTGGAACCAAGCATCTGCTTGCTTCCTTATGTTTCTGTGAATAAAAAGGAGCATTAGCTAGTTTTTCCATGTGTTATTTCTGCAAATGCATATTGAACACCACTGGGCCCTGCAGGAGTTGGGGAACAAGTGAGTGGGCTACAACCCTTCAAGGAACCTTCCTCACAAGAGAAAGACGGTTGGGAAGAGTCAGAAATGCCACCAGAACCTCAAAGAACCTGCAGAGGGGGCAAGTTCTTTTCCAGCTGAGATTCAGAAAAACTACAGAAAGGATGCTGGAGACAGTGGCTGAGGCTGAGTGTGAACACCTTTGTCAAAACAAAGAAAGGGGGAAGGCCAGGGACAGAACTGGGGCATGAAGGGAAAGAGGAACCACATTTCCTTCTGTGTTAGAGTCAGAGGCAAATACTGGATCTAGTACAGCTGGCGAACAGGGTGTCTTGGGGTGTCTCTCTGCGTAAGAGTCCCCAACAAAAAGCTCAAGTGATAAAATACACCTATTTTCTATTAAATCAGTCTTTAATAAATTGTCCTTCCCCATACCACATCATATGCATTATTTAATTTGTTTGAGATGGAGTGCATTTTGCAGGCTGCATAAATCCATGGAAATTTATTAAGTCTTGACAGGAGTTATTGAATGTTATATTAAGTTTTTCAAATTGGCAAATGTTGGATGGCTTAAAAATTATTAATTAATGCATAACATTAAATACCAATAAATTGCATGGTGTATTTATGAACTATCTTTGAGGCTCATTAAATATGCATATGAGGCAATAAATCTATTCTCTTCTATAAATCTATTCCGAATCATGGCGAGTTATGGTTTAGGTGGTAGTGGGGGAGAGGTCTAGACTATCACTGCATGTCACTGAGACTCCAGGTGGTGTACAGGAAAGAGGGGGCAGTCCCCTTCCACTTCCATCACTCTGGCTAACAGAATGGGAAGGAAGCTCAACCCTTCCCATTCTGGGAAGGTGGACCCTTTAGGTTTCAGACATGGGATCAAAAGAGACAAAATATGGAAGTTGGAGCGATGCAGGTGAAAATTTCTACTCTGAACACCCATGTCTTGAAGTCTTCACCCCATCACCACGAATGGCCAAAACAACAGCTGCCATTAGTTGACTGCTCTGACAGCACTTTTCAAAAATTAGCCCACGTGATCCTTACACAAATTTGGGAGGTGAAACAGGATTATCCCCAATCACAGAGGTTAAGTGCCTTGCTTAAGTTACTCATTCCAAAGCACCACCTCGTTTCATGACCCTATGCTTCCTCCATCCCAGGACTGGCCTCAATTACAGAACCTGAGAGACAGAGGGACTTTAGCCCTCCTACCTTCTCTGAGAGTGGTGACAAAAGCCACAATTAATGGGAGCGCCCAGACCGAGCTGTTCTGGTTTTCAAAAGCTATCGGTGCGTCTTTACTGATGTCTGTGTCATTCCACTTGTTACAGAGCTGGAGTCACACCCAGGGTTGTCACCTGTCTCATCCAGGTGATAATTTTCCAGTGATAGGGGACTCACTACCTTCCAAGGCCTACTGACACACTACTTGGATTGTTGGAAATTCTCTTGTTTCTTTCTTTTATTCCCCAAGTTTTATGAGGTGTAATGGACATACAGTACATATAAGTTTAGCCTGTCCAGCATAATGATTTGACTTACATATATTGTGAAATGATCACTACTGTTAAGTTTAGCTAACAGCCATCATCTTATATAGATACAAAAAAAAAGAAAAAGAAAAAGAAAAAAATAATTCTTCTTATAATGGGGACTCTGAGGATCAACTCTCTTAACACTCTTCTCTGTATCATACTACAGTAGTAGCTCTAGTCATCCTTTGGTGCATGACATCCTGAACTCTTATCTTGTAAGTAGAAGTTTGTGCCTTTGGTTACTTTCATCAAATTCCCCCTCCCCTTGCTTCACCTCTGTTAACCAAAAGTTACCATCTCCTTTTCTATGGGTTAGGGTTTTTGTTTAGTTTTGTTTTGTTTTTCAGATTTCACACATACAATATTTGTCTTTCTCTATCTGACTTAAGGTAACGCTCTCAAGGTCCATCTGTGTTTTAGCAAGTGGTAGGATTTCCTCATTTTGGAATGATAATCCAGACAGAATGTCAAATGGAATAATATTCCATTTGCAATGGCTGAATAATATTCAAGCATGTGAGTGAGTGTGTGTGTGTGTGTGTGTGTGAAATATCACAACTTCTTTAGCCATCGATGGACAGCCAGTTGTTTCCATGTCTTGGCTATTGTAAATAATGCTGTCATGAGCATGGGGTGCAGATATCTCTTTTACTTTAGTGTTTTCATTTCTTCTAGAAATATGCAGAAGTGGAATGGTTGGAACATATGGTAGTTCTATTTTTAATTTTTTGAGGAATCTCTACATCGTGTTTCTTTAGCTGTACCTTGGATGAGATAATCTGTCATTTTTCACACGTTCTCCAGATGGCCACCAGAGGACAGTGTGGTTGGGGTGGGGGGGTGGCAAGGACACTAATGAGATCAGGAACCAAGTGCTCCACTCCTGAACACCTGCTTGCTCTCAGGCAGTTAAATTTCCCTGGATTCCATGTTAGAACAATGAGGATGCAAACCTGGGCAACCTCTGTGGTGCCAGCCAGCTTTGGGAGGCTTCAAGGCTGCTCCTACTGGGAACTTCGATGACATGAGGTCTCATGGGGGAAGTAAGAGGTCCCAGGCATGAGCTCAGAAAACCTTCTTAGCTTTGCAATCTTGGGCATATCACTTTGAAGTTTGTTTCTTTTAGGGAGCTATCCTTGGAGCTTGGAAGTCATTCAACCTGTTGTGGCTCAGGCCTCAGTAAGGTGGGAGAGTGAATGAGACAAGCAAGCGGGGAAATGAGCTGCCTCGGGGTCTGCAAGGTCAGGCACTGATGGTGCACGTGCTCAGTCATGTCCATGTCCTGTCCTGGTTCAAGTGGGTCCTCAAGTAAATGGGTGCTCAGGCAGCCTGCTTTCAATGAGGCCACATCCTTTGCGGAGGAATTGATTGTTAATTTGTTACAAAATTGTCCTGGGCAGTCTACTCTTGAGTAGGCTGATTTAGGAACAAGGATGCCAAGGAGCCACTTCAATGGCTTTGTGGTGTGCATTGATTCAACAAACATTTATTGAGCCTTCTTCTGTGCCAGGCACTAGAATAGAGAAAGGAAGAAGACTTGATCTCTGCCCTCTTGTTCTTCTTAGACTGTGGAATTAGCATTTTTGAAGGTAGGCTGGCTCTCTTTTCCATCCTCATGTGCCCACCGTTTGGCACCTAGCAGACACCCAATAGTCGTTTATGAGATGGACAAATGCAAGAAGGCTGCCCACAAGCAGCTGGGAGTCCAATGGGCTGCAATTCACAGAAGTCACTCTACTGTGACTAGGTGGGATGCAGAGGCAGCATGAGCTGGTTGTCCCCGTTCATGAGTCCCTGACCTACAAGTAAGGACTGGACCAGCTGCTGTTTGAGGTTCCCTGGGTCTCTGGGAATCATGTGTTCTCTCCAACAACTTCCCATTCCTGGAGCCTCCCTGCTATTGGAGAGAAGGAAGACCCTGGCCCTTGGCTGGACCTGTTTATTCTTCTGTAAGTTCAATCGATAAGTACATATGTTTTTCCACTCATGACCTCATAAATCCTCCCATGATGCAGGGGACAAGTTTTGATACTATCATGTTTCCAATGAAGGGGATTCGCAGACTGAGTTTGGTCCATGCGGTAGAGCAGGGACTCAAACCCAAGGCTCTGCTGGAGAATGTGGTAGAGGCAGCTTAGGCCTGAACTGAAACCATTGGACGTGTTGCCAGCTCCTGGCCTGCCCATCTCTGTGCTAGGGTTGGAGTGCTGGTCTCCTGAGTCTCTGGACACTGCTTCTGCTGGAGGCTCTATCTCCACTTACTTGAAAACCTCCTGGAACTGATTCTTCACCTTTTTTTCCAGCCCACAGAGGAACCACACAGATCAGCAAGAGCACATGTGTTGCTGGCGTGGGCCTGAGCAGAGATATAATTTTCCCTCTTTCAGTCCTGTGCCCAGAGTGGGCTGGTGGGCGAGGGCATGAGAACACTCCCGCAGAGGGAAAGTGCCGCCGTTCTGGCCCACTCAGATGACAAAGGTTTGAAACACGTTGCTTAGCTGGGGTTTGCTTTTCATTGCAACTTTATTTGAACCTGACTTTTCAGAGAGCTCAGGGATTGTGCCAGAGTAGCTTTTATTCGTGGGCAGCAGTCCGCTTCGACGCTGTGCTATGTTCTTTGCTGGGAGAAGTGGTTCAGTGAGTAGGAGGTGGGGAGCAGCTGGGGTCGTGTCTGCCACACCCCCTCCCACAGCACTGTCAGCCAGGACAGCAGAGGGGCTGTTTGCTGGCCTGTAGCTCCTGGCCCAAATGCTGGCACCTTGAAGGTGGTTCAGCAGGTCACTTGTAGAGAAGATACTGAGGCTGAGAGAGGCTAAGCCACACCCCAAATCACATGCCAGCAGGTGGCATAGTTTGTAGGTGACTGCTTTCTCCCCGTGCCCTCACATGACCTTCTCAAGTGTGTGTTCCTGGATGGAGAGAGAATCTTTGTCTCTTGGTAAGGTCATTAAGCCCATCATGGGGCCTACCCTCATGATAGCATCTGGATCTAGTCACATCTCAATACCCCCACCCCAAAATATCACCACACGGGGAGCTAGGGCTTCAGCACATGAATCTGGGGAGACACAAGCATTGTCATCCTTCTGCCCATGAACCCCGGTATGATAACATTGAGTTCTGTGTTCTTTCCTCTGCCACTTGCCACATATGGAGCCTTTTTCTATGAAGCAGCTCTTGGAAAAGAAATAGAATTTCACTGGGTAATATTTCTCAGCAAGAGGGAAAAGGGAAGAATGAGGATAAGATGACATGGTTTTCTAGGCATCTCAGATGGTAACCCACTACTCACCTGCCATCTGCTCCCCTACCAAAGCTGGGCTGGGGATGAAATTAAAAAGTAACTTCCTGCAAAATGACCTAGACCAGGATGTGGCTGAGCTGTCCCATGATTAGGGTCTATGGTCAAAGTTAGGGTTGGGGTGGAGAACCGTTGCCGCTCCTGGGGCCATTATTACCTGCCTTCCCATGAGCTGGTGGTCCTAACTCTCTGATACCATGGACTATTTTGAAAAGGACTTCAGTGAGGATCTGGCAGCATTGGTCCCACTTTGTTATGGGGACAAGATGCTCACCTCTCTGTCAATCCATCTTCCCGTCAGTAAAATACCCTCCAGTCAGGCTTTGCTCATCCCACACTTCTAAAGAAAGGTGTTTCACTCTGATTCCTGGCTTACATATTAAAACTAGAAGTATATAGCACAATGTTCTCTGAGGACTAACATAGCAGAGTCTGCTGCCATCTGTTGAGATCCAACTGGCTGCCAGACACCTACTGAGGTGCCTACTCCTCCTTCCCACATCCCACAGAGGCAACTGGGATATGATGAAAAGGATTGTTGGGCAGTTGGAAAGATAGGTGTTCCATTCTGGCTTTCTCATGCACTTCCTGTGTGGCGTTAAGTAAATGGCATGACCTCTCTGAGCTTCAACTTCCTACCTATGAACAAGAATTAGAAGAAGAAAAAGAGAAAGAGGAGGAGGAGGAGGAAGAAGAGGAAGAAGGAGAAAAATCTTCAGAAAAATCAGACACCATTTGGAAGTCATTTAGTCACAGTACCAACAAAGTAGGCCCTCAAGAAATATCAGTAGCCTGTGCCTTTCTTGGGTCTCAGCTTTCTCATCTGTGAAGCAGGGATAGAATAGGTTTTAGAGGGCAGTTGGGAGGATAGAATGAAAGAATATGTGAAAAGTCTGGTGCCTTGAGGCTCAGCTAATGTCACTCCTTCTTTCCTTCACAGACCGGAGCTGGCAGCCATGAAACTAAGCTTAGTGAACCCTTTGCTTTCCAGGCAATGGGCATTTTGAAGACTGCCTTGGGAGGAGTGGCCAGTGTGGCATCTTTCTTTACCACATTCATTTTGTTGTGCTTGGTGACTTTCAACTAAGGTACTGAGACATCTATGACAGTTAGTGATGGGTTACTTTAAATTCTTAGCTTATAACATGGGTCAAGTTCATTCTTTCAAAATGGGTGTTCCATCAATTCCTATTAATTAAAACACTAGTCCTGTGATGCATGGTGTTCTCAGGGAACACTCCTGAATGATGTATAGGAATGCCCTACTGGTCCAGAAGAACCAAATCTTAAGTCTTTTCTATCAGACACATTCCCAAGAAATGGGAGAGAGCAAAACTCTTACTGAGTGGCTTACTGAATGAAACCTTACAAACTCCATACACAAAGATGTATGAATATTACTTCCAGAGGCATGCCAGTGTCTCCCTTGGGACCTGTGGTGTGTAACTCTTGGTATAGTTCTTTTTAAAGTGTGTGTGTGTGTGTGTGTGTGTGTGTGTGTGAGAGAGAGAGAGAGAGAGAGAAAATACACATAAGGCAAAACTTACCTAGAGACCCCCTAGGCAGGAGTCTAAGGCTGAGCCCTTGACCTAACTTGAGTTCAGCCCTCAGTGAAAGGGACAGGTGGCACTTCTGTTTCCCCTCAATGGCCCTTCATACATCAAGAGTGCTATTAAGTGCTTGTCTGCTTGAACTGCAGGGTTCCTCTGGTCTTTCATAATGACCCCATCTAGCCATTAATTCTGCTGTTGCTCTTCTCCTTGAGCTTTACTGCACATTCCCTATTTCCTCTAATGCTGTGAGTTCTGGCCAGGGATGCCTGCATGTGGTTAGGGGCCCTCATTTCTCTTGTTCTGCTCCATGCATAGGGAGACCTTTCACCTATTAATTTATATAATCTAACCCATCGTCTTTAATTAAATTTGTTCCTGAACAGTCCTTTTCACTGAGTTTCTTTGGATATGGCTAGGTAACATCTCCAGCCAGGCCCAACTTGGTTTGAGAACACTGGACCGTGATTTCTTTTTTTCTTTTTTTTTTAATTTATTTTTTATTTTCAGCATAACAGTATTCATTATTTTTGCCCCACACCCAGTGCTCCATGCAATCCGTGCCCTCTATAATACCCACCACCTGGTTCCCCCAACCTCCCACCCCCCCCCCCGCCCCTTCAGCCTCTTTGGAGAACAGTGTGGAGATTCCTCAAGAAATTAAAAATAGAACTTCCCTATGACCCTGCCATTGTACTACTGGGTATTTACCCCAAAGATACAGATGTCGTGAAAAGAAGGGCCATCTGGATCGTGATTTCTTAAGAGTCTGACAGCTTCCAAGAACCAGCAGTTCACGAGTGTTACTGAGATGTTCATGGTCAAGGCATCCATGCTGGAATTTCCCACAGTGACACATGGGACCAGCTGCCTCAGGAACCCTGGGCTGCTTGTGAAAATACGGATTTTGAGGTCGAAGCCCCCACCTAGGACATAAGAATTTCTAAAGGTGGTTTCGGAGAATTGGGATTTTTGTCAGGGACCCCGAGGGTGTGATTCTGGCATATTCAAGGTTGACACCTGCTGCTCGAACCTCCTAAGGAAATTTCTAAAAGCTTCAGACATTTTGTGCTCCCTTTTTACTTTCAATTTCAACCTGTAGGTGGAAAACGGGCCTTCATGTCACTAATCAGGTTTAAAGTTAAAAAGTAAAGGATAGCACTTTCCACTGTGGGGAGGAGAAATTGCGGGGGTGGGCGTGTGGCGTCCCCAGGTCCTGGAGTCCCCCTCTTTCATCTCCATACCATTCCTCCTATTCTCTTTCCCACTGTCCCCCTGCTTTCTTATCCTCTTGCTTCTCCATCTCCTCTTTCTTCCCCCTGATCAATGTGTCAGGGCATGTCCAGGCAGGAAAACAGCGAGCACCGTCAAGCTGGTAGGTCAGGGAGAATTTAATAAAGATGTTGGACAGAATATAGGCAGAATGATGAGACCTGGTGCGGCATCCTGGAACCAGGAACAATAGGGAGCTGTTAACACCCTGAGCCCTCAGTGGGTGAGGGGTGACAGCGATTGCTGTGGTCCAGAGTGAGCTATGCAATGAGGACCACCCACAGGAGTTGGGTTGGGAACACAGCCCCCAAGTGGGCTCCCTCCTTGTCCTTGACTTCCTGCTCTTGGTCCTGCTGACTAAACCCAACCAGAAAAGGGGAAGGGAGCCCATGGACAGATGTAGCCCCCAGGTGCACACAATTCGGAGAGGATCTACAGGCCAAATGGAAGATTCTAGTGCCAGGGGAATGGAAGGAAATTTGTAGTTTCAGTTATTGATTGATTGATTGATTGATTGATTTTTACTTATCAATTTAAATGATAGGCTTCCTGCTTAATTTTAAATGGGCAGGTTGTGTCTAGTCTTTGAGTACATTGTTGCCTTTGGCTGTCAGGAAGAAAGTGGAGAACCAGGGAATCCCCAGAAGGAGAGAACTCAAGGGTAAACCAGTTTGCAAAGCTGGGAAGGGAGAAGTGACTCCCACCCTCTTGAGCACTGGATCCCAGGGTGACAAAGCCTGGATACAGACCAGTCCAAGGGCCTCTGGGAAGGAGCAGGGTACTGCAGGGACCCCCATCCACACTGCCCATCCCCTCTCCCACGAAATATATGAAAGGATGGCTCTCCGAGAAGGTCTGAAGTGCAGGTGTTCTCCATCTCTGTTCTGATTGGCAGGGATAAGCGTTCTTGGGGCTGTGCTCTGAGCAGGGGTGTCCACTGTCTGGGCACCCTCAGGGTCAGGTCTCTGATCTCCAGTGCTTGTCCAGCTAGAGACTTAGACGTTGCCCCAATCCAACAGGAGCATAGGAGCCTTCTGGAAAAGGGAGACAGGGCCGAAACCCTACATTTGCCCCTTTGTGCCGAACCAGTGCTGTCCTTCTTCCTTGCTGAGCTGAGAGGCAGCTCAGAGTTCACTGCCTCTCCTACCTCATCTGGGCCCATCTCACTTCCTATGGGTACAGTCTCATTCCCAGTTCATGGCCAGGACCTCTCCAGCCTTAGCCCATTGCTCCAGGCCAGCACCCCTTGCTCCCTTTCCTCTGCCCTGGCACTGGTCCACACTGGCCACCTAGCTTTGGCACCTCCAAGTTGACCAAGGCACTCAGGCTCCAGGCTCAACTGGAGCGTTAGACCAAAGGGGAGCCAGGCAATTTAGAAAGGCTGAAGAGTTGGCACTGAGGACTCTCTGGGAAGCTAGAAGCTTTCCTACACAAATTATGAAGACACAGTTCTTGTGTTATCTCCTTGATCTCCTAACAACCACATGAGTGGTGCACTGTTCCTAATTCATGTAGTAAACCTATTTTACAGATCAGTAAACTGAGCCTCGAAGACCATGAATGCCTTGTTCATAGGTCCTACTGTGTCAGTAGGGGCAGGAGACATCTCTAGATCAATGGAACTTAGATTCGATTGTGCATGACAACCACTGGGAGATTGCATCGAAATGGAAATTCTGGGTCAGCAGATGTAGAACCTGAGCTTCTGCATTTCCAGCCAGCTCCTGGGTGAGACCACACCTGCGGAGTGGAGCTCCAGACCAGAGGTTCTCAGTCTTCAGCACCTTATCTTTACCAGGGGAGCTCCAAACATGAGGGAGGCCCCAGCAGAGATCAGAGAGCAGTTGAGTGCTCAGGGGATTCTAATAGGTAGCAAAGCTTCAAGCACCGCTGCCTCGGGCCAGTGCTCCTCAAACTTGAGGGTGCAGCAACGTCCCTTGGAGGTCTTGCTAAAATGCAGATTTCAAGACCCTGCCCCCAGGAAATCTGTTTGGAAGCTCTGAGTGCTGGGCCTGAGAATTTGCATTCCTACAAATGTCCGTGTGCTACTGACACTGCCTGTACAGCACCATCCTTCTGGTGGCCAGGCCATATTGACCCATGATCTCAAAGCTGGTATGGGACCAGCGGCAGCAACATCTTTTGGGAACTTGTCAGAAATGCAAATTCTTGGGCCCTGCCCCAGAAGCGCTGCATCAGAGACTCTGTGGGGGGTGGGGGCGGGCCATATGTGTTTTAGCAAACACTTTCCCCAACCCAGGTGATTCTGATGCACTCTGAAATTGGAGAGCCCCCACTATTGACTGTTTGGCATCACTGCACCTGAAAAAGATTCCAACTCAGTCTCCTTGGGCCCAGGTTGGTGGGGGAGCTTGGTGCCCTTGAGGAAACCCAGTATTTGGGACATTGGAGAGCATTCTTTGGTTCCCGTGGAACGGGGCAGGGGCGCCTGCTGGGCAGGAGCCAGTACAACGAGGAAGTCGGAAGTGCCTTTACTCGGCAGATGCCTCACAAGCTTCTCTCCACTGCGTGAACTGTCGGAAGCAAGAACATCTGTTAAATCCTTCTCACTTTCGCGTTTTGTGCAGAGTTAAGAGTTAAATTGCCAAATCCTGTCAGACAGCCGTCTGTTGCCCAGGCAACACCCTGCAGCTGTTGGAAAGAGAGAGAGAGTGCTTTTAGGCATCAAGCCCTTCACCCCTCCCACCCTCCAAGTCTCAAGTGAGCTGTTTGCTGTCTTGGTTTTCCTTCTGGAAAGAGAGTAATCTGGAACTGCTCCCCCAGGGCCCCTGAGTGCCAGAGATTACCACGTAAAATGACCGGAAAGCCAGAGCGTCGCCATATTCTTGTATTTCTTCCACCTGCGTTCTCGCAGCCAGCTGCTTTCTGTGCACCAGGCACTGTGCTAGGCGGCAGCCGGAAACAGCAAGGCAGAGGGATAGCTGCCTCCAGGCCACTCTGCATGTAGGTTTGTCTGTGGAGCTTCAGAGCGTTCAGGGGACCAGTGGAGCGTGGCCTTCCATTATAGCTCTGTTCTCTCTGTAGTGAGCAGATCAGGGGCATCCGCCTAATCCAGAGCTGTGCTCACCAGGTAGTGCCCACTAGCTGGCAGCCCTTGGGCAGCCCCTTCAAAGAAGAGGAGAGGGTAGGAGATCTAGAACAGTTTGGTCCCTAATAGAAGAGGGTTGGAAAAAGTTGTGCAAGGTGTTGTGGACTGCAGGTGTTGCAGGATCCTGGAAAGGCCACGGACACTGAGTCAGAAGGCGGTGCCAAGACTGGCAGTCATGTGCAGGTGAAAGGCTTTAGAGAATGCTGCTGACATTATCCCAGGATCATGCCCTTGGCATCAGGAGCAGGGCTGACAGTTCCCAAGCTGCCATTACTGGAGAAACTAAGAAAATAATGGGCCTCTGTGCTGACAGGGGCCAGATCCAGGATAGGCAGGGAACACCTTGCGAGTATAGGTCATGGTGACAGGCAGGTGCAGATTGCTGGGAGACTTCTGGGGGCAATTACAAGGATTTCCTTTTATGTTTGAGACTAAGACGATGTTGCCTGAATGCCTTATGATGGTGGGGGTGTCGTTTCTCCTGATTAAAATTCCCAGGAGCTGTGACTCCACCTGTTCCCAACAAACTGGGCTGAGCTTGGGGTGTAGTGTGTCATGACTGTTCTCATGTGGGGAATCTGGGGCCTTGCAACTGGGAGCCATTGCTCCCTCTGTGTTTTCAAACCAGGTCTGAGCTCCAGCCCTGAGTTAGGCTCAGTTTTGGCAAGACAGGCCCTGAGGGGTTCAATGCACGTCAGTCTAGCAGAGCTGAGAAGAGGAAGCCCCAGGAGGCTATGGGGGTGCAGGGTTTATAGAATCAACCACTTATTTCTCCCACAACTAATTTTCCATGCAAGGTGTCCCCTGGGATACATAGAGGCTGTGAGAAGCCTCTACCCTGGGGAGGCAGGTTGGGGGAATAAATGCAACCAGGACCCCCAGAAGAAGGTTCTTGGAATTCACAGACCCCTAGTGGTACCTTAAGGGCTTGGAGCACCTTCCAATCTGTGGACTCTGATGGCTGGCGATGCCCCACCCCAGGTACCCGTCTGGACACATTGAGCGCTTCCATTATCACCAATGAATGTCAGCCTCTGACATTCGTGGGTGGGAGTATGCAGGAGACAGTGTAATCCTAGTATCTATTGAATCTTTTTTTAAAGATTTTATTTACTTATTTGAGAGAGACAGAGACAGAGACAGTGACAGAGATAGTGACAGAGAGCACATGGGAGCACAAGCTGGGAGGAGAGGGAGAAGCAGGCCCCCCGCTGAGCAGGGAGCCTGATACGGAACTCGATCCCAGGACCCTGGGATCATGACCTGAGCCGAAGGCAGCGGCTTAACCCACTGAGCCACCCAGGCAGCACCCCGTTTTTTAAAGATGTTATTCTATTGAATCATTTTTCTATGCCCTTCACTGTGCTAGATGGCCTACACTATCCTCACAGCTACCTTCTGTGGTGGGGCTTACGCCACCCATTTTAGAGACATGGAAACGAAGGTCTAGACAGAGGTTCACTAACTTGCCCAGGGACACACGGCTATGACCAGAGATTTGGACCCAGGACTGACCCCACATTCATGTTCTGCCCACTTTATTCGTTGACTCAATGAATGAAGGGCTTATGAAGGGCCCACTCTGTGCTGGACTCTATCGTAGGCCCTGGGGATTCACACTGAGCAAAAATCCTTGCCCTCGAGACATGATCAAGAAGCAGTGTAAAATAAAGGAAAACAGCGTAAAATAGTTGAGATAATAAAAGTGGCTTGGGGAAAACTAAAGTAAAAAGGGGGGAGGGGAAGCATTCAGCAGTGGTGGTGGGGAAGGACATTGCTCTTCTAAGCAGGGTGGCCATGAGGCACCTTGGTGTCTCAGTCAGTTAAGCATCTGCCTTTAAATCAGGTCATGATCCCAGGGTCCTGGGATTGAGTCCCATGTTGGGTTCTGTGCTCAGCGGGGAGTCTGCTTCTCTCCCTCTCCCTCTGCCCCCCACCCCGCCCCATGCATATGCTCTCTCTCTGTCTCAGATAAGTAGATAAAATCTTAAAAAATAAATAAATAAACAAACAGGGCGGACATGAAAGACCTTGCTGAGAAACAGACTCAAGAAAAGAGTCATGTGCATCTCTAGGGAAAGAACATTCCAGGTGGAGGAAACAGGTCATGCAAAGACCCTGAGGCAGGTACAGGTCTGAAATGGCTGAGGACCACCTGCATGGCTGGAGCCAAGTGAGGGAGGGGGAGGGGAGGTAAGGTCAGGGAGGGAACTGTGACTCTGAGTGAGCAGGTGGCCGCTGGAGGGGCTAAGCAGAGTAGTGCTGGCTGTATGGGGTATTCAGACTGTGGGAGCCCATGGTGGTTGTAGAGGACTACTGAGGATGCTCAAGATCAAAGAAAAGTGGATACATGGAAATTCTGACAGGGGCCCAAACTGAGATTGTCAGTAGCTTCAAAAACAGATGAACCAGGATATAAGCCTAAAACATGGAGCAGAGGAGGTAGGAGACATTGAACCTAATCCCCCTCCCAAGTTCCAAAGATGCAAAACACGAAAAAGAAGCAAAAATACACTTGTACCTTTTAGACAGAATTCTCCTGGGACCACAGCCCCAGAAAGAGGCAGTCAAGTCTTTCTGTCTCTAGGAGCGCCAGGGCTTGTCCCTCTTGGGGTTCACTGCAGCCAGACTCCAAGCCCTGCAGTGGCAAATCAGGCCTCAGGTTAGGGCCTCAGAAGCACAGCATGATTCCAGCTCCCGCAGCTGGTTCCGGGACTGAGCTGTATTATGCCATTTACTAGCCCCACCATTAGAGATAATATTATGCTCTGGAAAAAGGCATTTAAGCCTACTTGTATTTTGCATTTTTTACCTCTTAAAAAAGATTGAAAATAAGTCCCCTCTGTGCTCTCAGGAGGCACTCCTCCCCACTCCGGCACCCTTGAGAAAGTCGTGATTAGGCCGAGACTTCCTTCACTGTACCTTAAGGAACAGGGTGCAGTGAGATCAACATTTTAAGGGAGAAGCTTAATGCTCTCCTTCTGAATAAACAGTGTAACTTTTACTCTAAAGAAGGTGGTGTATAATTAGACATGCATTTGTGTTTGATGAATGCAAAATGGCCCCTTTTTATTGTCCATGGAATAAGAATGATTCTTGGGGCTCCTTACATGGTGAAAGGTTCTGGCCCTGCTCACTGGCGTTTTCTCTCTCTGATGACATCCCTGTCATACAGGATTACAGTGGAGTTGTGGGGAAACAAAGTGACCTTGGCCCTATGATTGAAAGGTAAAAAGAGGGGCGCCAGCGTAGCTCAGTCAGTTAAGCCTCTGACTCTTGGTTTGGGCTCAGGTCATGATCTCAGGGTTGTAAGATCCACCCCCAGTTGGGACTCTGTGCTCAGTGCGGAGTCTGCCTGAGATTCTCCCTCTGCCCCTCCCACTCGTGCTTTCTCTCTTTCTCTTGAAAACAAATTAATAAATCTTAAAGTAAAATAAAATAAAAGGTAAAAAGGAGCAAATCGGAGTGTACATTTCTGAATTCTGACATTCTGGGCACTGGTTACCTCCCTCTGGGACCCACGTGCAGTTTTGCAAGGATGATGCTGACGGGAAGCTCAAGCCAGGTATGGCCTCCATCTGGGTGGGTCCACGTAAATGAGATTATGCCCGAAGGGACAATCTTGACTTTCTCTTGGATTCCTGCCTTCCATCCTTCATCAGATGTTCATGCGTCTTGCTCCGAGTGCCAAACCTATGTCTACATGCTGCCTTACAATGAGCCCCCTCCCCAATTTCTGTTTCTGCCTCCAGCTCATAGCTAGTAAGTGATGAAGTATGCAACTTCCTGTCTAAGAGCCATTCTGTATCACCGACTTCTCTCCACCTCACGGCTCCCACCGTTATCCAAACCCTCACCCTCTCTTGTCTGGAATATTGCCAGTAGCCAATTGGCTACCCCGTGGTCTCCTAGCTTCCCTACTTGGTGGCACACAAAAGCCAGCATGGTCTTCTTAATTGGTAAATTGGACCGTGCCACTTCACTGTTTCAATCTCATCAGTGCTTTCCATGTGTAGGAAAAACCCAACTTATAAGGGCTCCTGGGCTTACCTCAGCTTTTCTCTCCAACTTTGTATTATGTCACTGGTGCCCTGTTCACAGTGCCTCAGCTCTCCTGACCTTCCCCACCGTACCAGATCTGCATCCTTCTTTCTGCCCTGAGTGTGCTCACCCTAGATCTCTGCATGGCTGGCTCCTAGCCATTCGGTTCTCAGGACAAATGTCCCTTCCTTAGGGAGAACTCCCTGGCTCGCCAGTCTAGCCTGGCCGTGCATGACCATTCCCTACCCTGTCACCCTGGTTTTGCTTTCCTGCTAGCGCTGCTGGGTGGTAGTTTACATGTTTCTCTCTTGCCCATCTCTAGAATGCCAACTGTACCCCAAGCTCCTAGAACAATTCCAACCACAAAATACGTCTGTAGTGGTATTTCTTCTCCTTCTTTTTTTTAAAGATGCATTTATTTATTTTCGCAGAGGGAGAGAATCTGAAGCTGAACCAGGAGCCGGATGCAGACCTCAATCCCATGACCCATGAGATCATGACCTGAGCCAGAGGCTTAACTGACTGAGCCACCTAGGCTCCCCTGCTTTTAAGTAGTGTATTTCTTGAGGGACTGAATGGATGAGTAGGGGAGGCAGTTAGACAATAAATGAAAATTGGAGCCTTGGGAAATTGAGGAAGCTGGTTTTGGTGTCAGACTGGGTTTCCGGCTCTGTGTCCTCAGACAAATCCTCTTATATTTTTGAGCCTCTGTTTCCTTATCTGTAAGTTAGAACAAACCTCCCTTGCTGGACTGTGTTGGGAATCAAATAAGTTAACAATGCAGGAGCGCCTTACCCACAGTGGAAATGTGGTGAGTTTTCATTTTCTTTCTCTCCAGTGGAGACACAGGGTTATTACCTAATCAGAGGAAAGACCTCAGGTCTCACTTTAGTCAGGTTCTATCCTGCCTTAGGAGAACTCAGGCCTCCTTTCTCCCAGGGTTGAGGCTCGAATGCTGCCTGGTATTCATGGGTGAACAGGCTCAAGCTTTCCCTTGACATCCGGGGCGGGGGGGAGCCTATACTGAGCCAACCTGCCTGGGAAAAGACCTCTGTGCATTCCTGAGGCAGTCTGGACCCTGAGGGCAGTTTGAAGACAGGACCAGGACTAGTGGGAGTCAGGCAAGGCGCTGGGGCACAAATGAGAGGAGACTGTCACTTGCAGGGTTGGGGAAGCACAGGTTAAGCCTCTGAGAGTGAGTGTCACCTAAAACTCTGTACTCTGTGCTCTCATGGCTTCCCCCTAGTCCTTCCCTGATCATGGCAGCTCATGTTTGGAAGGGACACTAAGAAGCACTTCCCACCCATTCCTGGATTGCTCCCAGAGCCATAGGAGCACAGAACAAAGGGGCCAAAAGAGTATTCAGCTGCATATCTGGTTGATTCCTCTTCCTCTTCTTCCTGTCTTTTCTGATATGGGGTGTTATAGAGTGAATGCTTGTGTCCCTGCTCCCCCAAATTCATGTGTTGAAGTCCCATGTGGCTGTATTTGGAGATGAGGCTTTAGGAGGTAGTTAGCGTTAGTTACCTTTAGGAGGTAGTTATGGAGGGTGGGGCCCCTATCATGAAACTGTGTCGCTATAGAAGAAGAAGAAGCCAGAGCTCTCTCTCTCTCCACCTTGTGAGGACACAGAGAGAAGGTCCCCATCTGTAAGCCAGAAAGTGGGTTGTCACCAAGATCTGAATCTGCCAGTGCCTTCGTCTTGGACTTCCAGCCTCCAGGAAGACATTTATGAGACCTAAGTCTGTGATTTAAGCTGTCAGGTCTACTGTATTTTGTTATAGCATTTGGAGCTGACCAGAACACTGGGCAAAACCAGTTTCCCTAGACCATCTACCCTTTGCTCCTTCTTATCTGCCCCCACCATCTGGGGCCTCAGAGAACAAGTATAGCCCCTTTCTATGTGGCAGCAGAGGGAGCCTATCCCTCTTGCATTTCTGTGGTCTCCACACCAAGCTCACTTGGGAGAAGGGAAAGGGAATTATTAGAAAGGGCCCTTGGCTGACCTGAAGAGGAGGGAAAACCATGCAAACTAGCATTATCCCTATGTGAGCCCATGTCCAGGGAGCTACAAAGCAAACAGATGCCCAGGATGACTGAGGAGAGGTGGTCAGAACTCAGGACACCAGCACCCCATTTCTGGCTGCAGGAGCCCTGGACAGGTATGTTCTCCAGTCTCTAAGAATGTTCAGCCCCCTTCTTAGGCTTGATATGTTCCCGTTGAAGTGTAGAGGTAAAAGGAGAAGCCCATCCCCCAACAGGGATGCTCCCAGGACTTGGGGCCTGCCCTCAGAGCTAGATAACCAAAACGCAAATGATCCCTCCTGACACCTCCTTCTGCTTTCTCTCTCTTCAGAGGCTTTCTGATTCTCAGTGCTACTTTCTCAGTTGAGGTCCTCACTCTTCTGCAGGATAGAGAAGGAGTGAGTCACTCCATTCCAAGATGAGAAATCGCAGGTGCAGATGGGCACCATCTTTGTCAGCGAGCCACCCAGGCCTGCTTCTCCAACTGGGAAGGGAGAAGGTTGGTTTGGGTGGTGGCCCAGGATTTTCCACCCCCACCTTCTATGACTTTTGCCCCTGACAGAGGCAGGCACACTCCTTCCCACGTGACAAAAGCCTCCTAAACTGCCCGCTTTGCTAGTGAATATTCCGATCTCAGGATGACCCCTGCCCAGAATAAATGGGCCCTCCTGGGAGAATGGCATCACCCATCAGGCAGCTCATTGTCACTTTTGATTTAACCAAATGAAGCACAGTGAAAACCAAGATGAACGACCTAATCACATAATTACATTAGTGCCGGCTCCGAAGAGTCAGCAGGCTCTCTGGGTCCCAGGGTTTGGTCCTCTGTTTCCCAGGCTCTTCACAGATGGCACATATAGAACATTCCTTTTCCAGATGACTTGTCTTGATTATCATCCAGACAGAGAACTGAACCTCATGGAGGGCTGTTTGGAGTCCATTTTGGGATTAGATAAACAGCAATAACAGACATTGGGATCTTCTAGCCTGACATAAATGAGGGAAACTGGGGACTAGAAAGGGCGAGTGACTTACCGAGGATCACACAGCACATCATTGGACCAAAGCACTTTCCAAATCACTGTGTGTTTCTTCTTTTTGTTTTGGTTTAATACATTTAGAAAATGTCAATGTTTAATTACTAATCCAACTATAATCCACTAGTTCTTTTTTAAGAGCTAAAAAATCAGTTTAAAAAAAGAATAGTGATATTGAGGTGATTCCAAGATTAGTTATACATGTTGACTCTTAATTTGGTATAGTTCAAGTTCCTGCATTTAAAAAAAAAAAAAAAAAAAAAAAAAAAAGCTGATTCTGGTCCACAAGGATTTCCCCAGTCTCCAGTTTGGCTGGCCCCAGGGAGGGAAGGAGAGGCCCACCCTTTGATGAGGTAAAGTCCCTGTTGGCAGGACCAAATGGCCAGGGAGGCAGGAGAACATACTGTACGAGTGAGATAGGGCATTAGAGCAGGGGGTCAGTGACTCTTGGCAGGTGAGGTCTCCATCTGTCCTATACACCCTCTCATTTTTTCTTCCTGTGACTGTGGCGTCAGTATCCCATGGTCTGCCTGTCTGTCTCCTGGGAGGCTGCCAGACGTTGACACTTCATCTCCCTGCCACTGGCAGCCTGTCACACGAAGGAGAGTAAGTGGAGCAGGGGGCATGCAGTGGACCTCAGGTCTGCTACTCAAAGGTCCCTCCAGACATGAGGTTCTCAGCTGAGTGAAAAGACTTATAAGGAGAGAACGAGCTTCTTCCTTCTGGTGGGGATGCAGATGTGACAGAGGCCTCACCCATATCTGAGAAGGTGAAGGCAGTTGAATTCCAAATTCTAGTCCAGTCTCTCCCCAGTGACCACTGGGATGAAGGATGTGGTGGGAGGGGCAGAGGAAGCAGACCACCATTTTGCTCTACTTATTGGCTGTGGCTTCTGTGAAGTCATTGTCTTGACCTTCCTATTTCTTTGGCACTTGCTGAATTTCTCATGGAACGCTTTTCAAGGGTGCAGATTTCTGATTCCCTGGACGTTGCTGGGCTCCCATCATGACTGAGTGTCCCTCTCTGCTGGCAATTGGCCAGGTACTCACCCTCTCCCACCTCATGTGAGCTCTTCACTTCCTTGGGAACTTCTCAGAGTGTAGGGCAGGCCTTGCTCTATACTTTGTAGGAGGCCTGGAACTGGTGCACCAGGACCAAGAAGATAGGCTCAAGGCAGGGCTAGAGATGTGGCAAGCCACTAGTGTCCACCCCCATTATTCACGTGGCGGAGCATCTCAGGCTAGCTGAGAATAGAGGGAAATAAAACCAAGGAAGTGACCACTGGGATACGGAAGGTAATCTAGTCCTTGGTCCACAGAGGGATATTCTGCGGTTTCACCACTTGTGATTAACCAAGTGGCCCCTGCTTTCCTTTCTGCACCCTTCCCACTGGCAACATCTAGCCGAAGAAGAGGATCCTCAAGGGAATTCAGGAGATGGCAGAACAAACATAGGCCAGGAGCCAGGAGACCTGGGAACAAATCCCAGTGAGGCACATCTCTCTTGGATCTTCTTCCTCTGTAAAGGAATGGGCCAGATTCCCTCCCATTTTACCTCTAACTTTCTATTATCTTTGCAAAGTGAGACAGGATGTCTTACCTCATTTGGTTTAAGTGGAAGGAATGACCGACGGCTGGAAAGGATCAGGCTTGAACTCCTGGGTTCAGAACCCCTTGAGCCACACTTTGTGGCCCACCCACTTCCTTGCCAGATGGCCCCCAGGCCTGGCACTCAGGTGGTACCCATTCCTGAATGAATAAATGGAGACTTCCTTTCTATATGGATGGTCTTTGGACTCTGTTAGTTTGTGATGACTTCCATAACTAAGTGCCACAGCCTGGGGAGCTCAAACAGAAACTCATTTTCTCACTGTTACAAAGGCCGAAAGTCTAAGACCAAGGTGTGGTCAGGGTGGGTTTCTGGTAGGGCCTCTCTTCCTGGCTTGAAGATGGCTACCTTCTCCCTGAATCTTCACAAGACTTCCCTCCTGGGTGTGTATGGAGGGAGAGCCATCTCTGGGGTCTCTCTTCTTGTAAGGAAACCGATCCTATTGGTTCAGGGCCTCACCATCATGATCTCAACCTTAATTACCTCCTTAAAGACCCTACCTCCAAATCAGTCATGGTGGGGCTAAGGCTTCAATATATGAATTTGGTAGAAGGGGGCACAGTTCAGCCCATAGCATCTATCTTCTCACTGTGTCTTCCTCTGGTCATCCCTCAGTGTGTCTGTATCTGTCTTTCTCTCCTCTTCTTATGAGAACACTAGTCATATTAGATCAGGACCCACCCCAATGATCTCATTTATCTTAATTACTTCTTTAAAGATCCTGCCTCAAAATTCAGTCACAGTCTGAGGTGTCAAGACTCCAATATATGAATTTGGCTTATAGTGGACTCCTAGGTAGCCATTTCTGGGAGTGACTTTCCCATAAACAAGATGACTTCATATTCCAGGGTTCTTGTGATGGATGAAACTAGGGAGAGCTATCAGACCTCCAATGCTGTGGAAGGTGGTTTTGGAGATCCCTAGAAGACCAGCCTAGTCAGTGGTGCATGTCCTTAAATGTCCCTGTGGCTGGGACTCACTGAGTCACACCCTCATAGCCCTCAGCATCCTCATCTATAAAAGGGGAGTAATAATACTTATTTTAACTATATCACAGACTCAAAAAATAGTAGATGGGGAAGTGCACTGAGTTGCATGCATTGGTTACTCCGCCTGGTTTTTGGATAGGTGGGCCTTTTGGTCCAAGGATGGGTTTCTGTGGCTCATCAGACAGACTTCTCTACAGAAAGGAGGCCTGTGAGAGTAAGCAAAGCCAGTCTTTCCTGTATAAGAAAGGAGAGTGAGGTGCGCTCTGCAGTGGGAACCATTGTATTGTCTGAAACATGGCTTCTGGGAACCATCATTCCTTTTATTCTAATCATTTATCTCTTCTGTTCGGAGGGATAATACCTTAAGCCATTATCATCTTAGTGTGAATTAGCCTGAACAATTTTTTTTTTCCTCAGTGACAAGAAGGATTTGATGGGCATGTGAATCCTGACTATGTGGGAAGAGGCAGAAGCCAAGGATGGGGAGGTGGGTTCCCAGCTGGCCCCCGGGGGCTCCTGCAGGAGTAGGGAGGAGCCTTGCTAAGCTGTCAGCTGGACAGTCTGGGCAGCACTAACCCACTGGAAGCTACCTGAAGACTAGCTTGATCACCGAGTGACTTTTCCAGTGCTTTCCCTGGGGCAACCTAGAGTCTCATTCATCCACTGATTTAGTCTACCCACTCCTTCCTCCATCTATCCCTTACCCCCTCCCTTCCATCTAACCTCCCTCCCTTCCTTCCTTTCTTCCATCCGTCAGTCTCTGAAAGTAACTGAGCATGGCCATGAGCCCAGCCTTATGTGAACAAGTCCTGCTCTAGGAGCTCATGATCTTGCAGAGGAGACAAAAGGAAAAACAAACACAAACCTCAAAACTAGGACGATCTTACAGTGTGCACTGGGTTCTATAGTGACAGATGCTGGGGGAGAAGGGGAACAGAGGAGGGGCACCCTCCCCGGGGGAGTAGTGATGAGGGAAGGAGTCCAGAGTGAATTCTCAGAGGCCATGTTTGGGCTGGGTCTTGAATAGTGAGGGGTTAATCAGTTGAAGGGGAAAGGGCAGTTTAGGATTCTGTAAGAGCATGAACAAAAGGAGTGAGGAATGTTTTGGCTTAAGATGTGTTGAGAAGGGATGTCTTGGGATGGAGAGGAGGGAGGTGCAGAGGCAGGTGGCTCATGAGTCAGCAGCACCACTTCCTTCCTGAAGCAGGGGAAGTCTCAGCCACCCCAGCTCTGACCTTCTTGCTGGGCTGGTGGGCCTGCTGTTCCCAGACGGATGTGGCCTCCACACGAGGCTCTGCCTAGTGGGGCTCTCTGCAGAGGCGACAGCAGCCAGGAAGTTGGTACATCCAGCACTGGGTAGGTCCAGTCAGTGTTAATCCAATGAAAGCTGCTGACTAACAGCTGGAGGAGACTAGACCCCAAATGAAGGAGGCTGCAGGGATGACTCAGTCACCTCATTCAGTCAGCATCAGCTATGTGCCTGCTGGGGTCTAAGCCAGCTGCCACACAGTGGCAAGGATGGGAAACAGGGCCACTAACTTCCTGGGACTTACAGTTTGGGGAAGGAGAGAAACTCCAGGGATGCCACTAGATAGAAAGTGATGGGTGGGACAGTATGGTGGGAACAGGACTCCATGCAGTCCTCATACTGACTTTGCTCCCTGGAGAGTGGGTTTAGGCTCCTTTCCCTGTGAAGAGGACCATGAGTCTGTATAGTGTCTAGTCCAGCATCATAGCCCCCAGCCTATTTCCCAGCAGCCAAAGGAATCACTGCATGGCCACTGTGTCCCTGCCACCATTTTGACAAGGCAGCTTCACGCTGAAATGAACATGCAGGGCTACATGGAAATGTGAAGTGTCTAGTGTGGGTAGAGGAGACCAAGATCTGCAGACTTGCATCTCATCCCACCGCTGTCACTGTGAACCTTAGACAAGCCTCTCTACTCTCCGTTGTTTCTTTATAAAACTGGTTCACTCTCATGTTCTTGACATCCTCTAGGTGTCTGTCCCAGAAACAGAGCCACAGAGCTTAGGTTCACCTCCGAACTCTGCCACTTACCATTTGTGTGACCTTAGGCAAGTTATTTGACTTCCTGATGCATCAGTTTCTTCATCAACAAAATGGGACCTTGATGGAACCTACCTCACAATTGAGTTAATACACGTGAAATACTTAGGCCTGAATTTGACATTATTCTGCACTCCATACATGTTAGAAAGCAGAGAGAAAGAGAGGGAGGGAGGGAGAAAGAGAGAGAGAAGCAATCCTGAAGAAGAATCACAAACTTTCTATTTTCCAAACTTACTATAAGTTATTGTAAGCAAGACAGTATAATGCTATCATGAAAATAGATAGGAGGGTCAGTGGAACAGAACTGTCAAGAAACAAATCCTTACATTTATGGGCAATTAATATTTTTTGAGGGTGCTGGGACACTTCAATTGGGGAAAGACTAGTCGTTTGAGCAAAGGGTGCTGGGACTACTGACCATCCATATGCAAAAGAACGAAGTTGGACTCCTACACTGCATCTCACATAAAAACCATCTAACATAGATCATAGACCTAAAGGTAAGAATTAGAGCTGTAAAATTCTTAGAAGAAAACAGAGGGGTAAATCTTCATGACCCTGGGTTAGGCAAAACATTCTTAGATATGACACCAAAACCACAAGCAAAAACAGAAAAAAACTGACAAGTTGGGCCATACTAAAATTAAAAACTTTTGTGCTTCAAAGAACATCATCAAGAAAGTAAAAAGACAGCATATTGAATGGGAGAAATATTCGCAAAGCATATATCTAATAAGGGACTGGTATTTAGAATATATGAAGAGCTCTTACAAATCAACAATAAAGAGACAAGCCAATTTTTAAAAGGACAACAGTTTTGAATAGCTATTGCTCCAAAGAAGATATGTAGATGGCCGATAAGTACAGGTCAAGATATACAATATTATTGGTCATCAGAGAAATGGAAATGAAAATTACAATGAGATGTCACTTGACACCAACAAGGATGACTAAAATAAAAAGACAGATGATGGCAAGTGTTGACAAGGATGTAGAGAAATTAGAATCTTCACACATTGTTGCTGGAAATACAAAATGGTGTAACCACTTTGGAAAACAGTCTAGAAGTGCCCCCAAAAGTTACACTAGTTACCATATGACTTGAAATTTCCATTACTAGGTATATGGCTAAGAACATTGAAACCACACATCCACACAAAAACTTACACATGAATGTTCACAGCAGCATTGTTCATGGTATCCAAAAGGAGGAAACCACACAAATGTTCATCAACTGATGAAAAGAGAAACAAAAGGTAGTATAACCATCCAATGGAATAATATTTGGCAACAGAAAGGAAAGAAGTATGGATATGTACCACAACACAGAAGAACCTTGAAAGTACTTTGCTAAATGCAAAAAGCCAGACACAAAATATCATGTATTGCATGATTCCATTTCCATGAAGGCAACCCACAGAGATAGAAAATAGAGTAGTGCTTGCCAGGGGCTGTGGTGAGAGAGAGTAGAGAATGACTGATAGTGGGTTCAGGCTTTCTTTGGGAGGTGATGAAAATGTTCTGCCATTAGAGAACAATAATGGGCTGGCTCAGAGGCAGGTGGAACTTAGACATGAGATGGGGCTCTGAAAAGGCTGAGGAAGGGTGTAGGGAAGCTACGGGAGGCCATGTGGCAGACCCTGTGCTGTGGCTAGGGAAAGGAAGGAACATCTGTGTAGCTGGCTCTTCCTCCCGGCCACCCAGCCCAGCTCAGAATTACACTGAAGCTGATCTCATGCTCTCCTGGCCCACTGAAGGAGGTCCAGGGATTTGTTCCTGACTCTTGGTCTACCTGTCATACCTTTGGTCTAGTATCATCCAGTCATGGGGTCCAGATGCTGACTCATTGCTTTGGCCCCCTCCCCAGGCTCAGGCTCCCCGTGTCCATCTCAAACATGTAAGGAGGACATGGCATCCCTCTTCCATGGAGGCCACCAGCCACGTATGGGCCCATTTCCTACTGGCTCAAGCTGGGGCTGACCATGGAAGGGCCCTGGGCTCCCTAACAGCTATTCCTATTGAGGTCCTCTGCCCAGGAAATGCTTGACAGCACCACTCTGCTTGGCTGCACCCTTTCCCAGAGAGATCGCTTGAATAAAGGGAACAGGACGGCCTGCTAGCCCCCAGGCTAGGCCACATGTCCCCAGGCGTGCCCCTCACCCCCAGGAAAAGATCGGGTTCTGGTCCCAAATGCCTACTGATGGCATGGAAGGATATGAGGGCAGTAAAGATTGTTCAGACCAGACTTCTCATTTTACAGGTGAGGACATTAGGGTCCTGAGAGGTTGAAAGACTTGTATAAGGTTGCAGAGAGACATGGGGACAAAGATCAGAGAGATAATGGTGATGTAGCGACTAACTACTATTATTTGGGACAAAAACCAAGTTCTTCCTGATGAGCAACAGGTAATCCCTTGTCCCCTCACTCCTGCTCAGCCTCTAGACCCCCAGCGGATGTCCTTGCCCCTTCTCCTCTGAGCTGCTGACTGGGTGCTCCTTCAGCATGGCTCAGCCCCTCACCCATGTACATACACACTCGTGTGCACACATGCTCCTCCATCTCCATCCCTTTAACTCCTTTATTTCTCCTGCAGCACTTCCCACCCTGGGGGATGATGCTACTTATTTGTTCCTCTGTTCTTGGTCTGCCTACCCCTGGAACATGAGTTCCAAGGGCAGGGTGGGGATCGGGGTGGGATGCCCATGTGGGACCAGGGACTGGCCCAGGATAGCTTAGCTTCTCCTGGGGAAACTGATGGATGAATGACCCCCAGGAGTAGCACTTGGTGGTTTTGCAAACACCTTCACAGAGAGACCTTAGAGCACACTACTGAGATTCTGGGGCTCACAGTCAGTACTGAGAGTGAGTCCAAGCTCATGCTTGCACTGTGACCTTGGGCAAGTCACGGATCATCTCAGGTTGCTCCTGTGTGGAAAGGCACAGAAATAATACCTACCAGGTGGGACAGCCATGAGGGTTAATTAAGATGGCACATGAGAGGCTTATAGCAAATTGCCTGCCTCGTAAAAAATGTTCAACAATTACTCACAGACGATCTTGGGAGAGGGATAGTATGGCCAGTGAGTGAAGGATCTGTGGTGCTAGCCAACTGTATCATATGCTGTTGCCATCTCAAATTCTGTTCAGAATGTGCTGAGGTATGAATGAATGAATTATTAAGCATTCTCTGTCTGAGGGAGGAGACGAGGCTTTCTGTTCTTGGTATATGTTCTTAGAGGAAGACTGTTGTATGGACACATTATTTTCTTCATTTGCACCTGCTGGAAGTTAAAGGAAAATCTTCAAGAGATCCTTATCCCCCTTTTATGGATGAAGCAATTGCTTCTCATGATGTTGGTGTTCTTCCGCCCATTTCTGGGCTGGTCAGTGGGAGTTACAGAAAAGACCCGCACCCATGATTCCTGGTGCAGCCACCTTCTGCCCTGTGAAGGACTGATGGCATAAGATAGGTGCTCTCAGCTCTGATAGGCTCATAGAAGGGCTTCATGCTGCCTCCTGGCCTTCGGAGTCCCAGGAGGTGAGGCATCTCCAGCCTGCAGGTGATCTAAGGCTAAGGTTAGTCACCACCTCCACGCCCACGTCCAGCCAGGCTGGAGCTGGTGAGCATCATGGTCCATCAGGGTCAGAGCCTGCTCTCAGCCCAGCCTACATGGCTGAGATGTTGTGTTACCTCTTATGACCTCTTCTGTGGCATGGCTGCCAAGAAAGAGGGAAGGCAGGGCTGAGCTAGGTCACCAAGAGGGGGCCTTCTTCCTAGAGGTTTTGGAACAGTATAGAGAGTCTGCATGGCTGCCTTTAAGGACTGGACATTTGGGAGAAAGTGGGAAATTAGCATTCATCTCCTTACTTTACTGATGGAGGTCTGGTGTTGGGCAGAGGTGGCAAGGCGTCCTAGGTCCTAAAGCCAGTCAACTGCAGAGGCTGGGGCCCAGGCTTCCTGACTCTGAGCCAGAGCTCTTCCTGCATTCCCGGGTGTCCCAGCTGAGAATGGGAACACTTGTCAGGGAGCAAGCAGCCTGAGTGTGAGGCTGGCTCCGCAGAATTCTGGTCTGGGTGCAGGGGAGTACCCTGGCCTTTGCCGCCCTCTCTTATGCCTGACTTTGGGGGGCTCCCGGGAAGGCCAGGCTGCCCAGGACGTCGGTGAGTGGGCCTTAGCCCTGCATTACCTGGCAGTGTGCTCTGGCCTCTCTAGCTGGCACAGTGCAACCTCTACTAAATGCCACCGTCTATTTCTATTTTTAGCTTACTTCCCTGGGTGGCCCAGGAAACAGCACACAGGACATTGTCTGGCTTCCTAGCCTGGAGACAGGCCTGGATACAGAAGAGGACTTGAAGGAGCAGAGGCTGCACTCCTGGGAGACACTGAGCCTCTTCCATGCAGGACAACAGCCTTGGGGTGGGGAGTTGAGGACCCTCTAGGATGAGACAGCCCAAGTCCTGCAGGGTGACTGCTGATGTGGAAAGATCTCTGACTAGCAGACCTGTCCCTATAAGGTCTGCAGGGTCAGGATGGTGCCAGGGCCCGTGAGCTCATCTGGTCTTAGCCACTCATTTCACTGAGAAGGAAACACAGGAGGTGAGAATGTTCCCAAGGCCCCTCAGCCAGGACAGGGGCAGCATCAGGACACGGCAGGAGAACCTTGATGCCAGGGTCAAGTCCATCAGTGAGTGAGTCATCACATGAGCTGTCCTCAGTCGGCTCCTCACTCACCAACGGCAGTGTTCACAGGTGGAGGGTGATTCTCAGAGCTCGAGTACTAAACTCACACACCAGCAGGGCAGTGACTGCATCTTCTCTCGGGACCCACAGAGCTGTAGGATGGGGAGGCTCCATGCAAAGGGAAAATGGCAGGGACGAGGCTAGGTCCCCTGTACCTAGCGCAGCACCTGGTGTGCAGCCCAACTCAACGATGTCTGTTGAATGCTTGAATACAGTTGGGAGGGGTCTGGATTGCTATTCGTGAGAGTTTGAAAGGCAAAAGCTAGGACCCATGAAAGGATACCTGGGAGGCGAAACCACTGGAGTTCATGATCCCCAAGAGGAAGTATGGGGGATCCTCGAAGGGTTCCCATTCATTTGCCACAGATCCATTGTGGGGCATCAAGGGGCTGCTGGGGTGTTTTAGCCACACTCTGCACCTGAGGCTCTTGGCAAATGCGCAGGCACAACCTCCTGCCTTGAGTGCCCAGGGCTCCCTGGGACCACTGCTCCGGTGGGGGCTGGGGGCCATGTTTCTATGTTTATCATATGATCAAAAGCCCCCGGCAGAGTGCAGGTGACTTGCCTTTAGATCCCTGGACCCCTCTCAAAGTTGTGAGGCACTTCTACAGCTGTGAAAGATTTCCCTTATTTAGGCAGAGTTGGTTGCCCCCGTTCTACTGGGGCAGCCTGCATGCACATGGGCTGCCTTGGGCCCTGGCAATACCCTTTGACTGGTCTGCAGGCAGAGCAGTACTGTGAGAGCCTGTTGTCAGGAGCCTTCATTCTAATTTGGGGAACAGCAAAGTGGCGTCTCTCATTGTAGACATGGCCGTGGTTCCACTTCCAAGCAGAAAAGCATAAGGTAGCACTAATAACCAGACAGGCTTGCTCACCTTATTGGAAAAGCACATGGTGGCCAGAGCGAAGCATCAAAGGCAGTTACATATTCATTCAGGACTGGGGGCCTGGCTGGGCCAGAGTGAGGCTTGAGGACAAGAGGAAGGAGGGGCGGAGGGTGGGGAGAAGTCCCTCTGAGCCGTGCGAACTCCAGGTCTGGGATGTCCCAGTGGAGACTCAGGGCAACCCTGAGCCTGGAGATAGGGAGGCTTTCCTTATACCTGCCCTGGGCACTTAGAATATAAATGTATGAACTTCCTAGAGCTCAAGAATTTTATCAACAGGCTGTCTGATTGATTCATTCTTCCATGGAACAAACACTGAATGCCTACCAAGTGCCCAGCGATGTATCATGCATTTGATATGCAAAGATAAACCAAGCCCCAAAACTTAGCCTCCTGGTCTCTGGCCTTCTGGGTACTTATAATGGGGAACAAGAAGCATTTCTCCAATATGTAGGTTTTCAAAGTGTTTCAAGATTTTTAATCAAGTTTTTTGCCACGTCTCGGAGGAGTAGCCCTGGTGGAGAAGGAGACAGGGAAGACTGGGGCAGTTTCTGCCCACACCATGCTCTTCTGAGCCTGGGGATGTTAGAGGGTGCTTAGGCCACCCTTCCACCAAGACCCATCCAGAAGACCACTGGATGACTCCCACTGAAGCCTCCTCCCTTCCCTAAAGCTTTATGCTGCTTCCCCCTGCTATTTCTCCTGGGCCCTTGCAAAGAAATGCCATTTCATGCCTGCTTTCCCAGATGTATGCCCTGAGTCTGCCACCATTGCTCAGCTGATGTCAGGGACACTGGAGAGAAGGGCTAAAAATAGCTCTGATTTGATGCGCTGCTCTCAGGGGTGAGCTGGCAGCTAGCCCCTCCACCTTTCCTCCACACCGAAGGCATTTCAGCTGGAGTGTGTGTGTGTGTGTGTGTGTGTGTGTGTGTGTGTGTGTGTGGGTTGGGTGTGTATGTGTGTGGCAAGGGTGGGGGCAAGTAGGGGCTTCCAGGGCCAGCTAGGAAGTGGAAGGTTCTAGAGTCTATGCCCATACTCAGAGGGAGCCCGTGGCCCATAGCTGGGTCTGTGTGGGCATATATATTCCCCTGTGCCAGGCTGCTGGTCCCCTCGAGCCACTGGATCTGGCATTTTGAGTGGTTTTGAGGGAGCCCACAGGTGGACTTGTGCACAGATACATGTGTATGTGCTCATGTGGGTGTTGGGTGCATGGTTCTGTACCTGTGATAAAATGCTAGGGCCGAGAGGGCCCCGGGCAGGTGCAGCTGCTATCCTCTGGGAGCTGGGGGTATCTGACATCTCACAGCCCCAACTGATTTGCTTTTGTCTTCCTGAACTGTCCAGAGAGGGGCAGAAAGCCTGTCTCATTATAGCATTATCCTGCCAGTCTGGTTGGTAAGTTTTCTCTTGTGCACAGTCCAAGTCTTTCCTGCTTTTTCATTGAGCTCCTGACCCCATTCTGGCCATCTGTGTTGGGGAATGTGCATTTCGTGTATTCGAAGTTGGGGTTGCAGGCATCTCTTGGCCAAATGAGACCAGCCTTCCATTTGTGCAGAGGCTGTATTGACTTTAGCACCCCTGATTGATGTCGCCGTGGTGGGTTTGGGCCACTGGGGGTACACGGTTAAAATCTAGCTGGGAAACATGTTTCCATAAGTGACTTTGCCCCAGTGTGGGCTGAAAACAGAGCTGTGGTAGGGTCTGGAAAGAGGCCTTGAGGAGGGGAAAACAGGCAGCCAACAGAGCCAAATGAAGGCTTAAATTTGGCTTTCTAATTTGGACATACTGTTTAATCCCTCTGAGTCTCAGTTTCCTGATCTGTAAAATGGGGCTCATAGGTTATCCAACATGGGGTTGTTGAAAGGAATAAATGAGATGGGGAGGGAAGGGGAATGAGAGAAAGCTAACGAACAGGAGAATATAGTGTACAGGGTTAGAAGCAGCCTGTTTGGACCCCAGCTACCTCGTGTGAATCCCAGTCTCTGGGTCCCTGGGCTTTCTCTTGCTTCCGTTTTTTCACTGTAGATAGTCTTCAAGTTTTTGTGTCAAATGACTTAATATGTATAGAGTGCTATCATTGTGCCTGGCTTCCAGGGAAACCCAATAAATGGGAGCTATTGCTGTATTGGAGACTCCCTATAAGAGGAGGATAGGGAGGAAAATCATTTGACCCTGACGTGGTGTAAGGCACATGGACTGTGGACTCCATGGGCTCCTGCTCTTACCTGTGGGCTGTGAACTCCATGAGAAGGAGCAGGGAGCCACAGCTGTTGGCTCTCTGGACAGCATCAATGAGGACATAGAGACAGGCACACACCAGGAGGGGCTGGGGGTGGAGAGCCATTAGATGTGGTCAGCGGGTAGTAGAGAGGTGGGGGTGGTAGGATACTGAATCCTTGGGTGTGGAGCCAAAGGGGGAGCCACCCAGGTGACCAAATCTAGGTCAGCTTGGAAATCCTCCTCTGTAAAATGGGAATGGTGATAATACTAACCTGGCAGAGGCTTGTAGGCTGTCCCCTGGCCCTGTCTGTGATGACTCAGGTGCTGACCCCCTTACCCCCAAGGTCTGTGAATGATCTGGAAGGACTGGGAGGACTTTTGCTTGTTCCTGCTGTTTGCTCTCGCTCCAGGCCCACAGGGAACAGCCACAGGGCCTCCTACCGGGCGCTGAGTCAAAGGCATGCAGGTAGGAGCACAGCTTCTATGTCCCAGCAGCCTTGGAGCCCCCCAGCTGACACCTTCCTGAGTGGCCCTGGTGACCCAGCTCAGCAATTCACAGCAGGCGACAAGCCCCAGGCTGGTGCGGTGTCCACACGAGCCCTATGGAGTCTCCTTCCCCTGCCCTGCCTTCGGGCCACTCTCTTCTACAGCCACTGCATGGCCACCGATCCTGGATCCTTCCAGCCCTGGGATGTGATCAGAAATGGGAAGGGGGCACGAGAGGCAGTGTTTCCGTTTCCACCCCGAGAAGGATGGGCCAGACAAGAGCCCAGACTCACAGTGGCGCAGCAGCCCCTTCTGTCCTCCGTGTCTGCCCGTCCTCCTCAAGGAGGCCCTAATGACAGGTGGTACTGTGGTGGTAGGGGGAAGCCCTGGTAGGAGACCACCCCCCTGTGCTCCAGAGTCACAGAGACTCAGAGACACAGTGTGTGCCCTACGGGTGTCTGTACAGCCAGAGCGTAGAGGTGTGTAGTACGCACATGTCCATGACAATTTGACCATGTGTATCTCCGTGCTGTGTGGGACACGCTGCATCAGTGCCGTGTGGCTGTGTGGGCCTGTGAATGTCGTGTGTAGTTAGCATGTCTCTGTGCTAAGTGTGAGGGCACTGAGAACAGTGTGCATGTGTGTCCGTGTGTGGTGGTGTGCAGTGGGTTCTTGGGGGTGGACTTCGTCTGAATGCAGTTGCATACCTGTGTGTGAGAGAGAGAGAGTGTGGGCCACACCCACCCAGGTAAGGGTCGAGGTGTATCATGGGGGTCCTGGAGGCATGGCTACTTGTACTTAAACGCAACCAAAATATAAAGAAAGACTTTTTGTTTCAAATAGCGAAGAGCTATCCAGGTGAATGATTCTATTACTGTTAATTTCAGAGAAGAAGTGTGCCTTGAGTTTGAGGTCAGCTTTCCGAGCCTTTCAGGAAAGAGCTGGAATAATTCTTGGCCACAAAGGAGTGCATGTGTCACCACTGCCATGGGTGCCCTGTAGGCCTGGTTGCCGGGGGCAGAGGCAGCCCTGGACAGGCTGTTGGGGGCCTGAGTGCTCCTATGGCCTTGGCCCAAACCCACCCCTGGGCTTTGGGGTTCTCTTTGGTGAGCCAAGGTCCTGCTGGAGAACTCTCAGACTGCCAGTCTCTCCAACGTCCTCACCTCGGGGTTCTCAGGAGCCACCAGGTAGTGTGGCCACCCAGATGGGGGGCTTCGAGCCCTAGAGGTGGGGATTCAGGCCCGGCCCTCCTACCTCATTCAGTCAGCATTTGTCCTCCCAGCCCATCCCGTGCACTGGGGGCTGCGCCAGGGGCTGGGGGTGCAAGGTGTGCAAAGCTAGGCTCAGTGCCTACTCTCCTGGGCTTCGGGTCCCATGGGAGTGACAGGTTTTAACTACCACACGCACATACACAGCAGCCCCGCAGTTATGGCTAAAAGAAAGATTCCCAGGGCTCTCGGGGGCATGTGTGGGGTCAACAAACACTGGCTGGGTGACACCAGCAAGTTCCTGACTCAGCCTCCTTGTCTCTGAAGGCTGATAATGACGCCTGCCTCCTTGCGTTGGGGTTTGACGTGGTTAGATGAGATGGTGCAGGTCAAGCTGCGGGCCTGGGGGTACTGTGTGGCTGTTAAGTTTACTACTCTGAGCTGTTGTGCTGTTGTTACACTGTCCTCTACTCCTGCCTCCGAGTATGGACCCTGAGACATTCTGCAGTTTGGGACTTTCGGAACAATGAACAGCCGTTTGGAGTGAAGGGCTGAGGCTGTGTTTGGGGGGGACAAGGGTGTGGGGAGGGTGCTGAGGGGGAGGAGTGAGGTGAGAAGGGCCAGGAAGGCAGGATGCTGTCCAGCTGGTGGGGCGAGGCTGTAGGCACGGAAGCAACCACAGGATAGGGTAGAAGGAGGACAAGGCCTCGGGGAGGGGGTCTTCCCGTATCATGAAGGCAAGGAGGAACAGCCCCCTCCTTGGGATCTTTCCCACTGAGGTCTGCTCCCCACCAAGAGCAACTGAACCTCTACCACCCCCTCCCTGGTGTGTGAGGAGCCTGGTCTGGTGGCCCAGCCCTGTGGACCTCCTGGCAGCTTGGCAGCCGGGTGCAGGGCTGTGTCCTCGCATGACCTCAGCCTTGGCATCCCATTTGTCCTGAGCCGATTGCACGATGGTCCAGGGCCCAAGAGGACAGCCCACTGTGAGGAACCAATTGTATCTCTGCACTGGCTGAAGGGAAGAGATTGCCCTTCCAGTTGCTTGGATGGAGCCTGGGGCCCCTGCCAGCTAGGAAGGGAGGGGATTTGCTGACCGGTGATGGGTTCATCATCTTATGGCCAAGAGGAATGTGGGTGGCGCCTCCTGTGGTGGTCTCTGTGTCAAGTCCTGTGTGTCCTGGGTAAGTGCTTCTGCTGTGAACCAAGAGGCGCTCCTCGAGGTGGCCAGGAGCCCCACGGAGAGGGCAGGAGCTGTGTTGTGTGATTTGTTCCAGCTCTGCCATCAGACTGGGTCTGCAGATGCCCCTGAGGCAAGAAGGAAGAGGTCCCCCACCACTCTCCACCCCTGCCCCTAGTTGGCCTCCCCTTCCCACCAGGGCTGGCTCTGCACCTGTGGGCTGCAGGTGAAATGCAGGGGCAGTGGTAGGCTCCCCCGGCCTGCACCCAGCAGATTCCTAGTGGCTTCCTGGGGTCACGGTCCTTCCCTGACAGCCATGTGGGCTCTGGAGGAGCAGCCTTATCACAGTGACACCAGCTGGCCCTGAGCCAGGAGATGTGCGTGCAGAGGAGGAAGGCAGGTCTGGGGTGTTTGGAACTTGCTGTCAAAGCCCTGCCTGTGTGCCAGCAAGACCTGTCTGTACCTCCTGCTTCAGTATGTCACCCTAGTCTTGGGTTCTGCCTTCCCTTCCTAAGGGAAACTTTAGGGACCAAGGCCAGACGGGGGCCTGAGGCACCACCCTCTGAAGTGAGCAGCCCTCCCTGGGTGGAACAGAAGAGCTCAAGAACTGGGTCCCTGAAGAAGCTGGAGAGTGCTAAGATGGATACCTGAGTCCACAGTTAGGTCCCTGGCCTCACCTCAGCAGCCCCCACAACAGCTTATGCCCAGCCTCTGGGTAGGACAGTGGGGATGACTCTGACATATATCCCTGCAGCCCCTACACACTGATCCCCTTCCCCAGGTTCAGGGCAGCCTCTGGGAACGTATCAGTGCCCTTCAGCCATTCCTTCTCCCACCTGTGGGGCCATCAGCAGAGTCTGGTCCTCAACGGATGCTCAGGGCCAGGCCCAGGAGAGGAAGGCAGGGAGGCCTGTTGCTCCTCCTTTGCTTGGACTCCTCTGCCCTCCTTCTAGTGCGTAGGCAGTTTTGAGTGTTCTGTACCTATTCTGGGTACAAGTTCTTAGTTGTCTTCGTGGGATATGTGATTTGCAAATATTTTCCCCCGTTCCACAGCTTGTGTTTTCATTCTCTTAATGTCATTCACAGAGCGCAAGTTTTTAATTTTGATGAAATCCAATTCGATTTTTTTCCTTTTATGGATCATGTTTTTGCTGTCCTATTTCTAAGAGCTCTTCGCGAACGGGAGATCATGAAGATTTTCTCCTGAAAGTTTTACAGTTTCAGCTTTGAATCTCTGATACATTTTAAGTTAGTGGTTGCATGGGAAGGATTAATTGTGCCCAAATCATTTGTTGAAAAGACTATCTTCTCTCCATTGAATGACCTGTGCACCTTGGATCAAAAATCAGTTGCCCCTATACGTGTAGATTTGTTTCTGGGCTCATCTGCTCCATTGATGTGTTTACTTCTTCTTGCCAACACCACACCGTCTTAATTACTGTAGCTTTATAGTAAGTTCTAAAATCAGGTAGTGTGAGTTCTTTAAATTTATCTTTATTTCCCCCCCAAATTCTGTTGGCTGTTCCGTTCCTTTGCCATCCCATATAAATTTTAGAATTGCTTGTTTATATCTGCAAAAATTCCTGCTAGGACCTTACTGAAACCATGTTAAACCTATATATTAATTTGCAGATAATTGTCATTATGTATCATCACTATATTTAGTCTTTCAAACCATGTACATTTAGATTTTCTTTGACTTTTTTATTAGTGTTTTACAGCTTCAGCATACAAACCTTGTATATCTTATTAGATTTATTTCTAAGCATTTCATTTTTTGGAGCTAATTTAAGTGGTATATATTATTAAAATTTCCACTTCCAATTTTTCATTAGTAGTCTACAGAAATATATTTAATTTTTATATACTGACCTTGTATCATGAGACTTTGCTAAACTTACTAATTAATTCTGTGAGCTTTTTTGCATATTCCTTGGGATTTCCCATCTAGATAATGATAAGCATTTTCAAATAGGGACAATTTGACTTCCTTCTTTGCAATCTATATATACTTTGTCTTTTTCTTGACTTACTGTACTGACTAGGACTTCTACTATGATACCACGCAGGAGTGGAAAGAGCAGACATCACTGCCTGTTTCTGATCTTAAGAGGAAAGAATTCAACTTTTTATCTTGAATATGATATTAACTGTGGGTTTGGTGGGTGTCCTTCATCTGTCAGGTTAAGGAAGTTTTTCTTTTATTTCGAGTTTGTTGAGAATTTCTTCTTCTTTCTTTTAAATCATGAATCAATGTCTAATTCTGTCAAATGCCTTCTTTCCGCATCAATTACTGTAATGTGTGTTTTGCTTTATTTGTATCATTGACCACACTGATTGATTTTTGCACATAGAATCAGCCTTGCATTCATTCCCAATATCAGCTGGCTATGGTGTATCATTCTTTCTGTATGTTATTGAATTTGATTGGCTAATATTTTGTTGAGGACTTTTGAATCTGTTTTTAAGAGGGATATTGCCTGTAGTTTTATTTTCTTATAGAGTGTTTTTCTGGCTTTGATATCAGGAATGCTAACCTCCTAAACTGAATGGGAAAGTGTTCTTTTCTCTCCTTTTTGGGGAAAAAAAGTACAGAATTGGTGCTATTTCTACTTTAAATGTTTAGTAGACTTTATTTTTCTGAAAGAAGATTCTTTAAATTTCAGGCCCCGCAAAACCAAACTGGGGCTTTGAGAGAAGGTTGTTCTTCATAATCAGAGGTTTCAAAGTACTGTTTCTGAGAGTGTCACAAGAAGCCACAGGTGACTGCAGGCCCAGAGAGCAAATCTGTTCAGCCTCCTACCTCTTTTAGAAATCATTTATTTCCCGTCCTAGCCAGTTTTAGGCAGAACTACAGCTAACTCCCAGTGGGGCAACATAGTTTGGGTAAGGCCTTCTTTGCTTTGCCTGAACTAGCATTGGCTGTGTGCCTTTAGGGGAATCACTCTACCTCTCTGAGCCTCAGATGAGCCAATGGGAGGAAGAAGATAAAGTATCTTCCTTCAAGGGGCTGGTATAAGGGTGAGAATGTGTTTAGAGAACTAGAAGTTTCTTCTGGAGGCAGATATGAGGAGCTTTAAACAATTCATGGTTTACAAAGTAAGCGGAAGAGACAGACCTGGGAAAGGAAGTAGGCAGAGTAGGCTGAAGGAAAGATGAGAGGGGAGTACCTCAGGAGGCAGCAACAGCTTTCCTCTGAGTCTTCTGTTCTCCCAGCTAGTCTCACAGGCGTTTGAGCACCTGTGACCCTCAGAGAGGGCATGATTGCATGCATTCATTTGTTCAGCATCTCCTGGGGTCGCACTCTGGGCCAGGCAATTCAAAGATACAGAAACTGAGGCTCCGAGAGGTTAGGGGATGTCCCCTAAGGTAACACAGCCAGCGGAAAAATGGGCCCAGAACTGAGGAATATTCATTAAGCACAGATTCGTTCGCCATCTGGAAAATGGGGGTAATATTGAAGAGGCTACTATGAGGATTGAATGGATTCCCAAGTACGAAATTCTCAGAACAGTGCTTGGCACCTGGATGCCATACCTACATCAGCTAGTATTATTGGTAAAGATGCCGGGCCAGATTTCAGACTCAACGAAGCCACTTACTTGAGGAAGGACAAAGTTGTAAAACCACTGGAAGCTTCAGGTCCTCCAGTTGCCCTCTGTGATGATGAATCAAGCAGGCCCAGACTGGGGAGTGACTGGTCCAAGGCCATGTGGCTCTACAGCCTAGAGACCAGGCCCGGTCTGAGCCCTTGCTCTACGACGCGACATACGCCGCCCTGCTTTTAGACCCATGCATTTCACCATCCAAAGTCCTTAGAAGAGAGATGTCATGACAGGGGTCATAAGATGTAGATGCAAATCCAGGAAGAGAGCTGGACTTAATCTCTTATCTCCTAAACTAATGTCCAGGGGATGGTGAGCTTTCGGAACCTGCCAGGGAAGGGGGAAAGATGAGGGTTTTGGAGGAGCAACAGCCTATCTTTGGGGACTCAGCACATCTGGCCCTGCCCTAGGCCTCGCCTGTCACCTGCACCCCAGTGCCGCGAATGGAAGGGTGCAGGCCTTAGGAGGCTGCCTGCTGGGGATGAGATCACCTAGCAGAGAAGCTTTCCCGCCTCGCTTAGGGTCTGGCGCCACCTTGTGGCCATGCTTTGCACAAGGGCTAAGGCGAACACAGCTGGCTGGGCTGCCTCAGAGGTCACCTAGACCCACTCAGGATTTTACGTGCACCCTCAGTGGCCTCCTGGGAGCTCAAGACTCGGGGATAGAAGAGGAGGGTGCAGGAGCCAGATGGTGTGGAATTAGGTAGAAGGCACTTCATTGCGAAATCCTGAACTGGATTCTGCGATGTTGCTCCCACTACAGGGTAGGAGGCTGGTTGTGCTGGGGTCTCAGGAGGCAAGATGTCCAAATTTGGTTTTGGACTTAATCCTGGTGCACTCTGGACTGCCAGCATCTATTTGCTCATCAGCGTGGCGGTAGAGGCTCTGGCTTTGCTCACTTCCACCCTCGTTTCTTCCCATACCTTGCGATATCCGCTCACAGAAGAAATTCAAGGTTGGTTTCTCCGACAGATGTTATAGTTGAGTCAGCGTGTTCTGGGACCATTGCCTTCCATTTCCATGGCCATGACAGGCAAAGGGGCCGGCAACTTGGGGAAAATGGGGAGGAGAGGGCAGATTAAGTGTTCCCTTTGCCCTGGCAGTGCAGACTTAGGTGAATCTGAGTGCTGATGCTACCTTGGCTTGGGTCCTGGACAAGTAGGTTTGGCTCTGCCACATAAGCATTCCTCCACCTTGGGCCACCTTGTGAGGCTGGGAGAAGCAGAGTCTGTGGTCTGAGTGTACCCCTGAAGGAGTATAAATTTGTGATCTGGTCCCTGTGGGAATTTGTGGCCCATAGTATGTGTGTTGCAGCTGCCTCATGTGAATAGAGTTCAGTTTGGGGTCCTGGAGCCTGCATCTGATCTGTGAGACCCAAGGCACCAAGGCTCCACTGGGCACATGGCTGTTCAGGGTTCACGCAGAGCTTCTGGACCTGAAGCCCCGACCTCAGCCAGCGCACCTTTGTCCTCCACGGCTCTGCCTTCCCAGGCCACCATCAGATCTGGCCAAATCGACCCTTCCCTCCACCTGGATGCTCTCCCATACCCCTCCAAGACTACCTGTGACCCTATCTCCTTACAGTAAGCCCTCTCCTCCCCAAATTTATCTTTGCCTTGATTTCTTCCAGTTGATCCTCTCCCTCAGACCCCAAATTGTGACCCTGCTTTCCTCTCCGCTCTCTCTCTTTCTGTTCCCTCCCACATCTCTCTCTGTCTCTCGTTCTGTGTCTCTTCTCTGTGGGTATGTGTTTCTCCCTGCTGGTCTCTGTAACTCTTTCTCTGTTTCTCTGTCTCATTCTCTGTCCCTCTATCTCTCTCTGTCTCTTTGTCTCTGTATCTGTCTCTTTGTATCTCTGTCTCTCTGTCTCAGTCTGTCTCCTTGTCTCTGTATCTCTGTCTCACTCTGTCTCTGTATCTCTGTGTCTTTCTGTCTCACTCTCTGTCTCTCTTTCTCTCAGTGACCTTGTAGCTTTCTGACACCATCCCTGCCCTTTTCCCAGCCTCCCTCAGTCCCTTGATTTGCAGATGACTCATGGGACACACACAGCCCATAAGTCACAGAACCTGAAACAGAACCACAATTCAGTGCTCTGTTTCACTCCAGAGCCTCAGTTTACCAGTAAGTTAAACGGCAATGACCAGATGTGCCCCCACTAGGCCTTGCAGGACTCCAACAGCAGGCTAACCAGATGCACCTCCTGCCCCCACCAAGCCCCCCCACGGAGCTGCCCTGCCCTTGGTCCTCATCCCCAGCTTTGCCTGCTTTAGTTTCCAGCAGGTTTGTTGCTCTGCTCATTGCAGGGCGGGTGTCAGGAGGGAAATACGGTGTCTATCCCAGGGAGGCTGGGTGGGTGTCTTCAGAGATACTGTAGCACAAAGGCTCTTAGGGATCCAGAGAGATAGACACAGTATTACTCATCTGGTTTGGGATCATGCTCCTCGTTGCCAAGGTGTTTGTCACAGGTCACACCAGTGGCTCAGTAGGGCTGCTCTGTGTCCCACTGCATGGGCCCGGAGTCCCCTGGAGCATTTGTTCATCGGTGGGTCTGGTACATGATTAGCACTCTGGAGAGAGGCCTGCCATTTGAAATTGGAGAGCAGCATCTTTTTACTGTTTGGGTTTTTTTTTTTTTAATTAATTATTTTTATGATCATATAATGTATTATTTGCCCCAGGGGCACAGGTCTGTGAATCGTCAGGCTTACACACTTCACAGCATTCACCATAGCACATACCTTCCCCAGTGTTCATCACCCAGCCACCCTCTCCCTCCCACCCCACCCCCCAGCAGCCCTCAGTTTGTTTTCCGAGACTAAGAGTCTCTTACGGTTTGTCTCCCTCCCGATATCTCCTTACTGTTTTAAGCTATTTTATAAATGCATGCTTTTTGAATCTTTGCTTCTAAAGCATGATCTGTAACATCAGTATAAGGTCTTAAGTGACTCCCTGCTCCTCCCATTGCTGCCAGAGTGGGGAGATACTGAGCCCCTCTCTGTGACTGGCTTGATGATGCTGTTCCTGAACTTCCTGCAGAAATGGGTGTGGGATGCCTTCACGGTGTTGTGACAGTGCTGTCCCACCAGGACCCCTCAGCCTCCGAAGACAGGATAATTCCTTCTACATTCCATTGGCACTGGGGAGATGGTGTGAACAGTAGACAAGCTTATGGGCTCTTCAAGAGACCGAGAAGATACAAGAAAGGAGTGGGGAGAGAGTGGGAGATGGGGTTGGAGAGGCAGACAGGGTTCCATGAGCCACGAGAGCAGTTTGAATCTTATTCTAAGCATTATGGGAGGCCGTGGGAGGGTTGGAAGAAGCAGGGGGATGACATGATTGCATTTACGATTTTCAAAAAACTGCTGTGTTCTGGGGCAAGAGTGGACACTGAGAGGCCAATTAGGAGGCCCTTGCTGTGATTGAGGCAAGAGGGGTGCTAGTGGGGACGAGGCTGGGGGTGGTGATGGCGACAGAGAGGAGAGAGTGCCTAGCAGCCCAGCTAGGCTGCTGGCTGTGCCTGAGGACCACAGGGACCACACAGTATATCAACCCTGCTCTCTCAACCTTGCTAATTCATGCTTAGTGTTTTAGAGGGCACATTATACATTCCCAGGGGACAGTCAAGGTCACACATGTGGTTCTATCCTGTTGGCTGTGGCCCTTGGGATGCGATTCATGTTCCTGATCCTAAATAGATCCTGAACCTCACTTTCTTCCTGGCCCTACTAACCTTTCTGTCCCGGGCTCAGCCTCAGAGACCGCTGGCTATCTTAGATGTACCTTTCATCCTCCCCTTCACTGTGGCTTAGAGACAGCTTCTGAAAAATTCAGGTGTAAGTGAGCCATGGGTACCCGAGAGGCATGTCCACCATGGCTGTTATCTCTCTGATCTCGCTTCCAAGCCCATGATGCTGACTCTCTTCTCCATGTTGAAGAAGGGTAGCAGGGACACAGAGTTGGAGTAATTCATACAAGTTCCTACAATTGGCAAATAACAGAACCAGCATTTGAATCCTGAGCCCGTGCCCTCTACCTAATCCCACTTTCTTTGCTGTTTGTCCCTCTCTGAGAGAGCAGGGTCAGTACACCAGAATGACTGTGTCCTATGCCACCCTTGGACAGAGGCTCTGTTGCCGGTTCCGTGTCTCCCTAGTGGAATGCTTGAACTTTCTGTCCAACAGCCATGGGCCAGTTCCTTGTCATTCTACCATCCAGATGTGGAGCCCAAGCTGGGATGGTGCAGCGGCTCCCTGTCTGTCCTACACGAGAGGGACACCTAACTGTCACCCAGGACCTTGGCCCCACGTGGCTGACCAATCTGCGATTGGTCGGAGATTCACAAATCTCCTGTAGGAGATTCACAAATGCTCCTTCCCTTTCCTCCTCCCCCAGAGAGGGGCAGGGCTACATGGCAGAGGGGAAATCCTGATGGAACGTTCCCACTGGGGTCCTGAATGTGAGAACAATCACGTCCTCAGAGCTCACCTGTGATGCATCCCTGGCAGGCCCTGGGAGATCATCTGGTCCCACTCTTCCACTGTTCATTTTTTTAGATCAGTAAACCGAGGCCAGGAAGGGGAGGACTTGACTAAGACACCCCTTCCCTGGACTGCCCATCCCCTCCACCCCCAACTCCTCCACCCCAAAGACTTAGCACCCTGTCTGGGGGCTGGGGAAAAAAAACCCTGGTCCAAGCATCTGGAAGATGTCAGAGCGAAGGAGGGGACATGGGCACAGGCAGTCTTGGTTTTGGGGGATGGGGTGACCCTCCCACATTCCCTGCCCCTACCCATGCCCTCTGTGCTCTGTCTTGTTCTCTCGGCAGGTATATCCGCACCATGTACCTGGGAATTCAGAGCCAGCGGCAGAAGGAACACCAGCGACGCTTCTACTGGGCTATGATGTACGAATATGCAGACGTCAACATGTTGCGCCTCCTTGAGACCTTCCTGGAGAGCGCCCCCCAACTGGTGCTACAGCTCTGCATAATGATCCAGAAGAATAGCGCTGAGACGCTGCCCTGTGAGTGTCCCCCACACCCCCAACCAGGAGGCTGGGGAAATGACCTTATTGTTGGCTGGGACAGGGCCCTGCCTTCCAGCTGGGGGCCCCCTGGCGCCTGCCTCCTGCACACTCAGTATACCTGCACACCACGTGGGCATTGCTTGTCCCGATCCCCGAGTCCCTATCATGTGATGCTCATGCAGCCCACACTGAGAGCATGTGAGTGGTACAGGGATCCCCCACACCCATGTGCAAGCCCGCTGCACCTGCCCATGACCTCTGTGTTCCTACAAACAGAGCAGAGCCAGGGGTTCACATGTCCATGGGAGCAGAAGGATGGAGTGCCCTGGGTCTCCCAGTCTGGGGGTAATGGCCCCTTTTCTTTGGTGCTGGCCTGAGCTGAGGTGTTTGCACATCGATGGGAGCGGGGAGATGGCCCAGGGATGGCATGTGACAGAAGACTAAATCACGTTAGGCAATGCCAGCAGTTTTGGACATTTTTAAGCTGTGGTGCTCTTGCTTCAAACCCAAGTCTATGTAGCAGCCCCATTTTAAAACATGCTCAAATACTTTTGTTCTAGTTAGGTAGGAATGGCAGGACCAGAGCAGGCGCACCCCACCCACTGGCCCCACCCTCTTCATGCCCCCTGTGGCCCCAGACGGTCTCCAAGGAGCCCCAGAATCCTCCAGAGCCCAGTCAGACAGCACTGACCTCTACAGCAGTGGAATTCTCTAGGCACCACCTGAGAAGCCCTTTTGAGTTTAGATTAGTGGGTCAAGGCAGAGTCTCACACCATTGATGGTCAGACAGACTACGAGTGCCATGGTTGTCTCATGGTGTGTCTCAGAGCATACTTCAGGGGAAACGGGAACTCAGCAGGGGGGAAGTTCTAGGAGAGGAGGGGGTGAAGGTTGCATCATGTGGGGGACACTTGGAACATTTAATCTGAGGAAGACTGGGGATGCATGAAACCCAACATTTGAAGGGATATCAGGGGCAGATGGTTATCCCAAAAAGATGGAGGGAGCTACAGGGAGAGTTATTGATTCAACGTGTGGCAGACATTTCAAACAGCAGGAGCCATCCATGATGGAAAGAATGTCCCAAGACCCAAGAAGTAGTGAGTTTGCTTTCACTATGAATATTCAAGCAGAGATGCTGCTGAGGAGACTCAGTCCAGAGGTTCCTGACTCCAGAGGGCATGAGCTTGTATGACCTGGGGTAGGAAGACAGCTGCTCTCCATGCCCACCTCTCTCTGGCCCCACCTCCTTGTCCTATGGGTTCTCATCTCTGGACCCCACAGCTCCTCTAGGTGCTCCAATGGACCCTCGGTGCCACCATGTTCATGAACATCTGCAGAGCACTCTCCAGTGGATGCCCTCTGCTGCCTTACCCCACGTGGTCTGCCGAGGACAGCCAAGCTCTGGCCTTCATGGAACAGCTTTGCCTCCTTACCTTTTCCAGATTGGCTGGCCCTTTGCAATCTGCATGCCCCTAGTCACTTGTGCAAAAATGGAGTTTAATTCAAAGGCCAGCCAAATGTTCAGGCCAGTGAACTTGATCCTGACATTCAGAGCTCAGGAACCTAGTCCTGAATCCAACTGTGCTGCCAACAGAGTCCCCCACACTCTGGGAACTTGCCTCCCAGATGAAGCCTCCTGCCCACTCCAGTCCAGGACAGTCCCAGCTGGAAATGTCCCCAAGAGAAAGAAGCCTCAGGCCAGCTGCCTCTGTCCCTCAGAACACTGGCGGCAGTCCTCCCTAGCTCTCACAGAAACAAGAAGTTGAGGGGAAGTGGGGAACTCTGAGAAGCAGCACCCACTCTTGGAGGAGGTCTCACCCAGCCAGTGGCTCCTGGCTGGAGCCAGGGTCCAACCCAAGTCTGCAGCACCAGGGACCTGCCCCAGAGAAGGGCTGGAAAGAGCTAAATAGCTAGCTAGCTCCACTGGGGTATTGGGACACTAAGCAAGAAGCCACACTGAAGGCGGCAGGGCTGACAGTCCATCTGGTCTGTCCCTTCTTTTTTGGGTAGACTCCCATTCACATGCACACACATACTGCCACTGACATCAGGAAGACTAGGGAATGTGGGGACCCTGTCTTCAGAGCCAGGCCATCTGCTTGGGCAGTGAACTGGTGTGACTGCCCATGCTGAGGCCCTGGGAGTCCCTGTTTCTCCAGACCTTGGAGGAAAGTGTGCAGCATTCAGAGAACACCATTTGTTTCAGGACCAAGAGAATCACTTGGTGATAGATTCTGGAGCAAAGCCAGTGTCACAAGGGCTGACACACATGTCCTTGCTCTGCAAACCTTGAGAGAGCCCTCATAGACCCCCGGTGGTGGCTGAGGTGTCCAGGGATGGGCACAGTGACTGTGCCTTCTGCTGAAGCCTCCACACCTGCTGCCCTCCGATCCCCAGGCTGCAGCTCCCCAGCCCAGGGAAACGTGCTCTAGAGAGTAGATTGCAGGGGTGGGGGGGTGCTGTGGTTGGGGAGGGCTCCTCTCTCTCCCATCTGAGTCTTCCATTTCCAACTCTATTGCAGTCTAAGACCCCCATCTAAACCGTCCTTTGCTCTATCGGTATCAAACTTCCCCCCAACCCCTCTGTATCGCCAGGACGGCCAAGTTATCCTTCTTGGATTCTCGGCCACACCATGGCACCCCCAAATGGATGGGGAAGGTGGCAGGGGGGATGCCAGGAGAGAGCTCCCAATAGGTCATGTGTCCCAGACAAAGATCCTGGTCATCACTTACGCCCTGCTGTGATTTTGGACATTGCCCTTCCCCTTTGCAAGACCTCCTCCTCCACTGGATATCACGGGGAAGATGGCAACGGTACATAAGAGTTCGGGGAGATGCAGGAATGTAATGCGCACGGACCACCTCATAAATTGTCAAGCTTCAAGGGCAACTAAGGGTGTGAGTTTGTCCTTTCCAGAGCCTGGTGATGAGTCGTGTGGGTCAGATCCTAAGGAGAGTCCCCCCTGCCATCCCATTTGGCTCCATGGGTCATCTGTGCCCCAGCCGTCCCTTGCTCAGCCTGTCCTTTCTGCGATCGTTTCTCAGATTATAAACATAGAGAAGCAGAATGGGAAATCTTTGGAAACTCAAGGGACAGCAGATGTTGTTCTCCAAGAGTCTGGGGTGGGCGTGGGGCAAGTCCCTGAAGGCCAAGGCCAGGGACCTGGCTCGAAGCCAGGCTGCTGGGGTGACCTGGGGGAAAAGCTGGAAGAGCAAGGGTCATGCTGCTACGGGGTTTCCTCCCTGGGGAAGCCACGCTGGCTCTATCCCCCCCCACACACACACCCCTCTTTTAGAGCCAGCGGATCCCTCAGAGGTCAGGTAAGCATTTCCCCACATTTGTTTGGCAGGTGGAATAGGTGTTTCTCAAGATAGGCTCCCATGGTTAAATGTTTTTGGGAACTGCTGGGCTAAACAAAGGTCAGTGGCAATCTCTGCGTTGGACTGTGATTTCTCAAGACAACGCTGGGGTCTGCAGCAGTAGCTGGGTTGATGGGGAAGAAGGAAACTCACCAGCACGGAGCACAGACTGCATTGGGTGTGGCATTGCCCTCTTACTTAACTGCTCACCACTGGACCATTTTGTTTAGAAACAGATGCCTTCCTTCCCTTTTCCCATAAAAGGCTGTATGAGATGTAGACATATTAAAGGAAATCAGTTTAGGGGCACCTGAGTGGCTCAGTCTGTTAAGTGTCTGCCTTGAGCTAGGGTCACGATCTCAGGGTCCTGGGATCAAGCCCCACATTGGGCTCCCTGCTCAGCGGGAAGCCTGCTTCTCCCTCTCCCACTCCTCCTGCTTGTGTTCCCTCTCTCACTGTGTCTCTGTCAAATAAATAATAAAATCTTTTTAAAAAATAATAAAAATAAAGAAAATCAGTTTAAATATTAGAAATTGGAGAAGGGGAAAGAAAGCCTGCATATTTAGAAGGGACATGGTAACCTGGAGTCTTCCTGCCATGGGAATGCTTGCCGCAAGGCAGTGTAGAAATATGGAAGTGACGCCCATCCTATTTGACAGCTCTGACCTTTTGGAAGTTACTGAGCCATTCTTTTCCTCAGTTTTCCTTTCTCTGAAATAGGGATAATATCAGTACCTACCATTATGAACCTTTGTTGGCATGACCAATGACCAATGTCATGGTCCACATCTGGCTATTTTGTTGTTGGTGGTGGAGATTTTAATTGTAGATACACTTTCTGAATTGGACTTCAAGCTGTGCTGGTGGGATCCATGGCTAACTGGCCTTGCTTTGGCAGGCTTTGATCATACTTGTCCCTTTACACTGTTAATTCTAGTAGGTGGTTAGGAGATCACTGCCATGATCACTTTAGTAGGCAAGTTTTCCTTTGATCTTGCCCCATGTCAACCTATCCCAACCTTTCCCATCCCCACCTTGTGGTCCTCACGTTGGCTGGCTTAATAGTGCGGTATGCAGCCTGCAAGACAGATTGTATCCAATTTCCCCAAAAGACCACACGCAAGTGAAAAATACAATAATAATCCACAACCATACAAATATTATTCCAGAGTCATGTAAGCACCTCAGCGGGGTCTTCTTTAATCTGATGTCTTGAAAGTTTGAACAAAGGAAAAATAAATATATGAAGGGAGCCTATTATGCTGACATGCCATTTATGCTGATGGTGAGGCTGGTGGTGTCTGCTGAAAGCTTGGCCATATTACAGGCAGTGAGGGGGTTTGGAGAGCAGTTGGCATGGCAGGAAAAGTGAGACTGAGTGTCACTCCCACCTCTACCACTTACTGACTTTACGGCGTAAGACAAGTTCATTTCCTAACTGGCTTCTGGATATGTAAAGTGTGAATTGTAAGTACTTTTGGAGGTTGTTCTGAAGGTCTAATGAGCTACACATACACTCCTATGGCAGCTTGTTTGGCATGTGCTGGGTATTTAATGCCATCTGCCATTCAACAAAAATGCATTCATTTGGATGCCATACCATGTGTGGAGGGGCAACAGGGAACACAACAGATGCAGTCCCTGCCCTCATAGGTCCCCCATTTCTCTGAGAAGAAAGGACAAAATCAATGAGACCAATGGTATATGTTAAGTGATTTGAAGCAAACAAACCTGGTGCTGAGACCTCAGATAATGTGCGGGGTGGGGGGAGAGCCTCCCTTGGGCAAGAGTGTCAGAGAAAGACTCTCCAAAGAGTTGACATTTAGGCTGAGTATAAATGAAGAAAAGGAACCAACTATGGGAAGGGCAGGAATAGCTTCCCAGGCAGGGGGAACAGCATATGCAAATGTCCTGAGGTAGGAAAAGCCTGGCTTGTTCCAGAACGTGAGAAGACCCAGCATAGCTAAGGTTGTTGTTGGTGATGGAAGTGGGGGGAGGAAAGTGATATCAGGGGGAGTGTGGGGAAGAAGTCAGGGGCTGATCAGGCAGGGGCCATGGGGTCCTGCAAGGAGCTTGATTTGATGCCAAGTGCAGTGCGAAGTTACATAGGAAAGCTCTAGGATCAGACCTGCATTTAAAAATGATCCCCCTTTCCTGATGTTCAGGGAAGAGAGCATATGCTGAGCCAAGAGATCCAGGGATGAAGTTATGGGGGAGAGAGCATTTGGGAAATGATGCTAAGTGCACAAATTTGGGGGCCATTCTGGAAAGTTAACCAATAGGACTTGGTAGAGCTTATGTCCACAGTGTTAGAAGGGTGAGGTGGTGGTTTCTAACTGGGTGTGTTGAGATAGAAGAGACTCTGTGGGGGAACAGTTTTGGGGCATTGGATCAAGAATTAGCAGCTCTATCACTTTTCCTTACTTCTTCATTTTTTTTGACAATTCCACAAGAACATAGGCAGGGGGTGGGGGGAAGGGTGGGACACTTACGCCCTCATAACCTCCAGGTCTGCCTTTTTTATTTAAGCCCACATTGAGGAGTTATCTGATACATGGGGCTCTGATGACCACTTTCTCTTGGTATCACACCACTCCCATTTGTCAGGCACCTGCTGTGGCCCAGGGGGTGTGTTGGGAATGTGCTTGCAAAGACATCTGCCCTTCAGGAGTTTATGTCTGGTGCAGCAATTTTTAAATTCCGTGATAGCTGTATGCACAGAGAAGGGATCTGTAACTGCTTCAGGGGGCGTGACAGAGGAGGTAGTATTTGATCTGGGTCTTGATGGAGGAACAGGAGCTTGCCTGAAAGGGAAGTTTGGGTGGCTCTTATGGACAGGGGAACTATAAGTGCTAAGAGATGGGGAGGCCTGGGAGAGCAAGGGGCAGGCAGGGAGTGTGTGGTCATGGGTGCTGAGAACATGGGGTGTATTGTGGCAAGTGTGCAGGGCAGCAGCAATGATAGCAATGATGCTATCAATGCTGGTTAGGACTTTTGGGGAGCTCAATTATGTGCCAGAGACTAGTTCAAGAGCTTTATATGATTCACCCATTAAAGTCCCATGGCAGCCCTATGAGTAGATAACTTTTTATTATTCCCATTTCATCCCACATATGATGAAACTGAGGTCCAGAGACTTTGAGTAACAGCATGAGGCAGCCACCAGGCTTGTAACTGATACGGCAGGATCTTTGTCTGCATGGTTGGGCTCCAGTGGCTGTGTTCTAAGCAGGGATGGTTGTGTCTAAGTCTTGAAGAGACAGACTTAGGTGGGTTCTGCAGGAAGTTGTTATTGATGCAGGGAGGGAACAGAGGCTGATACGCACTGTGGACCCATCAGCTCCATTGTGTTTGTGTGTGTGTGTGTGTGTGTGTGTGTGTGTGTGTGTATCTTAGATGCAATTATACTGACAAGGTCAGAAGATGATGCTTCCGCTTCTTGTCCCTGAAATCTCTGTCCAGGGATTGGCTTTTTGAAAATATTCTTAGTTTTCCAGAGTATTTTGTGCAAGCCACCTCTGCTAAGCATACAGGGAGAAGCCTTGCTGTCTTACTATGGAGCTAAGCTTGGCTGACCAAGGGGTGAGGATATGGGACCCTCCTGCTCCCCTAAACACCTATTAGTGATAAAGACACATAGCCTTGTAACTGGCCTTTCCTTGGGGTTAGTTTCTGTTCCGACCCTGGAGACCAAGAGAGTTTGGCCAGACACAAGTGGGTTGCTTACCCAGTTAGAGTTTTGGTAACCCCTATTTCCATATGGTGCAAGTGGCTTCTGTCTTCTTAGGTCGCTCTAGGAACCCTCAGAGAAAATTCCAGGCATCCCCAGATACCCTCTGAGCCAGATGTGTTCCCCTTGATCATCTAATTCAGATAGAGGGCAAGACTGGAAGCCCCCAGATGGGACCAGAAACTCCAGATGACCCCAAGGGCTGAGGCTGGAACTTGAAGGTAGAGACACCTCCGGAGCACAGAACCACTCCTGCTCAGGGAGCACCCACAGGAGACATGCTTCTCCCGAGGGCAAGTGGTTCTCTCAGAGAGGATCAAAAGCAGATCTGACTTGTTCTCACAGGTGACACTCCACCATGCAAAACTTTATAGGCGCCCCAGTACCCTGTGAGTGGCAAGCAGGCAGATTCTGGCAGAGGTCCACATAAAGACACCTCTGATGTCAAAACACTTGAATCTCATGACTTCAGTGTCCAAAGGGATTTAAAGCAATGGGACCTTTGAACTGAAGAGGTTGACTAGGCTGTCTAACCCACCCTCCTTGTTTAACGTGTGGGAAGCTGAAGCACAGAGGAGTAAATTGCCCAAGAGCACACAGTAAGGAAAGCTCTCAGAAGATGCTCCTCTTCCTGCCACACCGGGCCTGCAGCTGAGATGGTAGCATGGCATCTACAGCCTGGAGTTCAAATACCAGGCTTCACCCAGATAGTTCTTCCTGCCCCCCGACCTAGCCATCAGTAACCGCCACATCCAGCACCAAAGTTACATAAAAACTGGCATCTTTACTAAGATGAGGAAGCATGAGAAGTATTAAACCCTGCCTTCAGACACTGAGTTCTAAGATCTAATTAGGGCCTTTGCTTTCTGTGTCTTCAGTGTCAACCTCCCTAATAGTCTTCTTTCTTAACTTCACTTACTGGGTCCTCTTGCATCAAAGCCTCTCCAGCACCTTGCACTTTACCTTCACATTGTACTTCTTTTTCTAGCCAGAGCCCTGACAGCATCCAAGCGATTCACGAAGGCATGTTTCTCTGCTCCTTTTGAGCTAAATTTTCTTTGCCTTTGTCTTCAGCTGTCAGCCCCCAAAGCCCTTCCTCCCTTCCCTAGCGAGGACGTAATTCATCCTGGAGGAAACTTCTCGGACATCCATCTCCTTGGTCAGCTTACCCTTCCACGTGAAGTCAAGAAAGAGCCCCCTTCTGGTCTGGGCTCTCAGGAAAAAGGAAGGCCCGGGGGGGTGTCCATAGCTGTTGGATGGCTTCAGCATCCATTCATCCCTCCTCCTCTCACAGGGGAAGACTTCCATGTCCATCTTCTTGGGAGATTCCTTTTTTTCTTATGTAAGAAATGCATTCTGGTCTCTTTCTAGTCCTGCTCCTATGGACATTAGCTGTCACTCTCAGTGTCTGAGACACAAAAATTAATTCCTTGATCATTTAGGATTCTGGTTAAAAGGTGAAGCTGCCACGTGGAAAGTGATGGTAATCTAGTCATGTGACCCAAAGGTGACAGATCTGAGAACCAGAGCTATGAATTTCCCACTCAGTGTTCTCATTACCAAGAAGTAAAGCTTGCCATCAAAACAGCCAGTCTGGGGGCATCTGGGTGGCGCAGCCGGCTGAGCATCTGACTCTTGGTTTTGGCTTGAGTCATGATCTCATGGTCGTAGGATCGAGGCTCTCGTCAGGCTCCACGCTCAGTATGGAGTCAGCTTCAGATTCTTTCTCCCTCTCCCTCTGTCCCTCCCTGCTTGAATTCATGCTCTTTCTCTCTCTTGCAAGTAAATAAAGTCTTAACACACACACACACAATTGATTCATTGCATTCGTTGCAGGTAACGAATCACTCGTCCAGAGTCACAGGGAGCCTCCATGCTCCCCCAGCCCTTACCAGTGGACAGAGCCCTTCTCACTAGCTCATTCCCTTGCTTAGCTGGAGTTGCCCATCTCCAAGAGCTGCTCCAGGGTTTCAGACCAAGTCGGTACAGAGGTCTTCCAGACTTTGATGTCAATTTCTAGGCTTAGCTGGAAGCAGGTAAAGAAAGGAAAAGATGTTCAATACCCTGTTCCCTCCTTTCTCCTGGCCAACTGTATCTTCCTCACCTATAACCGAAAGGTAGAGAGGTGCACAGGCATGACTGCCTTCTCCAGCTGGAACACAGATTGGCCTCTCCCATTTCCCCCATGGTGGTGGGAGTAGCCAGTGCTTTCCCCCTTTCTCCAGCTCTGTTTCCTGTGTTCTCCAGCTCTGAGGCATCACCCTCCTTCTCTCCTATGTGACATCTACTTGCATCTGCACACAGTGTTCCCTGACCAGCCAACTCCAAGGTATAGTCCTACTTCAGCTACCCATGGCTCCTTGTTCAAAAGCACTTTAAAACCGTATACTTTTAAACAGAATTTGCAAGAATTTTCAGCAGAGACCTCCACTCTTCCTGTGCACGCTCCAGCTTAATCTGCACACGGTTCTGAGGCCCTGGCTGAGATGGCCCCTAACAACTGGCAAAAGGAAAGAGAGGCAGGATTCTTTTTTCTATTTTTAATCATAGTAAGAATACTACATGTGAAATCCATCCTCTTAAACTCAAATTTTCAAGTGCAAAAGAAAATACAGTATGTGCATACAAAGGAGACTTCTTAAAACAGCAGGACAAATATGAGAAAGGCAAGCTAAATCGATTTCATTATACTTATCACCAATGGAACAGCAATTGGCAAAACTGGAAATGTTTGTGCATCCAATGCCCAAACACAGAGGGCCATCCAGACAAGGCTTCCTGAGCTTGCACAGGCTGTCCAGGACCATCTTGCAAGGAAATGCAAATTCAGAAGCCTGAGCAGTAATGGGGCCTCTTGTTCACTTATTTGGTAACTATTTATTAAGCACCTACAATGTGCCAAGCAGGGTTCTAGGAGCTGGGAGCAGATATAGTCATAGACAAAACAGAGAGAAGAAAGCCCTGCCCTCACAGAGCTTACAGTTCTCTCAGGGAGAGGCAAACAAGAAACAAAACAATTATCTTATTTTCTGTGTTAACAGACCAGAGGCTCTCAGGAGAGCAACGAAACTGGGAAGAGAGACAGAAGGGGAGCAGAGCTGGGAAAGGTTTCCTGGACAAGGTGACCTCTGAGCAAAGATGTGAGGATGGGAGGGAGCCAGCCCCGCAGATTTTGGAAGCAAGTGTGCCAGGAAGAGAGGACAGCCAAGAGCAAGGCCTTGAGCTGAGCGAATGCCTCCCGGTGTCTGAGAAGTGGCAGGGAGGCTGAGATGGGTCTCTCGGCTGCTTCTGTAGCTTAGCCTGGCCTAGGGGTCTTGCCAACATTCATTTATTTAAATAGCTTCATTGAGACACAATTTACATACCATTCAATTCATCCACTTGAAATGTACAAATCACTGGCTTTATTTTCTTAAAATATTATTTAGTCATTTATTTATCTGAGAGGCAGATAGAGTGTGCACATATATGAGCAGGGGGAGGGAGAAGCAGACTCTCCACTGAGCAGGGAGCCTGATGCAGGCTTCATCCCAGGACTCTGGAATCATGACCTGAGCTGAAGGCAGATGCTTACCGCCTGAGCCACCTAGGCACCCCAAGTCACTGGCTTTTGTGTATTTGCAGAGTTGTTACCATCACTACAATTCATCTGAGAACATTTTCTTTGCCCCACAAAGGCACTTCGCCCCTCTTAGAGCTGCTCCCCTGTAAGGATTTTCTCCAACTTCCCTGCAGAGGGCAAAGGCTGGCAGAAGGAGCACTGGGTGGGGAGTCTGCTGTGCTAGAATGCTCTGCTGGATTCTGGTCAGTTCCCTGCAACCTCATCTTCTCTGGGCCTGGTTACTATGAATGAGGATAGGAAGGACCCCTGAAGACCCTTTCAGCCCTGATAGCTTATGACTCTAAGGAAGAGAAGGGGGTGGGAATCTCAGTGAAATTGGGTCAGTAGTGATCTTTAATTAGCCTTGACATTCACATTAGAGAGGATCGCAGGAATGTGGAGCTCCAGGAAAGACTGCAGTGAAATCATCTTCAAAAGATCTTTTCTATTCTTTAAGATTCCCAAGGAAAGAAAGTCTGAGAGCTCCATGAACAATGCCTTCCTGTGTCTCACATGTCTTACCACTGGGGAGGGGAACAGAAGGGCAGAGACCCCGGGGAAGGAAACCCTGGGAGGTGACACCCCTCGGCTGTTCCACATCCTGCATGGTTATAGATGAATCGCCTTCTCTGAGGGCCTCAACTTGTTCATCTGTAAAATTTACCCCCAGGACCCCATTCGATCCTGGACCCAGCTGGAGATATGAGGCTGGTCAGGACATCAAGAAGAGTTCTAGGGTGTTGCATTCACTCTAGGGCCAACCTGAGGTAAGGATGGGTCCAAAGCTGACCAGAGGAGAACTGAGACCTCAGTGAATTCTAGACCGTCTTGGGTGTTCAGGCTCTACATGCCCCAGGCTGCCTGCCAGACCTTAGAGCTAAGAAGGCTGCCAGCTGGAAAATCTGTCCCCCTGTGACAAACCTGGGGGCCCCCATGTTCCTTTCATCCTTCAGCTTCACCAGTGACAGCCCAGAGCTTTGAGTCCTTTTCTGCTTGTCTGCATGTTGGTGTCCTGGGACTGTCCCCTGGAAGAAAAGTTGCTGTGTCCTGTGTGGCCCTATAGAAAGCTCCCAGTGTGGAACTCCCATGCCTGGCTTCACACACCTGCTCTGCAGCTTCTCCAACAAGGCCTTCACCTCTTTGAGCCTCGGGGTTCCCATTTGTAGAGCACAGCTAATAACTCCTGCCTCAGAGGGGTTTTGTCAGGAGTAAGTGAAATGCATTTGTTCTCCACACATGAGAGGCCTTCTGACAATGGAGGCTGGTATTTCCACTGCCAGCCAAGAAAGGCACACACTGCTGCCATCGTCAGCAAGGCTCTGATTGGACGCCATTTTCCCTGGAAGGCTTTTCTTGACTAGGGCCATTGGCCACTGAGAAGTTGAGCTCAGGGGCCAGGACCACTCCAGGGTCAGCCCCACACGGGCACACAGCCACTCACCTGCTCAGCAGTCCTGCTTTTCTGGTCACCTGAGTGGCTATGGGACTAAACAGTATCTGAGACCTGCCTGTGCTCCTTGCCCTTCCTGAGCTTCTGTCACAGCTCCATCTGGAAGCATGGCTAGCACAGTTGAGTGGAGAGCAGTGGCCATGAGGCCAGAATGCCCACAGTCCAGTTCTAGTTAATCAAGGTTGGTCGTCTTCAGGGCCTTGGTGGCCCCAGGTAAGGGAACCCAAGACCATTTTGGCTGGCAGAATTCCTAGGGCTTGGAGAGCCATATCATATCCCACTCCATGGGAGACAGGATGCACTCTGACTCCCAACCTTTTAAAAAGATTTTATCAGCTTGGGATGCCAGGGTGGCATAGTTGGCTGAACTTCTGATTCTTGGTTTTGGTTCAGGCCGTGGTCTCAGGGTTGTGAGATTGAGCCCCACTTCAGGCTCCGTGCTTGAGTAATATAGTGTCTGCTTGAGTTTCTCTCTCCCTCACCTTCTCCCCTCCCACCCATGCTCTCTCTCTCTCTCTCTCTCAAATAAACAAGTCTTCAGAGAGAAGATTTTATCACCTTCTAAGTGACTATAACTTTCCAAGTCTCCTCCTACACAAAGCCTGCAAGCCCTGAATCATTGCACTTCTGAAGGGGCAGGAGACAAGAGGAGGAGGCTGCAGTGAACTTTGCTTTTGCCTCTAGAGGTATGGTCTCATCCTATATTATTCCAAACAGGCCAGGAACAGCATCTTGACATCCTACGGAAAAACTCAAAAACTTGAAGCCTAGATTTTACCAACCCAAAACAGAGGAAAAACAATGCCAGGAAGCTGAGCAAAGCAGTCTCTCAAAGCCATTCCGCCTTCCAGGTTGAGGCTTTCTGCTCCCTCTGACTTTCCTGCTCATCCATTTCCATATCAGTAATATTGAAAACTTAAGATGAACTAGTGCACATGAGGCATTTTAGAATTTCTAGAGCACTTTGACCCCTGTCGTGATGCTCAGGATTGTTGACATGACCATCATGAAGGCACACATTTGGCACCACAAAATACTCAATGGGTATTCAGTATGTATCTATACACTACATATATTCATTCTCTCTATATAGATGTAGGGGTATATACACACTATGTAGAGGTATATGAATATATTGTATAGTATGTATATATATCAAAGATGTGCCTATATGTTTTATACTCATAATTCATTAAATATTCCAAATCCACATATTTAGCCAAGGTTCACAAATAGTAAAATAAGGTCAGATCTGTTTGTACCAAGGCCTCTGTCCATTCCAGGGCATCTCAACCTGGGTTAAAATGCACTCACTCTGGGAACATCAGGGTTTTGAGCCTGATTGGCCATTTGCTCCTCCAGGAGAAGGGATTTACTGGAGCTTTCCAGTGAGAGCAGATGGCCTTCTTCACTGTGTGCTCCAGGCCAGCCAGGATCCAGGCGTCTGTGAGTCCTGCACCACGCCAGCTGAGTGGTTGACATTTGTTCTAGAATCTCTAAAGTTTGTCTTTCTCCAGCTTGCTGTGAAGATAGTATTTTGATAACTCTGACAGCATCTTAGAAAGAGGAGACAAGCGAACAGAGGGCTGGCTTTAGTTTTCCTCTGTTGGGTCCTTTAAATATCAGTGCTTAACCTTGAAGCTCCTCAAGGGGAGCGCTGCTACCTTCCTGTATTATCCACCATGTCCGCAGAGCAGCCGTGAGCCCCTGAAGTGTGCTGCTCAGAAGAGACGCATCCTGCAGATATCAGACCCCAGAGATGCTATTCCCACAGCCTCTCTTGACGTCACACTGTGTCCGCACCCCACGGGCCTCTTCAAGAATAGTCACTCCTCAGGAAGAACTCTTTAGAAAGCTTCCATCTCCAGCTATTAGACACACCCACGTTCCTGGTTTGGTTTTTGACTTACTGAAAATATTGAGGAAGTTGGAATACCCAATCACAGGGCTTCTTAACCTCATCATTAAAAGATCTGGGGCTGTGGAGGGGGGACTGTCCTGTGCATTATAGAAAGTTTAGCAACACCCCTAGCCCCTACCCACTAAACACCAGTAACACTCACACCTGGTGTTATGACATTACCTAATGTTCCTGGTGAGGGTGGGGGCAAAATCAGTCCTGTTGCAGACTTCTGTTCTGCTGTTAAATGGATGATGTTGCTATTGTGGGCTGAATCTGGCCCCCTCTCGATGGGTTTGTTTGCATGGGAAAGGCACCCATTTCTTGCTCTTCCTTGGAGGGTCAGCAGGGCGCCAGAGTCAAAGCAGGAGAATAAAAGGACATGCTTGATGCAGTAACCTCGGGCACATCCTCTTACCTCCTTGAGCCTTGGTTTTCTCGTGGTAAAATGGGTCGCCAATAGACATTTCAATAGACATTCATTACTAAATGAAGTAACACTAGCAAAGTATGTGGTATAATACCAGATACATAGGGAACAATAAATGTTAATTCGTCTTCATTTGTCTCTTCTATCCTCGAGGATTTCTTCCTGAGGGACAAAGGCATACATATTTGTTCCCAGGGAATTGCCCTGTCCCACATTAAGGGCTAGAGGTGGGTGGTTGTCATGACCGATTGGGTCACTGGCCCCTTTCCCTATGGGCTCACTTGGGAATCAGACAGCTATGGGCTTTTGTTATGAGAAAAATACCCATGCAATTTTTTTTTTTTTTACCTGCTCAATTTTGTGCATAGTTTCAGAAGGACCAGACCAAATGGCTGCCCTTGGAAAATATCTACCTCAAAAAAAAAAAAAAAAAAAAAAAAGAAAAAGAAAGAAAGAAAGGAACGAAGTAAAAGTAAAAGGTGGTAGGGAAAGGCTAAGGTAGAAAACAAATCATGGAAAGTGGGAGGAGACATGGGGTGGGGAGAGGTGGGGGTGTCAGTTTTTTAGTGTGGCGGTGAGGGATGCTGGCTGGGAAGGTGGTCTCTGAGTCAAGGGCTCAGTGAAGCACTTGGATATCTGGAGGAAGGGTGTTTGAGGCAGAGGAAGAGCAAGTGCTTATGCCCTGAGGGAGCCTGGAGCACATCTGGGGCTGAGGGAGTGCCAGGAACTGGGGGGAGGTGAGAACACTAGCACCCCAGACCCCAGGCAAGGGGCTGGGTCCTGTAGGGCCTTGCATAAAAGCCTAACACCATGAAAGGAACTTAGATCTGTACCCACTGGGGAAGGGAGTTACTGAAGGGCATGAGCAGGGAATTGGCAGATTACACTTATTACTCCCAGGCAGTATTATGGGGGGCCCTGAAGGCCCTTAAAAGGACCCAGATGGTGTTAACCCTGAACAAGATGACACATCAGTCAGGAGAGGATGACCATGCCATGATGTGGAATACTCAAACAATTCTGGTGCCTTAAAACCAGAAATGATTCACTTCCTGCTGGTGGCATGTCTGTCACAGGTCACTGGTGAAGCAGCTTGTTCTTGGAGCATGGGAGAGCATGGCCTTCTGCCTGGAAGTGACACACGTATTTGTGCTCATGTGTCCCTGGTCAGAGCCAGTCACAGACCGCACTTGAGTTCAACAGAACAGGATTGCATATCCTCTCATGGGAAAGGCACAGAAAATCAGTGACCATGGGCAGCCCACCATGCCTGGGAGGCCACACAGCAGGGCATACTATGGCTTAGTCGGTTTGGCGGGATTGTGAATAGACTTTTAGGACAAGAGCAGATGCAGGGAAATGATCTAGGAGGCCATTCCAGCAGCCCAGGCAAGGGAGATGGATGAGAGATACGCTTCCACACATTCTGGGTGCTCAGGACCTTCCAGGGGTGGGCCCTCAGTTTGCCAGGCCCACAAATTTGACTTTGTAAGTGCTCACAGAGAGGATCAGAGGGCTGCCACACAGTAACCAAACTAATAAGGAATTGATATATAAATCTGAATGCTAATTCGTTAATCTGTGGTTTTGGGTGAGGAGACACACTTCCTCTAGTGTTTACAAAAGGACTCTGAGTTCGGAAGCTAAGCAGGCCTGCATTCAAACCCTTCTTCTGTGATTTCTTAACTACTTAATAATGGAAAAGCTTGTTAGCTTGTGAGCCTTAGTCTCTCCATCTTCAAATAAGCCCGTTACTTCAGATAAATTTACAGGGAAGAATAACTGAGTTACTTTGTATCATGTGCTCGGCCTAGAGTCTGGGCCATGGTAGCTGTTCAGTAGAGAAGAGAGATCATTATTACTGAATTTTTATTAGGGATTATCAGAAAATGATCAGCCTGGATACAGAGCCAATAAAGAGATATTCGCAAAAACCGTGGGAAGATGACATTCTACAACACAGATTACCTGTGTAGTGGCCAAATTCTGTTCCCCTTGATCCATCTCCCTGATGTTAAAGAACTTTTTCTTCAGGATATGGTATGGTTTCTCAGATGTCAGCTTTCCTGAGACCTTCCAGTCTTCCTGCCCTCTGTTTACACCAGGCCACTTCTATTGCCCTTGGGTTTTTCCACATTGACTCAGCCACACATACTTGTCGGTCCCAAGGGTGCCATCCACAGATGGTGGATGCCATCTTCTTTTTGGACCCTCACTAAGGGTCAATCTGGAAATATCAAGGGTGTCTTAAGGTTACCCTATGTGGTAACCTCCTGTGGGGATCACACCCTCTCCAAACACAGAAATGTGACCAAAATGAGGATGTCAAAGCTTGCAAAATCCTGAGGGTCAAAGAAGACTGTCAGATCATCAATGATTTACTGTGAGCATATTGTTAAAGAAAGTTTAAAAAGGGGATTGGTTTCTTTGTTGCTTTCACATGAAACTTACTAAGTATTATTCTGACTGATAGCCAATAGTGTGTTGTTTTGCCTAGAAGTATGGTGTTGGAATATGGAGGGCAGCCTTATGGCTAATTTGCAATGAGGCCCACTAAATTTTCAAGAAGGATAGTAGATCCTGACAAGTAGTGTGCTGGTAAATGCTAACAACCAGCTCTTAGCAGATTTGGGGGCCCCCTGGTTTGTTAAAGTAGAAATTTGTAAATATTTCCACCACACCTATTTCAAGCCCCCCACTTGACATTGGGGAAGTTTCCTTCTCCCCATTGCCTGACTGGGAAAGTAACTTTGTACCAGGTGCTCCCTTGTTGTGTCTCCTGGGTGGAGGTGAGGACAGGAGACAGGCAGGAATCTTTCAAGAACTGTGCACACAGCTGCTATGTCTTTTTCCTGGGAGCATTTCCAAGAAGAGACTGAGATTTTTAAAAAATGTTGGAGATAGGGGAAGTCGGATGGGGGAAAATGAAGAACCACCCAGATACCAGGAGCTCAGTGTGAGGAAAATCCACAAGGATGATTTGAAGAATAGATGGTTGAGTTCCCCTAATATTAGCTTTAGGGAAGAGGGGAGAGTTGAAAGAGGGAGATGTTGACCTTGACATGCAGGTAGACAAATAGCCAATTGAGCATGTTTCTTGGCTTGAGGAATCTCTATGGATACCATACCACATGAATTAGGTGAGTATGGAATTTCAGAACGTGGCTAGGGCCACATTGAAGTCTTTCAACTTCAGGTTCAGTTTCTTTACCTGAAAAATGGGGATAACAGCCCAGCAAACAAAGGATGGCGCAAGTAGGGCAGTAGCTAATGGTCAAGTGTGAGGAAGAACAAAGTGGATCCGAAAGCCAAATGCCACACAGTGTCAAGAGAGACAGGCCATCTACTGTACATGAAAGAATTGGTTGAGGACTTCAAAGAGAGCTCTCCATGGGGGCTGGGTTCAGGAGTAAAGGGAAACAAGGAGATTACCCTTGAGAAGTTTGGAGGAGAAGAGACAAAGGGAGATGGGATCTCACTAGCGGAAGGTGCAGGGGTCCAGGAACGATCTAGTCTTTGTAAGACCGGAAGAACTTGACTGTTGTTATATGCTGATGTGAGGGAGCCACTGGAGAGGGAGCTGGGAGTCTGCACATCTGACTCTTCCTACCCTGCTCCACCTTGTGCTCAGTGCCCCATCGAATAACTCATCCAAGTGTTTTTCCAACATGTGATTTAGTGGTGGTACTAAGACCTTGTGATAGAAAGGTGGGGGACAGCAGCTGGTAACAGAGCTGGGCGTGCACATACCACTCCACAGAACAAGGTCCTGCTGTTAACCTCATCTCATGGCCATCTCTAGATACCTCTGGGGGTTCTCAGGGTACTCCTCAAACCCACATGTTGCGTTCTCCCCATGAGATACTGTAGTGTCTGGTTTCTCCTTCAGCTTTCCTTTCTGCTGGTGTGTTGGAGCTCCCACTTGCTGGCTCCTTGGTGCAGCCCTGCCGTGGTCATGGCCCTGCTTTGGGCTTGTCATATCTCACCTTCCGTACTTCACCCTGGTGACTGTACCCTGATCCCTCCCACTGCATTGTATCTTTCCTTCGGATTCTTCCACTTCATCTCCCCCTTGCCCTCCAATTTTAGAGTCCTGTCCTTCCCCAGACACCATGTTACTATGCTTCTCAAACAATGGGATATCCACACTCACATTTTTTTTGTTTTGTTCCCCAACTGGCAACAGTTCAGCTGAGAGTGATCCTTGGATATTGTACTGTCACCACCAAATTTCCTGATGGCTACCGCTCCTCAGTAAGAGGTGTCCAACTGCAGATTGTGGCCCCTCATGCTCTGTTACATTAGTCATAGATATGGCCATTCCATTTCTGGAAATCTTAAACCCTGGGTCCAGTGATCAGAACCTGAGGGCCCCTCTCCCGAGCTTTTCTTAAGGGGAGTGACCCCCGAGGAGTCTCCAGTTTAGCATCTTCCTAGCTGGTGAGGCTGGGCTCAGTGGGCCAGCTGCAAGCTCCGCCTCCTGGTCTGCACCAGGAAAAGTGAGCAAGCTGTGAAGGTCACTGCCCAGAACTTGTCACAGCTGAACGTGAAGTGTTTAACAATTTCCAGTCTGATCTTCGGAATATAGAAAGCGATTGAGCCATAGTGGGAGCAAATCGTAAATGCTCCTAGGCCTGTCTGAGAATCTCACAGGGGGCCACAAGTCCTCTTCCGAAGCCAGTTCCCCTGGGCTTGGGTCTTGGCCAGGATAATGCATTGACTTTTGGGTTGATCTCAGGCATGACAGAAATCTTCCGAGTGAGCCACAACAGTGAGGGAAAACCTTGCCTTCCTCCCTCTAGAGTGGAATACACTGCAGGCCTTTGATTAATCACTTGACAGAGGCAAACCGATCTCAGTTAATTCTACTGGAGTCACCTCTTTCCTTGTGGCTTGAATGCTACTCTCCTGAGGAAGGTGGACTGGCATGAAAATTTGGTTTGTAGCTCCAAAATCAAGGGCCTCTCTCAGATAACCAGGCCCCTCAGCAAAAGATTCAAATCCTCCGTATCCAAAATGCCTCGACTTTCTTTCCTCTCCCCTCAACCGGCCTCTTCTAAGGCCATGTCTAGGGGGCCCGTTAGTATAGCAGTTGCTTTCAGAGCCCCTGGAGTCAGACTCTGAGTTTGAACCCTGACTCTACTTCCTGATGGACATATGATTTCTGAAAAATCCTGAAGTTTCTTCTTCTAAAAAAATGGGAATTAGAGACTGTACTAGTTTGCTAGGGCTGCTGCGATGAAGTAGCACAGACTGGGTTGCTAAAAAAACAGACCTTTATTTCCTTGCCGTTATGGAGTCTAGGATCAAGGCGGAGGCAGGATTGACTTCTCTGGAGGCCTCTCTCATTGGCTTGCGGATGACTGCCTTGTCCTGTGTCCTCACGTGGTCTTTCCTCTGTGTGAGTGTATCCCTAGTATCTCTGTGTATCCAAATTCCCTTTTCTTATAAGAGCAAAGTCAGATTGGATTAGGGCCCTCTCTAATTATGTCATTTAACTTAATCACCCTTTTAAAGACCCTTTTTCCAAATACAGTCCCATTCTGAGACCCTAGGGACTATAGCTTCAACATATGAACTTTTTTGGTGGGAAGAATGACACAGGTCAGCCCATAGTACATTACAAGGTTCTTCTACATTATAAGGTTCTTCTAAATAAGATAATGCATATACATGCTCAGTGAATCATGCCGTGTTCTCTGGGACAGTCAGCTACTCTTTAGGGAACACATTCTTCTGGGGCACCCCCTCCCCTGCTCCAGTTGAGCCCCCAATTAGCTAACTGCCCTGAAGCACCTTCTGCTGACAGTCCTTCAAGGACAAGATGCACTTACAGTCCTGTGTTGGGGGAGGCCACAGGTTTTGTCCAGGGAAATGATGCAAAGGTGGCAAATCATGGGACATTTGATCCATTGACCAAGCATAACAAGTGTGCCAACGTCATAGATGGGATCCAGACAAATTTCCTGGAGGCGAGTTGAAAACAAATGTATCATCTAATGCCTGGTACCACTGGTTCTTGAGCCCCCGGAAGGCAAGTGTTACCCTCTGTTGAACATCCAGTGAGAAACCCAACTCCAAAATGGGATCTAAAGTGTCTCCACTGTGTGATGTACTCAGCTGTTCAGCAGCACTAACTCTGGAACCTCTAAAATGTGTCTGTCTACAAATTTGCATTAGAACAGGGAGTTCTTTGATGAATGTCGTGCATTCCTCCGTCCCCATAGGATCATCTCTGTTGATGCTGCTGGCAGAGTGAGTGGAGCAGGTTTAACATGGCATGATGTCCCCACTCATGTTCCTTCCTGTCCCTGCTCACCCTGCTCTGGCTCTGAGAAGAGGCTCCAAACAAACACACTTTTCCCAGTCCTAGACAGGACTGGTCACCTTGTACACAGGGCACATGTCAAAACTTTCCCCTTTCCCTTTCCGCTTTAACTTGGAGCATTTGCACAAGGCCAAGGATGTGGCCTGGCATTCAAGGCCCTCAAGAACCAACACCTTGGTGTTAGAACAAACATATGCAATTAGAGAAGGTTGATGGCCTTCATCACAAATGACCTCAGGAAAGGGGCTACTTGGTGGATCTCTGGAGAGCCGAGCTGACCAAGTGACAGGGTGCAGAAAGAGTGGATAGCCTGAACCAGCGTGATCCGGGTGGCAGAGAGCTGTACCATGGGCCTAACTGACAGCTGTACTGTCAGTGCTCCTCAGGGTAATCTTGGGCAAGGAACCCAAGCCCTTGTACTTCTGCAACCTGTTGAATGAGTGGGTTGAAGGGGGTGGTCCATGAAGCTTCCTGTGGATTTACTGTTTGGTGATATACAATATATCAAGTTGGGAACAGACAAGCAGAGAGGTAAGAGTGGGGCTGGGCATCAGCTGGCCAGCAGGACCGCAGCCAAGCACTCAGATCTGTCTTCCATGTAACTCTGTCCCGAGCCCTCCTTGTAATTCACATTAATGTCTTATGATGCTTAGGAGACATTCATGCCGAACTCTAGAGAGCAATTCTGGAAGCATTAACCAAGAACCAAGGCAGTATATAGGTCTGCTCCGAGGGAAGCAGTTTCTGTAACACTTCATGAAGGGTGAGGCAGGAGCAGAACACTGGCCCTCAAAAACCACAGCAACAGATCTGGACATGCCATAGGTAACCGATAAGATGGAATAATGACGAAAAATTGTACCTGGCTTGGCTATGTGTGACTTCTGGAGATGAATTCCTACTTATTTGTATTTGATATGGAGAGGGCCAATATCACAACACACAGAATATCACAGCCAGCATAGTGAAGGCTGAGGGGCTGTCCCACTTCTGTCCGCCAAGTCTGTTCAAAAGTACACTCAGAATAAGCCGGAATTAGACCGTGCTCTGGCAAAAACTAAGCTGCTTTTTCTTACTTTATGAGCTTGGCACTCGTGTTTTTCTTAGAACCAGGGAATTAATACGTTTTGATTTATTAGAAGGAACAAAAAAATCACGCCTTCTTCCCATTTAGCTTCTGTAGAACTCCTATCTGATTATTAAAGGTCAGTGGTACCACCAAGATTATTAACATCAAGAAATGAGTTCACCAGGAGAGGGCTGATGTCACAAAGACATTTAAGAGGAGCTTTCCTATGGTAAAGGAAAGGATCAGCAAAAAGCCTGGCACAGACTACCAAGAGGATGGCACATTCCCTGCCCTCTGGAAACCCACAACCTAAATCATATGACTCCCAAGAAGACCTGTTCCCCTCCCTTTCCACACCACCACCAGCCAACACAAACTCAGGAGGCTCTAAAAGGTTAGGATGACCATTGTGATGTGGTCACAGAGCATGCACGGCCTCAGCAGGTGCTGGTGGAAATGCCCTGTGTGTACAAGGGGCCGGGAAGGATACATCAAGTACCATGTTCATAACTTTCCAGAAAGGTGAGAGGAAATGTATTAGATGTTCTCAAGATTGGCCTCTGTGGAGGAATTGGGAGGTTTCTCCCCTGTTCATTGTCAACTGTGGTTGCCATTATTTACAAAAGCCATACATATTCATTGTAACAGTTAACAGTCTGGAGGTTTTTCTATGCTCACACCAACATAATGGTTTTTATTATTGCACTCTATCATTTTGCAAGCTGTAAACCTGAGTGTTTCTGTGAGATGTTGGGAGTATGTGAGTGAGGTGGGTGAGGAAAGTGAATGCAGGGAGAGTGTACAATGACAGGGGACTTTGACTCTCCGCTGGGGATTGGAAGGGAGAGGGAGGATGAACAGGTTCCCAGGGAAAGACAAAGCCAAGGCTACAGGGCTGGAGCAGTTGAATGAGTCTCTTGATGAGCAAGCTCCTGAGCTGAGAGATGATGATGTAACTTTGATTTCAGCCTGGAACAACGTTGTGGGGAATTGGGCTGTAGTGCATGGGAGGGAACCCAGTAAGGAGATGGGTACCAAAAAACAGTATTCAAGACTCCAACTGAATTTAGTTGTGTTTAGTTCTGAAATGTGGAGAGAAAGGCAAAACAAAAGAGCCTTTGGATGGATGGAGAAAATACGTGGGGGTGTCGAGGGGTGATGGGGAATCTTACTTTAGAGGGGGTCATATGGTAACACTTGCCTAATAATTGGTTTCTTGTAGGCTGATTTGGAGAAACTCCGGTAACTATTTATTGTTTTGAGTTTGATTGAGTTACAGAAATTCAATAGGCAGCATAGGCAACATTATAAATAAAATTGCTTTATAGCAATTGAAGTATGATTTGGGATCAGACACATTCTTTTGCCTGCTGAGGAGGAATGCAGGGAATGATGAGCAGAGGAGGGTGAGCAGAAAAGGCATTCTCAAAGCATGAGCAACCGTGCTGTTGAGTCAGGACAGAGATGAGACAAGGATGGGCTTCCCAAGTCAAGGCCTCAGAGAACTTTGAGCAGAATGGTGGGTTGGAGAAAGCAACAAAAATTGGACAAGAATGAGAGAGACAAGAATGAGTGAGAAAGGCAACCACCGAAACAGACAGAATACCCCAGGACCCTTGGTCAGGGTGGCCATAGTCAGGGGATGGAGAAGCTAAATGCAAAAGCCTCGGTTCAGAGCCATGGGTGAGCTGATGAAAAAGTAATAGAGACTCCAGTGCTTTCCCAGAGGCGGATAGTGATAGAACTTGGGGCAGTGAGCAAACTATTGGGCTTCACCATTGGTTATCCCATTTTGGGCTCCTCTGAGAGCACAGGCTGCTGGTGACAGGACCACCAACCCTGGCCACACACACATGTGTAACAAGGATCCCCACAAGCTCGTGATTCCTTAAAACTGAACACGTGCCTGCTGGCCCGCAGCAACTGCAGTGAATCATCATGGCGGCTCCAATTCTCAGCTCCCTTGGCAAGGCACATCTGCCTCTGCCTTAGTCTTGAGTGGTAGGTCCCCAGGAATTCTGGACTGGGTTGTGAAATGTAAAATGAGACCTCTAAAGTTGTCATCTTAGGGAACAGCTGTGACGTTGAAATCCCATTCCTGATTGTGTGTTTCTTTTTTCCTCCTCCTTTAGACCGCTGTGTGTGTGGGCATCTCCTCGGCTGGCAGCCCCACCGTGCCCAGCGCTTGATGTCCAAGGTTTTGACTGTGTGGGTTTGTGTCTTTCCGGCAGGTGTCTCCTCTGCGACTTCCCTGATGTCCCTGGCTTGGGTGCTAGCCTCCTATCACAAGCTGCTGCGGGACTCCAGGGACGACAAGAAGAGTATGAGCTACAGAGGGGCCCTCATCCACCTCTTCTGGCGCCTCTTCACCATCTCATCCAGAGTTATCTCTTTTGCCCTCTTTGCTTCCATATTCCAGCTCTACTTCGGGATCTTCGTGGTGGTTCACTGGTGTGCCATGGCCTTCTGGATCATCCATGGCGGAACAGACTTCTGCATGTCCAAGTGGGAGGAGATCCTCTTCAACATGGTGGTAGGGATTGTGTACATTTTCTGCTGGTTTAACGTCAAGGAAGGGCGGACTCGATATCGAATGTTTGCATATTACACGATAGTCTTGACCGAGAATGCTGCCTTGACGTTCCTTTGGTATTTTTACAGAAACCCGGAGACCACTGACTCCTATGCGGTGCCAGCACTGTGTTGTGTCTTTATTAGCTTTGTGGCTGGGATCGCATCGATGCTCTTATATTATGGTGTGCTGCATCCCATGGGGCCACGAGCTAAGATTTTTGCCAGCTCCTGTTGTGCCGAGCTGCTCTGGGGCATCCCTTTGCCCCCCGATGTTGAGCCCATGGCACCTCAGACCCCTGGGTACCGGGGGACCCAGGTCACGCCTACCAGAGCCGTAACGGAACAACAGGAGGATCTCACGGCTGACACTTGCTTGCCCGTTTTCCAAGTGAGACCCATGGGGCCCTCTACCCCGTCGGGGCGTCCTTACCACCCAGAAGGGCCCCTCATTAAGATTGACATGCCAAGAAAGAGATATCCAGCTTGGGATGCTCATTTTGTAGACAGGAGGTTGAGAAGGACTATTAACATTCTGCAGTATGTCACTCCCACCGCAGTAGGCATTCGGTATCGAGACGGACCGCTCCTTTATGAGTTGCTACAGTATGAGTCTTCACTCTAAGAGCATCTTGACCCAAGTTGAGAAGGGGACCTTAAGTTTGGTTTGCGGTAAACACTGCTCACAAGAAATATAACCCTCCCTTCCCCAAAAACACAAAACCATCACCACCACCACCATCACAACCACCAATGCTACAAAAAAAAAAAAAAAAAAAAAAAGAAAAGAAAAGAATAAGTCACAACCCCTTCAGATAAGCTTTCTTTCCAGTCGCTGTATGTATACAAAGATATTCTCTATGTTTTGTAAGTAAAAACAAAAAGAAAACTTTTCTTTTGTTTTTTACACATAAGAAACAGTATTGAAAAAAAAAAAATCCCACACTATGGTTCATAGGGTGGAGAAGGAGGAGTTGTCTCCACTCCAAAAGAAAAAAAAAGTTTTATACCTTACACCAAGTGTAGATCATTTATGGGATTGGTGCTGATTGAAAGATCAAAACAAAACAAAACAAAACAAAAAACACAAACAAACAAACAAAACCTTCAACTGCCTTATGCCCTTAGGTGCTGAGTTTCATTAAGTACTGTCATGTTTCCTCATGCAAAACTCTCTGGTGACTTTTGCACCAGGAGAGAGAAAATTCAACAATCAAATGAAACAAATCTAGAAACAAAATGAAAACCAACCAACAAAAAACCCCGCAAAGCAATCATTCTTCCTATCCGATTATTTGTATCGAACAAAACAAATTTACCAAAAGCAAAGGCATAGAAAACCCTCCTCCTCTTTGGTTTCTCTCCCTGTCCCCTGTCCTTGCCCCTAACTTATCAGCGCCTTCTAGGAGCCAAAAGGCTGGCTGTTTGAAACTCAGATGGCTGGAAAAGGTACTTGAAGGCTGACTATGTGCCATTTTAGCATTCACCTGCTAAGAATCACATTCGTTTCCTGGGATAAAGCAAAATAGGACAAAACAAAAATCTACCCTAATAATTCTATAAGAATAGGAAATTCTAATGCAAAGTAAAGGAAATTTCCATTTTTGTAATCAAAGAACATCAGTAATAATAAAACTCAGCATAGTAGCAAAAAGAATAAGACATCAATTTAAAGGCACAATACTAAAATCAGTAACCGGCAAAAATGATTCGTTCTGTCATTTTAAGGCCGTGAAAGGTATACAATTATCACATATGATATTGTGTAAGGCCTCTTTTGTTTCCATTTGGTGGGAAGCCTTAAATTGATCTGGAAAGAATTCTTCATTTTTTCATTTGTGCTTTTAAAAAATATTAACAAAAGAGGAAAATTAGAATATAAAAAAAAGTCATATTGTAATAACTGACCCATTTCAAAGACTGTTTGGTGCTTCTGTCTTTCACCATTGTGGTTGGCTGAACGTCATTCAGCTCACTTGGTGCATCTGGGTTGAGTGGGAAATTTTGTGTGTGTAGTGAGTGTGTGTGTGTGTGTGCATATGTGTGTGTGTGTGTGTGTGTGCCCATAGCACACATATGTGTATGTGTCTGCTGCAAGGTCTTGCCAGAAATGTAGAAAACAGATATAAGACAGACTCTGGGTATGGCTGAGGTGGAGTATAAGGGTGCTGGGGAGCAGACAGCGGGGAGGAGGGGATAGTGCTTGAATATCAACCCCTGTCTGGATGGCGAGACTCATACCAGCAGCATACTCTGGGTCTTCGAGGCCACGTCATTTGGGTGAAGATTTGATTCAATTATTTATTTTCACATTGTACCAAGTTCAATTTCTGGAGGTGTTGCAAGTGTGTTCAACCATTTTTAAATGTTATTTTTCAAAGCATTACTCCTATAAGGAATATTCTGTTCTAGGGCATCTTTTCAATCCCACTCTATCTCTACTTGGGCACAAAAAAAAAAAAAAAAAAAAAAAAGGAAAAGAAAAAAAATCACAAAAAGAAAAAAAAACTCCACAAAAAGATATATATATATATATATATACAGATATATATATATCTATACACACACACATATATATATACACACACACTTATGTGTGTGTGTATATATGTATATGTATATACACACACACACACACTATTTTTCAGTAAATACTGTTTGTCTTTGTTGTGTGGAGCTGCGATTTTTTTTAAATTCCAGATATAACTGTTTAGGGTGCAAGACCTCATATTGAACTATTCTCAAGAGAAGTTCAAAACTGAGGATTTTTTTTTATGTTTATGGGGTTTTTTTAAAAATTATTATTCAAAGAGGCTTTTCTTTCCCACCTCCCCTTATTGTTTATCTAAATCTGTTTAAAAAAAAGAAAAGAAAAGAAAAAAGACAAAAAGAACAGATTTTCAATTTCATTTCAGTTGTAAACTGGATGCTCCTTTTATCTTTTTGTTCCAATTCCTTTGATTTCTTTTATTATTACTAAACTTTGCAGTGCGGTCCTATCGTCCTCCCTGACTCGGTTGTCCCCTCAGGTCCTCCCTGGCCGAAAGGAGGAAGGGAGGAGAGACGCAGAGAGCCTGTGGCCCTCGTGCCCACCCATGTAGGAAGCATGATGCCCAGAGCACACCTCGGCCTTGACAAAGACCACCCATGCGGGACTGTCTCCGCCCAGCCCGGGACAGGCCCGTGGGCCACTCAACGGTTAATTGGGAATTCCGATCCGGTCAGCGGTGCTTTTCCTTTTTATTCTGCTTCCCTACCGAGGGCTTAGCTTGTTGCTTACTCTGCTGAGGCTGGAGGTGGTGAGGCCATTTGAGAGGGGCCATCCCATCCTGGCTTTCTGGGGTCCCAACTCTTGTCTGCCTCAGCTCTGGGGCTCTGTGTGCCATCACCAGAGCAGTCCTCAACAGTGAACCCCATGCATCCCTTTGGGGCCTCTGCCACTTTCGCTTGTTTGCCTGTCCTTGGATTTATTTCCTTTTTCTTTCTGTTTCATTGTGACACAACCACAAGCTTTAATTGGCCGCTTGTATTCTACTACTACACATTCAGCATGTGCGTGCACACGTGTGTGTTTCATGTGTATGTTTATGTTTACACACAACTGAGAAAATCACGGAAGTTCATGGACCTGGAGCGCCAAAGTTGGGGTGACAACTTCCAACTCAGGGAGGCCTCTCTGGGGCCTTAGCCACTGGGAACAAATGAGAAGATCACAGAACATTTCAGAAATCCTTTCTTTTGACCTCTGAAGGACTGGGCTTGGCAGGACTCAGGCAGGAGGGCACTCTGATCCAATGAAATGTTACTCCCCACCTCTCCATCTTGCCCGTTACTCCATCTTGCTCATAATATGCATTATGAGCAGGGAAATCTGGTTTTGCATAGGGACAGAAGAATGAAGACAAGTCTGGAAACAAGGAGGAAACATGGGAGGGAGGCAGGGACACATAAAGAGAATGACCAGAGGAGACTTTTCATCAGCCTTCTTGGCACCGTCAGCCTCTCACCAGACCTTGCATTTCCAATCATCTGGAGACCCTTTGTCTACTAGTCCCAACCAGCCGCTCCCCTGTGGTCTCTCTTGCTCCAGTGTGCCTCCTCCCACCTCGTACAGCGGCTGGCATTTTCCACCCAATCCCCTGGGAGATCTGTCCTCTTACCTGTAAAACTTTGGTTCTGAAAACCCGGATGCTTCAGGCTCCTCTGCATCAAGGTCACTCTTTGCACTCAGTGAGCACTGGTGGCTTCATCCCACACTGAGAATCTGCTCTTAGCCTGCCATTTGCTTGAGTGCCTGGCAAACCCCTTAAGGATCATGAGGCACCGGGTCAGGCTGCCTGGGTTGCCCCCACCCCCAACCCCAGAGGGAATGTCTGACAAAAACTAATTAACTCTCAATATTTAGTTCTGGTAGGAGATGAGAGTGTTGTACCAGGAGCTATAGAATAAAATATAAAGCTAGTCCCTTTTCTTTCCTTATTTCCACCTGTCCCCCATCAAATATGCCCACAAACCCCATAGAGAATTTGGCTCTTCTCTTCATTCTCAGATATGTGAGACTATCTCTAAAATCTAGCTGATTTTTGTTAGCGTCATTTCCGTAGGTCCTGTTTCTCCATTGCTCAGCGGATGTGCCTCCTCTCTGGGCCTCTGCATGAAAGGAAACCTCATTCTCCTCAGATACCATTGAGGTGAGGTGACATCCCCTGAGCTGCTTGTCACAAGCCTGAGACATCCCAAACAGGAATGTCATGTCTCTGAGGGCTTTGATGAAAGGTCTTGATGAAACTAAGGAAGTTTAAATTCATCAGATGAGCCCCCACTGGCCTCACTCACCCTCAAAGTTTCTCTTATCTCAAATATGCTTCTCTATTCTGTCTCCAGAACATAGGGTCAGACTTGTCCAAACAAGTTGAGAACCAAGGGGTGCTATGGGGAACAGGCCCCATCGCTCTTGATGGCACGTGCTGCCAATATGTCCCCTTCCAGTGGAGGAGAACAACACTTCCTTATGGTCCCAGCAGCCCTCCCACTCCTACCAGATTCCCCTCACTCTACCTCCCCAGGCACAAATCCAACCAACACTCTATGGCCCTGCCCTGGTGGCCTAACTTGCCATTACCTCACTAGCCATGGTCCCTTTGAATCCCAGAGTGGTTTAAAGGAGTACAGAGACCTGTCTGGACTATGGTCATGAGGATGATTCTATTGGCCTTGTGACATCTCATGGCATCAGCAACAGGCCCTGCCCCCACCCCAAAAAAAAGCCTTATTAGAAAAATTTACAGGTTTTTAGAAAACACCAAATGACATCATCTTCTCAGTTCTCCCTCTACTTTTACTCCCTGCCATACAGTCATAGTGGCAGAAGCAAAGGTTTCTGAGGCTGATCTTTTTTGCAGAACCTCTCAAACAGGCAGTACCCCACTCGCTTGTATACACCAAAACTTCCCTCACTGTGTTTATGTGTGCGATAGAGAAAGTTTACTTCTCCCTCCCCTATCTATTCAGCTCCTTGCTCCTGGGGATGGAGGAATCTATAATGAGCCCCAAACTCTGATGCCCCCAGGCTGTAGGAACATTTTCTCCTTTGTCTAGGAACAGATACAAGAAAAGGACAGCAGTGTCCTTTGGTCTGTAGAAAAGGATGACAGATTCCAAAGGAAAATGGAACCCCAGCATATCCTACCTATAGTGTCCACACTTTCTGGCTCCTAGCTTCTCAAATGGAGTGGACTGGATCGCCTAACACTTGTTTAGCACACAAGATGGTATTTTGATTTCCAAGAATAGTGGCTCCTTGCTCAAAGTGAGCTTTTCAGGCCTCTTGTGGGTGATGACAGCACCTTCACATGGTGGCCTTCATGAGGACGCACTCCTTGAGGACACTCATTTGATTGTCTTAATGAAAAGCTAAAAATCTTTTATTTCTTTACCAGACTGAAAAATGTTAAAATAACACTATCAGATTTGCTTGGGGGTGGATTTAAGTTTGGAGAGTGAAGAGAGCCCATTGCAATTAATTTCACCCAGATTCAAAGGATCTTCTCAGTGTAGCATCAGAAAACTACCAGGAAAGTCCTGGAGAGCTCAGAGGAGATGTGGAAAGACCCTGCATGATGAAAGAGAAGAGAACACAGACACCTAGACTCACCCCAGTAGCCGGATCAACCTTATAAGTAGCAGTTCTGTTCATTTCATTCTCAAGCATTTATTGACTACTAGATTCTATTGGGCACCCCTCCTTATGAAGCACACACAAGTATCTTGTAGGAAATGAATTTAAGTCAATATCAACTCCTCTTATTGAAGTCCAGGTGTGAACGGGGTGAATAAAATGGAAAGATTTTTCAAGGTTTAATTCTGTGTCATTATCTCCTCATCCAAAACTGGCCACAGTCAGAGGCAACATTCCATTCTCATTGGCAGGTCAAATGCCTGGATGTGGAAATTGCTGTGGTTAGTCTCTTTCAGGCTACAAAACCATCCGTTTGTAAGAGGGCTGCCCCCAGAGCATCTTAAATCAATGCGTGCCTGTCCCAATTGCAAAACTTGTAGAAAGGTAACTCTGCCCTTTCAGAGATTTTTTTTTTTTTTCTGAAGCCCCTCACGAGGGAAAAAGATGCATTCCTGCAATGACAACACAAGCCTCTTTCTCATCCATCCTTAGCTATTTTAAAGATTTCGTTTGTTGCTTAAACCACTGCATCTTGTGCTACTGGCCAAATATCAAAAGACAAGGGCACTGCCTTGATCAGCCTGCAGCTTTATTTCTTTGCCTGCCTGGTTCTGTCTGCCTTACTTGACTGTCCTGGGCACCATCTGCTTCTTCTCTGCCTCCTGGAAAGGGGCTGTGCCTTCTTGCTCTCTATACCTTTCCTTGCAGTGGCTGGCAGGACATGGCTGGTATGTACTAGAGCCAAAGGTCGGGAGTGCTATTAATGGCAGCTCCTGAGGGCAGCAGACGGACAACCGTAGGAGATCCCCCTGCACAGGGCCAACACCTTGTGTCAAGGGCTAAAAATAGACCAAATGAGCATGCAGGACCTAAGGGACACCTGCCCTGGCCTGCCTCATCCCATGCAGAACAATATGCAAGCCCAGGTAGGAGATACCTGTCCCTGCCAATCCCTAACATGAATCACAAGACCCCACAATGCAAACTGAAGTCAGTCAGCTCACCCATGCTCATCCAAGAAGGACTACTCCTAAAATCCATCCTTAAACCAAGGAGAACAAAATAATAATAATAATAATAATTCTTTTGGGTATAGTGCCAATTGGTAACCCAGTGAATATCCCTTTAGAAGTAGCCTTCGGCCATATGTCATGATGGATATAGACAACTGGTCACCTATCAAATGACTCCCTTGGTCTGTTTCTCTATCCCCAACAAAACCCTGTGGTCCTCAGGCTACAGTGGGGTTAGGAGATTTGTTTTAGCTGTAGACCTCATAGAAGCTTTTCTTTAGACCCAGAAAGATCAGGAAATATCACAGGCTGATTCAGGGTCCCCACTGTGATCATGGATAACTCACTTCACCTCTCGGTGCCTTGGTTTCTCCATCTGTAAAGTGGAGAGAGAGAAGGCCAACCTCCTCTTTCTCTCCTGCTCAGGGATGCTGCGAGGATTTAGTCATTATTGCCTGTAGCGAAGGCATCATATAAGGAATAGTGGTGACCTCGTTACTTGGGAAATAGAACCACAGGATAGTATTTTCTCCAGGTGTGATGGTACCTGGAAGCCCACAGGATGAGCAGTACAGCTGGACAGGGAGAAGTCTCACACACCTGTAGTTCTTAGATACTTCACAGCACTGTGAACCCAGCACAATGGTACTCTGGTCTGATGACCGGGGGTCACCTAGCTCAAGCCAGCCACTTGTAATTCTAAACCAAATGTCCTGTTATTAATTTTTCCTAATCTATTAGAGAATATATGGAGGGATCAACTTGAAATCTGATATTCAATGAGCTTTGGGCAGACAAGAGAATGGGTGCATGGGGAGCATTTGGATGGTTTTTTAAGGTGGGCGAAAGCTCTTCAGGAACTATCTCTCACTTTTGTTCTTCTGCACAATCTTTTTCAACCTTGAAGTTCACATCATCAAATGAGCTCATCTTCTCTTTGCCTCTTTGCAGAGTAAAGAAACGAAACTTTGTTTTTTTAAAAAAATATATCCATTAGCCAAAATGTGGGTCCCAATGGTGGGTTTTAATCATTCCATGGTGTGCTTTGAGTGGAGCCTACAGGCAAAGATTCAGAGACAAACAGTGGCTGGGGAATATCACTATTGATTTTTATCCAAATCAGGGTACCTTTTTTTTTTTCTCAACATTTGAATTGGAAAATTTAGTTGAGTTTCTTTCTTTCCTTTTTTCTTTTTTTTTTTCTTTTTACTATGGTTTGACTGTTATCAATTCAACTACCAAGATACCCTTTGAGTAAGAAAATGGACCTATGCTAAGAACCTCCATGTTCTTTTTAGGACTAAACTAGAGTGAGAGCAGGTGGGAGTAGTGAAGAATGTCACTAGCACTCCAGGAGGACTAGCTGCAACAGTGATTTTCTATTGGCTCTGAGAACCTTCTTGGAGAGGAAAATTCTAGATGCTTTACCTGTTCTAGATCAGTCAACCTGGCTCTGGCTCTGGCCTTTTCCTTGGAGTTAAGGTGCATTTTGATGTAAACATTGTGCACCAAAAAATGCACCTTCTGAGACTGTTCCAAAGGAACAAATAGTTCACCCAGGCAGGTTCTAGCTGTTCCTGAAAAGCGTCTTGCTCTGTGGCTGTGGATCCCAGACAAGAACTCCTTTCCCACCTGCTCTGACTCTGCTCTCCAAGACTAATATTATTGTTTTGACAGCACAAGGGACCAGACCATAGTTTGGAATTCAATAATGACTTCTGTTTGATTTTGTATCTGATTATTCTGTGGATAGGCCAAATTCCGCTGGGATTATTTGTTTCCACAAGATATTTCTGATGGCTTCCTGATGGAAGGAATAAATGAGACCCCAGATTGACTCCCTATTCTCATCGGCACTCCTTTTTTGATTGGGATGGATAGCAAATGAATTGTATGGCATTTAAGAATGAGAACTTTGAAGATGGACACGTGGAACCACAGAGAACAGAGTGACTCAGTAGATCAGTAGGAAGAGTGGTAAAGAAGAGGAAGGCTTCCAGAAGTATGTGAAAAGAAAATATTTGCAACCATCTAACTGTTACTTCCTACACACCATGGGGCAGAAATAGCAAAGCATATTCTTTTCAAACAGAGGAAATCAATTTTACTGAGTGACATATTTAAGTATTATTGTTTTACTAAAAGGTCAGAGAAAGCATCTCAAGAAAAGAAAGGCACGTTCTCATGAATAGATCATGTCACTAGAAGTAGAAAATCCAGGACTCTAACCTTTTGTGGACCTAGGTCAAGTTACTCTTGGGGCCAATTTCTCTTTCTGTAAAATTGTAAGAGTATTGCTTACTTACCTCACAGGGGTGTTGTGAGGATAAGGTCATTAATGTCTTGGTAAAGCACTTTGAGGATAAAAGTGTTATGTTATCACATTTGCTTCCTATTTAAAATCCTTTTAAACTTCCATTGAGCACCTGTGGTGTGCAAGACATCCATGATAGGTGCCATGGAGGAAGGGGAAGGTGATCTAACTCCTCTCCTCTTTTTAAATTAATGGATATTTTTAAATGATTGCAAGAGGACAGAGTAAGTTATCTCTATGTGGGTCAAAAAAGATGTTCTTTGTCTTTCCACCCAGAAAGACTACTCTTCTTTCCTTCCCAAATATTTGGGCAAGAAGGAAGGGTTTTGAATCCTTTGGCTTCCATCAGAGAATGCTATTCTGAGAAGCAAATAAATGTTGGTTAATCTTCTCCCCTTGGGGGAAAATGAAGGCAAATCTCTGTGAGTGCATCCCATGACCAGCAGATATGGTTCTATTGTTTCGGTCATTCATCCTGCTCAACTTCAGTTTTCCCGGAGCCTTCATCTTCTCTCTCCAGACCCAGAGAACAGTTTGCTTATGCTGTGCTGGAACAATAACAGCTGGATATGTTTTGGTTGGTTTGTGTCCTTGGAGAGTCTGGTATTCTGTTGTTTGCTGGAAAGTCTTGGCTTCCAAAGACAAGGGTCTTTACTAGAAAACAAATCAAAACACATGACTTGTTTAAAAAAAAAAAAAATCTGTCATGGTGGGGGAAGGAATTTTCAATTGCTTAGCAATCAAAAGCCTTTTAAAATTTCTCATTTGTTTTTCCACGTGCAAAGTTCTTCCCTTCCCAAACACACTCAAGAAATCAAGTCTGGATTCTCAAATATTCTAAAATATAGCACATCTCAAATTATTCGTTGAGTGCTGTGCCCAGAGTTCTCTAGTTTCTACAAAAAGCCAAACCACCTACTGAGTTAAGCAGCTTGGAATTCCAGTCCCAAGGTGAAGATTCCTGGAAGTGGCCCAGAGCTTAGCTGGAGGAGTGCACTTTTGACACTACTAAGGCTCTCCTTGGATCCCCAAAAATCTCCATGCCATGGAAAGAACAATCTTAGAGCTCAGTGGGGACTTCCTCTGTGTTTTAGAACCAGAGGGAAATCACTTGTTATTTTGAAAATGACTATATGATGCCAGTCTTTAGGGAAAGAAAAGGATTCCTTTATTTTTTTTCAAAGATCAGAAGGGGCAAAGAGAAAGATATGAAAAGACATGGGACTCTGTGGTCCATAGTGGTCCCTTCCACCTTGGACACAGAACTTGGGAGGCCCCATGTGAGTTTGTGTAGGAACCCACTATCATAAGGAGCCCTCTTCCTTCTAGTCCAAAGAAGGGATGTCTTCAGTTTTGGTGCTTCCTGGCTTCCAGATCATACTGTGCTTCTCACCTACTTCTCTGCCCTTCTCCAGCCTGCACCCAAGACAGTCCCACCTCCAGTGCTCATTCTAAAAGGCCTTCCTTCCCTAAGGCATGTCTTTATAGGCATACTCTTTCAGGCTGGTCTGTTTGTCCAAGCTCAACCCCATTAGCACCCTGACCCCACTGTTGCTGCACATTTCCACCAAATATGTCATCAACCACACAGGACCTGTCCTAGCAACCCCTGTCTGAGCCATGGCCCTAGCCTCTCCACGAGTCCAGCCTACCTGAGGTCAAGGCCAGGCTGCATTTCTTCACTTAAATACATATAGATGTCTTTAAAAGTTGTGGCTCTTTAAAAGGGTCATGAGGGCGACTTATGAGTGGAGAGCAGGCGAGAGGGGCTTCAGTATTTGGGGACACTCCAATAATTTTCAAGGCCAATATGGGACTCTAAGTGAAAATATCCTTTATGTATCCCCTGGGCTAGCTAGGGCATTTAGCACATCAACATAACAAAAAGCCCCTGTGCAATGTGATGACTCACACCATGGGAGGGTCCCCTCCAATGTCACCCTGGAGGCTAACCCATGGCACCTCTTCATGAGTGAGGACTTAATTTTGATTTGCTGGAAATTACAGTGATTATGAAATTCCAGAGAGAGAACGACAGAGAGAGAACACACACTGAAAGCCACATAAGCTGTGAGGTGATCTGAGATTTTGAGTTTAATTGTGCAGAACCTAGGAGCCTCACTGAGAAGTATATGACTTTATAACTGCATTCTAAGCTTATTGATCACAGATAAATACCTAAATATGCCAATCTTGGGCATATATATGTATATATAAGTATACTATATATACACACACACACATATGTATGTATGTGTGTATGTATGTATCTTTTCCTTAAAGGGCTTAAAAAGTTAATGAAACAGAGTATTTTGATATTTAGGGCTCTTGCCAGACTTGAAATAGACCTAGCCTAGGTGGGTTTTTCTTTCTCCCGGGCGTGGGTCCATGAAGATGCCCCTGGACTGAGATGTGCCTCTGTCATCTCCACCTGGGACAGGAGGACAACAGGGGTTGTGCTAGGACTTTGAGACTATTCAGTTGCTTCCAGCATTCTCAGCAGGTCCACAGAGCAACCTGCAGACTCCAGGTAGCAGCTTTGTCAATAGCTCCCCGCTTTCTGGACTTCAAATCACACCAAATAACTCTGACCCATTAGCACAGTCCTCCCCAGGGCAGGTGAAGAAAGGAAAGGAATCCTGGAGAAGCAAAGTGGAAGTTACTACCTGCACCCTCATGAGCATTAGAGGTCCTTAGGCTAACAGGATTTCTGGCCGGAGAAACCCAAGCCTGATGGGTCTGGGACTGCAGTATTGGTGTCCACACAAGATGTGAAGCCCACCCAGTGAAGCAACCCTCTCCGCACCTGAGACTTGGGGAGTGTGACATCCCCTTCTGGTGATTCTAACAGAAGAGAGACATTTCAGAGCGATTGCTTTGTAGGAGACAGAACTGATTTTAGAACATTGCCCAGATGGCTACAAGTCCGAAATCTGTCAGAAAGTTACAGGAAGAAATAGGTACACTCAGTGTAGAAAAGTCACTCAAATTCCCTCCTGCCCTGGTGACAGAATCCACATGACCCAAGGTGCCAGGATATCTGGTTTTGCTTGAAGAGTCCCTCCACAGAAGGGAAAAGAGCATTTGAGGTTACCTAGAGGGGAAAGGTACAACTGTGATACAGAATTTTGAGTCCCATATGCTTTCTTTCCTGACCTGCATCCCATTCTGAGATCCCTCCCTAGGCTGGAAGGGTAAGGGAAGCCATCTGCTGTGAGGTGAGCTGGGTTCTGAGAATGTCTGGGATCTGGATAGGGGTAGGAAAGCTAGCCACGCTACTGGAAAGGCCTGTGTTAGGTGGGAGAAAACCACAGGGTCTGACAAAACCTCTATAGAGACCTTTTCAAGGCCACTGCACAAGAGCAGGCTTTGGGGTCCCCTCCCTTAACCTGTCACACATTCAGAATGCCTCTCCAGGAGTGTATGGGACATCCTCCCCTACTGATGTTCCCTTATCCCCAGGGTCATTCCCTATATAGAACAGTGTCATTATCGTTCTCCCTGCAGGGACATTTTTTGTGACAGGACATGTTTCCAAGAAACCTACCTTTCCATGGGTGTTACTGAAAAAGTGGCTCCTTGGGGTACCAGGAGAAAAATTGGGAGGTGGGAAAAGGGAAGATGAGAGCACAATTCTGGAGGGGCTAAGGGTGCCTTCCTATGGGGCTCTTTTCTTTTACTTAAAGAAAAATTACAGATTTGTTATAGAAGAAAATATATAAACAGGGAAGGAAGGAAGGAAGAAAAGAAGGGAGGGAGGAAGGGAAAAGACAGAAAGAAAGAGAAAGAGAATGTCCTCAGCTCTGTCATCTCTTGGTGTCTGTGGGTTGTCACTGTGGTTGGTTATTCGAATCAAATACATTTTTCTCCCTGCAGCTGAGCAGATTTTTCCAGCATTTTCTAAATTTGTGTCTGCCTGAGACCAGGCCACAGAACCGCAGCCCTGGCCTCACGGACATCACCCTGCAGTCATGTTTTGGGTCTCCTTGTGGCTTACCTGGTCACTCGCTCTCTAGACCCATCTGCCTGGGGAGGGGAGGCAGCCTGCAGAGGTCAGAGGGCTGGAATCAAATCTCTTTTCTCAAAATAGTGGCTATTTTTCAAGATGTTTTCACATTTGTTTAGTCTTCCTTGGATACATGACTACCAGTCATTCTTCCAATTTTAACCCGATAAAAGCTGGTGGCACTGCTATCTGACACATTAAGGAGCAAAACTACTGAAATTCTCAAGTAATTTAAAGCTTTGAGTGCGTAAAATTTGTCATTTTCCCTAAAAGGCTACAGAATATTCTTGTTGCTTCTATTTACTCTGAGCATTTGCCTTGCCTGAAAAACGGGCTTGTGTGTGTATTTGAAGAATTAAAGGAAGCAGAGTCATAAACATGCTTAATTTTGACATTCCAGTAATTTCCCCCCACTGAACCAAAGATCTGGGATGCATCCATAAAAGGAAAGTTCTGGAACTTGGCAATTCCAAGCTGATGCTATGTGCCCTAGTCCCTCTCTGTCCATTCCAACGAGATGGGGAGTTTTCTGGAGGAATTTTAGTCACCCACATGAGACTCACCCTTGTATCTAGAGGCAAATCTTTCCTTTTCCCTTTTCTTCTGTTCCAAGCAGCAGCTGTGTGAATAGAATATAGCTTCCAAAACTCTATGTCTTCCTTTACTCCTTGCTGTTGTTAAAAATAATTTATAGTGAACTATAGGCTAAGGATTAGACCTATCAGCTGAGCTTCCCAAACACACAGGTTTATGCCACCTGCTGTTGACCCGATTCTCAACCTAAGGGAATATAAATGAGCCTATTTCTAGTCCCTGTCTCTCCAGAGAAAGGATTGTTTGGAAGAAGCTTAACCAAATAAGGTGAGGGGGAAGCCTAAGAGGGACCTTTGTCCTCTATCACACCTGACCCACATGGTGTATCTAGGTATGGCTTATATGAAAAATCTGCATTACAGGTCAGTGAGAGCCCACCAGCATTTGGCTGATGACATATGGACATAATTAATGCACCCCTTTAATGGAAAAAGAAGCTTTTATTTAAAAAAAAAAAAAACAAGATTTAATTTCCTCCAACTGAGCACCTATTACATGCAAAACACAGTCCTTGCCCATGGGTGATGCAAAAGTATTGAATAAAAATTTGGAAGGTATAGAGGCTAAGAATGACATCCCCGCCTATCACACCTGGATAGTATAAAGACCTTCGATAGGAAATCAGGAAATCTGAGCTCTGGCCCAACACTGTGTGACCTTGGACCAATTATTTAGCTTCTCTAGTCATCAATTTTTCTATTTCCAAAATGTTTCATCTCCAAACACTCTGGTCACTATGACTCTGTGAGAAACTCAAGGAAATCTAGTGGAAGGCAGAGCATGAGAAATACATAGAGGCACAAAGCAAATGCTGCAAGAGTCCAGCAGATGGAGTGGTTGACTGTGAAAATAGGGAAGACCTTTGGAGGAAGCAGCTTCTGAGTTGATTCTGTCAATATTTCCCTTGCCCAGGGCCACAAACCAATGCTTCTGTTTGCCTGGTCAGCAACAGGTTGTGCCTTCCACCTGTTCTCATTTATTGGGCAGACTATAACGACAAATTTTGGATTTGCTTTCTCTCTGCCATCTCTGGTAGCTGACAGCAGCTGGAGTTGCTGAAGAGAAAGGCTGGGAGAGTTCACCTTCCCTGTCCTAGAAGTTTGGAATTGCACTTTCCCATCTAGACTCCACCAGCTGTGGTTGTTGGGACTGTGGTCATGACAGCTGTGACCTTAGGTCAGTAGAGAAGCAGGGGCTTGGAGGCCAGTGTTACATTTCCTGTCTAGAAGGAAGTTCTGGGAACCCTGGGAAGAAAGAAATGGACAGAGAGCATTCTCCTAAAATCATGGGCAGAGACTCCCAAACAGCCAAGTCTGTTATGGCAGGAAGTACATGGGTGGTAACAGCAATGAAGGAGATGTGGTGGAAGGGGCCAGGGTGGGCAGTATAACCTGGTGACTTTTCTCTGTCCCATGAAGGTTCCAGAGGAGATCCTTTGCAAATGGAGGACTCCTCTAGCAGAGGTTTTGTTTGCCCATCGTCCATGCCCCAAAAGTAGCTTTGGAAAAGTAATTCAGATTGCTGCAAAGTGCTAAGAATATTGTATCTTTCCTCGCAATGAAATGAGAATATCATTTTTAGTATAGGTTATCATCACAATTAAAAAAAAAAACAAACTTAAGCTAAAAACTCCCAGTTCAAGAAACCAGAAGAAAAAGCAATAATTCAAAGAAGTATGCCACAGAGATGTCTGGTCGGTACCTTCACCTCCCTCCTCCCAATCCACAGGGAGCCTCCTGTGTTCAGCTGGAGCATTGACCAGAGTTTGGGAAGAGAGGTCCTTGCAGCGAGCCATTATGATCCTGGTCACAAGCCTCTCCATCCTGTCACCATGGGCTTAGACAGCAAATCCTAGGAGCCTTGCAGATCACACCAGCATGGCCTGTGGACTTCCACTCTTTTGACCCAGACCAGGAGCTAGGGAAGGAAACTGGTTGGTGAGGGGAGCTCTGCACCCCTCACCCCATGTTCAGCATTTCCTGCAACAAATACAGGTTCTCTGTTCCCATGTGGCGGGTGTTCCCCTACCTAGAATGAGAAATGGAAGGGGATATTTCAAGGCCGGCAGGTAACTAATAAAAATAAAAATGCAATTTACCATCCACTGTGCAGTCCCTTGGCTGCCTCATCTCCTTTCCTGGTTCATCAGTGGCACACGTGACTCTTGGTGCTCCGAATGGCCAATGACTTCCTGTTTTCTTGGCCAGGTTACAAGGATGAGGTAATGTTGGTTCTAAGCCAACACTCATGGTTCTCAGCTCTGTGGACAGACTTGGACATCTATCTGTCCTCATCAATCTAGACCTGGTGCTAATTGTGACTAATGGTGCCTATGGATGTCATTCTGTCATTCTCTCTCTTTCTTTTTCCCTAATGCATTGCCACAAGGAACTATACTAGAGAGACAGTTTTCCATGCAGGACTTTCCTTAGGACAAGACTTTTGTCCTTTTTCGCACTTTTTGGATGGCTTAATCTCCAACATCTGAGCCCCCCATCCTTTTCTTTTTAAAAATGAAAATATTTTCCTATTCTAGTAGCCAAAAAGAAATTGCAGTAGAACAAATCATGCTGGGCTCTTTCTTCCCTGTCTCCCTGCTGAGTTGAAATGGACGGATGTGCATGGGTCAGGATAATTTTGGAATCCATTGCTCCAGGGTCCTTGCTGAAGATGAAAGATGTTTCTGTTTCCCCACCATGGCAAGGTTAGGGTAATGACAACAAACAATTTAACTTCTTGAAACCTTGTGGTGCCTTTTCTTGTGGTGCTTCTCTCTCATGTAACTCCAGTCAAGGTGGCCACTTGCAGCAAACAGTAATGCCAGTACTATTCCTTGGTATCATGTGCCAGTGCAGTAAAAGACTGTAATGTATACATATATAAATAGATATATAGAGATAGAGATATCACTATAGTTATATAATTATATAACTGAGGTTCTGATGCAGCTTTGGTGGGAGTTGGTCATTCCTCTGCAAAAATCGATGCTACTCAACCGGAACTAACAGCTCTGTGGAGTGTTTGGACTTTGGGCAAGGGCATCCAAAAAAGAGATGGGTTACTCCTGTGACAAGATGGCTTCTCCCTTCTTGTGAAAGTTGCTGTCTCCAGAATATGGGATGTTTGATAAGGGAGTGAAGAGCAGCTTCTTTTGAACTTCCTTTGGTGCTGATATTTAAAAAAAAAAAAAATTTGTTTGCTTGTTTTGCTTCCTTATCAGTGGCCAATAAGATGCTTTTCCAAAATCTCAACTCATCAACTAAAGGTGTTGAGGAATAATTTGGGAATAAGGGACTAGAGGCTGGGCATCCCCGACCCTGTTTCTTAACCCAGACAGTTTCCTCCATGACCTGTGTATGTCCCCCAGACTCAGTCTCCCCATCTAAAATGGACATCGTAATATTTCCTGACCTCACGGGGAAGGATAACCTAAAAGGATTCATTCGTGGCACTGAAACACGAAATCATTATTTATTTGGAGACGGCAACTTAACATGCTTTAAAGATTTTGTTGTACATTGCTGAGACTTTAATCCTGGGGTTTGGTTTTGTTTCCCTCTTGCTCCTCCATCTCTGCCGTGTTGTCTGTCCTCCCTTCTGCAATACCTTTGAGAACTGTGTAACTGATTGAGATTCACCTGAGGTGTTGGGTAGTGCTAATTTCTCCCAAGGGAACAACATCACTAATACTGTATAAGGTGCTAGAATCAAACCTCATTTTATAAACTTTGGTTCTTAGAGAAAAAAAAAAAAACATGCAGAATTCTTTCTGTGAAGCCTTACTATAGATTGTTATAGCCAATTGTTTATCCAAAAAGAAAGAGAGCATAGAAAAAAGATAAGATGCAGTGGTTCTGTATAAAATGTAACTAAAAGACCTCTGCTATTTCCTATATTAATGTAAACTATCATATATATATATCTATATATATATATATATCTGTGTGTGTATGTGTATATATATATATATATATTATATATGCTCCAGGCAGATAGAAAGGATGAAAAAAATGTAAAGTCTATTCATCTTTATTTTATTTTTTCAGTTGATTCACAGTTTTTAGTATGTGAGCCAGAGAGGTTTACAGTGGGTTGGGATAAGGGATGCCCAGTATGATATAGGCAATTAATCATTTTTCAGCTCTGCTCTATATGTAACTAGAAGGAGTTGGCCAAATGAAATGAAGGGGAAATGAATTAAAATGTAGACGTGCTTTCTAAATGTCCTTGAGCATCAATGTTACACTTTTGTGTTATTTCCTCCTTATTGTAAAGTTTCTTGATGGCACTGTAAAATGTGTCTGGTGCCTAAGAGGTTAGCAAATCATGTTTACCTCAAGAAAGCTTAAAAAAAAATAAAGAAAAGAGGCAGTTGGTTTTTCCTATCTCTTAAAAACGAGTGAGGCCCTAATCAAAATGTGAGGCATTGCCACAGAAGTTCAGTGAGAATATAGAACCATTTCCGGTGCTTTCCTCAAGGCCCCCCCTCCCCCACCCTGTCGTCACCCACCCCTTTCCTTGCTAAAGAAAGAAATAATCTGACAGATGAGTTTTGATGAGAAATATTGTCAGGATGTAGCACAAGGGGATCAGTGGATACAAACTTTGCACGGAACAAGTGGTAAGGGGTTGTTTTCAAGTATGGCTGTGTTATTCAGGTGTTTAGCGTTAGTGTGTGTGTGTGTGTGTAATGTATATGTGTCAATGTATGACATGTTTGGTGGACAGAGAAAAATACCATGAACGGAAATGAACAGAAAAAAAAAATCAAATGCTATTTTATCAGAGGACGCACTTGTTCACCTTGATGAGAAGCCACTGTTTCACAACTATGCAATCTTCCTCCCTCCTTCACCTCGGACCTCCATCTCCCTCACAGATCTCCCTTTGTACAAGAACCACAATATCCAATTCCTGGTTCAAGGTGAGCATGCTACAGTGATTCTTTTCCTAAATTTAAGAGCTCCCGAGAAGAGTTTTCCTTTGCTTTCCTCTTAAATGGTTCGACGTAACCCTGTTTGTTTCTGTAAGTGGACTGATGTGCATTTTTATGTTTTAGTTACATGTTTACAACTTGTTTTCATCCTCTTTTTGATTCAAAATATTTACTTTCTTTATAAAGTCTACTTTTATAGGACATGTTTTGGGGATGTGTTGACTTATGGCAAGAAAAGAAAAATTTGGCTTAAGTGGAACAATGAGCGTGTGACCTCTGGGGTTGAGGGGTCGGGGAGTGACAAGGACCTTCAGCTAAATCAGCACCTACAACCTTGGTCCTGAATACAGACCCTGGCAGGGAGCTGGCATACTCTGGGAAGGATTTGACCCAGGTGTTTTTGTTTCCTTATTTGTGGTCATCTACATGGAGTAACCTATCCTCAGAGGGTGACTATTTTCTAGCTTCGCTTTATGCTAACTGCCTCCTTCCCATCGACTCTGTGTGCTCTACCCAGTGCCAAATCCCACCTCCCTCCCTACCTTTGTACCACTTTCTGCTAAGACCTCTCCTCTCATGCCAGCCACCAACTGCAACTTGCCTAGTGGGTTTACTGCACCTGCTTTCATTTTGAAAATTAGATATAAAGAGTATCTTCAAGAGCCCGGCATCAAAAGCATGCAGGAAGTCATCCCTGAGGCTGCATGCCCTTTAGAGTTATTTGAAAGAGACGCTCAGGATAGGGAGACCGACAAGTTCTGCCCTGGAGCCAATCTGGCCTCACCTGCCTTCACCAGGCTTTAAAAAGAGCTGCTGGGAAGAAGAGAGATGATGGGATTAGACAAAGCACAAATCAGGCAGGGGAAGCCCTGCAAGCAGAAGGCAGCTCCTTAACTCCTTTGGTCGTCTGCACAAGCCTGAGTTTTGCACATGGTTTACAAATCTTGCACAAACAAGGTGGCCGAACCATCCGAGACAGTTTGAAAAGATAAATTCTGATACTGCCTAACTGCTCCAGCACACCATGCTTCCACTCCAAGTTGGGTGCGAGCTCAGACAGAATTCCTTTGGAGGGAAAAAGGAAGTTAGTCCTTTAACAAGAATGCATTTTCTCTGTGAGCCTCATCACCTGCCTTCTCATTCCTACACCTACTCTTAGCTACTCAGGGGATCTTCATGAAGTCCTGTTCCTTTGCTTTTGTCCTGTTCCACAGGTCACACCTTGCTAAGACTCTCCCTGAAATGGATCACTCATTCTTTCTTTCTCCTCCCGAAAAGGGGGCTCTCTTACCCTAGAAGGTAATATTCTGGAGAACTTCAGGCCTATCATGGGGTATGGTCCTGCATGCACAGACCAAGGACTCTTCCCCAGAAGTCAGTTTTTCTTTACAGCTCAGAAAATATCAAGGGAATCAATTCCAGAACACCATGTGATTTTTCAACTCCTCATCCTCCCCAAACTGTGGCTGGGGAGGGAAAGGGGGTTTTTCAGAGGTTGTCGAGGTCTGGCCCCATGACCCCACTCTTCTCTGGCCTGTCCATTGGTGCTCAAGCTTTGAGATGATCTCAGGGATCCAGAGGCTGCAGATCTTCCATGAGGTTCAGAGCTCAGGGCAAAATGAAGAGGAGCTAAAGGATGGACGCGTTCTAGATCCCCTGCTCCTTGACCAGAACCGAAGCAGAGTGTCCAATACCAATTTTGGGGCTATGACAACCTGCCTCCCTGGGAAGGGACATGGCCACCTCTGAGGGCTGTAGCATTATTGAGTTTCCACCACAAATTTACACCCGGGGAACATGCCTGTCCTGAAGCCTGACAATTCATTTGCAACACAATAGGACCTTTGTTGAGAAAATCTTCTCCATCAGAGTGGACAGGGCCTGCTGGGTTGTGTGAACTGACCCTTTGTTTGGTGGATTCTTGCCATTGATTGGTACCTGAGACCCTGCGGGCCCCATAGCTTTAGAGTTCCAAATGCCAGAGCCAGAGAAATCAGATACAGCTCCAAGCTCTCAGACTGGCTGATTCTGAAGTCCCACCAGAGAAGTTGTGTTTCCTCTTATGGGCGGGTGGGGGTAGGGGGAGGGAACAGTTCCTTTAGAGGGAAGAAGTATTTAGCATCACTGGAGTCTCAGGAATGTCAGGGTGTCAGAGCAAGTCCAATGTAACCTGGGGCAGGTGATATCGTCCATGATGGAGCAGAGCACTTTGGGGAGGACAGGAGAACTGAGATTTTTGGCTATCTTTGATTGAGTGCCAGTGAGGTGTAAGACTCTGTCCCAGGTGCCTTCATACAATGATTAAAGCTGAGTCTTTGCAATAATCTCACAAGATTAGAAACTCTGACCCCTTTTACAAATGAGGAAACTGAGGCTTGGAGAGCCCCCATGATTGCACAGGATTTTGAGGTCAGAGGGGTAGAGCTGGGATCAGGCCTGGAGATATGATCCCCCTCTTCTGCAAGGTCCAGGCCTCCCTAGTGCCCTGTCCCAACAGCTTGTAAAGGCCACGTAGCTCCAGAGAACCCAGCAAGGATGAAGGAGCTGGGATGAAGGCCGATTTGGCATTTTTGTTTTCTTGAGGATGGCCAGAGAGGGTAAGAGAGTGCAGGAGGCTTTAGGGCACTTACAAGTGTAGTGACGATTTATGCAATAAAGTATTCTCACGAAAAAGGATGCCTATGTCCCACAGGTCACCCTGAGCATGACCTCTTTAGGATGAGTCCTTGAACACTTCCATGGAACTGGAGCATTCCAATAAGCACTTTGGGATATCTTTTCTGGTTGGCCTGAGAACCTCTGTGTCTTCTTTCTGTAGGTTTTGTTGTTGTTGCTTTTGTGTGTGTGGTCTTAAAAGGTGAGATGATTTCCAGATAAAGTGGATATTTTCTCCAAGGATCTGTGAGAAGAATTGAACAGTTGGTTTTAGGGCAAATTCAGAAATTCAAGCTTCACAGGGTAAACTTGGAGTAGGTTTTTGAAGACAGGGTCTATGATCTGGCAGAGAGTAAGAGCAATTCTAGGCCAGGCATGGTAAGAAACCCCCTGCACCAGGCCAGGGGAAGGGCAGGGGTGGGAGGTGGGGGAAAAGGGAAAACAGCCTGGGAACCTGCATTTGGCTTTTGTACCAATCACTCCTGGGCCAGTAGCTTGCCTTCTGTGAGCCTCAGTGTTCCCACATCTGAAACACAGAGGTGAGAGTGGTGAGCTCTGTGATATATCTGAACCATAAGGTCATAAAATAACAACACAGATAAATGCATCTGCTGAAAGTCTTGACAACTGAACTCATAAATTTGGATTTGGGATGATCAGCCATTGGGAGATACTGTGAATGCATAAGAAAGGGAGTGAAATCACCAACATCCAATTGTTAGGCTTAAAAAAAGCCATTTTGCCCTGTCACGTGAGCTGATTAGGGGAGAAAAACTATACATGAGAGAGGAAGAGCACAAGGGACAGGAAGTGGGCAAGAAAGCACAGATTAGAGAGTTAGGGGGAAGGGAGAGATGAACCTTACTCTTTCTCTGAGTCAGCCTCAGCCTGGCTGTTTCCCCTTTGGTTTTAATTATGTCAGTGTAGGACCTACTGGGTAGCCTTTCAGCATATCCATGTGCACAAGTATTCACACACACACACACATGCACACACGTGCGTGCACACACACACACACACACCCCTAATCCTGCCATAGTCCCAGTAATTATACACAAAGAAAAATCCCTTAGTCCTCGAGCAGAGCTGGAGCTTCTTCAGAGCACAAAGGAACAATGGAATCTCAGGGCTTGATGGAGATTCAGACACCACCTAATTTTTGCTCATCCTCACAGTCATGAACAAAAAGATATCAAACTTCTTCTCCAGGACCTCCAAGGGGGGGAAAAAATAATCTCCTTGCCTTCATTCACTATTGAATGCCTGGTCGTCAGAGAGTCCCCATTTATAATTACTTGAATGCTGTCTGTTGCCATCCAGACTGATTCCTTTTGCTTTGCATCTCTGAGGGGATGGAGATCCATCTAGTGTTTGGATTAGGGACCTCTTGGATCTTTGGAAGTGCCCGGGGCCTTGCCTTGCCCAGGAGTTCCTGCATGGTAAGCCTAGGAATCACTTGAGAGTGATGGTTGCAAGCCTACTTTGTCTTTGCCTTCTGGAATTAAGTGCTCAAGATGGATGGCACACCCTGCCCCCTGATTTCCAGCCCAGCCAGGACATAGGCAGTTGCCCAGCTTCACTGCGACCTCAGTTTTGACACATATTCAGATGAATTGTGTTCAGTTCCTTTCCCACTGGCCCTGGTACTGTATTATTTCCTCTCACTACAGTGTTTTATGTGCGGAATTCAAGTGTGAGTCTTCACTTGAGATGCATCTAGGAAGGCAGGAGTATGATCCTGGTATTGCCTTGAGGAGGAATCGAAGGTCCTCGAAACACCTATAACCCCGTGGACACTCTCTCTTCTTCTCCAAACCATCTCTTGTTGCATATTCCAAAAATGCACTTCAACCTTGACAATGCCCTCTATGTGGCAGGCCCTGTGGTAGGCGCTGGAAAGACAAAGAGGAAAGAGAGTCCAGCAGAGGAGATGATTCACAAACATGGACAGTACCAATAACACTCTGGCCTCTGGAGAATAGTGCATGGCCCTGCCCAACATAGGACGACTTCAAGCTTCCCCTGAGGTACACTCTTCTCGCCCAGGTGGCTGCTTATCAGCTTCTGCGCCCATCCTGCCATTATCCCCAGTTTACCCAAGCATTCCTCTGGGCCCCCTTTGAATCCCTTCTTTGCCGGAGGCTCACCAGTCCTGTAGCTGTTTCAAGCTATTTCCCAGCAGAGCAAATCCTACCAAAAGCAGATCATGTCTGGAGTAAAAATGACAATTAAACAATCCAAGGCAGTGTGAGTCAATTCCACTTTTAACCCCATCAATGTCTCTGGGCCTTGCTTCTCTCATATTCCCTCTAGGGTCTCCAGGGTCTTCTAGGCACTGTCAACAAACCCAAGTCACTCCTTGGCTTCCTATTTAGACCCCCTGAGTTCTCCATTGGCCATGTGTGCTTGCCTGAGCTGCCCTTTCCTTGATTGGTTATTTCATTGCTCTGCTCTCCCAGCAACTGCATCCACCAGCCAAGTGTCCTCTCCTGGTCCCTTCTCTTGCTCCATCCTCCTTCCATTCAAGACAGCAGACAAGGAAGGAGTTGCTCTCTGCAGTGGCCAGCACTGCCGGACATTGCATTTTAGAGTGAAAATGCATTCGTCATTAAAATCGAGGCTGAAGATGGCCACTCAGCTCACCATTGGAAAGGCTGTAAGTTGGTGATGAGAAGCATGGGGTGATCTGAGTGTCCCAAAGCCATCAGTGCTCCTTGCCTCATCCACTGGGAGAGCACATGATCCCAGGAAGGTAGAGAGCTATACCAGAGACTTCATAGCTAAATTGACTTCCAGCCCAGGCATGTTTCAAGGGACCCCAAAGCCTAGTGGTCCCCACCACTGTGGCTGCAGAGGTCAGCAATACCCCAGGGAAAAGGAAGAAACTCTGCTCCCTTACTATCATAACCAGCTGCAAAGCTCCTGAGGCTGCCCCAACCCCACCCAGCAGGAATACACAGAACACCCCTATGGGACAGGTTACTCCTAACTGGATAGGTGAAAATTATATCCACCCCCTCCCTGGCACAAAAGCAAAACAAAAAACTTTTTTTTTTTTTAATTTTACCAGGGTTTGCAATCAAACACATCTAATTCCCTGACTTAAAAAAAATTTTTTTTTTTTCTCATTTTGAAGCAGCTATTTTTTAATGGGGCTTATTTTTGGGTTTGAGATCACTGGGCTTCTTGCCCTGTGAATCAATGCTTGCTGCTGTGTTGAAAATGCATACATTGGTGACCACAGTATTAAGCCAAATTTAAACTCTTTAGTCTCTTCCATCTGTAAGTGTTATGTATCTACCTCATTATGATTTTTTTTAGTTTTCTGTGCTTTCGTGTTGTGTACAATGTCAGAGGTGAAATGTAGATAAAAATATATATATATATAAAAATATATATTTTTTGCTTTGCAATAAAGTTCAAAGCTATAACACAGAATATTCATGAAATGTCATAGCCTTTTATTGTGCTCTATCTTCTTAGTTGTGAATTGTCCTGGAGAGCCCTTTTGCCTATTCACTAGAGTCAATATAATTACGTTTGTCATTTGATGAATTATTCTAATTATTTTAACTGTACTTTTTTTGACACATTGAATAAGACACTAGGATTCTTGAACAACTCTTGGTTCCAAAGGTGCTTTATTTCTGTGGACTCAAGTGAGCAAATGGAAGGGAAGCGTCTCTGCAGACTTGAATCTTCCAGATAAAATTATTGATTTCAATGCCATTGGGTTTAGAACAAAAGGTTTGTGCATAGGGGGAAAAAGGAAACATTGGTTTGGCTTTGACTTTTTGAAGCTTTCAATATTGGTTTATGTCCAACTTTTTTTTTTTTTCTCTTTTTATCTTAAAAAAAAAAAATTCAATTTCTTGGCATGGAATACGGTACTCACTAACTCCCTAGCATTCTCGTCTGATCTGGCTGAATTTGACTTTTTGATTTTGCCATTTTCTCCAGGTTGATTTTATGTGTTGTGCTAGTTGGTGGTGAATTACCCTGTGCCCAGCGCTTGCATCTTCTCTAAACTTTCTGGAACTCTCTTTCCATACCATGTGTTAAGAGGGATGGTGATTTGGAAACATTTATAGTCTACAAGCCAGCGATGCCATAAAGACTCAAATTCTTCAGAAGAATCTTGACCAATTACAGGACAGGGTGAAAGAATCTTAAATAGAAAACCAAGGTGGATTGTCTGCAACTGATTCCCTTTTTCTACGTGTTTAAACACAATTATTTTCCTTAAGCTACGCACATCTAGGTTGTGAGCCCTAGATACTTTGTATAGTCCAACAACCCTCGTTTTCTTGTTTTTTTTGTTACATTTGCCAAAATATGTAAGACGTTTCTCAAAGTCATTAAATATGTTTTAAATGGGACAAAGAAAGATCTGTAAGTTAGAGTGAAATATCCTTAAAAAATGAAAAATCAGCAAAACTGTACATGTTTTATTATAATCCCTAGCTCTAGAGAAAGCTAGGAAGAAGTAATTGAAGAGGGAGTATCATTTCAACAAATGGCAAGTTTTCCCTTACAATCCATATAATGACTACAAAAAAGGAAAAGACTTAAGATTCAATTTCATAATATGTCCTTTTTTCTCCCTTTTTTCTTCTGATGATCTTAAAGAACTGTGAACGTGTATTAATAATAGACATTTCAGCTTGTATTTGGGGAGATTTGCTTTGTTCTTTACCAGTGCTGAACCAGCATTTAAAACAATTCTGGCTAAGTTATACTTTGCCTATTCTCAGCTATTTCTCTCTTTTTATGGTATTAATGGTCTGCATATGAATTGGAAATCAGATAATATAATATATATGTACTGAAGGTGGAACACACTGGCGTTGATTTGAAGGGAGGAAAATCTAATGATAAATATATATTTATGTATATATATATACCTATAAGTAGGTGAGTGGGAATATATGATATAGTCACTCACATGCACACACAACACACACACACAGGCACAATGACAATATGCTTCCAAAGTTAGTTTTTGATTCTGAGGAATTTACCATCTCACTGAGCTTCCCCAGATTCCAAGATTCCTTTTGAAATAATTTAATTAAATGTTTAAAGAAATAGAAATGTTTTGATTTCTTTTTTTTTTTTTAGGGACCAGAAAGCACAATTCTTATTATTCCCTGCTCTTTTGGTGAAATAACTATTGCATATTCAGAGGAGCCTGTTTTTAGGTGGGTTTCTGTGGGATTATTTCTTGTACCATCACACTCCAGCCCACCCAGAGCCGACAGGAAATTCTGTACTCCATCCTATTTTTGCTCCATCTTTCAAGCACCTCAGGGTCCCCAGTTTTCCCACCAGGGACACCCTGTTTACTGGAGACCCTTCTGAAGTTTGAATACTGGGCCGACTTCTCTCTCCATGCGGGTTCTGGGCCATTTCCACATTTGGTTCCACCTACGTATTACACCTCCAAATCACTACCAAGACACAGGTAACTAGGAGATTTCAGAGGGAACAGAAGGAACTTCTTGCTGCATCAGAAGTAGAGACATTTTAGGTATACATGTTGGTGGCCCTAAGCACTAGGTTTAAACTTTTTCTTATAGGGAAAGGATCTGAGTGAACCAAACTCTAAAATAACCCTAGTAGGAGGCACGACATGACCTCTGACCCAGACGACCCCGTTTTGTCCATGTACTGCCCCACTGCTGACTCATGAGCAAAACTCCCTTTGTTGAGAGGGAATTCCAGACATGTCAGAGCCAGCATGAGACCGGGAAAAGGGTAGTGAACCTCACCTCATTGTGGAAAGGTATTTTATTTTCTCCTCTTTCTTTTCTAAACAGAGACCAGGTCTCTGCAAGGTGGGTTAAATTTGGGGGCTTGACTGTTGTTGTAAGGCTGTCGTGGAAAGTTTTTATCTTGCCGTGAGGAGGCTGTGATCTTTCTTTCATTGCTACTATTCTGGATGTTTCTCTGCTCCCCCTGACCTGCCTTGGGATGTGATTATACTAGATAGAGAGGCTTTCAGTCCTGTTCATGGTTGTTAATTGGTCTTGAACTTGCTGAGAAAACTTCAATTTGAAATCCGCTTCTGAATCCCTAACTGCTTTCTGGGTGTCCTGTTTAAAGACAGGAACTACTTCTATGCTTGAGGAACTTAGAAATCAGAGGCAGGAGGTATATTTCAGTAGGATGTGGCAAATGATACAAGAAGTTGAGTGATACAAATGACACCTGAATTCAAGGTGTGATATAGTTGTGGTAGAGACTCTTTGACCTTGGAATTCTCAGAACACTGGTTTTGCCATGCACTGATCCTTTTTGCAAAAACAAGGTGGCAGATAATGGATTTATTTTATCACACTGGATCTTTCCCTCCAGATCAGTATTCCCTCTTCAAACTTAATCATTCCCTTGGCTATCAAATATTTATTGAACACCTACTATGTCTAGTGCAGAGCTAGAACTCTGCACTAGACATAGTGGGCTCTAAAGATAAAACAAACCCCAAGGAATTAAATACGAGGCAAGAGATGTACATAAGTAACCATAACACAGTGAGAAATAAAAGAAATAAAAACCTAAGAGAGATATTATGGGCATCTAAAACAGGAGGCAATACTTCCAGATAGAGGTATAAGAGAAGGTTTACAAGGAGTGGCATTTGAGTTGGGTTTTGAAGGATCTATTGGATGCATGAAGATGGCCATGTTTATTAGAGTCATTCTACATTATTAATTCACATTGATTGCTTTCTTATACGAAAGCAAGATGATTTCCAGAAACTTATATTCAAACCATACTATCTGTTAACATTAACATTCACTCTTTGTTACGCTTCACCCAATTTTGTTGAAAGACTGGTCCTTCAAACTACAACCAGTTTCTCTTTGATTGTAATGTGATCCAAAGAATGGCTCCCCCTTCTGAATAACCTCTCTGCCTCTTCCAAGGCTTCACCGGACTCCCTGCAGCGGGGCTGTGGGTGCTCGAATGTGTTGATGCCTTGGCTCAAAATTTCGTTCCCTGAGCTTTGGTGTGTATTAAACCATTGTATAGTCCTTTTCACATGTAGAAGCCAGGAGGAATAAAGCTTTAAAGTGGGGGTGATTTGGATACCTGTATTGGTGAGGGTAAATGAGAGCATTGGAAAGTGTCAATTGACTGTTCCGGTTTGATGACTGGAACCACTGAGTTTTTAAGGCCAAAGGGAAGGAAGTCTTGAATAATGAATGGAATGTCTTTTTTTTTTTTTTTAAGATTTTTATTTATCTATTTGACAGAGAGAGACACAGCGAGAGGGAACACAAGCAGGGGGAGTGGGAGAGGGAGAAGCATGCTTCCCTCTGAGCAAGGAGCCAGATGTGGGGCTTGATCCCCCGACTCTGGGATCATGACCTGAGCCCAAGGTAGACACTTAACAACTGAGCCACCCAGGCACTCCATGAATGGAATTTCTTAAAGCCCAAAACTTCCCAAGAGACACAGAAGAATCTTCATTTTTTAATAAGGTTTCAGTTTAACCCCAGTCTCACCAACCTTCCAGAATATTTGAGACCACTGCAGCTTCTTATAGCTAGTCATCCTCTGCAGACCTCAGGAAGCTCTGGGTACTAATTATAGCAGCCTAGGGGATGGTCACTATGGGCATATCATACCCTAATGGGAGATTGAAACTTTGGAATCTGGGCAAATACCTAGTTTCTTCTATAATGACTGCAGTGATTCTGGACCTTTTCAGACACCATAAAGAGAATATAGATGGACAAAAAGGCCAAGAAAATTTCAAGTTTTTCTGACCCTTCCCCAGTGACACCTAATTTTCTCAGCCTTACACAGATTGTCCCACCATTTGTTCACTTTAACTTCATGTTCTGAGATTAAAAAAATAATAATAAACATTTAGACATTGGATGAGCAATGCAAGGTACAAAGAAGCACAGCAAGCATGAGAATTTACCCACAGATGGGTCCATTCCTGGAATTCATATTTCCCGTTCAAAGAGTGGCCTGGCCTTTTATAAAGACGTCAGACTCTCAGCATGTCTCAGTGGAAATGGAGAAGGTAGCTGTTCTGAACATCAGAACTGGTTAATAGAATAAACAAGCTTGGCCTGCCAGTTGGAAACCCCTCATACTGTTAGTCCAGTTCATTATAGTTATTCTCTCTTGAGCCTCCATAAAATAACTCTGTTGTTGCCAATCCATGACCCAGAATCTCTTCAGAACAGGTGGGATAGTGACGTCTTACATCCCTGGGCCTATAGACTAAAAGTATCAGCCCAGTATCCATTCAGAAAAGGGGAGCTACCATTTTTCTCAAGTCATTTTTAACTCCAAGATAGTAAATTTTGAGTATTTCCTTTACCTCTCTCTACTAGTTGTGACTTTGCTGAACCTGACTGCCCGTGTGGCCCAGGCTGTGTGAGGGTGATCTCCAGACACCTACTGGCTCCCATGTACCTCACACTCCTGTCATCTGCTCAAGAATAGGTTGTCCAAACTGTCATTCATCTTAGTTTTACTCATACTAGAAACATTGCTCAGTGCTTTTCTATATATTTTTATTTAGCTTATCTAACTTATTTTTCATAGTACCTTAATCATCCAGGGAGATTTAATACAGAACTTTATTTCCCAGAGAAGGAATATGAGACTTAGCAGATTGAATGTGTTGCCCAACTTTCTTTAATTAATGACAAAACCATGATGTAGGTTCAGGTGTCTTGATTAAAAGTCCCCTGCTTTTTCTATCCCATCTGACCGTGTGTCCCGTGGCTTAAATTGGTGAGGTTGTCTTACCTTCCTTTTCTTCCTGTTGCCTACTTGAACAAATGTGCCTACTTGGCACATTTGTCTGGGCCTACAGCAGCTCTTAATGGTTTGACCAGTGCATGAACCACTTATATTGAGATGGCTTAAGAACAGGGCTTTGAGGAATCATCTTATGTCTAACATATGGAGAAGAAACCCTTCCCCTGATTTCCAGTGATTTACCCTGTTTTAAAAAAAAAAAAAAAAGTGCCTAACATATATACTATGAAATTTTGCTTTTTAAGTCAATTGGTGTTCATCTGATCGTTCCCAGGAGGCTCTTGGGCAGGATCCATCCATGTTGTAGAGAAGAAATCAGGGCATTGAGTGGCACCATTATTTTTTGGAGCCCAAGGTGCGAAAAAGAAAGCAAACAGCAACACTTTGCATCTAGTAAGAGTTGCTCCTCCAAACTGACTGACCTGAAGAACTGGAGGAACACTGACTCTAACTTTACTTCGGGAAGTTTGTGAAGATCCCAAAACTGAAGCAATCCTTCCTGACATTGAAGGCGATCTCCTCCCTTGAGAATATAGGACCCAGGCAGACTCACAAGCTTGCACTATTCCATTGATCTTGCACTCAGCTTGCACTCAAGTCTCTTCATTGCACTCACTAATTTAGTCTTCTTATTCACTCATTATTCACCCAGCAAATAGCCCAAGCATTTGACTAGATCCTGTCCTTAAGCAATTCACAGTCTGACTGAGGAGCTAAAACCTGTACATCAAGGGCTGAAAGATAAGACTGAAAGTGTTGAGCCCAGATACAGCTCTCTGAGCACAAGGGGAGAGGTAATGGCATAGAGCACTGTGAGGTCCCTGCTTGCATCCATCTTTCTGACAGACTGGTAAGCATTTCTCATGGATGGTACATCCTGGATTTAGGACCTGAATACAATATGTCCCCTCTTCTTCCCCTCTTCTCTCTGAAAGTAACCCCCAGCATGTACCAATATATTAGCTCCCTCAACAGGCATTTTTAGCAGATTTCTCTTGTAAGATCACTGGAATCTCTTCTCAAATCCAATGCTGTCTTAGGAAAAGTGACTTGGCCAGAAAGAAGAGACAGAGAGGAGAATCATGAGATGATTCCTCTTTCCTTGAGATAGACTGATTTAGAAAAAGAAAGCAGGTTGTTTCACCCATAATCATGTCAGCCTTGATCTGGAGACTTGAAAGTGATGTACATCAGGGAAGTTAGGGAAGGACTCTGAGTCGATGAAACAGGTTCTGAGAAGTTAGGCTGCCCAAGGTCACACTATTATAAGAAAGTGAAGACCTGACCTGGGAATGTGATACCCCAGTCAGTGATGTCTAATTCCCATCACCCTGGGAGGTAGGAGAGGAGCAGTCCACTTTCCACCAATGTCCCCAGACTAAATGTGCCTGCTCTCAGCAGCACATCCCCAGCATTCCTGGAGATCTCTTTCAGCCAGATGCAGCTCCATAATTAGTAGTAAATAGTATTAAATAGTCCCAGCTACTAAAAATGGGGGCATCACAGCCCACCTTTGGGGACATTTTCACTGGGCTTCACATTTGCCTGTGGACAGCAACAGGAGCTTAGCATAGAGGAATCTTGGGACATTTCTTAAGCCTCTAAGGCTTATAATTTATCATATTATTCCCTAACTTCATTCTGGTGCTTCACTTATGTTAATAAATCTGTGGTCACATATCCTCAAATGTTATTACAACCACCAAACATCAGATCAGAAACACACCATTTAGAGAAAGACAGAGCTTTGGGGATTATTTCAAGAAGAATGTAGGTGTTTGTAAGGCCAATCGGGCAAAGCAGCTTGCACCTTTTCAAAATCCTCCATTTGAAGGAGACCCATGGTCAGTGATCCATGTAGACTTTAGCTGACTTGGAAGGAACCACTTGGTGGCACCCAGAGCAATGAGCAGAGGGCTCCTTTGACACCCACCACCTCTGGTACCCCAGAGGACCAGGTGTTGGGCAGCATTTTGAGTCAGAGCTGGGTGTGGAGCACAGAGAATGTTTCCAGGGCAATTGCCTTGTTCAGGTAGGTCCAGGATAGATTCAGAACTCTGGGAAAGCTGGCTAGGAAATAAGATTAGGAAGCCTGGAAAGGTGCAGGATTTCGTATGGCTAAAGGGAATAGCTTCTGCAACAGGTGACGGACACACACACCCACCCAGGTTCTTCCTGATTCTACAACTCCCTGGGGAAGAACAAACCATGCTGTAGGAAGCCACGTGCTGAGGCTGTCCACCTCCAGCCATGAGAGCGGGAACCAGAACAATGTGGAAGCCATGTCTGCCAGAACTGTCTTTTCTCCTTGAGGAATGTAGTGAAATTTGTAGAGGAAGCCCAAATGTCCTGCAATGGCCAGATTGTAAACCAAATTTTTGAATGTTTTTAAGTCTCACAGCACCTCACACTCTATTTCAAAGGGAGAGAAACTTTCTAACATGGCAGAGGAATTTGTGTTTCTTCCCTTTCTCAGGCTGTGGCTGTGAGTAAAGGGTTTTCTCTCCTGTGCAGTTCACTTGTGTGAGGCAGGTGGACCCAAGCACATGGTCACATCCCGCAGGAGATGAGACGGTGCTGCCCACACCTTACATTGGACTGGTAGATTCCAGGCCCTAAAAAATATGTCTCTCAGTGCCTAAAATAATCCCCTGTTAATTTCAGCATACCCAGAGTTTGTCATATACTGTTAAGAGGAACTCAGATCCTCCAAGGAAAGGGCCAGTCAAGTAAGTCAAAGAGTAATTTTCATGGGTGTGGGCATGAGGATGAGGCTAGAGAGGGGCCACATGAAGAAGAGGGGTGTTGTGTGGCCTCCAAAGTCTTCTGGACCCATGGCCATGCCCAAGGTTGCAAAACATCTGCCCCTTTCTCTTGGACACAAAAAGAAGGGCTCCTTGAAAACTTCTAGTGTGTATTGCATCTCCTAACTCATCCTGGACTTGTAGGCTCTATAAATCTCAAAGGAGGACGATTCCTCAGTCACCCTTGCTTTTCCATCTGCCCCATGACATGAACATGAAGACTGTCACCAGATCAGTTCATTTAGCCGCATATGCTCTCTTTTATTTATTTATTTTTAATATTTTATTTATTTGACAGACAGAGATCATAGATAGGCAGAGAGACAGGCATAGAGAGAAGGGGGAAGCAGGCTCCCTGCTGAGCAGAGAGCCTGACTGTGGGGCTCGATCCCAGGACCATGAGATCATGACCTGAATGAAGGCAGAGGCTTAACCCACTGAGCCACCCAGGGACCCCATATGCTCTCTTTTAGTCATATGCCCATTCCCAAAGGCAAGGCTCTGGGGGAATGGTGGATCTTTTCCTTCCATGTAATTTGGGATTCTTGACTCTTTCCTGTTCTTCCTTTCCAGAACATGAGGCTCTAACAGGTACAATGGTCTTGATGAGGGCTACTCTTTTACTCCTTTGTCCCTGCCCTCCCTTTGACCCCCACCCCACCCCAGCAGCTGTTTTAACCAGAAAGTTCTATTTTCTTTCCGGGGGTGGGGGAGTGATTCTTGACGGCACAGTGAGGCATGACTCCATTGTGGTTTCCTTTGATCCTACACAAAGCAGCATTGCCCAGTGATGCTAATGTTAAAACAATCTTTTAAATTTTTAACTACAATGGGAAAGCTCAGTGATGTGGGAAACTCCCTTCAGATGCTCCACCCTTCAGCCCCAGATTTCCAGTCCTGTTTCTGTTGGAATTTTAATACCATCTGTCTATTATTATTATTATTATTAATGGAGGAAGAACTTCATGCTAATGAGTTGTGCAAACAACACCATTCCTTTGTTACTATTCGAAGGGGTAAAGACCGTAGTGAACTTTGTTTATGTTGATATCCATTTCTTGTGCTGGGTTGATTTCAGATTGGTGCATTCTCACTTATCAGGGACCTCTGATTCTAGCAGAACAAAATCAGCTACTTATTCTAGTTACTGTAAGCAGACACATAACTTTTACTGTAATTTGAAAAACCTTGCACTGTAATGGTTTAAAAAAAAAAAAAGCAAATCTTATTGAAACTGATTTTGTATTTTTGATTACATCTGAATTTTCACATTTTTGTATCTAACCGTGACCACGATAGTGCTTCCATAGCTTGTGTTCAAGGTCTTATTTCTTTCCAGGTTGAATTCTTAGGATTGTGTTGACACCAAATGTTTCAGGGGCAGGACTGGGGCCTGGCTAGCAGAACCCGTCATGAGGGTGTGTCCTTCCTCTGCCAGATCACTGGCTAGCAACGAGAAACCTTGCCTAGACTGGAGCAAGCCGACGTCGCATTTCATTGAGTGAATTTCCACAGACAGCTCATATCTCCAACTAATTTCAGCCAATGGTTTTGGCCAAATCTTTGCCAAGGACTCTCGAAACTGAGCTGCCCCCACCCCTGCACTACCCAGCTTCCTGGGTAAGGGAGGACATTTTTGAAAACAAAACTTGCAAAATTAATTTGTGATTATGATTTTTTCTTCTTGCTGGAAACGTGCTGGGAATCAGACAGCATGATGTTATCGCTCTTTCTGCTTTTCCAAACCAATACACCTGTTGTGCTCTTTTGTTTCTTAGTGAAGAAAATTCTAGACACAGACCTAACTATGAACTCTTTTCCTCCTGTATTTCTGATTAGCAATTCTCCCTCTGTATTCCTGACTTGTTGAAGTGTTTTCCTTCTTAGCATTGCTTCTCATATTTTACTTTATTTCTTTACTGAACAACAACAACAAACCCACAAAGGAACAAATAATCTCTTTCTCTTTTTCTCTCTTTCTCTCTCTGATGTGTAATGTTGTGTTGTCCAGATTCTGTATAAAAATATGTATATGATGTATCTGATATTTGGCAGCCACTGGCTGTAACTTTAACCAATATAATTAACAAAAATGCATAATGTTGGTGTTTGATTTTTTTTACAAAAAAAAAAAAACAACCTAGTTAAGATGTTTGTGTATTTTTGCATGGTTAAAATGTACTTAGTGCATTGAGAAACGTTGTGGAGGTACTCAGTGAAAAGGCCGGTTTACTTTTTGATTCTAATGGTGATTGGTTGTTGACCAGACTATTCCCTATGATGTCCGTCTTTAATTTAGCATACTTCTATTTATAACTTGTTTTAGTATTCAAGATTCAGCATAGTGTATCTATCTATCTCTATTGTATTTACTGTTCCTTAAAACCAGGTTGTGGAAGTTCACTTCGTCTGGCACAGTTGTCTACATCGCCGGTTTCTGTTGAGTTGTGTTTCATTTAATTTGCTGTACAGTCCAGATCTGAAGCATCCCTGGCCCCGTAAACAAAGACTGTCATCTCTCCTTCCAGAAGTCTATTCCTTTGAGCAGTACTGTGTTTTTCCCTCCTCATGGAACGTCTTTCTTTTTCTACCCTCCCCCCTGCAATGTAGTTAAATATAAAGGAGAGGAGAACAGGAAGTTAAGTAGGAATCTGAGAATTATTTATGTTTTATACATAATAGTACATATATTATCGAGAGACAGGCAGACAGACTTTAACTGTGAAGTAAGCAGAAAGGCAGAGGCAGATTTTGATGGATTTTGAGACAGAGGTCCTGGGTTTTTCTCCAGGTATGACTCTAGATCAATGACTCTAGAGAGATGCAGAATTCTTTGTCCTTCCTTTTGCCTCAGTTTCACCATATGTAAGATGACAAAGCGCTGAATTTTGGGGGAGGGGAGGCAACTACACTTTCTTGAGTCTTCAGTGCATTTAGAGCAAGAATAGGTCTTTAACTACCTAAGAGATTCAAATTTCTGTGTGTTCAGAGACCATGCTTGCAACGTCCTTTCTCCTCCTCAGAGCATCTGGGCCTGCTTGGTGAGAAAGACTCATCTTTTATAAAGTCAAGAGCTGTTCCAGGCTGAGGTCATCCTGGCATCCAAAGTCTTCTCTTCAGCTAGGTGGCTCCTGTGCAGCTTGGAGGGAGACAGGATTGGTAGGCAGTATTTCTGGTGAATGCCACCAAGCTTCTGTTCCCTCGAGTCTTCCCTTTTCTTGAATCCAACCAGAATCCATGGGTTTGTTTTCACCAGGGCATACAAGGATTTTGCCATCTTCTATTTTTTCTCACCCAAACTCTGATACCCCACTCCCACTGCTGGGAACCAGCACACATAGTTGTATTAGAAGCACCTGTATTTCCATTATTTGTGGTTTTGCAGACACTGGTTTCTTGGCAGACAGATGCAACCTATCTCCAAATGCGCCTTCCCTTCCTCCTCAGATCTAGAGACATAGCCATTCCTCTAAGGTCTTTGGTTTCCTTGGCTCTACAGTGAAATGTCAATCTTGACAGCCGACCAGGCAGAAAAGAAGTACTACTTTTCTCACTCTTCAGAGGGAAGAGCTCAGAGCTCAAACACTTCATAAGCATCTTGTCATGGGCATTTCAACCTCCTGTGATGTAGGTGACCGTGAGGATTGATCTCGTTCCTGGCCATTGGTAGCAGACATCTTTCAAAATATATTGAAATTTTCATGAGATTTGAATAGCACATGCTTCTTTCCCTCAAGAGTCCAAGTTGACTGGAAAGGGGCGGGACTCCACAGAGATGTAGCCAGTACTGCTCTTTTCCTGCCTGGCTGTTCCAAGACAAGACTTTGTCAGTGGGAGTGGTGTGAACATGCGGACCTTGTGCGGGGGTTGAACTTCTCTCCCCCAAATCTCCTCCCACCGTGACATTAGCCAGGAGTCCCAGGAACCTGTTAAGAAAATTTATTCACCATCCCTACAAACAAATGCAAAGCTAGTAGAGAATTTCTTGATCCTAGAATTCGGCCCCTACCTCGTATCTATTGTAGACCAATAATCAGTTCTCTAGATCCACAGACAATGAATGTCAGTGAGGCTCAATCTCCTCCCTGTGCAGATGAGGAGATTGAAACCCACAGAGAGATGAAGTAGTTTTCCAAAAGAAACACAGCTAGAAATGTGCGGAGCCAGAATCAGATCCTACATGGAGATGCTCTTTCTTCCCTCTCTGACTTATAACCAGTACCTCAGAGTCCGTCTTTTAATTTGTGAAGTTCAGATATTTCCCATGCTTTCATCCTTTATATAAATCTCTGGTAGAGAGAAGAGTTTATTTTTTCATGATGGCAGGCAATGTGAACTCACACTTATACACATTCTCTCTCCAAGTCTACCTTTCTGTAAATCAAGAGAGTTAGGATTTTGAATGAAAAAAATGAGCTGAAATCTTATTTACATATACTTTTGAGGGGCAAGAAAGAACAATGAGAATAAAAACAGCAGAATCTTAATCTATAAACTGCCCTACCCTCTAGGATTCGCTAGAACAGATTTTTCTAAACAATCAGAGTAATCTCCCCATCCACCCAGCCACCCCATCTCTTGTCCAGCCATTCTGACTTTCTTGGATCTCTTCTATTCCCAGGGCATTTGATCTCTGAAGGAAAACATTTTATAGTTGCCTTTAGATATGTGTTTCAGGAAGTCCACAATATCTTAATCCAAGCAAGTCTTCATAATCTGTTTTTTTTCTTTAAATATGCACCTCTCTCTGCTAACTTTATTTTTTTATTTTATTTTTTTAAGTAAGCTCTTTGCCCAACATGGAGCAAAACCCTGAGATCAAGAGTTGCATGAACTCATAACTCTGAGATCAAGAGTTGCATGCTCCACCAACTGAGCCAGCTAGGTGCCCCTCTCTGCTAACTTTTATCTCAGTCAAGCTACCAGAAACAAGTGTGTTTTTCTTGTGCAAAATAGTGGGCCCAGGGACTTCCTTGGGTGTCATTCTTCTAGAGATTTTCTCACCTCACCTTCCCATTTATAGGAACTTAGAAGCACCTGGCTTACCTGGTCTGTTTTCCTTTGGGAGGACTCTTTGAGGTTTGTCCCCGTAAACTTACAAGGATGTATCTAGAATATTTATATTTTAATTTGCAAAAGAAAGTATACAGTTTACTACTGAAGCCCCTTGGTTCCCTATCATTGTCATCACTGAGAAGGGCCCAGTGAGTCCTGCCTTCCTTTCTCCCATCCTCTAATTCTTAAAAGTTCTATTCTTATTCACTGGAGATGTCTTTGACTCCAATTAGATTATAGTGCTGTTTCTCTAAAGAGATCAAGTGCCCCGAGTTGAAGATTTTTATAGAAATTTATTTCTTTAAATGGCTGCCATTTGGGCCCTTTCCAACTCTATGCCTGTCATAAATGTGATGCCTCCCTTCCCCCCACCAAGCCTTCAATCAGGTTTTAAAGGAAACGGAATGCTGCCAGGGGCCCAGGAAGAACATTCAGTGTCCTTCTTGGTGGTGGCTGCTCTGAGAAGAAGGGGCTACAGTGACTGCTTTATGCTATCAAACATTAAGGTGGAGGGTTTCCCTTTGAAATGTTGGGGCTGAAGAGAGCCTTCAAAGAAAACTCCCCCCAGGGCTTCATAAGAGAAGGGTACTTCTGTCGTTAATACGTTCTTAAGGCTATTTGGCAGGAGTTTTGAAAACAGCCACCTGCTTTTCAAGGTAGTAAGAGCAGAGCTGAAGAATATGACATTTATTTAAGTATGTAAAGCTAACCAAAATATCCTAATCCCTGCAGAGAGAGGGTAGGATTCTAATACTGGCTCTGCGTTACTTCCTTATGTGACTTTGGGCATTTAACCAATGGGTTCTACCTTTAAAATCAGCTAGATAATCTCCAAGGGGATTTGTTTTGTATTATGGATAATTTCAAACCATATATTTAAGCACATATTAGAGTCAAATTGTTCAGGGAAGTCCTACACAACTACCAGTCGAATTCAGTAATGACCAATTCATGGCCAATCTTGTCTCATCTGTACTCCCACAGCTTGATGATCACGTTTGCTTCCTTACAGATTTGTTGTGATCCCTGGATTCCTGGATGAAATGTTGCCCTCTTTTCTTAGGAACAAAACAAGACAGCGTCTACCAGAGAAAGGTCAGGCAGACCTTAGTCCCCTGATAGCTGGCCGTTACAACCAGCATTTCTCTTTCTGAACATCTTGTCCCCATGAATGCCCCCTGTACAGGTGGTCTTCAATAATTACAGCACAACCATTGGGTCCAAGACATCACATCTTCAGGCCTCAGGCATCTCCTGAAGAGCCCCTGCGTCAGACTGCAATCTCGCTCTACAGGATGAGGAGATACCTACGTGTCTTGTTCACTGAGACCACATGTGATTCACTTGCTGGAGTAAGTGGTTGTACCTTTTAGCAACTGCTTGAGAACCAGTTCTTGAATTCCAGGGTCTCAATAGTCCGATCACCCAGCATCTTGCCAGAAGCTGCTCAGAATGGCAGGCAGCTTTCAAGGTTTATCCTTGCCATAGCCTTTCAAGGTCCATTTCCTTTACTCCAAAATAAGAAGGAAAAGATTCTTGCATCTGTTCTGTTCAGTCTTCTGTACATCTTTCTGTGAGTGGATTCAAAGGAGCTTCTATTACTCTCCTAAGAACCCACCCGTGGGCTCACACACCTTCTAAGGATCTCACACTTCATGGACTTTGTGGCTGTCATTCAATTGGTTGCAGGGGAAATATTCCTGAACACTGAAAGGCTAGTCCTGTTTTCCAGGTGAGCACAGGTCTTCCTGAAGCATGTGAGTGTCAGGCCTGCCTTTCTAGGACATATGATGTTCAGGGTCGTTGAGATGGGCCAGAGACAGTCTATAGCCAAGGACTTAGCCTAAATGCATAAACCTTTGTGCTTCCCACTTTTCACTCGATTGCTGGGTGAGCGTAGCCTCCTGAAAGAACTTCAAGAAAGAGAATCTGGAAAATAAAATGCCCCAAGTCAGGGATAAGCCTACTTTTCCAGGGAGCCTTCCAAAGGGCATGCCCTCTGCTACTGTGTACTGTAAATTCAGAGCTTCGGGAGCTGAGGCCTCCTGTGCTTGGGGGGAAGGTAGCTGAGAAGAAAGGGACTCCTTCTCACCTTTTGTTTACCTTCAATCTGGCTGAATTTAGCTGCCCTTAACTTCTAGTTTGCTAAAGTCCTTATTGCCTTAACGATCACCTAAGAAGCAGTCAGAATCGGAAGAGAAAGCCCCTTTGTAGGCATTCATTGTTAACTCCTACACCTGTCCCTGTCTCCCCAGTGCTGCTGTGCCTGAAAAGAGTCCCAGCCCTGTCTCCAAAGCACTGGGTTAGCCTCTGCTGAAACAGGAACATACCCAAACTAAAGACAAACCCAGAACTGCTCAGACGGGGAGAGATTCCCCACACCATACTTTAACTGCTGGCAACGGTGGCTGTCCTTCAGACTTGGCTTTGCTTCAGATTTGGACTCCTCATGCTCCTTCCCCTCCACCTCTTGTTCCAGACACCCTCCACACCCCATCATTCTCAGTGCTGTTCCTGAAGACCATCTAGACTTTGTGTTCTCCTGAACATTCTACTCACCTTCAGCTGCAGTGTATTTCATCAGCCTCTCCACCAAGCTCTTTAAAACGAAAGGCAGTTGCTGTCTTCCCATGGACAATAATGAATGTATTTACTGTAAGTGCAGACCATGTAGAGAAGTGGCTGGGTTTATCAAAAAGAGGGTTTTTGTAAAGCCTGTTTATTTTTTTAAGTCAGTTTTGAGCATTTCTATTTTACCACCCTTCACATGGTTTTGGGGAACCCAAATTGTATCAAGGTCTCATGCCAAAACAAGCCAAAAGTTGTTTTCTTTACCTTTTTCCTCCATGCACCATGATTTAAATGATTGTTTCAGTGTCATTTTAAATGTTTTCTTGTGACATGTACTGACGATAAAAGTCATCTTGACAAAAAAAAGATTTATACATGAATCAGAAAGAATTTATTTCAATTTTGTACCTTTCCATTTTAATACATTATAATGTATTGACTCAACTGAGATAATATAAACAGTTCATTTTAATAACATATGTGTGTGTGTGTGTGTGTGTGTGTGTGACTTTTCCTTTATTCATGGCCAGGGAGGGGCAGATAATCATGGAGTAGAAAATTCTGGGGGCTTATTGGCATCAATGTGAGCTGAGCGTTGCCTCGGACTCAACCAAAGTCTCCTTGGCAGCAGCTGGAGACCCCTCAAGAGTGAAAGAGGAAATGAGAAGGTAAGTTGGTGGACCCTCCATACATCAACTAACTGCCTCCTGATATACTGACACACATCTCTGCATGTATGGAGCTCCACAGAGATGCCACTACTTGCTCTTGGAGCCTGAATACAGGCTAGCAATCAAAGGTGAGGATAGGGACCAGATAAGGGAAAACCCAGAGCAGGTAAGATGAGAAGCATCCATGGAGAAAATTCAGTGTTAAAAGTTTTAGGGAATGAGGGGTGGGAAGAAACAAAACCTCTGGGTTAGATTTTCTGGATACAACACTTTCTTTCCTCCAGTACCTTGTGCTAGCAATTCTGTAAATGAATCCCTAGAGCACGTTGCCTTCAAAAAAACCCCACTGACAACTGACCAAATGGTTTCTTCTTACTTCCTTAGTATATAATTCCTTAGGGCTTATAAATACAAAATTGAATCCAACTGTACTCATTCCAGGCTCTTTACTGGAGGGTGGGAGAGAAGGTAGGCACAGGTGAGGACAGGTGGAAGCAGGAGAGGGGAAACCTGGAGAAAAAGGGAAGAGGTGCCAAATGCAATTGCATCCAAAGGGCTTCATTGAAAACTTTTCCCAAGCATATTTGGCAAAGGGGGTGGTAATCCCATGAGCCTCACAATATTAATCTCTATTCTCTCTATATTTGAACACATTCTAATTTTATAAGGTATCGTCCAGGAGGACAGAAACAGTACTTGAAAGGAATCTATCAGCCCTTTCTTCCAGTAAAAGTTTGGCTCAGTGTGGGACTCCTCTGAGAAGAGAGAGAAATAGAGAGATTTTATGTCTAGGATTCTGGGAGGTATATGTAGGACTCCAGGAAGAGAAAGGGGCATTCTCAACAAACAGCCATGTGATTGATCTCCTTCTGCATCCCCATTCTCTCCATTCCCACCCTCCGCCCCCACACTTTTAAGCCCACAAGTTTCTACACGTGCCCTTTTTGGGCCCCTCCTCTTTGGCTTAAGCTTCCTGAATGGAAGCTTATCTCAGCCAGCAAGAACACATCAGAGGAAGGCAACTCTGGCTGGTGAGCCAAGGAACATCCCTTTGATTCCTTAGTCACCCCCACTCCATCTCAGCCTCTTCTTCTGGGAACATCTATGTGTCCTATACAGGAGATTCAATAATGGGTTATTTTAAGTCCTAAAACATTTAGAAAAGATCAGTTGCCAATTATATGAAATAAGCAGCTCTTCAGCCCTACGAAGATTCATCTACCAGGAAAGACATAGAAAGCCCTTTCCCAACCATTTCTTTCCAATGTTCTTTTCCAAAACTCCCATTTGACTGACTGCTAATCTTTAGCTTGGTGAGAACTTAGCTGTTTTAAGAGAGCTTGGGTTCTAAGGAAAGGATGTGGTAGGTGCTTATTATCTTAAACTAAAATCCTTTCTAAATCGAGTTGATCTGCTTTGCTAACCCAGCTCATCAAAGGCAACACAGAAGACCCTTTGCAGATATGTGGGGAATTTGCCCTTGGGGAACATGAGTCCAGAATTTCATGTGTATGTACCAGTGTGTATTTGTAGTTGGGGATTTGTGATTCTGGACCCTCTTTTCTCCTTAACTTGTAAAGAGAAGTTTGGACTGCCTTGGTCTCTGGCAGTTGGAGATGGGTGAGAGGCTAATGCAAACAATAGCTTATTGAACTGCTGTCCAGGTCACACTTGCTGGCCACACACAGACACACAGACACACAGAGATACAGGCGTGCATGATTCCCTACTTCCTGGACCCAGGCATACAGTCAAGGGCTACAGAGGACTGTTTAGACAAACTCTTCTAAAACCAAGAGAGGGAGAAGTTGAGCTATCCTTCCTCTGTGCCCGGTCCTGTCCCTCATCTTTCAACCTCGCTTTCTTCTTTCTGGACCCTTCTTTTGCTTACTCTCCTCTCACAGCTGACCTGATTTCCTCCCTTCAGTGCCACAAGAATTGAGAGATTACCCATGGCACTGGGGGTGGAATCCTTCATCCTCCCTATGTCAGACTTGGACAGTCTGACAGTGGAAAAGAAATCCAGGTGGCTTGGGTCCCCTTAAAACTCTGTGACTAACAGACATCTGAGAGTAGACCTCCTTGCCTTGGGGTACTCTCCAACCTTAGGAGAGTTTTTTGTTTTTGTTTTTGTTTTTTGTCTGGTGCAGAGTGAGTTCAGGGGCATATTCATTCAAATAAACTCATAGTTCTCTTCTAATGACTTCTTGAGTGAGGCAGACCCACACACCATCCCCTCACTTGATATATATCAAGCCAAGGAAGCACACAGGTTGATGCAGCACCTTTAGGAAAAGAACCTCTCTTCCTACCTCCCACCCGCATACACAGGGATGGCAGAAATGTGAGCCTTGCAATGGGCAGAGGAGAGACACATGCAGAGGAAAGAGAGCCCCAGAATCTTTTGTAAACATACTGGGCTATCTGGGACAGAGCTAATTCTCAGATCCCCTCTGCAACCCCCTCCTCAGATGTTGAAAAGGGAGCACTAATCTCAGCACTGAATTCTCAGACCAGACATCAGTCTGCATGACTTCTGGCTAATGTGAGCTGGTCTGGTCTCCTGCACAAAGAGGAACAGTGGTTTAGGAGGCTTCTTCTAAGGACACATGATACAATGCTTAGGAAAAATGTAGACTACAAAGTAATAGTTAACAATATTTATATGTACACTGAAAACCCCCAACACTATTTGAATTATATTCTTGTCTTGTCAATGCAAACTCTCCCCATCTATGTTCTTCTGAAGAGGAAGGGCCTTGGGCATTAGGGGAGGAATTTTATTTTTATATTATTATTATTATTATTATTAGAGAGAGAGGGAGAGAATCTTGAGAAGGCTCCACACCCAGAGGGGAGCCCAATGCCAGGCTCAGTCTCACAACCCGGAGACCATGACCTGAGCCAAAATCAGGAGTCAGACACTTAATCAATTGAGCCACCCAAGCACCCTTTCTTTTGGGGAAAGAGGGAAGAATTTTAGAAACCGCATTAGCTATACAGAAAATCTGCTGTGTTTTGCCCCCTGCCTGAAAATAACACATAAACATCAACCAAGAGAAGGAAGAAAAACACTGGGGAAATTTTTCATTTTCTGTTTGTTTTCTGGGAGCAGCTGTTCCTTATAGACTATGAACTAAGAGCACAGAATCACAAAATGATGTTGGATGACTTCAAGAAAACATATATGCCTCTGGAAATTAAGTTCTGCTTAGGGCCTAGACTCCCAAGTGGGCTTTTTTTTCCTTCTACCTGATTCTCCTACTTGGTGAGGGGTAGTCCCCAGATTTGCTTTCCAAATGTCTTTACTAAATATCAGGTAAGAGTGAAAGGGAAACAAATAACCATCAGACAATAAAATACAAAGAACTGAGTCCCTATGTTCTGTCCCTCACCACTGCATTCTGCACATGATCTGAGCTATTTCAGATCTAGTCCTAGCAGAGTGGCATGGCTTCTAGACACCACACATGAAGCCCTCGTTTCTTGGTTCCTGGCTTGGCTCCATGCAGAGGATGTCTTCCTATAGGTCACCCCCCCTCCCACAAGCTCCCTTATCAAGAGTTTGCCAACTTTTTGGATAAGGCCTAGAGAGCTGAATCCCCTGGACAGTGTTTCTGATGTTTCTCTGCCCTTCTTCTGTTTCCTCTGAGACACATGATTCTACTCTCTGGTGACTAAAACAGTAAGTAATCTCACCTTTTAGGTGAGACCCCAAATCCACAGAGGCAGTCCTATCCTTATAATACCAATAATTAATTATTAAAATATTAGTTTCAGCTATCAGGATGCCTATATTTAATTCTTGGCCCTTACTGTCCATATAAACTTGTTAATATCTCTGTACCTCAGTTTTCTCATCTGTAAAGTAGGGACAACAACATCATCCATTTTGCAGGGATGTTGTGAGCAGTAAACAGGATAATACTTGTAAAAAAAAAAAAAATGTAGAACAATGCCTGCTCCTGACAAAGATTCTTTCCATGACCAAACTGTAGCCAAGTTCCCCTGAGCCCTCTCATCCACTGGGCTTCAACCTTGGCCTACAAAGACGTAAACAAAATATTAACATAGTTCCTAATAACTCAAGTCTACATCTCTGGAATGACCCTAGTCCCCCTCTTAAAGTGCCTGCCTGAGAAAACTCAGGGTTGCCAAAAGAATTTACTGTTTGTTTTAGGCTACATCTGAAGATGGGGCCCTGTCTCCTAGCCTCTGTGGGAGGGGAAGAGCCTAACTTGGGTACACCTCAGTTAGCAAACCCAGATGGGTTTCACATGGGACAAACTCCTTCGTGCTTTTCGTAATTTTTCACTTGCCTGACTCTATTGAGACCCCTCTAATCTTCCTCCGTATGCCCTCATTCTCCCTTTAAAATGTCTGGTTACCTCTGTACAAGTCAAAGTTGAGTTCAGTTCATGCTGGATGGACTCTTTTCCCTAGTGCACATATTACTGACTGAAGTTTGTCTCAACCACTTTAAATATTGTCCAGCTTTGTTTATCTTTGACACCACATGGTGTCAAAGACTCTCAATAAATGCTAGCCACTATTACTATCATTTAACATTATATAATATTTTTCTTTTTTGTGCTGGTGGCTACATGCTCAAAGCCACTTTGGACCTTTAGCTCAAGTATATGGTACATATTTCTGTACATTAACTTTACCCGTGACTTATCTTATTTCTCCTACCTATATTTTCTCCCTTTGATCGGATTTCTTCATATTTTTAAAATATCTGTGGCCTATGTATTTTTGCATGCTACCTCAAGTTTTCCTGATGAAGGAAGAAATACATTCCAAAAATAAAATTAAAATAACAAAAAGTAAATATAGGAAGCTAGAAGATCAATTGCTTAAAGCTGGGTTTTTGTGGGTTTGCTACTTGCTTACATTTTCTAAAATATATTATGGAGATTGAGGCCTAGAAATAAAACTTAATGTTTGTCACCTCCCCATCTCACCATAGAGTTAGAACCAATTAATAAGGATGAAAAGTCACAAAGTCTAATGGCCAGAAACCATTGTTTCAGAGGCTACAGTTTCAGGAGCAATTTGTGCGTGTTTAGATTTGGCTCTGTCCGTGAAGTCAATAAGTCACGCAGGAGAGTCACCAACTACTCTGTGCTTTACTTTTCCTACATAAGGATGTGATTAGAGATGGTCCCTTGTTGCCTTCCTTCTCCCCTGGAATAGACATTCTGCCTTTATCAGACCCCTGGGGCTCACTGAGGTAAAGGTAAGCAAAAGCTGATGGATTTGGGGAAAGAAGAAAAGAAAAATAAAACCTACTCTCAGCTGCACAACCAGAGACATGAAGGATGCCAAAGAAACCGACCCCTACATTACTCAGAATAAGGAGGGTTAATACTCCTTGCTCAATGAAGCACCTATGTGGGTAGTGTAGCTCTCTCTTGTACCATGGAAACTTCTTCCCCAATCCTCTTCCCTTACCATCCAGTCCTCTCTCCTGCATTATTTGAATGTAAAAATATGCTGAGTTCAGCACTAGTTCAGCTTATACCCCAGCAGTTCTTCCTTCCCACCCATTAGACTCTTTCCCCCCTAAGCTTTTATTCTTAGAAAAAGCTAGAGACGATGCTTGGAACTATGCCAAAGTCAGTTCTTGTCCAAATGAAAAACTCCCACATGCCCTCTTGTTTTGAACTCAACATTCATCTGGGTTTTGTTATACAGACAAGGGGTAAAACCATATGGGATCCCTGACCCAAGGAGAAGGAAAGTTTAGGATGAAAAATACTTGGGTTTTAGCTAAGGCATTAGATGACTGGGTTAAACAGAGAATCATGATCACAACTATTACATCAGTTACTACTACTTCTTTATCATTTATAAATCCATAGTTGACTGTGGATTTGCCAGTATTAGGAACAAGAAACCAGGAAGAAGAGCTCCGGGGGCAGAAAAAACAATGGAGGGCGCCTGGGTGGCTCAGTGGGTTAAGCCTCTGCCTTCGGCTCAGGTTATGACCTCAGGGTCCTGGGATCAAGCCCCACATTGGGCTCTCTGCTCAGCAGGGAGCCTGTTTCCCCCTCTCTCTCTGCCTACTTATGATCTGTCTCTCTGACAAATAAATAAATAAAATCTTTTTAAAAAGAAAAAAACAACGGAGGCATACTGATGGCAAGGTAAAGGCTGCAGTGGACATGAAAGAAGCTGGAAGTCTAGAAGGGAAGTCCTCTTGGGTGACATCTAAAAGGAGAGGTGGCTGAAGTCCTGAAAAAGAATGAGCCCTAGTAGGAAATGAGACTATAGGGAGAAGAGGAGAACACCAGACAAGGACCTGAGGTAATAGCTGATGTTAGACATCTGGAGGAGTGAGAAATGGTAGCACAGGGGGAGAAAATAAAATGTGGGGAAAGCAGAATATTACAAAGAAAACACTTAGTGAATGTCAGGCAGTGATGGAGAGGGAGTACAGCAAGACCCGGGGAAGGCCTTGGGGTTTGGAAGGAGGTTACTGGAGATGTTAGCAAGGTATCATAACGTCCTCACTCTGGGAACACATTAGAAAAGATAGGACTCACCCAGCCTGGGTGCACAAAGGAATAGAGTTTGTCAACCTTATCCCCCATTAGAAGCCAAATCTCAACAGTAGATACTGCTTTCATCACTCACGGGCTTTGGCTTTGGCTTCCCCATGCTGAGTTTGACTTTGAAGAGTCAACAGCTCCATGAAAAAGAAAGTGGCCCAAGCAAGATCTTGATAGCACCGAATGAGGTTCTTTTAACTGCACTTCGTTATTACCTGGGAATGTGGTATTTAGCCCAGGGAACCATGCTCAGTAAAAAAGATTGGAGCCCCTGCCTTGAAGTGAGTCCTCTTCTCTGCCTTCAGTGTAACTCCTTCCCCAGCTGGCTGAAGATCTACAAGGCTGCCACATGCAGAGACAAAGACAGAGAAAGCAAGATGGGTAAGCCCACCCTAGAGTGACAACTCTGGCTCAGGCTGTTCCTTCTGCTACCAGAAAGAAAGCCACATCCATATAGGACAAGGGATTTTCACCACACATGATGACCCTGAACACTAAAAAATGTGGTCCAATTGTGGTCAAACCTGTACCCCATCAGTTTAGTGTATTTTAAATTGTCTTATGTAGGAAGAAGTTGAAGGGCAGGGCACAGTACATATCTTCTTGACCCTCTCCTTAACCCTCCACAAGCTCTAACAAATGTAAAATAGTGCTTCCTAGGACTTTGTGATTTGTATCACTGGACTTTCTAAAGAGTTAATTTTTTAGAAATAGTTAAATATGAGTAAAAGACCCAAATAGCTATTTCTGCAAAGGGGACATATATGTGGTCCATAAACACATGAAAACGTGTTCAACATCATTAACCACCAAGGAAATGCAAATTGAAACCTCATGATATCACTAAACCACCCTGAATAGTGACAACAGCAAATGCTGGGGAAGATGCTGAGAAACTAGACGACTCATACATTATGGATGGGAAGTGAAATGGTGCAGCTACTCTGGAAAACATTTTGTCAGTTTCTTACAAATCTAAATGTGCAATTACATGATGACTCAGTAATTGTGCTCTTGGGCATTTATCTCAAGGATAATGGATATTTAGGTTTACACGAAAACCTGTACAGGGATGTTTGTAGTGATGATCCAAAAATGAAATAGCCCAGATATCCTTCAATAGATGAATGGTTAAAACAGTACTACACTTATACCTTGGAATCCTGCTCAGCAATTAAAAAGGTACAGACTGTTTATACATGCAACATCTTGGATGAGCCTAAAAACCAAGGCCATAGATGGCTGGTTTGCCTGCAAATACGCAGTTGTGTATTTGTATATTTAAGGGAGCTTCAAAGCCATGTTAACTTCTTCAGAGCTCCCCCTCAGATACCTGGGAATTTCCAGAGTTGTGTCATAGGCCAATGCCAGGCAGGGCTGCCCAAACGGACCTAGAAAGGTGGTCACAGTGTCTGAACATCTGGGACAGACGAGGCAATCAAGAGACGAGGGCCAGAAAATAAACAAACAAACAAACAAACAAAAAAAGAAAGTCAAACCAGGGTCAGGAAGTGGGAACCTAGAGGCCTATAGGAGACAAATTTGGCAGTGGGAGCTGGGACATCATGAGAAACAAAGCTGTGGGAACAGGAAGTAACATGGATTGGTGGCAGGGCAGAGCTGCCTGGAAGAGACAGAGCATGTTAGGGGCAGCGGTGTCCACGTGAGCCCCCAACCCCAGTCAGCTGGATGTTATTCAATGGTTCCCATTCCCATGTTTCTGCCTCAGGAAAATGCTGAATGTGTCCAGTGGTTTCCAAAACATGTACAAACTTCTGTCACCTGTGCCTATAATGGGTTCCTAGCATGCCTTGGATGGAGGGGATAAGGTAGACTTAAGTTTCTAGGCAAAATACTTACATCTATTTCACATACTGATAATACTTTTAAAAGGAGCATGCACATCCCTTTTCACATATTAATACATAGGACAAATATATTTAAATTATTCTGACATAAGGAAAAAATGTGTTATTACTATTTAAAAGTTCTGACAATATAAAAATATATATTGCAGAAAAGAAAAAGCTTCCTGTAGTTCCTTTCCTGCTCCACTGAAGATGCCAATACTAACAGTTTGGAATACAGTCTCAAGTTTCTCCATGCATATGCTAACTGTATATGTATGTATACATAGACTATTATACATACTTCCTTATTTTTAAAAGTGGGATTTAAAAAATGGAGTGCCTATAATATTGCAAATAATATTACTTAATATCTCTTATAACAAAGCTTTTTAAAAAGATTTTGTTTATGTATTTGACAGAGAAAGAGAGAGAGAGAGCACACGCACAAAAGCAGGGGAAGCAGCAGAGAGAGAGAAGCAGACCTTTCCACTGAGTGGGGAGCCCAATGTGGCACTTGATCCCAGGACACTGGGATCATGACCTGAGCCAAAGGCAGATGTTTAACCGACTGAGCCACCCAGGCACCCTCATAACAAAGATTTTTAAAGGGACTAAATGTGAATTAACTTTGTGTAAGTCAAAAGGACTTCTAGAGATTTCCTTAGATTTCCAAGATCACAGCCTCCTCTTCATATGTTCAATCAGCAGTGACCCCACCCAGTGGCTTAACAGGTCTAAGATTCTATGGGATTCTGGATCCAAAGACAGCTGCCACCCAGGAACCTCGTTCACCTGTTACCCACTGTAGATTGCTACTGGACAGATCAAGATGGCGTCTTTGGTGTGCAGTTAAAAAACAAAACTGTATTCACTCCAGTATAAACAGCCATTCCTTCAGTTTCCTCTCTACATCAGGTGTTGTCCTAAACTACATGAGGACTTCATTTTGGACATTCTGTTAAATGGCTCCATTTAACCAGCATCACAACCCTTTGAGGGAGGCATTGTTATTGTCCTTAACACACAGGGCACAGAACATTTAGTAGCCATCCCAGGGTGAGTAACTGGTAAATGGCAGAAAAAGATGAAAGAGGGACACAGACATGAAGGAAAAGGAAGGGGCAGATTCAGCCCCAAGAACTTCCTATAATTCTCAGGGCAAACGGTAGCGGCTCACTAGACCTCCTGGTATGATTTCTACATTAATTCTCACAGTAACCTCCTGGGATAGCAGATGAGTCAGAGAGAGGACATAACTTGCAGATGTCAGAGCTAGATTTGAACTCTCTGACTTTGGAACTCACTCTGTTAATTACTGCACCAAAGAAAATCACCACACAGAGGGCAGACTACACCAGCTGAGCTCCATAGACTGTGGACTGCTTACCTAGAAAGCAGCAGAAGCCAGAAAGAAGATTTTAGAAGTAGTCAGGGAGAGGCAAGAATGGGGCTTGGGAAACCTCCTCAGGAGATTCCAGAATCTCTACTTGTAACTGCCATTGTCCCTGCCTAACAGAATGCTTTCCCATTCTCAGGACAGGCTGAACATGGGGGTGAGGGAGTGAGGGCGTGTGCAGGTCTCAGCTAGCAGCTCAGTCCAGAAACCCTCTCAAGCACTGACTAAGTTGGCCACCACGCATCCCTTTGCATCAACCCAACTCCCACCCTTTCTATCTATTCATTCCCTTAACAGGCATCTCCCTACACCCATCCCCATCGCCCAACTACCTGCAACTGTGAAAACATCTCAAGATATGAGAAACTAAATTGTCACCCCCTCAGGCAAAGCTAGAGAAGACTAATCAAAGACAATAAAGAAAAAATTATAAGACAGTGAGGAAATCCAGATTTTTTTTTTCTTTTAACATCACTGTGTGCATTTGATATTTGGCTGTGATTTTCCACTGTTGAGCTTCACAGATTTTGTGAAGGCTAAAGCTTGAAGTCCTAACATTTTGATAGGAAGTATAAACAGAGGCGGGGTCTCAGACCAGCACTGCTGCCAGGAAGCCAGAAGGCATTTCTGGACTGGGATCAATAGAGAGAGCCTTCCCTTCACACAGCTCTTGGCTCACTGACACATTCTCCTGACTCAGAAGCCACAGGCCACAAAAAGCAGGTTGCATTTAGAGCAGATTACAGGAGGAATAACATAGCAAAACAGGATTCCTCCAGTCCCTACCCCTACCCCCTTCCCCTGCCAGGGAATGGGTACATAATTCTCAGGAAAATGTCACATCAACCAATCATTTCTGGTGTCTTGGATCTTAGAGTGGGGAGGTGCTTCTCACCTTGTGTTTCTCATGTGGCCTGAGGCAGGCTAAGGCAGGACTGTGGGAGACACCCTCCAGGAAGGGGATGAGTCTTCCATTCTTTCGGTAAGAGCCACTGGATTGGCACACTCAGGGGAGTTTATATTAGATGCAGCTTCCCTGATAACTGACAAAAACAGACTCTCTGTGCTCTTTTGGTCCTCCTTAGGAGAAATATCCCCAAAGGCTGGTGGAGGAAGGGTGGAGGAGAGGCCCATGGTGACAATCTATGGCAGAATTAGCTTTAAATAAATGAGAAAACAGAGCTATTTCTGTCAGCCTGCTTCCAGGCTCCCCCACGTCAACTGCCACAATATACAGTTCTATGGAAATTCAGAATGCTCTTTGAAGTGTTCACAGTTTGGTTTTGGTGGCAGTTGTGGTAGTGGGTGGTTTTTGGTTTTTGTTCTTGTGATAGAAGTCATTTAGAGCACTTGATATCTCATTTTCTGCTTCATGCCATTTTAGGCTTATCGGTCTTCACTGATGAATAATTGATTTGAACGTAAAATCTGGTTTGTTGGCTTCAAACTTTCATTGTTCTAACTTGCTTGCTACTGTACAGGATAATTTTTTTTAAAGACTTGACTTTTGCAGGTACACATAGCTGGTATATAAATTGTAGAAAACTTGAAATATTTAGAAAGTTTTAGGAACCTCTGCTTCCAGCCATAATGGAGTAACAGGGACTGGATCTATCCCTCCATCTTGAACAACACAAAACGGGACAAAAGTTATGAAACACTGGTTTTCAGATATTGAGCAGTAGGCAGTGAAGACCTGTGCCCACCCCCTTCTCTTGAGAGATGGGACATAAAGAATGTGAGCCCTCTGTGATACAGTGACCCTGTTTCCTGCCTGGCAAGAGTTTCCAGGCTATATACGGGGAGGGAGCACCCCAACAGAACGCAGAGGTCTCACAGTGTTGAGGAGACACAGATCAAGGTAGCTAGAATCCACAGGGCTGTGTTTGGAGAAAAGATAACTATACTGAGGGCCTCATATGCCATCAGTGGGGACCCCTCCAGTTTTCCAGTAAGCACTGAGCAAGGGATCCATGTACAGAAACTACTGGGAAGGAATTACCCAAGAAAAACATGCAGAAAAATCCCCTGAGCTTACACAGAGCCAAGAACAACCTGTGTTTCCTGAGCAGGAAGAACTCCTCACACATGGAGGATTAATAGAATCCTCAGAAGAGTCTTACCTCAGTCATGGGACCAGATTACACCCAAACTAAAAGACTAGTAGTTGCCACCTAAGAGAAATTAAGAGAAAGTCTTGAAAAGATCAAATTGTTCCCAGAAAACCTAACCTACCCCAGAACAAAATATTTAAAGGAATACAAATCCTCCAACACACAATAATATAGTACAGAATTCTTGTCATGGCATAGAAAGTCATCAGGTGTGTGAAGAAGCAGAACATATGAACCATAACCAAAAGAAAACCTTAAAAAGTATTTGGAAAATCAAAAAATAACAATAACCTTAACAAGAAATGACCTTAATGATGCAGGTATTATTGTCCTTTTGGCTTTTATTTTGTACATTAAGTTTTATTTATTTATTTGCGAGAGAGAGGCAGAGAGAATCTGAAGCAGACTTCACGCTGAGTGCAGAGCTACTGACCCACCCAAGTGCCCTTCGGCACATATTTTTTAAAATTACTGAAATTATGGGGCACCCGGGTAGCTTAGTCAGGTAAGTGTCTGCTTTCTGCTCAGGTCATGATCTGAGAGCCCCATATTGGGCTCTCTGCTCAGTGGGGAGCCTGCTTCTCCTTCTTCTTCTGCCTGCCACTCCCCCTGCTTGTGCTCTCTCTTCTCTCTCTCTCTATCAAATAAAGAAAATCTTACAAACAAACAAACAAACTTACGGGAATGACATGAACTATGGATGACCAGATGTGGGTACAGCTTGGTAAGCATTTCCCCATGTGTGCTATTTTTTTCTTTCCCTCTTCTTCTTCTTCTTTTTAGTGATAAGAACCAACACTCATTTGGGTTACCTCAAATAATAGGAAATGTATTATGAGAAAACCACCAGGTAATCACAGGCTGCTCAGCTAACTTGATCAAGGGAGGAAAAAAAAAAAAAAAAGACAAATAATTGGACCTTGCAGAAAGTAAAGGAATGAGAATTGCTCAGAACCAAAGTGGCTCCAGCACATCAACAGAAGCTATGAATATTCCGAATGATGCCCCACCTTAACAAGCCTCACCCCTCACAATCTCCATATTCTTCCTCTTTGTGCATCATCTTGCTGCTTCTGTTGTACAGAATGGTTTCTGGCATGGATCATTCAAGTCACCTGACTTTCAACCAAACTGAGAACACTTTACATTAAGGGTTTGAGAACAGAGATGACAATGAGATCCATTCTCTTGGTTGTGATCCCATGACAGGACCCTAGCATTGTGAGGACATCCCTCTCACTACCTCTATTCATGTGGCTATGGATGAAAGCAGAGGCAATGTGGGTGAGTCTTCTTCAGTCAAAACTTGACTGTACTGAGTCACTATCCAAGAAAAAGTCAAATGTTGGGGTATATATATGTGAGCATCATCTGAACAGAAAGGATACTACAACAACTTCCTTCATGACCACAGGCCCAACTTTTAGCTCTTGGCCATCAAGATGGGGCCATGCACGTCCAGCAAGTTTGTTCTAGAAGGAGAAGGGAATTGTTTTTAATGGGTCATTTTTCCATAAAACCCTGTAAAAGGAGTGAGGGTCTATCTACTATTGGATTTGTTTCTCTATCTTATTTAGAGGTTGGTACAATATTATCTTTGAGCCCTTGTATTTATGTAAATGAAAACATCCTGATCTTACACATTGCCAGTATTGTTTTTTGTCCCCAACATTCTATTATGAGAAATTTCCAGCATGAGGTGAAGCTGCAAGAACATCCACTGCAATTTTACTACACTTGTTGTATCACACATTCACACATTTATCCTCTCTCTATCCATTAATCCCACCTATTTTGGGGGCATTTCAGAGGAAATCACAGATATCAGAACATGTTCCCCTAAATAGTTCAGCATAAATGTTGTTACTTAAGTTTCAACGTTTGCTAACAGTGTTTTCCTTGTCTACACAATAAAATGTACAAATCACAAGAGAACACCTCTCAGTCCCCCCCCAAAAGGCATTGAACTGTGTAATCCAAATGGTTATCAAAATCTATGATGCCATCATCACCCATATTGACCCTTCCCAGTCAATATGTGCTCCACTCCCCCAGAGACAACAGGTGTTCTGATTTTTTCACACCTCGATTTGTTTTGCCCTTCTAGAATTTCATAAACGATGGAATCATAGAGTATTTACTTCTTTCATTGAGCACCATGTTTTTGAGATTAATTCAGGGAACAGCAAATTTTCTTTTAATATTTTTAGGTGGTAAACATTTTAGCCTCTGGGACCTATCTCTTGAAATTATCTAACTCTGCTGATGTAGCCAGAAAACAGCCCAACAAAAGATAAACGAGTGGGCCTGACTGTTCCAGTAAAACTTTGTTTACAAACACAAGTAGCCAGGCTGTAGGCCATGGTTTGCCAAGCCCATTAAATGTCACTGTGTGAGCTTTTCCTCCAAGATCAGGAACAGGGCAGGGAAATCCACTATCACCACTGCTATTTAACATAGTACTAGAAGTCCTAGCCTCAGCCACCAGACAACAAAAGGAAATTAAAGGTATCCAAATCAGCAAAGAAGAAGTCAAACTATCACCCTTTGCAGATGATATGTTACTTTATGTGGAAAACCCAAAAGACTCCATTCCAAATCTCTTAGAATTTGTACGAGCATTCAGTAAAAATCAATGCACAGAAATCAGCTGCATTTCTCTACACCAATTATTATTAAGGACTCAATCCCATTTACAATTGCACCCAAAACCACGAGATACCTAGGATTAAACCTAACCAAAGAGGCAAAGAATCTGTACCTAGAAAACTATAAAGTATTCATGAAAGAAATTGAGGAAGACACAAAGAAATGGAAAAATATTCTATGCTCATGGATTGGAAGAACAAATATTGTTAAAATGTCTATGCTACCTAAAGCAATCTACATGTTTAATGCAATCCTTATCAAAATACAATTCTTTTTTTTCCCCAAAGAAATGGAACAAATAATCCTAAAATCTATATGGAACCAGGAAAGACCTCAAATAGCCAGAGGAATGTTGAAAAAGAAAGCCAAAGTTGGTGGCATCACAATTCCAGACTTCAAGCTCTATTACAAAGTTGTAATCATCAAGACAGTATGGTACTGGCAAAAAAGCCCAGACATATAGATCAATGGAACAGAATAGAGAACCCAGAAATATACCCTCAATTCTATGGTCACCTAATCTTCGACAAGGCAGGAAAGAATGTCCAATGGAACAAAGACAGTCTCTTCAACAAATGATGTTGGGAAAATTGGACAACCACATACAGAAAAATGAAATTGTACCATTTCTTTACACCACACACAAGAACAGACTCAAAATGGATGAAAGACCTCAATGTGCGAAAGGAATCCCTCAAAATCCTTGAGGAGAACACAGGCAGCAACCTCTTCGACCTCAACCGCAGCAACTTCTTCCTAGGAACATCGCCAAAGGCAAGGGAAGCAAGGGCAAAATTGAACTACTGGGACTTCATCAAGATCAAAAGCTTTTGCACAGCAAAGGAAACAGTTAACAAAACCAAAAGACGAATGACAGAATGGGAGAAGATATTTGCAAACCACATATTAGATAAAGGGCTAGTGTCCAAAATCTATAAAGAGCTTATCAAACTTAACACCCAAAGAACAAATAATTCAATCAAGAAATGGGCAGAGGACATGAACAGACATTTCTGCAAAGAAGACATCCAGATGGCCAACAGACACATGAAAAAGTGCTCCACATCACTGGGCATCAGGGAAATACAAATCAAAACCACAATGAGATACCACCTCACATAAGTCAGAATGGCTAAAATTAACAAGTCAGGAAATGACAGATGCTGTCGAGGATGTGGAGAAAGGGGAACCCTCCTACACTGTTGGTGGGAATGCAAGCTGGTGCAGCCACTCTGGAAAACAGCTTGGATGTTCCACAAAAATTTGAAAATAGAGTTACCCTATGACCCAACAATTTCACTACTGGGTATTTACCCTAAAGGTACAAATGTACTGATCTGAAGGGGCATGTGTACCCAAATGTTTATAGAAGCAATGTCCACAGTGACTGAACTATGGAAAGAACCTAGGTGTCCAACAACAGATGAATGGATAAAGAAGAATTGGTATATATATACAATGGAATACTATGCATCCATCAAAAGAAATGAATCTCGCCATTTGCAACGATGTGGATGGAACTAGAGGGTATTATGCTGAGTGAAATAAGTAAATCAGAGAAAGACAATTATCATATAATCTCCTTGATATGAAGAATTTGAAAGGCAATGTGGGGGGCTTGGGGGATGGGAAAAGAAAAAATGAAAAAAGATGGGATTGGGAGGGAGATAAACCATGAGACTCTTAATCTCACAAAAAAAACTGAGGGTTGCTGGGGGTAGGGGGGTAGGGAAATAGTGGTTGGGTTTATGGACATTGGGGAGGGTATGTGCTATGGTGAGTGCTGTGAAGTGTGTAAACCTGGCAATTCACAGACCTGTACCCCTGGGGCTAATAATACATTATATGTTAACAAAAAATTTAAAAGAATTTTTAAATGTCATTGTGTTTCTATGGTTTGTTTGTCCTCACTACTTAGTATTCTGTTGTAGGAATGTGCCAATTTAATTATCCATTTTCCAGGTGCTGATCACTAATAATAATAATTATTATTATTATTAATTATAATTAATAGTTAATAGATAATAATTAACTATTATGAATAAAGTCTCAATGAACATTCTTGTACAAGTGTTTTTGTGAAAATATGCTTTCATTTCTTTTCATTTCATTTCTCTTGAGTAAATACAAAGGGGTGGAAATGCTGGGTCATAGGGTAGGTTTATTTTACTTCTATTCTAAATGCTTAGAAAATAAACAATAAAAAGAACAGCTGCCAGGAGTCAGTGTGACTTTTACTTCTCTTTCACCAGGGAGAGATAATTATAAGCATGTTCTGCAGAAATTTCTTCTTTCATTGAAACATCTCTCCCTCTACTACCCTTTCTTTCCTTTCAAAGTGGAATCATCACAAACTATAAAACAAAGTTTAACAAAGTTAAAATAAAAAAAATGTACTTTATACACCTATCTCTACTACCTTGCTGCTTCTTTCTACTTCCTAGCTCAAACTGCCAAGAGGAAGACTGACCAGTTCAGCTGGTCACCATCATCCTCTAAATGCCACTATTTCAGTTATAGAAATTTTGAGACCATTCTTGACAAATTTCTCTCTCTCAACTCCAAAATATCCAGGTTATAGTCAATTCTCATCAATCTTACCTTCTAAAAAGTCTTTTGAATCCAACAACTCATCATCACTTTGACAACCCCCTTCATTTTTCACCTTAACTACAATTGCCTGATAATTGAACTCTCTATAAACACCTTTCTCCCTTCAGTTTGTTCTGTCCCTACAATAGCTCTAGGGACCTTTTAGAGACTACAGTATGTGTTACTCCCCTACTTAAAAATTCTTAAATGGTTTCCCATAGCTCTTAAGACAAAGACCCAAATCCTTATTATGACCTACAAGGTCTTCTAAGAACTGGCCTTTACTCAATTCTTGGGCCTTTCCCTTGCTCTGCATTCAGCCATATCAAGTCCTGGAAGAGGCTATGTTTTAATTTACTTCTCACTTCCTTTTTTCCAAAGAGGATGGTATATAAGATCACTTTATTTCACAGGGCAAAGTTTATGTAATAGACCCTGGACATACATGACACATTAGAAGCCAACTAGACATATGTTCATTATCAGCCAGAGAGGTGATCCTCTTCTAGAAGTGCTGTTTTTCATTGTGGGTTATGGTAACCAGGCAACATGCAGGGGATGGCCCTGGATGCCACATGGGACAAGCTGTTTTGCCCAAACTCTTATCCCCCAAACATACCCTCTTTACCAGTGAGGGCCTTTTATAAAAAGCCTTGTGGTTTTCATGAAGAGACTCCTGTGCATTATAGATTTGCCCAGCAACACCGCAAAATTTGAACTATTTTGGGTGGCTCAGTTGGTTAGGTGACTGCCTTCAGCTCGGGTCATGGTTCCAGGGTCCTGGGATCAGGCCCCATGTTGGGTTCCCTGCTCCTCGGGGGGGCCTGCTTTTCCCTCTCCCTTTGCCTGCCACTCCTCCTGCTTGTGCGCTCTCTCTCAATCTGTCAAACAAACAAACAAACAAAAAGTTGAAAGAAGAAAAGAATATCTATGGTAAAACTCTCTAAATCCCCCAAACAGCTATTTCCACACAGTCAGATATGGTGATAACAGACATCGATTGTTCTGGATTAATAATGAAAGTTTAAAAAGCAGACGAAAGCAGCATGGGCTCTGGCTGGCTGGCTCTCCCCTCAGGAGCCCTAAGCATTACCTGCTGTTGCCCTTCCAGATATGGTAGGCTTTTCACATCTTGGAATGCTTGATGTCATAGGTGACCATGTTGAAGTTGTCCCAAGCGAAGAGCTTCTTCTCCAGTGGCTTGTAGTCAATGAGGCTGCTGTATTGTTCATCAGTAATATGGGGAGAGCCTTGCTGTGCCTCATGCCTATGCCAAAGGCAAAGCTGGCGTCAGGTGATGAGTAGCTGCTGACGGTGTACATGTGGTCACAGATGATGAAGACATTGGCCACTGACTGCTTACAGATGTTAGTCTCCAGGTTTGTTCAAGTTCCAGACTCTCTGGGTTCAGTTTGGAGAGGACAGTGGAGACTTTGGCCTCCTGTGTGCTGTACAATTCTCACTTCCATAAGGAAGCTTTCTTGAATTTTCCTAAGTTAAATCCCCTCTTATATTCTGTCCTAGCCTCATGTCTCTCTCTCTCTCCAGCATTTATCTCAGATCTCATTTTATATTTATGTATGTGGTTATTTGATTAATGTCTGTCTTCTACGCAAATTCAATGAGGATAGGGGTCATGCTGTTTTGTTCCCCTTTGTAACTCCAGCAGTGGACACAATGTCTGAAACAATAAGTATCTATTGAAGTAACCATTCTAACCTCTATTTCCTTTAGAATTATAACAGCACTTTATTGAGTACTGTATTGAGTGCTTTCTATGTGCCACAAGCCATTTTAAGTACTTGACATATATCATCTCATTGTTCCTCTTCATAAAGAGGAAGGAGACAGTAAAATAATCTGACCAAAATACACAGTAGATTACCAAAGCTAGTAAGTGACAGAGTTAAGATTTGAACCTAGGAAGTCTGGCTTCAAAATCTCAGCTCCTTAATGTTATATTTTATTCCTATTAATGCTCATATCACTTATCTTTTTCAGATTAATTTTATGTCTTTCAGACCTGGAAATAATCTCAGTGATCATTCTTTTTTCATGATTGGACCAGTGATATCATAAGAGGTGAATGACTTGCCCAAGATCACACTGCAAGCTGGTAGCAGAATTTAGACTCCCCCCTCCTTGCTTCCCCCTTCCCTGCACTGTACTAGCCTGGTGCCTGTTAGGAATGAGCTAAGTTTAACCAGCAAGATTCAGTTCTATATCTTTTATAGATAAAAATTTTAGTGATGGGGCACCAGGGTGGCTCAGTGGGTTAGGCCTCTGCCTTTGGCTCAGGTCATGATCTCAGGGTCCTGGGATAGAGCCCCCATTGGGCTTTTTGCTCAGCGGGAAGCCTGCTTCCCCCCTCCCCCTCTGCCTGCTTCCCTGCCTACTTGTGATCTCTCTCTCTCTCTTTCTCTGTCAAATAAATAAAATAAAATAAAAACTTTAAAAAATATTTAAAAATTTTTAGTGATATATCTGACATATAGGGTAAAGATGTAGTACAACGTATGAGAATTCTTTTTTGCATTTGTAGAGAATGTGTAATGAGCTTTTCTAATTGTGTGTGTGCAGTGGCGGGGCCAGGGGAGGAGGACTGATTGTGATTTGCCAGAGCTAAAGAAAAGAAGTAGCAATCATCTGTCTCTGATCTTGGTCTTTGCTTGACTGAAGGCAGGGAACTAAGTCAAAACCAAGTACCTCTTAGGTTCAGGTCTTTAGAGTATACTGAAAGCATTTGTCAGCCTTACCTAAAGGTTTTCTTTATAAAGGACTTTTCTTGAACAGAAGAAAAAAGTGTATTTTAACCACAGTGTACTTTACTTTTGGTTGTTTGATGGCCTGCTGCACAAAGTCAAGTCTGTGGATCATCAGCACCCACATCCTTGGAAGCTTATTAGAAATGCAGAATTACTGGTCTCATCCTAGACCTGATGAACCCGAAACTACATCTTAGTAAAATCTTAAGATGATTCACATGCACATTAAAGGTTGAGAAGCACTGCTCTGAGAGGGTCTGCCAAGAAAGAGACTGAAGAATAAAACTGAATGCCTTACATTGAATCACCTTATTTTTAAAAGAACAATATTCATTCCCAGCTGACAACTTAAAACATATAAATAGGATTCTATGTATTTTCCTAAAACCCAACACTTGACAGTAGCTTTTTTTTTTTCAATAGATAATCCTCACAGTTTTTTTTCGTAGGCACAAGAAATGCTGGAGTTGGAACAAACCTAGGACATCATTAGTCTATCCTGCACTCACCCAAATGCAGAATACCTTCTCTAGGATTATTTTGCAGCCTCTAACTGAACATTTCCAGGAAAGGGAGCTCACCACATCATAAGGCACAACCAATCCTTGCCATTCACTGCCGCACTTGACAATCTTAGTTTAGTTTTGACCATTTATCACCTGGAACATGGCAACAGTGTTACAAACTTGTCTCAATCTTTCTGACCATCCAAAAGACAAAATGGTCTTCCTACAATCACATACCAACAAATGTGGTGCTTGAAAATTTTTACTTTCTTTTCAATTCACTATTTTCCACACTCATGTAACTATCTTTTATTTTCTCTGGCCTCATCAAACAGATCAACTAATTATCCAAAGATCTGGATGACCCTGCCTTTCTAAGTCCAACTTAGAGTCCAACTCCCTACCTTCATCTTGTTTTCTGTGGCACAACTTATGGGCTCCCTGACTTAGGTATAAATATTCCATTAATTTTTCCTCTCCTCAATTCCCCCAGCTCCTGGGTATTCACCAATAGCAGTAACTACTGCTTTTGTTTCAACAAGCAGTAACAATTTCTTTTGTTTCTTTTTTTCTGATTTTTTATGAAACTAGAGAAGTTAACTTTGCTTGCCTGACTCCTTATTAAAGGGCAAATTCATCTAGAACAGGAATCTAATCCTTCATACAGCTTTTTGTGGTACCTGGCTGCTCTCTTTATGTTCTACTTATGAGGGGAAAAACTTCTATCTATACTATCACCTGAAGTTTGCTGGAGAGTCACATGTACAAGAAGATGTCCTTTCTAAGATTCTCATCACCAGAATTTAATTAGAACTCCCCTGGAGACTGAGACACTTCCGTTAAAATTCACAAATGGCTATAGAGCCCCTGCCATACTCAAATTATTTTGCTAGGTGTTGGTATGGATAGAGAGATGATTACGACAAAGGCAAAGTTCCAGAATGCACGATATAAGAGAAGAAACAAAACAACTTAGTCTTGTTGAAGACATCATGTTAGAGACAAAATTTTTGCCACATTTTGTTATCTTCTTAACTTGGGATCCCACAGATAGATAGGTAGATATATAGCTACTTGACCTATTTGTCTCTCTCACAGGGCAGAGGTAGGACATTAAGATAGGTAGGACACCACAGTGCAAGGTCTTCCCCTCCAGGAGAGTTTGTCAAACTCCTCATACACACCGTTTTAAAACGCTGACAGCCCTAAAGGCTGTTGTTTACATATCTCTTTCCCCGAGACTGTGAGCTAACAGAGGGTAGAGTTCCTGTTTTATTTCCCGAAACCATGCTTGACATTTAGTAATCAATACTGAGACTGATACAGGTAACCCCACTGAGCGCTTGCCCTGTGGCACCCACTCTCAGAAAGGGTTTAAGTATGGCCAATCATTTAGTACAGGAACTTGCTCAAGCGAATGAACCCATACCCTTCTGTCCACCGGCTTTAGATTTGGAGACCTCCGACCTCTTCCCCACGGCGTCCGCGCTCCCTCCCTTCCCAGAACTCCTTCGCCCCGCCCCTAGAACGTTCGCGTCCCGCCCACTCGCCCCCACGTGGTCCAGAGCCGGTCGCACGTAATTGACGTCACCAGCACGCGCCCTGGCCGCTCCTGTCCACCTGGTTTGCGAGTCCGGTGGTTTTAACTTTGCCGGGAGCTGGCAGCTCGGTAGCCGCTGGCAGGTCGATAGCCGCCACCGCTCAGGTCCGGACGCTCGAGGCGCCCCAGGTTCTCGACATGTCGATGCTGGCTGAGCGTGAGTGGAGGGCGCGAGGGTGAAGGTTCCAGGTGACCCGCCCGGCGGGACCGAGTGGCGCGGGGTGCGGGTCGCCGGCGCGTCGCGGAGGGGGGGGGCCGCGGGGGATGCCGGGGAACGGGGAAGCCGCGTTGGGCTCGCCCTGCCTGCCGCGGAGATACCCAGCCCAGCCTTTCCCGGAAGTTAGCTACCCGTCTACTAGTGAAAGAGGCTGCGAGTGTCCACGTGGGACTCTTGTCCTTACGCTCAGATCTGGGCCCGCGCGCGGTGGTTCGAATGGGAGCCAGGACGCCGACCGGGCAAACCCTGAGCTGTTCCTTCAACTTCGTCGGGCTTTGGCCTCCTCTGGTTAAAAAGAGGCGGTTGGGCCACAGAATCTCTTCAGGCAGTGAAATTCCGTTCTCGAAGATGTATTGAACCCGGAGAAAGAAAAGCAAGGGGTTTAGAAGCATCAAACACAAGAAATTAGCCTTTGTTAGGGGATGCAGGACTAATGAGTGATTCTAAGTAAGACGGGCGGTTTGGACTTAGTTGGCATTGTTAACATTCTTGCATGACAGATGTGTTGGCTGCAGCGCCGCATCCTACTTCAGTTTGCCTTTGACTTTTATCTTCACTTTGTGAAGCTCCTTCATTCCCTCTCTTCAGAGGCAGACTTCTGAGCGGTATCTGTAGCTAAGGGTGCCTGCCACCAGATGGCAGTCGTGCTTTGGGCATGAAAAGTGTGTAGTGTGCAATGAACAGGAGCAGCTGGCTTTAACAGACCGACAGCAGCCACACGAGTATTCTGTGAAATAAATGCTGTCCGCATCCTCTTATCTAAGCAGGTGGGAGAATGGGAGCACACAACGTAAGGGAGAAGGCACCGTTCCAATTTTACAGGGCTAAAATCCAGGTTTAGAGGAAAATAATTTGCCCTGAGTGGTTGAGCTAGAAAGTGACAAATTCAATGTAGTTATCTCTGTGTCTTTACCTTTTTGTCACTGAGCCAGCAGTTTCCTATTGTTTTTGAAGAATATGTTTTAGACTGACTGGGCTCTGTTTCTTCATTTGTGGAACTTGGGCTGCTAGGATCTCTTCTGATTTATTTTCTGTGATATATGCTTAATTCAGCATGCACATTAGCCCTGGCTCTGCTATTCATTTATGTCTCTTTCCATGATCAGTTTCTGCAGAGCTATTAAAAAACTTATTTTATTATCTTCATTACTAGGTTCTCTTAAAAAAATCAATGAGATGGCAAACATGAAAACATTTCAGAGTATGAAATGCTTGTTATACAGATGTGAAATGCTGTTTGTAGACATCAGTAATTCAAATTGCAAGATTTCAAGGAATATTTCAGTTCTCTCCCCACCGTGACTCCAAATTTTCAAATCTTTGCCATAATAATATATTTTGTTATGTTTTAAAATAACATGCTAAGTTTATGCCTTTGGCATCCCTTGTGATGGATTTTTAGGACTGGTGTTCTTATTTTATTTTTTAAATAGATTTGTTTATTTATTTTAGGGAGGAGAGAGGGAGAGAACCTCAAGCATACTACCTACTGAGTGCAGAGCACTTGGGACCCTGAGATCATGACCTGAGCCAGAACCAAGAGTCAGATGCTCAACCAACTAAGCTTCCCAGGCACCCCAGAACTGGTGTTCTTATTTTAGAAGTAAGAAAATAGGGGCACCTGGGTGACTCAGTGGGTTAAATCTCTGCCTTCTGCTCAGGTCATGATCTTAGGTCCTGGGATGGAGTCCCGCATCGGGCTTTCTGCTCCGCAGGGAGCCTGCTTTTTCCTCCTCTCTCTCTCTCTCTCTCTGCCTGCCTCTCTGCCTACTTGTGATCTCTGTCAAATAAATAAATAAAATATTTTTTAAAAAAAGAAGTAAGAAAATAGGAGTAAAGAAAAGACCTAGTCTCATATTTTCAATCCCTTGCAATTATTTTTTTCTGATAGTTTATAAAATTGGAGTGATTCTTTAGGTATAGTTTTGTTTTCTCCCTCACTTAACATTAGTGAAAATTTTCAATTCATTAGGCATGCTGTTTCCTCTGTTTTCCATTGCCATATGGACTATACTTTGTTTTCTTTTCTTTTTGCCATAGGCACTTATCCTGTTTTTAAAATCTAGAAGTTTTTTTTTGTTTCTCAGAAATATTTTTATTTAATGTTTTTGTAATTATCAAGTGTTATTTTCTTGGGTCTCCCTTATGCAAGACAAGAAATCTAGATTACATAAACCTCCCCTGTGTAAGACAAGAATTTAATTTGTTGATCTCACTTCCCAGGCGTTACATCATCTGGAGTTTCAGACCTGGATTTTTATCAAGTTATTACTTTTTTCATAGATTCTTTCTTTCTTAAGACCAGTTTTTGGTACTTCCAATCATCATATTTGTAGTCAAGTCAGACTATGATTAATGGATTTTAATGTTCATGTTATTAAGATTTAATATTGCAGTTTCCTTAATTTTGAATATATTCTTGAATTTTTTTAAAAAACAATATATGGTACATGGATGGTATATTTTGAGCTCTTGAATATCTTGAAGTGTCCTTTGAAAAAGAAAAAAAAGATAAAACTTCTGTCCCATTACTCTTGGAACTCAATACACCTTTCAGAGTAAGCTGAATCCTGACATAAGCCAGGTGGTATTAGGCATGGAGTGATTGGAAAGTCAAATGTGTTACAGATGTTGTATGGAGAGTTGTTTATTGGGGCTACTGCAAGAGCATCCTGATGGAACCATCTATAGTTAGATCTTTAAATAAGAGGAGTCCTTGCTAGAGGATAGTTAAACACATCATCCCAAGTAGTGATCTGCAGATTCAGGGTATTCTACTCTTACACTACTGTTCCATATAGTGTCAGGCATCCCCAAGACCATCCCAGATTTAGTGATTTGCTCAAATTCAAGATACAGGACTCAGCAGAAAGTTGTACTCAGCCATGATGAAGATTTATTACAGTTAAAGGATACAGAATGAAATCAGCAAATGGAAAAGATATCTGGAGCTAAGTCCAAGGGAAACCAGACACAAGCTTCCAGAGTTCCCTTTCAGTGTGGTTACACAGGACATGCTTAATTGCCCCAGTACAAGTTGTGACAGCACTTGTATAGTGTTGCAAACCACGGAAGTTAGGGACTGGTGTCATGTTTACTGGGGGCTGGTCATGTAGGCAGGCTCTGCTTGGCATGTGCCAAATTCCAGACTCCCAGAAGGAAAGCCAGGTATTTAGTATAAGCCATATTGTTTGTATAAACAGGCATAGTGAATCCTTCCTCAATTCTGAGAATGCCAGGAACCCTCCTGAAACCCAAGTTCCCAGCCAAGATGCCAACTTTGTAAGCAAGCCTTTCAAAGGATAGCAGTGAGGCCTGCTATGTTCTGTTTTGCACACAGGGTTAGCAAAGCTGACTTCTAAGCACAGAGTAACTGTGTAATAAGAATAACAAAGCACATGTAAATCTTGATCCAGTCTGAACAGACCAGTGACAGTCTTTTTTCCTTGCCAGGATTTCCCAAACCTGGAAACTTCTACAGCACTAGAGCCAGAGAGTGTTTCAGGGAAGTAAGGTTCTGATCAAATAAATTTGGGAAACATGGCATGCCTGCTTTGCCCTGGGAGGAGCTACACATCTGCATATTAAACATTCTGGGAAAGTCCGTAATATGGAACACTGTTAAATTTTGTTTCACCCATTTTTGCCCTTTTTTATTTTAATGGGACCTCCCCCCTTTAACATCCTCATTGGGGAAACCCTGTCCTACTCCATTGTTTGAGGATACCTGACATTTCTGCAAGGAAAAGAAACTGACCTTGGGGATCTTTTGTATAAGGCCTCTAGTCTGCTGTATACACATATGTAACATAAACTGTTGTAGTTCTTATTGCAAAGAGTGGCCTTATTCTTTCTCAAAAATGTCCCCTTCTTATAAGCCCTATTCCGAACCCCCTGGCAAGCACTGAATAGAGGCATGAGTTATGACGCACACACCAGTAAACAGCCTCACAGAACACTGGTTAACGAAGCTCATTATCTGGCATGTTGTTTATTAGTAGAGGCAATAGTTTGCAACCTCTGAACAAGCTCTCAAGGTCCGTTGTAGGAGGATGTAGGGTAATCGAGCTTCTAAGACTCCAAACTCATCTAAAGGAGGTTGCTGCACATGGCAGTCTGCCATTCTTAAAGAAAGAAGGGATGGAGTGAGGGAAAAAGGAAGGAAGGAACAAAAAGATGGACTAAGTTACAGGCTCTTGTTGATAGTGAGATTCTGTACTTTGGTTGCTGCCATAGGTGAATAATAATGACATTTGACCTGCAAATTTCTCACTTGGCCACAATATACTCTGGGGGTTCGTGTTCTTGTTTTGTGAACTTTTGAGGTTCTCTATCTCTGCAGTAATTTTCCTTACAGTGATGGGGTGATTAAGCATCTGCCTTTGGCTCAGGTCATTATCCCGGAATGCCGCCTCTGCCCTCTCTTGTGTGCGCACAGGAGTACGCTCAGTTGCTCTCTCTCGCTCTCTCAAATAAATAAATAAAATCTTAAAGAAAAGACCTACAGTGATAAATTTGAGTTCCTAACACTGTTATTGATATGCATTAAAAAATTCTTAATATGAAGAGATTCAGAGCAGTTCCCTTAATTGTATTCCTTCCTTCCTTTCTTCCTTTCCTCATTTCTTTTTTCCTTTCTTTCTTCAAATTTACTCATACATTCATTCACATGTTTCCTGAACACTTGCTATGGGTGCAGTGTTTTCTACTTCTTGCAATGAAACATAAAAAAGAATCACACAAATATGAGCCATAAGGAAATGATGGTCTAATAGAAAACATCAGGAAAAAAAAAAAGAAAAAAGATAACATCAGAGATGGATGTAAATGGCTGCAATACAGAAGAATGTAAGTTAAATGCCAGAAAAGCAGATAACTTATACTGGAAGTTCAGAGAAGGGGTCATGTGGCTTTAGGGTATTTGAATGACAAAGGATCTATAGTATTATGTAGTATATATGATATATTGTATACAATATTTATATAGTATAGGATCTAAGAGTATCTATAGATCATGTGTGTGAAGGGTACAGTTGACCTCCCCAAGATCATTATGACTGTGGATTAAGAGTATAAGCTTTGGGGACACCTGGGTGGCTCAGTGGGTTAAAGCCTCTGCCTTCGGCTCAGGTCATGATCCCAGGGTTCTGGGATTGAGCCCCTCGTTGGGCTCTCTGCTCTGTGGGGGAGCCTGCTTCCTCCTCTCTCTGCCTGCCTCTCTGCCTACTTGTGATCTGCCAAATAAATAAATAAAAATCTTAAAAACAATAAAAGTATAAGCTTTGACATCAGTTGAACCTTGGTTTGTATAGAAGCTCTGATTTTTGCTTGGGGCCATTAGGCACATTTCTTTCTCTAAGCTTCAGATTTCCTCATCTGAAAAATGGAGATCAGAATACCCATCCTCACTGGGTTACTGTGCAAATGAAGTATAATGCATGGAGAGCATTTGGTCCGTGCTGTACACCAAGGAAAGCTGGAGTGGTGGCTGCTCCTGGTGTCAATGCCCATGAAGACAGGTGCTTTCAGCTGCTGCCTTTATCTGAGTCTGGGAGGCCAGGTGATGGCATATCATGTATTTCTCTTTGTCATGTATGGAGGGAACATTGTTATTCTTAGGCCAGTTTGTATATTGAGAATATACAGTTATTGGGAAAACTAGGGTAAGTGGTCTAATCTAATATTTCATCTGCTGAATCCAATATCTGTATCTAATAAAACATATCATTTGTCACATTTTTTGCAAGCATGTGTGTATGTAATAGGTTTTGTGAGTATTTGTGTTGTATTTTCCAGGTGTGAAAGGTAAACTGATGAGATACTTTGCCATTTCCAGGTCGGCGGAAGCAGAAGTGGTCTGTGGATCCAAGAAACACTGCATGGAGCAATGATGATTCTAAGTTTGGCCAGAGGATGCTAGAGAAGATGGGGTGGTCTAAAGGAAAGGTACAGTGGAAAAGAACAAAACAAACTGGAGCCATGCAAAAAGGCCAATCAGGAGGATGCATCTTTCTTTGAAGACTGGGAGAAATTTATGTTTTAGATGAATAACTGATTTTGGAGAAATAACTAAATTGTAATGATAAAGTTAGAATTGAACACAGATGTCAGTTTTCTTTATCGCTTAAACTGCCGTGTTAGCATCTTTCAGAAATTGCACCTTTTAATTAGCTGCACTTAGAATCATACTTAAATCCATCAGGATCTTATATTGCTTAGAGTAATACTTTATTTCCCTTTATAGCTTAGAATACACATTTTTTCATTTTCCTTACACTCCATTTATTCCCAACTGTAATAGGTTTCTACTGATATCTTTGTTTTTAAATGGTTCTCGCAGAGGTCTTTAATGACCTTTAATGACAAATCTAGTGGGTCCTTTTTTGTTCTCACATTATTTAGTCCCTTAGCAGCATTTGGCTGTTGACTATTGTAATTGTATAGTAATACAATTCTATATTGTATTGTATAGTAATTGACTATTCTTGAAATACTTTTGTCTTGGCTTCCACATACTACCCTCCTCTCTCTTTTTTCCTTCTCCCTCACTGGCCACTCCTAAATGTGTTGCGGCTCTTCCTCTTCCAGGCTTTGGAGCTTTGGAGCTCCTCAAGGTTCAGCCCCAGGCTTTTTCTGTACTCTGCTCAGGTGAGCTCTTTCATTCCAGAACATGCTTGGGAGTTGTCTAAATTCTGAATGCTTTTCTACGTCTGGTCCAGAAATGTCCTCTGAACTTCACATTTGTAAATTTACCAGCCTGCTTGACATTTCCACTTGAGTGTCTCAAGTTCATCTTTTTTTGATAAAATTCTTGATCCACCCCCCTGCCCTGCTCGCCCTAGTCTTTTCCTTCTCAGGTCTTCTCCATTTTTGCAAATGGGCATGCTTAGTTCCTCTACCTCTTTCATTTCTCACCTCCCTAGTCATTACTCTTCTCACCCTGGGACTCTGTCCTAAGCCACAGACCGTGGTCATCTCTTTCCCTGATCACTGTGGCAGCCTCATAGCTGCTTCCCTCCCCTCCCTCTTTTCTACCTCTGGGCCATTTGCCAAACAACAACCACAATACCTTCTAAAGTACAGAAATTAGATTGTGGCATTCCCTTGCATAGAAGTTCAGTGGTTTCCCATTGTTTTAAAAAATTAAATCCAGGGACGCCTGGGTGGCTCAGTTGGTTGAGCAGCTGCCTTCAGCTCAGGTCATGATCCCAGCATCCTGGGATCGAGTCCCACATCGGGCTCCTTGCTGGGCTGGGAGCCTGCTTCTCCCTCTGACTCTGTCTGCCATTCTGTCTGCCTGTGCTCGCTCTCTTTCCCTCTCTCTCTCTGATAAATAAATAAATAAAATCTTTAAAAAAAAAAAAAATTAAATCCAAATTCCTAGCATAATTTCCAAGGTCCTGTGAGGTTTATCTTCTTCTATTATCTTACTTTCTCTTAATCCACTTACCTGGAATGGTGCTGGTTACCTTTTAGTTTCTTAGTATACCAACTTCTCTGGGACCTTAGATGAGTGTTAATTAATGCAGGGGACTTGGTATCTCCTCTTCCTACTTTCTCAGTGTTGTTTTATAAAATTATTTAATGGAGAGAACCATAGATTTGCAGTATCTCTAATGGGCTTCCTTTGGTTTGGTGGTAGTACTCTGATTTTGAGCATCATGAAAAGACCTATTCTTCGTAGTGGTGGAGTGGGTGTCAGTTTGAAGGAGTATTCATTATTGTGAATGTATTGGTATTACAGACATACTTTGTAAGAATCCATTAGACTATGTCCTTTTTGAGGGTAAGGATATTGCCTCACTCCTGGATATTTATTAATCAAATGGGTGATAAAGGAGGAAAGATGCGATTTGTCTTGATACTTGATAAGAATGCTAACATTCTTCTGTTGATCTCCACAGGGTTTAGGGGCTCAGGAGCAAGGAGCTACAGATCATATTAAAGTTCAAGTTAAAAATAACCACCTGGGACTTGGAGCTACAATCAATAATGAAGTGAGCAACAGTGTATCTACTGGGGGTTTTCCTTGCATGATTTGCTTTTTTTAAATAAATATAAACATTTTAATCCAATCAAATTGTTCAGTGTTCAACTATTCAAGTGTGTATCTTTCATGCTGTGGTTAACTAAAGAGCCCATAACTAAGCTGTCTCTTCATCATGTCAGTGCCTTCACCTTGGCCTTACTGTCCTTATGGGATTCTTTACTTGCTTATGTATAAGAGATGCAAATTAGCTTTATTGTTAAACTTTAAAAAAAATGTACTTTTTTTAGAATATTTATAATTCTGTACGCATTTTAGTATAGAAGAGCATTTTCATCTTTACCTTTGTTCCGACATTTGCTTACATTATTAAAAGGCAGTGGTGTTTGGTTTCAGAAAGAAGCTAAAAGTTTTCTCGGCAAGAAAGTGGTGACCTTTTTATGTCCAGTTGTTGATTTCTGACTGCTGGTATTCAGTGGCTGAATTTATTCACATTTCCCCTTAAATACCAGTAGCTTTGGAAAAAATAACACCATAATTAAAAATTAATGGCCCATCATGTTTTTCATTTTCAGTATTACTGTTTACCTTAGAAAGTGTCTAAGCTGAAAGCTTTGTTCTTAAATTTTTACGGCTAACAGAATCTGATAGAAAATCAGGAGAACTGCTTTAGGTAAACCAAATTATTTTTATTCAATATACTGAGTAATAGACCCGAGGTAGTAATCTTGTTGAGTGATAGACTAGAGTAGCTAACATTTTCTGGACTAATAGCTAAAATTGTAAACCACTAAACAAAGAGTTTATATGAGGTTGGTTTTTGAAGGTAATTGTTGAGAGATAGATGTATGGATAGACTTAATTTTTTAGGAATTTGCCAAGTAAACTTAATTTATTATGCCTTAACCCTTAGCATTCTTAAAAAGTATGTGTGAGGCAATTCTTAAACTGATGCCTTGCTTCCCATTGGTTCAGATTGTTTTGAAGAGGCCCATTCTCTTTTAAAGTCCAATTGTTTTTGTTAGCATGAACGTATTAGCACCACCTTACGAGGTGCTGACTGATCCAGGGAACTTGAGAGTCTTTCCTACTCCTTTCCTCAGGGTTGTTTTGTAAAATTGGGTTTGATGCGAGCAAATAGAATTGGGCAAGATATTTTAAGTGCAGATGATCCAAGAAGAGAGCCCTGAAGTCTGTCACTGCTTTTTTCCTTTGACCTATGCCCATAGTGAGAGAAAAATAAACATTTTATTTTGCTTTATTTTAATGCTTAGCACAGAGGTTGCCTGTTGATAATTTGATTATAAGTGGGCTGTTGATTAGCTATCCATATTTGAAATCAGGAGTTAAGCTTCCAAGAAGCCCATTTTTTAAAAAAAATTTTGAATTTTGAATTTTTTAAAATATTTATTTGAGAGAGAGGGAGAGAAAAAGTCTCAAGCAGACTCCCCACTGAGTGGGGAGCACTTCATGGGGCTCAGTTTCACAACCCTGAATCATACATGATCTGAGCTGAAATCAAGAGTTGGATTCTTAACCAGCTGAGCCACCCGGATGCCCCAAAGTCTGTTTTTCATATTAATATAACTAAATTACATTTCAAATTTATATTGTTTCTTCATTCAAATTTATAACATAATATTTTGATGAAACTTTTAAATTTCACATTAACAACCAGATTTCCTTGATTCCAAAATATATTTTTATCTCAACTGGTATATGTAAACTACAGTCTTGCCTTTGATTTTTCGGATATTTTCAGGATAACTGGATTGCTCATCAGGATGATTTTAACCAGCTTCTGGCTGAGCTGAACACTTGCCATGGGCAGGAAATAACAGGTAGGAAAAATCTTTGCTTTGTTATCCATTCGATCTATGGAAAACATAATGTCTTAATTTAAAACATTTTTATTAACTTTTTTTACTGTAAGCATAATATATCTGAAAATTAATTGAAGCTATTATAAATAGTTATTTCTGTATGCATTTTAATGGTGCTTTCACCATTTTTTTCCCCATAGAAGTTTGAGAATGACAAGATAAATCCATTCAGTTTACAGTCAAGTGATCTTTCCAGGGATCCTGTGTGTGACTAAAAACTTATTTTGTTGTTGTTGTTGTTATTGTTGTTTTTCATTTGTTTTATTTTCTTTTTATTTTCTTTATTTATCTATTTTTTCACCATAGCACATACCCTCCCCAATGTCCATTACCAGCCACCCCATCCCTCCTACCCACCTCCACTCTAGCAACCAAAAACTTGTTTTTAAAATACAAAACAAGAAAAAAAAAATACAAAGCAATAAACACCAAGTGGGACCACAAACCAGCAGCTGGCAAAGGCTTAATAGAAAAACCTCTTTTGTATTGAGTCTACCTCGTGAAATTTATTGTATTTTGAATATATGTCAGAAATTCAAAATGCTCAGGTATATAGTAAAATTTGTTACAATGGCTCAGTACTAGAAATTGTATATCCAAGGCCTGGGAACTGGAAATGAAACAATTGAATATTGGACATTCCATATTAAATTAACAGAAAGAAAATGCTGTTGAGGGGAAGGGCATAGATGGTATAGTCTTCAAACTTATAGGCCTTTGGTCGAATTTTAGAGTTTAAGGGACTGTTTTCGTCACATGGCTCTTTGGAAGGCAAGGATGTAACTTCAGTTAATTGTGCTGGATATTCATTGAAGAAATCTAGACTTAGCTCTTCTGCAAGCAGATTTTTAAAAATAGTGGTAAAATATACATAACATAAAATTAACTATCTTGACCATTTTTTAAGTGCACAGATCAGTAACATTAAGTACATTACACTGTTGTGCAACCACCACACCATCCATCCATAAAACCCTTCATCTTATATGAAACTTTCCCCCATTGAATGCTAACTCCCTTTTCTTCTGTCTCAAGCCATTGAGAGACTTTTGGTCTCTTGGTTTGACTACTCTTTGTACCTCATATAAGTGGAATCACAGAGTATCTGTACTTTTATGTCTGGATTATTTTCCTTAATATAATGTTGTCAAGGTTCATCCATGTTTAAGGCTCAGTAGTGTTTCATTGTATGTATAGACTACATTTGATTATCATTCATCCTTCAGTGGACACTTAGGTTGTACTTCTTGAGCATTGTGAATAATGCTGCTATGAACATGAATGTATGAATGTCTCTTCAAGTCCCTGCTTTCAGTTCTTTTGGGTGTATATCTAGAAGTGGGACTGCTGAATCTCATGGTAGTGAGATTCTATGTTTAAGTTTTTGAGGAACTGCCATAGTATTTTCTGTAATGGCTACACCATTTTAACATTCACAGCAACAGTGCACAAGGCTTCCAGTTTTTCCATATTCTTGCCAGCACTTGTTTTTCTGGGTTTTTGATTTCGTGTGGTTTGCTTTTGTTTTGTTTTTTTGTTTTGTTTTGTTTTGTTTTGTTTTTTGATAGCAGACATCCTGATGGGTGTGAGGCGATACCTCATTATGCTTTTGATTTGCATTTCCCTAGTGACTAGTTATGTTCAACATCCTTTCATATACTTGATTGCTGTTTCTATGTCTTTGGAAAGATGTCTTCAATTCCTTTGCCCCTTTTTGAATTGGGTTTTTTTGTTGTTGTTGTTGAGTTGTATTCTGCAAACATTTTTATAAGGAATTTCTTTCTGTTCCCTATGCATAATATTTGGCTTGTAGTAAACTGTCAAAAGATATTTGTTAATTGAAGGAGGAAGAACTTTGTGGAATAAAATTAAAAATTAGCCAAGTTCAGCAAACTTTGTTGAGCTGTGTTCTGGATCCTAAGTTAGACATGAGGATATGTAACTATGTGGGACAATCCCTGCTTAGGGGGTAGCTAGCAGGATATGCTGATAATTGGTAAAATTATAGTGTGATTCCAACTCTGCAAAGATTTATTGCAATGCTGCTTGTGTGACCTTGAGTAAACTACTGAACATCTCTGTCTCTTCATTCTTGGTGGAGGGGAAATAATACTACCATCCTCAGAAGGTGATTGTAAGAATTAAATATATTGCTATAACTAAAGTACTTTGAACACTGCCTAACCTATGGTAGGTACTTAATGAGTATTAGCTGCTATAATCTTTATTATTGTTGTTATTTGTAGAGCTAGAACTCCAAACTAGAATATTTCCTCTGATTATTTATAGTAATTAGAATATAGTGTCACCAAGAAAGAATGATACTTATAGGTGGATGGATTTGGGCTTGATACTTAGGCTATTTCTAGTTGTCATTAATGAAATCAAAGGCAATAGTGTGGTTTCTCCCTAGGTAAAAAAAATAGAACGCTCTTAAGATAATAAACATTATAAATAGCTGTACTTGTTGGCAGTAAGATAAAAATAAAACTTGAGATCCTTATACAACTGATGGATCATCTTCAGTTATTATAAAGTAAAAAAAAGGAAGATGAAAAACCATATGTGTGGCATGCCTTTGTAGAAAAATATAGAGAGGAAATGCATGTGTGTGGGTTGGGTATATATCAGTGGCTTTCATCTGGGGGTGATTTTGGCAATGTCTGGAGTCATTTTTGGTTGTCACAAAAAAACAAAAAATGAGGGGCAGAGTGCTTCTGGCATCTAGTATAGATAGAGGCCAGCAACGCTGTTTAATATTCTATAGTGCACAGGGATGGCCCCCGATGACAAAGATTTATTTGGCCCCAAATATCAGTGGTGCTGAAGTTGATATGCATAGAATATCTCCCAAATATCAATTTTATATACATAAAATATCTGCAGAAAAATACCGAAGAAACTGGTAAGAGTAGTTCCCTCTAGGGAGGGAGCTGAATGACTGGGGAAGAGAAGATGTCAGGAAGGCTTCGCTTTTATTGTAGTTCTTTTGTACCTTCATGACTGTACTGCATGTGTTATGTCCTACTAAAAAATTGTTTAAAACTAATTTTAAAACGGTTTCTGGAGCCCATTTACTTCCCTTACCGCCACTTCCTGATGCTTCTGCTCTCCTTTGCCACAAAACTCTGATTTTCTATACAATTGATTTCAGTTCTCCTAGTCTCTCTTTTTAAAATCTTATAACATGCTTGAGCAAGTCTCAGATTGTCTGCTTAGTTGCTCTGCTTCTCTTTTGCCTCTTCTAGAGGCTTCACAGGGGTGGGGGGCGGGGGGGCCCCAAACATCAGACTCACTTCTCTGGATTTCCTTGTCCTTAATTGGTACTATAATTGTCCACTTTGCTCTACTGTAATGTCTTTGAGCCATCCCCCCGCCCACCCAATATTTTGTTGTAGTTTTCTTGGTAAGAGAGATTGTTGAAATGAGCCACTTCACCATTACTAGAAGAAGCAGTCTGCCTAGAATATTAAAATAAACTTCATTGAAGTATAATTTATATATAATACAATGTACCCATTTTTGAGGGTGCAGTTCCATGAGTTTTGACCAATGTATATACCTTTGTAATTGTAATAACCTTGTAAAGAAATGTTCTTCATTACAAAGAATTATCTTGGGTCCCTTCCCAGTCAGCACCCTGCTCCTCCTCACACCCCACCCTCCCACTTCGTTCTCTGGCCGCAGACAATGGCTGATCTCTCCATAGAGATAAGGCTTGTTTTTCTCAGCACGATTCTGAGATTTATCCATGTTGCGTTTATCAGTAAGTAGTTCATTTCATTCCTGGATAGTATGCCATTGTATGAGTATGCTGTAATTTGTTTATGCATTCACCTAGTGATAGATACTTGGGTTTCTAGTTTTTGCTTACTGTACCAAAGGCTCCTATGAACATTTGTGTATACATCTTTGTGTGGCCATATGTTTTCATTTTAGTAAGACCCCCACGTGCTGGGTGAGCTCCCCTCCCCACCTTATGACATGTCCAGTAATTGCCTCTTGATAGAAAGCTGGGGCAGCCCTAGAGCTCACATCTTTTGTTGCCTATCTGTCAAGGATGACATTCCTGTGCTGCCTGTTGTCCAGTGTATGATGAATTGTTGCATATCTTTTGTTTTCCCATTGTTCATAGTAGAGGGGCATGACCCATAGCACTTACCCTTTCGTGGGCAGAAGACAGTGAATCTTCCTCCTGTCTCTTCTAAACCCACTTTAGTCAGACTTTGCCTTTCTGCTCCACAGAAACTGCCTTGCCAAAGTCACCAGTGATTTCCATGTTCCTAAAACCAGTGGGCATTTTTAAATCCTCATCTTACTTCATGTGTGGCACAGATGTTCACTCCTCCTTGAATCACTTGTTTCCTGTGGCTTCCCAGACTCCATCATCTCCTGGTTTTCTTCCCACTTCACTGGCCACTCCTCTTTAATCTTTATTGGGATTCTCTTATCCCAGCTTTATCATGTCTGGTGTCCTGCGGCCTCTCTCATCTTTTAGCTACACCAATTATTACATCATGGCTGGATATAACAAACGATGGCTGGGATGCTGGTTACAATTGCCAGATTTCTCACCTCTCTCCTAAACTCCAGACTTACAATGAACCCCCAACTCAGTATTTTCATTTGGGGTGTCATCAACTATCAATTTCTCAAACTTAACATACTCAAACTCAAGTTCTGACTGCTTCCCCACCTGTCAAACCATTTACCCACTGTCTTCGCCATTTCAGTTGATGTCAGTTCTTTCCTTGTAGCTGTTGAAGCCAAATACTTGTGTCCACTAGGAAATGTTGGTTCTACCTTCAGAATATATCCGGACCCTTTCTGCTTCATGTCACCTGTGCTGTGACTAGTATGGCCTCAGCAACTATTATTTCTTGTTTAGATTATTTGTAACAGCCTCTAAAGCTGGTTTTCTCAGCCATAGCACTACTGATGTTTTGGGCTAGGTAATTATTTGCTGTGAGGCATGTCTGATACATTTTAGAATGATAGCAGCATTCCTGACCTCTACCTGCTAAATGCCCCTAGAACCTTCTGTTATCCCCCCTCCCCATTTATGGCAACCAGAAGTACCTGCAGACGTTGCCAGATGTCCCCTTAGCAAAATGCCCTTGGTGGGGAGGTACTGCCCTCAATTGCTCTTTCTCCTTCAGCATAACAGACAGACTGATTCTTTCAAAGTGTAAGTCTGTGCTGCTCATGCTCAGACCACAACCACCACCAGCACCTCCTTGCCCTTCTGGCCTCCTTTTCATTCAGAATAAAAGCCAAAGTCCTTTCAGTGGTCTTGTACCCTTATGTTATGGACCTTTTTCCCTTTCTGATCTCATCTCTTGCTACTCCCCTTCTTACCCATTCATCTTAGCCACTGACTCCTGTGCTGGCTTATAAATATATCAAGCATTCTCCTGCCTTAGGATTTTGCACTAGTTTCTCCGTCTCTAGAACACTGTTCCCCCAGTTAGCATTTATGCATTTTCTCAGCCAGGTTCATATTTCCTGCCAGTTGAAAATTACATCCTGTTTCTCAGTGCCATTTTTGGAAGTCAGCAGGAAATTGGTAAGGTATTATTTAGAAATATGAAAGAAATAAAACCCAAAAGAACCAGCTAAGGTTCTAAGGAGGGAACTGGGGCAAGGACTTGATGTGTGTGTAAGTGTGTGTGTTTTAACAGCTTTGTTGAGATATAATTCACACGCCATATAATTTACCCATTTATCATGTACAATTCAATGACTTTTAGTATATTCACAGGATTTTCACCAGAACCAGTTTTAAAACATTTCATCACCTCTGAAAGAAACTCTACCTAGTGGCAGTCATCCCCATGAATCCTGCAACCACTGTAGACAACTGCTGATTTAATTTCTGTCTCTAAAGATTGCCTATTCTGGATATCTCATATAAATGGAATTCCACAACGTATGGTCTTTTGTTCTGATTTCCTTAACTTAGCATGTTTTCAGGGTTCATCCTTGTGGTAGCACATGTCAGTACTCTATTCCTTTTTTTGCCAAATGATACTCCATTTTATAAATATACCATGATTTATCCATTCGTTAGTTGAATGCCATTCATGAGCATTTGGGTTGTTTCCACTTTTTTGTCTGTTATAAATAATGCAGCTATGAACACTGTCAATGTTAGTGTGGACTGTGGCCTTTATTTTCATTTCTCTGGGGTATATTTGTAGAGTGGATTTGTTGGGTGAGTTGGTTACTGCATGTTTAACTTGGGGAGAGAGAGAAGCAGGCTCCCTGCTCAGGGAGCCTGATGTGGGGCTTGATCCTAGGACCCTGAGATCGTGACCTGAGCTGAGGGCATACACTCAACCAACTGAGCAGCCACCTAGGCGCCCCTCCATGTTTTACTTTTTGAGTAACTGCCACACTGCTTTCCAAAGCAGCTACACCCTTTTACATTCCCACCAGCAGTGTAGGAGGATTTTAATTTCTCTTCATCTTTGTCAACACTTGTTATTGTCTGTCTTTTTTATTTTAGCCATGCTAGCAGCTACAAAGTAATGTCTATGTGTGCTTTTGACTAGCATTTCCAGTCAGCTGAAGATGTTGGCCATTTTGTTGCATGTTTTTTGGTCATTTGTATGTCTTCTTAAGAGAAATAGCTATTCAGATCCTTCCTTTGTTCAATGTTTAATTGGGTTATATGTTTTTAATGTTGTTAATTAAAATTTTTTTTATATATTCAAGTACCAGTTTCTTATCAGATATATGATTTGCAAATATTTTCTCCAATTGTGTGGGTTGTCTTTTCACTATCTCGATGTTGTTGTTTGAAGACTGAGGTTATAGAAATAGGTAAAAAGACATATTCCTTTCTCTGAAGAAACTTAAAATCTAGTGCAAAAGAAATGAGACAATTACCAAAATAAGTTGATCCCCCAACTTTTTCAGTTCCCGAATAATTGAGAAAGAGTAGCAAAGGCTTTGGGTGGTAAGGATTTTCTTTGAAAATTTATCTAAATCTCTTTGTTTCCTAAGCTTTTTCTTTCCTATCACATATTGCTAAGTTTGTATTATTGATGACTATGGCTGGTTTCTAGCACACATAAGCTTGGATACTAAGTGTGCTATTGGGTCTAATAACAAAGTTAACACAGTTCAACAAAGTCTATAAAAAAGACTAGAAGACTGTAGAAGACTGTTACCCAGAATGTAGCTATGGAAGAGGAAAAGATGGGACATCAGAAACAGAAGTTTAGATGGAAGATAAAGTGAGAAGGTCTCGTATCTAAAAGAAGTTCGACACAAAGAAGAGAGAGAATGGGAAACAGGCAGTATCTAAGAGGATAAGGGCTGAAGACTGTCTAGAACTAGTGATAAAACAAGTCCACAGATTCAAGAAACCATAACATTGTAGCAGAACATCACATACACAGAGGCATGCACACAAAAGACAGAAGATTGTTAATGCAGCCAGAGAAAATATACTGATTATCTTCAAAGAAACAATAGTTATAAATGAAAGCAGAGTTCTTAACAGCGGAAACCAAAAGACATTAGGGTAATATATTAAGGGAAGTATAACTGTCAACCTAGAATTTTACACTCAGCAAATATGTTTTTCAAGAAAGTGGATAAGTTTTCAGACAAAGTTTTCAGAAAGTAAGTTTTCAGACAAAGCTTTACCACAAGTAGACCTTCTATAAAGGAAATATTAAAGGATGCACTTCAGTCAGAAGGAAAGAATACTTACCAACTTCAGTATCCCCAACTTGAATTAACCCAAATATCTTTAAACAGTAGAATGGATAAGTGGACTGCTGTGTTTGTAAATGCAGAGAAATGAAGTATAGTTACATGCAAGAGTCCAAAGCAGGAGTTAGCAAACTTTTTCTGTAAAGGGCCAGAAAGAAATATTTTGTAGACCATAATGGTCTCTCTCACAACTACTCAACTTGACTCTTGGAGTGTGAAGTCAACAATATATAATACATAAATAAATAGACATGGTTGTGTTCTTGTGGAATGTTATTTACAAAAACAAGTGGCAGGTCGGATTTGGCCCATAGGCTATTGGTTCTTCCGTGGTGTAGAGGGATCTCATTAATTTAATGTTGACTGAAAGAAGTGAAACATGAAGATAACATCCAGTATGATTCCACTTGCATAGAAGTTCAGAAGGCAGGCAAAAATCTTAGGTACCATACTGGGGTGGTCAAATTATTTTAAAACTCAAGGAAGTGATTACTATGAAAGTCACAATAGTGATTACCTTTGGGGAGAGGAAAGAGGTTGGGATTAAGAAGGGGCCCGTATGTAGCACACTTCTGGGGTGATATTAGGGTTCTGTTGCTGTTTTGTTTTTTTCTGGTTGGCAATTATATAAGTTATTTGTGAACATTATATTTTATGTACTTTCTGTGGCTCCCACCTCCCCAGAGTAAATGGTTAAACCAAATCAAGGGTGATTGTCACAAAAGTCAGGATCATAGTTGCCATTAGGACAATGGTTCTCATGCGGGGGCTATTTTGCCCCTCATGGGACATTTGGCAATGTCTGGAGACATTTTTGATTGTCAGAGCTGGGGAGATGTTACTTTTGTCTAGTGGAGACCAGAAATGCAGCAAACATCCTATAGTACACAGGAGAGCTATGCTCCTCCATCCCCCCCAAAATAATTATTCATCCTCAAATGTCAGTAGTTTGACATTTCTCAACAGGGTTGAGAAACCCTGTTCTAGGCGGAAGGGACACAGATGCTAGATGCTTCTCGATACAGGCAGTGTTCTATTTTCTAATCCAGGAAGTGGTGGGTGGGGGCAGGGGGAGAGGTTGCTTTATAACTAACTGTATAAACTTCAGATATTCCATATATATATGATATTTTTCTCAATAAAAGAAATCTAAAAATTACATGGGTCCCTCTCTGGTAGATTTAATTAAGTAATTTATGGCATATTAAACCTGTAGTGAAGGTTAACTAAAAAGTAATCTGAAGCAATTTGAATATCAGGGATCAACTTCTAACTTAATTAATATCTGGTGGTATATAAATGGCAATAATTTTTTCCTACACAGGTTCAATGACACAATTAGGGTGTCAGACAATCTTAAGCTGGCTTTGCATGATCATAGTCGTGGAGGCAGAAGCTTTTTAGTTAAGACTTTCTTTCTTAGAGGCATCCACAGTTCATTCTTAATGAGGGAAAATGAGTTGACTTCACACCTTGTTTGGTATCATAATTTTTTCTTTGATGTATTGGATTAGAGAAAACTCTGTAACTTCTTAGGTGATAGGGTCATCAAGAAATTATCAGCTTCAAGATTCCATATAGAAAGGAGCCATGAGATTCATTTGTGTAGGTACTAAAAAGAAAGCAGATTTTTGAGCAGTTTGCTTTTGAGATTTGACAGTGATAGCTAGAAAATTACTTTTTCTCTTTGACGGTATTACAATTACTCTTCTCTGAGAAATGTCAGCTGACCACAGTCGGTATAGTCAGGTCTTCATGATGTATTCCCGGAAGTACAGTCAGTGAAATGTTTAAGGTGTCCCCAGGGAACCCTGTATTATTTGTCAGGAAGGTAGTGAGTGCATAACAGCGTCCAAGTGGTAGTTCCTTGTCCTCATGATGCCCCCGCCTCAGGTTCATCCTTGCAGGCTGACTCTTGTGCATAAGACAAGTACAAGACCCCTGGAGAGTCACTGACCTGTAGATTAAGTTTACCTCGAGACCACTAGAGGGTGCTCATATCCTTGCAACAGGGATGGAGCAGCTCATCAAAACCAGACCTTGCTAACTGTCACTCCCAATACGAAAAGCCTTTAGAATATTCCTTTAAGGGAAAACCTGACCAGGAAATGGACCTGGAGAACTAGTAGATTATTTTTCTGCCACGTCATCCTTGGTAAATACATTATGTCTTCATCCAAGTGCATTTTTGGTTGTATTACTTGTGTTAAAGCTGAAAAGCAGATGGCACAATAACCTAGTAACATATTTTTTCCAACATTATATTTTTAGCTCCTTAAGACTTTACAAATCTACACAGTATGCCTCTTAACTAAGCCGTTATTCCATACTGTCCTTTTCTTAGAATATCACAAAGATTCTAGAAATAATCCTCATTTTTTTTAATGGGATATAAAACTTAGTATATTTTTTAAAGTTTTCATTTTTAGGAATTATTTGACTAACTAGTCCTACCAGACTCAACTTTGCTTTTTGGTGGTTGTAGGAAATGTTTGTTACTTCCATCAGATATTTTGCCCTTTTTGATTTTAAAGATTTCTGAAAATAAATTGGGATGCTGATCTCCTTTTTAGGACAGGTATCTTCAAGGGTTTTTTGGTATATATTTTGAAAACCAGTATACCCTCTCACATTTTTTAGAGCGACATCTGTAAGATTTTTTAATCATAGCTTTAAGTAGTTGCAAAGGATATAATTTCTGGTGTATTGGGAATATTGTTATATTTCTAAATATGGGACAACGGATATCAAATTGCTCTGGTATTTAATAGTTAGAACTATTATATTTTGTAGTTCCCTTTCTTCTGAAACAGATACTGCATAGCATTTATACCCCATAGCATTTTATGTTAACATGTCCTTTTTTGCTTAAACTTTTTAGAATTCATCATCCTATCCTATTTCTCTGCCCCCAAACAAATACATATTAAATTTTTGGTTTATTTCTAGTAACCCCAAGGTTTTAGGTGTAAATATTTTTCCTGTGGATTGCGTTGTCATTCTATCAGTAGATTACAGTTAGTAAAACTGGGAAACGTGTTATAAATTTTGGTTACTATTATTACGCTAAAAGTTTTTTGGAAGTATACCTCTGGATGAGACATTGGTGTGGCGTGGAGCTGGGTTTGCTGCTTTGATTAAAGGGCGCTTCTTAGTACCTTGGCTTGTGCCTTATTTATCTCTGGTAAGAGAAGAGTTGTGCCTCTCTCATAAAGTGAGGGAAGGACACCTGGGAGAAATGGAGAAGGAGAGCCAGATTACTGCATCCACTCAGACCCAGAGCAGTTTTTGGAAAGAATGCATAGGACTAGTAGATAAAGACTGATTTCCCCTTAGATTTGTTTATGCTCCACGTACTGTGGGAAGTCTGTGTCATCAGCAGATGGGAAAGCTCCCCTGGAGATGTATAACATCCTCTGAAGTGCAAGAGCAGCTCTGTTGGGGACACAGTAGTAGGTAAGAATGTGGACTATCACTCATATCCACCTGGCTTTGGATCCCTTCATAGTCACCTCCTAGATGTGCCTTATTTAATCCCTCTGTACTTCAGGGTCCATTTGTGAAGTAAGTTTAATCATCATGGCAGCTACTTTGTAGGGTGATTGTAAAATGAAATACAAGACTCCATAGAAAGCTCTTAGTTTAGTGCTTCCTGTTTAATAAGTCTTCAGTTGATAATAGCTATTATCTAAGCTATTATCTAAGCACTTTGTAAGTGATTTGTGTTTGGAACATCAAAACTGAGAATATTATGTACCTTGAGAAGTGTTTGACCTCCAAAAAAAAAAAGATGAGAAAAATTTACTTGGGGGATATCTGAAAAAAAAAACCAGGCACTTCTTGAGAAGTGCAGAAGAGAAGTTTTCAGGTTGATGATATAATTAACTCTCAATGTAGAGATTGTCTGAAACCTTGAAACATCTGTCTTTATATCCTTTGGAGCCTTACTTTATAATCCATACTTTATTTTTAAAATTGCTAATTTACGAAAAGGATTACAGCTAACTAACATAACATGTTTATTGGACATATGTTCGCTTTGCTCTGGTATCAGGTGAAAATTTCCTTTCCCTTCTCTAACTTCATATCTGTAGTTTTTTATAACATAAATATAGGAAAATTCAGGCTCTTTTTCCCTATGATGTTCTGTTTCCATGATATTCTGCTGCCTGACCTCCTCACATAGATAAGATGAGAGAATATGGACAGCTAGTGACTATTCTATAATGACTCTAACCCCAGATTTACTCTGATATTTTAGGCAAGGGACTATTTTAGGCAAGGGACTACTTTAGGCAAGGCTCACATTTTTCTCTTTTATCAAAGGAATAAACATGAGCTTATTCCTCGATGATTTATTTTTGTTATTTTTGTCCTTGAGGTGAGTCTCCCTCGGGAAATCTGCTGTTTGAGGTGATGGCTCAGTGCCAGCTCTGCTTCTTCACACTACCTGATTATCATTTCTGCTCTGTTTTTTGATTATCACTTAACCTTCCTATATTGGCTTTTTAAAAGATCTTTTTATTTTGAGACAATTATAGATGTAAAGGAAATTGAAAAAATAGTACTACAAAGAGTCCTAAGTACCATTCACCCACTTTTCCCCGGTGGTGACATCTAATATAGCTATAAAATAACATCAAAACCAGGACACTTGTGTAGACTGTTGATTCAGAACACAGACCTTATTAACGTTTCACCATTTTTTTCAGCCGCCTTGCGTGTGTGTGTGTATGTGTGTGTGTGTGTGTGTTTGTAGTTCAATGGAATTTTATCACGTGTATAAAATCATGTAATTACCATCGCACTTAAGATACAGGATTGTTTCATTACCACAGAAGAGCTGCCTCTTGCTGCCTCTTCATACTCACGCTCCCCTTTCAACACTTCCCTTTCATCCCTGTCCCCTGGAAACCGTTAATGTTTTCTCTAACTGTATAGTTTTGTCACTTTTGAGGATGTTATATAATTGGAGCATATCTTGTGCAGATTGACCTTTATCACTAAGTACAATGCCCTCGAGAACCATCCAAGTTATTCTTTTTTATTGTGGAGTAGTGTTTCAGTATAAGGATATACCAGACTTTGCTTAGCCATTCACCCATTGAAGGAATTCCAGGTTATTTCCAGTATTTTACTATAATAAATAAGGCCACTATTACATTCATATGTAGGTTTTGTGTGAACACAAATTTTTGGTTCTCTTCCTCGAGGATTTTACAAATTCTGTGTGAATGGTCTTGCCTGATTCATAGTACACAGTTTAAGAAGAATATATCTAATCATTTGATTTGGGTTCAATAATAAATGATAGGGCTCCTAAAGATTTCATTTAAATCAGACCTTGTATTTGTAAGAGAATAAATGAGGATGGATTACAGAGAGAGAGTTTAATGTATGCTTTTTATTCTATTTTTAAGACTCCTCAGACAACAAAGAAAAGAAGACTTTCAGCCTTGAAGAAAAGTCTAAAATCTCCAAAAACCGTGTTCACTATATGAAATTCACAAAAGGTAAAATTAAGCATTTCTTTATTTGTTGCTGAAATCCCTATGTTCACACTAGGTTTCTTAAAGGATTTTTAGCTTTCAGCAACATTATTTCTTGTTTTATATGCAAAATGGACAAGTATGGATGGCCTGACTGGTTTGACCTAAAGCAGTGCTCAAGTTTCAACATTTATTGTGAATCACCTAGAGATCTGTTTAAAGTGCAGATTCATTAGCTCTGAGTTAGGACCTCACATTCGACTTTAGACTATGTGCAAGTCCTTTGACAAAGCTGGAAGTGGGAGTCAGTCTGCTGTGTAGAGGAGAAAAGAGACTTTATGTGGCTAGGTCAGAAAATAATTTTAATTTGTTGCTCAACATTTTTGGTTACATTTCTTGTTTTTGAGAAAAGTCTTACTTACAAGTCTTACTCCCAAACTGAGTTGCATTATTCCAAACCATTTTGGCATTGAATGGAGTGTTAACATAGGCATTCCATGGTCATTACAAAGTGGCTTTAGAAAATGTATCTGAGAACTGGGTAGTGAGTGTGTCCTAATGTCCTCCATCATCTCCTCCCCCTCCCTTCCCAGTACTGCCGCAAATTGCAAGTGCAGTTGTACAGTGTAACCACGAGGTGGCAGTCTTGTATTGGTAAGAAACAATTTAACTAGCCTTCAACTCCCCCAAGTATTTTCCCGTAGAACAATATTGTGCATTAAGTACACTTTCCAGATACAAAAGCCTATTTATTATCTACTGTACTTAAGGTATAAATGTGAATGTAATACTGTTGTGCTAGTCTAGTTACCATATGATGGCTCTTCCTATGGGAGATTGGATGTACCTTTCTACCTGCTGGGAAACACAAATCCCTTTGCTTTAGTCTAGTAGGCATGATTGGGAATTCCCTGACTCCTAGAAGTTGAATAGCAGTGGGAGCTAGAATTTCCACTACTCTAGCTATTAATGGTGGTTCTCATTTGGGGGTAGAACCCAGAAAGGTGGATCTGGCTTTGATTTAAGTGGGAGCCTGTGGCAGAGCTAAATGGAGTCAGTAGCTGAATACCTTCAGGAATGTGTACAAGGAGAGACGGACGCTTCCTGCTTCTTTCTCCCAGCTGGTGTGGTTTTTCTGTGGCTCTTCGTGTTATGCCCTCTTCTTTTCTCAAGCTAGAACCTTCTTTGTTGTTTTCCTATATGGTCTCTAATCAGGATTTGTCTCCACTCCTGACCTGCTGCAGAACAGAAGACAGTCCCTCCTGGCTCCTCAGTCATTCTGAGGGGAGGCTAAATTGCCACTTTATAACCAGTCTTTTTTCATTAAAACCTAAAGGAACAAATTGATGACATTAAAAAATGGCTTTTAGATGGTAGGGCAGCCTTTGAAACTTTCAAGTTAGCAAATCTAGTTTTTCTTTAGTGCCTAACTACACGCATGATTTCACCTAAACCATTTCCTGCGGCCGGGATAAACCTCTGTAATCTACTTTAATCTGATGGATGGCTGGGAGTATCTGCTTTCTATTTCTAGTTAAGCCACTCCCCTGCCAGGTGATCCTATCAACCTGCTTGGTATGTTGTGCCTTCAATTTCTTGGAATGAGGTTTGCTGATTTCTTAGTATTAGCCTTGCTTGTGGAGAAGGGGGCTTTGGTATACAGGGAAGAGGGCTCAAGATATATTGTCAGGAAGGAAGCAGAGGAGATTGAGTGGGAAAATAGAGGAAATGCAGGTTGGGAATGAGTAGAAAAGGTGGGAAAAAGAGGCAGAAATCCAGGTAACGAAGAAAGTCATTATTTACTATCCATCTTAACAAGCCATGATGAACGCATATTTTAAAGTTCTTTCATTTAATAAAAGAAGTCTTTCCATGTAGAGCATTCACATCCCTGGATGTGAATGATAAACTCTGAGTCATCTCTAAGGTGGAGGATCTTAGATCACAGGGATCCTGGGTGCTGCATTACCATCTCGCACAGATCACTTTAGCACTGACCTTCTTCCAGATTCCTCTTCCACTGTTAAACATGAGGATAGATTTTTAAGTCATTATTGAGTTCTAAAGTAGGTTGCATTTTATGACTTTTCAGAAATGACCCATTTTATGGAACTTTTGATTGTTCAGCATAATGTTTGATAAGCTCTTTAGCCCTCGGTAGGCTCTTAGTGAACATAACTAATTCACTTATTCAATGAGGATGATTCATGCTTTAACTCCTGCCTGTGATCCAGAGACTAAAACATGGGAAGATGACATTTTACATAGCTTGGTGGGAAGAGTGAGGACAAAAATTTGACTTTAAAAGTGTGAGATTCCGGTAGCAAATAGCATTATATAAAAATTTGCTACTGCCTAAATGTTGGCTATATCATTTTCATTGAGATACATACTTACTCCTTTCTAGAGTCCCAAACTTATGATTTGAATTTGAAATAACTTATTTTCTAATTCAAAAGTTTGTATCATCCATGTTTATTTAAAAGCCTAACTTCCATGCAGTTTCTTGCAATTCAAAAACTGTTTTTTGAGGCGCATCTGTGGAGAGGAAAAAATCAAACTCTAGAAAAACATTTTTAAAGTTTTTCACCTACACAGTGCAGAGTTATCATAAGAGTATTGCTTTCTTCCGCCCCTCAGTTAGGCAGTGGGTGGAAGAAATAAGGGGGTACGAACTGTGGTTGTGCAGCTTCATCCTAGTGATTTTACTCAGGCTTCTTACTCCCATGACCGTTGGCTTTTTTTTTTTTTTTTTAAATATTTATTTATTTATTTGACAGGCAGAGATCACAAGTAGGCAGAGAGGCAGGCAGAGAGAGAGAGGAGGAAGCAGGCTCCCTGCTAAGCAGAGAACCCGATGCGGGACTCGATCCCAGGACTCCGAGATCATGACCCGAGCGGAAGGCAGCGGCTTAACCCACTGAGCCACCCAGGTGCCCCGGCAGTATTTGCTTCTTAAACGAGGAAACTGCCTGGACAGCACATGTCCTGGTGGCTGGCTCCCTAGGCTGGATGTACAGACTGTATTACTTTTAGTACATTCCCCCATAAACCCTGCCCCCCCATGGCAAGAGACTCTGCTAGTGATGGGTGTCTAGTTTCCTCTTTGGATTCTTTTGCCATTTAAATCTAAATTAGCACCAGTGCAGGCTGTGAAAAAATTCTGGCTGTCTTATTGGTTGTGAGGGTCTCACTTATTTTAAACCCCACTGTAAGTCCTGCAGCTTGCCTGGTGCTCTGACATCACCTTTCATTGCCACCACCATAATCTTCTGTTCCCAGCTTATTATTGGTCCCATGTATTTTTGTTAAAAACAAAAATCAAGATACAGTATGTGTTGTATTCTTCATGACTGGTGATCTGCAAATGAATTTTCCAAGTAAGTGAGGCTAACTACATACACCTGAAGTGGGTTGTGGTGTTTTTTTGTTTTTTGTTTTTTGTTTTTTTTTAAATTATAACAAAACCTATTTCACCTACCATGCATTTCCTGGCCCTTACCCCTTTACTCTGAGTAGAAAGCTCAGGGTTTTTTTTTTCAGGCTTTGTTTTAATATGGTGCTATAATACCTTATTTTCCCGAGAACTTGTTGGGTTCTATAAGACTTTTGCCCTTAAATTAAGAAGTTCCAGATCTCTGTGCTTCTTAAATTCTTATTTTTTGTAATTTTATTTGCTTCGCATGTGGACTTCTCGACATCATGGTTATATCTGGCCACAGTGGTAACCTTCCTCCTTTCCTTTGCCACTCTGATGGACTGGATAATCATGACTGTTAGAAAAATAGCTAAAACGATCTTAAAGAACTCTTCTCTGAAAGTACCTGCTTATCCTTTTATGGACATAGTTACATCAGCTTGGCTACTGGAAGCCATGTTATGGCCAATGGAAGACTGAAAGGTAGATGAACCAAACCCAGACAGATAACATAAGTTCTTATTCTGTTGAGCTTTTGATTGTCATTTTCCCTAACATCTAAATTTTTAACCAGTATTTGCTGTCATTTTACCTTAATTTAGAACTGAAACCAGTAGGCTTTCAAACTCAGTTTTAGTATTTATATATTTTATTCAAAAGTGGCCATGATTTTATAAAATTCATAAACTATTCAACCAGGATCACTAACTAACAACTGTTTCAGTACCAATTCTATCTTCACATTTTGATCTATCTTTAAGCTCCTTTCCATTGGTCTCTGACTCTTAATTCTTCTCTGTGTTTTGTTTTCCAGATCAAATCCAGAGCAAGGCCTGTAACAATCCTGGTTTCTACACTTACTTAAGTGAACTTTGCTAAAGGATAAAAATTTCTGATATAAGAACCTATCACCAAAACCTTAGAAACACTTGCATCTTCTTTGGTACAGCTTACTGTCTCTACCAGCTTGGCAGTTTTTCCTGTAATGTTTAGATTTGTTTTCAATCTCTGCACGTTCATAGTTTGACATCTGTCCTAGAATTGCGATCTTGCATGTACCCTCCCTTCCTAAATCCCTCCAGCATTCCTTTTAATAGAGTTGCCGTAAAAGATCTTAATTTGCATTTCTTTGAGGGTATCTGTTCCATTCCAGAAGACAGGTTAGGGAAAGATGGCCGATACATATTTTGAACTAAGCATAACTCCTTTTTCTGAAATAGGAACTGCCATCCTGAATGTGCTCAGCAGTACAAAATGGGTTATGCTGATGACAAAGCTAAGAATAGATCTCTAGACCTCCTAAGGGTTTTCCCACTTCTCCCCACCATGGCCAATTTTATTCCCCACTTTTCAGGTTCATTTTCTGAGTTCCTATGTGAGATATGTTTCATTTTGTTCTTGAGGAAATTTCTTTTAGGATCTGTTGTCTGGGTCTGCTTAATAATCAGAAACAGGAAAGCTTTGTTTCTAGCTCAGGGAGAAAGGAGAGAGTAGCACAGAGCCACAGAAGACCATGTCCCTGATAGAAACAGATCATACTGATTGGACCATTGAATCTAGTACTGTTGCCTATGAAGCTGGTTATGGTGCCTCACTTTGCATTAAATCTAAGAGTGTTTTGTTTTTTAATTTCATGGAGTCACTGAGTAATATCATATTTGAATGCCCCAGTGATAGTCAGTGAACTAGAACCTTCTGGGTCATGCCATTACTTTGCCAAGTAAGTTTGCTACAGGAAACTAAGAAGACAAGTGAGTCTGTAACATTGGAACTCAGGCTTCCTACTCAGAACACACATTCCTGTGTCTGACCCAGAGCCTCACTCCCCCAGAGCCTCAAGACTTTACATGTAGCAGTTACTTTTTAAAATGCATTTACCATGTGGTTGATAAATGGGAATAGGTTTGGTTGATTGCTCACAGAGTATTATTGGTAGAAGTGGAAATTCCAAAGAAGTGAATTTTAAATTAGTTGGTTTGTGGGTTTGAAATTAAGTGAAAGAGTTCAGTGTTTTTAATAAGAATTGTAGATCCTTTGGATAGTGCTTTGCCAGAAGCCATTAAATTTCCTGCTCTTACTATATATCCTTTTACTTACAGATGGTAGAGCTGTAATAGTAAAAAACATTTTAGAGAGAAAAATCTGAAATCCTTTCATCCTAATATAGTTATTTGCATATATCTTAAATTTTCATTCATTCAGTTAATGAGTGTGCCCTCATTCATGTGTGTTTTCAAAGCTATGTAGCTAGCAGTGTTTTTGTCTGCATTTCATAATCCTAAGTAACTCACGTCTCCTTAGAATAAATGATAATTCTTTTATAAATGGGGAACCCAGAGACCCAGATATTATACCTTGAAGTCATACTAGTAGAAGAGCTTGCTTTAAAATTATTTCCCTTTCGTGTTACATGCTCTTAGTTGCTTCTACAAATAAGAGAATGTCAGGGGTTCTGCTTCTAAAACACTTGATTTATAAGGGATTTTTTTAATTAATTTTATGTTTAATTAAGGGGTTGTAGTCTGTGAAAGGGAGACAGAAAGTCAGTAGCTTACAAAATTGTTTCTTTTCCAAAACCCATTTTGCTTTCAGGATTGTCATAGTTTATATTGATGCTCCTTATTTTAGAAAGAATGGTATTACTGAAAGACATCATGTTGTTTTTCTAGGGAAGGATCTGTCGTCTCGGAGCAAAACAGATCTTGACTGCATTTTTGGGAAAAGACAGTGTAAGAAGACTCCTGAGGTATTAAGCCACATACAGTTGATATATGTTCTGTTTCAACACCACTTGATTTTTTGCGATGTGTAGAACTATTTATATCTATTACTGGTAGTACTTTTTAGATAAACCTACCAAAAAAAACTTTGAGAGGCTTTATACAAAGACTAAATATGATCCTTTTAATAATAATAGTTGGAAGATAATATGCTTTACAAGGATTCTGAGAAAGAATATGTGTTACCTGCTTTTTCCCTTGTGTGGGACTGGAATAAACTTGGGAGGAATGCCTTTGCTGGTATACTCAAAGGGAAAAATGTCTCTCCCATGCCAGAAGAGAGGGTAGTTGCTTGCATCGGTTTTGTTTGCTCTGCTTGGACTGTATAATTGTTTGGGCTAATGGCTTGGGGAGGAACAGTATCATGTATGTAGTCCTATTCTGGTCTGTTCCCTTTAAAAAGCATTTTGAAAGTTGCGTCATCATGGAGAATCTGTAAGGCATTTGGTTTTGTATTTCCTCCATTGTACAATGTTTATTTCAAAACTAGATAGGAGTAGGGTGACTAAACTGTACCCTAAATGGAATGAGTCCATAATTCAGAGTCTTCATTAGGTCATTGGACTGTGTAATACAGCAAAAAGTTTTTTGTGCCATTTCCAAAGTAAGAGACAGTTCTGGGCTTGGATGTCAAAACTGAAGTTTTGAAATATGGGTTTCTGGAGATAAAGGGATAATAATTTAAAATTGATGTTGTCTCCAAAAATCTGTAATATGGTTGCTATAACTATTACTCAACTAATCCGATATGTCCTCCTTATAGTTTCTTTATTGGCTCCTAGCCAAGGCCCTTGATGACGATAGAACAAAAAAAACTTGTGTCATTTATTTCTGATATTTCTCCAGAGCTACGGGAATTTTTCCAGGGCAGTAGCTGTTTGTTACTTAATATTATTTTCAAAGGCTGTACTTATTAGAGATTGTGCTTGGTGATTTCCTCTGCAGTTTGGGAGAAAATTCCATCTTTCAGCACTTTTTCTGCCCCTGCACCTTCAGTGGTAAAGACTGAGGATGCAGGCCTGGGCACCATTGGCTCACCGAGGGGTGGTGTCTGTAGGTCTCTGCTGAGTCATGTCAAAAGCAGGTGGGTCATTAGGGAGGAGGTGTTCTGACATCAGGCCACACTGGATGCTGCATTCATGGAGAGGCTGTTGGAAGAGCTGAGGATCATCAGACAACGCTACTTCTGGTTACACCTCTCCCCTTCAGTGGTTACTGCGTGACCTGGATTGGATCAGGCCCTCTGCCTTGTTCACTCAAGACTTTGCATCTGTGTTACCTGAGTGTTTCTCTTGAGTCACTCTCCTTTGATCATCCTCAGTAATTTCAGTATCCTCAAGGATGTTCTATCACCTCCACTCTGCCCTAGCTACCCTCTCCATTGGCCACATCTTGCACCTTTGCATCAGCCCCATGGTCCATACTGGATTTCTGATGATAACCTTACTGTTCCAGCTCTCTCACTCTTGCATTCCCACTGTGCTGGCATTTCCAAATCCTTGCATTCTTGGGTTACTTGACCCTTTTTTTTCTCCCTTCTGCCAGCCCCTACTGCCTGCGACCCTGGTCTTTTCTAGTACTCTCTTTGAAATTTTACAGTTGAACAGATGAGGGAAGGAAGTATTATTTATGGGCTTTTGGTAGAACTTTAAAAGAACTTAAGTGGGGCACCTGGGTGGCTCAGTGGGTTAAGCCTCTGCCTTCGGCTCAGGTCATGATCTCAGTGTCCTGGGATCGAGCCCCACATCGGGCTCTCTGCTCGGCGGGGAGCCTGCTTCCCCCCCTCTCTCTGCCTGCCTCTCTGCCTGCCTCTCTGCCTGCCTCTCTGCCTACTTGTGCTCTCTCTGTGTGTCAAATAAATTAAAAAAAAAAAAAAAAAAAAGAACTTAAGTGGTAAGCACAGGAAAGCTTTTTGTTTCAGGAGATTAGAGGTTTCTAATCTTCTGACAGATGTCTGTCAGTAAGTCCTGATGTTAGGTGCCATGAAACTTTTCAACACTATCCAGCACTTCTTGGCTTTTTGGTGGTGTAGTCATTCATGACCATGTTGCTGTGAGCCTGTACTTGAGGAGCTTTGGAAATAATTCCCTGGTACTAGCCCAGGGAAAGTCTATTTCAGTGTAGTTGGTGTGGAGAAGACCAGCCTTAATATAATACTGTGTTTTGTTGTTTAAGATATATATCCAGGCACTTCTTAATCTCTCACTCTAGCTTAAGGTTTTCCTCTTGTAGATGCATTTGAAATCCTGATTGTTTGGTGAGGCAGTGTTAGATCAGGGTGCAGTGTGTGGTCTGTAGCAGTGGTTCTCAGCAGCACTTCCACTCAGTCACTTAAGGAGCTTTAAGAAAAATGCTAATGCCAGGGTGCCAGCCCAGCTCAGTTAAATCCAAATTTGGAGTCAGGGTCCAGTAATAGGTATTAAGAAGAGAAGAATAAAAATACTTTTAATTTAAAATAAAACTTACCCAGATGACTTGGGTGACTATTAGGAGTGAGGATTGAGAGCTACTAGTGGAACCCCTGTTATGTAACATTTGGGAGAGCTTCTGGCTTTAGGGTTACGAATACTGCCTAGGACAGAGCTCTGAAATCTTAATACGTACTCAGATCATCTGGAAATTGTGTTAAACTGCAGATTCCAGTTCTGGAGGTTAGGGTAGGGCTTAAGAGCCTATGTTTCTGAGAAGCTCTCAGGTGTTGCTAATGCTGCTGGTCACATTGCTGCATGCCCTGCATAAGTCGACAGGGCCTCTGTGGTATTTTACATCTAATACATAGCTACACGTATATATAAGATGGGAGGGTATTAAAACCTAATCACATTTTTAAGACACCAAGGGAAAAAATATTACTGTAAAGCAGAGTCACTTTTTTTTTTAGTTTTTATTTTAATTCCAGCTAGTATACAGTGTCCTAGCAGTTTCAGGTGTACAATATAGTGATTTAACACTTCCATACAATACCTGGTGCTTATCACAAAGGCAGTCCTTGATCCCCATCACCTGTTTCACCCATCTACCCCCACACCCCTGTCCTGGTGCTCATCAGTTTGTTCTCTGTAGTTGAGAGGCTGTTTCTTAGTTTATTTCTCTCTGTAAAGCAGAGTCACTCTTAAATTTGTTTTTAGATGTGTGTCGATTTTCACATAGAGAGTTAGCTCTTAGAGGCACACCTGTACCTTCCCTGAATAAATTGTTGCTCTGAAACCTTATCGTGTTAGTTACAACAGTCCTTATAGCCAAGGGCAGGAGGCCTTTGATCAGATTTGTTTGAAAATACAACCTCTTTTGGCTCCTGGTTGCAGTTGGAAGGAGTATCACTTTGTTTTTACTCCCTTGACCCCCATAGCAACATTGGCCTGAATTTGTATTTGGCATTGCCAAGGTAAAGGTGCTGCTGGAGGTCAGATACCTGAAAAATCTTAGACATCATGGTAGTATTGAATGTTAGCATAGTAATTCTCTGTGGGTGCTCTGGATAAGGTGCTGATATTGATCTTGTCTTTGCATCGAGATTTCAAGAACCTTGGACATTGACCACATCTAGTTTGGCTGATATCCTACCTCTCAAGTTAAAGCTGAACTTAACTAATTTCTACAACCCCTGACTGTTGTAATGACAGAAAAGAAACTACAACCTTATAAAGCATCTGTGTGCCAGACACGGTGCTGGCCACTTCAGATAGTATTTCATTTGTCCCCAACAGTCCTGTGAAGGAGGCATTATCACCTTTTTAGCAGTGAGGGAACCAGTGCTCAGAAGGATTTGTTACAGAGGTCCAAGGTGGCACAAATGGGATTTAAATCCAGGTCCCTCTGACTCCAGTCATTGTCCTTTCCCCTGTACCATAGGTCAACTTTCTTGCAAATAAATAAATAAATTTCTACATTTAAATGATTTTAGTTATGCCTTAGAAGTTTTCTTTGAGATTTTGTCAAAGGCATAAGTAGTTAATATTTTATCATCACTTTGTGGGAAACTGGTTGACTTTTATATTTCATTTTGCTGAAAATAGTGGTTCAGCTTTCAAAATCACTACCTTGCCTTCAGGCAGAACTGAACTGTGATAGGTTCAGGAAGCAGATTACAAATGCCTGGGCCAGCTTTGGGAACAATTTTATTTTGCTGTTAGAACTGAATTAAGAAAGACTTAGCTTGAGTTTCTGAAGCATAGATGATGTGTTAACGTGTGCATTTTCTAGTCTCATATGATTTGAAGAATCTGAATACGTTTATACCCAATAGCTGCAGCCCTTGATTAATAACAGATTTTTTTGACCTTTTTTTGCTTTAAATCTTTTTATTTTGATGTAATTACAGATGTATAGGAAGTTGCAAAAATAGTTCAGAGAGGTTGCTTGTACCCTTCACCCAGTTATCCCAGTAGTTACAACTGACATAACTATCACACAAGATGAAAGCCAAGAAATTGACACTGGTAGCAATCCTGTGTAGTTCTGTGCCACTTTATGACATTTGTGGATTCTATAACCACTGTCTTAGTTAATTACAGAACTGTATCTTCAACACAAGCATTTCCCTCATACTACCTCAGTTATAGTCACCCCCTCCCCCACACCGTCCCTGACCTCAGCAGATGCTGCTATCAGAATTGTCTAATTCAAAATTGAATATTATATGTATGAACCACTTGATCTCGCATAGTTAAATGCTGAGTCAGCTCACATCAGTAATGATCAATACCAAGGTTTTAAGGCCTGATCATAGTTTCCATGATCTACCTTGGGCACTTAATGCCTGCTAGATTTTATGTCTTCTGCTGGGTTTTATGTCTTTTATCTTACAGATCTTTAGAAAATGCCTTGTAAAAATCAGACTGTTTGATGTTTTTCAAGTCCAGATACAACGATTAAGTCATTTACTTTAGAAATTTCAGAAGTATATGAAACTGTAAAGTGATGTGTATGTATAAAGTGATGTAATTATCATGTGTCAGTATAGGAGAGCTCCTTGGGCAGTATGTCAGGGTACATTCATTATAGTGAGTTAGTAAACTCCTCTAAATTGCATGCAGAATTTGTGGGTATATGTATATGTAGATATGGATATATAAGTCCAACACTTGTATCAGATTTTCCAGAGAGTTCTTCTGAAAATAATCATTAAAATCTAGGACTGTGCTAAGTAAATAAAAAAACAAAAATATAAATATAAACATGAATATAAAAAAATAAGGGTCACCTGGATGGCCTAGTCATTAAGCTTCTGCCTTCTGCTCAGGTTATGATCCCAGAGTCCTGGGATGGAGCCCCATGTTAGGCTCCCAGCTCAGCGGAGGAGCCTGCTTCTCCCTCTCCCATTTCCCCTACTTATGTTCCCTCTCTAGCTGTCTCTCTGTGAAATAAATAAATAAATCTTAAAAAATATTAATAAAAATAAAAATAAATCTCTTCCTTAAAAAATCACTTAAAATGGAAATTTTCTTTGTGAGGGTAGTAGGAGGGAACTTTGTATTTTGGAGAGGAACAGAGCCTTCCTGTCTCTAGGAACTATTCTCTGACTTTCTTGGTGCTCAGTATTTTCTCCAGCTACAGAGACTATCTGGAGGCACTGGTGCTATCTGAATCTGGCTATCTGAATCTGGCTATTCAGAACTAAATAGTGCTTAAATAGTGAAAGATAATCACAAACTACCAATTACTCAGAAAACTTTTAACACACTGCTCTGTAAGGGAATGGTTGGTTGTACATTTTTAATTTCCAAGTCCTTCATTTCCTTTCCCCATCATCTTTGTACTAAGAAGACAATAACTCTGGATTGGAGTTCACCTAAATTGGAGATGTATGCACTTTCTGTGGAGACAAAGAAATGATCGAACATATTGAACTGAAATTACTAGGGCCCCCGAGACCTGCAGCAGGTACTTGTGCTGGCCAGTGCCTGTCAGGAGTTATAGATACGCTAGTGTATGTATGTGTATCTTTTCTCACTTGGTGTGCAAGTTGGAATTGGAGACACTGAAAAACAAATTCCATTAGTTCCTATCTTACTGAACTTCCTGATACTCCTTTTTTTTTTTTTCTTCTTTCATTTTTTTCCCTCCCCCCACTTTTGCAGTTTCCTTCCTCTATCCAGCTTGTTTCCTGATTCAGCCTTATCACTAGAGAAAATACTCCTAAACCCTATCAAGGACTGAGACTGTGTTACCAGCATTCCTACTTTGTTTCTCTCAAGAGCAGGTTTCTGACATAGGCTCTTGGCAAAATAATTGTCAATTTCTTCACCTCTGTAACATGATTGAATTAGAAACTTTGTATTTCTTATATGCTCTTAAATACCCCAGTTAATGATTACTTTGCTTGAATAACCTGAGGGCTTTTGCTTTTTGAACCAAAACATGATTTATGTTCCTTTCTTGTCAGTTACCATGAATCTCCTTTCTTTTCCATTTCTGACTGATTGTCAAATCTGAACCTACACTTCCAAGCAGATCCTTCTCTTTTGGCTAGTTGAGTTCATGGGATATTTTGACCATTGTTTTAGCTCTATAAACTGCCCTTATTTTTTTTTTTTTAAGTTATAACTTTATTTATTTTTTTTTTAAGATTTTATTTATTTATTTGACAGAGATCACAAGCAGGCAGAGAGGCAGGCAGAGAGAGAGGAGGAAGCAGGCTCCCTGCTGAGCAGAGAGCCTGATGCGGGGCTCGATCCCAGGACCCTGGGATTATGACCTGAGCCGAAGGCAGCGGCTTAACCCACTGAGCCACCCAGGCGCCCCCAGTTATAACTTTATTAATGGTATCAAAAATATACACTCTATAGAACTAAATGTATTTTCTGAAATGCCAAATAGAATATCATTACATAAAATATGGTTTTATTAGTACAGTGAAGTATTATATAACTTTTAAAATCTAAACTGCCCTTATTACCTCATAAGGGAAGATCACTGGGAAAAGAAGAGTCCTTTTTTAAAATTTTTGCTTGAAATGCCCTTGAATTAAAGCTACTCCTCCTTTGTTCCAAATGTTCATGTTAATAACCTATATTCATGAATTAGGTTGAGTTTTGTAAATGGTTTACCGGATGTGAACTCTTAAATTTAAACCTCTGCCCCTTCCTACAGCCTCTGTCACTCTGCCTCCCCTTTCTTACCTCAGATCTGGACATCAGAATTCAAAAGCTATGCAGCTTTGCATACCAGCCTAGTATTTGCTAAAGCAGTCTTCTAATGAAAAACCATTTAGTTAGAGATAAATTTAAACTAAGCCCACAAACAAGCCAAATAATATATTGAATTAGGACTAAAGTTTGGGGGTTTTTTGCCAGCTCTGATGACTTCCATAATTCTCATCATCATTTTGACCACTGATAACAGGATCAAGATTCAAAATAATCTCCCTAAGCTGGAAAACACTTTATTTAACCAAAACTAAATAGATGAAATTTTATGAAGATGGTAAAGTCTCATTTAATCCTGGAAAGATCTCATTTGATAGCAGTTAGATTGAGAATTAATTTAGAGGCAAGGATTTGTAACCTGACCTCAGCTTTATATAAGCCAGAGTATCTAAGTATGGCAGCTATCCTACATACAGGCCTGGGATGTATCAGAACGCTTGTGCCTGCATGCTGAAGGCAACAGGTGTTTTGATCATTTTCTGCAGCGGTGACTGTATTTGAACTATTCTTTGAGGCCTGGGTACCGTATTTTAAGAGTGTGTTCAGAGATGGGCACTGGGAATGAAAGTTATCTGGAGGTGCAGGTTATATATAAGAACTAGCAGATTGGTAATTCACTGGGTGTTGTACACAAACAATGAATTTGGGAACACTGCATCAAAACCTAATGATGTATTATATGGTGACTAAAATAATACAATC